>NC_090927.1:1232881502-1237881502 GCF_040938575.1 Ambystoma mexicanum | reverse complement strand
AGGGAACCAGGAGCTAGTGCATAGTGCATGAGATGCAAACTAACTGGTTGTCCATTGTCTATTATATATTATGCAATATGCTTTAATTGTCCCTTAGGTGTGTCCTTTATTCTCTTTTATACACATTCCCAAACCTACAAAGTTATTACATAGCTATGTTTGAATGGCACCACTTGCCTGAGGAGTCACTAGTAGCTCCTAGAAGCTCTTGGTTTCAAGCTAACTAGGTGCTAAATAGTTTCAAGCTCCTGGCAATTTCGAACACTAAAGTATGACCAACTCATAGGCAAACGCCGGCCCCCACCAAACGTCCACGCTCTGGCCCCAACACTATCTGCATCCCCCAGGCGCAAGAAGGCCGCTTGTGAATCCGTGGCAGAAGAACGCCAAGGACCACATGAAGATCATCTGAAAGATGCTGCCGTATTACTGTGTGAGGTAAGCCCCCCTCCCCCTGGGCTGCACAGTGCTTACTGATCGCTAGTTAACAGTTGCTGCTGGGCTTCCCTGAATAAAGTCTACTGAATGCAGGCACTGCTGTGCACGACTATCCATCTCTTCACCTAGTATCCACTTTGCCCAATACTCGACTCGCATATACTGCGAAGGACAGAGCCCTCTCCAAAATGGCCCACATGCATTACAGCACTGGAGTGCTCTTGAGTTACACCACGTTGCCATAGTGACTGGCTGCCCGGCATCTAAAGCCAGCGAATCAGGGAGCCGGCAGGAAAACGCCAGCCTCCACCAAAGGCCCGCGCTCAAGGCCCGCGCTCAAGGCCCGCGCTCAAGGCCCGCGCTCAAGGCCCGCGCTCAAGGCCCGCGCTCAAGGCCCGCGCTCAAGGCCCGCGCTCAAGGCCCGCGCTCAAGGCCCGCGCTCAAGGCCCGCGCTCAAGGCCCGCGCCTGAGCCCATCTCCGCCTGGAGTAGTATCCTGTGACAACCTGCCCTAACTTATCCAGCCCACAGCATATACAGAGCCCTACCGGTAAGCCAGTACATTCAGCCTGAGGCGTGTCCCTCTGAGCCTAGCTTGGACGCCCGTACCGACCTCTCCTACCCAAGACTTGTGTCCCAACACAATCCCGCTCGACAGCAGCGTTACCCAGCCTACACCATCTTAACGAAACAGAGCTCCCTAATTATGCCCAGACTGGAAACCGTTCAATGCGCTCCCACCTGAACCCTCCCCTGCTCTGTACACCTCGACAGTGTTTTCCTTCCCGCTGCCTTCACTGAAGACTCTACCAGCCACCTTCCCTTATGTCAGCACACCCCTGTTCCACCTTTACATCGCATTTCAAGATGCAGACTTTTGCTGAACCCGTCTTACAGCCAGTTCTCCAGCCATGCTATATATTGCTCTATTGTACTTATCCTGTATGTATTATCATTCCCGCTGTTATAATGCAAATCACAATGTACGTGGTTAGCCTTTGTTGACCCGTTGCATATGGTGGCCGATTGCAGATTGTTGCCAGACTGTCAACCTTGATGTATCCTGCTCACTAGTTTTAAATCCAGAGCACTATGTATTTGGGGTACCGCAAATCTGCTATTCATGCAACATTGCACTCTCCATTAGATATAAACCATCTACTGTACTTCGGTTTTTGCCAGAGTGCTGCATCCTGATCCCCACTGTTAAACCAGATCACACTGTCTGTAGGTTGCTGTGTAAATGCCAATCATGCCACACTTCAATCGCCAGCGTTAATCCACTGCATACGGCTCAATGGATGCAGCTAAAACGCTAACCATGCTGCATTTTGCTCGCTAGTGCTAACATCAAGCACACTGCATTTTGTTTTTGGTGCTAGAATTCAAAGCTTACTGCACCCTATGTGTTAGTGTCAATCCTGAGCATACCACATTTTGCCTGGTGCTAGCTCTCAAACCCTGGTCCATCTTTTTTGATCGCTGGTGCCTTTCCAGGGCATATTATACAGTGACTGCTGTTATAACCCAAAACATGCTGTATGCAACTAGCCATTGTTAATCTAATTCACACTGTATTTTGGTCTACTGCTTGAACCCAACTTTTGCCCAATAGCATGATTATTATGCAGGCGACCGCCGATAGCCTCATCACAGACCATAACTTGGCTAGACCACTGCCCTACATGGCAGGCACCTTCATTCAGCTTGGCAATGTCCCTGCTCGACTTGGGTGTCCCAGTCACCACCCTCTCCCCTGCCAAACACCCTTCCTACCGAAAGCATCCCCCTTCCCACAAAGCAACTTGGCCCTGCCATACCTTACCAATTATCTCCCGGCCTACAGGAGCAATAGGACCCAAAAACCTAATGAATCCCCTTAGAAACACCCCTTCCACCAGACCCACTAGCTCACCAGGATCTAGTGCCCAATGCCTAGGAACATCACGACTGAAACGGCTTAGCTCAAAAATTCCAAGATCTGTTCTCTCCACCACCCACCCCATCATGGGGCCAATAGGCTCTTGAGATTATCCGCACGAAACTACCTGCAGCTTCCCCCGCCCACCGCTCAAGGGCCTACAACCCCTGACCCCCCACCCCCCACGGCGACCAGAACGCCACCGAGCCTAAGGTGCAGATCCCCGTCACCTCCACACGACAGTGCGACCAGGATCCCACTTGACCCCAAGGTGCAGACCCTCTACAGCTCCCCTGCCGCCACCCCTACAGATCTGCCCTTGCCCCATCTAAAGCCCTTGCCCCCCCTCTAGAGCCCAACACCAACCTTAAAGGCCCATGCTGAATGACCTAGACATAAATGACTTCCTCCTGAACCAACAGCTAGACTTTATAGTCGTCGCAGAAACTTGGCTACATCAAGCCTCTGGCCCCCTACTAAACGTTGCCATCCTTCCCGACTACACCATCCTTAGGGCCGACCGCCAAGATACCACAGGAGGAGGGGTAGCTATTATAGCCAAAGCCATACTGCAGTTCAGATCCTGCACACTAGACCCAATAGCTGGCTAAAAACTCCTCCTACTCAAACTCATAGCCAACCCCAAAACTACCATCAACTTCCTTATCTTTCTGACGCGGCTGCGTCCGTGCAAGCAACAAGCTGTTTGTGACAGTATTTTCAATACCACGTCACAAATCTATCATTAAGACTCTGCCAGTTGTGACTGCCGAACACACCCACTGCAGCCGGAAGGTTCTCTTCTTGACCTTCACTGCATTGGCGCAAAGAAGCAGGGTAAATTATGTACCCTGTGGCAAACAATGGTGACTGAGCATCACCTTGTGCTTTTTCGCTTTTAGAAGACTGTCCTGATGAAAGTGGTGCCACCCAAATATATACCACTGAAACCGGTAGACAGCGGATATTACGTGGTGGAGGCTACAAACTTGCTCTACCTGTACCATGAACAACCTGTTATATGTGTTTTATGTCTGTCCCACGCTACATCCTACTATCTAGTACCTTTCTAGGACGGGCAATGTTTGTCTTCATCTTAAAAAAGCAAGCTCACCTATACTAAGGAGTACCGTCTGCAGCATATCAGTTACAATCTGCAGCAGTGCCTTGAGTTTCCTTACTATTTCTTAATCCTGAGCTACCCTGGGATGGCCCGAATAGTCTATGGGATATTAAAGTACTGTTGACCCAGAGTAGACTATCTGGCCCCTTGTTTCCAGTCCTAGGTGTAAACTCTGTTTTAACACCCGCATTGCTTGCCCTTAGTCCTCTTATGAGGCTCACAGTGACCTGGGATATACAGGAGTTTAACAATTTCTATATTGTTATGGTTTTTAAAAACGGTCTTCTCTTCGCCTTCTTTTCCTGTCCCCGTTTTTGTAAGCTCTGTACCAGCGTCTTCTAAGGAAAGTTTTTTTCCTACGATTGGGTTTAGAGAGGGACAGAAAGGGTTTTTTCCATCTATCTTTCTGTCTGTCTCCCTTATTGACCCAGTATCTCACTGGTCACTGTACATGCGCCTGTCACTTCTTTTGAGGGATTTCCGCATTGTCCTTTTTGTAACTACATACAGTTGTGTGTTGCCCTCCTTTTTGTGTTAAAACATTGGCCTGTTAGGGCTTCACTCTACATTGTACCTCTAGTGCCCCCTTGGTTAGAACTATAGGTGGCATTAACCCTGGATTCAATGACCAACTGGACCAGACAGCTACTGCATTTTACAAGGCCTTACAAGAAATGCAGTTTACCCAAATTGTTAACTCACGCACCTATTCCACAGGTAGAATCCTGGATTGGATCCCAACATTAAATATGAATGTAACTATAGAATCTATTTCCAAAATCATTTGGTCAGATCACTACTTAATAAGCTTCAATATTTTGACACTGAATACTCAGGGTGTACCTCAACCCTCACCATGCCCCATTACTATAAGAAATACCCGCAAACCAAATCAGAAAATCTCATCCCTGTTTTGTCCAATTCCCTTGAGGCCCACACAATATCCAACACCAACCACGATAGTATCTCCTTGATCTACCACAACTGTCTGAAATCAACCATTGATGCAGTAGCCCCACTCTCCTCTAAAATGCCCTGCAATACCAAACAAAGTAACTTTTCGTTCAATGAAGAGCTCACTGTTGTTCGTCTCACTAAAAGAGCGTTAGAGCATTTACATAAAAAGAGCCCGACCAAGGCCACTACCAATGCACTCTTGGTAGCCAATAAAAGCTACAAATCAGCAGTCATAGCTCACAAAGCGAATTCCCCAAATACGCACATAAACAACGCCTCCTCTAACAGCAAAGAATTATTTGCTATACTCAGAGTTGGAAGGCCCCATCCCTTCTACCATCCGCATTAACTCAAGCAAAGCCTGGTGCACCCCTATCCAGAATGCACTAACCTCCAAAATCCTCAAATTACATGAGAAAATACTAGCTAAAAGAAAACTACCGGCCAGTAAAAGTATGCCCTCCCTTGCAAACATTGCTGGCCCCGGCAAAACAGCACCCCATTCAACTTCATCATTGTAGCCCAAGACCAAGTTGTAAACATCTCTATGCTGAAACCATCCAATTGCAAAGGAGACCGCTTCCTCGCTCACCTAGTCAAACTCTGTGCCCCCACTTTAGTTCCCATAATTACCAACTTCATAAATTCCTCCTTCACGTCCAACTTGTTACCCGCAAGTATCAAAGCTGCCTAGGTAACCCCACTCGTGAAGAAACCCTCCTTGGACCCTGCTATACCTACCAATTACCGACCCAGAACTACGATTTCATTCCTGCTAAGACCAAGATTCCATTCCTGCTAAAATTAGTTGACAAAATTGCCTACACGCAAGTCCAAGAGTATCTAGAAAGCAACTTTTTGTTAGGAGACAATCAGGATTCCGGCCCAAGCACAGTACAGAAACGGCCTTACTAGACCTCAAAATCCAGATGGACACCATAAGAGACTCTGGGAAACTGTGCATCCTCCTCTTACTCGATCTGTCGGCTCCATTTGATTTGATGGACCATGGTAAGGTATGTAATGCGCTGTCAAAAAAATGTCATCTCTTCAGAAGCCACCGCGTGGGTAAAGTCATTCCTATCTGACCGCACTTCAAGAGTATCCATTGGCGATGAGGCTGCTGACCCCATCCCAGTACCCCTTGGAGTCTCGCAAGGATCCTGCCTTTTTGCGGCACTGGATTCCATGGGGGTTATCTACACCAATTTTGCTGGTGATACTCAGATCCTAATCCCCACCAGGGATGACCATGAACAAGATCCCGCTGCCATTAACAAGATATATGCCATCATTCAAAACTGAATGGCTACTAATAGTCTGTGCCTCAATGATGAAAAAACTGAGATCCTCATTGTAGGTACCGCCACGTGATTGAAAACTTTGCACCCCGACTACCATGCCATTACTATCGATGGAACACTGATACCAGTACTTAAACAGTTCACAACATTAGGCGTCTAGCTTGATTCTAACCTTACCATGACTAAACACATTAGTGCACTCTTCCTCTACCGCCTACACAGCCAAACTCATTGCTCTTAGCCCCCAACTTCTCACCCCACACAATTGCCTCACACTAGCGCACGCCCTAATACTATCCAAGCTGGATTATTGCAACATCCTCCTGTTAGGAACCACAAGACTAATCTGGATAAACTGCAATTGCTGCAAAACAAAGCCTCACGGGCAGCCTTTGGATTAAAAAGAAGTGACCATATCTTCACATTAGGAGAGGCGCACACTGGTCACCCATAAAAACGAGCATATTATTCAAGTCCCTAATCACTCACAAATGTATTCCCAATGATGCCCCCACTTACCTCAATAACAGTGTTACCCAAAAAAAAGGTCAACTATACCCCTTAGATCAGGCTCTAGCGCACACCTCTTCATCCCAAGATTCAAGAGCTCCAGGGCGGGGGTGCCAGCTTCCCAGCCGTGGCAACGAAGATCTAGAACTCCCTCCCATTGCACATCAGAAATGAGCTCTCCAACCATCGTTTCAAGAGCCTTATCAAAGCTTGGCTAGTCAACCAATTCTAACCAATATGACCACAACCTGAAATGTTTAGGCCGTGTCTGGAACTATTATTTCGCCCGAACTGTGTTGCCTGTATGACAACAAAATGATGCAACTAATCCTACGTGTATTGTAGATTCCTCTGTATCCCGATAAGTAAATCCTGTATAACCTACGCTGTGATACCGCCAGGTTTGGGCATGTAACAAATGCAAGCAATAAATAAAACTCGTTTTTGCTTAAACAAAAATAGATTACTTACAGTTTGTAGCATTTTGGAGTGTCCCGGCTGTGAATCGAATAACCTTCGCTCAATCGTGTATCAGAAGCAACCAGTGCAAAGTCTTCTCCAGCCAATGCCAACACAGTGCTTAAATTGAGGAAAAGGGAAAGAAGATTTACTACGATATATAAACTAGAAAGTGATAACCACACAAATTGAACATGCTTCTCAATGAAAGTAATTATCAATTAAACTGACAATTCTAGGTTTTACGTTGGACACAAAGTTGATCTCGAAGCAGAACTCCAATTCAAATTGAGCTAGGTCAAAGAACATCTTGCTATACAGAGAGTGGTGCAAACATTGAGGTTGTAGGGCAGTTTCGAAGGAGAGGATGAAAGCAAAAAGGTCCTAGTGGGGAGCAGGAACTGGTTCCGAAGTTAGTGAAAGGACAACTAAACAATCTACGAGGGCCAAGAACCTGAAGTTTGGGAGGTGCAGGGGAGAATTCTGTAATGAAAATAGGGGAGGGGGAATCTTTAAAAATAGGTGCATGTTAAGCAGAGGAATTTTTATTTGATTCAGTGTCATGACAGGAGGCAAGAGGACTTCTTGCCAAGGGGGTGGTGTCTATTGTCAGATTAGCAGTCAGTCTACCATTGTTGTATATATGTTCCCTCTTTAAGACTGTCGGACTGGTTTTTCACAATGCCAGTGTACAGGGCATTTGCGTAAACAAGCCTGGCTTTCTAAGGTGCGAGTGAAGTTAAAGAAAAGAACGACTACTGCTTTCGTGAGTGTGGGACATGTTAAAGCCACAGTCCAGGATAACTCCTAGCGTCTTAGTGATGGGGGGGGCTCATACGTCATATGAAAGCTTACTCATGGAGTTACAAGCTAATTTATCAAAACAGAAGCAAAATCTTTATTTTAATGCCATTCGGTTTAAGCCTACTGCCATCTTTCCATTTCTCCAACAGACTCGGGTTTCCACACCATACGGAAAACAATCTGGAGAGCCACTTATACGCAGCTAGATCTGTTATCACCACGAAAGTGAAAAGAGTGGCTAAGGTCTTGTACCAAACCCATTAGAGGAAACAAATAAGTTAGGCATTTGACACTGGTGGAATCGGCCAATACATCAGCTCTAAAAGAGAACACAGTTGGACTCATGGCTCTGTTGTAGAAAAGGTTAAGACCCACTTGAGGCTTTTTGGTGATCACATGCCACAGAAAAAGGGGGGGTTGTATAGAATGAGGAGCAGCACAGTGTATACAGCAACTAATATATTCAAATAGGACACAGCACCTTAATCAGCAAGACCATGGCAAGATTTGAAACAGGACTGGGGTCTTAAATTCAGTTTGTCTCTATGAAGCACTGACCTGAGAATTACAAGATATCTAATGCCAAAGTCACCTAGGTTCCACCCGGCAACTGAAAAGGCAGCAAATGCCACTGGAGAATTGATTGCAACTGGTTGTCAGGCTCTCATGAAGGGATAACGCATCATGCTTTACTGTGGATCAACGTTCACTCTCAATGCCAGTAAATATCAAAAGCGTGAATATACACGGTTTTAAAAGGGGACAGCACAAGACACTACAACAAAATTATAGACTTTCTGCAGCTCACATTCCCTTCATGATAAGGATAACTATCCAAAACCACATATCAAAATCAGACAGATTAAGGGCCTGTGCATCAACACAGGTGAATGTGTGTGCCGATTGCTGCATTGAAAAGGATGGAAAGTTTACGAATGGGGAGGGAGGAGTGGAATGTGTGTAAATTAGAGGGGGGCGGTGAGTGGCGAGTAGGAGCAGTGCTTATAGAAGAGCAAGAAAATGCAGTACTGCCCACTTCCCTGGGTATCTTTAAGAGGTTTGCTCTGATGTGCTATAATTTCACACAACGAAGGTTACCACTTCAGTAACGCGAATGGTCAGGTCTAACAACTCGGCGATCTTGTTATGTCAACATGCCAGCCTGCACATGTGAAGGAAGGTCTACACAACTCACCAAAACCCTACCTGTTGGGCCAAACGGTGCTCGCCAAAAGCAAGGAAAAGATCGATTGAACAAATACGGATCTAAAAATAACACATGCACTCATGCAGGACCAGAGACCAACGCTTGCGGAAGGTCTTTTGGTCCAAGACAGATACCCTGCGCCTACACTCTCCAGCCATAACTGTACAACTCATCTTCCCCACAACATTAGGCCATTAAGCTATGCCAGCCTAACAGAAATTGTTCCTGACATCATAAACTTCCAAACGCTCATATCACCTTACAAACTACAAATCCCAGACAGGCCAGAGATTGAAAAAATGCTACAACACTAATCCACCACACCCTACCAATAGAACTCACTTCACTGCCCCTGTAGACCGACCAATAGCAGGATATCCCTGTAGCAGTCCAGTTCGTCAGTGGTCACTCCACTCAAGACCATCCCCACACAAACGTATTGGAGACATCGGAGGGGCGTTTTTAAATTCCTTCTACCACAACTAGATAATTTTACTCTACATCTTGGACACTGACATTTCCACACTCTGGTGGCAACGAAAGGGCATGGTCCACAGCCAAGGAAGGGAACCATGGATTTAAAGTTGAAGACAAAACGTTTGCCATTATGTGGCCACTGGCTAGAACATTCCATATTGTCAAGTGGGCACAAACAAACTACAGTAATCAGACAGAGAGCGCGAGTTTCAAGAGCTATTTGTTTGCTATAAAAC
This sequence comes from Ambystoma mexicanum, assembly GCF_040938575.1. Lineage (NCBI taxonomy): Eukaryota > Metazoa > Chordata > Amphibia > Caudata > Ambystomatidae > Ambystoma > Ambystoma mexicanum. Next base: position 1,237,872,067 of record NC_090927.1, on the reverse strand, counting down.
GGAAATGCAGTTTTGCTAGGAAAGTGACCGAGCTCTCTTCTAATAAGTAATCTGACATTTTCAAAAATGACAGGTAAGGAACCAAATGAGAAATGGCATCCTTTTGGGAGACTATGATAAAATATATGATGGGGAATGTAATGTAAATATGTTCAGAAAGAGCCTAACCCAATACGTGAAATGTCTTTGGGACAGGGGGTTTTGGCAGAGGTGAAATATGGGAACACTTTCCGAGCTGAGCTCAATGTGGAGTAGCTGATTACAGAGTTAGAGCCTGGCAAGCTCTGGATGTGGTCGATCAGAAGAAATATCCAGATAAGCAACACGTAAAGAAAAGTAAGTTTGGCATGCAATCCATTCAAACCATGGAAGGTCTGAAGGAATTTATTCTACTCCTTTGTAGTAGGGCTTTATCTGGAGCAGATTAAATAAATTTTCAAGCATCTTTAGTTAAAAGTAAATGGACATGACTGAGACCACTAGGGAGCAACAGCAGTGTGGCAACCTGATCATCTTGGTCCCCCTTACCTAACTGTGAATCTCCTGCATACGAGGACGCAAGGACGCATTGATCTCTACAGCAGGTAGTTGAACCCCTTGGACCTAGAGCAAAGACAGTGGTCTGCAGAGCTGCAAATTACTGGTGGAATCTAGTAGGCAAGAAGTATCAGAGAGAAAGAAGAAAGCGTGCCGACATCAGCAACAGGGTGACAGACCTGCTGAAGCTAGCTTATGATGATGAAGTGGTGGTGTGACAACAACAGCGATGGCAGGAGGCTAGCCATTGTGCAAACTGGAGAATCGCCATTGAAGGCAAATGGTAGAAGACGAAAAAGATGGGTACACGGATTACACTGGGCCACTCAGAGATGGAGTGACTGAATAGAGGAAGCACTCATTCCTAAAAATGCCTGTGAGCAGACAGTGGCATGTGCGGAATGGGAGGTCTGGGTTGTAAGTGGAGATTCCACTGGGAAGACATGCAGAAAAACAGCATTTGTCCTCGGTGAGGCCTACTCAGGGCCGAGAGGAGCCCCTGGAAAGAAAGAGAAGAAGCAACACCACAAGTAAAGTGGGGAACGTGGGCAAAGTCGATTGAAGGTATAGTTATTATGGCAACCACCTAGGGGAACATAAAAAGAATGGCTGTACTAGTTCTTAAACATTTTAGGAGAGGCCTTCAAGTATATGAAATGGGTGGCACACTGGATCAAGGTTACACTCCTATCCCAATCATGGATAATGTGGTCACAAAGATCGAATTGAAGGTTTTCAAAGCGAAGTCATTAAGAAGCAGCATCCAAGCCCCACTGGGAGAAGTGAAATCGCAAGTGAGCAAGGTGCAAGAGAAATGGATGCGATAGAACAGGAGCAGCTTTTTGGCTAATCTTATGGAGACTAATTAGGAAGCAAAGATGAGGGGCATTGAGTGGAAGAAGGAGATCTTGGTCTTCAAGGTGGATGATATGGTGAATTGGTAAAGACGTTGGGACCTATGAATAATGGGTGTTACTGAGAGAATTCGAGAAGTGGAGATTAAGGTTAGAGAGATTGCCCAATCACTATTTAAGCAACTGAGTTAAAGAAGTGACCACAGAGCACATAGGGGAGGTGGTGGACGTCTACGAGGCTGAGCCTAGAACCATAGACGCAGTGGCAACCTAGATCCATAGACGCAGTGGCAACCTAGATCCATAGACGCAGTGGCAACCTAGATCCATAGACGCAGTGGTCTGTCTCAGAGGCTATGAAAATTGGTTTCCGAATACAATGGCTAATGGAAACCACCAAGGCTTTCCTTCCTGCCCCATAAGTAACAAATGGCACACTTTCTCACAACTAGCGAGCACTTCCCTGCGGACATCCAAGGAATGCCATCTCTCGTCTGCCTGCGAGGATGAAACGCCAAAAGCACAATGTCTTGAGACCTGTGGAATTTCGACATCACTTCCAGTACAAACTAAGGATCACAGACCAGCACCAACGCCTAGGGGAGGAACTCCCTTTTACACAACAGAGCATCAAGCTCCCTAATCTGCGGGCAGATGGAAATGCAGCTAGAAAAACAGTCTTACGAGTCAATAGTCTTAAATCACGGTCATCCATCGGCTCAAAACGGAAATTCTGAAGAAACCTCAACACCAGCGGACGATTGTAAGGGGGAGGAAAGGGCAAAGCTCTTAAACATGTGCCCCACCAGAAAAATCACTGTGCAACGTTCACAAAGCACCTTTACTGCTGACATTGCACGCTCAAGGTAGACGCAGCAAGGCCATTCTCAAATCCAGCAGATAGGAATTGCAGTATAGCCACTATGCAACAGGGCATGGCCTGAACCCCATTCTGAACACACCAGGAGAAAAATTGGTTCCAATGCCCATTGCATTACCGGCCGTCCACAAGTCTGCAGTGAGTTTGCCACCCGCAGAGGGTAAATCTTAGCTCTTGCTAGCCCATCCTCTCAATTTCAATACCAGCAATCTCGCCAGACAATCGCAGCACGCCACTAAATGAACTCAAGGGGACACCTGAGCCACCGCCAGAATCATCAATAGAAGAGACCAAAATCGATGGAGCAAATAGGGAACCACTGGGATCAGTCCCACTAGGCAATCCTGAAGCCTGCCCGACACCCTCGGAATCAAAGGGATGGGAGGAAATGCATGTAGCAGGCTCCCCCCAGCCATTCCCCAGGCTCTTGCTTGGACTCCTGAAGAAAAACAGGAGCTGTGGATTCCCTGCAGAAGCAAATGGGTCCAGGCTCGGAACTCCCAATCGTGATCCAATCCTCTGAAGCACAGATGGGTACAGTGACATCCTCTGAAGGAGTGGCAGGAGGGGCAGCGACACCAATCAGACGGTTCTCAGTAACATTGTGTCTCTGCCCACATCCCCAATCCTCTGGCCAGGTCCCTCACAGAAGGAGGCTAAGAGGCCCCCTGTCAGCTTACATATGTAATTGCCGGTGTATTGGCCATCTGCACCGACACAGACCAGTCATACATTATGCTGGAAAGGACTACCAGGGTTCTGGCAATTGCAGCCAGCTCCTTCCAGTTGGAGCAGGAATTCTCTGTCTGAATCCACAACTCCTGGTAAGGCAAATGCCCCAAAGTTGCTCCCCACCCGCTTCACTTGCGTCTGTGGAAAGCATGATTGGCATTGACCACACCAGAGAAAAACCCTCTCATTAGTGTGCCCAACTCCAAAAAACAGATACAACTGCTAGTCAGGCCCTATAACAGTGGCAGCAGTGCTTCAAACTCCTGCGAAGTCGCCACCAATGCCGAGGAAGATAAGCCACCAGAGCAACTGGCCCATGGTATCACAAACACATAGGATGCCATGTGACCCAGAGTCCTGCATCCGAGATCACTTGCATCCTGCAATCATCCAGCAGCAGCACCTACAGGCGAGTTGCACGATCTAACGGGAGCAGGGCCATCCACCGGTCCATATGAAATTGTGCCCCAATAAACATCAAATCCCGAGATTAGATTTTGCTTGATCAAGAAGCCCCGCCAGTCAGACAGGAACACATGACCTGCACCCCTTTTACAAGAGAGCACTCAAAGGAGCCTTCACCAACCAGTCATCAAGTTAGGAAAATAGCCTGTGGGGACAAAGGTTGGGGGTCTTCAGTGACGCTGGTGCCTTCTGCTTTCCCTGGAGGGCCACTGTTGCCGTTGGGGCTTCTGGCCACACCTCCAAGCATTTAAAAACGAGTGTTTTCCCCTCCAGGGCCAAAGCGAGCAGGTGTTCGGCGCCCTAGGGTTGCGCGTGATTGCTACTAACAGCACCCTGCAGAAACTGTTCTGGAGGTGGCTCGCAGAAGCAATTTGCCCGCTGAGGCTGTAATCTTGTCCCAGGAGGGTTGCAATACCTGTAGCGCTGGAGCTTTAAGCCACGCCCCCTCACATGACAGCATCTAAGGCCCGCTAGGGGTCTAGGGACACCGTGAGAGTTTACCCCTGCAGTGACCCTATGACCCAGCGACTGAAGGGGGCCACCACCAACCCATTACTTTCATCTAGGCAAGAGGTCTTTAGCACAGAGGCACCGGAGGAGGTGAGGAGTGTGACCAGGGGAAGGGATGGAGCATACCGAAGCTCAGTCTGGATCTGCCCTGATGGTCTGCTGCCGTCTGACGGCCATCTGTGACTATCTGTCCGCATTCCCTCTGGTTGTTTGGCCGTTTGTCCATATGCTCCCTCATGGCGATGATAGCCGGTGCCACCAATAACTTAACCTCATTCCCGAGTTGCCCTTTGTTTTTCACCCGCCACCCCTTCTCTGCAACAAACACACTCTTCCGTTTGTGCCGCAAGACCATCTGGTGGTTAAGCCCAACCCTAATCATAAGACTCTTCTGTTTAGAAGAAATCGAGGGGATTGTGCATTTATCCATGAGGGCGAATGTGTTGCTGCTAAGTGGGAAAAGCCAGCAGCATCTTCAATTTGCCTGTTACCATCACCAATAACTCTCTGGCCATTCCTGTATTGCACCCCTGACCCTCTTGGGATGGAGACCGAAGACACAATCGAAGACAAGTACTCCAGTACCCGGAGTGAGACCATCCTATCTACATTATCAGTGATCAGTTCCTTTCTCCGCCCAACTCCATTTAGGGCCCTTAAGTCAACCACTATGGGCACCCAATCCTCGCCAGACCTACTTTTGAAGTAAGAGCAGCTGTTAATAGTTTATTGAACTGGCAGTTATAAAAAAAACTTCTATTAGAGTTGTTAGACACCGAGGGGAAAGGAGGAGGGGCTCTTGAGGGGCAAGTCCTCCATCATTCCGCCTGATGCAAAGGGGCCCCGTTGTCTACCCCCAGAATACCCTACCAAAATGGGCACACTGGCCTCCTTGATTTCTGAAGTGAGGGACGCCTGCCCCGACCCGCTTCTGTGAATGCAACCACAGCCATTGCCCTGGCTATAGCTCCTGGTGTGTCCAATGCCTACAGTGGCTCTGCTCCGTCAGGGGTTGTGCTTTTGTGGCCAGGGAAGCGTGATGGCTTCCCAACGATGATGAAAACCACGGCGACTTAGTAAAATGGTATTTGGGATCAGAAAGGGGCCAAGGGTGTCATGGGACGACTGGGTGGCATAGTTGGACCACCAATAGTGGGAATGTTACCGGCCAGTACCCCCTTTTAGGAACTGTTGACTTCCTCCAGGAGACTGCAGACTGTCACAACTTCTGGCCTTCTCGCTGAGGACGGAACTTGAAGACGCAGTACTTCACCTTATCCATCCTCTGCTGCTGCAGTGACGAACAACAGGACACCCTCAAAAGGCAGTTTTAAAGCGGTCACCTTTTGTAAACTCTCGTACTGCCAGTCAGATAAATGCAGGTGTCCAGGTGGAAGCAACAGCCCCCATGGTCATAAAAGACACCCGCACCCCATTGAAAGAGGTCTGACAAGAATTGCACCTTGAGGTGTATTTCTTCCAAAATTGGCACACAATCGGCCCCCACAACGATTGCAGAGTCCAGTCTCTGGAAGCCTTGCAAAACTGTATGGGCAGCATATGAAGCATAGGTATTAGTTCTCAAAGAAAGAGGTGTCCCTGAATAGGTCTTTTTGAAGACAGCATCCACCTTACCAACGGGAATCTGCAAAGTCACCTCCTCCAAAGCCTTAGTGGAACGACCTCAAGCTGGCCAAAAAGTGATCAAAGTCCACAACTTAAGGCAAAGACTGCCTGCCCCATCAAAGGATAAAGCTTGGACATAAACCAGAGCATGGAAACCCCCCTCCAGGCCATGCCACTGCGATAGAATCTCGTCCTCGACATCAGGAATCTGCGGCAACCCAACCATGGGTGACTTTTTAAAGGCTCTAGGCTCACTCCACAACCCAGGAATCTACTTAGAAGGCAACCCCATGTAATCTTCAATCCAGCACTTTATTTGCCCATGGGATCACTATCCTCCTCTGACTCACGGGATAAGCCTTAAAGGATGAGAAGTAGGAAGGGACAGCCACTCTTGGACCTGTGCCGACGACAGTGTGCCTCCTTCAAAGTTTTGAGGACAATGTTATTCACCCTCTGATCAGAAGCATGACTACCCTTCCCATGCCACCTCCTCTTCTGCACCTGGGCTGTGAGGGGCATAGAGGAATCAGAATCCACTACAGACGCCACCTCTACACGCTGAAGAGTCTACTTCTGTTCCAGCCATAGACAGGATTCCAACAAGCAGAGGAAAACTAAAGGCATAGCTGTAGCAGGACACACCAACACCTCTCAGTACAGCCACAAACTAGCATGCATACAAGACCCCTTAAAAACACCTCCAGCTACCATACTTGAACATAGTTGTAATCAAGTCCATCGGCAGCCTGCAAGTAGATTCTCCGGTAGCCAGCCAATCAACCTTGCACACATGCTAATCAGGCACGCCACAGTTCAGCAGGGCTCTGCCTGCTGAAGGAAGTACATATCTTCTACCAGAGAGCACCTACAGTCCAGTTCCCACTCAACATAGAGTCAGAGCATATACCCAGACCAAGGACTCTTTCCATTTATCTTTTTCAGTGTCCAAACCTCCTCTTTCTCCAAAGCCACCCCCCCCCCTCCCTCCTCCGACCCTACCCCACCCGGAAACCTCCCTTCTTAGCCATGGGCCAAGAGGAAACAACATAGTGACCTCCAGTAAGCAGACCGATTAGGGCTACATTCCCCGCCGGTCCCCTCCATAGCACCGGGATCATCACACAGACTGTTCCATGCCAGGCTACTCATTGGCTGTGCGGTGAGCCCAGACTTACAGCTGCATGGGGCACAGCCAGACTCGCCTTATTCGTATCGGGCAGTTTACATGCAGGCTTATCCCCTTTGTCAAATGTGTAGACACTCCAAACCAGCTGCACGGTCTGCCAGAGACCACAGCCAAGATGGACTTGGCCCGAACCACTGAGACCCCTCACCCGATAAATGCAGACACTCTGCGTGCCCCAAGGCCCACCAGGTGTCATCACCTGTGACCAGCTACAGGAAGGTTTCCTGTAAGAGGCAGAAGCTATTGCCTCTGCTCCCGGCAACGTCATCATGGTAGAGAAGCTGTTGTAGAGACCCCCCCCCACCCTCAACTGGCCCCTTCGCTCAATAGGGGGCAAGGAAAGCATGCAGGCTGCTGTTCCCTCGCAGGGATGGGTTGTCCCGGACTGATATGCAAATGGATACTTCTCTGTGAAAGGTACAGTGAGCTAAAACGTGGTTGTAGACCCTCCCGAGTGGGAACCTACCCAGAGGACAGGTTATTTGGCCGTGTTCGTTCTTGGTAGAGGGTCTCCCTGACCTTTTATATTGATGAATAATCACTCTAGTTTGTACCACAGTTCTCTATGGGGACAGCTCAAATGAGTTTCTAAAAAATAAAAAAAAAGTAAAAAAAAAAAAAAAAGCAGTTTATGTCTGGGTGGCCACCCAAGGGAAAGATTTCAAAGAGGTTAAAGGATGATGGTGCAGAGTTCGAAATTGCTGGGACCATTTAGTTACTGCTTCTAGTATAGGTAACCTGCAACAGCTGCCAGGAGCTACTTTTCATTTCCCAGACCAACTGGTGTCATACAAAGAATTACGACATCTAAAGCACAATAGCTCAAATATAAATGACACAAAGTTTACATTTGAATCTCTTGGAACATTTAGATTTACGGTGCACTATGAACTAGCTCCTGGTTATCTCAGAGGTAGCTCCTTATGAGGTGATGCCCGATCAATTTCTAACCCCAATCGTTGAAGCATCGTTTTTGTGGCCTTTGTTAGGCAGAGTTTGTATGCAGTACCCTCTGGCACCACTCACACAACTAGGACTACAGGTGTAAGCAAACCAGCCTTTGGTATAAGCCTGTACTATACAGTTTTGGTAGCAAAGCTGAGCAGCCAGGCTTATCTCAAGAGGGGAATCTGAGCAGTTATGAGGTTACACAGAGGTCTACAATCACAGGTGTTCAAACAAACTCTTGCACTGAAGGTTTCTTTGATAAATACTTATTAATGTATCATTCATAAGAAGGAGGCAATTATATAACACATATACTTCAATACTATTTCAGAATACTTTTCAAGAGGAGTAAAAGGCAAAGATTATTAGAACATGAAAGGTTACAATTATTCTAGACAGTGTAGATATTGAGTTCACCAGAAGAGTCAATTCTATTCAATAGGCTAGGCCAAAGTCAATGGGCTAAAGTCTTGGATAGGATAAAGCGGTTCTGGTAAGTAAATGTAAAGTATGTGCACAATTTCTCAGAAGTAGTTTGAAAAAATGAAAATCATATGTTGGTTCACAAGCTGATTAGGCCTGCGAGTTGCAAAGGTTTCAAGCACTTTCACCGCTAGAGGTAAGTACTCCCAGTCTCGTTTCACAGTGCCTTTCAATGAAGAAAAAGATGCAGCTGGTGACTTCTGTTCCTGCAGATCTCGCTGTTCTTGGGCCTCAAGTCGTGGGGACAAGAGGGAGGATGTCGGGGGACTTCTGCACTGAGACTGGTCAAAAAGCTTGCAACTGGCAAACTTCAATTCCGGTGGCTGTAAGTAACGCACACAAGCTGGTGTCCCTCTCCCTGGTTAGACCGTTTCCTGCAGCACGCTGAGGAAAATGCAATAGTTCCGAGATAGGTGTCCAGGTGGCTTACTGTTCAGTTGATTGGTCCCACATACTCAAAAAGGGAGAAGTCGTCCTTGCAGGGCATCTCTGTTGAGGTGAACTTGGCGATTCAGACCTGCAGCAGCCGTCCTCTTCAAGCTTGTCTTCGGTTCTTTCATTCCAGAGGTCGACACTGCCTTCCAAGCCAAGAGACTAGGTTTTTATTTAGTTCTCTCCCATTCATTGCACCCTAGCTGTTACTCGGTGAAGCGGCCTTCGGTTCAGAAACAATAAGGTGATACAACTTTGAGGAAAGCCAAAGTACACCGTGCTCATGAAGACCATTTGGAAAATAACACAAAAAGAATCATTAGAGCATCCTATTGGTGGCCAAGCATGGACAGTGAAGGCTGTGCTGGAACAATGCCATGAATGTTTAAACAGCAACAAACACCAGAAAGTGAGGCAAGATCCTCTTTTGCCCGTGGAAATTCTCAAAGGAGTCTGGCATAGGTCAAGACTATTAAAAACCATGAACCTGCAACAAAGGTATGGCATTGTGCTAGTGGACTACTATCCAAATGGACAGACAGTATTTGTTCCCAACATCAACACAAAGGCCATGATCAAAGTACTACGGTCACTGTTCCAAAGGGATGGCTTGCCTGAACTGTTAATAACCAACAATGGGGTTCAGCTGACGTCGGTAGAGAGAACTAGGGTCCTGGATAAGATGAATATAAAGCAAAGCAAGAAAGCTGTATATCACCCACAAGTGAAGGGGTTAGGTGAGAGAACAACCTGATTCATAAAGGGAGCCATTCAACGCGTTAGGCCTCCGAGCAGGAGCCTGTATGACACAGCTATGGAAGCAGTAGAAGCTCACAGACTGACTAAATGCCCATACCACAATATCGGCTATCCATATGGTGAAAGGAATAAGAGCAGTGTCTCCGCTGGTGCCCCCAGAGGCTTATGGCAAATCAAGAAAAGTAACGACCAAATGAAGATGTGGTGGTATGACAGTCGAAGGGAGGTGCAGAGAACCGAATTAGAAGAGGGAAATGTCACAGAAATTGAGCTATCATACAAGAACAAAAGAAACATGTCCGGTACAGTCATCCCATATGGTTAGTGAAGGATGACACGAACCATGTGTGCACCCAAGATGAGTAAAGATGGAATCTGGAGAGAGTTGCAGTGCTGGCAAAAGGGAGCACTCAGCCAAGTCAAGATAATTTCAAGCCAGAAAAAGGAGAAAACAACAGCGTGGAAGGGGGAGCGTGAGGGGAATCATGAACCGCTCAACGATGCGAGTGGCAAAGTGAATGAATCCTGGTCCCACCATAATGAGCGACAAGATCATGGTGTTCCAGAGAGATATTGGTTCATGAAATGCCTCCCGAAATGCCTCCCCAATATGTCAGGCCGCTGTATTGTGTGCGTGACCATGAAGAACAATTTATACATCTGAAAATGATTTAATAATTCATTTGAAAACAAAAAACATTGGATTCTCAACACAAAGAATTTTGTGGGTTCGATCCAAGAACATGATTATATAAACCACCCAAGTCAAGATGCATAGACAATTGTAATTGTCTATTTGTAAAGCGCGTATACACAAGTGAAGTGCTTCAAAGCACTTCAATGCAGGAAGAAAACAAGGGAATGCAGTAGTTGTTCTTAGGCCTTGAGGTTCCTGAATGATCTTACAAAATGAACTAGCATACTAGGCCTGATGCATTAATACTAGTGAGAGTGCAGGACAGGAGGGAAGAAGACAATCAATAAGCTGCCGTACTAGGCCCAACGACTTGTCAGATAGTACAAGTCACGTGAAGAGGAGGGGGAGGAGGGGAAGGGACATACAGAACAATAAACTACAAAACTAGGCCTGGCGACATTCAGATTGACGATAGGTCATCAATAATGGACTATGCACAAGGGTTTCAGGCGCAACCATGCTAGGCAGGGGAGACAAGGAGGACAAGACAAATGATCTTGCTAGGCCTAGTGCATTCAAGGTCGTGCAAGTGCTTAGACAGAAAGAGGGAGGTGGGGTGACTGGAGGGAAAAAGTGAGCCCAGGCCATTTGGGGCCTGGTTTAAGTTATGTTAAATTATTTTGCATTTATATAGCACCTTATATACCATTGGTATGGTCTGAAGGCGCTGGTAGGTTGAACGCCCTTGGGAACCGAAGTTCAGATCAGTAGAGAGAGTCAACGGTGCATGTGAGCACCGGGTATGTGTGCAGCTGGTGCAGTATTCGTGTAGTAGCTGCTTCTTAGTGGTAGGTGTGGCGGATCGTTCTGGCACGATTTATCCAGACCGAATGTGGCTGCGTTAGGCCTTAGGAGAACGCCTGGCTGGGGGTGCATAACAAGCAGTGTTTACTTAGAATAATGTGTAGTATGCGGCGGATGTTGGTATGAGAACAGTTATACCGAATGATGTCGTAGTATCTCTGTGTTTTAGTTGAGTGGTGGTGTAAAGAAGAGAGTAAGCGTGGTGGTGTGATATGATGGGTTATATGCTTTTTCAAAATGTTCTCTGCATTCCAACCATATATACACGTCTTGCAATTCTATGCGCTCCAGTCCGTTCCATGCGCTCCTATCCACTCCATGCATCCTATTCTGCTCCAGATACTCTGGTTAGCTCGACGCACTCATGCACTCCCGTCCGCACCGCGCGCTCTAGTCCGCCCCGCATGCTCCAGTCCGCCCCACGCATGCATTCTTGTCTGCCACATGCGCTCCACTTCACTCGTTTCATCCGCTCTATGCATTCGGCTTCTCTACGTACTCCTCCGCTTAACGCAACTTGTCCGCACTATCGAACACGTCCGTTCCACTCTAGTCACTCGTTCGCTCTAGGCATCTGTTCGCTCCAGGAATTCGTCCTCTTTATGCCCTTACACGCACTTTGCCTTCACCTGTTTTGCTCACTCGCCCCCTCCACGCACTCATCTCCTTCTACGGACCCCTTTTTCATATGCACTCGTCTGCTCTATATACTTGTCGGCCCTACATACTAGTCTGTTCTATGGAGTCCTCCACTCTATACTTTCTTCCGCTCAGCTCATCCATCCCGCTACGCTCATCCATCAGTTCCCGGCACTCATCTGTTCTATACACTCATCTACTATGCATGCATTTCGCACTCATCGGTTCTGCATGCTTATCCATTCTGCGCACTCACCTGGTCTATGTAACTCCTCGGCTTTAGGAATTTGTCCGCTTTATCCCCTCGTATGCACCATACCTTCATCTGCTCTATGCATTCATCCACCCTATGCAATTACCTTCTCCCCGCATTCGTTTGCTCCCGGAACTCACCAGCTCTCCACACGCGTCCGCCCTCGCTCCCCGCACTCTTTCGCTCCCCACATTCAACAGCAATATGCACTCATCAGCCTTATAAAGTCATTCGCTAGTAGGCAGCAATCCTGTTCCATCTATCCGTCTGCTCTACGCACTCAGGCCACTCAGTCTGATTATCCATTCTATACACTCATCCAATCTACTTACTCATTCAAATTACACATTCATTTGAACTATATAGTCATCTGTTCTCCCACTCGTGCATTCTTCCACTCAGCACATTCATCTGGTCCACACGCTTCATCCATTCTAACTATTTCATCCACACCATTCACTTCGTTCACTCCTTATGCTTTGTCCATTTCAGGAGTTTAGGTCTTTTTACCGTTTCCGTATGATTTATTCTGATTAACCACTTCATTGCTTAGTTCTCATTTTATTCGGTTAATTCCGATTGCCCTTCTAGTTTATGTTAGGGGTCATCTCAAAGCCCTCAGACAAGAAAAGCAACGCTGTGAAAAAATCTGGCGAGCTTCCCCCTCAGAAAAAAACAAAAAAAACTTGAGTAGCCTAGCCTCCCAATATAAAAAAGAAATTATACTGGCTAAACAATCGTCATTCAGCATGCGGATCTTACAAGCCAAATCCAACACTAGAGAGCTTTTCACAATACTCAAAGAGATTGAATCCCCGATACAAGTACCCGATTCGTGTATCAAAGATAAAAATTGGTGCACGGGCATTCAAAATGCCCTAGCGAACAAAATCTCATCCCTTAAGACTAAAATAAGCACTAAAAAAGAATCTTTACTCTCCTCCACCAAGCAGAGTACCGCCTCCCACAAAAAGGTTCACCCGACTCAATCCTCCCCCCCAGCGCTTAACCCATCCTTTAACTTCCACAAAGTATCCACCAAAGAGGTAGAGAATACTATTCTCACCCTCAAACCCTCAAACTGCCATGGAGACCTATGCCCCGCTCAACTGATTAAGGATGCTGCCCGTGATCTCGCACCATTTATTACCAAACGAATAAATGCGTCCTTCACATCAGGCACTGTACCTAATAATTTAAAACAGTCCTGGGTCCTCCCTCTGCTTAAAAAACCGAATCTGGACCCATCCACCCCTACTAACTACCGCCCTATTACCACAGTACCTTTCCTCCTTAAAATCATCGATAAAATAGCATACCAACAGATCCAACACTACCTTGAGCACTTCCAACTCCTAGGCGTCCGTCAATCAGGCTTCAGGCCACAACACGGAACAGAAACCGCACTCAGACCTCGAGGCACAGATAGATGAGATGAGAGACCAGGGGAAGACAGCACTATTGCTTCTCCTTGATCTCTCTGCGGCCTTCGATCTGGTCGACCATGAGATCTTGTGCAACCACCTTCAAATAGCTGCCCACTTCTCTCAAGATGCAACTAACTGGATCCAATCCTTCCTTAATAACCGTACGATGAGAGTCTTCTCATTAACAGCAGCAGCCGACCCTATCCCGATCACGTGCGGCGTACCTCAAGGATCGTTCGTCTCCCCTACACTTTATAACATTTTCACGAAGCCCCTTTTTGATGATCTAGACGATCTGGGTATCACCTACACTAATTACGCCGATGATACCCAGATCCTCATCCCGTTGTCGGGGGATTATGACAAGGATTTGGCCTTCGTTAATAAAGTGTACCTCATCATCCTGGCATGGATGGCCTCACACGGACTATGCCTGAATGATGACAAGACGGAACTTCTCATTCTAGGCTCCACACACTACCTCAACGAACTGGGCCACAAATACTCCTCATTTATAATTGACAACAACAAAATCATGGTAGCTAAGGAGGTTAAAACCCTCGGATTCTATCTAGATTCCACCCTTACCTTCAACAAACAAGTGAACGCAATGGCCTCCGCCACCTCTTACACTTGCAAACTTATCAGGGCAGCCAAACCCTTTCTCTCCCCCACCAACTGCACCACCCTGGCCAGGGCGTTGATCCTGTCCAAGTTGGACTATTGCAATGCCTTATATGTAGGCTGCAACAAATATATCTAACAAAATCCAAATCCTCCAGAACAATGCCCTCAGAGCGGCCCTTAGTATCCCGAAGAAAGCCCATATCTCAGATTCCAGAAGATCTGCTAATTGGCTATCCACCAAGGACAAGATATTTCTTAAATCAGTGTCTTTGATTCATAAATGCCTCCACCAAGCAGCCCCCCCCCCAATACCTCACCCCCAGATTTACTAGACCTACCCTCTCCCGCCCCGCGAGAACGGCCAATTCCAACCTTCTTCTGGTGCCCAGGTTTAAACGTACTACATCTGGAGGAAATAGCTTTCCAGTAAAAGTAGCACAATACTGGAACTCCCTCCGTCGTGCAGGGAGGACCTACCCTACCACCAGTTCAGAGCCAGGACCATCCACTGGCTCAAATCTCTCGACTCCTAATGACTCTTAGAGACCCAGATTCGCCACTACCATGTGGCGCCTCACTGAATGTAATTATGTTTATAGTATTGCCCTAATGTACATGTCATGTTCTGCCCCTACTCATTAATTGTAAATATGTTTATAGTACTGCCTTTAAAGGAGAGTTCCGGGACTTTTTTTTTATTGTCCCTACGGGTCGGCCATGTGTTTGTAAGCATAAATCGGTAGATCGTAGGAAACTTTCCTATGGACCTTACCCGACTTTTCGCCCCTTATCGCACTCGAAATCAGCCTCCATTTTGTGATAATCCTATCATTCCGCCGCATCGACCTGGCTCACCTGCCTTTGCGGCACTAAATCAAATCCCCCGCCCCTGAGCCTGACATCAGCAGACGCGTACTGCCCATTTCAAGCACGTCTCGTGTCAACAATCGCTGCGCCTCAGCTATTGACGTGTTGCCATGGAAATGGCAGGACGCCTCTTTCCCCAATAAGTATAAACAGACCGTTTCACAACATACAGCAGCAGATTTTCGATTCCATTCCTCTCTCTGTGTTACTTTGAGTATTCTGTGACTCGTTTCAGTGCTCTGGTCAGCTACCTTCGCCGCTTGTAGCCCGTGTGAACAGATACCAGTACCACCGCTATAAATTATTTTACTATCTTTACCGCACAATGGCCACAATAATGCCGTATATGTACGAGCCCGAGTACACCGAGGAGGAACTACTGGAAAGGCAAGCACGCGAAAACGATGGGGATTCGGACGGCAGTTGGGAGGACCAGTCAACGGATGAAGAGCCTGGACCATGTCGCATGGACGGCGTCTCCACCTGGTGCACGTGCAATCGGTGCGAGCTAATGCCAACTGAGGAGGAGAACTGCTGCTGCCGTGAAAATTCCGGGTGCTTGGCCTACATTTCGGAAAGCGAGCAAAGTCAGCAGGAAGGCGAGCAAAGTCCGCAATGCATCACCGAGCTGCCAGAGTTCAGGGAAGCCTGCCTCTCACGGACAGTGTTGAGGATGATGATGGTGCTTATGCACGAACTTCGTGGCACTGTTCGTCCGCGTAATCCGAGTAACGAGTAAGTATACTCTGTTTGTGATGTCAGTGATGCCACCACTATTTCATGGTCGTCTCCCACATATAAAATTACATTTACATATCATTGGAACGCATGTAAATTGGTTCCATATAGTGCATTTTCTAGATATAATTTTTTTCTAAGGAAAATGACATGTGTTACCTGAATCGACATTGATAAGAAAGTTTGGTCAGTTTAATACAGTTTGCATCTTTTTTTTTCACAGGTGGTACAGGCTGGTGGCCTATCGTTGCTTCACTTGGTGGCTTCACGGGAGGCTCGGACACCGCGTTCGGAGAGTAATACCTGCCTGTGCGGTACTTGCCATTAGACAACATTTCCCCAGTGACAGTGGACAATACCGCGGATTTTCCCTCGATGTGCTGCAACCTCAACTTTACAATGTGTAATGTTTATTATTTATGTTTAATTAAAATCTAAAATAAAGCCCAACATATATTTTAACAATGGTTGTTTTGATTTTTTAAATGAATCTAGTGTATATTCTCCTGGGAGGGTGAGGTATTTATAAACTCACCCCCCTGCCTTCCATGTAGTAGATCCTGCAGCCATCCTCTTACATTCAGTTAGATGGCCTCTCCTTGGTGAGGCCCTGCGGCAAACGGGTCTTGTCTGCACGACCACCGCCCCGATCCACCCCCCGCCTTATCAAAGGCAGTTCGCACCGGGGTACTTGAGCTGCTGGCAAGTGGAGCTGTCAGGGAGCGATAAAGGCCAAGAGGTGCCAAAGACCATGTACACTTCAAAGTGGTCTATAGAGCATGGGTTTGTTGTTCCCATGTCTACCTCCAGACCCCGTGTCTCCTGCCAAGCATCCCCCTCACGCTGGACGGCCCCCTGCAATCCACATAAGTGTGTCTCCATTCACGAGTCTTCCTGTGTCTTGTCTGCACGACCACCGCCCCGATCCACCCCCCGCCCTATCAAAGGCAGTTCGCACCGGGGTACTTGAGCTGCTGGCAAGTGGAGCTGTCAGGGAGCGATAAAGGCCAAGAGGTGCCAAAGACCATGTACACTTCAAAGTGGTCTATAGAGCATGGGTTTGTTGTTCCCATGTCTACCTCCAGACCCCGTGTCTCCTGCCAAGCATCCCCCTCACGCTGGACGGCCCCCTGCAATCCACATAATGCCACGACATATACACGTCATTCATTCACAAACACACCCCTGGTTCGAATTCTTTATAACCCACCTCATATTTCTAATGAGAACTTCTTTGCGCTTTGCTAGTCAACCCGTGAAGGTGCTGGTTATCTGCTCTTCGTCTCTGTGAACTTCCGTGACCACTTTGAGCAAACTCGTCAGTTTGCAACCTGTGAACTGCTCCCTGTTCTACGACAAGAAACTACTCTGATCCCTGCATCTAACTGTTTGTTCGTCAAGGTAAGTCCATGTACCATAATCATTTTGCGTCCAATTTTTTAATTTATATCTATTTGCTAGTAGTCATCAAATTGCATCCATGTTTTCTTTTCGTTCACGACAGTACATGCAAGGAACTAGTCACATGTTCTGAGTTTAGTCAAATTACTTTTTCTATTTTTTGAAAGTTATTGAAATACTTATCCGCATGTGAATAACGTGTATAGTTCCAAGAACCAAAACGGACCTTGCATTGAACCTTTTATGTGTCATTTACTGTTTTAACACATTGGTATTCATAGAGAATTGTTGATCTTTACTTTTCAGAACTTTCCATAATGCCTGCCTGTTCCATTGGCGGTTGCCCTTCGAAGACCCATAACAAATCTGAAGGTACTATAATGCATGTTTTCCCTAAGACAATAGATCAGATAAGAGAATGGGTCCGATATTGCGGATATCCAGCCTCTGAGATAGAAAGTAGAGTCCTAGAAGTCTTTGCGGACAAGAGGGGTGATCGATACCGCATCTGCAGCAGGCACTTTAGCCCAGACATGTACTCCACATCATTGCTAATAAGGACGAAAACACCGCGAGCGAGGCGAAAATTGCTCTCAACCGCTATTCCCACTCTATTCGTCCACATCCCTCCACTGGTGAGTCAAGTTTACGTATTTATCTCTCGGCATTGCGGTAGTGTGTAGCATTAGCTAACAATAATTTCCCCATTTATGTATCCACTCAATATGAAGGCTGAAGATTCTCCATCCGTGTCGTTATTGCAGTCATCAGCCACTTCAAGCGCCTATCGGGTAATCTTACTTAGCTATTCTGACACTGACTTGTTTTAGGCATGTAAATCAATAGTTTTAATTGATCGTGTAATTATTTTACCTAATGGTACACCACAGTACTCGTCCTCTAGTCTTTGTTTTCAGTTATAATTATTGTTACCCAAAATAATGCAAGTACTGTCTTTCAGGGAGATGCTGAGGAGTCCAACGCATTGACGACAACCGTAGATGTCACTCAGATGCTCGAGGTACGTTTCCGGACAGTTCCATCGATGGAGATCATCAGATCTTGCATTCTTGTAGCGTGATTGTTACACACAATGTTTCTTTCGTTTTTAGCCATTGGTATGTCCTTCTGTCGTCGCCCTCCTATGTGTCTTCTTTTTTCAATATTGTGTTCATTACTAATGAAAGTCCTATGTTTCAGGGAGTCGATGGAGCATTAGTCCAAGAGGAAGGGGGAGCATGCAGTTACGGGTCGGCGCAACAGCTTGCAGAAGTGTGCACCGCAGTTACAGCGTCCCTTGATGTTCTTATGCATTTCGAGGTATGGATACTGACAGATCAATCATGCGAGATCAAATGACGTGATTACATCCGCTATACTTCCTTCTTTATTAACGCAAGTACTATGTTTCAGGGAGCTGACGGAGCTTCTTCAACAAGAACATCACCCCTAGTAGTTGATGCAGATCTCTGGGTGGTGACACTTCCAACGATGGAGCAAATCGAATCATATTTAGATATCCATTATTTATTTTAGACAACTGATCATTTGTGCAGGTCTATTTAGATGAGCCGTTGACGCCTGCAGAAAGTTTATGTTCTTTTAAACAAAATAGAAAACCATACTAATGCAATTACTGTGTTTCAGGGAGTTGCTGAAGCGTCATCTTCAATAATATCATCAATGGAAGTCTATGCGGAGCCCGAGGTATGGATCTTGACAGTTCAATCTAACTAGATCAACAATGCGTGAACTATTGTCGTTTGAATGTTCTACACAATGCGTTCATTCGTGTTTTGCTATTGAGATGTACGTATGGGTATTGGTCCCCAAGTACATTTTGTGTTTTCAATATTATTATACATACTAATGAAAGTTCTATGTTTCAGCGAGTCGATGGAGCCTCAGTGAGTGATGGATGTGCTTATCATGAAAGTATAGTCGTTGCAGCGCGAGAGGAAGTGGAGACATGCACACACGAGTCGGAGCAACAGCGTCCAGATGTTGAAGTTCGAGGAAAGAAAGTTTCAAAGAAAAGAAAGCAAAAGAAGGTTAGTGTCCTGTTCACTATATTATGTTGTCTTTCACTGTCAATAGTTCAATACTGTAAGTTGTGTTTAAACTGAACATCCCTTTTCTAATCTGTCCTCTAGTTGCGAGTGGGTGTAAGAACTAGATCTACACAGACAGTGAAGCGAACGAGAGATGTTGCTTGTCAAACCTTTTGGCAGGGACTTGAGACTGGAGATGCATCGTGCCAATGGGAAGAATATGAAGTGATTGACAACGGAGCTATACCACCACCAGCCATTGATAGTGAATGTCCTCCTGGTAGTTTGGATGCAGTCGTAGATCAATTCACAGAATCCACACCCGCAAAAAATAAGAGCACGCGAAAGTTGAAGACATTGTTTTTTTCTCCCATCTCCGGACAAGGAACAGATGTTGCAATGGAAGAGAATGAAGTGGACGACAATGAAACACCATCAATATCACTCAGCATAGCGGAAGACGATATCAGAGATTGTACCTTTCATGCGAGTGACATGTCCTCAACGTTACAGGCCGAACCAGCTGGGATGCAGAGTGACAGTATAAGGAAAGAGGCCAAATTCATTGTATTCGATAGCTGTTTGATGGATATTATTATGATGATGAAATGTGGGCATTGGGTTGGTGGGGAAGTATGTGGGGAGCCATTGATTAATGTGACTCGTGCAATTCGAGGCACTAACCTTAAAATACATGCCACCTGTACACAATATCATCCGTTCGCATGGTCTGCACAACCCATGCTGGGGCAACTGCCAGCAGGCAATCTACTTTGTGCAGCGGCCGCACTTTTTAGTGGTTCAAGTTTTAAAAAGTTACAGTATTTCTTTCAGTTTGTGGGAATCCATTTCATTGCGAAAAGTCAGTTCTACAAATACCAAACCGATTATCTATTTCCAGCCATCAGCGAAGCTTGGAGAATGGAAAAAATGTCAATGGAAAGTACATTCGCGGGCAAACGCTTCAGGCTAGCCGGTGATGGACAATGCGACAGTCCAGGATTTTCAGCCAAGTACTGCACCTACCACTTTCAGGACATGGAAAGTAAGAAAATTGTGAGTTCGGTGGTCGTGCAGGTGTCACAAAGTACATCCTCAGTGGCCATGGAGAAAGTTGGCTTTGTAGCATCATTGCAAGAACTACAATCGCGGGGAATGGTGATCGACCTGATAGCCACGGACAGACACGTTTCAATTGCCAAGACAATGAGAGAACAGTACAAAAATATAAATCACCAATTTGACGTATGGCATCTTGCAAAAACAATCAATAAAAAATTGTCGGCTGCAGGAAAAAAAAAAGGTATGCAAGGTATTTCACAGTGGTCCAAGTCAATCAGCAACCATCTTTGGTGGAGCTCAAAAACATGTGAAGGGTCGTTGGAAATTCTACTGGAAAAATGGCGGTCAGTAATGTTGCACTGTAGCAACGTACATCAATGGTCGACAAATGAGCATTTCCACAAATGTGAACATGGCCATTTGTCCACAGAGGAGGCACGGAAGAAGAAGTGGTTGATTCCTTCATCACCCACTCACAAGGCCATTGAAAAGATTGTATTTGATAAAACTATAACAAGAGATTTGAGGGGACTCACGGAATTCTGCCACACAGGAGATTTGGAGGTGTTCCACAATATGTGCCTAAAGTACAGGCCCAAAAGATTGCATTTTGGCATGGAAGGCATGATAAATCGGACTCTTCTAGCGGTCTTGGCACATAACCATAATGTTGGCCGTCAACAAAGTAGGACGACCGGAACTTTAGGGACGCTTCGCTACAATAAGGCCTTCACTAAAAGAAGTAAACAATGGGTGATCAAACCAGTGTTTGAGGATATGCAATATGAGTTTATTGAGAGACTTATCGTAGATGTCCTCGATAGGCACATACATGGAGTGGTGAACGAACCTATGCAGGGGACAACTGCATTGCCACCCAACATTGCCTCTGTTCCATGTCCACCTAAAGCAGAGCTCATTGAGAAATACACATCACGGTTTAAATGATTGTAATTCGATTGTCTGTTCTCTCGAGTCTCCTCATGTTGCAGGCCCATTGCAATTAAACCAAACAGTAATATAAATCATTTTTACAAAAATTATAGAATGTTTCCGTATTACAAACACATGGCCGACCCATAGGGACAATAAAAAAAAAGGCACGCAGACAAGATGCCCTTACACTAACTGGAGCTAACTAGAAATGTGTGCTCGCTCAAAGTGAAGGTCAGCTGCTTTGATGTTTTGCTCGGGTGGCGGAACGGCCCACGACCCAATATAAGGTTCTATTGTGATTTGACCTTGACAGGCCGGGACCATCCTGAAAGACTAAGAAAAGATAATGAATAAAATTTCAGAAACGAAACGATGAGCCACGTTCATTAGAAGAAGTAACGTCGGCAAAGAAGGAGTGGTGTTTCGGGTCTGCCCTACACAGAGACACAATGGAAAATGCAAATATAATGTAAGTAACTTTTGATGAGTTTATACCGCAATTTCATTACTATACAGTGGCTTTAAAGACGGGTTCAGTTGTACTTGTTCGTTCTATGTGGCATAGTGTTTTCTACCGCGCACTATCTGGAGGAGAACCATCTTCTTTTACTGAAGCACCTCAAAACCTTCCTCTTTGCTTCTGCTTTCTCTCTCCCTCTCCCCTGCTACAACTGGTCCACTGTCTGCGACCTCGGTCCTGGGCCCTTCCACTCTCCACCTGCACTGCCTCCCTGTCAACCCCTGCACTGGGGGACTGTCTCAGTATCCTACAGCCCCCCCTTCCCAGCACTTGTTCTGCACTTACCTTGCACTTGCCACCAGCTGGCCCTATTTATTTATTATTTTATGCTACTTACCTTGTACTCCACTCCCCCCCCTCCATGCCTCGCCACGCCTTTAAACACTTGTGTACACCCAGTAGCGCTGTCCTCGCTATGAAATGAATAATTTTAATAAGGATCTGATGGTGAGACTAATTTCATTTTTTATGTTTTTAGGTACATCATTCACTACTGTCTGTGTCACGAGTACCAGACACCGGCGGACGGCTTCTACAGCCGCCAGTTGCTTCTCCGCGTGAACAACGTTACCACCCTGACCATTTTATGGGACGATCGCCAAGTACAAGTATGCCCTTACGCGGTACTAACGGTTAGATGCAACATACCTACCGTTGTGGTGGCCTAGTGCCTCGTTGTTGGAACAGCCATGCGATTATCAGTGCGACAGAAGAGCTTATTTTTATCGTAAACCAACACCCTGTGTACTGCACACGAACATCGCTTCCCTCAAGACGAACTAATTTGGATCGAGAGCAAATAAAAATGCAAATCGCTGAATATTCTCTAAACATTTGATGTCCAATAAACGTACTTTGCCAAATGTACAATCTTGCCGTTTGCTTTTAAACCACGGTTTCACATTCCGAATTGTGGTGCTGTATTGTGAGATGCTCTAAGACCCTGTGTACAGCAAAGGACCATCGCGTTCCTCAATACGAACTTTTTGGAACATGAGCAAATAAAAATGCAAATCGCTGAATATTCTCTAAACATTTGATGTCAAATAAATGTACTTTACCACATTTACAATCTTGCGGTTTGATTTCAAAGTACAGTTTCATATTCCGAATTGTGGTGCGCTGTATTGTGAGCTGATCTGTGTTGATTTCCGGGGTCTGTGTGGAGTCGCGTAGAAGACGCCTGGGCGCGTTTGCCTACGCAGCACAGTCACGTCACGGATAGAGGCGGGGAATATGAATGTTTTGATAAAGTCTGTTTCAGGGGCGGGGGATTTGATTTAGTGCCGCAAAGGCAGGTGAGCCAGGTCGATGCGGCGGAATGATAGGATTATCACAAAATGGAGGCTGATTTCGAGTGCGATAAGGGGCGAAAAGTCGGGTAAGGTCCATAGGAAAGTTTCCTACGATCTACCGATTTATGCTTACAAACACATGGCCGACCCGTAGGGACAATAAAAAAAAAGTCCCGGAACTATCCTTTAATGTTCATGTTCTACCCTCCTATTTGGCGTGATACGCCCGACAATGTAACCCTAGCTGGACCTCGCCACACGTATGTAACGAAGCTTTGCAACCCTCTTGCTGCCCTTGCGCCTGGCTACCTTCGGGTTAGGTGCGCATTACAAATAAATAAAATACAAATACAAATAAGCTGTCAATTTCTCGCATCAGGTAGTTTGTTGGATTGGTGTCAATAATTTTAGTGTTAGTATGTTTGTGTTAGTTTGGTATGAGCTGTTTTTAGGGGAAGAGCCGTTTTTTCAGGAGTTTGCGGAAAGACGTTAAATCCCCAGTTAGGCGGATGTGGGGTGGGAGTGAGTTCCATAGTGTGGGGGCCAAAGCTGAGAATGATGATCCGCCTAACCTGACTGAGTTGGTCTTAGGTAGGACTAGGAAGCCGGCTGAGCTTGATCTTAGAGTGCGTGGGGGTTGATTGTCTTGAAAATATTGAGGTCCGGTTTTATGCAGTGCTCGATGGGCGATGCATAAGGTTTTGAAAGTCACCCTTCGGGCTACAGGAAGCCAGTGCAGCGTATTAAGGGCTGGGGAGATGTGGTCTCTTGGGCCGAGCGCAAGTAGCAATTTGGCTGCCACGCTTTGTGCCCTTTGGAGTTTATTCAGTTGGTAGGCATGGATTCCAAGGTATAGGGGGTTTGCGTAGTCCAGTCTTGATATAACGATTGATTGGACCGCGGAGAGTCTATTGGGAAAGGAGAGATACGGAAAGATGCGCCTAAGGGTTTTAAGGTGGTAGTGGCAGGACTTTGAGACGTTGACGACTTGGCGCGTGCATCCAATATTTTTCACCGAGTTGCCGGGGGTCGGTGAGTTGCCCATGGTGGGTGGCCAGGGTAGAGGGCGCGGAAGAAGTTCGGAATTGCCACAAATCACGATTTCCATTTTGGAGGGGTTTAACAAGAGGTGGCTTTGGGTCATCCAGAGTTCTTTGTCAAGGAGGCAGGAGGCCAGGTCAGGTTGGGGGTTGGGATTTGAGTTCAGGAGTTTTAGAATTAGTGGAGTGTCGTCGGCGTAGTTGTAACAGGATGTTGTGTGAACAAATTGGTGGGAGGGTGATCAAGTAGAGATTGAACAGGAGGGCGGATAGGCACGCTCCTTGTAGGACTCCCGTGTCGACCGGTCGGGTTTGGGAGGTGTAGGTGGAGAGTATTGTTATTTGGTACCTATCTTTGAGGAATGAAGCTATCCATTTAAGAGCAGTTCCACAAATTCCTAGGGAGTGGAGGCTGTCTAGGAGGATTGAGTGATTGATTGTGTCAAAGGCGGCGGATAGGTCAGGAAGGATTAGTGCGGCGCATCCTGCGGCGTCTGCTGTCATTTTAAGGTCATCCCAGATTGAGGTTAGGGTGGTTTCAGTTCCGTGACGGGCTCTGAAACCCGATTGTGCGGGGTCTAGGAGATTGTTGGCTTCAACAAAGGCATTTAGTTGGGAGTAGGCGGTTCGGTCAATGAGTTTGGCAAGGAACCTGGTGTTTGAGATGGGGCGTTAGTTTTTGGGCTCGAGAGGGTCGAGGGAAGGCTTTTTAATTAGAGGTTTGACATGAACCGTTTTGAATGCGTCGGGAAAGATACCAGAGGAAAGGGAGGCATTTATGATGGATCTTGCGTGTTCTGCTGCGCAGGTGGAAGCGAAAATTTCTTTGAGGGTTGTGGCTGGGCAAGGGTCTAGCAGAGAGCCAGATGGTTTGCGGGCAGATAGAAGTGAGAAATTGCTCTGGTGATATTGGTCTAAAGGATTCGAACTTTGGTTGCGTAGTGGTTGCAGCTTGTGGGCAGGTCGGTATGGTGGGAGTATTGCCTGGTGGATGTAGGAGGGCCAGTTTGGTGGTTAGAGCATTTGTTCTTTCGAGAGCTGTGGTGTAAAAGTGTAGGGAGAGTGAGTCGCACAGTGATTGAGATGGGGTTGGGGCGGTCGTGGTGCAAGCCGGTTTGGTGAATTCAGAGATGATTTTGTGGAGTTCTTTGCTCGGGTTTTTGGAGTTTAGGATTCGGGAGTTGTAGTGGGCTTTTTTTGCTTTCCGGATTTCAGCCTTGTACTGATAGAGGTGTCGGGCCGAGGTGGCCCTGCTTTCCTGGGTTTTGTCTTTCTGCCATTTGCGTTCAAGGTATTTATATAGTTAAGTGGTCTTCAAATCAGGAGTGAACCATTTGGGGAAGATGCCATGGCGGGTCGATGGTTTGCAAGGGGGTGTGAGCCACATCAGAGATGCGTTGAGCCATGCGTCAAAGGCTTCACGGGTTGTTTATTGAGTTGGCAGGTAGGTGGTGGAGACTGGAGGAGTGCGTCGGCTAGGTCCGGGACGATCATTAGTTTTTTCCAGCATTTGCATAGATTCGGAGGTTCAGATTACAGTATGCGGGTGGGGGGGGGGGGGGGGGGGCGAGTGAGCGAATGGCGAACGAGAGAATGAAGTGATCGGACCAGATGATAGGGGTGAGGGGTTTAAATGAATCTGGGTGTTGGAGCTAAAGATGGCGTCAAGAGTGTGTCCTTCATAGTGAGTCGGGCCATTTATGTGGGGATGGAGGTTAATTGCGTCTAAACCGTCAACCAGAGAGTGCGTCATAGGGTTGGTGGGGATCTCAATCCATATGTTGAAGTCTCCAAGAAGGGTGAGGTTGGGATGGTTTAGTTGAAGGGTGGCAATAGCGTCGCAGAGGTTGTTTGCGTATGGCTTATCATATGCAAGGGGGCCTGTAGATTATGAGGAAGCTGTGTGAGAGCGATGGGGAGAGGGATAGTTTAATGAGGAGAGATTCGCAGGAAGGAATGGAAGGTTGGTTGTCAACGATTGAGGCATGGCAGAGTGACTTGAAGACGAGTGCTGCTCCTCCTCCTCTGGAGGGGCGGTTCAGTGGGATGAGGGAGTAGTCAGGAGGGGAAGGCTTCATTAGCGATTGGGCTGAAGTCGTCAGAGAACCAAGTCTCGGTGATGAAAACCAGGTCTGGCGAGGAGGTCAAAGATGCAATGTCTCTTTTTTGCTATGGATCGGGCATTAAATAGAATGCAGTTCACATCGGCAGGCAAGGTTGGTCTCGGAGCTGGAGCGGAAGGGGGTGATGGCGGAGAGAGTAGCGGCTGGAGCTGGAGAGGGGTAGGGTGGGAGATGATCAATGGGAATAGTGGGCAAGCAGCAGTATTGGCAGGCTTCGGGTGGGGTTGGGTAGCTGCGTGTGTTAGGATGATCCGGTCTGGGTCAGGGGATTTGAAGGTGGGGTGTGGGCGGTTAGGAGTTTCAGTTGCAGTTGATGATAAATCGAGGGAGAGGGGTTTCAGGAAGGGTGAAGCCGCGGCGGAAGGAGGCGAGTGGGTGAATGAGGTGATGGGTGGAGATACGGGAGGCGAAGAGTGCTGAGAGATTGAGGGGGACCAGGTACATTTCCTCTTTAGTTTCTTTGTTGCGATTGGAGTGTGAGAGAGGGTGGGGAGGTGAGAGGATGGGGAGGTTAGAGGGGGTGAGGGATCCAGCTTCGGTTCTTGCTAGGGCTAGGCGTGCAGTTTTTAGGGAGGGGAAAGGGTGCATTCGGGAGGGGAAGGTGGTGGGGGTTTGAGGGCAAGGCGGGGGGTGGACGATTGCCGGGTGGGTGTGCCAGGTAGGATAGTGAGGGGAGGGGGCATGGTTAACATTGGCTGGTCGGTGCTGGGGTTCAGGGGAGGAGTGGTCTTAGGGTGGTTGGATCGCCATCGTGCTCCTCTGGCTTGGTGTCTGGAGAGGGGAATGGTAGGGAGTGCGAAGGAGGGTGGGGTGATTTGGGAAGGGAGGGACTGGAGGGAAGGCAGATCGGGAAGTGGGGGGAGGTCCACGGTGGTCGTTTCCGACAAACTTTGGTGGAGTGGGTGCACTCATGCTTGGTACGAGCTTTTAGGTGGATTTAGGAGGGCTTTCTAATTGTAGTTCTAAATTCAGTGGGAGCACGCTTTAGGCACACTTCCAAGTTCAATTTGCACCGAGATGGTGCAAGACTATTAGGTGTACTTCTAGATTCGATTGTACAGAGATGTTATTAGGCTATTAGGTACTATTGGGTACACTTCTAAGTTCAACTGTACACAGAGATGATATTAGATCTACCTCTAGATTCAATTTTGAATAGAGGGGGTATTAGATTATTAGTCACAGTTCTAGATTCTACATTACTCAGATATACTATTAGGTATACTAATGGGATTAATTAGGATATTTAGGCACGCTTCTTAACCTCAGTGGTGTCGTGTACACTTCTAAATTGAACTAAGCACAGAGTTCTGGACACTATTCAATTAGGGCAAGCTAATAGGCGCACTTCTCTCAATTCAGCTTTATACAGGGAAGGTATTAGGTATGAATCTAAATCATCTTTGCACAGAGAGGTTATTAGGGAGATTAGTCAGTTCAACCCGGCACAGTATTAGACTATTAGGATATTGGGTGTATTTCTAGATTTCACTTTCCTAGAGAGGCTATTGGACGCCCTTCTACATTTAACTTTCCCTCAGAAGTTTATTGGGCACACTTCTAAAAACAACTTTCAAAGAGAGTCTATTGGGTACACATTTAAGTTCAACTTTCACACAGAGGCTATTGAGCACACTTCCAAATTCAACTTTCCACAACGTGGCTATTGGGCACACTTCTAAATTGAGCTTTCACAGAGAGGCTACTGGGCACACTTCTAAATGCAACTTTTATTTTTAGAGTCTACTCTCTACTCCGGTGCGACCAGAGTCTTTCTACAGCCTCCTCCTGTTTTGTGGGTGGACCCATAAAAACCCCTCCTAACCGCGGAGTTGGCTGCAGAGTTGCAGGCTGTGGCCGTCTACCCTCTACTCCGGTGCGACCAGTCTTTCTACAGCCTCATGTTTTGTGGGTGGACCCATAAAAACCCCTCCTAACCGCGGAGCAGCCGCGGAATTGGCTGCCGAGTTGCAGTCTGTGGCAGTGCGTGAGGCGTGGAAGGCCCCCCATAACCAACATGGAGGACAGACGGGCGGAATTGCCCTCCTCACCACTATTGGGAGGCGAAGATGAGGAGGAGCGGTGGATGAGAAGTTCAAGCTTAAGGCTTGCCTCCCAGAGACTCGACCTACCCCGCCCCTTATCAAGACCAAGGCACCCACCAAAAGCGGGGCTTCATAATGTCAGCCTCTCAAAACAACTGCAGCATGTTCCCCCTACAGAAGAACTACCCCAGGGCAAGGGGGAAGTCCAAGCGACCTTGCCAAGGAAAAGTTGCATGCAGCGATAAAAAATTGCAAGCCTGCTTCACCGCCGCCAAGAATACACCTGCACTAGATCGGGAGGTCTGGGAGCCGAAATCGGCGATAGAGACGGGGAAACCTCATGCGGACAAGTACCCAGTACAGCCGACCGAAGGGTGGCCGGCGAGGGAACAGCATGTGGTCCCCCAACTCGAAACGCCAGAAATAGCCCAGGAGGGCTCACAAAGTACTAACCAGACCATCCTTCCATTACTCACCGTGAATGTGGAGCCTGTCACGTCAGGGACGCGCGGAGCTGTCGGCACTTGTCTCCCCTGCTGAGAGCTTGCAGGGGAGCGCGGCGGTGCCCAGACTAGCTCCGAATGCGTCAGAGGAGGAGGCGGCGCAAGCTCAAATCCAGGTGGCTGAGAGCGAGGCTCCACTTCCTCAAGGGGGCGGAGCCAAGGATCAACAGAGCGAAGGGGCCAGACCAAAAGAAGCTATTCAACTTGTTACGCCGCAAATCCACTCAAGTCAAGAGAGTGAAGTTCTTCTTGATACGCCGCAAATTCACTCAAGTCAAGAGAGTGAAGTTCTTCCCATTGACTCTCCGCCTACATTTATTTCCCCCCCAAAAAAAAAAAAAAAAAAATACTAAAAAATGCATCCTTCCAAAGACAAAAACAAAAAAAAAAAAAGAAAATCAAGAAAAAAAAAAAAAAAAAAACTCAAACCATTGCTTTACAAGAACAAGAAATCCTCGGACAAGATCCTGGCTAACTCAGCGATTTGTAACTCCCTAAAAGCATATTTTTCCAGCCAAGGAAAGTGGAAATATGACGTTCTCCTCGAATTGACAGACACGGAATTGCTGGACGCCACGTCCGACCTCGCTGGAGGTCCAAAAGCATGTAAGTTTCCCTATACACCAAAAGAGGGTGACCTATATCCGGGTGGTAAAGAAAATACTCTTGAGGACTCTTCTCAGCCTGAAAGCCCCAAGGAAGGCTCTCCTGTCTCATCTGAAAGTCAGAAAATGGCCCCTCTTAATTTTCCTCTAACGAGACCGTCTCCCTCTCCTGCAGACTGCCCACGGGCAAGTAGCCCCAAGGGACTCTTGTGTCACCCCCTTGCAAACTACTGGGACCCACTCAATCAACAATACAGCAAATGAGGGCGCTGAAAACCCTCTCGTTCTGAAGCCACTTCTCCGACCTGTCAAGACTCCAGTCAAAATCCAATCACACCGGGTCCTAGCTGCCGCCTTATCAGACAAAGATTTCCACTCACCTAGGATCCCACCAGTCTTCTACCCCACCCTGCCGCCCTCACATCTCACCCCAAAGGAATAGTGATGGGGGGTTCCAAACAGAAGAAGTTCTAAAGGAAACACCACCAAAGAAGCAAGACCTGACAACATTGATGTCAGCACCGACGATCGCGCTCGCTCCATTTGGAAAACTATATGAAGCTATAAATGACA
The DNA here is from genome assembly GCF_040938575.1 of Ambystoma mexicanum. Lineage (NCBI taxonomy): Eukaryota > Metazoa > Chordata > Amphibia > Caudata > Ambystomatidae > Ambystoma > Ambystoma mexicanum. The sequence goes on along the minus strand of NC_090927.1, from coordinate 1,237,842,446 downwards.
CGCTAAAGGACCAAACGACTCTGATTGCAATGACCCATACCAAAATGACATATCTTGAGGGATATATAACCGCCAAAGAAAAAGTTGACAGCGTCATTTATGACAAAATTATAGGAGACCTAACACAAACTAATCCTGCAATCTCAACTCCTCTACCCCAACCAATTCTAATTAAGGACTCAAGAGACTGTGCATCACAGACAGATTCAACCACCGAGAAAGAACTAGACCTGCAAGATCAGACACAGTCAGCAGACAAGCAGTCTTCCAATAAAATTTGCTTCCACTTGGAAAAAAGCCTTCAAAAAATCAAAAATCGAAGGAGAATATTGACCCCCCTCGCCAATTTGTATTTGAAGGAGTCAAAAAGGGAATGGCCAAATCATGCCTGAAAGAACCAGCCCCAAAAAAACTTCATCTCCCTTTTTTGACGAACGCATCCAAAGTCTCAACAAAAGGATCACTTGCCCAATCAACTAAGCCAAATGGAGTTCAAAAAAACCCCATCCTTCAAGATCCAGCGACAGCCCCTTTAGGTCAGGCTCTGGGAAACGGCCCAGTCCTTCAGTTGAAAAACTGAAATTTGGTTCCTAAACCAAGCGCGGCCTGCGGATCCACAAATCTCCCATCCAGGTCTGTCATTTCGTCAGAAGTCCCTTGCAAACTTCACCGCTACACTCACCAATTACCATGGAAGACTTCCTGAGAGATGAAGCCTCTCAGAACATCACTCTCCACTCATCTCCTGGGAGTTGCAGTCAAAGACAAACTGACGAACGTGAGGGAGAAAGACCGCTGACAAATACTAACTGTGTAACATCTCCAAGATAAAAAAAAGAAGGTCAAATAGTGAAAATAAGAAAAAGGACTGGCATAGCACCCCCTCATCTTTGGCTCTCAAATATCGATGTCCTAGAGATCTGCTACACTGCGACACCTCAGGACTCACCATCATCCTCACTTGACTTTATTGATGCTACCCATACTGTGTGCCTCCGCCTGCGTCTTCGAACCTAGAGGTCCCTCGGCATACTTTTCTCTGTGTCACTAGTGTAACCTGCTTCACCTATTAATTCTTATATTTAGGGGTCCTATTACAGCAGAATAAATGTGTATTCATTGTGTGAAAACAGTGCATTCAGGCCTCTAGCGGCGATCCGAATCTAGGGGTCCCACGGTATGACCTCAGTGCACCCCGACCTCAACTAGTGTTCCAATTCTAGGTGTCCATTGTATCACCGTACATGCATCCTACTCAATGTGTGGCACTAGTGTATTTCTGCATCTATGACCTTGAACCTAGGTGCCCTATTGCATCCGCTAATAGACCACATTTGATTTGTACTGTGCCCTAAGGTCGCTAATAGACCACATTTGATCTGTATTGTGCCCTATGGTCGCTAATAGACCACATTTGATCTGTATTGTGCCCTATGGTCGCTAATAGACCACACTTTATCTGTATTGTGCCCTATGGTCGCTAAGATACCACATGGATGGTGTTGTCACTCGCTCGCCTTTACTGTGAAGTTTGCACATGTCAACTTTTAGCCTGAGTGCGATTTTTGATTTTAAGTGAACCCCTTGTCTAACTGCATCTGTTTGCACATGCCACTTTTAGCCCGAGTGTGATTTCTAATTTAGGTGAACCTCTTCCACTGAGAACTCTCCAAGGTCTCAAGCCTCTGATACAAAACACTGCCGGCATTATACCAATTGTCGGGCCTTACCAGATATTGCCTTATACTAGTTTGCACCCAACTACTATTGCTGCTGCCACAATTTGTCTTGCATCATTAGCCCTAGTGTGAATTTCGGTATCCAGGTGTACCCGCTTGCGTCTGCATATGCATTTTGCATTTTTCCCACTAACTAGCATGCCTCCTGCGTTCAGTAATTGCCTTGCCTGCCCCCTGCTCCTCTTAATCACCATAATACTATCCAACATGCTGCCTCAACATCCAACTACCATGTGCGCGACCTTACCTAACTCATCCAACAGCTCACCGCCAACGACAACTGAGGCACCTCCAGTGCTACTGATTAGCCTCCCTTGCCCCCCTACAGATAGGAATACAAGACTCGGAGCTAGATTAGCCAAAATTCACGAGCCACTCGCACGTTCCATGCCCACCACTAAGAAATCCAGCTCCACTCTCACCAGCCCTAACTAAAAAACCTAAATTATCTCTGAACTACCATACTAAATATCCAACTCATCCCAACAACCAGAGAAGTACTAAACCCTCACAGAAATCGTCAGACTCTACGACCACTACACCCATAGTGAGCCCCCAAATCAAGGGAGCTCTAATCAATGCTAGATCACTTGTAGCTCACGCAACTGAAATTGCAGACCTAATTATCAATGAAGATCTGGACCTCCTTGCTATCACAGAGACCTGGCTCCATCCAGCAGCAGGCCCTATGCTTATGCTAGCAGTCCCAGATAATTACACCATCCTGAGACAAGACCGACCTAACTCTAGAGGAGGCGGTGTTGCCATCATTCATAAATGCAGCCTTCCCATAAGAGCAGCTACCTCCATCAGTGTCCCTTCTTGCAAACTACTCTCAGCCAAAGTCCCTATTACTAATACCCAAACCCTCGACATCCATGTGATTTATCGCCCTCCAGGCCCATTAGGCACATTCGATGAGGATCTTAACACTATCCTATCCACCAACCTAAAAAATGCCACTCAGGTGCTCACCCTTGGAGACTTCAACATGGGCTTCAACGACTCCGAAGACCAAGTTGCCATCACCACGTTGAACACCCTCCCCGAATTAGGATTTACTCAAAGAAGCCTAAAACCTACCCATGACAAGGGCAGAATACTTGACTGGGTAGCTGACTACAACTGCCTAGCTAACATTACTGACATCTCACCTCTAGCCTGGACTGACCACCACCTGGTATCGTTCCTGCTGTCCACCACCAGACCTCCTCCTATGCAGCCCAGTAGGGCCCCACCCACTCTTACAAGAAACAAAAAGAGCATCATGGTGGAGACACTCATCCCCAACCTACTCCCCACACTCAACTCACTCCCTGACGACCTGGACCCTGAGAGCCTGGTTGAGGAATACAATAAAATTATGTCCACTTCCCTGGACTTAATTGCCCCTCTCAAACTCGGGCCAAGCAAGCACAAAACACACCTGAACAATTGGTACACACCGTTCCTCAAAAATTTAAGACAACAAAAAGAAATTGTGAAACCATCTGGAAAAGAGACCCATCCGTAGCCAATAAAATCAAATTCACCAAACTAGCGGCCCTGTACAAAAAAAAATAAAAAAATCCTCCTAGCAAAAACGTACCTCCTTTGACTCCCGCATCTCCCAAGCCAGTTCAAACATGAAGGAACTATTTTCTATTCTAAAAGTAGAAACCCCCATAGCACCACCAGACACCTGCATTAAAGATAAGAATTGGTGCACCGACATCCAAAATGCCTTAGCCAACAAAATCGCTACATAATAAAATATCCTGTAAAAAAAGCATCCTTGAACATCCCTGCCCTGTCCAAGCCACCCGAGAAGCAGACTACAAGTGAATATACACGATTCAACTTTACCAAAGTGACCTTACTCTAAGTCGAAAAAATCATCTTGTCACTAAAGCCTTCTAACTGCCAGAGAGACCTATGTCCAGCACAGCTTATAAAAGACGTGGCCGCGACCTCTACCCATTTATCACAAAGCTAATCAATGCCTCCTTCTCCACTGGGTCCATCCCAACCAACCTAAAACAATCCTGTGTACTACCTCTACTAAAAAAAAAAAAAAAAACTACTCTGGACCCAGCCACACCTACTAATTACAGACCCATAACAGTACCATTCCTCCTGAAAATCCTGGACAAGGTCGCCTATGTTCAAATACAGAAGCACTTGGAAGAACGCCACTTGTTAGGAGCCAGACAATCAGGCTTCCGACCCCAACATGGGACTGAGACAGCGCTCATCGACCTTAAAACACAGATCGATCTGCTCAAAGACAGTGGCCAAGCAGCATTACTCCTCCTCCTCCTCGACCTCTCTGCAGCATTCGACCACTCGGTCCTTTGCACACACCTACACACGGCTGCCCACTTCTCCCCCGAGGCCATTACATGGATTAGATCTTTCCTCGATGGCAGAACCATGAGGGTTTTCAAGCCTACAGACGCTGCAGACCCCATACCCATCACTTGTGGCGTACCTCAGGGCTCCTTTGTCTCCCCTACACTGTATAACATATTTACCAAGCCCCTTTTTCGATGATTTGGATCATCTCGGTATCACCTACACGAACTATGCAGATGATACCCAGATCCTCCTTCCGCTTTCTGGAGATTATGGAAAGGATTTGGCCTTGGTGAATAGGGTTTACATCATCATCCAGGCATGGATGGCCACTCACGGTCTATGCCTGAATGATGATAAAACTGAACTCATCGCCTTGGGCACCACTGCCAGCTTAAAGACATTAAGCCCAGCCTACTCATCTTTCATAATTGATGGCAACACTATCAGAGTGGGACACAAAGTCAAAACAGTGGGCTTCTACCTGGATTCCAATTTCACCTTTGACAGGTGAACTCACTAGCCTCCTCCACGGCTTACACGTGTAAATTGATCCGTACAGCCAAACCTTTTTTATCCGACACCAGCTGCCTGACCCTGGCCAGAGCCCTCATACTATCCCGCTTACACTGCAACGCCCTTTATCTTGGGTCCTCCAAAGCCACTACTAGCAAGTTACAAACCTTCCAGAACAACGCACTCAGAGCGGCCTTGGGCATCTCAAGAAGAGACCACATTACAGCACATAGCCAGCAGAACAATTGGACCCCCATTATAGACAAAATCTCCCTAAAAACTGCCTCACTTACCCACAAGTCCCTCAATAACGCGGCCCCCATTTACCTTATCAACAGATTTCACAGACTGACATCCTTGAGACCGACAAGGACAGCCTACAGAGACTGCATCTCTATCCCTAACTAAAAACACTCTACCATAGGCGGTAATAGCTTCCCAGTGAGAGCGGCTAAACTGTGGAACTCCCTACCACCCACTCTTAGAATGGACTTACCCTACCAAAACTTCCGTCCGTTCCAAGATGATGTCTTGGCTGAAGACAGCCATTGTCTAAACATACTGTGCCAGGTTTCTGCATTTCCCACCTGTCACTTGGACATACTGGATACACAACTGTTAACTGTATATATGTATATATTCCTGCTCACTTTCATTATTATTGTGTTCATGCCCTGTATATATTTTGTCTGTAACTAAGTTTCGCAAATTCCTGTACCTGCTGCGCCCTGTTACCCTAGGGTATTTCGGCGCATTACAAATAATAAACAAACAAACATAGCCCAAACCAGAGATATCCTAGAGGGCCGGATTCTCTAAGAGTGAAATCTGTGTCATTAAAAAGAAACTATGCAGAAGTAAAATCATCCAAGGACACTGTCGATGACCGGAAAGACGGTCTCAACTTGTACAAAAAACCAAAGGAATCCATTGTACAGAAAGAAAATAACTATTTCAGAGACGGCAGTCGGAACCAAAAAATAGCAACACAACAAAGGCTAGCTCTTGCAACAGTTTTTAAGTCAGAACAGATCCCGGCAAACTTCGAGAAGACCACCCTAAATAGGGGAACGGTACTGAAAATTCTGTAACGCACCAGAGATCTCGAAGAATTGACGACGGAGGACCTGATACTAGTAGAGCCTTACCACAAAGACCAAAAAGCAAAGGCGTACTTGCATATAAGAGCAGAAGCTAAAAGCAGATGGTCCAAAGAAGGCGAAGCAGACCACCTAAAAAAAGGGCTACTTTATTACAGAGGTGAAAAGAGCATCGAGCGATTGTAAACTTCAATCCAAAGAGAACTCTTATCTGCCAGGGAAAATCCACTAGAGGTCAAAAACAGAGTCAAATGCGCAAAACCTGATCCAGACCCCAAGGAGAGACTCGGTCCCATGGTCGGACAACACTGGCATGAGCAAGGACCGACACTCTCCGATAAGGAGACCCACTGAAAGAAACTTACATAGACCAAGTGAAATGCAGGAAAAAAGATTCCGTCTAAGAGAAGGAATCCCTCTCACTCAGAAACTAAGACTGAGCAAAAACTGTCTGACAGAAGTTATAAAATCTCGAGACACTTGGAATCTTTGTCAGCCAAGAACAACTTGTCAACATTTGCACCAATCGAGCAGCTTTTGGGATGGCTTCCAAAAACCTCTTCAAGCCACTCAAAGAAATAGCAACAAATACCCAGTGAAATGGCGAAATTAACAAAAGATGGAACAAGCATAAAAGACCCAAGGTCAGAACCTGATCTCCAAACTCGAACACTTAAAATGATGTCTAGGAACACCAGGGGTTATACTCACCTCACAAAACCAGGGGGAGTAAACCTTGTGGAATTTGAAATCATTACTCTCCAAGAAACATGGCTCCTCAAACCTCAAACAATTGATGGCTTTTCAGTCGTAGTTTCCCCAGCAAACAAAGGCCGTTTGGGTCGTCCATCAGCTGGTTCCTTGTGGCAGTTCGTTCCGGTTCTGGATCAATTCAGAAGAAGCTTTCTGCTAGTATTAATAAAGTGGGAACGACTGGATGCGAAGAGTCACTCTACCATCTCCTCTTTGATTACCATAATCACAACTTATTGGAATCCTCAAGTCATCTCAGATAGACTCTTCCTAGCAACCATCGAAACCGAGATCGATGGCATCTTGACTGCCCAAAATAACCCCCTTATAATTCTAAGTGGAGGCTTGAATGCCAAATGCCCGACGGGACTACCAAAAAGCACTTTACCACGTCCGACAAGCCAGGTCGAATCACGTGGTAAGCAATGGCAATCCCTCATGGATTCTAGGAACCTCTACAATATTGATCACTCTCTTCCTCAGGCCATCTATATTCCCACTTGGGAAAGAGGTTCTCAAGAAGGGACGATAGACTACATATATGTCTCAGAGTCGATGCCGAGCCGAATTACAACTTTTGAGGTCATAAGGACAGAAACAAGCGACCATAACATCCTGAAAATCACATGGCCGACTGAAGGGGGTGATAGAATTCGAATGCCAGAAAAATTTGAATCAAATGCTCAAGGAAACCACAGCGGAACAAAGTAAAGAACTGTCCAAAAACTACGCAACCCACTGCTTGTGGGAAAACAGGGGGACAATAAATTCAACTGACTACCAACCCTTATTGGTTCCGTATCCGATACCCAGGAAGCCAAATCCAAAGGGTACCCAGCAACCATTACACACCTACGACAAAGAGCTGGTAATGAAACGTCGCACTCTGAGAAAGCTGAAGAGGCAGGCAGCAACCTCTGAATCTGATGAACCAAGGGAAACCTACCTAAATGTACAAAAGCTGTACAAATCCTGGTTAAGATTCCAAAGAGCTCTCCTCTATCAACATGACTCAGAAGAAATGCTGAGAAAATTGGCAGATAAGAACTCAGGTGCTTTCTGGCAATTGATTAGGAACACAGGCGACAGGTCAACCGCAATAGGATCGAACAACGTCTCGGAAGAAGTCTGGAAATTACACTTCTCCAAGATATTCCAGCTCCCCAGGCAAACTATTCCTCTTCTGGGGTCTGAGTCAAATTCAACTACCTGGGAAGACTTCTCAAATGAAGAAGACATTGTACGGGCCATCAGGCATCTTAAATCCTCCAGAGCTCCTGGCCTTGACGGAATCACCAACATAGACCTAAAAAACTACCCAGAGGAGTGGGTGAGCTTCATTGGCCAGGTGTTCAACAAAATGTTGCACTACAAGATCGATTCCGAAATCCTGGCGCTGCGCAGTAATCGCTCCCATCTACAAAAACGGAGACAGAACCGACCCAGGAAACTATCGCCCCATTGCGCTTTTTGACACAATTGGTAAGCTCTATGGATCATTCCTCTTAAAAAGAGCTACCAAAATTGGGCCAAAACAGCCCCCTGCCGAGACACTTTTCAAGCAGGGTTCATGAAAAACTCGGGACTACAGCCAACATCATGATGCTAAGTGCTATAAAGGCCAAACTCACGCCAGGGCCCGGGAAAGTATACCTGGCGTTCACAGACCTCAGTCAAGCCTTTGATCAAATAGACAGATCTCTGCTGTGGTCCAAATTGGAACAATGGAAATGTCCGAGCAAAATTCTTGACCCAATAAAGGCTTTCCACAACAAGACGTCAATTAGGGTCAAGTTAGATCAAGCAGGCCGGTTGTCCGAAGAAATTCCGACACTCAGAGGGGCGAAATAGGGCTGCACGCTGGCCCCGGTCTTGTTCATCTCCTTTCTTGGAGACCTTAAAGAAAACGCCAGCAAGACTAGATCTTTCCCTCCAAAAATTGGTGAGACTTCTGTGGCTCGTTTATTATATGCTGACGATATCATCCTTCTTGACCAGACTGAAATTGGTCTCCAAAGACAGCTTGACAACTTGGCTAAATACATCTCAAAAAACAACTTAGAGATAAATAAGGAGAAAACAAAAATCTTGATACTTGGACAGCTGCCAAGAAAGAACCCAAAAAACTTCAGATGGCATATTGAAAACGCGACTATAGAAGTGGTGAAATTCTTCAAATACCTGGGGGTGACGATGGATAACTCAAAGTCTGAGACTTCAATGCAAAACAATCTATGGGACAAGACTCGAAAACTCACCACCCAGGTAAAAATAATCGACAGGAAATACGGCCGTTTTTCGCTTCTACAGGCCATAAAATTTTACAAAGGCAAAGTAATTCCGAGCTTGGCATACGGATGTGAGGCAATACCAGCGATTCCCACTGCGATTTGGCCAAAATTGGAAGCCTACTTTTGGCGGAAATTCCTTCAGCTTCCCAACTCCACACCTATCTCGATCATCAGAAGAGAATTGGGAAACAACTACCTGAAAGCTGTTATTGAGGCAGGTGAAATGGCGCTGTTTAGGAAAAATAATAATACAGGACTCACCGCCCCTGTATAACATAATCAAAACCGAAATGGCAGCAGGAAGGAACAAGTCTCTTACCACCTGGGCAGCCAAACAGCGAGCACATTTGGTCAACAGTGGATGTTCTGAAGAGGAACTGATTTGAAATCCTACGAAAATAAAACGGAAAATGGACCAATTGGATTGGATAGGGACTTTAACACTAGCAGGAAACAACAAACTCCTCACTCATCTGAACTTCCAACCCAAAAAATGACATTCAACTACTGAAGTCCTAAAAGGATTCCCAGATAAAGCCTTAAGATCTATTTTTCTGAGATCTCGTCTTAACCTGCTCCCGACCAACGAAATAAGGGCCATCAGGGGCCAATCGCAAACAAATCAATGTCGCTTATGCGAAACTGAACACGAGCCTGAATCGGTAAAGCGCCTCCTGATGCACTGCACTAAAACGAAAAAATGGCGAAGAGCGTTTTTGAGACCACCGATTAATCCTAATTTCTTGTACGAAGAAGACGTCTGGTGGAACCGCCTCCTGAGTGGATCTAGGACTACATGGTCAAAAGCAACAACGAACATTTTAAAGGCAGCCTTAGAGGCATGATTCCTTAAAACCAAAGAAGAAGAGAGACAAGGTTCTGACCAATAAAAGTTGGAACCGGAATCTGAATCCGCTGTGAACATCAGAAGGGAACTTTTAAACTGTGAGAAGGCTGGAAAGAAGAAAACGAAACTTTGAAACTCTAACTTCAAGACTTTCTTCTTCCTTTTCTTTGCAAAATCATTGATTTGATAAAAGCAAATAAAAAAAAAAATTTAAAAAATGCAACTTTTCACAGAGAAGCTATTGGGCACACTTCTAAATGAAACAGACAGGCTATTGGGGACACTTCTAAATCCACAGACAGGGTTTGGGGACACTTCTAAATCCACAGACAGGGTATTGGGGACACTTCTAAATGCAACTTTTCACATGGGGGCTGTTAGGCACGTTTCTAACTACAACATCTAAATGTACTTCTAAATGCAACTTTCACATGTATAGAACAGAGTTTCCAAATGCAAATATTTTACAGATATAATGAGTTTACAGTGGTGATGTTTTGTTAGATGAGTGGTTGGGTAGTATGGCGTGAAGTAATTGCTTCTGGCCCCCCCCTTCCCGCACTTACCTATTGTTGACTTCTTGCTTCTCCTGCGGATACCTACAGATACGAAGTGGAGCCGTCACTGTAGTAGCCGTCCTTTGCCGATGGGCTGCCAGGCAGAGGGCTGCCTTGGGAGGACCAGCAAAGAGACGGGCAGCTTCACGTCTGCACCAATCAGGGCCAAGGTGGAAGGGGTCCGGCCAATCAGGGGAGGAGGGAGGCGAGACAAAACACGGAAGGGAGACAGTCTGGGGGAGGGAGGGCTGAACGGGGTGGAAGCGGGCTGGGGACACAACCAGAAGGGTCTGCGGGCACCAGGAATTAGGCCCAAGAGGGTCTTAGCAGGCCCAAACACTCACCGTAGTGCAGGAACAAAGTGGGCTGCACGAGTGGAGCCCCTCACATGGAACGTATTCCCATTGCAAAAGTGTGAGGCAGAGTGCTGAAGCCCAGATGCAAGCGTAGGAATGGTGGGAGGGCCTGGGACCTGGGAGGGCCTGGAGATGCACCAGGAGACCAGTCCGCGAAACTGAGCCGAGTTGGGGAGGATAAAGGAGGAAGGCAGCAGGAGCAACGAGAAAGGAGGTTAATCGGGTAGAGGGAGAGCAAAAAGAGGAAGAGGAAGGTATTGAGGAGTTTCCGGAACTTGAGGAGGTCCGGCTCAAGACGGAGAGAGGCAAAGAGGTTGTTCCAAAGTGAGGCACCTGTAGAGGATAAAGTTCTACCCCAAATCTGTTTGGAGAAACGGCTCACCCACAGAGAGTTGGAGTAGGCCAAGCAGAGGTCAGTAGAAGGCGAGTATTTAGGCAGAGAGCGTTGTAGGTACTGCAGGCCCCCCCAAACCCACTAAGCCTTGTGGACTATGCAGAGAGACTTTAACTTGATCCTTGCATCCAGTGGAGGGATTTCAGCGCCGAGAGAAGCAGTTGCCAATGATAAAGTGCATAGCACTAAACAAGTGTCACATGATTTGATTGAAACATATGAATGAGGACACATAATAAACAAAGATAATTTGAGTGATAAATTAACATAGCAGTGATTGTACCCCCTTGTTTGAAATAAAACACAAATTAATACACAAGGTTTCTTCAAATAACAAATAAAAGATTAATCCATAAGCTGCCTTTCTGTAACACCAAAAACGGACACATTTTGACATGCAGGAGTTGTGGTGATAAAGTGGTTCTGCTTCAGCCCAATATGGACTTTGAAATGTCCAAAAGAAGAATATTTAGGACTATCCACCTTCCATCATCTTCATCAGGGTAATGATTAGGTTAACAAGGTTTCCAAGATAAATGGGGAACCATGGTCTGTGGAATCAATGAAACAGTATGTAACTACAATGGGCCACCATGTTACTAGATTTCCCTACATCATAAAAGCACCATTCTGTATGTAATATTTATGTTAGAGGATAGCTCATAGGCAACGCATTTGTTTTGTAAGCAAGATAACGCAGAGCAACACAGGTTTGAATCGCAGTCCTGCATTTAGAGACTGGTCTCTGGTATCAAGCGCGTTATAAAATATGAATGTCACAAAACCGCACCACTAACTAAGCATGTCCATACAGGACAAAGAAAAGACCAGCAAAGTATGGTACTTGATAATGGAGTGACTTCAGCGAAACTGCTAAACAAAAGGTTGAGACCAGTATGCCTGGTGAGATATAGTGAGACAAAGTCCTGAGTTTGCTTTGCCGGTATGATCCAAACCTCTTCAACCCATGCGCTCAGCCTTCCGTGTCATAGCTGGTGCTGGGGGCAGCAGAACAGACCTGCTCCGACTGGGGTCTGTGTAGCGCGTTGCTCTGTGTAAACAGCATTACAATTAGGTAGTGATGGGTGGGAGGAAGAGGTAGTGGGCCTTAAAAAAATATGAAGGGGGTGATGAGAAATGGAAAGTGTGCATAATGCAGCATGCTGTGTGAAATACCCAAGTGAGATCATTACTTTGCATAGTGCCATGCAGGATGGGGAAAATAATGCTTATGTCATACTCTTTTCATTAAAGCTGTTCCTATGACAATTTATAATTTATTTTATTATGACATGCTACATTATGTTGTGTACATTATTTTCAAGGCATTGCTTTAAACAAAGCCTTAATATTCATATCAACTAAACCTGGAAAGATATGTTGTCAATTGCTTAAAAGTGTGCACGTCCTGTTTTTACACCCTAACCAAAGTGTGTGATCCCGGGCAAATCATTTAATCTCACTGCGTCTTACATGGGACTCCCTATAAGTGATTCAGTTCATAGATTATGTTATTCTATTATAAGTAAGGCTTCCGGTTTTATGGTATTTATTTTTCTGCCATTTCGTCTGTATTTATCCATATTTATTTTCGGGCCTTTTCTTTATTTATCCACGTTTATTTTTTGTCAGATACAAAGATAATTCGCAACCAGTATTTTTCTGCATTTATTCTAATAAAAAAAATGAATGCATTTATTAAAGCACACCTGCAGCTATATAAAATAAAATCCTAGCTCAATGTTTTCCATAACAAACGGTTGCTCATTTGACTGCTGCTGCCTATCAGCAATTTAAAGAACTTTAGTGCTATTTGTATACAACTTTTACACTCTACATGCTACCAATCTGCAATGCAATCACGAGTGGCATTGCAGAGAACCAGGCAGAAAGAACTGTTTTTCCATTTTTATAAATCAATACAGACAGAAAGAAGATTGATTTGTCTGTGTTTAAAATCAGTAAAAACGGAAAACTCGACACCTTAATTATGAACTAAAAAAATCCTCACTTATGGTTTAATGACAATTTTTGACATTTGAAGAGCGCGCCAAACCCATGTGGAACTATGGTGTTGCATCATATATAACAATAGCGTTATTCATGTATTTCACACCAAAAAAGTATTTGCCACTCAACATACTCATGGGCAACTTGTTCTAAAGCCACTTACCATGGTACCTCGAAGTATCAAAGACTGATGATGCTTCATGCAGTGCCCTTTCTGTGAAGTCACTTATGTTGGTGTCAACCCGCATGCAAATTGGGATGTTTGCATGTATTTTGACCCACAGGGCCTGGACAGAGATCTAACAGATGAGTGTCTTGCATAAAGTATGGCCCTACTGTTTTTGCTGTGCTATCTATGCGTTAAAATGCCATCTGCCACTAATTCCCCCAAAAGTGTGTAAACCCTGTGCAGGGAGAGAAAAGAAAAAAAAAAGAATCTCTGGTGCGTGAAGCTGCTCCGTTGATCCTGAAACAAAAAAGGGCAAAGTACATTTGTGCGTGGTCACGCAGGGAATTCTTTACTCTAGTTGGAAGAGAAAATAAAACTTGGCCACGTGGGTAAACCCTTTAAGGGGGTTAGAGGCGCTCTGCTCAATTCACCGCTGCATCCTGGCCCTTCAATCAGGCCCAGCCCTCAGGTGGCCCAAATGCCCCAGGCACATGAAATTACTGGCTCACCCCATAGCAGGTAAGCGCTCAACAGTTCCAGCCCTCTGACCTGTTCATAATTGAAGGGGCCAACCACCAGCCAGGCGACCCATTTGGCTCCCATGTCCACACCTGGCAGACATGGCCCAGGTTGAGTAGCGTTGTGGGGGGGGGGAGGGGGGAGGTGGAAGAGGGGGTGGGGCTCTCTGAACCATATCAGATGCACAAATGCGATCCCATATAAGAGACCTGGGGGCCCCCTACACACCATTGCTGCATTCTGCCTGCTAGGACCAGGGAGAGCGTGTGAAGAAAGAAACATCATGAAAGAAGAACATCAAGGAGCAGCAGCAGAGACCTTGAGACAGCCCTTGCGGCAAGGTTGTCTCAGAAGTAAGGATGTTTATAGGTTTTTTTTGTACAGTACACTGTATGGACTTGTAAATATTTTTTTAACAAACTTGTCAATTTTAATATTTAAAACAACTTGTATAGTTTTTCTTTAGATACGCAGCTGCTAAGTTTAATGTGTGCAGTGTCTTGTTTTCTCTTTTGTACAAAAACTCAAAAACCCCAGCTGGTGTACCAAAAGAGAAAAAGTGCATATAACTGAAGAACTGTACACCAGCGTTCCTTTGTCCGACTTTCCTTTTGTGTGACCATTACTTTAACCTTGTGTCTTTCTCCTTGGGGGGTATTTAGGGATCCTGCCCTAGCCTTCTGCCATTTCCTACTTGCACCACATTCCCACAGTGGCTCACCGGGTTGATCTCTCCAACGTGTGCCCGCCTACACCTTTCTCCCAATAAGGTGCTTTATACGATCACCCCACTATAAGTGGAAGCTTTTTTGGTAACTGAGCATACAGGCATAAATGTCCTGCGAAATAATTTTATAAAGTTGGCTACCCTAATAAAACCTCCATCTTAACTCTAAAGGTGCTCATCTACATATCTGGGACAATCTTTACAACCAGTGCTGTCCGCCCCTCCCCCCCCCCCCCAATACATGCTGGGACTTCTAGGACCATCTTTACAATGGGAAAACCAAACTACACGTTGCAAGCATGCAATTCATGCTTTAAATGGGACGGACCCTTCAGTACCTGCACTTCTTATTTTTTTTAGCATTTGAGTACCTGCACTCACCGCATGAAAGAGGTAACGGTACTCAACTATGTTGCAAGGTGAAAACGAACGTTTTTACTTTCACTTTATTGCAACTTAAAGGACTAAGCTTCTGCAGCCTTAGATGGTGAAAATAGCGTCCTCTCCTCCCTCCTCTCCCCCACCCGCAGCCAGAAGTCTCCTTCAGGGCCCAGTCTGCAGAACAAAAAGGAGAGACAAACATGCATCTACTGTGCTCTCAGCACACTAGTCGCGGAACAGTTTCGCTAAGTGGGCTTCACCCGTTACCATTGGTGTTCTTTGATGGAACAGAGATGGAATACCTGGGAAATTACCTTAAGTTTCTTTGTTATTAGCAGTGCCTATCTAATATGTAAATGTTTAGTAATTGGAGTTGTGATGGAACGTTTTTGACTGAAAACTCGCACACAGCTAGACTTCCGAATTCCGTATTAGGCAATGAAAGCTAGCAGTAGTAATAGTAAATACAGCACTTTTTCCACATTTGCAAGGCATAAATTAGTTTTCAAAAATGTATTAGCAGAGCAAACGAGTCCCGACATTGAACCAACAGATGTACGATCCAGCTCAATCCCTGCCCGGGTTGGTGGATCATGGAACACTCTTAGATATACAATACACTGACACCACACATGCACAAGTGACAGGGCGCAGAACACCAATATAGAAAAAAGCAGAGTCATCCGGATGATGACATGGAACGTTAAGGCTTGGAAATAGTATTAAAAGACGCCTAGTCCTACAAGCACTGAACCGTCACTCACCGGATGTGGCCTTCTTAACAGAGACACAGCTGGCGGGCACAAGATCCACACTGTTTAGTCGCACAAACTACCGACAAGCCTTTCATGCCGGATTCACCATGGGATCACGTGGGGTATTGATCCTAGTACACAAAAGACTCCCCCATAGCCACACTGCTGTCACCCAGGAAGGTAGATATGTACGCACAACGGGAACCCTATGGGAACGCACCATCTCTATGATCGCTGTATATGCACCACCTAACCTCCCCTGACTAACGATATTACACCCCTAATTGTTGACAACACTGAAGGCCTCACATTGATTGGAGGAGATTTTAACGAAGTCATGAACACAGAGTTGGATAGGACACACGTACGATCCAGAAACCCAGATATATGCACTAAACTTGCCACATTTACCAATGCACTGGGGTTACGCTTGATGCATGGAGATACCTACACACTGATACAAGAGAATATTCGTACCACTCAGTGCACATGCTTTGCTATCCAGGTTGGATTACTTCTTCCTACCAATGTGTAACATACATGAGGCGTGTGATGCACAACTGCTCCCCAGAGGTATTTCAGATCATTCCCCACTCATGTTAACGATTAAGACCAGCAGGCCACCCCCCCCACCCAGTTGGAGACTGAATGGTTATTACCTGGGGTTTCCCGAATTGGTGGAACACATACAAAAAGTTATCGAAACATACTTTTAAATAAATACGGACTCTGGACAGCCCAACAATGTTATGGGAGGCACTAAAAGCAGTATTGAGGGGTGAAATCATAGCCTGGACTGCAGCCCACAAGAAAAAACACCTTGAAACGATACGTGCAGCTGAAGCCAAGGTACGGAATGCGGAATCTGCTCACCTGGTCCATGACCTACCCGAGACACAACGTGCACTGCAGTTAGCACAGAAACAGCTACAGCACATAGCCTTAGACAATGCAAAACAAGCGCATGCAGCAATACGAGCGAAAATATATGAAACTGGGGACAAGGCGGGGAACATTCTAGCATGGTTGTAGCGTAGGGACTTAGGCCTCACCCAAGTTAGGAAACTAACGACAGAAGAACCAGACCCATTAGTAACAGACCAGGACATAGCGGAGGGATTTGCTAAATATTACGCTGAACTGTACAGTGCATCACTTGCACTGCCACCGACCGATATATTAGAAGAAATTACCCTTCCTACCCTAGACGAGCAACAGGCGGCCCTACTAGAACAAGAAATCACAGAGGAAGAAGTAACCTGTGCAATGTCAGAACTTCAGTCAGGGAAGACCCCAGGCCCGAACGGTTTTCCTGTCGAAATATGGAAGAAAATAGGTGCAAACAATCTCTCCACAACTACTGCGCCTCTTTCAACACTCGCGCTCGCAGGGTTGCCTCCCCCCTGACCTCAGAAAGGCTACAATAATAGTTTTGCCCAAAACAGATAAGCCACCTGACAGTGCAGTTCCTACAGACCCATCTCTCTTATTAATTGCGAGGCTAAAATACTTGCGAAAGTACTGGCCAATCGGCTGCAGCGCGTCATACATACACTAGTGCACCCGGACCAATGCGGATTTATGCCACAAAGATCCACCAGGCAAAATATATATATAGATTACACACAGCACTAGAAAAAACACCTAAGCTATCAAACCCCCTAGCCCTACTGTCCATAGATTTCGAAAAGGCTTTTGACTGTGCACTGGGAGGCAATTTGGGAAATTATGCGACGAATGGGCATAGGCCCTTACTTCATGAGTTGGGTCAAACTACTATACCACCTTCCATTAGCAGTAACAAGAGTGAATGGGTATACTTCTTAACCCTTCCAGCTAGGTAAGGGCAATCGACAAGGCTGCCCCCCATCAGCTTTGATTTTTGCGTTAGCAATCCTGTTAAGATCCACGCAAACATGGAGTGGCTTCAGGTGGGCGGACGGCTGGGAAGACAGTGTCTTTATACGCGGATGGCCTGTTAATTTATCTGGCGGACCCGCGGGTTTCCTGTCCCGTTGTGTCGCATTTACTAGAGAGATATGGCGTGTTCAGCGGACTCCGCGTCAACTGTTCAAAGTCCATACTATTCTCGGTGAAGCATATGGACATTGCGATACAAGATGTGTGCCCCTACCGTATTGAAAGGGAACAATTCAGATAACTCGGTATACAAATCACACACAAACTAACAGACTACGTGGGAAAAAGTTTACATCCAGTAGCGACCAGATTCAAGGATGATGTTCGCCACTGGATGTCCCTACCACTCACATTACTGGGATGCGCGGCACTCTTCAAAATGATGGCCCTTTCCCGTTTTCTTTACGTACTACAAAATGCACCACTACCAATAGCACCCAATGAGTTCCATAAGATAGATCAAACACTTAGGAGGTTGTTATGGAAAGGGGGGCACCCACGAATGGCACTTACTACCCTACAAAGATCCATATGGGAGGGCGGGATGGGACTCCCCAGGCTACAGACCTACTACTGGGCCAGTCAAATGGCAATAGTAAATGATAAATTGCATGGGGATACCACTCTACCGCATAACATAATACAAGACACTGACACACAGGAAAGACCCATCATGAGCCTCCTCTAACAGATAAAAGGGCGACCTGCTGACCCATCCACGTTGTCGCATATAACCCTAGCCTGGCAGATACACAAATACCTAGGTTTGGATAAAAAAATAACTCTAGCACAACCACTCTGGAACAACAGACATCTCCCGGAGGTGAACTCCCTAAATGGCAAGCATGGGCCCAACTAGGTATTACGAAAATTGGCTATGTGATGAAAGAAAATGGAATAGCATTTGCGGATCTAGCTGCCACCTTTGCACTCCCACCCAACGAACACCACCACTACATCCAGCTCAAACATGCGTTGCAGGCCCATCTCCCTGAATTGAGTGGCATACCCGATTACTCTCCACTAGAGCGTAATGTATTCCCAGAACTGTTTAAACATAAAGTCACGTCGACTATGTGCAGTGCCATTAACTCCTTTGTTACGAAAGAACTTTCGAGCCTGAAAGCCAAATGGGAGAGGGGGGTAGGTGATATACTCCCAGAGGAATGGGTGACTGCATTGATGTACCCCAGAGAATCAACTATCTCCTCCAGGCTTAGATTAATTCAACTGAAGATACTACATAGGATTTATTACCCAAGGGTGGCACTGTTCAAGTGGGGAAAGGTTACGAATCCATACTGTTTGCGATGTAAGAGGGAGGAAGGCTCCTATTATCATATCCTGTGGCACTGTGCCATCATTCAACAATACTGGCAACAATGCTGTGATGAACTGTCAAGGGTAATGGGCAAGCGGATACTTGTAAATCCAAAGCAATTATTGCTGGGGATAGAAGGAGACAATGATCTAACGAGGTATGAGAGAGCGCTCTTATCTACCACCACTACGATACTCAAAAGGAACATAGCGAGAGGCCACCGAGCCTTGAACAATGGATCACGGACGTGGATATCTGCATTGCGATGGAAAAGAGTTTATACTGCCAGGGTGTGCCCAGAAAAAGCGTAAAAAATATGGCAAAGTTGGGAAGAGGCGCACTAAAAGTAACTTATAATACTGTACCGTTACGCTACCCAGAGACTTGCAGGTGTAATACAAAAAAAACAAAATGTTGTGGCATGTTTTGAAGCTCGTTGGTAAGGGACCACAGCGGGGAGTTGTTGGCGGGCGGGTATGGGAAGTTTTGTTTACCCCACTGTGTGGGACTGCATGTTTTGTATTTCTAAAAACCAATAAAATGTGGTATTTAAAAAAAGAAATGTATTAGAGATTTCTGAATAAAGTGTTCTAGATTATCAAAAAAATCCATTTGCTTGGTAAATGTTGTACTAATATTTTGAATGTCCACCAATGTTATTTGTACCCAAGACACAAAATGAGCATCAATGCAGTATTTTTATGTACCGCTGAAGTAACACATTTGTGAGTGGAGTCAGGCCATGCAAATTATTTAAAATTCTTCTTGACCTGCAGGTTGAGTTAATTAGTTAACCCACTTGACATAAAAGAAATTAACTCGACCCATAGCAACGGATGACAAAAATGTAAATGCTATTTCTGCTAAATGTTCCTTGTCACCACAAACACTTTATTTGGCATACTGCTGCCACCCAGAGGACCGCCACACACATTGAAACCTTTGACATTAACAGCAAAGTAAATGTTAAATATACGTTTCAAACATCCCCTGCAAACGATACCGATTCAAAAAATCTACTCGACTATGCGAGCAGGCGAGTAGACTTTGCGAACCCTGGAGGAGTGTCTGTAAAATGTTAGCTGCATGAATGGGCCCAAGTTAATATTATTGTAAAAAAAAAATAAAAAGGCTCTAAAAACAGTTTGACCAGCTGTCTCCAGCAGGTGCAAATATATAATGCAATCATAATCAGAGCAAAGCGAGCACTGGAGGCTTACTGCAGTAGATCTGTAGATGTACAGACTAGATGGATTAATCACAACTTTGTGTAAACATGTAATTAAGAAGATTGGATGGTGAAGCAGGCAGAGAATTGGCCAAGCTAGGTGGAATATTGTAGTTTGCGGCCGTCTAACTTCTCGGGGGAGCTGAGGATAAAATGTCAAGAAGTATGGGATCAGCTCATGGGTTGAGCACCAGTTGCACAGATGTACGCAGCCAGTAGGCCACAGAACTAGTTTTGCCATCAAAAGCATTTGGCTGTGTGATCATGTACATTTTCAAAAAGAGTTCACTAGTCAATAAAATGCATCTCCCCAACAAAATGAAGTGTATTTGAAACTATGAAATGTAGATATGTTACTGTAAAGCATGGAGGCGATGCAGTGTTTTACAGTAGCAATACTGTAATTATGCATTATGTAACGGCTTACATGTTTAGGAATGGGATTACATGACTAACTTCTGGTCTTTGCAAAAAAGGATATAGTTGGCTTAGTAAAAGTAATGTACTTCTGGTTTGCAATTATTTGAAAAAGAAAAAAAGCCTCACCTAGCACTCCCACACAGGCCTTTGGCACTTACGAGTGGAGGAGATGATTACTGCTGCACTCTCTCCCTGCATTAGCCCACTTGAATTTGCACAGAGAAAAGAGGGTGGAACAAGAGCCCCGAAGGTAAGATGAATGCAGGGTGAGCTGTGTTTTCATTGAACAAAGCAACTTAAATAGCTAGTTTTGCTACATACATTTTAATTAGGAAACCTACAGAATTGCATAGCAAATTGCGATGCAACACTGTTTATGTTATGCCTTGATTTGTATGGCCGCAACGTGCTTGAGGTGGGGACGCAAGCCCTCAGGGACCGAAGTCCAGGTACAGGAACATTCTCGGAAAAAGCTCAGAATGAGTGTGTGCATTTGGCCAAGATTAGGGATTAAGTGGCCTGGCTAGGCTCCAGTAAGCAACCCAAGAGATCAGGCATGTGGGTGGGTGCTGAGGGAGGTCACGACAGTGCGCTAGTGCAGCAGACTTGTTATGTAACCAGCTAGACCAAATATGGTCGTAAGTGGTCGCTGTATTCTAATGGCAGAGGTGTTAAGGCAAGTGTGGTGTAAGGAGGCGAAGCCGTAACGGGTCCAGCTAGACCGGTTTTGTCATAGTCATAGCTGCTTTCTAAAGTATGTGAATGGAAAGTCGTGCCTGTGGCAGTTGTCCTCCGAAGTTGTGCATTTATACCTACTTTAAGCCCAGATGGAGCTTATCTTTGATCTTGCTGTGTGAACAGATAGTCTGTGTGAAAAGATAAGCTAACCTCAAAAGGCTCTTCTAGGCACTATATAGACAGGCTACCCTCAAAGTCTTCCATGCGAAAATAGACCAGCTATCTTAGTATGTTTTCTAGGCGTGCGAGACAGGTTACCTTTGGTGTAGGCTTAGTACGTTTTCTAGGCGTGCGAGAAAGGTTACCTTTGGTGTAGGCTTAGTACGTTTTCTAGGCGTGCAAGACAGGTTAACTTTGGTGTAGGCTTAGTACGTTTTCTAGGCGTGCGAGACAGGTTAACTTTGGTGTAGGGATCATAGGATCCTCCAAATGAAATAAACTACACTTATAGTCCTACTATATATTTTCATAAATCCCATAATAGGTGACCACCAGGCATCTTCTAAGTGCAGTTACAATAGCTAATTTAAAGATCTTTAAGTGCGATGGATAGGTTACCATCAAATATCTTTGAGCGCAAAACTCCCTTTCTAAAGCTTAGTTTACAGCTATATCGGCTAGATTATACACAAAAAAGGTCTCACTTAATATGTATATTCAAAGTTTCATAACATAGCGCATAACAACTAAACGGGAAGTTGTGTATAAGGATCTCAGATACACTGCTTTACCAAAGTGTGTACTCTTTGGCACATTATTTAATATCACTGGGCCTTGTATGCAAACAACAGGATATGCCGAAGGGACCTGAGCCCAAGGTGCCATGCCGAAAACAGCCGGCGTCAAAAGCGCAGAGTCAAATGTGTGGTTTCATAGGTTGGCGAGAATCTGTATTCCCATTCAAAGCACTGCACGCAATTGGAAAGAAAAAAAATGCAGGGAAGCTCGAGGTGTAACGCATGAAAAATTAACACTTGGCAGGAAAGCATTTGTTGACTTTAAATGGTTGGGCATCGTCCTTAAACCTCTAATCACCGATGACGTTACATGAAGATAGGCACAGAAGCGCATCGACACACAGGCACAGCGAGTGTGACGAGGGTAAATGTAATGGATGGTTCCCAAATCTCACCCGCCATTGAAGGTGTATGGGGAGAATCTGTGCTCTACAGGACCACTGTAGTGGTAGTCCGCCACGCGCAGGTTCTCGTCTTGTCGCTGTATGGACAGCATCCTGTTATCTGTAGTTTTCAACACGCGGGACGCTTCACCCCTATTCACACACTGCCGGTATCCGTAATACTTCCAGGGTTGGGATCTATCACTGCTGCTGTCTCATTCCAAGATGGCCCGGGCGGAAGCGGATACATTTGCTAGTAAGAGAAACTGAAAGACAGCCATACAACACGCTGGTAACAGCAACGCTCTCCTTGCATTAATATAGTGGCCATCTTGAAGGTTAACGATTATCCTTCGCCACACCAGGAAAGTCCTGAGCAAATTTATATAAGAAAATAAAAGAGCATTATTCAAATATAGCGATGATCTGTAAATAATGTATTTCGTTATTTACGGTTATTTAAAAAAAACGGTGTTTAAAACCATTGATATAATAGATGTGCTTGATGAAGTAGCATGCCAAAGCTTTTTACTAGTACAAACAACGTCGCCTTAATTGATGTGTTGCTCTTCAGTCGCTCAGTAATCAGTTGCTTCTACAATACGACGGTACCATCACTGCCTGTTGGCTGTTGCTTGGTGAGCAGTAACGACTTGCTTTTTGAACTCGCCATGTATAGGCTACATGGAGAAGCCTAGAACGACAAAGCCATCGCTTCCTACACACAAAGCGGGTTGCCATGTTGGATAAGGTTTCATTTGAACAATCGGAATGTGCCACTGATAAACGCAGTTTATTTAAAGAGTAGCCTCATGTGAAACCAAGGCGGATTCACGTATTGTCCGGATTTAATATGTTCATATAGGCCAACATTACCTCCACGTCCCTCTTCCTCGTCTTAGTACTTGTGAGCTTCCAACTTCCCTACCAATACATTCCATCTTATCAATATCATATACATTACCCACTGCTGTCTACTGAGAGCATAGCACTCTCAGCCACCACCAATTGTGGCGCGTGACCATGCCGAGAATGTTGCCCCTTTGTTGGGGGTGACTGGCGCCCCCCGCGCGCATCGCCGCTAACCCCGGCACCAAGGACTGAGGCACACACGTCCGTCTTGGTTCAGGCTTCCCGGTCGCTCTAACGCGGCCGGGAAACGCCCCGTTTATTTGTACTGCACGCGACGGCGTGCAACGTCACGCCGCCGCGTGCGCGCCCGTCATCGGGCAGCGCCACACTCCTTTTTCGGGGAGAACCAACGATCACAATTCAACTGTACACTGCAAACCAAACAACACTGCAAATAGAACAAGTCACAAACCCCGATGCCATGAACACCCCTTTATCAGCATCCACCCGGGTCCCCTTAGCTTATAGTTCTCACCCTTCGGATCATCAGCCAACTGTCCCAGCACGTAATCAGTGAGGCGAGCAGGTTTCCTTCGCCCAGCCCTCTGGGGGTACCTCCGGCTCGTCTCCGGCACGGGTGATCTGTCCACCGACGGGCCCCAGGCTGGGGACTCCGGCATGCAGGGTGGGTCTCCCTCGTCCTCCGGGACTCCTCCCAGGTCCGGATCAGGAGGTGGGTGAGTTCTGGGATCCCTAAGCTTTTTGAAGAAGCTTACATTGTGAGTTACTTCCGACCGGCCATCTGACGCAGTTACCATGGAGCCCTGGACCGCCACAACGTCCAGGGGCTCAGGCTCGTACGGCAGGGAGAGCTTTCCAATGCGGATGTCGATTGAGAATGAGGACCTCATCGCCCGGCTCCAGCTGTTGTGGGCGAAGCCCCCTCTGCACGTTCTTTTGCTCAATTCTTACTCGCCGGTCCATTTCGACTCGTTGGTCATCGATCACCGCAGGCTCTCTTTCTCCTACCTCTGGCAACAATCCTCGAGGACACCTCCTGAACAGCGCCTCCGCCGGGGCCACCCCACATGGACGCATGCGGCGTGGTGTGGTATACCCTCAAGAATTGGTAAAGGGCTCTCTGTAGGGACTGCCCCTGTCCTTGGGCGATCCTAAAGGTCTTATTGAGAGTCCTCATCAAACTCTCTGCTTCCCCATTTGCTCGAGGCCAGAGAGGTGTGATCTTCCGGTGCACCACCCCACAGCTCACCATTAGTTCTGCAAACCGTTCACTCTGGAATGGCGCACCATTGTCCGAGCACAGCGTGTGTGGAAACCCATGAGCCGCAAACACTTTTTCCACAGCCACAACCACGTGCTCAAACGCCACGGACTCCACGAACTCCACCTCGGGGTACCTGGAGTACTCATCAACGAGGACCAGGAAGTGGGTGCCCATGGTGATGGACCCGAAGTCGGCATGAACTACCTCCCACGGATGGGTCCCCCTCGGCATTACCTCTATGACTGGCTCCCGCTGTACAGGCGATGCTGCCTGGCACCAGACACAAGCCGCCACAAAGTCATCCACCTTGCGTTCCAGCTCGGGGAACCACACCTTCATCCGGAGGCGAGCCTTGGTCTTGGCGGCCCCTTGATGACCCCGGTGCGCCAGTGCAATCACCTCGCCCACCTTTGACTGGGGAACTACAATCCGATCACCCCGAAGTAACAGGCCCGATGTTGAGACGGACAGTTCTTCGCTGACCTTCCATAGTTGCTCCAGCCCAGTCCGGGCCTCCTGAGTGTGCCCCGCCAGGGCCTCGAGCGCTGACTTCCAGGAGCCTTGCTGCATGGACTGCCTCAGAACCTTAAAACACTCATCCTGTGCCGCTGCAGCCTCCAGCTCCTGAAGAGGCATGGCATTCGGCGTGGCTGCTTCCACTACGACTCGGACATGCTCCTCAGCTTCTTCTTCACAGGTGTCTCGGTCCCCTTCTCCAGGCACCCCGGGGTGTCTGGAGAGGTAGTCAGCTGCGTTATTCGCCCCCGGTCGGTATACCAGAGTCACACCAATCTCCAAAAGAGCCAGCATCCACCTCTCAATGCGTGCTGGCAGCTTGGATGACGACCCCGCTAGGATGGGCAGCAGTGGTTTGTGGTAAGTTACCACCGTCACCGGGCGTCCGAGTACATAGAGCCGGAAGTGGCGGCATCCCCACAGCACTGCCAGCGCCTCACGCTCAATCTGCGAGTATCGTTGTTCTGCGTCCGACAGTGCTTTGCTGGCATACGCAACTGGCCGGACGCCGCCGTCACGGTCAATCTGTGTCAATACAGCACCCAGGCCAAATGGGCTGGCGTCGACGATGATCTCCGACGGTAATGCAGGATCAAAGAACGACATAGTGTCCTCGGCCGTGAGGGCACTTCTAATGTCATCAAAAGCCGCCTGCTCCAGTGGGCCCCAATTCCAGATGGTGTCTTTTCTTGTCAGGGCCCTGAGAGGCTCAGACCTGGATGCCAGGTTCTTGATGAACCGCCCACAGTAAGTGACCATGCCCAAGAAGCTTTGCACCTCTGATACAGACTCCGGTGGTTGTGCCTTCTGTATGTCCAGTACCTTCTTGGGGTCAGGAGACACCCCCCCCTCCTTGAACACAAACCCAAAGAACTCCAGGGAGGGGCGTAGAAACTCGCACTTCTCCTTGTGGAGGGTGAGTCCCAACGACCGCAGCCTCTCAAATGTCTTTGCCAAACGCCTCAGATGGTCCACCTCCGTCCTTGCAAACACCAGAATGTCATTGCTTATGTTCAGGACGCCCTCGAGGTCAGCTAGGGCACCCCGAATGATGTTCTGAAATACTTCAGCCGCCGAGGACACCCCAAGGCTCAGCCTCTTATAGCGATATAATCCCTGGTGTGTGGTGAAGGTGGTAATATACCTTGACTCGGGGTGGAGGACAACCTGGTGATAGCCGGCCCGGAGGTCGAGTTTCGAGAAGAACCGAGCGCCCTGCACCTCTGCAATGATGTCATCCAGCGTCGGGGTGAGGTGCCTCTCCCTCTTGATGGCCTTGTTGGGGATCCTCATGTCCACACAGATCCTGACTGCGCCCGGTTGTTTGAGTTTCCTTGCCACCACTATAGGGGACACCCAGGGAGTCGGGCCCTCAACCTTTTCTATGATGTCTAGATCGACGAGGCTGTCCAGTTCTTTGTCGACCTGCTCACGGAGGTGGAATGGTACCCTCCGATGTTTCAGGGCGATCGGCTGTACCGACTCATCAATGTGCAGCCGCACCGGCTCCCCAGCCATCCGCCCCATCCCCTTGATCAGAGCATCATGCTTCTCCAGTAAGTCATTAATGTCTTCCAGGTAGACGGAGTACGCGAAGCTGACGATGCCGAGAGCTTCTGCCGCTGCATAACTTAACAAAGTATTCGTACTCACTGGGGTCACGTAGAAGCGTGCTGTGATGTGGGAGCCATCGTGTTCTACTTTTGTTACGAATGCCCAGTCCAGAGGGATGGGCTCCACACCACCGAATGCAAAGATATGGGCCTTGGGTGTGCCCAGCCTGGGCGGCTGATCCATGGCGTTGTAATGTTCACGGGCCATGACGTTTACCGACGCCCCTGTGTCCACGAGGACAGGGACTGGAGACTGGTTCACTTCAACCACACACCTTGGTTGTCGTTGGTTCCTGCTTCTTAGAACCTCCACACTTGAGACAAAGAATATGTTCTCTTCGTCTTCTTCCTCCGCCTCTTCCACCTGGGCCTCCTCCTCGCTCTGGTCCACTTGAGCGACGTTGGACGGCCGACCTTGGCGAGTGGAACTAGTTCGGCCTTGGCCCCTTGGCACCAATACGGGCATAGTCGCCCTACACACCCTTGAGAAGTGGTCCGGCAGCCCGCACCGTCCACAGGTCTTTCCAGCTGCAGGGCATTCTGATTGGTGGGGCGGGTCACACCCGCATTTTTGGCAAATCTTGCCTGCCCTCCCGGCTCTGTCTCGGGTGCTGCCACCAAACCTCCTGGCACCCCTTCCCCCTCGCCACATCACGCAGACCTCTTCAGTTTTGATAGGGCGCGACCCGGCCTCCATTTTTGCAGCTCTCGCCTCCGACACCTCGTGGCACCTTCCTAGCTCAAGGATGTGCTGGAGTGTTATCCCGGGCTCCCTCAGCACCTGGCGCCTGAGCTTGCCTGATGAGCACGCCTGGATAAGCATGGTCCTGATCATGTCCTCTGCACCACCCCCAGGCAGAGGCGAGCGACAGCCGCCTCAGGCGCCCATAAAAAGTGTCCAAGGTCTCGTCATCTTTTTGTTTGGCAGAGAGCATCACGAACCGCTCATAGTCCGCGTTGGCAAGGGGCAGAAAGTACGCTTGTAGGGCAGTCTTTGCTTGATCATAAGTTCCATTCCCTTGTGGCAGAGATTCAAAGGTCTCCTGGACAGAGGTCCCTGCCGAGTATAACATCGTAGCCAGCCTTGTGTCGTCATCAACCACCTGTGCAGCCCTGAAGTACATGTCCAGGCGGTCCACCCACCTTCTCCATCTGGGCCCCAAGCTGGAGGGCGTGCCCGACACATCGAATTCGGGGATGGGCTGCAGAGCAGCATGTGCACGTACCTGGGCCATGACAGGTGCGGCTTGTTGAACACCAGGTGCTGCAGCTGGTTGTATTGGGGGTTGAAGAGCCGGAACCGCTGCCTGACCACCTACTGGTGCTGATGGTTGCTGCATTGGAGGCTGTCGACCCTGCGGGGCCACTGGCGCACGAGGATGTAGCTGCGCCGCCGCACCGTGTGCTCCGTCCTGGTCCTCGGTGTCACTCATGAGTTTGAGCGCACAGGCACACCCAGAATGTTGACCAGGAGCCGCAACTCAAACACCCAGTCCAAAATGACCCCCAGCATGGACCACCCATGGATACAGTCACTTGCAACACACCTCTGTGATGATGAAGAGGATGAAGGCTGGTGGGGCCACCAGGATGATGATGATGAAGGGGATGAAAAAGGCACTCTGCCTTTAGCTGTTCCAAAAATTGTGCCAAAGGACAAATGGTTTATGCAGGCCCAGCCAAGATGGGCCTTCTCCTGGCTTCCACTCGACGTAGAAAACCCGATGCACTATTCAGGCATAACCTCGTGTAGATGTAGCTGTCAGCTACCAGGATTTCCAAAAATTAGGCCTCGGGTTGCTTCAGGGCTCAAACCGGAGCATCTTGAAGTCCCACAGCCTGTTGCACAAAATGGCCGCCAGCTGCGTGGGCAACGCACTACCCGCGGCGTGAAACGAAGTCTTTACTCCGACCTCGTTTCGGTGAAAAATTGTTCCGATGATCACCGCCCGGGCATCGTTTCCCCCACTCGTCACCACTGTTGGGGGTGACTGGCCCCCCCCGCGCGCATCACCGCAAGCCCCGGCACCAAGAACTGAGGCACACACATCCGTCTTGGTTCGGGCTTCCCGGTCGCTCTAACGCGGCCGGGAAATGCCCCGTTTATTTGTACTGCACGCGACGGCGTGCAACGTCACGCCGCCGCGTGCGTGCCCGTCATCGGGCAACGCCACACCCTTTAAGGGAATGTATCCTTCCCCTTGTGTATTGCCCTTTTAACTTCCCAAGCTAATACAAGGAGCTTTTGCAGACACGCCCAACAGAACGGCTGCAGACTCTAGAAGAGGAATGACTTTGTCTGTGTCTCATTACCTGTAGGCTGCAGGCCTACACGCGGAGGCCCTGATGCCGTGGGACTCTCGCATACATGCCAACCCTCCCGATTTAGGCAGGAGACTCCCGATTTTTCAGCGAAAAATCGGGCTATTTTTCACTGTCTCCTGCCTGAAATAGCTGTAATCCCAATGCATTCCTATGGGGAAATGTATAACCTTAACCGGACT
The DNA here is from genome assembly GCF_040938575.1 of Ambystoma mexicanum. Lineage (NCBI taxonomy): Eukaryota > Metazoa > Chordata > Amphibia > Caudata > Ambystomatidae > Ambystoma > Ambystoma mexicanum. Next base: position 1,237,813,481 of record NC_090927.1, on the reverse strand, counting down.
GCTGTATTTAGAGTCACCCTTCCTCACATTTCTACCAATCTTGATCCGCACATAATCTCCTGGCAAGATTCTCAATTTGGGCTCTCCAGTAAACACACTATTCTTAATCTGATGTTTAACCAGACTTTGTCTTTCATCATGTGCAACTCTCCTACTATTAACCCATTCTGGAATAAGCAATGTATTGGGAGCTCTTGCCCTCATTAATTCAAAGGGAGAAATATTAATTCCTCTCTTAGCAGACTTCCTACTACACCACACCCTCTCCTTGAGAACCTCATCCACAGACACATTATCCAAACCATCCAATTATGTTGATTCTAGACCCTTCAAACCCACCCGGATTTCTAATGTCTGGTGAATTCAACTCACTTTTGAGACCCCATGTTATTAAGTTCTGCCATGATTTCCTAGTAACAATTGTCCAAGGTGAACAGCTATCCACCTTCACTCTAAGTTTCCAATTATCTAGAACCACCTCACAACTCGGGCATCTAAATTCTCCTTCTGGAGGTTTATGTATGAAGAACACCCGTTCTTCTTCTGACTCCTCTTCTTCATCCAGGATGACGGAAACTTTTTTCTTCCTTCTACAAACAACTGCAAAATGGCCCTTTATGTCACAGTTTCCACATTTCTGTCCTAATGCCGGGCACTGCTTCGCATTTGCATAATGTCCAATTCTGCCACAGTTATAACACCTGTTTCCTTCTCTTGGCTGGGCAGTCTGGAATTTCTGATCATATTGTGATCGAGGTTCATTCCTCGACCAATTCCTACCCTTAACTGAATTATTTCCTCTATATTCATAGTTTTTTGCCTTGTTGCTCTTTCCTGGAGTGGCTTCACCTTTGTCTTTAGATCGGAGTGCATTAACTTGACTCTGTTCCTCTTGTTCATGTACTACCTTAGTGGTTTGTCGTTGCATGTTCTGTATAGCCTCCTCTTTCTTGTCTTTCATCTCCTTGGAGCACAATTGACTATGCTCCACCCGTTTAGCAATGGCTATATTCTCAGGCAGTGATGGATTGCCAACCATCCACAACCTGTCTTGAACTATATTATCCCTTGAGTGAATAATTATTTGACCCCTTATCAATTCATCAAGAGTGATGCCATTAACAAATTGACAAGTTTGCGATAAAACCCAGAATTCTGAAACATATTCTTCAATAGTCTCATTTTCTTTTTGCACTCTTGTGTAAAATTTGTATGTGTTTATAGCTACATTAGTTTCCAGAGCATAGTACTTGTCTAATTGTCTTATAGCCCTATCATGCTCGTCAGCATCTCCAGCTTCATCTCTCGTCAAGTCTGGAAGTTCTCTAACCTTCCTCTGACCTTCTAACCCAAGTGCATGCAACAAAAGTAGTTTCTTCTTCCGTGATGTGAGTTCTTCTTGATCTACAGCTTGAATATAATTCAGCCAAAATTCCTTCCACTCTGACCAGACAACTGCTGGTTGTCCTGGAGTAGGCAAAAAACTTGCTGGACGCTGAATACTGATGCCCTGCATTTTTTAGAGCAAAATGGTCATTCCACTATCGTACAATTGTCAAAATGTGGAGTTAATTGTCAATCTGGCTTCCTTAAAATGCACAGGCTGGCTCCAATAGTCAATTTCACTATAGCGGTGAAAAGAGAAAGAAACTAGTACTGGGACGAGGATGAAGATGCCCAATCTTCACCCTCCCAGACTTCCTGGTCCTGAACGTGCAGGGGCACGTGACCGCAAGCTGTTGGAGGGTCCTTTTCTTTAATGCAGGCACTGCTACGCGCGTACGGCTGGAAGCGATCAGAAACTCACCGGCAACGATCGAGGAATAATGTCTACTAAGGGACCGCTTTCCCTTTATAAGTGGCTCCGGCTACCTTCACAGCAGCACAAACAAACGTGAGGCTACGTTCATTCGGAGCTCCAGCTCTCTCTTCCCTCCTCAAAGTGGGCTCGTGGGACGCCGGATCCTCGTCGCCAAATGATGTATGCACGGAGGCGAGGTGAATAAGTTAACAAGGCTTTATTTCTCTTCTTCTATGATTCCGGCGCCCCGCACTGCGTCCGCCTCCATCCACCACTCCTCATTCACCAACCGTCCCAGAACCCTTCTCACTTCCAACCCAAACATTCCTAGACGGACGCAGTGCGGGGAGACAAGGTTCTAATACAGAACACTACACTGGTGACCTGAAGTACCATGGGGCCTGCTGGATGTCCTACACGCCAATATTCCAAAGCAGCTTAGAGGGAGATTTCTACAGCGAAATCCAGAGACACCAATTTCACCATAGGAATGCATAGGGGACATCATTATTTTAGGCGGGAGACCGTGAAAAATAGCAGTATTTTTCACTAGAAAATCAGAAGTCTCCTGCCTAAATCGGGAGGGTTGGCATGTATGCACTGGGCCTGTAGTGTGCTGATGTGCCTAGCACGGTGGGTGCCTGCCGGATGCCAATGGCAGGACACTCACAACATTGGCGACGAGGATTAAACCCACAAAAGTGGCCGTTCCCCAGCTGTCCCTAGAAGGTGTCTTCGTTTGTTCTTCCTAGAGGGGGATTGAGGAGGAGCGGCAGTCCATTGCCGTGATATCAAGAAGTGCAGGGGAGCCCTGGCATGCTTTGCCCTGGCTGCGGCCGTCATTTATGGGGGTGCTTGTGCAGCCAGATGGGAGTGTGGTGGCACCCCTGCGACATCCGCTGCTCATTGTGGACTGTTGCCATGTCTCTGAGGGAGTGCCAACCATCTGGCCCCTGCGGCGTCCGCTGCCAGAAGGAGATGTGGTACGGCGGCGGCCGTGAGAAATGTAATACCTCCTGCATGGGGAGGGGGAGGTATGGTGCTCAAGGGGAAGGAAGAAGAGGCAAGCAGTGGGGGCCTGTGCCAGCGCTCTTCCCCCGGCCGTGGCTCTCATTTATGGGGGTGCTCGTACGGCCGGCGTTGGAGTTGCCTACAGCCCCTCTGCGGCATCGATGATCCCGGGCCCCGCGGTGCTTAAGTGAAATGATAGCTCCGGGATCGGAGCTGTCGAAAAAAAAATGTTGCAGGTAATGTTTCCGCCCCTGGCGGTGGAAAAGGGTGAAGTGCTCCTATCCCGAGCAGGGATTTGCAGAGTGCCCTCACAGACCCGGGCTGCAGGTGCGGTGAATACGAGAGTGCTCAATTTCGGGGCGTGGAAGCATAAAAAAAAATGCGGTTGCCTGCAATTGTGTGGAACCAGGTGCGAGCACTTCACTATGCCGCCAAGCCCCACAGTGTGCCCAGGGAATGGAAATGGAACATGGACAAAAAATAGGAACATCCAAGGTACTCCTAGCGAGGAGCAGAGGCTTTTGTGATGATGGGTATCTGGGCTCCAGGGATTTGCTACCGCCCCTGCCGATGGGCGGGGGCGGGCGATATCAGTGCGCAGCGCGGGAGCAGCAGCGCGTAACAAAACACGCGACTCGCGGCCTTCGTGCTTAAACCCGGACTGACTGTCGTCAGTTCCGGTGATTCCTTTATTTCCCTTTTTCCCGTGTCACGTGCCTGCGCACACAGGGTCACGTGACACCACATTCCTCCCCAACTTGGAGATGTTCATGCATTACACTTAATAACATGGTAATTAACGCGGGGTCTTGTAAACAGTGTTGACTGGCAGAGTAACATTCAACTTAACTGTCTCTGCTTCCATTCGTGTCCTTCTCGGGGTTCATCTTGGCTTGGGCATTCGCCTGTAGATTCCGTCTACTATGTATCCTTGGAGGCGGCATGACGGTTTGGGCCTTTCTCTCAGGCAATAGCGGGTGTTTCTTTCTGTAGGCCTGTCTTCTTCTGTGATCTCTGCTTCGGTTTCCCCATTGGGTGAGTGTGATACGCCTGCATCTCCTGGTGTGGCTAGACTCTCCCTTGGTGCCGGTCCTCGAGGAGTCTGCGGTGTTCTTCTTCCGTCTTCCTTTGGGGGTGTTGATGGTTCTTCCCACATCTCCGGAGGCACTTTCCTGAAGTGTGACACGTTGCGTGTCACGGTTTCTCCCCCTCGGGTGGCGGTGACCATGCTGTCGTTGGTTGTACTGACTGTCCACGGTCGTGTTTCAAAATTCAGGGACATTTTCTTGGGCGGTGCCCGGTTCTTGACAATGACAGTGTCCCCTGGGGTTAGTTCTCGGTGGCAGGCTCGCCTGGCGATGCTCTCCTGTTCGTTTCTCCTTAGCCGCCTGGCTCTATCGCGGGGATGTCAGGTTCTGGGGCTGTCCAGTGGGGGTGTACAGGGAGTTCCGCCTGTATAGGTACCCCGAACATGAGGGCGGCTGGGCTGATCCCGGTGGCCGAGTGCGGGGTCTGTCTGTGTGTCCTCAGAAACCGGTACACGGCCGTCAGCCATGAGTGTCTTTGTTCTTTGGCGATCCTGATGACCTTGTTAAGTGATCCCATGAATCTTTCTGCGCCTCCGTTTGCTTGGGGCCATCTCGGGGTGATTCGCTGGGGGACACTCTGCCTTCGTTGTCTGTTTGGGTTAACACTGCTCCTAGGCCACAAGGGCTGGCATCCACGAGAAGCTCGGTCTGTTTTCCTATGTCGAAGAATGCCATGGTGGTGGAGGTAGATAGAGTGTCCTTGATTTGTTGGAACGCTTGTTGGTGAGCTGCGGTCCATTCCCACTTCTGGTCTTTCTTTGTTAATTCTCTGAGTGGACTTGCGACGCTTGCGAGGTCGGGGATAAAACGTGTGCAGTAGGTAGCCATCCCCATGAAGCTCCTCACCTCGGAGGCTGATTGTGGTGCTTTGAAGTCCTTGATGTCTCGCACTTTTGACGGGTCGGGGGATACTCCTTCCGCGCTGAATATGTAGCCAAAGAAGCACAGCTCACTCCTGTTGAATTCACACTTCTCTGCGTTGAGTGTCAGGCCTGCATCTTCGAGCCTTTTCAGGACTGCTGCTAGGCATTGGTGGTGTTCCTCTTTATTTGGGGCATATACGAGGATGTCATCGCTGATGTTGGTGGTCCCTTCTAATCCTGCGATAACTTTGCGGATTTCATGTTGGAACACTTCTGCCGCAGAGGATATTCCAAAATTTAGCCGTTTGTATCTCATCAGGCCGAGGTGAGATGAGAAGGTAGTGATGTACCTCGATTCTTTCGATAGACGTAGCTGGTGATAGCCCGATCTGAGGTCGAGTTTGCTGAAGACGGTTGCTCCGGTGAGGTCTACGATGAGTTCGTCGATCGTGGGGGTTACGTGGCGTTCTCTCCCGATCGCGACGTTGGGAAGCCTCATATCGATGCAAATTCTTACTGCATTCGGCTGTTTGGGTTTTTGCGCCACGACCATGGGTGAGACCCACGGGGTTGGTCCAGAAGTTTTCTCAATGATCCCTTCTTCTACAAGCTTGGTCAGTTCCTTTTCTACCGCATCTCGTAGGTGGAACGGGATCCGTCTGTGCGGAACTGCTTTCGGTTCAATTGTGGTGTCTATGTGGAGTTTGATGGTCCTCCCCTTGAGGCACCCGATGCCCTGGAATAGTTTACTGTGTCGTTTTAGTAGGCTGTTGAGTTTGTCTTGTTGGAGGCTGAACACGAAGTGAATTAGTTTCAGCTTTTCTGCTGTCCTGCAGCTCAGTAGCGTCTCGCAGCCGGCGTCCACCACATATATGCGTGCGCGGCAGTTGGTGTTCTCGTGGGCAAAGTTAGATTTGAATGACCCTCGCACGGGGAGGGGTTTCTTGCAACCGTAGGCGTATAGCCTGACTCTTTTTTGTTGGAGATCGGGCTTTGGGTGAAGTTTGTTGAATGCAGCCACCGGCATGACGTTCACTGTTGCGCCGGTGTCGATGACCACCTTCAGTGGTTCTCCATTGGAGAGGACGGTGCACGATGGTCTCTTCCTCTGCCGTGACCGATGTGGTTCAACTGCAGATATGAGATGTATTCGGTGTATCCGTCTGCCTCCTTTTTTCCGTCTGCTTTTGTCTCCTCTTTCGGGGGACGTGCTGCTGTCGCTATCGCCGCTGTCGCTCGAGTCCGGAGACCTTTGGGCCTCTGGCTTTTCCTTTTCGTGTCTGGAGGTGTGAGGTTTCTCTGGGCGCAAACTTTTTCCGGCGTTCTTGTGTCTGGCGCGGGGTAGAGTCTTTGTCCGGTGGGTTTAGACAGACCGCGGCAAAATGGTTAAGGCGATTGCATTTCCTGCACGTAGAACTCCATGCGGGGCAGGATTCGCCTTTGTGCCATGGGCCTCCGCACCATTTGCAGCTTCTGTCCCGCCCTTGTGGTGGGTGGGGCTTCCAATCTTGTCTCGTGCGAGTGTTCTGGCGCCTGGAAATGGCTGCTACATCTTCCGTAGGTCCGGGGCTGTCTAGTGGTAGTTTCTGGATTGCTGCTTCCATGACTGCTACCTGGTCTTCCGTTTGTTCACGGAGGCGCGCCATTTCAAGGATCCGTGAGAGGCGTATGTTACGTTCTGAAAGTATAGCCCGTCTCAGTTTCTCAGAGGATATTCCGTTAATGATTTGGAGACGGATGGCGAATTCCTCGTCTGGGAACTCACAGCCTATAGCCATTTCACGAAGGCGGGCGTGAAACTTGTCAACCGTCTCTTTCTCTCGCTGCCTCGCCATGCAAAAGTGGAAGCGTTCGTAGTCCGGGTTGAGGTCGGGCTTGAACATGTTTGTGAGTGCAGATCTTGCTGCGTTATAATTGTCTGCGCTGCCGTGGTTGGGTGTTGCATTAAAGAGGCGCAGGGCCGCAGCTCCAATGTTAAGTAGGAGGAAAGTGCGCATTTTCTTAGGCACGGTGATGTCTCTGGCTTCGAGGTGCATCTCGAATTGTTGGAGCCAGATTTCCCATCTGATGGCGGCGCCAGAGGTGAAAGGGTCGAATGGCGGCATAAATGACGTCTGTGTCGGGTCAGGGTGTTCGTAGGAGATGCTCCTCCTGGAAGAAGGACTCGTACCGGCCCTCCCAGGGCTGGTGCTTGGGCTCGACATGTTAATTTGTAGGCGTTCTTCTTAGTGTTGGAGCGTGGGCCTAGGGTGCTTGTATGCTGCTGCGCAGTACCTGGTCAGGGCTGCTGGATTCCTCCCGGAGTGTCAGGTGGATTTGTTGCAGCTGTGTGTGGGAGCCCTTGTCTAGATCAGAAAGTGGGGCTTCAACCACCTCAATCGCAGCGTTGTTCTTGGCTGCCGGTTGTTTTATTTTTTTTTTTCATTCCTTTGATGTGGGCGTCGGTGCACAGCTCCGTGTCGGGTTCGTGGCTCCCTTCGTCGCCAGTGTGATGATGGGTATCTGGGCTCCAGGGATTTGCTACCGCCCCTGCCGATGCGCGGGGGCGGGCGATATCAGTGCGCAGCGCGGGAGCAGCAGCGCGTAACAAAACACGCGACTCGCGGCCTTCGTGCTTAAACCCGGACTGACTGTCGTCAGTTCCGGTGATTCCTTTATTTCCCTTTTTCCTGTGTCACGTGCCTGCGCACGCAGGGTCACGTGACACCACAGCTTTAGTATGATGCCCGGGCCTCTGGCGGTGTGTGAAAATGCAGTGCTCTGGGCCAGACAACAGAAGAAAAGGAAGGCCCCAGTGTGGAGCCCTGGGTCAAGAGGTCGATGCAGTGCCTGGCTGTGTACAGGGCTCTCTGTGACACCTGGCCGGCGGCGATGAAATACAGAGTGTCCCAAATTGGGTCAATGAAAACGGAATTGAATACTCCAAGATCGCGCAAGGCTAAGAAGGTTTGAAGATACTCTTGTCATCTGGGCGGTCATATCAGAGGCTGGCATTTAGGGTTCATGTCATAGCTCAAGTAAAACGGAGTGCCCCGTTCTGCCAAACCTAGCCCCATTGGGAACACGGGGCAGACTGGAGGTGAAACCTGCAGCTCCACGTCGGATATTGACAAGAAGAATAACACAAATGACTTTCTGGAGATCCGGGGCCCAGGACTGAACCGAATGAGAAGAAAGTGTTTAAAAGGCGTGTCACCCTCCACCATGCCGCTGTCAAAACGAGGTGGGTCTCACCTGTTTGTAACCGGGGGTATTATGATCCTGGTGCAGGCAAATCCCAAGGCTGCCCTTAAACGGCCCTGCAACATCAGCGAATGGCACATGGCCACAGGCACCAGTGGTCAGATCTTGCAATCCAAGCAGACAACAACACAAGAGGTAGTTACAAAAGGCTGCACGGTCCCGCACAAGTTGCTTCCAGAGAGCCCCACCTAGTTCGCACAGCTGTCAGCCAGGTAAACACACAGAGCCGAGTCATCATGGAAGAAAAGGGCAGCGCAAGAAGTTCGGCAAGGAAAGTCGCAGATGAGGTGCCATTGCACTGAGGCGTTCAAGCGTCATACTCGGAATAAGAAGACACAATTTTCAGATGCCACTGCCATCATGTTCCAGTGAGGAGTGGTCTATATCGGCAACCCAAGCGGAAATTCCTGTGTGTCATCTGACGACCAATCAATGTTGTGCACATGCCCCTGTTTTCTGACCCTCGCTATCTTTAGGTTCCACTCAAACATCTGGGACAGAGAAGACAAACACAAAAGACGTAAGACAGTGGCAGGACTGGAGTTTGAAAGTGTATATGATGTTCTGGACAGTTTCTGTGTATCCATCAATCCCGCCTGGGGAACATGCAGCCCAAGCATCAGGTCACCTGTGTCGTGCCGACGCCTCCCTGCTCAGATGAAGAATAGTGGCTGGGGGTGCTCCGTCAGGAGACCCAGCACAGGCGTCAGGCAGAAGCGGCCAAGGGTTGCAGCTCCATGGGAGTGCTTGTGCGCCCTCCGGTGCTGACAGTACCATACCAGCCATACTCCGGCCTGGGGGAGCTGAATGAAGAAGCAGCCTCGACAACCTGCCTCAGTATTGCCCTGCCACTGGCGTGTGCCCTTCTGGGCCTGCCACCCATGTACCAGGCCGATGTGACCCTAGGTATGGTTCCTGTCACCCCTGACCTGGGACATCACCTCCCCCGTCAACAAGCAGTGACTCCTGAACTGGAGGGAGGACAAGAGGTGGCCGACACCAGGTCACATACTGTCATCTACGTCTGTCCAACGCAGACCACAAGCACACCGCCCAGAAGAAGTGCTGTGAGTCGGAGAGGGTGAAGATGTATGGGAGTGCGTGTGCGCTCTCCAGCCCTGACAGGGAGGAGACACCCCTGCCCTGCCGTCATCGTGTGGCACGGCCGGGACGCTTTGCTGCCTGCATTTTTGCTGAATGGCCAACACCAAGGACTGGGCCGATGTGGCCCCTGGAGCCCACCAGGTACGGCTCTTCCGCCCTTTGAACTGTTCCCAGGAACAGGGGGAAACTGGAACAGTAAGTGGCCCGGGCACCTGGCCATGACTGATGTTGCCCTGGGTGCAGTTCCGGCCAGCCCTGGGATTTGATGTCACCAGCTCAGCTGTCCGGCCTGCAAGACGGACTGGTCATTGCTGCTGCTCCATCAACAGCAGTGGCTCCTGCCTGGGGGAGGAAAAGGAATTGTCCAGGCACCCCGTCACCTGTGTCTGGCCAGCCAACGTCGTGCAGCCTTGGCACATGTCATCTGAAAGAAGTGCAACGACCAAGTGAGGGTTGCAGCTCCGCAAGAGTGCTTGTGCGCCCTCATGCCACTGCAGTAGTGGCACTCCTGCCTGCAAGAGTATGACAAAGGAGAGGGGGGAGTAACATGCCGTCACCCCATGCCCTGTCAACATCATGTGGCATCGCCAAGATGCCCTGCTGTCAGCATCTCGCTGCATGCCATAACATCAAGGGACTAAACCGATGTGGCCCCTGGAGCCCACCAGGTGCGGCTTTGCCGGTTTTTCTGAACTGTAACACCGACGGACCTGGACCCACGGAGATAAACATCCTGAAAGGACGGTGGTGGAAAGTGAACTGGTCTTGATGCTGTGAACCTGCATGTTAGGTATATGCTTAAAGTGGTCTTGGCAAAGAACAGCCAGGTGAAGTGATGATCACGCTGTTTGGAGGTGTGGGCTATATAGTGCCAGCAGCTAACAGCGGCGTCATTCAGTGGTGGTAGTCTCCACACCCCAGGTTAATAAAGGGTTTTGAAACATGTGGTCGGACTGCCAACATTTCACCCGCGGTTCACCAATCGCGACTATCACACGCGGGTTTTGTGTATAGGGTGTTAGTATGTATAGTAGGTCCACGGACATGAGAGCTTTGTGTGCGTAGCCGTGGCATATTATAGTTGTCATTGATCCTATGGTTTGGAAGTAGCACAAGTAATGTTGTTTGTTTGTTATGAAAAAGGAGTGTGGTGTGTGACCCTCCCGCGAATGTTGTCCCTTTAAGGGAATGTATCCCTTCCCTTGTTTATTGCCCTTTTAACACGGGCCATGACTGTGTCATGGCCCAAGCTAATAAAAGGAGCTTCTGCAGACACTCCCAACAGAACAGCTGCAGACTCCAGAAGAGGAATGACTTTGTCCGTGTCTCATTTCATGTAGGCTACAGGCCTACACATGGAGGCACAGGCCTGCAGGCCCTGATGCCGTGGGACCCTCGTGCCAGGACGGGGCAGAGGTCCGCATGGTGAGGGGCCTGGCAGGCTGTACCCCCACCCCCATTTGTGCTGGTGACCTGAAGTACCATGGGGCCTTCCAGATGTCCAGGGCAGGCCCCAACCCTCACAGGCACTGGGCTTGTCGTGTGCTGATGTGCCTAGCACAGTGGGTTCCTGCCGGAGGCCAATGGCAGGACACTCACAAGACCAGGTATACGTTTTAATTTATTTTCCCTGCATCCTGACAGGAACTCCGATGGTTGGGTGGACTACCTGCTGCCCCGCCTATCCTCTCCTCTCCTTGCTTAGCTTGGTGGAACACCTGTGTGTTGCCCGACTCCTTGCACCGTTGACAGGACAATGGGCATTTGCAGTTGGGCCAGATCCCCCCTGTGCCCCCTAATGGGCAGGGAACACAGTTGAGTGGATATGGGAACTCAGCAGCATGGAGTGGCGGTTCCTTCAGTGAGGGCGGAGCCAAGTATAGTTGCCCGCAGGATCCATTCCAATCTGTTGGTGCTTATCCAGTTCTATTTTTTTTGTTTGCATTCTGGGACTTGTAGTCTAAGTTTTGTAATGGGACTTTGTTACAAACGCTGAGTGGATCCTGCAACAGGATATTAATTTACCGGGAATGATGCCGGAACCTGCATTGTACTGCTTTAAGATTCACTCGTGGTCGAGGCCAGCACTGCTTTAACCTGTGGTGGCCCCTGTTGTGGGGTGGGGAGGGTCGGATGAAGACCTCCTACATTGTTTTGTTAGTGAATAGACTCATCTTCTGACGTATTGAAGAATTTTCATCTAAGGAAACAAGAATTCTGTACATTACCCTTGTGCTGAAGAAATACTGCCATGAGGAAGGTTGGGTTGTTGAAAATAGGGCATAATGGAAATGGGGAAGATGCTAATTACGGTAGCGCAAAATGCGGTACCGAAATTAGCTCCGAGGTTCCTTTGCGGCACCCTACTTTAACAGCTGGTAAAACCAGCCGTTAAAGTCGGGTCCCGCAAAGGGAACTCGTAGTAAGGCGGTAGGGGTTTACCAGTACCGGTGCCCTTACCGGTACCGGTAAACCCCTAACGCCTACCGTGTAATGAGGCCCTATGTCTATAAATGTGGTGTTAGTCTTGTCTTATATAGAGTCTTTGTCGCTAAGGGGAAAAAATTGGCCATTTTGATTTGATGTTTAGTGTTGCATATGTATATGCACACACATGGAGGTTCAGATTTTTATGACCTTGCTATGTATTTAACTAATTTTACAATTTTGTATTGTCCTTTACACAATAAAATCAACACAATAAAATCATGTCAATTTATAAAGTATGTGCAGATTTCTGCCGTCAAATTGCAATTAGCCATTAAGTGTTTACAATTTTTGACATAGGATCTTCTCTTTTCTTTTTTTTTTTTGTAATGGGACAAGCATGACTAAAATTCACAGAATGCAAAGAACAAAACCAGGACCACATAAGCACCTACAGATTGGAATGGATCATGTTGGCAACTATGGGAGTCCCTTCCCCATTGCTCCCCGGGTCAGAGAGTCGGAGCATACCCAGGCACTGGTAACTGGGAGGGGCTGATGGCTGAGCCAACAGCTGCTGTTCGGCCTGTTTTGTGGTAGGGCTCTGAGGACGTGGACACACCAAAAGGGCAGGCTAGTCCATCGGTCTCCCGGGGTTCTGCTCTTTCTGGCTTGTTGCCATGTGCCTCATCCAGTTCCTTAGTGTGGCACGGAGGTGGCTATGCTGCTGGAGCCTCGGGCCATGCACATGCAGGGCCTGGCTGGGGATTGGGGATGGCCTGTGGGCCTTTGAGTGAGCAGGCTGGGTTGAAGCAACAGAGGCACGCTGGTAAATTGACTGGCATGCAGGCTGTTGCTCCTATATCGGCTTTCACTATTGGCACATGTCCTTGTGCTTACCTGGAATACGGATACAAGCTGCTCGGCTTGTGTACCCAGGTTGGAATCCCGCATCCAGCAGTACTTCTCAGATGCTGGGACGTGCTCCGAGCCCGACCGAGGGAGATCCGGCTGAGATTGAGAATGGTCAGAGCCCAGAAGAGGGGCACGAGGGGTAACGCCATCACCCTACGTGAAACTGTAGTAAACTATTGAGAAGGGTCAGCGCACAGAAGAGGGTGATCCAGGGTTGAAGCCATCACCCTACGTGAAACTGTGGTAAACCATTGAGAAGGGTCAGTGCCCAGAAGAGGGGGACCCAGGGGTGAACCCATCACCCAGCAAAGATTGGAAACAAACTTTTCATTTGTTAAAGGAATTTTGTTTTTGTTAGTTGAAGACATCATGTCCTTGAAGGCATGAGACTTTCAAGGAATCGAGACTTGGCCATCAACATTCCTGAGAGCTGCCATTAGAACGGTCGTCTCGTGCTGGAGAAGCCAGAGACTGTACTGTGCGCTCCAAGATCCCTCCTTATCCGTGCTCAAAACGTGGGGAAGGGAGACACAGGCTAATGTATCCTGACATATTATTTGAGAACACATTTCTTTTCTTGAGAACTATCCCACACTCTTTTTTGTATTAGTTGTAAGGTTTGGCAATAGGTTTCTTAGTATAGGCCCTTTTATTTGATATGACACCACTAGGACTGTCTTATTTTTTCATTTGATGGTCAACGCTTGCTCCCATCTTAGATGCCGGTTTGGAATAGGTGTTTTTCCAACCTGCATACAGAATTCATTGTTCAATAAACACCCTTGAACTGTGATCACTTGTGTCTGTCTGTCAGGATCCCACCTAATTGCGGGCGTAGGGTTTCCCGCACTACCATTACAGCATCCCCTGCCTCGAGGGTGCTTCCTCGTTCTAAATGTTCTCAGCCCTGTTGCCCTGCTAAGCGTGCTGCTCGGGTTATGCAAGCCCGATCTTCGTTATCCTGGCAGGTACCATGGCGAATATGGAAGCCTCGCGGCACACACCGTCACGCACCTGCATATGCGGCAACCAATGGAAAGGCCGGCTGAAGCGAACACTTGCCACGCAATGCATCAGGTACATCACGTAATAAACACTGTCTGCGCCCAACAGCCGGTGCTTCTGATTAGAGTTGTTCCTTGGTTTATGTGTTTCGATTGTATTCATATTGATACCTTGTTGCTGACCTGTTTTCTTCATACTGGACTTTTGCATTGTGAATTCCCTTTGTCTACTGGATCTTGGTTCTCTGACTCGGACTTCTCACAGACTTGCTTTTGCCTTACCCCTTGTATCCTGCTGCCCACACATCGCTGACCTTCTGCTACACCCCTGGATTGCATCTGCCTACTGCCACTGTTATGACGCCCTGCTCTTCTGTTGCCAACCGTTTTTCCATATTGCCATTCTGGAGTTTGTTCTCGAACTAACCCATCAGAGATGCTCTGCTGATCCCTCTTTGCTTCTCCCCTTTTGCTGGACTTCACCTCGCTTTGCGACCCGAAAGTAGGCACGGACTTGAGACTGTTTCGAGTGCCTCCATCCCGTACATTGTAGACGTCCTTGTGCCGTCGGGACAGGTCCTGTTAACATCTACCTCTCCCTTACGTACGCTGCTCTCCGGAGACTCATAGACCTGCTTCTCCTTTGTTGCTCTGCTAACACGTCCCCGGTAACATCATTATTGCTCTGCTCTATACCTCTCTTCTGGTTGTTTCCCATTGTCCTGCACTGACTCTTCCCTGTTCTTCCAGATGACCATCTCGTCGAGCTGGTATCACGAAGGCCCACTACTCCACAACTCGCACATCTGTCCCAACTAGGCGCGACTACAACCACCACAGAGGTCAGACTTCCCTTTGTACTTTTTCATACATCTAAGGACGTTAGTCCTGTACCTAACCACTGCCCTTTCCTTATTACAGTTGGTGGTGTGTTCCTGTAGCATGTCCAGCCTCTTTCAGTTAACTGATTTCTTTGTCTGTTACTATTACACACCAGAGAGATACATTGATAGAAAGAATTCGTCCTCGACTAGCGAAGTACGGATTCTTCAGCCCTTGGTATCCAGGTATCTGGGAGTGTCCTCAAAACCCAATGTGTCTTCACACAGTGAGTCCTAACAGAATCAGAAGCCAACAATGGACACTTCTGATACTCTGGCCACCCTAGTTCAGTTGGTCTCCGAATTATGGGCTGACATGACGGCGGCTCACCAGGCTACCCACCGCTGTATAGAGGAATTACAGATGCACCCATCTCGGGCTGAGGCTTTGGCCCCGGCTGCGGCTTCAGGGTCTCTCTACCCGTTACCCCGACAGGCGCCGGTCCCCGTGCTAATGTCTGCTCCATTCCCGCTTGCTCCTCCGGAAAAGGTTCACAGGTGATCCCAAGCAATTCAGGACATTTATTCACCGGTGTAAACTCCACTTTCTCTGCCTCCTTCTCAGACTCAACAACAAAGGCAACCTTCATGTTGTCCTACCTAGGGGGTATGGCTGCTACCTGGGCCAATCCACTCCTAGAAAATAATAGCTACATGCTATATGATTGTGACGCTCTGATTACAGCCCTCAACTGGGTTTTTGACACAAGTTACAAGTCGCAAGCCACCGACTTGGAACTACTGAACCTCTGGCAGGGTGATAGGTCTCTGCTTACCTTGCTAAATTCAACCAACTGGTAGCCGAAACTGGGTGGCCCAAAGAGAAAAAGGCTGCCATATTCTTCAAAGGACTATCTGATCCATTAAAGGATATTCTTGCCACCGTTCCGATCAGTCCTGTGACCTATCCCGAACTCCTGGATCTGGTGCTACATATATATGCCCGAACAGCTGAAAGAAGGGGAGAAAAAAGACCGGTATTACAGGCCTTTCCCCGTCCCGAATCCTCCACCACTGGAGACACAGAACCCATGCACATAGGGGCAGTACAGGGTCCATTGACTCCAGCTGAAAGAGACAACAGGAGGAAGAATAACCTCTGTCTGTATTGTGGTTCCTCAGAAAACTTCCTACGGTCTTGTCCAAAGAGACCTGCCAGGAAATTGGGAAACTTCCAAGCTCGACAACAGATGGTGTCCGATTGTCGAGCGAGGTGCCTACGGACTCCCTGTTGAAAAATAGCCTGACCTTTGTTGTGGTTCCTGTTCTCTTTTCATTTACTACTGGTAAACCCTGGAAGACCTTGGCAGTAATAGATACGGGTGCTACAGGCAATTATCTCGTCCAACAATACGCCAGGGAATTGGGGATCCCGGTCGTGGCTAAACCATCCCCTGAAGTAGTGAACGCAGTGGATGGGACCACACTGCTCTCTGGTCTCGTGACGGAATGCACCACAGATCTGCTAATGACTACCGAATGTGGGCATGGCGAGTCCTTGTCCTTCGATCTCATAGCCACCCCACAGTTCAAGGTCATCCTAGGTCTTCCTTGGTTGTCCCAACATAATCCTACAGTAGACTGGCAGAGCAAAGAAGATTATTGTGCCAATCACTGTTTTGGGTCCACTGTTCCCCGACATTGCGGCCCTTGCCGTCCTCTTCTTGATGCTGTGTCCAATATAGGGGATATCACACTCCCGGCCGGCAACGTCCTACCCAAAGAATAGGGGTCCTTCTCAGACGTTTTTGATAAAGGCATGGCTGAACAACTACCACCAAATCGGCCTTATGATTGTCCAATAGATCTGGTTCCCGGAGCCAAGATACCCAACGGATGGGTATACTCTCTCACCCAGAAGGAAGATCTAGTGCTAAAAGAGTACATTGATAAGGCATTAAGCATGGGGTTAATTCGTCCTGAAGCTCTCTGCAGCTCCGCTGCGAGTTTCGGTACAGCTGCTGCCTGAATCAGCTGTTCGTACTGAAAGAGGGACACTGGAGTGTTCCCAAACATCAATAGCGAAATCCGTGCTCCACGCGGTATCCAGATGCCATAAAATGGCCGCAGCGGTTGCCCAGGATACCCCGAACAACAACAATTTGCCCAGAATCATCACCGCCGTCTGTCAGGGTCCGGATTGGCTTCCCCTCCTGCCTTAAAGGGAGATGGAGGAGGCCGTCAGGCGAAGCCGAGTGGGGAAGGCCAAAGATAAAGGCCACTGAAGCTCTCTGCAGCTCTCTGCTGCTTGGAGAAGCTGTATGCTGCGAGCCCAGTTAATTTCAGAGCATTAGAATGTAAGCGCCCCCTGCTAGCCCCTCTGTTGCATTCCTTCCAGCGGGTCACCTCAAGAAGTTATCAGCACCTCAGACCATGCAAGCGTCACTAACCCTGAGGGCCACGCGTCTCAGAGCATGCACATTTATTTCACTGGTAGCCGATTCGGCCCCTTCCTCCAATACTAGGAACCTGCGGTTAGGTTCCAGACTTTTCTACCCCCCGTTCGCCCTCCGTGCCTTGCTGCATTGGACCTCCCTCTGTAACAGAGGTCCAACCCATACTTCTGACCATGTGACTTCCCACTTGGCCCCGTCATATGCTAGGATCGGCCTAATTAAAAACGCAGCAAGATTTCAAAGTTGGAGGCATTGGGAGCCACGGCTTCTGCACGCCAGGGCTACAGAAAGACCTCCCACGCCTTGGGATACAATGCAGCGCTCTAAAGCTATGGTCACATGTGCAAATTCCCCATCTTGCATTCCATTACAAACCAGCCCCACCACCACTCCTGTAGTTGTGCTAATTGACATTTCCCTTCCTGCTGCACCCATGCCAGTGTCCCCTACCAATGTGCCTGTGATTGTGCCTACTGTTACTACAAATGATGTTGCACCCCTGCCAGTTGCCCCTTCCAATGTGCCTGTGATTGTGCCTACTGTTACTACAAATCATGTTTCAACCCATGCCAGTGGCCCCTACCAATGTGCCTGTGATTGTACCTAATGTTTCTACAAATCATGTTGCACCCATGCCAGTGGCCAATAACAATGTGCCTGTGATTGTGCCTACTGTTACTACAAACCATGTTGCACCCAGGCCAGGGGCCGCCTACTGACATTACCTTTCCCAGGAGAGCGACTACCTGCTCCTTTAAATCAACCCATACCTAGTTGCATGATCACCCTCCAGTGTATTGACCTCCGGGACCAGTTATGGACTTCCAAGATGCCCTCTTACACGCCCTATCCAACAATTTAAAACAAACCTCCACAGCTTTCCTGCTAGGGGACTACAATCTTGGTCTTCATGAACCGTCAGACTCCCAAGCCACAACCCTCAACAAATCCTTATCCTCCCTAGGATTCCAACAAGCGGTTAAACTACCCACCCACATTAAAGGTCGCACCCTAGACTGGGTCGCACACCACAACTGCCCTCCTACTATCACAGCCATTTCTACAATTCCATGGTCGGATCATCATTCCATTTGTTTCAGAATGAACATCGCCAAAGTGCCACCCCGGACAGTTAAACCACTCCCTCCAGCCTTCTACAGGAGTTCCCGGTAGCTCACCAAGGAAAGACTCCTGCCCTACCTTCTGTTGCCTGCCTTCAAGGCACCATTCTCCAAGGATCCAGGTACCCTTGCCGACACTTACACCATCATCACCCACGCAGTTGACGCCATTGCCCCGCTTACCCTCAGGAAAGCCAAGCGTAATAAACATACGAACACCTGGTTCTCATCTGAACTTCTCGAGATGCACGCTAGAAAGAGAATTTCACACTCCACCTGGTTAGCCAAACCTTGTGACTCTACTGAATCAGCATTCTAGACTATTGCCAAAGAATATAATGCTGCCATTATCAAAGCCAAGGGCAACTCTTTAAACACAAGGTTAGCAAATACAAAATCAGGCTCCAAAGAAATCTTTGCCATTTTCAGAGAGTTGGTATCATCACCTCCTGCTCTGCCCTCCATCCCCAAAAATGCAGATTGGTGTAATAGTATCCAGTCCGTCATGCTTGACAAGCTCAACCTCCTGCAAAGCAAAATCATCTCCATAAGCCAATAAATTGCTGACCTCCACTGTTAGACCGGCCATGACTCCCCCTCCTTTTCTTTCAAGCAAATGAATGAACAGTAAGCCATTGCCCTCCTTAAATCAATCAAACCGTCCAACTGTAAAGGAGACGCCTGTCCTGCACAACCTATCAAAGAGTGTGCCTCCACCGTAGCCCTTTTCTTGACAGCTTTTATCAACACCTCCTTCACATCTGGACTTGTCCCTGCATGCCTCAAAGAAGCCTGGGTATGCCCGCTCTTGAAGAAACCTGCACTTGACCCAACCGTCCCAGGGAACTACAGCCCCATTAAGACAGTCCCTTTCTTATTAAAACTCCTAGACAAAGCGCCTATCTGCAGGTCCAAAACTTCCTTGAAGCCATCCGCTTTCTTGGTCTACGCCAGTCAGGCTTCTGTCCTGGCCATCGGACAGAAACTGCACTTTTAGACCTTAAAACATCAAATTGATGATCTCAGAGATGCTGGCAAACCGCTACTCCTCCTTCTACTCAACCTGTCGGCAGCTTTTGATCTTATGGATCACAATACCCTCTGCCCCTTCCTTTTGTCCACTGCCAACTTTTCCTCCAAGGCCACAGCTTGGACCGCTTCCTTCCTCCAGGGCTGAGTTATGAAAGCCTTCTCAGACCAAGCTTGTGCCAACCCAGATATTATTATTATTATTATTATTTATTTTTTATTTGTATATGGTTTACACAAATAAAACATATTTAACAGTCATATCTTACAAACACAATTCACCGTTAAAAAACAGAAGTTTCAACCATCCAAAGCAAAAACACATGTATCAATGGTTTTTGTCCCTTAAACAAACAAATCCACCGACATCCAATCAAGAATAGTTCATTCATTTATCAGATGGTTACCTTTGAACCCTAATATATCAGTCAATTGCAGGAGTTAAGTATTCAGCTTTGATTATTACAAGGCTCTATTAGCCCACAAACTTCAGAGAGAAATCTAACAATGGCCAATTTTAATGCAATTAGTTTCCCATGAAGCATATTCCACCATATGTCCTCTGTATTAACCTTGGAAGGATCATGGACAAATCTGCCAAAAGTTGCTAATCGTTGTGGTTTAAGAACAACGCAATCCAACAATAGATGTTTTAGCGTTTCGGTGGATTTAGTACATTGGCAAAAGCAGCATGGAATTTTTATTGTCTCTCGTGAGCGAATTTCCAGAATTTCACCTGTAAGTAAGACATTAAAGAAAACTCTCATGTATAATAACCGCTGATTAGGGTCAGGAAATGTACTAAGGTACGACTCTGGGGTTCCCATTCTCTTCCCTTCATGGACTAGATGACAGTATATCCTGGAGGCACGAACACTCTCCATTGTTTTCAACCAGTCTGTACATTGGAGACAGAACTTTACTCTCTCCGGATTGAATATGAGATTATCCTGTGTTGTGATGCCCTTTCTTAGCCTATTACCCAAAAGGGCATAAATGCAGTTTTCTTGGGCCATTAGGAGATTTTGATACAGAGGCAATCTTCTCCAGAGCACTCTGTACTCCAAAGATAGCAGACCCAGACT
The DNA here is from genome assembly GCF_040938575.1 of Ambystoma mexicanum. Taxonomy (NCBI): domain Eukaryota; kingdom Metazoa; phylum Chordata; class Amphibia; order Caudata; family Ambystomatidae; genus Ambystoma; species Ambystoma mexicanum. Next base: position 1,237,793,513 of record NC_090927.1, on the reverse strand, counting down.
AGCGTATGGCATTCATGGGGACCCCCTTTGGAAGATAGTAAAATATTCTACGCCACATTTTAGATTCCAACTTATGTATGAGTCGTTTTGTTGCAAATGGAAGTATTTCAAGTCCGTAGATGAGTTTCGGCACAACTTTCAAATTATAAAACCTGAGAAGTGGAATGATCGAGTATTTGCAATATTTACATGTCAACTTTTTCATTTGGGATATCAATTTATCAGCTTTATCAAGATAGAAATTCCAGTACATGTAGTTAGTAGATCTACATAATACTGGAAAGCCTAAATAGCACATGGATCTTACTTCAGTTAAAAGACAAGTATTAACAGTCCATTTGAATGTAGAGATTTTTTTTAGATTCGTGAGGCAAATTACTACAGATTTCTTTTCATTTATGACAAGACCAATTACCCCAACATAAAGTGAGAGGGCAGGAAGCTTTCTCTGAAGACCAATTGGAGTACCATCTACGAGTACCAGGTCATCAGCATATGCACTCCAGCTAGTTCTAATTCCTTCCACCATACGGGAGATCAGGGAGGCCTTTTCGAGTGGACCAGCCACATCGGAGATATATAAATTAAAAAGAGTCGGTTCAAATAGGCACCTCTGTCTAAGGCCATTAAAGGTTTGTATCCGCTGAGAGAGGTTACATCCCATATTAATCTGGACCTGAATGGCAGATTCCTCATGAAGGTGTATAAGGATTGTCAGTAACCCAGAAGGCATTCCCATCAAGGCCAACTTGGACCATAGTCTAACCCTACCCACCTTGTCAAACGTGAGGGAGAGGTCAATGAAGTCCAAGAAAATAGGACTCGCAGATTTCTTACAGGCCTTTTCAAGGAGTAAAGTAAAAAGCAGGCCTCGTATTTCTGTGCCCATGCCCTTTCTGAAGCCAAACTGGCGATCCGACAAAATTTTATTTGCTTCACTCCATTCCACAATACTTCTTAAGACTATGTCCGCAAAGATTTTAGAGTCTTCGTCCATGTAGTTGCCAGTATATCTATCACCTTTTTAATAAACTGGAATTTTGTTCCAGTTGCCACTTTAACTGCGGTTAACAGGCCACCTGCAGACCTGCCGAGGTGTGCCGAATTGGTGAGTTGGTACATACAGTAAAAGCCGTCGATTTGGAGTGGAGAGATCATCCATGATTCTTGGATGCAGATCAGATCATAGGTTTTAAATTTAATACACAAAGCTTTGGAAACTAGGAAGTTGGAATGTCATCTGGAATTCCAAGAAAGAATGAGCAAATGTTGTGGCGCTTCATTGGAACTAAAGTTTCTGCTGTTGTTACAAACCCTCGGCGCATTCTTGGGAAATGGCCATTGTGGCGCTGTTGGTAGCGTATCTCAAGCATTCAGATTCTCCTACCTAAGATGGCCGCTGTATCGCAGGGTGACGGTACAGTGGTTCTGAAGGCATTGGATCCTGCTCCTCCCATCCGTGCTGAGAAAGTACTTCCGGGACCAAATACAGAACGGCATTGCGTTGCTACTGATCAGAGCAGTCACGCTTTGTGAGTATTGCAGCTAGGAACTCCTAGACTTTTTGCTTGCATTCCAAACCCCCGATTCACGTTTTCCTTTTCTTTCTTTCCCGCTAGCAGGAACTCCCTCTTTTCCCCCGTATCCATCTGTTCGCTCACACAAGGATTTTACAATCCAAACATTTCCGGGGAACTGCACAACGTAGGTAGACATACCACTACATCACATCCAATACAACGGACTTCAGACATACCAACTCATCTTATTTACTCCTTTAATTAGCATCTCATGCAACTTGCGGTTACGCAGACTGCATCTCCCAGCCACCACCTCTATACCCTCGCGGAGCGTTTCCCCGGGAATACCTTCCAAAATCCATTCAGGATTCCGGTACAAATATCTCCCAGTACTAGTAGTCTCTTTGTTCCCCGTCTTATCTGAGTTTGCTTAAGATTTGTATCTCCATCTAGATCCTCACTCCCAGCTCCATCGATGATTCAGCCTACTTTAACCTCAGCAACAACTAGCGTCAAGGGTAGTATATTATCCATTCATTTAACTTACCTGTTTACTTTTATCCGGGTTAACTTTACATTCTCATTATAGCTAGTGTTGGAACCAGATTGGACACCCTGACGTCTCGAGGACGATCCGACGGCGACTAACTACACCCGGAAGACACACACCTGAGACAAGCTCCCTTCCGCTTCCAACGATCACCATCTACAAGGGTTTTCTTCCCCTCAAGGGTTTCCCTGGTGTTTTCACATTGTGCACTTTATAGCTGCCCAGTGAAAGAACGCCAGGGTAATCTCTCCTATCCTCAATCTATCATTTGAAGATCAGGTAGGACTTCGTATTGTTGTACTTGTGTGTCACTTGTGAGGGTGAAAGAGTGTGTCTCCCAAATCCTATGATCGCAAGTCCCGAGTCAGGGTAAACAGCTAGCAACGCCTGTAAAGAATATTATTACATATCACCCTAACATCACGGGTAACAAAAATACGAAGGAACAAACATGGAACAACAAGTTCAACAACTTGTGGCAGCCATGCAAAACCTATCAGCAGAGGTACAGTTTCTCAAACAAGAAAATGCCTCTTTAAAGAGTCAAGTGGGTAGATCAGCTCAGAGTTCAGAGGTACCTCCAGGACCCCTCCCCTCTGGTAGATTTGATGGAAACCCCCATCTGGTTAAATAATTCCTAGAATCTTGCACCGTCCAGTTTGCATTTAAAGCGGTTTTTTTCCTTACAGATCGGGATAAGGTTGGTTATATGATTTCTCAAATGACCGGAGCCACATTGGCATGGGCCACCCCATTAGTCACTAATAACAATCCTATACTGGACTCATATTCTGCCTTTTGAAACAGTGTAAAGAATATGATTGGTAGACAAGAAATAACCATAGCCGCTCAAGAACATCTTCTAGACCTCAAACAAGGCTCACAGGATATCCTGTCGTATATCACTCGTTTCAAACAGATGGCAGCTGATACTGCTTGGGCAGACGATGCCCAAATAACCATATTCAGGAGAGGCCTATCAGAAGAGTTAAAGGATGAGGTTTCACGTGTACCCTGCCCCACAATATGAGTGAATTCATATCTTTAGTGATGCAACTGGACTATAGACTCCAGGAAAGAAACCGTGAGAAAAGAAAGGGAAAGAACAGCCGACCACAACAGGAAGGGTGTGTGACGCCTAGTAAACCTATATCAATGGAAGAACCCATGCAGTTGGGAGTCTCTCGCGGTCCTCTCTCACCAGAAGAGCACTTTAGACGAAAGTCTCTCAGACTTTGTATGTATTGTGGAGCCAGTACTCATACCGTCAAAGGGTGTCTCTTAGTTCCTACTGAGAAGGCGGGAAACGCCAATGCCCGGCCGTAAGGGGAACAACGGTGCAGGGTAATTCATCCACATGCAGTTCCCTCTTTAGTGCCTTTTCAGATTACAAGAGTCCACTATCGGATAACGGAATGGTTGTGCTAGAAATATCTCTCTCATGGGAAAACATCCGTCTGGAGAACGTGTTGGCCCTGGTAGACAGTGGGGCTGCTGGAAGTTTTATTGATGATGCATGGCCTCAAAAGCATAACATTCCTAGAACCTCTAAGTCAATCTCCATCCCAGTAGAAAGTGTTGATGGAAGTCCTCTTGTTTCAGGTCCCATTAAGGATCATACAAAATCCCTGATAATGACTGTAACCACTCATCAGGAAGCCGTAGAGTTAGATATCATACAGACAGCGCATTATCCCATCATCCTAGGTCTACCCTGGTTAAGAAAGCATAACCCTTACATCAATTGGGCAGCAGGAACACTCGTTTTGGGCTCGGAGAAGTGTGTCTGAGACTGTTTAAAAAAGATTACCTCTCAATCCGGAAGGGATCAAGACCCAGGGAATTCAAGTCCTGTGGGAACCCTATTAAACCAGGTCTCTACACTACCTCCTGAATATCAACAATTTCAATCAGTATTTACACACACTGAATACTCCGTGTTACCCCACACAGAAGGGATGACTGTGCCATAGATTTAGTACCAAACAGTCCTCTTCCATTCGGACAAATGTATATTCTTTCCGCCAAGGAAAAAGAAGTGCTAAAGGAGTATCTGCGAACACATTTGCAAAATGGCCTTATCACGGAGTCAACATCCCCGGCGGCAGCTTCACTTTTTTTTATTCCAAAAAAGAACACCACCGAACTACACCCGTGTATCGACTATCGAGGGTTAAATAAGATCACGGTACCGGACAAATACCTGATGCCCCTCGTCCCAGACATTCTGGAGGCAGTTCAGGGCTCACGTATCTATACCAAACTCGATTTACGTGGAGTTTATCACCTAATCCGCATCAAGATGGGTGACGAATGGAAGACGGTATTTCGTACTCCGTTCAGTCACTACCAATACAGAGTCATGCCATTTGGATTATCCAACCCTCCTGCCGTCTTACAACGGTTTATGGACCACATATTCGCTGACATATCCCTCCACTATGTAATAATATATCTAGATGATATATTGTTTTTTTCATCCACATTGACTGAACACATTCACCACGTACAGGAAGTCCTCTCCCGTCTGCAACAAAATCATCTCTTCTGCAAGATAGAGAAGTGCGAATTCCATCAGCCTTCGGTTGCTTATTTGGGATTCATACTATCAGGAGAGGGTATTTCCATGGATCCCACAAAGATCTCCGCAATCACAGAATGGCCAACACCTAAGTCTGTCAAAGACATCCAAAGGTTTTTGGGATTCGCCAATTTTTATAGGTGTTTCATCCCCCACTTTTCATCTCTTACATATTCCTTAACAAATCTCCTTAAGAAAGGAGTCGCTATTCATTGGTCTTCGGAGGCCCAGCACTCGTTTAACGAACTAAATAAACTTTTCACGAAAGCCCCAATAATGATCATGCCAGATCAACAAAAGAAGTTCATTGTGGAATCAGATGCGTCTCATCAGGCATTGGGAGCGGTTCTCCTCCAATCCGAGTTTAATAACATTGAACAACCAATTGCCTACTCATCTAAGACACTATCTAAGGCAAAAATGAACTATACCGTGTTGGAGAAGGAACTGTTGGCCATAAAACGGGCATTCGAAGAATGGCGACATCTTTTATTAGGAGCCCAATTCCCGATTGAAGTAAGAACAGACCACCACAATCTACGCATATTACAATATGCTCAAACATGTAACAGCAGCCAAGCCCGGTGGGCTCATTTTTTCTCACCTTTCCGTATTACCTTTACATTCATCCCTGGCAGAACAAATCTAAAGGCAGATGCCTTATCTCATAGAGATCCAGTTGAAGAAACTCTGTTCCAATCTGAACCGATGTTCCCCCAGACGGTTTGTGTGCTAGTGGTATGAGACTTCTTACAAAAGATCGAGGTGACTTCAAAGGATTGGGAATCCTCTCATCCAGAATTGGTAGCAAAATACCATTTAACACCTAGCCAAGGCCTTCTATTCAAGGACAAAAGGATCTTCGTACCCAACAAGGATCTCCATCGAGAGGTGTTACGTCTTTGTCATGATTCAGGCTCAGCTGGACATCGAGGCTTCACAGGTACATTAGATCGCATTCAGAGACAATACTGGTGGCCAACCATCAGACTTGATGTACAGAACTATATATCATCATGCACCATTAGCCTCCAAACTAAGACCCCCAGGCATTCACCCATAGGGAAACAAGTATGCACACAAATACCTACAAAACCATGGCAAATCATTTCCTTTGCTTTTCCTAGGCGTGACCACTCTCAGGCCCTCTCTTTGTTTTTTGTTGTTTCGTTTCTTTATACCTTTTATTTCTCTTCAGATGCTTCCTGCACCCTTTACTTCTTTTTTTGTTTCTCTGCACACTCGCACTCTTCTTTCCTTTCTGTGCACACTTGCACTCCTTTTTCCTTTCCATGCACACTTGCACCTGTTTTTCTGTTTCCTTCTTATTGTGCGCGTGGCACCTTTCCTTGCCTCTTCTCGTGCTGCTCTCTCTTTTCGTTATGGGCCACTCGAACCCTTGTGCTCCTTTCTGCTTTATTTGTACTTGCAACTATGCCAATAGACTTCATGCTTCCTGCGTTTATGTTTTTGCTTGCAGGTAAGCTTTCTTCTTCGCTCTGGCTTTCTGCTTCGCTCTCAGAATTTCTGTCTTTGTCTTTGTTCTGGCTTTCTGCTGCACTTTCCACTTTAATGCTTTCCTTTCTTTGCAATTCAGTGTCGGTTTTACTGTCCGTGCTTTTCCCCCGCTCCGCTCTCATCCAAACGTAGGCTCCCGAGTTTCTCTCACATTCCGCATGCAGCTCACTGATCAGCTTCACGTTGAGATGCGGTTCCTCCTGTAAGTGTGGGCTTGAGGTCAGGGTCTCACAGCTTGCCCCTCAGGCACCCTTGGGGTTGGCACTGGCCCCAAGGGAACAAGCTTTCCTCCGGACCTGGCCTGCAGAATTCTGGAAGTGCTTCTCCGGCTTCCCGGAGGCACGGCTCCCTCACCACGCTACAGCCCACACACACCGAGCTAGCGTCTCCATATGGCATCCTCCTCCAGCCTGCAGCTCTTTCTTCTCTCCGCTTCTGGCCTCCACCGGTCCAGACAGCATCCCTAGCTCGCTCATTTTTGTGTGCATGACCGCACCTTTTATAGTGAACCAAACTGTTAAGTGGAGTCAGGTGCGAGAACTTACTATAGAGTGCCTGACCCTGCCTGACTCTATTAGTGGGACACCCGAGTTCTTTCTAGGGTAGGTTTCCCTTACTTTCCCCATGTTATTCCTATGGGTAATCTTTACTGATCTTAGTAGCCTCCTCCTCGTCTTAGTATTTGTTGGAAATAGGGAGGGGAGATGAGGTGAGATTGTAAATATCTCCTTGAAGTTAAGGGAAAGGGTTTAAACATGTAACAAGATGTAGACTGAGTTCTGATCAGCTTATCACAGTGTTGGCAGGGGGTGTGATAGAATATCCCAATTTGCTCTACCCCTAAGGAGGAAGATGTCCCCTTCTTTATGTCTGCCAATGATTTATGTGTATAGGGTTCTAGGTGGCTTCCCTATGATTTGGAGAGGATGAATAACCCTTGTTCTCAGTGCTCTGCTCTTGTACTATTTGCACCTTCCTCCCTCTCTCCTTTGGGTAATCAGCTCCTTCCCTTCTCCCTCTGGGGTCATGCCGGATGGAATGAGATCTAAGGATCTTGCTACCTGGTTTTGGGTTATGGGAGTCAAGATATCCCAAGAAGGTATCTGGGACTTCCTCCTCTACTGTCTGGTTAGAATACTGTCAGGATCCCTTCTAGGCTAACTGGTCCATTATCAGTCAAACCAGGAATACACGGCATTAGACACGGAAAAAGGAACACAAATCCATTAAATCAGCGCTTGCCTGATGTCTTACTACGTTTCCGCCGTAGACGGTTCCTTAGGACCTGTGGACATGGGTTGCCATGGCGACTGTGGTGGCCATTACGCTCTCCATATGCAGCGTAATCATGAAAGAGGGGACGTGGGTTCCATGACAACCTATTTAGACTTCCGGTTTGCTCACCTCGCCGCTTCTGATTCTGAATGAATCACGGCTCTACGTTGTCTTGTTTTTGCTTCCATTGAAACCCTTTTGCTCCTGTTTCCTCGCCTTGTGTCTATCCCTTGTGACCCGGATTGTCCAATTGATTCTCCATTTGCCTATCGATTCAACTCTGCTTGCTCACCCGTGTACCGAACCAGCTTGCTTCTGGACTACTCTCTTGCCTGCTGATTCAACTCTGCTTGCTCACCCGTGCATCGAACCAGCCTGCCTCCGGACTCTTCTCCTGCCTGCTGAATTAACTCTGTTTGCTTACCCGTGTACCAAACCAGCTTTCCTCCCGACTCCTCATCTATTTGTGCATTTGTCTGTCATCCTACTAGAACGCTGTGTCAACTTGCCTTGGTTCTTCAGCGTATGGATTTGGAACACTACTTGTTTATCACCACCATCACTCCTATCTGTGGGAGAGTCTGCTACACCCAGTGTATTATCTGACAGCACTGAACTTGAGATTGTCCATAAACCGGTCGTTAGGCGTGTAAAGACTGGAGGAGGGGTCTGTACTTCCGCTCTCTATATGGTAGAGGAGAGGCACAGAGGACCCCAGCCAAGATTCTCTCTTGTGGTAGCAATGGACGAGCAATCAAGGCCTAGCTTTTCAAGAGGTGATGCACGTTGGTTCTAAAGTACAGTGTAGTCCCCAAGCACCCACAAAGTAATGTCCGCACACTGTATTCGTTAAAACACAGTTTTTATATAATTAATATTCAAGGTTATGTACAATATCACGATAACTCACTTTGTACTTGGTTATCTATAATGGCAAATGTACAGTTCTATGTGGTACCACAATTACTATTAGAGCTCTTTAAAGTGCATCAACTGTACGGTTAAATGTCACACAAATCAGTTTGTAAAGGAAACCAAAAATAGACATAAGAGGAAAGCAGTTGGTTAGAACAATTGGCAGAATACCCCTCACTGGCGTTAAACACAGTTCTGTGTGGAGATTCCCCCCACCTGGGCAACCTGTAAAATAAAGATAGATCACAAGCCCAGTCCATATATTGTTCACAAGAGACTTTCCAATAGTTCTGCAACCCCAAAGTACCTGGCGTTGTAGTGTTCCTCATCGGGGAATCGACGGCCCTTCTTGAGTGTCCTCCCTTTAAGGCAGGAGTCACGGGTCGTCGAATGTCCGATGGAGAACCGGGTGAGCTACGACGGTTAAGTGGCAGCTTCTTTCCTAGCGGTGCTCGTTGATGGGAAAGCGTAAACGTCCTGAAAGGAAGAGGCATGCAGGGCACCTCGTGTGTCGAAAGTTCTGGACCGCAAAGAGTTTGAAGAACTGTGGCCCAGCAAGGGCGTCGAGTTGTCAGCGTCTCTGTGGTCTTTGGGTGGCGGGAAACCCACCGGCAGATGCTCCTCGGATCGTCGATGGTCAGGCCTTCTCCGGTGGGATAAGGCGGGCGATGATGCAGACGAAAGCCTCCTTGGATCAAATGAAGTTCTTAGGCAACGGGAGCATGGCAGCTCCGGTCGGCGACAGCGGTCGTCGACGGTGGTGGACAACAGTCCAGGCGCTTCTCTTTGGGGTTCCGCGGCAGTCCCGGTCTCCGGTCGGCAGCCTGTCGTAGGTCTGTCTACCAGGGAACTTTGGCAAAGATCGGCTGGTGCACGATGATCCCTCGCAGCTCGGGAAGAGGGCGCCTTACCAGGCCCTCTCTGGGTCAGTCCTTGGAGACACAGCAGCTTTCAGAATGTTAAAGGAGAGCAACAGCAATTCTTCTCATCCAGCAGGGCTTCAAGGTCAAGCTTCAGTTTCACTCCAGTTACTCATCGTAGTGGACTTCAGCTTCTGACCATGATTCGTAGCAGTGAGAGGTCCCAGATATACTGTTGATCTCCCATTCATTCCGCTGGGTCATACTCAAGCATCCAATCACGGCGAAGGGCATTCATGCAGGCAAGCAGCCAATCAGGCACACGGTGCATTCAGGCCATTCACTTCTCTCCAGACACTCACAACAAGTTATGTGTATTGGGACAAGTACCCAGCCATTCAACACTCCACACTGCATTCATACCAGTTTCGGGCAGGGCTGTCTCAGTCATTGTGTCAAACACCAGATACTAGACATCCACAGCACAGATGCGTATTCGTCACACACTCCATTCACCCAGATCCCACCCACAGGCATACCCACAAAATACGGTCGTTGGGAAGGCTCCAGCCAGCCTGGTCAGCACTTCCCCACACTAACATATATGGAACTTCCACCCAACAGCCAGTCAGGGGGAAGGGACAGAGTCAGGGCTTCCCGGGACTTCGGGAAGATCAAGGGAACAGGCGATGGAAGGCAAGAGGCCACGGGGGCCATCTTGTCTCCATCAGGAATATACCGATTCCAATGACAGGGCCTGGGCATCCCGAAAGGGAGGACGCTCAGGGCACCAGTCAAATCAGCACGGAGCTGCCACCAGCCCGTACCTTGCTCTGTGGGCCACCCACAGGTGCCCAAAAACATACACTAGGGGTACAGGATTGTACCCCCCCACCCAGGGGTGCCATAAGGGTATCCCATGGGTCTGTTCACCAAAACCAAAAGAGGGAGCTGCACCGCCAGGAGTCCCACATGAACTCCTGTGCGGAAAACACGACAAAACACACAGTAAAAAGCAGTAAAGGACAAGAATATGGAGGCCCTATCCCTCCGATGCAGTTCCAGCATCACAGTCTCCCCCCCCAGACTGAGGTTAGGGTGCCTAATCTCCCACGAGATAGACATCCTCATCCAGACGGTCAACATACCTTCTGGAAAGGCCATCTGCATTATCGTGACTCTTCCCTGGTCTATGCTCTATGGTGAAGTCTAGCCCTTGCAGGCTAATGGACCACCTGAGCAGCTTGGGGTTTTCACCCTTCATCTGCATAAGCCGCATCAGGGGCTTATGATCTGTTTGGACCTTGAAGGTAGACCCGGTAAGGTAGGGTCTAAAATGCCTAACGCTCCAAACTATACTAAAGCATTCCTTTTCAACAGTAGCCCACCTACGTTCTCTACCCTTGAGTTGTCTACTGATGAATATGATAGGATGTTCCCTTCCTTTGTCATCTAACTGGGACAAGAAAGCTCCAATTCCGGTGTCGCAGGCTTCAGTTTGAACAATAAAGGGCTTGCTGTAATCAGGCGCACACAACACAGGTGCCCTACACAGACTTTCTTTCAAGATATCAAAGGCCCTCTGACAGTCTCCAGTCTAATTAACCTTCCTAGGCTGTTTGGGTGAAGTCAGAGCTGTCAGGGGTGTAGCTATGGTTCCATAGTCTGCCATGAAATTGCGATAATAGCCAGTGGGGCCCAAAAAGGCTCTCACCTGGGTTTGAGTAGTGGGAGTCTCCCAGTCATGTACATCCTGTACGTTGCTGGGGAGAGGTTGGATTTGACCCCCTCCTACCTCATGACCAAGATAGGTGACTTTTCCCTGAGCTATCTGGCACTTGGTGGCCTTGATAGTGAAGTTAGCCCTTTTCAAGGCCTGCAACAACTTATCCAGATGTGTCAAATGTTCTTCCCAGGTGGAACTGTAGACGGCATTGTCATCTAAGTAGGCCACACAGAAGGCCTCCAGCCCACTGAGCGCATGATTGACCAATCTCTGGAAGGTGGCAGGGGCATTCTTCAACCCAAAAGGCATGACCCTAAACTGGTAGAGTCCCTCAGGTGTTGAGAACATCGTCTTTTCCTTGGCATGGTCCGTCAGAGCTATTTGCCAATAGCCTGAGGTAAGGTCAAAGGTGCTCACAAATTTGGACACCATGTCCACGAGCTCATCAGCCCTGGGCAATGGGTGCGCGTCCGTTTTGGTGACGGCATTGACTCCTCGGTAGTCCACACAGACCCTCCAATCCTTGGTACCCGCCTGGGAACTTGCCTTGGAGACAAGGACCACGGAACTGGACCAGGGACTGGTTGAGGGTTCAATAACACCCAGATCCAACATCTTGGCGACCTCAGCCTGAATGTAGTTCTTAACGGTATCTGACATACAGTAGCACCTGCTTTCGACAGGCACACTGTCACCAGTGTCAATCTCGTGCATACACCACGCTGTAAGGCCTGGTGTCAGTGAAAACAGACAGGCATACTGCCAGAGCAAAGCCCTGCATGCCCTCTTCTGCTCTGTCGTCAGATCCGGAGAGAGACGTACTCCTTCCACTGAGCCATCTTGAGGGTTGCTATGCAGCAAATCAGGAAGGGGCTCACTCTCATCCTCTTCTTGCTCTGAAGCTAGCAAGAGACATGAGACTTCTGCTCGCCTGTGGAAAGGCTTGAGCCTGTTAACATGGAATACCTGAGGGGCTACCCCTGGGACTCCCATGTCAACCAGATAATTGACTTTGCCCATCTTGGAGATAATCCTGAAGGGTCCAGTCCACTTGTCTGCCAAAGCTCGAGGCTTTGTAGGCTCCATCACAAGGATTTCCTGTCCCGGAGTCCAATCCACTTGCGAGGCTTTAAGGTCATGCCAGTACTTATTCAGTTCCTGGCTGGCCTTGAGATTTTCTGTCGCCTGACCCATCATCTGTGTCATCCTCCATCTGAGGCCTAACACATATTCCCCCACTTGCTTGGCGGGACCTGGAGGGGTGGCCTCCAAACCTTCTCTAATCAAGGCAAGGGGCCCCTTCACGGGATGTCCAAAGAGTAACTCAAAGGGGCTGAAACCAACACCCTCTTGAGGTACCTCTCTGTAAGCGAACAGCAGGCATGGCAGGAGGAGATCCCATTTCCTCCTCAGGGGCTCTTCCAAAGCGCCTAGCATGTCCTTGAGAGTTTTATTAAATCTCTCAACCAGACCATTGGTCTGGGGATGGTAAGAGGTGGAGAACTTGTAGGTTACCCCATACTCTTTCCACATGGTTTTCATGTAACTAGACATGAAGTTGGATCCTCTGTCAGAGACAACCTCCTTGGGGAATCCAACATGGGTGAAAATGCCCAGGGGAGCCCTTGCAACCACCTTGGCAGTTACAGTCCAAAGGGGTATAGCCTCAAGGTACCTGCTGGCATGATCAACCAAGACCAGGATGAACCGATGTCCACCTGAAGTGGGAGGGTCAAGGGGACCGACAATGTCGATGCCCACCTTCTCAAATGGTGTGCCAACCACTGGCAACGGCTGCAGTGGGGCAATGATACTGCCTCCAGTCTTGCCAGACAACTGCCCAAGTTGGGCAGGTCCTGCAGTGGGACTACACTTCTACTCCCATCCGAGGCCAGGAGAAATGGGCAGAGAGCCTCTGTTTAGTCCTCTTGGTACCAAGATGACCAGCTAAGGGCACCTCATGCGCCAACAGCAGTAGGAAGGGCCTGTAAACCTGGGGTACCACCAACCTCTTGAGGGCACCAGGTTCAGGCTTAGTGGGCTCACTAACAAGGAGCTCACCCTCCCAATAAATCCGGAATGTCCTAGGCACTTCTCCTTGTGCCTGGGACAGGGCCTGTTTCCTCAGACCCTCGAGAGAGTGGCACTCTCTCTGTCCCTTACAGAAGCCTGCCTGGGAGGGTCCCCCTTCAGCTAACAAACATTGAAGGTCGGGGTGTTCCTCAGGGATGAGTACCTCTCCCACAGGAAAGTCTTCTGGCTCTTCTCCCACAGGAGTTGAGACGGGATTTACCACTGGACCCAGCCCGTCCGGAGCATGGATCCCAATGGGTGCTGTCGGAACAGCAGGAAGAGCAGGGGTTCCCTCCACGGAGGTGGCCTTCTTACTCTTCTGTTTCCTTCGTGCCTTGGGCTTCCCCATCGGCAAGGATACCGGGCTCGCAGCCGGATCCGGTGTGACCTGCGATCAGGTGACTGCCACAGCAGCCATGGGTAGACCATCTCCGATCATCCCTAACTCAACCAAATCGTTTCCTAACAAAATGTTCGCAGGCACGTTGTCCTGAACCAGGACCAGAAGGTTTGCTGTCTTGTCTCCAACTGTAACATTGACTAAGGCTACAGGCGATAATTTGGGAGGCCCACCAGCTAACCTGGTGGTTCTCAGAGGAGCACCTACATAGTCCTCTGGCTTGAGCAGGGTCCTGTCCACCACTGTCATGCTTGCCCCAGTGTCTCTCAAACCAGTAGAAGGCTGGCCATTCAAGAGGACACTTCTCAACAACCTACGAGTGTTCTGTGGGATAGTCGCCAGTACTTCTGCGTACTGGTCCCAGGCCCCAAGGGACACTAAGGAAATCTCTACGGGAGCACTGAAGGTGATCCCGGGAGAGGAGGGGAGGACAGTGGACTCCACCTCAGGCACGGAGTAGGGGTAGGTCAGGCTGGCAGCCTGGACTCCAAGTACCTTACCCTTACACTTGGGGTCACCCCTTCGGTGATCCAGAGCCCCACAATCCCAACAAGTGCCAGGAGTGCGGGGTACGGTACTGGAGCCACTGGGACCCTGCTTTGCAGCAGGCCAACCACTACTCTTACTCCCACCCACAACAGACTTATCCCCACTAGGTTTTTGGATTTTAGGAGAGGAAGGTTTTGGTTTACCTGACTGTGATTGCTTCTGGGACTCCTCCGCTTTCTGAGAGGTCCCCTTTTCTTTGTCCTTGTCCTTCCCACTGGAGTCCTTAGGGGACACCCGGTGGGAGACCCACTTGTCAGCCAACCTAGCCAGCTTAAAGGGGTCCAAAATGTTCTGGTCAGCAACATACTGGCGCAGCTCTGGTGAAGAGGCTTGCGAAAAATGTTCAAAAAACAAAAGGTGATTGGCCACCAGTGGGTGCACGGATGAGTCCAAACTCTGTGTGAGCTCCGTGCTTCTGGATCCCTCAAGTGAATTGAGCCCCCACCCTGCGACCCCCCCCCAAGATTAAAAATTGCTGTGGAGTCAGCGGAAGACCCCCCCCCCCCCCAGTTGGCAAAAAATCTGATAGAAATCAGACCCTGGAAAGCTGAGAAACCTGCCTCTCAAAGAGACCTCGCGTGCGGCGGCTCCGTGGCCCTTCCGAATCCGGCGAAGCCCGCGTGAAAGTTAGAGGAGGGCCTCCGGGCCTGCGGAACAAAGCGAAGTCGAGAATATCGTCCCCACCGTGAGGACACCCTCATTCCCCCCAGAACCTCGCCGCATCCACCGAGACAGTGGCCAGCCCTACATCATCCGTGCCCACGCTGGATCCCGCATCGGACTGAAACACGTATTACGCGGGCCACAGGAGAAAGGTAGGCGAACGCTTCCCTCCCGCCACCTGCAGGACCACGCTTAACAAGTGTTCGCCCGCGTCACCACACGACTCCCAGCACCCTTCCTCCCAGAGGGCCCGGCGAAGCGCCACGGCTCCCCTCCCCCACCAAAGGCCGTGTGAGATGTGGGCGACCCCGATTACACTGGGCCGACGGCCCGCGCATGGAGAGGAGTGTACGCCCTGAATACTCAGTCACCTCCAAACTCTAGGAAGCAGTGCACTAAATTGAAGTCGTCTGTGAACACCGTAACACAGAGGGTTGGGCCCCCTACTCAGGGGCGTGTGCCTCCTCTGCCCCAGTCCCCACTTTGTTGCCGGACAATAACAATGCTACTTCAGAGGCATCAGAGGCCCTATGAACATAAAAGAAAAACTAGCCTCATTTGCCTACACCTCACCACCCCTGGAGAATCGCGACCTCAACATGGCAAACAAAGACAACGCGGCAAGTGAGGCAGCGGCCACCAAAGGGGACATTGTCGCCTTATTGGGTGAAATAAAATACATGGGCGCCAGCATTGGCTGCAAAATAGATAAAATTACGCACCGCTTGGTTAGCATGGAAGAAAGACTGGAAAGTGTAGAGAATAACCAAGCTTCGATAGACACCCTGGAGGCACAGTTCGACCTACAGATAACAGAACTGGAACAGCGTGAAGAAAACTTCAAACTCAAGCTCGATGATTTGGAAAACCGGGAAAGACGAAACAACCTGAACATTTTTGGTATCCCGGAACGAGAAGGGGAGACGGAGAGCAACCTGAGGAATACTCTCCACAACATCATCAAACTTATAGTTGCTGACAATGAAAATGACGAACCCAAAACAGAGAGGATAGACAGAGCCGGAGGCCCACCGGTTGGACCAAGATCTGTACTCGCATGATTCCATCGTTTTCAGGACAAGACCAGGATCCTCGAAAGAGCAAGGGGCATTGACTCGATCACTCTGGGGGGTGCCCAAAGGTTACGCTCACCTGGTATCCACGGGGACACCCTTATGCCCTGGTTGCCAGATTCACCCTGGACGTTCCCAATTCTGGACAATGCCTTCTGTGGCAGTCGGGCCTGAAAACACAGGAGGACTGGGCTTAGGAACAGACTTCGTTTCCTCCCACCAGCCCCATGGACTCGACCTGATGGCCCACTCCTCACCTTGTTATGATGTCTGGCGTGCTCTCCGTCCTGCCTTTTGTGCAGGGACGCGTAGTCTTCTGCGGGTTGAAGCGACTGAGTTAACTTCACTGGTGCTAACCCATTCAAGTGTCTTTAAGGAGGTAAGTCGGGTTATAGCAGTCTTTAAATGTCCTTGCTTTCCTTTCTTGCTAATAATGTCTTTTCTTGTTTGTTTCCCCTTAGGTGCACGGAGGTTCGGTGTGTGCGCTACTTGGATCAGGCTCCTGCCAGGATGATGGACGCAGGAGCGTATGATGGATGGTAGGTTAAGCGCTAAGGGCGGCGCGGTAATGTCTTTTCTTGCTAACCTGTATTCTTTATTCCTTTTCAGGTTGCAATGGCCTTTCTGGGCGTGTGAAGATTTCCGGAGCGGAACCAGTCAAGAAATGCCCAGCCAGGTGAGGATTTTGTGATTATTGCCGTGAGTAACCTGTTTAACGTTGTCCTTCTTTCTCTCTCCCTCCAGGTGCTTCGTTCCGGTGCGAGCGTTCCTGATGATGCTGCCAACTGGATGGAAGACCGCAAGCAGCAGGAAACGACGGATGGAAAGTTGCAGGTAAGCAGAGACTGTTAATGATGTTCTTTTGTCTCCTCTGCAGGTCTGCTATTCAAGGATCGCCGGGTGCTTGTCTCTGCACACGATGAGCATCACGCTGCTGGCTGCAGAATAATGCGAAGCACGTTCTGTAGCTTGGGTGCGGTTTATATAGCCCTCTGTAAAGTAGTCCAGGTAAAGTAGTCCAGGCTACCACACCCTAAAACACTGCACTGCACAGTCTGGTTCCTAGGAACTAGACCGTATGGGTGCCTCCTTGTTGGCTGCAGGCCTTCACAGGAAAAGTAGTCCCTTCAAGGTAAAGTCCCAATCTGAACAGGAGCCTGGCGCCAAAGGCGCCAGGACTGACTCCAGGAGAGTCTATGATGATAATGCAAGGCCCTTGGGGCCCCAAATGAACCCTGAGTCCTGACGCTACCTGGCATGTGACCATGCCAGTGGGATTCTGGGTCACGGGTCGTGACACCAAATCTCAATATATCGAGACCTATCATCTATGACGCTGGTGCTCCAGCGGATGTGCGGACCCCTAACCAGACACCTGAAGGAAAAGAATATAAGATACAGGTGGGGCTACCCCTTTTCCCTTTCCTTTGAGTACGAGGGCAGTAAAATCAAGCTAAGCTTGGAAAAAGAAATCAAGGCCTGCATCTCCGACCTGCTCGGACCTTGCACTGAAGAAAACGACCGAGAAGGACCAGGGAGAGAAGACAGAGGATGGCGGATACAAGGCCCCAGGAGGAAACGAGTACAAGGCTCGAGGAAATATCGAAGAGGGAACACCCCCCCTGGGGGAGACAACTAACGATCCACAGCTATGGTAAGATGACATTTATTCCATTACACACGATCTGACTTGAATGGAGAAAGACATACAGACTTACAATAAAGTGAGGAAATGGACATAAAGGGGGAGGTGAAATGGGGCTCAACCAAAATTGAGATGTTACATTGATCAAAGGGACGTGAAGTAACGGTCCCTTCAGGTGGTTCGGTGCAGTACCAGTGTTCTCACCTGGGTGCAGTCGAACGCCAGCAACTTGGGAAGGTAGGGGGACGGGGAGAATGGGCTAGCAGGAAATGGGCAAAGGTTGTAGCAACATCGGTAATAATTCAGAACACTCAGGACAATGTGGGACTCAACAAACAAACAATCTACTGGGCACAGGTGACGAACACCTACCTAACAAGCACTAATAATGGCACCAATTGAAGAACAGAAGGGAACAGAGTCACTTAGGATGGGAACGCTCAACGTGAAAGGCCTACACTCGCCTACCAAGAGGTCATTGGTGGCTAGGGAATTTCGAAGATCGCGAATTGATATTCTTCTCCTACAGGAGACAAAGTTTGCTAAAGGCGAAGAACGATGCATTATTGGGAAGCGAGGGGGAATAGAATTTTGGGGCTCTGGCCCACTTAGGAGAGGAGGCGTGGGTATCCTGATTCAGAAGGGGATCAACTTCAAAGTAGACAAAACATGGTCCGATGTAAGTGGACAAGCCCTTTTGATAACTGGGAAAATCGCAAAGATAAAAGTAACAATTGCGGTGATATATTCCCCAAACACCGGACAGGTCGAATTCCTAGAGAAAACAATTCCCAAAATAATGTTGGAAGATTCAGGCCATATTATCCTGGGCGGGGACTTCAACCAATGGGCTGACCCAACCAAAGACTGGAAACCAGGTAATCCTGAAACGAGAAACCAGAATAGAGGTGACCGCACTGAACTATCCGACATAATGGACAAGTACAATCTGAAAGATGTGTGGAGAATCATGCACCCCAATGATAAAGGCTACACTTTCTATTCTAACCCGCACAAAACATTTACCCGAATTGACTACATATAACTTACAAAAGATATCCTTGAAACCACAACACGCTCCGAAATTGTCCTGATAACATGGACGGACCATGACATGGTCCTAGTCGACGTGAATTGGGTAGATCTACCTGTCCCGGGAGGAAAATGGAGGTGTAACGAGAGTCTATGGAAGGATGTAGCGTTCAGGACAGAGATGGAGATTGAAATCAATGAATACCTCAAACTGAACAATAATGATGAGGTATCCAAACAAATAGTGTGGGAAGCTGGTAAAGCCACCTGGAGAGGTATCCTAATACGTGAAGGGTCCTCTAAGAAGAGGGAGCGAAAGATTATAGAACATAAACTCAGAACTGAAATATCCCATCTCGAGGGTGATATCAGGAAAAGCCCAGGCGTAGATCAGGATAAAATAAACGCAGCACAGTGCAAAAGGGAGGAATTACGACTCTTGGAACAAGAGCAAGTAGTGGCAAGCTCCAATTCCTCAAACAGAAATGTTGTGAAAAAGGGGACAAAGCCGATGCGCTACTAGCCGCCAGACTCAGAGAGCAAAGGGCAGAGCGAAAAGTAAAAGAGATAATTGAAGAAAACTCCCCCACAGCACGCACTCCCCACACCATCCCTGAGAGTTTCGCCAACTTCTTTGAAACGCTATACACTTCGGAAGTGAGTTCCAGCCATTCGAATACAGAACACTACCTATCTTCAATCGACATGCCCAAAATATCATACCTAGAATCCGAACTTTTAGTGCCCCAATTTCTGAACTAGAGGTCCAAGATGCAATAAAAAGGCTAACCATAGGTAAATCCCCTGGGGAAGATGGCTACAACGCTGGTTTTTACAAAACCTTTAGTGCACAGCTAACACCATTCTTGACAGAACTATTCAACGAGATAATAGAGACAGGAGATGCCCCAGACTCCTTCACAAGGGCATTGATGACGGTGATCCCCAAGGAAGGGAGAAACCCTAAATATTGTGGCTCATACTGCCCCTACTCAACCTAGATGCTAAAATCTATACCAGGGTACTATAGCTGCAAGACTGGAGGTACTGATGCCTCATCTTATACACAACGATCAGGTTGGATTTATACTGGGCAGGCAGGGGGCAGACAGTATGCGTAAAACACTTCACTTAATCCACACATCACATACCCTACTCGGTGACCCTGCCCTACTATCGATAGACGCAGAGAAGGCCTTCGACAGAGTGGAGTGGGAATTTCTGAGGGCGGTCCTGCGAATGTGGGAATAGGGCCGAAATTTAGAAAGGCAGTCTAAGCGGTTTTAACATCCCCCAAGGCATCAATCTTCGTAAATGGAGAATATTCCAGATTGTTCGAACTAGAACGCGGAACCCGACAGGGATGCCCCCTCTCTGCAATCCTCTTTGGGCTCTCCCTAGAACCCCTGGCACAAAACATGAGATCTGACGCCAGGGTAGAAGGTATGCGGCTGGGAACAATAGAATACTAAGTGGCACTTTACGCAGATGACATACTGCTACACATAACTAATCCTTCGGTATCTGTCCCCCGTGCCCTCCATCTACTAGAAGAATATGGCCAACTCTCTGGTTCAAAGTGAATAGGACCAAATCGATATTATTTCCCTTACAAGGAACGAAAGAAGAAAATGAAACTAAATTCCTCCCTCTAGGCCTCAAGATTGAGCACTCCACACTGAAATACCTAGGTATACAGAACACCAAAACTCTTGCAGAACTATATGAAGCTAATTTCCCTCCCCTTCTCCAGCGTTTTTCAGCCGATCTAAAAAGATGGGACAAGCTTAAGATTTCGTGGATAGGACGAGTTAACGCCACTAAAATGGTATGTCTCCCTAGGTTCCTTTACCCCTTCCAGATGCTACCGGTTGAGATTCCAAATAGGGTTTTCCAAGAAGTCAAAAAAAGCATAGTCAAGTTCTGGCAGGGGAAGCGAGCGAGGATCGCATATAGCACAGGCCTGGAGAGAGTGGGACAACTGCAGAAAAAAGACACTTTCATCCCACTTCCAGAACTAACTGAAGCCTTGGGAATAGGCCCGTTATCCACCTTCCAATAAATCCAGATAAAAGGTGTCCTAACAAAATCTGAGTGGAGGGAGAAGCTGAAGAGGGATGTCACCCTGTTCGTAAAAGCTCCTAGACTCTAGATCTGAAATGAAAGGCCTGATATCCGCAATGTATAAAGAACTAATTGAGGCGGGAGGCAGGCCCACGGAAGCACTCAAAAGCAGATGGGAAAGAGACATAGGAGATGAGATTAGCCCCGACCAATGGGAAACAATGTGCAAAGCGGCATCCAGAGAATCCATATCCTGCCAATATAAATTACATGCCATTAAGCTGCTATATAGGTGGCAATATGACCCACTCAGACTCTCCAAAATGTTCCAGACAACAAGCCCCAGATGCTGGAGGGAATGTGGCGCGGTAGCCGACTATTGGCACATGTGGTGGAGCTGCCCATACATAAAGGTATTTTGGCATGAGGTCCTAGGGTGGATTAAAGAAATAGATGGCATACAGAGAGACACCGATCCACGCTTAATTCTGTTTGGTCTAGAGAAAGATGAAGATGAGTGGATCAGAATCAGAGGACTGGTCCCACAGCTACTGTTAGCGGCCCAAACCCTACTGGTAATGAAATGGAAATCCAAAACGGTCACAAGAAAAAAGGAATGGATAAACGTGGCAACCAACATCTACACCATGGAAATTATCACAGCCTCTCTACACAACAAAGCATCACAATGTGAGGCCCTATGGTCTGACTTCAAAAATGAACACCTTCAAACGATTACAGACTCCCAACCTGAGGAACCTTCAAGGACCTAATGTAAGCCAAAACTCACACGATGACCTGGTGAGACAACCCAGACCCCGCATTCATGAAAGCCCCACAACGGTATAACTATAACTTATTTGGCCCACACATAAAATACATGCCTTTAAGATGTTTGCTCAACCAGCGGGAGGGAGGGGGCTGAGAGGGATATGTTTTGTTAATTGTTACAACCAAAGAATGGTGACGCAAATAAGAGTTGTATTAATGTATAAAAAGAATCGAAAAACCTGTTCTTCTCATGTAACCAAGAGCTTGTAATTACGTATTATGTAATGTGAATTCCCTTTGTTTGAAACTAACAAAATCAAATTTTAAAAAAAAAAAAAAGGTGGTACAATTCAACAAACGTTTTCACTTTGTAACCATCAATCCACCCCATCATGTTCATGTGCGCAGCACTCACCCAGTCAATCCAAGACACATTCTCTTGTTTCTTAAAATCCCTGAACCGTTTAAGGTTTTGGGTAGGTGTTAAGACGGATTTCGGAACTCTGTCCTGGCGGCGCAGAAGTTCAGAAGGCCAACCTAATTACTTGGAACAGGGTAACCTCTGGACAAGCCAGACCAATCAGGGTAGCGATCGCGGCGGTCAAGACTAGGTCTCAAGAGGGGTGAGGGTGACTGAAAGCCCGCAATGAGCACACAAAGCAAGGACACTTACAAACTACTCCAAACAGGTGTTATATTAAAAATATATACACATTTATTCCAAGGCCTTTAAAACAATGACCGTAGCGAGAAATCACAATACAACTTTAGTAAACCAACACATACCAAACCAATACATTATATATACAAATACAAACAAGTCTAAAGCGTTAGATGCACGAAATGTGTAGTCCACCTAGAAGGGAAGGAAAACAGGCAGTGCGAAATAATGCTTAGACCCAGTCCGCCTTCAGAGGCACCTAACTAAAAGGAAGTCCGAGCCCTACTAAGAGTGGAGCCTTGTGCTCAAAAGTACCTGCACACGCTGGTACCAACGGGCAAAAAGGGGAGTCTCTTCGAGGGAATCAGGCAGTTCAGTTTAGTGCACAAATGAAGAAGAACAGAGTTCCGCGATTCAAGCGCAGCCTCCACTGTGGGCAGAAGCAGAGCGCGAGTACGGAAAGGCGTGCTGTTTTGACACCGCGGGGAAAAGCTATGGGCTCCTGCAGGAGGGCGACCAGTTCCTAGCTATGCTACTCACCAGTCCCCGATGCAAGCAGACCCAGGCTTCTCCGCATCAGTTTCAGTGCTGGCAGGTTCAGGGGAGCAGGGGACGTCTCGTCGTCGTGTAGATTCTGCAGCAGCAGAGTTGAGTTAAAGATGTGAAGTGGGAAAAGTGAACAAAAGGCCCCCGCCAATCCCCTCTCAACCCTGGCCTAGAGGATCACGGCCCAGACACCCGCCACGAGAGGAGTTCGCCCATCTCCCAGACGACCAAATATCCTGGTACAAGAACATACGGATGTGCCCACTCACCTGCCTGCCCACCAGCCTGCCCTGCACATGCCGACACCTGCGGCATGGATGAACTCGACTAAACCATCCAGCACCAAATAATCACATCGTTAGAGATGCCATGACGACCTAGCCAACGGTCAGCACACCCGTGCAAACATACACACCGGACACTCCCACACCAATCCACACGAAGAACATACTCAGTGCTATGACTTAGGCGACGGACACACCCACGGACGTGCATCTTTATTATTTTCCACATAGGCTTCTCAAAATGCAGAAACGCAAGACGCATAATGAACTCATCTAAAAAGGCTTGCTCATGCTTCTTCTAAACCCTTGTACCATAATGAGAAATATAATGAAGACACGATACTGGGGATAGAGCAATATGATACCATAACCTAAAGCGCTCTGTATCAAACGGTTCCACCTATGCACCAGGCCCAAGTAGGCCGCAAGCAAAAGCTTCCATGAACATTGAATGAGCAAGAGCTCGGTTGCTGACCCTGCAGAATAAGCCCGGCGAAAGCAGACAGTCAAGGGCACAACGTTGCAAACTCTCGAAGCGCAAGCCGACGCCAAGGTCGCACCTGCAAGATAAGCCAGGCACACAGTGAGAAATGCAATATTAATTGTGCAGAATTCTGCCTCAAACACGGTCCCACCTCACGTGACCAAGCCAAACCTGACAGGATGCCAAGCCCAGGAGGAAGAAGGCGCCTGGATACCCCGTCTCAAGACACAGGCAGATACAATTAAGCGACTCAATGGACATCTGCAGCGGTGGGAGTAGTCGGCCTTCCTGCTTATGAATAAATCCTCACATTGTCTGCACATACCCATAGTGAAACATTGTTGCAAATGACAGGTGCACCGCGAGCTGGGAACAGCGATGGTCCCAGACTGGGGGGCTCGCGGGAGAACCAATCAGAACATGGGGCCCTTATCACTGACGCCATTAACATTAACCAATCCTCAGGGGTCTTCATGTAACAATTTTTATGTATCAAACTGAAGGGACAACCCAAGTATACCACCTGACTGACCCTTAACCAATAACGACGTTCTCTATACGTATGCTATACTAACCCTACCACTCAGGGAACCAATCCAGAGTGGCGATAGGTTTTTTTGCTAACTTTCTCAGGTGACGCAAGTAGCGCGTCATACTAAGGTAAAAAGGGCCTGCGAGCCCCACGATGTTGAGAGAGTGTCAGGACGGACGCGTACGATCCTTGACCCATCCCTGCCGTTTTGTTTAATAAACAGCAGAATCACCTTGCTTCTTGCGTGTGTCTCATACTCTATCTCTTTTGGGATATACGGGAGGAGTTGGGGCCTCCCTGCCCGGTGGTCCGCGGACGGCCCAGCCGACCCCGGGAGAATTCCCCCCCGACAGATGTCCCAAACGAAGTGAACCCGCACAGTTTGTTACCACAGCAGGGCAACGGAGCGGCCGTTTGTATCTCAGCCAAATGTACACTACTCACTTCAGACCTGGGAACGCCAAGTGTACGAATCGTGTGAGAGTGACAAGGACTAGAAATACAACACAACCTGGCGGCGGTTACAGAGCAAGACTCCTGGGTAGGCTGGTCAGTCTGCTGGATGGCCCAGAGACACTTCCGAAGGCTTACGTGCAGGAGATGGTGAAGATGCCGAGAATAGCTGGTCCCGCTATTCCAAGGGTTGACGTACCAGTACAGGCCTTCTGGTTCGATCAGAGGTAAAAAGGGTTTCACAAGGCGACAGCAGTGCAGAGGAGCAGTCCTTCAGCGGGTCACCAGCGATTCCTCGGTTCAGCCTCGTGGTTGCAGGATGCTTGGCTCCTGTATTCCTTTGTTCGTGAGAACTCAGGAGATCGACATGGTAGTGGCGTTTCCAGCCCCCTCTTATCCACGGTTCCCTTCGTGCCAAAACGGAGGGGACCCAATGGGAGATCCGCTCATCAACACTCACACCATACGTGGACCTATCACGGACCACGGTGGTCCCAGACATTCACACCACCCTAGACTCTCTGGCACTCAGGATGTGTATTGGGACCAGACATCCCAGCCCACATCCTGGAGGCACACACAAGGCCTGTAGAAGCCTGCAAAAGCATCTGTGTTTCGCGGGAAAGTACATGCCCAAATAAGGAAGGCCCTGGGTCGGCTCGACCTGGGGAAGGTGAAGGGAGCAAGACGGTCAGCGGACAGGACAAAGGAGCCTCGTGGTCTGGCCATTTTGGAAGCCAGGCCACCATTTTGGGCTAAGCACGAGAAACGCGCTTAAAACGCCAAAAGGAGCTCAAAACACAAGAAACGATCGCTGCCACCATTCCTGTCCGTGATTCACTTGCACCGATCAGTTACAATCCAAAAAGAGTATCTAGGGCCTGTAGAAGGCTAGAGACCCAAGAGAGCAGTAACTTAGCTTACAGTGCCCTCTTGTGTCATGTTGCACGAAAGCCGCAACATGATAAAGAAACTACGGAAAACAGCGTTTCCCGGTACTGACTGTCTTAAGGGCATGTCAGTTTCCCTGTAAGAATGGAGCGAAAGCCCAGAGGAGTGCGGCAGAAGGCTGCACTTCTCTGGCAAAGTCTAGATCATGGTGAAAACAACAGCAAAAAGATTAGGGGTTGCCACATGGAAGGAAAATTACCCACAATTACGAAATCTTTCCTAACAGTAGGTGTCTTGCCAAACTTGGCAATTAAAGCAGACTTCATGCACTCATACTGACCCCTTTCTTCCACACTCAGTTTCAGAATACAGTCATATCCAGTTTGAGGCACTCTGCTTAACAAACACTTAGCCCAATCTCTCTTATCAACATCATGAATTGCACAAGCCATTTCAAATGCTTCAATCCATTGGAGGATATCAGAACCCTCCACAAACACACCAACCAAATTTTTCATAAACCTGGTTGCTGGAGAGCCGACACTCTCAATTGGTTTAGCTGAAGTCTCCACTCTAGCTTTTTCTATCTGGATTCTCTAATATTCAGTGTCATTGTCTTTGAGTTCGAGATCCCTATTCTTGAGTTCCACTTGCTGTGCCAGCTCCCCTTTCTTAAGCTCAGATTCTATTTCTAACTTGCGGTATTCAAAGGCCAATTTCATCCTTAATAACTCAAGCTCCAAGGAATTGCTGGGGTTTGGAACAGAGGCAGCAGGAATGGTGGCATTCCCAGAAACAGATTCAGCAAAAAACCCAGGGGCAGATTCCTCATTGTTTGCAAAACCCCCTTCAAGAGTTTCACCATCAGTCTGGTAGTCTACCAGGGCAGCTATCAGCTCAGCCCTAGACTTATCCACAAAGTCTAACTCCCTGGCTTCACAAGCACTCTGGAGAGCCTCTAAGCTCATCCTAGTCAATTTACCATTCGCAATAGATTCCATTGCTTGTAATGCAGTTATCTTGTACACAACTAAACCTCAATTTAACTAAGTGCAAATATCCATGTAAGTGGCACGGTTATACACTGATTCTTAAAACCATAAGCATCCCACTGCTGCCACCAGTGTAAAGACTGGAGGGGGTCTGTACTTCCGCTCTCTATATGGCAGAGGAGAGGCACAGAGGACCCCAGCCAAGATTCTCTCTTGTGGTAGCAATGGACGAGCAATCAAGGCCCAGCTTCTCAGGAGGTGATGCAGGCTGGTTCTTAAGTACAGTGTAGTCCCCAAGCACCCACAAAGGAATGTCCACACACTGTATTCGTTAAAACACAGTTTTTATATAATTAATATTCAAGGTTATGTACAATATCACGATAACTCACTTTGTACTCGGTTATCTATAATGGCAAATATACAGTTCTACGTGGTACCACAATTACTATTAGATCTCTTTAAAGTGCATCAACTGTACGGTTAAATGTCACACAAATCAGTTTGTAAAGGAAACCAACAATAGATATAAGAGGAAAGCAGTTGGTTAGAACAACTGGCAGAATACTGGTCACTACCGTTAAACACAGTGGGCAACTTCTAAAATAAAGATAGATCACAAGCTCAGTCCATATATTGTTCACAAGAGACTTTCCAATAGTTCTGCAACCCCAAAGTACCTGGCGTTGTAGTGTTCCTCGTCGGGGAATCGACGGCCCTTCTTGAGTGTCCTCCCTTTAAGGCAGGAGTCACGGGTCGTCGAACATCCGACGGAGAACCGGGTGAGCTACGACGGTGAAGTGGCAGCTTCTTTCCTAGCGGTGCTCGTTGATGGGAAAGCGTAAACGTCCTGCAAGGAAGAGGTGTGCGGGGCACCTCGGTGTCGATAGTTCTGGACCGCAAATAGTTTGAAGAACTGTGGCGCGGCAAGGGCGTCGAGTCGTCGGTGTCTCTCTGTGGTTTTTGGGTGGCAGGAAACCCACCGGTGGATGTTCCTCGGCGCGTCGATGGTCAGGCCTTCTCCGGTGGGATAAGGCGGGCGATGATGCAGAGGAGAGCGTCCTTGGATCAAATGAAGTTCTTAGGCAACGAGAGCCTGGCGGCTCCGGTCGGCGATGGCGGTCGTCGACGGTGGTGGACAACAGTCCGGGCGCTTCTCTTTGGGATTCCGCGGCAGTCCCTGTCTCCGGTCGGCAGCCTGTCGTAGGTCTGTCGACCAGGGCAAAGATCAGCTGGTGCACGATGGTCCCTCATAGCTTGGGAAGAGGGCGCCTTACCAGGTCCTCTCTGGGTCAGTCCTTGGAGACACAGCAGCTTTCAGATTGTTGAAGGAGAGCAACAGCAATTCTTCTCGTCCAGCAGGGCTTCAAGGTCAAGCTTCAGTTTCACTCCAGTTACTCGTCGTAGTGGACTTCAGATTCTCAACACGATTCCTGGCAGTGAGAGGTCCCCAGATATACTGTTGATCTCCCATTCATTCCAATGGGTCATACTGAAGCATCCAATCACGGCGAAGGGCATTCATGCAAGCAGGCAGCCAATCAGTCACACGGTGCATTCAGGCCATTCAATTCTCTCCAGACACTCACAACAAGTTATGTGTATTGGGACAAGTACCCAGCCATTCAACACTCCACACTGCACTCATACCAGTTTTGGGCAGGGCTGTCTCAGTCATTGTGTCAAACACCAGATACTAGACATCCACAACACAGAATGCGTATTTGTCACACACTCCATTCACCCAGGTCCCACCCATAGGCGTACCCACAACATACGGTCGTTGGGAAGGCTCCAGCCAGTCTGGTCAGCACTTCTCCACGCTACCATAAATGGAACTTCCACCCAACAGCCAGTCAGGGGGAAGGGACAGAGTCAGGGCTTCCCAGGACTTCGGGAAGATCAAGGTAACAGGCAATGGAAGGCAAGAGGCCACGGATGCCATCTTATCTCCATCAGGAATCTACCGATTCCAATGACAGGGCCTGGGCATCCCAAAATGGAGGACGCTCAGGGCACCAGTCAATTTTAGCACGGAGCTGCCACCAGCCCGGACGCTGCTCTGTGGGCCACCCACAGGTGCCCAAAAACATACACTAGGGGTACAGGGTTGTACCCCGCCCCCCACCCGGGGGTGCCATAAGGGTATCCCATGGGTCTGTTCACCAAAACCAAAAGAGAGAGCTGCACCGCCAGGAGTCCCACATGAACTCCTGCGTGGAAAACACAACAGAACACACGATAAAAAGCAGTAAAGGACAAGGATACGGAGGCCCTGTCCCTCCGATGCATTTTCAGCATCATAAGGCGTCCTCGTGCCAGCGGGATAGTTTCTGGCTAGAGACTGCCTCCCTTCGCCAGGCGTCCTTGTGCCATCGGGTTACGGATAGGATACACTGGGTGTCATATGACTGCAAGAGAATTCCCAACTCAAGAATTGGTAAGTACTGTTCCTTGTGATTCCATTATTTGGCTCCTCAGTCTTTCTTGGCTCATTTGGTTTCCTATGTATTGTTGATCACATCTCGGTCCAATCATCAAGTTTGAGAAGAACCTGATCTGTTAGAAAGAGCCATATCTCTAGTTAGTGTTACGGTCTTGTTCCATTATTGTTACCTTGAATTATTGCCTGGTTTTTTCATGTAATCATCCCTTTTTTCCCTCTGTAGTGCCTGGTCTTCGTGTGGTGTTCCTAATCTTTTGACTAATTGAACCCTCTGTAATTTTACCTTGTGTGTTCAGAGGGTTACGTTGGTAAAAAGAACTCGACGGCTACACTACGGGTACAAGTCGAGTTCTACCTTGGATTCTGACAAATACTGCGTCTCTTCTAGGGTATTCTCCTGAGGGTTACCCTGGCCTCCCCTACTCAGATGATCCTCCTTTGCTTGTCCACCCCCAGAGTTGGAATCCAAAAGCGATGGCCCTTCCCTGGCCACCTGAATAGAGGATTCTCGGGGTCTGCATGAGAGAGTACCCTCAGGTTTTTCACGAACTGGGGAGCCAAACACCAGGAAGAAAGTTAGGACCAAGGTCAGTGAATTCTGGCACTGATCTGATATTGATTCACGCCCCCGATCTGCGATTACTGTTGTTATGGTTCTCTGTGATCACTGTACTCGTCCTCTGCATGTGCCTACCCCTATGTTTGCCCCTAGTGTGTAAACCTCCCTTACCCCCTCCTGCTTGTGCTCCCATCCTGCTCTTTTGCTCTCTGCTTCGTACCATTCCCTGGTGCTCTGTCTCCTCTAACCACTCTAACTGCTACTCTATCTCCTATCCTGTCCCTCTCACTACGTCTGGTAGGAAGAAGCTCAAAAGGGACATCCTGGTATCCAACCCAGGCCTCCCTATCACGTATGCCTATATCAGTGTTTTCTCCAGACAGACCCTCACCGACATCTTCTTTGTCGTTCTGCCTCCAGACCTATTGACCCCCCATATGGTCTCTGTTCTCGCTCCTTTTCTTCTTTCCCATTAATGGTGGAACTTGGCGGGAGGTCCTTGTGGCCACTATCAGTCCTCCAAGACCATAATTAATGTCTATCTGAATGTCACCATCTTGGTCCAGGGCCCTCAGTCCAATCTCCTTCTTTTTGATAGACGCTTCTCACATCTTATCAACTTCTTTCCTTCTCCCGCTACTCCTACCTTTGTCTCTCTGGCTCCTCCTCCACGTCCTTCATCTGCCACCTCTCTGGCACCCTCTTCTTCCTCTCTGACTACACTGCCATCGCCTCCTTCCTCTTCTGCCCCGCCTCGGACCTCTCTAACACCTCCGCAGGGTGTACCTCATGCCTGTACCACTCCACGGAAGTCTTTCAAATGTGGCAACCTGCTCCACATTGCTACTCTTAACTCTCGCTCTGCTGTGAAACACTCCTCTGACATCTGCCGACTCTTCAAAGAACTTGATCTGGATGTCCTTGGTCTCACTGAGACATGGTTCACGGCCAGCTCTGTCACAAGCTTCAACACTCTCCTCCCTGATGGTTACAAGCTCCTCTCTGAACCCAGAACTAACCGTTCATGAGGTGGAGTAGCCCTGATCTTCCCGGAGTGGATCCCTGCTTCTGTCATTCCTACGCAGGCCTACTCCCCCTTTGAATGCCTTGTCTGCAGGCTCTCTATCTCTCCTGGCCTCTCTCTTACTGTGGCCAGGTCGCCCTCTTCCTCTCTGAGTGGGCCGACCTCTCCTCCTCCCTTCTTGCCTCTACCTCTCAACTCCTCCTCCTCCTCCTCGGAGACCTCAACATCCATCTGGATGATTCTAGCCCCTCCACTGGGCTCTTTCACAATCTCTGCAGCTCTGTCTCTCTCTCTATTCTTCCCTCTGGCCCGACACACTCTGCCAGGCACACCCTGGATGTTCTTATCTTGTCAGACATCCCCCACTCCAACCCTCCCACCACTCCTCCCACCACTCCTCTCTATTGAACTGACCACTTACTTCTCTCCTCTCACCTGTCGCTCTCTGTCCCCCAGGTAAAGCCGACCCCAGCACTACCACCCACCTTCTCGGTCCTCCGGCCCATGAAGCATGTGTCTGGGGAGGCTTTTGCCTCTACTTTCTCTTCGCCTCCTACTCCTGAAGCTGACGCACACTCTGACACAGCCCTCTCCAACCTGAATCTCTCAATCTCTAACACTCTTGATGTCCTTGCCCCTGTCATGAGGATCCATCTGAAGCCCACATCCAATTGCAATTCTTGGTATGATTCCGACCTCGCCACCCTTAAACGCAAGTGTAGGGTGGCCGAGAGGAAGTAGAGGGCATCAGGCTCATCCTCTGACAAACTGGCCTGCCACCTACTCCAAAGGCAATATCGACTCTCTGTACTGTCCAGGAAAAGAGCTTACATACAGGTCCGTGTCTCTGCAGCCTCAAACAACTCAGCAAAACTTTTCAAAATCTGCAAGAAGCTGGCCAATCCTGCTGCAGTCTCCACCTCTCCTGTTCCCTGCCAGGCCCTTTGCACAACACTGGCTTCTCACTTCACCACTAAAACTCTGTACATCCTGTCCACTTCCTCCTACTCTTCCCCCCCTACCACTCCGGGCGCCTCTCTGGTCGTCTCTCCTCCTCCATTCTCCTCCTTCCCCTTGTTTACTCCAGACAATGTTTCTAGACAAGTCCGATCTATGAAAGTCTTGTCAAAGCTGATGCTCCCCTGCTCCTCCAGAACCATTAAGGACCACGTTGACACCCTCGCTCCATCCTTGGCTGATTTCTGCAATCACTCTTTTGCCACTGAAACCTTCCCTTCCACCCTGAAGCACTCCCTTGTGCCCCCCCTTCCTCAAGAAGCACTCTTCTGAGATAGTACTTCCATTGACTACGCTTCTCAAGAAAGGAAGTATCTTTGACTGGAATCCTGCAGCGCAATCCACCTTTTCTACACTCAAGAGGCTGTTTACCACAGCTCCGGTGCTTATTCAACCAGATCAGTCTAAGCCCTTTATAGTGGAGACAGATGCTTCTGGCGGAGCCATCGGAGCCGTTTTGTTACAAGAAGATAGCGAAGGAGTAGAACATCCTATAGCCTACTACTCACGTACCCTTACGGTCAGTGAACAAAACTATTCTGTTCTGAATACTGCCTAACCAAAGATTTATAGCAGTAATCAACAGTTTCCTCCAGAATGTGCAGGATGGGTACAAGACTTGGACTAGACAGACACTATTGTCTAAAGGTCTACACGAAAGAGAAGGACTATGGTTTCACGAATCAGCTCTCTTTCTTCCCTCTCAGGAACTCCAAGAACAAGCTCTACATCTTTGTCATGATTTCCCATTAGCTGGACATAGGGGGCAAAAGGCCACATACGAACTATTGACCAGAAGTTTTGGTGGCCTTCGGTACGAGCAGATGTATACTCATATGTTAGGTCCTAATCGGTTTGTGTCAGTTCCAAGGACTCTAAGCAGAGACCTCTTGGTCTTTTGCAACAAGCTGACTTACCCTCTCGTCCTTGGGAGAGCCTATCTATGGACTTCATCGTGGAATTGCCTCCATCTCAGAGAAAGACAGCTATAATGGTTACTATTGATTCATTCGCCAAGTTGGCTCATTTCTCCTCCCTTACAGGAGTACCCTCTGCTGCTGAAACAGCTTCTGTGTTCCTTCGAGACATCATAAGACTACATGGATTACCTCGTGTCATTATTTCAGACAGAGGGGTACAATTCACCTCTAGATTCTGGTCCATATTGTGCAAGGGACTAGGAATCCATAGGGCATTGTCGTCAGGGTAACACCCCCAGTCCAATGGACAGACAGAGAGACTAAATGCTACCCTTGAAGAATACCTTTGGTGTTTCTTTAATAGGAAACAAGATAATTGGGCATCTCTGTTACCGATGGCAGAGTTCACCTATAACAACACCGTACATACAGCCATTGGGATGAGTCCTTTTCATTGTACCTATGGGTACCATCCGCATTTCCTACCCACTACTGTCTCCGGAAGAACTAAGGCTCCTGCAGCTGATGAGGTTGTTTCCAGAATCCAACGAATTCATCAATCTGCTCTGCAGACGTTGGAGGAAATCCGAAGGAATTACAAGAAATACGCCGATGCCAAGAGAAGACCAAATCCGCAATGGGGTCCTGGTTTAATGGTTTGGTTATCCACCAGGTACTTACCTAGCTAGACACGAATGGGCAAGTTCTCTCCAAGATACATCGGTCCATATAGGATAGAGACTGCGATCAATCCTGTCGCCTACAAGTTGAAGTTGCCACCTCAACTCAAGAGAATACACCCAGTCTTTCATACTTCCTTACTAAAGGCACACATGGAGGATCCATTTCATAGGAGCATCAAGAAGACGAGTGTAGCGGATCCCAAAGAACCCAAGGAGTACGAGGTAGCCAGACTGGTGGATTCTCGTTATCGACGAGGAACCTTACAGTATTTGGTGCACTGGAAGGGATATCCCAGATCAGAGAGAACCTGGGAACCCAAGACACATATAAGTGCACCAAGGCTTGTTCAGAAGTTCCACAGAATGAACCCGAGTAAACCAGGTGGACCCAGACATAGAAGGGGGCATACTGTAATGCACCAGCCGTGGAAGGTCTGGTACCGATGGAAGCACACCTAACATGCAGAATAGGAACCTCTCTTAGCGGTCTATGCCTCATTCAAGATGGCCGCCAGCGAGTATTTACATGTGACACACCGGTGCTCCGAAGCGTTGTATCGAAAGACTTTCGTTTTGTTCCAGCGCTGTGTACCAAACTCCTTCTTCAGAGTTCTTTTTCTCCCCCATACTAGTGTCCTATATCTTTTCTCTGACTTTCTTTCACTGCGGCTTACAAGCTTCGTGGATAACTATTTTTGTGGTTGTTTATCTGATAAGCGTACCTAGAGGCAAGCCCTTCCACTCCTCAGTCTCTGTTCTTTTTCTTGTTTACCGTTACTTTAGTTTGTTTACATTTATCCTTGCTTCCAACTCTTTCCTTCATCTACTTTCGTTTATTTCCCATTCTGATCTCTTTCGCCTTATTCTTCCCAGACGAGCCCTCTTTTCGGCTTGTTTCAGTCTACGTGCCGTTCCTTGGCGTTCCCCGACCTCCCGGTCTTGCTTTCCAGTGCACCTTGTGCGGCTTACCTTCATACTCCTGCTTCCTGCTGATTGAGTGCCTTCCCTTCATGTGGCGTCCGCTACTTGTTGTATTCGAACTTCAGACACAGTATATTCTGTTTACTCTACCTGCCCTCTTCAGAACGTACAGTCCATTGCCACTACATCTGTGGGGAAACTCACTTAATGGATATTCCGCTTCCAGTCTACCGGAACCAGAGTACATGCTACACTGAACAACTGGTCGGATGCGTATCTACTCTCCAACCTACAAGGAAGGATCCTATCTACACAGGGTTTTTTATGCCTTACGGCTTTTCCCCTGGAATTGGGGGCTGACTCCTGGGAGGCTCCTGGGGCTTGGTTCTCATCCGGTCACGGTGGCCTCCGGGGAGTCACGTCCGTATTTGCATCAAAGGAAGAGTAAAGAGTCCAGAAGAGCTAGAAGGAAAAAGAAGACGGAACCCCAAGAAGACTCCGTCGAAGACTCAGGTGAGGAGGAGTTGCTGGAAAGGGGAACTAAGGTTGCGAGTTTTGACACCCTCCTTGTTTTGTCGCACCTAGAAGCACTTGTGTACAGGCACGTTATAAATGACTTATCATATCATATCACCCCACACCCCCCACCCTGATCCATACATTAGGCTGGCACCCAAGTCAGGGTTAGCATGGAGATTTGGAATTGATGTATCAGCGGGACTGATAGACCCAGACTTTAGAGGTGATGTTAAGGTATTGTTACAAAGTCACGGAAAGGACCCATTTCAGATTCACCAAGGGGATAAGGATGACCATGGGGGTGCTTGAGAGAGCAGTGTTCCCAGAGCTTAAAGAAAAATCTGAAGAGGAAAGCACTGACAGGGGAACCTAAGGCTTTTGGGAGTCTGATGAGGCATCTGGTGGCCCTCCCAACCCTAAACCCTGAAAAGGGAGAACCATCTACACTTATGGATTTAGCCGTGGCCCAAAGAAACAACCCCTTTTTGGCTAAGGCATTTTCACAAGTGATTTCAGAGACAGGGGCTTGTGAGATAGGGGAACCTTTCTTCCTTTTGAAACATGGGTTTCTCTATAGGATGATGCACCTCTCCACAGGGCAGGGTAAAACTACAGTTGGTGATCACAGAAAGTCATAAATGGATGATCCTAGAGAAAGCTTGTTCATATTTGATGGGAGATCACCCGGGGCACTTGAGACTTTAAACCTATTTAACAGAAAAGGTTTTTGGGCCTGGAATGGATGCTAACATTGAAACTATAATGCAGGCCTTCATAACTTGCCAGAAAACTAGCACCCCTATACTATCTATCTGTTCCACCAATGGACTGAAATCCCAAAAAGCAGAGGTTGTCTTAAATTGTTTTGGTGGGTCAAATCTACAAAGTAAGAGCCCATGAGAAAACACTAACTTTCCCAACCAGGTAAACCATCATTTAGGGGTGGATTTTCAGGCTTTGAACTCACAGGCTATCCTCCCCATCAGAATGTCCATAGAGGGGAATGATTTCCATCTTTTTTTGCCCACACGATTGTCACACCGCTGAGACCGTGGAAGTTATGAGCAAGATGGAGGCGTTATTAGGTCCATCTGGTCTGTCGGTGAGCGGTCTAGTCTTTCTGGTTGCCGCTGCATTTAAGGAAGCCACGCCCCCCCTGCGAGTTGCGTTGCAACTCGCTATGCTACTTTCGGATTTGTGCCGACGAAAGCTTTGACCTCCCGAGCTCCTCTTTAGTTTACCTGGGTACTCTCACCGGCCCGCCGCCCTCTCGCCTGGCGACGGCCGTTCTCTCTTGCCTTCCCCCTTTTCTTTCGGTCTTTCCATCCTTCTCTTTCTCCCCTAGTTTTTTTCTTTCGCGTACTCTCGCATTCATTCGACCGCGCATTCGCGCGCTCTCATAGACACTTGCTCTTTCATTCAGACTCTCTCGCATTCACTCTACCTCGCATTTGCGCACTCACATAGTCACTTACCCTTTCATTCTTTCTCTCTCGCATTCGCTTGCCTCGCATTCGCGCACTCACATAGTCACTTACCCTTTCATGCTTTCTCTCTCGCATTCGCTTGCCTCGCATTCGCGCACTCTCATAGTCACTTCTCTCTCATTCTTACTCTCTCGCATTCTCGCTCTCCCACGGACTCTGGGCCACTCTCACATTCTCTCCCTCCATCCCAACTTACCCTATCAGCAGTCTTCGGAGCCGCTGTTGGATACTTCGGAAGCCTGTTTAGTCTTCCTTCGTGGCTCTTCACTCCAGCGCCTCATCCAAGGCACCCTCGTTCCTGCCAAGGAATCAAAGTCCTGTTTCCGGTGATATTTGGAGTTATCAACTGGACATTATTCTCAAGACTTTTAGTACTTCTGGAAGTTACCCAATCCATCCCCGCCGGCAGCCTCACAGGGTTTTTTCTGCCTTACTGGCTTTTTCCCTGTAGTGGGAGGGGCGGACTCCCCAGGGTTCACCTGACGGTTTAGTCTAATAACGGTCAAGGTGGCCTCCGGAGGAGACCGTCCCTATCTCTTCGAACGCAAGAAGGGTAAAGGACTCCTTAAGAAGGACACGGAAGAGGAGAAGACCCAGAAAGAATAGAGGAGAAGACAGAAAGCCACCAGTCTTAGTGAAGATCAAGGTGAGGAGACTCCGGGTAAAGAAATATTGGGAAGTGGTTTTGACAACGATTGTCGAGTGCCAGAGACAGATAAAATAATAATCTCTTTGGGTTTACAGCTAAGTTTCCATTATAGCGTGGACATCTCTGTGCTACCCCCTAAAGGAAAAGGATAAAGAATACAGCCCATACTCTCATGGGGAGAGGAAATGTGTTCTTTTGAATGTTTGTGACGACGCAGTTGCGATCAAGCAGTGCCAGTTGGTGGGGATTTTAAAGTATGAAGTCTTATGGGAACCCTTTACCTATCCATCTTTGAGAGAAAGTTATCAGGAAAAAATATCCAGCAAGAAGGGGAATCAAAGTCTTGTCTTTGGTCCTTTAGAGACGGAAAATCGATGTTCCATTGGGAAATATATGTTAACAGAATCAGTTGTTTCCCCAGAAAGTTGGGGAATCCATAAAATCGGAGAAAAGAAGTAAAGAAGTTAGTCTTGGTAAGAACTTCTGACGAGGCTCTAGAGAGTCCCAATAAGTCATCATCTAATGTTCTACCTTTCTCACCAGAGGTAGTTGACATCCACCTTCCCCAGATAACGACAGCCTTAGGAAGAGGAGACACAAGATCTGAATTTCTATGGGAACAGACAGTGGGAGGAGATTACCCTTCAGTGATAAACCCACTTCTCGATCATATCGGAAATGTTACTCTTGTAAAGGGTATGGAAATGTTGCAAGGTGTTGTCCATTGAATATAGTTGACCTTCCCAATCTTCTATCATCCAGAGAGCCTGACCAGTCTAAATAAAATAAGGAGGAAGGATTGGAGCCATCATACAATAATGGGTTATAGACGCAATCTCAGGGTAGGACGTTAGAAGGGAAGAAGAGTCTAAAGAAATCCGAAAGAAAAGGAAAAGATTGTAAGAATCAGAGAAAACTTTATGCCCTTTATATACTGGAGGTTAAACCACATACAAAATTTATGTTACCTTAGAGGGAAAGTTTGTCTTGGCAGACCTGGATACAGGAAGTAAGGAAAGTGCCATAAGAATGGGTCGATTCCCTAAGGGATGGAAACAAGTTGGAAAGGAGGGGGTACACCTGTGTACAGGACTATTCAAAAAGATACCCATTAACCCAATTCCCTATCATTATTTTGGGAAAGGAAGTAGAGCTGACTGTAGCAGTGATTTCCAACTTGCCAGCTCAAGTAGTCCTTGGAAGATATGTACCCAAATTCGATCAATGGGTTTCAAGGGTGGCCCAAGTAAAATCCAAGACTCGTATAGTTGGGCTTCCTTGCCTAGTGAAATTAGAACCTCCCAAGTTTTAAAGAAGAGCTAGTAAGGAGGAAAATGTTAGTTTCTTGGAAATGAACCCAATATTCCAGCAAAGAGAACCCATCTTAAGGGATATGCAGAGTGTCTTGGGCCATCAACCTTGCTGCTCCACAGTGGAACCGTGGAAGGGCAGAGAGCAAGATAAGGTAAACTTCCCCTGCCGGGTTCCGTGTGAGGCACCTCAACCCAACCCACATTGGGGATGGGTATGTGAGAAACATTTGGGTATTCTCACTCCTTCTCCCCTTGGATCCTCTGCACAGGTGGCCAGGGAAAGGCCATCGCTCTTGGATCCTGACCCTGGGGGTGGAGAAGTGAAGGAGAATCACCTGGGTGGAGGGCCTCTGAGGATTGGGGTGCCCTTGGGCGAGACATGATATCCCCCTGTCCCCTCATTTTCCCACATGTAATATTTGACAGTACTGGGACGAGGAAGAGGCAGCTAAGAGTAATGATGACTACATTATTTCACCACTCTAGTACTGAGACAAGGAAGATGCCCGATAAGAATTGTAAGGGTCAGGGGTATCTCGTTAATTATGGTCAGGCAGGGCTAATCCAACATCCACACCTGCAGCCTGTCAAGGGGCTGCAGCTGTATAAAGGGAGACCAAAGCAGCAGTGCAGAGAGTGACAGGGAAAGCAACAGGGAAACCTGTGTGTAGAAGAACAGCAGGAGACCCTTGTAAGGAGGCAGCCATGGTGGGACTGGGGACAGAGCCAGGACTCCGGCAGTTAGCCCAGAAGACTTGTGGGTCCCGATGCGAGAGGGCTGTGTACTTCCCACAAGTCTGGGAGCCTCTCTTGTCTTCAGTCCCAGCGCGAGAAGCAGGAGCTGGTGAGGAGTCCGGAGCACAGAGGACGCTGCCTGCATCCAGGAAGAGACATTGGAGGTGCCAGAGTGTGGAAGGAAAAACACGGCAAGCGAGCAAGGCTCACGCTGGTGGATTTCCCAGGTTCTGAAGCTGAGAGGAAGTCGCAGAACCACCGGGAAGATTCACAGAAAGCAGGTGAGTGTCAGAAGGGCGCTCAAGTGAGTAAGATACATGAAAACAAGCAAACAAATTCATATTGAATACCGAACTAAATGGAAACTTAATATTAAAGCAAACAAAGGCATATTGACTACCAAACTAAATGGAAACCTAATATTGAAGCAAACAAATGCATTTTGAATACCAAACTAAATGGAAACCTAATATTGAAGCAAACAAATGCATATTAAATACCGAACATAATTTAGCAACATAAGTGTCCACGGAACATCAAATTAAAAGTAAAACAATATTGAATAAATGATGCACAATGATTTAAACCTTGAAATCAAATACATGAAATGCTGAAGGGAGACAAACCGTGAACTTTTATGAAATAATGCAGTTCGGCAAGGCCCCAGTTTGGCAATCAGTGTGTGACATGCGGTGGCAGACACACAAGGCTACCAAGGAGAAGCCAGAGGAGTGCAAGACTACACATTAAGCCAAGAGGCCAATAAAAGGAGCTAAGTGAAGATGATTTGTTGCACAGGATCAAGGGCCAGGGAACATGTGTTGGCTGAGGAGTCCAGCGATCCTGGTTTGCGCGACCTGTGATGGCTGGACAGTGCAGTCTAATAACTGCACCTAGACCAGAGAGCCCTGAATGGTAACAAATAAGGACACTGTGAAACAGCCCAATTCTTGGGGAAGGGAACCCTGAGACTTAAAGGACCAAACTTGTTGTCTTGGGAGCGGAGTCTCAAGGCCCTTTTGTTTTGGATTGTGTTATTTGAAACTTGGGGAAGGGAACCCCAAGGATTGGTTCTGAACTATATTGCTTTGAAATTGTCACGCCACTTACCTGGAGACCGGGATCCGCTATGCCAGTCCGTTCTGCTCCCTCTTGGCGGCTCTACCCGCATTTTCGCACCTGGGGGTCTGCTGCCAGGAAAGTTTCGGGGATCCAAGCTGCTGTGTCTCTGCGCATGCGCGGACGACCATGCTCCCGGCTCTGAGCATGCGCAGTAGACTGGGCCCTCGCTACTGCTGCGGCTTGCGTTCCAGGCCTCATTTTGGGCTCATCAGAACCTGGCAACGAGACGGCTTGCGCCTCAAGCCTCTCGGTTACTGACGGTCCATAAGAGGAGTCGAGAGCGAGGGTTAGTTGCGTCTCAACGCGGTTTGTTTATCGCGTTGCTCGCTCGACTCCTGAGCGTTTCTGCTCTGTTTCCTGTTCCTTGCCTTGTTCCTTGTTTGGGTCCTGGTTGTTGTCCTGGTTCCCTTCCTTGCTGCCTCCTTTTTGGGGTTCCTTGTTCTCCCTCTGTGGCCTTCCCCTGGGTTCCCTTTCTTCAGCTCCCTTGGGTCTCGCTCTTAGGATCCCCTTGGGGTTTCCCCTGCCTGGTCTCTCCCTTCCTGTATTTGTTCCTCGCCCTCTTGCTTGTCAGCCTGCAACCCTTGGATTCCCCTCTGGCTGCCTTCCTTGGCCGGACCAAACTCTTCAGCTTCATCGCCTTGGTCTTCATTGAAACTACGACCATTCCCAGCATCAGTTCCGCTGTTGCCTGAACTTGCTCTGCTGTATCCCCACTCCGGCTGTCAACCTCATCGGACATTCAACTTCTTCTGAACATCTGCCTCTCCTGTCAGTGCTTGCACTGTCCTGACGTCACGCTAATCAGGAGAGAGCACCCTGTGACGTTGGGAGTCGGTCCATCTTTCACCCAGTACCATTTTGGGTGGAGGAAAGGTCGGTTCCTCGCGTCATACGTCCGTCTGGAGACAGTTGTCAGTCTGGCTGCCACATCAAGATCTACAATCAAACCAACAGGTACTCGAGTTTCTCGTGATAAATACCATAACAGATTGAGACGCCTGCCTTCAGGTTTGGAGATGGAGGACGATCAAGCAATACGAACCGAGTTACAA
Organism: Ambystoma mexicanum; assembly: GCF_040938575.1. Lineage (NCBI taxonomy): Eukaryota > Metazoa > Chordata > Amphibia > Caudata > Ambystomatidae > Ambystoma > Ambystoma mexicanum. The sequence goes on along the minus strand of NC_090927.1, from coordinate 1,237,753,008 downwards.
AGTCTCAGAGCCGAGATGTCAGCACTACACCAGGAGAATCAAGCGTTACGCCAAATGGTAACACAGGGTGCCCCGCAATCGGAAGGTTCATTAGCACATACGTCTCCAATTAAATTTGACGGTGACCCGTGACGAGTGGCGGAATTTTGTAATCACTGTCGAATCCATTTTCTCTTCAGATCAACTTATTTCAACAACGACAAGACCAAGATCGGGTACATTCTGGGAAATTTAACTGGGAATGCTCTGGCCTGGGCAACACCTTTGGTAGCTACCAATAGTCCCATTTTGAACGATTTTGCATCCTTTGAGAAATCTTTCCTGGAAGTTTTTCAGACGCCCAATCTGGCATCTGCAGCGCAGAATCAATTGATGGATTTGAAACAAGGAAACACCGATTTGATAACATACATCAGTCGTTTCCGTCAATTGGCAACTGATTCACAATGGCCGGATATCACACAGAAGACTCTGTTCCGCCGAGGCCTGAGAGAAGAATATAAGGATGAGTTGCTTCATATCCCTGAGCCAGAGACCCTTATTGAAGAGGTGCTCCGGATCGACCAAAGGTTAGCGGAACGAAGAATGGAAAGACGTTGTTCCGAGAGGTCTACCTCCAGAATGACCAGTGCTCCTGCCGGATCATTGGGTTCCACAGATTCTGGAACAGAGCCGATACAATTAGGGGCTATGAGAGGTCCTTTGTCGGAAGAGGAGAGGAGACGAAGAAGGACGTTACGTCTGTGCCTTTATTGTGGGGCCTCTGGGCATTATCTGGGCACATGCCCTTTGCGCCCCCAGAAGAAGAAGGCGGAAAACTAGAGGACCTGTTGTGTAATGGAAGGGCAACAACAGGTCTCATTCCTTTTTCAGTCCTTTCCTCGTCTTGTTCTGTGCTTCATCCCATGCAACCAGCCGTTTTACTGACCTTGAAGATTCAACTACTATTGCCAGACAAGGTCCTGGAAGTATACGGGTTGATGGATAGTGGAGCCTCAGGTAATTACATCGATGAAGCTTTCGCTACCATAAACAAGATACCACTCCTTTCCAGAGATGCTGCACTACCTGTGGAAGTCATCGATGGGACTCCTTTGTCTTCCGGACCCGTCCGTCTGCACACAGTGGGTCTTGCGCTTCGGATTGCCGAACACCTGGAGAATATTGCGTTGGATGTCATTAAGTCACCTACATACAGAGTGGTTTTAGGATTACCCTGGCTTCAACATCACAACCCTTTCATCAATTGGAGGACTCATGCTCTGTCGTTTTCCTCCACCTTTTGCTCTCAGAATTGCGGCTTGCCAGTTCAGATTCAGAACCCTTTGACTACTTTGGAATCCTTTGGCAAAGGGTCTGGTCTTTGTTCCATTTCTCATGTTCCACAAGCGTACGCCGATTTTGAACGTGTGTTTTCTGAGCCAGGGGACATACCTTTACCCCCACATCGTTCTTTTGATTATGCCATTGAATTGTTGCCAGGCTTTGAGATTCCACACGGAAAGCTGTATTCTCTGACCCTGAACGAGAGACAAGTATTACAGGACTATCTGTCAGAATGCTTAAGTAAGGGATACATAGCACCTTCAAAGTCACCCGCAGGATTCCCTTTATTTTTTGTTAAGAAGAAGGAAGGAACCTTGAGACCTTGTGTTGACTACCGGCAATTGAATGAAATTACTACTAAGGATCGATATCCATTGCCGTTGATTCGCAGTATCCTGGAGACCCTCCACACTGCCCGGATTTTCACCAAGCTTGATTTACGTGGAGCCTATCATCTGGTTAGAATCAAGGCCGGGGATGAATGGAAAACGGCATTTAAAACACCTTTTGGGCATTATGAGTACCGCGTTATGCCCTTCGGATTGTGCAACGCCCCGGCCGTTTCCAGCGATTCATGGATAACATTTTCTGTGATCTGATAGGTGTTTCGGTCTGGGTTTATTTGGCCGACATTCTGATCTTTTCCTGTACGGAGGAGGAACACGTAGGACATGTACGTGAGGTTCTTCGTCGTTTATCTTGTAACCAATTGTTTGCCAAAGCTGAAAAATGTTCTTTTCACCAACACAGTATCAAATTCTTGGAATATGTGATTAACCATACTGGCATACAAATGGATCCCAAGAAGGTCCAAGCGATTCAGGATTGGAAACAGCCTAATGACGTCAAGTCGCTGCAGCGCTTTTTGGGTTTCGCCAATTTTTATAGACGATTTATTCCACACTTTTCCCAAATCTCAGCACCACTCACCAGGATGACCAGCAGCAAGGTTACTTATGTGTGGGATTCTCTTTCTACTAAGGCATTCAATTCCCTGAAGACGGCTTTCATTACCGCCCCTATTTTGCGTCACCCTCAAGATGAAATACCCTACATTGTGGAGTCGGACGCTTCGGATTTCGCTGTATGGGCTGTTCTTTTACAATGTGATCCCGGAACTTCCATTGAACATCCGGTGGCCTACTTTTCACGCAAACTGTCCCCCAGCGAGAGGAATTATGCGGTAATTGAAAAGGAATTGTTGGCCATCAAGACTGCATTCGAGGAGTGGAGACATCTTTTACTTGGAGGTCGCTTCTCTGTAGAAGTCCGTACCGATCATCGTAATCTGCAGTACTTGCGTTCTCTACAATGCCGTACGCCTCGCCAAGCCAGATGAGCCTTTTTTTTCTCTCCATATGATTTCCATGTTACATACATCCCTGGTACCTCAAATCTTAAGGCGGATGCCTTATCCCGATCCTTGGAGAAGGAGGATGGAAACCCCAGTCTGGATCAGCCGTTGATTTCCCCACACCATTTCTTGTTGACACTCTCTCCGCATTTACAGTCCATTTCCGATGCCACCCAACGGGATCCGGAGAGGTCGGGTCTTCTTCAGCGGAAATCAGTATCTGAACATGAGGGTCTCCTGTTCTTCAGAAGGAGGTTGTACATTCCCGAGGGGTCTATTCGCGACGACATTCTTCACGGCTTTCATGATTCACCGATTGGAGGACATCGTGGAATTAGCGCTACCCGAGAACTGGCATCCCGACAGTTTTGGTGGCCTGGTTTGGCTCGAGAGGTCGAGAAGTACGTGGGAAGTTGTCCCGTCTGCGCCCAGTCCAGGGTTCCCAGGAGGCGGCCTTTGGGATTACTTGTACCAACGGAATGAGCTCCTTATCCTTGGCACACCATTGCCACCGATTTCATTGTTGAACTGCCTCCCTCTGATGGATATACCTGCATAATGGTGGTGGTTGATTGCTTTACTAAGTTTGTCCACTTCATTCCTTTCGTCAAGATACCCACGGCTGCCCAGATGGCTGTCACCTTTTTGCACGAAGTATATCGGTTGCATGGCCTGCCTGAGAAGATCATTTCGGATTGGGGATCTCAGTTTCTCTCTCGTTTTTGGGGTAAAGTGTGTGATCATCTTGGCATCCGCAGGGCCTTGAGCTCTGGTTACCACCCGCAATCCAACGGTCTTATGGAAAGGACTAATCAGACTTTAGAGTGTTATCTCCGTTGTTTTGCCAACGCTACTCAGTCCAACTGCAAGACTTGTCTGGATCTTGCTGAAGTTTCATACAACAACTCCGCCCATGTTTCTACAGGATACAGCCCGTTCTACTGTTCTGCAGGCCAGCATCCCAAATTGATGCCTTTCCGCCCAGTGCCTCCCAGTTCGGTTCCTTCCGCCGATTCACTGATATCAACCATTCGGAAGCAACATGTGATGGCACGCAAGTCTTTGATGGAAGCTAAGGAACGTATGAAATTGCAGGCTGACAGGAGTAGGAGTGTGGAACCTGACTTTCAGGTTGGTGACAGAGTTTGGTTGTCCTCTAAGAACCTGCCACTTCACAATTTACCCGTGAAGTTGGCTCCTCGATATCTTGGCCCATTTAGGATAACCAAGCGCCTGTCCTCGGTGGCTTACCGCCTCCAGCTGCCTCCCACTTGGCGGGTCCACCCGGTTTTTCATATCTCCCTTTTGAAGCCCTATGTTCACGATACCAATGGTCGTTCCTGTCCTCGCCCAACGTCAGTCCTAGTGCAGGGTGACCCCGAATTTGAGGTCCAGGAGATCTGTGATGCCCGTTTCCGCAGGGGGGTACTGCATTATTTGGTGGACTGGAAGGGGTACCCAGCTTGTGATCGCACCTGGGAACTGTACCGGCATGTGCACGCTCCACGCCTTGTGCGTGAATTCTATGCTCGCTTTCCTTGGAAGCCTGGGGCCCCGGGTCTTTCTGGGGGGGGGTCATAGTGTCAGGCCACTTACCTGGAGACCGGGATCCGCTATGCCAGTCCGTTCCGCTCCCTCTTGGCGGCTCTACCCGCGTTTTCGCACCTGGGGGTCTGCTGCCAGGAAAGTTTCGTGGGTCCGAGCTGGTGTGTCTCTGCGCATGCGCGGACGACCATGCTCCTGGCTCCGAGCATGCGCAGTAGACTGGGCCCTTGCTACTGCTGCGGCTTGCGTTCCAGGCCTCATTTTGGGCTCGTCAGAACCTGGCAACGAGACGGCTTGCGCCTCAAGCCTCTCGGTTACCGACGGTCCATAAGAGGAGTCGAGAGTGAGGGTTAGTTGCGTCTCAACACGGTTTGTTTATCGCGTTGCTCGCTCGACTCCCGAGGGTTCTGTTCTGTTTCCTGTTCCTTGCACTGTTCCTTGTTTGGGTCCTGGTTGTTGTCCTGGTTCTCTTCCTTGCTGCCTCCTTTTTGGGGTTCCTTGTTCTCCCTCCGTGGCCTTCCCCTGGGTTCCCTTTCTTCAGCTCCCTTGGGTCTCGCTCTTAGGATCCCCTTGGGGTTTCCCCTGCCTGGTCTCTCCCTTCCTGTATTTGTTCCTCGCCCTCTTGCTTGTCAGCCTGCAACCCTTGGATTCCCCTCTGGCTGCCTTCCTTGGCCGGACCAACCTCTTCAGCTTCATCGCCTTGGTCTTCATTGAAACTACAACCATTCCCAGCATCAGTTCCGCTGTTTCCTGAACTTGCTCTGCTGTATCCCCACTCCGGCTGTCAACCTCATCGGACATTCAACTTCTTCTGAACATCTGCCTCTCCTGTCAGTGCTTGCACTGTCCTGACATCACGCTAATCAGGAGAGAGCACCCCGTGACGTTGGGAGTCGGTCCATCTTTCACCCAGTACCATTTTGGGTGGAGGAAGGGTCGGTTCCTCGCGTCATACGTCCGTCTGGAGACAGTTGTCAGTCTGGCTGCCACATCAAGATCTACAATCAAACCAACAGGTACTCGAGTTTCTCGTGATAAACACCTTAACAGAAATGGAGAAAGGTAAACTTTGAGACTTTTTCATGAAACTTTCTTATGCTTGGGAAAGGGGAGCTGAAAGTAAGCTGCAAGCTGGAATAAGCTCAGAACTTTGAGTTGAACACCATTTCTTTTAACTTTGACACCCCAATACATTTGGTTAGCTTTAGTTGTGAGGGCAAGAATAGGTTTTGGACACAGACTTTTAAGTTGAACTCTTTGACTTAGACTTTCCTTAGTAGGTAGGGAAACCCACCTTAGCAGAGGGCAAGTTACGTATTCAACCGTCCTGACATTTAAGTTAATACATCTCTTTTGTTTGAACCTTAAATCTGTTGTCTGTGTCTTACTTCATTATGCCTTCACAAATGTCACGTGGCCATTTCAAGGACCAAACAAGCCATTAGAAGTGATTTCTGGTGGCCTCCGATGGATGAGGAGATTGAGCAACATGTGAAAGGCTGTAGTAGTTGTAAGGAGAGCGACAAGGCTTTGAAACCGATGGTTCCACCCATGGCAGTGCAGGATGTTCCATGCCTTCCATGGAAAGTTATAGCCATAGATTTTTTGGGGCCCTTAAATCTTTCGAGAGTGAAGTGTAGCTATGTCATTGTGGCTGTGGACATGCTGTCTAAATAGCCCAAAGTAGGTATAATAAAAGAGATCACCACTGCCAATGTTGTAGCATTTCTAGAGGGAGTGTTTTTCGAGGGAATGGTTTCCCTCTTTGATCATCAGTGACAATGGGCCTCATTTCACATCTTTAAAGTTTGATAAGTGGTTGAAGTATTTTGGTATTGAACATAGGAAGACCGCTTTGTATCATCCCCAAAGCAATGGGTGTGTTGAGAGGCTCAACAGAATGAGCATGGAAGGGGTTAGGATTGGAATGGCTAATAATGAGAGTTGGAAGGATGCTCTTTTGTAAAGGGTATTCCTGTATCACCTTACTCCACAAGCCACAACAGGAGTTTCCCCATTTGAACTTTTCAGTGGTCTGAAACCAAAACCTGCTTTTGACACCTGGTTGGTTGAGGAAGTCGAGTCTGGTGCAGCTTGACATTGTGAAAATTAGAGCACGCATTGTCAGGTAGAGTGAGATGGCGAAGGAGAGGTATGACAGAAGGCGTAGTTGCTCGTAGGTAGAGTTTCTGAGTGGAGACAGGGTGAATGTGTTTTTGCCGAGGAAGGGGAGGAAGTGTGATGCAAGATTTTCCACAGAGAAGGTGGTGGAGAAAGATTCAGGCAATGCTGTCAGAACGTTTGGTGGTGAAGTGTGGAACAAGGAAAGGGTGGCACCATTCAATTGACTTTCCACTGATTCCGATTTATGCATTTGTACATTGCTTTTCGTTTTGTTGCATCTTGCCGCTGTCATCAATGACATTTGTGATGTCATCTTTGATGTCATGGGTGTTAGTCCTTACAGTGCACAGTGGTAGTGCGAGTTATGGTTCGTTTTTACTTGTAAGCATAGTATGGATAGGTTGTTGTTAGTGCAAAGTAGCTGTAACATTCCTGTAACAAAAGTTTTTGCACTGAAGTTGATAGGTTGTTCTTAGGGCAACTGAAGCATAATGTCCCTTCACCAATGTGTTTGCACTGAAGTCGATAGGGTTTTAGTAGGACACTGTAACCAGAGCCTTCCTTTAGCATAGTTTTTTTCAGTAAAGGGGATAGGTTTTTAGGAGTGCAACTTAACCATGACGTCCGTTTAACAATGCTTTATGTTAGTGAATTTCATAGGTTTGTAGTAGGGCACTGTAACTGGGATGCCGCTTTAGCATAGTGTTTTCTGTAAAGATGATAGCTATTTGGTACTGCAACGGAACCATAACGTCCCGTAGACAATGGTTTGTCACTGATTCCTTGGCTGCCCTCATGATGAACATGTGAAAAGGCCAAATTGTCTGGTGTATGTATCCATTTGTGCTACCCCTTCATTTTCCAAATAGTGTTAGTGTATCTTAGCAATTACAGATGTACATGGTAAGTGTTGGTGAGTGTTTGAGTAGTTTCTCTTTTTGTGTTAACATTGCATGGGGAATCTGTGCCGCACAGTAGTGGCCAAGATGACTGCAATTGAGCAATATGGACCTTTCCTAGGGAGACTGCACCTGGCCAGCGTATGTGCAATCACACTGCAAGTATCCATAGGACTCCAATAGTGGCCACATGTCTGCATCTTCTAATACACTTTTAAATAGTTGTGGGTGGGCACGTGTATCCGTTGCACAGCTATAACCATGCATAGGGCATCCACTGTGTGCTGGTAACACAGATTCATACGGTAGGCTACCGCATTTCAAGTACTCCTGCCGACTACGTGGGTGGCTCTGAAAACCTACCAATGTGTGGCTGCAGCACGCCTGGCTGTATGACGCCCACTGGTAAACAAGGAACAGCAACCTGCAGTGTAACGTGGGCGTGTTAAATGTCGCATTAATTTCATTGATGTGCTGCTTGCCTTTCCATGACCCATGAAACAGACACATCGTGTCTGCACCGAGCAGTGTGACGAAAAGTGTCAAGAGGTCGCCTGCGGGTCGTACAGTTGAAGAAAATATGTAACTGCAGGTGGGACAGTTTGTAGTGAGTCTGCAAAATGGCAAAGCCAGTGCGGCTTGGTCATGCACATACTAGTGCATGTAAAGGCAAGTAAGCAAACAGCAGAATGTTCAGACCACAAACAATGTTAGTGGTGGTTAGAAAAGTACTGTAGCTGCATGGGTCGCACAGAACAATTGCCTTCCTGCTCCACGTAATGAAGCTGCGTTTCGCGTTGTTGTAAACATTCTTGTATTCCAGAATGTCTGCATCTCCGTGAATGCTACTCCTAAGGCTAATGGCGCAGCATGAAGTGTTTGTACTGCATGTGACGACAATTGAAATGCACAAGGGACCAGTGGGCAGTCTTCCGCCCTTCCAACAATTAAGTAGGGTAATTTCATGTACAGCATTTTCCACATCTGCTGCGGCCAACAAGAGGGGCACTCCTATATGACAGTGGAGCTCTAAAACATCCTTGCACGCCATATGCCGCGCTTCAGACCCTTACCCGGCAAAGGGCATTGTATTCTGCATGTACTGCAACACGCTACTCTACAGAGGGAAGGTACTTGGAAGTGCGTGGGAAGGGTCCGTCCGGGAGCATGACAATGACTGGTGCCTATGTAGGTGAGGGCCACCCAATAATTCTGTCTCTCCGCACCTCCCCTATGGTATGCATGCAGGTGCTGCCCTTTGCGTACCGGGCCTTTCCTACCATTCCTTCTGTGGCATCTGTCAGATGACCATAATCAATGGAAATGAAGTGGGAAAGGAAAAAAGGGAAATCAAAAAAAGCACCTTTCATAGATGAACAATGGGATTGTCAATGAAAGGATGCAGGGCGGGAGGCCTGGCACTGTGCAAAACACTGTTGTTGAATCGGTTGGAAAGAGGCTAACTGTAGAAAGAGGTTTCTTTAGTGTTACAGAGTGTTTTGAAGAGTTTCAGTGCAACACTGTGGTGTGCAGAAATTGGAATGGCAGGCATAGGACGATGAACGTTATAGCTGGGGGAAAACTGTTCGTGCTGTGAAACATCATGTCCCATGTGTGAAGTACGCCATTGGAACATGTTGTAGAAAGGCACAAATATACTTCTTCACAATGTACAGAGCTTTCTCCATTTGCAGACCAAATGAAAAATGACGCACCCACATCAGTGTCTGCATAATGCGATAGAAAGTTATGCAGGGGATCGGAAACAGACGCATGACCTGGGCAAGTGCCTCCTTCATTGCAAACGGCACTGAAACTCGTGTAACATGCTGTGCAATTTTCCCTCCACAATGAACAACAATAATGTTGGCATGATTGCGTGTCACCAAAGTGTCACACAGACAAACCAAAATCAGTCACTTCATTGTAGGTACTCCATTGCACTACACATCCACATGATAGATTCCAAAATGAGCAGCCACTGCACAGTGTTTTCCATTCACTTTCAATCAATGTATTTCAAACTTCCCCAAAACCTGCACGCTGTGGCTCGTGAAACACAGAGCCATAACCGCACCTTCTTCATTTCTGTCAACAAATACACTGTGTACTACAGTTTGCGCGTACACACCACACTGGATCTACGTTTTCCGACTGTGGCTGATTTTGAGAAAGGTGCAAACTACCAAAAGTTTGCACCGTTCCCATGCGAACACACGTACATACTACGGGGGCTGCAGGGGTTTCCCCCGCAACCCCCAGTCACTATATAACTTACCTGCAATGCTACCACCAAAGGTTCGAACCTTTGGTGTTCGAACCTTTGGTGGTAGCATTTTTAGAACTTTTGGTCCTTGCGGACCTTTGTTGTCGGTAAAAAGGTACAATCCCACCACACCCTGAAACCTTAATGACCAACCCTGTAGCCTCTACAGGCCCATTTCTATGGCCGTCATCTGTAAAAGGGGTGTATCTAACACGTGCCACCCTGCAACTATCGCGATATTCGCTGACTTTTCGTGCTGTGCATGCGCAGGAGTGGGGGAATAACTTTCAATCAGGGTAGGGGACGCAGTTCGTTGTGACGGCTCTCAAAAGAGCCTTTTTTGTGGGTTTTTTTAAAGGTGCTTCCTCTGAAACGCCTTTTTTTTGCAGTTTGTATATGTATTTTTGTGTTTTGTACGTCAGCTCACATTCTTACAATAGGGTCTTCAGTGCAACCTGTAGATTGTGAAACAAAATGTCATTGCCACTGGTCAACAAAGACATGCCTTTTCCTTTCAAAAGGTATATATATTGAGAACAAATGTTCTCATTATCACAGGAGAACATCCCAGCAGCACTCAAGAAGTCACACATGCTTCTGTTGATGAGACCCCTTCCGACCTCTGGCTGGGGACAAGAATCATTGGAATAGTCCCACACTATTCTTGAGGGTATACATGAGAAAAGCACCTTGGCAGTGGGAAAAATGTGCTGCACTGCTTTCATCATCTTCTTCAGTTGACGGTACACAGTGGAACAAGGCATGCAACCCAAAAAGAAGGCTCCAAGGTACCTGACCACAACTTGTACAGTTGCGGAAGTAGCCATGCTTTGACATTCTACAAGGATTAAAATCCAGAAGGAATTGCAGATCCTAGACAGCAAAAGGAAAGGTGAGCTGACTAAGGGGCGAAGGGTTGTGATTCAAATGGAAGTGGTTGTCAATTGGGAGAGGAGAAAGTTATTTCAATAACCCCTACTCAGCATTACCAAAACACTTAAGGTGGGGCTATTAAATACTCACTCAATGTGTAAACATGCAATCAATATACATGAGTTAATTATGGAGAAACAATTTGATATATTGTGCATTACAGAAACATGGCTGAAAGATCCAATAGGACCTGCATGTGATTTAGCAGTACCAGAAGGATACGTAGTGTATAGCACAAATAGAGATAGTGGGTAGGGTGGAGGGGGGTGGCCACTATAGCCAGAGATTCAATGAAATTATTTGAAGCTAATTTTAACTGCAATGGATGTGAAACCCTATAACTGAAACTAACGCATACACCCAACGACTGCCTTAACATTGTAGTTATCTACAGACCTCCATCATTAGTTTCAGATTTCGCTAATGAGCTTTGCTCTCAGCTAATAAACCTGAAATCATCTAACACATCTACATTGGTAGTTGGTGATTTTAATTATTGGAGAGGGAATGCGAACGATAAAGAAGCCACTTCACTGGAGAATATGTTAAACATCTTGATTACCTTGTAATCAATAAGGAACCTACAACCCCACAAGGAAACCAATTAGATTGGGTATTAACTCAAAACCTACAATCTCAGAAGGTGACCACTGAACCATGCATATGAAGTGATCACTTTTCTGGTTTCTTTTGAGGTTACATTGGTAACCACCAAACAGCAACATAACCCCCATATTAAAGTACTGAGTAGAAACTTTAAAAATATGGTGGTAGAACAACTTAAACCTTGCATATCAAAAATCTTGAAATAATTTCAAGATCAAGATAGCTGTGAAGTGATGCTAAATAAATATTTAACAGAGATTCAAAGCCTGGTGGAACAAGAAGGCCCAATGAAAACCAAAATAGCTAGAAAAATCTGCAAGCATCAGATATGGTTCAGTGAACTAAATAAACAGAAAGTAGAAAAAAGAGACTTAGAAAGAAAGTGGCACCAAAATCACTCCAAAGAAAATAAGGACAATTGGAAACAGGCGAATAAAAACTATAGAGAAAGTATAAGAGTAGCAAAGGACAATTATTACAATAAGGAAATTGCAGCAGCATCTAATGCCACAAGTAAAATATTTGAAATAATGAAAAGTATTGAGAAACCAAAGTCACTTACGCCGCCTTTGTCTCCATCTAAGGAACACTGCGACATGGTTCAAAATGCCTTTGTAGCAAAAACACAAAAGGCTAGAAATAACATTATTAAAGCCAGAGGACTCCCAGGTAAATCTATGTCAGAGAGAGACTGTTCCACTTGCAAGTTATAGATACATTTAACTTCACGCCAGTCTCGGAAATAGAAATATTAGGGGTATTGAAGCAAATGAAACCTACCTCATGTGCGGAAAATATACTACCAACAAAAATTATCCTAGTTAACAAAGAAATATTTGCACCAGTGTTTGTCAAAATAATCAATGCATCCTTTAGGGAAGGCTCAGTACCTAAGGAAATAAAGAAGGTATATATTAAGCCCCTGGTCAAAAAAGCTTGTCTGGATCCTAAGGACCCACGTAATCTTCGTCCGATCACTAACTCCAACTTCATCCTCAAGATACTAGACAAAATAGCAACCAACCAACTGCAAAAACATATAGAAGATCAGGTATCACTCCATAAACAACAATCAGGTTTTAGAGCCATCCACAGCACGGATATGGCTATGTTGGACCTGCAAAGCCATATGCTAGAGCTAGTTGACAGAGGCAAAACAGGGATGATGATGTTGCTTGATCTTAGCGCCGCCTTTGATCTGGTAGATCAACAGCTCCTAGTAAAAGCGTTAAAGAAAATAGCCGGGTTCTCCCCGGTAGCCCTGGACTGGCTTACATCCTTTCCTACAGAGCGCCAAGCCAGAGTGCACTGGGGGGATATGTTTTCTGAGGCTATATCCATCATCTTTGGAGTGCCCCAGGGAGCAAGTCTGTCCCCGTTGCTTTTCAACATATATATGAGAAGCCTCTGTGATTTGTTGGATGACGTCGGCGTCTTTTTTTACAAATTACGCCGATGACAAGCAACTTGGTATTGAATTGGAGGGAGACTACACTAGGGATAGTGCTAAAATATCTGAAGTGTACAGCATAATTGACTTATGGATGCAGCAAAACTGGATGTGTTTGAATAACATGAAAACAGAGCTCATGATATTTGGATCCAGTACAGCAAGAACAAAGTTAGGAGAGGAGTATGAAACCTTCTCAATTAAAGAGGCTAAAATTCAAGTCATGAGCCACGTTAAGACACTGGAGATGGTGGTTAATGCCAAAGTTAGCTCAGAGGCGCTGGTCAATTACTTGCATAAAAACAATGCATATTACTTACGCCTCATGAGAGCAATCAGACGTACTTGAATGAGGAGAATACAGCAACCATTGCGAGAGCTACAGTGTTGTCCAGACTGGATTACGGCAATACACTGTTAATAGAAGCAACTAAAAAAGATATTGCCAGGTGTCAAGTCATGCAAAATGACGCAGTACACATAGTGAAGAGAATAAAAACCAGAGAACATATAAAAATGGCAAGAAAATCTTTTCATTGGTTAAGAGTAGAGGATAGAGTGAATTTTAAGTCTATGACCATCATACATAGGTGCTTGTATGGAGACACCCCCTGCTATTTCAAGAATCAATTTGTAAGATACACGCCACTGAGGCAGCTACGCTCAGCTGACAAAGGTTTGCTCAATGTGCCAAGATACATTCTTAAGACAGGTATAGGCAGATCCTTTGCAGTGCGTGCTGCGCAACAGTGGAACAAACTCCCACTCACTCTGCGGCTAGAAGAGAATTATCATGCCTTCAGGAAAAGCTTAAAGACATGTCTCTTTAAGTGATAGCACTCAGTTAGGAAACTGATGGCTCCTTAGGACTATAGATAGATGCTCCTTGTAGATCCAGTCTTTGTTGTTTGTTACAAGCGCCCTGATGCCTGCGGGCTGCTGGCTCTATATAAGTAGACATAACATAACAAGCACTCTTCCGAAACAGCACGCTTCTACACTGCACCACAAAGGCTCCACTCCCTCCAAACCGAAATTCCCACAAAAGCCTTCTTGGAGGGCATACACAAACAGATCTTTCACAAAGGCATCACCCACGATGAAAACTGTGCGTCTTGCCATGTTTGCCAGCCGCACTACACAAAGTAATGAAACAAATTGTTGCTGCCCTTTCCTGTGACGCACACCCTGAGCGCCTGATTGGACAATCCCCACAGTCCCATTTCCATTGACCAGCAAGGTGAGGAGCGAAGTATGTGGCACATGCTCTTCCCCAAGTACCACAAGGGCCGCACCCCAGTGAAGCAGGAGGAGTCCGTTTTCCTATTGCTGCCCTTTCCTGTGAGGCACACCCTAAGCACCTGATTGGACATTCCCCACAGTCCCATTTCCATTGGCCACCATGGTGAGAAGCGCAGAATATGGCACATGCTCTTCCCCAAGTAACACGAGGGCTGCGCCCCAGTGAAGGAGGAGGAGTCCTTTTCCCTATTGGTGCCCTTCCCTGTGGCGCACACCCTGAGCACCTGATTGGATAATGGCTTACAGTCCCATTTCCATTGGCCAGCAGAGTGAGAAGTGCAGAATGTGGCGTGTACGCTTCCCCAAGTACAGCGAGGGCCGCGCCCCAGTAAAGCAGGAGGACTCCTTTTTCCCGTGCATTATTTCGTGTCCATCACTACCTCATTGGGGACTATTAAGTAGTCACACAGGCATCCACCAATGACATTGACGACCTTAGCATCGTACACTGTCTCTTCCGTACAACACTTCATATGTACCGTTGCACATTAAGCCTGCAAGAGGCGTGTTATTGTAAAGCACGTTCGGTAGAAAGTTCAGTAAAATAATGCAACATTTGTGCATCAACATTCATCCAGTTGAGCACCCCTCACCACAAACTGGAGGTATGAATAGTATTTCGTCCGCGAAATGTGTAGGACTCCGTTATAAGTACCTGTGCGCATGGTGTGTGTCACTGAGCATCCATTACGATCGTAAAAATGTAACTGTTTTTTTCTCCCATCCACTGCCATGAAGTCACACATCAATTGCATATGCTTGCAACGTTTCCATTTAACCATACCACCCATTGTTATATCGCAACAGGAACTCTCTTCTTTCCTTTCGACAATAGTAGACTTTTTTTTCACCACTAACCCATGTCTTACAGAAATTGTGAAAATGTGGCTTCAAAACCAGCACTGAATGTAGTAACGTAAAGCAAGTCCGAAAACCTCACTGTGTCCACAGCTGTGGTTCTCTGTAGGCTGCACTATTGCAACAGCCTCAGTCGAAATGTGCCTCCTTTCACTCTACACCCTCTGCAACTCATCCAGGACAGGACTGTGCAGCTTGTCCTTGGCCTCAAGTCCAGGGGTGGTATCGCTCCAGGACTGAAATGTCTGCACTGGCTCCCAGTACCTGCCAGCAATAATGTGAAAACCCTCTTCATAATGCACAAGGCCTTCTGGGTCCTGGGGCTTCAATACCTGCAACTGTCACTGCGTAAATATGTGCGTGCTCAGGCTCTTCCCTCATCCGCCTCCAACTCCCTCAGGGTCACTCACTTCTACAAGCTTGGTGGTAGATCTCTTTCTTTGGCTGGGGCCTTCCTCTGCAATAGCTTCCCTGCCTCCCTGAAACTTGAGGAGAACCATCGCCGGTTCCGGAAGCAACTGCAAATCTTTCTCTTTGCCTCTGCTTTTGCTCCTCCTCTCCCATGCTGACTTACTGCCTGGAAATTATGCTGCACTGGTTACCTAGCCACCCTCTGATGTCGGGCCAGGTCCACCCCCCACCGCGCCAGTTGCACCCATGCACTGCCTTTCTGGCAAAACCCTCAGTTGGGGACTGTTTGCTGTATCCCTAACAGTTCCACCACCTCCAGATGTCTGCACTTATCCTTGCACTTGCCACCATTGGGCCATATTTTCACTTCTTGTCATTTTATTCTTCCCATGTAGTACACTTTCGCCTCCCCCCTTCCCATGCACTTGGGCGATCTGAGTGCCAACTGGCTTAGTTGGTTTGTTGTCTCTGTCTCCCCTCTGTTCCCCCTCCCTTGCCTCGCTGCACCTTGCACAGCTAGTGTATAGGTGCACTGTAAATGACATATCATACAATTTGACATCATATGTTAACATACCCACATTGCATTCATGACAACAAGATTCCTGCCCCTTACCTTGCACACTTCCACCAAAGGCTTCTGCACTTCTTTGTACAAAGGGACCTTCTGCCACACTTTGTACTTACACACCACAACCACAAGCCTTATTGAGCAATGCCTTAGTATCCACAGTCCCATGTCCATGGCTCCCATCCTGCAAATAGCTGGATTTGCCACATGTAATTCTGAAACTACCGCAGAATCTGCAGAGTTTTTGAAAGATGTGCTTTTTTTCTTTTCTTTTTTTGTCCTGTTTTTGGTATGTACGTGCTTGCATACAATGTTTATTTTACCTCTTTCGATGCATTTCTGTTTGCTTTTCCTCCTGACACTTTTTAGCGACCGAAGGTGAACGCTTCTCTTACATTTCTCTGCAACGCTTTGTTCATAGTGGTAAACAAAACAGCATTGCCAATGGAAGTAAAAAAAATTCCATTTCCTTGAAACCACTCCAGATCTCGCTCGTTAATGCTGTCATATTCGGTGCAGAACATACCAGCACTGCACATGAAGTCACACATGCTTCTCTTTATGAAACATCTCCCGACCTCTGGCTGTGGACAAATTACACCGGCATGGTCCCATGCTCCTCTTGGTGGTATAGCTGTGAAAATCAACTTGGCAGTGGGAAAAATGTGCATCACTGCTGTCGACATGTACCACAAATGAAGGCCTCCATAATGCACGATGACTACATCAACAGTACCGGCAGAGGCCACATATGTACAAAGGAGAACTATGGCACCGAAACCGCACTCATGGACTGTGCTCCAAAAAGCCTCCACTTCTTCCAACTGAAAGTTAGCAGCAAAGCCTCTTTCCACAGCATACCTGTGCAGGTCTTGCACAAAGGTATAACCCACGATGAGCACTCTGTGCCTCTCCATCCCTACCAACCTCACTGCATCGACATTTGGGGAATGATATCGCCAACCCTTCATGTCAACGACACCCGACATCTGATTGGCTAAATCGCACAATTCCATTTCCATGCCCACCATCCTTAAAAGGCCAGGATGTGGCACGTTCGCGTTTCCACCTAAGGGCTGGGCCCCAGTAAAGCAGGGATACTCCTTTTTTCCTTTCCACTCCAGCCATGCATGCAGGGCGCTAGGCCCTCACCACAGAAAACACACCATAGTACGCGCTATGGTTAAATGCTCATGTCATGTGCACTGCACTCCCAATCTGCAATTGAGCCTGCCAGCTTTCACCCTGGGCACATATTTGCATGCATGGCTGCATAACGTTGCATTGGGTTTTTTGAACGATATGTAGGAGGCCGTGTATGTTAGCCATAGTTTACATGTGTGTGTCAGCTTGCAATCGCCGGCGCGTTCCCCTAGCTCACCTGGTGATACTAAACGAACAATCTCACATACGGGCAGGCGATTGCACAATGGACTATTTCGAAGGCATTGGGGGTTGCCATGGCGATGCTGGCACTTGACACGGCTGCAGTCACGTTCCCGTCTGCTTTCCGCTCACGTGACTCCCACGCCGCAGCAACGCCGATATAGTCATGCCCCTTCCTTCCCCCATCGCTTCTGATTGTTTTCTCCTCGGACTTCAACAGCAGCGCTTATGTACTACTGAACTCCTGGTCTTTTAACCCTTGCTTGTTTTTTGGACTTCGTTTGTCTTGCCCTCCTGTCTAAGCCTTCTTGAACTGCTACGACCCGGACTGTGTAACTGGCTGTGCTTTTGTCTCGTGATTTCACTTCTTCTTGTTGCTCGTGGATTGAGGACCTGGACTGCTTACGGAATGCTTTGCTTTATGGACATTGTTTAAACACCTCTACAAGGAGCTGCGCTCGAAATACCATCTCCTAGGCGTACTCGTGCCGGCGGGAATAGGGTGTTTATTTCTGTGCTGGACTAGAGACTGCCTGCAGCACTTTGGAACTCGACTGTGTTGGACTAGAGACTGCCTGCAGCACTTGTGAAACCTAGGCATCCTCGTTTCGGCGGTACAGGTGGAGTTCTTGCTTCATTGTGGAATTTTGGAACTATTCGCTTTTCAAGTTTACGTCTTGCTGTGCTGGTGCTACAAAAGAGGTTCTGCTTTTGGACAGATAGGTAAGCAAAGGTACTAGTGCCTGGTTATTTCTATCCGATTCTATTTCCAGTCCTAGGCTTACCTGTTATGTGTTGTGTTTACTATAGATTCGCTATCTGACTCCAGTACTGGCCAATTCATACCTGCTATCTCAGGAGTCATCTTGGTTATAGTCAGGTGGGTTGCCAATTGCCATTTATGCTACTAAGTACCCTCCATATACCAGTTGCTAACCCAGTGTTTTCTTTGCAGCCATTTGGGGTCCAGCGTGTGCAGCCATCGTCAATTACTCTTTCAACCAATTAAACGCTCAGCACTGTTCTTAAGTACAACTGAGTATTGCATTTGTGGGAAGAACTCATTTCTTCACTACGAGTTCAAGAGTACCCCATGCCCGTTAGGCACTTGGTCCTGATCGTGTGCTGCTGAGCATGGCCTTTCATGCTGCAATATCTTAAAGCACTCCCAAAAGCAAAGGGCTTATAAGGGGAAATCCATATGAAATACACATAGTGGCGCCCTCTCGTGTAACAGGGCCAATGATGTACACCATATGCTAATTTACGCATAACAGCTCTCTTCTGCTGGTCTATCAAGTGTACAATGTCCTCCACAACCATTGTGTAAAAGTCACCAACTTCAAATGCATGCAGAGTGACAACTGCATGGCTGCATTATGTTGTGGTGGCTGTAAAGAAGGCCTAGGCTGTTGGGTGCAAGTGTGGTGAACGGTATGTAGGAGGCTGTGTACATTGGCCATATTTTACATGTGTGCTGCTGGGCACTTCCTAAAGCAAGGGTCTTATAAGGGCCTAACCATAGCAAACGCAAATGATGACATGTAGCTCCCTATTGTACAACAGGGGGCAATGATGTGCGCAGTATGTTAATGTACGCATAGCAGCTCACTTCTGCTGCCCTACCAAGTCTACAATGTCCTCCACAACAACTGCGTAAAAGTCACCAACCTGACATGCATGCAGACTGACAAGTGCATGACTGCATTATATTGTGGTGGCTGTGATGAAGGCCTAGCCTGTTGGTTGCATGGCCTACAGCCAACGGCCTTCGGCCATGCATCCATCTTACAGCACTTTCTTAAGCAAGGGTCTTATAAGGGCCTAACCATAGCAAACGCAAATGATGACATGCGGCTCCCTATTGTACAACTGGGGCAATGATGTGCACAGTATGCTAATGTATGCATAACAGCTCACTTCTGCTGCTCTACCAAGTCTACAATATCCTCCACAACCATTGCGTAAAAGTCACCAACCTGACATGCATGCATGCATGCAGACTGACAAGTGCATGACTGCATTATATTGTGGTGGCTGTGATGAAGGCCTAGCCAGTTGGGTGCATGGCCTACGGCCATGCACCCAACAGTCTAGGCCTTGCCCACACCCACCACAACATAACAAAGCCATGCAGGCAAACATGTAGTTATGTGCCACAAGTCAGAAAGGCAACATAGGTACCAGCACTTCTACCCACCCTGTGCATCCTAAAGCAAGAATGCAAGCATGCATGTTCCACTTACCGTAATGCACAAACATACAACACTCTTTAGCACTGCTACCCACTTCCATTCAGAAACAATTGTAATAATGCCAACCAAACAACACAATCTTCACAACTTTGGTCTTGCACTCCACACTCTACTATGTGCATACAAGCAATACTGCATAGTGCACTACAACACTTACTAATCTGCGCAATGCACACTATGCAAGCACATATAAGAACCAGTTGCACCGTAACCTCTTCCATATGTACACTAGTTCATTAGTGCAGCCAGTGGCCACCCTACATGACTGGTCACTGCAGCATCTCCACCCATACACTGACAACTGTAGGATTGTAACGCTCACCTGATTCCCGCAGAGGCGCCGGTCTTGACTGGGTGAATGCCGTATCTTCAAAGGTGATGTGTAACACACGGTTGGCTCTTTGGGCTGGACCTCTGTGCGCTGTATGTCTGACTCGAAGAGTAAGATGTCTGCAGATAGAAAATATGGGATTAATGAACTGGGGTTGTTGGGTGCCTCTCTCCTCTTCCCTTTCTCTTCTCCTGTAGAACCCCAAAGGTTAACGCCCTCACCTTAGGTAAGTGAACGCCGAACTCTCCATCTGCCTCGGGGCAGGGTGCCGTAACCAGTTTCTTCACTGGATAAGGGTGCAGGCCTCTTGACCTCAGAGGACTGCTGTCCGTCGTTAACTGCACGAACGGTAAGTTCTGGGCCCTTCAAATGTCTTAAAAGTCTTTTGTAATGATATCCCTTGTTTTGCAGGGTTCCGGTGATGGCGGATGGCGGGCTGATGAGAGTTGAGGATCGAACCCGCGTGAGGAATAGAAGCGCCTGGAAGCACGTAAGTAAGCGCTTGTAGCCTGCTTCACAATGCGCACTAACTGTCCCTTTTATCTTGCAGGTACAAGTTCGGAGCTTTAGAGAAGCTGAAGGGTGCTGGAATACCCACTGGATTCGGCGTGGGAAGGAGTAATGGCACGTGAGTAATAAAGTTGCCCAATGTCTTTAAACGCACCTTCTTTTGTCTTTCAGATGCGGGATGCAGCGCCGAAGGCCTCCGGAGCGTACGAAGAGCTGGTAAGCTTTTGTCTTTCAGATGCCGGAATGCAGTGCGAAGACCTCCGGAGCCTGCGAAGAGTAGGTAAGCCTTTGTCTTTCAGATGCCGGAATGCAGCGCGAGGCGTTGGTGACAGCCGATGGACCAGGTAAGAGATGCGCTGCCACTGAAGACCGTAGTGCTAACCTGTTCTTTCTTTGTCTTTACAGGTGCTGCTGAAGACTGGATTCCAGGATGGTAAGCCTTTGTTCCCTTAGGCCCAGGATCAGAAGCAGAAGACACGATGAGCGTTCTGCTGCAGAGAATGCAGAATAACGCAAAGCAAGATTCATCCATCGGGTGTGGTTTAAATAGCCTCCTGTAGTGCTTAGGTGTCTCCTTCCACAGCCACGCCTAGGTAAGAAAAGAGTTCCTGCTTTCCAGAAGAGTTCCAGTGTTCTGAACCTAGGGAGTGGCTCCTGCCCCACCCAACAGGAAAGGTAGTCCCAAACAGAAGAGGATCAGGGGTTCAACTGGCAGGTAAGTAAGCAGCATGGTCTGCTGTAGGTAAGTCCACCCAAGCATTATGAGCCCGGCGCTTCCAGCGCTGGGACTGGGCATCTTTATGAGCCTGGTGCCACTGGCGCCAGGACAAGGTCCAAAAGGTCCCAATTGGGACTGGCTGGCACTCGGAACCGGGGTTATGGGTCTGCTTCCAAGGGAGTCGGGCAAGTCGTGATCTTTTGGAAGCAGAGATCATGACAGCACCCCCCCTCAAGGCCCCTCCCAAACCGGGCTTCTCCGGGGGTTTGGGCTTGTTAGGAAATGTTCGATGAAATCTTTTGATTAGACGAGGCGCGTGGACATATTCTGCAGGTTCCCAGGATCTTTCTTGGGGACCGTAGCCTTTCCAGTCAATCAGGTAAAATAGTTTAGATTTGGAGATCTTGGAATCCAGGATGCTTTTGACTTCAAACTCGAGTTCTCCATCAACTAGAATAGGTTTTGGAGATGTAGTTAGTCGGGTTTGAGGTTGCACGGGTTTTAATAGAGAGACGTGGAAGACCGGATGTATCTTCATGTGAGGGGGCAAGTCCAACTTGACCGCTACTGGATTTACTATGGTAGTGATGGAATAGGGACCAAGGTATCTTGGGTTGAATGTGCGTGGTCCTTTTAGAGGTAGATATTTGGTGGATAACCAGACTTGATCTCCTACTTGATATTGGGGGGCTTCCTTCCGATGTTGGTCTGATCCTTTCTTGTATTGTTCTTTAGCCCTTTGAAGGTGAGAAACGGCTTCCTTAAAGGCTTGGGTGATTGTAGAATGCAGGTGGTCTACTGCTGGTGTTCCAAGATCTTGGAGTGGATCTAACTCCGAGGTTCGAGGGTGACTACCGTATAAAAGAAAAAACGGGGTCTTCCCAGTTCCCGAGTGGACAGAGTTATTGTAGGCATATTCGGCTATCCAAAGGATATCTTTCCAAGTTTTTTCAGTTTGTTGTAGCATGCAGCGCAAATACTGTTCCAGAGTTTGATTGGTCCTCTCGGTTTGTCCGTCGGTTTGAGGGTGGTGGCTGGTCGAAAGTCTCACATCAATTTGAGCCGACCGACAGCAACTTCGCCAAAAATGAGAAATAAATTGACTACCTCGATCCGAAATTAGAACTGAAGGAAAACCGTGTAGTCGGACGATGTTTTCGAGAAATTCTCGGGCCAGAGTTGCTGCTGTTGGTAAGCCTTTGAGTGGAATGAAATGCGCCATCTTGGAGAATAGGTCCACGATTACTAGGATCGTATTGTATCCGGAGCATGGAGGTAGATCGGTGATGAAGTCCATAGAAAGCGTATGCCAAGGGCGAGGCGGGATGTCAATAGGGCGTAAGAGGCGGGCTGGTTTTTCCTTTTGACTCTTGTTTTGGGCGCATACTCCACAGGACATTATAAAGTGTCTGATATCTTTTTTCCAAGACGGCCACCAGAAGTAGCGCTTGATCTTTTCCGAGGTCTTGGTCATACCGGGATGTCCTTCCATTAAAGAATCGTGATAACAAGAGATTACCTTTTTCTGTAAATCTGTGCTGGGCAGGTATAACCGTTCTTGGAAATATAATAGGTTGTCCTTCACCGTAAAGTCCTTTCCCTGCAGATGCCAATTCTGTATGTCTGCTGGAGTTACCAGTAGCCTGGCTTTATCCTTAACTTCCTCTATGGATTGTGTGGCGATTACACCTAGAATTCTTTGTTCGGGAATGATAGGTACAGGTTTAGGATTGATCAAATGTTCTTCCACTCCCATCCGAGAAAGGGCATCAGCTTTACCGTTTTTTGTACTAGGTCGATAGGTAATTATGAAGTCTAACTCGGCAAAGAATAGTGCCCAACGGAGTTGCCTAGAGGATTGAGCTTTTGCGGTTTTCAAATATTGCAGGTTTCGGTGATCTGTAATCACAGTAACGGTGTGTCGGGCCCCCAGAAGATAATGCCGCCAAGCCTTAAAGGCGGACTTGATAGCTAGAAGTTCCTTATCAGTAATAGTGTAATTGATTTCAGGAGGCGAGAATTTGCGGGACCAAAATGCCACGGGATGCAACTGATTGGTTACTGGGTCCTTTTGTGATAGAACTGCCCCCATGGCAAGGCTCGAAGCATCAGTTTCAACGATGTAGGGGAGTTCTGGGCGAGGATGTTTTAAGATCGGTGCAGAGATAAATCTAGTCTTCAAATTCTGGAAAGCTTGTTCCGCCTCGGTAGACCATTCAAAACGTTTGTTTTTCTTTAACAAGGCGGTGATGGGCTGGACTATTCGAGAGAATTCGGGGATAAACCTGCGGTAAAAGTTAGCGAAGCCTAACATGCTTTGAACACCTTTTACGGAGGATGGCGATGGCCATTTGAGAATTGCATCGACCTTCTTTGAATCCATACGCACTCCGCTAGGTGATAATATGAATCCCAAGAATTCAACTTCAGTCACGTTGAGAACACATTTTTCCAACTTAGCGAAAAGTTTGTGTTGACGCAATCTCTCGAGGACCATTTTCACGTGTTTCCGATGTTCATATTCCGATGAAGAATAAACGAGAATGTCGTAGATATAAACAACAACACACACATCTATGAGCTCTCTGAGGACATCGTTCATAAAATATTGAAAGGCGGCCGGGGCATTGCAAAGTCCGAAGGGCATGACCTGATATTCAAATAGCCCATACTTGGTGCGGAAGGCCGTCTTCCATTCATCGCCCTCTTTTACTCGTACCAAGTGGTAGGCTCCTCTAAGATCCAGCTTTGTATATATGCATGCTTTTCTGACTTGGTCCAGGAGTTCAGGGATCAAAGGTAACGGATATCTATTCTTAACGGTGATCTGGTTCAGGGCGCGATAATCTATACAAGTTCTAAGGTCCCCTTCTTTTTTTGGAACGAAGAACAAAGCTGAGGAAGCAGGGGACTTGGAAGGACGAATAAACCCATTCGCTAGGTATTGATCCAGGTATTGTCGGAGGTGAAGATTCTCAGGCTCGGTGAGGGCATAAATTCTACTACAAGGAGGAGTAGATCCAGGTATCAGGTCTATCTGGCAGTCATAAGACCTATGAGGAGGTAGAGAGTTAGCCTGATCCTTCCGGAAAACATCTTGGAATTCTAGGTATTCAGGAGGTAACTGGGGAGCCTCCGAGGAAATTGCTGCCAGTGCAACACCAGGTCGAGGGTGACAAGTAGAGACACATTCTGGAAACTGAACCGTTCTTGCTCGCCAATCGATCTGAGGATTGTGCTTCTCTAACCAAGGAATGCCTAGAATAATCTGGAACTGAGGGGCCTTGATCACATCGAACACGATCTTCTCATGGTGTCCATCTTGACTTACTAGCGTCACTTCTTGGGTGGTATGCGTTACTGGTCCGGAGGCTATCTCCGTACCATCCACCGTAGTAATGACGTCCTTTACAGCCTTTGGACAAAGAGTCAAATTCATCCTCAAAACCATTTCATGATCCACATAATTGCCGATGGCACCGCTGTCGACGTAAGCTTCAATCGCATGTAATCGATCCGGATGGTCAGGGCTAATGAGGACCATAGGTATCACGAAATGCGAGGTCACGGAACTGGTTTTAACGCTCGGCAAGAGGACCTCTATTCTTGTCGGGCGAGGTCGTTTCCCTACTCAGAGTTTGTGACCCTGGTAACTGCAGCTCCTACTGCCTTCTTGGCTGGTTTCACCGGACAGTCTCGAAGAAAGTGCCCCGAGTTTCCGCAATAGAGGCATAATTGCAGCTGTTTTCTCCTTTCCCGCTCCTTTTGTGTTAGTGGTCCTTTCAGGCCCCCTATTTGCATGGGTTCCCCGGAGTCTACTCCTTTGGTAGGAGTTGGTGGTTTGGAAAATACTCGAGCATCAAACTTGGAACGATCGGCCTTCCTGTTCTGCAGTCTGTGGTCAATTTGAACGACTAAGTCAATATAGTCCGAACAGTCTTGCAGGGGATTCACTACTTGGGCTAACACATCTTTGAGCTCTCCACGTAGACCTCTATAAAACAGCGTAATCCTTTTGTCCTCAGGCCATCGAGTTTCCACTATCAGTCTGTTGAAAGACGCAATATAAGCCAAAAGGTCTTGATTACCCTGTCGCAATGAAAGGAGCTCATTGTCCAAGGCCTGCCCCTGTGAATGTCTTGCAAACAGTTTTTCCATACTGAGCTGAAAAGCTTGAAAATCATGGAGAACCGGATCATCTTGATTAACTAGAGGGATCGACCAGTCTGCCGCATTGCCACTAAGGTACGAAAGCACGAAAGCTACCTTAGCTTGATCAGTTGGAAAGGTTGCTGGCCGGCATAAGAAGTGCAACCGGCACTGATTAATAAATAGTGCAAACCTCTTTGGGTCACCAGAAAATCATTCGTGCGGAGCCAGAGGTACATTCCCAGGTAGGTTGATCTGCACTGGGTTCGTAAAGGATGTTGAAGGAAGATTTGCCCCTGATGCGGGTAACGGAGTTTGTCCGGCTTGTGACTGTAGCAATTGTCTAGCGAGAACGTCTGTTCGCTCCTTGGAAATAATCAGTTCCCTTCTTAGAGCATTCGTTTCCTGACGGGCTGCATGCACTTCTGCTCTTAGTTCCCCAAGTAACTGGGCTAGCTGGTCGGTATCCGAGGTTTCCATAGCGCCTGGGTGGGAGTTTTGCGGTAGGCTTTGCGTTCTGTAACGCTCACCTGATTCCCGCAGAGGCGCCGGTCTTGACTGGGTGAATGCCGTATCTTCAAAGGTGATGTGTAACACACGGTTGGCTCTTTGGGCTGGACCTCTGTGCGCTGTATGTCTGACTCGAAGAGTAATATGTCTGCAGATAGAAAATATGGGATTAATGAACTGGGGTTGTTGGGTGCCTCTCTCCTCTTCCCTTTCTCTTCTCCTGTAGAACCCCAAAGGTTAACGCCCTCACCTTAGGTAAGTGAACGCCGAACTCTCCATCTGCCTCGGGGCAGGGTGCCGTAACCAGTTTCTTCACTGGATAAGGGTGCAGAACTCTTGACCTCAGAGGACTGCTGTCCGTCATTAACTGCACGAACGGTAAGTTCTGGGCACTTCAAATGTCTTAAAAGTCTTTTGTAATGATATCCCTTGTTTTGCAGGGTTCCGGCGATGGCGGATGGTGGGCTGATGAGAGTTGAGGATCGGACCCGCGTGAGGAATAGAAGCGCCTGGAAGCACGTAAGTAAGCGCTTGTAGCCTGCTTCACGATGCGCACTAACTGTGCCTTTTATCTTGCAGGTACAAGTTCGGAGCTTTAGAGAAGCTGAAGGGTGCTGGAATACCCACTGGATTCGGCGTGGGAAGGAGTAATGGCATGTGAGTAATAAAGTGCCCAATGTCTTTAAACGCACCTTCTTTTGTCTTTCAGATGCGGGATGCAGCGCCGAAGGCCTCCGGAGCGTACGAAGAGCTGGTAAGCTTTTGTCTTTCAGATGCCGGAATGCAGTGCGAAGACCTCCGGAGCCTGCGAAGAGTAGGTAAGCCTTTGTCTTTCAGATGCCGGAATGCAGCGCGAGGCGTTGGTGGCAGCCGATGGACCAGGTAAGAGATGCGCTGCCACTGAAGACCGCAGTGCTAACCTGTTCTTTCTTTGTCTTTACAGGTGCTGCTGAAGACTGGATTCCAGGATGGTAAGCCTTTGTTCCCTTAGGCCCAGGATCAGAAGCAGAAGACACGATGAGCGTTCTGCTGCAGAGAATGCAGAATAACGCAAAGCAAGATTCATCCATCGGGTGTGGTTTAAATAGCCTCCTGTAGTGCTTAGGTGTCTCCTTCCACAGCCACGCCTAGGTAAGAAAAGAGTTCCTGCTTTCCAGAAGAGTTCCAGTGTTCTGAACCTAGGGAGTGGCTCCTGCCCCACCCAACAGGAAAAGTAGTCCCAAACAGAAGAGGATCAGGGGTTCAACTGGCAGGTAAGTAAGCAGCATGGTCTGCTGCAGGTAAGTCCACCCAAGCATTATGAGCCCGGCGCTTCCAGCGCTGGGACTGGGCATCTTTATGAGCCTGGTGCCACTGGTGCCAGGACAGAGTCCAAAAGGTCCCAATTGGGACTGGCTGGCACTCGGTTGGAAGCAGAGATCATGACAAGGATGTTCTACCAATCACCACACCCATGCAACCAACAATGTGAGAAATGCAGCCAAATCACTCACACAAAGCGCCAATGTGCCACTGCCTTTGAACCAGTGGACATACCCTTTCAACCAGTGGACATACTTTTCTGTGCAAGGGCTGCAGCCATGCATTAAAGGGGCTACGGATTAACCAAACACAGCACACCATAGTACACCCCTTCTGCAAATGTGCCTGCCACCACTCATCACAGAAAGACATTGCCGCTGCAGCTGGCATGCCATAACGAAGGTTGCCTGCAGTGACCACACAAGATTGTTGCCTGTTGAGGTAACTGCGAATTGGCGTAGTATGCACGGATTCCGCTGGCACACCACTGTCTTCTTCTAATGAGATATAGCACTTGAAGCACTTCTCACTCCCCCATCCTTTCCGTCCCTTCGTCCCACCACCAGATGCCGTGAACTGTTTTTCAGGCCCTTTCGCTGCCGCATTTTCCTCCGACACAGCATGCCGCCGTTATGGACAACTTTTGACACCCATCACCACACACAGCGTTGCAATAAACATTTTCACTGCACGGCCAACAGGGAAATGGAACGCCTGAGCAGAGCTACATATGACTAATTTTAGTCACCACACTGCTACATACAAGAGGCCCAGCCATGCACACAATGGCTTACAGCCTTGGCACAGACACAACACTATCCTCTGGTACACCATGGCGGCATTTCCCAAAAACATTGACGCACAATACAATTCCCTCCAGCCAACCACCGGCCGCGTGCGATGTTCGCCGACATGACGGCGTACCGCAGGCCAATGAGACTTCGATCCGCGGAGCGAACAGTGAAATGGGTCCATGCAGTGGACCCAGATATCACTCATTTTTTTAGACGTACATTTCTGTTGTTCGCAACAAAAGTACTGATCAGATTTCCACCAAACACACAAAAGCACGCTTTCTGACCCTAAGCCCCCACTGCTGCCGCAAATTTGGTGAAAATCCATCCAGCCGTTCAGCCTGTAGCCGTGCGCAAAGTTTTTGCCCATTCAGTCTATGGAAGAAAAAATGGGACCTCCCTATAACTTTGCCCGCCTCTACGAAACCTCGCCCAACTTGGGAAAAATATTCTGTGAAAGCCCTATACCTTTTTTTGCAAAGTTTGGTGAGGATTCCTCCAGGGGGAGCGAAGTTATAAGCTGCCGAAAAAGTGCTCTGCCTATGAGTTTATCAATTTAACCATAACTACACGGCCGCTACCGCGAGCTGTGCAATATATATTATACTATAGTTAAGGTGTGTAGTGAGTTCCATAGGAAATTAAAACAATTAATTGCTAATAACCTTTGACTTGCATGATGAATTTGGCTGAAATTGTGCATCAGCGCTCTCCTAATTCTCTGTGGGCCAGATGGCTGAAGGGTACCTGCTTCAGTTGTCTATACACCTCGCCAGCACGTCACGAACAAGACCAGTATCAAAGATTGACTACTGAGTACGACAGACTTGCTCCCTCACACTCTACTGGGCATATTCTGGCATTGCAGCTCAGCGATGCAGGGACATGTTAAGTAAGTTCAAATAATTATAAAAACAGAGGGCAGCAGAGTGCTCTGAAAATCGTCCAGTAGGCAGAGTGGAATTTCTTCACAGCAGCATATAGAACCAACAGTTTCTCAGTTCCTGCCTTTAGCCCCATTATATTAACTGTGTAAGGTGATCACATGCATGCTCGGACTGGCCTATAGGGCAATGGGGCCAAGCCTGAACCAAAAACTCAGTTTTGACCAGTGTTACTGAATACATGTTCTTTCAAATGCACAATTTGCATCACATTTTATCAACCCCACATCCCCTGGGTGCTACTCAAAGGCGTTTGTCACAAAAGGAATGAACTGCCATTTGCCACTGTGTGACACTTTTTCATTGGTGCCCAATCAATTTTATGCATCAGTCCAACCCTGATCACATGCCACTGCAAAAGGTATCAGGACAGGAGCCACATGGGGGCAGGGGTGGTGCAACTGATTACGGTAATCACATTGCAAGCGACTTCCACAAAGGCTGCACTAATGTAACCTCCATAACAATGGATTCGCCCTTTATGGATTGGTTTAAAAATAATGTTAGTGACACAGGATCAAAGGACTGCCACCATGCAAGCCAATCTTCTTTAGTTCAAGAATCCTTATTAAAGGAAATAAACATGGTCAAATCCTTATCTACTAAAATAGTTAGGACAAATACTCTCTCTGTCATCTGGATAGTTGTTGTGGTCTATGCAAATGATCACACCAGGCAGGAGATTGAGTTAGTGTTCCTTTATTAACTCAACACACTTAACTCTGGTTTTACCCTCCAATTATCCCACAGCATACAGTTCAGTCATAAGTGTTATGGTTAACTACGTCCTGCTGGCAGTTCCTGTATTTAGTATAGGTAATGGGCCCCTTATCAGGAGGTTGCAGGGGAGAGCATTGGGCAGCCTGCCTCTCAATGGCTGCCTCACTCCGTAATGTCATGAGCGGGAAGCTCATGATCTCTGGTCGTTCCCGTGAGACTTGGCACAGAACTTATAGAAGGTCCTTTACTTTACAATAGTCTCTAGAACTTAAAAGGGGAGGATCTCTTGTATTAAAATAAAAGTGCTCCACCAATAGTACCGGATTACTCCAGGACTGGGTTCCTTTGAAGTCATCTGATGTAGGTTTTCCAGGGTTCCTGAACTATTCTTAAGGTGACGATAACAGTTTATCCCTGGCATGTTGGTTACACTGGGTCCCCTCAAGGAGGAAAAGGCAGAAGCAGAGTTTCTGCTGCAGAAGAGTTCCCAGCTGTGCTTCGGGTATTTTGCCTTCCTGGGGACCTGGTCTCCTGGTGTCAGCATAGGCAACGTGGCAGGGTTTCCAGGCTTCTTAGTGGCATTGTCTCCAGCACCTGCCAATCCCTCCCTTCCAGAGTCCCGGTCTCGGTCTCCTCCTTTGCCTCTCTGAGCTGCAGGTACACTTCCTGCCATGCCTTTGTTCCTCCTCCTGCCACCCACACCTGTCTATGGACAGACGTGCTGGAACCACATTGGTCTGACCAACTCGCGGGCTTCTTGGTTCCTTCATCCACTTCCTTATTCTGTTCAAACACCTCCTGATATTCTCTGATCTCCTCCGTCCTTCAAGTCAATTATTCTCTTGATTGCTATTTATTTTCTCCAACCCCCTCCATCGCCCTCCCTCGTCTCTGTAAACCTCTCCAATTACTACCCAGTAGCTCCTGCATTCCTCTCAACTCCTCTTCCTCGTAAAATCCCTGAGACATTTCAAATCCCCCCTCATGATCATGTCTTTATCAACCTCCTTTATACTATCACCAACACCATGATAACCTCCACTAACCTCCTTATACTATATACACACCACCTTAGTGCCTCCACCTACCACCTCCTGTTATTCTTCTCCATCAAACTCCTGATTATCCTCTCCTCTGACCTCCTGATATTTTCCTCTAATGTTCGGCTTTTCAACAACCTCTGTATTCTCTCCAACCTCCCTACTATCACCAATCGTCTCCTGCTGTTCCTCAACCTCCTCCCTGCACTCGTTAACCATGTGACCCCTGCCTTTGAACTAAGTACAGGGCCGTTATCAGATGTTGTCCCCCAGTCTGTCTGCTTAGATAGATGTAACGTAGTGCAGGAGTTGGGACTGTGGCTTCACACTGAGGGCAGATGTGAAGGGAGAAGCATCAAGATATATGGCACCAGAATGGGATAGAAAAGAAAACAACGACAACATACTCTTTATACAGATAAACTACATATCCATCAAAGCAATAGAATAGATTCAGTAATAAAACATTTAAAACATGAGTTTAACTAAAACAAAAAAAATACATTAAGGGATAAATGACATGTATTCTTTACTCTTAATAGGATGCAAAATAACGGTTACTTTATCAATGATAACACCAAATCTTGCCTAGTCAATGATTTTAAAAGGGCTAAGGCCTCAAATATTCTGCCCTCTCTAATATGGGGTAACAGCATCTTAGCTCTTTGCTTGTTGCATAGGGGACAAACAAATAATGAGTGTGCTAATGTTTCAGAGGTTGGAGCACAAAAAGGGCAGGTGTCTACTAATGTATTCAATATTTGTCGGGAGGATAGCTCAGGGGCAATGTACTCGCCTTGGAAGCAAGATGACAAGGAGCAACACAGGTTTGATCCCCGGGTCCGCGCTTAGAAACCTCAGGGTATTAAGCGTGTTATAAATAACGTATCATATCAGATCATTTCAATAGGGAAGAACAAAAGGCAGAACTCATGAGATGGAAGAGGCTTACCAGGCAATGGCAGACCGGCACCAGGGTGCTTTTAAAGCAGAGACTCTTTTGCCCAGTTAATCTGATGTAGGCAGTTTCATCTGCAGGAGCCGCTTCTACCCCACCCATCTTTCCAGGTGTTTGTGATGATACACAATAACCAATGTGGTACATAAGAATTAAGGCACGAACACTGAGGCATGGTTCAATGGATTTTTATATTCTCTTTCAAAGTTAAAGCCTACTCTTTCCCTACTCTACAAGATCAAGCCCTATTCTAGAACAGAAAGTCAAAAAGGGTACTCGTTAGGATCTCTTATACATAAATAAATCCTCCATCCAGAATCCTATTCTACCTAACCACTTTCCCTAGTCTACAAACGAAAAAACGAAAACAAGAAAACCAACAGTGGTGGATTAGCTACCCACCAAAAGGGAGGGCTGCTAGCTTCTGACCCAAACCCGTATCCCTCTTTATCATAGGCCTCTTGGCTAGGTTTGCAGTCCAGGTTTATACAGTTCTTGGTGACTTGAATGTTGTAGCTGTTCTCCACCCCAGGCCTCTCTAGGTTTGGTCCAAGTTTTTTATTTTTCCCAGCGTCTCTCATCCCCACTCTGCTTTCTTCCTCCTATTTATTCCCCGCGCAGGAGTTGTATTTGCTCTCCCACTCTGGGGCTTTACCCATTCTCGCTCCCCACTCTGGGGTTTCCTTCAGCTCTCCCCAATCCAGGGTTTCCACCTAACCCCACTCTTGGGTTTTCCTCTTTCTCACTTGCCACTCCAGGGTTCTTTCTTCTTGCTCTCCCCACCCCCAGGCTTTTCTCGTTTTCACTCCTCACTCTGGGGATTTTCTCATTCTACTCCCTAGTCCGGGGTATTTCCA
Source organism: Ambystoma mexicanum (assembly GCF_040938575.1). NCBI lineage: Eukaryota > Metazoa > Chordata > Amphibia > Caudata > Ambystomatidae > Ambystoma > Ambystoma mexicanum. The sequence continues at coordinate 1,237,720,889 of NC_090927.1, read as the reverse complement.
CCTCTCCACCCTGTCGGGCTTTTGCTTCTTTTCGTCGTGCACCCAACCACCACCCTTTCCACGGGAGCCACTCCATCCCTGATTGCTGAGAGGGAGGCTTCTCAGGAGGGGGTGTCCGTCGGGCAACTCTTTAACGGAGCTTCATGGTGGCCTCGGGCAAGTCCTTCCCCCACTTGCTTGGTGCAGGGGTCGTTTAGGCAGTTTTTCAGCTGCCTTGCGGCTCGGCCCTCAGAGGCGGTTGGTCCTCAATCTCACTGCCTGTCCAGGCTGCTTCGGCCTCTAGTCTGCCTTTCTTTGCTGCATTCTTCCAGTGTGTGTTGCGGAACTGCACACCGAGACTGGTGTTCTCATTGTCTCACCTTCCACACTTCCTTTGATCTCCTTGATGTAGTTAAACTCAGTGGGACAATGCAGAGATCTCCTAATTAGTTCTTCTCTGACCACTCCTGTAGAAAGCTAGTCCATTTGTCCCTTCAACGTCTTTTGTGAAGATTGGGCATATTTAGGGTCAGAAGCAGTCAGCCATGATAAAAGGGTTTATTTATTTGTATGTATTTTATTTTTGCATTTGTAGAAGTGCACCCAGCCCTTGGGCATCTGGGTGCAAGTTACAGTCAGGCAATAGGATAAAAACAAGGGGGGATACAACAGCGGGAAAGCGTAAGTCAGTTAAATAGGTGAGGTTTAAGGTCTTCTATGTAGATGTCATATGAAGGTTCGTCTCGCAGGTGAATGGTGAGCTCGTTCCAGAGAGTGGATGCACGAGTTGGGAAGCTGGACACACCTGCTCACTTACGGTGGATTTTGGGGATTTTGAGACAATGTCTGGAGGCTGATCTCAGAGGACTTGCCGGTGAATGTCTATTGAGCAAGATGGGGCATTGCTGGAGAGACAGTGGTGGGTAATGGAAAGGATCTTGAAGTTGATTCTGTCCTTTACCAATAGCCAGTTGGCAGATTTTCTAGCCTCAGTGATGTGATCGTGCCTCCCAATGTCAAGTGCTGCTCGTAGTGCATTGTTCTGGATTGTTTGAAGTTTGCTCAAGATTTTGATTGATGTACCGCAAAGCAGTGGGTTGCAGTAGTCAGGTTTGGAGCAGATAAGGGCACGGGCAACTGCAAGCCGATTTCTGGTGGAAAGGAATGGTCGGCTAGAGGTAATTGGTTTTGTGGCATATGCCAATGTGAAGGCAATATGTTTGACCTGGCACATCATGTTGAGCGAGGTGTCCAAGTAAACACTGAGGGTTTTTACTGTGTGGCAGCGGGAATATTGTCACCATCAATGGTGAATGCTTTGTATGCCTGGAGAAGCGTGGCTAGGTGCGATGGACGGACGATGTGGAGCAGCTCTGTCTTTTCATCGTTCAGACACAGGCTCTGTGAGGCCATCCAGGTTTGAAAGGTCTCATCGATTGAGTTTATCATGAGCGTGTCCTGTGTGTAGTTGCCTGAGTGGGAGACGAGGCTCTGCGCGTCGTCGGCATAGTTGGTGTATGATATGCCTGACAAGTCGAGAAGGTCGAAAAGGGGTTTTGTGTATATAATGTATAAGGTGGGGGAGACGCAGGAGCCTTGTGGTACTCCACAGGAAGTTGGGGTGGGGTGCACAGAGGCTTTGCCAGCAAATACACGAGAGGTTCCGTCAGCTAGGAATGAGGCAACCCAGTTGGCTGCGTCATTGGGGAAGTGGGCTCCAGATGTGAGGTGGTGGCAGAGGGTTTGGTGGTCCACCAAATCAAACGCTGCAGAGAGGTCTAGAAGCAGGAGAAGAGAGAGGATGCCATGGTCGATAGCGTCATCTGGTTGGTTCTTGAGATCCAGAAAGGCATTCTCAGTTCCGTGCTTTGGGCGGAACTCAGATTGCTGACTGCCCAAGAAGTGATGGGATTCTAGGAATTCCGTATTTGTAAGTAAGCAAATCTGTCAATGATTTTTAGCAGGAAAGGAACAGTGATGATGGGTTGGTAGTTGGTGGGGAAGGATGGGTAGAGGGAGGTTTTTTTTTAGTAGTGGGGAGATCCACGATTCCTTGAGGGCAGGAGGGAGAGAGCACGAGGAAAAGGAGGAATTGAGGATGGCTGCGATGAGAGGGAGTGGTGGTTCGGTCAATGTTTTATAATGGGAGCTGGGCAGGTGTCTCTATTACACCAGGTAGGTTTAAGGCCTTTGATGATTTTGTCAAGATTGGGATATCGATGGGTTGAAACTCAAAATTCTTCAAGTTGTGGGATGAGGGCCATGGCTGCTATGATACTAGACCATTTAGTTGAAATCTTCTTTTGCAGTAGTAACATTTTGTTGGTGAGGGTGTCTTGGATGGTGTTACACCAAGAATTGTCTTTCAGTATTGTGGCGGGGGTACTGACAGGGATTCAAGCTCTCGAAGGATGGTGAATAGCTCACGGGAGCTGGAGGATGCCTTTGAGATCCTATCATTGTAGGTGGCTACTTTGGTTGCATGAATGGCCTGTTTGTAATGGCGGGAGGGTGTGGTGAAGCAGTCTTTGTTCGTATTGAAGGGGTCTTTGCGGCAGGTGGCTTCAGCTGCTCTTTCGTTAGCATAGGTATGGGCTTTTCATACCACCTAGCCTCAAATATATATATATATATCTCAAAGTTATCAGAGTGGGTAGGATGGTGACTTGTGCTCCTTTCTAGGTATTCCTGTCCCCTAAGGTGGAGCCTCTGCACAGGGATCCCACTTACCTTGTTCCATAGGGGGTGTTAAGCGTAGTAAGCTCACCTCCCAAGTTCCAAACGGGGTGGCTCCCACTTGGGAAGAGGTGACGATCTCCCTGGATTTGTCACACTGTTTAACAAGAAAAAAAAAAAAGTTTAAAAACCCTAACTATGAAGAGCAATTCTTCCCGACTATCCCCGTGTATAGAAACACCATAGTTCTGGCGTGTAGGATCCCTGCTACTTTCATTGTTACAAAGATGCTGCACCACGTGTCTGTTGGTTATCTGCCTATGGACAAGAAAAGAGTTAGACTCCTTTTCTTGGATCTTCTGAATAACCCGGATTATCTGATGCTTACATATCTACGACCCCGACTCTCTGCTTTTATGTTTGTGCATTCTGTCTCCTGTTATTCGCGTGCACTGAGGACTTCGGGCATGTTGGGCTCTATAAAAAAATTACTTAATAATAATAATAATAATAATAATAATAATAATAATAATAATAATAATAATAATATACTTCTGGGTCCACGTCTTTGCAGGCTGGTGAGCCACAATTTTGGAAACAGGCACCAGGCAAGCTGACAGTCATGGAACTTCCCGAGCCTCTGTGATGCACTTGGAAGATTGTGGATAGGCCAGATAGAAGTATGGGAGATGGGAACAGAGGCCCTGTTTGCAGAGGGCCCGGCGGTGGAACCTCAGCCTTTATCAGGTTTCCTAACAAGATTGCCACCACCCTCCTCCTTACATTCTTCTTCAACCACCTTCTACCACTCTGCTCGCCCACCGTCTCTCCTAAATCTCCTTTCACCCTTCAACCTCGCCCATTGATTCAGTGCACTCTCAGATATGTTCAGAACTCTTCTCTCTACCTCCTGTCCCAAACTCGCACACTGGAAGACCAAGTTTGTTGCATTATAAAGGGTTTTTGGGACAGGATTTTTACCAGAGCAAGTCCTGCCCAAGAGGTGTGTGTGGGAGTTGGGAGGGCCACAGCCCCTGCCCCTTCTACTTGTAACTGCATGACTAACCTGAGTAGCACCTTTTCCTGCCCCATGCATGTTATTCACAATGCTGGCCAGTTTCTTTATATTTGTTCCATAGGTCTAAATCACCCGGAAGGCCTAGTCGTGGATGAGAGAGAGCAAACCAACCAAGAAAGACAGCAAATAACTTCAGCACTGTAAAGCCACCACTGTAGCAAACCGGCAATACCAGCACTCTACACACATGAATGTTGACAGTTCCCTTACCTGCAGCAGAACCGCAGAGCAGTCTGAACATCAAGGTGACAAGCACTCAGTGTGATGCGAATTGCAGCAGCATTATTACCTTCAGCACGGCTGTGGTCACTCCATATCAAACCAGCATTTCAGACCCACCAGTCAGCTCGAATATGAACGGGAACATGGATGGCAGTTTGAGTGGGCACTCATTTACAAATGTAGGTGGACCTGTGTACAAGAAGAACCAGGCAGAGCTTAAAGCCCCCTTTATGTATTTTCTTACCTGTACCACTTATCCTAGGGAAAGGAAAGCCAGTGGTTGGGCTGGGGAACCAGCCAAGGAAGAGAAACAATGGAGAGAGATTGCGCAGGATAAAAAGGGGAACAGGAATGTGTGTTTTATTCAGGTGAGGTCAAGGGAAGAGAAGGAGGACCAAAATATCAAGCAGGAGAAGGACAGGGAGATAGCATGGAGTAGGATTTCTGAAGGAGAGTGTAGGGTGAGGCCATTGATAGGTGGGAGAAAGTGGTACTTGGTCGTGAGTGTGTGTGCACGGTATGTGAGCAAGGCTAATAGAGGTATAGGAGGGGGTGAATGAAAGTCGAGTAAAAGGAGGTTGACTGAGGAAGAGGTGTGTGTGGAGTGTAGAGTAATTACAGTTGAGAGCAGTAGTAGGGGAGAGAGTAGCAGTGTGGAGAAGGGATAGTTTTAATACATAGTGGAGGAGAGTAGGAGAAAAAAAGAGAACATCGAGGGGCAGAAGGGAAGAGCGAGAGACAAAGGAGAGTGTGAGGAAGAAAGTGAGGAGAGCAGACGAGAGGGAAAGGAAGGATGGATTATATGGGAAAGGAGTACAAGGATATGCCAAAAATGTCCAAGTGAGACGAGTGTTTGGAAGGCACCTCTTTGTGTACTCATTGTATTTTGGGATATAGGTTAGGATTCACCTAGATTGTTCCTAGAGAGAGATAGAAATGATATTTGCCCTTGGGTCATCACAGCAAGCAGTCAGCGATTAGACAGTAGGGGATTACCGATCTCCATTGACCATCCTGGCATAGAGGGACACCTGGGCTATGGTGGGAAATGCCCAGGTAAGACGAGAGAGGGACAGCCCTTAGTGAGCCCCTTCTCAAATCCTCCAGAGTAGGTATGTTCTTGAGGCCATCTGTGATACATGTTGTGTGGGTTCTATGTGATTATCTCGAATATTAAAGGCCGTACAATAAAAGACTGATTTCATTTGGCTGATTTTGTGCGGCCTTTAATATTCGAAGACATCAATTCCTCCCCTCCCCCACACATTTTAAATCAGGGCTTTCCAACTGTACCTCTATCAACCTCTGCCCCATCCCAACCCCACTTCAGACACCTTTTCCCCAGCCCCCGCCTCATAATAAAATTGCACACAAGCACACACATGCACGCAGACACACTCTCCCCAGCCCTCTCCCCACCACAAACACTGTCCCCTTTCAAACACACACACACACTTACCTGAAATCCGTCTTCCCCTGCCCATCTCGTTCAGCCTGTCAGCCCCTGCGTGCACTCCTTTGAGGCACGGGCGTGACAGTTGATTCAGAAAGACCGCTTTGAGCGTTCTCAGGGCGGTCTTTCTAAATCGGTCTTTTTCATTTTCGCGAAAATTAAAAAGACCTTTTCACTCATACCGTTGTGTGTCTCTAGGAAGGATCAGTTGAGGATCAATGAAAAGTGTATTTGGCAGCAGTACATCAAATAACGCAGTAATCTAGGATCAGCTGCAATGTGCAAACAGGGAGTGGAGAAAGCCCGACTTCACCAGGGACGTCATTTCACCAAAATGCCAGGGTTAGCGGAAGTGACATCACACGACCCTTGACCCATCTGATGACATCACAGGAAGTGATGTAATTTGACCCCACCCCCAAGTGATATCACAGGACGTGATGGCAAACGACCTTCAAATTTGTTAGATGCATCTAGCACCCGTGTTTCCAGGTGCTCTCATTTCAGCCAGATATAAGAACCGAGGTACAGAGGGAGGCAGGATTTGGCCACGATTACACATTTGGGGAACGCCATTTTCCAGATTCGACATGGGGTTTATATGTAAAACATACATAATGCAGTATTTCTAACAGAGTAACCGAAATCTGTAACGCAGGCTACAGCTAGTGTATGAAACATCTATAGATCAATGCACACAGAAGTATGTGTGATCTGTGGCGTTGCTGTGTTAAACAAGCCCAAAAAGCACTGACCTGGGGAGGCGTGCGCTGCTATTTTACCAGGAGAAAAATACTGCGCGAGCAAAGCCTGAAAATTAAATCATTGACCAGGATTTAGTATCAACAAAATTCCCTGGTTATATGTATATATGATTCAGCTACCACTACAATAGAAGAAACCTATAAGACTGGTCTGCGTGCACAGAGGTGAGTGCCCCTGATAAACGTTATCTTTGCTGGAGTACAATACCTGGGAAAGGTTCTTTCAATATACCCAAGACTCCCCCATAGTTTTTTATTATCAAAGCGTAATACTGGGTGCCAGGGGACTTTTAAAAAAACACCTTTTAATGTAATATCATTGCTGCACACATAAATGTATAGCACCACACAGTTATTTAAAATGTAAAACACCCATGAGTTGCTTCTCACCCGGGGACTCACTGGCAGACTTCAAGGCGTGCACTGCACACTACCCCTTTGGCAGACCCAGTGGTACCCAATGGTGTAGCACACAATTTGGCAGCTCCCCTGCAAGCCCCCCCTACCCCCTAACGCTCCTTAACTAAGCACAGGGCACGCAACCACGTGTGTGCAATGTCCATGATGATTATGCCACTGCAGGGGCATGCACTAAATGAAAGAAGTAAATATGTTTTTCAAAGCTTAAATATTTAACGTTATATAGAGAGAAGGGGGTGGTGCCTGATCCACAAATAGAACAGCCACCACTGTTGGCTGGTAAGTGTTTTTTTTTTGCAGGGTGTAAATATTTGCACAAGTATGCGATTTCGACTGAGCATAGCGAGGGAGCCAGAACTAACGAAAATGGGTTGGGGATATTCCACTCCCTCCCCAGAGTAAATGTTTTGAATAATGGGTTAAAATGGTGCATTACACAGCACACTTTCTGGAAAAATGTGGGTAAAACGCCAACAATGTGGGTAAAAGGCCAACAGTCGGTTTTGTAGGGTAAATTATGAAAAAAACGTACAATAGATGCAAGTCACCAAAAATGCACAGGGCATTTCCCAATGCATTATCATGCCGGTCCCTGAAATATATGCCAGTATAAAAAACATTTGTATGCTGGCTGTGCCCATACATTTCCATGCTGGCTTCACCAACATATGCTAGTATTCCATATAAGACCATAATTAAGTTTGCTTCAAGACGTTTTTCTATAGTATCATTACTGGCACCGGGCACAAAACTGGCTCTGCCAATATATGCCAGTACTCCTATGTAAGTACATACTCCCGTTGGTTTGGCCATTAAAAGTGACATGTCACAATAGGAAAACCTGTCCAAACTGGTTCCAATGTAAGCCAGTCTAGGCCCATAAGAACACCCATCTTGCTTGATTCATCATAGATACTCAGTTAATAAAATGTCATGCTACAGTGAAGAATATACAGGTTGCTACACCAAAACATCAGTCTAGCGAGGTAAGACTACTTATGCTTTCTTTTTTTTAAAGATGCTGAGTAATAAATGCCGTGCCAGAGTAAGTAATGGCTAAACCAACTGCACCAAAATGCCTGTCTAGCCAGGGAATGGCACACATTAAATTGCATTTGCCCAGAAATACCTGTCAATAAAGGATGTGGCAAAAATGCTCCAGTGACCTCCAGTCTCCCAATGGCTTACACACACATGCATCCCCTTTCACCCACCGGTCACTCAGCCATACATCTCCTCTCGCAATCACTCCCACTGGATTCACCACACAGGCACACACCAAACCCCACCCAAAACATTCAAACCCACACTACCACATGTATGCTCATTTGCCCACCAGTCACACACTCACACGTTCTCTTACATGCACGTATTGCATTCTCTACACAGGCACACACACATTCACCCACCCACCCAGAACATCCAAAACATCCAAAAACACACCATCACATTCATACTCATTCGCGCACCAGTCACTCACACCTTCTATTACATCCACTCATTGCATTCTCTACACAGGCACAAACCCAGCCACCCAGAATATTCAAAAACACAAATCACATCACTTCTCATTCACCCACCAGTCACTCACAACTGCTCTTACATACACTCGTTGCATTCTCTACACAGGGTGAGAAACCTGAAGGTGTCTCCCTAGCTAAAACCCAGGGATCTGTCATCCAGGTGGCCAGGACACGGCCATCGCCATTGTATCCAGTTCCTGGGGGTGCACCAGTGAAGGAGAATCACCTGGATGGGGGTCCTCAGGGACTGGGACACCGACGGGTGAGACGCGGTATCCCCCTTCTTTCAATACCTTTTCCTATCCTATCACTGCCCCCCGCCCCTTTTACGACACAAACACTTTTGCACGACACACCAGAGCCATGTACCTGACATGTCCCAATACAAGGGTCAGGTAAAGTCAGGCAATTCATCAGAATCACACACCCGGCGGCCCTTTCCCTTCCCCACAGGGATAAAATGTGGAGCAAGAGAGCACAGTACGAGCAAGGCAGACCGCACAATGACATAGCTATCCAGGCGGTGAATATCGAGGCTGGCAAGGAAAGCCACGACCTTGCCCTTTTCGACAAAACCCTGCGAGCCCTTCGCTGAAAGAATTGTAAGGCCAAGGACAATAGCACAAGTGTGCTGCAGCAGATGTCTACGGTACACGGAGTGTATCGACGCGGATAAACCGGAGCGAGGGAGACTCCTGCTTCCATGGTACCGGCTTTGACTCCAGTAAAGATGAATGCCAAGCGGTTCATCACAGCCGGTGAGTCGAGGGGAGAGCGGGGCTGTGGTGAATGAAAGTCGCAAAGTAGCAAAGTGAGAACTGTAACATTGTAAAGGGGAGACCAGCTGCAAAAGGGGACTGGTACCACGTGGGTGCTGTTCCGAGAAACCCTGGTCAAGCCCTATCTAAAAGGAAACTACAGATACCAGAAGGCCGTAGGAGAGCCGCCAAGATAGTTCAAAGTGGCCATACACAAGGTCAAGCAAAATCTCAGTACAGTCGAAAGTCTTTGACATAAGAACTGTGAGAAAGCGAGGGAAGCGAATCTCGCAAACATTGAACACGAATGTGAATGTGAAATTGGCAAGAGTGAACCCGGAGGAGGGATGCTGACAAGAAGGAGGCAAATCTAAAGTCCCAAGAAACAGTGTGTTGACACGTGTGAACTCGGTAGAGGGATGTCCACTGGAACTGTTTAAAAAAGACATTAAGAATTGTCAAGGAAAGAAAAGCCATGGTGAAACCGGTGGAGGGATGCTGAAAGTAAAGAGGGGTACCTCACCCTTTCTGTATTAGTTGTAAGGTTTGGCAATAGGATTCTTAATATAGGCCCTTTTTATTTGACACAATGCCATTAGGACTGCCATTTTTATTTGATGGTCGTGGCTTGCTCCCATCTTAGATTTAGGTTTAGATTAGGCATTTTTCCAACCTGCATACAGTTTAATAAACACCCTTGAACTGTGATCACTTGTGTCTGTCTTTACTGTTGCCACCATGAATTCCTTACAACAGGCAAACACCCACCCACCCAGAACATTCAAAAACACACATCACATCACTTCTTATTCACCCACCATTCACATACATACATCTGACACGCACTTCACGCATGCAAAACACACATCATATTACAAAAAAAAAGCCTTCTTACCTTTTTCTTGCAGCTTAGGTCCGTCCTTCCAGGCCCCCTCGGCTCCTCCGTACTGCTCATAAACAGGAACCAGGAAGCTTCCTGGTTCCCGTTTGTGAGCAGTACGGAGGAGCCGAGGGGGCCTGGAAGGACGGACCGAAGCTGCAAGAGTGTCCTGTATTTGAGCTGCAAGGAAGCCGAGGGAGAAGGGGTTGGAGCTGAACATGGCATGTGACTTGTGCCACATGTCACAGTCAGCTCCAACTCCTACTGAGTCCCTCCCCGGCCCAGCATTTACCCTGATGGGTGAGGACTGGGCCGGGGACCCACCAGACCTGGTGTGGCGGGGCACCCCAAACCGAGAGAGGGTTCACTACACCAGGAGCACGCTTTTTTTTTTGCAGGTTGGGGCTGCAAGAGAGTCCCCATGGGTTGCAACTGTGGCCCCCAGGGGTCGCATTTGCAACCCCTGGTGACTCCCAAATAACATCCCTGGACTTCGCTCAGCTGGACTTCTTGTACAGTTATTTTAATTCTTTTCCTCCAGAACATGATTCAACATATAACTCTCTCAGCTGCTGCTCCCTAAATCTTGTGCTGACAAATGTTATTCTTTTTGATAAAGGCATAGCACATCAAGCACCTGCTGTGACAAGAATGCAACTGTAGCCAATGCCAATGTTCCTGAATACTACTCTGAAAAAGCAGATAGGATTGTTGAGGCGATCAATGAGATGTAGGGAAGATCATGTCTATTCCACTGGAGGGAGATATCCTTGCCATGACTGAAATGACCTCCAAGGAGTTAGACAAAGCCCCCATTGGAACTGTGTGGTAAGAGCATTTACGGGTTTAGTGATGACGGGTCTGTGAGTGGTTGGGTTAAAAGGAAAGGGAGATTAAAGAACTGGAGAGATTAAATGTGAAAGAGTTTTATATTAGTCTAATGTAATTTGTGTTGACGTCTCCTTTGCTCACCATCAGAGGAGCCAGTAAACAAAACCAATGTCCACAGACACTATTATGAGTTTCTATAGACTCTTCCCCCCCTCCCAAATCCCCCTCCCCCAAACCCCTCATTTTAGCAGGGTGGAGGGGGGGGGGACTCCGTAGAATTCTTTTGTTGAAGTCTTCAACATTTTGCAAATAATGTTGCCCAGTACTACCTTAATGGCACAGAAGGATTTTGTGGTGTTTGTTTAGTTGTCATGCGATTCCTTCGCATGCCCTCTTGGTGGCTGTGGAGCGCTTGGAGGCTGCACCGCCATTAGACTGTTCTGCCCTTTTTCATTTCCCACTTCCTTGTTGCTCGCTCTAGTCTTTTCTGTGCTTTTTCCTTTCTTCCGTATTTAGCCACGCCCCTTTGCGCCGCTCGGCGCGTTGCATCCCCTTTGCTTTCTCACTTTTGGGTTTACACGCTAGTGTTTTCTCTTTTCCTTGCTTCCACCTGCCTTCCCTGTTATTTTTTCAGGGGCTCTGGTCTTCGAGGATTCTTTACGGGTCTCGTGCCGGTCTTCGCTCGATCCTCTGTTGGACACTCTCTCTCCATCGCCCGGTTCCCCCCCACCCCTCCGTGGCTTCTTTCTGTTCCTTATCTTTCCAATCATTTCTTTCCTTACTACTCTGGTCTCCCCCCTGTGTTGGAGTTATACTTACCTTTTCCGGCACCCTCCCTTAGCATCCGTATCCTGGTGGTCATCCCGCTTCTTTGCTCTGTGCCTCTGGGAACCTCTCTTCCCTTTCCTGCGACACTGCTCCCTTCGCAGCTCCAGACCGGGAAACACACTGCACTTTGGGTTTCCGATACATCATTCTGGTTGGTGGTTCATGCCTTACCTGTGAAGTCATCGATTCCGGAGACAGATCTACCGCTGACGAACTCTCCAAACTGCCATCCAGTGAAACTTCACCACTAGTGACTGCGGTTAACACACCAAACTGATTAAGAGTTTTTTTTTGCCTAGGGCTTTTTTTCCTCTTGTTGGCACTCACGGAAGGGAGTCCTTTGCTGATCCTGTTCATACAGGCGGCAGAGTGGCTTCCGTCCGTGAGAGGCCGTACCTCTACAAAAAAAGAAGCCACGACAAGAGGAAGAAGAAGAAACAACAGAAATCCACCTCAGAAGGTACAGGTGAGGAGGAGGGGGATCCGGTGTTAAGTGATTACGTTGAAGAAGATTCTGCATTTGACATTAGTAGGCCATGGATGCCCTTTTCAGTTTAATATACCATCTACCGACATAGGGTTTTTACTCACACAGCCATGATTTGTCCCACCTTACTGAAATGTCCGTTTTTCTTCAAATTTCGTATTCAGCACATCCATTATCTTTTATTTAGGCAGTTCTGAGCAGAATTGTGGCATGGATTACTTTCAGTAGCCACTGGATTCTATAGAAACATCAATGTTGAGTGAATAGCATGGTCGCATGTACTGTCTAAACACAAAACATCCCGTCTAAGGTTCTGCATGGCAGTGATGGAGAATGCTCAGTATAGAGGGCAGGAATCATCTGGATTCAAGGGAAAGGAACCCTGGCAGCCAGTGTTCCTTTTGCCATTTATGGAATGGCATCCTTGCTGTGCTCCAGAATCTGAGGTTCCGGATCACTCCTCTATAGCAGTGTATCATCCACTTAAATGGGCCTTTTTTCTAGGTAAGGGACATTGCCACACTGATTCTGTACTGTGATTTTGTTCCTATATGTTTGTATGTTCTCCATTCTGTAATTATGCCACAATGGCCTTCATTCCAGCCCAGGTGGTAAGTTCCCTACTTTACCACCATGGTGTAAACTTACACCATGGTGGATGGCGGATTTACCACCCCATTCCAAGGTGAGTGGGGCGGTAAATCCCCAATCCCCATTTACCCTTCCCCATTCCCATTTTTGCCCCATAGGGCATAATGGGAGTGGGGAAGGCGCTAATTACGGCACCGTAAATTACGGTGCCGTAATTAGCGCCAAGGAAGCTTAGCGCCTTGGTACTTAACGCCTGCTAAAAGCAGGCGTTAAGGTGGAAATCAGGCGTTAAGGGTTTAACGGCGCCGACGGCGCCGTTAAACCCTTAACGCCTGCGTTGGAATGAGGGCCAATGTATTTTACTCCAAGTGCCCCCATTGGTGTTGCTACTAGATGTCCGTACTGATTATGCTTGCAGCCTCAACCAAGTTTGGTTTTACTCTCAGATGCCCACTACTGTAATGCTGATACTAAGTGTTTCCCTACGCTTCCATTGCTCAGTGCACACTCCTAAAGCACAATGTCCGAACACAATGTGTGACCAAAGAACTACTGCCCTGCAGGGAGCACAGGGTTGAGAAGTGGTTTCTAAATTCCTACTCCGCTCCATACTACAACCAAAGCAGCCGTGATCTCAATCATGAAGGTGACAAAAAAGGTACCAGATGACAGGTATACCTCTTTTGTCTATTTGAAAAGGAAGCATAGACCGAGAGTAGGCTAGTATCTTCAAAAGCATGGGAGCCAGCACAATAAAAATAGCACAGTAAGCTCCAGAATAAAAAGGTGTCCAATCAATGTTCTATAAAAACAAGATTTTAATTAAACCAAAATGACAAAAATCAATAAATAAAAAAAATATTATGAAATTGAGGGAATTTGTCCCTTCACCAAAGGGGAGCCCCCCACCTCCCATGTGAGGCAAGGGAGGTGAGCCCGCTCTGCAACACCCTCCTCCTTAGGGATCGAGGCAAGTGCAACCTCACCGAGAGAGACTCCCCCTTTGGGGACAAGGACGCCCGTTCCGGTGTGGAACTCCTCGATGCCCTCCAGGTGATGGCTTATATAGACTTGTATAATACACCAAGCAACTGAGCATTAGTGCAGTGGTGCACTGGCTACGTTCACCAGGGAGTACAGGGGTGCTGTCGGAGTAACCCTAGAGGCATATAAAGCCCAGGTCAGGCAGGCAGCACTTTTTGGTGCAGAGTTGTGGGGTTGGTCAAATAAGATGATACAACTGAAAACCAGTTTCTAAAGAACCTGTTGAGCTTACCGACTTGTGCACCAAATCTCACTGTTGGTCTAGAGCTAGATTTGTAGCCAATTACAAAAGTTTGCAGGGCCAGACTGTTATTTATTGGGGTAAGCTTTGGACTAGCAGCTCCTGATGAAGTACAGGCTGGCACTTGATGGTTTTCTTTCCCAGGAAGGGGGCGGGCCCCTGCCATGGTTTTTGTTTCTGAAGAAGGAATTCCAGGCCATCGGTTTAAATGCGTATTTGACTGCCCCTTGTACTATTAGCAGATATTTCAATACTCCTATTGCTGATGCCTTTAGGACAGCAAGAGAGGAGGAAATATTGCTAAGTTGGTTGTATCAGTCCAGTTTACCAGATATTGATAATTGAAGATCTCTTTGCAGTATAAAGATTACTTGGATCAGATGCAACCAAAGCAGATGCGATCATTATTTATCAAGGGCTGCATTGGCATTTTTCCCCGGCTGACTAGAGGAACAAATGGAATCATGAGTATGTCCATTGTGCAAGGCTGCAACAGAAAATATAGCTCATTTCCTCTTCCTGTGCCCTCTCCTCATTTCTCTAGATATACACACAGTCGCAGAGGCCCTGTTTCTATGTTTATCAGCCAAGGACCCTGCAGCAACATTTGCCACGGGCTGGTTCTTGTTGAGGGCCTGCAGAATAAGGAGCAAATTCATCGGCTGAAGCAGGCTGGCTTTTTTTACCCATCCTTGATTCATCCTATCATTGGAGTGGCTCATTTTACCCCGTCTAAATCTCAGGTCCAATTACAAAAAGAGGGCCAAGTGACAGATTCATTTTTAATGTTTGCTTGATGAAATTTGATTCTTTTAGTTGTCCATTAATTGTTGAGAGTGACCCATACTTTCACTTGTCTTGCACCTTCCATTCTTACTCTGTTACATCTTATAATTGTATCATGCCATTTTTATGATTAGCCCTGAATTTTATTAATGATTTGATGTTTGAATTTTCTGTATTGACTTTTATGGGTATTTATACCGAAATAAAGCACAAATGAATGAATGAATACACCAAAGTGTGGATATCAGCAACAGGGAAGCAAAACTATCCCTTTAGTCAGAATCTCCAATGAACTGTGCTGAGGAGTTTGAAAAGGGATGACATACCAAATGAGAGCGAAAAAAGGCAGAGAGCCGAGAGAGAATGGTAGGCTGAGAGAATCAGGGAAGCTGCCTGTATGTAACAGAGTGGAAGGAGGTGGGGCTGTCGCAGAACACGGATCCCACGTAAGCCTGGGAAGCTCTGACACCGAGCGAGAAACGCTGGATGACCGGTGTGTGGAAACGGAAGAAAACTGAACAAAGTGGATCAGAGTATTTGGTGGTGGCATGACCACTAAGCAATCGTGGTGGGCAGCCCGCTCGCAAAACAACGCGGACACCATCAATGGGAGAAAGCAACTCTCAACCAGTCATGGCAACAGTGATATCAAGAAGGCGAGAGTGGGACGCAGAGGAGAAAGATGCTACAGAAAGTAAGTCACAGAGCTACGAAGATACAGAGAGAGAATATAATGTCCTACAGGTACCAGCTATGTTCACCCTGACAATAGAAGGTAATAAAGTTTAATAGGGGTACTGGAAGGTCAAGTGCGACTCATCAGTCAAGCAAAACTTGTCCCAGTACAAATGTGAAAACAAGTGGAAATAAGTTGTTAAACCAGAACTGTTATTAAGAGCAGGAAGAACACGAAATCCACAAAGTGGGAGAGAAATGAACTTGGAAACTCGTTGCCCTGGGGAAAAAGGAAACGTCAACTCATATCCCTGACGATAAGAAAATCGAGTATAAGAGAGAGAGAGAGAGAGAGAGAGAGAGAGAGAGAGAGAGAGAGACACTTGGGAATAGAGACACATGAAGTCAGGAAACTAAGACTCATACATGAAACAGCACCCTGGGAAGAGGTGAACTAAAGTATAAATTGAGCAACTGAAATATCCAATAGGAGAGTAATCTACTGGAAGGTCTCAAACCCTATGAGAGAGAGAGAGGTAACCTGTACAGAGCTAAGAGAATCTATAAGAGAGAGGGCAGGGAAACTCCCAGTCCTCTAACAGAACTAAATTAAGAAGATAACGAGAGTCTATTTACGTATGATCTATTGTGTGGAACAAGTAAATCAAGGCAACAGGAGACATTCTCCTGCCTTTTGTTATCAAAGAGGTCCAGTTAGATAGGTTAGATTCGGACAGTCGACAGACTTAGAAAAAACACAATCCACCATTACGGCGCTCTATTCTAGTCAAAAACAATTATGAAAGCATTGGATTTGTCAAGGTTTTAATAATTTGAATCATCGTCAATTGCTTTGGTCACTAACAAGACCAAATGCACAGGGTAAATCCCAATGTTTGAAAGTGTGAGATAGAGGCAGAGTCAAAGGGGAAGTTGGGGGACAAACAAAGAGGAAATAAAAATAAAATGATTGTGATAAAATGCACATGATTATATACTGTAGTACAATGATACCAGAAAGTCCTGATAAGCAATGCATGCTAGCAATCATTGCAATGCTGCGTACCTGATTCTAGTCAGAATGAAACTCAATTTGTAATGTGTGTATTATTAAAAATTACTAGTCTTCCAGAAATTCCAATGCCACTGAAAAGTCAATAGAGAATTATTTACCAGCCTATACACAGAGAGAGAAAAATCTTAAACCAAAGCTGGATCAATCAGCGACCTATCTAAAAATATAAGAGGCTACTTATTAATGAATCCATTCCAATACTGTCCTTCCAACATAGCAGAAAACCCAGTGGGATGTAGCTACTTACTGGTCAAAGAATGTAAACTACAAGTGCTGTGTCGAGCACGAACGCTGTGTTCCGCTCTGCAACATTGCTGCCATGTTGTTTTATAAAAATGTGTGTATATTGTGATGTATCCATGTTCCAACGTACATGACGTCATGCATAATAAGACATGTCAATGCTGTGAAGGTCAATGTTTGACGTCCAAAAATAGCACAGTTGCCAATTACAATACCAAGGCGTACCGTGTATGAATAACATCGTTTAACAGTAATGAAATAAACATGTAAGTGCCATAGTTTGTTGCAGGATATCGTGGTAATGGTGGGAATTATGCCGTGAAATAGGGTGTGACATATTGGTAAAATAAAAGACGATGAAAGTATATATGAAAGGCACATAAAAACAAATTGTGCCATCCTCAGTAATGTGTATGATCGCAATTAGTTCAAAATATAATAGCCTCATCAGGAGATCAGATAATTTGTGATTGCTCATTCAGGGCTTCTGGTATAGTTAAAATATACAATGCATTAAAATTATTATAACATGTCTTCAGATGCCCATTGATATTTGCCAATTCCAGGCTCAAACATTAACTATTATTGATAATGGTGCACCAGAAACAGGGATCGGAACATGTCTTTAAAAACAAAAAAGTCAGATCCATTGTTCATGGAAACACCTCCATTTCACTGTCCATGTTGAGACAGTCCTGAGTTTAAAGATGTCTCTGGCCTCCTTTCTTCTCAACTGCCTTTCTCTGTCGCCACCTGTTATTGTCTGCTTGACACGATTGATGGCCAGAAACTTCCTGCCACTTTTCTTGTCCATCTGATACGTAATATTCCAATGTTGCGCTAGTGGGAATCTAGGTTCCTGGTTGGCAATAGTGTTCAAATGTTCTCTAATCCATATTCACACTTCACAGATGGTGCTACCCACATAATATTTACCACATGCAAATGATATATGCAACATAGTTTGCCGCGACAATTCAGAAACTATGTGATATGTATATCTGGTAAGCCATTAGTGGTAAGTTTCAATATTTTGGTCAAAGCATGGAAGCACATAGTACAACAACCAAATGTATGAAATCCCACTGTTCGTAAGAGCCCAGTCAACCAATTATCTGTAGGTTTAGAAAGTTCTATGTAGCTAGGACATTGAATATTATAGAACGTGGGTGCCTTCTTATATACAATGTTAGGTTTATTACCTACATAGATTTTCAATCAGTAAAGGTGCCAGTTCTTCCTTAAGTGGTTATAGAGCTTACAACTCCCATTGCTGTATGGTTTCACAAACCTAACCACATCCTTTTGCTGTGGTCCCACAGATTTCTTCCTCGGACCACCATTAATAGGTTCTGCTCTGTGTTTAGTCATAGCTTTTATCTGTGCCATTTGCAAATTGTCATGCGTGTAGCCCCTTTGTTGAAACCTGTCCTAATCTATTTCTATCTCTATCTCTGTGTTTGTCACATGACGTTCACTACAGTTACGTCATGCTTTTATAATTTCCTCAACTGGTGGACTGACTTATTTTGGACATTAACACTGACTGATAAGTACCTTAAAATAGATATGACCAGGGAAAGATAAGCTTTTATATATTACTTGTGGAAAATTATAAACAAAAATCGAGTCACTTGCAAAATGAGTGAACATTAGTTCTCTAATTAGTTGATCTGTGCACACGACTATAGAATGCTTGCTTAGCAGTAAGAAAACCCTTTGCACTGAACGTATGCCTTTATTCTTGGAGCAGGCTCCAGGAGTGAAAATAGCTCAGTTAAGCAGCTGCACCAACGCAGCCCCAGACCCTGCCTTTGTGTTTGCATTTGGCCTGTGATTTAACACCCGTCATGAAACAACGTAACACCAAGTGTATAAAGGTTGTTTGTTCACACAATAACTTCAATGGCACAGACAAAGCCATTGCTGTTGTTCGGCTCAGCTTTATACAATCAATAAACTAGGATTGTGTGCCTTTGGAACATTCTGTGCCAGTGTCTCATTCTGCTGGTTATGGTCAGAGGCGGGTATTAAGAACATTTTTGCCCACATACTTTCAATAAACTATACAATGAAAATGGCTTTACTGCATCCTTCTTCTGATCTGCCACCCCTTTAATGAGATGTACAGGGAATGTAGACTTTGAGAAGATAGGCCACTGGGTATTGAAGAATAGGGACCTGCAGGTAAACGGTCTTGAAGAAAAGCTCAGGAATATGTCTGAAGAATAAAGCAGGGTCCTAAATGTCACTAGGGCCCATAGAACAAGACCAGTGGGACATAACTTGCATATACCTTCTTATCTTCTTTCAGGGTCTTGACAGCATGGATTCAGCATTTTGGGCGCTTTCTGGTGCAACAACTGTGATTTGAGTTTGCTTGACGTGGTTCAACACAACAATGTGGTTTGAAAAGCGGCAATAGCATTAATTGGTTTGGGACAGGCAGGTGGTGCCGAGTCTTCAAGCTACACTGACTCCACAGTATCTCAACGTGAGGAAAACAGAGATTAGGCTTCAGCAGTGGTCCATCAATGCGGCGTGGTTCAACAAGCGGCTAAGAAAAGCTTTGACAGGGAGTGATGTTTGGGTTGATATCGCACACAGTTGAGAGAGTGTCAAAGGCAGCTCCATTTGTGGTGACTCAAGGTGCTTGGGACACTTGCAGTGTCTCAAGTTTAGAGAGAGTCAAAGATGGTTCTTTTGGTCCTTGGGGTGCCATGGGATCCTTCACCCAGGTCCTTGAGGAAAGTTGATTCTGTCTTCTGCATATGTCAGCCACGAAAGTAGCCAGGACTGCTACTTCAGTAAGCAGAGTCGTGGGTACCAGTTTTGCCACTGCGGTTAGCCTTTCCTCGAGAAGAGCACTTCAAATATTCCCCTGGAGTGATTAGAGAGAGGGTATGCACCCACCTTGAAAATCCTTGTCTTCACTGGGCAGCCTTTACCCCATCAAGGTTCCAGTGGAAATGTCAATCTGGTTCAGCGGTGACTCTTCAAGATGGTTCTTTCAGAGGATTCTACAAAAGAAGCTTAACAAGCATTGACAAAGCCAATAGTTTTGGCATGTACTTCTGTTCTTTGCATTTATAAGCACCACAGTGAAATGTTTCAAAAGGAGGATGCGATAAGGGATGCGGGTGTGCAAGAGAATGAGAAGGAAGGAGAATACAGCAAGATAAGAAACTATTGTGAGAGAGTGCCGTTGATGATGAGCAAGACGAAATATGAGCGAGGAAGGTTGAGAGTGAAAGGTTAAGAAATAAAGCTAGCCTGTGAGAGGATGAGAGAGGGGAGAGAGTGAGGGTCGGGTAGGTTGGGCTAGAGAGAGTGGAGGGTAATGGTACAGAGTGGGTGGGGTAGAGAAAGTGGGCAGAAGGGTAGGGGTAGAGACCGGTGGTATGGTGAGTGGGTTGGGGTAGAGAGAGCAAAAGTAATGGGTAGTGCGAGGGAGGCATGGTATCACAAGTATGACATGGACACAAGAGGTACAAGTTTCAAAACCTTTATTCAATTTTCGGGGTTTGGAAAAACTCCTGCTTTGCCCTATAGCTATGATGGGAGTAGTCTCTACCATCAAATAATAAAGAAAACACAGTCCTAGTCAGCCTTTGTCAAATCACAATGGCCTATACTAACCAAACCCTAATGCCTGCCCTATCTCTCGTACAAAAAGTGTGTAATGGGGAACACGTATGTAAAAGAAAATCAGTGTTATAACATAAAGGATCAAAGTGGCTGAGCCAGCTCTTCTCGTCATGTTGGACAGCACAGAGTAAGGCGGCCCCCTTAGACAGGATGACACACACTGACTCAGGTTCTCAAAACAAAGGCAGTTCAAAACATGGATTGAGGCCCCTTTTCCAATCTTAATTCACATCTATTAGGGTTCCCTTCCCCTAACTTATCACACTTCCAGTCTCCCTCAGTCGGGCTCGGACCTTCCATTGATGTCAAAGACTTCGAATGTCCAAGGCTTTTACTATAGACCTCAGCAGTACCACTTCTACTTTCTCTTCAGCTCACACTTTTATGTTATTTGCCCCATTGTCTCTTGGTCTTGGTGGCTCAGTACCATAAGCACAAAAGTTCAAACAAATCTTTCTCTTCAAGCATTCACCTCTTCACTTCCCCTTTTGCCGGGGTTAATCTTGATCACTACGTATTTCAGAGTTCATTCACCTGACATGGGTACGATCATCAGTGACGAGAAGTGGGAACGGGCCCTTGTTTTCCCTAAAAAGTGATCCCGCAATTCTAGGTTCAGGCTCTTACAGATCAAATGTACTTCACCGCACTTCGCCAGATTTACAAAGAACACACTGTCTACATGCCCTTGGTGCCAACAGGACAATGCAAACTTAATACATACGTTTTGGAAATGTGTAAAAGTGCAATCTTTTTGGCACCATATTGAACAGACCTGTGTACTGGGGAGACCCCCGGCCGGCCCATAGTCGGGGTTTGCTCTGCAGTACTTTAAGACGGGATAGCTGCACCTTCGAGATGGATGGGGGTGCAGGTATATTACTCCAACACCACTCAATAAGGACAACTCAATGGTTTGGCAAAGGGGAGTCCGTTTAATGACAAGTACAAAAAACGGGGAAACATGGAAATCAACAGTGATGCGATAGTCCGTCTCGCTTCAACTCCCGCAAACTTCATACAAACAGTAACATTTATACTCAAAACTCATCATCATTGACGTTGTACACTCAAAAGTTAACATGCAATTCTATTGGTTAGGAAAAGGTAACTTTACTATAGGTACTATATCTGTATATGGTAACGGAGTGAGAGGATTGGATAAACACTATAGGAGGGCGTCTAAGCCCTTCCTTCTAACATTGCTATTGTAGACGTCATTAAGAGTACGACGTCCCATTGGTTCTGCTATCTATAAGACCCTAGATTAATTGGTCCATTGTGATTGGGTTGGCTTCAACCCCATGCATAAATCTCCACTTTACTTAGCAGCACGCAGAATGGTCAGCCAGGTGCAGGTTGCCCCACGATTCACCCGGACTTCCTTCAATCCATCATTACTTTAGTGGCTATGTGTCAATTAGTTGGCTGTGGTCGGCCTCGAAACTGTGTCTTCTTGTCAGGAAAAGTTATATCATCTCTGTCTGGGCGGCTGCCAAGCGTAGGTGTGAACCCGTGCTTCTTCTTGCTCGGATGGTCATGTGCTGCTCACACCGTGAATCTGCCTAGTTTACTTCAATTTGTGCATTTAATTCTTATTCGGCTTTCCACCTGCCTACGCCTCCTTATCTCGACCTTCCTGAGATAGGCTATTCTGTTCTTAAGTTTCGATTCCGCAAAGCTACTGTTCGCTCCTTCTATTGGTCTGACCTTGGCTCTTCCTGGCTCACGTTGCCTCTGCTGAGTTTCGATTCAGCCATCTCTTCTCGTTTTAGCTGGAATACGAATCCTGTCCTGTTTGGCCTCTAGTAACCTGAGTTGATTCTGCTTTTGTGTAAAGTGGACTCGCACTTATATAATGTGCTTCGTTGAGGTAGATATGTATAGGTGGCGCTTGCCGCGGTCTATCTTCTACTAAGCATAGCAAGCTGCACTGTTTTCTTAGCTTTCTCGCGGTTTCAAGCATATGTACAGGCGTTAGCTGGTTGAATAACTTCATCCTGCTTTAAAGTCTAAGCTTCTTTATATTTCAACATCGTCTCTTCTTCTAGGTTCACGATATCCTTATTCATGAGATTTCGTCTGTTGTGTCATCTTTGGGTCATCTCATCTTCTATCTGCAAGTCTGTCCGGGACTTCGTGACGTCACCATTCGTCTTCAATTAAGGCCTTTGTGGTTTCTTCCGGGACGGTATTTAGGCTATCTTCATTTCGTCTTACTTGCTGGTAGGGTTTTCTCAATGGATACCTTAGTGTCCATGGTTGTCTAGGTATCAGTATTTTGACAGGTGTTGTTCTCCTGAAAGGCACTAGGAAGAGCCCTACTGCGGCTCTCTGCTGGTTTATTTGCTCATCATACATCACATATTTTGGTGCGAATGTTCGTGGTACTTCAAAATGGGCGATGGGAGTGCAGGCTTTATTTGGGACCTCCTCTACACCGGTAGGGAAGCTGGGGTCACTAGATATGATGGTCCCCAATGGTATTCCTGTTGGGAACATACTCAAGACAGAGCAAGTGTAGACACGTAGTTAAACTCATGGATTTAGCATGTATACTTGCAAAGAGGAGAATCGCCATGTACTGGAAATCCCCGAACGGCCCCCAGTTTCAACAGTGGCTAAAAGACCTTGAAACCTGGTGTGAAGCCGAGACAAGAGCATGGGCTATGGCACTGCACTCATACGAGGGTGATCCCGCTGACACCTTTGCAGCCTGGAAATCCCTTGTCCACAATGTGTTTCACCCATCAGACGATAAACCTCCAATAGCCTCCAAACCAATCACAGTACTGAACATCTGCTTGTAACAAGGACGGTTCCCTACCCCCCACAAACCCCCACACAGGTCTGGATGCAAGCTCTATGTAAATCACTCGTAGCCCACTATAAGATGCCACCAATGGTAACGTGAATAGTCCTTATCTTGTGCCTAAGCTGGTTTTATGTATGGAGGTTTGTGTTACCCGCCCCCGCCCCCATTTCTTGCCTGCCTGTTTGAAGTTCTGTTTGTTAGTACAAAAATGCCTAGAATGAACAATGGTCATATATATGTATATATAAATAATATACGGTGTACGATTGTCATACCCAATTGTATTGACATTGGCAAATACCTAGATGAAACCACATGATTTAATATCAGTGATTCAATATCAGCAATCTCAGGCTTTCTGTCCATCCCTTACCCACTTGGGACATTTGGCGTGATTAAACAAACATGTTTCAAACCGCTACACTGTCTATGAAAATGCCGTGTCTCTTTTAAATGCACTGAACTGTGTTGTTATGTAGGTTCCAACATGGCTGCATTTTTGCCTACCACTTGTTACCTTATCTTAGTGCAAAACATTGAAAAAGGACTCATATACTTGTCTATATAATACCATAGTCCTCTCTCTATGTCACTTACCTGACGAAGCCCGAGTAGGGTGAAACGCGTCGTTCCTTCTTGCACCTAGGACCGTTGCTGCCTCCTTTGTCCATGTATCTTAAACAATAAAGGACACTTTGACTGCACGGAATACAAGTCTGTGTGTGGATTTATTGAAGACATCCAGCCTTTCGCTTCGATCACAGCCGGAGTGCCGATGTAATCCGGATTGGTTCCCAGTCCTTTTTTTCTACATATATATACATATATATATATATATATGACCATTGTATATGTAATGATGCTGTTCCATTGTCACTCTTTGCTTAATAAAGAAGTAAATTGAGTTTGTTCACTTTGCCGCTTTATAACAAAACATTTCACGGAGACTTTCAAGTGGGCGACTTCCTTTCGCCGGACTCCGCTACTCTGTATCATGGGCTTCACAGTTATCAGCCACTTAAATGTTCATCACTGGTTAGCTTTGCTTTCTTTCGCATCTCATCAGCATGTGCGCAACCTTCACTGGTGAGATACACTGTTGCAGCTTTAATCTTTCCTTGACACCGGCCTTTCATGTCGTTCACTAACTCACCGGTTGTGCGCGTTCCTTTCTTGTCTCTGCGTCTTTGATTCACAAGTCAAGGTTAATACCACAGGCTTGGCCTTGCCTCCCCAACTCTGTCATTCACCCGGGAGGGTCGCTGCCGTCCTTCAAACACAATGCAGGTTTCTTCTTGTCTGCGATTGGGCTTTCTCTGCGTCTCCTTCACGGTTTCCCGGAAGCAATGACATTCTGCAGGGATCTTCAGAATTTCGCTACCCTTTGCTCTAGTCTCTTGATCGGTCGTCCTGCTCCAGTAGGTCCACCTTCTCCCCGGAAGTTCTGCTCCCTCTCGTGTTCTACCTTGCAGTGTGTCGTGATTAAAGTCAAGTGCCTGACTCGATTAGCAGGACATGTCCAATGAGATAGGTAAGGGATAGCCTCTTTACTCTCAGTCGCCCTCTTCCCCAACCCAGTATTTGTGTCGAAATGGGCGTCAGGGGGGGGTTGGATGTTGGAGAATCCTATAAGAGGATGGGTTATGAGTACGGGAAGGGAGGGGGGGATACCGCATCTCACCATTGGTTGCCTCACCCCCACTCCCTGAAGATCCCCCACACAGGTGATCTTCCCGCACAGGTCCATCCCCAGCGTCTGGATCCAAAGGCGATGGCCGTGCCCTGGCCACTTCAGAGAGACCCCCAGGGACTAGTAGGTGAGACACCCTTTGGTTTCTCAGAGAAGAGAGAGCAGAGGTATGGTGGGGTAGTGTGTGTGTGTGGCACGGTGGGGGTAGAGAGAGCATGGGTACAGTGGTGGTTGACAGTGGGGTAGAGGGGAGTGTAGAGAGAGAGTGGGGGGGCAGAGAGAGTGGCAGTTGGGTGGGTGTGAGTAGAGGGTGTGCTGGGGGTAAAGAAAGTAGGGGGTGGAAGCAGAGCATATGGGTTGGTGGGGTAGAGAGTGGATGCAGAGAGCATGGAATAGGGTGGGAGGGTTGGGGTAGAGAACATGGGTATGGTAGATAGGGTGGGTGCAGGTGGTGATAGAGGGAGTGGGCATAGGCTGGCAGTAGGGTGGGAGGAGTTAGAGAGATTGTGCAGGGAGAGTGGAGGTAGACTGGGTAAGGGTAGACAGTGGGGATAGAGTGGGCATAGGCTGGCAGTAGAGGGTGGGGTAGAGCAAGTGGGGGGTGGGGTTAGAGAGTGTGTAGGGTTAGAGAGTGGAGGTAGAGTAGGTGGGGTAGACTGAGTGTGTGGTGGGTAGACACAGCGGGGCTTGCTAGGGTAGACAGAACATGGGTAGAAAGAGTGGAGGTATGGTGGACAGGGTGGGGTAGAGTGTATAAAAGCAGCTGCAGGAGGACAAAACCACAGATCTGCCGTCAAATGTAGCCCAATATGAAATCACTGCACAGCTGGGAAATGGAAAACCGGGCACCAGACTTGCTTCTTAAAAAGAAGCTTCCGATTGGAACAAATATTGTTAGGGAACTTATCATTGGTTAGTATGGCAGAGGAATTCGGAAAAATAGATTTTAGCAGTTTGTCACTTTTATGCCGTGGTATTGCCTGTTGCTTTGCCAACTAGATATTGTCAGTTCAAAACTCCCATTCTCACTCTCTTCTGTAACAATGGTTTCTGAAATGTAATTTCGCCAAAAACAAATATGATCCACTAAGGGGGCTCTCACCCTCTTATATAACTACTTCACCATAGCAGATAAGTCCATTCCAAGTCTTCACTAAGGGGCCATTTCTTGCAGTTATAGCAATGGTTACTCCTAGAGAAGTCTGCTCCCAGAAGGTGTAATTTACAGGCTGTTAGGGGATGTCTCTGAAAGGAATCGGTTGCCTAGTAAACGAAAGACGGCTGGTCCCTTTCCCTGTGAGAAGGTCCTTTCCAGCTACACTGTCTGCCCCCTCTCTCCCCCATCCCCTTTCTGCCTTAGATCAAAACGACTCAAGTAATATTTCCTGGTGGGTCTTCCCTATTGCTTTGCAAAGGCCCCAGTGAAGTTCCCAGGGCTCAATCCACCACCAGTGGAGGTACGCCCTGCTCTTCTGGGAAAGGTCTCACAGCTTCCCATCAGAGAACTTCCCGAGCGAGGACCATCACCTGTTGTGGGTGAAACTTCCAGGATAGACTCCATACAGAAACGGCTCTGCCTTGCAGATCAAGAAGAACTAATAAAAGAGGTCATAATGGGTTCTAGCAATTCAATTATTCCACATCTGCCACTTTATCAAACCAGATATAGCTTCATATTTATCTTTAGCTAATGTTCTACCACCAGACAAATGCAGTGGTGCAGTCATAGCTATTTTGAACATGAGGGTGGTGTTTCTAAGGCAGGTCATGACTTTTCGAATTAATTTTGGTTCGAGAAGGCAGTTTTAGGAAAGCACATTACTCTGTGGCCGACATGTTGCAAAATCACATTGCAGCTGCTGGTGTGTCAGAAGACCTTGCCAAGCAAAGTAAACATGTGTGAACTATACTTTCAGCATGGATCTTTTTGAAAGTGGGACTGTTAAGTAGAGGCCACTGAGAGAAAACCACAATGAGCTCACACAGCAAAAACCCACACAAGACCCGTATGGATGGCATTCTATCACACATTGAAGCTGTGTGTCCCTCCATTCAGTATTGGTGTCTTTGCATTGAACAAACCAAGATTAATCCAAATTCTATATAAAAGGTATAGCACACAACACTCAGAAAATCACTGTCTCCAGAGCTCTGGTCCTCTCAAGGCAGGACTACTGCAACAGCCTATTTCTAAATCTTCCTGCCTCTACTCTCTATCCTCTACAACTTATCCAGAACAGGACTGCAAGACTTGTCCTTGGCCTAAAGCCCAGGCATTGTATCTCACCAGCTCTGAAATCTCTTCATTGGCTCCCAGTGGCAGCAAGGAACAAGTTCAATGGCAGCAAGGAACAAGTTCAAGACCCTCTGCATCATCCACAAGGCTTTCTGGAGCCTGGAACCGCACTACCTCCAACTCTCTCTTACTAAGTATCTCCCTTCTCGAGCTCTCCGCTCATCCACTTCCAACTCTCTGGAACAGCCTCCCTGCCTCTCTCAAACTTCAGCAGAACCATCTATGGTCCCGGAAGCAACTCAAGACCTTCCTCTTCGCTTCCGCTTTCTCTCCTCTCCCCTGCTGATGACCCATCTGTTCCATGCACTTGTCCACCTGGCGACCCTATGAACCTGGGCCCAGGTCCCTGGCTGTCCAGCTGTACCTCACACTCGCTCTTGGCTCCTGCAGCACTTGTGGTCTATATCTGTAACCCTACAGTCTCCACTCCCTCCACTTATTAGCAACCCATTGGCTACACTTTTTGATTGCCTGCACTTCTCCATTGCCCCCTTCCCCACGCGTTCTGAATGACAAGGCCTAGTAAGATTGTTGTTTTGGCCTCAATCCGTTTCCCCCTCCTTGTCGCGCCTAGAAACACTTCTGTACAGGCGCGTTGCGGTATGTCGCATTTATATCACTATCTTGATATGAAATGAAGAAGGTATATTTCAAGAAATGGATCTGCTGATGGGAAAACAAGAAGGCACACATGAATGCCAAATCACTAATTAGAATGGGAAAAACACCCGTTTTAAATAAAAAATGTATTGGAATAGATCTTTACTTTCGTTCTACTACATTATTAATCATACCAACAGGTAAAACCAGTTCTTCCTCTTTCCATCTCAATATAGTACTCTTCCATGAGCGAATGAAAGGCAGGTTCGTTTCATAACATAGGCAGTATACTTTTAGTACCACCATGTGAGGACCCCCGCCCCCCAACCTGGGCAACCTGTGATGAAAAAGTTAGGGTGTACCTTATCTTGTCTATTACAACCAAGCCATAAATGTTCTGCTTACTTCTACAGGTTCCACCATCCCAAAGTACCCGAGACGCCCCAGGAGAAAAGGATCCAAGACAAACCGGGGACCCCTGAATGATGCACATTGGCTGGAAGATACTCTTCCTCGTCACAGTACCTTGGCAAGCGAAGAGGTGAATGTTCTTGGCTTCTTCAACGGGACCCCTTGAGGATGGAACCCCCCCCCCCCCCGCAAGAAGTAGTTGCTGCAATGTTGAGACCAAGAGAAAAAGTGGAACCAGACAGTGTTGGAAAGGCAGCCCCTTCGGTCTTCACAGTGGTCTTCGTTGGCAGGTCATTACTCCAGCTGTGTATGTCCCACAAAGGTGAGACTGTGGACTCCGAAAAGGACTAGCTGAAGAAGGCCATTGGGGACCTTGGATGCCTTTTGCTGGTGACAGATGCAGTGGCAGAAGTAGATGTTGCGTTTCAGGATTTCACAGTTTACTGACTTTTGGTTCTTCGGTGGTGCAGTCGCAGCACAGACCTCTGGATGGCTACTGGCGACTCGATCACTGGACATTAGCAGAAGTCTTCCTCTCTCTTGCATCAAGACTATCCATATCTTCTTCAGCTTCCTGGAGGTGGGGAGTGTCATCTCTGCAGTCATGCTTGATGTAGGGAGAGAGAGGGGAATTTAAAAGTGGGAGAAAGCAGGAGAGAAATGAGTGGGGTAGATGACAGGAGGGAATGTCAAGAGGAACATAGAAGATGGGAGACAGAGGGATGAGGGTAAAGAGAGTGCTCCTTTGTAGGGGCTGGTACTTGCACTTATAAGAGCATTTTGCCTGATAAGGGCAGTTTCAAGGTGAGAGGTAGCTCTTTGGGTGCCCTGATAAGGGCAGTTGGTAAGCTTAGGTAGCTCTCGATTACCCTGAAACGGGTAATTGCAAAGTTCCGAACAGCCCAGGTTTGCCCTAAAAAGGGCAGTTCAGGTGTGCAAAAGCTCTTTGCAAGGGTGTAAAGCAGGCTGCATGAGCTCCGATTAGCCCATAGCCAATAGTCGTTAAAAGGACTTTGCATGCCCTGGGCTTGCTCTAGGGAAAGAGAAGAGTGGAGAGAAAGGAGATCAGAGAAAGGAGAGGAACGCAGGCAAGAGGAGTGGGGTAGAAGATGGGAGGAAGATAAAGACAGTGCTCTTTTACCATCCTTGCAGGGACTGGCACTTGCCCTTATAAGAGCATTTTGCCTGATAAGGGCAGTTTCAAGGCGAGAGGTAGCTCTTTGGGAGCGCTGATAAGGGCAGTTGGTAAGCTTAGGAAAGCTGTGTCACGCAAGCGTTTGCATTCCACCCTTCACGCAGCTACGGAGCAGGCCCCTTATCACAAGGCACCGCCACGGAGGAAAAATTGACACAAACGTCCTAATCATCACGAGGCACAAGTGTGACACAAGGCAAGCGTTTTATTTCTTCTCCAAAGACTAATTAAACAACAGCAGTACTCGGCATCCATCAAGCATCACAATCAGAAGCGTGTCACAACACTGATGACAGCATTCACGTCCAGTCCCTAAACTGAGCGGGTCATTTCACACGTGCAATCACCATGTCGGAAGGCAGTGGGCTCCAAAGCCCTCAGGCCAGTTCCACACCATAACATGCTAACCCCAGGGAAGAGGGGAACACAGAGTCTTTATAACTACAAGCAGTGCATCACTTCAAGATGTCAGACCCCCAGCA
Source organism: Ambystoma mexicanum (assembly GCF_040938575.1). Taxonomy (NCBI): domain Eukaryota; kingdom Metazoa; phylum Chordata; class Amphibia; order Caudata; family Ambystomatidae; genus Ambystoma; species Ambystoma mexicanum. The sequence goes on along the minus strand of NC_090927.1, from coordinate 1,237,691,198 downwards.
GCCTAGCACCCAGATGGGCCAGGTGGCTGAAAGAACTCCACATCTACATAGATGCTTCTGGTGTGAGAGAAGAATGCCGACTACGAGGCATCCTACTACATTCATTGGGACCCACAGTACGTGACATTGTCTTATCCCTACTTTGCGCCCTTAAGAAATGTTGACTACGAAAGACACATTTTTCACACCACCATGCAGGAAAAGAGTGAAAGCATGGACAACTTTATAATGAGACTACGAAAAAGAGCCAAATATTGTGACTTTGATCGGTACTCGACTGATGAAGCTCTCAAATCGCAAGCCATTGCAGGATGTGGATCTCTAGAATTCCGCAAAAAACCTCTCCAGAAAAGCAGACCATTGGAAGAAATACTCCCAACTAGCAAGAGCTGACTCAGCACTAGCATTGCAGACTGAATCACTCAGAAACATCACAATAACACAGACGGCCACGCAAGCCACAGTGTGTCCCATACGCACCCCGAGTGACACGACAGAGCAAAAGGAATGCTAAAGGTGCGGCTTCAAATTTCTTCACGTGGGGCCGTGTCCCGCAATTGGTCATCACTGCGACAAATGGTGGTGAAAACCATTTTCAGTCCATTTGCAGAAACACATTTTTTCAATCACCAGACTGGCAAAGAATCCTGGAGACAAGATGGCTGTAATTCGAGGCGGGAAAGCCTGCGCCCTCGCACAAATTATTCTTCCACGCCCAACAGGCGTTGCTCTCACAGCTCATCACGTGATCAACCACACACCTTCCGAGGAGGGGAAGAGAGGAGAGACAGCTCCAGCCGTCACAAGAGCAGACATGATGCTCCACGAAGAAAACCGAGACAAAGAATTAGATATCTAGACGAATCACCACAAGGGAAACTCTTCTCTCACTCATCTTCATCCAGCGGGGACAGCAAAAGAGCTTACGTTCATGCCATCGGCAACAACGCAGCTGTCAAATATAGCCCAACGCTATTGCTTCAATTAAATGGACATAATCTAGAGTTTCTAATTGATACCGGATTGACAGTAAATGTAATCAATGACGATGTTTACAGATCACTCACCAAGAAGAAAGATCTGAAACAAGCTGACAATCTAATATATCCATACGGCTCCAGTAAACCAATCAACTGCCATGGCATGTCCACTGCCACGTGCCAATACAAAGACCAGTGTCACAAGGTAAAAATGTAAGTAATTAAGCGAGAAGTCCCAGGTGGAAGCATACTAAGCTTCAAGACAGCCATACAAATGGGACAAATTCACATAATGTACCTACACCACCAACTCAAAGGGCATGATACAAAAAATGTTCCCAGCCCTCTTCAAGGGATTAGGCAGACTAAAGGACAGGCAAATCAAACTACATATTAACTCACAAATACCACCAACGGCTCAACACTACCGAGGTATTCCTCTCAACATCCAGAGACACGTAGAGGATGAAATTCAATTTTTACTACAAGACATTATCGACCCAGCATCTGGCCCGACGCGATGGGTATCACTGATCGTACTGGTGCCCAAAAAGGACAACAAAACCAGTATACGCATCTGCATAGACATGCAAGCCCCAAACATGGCAATTGAAAGAGAGCGGCACCTCGCGCCCCGAATGACAGATATGATGCACCTATTGCATGGTGCCAAAGTATTCTCCAAGTTGGATTTGAATAAAGGTTATCATCAGCTTGAATTGCATCCATCATCAAGGTACATCACCACCTTCTCAACGCATCTGGGTTTTTTCAGATACAAAAGGGTCAGCTTTGGGGTGTCAATTGCTGCCGAAATATTTCAAAACGAAATCAATCAAGTAATCAAACATATTCCAAATTGCCTAAATTATAGTGATGACATCCTGATATTTGGCACCACTCAAGAAACACATGACAACACCCTCAGAAGGGTATGCATGGCACTTGAAAATGCACATCTTACACACAACCCGGACAAATGCGAAATTAGCAAAACCACTATAAAATTCTTTGGACACATATTTTCGAACAATCGCCTGCAACCAGACCAGAGAAGGTACAAGCACTAGTAGAAGCCCCCACCCCCACGTCCACATCAGCGGTACGCTCATTTCTAGGAAGGTCAAGAATTCCAGTGGACAAGCGAATGCGAAAATGCCTTCCAGGAAATCAAGAGACGCATCGCGTACACCTCCTGCATGGCCTACTATGACCCCAAATACGACACAGAACTTACCGTAGACGCCAGCCCTGTGGAACTAGGAGCAATCCTGGCGCAGTCAAAACCAGGAACACCACCCAATGCACTAAGATACATAGTGGCATACGCGAGTCGCAGTCTATCAACCACCGAATGCACCTATTCCCAACCAGAAAAGGAAAGTCTAGCAGTTGTGTGGGCCTGCAAACACTAGCACCTGTTCTTATACGGATGCCCATTCACCAGTCACTGACCATCAGGCGCTCACCACCATCTACGGCAAACCCACTGCCAAAATGCCTCCTCGAATAGCAAGATGGGGGCTGAGCATACAGGAATACTCATTCAATATCATTCACCGACAATATCATTCACCGACCGGGGAAAGACAGCAATCCAGCGGACTTCCTGTATGGGTACCCACTTCCAGCCCAGGAAGAACGTCAGTCAGCCAAGGCAAACCAGTACATCAACTACCTTATACAAGGCATAAAATAAACGGTATTGCATCGCAGTTTGAGATACAATACTCCCGATTTGCTTTTTATTTCAATAATCATGTCGCACAAACTGCAACATGATTTCTAGAATGAGGTTTACAGGTTTAGTTCGCCTGGCCAGTGCTTCTGTTGCATAGCGTACAGGCGAGGCAGAGGGGGGGGAAGAGGCTCCCGGGCTGGGCTGAGACATTATCCATTTTTCAAGTGCCCAGCCCGGTGCTTTCTCAGAAAGAAATGTGCACATGTGCAGAGGCCAGAGCACGGAAGGGACAGCTCGAGTCACAGCTCGGCTGCCCAGCCATCGTGGATGCCGTGGGTAAGTACTCGTTAATTAACGCATATGCCAGCAGGCTTTGTGATTAGTGCAGGGGGCTGTATAAGCCCCCCCACCCCCGCACTGATAAAACTGCCTGCAGGCATATGGTCTTCTTAATGTTCTTTGAAGCGGGGCCTCCATTGATTTGCTGCCGTCCCGCGCTTCAAAGAACATTTTAGAACGTCTTATCAGGCTGTTTTATCAGTGCAGGGCTCACACAGACCCTGCACTGATAAAACAGCCTGTAGGCATATTGCCTTCTCAATGTTCTTTGGAGCACAGTACTACAGTAATTTCCTGCCGTCCCGCGTTTCAAAAAACATTTAGAAAGCCTTGTTGTGGGTTGTGTTATTAGTGTAGGGCTCACACTGCCACAGCACTGATAACACTACCTGTACGCAGGGAAGTATCCAGCAATGCAAGAGTTATCGGAGGAGGAAAGGTGGGTGCCAGGGGGGGATGAGGGGGAGGGGGGAAAGCAAGCAAACAAAAAAGTCCTGCTACTTTCCCCGCAAATGCAGTGCGCGCAATTCCATGTGGGCTCATTCGCGCCCATAAACCGCCCACCCCTGCCCCAATCTACTTTTTTGGTTGGTAACATTAGTGATAGATGGCATTTTAACACATAACCAAAATAAATAAAACTGCAGAATCATTACAGATGCAGGAAACCCATCTATTAGAGCTCTGTCCAGGCGCTCTGGGGCAAAATACGTACAGACCTGTCAATCTGTAAAAGTGAATACCCTTCATTTGAATGATAGACGTATCTTGATGGCCGAAGGCCAACCGTCTTATGCACAGAATTATAGAAATACAGACTGCTATGCTTGACCAACAAGCGGCCATTTTAAACGTAGCAAGAATCGCCATTTTGCTTGTTAACCATTGCTCATTGCTTTCTGTCTAAACTGCTTTGCAGCTTGCAATTCTTGCGAATTCTGCTTTCTCTGCTCAACTGTTAACATTGTTGTCTGAATATGAAAGGGCAAGGCCGTGGGACTGAGGAGTTCGTTGAGACTCCTCATGAGCAGCCCAGAAAGGAATGCCCACGCTCCCTCTCTGTAGCCTTGAGGGAGAGCTGCAGGGCATTTAATCATTTCACAGCTGCCAGCCAGTCTCGTACTGTGGTAGAATATGTTAGAATAAAGCAGCTAAAGGCTTGAATTATGTTCTTCTTAAGGCCCCCCTTCACGAAAATCCTTTAGAGCGTGTCGGCTCCCAGGACACGAATAGCACCTCATAGATAGCAAAGCTTGGAATGTGACTCATCCCCCGTGTGCAGCTTGCTGCCAAGAACAGAAGCACTGTGTTCTGTTCAACAACTAGAAGATGCCTCCGCACTTTCTAAATTACACATTGTTACTAGAATAGACATCGAAAGTGTCATAATTGTCATACTCGTCGGAAATGTCCATCATCATCCCAAGTTCAAAGAAACTCAATAAAAGGGGGGTGTTAAACATGTCATAGCCGATTGTATGATATGCATTTTGTATATATGTAACTGATCTACGTAATTCGCTCTCTTGCGTCCCTCGAGGTCTAGAAAATACACGTCGCAGGGTGTGAGACCACAGTTGGCCAATTGGGACTATTTTGCTTGCAATAAACACTAGCATTGGGAATTTTATCCTTGTGTCTAGCGCATCCTTTCGTGTATGGTTATTGCCTTGTTTCCATATCGTGAGGGACCCCTAAGGGCCCCTTTCAAGATGGCGCCTGTAGGGTATTTTGTGGAGATTTGGGGCCTGACGGTATTTTATTACCGCCGAAAAATAACTTAGCAATAATCACTCCTTGTATTCAGATTTGGCCATGTGCAACAATAATACAGTGGACATGCATTATTTCAGCACCCAGACATGAATATTTGGTATGCGTGGTTGGTATGCGTGGTTGGTGGTATTTTGGTGAGCATAATTCCCTTGTTTTATTTGTGGCCCCAATGTCCAGAATCCCTTATCTTTGCTTAGATTTTTCGTGTAATCACTAGAGAGACCTCAGACCTACATTTTAGGAATACCACATTTTCAGTGTTAGTGTTAGTGTGCCACCATGGGCGATCTCACTGACTTATTTACGACAGAGAGCTATATGTGGTAATTTTGTGGTAATTTCCACTACCTTATATACGGTAGGGAACTATGTTCAGAGAGTCCCTCTTCCCGTTGGCTCATGTACCTCCAACGAGCTATGCTACAAACAATCACTCTCAACTGTCCATACTGAATATGATCATGCACACATCTGTCTTAAAATGACAATTGCATTGCTTAAAAATCTCCCCTCATCATCAGCACTGCATTGGTAAATAGAAGACACACCACCCGTCTGCTTTCAAATATTTTTCTGTATTATAAAAGTTGCATTTAAACACGATCTCACTCTTTACAGAAATAAATAAAACAGCACATTAACAGCATTGTCTGTAATACACTGAAAAAATGGCGGAGAACAGAACACAATTTGCAACATTAACGTGTGATTAAGGCACCGGAATCTCCTTTCCTACTCTGACTGAACATTCTCGTACACACTCAGCTCCCACACTTATGTAATTACCTTATCTGTTCAGAGTTTTCATCAGCTGTTCTCTTTCTGAATGTGGCTCCCTTGAAGATTAACCCCAGTGAAAAGGAGCGCCTTTCCTTCTCAAACCGGGGTCATTGCCTGGAATTCTCAGCTTTTGCAGATAGGAATGCTCCAACCAGGAAAAAATAGCTCCTTCTCCCAGCTCTGCCAAATCTTGACTGCCCTTCTCTCTCCTCAAACTCCCCCCAGCAAAACTCTGATCACTCCCTCTAGCATGATACTTGCTATGACGCTGCTCCAATCAGAATCAATCATGCCATCTCCTCCTTCTCTACACAATGGCTCATTTTTATAGTAATACTTTGTAACCAACTGATTTCCTGTTCTTTCGAGCTCTTTTGCTTCCTGTAATTATGTGGACAGGGCAGCAGAGAAAAAAAAATGGATGTGCGTTTAAAAGTTCACTTTCAGAATAGGCCTAATTCTGCAGTGGAGACACATTTTTATTAGTGGATTATGTTTCATTAGTCAGGTTAGTTATAAGTAATGTTAGTTATTATTTTCAAATGTGTCTCTCGCACCATAGGCATTTCAGGTGAAAAATAGTGTGCATTTTTGAATGTGCACGTGTGCTTTTAACTGTAAAAATAGATTTGCATCTTATATGTTAAAATCGTTTTTGACTGAATAGCCTGTCTTTCCTTGTTAATCTGGTAACACATATAGCAATGCACCGCACCCTTGTGGTGGTGCTAAAAAAAAAATTGCTACCTGTGCAGTAGTGCTGTACTCTGTGCTGTAACACGCCAAATATCCTTACATACCCTCCTTTTGTTTTTAAAATCTGGCTACGATCCAAGCCAATTCCTAAAAACAACTTGTTCTTTCTTTTTCTTTTAAAATGCATGTGTATTGGGATATCTTTCTCTTCCTGACGTAGCTAGTAAAATCAGTAACATTTTCATTTTTACTGATAGCACAATCAACCATCCACCCATGATTAGCACCAGGATAGCCAAACCCACTATTGAGCGTTCCCCCCAGGTTCCCCAATTAAATCTTTCCACTTCTATTATGCCCAGATTACTAATTGTAATATTGTTTTTTCTCAAATTCATTTTTATAACATGTCTTTCTTTGTGATTCAATAAATATTCCACATCCGGATCTATTGGAAAAGTATCCCTTTGAAAAAAATCGATATTTTCCACTTGGCTTTCCCAAACATCATTTGTTACATGAAACAATGTTAATCCCCCAATTGACACAATTGCATCCTTTGGAACCTGTAAATAAAAAACATTATATTTCACCTGTTTAACCACGTATGTTCCATGGTTTAAATGTACTACCGTCATGTTCTTTAAGCAGGTGCTGACCAACCATTTACCTCTGACCATCTTAGCCTGTGCCATTTCTTCACTCCCCATATTACTAATAATCACTTCACATCCCTCTGATATACTTGGGTCAGATTTCAAACCACAAATAGCATCTGTGGCATCAGGAACAAACGGTTTACCTGGACACATATAATTTTGTTCTTTAAATGTTACACATGTTTCCAGGTTTGGTATTAAATAAACTTCAGGTTCCCATGACTGAAATGCCACCACTTCTGGAGTCTTAATCTTAATGAATCTGTCCTCTTGCCAAAATCCTACATTGTGTACCCACTTCGTTTGATAAATAAGTTCAGGGGCTACATATGGGATGCATAGCAAAAATCCGATCTCTAGTCTTTCCAAGTCCACATATAACGGCGTTGCATTCCCCATTTCGAATGCAATTTTTACCTGTATTATGTCAATTTCCCTCCTGGTCAATCTTTCTATCATTTGACGAATGATATCCTGCGAAACAAAATACAATGGAATATGTCCTTGAATCAATTGTGAAACTGCAGTTTGAACTTCTCTCATATAATTCGTTAATAGTCTATCAACAGGACTCATTATGTTCAATATTTCATTTAAAGTTCTGTCATGCTTAAGTATTATTTTAGTCGCCCGTTGCATTACATCCGCTTGTTCATTTAGAATGATTGCAGTTTCATTTATGAATCTTACTTGTTCATCCAGTCCCCCTCTAATTCCATCTAATGTTTTTTGTATTATTTCTAGGTCAATACTCAGTTGTTGTGCTTTAGTACTCAGTGTTCCTACCGAAATAGAATTGGCTGTTGATATTGTGGTACCTATTATTGCTCCAACTATAGACATTACCATTGATATCGCGAGCATCACCGCACCTCTCTTTCCTCTCTTCTTCTTAATGTCTGCTGAATTCACGAATGTTTTTTCCAATTGCATTAATATATCTCTTATTGACTGCTTAGTGTCCTCTTTTCTTATTTCCAGCCACTCTTTAGTCTGTTCAATCTTAATTCCGGTATTGTTCAAGTGTTTTTCAATCAAAATCTCAGGATTTAATGGTATGTATATATTTTGGAAAATCATCCTTCTATCACTCATGATGAATCCTGGTGCCTCTTCCACCGCAATACCAGATGCTGGTCCAGGTTCAATGACAACCTGTGCTTCTGAATTCTTGAAGATCCCTCCAAATATCATCATCATTAACCATATCATCGGTATCATCTTCAATGCTGATCGCTTTGCAGCCTTGGTCTTCACCCCTCTTTGGAGCTTTCTCGGAATCCGTCCACATGGGCTCCAGGACTCCATCGTCTCCCGTGGGCTCTGATCCCGGAACCTCCGACCAAATAATGTTAATTTTCTAAATCAAAATAGAAAATAAACAAATTAAGTACATAGCACAATATTAACTTCACCCTTTTGCCAAAAATAAAACATGCTTGGTAAAAATATATATATTTTTTTTTAAATTAAACACAAGTTAAAAAAAAAACAAGCACACATAAACAGCATTCAATATTTAATACATTTTCTCTCTGCACACCAACCATGAGCTTCCGTTATATGTGCATTTATTTATTTATTTATTTATTTTATATTATACATTTTTACATATACTACAGTGTTTATGTGCCATCATAACAATCAACTTTTTAACTTCTTTGTCACTGCCTCCTGATTACACCCATTTATTTTCTCTTTTTGTGTTCAAGGGACTTTTTCTGTTTCTACATGCTCAAGCTGCCTGATCTCATGTCTGGGATGGCATGGTTTGATTTGATTTACATGGACAAACTGCTCTATTGCTGTTTCACCTTAATTTTTCAAAATTTTATACACTACAGGAGAGACCTTATCTATAATTCGAAATGGCCCCTGCCAGGCTGCTAGAAATTTAGAATTTTTCTGTTTACTTTTTCCAAAATGAAACTTGTATACCTGATCCCCTACACTGTATTCCTTTACTGATGTCTTTTTATCATAATACGATTTTGCACTGTCAGCAGCTCTTTCCAGATTTCTCTGCACAAAAGCAAATGCATGTTGCAAATGCCTCCTCAGTTCATCAATATATTCATGAACTGTGGATGCACTCACAAGGGTTTGCTCATGTGTTCTGTATAGTAGGTGTTGTGGTAACACCATTTTCCTACCTGTTAAGACCTCATGGGGGCTAACACCTGTTGCTTTGGCAGGAGTCGACCTGATTGCCATCAAAACCAATGGTAAACGCAAATCCCAGCTGGAACCTGCTTCTGCCACAAATTTCTTTAAAATATCCACAACAGACCTATTGCTTCTTTCAACTGCACCTGAAGACGCCGCCCGATATGCGATATGTAGTTTCCTTTTCACACCTAGTATTTGCCATACCTTACTCATTAGAGTACTTGTGAAATGACTTCCTCTGTCTGACTCAATTCTTTGTGGCAACCCAAACCTTGAGAACACATGGTTCACCAGCAATGTGGCTGCTGTTTGCGCACTACAATCTGGTGCAGGAATGCATTCAATCCACTTCGACATCAAACATACCACACTCAAAATATAACGGTGTCCCCTGCTCGACCTTTTTAAAGGACCTACATAGTCTATTTGCAAATCTGACCATGGGAGAGTTAGGCCTCTTTTCATCAATGGTGCTCTATGCATTGGTGAAGCAGGTTTAAATTGGGCGCATACTAGACATCCTCTAGTATATAATTCCACATCTTGGGACATATGTGGCCAGTAAGCATAATCTTTTAGTATTTCTAATGTTTTTTGTGAACCTCTATGGCCTGCGGTTATGGCATCATGTGCATGGTGTAGCATTAGTCCTCTGAATGAAAGGGGTACTACCCACTGTATTTGTCCTGTTATGGACTCTCTAATCATGAGTCCATCCTGTAATCTAATTCGTGTTTTGTTCTTTAATAGCACCCTCAACTCTTCTTTTCCCATACAGTCATTTTCTGTTAAAGGATTTTGTTCGGGATCTATCAAATGATTATAATAGATTCCCAAAATTTGATCATTCTTTTGTGCCTCAATCAAATCTTGGTCTGGCGTGTCATGACTCCACTGCACCACCGGTTGATCTACCTCCTTTGGTGCTTTAGAACGTGTGACTGCATCAATTTGTATTTCACCCATTAAATAATCAATAGGTAGCAATTCTCCCATCACAGCCCCAATCTTAGCCAGGTGGTCTGCCTTATCATTTCCCTCCTTATCCTCTCCTGGTGTTTTTAAATGCCCACAAATTTTACTCCAGTATATTGTTAACTTATTCTCTGACACCAATTTGTCTATGTCTTGTATCATTTTTCCATGCTTAAGTGGCTTTTTGTTATATGTAACCATGCCTCTTGCTTTCCAACCAGGCAAATACTCCACAAAGCTATTCCGTGCATAGTCAGAATCAGTCACCAGGACAATTTCACTGAACTTTTTATCAACTGCAGTAGCAATTGCTTTATAAATGGCTGCCAATTCCGCCACCTGACTGCTCCTATCTCCAATCCTCATCCCTATACTGGGGACACCTTCACATTTCAACCAGACATTTCCTATTCCTGCCACTAACTGTTTATTACTGTCATTTTCAATGTGAAAAGCACAACCATCCACATATACAGTTGGCAAATCCTTGCATGTTTTTTCATCAAAAGCTTTGTGTGGTGATTGTTCAAATTCCTGCAAACTAGTTTCTACTTCCATTTCATTTGGTATTTGTTCAGCTGCACAGTCATGTAAGTCAGCTAACCCTTGAGCAATTGGGTTCTTTTTATTTTGTCCATATCTCACTTCTACGGGAAAACCTTGTAATGCCACCGTCCATGAAGTGATTCTGGATTGCGCTAGATTACCTGATCTAATTCTTTTACTCTCTAAAAATTGCAAAGGTTGATGATTTGTTTCAATAATTACCTTTTCTCCCTGAACAATGGGGCGGAAATGTTGTAGCGCCCACACAGTGGTTAATAGGGCCTTTTCACATTCATTAAATTTCATTTCAACTTGGGAAAATGCCTTACTTGCATATGCAATGGTTTTGTGATTCAAATCGTGTTTTTGTGATAACACTGCTGACATACAATGTTCAGAAAAACCTATTTCTATAAAGAAATCCCTGTCCTTTATGGGGTATGCTAAACATGGTGCCTTTACAAGACATTCCTTTAATTTAGCCCCTGTATCAGACTGCCCTTTTTCCCATTTCCAGGGAGTATTCAGTTTAAGCAGTTTAGTCAATGGTTGAGTGATTTCTGCATAATTTTCAATGAACTTTCTGTTATAGCCTGTCATCCCTAATACATTTTTTACTCCTTTCACATTTTTAGGATCTTTTAATCTTTGTATGGCCTCTATTTTCTTCTTTTGAGGATTTAGCCCATATTCAGTCACTTCATGCCCTAGAAAGTTCACTTTTTTCTTGCACCATTGTGCTTTCTGCAAAGATACTTTGGCACCTGCTTTCTGCAATTGGCCAAGTACATGTCTTATTTCATCAAAATGGCTTTTCAGGCTTTCATTTTTTATCAGGACATCGTCCACATAAACTATTGTTCCTCTTTCCGCTGCATCCGGCATGGCCTTTCTCAAAAATATGCCAAATTCACTCCCACTATTGATGTACCCGAACGGAGCTCTAAGCCAGGCATATTGAGTCCTGTCAAATGTAAAAGAAAATAAATGTTGTATCTCCTCTGCCAATGGCACGCACCAATATCCAGAGGTGAGATCTAATGTGGTAAATACATTTGAACCATGTACCTGAGCTAGGCCCTGATCAATGAATGGCAGTGGCCATCTAGATATTGGTACTCTTTTATTTAACTCTCTCAAGTCTGCACACAGCCGCCATTGACCATTTGGCTTCAATACACCTAAAATAGGTGTATTGGATGTGCTATGAATGGGCCTGATGATTCCCCGTGATTCCAAATTTTTAATAATCTCTGCCAATGATTCTAAACATGCCAGCGGTAGTCTATACTGGCGTACAAACACTGGGTTTCTGCTACACCCTTCTGGTAGTGTGGCCACATGTAAATCAGTTAAACCACAATCATAAGCATCTTTTGCAAATACATCCTTAAACTCCATAAATATCTCCCTCAGATTGTCCCTCTCTTCATTGCTTTCACATGCATCCGCTAAGGAGATCTGCTCTTCTACCATTTTGGAAAATTCTGGAAAATCTTCTGGTAAGGGAATCTCGGCGCTTTCTTCTAACTGTGTGGCTGTGTCTTTTTGTAAAGCTGCCACTTTTAAATATTTTGGCATATCAGCTTCCACTTCAATGGGCTGATTTTCTGTTTCATTTTCATTTAAATTAAATATTATGCAGTCCTCCTGATGGCAGCACACTGTCTCATTTGAATCATAAGGATACATAGAATTAATTTTAAATATTCCTTTGGGCTGAGAGTCCAGGTGTTCTGGCAACTCGCCCTTGGCATCTACATATTTTTCAGGAATATTCCCAATCACCATGTTATTTAAATCTGCCGTATAATGTGATTTTTGTATGGCCATTCCTAATGGGGAGTTTTCCTCTAAATGAATATCCTGACAACCTTTATTATTTACCATGATTTTTACAGATCCCTCACCAATGTCTACCAATGGAATGTATTCATAATCCAGGCCTTGCTGTTTTATGGATTCATTCAGGCATACAAATGCATCAGAGCCTTTCATCTGCTGTCCATTTTTGCATTTCAGTGTTATTGCAAACTGTTTTGTAAATGCAGGAATAATAGTATTTTTCCTCATTTGTAATTCGATTGCATAAGGAACCAGTTGTGCACAATGATAAGCCCTTCTTTTGTCTTCAAATTCAGGTGCCGGACCACCTAGGCGTGACCATATTTTTTGATTAAGGAAATCTAACACCATACACATTCTGTGCATGATGTCATTTCCCATGTAAAATTCATTTTGTGCTCCACTCACTATCCATACATTATGGTAAATTGTTTTCTGCCCAATGCTAATTTTAAGCATGCATCTGCCTGCAATTCGGTTTTCAAAGTCTGGACTGTCCAAGCCAGAAACATATTGGTTTTTAATCCTAAATCTCGGGATTTCTTCCCTTTCCATTATTTTTTGCAACAATTTCTCATTAATGAAGCTCCTTTCATGTTCAAGCGCTAAAGTGGCTTTTATTGTTTTAAAATAATCATTTATACCAACATGAACCCATGGTTGCTCATCTTCCATGTGTATTTCTGCCAGAGTGGTAATGTGTTTTTCTGAATCTGTTTTAGGAGCAATATTCTGTTTGCACGTTTTCTCTTTTAGATAAAAACATAATGTGTGCTCATCTATGGCAGTCTGCCAATCTTTCCTTGGGTCCAAGTATATTTGTACAGGTAGTTTTTCATTGTCGCTCTGCATTTTGTCTTGACACATTAATATGACAGTGACACTAGGTATGCAGCTATTCTGGAGATATACCTCCACAGCATCATTTGTTTTGGCAACGGTGTGACATTCATTTATATTGCTGTTTTGTGATTTTAGTTTCTTAGGCCTCAATGGTTTTTTGGTTAATGACCACAGCACTCCATTCACCCCATCTTTGAGAGGAGACAATCTTTTCAGGCAATCTGTCCCCATCAGAAATGGAATTCCACAAATAGATGTGATCAATACCTCTTGATTCATTCTGTGCTTTCCTATTTTTATGTCAACCTCAGTTACACCTATGATGGGCACCTCCTCCCCATTAAAGTTATGCACTGGGCCTTGATTTTCCTTCACTGTGATCTGACTCTGTGGAGGCCTCCCTTCATTGATACTCTTTACCAGCTCCTTGGACATAATTGTGGCCTGTGCGCCAGTGTCAATCATAGCAAAGGTGTGGCATTTTTCTTCTACAGTGATGGGTGCATAATATCTGTCCTCAACTTCCTCTAATACACATAAGAAATGTGAATTCTTACTGATTTCAGGGCTCACCTTTCTCAGGTCTTTTTCACTTTTGGCTAAGCACATTGGTAAATGGAAAGACATTTTTCCCTCCTTTTTACCCATTTCTGCGCGAGAGATTTTATTCATTTCTCCATGTTCAGAGGTTTTTTGGAGTGTGGCCACTGTTCGCCCATCCATCTGGGTAACATCAGAGACCACATTACAATCCTCCAACTGAACATGTGTAACAACATCATTCAGCAATTTGTCATTTTTTAATTCTGTGCATTTGTGATCATTTAGTGTGATACCAGCCCTTTCAGCCTCTTCATAAATATGTGGCTCAAAGAATTCTTCAGGTGATTGACTTGTACCCTCCTTGTGAGTATTTCCTTTTTCTGTCTGTGTTTGGTCATTGTTTTGCTTGCCCAGGGAAGGAGCTATAGCATCCCCACTTACTCCCTGTTCACTGGTATTCCCCATGCATGAGTCATTTTTCTTAAATCTGTTCCTTTGTTCTTTTGGAATTCCTAATGTTTCTTTTTCATTTGTGCAAATCTTTACTGTTTTATTTAGCTCTAAGTTAAACCGTACCTCTTTTTTAGAAGTATTTGCACTTTCTGTCACAATTTCATTTACTGGTACTTTCATTTTTAATCCATTAGGCATCTCAGAGTCGTTATGCAAAATTATATCAGAGCAATCTGTCATTTTGGCACTGCAGTTATCATGAGTACTTAGTCACTTTTCGGAAGCCCCCCGGTCATTGCTATGGCCATCAGCCCCCTCTTTGGAAGGTTGTTTTTGCGCTGTATAGAGCTTTCCTATTTGCTCAGCTAACATTTTCACTTGGGCCTCAAGGCACTGGAACCTTTCCATCTCTCTAGGATCCTCTTTCTGTGGCCTAGGTCGATATTGGTTGTTTTCCCCCTGATTGGATCTATTCTGATACCTCTCAGGTGATTGATGTCGGTTGGGATGGTTTCTGAACTCTTGATTCATTTGTGGAGGGGAGCGGGTTGCACCCATCCTTTGATTATAGTCCCCTGGTGGGGAATCATTGTACTGGCGTGGACTGTAGTTCACGTTTTGCCTCATGTCCTGTCTCTCAGATTGTGGGTACTGGCCCCTAGGTTGATTTCCATTATCAGTAAATCGATCCACATATCTGGGCCTATCCTGATTACCATATATCATGGTGCTGGGATCAAATCTGCTCTGTGTCCCCAATGACTGGTAGGGACCATCATTTCTTTGATCTTGATTTTGTCTCTGGTTATTGTTCATACCTGCCGTTTCAGGCCGGTATCCTACCCGGGGTCTGTCCCCTAAATACCTAGGGCTGATGTAGCTCTCTCTATTACTAGGATCATGTGATTGGAACATTGGTACAGGAAATGGCGATCTTTGTTGATTACCCCTTTGTTCAGGTGTCACATTATTTTTACCTTGGCTTTGAGCAGACTCAAGGGACATTTTGGCTGACCTGATTTCCATTACTGTGGCTGAGGGTTCTTTAGATTTAGGTCTAGTATCTTTCATTTTATCACTTTCTCTACCCTGACAATAGAGTACCTCATATAGTTTTGTGCTTTGATGTACAATCCATTCAAGGGACTTGTCACGGTCAAATTCACGGACCAATTGGGATATGATGTCTTTCTGTAGCCCATAGAAGTATGCAGTTTTAAACTCATTGGAATTTGAGTCAAAAGATACATCAAAGCGAGAAAATGCTCTTTTTAAGTCTTGTAAAAATTGGCGAGGGGATATATTAGGTCCAGCAGTAATTGTGTACGCGACTTTCTTTGCCTCCTGCAATGACTGAAAAGGAGAAAAATGACGCCTAATTTCTTTTTCAAACTCCAGCCATGTCATATTCTGCTGTTCATTTAATCCCCTTATGATGCTGGCCGTCGGGGCATCTAAAGTTAAATGAAAATATTGTCTGTACTGTTCCTTAGGTATCTGGAGTGCTTTAAAAATGCCATGCACCGCTTCTAAGTGATCCTCAATGCAGCATTCACCTCGCTTTTTAAATGGTTTGATCAGGGCTTTAATGGATTTCATTATTTTTATGGGGCTACTTGTTGCAATGCATGGAATTGCATTATTTTGTGATTCAATCCTGTTTTCAGGTGTATGAGATTGGTGGCTGCCCCCAATGGGAGTATCAAATCCCCCAAGGGCGCTGCAACCAAGTTCAGTCACCGCCCCAGTCACTGGAGCACTAGCTCTTTGGGCAGAGCTAGAATTCACCTCCACTCCATTGAATGTGGTACCCTGCCGCCTCTCCTGGGACCTGGGAATGCACATTTGCTGTTCTAAGTCCTTACACTTTTTAAGGAGTCTGTTGGCTTCATCTTGCAAATAGTTGTTTTCACCATTCATTTTATTAATCACCTCCTGCATGTCGCACATTTGCATTTGGCATTCATTGAACTCTTTATTTCTCTTGTCTCTTTCTTGAATCATTTTAATCATTTCTTGTTCTGCACTCTGGAGATCACCTTCTTTTTCACAATGTTCTTTTTGTAAAATCTGCATTTCTGAAACAACCTCATCTTTATCCTGCCTAATGTGATCCACTAAGGCTTTTAAGTGTGCCAATTCTTGCTCACTATCTTCAAATTGTTTCTTGCTTTTGGATAACTGAGTTTCAAAGTCTCTGCATTTTAATTGCATGTCTTTTTGGCATACATCCAATTCTGCTCTCAACATTTCCTGATTTTTACTTGCCCCCTCTAATTTAACCTGTTAATTAGCTGAGTATCATTCTCTTGCATTCGCAGGGACTTGTTTAAAATAAACCATATTTTGCCGCATAGCCGTATTAAACAGTCTTTCTCTGCACTTTTATCGGCTGCATTCAATAATCTTGTAAGGCAGACCTGAATTATGCTGCCTTCTGCAAAAATATTGTCTAGTTTTTCTTTCTGCACCTCACCCTGAATGCGGTTAGTCCATTCTAACGTGCTATTTGACGACCAATTCCCATGTGCAAACAACTTTGCCTCTAAATATTGCACTAGATCTGAGAATGTGGTTTCCCTTTGTGACATTCTGAAATTCGTTTTTAGTGGCACACTGCTATTATAAAATGGGTTCCCTTTAATGTGCAAATGGCAGTGTGAGACACACTTGCCACGCCCAGTAGGTACTCTATGATCACTTTCCCGGCCTGCAACGCACCATAAATATGTAGGGTATTTTGTGGAGATTTGGGGCCTGACGGTATTTTATTACCGCCGAAAAATAACTTAGCAATAATCACTCCTTGTATTCAGATTTGGCCATGTGCAACAATCATACAGTGGACATGCCTTATTTCAGCACCCAGACATGCATATTTGGTATGCGTGGTTGGTGGTATTTTGGTGAGCATAATTCCCTTGTTTTATTTGTGGCCCCAATGTCCAGAATCCCTTATCTTTGCTTAAATTTTTCGTGTAATCACTAGAGAGACCTCAGACCTACATTTTAGGAATACCACATTTTCAGTGTTAGTGTGCCACCATGGGCGATCTCACTGACTTATTTACGACAGAGAGCTATATGTGGTAATTTCCACTACCTTATATACGGTAGGGAACTATGTTCAGAGAGTCCCTCTTCCCGTTGGCTCATGTACCTCCAACGAGCTATGCTACAAACAATCACTCTCAACTGTCCATACTGAATATGATCATGCACACATCTGTCTTAAAATGACAATTGCATTGTTTAAAAATCTCCCCTCATCATCAGCACTGTATTGGTAAATAGAAGACACACCACCCATCTGCTTTCAAATATTTTTCTGTATTATAAAAGTTGCATTTAAACACGATCTCACTCTTTACAGAAATAAATAAAACAGCACATTGCTAGCATTGTCTGTAATACACTGAAAAAATGGCGGAGAACAGAACACAATTTGCAACATTAACGTGTGATTAAGGCACCGGAATCTCCTTTCCTACTCTGACTGAACATTCTCGTACACACTCAGCTCCCACACTTATGTAATTACCTTATCTGTTCAGAGTTTTCTTCAGCTGTTCTCTTTCTGAATGTGGCTCCCTTGAAGATTAACCCCAGTGAAAAGGAGCGCCTTTCCTTCTCAAACCGGGGTCATTGCCTGGAATTCTCAGCTTTTGCAGATAGGAATGCTCCAACCAGGAAAAAATAGCTCCTTCTCCCAGCTCTGCCAAATCTTGACTGCCCTTCTCTCTCCTCAAACTCCCCCCAGCAAAACTCTGATCACTCCCTCTAGCATGATACTTGCTATGACGCTGCTCCAATCAGAATCAATCATGCCATCTCCTCCTTCTCTACACAATGGCTCATTTTTATAGTAATACTTTGTAACCAACTGATTTCCTGTTCTTTCGAGCTCTTTTGCTTCCTGTAATTATGTGGACAGGGCAGCAGAGAAAAAAAAATGGATGTGCGTTTAAAAGTTCACTTTCAGAATAGGCCTAATTCTGCAGTGGAGACACATTTTTATTAGTGGATTATGTTTCATTAGTCAGGTTAGTTATAAGTAATGTTAGTTATTATTTTCAAATGTGTCTCCCGCACCATAGGCATTTCAGGTGAAAAATAGTGTGCATTTTATAATGTGCACGTGTGCTTTTAACTGTAAAAATAGATTTGCATCTTATATGTTAAAATCGTTTTTGACTGAATAGCCTGTCTTTCCTTGTTAATCTGGTAACACATATAGCAATGCACCGCACCCTTGTGGTGGTGCTAAAAAAAAAATTGCTACCTGTGCAGTAGTGCTGTACTCTGTGCTGTAACACTCCAAATATCCTTACACGCCCGAAAAGGGACCCTCTCCCACTTGCCCCTTCGTAGACGTTGTAACGGAGTAGAGGCGGAAGAATGGCGAGGACGGGACGATCGAGCCGGGATCAAGAGGTGTACGGGGCGCCCTGTAGAAGTGAGGAGAGATTCCTTCGCAGATCTGCACACATCTGATCCCTGATCGATGTACCAGGCCAGAGGGCAAAGGAGGCGAGGGTCCCGAAACGAGGCAGAAGCCAGAGAAGCGCAGACACGACGTTGGGAGGGGTTGCGTCAGGACACAGGCGACTTGTTTTATCAGGTGAGTCATTCCCCGATTCAAACGAAACCCTGATAATTGGTAGAGTGTTGATTTTGCAAATTCAAACATCCGGGAGTAAGGTTGGTTAACCAAGGGGAAGGTTAAAATGCCTGGAGTACTGTCCACTTTAGCGGGGCTTTTCCGCTGCGGTAGACAGTCCTTGGAAAATGGCCTAAGTGCACCGCCTGGGGGAACGCCGGCTTATGACATGTATGTAAAATATGGTGTGGGTGCGATATTTTGTGAAATTTGGCATAGGCAAACTAGAAAGCAACAGGACCATCAGTGGCCGATTAATGGTAGCTTTGAGATTGCGAGGATAGATAACCTAGAAAGGGTGTTGATAAGGAAAGAAGCGCGACCCGCAGATTTTGAGACTATCAAAGATTGGAGGAGGGAAGCAATGCTCCGACTTAGGAGAAGAGAGAAGCATGCGCGTAGGCACAAATCGAAGCTTGAGGTAGCAGAAGAAAAAGAGGAGGAGGAGTGGACGGCAAGTCTAAGACGGGAAGGGAGACGTGAGCAAACGAACATAGAAGGAATATACCCGCAGCGGGAACTACACACAGCAGACAAATTAATGGAACATTTGTTAACCCATACGGGTCAAGGCCCAAAACCAGGATCGAAACCAAACACGCCAGTAGTGACTGCGCAGGCCCAACCAGTAGCTCTCACACCCCCTCCCACAGCCCAAGTACTTCCCCTCACGCAAGCATTAACCCACGCCCCATCCACAGCTCGAGCCCTCCCACAAGCGCAGACCGCACACGCGCAATTTCCCAGCACTAAGCAAGGCCCTTCACAGATGCCACCTGTGTCACTTGTCCCATCCACACCTCCCGCTCCAGAGATAGATTCTGCACCATCCGCCCCTCCCGAAGTCGAAAGTGAGACCGGGGAGGCAAGAGGCGGGGCTGAAGGAACAGGATTTGTACGGGTAACTCGCAGCGCGTTCAGCAAAGAAAGAAAGATTGAATTACAGCAAGAGGCAGAAATGTACATAGAAGGAAATGATGGGACGGCAGCATTGGCCTCATTATATGGGTACTGAAGAAGCAACGAGAGACATGTAATGTTGGAATTAACTTTGTTGAGAAAATTGGGGGCAGTTATACATTGTACGGCAGATGGGGTGTTCCTCACGATTTGGCCTCACGATGCACCGGTGATGGAATTTATGTCAGAAGCGTTACCAGAAGAGCTAAGTAGAGTACCAACCTGTCTGTGGGCAATGCATGATAACGATGTAGGATGCTTGAAAATAGAGCCAGCAAAAATAACTTTGAAAGAAGGTGTTACATTACCACGAATTCCCCAGTATAAAATTTCTGTTGAAGTTGAGAAGGGATTAAAGAGTATTGTTACTGACCTGGTGAGATTGGGGGTGGTCGAAGAAATTGCAGGTAGCAAGTGCAACAGCCCGATTCTTCCAGTTTACAAGAAAGGAGGCAATGAAGTACCATATCGTTTCATAATTGATCAGCGCGCATTAAACAAAGTAGTAGACCCACAATACTGACCATGATACCGGCCACTACAGAATACTTTAGTGTAGTTCATTTGAAGAGCGCGTTCTTTAGCATTCTAGTGGATAAAAGCAGTAGATATCTGTTCGCGTTCACTCTAGGAGGTCGATCATTCACATTCACACGCATTCCACAAGGATACACAGCAAGCCGGAGCATTTACAGCAGGGCACTAAAGGAACAGCTAGATATGCTAGAACTACCGACAGGTTGCGCACTCTTGCAGTACATAGATGACTTGTTATTAGCTGCTGACACAAAAGAGATCTGCAAAGAAAGTACTATATTACTATTGACACACCTAGCGACCCATGGTCACAAGGCAAGTTTGAAGAAATTCCAGTATAATCAAAAGGAGGTGTCTTATTTGGGTTACCTACTTTCGAAAGAAGGGAGAAGATTAACACCAGAACACATAGAAAGTATTTCTAGTATGCCTATTCCAAAAACTCAAGAAGGAGTGAGAGCTGTAATAGGCATGGCCTCTTATTGTCGGCAGTGGATCAGTAACTTTGCGCTGATTGTGAAGCCGATGGTAAGCTTAACTAAAAAGGATGCAGTGATGCCTTTACAGTGGGATGAGGAATGTCAAAAAGCGTTTGAACAATTGAAAGTTGCATTATGTTCCGCGCCAGTTTTAGACACACCGAACTACAAAAAAATATTTAGACTATTTGTGAGCGAGAGTGAAGGATGTGCATTGGCGGTTTTGACACAGGAACAAGGTGGAAGAAATAGGCCGTGCGGCTATTATTCTTCCGCGCTGGACCCTGTAGCGCGCGCACTACCACAATGTTTGTGAACTGTTGCAGCGGCTGCTGCGTCAGTGAAACAAACGGAAGGAATGGTATTGGGGCATACTTTAATTCTGATGGTGCCACATGCCATAGACATTCTATTAAATAGAACACAGACGCAACACCTCACCTCTGCTAAACTAACAAGATATGAGCTCATCTTGTTTGCACCCCACATCCAAATTATGAGGTGTAGCGCATTGAATCCTGCAGAATTAATGCCACTACCCATTGCAGAAATTGGTGACAACGAATCACCACCCCATGATTGTTTAATGGTCACTGAAGAAGAGACAAAGGGAAGAGTTCATTTGAGCGACACCCCACAGAAAGAGCCGGATGGGGAGTTGTTTTTTGACAGCTCTTGTTTTAAATTACCTGATTGCACATCAACTGCCGCATATGCAATTACTACCCTAGAGAGTGTTGTAGAAAGCCAAAGAATCCCCTACAATTCGGCACAAGCCGCAGAAATAATAGCACTGACCCGAGCCTGTGAACTCTCTGAAAATGTGAATGTAAATATTTATACTGGACAGCCAGTACGCCTTTGGCGTGGTTCATAACTTTGGTCGACTCTGGCCTGAGAGGGGTTTCTTGACATCACATGGGGCCAGGATTCAGCATGGGCCTTTGATTGTACGATTGTTGTCTGCACTCACGTTTCCAAAACGCCTAGCAATAGTAAAATGCGAGGCGCATAAAAAAGTAACATGTAAAGTGGGAGAGGGCAACGCATTTGCAGACAGGATTGCAAAACAAACAGCCACTGATTTGAGTAAT
Source organism: Ambystoma mexicanum (assembly GCF_040938575.1). Taxonomy (NCBI): domain Eukaryota; kingdom Metazoa; phylum Chordata; class Amphibia; order Caudata; family Ambystomatidae; genus Ambystoma; species Ambystoma mexicanum. The sequence goes on along the minus strand of NC_090927.1, from coordinate 1,237,669,183 downwards.
AAAATGATGACAGTACAGACTGAGGAAGTACCCTGTATGATAGAAGATGGGATTGCCACTGTCAAAGAAATGCAGGCCGAAGCCACGGCCGATGAAATCCAAGGGTGGGCTGAGGGCTCTGCTGAGTTAGACTTCGAAGGATGTTGGGTGGACAAAGAGACTAAGAACTGGATATTGCCGAATTGTTACATAACCGCAATGGTTACAATGGCGCATAGCCCTACCCACATTTGCGCGAAGAAGATGGTCCTGCATTTATCCACAGTATGGCAGAATGCACACATAGAAAAATGCAGAAAGGTTTGTGCAGAATTGCATTACGTTTTTACAACACAATGTAGGAAAGGGAACCGTGACTCCGACAGGCAGTTTTGGCCCGCCATCTATGCCATTTGAGATGATCCACTTTGATTTCATAGAAATGGAAAGGTGCCAGAACTATAAGTATGTCTTGGTGGTGATTTGTGCATTTAGCAAGCGGGTGGAGGCATATCCTTTAAAAGAATGTGCTGCCATGTCAACGGCAAATACAGATCTGTGCAGGTCTGCAGATTGACAAGCGATTCCACAGCTCCAGGCATCCGAGTTCCGCCAGGCTTGTTGAGAGACATAACGGTATCTTAAAGTCAAAGATAGCTAAAATCTGTGCTGGGAGCAAGTTGAGTTGGGAGGATGCATTACCCCTAGCGCTATTGTGCATGCGCACGTCTGTGCAGGCTAAAACTGGGCTCTCCCCCTATGAAATTATAATGGGGAGACCGGCAAATGTATGGTGCGCACCGCAGCCCAAAAGATTATGTGAGGTTGAGCATCCTGTGTTAAGCACGTACTGTGGCCTTTTAATGCAGAAGTTGTGTTTGATTCATCAGCAGGTGCAGGAGGTGTTAGCAGTGAGGTACACAGGCCCGGGGCATGCCCTGGAGCCAGGAGACTGGGTGCTGCTGAAAAATTTTGAGCGGAAGACAGCATTAGCACCCAGGTGGCGCGGCCCCTATCAAGTGTTGCTGGCGACGCAGACGGCCATACGGGTGGACAGCCAAAAGGTTCCAGCTTCACTGAAAACTTTGCCTGATCCAGACGACCAGAAAGAGACAACGGTCCTGGAAAAGAAAGAAACTGTCACCAGTCCACTGCCACAGCATCAGCCTGAGCGAGAAGTGAAAGTTGAAACAAAGCCTAAGCGAGAAGTGAAACTCGAAACAGAGCCTGAGGAGGCTGCCAGGAAGGGGAAAGGGCGAAAAGTGCCCCAACGTTGCTCAGCAGAAACAACATCACTGCCGAGCGACACAAACTCTGCATTGCAAACACGAGCAGAAACAACGCGTGTACTCCTTTGGCACCCACCAGCTTCTGCAAACGCACCAGAGCCAAAGAAAGAAACATCATTGCCACGGCGCTCATCGCTACTCATCATTGCGCCGCAGGCTGACACCGAGCCTGATACTGAAGTGCATTGGCACTGTTCACCGATCACACAATACCAGGAGTGAAACGGTATAATTTGCGGCCTCGACAGGCAAAGTGATCCACAGATCTTTGGTGCTTTTCTTTTGCCTTTGGTTCTACTCACGGACGGTGTAGAGGAGAGAAGTGTGAGAGTTGTGCAAGTCGGACAATTCAAGACGCACGGCTCCTCGGTGCGCTTATAATAGAGTACATGTGTCCTAAACCAGAGCAGGACAAACTGGACGCACATAGTACTCTGTCAATAAGGAACTGTTCAGAAATAGTCTGAGCAGTGAAAGGAAGAACAACTAATCTTGCTCGGAGTGGATAAGTGATCGAGGCTGTGAAGGGTTGGCAGAATTGAACTGTGACATTTCCGTTGAACTTTTTTGGCATCAAGAACGAGAGACATTTGCGACAAACTTTGCCAGCAGAAAGATGGACGATGAAGAACAAATCAAATCCGGTTTCAGCCTCCCCCTGCACCGCTGCTGAAAAGATGATTTTTAGAGTTTTAGAGACTGTAAATTTAGGGAAAAAGCATGGTAAAAGGAATAAGGTACCGGCTTGGACATTGGTCCTGTGTTCTCTAAGTATGATAGTACCAACAATAATAGCTATTACGCTATGGTTTATAGAGTCCGCACACCCATTAGAAACACTCTTGCCAAAAGTAACTACTGAAAGCCCGGTTCATGTAATCACTGGTACTTTGTCCTCAATAGAAGAGGGACATAGAGAAGGATATGGCAACAATACATTGTTGCGGATAATGAATATGACCCATGCGGTTTTAAAAAAGAAAGATTGCTGGGTTTGTGCCCATTTACCACAGCATGGTGAAAAAGGGATAGGCTGGTATGTACAACCGTTACCAATGAGTTATGCATGTGAAGTATCGTTGAGTGCAATGTTCTTTGGGAAATGGAACAAGAGTAATACGGGTCAGCTAGATGAGACAAATATGAATGAATTTGAGGAAGTGATCATGAGACCTGTGGGTTGTTCCATATTCCACAAAGCTCGCGTGTTTTCACCAGATCCCATGAGGAAAAATACACGAAAGACAACAAGACTAGATAGATTACATAGGCAGAATAGACCGACCCCGCCAGCAGAAGAAACATCAGTAATGACATTTCGAATGAGGGATGAATGGAATAAAGATGCTGTGCCCCCTGCCTATACAGTAGATTACAGCCCAAGAACTGTCCCCCTATGTTTAAAGAAAAAAGGTTCCTATAAAGTAGGAACGTTTAGTAGCTGATGAATACAGTGGTTTTAAAGCACAAAATAGAACCAGTGTACGTAGGGGACCCTGTTAACTTTATATGTGGGGAAAAAGCATATCCATGGTTACCTAGGAACTGGGGAGGTACATGTTACCTGGGTCTACTGTTTCCAGGAGTGTTCCTCTTAGAAACAGCAGGTGATAAATGAATTCTGCCAGCGCTGCACGGTTAAAAAAACGCCCAGAGATTACCTCTGTAAAATATTTGTTAGTTGCAACTCCGCCTTATTTAGGCAATTGTCATGGCGCAATTAACTGCTCATGCCTAAAAACAAAGATATACAAATTGCTAATCATTTAGGTTGGATTGCTAATCAATTGTTTTTTACTTAGCAATTTAAGCTAATCAATTTTGCAAAACTAATTTATGCCTTATTATAAACAATGCGCTCCCAAATTCCATCACTGCAGCCCAACTACTTCAGGCAACGCAGAACAATGAACTGCTCCAAGCAGTTCAGGAGTGCCTAAAGTCTGGTTTGTGGCACAGGAAACGCAACAAACAAAATCTATCAACCAAAGGAGTAGAGCAGTTACACACCTTCAAACTCATCCGACACATGCTATCCACATCTCCCGACGGATTGCTACTGAAAGAAAACAGGCTGGTTATACCATCCAGTCTGCAAGACCAGATCCTAGCCATCGCTCACTCAGGACACTGGAGGGGTGGTATCAACAAAGCGACAACTCAGGACCAAAGTGTAGTTTCCCAAAATGGATGAGAAAGTAGAAACACTTCTGAGCAAGTGCATTGCATTTCAAGGAGTCGTTCCACGCACATTTCCCCCGCCACTAAAACCCTCGGAAATGCCCCTACAAGTATGGGAGGAAGTTGCGGTTGACATGTTTGGACCATTGGCAAATGGAAAATATGCACTAGTGATGGTCGACGAAATGTCTCGCTTCCCGGAAGTACATCTTATCCACTCCAAAAGAGCTCAGGCAGTTATACCCACATTGGACAAAACGTTAGCAGACTACGGAATCCCATCGATGGTGAAATCAAACAATGGCCCACCTTTCAGTAGCCACGATTTTGCAATGTTCACAGAACATCTAGGCTTCCAATATCGGAAGATTACGCCACTATGCCCACAAGCCAATGGAATGGCAAAAAAGTTCATGAGTAATCTCAGACATTACAAATCTGCTCCATCATCAATGGGTCATTCATGCAAGCCATCTGCATGCTGCTGCGGGAATACAGAAACACGCCCCACAGCTCAACAGGCGAATGCCTTTCAGCTTTAATGTTCGGCTGGATCATACGGACAAGGCTCCCTCACAGCCTGAGTGCCACACTGCACACCACCATCATCGACGACGTACGGGCAAAAGACAAGACGAGCAAGATGAAAATGAAGGAATACACTGACCACAGGAGACACGTCAGACGGAGCCTCATCCAAATAGGTGATCAAGTACTAGTCAGACAAACTCAAAATGCCAAGGACAGCCCGGCCTTGAAGCCCGAACCTCTGACAGTAACTCACATACAAGGGTCCATGATACGGCAGCTAACCCACAGGGAACCATCACGAGGAATTCCTCATTCTTCAGAACCCTTGAAGGAGATCAAGAACTCGAGATCCCCACGAAAGATGCAGCAGACGAATCAGACATAGAATCCAAGTATAGAGGACAAGACTGAGACGCTGACGATAGTGACACTACTCCCGCCTCGGCACCCTTACCGCCACGCAGCCCTTTGAGGAGGACAATACGTAAGCCACCCAGATGGATAGATGAGATGAACTGATAATCCCAACTAGTCATTTAAGTGGGGGGAGATATTGTGTTCCCTTTCTATTGTTATCAATGAATCCCTTGTCAAGGAGCCAACTCTCCTTTCTGTTGTTCTTGTTCTGGTGGGCTGCGCCCCACGTGGGATAATAGAGGCAGGGCTACCGCCAAGAGTTCAGTAACATTCGGGAATAAAAGAAGATCACTCATCATCATTGCTCTCCGTGACTTATTATATCGTCTCATTTACGCTTGTCATAATTAAGTTAAATGCATTTCCGATACATTCAACAACATCACAAGCAGGCTCCAAGAGCCCTGCTGTGCCCAGGCTCCAAGAGCCCTGCTGTGCCCACAATGGTGCCCTCAAAAAGGCAAGACATTAAAGTAGATGCTCAATGCTGGTGGTAGCATGATCGAACAGCGCCGCTTGCCGCCACTAGAGGGAGGCAGAGAATGACAAAAATTCCCTCAGGTTCACCGAGAGTTTCTTCGGATACCGACGCAAAAAAAGCACGGTGTGTGATGCAGCAGAGCGCAGGCACTCAGCCCAACATCACTCTATGGCAGCTTACCCACCAACTCGCCCAATCGAACGGTGATAAGCTCTGATCCTGCCATTTTATACTTTTTAGAAAATGTCCCGCCCACTTTCCCGGAAGTGACGGAATGCCGGAGCCGGTGCGCGGCATGTAGAGAGGTTACTTGTCCTGCGCCTTGGTGTATGATTGCTGGTGCGGAGGGCAGGCAGTAGAAACATTTTGGATATATCCTCCGTAGTAGGTATGTCAGCTGTTCACAGTACTGCGTGAAAGGAACCTGTGTCTGGCACACTCGAGACTCGTTGTTTTGCTGCCTCTGCAAGTCCACTGCGTCTCTGTCTTAGTGCTGTGCAGTGTGTCAGTTGCACTATGCAGTCGAGCCCGGTAAGCAGCTTGGCCCGTGGGCACCTAGGTGCCCCTAGGAGCCCTTGCTTCTCGTGGAGACTGGAGCCCAGGTGTTAGCTGTGCTGGATTTAATCGGCCCCCGTGTCACAAACTTACTGTTCTTTTGTGGCAGCCTGTTTCTTCTCCTGTTCGCTTCCTTAAAAACATTTTGTGACAAGGCGGTGGAAAGGAAGGCAGATCAGAGCCAGGACAAGACCTCTAGCAAGAAGCCAATCAGACCTTGTGGATAAGGTCATAATGGAGGGAGGCTACAACCTGGGAGACCTTGGGGATGAGGTCATAATGGAGGGAGGCTACAACCTGGGAGAGAGAGACAATTGGACCAATGGTAATGCTCTAGAACAAGAAAGATTCCAAGCATGTCATACTGATACAGGTCTCTGGTGTTTTTCCTTTTGAGTTAAAGATAAGAGTTGGAGGAGGTGGCCTATGAGTGGGCCCATTGACGTCCGACCATAAGGAAGCAGTAGTCCAAGTTGCACCGGTTGTGCCCTATCCTGTTATAACCCGTTTATAGAGAGGTACTAAGACATTTATCCCCAAAGAAGAAGTTAGCCGTGAGAGAGAGTTGCTGCTGACGGCCCTAAGGGCACTTGAGACCCAGCTGGAGACCTATGTAATCTGGAAACAAAGGTGAGCGTCGAGCGAATGAGAGGAAGACTGAATGAACAGAGAGGCAGGGGACCGTGCGAACAGTTGTCCAGGAAGCCTTCCCAACAAGGAGAGGGGCTGGGCCAAGGAGGTTGGAGTACAACCAAAACCAGTAAGGGTGTGAGCTGGAGACCTCCTCTCTGGAGAACTGTAGAGAAATTAATAGGGAGGCTTGAGAGACAATACGAGACTTTAAAGAATTGATGAGTGATCCCTAGGAAAACAGTTTCGAAAGAATAAAAGGCAATAGAGTCTCATCTCCTGGAGAAGACTCCCGAACACTGTTAGCCTCCACAGAATGATTTGTGAACAGTATCTTCACCCTTTTGAGAAAGAAAAGCAAACGGCGTGTTGTCCCCCTATTTTCCCCAGGATTAAAGAAGCTTGTTGTTTCTGCAAATAAAAGTCAGTAGGTCTAAAGTGTTGAAGGCTGGTCTTCTCATTTCCAAATACCTACATTTGGTGGCAGCGGTGGGATCAAGAAACACGATGGAAGAGTTGATAAAGTCACTAACGGAGGGACAACAACTGCTGCAACAAGCCCTTCAGATACAGAGCCAGCAAGTGCAGGCTGACCGGCAAGCTTTCCAGCAAGCTATTCAAATGCAACAGGTTCTGCTGCTAGAAGCTACCGCAGTTAGAGCCCAGCCACAAGTACCTGCGTCAGTGTTGCAGAAATACTCCCCAGGGGAAGATCCTGCCCGTTTTTTTGTTAACTTTGAAAGGGTAGCCCTAAACGCTCAATGGCCAGTCGAGAGGTGGACGCACTATATTGCTCCCCTTATGATGGGGGAAATGCAGAGCGCATACCAGGCCGCTAACCCCATAGGAGACACTACATACCCTGAGATGAAACGGGCCGTCCTAGAGAGAAGGGGCCACGATCAAGAAGCCTACATGATCAAGTTCAGAGATACCAAGCTGTTGCCCGAGGAAACCCCCCCACCCCCCCGACAGTTGTTTTACAGAATCAAGGAACTTGGGGATAAGTGGTTGCAAAGCACTTCTGCTACTGTGCATGAGATGGCAGAGAAGGTGGTCCTTGACTCCTCGAGCAATTCGTGGAGGCCCTTCCTCCTCCAATGCAGAGATGGGTGCGACACTATAAACCCACCCTACTCGAAGCAATGGACATAGCTTCCGCCTACCAGAAAGAGGGACAGGGCAGATTGGCCTCCTATCCCCCTCAAGTTAGGGCTGTCAGAGTCCCTAATAACATAGGCTCTAGACAGGCCAACAATCCACCTTGGCCAAATTCGATGTTCCGCAGAACAGATTGGGACCCGTCAAGACCCCGACCTAACCATGAAACTCATGGATCAACCTTCCCCTCACGAACCCCAAGCGCCCGCTGCGGGGCCCCCAGTGTTTTGAATGTGGAGAATGGGGGCACTTGGCGAGGTTATGTCCAAAGAAAATCAAGTCAGAGCCAATGGACATCAGAAGTTTTGAAAGAGCTGGGGGAAAGGAGGTAGATCCATGCAGTTCAACCCCAAGTCACAAGATCACCTATCCATTTGTCTGTGAGGCTGAAGTGGAAGGTCGGCCAACCAGAGCCTTGTTGGACTCTGGAAGTCTACAGACAGCAGTCCAATCGGAACTGGTAAGAGGTGAGAAGTTCAAATGAAAATATACCCATTCAATGTGTTCACGGGGATGTTAAAACATACCCACTTAAGAATATCAAGATAAAGTTAGCAGGTGAGCAAATGGCTGTAAAAGCCGCTGTGATGCCAATGTTGCCTGAATCGCTTTTGATTGGCTCTGATGTCCCAGATCTTCCCTGCCTTATTCACAAATTGGAAAACCACTGGCTGAGAGAAACCCCCTTTTATGACCAAGACCTAGACGCCGGAAAGCCTAAATTTGAAGAAGAGTAAGTCTACCAAGAGGCTAGAAAAAAGGGGCTGGATAGAGAAAAATATGTGTCCGGTGGCGATAGATTGGAGGATTGATGAAGAGGGGGACAATTTTCGCATGGCACAAGAGCTAGACCCAATCCTGAAACACGCAAGAGCCTCAGTGGCCGACAAACCGGATGGAAGAATGCCATGCTTTGTGAAAGAGAACGGTTTATATTATCACCTTACAGAATCTACAGAAAAAGCAACCACACGACAATTTCTGGTCCCTAGCAAATACTATCAGACTGTATTAGAGGTGGCACATCTTCCAGTGGGAGAGGGACACCTCGGGCGGAGAAGACCACTCAGAAGATCTTGGCGAGGTTCAACTGGCCAGGGATTTATGGCCAGCTGGTACGCCTTTGCCAGCGTTGTCCTGAGTGCCAAAAGAAGAACAATCCCAAAATTTTAAAAGGCACCCCTCCAAACCATGCCGTTGATATTGGAACCCTTTATCTTTTAAAGGAATGGAAGGAGCCGGTGGCCACAATAGGGGCGTTCAAGACCAAAGAGATCCCATCAAAGCAGCCACTACTAGGAGGTCACGCCGTTAAGGAAACTTCAGATATTAATACTGAGCATGACCAAACAGCTCCAGAATATCTACCCTCAGCGGAAGACCACATAGGAAAAGAAGCCCTGAATGTCAACCCAGACCTTGGCCCACTTCAAAAGAAAGAACTGCGTGAGCTAATCAATCGTTACACAGGGATTTTTTCTTCAATCGCAGGTAGAAGATCATTGACATGTCACCACATACAAACATCCCCAGGTACAAAGGTGAGGCTGAGACCATATAGGATCCCGGAAGCCAGACTATAAGCGGTTAATAAAGAAATAGAAGAGATGCTACGCCTGAAGGTAATAGAACCATCTCACAGTGAGTGGTGTTCACCATTAGTAATGGTCCCTAAACCAGATGGGAGCACTCACTTCTGTATGGATTTTATAGGGTTAAATGAAGTTTCGAAATTCGATGCATTCCCCTATGCCCAGAATTGACGATCTGTTAGAGAAGTTGGGCAAAACAGAGTACCTGTCGACAATTGACCTGACAAAGGGGTATTGGCAGATACCACTGTTCCATGCTGACTGCGAAAAAACGGCTTTCGCATCCCCGACCGGATTGTTCCAGTTTACTGTGATACCCTTCGGGCTACATGGTGCCCCAGCCACATTCCAGAGGCTAATGAACTATTTGATAAAGGGCCATGAAGAATACATCGGAGCATATCTAGACGACATAGTGGTATACAGTCAAAGTTGGCCGGATCACTTAAAACATTTAAAGGCGATATTCCAAACCCTAAAGGAAGCCGGCTTACATGTCAATCTCAAAAAGACCCATTTGGCCAACACATATACCAAATACCTTGGTTACTATGTCGGTCGAGGAGAAATCCATCCTCAACAAGAGAAAGTAAAGGCCATCAGTAAGCTACAGTTCCCTGTAACGACTAGACAGGTCAGAGCCTTTCTGGGCTTCGTAGGGTACTACAGGCGATTCATCCCATCGACAATCGCTGCCCCCCTGACGAACCTTGTGAAAGCCAATGCACCACGTAAGAGAGAATGGAGGAATACAGAAACCGAAGAGGCGTTTGTGGCCTATCGGATAAGGCCATTCTAAGGTGTCTGGATTTCGAGAAACCTTTTTACCTACATACAGATGCCTCTGATTCAGGATTAGGTGCTGTACTCTTCCAGAGTAGGGGAGAAGAAGAAAGACCTGTCTTGTTCATCAGCAGAAAGCTCTTACCTCATTAAATGAATTATGCAACCATCGAAAAAGAGTGCCTGGCAGTGAAATGGGCCGTAGAAACTCTAAAGTACTATCTATTGGGAAGAACATTTACTCTCGTTACGGACCACGCTCCCTTGGTCTGGCTGTCCAGGAATACAATCCCTGTGTCTTAAGATGGTTTCTCTCGCTACAACCATACTCTTTCCACACCATCCATCAGCCGGGTAGGAAAATGACTCAAGCTGATTACTTATCCAGATTGCATGCCCTTCCCGATCGTAAGGGCTTAAGGGGGAGGATTTGTGACAAGGCGGTGGAAAGGAAGGAAGATCAGAGCCAGGACAAGACCTCTAGCAAGAAGCCAATCAGACCTTGGGGGATGAGGTCATAATGGAGGGAGGCTACAACCTGGGAGAGACAGACAATTGGACCAATGGTAATGCTCTAGAACAATAAAGATTCCAAGCATGTCATACTGATACAGGTCTCTGGTGTTTTTCCTTTTGAGTTAAAGAGAAGTGTTGGAGGAGGGCCCGGGGCCTGAGGAGGAGGTGGCCTATGAGTGGGCCTATTGACGTCTGACCATAAGGAAGCAGTAGTCCAAGTTGCACTGGTTGTGCCCCATCCTGATATAGCCCATTTAGAGAGACTTACTTACTAAGACATTTATCCCCAAAGAAGAAGTTAGCCGTGAGAGAGTTGCTGCTGACAGCCCTAAGAGCACTTGAGACCCAGCTGGAGACCTCGGTCATCCGGAAACAAAAAAGGTGCGCGTCGAGCGAATGAGAGGAAGACTGAATGAACAGAGAGGCAGGGGACCGTGCTAACAGTTGTCCAGGAAGCCTTCCTAACAAGGAGAGGGGCTGGGCCAAGGAGGTTGGAGTACAACCAAAACCAGTAAGGGTGTGAGCTCGAGACCTCCTCTCTGGAGAACTGTAGAGAAATGAATAGGGAGGCTTAAGAGACAATACGAGACTTTAAAGAATTGATGATGAATGATCCCTAGGAAAACAGTTTCCAAAGAATAAAAGGCAATAGAGTCTCATCTCCTGGAGAAGACTCCCGAACACTGTTAGCCTCAACAGAATGATTTGTGAACAGTATGTTCACCCTTTTGAGAAAGAAAAGCAAACGGCGTGTTGTCCCCCCATTTTCCCCAGGATTAAAGAAGCTTGATGTTTCTGCAAATAAAAGTCAGTAGGTCTAAAGTGTTGAAGGCTGGTCTTCTCATTTCCAAATACCTACACACTGCTTGTGTAAATCAATGAGTAATTTGTATCTTTCGACCTGCACTCTTTTAGAATTGCAGCTCACTGCGTACCCAAGTCAAAAAGGAAGATCTTCCTGGAATCATTCTTGAGTCATCAGGTGACTCCATCCTAGAGTCATCCATGGCTAGTTCAGGGAGATCATCCGAAAATATCCTGAAGTAAGTGTATCGGCCGAAATATTCAAATGAGATGACTCTAGTTATCACAGAAACTACTCCAAGAGGAGTTCTGATTACTTCCAGTGATGATCTTGTATTACTCCAGGATGACTTCTTGATAACTTCAGGATGGGTTTGAAATTGTGAACGAATATTGCAGACAATTTCAGGAGGCTGTTTCTTTCAAACGATTTATGAAAATGGTTTCGATTCCTTGTGTGTAAGATGGGTGGTATTACTATAGGGTTAGACTTATGAATAGTATACTGGAAAACATGGAATTTGCAGCCGCTACTTGCCTTGTTTGCTAGAGCACTCAAATGTCATTAACTAACGTTTGCTGATACCGTATACAAAACTACAAATCCACCCCCACAATGTCACAAACCAACCTCTAAACTCCCTCATTTCATAGCTCACCTCTAGCTAACATGGCATCACACCCAATAAACTCCCACAATTACAAATCACTGCACTAAAATAAAAACTCAGTGACCTAAACAGAATCCGTTAAAGGTCTACCTGCATGACAAGATTGCCGATCACTACACCCAATATCACTATGAGCAGCTAACAATTAGTTTGACCATTCACCACACCCAAGAAAATATTAGCTGTTCCCCCCACCCCCCCAACAGAAATCCAATAGCACAAAAACATGTACCATTTACAAGTTGGCACCAACCTACAAATTCACCAGATCAACTATAATAGTTCTACACACAAGAGCACTTGCATCTTCAGTTTCACAGAGCAGCATGTGCGCTACAATTACATTGTAAATTAGTAGCAGGGGCTGACATAGCAACCAAACTCAGTTGTGGGGATGTTACAATTCCATTGTGTTTTTTTTTTAAAAACATAATCTGAAAGATTGCGCAGATGTGTGCTAACATGTAGGTGTCACTTCTATGTCCAAACAGGCATGACTGTCATACTGTAACAAAAACACACTGTTAAGGAGACGTGGTGATAGAGTTCAGCTTGTCAAATTAGATCTGTCCAACAAAACATTTGTAGCAGACAACTGACGGGTTACTTTATAGTCCAATATTTTGCAGTTATTGCACAGCTACATCGCCAGGAACTGCAGCATTACACAGACATTTGCAGATTTAATGCTGTGTCTATCAATTGTCCAGGTGAAGTAAGAGGCAGGATCTGAGGAAGGAATGTAGGAAGAATGAAGAACACTAGCCATCCCTGCCAAAAGACTTAGGTTTTCCAGCTTTTGTGAACAGCCATTAATACATGTTGGAATAGTCAGTTTTCAGCCATCAGCTTTTACAATATAATTCTCTTTTTTCACTGCATCTTCTTTTTCCAGATTCCACCAGTAGCTGCTTTTTCTCCTCTTCCTTTCTTTTTAAAGCCTCAATTATAGCTTTTTGTTATTTCATCAAATGTTTCCTTTGTCTTAATACTGTTTCTTGGCTGCGGGTATGAAAAAGGCAAGTTGAAACTTCATAATGTGACTACAAATACAACCAACATTTTCCCTGAGCTGTACACTGGGGTGACTCCCCTTAAGCGCCATCCTACCCACCCCCTTGAGGTTTTGCTTATTCTTGCTCTCCTTGGCGCTTTCCCTCCCTCCCCATGCAGCTACACACAACTCAGTGTAGCTGCACACATAAAAGTGTGTATGGGTACATACCCTTTGACCCCTATAATTTATAAATGGCGACGAGCTGCGTCACCAATTCTGCATGGTCTACTTATAAAGACCTTGACTGAATAGGACAGAAAACGGATTGGTATTTGCTAATCGCGCTCTACCTTGGACATCCTAGATTGGTTCCCCAACCTGTGGACTAAACTTTCAGGATTGCATCTAAGGTATAAAAAAAATAAAAATAAAGATAGTTTAGGAATTTCGATTTGGGGAACCAATCCAGGATGCCCAAGCACCACTAAAAACTTTCAGGGCTACGCGCCAGCCATTGACAGGTCTCTCACGACTCAACCCTTTATCATCAAGTACCATCAGAAAATTGTTTCAAGATATTTTCACAATCAACTTCCAAACCTGGTCACCATACCAAGTGTTCAATTTCAAGGCCTTGAAGACGGCCAAGGTCGAAACAATTCACCTACAGATACACCATATTGTTTTACTTTCATTCTAAAACACTGCATACCTAACTTTAAGGAGGTAGAGTGCGATTCGCCAATACCAATCCATTCTCTGTCCAATCTGCACACATACTCTGACCTGGACTACGGTCCCCGAGGGCATTCAACCCATAGCACTCTATACTCTAGAGGAAAGAGATGCTGTAAATTAGGTGGGCATTGTGCAGTATTCATCTGTATGTGTGAAAAAAGGGAACAACTCTGCATAGAGACGTCAGATGTAACCTCCTCCCCCAAACATCAAATAGATGAATCCAAAAAAAATATATATATAATTGCTTACCCAACTACAAAGCATGACTGCCTTGAAATCCTTTTCTTCATGTATTTCTCTTCTACTTTCATCGATACCCTCTATCAGCAATTTACAATTAACTTCACCAGGAATTGCAAAGGCTCAAATTCCCCATTCTTTCAAATGCAGAGAATTGTCGGAATCAAAAAGAGTGCCATGATTTGAGTTATCTAAAAGAAGAAATAAAAAAAGTAAAATTTAGTATGCGCCAAGTATTTGTGAACCAGGTCTGTACCCAAAACCATTAATTTATAGTGGGCTTGCTATGGATGTTCCTGCCTGATGTGTCCAGATTTATGAGTGATTGGTGCTTGGTTAACTTCCTCCAAGACCCATTGTGGCTTTAACTAGTTGCATCTGATTGCAAAATTAGAGGTGGGTGTTCCGGAGAGGCAATATGTTGTTAATTGCAGAGCTCGTGTACCTAGAATGCTGCAGTCATTTTATGTGTGTCCTTTAAAAGACAAGCACCCGTTTCAGTTTCTTAAACGGACATATCAACCATAGAGAGCCCCAGTTTGCAGACAGCAACATGCACAGGAAATAGGAGGGTATGCAGGGACAGAACCCATTACCAAAGTGATCTTTACTGGGGGGAACCGTCAATATTACACCTTAGCAGGAAGGCCTTTGCTAATATGAGCCAGGCACTAATCTCCAGAAGAGTCAGATGTCTCCTCCCACCTGTGGGGCTGTGGGTGGGAGAAATTATTTTACTTAAGGGGGCGAGGGGGTCAGCATAGAAAGGCTTGAAGACCACTGCCTTAAGAAAATAAAGTGACCTCCTGCATTCAAATAGCAAAGCAATTAACAGCACTCTTTCACGCCCAGGTAAGAAAACTCCCGCTACCGCACCAGTCCTCTGATACACAAGGCTGCTTAAACATCCAGACAAGCATGAAAATAGCTCAACATCATCTAATGAGAATGAACTGGTCCCATCATTAGAGAAGAAGAAAAAACATAAAAAGCATTCACCCCACACATTAATAAACAATGATCAAAAAAGATATTTTCCAAATTAATGACATGGATCACTATCCCTAGCAAGCATTAAATAACGTTTACAGGCAAACTATCGTCAATTAACTGTTGAGGGGTCAAGTGGTTGGGAACAACAAAAAATAAACGGCATTGAAGGGGCAATAAAATCCCTCCGGGAACCTCATCAACCTATATAGAGAATGTGACACAAGTATAACTAGAACACGCAGTAATCCACAGTCCCTGAAACTTACATTTGTATATATTAAATCATGTAGCGATTTCCCCAATCCCCATAGTGTTGAACAAACTAAACGTAGATTGAGTAGAGCAGGAGTCATGGGGGGGGGGGGAAATTAGAACACCGTCCCCAGCACATAAAGGCTGGCACAACTAGCCCTACTGTGAACCAAAAAGGCAATGGAAAACGGGGGTAAACAAGCCATCTGTGTGTTCTTTAAAATAAATGGTGTAAAAAGCTCTGCCTCATGGGTATAGCATCCGTAACTTTCAGCAGTGAAAAAATATTCAAAAGCATTACAATACAAAATGAGTCTTTGAATGCCAGACAGTTTGCTTTTTATGGGGGGGGTAGCTTTACAGAACCTCTTTAGGGGTGCTTTGACCTTGAACTTAACTGAGTACCTGCCCTGTACACTTCACATTACACAAATCTCAACGATATTCCCCAGCTTGAAAGGGGGTGGGGGGCGTTGAGACTCTCCTTTAATGCAAATTCAGTTGCTGGACATGCCACTTCTTTTTTTTAGTTGGCTGGTGTTCAATGGCTTAAGTGAAAGCAATGATCAGGTTGCAAGCATTGTTAAGAGAAATAAATAGATGGGGCGGGGATCTGTCCACTGTTGGTTAGAGGAGTCTTTTTCTCTCCTTTCTTCATGAGAGTTTGGATGGCCAATATTTGCAACCATTCTCTGTGCGTAGAATCACAACAACAAATCTAAGCCCAAAGCACCCTGTGCCACCAGAAAGAGGAATCGAAGAACTCATTCATCAGGGCGTTACAACCATCCCCAGCTGAGACTACACCTGGCAGTGTGTGCAGCACACCCGTGCCACAGAGCGGCTCAAGCAGTCTACCACACACTTCAAAACTTAGCCAGCCTTCATGCTAGCCAAACAAAACTTTGCCACTTGGCATACTGCTTCAGAATTAAGCAATATTAAGAATGCTGCAAAAGTCACACGCGCTACCCACAAGCCACACATCAACAGTGCCCACAAAAGGGAAATCTATGCCAGCGGGTATCTGTGCACTGGCATGCAGCTGTCTGGGCAACTTATTGAAAATTACAAGCATTGTGCCCTCTATATAAAATAGACCAGGGGTCTCCAACCTTTATGTTGGCGTGAGCTGCTTTCAGTAGGGGGCCAAGAGCTACTTGCAGGCTATATCAGGGGTTGTTCATTAACATTGGAACTTGTACATTTTTTTAGCTGTAAATTTCCCTTTATAAATATAAGGAATAACATATCCCTTCACGATTATCCCCCCCCCCAATCACATTGTACTGACAGGGCATGTATTTTCTCTTTTCTCGCTGTCCTGGATCACACGCCCCACAGATAGAAAACCTCTGCCTACAGTATGGCTATTTTTTTAGGGCTAAATACTCATTGTTATATTGCTCGCAAGACTAGATAGGCATTTGCATTTTCACTGTATATTAGCAAAGCAACGGGCAGGCACCTAGTCAGTGAGACAACGCAGGTAAATCAAGGAAGTCGGTCCTATACAGAGAGAAAGAAATATTGGATGGGGGGAGTCTGGGTCAATGCACTGCCTGGCAGCACTGAGCGGTAAAGTCAGTCACATCTCCCTGCAGTGTTCAGAACCCCTCACCTCGTAAAGGCAGTAAAGTTACAGAAATCATACCAAGGGAACTGCATGCCGTCATAGTGTGCCCATTGCTGTTTTAACAGTGAAAGCCGTGTTGCGCAGATGACAGCAGCGCTGGTCATTGGGCTGGCTCTCGCCGGATCTGAGATTCCGTACCAGGTGTGTAGCCGGATCCGGCCAGAGTCAGCCGCCGCAAACCCCAAACCCATGCTCTGCGCTGGGTTACTTAAAGGAGGCGGCACGGAGTAGGGGGCCGAGCATCTCACTGCCGCCATGAGCACTCCGATGGCTCCGCCCCCCTACGTGTACACAGCAGGACTTTGATACAGATCACAGCTGCAGGAAAAGCAAACTGTAACTTCCTCTGGTGACCCTGTGCAGGGTGCACGGGGTCACCAGAGGAAGTTAAAGTCCTCAGCCACGACCCAGTTTATGCAATGTTTGCCGGATACATGGACCCAGATTGTTCATTTATTCATGCAATGTTTGTCGGATACTTGTATCCAACAAACATTGCATGAATAAATACCCCCATTATCATTTAAACTATCCCACATGATGCAGGCACCCAACTGCGTTCAGAGGTGAGCTGCAGGAGCTGTGCCGGGTATGGTTCAAGTAAAAGAAAACGTTGTTTATGGCGTAGTGTGGATGTTGAGTGGGACGCAGTCTGTTGCAGTCAGACGTTCCCTTTGGTTTGCAGTCTTTCTACACGCTCCATTCATCCAGAGGAAGCGCATTAAACAGTGTTGTGGACGCTGAGACGGATGCAGTCCGTGGCTGTCGGGGCGGTCAATGGACGAAAATTGAAGTCTGCGCAGCGGGCGCCATAGAATTATGGAGGAAGAATCGTGCCCCGCCAACTTCAAGCAGCAAATGGCAACTCCTATCAGGAAGGGGGGGGGCAGCGAGAAGATTGAAGGTAAGAGCTGCGTCTCCCGGGAGAACCTAGTGTGTGACACACTGGAGGGGGACGATAAATAAACAAAAACAGACCGCTGAGGCAACGCAGACAGTGTGCCCACATGAATACAAAGAAAGCAACTCGAAGACTATCTGAAGCTGAAGATATTGTTTCCATTGCTATAAACAGCGTCACCCCCCGGGGTAAGCCCACGACCAACACTCTAAGGTCAGGAGGCAGCTCTCCCCCAGCCCCTCCTACCTGCTGCTCGCTTGCGGTTAAGAAAACAAACATGAAAGTAAATATCGAAGTCCACGATATGGTGGTCAGAGAGGATTTAACAACTCCTCCAGATACGCTGACAAGGAATAATGCATGGGGGTATTGTGCGGATAACGTGGAAGAAGGAAACTCATTAGCCCAATTTACATATGAAGACAAAAGGACCACACAATCCCGGGAAGTAGGCTTGGAGATCTCGCTAAAGCCTAAGAAGGCAAAAAGCCAAAAAAATGTAAGATCTACGCAAGCCACTACCTCAACCCTCCCTACCGAAGACGCTTGCTGAGATGAGACGGGCCCCTGAGGGATAAAGCCCAGCCCGGCCAACGTGCTGAAAACAAAAAAACAGCCAGGGAGGGGGCAAATTCTTACAGCGGGCTACAAATCAGAAGAAAAGACCGAGACCCCGAGTTCACACATGTTTGCGCCCAAAAAAAAAAAAAAAAAAAAAACGGAACCTCGTCTTTTCTCGCTCTACAGCAAAAATCAGTGCTATCTAGCACATTGAAACATTTTTTTGCAACAAAAATCAATGGGGGAGCGGCTTCCTGTTGAACTGACAGATGCTGAAATGCTGGCAGGGTCGGAAGCCTGTCACATCAGCAGGTGTCAGTGCCCGGGCTACATTACAAGTAAGCTCAGCAGACAAGCTTCCCCTACAGGCCCGTTGCAACGACAGAAAACAAGCGCTAAGGGCCGGGGAGGACCTGCCCAAAACTCCAACATTGATAAAATGGCATTATATCAGGCAAGAAAAAGGACGGTCCGATGGCCAATTAAGTGAGGACATTCTACAGAATCGTATTCCAGAGATGACAAACGAAACGGCCGCAACAACGGACCCCCCATCGTCAAAATAAACGGCCGCCTGCCTAAGGCCTAAAAATCCAGACTAGTGGACCGAGGTTGGCTTAGAGAAAAGTCAACCAGACAAAACCTGCATCGTCTAATGAAAGTAGCCCTCCAAGGCAAGAGCTTGGAATGACACTGATAAATGAGGGGACTCAAAACAGAATGGCATCTCCACACGTGGCTGAAAAAAATGAATCACAAAGCTAGATCCCATTAAAAAATAAAATGAAGAAAAAAAACTTGAATTAACCCATCAGCATGGGTTGACCTTGGAGATGACTCCCCCGAGGAGACGGCTCAGCGAAATGTCAACTCCAGTTTCACCAGATACCCTATCCAACAAAGTCGTCTTGATGTCCATTATGTCAACGGTCATAATTGCGCTAGCCCCTTTTTGTAAACTATACGAGGCTATGAATGAAGCCCTTAAAGACAACTCTGCAATAATGTCATCCATGCATTCAAAACTAGCCCATCTCGAGGGTTATATTGAAGCCAAAAATCAGGAGAACACCAGACACTCAGTACTAGTTACAGCAACAAGTTCAACTCTGAACATAGTTCCTCTGAACAGAGTTCCAAAGTGGCCACATCAGCCGGCACCCAAAAGGAAGTACTGGCACTAACCCAAGCCAAGGGTAGAGCAGCTTACGTATCGGAAGACATTATCCCAGATCTGAAGTCACAAGAGATGGAACCTGCACAAAAGAAACCAAGGGAGAATGGGGCCATTGCAAGAGATCTGGGCCTTTTGAGCCATTACCCCGGCAAAATCCTTTGCGAAAACCATTGCGGGATTCAAACGTAGGGCCCCAAGGTATCCTATGGGATCTTTGGACAAAATGGGCTAGGAATAGCAAAGAATGTGATGTATTTAGAGGGAATAAAGAAAGCACAAAGGGAACAGGTTAAGGGGTAGTGGCTCAGGACGTTGTGAAAACCAAAGTGACCCTCAAATAAAAAAATATTTTTTAAAAAGTGTCTTTAGATTTGAATGGATCTCTAACAGAACAAATAATGTACTTCTCAACCGAAGGAAGGTTATACAACTTTGTGAACAAACTGCAAGCCTGAAAAGACTGCACTATCGGGACATCCTGATTGTTGAACCAAGGGAGGAAGATAATAAAGAGTGCTCCGATCTCCAGATTGAAGCAACTAACGTAAGGTGCCTCTTCAGAAACTCTATAGGGGACTCCAAAAGGATGGGTTATGAAATTAAGGAGATTCACGAACCAAAGAGACAAAAGTTTGATATGAATCAAGAGAGAGAGAGAGAGAAAGATACATGGGCAGAAAAGCTCACCAAGAAAGCCCAAGTAATACAAAATTGAAGGACAGACTATAGATGCACAAGAACCTACATAAGGACGCCTAACCACAGTCGGACGGGGTATCTTCAAAATTGTGAACGCCGTCCATCATATCAACGGAACTTTAATGAATCTTCGCCAACAAGGCGAGACAGCAGACTCTCCGAAAAAGCTAAAAAGTGATTCCCACGAGGCCCTGCCTTCGGGAGAAACAAAGACAAGAAAGTGGCAAACAAAGAGCATGAGATTCCGAGAAACTACTAGCACAGGCGTAGAGAGGAAAATTAGCAACAACCGCCCCCAAAGCAGGGCATTTGGACATCAAGAGTCCAGAAAAACTATAAATTCTTGTAGCCACCAACATTGAAACGCAGGGAAGTTTCGGGGGTTGACCTATGGGAAGTCAGAAGAAGAGTTGCACCAAGGAATACCCGAGGTTTCAGACATTTAACTACGATCTCGGATGTTAACCTGGGCGACTGATATCGTCTGTCTCCAAGAGACATGGTTAACTACAAAGCCTTACCTCGATGGATATGACCTGGAACTCTCACCAGCAATTAAGGGGGAGGTTGGTAGGCCCATTTCCAGGCTCCTAACTGCCATAAGAGCAGGAAGCGGGTTAACGCTAGATTCTACCCTTCAAGCCACAGAACTAATTCAAGCAGTCTTAGTTTAGTGGAATAGACAAGAGCCCCAAGAAGATCCAACTAAATTTGAAAAGATTCTCTTAAGCAACACTTACTGGAACCCGGCCAGAACTGATGCCGACAAATACTTACACGCCATAGAAGACACCCTTGAAGAAGCCAACGCCACCCACAAAAAATCACACAATTTAGGGTGACTTAAATGCAGTGTGCGTAACAGAGGGGGCAAAGGAGGCACACCTTCTTTCGAGAGTGCATTTATATCTATGGGGCAGAAAATGGAATCTGCTAATGGATGCATACGATCTGCATAACCTCCACAAAATAAAAAAACCAAAACCCATCAGTACCGACATGGTAAGGAAAAGGAGTGGGTCTCATGATAGATCACACATGTGTCTCAAGAAAATTGATGGAGCAAATTGAAGACTTTGAAGTCGTGAGAACCTTAAACAGCGACCATAACCTAGCAACCCACTGGAAAGTCACACACCTGAACAGGGAAAGCATGGTTAATAACCTGGAACCTTGTAAGGGGAATACACGCCTTAGACTGAAAGAAAAAGAAATTGTCTTCTTGACATCTGACTATCGCCCAGCAAAAGAACAGTGGGGAAAAAGAGGCATAGAAGTTATTGCCTATCAGCCCTTCCTCAAAGTACACAAAGTTAAAAAAACTGCAGAGCTCTGACAACTTAAAACCAAAGCTCCACGTGTAAAACAAACTGTTAGTACCTAAAAGGCGAATGGTAAGAAAAAGCAAACGCTTGGTGAAAAAAAAAAAATATATCATTATTAATAACTAAAGCAAAAGAGGAGGAAAAAAAACTACAAAGCCTGGATACAAAGCAAAGTGTAAATGTATACCAAGCAGACTCGGAAGCAATGCTGCGCATTCTGAGTGGCAAAAACTCCAGGGTCTTCTGGACCCCGATTGAGCCAGGCGCAAATGAATCAACAACACTTGATAACAACGTGGCTGAACAAGCTTGGATTTCACACAAGGAATTATATAAATCATTGGAAAACAAATGCCCCCTTGACACGCCATCTGTTAAAGTGTGCTGGAACATCGCCAGTGACAAGACGAGATCAGAAAATTATCGAGCACCGGGCCCAGATGGGTTAACTAATTATAACCTGAAACAGCACCCGGAAGCCTGGGCATCCCTGATAAGCGAGATATTCCAGCACTGCGATATGCCAGCACTCCGTAGACTGCAGTGCAATTCACTCAACATGAAAAAATGCCATTGTAGTGCCAATCTTTAAAAAAAAAAAAAAAAAGGAGACAAGAATGATCCAAGGCAATATCGCCCAATCGCTCTACTGGATACCATCGGCAAAATGTTTGGTTCCTTAGCTCTGGAGGGCTTCCAAGAGTGGACCTTTGCCTCCGATAATTATGATCCACTACAGGCGGGCTTCGTGCGTGGTCTGGGAACTTCAGCAAACCTTCTCCTAATAAGTGTTCTGAAGGCAAAAGCACTTCAAGCCAAAACACGAGCTGTCATTGCCACAGTCGACTGCTATGGTGTTGATTCGACGTGAACTGAGTTCGTCCTCCCTGAAAGCGTCGAAAGAAGCGGTCTGATGCTATACAGGAAGACCATTCAACTGGCTGCGAAATCAATTCTGGAGATAATCAACAGAGAAATGACCAAATGCTCACAAAATGGAGATCAAAGAACAGGAGCTTATTGAAAAGAAAAAAAAAAATTCGTAAGTTCAGAAGAGGACCTCCTCGCCAATCCAGGGAAAGTCAATAAAAAGATCCTAGAAATGGATTGGATATGATAGAGACTGAATGCAGCCTGACAAAGGATGTGCCATATCATCCAAAAAGAGTAACCAAGATTATACCATACCGCATGCAAATCCCAGACAAAGCTCTAAGAGCAAGTTTCATGAGAATTCACCTGAACTAAATCAGCACATACGAGATAGCGATCAGGCGACAGGTGTACTCAAACAAATGCTGCTTCTGCACCCAAGATAATCAAATCGAGACAAGAAGGCATCTCCTATCCTGTACAGGCCTCTCAAAAGAAAGATCCACATGGCAAGGCCAGCTGCTTAATAACGTATATGATGAACAAGAATGGTGGGCCCGCTTAATAAGCGGTGAAAAGACGAACTGGGTCATTGCAGTGGTGGGTTTCTTTAAAATGATTGGCCTGGTCAGATAAGGGACAAAAAGGATCTGACCGATAAAGAAATATTCACTTGTTCGTCTAAGCTGATGAGAGAGTAAAGACGCGACTACATAGCTAATGAACTTCATAACGAAGCAAATGCACTGGAGAACTTGAATTGCTTCTTTTTGTAAAAAAATTGTAAATTCTTTTGTAAAAAAAATTGTTCACATAATTAAATCATGGTTTCGCCACAGACTGACTGCTCTTTCTCCGTTAGCTAGAGTAATTGCTCTTAACGATTCTTTCACAGCCTGCTTAAAATACTGCTCTGCATGAGCTAAGATCACAGTGTAGACTAACATTGCTGTTGGTAGTTTAGGTGCACAGGTGGCTGGTACGGTTTGCTCCGTGTACATGTGCGGGTCGGACTGGGCCATAAAATTGTCTCGTGCACCAATGAAAAAGTGGCCCATAGTTGTAAATGACAATTCATTGCTTTTCTAACCCTGTTTGAATAGTATCCAAGGGGGGTGGGGGGACGAAGAGTTTTTTTAAGTTATAAAATGGGATGCAAATTGTGCATTTTAAAGAATATTTACTCAGCAACACTGGTCAAAACTATTATTAACATAGTGAAGTAACATCACCAGTGCCATGGAAGAGGAATTGATATATAGTTTGAAAAAGCAGCAGCATGAAAGAAATTGCGACGTTGAAACTATTATTTTGGACATTCCGTTTGATCGGCGGTCAACTGCCAGCTCCGCCCCCAAGCCTCCGCCTTCACCCCGGCCCTTGTGGGGAAGGAAACTATCGGCAAACTTTAAAACAAACACAATGCTAGCGGGTCTCATAGGGACTTTAAATGTGTGATTGATAATGAAAGCAATACAAGGCCTCCGTTTAGCCTTCTCTTGCACACATTGCAAAGGGGTAAATGCACAATCCCATGGCCCCCCATGCAGGAGAAATAAAGAACTTAACTGTTATGCTGGTGATTCGTACCTATATGCGTCTGTCTGCATAAGACACATATCCCCATCTGCTGCAAATACCAAATCCTGCAACCTCCTCCGTCCCCCTCCAGCGGGGAGGATAACTAGCCGTTCCCTGTACTGTTTACTGGTATAGTGGAAGTCCCATTGGGACGGGAGGAACGCCCTGTGCCCAGCCCCACGCCATAAAACAGATCTCCCACGGGCAAATCGCACATCTGCACGAGAAAAGCCCAAAACCAACTGAATCCACCTGTACTTTAAGTAGATCTCACTCCCCAAAATACACAAATACCCCCTCCCCAATATTGCCTCACCCCTTTGATGCACGTTACATATCCTCCAAAAACACTGAAATAACGAAAAGAATAAAACTGAATCCGCCTGTACTCTAAGTAAACCTCACCCCTGATGCACATTACAAACCAGCAAAATACACAGAAATACCCCCTTCCCAATACTGCCGCTCTGCATTAAAGTAACAATCAACAAGAGATAACTTTAAGACTTACCAGAACCCAAATAACCAACTATACGCAGTGTTCTTTGCAACGGAGGAATCGCTCCGCAACACCGCCTTGCCTTCCTCCTTTTTAATTATCAAACGCGTGGGCGGACCCACGCAGGCGCTTCCCCATCCTAAAGGATGATGTGCACCAACCCCACCAATCAACACACAGGCCACACTTCCACACAAATCACCAGCTACCCAACCACAAACAACCACACCCCCCAATCCAACACCACCAGCCACCCCACTGCAAACACACACCCCCCACCACTCAAAACACCACCCAGTGAGCCCCGGAGACAGGCGCGCAGACCCGCGAGACCCCAGCCCGTACGTCTACACATGCGCTTCAGGCGAGGCACCGCGCGCTGCCACCCACCCACCGCGACCAACCCGAGCGACACCCACACTTCCACACGAACCTCCAGCCACCAAAGCACAAACAACCACTATCCCCAATTCAACACCACCAGCCACCCTACCGCAAACAACCACACCCCACTAATCCACACCAACAGTCACAACACCCCAAACTCACACCACCCAGCGAGCCCGGAGACAGGCGCGCAGACCCCAGCCCGTACGCCTACACATGTGCTTCTGGCGAGGCACCGCGCGCTGCCGACCACCCACCACAACCAACCTGAGCGACACCCACACTTCCACACGAACCTCCAGCCACCAAACCACAAACAACCACTACCCCCAATTCAACACCACCAGCAACCCTACCACAAACAACCACACCAACCAATCCACACCAACAGCTACCCTACCACAAACAAACGCCCCCACCAACTCACACCCCGTCCCCAGCTCCACCAACTACCCGCCACTTTCAAACGCATCCGCCACCCGCGCAACACCTCTCAACAGCCCAAGCACATTCCTGAAACATGCCGCCGCACTTCAGCGTCTAGTCCCCATTCCTCTACGAGACATGTCAACCCGTCACTCCATCCTGAACATGCCGCCCTCACTGAAAACGGCTTCTTTTTTTTGGAGATGGCGAGTCGGGGGAGATCACCTGGCTCTCCGAGAGTAGCAGCCCCTGCTTCTCCGCCTTGCCTTCCCTCTCGTGCAAAACAGATGACGAAATGAACGCTTAAACCCACGTGATGCAGAGCAGCCCACGTGATGAAGCAGACGTTGAAACCCACGTGATGCAGAGCAGCCCACATGATGAAGTGGAGGCGAGCGTTGCTAGGGTCCGTTCCTCGAACGGGAACTAGAAAACTACCCTTAACGCGCAGGCGCAGTTTCCAGGCAGCATCAGGTGAGTGCATGCGTTCCAGCTCTTGTAGTGAATTTTATATGCGTTTCTTTTAGCATCCATCAACTTAGACGTTCTCACCCCTTTGTTGTTACATTGTTAAGAGGAGCCCTTTTGCAACCTCTAGGAATGCACGTTGAAACTGTAATCCCTTGTATTGTACTTATCACTTGTTGAAATTAAATATTGTAAGTACGTGATTTTCTAAACATCTGGTTTTGAAATTACACGGGGCAGCCTGTTGTTGGTATTATGGACACAGTAGCTGCTCGAAGCTCATTTACGGTAGGGTTCAGGCTCTGCAATGCTCGCAGACAGTAACTGCTTTGCAGCTACTACACAGACCGTGCTCTGGTGCAACCTGCGCCGGCTAATGCTTGCAGAGACAGGAACTGCTTTACAGCTGCTACACAGACCCTGCTCTGGTGTAAGTGACAAATACCTGCACCGGCTAATGCTCACAGACGCAGTAATTGCTGTGCAGCTACTACACACAGCCTGCTCTGGTGTGACTATATATATATATATGTATATATATATATATGCGCGCGCCGGCTAATGCTTGCAGAGACAGTAACTGCTGTACAGCTGCTACACAGACCCTGCTCTGGTGTAAGTGACTACATATATAATTCTACCTGCACAGGATAATGCCCGCAGAGGCAGTAACTGCTGTGCAGCTACTACACACACCCTGCTCTGGTGTAAGTGTCTGTAGAGGGGATGGAGTTCTTTCTGTGAATTGTTTGGCGATTCTGTGGTGTAGTATTTATTTATTTTTTTTGCTTTGAGGACTGTTGCTTTGTACAGTTTGAGTTGTCTTTGGTGTTTTATTTAGTCTTGTCTGGTGTATTGTCCTCTCCATTTTGTTTCCATTTTGCAGTTGGTTTTTTTGGGACGTTTTTTCAGTTCTTCTGTGAACCATTTTGCTGCCAGTTTTTTTGGTGTTGCTTTGAATGTTTTAGCTGGTGCTAATTGGTTAATGGCCTTGGTGATCCAATTGTTGAGTGTGTCCTCTGTTGTATCTGTTTGTATCAGTGAGATCTCTTTCACCTAGGTTGTTGTGGTGGGTTGATAGCATGGTGGCCTCGTCCGCTAGTTTTGTTGCAAAGTTGGGGTTGTAAGAAGATGGTTTGTAGATCAGTAGGAATACTATGTTGGATTGGTCGTTGAGTTCTATCTTGATTTGGAGGGATTCATAGTCTTCTGCGTTGGTTGTGATGATTCGAGATGCTCAGGCGTGTTTTTTGTGTATAATTGCGATTCCACCTCCTTCGGTTTTGTATTAATTTATAATTGTCGTGTATTGCTTCGTTCGCGATGGCGTTATAGTTATCTGATAGCCAGGTTTCAGTAAGGAAGAGCACGTCTGTGCCTCCTTCGCTTAGGAGGTCATTGATTTCTGTTGAGTGGTTTGCCATGAATCTAATGTTGAGGAGGCTGCAGTGTAGTTTGCTGGATTTACCTTTTGTGTTGTTGTTAGGATTGTTTGTTCTGACCGGTGTGGTGTTGGTTGGGTTTCCGTTCCAGGTGGGTTTTTCCCGGTTGAGTCTTTTTGGTGGGGTGGTTCTTTGTTGGTCAGTCTCTTTGTCGAGTAGACCCATAAGGTTTATGGTGGGGTTGGTTCGTTTCCGGTGGTAAATAGGGTAGCTACCCCTCTGTTGTTCCAGCCTTGGTGATGGGGGGTGTAGAGTGAGTGTGATGGTTTCCAATTTGTTTGTTGTTCTGGTTGGGGTATTGTCCATGGTGGAGACCGGGTTGTGATGGTTTATTAGTTGTCATCCGTTTATGTCCTGGTTGGGTCTGTATTCATGAAGCTTGTTGGCTGTCGGTTTGTTGTTGCTGTGCTGTTTTGTTTACCACGTTGTCGTATGTGGACAGGTAGCGAGCATTGTAGTCTTTGCTCTGTTATTTGTATGTCTCCATGGGCCATCTCAGATGTTTGTTGAGTTTTTTGGGGTTGTGGGATGATGCTGGTCTGTGCCTTCCCGAGTGGTTTGGGATTTCTTATTATTTCTGTTGTCTTTTCTGACTTCTTTGTCTTTCTTGTGGCGAGGCATGATGCGTGGGTTGTGTTCCTTAGTGGGCGTCCTCTTTCGATTGGTGTTTTTCATGGTCTTTTGGGTTTAGTCTTTGCTGTTTGTGGTTTCTTGTTGCTTGTATTTGGTAGGTTGTGGGTAGTTGAGACCTCGGTTGATGGGACTTTGTGGTTCCGTTTGTTTATTGCTTCTTTCTTTTTTGGATCCTTTTCTTTTATTTTTTTTATCCTGGAGGTACTTTTCGTTATGGTTATTGATTATTGGATTTTCCGCAAAGCAAACATGAATAATGTGTGAAGGAGTGCATGTGAATACTGCCATATATTGGTGCAGTGATGTTGGGGAGAATTCTCATTTCTGTGCTAATTCCCTTCAACCTAGAGACCCCCAGCTCTTTTGCTGGACTCTAGGACTTTTTAATTTTAACCCTGGAGTGAGTGAGACCCTTTTCCCACTGCCTCATGTGTTTTGACCTTTTGGATTATGTGTTTTCACTGTTTTTGGAGTCTGACAAACTCCATATGCATCTACTTTTTGTATGGTGACAAACGGCACCTTCAGTGCAGTGTCACTGAGAAATCCTTTAGATTTCTCATAAGGTTTAAAATACCTTTTCTTGTGTAAACTACTGTTCCCAAGAATAGTAAAGTGAAATTGACTTTACTTACCTTTTCTCTTTGTGGGTCCAGCACACACCATCTTAAGTGGAGTGCTGGGGGGTTACCTAGTAGCTCCTTATCCCACATTCTCATGTAACATTTGTATGTTGCCCTCCCTACTTTTAAATGGCTAGTGGCAGTGGTTGCATTTTTCCTACCATTGTGCTTTTCTACAGCAAGCTGAACCCCCAGCTGCAGTATAGCACCCAGGGGTGACCATTTTATAAAAAACGGCCCCTGTCTTCTTTTTTTTGCAATTTTCTGTTTGTGAGGTCTTTCTTGGGTTTTACTCTGTGCGTCGAACAGATTGGAGCCCTTTGTTTGTCTTGCCTTTGGCGCACTTCAGGCTTGAGGCCCGCCTCTGTTTCCAGTGTGTCTGAAAGGACAGGATGTGAGGGAGGGTCCCAAAACTCCCCTGTCCTTTGTCTCTAGGAATGCCTGAATGCAACCAGTCCTGAATGGCTGGCTGGCTGGCTGTCCTTTCAGGACAGTGACCCTGATGTGTCATTGACAGCCTAGGCTGTGCATGAATGGGAGAAACCTGCTTAAAAAGCGAGTGTTTTGGGACTAGAGGCAGAGTCGACCACTGGGAGAAACACACGACGAAGAAACCGTGAACGAAGCTCGCTGCATCCTCCTGGACCTTTGAGTTGCCTGGTGAAGCCCTGCTGCTGTGCTGAAACTCCCTTTTCAGACAGAGAAGCTTCGGAATGGACGACTTCTCCCCTTGGGTTAGTGGGACCAACTAACCCAGAGACGAAATCCACTTGACCATCTTCCCTGTCTGGCTGTACTTCTTCATTGCTGTAAGAACCAAGTGCCATGGGTCGAGTAATCCGTAGTCGAGTGAAATGTCTGAAATCCGGCTAGAAGCTCCAGGAGTCTCCTAAGGACCCTCCAGAAGCAGGACGACCCAGAGCTAGAGTCCCCTCACCAGACCCAAGGAGTGAAGGAAGCCCAACCGGTACCAGAGATCAGCAACAGTGCTGTTTACTAAGCGCTGAAACCGAAAAGAGCCCGTAGCTGCCAATGACCTCCGAAGTACCACTGCAGGAGCCCTACAGATGTCCTCCCTCTTATCCCCACAACTAAGACTCAGGAACACAGGATCTGTAACACTGTAGCAGGACAGAAGCCAGCTGGACCACTCTTCTTCAAACCAGAGGGACAGTTTAGACTTGGGGTATTTACCTCACTGTCTTGTAGCCTTGCTTTTCTCAGTTGGGAATTGCAGTGGCTTACTTTTAGAGTTGATTCCAACTCTGCTTTCACAGCTTGTGACCCTACAAGTGATAAACTCTCTAACTTTGTGCAAGCCTTTTGATTCTAAGAAGTACCTCCGCCCCAAAGACTGTTTCAAATTGACTTTGGCTGTCCTGGCTCCCTGCAGACTCTTCTAGCCCACTGACTTTGATATGGTTTGTCCCTCATAGGTAGTAAGTTGTTTTAGACTGTTACTGCTGGGAAAGGCTTGTCTAGATTTCATTGGAAGATTTAGTTGTCCTCACATATACTGAGAACCTGTTTAACCTTTTTTCCTTCCTTTAAACCTTTCCTTTCTGCAACCTAGTGTGATACTTAGATGCCATTACTGTTCTTGTGATTGAAGTCACCCCAGGGTGTAGCAATTGTGTATGAAGCATATCCAAAGATTATCCACTAACTTGCTCTGATTCTGAAAAGTAATTTAAAAGTATATTTACATTGTTACATGAATTGCACGCTTATTTAAAAATTTATGTTAATTAAATAAACAACTATTTATAACTGAAACCTTGAGTGTAAGTGTTACTTGGCTACTTGTATTTACAGATTTCATTTGTACAGCTCTACAGCTCACAGTTATCCCTCTTGAGATGGGCCTGGCTGCTCAGTCACACTACCAACCTGTGTAGTTCAGACCTATACCAAAAGGTGGGCTTAGCTAATACCAAGCAGATACGTGTTGTGTAGTCTCACACAGTGGGACTACACCGATTTGTACCTAACAAGTAAGCATGGAAATGTATTGATTGTGAGGGTGCTGGGTTCCTGCTTTTGACTGGGATGGCAAAGGATTCTCACGGGTGCATGCTATGTTTAGGCCTCTGGCTTCCACTTTAGCCCAACATAGTCTCAAGCTTTACCCTTGCCATGGTGGGGGATCATTCAGCATAAGTGCAAATAAGAAAAAGCAGAATGACAATGCGTATTGGTCTGCATACCATCCTACAAACTTACTGTTCTGAAGTAATCAGTAAGTCATCCCCAAATCATCAGGAACAAACCTGTTTCATGGCAATGCTCTTGAAGTAATCAGCAGGTCATCCCAGAATCCTCCCCAAATCATCAGGGACAAACGTGCAATCTTTAAGTGATCAGTAGGTCATCCTAAAAGCATCAGGAACAAAGAGTTTTCTAAAATGGGGATGATGTTAGCATATTCATTAAGTCATCCTAAGCTCTTCCCCAAATAATCACCCACCATTCTGAGATATTTGCTGATGACTTTAACAGCGTGATGACGTCTGATGATGTGAGAATGACTTCTAGTGTAGTTCGATGATCATCAGATGACCCCAGGATGGTCTCTAAAGTCATCCTTTTAGACCAGGGTATAGTCTATACCTGTTTAAATTGTGTTGGTTTGTGGGGGTTGGCATTGAAATGCTGCCTCAGACTTTGGGTTATGTTCATTGGGCTGTATGTATATTTGGATGGTTGCACCAGACAACTCCGATATCATTTACTGTTAGTTCGTATGGAACTTTTAAATTAGTCTCCCCAGACCTTCATGCATCCCGTACAACTGGGTCCAGGGTACATATTTTTTCTCTAATGCCATACCAATCTGTTTCTCATATGACCCTCCAACCTGGTCATCCCTGTTTATGCTTTTCAATTGAAACCTGTATCAGCGTTTCTGTATAGGTTGCAAAATTGACAGGTGGCTTATGGAGATCACCTTTACATAGCTCCCAGTTCTTTCAATTTGTGTTTTGCTTTCCTGCATAGTGTCACACTTGACCAATTGAAGATGCTCAGTAAATCTAGCAATTGCCTTTCTATTAAAGGTTTGTTGAACTCTTGTTATACTCCATTCGTTCTTCTGTGTTTCATGTAACTGGTACTTGCCAGAACACAATTTCATAATAAGTCGTAATTATTGGTGTCAATGTATGTTAAGTTGTCTTGTACCGTGCACCATTACCATTGCCATAGTCTCCAGGTGCTTACATGGTTCTGTAAGAGAGTAGGTTAGTGAGGGAAGAGGGCGTAGGATAGAGGTTGCACTTTTCTGTTGGTGCTTGGAGAACCAGGAAAAGCTGGTGTCTAGTGCAGGTCAGGTTTCTAGGTGTGTTTGGATTGTGTGCACTGGGGCTATTGAGTCCGGATGGGCAGTGTGCAGTGATTGGATGATTGTTTGTGGCAGTTAGCTTCGTGGTGGATGGGTGGGTTGTGTGTTTCAGTGGAATTGGACTGATCTGCGGATCGTGTGAGGTAAATCTGCAAAATACTGAAGAGGAGTTGGAAGCGGGGAGTAAGTGGTTGGTGGCTTTTTTTCGGTCCCCATTGGTATTACTTTCAGTGTGCATTATGTGCTGTTCATAAGGAGTTGAACGTTTTCAGCCGTTTTCTGAGGCTGCAATGGTCTTCTGTTGTCCCAATTTCGTTTGGTATTGTGTTCCATAGGTTAGCAATTCGACATGAGAATGCGTTTTCTCCAAATTTGTTTAATTTCCATTTGGGGTCGTCGCTTGATCTTAGTGTCTTCCTGGTTGGTAGCGGCTGATCTTGGCTTGGAGGAATTTGGCTTCTTGTCCATGTAATGATTTGTGTGCAATGCAGAAAGTTTTAAATTTAATGCGTTTTTTACTGAGAGCCAATGTAGGTTTCACAGAGCAGGTGTAATGTGGTCTCTTCTGTTCAGTCTCAGGAGTATCTTTGCTGCAGTGTTTTGTGTGTGCTGAAGATTTTTGGTTAGCCGCTCCGGCAGTCCAAGGTACTGTTTGCATAGTCGATTCTTGACAATACTAGGGAGATGATTGCGAGGTTTCTGGGTGGGAAGGAGAGGTAGGGGAGTACCTCTTTAAGTAGCCTCATGAAAGGCACTTCTTTGTAATAGCATTAACTTGTGGTTCCAGTGAGAGTCCGTTGTACATGAGAATTCCCAGGTTTTTTACCACATTTGCTGTCACTGGTTGGGTTTCCATGCCAGGCAGCGAGTCTAATTGTGGGTCGGCAGCGTTGTCCTCTGGCGATTAGATCATTATTTTTTTGTTTTGGCTGGGTTTAATTTGAGGATATTCGTTTTCATCCAACTATATATGTTGGCAGTGTTTAGAATGCCATGCCATTTGTCTATTTAATATCTTAGATTGGAATTCGAACAGAAAGGTATTGTCGTTGACTACAGTTACAGGGTAGCTATGTGTTACCAGAACAAACATTTTTTTGATAATGCAACCATTATGGTAGACATTTTTAAAGCCTATACGAAGTTGGATAACCCGAATCGTTGTTGCACCCTGAGTAACCTCATGCGAGTTCAACGCAACCTGGCTTTATAGTTCTACCAAGAATCATCTGGAACTAGCTCAGCAGAAATAATATCACAGTTGAAATACCGTCTTTGCACAATACGAGACTGATCTTATTCAGCTCGCGTCACTTGTTACCAGTGGTCCCTTTATTCAGTACCCTATAAATCGTGAGCAGGTACCCAGCTACACAATAGCCTATCCTGATATCTTTGTAGTACGGCAATATCTTCTGTTGAAGTTTAATATTACCCCTCTGCTTGAGATCCAGGGGCACAGAATTGGCCTTACCCAAGAAGATCGGATGTGTCGATTATGTGGTTGTCAAGAAATTGAATCTGTGAAACATATACTCCTCAATTGAGCGATAAATATGTGAAGTCCTATGACAGTAAGATACATTTTGGTGACTCAGCTTACATGTGGAAAATGTTATTGGAGGGTAACAGCATCAACTGTATATAGCATATGGTCAAATTTTATTGGAAATGTTTAGAAATATTTGAAATACTGCCATGAGGCACACTTTTTTACTTGTCCAAAACTATTTATCTTTGTGAGAATTTACTACCCATTTTACTTCAGATTTTAATGTATACAAGTTTTTTTTTTTTAATGTTTTAATGGAATGTGATATATATGTCTTTGTGTATACAAAGCCGGTTCGGTTAAATGTATATTGAATGAAAATGAAACTAAGATATGTTGTCAGTGCTCCAGATAAGATTTGTAAGTGGGAGTATTTTACTGCCTGTTTTTTTAAAAGTTTCGAAGTAAAATGTTTTTTTAGGGAGTACAAATGTAAATCCAATTCCCAATAGGATAAGCACGTACAAATGTTTTAACTTTAAAACGCAAATGTTTTTGTAATAATTATTCCTTTCCACCTAGTTATTCATACCATTAAAAGATACATGGTTACTACTTCTGATCAGGCCGTAATAATAGTTTCTTCCTGAGGTACAGCGTGCACTACTGGTCCAAACATATCCACGGAGCTGTGTGGGTGAAAGAAGAGCCACAAGATCCTATGATTTACTTTTTGTTGCTAGTATTTTATCGTTATTTTTATTTTTCGGGAGCATTTGCCTATTTTTAGGGAGTAAAGGTGGCCGATACACCCCTTATCTTTAAGGCTGTGGGTTGGTGAGGATGTTGCTTGGTTCTTGGGACGTGGCTATCTTGATGAGTTGTGTCATCTGCGTAGTTGTAGGCGTTCAGTCCGTGGTTTCGAATGATTTTCATCCAGGGTGACATGTACATGTTGAAGAGGAGAGGCTAGAACCTTTTGGCACTGTGTATGTTCTTGTTTGTGTACTGTGTTTGTTCTTGTTTGTGTTTAATATTCACACACTGTGAAACAGTGTTTCACCTGAGCGGTCTAATTGTCACCTGCTATAAAACAAATTGGCCAATCAATCATTTAGATTTATGCTTCAATTCAAATGTAGGGTAACTGAGAAATGTTTTTGCTAGCTTTTGGGCTAAATTGACAAATCGCCTGAACGCTCTATTTCAAAATCCAAAAGGGTTCCAGAGTTTGCCTATAGACAGTTTCCAAGATAATTTTCATACCGCAGACAGCCAACATACTATCACCAAAATCATAAGGGTGTAGAAACTTCAAAATTGCCCATTCCATTAGCTTATCATGTTGGGTTAATTGACGTTTGTGTGTCTGATGTGTACTCCTTTAACTTGTAGGGTTGTCGAGGATGCATTGGTGCATGATTCTGGTAGACTGTCTGAGTCGACCAGTGAAAGGATATTTTCCTTTACTAAGACTATAGGTAGGTGACCCAGGTGTTGTGAGATAGGACCGCAGATTAATTCTCCACTTGGTGCTGTGTTCTTGTTGCAACACTCATGTATGTGTACATGACAGGTGATGGCTCGGTGCAGCCAGAATTACTTATTGAGCTTTTGTAATGCACTGCATCACTACTGTAGTGGTTTCAAAGTGCCTATCCTTGTCCAAGCTTTAGGGTGTATTGTGTCCCTGCCCCAGTATCACCAGTCCTTAGTCCATTGGAGACCAATGAAAGAGGGAAAGAGAAATGGAAGGAACATGTGAATGCGAAGGATGCAAATGTCATGTGGGTGTATTGTACGGATGCATGAAAGGCTTGCAAGGCTCTCATGCTACCCTAGGTATAATAAAAGGCATGATGGACCAGGGTCACCACTTAATAGGCCATGTCTTTTAAATGTCTAGAGAAGTGGTTGCCAGGGACAAAATAGTCTAAAATGTGTTGCTAATGTAAAACACGTTTTGGAGAAAGGGTAAAAAGGATCTAGAAGACAAAGAGGATTCCAGAATGAACTCTGCTTTGCAATATTTCAAAATGAGGGTATCCATGATGATGATGTGGCATTTGTAACGCGCCTATACACAAGTGTTTCAAGGCTCGACGAGGCAGGGAGGGGGGAACAAAGGGAGACAGACAACAATCCTACTAGGCCAGGTGTCATTCAGATCACGCAAGTGCAAGGTTAAGGGGACGGGAAAAGTGCAAGGGGGAAAGGGAGAGGGGAAAGTGCAGTACACGGTTAGTAATGAACAAGATAAATAATAAGGGCCAGCTGGTGGCAAGTGCAGGATAAGTGCTTGAGAAGGAAGATATTTAGGAAGGGAGAGTTGAAGGTATTTTGGCCCCAGGCCCCAGAAGGCCTTGTGGACAATGCAGAGGGTTTTGAACTTAATCTTCGCAGCCACAGGGAGCCAGTGTAGCGATTTCAGTCCTGGAGAGATACGGTCCCGGGGCTTGAGGCCAAGGACAAGTCTTGCAGTCCTGTTCTGGATGAGTTGCAGAGGGCGGAGAGTAGAGGAAGGCAGATTTAGGTAGAGGCTGTTAAAGTAGTCCAGCTTCGAGAGAACCAGGGCTCTGGAGACAGTGAGCTTCTGGGGGAAGGAGAGGAAAGGAAGGATACCTCTGAGGAGGTGCAGCTGGTAGTGTGACTTCTTAGAAACGTCAGAAATGTGAGGCGAGAAGGAGAGTGTGGAGTCGAAGATGACCCTGAGGTTTTTAGCCTTGCAGGAAGAGGGCCAAGAGAGGCCGGCCAGAGAGCTGCAGGGAAGGAGGGAGGGAGTGGGTGTGCCGATAAGTAGAATCTCGGTCTTGCTGGCATTAAGGCAGAGGTCGTTGGCGGCACACCATTCCTGGATAGCAGAAAGACAGTCAGAGATGAGGGAAGGAGAAGAGGAGGCCGAGGGTAGCCTGAAAATGAGCTGGGTATCAGCATAGCACTGAAAGTAGGGGCAGAGAGCAGCGATGCGGTGGGCGAGAAGTGCCAGGTACTGGTTGAACAGCCAGGGAGAGAGGTTGGAACCCTGGGGAACACCACAGGTAGAGAAAAAGATGTCAGACAGGAAAGACCCCAGTTGGACCTGGGAGGGTCGATTTGAGAGGAAAGAGGTCAGCCAAGCCAGAGCCTGACCAGTGATACCCAGGTTATCACGGAGACGGTTGAGCAGGATGGTATGGTTGACAGTATCAAAGGCAGAAGAGAGATCAAGCAAAATGAGAACACAAGGAATGTTAGAGTCAAGGTTCGAGAGCAGGTCCTCACAGATGTTCAGGAGAGCAGTTTCCGTGCTTCTGGCAGCTCTGAAGCCAGACTGATGGTCAAGAAGGCTACCAACAGATTCAGCATGGAGATTAAGCTGGGAGATGGCAAGTTTCTCCAGGAGCTTGCCCAGGAAAGGAGCGATAGAGATAGGGTGATAGTTAGCTGGGCAGGACGGGTCGGAGGAGAGTTTCTTAAGAAGGGGGTGCATCAAGAAACTGGTGTCATGTTGGCGTTAATGACAAGTTGCAGGCTTTCTAGTTTGTGTTGATCTAGTTCATTTGGCGTCAGAGTATTTAAAGTGAATAGAAGATTAATGTAATGTCAAAGTGCAGTTTATTCCATCCTACACACCCTCCACTATGTCAGACATGGATATATATACATATATCATCATTCCAAAAGTCTATTTTAATGGAACACAATGTTTAGTAGGTATAATCTGCTCCTGGAAACATGCAGTAAATTAAAAAAAAAAAAGGATCCTAATCTTCTTCTTTTCTTACCTTGTCGTTTACCCAGTAGCCTTTGTGTAGCATTCTTCAAAGTAATTGCCTTTCACAGTGAGCTGTACAAATGGGCTTAGTTTAGTGATGGTTGGGATACACACATAGTTTTGTGTTTTCAATAGAAGAAAATGTACACAAAAGAAGGGACAAGACCGTTCCTTTTTGGCTGGCAGAACTTTTATGGAGACCATTTCTAGGGTGTTGGTATTATGTTGAATCGTGTTGATGATTGACTGTGGTGTTCACAAACGTTCTCGGGAGTTGAGGCAACTAACCACATAAGTATTTAGGGTTCTAGAAAAGTGAAGACCTCTGATGGATGTGTCCTGGGGGGGGGGGGGTGATCTTGGGCTTGTTAAGGAGGGATTTAATTGCCATATCAGCTAATTTTCCCCTTTTCCCCAGCTATTTTCTATGAAAGGATTGAGAATGTGCAAATGGATGGTTGCCCATTAGACTCATTTAGAAGATCTATATTACTATTACATGGCATCAGACTCCAGGCCTCTGGTACTTTTTGAAGGGACTCTTTCTTGTTCGAGCCTATCCCCAGTGATCTCTGGCAGTCAGTCAGTTTCTTCTAGTGACATTATGGCTTTGAACCAATGCTCCAAAACAAAACCCCCTGATCATTGGTTATTAGGTTTGTTTATGTGCAATCTCTTTGGACAGACACTCCACCAATTTGGCTATTCCTGATTCTGCCTCTGGGTGCTAGTACTCGGGTCTATTTCTCTGGGCTAATTCTCTGGGCTACAGGTTTAATCTCTGGTTGTACTTGTGAGATACAATATCTCTCAAAAGCAGTAAATAGAGGTGAGGTTTGATGCTGGATTTGCTCGCCCTTCTGTGGCTATAAAAATTAAAGCAGGATTATCCTAGTCGACCACTGGTGCAACTGCAAATTGGAATGTTAAACATAGGCTGCTGCTTGCGTTGATGCAAATATCAATATTATACAATCTCCCTCACTGGGCTTAAATGTCCTACCCACCCAGTTAACCCCCCTAGCCTTCAGTATTGTTTGAGGGTTACTACTGGGTACATATAATATGATATTTATCCAATGAGATGTTTTATTTATTAGGGCGGCTGTTGATTCGTATACATCCTTGTTAAAGGGCTCTACACCTATGATAATGCCCACTAAAAAAGAGGCCTCTGGTGGTAGATTTAGTGTGCTCATTTCCAGATCCCTATATTGATGTTCCTGCAAGGGATTCTTAGTTGCTCCAAGCCCTAATCTCTGCAAAGATTCCTTTTTGCTGCATATTAAGACTTGCTTAACATCATGTTTGATTGTAAACCATGTGGTAAGATTTCCTGTTTTTGCCCTTGGATTGGATTTGCTTGCATTTTAGTTTCTCCTATACTAACAATAGGAGTCACTGCAGGAGATTAACTCTGGATGTTGCTTTACAAGATTTTTTAACAACTCTATACTTTCAAGATCTTCTCTCCCTGATCAGTGGCCCGCATTTTATTGAAATTGTCAATAAACGTCTGGTAGATTTCCTCGTTATGGCTGATTTCTCCAGTTGGGCTCTACCCATGTAGCCCGTCGGTTTGTCCCTTTCCCGTGTCACATTGAACTTCTTCCAGGTTTAGTTCCTGAATCGGGTTCAACTGTTTGACATTACTAGAGACTCCTTGATTTGAAGTATTAGACTCCAATGATATAGTACCCGTTTCCCCATTCAACAGTACAGATTCTGCTGGAATAAGGGGAGCGCACTTTCGGTGTTTATGGTACCAGCTAGCAAATCTGCAGCTAAAGCTGCCGTTTGTGGCAAGGGTGTAATCACATGTTGTCGTGTAACCTTCAGTTCTTTACAACATCCAGTATTCTCTAATTTCTCTGAAATCTCTTGGAGGTAAGTCAACAAGACACTATTTGCTTGCTTTTGGTAGTGTGAAACATTATGAAGCAAGACACAGACAACAGATTCAAATGTATACTCTTATTTAACTTAAATTGGGGTTGAGTAAGGCCTAACTTGCCCTATGCTAAGGTGGGATTTCCCTACCTAAAGAAATCCAAGGATAGTCTGCGCCAGGATGTCCAAATTCTGTGTCCAAAACCTCTACTTGCTCTCACAACTAACTGAATACAATATGTAGGGATGTCTGCTTCAAAAGGAATAGTGTTCAAAAGGAAAGTGTAGAGCTTCTTCCGGCTCTTGGCTTATGATTAGCTCCTGCTTCCCCAAGTTCAAGACCGTTCACAAAAGACTTGGGTTCCCTTCCCCAAGAGTTCAAATCGTCCAGCTTTTTAAAAACGATACAGTTCTTTGTGACACTTCCCAGCTCTCTTGTCATTGGTACTCTTTTTGGTTCTTGTTTCTTGACTTCAAAATCATATAAGCAGCTGTTGATAAATGGACCTCAGTCTAGGCACAGTTGTGGGAGCACACAGTCCACCTATTACAGGTCACACAACCGATAGCCCTTCTTATCTGCTTTTCATCAACCATTGTCCATTGCTTTCCTTGAACAGTTAAACTTGTTTCTTTCATCAATGTTATTCTTCCAACACTTTACCGTGGCCTAGTTTGCCACTATGCACTTTGTTACACCTCATGTATTCTTCTGGCTCTTGCCAATGCAGGGTTTCACTTGACCTGCAGTTCCTTGAACTATTTTAACTTTGTCCAACACTTGGCTTCTCCTCTCATACACTTGATGGGTTTTCCTCTGCTTT
The DNA here is from genome assembly GCF_040938575.1 of Ambystoma mexicanum. Classification (NCBI taxonomy): domain Eukaryota; kingdom Metazoa; phylum Chordata; class Amphibia; order Caudata; family Ambystomatidae; genus Ambystoma; species Ambystoma mexicanum. The sequence continues at coordinate 1,237,629,839 of NC_090927.1, read as the reverse complement.
TCCAACACTTCTCAAACAATTCACTACGTATTATCTCTACCTTGCACCAGCTTATTTCCATTCCATTATAGGTACCCAGGACTTGCTTCTGTGTTATGCAGCATTCAAAATTGTCCACAATGCCTTTTAATTCGGTATCCAAAATAACTTGCTTCTGCTTTATGGAACATTAAAAATGTCTGATCACTTTCTGCATTTCAAAAGTGCTTATAACCATGTATTAATTCAGTAGCTAACCGTGCATATTTTCAGCACCCGGAGTGCGCCGGTATGAGTTTCCCTTGTATCACTCACCGGCTCCGTATGTTAGCTCCCTTCGGCTACTCGCTTGCTCCTCACACTGCTGTCGGGCTTACTTTCTGTGTCTCCACTCTTCCTTTGCGGAGACCGAGATCTGCCCACTCCCATGGTGTTGTGCGGCCGCTGGAGTGTCTTCTCGCCCACTGCTCCTGCTGCATGCACCTAACGGGGAGACTTGGCAGGCCTTCCAGACCCTCTTGTAGCAGGCCTCTGCCATGGCATCCCTCTCTCATGCCCGACACGGCTCTTGGCTCCCACTCCTCTCGCACTCCAGCCAGCTTCTCTCCCGCTCGTGTCAGCAACCTGCTTCTGGATTCCTTTCTGTGCCCCTTACTCCTCTTACTGTACAGCCAGGCTTCTTTTACCTACGGGGATTGTCAAAGGCTCCTCATGGATCCTGACCCTGAGGGTGGATATGCGAGGGAGGATCACCTGCGTGGAGGAGACTTGGGGGACAGGGCGTCCTTGGGTGAGAGATGGTAAGCCCCATTTCCCTTTCACCTCCATCCCTCATGGGCTTTTATCAGTCTTTTTTTCTGTGAGTCTGCTAAAGTATTCCCCAAATTGGATCAGTATAGTACTGGGACGAAGAAGAGGACACCTAGAACACATCCTCATTTTGTGAAAAATTAACATTTATCAAACCCTCACATCTACCAACACCCTGTTGTTGCCAACAGGTAACCCTTTTGCACTCTTAGAGACAATGCTCCTCATAAGCTTTGTTCATATCTTATAACTGTAATAGACAATTTGGCTTTCTGATATTTCTTAAACTTATACGTTCAGTAGCTAAAGAAACTCCAACAACTGAAGAAAACCTTTTGTTGTGCATTTCTAATAAAAACATAATTTATTGTGTAATAAATGAATCTTAATCTGACAATTTTCAACTGTACATAAGTATTAAATACTCATACTGTCATGAATCCCGAATCCGGCCCTTCTGGACTTCATGGTCCATGATGCACCGCGGCATCAACTCAGTGACTCTTCCAAGATGGCCGACGAACCTGAAACGTTGCGCTCTAGCCTTCCCGCGCCGCGTTTTGCTTCCTAGAAAACAGACACACCCCCGCCGCTCTGCGCGTCTCAACACAACTGCTACGAGTTGCTAGACGTTTATTCGAGTCCGTTCTCTGTGCTACCATCAGTTCTATCCTTTCTTTCATTATCCTGGAACCCCCTTCCAAACTCTTCCCGCTATCCTCCTTCCTGGATACGTAAACCATTGTTCCTGGATATCGAACGCAGCCGGCTACCACGCTGGAACCCGAGGACTCGCGCTCCAGCCAGTTTGTCCCGGACGGTGAGGAAGAAGGAAACTACATCCAGGAAGACCACAATCAAGGAAAAAAAGGTGAGAAAGAGAGACTATTGTGACAGATTGAGACGCCTGGAATCTGATACAGAAGCAGACATGGAGGCTGCAGTTCAAGACCTCATGAGAGGCATGCAAGAATTAACCACAGAGGTTCAAAACCTCAAGGCCGAAAAAATGCAGCTTTAAAACAGCTGGTCCTATCCCGGGATTCCGCATGCAAAGAAAGCGTCGTAGCAGGGGGCGAAGTGGACAAATATGATGGATGCTCCAAGTCCCTACGTTCCTTCCTTGATTCCTGTCTAGTGCACTTCACCTTCAAACCCTACTATTTTTCCACTCCACGAGCAAAATTCAGATTTATGATATCACATCTAACGGGCAATGCATTAACCTGGGCGACTCCCCTAGTTAATTCGGGAGATCAGCTCTTGGATAATTATGACGGATTTGTGGAAACCCTAAAAGCCATGTTTGATCGACCAGAACTTGTTTACAGTGCACACGAAAGACTTCTTGAATTTCAACAAGAGAGTCAGGATAATGCTCTCCTGCGTGACTCGCTTCAAGCAGCTAGCTAAAGAGGCCGATTGGTCTCAAGAGACTAGTTTCACCCTGTTCCGAAGAGGCTTAAATGATAGTAAAGGACGAGCTTGCCAGAGTAGCACGTCCGAGTTCCTTCCAGGCCCTCATGGATCTTTCCTTACAGATTGACTTCAGGATCCAGGAGAGAATGGCTGAGAAAAAGAAAGTTAGGACATTTTCAAAGACAACTGCTGAATACCCATGTCCTAAAGAAACCTCGACCCGACGTGCCTCTGATCCAGAACCTATGCAACTAGGTGCCTTCCGTGGTCCAATTTCTCCACAAGAAAGAATCCGTAGGACTAATACAGGACTCTGCATGTACTGTGCCTCTGATAAACATCTTGTTCGAGAATGTCCTATTAGCACCACCCCGGCGTTCGGGAAACGCCAGCTCCCGATCCTAAACGGAGCACAGCTTCGGGAGAAGGATGCCTGCTCCGCATCATTCCTTCCTTGAATACTCCAGGAGAGAACACCTTAGTGATTCTCCAGACTGTCTTGACATCCACAGAAAAAGAATCTTTTCCCATCCTGGCACTAGTGAACTGCGGTGCCATGGAAATTTTCATAGACCACGAATGGGCTGCCACTCATAACATCCCTCGGGAGCTCAAAGAGGTAATACAACCCGTGGAAGGAATCGATGGCAGACCGTTGTCTTCAGGACCTATAACTCACCAAACCAAAGAATTAACACTCTCGATAAACAACCATCAGGAAAGATTACGATTTGATATCATAAAAGCCGCCCATTACCCCATGGTTTTAGGCATGCCCTGGCTACAGAAGCACAACCCTTACATCAATTGGACAGCAGGTACTTTGTTTCTTGGTTCAGAATTTTGTATGTCCCACTGTTTGTTTCAGGAGACATCATTGAATCCTCCAGTGAAACCCCAGAACCACAAGCAAGCCTCCTTAAGTGTATCCAACATTATCCAAGTACCAGAAACGTATCAAACATACTCGGATGTGTTTTCAACAGACATTGTTCAAGCTCTCCCACCCCACAGACCTGAGGATTGCGCCATAGACACTGATGCTTCCGCAGTGATTCCATTCGGGAGAATGTTCATATTATCTGAACCTGGAAAGAAGGCTCTACGAGAATACCTGGATACCAACCTGGCAAATGGAACTATCCGGCACTCTAAATCTCCAGCCGGTGCTTCCCTGTTTTTTGTTCCTAAGAAAAACACAAAAGAACTGAGGCCCTCTTTGGATTACCGCAGTCTCAACCAATGTACCCTCAAGGACCGCTATCCGCTACCACTTATTTCTGATATCCTGGAGGTTGTACGTGGAGCTGTCATCTTCACCAAACTCGACCTTAGGGGTGCTTACCATCTCATTAGAATTAAGGAAGGTGACGAATGGAAGACAGCCTTTAGAACTCCTTTTGGGCACTTCGAATACCTGGTAATGCTCTTCGGTCTCGCCAACGCCCCTGCTGTGTTTCAACGATTTATGGACAGAGTTTTTTCTGATATGTTGTTCCTCTTTGTCATCGTATACCTGGACGACATACTGATTTACTCCAAGGATCCCCAGACTCATCAAAAGCAGGTAAAAGCAGTCTTGCAACGTTTACGTGAACACAAACTCCTGGCCAAAAAAAAAAAAGAAAAGTGTCTTTTTCATGCTCAAACTTTTCATTATCTTGGATTCGTGCTCGGCCCTAATGGAATAGGAATGGATCCGTGCAAGATTGATTCCATACTTTCTTGGCCTACGCCCACCAATGTGAAACAAATTCAATCCTTCCTGGGGCTTGCACATTTCTACAGAAAGTTAATTCCCACATTTTCTGACATTGTGCACCCTATAGTGGCACTTCTAAAGAAGGATAAACCATTCACTTGGTCTGTTGATCAAGAGAAGGCCTTTCAGCAACTGAAAAAAAGATTTTCTGAAGGTCCCATCCTGACTCAACCCGACATAGATCAAACCTTCTTGGTAGAAACAGACGTTTCTGATTATGCCATTGGGGTGGTCTTAAAACAAGAATTTGAGGACAAGATGGAACATCCTATTGCCTACTTATCCCGCACCTTGACACCTTTCATTCAGGACATCGAGGCATCACTACTACTCCATCTCATACAGAGACAATTTTGGTGGCTTAAAATGATTGCTGACATAAGAACCTACATTCAATCTTGTGCTTTGTGTAACCAAAACGAACATGACAACAGAAAACCTGCCGGTTTTCTACACCAACCCACATTACCAACACGCCCTTGAGCAATCATTGCCACAGATTTTATCGTGGAATTGCCTCCATAAAGGGGATATACAACCATAATGTTTACCATCGATTTGTTTACCCATCTAGCACACTTCACACCATTGTTTAAATTACCATCCTCACTTGAATTGGCTGGGATATTTATCAAGCATAGATTCAGACTCCATGGTTAACCCTCCAAGATAATCTCCGAAAGGGGACCTCCAGTAGATATCACAATTTGGAAACAACTATGTCAAATACTGGGTATTCAGCATCGATTGTCTTCAGGTTATCATCCCCAGACCAATGGAGTCACAGAACGATTAAATCAGACCCTAGAACAATACCTCCACTGTTTTGCGACCAATGTACAGGATGATTGGTCACTTTTGATTCCGGTAGCCGAATTTGCTTACAGCAATTCAGATCATTCGGCCATCAAGACAAGTCCATTCTTTTGTAGTCAAGGATTTCACCCTTCGGTTCTACCGTCTGTTTTACCACATCCTACCCCGGTCCCAGCAGTAGATTCCTGGATTGAAACGTTGGTAAACGTACACAAGGATGCTAAGGAACACCTGGAAAAGGCCAGGTTAGTAGTCAAACGATATGCAGATGCCAAGCGGAGCCCTAGCCCTTCCTATTCCATAGGGGATGAAGTTTGGCTATCCTCAAAACTTCTTCCTCGTCATCTACGGCCAAACAAACTGGCTCCAAGGTATTACAGACCTTTCATCATTTAGGAAATCATTAACCCAGTAGCCTTTCGGCTTCAACTCCCGGAATCCTGGAAGAGAATACATCCAGTCTTTCATACCTCTGTATTGAAACCATATGTACCATCCAATCGCACTATTCCTAGGCCTAATCCTGTGCTTATGAATGATCAGATAGAGTTCCAAGTTTCCAGGATATGCGATTCCAGATACAGACGAGGTCAGCTCCAATATTTGGTGGAGTGGAAGGGGTAGCCCCCCAGCGAACGCACTTGGGAACCAATCTCAAATATGAATGCACCCAGTCTAATTGAAAGGTTTCATCGAATACACCTGGGCAAACCTGGTGGATCTGGGTTCAGGAGGAGGCATACTGTCATGAATCCCCGAATCCGGCCCTTCTGGACTTCATGGTCCATGATGCACCGCGGCATAAACTCAGCAACTCTTCCAAGATGGCCTCCGAACCTGAAACGTTGCGCTCTAGCCTTCCCGTGCCGCGTTCTGCTTCATAGAAAACAGACACCCCCCCGCCGCTCTGCGCGTCTCAACACAACTGCTACGAGTTGCTAGACGTTTGTTCGAGTCCAATCTCTGTGCTACCATCAGTTCTCTCCTTTCTTTCATTATCCTGGAATCCCCTTCCAAACTCTTACTTCCCGCTATCCTCCTTCCTCGATAGGTAAACCATTGTTCCTGGATATCGAACGCACCAGGCTAGGCAGCCGGCTACCACGCTGGAACCCGAGGACTCGCGCTCCAGCCAGTACAAGTCCCAGACGGTGAGGAAGAAGGAAACTACATCCAGGAAGACCACAAGCAAGGAAAAAAAGGCAAGAAAGAAGAGACGCTTGTGACACATACAGGATAATCCTCCTAGAACCCATTGCAGGGTAAGTTCAAATACAAATTTACAAGGTTAATAGTTCAAATTCAGATTAACAATTCTTCTATCATTGCTAACTCTACTTGAACCTATTCTTGACACTCAAAAATATAGCCGGCGCGTTTTGGATTTCACTCAGAACTTTACTTTGAACACTAGTAATATTTGTGTACAGTGAAAATTGTCAGATTATGATTCATTTATTACACAAATTGTTTTTTTATTAGAAATGGACAACGAAAAGTTTTTCAGTTGGAGTTTTCTTTAGCTACTGAACATACATGTTTAAGAAATATCAGCAAGCCAAATTGTCTAATTACAGTTATAAGATATAATCAAAGCGTATGAGGAGCATTGTCCTTTAAGAGTGCAAAGGGGTTACCTGTTGCAACAACAGGGTGTTGGCAAATGTGTGATCTTGAGTCTCCCTCAGGCCGGGAGATTATAACCCAGAAGCCATTAGAAATTCTTTTTATTTATGAAACGGTGAACACAACATACTCGAGACCTTTCAAGTAGTGAAGACATATTGATACTGTAGTGCCCCTCTACAACACTTTCCCCATTTATCAAACCCTGCCAAGTACTGGGTCGAGGAGGGGGACAACAAGAGCAAAGCAGGACTACCGCTTTGATGGTGAGCGGTCTAGTGCTTTTTGGCATGAACATGGAGATGGGAACTTTTAAAGCTGGAAGCTCGAAAGAAATGGAGTCAGCTGTGGGAGGACTCCCACAAAATGCTTGGAGCAAGCAGCCCTCTCCGGTGTGGCGTTGTGACAGGAGAAGCGCTAGAGACCCCTGGAAATGTACAGAGCGTATGCAGCGGGAAGTGTAAGGTACAGGACGCTGGAGGCCGGTGGCAAGCTGTATGATGGAGGCTGGCGGGACCGAGGGAAACGGTTGTGAGAGTCCTGCTTAGCTGAGGAAGCGCTGCTGGGTGTGCGTGAGCCGCAAGAAGACTGCTGGGAGAAGACGCGAGGGACAGCGCGGAGAGACAGAAACCCGCGGTGGCGGAGCACCTCGCAAGGAGCCATAAGGCAGACTGGTGAGTGCAACCAGTGGTTTTGGCTACAAAACCATTATATTAAAAAAAGACAGTCACAAGGGGGCACGGATGGGGTGGTGTTCAAACAGTTAGGATGCATGCTGAGCAGTCGAAAAGCAGAGCTTCAGGGTATATGAGTATGCCACTGCGCTGGCTGGCGGTGAACAAAATAAAGCTATGGACATTAAAATAAATGGAAAATCGCATTGCTATGAAAGGCAAAGTAAGTTGAAGGATATTTAAAGGCATTTTGAATACCAAACTAAATGAAAGCAGGCCACTTTGAACACAGAACGAAATGAAAGCAATTTGGGAACACGCTTGCATTTTGAGTGGGGTGAAAGAAGGATTGTGAATCTAATTGTAAGTACATTTTTTTTTTTAACTCCTTTTAAATAATGATCTGCATTGATTGAAGTGCTAACGAAGGCAAGAGAGCACAAAGTGGTGTATGCATGATATGAGAAATGCAGCATTGGCCCAAGCCAAGAAAGTGCAAAGAACTGTATATTATGATGAAACGAGCATTGGCAAGAGCCAAGCAAACTTAGTGTAACAAGTGCATGGTGGCTAAGCAAGCACCAATACAGTGTCGGGAGAGAGCGACACGTGTGACTGAGGCAAGCCTCACTGCTGAGGAGAAGTAGTCAACTGGTGTTAAATGGAAAGGCAGTCAATGAGGAGTACCGGTTGCGTGACCTGTAATGGCTGTACCGTGTGGTCCAACAACTGCGCTTAGACCGGGTGCCCCTGAATGGAAAAGTCACTAAAAACACCTATTAAGAAGCGTGTGTTGTATAAAGACCTTTTTGTGACTTTGAAGTCAAGTGTTGTTTTGAAAGCTGGAATATTTGAGCTCTTGGGAAGGGAACCCCTGTGTTTGATGAACTACTTGAACTTGGGGAAGAAGAACTGATTACTAGCCAGAGAGCGAGAAGAAGCTCTGAACTTTACTTTGAACACTAGTAATTTTTGATGCTGACATCCCTATACATTGAAGAAATAATTTTGGCTTTAAAGGTCCGGTCTGCCAATGCGACACTAATAGGTTGAGCAAAGAAAATTATTTATCTTGAAACATTGTAAACCATTTGTCGCGTCTAACTGAGTTGTGGTTATAAAGCCAAAAACCACTCATGTATTGAACAGAAATACTCCGATTTCAGACAGCGCCAAAGTTAGTGCTCAAAACAGAAGTTTATTTTAAATGGTTGCCCTTGGTGATGACACGTGTTTCCGCTTGTCTTCAAAGCCTTTATCAAATCAGGGGCTTAATACACTGTGTTAAACAAGTACACATTCAAAATGTTTGACAGAATGCACACAAAACCAAATTGTCAAATTATAATATTACATATTGGTTGTTTTGAACCATTGCGCAAAATAATAAGTAATGTATGCAAGATAATGAAATGTTCATGTACAGACAGTTGAGGGTTGGTGAAGGGGAGGATTGTAAGGGTTAGAAAAACAAAATAAAAAGATATGTTTGTATATAGGAGAAAAGGGGACAATGAGAAGGCATCATTAGTTGTGAGCTCAATCCAATACACTTGTAAATATGTATTCATTAATGTTTATTATGATTGATTTACCTTCTGTGTGTCCCCATTGGACTATGGAATGGTTGCTCGATCAATAACCGGGTTCAATCCCTATGCGGTGAATTATTAAACACAAATGTATCTCAAATCAGTATCTGTACTGTCACTATATAGATGTCTATATGCAGATAACTTGTGATGCATGATTATACCATTCATCTAAATTTCGGTTAAAACATGGATCTTTTATATATAGCATTGCTCTTCAATCGTATTCTCCATTACACTGCATATGCGTGCGCTTTGCCTATTGCGAGTGAGCGCTTCTTAGATTTGAATAACTACCCTTTGACTATAGTTTTGCGACGGTCTCTTACCGTGTCTTATCTGTAAAACTGTCTCCACGCACGTCGGCTGCTTAATGGGGCACCGAATGGCGTCTGAGTTCGATATTTAATGTTGGTTGATCGCCATGGAAACAGTTGGGCCAGAGTCCCTTGTTTGTCTTTATTCGCGCTTCGCTTTAGCCGCGCGCCATCTTTTGGGAATGCTAATGTCGTGTTCCTTATAGCAACGTGAATGAGGTTCCCCAATCTAGATTAAGAGTATGTTTGAAAATATTGAATCGCTATTTGTCATAGTATTAGTTAAAGACTAATGTACTGATAATTTAAAATGTTGCTAACTTTATTAATAATTTGATCGTGAATTGTTGTAGAACCAAAATAAAGGAAAAATTGAGCTGATCACCGAGTGTTCATAACAATTAGTAGCGTGCACATGTTGGTTATAGAAGTACCTCTGTTAGCCATATTAGACCGTCTTGTCGGTCTGGTGCTCATTCGTACATGTAGTAAAGCGTTCTAGATATCTTCATAATCACATATGCAAAAATAATCAAGGCATAACATTCTATTCATTTCATGGTATTACTGCATTAGCTTAATTGAAAAACAGACAAACTGGGGCTCGGTATATGCCGGCCATTAGGTGCATTAGGAGCTAAATGGGACCGCACAGATTGTTCTATTGTTTCTTTATTACATAGATTTTGACTTGATAAGCAGAACTACTCATGCTTGCAGAGAAACATATTGTATCAAAGGTTATAGACCTTCTGTTAATATGACTAAACATATTACTTCACATGTAATTACTGGTACCTTGCTATAGAAAAGACACCATCTCATTATCAGAATTAAGGCCAAGCACTGCAGAGTTCAACTTGCAAATCATTCTGGCCTCTGCGTGGCGTAGTGCTTTCTCTCTATTTCCTCCTCTTTTGCCCATTGAGATTCTTTGTAGTACTATGAATCTAATGGTTGGATATTCAATTCTTGAAGTACTTGCTGTATGTTGAAATGTTGCTGTTCAGCAATACATCTGATGAGATGTATGTGTTCTATCTCTTGGATCGTTAAGTCACTTTGTTTGACCAGTATAGGTGTTTTGTAATTGGTTGGTGCTTTGGTTGCAAAGAACTTCGTCAGTTTAAGCTTGCACACAAATTTAAAGAGATCAATATGAATATCTGTGTTGTTAAACCTAGTTGTTGGGGCAAATGAAAGCCCCTTATTGAGTAGTTTCAGTTCTTCTTCAGTCGGGACTAAGTTTATGACACAATCTTTTCCTATTTGTTCCTGTTGTATTCTTTTGCACTTGCTCTGGTGAATCTTTTGTTTGTGTTTTCTGGTGGTCCTTGATTTATTGGGTCCTGTGCCCCCCCCTCCTTCCTCTCCTCCTTGTGTAGATTGCGTTGGTGCCATATTCGTTGGTAATTGAAAACTGACCTGTTTGGGTATTTGATTTGTTTCCTTTTTTGTACCGTTTAATTTGGTTCATGTATCCTAGGTTGTGTTTATCTTTTTCTTTGGTTGCTTCATCAGTGTTGGTTTGTATTTGTATTTATTTATTTATTTGTATTGCACTTCTTGCCCGAAGGCTTACGGGTGCATGTTTTAGGCAGTTACAAGTTGGTTTTATCAGTAACGGTCGTTTCACCTTCAGTCTGCATCTGAGCTTGCGGAGGATGTATTTGGTGTACTTGTTTTAGATCCCGTCTTGATGAATTGGTTGTATTTAGCTTGGAAAGTGTAAACTGTGTCTTCAATATAGTCTTTCATCTCTGTAATGTTTCCTTAATTTTCTTAACTTGATCTCATCCTGGTAATTTTTCAAGATTTCATGCATAGTATTATAATTTTTCTCTTTTGTTGCCTCTAGGGATTTCTTTTATTTCCTTCTTAATGGTGTCTATTTCCTTCTTAATGCTGTCTGATCGATTACTCTTGTGTTCCCTTGTAGCGTTCTCAATTAGGAGTTCTAACATCTTTTTTGAGCTACAGTTAAGGTTCCTTTCCCATAGGTCCGCGAGGTCCTTGTCCTTGTCATTGCTGAAGTTTGGAAATATTAGAATCCAAAATCCTCTTGGAATAAGTTCACTTTTAACATAGTTTTCTAATGATACTTTTTCCCAATATTTGTCGATTTTCCTTTTTGGAAAATCTCTCTAATTTGAAAAATAATTATCTTAAATCTTCTTGTTTCGGAGTTGGGTTGAAAAATGCAAGCGTCATATTGCCTCTGGGTGTGAATAAATTAGCAGTTTCTTCCTGCCGATTTCGTAAATACTCCGCCATGGTTAGGCAATTTTATTAGCACTGCGTCTGCGCTGGCCTGGTACCAAATTTAAACAGTTAAGAAATAATTTTGGCTTTAAAGGTTCGGATTCTAATATTTCCAAACTTTAGCAAGGACAAGGACCTCGCAGACCTATGGGAAAAGAACCTTAACTGTAGCTCAAAAAAGATGTTAGAACTCCTAATTGAGCACGCTACAAGGGAACACAAGAGAGTAATCGAACAGATAGACAGCATTAAGAAGGAAATAACAGAAAAGAAATCCCTAGAGGCAACAAAAGAAAAAAATTATAATACTATGCATGAAATCTTGAAAAATTACCAGGATGAGATCAAGTTAAGAAAATTAAGGAAACATTACAGAGATGAAAGAGACTATAGTTTACACTTTCCAAGCTAAATCCAACCAATTCATCAAGACGGGATCTAAAACAAGTACACCAAATACATCCTCAGCAAGCTCAGATGCAGACTCTGAAGGTGAAACGACCGTTACTGATAAAACCAACACTGATGAACCAACCAAAGAAAAGACAACCTAGGATACATGAACCAAATTAAACGGTACAAAAAAGGAAACAGAAATCAAATATCCAAACAGGTCCGTTTTCAATTAACAACGAATACGACACCAACACAATCTACACAAGGAGGAGAGGAAGGAGGGGGGGCACAAGACCCAATAAATCAAGCACCACCAGAAAACCCAAACAAAAGATTCACCAGAGCAAGTGCTACGCCAGGCAGAGGCCAGAATGATTTGCAAGTTGAACACTACAGTGCTTGGCCTTAATTCTGATAATGAGATGGTGTCTTTTCTATAGCAATATACCAGTAATTACATGCGAAGTAATACGTTTAGTCATATTATTAACAGAAGATCTATAACCTTTGATACAATATGTTTCTCTGCAAGCATGAGTAGTTCTGCTTATCATCAAGTCAAAATCTATGTAATAAAGAAACAATAGAACAATCTGTGCGGTCCAACATAGCTGCTAATGCACCTAATGACCGGCATATACCGAGCCCGAGTTTGTCTGTTTTCCAATTAAGCTAATGCAGTAATACCATGAAATGAATAGAATGTTATGCCTTGATTATTTTTGTATGTGATTATGAAGATATCTAGAGCGCATTACTACATGCACGAATGAGCACCAGACTGACAAGACGGTCTAATATGGCTAATAGAGGTACTTCTATAACCAACATGTTCATGCTATTAATATTTATGAACACTCAGTGATCAGCTCAATTTTTCCTTTTTTTTTTTTTTGGTTCTACAACAATTTATGATCAAATTATTAATAAAGTTAGCAACATTTTAAATTATCAGTACATTAGTCTTTAACTAATACTAACACAAATAGCGAATATTTTCAAACAGACTCTTAATCTTGATTGGGGAACCTCAATCGCGTTGCTATAAGGAACACGACATTAGCATTCCCAAAAGATGGCGCGCGGCTACAGCGAAGCACGAATAAAGACAAACAAGGGACTTTGGCCCAACTGTTTCCATGGCGATCAACAAACAACATTAAATATCGAACTCAGACGCCATTCGGTGCCCCATTAAGCAGACAACGGACGTGGAGACAGTTTTACAGATGTTATGTTACTTGGCATTTATTTAGTGCCTTATGTATCATTGGTATGATCTCAAAGCGCTGGGAGGTTGAACGCCCTCAGGAAGTCAGAGAGAGAAAGAGTGTGCAGCCGCTGTGGCAGTTGCATGATAGCTGCTTCTTAGCGGTAGGTGTAGCGATTGGGAGGTCAGGCATATGTGTTCATTCTGGAGGGATGACGCCCAGACTGATTTGTGGCTGCGTTAGGCCTGAGGAGACGCTTAAGTTAGCGGTGTGTTTCGTTAGGATGATGGGGAGTATGTGGCGGGTGTTAGTATGAGAACAGCTATACCGAATGTGTCATAGTATCGCTGTGTTCTATATGAGTGTTGGTGTATAGGAGAGAGTAAGTGTGGTGGTGTAATATGGTGGTTATCAGTTATGCGCTTGAGATCGAGCACTCCATCTGTACCATTAATTCTATCCGTTTATATTTACTCTGTCCGTTCATTCCACTTCGTCGGATCATCCATTTCGTCTGTTGCATCTATTTGGTTATCAGTCAGGCGTTTAGGATCGGGCATTCCATCTGTACCATCTATTCTATTCTATTTGTTTTATTTATCCTGTCCGTTCGTTCTACTACGTCTGTTGATCCATTTCGTCTGTTTTATCCATTTAATCTAATTAATCTTTCCATCATTCCATCCACTCAACCCATCGTCCACATAGCTTACGCCATCCATTCCATAGACTCATTTCATCCTTCCCATCAGTTTACAGGGTAATTCAGGGAATAAATGTGCGCCGAAAAGGGGAGCGCAAGCGTGAAAATCGCAGCGCACGCGTGCCAAAGCCGCGCACGCAGCCGTTCGTCGATTCATGGAATGCGCTGCGCTGGAAAATATTGGGATGTGCACCAAATTCGTGGGTGGGGCACACAGCGCACACGTCAGGAAAGGCCGTGCGCGACGCGCACAGGGAAAGCGCACATCGTGTAGCGCAAACAAAAAAAGTGGGTGGAACACAGGGAGTATGACACGGAATGGAGAACAACGCGTGAAAATGTGGGCGTGGGGAAGTACGGGAGGAAAATGCTCGCAACGCCCACACGCGCGCTAACAACACGTATTCATGGAATCGAACAGGGGACAGCTGTGCGCCTAAAAAGACGCGCTAATCCGGAAACACGTACGCCAGCAGGAAGCAGGCGTAAGCGGCCCCGCGCAGCATGAAAGTGCGTGCAAACAAGCACATACGCTACGATGAATGTACCCTTCCTCGCAGCAGTTGTCGTGGGACACCGCAGGAGGAGGAGGATAGCCAGGCCCCGCATTTTTTTACCCCGGACCAGCCTTTTTGGGATGCCTGATGACCATGTCTATGGGAGGTACAGGATTCCACCCCATATCATCCTAGAACTGGTTGCTGAGTGGGAGGATGACCTCACAACACCCACCCTGTGCTCCCAAGCACTCAGCCCCTTGGAAAAGGTGCCCAAAGTACTGCACTTCTTGGCTACTGGGTCATTTCGGCGGACAACTGCCATAGTTGGGGGTGTCTCACAGGACACGCTGCCTACACCAGGTGTTGGCCATCATGACTGCACGCCCTCAGGCCGCAGGCACATATACATGCCCAGAACACCTGCAGAAAGGCAGGCTGCTGTCCTGGACTTTTACGGGATGGCGCACACTTCCCCAAAGTGCTAGGTGCCATTGATTGCACCCATGTGGCTCTACGTCCACCCAGGGCAACTGAGCACATCTATCGAAACCGCAAGCACTGGCATTCCATCAACGTGCAGGTTGTATGTGATGCCAAGGGAATCATCACCTCAGTATATGCCAACTATCCTGGGTCCACCCATGATAGTTTCATATTCAGAATGTCACCCCTAAACCGGGACCTGGACGCTGGGAGGCATGGCGACACATGGCTAATTGGTGAGTACAAATGCCTCTGCACATGCATGCATGTCAGACAATGAGAAATGGGAAAACCCAACTAATGTCAACCATTATCACCTCCCCAGGGGACAGTGCCTACCCACTGAGCACCTACATGATGACGCCAATATGCAACCCCACCACACCACCCCAGGTAAGATACAACACAGCCCATATTGCAACCCAGGGCATAGTGGAGCGCACATTCGGAGTGTTCAAGTCACGCTTTTGCTCCCTTGACCGCTCTGGTGGGCAGCTGCTATACGCGCCCCCAGTAGTGTGCAGGGTCATAGTGGCAGCCTGTTTCCTGCACAACGTTGCAACCCGGCGGGTTGTGCCGGTGGACATGGTGGTGCCCCTACATCCCCAACCACATGCACGGCCGCTGCGCATGGAGGTGAAAGGGCCCGTGGTGAGGCAGCCCATACACAGCTTGTGGCAAATTACTTCAGCTAAAATCCCACCCCTGCGGAGTGCATACAGGCCTGGCACATACCAGCTGACAATCAATGATAGTGACAAAAGGGACAGTCAACTGTCACAACACTAGTAGTCTGAGATTGTTCACCTGGAAGTGCCACATTGTGTGCATCCCTAGCTACTTAATCACACCTAATGCTGTGTCAGAAAAAGCCACACATCCATGCAGCACGAAGGACTACCACCTTACAAAATACAACATCAAAATCGAGGCATGTCACCCAACCCCTCCCCATCTCAGCTACCCAACACACCATGGCAAGGCATGCAATGCGAAAGCAACCAAATGAATGCCCAACACATGACACAAGTGTCACAATGCACTGTCCCAAATGGAAACAGCCCCCGACAATTTCTTCTCAGTAATGAATTAAAAACAACACACATTAACAAATACTTACCAGCAAGACAAAACATCAGTACAGGATCAAACAGTGCCAACATATGACTGCAAAAATATTAAAGTAGTGCAAGTGTCACAACCTGACTAAGGCAGCACATCGACCCCTTCCAACTGCAGAGTGTTGCTGGTATGCAAATGTGTCAGTGTACTGCATGCAACATGAACTGCATCTGCAAAGGAGACGGGCTTGTTAAGACATGAAGAAGGTACATGTTCATAAGTAAACAGTCATGGATTCAGAACCATATAAAAATCCACCATGTAGTGGAGAATTCAACAACAATCACCACTAGGGATGTATACAGAGTTTGGACGTCAGACTGCCCACACAACTTTTGGGAGCCCAATGTCACTGTGTAAGTTACTGTCATTTGGTCACACCCTTTGCAAGCCCATGGAAAGGGGAAGCAGGAGGGGTGTGTGTGTCAGGAACCCAAGCATCTAGCCCAAAGACAGGACAAGCCTGCATGTACCCAGCTGGAATACACAGTGGATGTCTATGGGAGCCACACAAAGCAACACACTGTAAAAAAAAAATATATAAAAAAAAAGAAAAATCAAAAATGGCTGTGTGGACCAGGAGGGAGGGGGGGTTGCGACCCAGGAGGGACGAGGTACAGGGTGCACCCGAACACCCACATGCGTGGATGTTGAGAAAAAAAAAATACCTCCATGGGCTCATGGCCTGCACGGCTACGCTATAGTGGGAGAACTGCCGGCGCTGTCGTCACCCTCTGGTGGTACATCAGAAGGTGGGCGTGATATGGGAGGTGGACCACGCAAAGCCCTGGCATGCTCCTCCATGGTAGCAAGCATGCGGGTCTGAAAGGATTGGTTCTGCAGGATGATGGTACGGCAATCCCCATGCAGCACCTCACGGGTAGCACGCATTTCTGTCTGCATGGCCTCGCATGATGCCCAGATCTCCGCACGGGTTGCCTGGAGCTCAGCTGAGAGTGTACGTGTCAGCCGCTCCAGCTGCTGTTCTGACCTAAAATTCCGGGAAACCTCAAGTTCACCCAGAGTATCTCTCAGGGACCTCTATTCTGACCTTGGGGCTTTCCTGTGGGCCTGTGACTCTGCAGATATGGCTGCGCACAGAGTCTCCAGCCCAGCCCGTCGGTCCCTGTTGGACGCCAACATGTCCTCCCTGTGTGAGTGGCAAATGGACTCTGTTGCCTGCTCCTGGAGCTCCACATGCCTTACAGGGGGGAGAATGGAAGTGGCCACCCTATCCATTGCCTGAGCCATCATTTCACACGATGCCCCCTGTTGTGCTGCTATTGGGCCTCATCACGAGTTGGGCTGTAGCCCTTAAATGCGGTGGTAAGGTATTACCACCGCATTTAAGGGCTAGCCCTATCATGAGTTGGGCGCTAAATCAGCTGTTTTACCTCCAGCTTTTTTCTGGAGGTGAAAATTCCTGTTTTCGGCAGTATTACAGCCGGCTGTATTAGCCTGCAGTATTAGCACCGAAAATTCCCCATTGGATCCAATGGACCCAATCGGGAATGGGGATTTACCGTGAAGGCCCAACCTGTGATCCGGTGGTAATACCACGGGACCGGTCGGTGCTAGGGCTATTTATAGTCGGCGGTATTACAACTGGGAATACAGTCCAACTTGTGATGAGGCCCATAGTGTAGATGGAGTTCTCCCACAGAGTATTGCCTGGTGGCGCACGTCCATCGCGTTGGCGGGCACCACACCTGTTTGGGCCAAGTTGATGTGCACCTTGCTGTGCTGGCACTACCTGAGGCTGCAGGACTGCATTCCTCCTTTGATCTGCTACCCCAGGAACAGGAGCAAATATTGTGGAGCGTGACCCTGCATCCGTAACCGCCACAGGCGGACCTTCCAACACTGAATGCCCCATAGAGGGGTCTACCCCCAGTGCAGGTGGGTTGGACAGAACAGCATCCCTGCCAGAAACACTCACCTGCGATGACACATATGTCTCTATGTCCGATTCAGCACCAGGTTCATAGAGGTCTCCGGAGGTGTACCCAGAGACACCCGTGGACAGCAAGGTCTGCAGGAGTAATGGGTTTTCCCCCACCACCACCACCCCACGTCCTCCACTGGTGCCCGGTTGTGGCTGTGAGTTCTGCTGGCTCTGCGCCATCTCCTCCTCCTCAACAGTGCCTCATCACCTGCATAAACATAAAAGCAAAGAAATGAAAACAGGCATGAGCACCATAGCCAACACACATAGGCATGACGAGGCAGACATGCAGTACATAAATGACACCTGTCACACATGACAATATCTCTGGCATGCATGCATTGTCAATGAGTTGGAAGGGGATGGAAAAAGCAGACACTGAGGACTACAAGATGGAAAACCAACACATGTGCTGCATGCTGGATAGCACTGGCATCACACATTAGCCTGTGAGTGGCATGGACAATCCACATACATGACACATGCCAGCACACAGATGGCACGTAGCATAGCCATGGTAGATTTGACAAGGACACCCAGATGGTAGCAAATCGGTACTGTCACCCATCCATGTGAGATGGACATCATGAAACAAAAAATGCAAAATAGTGTGACAATACACGCATGTGCCACACGCTGCAACAAATTAAATCAATCAGGCTGAATGAACAGGAAAACAGTATGAACAATGTTGTCGCAAGATGACAGTTGAAGGCAACTGCAGTAATCGGGTGCAAATTTGCAACTGCGGTCGGAAGGGATACTGTGAAACCCAAGGCCGGGGAATGGTTTGGAGGGACCACATGGGTGACCCATAGCAGTCATGACTACACAGCCTCAACTAGCACTCAATCAGAACACATCACCCAAGCGACATACACATGGATTGCACACACATGCATGGGCACTCACCGGACATTGCTTCAAGATCTGGTAGGTCTCCCACGCCTTGGATCTGATCTGTGATGAAGGCTCCAGCGACAGACTCCTGTTTAGTGAGTTCTACATCCTCTGGTGGAGAGCCACCGCCAGTCACCAGAGTAGAGGCGTGATTGGAAGCCAGCTTGTTCTTTGCTCTGCGTTTCAGGTCATTTCACCGCTTAGAGCAATCAGCTGTGCGCCTCACAAAACCAAGGGCACTAATGTAGTCCGCGATGGTCTGCCAGTGGGCCCTACGTTGAGCAGGCGTAGTCCTGCACTCTGCAGTCGCCACCATTTCGCGGCCATGGGCCGACACGTAGCCCACAAGTGCATCTAGTTCTGCATCATTGAAACTAGGCTTCCTTGACGTGCCGGAGTGGGTAGCCGTGGCTGGGGTCCCAGCCTTTTACCGCAAGAGCACCCTTCTTCCTCTTGAGACTTGGTGCGGACCCTGAGTGGCTCACGCTGCTCTGGTTGGTAGGGGCAGGCGCGCAGGTGGACTGGGCACTGGAAGTATCCATAGGCACGATGACCAAAGGTATCACTGCAGGCATTGGCTGCTGGGTGATGTTGGCAGGGCCAACTTCTGTGTGATGGACTTGGACGCTGGGTGACTCGGAGCTGGGGTTGATTGAGATGCAGCTGCCCCTGCAGCCTCCTCACCCTGGCTACTTGGGGCAGCACATTGCTGCCCCAGATCCACGGGGCCTGGGGACAGCAACTTTCACCCCCACACGTGGCTTTGACTTGGTGACACGGAAGTCAGCCTGGGAGTCATCCTGTGCCGGTTCAGATGACAATATGGGGGGGATTAACAAGGGCTGAGCTGGGATGGCGTCAGCTGCATCTTCCCGACCCATTTAGGGGGGGGCATAGGTGTCCCTGATTGGTCCTCCACACGCTGGCCTCTTGGGCCACCCTGCACATCCTGGCCATGTCCCCTACCGCGCCCACCTCTTGTAGGTCGCCCACCTTTGCCTCCCTTACCGCTTGGTCGCCTCCCAACCATGGCACTGATGTTCTTGTGCGAATGGGAGGTGCAGTAAACAATTGTCCTGGGTAATTGGGGTGAAAGGAGTAGGGTACTAGATGGAATACGTACCCTAGTGCTCTAGCAAGGCTGTCTGTGACCCCTGGGGGAAGATGACGGGTCAGGCAACGCTCAGGCACCCTGAAAACAAAATTTAACGTGCACACGACCCCTGGTAGACCACGTGCATGGAATAAAGAACTCGCACTATGCTGTGGCACCCAGAAACACAAAAAGAAGCGTACGCGTGTTACACACAGGCTACAATGACCTCTGAATGGGTACGCAACTCACGGGGGCAACCACAGTTGAATGATACGTGCGCGACTCACCGTCTGCCTGTAAAAAAACGTGAAAAAGACGTGCCTTGGCACCACCCCCGCCAAAAGAAGAATGGAACGCTGTCTGAGTATACAGGGAGTACGAACTGGAACCGTTGTGAAGTAATCACGTGTGAACCGACAAGAAGTACAAGAATCACTCGCTCGCTCTCCACAAAAAGCACGTACAAGAAAATGGTGTCCTACGCGTACCTTTTAAGGCAGCCCACACGTGCGACGTCACTTAGGCGCGTACGCGCTAAGGCCCTTCCCTCCAATCACACGCAGTGACACCCGAACGTGCAGTTTTTGCACGTGTACAATGAACATGCTCCCGTCACGAGGGAAACACCCGCGCGCGTAACGTCAGACGCGCTTACGCGCTAAGAGACTTTCCTTGAATTACACGCTGACGTGCACTTTTTTCACATGCCAAGTCACTCCGTATAAAGCTGGCCAGGCGACAACACACGGAAGACCACGCTCCTGCCCAGAAGGCCTTTTTCCTGGACCCCCAGAGTCCTGAGCACCCTCCCACCTGCCATCTGCTGCTGCCTGCCTGCCTGCAAAACACCTGCCCTGCTCTTTGGTGCCTGCACGTCAGCCATCTGCAGGGGTCCAGTTGCTGTGACCACCCCTGCTGGAACAGAAGACTCCCGACTGGGATACCATCGCTCTACAGCCCAGCCCCAGGACCCAGTTGCCCACCCACACCTGCCTCGGGGGTTGCTATGTCGGACACAACACCATCTGGCACAAGTGGCAACCCCCCAGCAGGGAGGTAGAGGGCTACCAACTTCAGTGTCAATGAAGTTGGTATCCTGGTGGAGCAAGTCCTGGGGCAGTATGATGCCCTCTTTGGAAGGTCACGCCCGACAATGAAGGACGGAAGAGGATCTGGATGGACATCGTGACTGCCATCAACGTGGAGGAGGTGGCACATCGCGAGATTCAACACGTCCGGAAGCGCTGGGAGGACTTCAGGTCCAGGACCCTCAACAAGGCCCAGCGCCTCATGAAAGCAGCGGATGCTGAGGGGTGCCGGGTCTGCCTAACCAACAACCAGATGAGGGTCCTGGAACGTATACACCCAGCGCTCCACGTCCAGGTACTTGAGAGGCAGACCCGTCCGGAGTCGAGCGGTAAGTGTACATGCATACTGATTGGATGCTGTGCATGTTGAGGTGTGCCAGGAGTGTGCAGGTTGCGCATATGTCTTTGTAGGCCCATGTATGGATGTGTATGTACAGGGACATGAGCCTGCCGCATGTGAGTCCTGTCATGTGTGAGACACATCAATGGGTGTATGTGTTGGAATGCATGATGGCCGAATGCATGGTTGTGGTGTCACACATGGATGCTGGTTCCACCTGCATGTATCTGCACTATGTGCATGTGTGTGTATTTCATAAGTGTGCAACTGTGATACACCATGGATGCATGTGACACTGACATGTAGGGTGCTGATTGCCAGATATGACATGGATGGCGATGTTATCACTGCGTCAGGTGGTGGAGATGTACAGATGCATGTATGTCTGGTGGCGTGTGTGCATGTGTTCTGCACTCCCCGTGTTGCATGTGACGTCAGGCTCACCTTCGGCTACTCATGCTATTGTTTGTGTATGGATGGTGCTGCCTGGTGCAACATTCCTGTTGATTTGCTCATGTGTGTGATTTGAAATGACGTGTGTTGGGGAGTGTGATGCCATGTCTGAAGTTTGGAACCGCCACTCATCTGCAACTATCATGTGTGTATCAGACCATTGTATATTGCCCTGATGCCTGTGTACTGTCTCCCTGTCTGCATCGTCAACTGATGAAGAGGGCGGAGACGGTGCTGTGGAGCAAAGCGGCAGGGATCGCACCACCAGCCGGAGACGCAAGGCCCAGCTCCCCTCCCGTGTTGTCATCTCGTCGGGGAGTGAGGAGTCTGGTGCCGCATCCATGGCCGCAGCTGCCGAGGGTAGGTCCAAGAGGCAGAGGTCGGAGGTGGACTCCTCGGCAGTAGAAGGGGCAGCCGAGACCCCACAGGGTCCGATGGAGGAAGATGGCACGGAGTCATCCAGGTTGGTGGGGGGTTTGGTTGAGGAGGCGGCCCTGGAAGGGACACACACAGGGTCTGGAGGGGGAATTCCACTGGTGCTAATGGTGCAGTCAGGAGCAGTGACAGGTGGTAGCACAGGCCGCCGCAGAGGGGCCTGTGTGTATTCCTGTCCCCGATCCTGTGGCTGCATCATCCCGCACCAGCAGGGATGCCTACGTCCAGACCCTTTTTCAGGGAGGTGATGAGCGCACAACAACTGGCCTTCCTCTCCCTGCGGACGTGGCAATCCGGTTCCGTGTTGAACCTGTCCTGGCTGGGTTGGCGTTGCGTCAACGGGGCATGCGAGGTGACCTGCAGAGTTTTCGTGAAGACTCTGCACGTCATCTCGGATGCTTCTTTGACCGCGTCGACCTACTAGGATGGGTCACCAGTGCTGGATTCCTCCGTGTGTTGGACCTTCTAGCGAGCCCCTCCTCACCTGAACCCCCTATGCGCCAGTCGTCCTCTGTGCCCTCTTCCGGCCCATGTATCACCTGGGTACCCTGTGGAGCTGCCTCTGACCCAGTGGCCAGGCTGGTGGAGGACACATCCCTGCCACAGTCGGGAGTCAGAGGTCCAGCAGGGGTGGCCACACCAACAACTGCACCCCAGCAGGAGGAGGACGTGCAGGCATCAAGAGGCAGGGCACAGGCACGGCAGCAGCAGGCTCAAGGTGGGAGCCATGATGGCTCGGGGCCATCAACATCAGAGGGGTAGGCATCGACCATAGGGCAGGAGGACCCTGGATTGGGAGTGTCTTCCGTGTGGCAGCGGTTGGGCCAGGCCATAGATGCGGAGCGGCGGCGGGCGGAAGAGGCACGGCTCACTATGGTCAGGGCGGAGAACTCCATGCGCTGAGGCGGGCTGAGTGCCTCAAGGGTATTCGCAGGGATTTGGAGGTGAACATGGCGTTATCCCTGCGAGACCTCGGGGCCAGTGAACAGGCCCGCCTCCAGGAAGTTGAATGGGAGTTCGATGATGCCCTGGCACGGGACATCAACATGTGAGCCGTTGGACTTGCCCGCCGCCATTGTATATAGTTCTTTAGTGTTAAGTTTCCTTTCTATTTTTATTTCTTTTGGGGTGCTTGGACAATGCCCCATCTTTTTGTATATAGTTCATTAGCTAGGGTTTTTTGTAGGTTTAATTTCTATAGTTGGGCTCATGGACCCTGGATTTCTTATTTGTACATAGTTGAACAGTGGATTTGTCATTTTCACCATGGAGCAATGGATTTTTCTTATTTCTTTCCCTTTGGATTTGCTTTGTTGGACGTAGACTTTGGACACATTTTCATTTGGATTCTGTATTCACATTTATTTTTCATTTTGGGACATGATTTTTTTTCTTATTTCAATTATTGTGTGTTTTCATTTGATTCACTTTTGTGTTGAATACATTTTTGATTCATACTTCAATGTGTGGTATTCTCTCATTGGTTTCATGCATGTCATGGTGTGGGTTTTCACATTCACTGTGTGTGTGTCTGTGTCTGTGTCTCATGTGTTAATGTACGTACTTGCCTTTTGGGTTGTATCATGTAATGGGCATTTCAATGTGGGGTGGATGTAATACTTGGTTGGTTCTTTGGGCCGGGGTGGCGTGCAGTGGGATTTGGGTGGCCATAAGGGCCATGATTGTGGATCGTGATGACGTGGGGGGGGTGTGCTCACTTGTGCATGGTGACATGTGGGCTGGCTGGGGGGCATGGCCGGGGTGGGTGGCCTGCGGGGCATGGCCAGGGGTGCAGGGTAGTCCCCTGTGTTGTGGGCTGCCTGCAGGGCCTGGGGAGGGGGGGGGGCACACCTGGTAGGACACACACTGCCAAATTGCGTTGGGACACCCCAGGAATACACAAACCCCGCTCGCCCAGCGAAATTGCGTGTGGGACTTCCCGTGTACCCCCCAAATACACGTACCCTGCTCGCACAAGCCCTATCGCGTGGAAGACTTCGTGCGAAGCCACGAAATACACGTACCCCGCTCGGCCAAGGCCTATCGCGTGTGGAACTTCCCGCAAACCCCTGAAATACACGTTCCCCGCTCGCGCGATTGCAGTGTAGCGGCCCTGTTAGCTGGTCCAGGGTTAGCGCCGCCCTTTGCGCTGCATTAGGGATTTCAATGGCTTTTCCTTGCGCAAGGGGCGTTCTTGGGGGGGTAACTGGCGCTGCGGGATGCTCTCTGCGCCAGCTCTCAATATGGCTTGGTAATTCCATGAATATGCGGTGCGCCAGAACGCTGTTTAGCGCACACGGCTGGCGCACGCTCCCTCTCTGCGCTGCTCGCGTGCGCTGCCTCTGCGCTGAAATCTATGAATTGACCCGTTAATGTGTTCAATCCGTTTCTTCCTTCCTATTCATTCGATCAGCTCCTTCTAGCAGCTTCCACCCATTCAGTCAGTTCCATCCACTCCGTCCGTTCCATTCACTCCATTTGCTCCATCCACTCTGTCCACTCCATTTGCTCCATTCACTCCATATTCTCCATCCGTTCTATCCATTCCTCTGTTCCATCGGCTCCATCTGTTTCATCGGCTCCTCCATCTGTTCCATCCGCTCTACCAGTTCCATCCGCTCTACCTGTTTCATCCACTCTACCTGTTCCATCCACTCTTGAGACCCAGTAAGAGACTGTCGCAAAACTATATCCCTTATGGGTAGTTATTCAAATCTAAGAAGCGCTCCCTCGCAATAGGCAAAGCGCACGCATATGCAGTGTAATGGAGAATACGATTGAAGAGCAATGCTCATTTCACTCGCCAACATGTATCACATATAAAGGATCCATGTTTTAACCGGAATTTAGATAAATAGTATAATCGTGCATCACAAGTTATCTGCATATAGACATATATATGGTGACAGTACATATACTGATTTGAGATACTTTTGTGTTTAACCGCATAGGGATTGAACCCTGTTATTGATCGAGCAACCATTCCATAGTCCAATGGGGACACACATCAGAAGGTAAATCAATCATAATAAACATGAATGAATACATATTTTCAAGTGTATTGGATGGGGCTCACAACTACTAATTATGCCCTTCTCATTTTCCCCTTTTCTCCTATATACAAACGTATACCATGTTATTTTGTTTTTCTAACCCTTATAATCCTCCCCTTCACCAACCCTCAACTGTCTGTGATTAACAACTGTTTTAACTTATTTTACATGAATGTGAATGAACAATTCATTATCTTGCATACATTACTTATTATTTTGCGCAATGGTTCAAAACAACTAATATGTAATATTATAATTTGACAACTTTGATTTGTGTGCATTCTGTTAAACATTTTGAATATGTACTTGAAACCATTGTTGAACACAGTGTATTACGCCCCTGATTTGATAAAGGCTTTGAAGACAAGCCGAAACACGTGTCGTCACCAAGGGCAACCATTTAAAATAAATGTATGTTTTGAGCACTAACTTTGGCGCTGTCTGAAATCTGAGTATTTCTGTTCAATCCCTGTACATTGTATGCAGTTGTGAGGTATAGGTTTTTGGACACAGATGTTTTACTTTGGACTTCCTGACGCAGACCATTAGGTAGGGAAATCCCACCTTAGCATAGGGCAAGTTGGGAATTAATTCACCCTGCCCTAGTTAATAAAACTTTATTAAATAACTTTCACCTGTTGTCTGTGTCTGACTCATGATGACTTCACAATCAGGTTGACCACTGTGTTTTTGTGGGAATTTCCCAGTGGAAAGAAATTTAAAGGAGGCAGAATAAAAAGTGGGCACGGGGCGAGTGGCATGTAGCCCATGGACTTTAGTTTTGATTATTTAATAGTGAAAGGGATTGGGGCAGTCTTTTTTAAAAATGTATTTTTTGGTGTAAATTATCATTTTTTATTTGTGTGTTTGCGATGTTAGTGGACACGGCCACAGGCTGTGGCCAATGACCATGGCTGGTTGGACCTGGTTAGTTACTATGCAGTGCGATATGTATTGGGCACAGCCTTAGAGCAGTGGACTTTGCGAAAGGCCATGGATAGTTGGACACTCTTCTTGCCTAACTGTTGCAATTTCGACACTAGAGTGACGCGTCTGAAGCCCATTGCTGATGCCATCTAGTTAGTTTGTTAGGCAGGGGATGGTGGGCTTCACCCTTTTTCAATAATTGTTGCAACGTGGGCCCTGGAGCATATATAGCACAAAAAAACACTTGAAATTCAGTGAAAGTTTTTACTTAAGATGGGGTGAAGATGACCCGATTCATCACAACAAAACCTGGGAAATTGGTGGGAGTTGGAAGTGACAAAATCTACCCTCTGTCCCCCACACTCACTCAGTTGCTCAGCTCTTGAACACGTACAGGGATCACAGCAAATGTACAATGTACGTTGCTCGCACCGTACGCTCGGTTACTAGCATATTGCTCTTACCTACTCTTCTGCCCTAGTACACACAACGGCATACATATTCACTCTAAAAGCAATGAACCCTAACGCTGCTCACGGGCGTGATTGTAACTTGCACCATCTGTAATTATTCACTGAAAATGCTGCCTAGATCTGTTTAAAACAGCATCGCAACATCTGTGCCCTTCACCGGCTTTTCCGGGTACCTTGTATTCGTACTGCTTATTTAATGTTTTTAAACGAAGGATTACTAGGAGCGATTACTGCAAAATTGAAAACGTGCTTCCAGCCCATAGAGCCTAATCCTCTTGCCCCACATAGTAAGCTGTACCTTACCTACTATATCACCGCGTTTTGGTACCATACTCTGTCATCTTCCAGGCGGGAATGAACGCTGATAATTGACGCTGCACCGTGAATATAGCCTTATGTCTTCTCAGAGCATTGCATCCATATTCCGCACAACCCCAATGATCTAACGAAGGTACTAACTGATGTGCCCACACTAGCCTACCTTAGATCAAACTATTTTGACTAGCCTACCTAAACAGCACATTGCTAAATCGCCATAATGCCAGACTTGCCTACTCCAAACTGTGTTACTGCTAACTAGACCACCTATACTGCATATTGTTATGTTTGTTTATTTATTTATAGCGCGCGCCAGACCCAAAGGTATCCGGGCGCGTGTACAAGAATACTTTAAGCTTACAAGTTACAAAAACACATTCCAAGTAGTTACAGGATACATTGACAATAGTTTAAAGATTGCCACATAAATTTGTACACAGGGTTATATACAGAGTTATATACACAGGTAATTGTACACAGAGGTGTATACACAGTATACATTAAAGGTCAAAAGCAAGGTGGACTAAACGGGTGAGATGAGCATGTAAGTATGCTTTCAGATACAGATAAACAGATGGGACAGGTGTGGGCCATCCTGGGGTAGGTCGGTTATTGGTCATTTTCTTTGAGCCATTTAATGCAGTTGAGTCTGAAGTGTAGATAAGATTGGTCAGACCTTAGGGAGGATGGGATGGAATTCCATAACTGGGCCGCTTTGACAGGGAAGCCGTTGCCTCTGGCAGTGCTCAGTTTAAATGGGGCACAACTAGATGGTTAGTGTATACTTCTCTGGTAGGTCTGTTGGAATTTCTTCTTTTGAACCTTTCTGTTAGGTATTTGGGGGCTAGCTCATTATATGGCCAGGCCACCTATACTGCATATTGTTATTTTGCCGATTGGTGAGACTTGCCTACTCCAAACTGTATTACTGTTAACTAGACCACCTATACTGCATATTGTTAAATTGCCCATTGCCAGACAAGCCTAATCTGTTTTATCTAGTTAGGGTTTAGCAGCACAAGCTCCATCAGCTTACCTCACACTGTCACTGCACCTATCAAATGCATCCTCTCATGCACTGGCCAACGACACCACCACATCTATGGACCTCACCCTACCCCATTCACTTATCTACCCCATTCATCACACCCGCCTTTTTGTATATCCTCACCATGTCACACACACACTCACAGACCTCACACACCTACCACTCCACCGTCCCACACACGCTGTTCTCTACAGAACACCCAGCCCAACGCACACACCACACCATTTTTCGACCATACCCTCTTCATCTCCAGGCTCTGCAGACTGAGAGCTCGCACCAAACTACAAGTCACTTTCCACAGCACCCCACCAACCATTAACTGCAGAAACATCAGACTCAGGTCTCGCACACCACCCACCCACCCACTCACTCGCTTCCAGCACAACATAAGACACTCATCTCCCACCCCATCTCTCAATGCACTTCACCTACCACCCATCTAACACATACGCACAATCCATCACCCATCTCACCATCCAGCCCAAACACCATCACTCTCACCCCACCACTCAAACCACCACACACAGATCTGAATTGCACACTCAACGCCCGGTCCATCCCTGCACATGCACTAGAGATCAACGATCTCATCACTGCCCTCAAAGTAGACTTACTAGCTATCTCAGAAACCTGGCTACGTGAAGCATCAGGCTCATCACTGACCCTCGCTCTCCCCCAAGGATACACCATACTCCGACAAGATCGCAAAACATCCAAAGGTGGAGATGTAGACCTCATCTTTAAGGACTCCCTCTCCATCAGACTTTGCGACCAACAATGGGAAAACAACACAGACCTTCTCGCTGCTAAACTCTCCCTCTCCCCCAACTGCACCATAAACATTCTAGTCACCTACAGGCCACTGGGTTCTCCACCAGATTACCAAAAGCTCCTCCTCCAAATCCTAGGGAATAAATTAAAAAGCTCTACCAAAACTATCCTTCTTGGCGACCTCAACCTGGGCCTACTTGACCCCAAGGATAAAGCTGCAGCCTCCCTAGCCAAAGAACTCGCCCACATGGAGTTTATACATAAAATTTCCGCTCCTACTCACAGCAAAGAACGAACCTTAGATTGGATCGCAGATCACAACTGCGCATCATCCATCTCCAACATTTCAGCCCACCCATGGACAGAACACCACCTCATTCAGTTCACCATTCCCACCACCCCTAACCGTAAGCTACCCTCCTGCGCACCACTGGCTAAAGTCAGAAGCTCAAAAAAATTTACTAGAATCGACCTTGCACCACTCCTCAACATCCCAGAACTTAAACCTCCATTTAGCAATGACCCCACTACTCTTGCTAACACCTATGCCAAAGTGCTCAATCAAGCTATCGAAGCCATAGCCCCCTTAGAAAACAAAAAAGAGAAAAAATCTATGCACTCTAACTCCTGGTTCACAGAAGAACTTGCCACCTTACGCACCAAGAAGCACCAAGCTCTATCCAATTGGCAATCCTCGCCCACCCAATCCACACTAATTGAATAAAAAAAAATCTCAAATGCTTATAAAAAAGGCATTTTTCGAGCTAAATCGGAATCCTTCAATCAAAGAATCGCCAAAGCCAACTCTAAATCCAGAGAAATCTTCACGATCTTCAAAGATCCTACCTCCCCTGCTACCACCCCAGACAACATCATCAAAGACCAAGCCTGGTGCACCAACATTCAGGACGCCCTCGTCAATAAGGTTAAAATGCTCAAACAATAAATATCCACTCAACGCCTAGCCCTTCCCAAACATCCTAACCCACCTCAACCCCCCCTCCTAAACCTCTCTCTCTCAAATACCCCTTTTCGCTTTCAAAGACATCACAGAGACTGAAGTTACCAACCTTCTCAAACATATTAAACTCTCCACCTGCAAAGGGGACATCTGTCCTCCTACCATCATCAAAGAATGCGCAGACTCGCCCACCCCCATCATCACAGCATTCATTAACGCATCCTTCTCATCAGGAGTTGTACCACAAAAGCTAAAAGAAGCCTGGGTTCGCCCTCTCATAAAAAAACCTTCTCTTGACCCAATAATTACCACCCCATCACCACTGTTCCCTTCCTTCTTAGAATCTTGGATAAAGCCGCACACATACAAATCCAACGATACCTTGAAGACAATGCCATCCTAGGTAGAAGACAATCTGGATTCCGCAAAGGACATGGTGCAGAAACTGCCCTCTTAGATCTGAAGAACCAAATAACCAAAATAATGGACATGGGCAAATCTGCACTCCTGCTCCTCCTCGATCTCTCCGCTGCGTTTGATCTTGTTGACCATGATATACTCTCCTCCCACCTCACCAACGCTGCACAGTTCTCTGACAAAGCCACTTCCTGGATAACTTCCTTCTTAGAAGGAAGGGCAATGAAAGTCTACTCCGACCAAGCCAACGCAGACCCCATCACCATCAGCTGTGGAGTCCCCCAAGGATCCTGTACAGCCCCCACCATCTATAACTTGTTCACCAAACCCCTGTTTGACCTGCTGGACATGCTCGGCATAGCTTATACTAACTATGCCGACGACACTCGGGTGCTCCTCCCACTTACTGGAGACTATGATCAAGATGCCACAGCCCTCCTCCAAATTTATACCACCATCCAAACTTGGATGGCAATCAATAGCCTCTGCCTAAACGGGGACAAAACTTAGATTATCATCCTGGGTCCCAAGGAAATCCTCGCCAAACTTAATGATAAATACACCCATTTCTCCATTGACAATACAATCATACCAGTCTCTACTTCAGTAAAGACCCTTGGTGTCTACTTAGACTGAACACTCTCAATGACAAGACAGGTCAGCGCCATCTCTTCTGCCTCTGCCCACACCGCTAAACTTATAACTTCAATTAAACCTTTTCAAACCACTCAAAATTGCCTGTCCATAGCCAGAGCCACAGTTGGAGCCAGACTCGACTACTGCAACGCCCTTCTGGCAGGCACATCCAATAAAAACATCAACATGCTCCAAATAACGCAAAATAACACACTCTGTGCAGCTCTTCAAATCCCCAAAAGTGACCACATATCCCACGCCAGACGTGAAGCCCATTGGCTCCCGGTCAAGGAAAGGATTAACTTCAAAATCCTCACCCTTACGCATAAATGTATCAATCTTTCCGCCGCATCATACCTCTCTGAAACTCCATCCAAAAACACTTCCACCCGACCCACAAGAAGTCACCATGCTAACCAACTCTGCGCGCCATCCATAAAAAGTGCCAACGCCTGGAGGCATCAGCTTCCCCCCATTAGCTCGGAAGCTCTTGAATGCCCTCCCGAATGCACTTGGAGCAGAGCCCTCCCTACTTGCATTCTGCCAATCCCTTAAAACCACACTATTCACATAACCGTCTCACACTGATTCCCAGTCTCTTACACTGAGAACCCAACCTACTGTATGTAACACATCTGCCTTCGGGCTATCCAAGGTTACTCATATAACCCCTAAGATAATCGTCTAAAAATGCAAATTCTGCTTGCTTATACTATGTAACTCAAAATGTACCACACACTGTAAATATCAATGTAACCACTATGATTTCCTTTGTATCCAGATACACTTTTTTGTAACAGCGCCACGATGCCCCTGGGCTGCTGCGCGCTTTAAAAATTCAAATAAATAAATAAGCAAGGATCAACAATCTCATAAGAAGTTACATCATTGGTGGTATCTTCGGGTGGGGAAGAGGGTTGACTCAGTTTTAAGATGGTAGTCCCTTTCCACACCAAATGTCCTTGTTTTTGTATCAATGAATCTGATTAGCTTAACTATCTCTAAAAATATATATTTGCACTTGCCACTAGCGAGTGATATTGACTCTTGGCGAGAAAAAAATAGTGTGTTGTGTGTCTATATAGCATTGTGGTATCAAGTTACTTTATTATGGATGGCTAGTAGCAAATTGGGTTTGAAATTTAAAAAAAGGAAACCGTCTAGGGCCATTCATTAAAAGTATCAAAGAACCTCAATATCAAATTGAAAAACGCAAACACAATGTGCCTCTTTCTTTCCCTTGCATCACCACATTCATGATGAATTATCCTGAATTATTTGTTATATGGGACCTGAATTAAGCCATTTTCAATGCAGCTCTAAGTCCCACAGTGCATTATCAAAGGCAATACTGGGTGAGCTAATCGGGGCTTAGCTTCGACCAACTTGCGCTTTACGTGCAGCTTGGAATTTAGGGGCATGTTGCTGAAGGCTTCACTTAACTCCACACTCAGAGTTGCATGGGCTGCAAAGTAATTCTGCTGCAGTGCCTGCCCAGTGCTGTGCATCACGGACTGCATGTGGGGTATGATAAAATGGCACTGGACTCTTGGTCATTTTTGTCTACTCCACCCATGTACTTGTTGTAGTCCAGAATGCAGTTGGGCTTCCAGACTTGATGAGTGCGCCCGTGCAGAGTGACTGCTGAAGTACTTTCAACATGAATAGTACTTGGCATGTACACGTCCCTTTTGTCGCAGAATTTCACTGCCAACACTTCATCCCGCCGCAATGCCATACATTGTCCCTTGGCCAACTTCTTACACACAAGTTGTCTGGGGAAGCCTTTGCGGTTACAGCAGATTGTACCGCATGCCAGTGTGCCCACATTGAACAATTCCTTGAACAGTGGAATTCCTTTGTAGAAATTGTCTACATACAAATGGTGTCCCTTGTTGAGCCATGGTGTGAGAAGATCCCAAACTATCTTCTCACTTGTCCCTAAATGGGCTGGGCAGCCCGGAGGGTTTAGGGTAGAGTCTTTACCAGTGTAGACTCTCATGCTGGAGACATACCCAGTGGTACTTTCACACAACATGTACATTTTAATCCCAAATCGTGATCTCTTGCTTGGAATGTATTGCCTGAACAGTAGCCGACCTTTATACAACACCAACGATTCATCGATGGATATGTTCTGGCTAGGAACATACACCTCTGCAAATCGGTGAGTGAAGTGGTCCAGAAATGGCTTGAGTTTGAAGAGCCTATCAAAGTTTGGGTCCGTTCTGGGTAATGCTGCCGAGTTGTCATTGAAGTGCAACATATGGCGCAGTGCTTGAAAGCGATTTCTGCTCATTGTAGCTGAAAAAAACGGGCAATAAACTGGTGCTACAAGTAGACCAGTATATTGCGACAGATGGCTTGTGATCTATTCCCATGAGCAGAGTGAGAGCCCAAAACCTTCTCATTTCAACATCGGTTGTGGGAACCCATGCTTGTGCTCTGGACTGGGGTTTCAGAGTGGGACCCCTTGACCTCATGAACTGTGCAGCGTATAAATTGGTTTGTTGAACCACATCTGCAATTAACCCATCATCAACAAAAAGGTTGAAAAAATCAATAGGCTGAAACCCATCTGTATTCACTGTACACCCTGATATACCAGTGAAAGGGGGCACAACAGGCTGAGCCATTGCTGGAGGCACCCAGTGCGACTCTTCAGCCATGTCAGAAACTGCCACATTGCGTGGCTGTCTTGCACGCCCCCTCCCCCTTAGAGGTCCCCTGGGTGTGGGAAGTGTGCGAAAAGGTGGATGCACTCTTCCTTGCTCTTCGTCATCAGATGATGACGATGATCTTGAGGAGGGACTTTCATCAATGGACATCTCACTTCCCCCCTGACCC
The DNA here is from genome assembly GCF_040938575.1 of Ambystoma mexicanum. Lineage (NCBI taxonomy): Eukaryota > Metazoa > Chordata > Amphibia > Caudata > Ambystomatidae > Ambystoma > Ambystoma mexicanum. The sequence continues at coordinate 1,237,596,459 of NC_090927.1, read as the reverse complement.
TCAGAAGCACTATCTGTTTCAGATTGCATGTCCACCTCTGTGCCTTGCTCTGAGCATGACTCAATCACTGCAGCTAATGCCTCCGCACCAGACATTGATCGCGAGAAGCCATGAGTACCTTGGCTGTGGAACCCTTCACTGCCCAAAGACCAGATGAAGACTAAAACAATAAGGATGTGTGCTTCTCAAAGTATGGAACGTAGCACACAAAGTGGTATTCAGTGGCACAAACGTACTCCACACAAGTACACCAAAAGGTCCAGACTTTGCTCACAAACTGTAGCAGCCCTCTGCAATATGAGGTACTCCCTGCATGCTACAATAAACGGAGTACCACTTTGCAAACACTCACGTGAAATGCTAAGGACCAGCTGACTGCTTTCCTACAAGTGGGTAGACCGCTACAACACACCTGCACCTAAAAGAAATACAACAAAAAAGCTAAGGACAATGTCCTCTTCCACTAAACTTTACACAAATACAAGCGTCGGGACGAGGATTGCAGCCACACTACATATTCATAAACAGCCAACATGCTTTGCACCATGCCCTCCTCCATGGGATGCTGGTGGATGGGAAATGGAGGTCAGAAGCAACCATGCAATATATTAGTGATTGGGTGAGTTGAAAAGCCATAGGCAATGAAGATGCAGACAGGGAAGATAACAAAAGTACACGGCAGGCCCTTCCAGGCAACTGCTGGCACACTTTTGACAAAAACACCTGCTCATTCACATAGGGGTGTCTGTTGTGTCCTTGTGACCTTTCCCCTTACAATTAATGCAAGGCCAAGCAAATTGATATAGGCTGAAGCAAGTGGTGATGGGTAGCTAAGAAATAAGCAGCACAAACATACTGAATGCTTTGACATGCCATGAATGCAAACAATTGCTAGGAAGTGGAAGTCTCGCTGCCAACATACTTACTACCATTTTTATTCACTTTTCACATCTTCCAGTGCGTCCATCAGTCACTGGGCAAACCCCCCCTAAAATAGCGTCTGGGCAAAATCCATTATGTCTCCAATGAACAGCTCCATGCCTGTTTTGCAAAGGTGCACCCCATCTCTGTGAAACATCACAGCACCTTTGATATTGCCATGGTGAATGGTCCGTATTCTGGTGTTGCCCTCTGTCAGTCTAGTGAACTCGCCATTCTGTTTCCACACCGAGCGGGTGATGGCCCTTCTATTCCCTCGAGTTCTCCAATCCATTCTGGGAATCATCTGGGACCAGGCCACCACAGTGTTTGGAAACCTCTGTGCAATCTATTCAAGGTCTGCCATGAGCTGCTCCCGTACCCCCTTCCGTCCCACAGACGCAAAATCATTTCCTCCCAAGTGCACCACTATAAGGTCAGGGGGGGGGGGCCCTCTCCTTTTGCTTGGGCATTGATGATGGCTCCTCGGAGCTGGTGAATGCGCATCCCCCCCACCCCAAACCAATGCACTGCAACGCCATCCCTTCCAGACCCAGATGTAGGTGGCCCTCTGAAAAGTCGTGCAGCACCTTTGGATATAAGAGTGGCCAAAAATCCACACAACCCTCATCCTCACTAGGAAATGGAAACCGGAAAACCCCCATGATTATGGCTACACATACATTTGACCAAATTACACAACGATTGCGTCAATACATGACTCTTGTAACAATCCCAGACACACACTTCACCCATTCGGAACGCACCTCTCATTTGAGATAACAGTAGGTCGACACATAATTGCCACATTATTTTCAGGGGAAAGTGGTGAAGAAGATAGTATGTCACCTTGTGCCAATAACACAGTTGTGCTGGCGCAATTGTAATCAGTAAAGGTTGTCTGCTCCTGTGGCCCACCGCCTGCACAGCACGGTGGTAAGGTGACTTGCACATGCTACATGTGACTTGCACTACAGCTTTCCCCTCCAGGAAGGGATTGGACCCTGCCAGGGCACCCTGCACCCACTGCTGAATTTGGGGGACAAAATATCCACCTGGGGGACGGACGCCCAAGGCCAATGACATCCCTTCCTCTCTAGCTACCCTGCATTACAGTTGTTCCCCCTGCAAAAGGATGGGGACCCTGACAGGGCACACTGGGACCACTGCTGGAAATGGACCACAGAAATGGTGAACTTTGCAGTAAAAGGAATGAGCTATGTAACAAGTGTGCATAGCATGCTCAGAAAAAATGAGACCATCTACATAACTACTGGAAAAAAAATTGAAAATTTGCTGCTACTTATGTCGGCCAAACCTTTCCTTCTGCAAAGCAGCCGCCTTCCTCAATGCAAGGCACACCCATCACTGGCCCCCGACCCTCCCCACTACCCTTTCCCACCCTTATCACTGACAATGCAGCCACAATTCCTTCCACCGCAGTAACCCTCCACCCCCACATTACCAAGTAATAAATGTTGTACTTCCATAAGTCAGCAATAGCTTTTCAGTAGCCGCAACTGCAAAGGAAACATAAAAGAATTACATTCAATGCTTTGCCTACCAATAACACATCCAAACTGTCTGGCAACTATCTGTACATTTTTCAATTCCTTCCACCAGTTCCATGACACTTCTCAGTCATCTACCACTACGGAAGGCTAGACTGCACACGGATTGGAAATGGAAATAAGACAAGTGGGCATATGGCATCCTGCAGAAAAAGAAAAAAAAAAAAAATCCTGGAAATGTTTGGAAACCTCTGTGCTATCCATTCCAGTTCCTCCATGAGCAGCTCATGTATCCCTTCCCCTCCCACAGACGCTAAATCATTTCCTCCCAGGTGCACCACAGTAGGGTGGGGGGGGGTTGCATCTCCTTTTGCATGGACATCGCTGATGGCTCCACTGAGCTGGTGAAAGCGCTTCCCCCTAACCCCAAACCAATGCACCAGGAGGGCATCCCTTTGAGAGCCAGATGTGGTTGGCCCTCGGAAAATCGTGCAGCCCTTTGGGTAAAAGAGTAGCCAATTATCTACACAACCCTCATCGTAACTAGGAAATGGAAACAAGTAAACCCCAATGAATATGGCTATACATACAGTTTACCAACTAGCTGAATGATTGCATGAACACATGGCTCTTGTAACAATCCCAGACACAAACTTCACCCATTCGGACATGCACCTCTCATGTGAATTTACAGTAGGTCATTACGTAATTGGCACTTGCGTTTCAGGGGAAGGAGGTGGGAAAGAGGTGAAGAAGACAGTATGTCACCTTATGCCAATAACACAGTTGTGCTGGGGCAATTGTAATCAGTAAAGGTTGTCTGCTCCTGTGGCCCACCGCCTGCACTGCACGGTGGTAAGGTGACTTGCACATGCTACACCGTTACACTTTGGGAGGGTGACTAGTCTGACAGAGGATATGACCTGTGCAGCAAGAGTGCTTTGTAACCTCTCTGAATATAGTTACTCTGACAGAACGTGCGCCATTCATCACACATGGATGCAATTTTGGACACTTTGATTGTGAGAAATTGGGGCGCAGCTCCTGAACTACTGGTGAACTTGGGGCCACTCGACTACCAAGGCAGAGAGGCAGCCAAGGTCACACACATCAACCACCACCACCCTACATCTCTGCCTGGCCAGCACTGCAGCTTTCCCCTTTAGGACGGGATGGGGACCCTGCCGGGGCACCCTGCACCCACTGCTGCTTTTGAGGAACAAAATATCCATCTGGGAGATGGACGCCCAAGGCCAATGACTTCACCCCCCAACCCTTCCTGCCCCTCTAGCTACCCTGCGTTACAGCTTTTCCCCCTGCAAAAGGATGGGGACCCTGGCGGGGCTCACTGGGACGACTGCTGGAAAAGGACCACAGAAATGGGGATCGTTGCAGTAAAAGTAGTGTTCTCTGTATCAAGTGTGCATAGCAAGCTCAGAAAAAAATGACCATCTGCATTACTACCGGCAACATTTTTGAAAAGGAGCTGCTACTTATGTCGGCCAATTTTTCCTTCTGCAAAGCCGCCACCTTCCTCAATGCAAGGCACTCCCGTCACTGGCCCCCGAACCTCCCCACTACCCTTTCTCACCCATACCACTGACACTGCAGCCACAGTTCCTCCCACCACAGTAACCCTCCACCCGCACATATCCAAGTAATATATGTAGTACTTACATAAGTCAGCAAAAGCTTTTCAGTAGCCGCAACTGCAACGGAAACATAAAAGAATTACATTCAGTGCTTTGCCTACCAATAACACATCCAAACTGTCTGGCATATATCTGTACGTTTTTCAGCTCCTTCCACCACATACATGAAACTTCTCAGTCATCTACCTCCACAGAAGGCTGGACTGCACAGTGATAGCAAACTGGCATAAGACCAATGGGTGTATGGCAACCCCCAGCACACAAAAAAACATTGCACAGATGGCTAAGTGGCAAACTTCCCTCCCAGGGAAACAGTACTGTTCGGCTGCACTGGGGGGCGTTTTGTGCGCTACCCCGGCAAGTGTGTTCCTGGCCACCCCAATACCTCCTCAGAGCACCCACTTCCCTTCACAACACCAACACTACAGGCCCTGTTCACCCCCATCCCAATAGCAATGTGCCCTCCACCCACTATAAAATGTTGGAATAACCAAAATTTCATACGTACATAACAAGGGAGAAGCTTGAACTGCTCAAGACTTGTAAATGGAAAAACAAAACATATATTATCTGTGTCAGCCCACCCAAATACCAGACCACCCATATTGGCCCCCCCTGTTGCATTGGCCAGTACGTTTTGGGCACGCCGGCGCCAGACTGGCACACCAATGTGCCCCTCTGCGCCAAGGCAGGTATAGTAAACAAAGAACACAATTCAAAATGGCAGGCTGCCCTTTAGCGGGGGCGGAGGGGCCCCCTACACCGCTGTGGAATTTTGTAACGTGAAGGGGGGTGCACCTCTCCACCCCCACCCCAATTGGAGGGGCGTCCCATCTCATGTAGCCCTCCCCAGGGGCAGATAAGGGGGGAGGCTGTCCTGCACTCCTCCCTGGGCTCAGGCGTCCGTTCCTAGGAGCAGATATCTGGTCCCAGGGAGGGCTGCATGACATGGCACCCACTCCATTGTGGGCGGGGGGGGTCCACGCCCCATCCCATTAGAACATTTCCCGACCCTTTGGGGTGCCCCACCGCCCCCCCTAAAAAGCGTTCCACCATTTTCACTTTTTTCATTTGGTAACCCAACTCCCCTTGGTGCAGAGGGGCACATTGGTGTGCCAATCTGGCGCCGGGGTGCCCAAACCTTACTGCCCCATCTATTGGGGGGCCTGTCCCACCATTTTTTGGGGCCCCTCTCCCCTCCCACCCCAAATGGGTGGCGGGGGCACCTCATGCAGGCCTCCCTGAGCCTCCTACAAACGGCTGCGTGAGGTACACCCCACCTCCATTTGGGGTGAGGGGGGGAGAGGGCCACCACAAAAGGTGGAGCAGGACCCCCAATAGATGGGGCAGTAGGGTTTGGGCACCCTGGGGGCAGATGGCCACACTAATGTGGCCATCTGCAGCAAGCAAAGTTGGGTAAACAAAAAAAATAATACAAATTCACAGGCTGCTTTTTAGGGGGGGGCTGAGGGGCACCCTAAATTGGCAGCAAATGATGTATTGCAATGGGGGGTGGCCCTCAACCCCCCCCCCCAACCTAAATGGAGGGCCCCTCCTCATGCAACCCTCCCTGGGGGCAGATAGGGGAGGCCCCACCTCATGCATCCCTCCCTGGGGTCAGATCCCCCTTCCTAGGTGCAGATATCTGCCCCCAGGGAGGGTTACAAGGGGTGCCCCCTTTCTACTTCGGTTGGGGGGGCACCCCCCCCCTTTCATTCAGTAAAAAATCCATGGTGGCGAGTGGCTCCCCGACCCCCACCTCCACCCCTTCCCCACCCCCTTTCCCCATCATTTCAATTTTTTTTTTCATTCCCTTGGGGCAGATGGTCAGCCATCTGCTCCAGGGTTCACATGCATGTGCCCCCATGCTTTGGGGGCCGGGAGGGGGAGAGGGCTGCTTACTTGAAGCAGCCCCCTTCCCCCCCCCCCCACACCTCACAAACGGATCCATGGTGGTCTAGTGGGTTGCTGGTCACGGATCGAGCGCTTGCGCCGATCCGTGACCAGCAATGCCTCATATGTGGTGTCCTTGGAAAGGGGAGAAAGTCCCTTTTCCAGGGACACCTTTTTTTGCTCAAACCCTGGTGGCCTAGTGGGCCCCAGGGCCCCAAACTCCCTCCCACCTCCGCTCGATTTATTATTATTATTTATTTTTTTCACCCCTGGGGGCAGTGATTATCTGTCCCCAGGGGTCTCTGGCACTGTGGCCCCATGCTTTGGGGCCACAGGGGGAAGGGGGCCGCTTGCTAGTAAGCAGCCCCTCCTCCCCCCGCGTCACACACGGATCCGCGTTGATCAGGTGACATAGCTGCCCACGGATCGCGCGCCCAGCGCCCGATCCGCGGGCAGCAATGCCACACAATGGGTATCGCTGGAAAGGGGACAATCTCCCCTTTCCAGCGATACCCGCCTCGATCTCCGGCTTGAAATACAGGCGGAGATCGAGGTTGGCAAAGAAGGGCTCTTACCTCCTCTCTCCACCGCAGCAGCCAAAAATGGCTGCTGCGGTGGATTTACTTTCAGTTTCACGCCGACGTGCGTTACGCACGCCGACGTGAAACTGGAGGTAATCCAGCCCCCTGGCAGTGAGGGGGGACCTCCCCATCACACAGCCCAGGGGTTGGATTACTGTTTTGAGTGATCCCTGCTTTGCGGAGATCGCTCAAAACAACGTGCCGAAAAGGACGAGCTATCTCGTCTTTGGCACTGCACATGCACTTCCAAGGACGAGATAACTCGTCCTTGGCACTAAAGAGGTAAAAGCAAAAAGTGAAGCCTACAACCAAAGAATCCTGAACCCCCAGTCTAGAGAATTAGTTACCATTCTCCGCAAACTGGAATCACCAGCACCTACCCCAGACCATACCATCAAAGATGAACAATGGTGTTCCAATATTCAAAATGCCTTAGCAGACAAAATCTCACTATTACAACAAAAAATAGTACTAAAAAAAATCTAACCTCAACCCTACCATGCCAACTACACCTCCTTCAACGGAACTACTCAAGGATAGTAAATTTACCTTCACGCCAGTGTCTCCCCTAGACACCATTAAAGGCCTAAAACCTTCAAGATGCAAGGGTGACACCTGTCCTGCAAACCTGGTAAAAGAATGTGTGATTGAATTTGCACCCTTCATAACCAACCTCATCAATAGCTCATTTGCCACTAACACAGTACCGAAGGATCTAAAAGCAGCATGGGTTCTACCATTACTAAAAAAAAACAAACACATTAGACCCTAATATCCCCATTAATTTATCACCACAGTACCAGTTTAATGAAAAATCCTTGATCGTGCAGCCTAAATTCTTGGAACACAATAATCTCCTGGGCTTGAGACAATCAGGATTCAGACCCGGTCATGGAACAGAAACAGCCCTTCTGGATTTAAAAACGCAACTGGACCAATACAAGGATAAAGGTGACTTGTGTATCCTCCTCCTGCAGCTTTTGATCTGGTCAATCATGATATCCTGTGCCAACACCTTTAAACAGCGGCCCACTTTTCTCTTGAAGCCATTAAATGGATCGATTTCTTTCTAATCGGACTACGAGGGTCTTCTTTTACACCTCAGCAGCCACTCCTGCCCTGGTGACTTGTGGCATACCGCAAGTATCTTGCGTGTCCCCTACCTTTTTATATAATGCATTTACTAAGCTCCTATTCGACAAGCTTGACAAAATGGGTATCATGTATACAAATTATGCGGATGATACACAAATACTCGTACCGATTACCGAATGCCACGACATTGACACCAAAAACCTAAACAAAATCTATCTTGCAATTCGGGCTTGGATGGCTCTCAATGAATTGTGTCTCAATGATGACGAGACCGAGCTAATTCTAATCAGAAATAAATCTAAGCTAAGCAACCTCCCACAAGAGTAAAAATCATTCATCATTGATGGCAACAATATCCCGGTCGCCAACGAAATAAAAACTCTTGGGGTCTACATTGACTCTTCCCTCACTTTAAATCAGGTCAATGCCATTGTCTCCTCTGCTGCCTAGAGAGCCAGTATACATTTCCTCTCTGCGGACAACTCCATCACTCTGGCCAGAGCCTTGATACTCTCTAGGATTGATTACTGTAGCTCACTATTTGCTGGAACTATTATTAGAAATATCAAACTACAAATTGTAAAAAATAATGCCATCTGAGCGGCACTGAATATTCCTTACAACGGACATATTTTGACTACTAGGCGGAATATCCATTGGCTCAGAGTCCATGATAGGATTAAATTAAAAATGCTTAAGCTCACTTACAAATGTCTCAAATAATAATGCTTCTGCTTATCTTAGAAACCAGATCAGCAAAACTCAATCTAACAGATCTACTCTGTCCTCATACACCAACCTCCTTATCACACTTTGATATAGAAGACAGAAAGCGGCAGGATCAAGCTTTCCGGTAATAGCAACTAAATTGTGGTACTCCCTCCCCACACAACTAAGAAACGACACATCCCTCAGGTCATTCAGAAAAAATTAAAAACCCTATTATTTAGGATTGACCTTACACAACAGACACCTTGCCTCTCAGTTCACAGCCTCTTTGCTGATTCCTCTGTTGTCGCTAGGACTAACACTATGCATAACTAGCCTCCAGCTATGGTAATTGTTGTTCGATTTGGTTTCTAAGTAAGCATGTAATTTTGAATGTGTAACGTATCTATGTGTACCTATTGTGTAAATGTTTTTTTAATGAAGCTCCAAAAACTTGTAACTAACTTCTTAAGTCTCAGCGCCTAGATGCCTTTAGGCTATGTGCGCTTTACAAATGCACAAATAAATAAACTCGTAGTTTAAATAACATCAAAATAATAAAACAGATACATTACAAATGTCAAAGTGAAGTTCCTTAACAACTGAAGATGCTTTTAAAGGGAGGAAAAAAGATTAGATTGGGTGATGGGACTTGAGATTGACCTAAAACAATACGTTTCCCATTTTTTTTTTTTTTTTAACAAGCGCACTTATTGAATTTTCACCATCATCTGCTCGTACATGGGGACCAAATGACTCCTTCCTCACAGTCCTGGTACGCAGACCAGTGTAGGCAACACTCCTCCATATACAGCAGTGTTACCCAAACCCAAATTAATAGCAAACACATAACTTAAATATCGACAGTAGTGAGAGGAATCTAATGTAATAACCTCCACATGTATGGTCTAACGCCTCAGTTTGATCCCTCCCCATTCCACCATTAGTAACTTTCACCAAATTGTGTGAAATACTTCAGTAAGGTTGGCCTATTCTAAAAATGGACTGGAACTGCAAATGGGAGAACGAATGTGTGAAATATTTAGGGGTATAGCTCACTAGGGACTTAAGAGGCATGGCTAGGTTTAATGTGGATAAAGTCATAGATGCTCTTTGGCGGGATATCTGTAAATGGGGAAGGCTCTCGTTTTCTGTTTGGGCTAAGATTAATGCCATCAAAATGGTTCTCTTGCTTAAAGTCTTATACATCATCCAGTCACTTCCATTAAGATTCACCAAAAAGGTTTTGGGCCGAGTGGATAAAGTTTTTCAAGATTTTTTCAGGGGTATTGGGAAAAGGCCTAAGATACCAAGGTATATTATGATTCGAAGTGTTCAGGATGGAGGGTTCGGTTATCTTGACAATTACTATAAAGGTTTTTTGGCAAAAAAATCGTCTTTTCTTTTTTTTCTACAAATGAGTTGGGGATTCCACCTTGGGCTTGGATTGAAAAATACAAAATGAGACCGTTTCTCCTCAAAAGTCTGTATTCTTTTGGTAGGGTACCCGATCAAGTTGTGAATTTACAAACGATACTAACCACTAAGGAAACTATTTCTTCACTGATATTGGGTGGTGGACAGGGATTGTTTATGTACGCCTCCATCTGGCAGAATCCAGGCTTACAAATTGATAATGGGATGTTGTATTGGAGGAGTTGGATCAACAGAGGCATACTAGTGCTGGAAGATATTTGGTGTGATGATGACTGGGGGGGGGGTGAAAACTTTGAGTACCTACAAAGGAAGTTTGGCCTACAAAAAACGGGAACAAAGCAGGTATAATTTGTTAAAAACACTGTTAATTGAAAGACTAAATATGATGACCGCTCCTCTGATACAAAGACCAGAGAGGTGTGATTTTATTGTGGCCGCAACCCATGAAGTGTCAAATTTGTTGAAACTCTGTTAGTCCTGGGATAATTTGAGACTTGCATGGTCTAATGAGTTAGGAGTAGATTTATCTTTGAAAGAATGGGAAAACATGTGGAGAGTCCCAATAAAAGCAAAAGTGGACCTGAACCGACGCTACATCCAACAGAGAATTTTAGGACGTCTTTATTGGACTCCAGACAGAATGTATAGATTTGGCCTGAGTGATAGTGATAAGTGTTGCGGTTGTTTGAAGGAAAAGGGCACCATGATACATATGTTATGGAATTGTACAATGGTGAATGGTTTTTGAAATGTCCTCGATCGGTTTGACATGGTGTGGAATATTGCTTTTCCAAGGACACCTTTGGCTGTACTTTAGAAATCCCCAAATTGTGTTCGACATTTAGATTGTGTGACGTTGTGTTGGGTCACTAAAGTACTTCTGGTGGCGACTAGACAAATTTTGCGTGTCTGGAAAAAGCCATGCGTTGAAGAATGGCTAGCACATGTGCAGCTCCTTTCGCGTTTTGAGAAGATCAAATTTGGTAAATTGCATAGAGACAAGGCTTATAAGAATTTTATGTTTAATATTTGACCGGAGTTAGGTTGCTTATGTTTTCATTCTTTGAGTGGGTTGGGGGGGGGGGTTAGTGTTGTGTTGTGTCTTGTGTTGGTCTGTGCATTATTGGTACCTTTGACAATATTGTATCAAAGTTCTGTTTGAAATTCTAAGATGCTGTGGATATTTTTCATATTGTTTATGCAATCTGTTTTTGTTTTTATTATACATTCCATGCTGATTACCTATTCATTGTTCTAATTGCATTGTAACGATTTATTATCCTGAAATATGACTTAGTTGTTGTTTTGTTGTTCTTTAAAAGTTAAATAAAGCGGATACACATTTTAAAAAAATGCTCCCTATGAGTAGTCGGAAATGAAACTCTGACAGAAGTTAGTCATGTTTCTGGTTAAAGACTTGAAAATCAATGGGGTGGGAAAGGGCCCATCTGACCCTGCTCCAAGAGAGATTTCCATACCTACACTAAGACAAGGATCTGTTTGTGTCAGGATGTCAAAAGCAATACTGTCCTGTGCCCAAAGTTCTATTCTGACCCTCACACTAAAACTAAACTCTAAGGTGAAACAGGAAATGTCTTTTACCTTGGGAGGTTTCAAAAAGTGTTCACAAAAGAAGAATAAATGGCTCCAACACACCAGTTCTTCCACGATAGAGGTTTGTGCTCCAGAGGGTGATTCCCATCCCCTGGATTCATCTTTGCTCTCCATGGTTATACATAGAACAGTTATTTATGCCTTCTTAGGCTCACAACCATTGATGTACACACTTTTTGGCTTGGCAATTGATTTTCCCAATTCCTGATATGCTTCTCTGCCAGGCTTTTATTTTTCTTCTCCTGGACAACAGAATACCTATTCTAGTCCTGATGTGTCTTCTCAGGACCGCATTTGTATCACACAGGGCTATTTGCCTGGCCTATTCTTCACCAAGATTCCCTACTTTCACACACTTGTGATTGCCTGTTATATTCTCCTGCAAGGGCTTCTAGTTTTCATACACTTGTGATTGTCTGGCATACTCTCCTGGCAGGACTTCTTATATTCACACTGGGCTTCTGCCCTTCCCCAACGTTGCATATTCAGTTTGTTTGTTGATTTGTCCTCTGGATATTTTATCCGGTCTGGGGTTCCCCCAATATGTGTATAACATATTATTTTGCTTGCATGGGTCTTGTTTGTCATTTACCACCCCTTCTCACATCAAGATCCTTCGTTCTTTCTCTCGTTTACTTGTTGCTTAATTGCTTCTACTCGGCATCCCCACTGCCTCTGGGTGGATTCACTGGCTCTTGTTGGCGTCTAACTGGAGAAGCGTCTGTCCGTTTCCCTCTTGCGGCTGCTTTCCCTTGGTTCCGGTGTCTCTCGCAGCTTCCACTTCACATGTCTTCTTTCCGGCCTCCGGTAGGTAAATCGCTGCTCTTGGTCACCTGCAAACGCCCAAGATTCTCCTGTCGGTTCCGCAGCCTCTTCCTTCTCCGTAGATGAGACGCCTGTCTCCACCACGCTAGTAATTGCCTCTCGGTTGCTTCACCTTCACAGAGAGACGCAGCTCTCTCCTGACAGCAGCAGACCTTGACTTGCTGCTTCGGTTGCCTTTTTAACTTCCCGACAACAAGTGTATGCGAGCAACCACGGGAGCGCTCGGTGGACTTGACCTCTTTCGCTCTCTACTGCTTGATTCCTCTTCCTCCTCCCAGTATTGGTTTAATTCTGGGATATGAAGTTCAAGTTGGAGAATTGCTTTGGATAACTTGAATAAACATTTCCAGTTATTTTAAATGGTGAATGAATTCTGGATTATTAAGTGCAATTGTAATGGGTGATTTCCCTATTCTTCGTGGTAAAAGGACTGGATGTATTACAATAGGCTATGAGGGTTTTAGAGATAGGAGGGTTATTTTTAAGAGAAAATGGGGGATACCATGTCCCAGCCGATGCAGCCATGACATCTCCCCTGAGGTTGTCTCAGCCCATGTGATCCTCCATCATATAGCCCCCGCCTGGGTCTGGATCGGGTAGCAGCTGCCGTCCCCATGTCACATGGGAGGTGGTCACTGCAGGGAAATCTGTGATGACTCCATCTGAGTCATCACATCCCTCTCTCTGACATATTCCGGGAATGGTGTCCAAGTCCTAATGAAGTTTGTGAAACTTACAAAGGCAGCGACTTTCTCCATAGCTAAATCCCCCCCACCCCCCATACACCCTCATTTTAGCCCACTATTGCCTTATAATTGGCCCTTACGCTGTCTTCCAGCAATGTGCCAACATCAGTCTCGCCGCATTCAACAAGTGAGTAGCCGGCATAGTCATAGGCCCTTTCATCGCATATGAACCCACTTCCACATTTCCTAAGATCACTTTTAACGGATCCATGGGCAGCAGTATACCAGTTGGGTCCCTAATATGGCCAAGTATCACAGCTTCCCCACCACATATGCACATTAACCCATTTTTGCTGCATTCTCGCCAATACAGAGTGAATGCTTGTGTGACAAACTATGAGGTACCATCGGAAACTGATCTGATCTTTTTATCGACCTTCATTTCGATGCCTTACACACACTTTCCCAGATATGTTCCCAATCTTCCTGCTTAATTTCTTTACCCAGTTAAACTTACCAATGTTTCATGTAGGGGAAAAGCATCCTCTGGAGTATTTCTGTATAGATTTTCCCTCGCTTTATCCCTTCTTTCATCGATATTTCCAGACCTGTCGGAGCTCTAGTCCCCGCCCGTTGTACTTCTCCATTCGTAATTCAATACCTTATCTGAGCATAGCTATATCTTTCATGCTGCCCAATTCCAAATTTGCCCTTGCATACCTGAAGTGAAGTTGGAGGTAGTTAAGTAACGGAGGAGTCCAGGATGTGAAAAAACTACTGCTTTAATAAAGACATTTCAAAAAGCAGGGATGCACACAGACGTCTTACGATTTCCAATGCGCTCAGCTGGTTACAGGCTTGTCATGGAGATTTATTACATAGTGACATCCCACACAAGATACATTTCTAAAACTTCAGATTAAATAGGATTGGGTCAGTTGTATGGATAGATATGTATTCTGTGTGGCATGGATGATCTAATTGGTCCGGCCATATCGGGTAACTTGACCTGGGAATACCTACAAGATGTTGCAAATGAAACTGTCATGCTAGTGCGTTGTGAGTGGTTACTGCAACAAAGTGTGAGTGAGCGTTAAAGGTGGGTAGGTATAAGCCAATGCAGGCTTTCTCTGCCTTGGAAATTTACCAGCACATGAGCACAATCTGGGTGGTGAGAAGGGCATCAGAGTGCCGCCTTTTCCCAATAAGGTTACCACTCTGGCTCCTCTGGCTGTAAGCAAGCACATTCTAACTTCATATCTTATTGTATCTTTTGTCCCACTGAAATGATTCTCGGAATAGGCCTTCTCTGCCACTGCAAGTCATGGCTGTAGGGACCGCATTTTGGATTGTCCTGCTCAGTGATTTGTGAGGATTTTAGCTGGGGCTTGTTCACGCTGCCTTCTCCCCTGTTTTAGGTGTAAGCTGATGAGAACCTTACATTTCTGCAATATTTGTTTCTCATTTATTCAAAAAGTTGTGTCTCTCTCCTGGGATATGCTTACTGTCTGTACCTTTCCAATGCTGGCTCAAACCTGCCTTTTCATAATGACCATGGCACTGTGCACTTGGTGTCTGAGCTGTGGCTCCTTTCGCTGGCTCAGCAAGAGTGAATCTTTCTCCCCACGGATGGCTACCATTCATCTGCCATGGCTGCATCTTCCATCTTGCTTTACATGGCCACTCAGTTTGGTTGCATTCTGCATCAAGCAAGCAGTTATATGTATTCTTTGTGTGATTGGCATTTCCGTATAAGAGAGGGTGTATGTAATCTCTATCTTGGTGATTGTAAGCATATTCTTCGTGTCTAAGAAACGTTTTTGTGTAGATTTGTGCAGGGATGCATGTGCTTCATGTCTAACACATTGTGTGTGTTTGTGTGTGTGCAGCCATGTCGCCTCTTCATAATTACTTCAGTGATGTCATCTGATTATGGTCTGTTGGGCTGCTTCAGTGAGTGTCGTCTCTCGCCTTGGTGGCATACTGGGGGGAGTGGCGTAGGCGCCCCCACTACATACCTCAAACGTAATTGGTCTCCAATTACTGTATAGGTCCAGTAATCTACTCATTCCTCCCCTCTCCCATTCCGCGAAAAGGCCATTCGGTCTCCCTGCTGTGAACTCTGAATTGCATCTAAGTGATGAGAATGGACCTATCCCTGGTTGAAGCCCTTGTTCTCGGAGGGCCCCCACCAGAAAGATGGGGAACATATTGTAGTTGCCAGGAATTGTCCTCCCTCGTGTTTCAAACCATTATCCACAAAAAGATGATGAAGGGAATAGATGTAGCCCCTTGCTCCGCGTCCTTCAACCCCTCGATACCTCTCTGCACTGACTTCAAGCATACAGGCTATTTCGGCAGCCATCTGATACTTCCTGATAGGTGGAGGAGGACATTGTTACAGCGGCTAATCTTCCGAGTCATGATATTTCTTGTAAATCCCATCTTGTAAATTGTAAGCGTTCAATAGACGATGGCCCAAGGTCCGGGGATGTTGGTGGAATAAATCCTCTCGTAAAATGAGGCTAGTTTAAACCCCAAATAGTCGATCCTCTTTTTCCCAGGGAAGTGGGTACAATCAGGCCAGTTCATCTACCACTGCTATACCCTCATTCACATTAAGCCCTTTCGATTTAGTATAGTTTATTATAAACCCTGAGACTACCCCACATTGCCAGAACTTCTCCAATACTGCAGCTATCGTCCTCCAAGAGTCTGTCAGGAATTAATAGCACATCATCTGCGTAAAACGCAATCTTAATTTTGTACTACCAACTTTTAACCCCTGTTCGATTTCCCTCTCCTAAAGCCAGGCATGCCAGTGGTTCCATTGTCTGTCTTTGGAAACACTAAGGGGATAGGGGACAACCCTGCAAGGTACCTCTCTTAATAAGTAACTTGGGCGTTAATGCCCTTTGACGCTTATTCTTGTGGAGGGGAATCTGAAATTTTGCCAATATCATGTCCTTGAAAAGAGAACCTACTCCAAACCTTCTAGTACGTATGTTAGAAATCTTCATTCCATTTTGTATGGGGCGATTGCCAGTATAATTCTGTTTTTCTAATTGCTTTCTTATTGTACCTGTTTTGGTGTTTGATTTTGTTGTAAAACCAATAAACACATTTTCAGAAGAAATCTCCAATCCACGCATGCCATCCAATGCAAGTATTATCTTTTGTCCAGATCTTCTACACCAATCTATATAAAAGCTATGGTGGTACTTACGTTATCATGCGTGGCTCTACCAGTAATTAAACTAGTCTGATCTGGGTGTATGATATCCGGCAACACCCTCATCAGTCGTTTAGCCAATAATTTAGCAGGAATCTTCGCAACTCCAATGAGAAGTGACATGGGATGATAACTTGCACAATCAGTTTGGGCTTTACCTGGTTTAAGAATTAAAATCATAGTCGGCTGTGCCATATCCTGAGAGACCATTCCCTTCACCGCAATTGCATTAATAGCTAGCTCAATGGTCCCACCAATAAACTCTTAAAACACTTTATACTAGGCATTAGTGAAGCCATCAGGTCCCGGGGTCTTATTGCCTGGTAAGGCATCTATTGCCTTGCCTACCCCCTCATGAGTTATGGGAGTTTCCAACCATTCCCATGTTTCTGCCGAAACTTTACTACGCAAACCTGCCTTGAGAATAAAATCTTTGTGTGAAGTTTATCTAAATGTTTCCCATCCATGATCCTCTCCTGATATGATGAAACTATTTCTAACTTTTCTCTCTCAACTCTCTGCACAACCCCTTGGTTATCCTTTGATTCCATGACATAGTTCCTCATCTTCTGTTTCCGCAGTTTCGCTGCAAGGAAGAGATTGGCCTTATTACACTTGGAGTAATACAATTGCTTAGTTTGGAGGATCCTTTTTTGCTCAGCAATGCGTTAAGTGTGCTTCCAGGCGGGAATGCATTTTTGCCAGCTCCCCCACAGCCTTGATGGATCTCTTACATTTGTGATCTGCCTCTGCTACCCGTCCCTCTAATTCTATACTTCGTTTCAAGGGCCCTCGTATGCCCTGCTAATGAATTTGCCTCTAACCACGCTTTACTCGCATCCTATATTGTGTTCCAATCCATGTACATGCTCGAGTTCTCCCTGAAGTATTTCTGTATTACCTCCCCCATTTGAGATTTGATGGATAAACCTTTCAATGCATATCATTCGGGCACCAACTCTTCCTGACCAGCGAATGCGGTGAGCCCTGTAACATTTTAACCGCTACTGGGTCATGATCCGAAAGGTACCAGAGCCCAATATCCACCTCTACAATTGAGGGAACCAGGACCGCAGAAACCAGCAACATATCTATCCTTGAAAACCCTCTATGTACCGCTGAAAAGTATGTAATCTCCCTCTCTTCCTGTATAATCAAAAAGCCAGGTTTCAGTTACTCTGAAATCTCTAAACAACTTGGCCAAAGCCACCCTATTATGTTGATCTGCTAACGTAACAGTTTGTGTTTTTCCATGAAGGGGTCCATAACGCAGTTAAAATAACCCACAATAACCATGTGACCTTCACACATCCCTCACAGCATTGTCAGCAATGTGTCCAGATACAAATCTTGATGCTTATTTGGACCGTACACCCCTAGGAACATAAAAAGCTGACCAACAGGCCCTTGATCACTAGGACTCTTCCTTCTGGATCCCTAGCCACATATTGTGATGTGAACCGCAGCCCTTTACCCATGATTATTGCACCTCCACATTTCTTCTCGGCAATAGAACTGAAATATTGTATCAGGGAAATCCCTGTCCTGCAACCACGCCTCATGCTTTACCAAGAAGTGTGTTTTTTGAAGAAACCAACATTAGTTCACAATTCAAGCAGCCTGTGCATGATGGAGCGACGTGGGGAGGTGAGACCCTGAACATTCAGGGTCACAAACCATATTTCGGCCAGTAGGCAGACACCTGCGTCTTCCCTATCTGGTCATCCATTCCCAACCATACTCTTCCCTTTGTTTCAGCTTGTCTATACCATCTGTCAATTTAATACTAACCCCTTCCCCTCTCATCACACTAAATAAAACTCCCCCACCAGCCTCCCCAAAAATGAACAAACTCAACTGTTCTGTCTGAACCTTCAACCCTCCCCCATCACCTTCTGCTCAACCCAGGTCCCACACTCAACCACCAATTTCCATCATCCCCAACACCACCTCCTCCCCTTATCCCGCAACGATCACTATACTTATCGCATAAGAGTCCTACTTTTTCATATTTTGCTCTGCAGGAAGCTCCCGTCCAAGAATGTCGGGTTCTCACACGAGGAAGCTCAGTGGAAGCAACTCTGCCATGCTCGCACCGCTCTCTTCCCCCAACCACTTCCTGGAACTCTCCTCCATTGTGGGGGTTTGGGGGGACACATGGGGATCGTTTAAGCGACCCTCTGGCGGGACCAAAGAATCCTTTAATTCTGTTACTTCCGCTTCTTGTTGTATGACTTCTTTTCGTTATCGAATAGCAGCCTACATGTGTGGTCCTAGCTATATCTCGCCCCTTTCTCTTGGAGCCAACCGTGACTACATGCAGAATCTTCCTCTTCTGGAATGTCACCTGAGCTAAATCTTGAAATAGTAGAATTGCAGTGTCCCTAAAATGAATCTTCTCCTGGGTCTTGGCTTTCCTCATAATCCTATCCTTCAGTTGGTAAAAGTGGACACGCGTAATCACATCAGGGACAAATCATTGCGTTGTTGCAACCTCCAGAATACACGATGTGTGCGAAACAGGATGATATCCATCTCTTCTTCCCCCTTGGATATAATGGAAAAGCTCTTTGAGGACAAAGAGTTGGAGTATGTCAATCTGCTTTGGTATTCCCCTTAATCGAATATTATTCCGCCTCATTCTATTTTCGGCATCTTCCTGTCTGGCAAGCACAAATTCTATTTGCTGTTCCGTCACCTTTACTCTTCCCACTAATTCCTCATGGTCAGGTTCCCGATTACGCCGATTTCACTCCACCTCTTTGAGTCTGTGTTCGGCCACTCTCACCTGTTTATCCAAATCTTCCATTGATTTAGCAAGAGTCAAGGTATTATCCTTCAACTCTTTCTTGATCTTCGCAAGCATAGATGTAAATCTGTTTTTGTTGCCAGGGAATCATCAACCAGACGCCATCTGTTGATGGTTCTTCAGTCTGTCCTGCGCTTGCATCAAACTTTTTATGTCTCGCGAAAGTGCTCCTTTCTGCTTGCCCGCTATCTTAGCTATTATCTCAGCAGCAACAAAGCCTCCCTAAAGGGGAAGCTCAACAAGTCTTTCCTTCCAACAGTTGGAGGCCTCTGTACTTCAATGATCCCCACCCCAGGAACAGAGTCCCAGATAGCCGATTTAGCTTAATTTTAGCACTTGTAACAAAAGCCAAAATTCACCTCTGGAAACAATTTCTTACCCTTCAGTCAAAATTAGCTTATATAGCCTCAACGTCGCATTGCCTATCCGCACATGTTACCTGCACCAAGCACATCTCGTTCTGCTCTGCTTGCTCTCCTCTGGTGATCAAAGGGTATACTTCATGCACCGCTCTTCAACATATCAATCCAACACCCTGCTTTTCGGATAGTCCTCCAGTGCCGCATCTAAGCGTCTTTCATGGCCTTGGCTCAGACGACCAGGCATCTCCAAAACGTATCTATATCCGGATGGGGAAGTCTATGGGCACCTCTCGCCATCCCTGAGCCCTGACTGCAGATCCGTCACTCCCGCTGCTCCGTGTCGTATCCTTTTATTCACTGGTACCCGCCCCAGGCACCATCTCCTCGCACCATGGGACCTCACAGCCGAACGTCTTCCTAACTTGTTTTGAGGATGGCGGCCAAACTGCTTAAAGCTCTTCCATGAGGGTGATCTTAAGAACACCGCTCGCTGTCCCTGTGGTCCCAGCAGCGGCTCACTTGTTCCCACTACTCCGCCTCATGACTCTTTCCTCAAGCCATGAGGCTTCTCCGTCCGCCTTCTCACCTGCCCTCCCCCTTCGGGAAAAACAGTTTAACATACTCTTTGCTCCCAAGAGGGTCAGAGACATTTTACCACCCTTCACGGCCGTGCTGCTGTCTGTTTGGAGGGGTACAGGGCTTCTGAGGCTCCTGGGATCACAGAGCTCTCAAGAAGTTAATCTTCCTGTTCTCCATGGTTGGCCACCCCTTTCCCTCTTCCTACCTACCAAGGATTTCTTCTGAAGGAGAATCAACATGTTTTTGGATTGCCACTGCTGACTTTAGGACGTTGGGTGCCCAGCCCCTCAGTTTGGTGCCCCTAATCTCCCCCTGCCCCCCTCAAACAGGTTGCAAATGGATTCTCTTTTCCTGTTGCCATGGATTCTAATTTGTTTTATATCCGTTTCTGTTGTATACTAAGCTGTTTCATACCCCATACTCTTTGGAGGCAAACAATCAATGAAATCAAGGCAGTCGCCCAGGGTTTATGGTTTGGTTCGTTTGTTTAAGCCCAGTAATCCGCTGGGAAGGGGAATTCCCCTGTTTACTTCAACCAGGCCCTACATCAGGCAGAAGGTGGTGGAACCTACCTTCGTGGTCCCTGCAGTCCTTTCACCCAACCTAAAATATGAGACTCGTATGGCTAAAATATGGGACTCAAAAAGGCTGTTTTAACCATGATTATCTCCTTACTGCAACTTCTAGTGTAATTCCATCCAAGCAAGATTTGAAATAACCTGATTGACACAATGATCCTCTGGCACAGTTGAAGAGCACTTATAACCGGGCAACATTGCTCTGTCAGCAGGCAGTTACTCCACCATTTCTACCCTGTTCCTGTTTTCAATGCCCTGTCGCCTACAAGTGGGTATGATGCTGCTGCACCATCTGCCTCGCCATGACATCCCCCAGTGCTGTGGGTTCAGCTCCCAATTTCAAATGCTCCATGCTCGCATGTTACTGCCTGTATTCCCAGATGGCTCTTATTAGGTGATTGGTGGCACTATGCATGTGAAGCAGAGGTGCTTGTGTATGTGTGAAGGGCAATGTGAGAAACCTGAAGGTGTCTCACCCGCTAGTCCCAGGGATATGTCATCCAGGTGGCCAGGACACGGCCAACGCTTTCGGAACCCGTTCTTGAGGGTGGACTGGTGCAGGAGGATCACCTGGGTGAGGGGTCTTGTGGGAGTGGGACGATATCCCCTGCCCTGTAACACCTTTACCCCATCCTAACAAGTATGCCACTTAGGAACTCGACCCCCCCCACCCCCTTCCCAACACAAACACTTCCTCACAGATTGCTCACTACGAGAGAAAACGGACTAACACCCAAGCCGTATACCTGACATGTCCCAATACAATTACTGACCATTACACACACACCTGACTTCTATTACACTTCCCCACACGGATAAAAGACGGCGCACGAGAGCACACTCTGAGCAAGGCAAAGCACACTAGGAAACCGTTCCAAGATGGCAGTTTCATACAAGGCGAAAGGCGGCAAAACTGAAGAGGAGCGCAAGGATGGAAGTGCCCTTAACCTTTTCAACGGAAGACTGTTACTTTCATGAACCTTCGAGAATAGGACACTTTAGACCAGGAATCGAGTCTAAAGAATCCTGCATTGTGCGTCAGAGCTACCCGGGCTCTCCAGCGATAGTCAAGGCGAGGAGAATCGTTAGCCGCTTCTACAACAAAGCAGCGCCAGTGAAGTCAGCACAGCCGAGTATTTAGGGTGTCATGATCACTGACCATGCCCCCAGATTAACTTCCAGGAATTCTTGGACACTTGCTTACCATGTCTGGGTGGTGGGTAGGAAAACAATGGAAAAAACATGATTAAGTGACTTCCTCATAACCCAACATGGCCACCTAGAAGCGGCCGTGTGGGTCTAGATGTTAACACTCATTGGGTATTTAAGCCCCTCCCCTTTGTTGATCCGCGCTTCGCGCCTTTCTGCAGTTGCAGTGTACGCTTACCGCGGTTCCACTCTCCGTCACAGTTTGCTGAAGGAATTAATTTCCTTGTTATATTCCCAGTCAGTGTATTAATTCCCTTGTTATATTCCCTGTCACAGAATATTACTTCCCTAGAACTTCCCGTTAGTTTGTAACTCCGCAGTTTTTGTGTGTACAAGTTTCCTGTCAGAACGTACGCTCATTCGCCAGCAGTCGGCAGCGTCTCCTGTGCCATTTTACTCCTGTCAGCATTCCAATTCACTGCAAGTATTTCTCTCACAGTTCTTTGGTGTAACGCGCGCCTGTTTCATTTCATTGTGTTTTCTTCAGGTTTGCCGCGTGTGTAGAGCTTTTGGTTTCCTCAGGTGCGCACTGTCACATAGGGTTTACCTTAGTGTGTGCCGTGTTGGTTCAGTGCTTTGAGTCCTCAGGTGCACACAGTCACTTAGGTTTTCACTAAAAGAGTGCTGTGTTAGTTTACCCATTAAGCTCTTGAAGCGCGCCCTCGCAGTCCGTTGTTTCTCTTCAGGTGTGCCGCCTGTTGGAGCTTTTAGCCCCTTCAAGGTACGCACATCTTATGATTGTCTTCACCTCTGAGTGAGCCGTGTGGGTAATAATGAAGTTCCTTTAGACTCTGTCACCATAGCATAGGATTCCTCTCATGCTACAATAGAATTTCTGCACAGAATTTCCGAACGTTGTTTTATGAGTGTTCCGAATTAGACATTTCCATGGTTGTATGTGTTAAAGCAAGTGCCTTTGGACAGTGCTAATTAGAGCCTTATAAGCACTAAGAGTGTTTCCATTTGTTACACAGTATTTACACTCCAAGTACATTATTGAATCCTTGCTTAGACACACTTCCCAGTTTCCCATTGTCACGCCTGTATGGAAGGGTTTTTCCATTCACTCCATTGAAGCAGCCTTTTCATCCAGCAGTTCCGATTCTTCAGGACAAGCGCCCCTGCTAGAAGCAGGATGGAGAGCCCATTATAAAAACACCAAAGGTAAAGAGAATTAGAGAGAGTAAACTAGGACCTTCATAAGAAATCCAAATCTTGTTACATTTTCTCTTGGAAATGATCACTGAGGGGTTTCCTGTGTATTTCCTAGATGAATGGTGGCAGTATACAGAAGAACCATCCTTGTAAGCAAGAAGAGTCCTAAGGTTAATCATTCAGGAGTGGTGTCCCTGCAGAGTTCAGGTAAGCGTTACATAGGGAGACTGATACCAGATCGGTCTGTGTTGAAGCCAAGGTTGCAAGCGGCAACATTGTATAGTGAAAGCTGGAGAGCACAGTGTATGAAGCGTATATGTGGTAAGCAACGCAAACAAAATTAAACAGATAGTGATGGAACTTTGAAGCCAAGATACGATACCTTAGAGTGGTCTGGCACCACGTGGGTGCTCATTCGAATGTCTCTGTTAGCTATCCAACTGAAAGGTGGCAAGTGATAAAGAATTGTGAAATAGAAATGGAAGTGGTCCTGCAAAGGGTCAAGTAAAATCCTGTGCACATTCGAAAGTCTTTGATAGTGATAGTATAAAGAAAGAGTTGATGACAAAGTAAATTGAAGTTGGTCCAAGCCCGGCGGAGGGAAATCAGCTGAGAGCGTTTTTGGTTAAAGCAAGTTTGTGTTGAAAAGTTGAATTGGAATTGGTCAGAGCCCGGCGGAGGTAGACTAATTGAACATTGTGTTTTTAAAAGGATCTGAGCCCGGCTGAGGGGGATCCGAGGTGAATAATGAATCGCGTCAGAAATTGAGTGCTTGTGAAAATCTGAAGGAGGAAAAGAGCTTATTGTTTGTTGCATTGGGCACTCTTAAAGTAGAGACTTGGGCATGGAAGGCCCTGATGCTAATGATTGAACAGTATCCTCCTGTTAGTGAAGCCAGGGACTGTGCTAAGCTCGAGTGTACCGCCTTGTCCCGTGCTGAAAACGTGGGGAAGGGAGGCCAACAGCCTGACATATCATTTTGTGAACACTTCTTTCTTTTTCGTAACACGGTTTCCCCTACTGTTTGCATTTAGAAGTAAGGATTGGCAATAGGTTTATTACTACAGGCCCTTTTTATTTTGACAAGACACCACTAGGACTGCATTGTTATTTTGATGGTCGTAGCTTGCTCCCATCTATAGATTTAGGATTAGATAGGCGTTTTTCAAACCCTTTTTGAAGTTCAATAACCACCCTTGAACTGTGGTCACTTGTGTCTGTCTTACTGTTGATACCATGCCTTCCCTGCAGCAACTTGCGCCAGCGTCTCAAGCCACAAACTGGTGTCCTCACGAAAGGAACCTGCAGACAATCTCTCACTGAGGTTCTCAAAGGGTGCTTTGAGAGTTTCATCAGAGGCTGGTGTGAATTGTAGGACGAGTTGGACCATGCCACCATTTCATTTGCCTGTGCATTGCTGTGGATTCATTTGGCAACACCTCGTTGGTGTAACCTGCTTGACTAGCGTCCCTCTCCAGTAAGCTAAAGTAGTTCCAGACCCCACACAAAAGTGGCCACTTCCTGTTTTGCCTCTTCCCCTTGCTTCCGATCTTCTGCGGTCTGCACTTCTTGCTCACATGTCACTTGAGTTTATCATCAACTGCATTTTCTAGCAATCTGGGGACAATATTCAAAACTGCTTGTGTATCCGCAGCCAATTTCTTCTTCAATTGGCCACAGCATGGGCCTTTTCAGTCATACTGCCAATCTCCAGACACCTTGCCAGCTCCTCCAAACTACCTTCTGTGGCAGTTGCAAGCACTTCTTCATTTGCTGCCACTCCTTTTTCTGATCAGTACTGCAATGACCCTCCCACCCCAGGCAGCACGTGCTGTGTACAGGTACAACATGCACACCATTCACTACCAAAATATGGCACATCCTATTCTTCAGTGACGCAAGCCTCCTTCCTACTCCACTTCTACCATTAGTAAAATGCCCAACCATGTTTTATCATTTTTAAGGACATTTTTAAGGACATTCACTAGACAGAAACAAGAGACCAGTGAGCTACCAGGATACTCAAATGGATTCATAAGAGACCCACACAGACACTTGGAAAGGGTTCTCGAACATACAAAGGGAGGTAACTAAAACACAGGAGGGAGTCTTAGTTTCAAATTCAAACGTGTTTTCATTTTTCTTTTACTCATAAACTGGGAATGCTATGGGCAAGTGTTCACTTTTTTTACAAGGGTAATGGAAGAAGTGCCTATTCCAAGAAGAAGCACAAGCCCTTATCTCTTTTTAGAGGGGGTGCAATTGAGCAGGTTCAGTTCTATGATTATCTAGGTCTGAGACTTATGGCATCATGTAGTTGGAAAATGCAGGTTAAGAAGGCCAACCTCACCATGGCTAGATATAGCGGGGCCCTCACTAGATTTCATCAACGAACATGGGAATGGGGCAGTGCTGGTCTCGCTGGAGGCCTATGGAGCAAAAGCACATCAGGCAGCATCGTTTGGGGCGGAACTCTGGGGGCACGTGGAGACCAGGTCACTTGCAGTGACTAAGACAACATTTCTGAAGAATATCCTTGGGTTGCCCATTGCGTCCCCGAACATCCCAGTGCTTTTGGAAACTGGATTGGAGGGGTTTGAGATGATCTGTAAGTTACGCCCGGTCCTTTACTGGGCTCGCCTATGATCTAATCCTCACCTTCGTAAAAACAAAGAGGCAGTTACAGATGTTTTGTCCCAGCAGGGGGGCAGCTCCTTAAAGTGGGCTGCCCATGTGAATGGATATCTGGGTTTGCTGGGTTTGGAGGATTACTGGTCAAATCCCTCAATCATCATACCGGTTACAAAGGAAGCGATCAAGAGCGCAGCAGGGGCAAATGCGTGGGAGGACATCCGGGGAAGATCCAGGGCTTCTGAGCAGCTGGCCGGATATCTTTCAATAAAGACGCAGTCGGGCTACAAAGAATACCTGGACTATGTCTTGCCCAAGTGGGAAAGAGCATTATATTTAAAGTTCCGTATTGGAATCTTGCTGACTTCTGTATTTCGGCATAGATGGAATATTGCTGTTTCCGCGTCATGTATCCTTTGTGGTGAGTCTGAAGATAAGATACAACACCATTTGTTACTGTTCGGCCACCAAGCCTCTGAGGAAGCGCTCCCAGAAGCCTCTGTTCTTAAGTCGTGGATGTAGGTCCCTAGCTGGTGCTATAGCAATTTGCCTGGGCGCCTCGGATAAGGAGGCTGTCCTTGCCACTACAAGTTATCTGACCTTGGCAAGAAAAACTTATGTGAGGAAGGCTAAGTTGCTGAACAGTGTTATGGGGTAAAGACATCTTTCTGCACGAGTTGCTATTGTCTGTATCTTGATCTGTTTTTATTTGGTTTTAAGGTAAAGCACTGACTGCGTAATTTTAGTGGAGTAATTATGAGCTAAGCGATTGTGACAATGTAACTAATGTGTTTTTTAACTTTTCTGTGAACTGCTTTTATGATTATTGTGTCGAAATAAAGCAATAAAAGTAAGTAAAGGAAGAAGTAACATACGGCCAAAATACAGCCAACTGATATTATAAGTACTAAAGAGAGAAGGGCTTTTTTTGGTCCCATGAAGGAGAAAGAGCAACGATTACAGCAGGGGTCGGGGGAGGCGGAGACTGCAGCTTGCACTCCTGCTTTTGCAGCCTACCAATTTCAAAACGAGAGATTTGGGCTGTTTAAAGAGCAACCCAACCCCCCCAGAGCATGCCAAATCTTTATTTTTTATTTTTTTTAAACTTTCTTTATTGGCATTTTCAACATAACTTACAGTGAGGCCATGCGCTGACTGTAACTTGAGACCCGCTCCCTCCCCCAGCCCTCCTTCTTGCCCTTTGGAACAGCAAAGTCTTTAAACCAAAACAGTTATCTGCGTGACGCCGCCTCAGGGACTGTAGCGTTGTATGGCACGCTAACGACAGGTCGCTGCGATGAAGATGGTGGTTGTGAGTCTAGGGCGTCTGTTGTTGACAACAGGAAAGCAATGTATGGTCCCCAGATATCTGGGGGGCGTGAGTGGAGCGGTAGAGTCTTGATGAAGTCCGTCTCTACGTCCTGGCAGTATGTGATGTCCTTAAGCCAGAGTCGGGAGCTTGGTGGGGGGCCCCTGCCTCAGGTATATGCGACTCTCCTTCAGGCTAGGATAAACAAAAGGTCTGTCAATTTCCTGACCGTGTTCGTCAGCGATCGGGTCAGGCCTAACATTGCCATCTTTGGGTCTATGTCGAGGTCCGTTCCTATTATTGCTGATGTTTTCTCAAAGATTGCGTTCCAGGAGATGGCAACAGGCGGGCAGGACCATGCCAGGTGAAGGAAGTCTGCCTCCGACTCTCCGCATCTGTGAAACTCTGCCAATATTCTCTCTTTGAGCATGGAGTCGCTTGGGGGTATGGTACTTTTGGTGGAGGAAGTTGAAGTGGATTAGCTTAAATCTCAGGCTTATCGCGACCTTTTGCGTGAGATTGAGTATGTAGGCCCATTCTTCGTCTGGGATTCTGGTATCCAACGCTTTTTCCCATCTTTTTTTGCTTTCGAGCAAGGTGGTTTCTGTTCGCTAAGGAGGGCTTTGTAGATATTCGTCACCAGGTTTCCTTCTCCCTGGGCTTGGATTGTGTCATGCAACAGCAGCCATTCGGCTGGTTGTTCCAGGAAGGTCGGGATTGCCGCCTGAAGCGAGTGTCGTAGTCTTAGGTAAATGAAGGTATCTAGGGCATTGTTGCTTCCCCTTTCTCATGCTTGTTGCAAGGTCAGGAAGGTTCCCTCTGGGAAGAGGTCGTGCATGGAATTTAACTGGAGTTTTGCTGTCCATAGTAAGAATACTTTCTCAGCCGTGATGGGAATTCCCGCAATGTGTTTGATTGGGAGAATCTGGTTATGACGGCGTTTTTTTTTTTTTGGCAATCTTTCGCCAAATTGAGTATGTGGTGGCGACGGGGTTCATTGATTGTTGGCTGGCTGAAAATTGGCTGAAAATTATGGCGCGAAGAAGGTGTGGAGTTGCGAGCGCCCTTTCAATTTGGACATGGGGCCTTATAAACTGCGTTGCATACCAATGGCTCAAGAATTGTGCTTGGGCTTTGGACGAGGTATCCTCTTCAAAGTTCAGTTTGGGTTGTGACTTGTTGGATTTCCCCATTGCAAGTTTATGTGCGCAGTGCGGACGTTATTCTGCTGATTCTTCCTGCTGGTGAGCTAGGATATTGGTGCGGGGTGTTGGGTCTAGGAGACCGTGCTGTTTGGTGGCGGGGGGGCGTGTGCCGCTGGGGGGTTTTCAGGATTGCTATGTTGCCTGGCGTAGTTGAGTGGCACGCGTCTCGTGGTTCTAAGCGAGGGACCCAACAAGTGCCTGAAGGGTTGGGGTGGTGTCAGCACCTCTGTTTACCAGTGTAGCTTGTACTTGCATGGGATCAGTTTTACTGTTTACTTTTTGGCCAGCTGACAGTGGCTGGGGAGCGGCGAGGCGGCTTAGAGAAGCTGTGCCAGCAGTGGTGTGTGCAAGTCTTGCCTGTTTCAGCACCCTTGCAGCAAAGGCAATGCCCCTTGCGGTGGTCCGTGTGAGAAAGGGTTGCCCGGGCGGGTCTGGCCCTACAGCTTGGGTGTCCAGATGATCCTACACCTGGACACCGATGGTCTGTGCCTCTAAAGTGTTCAGCTCGCCCCCCGCCCCGCTGCATGCGCTGTACCTGGGTGTTCTGGTCTGCTCCCGCGATGGCTCGGGTGCTTCACTTTCCTCCGTTCAGTTCGTGGCCTCAGCCGGCGGATGTCACCGCGTTTCGGATGTAGCGCTGGGCGCGTGCATAGGGGGCCTGTTGTCCTCTCTCCTTCGGGCTCTGCGCCCGCAGCTGTTGGGGGTTGCCGCTGGGCTGTAGCGCCGCAAGGCCAGCCGTGTCCGGTCGCAGGGAGACCCGGCCCTGGCGCTGCTTCCAGACGTCCCTCACACCGCCGGGGGCTCTCTCAGACGGCGCCGCACCGTGCTCAGGCGGGGGTGGGGGGGCAGCGGGGTCCTCTCGTCGGCCTCAGCCTCCTCTGCGAGCCTCAATGTGTTGCGGGGTCTCAGGGGTCTGGGCCCACGGAACCGGGCTTATGACTGTATTCTTCTTGTGGCCTGGCCGCGTCTTCAAGGGCCGGCCCTCGCATCCGGCGACTCCTGGGTGGTCCTGAACCTCCAGGGACCGACCAGGGCCGTCCCAGCTCTCCTCCGCTCGGGGGCCCGCTGCTGTTCTCTGTGGCAGCCGCTGATGCTGCACTGGCAGATCTGGCGGAGGCGGGCGGACGCCAAAAGACTTCCAGGCCTCTCTATCTGGGGGCGTTGGGGTGCTCCATAGGCTGTTTATAATCTTCTCTTGGCGAGTAAGGAAAGATGAGCTGTGGCTAGTACCTTGCAATTTAAAATGTTTACCCCAGCTCTAGAAGATTTATAATTTATTTTTTTACCAACTTTGTTTAATTTCGGCTGCACAAATAGGAAATGGTACTGACATTTATGAACCAGACAGTCAGACATGCTTATTCATGCTTCCAAGCAGTTTCGCCCCCACACCCTTTTTCTCCGCCCAACCTCCACCCTGTCCCATGCCACGTGGCCCAGTCCCAGAGTTGGCCTTGCAAAAACTGTGCCACCTGCCGCGGTTGGTATACTTGTGCCGGAAACTCCAGGCCATGTTCTAGGATGGGGGTCCAAATCTCTGTGAATCTATGAAACACCCATTCTTTGGCCGCTTTGACTTTTTCCGCTACTAGGATGTCCCAGATTCCAGCAGTGGGCAATGAGCAGGCCCGGGCAATTGTGACTCTTGCTGCCAACCAGAGGTGAGTGACCAGTTTGGCGGTCAAACCCGATTTGGTGTACACATCCGGGACAAGGACCCCCAGCAGCCTTATTGCAGGCTCCGACGGGAGAAGAGTTTGGGGCATTGTTTCATTGGGTGGATGCCACCTTTTCCCAACATTTCTGTACCCCTGGGCACTCACACAACCTATGGAAGTATGTACCTCGTGCTCCACACTTCCTCCAACAGGCTGGGTCCAATGATCTCTCAATGATATGTAGTCTGTTTGGTGGATAGTACCAACGGTACGTTAGTTTAAAGGCGCCCTCCTTATTGGTCGCCCTTGTCGGAGTAATTACGTGACCATATGTCCACCCATGTCTCATCGATGGGGGATCCCAGGTCTGCCTCCCATTGCGTCATATAGCTAGGTCGGAGCGCCCACATATCAACCTGCAGGAGTTTGTATAGTTTAGATATGAGGCTGGACCTTTGAACCTCTGTCGGAAGCGGCTGTTTCACTGCTTCACGATTCAGTGCGGCTTGACGGAGAAAGTGCTGACGAGCGTTGGCGAGGGTCCGTTCCTCTAACTGAACGGACGAGGAAAGGACGAGGAAGGGAAGAGGAACCGCGGTGTAGGCGTTTGCATTTGATACCGGCACCGAGGGGCTGAGGGGCCGAGGGGTCGCCTGAGCTCGCCTGGTTTTGCTCGATACGAGCTCGACTGCAACAAGTGATTTCGGAGCGGTCACGGAGCGGTTTTGGAGTGGTGTCGGAATTGTTGAATCGCCTAAACAGTCTGTGTGGCTCACAGCGGAGGCAGAGTGGGTAAGATCCACACGCTTGCTATTCTATCCACACTATCGACCCCCTCCCCACTCTCCCTGCCTCTCTGCCCCTTATATTACACGCAAAAAGCACTTATAGGGCACTCTTTTCAGCTGCTTTACCCCGTCTTCACACTAATTTTAAATTAACGGCTATCGTTGGAGCTGCCGCCCATTGTAAACAGTGATTGTGACTGAAAAGCCTTAGTGGTCCGCCGTAGCTCCCGCGGCCCACGCTCCGACCAAAATGACACGTGGTGTTTCGATTGTTAATTTAGGCGGGGCACCCCAAAATCAGTCTAGGCCCCCGCCACCGTCCCGGTCATTGCCTTCTGGCCCTCAAACGCGCCTCAAAGTATTGCAGCTGCGCCGAAACTTGACTAATGGATTGGAGTTAGAGGCAAGCAATACCGATTCACATGTTGTCCCATGTAAAAAAGACAATTCAGTAATACCGTCATTACAATTACTGGCAACAGTGGCAGCAAACAAGATAGACCCCACTGCATTTCAGGATTTCCAGATAGTACAGGTGCGCGAAGCACAACAATGTCACGACAATCGCTTACCTGAAACGGGGAAATCAGCCAGAACCATCACACAGTGCGAGCTATCGGAAACGACTAAAACAAACAAAACATCAACAGCTCCAGATCTAGTTCTACCGTCGCCATCAGTTTACATTGACGCGAGCGAATCACCCTTTGATGTAACTGACTCCGAATTGCTAGCGCTAAGAATGACGAGCGAGAACAGCACTGAAGATCTTTCAGCCACGTTTACCAACGTGGCACAATCAGCCAGACCCTCCTTTGAACCCGGCTGTCCAACTCACGTACAAGCCGCGGGCGTGTGGGAAGCCCTTAAGGCAGGCCAAAACCGTGAGCCTGACGTGTCTACATTTTTTCAAGCCCGTGGATTAAGTATCCCGACTCCCTTGATACAAAGCATTCCAGTTAACAGGAACAACTGCTTACACACCGCTGATAGATTGAGAACCAACGTAGACCTATTAAGTGACCCAAGACACCTAAAACGAACGCATGTCGACGAAATAAAGCACAAAGACTCCACGGCAAAAAAACAAGCGAAGCTTGACCCAAATAACGATCCGACTAAAAAAGTCAGAGGGGGGCCTGGTAATGCGGCCGCCCATGCGAATACAACTCCAAGGAATAAGGAATCGTCCGCATCAGAGTTGGCCGCGAGAGAAGCGCGCCTAACTGAAAGAATGAAAGCCGACTTCCTAACGATGCGTGAGAGATTAGAAGACAGTTTCATTCAAAAATATGGAATACTTTATGATAATATCAACGGCGGAAGCAGAGCAAGCTTGAATTCCCCGCTCTCAAACACAAGTACACCCCATACGAAAACTCCTACAGGATGCAGAATGGCCAATGACAACAGAAGGAAATCTAACGCTTTCGTTAAAATAAACGAGACTTACAAAGCGTTTTTACAAGCTTTAGATGCATCGTCCACCCTTGATAGTGAAACAGATTCTGATGCTAAGAACAAAGCTCATTTGTCTATAGCTGCTGGCGTACAAATTCACAACAACGTATTAGCAGCAACGTCGATAGCCATGATCCCATTTATGAAGTTATACGAAGCCCTGCACGACTCTCTAAAAGGCCATCTTTCAGTGCTGGCTACACTAAACACCAAAATGTGTACGCTGGAAACGCTCGCGCAAAATATTACCAAGAGACTCGATTATGAAGCCGATGCCTCACGGTGCTGGCAATCGCGCTTAAGCGACATTGCTAGACAAGAATCAAATGATAAAGCCGATTTGATGCAGGCTGTCATAGAATGCACAAAATGGATGCGACATAATACGACACCTAAACATGATCATAGGGTGGAAAAGGAGTGTAGTTCGACTGAACCAAGATCGATAAAGAAGCCAGCGCCTAATCCAAATGGGCCTATGCAGACCCCCAAAGAGTCCTCGATCATTGAACACATTGAAACGGAAACTGCATCACAGTCGCTCGCATTGAATACAACCGTTACAAAGCATATATCTTCAAAGACGGCACCAGCTGCATCAATGGGATCGCGTCCTGCACGTGATGAGAAGGAAACCCGCGATCCAACTTCAATGAGCAAGACAGCGAATGTCAAATTGTTAGAAGAGACTGAGAAAGTATCAACAAAAGATACTATACTATCAAGTATGTTTGATGCTCAAGTTCCTACTAACCCAGACGTGCACGACCTGACTACCAAATTATCCTTTGGCATCTTTTCAGGGCAAGCAAAAACGATAAAGGTACGAGACGGAAAAAAATCCCAAGCTGAATCCAAGCCAACAGCTAAATGTCCTAAAGCAAGACTTGAACCAAAAGCAAAGAGACCACGAACCAATGAGGCAAAAAGATTCATAAGGAATATCACAACTCCTCCGCCCCTCAGTATGTTCAATCAAGCGACGAAGAAGGGAAACCTGCTAAATGGAGAAAAAAAAAAGAGAAGAGGAAAACAAATCGAATATGCAGGTAAATACGGCCCATAAAAGAGCGAGAGAAGAGATAAGTGATGAAGAAGAGACTAAGGGGGAGCAGTCGATAGATCTCTGCGACCTATCGACCTACTCCGTGGACGACGGATCCGAGGAACCCATGGCAAAAATTTGGGATAACAAAAACAGAAAAAAGAATGCGGCCACATTAATTGAGACATCAGCTGACAAGAGACCAAAAAACCCTCTGCCAACTAACGCAGAGATGAAGGGAATAAGCAGTAATTCCCAGGTCGTAGCCGAGCCTGCTAAGGCAGCTAGTACAGAAAAACACCGTAAAGAACAAAATCGGCGATACACTTCCCCTTTAACACGAAATCCAAATCCTAAACAGACAAGAGCTCAAAAAGCCATATGTGATGGGCAAAACAAAACAAGCTCCCATCAATTTGTTAAATCAGTAAAGTGCAACAGCTGGAAATTACAACTCGAAAACGTCTTAAGTGACCAAAATGAGGTAAACCTCAATCGCCGCAATATCATCAAACTATTGCACACAATACCTACTCTACGCACAATTGATTCCGACGACATTGTAGTCGTGGAATATATGTCAGAGGCAAGATTAGACTGGGTTACTCTACACCTTAAGTCTAAATTAATTGCCAGACAACTACTTGACGCAAAAGAGGATCTGCTATTTTTTGGCTTTGATGTACAGTTCTCAGATGAAGGTTCCCCCCATCAACAAGACCCAAATTCAAGTCTGCTCGCCCAACAGAATGATGAGCGAAAACGCACAGATCTACGAGACCAGTTAAGATCGTCACCCACGTCGGCTCAAACAGTCTCTTCAAACCCACGCTGGAATTCCAAAGCTCTGATGAGAAGGGACCACTAGGAAATGATCCCCGGAAAGATTGTCATTCACCGTTTGGTCTCTTGGAATACAAGAGGATTTACCCATTTATTCCAAGAGAAATGTTCACAATTTGATGATTGTACGCTTATATGCCTACAAGAAACGTGGCTCAGGCTTAAACCATCACGTGATGGTTACACAATACTGTTTAACGCCGCGGGCAAGAATGAGTCTGGTCGACCATTCGCTGGGCTCATCACGATGATCAAAAACAATTTAAACTGGTCCATTATAAAAGCCATAAACCCGAACCTCTTCATTCAAGCGACAACGGTAAAACTACCAATGATCAACGAGGGGCCGGGAGACCACATGTTAATTATCAACGTGTATTGGAATCCAGCAATGATCTCCCAAATCAAATTCATAACTACTGTCGCTGCATTGATCGA
This sequence comes from Ambystoma mexicanum, assembly GCF_040938575.1. Taxonomy (NCBI): domain Eukaryota; kingdom Metazoa; phylum Chordata; class Amphibia; order Caudata; family Ambystomatidae; genus Ambystoma; species Ambystoma mexicanum. The sequence continues at coordinate 1,237,562,237 of NC_090927.1, read as the reverse complement.
TGATTGTCTAATCACTTACAATGAACTAAGAATAATCATTTGCGGTGATTTAAATTACTCTTGGTTCACGGAACGCAAATTACATCAAAAAAATAAACATCCCGTCATCTGACGATTCAATTGACAGAGGCGCTCGCTGGATGAACGAGATGACGTCAAGAAACTGCTCGATGCTAAATGGATGCACAATTGGAGACATCCCTGCTGCACCGACATGGCACCGTGGATCGAGCAACAAAACTCTAGATTATATTTGGACATCGAGAAATCTATTAAGCAAAATCATTCACCTGACAACAGTAAGATCGACAATAAGCGACCATGACGCATTAATGATGACATGGCACGATATGGCGGTGCCGCAAGCAGAAACCAAATTTACGGATCCGATTATGATCAACAATTCAGGATCAAGGCTGAAAATTAACGCCAAACAACTGTCCGCGTTTACTGATAATTATCTGTCAACCGCTACAGCGACTTCTAATATCAACTATAGCCCGCTCCTGTCGCAGTTTAGCGCAGACATCGTTAATCAAAAGACCCATCATGCAATCAATAGACATCCTTTCAGCGAAATCCTGTGCTCAGCCAAGAAACAACTGCGCAGCGATCTAACAAAGATAAAGAAGGGAAAAGGCAAAGATAGTGCCGACCAAATGAAAAAACGGCGGCTGCACTATAGAAATTGGCTAAAAGCATTCAGCACACAGCGCGATCAGGAGCAAGCGGAAACCATGCTGAAGACCATTCTGCGAAAAGATACACGTCAGTTATCGGAAATAATAAATACTGGATCAGTTAAACCAGCCTATGATATGGCAAATGGGGTAAATGACGCAAGATGGGTCTCCCATTACAGAGCAGTTTTTGATGCACAAAATATCGAATGCAAAAAACCAGCAATTGAGAACACTTGTAACTGGCCCACTCCTGAAACATCGGAGGATATAAAATGCGCCATTCAAAACTAAATAATTCCAGAGCTGCTGGCCCAGATGGTATTTCCAACGTGATGCTGAAAACAAATAGTCCTTTGTGGGTAACATTTATCTCCACATTGTTTGAGAGGATCGCTGCATGTAAAACCCTACCTGAATCCTGGAATACAGCAATAGTTGTGCCAATTTTCAAAAAAGGAGACCGCAGCGATCCGACAAACTATCGCCCTATCACGTTGCTTGATACTATCGGAAAAATATTTGCCGCTTTCCTCCAAAAGAAACTAGCACTCTGGGCCGACCAAGCAAAGGTAATTGACAAACACCAAACAGGATTCACCAAGGGAGTCGGCGTTGAAGTGAATCTAATCATTCTAAATACCATAAAACTGGAAGCCATTAAGAGCGGCAGTAATGTGTTCATCGCCTTCATAGACCTGAAACAAGCTTTCGATACCATCAACCGTCAGAAGTTATGGGGAAAATTACTATCATGGTCTTGCCCTCTTGAGATACTGATACCTATCATGGCATTGTACACAAATACTTCCTTCCGGGTTAGACTGAATGCAAAAGGAGACCTCTCTGATACAATCTCTACAAAGAGAGGAGTAAAACAAGGCTGCCCTCTTGCAGCTTTACTGTTCAAACTTTTTATTTCGGATCTACCTATCGCCCTAACTGAACCAAGGACATTCCCCCGAAGATCAACAACCATCATGTATCCTGGGTCATATATGCTGACGACATAGTCCTCTTAGATACCACACAAATTGGACTTCAACGTTCCTTAGATGCTCTTCAAAAGTACTGCAACAACAATGACCTGCTAATAAATACCAAGAAATCAAAGATCATGGCAATCGATAGCAGACACAAAGGGAGTAAAAAAAATTTCAGTTGGTTTCTCAATAAAGAGAAAATAGAGGTCACAAACTCTATTCGATGGAGTGCAATTCAATGTTTCAATTTGTGAATGGAATTGGACCCAAGACCTATTAACGCGAACTACAATGTTTGCCTTGCAAGGGTTGAAACTCCATGCTGCACATGGCAAATTTACGCTGAAACCGTTACTCTCCTTCTACCTGCAAAAAGTTGTGCCAGCCCTAACGTTTGGCAGCGAGGGAGGTTGGAATATACCCGCAGATTTCTGGTGTAAGCTAGAGGGCAAGTTCTGGCGAAAAGTTCTACGTCTACCACAGAATCTTTCAATAGTAGCAATCCGCTACGAACTAGGCTTAGAGCCTTTATATGCCACAGTGATATGGAAGTCTATCTCGGCATGGCAGAAAATGAGAATGGCTCAAGTAGCCGGTCCCTATGAAATATTGCAAAATAACACCAATTCCAATAAGTCGGATCTAATCTGCGTGTGGGAACGAAAACTGAATGCAATTATGCGATCTGCAGAGTTGACAGAAGAGCTAGTGATAAAAATGCCACAAAGGGCAAAAACAAAATTGAGCCGTTGGAATTGGATCCAAAATGAAGCAAAGCGAAAAAAGTTGAAGTCTATACAAGATCTGGGAATTTCATCGCATGGTCTTGGTGAAATTCCGAAATACTTATGTAAATTTCCCTCGCGATACCATCGCAATCAATTCATGAGACTTCGTCTCAACCTACTTAAGACCAAAGTAGTTCGATTGATGAATCGGGACCCTGACATCACGGACTCTCTCTGCAGATACTGCAACAATGCAGCCGAATCAGCAAAACATCTGATAATTGAATGTCTAGCCATCAAGGATGAAAGGACATTGCACCTCGCAAGATTTGCTCCAATAGATGACGATCTATGGAACTATATAATCACTGGAACAAACACACAATTAACATGTGCAGTGATAAATTACATGGACTTAATCCTGCCAATAATTTAATGCGACTTGACCGGAGTAAAATGTGCTACAACATGATAGACTGTTAAGAATAAGACAGAGGGAATTGTCTAATAAAAAGTTTGTTTCTTTGTAAATTAAACTAAAAATTACAATAAAAAAAAAAAAGATATGGCACCCCCCTTGTACTGTCAAGCAATGCATGTTCGATGACACCTAGTTCCCAGGTTGCCCCCTGTTGGAGGATGGACTACCCAATGTCTAATCAGAGCATATCTAGATCTTTCTGCTTCCGTTGGGACAAACCTAACCTTGCAGTCCACAAACTCAGAGGCGACCCATTCTCAGAGTTGTGAAACATGGCACAGGCTACCATGTGACCACCACCTTAAGTCAGGCCGCAGGCCCGGGTGAAGTCCAGGTTATGAAGGATAGGAGTGCATGGGCTCAAACATCCCGGGACTCGCACCTTCTTCCTTTCCCAGTCCTATGTTCTCAATGTTATCGTGGAGGAGTTTGGGCCAATGCTTCCACGGCAGCTTCGAGGTGTATGGCAAGGAGTCTGGCCTGCTCAAGTTCTACCCATTTGGGAAGATGTGGTTCCATTCCAGGTGAGGGAGTGAGCCAGTTGTGCTGCTGTATGGTAGTGACGCAGATTCAGAACTCTCATCCCTCCGTTGCGCTCTACCTATAACCGCCTTGTGGATTATTGGTCTTCCCCCACCCCCTGCCAAATTGGAAAGACCCTCTGTTGAAGTTGCATAAAGGGTGACAGCGGGATCTTTACCGGGAGCACTGCGCACTGATCATTTTACTGGCCGTAATGCGACACATGAGCAAGATTTCCTGGGCTTTCCATCTCTCTAAATCTGCCACCAATTCTCTAAACAGTTGTGGGAAGTTTGCGGCGTACACCTCCCTCGGTCGTGTGGGAATCCGAACCCCCAGGTATCCCAATGCCGCCTTTTCCCATGGAATCTGACAGCAGGGTCAGAGGCATTGACATCCTCTGCGATAGGCCCACCCCCATGGCTCCCGATTTGTGGTAATTAATTACAAACCCAGCGGTGCGCTTGAAGGCATCCAGTTCTGTCAGCGCGTGTTGCAGGGAGGATTGGCTATTCGTGAGGGGTAACATCACGTCGTCCGCATACCAAGACAGCTTATATATTTTCTGTCTCACTATTATCCCTTCAATAGATGGGTTGTGCTTGACCTGTTTTTAGCAAATGGCTCCATTATCATGGCAAAGATAAGTGTTGTGTTCCACAAGTAAGATGTATAGCGCCTGATCATCTTTGCTTTGCCCGTAAGGACGTTCTAGGAGAGTGGTAGTTGGCCAGGATCATCCTCTGAAAGATTGGCCCAAAACAGAATGCCTACAGGGTCGGTTTCATAAAGGCCCAGTCAACCTTATCAAAGGTCTTTGTGGCGTTTAACGCCAGGAGGGACATCTTACAGAGGTCGACTGTTGATATTTCCACCAGGTTTAAGTCCCAGTGGATGTTGTCCCCTGTGGTTCTGCCCAAAATAAAACTGGTCTGATCCGCCTCAATTATCTTGGGTATAATCGCTGCCCTGTTGGCCAAAATATTTGAGTAAATATTTGCATCGATTTTTAACAACAAAATTAGCCTGTAGGAGGCGCAGTCCCTGGGGTCCTTTCCTGGTTTCAATAGGCGAATGGTTGACTATTCTTGCATGGAATCGGTCACTTGTCCCGATTGGTTAAAGGTGTTAAAGTTTCACTAGGCGGTTTCAGTAGTGTAAAGACTGTAGGGGGGAATAGTGGGTATCTGTACTCCTGCTCTCTATATGGCAGAGTCGAGGCACAGATCACCCGAGACAAAATTCACTATTTGGTAAAACGTGGACGAGCAATCAAGGCTTAAGCTCTCAGGAGGTGATGCGGGCTGGTTCTTAAGTACAGTGTAGTTCCCAAGCACCCACAAAGGAATGTCCACACACTGTAAGTGAAAACAGCCTTTATATAAATAAGGTTCAAGTTATATACACAATAACACACTTTGTACTCTGGCAATACTATAATGGCAAATATATACAGGTCTACGTGTTACCACTCTTAACTATCGATTCCTTTGAAATGCATCAACTGCTAACAGCTCAAATGACATACAAATCAGATTGTAAGATGCATCAACGATAGACCAGAGAAAGAGAGCAAGCTTATTTGAGCAATGGCAGAACACAGACTCCCGTCACCTAGAGACCGTTCTGTGTGAGGAACCCTTCACCTGGGCAACCTGTAAATAAAGCATATTGACATGCCCAGTCCAGATATGCTTAATATAGTCTTGATTCCTTCAAAAAGGTACTACGACCCCAAAGTAACTGGTTTCGTAGAATTCTTCAGCGAGTCGTCGACTGGCTCTTCTTGAGTGAACTCCCTTTAAGGCAGGAGCCATGTGTCGTCGAGATTCCGTGAAGAAAAGGTGAACACTGTAGTGGAGGCAGCAGCTTCGGTTCTTGCGGTGCTCGTTGATGATCGGCCGAAACTGTCCTGCAAGATGAGGCGCGCGGTGCACCTCGACGACGGTAGTTCGTTGCCGCAAAGAGTCAATGAAGAACTTTGGCCCAGCAAGGGCGTCTGGTCGTCAGCGTCTGGCGTCGGAGATCGGGAATCGACCATGGCTGGCTTTCGGATCTACATCGGCGTCTTGGAGAACTTCGGGTGGCGGGATACCCACTGTTGGTTTCTCCTCGGTCGTCGACGACCTTGACTTTCTCCCGCCGGACAAAGCGATTGACGATAAGCAAGGGAGTCCTTGGATCAAATGTCTTGGGCAATGGAGCGTTGCAGCTCCGGTCGTTGAGCAGCACAACGTCAAGTTGTCCCCGCTTCTGGGCAACACACTTCGACGGGCTTCCAGCGGTTATAGCAAACCTGCGAACCCTGGTCAACGATTATCGACGGATGTCCGGGTGCTTCACTTCGGATTCAGCGGCGGTCCCATCTCCGGTCGGCAGCCTTTCGAGGGTCTGACTTCCAGGGAGCTTTGGCAAAGATCAGCTGGTGCACGATGGTCCCTCGTAGCTCAGGAAGAGGTCTCCTAGCCAGGTCCTCTCTTGGATCAGTTTCTTGAAGGCACAGCAGCTTTCAGATTACGTTGAAGGGAGCAGCGGTTCACCTTCTTCCAGCTTGGTTACGAGAGTAAGTATCAAGTATCGACTTCAGCTTCTGAATGATTTCCATCAGTGAGAGGTCCCCAGATATACTGTTCGGTCTCTCATTCAATCTGCTGGGTCACACTCTGGCAACCAATCATTCAGAAGGGCATTTGGCAGTCAGGCAGCCAATCAGGCTCACAGTGCATTCAGGCCATTCTTCTCCATCCAGACACTCACAACACGGAATGTGGATTAGACAAGCACGCAGCCATTCAGCACTCCACACTGCATTCATCCCGGTTTCGGGCAGGGCTGTCTCAGGCATTGTCACATACCAGATACTAGTATTCGTCACACACTCCATTCACCCAGGTCCCACCCCAAAGGTGTATCCGCAACATACATCACCATATCTGGAACTTCCACCTAACAGCCAGTCAGGGGGAAGGGACAGAGACCGGGCTTCCCGGGACTTCGGGAAAACAAGGTAACAGGCTATAGAAAGCAAGAGGCCACAGGGGCCATCTTGTTTCCTATCCGGAATCAACTGATTCCAATGGCAGGGCCTGGGTGTCCCAAAATGGAGGATACTCGGAGCACCTGTCAATTCAGCATAGAGCTGCCACCAGCCCATAACCTGCTCTGTGGGCCACACACAGGTGCCCAAAACATATACTAAGAGTACAGGGTTGTACCCCCACCCATGGGTGCCCTAAGAGTATCCCAAGGGTCTGTTCTCCACGATCAAAAAGCGGAAGAGCCGCACTGCCAGGAGTCCCACAAGACAGAACATACATGATAAAGGCATAAAGGACAAGGATACGGAGGCCCTGTCCCGCCAATGCATTTCCAGCATCACAAGTAGTTGCACCCGGAAGATTTTATAGAAATGAGGCGTGAATCCGTCTGGGCCAGGAGCTGTTGCTTACAGAGATTTAATCACTGCATCCACCTCTTCTAGAGTGAGGGCTGCAAGACTTGTCCTTGGCCTCAAGCCCAGGGATCGTATCTCTGAGGACTGAAATCTCTGCACTGGCTCCCAGTGGCTGCGAGGATTAAGTTCAAAACCCTCTGCATTGTCCATAAGGCCTTCTAGGGCCTGGGGCCTCAATACCTTCAACTCTACCTTCCTAAATATCTTCCCTCTTAAGCTCTTTGCTCATCCGCCTCCAACTCCCTCAAGGTCAGTCGCTTCTCCAAGTAACGAGTTGGTGGTAGATCTCTTTCTTGGGCTGGGGCCTCCCTCTGGAACAGCCTTCAGGCCTCCCTGAAACTTGAGGAGAATAGTCTCCGGTTCCGGAAGCACCTCAAAACCTTTCTCTTTGCTTCTGCTTTTTCTCCTCCTCTCCCCTGCTGACTTCCTGGCTGATACTGAAACTGCACTGGTTACTTGGACACCCTATGATCTCAGGCCTAGGTACCCTCCCGCGCCAGTTGCACTCCTGCACTGCCTTCCTGGCAACCCATGCACTTTGGGACTGTTTTTCTGTATCCCTACAGTCCCACTACCAGCACTTGACACCTGATGTCTGGCCTTACCCTTGCAATGCCACCTGCTGGCCGTACTTTTACTTTATTTATTTTATTATCCCATGTACTGCACTGTCCCCCTCCCCGCTCCCCCCCCACACTTTCCTCCTTCCCATGCACTTGTGCGATCTGATTGACACCTGGCCTAGTAGGATCGTTGTCTGTCTTCCCTCTGTTCCACCTCCATTGCCTCGTCGCACCTTGAAACACTTGTGTATAGGCGCGTTATAAATGCCCTATCATATCATATATCATGGGCAGGTCCATGGCCTCTCTATCTGTGTCTGAAAGGTGGGGGAAGGGCAGCTTATGCTATGTACAGTCTTTGTTCCTCTATGATTCGGGGGGTGGCCAACATGATTTCTGCCAGGTGGGATTCTGCCAGCCGTAGGTTTGCGTCCTCTGAACATTGCACCACCCCTTACGAATCCCTTAATCCCACTATCATATTCCGCTGCTTTGCTTTCTCCAACTTCTTAACCAGAAATCTTTTAGCCTTTATTCCTTTTGGCATAGTACCCTTATTTTGTTGCAATAAGAGCATGGGCAGTTTCCACCATGAGATGTGCCTCTAATTTATTTAGGGCCATTTGAAGAGTTCTATGTGCCCTCAGGGACCATCCCTTTTTATGTTTACGCTCAGCCTCTATTACCTCACTCTCCAGCTTGGCCATAACACCAAAACTCCTCTTGTTATAGGCCGCCCCTTGCTCCCGCTTGTCAGCGCCAACACGCTCTGTGTACTGTTGACATCTGTTTCAGCACACTTGGGCTCCCTCTGCTGTGGTTTTGTGGGTCTGCGTCGAAAAGGGCATGGTCGTGTCCCTTCTTGTCAGCCTCTTGATATTCGCTGCCTTTCTCCTCCTCTTGAACTGCCGGGTCTGGATAGCTGTCTCGTTGTGCGGTCTGCCTTGCTCATACTGTGCTTTCTTGCTCCACCTTATATCCCTGTGGGGAAGGGAAAGGGCGTCGGGTGTGTGTGATTCTGATCAATTGCCTGACTTTGCCTGACCCTTGTATTGGGACATGCCAGATAAACGGCTCTGATGTTAGTCTGTTCCCTGGTGTGTCGTGCGAGACGTGTTTGTGTGGGAAAAGGGGGGGGGCAGTGGTTTTGAAGGTCATACGTGGTAGGATCCGGAAAGTAGTCAAAGGAAGGGAGATACCCATCGGTGTCCCACTCCCCCAAGGACCCCCATCCAGGTGTTCCTCCCTCACTGGTCCACCCCCAGGAACTGTATCCAATGGCGATGGATGACAGATCCCTAGGAACTAGCTGGGGAGACAACTTCAGGTTTCTCACACAGCCCATTAAAGTCCCCACTAATGACAATTCGCCCTTCTACAAAGGGGCCAGCTTGGACACCAGATCTTCTTAAAATAACTTGTTTTCCGTTTGGGGCATAAACTGATATGAAGGGGTTTGGGGGCGGGGGGAGAATGACTTTGGTCTTCCTGAGGGGCATAGCCGGCCCCCCTGCTGCAAGCGCGTTGCCACGCATGGACAGTGCATGATGTAGAGGTGTACAGGAGACATGGGTGCCATTTTGGCTGTCATATGCGGCGGCGGCCGCCGGAGCTCCGATTATGCTTGTCAAGAGCAAAACACTAGTTTCTGGGTCCAACGCTGCGCTCCGCCGCGCCTCTGGACCCTGCTATGGCAGCCCATCAGATTTTCCCTGCAGATGTCCCCTAACCAGAGTTATCCTCCGTTTCACCCGGGCTCCGCATGGAGGCTCTTAAGAGAGCATCCGCATCGTCGTCGCTCTGAGCCACGCCCCCAAGATTTCTTTTTGATTTTATTTTTTTGACATCAAAGGGATCATGTGCAATGGATAAAAAGGTATAGTGGAAAGTGGAAGCTACATATGCGCTGTGCTGTGTGTTGATCCCCGAAAGGTAGTTCCTGCTCACTAGTTGATGCTGGATATCCAGGCGATGCTGTTAGTACCTGTTCATTAAAAATGACTTTTAAGACTGAGAAACTAGTCACATGGTCCGTTTTTCTGTTCCAGATGGATTAGATTGCAGATATGAAATGCAGGCAGGGAGCAGTAGAAATACAAGTCATTTTTGTACCACATGCATACATTCCCATAATTGAAATATGTAATTGTGTGCGTTGAACCTTAATCATACAATTTGACGTAGCCTTTCTGAGTATCTAAACCTTTGTTACTTGTTCCCTCAAATATGTAACTGAGGAGCAACTCTGCCCAGAAAAGTCCATGATGATGTTCCAATTCATTGTCTTTGTATTTATCTAATACAGGATACATGGCTGAAAAAGGACCTCACCTGACAGGACTGGCTTTAATGTAAACACCATTGTATAATGTGACAAGGTCAGTACCCTTACCTTGTCAGGAGGGAACGGACCCCTCTTTGTCTGGGGTAGGAGACCTACCAGGGTGGAATCCAGAGCAGTCCTACACCTGAGGACGGAGGCAGTTGGGAGGGCACCAATACCCCTCTAACCCATCCCCAGTGTCTATATTTGGGCAGCAACCACTTGCACCACCCCATGCCTTTTAAACCTAATGTTTGCCAGCTTTAATTTTTTCATTCCCAGCATTAACATGACAAACTGGGGACACCAGCAGAGTGAGGGGGCAGCCCACCACCCCACTCTGCCTGCATCCCAGTGCTGGGATCCTTGAACCTCTAAATTGAGAGGCGGCAGAGGGGAGACCAGAGTTTTATGTAGCCAGAGTATACACTCTGCTCCATTCTCTGCGCTTGCTACGACGACGCTGCAGCGGACTCCCTATGCCAGTAGGGACTTGAAATTAAACCATCACAAATAAAAACTGCACACTACCTTGTGAGTGTCATGTCCAGGCCCCCTAACATCTCTGACATTGCACCAGACTGATCCCCATTTTCTCCCGGGAGCCTCATAAGGAGAAAAGGGGTGGGGCCTAACCTGCTATTTCTAATCTTTGCTGTGTGGGATACCTCTGGGTGGAGAAGAAGGTGCAGGCAACCAATAGGGCGTCCCTAGAATATAAAGTCTCCAGGAAAAACACTAAGGTGTGGTTTGCTCGGGTGAGGTCAGAGTGGGTGGTGGTGGGTCACGAGACTGCAAAAGGGGGTACGTTGCGTTGGATTGTTAGTGGATTATTGGAAGAGGTGAGAATATGTGTGTGTGTGTGTGTGCATGCGATCATGAGTGAGGAGAAGATGATTGCCTTTTGGCCTTTCGCGAACAGCTAGCTGGAGAATAGATAATAGGACGACTGGTAAATGTTCTCAATCTACTAAACTGTGGCTATGGGCACCTGGGTTAGTGAGGATACACCTTTTGCTCACCCCAACATGGTACAAGGGACACCACCAATAAGACTCAGACCAAATAAGTCAAGTCATCAATTTTTTCAATTTAGGCTTTCGCGAAAGGGTGTGACTCCCTGCACACAGAGGACTGCACAGGAGTGAGCTGAGCATTCAAAGTTCATACAGTTTATATACAATTTGGTTAGCATTGCTTTCAATAGCTGGCACGTAGTCAAGAATCTGTGTAGTCATTGGCAGCTGGCTGCACGCCCTGTTTCACTTCTTCGCTCGTGCAAAGGATTTCTTGCAAACTCATTCCTGTAGCTTAGCAGTTATATCTGCAGCTGTACACACACCACACCTGCCTTATCTTCAGGTGGCCTAGTTCGGGGAATCGCTAGTGTGGTTTCATAATTAGTGCAAATCTTCCGAGACAGACATGCATCCCACCCCTGCTGTGCTCTTCTTGGAATAACAAGGGTCTTGGCCACAAGCTATCAGCCCTTCCTCCGAAAGCTTTGAAGGTTTCCGAGAAGGGTTTATCTTGCTAAAAACATGAGCACCAACTGAAACGACATGGCTGGCCCTCCCACTCAGTATCTACAAAGCGGCCCTTTGCTCATGTTGAGCAAGATTACTATACTCCAATCTTATTTAATCCTTACATTCCTTACATTTTTACCACATTACCCGCTTATACTCTTCATTTGCAGCCACCTGGACTGGCCTTGTGTGGATTATTGTATTCACTGTTCTACCGCAGCAATCTACACAACACCCTACAAGCATCGGGAAACACTGCACACAAAAACACAAGAATAATATTATCCCAGCTACTACCAACAGTGGGGTCAACAATTTCCATCTCCAATCCTTCAACAATGACATCCACCAACTTTCACCTGACCCAGTTTCGTAATGAATGATTTCAGCAATCTTATGCAGCTTTGATATACCAGACAACACCATGTCAGTTGCGTCTGGTATATACACGCCGCATTGTGATCCTACCATGGCGCAGACTCCGCCCTGTTATGCTGTCGGCGCACCCAAAGCATACCTGTTTTGTAATGCAACTAACCGTATGGCTTTCATCTCATACGTAATGGTAAGGATTTCAGTCGTGTCGCTAATCATTGCATCCACCACTCTACTCGGTTTGCGCACCTCCTGGGAGTTCAAAAATATCCCTACAGTGCGCGTCATTGCCTTTACTATGTCAATACATATTTCCAAACTTGTATCTGACTGGTCCACCACCGGACCTCCTTCCTTTATTTCCCTCTTATGCCTCTACTTAGCATGCATTTCTTCTGGGGTATAGATCATAGCTGCAGGAACCATCTTTGCAATATAACAGGTTCCTGAAACATTCCGGGGAAGCCACAAATAAGCCTTTCCATTACACACATATGCATATCCATCAGCCTGGCCTATTCCACTCCTGAGCTTGGTAAAGTCATAGGTAACACTGCAGCCCATATCTATGTTTCCCCCGGCCCTTCTAAAACGTAGTCTTCTTAAACAACTCCCTATTTACTGGAAAAGGAGTCGGTAAGGCCCGACCCGTCGTGTCCCGAACAGTTGTGTTCCTTCCTTCATTAATTCGTAAATATAAGTGGACGTATTACTATTCTCAGGCCCTCTTCCCATTTGGCACACTCTCTTTCCCCATCAGTCCCCTTAGATTCAGAACCTTCATTGCTAACAACGCACAAATGACACATTCCGTCATTGTTAAGGCATAGACGGGTATACCATCCTCAGCATGGCAGGGGTATATTGCTATATATCCAACATTTCAACACATTCAATGCCCTCTGTTTCATTCATCACGTTCACATGTGTTTTTGTTCAATTCATTATCTTCATGGACATCATGTTCATGTTTGTTCTTGCTATATACATAATCGATACCAGTGCTATTTTTGGGAGTAGGCATGGGAAGCATATTTTTGAATTTGTACATTGTCGGATGTTCTAAATACCACACAAAGGCACCCAACCCTGTTAACACCACAATACCAATTGCACAAAAGACAGCCTTTTCCTTTGTCGTACACCCATATTTGTCCACCTTCATCCGTCGCTGTGGGTGGGCAGGTAGAGCTAAATTCTGCATTTCCATCTCTGTTGCTATTACTTCTGCCACCTTACCTGAGTTTACGTTAACACCTGAGGGTTAAGTTCCGTGGCTTGGCTGGGTCCTAGCGTTCTACCCTAGTGAACAGCCTCTCACTCCTATGTTCCAACCCTAATTAAAGCTCCAGTGTCTTTGTACCCTAAATGTACAGGGCGCACCAGCGGCCCTTTCTCCGATCTGTCCCATGTCTCGTTGTGCCTTGTCCAGGAGGGACGCCGGAGGCCCTTCAGGCTATTTGCCCGATGTCTTCAGTAAGAGTGTGCCATGCTCTGACCAATGAATGAGTCCATATCTCTATCCCAACCAAAATTCATTTCACAGTTCTTGCCCTTTCGTACTAGGCATACACCTCTCGAGACCTTAGAGTATACTTTAGCACATCCGTTGGGGAAACATTCAAGTCAGTATCTTTCGATTCTGCTTCAACTTCTGGCGGGTTGTTCACTGTAGGAGCGGGTGACCTTTTTACATGGTTCGCATGATACCAATGAGCTTTTCCATTCACCTTTAAAGCAGTTTGCGTGGTTAGTAGGACCTGGTATGGTCCCTTCCATCTGGGTTGCAAGCCGTTGGCGCAATCAAATGCCTTGATGACAGCCCACTCGCCGGCTTTCAGATCATGGCCGGGCCCAACCAGTGGTACTGGGGCAGCTTCCTCAACCTGTGCGCGTATAGAAAGCAATCTGTTAGTCCGGGCTATACAATATTGTTGCAACGCAGGCCATGTTTGATCAGACAGTCGGTCAGGACTAACAGGTGTGCCAATACTTGGTCGGCGGCCCATCACAATCTCGAATGGGGACACCCTCGTGCTCAACAATGCTAATGGTAACACCTCAAGCCGTTTCAGGCATGTTTCTGCACATGCCTTAGCCAGTTTGTCCTTCAGCACTCCGTTGGTTCGTTCAATTGGACCCGCTGACTGGGGGTGGTACACAGAATGGAACCTTTGATCAATTCCTAGGGCTCTACACACCTTCTCAACCACTTGTCCTGTAAAGTATGGCCCGTTGTCGGACCGTAGGTGGGAACAGTGTACAAAGGAATCCAATGCTTCAATTTGCAATTTGCAGTAGATGTCGCTCCATTGTCTCTTAGTGGGAAAGCATCCACCCAACCAGAATACCCACATTTCATCTCAAAACAATATTTGAACTTGCTTACTGATTCCAGCTGTATGAAGTCCATGTACACAACATCAAATGGCTGAGTGGGCAGCCGGCTATGACCTTTTGGAGCCGGCACACCTTTCCCTGCATTTACAGGATGCATATTTCACATTGTCTGGCCCACCTTCTACAATACTGGCCAATGTTTTTGTTATCCCATATGGCTTTCAGCATTCGCTCCATGGCGGCTCCATTCACATTGTTTGCCCATGGCATACACTCACCACAACAGGGAGAAAAGCACTTGGTAACATCCATCTTCCCATTTTCTTGTTCACCCAAGCTTCTGAGTCTCTTTGGTGTATGTCACCGTTCATCTGCCAATTCTTCTCTTCTGTCGCTACTTCAACTTCCTCTGTCCCACCTCCCTCTTTCCCTTTATATAAAAACATTCCCCCTTTGTCATTCACACAGTTTTCTGCTGCAAATTTTGCAACCATATCTGCCATATCATTCCCCTGAGACAAATGATCTGTTATTTACCGATGAGCAGCGCTAGGGCAGTCAATAGCTCGTGTATCAACACTGCATGCTCTACTTTCGTCCCTTGTGATGTTAGGAACCCCCTTTCCGCCCACAATTTCCCAAAGTTAGTCGCAACCCCATGGGCATATGCTGAAGCAGTATAGATTGTTACACACATGCGTTCACTCTTCCTCAGTGCTTGTATCCGAGCACGTAATTCAGCTGCTTGTGCTGAATCCTCTGGTACCTTTCTCATATCGACTATGTTGTTACCACATACCCTGCGACTGTTTCTCCTGTTTCCAACTTATAGCAAGACCCGTCACAGAACAAGATCCCATCACCATCCTCTAAGGGCTGATCCTGCAAATCTATTCTCCCCCTCGTTTCCTCTTCTGTTCTTATCACACAGTCTTGCCTTGGGCCGTCACCCTTGGTTGGAATGGGTAACAATGACGCTGGGTTAAGCACATTACATCTTTCCATTTTTACATTCCTGCTAAACCAATACATTTCATATTGGGTTAGTCTGGCAGCTGTCAAATGCTGTGTCTGCATTGTATTCAATAATACGTCCACAGCATGAGGCACTCATACAATCACTTCATTTCCTAGTATAATGCCAGTGCTCTGCTTTAATGCTAGTGCTGCAACTGCTCTCATACAAGGGGGGTAATACTCTTGCTACTGCGTATAACCCTGTGGAAAAATAAGTGCATGGTCTTTGCTTCCCACACTGTTCTTGCATTAATACTGATACCGAACAGCGATCCACTTCATCAACAAATAGGTAAAATACCTTGTTATAATTGGGCGTACCCAGGGCTGGAGCGTTACCTAAGGCACTTTTCAACGCTACATTACCCCTCTTCCATCTCTTTGTTCCATTTGAAGGGTATGTGGTGATTCTCATCCTTCAATGTTTTTAACAGGGGCTTGGCTATTACTGAGAACTCTGGTATCCAGTGCCTACAATCCCAACACCTTTCTCAATTCCATGTGTTCTGGGAGTCGGCATAACCTGAATCAACGCTACTCGGTCTGATGACAATGACCGCCCTTCCTTTGACAAGACATATAGCCCAAATAGTCAACTCGTCGCTGTACATACTGCATTTTTGCTAAAGATAATTTATGATTGTTTTGCCAGGTGAGACAGTACCAGAACAGTCGCTTCTCTGCAACCTTCCTCCGTATTGGCACTTATTAATATGTCATCTACGTACTGGACCACGGATGTGCCTGTTGGTAGCATACGTTCGTCCAATTGGGCTTTCAGTGCCTGGCTAAAGATGGCTGGTCTTTCCGTGTATCCTTGTGGGACTCTGGTAAAGCGATACTGTCTCCGACCCAGTGTAAAGCTAAGCAAATACCGGGACGTTGGTGCAATAGGTAGGCTGAAAAATGCATTCTTCAAATCAATCGCACTAAACCATTTGGCTGTACTGGGAATCAAGGTCAAAATATTAGCAATACTCTGTACGACTGGAAAGCGTGGTTCCACCATTTTGTTAATTTCTCTCAAATCAATAATAAAACTGTAGTGCACGGCCTCATCGCCCTTCTTATGAACTGGAAGCACCGTGGAGTTACAAGGGTTATCATAACATTCTTCCACAACACCAATATCAATTAAATCTCTAATGATCCTAATCAGTGCTTCCTCCCCTTCCACTGAAATCTTGTACTGTTTCACATGGGGGAGCCTTACCCCATCCTTCAACTTTATTACAATCGGGTCAACTGCTAGGTTCCCTACATCATTACTATGAGTATCCCACAATTGTTCTGGTAATGCTTGTAGTTCTGCTGGCAATGGTCTGCTTAGGCACATCCTAATTATCACCCTTTGAATCCAGTCATCCGTACCCCTCTCGGGGAGCAATAGATGGTGGCATTAAGTGCTTTCAGTGCATCAATGGCAAGCACGTTTTCGGGACATTTTTCTGTCAACCACCATCTACCGTCCCATGTCACCCCCTAAATCTCTGCTTCCATTTCTTCACTTACCGGAGTAACTATGGGTTCCCCGCCAAATCCTACTGATGTCTTATTTGTTCCCGATAGTGGCACTGAGGGGACAGCTTTGGTATCAACGGAGCTGTGCCCAGCCCCAGTGTCTACCAAACATTTGATGGCGGGTTGTTGACCTATCCGTAAGGATACATACAGACCCTTCTGATCGATGGGTACAGGTACCGCTCCCTCAGATCCACCACGGCCCCTTCATAGCAGACTACTGGTCGAATTCTGGAACATCGCTTGGTCATTCCCAAACAGCACACACTCCTCTCCTTCACATTGACTAGTCTGTATCATCTGACTTGCCTCATGATCAAAGAGGTTTGTCCCTGGAGGGGTGAAGCTTCTCCGGTCGCCTGGGCGCAGATGTGAGTCCTAACACTCCTTGAACTGCGTTATATCCACTTCTTGTCTGCCATAAACGGAGCAGTTTGGTGCAACAGACAGACCCCGGGACTCTCCCTAAACATTAAAGGGGGCCTGCACATTAGGCATGCAGCGGGGGAAAAGAGCCTTGCACTCAATCTACAATCTAAGGAACAAGGTACAAGCAAAAGTTCAGAAAGAGCCTATGGAGCCGAAAAAAAAGGGGCCAAACGCAGGAAGAACACTAAATATGAGCTCCCAGTAGTGTATGGTGCCATCACGGAGTTTTTCCCGGTGAACCCACCCCCTAAGATAAACTCCACCATAATTGATGAAGAACCTGTCCTGAATGAGGAGCCGGCACAAGTGTCCAGAGTAAGTCAGTCTAATAACCCTTCAAATTATGACGATATTGACAACAATTCCCTCTTGGACCTGTGCCTCACAATACAGAGGGGAATGCAACCACTTACCCCACAGATCATCTCTAGTGGCTCCCCGATCCAGAATGACAACAGCAGGAACACTACAACGGAGGAGCACAATGCAGCAGGCCACCGTGAACGCCTATCTGCCTCCCCGAATTTGGTAATGGTCTCGATGGAGGACGAGTCAGATGAGGAAACTATGGGGGATAAGGGATCGGCAGCCGGACCCATTCAACTTGCTGAGCTACAAACGTCGGTGGGGGCCCTCCAATTTGCCCTAAAGATACTGCTGCAGATGACAGGCCGTATCTTGGCAAACTCCAATGCCATTGTATTGGCATTGGAAATGAAGAACTCACCGCAAGAGGACGTGGAAGAAAACCTAGCAGAGGCTATACAAATTGGCAAAGAGATGGAAGGAAAGACAGACGAAAGAGAGGCGAGTGTGGGTATGGAGGAACCGGAGCTTAATATCTCGAATGAAGAAGCCCCCGCTGAGGAAATAGATTGGGAGCAGAATGACAGTCCACAGGCCCCGTTAACATGGAAACAGCAAAGACTGGCAAAAAAGGCTCGCAAAAATAAGCCTCCCAAAGTTGGCCTGGTGCTTCATACGGGGAGCAATGGCCCTGCGATCGAAACTCGATCTAAAAAAGCCCGGAAAAGGATGATGAGAGCAGCTGCGAGGACGGCAGGGAAAAAAGGTCCTTTGGAAGATTGGTTGAAACCTAAAGAGAAGCAAAATGAGGAGGACCCTGACCCTACTACCGGGGAGATCACTGAAATAGAATGCGAACTAAGTATGATAACGCTGCCTGAGACCCCAGTAAGAGAACCATCGGAGCCTATACCTACAGAGAAAACGAAGGAGGCCTCGGATAACCACATGAATCGTATTTGCCTTATAAAGAACTTATATCCAAGGGACAGCCACTCCTGGCTGGCACGATCGGAGTTATTGACTATGTTATACCATATACCTCAACTCCGTGTATTAAAATCAGAGGATTTCTTATTCATCGAGCCTTTAACGGGCCCGAATCCCAACGTTTCTGCCCTACACTGTGTATTCTTGAACACTGCACAACTCTTAAGGAAATATGAGGAAGAGCTGAAAGCAGTAGACATTGCCATAGATGTGGATCTACAAGAGAAAGACCCAACAGCAATGCCTGAAACCCCAATTGAAATAGCGAACGCTGAAAATGCCCTCGGTCAGGTGACAGAGGAGAATCCACTATTAGCTGAAGTACAACAAGCAATCAAGGCTCTTTTGGAGTCACTTCCGCAGTTGGTGCATAAGCATTGAAGCCTATCATTACTATCATGGAATTGTAGAGGCTTCTCCCATCTATTGAGGGCAGAGGGTTCGTCTGATCTTTTGCTCCAACATACTTTCATCTGCCTACAAGAGACTTGGGCTCGGGAACCCCTTCTATTGGATGGATATGTTGTTTATCAATCACTGGCACAGAGGGGAAGTATAGGACGTCCTTTTGGGGGTCTACTTACGGGAGTTTCTAATACCATGCTGTCCCAGAAAATCCGTTGCCGAGCGGAGGACCAATTATTGGCAGTAGAAGTGACGTACCCTCAAGAAGAGGGAAGTGGTAAGCTATTGCTTATTAACCTCTACAATCCTCCTGGTGCAGGTATAAGAGTCCTTGCAAGAAGCCATACAGGATCTACTGTCTTCCTGGTCACTAGGATCAAACAACACCGCAGTGATGGTAATGGGGGACTTTAACTGTCATATGGAAGATAAAACTAGTATATCTACTAATCCTGCCCTGAGTACTAGAAGTAAAATGACCCATGGGAAAAGAGAAAAGGAAGGTCTGGGTTGGCTGCAATTATTTGAGTCTTGGGACCTGGCGATGATCAACGGCCGCACCATGAGTGACAGGCCGGGGACACACACTTGGTCTAACGGATCTTCAAGAAGTACTTTGGACTATGTATTTATGTGCCCCCTTATGCAGACAAGAGTGGCTGATATGTGGGTAAAGCCCAATAGCTGGAGTGATCATGCGGCAGTATTGTGCTCATTCAGGACTCAGTATCCTGACACTCCCAAGATAAACATTGGAAGTATTGCAACTAACTGCACAGGAACCAGAATAGTTTGGTCTGAAAAGAATGTCAGAGCGGCCACAGAAACACTAAAGGGCGCCTTGGAGGACAGTGGGCGAGACTTTCACACTATGTCCGCCAATGAAATTGAAGAGTGGATATCCAGATTCTCAGGCCTACATGCAGCAACCAAAAAGAATTATGTCATACAAGAGGGAAACGTACCACTTCCCTATAATAGGAAAATTAGAGATGCTAAAAGAGAAATGAGAAGAAAGATACGCAGCCTAAAAGATCAGAACATCACGGTAATTCGACATCAACAGAAATTAAGATCAATCAAAAACTGTTATAGGTCGGAGGTGAGAGGTATTAAGGCGATAGAGAAGAATACTGGCTACCAACGTTTGGTCAAAACTATCTGCTCCAGAAACTCGAGAAGCATATGGGTGTTATTGAATGAAAATAGAACCAAGGTCAAAGGCGCAATGACTAACCCAATAAACAAGAAAGTCTGGGATAAATTCCTACTAGACCGTAATATGGAAGAAGAGGAGTCGGCAAATAGGACCACGGAAAAACCATCGATGTCTCAATTATTTGATATTTCTTCGGAGGCAATACTCAACAAAATTATGATTCTCAAGTCCTCCAGAGCCCCTGGCCCAAATGGGCTGGCGAACGTGGTTGTAAAAAGTAACCCGGCCTTCTGGGCAGAATTATTCTCTATAATCTTCAATAAGGTATTTGCAGGGGGAGAAATCCCCCAAACCTGGCAAACGGCGATCCTGATCCCGGTGTATAAAAAAGGTAACCGCACTGACCCTAACAACTACAGACTTTTATCGATGCTGGATGTGTCGGGTAAACTTTTTGCTTCCCTTTTGCTTAGCGAACTGCATAAATGGGTGGAAGCTAAGCAAATACTTAGCAGATTTCAATGTGGCTTTAGACGGGCGTTCTCGACAGCACATAATCTTCTTGTAATGGACATACTACGCACGAGAGCACTCAGCAAAGATCAGCCACCATTGTATGCTCTGTTCATTGATTTCAAGGCCGCTTTTGATTCAATTCCTAGAGCCAGGCTTTGGAATAAATTAGAAGCATTGGGTTGCCCTATAGGTTTGTTATATTATCTCAAACTACTACATCGAGATACCATGGTGAGCCTTCGACTTAACTTGGAGGGGCACTCAACCGATAAGGTTATTCAAAATAGAGGGGTGAAGCAAGGCTGTGTAACAGCCCCCCTCATATATAATCTGTATGTACATGATATTCCTGCGACACTAGCGGAGGCAAATGATTGTCCTCCAAAACTTGGTGGGGAAAAGTGCGTGGTCCTGGCATATGCAGACGATCTGGTAGTACTAGATAACTCTATTGGCGGCCTCAGACGCTCTGCACATGTCCTTTGGGAATATGCCAAGCTTAATGGTTTGACCATCAACCTGCAGAAGACCAACGTATTAAGATTCACTAAGAAAAGAACAACTCGTGTGAACCTGATAGTACATGAACAGATAATTATGTATGCCCCTTCTTATCGCTATCTTGGAGTGGAGATAGAGCCCCTAGGCGATTACACACTTTGCAAACAGGATCGGAACAACAGGGCCCTCCAAGTGATCTCGCTTATAGCATCCTTTACCAACAAGCAAGGGGGCTTTACTATGTGGGGAACTCGCCATCTCTACATGCAAGTCGTCGCCCCAATGGTCATTTATGGCCTGGAATCACTGCTGACGATGAATCTGGCATGGTTACAAGTACTGGAAGGAACGTTCTGGCGACGTATGCTGGGACTACCACCGGGGGTTCCTATGGCTCTGATAAGACTAGAGCTAGGTCTTCCTTCACTCAGGGCCATGGTACTAAAAAGAAGAGCTGGCTTCTACCTTAAAATGACAAGTGGTTCCCCTAATGCCCTATTAGGGACACTCCATCAGGAATTAGACAAAAAATCTACCACTGCATCCCTATATAAAGATATGGGTAAATTTCTTAATGAAATTGGCTGGATGCACAGAGAGGCAATTGTCACCAAAGATATGCTAAATGCCCTGAGGAAAAAGGTAGACCTATGGGATTGGCTAGAGAACTTTGCCCACTTGGAATCCCTCAAATCCTATCATTTTGTGACTTACAGAGTATACAAGTTCATGAAACCACAGGACTATCTTCTCCTATGTCCTACTAGAAGACTCTGCCGTTTCATCATCTTATTCAGACTGGAACAACTGCCCACCCTATCCAGAATAGGAGTAAGGGAAAACATACCTGCAGCAGAGCGAATTTGCCGAGTGTGCAAATCTCATGTATGTCTGGAGACGACAAGACATGTATTAACGCAATGTAGAGCAATCAAGAAGACTATTGTCCACTATCTGGGAGAATTTGTGCATGATCCGCTATCTATACCCAAACTTATGTTTTGGCGCTATTGCACTAATACATCGAACATGCATCTATTCATAGCCCTGTATAATGTCTGGCAACAGATAGAACATGAAGTGGGTAAATGAGCAAACTCTATCATTGACGTTTGGGTAACGATCTGTAGAGGCTTTTTATACTTGACATAGCTGTCCAAATACTAGTTTTGAATAATATGAAGGTTGTATCAGCAATTATGTTTATCTTGATCCCCTACCACAATTCCCACCCCTCTTGTTTGGATTTTTAGATTTCAGATTTGTGTCGTATGTGGTGTTAAATATTGGTAGGATGAGTTTAGATGCAAGATTTTATATGTAAGATTTTCATTTTTAATGTTTATTGATATATGTGTAAAGTTTGAATTTATTTTTCATACTATATCACATTAAAGAATTTGAAGCTTGCTTTCGGAGTCGGCGGTACGCCGAACTGCCAAGGAGGTGGCATGGGCCCTATTTGCAGAGGGCCCGTTCTTCGAGCTATGCTCTCTGGACACTGGTTCTTCCAGTGGCCAGGTTTCTTGCAATAGGCACATACATTCTGTGCCAGGGCATCCGGTCGCACATAGGTATTCACCTGGGCCGGGTGGTTCCTGGTATTCTGGCCTCTCCATTGACTGGGGGGGTACCTCTGGTTCCCTCCTTTCGGCTGTTGTCCTTGCTGCAATTGTTGCATTAGCACCCTAGTCTTCAACTCTTTCTCTACCTTTACCTTTGTCTGCACGCGGGCCTGCTCGTTTCGTTCATATCGTGCCATTTCTAGTAGTTCCCTGGGCGACTTAAATTGCCACGTACACTCTGCTACTCGCAAGTCCCTTTTGTATAGGTTGATGCAAACCATCCACAAAACTTCCTGCAAAATATCGTTGACCTGTCTCACTCGTCACGTCCAAACCGCTCTGAGCTTTAAGTGCTGCTTCGTACCTTAAGAAATACAACGCAACATCCTCAGTTTGGCTTTGGGTCACATCGGCCAGTTTTTCGACATTGACATCTATTGGCTTAAGGACCTTCTCCAACGCCCCTAACACATTCATACCGTGTAGTTTCAGGGCGTCCGTCAATTTCTCATGTGGTTTCCTATCATCACTCGCCTTCGTGACCGCTGCCCAGTTTATTCCCACTTCATTACTTGCCCTAAATGGAATCCACACCTCTTCTGGAACTAGTGACACCATGATGTTATCCACATCCTCCACCGTATACTGACCAGGCCGGAACAGTTTCCTCATTTCCTTGTAGAAACCTGCTAGGTCTATCCGTGGGTCAGGGATACTTTTGGTAATCTGCATCAGTTCTGTTTTCGTCAATGGGACAAACACATAGGTCCGGACGGGTTTGTTACAATCCCCTGTCATAGGCTGACATTCTCGCAAGGGAAATGCGGCCGCCCCTCCTGATTCCACCTTACTCTTTTTATCCAAGGTCTCTTTCGAATTTTTATACAGTTCTAACGCCCGCTTCAGCATCCTCTTTCTCCTCGACCTCGTTGTACCGCTTCCTTCTGGTACCCGTGGATCTGGATCCTCCTTTGAATAGTCTGAGACCCTGTAACTGTGACTCCGCTTCGTCAATCAACGTGTCTAAAAGTTCGATCATATGGATCAAACACTGGGCTTGTTCTGCCCATCCGTGGGTCATTATGTCCTCAAGTACCTGGCTTACGTCCCTGGTTGCTAACTCCTCTACCTTTTTAACCGCCAAGTTCTCCCCAGTTACAACTGCTTCCGACATCTGTTGCTTTCTTATTTCTAATTCTTCGGCTAGTTCTTGTTCCTTTTCCATCTGGGTCATATGTCCCTTTTGAATTTCTTCCATGATTATTTCCATATATTTCCATAATGCCGAGTTTTGTTCTACCTACCTTTTATTCCTGCTTCAGCATCCAGATAGGACTTTGAATACTTATCCTGCGCCTGCACCTGGTTTCTAAAATCATTGTAATTTTCCATCACTAGTTGTGCAATCTTTTTAAACTCCACTGGTCTTAATCTGCCCAATGTCCTCTTCACGTCTTCCCCCAACCTCTCCCCTTCCACTTCCACTTCCTTTGCTAGGTTCTCTAAGTCTTTTACTCGTTCCGGGGATATTACAACCGTCCTGGTGACCCCCACTTCCCCATTCTCACCAAATCTCCATTGGAAACTCATGGTCAATAACCAAAGGGGTGAAAGGGCGTCAACTCCCTCTCCCGAACCACAGAAGCCGAATAGTTCGACCCTCCCACCGTGGTTGGCACGGGCGCCTGGATATTAATAACACAGGAAACCACGTGGCAGCCAATGGGGGGAAGAAGGAAGTTAGGGAAAGGGAAGGTGGGGAAGATAAATCATACATATACTTCCTAACTAGCATGCTCCAACCCATGTACTCCTAAGCCTATCCTCCAACGCTTATTAAGTCTTACTCCTGCCACCTACCTAATTCACAAACCTACTGCTGCTTAATCATCTTAGTTGAGCGTACAGGTACATGTAACAGTCTCAACCCACACACCACATGAAATTCACATATCACATGCAAAGTAGGGAGCATACAAAACATTAAGCTGTATGGCACAAACAAGGGAGGCTCCCTGTAGTGAAACAACAAAACACATGGCCCAATGGGCTAGCAACATGGAACAAAACATTTAGCAGCGCTCTTCTAGTGTAGTGCTCGAAAGAATCGCCCTGTTCAGCATGTAATCCTTTCTGTAGCTGCACTGCCCAAGTGCGGTTAAACGCAAAAGGGCGAGGGAACCCAGTAAAGTTCATAGTTCATGGAAAAGAAAATGCCTGTCTACAGTCTCTAGTATGCAGACATGTGTTGGGGTTCAAAGAAACTCCAAACAACGGATATGAACTCCGTAGGACACACTGGCCCCCTCCCCTCCAAAGGTTCGCAATAATATGTGCCGTAACTTTCTTTTCTAGCACGTCACCGTCTGCCTCTTAATGTAAAATAACATCTGTGTTACACACAACACCATGAGTTAATTCAGAAAACATGAAGAAACTAATCAGCACTAATCTTAATGTCCGGGTGCCTCGTAAGCACACCCGGACGCCGTAGGCTGATGCCGGATCGTAGTGAATGCCTTCACTGCACACCCCCGCGGGCCGAACCCTGCATGCGCACACCTCCGTTCCGTAGCAGGGGAATGAAAAATGATTTGCGCGCCGAAGCTCCTCACCACCGCGGCCCGGGGAAGCAGGTTCAATCTTCTGGCTGCATGGATTAACTCCTGGATCTCCTTCCTTATGCCGTGACCGCCCGTGCTGCCATCATTAATTATCCACACCAGGGCATGGGCGGCCGGCGGTTTTATTAGACACGCAATCAGGCACTGCTGACTAGCTGCGCGAAGCACAAAAGTACTACACGCAAGCCCATAGGATGCTGGGAATAGTAGTTTTACCGTAATTCTTCCGGAAAACTCGCCTTTTTCTGCCCCAAATCAAATTCCTGACACTCGTCTTCTTCGGCGGCCTCTGTTATCAACTTGGGAGCTGTGGCTCCTGGGAATAGGAGATCGTTGGTGATTTAATGCAGATTCTCTAGCAATGCCCTCATATTTTGGGGCAGGGATGGACGGGTACATACCCTTACTCTCCTTTATCAACATCCTTCTCCCCTCTGCATCATATTTTTCTTCTAACTCTTTGACATCTAACTGCCTCGCCTTTTCTACAGCTGTTGGTCTATTTTGCTTCCGCTCGGTTTTCATTCGTGCATTCTGCCTCCTAATTGCCTCGACCCTCCACAACCTGATTGCCTCAAACTGTGCTGGTCGGATACATTGTTTTGTTAATTCTATTTCTACTAGGCCGATGCTATCCAAATCAAATGTGCCCTGTTCCCCCACTTATGTTGGAGTGAGTCTTTTGTTTATTCTGTCCATTGTCTCATAAACAAAGTTGCATTTAACCCATGCTTAATTAACATTTCAAATGCCGGGGTACCGTCTAATGGGGCGTACCGGGCTTTGGCCAATCCCCCCCCCCTTCCCTTGACAACAAATTCCCCATGACTTTTGTTTCACTTGTACCATTTACATCTGGGCCGGTCCTTCACATCAAACATCCTTCCTTTCAGTCTACAAAACAGATATCAAATATAATGAAACTGGTACTTGTGTCCCAACGGCCTTACCAACTGTTCCTCCTACCCGCACTCACCTCTTGTGGGGTCTTCGCCAGAAGTCTATCGAACCCGAAGAGCGGCAGCATGCTGTCCTGTCGTCCGGCGCGACTGGCGGAGGAAGAGTAACGCGTGTTTTCGCATTCAATGGTGCGGTTTTCGCTGTGGCCCCGATACCGTTACCCCTCCAGACTCGCCATGGAAGGCCTCACCCAGTGATCGGCTACCGCACCTTCGGGTCTCTTCGTGGTCGCCAAATTGAGGATACACCTTTTGCTCACCCCAACCTGGTACAAAGGACCCCACCAATAAGACTCAGACCAAATAAGTCAAGTCATCCATTTATTCAATTTAGGCTTTCGCAAATGGGCATGACTCCCTGCACACTCAGAGGACTGCACAGGAGTGAGCTGAGCATTCAAACTTCATACAGCTTATATACAATTTTGTTAGCATTGCATTCAATAGCTGGCACGTAGTCAAGACAAGAATCTGTGTAGTCATTGGCAGCTGGTTGCATGCCCTGTTTCACGTCTTCGATCGTACTGAGGGTTTCTTGCAAACTCATTCCTGTAGCTTAGCAGTTATATCTGCAGCTGCACACACACACCACACCTGCCTTATCTTCAGGCGACCTAGTTTGGGGAATCGCTCTTGTGGTTTCATAATTAGAGCATATCTTCCTCGACAGACATGCATCCCACCCCTGTGCTCTTCTTGGAACAACAAGGGTCTTGGCCACAAGCTATCAGCCCATCCTCCGAAAGCTTTGAAGGTTTCCGAGAAGGGTTTATCTTGCTGAAAACATGAGCACCAACTGAAGCGATATGGCCGGCCCTCCCACTCAGTATCTATATTAGGGTGGAAAACGCTATTACTAACCTGTGGCTATGGACACCTGGGTTAGGGTGGAGAACGCTATTTCTATACGAGAGACCGCCCCATACCCTGCTGAAGTACATAATTAAAAACCCATCAACCATCTCTGGGAGTTGTATTCTTTGATCCATATAGTATCTTCGTTTCTTCTTTACACCATATTACTCAGTGGAATTACCCATGTAGTTTTTAATGAATCATGCAAAGTTTCACTTTAAAGTGAAAATAGCAGCATGTACTCTGTGAGAGATGCAAATTAAGTTTGTAAGTATAGAATGAGGCAGAAAAAAAGACAATGCTTTGCTGTTTCACTTGACTATGCGTTGCTGTTTTCAGATGAATATAATATTGTTTTCTTTCTGTAGGTTTACATTTTGGATCAATGACAGAAACATGTATGTTTTATTCCCTGGTTGCACCAAGGCTACTGAAGTGGTCTGATGCGCCCAGAATAACAGCAGTGGATGCTTTAAAGAAGCCTACAGACGCCAGCCCTGCTTCAGGCGTGTTGAAAAGTTATTGAAACTATTTCTAATCTCCTTGGTGGAGACCAAAAGGCCAGAAATATGGACCAGAACAACAGCATACCGCCTTACCAAGGCTTGGCATCACCACAGGTATGTGCATTTTATGATTGACTGCCTTGTTTTGGGGGTTGTTTTTTTATCTGGAGAAATGCCTTTTTGTTTGTTGCTCTAACTGCAGGGGTCGATATTAAGATTTGTTGACCAGGAAAAAAACGCAGCTCCTGGGTCTCGGGCATCATCCTTTAGGCAGGAACTACTTCCGGAGAACCAGGAGCTAGTACATAGTGCGTGTAATGCAAACTCTTAACTGTTCATCCATTCTCGATTATACAATATGATTTAAATGTCTTAGTGGGGTACTTTATTCGCTTTTATTCACATCCCCAAACCTACACAGTTAATATTGCATAGCTAGTTTTGTGTGTCACCACTTGTCTTGCGGAGTCACAAGTAGCTCTTTGTTTTCAAGCTAACAAGGCTCCCCTTGGCTATAACCAGGAGCTAAATGGCTCCCAGATCCCGGCAATTTGGAACATTGTAACTGGAAGATTGGGGTAAATGATGAGAATACATAGCAAAGTGTGTTCTGAGTAAAATATCCCTTGAATTTGCTAAATGCTAAACCTACTTTATGTGCAATGCTAGCTTCTGTTAAAGCAGCTTTGTCAAGAAGACGGTCTGTTCCTGAAAGCACGGGTTTCATCAATTTCATGAATCCTCCAGCCATGATTTCGTTTGTGTAGGGGGCAGATTGGACATGGTGAGCACAGTGCTGCTGGTGCTGCTACACACCCACTGTAAGGAACAATGACTATCTTTCTTTTCTTTGGATGGTAATTTTAGTAGCTTTAAAGTCTGTGTTTCTGTGTTAATTCTTGAATATGCAAAGTTGTACGACATCTCATGGAAAGATAGCTGCAGGGGAGACTACACTGAAAAACAAGCCTGTAAGCCAGGGGTGCTGGCAGTTCGTACCATGCCTTATGCCATATGGTAGGAATATTTCAAATTGTTTTCATAACCCAGATCAACCCCCGCCTGGCTCAACGCTACAAGTCTTATCGCTCTACTTGCTCGGGAAAACACAAACTTTATATATAAAAGAGAGAAACACAAAACCTCATTCAACAATATTTAGTAATTGCGATCACTGTCTCAAATATCCCACATAAATACAATTCACAAGGTATTAACAAAAATACAAATACTTTTATTGTGTTAAAATCCTCAGTTAAAAAATATTTGGCCCCATTGTGTTGGGCATTTTACAGCACAGCACAACAGGGCCACATATTGATTCACTCTAAGGCCTAGGTGTTGGGAGTTCAATCAAACTCTGTATTGATGTTTTTTATGTAAATGTATTGCGTACAGTTTTTATGTATTGTGGATGCTTTTTGGTTTGTTACATATTGTGCAATTTTACCCGTTTTTTTTCTTTTTAAAGGTTTTTAACACAATAAAAGTATTTGTATTTTTCTTAATACCTTGCGAATTGTATTTATGTGGGATATTTGGGACAGTGATTGCAATTACTAAATATTGTTGAATTATGTTTTTGATTTTTTCTTATATATAAAATTATGCCATATGATGCCATCCCACCACTCTCCTTGTTGGCCACACCCTGCTAGCGTCTCCTGCACCACCAGCACGCCTCCTGGCGAAGGGCTCTTGGCTTCCTTGGTTCGACTTGCTTTGCGTATGAGAAGGCTGAAGGATAAAATATCTAGTTAAATCAGGTGTGGGTGAGTTAGCGTTCTTGCACACAGATTTACTCTTGTTACTGGCCGCAAGGGAAGTCTCACCCTTCTCCCATAACACCCCCCTCCCAAATGTCGCCACCAGGCTTTGGGGGTGGGGGGACTATTTAGTATAGACTCTTATGTATTTTTGTTGAGCCAAAATGTATTCATCTTGACTTTAGATTTATGAATTACCTGAGAAGCTGCTGATGACAAATAAGCACTTTGGTTCTGTGCTGCGGGTGGGGGAGACAGACTTGAGTTAGCTCCCGATCCCCCCAGGTCACTTTGGTGCTCCACAGCACTGAACATTTGCTAGTTTTACCTTGCATACCGTGAGGAAGGGAGGCTGCCAAGCGCAAGGTGACTTATGGCCTTTCATCTGTTCCATATAGAATAAATTCTGTTGTTCAAGCAAATAACATTGAGACCGACTTGTTGCTAAATGAATTGAAGGAGAAAAGGTACTGCCTAAGGTGTTTGGAGCAAACCAAAATAATCCAAGTATATCCCTGGACATGTCGCTACAAATGGAACTCTTTCCTGCCTAAATTACAAAGTTAAGAGAGGCCGGCACTCAACATTGCCTGTGAAGTCCTGCCTCTGGCTATCACTGAAACTCCACACACTTGGGTGAGATCTTTCATTATCATATTATTGATGTTCCATGTGATGATAGATATTCAATTTAAGGCATTAGAGCAGGATACCAACAAACCCCATCCTCTGCCTTTCTTGGGTCCTAAAACCTCTGACCAGTAGTGATTTGATAACCGCTAAGGCAAACAGTACTACTAGTGTACAACCTAGGTTTGTATATGCTACATATGTTTGAATAATGCCATTCTTACTTTGAAGTCTGATGTTAAATGAATCTGTGATCAGATGGACCATGTGGCTGCCTTGTTTGGCGTTTTCTTATTGTGTTTCAGAGTAACTTCAATCTCAACGCCCATATCAAACAACCCTTTTTGGGATTTTCCTAAAGAGCCAATCTCATTACTTGTCCCTAATTAATAGGCCATTGCTTCAATATGTAAGTAAGAATTCAGTAAGTCCAACAAAACACTTGCCATGTGTTATCAGTAATTGTCATACGCTGCTAATAAATCCTTCTTGCTTGAGGGGGTAAGTCCTCTGGCAGCGATTATTCAGTTTCACACTACTTTCTTGCCTAGAATACATTCTGGGTGTTTTGAGTCTCCATTGATAAATACCAAATCAGTACCTCCGCCAATTCCTGCTTTATTACAATCTAGTACAATTGATGACATGCCCCAAAATTAGCCCCATGAGTACACAAGCACAGTAATGTAGTACTAAATAAGTAAATCTACTAAGTGAGACGGACACAACTTTTTTTTAAAAATTTTTTTTTATTTATTTGGTTGGCTGAAATTAATCAACCTTTCAAATATAAAACTTTCATGAATACAATTTAAGCAATAACAAGTTTGAAATAAGTAAAAAAGCAAAAAGATAACAAAACACAGTTCATGACAAATGCAAATATAAAATCAAGAAATAAATCAGTAAACAAATAAGCAGATAAACAAGAGACTAACGGTGCACAGAATCTAGCAACAAACAATTCAAGAAATTAACAGTGGCTATTTGTATAGCTGTGCACGAAGAGTTTAAGATTACAGCCCAAGAATCTTGCGGGTCTAAAAGACCTAGATAATGGCAGTGTTTTGAAAAGTGTGTCTCTCTTTCACCACGGAGAGGCACACATTCAGTGATCAAATGAATGAGAGTTTTAATGAGTCTGAGGTGTCATACAAAATCGGCAGATGTTGCTTGATGTAGGCAAAAGTTTGCGTCTGACTTGTATGTCTCTTGTGAGGCATAAGTTAAATCTCAAACGTAGAATGCCTAAACGATATTTCGGGGAAGGCGATAGCAGCAAATATGGTGCCACTGTGCGGATTCTTTTGTGAGGGAATCTTAAGCCATCTCCGTCTTTATACTGCAGGCAGAGGTCTCTAGTCAGAAGCCAATCAGATTGATACATTTTAAGTTTGGCTCTGTCAGGGTTTGTTAGTAAAGTTTCAATTGAAACCTCTGCAATTATTAGAATATGGTAAGCTTTGGTTAACCATGTGTATATAAAAGCGTGAGTGACAGAAAACATATAATCAGACAGCAATTTGAGTATAGAAATATGAGGAGTAGAAAGCAAACATTTTCTGAATAATGCGCAAATCCGCCAATTATGGAGAGCTTGCAATGAGACAAGGCCTAGCTCAAACCTGATCCATGGGCAGGGGATGCATTGTGGTAAGTGTAACACTTTTCTCCAAAATTTAGCCTCCCATAGTAGGAACAGTGATGATAGATCGTCATGAAGGGTTTCCAGGCCATAGAGTAAAGATGGAGTGACTTTCAAATTCCAAAATTGGAGAGCCGGAGTGATAGAGAATTTACCATACTTAAACATTATAAGAGAGGCCTGCGAGATGGCAGTCTTCAATTTATTACCTACATGAGTGATGTGACTAGAGGCGTGAGCCTTGCCCTCAAAAATCATCCTAAGATAAGTGTATTGAGAGACCACAGAAAGGGGGATCTGATTAATGTGCCAAAGATGGAATAGAGGCCTGTGGTTTCGTGGACAGAATGATAAAATTTGAGTTTTGTTACATTGAATATAGTCATGAAAGGCATTCAGAAGATTCTGTAAACCAGAATGTGTTTTGGAAATAAGCACCAAATCATCGGCGTACATTAGTGCTTTGACTTGGTGGTTATTGAATTTGGGTGAATCTGAGATGACATTTTTGAAGGCACATCTCACGTCTTGAATAAAATAATTAAAGACAGCTGAAGCTAAGAGACAGCCTTGTTTTAGGCCATGAGCCATGGGGTTGGATGAGGACAAACGCCCATCTAATGAGAGGCGAATTTGAATTGAGGTATTGGTGTGTAGAGATGAGATTATGTCAAAGAGAGTAAGTGGACAATGATCATGGAGTAATTTAGTGAATAGAAGTGGTCTGCTGACAAAATCAAATGCAGCGTGCAGGTCTACAAAAGCAAAACAAATTTGCTGTTTGGTGGCATGGCACTGTGCTTTGATGGCATTTAGACAAATTAAATTAATGGAGGTGCATAAGCCTGGGACAAAACCTGATTGCTGGGGATCACGCAGATAAGAATTTTTGGTCCATTGGTTGAAGTCCCGTAAAATTAATTTACAGAATAATTTACCCGGGGCGTCGAGAAGGGCGATGGGGCAGTAGTTGGATGGTAAACTGCGATCGCCCTTTTTAAAAATCGGAATGATTAGTGAGATCTTCCAGGAGGGAGGAATTGATTTGTGCCTTAGAATATTGAGAAAAATGATGTATAAGATGTTAGCCCATTCAGACGGAAATGCTTTGAGAATCATGTTAGAAAGGCAATCCTGGCCAGCAGCTCGAGATGAGCTTGCTTTCATGATTTGTTCTTGTATGTCAGAGATGGTAAACTCGACTCTCCAAGAGCCAGAGGTAAGAAACTGAAAGCTATTGTTGGAAAATTCTGGGTCAGCGTACAAGGATGAAAAGTGAGTTAGCCAAGCTAAGTCTGAAACCCCATTGATCTGCAGGGCACCTTGTGAATTGGAAGTCAGGTTATGGAGTAGTTGCCACATGGTGCTAGAATTTTTGTTCTTCATGGCTCTAAACATCATTTCGCTGTCTTGTTGGAATAGTGAGGCTTTTTTGCTTCTGATCCAATTCTTATATCTGCATTTAAGCGTGGATAGATCAGAGCTGCGAGAAAGAGAATTTGATCGTAGAATAGCTATTCGAGCTCTTCGATAGTCTGCTTTGGCAGTTCGAATATCTGAATCAAAAGCATGTGTATGGTGACCAATCAGCCTTTTCGAAGTGGTCAAGGTGTTGGCAAATGGACGCAATAAGTCAGAATATTGTGAATGATGGAGCAACTGAGCATGATAGTCCACACTATTGCCAAATGAGAGAAGAGATGAAAAGTTCCAGCGTACCCGAGATCCAACTGAATTAACAAGTAGTTCAGTGGAAAGATGGTGAGTTTCTTCCACAAGAGAAGGCCACTGAATCTTCAAGGAGAGTAAGTTATGATCACTGTGTGGGAGAGTAGTGATGAAAAGGCTATCTATATGGTGAAACAATTTAGCATTCACGTAGATGTAGTTGATGATGCTTGAATTAGTTCCACGATGCCTTGTGCTTTGAGGCGGTAGATCGCCCGGTACAGCCCCATTTACCATGTGGAAATTGCGATACTTCATAAACGAGGACCACATAGATGTTGCTTGATTAGAACGGGCTTGGTTCCAACAATCGAGATTGATGTCACCGAGAATGATAGTGTGTGAAATATAAGGAGTTTGTAAGACCGCATCAAGAATGGAAGCCAGACCGTCATAGAAAGCTTCCTTGGTTTGTGCAAGCAGATTACGGTAGATGTTGACGAGCGCAATTGTGAAGTTGCGATGTAGAATCTTCACTAATGTGATGTGGGCTTGCACTGATGCCAAAGGAAGAACAGAGAGGTCCAGCTGTGATTTGACTGCAACTAGCAAGCCGGAAGACGGCCGGCCGTTGGTTGGGAGGGCCGGGAGTAAAGTGAGGTCAAAACCATCCCAAACAGGGGGGGTTAACAGCCAGGTTTCCTGCAAGGCTATAATATGGTGAGTAAGAGGGGATAGACATGGAGATATGTAAATGAGCATGGCCTTGAGTATTCCAACTGGCAAGATTTAAAGAAGAGGAAGATACAGTAGTTGGTGGTTAAGACGCGCAAATCAAGGAAGATGCCGAGCAGTTAGGGAATTTATTCCCCAGCCCTTGGTAGATGTTCACTTTCGGCTTTGATGGTGCAGTGGAATGCGAAGAAGATTCAGGATCCAGCGCTAAGAGAAAACCTAACATTCTGCAGCGCCAGATTGTATTCCATACAATAGCCGACGGAATGCGTAGACTGACCACAGAAGAGGAAGTGTCAGAAACAAATTCAATCTGATCTATGTCGTGGGTAGTAATGGCATGCAGGTCCTCGATGTCTTCAAATATGTTCAGGACACTTGCACGATTTAGATCATATGAAGGAAAATCGCCATCTCGACATTTGAGAATGAAAGAGTGAGCAAGAGGTTGTGAAGGTAATGATGGCTTAGAGAAGGGCTTAGTTGTTGAGCTTTGAGTGGGCCATTTTGACGATGGAACCACTGGAACTGATCTAAGACACGAGCGTAAGATGTTTTCTTCCTCTTGCATGGTGAGTGCAGTCGGGCACTGTGTGGGCAGCTCAGAGGCTTCATGCTCCGTCTGCGTGAGGCCTAATCGCAAAGCTAGATATGCATCAACACTGGCTTTGAGATCAGATAATGCAGAAGCCGGAGGAATAGTCTGTGATACAGTTGAGGCAGAGGGTTTTTGAAAAGTGACATGCTTGTTAATCAGCGGAGCAGCCTGTACGCTTGTCATTTGGGATTGCGTAGTTGAAGCTAAGCCAGGCGTCCTAGAAAATGATGAGTGAAGGATCCCTGGGCAACCCCAAATTACACAAACGGAAGGCTAAATAAGCATCAATGCTTGCTTTATAGTCGAAACGAGTTTCTGTGGAAAGAGGAAGAGTAGGCACGATTGGTAAGTTGGGAATAGACTGGGATAGGTAGGTTTGAGATTGCAACAAAGGGGGCAAAACGACTGACTGATGAGGCGGTTCATGATGTTGAATGGATTGAACTAGCTGACTAAGTGGGGAAAGAGTCTGAATGAGGTAGTGAGGTCATCGTGACTGAGCTTGCAGTAGAAGGTGCAAGAGAAGTATGCAGGTGAGGAGCCACAGAAGATTTGAGAGGTGCAGTGGTTGTTGAGGACTGCCCTAGGGCTTTAAAGAAAGCTGTGAGGCTGCATTTGGAATGCTTTGTAGCTGTCAAATTTTAGTTTTTTTTTGCAGCCAGACGGTCATCGGTTAGGAGGCTTAATCATTGGGATAACATTTGTACCCGTGGAGGATACAGGAGAAGAGACTGAGACAGGTAGTATAGAATGAGAAGGCAAAGAGGCTGGTTGAGAAGAAATATGTGAAATGGGGGTTAGTTGAAGTAGTAAGGACTGGTTCAGGAAGCAAATCAAGAGCAGGTGTGGGTGCAGGAATGGGGAAGTGGAGAGGAGGTAAAGGCAAAGCAGGAGGGAGGGACACAGGAGCAACAATAAAATGGGTAGGCTCGCTGGGTGCATCCTGGGGAATAGGCGCGGTTAACAGAAGGGGAACAGTGATAGGTCTGATTATTCCCGGGATGGAAGGAAGATGACTTGTGACGGGAACAATAAAACAATCTGAAAGAGGCTGATTAGGTTCCTGCACATTCTCGGCAATAGGATTGTATTGGTAGATGGAATGTGTTGGTGAGTGAATGAGAGGAGGATTAGTGAGAGGAGGAGAATCATGTGTATGCAACCATTTCGCTAGCTCTTCGAACAGGACAGATTGATTGGAGAGTTTATGATCTATTCTGTCGTAAAGTTTACTCATTGTGGAAATAGCCAGATTGATGGAGGTGAGGGCAGCATTAATGAATGCCAGTTGTTGAGGCAAGGCGGTAGGAGAGGGTGTGTGTGGGGCTCTGGGAGTGGGCATGGCAAAAGAGTCAATGAGCGCTGATGAGCAAGTGACTGAGGAATGGATGGAGATCTCCGCAGAGGTTTCTACTCGAAGAGGCATGAATGGGGATATTTGAAGCATCAGGCTGTAGGGATGGGAACTTGATGGGAGAGAGAGCCATGCCCTTGTGTGAGGGGTGGAGATGAGGGTTAACTGAATTAAGCATGGTAATGTCAGACAATGGATGGGTGTTCATGCACGCCGGAGGGGATGAATGGACAACTGGAGAATTGTTGGCAGTAGAAGAAAGGGCATTGGGTATGGGGTTTATTGCGTGTGGAGGTTGGCTCAGATACACTGGTTGAGATGTTTCACTGGGGACTGACGGAAAGGGGAACTTTGCAGGTAATATCGGACCAGTGGTGCTAAGAAGGGGGTCAGCGCAATAGCTGTGAAAAATCTAGGAGATTGAGCTGGCACTTGTTGGCAATTGGTAAGATTAAGGAGAGCGCAAGCATTGTTAGGCATGTTTGTCGTGAGTTTGTAAAACTGATACACCATTCAATGATTTATCATACACAAAATCCATATTGGTTGTATTAAAAAATAAACAATACAAATTAAAAAGCAAAATTAAAATTAAAAAAAAGCAATAAAAATATTTCCCCTTTTTTTATTTATTTATTTTTTCCCTTCGTTAAACAGATGACAGAGAGCAAGAAAAACTAAAACAGAGAGATGGACTCAAAAATCAAAAATACAAATAGTTTCAAATATAAGTCATAAGGTTGCACAAAAGGGATACAGTGCAAAAAAAGGACTCAAAACAAAACGCAGACCGCAGGTAACGCGGGTAAGCTGGAAAGCGGTACTTTAGCCGGTACTTTGCTATTGGAAACACCGAAGTAACGGATGGAAAGTAAGCGGTAGGACAAAGAGGACTTGCCTCAACAGTCTCCCACTGTAGTGCTCTTTCAAATCCCAATAACCTGCCCCTCGCACAGAGCACAGCAAACAGCCAAACAGCACCAGCACTTCTGCCACCAGGGCTTACGCCTCGAGGGTGGCGCTGGCAGCAATTTGAAGTTTCCAATAAGGTCACGTGATACTGTCACGTGAGTGAGTGTAGCTCCGCCTCCCTACCAGCAAGAGCCGACTGCTTGCAGTGCTGTGAAGGGGCCAAGGAGCTTCCTTTGGGCGCAGGAAAAGTATTTAAAAGCACACCAGTAGCAGGTCCAAACGAAGCTAATTCCAACAGAGGTAAAAACGGACACAACATTATCAAATGTACTCTAGGATATTTATTGGCTCAGGGATTGTACTCAATATAATTCAGAACTTTATCGCCCAGGGGCTCTAAAATACAATTGCATCGGGATAAGCATTCAACTGTGTTTATTAAAAATAATGCTACATCCCAGTCACAATTGATGCACAGCCCAGAACATAGTTGCATCTGCTGCCTTAAAAAATATACCCCTTTCTTGTATAGCTTGACTGATGGGTTGAACACCCTTGCTGAATGCTTTTCAACTAGAGATTCACTTGTGTGCCCAATAAAGTATCACCCCGGACCTAGTGTTCTTGACTGTTGCTTGGCGGGATATCTAGCAAACTAGGGGCTGCGGGCCAGCACAGGTTCATGTAGAGGGCACTAGTGATTGCCTCCAGCAGCCTTGGTCATTGGTCAAATACATCTAGGTACAGCACTTTTTCGAAGGCAAGACCACTGATCCCAGAGATCAAAATCGCAGGGGGAAGGAAAGGGAGTGCTTATTTGGGTTTCAGTGTCACTTGATTCGAAGTATAGTCTACTTGATATACCTTCTTTGAACCTATTATGTATCGAGATGGATAAAAAGGCTTAGTAGTTTACTTGTTGAATGTCTACCATAGGCTGATTTGCGTGGTATTGGAAAGACTGGGCATGCCATTGTTGCAGGGGACCCTAATCTTGAGTTTAAACTGCTCCTGGCATTGTGTGTGTCATCAGAGAATGGAGGCTTCGTGTTAAATCGGCTTTTCTGCAACCCTCTGAGGGGGTCTACAACCATTGACTTTAATGGGGTATAACACAGCTGACAGAGGGAAGCAAAACCTTTTTAGGGTAAGTAACATGGACTGAGTGGGGGTGGCAGGTTGACATAAACGTATAACTAGTCCACACACACTTTTTAAATGTATATTTGTTTGTTTATAAAGCGCACAACAGCCCCTAGGCATCGTGGCGCTTTTACAGATGTTCGACAGTTTGCTTAGTTACAGGCGAGCACATGCAGAATGACAAAAGACAGTGGTATACAAGATGGAGAAAAATGTTAGACAAACCACCATGTTTTAAGAACTTTGCGGAAAGCGAGGTGGGAGGGCTCGGCCCTTGGCGTGTGTGGCAGTTCCATTGCCTGGAAGCAATGAAGGGGAAGCTGGAGCTTCCTGCTTTAGTGCGTTTGACTCTGGGAACTACAAGTCAGTGGCAGTATGGAGTTCTGGTAGATCTTGAAGAGCCTACTTTAATGACTTTGAGTGAGAGATGGGGGGTGGTGGGGCTGTGTGGTTGAGACACGTGTTTGATAGCAAAGTTTTGAACAGGACCAGCGTTTTGATGGGGAGCCAATGGGCTTCCCGTCTTGCTGTGGCAATATGTTCTCTTTTAGGTATGCTGAGGGCTGCTTAGAGAGCGTTGTTGTGGATTATTTGCAGTTTGCGTAGGTTTTTTGTCGAGGTACGAGCCATGAGGATGTTATAGTAATCTAGTCTTGATCCAACTAAAGCTCTGGCGATGGAGAGGCAGCTCTCTGTGCACAGAAATGTTTTAGCTCCTTTGAGTAGCTTGGTGGCGTAAGCTGCAGAGGAGGAGATATCGCTGACTTGTGACATAGAGAGAGTAGCGTCTAAATAGACTCCCAGGGTTTTTACAGACGATGATACGGAGATCTGTATGTTGTCAATGGTGACGTTTTTATATTGGCTGTTGAGTTTATTCAAGGTTTCCTGGGGCCCTACCAAGAGGATTTCGGTTTCGTCTCCATTGAGGCACAGCCAGTTGGTTGCCATCCAAGCTTCAATGGTGGCATAGATTGTGTTAAGAGCCTTTGCATCTGTTTCATAGTTTCCTGAGCGAGGGAGGAGAATTTGTGTCATCGGCATAGTTATTGTAAGCTATGCCGATGGTGTCCAGGATCTCAAAGAGGGGTCTGGTGACAATGTTATAGAGAGTGGGAGAGATGCAGGAGCCCTGTGGGAGTCCGCAATGGATAGTGGTTGGGGCCGCACGGGCCTGATCTGAGATTGTCGTGGCTCTTCCTTCGAGGATGGAGGTGATCCATGCTATGGCATTGGTTGAGAAATTAGCTGAGGTGGCGAGATGACAGAGTGTTATGATCTACTAAGTCAAAAGCGGCCAATAGGTCAAGGAGGAGGAGTAGTGCTGGTTCGCCTGTGTCCTTGATCTTATCCAACTGGTTTTTCAATTTCAGCAAGGCTGATTCAGTACCATGACCAGGCCGAAAGCCGGATTCTCGTAGGCCGAGGATGTGTTGGGCTTCA
The DNA here is from genome assembly GCF_040938575.1 of Ambystoma mexicanum. NCBI lineage: Eukaryota > Metazoa > Chordata > Amphibia > Caudata > Ambystomatidae > Ambystoma > Ambystoma mexicanum. The sequence goes on along the minus strand of NC_090927.1, from coordinate 1,237,523,012 downwards.
AGGAAATGTTGGACCTGTAGGTAAGCTGCTTTGTCTTGAATTATTTTTAGAAGGAAGGGAACCTTTTGTTATGGGTCTGTAGTTGTTGGGGAGTATGGGGTCAAGTGAAGGATTTTATTAATAACGGGCGAACCCATGCATGAGGGGACAGCTGCTGAGGCAAAGGAATCGTTTTGAAAGGCAGTGAGGAATGGCGCCAGTGAGGCAGCACAGTCTTCATTATAGTGGTGATCAGACGTCGCCTTTACAGATTGATGTTTTCAGATTTTCTAGAAGGGTGAAGACTTAGTTCAGTGACAACCTTGAACGAGAAGAGTAGGGTGCCCTGGGAGGAGAGGTTAGCTGTGGCTGTGGATGGGGCAGCGTAGTGTGGTGTGATTTGGGCCTTCTGGTTATTTCTGATTTTATTATGCAGTATGTCCAATTTGTCCAGCATGGCAGTTGGGATGTTTGAGCACCATAAGGATGGGCTGTGTGTTTGGGGCTAGGCCTTCCAGTTCCCTGAATATGGCGAACATCTCCTTGGATCCCGATTTCGCGTTAGCAATCCTAGTCTTGAAGGAGGCCACTTTGGCTAGGATGATTGCTTTTTTGTATTCAACAGAGATCTTCTCGAATTTAGATTTTGTGGACCCTGATGGATTTGTTTGCCAAGTGTAGAGGGCGGTCCTTTTCTTGGAGCGTAGTTCCAGTAGCTCTGGTGTGAAGCAGGAGTTGTTGTCTCACAGGTTTTGCTTTCTCCAGTGCTATAGCGTCAATTGCTTGTGAGAGTCCAAGGTTGTAGGTGTCTGCAAGAACACTGGGGTCGTTGGACAATGGAGGTCTGAATGCAGGCGTTTCTAGATATGGTGTTCGGCTATCTTTGGTTACCTTGCGGGTTCTCTGAGCTAGATCAGGCGGTAGGGGACTGGGACGAAGTTTCTGTTGGAGTGTGGGCAGATGGAGAAGTGAATGACGTGGCGATCAGTCCAAGGGCAAGGGGAGTTTGAGCCGATGGCCCGTGGGCAGTTTTGGTCTGCTATCCAGTCCAGCATTCAGCCTTTGGTGTGTGTGGCATTGGTGATGATCTAAAGCCCAAGGTGTCTAGCGCCTTGGCGAGGGGTTTGGCTTGAGATGATCTGGGTCGTTGAACCCTAGGTTCAGGTCCCGGTCCCTCAGGAGAATAGACTTGGATGAGAGCTTGATGTCAGAAATGAGGTGGAGGAGGTTGTCATGGAAGTCAGCCGTGCGACCAGGTGGGCGGTAGACAATGTGGATAGAGATAGTGCATTTGGGAAATATGACACACTTGAGGGATAGGGAGTCACTATTATCTTCAATGGAGGTATTGGATTGTCTGTGGGGCAGTGATTCTTTGGCTATGATGGCTACTCCACCACCTATTACATGTTGTCGGTCTTTACGGTATATGGTGTACCCTTCGCTCTAGAAAATGCAGGTCACCAATATACTGAAAAATACATACTTTTATTATGTACTTGGCACATAACACATAGCATTAAAGTTCACTGAATATTAAACCGTAGATGTCTTTTGGGATTCACCACACTGCCTTTATGTTGGCCCACTATCTCTGATAAGCATCCAAAATAAATGAACATGGGGAAGGACGATAGAACCCGACAACTTCGCAAAGCAGGTTAATTCTGCCCCCTACACCTACCATGGGTGTGAACATTTAAGCAGTGTCCTAGGATACTCGACTTTGCTGGCGAGTATGGGGTTGTTAGAAACTTATTTTGCATTTACTGCAAAAACACTTTGCAGAAACTAGCAAATGCAGGTTTCACTGTGCATGCTTAGCATCATTGCACAAAATATGAAGTGTCCTTATTGCGACATGTACAATTTTACAAAAAGCACTGGTAAATATTTTGTCACCAGTCACCTTGGGTAGAGTGCATTTCTCTTAGGTCGAGTATATAAACTAAGGAACTCACCCTGCAGGTCTAGTGGGATTTTTTAGAATGTGCAAGTCCTGGCTAGAGTGGTACAGAGCATGACATATAAAGTTGGAGCTGAGTCCCAATTTCCAGTTCTTGGTATAGAGCTTCCTGGACCCCTTGTGGGTACAGAAGAAATGTCATGGGGCAAGAAAGTACCCCGTGTCACTTTAGGAGAGTTCCATGGCAAATAGAAAGTTATATAGGAATTAGTGGGATAGTGAGTGGGCCATCTGCTTGTATGGAGGTAGGTTGGTTGTACCCCGCATGTACAGATTCTGTGGCAAACCTCCCCAGGGATGACCAGAGGGACACCCTTCCGCACCTAATCAACGAGATCCCGAGGTTGGTTGCAGTACCAGATGCCCCAGGAGAAATTGCAGCAGAGCACAAGGTCACCCAATGTAAGTCAATGAGAAATACTGTTAAGACTCTTCTCCAAAGAATCTTGACCCTGGACCAGAGTGAGCCCATAAGGGTGAGTATGGTGAATAATTGCCCACACCAGGGCCCAGAGGAAAGTACTTCCAGCTGAGGTTTCGGCACAAACTGTTTCAGCATGGTTGAACAACGCGGTGAGCACAGGTTTCTTTCCTAGCTGCGGTTTACGGAACTTGTTACCAGAGGCATAAACCTGAGCCACCTACAACCCTCCCAACCAAGGAAAAAATGCCTTTCCATGACATTCAAGCCAGGGTTCAAAATTGAGGGGAGCTGTGAGCCATTCAGTTCCTGCTTGTAGCCTGCAAAGACCTGGTTAGCATGACACCAACAGCTACCAGGAGATACTTTGGCTCCCTAAGCCAACTGATGCCGAACAAAAACCCCTATGTGAATTTTACTCTGGGTTTGGGAAAATCTATAATTCAACATTAAGACACAGCTTAAAACATAAGGAGCCATAAATAATTGATAACAAGATATGTTTCTATATTATGCGGAAGTTAGCGTTGTCGAACCCTATGTACTAGCGCTTTGTTCCCCGTGTTAGCTGTTGGTCACTGGTTAATGCTGTATCCCAGGAACTGTTTGTAGCTCCTGCTTATCCAACCTTAAAGGGGATGTTTTCTTAGAAATGTTATTGTCCCAATGGATAGGGCATGTATTTTTTTAGCATATTTTGATCGAAAAAACCAACCTATTCGTCTTCCCTTCGATTTTCTCACATTGACTCTGGCCAAACTCACGCGTTGCCAGCCGCCATTTTGTGCTAATCTTATCAGTTGATCCAGTGCCCTAAGTTCAAGTGCCCCGGCAGCAGTAAACCCCCAACCCCTCACCCCCCCACCATGCACATCTCATGTCTCCACAAACCAACCAAGGCTGATCCTGCTTGGCTTCATGGGGTGGCAAGGCCGAGCCCATTCAGGCTGGAAAGCTGAATACAAGCAGTGCTTCATCCTAGCACTGTGAATGCTACTAATCGTGAAGGTAAGCAGGATCGCCCCAGTTGGGTGGTTTACGCATGGGGGACACCATTTTAATATTTCTGATGCTTGTTAATCTACTTAGAATCACATGCTGTGCATATAGTCCGACATCCAGTGGTAACCGCAGAGTATTGGATCTGGTCTTTCGAGAATCAAAAGGGGACGTTGACTTGGGCCTGCCTGTAACACTATCCCTAACGTGACGTGTAGTGTACCCAAAATCCCTCGCGCGTCTAGGTCCCTCAGATTGTTTTTTTCCGCCCAGTGTACTGGTCGCCTTATGCAGAGCTCTTCCAGAGACATTTCTATATTGTTATACTTCTCGCACTTTGGTCTTTTATATTCTTACCGTCCCTTCCCTCGACAGCAGTTTCCTGACCTATACCGAAGCCTGTTCTACGGACCTTCGACGGCAGTTGATCCGGTCGGTGCTGCCAACCACGTGGCCGGGCCTTCTGGCCGGCCTACACAGTAGGGAGAGTGGGTTTGGGGTGGACATTTCCTTTTTAAGGGCCTTTACCTTTCCTCTCTCTGTTCCCTTGGTCTTGTTGTCACTGTTATTCCTGCGCTATGGACAGGACTCATTTAGATTTTGTCATTCATGTAAGGCAAAATTCCAGTGGAAAGACAAATACCTTAAGTATAATAGGTGTCTTCCCTTTAACCCCAACGAGGCGGCCTGTGCGGCTTGTAAGCTCCTGTGTCCCAAAACCCTAAAGGAGCGCTGTGTTAAGCGGTGGGCGGCCTACGGAATGTCGCAGGCCGAGAGTAGTTCCCCCGCCGCCGAGTGTGACGAAGGGCTTGGTGACGACCAGGGCTCCAATTCGGAGGCCATTGACCTCACGGCGGAGCGCTCTTCCCCTCCCCGTCGTCAGGCCCCTCCCCGTCGTCCGGCCCCTCCAGGCACAACGTGAGTCCTGCTATGGGGACTGTATATCCCAGCGACAAGGACACACTCTTCCCACACTAAAGACACAACCCCCGGTCTGTCTTTGATGAAACAGTCGAAGCGTTCCATCGTGCCAACGGGCACACTGGATAGTTCGGCATTGCCCGCCGATCATCCTGATCGGCAGCCCTCCCCGCAACCACAGGTGCAGCATGCGACTGGGCCGTCTAAATCAAAGGGCGCTACCACCAATATTCAAGCGACCGTCGAAACGCATCAGAAGAAAGCGTTGGTGGCGCACAAGGCCCCGGTTAACCCGAAAACAACCGCGCAACCACCGGCCCAATCTAAACACTTTCCTGTGACACCAAGTATTACCGAAAGCATTGCTAAGATCGTTTCCGCTGCAAATCAAGGAGAACGGTCAAAGGACTCGTCAAAACCTAAAGATAGGCATAAGGATTCATCGAAACTGAAAGATAGACCTAAAGACACGTCCGAAGGCACGCCACAACCACCGGAACCTCAAAGACTTTTCAGAGAGCCCTGTGCCTCTTTCTTCGAGGTTAAGGGAAAAATCTCTTCTTTCTAGAGAAGATCAACTAGAAGAGCCTTTTCCACGTCTAGACTCCTCTGGCTCCTCATTATGGACCAGGATGAAGTTTGAGGGGTGTATGAATAGGTTGGAGAGATTTGTGGATTTCTCAGAGAAATTCACACCCAAAAGGCCTCGAGAGGAGAGCCTTTTTACTCCTGTACCAAAATTTCAAAAGACCTTTAATTCCTTTCAGGAGGAAGAGTCTTATGACCTCACTGATGATGAGGTCCCTGTAGACCAATTCAATCAAGATGAATACCCGTTTGGGTGATCCCATTGACCCCACAGAGGGTTGGGAAGACAACCACGGCCAGCCAGTCGACCCTCAGCCTTGGGCATCACCTACACCAGCACTGGAACCCGACGCCCTGTGCTCCCCCCCCCCGCCCTCTCCCCCCACACCTCGAGGACATCTTAAAAGAAAAGCCACCTGACAGCCAAGCTATTCCATTGCTGAATTCATGCAAGACTCTTGGCTCCTTCATTGTTGACAACTGCCCTAACAAGGGCTGTCAATCCTAGAGTCGAAAAACTGTTTCGCCCTTCCCCTTCTGATCCCCTCTACATCAAGGGACCTGCTACTCCAGATTCCCTGGTGGTAACTACAACCAGGAAAAGGGCGGGGTCCCCCTGTCCACAGAGGAAGCGCCCCCTGACAAGGAGTGCAAAAGGTTATACGCACTGGGGAAAAGAGTCACAACTGCTGCAGCATTTTCCACTAGCATAGCGAACGCCACCACTTTGTTGGCTAGCTATTCAGACTCGCAATGGAATATGCTTCAAGAGTGCTTTCAAGAAGTCCCTGAACCGCTACATGCTCGACTGCTTTCCATTGTAGCTGAGGGCAAACAGGTTAATCACAGTATTCTCAAAAATACTTTGGATGCTGCAGAAACAGCTGGCAGGACCTTAGCACAAGGTACCCTCCTAAACTCTGGTTTCAAACCAGAAACCCAAGCTTCATTGATAAAAAATAAGCCGGTGGAGGAGACCAACTTATTCAGGAAAGCCGTTGACGAGGCGCTTGAAACAGCTAAGGAACAAGACACCCTTAAGACCCTGGATCAAATCTCCCAGAGGCCTTCCCAAAGAAGAGGGGGCGGGTCTCTACGTTCCTTTCATGACCAATCCTGCTCACCTCACAACCAATATGGCTCTGGAAATAACTGGTCCTCGCCACAGGGAACCAGCTACACCACCCGTATCCCCCAAGAGGTCAACGACGTGGAAAAAGGAAGGTGCCGAAATTCCACCCCTATAAGGCTCCCCAGCCTCAGGTCAGAAATGACCAGCAGATCCGGGTCACCACCCATGCCACCCCGGTCGGGGGCCGGCTAACATAATTTCTTCAAGCATGGGAGGGGATGACAGACCAGTGGGTGCTCAAGACCGTCACCCACGGGTACTGCATAGAATTCTGCCAGACCCTCCAATTCAGACCTCCACGATCAAGATGCCCGACGCCGGAACACGTGCGCATCCTGCTGCAAGAGGTCGAAATCCTGCAGGAAAAGGACACCATAGAAGTCGTACCTCTTCTACAGGTAAACAAGGGTATTTATTCAGTGTACTTCCTTGTACCCAAAAAGGATCTAACAATGCGCCCTGTACTACATTTGCGGCCAGCAAACAAATTTGTCAAACCTCAAAAGTTTCATATGGTCACTCTGCAGGAAGTAATTCCCCTGCTCACACAGGGAGACTACATGGCAACATTGGACATGAAAGATGCATACTTTCATATTTCAATGTTTCCAGCGCACAGAAAATACCTCAGATTCATGGTAGAAGACCAGCACTATCAGTTCAAAGTACTACCCTTCGGCATTGCCTTAGCACCGAGGGTATTTACAAAGGTACTGGTACTGGCAGTGGCAGCGGCACACCTGCGCAGGCTATTCATCCCAGTTTATCCTTACCTCGACGACTGGCTCATAACAGGGGATTCCTAAGGAACATGCCTGTCGAACACTCAAAAGACGATAGACCTCTTATTCAGCCTGGGATTCTCCATCAACGAGAAGAAATCCAGCTTAGACCCCAGTCAAGTCGAGCAGTTCCTAGGGGCTCTAATTCGATCAAAGGACGGCCTCGTCTTCCCCCTCCAACGAGAGGGTCCAAAACATGTTTTAAATCCCTCAAGCCAGTCGGGAAGTGATGGTACGCAAGGCCATGCGACTGTTAGGAATGATGGCGGCCTGCATTTATTTGGTTCCTCACGCGCGGTTGCGCATGCGTCCAATGCAAGAGTGGCTCAAAAGCCAGTGGTGTCAGGCCAGCGGACAATGGGACAATCTAGTGGTTGTCCCGCCAGCACTCGTTCTCTCTCTGCAGTGGTGGTCGAGGGAAAATCTCTTGAAGGGAAAGTCCTTCACCACCCCCGCAGTAGAAGCCACTCTCGCGACAGACTAATCTCTCACGGTTTGGGGGGCTCACCTGCTTCAGCAGACGGCACACAGCGTTTGGTCCCCAGAAGTAGTATCCAACCACATAAACCTGTTGGAGCTGTTGGCAATATTCAAAGCCCTGAAAGCCTTTCAGGCACAGCTGCAGGGAAAGACAGTCCTGATCCTTACGGACAGCACCACAGCCATGTACTATCTGAACAAATAAGGGGGCACTCACTCTCCAGGGCTGTCCAAACTGTCCCAGAACATTTGCAAATGGGCTCTCGGACACATGTTCCTGTTGTCAGAACATGTTCCAGGGTAACTCAATCTCCTGGCAAACATACTCAGCAGAGATTTCCTGCTACCCATGGACGTTTCTGCAGAATGGGGCCTCCCAGAGATTGACCTGTTCGCAACTCTGGACAACGCTCAATGCCAAAATTGTGCCTCCAGGTAACCCCAGAACCGTTCCAAGGGTAACGGACTCTGGATCACATGGGCAGGGAAATTTGTTTACGCCCCCCCCCGACTCCCCTACTCAACAAGCTAGTGCACAAGATGCACCAGTCATCATGATATCGGTGGCACCCATGTGGTCCCGCCAAACCTGGTTCGCTCATCTGATGGAGATGTCTCTCTATCCCCCAATGAGACTACCTTGCCCATACACCATGTTATCTCAGGACAAGGGAGAAACACTTCACCCGTGCCCGCAAACTCTGAACTTAGCAGCCTGGCTCCTGAGGTCATAGAGTTCGGGCACCTCCAACTCCTTCAGAGATGCATGGACATACTTGGAGAGGCAAGAAAACCTAACACCCGATATTGCTTCTCCAGTAAGTGGAAGTGCTTTGTCATTTGGTGCAATTCCAAGAGCATCAACCCCATTGACTGCTCTCCTACCCACATTGTATTGTACCAGACTCATTTACCAGACTCAGGCCTGGTTTTTAACTCCCTCAAGGTTCACTTAGCTGCTCTTTCAGCCTACACTATGTCACAACAGAAGGTTTCGTGGTGGAAGATACCAGTTATTAAGGCTTTCATGGAGGGAGTAAAAAGAAAGTGCACCCCCTCACCCCCATTTCTAACCCGCCTCCCGGATGGGACTTAAATGTGGTATTGACTAGACCTATGGGGTCTCCTTTCGAGCCCATGCATAAAGCAAGTCTTAAGGCTCTTACCTACAATACCGCCTTTTTAATAGCTATCACTTCCATAAGAAGAGTAATTGAACTACAGGCCCTCTCAGTTCTGGACCCCTTCGTTACAGTTCAGAGATAAGGTGGTTCTGCACACTCACCCCAGGTTTGTGCCTAAATTAATTTCAAAGTTCCATGTGAACCAGTCCATAGAACTACCAACCTTCTTCCAGAACCCATCTAACATGGCGGAAAGAAGCCTGCACACACGAGATGTACGCAGGGCAGTCCTGTTTTACCTGGAAATAACTCGACCACTAAGAAAGACAAACCAGTTTTTCGTATCAGTGGCAGTGGGTAGAGAAGGAGACCCGGTCTCCAAATCTACTATCTCAAGGTGGATTGTCAAATGCATCGCACGCTGCTACACTCTTACTAAGAGAGAACTGCCCTTCAAACCTAGAGCACACTCTACTCGAGACAGGGGGGCTTCCATAGCATTCCTTGCAAATGTTCCCCTAGAGTCCATTTGCAAAGCGGCAACCTGGAGTTCTATACACACTTTTACAAAACACTATTGCCTAGACACTCGCTCTAGGTCTGATTCTCAGGCGGGACAAGCAGTACTAAGACATATTTTCACTACTGTTCCTTCTCACAACCCACCTCCAACTCTGGGTACAGCTCGCTAGTCTATGCACAGCATGTGATTCTAAGCAGATTAACCAGCATCAGAAGACATGCATTACTTACCGTAAAAGCATTTCTTATGATTGTATCTGCTTAGATTCACATGCGCTCACCCTTCCTCCACGCTCGGATGGAAGGAACATAGACGTCTACTGCTTTTTCTGTCTTTTCTATACTCACTCACAATAGTCATAAGGCTCCCTCACAGCAGAAAAAATACAATCGGAGGGACCTCAACGCATGAGGGATTTTGGGTACACTACACGTCACGTTGGTGATAGTGTTACAGGCACGCCCATGTCGACGTCCCCTTTCGATTCTCGTAAGACGAGATGCAATACTCTGTGGTTACCACTGGATGTCGGACTATATACACAGCATGTGAGTCTAAGCAGATACAATCATCAGAAATGCTTTTATGGTAAGTAATGGAGGTCATATTTTTTATTATGGACAACTTTTTTCAATCGTAACTTTTTTTGAGTGAACTTACTGAAATCTGCACCATGCCCCTGGTAACCCCAGGCTCTAACCAGCCATCCAGTAGGTCTCTCAAGCTAGCCATGATCAAATTAAATTCAAACGCAAAAAAAGATTACCCATGCTATAGCGCAGGGAGTCTTGATTCTATTAAAGACACAGAGGTGAGCATTCTGCTTCAACTTTCACAGCATATTTAAGTCTTTGTATTTCCTTCATTTTCTTTTCAAAGCACTAAAAACACTAAAATAAACACAAATATCAACTGCAATGCATTTCCCATGAGGACCTGAGCCTCTGGTAGACTACCAGTCCACTTCCTCCCGTGGGCTCCAATAGTCACTTTCTGCTCGTGTCCTTTTCTTTTAATGCACTCCAAATCTGGTAAACCTTGAACTAAAATGCAATCCTGCAGTCAATCCACTGTGACTGAACTGGTGCTCATCTGCCCGAAAACTCTGGTCTTGCAGGTAAACCAAACAACCCATGGACCTGCTGCTTCATGGCACTCTGCCCGCTTTCTGGTCATCTCCTGCCATACAGAAGAACGTATGACGTATTGGGGAGGGTATCAAGTCGCAAAGCACAACCAAACAGCTGTCAAATATTATCACAGTGTAACACGCATAGTACTTGGGCTTATGGGTTGGATAATGCTTGCCTCTGTGTCTTTAATAGAATCGAGACTCCCTGTGCTATAGCCGGGGTAATCTTTGTTCTCTCTGAAGACTGGATGCAAGCATTATGCTTGTTCAAAGCTATGCACAACGGGCAGCACTATGCTCCCTATCGGTTTATGGAAAAATTATGCAGCATCGCTGAATCAATAGTCTACCCTCAAAATGTCCTGGAGGCTAGCCCCGGCACTAAAAGATTTGGATAACAAAGAGCCCCTCACCGACTGCGCTCCAAAACAAGTAACCCCATCAGGGTCTTAACTTACCACACCCATCTGGCAATAGTCGCTGCTGCTACCGCTTTGTTTTTCTGTGCATAATTAGCAGTTGAAACGTCTGGCGGTTTCAACTCGCTTGTCCTAACTTCATATTCATTGATGGTTAGCAACGCATAATTTCAGTTGCTCTTGAAAATAGGGATGAGAACTGCAGAGTGACACTTTGTTTGCTTAGCGATAGAGTAGAATAAAACACTTCAGCCGCAGTGAAAAGTGTTCCTATCCAGTTCAAGTGCCTTAACATCTGCTACTCTTTTGCAGGACACTAGAAACGGCAGCATAGTTAGTTTTCCTGATAACCGTTGATCTGAAAGATCTCTGTTCTACGGCCTATCAATGAAGAGCCGTGAAACAGTTGAGTCTATTTCGGCATGGGAGGTGTGCACATCTTCACTCGCCGCAGCAGCCTCACCACTGCTGGGTGGTCCCTACAGGGGCTCCTATCTGTTCATACCCCGCTGAAATAGCACACCTGTAAACTCCTACGGTTCAAAATGCCTTTCCTCCCTTTGCTAGAGATTCCAAGAAATTCAGTACTTGGACTAAAGGGGCCGAAACAGGATGAATACTGAGCTGGCCGCACCATAGGTGCCATCTTTGCAAAGCTGGGTCATAGTTCCTGAAGGTTTTGGGGGGGCCCCCACGACTGTTTGATGAAGTCAGCAGCTGCTCCCGAAATGCCTGGCAGATGCCATCTGCCCCCGACACACTGCATGCCAGCAGAGGTAGTTGCCCTGTCCTCGTTAGAGGATGCAAGTTCCCCAATGGATCTGCCAGGAGATCCTGCCTGGGAGGAACCACTCGCAGGAAATCAGTGGAATGTTGCATCAGAACTGGAAATGCGACCTTCAGTCCGGGGCTAGTGTGACACTTCTCGCGGTTCGCCTTCTCTCGGTGGAGCTTTGCTAAAGTCCTGTCTGTTAGGCAGAATCCTGGGCAGTGCCCTTAGGGACCACTACACAAGATTAAGACTACAGGTGGTAGTACAATTTCACCTTTGGTACAAGCCTGTACTACACAGTTAGAGTGGTAGCAGTAGCGGTGCAGCCAGACTTATTTCAAGAGCAAATGAGCAGTAGTAGAGATTACACAAAGGACTACAATTACAGTGACTCAAGCAAACACTGACTCAAGGTTTCTGGTTAAAAAGTAAAAGTACATTTATTTTTAGACCATCTGTTCACAAAACACTTCACTTCTATTACATTAAAACCACATTTCAAATACACTACACACAACCAATTCCCCTTGTGCAGAACAATTCAAGGTAAGTACCTTTGGATCTGACAGACCGGTATTGTGAAACAAAGATTACCGTGGGTTAATACGCAATCACTTTTTGACAGTAATGACAGTTCGGTCTTACTAAAGAAAGGCGTACCCGCGAGAAGAAATGTTACCGAAGTCAAACACACTTAGCACATGAATTAACACAGAGTTGGGGATAAAAATCATAGGCAATACTTATGTCAAGGCAGATAGAATCAAGAGACACTTTCTAAAACGTAGACAAAAGTCAATAGGCCTGCGCCAGTGTCAATGGAACAGGGTTCCTGTTGTCGAGGATCACAAGACTAGAACAGTTCACGATTCGAGATTGCCAGGAGTACTTGGATATTGTCAAAAGACGAAGCAAAAGTTATAAGAGGGAAGGAAGATGAGGACAAGCCTTTGGTGAGGAGAAGAGGGGTTCACCCTGGTTCCTCGAAGTCGGACGCAGTACCTTATTCGTATGAAGAAAAGCTGGTTCCACGGCAGTTGTTCCTGGTAGTTCCTGCAGACTCACGGTTCCTGAAGCTTCAGTCGCGGGGACAAGGAGGACATCTGGAGCGATCTGCACTACCCAGGGATGAGGCCAGCAGCAGCAAAAGCAACGGTGAATAAAAGGTGCACTCCTTTATTTCAGGAGAGGGCTCTTCTGTTGGCTATCCGGACCACTACAGCACTGTGCAGTGATTTCGACCCAGGAGAGGATTCTCTGGCTGAAGAAGGGTGAGCTGGTTGATCCCACCAGGCTCAAGGGAAGAAGACTCCGGGCTGGATCTTCTCTTGTCGTTGAAGGGTAGATAGCTCAGGACTGCAGCAGGGCTTCAATGGGGACTCGGGGTTGCAGCAGCCGTCTTCTTCTCCGCTTCTCTTCAGTTTTTTGCAGTTCCGTTGACGACTCTGACTATCAGCCCAAGAGTCCTGCCTTTTATGCCAAAATCCCCATTCACACAGCCTGGCTGTCAATCACTCAGCAGGGGGTTTGTCCAGCCCGGACAACCACCTCAGCCAATCAATACAAAGTGTGACTTGTGTCTCCAAGGAGACCCTGTGCAGGGGGTGACTACACCCCTCCCTCACATTCAGCCCACCTAGACACCCAGGCGCCAAAAGGAGGGCTTCTCGAGAGAAGCCTGCCAAACGACGGTGAACAAAGGAGGTAAACCTGGTTTGCCGCGCAAAGTAAAACACAAAGATTTTAACAAGAAGAAATGGTGACGAAACCCAACCGGAGCCAAATTAAAACCAATATGGTCAAGCGGATTTCATGTTCGAGGCTACTATATTAGCCTAAAACATTACCACGTTATGTAATATAACCGCGGTAGAAAAGTTAGGATAGATATCACTGCCGCCAGCCAAGTCTTAATGTTAAGGGAGCGAAACAAGGCTCCAAGAGGCACAGATAAAAAGGGATAGTAGTTAACCCTTTCCAATACTCCATGTAAGATGGGGTGTACTGGATCTGTGGTAAATGTGACTATATAAAGTTAATGGCAACTCTACATGTTTCTGGGGGACAGTAGTCAGTCCCAGAAAATGGAGTCATTGGGAAGTCTAAAAGACAACCCTGTGTCACTGCACCGAGGGTGCTGTGTAACACACACAATAGTTGGGCTCATGGAGTGGTGTGGCTCCAGAGCCCAGGATCACACCAACAGTTGAAATACACATGGCAAAACACATGTAAGAGTGGGAAAAAGGTTCACACTCTTACCAAGTGGAAAAAATAAACCCCAGAAATCCAGCAAAGCTGCTGAGGGACTCACTAGGTAAGGGAAATTAGCCATAGAATGAGAATTCTCCCTAACACTGGCCAACATCATGAAGGAGGGGAAAGCATAATATACTGTGCCCGACCATGACTGTAGAAAGGTGTCTGCTCCCTTGAGCTTCCGGATCCAGCTGCCAGATGAAGAACTTGACTGTTCAATCTGGACGCGATCAGGTCGGTGTCCAGAGAACCCCAAAGGGCTGCAATCTGGGCAAAGGTGTCCCTGTGTAGCATCCTGTCACTGCCATCGTGTAGAGGGAGTTCCAATCTGCTACTACGTTCTGAACCCCCCCACCCCTCCCCGTAGGTACTTCGCTGTTACTTGGATTTTCCGGTCGAGGCAGAAATACCAGAAGTCTTTAGTCAGCTCTACCAGCATCCTTGACCTGGTTACCACCCAGGTGATTTATGTACCGTGCCGCTGAGATGTTATCAGTCCTGAGGAGGATACAACACACTGCTATGTCCTTTGCAAATGCTTTTATCGCAAACGAGCCCGCTAGCAACTCCAGGCAATTGATGTGAAGGGACAGCAAGCTGCCAGTATCCAGCTGGCTGCACCTCGCGCCCCATCCAACTCTGCTTGTGTTGGACCCCAATATTGGATCCGGGACGTCTCGGAAGATAGCCCGTCCGTTCCAGGCTTCCATGTTTTGGAGCCACCATTCCAACTCTGACCTTTCTTCCTGATCTAGAGGAATTAGCTAATGATATCCTAGGCCTTCCTGCAGATGTTGAATCTTCAACCTCTGCTGATATTCCATGCGTTATCTGGGAACTAGCTGAGACTTAGAAACTTAATGAGCTGGGATGCCCATTGCGCCTGCGCTAAAAGCGTCTGTTTGCTGTCTGCTAATATGAGAATATCGTCCAGGTACACTATAATCCGTTGACCTCTCTCCCTCATAGCCACCGCTACTGGTCTCATGATCTTCGTGAAAGCACACAGCGCTGAGGCGAGGCCGAATGGGAGGCCCTTGAACCGCCACACTTGTCCGTCCTACAGGAGACTCTGGTACCTCCTGTGCTCTTTGGCTATTGGAACAGTCAGTTACGCGTCCTTCAGATCCAACCTTACTAATCAATCTCCTCTGCGAAGAATGTCCCTGAGAAGGTGCACTCCTTCCATTTTGAAGTGCATGTAAACCAGCCATCCGTTGAGTTCCTTTAGGTTGGTAACTGGTCTCACCTTTCTTGTTCCTGTGAACCAGGAATATGCAGCTGATAAACGCTTCTGCCACACTGTCACTACGCTCTATCACACCTTTGCTGACTTAACTGCCAAAGCTCCCTATATAGGTTCTCTTTCCTCTTGCCCCTGCACCAGCCTTCTGAATGGGTTCCACTGTAAACTCAGCCTGAACCCTGCCACTTCTTGCAGTAGCCAGGCATTGCTTAAAAGCTTCTGCCAATTTTCGAAACACATACGTGTCCTCCCTCCCACCGGAGGCTAGAAGACTACACTCCTCACCTGCTTGGGCTCCTTTATGTCGCTCGTATCCTAGACCTCTGCGCACCCCTGGGCCACTGCATCGACCAGGGAATCTCCCAAAACGCTTGATACTGAGAGTCCCAGCTGTGTCCTTGTCCATAAATACCTGGTCCTCGCTCCCACCACTGCCATCATCCGACTCCATGTTGCGAGTCACCACAATATTCTACAAATTGCCTGAGCACCCGAACAACGTGGGCTGAATGGCACGTCCTCTGAAGTGAGATGAGATGGGAACCGGTGGGGATAGAATAGTACAAGCTTAGTTCAGCTTTCTTATACCAGCTTTATTATAGGTACGCTGGGTGCTGCTCCCTGTAAGGAAATCCAAGTAAAGACCCTAGTTTCTGGGGCACAGTGCTAAATGCACACCATCTGTCCTGGATGGTGCTCAGCCCACTGTCTGTGTATGTCGGATCTTGCTTGTGATACCCTTGTGATACCAAAATCACTAGATCACTAGCAAAACTCCTTCTCTAGGTTCACGTTACTCTGGTAATGGCGGGTGCTAGCCGAAACACTGCCTATATTATTGCTGTGAGAAAATTGGGTTTCTCTTGCCGTCACAGAGGGACACGCACTCCGACTTCTGTCAACAGTGACGCATGGGGAGAACTTTGCGTAGCAACTTGCCTGCGCGAGCGTGCTGATGCCTCGTGCAGGGCACAATATTTTGCACCGCGTGTGCTCGACGAAACTGGCGCTTGCTTCATGGTCTGCGCCACAGTGAGTATTTTACAGACCGCCGCTACAGACCCTGAGTGAGGCTTGGAATTCTCGGCTATGAGAGAGTTGATTGTCTTCCTCGAAGGTACCTGTGGGACTTGGGGGTCTATATAGTAGTTCCAGAGTGATGGTACTCTTCGGGGTAGTTTGTATTTTAATGGTGAGGTGCTTGCATGATTTTAGTGGAAGGGTGGTAACAGATCTAATGTCGAGTGAGGATTTAAATATAATAGCTACACCTCCTCCGCGACCATTAGGTCTGTCGGCCCTGAGGATAGTGTATTTGTCGGGAACCGCGAGGGTTAGATAGGGACCTGCTGCATCATGTAGCCAGGTTTCTGTAGTGGCAAGGAAGTCTAGATCTGCTGAGAGGATGATGTCAGAGATTTCGGTGGGATGAGCCACAAGGGATCTGATATTCTGGAAGCTTGAGAGGGTTTGGATTGGTATTGGTATGGACATATTTAGTGGTGTTAGGAGAGTTGGGTGGGGGGTTGTCTAGTGTGGCGCTGACTTTGGCGGTGTGGTATGAATGGACACTGTGGGGGAAAGGTGGCAGGGTAGGCAGGAAAGGTGTGGGACAGGGGATGGGGTGGTGTCTCGGGCAGCAGAGTTTGGCAAGTCCATTGCTAATCGGTATGTAGCTGTTTCTACTGCAGAGCGTATTGTTGTGCATGACCACAAAAGGGAACATGATGAAGATGTACCAGGCGGGCATAATTGTGACTGCGATGTGGATTGGGCTGTTGAGCTATGGGAGGTAAGAGGTGATGTGGGTTGGGCACTAGCAAATGAGCATAATGGTAGCGCCTAGGATCAGAGTAACACAGTTAGGTTGAAGTGCAAGAGGTAACATCTAGGTCTGGGATAGCATAATTAAGCTAAAATGCACTAGCAAATGAACACAATGGACTAAGATGCACTGGTAAGTGAGCACAATGGACTAAAATGCACCAGCAAGTGAGCACAATGGACTAAAATGCATTAGCAAGTGGGCACAATGGACTAAAATGCATTAGCAAATGAACACAATGGACTCAAATACACTAGCAAGTGGGAACAATGGACCAAAATGCACTAGCAAGTGAACACAATGGACTAAAATGCACTAGTAAGTGAGCACGATGGACTAAAATGCATTAGCAAATGAACACAATGGTCTAAAATGAATTCGCAAATGAACACAATGGACTAAGATGCACTGGGAAGTGAGAACAATGGACTAAAATGCACCAGCAAGTGAGCACAATGGACTAAAATGCATTAGCAAATGAACACAATGGACTAAAATACACCAGCAAGTGGGCACAATGGACTAAAATGCATTAGCAAATGAACACAATGACTCAAATACACCAGCAAATGGGCACAATGGACCAAAATGCATTAGCAAGTGAACACAATGGACTAAAATGAATTTGCAAATGAACAAATGGACTAAGATGCACTGGTAAGTGAGAACAATGGACTAAAATTCACTAGCAAGTGAGCACAATGGTAGCACCTAGGATCAGAGTAACATAGTTAGTTTGAAATGCAAAGGGTAACACCTAGGTATGAGAGCAGTCTCATACTAAAATGCACTGGGTAGCTCCTGGGTACAATAGAATAAGGGTAAATGCATAGCATAGTAGTGATCAGATGCAATGGACAGTGGCGAGGCATAATGAGACACATTTGAACAGGGTGCATAACCTAATTGGGCTAGATATGCGGTTGGGCACCGCCTAGTTCAGATGGCCCAATTGGTCATAAGGTGTAGTGGGTAGTAACAGTAATCAGAAAAAGCACAGTAGGCTGGATGGCAAGGGGGCATCGAGTTAAGGGTTGAGCATTAGTCTGAAATATGTTAACGATGTTTTGGAGACAAATACGCTAGGTTACAGGTTATGCAGAGTCAAGGGGTGGACTAACACATTTGCACCGAATCATGCATTGATCTAGGGCAGCAGGAAGCGAGAATATTAGCATTTAGCTGTTAAGTGGGCTAAACCAAATGCCAGTCACAAGTGATACAAGTGTAGGTGCGCAAGTGTCGAAGTCAATGGCAGCAGAGTGTCGGGTACACTCGTGGATGTGTCAGCTGTAGCTGTGAGTAGTGAATGATAGCTGCATAGAAAGTTACCTTGTCAGGCGTACATGCAAGGGCCAGGGGGTCTGGCAGGCGGCAGAAGCGTCACGAAACCGGCTCGAAACAGTAGATACCCTTTCCTCCCGTGGGCCTTGGAGGGAGTGGGCCGGCTTCGCCTGCCGGCGGCCAATGGGGAGGTAGATAGGCCAGGTGGCCAATCGGCTGGCTGCTGGTGGCCTGGTCAGGCAAAGGGGGCTGCAGGCATCGGGCGGTCAGCCATTTTAGAGTGACTAGGTACCTCGTGTACCTTAATGGCTGCGAGGGGCTCACTTTAGCCTTTCAGGGCAATAAGATACATATATTGCTTCTTACGGATTCCGGATTCAGTATAAGCTCACCTGCAGTAAAACAGGGGTTAAGTTGGCGATTTTTTGGTAAGATGCGCAGGGGGCATCAGCGCTTACCATATTTTGTGGTAAAAATGGCTGGGCAGGTAGTTTCCTCCGTGGGTCCACTGCTCCTGCAGGGACGTAACCTGGAGCTCCTGCTCCTCAGGTGGGTGGTGGGGACTGCTGGCAGGCTCGAAACAGGAGATAGCCTTGCCTCCCGTGGGCCTTGGAGGGAGTGGGCCGGCTTCGCCTGCCGGCGGCCAATGGGGAGGTAGATAGGCTAGGTGGCCAATCAGCTGGCTGCTGGTGGCCTGGTCAGGCAGAGGGGGCTGCAGGCATCAGGCGGTCAGCCATTTAGAGTGACTAGGTACCTCTTTCAGGGCAATAAGATACATACATTAGTGAGCCTGGCCTGTTACTGCAGCTGAAAAAGGAATGCCCAGGTAATCAAATTCCTTGACCCTGAGGATAACTGCTCCATTACAATCATTGGGTTAATTTTGACTATCCTTTTACCCCCAACACAGGCCATCATGGCACACTTCACGGTATTAATCTTGAGATCCAGATTGTTCATGAAGGCTGTTTTTGCAGTGCAATGGGGGTTCGGGCAATAAGAACATTGTTGTCTGCATAGGGCAAGATCAGGAAGGCCCTACCGCCCACTCTTGGATAGTCAACCTGTGAGTCCACCAGGGCATCGTGCAGTCTATTGATGTACAAAGTTAAAAAAGGAGCGGTGCCAAAACACAACCCTGGCAGACCCCCCGATTGACCTAAAAATCAGTGCACTGCCCTCGGCCCCAAATCGCACACATACCTGGTTCCCCCTGTGAATTGCCTGTAACAGACAAAATCTCCTTTGGGCAGTTCATAGACCCGAGTATGGCCCAGAGCTTAGCCCTATTCACTTCATCAAAGGCCGTACTCGGGTACCTAAAAGCAAGATAAATGGCTTTGCGCTTGCAAAAAAACAGTGTGAGCCACAAGAAGCTACAAATTCAGCGCTTTGTCTGCAATACCCACCTCCGGTCTGAACCCAAACTGTATAGCTGAAAGGAGATTTTTTTTGAGATATCCAAGATTCAAGGTGCCCCAATACTACTGTACCAAAGATTTTAAAAGAGGTGTCGAGCAATTAAATCGGCTTGTAAGAAATCAGGCTTCCTGGATCCCCCTTCTTAAATATGGGGAAGGTAATAGCCAACTGCACAAGTGGAAATTGGCCAGTCTCCAAAATGGCGTTCAATATAACATCAACAACTGGGCCCACCGGTCAATGGGGTAGTGAAAAAGGTTAGCCGAAATTGCGTCTGATTCCTCTGGCGCGCGTGATTTGAAATTGCCAATGAGACCTCCTGGAATGAAGAAAACAAAGATGAACTAAGCACTGTGCAATCGGTTGAATACTTAGAGCCATTATATGGTGGAATCATTCTCAAACAAAGCCTTAGCATCCACATGGGATCCCATTAGCCTCTTGGTTCTCTTGTAATCAGGCCCATTGGCCACGCACTCCCAACATTTCTTGGAATAATTTGCAGAAACAGCAGTAAGCCGTTCAACCCAAGCTTGCTCATCCAACTTTGCTTTCCACTTGGCGAGGGCTATACGATACTTGGCTCTAGCCTGAACTATAACTCTTTTGGATGTAGCTGGAGATTTTAAAGCCTCCAGAAGCTATCTCTTTGTCATGTTGTCATGACAGCAACCTTTGTTAATACTTTTGTCTTTTATTCTTAAGTCCTCTGAATGCAGTCAGAAAAAGCCCCTGTTCAACGATGTTGGAGGCAATAGAAGGAGCATGAGTGCCGTCTAGTGTGGCCAAAATTAGTAGCCGTTTCTACACCAATACAAAATGATGCAGTTTTGACCCTTCAATTCTAGCCCATTTGATTCTTCTATTGGCTATCATATTAACCTCAACTACATCCAAAAAATCATTTGCAACTTCCCCTTGCAAACTTAGAAACCCCAGGAGCCTAAACTGATTGGATAGTGATCAGTACAAGGATTCCCACTACTTCAAACTCCAGGATCCTATCCCAAAGTTGGACCGAGAGGCATAAATAATCAATGGTGGAGGATCCTTGGTGATTCCTGAAAGTTGGAAGACAACGAATGTCTGGATAAATGCGTCCATTAATGTTGCGCATGCCCCACTCTATAAGCAAGGATGGAAATTGAAGGCCTTTAGCATATACCAGAGGGTCCTGCATCTGAGGGTGTGAGGCCATATCCTCTTGGACATGGTACAATTGTTCTACTGTCCGCGCTCTACACTCCTCTTAAAGAAATTCCACAATGAGATAATAGTGTTGTAAGATTTACCTGCGAGCAATGCAGTATTTTATTTGTAATTCGACAAGAAGAAATGTTTTTGTACAGCTCAAAATTTCAATCGGGTACTTGTAGAATGTCGCATTAAGAACAATTCATTCTCATACTGGCTCAATTCGCCATTATGCAAACACAAATGATTTGGTACCCTCTGGTCTAAGCATTTGCCAGATCACAAATTAATCTTATAACCTTCTATAATCAACATAAACATATGGTTACCAAGAAACCTAAGATAACACCTGAACTTATCTGTCAATTTGCCAAATCGCAAATTAATCTCGTCACCTTCTATAAACAACATGGACATAGGGTTGCCAAGAAACCTAAGATAACACCTAAACTTGTCTGCGAACACGTGTTTCGACCCGTTGGGTCCTCATCAGGGCACACTTGAGCAATATACCGCTCATGTTTCTTAAGTCTACTACCCAAATGTATAACATCACATACCTACAACTAACATAACCACAACATACACAACCTAACCATAACCTACAACTACCTGATGATGTTTAAAAAAAGTAAATAAGTCTGAGGATTATTGACAAACATCATCTTATTAAATGAGGGTCGTTTAGATCAATAGCCTGTATGGCAGTAAAAATACATGTAATACAAGTGCTTTTGATAAGAATATACCAATTTAATTTCAACTGGAGTTTTTGCAATAGTCTAAGCAAGGATGGAAATTGAAGGCCTTTAGCGTATGCCAGAGAGTCCTGCATCTGAGCGTGTTGGGCCATATCCTCTTGGACATGGTGCAATTGTTCTACTGTCCGCTCTCTACACTCCTCAAAGAAATTGCACAGTGAGATAATGTTGTAAGATTTGCCTGCCAGCAATGCAGTATTTTATTTGTAATTTGACAAGAAGAAATGTTTTTGTACACCTCAAAATTTCAATCAGGTACTTAACAGAATGTCGCACTCTGCAGCCGGTTTTTCCCTGGGCTTTAAAATTTCAGTAGCACACAAGTTATTTGTTCATATCATGTTGCCGTTTCCAACCTTCGCTCAACACCGTCCGCTTTACTATCGGTTCTCCCTCCAACTCACCGCTGTGCAGAACTCCATGTCGTTTCTTGTCTCTGGAGTCAAGGATGGTACCCCGGTAGCAAGCACGTCTCGCCACTACGTGAGGGTCACGTGCACTGTTTCTGTTACACCACACATCAGTTGTAGATCCCGGTCTTATGATTCCTTTCACAGAGGCTTTGAGGGTCTCGGTCAAAAAGGGCAAGGGCACTTCCCTCCTTATTGTCCTTTCTGGTCTTGCTGCCTTTCTTCTCCGCTTGAACTGCCTTCCTCGTGCGTTTGTCCTTGCTCAAAATGTGCTCTCGTGCTCCGCCTTTTAGCCCTGCGGGGAAGGGAAAGGGCCGTCAGGTGTGTGTAGTTATTGTCAATTGCCTGACCCTTGTCTTGGGATATGACAAGTAAACGGCTCTGATGTTAGTCCGTTGTCTTTCACGTTGTAATAAAGTGTTTGTGTCGGAAAAGGGGGGGGGGGCAGAGCCTCTAAGTATCCTACTGGGTAGGATGGGGAAAAGGTGTTTTAAGGAAGGGGGTACTGCATCTCGCCCGTCAGTTTCCCACTTCCACTCCCCGAAGACCCCTCACCCAGGTGATCCTCCCCCACTGGTCCACCCCGAGGAACTGGATCCAAAAGAGATGTCCGTGTCCTGGCCACCTGGATGACAGATCTCTGGGGACTAGCGGGTGAGACAACTTCAGGTTTCTCACAAGCATTGCCCAAGCCAAGAGGCACACCTTTTACAAAGTGAAACCAGTCCTATTAAGATCTATACACCTGACGTGCGAGGTTGTTAAAGGTCCAGTATCCTCTGATACAAGTGTGGCATTGTTACCTGAAGCTGGAAGCGTGGCAATACAGCTTCAGGGTTGTTACTGGAACCAAGAAGGTGTGAACAAAGACAGGTTATACTTGTGGCAGTGAGGCGGCCAGAAGAGGCAACGAGGCTGCCCTTTTCTTGGAGGATGGGAAAAAGTGCCTTGCCTACCTATAGAGGTCAAAGTGTCTTATCTTTATGAGCCTAATCATTCTGAAGTATAAAGCTATTGAAGTACCTGAACTGTGGTGGTGTATAAATGTCAGTGGATGTCACATGGAAGTTGGTAGCATACCGTGGAACAAAGGACTGTTCCCGCAGTAACAGTAGTAGAAGGGTGGTTGTCGAGCGTAAAACAACCCAAAGAGAGGCATCCTGACTGATACTAAATGTACTGCAGAGATCTTAATCAATTGTAAAGTCATAGAAGAAGTTGTTGTTAACCTAATCTTTTGAACTGTGGCAATTCATCTTGGAAAGAAGATGTCCAGGATTACCATTGGTACTATTTTCTTGGCTGAAATTGGAAGGGGATATTTTCAACTGAAAGCTGAAGTATTACCAGTGGATTTTTGTTTCATGAACTTGTGTTCACTTAAACTTGGTGAGAGGGGATACCTCAGGGGCAACGCGTTTGTCTTGGAAGCAAGACAATGCAGCGCAACACGGGTTTGAATCCCGATCCCGCGCTTAGAAACCAATCTCTGGTATTTAGAACGTTATAAAAGAACAATTATAAAAAAAGAATAATTATAATAACGATTTTGGTAGTGCCACATTTTCCCTGTTCAATATGGGTACCCCAGATTGGTAAACGCTTATCTCCACATGGGCAACATTACTAGCCCTATGTGGCGATACGGATGAAATCCTAGACTCTAGGTCGATGGGAGCTGCCACCACAATGATAGACTGACTTGTTTATTGCAGCAATTTATATTAGGAGCGGTATGTCTTCCTTAAACCGGCCCACCGTGGGTTGATATCGAGCAGTTAGCCTAGTGATTGCCATCAATGATTAGCTCAGTAGGCCGCCATAAGATATAGATGGTATAGCTGCAAATTATGAGGAAGTTGGTGGCTATATTGTGTCTCAAATGGTCCTAAGAACACACCAACTCTCAAGACAGTTTAATGTTTTTTTTTAATTTTCAGAAAAATCATAGGGGCTCACTAAGGGCTGTCCCTCTCTGGTTAATGGAGGCATTCCCTTGCTAACTCAGGTGGCCTTCAACCCCAGGATTGTCACTAGAGATCAGCAACCCCAACTATATGAACCTGTCCGGCTACAGTTGCTGAAAGGCAAATGCCTTCTACCCTTTGTAAACAATCTAGGTGGTCCATAACATAAGTTCCACACTGCAATATAACGTACGTGTATGTGCCTTCCAGACACGCAGGCCTCACTTGGTTTTTTCCTTCCATGTTTTAGTATTCCTCCAAGTCTGTCGCTCCCACTTTTCTCTTCCTACTACTCCACCCACTATTTCTCCTCTCTCCCTCCCTCTTTTATCCCTCCAATGTGCCTCTACTACCTACCTCCTCCCTCGGATCTCACTCTACTACACTTTTCCCTCCTCCACACCACTGCTACCTACTCCCCTCTCTACACACTAATACTGCTCTCCCTTCTCTACACCACTACTGCTATCCTCTCTCCACCCTACTGTGCTCCCAGTGTATCCCTCTTTTCACTTCAGCAGTTAACTTCTGATTCACGCACTTGGTCACAGTCGACTTGCACACACATTTAAACCCAAGTATCAATTTCTCTGCCCAACCAATACCTCAACTTGCACGCTTATTCAGCAGTTGTCCTCCACTCTACTCTTCTCTGTCCTTCCTCTGCCTGCTCTCCCTGGACTTCACCTGAATGCCCATCTCCTTCCTGCACCATGTTTTGTCCTCCCCCTTAACGTCCAACATTGGCTCTCTTCCTCAGCTTGTTCCCTGGGCCAATCATTGCCTGTCCTTTTCCCAGGGGAGGTGTTCAAGGCAATGAAACGTACAAGAAGGGTTGCCCCGCCCCTTTCGCATATGCAGGTCTGCTGGATGATTCAAGCATTGATGGCCTGCTGCATTCAATGTCCCAGTTCATGTGATGGTTTTACGACCGGTTTGAGCTGCAGGTTTGAGGAGGGAACCACTCTGTAGCCCTCTTGCAGGTGGGCACATTGCCTCAGAGCGTGTGAACATTGCTTGAGCGCACCGCACACTCTTTGTCGCATGAGTTGTGCTGGTGCGGGCCACGCAGAGGTCTGGCCTCATTTGGTTGCTGTGTGGCCTGCTGTGTCACTCTACTCTTCTGTCGCTCTCTGGTAGCTTGCTGGCTGTTTCACCACTAAGGCTGCTGGTACTTGAAGTCCAGTGCGACAAACAATCTTTCCAGAACTGGGCAGTGATGGTATGGGGTGATCGACAGTGGTACTTATTTCAAACATGCAGACACATGAAGAATGGATGGGGACTGGTGCCCTCCCAACTCGCACCCTGCCTCTGGGAATCCCACTGGTAAGCCTCCTACCCCAGACTGAGGGGCCGCTATCCCATCTTGACAGGGTCACGTCTCTGACCCTGTCACATTAGATTTGCTACCATCCATGTTGGTGCCTGGTTTTACTTTCTTAGACGCTTGATTTCCTACAGATTTGGGTCAAGCAGAATTCATTGTATGAGGGACCTATGGTGCCCCATCACTGCATAATCCTACATTTGATACATTGAAGTTCTACAAGCATGGTTCCCACTAGTACATAAGCAATTAATTTCAATTATCTCACTCAGTGCATTATTTAGATTACTGCAAGAGGTTTGTTTAGTTTATTAATTGTGCTTTGATCAAACATTGGTCTTTCACAAAATTAATATATACAATCTGATAGATTTCATTAAAAACAAAGATTTGTAATAAATGTTAGTAAAATGGTTACGTTAATTCATTCACATTAAAAATGAAATGTTAACATTCATGATTACTTTGCCTGCGCGACCAATATCTAATTACATCCGTACAATCTGTTGTTAAAAACACTTCATTTCCCTTTTCAGTCTGTCCCACATATTTTCCAGGTCCATGGATACGCTCCAATTTAAAAAAAAAAAAACAACCCAAATATTAAATGAAATCTTAGAAACTTCTCCCGATAAAAAGGAGATGTGAATTGCTCAAGGTGGAGTGTAGATAGTAGCTCCTGGTTCTGTTAATTGTATCTATCAGTCATGTTCACGAAGACGTTTAAGTTTTAAGGGGTTTTCCTTTAAGTCTTTGAGCGTTTTCCCGCAGGCAAAGAGAGACAGCTCTGCTAATCGTTCCATCTTTAACACAAATGTACAGGTTTTCATGTATAGTGCAGACTGTAGTTCTCCATACAGAGGCTTTGGTTGGATACATAATTGTTGTGGTTTACTGTAATTTTAACGAATGAAAAAATAGAGAATGAAATTTTAACGAAACATAAATGCCCCCCGTTTTCCCATGTTTAAAACCCCACCCCTCCCCACCAGATTTACAGATTTAACCCCTTACCCCATCCCACATATATTTTTCAAAAAGAATTTGGTATTTATTTATTTTTTTAGTTAAAATTTAATTCTCTATTTTTTATTCAGTATAATCGCTGGATACCAATTTTTCTGTATTCTGACATAACATGCCAGTGAAACCAAGAGCGTAGGGACTGTAAAACAAGTTTGAAGTTAAAAGACGCAATCAGGATTAAGGTCGGCAGCTTGAAGGTCTTTTTCCAAATTCTGCACTCCAATATATCCCACAACATCTCATAAGAGGTTAGTTCAATTTCCGTCCCGTATAGTAATTTTGGTATTACCTTCCCAACATAAAAAACGTATTAGTGTTTTTATGCTCCACTTACAAAGCTTCCTGTAGATCATCTTCTTCATAGGATATGTAAGTTGGATATGTAAGTTGATCAGCCTTTTTCTCAATAAATGTTGTGTTGGGACGTTTTCGGCTGCACCGTTACACAAAAGCCTAAGTAAGTGACAGTGTTAGTTAATTCAGTCCTATTTTTATCGATATACCATTTACATTTCTCACTATTTTCTTGGGTAAACGTCAAAAATGGAATAACATTGCACTTCGATTGATTATCAGATCATTTTTGTGTGCGTTTTTAGCTAGCGCAGTTAAGTCTCTATATGCCTATCTCGGTACAATCTAGTAGTATTTCATCTGCATATGCCAGCCAACTAATTTGCGCCCCCCCCCCACCAGTTTTGGACTGGCAAACGCAGTCTCAGTTAGTCTCATGAATATCTGTTAAGTATAGATGAAAAAGGCATGGTGCCAATATGCTTACTTGTCTGAGCCCTTTATTATTTATTGGATTGGTGAGATGCCTTTTTACATCAATCTAATTTGAATTAGATTGTCCGTTGTTGTATTTTCAAGAATGGCTAGCAGGGGAGTAGGTATTTTCCATTGTCTTTGTTTTTTTCCACAAGTTCTGCTGGTTTATGGTGTCAAGCCTGGGAAAAGTCAATCATAGCTGCATATAAGGTGGACTCTCCATTTGAGCAAACAATTTCACGAAATGAAGATATTACTAAATCATTTAGTGGATTCCCCATATTTTTCTATAAACCTATTTGATTTTTAGTGAGAAATTGTCTTCTCCTCCAACTTTTCCAAAACCAAGCTGGCAAAAATCTTACTGTCCACATCTAGAAGGGCAATCAGCCAGTAATTCATTGGATCCAGTCGATCGCCCTTCTTAAATATTGGGACTAACTATAGTAGATTTTCCATGTGTCAGGCAAGTTGTAACTGTCCATAATATCTTCGAATAGCTCTTTGCCCATACTTATTTTATTCATTTTTAATAGCGTGCTCATACACCCGTTCGGGCCTGTCGCTCTTGAATTAGATGTGCAGACTATCATACATTCCACATCAGTCACTTCAAAATGTATCTTCCAAATTGTTCTTTCACGAAGGCCTACCCTGTTATGTGTATCATTGATATTTTCCCAGTGCATGCACCAGCTACTTTTGCAGCCTGGCGTAGCAAGTGAGTGCGGCACTGTTTTGGGACCTCGTCCCCGTTCTCTGTGCCTCCATTGTGGCCTTTGACCCCCCCCTGGCCCTTTCGTTGTCGTCCAAGCGTCCCTTTGCCTCTGTTTCCACTTCCCTCCTTCCCGCCTCCCTGCCCGCTCCGTTGTGTGATTGGCTATCTGCAGCCATCCATTGGCTGGACTCCACGAACGCTCCCTGCATGACTGATTGCAGCTTGACATAGCAGGTGAGCGTGGCACTGTTTTGGGACCTCGTCCCCGTTCCTAGCACCTCCATTGTGGCCTTTGACCCCCCCCCTGGCCCCTCCGTTGTCGCCCGAGCATCCCTTTGCATCTGTTTCCCCTTCCCTTCCTCCTCTCGCCTCCCTGCCCGCCCCCGTTGTGTGATTGGCTCATTCTATACTCCTTAAGCCACCTTTCCAGGGCAGCCCTCCGCTGCCGGGCAGAGGGCCCCAAGGCAAAGGGCGGCTCCAACAGAGGCGGCTCCACAAAGTGTCGGCAGGTGTCCGCAAGTGAAGCCAGCAGTTAACAGACAACAACAAAACTGTAAGTGTGGCATGGGTGGGGTGTAGAGCAATTACTGTACTCCAGAAAGCCCCCGTCACTCTATTTTTTAATTTTCCATAACATAGAATGCCATAGACTTAGACCATGCATACTTAGAAAGATTTGCGACCACCAGCCTGAATTTATCCATGACAGGATTGGAAATGTTGCCTTGCATTGCATCCTAACATACTAGTCAATGTTAACAAGTGCCACACCTGGAGGGAATTGTGGACGCTACCCTGCGTGGCATTTAGATAGGTTTGTGAATATCGGCATCTGCCTCACTTAGATGGAATTATGAATGTTAGCATGTACCACACTTGGATAGAATTCTGATAGAAATGTAAATGTTGGCATGCGCCACACTTAGATGGAATTCTTAACTTTAGCCTACGTCGCACCTAGATAGAAATGTAAATGTTGGCAAGCGCCACACTTAGATGGAATTCTTAACTTTAGCCTGCATCGCAAATCTAGATAGGATTATGAAGGTTAGCATGTACCACACTTGGAATTCTGAACTTTGGCCTGCGTCGCATCTAGATAGAAATGTGAATGTTGGCATGTGCCGCACCTGGGTGCAACTATGAATGTTAGCGGGTGCCACACTTAGATGGAATCGTGATTACTAGCCTGCCTCACATCCAGATTGGATATTGAAGTTTAACAAGTGCCACACTGAGATGGAATAGAGAATGATAGCGGGCATTACAGCTAGACATAATTGCAAGGACAGCAGTGCCAATTAACCAATCCACAAACAATTTCACCCCTCTGCATACACCTCTCAAACTCTAACCAAACACAACCACAAGACTAAAACAAAACAATCAGCACAAACTTCACTACACTGCAAAAAAAAAAGAAAACACACATAGACTTGCACAACAGTACACAACGACTACCGACCGTAAAACACCCCAAGCCCAGCCAATTCCCACTAATTCCCCCCCTCCCTCCCACCACGCTTCCCTTTTTTCAGAGCTGCCAGAGCGCCAGGGGACCACTCCGGTGGTGATAGTGAGCGGTACAAATATCTTTTAACATTAACATACTTTCACTGATTACACAGCTTTGTATTTCTATTTGCTAGTTGGTATGGTCATCAATTAAAGACCAAAAACTGTGTCTTTTTGAATCGGTGTGCTTGGCATTCAACATTTTTGGGTCATTTCATATCTGTGTGCAAAGGCAATTTTTAAAAGCCTGCAAAAGTTCCTATTTTCTTATTTGAAAGGTATCATTGTTGGACATGGATATAGTGTACGTTACCTTAATTGTTGACTCTCCGTTTTTTGTTTGTTTTATTTTAGCCAGGCAGCGTTGTCAATCTTATGCTTGTGACTGTGTGCTGATGATTTTTGACATACTGGATCCTCTGTATCGCATAAAAAGGTTTAAAGCGCCCGACTGCTACATCCCACCTGCAGTACTTCTTTGCATTTGTAGTCCCATAGTTTTCTTCTAATTTTCTCATTAGTGATACTCCTCCTTTCTTAAAGCATCTAATACAATTTTTCCCAAGATTAATATCTACGTTACTACAGTTATTGCCCAATTTAACTGGATTTTCCACAGCTAAAGTCCCGATCAGCATGTTTTGATCACTGAGTAAGGCTGGTTGAGTCCTGAAATTGATACATAATTCAAAGAGAGGCCTGGACATGACCATGTAATAGACAACAGAAGACCTAGACCACATGTGCACAACTTGCGGGCCAGTTGCTGTCCGCCATGCCATTTTGTCCGGCCCGCGAGGAACAAAGACTTTCCTAATGGAGGGCGGCCATTAGGAAAGTCTGTTGTCTTCCGGGCCGGTCAAAACACTGGCCCTCATTGGTTCAGTGCACACGAACCACGCAGCTCCTACGAGCCACATAGTGCGTGTGTGCTGCACCAATGGAGGGCCAGCACTACGGCTGGCGTGGCCAGTAAGGCTTGATGCCGGAAGGCATTTCAGCCTTGCCACGGTATACACCAAATTGATCGTTTACAATTGTTCGAATGAACAATTGACCGAATGTAAAGGGTCACAATTGACCTTTTCACAATTGACTGCATATATATATATTTCTGAGGCTTGTGGAATCGGCTTAGATCACAAGCTGTGCATAGGCCGACATCTAGTGGAAGCTGCGGAGTATTAGTTTGTTTTTTTCGAAACTCGAAAATGGGCGTGCCAGTGATACTATCCCTAGTGTGACGTCCACTGTACCCAAGATCCCTCACGCGTCTAGGATCCTCAGATTGTTTTTTTCTGCCATACTGGTCGGAAGCATCTTGCGGAGTCCCCTGGGCTTAGCCATACTTTTGCTAAAATTTTAAAATATTAATCTATTGACATCCTTCCCCACCCCAACATCGAACTTCGACACTCGACGCCGGCTGGAGAAGAAATCGACCGTCGGCTGCTGCACGACGGATTTGGGCCTCGGAAGGCCGCTGGCCTCGGCCCGGGCCTGGTAGGCCGCTGGACTCGGCCCTGCAAGTAGGGAGAGTGGGGGGTGGTTCATACTCTACACTCTTGGTATATAGGTACACCTTATACATTTCCTACACTTAACAGCCCGCTGCCTCAAGGTACGTATGGAGGGTACCCCTTTTCAATTCTGCCCCAAGTGCAACCGCAAATACCCTTGGGTAGACGGGCACGCCACGTGCAATCTCTGCTTGCCGAGGGACCACCCCGAAGCGAACTGTAGAGCGTGTAGTAGGTTTAAACCTAAGACACTTAAGGACCGTTCGACGAAGCGTTGGGCCCACCACGCCAGGCAGGCGGCCATGGCAGCGGAGGGCGCCTTCAGCGATGGCAGCGACGCCGTACTTTCGGACGGCGAGGGCATTACGGCGTCGAAGGACAGCCGAGCGCAGGTCCCCGACCTCGGAAGGTCGTCCGGCAGGGCGGCTATGGGGAAGACCCCCGGCGACGCAAGCGCTTCACATACTACACACACTAAACACTTTAAGTCCAACCGAGACTCGATGTCGAGTTCTCGGAAAGAGGCACAGACAGAACGGTCCGATTCGGTGTCCTCTGGGCGCTCTCGATCAAGATCGCCGCATGACTCCAGGCAATCATCCACTCTTGCCAAGAGTGCCTCGCTCCCTAGGCTAACAGAAGTTCGATCGTCGGAAGACGAAGACGACTTCCACCCCCAGGCCGCGCTCCAGGAGGCGGAGCCCACAATTAAAGACGGCGAGGCCCCACGCTCGAAGGACAGGGACACCTCTCCCGATCCTCGACGCCAGGGTCGAAAAACTCCGGAGCCACTAAGGGACAGGGAAAACATTTTTCTACGCACGGGGAGGGGGGAAAACAGCAGAAGAAACTACCTGTACGTTCTTCCACACCTGTGAAACACTCCACCCCCCCTAAACAGACACAGGCCCAGGTCTGCTGATAGGTCCACAACCAGCAAAGCTACTCAAGATAAATCCCATAGACTTGCTGAGAGAGTCATTCCCAGTTCCAAAAAATGGTCAGTGAAGACATAGATAGGGTCATGTCAAGATTGTCTTCTTTGGCTGATTTTTATGATAAAAATCCAGAACATTTCCTCTCGTATGATCCACAAGGGGCCACACCCTCAGGCTCTACTGATCCTATCCCCCCCGAGTAAGAAAGCCGGTTTGAAACCCCGATGAGGTCTGAACCCTTCGAGGTACAACCTTACGCAACACCATACTCACGGTATCAAGGAGAGGCTTCCTTTTGTGGAGACCAAGAATTTGGTATGATAGAAGAGCAAACCGGGACGGGCTACTATGGGGATGATGAGGACCAGGAAGAAGAAGAGGATGACCCGGAAACCTACAGAGTAGATTCCCCGGTAGAGAACGAAGCCCCGGTTACCGACTCCCCGGTCGATAACCAGCCCCTCCTAAATGAGGTTCTCGCTCGCGCAGCAGAACATTTCCACATTGACACCCACGGTGTACAGGAGGAAAGGGACTTAGCAGAAGAGTTAGTGGGAGAAAGGAGGCCGGTTGCCCAGACCATCCCTATTCTTAAATCCATTCAGCGGAGAATAGATCCGTCCCTGGTGAACCCAAACCTCAACAGAGCAGTCAATCCCAGGGTTGAAAAACTTTTCAGGGTAGCTCAGTCTGACCCTCTCTATATAAGAGGACATCTGAAGCCACACTCCCTAGTTGTTACCAACACTCATAAGAGGGCTGGAACACCCTTCTCTTCGTCAGAAGCTCCTCCCGACAAGGAGAGCAAAAAACTGTACGGTTTCGGCAGGAAGGTAGCCTCAACGTCCGCCTATCAAGCAAGGATTGCTAACTCCACCACCCTGTTGGCCAGCTACAACTGCCATCAGTGGGAAGAAGTCGCGGCTCTCATAGCCTCTGCTCCTGAACCGTTAAAGGGCCAATTAGCTCGGATTTCCACAGAGGGTAGAGCCGTGTCTGGTTGCATTTTGAAGGCAACCTTCGATGCCGCGGATAATGCAGGCAGATTGATAGCAGAAGGTACTGTTATCAAGAGACATGCGTGGTTACGGCAGTCTGGTTTTAAGGCAGAAACTCAGACATCATTGTTAGACAAACCGGTGGAAGCCGATCTGTTGTTTGGTAAGGCGGTCGAAGACGCACTGAAAAATGCCAAGGACGAATACGAGACACTCAAATCCCTTGGCCAGTTAACCAATAAACCCCCTAACCAGAGAGGGAATAACTATTCCCAGGGGGAGGGTACACAGTGGAACAACAACCAACAGTCTACCCAGGGTTATGGCAGAGGTAATAGGAGAGGTCGTGGTAAAGGCAGAGGCAGCCCCAGCAAGGGAGGCGGCACGCCTCCACCAAAGCAGTGACGCTCAGTTCAGGGTCCCTTCTCACGCAACCCCAGTAGGGGGACGCATTTCAAACTTCACCCAGGCTTGGGAAGGGATCACATCAGACAGATGGGTGCTGTCAACAGTATCCACGGGATATTGTATAGAGCTACTGCAGCGTCCCCGGAACCATCCTCCACGACAAAGAGTGCACTCCTTAGAACATCAGAAGATTCTCCTCGAGGAGATCGCCATTCTTCTACAAAAGGACGCGATAGAACTCGTCCCGGGACACCAGGTAAACAAGGGTATTTATTCAACTTACTTCCTTGTGCCAAAGAAAGACTTGACAATGCGCCCAGTATTGGACTTGCGGCCTGCCAACAAGTATGTCAAGCCCCAAAAATTTCGTATGACCACGCTACAAGAGGTAATCCCCCTCCTAAAAAAGGGGATTACATGGCAACCTTGGATATGAAAGATGCTTATTTTCATATTTCCATGTTCCCAGCGCACAGAAAGTACTTGCGCTTCAAGGTGGACAGTCGGCACTACCAATTCAAGGTACTGCCCTTCGGGATAGCTTCAGCACCAAGGGTATTCACCAAGGTACTGGCGGTGGCGGCTGCACACCTACGCAGGGAGGCAATCCCAGTGTACCCTTATCTGGACGACTGGCTCATATTGGGGGAAACCCCAGGAATTTGCAGGACAAACATTCAAAGGACTATCGTCCTCCTCCACGAGTTAGGCTTCTCAATAAACGAGAAGAAGTCAAGCCTGGTGCCAAGCACCTCAAAACAATTCCTAGGAGCAATCCTGGATACCCAGGAGGGGTTGACCTTTCCTTCAGAAGAAAGAATTCGGAATATACTACTGCAAATTCCGCATTATCAGTCCGGTCAACAAATAACGGTACGCAAAGCAATGCTTTTACTGGGCATGATGGCGTCATGCATTTATCTGGTCCCCCACGCGCGCCTGCGCATGCGTCCCATGCAGGAATGGTTGGCGAAACAGTGGTCTCAGGCAAGTGGTCAGTGGGACGATCTAGTGTTCCTTTCGCCAACACTGGTACAAAGCCTTCACTGGTGGACAAGAGAAAATCTCGCACAGGGGAAACCCTTTTACGATCCCGAAGTACAGGCAGTAGTCACTACAGATGCATGTCTGACGGGGTGGGAGCTCACCATCTCCACCACACAGCTCAGTGTCTCACTCAGTGGCCAAGAACCACATCAACCTGCTAGAGCTTCTGGCAATATTCAGAGCGCTTCAGGCGTTCGAGCCCCACCTACTAAGCCTGTCAGTGCAAATCCGGACGGACAGCACTACAGCCATGTTCTACCTGAACAAGCAAGGAGGGACTCGCTCGCCAAATCTGTCCAAGCTTGCCCAGAAAATCTGGATATGGGCACTCAGACGGAACATCTTCCTGTCATCACAACATGTTCCAGGGGAGCTCAATTCCCTAGCGGATGCTCTGAGCAGAGACTCCCTCCCAGAGGAACACAAATGGGTTCTTCATGGAGAGATCGTAGAAGATCTCTTCTCTCAGTGGGGTTTCCCCACTATAGACTTATTCGCCACAAGGGAAAACAGACAATGCCCAGGATTTGCATCCAGGTTCCCCCAACCAGACTCCCAGGGGAACGCCCTGTGGATGAACTGGTCAGGGATGTTTGCGTACGCTAGTCCACCAACTCCTCTCATTAGGAAAGTGGTGAACAAGATGAACAGGGAATCGATGACGCTCGTCCTAGTTGCTCCCATGTGGGCAAGGCAACCCTGGTTCCCACACCTACGCAGGATGGCGGTGTGCGAGCCCATCAAACTTCCAGCCTGGTACAACCTACTGTCCCAGCACCAAGGTCAAACAGTGCACCAGCAACCCAACTCAATGAACCTGGCAGCATGGCTCCTGAGGTCATAGAGTTTGGGCATCTCAATTTACCACAGAGGTGTATGGATATCCTAAAGGAATCTAGGAAACTAAACACAAGGCACTGTTACTTTGACAAGTGGAAGAGGTTTGTTATCTGGTGCCAGAGTAGACAAATCAACCCAGTTGATTGCACTCCTTCTACTATTGTTACATACATGCTCCACCTGCTAGATGCAGGATTGGTTTTTAACTCACTGAAAGTACACCTGGCAGCCCTCTCGGCTTACACCACTTCCCATAGCAAGGTGTCGTGGTGGAAAGTACCAGTAGTTAAAGCCTTCATGGAAGGAGTAAAGAGACTTCACCCTCCTATTTCAAACCCACCGCCAGGGTGGGACCTTAATGTGGTGCTAGCCAAGCTCATGGGCCCCCCTTTCGAACCCATGCATAAAAGCAGTCTCAAACACCTGACTTATAAAACGGCCTTCTTAGTAGCTATTACTTCTATAAGAAGGGTCAGTGAAATTCAGGCTCTGTCAGTGCAGGATCCCTTCTTTACTATCCATAAAGACAAACTGGTTTTACGCACACACCCTAGGTTCTCACCTAAATTTATATCAAAATTCCATGTAAACCAGTCCATCGAGCTTCCGGCTTTCTTCCAGAACCCGCAAAGCTCGGCTGAGGTGAAACTACACACCCTAGATGTGCGTAGGGCGGTCCTCTACTATGTAAATAAAACAAGACCGCTAAGAAAAACAGATCAACTGTTTGTCTCCGTAGCTACAGGCAGAGAGGGGGACCGCGTCTCTAAAGGTGCCATCTCGAAGTGGATTATTAACTGTATCCAGCTGTGTTACTCACTCTCTGAAAAGACTCTGCCTTTTACGCCAAGGGCCCACTCTACTAGAGGCATTGGGGCCACTCTGGCTTTCATTGCAAATGTTCCCCTTGACACCATTTGCAAAGCAGCTACTTGGAGCTCTATTCACACTTTTACTCAGCATTACTGCATTGACACCCATTCCAAGGCAGATACACAAGTGGGACAAGCGGTTCTAAGACACTTATTTGCTCATGACCCTTCTCACATCCCACCTCCTTCTTCTGGTACTGCTTGCTAATCTATGCACAGCATGTGATCTAAGCAGATTCCACAAGCCTCAGAAGGGATACATTACTCACCGTAATCGTATTTCTGATGCTTGTATCTGTTTAGATTCACATGCGACCCAACTTTCCTCCCCTCCGAGAGAAGGCGCATGATTGCTTGTAGTCTTACCTTTCTATCTATCTGCTTGGATTATCTGTACTCACGCTACTCCTCATGCTACCTCATGTCAGAAAAAATACAATCTGAGGATCCTAGACGCGTGAGGGATCTTGGGTACAGTGGACGTCACACTAGGGATAGTATTACTGGCACGCCCTGTGTCGACGCCCATTTTCGAGTTTCGAAAAACAAACTGTAATACTCCGCAGCTTCCACTAGATGTCGGCCTATGCACAGCATGTGATCTAAGCCGATTCCACAAGCCTCAGAAATATATATATATGCAGTCAATTGTGAAAAGGTCAATTGTGACCCTTTACATTCGGTCAATTGTTCATTCGAACAATTGTAAACGATCAATTTGGTGTATACCGTGACAAGGCTGAAATGCCTTCCGTCATCAAGCCTTACTGGCCACGCCAGCCATAGTGCTGGCCCTCCATTGGTGCAGCACACACGCACTACGTGGCTCGTAGGAGCTGCATGGTTCGTGTGCACTGAACCAATGAGGGGCCAGTGTTTTGTCCGGCCCGGAAGACAACAGACTTTCCTAATGGAGGGTGGCCGATGCTGCTTGCAGGCCGCCCTCCATTAGGAAAGTCTTTGTTCCTCGCAGGCTGGACAAAATGGCATGGCGGGCAGCAACTGGCCCGCAAGTTGTGCACATGTGGTCTAGGTCTTCTGTTGTCTATTACATGGTCATGTCCAGGCCTCTCTTTGAATTATGTATCAATTTCAGGACTCAACCAGCCTACCAGCATGTGAATCTAAGCAGATACAAGCATCAGAAATACGATTACGGTGAGTAATGTATCCTATATATATATATATATATATATATATCGGTTTGGTAATGTGTGTGTATATATATATATATATGTGTGTAAGGGATTTTGGGGGGATTTTGGGTTGGGTGGGGGGTTTCCCCCCGCATATATGGTACAATTGACCTTCACAATTCGGTCAATTGTGAAAAGGTCAATTGTCATTCGAACAGTTGTAATACGAACAATTCGTATACAACCCTTGTCACGGCCACGCCAGCCGTAGTACCCGAAGCCTTGCCAGCGTTCCAGCACATCTGGTAAGTACTGGGGGGAGGGGGGGTGGCTGTATATTTGTGTGTCTGTCTCAGGTCCGTCCTGAATGTGTTTTTTGTTTTTGTCTGTATGTTGAGATGCGGGGGGGGGGGGTGTCGGGTGTGTATGGGTGTTTGTATTTGTATGTCTGCAGTGTATGTTGAGATGCGGGGGTGTGTATGGGTGTTTTCTATTTGTCTGCATTGTATGTTGAGATGCGGGGGTGGGGGGGGTTGTCTGGTCTGTATCGGTGTTTGTATTTGTATGTCTGTGCAATGTATGTTGAGATGCGGGGGTGGGGTGGTGTCGGTATGGGTGCTTGTATTTGTATGTCTGCGCAGTGTATGTTGAGATACGGGGGTGGAGGTGTGTGGTGTCTGTAAGGGGGTTTGTATTTGTATGTCTGTGCAGTGCATGTTGAGATGGGGGTGTGTCGGGTCTGTATGGGTGTTTGTATTTGTATGTCTGTGCAGTGTATGTTGAGATGAGTTGTGGGGTGGGGTTCGGGTCGGTATGGGTGCATAGTGTATTGGTGTATGCTTGTGAGTTTGTGTGCTGAGTTGGGGAATGGGGGTTCGGGTCTGTATGGGTGCATGGGGTGGGGGCCATGGGGCATAGTGTTTGGTTGGGGGCCTGGGGGCATAGTGTTTGGTTGGGGAGTGTGGGGGCCATGGAGCATAGTGTTTGGTTGGGGAGTGGGGGCCATGGAGCATAGTGTTTGGTTGGGGTGTGGGGGCCATGGGACATAGTGTTTGGCTGGGGAGTGGGGGCCATGGGGCATAGTGTTTGGTTGGGGGCCATGGGGCATAGTGTTTGGTTGGGGGCCATGGGGCATAGTGTTTGGTTGGGGGCTATGGGGCATAGTGTTTGGTTGTGGGGTGGGGGTCATGGGGCATAGTGTTTGGTTGGGGAGTGGGGGCCATGGGGCATATTGTTTGGTTGAGGGGTGGGGGTCTTGGGGCATAGTGTTTGGTTGGGAAGTGGGGGCCATGGGGCATAGTGTTTGGTTGGGGGCCATGGGGCATAGTGTTGGGTGTGGGGGCCATGGGGCATGGTGTTTGGTTGGGGTGAGGGTGCAATGGGGCATAGTGTTTGGTTGAGGGGTGGGGGTCATATGGCATAGTGTTTGGTTGGGGAGTGGGGGCCATGGGGCATAGTGTTTGGTTGGGGAGTGAGGGCCATGGGGCAAAGTGTTTGGTTGGGGGCCATGGGGCAAAGTGTTTGGTTGAGGGGTGGGGGTCATGGGGCATAGTGTTTGGTTGAGGGTTGGGGGCAATGGGGCATAGTGTTTGGTTGAGGGTTGGGGGCAATGGGGCAAAGTGTTTGGTTGGGGGCCATGGGGCATAGTGTTTGGATGGGGAGTGAGGGCCATGGGGCAAAGTGTTTGGTTGGGGGCCATGGGGCATAGTATTTGGTTTGGGGTGTGGGGGCCATGGGGCATAGTGTTTGGTTGAGGGGTGATGGGGCATAGTGTTTGGTTGGGGTGTGGGGGCCATGGGGCATAGTGTTTGGTTGAGGGGTGGGTGCCATGGGGCATAGTGTTTGGTTGGGGGCCATGGGGCATAATGGTTGGGGGCCATGGGGCATAGTGTTTGGTTGGGGAGTGGGGGCCATGGGGGATAGAGTTTGGTTGAGGGGTGGGTGCCATGGGACATAGTGTTTGGTTGGGGGTGGGAGCCATGGGGCATAGTGTCGGACCCCAAGCGAGAACCCAATAATAAAGCTAAAACAGGAACAGTTAGGAGATGTACATCCTTTGCTTTTTTTGGAAACCTGACTCAACGAAGGCCATACTCCTCTTGGGCAACCCAAACAGCAAAGTATAGCAGTCCAAAATAACAGAATGTCCAATCAAGGGTCAATCAAATATATATAATTAAAGGATAGTTCCGGGACTTTTTTTTTATTGTCCCTACGGGTCGGCCATGTGTTTGTAAGCATAAATCGGTAGATCGTAGGAAACTTTCCTATGGACCTTACCCGACTTTTCGCCCCTTATCGCACTCGAAATCAGCCTCCATTTTGTGATAATCCTATCATTCCGCCGCATCGACCTGGCTCACCTGCCTTTGCGGCACTAAATCAAATCCCCCGCCCCTGAAACAGACTTTATCAAAACATTCATATTCCCCGCCTCTATCCGTGACGTGACTGTGCTGCGTAGGCAAACGCGCCCAGGCGTCTTCTACGCGACTCCACACAGACCCCGGAAATCAACACAGATCAGCTCACAATACAGCGCACCACAATTCGGAATATGAAACTGTACTTTGAAATCAAACCGCAAGATTGTAAATGTGGTAAAGTACATTTATTTGACATCAAATGTTTAGAGAATATTCAGCGATTTGCATTTTTATTTGCTCATGTTCCAAAAAGTTCGTATTGAGGAACGCGATGGTCCTTTGCTGTACACAGGGTCTTAGAGCATCTCACAATACAGCACCACAATTCGGAA
Organism: Ambystoma mexicanum; assembly: GCF_040938575.1. NCBI lineage: Eukaryota > Metazoa > Chordata > Amphibia > Caudata > Ambystomatidae > Ambystoma > Ambystoma mexicanum. Next base: position 1,237,483,529 of record NC_090927.1, on the reverse strand, counting down.
TGTGAAACCGTGGTTTAAAAGCAAACGGCAAGATTGTACATTTGGCAAAGTACGTTTATTGGACATCAAATGTTTAGAGAATATTCAGCGATTTGCATTTTTATTTGCTCTCGATCCAAATTAGTTCGTCTTGAGGGAAGCGATGTTCGTGTGCAGTACACAGGGTGTTGGTTTACGATAAAAATAAGCTCTTCTGTCGCACTGATAATCGCATGGCTGTTCCAACAACGAGGCACTAGGCCACCACAACGGTAGGTATGTTGCATCTAACCGTTAGTACCGCGTAAGGGCATACTTGTACTTGGCGATCGTCCCATAAAATGGTCAGGGTGGTAACGTTGTTCACGCGGAGAAGCAACTGGCGGCTGTAGAAGCCGTCCGCCGGTGTCTGGTACTCGTGACACAGACAGTAGTGAATGATGTACCTAAAAACATAAAAAATGAAATTAGTCTCACCATCAGATCCTTATTAAAATTATTCATTTCATAGCGAGGACAGCGCTACTGGGTGTACACAAGTGTTTAAAGGCGTGGCGAGGCATGGAGGGGGGGGAGTGGAGTACAAGGTAAGTAGCATAAAATAATAAATAAATAGGGCCAGCTGGTGGCAAGTGCAAGGTAAGTGCAGAACAAGTGCTGGGAAGGGGGGGCTGTAGGATACTGAGACAGTCCCCCAGTGCAGGGGTTGACAGGGAGGCAGTGCAGGTGGAGAGTGGAAGGGCCCAGGACCGAGGTCGCAGACAGTGGACCAGTTGTAGCAGGGGAGAGGGAGAGAGAAAGCAGAAGCAAAGAGGAAGGTTTTGAGGTGCTTCAGTAAAAGAAGATGGTTCTCCTCCAGATAGTGCGCGGTAGAAAACACTATGCCACATAGAACGAACAAGTACAACTGAACCCGTCTTTAAAGCCACTGTATAGTAATGAAATTGCGGTATAAACTCATCAAAAGTTACTTACATTATATTTGCATTTTCCATTGTGTCTCTGTGTAGGGCAGACCCGAAACACCACTCCTTCTTTGCCGACGTTACTTCTTCTAATGAACGTGGCTCATCGTTTCGTTTCTGAAATTTTATTCATTATCTTTTCTTAGTCTTTCAGGATGGTCCCGGCCTGTCAAGGTCAAATCACAATAGAACCTTATATTGGGTCGTGGGCCGTTCCGCCACCCGAGCAAAACATCAAAGCAGCTGACCTTCACTTTGAGCGAGCACACATTTCTAGTTAGCTCCAGTTAGTGTAAGGGCATCTTGTCTGCGTGCCTTTTTTTTTATTGTCCCTATGGGTCGGCCATGTGTTTGTAATACGGAAACATTCTATAATTTTTGTAAAAATGATTTATATTACTGTTTGGTTTAATTGCAATGGGCCTGCAACATGAGGAGACTCGAGAGAACAGACAATCGAATTACAATCATTTAAACCGTGATGTGTATTTCTCAATGAGCTCTGCTTTAGGTGGACATGGAACAGAGGCAATGTTGGGTGGCAATGCAGTTGTCCCCTGCATAGGTTCGTTCACCACTCCATGTATGTGCCTATCGAGGACATCTACGATAAGTCTCTCAATAAACTCATATTGCATATCCTCAAACACTGGTTTGATCACCCATTGTTTACTTCTTTTAGTGAAGGCCTTATTGTAGCGAAGCGTCCCTAAAGTTCCGGTCGTCCTACTTTGTTGACGGCCAACATTATGGTTATGTGCCAAGACCGCTAGAAGAGTCCGATTTATCATGCCTTCCATGCCAAAATGCAATCTTTTGGGCCTGTACTTTAGGCACATATTGTGGAACACCTCCAAATCTCCTGTGTGGCAGAATTCCGTGAGTCCCCTCAAATCTCTTGTTATAGTTTTATCAAATACAATCTTTTCAATGGCCTTGTGAGTGGGTGATGAAGGAATCAACCACTTCTTCTTCCGTGCCTCCTCTGTGGACAAATGGCCATGTTCACATTTGTGGAAATGCTCATTTGTCGACCATTGATGTACGTTGCTACAGTGCAACATTACTGACCGCCATTTTTCCAGTAGAATTTCCAACGACCCTTCACATGTTTTTGAGCTCCACCAAAGATGGTTGCTGATTGACTTGGACCACTGTGAAATACCTTGCATACCTTTTTTTTTTCCTGCAGCCGACAATTTTTTATTGATTGTTTTTGCAAGATGCCATACGTCAAATTGGTGATTTATATTTTTGTACTGTTCTCTCATTGTCTTGGCAATTGAAACGTGTCTGTCCGTGGCTATCAGGTCGATCACCATTCCCCGCGATTGTAGTTCTTGCAATGATGCTACAAAGCCAACTTTCTCCATGGCCACTGAGGATGTACTTTGTGACACCTGCACGACCACCGAACTCACAATTTTCTTACTTTCCATGTCCTGAAAGTGGTAGGTGCAGTACTTGGCTGAAAATCCTGGACTGTCGCATTGTCCATCACCGGCTAGCCTGAAGCGTTTGCCCGCGAATGTACTTTCCATTGACATTTTTTCCATTCTCCAAGCTTCGCTGATGGCTGGAAATAGATAATCGGTTTGGTATTTGTAGAACTGACTTTTCGCAATGAAATGGATTCCCACAAACTGAAAGAAATACTGTAACTTTTTAAAACTTGAACCACTAAAAAGTGCGGCCGCTGCACAAAGTAGATTGCCTGCTGGCAGTTGCCCCAGCATGGGTTGTGCAGACCATGCGAACGGATGATATTGTGTACAGGTGGCATGTATTTTAAGGTTAGTGCCTCGAATTGCACGAGTCACATTAATCAATGGCTCCCCACATACTTCCCCACCAACCCAATGCCCACATTTCATCATCATAATAATATCCATCAAACAGCTATCGAATACAATGAATTTGGCCTCTTTCCTTATACTGTCACTCTGCATCCCAGCTGGTTCGGCCTGTAACGTTGAGGACATGTCACTCGCATGAAAGGTACAATCTCTGATATCGTCTTCCGCTATGCTGAGTGATATTGATGGTGTTTCATTGTCGTCCACTTCATTCTCTTCCATTGCAACATCTGTTCCTTGTCCGGAGATGGGAGAAAAAAACAATGTCTTCAACTTTCGCGTGCTCTTATTTTTTGCGGGTGTGGATTCTGTGAATTGATCTACGACTGCATCCAAACTACCAGGAGGACATTCACTATCAATGGCTGGTGGTGGTATAGCTCCGTTGTCAATCACTTCATATTCTTCCCATTGGCACGATGCATCTCCAGTCTCAAGTCCCTGCCAAAAGGTTTGACAAGCAACATCTCTCGTTCGCTTCACTGTCTGTGTAGATCTAGTTCTTACACCCACTCGCAACTAGAGGACAGATTAGAAAAGGGATGTTCAGTTTAAACACAACTTACAGTATTGAACTATTGACAGTGAAAGACAACATAATATAGTGAACAGGACACTAACCTTCTTTTGCTTTCTTTTCTTTGAAACTTTCTTTCCTCGAACTTCAACATCTGGACGCTGTTGCTCCGACTCGTGTGTGCATGTCTCCACTTCCTCTCGCGCTGCAACGACTATACTTTCATGATAAGCACATCCATCACTCACTGAGGCTCCATCGACTCGCTGAAACATAGAACTTTCATTAGTATGTATAATAATATTGAAAACACAAAATGTACTTGGGGACCAATACCCATACGTACATCTCAATAGCAAAACACGAATGAACGCATTGTGTAGAACATTCAAACGACAATAGTTCACGCATTGTTGATCTAGTTAGATTGAACTGTCAAGATCCATACCTCGGGCTCCGCATAGACTTCCATTGATGATATTATTGAAGATGACGCTTCAGCAACTCCCTGAAACACAGTAATTGCATTAGTATGGTTTTCTATTTTGTTTAAAAGAACATAAACTTTCTGCAGGCGTCAACGGCTCATCTAAATAGACCTGCACAAATGATCAGTTGTCTAAAATAAATAATGGATATCTAAATATGATTCGATTTGCTCCATCGTTGGAAGTGTCACCACCCAGAGATCTGCATCAACTACTAGGGGTGATGTTCTTGTTGAAGAAGCTCCGTCAGCTCCCTGAAACATAGTACTTGCGTTAATAAAGAAGGAAGTATAGCGGATGTAATCACGTCATTTGATCTCGCATGATTGATCTGTCAGTATCCATACCTCGAAATGCATAAGAACATCAAGGGACGCTGTAACTGCGGTGCACACTTCTGCAAGCTGTTGCGCCGACCCGTAACTGCATGCTCCCCCTTCCTCTTGGACTAATGCTCCATCGACTCCCTGAAACATAGGACTTTCATTAGTAATGAACACAATATTGAAAAAAGAAGACACATAGGAGGGCGACGACAGAAGGACATACCAATGGCTAAAAACGAAAGAAACATTGTGTGTAACAATCACGCTACAAGAATGCAAGATCTGATGATCTCCATCGATGGAACTGTCCGGAAACGTACCTCGAGCATCTGAGTGACATCTACGGTTGTCGTCAATGCGTTGGACTCCTCAGCATCTCCCTGAAAGACAGTACTTGCATTATTTTGGGTAACAATAATTATAACTGAAAACAAAGACTAGAGGACGAGTACTGTGGTGTACCATTAGGTAAAATAATTACACGATCAATTAAAACTATTGATTTACATGCCTAAAACAAGTCAGTGTCAGAATAGCTAAGTAAGATTACCCGATAGGCGCTTGAAGTGGCTGATGACTGCAATAACGACACGGATGGAGAATCTTCAGCCTTCATATTGAGTGGATACATAAATGGGGAAATTATTGTTAGCTAATGCTACACACTACCGCAATGCCGAGAGATAAATACGTAAACTTGACTCACCAGTGGAGGGATGTGGACGAATAGAGTGGGAATAGCGGTTGAGAGCAATTTTCGCCTCGCTCGCGGTGTTTTCGTCCTTATTAGCAATGATGTGGAGTACATGTCTGGGCTAAAGTGCCTGCTGCAGATGCGGTATCGATCACCCCTCTTGTCCGCAAAGACTTCTAGGACTCTACTTTCTATCTCAGAGGCTGGATATCCGCAATATCGGACCCATTCTCTTATCTGATCTATTGTCTTAGGGAAAACATGCATTATAGTACCTTCAGATTTGTTATGGGTCTTCGAAGGGCAACCGCCAATGGAACAGGCAGGCATTATGGAAAGTTCTGAAAAGTAAAGATCAACAATTCTCTATGAATACCAATGTGTTAAAACAGTAAATGACACATAAAAGGTTCAATGCAAGGTCCGTTTTGGTTCTTGGAACTATACACGTTATTCACATGCGGATAAGTATTTCAATAACTTTCAAAAAATAGAAAAAGTAATTTGACTAAACTCAGAACATGTGACTAGTTCCTTGCATGTACTGTCGTGAACGAAAAGAAAACATGGATGCAATTTGATGACTACTAGCAAATAGATATAAATTAAAAAATTGGACGCAAAATGATTATGGTACATGGACTTACCTTGACGAACAAACAGTTAGATGCAGGGATCAGAGTAGTTTCTTGTCGTAGAACAGGGAGCAGTTCACAGGTTGCAAACTGACGAGTTTGCTCAAAGTGGTCACGGAAGTTCACAGAGACGAAGAGCAGATAACCAGCACCTTCACGGGTTGACTAGCAAAGCGCAAAGAAGTTCTCATTAGAAATATGAGGTGGGTTATAAAGAATTCGAACCAGGGGTGTGTTTGTGAATGAATGACGTGTATATGTCGTGGCATTATGTGGATTGCAGGGGGCCGTCCAGCGTGAGGGGGATGCTTGGCAGGAGACACGGGGTCTGGAGGTAGACATGGGAACAACAAACCCATGCTCTATAGACCACTTTGAAGTGTACATGGTCTTTGGCACCTCTTGGCCTTTATCGCTCCCTGACAGCTCCACTTGCCAGCAGCTCAAGTACCCCGGTGCGAACTGCCTTTGATAGGGCGGGGGGTGGATCGGGGCGGTGGTCGTGCAGACAAGACACAGGAAGACTCGTGAATGGAGACACACTTATGTGGATTGCAGGGGGCCGTCCAGCGTGAGGGGGATGCTTGGCAGGAGACACGGGGTCTGGAGGTAGACATGGGAACAACAAACCCATGCTCTATAGACCACTTTGAAGTGTACATGGTCTTTGGCACCTCTTGGCCTTTATCGCTCCCTGACAGCTCCACTTGCCAGCAGCTCAAGTACCCCGGTGCGAACTGCCTTTGATAAGGCGGGGGGTGGATCGGGGCGGTGGTCGTGCAGACAAGACCCGTTTGCCGCAGGGCCTCACCAAGGAGAGGCCATCTAACTGAATGTAAGAGGATGGCTGCAGGATCTACTACATGGAAGGCAGGGGGGTGAGTTTATAAATACCTCACCCTCCCAGGAGAATATACACTAGATTCATTTAAAAAATCAAAACAACCATTGTTAAAATATATGTTGGGCTTTATTTTAGATTTTAATTAAACATAAATAATAAACATTACACATTGTAAAGTTGAGGTTGCAGCACATCGAGGGAAAATCCGCGGTATTGTCCACTGTCACTGGGGAAATGTTGTCTAATGGCAAGTACCGCACAGGCAGGTATTACTCTCCGAACGCGGTGTCCGAGCCTCCCGTGAAGCCACCAAGTGAAGCAACGATAGGCCACCAGCCTGTACCACCTGTGAAAAAAAAAGATGCAAACTGTATTAAACTGACCAAACTTTCTTATCAATGTCGATTCAGGTAACACATGTCATTTTCCTTAGAAAAAAATTATATCTAGAAAATGCACTATATGGAACCAATTTACATGCGTTCCAATGATATGTAAATGTAATTTTATATGTGGGAGACGACCATGAAATAGTGGTGGCATCACTGACATCACAAACAGAGTATACTTACTCGTTACTCGGATTACGCGGACGAACAGTGCCACGAAGTTCGTGCATAAGCACCATCATCATCCTCAACACTGTCCGTGAGAGGCAGGCTTCCCTGAACTCTGGCAGCTCGGTGATGCATTGCGGACTTTGCTCGCCTTCCTGCTGACTTTGCTCGCTTTCCGAAATGTAGGCCAAGCACCCGGAATTTTCACGGCAGCAGCAGTTCTCCTCCTCAGTTGGCATTAGCTCGCACCGATTGCACGTGCACCAGGTGGAGACGCCGTCCATGCGACATGGTCCAGGCTCTTCATCCGTTGACTGGTCCTCCCAACTGCCGTCCGAATCCCCATCGTTTTCGCGTGCTTGCCTTTCCAGTAGTTCCTCCTCGGTGTACTCGGGCTCGTACATATACGGCATTATTGTGGCCATTGTGCGGTAAAGATAGTAAAATAATTTATAGCGGTGGTACTGGTATCTGTTCACACGGGCTACAAGCGGCGAAGGTAGCTGACCAGAGCACTGAAACGAGTCACAGAATACTCAAAGTAACACAGAGAGAGGAATGGAATCGAAAATCTGCTGCTGTATGTTGTGAAACGGTCTGTTTATACTTATTGGGGAAAGAGGCGTCCTGCCATTTCCATGGCAACACGTCAATAGCTGAGGCGCAGCGATTGTTGACACGAGACGTGCTTGAAATGGGCAGTACGCGTCTGCTGATGTCAGGCTCAGGGGCGGGGGATTTGATTTAGTGCCGCAAAGGCAGGTGAGCCAGGTCGATGCGGCGGAATGATAGGATTATCACAAAATGGAGGCTGATTTCGAGTGCGATAAGGGGCGAAAAGTCGGGTAAGGTCCATAGGAAAGTTTCCTACGATCTACCGATTTATGCTTACAAACACATGGCCGACCCGTAGGGACAATAAAAAAAAAGTCCCGGAACTCTCCTTTAAACAGACGATATGCAATAACTAAATAGAAATAAATAAAAACAATGGAAAATGTGTCGTACAAAATGTAAGTTTGAAATGCAAATAAAAATCGTTACACCTCAAAAACCAATTCTTTTTCCATGTGTTTAATAGAAATTGGGGGTTGAAAAAGCCTCCTGCCATGCCACGCCCCCCGCGCCTACCGCCCCACCCACATTTACTTTTCGGCCCACTATAGGCATCATGGAAGGTACTTTCGGCCCTCTGTCAAAATCAGTTGTGCCCCCCTGACCTAGACCCACTTTTCCATATTACATGTGAGTCTAGGTCACCGATTATGGGTCCATTTGTCAGTAAGAGGTCCCATTGAAGAAACGGGGCATTCCACTTTTTCCTTATTCATTGAGGATGCATTTTTTATCAATTGAGTATTGCTGTCACCGGCAAGATCTATATTCGCTTTGTTGGTAAGCAACCACTCACCTATTGTTGGGTAAGAATTAAGTGGAGCCCAACTGGTGTGGGACTACACAAGACTTATGTCTTGGTATTAGGTAACCCTCCTTTTAATATAGGCCTGTACTACACAAGTTGATAGTGTGACTGAGCAGCCAGCTGGTCCGATAGCACAGCGAGAAGAGCACTCGCTTTTACATCTGTACAGAGCCTTCTGACGCAGGTTCGAATCCCGGCATAGTCAAACTCAGACTTTCATCCGTCCGAGGTCGATAAATGAGCACCACACACTGTGGGTAATAAGCAGCGCTCGGATACCTGAGGGTTCGTAGCGCTATATAAATGCTAAATTATTTATTTTATTTATTTATTTAAGAGGGGTAAAGTGAGCTGTAGAGCTGTACAATGAAATCAGTAAATACAGGTATCCAAGTAAACACTTACACACTTAAACATTATATAATACATTATTTATTTATACACAGATATTTAAAGCATTCTTTAAAAAGCAGTAATTAGCTGTAACATTAATCTCAAGTTAGGATTCAAAGTGAACAATAAAGCAGGTGAGTAATTCATTCATATGTTACACATGTTCCAGCACCCGGCGGTGATGTACTTTGAGGTCAGTATAACATTTATATTTGTTTCACCTTTGCAGTATTGATTTATTTACGGAAGTAGAGGTTAGGGCTAAATCAGAACAGACTGATGGGTATAAGAACAGCTAGATTCTCCCAAAGGAATGCCGGCAGTCTATTATCCCAGCATTAAACTGGTCCACATTTAAAACCTGTACTGCCAAAGCCAAAAGGTTCAGAAGGAGGCCTTTAGGGAGCAAGGGCAGCCAAAGTCAATGGGCAAAGTCAAAGTTCTGATGCTCTTAGAGAAATGTTCTTAAATAGTCTGTGTTCAAAAGAGAAATCACAGCAACTCAAGAGGTGTCCCCTTTAGAAAGCACAAGCTGTAAGGCCAGTGCAGGTAAGTTGAGGTTAACTTAGTGTAGCGTTAAATCGGACTCCCAAAGATCAGAAACACCACAAATGGCAAAATAATAATGTACCCCAAGCCCCACAGTACCTTTGAAATTAAGAAGTTGCTCCAGCTGGATGACTTCCGTATGCAATGCAGCAGTTCCCTGTCCTTGGTCGTGGTGAAGAAAGGGAGGCTGTCTGGTGGGCTCCTGTGGCAGCACTCGAGAGAGGGACTCTACAGCAATGGATTTCCGTTGATTCAGTGGCTTTGTGGTTTTGGTGCCTTTTTATCATGACAAACTACTCCGGTTAGAAGTTCCTTGATCCCTCTGCCCTGCACTCTGGAGAGGGGACTCTGGACGCAGATCTCTTGCTTCTTTAGGGTCCCCTGGATGCTCACGAAGATTTGTCTGATTCGGACTTCGGAAGACTATGCACTCGCAGGTGGTCGAGGTACCGCGCATATTGGGATTCTGCATCCTTAGAAAGCCGCAGCAAGTCGGGGGGGGGGGTTGCGCCAAAATAGTTTGTCTTGAGGCTAGTTAGTCCCACTAGTCTAAGGGAGGAAGTCATCCTTTATGGGTCTTCCCTGTCGATTTGAAAACTGGGTCAGCACAGTTGCAGGGCTTCACCGGGCACTTTGCATTCCAGGAGGGTGCTGCTGGTGTCTTCTCTCGTCTTCTGCTTCGGATGTTGTCCTCCAGTGGTGGACTCTGCTCTTTGTCCCAAAAACCTAAACCTAGATTTTTATGCAAGTTCCCATTCATTCACAGCCCCATGCTGTCAATCACACAGCATGGTGGCTGTCCTCCAGGACAGCCACCCGGACAATTGGAACTAGTTTCACTCAGGCACACCTAGAGACAAAGGACAGGGACGTTTCGGGACCCTCCCTCACTTCCTGCCGTTTCAGCCCGACAAAACACTCAAAGGACTCAAACCTGATGTAAACGGAGGTAAAAGCCCAGAAGAAATGAACTAACAAGAAATGATGAAAAAAGAAGACCAGGGCCATTTTGTGAAAACGGTTACCCTTGGGTGCAGCACTGTAGCTGAGGTATCAGCCTGCAGATACATGTCACCAGGTAGTAAAAAAGAAACCAGTGCCACCAGCCATTCAAGTGAGTTAGTGTAACAAAATGTTACATGAGGAATAGGTTAAAGGAGGTACTATGTAACCCCCCAGCACTCCACATAGGGTGGTGTGTGCTGGACCCATAAAGTAAAGGTAAATAAGACGGGGGTCATCTTACTGTTCTTGGGAACAGTAGTTCACCCAAGAAAATGTAGTTCAACATTAAAGGCCTCTTTACGACTCCGGCGCTAAACCATGGTGCTATTAGCACCATGGTCCATGCCGGAGTCCGCCATGGTGAATAGCGGAATTACCGCCCCATTCCGAGGTTGGCGGGGCGGTAATTCCCCATTCACCATTGCCCCTTCCCCATTGCCATTTTTGCCCCATAGGGCTCAATGTTAATGGGGAAGGCGTTAATTACGGTACCGCAAATTACGGTACCGTAATTAGCACCAAGGTTCCTTTGCAGGTCTAATCCTTAACGGCTGGTCAAAACAGCCGTTAAGGTGGGAACCCGCAAAGGGACATCGTAATCAGGCGCTAAGGGATTACCGGTACCCTTACCGGTACCGGTAATCCCTTAGCGCCAGGGTCGTAATGAGGCCCTAAGTCTCAGTGGCACTGCACAAAAGGTGCCGTGTGTCACAATACATAAGCAGATGCCTATGGAGTTCACCAGGCTCCATAAAACAGTAAGGGAAACAGAAAATCATAGTCGGGAAAACACATGAGTGAGAAAAGGTCACACTCACTCAGTAGTAAAAATTAAAAAGCCACAAGTCCAGAAAATGAGCTGGGGGTCTCTAAGGTTAAAGGGAATTAGCACAGAAATGAAAATTCTCCCTAACACCTATGATTTTCGAATTTTTCTCCAAATACGTATCAACAGGGGTCGCCAATGAGTTCCAATATAAATTAATAAGAAGCACACTAGTGCAGATCCCCCTCAAGGAGGAAATCTATTTGTACCGCCAGTATGCCTGGATAATTATCAGATTACAATTGCTTTAGAAATCTTTGAATTTCTTGTGGTGATTAAAAGCCCACCAGAGGGCCTTCCTACCTGTGATTTCTTAGCCAATTGCTACATAATGGTAAAACCATCAACACACATTTTTTTATCAGCAGCCAGGTTTCTTGAAATAGGATATGCATCAAAAATGTTGTTTTCCTGCTAGTGACGCATGAAGCTGCTGTGACCTCTTGTATTCCAAGTTAAAATTTTAATTTCCTTTTTAGAGGTTTTTTCTGATGCACTATTCTTAGCTGCTTTGCATTTTAAAATACCAAGGAGCCGAGCCCATCCTTCCTGTTCTTCCGAATCCCTGGATTGGCTAATTATGTCTTAGAATTTGCCCACCGCTTTAAGCTCGTTTGGGCTATTTATTGCCTCCAGCGGGTCGGGTTTCTGTCTCTTACTCAAGCCCTTAGATATTTCCTTCATATGTTTTATATCAATATGGATTTTACAACCCAATTTTTCAAATTAATCTTGTACAGACAATATGACCCTTTTGACAAATTTTGATTTTAGATTAACTTCAACCTAATGTTCTTGCATCATCTACAAAGCTATATGCTATGTCCGTAGAAGATACTCCATCTGGCGTAGGTACCTCATGTAATAATTTCAAGATGTTAGAGCGATTCAGTACAATTGGTGTTCTAAGGTGTGAATCTAATTCGAAATATATCAAATTTTATTTTACCTACCTTGATCTATTTTAGAATGAATGTATGACCCTTTTTCAAATTGGCCTTCATTGTTCTGTTCACCCCCTCCCAATGATGGATTATTACAGACTTGGAGGAATGTGCGTCTGGCTCAGGCAAATCACTTCTAAATATAAGCGTCCCTATTCTTTCCTGACTACATCCGGCATGATGTGCTAAAGGATTCGCCTCCATCTTTAACTACCTTTCAGGGATGTCCACTTTCTTTGTCAACCCAAATAGCTTCAAATGATTCAGGTCGCCATGCTCCTCTAGATTTATTTGCTGTAGTTCGCTTTGGGGCCTCTGTCCTATTGAAATTAAAATGCACATGCTTTACACTCGTTGTCGAGCTCTCCCCATCTTCCATGTTTAAGGAGTCTTAAGCAGTTTTTTTCGATAATTTGAAAATGTATACACAACGTTAAACCAGTGACATTTGTCTAAAATGCTCATCATTGTCAATGGGGGCACTCTTAAGGCTCCCTGATGCCGTGTGATTGAGTATTTCAATTACCAATGTTTGAGTTTCTTTTGTAGTATGTTGAAGGGTTTTATTAGCATAGAGCAGGTTAGTTTGTTTATTAGGGGACTTGGCTGTTTGCATAGCTTGCTCAACACCTTCTTTATCAACATGACTATCAGTACCTTAAATCAATACGAGCATTTTGAGATTGAGCTCCCATGTCTCTACCCATATCCTCACTATTAGTTCTAGGGGGGGGTTTGCTAAATTTGATTAGTTCTCAAACAAATGGAGATTTCTGCGGAATAGTCTAGATGTTGCCCTTTGTCTATTCCTTCTTCCATGCTTAGATGTTCTTAATGGCAGTTGGGGGAGGAGGGGTCTCACGGCGGGCCTTGAAGCATCCAGGTGGATGTTGAAGTCTCCAAGGAGGAGGAGGAGTTGAATGTTTGAGGCCAGAAGGGAGGAAGAGAGGTCAGCCCCCTCGGAGAGGAATGAGGTGATCAAACCCGGTGGCCGGTGGTAGTAGCCACTATGAGATAGTGGCCAGGAGAGAGAGAGACTACAGAACAGGCATTCAAAGGAGGAGTAGGTTTGCATAGGAATGATGGAGGCAGGAATCCAATCAGGGAAGATCAAGGCTACACCCCCACCAGAACAGTTGGGTCTGGGCGCAGAGAGGCTCTTGAAGCCATCAGGAAGAAGAGTGTCAAAGCTCGTGACGGAGCTGGCCGTGAGCCATGTTTCGGTGAGATCAAGGGCAAGTTCTTCCAGGAGGTGTCATATGTCAGAGGAGTGTTTGACAGCTCAGCGAGAGTGAAGAGTGGTAAGGTGGAGAAGGTTGCCATCCTTGAAAGACTTCGGGGGAGGGGCACAAATCAGAGGTACTGTCTGCAGAGGTGTAGAATGAGCCCGAGGGAGGGCAGAGGAGGTAGGAGGAGAGGTCAAAGTAGCCGAGGAGGAGGAGGGGGAGGGAGCCAAAGTAGTGGCAGAGGGAGGAGGCAAGGGAACAGTAGAAGGTAGAGAAGGCACAGCAGGAGAGGAAAGGAAGTTGATGAGGCGCGGGAAGCGTTGATCATGGAGGAGGAGGAGGAGGGTGGCCTGAGGGCTTTGGACCAAGACGGTGCCATTGAGGTAAACCTTGATGATGACCTTGGAGGAGAGGAAGGAAGCCAGGAGGGCCTCCCACCGGGTGCCCCCATTAATGGTAGAGGAAGAGTAAGGAGACAGCGCAGCACAGAGACCAAATGAGGAGTCAATAGGTCTGGCGAAGAAACGATAAAGAGGATGCCATTGAGGTCTGTCTGGAGGAAGCGCTGGGGTAGGTATCGACTATAGTTAGGCCTGGGTTGGAGACCAGGATATCCTTTTTGAACTTCTTCCTACCAGACTTGGTGAGAAGGGTAGGATAGTTGATAGAGAAACCGTTGGAGAAGATAGGAGAAAATGAGAGCACTATAGGAGATGTGGAAGAGGAGAGAGGGAGGGTAGGGAATGAAGGAAGAATGGAAGGGGGGGAGTGGGGTCACTAGGGGAGAAAACTGGAGGGGGTTCAAGCGGAAGGGATGGAGCAATACAGGACAGATCTGATATTATGTATTTTATTTATAGAGCGCCTATACACAAGTGTTTCAAGGCGCAACGAGGCAAGGGGGGGGCAAGGAAGGACAAGACAGCGATCTTACTAGGCCAAGTGACATTGAGAACGCGCAAGTGCAGGGGAGTGGGAAGGGGAAAAGTGCCGCGGGAAGGGGAGGAGAAGAAGTGCGAGACATAGGATCAAGACCTAGAAAAGAGTGCGGCCAACAGGTGGCAGTGCAGACACCAAGTGTTGGATAAGTGCAAGTAGGGGGACTGTAGGGATTCAGATACAGCCCCAAGTGCAGGGTCACCAAGAGGCAGTGCAAGTGTGCCACTGGGAGGGCAGGGGCCTGGTTCTGTGGTTCAGAGGGTACCCAGGTAGCCAGTGCATTATCACTGCGGAGATCAGCAGGGAAGTGGAAGAGTGAAGGCAGAAGCAAAGAGGAAAGTCTTGAGCTGTTTCCGGAACCAGAGATGGTTCTGCTCGAGTTTCAGGGATGCAGGGAGGCTGTTCAAGAGGGAGGCGCCGGCCGAAGAGGGAGATCTGCTCCAAATTGTTTCTTAGAAAAGCGACTGACCCTCAGGGAGAGGTGGGAGAGCAAAAAGCTCGAGAAGGAAGATACTTCTGAAGAGAAAGCTGGGGGTATTTTGGTCCCAGGCCCCAGAGGAACTTGTGGACAATGCAAAGGGTCTTGAATTTGATCCTTGCAGCCATTGGGAGCCTATGGAGAGATTTCAGTGCTGGAGAGATACGATCCCTGGGCTTGAGGCCAAGGACAAGTCTTGCAGTCCTGTTCTGGGTGAGTTGCAGTTGAGGGTAGATTTAAAAAGCGACTGTTACAGTAGTCCAGCCTAGAGAGAACCAGATGAAGCACAATGCAGCCACTGGGTACAGCTACATTTAAAACTAGCAGGGCATATGTAAAACACAGCTACATTTAAAACTAGCAGGGCATATGTAAAACACAGCTACATTTAAAACTAGCAGGGCAGATGTAAAACACAGTAAAGCCACTGGGCACAGCTAAATTCAAAACTAGCAGGGCAGATGGAAACACAGTAAAACCACTGGGCACAGCTGGAGGTAAAGAGAGTGGAAGTCCAGGTAAGACGGAATGAGTGAGGGAAGTTAGAGATGATCGAGTGATGGTTAGCAAAGATGACTAACCCCAAGGAGTGAAAGAGTCACGATCTTTGCGCTATGCTCTGAGAGAGAGCCGGGTCAAATCAGTCAGTGCGATCATGTGGGGGGTGTAGGGGCAGCCCCCTCGGACCTGGCCAGGCCGCGGACAGGGCCTTAGAAAGTGGGCCTTTGATGGGTGGGCCGGCTACAGCCACCCGGTCCACCATAGGCCAATTTAGCTTCCCTGCTGCCCAATAGGCTTGCAGGGAGGTGGGTACAAAGAAATTCAGGCAGCCTTTACAGTCTGGCAAAGACGGCAGCCATCTTGGAAATGCTGCGAGTCTGCAATAAAACACAAAAGGAATTCAGAGCTTAACAGCACATGAGGCCCCAAGTTGAATGGGTACAAGGAAAACGGTGCATGGCAGCGGGGCGAAAACGCGCAATGATTAAAAAACATAAAATTTATTTTTCTTTTAAACAAATTACAATTCTGTTTCTTTTTCTCTGGAACATCTTTATTTTCCGAAAAAGATGTTGCGCTATTTCTTCAGAGGCAGGGATCTTCCTACCTCTGTGTTGGGTGTTGTGGCGCAGGCACGTCTCCAGGCGTGTGATTCAAGCTGGCAGGAGGGAGGGAGCAGACATCTACATGCTCGAGGTGGTGAGGATGGACACAGGGACCCACAAGGATGAGTTTGTGCACCTTTAACTTGTCCCGAATGTTTCAACTTTGGCACTCAAAATGTAAGTTAGCGCAGAAATGGAGGGAGAGAATACTTTATATTTCCTTGTGTGGTGCATGATATTACTCTGTTTTCTCAGGTCCCTGCGCCAAGTTACTTGGCAACATAAATTCCATTAATTGTGATGGCGAGTCTGGTGAGCCTTCAAAGTGCATGGAAGATATAGTCTCCCCCTGATCCAACAGTTTTACATTGTCAGGCCTATTGGTTTGTCTCTGGAGATCAATGGATGCATCAATAGTTTCCTCCATATTCTCTGTAATTTCATAGTTTACACATCCTAAATTACCCACACACGCAAGCAGACTATGATCTGTTAGATTGTCTGCACCTTGTCGGAATTATACTGTCATGGGATCAGATGTCTTACCTCTGTACTTGATTCCGCACAGGGAAAAGGTCCGTCATTTTTTGGGCAGTTAATGAGGTAGCAGATGTTATTACATTTTCCAATTTTAGATTTACACATAGGATTATTTCCAGTAATAATTTCATCAGTCCAACCTTTATCACACCTGGGTTCCGTAGTAATATTCAAATTGGAGCATCTGATTTGTACCAACTACTCCTTTTTGTGTTCCATTTACATCTTATTTAGATGTCTTACACAGCATGTCGCCCACTATTGCAGAAAAGCTTTCTCCCATTGTACTTCTCCCTGATATGTTAGATGGATAGTTGGACCCCATTTAGAGCAGCCAACTGATTTGGGTCTGATATTTGTTTTATTACTTAGGTCACCACGTATTGTACCAGACGAGGGCGCCAGACCAGACCCTATGACAGTATGGCTTCTTAGCTTCAAAATCTAAATTTGTCTTGACATATGTTGGGCACCACTAGAAAGATATAGAGAAAAAAGCAAAATATTCATCAGCGGTGCAACCAGACACTAGTCAGTTAATGCCTACTATTCCATATGGTCACAGACCAATATTAACAATTAAAAATACATTGAGTCACATGCAGACAATTCACTGAGCAATCCAAGATAAACTAGTCTTGATGCCTTTTCTATTCTAACACCAGTTAATTAGATCTAGGACTGACGTTCAACTCCTGCCTGCAGTCGCCAGCCATGTAAAGGCACTGTGCTGTTTTTCAGTTTGTTTTGCTATTGCCATAGAGGACATTTAGTTTTTAGCACTGGTATGCGGCTCAAAGGCTTTGTGATCAGCTGCCCAGCGCGTGATCGTACCGTGCCGAGTTTCAGTTTGTGTTGATTTATTATTGCCGTACCAGGCAGTTAGTTTGAGATACGAACGTTGGGCTGAAAGGCTTTGTGCCCACAGTCACCGAACGCAAAGAAGCTCGGTGCTAATTTTCAATTTGTATGTTAATTTTCTCTTGCCGTACAAGGCAATTTGGTCTAGGGGCAGTTGTTCGGTTCAATGCCTAAACCCTAAGTCACTAAACCCAGAAGAGCACTGTGCTAATTTCACAGTGAGTAAATGTATTTACTGTTGTTGTGCTTGTCTCTCTTCACCATGTACTTCACAGGTTTTCTGATTACTTTGGCTTAGTGGCCCCAATAGTGTGCAGTCAGTCGAGTACAATTAAAGTATGGTTCTAATATATGTCGGTCGGCTCCAAGGCCCTTGCCAGCAGCCATCGACCGTTTAGATTACAGAAGCCGAGTCACTTTCGATTAGTGTTTTATCAGTAGCATACAAAGTTGGAAAATTATATAAAGATTAGGTAGCTGCTGACTTACTTGCCATGTACACTAACCCAAGGTCGGGGCGGCCGCCTCTGGACACCTAAACACTTAGCTTCCATATTTCGCATCTGCGGATTTGTGAAAAGGGCCACCTCTTTCTTAAAGGACCGGCAATGCTGTAATTCTTCTCCAGTTAAACAGGAATAAGTTGTTTTTCAAAAAAGATACTCGCATAGCGTAGCGGCAGGACTCGAGCAGCACTTGGGAAGTCACCCAAACACGTGGCTTCCACACTTTACTGGAAGATCTACAGGAAACTACCTCAGTGTGGCAAATGGCCAAAGGCCTGCCTGGTCCAAAACAGGAGTTCTAAGCAGAGATTGAAGTGCTCTCTAATGAAGGGGTGAAAGCAACAAAATCAACTGTTAAATTGTTGCCTTCTAAAATAAGGGTAAGACCTATTTGAAAATGGTTTATTTTGTACTGCTATATAGTGCTCGCTTTGACCTGCAAGCTAATACATAATTTCTCTTTTGATGGGATGGAATGCTTGTTTTATGGTGTAAGTGTATTTCCAAGGAATAAAAGTTGTTTCCTACCACCTGACCATATGTGGCACCTAGAAGAAGTTCAGGTGCTACAAAGAAACACGCTGGGGAAACCCTTTCAGCCAGGATTTTAAGTGGTAGAATAGTTTGGACCAATTTAGTCACTTTTCCTGTAATGCTAATATTGCTTGTTGGTTGTATGGCAAGGTAGGAGATCAGTGATTCAGATGAGCCCAAAGAGGGGTCTGTAGTTGCTGCATGAGGGACATTAGCACGATTTTCATTAGTCTCTTTAAAATCCCCTTCACTAGGGAGTTTCATTGCTAAACATGCTGCATCGTTCATGAGAGCAGTTTGGCTGCTTTTCTACTTTTTCCAGGGGGTGATATTCATGAGGTTGCCTTGTTTGCTCATGGCTTGTGTTAAAAAATAACAAACCTTGATCTAAACTCAATCCAATGACTGCTGTGGGAGAGCACACCTGAATAGCATAAATGACACACTGAATCCAACTCGCCCTCTCTACCACCAGCTTGGAGGATCCACATACTTCATAACATAACAAGGTGATCATACCAGTAAACACACCCGAGATAGATGGATACTCATCTGGAAAAATACATTCTCAACTGCCCAGGGCCCTTCTCTGCATCTCACAGCAGCTTAAAACGTCCTGGCACTTATGCACAGTGCCAATTGGTCCTAACATCGAGTAGGTGCAGTGAAGAAAGGCAGAAGCTACCTGACTCTGAGGGTGGCCCTATGTGGGAGGACCACATATGGGTGGGCAAACTCCAGAGAGGCAGGAAAATACTGAATCAAAAGAATCCTTTAGAGGTAATTCCTGTGACCTACATAAAGAATTCTTCTTGCCCAACAACCAAACTTATTTCCACCGCCCACCCTTTTTGGTACAGAGACGAGGAAGAGAGGTGGAACAATGAGGATGACAAGAAGCGGTACGCAAACACTGCGTTCTAGTCTTTAGAAAATGTTAACTCATGACAGGAAGTTTAAAACGCACACAACCGACCAGAATACGAGAGAGAGGTGAGACTGAAGCTGTTTGCAACTTGTTCTGATGACGGTCAGAATGCCGAAGGCGAGCAGACTGTGAGAAGCAGCATGGAGGCTGACACGAATAGCGTGCATGGAGGCCGAGCCAAAAGAGGGGCACCGTTTTATGGCTAGGGGCAGTTGGAGCCACCCGGAGCAAAGGAAGATAAAGGGAGGGCTAACTGGTCGACGGGACGCACGCCCAGTCAGCGGACAAGAAAGGGAAGAAGACGTGAGGGGTGCCAAAGCTGGTGGGTAAGCCTAGGGAGAACAAAATGGGTTACCAGGCAGTTGAGGGAGGATTCTTATTTTTATTTTTTTATTTGTGGTTAGTCAATACTTGACTTTTCACAATAAGAACAAAATTCATACAAAAGTTATAAATAAAATAACAAATAAGAATAACAAAATTCATATAAAAGTTGCTAAAGCTAATAACAAATGATCAGCAGAATACGTAATGAGTACCAAAGAAGGAAAAAAAGAATTTGTCATTACAGAAGTATAAGAGAAGCAAGAGGAAGAGTTGCACATGACAGGGAGAATACCGAGTCGCATAACAGCGCGAGAGACGCAGATGAAAACCATTGAAGAAACTGCACCAAATACAAACTTTGTTAAGAAAGGGTCAGTGACCCAGTACTTGCGAAGGGAGATTAATACCAATACGAACCGTAATAAGAAAGGGGAGGTGACCCAATACTGGAAAAACTTTATTTCTTGGATGAAAGAAAGAGTGAGTGGAGAACGCAAAAGCCCTGACAGGATAGTGAACCAGGCACTGTACAAGTCTGGGACCTGCACCCAAGAAACAGAGTGGTGACATCCTGGCAGTAGAGTAAACCGGGAGTAAGAAGAGAAGTAAACCTAAAACCGTGAGAACGAAGACAAAAGGGAAGACCCATACCCCTTTTGAGGATCAATAAGAAAGTTGCAAATACACTGGGCCTCATTACGACCCAGGCGGTAAGTTACCGCCTGGGTCGTACCTTTACCACCATGGCGTAAACTACGTTTACGCCATGGTGGTTGGCGGACTTACCGCCCCATTCCGAGGTTGGCGGGGCGGTAAGTCCCCAATCCCCATTTACCCTTCCCCATTCCCATTTTTGCCCCATAGGGCATAATGGGAGTGGGGAAGGCGTTAATTACGCCACCGTAAATTACGGTGGCGTAATTAACATCAAGGTCCCTTAGCGCCATGGATTTTAACACCTGCTAAAAGCAGGTGTTAAAACCTCCATGGCGCTAAGGGACCTCGGAATCAGGCGGTAAGGGTCGGCGCTGTTTACGCCGCCGTAAACCCCTTACCGCCTGAGTCGTAATGAGGCCCACTGGCAGGAAGAGTATACCAGGGGAAGAAAGAAAAGTAAAGTGGGTGGGAACGGGAAGGGCCATATCCTGTACTGAACTAATAGAGATAGTAGTGTGAGAAACTGAACATTCAAGCTTAATGGAAGAGTCCTCCCCCTGGAATAAAGTTGAACTGTGTTAAAGTGTTGACTACTGAAAACAGAAGGAATCGAGGGAAGGAGGTATTTTCCTTTAAACTGTTGAAGTATAACAGATGGATAAACTGAAGGTAGGAGGACCCCACCCCCTTTTGAAAATGTGAAGTGAAATATTGGGAGAAAAGCGAAACGTAGGTGAAAATCCCCAAGACCCCTGCCCCCCCACCCCCCTCTCTTTGTTTGAACCAGTGGCACATTGTTGACTCTGTAAAACATAGGGGGTGGCAGGGGGATCCCTTTCTCTAGGAGAACCTGTATTCCTTTTCTCTTCTGCACCTTAGAACTTTGTTTGGAACTTTGAAAGAAAGCTTCAAGTGTATAGTTTACAGATATACCCATGTAAACATTATATTGAGTTTAGAGTGTAAAGGTCAGTTTTAGGACAGACCATATTCTTTTGTTTAACATTGTAACAAAAACGTTCATAAGTTTTGTTGAGGCTGGGAAAACCCTCCGAGACTTGGGCATAGGTAGGATTTCCCCAACCCCTCATATAATTATTTTGATAAAGTCCTATTTCATACCGATGTGGCAGGATTGTCCTGATACTATACCTACTAGCAATCACCCTCCCCTGCAAGGCCCCAGATCATTCACCATGACTTAGCCTGAGGCCTCTTGCTACACCCGGCTCTCCTGGCATGCTCACACCCCGCCTTGGCTCAGCAGGCCACGACCTAATGCTGCCCTTGGGACCCACGAGACACCAGCTCCCAGTACCTTTCCATAGCTGTGTACAAATACCACCTTATAAGGACTATTCCGGTGCTTCTGCCAAAGTTGCGTACTGATCTTGCTACACAATGTACCGTGCATATAACTGCAAGGTTTCTTCACAAATGTCTGCTTCCTAGTATTACCAAATGTCTACAAACGTCATGGGAACTTGCCAGGCTATATAAGATGAGCTCTGACGGAACAGCTGTCGCTTGTCTTTCTGTATTACTGTTTCTGATGCTTGTTAATCTGCTTCGAATCACGGGCTGTGCATATGGCCGAGATCCAGTGGTAACCGCGGAGTATTGCATCTTGTCTTTCGAGGATCGAAAGGGGATGTCGGCATAGGCGTGTCTGTAACACTATCCCTAACGTGACGTGGAGTGTACCCAAAATCCCTCACGTGCTGAGGTCCCTCAGATTGTTTTTTTCCACCCAGATTACTGGTCGCCCTAATGCAGAGCTCTTACACAGAGATAGTGTTATTGTCATATTTATCGACTTTGTCGTTATTCCCATAAGTCACTTCGACAGTTGAATCCTGTGAAACCACACCGAAGACTGCTGCAGACTTTTGATTGCCTGTTAATTCTAGCGGCGCTGCTGTCCACGTGGTCGGGCCTTCTGGCCGGCCTATACAGTAGGGAGAGTGGGGTTGGGGTGGCCATATTCTTTACAAGTATGCCTCTTCTCTTTCACCCTCTCTGCTCCCTGGGTTTTGTCATCGCTGTACCTGTCTTTCGCTATGGAAAAGACACCAGATTTAGTCCCTCGTGTAGGGCCAAATATCCTTGGAAAGACGAGCACTCTCGGTGCAACAGTTGTCTTCCCCGCGACTGCAAAGAAGCGGGTTGCGTGGCCTGTAGACTCCTGTGCCCTAAGACGCTTAAGGAGCGCCGCTTGAAGCGGTGGGCGGCCTACAGCATGTCGCAGGCGAATGTTCTTCCCCCGCTGCCGCAACTGCCAAAAGTGATGAGGGGGGGGACTAGCGATGACCAGGTTTCCGTGTCGGAAGCCATTGACCTAACGGCGAACTGCTCTCGGTCCGCAACGCCCGTCCCAGACCCCACCAGGCCTGACGCGAGTCACGCTATGGGGAAAACCCCCGGCGACAGGGGCGCACACGATCATAACACCAAACACACAACCCAAGGTTCTGCTTCAGCGGCATTGTCGAAGCGTACCAAAGCGCCAACGGAACCGTGAAACTTTGATGGGATCCTCTGATCGGCATGACCGACAGCCTTCCCCGCAACCGCAGCCGTGGCCTGCGACTGGGCAATCCAAATTAAAGGGCGCTAACACTAAAAAAAATGCGACCGTCGAAGCGCTCCAGGAGGACGCGCAGATGCTGCTGAAGGCCCCAGTGGCGCCGAAATCCACTGCTTAGCCTCCGGTTCAGCCGGTAGATCGACCAGATTCCCCGAGCATTGGCGAGAGCATCTCAAGGATTGCCTCGGCAGTTCGACTGAAGGAACCGTCGAAGGAGGCGGCGAAGCACAAAGAACGGCCTAGAGACGTACCGAAAGACACGCCACAGCGCCCCGATCCCCGCAAGGACTACGCTGAGAGTCCTGTGCCTTTTTGTCAACTACATTAGGGGACAAATCTTGACGTCACAGGGAAGATGAACCCTTTCCTCCCCTGCACCCCTCTCGTTCATCCTCATGGACCAGGGAGACATTTGAGGGATGTATGGACAGATTAGAAAAATGTCTCTTATTCTGAGACGCTTGCTCCCAAGAGACCTTGAGATGACTTTCCCTTTACACCTGTATCCAAGCTTCAAAGGACCTTGGAAGATCCACATGAGGAGTATACCTGTGTCCTCACAGATGATGATGTTACGGACAATGACATTTCTGGAAAACTAGAATGTGGATGACCAGATAGACAATTTGGAAGACAGCCATCAGGTTGATGCTCCACCTTGGGCGTCCCCTTCTCCCACCCAGGACTTCGATGCCCTGTGCATAGATTCCCCTCTTCCACTCTGGCCCGCCAAGCCTCCCCAGTGGACGATCAAATGGCGTTTAACGCCATCTTGAAAAAGGCGGCTGACAATTTTCAGATCGCCACTCGAGAATCTTTACCAGATTCTGGTTTTGTGGAGGATATACTCAAAGAAAAACCTCCGGCCAGCCAGGCCATCCCTTTGTTGAACTTTATTAAGAGGAGATTGGCACTTTCCTTGTTGACGCCAGCTCAAACCAGGGCGGCGAACCCTACGGTGGAGAAGTTATTTCGTCCTTCTCCGACCGACCCTGCCTACATCAAGGGACATACCACTCCAGATTCCTTAGTGGTTACCACTACCAGAAAACGTGCTGGTGTTACCCTGTCTACAGGAGAAGCACCACCCGATAAGGAGTCCAAGAGACTATATGCACTGGTAAAGAGGGTCACAACTACTGCTGCGTTTTCCACACAAATAGCTAATACCACACTATTGGCCAGCTATGCAGATGTCCATTGGAACCTTCTGCAAGAAGGCCTTCGGGAAGTGCCATAACCTACATGGACCAAGTTGCTCGCCATCGTTTCGGAAGGCAAGCAAGTCAACCAGAATCTGCTCAAGAAAACTCTGGACGCTGCAGAGACAGCGGGAAGAACCCTGGCACAAGGTACCTTGCTCAAGCGAAATGCATGGCTGAGGAACTCTGGTTTCAAGCCGGAGACCCAAGCAGCCGTTATAAAAAAACCCGTTGAGGAGACCAGCCTGTTTGGCAAGGCAGTGGACGATGCACTGGAAACTGCCAAGAAAGAACATGAAACGCTCAAGTCCCTTCAACAGATTACCCAGAAACCCTCTCCTCCGAGAGGAGGCGGCTCCCGCCAGTCCTTTTGTGGGCAATCTCGTTTTCCCCAGAACCAGTATAATGCAGGAAATGTTTGGAATTCGGGACAAGGGTCTAATACCTCCACCAAGAGGACAGCAGCGTGGGAAAGGTAGAGGACGAGGTTCCAACCCCCATAGGCGCCCTGGCCTCTGGTCAGAAATTACCTTCGGATCCAAGTCCCCTCCCATGCCACCCCGGTCGGGGGGGGGGTTGTATAACATCTTTCCTCACTGCATGGGAGGGGTTAACAGACCAGTAGACAGTCACCCACGGGTACTGCATAGAATTTGTCCGACCATGTCAATTCAGACAGCCAAAATCAGGACGCCTGACGCCGGACCACCTGCGGATCCTACTGCAAGAGGTGGAGACCCTTCTAGGAAAGAACGCCATAGAAGTCGTCCTATTCTACAGGTAAACAAAGGTATTCATTCAGTGTTCTTCCTTGTACCCAAAAAGGATCTCACCATGCGCCCTGTGCTAGACTTGCGCCCAGCGAACAAGTTTGTCAAACCTCAAAAGCTTTGTATGGTCACTTTACAGGAAGTAATCCCGCTGTTGAAACAGGGGGATTACATGGCAACACTGGACATGAAAGATGCATACTTTCATATTTCAATGTTGCCAGCGCACAGAAAATACAAGGTTCATGATAGAGGACAAGCACTATTAGTTCAAAGTACTCCCCTTCGGCATTGCCTCAGCACCGAGGGTGTTAACAAAGGTACTGGCAGTAGCGGCAGCACACTTGTCCAGACTATCCATCCCGGTTTACCCGTACCTCGACGACTGGCTCATAACGGGGGGGGGAGTCCTACGAAACATGTCTATTGAACATGCAGAAGACAATAGACCTCTTATTCAGTCTGGGATTCTCCATCAACGAGAAGAAATCCAGCCTAGACCCTAGTCAAGTCAAACAGTTTCTAGGGGCTCTAATTGAGACGAAAGACGGCCTCGTCTTCCCCTCCAACGAGAGGGTTCAAAACATGCTGTTTCAGATCCCTCAGTATGTAGTCAGTCGGGAAGTGACAGTACGCAAAGCCATGCAACTGTTAGGAATGATGGTGTCCTGCATTTATTTAGTCCCTCACGCGTGTCTGCGCATGCGTTCTATGCAAGAGTGGCTCAACAGCCAGTGGTGTCAGGCCAGCGGACAATGGGAAGGTCTGGTAGTTGTCTCGCCAGCCCTCGTTCTCTCTCTGCAGTGGTGTTCGAGGGAAAACCTCTTGAAGGGGAAGACCTTCACCACTGGCGCAGTAGAAGCCACTCTCACGACCGATGCGTCTCTCACGGGCTAGGGGGCTCACCTGCTTCAGCAGACGGCGCACGGCGTGTGGTCCCCACAAGTAGCGTCCAACCACATAAACCTGTTGGTATTAGCGGTATTCAAAGCACTGAAAGCCTTTCAAACACAGTTACAGGTGAGGACAGTCCTGATCTTGACAGACAGCACCACAGCCATGTACTATCCGAACAAACAAGGAGGCCCACACTCTCCAGGGCTATCCAAGCTGTCCCAAAACATTTAGATATGGGCTCTCAAACACAGGATGTTCCTGTTTTCCCAACACGTTCCAGGGGAACTCAACGTTCTGGCAGACGTGCTCAGCAGAGATTTCCCACTGCCCGTAGAGTACGAATGGTGACTACACGAAGACATAGTCTCCGTTTTAGCAGAATGGTGCTTCCCAGAGATCGACTTGTTCGCAACTCTGGGGAACGCTCAATGCCAAGATTACGTCTCCAGGTACCCACAGAAACGCTCCAAGGGGAACGGGCTCTGGATAGCATGGTCAGGGAAATTTGTTTACGCTTTCCCCCCCCCCCCCCCCCCCCGACTCCCTTACTCCACAAGATCGGGCACAAGATGCACCAGGAACCAGTCACCATGCTATTCGTGTCCCCCAGGTGGGCCCGCCAAACCTGGTTCTCTCATCTGATGGAGATGTCCCTCTCCCCTCCTATGAAACTGCCCTGCCCGTACAAAATGTTATCTCAGGACAGGGGAGAAACACTGCACCCATGCCCGCAAACTCTGAACTTAGCGGCCTTTCTCCTAAGGTCATAGAGTTCGGACACCTTCAACTCCCTCAGAGATGTATGGACGTACTCTGGGAAGCAAGGGAAACCCAACACCCGATATTGCTATTCCAGTAAATGGAAATTCTTCATTATCTGGTGTAATGCCAAGGGCGTCAATCCCATTGACTGCTCCCCTACTCGCATTGTATTGTACCTGACACACTTCAGGCCTGGTTTTTAATTCCCTGAAGGTGCACTTAGCTGCTCTCTCGGCCTACACTACGTCACAACAAAAGGTGTTGTGGTGGAAAATACCAATTATCAAGGCTTTCATGGAAGGGGTTAAGAGGATTCATCCCCCCATTTCAAACCCAGCTCCCGGATGGGACTTGAATGTGGTTTTGACTAGACTCATGGGGTCTCCCTTTGCGCCTATGCACAAGGCTAGTCTTAAAGATCTTACCTATAAGACAGCCTTCCTAGTGGCTATCACTACTTAGACCCCTTCGTTACTGTTCACAGAGGTCAGGTGGTTCTGCGCACTCACCCTTGATTTGCACCTACATTTATTTCCAAGTTCCACGTGAACCAGTCAATAGAACTGCCCACTTTATTCCAGAACCCCTCTATCATGGCCGAAAGAAGCCTACACACGTTAGATGTGCGCAGGGCAGTCCTGTTTTACCTGGAAAGAACTAAACCACTGAGAAAGACGAACCAATTTCTCATTTCAGTGGCGGCTGGCACAGAAGGGGATCCTGTCTCTAAGTCAGCATTCTCACGCTGGATAGTCAAATGCATCACACTTTGTTTCTCTCTTGCTAAGAGAGAACTGCCCTTCAAGCCTAGAGCACATTCTACTCGAGGCACAGGGGCTTCCATAGCATTCATTGCAAATGTTCCCCTAGAGTCCATTTGCAAAGCGGCAACCTGGAGTTCTGTACACACCTTTTTACAAAACACTATTGCCTAGACACTCCTTCTAGGTCTGATTCTCAGGTGGGACAAGCAGTACTGAGATATCTTTTCACTACTGTTCCTTCTCACAACCCATCTCCAACTCCGGGCACTACTCGCTAGTCTATGCACAGCATGTGATTCTAAGCAGATTAACAAGCATCAGAAGACATGCATTACTCACCGTAATAGAATTTCTGATGATTGTATATGCTTAGATTCACATGCGCCCACCCTTCCTCCCCGCTCGGGTGGGAGGAACATAGACGTCTTACTACTTTCTCTCTTATATGTACTCACTCGCGATAGTCCTTGGGCTACCTCATGGCAGAAAAAATACAATCGGAGGGACCTCGGCTCATGAAGGATTTTGGGTATAGTACACGTCACGCTAGGGATAGTGTTACAGACACGCCCATGCCGACGTCCCCTTTCGATCATCGAAAGACGAGATGCAATACTCTGCGGTTACCACTGTATGTTGGACCATATGCACAGCATGTGAATCCAAGCAGATACAATGATCAGAAATGCTATATTACGGTGAGTAATGCATGTCATTATGCTGTTTCTTTCTGGAATAATAACGTGGTTTACCTCTCAGCTGTGTCCTGACTCTTTATTGCTACAGCAATACTGACATTAGTAACTGTGTCTGAATCTTACTCTTGATCCCTTACATGCATTATATAGGCACTGTGTGATTTCGGCACAATCCTGTACGCTTCCCTGTAGCAGCTCTTCGGGCAGTTGTGTAAGTTTTCCCATGATCAGAAAGCTGACTGCAGTGGCTTCTCCGAGAAGAGATAGAAACCAACACAACTGAAAACCATATGGTCTAGCAGTCGATACATTTGTGGATAGTTTTTGTGAGAATCTGCAAACTCCATGGATTTGCAAACGGGCACAGAGCACCGCGTGATAGTCTGTGATTTAAACTCCTGGCTGGCAGTTGAGGTTTTTGGAAAGCGATGGTGCCTTTATTGGTAGGGGTGGAGAGCTTGTGGGATCCCACTCCATCCCCCTTCCATTAGGCGCATTGTGCAGCCAGATCAAGCCAATCCTTCAGTTACTTGCAGCTCCCCCTTGCCCACACACTAAGTTGCGGAGATCTGCCAATTCATCACTTTGTGTAGGTCACATGAGCAACTGAAGTTTGTGATGGAGGGGGGTAGGAGGAATGTATGGCTTGGCCATTAAGAGAAACACAATTCTGGAAGGAGAACTTGATGATGACATTTAGCTAGACAAAAGGTGTGTGAAAAAAAAAAAGTACACCATGGTTTGAAACCAATATCGGTACAAGGAGTGTGTATGTAACGGACTACTCATTCCTTTTGTGGCAATGTGACTGTTTTGTCATTAGTAATACAGTTGCTAGTGTAGCTGATTTTTAACACCAATGTCTGTTAAACTCTACCAAAACCGAAGTGCTCTTCATCTCTGCCAAATACTCTCTCCTCTGCCTATCCAGTTCCATCCTGACACTCTCCCCTACTCTTCTTCAGCTAGATACCTAGTCATCTCTGACTCTTCTCACTTTAATCTCCAAAACTGCAAAGGCAACTCGCCTCAACCCCCTAAATATTTGGAAAATCGGGAACCTCCTTCCTTTCAACACCACCAAGCATCTGTTAACCACT
Organism: Ambystoma mexicanum; assembly: GCF_040938575.1. Classification (NCBI taxonomy): domain Eukaryota; kingdom Metazoa; phylum Chordata; class Amphibia; order Caudata; family Ambystomatidae; genus Ambystoma; species Ambystoma mexicanum. The sequence continues at coordinate 1,237,454,646 of NC_090927.1, read as the reverse complement.
CTTAACCACTGTGGTCTACTCTAAACTGGACTACCTTGCCACCCTCTTTGGTCTCCCGAACAATGCTTTCTGACCTCTTAACAAGATTCACTTCGCTACCAGGACTCTTTGAACTCCCTCACTTCACACCTACTTCCTCATACCATCACCATGCTAGATGGCGGATAATGCGAAACGGGGCCCTGATTTAAATGTCTTCATCTGGTTCACAAACCTATGCACGGTAAGGCACCACCTTATCCATCATCCTCCTATCCAGCTCTACAAGCTGCCTCATAATCTCCTCTCTGCCTCCATGACTACCCTTGTGGGGCACCTAGCCGTCCCTGTGCTTCATCCCGCTTTTGCTCTTTGTTTCTTCTTGCTCCACTTGCATGGAATTCTCTTCCCCCAGATATCGGAGCAACAGTCCACACGTTTTTTTGTTGGAAAACAAACTAAAAGCCTACCTCATCACCTCATTTAGCCTCTTAACTACCTGTCATCTGCCTTCTAGCTAACATTTTTCCCTCTCCGCTAACCTACCCCTGACCCTCACTTTCTTTGCCTCCACTGTAGCACTTCATCCATCGTAGTCACATCCCGAACACAGTAGCTGTACATGCAATTAAAAATGTCTGCTGTCTTAAATTTTTTTGTCCACTTTTGTATTGTCTCCAGTGACTGTTCTATTTACTCCCCTCCGCAAACTGGTCAGAATGTCACTTGATCTCACCCTAATGTAATAAGCACACTGCTTCCCGTCATATATGATTTCTTATCTATTGTATGTTTTGTGATCAAAAGAGCATTGCCCAATGTGTGACTCTTCCTTCCCCCTCCATATCCTAAGCCACCTGAGCGTGGAATCCATTGAGAGTGGAATCCTTTTTACAGGCCAAAAATCTTTGCTGGCTGTTGGACAAGCTCTGCGAATAACCCGTCTTAATTCAAAAGCTATTTCTAGAATCATCACTCTTAAACCTGAGACTAAGGACTGAAAGTATCAATCCCTTGTTAAAGTCAAAAAGGCAATTCATGCAAGGACGGGAAGACCTCTAGAGGAGATGGCGCAAACTAGAACTACCAAGTTCTTTAAACTCCCTTCAGCAACAAATATTGTCAACAATTGTGGAATCTTCTCACAACCACTAAACACCACAGGACTTGTTTTTTTTACACCATCGGACTCTGCTTGAACCCTCTCAAACACCTATTCCTCACTCAAAAGAAGCATTACATATTTTTAGCGGATCTATGTTGTTTCCCTGCAGGTCGAATTCATCGAAGCCTGGGGACCAAGCCCGAATTAGGCACTGCAGGGAAACCTATTTCCCTTTCCGCTGCCCCCTCCCTGTTTCTTCACGATGCGGGGGACACCCTTGCAATCCCTGTTCCCTCCCCTATTCCCACTCCCCCTCTCCTCCCCCCAGTCCAAATCCTCTGCTCTCCGAGAACACCCCGACCCGTTCCCGGAAGGCCGCCTTGTGTAAGTGTCCTTTCAGGGAGCGCTAAACGATTAAATAAAGTGAAACGTTTCTAGCCAACAAAATAATCCTCTTGGACGTTCACAAATACATTAACCTCTCTCCACATATAAACCCATTCCTCTATGACTTTCCTTTGAGGCATGGAATCTTCCAAGTTTGCTTTGTCTTGTCCTAATATAGCGACATCAATAATTATAGATGGGTAGCTATTAACTAGGGATATTTATGACTTGAGTTTCTAGTGATATCTGATGCAAATCGAGAGCACAGCTGGAGTTTTCTATGCCATCACAAATCTAAACTGGCTCAGATGAGAACGTTCTTTGCACTCCACCATTGATTACACAAGACAAAGGCTGCATACTTTACAGTTGCAAGGCCTCCAGGAAATCAGCTCCATGTTAAGGATAGGAAAAATGGTCTTGGAGGTGCACCAAGTCTGCCATGGTCTTTTCCACAGCTGAGCGCTTTTTCAAGGTTGCAGTGAAAAAGTGAAACAAATCGTCTCAATAGCCTTAATGTTTACTAAAACATTAGCTTCTCCATCATGGGGTATGGCATGGATTCACATGCTCATGAATATTCCCCATCGTCAGGCTGGAAATCCTTGGTAAAAGAAAAAAGTTTCACTTTCACTTTAAAAACTGTATTTCTCCTATAAACCAATAACTGCCCTCTGGGTCATACTGCCCCCATGCAGTGATAGTCCTCTCCCTGAGCCCCGCCTCTTGCAGTCATCTTCAGCTTTTTACTGCACGCTTCAGTGTTGGTAGTCCTCGAGTTGCTCTCTGAGCTATTTAGTACCTTTTTCCAAGTTTTTTGCTGAAAAGTTCTATTTTTGTTCCATCAGAGCCTGTGTGCTCCTATCTTCATCGGCCACCAACTGGTATCCGTTGTTGGTGAAGTTGCGTGCCCCTAAAGGGCGGTATTCGTCAAAATTTTCTGGAAGGCCATCTTGGGTATACTTTGTGCCCTCCGACCATGACGGAGGAGAAAAAGGAGGGAAGGACACTTTTCAGGCCCTGCACCCAATGCAGGCGAAGGCTCGTCTTGGAGGACGAGCATTGTCTGTGCTGCCTGCACCTGGACCACAATGAGGATGGGTGCGAGATCTGCCTGGGCTTCTCGAACAAAACGAAGAAAAACGGGTATAGCAGGCTGGCGGCATGAAACAAGTCGAGCAAGGCCCCTGACCCGTGCTCCGAGCAGGGCATGCCTCACCCAGGACCGGTTGGTCAGAGGAGCAGTCTCACTCCGCGAGGAGGTCGAAGTCCTTTCAGGACGACCCCATCCATGGGGGTCCAAGAGAAGGCCAAGAGCCGCAAGACCGATTCCGCCGGGTTCGCCGCTGATGCGGGTACCAGGTCGGATAGACTGTGACAGCGATCCCCATTGTGTCTCCCTCATCAGCCAGCCTGCCATCAGGTTTCTCCTCAAAGAGGAAGTCCTCCAACCCTGCCAAGTTACCAGACAAATCTGAGAAACAGAGGCCGGAGGATGAGAAGTTAGCCTCGCAGCAGGCTCATCAGGTGCAGCCAAAGACTGTCGCCCACTTCGTCAACATCCTCTGGGGCTACGGTGGGTGGTACGGACCCAACGAGGGCAGTCCCTACAGCGCAGAGTGTCCCTGCCTCCCAGGCGGGACACGACTACCGAGGCAGCGGCAAAGTTTGCGGGCACCCCTGGGGCAGTAAAAGGGGGACATGCCAATACATACATTATTATTGTAGGCAAATTTGGCTGAGGAGTTCACCTCAGTTATCTTGTTTTTTAAAAAAACCTTTATTTAATTCTGACATGGCATTTAGGCAAAGCAGACGAAATATCTTTATACAATTAGTGAAATAATGTTAACAGAAGTGGTATTACTAATGGAAAATATTCACAACTCTTTATCAAGAGTCTTTCTAATTGTCTTCTTCATCGGAGTTTGATGCTTGGGCTTGTAGGTATGCTCTCAGTGGGGCCCATATGTCCTTGGGTCTGGAGTGGGGTTGCACTCCTTGCACATATAACTCCTCGCTTTCTTGCGTCATGGCCAGCTGTTTAAGCCACGTTTGGGGTGTAGGGGAGGAGATAACTTCCATTTTAGGAGTATTTGTTTTTGGCTACCGCTCCTGCCACTGCGAACAGTCTACGTGTCTTGGTTGACGCCTTTCCAATGTCTCCGAATAAGTATTTTTGTGGGGTTTGCCGGAATATGAGTCTTCAATATGTCACTCGCCCTCTCTGCCACCTCAACCCAGAACTGGTGAATCGGGGGGCATTTCCAGTACATGTGTATTGTGTCTGCTTCAATTGCCCCGCATTTGGGGCACCTTGGTTGTCTGGTGAGGTCGAATTTGGCCATTTTTTTTGGTGTGATGTGCAGTTGATTCATGATTTTGTATTGTATTAGGCGGAGGTTAGTGTTGATAGAGATGGCTTTAGTATATCTACAGTAATGTGTCCATTGTTCACTGATTTGAGTGTCAAGGTCTACTTCCCACTTGGTTCGCATTGTGTTGACTGAGGGGGTGTGCGCTTGTACCTTTTTGTATATTTTGGAAACACCACTTTCGAGGGGATTGGGTCCTCCGACGTATTCCATATCTATGACAGTAATCACCACAGCTGTGCTGCTTCGGAAAATCTTTCGGCGTTTGCGTCCTGCGTCGATGACGCTGATACGCCGTCCTCGAGGACCTCCTCCGACGGCCAACGTCACCAGATGTTATAAGTAGGACGCACGACGCCCGTAGCCCAGTTCCGTTTGTTCCGCGAACGTGTTTGCTTCGGAGATCTCGGAGCGCCTCGACTCTTCTGAGTTCTGTTCTTTCGGTTCCTCGAACCTGTTCGTTTGTGTTCTATTTCGACGAGATGTCGTCGTCTTTTCCCCGCGACGGGGCTTCAAGAAGTGTGGGGACTGCGGGTACGTCGCTTGCCTCTGGTGCCTCGGGGAGGGCCATGACATTGATGACTGTGTGGACTGTCAGTCGCTTACTTCGAAGGCGTTGCGGGAGCGTAAGAAGAAGCTCTCTGTAGGTAACGTGGCCAAAGCTCGTAAGCCGAGGTCCTCTCGACGTTCGACGTTCGACGGACGATTCGAGGGGCGACTCTCTGCATTGTTTTCGGTCCGGGAGGTCTTGGTCCTGGAGTAGGTCCCACCATTCCTCTGCCTCTTCGAGGCACTCCCGGAAGCGCCGTCATCGGTCACCTTCCCGGTTCTCGTCCGAGGACGCCGCCCATCGGCGGGTTGCTAGTCCTACCATGTCGCCTGAAGAATGGGCGGCCTTTGGTACGGAGTTGTTGGCGATTTGCGAAATCGCGGGGCTTCGGTCCGTGCCTCTGAGTGGGGTCGGACGTGACCGCGCCAGAGACACCGCTCGTACGCCTTCGTGCTTGAGTGGTCGGCACGATTCGCGGGAGAGGTCCCGCTCGGACAAGGTGAATCGTTCTAGCCATGCCCGTTCCAGGTCCCGGTCCTCGACGTCCTCGAGACAGCGTGCACCTGTGAAGTCTTCGAAGACGACATCGACGCCTGTGGCGCCGAGGTCGTCTACGGACTCTCTCGAGACTCCGCCTCCGAGGAAGTCGTCGACGTCATCGGCGCCTAGGCTGTCGAGAGACACGCTCGGGCCTCTGTCCTCGAGGCCTGTGTTGAAGCCGTCGATGCTGTCGGCGCCCTCAATGCCTTTCGAGGCTGTTGGGTCGGAGGTTCCCTGTGGCACGGTGGATCCCCCTAGAAAGGCTCTGGCCAAGGCAAGACATGTCTCTCTCCCTTATTCTGTGCCCACTTTCCAACCTCTGGATTATATTTCTGAGGTGGAGGAGGGTTCTGAAGATGGGTTGGTTCCTGACACGGTACCGGAGGAGATTGTTTCTGGTCATAGCCAGTTTGAGGACCTGCGTCAGTCACTGCACGACGCCAGTGGTCTGGACACCTCTCCGGAGGTGGAGTTCTGTAGGCCTGAGCCTGGAACCCATGCTGAGTCATCGTACCAGTGCCTTATGCCGAGGGTCACAGACTACTTGGGGTGTTCTGCGCCCCCAATGGATTTTTTTGCAGGATGACCTCGCGGATATCCTCGACCAAGGTCCACCAACTGACCCGGTACTGCCTTTCCATGCGGCTTTGCAGAGAAGGGCGGCAGCGGCTTGGACTGCTCCGGAGAGTCTCCCGGCAGTGGGCAAGTCTTTGCCGCGAAAATACCGTCCAGCCAGTAGCGACCCCTGCTACTTGACCACGCACCCCACTCCGGAGAGTTTGGTGGTGCAGGCGGCTACGGTCCCAGCAAAGCAGGCGTCGTATCCTACCATCCCTTCTGATAGGGACGACAAGCGTTTTGATGGTTGGGCGAAGAAAGTGTTTTCTTCAGGGGGTATGGCTCTTCAGGCAGCCAACTCTGTTTGTGCCTTGTCACGTTTCACGCACACTCTGTGGAACTGTATTTCCTTAGCGGCTGAACATATTCCCGAAGGGGACGAACGGGATGGTTTTCTTGCTATTGTTCAGGATGGCAAGGATGCCATGTGTGAGTCCGTTCAGTCGGGTCTGGACATGGCAGATTGTGTCAGCCGGTCCATGGCGGCAAGCACCGTAATACGCAGATTTGCGTGGTTGCAGAAGTCGGGGTTTGCTCCTGATGTGCAAGCCCGGCTCCTCAACATGCCCTTTGATGGTGAACATCTTTTTGGCAGCAAGGCTGGCGAGAGCCTTGAGAGGTTGAAGACCTCAAAAGCTGCAGCAAAGTCGGTGAGCGCTGCAGTTCGCCAACCTCCGCCTTTTCGTCCTAGGGGACAGCAATGGAGGGGAGGTTCCTTTCATTATTACTCGTCCTTTAGTAAAGCGAGAGGAGCTGCAAGTCAAAGGGGCCACCATAGGAGTGCCGGAGGTGGAAAACAAGGTACTCGAGGTGCCAAGGCCGCTCGGGCGGTTGCCTCTTTGCCCTCAGGCAATGCCGCAACCGCTACCACTCAGTCATGAGGCCATGTCCCATGGTTCGCCGGTTGGGGGAAGGCTGGTGCAGCATCATGTAGAATGGTGTGCCATTACTTCAGATGTGTGGGTTCTGGAGATCATAGCCCACGGCTACTGTCTTCCCTTTCGGCAGAGGCCTCACGACAATCCACCAGGGAATCTCTTTGAAGAGTCCAGATCCGCTCCTAGCGCAGGAAATTCAAGCCCTGCTGGAGAAAGGCGCCATAGAACTGGTGCCTGTAGCAGAGAGGAACAAGGGATGGTATTCCCCTTATTTTTTTATTCCAAAGAAAGACGGGGGATTGAGACGCATCATGGACTTGCGCCGTTTGAACAAACGCTTCAGGAAGGACAAGTTCAAGATGGTTACTCTCTCTCAAGTCCTCCAGGCCCTTCAACTTCAGGACTGGTTGTTGTCTCTAGACCTCAAGGACGCTTACTTTCATGTGCTGATCCATCCTAAGCACAAGAAGTTCCTGAGGTTCGCGGTTGGCGACTCGCACTTTCAGTTTCGGGTCCTGCCGTTCGGATTGACCTCCGCCCGAGGGTTTTCACCAAGCTCATGGTGGTGGTGGCTGCGTATCTCAGGAAAGGGGGGAGTCACGTATACCCCTACCTGGACGATTGGTTGATTAGGGCGAGCTCTCCCGAGCAGGTCCTGGATCATCTGTACGTCTCCTGCCACTCCCTCCACTGGCTGGGCTTCTCCCTCAACTTAAAGAAGTCCCACTTGACACCGACTCAGCGGCTCCAGTACATCGGAGCAGTGCTCGACACTTCCCTGGGGCAGTGTTTTCCTCCCCAGGTGAGGGCTCTTCACATTCAGCAGATGGTACACAAGTTTTGACATGCCCAGAGTCTCCCGGCGTTCGAGTTCTTGAGGCTGCTCGGTCTCATGGCATCCTACATTCTTCTGGTGCCAGAGGCTCGACTGCGGATTAGATCTTTGCAGTGGGCCCTCAAGATGCAGTGGTCACAGTCCTCCGGCAGGATGTCGGACCCCGTTCAGGTGCCGCCCTCGGTCGCCCAGGACCTTCTGTGGTGGGCCGACGAAGGCAATCTGATGAGGGGGGCTCTGTTTTGGCTGCCCTGGCCGGAGGTGACGATCGTGTCGGACGCATCCCTCACGGGATGGGGAGCTCATGCCAAGGAGTTGACAGTCAACGGTCGTTGGTCTCCGTCGGAGTCCAGACTCCATATCAATCTGTTGGAGCTGAGGGACATCAGGCTTGCCCTGAAGGCTTTTCTGCCAACTGTGCGAGGAAAGAATGTCCTGTTTCTGACGGACAACACAGTGGCCATGCACTACCTCAGCAAAAAGGGGGGGGGCAGGGTCACTTCCTCTGTGCAGGGAGGCGATGCAGCTCTGGTTCTGGGCCATCCAGCAGGAAATTTCGATCACGGCAGTTCATCTGGCCGGAGACGAAAACGAGAGGGCGGATGCTCTGAGCAGGCCGAGCGCGATCTCTCACGAGTGGAAGCTGGCTCAGGAGATTCTCCTGGAGATCTTCGCAATTTGGGGGACCCCAAGTGGATCTCTTCACCTCCAGTGTCAACCGGAAGTGCGAAAGGTTCGGCTTGCGGGTATTTCCTCCAAGAGGAGCCTTGGGGGACGCGTTCGCGGTGGAATGGTCCTACCCACTGCTGTACGAGTTTCCTCCAGTCACCGTCATCCCGCAAGTGCTGCGAAGGTTACGGAGGTTCGGTTCCCGGATGATCCTCATTGCTCCGGCGTGGGCCCTGAGGACGTGGTACTCGGACCTTCTCGACTTGTCCATCTGCCCTCCACGTCGTCTTCCCTACCAAGACGATCTGCTCTCACGGGAAGGGGGTCAGGTTCTCCATCCAGAGGTCAGATCCCTCAACCTTCACGCTTGGCTTCTGAAAGGTTGAGGTATAAGGACTGGGACCTCCATGAAGACGTGATGGAGGTGTTGCTTTCGGCCAGACGGCCGGCAACAAAGTCCCTTTGCCGTTGGAGAAAGTTCTGCGACTGGTGCAGGGTTAAGAATGTGGATCCTTTTTCATGTGACATTCCTGTAGTTCTGTCTTTTTTGCTTTCTTTGGCCCACAGGGGCCTGCAAGTGGGTACCATTAAAGGTTACCTGGCGGCGCTGTCTATATTTAAGCGCTCGTCTGAGGAGTGTTCTTATTTTAAAATTCCTTTAATTTCTCAGTTTCTGAAAGGGCTCACTAATGTGTTCCCTCCGTCACCTTTCCAGGTGCCCGGTTGGGATTTGAACCTTGTTCTCAAGTTTCTAATGGGTGCTCCATTTGAGCCTTTACATTCTTGTCCCTTGAGACTGTTAACTCTTAAAACTGTATTTTTAGTTGCGGTCACTTCCGCTCGCAGAGTGAGTGAGTTACAGGCACTTTCAGTTAAGCCACCCTTCACTGTGTTTCATAAGGACAGGGTTGTCCTTAGAGTTCGTCCTTCTTTTCTTCCGAAGGTGATGTCGGAATTTCATTTAAGCCAGAAGGTTATTCTTCCGGCATTTTATCCTCCTCTACATCCTGGTAAGGAAGAGGAGAGCCTCCATAGGCTGGATCCTAGGAGAGCTTTATGCTTCTACATTTCACGCATGTCCCGGGCCAGAGTGGACGATCAGCTCTTTATTGGTTACGCTGGAAAGCGTTTGGGACAAGCTGTTACTAAGCAGACTTTGTCTCGATGGATTATCTTGGCAATTTCTGAATGTTACCGCTTGGCGGGTAAGGACCCTCCGGTAGGCTTACGGGCCCATTCTACTAGGGGTATGGCTGCCTCTAGTGCCCTGCAGGGGGGTGTTCCCATTCGTAACATCTGTGATGCAGCCACCTGGGCTTCGGTCCATACTTTTGTACGTCACTACTCCCTTGATTCTATCCGTGGGCAGGATCTGGCCTTTGGCAAGGCGGTCCTTTACTCTGCAATTTGATTGGGCATTCTAAATGTGTATATTCTAAATTCTTTTCCCTCCTCCTTACGTTGGTACTGCTTTGGGAGTCTGTCATAGATATGGAATACGCCGGAGGACCCAGTCCCCTCGAAGAACAAGTTACTCTCTTACCTGGTAACGTTGTTTCGATGGGATGGTCCGACAACGTATTCCATATCGCTCCCTCCCTGCCTGCCCCGCTACAGAATTTCTTATGCTATTGCAGCTTCCGCTTCCGCAAGGCTTTCTGTGGTCATACTGGCAGAAGATTGGTGCCACACGTTCTGTGAAAAAACTACAACTGAGGCTACGGGCGTCGTGCGCCCTACTTATAACATTTGGTGACGTTGGCCGTCGGAGGAGGTCCTCGAGGAAGGCATATCGACATCATCGATGCAGGACGCAGACGCCGAAAGATTTTCCGAAGCAGCACAGCTGTAGTGATTACTGTCATAGATATGGAATACGTCGTCGGACCATCCCATCGAAAAAAGATTACCACCAGGTAAGAGAGTAACTTTTTCTTTGAACCCTTCTGTTGTAAGCATGTCTGCAAGAAACTTGTCTACCGGAGGTTCCGTCGGAAATGATGGCCAGATTTCTTTGCATGCCGCTTTCAACCTATGATATTGTAATGTTGGGATCAGGCCTTACCTGTTCTTTCCTGTAACTCTGACATCGTGATGAATTGTCCCTCGGGGGGGAAAAGGTCCCCCAGTCTGGCTCCACGTTCCGGATTTCAGCAGTTTTGTATTTTGCGGTCTAGGGTCGGTTCGAGATCGGGGTATGACCATAACTGGGTGTGCAGCCAATAGGGCGTGTCGCATTGGACTCTTTTTAGGATCTTTTTAGTACCGTAGTTGACACTGGGTCCGCACTCGCACTCTCTTCTTTGACTCTCGTGAATAGCATACCCCGCAGGTCGTTCGGGGCAGCAGCAAACTCCTCTGCATGTATGTGAGCATGTTGTTTAGAGCCTTGGAACCAAAATTTGGCAAACCGGGCTTGTGCCACGTAATAGTAGAGCAGGTAGTCCGGTGCCGCTAAGCCCCCTGTAGCATAATTCTCGCATAACTTGGCCCAGCTGGCTCTGAGTGTGCTTCCACCCCACACAAAGTGCGTGCTGTTCCTCTGTAGGTTCTCAAAGAACTTACGGCCTGGCCATATGGGTATCCAACTAAATAGATATAACAATTTGGGGACAATCACCATTTTTAGTAATTATATCCGGCCGTACATGTATAGTGGAAGTTTCGCCCAGAGGTTAAGCTTGGTTTCTATTTGTGTCAATAGTGGGCCATATTTATTTGAATATAATGTGCTTTTATCCGTTGCCATAATGATACCCAGATATCTGGCGGTGGTTGGTGTCCAGTGGAATTGAGTCATCGATTCTGTTTGTGAGACGGCTTTGGTTAAGGGAATTATTTCGGATTTACTTTGATTTATCTTGTGTCCAGAGTATTTCGTGAATTCTGCAATGTCTTGCATGATCGGGGGAAGATGTGTTTCTGGGTCTCTGATATAAGGCATGGTATCATCTGCGTATAATGAGATGAATTGAGGTCTGCCCATGATGCGTATCCCCCTCCAGGCGTGCTTGGTTCGTAAGAAAGCTGCCATTCCCTCTATTGTAAGTGCAAATATTAGCCGGGACAGGGGGCACCCTTGTCTCTTTCCTCTCTGCAGTTCAAAGGTATCGGAGATGGTCGCGTTAGTCCTGACTTTGGCAATGGGATTGCAATATAGCGTCTGTATGTTTCTGATGAATCCTGTGCCGAATCCCATTTTTTGTAGGATGGCGTACATGAATCTCCAAGAGATGGAATCAAACGCCTTTTCGGCATCTAGGGTTACTGCAATAGTTTTCTTTTCCGGGTCCATTTGTGATGAAATTGCAAAGAATCTACGGAGATTCAGGGCTGTGGATCGGGATGGGATGAAGCCAGATTGATCTGGGTGGATTCATTTATTCATGTACAGATTCAGCTTGTTGGCAATGGCTTTAGCTATGATCTTTGCGTCCACGTTAATGAGGGAAAGGGGCCTGTAGGAGGAGGGATCGTGGGGTGGTTTGTGCGGTTTCAGCAGAACCGAGATTACGGCCTCTCGCAAAGTCAGTGGTAGTGTTCCCCTCTCTAGCGATTCTTGCCATACTTTCAGGAATCGTGGCGCTAGTTCCAGGATGATTGCTTTGTAGAAGTCTCTCGTGATGCCATCTGCACCTGTTGCTTTGCCCATCTTCAAGTCTTTGATGGCTTGTGTTATGTCCTCTTCCGAGAGCAGTATGTCCAGGGCTAATTTGTTTTCCTCCGTGAGTTGCTGGAGTGGGTAGGAGTCCAGGTGTTGCTGTATTTCCTCTAGTGTTTTCTGGTCTCTGTTGTGGTATAGTTCCTTGTAGTATCTGAGGAATACTTCATTCATCTCCTTTTGGTTTGTGAGGGTTACTCCCTGTTCGTCCACGATGCTGGTTATTTGCCCTTGGCCTACTTCCGACCTGATAAGACTGGCAGGAGTTTTCCTGATTTGTTGCCCTCGCCATACTTCCTGGCTCTGATTGGACGTATCATGTAATGCACCTCTTGGTCCGCTAGCTTATTGTATATTTCTGTAGCTTCACGTAGCGTGTTTTGTCCCGGGGCTCTGGTATATGCTTCTTCGGCCTCCTTTATGCGGGTTTCGGCATGGGTCAAATTTGAGTGGATCTCTTGTAGTTTACCATGTACCGTGGCGATCAGCAGACCTCTCAGCCATGCCTTAAATGTTTCCCATACTGTGGTATGACTGTACGGAGCCTTCGTTTCGTTCAAAAAAGACTGCTATTTCCGTGTGGAGCGTTTCAACCAGTTCCTCGTCACGTAGGATTTGCGGCGGCATCCTCCACATTCGAGGGGCTCGAGGTGTAAAGTCATGTAAAATGTCTAGGATAACTGGGGAATGGTCTGAGAAGGTACGGGGCAATATAGTACATTCTTTAGTATTTTGAATACAGTCCATGGAACATAACCAGTAGTCTATGCGGGAGCTTGACCCATGTACGTATGAGTGGAATGTGTACTCCCGGTTGTGTGGGTGGAATGCTCTCCACGCATCAGATAGTGGCAGTAGGCGCATGGCATGCTTGATGGTTGCTGCTGCCTTTGTCTCTTTCCGGTTACCAGTAGTGGTTCTGTCCATCTCAGGGTCTAGGATGGTGTTGAAGTGTCCACCCCAGATTTTCTCCTCCCCTACAGGTAGTATAAGCGTCAGAATCTGTTGGTAGAACTCCGGGTTGTCCACGTTGGGAGCATAGGTATTGAGGAGTATCACGCTCTGTCCGTTGAGTGTTCTCCAGACTATCACATATCTGCCTTCAGGATCGCATTTAGTTTTGGTTATTATGAAGCCCAACCTTCGGTGAATAATTATCTCTGCTCCTCTGGATTGTGATGAGTAGTCAGTAGTAGTTAGCTGTTGACCCCATGTGCGACTGAGGGATGTTACCACCTTTTCTGTTGCGTGTGTTTCCTGCAAGAAGAGGATGTCATTACGATGTCTAGCGATGTAGGCCATGACTTTCCTGGTTTTGATTGGATTGGACAGGCCTTGAATGTTCCAGGACATGAGCCTTGTGCCCCTCATTTTATCTCGAGTAGCCATTTATTCTGGACTTCGGGATAGGCTCATTGTCTGCGTTGGTCGAATATCGGACTTCCAGGTTTTGCCGTGCCAGATTTTTATAGTTTGCTCGAAGTAAACTTGGTTTCTCTATTTTTCTTTTGTAACAAACAATTATAACTGTGAACATAACTCCTAGACTGGATCTGTTGATTGAGTTCCTTGATGCGGGTGTGCATTGTAATATAGAACCCGTTTTAACTAGGCAACAGGCCTGTAATGCTTCCCACCCTCCTCCCTCACCATCCCCCCAATCGGGCGGTGGATCCCTATGAACCGATTGCAACATTGCAAAGTGTGGGGGGCTGTATGGCCCGCCTGTTTCTCCGGAGTCGTGGCTGGTACTTGCTTATTTTGTCGGTGCGTTTCTCATTCAAAATTTGCTTCTGTATCTGGACATGTGAGTTTAGGAACTCGGGTACCATTCTGAGCTGCCGGGATGTGCTGTTCCATATATGTACAAAAAAGAAGCTGGGTGAGGCGCGCACTCCCGGTCCTGGTCAATTAAACCTGTTGCAAAAAATAGGTAGCTGGGTCACATCCCAAAATGGACAAATATTCACAGGGCTAGATCCCTTCTGCTGAAAATCAGGTACTCAGTATTAACAGGGTTAGATCCCTTGCTGCAAATCAGGTAGTCAGTATTAACAGGGTTAGATCCCTTGCTGCAAATCAGGTAGTCAGTATTAACAGGGTTAGATCCCTCAGCTGCAGTTCTGTGCTCTGTGGTTGTTCTCCTCCTAGCGCTTTCTTATCTCAAATAATCATCAAGGAGGCTGTTAAGCAGGTGTGTCTAATTAGACTCAAAGGATTCTGGTAGCTGTAGTGAAAAAAGTTTTTTTCTGTTCAGGTTGCCAGCAACCGACACCCCTCCAAAGCACAAGTCCTTCCCAAATTTGGGGGAGGGGAGAGAACCATCTTTATGATTCTCCAAAGTGGGGCACAGTCACCCCGTGGCGCTGCCTCTGGAGCCCGGGACTCCCATAGCATTCAGTACAAAAAAGAAGGTGGGTGAGGCGCGCACTCCCGGTCCTGGTCAATTAAACCTGTTGCAAAAAATAGGTAGCTGGGTCACATCCCAAAATGGACAAATATTCACATGGCTAGACACTTTGGAGAATCATAAAAATGGTTCTCTCCCCTCCCCCAAATTTGGGAAGGACTTGTGCTTTGTGAATATTTGTCCATTTTGGGATGTGACCCAGCTACCTATTTTTTGCAACAGGTTTAATTGACCAGGACCGGGAGTGCGCGCCTCACCCACCTTCTTTTTTGTACTGAATGCTATGGGAGTCCCGGGCTCCAGAGGCAGCGCCACGGGGTGACTGTGCCCCACTTTGGAGTATCATAAAAATGGTTCTCTCCCCTCCCCCAAATTTGGGAAGGACTTGTGCTTTGTGAATATTTGTTCATTTTGGGATGTGACCCAGCTACCTATTTTTTGCAACAGGTTTAATTGACCAGGACCGGGAGTGCGCGCCTCACCCACCTTCTTTTTTGTACTGTTCCATATATGTCCTGGCGTCCTCGGGTGTCTCAAAGAATTGTTTTGCCATTATGCTGTATTTGCAGTTTGGCCGGATACAACATAGCATTAACTACTTTCCGTTCTCTGAGTGCCTTTTTTATGGAGTCAAAGGAACGCCTCGACGCCTGGACTCCTGATGTGAAATCTGGGTAAATGTGGATGATACTGGAGTCGTAGGATAGGGGCGCTTGTTCACGTGCCACTTTAAGTATGAGATCTCGGTCCCGGTAATTTAGTATTCTTGCTATAATTGTTCCTGGTGGTGCGACCGGTTTAGGCGAAGGAGCAAGGGTTCTGTGCGCTCTTTCGACTAGAAACTGCTTCGAAAATTGTGCTTCGGGGAACAAAGAGTGCAGCATGTCTTCGAGGAAGTGTTCCATGGGAATATTGAGTTTGTGTTCAGCCACTCCAACCACCCTGATGTTATTTCGGCGTGAGCGAGCTTCTAAGTCTTCACACTTATTTTGGATGGTTTTAATGTCTTTCTGAATTTGTTCTATTGTTTTGTTCTGTATGACAGATGTGTCTTCAAGGGTCGATACTCTTTCTTCGGCTTCGGCAACTCTAGAGTTGACCTTTCTAATATCAGCCTGGATGGAAGTAATGTTCTCGCATATGTCATCGAGTTTGGAGTTGATTGCCAAGAAGCCTTTCTCCATTACTGCCATGTACAGGGTCATGTTTTGCTCAGATGGGTCTGGAGCTGAGTCCCTCTGGGTGGGCGCCTGGACAGATTCCGGCGCCGATGCGGAGGTATTTGCAAACGCATCCATTGGGCCTCGCTTTTTGTTTTTTGTGCCTCTCATCTATCTTACTTATTGGTCCTGATTCTTTCTTGTGACCCAATGCTATGGGGTGGTATGGAGCACAATGTGGCATTTCTTTAAGGATGGCTCGTGTCTGGGAGCTACTTCTCTAGTAGGGTCGGTGTGTTCGCTCCCGATCCTGATGGTGGAAATCTGGGGTTATGGCTCACAGCGATGTGTTTGGTGAACTGTGGCGGTCGATGGAGTGCTGATCCGCCCCCTGTCTATTTAGCGGGTGCCCCCCCCAGGGTATTGCAGTTTTGCGTTGTGCCTCTGTCCCTTGGGCTCTTTTCCAAAACTCTAGTGGTGTTTTCTTTGTAGGTCACTCAATTGTCTATGTAGTCGTGCGTTGATTACTGGGGGTGTGTGAAATATTTACTCCTCACGTACCTTATGGCTGCCGAGTTCTG
Organism: Ambystoma mexicanum; assembly: GCF_040938575.1. Taxonomy (NCBI): domain Eukaryota; kingdom Metazoa; phylum Chordata; class Amphibia; order Caudata; family Ambystomatidae; genus Ambystoma; species Ambystoma mexicanum. The sequence goes on along the minus strand of NC_090927.1, from coordinate 1,237,438,898 downwards.
TATGCTTATATCTTTCGCTGTCAGGGGAGCGCGGCACCAGGATTCCGTTGTTGCGCCGCGTCTCAAACCTGGGTGTTGAAGTCTCGCTGAAGGGGGGGGGGAATAGTCCACCACGGATCAGCCCCCTTGTATTCCACGGTGGAGGTTTGTGTAGGGGGGGCAGCTCGCCACCACGGGGGGCTTGTCTTGTCTCCTCTGGCAGACGTCAGCCTGAGCTACAGGGAACCCAGCCCGCCACGGGTCCCGTGGCCTCGCAGGCAGCGCCGCGTCTCACCCGCAGTCCGGAGCACCGACACTCGTGCTCTTCCCTCCGGGGTTCCGCTCCCAGGCTGTACCGATGTGGATGTCTGTCCTCCGTCGGGTCTTCTTGAGGTTAGTGGGCTGTTTTCTAGGATGCAGTCCGGGTCGGCTCTCTCCCTTTTCAACGCAGGGTCTGTTGGTTTTGGCGCGTAGCTTCTCGGCCGTTGGCGGATGGCTGCGGCTATGTGAACATTCGTTTTCTGGGTTCCCGGCACCGTTTCTGCTCCAGATTCGGACCGGGTGGTCCCTGGGTCAGCTGTTGCAGAATCGTTTCAGTTGGGTTCACTGGGATAGCGCACCTGCACAGGATGATTAAGGATTCCGCCAGCCACGGAGCTCACAGATCAAGCGCCCATCTTGTTCGGCGCACAACATTGCCCCCGTTATCTTGTGGTTTAAACAGATTTAAAATAGATACTGTTATGTCACCTGGTTAATTTGTTCCATTTGCCTATCAGTTTGTGGGTGGAAAGCTGTGGGGTGATAGCCCTAGTAGCCTAACTGCTCTGGCAGAGCATGCTAGAATTTAGTTGTGAACTGTAGTGCCCGGGCCAAGACCACTCTTGTTGGGCAAGCCATGAAGGCAGGCAATGTGTTACGCAAATAGGCAGACCAGATTTTTGGCTGAAGGTAGAATTGCAAGAACAGCAAGCAGTTCCATCATGGATTGCGTAGGACACTGTCCCGAAATGTTTTTACTTGCTGGTGGCAGCTCTGTGATTGTCCATTGTGTAAACACCCCATGGGCTTTGCTACCTCCTAATAGCTGTAAGAGGCCAGATGATATTTACCTTCTGCGTCTGGCGTGTAGTATTTTCTTCTAATTTGTGCTGGGGTGTCCATGCAGAGGGAGAGCCCAAGCTGTAAGGTTATTCCCAGGTCAATGGGGGCGCTGGTTAGATTTTGGTGTTTCGGAGGTCTCTCATTGATACTTGCCTCCGTATGTACTGTTCCAAATCATTTTCAATTGGAACATATTGTGGTGAAGTCGGATGGCATCCACAAGCTAATCCGAGTTGAGGAGAATAATTTCTTGGGTGCGTTTGGGCTTTCCACTTTGTGCTTCTGTGCTCCTAATTCACCTACATCTTTGCCAACTCTGCAAATTCAGATAATTTTTCTGCCATATGCTTTTCGTTTGCATCTTTGGTCCATTCTAGGGCATCTGTAATAAATATTCAGGTCCCGATGCAGACTTTCCTTTCTTGCTCGTCTCTGTGATAGACTAGCCGTCCAATCAGTCAACATCTTTCAGGCATTACCTATACTTAAAATCGGTTGAAGGCTTGGGTTTATTGGACCATATTTGTTAAGCCTCGGCAGTGTAGACTTCTGTTTAGTTTTAGAACAAATTTGTTATTTGTGGCAAATGAGAGATGAGGAGAATATAGATCTTCAAATGATTGTTTGTAATCAGGCATCAACTAACGTTTTTTTCTAAATATTCTTGTTTTGCCCGTTTTGTTACCCATAAAAGTAGTTTTTAATCCCTGCTCTGATGCTTGCTGGAACGAAGCAGGCAAGGACAGCTCTATTTTATTTGCTTTCTTTTTCTAATGGATATGATCTGTATTGTTTTACTGAACACATGTTATTTATAAGGAAAACATGGATGGCGTTGTAGCAGTTGTTTCGTGGACTGTTTTAGATCAGGTTGCCAACTATGTTAGTCTAATTCTCAGAATGTTCTCCTTCATGAGGCTTGGGTCTTTGAAATAAAGGTTTTGCAGTATCTTGATTAACAGGGTTGTGGCTCTAATGCATGCAGGGGCCCCCGCACCCGTCCCTTGACCCCACCTAAAGTTTAAGGGCCTTCACTGAGTCCATCATGGCATAATAAATTAATCGCATCTGAATGCTCTCATCTTGAACTGGACCCACCTGTGCTGTAAATGCAGCTGCAGTCCTGTAGGCTGTTTTAAGCCGGAGCGAAGTGAGGGCCTAGAGTCATTACCAGCCCTGTATGCCCCTTGATAGGGGGTTAATTGTTATCCGCAACCCAGGTTCACCTCTGGGGTGTGAATAATGTTAAATGGTTTTCATTTTTTTTTGTTGGTCAAAAGAGGGAGCTCTGTGCATATTGCACAAGCTCACTCTGCCATTAAAAAAGAAACCAATAAAGTCCCTTTCCCTTTTCAGTGGTGGTGGCATGGCGCGGACAGTGTAAGTATTGCAGCAGGTAAGTCGGTGGGGGCTTGTGGGCAGTGTAGTGAGGTGAGCTGGGGGTGACTTAGATGCCACAAAATACTATGGCGGAATCTGGGGAAGGTGGCTCGTGGAATGCTTAGCAGACACTTTCAGTTTCCACCCAAATTCCCAACTCCCTGATTGGCAGAGTGCCCATCCCTGGGTGCACATTTTTAGAAGGTAATGGACGGATATATTAGTTTGGTGCACAAATGAGAATTGGCCTTGCAAAGGTCAGGTCCGCTTCCCTGATACTGCTCAGGAACTCATTTGAGCCTGCTTCCAAACATTCTCTGACATAACCAGGAGTGAGCTAGCTAAGTGAGCTTGGATAGTTTGGACCTCATGAAGTAGTCGGGAGTGGGTGTCTAGGGCTGGAGCACCACCACAGATAACTAGTACAGCTGGATAGAGAGGAATAACAATTAGTACATGCCTGCCCTCCCACTCTCGCAGGTGCACAGACCCTCTGACTCACCAAGGCAGATGGTTTGGCAATCTATTACACTGCTTAATGAACGAATGGGCTGGCAGGCAGGGACTGATGTGCGACATACTGCAGAAAGCAGCAGGGAAATACATGGAAATGAGGCAAAAGCTGATTGGGTCTTTCGCTGGAAAGGTTGACACACAAGATACCGAATGACGTTTTGAGACAAAGGACGTGGGCAGAGAGCCAGCTTTTGTAGGCTTCTTTGAAACCCAGATAGCTTGCACCTTCTGATAGCTGAGTTTGTGCAACTAACCTCAGAATGAGTTCACCCATGAACACCTCCATTATGCACAGAGACCTGGGTGTAAGCTTTTTAATTGTTTGTGGTTCAACAGTTGTGTAGTGTGGGTTAGTTGAGTGGCGGATACGTTAATTTGTTGGGCAGCAAGATGGATCATGAGTGGGTGGGGCTGCTAGGTGGAGAGAAGGAGGTGGGTGAAATAAGACGGTGGACACAGTGTTTATTATCTTTGTGATTTTGGAGAAGTAAGAGCCAAAGTCTTCAGCTGAAAGAAAGGCGATGATGGGAAGTTGTGGATATTTTTGATTGTATAGTTTGGGAGTCATGGAGAGTTTGTGAGGGTGAGAGCAGAGGAATGGTACAGTCAGTGTTGTAAGATTTGGCAGAGTCTATAGCAGTAGTGTAGGCAATGAGCCTTCATAGGCATTGAACAGAGTGGTGAGTATTCCTTAAACCTTTATTGTATGTGGAGAGGGATGGAAGTATTCAGTTATTGGATTGTTTGGTAGATCACTGGTTTGAGGACGGGCAAGAGGGGGATGAAGGAGCGAGCAGGTTAGTAATAGTCAAATAAGGTGGCAAGTTGGTAAAGGTTACATTTTAATGGCGTCTGTAAGTGGAGAGGAGAGTTGGCAGGGAGGGTTTTACTTGGTCTAGGTATGGTGCAAGCCTGGTTTGAACTCCCGATTGGTGATGCATGAAGGTGGGGGTGAAGGGGATTGGTGTGTGAATAGCGAAGTGAATGAGTGTTCAGGGTAGAGTGGTCAGAAGAAAGGGGGTGAGGAGTGGAGGATAGGAAGATGAGATCCAGAGACCTACCGGTGTGAGTTGAGCATTCACAATGAGGAATCCAGCTTTAATTAATGTGTCTTTGAGATGGTCTGAAGTTTGACGTCACCTAGGAAGACCAGTGGGGGGTTGGTACAGAAAGAAGTGAGCAATAGTTTTAGGCTCGAGAAAAATTGTGGACACAAGGTTGGTGATATACGAGGAGACTAATAAGGGTGAGAACAAGGAGTTCGGCTGATGTATACAAAGGAGGAGGGGGCAACGTCTGGGCTCTGGCTGTGTATTTACTGATAATTAATCCCCACGCTACTGCATGATGGTTAGAAAGAAGCAGAAGGAATGCAGTGATAACTTTCTGTGATCAGTTAGTGGTCTATTATCGACCAAAACAGATACAGGATTGAATGGCTTGGTAATGACCAAAATGTTTACAGGCATAAATAGGCCGTATGACGTGATCAAGGTCCTCACCCTATCGGGTTGACGGGGGCAGGGGGTCCCTCCCAGAAGTAAGGGGGTGGATGTCCCTGTTAAGCCCTAATGCTCCATGCTTGCTACCAAATGTACCACTCTTCGTCACGTGATGTCTCCAGTACATTTTCTGGCCAGTGTTCTTTTCAGTTTCAGAACTCAAACTCCCAGAGAGGTCTGGATTTTCCTGGATGCTCCCAGGTGCAAAGCTAAGAGAACTGAATTAAGAACAAACGGGGACTGAACTGGTAATTTCCTTGCCATACAGAAATGAGATGCAAAATGTTAGGGAGAATTCTCATAAATGTGCTAATTCCCTTCACCTTGGAGACCCCCAGCAACTTTGCTGGATTTTGAGGACTTGATTTTTTTTACCTGGAAAGAGTGTGAGCCTTTTTTCCCCACTATTTCATCTATTTTGATGTGTGTTTTACTCTTGTGTTTGATTGTGAAGTTTTAGATAACTCCATAGGCAACATCATTTCATGTGTATTACACAGCGCCCTCATTGCAGTAACACAAGGATGTCTTTTAGACTTCCAAAAGGTTTAAATACCTTCTGTGGGATAAACTACTGTTTCCCAGAGAATGTAAGGTTAAATTGACTTTACTAGTCTTTTTAAATTACTAGACCCAGCACACACTATCTTCCTATAGAGTGCTGGAGGGGTTACCTAGTAAACCCTGTGTCTAGAAACTCATGTAGCAGTCAAATGCTACCCTTTCCTATCGAAATGGCTGGTGGCACTGGTTTTACAACGAACTACCATGATTTTTCCCCGACCGCGAACACCGGTAGCTAAAAATCACAGGAGCCATGTTTTTCAAGATGGCTCCTTAAGCCCCTTTGTTTAAACAGGTCACGCTCTTCTTTTTTCGCTGTTTCTTTTTGGAATGGTCCCTTCACACTCCCTGTGTTTAATCTCCTAGGAGACCCAAATGCACTCTGGCGTGATTGGCTGGCTGACTGAACGGCAAGGACAGCCACCCTGCTGGGTGAGTGACAGCTAGGCTGGAATGAAAGGGAGAAAACTGTTAAAAAGGCGAGTCGCTTGGCTTGGAAGGCAGAGTCGACCCCTGGAACGAAAGAACCAAAGACGAGCTGGAAGAGGACGGCTGCTGAACTCCTGGACCTTTGGTTTGCCCGGTGAAGCCCTGCTGCAGGCCCGAATTGCCATGTTCATCTCGACAGAGAAGCGCCTTCAAGGACGAATTCTTCCTTTGAGTTGGTGGGACCAATCAACTCGTAAGCCACCTGGCTACCATTCTCTGGGCTGGTTGGGATTAACCAGGGGGAAGGACACCAGCTTGTGTGCTCGACTACAGCTACTCGAACCAAAGATCTTCCATTTTGCCACGTTGTTTGACCCGTCAGCGTGCAGTGCAGGAGTCCCCCGACGTCCTCCCTTTTGTCCCCACGACTGAGGCTCAGGAACAGTGAGATCTGCAGGAACTGCCAGGAACCAACGTCTTCAGCTGAATCTTTTCTTCATATTAAGGTACTGTGCCAACCCGATTGAGAGAACTTACCTCTCGCAGTGAAAGTTCGTGGAACTTTCCCAACTTGCAGGCCTAATCAGCTTGTGACCAACATATGATTCTTTTACGTACAAACTACTTCTGAGAACTTTGGCAAAGACTTTACCGTTTACTACAAGAACTTCTCTTTCCTATCCAAGAAACTAGCTCATTGACTTTGGCCTAGGCCTATTGAGCGGAATTGAGTCATGTAGGGAACTAAAACTATTTTCACTGCCTAAGAAAGTATTTGTGATCTATTTTATTAACTTGCGCCTTTTGTACTCCTATTTAAAGTGACTCAAATGCCATTTTGTTCCTATTTCACGAGAGCCTAATTTATTCAGAAACTTATTGATTTGGTTTTGAAGTGCGTTTGTGTATCATATTAAGTTGCCTCCTTCTAGTAAATGTTTTCTAAATGACTGTGTAATAAATTAATAAGCGTTTTACCAAGAAACCTTGAGAGCAAGTGTCTACTTGAACCACTGTGATTGTAAGACCTCTGTGTAATATCTTTTACTGCTCACATTCCCTCTTGAGACAAGCCTGGCTTCTCAGCTCGCTACCAAAAACTGTGTAGTACAGACTTGTACCAAAGGTTGGTTTTGCTTACACCTGTAGTCCTAATTGTATGTGGAGGTTCCAGAGGGTACTGCATGCAATTCTGTCTAACAAAAAAAACCCAACCTAACAAACCCAGACATACCCTAGCTGAATGGTGAAGCTTTGGAAAATGAATTGCGAATGAGAAGTGACTGCAGGGGAGCAAGAGGGAAACCAAAACCGTTCGCAAACCGAACTTCCAACTAAATTTACCAGCATATGAAGGCAGCAACAGAGCCACTGGCTACTACCACACCACAAGAGACTGCAAACAAAACCATGTTGGAAAAGGGCTTACAGTGTGTGTTTTTTTTTCTTGTTTTTTTAACTTTGGTTTTTATTGACATTTGTTAAGGGAACAAGACATAATGTAATTTTCGAATTTCAAACCACCTTGTAATCAACATTCAGCCTCAGGGGGTACCTGTGCCAACCCATCAACATCTTGAAATTATGTTCCACCGTGGAGGTAAACAAACCGCCCTGGAAGGCCACCTTGTAAATTTGCGCCCATAACTCCTCCGAGATCTCACCCCCGCCCCCACCAAGTCCACCCACTACCTTTGGAATGTTTTTCCTCCCCTCCAGGCAGGCCCCGTTCATGGCTCTATATAGTCTAGACAGTATACCCCTTTGTGTGTCAGAGACATCAGTGACCTTCTCCAGTGCTAAGCCCTCTTGCCATTAAGCCACCCCACTTTGGGTCCGTCAGTAAGCCCTTGATGCGGAGGTACTCAAACCACATCTTTTCCCAGTGCCTCTCGAGTGGTTTCCAGTTCCTTCAAGGCTGCGTCCCTAAGCAGTTGTCCCACCTTTTCCAGACCCCCGTCTGACCATTTCTGTGAGCAAGCCAGCCCCTTGAGTCCAAAGTGAAATGGGCCCCCCCCCCCCCACACCGATTACCTCAGGGAGGGCCAAGTTGAGAAATTGCGGTTACCCTCTTCACGCCAGATGGACCAGAACACCCCCAAGGTTGGGTGGGACATGTGACGTTCCGGGATGGCACCCGGTGGAGACCAAAAGTAATCACTCACCTTCATTGGGTGAGCGATCAAATCTCGCAAATAGGTCCAATAGGTCCCCAATTCGCCTCTCATGTGCTCTAGCATCACCTTCAGCTTTGCTGCTTTGTAATACAGTTGCACGTCAGGGAACCCAAACTCCCTCCCCCACGTATTCCTCATCTTTGACATGTAGTGTCCACAGCTCAGCTGCTTCGGAAATTTTTCGGCAGAGGCGCCCTACGTCGATGGCGTCGGGTTGACGTCCCTCGAAGGCCTCCGTCGAGGGTGACGTCATCAGATGTTATAAGTAGCAAGAACGGTTGCCTCAGTTCAATTTTTTTCTGCAAACGTGTTTGCTTCGTGAAACTCTGCACGCCTCGTACTGCCTAGTATTTGCTGTGAAGTTCTTCAATAGGTCTTCATCTTCCACTCCGACACCTCTTTCCGGGTTTAAAAAATGCCGGGCCTGCGGATACAAGATGTCCATCAGGGATCCGTATCGTGTCTGTTTGTGGTGCCTCGGTGGGGGCCATGACACGGACACGTGCTCCAAGTGCCAGTCGATGACTGGAAAGGCCTTGCGGGAACAAAAGGGGATTCTCTAGGTAGGCAAGGTGTCCAAGCCCCATAAGCTTTGACCTGCTAGTCCTTCGACCGATGAGTCGAGAAGTGACTCTCCTCAGAGGAAGAGGGCAAACAATTGTTCCAGGTCCAGGAGTGGTTCCCGCCACTCCTCCTCATCGAAGCGCTCGAGGAGAAGGCACCGCCGGTGGCCTTCCTCGTCTTCTTCAGGCGGCACCTCCGAGAGGGCGAGTTGCCCGTCCACACATTCGTGGCCTGCTGAGTGGGAAGCTTTCAGCGTGGAAATGCTTCGAATTTTCAAAAAGCCAGCCAAGGCCCCATCCGCGCCTTCTGTTGAAGCCGGCAGGGAACGGTCTTGGTCGGATACTCGCGCGCCCTTGAGCTCGGGTAAACTGAGCGGTCCTCACCGGGAGCCTTCGAGGCCTCGTTCGGACAAGGTTGCTAAGGATCGCTCGAGACATGAAGCGAGATCACGGTCTTCGTCTCCTTCGAAACCGTCCAAACCCTTAATGCCATTGGCCCCACGCCAGTCGATAGTGCCTGTTGGGTCCCCCACCCTAATCAGACGCTCGATACCTTTGGAGCCGTCGGTGTCAAATTTGCCAGCGCAACCCCTGGTAAGGCTTGAACCGCCTAAAAAGGCAGTGTCTAAGTCGTCAATTTTGAAGCCTCTGGCTGTGATACCTCAGAAAAGGTGTACTCCCCTGCCAAAGAAAGACTTCTTTAAGTCCCTCACCTCCATTTTTGAGAAGGAGGAACATTCTGATGAGGGTGAGGCTCCTTTTGGTCTCCGGTTTGGGACCCCTAATGTGCCAGAATTCCTCATCTAGGAGGAGAGTAGGATGCAGGATCTTTGTGATACCTTGCAAGTGGTATTGACATTTCCGGAGCTGGAGTTCGGCAGACCAGACCCTGGGGAGCATGCCGACTCCTTTTAAAGACGCCTTATGTCGAGAGTTGTGGAGTATTTGGGCTGGTCCAGGCCTACTACCCACTAGGATGATCTTTTGGGAATTTTGGATCAGGGTCCTTCTGTAACGCTCACCTGATTCTCGCAGAGGCGCCGGTCTTGACTGGGCGACTACCGTATCTTCAAAGGTGATGTGCAGCACCCGATTGGCTCTTTGGGCTGGACCTCTGTGCCCTGTATGCCTGACGTGCAGAGTAAGATGTCTGCAGATAGAAAATACGGGGTTAATGAACTGGGGTTATTGGGGTGTCCCTATCTCTTTCCTCTTCTCCTCTCCTGTAGACCCCCACAGGTTAACGCTCTCACCTTAGGTAAGTGAATGCCGAGCTCTCCATCTGCCTCGGGGCAGGGTGCTGTAGCCAGTTTCTTCACTGGATAGGTAGCGCAGGCCTCTTGACTTCAGAGGACTGCTGTCCGTCGTTTACTGCACGAACGGTAAGTTTCGAGTAACTCAAATGTCTTTAAAGTCTTTAATAATGATGTCTCTTGTTTTGCAGGGTTCCGGCGATGGCGGATGACGGGCTGAAGTGAGTTGAAGATGGAGCCCGTGTGATGAATAGAAGCGCCTGGAAGCACATAAGTAAGCGCTTGTTGCCAGCTTCACAAAGCGCTCTAACTGTCTTTTTATTTTGCAGGTAAAAGTTCGGAGCGGCTGCAGGGTGCCGGGATACCCACTGGGTTAGATGTGGAAAGGAGTGATGGCACGTGAGTATTAAAGTTCCCCAATGTCTTTAAACGCACCTTGTTTTGTCTTTCAGATGCGAGATGCAGCGCCGACGGCCTCCGGAGCGTGCGAAGAGTTGGTAAGCTTTTGTCTTTCACATGCCGGAATGCAGTGTGAAGACCTCCGGAGCGCACGAAGAGTAGGTAAGCCTTTGCCTTTCAGATGCCGGAATGCTAACCTGTTCTTTCTTGTCTTTATAGATGTTGCTGAAGACTGGATTCAGGATGGTAAGCCTTTTTCCTTAGGCCCAGGACCGGATGCAGAAGACACGATGAGCGTTCTGCTGCAGAGGGTGCAGAATAACGCAAAGCAAGATTCATCCACCGGGTGTGGTTTAAATAGCCTCCTGTAGTGCTTAGGTGTCTCCTTCCACAGCCACGCCTAAGTAAGAAAAGAGTTCCTGGTAAGAAAAGAGTTCCTGCCTTCCAGAAGAGTTCCAGTGTTCTGAATCTAGGGAGTGGCTCCAGCCCCACCCAACAGGAAAAGTAGTTCCAAACAGAAGAGGATCAGAGGCTCAACTGGCAGGCAAGTAAGCAGCATGGTCTGCTGCAGGTAAGTCCACCCAAGCATTATGAGCCCGGCGCTTCCAGCGCTGGGACTGGGCATATTTATGAGCCTGGTGCCAATGGCGCCAGGACTGGGTCCAAAAGGTCCCAATTGGGACTGGTTGGCACTCGGAACTTGGGTTATGGATCTGCTTCCAAGGGAGTTGGGAAAACCCTGACCTTTTGGAAGCAGAGATCATGACAGTACCCCCCCTCAAGGCCCCTCCCAAACCGGGCTTCTCCGGGGGTTTTGGCTTGTCAGGAAATGTTCGGTTAAATCTTTTGATTAGGCGAGGAGCGTGGACATATTCAGCAGGTTCCCAGGATCTCTCTTGGGGGCCGTAGCCTTTCCAGTCAATTAGGTAGAATAGTTTAGATTTGGAGATCTTGGAGTCCAGAATGCTTTTGACTTCAAACTCGAGTTCTCCATCAACTAGGATAGGTTTTGGAGATTTGGTTAGTCGGGTTTGAGGTTGCACGGGTTTTAATAGAGAGACGTGGAAGACCGGATGTATCTTCATGTGCGGGGGCAAGTCCAACTTGACCGCTACTGGGTTTACTATGGTAGTGATGGAATAGGGACCAAGGTATCTTGGGTTGAATGTGCGTGGCCCTTTTAGAGATAGATATCTGGTGGATAACCAGACTTGATCCCCTACTTGATAGTGAGGGGCTTCCTTCCGATGTTGATCTGCTCCTTTCTTGTATTGTTCTTTAGCCCTTTGAAGGTGAGAAACAGCTTCCTTAAAGGCTTGGGTGATTGTAGAATGCAGGTAGTCTACTGCTGGTGTTTCAAGATCTTGGAGGGGATCCAACTCCGAGGTTCGAGGGTGACTACCGTATAAAAGAAAAAACGGGGTTTTCCCAGTTCCCGAATGGACAGAGTTATTGTAGGCATACTCGGCTATCCAAAGGATATCTTTCCAGGTTTTTTCAGTTTGTTGCAGCATGCAGCGTAAATACTGTTCCAGAGTTTGATTGGTCCTCTCGGTTTGTCCGTCGGTCTGAGGGTGGTGACTGGTCGATAGTCTCACATCAATTTGAGCCGACCGACAGCAACTTCGCCAAAAATGAGAAATAAATTGATTACCTCGATCCGAAATTAGAACCGAAGGAAAACCGTGCAGTCGGACGATGTTTTCGAGAAATTCTCGGGCCAGAGTTGCTGCTGTTGGCAAGCCTTTGAGCGGAATGAAATGCGCCATCTTGGAGAATAAGTCCACGATTACTAGAATCGTATTGTATCCGGAGCATGGAGGTAGATCGGTGATGAAGTCCATAGAAAGCGTATGCCAAGGGCGAGGTGGGATGTCAATAGGGCGTAAGAGGCCTGCTGGTCTTTCCTTTTGACTCTTGTTTTGGGCGCATACTCCACAGGACATTATAAAGTCTCTGATATCTTTTTTCCAAGACGGCCACCAGAAGTAGCGCTTGATCTTTTCTGAGGTCTTGGCTATACCGGGATGACCTTCCATTAAAGAGTCGTGATAACAAGAGATTACTTTTTTCTGTAAATCTGTGCTGGGTAGGTATAATCGTTCTTGGAAATACAATAAGTTGTCCTTTACTGCAAAGTCCTTTCCCTGCAGATGCCAATTCTGTATGTCTGCTGGAGTTACAAGTTGCCTGGCTTTATCCTTAACTTCCTCTATGGATTCTGTGGTGATTACACCCAGAATTCTTTGTTCGGGAATGATTGGTACAGGTTTAGGGTTGATCAAGTGTTCTTCCACTCCCATCCGAGAAAGGGCATCGGCTTTACCGTTCTTGGTACCAGGTCGATAGGTAATTATGAAGTCAAACTCGGCAAAGAATAATGCCCAACGGAGTTGTCTAGAGGATTGGGCTTTTGCGGTTTTCAAATATTGCAGGTTTCGGTGATCCGTAATCACAGTAACGGTGTGTCGGGCCCCCAGCAGATAATGCCGCCAAGCCTTAAAGGCAGACTTGATAGCCAGAAGTTCCTTGTCCGTAATCGTGTAATTGACTTCAGGAGGCGAGAATTTGCGGGACCAAAATGCCACGGAATGCAACTGATTGGTTACCGGGTCCTTTTGTGATAGAACTGCCCCCATGGCAAGGCTTGAAGCATCAGTTTCCACGATATAGGGGAGTTCGGGGCGAGGGTGTTTTAAGATTGGTGCAGAGATAAATTTAGTCTTCAAATCCTGGAAAGCTTGTTCCGCCTCGGTAGACCATTCAAAACGTTTGTTTTTCTTTAACAAGGCAGTGATGGGCTGGACTATTCGAGAGAACTCGGGGATAAACCTGCGGTAAAAGTTAGCGAAGCCTAACATGCTTTGCACACCTTTTACGGAGGATGGTGATGGCCATTTGAGAACTGCATCGACCTTCTTTGAATCCATACGCACTCCGCCAGGTGATAATATGAATCCCAAGAATTCAACTTCAGTCACGTTGAAAACACATTTTTCCAACGTAGCGAAAAGTTTGTGTTGACGCAATCTTTCGAGGACCATTTTCACGTGTTTCCGATGTTCATATTCCGATGAAGAATAAACGAGAATGTCGTAGATATAAACAACAACACACACATCTATGAGCTCTCTGAGGACATCGTTCATAAAATATTGAAAGGCGGCCGGGGCATTGCAAAGTCCGAAGGGCATGACCTGATATTCAAATAGCCCATACTTGGTGCGGAAGGCCGTCTTCCATTCATCGCCCTCTTTTACTCGTACCAAGTGGTAAGCTCCTCTAAGATCCAGCTTTGTATATATGCATGCTTTTCTGACTTGGTCCAGGAGTTCAGGGATCAAAGGTAACGGATATCTATTCTTAACGGTGATCTGGTTCAGGGAGCGATAATCGATACAAGTTCTAAGGTCTCCTTCCTTTTTTGGAACGAAGAACAAAGCTGAAGAGGCAGGGGACTTGGAGGGACGAATAAACCCATTTGCCAGGTATTGATCCAGGTATTGTCAAAGGTGAAGGTTCTCAGGCTCGGTGAGGGCCTAAATTCTACTACAAGGAGGAGTAGATCCAGGTATCAGGTCTATCTGGCAGTCATAAGACCTATGAGGAGGTAGAGAGTTAGCCTGCTCCTTCCGGAAAACATCTTGGTATTCTAGGTATTCGGGAGGTAACTGGGGAGTCTCTGAAGAAATTGCTGCCAGTGCAGCACCAGGTGGAGGGTGACACGTAGAGACACATTCTGGAAACTGGACCGTTCTTGCTCGCCAATCGATCAGAGGATTGTGTTTCTCTAACCAAGGTATTCCTAGAATAATCTGGAACTGAGGGGCCTTCCTGTTCTGCAGTCTGTGATCTATTTGAACGACCAAGTCTATATAATCCGAACAGTCTTGTGGGGGATTCACTACTTGGGCTAAAACGTCTTTGAGCTCTCCACGTAGACCTCTATAAAACAGCGTAATCCTTTTGTCCTCAGGCCATTGAGTTTCCACTATTAGTCTATTGAAAGATGCAATATAAGCCAAAAGGTCTTGATTACCCTGTCGCAACGAAAGAAGCTCATTGTCCAAGGCCTGCCCCTGTGCATGTCTTGCGAACAGTTTTTCCATACTAAGCTGAAAGGCTTGAAAATCATGGAGAACCGGATCATCTTGATTAACTAGAGGGATCGACCAGTCTGCCGCATTGCCACTAAGGTACGAAAGTACAAAAGCTACTTTAGCTTGATCAGTTGGAAAGGCTGCTGGCCGGCATAAGAAGTGCAACCGGCACTGATTGATAAATACCGCAAACCTCTTTGGGTCACCAGAAAATCGTTCGGGCGGAGCCAGAGGTACATTCCCAGGTAGGTTGATCTGCACTGGATTCATAGAGGATGTTGAAGGAAGATTTGCCCCTGATGCGGGTAGCGGGGTCTGTCCGGCTTGTGACTGTAGCAATTGTCTAGCAAGATCATCTGTTCTTTCCTTGGAAATAATTAGTTCCCTTCTTAGAGCGTTCGTTTCCTGACGAGCTGCATGCACTTCTGCCCTTAGTTCCCCAAGTAACCGGGCTAGGTGGTCAGTATCCGAGGTTTCCATAGCGCCTGGGCGAGAGTTTTGCGGTAGGCTTTGCGTTCTGTAACGCTCACCTGATTCTCGCAGAGGCGCCGGTCTTGACTGGGCGACTACCGTATCTTCAAAAGTGATGTGCAGCACCCGATGGGCTCTTTGGGCTGGACCTCTGTGCCCTGTATGCCTGACGTGCAGAGTAAGATGTCTGCAGATAGAAAATACGGGGTTAATGAACTGGGGTTATTGGGGTGTCCCTATCTCTTTCCTCTTCTCCTCTCCTGTAGACCCCCACAGGTTAACGCTCTCACCTTAGGTAAGTGAATGCCGAGCTCTCCATCTGCCTCGGGGCAGGGTGCTGTAGCCAGTTTCTTCACTGGATAGGTAGCGCAGGCCTCTTGACTTCAGAGGACTGCTGTCCGTCGTTTACTGCACGAACGGTAAGTTTCGAGTAACTCAAATGTCTTTAAAGTCTTTAATAATGATGTCTCATGTTTTGCAGGGTTCCGGCGATGGCGGATGACGGGCTGAAGTGAGTTGAAGATGGAGCCCGTGTGATGAATAGAAGCGCCTGGAAGCACGTAAGTAAGCGCTTGTTGCCAGCTTCACAAAGCGCTCTAACTGTCTTTTTATTTTGCAGGTACAAGTTCGGAGCGGCTGCAGGGTGCCGGGATACCCACTGGGTTAGATGTGGAAAGGAGTGATGGCACGTGAGTATTAAAGTTCCCCAATGTCTTTAAACGCACCTTGTTTTGTCTTTCAGATGCGAGATGCAGCGCCGACGGCCTCCGGAGCGTGCGAAGAGTTGGTAAGCTTTTTGTTGGTAACCTGTTCTTTCTTGTCTTTATAGGTGTTGCTGAAGACTGGATTCAGGATGGTAAGCCTTTTTCCTTAGGCCCAGGACCGGATGCAGAAGACACGATGAGCGTTCTGCTGCAGAGGGTGCAGAATAACGCAAAGCAAGATTCATCCACCGGGTGTGGTTTAAATAGCCTCCTGTAGTGCTTAGGTGTCTCCTTCCACAGCCACGCCTAAGTAAGAAAAGAGTTCCTGGTAAGAAAAGAGTTCCTGCCTTCCAGAAGAGTTCCAGTGTTCTGAATCTAGGGAGTGGCTCCAGCCCCACCCAACAGGAAAAGTAGTTCCAAACAGAAGAGGATCAGAGGCTCAACTGGCAGGCAAGTAAGCAGCATGGTCTGCTGCAGGTAAGTCCACCCAAGCATTATGAGCCCGGCGCTTCCAGCGCTGGGACTGGGCAGATTTATGAGCCTGGTGCCAATGGCGCCAGGACTGGGTCCAAAAGGTCCCAATTGGGACTGGTTGGCACTCGGAACCTGGGTTATGGATCTGCTTCCAAGGGAGTTGGGAAAACCCTGACCTTTTGGAAGCAGAGATCATGACACCTTCTACAGATCCCATATTGCCATTTCATGTGGCTCTGCAGAACATGGTGGCCTACATTGGGAAACCTCTGAGACTAATCTGGCGGTGAACAAGTCTGACAAGAAAATACTGCCCCTCCAGTAGCGACCCCGGCTATTTGTCATTTCACTCCACTCCTGAGAGTCTGGTGTTCCGGGCAGCCACGGCTATCTCGAAGCAGGCTGCGTACCCTACCATCCCTCCGAATAGGGATGACCAGCATGTGGATGGATGGGTGCGCAAGGTATTTTCGGCTGGGAGTATGGCGTTGAAGGCGGCCAACTCCTCTTGTGCCTTGGCAAGATTCTCATACACTCCGTGGGATTGCATATCTGTGGTGGCTGAGCATATTCCCGAAGGGGAAGAAAGGGAGGGTTTCCTGGCTCTTGTTAAGGACGGCAAGGAAGCCATGTGTGAATCCCTTCAGTTCGGGTTGGACGTTGCAGACCGTGTCAGCAGGTCCATGGCTAAGAGCACCGTGATACGTAGATTTGCGTGGTTGCGGAAGTCTGGTTTTGCACCAGATGTGCAGGCTAGACTTCTGAACATGCCATTTGACGGGTCTCACCTTTTTGGCAGCAAGGCTGACGAGAGCCTTGAGAAGCTGCAGACCTCTAAGGCAGCCGCTTAGACTTTTGGTGCCGCTGTCCGGCAGCCTCAGCCTTTTCGTCCTAGCGGACAGCAGCGGAGCGGTAGATCTTTTTGCTACTACTTATTGGGAAGGGCGAGAGGAATGGCCAGTCAGAGGCCAACTTAAGTTTCCTCGTGGTGGACGAAGTAGAGGTGCCAAAGCCACTCAAGCAGCAGCCTCTTTGCCATCAGGCTCTGCTACTGCCGCTTCAAAACCGCTCTGAGGCCTTCAGTCACAGCTCACAGGTAGAGGGCAGGCTGTCTCAGCATCTAGAAGAATTGCGAGCCATTACTTTGGATGCTTGGACTCTGGAAACAATAGCTCATGGGTACTGCCTTCCTTTTCTACGGAGGCCTCAAAGCAATCAATGGGGAGTACACTCTTTGAGGGTTCCAGATCCGTTCCTTGTGCAGGAAATATTAACCCTGCTATAGAACCAGTGCCTGTAGCGGAGTGGAACAAGGATCTGGTGCTCCCCTTATTTTTTGATTTCCCAAGAAGGATGGGGGACCGAGGCCCATCTTGGACTTGAGATACTTGAACAAGTTCAACAGGAAGACAAATTCAAGATGGTTACTCTTTCTCAGATCTTCAGGCCCTTCAACTTCAGGATTGGTTGGTGTCATTGGACCTTCTGGATGCTTATTTTCATGTGCCGATACATCTCAAGCACAGGAAATACCTGAGGTTCGCCGTTGGCAGCTCGCACTATCGGTTTCGAGTCCTGCCATTCAGGTTGACCTCCATCCCGAGGGTCTTCACCAAACTGATGGTGGTAGTGGCAGCACATCTCAGGAGAGGGGGGATTCACGTCTACCCCTACCTGGACGATTGGCTGATCACGGTGCTTTCTCCCGAGCAAGCCTTGGATCATCTCAACGTTACCTGTCACTCCCTTCACAGACTGGGCTTCTCCCTCAATTTCAGAAAGTACCATATGACGCCTTCCCAACCGCTCCAGTACATCAGGGCTGTCTTAGACACGTCCTTGGGGAAGTGCTCGCCACCCAAGGTGAGGGCCCACAACATTCTCCAGATGGTAACCAAATTTCAGACTGCCCAGAGTTTTCCGG
This sequence comes from Ambystoma mexicanum, assembly GCF_040938575.1. Lineage (NCBI taxonomy): Eukaryota > Metazoa > Chordata > Amphibia > Caudata > Ambystomatidae > Ambystoma > Ambystoma mexicanum. The sequence continues at coordinate 1,237,421,359 of NC_090927.1, read as the reverse complement.
CTTTTGAATTCTTGAGGTTGTTCGGCCTCATGGCATCTTGCATTTTTCTGGTGCCAGAGGCCCGCCTGAGAATGAGGTCCCTTCAATGGGCCCTCAGGACTCGATGGTCCCAATTCTCAGGCAGGAGGTCGGATCTCCTTCAGGTTCCGGTCAGGGTCTCACAGGATCTTCTGTGGTGGGCCTGCAAGGAAAAGCTCATGAAGAGAGTACCTTTTTGGCAGCCATGGCCGGAGGTAACTGTAGTGACGGACGCTTCCCTCACAGGGTGGAGGAGCTCATGCCAACGATATGACCATCAGCGGTTGTTGGTCTCCATCGGAGTCCAAACTGCACATCAATCTTTTGGAGCTGAGAGCAATCAGGTTAGCACTGAAAGCTTTCCTGCCATTTGTACGGGGGAAGAATGTCCTGATAATGATGAACAACACAGTGGCCATGCATTACTTCAACAAGAGAGGAGGTGTAGGGTCATTGCCACTGTGCAGAGAAGCAATGCAGCTCTCGTTCTGGGCAATTCAAGAAGGAATCTCCCTAGCGGCTGTTCATCTGGCAGGAGAGGAAAACTCGGCGGCGGACGCTCTGAGCAGGCAGAACGCAGCCTCCCACGAGTGGGAAATAGCTTAGGAAGTCCTTCAAGAGGTCTTTGCCCTTTGGGGAACCGTGCAGGTAGATCTCTTCACGGCCGGTGCCAACCCGAAGTGCGAACAGTACTGCTCAAGGGAATTTCTTCTGAGAGGAGCTCTAGGAGACGTGTTTGTGGTGGATTGGGAATTTGTTACTGTACGTGTTTCCTCCAGTCCCCGTCATTCCTCAAGTTCTTAGGAGGTTAAGGCGGTTCGGGACTCACATGATCATGGTGGCTCTAGATTGGGCCAGGAGATCGTGGTACCCGGACCTTCTGGACATGTCCATCTGTCCGCTGATGCATCTTCCCCAAAGAGAGGATCTTCTCTCGCGAGGGGAGGGTCGAGTTCTCGATCCAGAGGTCAAGACTCGCAACCTTCACGCATGGTTACTGAAAGGTTGAGATATAAGGATTTGGACCTCCTGGATGTCGTAATGGCGGTGTTGCTTTGGGCCAGGCAGCCGGCGACATAGTCTCTATAATGTTGCCGTTGGAATAAGTTCTGCGACTGGAGCAGGGAAAAGAATGTTCATCCTTTTTCATGTTCCACTCCGGATGTTCTATCCTTTTTGCTGTCTTTAGCCCACAAAGGTCTTCAGGTGGGAACCATTAAAGGTTACCTAGCAGCGCTCTAAATCTTTAAGCGCTCATCCGAGGAATGTTCTTATTTTAAGATTCCTTTGGTCACTCAATTTCTAAAAGGGCTCACAAATGTGTTCCCGCCTTCACCATTTCGGGTTCCGGTTTGGGACCTTAACTTGGTCTTAAAGTTTCCGATGGGTGCTCCATTTGAACCATTGCACTCATGTCCATTGAGGTTGTTGACCTTTAAGACTATTCTATTGGTTGCTCTTACATCTGCACGTAGAGTGAGCGAGTTGCAGGCACTTTTTTCCAAGCCACCCTTTACTGTTTTCCACAGGACAGGGTTGTGTTGAGTCAGACCCTCCTATCTACCTTTCATTTGAGTCTGAAAATTGTGCTACCTAAGAGGAAAAGCTTCATAGGCTGGACCCTAGGAGAGCTTTGAGCTTTTATATTTCCAGAATGTCCGAGGTGAGAGTGGATGACCAGCTCTTTGTGGGTTTTACCGGGCAAAGGCTAGGCCAGGCTGTGCCTAAACAAACCTTGTCTAGGTGGATCATCCTCACTATTTATGAATGCTATACTTTAGCGGGCAAGGTCCCTCATCGGGGCTTGCATGCTCATTCAGCCCGAGGCATGGCAACGTCGACAGCCCTGCAAAGGGGTGTCCTGATTTAAGAACATATATGATGCTGCAACGTGGTCTTCGATACACACGTTTACTAAACATTATTCTCTGGATACTTCCCATGCTCAGGATGTGGCATTTGGTAAGGCTGTGCTGTACTCTATCCTTTAATGTCACCTTTACAAAATTCTTCACCCTCCTCCATTCATGGATACTGCTTTGGGAGTCTGTCAAAGATTAGGACTACGGTGGAGGACACAATGCATTTGAAGAACAAGTTACTTACCCCTGGTAACATTCTTTTGGCTGGATGTTCCTCCAACGTATTCCTCATCGCCCTCCCAGCCTACCCCTCTGTAGAATTTCCCATGCTGTTGCAGCTTTCATTCCCACAGGGCTGAGTACGGCCAGGCCCGATTTGTGGCCATTTCTGCTACACTAGGGCGGGGGGCGGGGAACCACAACTGAGGCAACTGGCGCCGTGCGTGCTACTTATAACATCCGATGACGTCACCCTCGACAGGGACATCGACACAACGCCATCGACGCAGGGCACCCTCTGCCGAAAAATGTCCAATCCAGCCAAGCTGTGGACACTACATGTCAAAGATGAGGAATACGTTGGAGGAACATCCAGTCGAAAGAATGTTACCAGGTGTAAGTAAATGGGAGCTGTCTCGGGTTGGCTGTGAACAGATATAGCAGTCAGGAGGAGTACATTCATCTTAATTGATGTCATCCGTCCGTACCAAGTTGATATAAGAGGGTCCCACCATTTAAAGGTCTGCTGTCAGCTGTGTACAAAAGGGATCATAATTTGCGGATACCATCTCCTCTGGGTCCCTAGTCACCTGAATACTCCGTACCATACTCAGATACCGTATTCCCTTGTTTTCCACTCTCAGGCCCTGATATCGCTTCTGTGAATCAAGTAGGGGGCTGTGTATTAAGTGACAGCATTATGCAGGACTTCCCTACGTTAATATTTAGCCCTGACAGATTCCCCAATCTGTGTCGTTGGTGCTGGGAGTGAATGCTGGATATAGGTGAGGTACCCCAGTGTATTGTCCGCGAAAAGTGAAAGCTTGCACTCTATCTCCCCACCGTCTATGCCCTTAATCTGCCCATTGGAACGGATTACAATCGCCAGCAGCTCCATCGTTAAGGCATAGAGAAGCGGAGCGAGGGGGCACACCTGTTTAGTCCCTCTGGTCAGCGTGAACACCTCCGAGACCCCCCCCTTGACACAGACTCTAGCTCTGGGCTTGTTGTTAAGCTCTGGTAACCATCTCGGGAATTTCAACCGGAACCCCATCTTCTTCAGGACCTTCATCATGAAGCGCCATTCAACTGTCGAAGGCCTTCTCAGAGTCCAATGATACCAGGCAGGGCGTTCAGTTCCCCCTCCTCTACACCGTGGATCAAATTTATAGTTTTTCGTATGTTGTTGGAACCCTGTCTTCCTCTAATGAAACCCACCTGGTCTACATGTACCAATTTCGGCATTCCCCCCTCTAGTCTTGTTCCTAGGATTTTCTCCAGAATCTTTACGTCTCTTTTGAGGAGGGAGATGGGTCTGTACGAGGCGCACAAAGTTGGATCTTTCCCTTCTTTTGGAATTGCTACTATCGTTGCCAACAACGTCATCGGGGGCAGGGCCTACCCCTGCACACATGAGTTGTGTTGTACACCTTCACTAAGCATGGGGCCAACAGAGACCTGAATAGCTTCTAAAACTTAATTGTGAACCTTTCCTCTCCAGGGGCCGTCCCTGCCTTCATACCCTTAATGGGCAGCAGAACCTCCTTAATACTTATGGGATGCTCAAGGTCCTCCACTGTATCTTGAGGAAGCGCTGGAATGCATAGACCCCTCAGGAAGGTATCCAGTTGGGTCTCCTCCCTCGTCCACTTCGATGCATAGAGGTTGCTGTGGTACTTTGCAAATTCCTTTCCAATGCCCCTGGGGTCGAAGACAGACCCACCCTCCTCCAGTTTTTATAGCCCCAATTGTTCTTCGCTTCCTCTCCTCCCTCAATCTCCATGCCAGGATCTTGTCTGCTTTGTCCCCCCTCTCATGATAGTTCTGTTTTAAGAACAGGAGCTTCCTTTCTGTGTCCTGGGTCATAATGGCTTTCAACTGAGTTTTAGAGCGCCGGAGCACCTTCGCCTCTGGCAGGGAAATACATTTTCCTTGGCCCCCCCTCAGCCCGTGGCTGTATTTGTGCTATCTTATGGTGTAGAATGCTTTAATTCTTCCCCCTCTCTTTTTTTCTTTTGGGAACCTATCCTGATCAGCACCCATCGGATCGTTGCCTTGAAGCCCTCCCACACTGACTGAATTCCCACCTCTTCGGTGTCGTTGAAGGAGAAATATTCCAATTCCTGCAAGCAGCTCCTGTTGCACCTCCCTGTCCTTTAGTAAGAAGTCATTACACCTCTAGCTCCCTCTGGGGTCTCCTCCCCGCCCCATGTCAACTGTGATTCTAACCATGTTGTGATCGGACCATGGGATTGGGGCAACCCAAGATTCCAAAACCTGTGCTTTCAGGGTTGCATCCACCAGGATCAAGTCAGTGCGTGAGAATGAATAGTGCACCTGCCGAATAGAAGTTGTACGGTCTATCAGCTTCCAGGGGAAGCGAGAGGGAATCTACCAGGCTCAGAACCCTTATTATAATAGCTGATTTTTCTTCTTTTTTTAAAAAAATGTATTGCCCCCCCCCCCCCCCCCTCCCAATTCTCTTGGCTGTCATATCGGGTCTAGCACCATACAGGAGTCACCTCCAACCACCAACTTACCCTCCACTAACTCAATTAGTTCATCTCGAACCCCCTCCGCAACATTGGGAGCGTACACCGAGCCATGTGTGAGTCGAATGTCGCACCCCCTTACAAACACATATCTCTCATTGGGGTCGGCTAGAACCGATTTCACAGCAAATCCCAGTTGGGCTGAGATCAAGATCGCCACCTCCCATCTTTTCCCCCCAAATCGGAAGCCTAATCGCCCCTCCCCCCCACCTTTCGTGATCGTAGTCTGGGCTCTTTGCCCCTGGGCCAATGTGTTTCCTGAAGACCCATCCAGTCTAACTTTGCCCGCTAAATTCACAGAGTACCATCGATCTCTTACTTGGTGAGTTGAGGCCTTGTGCATTGAGAGAGCCAATACTCATTACACCTGATCCGGACATTACTCCACTGTCGAACACCACATGACTCTCCCCCTCCCCCAAGACATTTGCCTCGATTAGCCTCTGTTCCCGGAACCCATGGAACATTTTAATAAACTTTGAAACCCTGCACTCAGAACTTTGCTGAACAAACCCAACTCAATCATCCCCATCCCTGCCACTTCCACCCTCCCATCGACATCCAACCCTGCCCCGATTCATCACCTTAGATGGTATCAAATCACCAGCGGTCCTCCCGAACCCGGGACCAGCTATCAATTAAGCACTTTTCCCTGAGCCCCCCCATCTCTGAATACCTCAAGTCCCTTCTCCCCCCGCCCTTCTGACAACTCCTCCTCTCCACCCCCCTGCTCCCCAAACGTCCTGCCCCCTGGGCCCCGCCACTTCTCCGCAACATGGCGATAACTTCAGAAATGCATTCCCCCATGGTACTCATCGATTTTCCCCTTCCTCCCGGGGAGTTTTTTAAACTTCTGTGTCCTCTGGATCTCCTGTCTATCCTTCATCTGGCTGCTGCTGCACGCTATTTCCATTACTTTGCCAGGACCCCGTGGCAGGGGTCGGAGGTCCCCCATAAGTTCGGTGGTCGCTCTTTGAATTTCATCTTCTCATCTTCTGTTAGTCTGTACAAGTAACCCTCGTGCTCAAAAGATATTATTGAGAAGGGGAAGCCCCATCGATACCTCATGCCCTTGTCGGTGAGCCATTTTGTCAGGGAACCACATTGCTGGATGAGAAGTTTGACAGGTCTTGGTAGATTGCTAACTTTGCGGGCCCATCGGTCACTGAACCGTCCTTCCTCGCCTTCTCCTGTATCTTCACCTTTTCAGGGAAGTAGTCGAACTTTGCCAACACTGTCCTTCGTCCCCCTGCTCTGCTCCCACCTCGGTTGCCTCGGTCGATCGTGGGGCTCATCATTCGCATCCGAGCCAAACAGGATTCTAAGGACCTCCATGATCGACCTCTTTCTCCCTCGGTTTCTTCCTCTTTCCAGGAACCCGAAGAAACAGAGGTTGTTCCTTCTTTCCCTGTTTTCAAAGTCATCATTTTTCATTTCACTTCGGTATCTCGCCTTTCCAGTTCAGAGAGCCTCATATCCATCTGTGTCGCTAATGTATGGTTTGGTTGTTCTCCAGGAATTGAATCCTCTCCTCTTATCCATGTTGTCTAACCTGAGGCCCAGTGCTGGGTGCATTCCCCGGATTTCCTCCATCAGTGCAGCAATGTCTGTCTTGGTGGATACTGGGTCTGCTTCCATTTCACTGTCGTGGGAGGGGGCAAGGTCTAGGATGTTCCGGGTATGGGAGTTTGAAACTGGAACCTCTCAATGGCTGTTCTCCAGCTCATTTATCTTCGGGCTTCTCGCATTTATCCGCAGCCTCTGCAATGGCCTACCCGCCCTGCTCTTTCCCGGCCAGTTGCTCCGTCTTGATGCTGCACGGCTCTGCTCAGGGCCCGTGTTCTCCCCACTCCATTTGGGCAGACGAGGTAGATTAAAGGAGGACAGGGTAGGACCCCTCTTATTTCTGTCGCCGGCTTCCCTCTGCTGAGTCCAGTGGCCTCTGTGCCTCCCACTCAGGGGTCTTCGTTATGACTCCTCCTCTCCTCCAGGGCCAAGGGGCGATCTCCCCTTCTTATCTGTCCGCACTCCCCTGTGGCAGTCCCTATGTGGGTTGTGTCAAGGCGGCAACACACCCCTCTTCCAGCTGACGGGGCCCTCACCTCTCCACTTACGCCCAGCACTGGTCCCCCTTGTCCCTGTCCCTGATGTTGTCTTTTCCTTTAGTGGGGCACAGGGCCTCTCTGTCCCAGCGGACCCTCGCCACGTATGAAGAAATGCCACAGGGGTGCTACACCAAAACTGTCCCCCCAGGTCTACAGGATTTTTCTGCAGAGCCCCGGTCAAATCGGTCTTTCAACAGGCGGTCTCTGGGGTGCTATTCCGCCAAAAGCACTCATTCAGTGTGTTCCTGCATGCTTGTCACGTGGGTGGGGGTGGGGTCCCCTCTCTCACATAGACACTGTGGACGCGGGGGCCGTATGTTTCTCAATCATATGATGCCCCTTGTTGTGGCCAAGTGGTCTGTTTCCTAACCCTTGGTTCCAGTGGTGGCCCTCCACCGTTGGGGGCAGGAGGGGAGGCGGGGGGTGCGGGTATGGGGTTCTCGGGCCGTGTCCCACTCCAGCTCCTGTTCCCTACGAGCACCTATGGCACCTCCTCCCACTCCCTGTGTCTCTGCTCCTTTATTTTCGAGGATTGAGGAACTTGGAGTGCAGGGCATGCTGTTTGTTTGGCTCGACATGCCCCCCCCCGCCCCCACTCAGACTGCACCTCTCTTGCACCACTTCAATTCACCTGTAATCTGGCGGGGTTTCCAGCCTGGGGTTCACAGTCACTTCTCAGCCTTTTGCAGAGTCAGAAGAGGCTGTGTGGTGATCCCTGCAGCGGTTCTCCCTTACCCTGCAGCGGGAACTCCCCCACCCACCCCCCATGGTCATTTTGCCATGTCACTGTCTCGGGGGCAATAATGGGAGGAGGAGTGCCCCTTCCCACCTGGCCTCATGAGGCCTAGGTTCTTCCGCCGGGTCTCGCTGTGCTGCTATCTCTGTCTCTGCCGCGGGCTGGGTTCTCCTTCGCTCCCGTCTGAACTTCCTCTCGACTCTCTCAGCCATCCCATTGTCTTTTGGCACCCAATTTGGACCGGGGGCAACGTCTGTTTAGCAGATTGGAGGGGTAAAAAGGGGGGGGGCTCAGGGTCCCTTTTCGTCCCTCTGCTCGGGAACTTTAAGAAAGGCTAGCTCTCCTCCATGCGCCCCCTGGAGCCCCAACTGCGTACAGGTTTTTTAAAAGCTTTTTTCACCTGTGTGACCCTTCCACTGGGGAAAAGACTGGCACAGATTGGCTGGAACCAATGGGGAGACACAGAACCAGCAGGAACACCGTATATAAGGGAATGAATGGAGTGCATAGTGTGGTTTACAATGGGGAGGTGTAGAGATGGACCGAAAGACCAGGCAGAGGAGCAGAGTACTGAAGAGTTGGTGACCGAGTTTGAGCCGAGGGCAGGCGAGGTATTTGTGAGTGGTGCCAGTTGTGCGTAGTGTGGGAAAGGGAGGGGGTGTAAAAGGCGAGAGAGACTGACTGTACGGTGGGAGGGTGTGTAGAGTGTGCAATGCAGCAGTGGAGTGGTAAGGGCGGACTGATGCAGTAGGGGGTAAAAGTAGTGGTAAGAGATGGGCGGAGTGTGGTAAGGAGTATCTAAAGAAGAGGGTCACTGTGAATGGTGAGGAGCAGGTTGTAGCGAGAGGTGAGGAGAGGGGTGCAGTGAGAGGAGAATGAGCGAGTACATGAAGATCGGAGGGACCAAGGAGGAAGAGAGTAAGGAGGATTGAAGAAGGTGAAAGAATAAGAGCTAGCAAGTGGAATCGGAGTGTAGGGAGTAGGGTGGCTTGGTGCTGACACAATCTTATTTGAAATCTGAGAACAGGTTGGGGTACCCTTGGGAAGTTGCAGGGGAGAAAGATAGATAACGCTCAGACCTTAAGGCCTTTGGCCATAGCCAGCCATCTTTTATGATGGTAGCAGTTACCAAACTCTAGTGATTATCGTCTTTATGATTAGGGAAGCCTGGGCTAGGGTGGAGTGAGACTAGAGAGAGTGAAGGCAATTGGTTCAACCACCCCCTTAAAGTTTATTAAAAACCCTTGAGCTGTCTCAGACTTGTGCGTTATTGAGGCCCAAAAGAAGATACAGGTTTCAATAGGCTGATAGCAACCAATATGCCAAAAGGTAAAGGAGGCCGGCATTGACCAAAATGGAAACATGTGGTGTAAGGAACTCATGGTGGCAACAGTAAAGACAAATGCAAGTGATCACAGTTCAAGGGTGTTTATTAAACTGTAAATGCAGGGTGGAAAAACGCCTAACCTAAATCTAAGATGGGAGCAAGCTTCGACCATCAAAATGAAAAATAAGGCAGTTCTTGTGGCGTCTTGTGAAAGTAAAAGGCCTATACTAAAACAATAACCTATTGCCAAATCCTTACAACTAATTACAAAAAGTGTGGGATAGGGTTTTGAATAAAGCAAGAAGTGTTCACAAATAATAAGTCAGGATGTGATTGCCAGGGGTCTTCCTTCCCCACGTTTTGAGCACGGGACAAGGCGGATCTCCTGAGCACAGCACACACTCGAGCTTTCCCAGCACGAGTCGACCGTTCCGTACCGGCTATCAGGTTCTTCAATGGTTAAGTCTCTTTGCAATAAAAAGCCTCTTGCCTTCGAGGGCATGATGGAGTTCCTTTCCAAATGGACTTTGGGTGATGACTTTTCACCCCTGGATCTCCCTCGGTCGGGCTACTACCCAAATGACAAGGGGGACAATTCACCTCCCCTGATCTTGCAATACTTCTTGTTTTCGTGAATCGTAATGTCTTTTCAAACCGTTCCTCAGGATTCACCCCTGTTTGTCGGCCTCCCTCTTCCGGGTTCACTCTGGCCACCTCTTGCAAAACAGTTCACTGAGGACATCCCTCGGTCGGGTACACTCCTGTCAACACACTGTTCATAGGGGCTTTAGGCCTTGGCCCTTTTCGTTCTCATCCTTCTGCTGTGTTCACTCTTGTCAAGCTTTACAACACACAGTCCATGTGCTAATTTCACCAAGCGGTATTAATTTCCCTTCCCTTTCCTTCATAATCATCTGTAGGTCAGAGACTCAACGGTACAGAGGATTTTACAAGACCCCTGTATGACTTCTTTGACCTCTTTTCGCTCTTTCAAAGGCCTTCTGGTTATGGTAGTTTCTACCATTGGGCAATCGCCCAGAGTTTCCTGTGTGAGCACCCATGTGGTGCTGGACTCCTCTGTTGCTGGTTTCCCCCTTTTCCATCAATAGTATCTTTAAGCTTTTCATAGTTCAAATTAGCCGTTGGCTACTTTTCGTTCAACACAGTTCGGTTTCTTATCGACTCTCCCCTCGACTCACCATCTGTGATGAACTGCTCAGCTTTCTTTCTCCTTTGAGTCCAGGTTTGTACCACAGATACAAGTGTCTCTCCCCGGATTGATTATCAGCGGAGTAGGGGCTTGTGTACTGTAGACACCTGCTGCAACACACGCTGGCTATTGTTTGCGCTTTTATGATTACTTCTGTGGAGGATTCACAGGCCTTGGTTGGAAAGGGCAAGGTCGCTTCTTTCTTTGTCACCCCCTCAGTATGTGGCGTCTTTCTCCTCCTCTTGATCTGCCGTGCTGAGTTAGCTCTCACGTCATGCTGTCTGCCGTGCTCGTTCTGTGCTCTTGTGCTATACCATTTATCCCTGCGGGGAAAGGAGAGGGCTGTAGGGTGTGAGATTTCGGTCAATTACCTGACCCTTCCAGACTCTTATGTTGGGACATGTCAGGTGAATTTAGCATTAATCCATTGACTGTCACGGTGTAAGGAAGGGTTCAGGTGGAAAAGGAGGGCGGTAGAGTTTGAGTATCCTACAGGGTAGGATGGAGAAAAAGTGTTGTACGAGATTAGAGCCCTTGTACTAGGGTTTTGGGTAAACTCTGGAGAGTGAGAATGGTAGGATTTGTGGAATGGACGAAAATGATCAGAGTTTTTATCATGACCGGAACAGGGGGGTTTGTGGGAATGGTAGTGTGTTGTCAATGCAGTATACTGGGGATTCGGGAAAGAATAATCAAAGGGACATGAAGAAATATGACGGTGTATTCGGGTATGTAACAGACGGGTATTCTGGGAGGTGTAGTTTCTCATGGCACTGGAGTTTGGGTTCTTAAAGGGTTTACTATAGACGGATGGTTTGTTGGCTTTGGCTAAGGGAGATTCATTGGGACGAAGGGGGTAGATCTGGAGCAGCCTACAAAAGGTTCATGGACTTCACCCTCCTCACCTTCTCTCCTGGTATAATACCACGTCTCCCCTGATTATTTCCCCAAGCACAACCCTGGGCTCCCATACCAGGTGATCCTCCCTTGCTCGTCCACCCCCAGGGTTGGTTCTGAGACCGCCAGTCTTTCCCTGGTCACCTGAATAAGGGATTCCCGAGGTCTACTTAGGGAGAATACCCTCTGGTTTCTCACAGTGGGTAGCGGAGGTAATGTGATACTGGGACATGAATTTTGACAGAATTTGAATCAGATCATGCAACAAGAAAATTGTTATTTTGGAATGATTTGTTATAAAGGACAGCAGTGCGGATTAAATATTTGTAATCTTTCTGCTGCTGGCCAGACCTGTGGAGTTACTCACGGCTCCCTTCTTTCTCTGCTGCTGTCAATCGCTATTTAACTACTGCATTATCTGTTGGTCAAATTGGCGTGATATTTCATCATTAGGCAGATGACGCATTTTGTGTTTAAAATATCTGAAACGGCTGGAAACGCAGAAGCCCGTTTCCAATCAGTTTTTAACTTGGTTGAACTAAGAATGTAGCAAAACTGGCTTAGCTTAAACCAGTCAAACTGAATTCTTGCTAGCTTGCTCTGATCCGCTTAGATTATGCCCAAATCTTTGTAGCACAAGTCTCTTAAAATAGCTGCCATTGGCAAAGTTACATTTTTGACTCTGCTGTTCGATGATATGATGTCCATGCTACTCCAAGCCAATCCGGTGCTTAATACATCTTTGTATTATTTGATGCGCTGAGGCAGATAAGCTCCTTTTTATCCTCCAAAAACCTTGCTCTGGCTGTTATCGGTGCAAAGTAATGCCCTCTTGTTGGGTGCAAACCAAGTTCTTCAAATCCTTCTTAATTCTGCAGCTCCCATTGTGACCAATACTGCAGAGATGGGGCACATCTTCCCAGTACTTAGGAAACTGCACTGGCTACTTGTTGAGGAAAGGGTGACATTTAAAGCTTTGACCCAGGTACATAAAACCTTGTTTGGCAAACCGCCTGCCTATGTGGCAGACTTGATTTGTTAAGCATTCAAGAGGTTTGGGGTCTTTCTTTCAAGTCCAGGCGACATCCCTTTGGATTTCTTTGCTGCCCCAACTATGCGTTTTGAGCTCACCATTGCCTACCAGGAAAAAAACTGATTGCTTTTAGTATTTTCTTTTCTTTCTTTCTAGCACTTGTATACCCATTGGGTGCATAGCGCAGATATAAGTACATGAAATGACCCTCTCAAGGGAATGGGGACCCCTCTTAACCTGTTATGGGGAAAGGGGCTTACCTGGGTTTTCATCAAAGCCAGTCCAGAGGTGCGGTGTTAGTTTTGGAGGGCCTTCATCCCTTGCACTTGTGCCTGCTTGAATAAAATGAGTACCTTTTCTTGCCGAAAGCCTGTACTGCTGAATTTCTCTTCTGTCCCGCGTGCTACAACATCCAGCATGCCTAATGGTGGAAATCTTGCAAGCTGCCTGCTCGGGAGCACTCCGGTAGAATGGGTCTAAAAGATTCACTAGTGACTGAACAAAGCGGATCAAGAGTGGTCTGTGTGAAACTGAATGTCTTTTAGTGGTAGGCGGCAATGTTCCCTCTAATTATTTTTCTCTATGTGCGGAACTGGTTGGCTGTTGTGTGCACATTATTTTCCATGTGCCCAACTGACTAATGAGGTAAGCTACTTTGTGAGCTACCGTTGCAGAAGAGAGTTTTGAAAGGAATTTCCTCTTTCCAGCCACTGCAATTCTTTACAAATCTTACACTTTTTCCAAACAGATAGGCTAAAATAAAATATGTTCTATGTGATTATAGAGAAAACTCATCAACCAGTCCAACACTTCAATATCTGCCACTGTACACTGCAAACGTACTTCTGTGCAGAGAAAAATGTATGTTTTATGCCACTGAAAAATCATTCATTTATTACAAAAGACAAATATCTGCTGTCATAACTGATGTGGCTGTCAAGAAATTCAGACAGAATACAACATTTGCCAATGGATTAATGGCAATTAAATGCAATGTGTAAAAAACATGCTGATGGGAGTTCAAGTGCCACTTTAAGTAATTCAAGGGCCAGGAGAACATGCTTTTAATAATGTGTAATGATGCTAATTGCACCAGAATATGAGGATCAAAAATTCCTGTGCCTCTGCTTACTATCCACATTGCGTTCTCCTGTGGGTAGTGATAATACCAGCCTTACAGCTAAGAGACATATGCAACATCCATTTTTACTCCCTAAAAAAGGAAAATGTGCCTAACAAAAATGAGAAACAATGAACATATCATTGCTACAAACCCACAAAGCTCCAGAGATATTTTTTCGAATTAGTGACCAGTAGAGCAATGCCATAGGAAGGAACTCTAATATTAATGCATGATCTCAAGAGGAATTTTAAGGTGACAGAACATCTTTTAATGAGCAGAAAGTATCCCTATTGGCAAAGCTAATTACATTTTTAATCCCCGAAAAATCATTTGACTCCAAGTAGGGAGCATAATCTGATTAGAGTCCTGCTTGTACCTTACATAGGAAGTGAAATGGCAGGGCACATAATAAAGTGTATAGTTTTGCCCATCCTTCCCCACCACAGCCTAGATCCAATTAAACAAGAGCCTTACTGAAGAAAATCACATGTATATGCCTTTTTAAGTTAATAACATCTATCTATCTATCTAGGTTCTTATATTGCGCCACTAACCCAAAGGCCTCAGGGCGCTCACAGAAGAGAGAGAGAGAGCAGACAACAGACAACAATGACAAACAAGTAGAACAAAAAAGACAGTGACCAAGGGAGGCCCGTCATCACACAGGCCAATCATCATGAAGAGAAATGACAGAAGGAAAACCAGATATCAGACTGCAGGGTCGGAAAAGTTAAGAGTGTCCTAACCTTTATCAAACAAGAAGGTCTTTAGTTGCTTCTTAAAGGTAACCACAGAGTCGCTGTTAGCAAAATAGCTAGGGAGTGAATTCCATAGAGCCGGAGCCCAAGAATCAAAACTAACACCGCCAAATCTTTTCAGGGCAAATGGTGGTTGAGCCAAGATGATGTTACTGTTAGAGCGCAAAGAACGGGTAACTTGCTTCTTTCTGAGCCTAGCTGTAAGATAAGATGGTGCTTGACCGAACAGACATTTAAAGACTATGGATAAACCTTTATGATCTAGGCGCTGTTTAACTGGCAGCCAATGCAGGCTACACCTAGCATCGGAAATGTGCATATTACGCTTATGGCCCATTACAGCCCGAACTGCACTGTTTTGAATAATCTGCATGGTTTTCACGTTGGCCTGCGAAGTACCTATCATCAGACTATTATAATAGTCCAGCTTGCAGTTTACAATGGCAGCTGCGATCAAGACAAGATTTTCTTTCGACAGAAACGGACAAATCTGCCATAAGAGCTGGATATAATAGTAGCAGGAAGATTTAAGGTAATTGACCTGACGGGTGAAGGATAACTGAGGGTCAAAAAAGACCCCTAGAGTTTTTACAGATTTAGAAACAGCAATGACGTGTTAGCCTATCAGGAAGTTGTCATACTTTGTATCAAGTTTCTTTAATCTCTGCTGGGTGCCTAATATCAACAGCTCAGTCTTAGCGTTGTTAAGGGCTAATGAGTTAAATGCCATCCACTTCTGGATTTCAGCAAAGATAGCATTAATATGTTCTGCATCTTTTAAGTACTCACCAGTAAGTTGGACAACAATCTGCGTGTCATCGGCATAGTTGGCAAAATAACATCAATTCATTAGAGATACAATTGATTGAGCGCTTTCTTCTGTAACTATGGATCCCTCTTCTGTAATTCTTTATGATCAGTTAAATAAGATGCAGGGAGCTGCTAGAGACAATACACACAGAACACATGGTTATATTGAAAAGTCCTCAGCAGCTGAGCATAGAAAGAAAACAAAGGTGCTGTTGTCCAGACGGTTACTAGAATTTCCTATCCTTTAGCAAACAAGCAACACATTTCCTTCAGTGTACTGCCGAAACGTCTGCCTTGATTTTTGAAATGTGCTGCTTTGTTAATCACCCGCAAGGAGTTGATGACCTGTGCTCTTCCACCCATACCCTTTCCCGACCCCTGTGCTAGCCTCCAATACTAGTTGATAGAGCAATGTAAAAAGTGAAGAATTGTAGCAGTAAACACTCACTGGGATATTTGCAGACCCACAATACTTTGTAAGCAAGGCATTTTTAATGCCTCAACATATTATGTCCATTGTAAGAATGTCATGACTCTGCATGTACAGGGGGGTGTGGCTAACTAGCCATGGAGTAGGACGTGCTCTGGTGCAGCCGCTCCTGGTGATCCGACGGCGATCCATGTAAACGCACCTAAACTGAGCTATGAGTTCCTGAAAATAATAGCAAAGACGTCGGAAGGTGTGCCCCGCGACCACAGCAAACGACGAGCAAATTGGAGTAAGCGTGCCCAAGAAATCGGCTTTTCTACGAGTGAGCTGGTGGGCACGTAGTCCAACAAAATGGCGGACAACAAAGACATCGGGACCCCCGACTGCTTGAATCATGGAGATGGGCTGTAAGCAGAGAGCGGAGAGCTCGCTCAACACGGGGCGCCCGTAGGAGCATCGTTTATTTAAATGCACTCTGCGGCAAGCCTGTGAGTGGCGAATTGAATAGAAACTGTAGCGCGGGTAGGGCTCCCCCGAGAGTTCCATCGGTGGGAGCTGGCTGCGCGAGGCTGATGCGGCCGGGCGCCCGGAATTGGAATCAGGTGGAGCGGCCATCCGAACGCTTCCTTGTGCGGAGAACAAGCGGCGCGCACCTGGACTACAGGATACATTGTAGCGGGAACGCGAGGTAACATTAACAGCGGATGCCAGGAGTGAGATGTTGGGAGTTCGGGACGGCCGCGCGGAAGTCGGAGGCACGTGTGAGGCGAGCTGCAGGACAGGGTATCGTGGCTCAGCAGAAAGGGCAGCTGATGCAACTGGCGGCTGCTCATTAATAACAGCAGCAGCTGATAACGGTGGAAATGAGCGCCTGGTAGCAGCGGCCACTGGAGGACACAGTAACAGACCACTGGGCTGGCTCTGTTGGAGGTGCTTTGTGCCCCTAGAGACAAAAAGTAGTACAATACTGGGAGCTGTGGGCACTCTGGGGGGGCGGAAGATAAGCAGGTGACCCCAGCGGAGTCCAAGAGCCAAAAAGTGGACGCCACCATAGAGAGGCACGGCATATAGGGTTGATTTAAGCTGATGTTGATGGAAGAGAGACTGCTGCGGATGCAGACAGCGGTGTGAAGAGTGCAAAGGGCCTGGAAGCTAGGGG
Organism: Ambystoma mexicanum; assembly: GCF_040938575.1. Taxonomy (NCBI): domain Eukaryota; kingdom Metazoa; phylum Chordata; class Amphibia; order Caudata; family Ambystomatidae; genus Ambystoma; species Ambystoma mexicanum. The sequence continues at coordinate 1,237,405,120 of NC_090927.1, read as the reverse complement.
ATCACGAAAAGGGAAAAGAGTGGTCTCCAAGACGCAGCAAGACAACTTGAAACGTGGGAGGGCACAACCCACTCTGAGAAGTAGCCCAACAAACACAAGCTTATACTCGGGCTCCTCTGGGACAGTTGCCCTTGATCTGGAGTGATGCACTGGTGCTGCATGAAAACAGGGGAGCAGGATCGACACACCTGAGGCCAAGCAACCTCAGACACATAACTGAGGCCGCAAGATGGCAGGGCGAGGGGCCATAAGCAAGAACAAGAACAAACAATCCACAATGGAAACATTCGCCAAGATGCAACTATCTCCAGCGGCCACAGTGCCTAAGGGCGCGACGGCACCGGCAGAGAGCACCGTAGCGATGGAAAACCATCAGATTTTGGCTGCTATCACAGAGCTGAGAGACTCATGGGGGACAGCGATGGCAGACCTGCGCACTTCACTGGAGGCCAAGATAGACGCAGTAGGCATTGACGTTGCCTTGCTACGACAGGATGTCAGGGCATTGGCGGAGAGAACGAGCAGCCTGGAAAGTGCAGTGAAAACCAACTCGGATACTAGCGCCAACCATGCAAAGGATGTTCATATATTAAAGCAGCACGTAGCTAACCTGGAGAACTGTGCGGAGGAAGCGGAAGGGAGAGCAAGAAGTAACAACATCCGCGTGATCGGCCTATCGGAGGGTGAGGAAGGCCAAGACCCTACAAACTACGTTGAGAACCTACTTTTACAAGCAATAGGGGCTGGAAAACTTTCGCAAGGATTGGCCGTGGAGCGTGCACATAGAGCCCTTATGAGGAAGCCAAATCCACGAACCCCCCCGCCCCACCTCTGGGCAATAATCGCTAAAATATTGAACTACAGGGATCGTGAGAAGATTTTGGAGTTCTTCCGCAAAGGTGGGACGATCGAAAGGGCTTTGTGCACCATCACGGCATATCCGGATTATACAATGTTGGTCCAGAGGCAGCGGTACAGTTATGTGGCAATCAAAAGGAGGTTGCGCATGGTGGGAATAAAATACATGCCGCTGTACCCTGCGAAATTGAAAGTGCTGTACAAAAGCAAGATGTTTTTTTTTTTTTACACCCCCGAGGAAGCGACAACATGGCTAGATCTTCAGGGTTGTCCGGAACGAAATGCGGAGCAAACTCGAGAGGAACAAGATAAGTGATGGGGACATTGCATGTATGTTGATGTGATGCAAAGCGGGTACCCCAGTAGGAAGACTGATGGTGTTTATGAGTAAAGGGTGCGACTGAGCAAGGTTGATATTTAGCGGGGAGACCATTGACTTGGGCGAACACAAAAGACTCTAATATAGTGGCACGTATACATGCGCAAAATGTACAGCAAAGTGTGTTTGAATTATAGCAAATGGGAGCGGCAGGACGCAAGCACCCTACCCCCTGCCCGAGTAATAATAGTAGTTGTAGCGGGTTAGCCACTAGGGCGGCCTCACCCTGCAAAGCTTCGAGTACAGGCGGGAGCCAGAAAGAGCTAGATGCGGGGGCGCCTGAGATCCAGGGATGGAGCTGGGCAACAGTTGGGGGGGGGGGGGGTGGGGGGAATGTTGGGGATGAGAGGTGGGGTCGGGGGGAGGGGAATGGGAAGTTGGGTGAATTGGGTGAGTTGGGGAAGGGAAGGGTGCTGGGGGGGCGGGAGGGAGGGGTGTTTGGGGTGTTGTTAGATGGGGGAAGTTTGAACCGGGGAACGAGCCTATATAGGAACAGAAATGAGAACTGGACTGCACTGATGGGGGGGGGGGGGGGGTGGGAACTATATCAAGCCATGGGGGACCTTACGATAATCACATGGAATGTCAGGGGCCTCAACAGTTATTTAAAAAGAAATAAGGGTATGTTATACCTGCGCAGACAAAAGATAGATATTGCGCTGCTACAGGAGACTCATCTGACACGGGAAAAACTGGCAACGGTCATGAAAAAATGGAAAGGGGTCGTAGTGGGCTCGACATATTCTGCCTACGCTAGAGGAGTGCTCATCTGGGTGGCACCGCATGTCCCCTTTCACATGTTGCAGGAAACTGCGGAAGCGGATGGGAGAATGGTCATACTGAGGGGATTGGTGGAGAATAGGGAGATAAGTATTTTGAATACATACGCACCCAATCAGAATACGGCAACATATTTCAGAATCTTGAGTACTAACCTTAGCATGTGTATGGGAAGTGCGGTGATCTGGGGTGGAGATTTTAACTGTGTACTGAACCCCAGGGTGGACAGATCAGATTGGAAACTGCATAGACCTGCCCCGGCGGCAAGAGCGCTGCAAACTCTGCTACACAACTTTAGTCTGGCGGATGTGTGGAGAATGAAGCACCCCCATGAAAGACAGTACTCTCACTATTCTGCCCCACAACAGTTGTATACGAGGCTGGACTATGTCTTTGCCACGTCTGACATAATGATGGAAACGATGCAGGCAGAAAACAAAGCGAGGGTCTTGTCAGACCACTCGCCTCCTGGTTGTTGGCTGGCAATACCGCCCCCCAAGAGCGAGGATCCCAACATGGCGGCTCCGGGCAGAGGCGCTTAAAGATCCCCTTTTTAGAGAAGATATAAGGGAGGAGATCACAAACTACTTCGAGGTGAATACGGGTAGCGTGGACTCAGCGAGCACGCTATGGGAAGCTTTTAAGGTAGTGTTACGGGGCGTAGCCATAGCAAAATCTAAAAGCCTGCAAGGGGGAATCCTTACCGATCTACATGAAGCTGAAAGGGAGCTGGAAAAAGCGCAGAGAGAGAATGAGGATACTGGAATAAATACGGAGCTGATACTTAAATTCCAACAGACATGTGCGGAGCATTGGGATAGGCTGTGCAACCTAAATTATAAGAAATATATAGAGAGACAGCATGCGGGAGGAGATAAAACGGGAAGGCTTCTGGCATGGTTCTACAAGAGCGAAACCCCCAGACCCACCATTAGGACAAAAACAAGAGAAGATGGCAGTGTAGCTGACACCCAGGAGGGAGTTAATCAGGAGTTTGCAAATTACTATAGGGAACTATATGGGGATGTGGAGAGGAGCAGTTATGAGGAAATAAAAGAAACACTAGAAGACATAGGTCTGCCTACAATAAGTGCTGAAGAAAAAGAGGAACTGGATGCACCGATTACCTTAGAGGAATTAGAAGATGTGGTGAGACAGCTACCTACTAGTAAGGCCCCAGGGGCGGACGGTTTTCCAAGTGAATTTTATAAAGTGTATAAAACAGAAGTGCTCCCCCCGATGCTAGATATGCTAAACGAAGCGTTTGAGACGGGACGGCTGCCAGAGTCGCTTAAAGAAGCAATTATAATACCGCTTCCTAAGCCCAACAGACCTGAACGTAGCTGTGGCTCCTACAGACCGCTATCAATGCTGAATCAGGACAGCAAGATACTGACAGCTGTCTTGGCAAGCAGACTACGAAGAGTCATAGGCAAACTAATACACCCTGATCAGACAGGCTATGTTCCGAATAGGAACATAACCCATAACCACAGGTGACTCCATCGGGTTGTCAAATGGGCGAGCAAGAACGAGGGGTAAATGGCAATAGTGTCTCTAGACGCAGTCAAGGCCTTTGATTCTGTCAAGTGGCCATGGCTGCTGGCAGCCCTGGCGGGCTATGGGATGGGGCCGGGATACATAAAATGGGCAAAGATGCTATATAGTGAGCCGTTGGTCAGAGTCAAAACGGGAGCCGTGATTTCTGAGAGATGGCGACTAGGCAGAGGTACTAGACAAGGGTGCCCATGGTCCCCTATGTTATACATATTGGCTCTAGAGCCTTTGGCTATATACCTCAGACAACAGTATGATACTATAGGCATCGAGGTGGGAGAGGAGCGACACTTCATCTCCTTGTATGCAGATGATTTGCTGCTGTACCTGAAGTACCCGGAGGAGAATCTCCAGTACATCCTGGAGGTTATGGATAGGTATGCGGGGCTGTCTGGCATAGCGGTGAACCCTCAGAAGTCTCATCTTCCCGCTAGGCAGCTATAAGGGGATCCCTATCGGGCAGCTGCCGGTGCTGCAAGCTCCCTGGGCTGTTAGACTTTTCGGTACCTTGGGATAGATGTGTACCATAGGTTGAAGAAGAACATAGGAATAACACTGAGGTAGCTATAGCGAAAATTGAAAAGAGTATGACATTTTGGGCGAAGCTACCACTGGCGATGATGGGGCATAGTGCAATGCTCAAGATGGTGGTTTTGCCCAGGCTTCTGCATTATTTTGTGAACATCCCATACCACATACCTGGGAAGTTTTTCACCAGGCTGAACGGCATGTGCAGGGATTTCCTGTGGCAGGGCACCAGGAATAGGGTGGCACGATGGAAGTTGCAGAACTTTTACGAAAAAGGAGGGATAAGGCTCCCTAACTATGAGGTCTACTATGTGGCGAGCCAACTGCAATACATTGCTAAATGGCTCTCGGACGACGCGACCCCCGAATTCAGGTTGTTTAGGGCAGATTGTGCCCCATTTTATTTAAAAGAAATGATTTGGTTGCCCAAGACAGAAATGAAAGCGCGCCCCGAGATGATGATGTTTGGATGGAGGATCTGGCGCCGAGCGTGCCGGATGATGGGAAACCCAACCCCATGCTCCCCGCAGATACCACTTGTTGCGCTGGCTGGAGGAGAGGTGCAGCTACGAATGACAATTGGGAACCACTGGGAATCGGTGGGTTTGGTAACCATGGGAGATGTCTGGCGAGAGGGGACCATCATAAATTTTGAAGAGCTGGGTGAGGAAGTAGGACTACACGTGGGTCAGTATATTACATACCATAGATTGATGCGGGAAATCAAGAAAACGTGGCCTGAAACGGTACTCGAAGTAGAGCCAGATGGTACCGTAGACACAATATACGATATAACGGAGGGAGGGCACGTGATTTCTAGATTATACTAAATGATTATGTCCAAGGTTGGGAAAGAACCAACGCAACTAAGATTAGACTGGGAAGCTGAGGTGGGAGCCCCGATAGAGGATGGGATGTGGGAAAGGGCCCTGTGGTATCATAAGAAGGTGTCAAACGCCAGGTTGAAACAGATACAATTCTACATTACGCACAGGGCTTATATGACACCCCTGAAGATATCAAGGTTTGAAAACACTGGTAGACAAGCATGTCCCAAATGTGATGAAGAACAGGCTGATATGGTACATATGTTCTGGTCCTGTCCGGTGATTGAGCGCTTTTGGAGCGAAGTAGCGGGGAAACTAGAGGAAAAAGGGGTTACTATTGTTATAAACTCAGCCTGGGCCTGCTTACTGGGGGGGTACCCTAGGTCGCAGAAACTGAAGCATGTCAACAAACTGAAGGATTTAGCATATGTGCTTGCAAAAAAAGAGGATTGCCATGGGTTGGAAGGCTTGTCATAGGCCACGGGTGGAGATGTGGTGGAATGAGTTGCAGAAGTGGGCGGAAGCGGAGACAATGGTATGGCAGGAGTCAAGTAACATAGGGGGAGAAGAAGAGGTGGGAACCCTGATGGTATGGAAATCGCTGGTAGCGGAACTGTTTGGAACGTTACCAGATCCGGCGGAATCCACCGAATACCAAACCCCACCACGCGGTGCGGATACAGAGTGAATAGGATTAATAGGCTCGTAAGGGGGGTGGGACAAAGGGAGCAGTAATCAAACTGTGTAATGAACAATGAGAAATTGTATTATCGATATTTGCACTGCATATTTGGTTTGTATTGGTTTTGTTTGTTGAAAATGCAATAAAATTGTTTAAAAAAAAAAAGACTCTGCATGTACACAATTCTTTCGTAATGCATACAAGATTGTTGTCAACATACCCCACCCATATATCATTGTGTAGGATTACACAAGTGCTCAGTGAAAGCTTTTTTGTATAGAAGCGAGTTATCATATAATGTGTGAAGGTCTATGCCCAAAGGAACTATGGACACTTGGAAACGATGCAGATTGTGTGAGAAACATTCTCCTGTCTGAATATCTGGTGACCTGATACTACGGACGAGTAATCCCAGGCATAGTCCATACCCACTATCCCTTGTAGGCTAAGTAAAGGATATTGCAATATTGCTCTCTACTTGTAGGGTAATGTTAGTAATGCTAAAATAAGACGGTGATCATCACATTTGTCTTCTCAAAATCTTTAGAGGACAAATTAATATTTGAGTTTTATAATGCGTTAACTTGCAAGGGGGCCACTTCAAAGCACTTGCGTGACATATGTTAAAAAAAAGAGGAAGTATGGGATGAGGTTACACATCAAAGTAGCTTGCTTACTTACAATCAGTATCCATTATTTGAGCTGGTAGTTCGATTATATAGTGTGGGTGGCGCTTTTGCTAAGGCGCAATGAGTAACAGAAATGTTGGCGCGTGAACGTTATTCATGTTACAACAAACATAACACAAGTGGATGTAGCTACACGTCTGCTAACCTTTCGCAGAGCCAAGAGAGAAAGAGTCAGGGTTGTCCAGTAGTATCTTAATGTGTTCTGGGGCCGAAGTTGGAGTCATACGGTAAAAGTGTGAGAGTCGGGTTTAGGAGTCATGGGTGGGGAGGGAACATTATTTGGTTATTTGGTTACTGTGTGCAGGCATATCTTGGTTAGATTCTTCTGTTCACGGAGACAGTTTTCAATATTCGTTTTTAACCTCTTGTGTGTGTATTTTGCCGTTAGGGATTTTAGGTGTTTACGTTCACCCTTGCATAGTAGTGTAATGCAAATGAGCAGAATATCAAGACTAGTTGCTTAATTTAAAAGAAAGACAATTTTAGGTAATTGCTGTGGCTTGTGCCTTTATTTAATCTTTTTGAATAGGTGAGAACTGTCTATGTGCACTGCTAAAAATCTTCTTAGCGGCACCCAGAAGGAAGCTGGGCAAGCGCACATGCGCACATCTTAGAGGGAACATTGGTAGGCGGAGCATAGGATTGTGCGTCCAGAACAGGCCGTGGAGTGAGCGGGACAATGCATTGGTGTACTGATAAGGCGAGTGTCCTATTAGGTTAGGATACGGAGGTAGGTAAGTCAGTGGTCGAAGTGTACAAAAAGAAGTAGTGGAGCTATGTTCCCTGCTGGCTTGCACCCACTCCCCACAAACCCCATCACCTTGTCCCCTCCCACACACAGTACACCCCCCCAAACACTTGCACCTGCTGTTAAGGGAACGTTCAGTGCAGTGCACTGAAAGTGCAAGTTTCAACTTCTTCCTAAACTTTTATTTTAATACGAAAACATTCCGGAACGGTTTCTTTTTAAAATAAAAGTATAGGAGCTGTAAAGGGTAATTTAAAAAAGTACAGGAGCACCGCTTCCAACCGCTCCCACTCACTTCGACCACTGAGGTAAGCATGGGTTTACTTTTGTATCCAATGGCAGCATCCGGTGAGGAGAACATGATACAAATGTGTGGGAGCGCCAGGTTCAAACGGATGTGGCCCGGTAAGAGAATTTTCCCATAGGAGGGCTATGAAGCAGTCATGTGATTAGGATACCACATTTTACCAGCCTGGCTTGCAGGTGGAGGCAATCTTTGCAAGCAGGCCAAATGAATCGGCTGTGAGGAGCTTGTGCTTGCAGGACACCCCACTGCTGGTCATGTGGGGGCCAAATTCTACAGGCCACGCTTCAATGTGGATCCCAATAATTGGTTCCTTTTTCAGTAACTGATACTGGTGAAGATACCACATAACCTTCCTGTTCTAGTCTAGTCACTATACAAATGACTATACTGTTTGAAAATGATTTCCTTTTCTTTTCCCCCTGCAGGGTGCCATGACTCCTGGAATCCCCATTTTCAGTCCAATGATGCCCTATGGTACAGGATTGACACCTCAGCCTGTCCAAAACACCAATAGCCTTTCCTTACTGGAGGAGCAGCAGCGGCAACAGCAGCAACAACAGGTCCAGCAATCCACATCTCAGCAAGTAACACAGGGGCTTACGGGACAAACGCCACAGCTTTTTCATTCGCAGGCTCTTACTACTACTGCCCCGTTACCGGGGACCACACCTTTGTACCCATCACCAATGACTCCTATGACCCCAATTACCCCAGCAACACCTGCATCTGAAAGCTCTGGAATTGTACCACAACTACAGTAAGTTACTGTGACTATCTTTCATTCACTGGCAGTGTACATGCTAATTCTTAGTTTTGAAATGCTTTGATTGGCTGGTTTGAGGAATTCAAAATGGTTTGCAGGCATTGCTAGCTGTTTCCAGATGGTCTTGTTTTAGCAGTTCTTCAACCTGAGCTCCCTTCTCTGGGCCATAAGTATGCAACTTTTTATCTTTGCTGCTAGTGTTATTTTGGGTTTTCTACCAATCTGCTACTGCCATTTGCATGTTCTCTGGATGCTACTGGATCCACATGAAAAGCGGTTTGGGTTTTAGTAGAGACGGGGGGGAATATAATCTAGCTTTGCTGTTTTGTTGATGGGTGCACAGCAGAATTTCCTGTGTTCGGCGAGTTTTGTGCACTTAAAGTTTGAGGTGGCCTGGGCTGGAACTGTTACACAAGGTTGATAGTTTTGTGTTTTTTGAGGTGTGCCATCTGAATGACTTGGCCAATGTGCTAAATAAAAAATGGCAACGTTTGACTTTGCATCGGATAGGGACGGATTTAGCACCTTGATGCCTTTACTGGTCGTGTTCGCTCTTTATTAAGTTAGAGTACAATACAATAGGGAGTACAGACCCCCAATGGACATTCATTGTATCATGCTAAACCCCTTTGCATAAATCCTAGTTGGGAAACATGAGTCGGAATCGTATTGGATGTACAAAAGGGAGAAGTATTAGTGGCTTTATAGGATACTGGGAGTTATGAGTCGGAACTTTGGCCAGTGCTTGATGCTCAGCCTGTGTCTGGTACCAGATTGGTGACACGACTTGGCCCCCTTCACTGTTTGCCTGGGCAGAGGTTGCCCTAGGAGCCTAGATTATTGCAAGAGTTGAGGTCCTGTAACTGATCTTCCAGTCTGCTTTGGATGCTGAAGTAAGGTGAGATGGGAGGCGATTGGGCTAGGTTTAGTTCCGGCATAGGTACACCCAAGGGGAGAGAACAGTGGTTGTAGTTTCCATTCAGTAAAACGCACACCTGGATGAAAAAAATGAAAAACAAACAAAGCCTCTGCTCGCTGAAAATAAAAATGGCCACTGTGAAACCTGAAGGTGTCCCACCTGCTAGTCCCCGGGGATCTGTCATGCAGGTGGCCAGGACACGGCCATCGCTTTTGGATCCAGTTCCTGGGGGTCGACCAGTGCATGAGAAGGTGAGGGCTATTCGGGGAGTGGAAGTGGGACACCGGATGGCGAGATGTGGTTTCCCCTTCCCTGTAACACTTTTACCCCATCCTAGGAACTCAACCCTCCCACCCCCCACCCTCTTTTCCCAACACAAACATTTCATCACAGACGGCTCACTACAAGAGAAAACGGACTAACACCCAAACCGCATACCTGACATGTCCCAAAAGAATGGTCAGGCAGGGTCGGGCAATTACTGCTGATCATTACACACACACGACTTCCATTACACTTCCCCTCGCCGATAAAAGGCAGAGCACAAAAGCACACTCTGGGCAAGGCAAATCACACGAGGAAGCAGCAGTTCCAAGATGGCAGTTTAATAGAAGGCGAAAGACGGCAAAATCTTGCAAGGAGGGAAGTGTCCCTGACCTTTTCCATGAAAGACTGTTACTTTCATGAACCTTCGAGAATAGGAAAGGTAAGACCAGGAATCGAGGCTGAAGAATCCTGCATTGTGTGTCGGAGGTACCCAGGGCTCTCCTACGTCGAAAGTCACGGCGGGGAGAATCATTTGCCGCCGTGGTACTGTCCTTGGCTCCTACAACAAAGCGGCGCCAGTGAAGTCAGCACAGCCGGTGAGTTGGTGAGACTGATACCAGACTGGTCACTGGTCTGTGTTGAAACCAAGGTTGCAAGCGGCAACATTGTATAATGAAAGCTGAAGAGAACAGTTTATGAAGCGTATGTGTCAAGCGACACAAACACAATTAAATAGCAGGTGAGTGATTGAACTTTGAAGCCAAGATACGATATCGTAGACAGTGGTCCGGCATCACGTGGATGCTCGTTCGAAAGTCTCTGTAAGGTATCCAGCTGAAAGGTGGCAAATGTGAAGAGTGATAATTAACTGTGAAATGGAAGTGGTCCTACAACAGGTCAAGCAAAACCCTGTGCACATTCGAAAATCTTCGATAGTTGATGAGTTGAATAGAGGTTGAATTGAGGTTGGTCCGAGCACGGCAGAGGGAGACGATTTGAACATTGTATTAAGAGATCTGAGTCGGACAGAGGGGATCCGAGATCTGAGCCCGGCTGAGGTGGATCCGGGGTGAACCGTGAGTCACCCGAGAAAGAACATCGGATGTGTTAGGGAGAATTCTCATTTCTGTGCTAATTCCCTTCAACCTTAGAGACCCCCAGCTCTTTTGCTGGACTTTAGGACTTTTTATTTTCATCCTGGAGTGAGCAAGACCTTTTTCTCACACTCATGTATTTTTGATCTGACTTGGACTCCATTTTTGGAGTCTGACAAACTCCATAGTTATCCATGTTTGTATTGTGACACACAGCACCTTCAGTGCAGTGTCACAGAGAAGTCCTTTGGATTTCTCATAGAGTTTAAATACCTTCTCTTGGGTGAAGTACTGTACCCAAGAGTAATAAAGTGAAATTAACTTTAATTACCTGTTTTTCCTATCTACATCTAGTACACCCCATCTTATGTGGAAGTACTGGGGGGTTTACTTATTAGCCTCCTTTTCCTACTTACTCATGTAACATTTTTTGTTACCCTCACTACTTTTAATGGCTGGCGGCAGTGGTTTAATTTTCCTACCATTGTGTGTTTCTACTGCAGGCTGGATCCTCAGCTGCAGTAGTGCACCCATGGGTGCCCATTTTGTCAAAATGGGCTGGTCTTCTTTTTTCGCCATTTCTTGCGTGTGAGATCTTTCTTGGGTTTTACTCTGCACGCCAAACCAAGTTTAACCCTTTTGTTCATTTTGCCTTTGGCGGGCTTCAATGCTGAAACTCGCCTCTGGCTCCAGTGTGTCTGGCAGGGCAGGAAGCGAGGGGGGTGCCCGAAACTCCCTGTCCTTAGTCTCCTTGGTTACCTGAATGCACCCAGTGCTGATGGGCTGGCTGGTTCTCTTTGCAGGACAGCTACCCTCCTGTGTGACAGCTAGGCTGTGCATGAATGGGAGAAACCTGCATAAAAGGTGAGGCTTCTTGAACTGAAGGCAGTCGACCACTGGACGAAACATCCGACGAAGGAACCTTGAAGAGCAGTTTGCTGCACCCTCCTGGACCGTTAAATTGCCCGGTGAAGCCCTGCTGCAGTGCTGAAACTCCAATTCTGAATCGACTAGAGAAGCCCCGGAACGGACAACTTCTTCCCTTGTGTTGGTGGGACCAACTAACCCCAAAACTAACTTTGCTGGAGGACCTTCCCCAACTGGCTGTATTTCTTTGCTGCTGCTGGAACCAAGTGCCACGGGTCGAGAAATACATAGTAGAGTGCATCGTCTTTAAGCCGGACCAGAGCTCCAGGAGGAAACCGATAACCCTCCCAAAGCAGGACAACCCAAGCCAGAGTCACCTCACCAAGGTGCCGGACCCCAAGAAGAAAGGGAAGCCCATCAAATGTGCAAGATCCGCGGTGGTGCTATTTACCGGTAGCTGAAACCACGAAGTACCGCTGAACTGAAAAGAGCCCGTAGCCGCCGACCTTCAAACTGCAGTGCAGGAGTCCTCCAGACGTCCTCCCTTTTGTCCCCATGACTGAGGCCCAGGAACCCAGGATCTGCAAGACTGAAACCAGAACAGAAGCCTGCTGGATCCTCTTCAAAACTAAGGTATGGTGCTGACTAAGAGTACTTACCCCTGGTTGTCTGTAGCTTGCATGTTCTCACTGGAGACTTGCAGTAGCTGCTTTTTGCAGAGTTGATCTCAGCTCTGTCTTTCACAAGCCTAACAGCTTGTGGCCTCACAGTGATTAGTTTTCTACAAACTCTCTAAAACATTGTGCAAGACTTTTATGCTATCTAAAGAAGTGCCTCCTCTCCATAGACATTGTTCAAATTGACTTTGCCTGTCCTGGCTCCCTGCAGACTCTTCTCACCCATTGACTTTGATTCTAACTGTCCCTCATAGGTGGTGCATAAGTTTAACTTGTATTGCTGGGAAAAATCTAATCTAGAATTCATTGGGAGATCGAAAAGTATTCACATGCTCTTAAAAACCTGTTAACCTTTTTCCTTCCCAAACCTTTTCCTTTTCCACAACCTCAGAATTTTATCAAGTACAAAAGTGATATATAAATGCAAATACTGTCCTAGTAATGTAAGTCCCCTTGGTGTAGGAAGTGTGAATGAAGCATCTCTAAAGAGTATCTACTTGCCGATCTAAAATCTGAGGAAGTGTTATGAAATGTATTTTGATTGTTGCATATTGCCCTTTTTAAAGAAGGCTTATTTAAAACTGACAGTTAAATAAAACATTATTTTACTAGAACGCCTTGAGAGTAAGTGCTATTTGTATACTTGTATTTGTGGATTTCAATGTCAACAGCTCTACAGCTCATATTTACCCCTCTTGAGATATCTGGCTGTTCAGTCACTCTACCAACTTCTGTAGCACAGAGCTATACCAATGGTTGGGTTACCTAATACCAAGAGGACAAGACTGGTGTAGTCTCCCAGAGGGTTACTGCATACCATCTTGCCTAACAGGATGCATAAATAATTTACGAACATTGTGTTGCAAGGATCTGAGCCCGGCTGAGGGGATCAAAGGTGAATAGTGAATCACCTAAGAAATTGAGTACTTGTGAAAATGTAAAGAGGAAAATGACGTATTGTTTGTTTATCGGATCAGGACCTCTGAATGAAGAGACTTTGAAAGGCAAAGAAACTTGGGCACGGAAGGCCCTGATGCTAATGATTGAACTGTATCCTTATGCTAGAGAAGCCAGAGACTGTGCTAGTTCGAGTGTACCGCCTTGTCCCATGCTGAAAACATCGGGAAGGGAGGCCGACCTCCTGAACATCCTGTCCTCATTTTGTGAAAACGTATTTCTTTTTCATAACATTGTTTCCCACACTATTTGTATTTAGAGGTAAGGATTGGCAATAGATTTATTAGTATAGGCCCTTTTATTTTGACAAGACACTACTAGGGCTGTGTTATTATTATTTGATAATTGTACCTTGCTACCATCTGTAGATTTAGGATTAGATCAGTGTTTTCCCTTTTTTTGAAGATCAATGGACACCCTTGAACTGTGGTCACTTGTGTCGGTCTTACTGTTGATACCATGCCTTCCTTACACCACAGAAGACCACACCCCAAGTTTCAGGGTCTTCGCAAGTCAATTTAGTTGTATTACTCACCTGCCAGTACTCCTAGGTGGGAAAGTGCATGTCCCCCTTGGAGGGGGGAAAGTAGCCTGAGAGTATCCTGGTGACTCTGTACTGGAAGATCTGTTCAAGCCTGACAAGGTCACTACGGTACAGAGGAAAAGCTCTGCTACCTCAGACCCTCATCAAACAGGCAAGCACAGCTCTGGCAATAGTTACTCCAGCAGTATTGATGTAGAAAGTGCCAGAATGCCTGGTAAAGTAGCATAATCTATACCCATCTGTTACTATTGCTGCTTCTTCAGAGTTCTCCAGTGAGAATAGCCAACAAGGCCCCTTCACAAAAAAGAAAGTCTCACTCCTGTCAGAGTTTGGTACCGGTCTCAGAAAAGACACTAAGAAAGAGTATCGAAGGAGAAACATAGTGAACTCATTTTAGTTCCAAGTGACCATTTGGAGTCTGTAAACCTTATTGTTTTATTCTGAGGATTTAGATACAAGCAAGTATTTTATATTTCCGGCAGAACTGTCCAGTACTGCCCTTAGATCGCAAACTCTGAATTTTTTGCCTAGCTTTTGTTTGAGGGAATGTTCATTTCTGTGCTAATTTCCTTCTCCTTAGAGACCCTCAGCTCTTTTGATGGACTTGGGGCTTGTGACTTTTTCCACCTCAGTGAGTAGGACCTTTTTCTCTCTCATGTGTTTTTCCTGATGTGTTTTTCCTGACTAGGATTTGTGTTTTACTTTTTGAGTCTGACAAACTCCATAGGCATCTGCTTTTGGTATAGTGAGACAAAGCAGTACCGTTCCCAAGAATAGTAAGATGATCCCTGTCTTACTTTTCTCTTTGTGGGACCAGCACACACCCCCCCCTATGTCGAGCACTGGAGGATGTTACTTAGTAATTCCTTATCCCACTTCTCATATAAAATATTTTGTTAGACTAACCTACATTAAATGGCTGGTGGCATTTTTACTACCAGTGTGCATGTTTACTGCTGGCTGAGCCCTCTGCTGCAGTACAGCACCCACTCTTCTTTTTTTGCCATTTTCTGTATTTTCATTTCTTCAGGGCTTTTACTCTGTTAGTTGATGCAGGTTTGAGTCCTTTGTGTGTTTTTCCTTTTGGTGGGTGAAGCCCGCCCAGGCTCCAGTGTGTCTGGAAAGGCAGGAAGTGATGTAGAGTCCCGAAACTTCCCTGTCATTTGTCTCTAGGTTTGCCTGAGTGAAACCACTCCTGATTGGCCGGCTGGCTGTCCTGAAAGCACAGCCACTCTGTTGTAAAATGGACAGCATAGGCTGCGAATTAATGGGAGATCGCATAAAAAGCGAGGTTTTTGGAACTAGAGGCAGCGTCGACCACTGGAGAGGAACATCCAAAGAAGACGTGACGAGATGCCAGCAGCACACCCCTGGACCGTGAAGTGCCCGGTAAAGCCCTGCAGTTATGCTGACCCTATTTTCATATTGACTGGGAAGACCTGTACGAGACTACTTCCTCCCTTGGGCTGGTGGGACCAACTACCCTCAAGACAAGCTTCCATTTGGTGCAACCCCCGACTTGCTGTGCCTCACCAGAGCTGCAGAAGCCCAATGCCAGTGGTCCTGTGACCATTGACGAGTGCATCGTCTTGCATAGTCCGAAACGGGCCAAATCTTCGTGGGCATCCCGAGGACCATACAGCGACAGGAAATCTTGATCCAGAGTCCCTTCACCAGAGTCCAGGACCAACGGTGCAAGCTTCTTCCAACCGGAGATATTTGTTCTTCATTGACTGCGAGGAAAAGGTGCCAAAACATTGAGGTGCCGTTGAAACAAAGGAAATCCGTAGCTGAGGAGTCTCTCTCCCGAGTACTGCCGCAGGAGCCCTCTAGAGGTCCTTCCTTTCGCCACCACGACCAAGGTCCAGAAACAAGGGTCTGCCAAGCTGTAGCAAGGAGGAATGCAGCTGGCCATTTTTTTACTGTGGGGCTTGGGGTGTTCACCTTTTAGCCATAAGTTGTGCTTTTTTTCCGCTTTACTGTTGATACCAACTCTCCTGCACTGGCCTGAACAGCTACCTCACTTGAGTTACTGTGATTTCTGCTGAACTTACTAACTTTGTCAAGACTTTACCTAAGAAGAAGTGCATCAGAACTATTGACTTTGTCCATTAACTTTGGCAGTCGTGGCTCCCTAAAGGCACCCTTCTAATCCTACTGGCTTTGGCAGTACTTGTTCCCTCATAGATTATAATTGTGGACATTATTATTGCTGGGATTATTGCTGGGATAAAAGTTCCTCTGCCTCCCTTTGTGAGATTGTAATTGTTTTACACTGTGAAAAGTATGTTCTAAATCTGATTCTAACCTTTCCTTCCTTTACAACTCAATAACTGAATTGGTAACTGAAAATAAGTGCAATACGACCTTAACTGAAGTCGCATCCATGTGCTGGAAAATGTATTGGCATAAAGTATTTACCAACTTTTATTGTCTTTTTAAAAACTGAATCCAAACTTTGAATGTTACTAGTATATGAAGCTTTTTAAAGAATGTTTATTTAAATCTTGTGTATACTATAAATAAATATGTATGTATAACTTTAAGTGTGTAAGTGTTTCTTGGCTACTTGTATTTCAATTGTACAGCTCTACAGCTCCCGTTACCCCTCTTAAAATAAGCCTGGCTGCTCAGTCACACTACCAACTTGTGTAGTACAGGCCTATATTAAAAGGTGGGTTACCTAATACCAAGCAGATAAGTCTTGTGTATTCCTGACCAGTTTGACTGCACTTATTCTTACCCAACAGCTTTTCTCATGAGAATCAAGAGGTCCCGCTTTGTGGTCTTGACTACATTTTCAAGCACCTATAACTGTAGTGTTTATCATTTACAATCCTTGGCCCGTTTCGGTTCCTATGCACTTGCTGCCCGATAGGGTGGATTTATTGAAATCCCCTGCTGTCAGAAGTGGATCAAGCTGAACCCTCCACTATGGCTAAGGAATTAACGGCAGCTGTCTTGTAGACCCTGCTTTCAGAGCCCTTTTAAAAAATGTTGCCTCAAAGGATAGAATTGGGGCTGCCTATAGATCTTTATTCTCTGGAAGATGTAGTGCCTGGCCTCTGAGTAATACACAAAAGGTGTTGAATGGCATAGATACAGACACCGATGAGAAACAGGAGTCCATATCCCCTTCAAAAAAGATCTTTGCAACACTGTCTCTAGGTAATCTGGAACATTGTTATGTTTATTTGGCTGGTAGATGGTTCTGCATATCCAATTTAGCCATTTTCCTTTGGTTTATGCATGGAAACCTGTCATATATGCTCTCTATATGATAGGATCTGCGTTGAGCGTTCTTTTTGGAAGTTGGCAGTACAGCTGACCTTACCGGGTGTCCGGTTAGGAAGTTAGGTTGTCTATGCAAGCAAAATTAGTAGACATATTACCTATGTTTTGAAGTGATATGCAAAGTGCTAATAAAGATTTAATTCCTTAAAGTGCTATTCATGCATTTGCGTGCAAGTATACTAGGTGACTTTACCTAGTATGGGAAGTGAGTTTTTAGCATTTTACCAAACCAAAGCAGAACCATGGAATTTTCCTACCTGCTGGCACTTTCCCTGCTTTCCATTTAACTGGCATCTCAAATTTCTTGACGCTGTATTTATATTGCCAAAAAAGCAGTACCCCTACGAAAGATGCTGTGATTCTAGATGTATCTAAAACCAAACCAAAATATTTCCATGCAACCTCACAATTACTTGTTTTACTGGAAAAGGTAAATGGTTTGTTTCTGTTAAATGAAGTTAACTCTTTTTGTCGAAGTGTCATCACTCCTTTCCCGTCGATGACCTCTCCCCATTTAGCCTGGGGACTGCAGCTGCTACCTGATCCTAAACCTCGGGGTGGCTATATGAGGGAGGATCACATGGGGGGAGGTGGGAGACAACGTCCAAGAGAATATCATGGCGCCATTGGATGAGACCAGGTATCCCCCTTCTTTTGAGGATACCCCCGCCCTCCCTAATGCCTTAATAGCATACTGTTACACCTACCCTCTTCCACCTAGGAAAGATGCTGAACTTATTCTAATGAGAACTGTATGCAAGACCTCACCATTTGACTTGCCCTCTGGAATTAATGAACATTCTCAGCCTCTACCTACAAGTCATCTACAACTGACTTACCTTTAAAGAACAATTATCCAAACTTTACCTGTAGAACTTCAAGAATGGACTTTCATTCCTGTAACTACCGGAACACTGCAACGAGGAGGAAGAACGGAGTAATGCAGATCGAGGAAGACCGGCTGCGCTCTAGTTGTTGCAAGCACATACCTGTGACCAGGAGATTTAAATGAGCGTAGCCGCTAAATGAGGCACGCTGCTGGAGACAGAAATCAAGCTGCTTCTCTCTGAACGAGCCGGGAGACCGTGAAGCTGGTGAAAAGGCTGTGAAGCGAATCGGCTCAGGAAGCAGAGACAGGGAAGATGACTGCTAGAGGAAACGCGCTGCCGGAACGCCAGAAGCCAACAGAGGGTTCCTGGGCGTTTACAGGTGTTTGGAGGCAGCCTTAGCCTTATGTGAGCCTGAAGACACAAAGCAGACAAGCCCAGCAGGCACAGCGGAATGAAGAGAAGCCAAGAAATGGATGCAGCAACAGAAGAGGAAATGCCGAACAATTGTTACCGGCTTACCATGGGAGAAGGAGAGTACACCAGCCAGACCCGGGGGAAGGCGGGGCATAGTGGCAGCCATGCCAACACCGAAATTGGTATATGAGAGAGCAAGAGAATATTTAAAGAATTGAAGGAAAACACTAGGCTTTCCAGTTTGTGAGTGTATGCGGTACACATGTGAAAAAGCAGAAACAAGAGAGATGTGCAGAGCCCATCTGAGAAAAGCCCTGGCAGGGAAGCACACCAGGCAATTGTAAGGACGACATATATAAGCGAAGACCCTGGCCGGAGAGCGTACCAGGCAGTGGCAAGTGGTGTGCATCTAAAAAAGCCCTCCCTGGCAGAAGAGGATACTAGGCAGTTGCAAGTGTGTGCATAAAAGAAAGCCCTAGTAGGGAAATACTCCAGGCATAGAGAATTTGAACATTGTGTAGGAAAATACCTAACTTAGAAAGCCGTATCAGGATTAACAAACAGCTTTGCTGATCACTGGAAGAGGAGTGGAAACCTGGCAGGAGAGTGCACCGGGTAGCCTAACAAGACAAAGACAGAGAGCCTAGTTGTTTTGTAGATTTGATCAAGAGAAACTGAAGGAACTGACAATGTTGAATAATCAACCAAGGGAACAGAAATCCAGGGTTAGGGAACCACCATCTGGAACAAGGAACTCTATCTTGTTGGAACCTTTATGTTGGAGGTAAGCATTTTCCTTTTTGAACATTTATGAACCACTCAAGGCCAAAGACATTACCCTTTTCCCTTTTTTAAAGTTTAGTTTGTTCAAATGTGAGGACCAGAATAGTTCTTTGGAGACAGGATAGTTATGCTTTGAACATTCTGACTTTGACCGAACCTTAAGTTTTGGTTTTTGCTAGGGAAACGCCTCTTAGAGCAGGGATAGAGGCATTTCTCCACCCCCCCTTTTTTTTTTTTAAACTTTATTTTTGGGGTTTTTAACGTGATACAACTGCACACCCACATTAGGGTGGATTTAACTGTGCGCCGTGCCCTCCTTCCTCTCCCTCCCCTTCTCCCCCCTCTGTTCCCCTCCGCCTCATTGTTCAGTGATCCCTCGGGTCTATACTGTGCGGCTCAAGTTCACATATCTGGTCTTGGGTCGTTAGGCCACGATATACTCTGTATTTCGTCATCCGTTTATTGAGCACCTGTTGGAGAGGGCGCGGTGTCTTCTGCTTCATTCATTAGGAATAAGATCACTGGGCCCCAAATGTCTGGAGGACGTGCGTGAAGGGGCAGCAGTTTAATGAAGTCTGTCTCCACGTCTTGGCAGTAAAGAATGTCCCTGCGCCAGTTGGCGACTGTGGGGAGGGGGCTGCGACCCCAAGACATGGCGATTCTCCTGCGGGCCAATGTTAAGAGTAATCCAGCAAATGTTCTTATTGACGCTGGTAGTAGTCTAGTCATACCCAACAGAGCTGCTGTCGGGATGGGTTGAATCACCTCCCCCACAATCGCTGCCGTCGTCTCCAGAACTTGGTTCCAGAAGGGGGTCAGTTTGGGACAGTCCCATTTAAGGTGGACAAAATCGGCCTTGGGTGTTGCACACCGTTCGCAATTTGAGGAAGAGTCAGGATGGTGTTTGCTCGCTTTCACTGGTGTGTAGTATGTTTGGTGGAGAAAGTTAAACTGGATAAGTTTAAAGCTTGAATTAAGTGCTATTTTTTGCGTTTGCCTCCGGTTGTAGGTCCAGTCTTCTTCTGGGATGGTTATTTGTAGGGCTTTTTCCCATCTAGCTTTTGCCCGAGTGTTTGGGGCTGTGTCGGAGATGATCGATCTGTAAATTTGCGATACCAGTCTGCCTTCACCTTGTGCTTGTATAACATTATGGAGGAGTTGCCAGGTCGGAGGTTGTTGTGGGAAATCGGGTAAGAGTGCCTGCAGAGTATGAGTTCTGAAATAAATGAAAGTATCGAGGGCGGTGTTGCTTCCTTGTAGTTTTGCTTGTTGCAAAGTCATAAAGCCATCTTCGGTGAAGAGTTCGCCAAGGGTGTTGATATGTAGCTTTTCAACCCACTGGTGGAAGACCTTTTCTGATGTCAGTGGAACCCTTGGTATAAACTTGACGGGAGAAGAGGTGAATATCGCGTTTGCACTCCATATTTTTGGGCGATTCTTCTCCAGATCTTGTAGGTCGAGAGCATCATGTTCATGGTGGTGTAGGGGACTGGGGTCTGACTGAGTATAACTGCCGTCAACAGATTAGGTGTTGCGAAGGCCTGTTCAACTTGTACGTGTGGTCTAACTGCATGCTCGGAGTACTAAAAGCTGAGGAATTGCGCCTGCGCCGCCCAGTAGTATTTCTCTAGGTCCGGGAGGGCTAGTCCTCCCTGTGTTACCGGGAGGGTGAGTATTGAATGTGCCACTCTGGCTGGTTTGCCTGCCCATAAGAGCTCGAGGACCATGCTTTTTAGTCTGTTCAAAAAGGATTGTGGTAGTAGAATGGGGATGTTGGTGAATAGGTACAGGAGTTTCGGCAGGATCACCATCTTCACCAAAGAGGCCCTCCCCCATAAGGTTAATGGCAGGGTCTTCCAACGTGACACTTTATCTTGCATGAAAACGTCTTGGTGGCTTAGCGACATCTGTATTCCTAGGTACCGGACACGGGATGTTCTCCATGTGAAATGGAAGTCGTCGGTAAATGGCGTGGTTGTCGGAGTCAGCGGAAATATAATGGATTTGGTCTGATTGATCTTTAACCCGGAGGCTGCTCCGAATTTAATAACCTCTCTCATGACTGGCTTCAGGTTTTCGGCGGGATCTCTGATGAATAAGACCACATCGTCTGCATATTAAGGATATTATCAGTTTGTGTGGGCCTATGTGGAGTCCCCCAAGTTGCCGCTGCTCGCGTAGGTTAGAGGCTAGTGGTTCCATTACCAGGGCGAATATCAATGCTGATAGTGGGCAGCCCTGTCTGGTGCCTCGCTGCATTTCTATGGGCGATGACCTTGCTGCCCCTACGATGATGTTGGCTTGTGGCTTAGTATATAGTAGTGATACCAACATGATGAACCGGACTCCCAAACACCATTCTGGTGAGGACCATAAACTGGAATGGCCATTCTACTGAGTCGAATGTTTTTTCAGCGTCGAGTAGCACTGCAATTGTTTGCTGGGAAGGGTCTAACGCCTCGATGACGCCGAAAAGTCTTCTGATTCCAAAGGTCGTGTTGCGGCCGGGTATGAAACCTGCCTGATCTGCAAGTACCAACGGGGGCATCAGTGGCATCAATCTGTTAGTGAGAACTTTTGCCAGGATTTTATTGTCGAGGTTGAGCAGGGAAATGGGGCGGTATGAAGCGCATTCCTCTGGAGGTTTACCAAGTTTATGTAGGAGTATTATATTAGCGTTGTGGGTTGACTGGGGAAGGACCCCTTTCTCTAGTGCCTCCTCATACACCGCTGCCAGGAGTGGGGCTAGGGTACTTGCAAAAGACTTATAGAATTCCCCAGTTAGCCCATCTGGACCGGGGGCTTTGGAATTCGGAAGGGATTTGATGGCTTCAATGATCTCCTCTGGCGAGACAAGTTCGTTGAGTGGTTCTCGCAACTGACTTTCAACCCAGTATAACTCTGCTTTCGAGGTAATCCAGTGGGAGATTTGAGTTTGCGTCATGTTTGGAACTGTATAGCTCTTGGTAAAAGAGTCTGAATTGTTCTGCAATTCCCTCGTCAGTGTGGGTTAACTCGCCTTGATTAGTACGTATTCCGTCTATTGGCGACATTTTATCAGCTTTTATCAATTTTGCGAGGAGGGCGCCTGGTTTTTGTCCTTCTCCGCATTGTTGGATTTGACTGCTGCGGTGTAGGAATTTTATTTCACGGTTGGCTGCGTTGTTGAACTTTTGTAGTTCCTCTTTTAGGATGGCCTGTAGGCTCGAGTCGTCCGTGCGTGTGATTTCGCGCTCGAGGTGTTTGAGTTTCTCCTCACTAGTTGCTAGTTCTCGCCTGATGAGTTTAAGGATGCCGTTTTCCTTAGCGAGACATACTCCTCTGACGAAGCACTTCAGAGTTTCCCAATACGTGCTCGGTGAGGGAACAGAGTCCTTGTTGGTATCGAGGAATGACACAATCTCTTTGCTTAATTCAGAGGCGAATACCTCGTCTCGCATGGCGCCTGCATTGAAGCGCCAGCGTTGTAGCGGGTGACTGGGGTTGGATGGGCTGAAACTGAGTGTTACTGGCGAATGGTCAGAGAGAGTTTTCGGTAGGACGTGGCATGGGCCGCATTTCAGTGGACCGTTTGCTGAGATGAATAGGTAGTCAATTCTGGAACTCGTGTTGTGTACTGCCGAGTGGAAGGTGTAGCCTTGTTGGTCTCCGTTGCACGTTCTCCAGGCGTCTTTGAGATCGAATGCTTTGCAAATTTCTCTTATTTGAAGGCTGGCCTTGGAGACATGATGTGATGCGATCCGTGTCATATCTTTCGCTGTGGCAAGTACTGTGTTCATGTCTCCACCCCAGATTACTGTTGTTGGGTCTTGAGTAGAGAGGTGGGTCAGTACCCAGTCGAAGTTATTAGCGCTGTCTACGTTGGGGCCGTAGGAGTTGACAAGGGTGATTTTTTTTGGCCTGCTACGATGCCACTCACGAGGATTGATCTGCCATCTGAGTCTTTTTCTGTGTGGGTCAGGGGCAAGTTGGTCTTTCTGCTAATTAGGATTGCAACTCCTCTGGAGTATGATGAGAATGAGGAGAAATATCGGTGGCAACCCCAGCTTCTAGCCCAGAGGTGATCTTTCCCTGGAAGCAGGTGCGTTTCCTGGATCATGGCCACATCGATCTCGTGCCTTCTTAAGTATTGGAGGATTTTCCTGGTTTTAGATGGGATGTTGCCTCCCCTTATGTTCCAGGTTGCGACCTTGAATGGAGTGGGTTGAATTGTATGATTGTACTGACTTTGTGTATCATCTGGAGAGGCTGTGAGCTGATTTGATAGAGGTTGAGCAGCTGTACTGAGAGTTTTTAGCTTGGCGAGTTAGCAGGGGCGGAGGTGACCCGAGGGGTGGAGGTCTGGTGGGGGGCTTTGAACAGGTTGGGGGGGCTGAGCGGGTAGTGCCTTGCCCTCTCTCATTCCTTGTAACCTTTCCACGGGCAACCCCCAACTGGCCCGTTGGTAAACTAGTGCAGGAGGCGGTTCCTGGTGGAGCCAGGCCGTCACCTGAAGCCCCTCCCAATAACAACTAACTGTAAAATGAACAAATGCTTTGCTAGGGGCGCTCGGGGCTTCCCAAGTATCCCTGCCCTGTCGCTGTGACATATGTTGCTGTTCCGGCGGTTTCGCTGCGGACTGCTGAAGTGTGATCCGCTCCTGGCCTCTTCATGTTATGGTGGATTCCTGGGGGTTCTCTCCCTTTGTGGGCGAGGTTGGTCGGGGCAGCCTATCTGGTCTAGGAAAGTGCTTGCTGCTTCTGGCGATTGGAAAAAGTGGACACTCCCGTTATGCTGTACTCTGAGTCGAGCCGGGAAAAGCACTGAATAGGCCATTTGGTTGTCCCTGAGCCTTTGTCTGATGCTGGTAAAGGATCTTCTCTGTGTTTGGACCGCGGGGGAGAAGTCTGGGTAAATGTGGATCTTGTCTCCGTCGTGAAGGAGTTCCCCCTTCTCCCCGGCGAGCCGGAGGATGGTGTCACGGTCCTTGTAATTCAGTAGTTTCGCGATGATTGGTCTGGGTGATGTGCCGGGGACCGGTCTGGCTGATGGAATTCTGTGTGCTCTCTCCACTATGAACAAGTGGGATACGGCTTCTCGGCCGAAGAGGGATATACAAAGTGCTTTGACATAGTCTTCAATCTTTGACTGAGATTGGTGTTCTCCCGCTCCGATAATTCGGATATTTTTTCGTCTTGAGAGGCTCTCTAAGTCTTCACATTTGGCCATAGTTGTTTTCATTTGGGCCTCCAGCCTGGACACTTTACTCAATATGGAGGCTGCACCATCATGCAGGCTCGAAACCCGTTGCTGAACCTCATTCAGGCGCTCTGTATGAGTGTCTGTGCGGTGTTGTAGGAGATCCACTTTTGACGAGAGGCCATCCCTTTTATTATTTAAGCTGCCAATACCAGCCTTAAGCTCTAGCAGGAGTTCTTTAATTTCGGTCGGATTGTTCCCTGATTCCATCTGTTGGGAGCCGCCAGGCGTGGGATCTAGCTCATCTTGTAAGCAGGGGGTTATCGGGGTCGTGCCACCTTCAAAGGTTAGTTTCCTTTGGGATTTATCCGATTTCCCCATTATCCTTGTGAGAGCTAATACAGGGTCTAATTTGTGTTTAAGGTTGTACTGTGGCTGAAATGACTTGCTGTGTTCCCCTTAGTGGAGGGTAGTCAGCCTCCGCCTGTGGGAATCGAAGGAGGGGGGGTCGCAGGGAGAAGTAGCTTCTTGTGGGAAGCGAACTGGTTGCCGGCAACGGGCCCCCTGCCGTGTTGCTTGCCTCCTTTCCAACAGGGGCAGTAGGGCCGACGCTGGAGGGAACAGGAGTGCCTGCTGTGTTCCTCGATGGAGATGTTTGACGGGTGAAGTGCCTGCCCGGTCCACCGAGATTATGGGCTTCGAGGGAGTTCGAGCATGTTATGGATGTCAAGGAGTCCTGGCAGCTGGGGAAGTGTCGCCAGGACAGTTACTTGCGTGGTGCTTTTGGCCGGCTAGGCTGCCTCTGTAGTGCGTGGTGGCAGTGTGAACTTTACTGGGATGTGGAGGTGCTCTCCGGTGCTTCCCCCTTTGCAGTGAGGGCTGATCGGTGCTGAGAACTGCCAGAAGTCCTCGCTCTGCTGTAGGTGGGAGGGGGTCCGTCGCGTGGCGCTTGCCACAGTGATTTACAGGAGGTAGTCTGCGCTGCGGGGGGAGGGGGTGGACGAGGCCCAGCGCGAGTCTGTCTGCTTAGATTGTGCTTTCCCCACCGCCCCTTGTACCTTGACTTGTCTGCTGTCTGCTGGGCACTTCACCGTTAGTGCCGTTCCCGGACGTCTCCGACGTGCAGCTGGGCTCTTGGAGTGGCGCCGAAGCCCGGCTGACCCCGGGTGTTTGCGGCAGCCCTGGACTCTCGGCTGCTAGTGTGGAGGGGGGGGAGCCTGCGTCTCGGGGGGCACCGCCCGGCTCCGATGTACAGTGCGGAGATGGGGGGGGGGGCCAGCCAGCGGTCCGCTCCGCTCCCTCGTACCCATCACACGGGCGCACACCGCCGGTGTGGCGTGGAAGGCCCGCCCCCACTCCGGAGATGCCTTGCCGAGCCGCTCTGCCCGGGGGAGGTGGGGGGGGGACTCTTCCCTCCGCTCGCCGGGCGCTGCCGCACCCCCACCTGTTGGGACTGCGATATTGTCCAGGGAGCAGTTGCAGCTGTCAGGGCGTCCCTGGATGCGCCCGCAGCGGGGGATGTCTGGTTGCCCCGCGGGCCGCGCGGCCTCCCCAGGTTGCTCGGCCTTGATGCTGGGGCGGCTGTTTGATGGCACCGGGAGGCCGATTTTCTACCAAAATTCACGGGGTGAGGGGCTGACAGGAGGGGGGCCAGAGGCAGGGCTGGACAGGTCGTCCAAGAGCCGGTGACCGCAGGATTTAGAAGGATTAATCCGGGGCTAAGAGGGAGCTTGGACCAAAGCAGCCATCTTTGTTGGCCCTCTAGCGCCCTCTATCCTCCACCCCCTTTTTATTTGAATAAGTCTTTGAGCAAAACCATGACTCCCTTGTGTCCGAGTCTCATTCGTAGCTCCTCACATCTGCCTCAGTTATAGAGTGCAGACAAATTTGTCAAAAGAACAGTGTGATTTAGAACTGTCTGCTGTTCTGAGTGTATGTCATCTGACTTGGCTGTTTGCTAAAGAAGAGGTGTTAACTGTCATTTTAAGGCAAGATTGGGGGAATTTAAAGTAGATTGGATGTCAAGTTGATATGGATGATGAAACAATGAAGTGCAAGGGAAGTATACATAATGTTGTGGAGTCCGAAACTATGGATCGGTTAGGTTTCTGATATCTTGCATGGTGATACATATTTAGTCGTCTTAGTTTTTTGTGGCACTTGAATTGAAGTTCATGTTCAATATCTTGGGTGCAAATGTTCATGATCTGATCTCTTGGTCTTTTTTTCTAGGAATATTGTGTCCACAGTAAATCTTGGCTGTAAGCTAGACTTAAAAACCATTGCACTTCGTGCCCGAAATGCAGAATACAATCCTAAGGTAAGAAATCGTGTTGTGCTACTTTTGGGGGACAGAGTTCTTTTGGAGGCAGGTTAAACGTTGAGGTAAAAGTCGAATTTGTTTATACATTTGACACATGGTTTCACATTATTTATGAAGGGTCTGAACTGCTTTAAAACCATGGAAATAGAAATTGAGCTTGCCAAGTAATTGAAAGTAGATTCATATTGAGGGGAATACCTTTGCCTATTTATCTTTGACGGGTATGGATAATTAACCAAGATAATTTTGATTTCATCTAGCGTTGACAGTCCATAGGAAATCACTCTGTTTCATGTGACCACTTTCTTCAGTACACAACCACACTGTACTCCTCATAATTATTATATACATATTGTTAACTAACATTTTAAATTGTGAGCAGTTTCTTTTAATAGGAAGTTTTTGTTCACACATTTGTACAATTATTCTTTTTTAGCGCTTTGCTGCTGTTATTATGCGAATAAGAGAACCCCGAACTACTGCACTTATATTCAGCTCGGGAAAAATGGTTTGCACAGGGGCTAAAAGGTATGTTTGTAAAATGCATGTCATGCTTTATGCAGATGTTAAAATGAATTGTACAATGCTTGTTTTGTTTTCTCTGTTAACTGTTTGGGGAATCTGGTTTTGGGAAATGTCTTGAAATAATGAGCTCGTGTAAAAAATACAGATACAAGGGGAACCAGTGGTACCCTGTCGATAAAAATTAAATCGAGAAGCAGCTGGCCACTGCATTTATCAAGAGCTAACTATGAATGTAACTAACACCTAAGCATTGTAACCATGCACAACACTGATAAAATACATACATAATGGATAACTGTTGATTGGGAGTAGGGGGACAGGCGAGGGTTTTCAACCTGGAAGGAAAAATACTAGATGAGTGCGCTATTGTGCCTCGTCTAACCCCCTTCTTACCCGAACCCTGCATGTGCGATCTGAATGTAAAGAAAATGTTCACCTCTTTCTATCCTGGTATGTGAGCTTTTATAGGCTTTACTTTCCTAAGTATGCATCTTTTGTACCTGACCTTTCCCTACCCCTGGACCGCTCTGTATACTGGGTAGCTTATGGGAGGGAGCATAAAATGTGACGAAAAATGCCTTCGACGGGAAGCACAGTTAACAGGCGATAGACGTGTATAACACAGAAAAGAGTATCTGAAATAACAGTAACTGTAGAGGAGGAGAGATTGTGCGGCTATATACGAAACCCCTGAATAGTGAAGCTACAGCAGTCTGCATGAGCCAGATCAACTCCACCAGCTTACTAGTGTGGTAGCACTTGACACTGATGGAAAGTGACACTTACCTGCCCTTAATAAGCTTTTGTTCCTCTGTGAGGAGTACTACTCAGTTTAAAGAATTGCTGCTTTCTCCTAAAGGAAGTTCAGCCCACTTCATGTGTATGCCTTACTCTCCCAAAACATGTACGTTTCTGGACAAATGGCACTATTATACTCGAGATGACCCAGCAAAACAGTTTCCCCATTTGACTTGGACTGCGTCATATCCTTGCGAGGCCCTCTCGCAGCAGAAGGTGGCAAGGTGCAACAGTGAGAACTACTGTGACTGTTGCTCCAAAACAACCAAGAGACGGTCTGAATCTAAAATCTGTGCGCTTAGACATGCAGGAGAAGCTGCACAAGCTAGTTAAAATCCTACAGGCAGAATTTGCCAACCTGCTGGTGCCTAAACACAATAGACTATAGCAGTCTGTATCTAGTGCTCATAGATTTTTCTTTTAGAAAGAATGCTCTGTGACCGCACAGAACGGTCTTTCTAAATTGAACTGTCAGCCCCTGCGACGCACACGTGTGCGTTTCTGCTTTTTGTAGGCCACCCAAAATCAGCCGAAAGAAATCAGTCTCCTTGTTGGGTGACTTACAAAATTACTTAAGGTCATGCTTGAATCGTATAACCCTGCTATTTGAATCTGGCACCCAATCAGTAGCAAGAGCTAATATTAATTTCTGCCTCCGCTCCCACTCTGTATTGGAGTGAAAGCAGTGTGGTTTTGAGCCTTATTCGAACTTAAGTGAACCACTTGTGTACAACCAATCCACTCCATTATGATTACTCAACAGTCCCTCACAATCACTCTCCGTTCTGTACACCTTCCAGGAGCGGTTATCCACTCTTTTTTGGGTCCCTGTGAGATGGCGCCTCAAGCACTTTTGATGCGTTTCCAAACTCTCATCTTTCCAACAATGCTGCGGCTTTCCCTTTTAAGACCACTTCAGGGGGCGGAGACACCTTAGTTACAGTACACAGACCCTGGAGTGCCACTGACCTTTTTAACAATGTTCAGAATTCCCCAAAATCTGAGAGGACACCACCATTTTTCAGGAGGTATTGCAGGTCGTCATTGATTGCTACTGACCCAAGTGCGCTGACTTTAATCAATTGTTGAGAGCTGCTCTCCCTGCTGACAAGTTCACCCTGCTTAAGCAAAGATGTAACTGGCCAGCTGAAGAACCCTCCCTCAGGGCCTAAACGCATTAACCGACAGATTGGTACAGTCTGTTCTTGACATCTGCTTTAAGGAAACAGATTGGTCTAAAATCAACTCCTGTAAACAAGCTAGCAGCGAAAATCTGGCAGCCTTTCTTGAAAGACTGAAACAAGGCTTTGATCAATATTCAAGAATCATAGATGCTACCATTACTGACCCAGATGTTGTAGTATCAGTTTTGTTATAGGTCTGCAATCGAAAGGAACAGAAGGATAAAGTCCATTCTAATTGGTAGGGAAGGAAAGTATTTGACTGCAGTCTTGTTAGCCGCACAGCACTTTGAGAAAGCTGAAAAACAGAAAGCAAGTACTGAAGCAAAGCTTGTGGCTGTACAGATTGAGCAGTTAAAACCCACTTGGGGGAGGGATAGTTTCCGACCTACTTCAAAAGGGCAGAGAAGATGTCGTATCGCGCAGGTGGGATATGGAAACAATAATGAAGGACAGACTGGGAATGTGTATAATCAATGTAATTATTGTTACGTTTGGTCAGTGGAAAGCTGAATGTCCCAACAGGCCACCAAAGGGCATATGAGCCAACCAGTCCGCAGCCCCGGTTTCACCTGCATTTTCCCTGCCAGCCACATTCAATACCCGTTAGGACTCTTGAGGAGAAATTTAATTTCTGATGCTTGTGAATCTGATTAGAATCACATGCTGTGCATAGAGTCCAACATCTAGTGGTAACTGCAGAGTATTGCATCTTGTCTTTCGAGGATCGAAAGGGGTCGTCCACATGGGCGTGACTGTAACACTATCCCTAATGTGACAAATAGTGTACCCAAAATCCCTCGCACGTCGAGGTCCCTCAGATTGATTTTTTCCGCCCAGCTAGCTGGTCGCCTTATGCGGAGCTCCTACTTAGTGCAAAATTGTTATTTCCCGACTTCGGTCATTTATTATTAATTGTCCTCTCTTGGACAATTACTTCCTAAACCACTGACGAAGACAGCAAAGAACAGACTTCGACAGCTGGTGCTCCGGTCGGCTACCGCGTGGCCCGGCCTGCTGACCGGCCTATACAGTAGGGAGAGTGGGGTCTGGGGGTTTCTATTCTTTTCAAAAATGTCTTTCCTTCTCCCCTCTCTTTGCCCTTTTGGTTTTGCCGTCGATGTCACACACCTGAGCTATGGACAGGACAGCATTTAAATTTTGCCCTTGCTGTAAGGTAAAATACCCCTGCAAAGACGAGCACCGTCGGTGCAATAAGTGTCTTCCCCTCAATCATGACGAGGCGTCCTGTAAGAACTGCCTACTCCTGCGTCCTAAGACGATCAAGGAGCGTTGAGTGAAGCGGTGGGCGGCCTACGCCATGTCGCAGGCTGAGGGTAGCTCTGCCGCAGCAGCCACCGAAAGTGATGAGGAGCTAAGTGACAGCCATGGCTCCGATCCGGCTGCCATTGAGCTCACATCGGAGCGCGTGTGCTCCACGACGTCCTTTCGCGGCCCCACTCGGCACGATGATAGTCCTGCTATGGGGAAGGTACACCACGGCGACCGGGACGCACACGATACCCTTAGGACTAAACACGACCCCTGGTACCGCCTCGGCAGATCAGTCGAAGCGGTCCAAGGCGCCAATGGGTACGTCGAGTTTCTCGACGGCACCCACCGATTCGCTTGATCGGCAGCCCTCCCTGCAACCGTGTCAAGCGGCATGCGTCTGGGCACTGTACAAGTAAAGGCACCAGCCCCAAATCTCACAAAGTCGTTGAGACGCCTCCTAAGAGCGCGCTGACGCATAAAGCTCTGGTTGCGTCGAAGTCTATAGCGCAACCGTCTAAACGGCCTAAACCCCTCCCGGTAACGCCAAACATCAGCGAAGTCTTGCTAAGATCGTTTCAGCGGCCAGTAAATGGAAGGACAAGTCTAAAGACACGTCGAAAGACGCGTCTAAGACCCTCCTTGATAAATCTCGCCATTCTAGGCAAGGGTATCCCCAGGAGGAGTCCCTTCCCCCTCTGGCTCTTCTCCATGGACCAGAGAAAAATTTGAAGCGTGTATGGACAGGTTGGCTAAATTTGCGGACTTCTCTGAGAGGTTCAACCCTAAAAGTCCTAGGGAAGACTACCTTTATCCTGCAGTCACCAAATTTCAGAAGACATCCTGCCCTCTTCATGGGGAGGTTTATGACCTTACAGATCAAGAAGAACCCCTTGACCCTTTTTAGGAGGATGATCCCTTTGTGGATACCACTGATCAGACCCAGGATTGGGGGGAGGAGGGGTGACCAGCAGGGGGATGACCCACCATGGCTGTCATCCACCCATACCGCATACCCCGGACCCCGATACCATATGTATGGACCCTCCTTCCTCCCCTCCTCTGCGTCAGGCCTCACCTGTCGATGACCAGATGGCGTTTAGCGCCATTCTGAAGAAGGCAGCAGAACACTTCCAAATAAACATGCAATAAGCGGTGTTGGGTTCAGATTTCGTGGAAGACATATTAAAGGAGAAGCCTCCTGCCAGCCAAGCTATCCCTTTACTTAATTCCATCAAGAGGTACATCGCCCCTTCTTTGTTAACCCCATCTCAGACTAGGGCCGTGAACCCTCGGATGGAAAAATAGTTTCGCCCCTCACCTTCTAACCCCCTTTATCTTAGGGGTCATGCCACCCCAGATTCTCTTGTGGTTACGACTACAAGAAAAAGGACCGGGTCCCCTTGTCCACGGGTGAGACACTGCCGGACAAAGAATGTAAAAAGTTGTATGCTTTTGGGAAGAGAATGACTACTGTGGCAGCATATTCTACCCGCATATCCAACAACACCACGCTATTGGCCAGCTATTCTGACGTCCAATGGAACCTGCTGCAGGAGGGCCCGACAAGAGGTCCCTGAACCAGTGCATTCTTGTCTGCTTACAATTGTTTCAGAGGGTAAGCAGGTAAACCACAACATCCTCAAGAACACTTTGGATGCTGCTGAGACGGCAGGGAGAACCTTGGCCCAGGGTACCCTTTTAAAATGCCACGCCTGGTTGAACATCTCTGGTTTCAAACCAGAGACACCGGCGTCGTTGATCAACAAACCTGTGGAAGACTCTAACTTATTTGGCAAGGCTGTTAATGAGGCACTGGGAAGTCCTACTCTCGTTCCCCACACAACCAATATGGCTCAGCCAACAATTGGTCCTCAGGACAGGGGTCTGCATCTACAAACCCATATCCACCCAGAGGACAAAGCCATGGGAAAGGAAGGGGTTGCAACGCCACCCCCAGAGGGGCCCCGGCCTCCGGTCAGAAATGACTCTCCAGTCCGGGTCCCCTCCCATGCCTCCCCGGTCAGGGGGGATGTATAACATCATTCCTGCACACATGGAAGGGGATTACCACAGACCAGTGGGTGCTCACGACCGTCACCCACGGTTATTCCATAGAGTTCAGCCGACCACCTCGATACAGACCTCCAAGATCCAGGCGCCTAACACCGGAACACCTGAAGATCCTGCTGCAAGAAGTCGAGATCCTGCAGGAAAAGGGTGCAGTCGAAGTCGTCTCCGTTCTACAGGTAAACAAGGGTATTTATTCATTGTACTTCCTTGTACCCAAAAAGGATCTCACCATGCGCCCTATGCTAGACTTGCACCCAGCAAAACAAATTTGTCAAACCACAAAAGTTTCGGATGGTAACTTTGAAAGAGGTAATTCCTCTACTAACGGACATGAAATATGCACACTTTCATATTTCAAGGACAAACATTATCAGTTCAACGTCCTTCCCTTCGGCATTGCCTCAGCCCCAAGAATATTCACAAAGGTACTGGCAGTTGCAGAAGCACACCTGCGCAGGCAATCCATCCCAGTTTATCCTTACCTCGACGACTGGTTCATAGTAGGGGACTTCTAGGAACATGCCTGTGAACACTCAAAAGACGGTAGACCTCTCATTCAGTCGGAGGTTCTCCATAAACGAGAAGAAATCCAGCCTAGACCCCAGCCAAGTCAAGCAGTTTCTGTGGGCTCTAATTCAGACAGAAGACGGCCTTGTCTTCCCCTCCAACGAGAGGGTTCAAAACATGCTGTTTCAGATCCCTCAGTATGTAGCCAGTCGAGCGGTGACGGTATGCAAGGCCATGCGACTGTTAAGGATGATGGCATCCTGCATTTACTTGGTTTCTTATGCACGTTTGTGCATGCGCCCCATGTAAGAGTGGCTCAACAGCCAGTTGTGTCAGGCCAGCGGACAATGGGACAATCTAGTGGTTGTCTCTGCAGCCCTCATTCTCTCTCTGCAGTGGTGGTCGAGGGAAAACCTCTTGAAGGGGAAAACCTTCACCACCCTTGCAGTAGAAGCCACTCTCATGACGGGCGCGTCTCTCACGGGGTGGGGGGGGCGCTCACCTTCCACAGACAGCGCACAGCGTTTGGTCCCCAGCAGTAGCATCCAACCACATAAACCTGTTGGAGCTGCTAGCGGTTTTCAAAGCACTGAAGGCCTTTCAGACAAATTTGCAGGGAAAGACCGTACTGATACTCGCAGACAGCACCACGGCCATGTACTGCCTGAACAAGCAAGGGGGCACTCACTCTCCAGGGCTGTCCAAACTATCTCGGAACATTTGGAAATGGGTTCTAAAACACAAGGGGCCTCATTACGACCCTGGCGTTAAGGGGTTACCGGTAACGGTAATCCCTTAACGCCTGATTACGAGGTCCCTTTGCGGGTCCCGACTTTAACGGCTGGTTTTACCAGCCGTTAAGGAAGGAACCTGCAAAGGGACTTTCGAGCTAATTACGGTATTGCAATTTGCGATACCGTAATTACCGCCTTCACCATTCCCATTGAGCCCTATGGGGCAAAAATAGCAATGGGGAAGGGGCAATGGTGAATGGGGAATTACCGCCCCGCCAACCTTGGAATGGGGCGGTAATTCCACCATTCACCATGGCGGAATCTGGCATTGACCATGGTGCTAATAGCACCATGGTTTTCCGCCTGGGTTGTAATGAGGCCCAAGATGTTTCTAATGTCTCAACACGTTCCAGGTGAACTCAGTCTTCTGGCAGATGTGCTCAGCAGAGACTTCCTGTTGCCCTTTCGAGTACGAATGGCGATGAAACGGACTGTTAGGAAGAATTCTCAGAAATGTGCTAATTCCCTCCACCTTAGAGACCCCCCGCAACTTTGCTGGATTTTGAGGACTTGATATTTTTTAACCTGGAGAGAGTGACACCCTTTTCCCACTCTCATGTATTTTAATGTGATTTCTGAGCTTTGTGTTTCTTTTGGTTATGGAGCCTGACAAACTCCATAGGCATCATCTTTTACATTGTGTCACACAGCACCTTCAGTGCAGTGGCACAGGGAAGTCTTTCGGATTTCCCAAAGGTTGAAATACTACTGTTTCCCAGAGCAGTAAAGTGAAATTGACTTTACTTACATTTGTAACTTTTTAGACCCAGCACACACTATCTTATAATAGGGTGCTGGAGGGGTTACCTAGTATCCCCTTTGTCTAGCTTCTCATGTAACATTTTTTATGTTACAGTTTTCTCACTGAATGGCTGGTTGCAGTGGTCCACTTTTAACTGCCGTGCGGTGCATTTACCAGCAGGCTGCGTTCGCAGCCGCAGTAAAGCACCCAAGGGTGCAATTTTTGTCAAAAGGCCCTGGTGTTGTTTTTTTCGCCATTTCTTCGTTGAAAGGTCTTTCTTGAGATTTACTCTGCGCGCCAAACCAGGTTTGGTACCTTTGTTTGCTTTGCCTTTGGCGGGATTCACGAGTGAAGCCCGCCTCTGGCTGCAGGGTGTCTGGGGTGGGCAGGAAGTGCGGGAGGTTCCCGACACTCCCTGTGCTTCGTCTCCTAGGAGACCTCTTAGGATTGGTATCTGTGTTTCCTATTAGGCTGTTGAGCCATCTGCTTAATCTCCCTTCCCATGAGTGGAATGCCTGGAGTGTGACTGTGTAGAATGTTGTGGCGTGAGATTCCACCCAGGGCAGTTGAGAATGATGTAGCCTGGATGGTGGGAGCCAGTGGGCTTCCCTCTAACTGTAGTCCTTAATTCTCCTGATGAGACCTGATTAAACCTGCTTGAAGATCTCTCTTGGCATCCTGAGTATCCTTTAGCATGAATGACCCTACTTAAGGTCACAACACATTTTGGCGACGAGTTGGTCTTGGACAACCCTGGAGAAGATGTTACCTGTGTTTTTGGGCCCAGGGGGGGGGAGGGGAGGGAGGAAGAGGGGGAGGGGGAGGAGGGGATGAGAGGGGGGTAGAGGCGGGGAAGAGAGGGGGGAGATGGAAGCCACTGCCACCAATAATGAGTCCCACCACCAGGGGGAAAGAGGGTGTCTTGGATAGCTTCCAGTGAGAAGCAGAGAGGGAGAGACTATCCCCAGGGAAGATTGTTGAGGCTGCCTCCGTGTGGGAAAAAAAGGGGGGGTGCCAGGAAGGGATTGAGAAGACAGCGGTGGGCACCCAGTGATTATAGCAACGCCTGTGACGATGCGCTATGAGGTAGCGTGGGGTGCATGCTGAAGAAGCTCCAGTGAACGTTTGAAAGGTGTCGAAGATCCTTGACGGCCGTTAGGAGGATTGCAGATTGACTCTCCCCTGAGTTGTAGGACATGTCAGCGAGTTTAGTGCACGAAGACATTAGATATATAGGCTAGCAACCGAAATGTGAAACCATATGGCTTTACCGTGGTGCTGGAGATGCTGTGGAGAGTTCTGGTGTGGCCCAATGCTGTGGGCCACTGGCATTATGTGCGCGATACATAGCGTGGCTGATTTGGCCGTTCTGGGCTGCGGAGCTCCGTGCGGCTCTGTCTACCAGGTAGAACTGGTGACGTCACTGCAACTGCTGGAAGTGTTAGTGATTGCTCTTGGAATGCTGGTGTCATCATGTATCTCCCAAAGGTGTTACGAACGGAAATGTTGGTGAGGCGGAGAGCAACAGTAAACTTGATAGTAAAGCACCCAATTGCGTGCTTTCACGTGTCCAGGAAGTGTCTCTCATGCAGCTCACCGAGTTCAGCTGTGACTGTCTGAGTTCCCGGAGGAGATCGAGCCGAGCCGTAGGCCACAGGAAATAACGTCCTTGTGGGAGTCCCTATGGAGGACTACTCTGATACTACTTTGAACTGGCACTGATGCTATTTTGTGACATACCGGGCAAGGTTACGTTGGGTCAGCATCGGGTTTGGGAAAGTGTTCTATGTTGTCAAAGAGAAAAAAGGAGGAGGAGGATGTGCGCTTCCTGCGCTGTATGGAAGACTGTCATGTGCTTCACTATGCATCGAGTACTGTTGTGTGCATCACTATCCACTAGTGCGGCGGCTATTGTTCTGGAAGGAAAGGTGAAGTCAAAAGTCAAATAGCACGCTATGCAGTTTAGTTTGTAAAGTTCACGTGAAAGGAAATGTTCGAAGTAAGGATATGTACAATGTCACGTGCGGCTAGGGTAGCTGCTGCAGAGTAGACTTGGAATTTGTGAAGTGTAGACAGCAGACTCTCTAAACTAGGTGCTACGCTGTGAAAAGAAGCACGGATTTCCTATTTATTGCTTCCAGTTTGTAGTTCTGGGAAGTGGATGCGAGCACAAAGTTTGAACGGCGCATGTTGATTAGTGAGTACTTTGCATCGGACATGCTTTAGTTTAACGTCTTGAGGCTTTCCAGGATCTTTAAATTGCATTAAG
This sequence comes from Ambystoma mexicanum, assembly GCF_040938575.1. Lineage (NCBI taxonomy): Eukaryota > Metazoa > Chordata > Amphibia > Caudata > Ambystomatidae > Ambystoma > Ambystoma mexicanum. The sequence goes on along the minus strand of NC_090927.1, from coordinate 1,237,368,694 downwards.
GTTTTTTTAAGGCAACATGAACTTCTAGAGTGTCGAAATTTGCCAGTATATTGTTGCGAAAGGTGTTGGGTACATAGATGCATGAATGTGTGGGATTGGCTCATTGATGTTGGTATGATGAGTGAGCATGGGTGATTGTGCAACCCATTGATGTGTATTTGACATGAGGTGGGTGTGGCTGAGTTGAGTGGGAAGGCTTTGTTGGGAGGTGACGGGGTGAGTGGCAGGAAGAAGAGCAGTGTGTTGTTGGATTTTGTGAGGCAGACTGGGAGGTGGGAGGAACTGTGAGTTTATGTAAGTTAAATAATGATTGGTGGGTTAGGTGCACATCATCCATTAGGATGGGGAAGCGCCTGCGTGAGTCCGCCCACGCTTTCGATAATTTAAAGAAAGAAAAAGAAAGAAAGAGGTAACCCATTGATGTTGTTTAGGCATGAGGTGTGCATGCTTAGGTGTTTTAGTATGGGTTAGAGGTAACTCATTGAAGGAACAGGTGTGGGGCAGGGCCCTGCTCGCAAGCTTTGAGCGGCACAGAGTGGTTGGGACGCCTCCATTCCTTGTGGTCAGTGTCTAGGGGTGAGACTCTTGTAGTCTACCTGGACGGAGGTCGGGATGTGTGTTGGTGTTGTGTTCATGTTGTGAGTCTGCTTGAAGAAGGTGTTTTGGTCCAGTAAAGAATTTGGTTGAAGTGGACTTGGTGTACTTTGGATTTGTCATGCCAAAGTAAGGTTTCAAGTTTTTTGTGTTTCCAATTTGGTTCACAGTAAGTGCCAAATAAAGCTTGGCGCTTGCCTGTGATCTTAGGGCAAATTTAGCTTCTTTCTTGTAGCTGCCAGAGGTCTTCGCCGTATGTGTTTGATCGTTTGGGTTGAGGCTCAATGTACCAGTGGCTCAGTTTGAGTGGCCGTCAAACTGGGGTGTAGTGAGTGAGTGTTTCTTTCTGATTGGAATTCCTCAGTGTGTGTGGTTGCCCAGCTGTGACAATGGTGTGTTTGAGTCTTGGCATGTGTGGTGTAAGAGTGTGGGTTGCATGTTCCCGGTTCTCCTGTCATACCTATCCGGGCTGATTTTTTTGGAAGCTAGTTGGTCTTCTCGTTGTGGTGCAGTAGGACCCTTGCCAGTCCCTTTTGGGGAGTTGTGCTTGGGGTGGCAGCCCCATGATCCACTTGTGACAGGGGTGGATAGGAGGTATTTGGAGTTTGTTTTGAGGGTTTTTGTTGTGTATGCTTAGTTGCCCAAGGTGGGGCTGGCAGTGCTCGGCAGGTTTGAGGCTCTCAGGTGGTAGCGGTGAGCGGAAGGTGTTCTGCGTTGTTTGGTTGGGATTGTAGTTGAGTTGGTGTGCTCCTTCTGCCAGAAACCTAGTTACGCCTGTTGGTACAATCCTTTCCCTGGTTGTGTGCATGCTTTGAGGTGTGTTGTACTCTGAGTTGTGAGTGGTTGTTTTGATGTAGAGAGGTTATGTGTGTGTTGTGTGGTGGCAAGGAAGGGAGGTGTTAGCATTGGTTTCTTTTGCTGAGGTAAGGAAGGGAGGTGTTAGGATTGGTATCTGTGTTTCTTATTAGGCTGTTGAGACATCTGCTTAATCTCCCTCCCTGTAAGTATGCTGTGTGCCTGGACCTGTGAGGTCATGAGTGATATGCCTGGAGTGTGACTGTGTAGAATGTTGTGCCGTGAGATTCCACCCAGGGCAGTTGAGAATGATGTAGCCTGGGTGGTGGGAGCCAGTTCCTCTGTAACTGTATTCCTTAATTCTCCTGATGAGACCTGATTAAACCTACTTGAACATCTCTCCTGGCATCCTGAGTATCCTTTAACATGAATGACCCTACTTAAGGTCATAACAAGACCCAAATGCGCTCTGTAGTGATTGGCCGGCTGGCTGTCCAGCAAGGACAGCCACCCTGCTGGGTGACTGACAGCTGGGCTGGAATGAATGGGAGAAAACTGAATAAAAGGCAAGGCTTTTGGCTTGGAAGGCAGAGTCGACCACTGGACGAAGGAACCGAAGGACGCCTGCTTCAACTCCTGGACCGTTGGTTTTCCCGATGAGGCCCTGCTGCTGTGCTGAAACTCCAAATTCGTATCGACAGAGAAGCCCCTGCAAGGACGACTTCTCCCCTTGAGTTGGTGGGACCAATCAACTCCAAAGTAAGCCACCTGGACATTCTCTCTGAGCTGGTTGACTGCGTTGCTGCTGGAAACCGAAACGCCAGGGAGAGGAACACCAGATTGTGTGCATTGCTTTTAAGCTGGCCAAGAGCTCCAGGAAGATCCTCCGGACTCCCAGGAAGCAGGACTGACCGAGCCTGAGCCCCCTCAACAGAGTGCGGGACCCCAGAAGCAAGGAAAGTCCATCTCGACAGCCAGGAACCGCAGTGTTGCTATTTGCGGTAGTCACGAGGAGCTGAAACACTGAAGTGCCACTTGTTGGAAAGATTGCTAGTTGCGAGTGGTGACCATCCCATTGTAGTGCAGGAGTCCCCAGAAATCCTCCCTCTTGTCCCCACGACTGAGGCCCAGGAACAGAGAGATCTGCAGCGCTGCACAGGAACAGAAGTCATCTGCTGCACTTTTTCTTCAATACAAAGGTACTGTAAAGTCTGAGAGAACTTAACCTCTTGTTGTAGAGTTGCATGCATCTTCTACTACCCAGAAGTCTAAACCGCTTGTGGCCCTACATTGATTCTTCTTTTCTTCAAAGGCTTGTAAAACATTGTGCAAAGACTCTTTCTACTTATATACCAGAAATGCTTCAGCCCATATAAGACTTTTGCCCATTTACTTTGGCTTAAGCTGTTATAACTGAATGACTCTTCTAGTGGCTCTAAAAGTATTTGCCTGCTTAAGAATATTTATGATCTCTTGTTTGTTCTAATAACCTTTTTCTTCAACCAATTTCTAAAAGTATTCTAAATTCAACAATAAGATATTAATGTCCCCAGCACCCTAGCTATTGAAGTCACCTGAGGGTCTAGGTTGTGACTGTGGGCCATTCCAAAAGGGTATTTACTGATTTCTCCAGCATGGGGTCTGGCATGGATTCACATGCTCATGAATATTCCCCGTCGTCAGGCTGGGAATCCTCGGTAAAGAAAAAATCTGTTTCAGTTTCGTTTCTGAACTGTCTTTCTACTAGTAACCAATCACTGGGGTCTGGGTCATACTGCCCCCAGCCAATGACTGCCCTCTACCTAAGCCCCTCCTCTGGCAGCCATCTTTAGATTTTTACCGCACGTTCAAGTGTTCGGAGTCCTCGTGCTGTAGCTCGAGCTTTTACTGTGTTTTGCGTTTTTTCAAAGAGTTTACTCTTATATTTTCGGTCAATCGAGCCTCAAGCTCCACCGATACTACTTCCGATCAACGGGGACCCGTTTTCGGAATTTCCTACGCCCCTCAAGGGCAGCTTTTCATCGAGTTTCCACTTCTCGGAAGATTCCAGAAGATCTTTGAGGCCTACCCCGCGTGGTCTTGGCCCAGGACAAAGGAAGCATGACGCCTGTCGGACCCAAGCTGTTCAGGAACTGCCCTGGATGCGGGCTACAGAACATCTTTAACGAGGATGAGCACTCTCTGTGCCTCTACTGCCTTCACAATGACAAATCGCACGTGGAGAAGGACTGTGCGTTTTGTAAGAACATGTCCGAACGGACAATGAGGGATCGTCGTACTTGACTCGCCAACTGGCTGGAGGGGAAGAGCCCAGCAGCAGGTGAGAAGAAGTAGTAGTCAGAGCGGTCTTCTAAGACCTTTGAGGGCGCTCCAGCGACGGGGGCCCAACAAAAGGCAAAGCACTGCGAGTCCGCGGGCACCGGGAGCACCGATCGGTCGGGCTCCTCGGCTGCCAGGCAGGGCGCATTATCACCAACGCCATCAACCACGAGCCAGCGCTCTGGCTCGGGGAAGAGGAAGCCAGAGTACCCGGGTAAGCTTCGGGAGTAGTCCCTGTCGATCCTGACGGAGACAGCCGAGGGGGAGCGAGGCGGTGATCCTCCCCCCCCCCCCAAAGGTTGAAGGCCTCAGGCGCGCCCAAAGTCGCGAAGGCCCCGATTCACTCGGCTAAGGCCTCCATAGAGGGAGTCGTGGCGGCCCTCGCGAAGCCTGCGGAGGCTTTCCCAGTGGAGACTACCTCCGGGCCTAGAGTTTCCCTGCCACCGCGGAGGTAATCCTCTTTTCAGCCTATCGATAAGACCCCTGTGAACCCCGTGCAGAGAAAGAGGGGGGGGTGGTAGCCATTACGGACACAGATACCACCTCTGAAGATGAGCTGGCTGGCGTCGCAAAGATCCTGGACAAGAAGTTCGAGGAGGTCCGGTCCTACGGGAGGGATCCTGACGAGGCGGACGAAGAAAGAGATGGCGGTGCCGACGAGGAACCGCAGGCCGTGGTGGGGACGGAGGATCCTACTCCCCAACCGTTCCTCCCGTCGCAACCGATGCCTGTGCGACAAGACAACTCGGGAGCGATCTTGATAGCTATTCAGGCCTTGTGTACGGAGATAAGGACAAGGTTGCCCTTACCGCCACAGCGGACGATCCAGCAGAGCCTGGACCGTCGGGAAGCCCACCGAGCAAGCGGAGGAGAACTCATCCCCCTCCTCCTTTCCAGCCTTCACAGCCTTCACCTCCTCCGAGGGATGAGACGGGAATGGAGACGGCAGGAACGGATGACGGTGGTGACGATGGAATGGACCTTCCATCACCACCCGCTCGGGCCTCCCCTCCCGACGAAATTGGCTCATTCCACGCCATGATCGCCAGGGCATATGAGCACTTCCAGCTCTGCCCCGAAGAACAGAAGAAGGAAGGTTTCCTCTACCAACGGCGGGAGGCCAAGACGAAGACTGTCATCTCAGTCCCGTTACTGGACGACATCTGGGACGAGGGGCTGGCGCTCCTGAATGACCCGTCCACAGCCCCTGCTAAGAGACCGGTACGAGAAGAAGTACCGGGTCCGGGACTCTGCCCCCATTTGCCTCAGGGCACAGCCGTCCCCGGATTCCGTGGTCTCTGCGGCAGCCAAGAAGAAAGTGGAGGGGCACGGCTTCAACTTCTCAGCCGGACGGCGAGGGAAAGAAACTGGACGCCATGAGACGACAGGTCATCTCGGCGGCGGCAACGACTATTAAAGCAGCCAACGCCCTCGCGATTGTGGCTCGCTACGACAGGGAGCTGTGGTTTAAGATCGCTCCCCTGCTGGACTTCCTCCCGGACGACAATAGGGCTGAGGCCCTGGAAATCCTACAGGAAGGCGAGGTGGCTTCGGACTACGCCATTACGGTGGCCACGGACATCGCTGACACCGGCTTTCGCCAGATGGGCAACAGCGTTTGCCTTCGCCGGCGCGGCTGGCTCAAGGCCACCGACTTCCGCCAGGACGTGCAGACCAGGGTTCTGGACATGCCCTTCGACGGGAACAACCTGTTCGGCAAGACAGTGGACGAGTCACTGCAGGCCATCAAGGCAGACACCGAGACTGCTCAGGCCTTGGGTGTTCTTCAACAACGACGGCCGTCCTTTCAGAACTCCGGAGGCAAGCAAGGTGCCTCCAAAGGATTTGGCGGCGGTTCCTCGTCGTACCGCCAAGCGGCCCGCTCCTCGTCGCAGGAAGCCTACAGAGGATGCGGCAAGACAGGAGGATCTCATCGTTGTCGCCAAGGAGGCAAGACCGCCGCCAAGCAGGACTGAACCGGCCGTGGCGTCGGGCCCCCACCCAAGCACCCACCCAAGCACCCCGGTGGGAGGCCGGCTGGCGAAATTCGTCAGCGTGTGGGAGTCCATCTCCACCGACCGTTGGGTGCTAGATGCCCTGGCCCGCGGGCACACCCTGGAATTTCAGCGAAGGTGTCCCCGTATACCACCCGTGGCCAGGAAGGAAAACCACGTCCCACAACTACTTCTGGAGGTACGAGCGATGCTAAGAAAGGGAGCCATAGAACTCGTCCCAAAAAGGCTCCGGGGCTCTCGAGTGTACTCGCGGTACTTCCTCGTCCAGAAGAAGACCGGCGGTTGGCGACCCATCCTGGACCTTCGTCGTCTAAACAAGTACATCAAGTCTCAGAAATTCCAGATGTTCACCGTCCAGCACGTACTGGGACAGCTGGAGGAAGGCGATTTCCTATCGTCTCTGGACTTGGAGGATGCCTACTTCCACATCCCCATTCTAAAGGCACATCGCAAATTCCTAAGATTCGTGGTCCAGGGGGGGGGGCACTACCAGTTCAAAGCCCTTCCCTTCGGATTGAAGTCGGCGCCCAGGGTATACACCAAGTGCCTGGCACCAGTGGCGGCGCGGCTGCGCCTGCAGGGGATCCAAGTTTACCTCTACCTGGACGATTGGCTCATCCGGGCAAAGTCAAGAGAACTCGCCGTCGATCACACAGCAAACACTGTCCAACTGCTCACAGATCTGGGATTCTCGATCAACTTTGTGAAATCCCGCTTGGTACCGTCGCAAGTCGCCCTGTTCCTGGGAGCCAGACTCGACACAGTGGCGCGATTGGCTTCGCCGTCGGAGGAGAGAACGAAGGACATCCTGGGCAAGGTACAACGGCTGTTGACCATGGACGTGGCCAGAGTGAGGTCCATCAAGTCCCTACTCGGCATGATGTCCTCGTGCATCTACCTCGTGCGCCTATGCAGGTTGCGGATGTGACCACTGCAGGAGTTCCTCGACGCCCGTTGGATGCAAGCGGCGGGCAGTTTAGAGGACCGAATCTCATTCAACGAGACTTTCCGCCAAGCGATCCGGTTGTGGGGCACCCGCAAGCATTTAGCGGCGGCATTGAAATCCAGGCACTGGCACATTAGGAAACTGTGACGACGGACGCCTCCCTGGAGGGATCGGGAGGGCACACCGGAGATCTCCACGCAAGATGCCTTTGGCTCCCGGAGGAGAGGTCGCTGCACATCAATGTCCTGGAGCTCCGAGCCGTGTTCTGGGCCCTCAGGTCGTTCCTGCCGTCTCTCAAGGGCAAGGTGATAAGGATCTTCACCGACAACACCACCACGATGTTCTTCATCCGGAAGCAGGGGGGCACCAGATCCCCAGCCCTATCCAAGGAAGCGCAGGCTCTGTGGCATTGGGCCTTCGCCCAAGGGATGTTTCTGGTACCCTTCCATCTGGCAGGAATAAAGAACACCATTGGTGACTCAGCAGGTAGCTGTGCTTGTGCCATGAGTGGGAGCTGCGGCAGGATCAAGTGGATCTCCTATTCCGACGATGGGGCAATCCCCAGATCGATCTATTCGCGACAGCGATGAACGCCAAGTGCCGTAGGTTCGGCAGCAGGTTTCCCCAGCCAGGGAGCATGGGTGATGCCTTCTCATTCCCCTGGGACGGCCTGTTCCTGTATGCGTTCCCGCCGTTGCTGCTGCGACTCATCAGTCAACTCAGACGGTCCTGGTGCAGGATAATCCTCGTCGCACCGGCGTGGCCGAGGCAGATTTGGTTCCCGGACCTTCTGGACATGTCAGCGTCCCCCCCAGTCAAACTGCCGACGAAAGCGGATCTTCTCGCCAGAGAAGGAGGCGCCATCCTCCACCACGACCCAGTGTTGCTGAACCTGCAGGTCTGGCTCCTGCAGCACTGGAGTTCGGAGGGTACAATAACCCGATGGACTGCAAGGAGGTGCTTGCAAAGGCCAGGGCGTCCTCGACTCTCAAGTGCTATGGACACATATGGAAGAGGTTCTGTAACGCTCACCTGACTCCCACGGAGGCGCTGGCCTGGTTCGCGCTGCTGTGACCTCTTCTAAGGTGATGCGCAGGGTTCGGAAGACGGACTGGACCGGGCCCCCAAATCTGGCTTGTCTGGCTTTGCAGAAGTATCCTTCTGTAGGCGAAAATAGGGGATTAACTGTCTGCAGGGTAATGCAATCGGCCTCCCACCCTCCTCGAAACCCTTCTGTGATTCCTCGTAGCGTCTCACCTTAGGGTCTGGAAGGACGAGCTCTCCATCCTGCTTCTGACGCAGGGGCGTGTTGGTATCCAGTTACTTCACTGGATTTTCGGATTGGTGAGAACCAAACTTGCTTGGCTTCCAGGTAAGTTTTTTGATAAGAGGTTCCCCTTGTGTCCATGCATTAATGTACTAATGCTAGTGTCTTTTTCTCCATAGGGGCGGGGTTACGGAATGCCGGGGTTCCGGCACCGACCCCAGATGAGAGGTGAAATCCTTGTAGAAATCAGGTAAATCTTTAATGAGCGTTTTTTGGTAATGTCTTTTCATTCGCTCATTAACGCTGATGTCTCTTTTTCCCCTTAGGGGCCGGGGTCCGGAAATGCCAGGATGCGGCGCGGACCCGAAATGAAGAAGGAATGAATCAACAGGTAAGTCTTAAGATGGAGATTTAGCTTTCCTTATTCCCTTCTCTCTCTCACCTTTTGTTCTGGTCTTTTTCTCCCTAGGCGCTGGGGCGTGACTGCGAATCCGGATGATCGCTGCTGAACATGGAGGCGCCCTGTAAAGGTGAGTGGAAAGCGGCGCTGCAGCGATCGACGCGATGAGCTTTTAAATAAGTCTTCCTTTTCAGGATTGTCGGCGAGATGTCTCCGGGATGCGGATTTAGCAGGTAAGGACTTTTCCTTCTTCTGTTCTCTTCTTCTCTTCCTTTGCAGGTGATCCAGGATGCTGGCAGGCGTGGCAGAAGTCAGGATGCAGGAGCAGACACGGTGAGCGTCCAGCTGCTAGATGCAGAACAACGCGAAGCACATGTGGCTGTTCGGGTGGGGTTTAAATAGCCTTGGAAGAAGTTCCAGGTATGTATCCTTCCTCCAATCAGGTATGTATCCTTCCCCGACCACGTCCGGATGGTAAATTAGTCCCACAGGTAAAGTAGTTCCTTTCAGGCCTCAAGGAGGCCGGGATCCTGCAGTATGGTCTGCATCAGGTAAGTGCACCCAAGCACTCCCATAATGAGCCTTGCGCCTATGGCGCCAGAACTGATGTCTTTTATGAGCCTGGCGCCATAGGCACCAGGACACTGTCCAAAGGGCCCCTTTATGGGGTTGCTGGGTCCTTCTTTGGGGACTGGATGTCCGCTATCGGGGACGCAGGGCTTGAACTGACTCCCCGGGAGCGGTCATCATGACAGCACTCCCCCCCCCCCCCCCCCCCCCAAGGCCTCTCCCAAGGTTGTTCCCTCCGGGGGTTTCGGTTTGTCTGGGAAGAGTCGGTGGAATTTCCTGACTAATCGAGGTGCATGCACATGGTCGCTGGGTTCCCACGACCTCTCCTGAGGTCCGTACTCCTTCCAATCAATTAGGTAGAACAGTTTTGACCTAAACATTTTTGAGTCTAAAATGTTCTTCACTTCGAATTCGGGCTCCCCATCTATTAGAATAGGTTCTGGAGGTTTGAGTAGTCTGGTTCCGGGTTCCACTGGTTTCAGAAGTGACACATGAAAAACAGGGTGAATTCGCATACTAGCTGGTAAATCAAGTTTAACAGCCACTGGGTTAATTATTGCCGTAATAGAATAAGGTCCCAGATATTTTGGGTTAAAAGTTCGAGGCCCTTTGAGTGGTAAATGTCTGGTAGCTAACCACACTTGATCCCCAATCTGATACGGAGGTGCTTCACTCCGATGTAGATCAGCATTCTCCTTGTATTTTCTCTTGGCTTGTTGTAAATGCGTAGTTGCCTCTTTGAAGGCTTGGGTAATTGTAGAATGCAGATGTTCTACTTCAGGCATTCCGAGGTTCTGAGGTGAGTCAAGGTTTGAGGTTCGAGGGTGATGCCCAAACAAAGTATAAAAAGGACTGTGGCCAGTTCCAGAGTGTACCGAATTATTATATGCATTTTCGGCTATCCAAAGAATGTCTTTCCAGTTGCTTTCAGATTACTGTAACATACAACGTAAGTACTGCTCAAGGGTCTGATTTGTCCTCTCGCTCTGACCATCGGTGTGAGGGTGGTGACTGGTCGATAATCTTACGTCGATCTGTGCCATTTGACAACATTTTTGCCAGAAGTGGGAAATGAATTGGCTTCCCCGGTCAGAGATTAGTATAGATGGGGATCCATGTAGCCGAACAATATTTTCGAGGAATTCTTTGGCTAGGACAGAAGCTGAAGGTAAACCTTTCAAAGGAATAAAGTGGGCCATTTTGGAAAACAAATCCACAATTACCAGAATAGTATTGTACCCCGAACAAGGAGGCAGGTCCGTAATAGAATCCATTGATAGGGTGTGCCAGGGTGCTGGCGGTATGTCTAGAGGTTGAAGGAGACCAGCTGGTCTTTTCTTTTGACTTTTATTTTGGGCACAAACACCACAGGACATCACAAAAGATTTAACATCTTTTCGCCAAGAGGGCCACCAAAATTGTCGTTTCACCTTTTCCTCTGTCTTGGCAATACCGGGGTGTCCCTCTATTAATGTATCTTGATAACCGGAAATAACTAGTTCGTGTAATTCCTTATGTGGCAGGAATAAGCGTCCTTGGAAATAAGGTAAACCATTATCTATGGTAAAGTCTGATCCCTTTTGTATCCATTCCTGTGAGGTTATGGGGTCCAGGAGTTGTTTCAATCTGGCTTGAATGTCTTCAAGCGTCTGTAACGAAGTCATGCCTAGAATCCTCTGTTCGGGAATTATTGGTACTGGTTCCGAGTTTGTATCAGATTCTCCCATTCCAATTCGGGATAAGGCGTCTGCTTTGCCATTCTTGCAGCCAGGTCGATAGGTAATCACGAAATCAAATTCAGCGAAAAACAAAGCCCATCGGAGCTGCCGTAATGACTGAGCCTTGGCGGTTTTCAAATACTGTAAATTCCGGTGATCAGTGATCACTGTAATGGTATGTCGAGCGCCAAGCAGATAATGCTGCCATGCTTTAAAAGCGAACTTAATGGCTAACAGTTCTTTGTCCGTGATTGCATAATTAACCTCGGGTGCCGAGAATTTTCTGGACCAAAATGCTACGGGATGCAGTTGGTTGGTTTCGGGATCTCTTTGGGACAGGACAGCTCCCATGGCTAGGCTGGATGCGTCAGTCTCGACGACATAAGGGAGATCTGGACGCGGGTGTTTCAATATAGGTGCGGAGGTAAACTTAGCTTTTAAATCCTAAAAGGCCTGCTCGGCTTCTTCAGACCATTCAAAACGTTTATTTTTCCTGAAGAGTGCAGTAATGGGTTGTACCACGCGTGAAAATTCCGGGATAAAACTGCGATAGAAATTGGCAAAGCCGAGCATGCTTTGAACCCCTTTTACAGAGCTAGGTGATGGCCATTTGAGGATGGCATCCACTTTTCTTGAGTCCATTCGGACTCCTTTGGGTGTCAGGATGAAACCTAGAAACTCGACTTCTGTGGTATGGAAAACACATTTCTCCAATTTAGCAAATAGTTTGTGTTGGCGCAGTTTTTCAAGTACTGCCCTGACGTGTTTTCTGTGATCAGATTCCAAAGAGGAGTACACCAGAATGTCATCGATATATATGACAACACAAACATCGATGAGTTCCCGAAGGACATCATTCATGAAGTATTGGAAGGCAGCCGTTGCGTTACACAATCCGAAAGGCATCACCTGGTACTCGAATAATCCGTATTTAGTACGGAAGGCAGTTTTCCATTTGTCGCCTTCTTTAACTCGTACCAGATGATAAGCCCCCCGGAGATCTAACTTGGTGTATATGCAAGCGTCCTTCACCTGGTCAAGGAGTTCAGGGATCAGAGGCAGAGGATAACGGTTTTTAACCGTTATCTGGTTCAATGCGCGGTAATCGATACAAGTTCTAAGGTCGCCTTCTTTTTTGGGCACGAAGAACAAAGCCGAGGATGCCGAGGACTTTGACGGGCGAATATAACCATTAGCTAGGTATTGATCCAAATATTGTCTCAAATGCAGGTTCTCAGGTTCGGTAAGGGCATAAATCCTGCTACAAGGGGGTTGTGCACCGGGCACCAGATCGATTTGGCAATCGTACGATCTGTGAGGAGGTAACGTGTTGGCCTCTTCCTTTTGGAAGATGTCCTGAAAGTCTTGGTATTCCGGAGGTAGTTGCATGGAGGCAGAGGTTACAGGTGCTAGATTAATCTTCAGGTTTTCTGGGTAGCAGGTTTGTGTACAATCCGGGAAGGTTATTCTCTTAGCTCGCCAATCAATTCAAGGATTATGTGTCTCTAGCCAAGATATTCCAAGAATAACCTGAAACTGTGGAGCCTTGATTACATCAAACACAACACCCTCCCGATGGCCGTCGGGACCAATAAGAGTCACCTCAGTAGTGGAATGTGTTACCGGTCCAGAGGCAATTTCAGTTCCATCGACTGTGGTGATGACATCTTTGCTGGTTTTAGGACGGAGAGGGAGGTTAATCCTAGAGACCAATTCACGATCCACATAGTTTCCAATAGCCCCACTATCGATGTATACCTTTATTGCATGCAACCGCTTAGGCTGTTCTGGATCTACGAGAACCATTGGCACAATGAAATGCGAGGTCTGAGAGTTAGTTTTCAAGCTCGGCAAGCCGACCCCTACACTTGTCGGGCGGAGTCGTTTCCCGAAACAGAGTCTTCATGGTTTTTATCAGCGGCTCCTACCGCCTTTTGGGGCGGTTTTGGCGGGCAATCTCGTAGAAAGTGTCCAGAATTCCCACAATAAAGACATAATTTGAACTGCCGCCTCCTTTCACGTTCCTTTTGAGTTAAGGGTCCTTTAACCCCTCCAATTTGCATAGGCTCAGAGACATCAACTCCCTTGGGATTAGCATGGGTCTTGACCAACACCCGGGTCTCAAACCTGGACCGATCTGCTTTTCTGTTTTGAAGTCTGTGATCCAATTGGACCACTAAGTCTATATACTCTGTGCATTCTTGGGGCGGATTTACAACTTGGGCCAAGACATCTTTAAGTTCTCCGCGTAGGCCTCGATAAAACAACATGACTCTTTCATCCTCTGGCCATCCCGTTTCCACAATTAGTCTATTAAAGGTTGCAATATAGGATAGGAGGTCCTGATTGCCCTGTCGCAGGGATAGAAGTTCGTCATCCAGAGCCTGCCCCTGAGAGTGTCGAGCAAATAACCTTTCCATGCTTGCTTGAAACGTTTGAAAATCACAGAGAATCGGGTCATCTTGAGTAACCAGTGGAACTGACCAATCGGCAGCGCAGCCGCTGAGATATGACAATACAAAAGGCTACCTTGGTCTGATCATTAGGGAAGGCCCCAGGTCTGCATAGGAAGTGCAAACGACACTGATTCATGAATACGGCGAATCGTTTGGGGTCCCCAGCAAAGCGTTCGGGTGGGGCCAGCGGCATGTTTCCAGGTAGATTAATCTGCACAGGGTTACTGGAAACCACAGGAGCAGGGTTCCCTCTGGAACCGGGTAGAGGAGTTTGCCCAGCTTGACCTTGCAAAAGCTGTCTGGCCAGGTCATCAGTTCTTTCCTTTAATATTATTAATTCCCTCCTGAGGTCATTAGTCTCTTGACGAGCGGCATGTACTTCGGCCCGTAATTCCCCCAGTAATTGGGCCAACTGATCAGTCTCATAGCGCCTGGGTGGCAATTTGTAGGAAGGCTTTGTGTTCTGTAACGCTCACCTGACTCCCACGGAGGCGCTGGCCTGGTTCGCGCTGCTGTGACCTCTTCTAAGGTGATGCGCAGGGTTCGGAAGACGGAATGGACCGGGCCCCCAAATCTGGCTTGTCTGGCTTTGCAGAAGTATCCTTCTGTAGGCGAAAATAGGGGATTAACTGTCTGCGGGGTAATGCAATCGGCCTCCCACTTTCCCCTCTCACCCTCCTCGAAACCCTTCTGTGATTCCTCGTAGCGTCTCACCTTAGGGTCTGGAAGGACGAGCTCTCCATCCTGCTTCTGATGCAGGGGCGCGTTGGTATCCAGTTACTTCACTGGATTTTCGGATTGGTGAGAACCAAACTTGCTTGGCTTCCAGGTAAGTTTTTTGATAAGAGGTTCCCCTTGTGTCCATGCATTAATGTACTAATGCTAGTGTCTTTTTCCCCATAGGGGCCTTTCTTACGGAATGCCGGGGAACAGGCACCGACCCCAGATGAGAGGTGAAATCCTTGTAGAAATCAGGTAAGTCTTTAATGAGCGTTTTTTGGTAATGTCTTTTCATTCGCTCATTAACGCTGATGTCTCTTTTTCCCCTTAGGGGCCGGGGTCCGGAAATGCCAGGATGCGGCGCGGACCCGAAATGAAGAGGGAATGAATCAACAGGTAAGTCTTAACATGGAGATTTAGCTTTCCTTATTCCCTTCTCTCTCTCACCTTTTGTTCTGGTCTTTTTCTCCCTAGGCGCTGGGGCGTGACTGCGAATCCGGATGATCGCTACTGAACATGGAGGCGCCCTGTAAAGGTGAGTGGAATGCGGCGCTGCAGCGATCGACGCGATGAGCTTTTAAATAAAAGTCTTCCTTTTCAGGATTGTCGGCGAGATGTCTCCGGGATGCGGATTTAGCAGATAAGGACTTTTCCTTCTTCTGTTCTCTTCTTCTCTTCCTTTGCAGGTGATCCAGGATGCTGGCAGGCGTGGCAGAAGTCAGGATGCAGGAGCAGACACGGTGAGCGTCCAGCTGCTAGATGCAGAACAACGCGAAGCACGTGTGGCTGTTCGGGTGGGGTTTAAATAGCCTTGGAAGAAGTTCCAGGTATGTATCCTTCCTCCAATCAGGTATGTATCCTTCCCCGACCACGCCCGGATGGTAAATTAGTCCCACAGGTAAAGTAGTTCCTTTCAGGCCTCAAGGAGGCCGGGATCCTGCAGCATGGTCTCCATCAGGTAAGTGCACCCAAGCACTCCCATAATGAGCCTGGCACCTATGGTGCCAGGACTGATGTCTTTTATGAGCCTGGCGCCATAGGCGCCAGGACACTGTCCAAAGGGCCCCTATATGGGGTTGCTGGGTCCTTCTTTGGGGACTGGATGTCCGCTTTCGGGGACGCAGGGCTTGAACCGGCTCCCCGGGAGCGGGCATCATGACAGGTTCTCTGTCTGGTGCCCTGCACAGAAGATTAACCCTCTGTGGATTACGGTCCCTCAAGTGCTGCCGTACTTGCTATCGCTGGCCAAGGCGGGGCTGGGTCATGCCTCCATCAAGATCCATCTGGCGGCTATCTCCCGCTACTCCAGAACTCTGGGGCGCTTATCTCTATGGTCCCATCGCCTGGTGAAGGAGTTCATGAAAGGACTGTTCCGTTCGTTCCCACCGTTGAAGGCCCCGGCCCCGGTGTGGGAGCTCAACGTGGTGCTGACCAGGCTCATGGGGCCGCCATTCGAGCCGCTGCATTCGGCACCGTTGAAGTTCCTGTCGTGGAAGACGGCGTTTCTTGCGGCCATCGCCTCCGCACGACGAGTGGGAGAGATCCAGGCCCTCTCCTGTAAACCTCCATACCCGACAATCCACGAGACGAGTGTGGTGCTGAGGATGCACCCCTGCTTCATGCCCAAGGTGCTGTCAGACTTCCATCTCAACGAGCCCTTGGTGTTACCTGTTTTCTTCCCATCGCCTTTGTCGCCGGCCGAGAGGACTTTGCACTCGCTGGATGTAGCTAGAGCGCTGAAGTTCTACGTGGACCGCACAAAGAGCCTTCGGAAGACATTGCAACTGTTTGTGAACTTTGGACCTGTGAACCAAGGGAAGGCCCTCTTGAAGGCTTCCATTTCCAGATGGCTCTCCGGCTGCATCAAGCACTGTAACCGGTTGGCAAACCGACCGTTGCCCAGCCGCCCGAGAGCCCATTCGACCAGAGCGATCGCTGCTACCACGGCGTCCCTGTCTGGTGTGCCCCTGCTGGACATCTGCAGGGCTGCTACGTGGAGGTCGACGCACACCTTCACGAGATTCTACTGCATCGACCGGGATTCCAGGGTCGGCCAGGCAGTGCTGCGCAACCTGTTCGCCTGAAGGTGGGCCTGGTGAGGAGTTAAGAGTTGCTTAATGTTGAGTTGAGTAAATGCTTAATGTTGAGCCTTGCCACCTCCCGTGGTTGTGCATGTGTGTACTGCTATGTATTCTTGTATTCATGAGCATGTGAATCCATGCCAGACCCCATGCTGGAGAAGGAACAAGTTACTTACCTGTAACTGTTGTTCTCCAGCATGGGTCTGGCATGGATTCACATGCGAACCCTCCCTCCTACCCCTCTGCGGCTCTTCTCTTGGTCCTACTGCCACTTTACGTGCTACCAAATCTGAACATGGCTGCCAGAGGAGGGGCTTAGGTAGAGGGCAGTCATTGGCTGGGGGCAGTATGACCCAGAGACCAGTGATGGGTTACTAGTAGAAAGACAGTTCAGAAACGAAACTGAAACAGATTTTTTCTTTACCGAGGATTCCCAGCTTGACGACGGGGAATATTCATGAGCATGTGAATCCATGCCAGACCCATGCTGGAGAACAACAGTTACAGGTAAGTAACTTGTTCCTTAGTAACTACAGTGTGTGTTTTGAAGTGTATTTTAATGTTACTTTAATATTGCTCCCTTCTGAAGAAGGCTTACTCTGACTGATGAATAAATTAATAATTGTTTATTCAAGAAACCTTGTGTGTAAGTGTTTATTTGAATACTTGTCACTGTGAATCTCTGTGTAACTCCCCTACAGCTCACATTGACCTCTCTTGAGATAAGCCTGGCTGCTCAGCCACACTAACAACCTGTGTAGTACAGACGTATACCAAAGGTTGGGTTTCTTTTGCCATGAGGTCAGGGTTGTTGTCGTGCACCCAAAGGGTACTACATATAATCTTGCCTAACAAAGCCGTCATCTCCAACGTTTTCGCAGAATCGGGCTTCCCAGAGATCAACTCGTTCGCAACTCTGGAGAACTCGCAATGCCCAGATTACGCCTCCAGGTACCCTCAGAACCGATCCAAGGGCAACGGACTCTGGATAACATGGTCAGGGAAATTTGTTTACGCTTTTCTCCCCGACTCAACAAGATTGTGCACAAGATGCACCAGGAATCAGTCACCATGATATTGGTGGCCCCGATGTGGGCACGCCATTCCTGGTTCTCCCATCTGATGGAGATGTGTCTCTCTCTTCTGATGAAACTACCTTTCCCATACAACATGCTATCTCAGGACAAGAGGGGAAACACTTCATCCATGCCCGCAGACTCTCAACTTAGTGGCCTGGCTCCTGAGATCATAGAGTTCGGGCATCTCCAACTTCCTCAGAGATGCATGGATATACTTATGGAAGCAGGAAAGCCTAACACCAGACATTGCTACTCCAATAAATGGAAACGCTTTGTCATCTGATACAATTCCAAGAGCATCAATCCCATTGACTGCTCTCCCACTCATATTGTGTTACACCTGACTCACTATACTCCGGTATGGTTTTTAATTCCCTGAAGGTTCACTTAGCTGCACTCTCAGCCTATACCACGTCCCAACAGAGTGTTGCGGTGGAAGATCCCAGTTAATAATGCTTTCATGGGTTTAAGAGAATTCACCACCCCCATTTCTATCCCAGCTCCCGGATGGGACCTAAATGTGGTATTAACCAGACTTATGGGGTCTCCCTTTGAACCGATGCATAAAGCAAGTCTCAAAACTCTTACTTACAAAATCACCTTCCTAGTGGCAGTTACTTCAATAAGGAGAGTCAGTGAACTGCAGGCCCTTTCTATTCTAGACCCCTTTGTCAATTCAGAGATAAGGTGGTTCTGCGCACTCGCCCTCGGTTTGCGCCCAAATTTATTTCTAAGTTCCATGTGAACCAGTCAATCAAATTACCAACGTTCTTCCAGAACCCCACTAACGTGGTGGAAAGAAGCCTACACACACTGGATGTACGTAGGGCAGTCATGTACTACCTGGAAAGAATAAGACCACTAAGGAAAATTAACCGTTTCAGTGGCAGCTGGTAGAGAAGGGGGTCCTGTCTCTAAATCAGCCATCTCTAGGTGGATTGTAAATTGCATCACACTCTGTTACACTCTTGCCAAGCAAGATCTGCCTTTCAAACCTAGAGCACACTCTACTCGCGCCACTGGGGCTTCCATAGCATTCATTGCAAATGTTCCCCTAGATCCATTTGCAAAGCGGCAACCTGGAGTTCTGTACACACCTTTACAAAACACTATTGCCTGGACACTCAATCTAGGTATAATTATCAGGTGGAACAAGCAGTACTAAGACATCTTTTCAGTACTGTTCCTTCTCACATCCCACCACCAACTCCGGGTACTGCTTGCTAGTCTATTCACAAGCATCAGAAGACATGCATTACTTACCGTAATAGCATTTCTGATAATTGTATCTGCTTAGATTCACATGCGCCCACCCTTCCTCCCAGCTCGGATGGAAGGAACATAGACATCTTACTACTTCTTCTCTCTTTCTGTACTCGCTCACGATAGTCCTAAGGCTCCCTCGCGGCAGAAAAAATACAATCAGAGGGACCTCGACGCGTGAGGGATTTTGGGTACACTACACGTCACTTTAGGGGTAGTGTTACAGACACGCTGATGTCGACGTCCCCTTTCAATCCTAGAAAGACAAGATGCAATACTCTGCGGTTACCACTAGATGTCAGACTATATGCACAGCATGTGAATCTAAGCAGATAGTCCTCAGAAATGCTATTACGGTAAGTAATGCATTTCCTCTTGTGTCAATTCCCCTCAACCTGAGACCCCCAACACTTTTGCTGGACTTCTGGGATTTTTCATTTTTTCTCCTGAGTCGGTGGGATGGTTTACTTATTTTTGCTCTCACCTGGGAACCCATTTTAATGCACTGTAATTATTGTACTTTTAACAGGCATCTGTAATTGATTGTTGCAGCACACAGCACCCCATGTTTATTACTTTTCCCTGAGGACTACTGTTCTCAAGGATAGTAGGATACTTTTATCTTACTTACCTTTCTTTTTGTAGGATCAGCACACACCACCTTATGCCGAGTGCTGAGGGGCTAAATTGTAATGCCTTTCCCACTGCTCCTCCAACTTGTATAGTTACAATAACAGACAACCCTAAATGGCTGGCGCAGTGGATATATGTTTCTACAATTTTCACAGCTGCAGTAACAGCACCATTTTTCCAAAATGGCACCAGTCTTCTTTCATTGGCCTTTTTGGTTTGGTGTTCCTTCTTGGCCCCCCTTCTACCATTCCAGGTGGGGGTGGGTCCTATTTGAGTTTTGCCTTTGGCGGGATCCTCCCTTTGTGAAGCCCACCAAGACTCCAGTGTGTCTGCTTAGGCAGGAAGTGAGGGAGGAGCGCAAAACTTCTGTCCTTTGTTTTAGGGTATGCCTGGCTGGAACCAGTTTGAACTGGGTGGTTGGCTGTCCTACAAGGACAGCCAACCCAAGGTGATTGACAGGTCTATAGGACTGAATGAATGGTTCCTACATAAAAGGCAAGGCTTTTGGGACAGAAGGCTAAGTCGACCACTGGAACTGAAGCTCTGAAGAATACGACCAGAGACGCTTGCAGCACCTCCAGTAACCGCAGAAGCACAGCTGAAGTACCGCTGCTGTCCTGACCGCGGTTTTGAATCGAGAGGGAAGCGCCACAAGGACGACTTCCTCTGCGCTGGTGGGCATAACCAGCCTCAAGACACTCTTCAATTTGAGCCGTCTTGCGACCTTCCAGGGATGCAGAATCCCAATACCTGGGGTACTTAGACCACCTTGAAGTGCATTGCCTTACTGTGGACGAATCTCGCTGGAACTTCGATGGCATCCGTGTGGACCTCCAGAAGCACAAATCCTCTCAGCAGAGTTCAGGACCGAGAAAGAAGATTTCAACCGGTGGTGATCGTTCGCTCCTGGTGCTGAGAAAAAGGCACCAAAACCACAAAGCGACACAGGAATAATGTTAAGGATTTCAATCAGGCGACGCACACCTTAGTCTTGGCCTAGTATGCAGCGCACGATTGAAATGCTTATGTTTTTATGTTAGATTCAATATTGAGATGGTACACCACTCATATCACACCCCCTTTTCAAATACCCCGGTCACAATGGACCATGAACCAGATTGGTTGATAAAATATAATATTTATTTATTTGAAAATTAAAAGAAATCGGAACATTTTTAATATGGGGCAGCAATCACCAATGGGGTGATCAGAACAATAGGAATGTAAGCAATGCACTTGGTTAACCTTCTATTGACACATCTACAAAACACCAGGGAATAGGAGCACTTTTTGTTTTTAGGTAAGGTAGCACTTGAGTTATAATTTCCCCCTGCAATGTTCCCTCCACCCACAAATAATCAATTCTAAATGGATAAACAGAAGCAGCAGGTAATCAGGAATGACAAATGGAAAACAAAACTGAAATCTGACCTTCCCTCCCCAAACAAGCGAAGAAAACAGATTTTAAACCCCTTTGCAATGTTTAAAATGACACTCGGAAATGTATAATTGAATAATGAATATGTGCAAAAACCTTTAAACAAATATTATTCCTCACTACAGCAACCATGTAGAAGTACAAACAACCACAACCAATGTATAACCAAGAGCATACAGTTCGAAAATGAGTGGCAGGTTTTAAAACATGTTGCAGCAAATAACACGTTGGGAATTTTGCAAACTTTGCAATTCCCGCCTGAAATTACCAAAAAACGGTTTTTAATAAAAATGGGTGAAATATTGTAAATCGCAATGCGTTATGTTGGGGTGTAGCTATAGATCATAGGTACAATATGGAAGTGAAATTAGGTCTCTAGCTGGTAAATTGAGTGAGTTATGCAAGATCTAGAAAGGTGCGTTTTGAGTAAAATGGAGCGGTGAAAAGGGAAAGGAAATCAGTTGTGACAAGAACAGTTTTACTCTACACTAGAGCATTCAGATTAGAATACCAAAGAGGCACACAGTAAGCTCCAGGGTTGATTCGCGAATTCAACCCTAGTTCCCCAGTGCCCGCCCTGGCGGAACCAGTCTGATCACTCGAAAAGGATTAATAGTTTAGGATTTACACAAGGCAAAATTACTACAGAGATGGCGCTAGCACTAGAAATCAAAGGCAGGGTTGCAAAAATGATTCTGACAATATTACAAGTTATCAGGATAAGGATAGGGTGGCTTAAAGAGTGGGATGCGGACAAAGACAAGATAGGCTATGGGTTTAGGTGGGGTGACAATTGATACTCCATCCACTTTTTAGTTTTTGGATTCTGGACAGTCGGCATTCTGTTCACCACACGGATCTGGTTTAACAAAGGACAGCCGGACAAAATCAGCGGGACAGGATCAGATGGGCAGGGACTGGTTACTGGGTATCACTTCTGGACTGGCAATTCTGGTTACTGGATAATATAGGTCATCAGGGTAGCAGGATGGCACCAGCATGCAATGAGTGGCAGCAAGCTAATCTGGACCAGGATACCAAAAGTACCATAGTTTTCCCCTGTTAATGGGACATTTAGTGGTTTTCAGAATTTGAGGCCTTGCTGGAGCAGGATCAGCAATGCTTGGCCTTGTAGTTTGGATCTGGAGTCTGGATAGATGGACGGGTACAGGAACGCAGTGCAGGAAATCAGGAAGAGTATCTGTCTAGGGTCTTGTCATGGACCCTTAATTATAGTGCAAAATGACATCATCACAGTATATGACTGGGGCAGGCTTAACTAAACACACCCCTAACAAAGGGATTGGACCAGGGTGCTAGTCTCTGCCTTGCTCTCAACTGGTTGGGTTTCCAAGGGAATGATGTCAGGTTTATGAGGTTAGTTTTACAATGTCCAGAAACTCCCACATTTACTTTACTGAAAATCCGATTTTGCCAAAAACATACATTTAAACACTTGCAATCTCTTGGCAAATTATACACACAGGTTACATATTATGTGCAGCACAGATCGGTCCTATCCTCCAGTCTGTGCGACCTTGTTTCGCCTTTCTGATGCATGAAAGATTCGGCGTAATATGCTACAATTTTATACACAGATGTGAATTATCCCCCGGGTTGTATGTACCAAATTTTATGTTTGCAACATTAATACTTTCTTTGGAATCTGTCATATTTTGTAACTTGTGTTCCCCATGCAGCAATTAGTTCTACCAAGTTTTAAAAGAAAGCCCATAAAATTAGATTTGAAACTGTGAACTTTTTTTTTACATTTTTACTAATTCTTGTTGCAGAGATAAAAAGTCTTTAAAGTTTCTTTATAAAATAGTCTTTGTAACCAAAAGGCAGTCCATGGTTACTAGATCTTTTTTATTTTTTTTTTCGTCCTCCAACTGCAAGCAACTGTAAAGGCAAGGGGAGTTTGCCATCTTAATTGAAGGTTTTATTGCCCCTTACACTTGACAGGTTAGTGTCCCAGGACTTCTATTGTCCAAGCCTGGAGCACAGACGAATGTCTGACGAGCGTGTGAACTTTTTGTCCTGGCCCATTCAAAGTTTTTCAAGCTGGCAATTTTCACTTACGTGTCCTGGATATATGGTGTCTCCCTTCCTTGGGGAAGTTTCATGGCTGGCAACTGGAATGACTGGTTTTTCTGAGAGCTTGCAAATCCAGCCCATGTGTTTTAAACTCTTTAATTTCTTATTTTGGGTCCTGAATTAAAACAACCTGTGAAAGAAGATGGCCTATGTGTGTACTATCACCACTAACATAATCCCTTTACGTTGCTAAGTAAGCAGACTTTTATACAACAATTTATTTTTAAACAGGCCAATTTTTTCTTCAGTCGGCAAAGCCCATTTTTCCACATGTGTTAAAAGCTGCTAGCATTTCTTTCTTTAAATTCGGTTTGGCAGCTCCACCAGATTTCCCACACTGTCTTTGCAGCTGTAGTCATTTCCTTGAATGCAGGAGTTTTATCTAAAGCATAGATACATTTACACTAACATTTACACTAACATTTACACTAACTTGGCTCAGAGAGTTAAAGTCTCTTTGAACTGCTGAGCCTGGATACATTTGGAAAGAAATAAACGTGTGTTCCTGTGCAAGTGAAGCTGCTTATTGATTTCTCTGAGCTGGTTTGACTGGGCCTGTCACTCAGGAATTATGCCTGGTTTTGGTGGAGCACAGTGAAATATCCTGGGCATGACAGGGCCTTTTTACTCACAGTGGTTTCAGAATGAACAGATGGAATTAGCGTAAAAACAGCATTTTTAAAGGGTGAAAATGTTTCATTTTGAAGGGGATTTTTGGCTTTTGCAGCAATGCAGTGCTGCCTTTTCACTTGATCCCATTTATATGTTTCAGAACACACTGGCATACTTCTTCAGTGTGTCCCCTTGTTTCATCTTGCCTGAAGTGTGCTAGGCAGGATGGTGCAGCCTTTTTTGTTGATGCTGCCAAAATGCAGTTTTGAGGTCCTGGTGTGCACAGGAGCCAGCACAGCCAGGTTGCTGTTTCTTGCGCAAATGCAGCTTAGTGATGTGGGGCAATGCCGTGGAGTGGGTCGATATATCCCACAGTAAGAATTCTTTGTTGGCGAGTCCCTCTCTCGAATACTGGTAGGTTAGGTTGATTTACACTGCGCACCGCTACCACCCAAGGGCAATCTCCTGGTGCTCATGTGGCTTTGTAAGAAAGAGGATGGGGTTGGGTTAGTGAGGGGAATAGTGATGGGATAGGTCCAGAACCAGGAGAAACTGGAGTCTGTGTGTTGGCTTGCGGATGGTAAGTTGCATACACTGCCTTATTGTATCCGTACGGGTAAGGTACAATGCCTGGATAGTTACTATGCAACTACTGCTGCAGGAGCCCATACAGGATCCCCCCTTTCATCACCTCGACAAAGGACTAGGAGACCAGGTTTGCAGCCATGCATCCAGGAGGCATCCAGCTGCTGCATCACGTTTGTGTCGCTCCATTGCTTTTGGAGCACTGTTTCTACTGTTTGGGTTTCACCCATTTCCAGTCGCCCTGGCCTAACAGCTTGTGCCTTTTCAGGAATGCTTCTCCTAAGCACCTATACCTTTACAAAGACCGCTAACTTGTTGCATAACTGTGTTAAGATTTTCGCCAGAACGGTTGCATTCTTTTGACTTTGGCATTGCTGGTTTCCTTACAGTCAATCTTCCAAACCTCTTGGCTTTGGCATTGCTAATTTTCCTCCAGAACCTGAACTGAAGAACTCCTTTCTAGTTAGGGAAAAGCCTAAACCTTAGTTGCTACAATATTGCTTACCTGTGATTGTTGCTCTTTACATTCTTGAACTGGCTTATAAACTACACAAGGAACAGTTATTTCAATAAAGTTCTTTTACTTACCTGACTGAAGTCATACCGCGTGTAGATAGTCAAAGTACATAACAGTCTACTCACCTGCTTTATTTTTACTTGTTATCCTGATGTACGTTTGATGTTGCTAGTTGATACAGTATTCCTTTAGTTTATACTTGCCTTGTATAATAAAATCACTATTTTTGATAGAACTACAAGTGTTTAGATGTTTCTTTGGGTCTGTATTTTCTGATTTCTGTGTACTAATTTACAGCTCACCTCCTAAGATGAGCCTGTCAGCTCTGCCACTCTTAACGTTGCGTAGTACATGCCTGTATTAGAAGTTGTGACCCTAAAACCAAGGGATAAATCTTGTAGAGTCAAATCCCAATAGGAATTTAGAAAAACTTAACGAACGGCTAGGGGGACCATGAGCTTGTTGCCCAATTAATAGTGCTTAACCCTACTGCTCTTTACGTAGATTGTGCTGTGAGAGGATCAAGGCTTTATGCTTGGTCAACGCGTGGGCTTCACACTCCGCATTGAAAGCTTCTGAATTTTCTCATGTTGTATGCTCTAATGAAATAATTGATGCTGTTGAGATTGGGTGTACACCAGTACCCTCACCCTCTAACTGATGCTGCAGAACCTATTTCCGAAGAAAACGCTTTTGTGCTGAGTCCCTGTACCTTTGTGAACTTATTGGGAGTAGATTTATTGTGCCAAATGAGTTGCTCCTTCTCTTGCTCCACAGAAGGTATTTTTTTTGACATTCCCGTTCATCTGGAATTGAGGTTTTGCTGCGTTACAGGAAAAGTCAAATCTGAAACTGGAAACCCTGAATGTCTCTCCCTTGTTGCAACACAGATTACTGGACTGAGTTCCTTTCAAATAATGTTCCACACATGCGAACGATGTTGGTTGCATTCTGAATGCCGAACCAGCGAAGATTACTGTGATGCTGGAAATGCATCGGAGGGACAGGGCCTCCGTATCCTTGTCCTTTATTGCTTTTTATCGTGTGTTCTGTCGTGTTTTCCGCGCAGGAGTTCATGTGGGACTCCTGGCTGTGCAGCTCTCTTTTGGTTTGGTGAACAGACCCTTGGGATACCCTTATGGCACCCATGGGTGGGAGTACAGCCCTGTACTCCTATTGTATGTTTTTGGGCAACTCTGTGGCCCACAGAGCAGGGTACAGGCTGGTGGCAGCTCCGTGCTGAATTGACAGGTGCTCTGAGCGTCCTCCATTTTGTGATGCCCAGCCCTGTCATTGGGATCAGTAGATTCCTGATGGGGACAAGATGACCCCCATGGCCTCTTGCCTTCCATCGCCTGTTACCTTGGTTTTCCCAAAGTCTCAGGAAGCACTGACTCTGTCCCTTCCCCCTGACTGGCTGTTGGGTGGAAGTTCCATATATGGTAGTGTGGGGAATTGCCGACCAGATGGCTGGAGCCTTGCCAACGACCGTATGTTGGGGACTGTGGGGTTGGGACCTGGGGGAATGGAGTGTGTGACGAATACGCATTTCTTGTTGTGGATGTCTAGTATCTGGTATGTGACACAAAGACTGAGACCGCCCTGCCCGAAACTGGTATGAATGCAGTGTGGAGTGTTGAATGGCTGGGTTCTTGTCCCAATACACATTACTTGCTGTGAGTGTCTGGAGAGAAGTGAATGGCCTGAATGCACTGTGCACCCGATTGGCTGCCTGAATGCCCTTCTGAGTGATTGGTTGCCTGATTGTGACCCAGCAGAATGAATGGGAGATCAACTAGTATATCTGGGGGCCTCTCACTGCTAGAAATCGTTCAGAAGCTGAAGTTGAAACTGACATTGAAACTGAGGCTTAATCTTGAAGCCCTGCTGGAAGTGTAGAATTGCTGTTGCTCTACTTCGTCGATCTGAAAGCTGTCGGGTCTACAAGAACTGATCCAAGAGAGGACCTGGTAAGGAGACCTTTCCCGAGCTACGAGGGACCATTCTGCACTGCTAACCTTCGCCGAAACGCCCTGGAAGCCAGCCTACGAAAAACTTGTCAACCGGAGACGAGGACCGCCGACGAGAACGAAGAGAAGCACCGGACATTCTGTCCACCATCATCGACCATGGGTTCGCAGGTTTGCTATAACCGCTGGAGGCCGCTCAAAGCCGTGTTGCCCAGAACTGGGAACCGCTTGACGCCGTGCCGCTGACAAGCAAAGCCGCAACGCTCCTGTTGATTAAGACATTAAAATACAAGGAATCGCTCGACCGCCCCGTCCACCGCTTTGTCCCGTCGGAGAAAGCAGAGGCTGCCGACACATCGAGGAGAAACCGCCGGACGACTGGATGCCCTTGCTGGGCCAAAGTTCTTCATAGACTCTTTGCGGTCCCGAACTATCGACGACGAGGTGCCCCGCACGCCTCTTCCTCGCATGACGTCCATGACCGATCGTCGACGAGCACCGCCAGGACCGAAGTTGCTACCTCAATGCCGTGGTTCACCATTTCTTCGAGGGATCTCGACGATTCGTGGCTCCTGCCTTAAAGGGAGCCGCTGAAGAAGGATCCGTCGACGACCCGTCGTCTAACTCTGTGATTCCAGGTACTTTGGGGTTGTAGAACTATTGTAGAAGGAAAGAAGACTCATATTGAATAATATATGGACTGGGCTTGTAGTATATCTTTATTTTACAGGTTGCCCAGGTGGGGGGGATCCTCATACAGAACTGTGCCTAGTGGTAGGGGCACAGTATTCTGCCTTTTTGTTCTAACCAACTGCTTTCCTCCTATGTTTATTGTTGGTTCCCTTTATTGATTTGTGAAACATTTGACCAAGTACAGTTGATACACTTTAATGAAATCTGATAGTAATTGTGGTACCACGTAGAACTGTGTATATATTTTCCATTGTAGATTAACTGAGCACAAAGTGAGTTATTGTGATTGTGTATATAACCTTGAACCCTAATTATATAAAGACTGTGTTTTCACTAATACAGAGTGTGGACATTCCTTTGTGGGTGCTTGGGGACTACACTGTACTTAAGAACCAGCTCGCATCACCTCCTGAGAAGCTAGGCCTTGATTGCTCACCCATGTTTACCAAATAGAGAATCTTGGCTGGGGTCCCCTGTGCCTCTCCTCTGCCATATAGAGAGCAGGAATATAGACGTCCCCCTCCGGTCTTTAGAATTACCTTGAACCCAGCCAAACCCCTTCCATGTGTATCAAAGTACCCCATCTCCAAACAAGTTCAGTCACTGCTCGAGCAAGGATTTATTGTGCCCACTCTCAGCCCTTGTAGCGCCCCCATTCTTCTGACTAAGAAACCATGTAAAGATGTCTATTGTTCTGTTCCAATATTTGGATCTACTTCTGGCATCCCCCTCCAGGTCTCTGGATCTGTTGACAGCTCTTGCTCAGAAAGGTCGCAATGGTTCTAGGGAAAAGTTGTAGTTTTGCTTGACCCATTTGTGCTGTTTAGGCCATGATGTATCAGCAGGTAAGACACTTGTCCCAGGATCACATTAAAGCGGTTCACCAGGTCATCGCCCAGAAACCGATGAGGGGATTCATCGGAATGGTCAATTACTGCAGACAATGGATACTAGGATATTCCACCATAGTTAAGCCCCTCCAAACTCTCACCCATGATACAACTACCGAAACCCCTGACATGGTCTAAGGAGGCAGGCTAAGCCTTTGACCCCATCAACTAAGAGCTCTCAAAAGCACTGCCCTTAGGGTTGCTGGAAAATATCAGAAACATTTTCTACTGTTTTGTGAAACACTTTCTCACGGACAACTCACTGTGAGGGAAAACGGACTAAGACCCGAGCCGTATACCTGACATGTCCCAACACCATGGTAAGGCAATTACTGATCATTACACACACCTAACACCCATCACACTTCCCCCACACGGATAAAGGGCAGAGCATGAGAGCACCCTCTGAGCGAGGCAAAGCACACGAGGGAAGCAGCAGTTCCAAGTTGGTAGTTTTAATACAAGGCGAAAGGCGGCAAGACCGGAGAGGGTTGCAAGGAGGGAAGTGAATGTGACCTCTAGAAACCGTCACTTTCACGAACCTTGGAGAGTGAGAAGACCAAGACCGGGAAATGACGCTGATCGGTCCTACACCGTGCATTAAAGGTATTGGGGGTGCTCCCATGTTGATAACCCAGGCCGGTAGGAGCTATTGCCGCTGTGGTACTGTCCTTGGCTCCTGCAAGAAAGCTGTGCCAGTAAAAGCAGCGCAGCCTTACTGAGAAACAGATACGAAATCAGCTTGTGTTTGAACCAAGATTGCAAGCGGCATAAAGGACAGTGTTTGAAGCGCATGTCATGAGATGTGCAAACAAGTGGAAAATGAATGTACTTTGAAAGGCAAAATAAGATACCTTGTACAGAGTGGTCGGGCGCCATGTGGGCGCTCATTCGAAGGACTCTGCTAGGTATCCAACTGAATGGTAACTGTATCATAAAGATGGGGAGCAGATGCAAGTGGATCTAGGTCACCTGGCCTAAGCCCCGCCCACCTGGTGCCTTCCTGGCTGCCGCTCTTTTTCCCTACTTAAGGAGCCCTCCAGCCTCTTCCTTTGCAGATGGGGAGCAGGTGCAAGTGGATCGAGGTCACCTGGCCTAAGCCCTGCCCACATGGTGCCTTCCAGGTTGCTGCTCTTTTTTCCCCACTTAGCAAGCCCTGCCCACCTGGCACCTTCCTGGTTGCCCCTCTTTTTCCCTACTTAAAGAGCCCTCCAGCCTCTTTTCCTTTGCAGATGGGGAGCAGATGCAAGTGGATCTAGGTCACCTGGCCTAAGCACCACCCACCTTCTTAGCCCTGCCTCTTCCTTCCTGCTCTTAACTCTTAGATCAAGGGTGTCTCTTACCCGGGCGTCCGAAGTGAAGGGCAGATGAAGGAAAGGGCAATTCTGTTTGGACCAGGAGGACCCAGGGCCCGAACACCTGCTCAGACAGCAGGTAAGTATGCACCAACATGTGTTTCCTCCCGCTGTCTCCACAGGCCATCCCCACCCCCTCTGGTCACCCCTGTGATGTTCCCTTGTGCCCCCCCCACCCTTCTCGCACACAGGTGTTGCCTGTTTTGCTTGATTCTTCTACCCTGCTCCCCCTCCCTCCTTCCCCCTCCAGCCCCCTCCAGCCTACTTCTGCAGGAGTCTGTCCTGAAACATTCTGGTTTGACCATCACTGTCTTGTGGCCAATGCTGGACTTGACTTTTATGGACTTCATTGTTTCACAGTGCGTCACCCTTTCTCAACTCTCATGCTGGACTGCCTTTGCATCTTGTACTCATAGTGGCCCTGAATCATGCTGTTCCCATCTTCATCTTGTATCCTGGCTTGCAACATTGTGTTACTACTGACTTCTGCAATTCACTCCCCCCTCTTGCTTCTCCAATCTTTTTGACTGCTTACTCTATGTTCTCTCCTCCTCTCCCTTGCCCCCTTTTCCTATTTCCTCCCCTTACTTTCTTCTATGCACTTACTCTATCAGAACTTTCCCTGGAGCTAGTATGATAACAACCTCATCTGGGTCCTCCCCTTCCCCTTACTTGTCCCCCGCCCCCAGCACTATCTGAAATGTCGTCAGGCCTAGTCCGATAGTCGCTTGTTTTGTTCCTCCCCTCCCTTTTGCACCCCTCTCCATCACCTTTTGTTTTTCTCCAGCTCTACCAGAAATGTTGTCAGGCCTAGTATGGTAGTCGCCCATCTGTTTCCATTTCCTTCCCACTCTCCCCCTCCCTCCCTTCCTTATCTTTGTCTTAGCACTTGCACTATCTGAAATGTCGTCAGGCCGAGTAAGATAGTTCATTTCACATCCATACTGTTCATGGCCTGTAAGAATGTCATTGTATTTTCCCTTGTCGCTCCCTTGCCTTGAAGAGCTTTGAAACACATTGTGTATAGGCGCTATATAAATAAACTATCATATCATAAAAAGGATCTTTATAGCAAAGTGGTCCTGCAGCGTGTCATGCTAAACCCTGTGCACATTCGAAGTCTTTGATAAGTGTAAAGTGAACTGCAAATGATCCGAGCCCGGCTGAGGGGAGACTAATTGAATATAAAAAAGGTATCTGAGCCCCACTGAAGGGAATCCGGGGTGAACTGTGAGTCACCCAAGAAAGAACAGCGTTATGCAAGATTGTATGCAGTACCCTTTGGCTGCGCTACAACAACCCTGACCTCCTCGCAAGAGGAACCCAACCTTTGGTATAAGTCTGTACTACACAGGTTGGTAGCGTGTTGAGCAGCCAGGCTTATCTCAAGAGGGGTCAAAGTGACCTGTAGGGGAGTTACAGAGATTCACAGTGACACGTTTTCAAATAAACTCTTAGACACAAGGTTTCTTGATTAAACAATTATTAATTTAAGTCAGTTTGAGTAAGCCTTCTTCAGTAGGGGCAATTTAATAGTAACACACAAATACACTCCAAAATACACACTGAGTTTCCCTAAAATCAGCAAATACCCATTTGGGATGGCACACAGACACTTCCTACACCCTCAGGTGACGTCAATAGCTAGGACACTGTGGACATTAATAGATCACTTGTGCATTTAGGGCAATACTTTGGAGCATGGCAAGGAAAAAGGTTATTAGAATAAAGCGAGAGATCTCACAAATATTCTGAAGCAGGTAAGTACTTTTGGTAACCTCCAATGCAAAGTAAGATAATCCCTTCCTGGAAGGAGTGCTAAACACAGAGTCAGAGTTATTCAGGGAGCCAGGCCAGGCCAGAGTCAATTGGACAAAAGTCAAGGTGAGCTGAAGCAATTCTTGCAGGTAGGTAAAAGGTCTTGCACAATGTTTTAGAAGTCTTTGTAGAAAAGAAGAAATCAAAGTAGGGTCATAATCTGATTAGGCTTGTGACGTAAAGAAGCTGTTAGCAACTCTACAGAAGCAACCAAGACAAGTCTCCACTGAGAACAAGTGAGGTTACACAACAAGAGGTAAGTTCTCTTTGACTTTACAGTACCTTTGGTAGGAAGCAAAACGGTTCCAGCTGGCTTCTGTTCCTGTGCAGCTCTGCAGATCCTGTGTTCCTAAGCCTCAGTCGTAGGGACAAGAGGGAGGACGTCGGGAGGATGCCTGGAGGACTCCTGCAGGATTCCTGCACTGCAACGGGACGGTCGGCGACAGAAAAGGACCAACTTCTATTCAGTGGCACTTCGCAGTTTCAGCTCCTCGGATCTCAGCAAATAGCACCACCGCGGACTCTTGGCTGTTGAGATGGGCTTTCCTTGCATCTGGGGTCCAGCACTCTGAGGTGGCTCAGGCTCGGTCAGTTTTGCTTCCTGGGGATCTTCCTGGAGCTCTTGGCCAACTTAAAAGCAACGCCCACAATCTGGTGTTCTTCTCCCTGGTTCTTCGGTTCCAGCAGCAACTGCAGTGGAAATACAACCAGCTTCGAGAGGATGTCCAGGTGGCTAACTTTGGAGTTGATTGGTCCCACCAACTCAAGGGGAGAAGTCGTCCTTACAGGGCTTTTCTAGTCTGAATTCGGAGCTCCAGCACAGCAGCAGGGCTCCAACAGGCAAACCAACGGTCCAGGAGTTGCAGCAGGCGTCTCTTCCAAATTCTTCTTCGGATTCTTTCGTCCAGTGTTTGACTGCATTCCAAGCCAAAAAGCCTTGCCTTTTATGCACGTTTCTCCCATTTCATTCCAGCCTAGCTGTTTAGTTTATTTGTTGAGCACGCCAAGCCCAGAGGCATCTGGGCACTATGCTTACAAGTTCCAAAATATACAAGAAGAAAAAAACATGTGATACAGCAGTATATTACATAAGAATTATATACATAAGAGTTGCATATATACATCAGGCAGGAGTTCACATACATATATACATAGTGGATCATGGTTATGCGACTGGGATAAGGTCTTGCTCATGGAGCCTCACTTTGGCCTTTTTCCGGAGTAAGAGGTAGGACGGTTCCTCTTAATGAAAGCAGGAGTGCGTTCCATTTCTTTGCAGCGAGGACTCGGAAACTAACCCCTCCTGCTCTTTGTAACTTGTAGTGTGGGATGTTGATACAGTGCGTCTGGGCTATTCTTGTAAGTCGTGTTGATGTGTGGCGTGTGATGTAGTTGGATAGGTAGATGGGCACCTGGTTAGATGGGCACTTATGTGTAAGGGATAGTGATTTGAGGGCTATCCTTTGCTTAATGTTACGCCAATTTATAGAGTGTCTGGTCTCCGAAATGTTTTATTTTTTTTTATTTTTTTTAAAGAGATGTTCAGTGCTGCTCTAATGGCATTGTTTTTCGCGACTTGCATTTTGTTGAGGTTTTGTTGTGATGTGCCAAGATAGAGCGCATTACAATATTCGAGCTTGGAGAGGACCAAGGCTCTTGCTATTTTGATGCAATTAGCTGATGTCGGGTAAGGATGACAAGCGGTTATAAGCTTGCATGTGTAGGTAGATGAGGAGGCCATAGCATTAGTTTGTCTCGTTAAGGTAAGTGCCGAGTCAATATAAACTGAGTGTTTTAACAACCTTGGATACTTTGATTATATTACCGTTAATATTGAATGAGGTGAATAGCACGTCCAGTATATTTAGATTGGCTAGTGAGCCCAGTAGGAGCAGCTCTGTCTTATCGTCATAGAGACAGAGCCCATGCTTCGCTATCCAGGCTTGTATAGTGAGGTAGACGTTGAGTCCTGCTGTCCACAATGTGATCACCAGTGATGGGGATGAGTATCTTGGTGTCATCCGCATAGTTAGTGCAGGTGACACCCAGATAGTCAAAATCCTCAAAAAGAGGCTTGGTAAACACATTGTAGCGTGTAGGTAACGCACAGGACCCCTGAGGAACCCCACAGGTAACTGGAGTGGGAGTAGCAGCGGCTGTGGGCGCAAAGACCCTCATGGATCTGTTAAGGAAGGACTCAATCCGGGCGTTTGCTTGATCGGAGAAGTGCACAGCAGATGAAAGGTGTTTACATAGAATTTTTATGATTCACCAGGTCAAATGCTGCTGATAGGTCAAGTAGAAGGAGTAAGGCCAGTTTCCCCTTATCTTTAAGAGTCTGTATTTGAGTCATGAGGTCAATCAGTGCAGTTTCGGTCCCATGTTTGGGTCTGAATCCAGATTGTCTGAGGCCTAATAAGTTTTAGATTCAAGATACTGTTGGATCTGCAGAAAGGCCGCTCTGTCTAATATTTTTAACAGGAAGGGTACCGTCGTAATGGGTCTGTAGTTGGATTGGTTGTTCGGGTCTAAGGATTTTTTTTTTAGAAGCGGTAGTACCCAGGCGTCTTTCAGATTTTTAGGTACTGTACTAGATTTAATGAGGCATTCATGATAATGATAATGATGTGTTATTTATATAGTGCCTTAATCCAAAGCGCTTTACATAGCACATATTTACATACAATATCACCCAACCGAAATTGGTACTCATTTATCGACCTCGGAAGGATGAAAGGCTGAGTTGGCCTTGTAGGGATTCGAACCTGCGACCTGCAGATCACGCTCAGATCGCAGCAGCGAGCGCTCAACCCGCTGAGCTATCTTACCAGCAAAAAGATTAATGATATGATAAAGGGAGCTAGTTCCTTCACGGCCTCCTTGATAAGGGGTGCAGGACATGTGTCTCCCTGACAGTTAGATGGTTTAAGCTTTAGAATGATAGTTTCCACCCCTTTTATACCTTCCTGGTAAGGCAGGCTGAATGCTGAGAAGGCTCCATATTAGTAATGAGTGTTTTTCTAGTTCCTATTTTGTTTTGGAGCATAGTGATTTTGTCTTGGAGTGCGTTCTGGATATTGGTGCACCACAGAATGTCTTTGTTGCAAGTGTCAGGAGGAGAGGCAGGTGATTCTAACTCTTTCAAGATATTGAAGAGCTCCTTTGTGTTGGACTTGGCTTTAGATATATGATTGTTATAGTTATCTTTTTTGGCTTGGACAATGGCAACCTTGTAGTTGAAGGAAGCTACAGTAAAGTTATCCTTGTTTGCTTGGGCAGGGGTGCTCTTCCATAAAGCCTCAGAGGTTCTTTTCAATTTCCTGAGCGCTTTGAGATGTGGGGTGTACCACGTGTTAAGGTGTCCTCAAGGTTTGGATTTGCGTAGTTTAAGTGGCGCTAAAGAGTTATCACCTTAAGGATGGTGTGATTGTACGGGTCAACAAGAGCCGTGGGGTCTGAGGGTTGTGGTAGGGTTAATGATCGGTTGAAGTAGAGGTATACGTTTCTCAATGGTCAGGTTATGTTTATTTCTGGTCATCATGGCTGGTGCTGGGTTTTGCAAATTGTGTGATGACAATTCTTTAATAGTGAATGTGATTAGATGGTGGTCAGTCCAGGCGCAAGGAGTGTTGGAGAGGATATCGATGTTGCAGTTTAAGTCGGCTAACCAATCTAAGGTTCTACCTTTTTATTATGAGTAGGTTGTTATTCAATGTGTGAAACCTAATTCGGTGATAGTGTCCTTGAGGGCACAAGCTTTGGTGTCTTAAGTATCTTGGAAACCTAAGTTAAAGTCTCCCAGAATGATGATTTGTTTTTGGTGTTGGTCGACAGTAGATGTGAGATCGTTTTCGAAGGTGGTCGTCGGTCCTGGTGGACGGTAGATAAGATGGATTGTGATAGTGGATGTGGGTGAGGTGGGAGGTTTGATAGATAATAGTTCTGCTGATGGCAAAGGTTGGTTATTAACATTCTTTGGGCCTAATGCAGTTTTGTAGATGATGGCAATGCCTCCTCCTTTAGAGAGGTTGTCATCTCTGGCAGCTTGGATGATGGAGTACTTGTCTGGGATTGCAAGGACGAGGGAAGGGTCCTGAGGCTCTGTGAAGCCAAGTCTCAGTGATGGCCATAGAGTCAAGGTCATGTAGTGTTATAAAGTCAGCGATATCTAGTGCAGGTAGGGCTCTGGCATTGAGAAGACTGGCTTTGATTGTAGGTGACAGGTTGTTCTGTTTCCCCTGAGGTGAGCTTGGGATGTGCTCAGATGCGGGAGATATGGTAACTAGGTTAGCTTGAGTGTGTGTTGCAGCAGTGGTGTCATTAATGATTAGGGCGTTGTGCCGGCGTAGGAGTCTAGACCATAGCCTATGGTTTCTGTGTAGAGTAGGGCACGGGGCAGTGGTCAATGGTGTAGGTGTGGTTGACTGAGGTGGCTGGTCACCGGTACTGCAGAAAGAGTTGGTCATGTAAGGTGGTGCTACAGTGTTTTGGGGAGATGCTGTGGGCATATGTTGGGTTTTAGGTTCTGTACAGATACGTAGCTGTTGTGGCCTCTGAGGGAGGATAGGTCCAGTATGCAGACATGGTGGTAGGAATTTAGATGGACGTATAGTGGCTGATGGTGGGAGACTAGATGCCATAGCTAAGCGAGTGTATGGCACACTGGAGTTGGTATATGGGTTCATTATAGATATCAGTGGGGGACTAACAATAGTGAGTACACAGATGGGTAAAATCGGACAAGATCGGCAGTTTGCAATGAATACAATGACTTGTTGAGGTGGCAGCATAGCTAGGTTCAGTTGAATGGGGCAGGGTAGCTAGATATGCACAATGAAAGCAACGTTAATCTAGACTGTAGGTAGTTGGCCTGTGATATGAGGGATAGCTAGAGGGGGTATAAGGACATTCTTCTACGTTTGTGTGAGAGCAGATAGAAGTATATGCGGAACAACAACACTCAGTCCGCCTTATTCAGACAAATGCTAAAAAGTACCAGAGTTCCTTAAGCAGCATAGAGAATAGCGGTACATACGGTGCATAAAGATATAACCCCACCGTATTTTTAAAGCGCACATCAGCCCAAGGGCATCGTGGCGCTGTTACAGACAGATATAACAACATTGCTGGTTACAGAGGAAAGCTTAGTGGTTAAATGGAAGTATGCATTTCAAGAGCATATTTTGGTTAGATAGGATTCCATTACAGGCAGGTTGTGTTACGGTACAACTTAAGGTAGGAAGGGATGTAGCTGGGGTGAGGGCAGCAGTATGGGGTTATGTGAATAATGTGGTTTTGAGGGATTTGCGAAAGGAGCACAAAGAGGGTTCTGCTCGGAGTGAGTTGGGAAGGGCGTTCCAGAGCTTAGGTGCTATGTGGGGGAAGCCAATGCCGCCTGCTTTGGCTCTTCCTATGGTGGGTATGCAGAGTTGGTTCGCATAGTGGCTTCTTTTGGGACGGTCAGAGGAATTCTTTTAGTTATGGAGCGGTGAGATTGATGCATTTATGTGTGAGGGTGAGGATTTTGAAGTTAATTCTTTCCTTGACAGGGAGCCAGTGGGCATTTCGTCTGGCCTGAGATACATGGTCAAATTTGGGGATGTGAAGGATGGCGCGGAGCGCGTTATTTTGCACTATTTGGAGATTGTTTGTTTTTGGTTGAGGTGCCTGCTAGGAGGGCGTTGCATTAGTCAGGTCTGGCTCCTACTGTGGCTCTGGCGATGGAGAGGCAGTTAGGAGAGGTTAGGAAGGGTTTTATGGCATAAATGAGTTTGGTGGTGAGCGCAGAGGTGGAGGAGATGGCGCTGACCTGTCTTGTCATTGAGAGTGTAGAGTCTAAGTATACTCCTAGGATCTTCACAGATGTGGAGACAGGCATGTTAGTGTTGTCAATGGTGATATGTGAATATTCGCGCCTAGTTTGGATAGAATTTCCTTGGGGGCTAGGATGATCTCGGTTTTATCACCGTTTAAACAGAGACCATTAATAGCCATCCATGTTTGGATGGTGGCATATATCTGGAGGAGAGCTTCTGTGTCCTGGTCATAGTCTCTGGTGATAGGGAGGAGGACTTGGGTAATCGTCGGCATAGTTTGTGTAAGCTATGCTGAGCGCATCCAACATGTCAAAGAGTGGTTTGGTGAACAGGTTATAGAGGGGTAGGTGCAGTGCATGACCCCTGCGGGACGCCACAGTTAATGGTGGCAGGGGGTGCTTTGGCCTGGTCTGAGTACACTTTCATGGCCCTTCCTTCTAAGAATGAAGTTATCCAGGTGGTGGCCGTGTGAGAGAAGTGTGCTGCGTTGAATAGGTGGGAGGTGAGGATGTCATGGTCAACAAGATCAAACACAGCGGAGAGATCGAGGAGGAGCAAGAGGGCAGGTTTGCCATTGTCCATTATTTTAGTGATTTTGATTCTTTAAGTCTAAGAGGGCGGTTTCTGTCCCATGGCCCTTGCGGAAGCCTGATTGTCTTCTGCCTAGGATGGCATTAGTTTCCAAATATTGTTGGATTTGGTTGTGGGCGGCTTTGCCTAAGATTTTAAGGAGGAAGGGAACGGTAGTGTTGGGGCGATAGTTGTTGGGGGAGGCAGGGGCAAGGGAGGGTTTTTTAAGAGCGGGCAAAACCAGGCTTCTTTTAGGCATTGTGGTACGATTCCTGATGAAAACGAGGCATTAATAAATGCAGTGATGATGGGGATGAGTGAGTCTGCGCATTCTTTGATGTTGGATGGTGGGCAGATGTCCCCCTTGCATGTGGAGGGTTTTTTTTGTTTTGAGGAGGTCGGTGACTTACAGTTCTGTGACGTCTCTGAAGGCAAAGAGGGGTGTTTGAGGGAACGGATTGTGAGAGGAGGGTGGGGGAGGACTGCCTTGGTTAGGGAGAGCCTTGCGCTGTGATGCTATTTTATCTTGGAGCGTTTTAACTTTGTTGATGAAGGCAGTCTGGATGCCAGTGCACCAGGCTTCGTCCTTAATGATTTCATCTGGGCTTGAGATGGGAGTGGTGAGCTCTTTAAAAATAGAGAACATTTCTCTTGATTTAGAGTTGGCTTTAGAGATTCTTTGGTTGTAGGATTCGGATTTAGCTAGAAATATGGCTTCTTTATATGCGGATGAGATCTCTTTGAATTTGTTAAGAGGGGATTGGTTGGGCGCTGATTGCCATTTGGTTAGAGCTTTACGTTTCTTGGTGCGGAGAGCCGATAGCTCTTCTGTGAACCAAGAGTTTGAGTGCATAGATTTTATTTTCTTCTAGGGTGGGCTATGGATTCAATGGCTTGGGTGAGAATGTGGGCAGAGGTGTTGGCAAGAGAGGTGGGGTCATTGTTAAAAGGAGGTTTGAGTTCAGGGATATTGAGAAGAGGGGCAAGGTTAGATTTTGTGAGGTTTTTTTTCAAGCTTCTGACTTTAGCGGGTGGTGCATAAGTGAGGGTCTAGTGGGTGGGAGTGGTAGGGATAGTGAATTGGATATAGTGGTGGTCTGTCCATGGGAGGGCTGAGATGTCCGTGATGGATGATGAGCAGTTATGGTCAGCGATCCAGTCAATGGATCGGCCTTTGCAGTCAGTAGGTGCTGTAATTTTGTGCTCGAACCCGGTGTGGGTGAGTTCTTTGGCTAGGCAAGCGGCTGTTTTGTCCTTATGGTAAAGTAAACCAAGGTTGAGGTCACCGAGTAAGATGGTTTTAGTTGAGCTTTTAAGGTTGTTACTTATGATTTGGAGGAGTTGCTTTTGGTAGTTGGGGGAGATACTGGTGGCCGAGATACTGGTGGCCTATCGGTAATTATGATGTTTATGGTACAATTAGGGGAGAGTGATAGTTTGGCAGTGAGAAGATAAGCATCGTTTCCCCACTGTTGGTTGCAAATTCTAATGAAGAGGGTGTTTTTAAAGATGAGGGCTATGCCTCCACCTTTCGAGGTTTTGGGGTCCTGTCTCATGATGGCGCATCCTTGAGGGAGGGCAAGGGAAGGACGGGCTGGAAGCTTCATGGAGCCAGGTTTCGGATATGGCTAGTAGGTCTAATTTGTGGGAGGTGATGAGGTCATTGATCTCAATAGCGTGGGCTGGGATAGATCGGGCGTTGATGAGCGCGCATTTTAAATCTGTGTGAGGTGGTATTGGTGGGAGTTGTGTCTGAGTGCTAGTGTTGGGGGTGTGAGTGGTAGTGGGTTAGTGTATGCGTGGATGTGGGTGGTAAGGGTTGGGTGCAGAGCGTTGGAGGATGAGATGGTATGGGTGGTGTGAGAGGTGTGTGTTAGTGGATGGTGTGTGGGTGCGAGAGCTAAGTCTGCAGTTCTTAAGGTATGTGGTGGGTGGGATGCTACGGTGAGTGAAGTGAGGCTTTGTGCGAGTTTGCCGAGCCTATGGTGGCGAGGGGACTGTCCATTCAGTTTGGTGGTGTTGAAGCTGTGATTAGTTAGGAGTGCAGTGGTAGGTGCGATAGGTCTGATGGTGGTGTGAGGTCTGTGTGTGTGTGGTACATGCTGCAGGTTGCCCAAAGGGTGAGAGTGATGAGAAAGATGAGAGAATGTGAGGTGAGGTGTGGTGCGCTGGGATGGTGGCGCAGTTCAGAGGGTTCTGGGGGAATGCATTTGTACAATACACTTGCAGTATAGTGCTTAATGTAGATCTAGTTAGGCAGATTCAATAACATTGCATTCAATAGGCAGTGCCATAAAGGGCATGTGGTGTTCAGCTAAGGAAAAGCGTAAAAATAGCGGAGGTAGGGTCAGTTTTAAATTGGTTGCGTGGTAGTACTAGAAACACTTTTCAAGATTAGCAAGGCTGGCAGTATTGTAGACTAGAAATGCATGTACAAGGCACTATTGCCAGTAGTCGGCGCTAGCATTTACTTGTCGGTTAAGCATATAGCAAACAATCACATTACCGTAGACATGTTGCAGACTGCTGTTGGTAGAAAGTGGGCTTTAAAAGTTAGACACTATGG
Source organism: Ambystoma mexicanum (assembly GCF_040938575.1). Taxonomy (NCBI): domain Eukaryota; kingdom Metazoa; phylum Chordata; class Amphibia; order Caudata; family Ambystomatidae; genus Ambystoma; species Ambystoma mexicanum. Next base: position 1,237,328,911 of record NC_090927.1, on the reverse strand, counting down.
TAGGACGGGTGCTCATTCGTATCGTTGTGGATATAGCATAGACATTAATGTTGGTCACATATGAGAATCACAAAGGAGTCAGGGGAATGCTTTTGGCTTTCTATTACGGCTGCTTGCATATCGCAACTCATTGACATTAAAGTACACTAGTCTGTGGAGGCGTGGCGGGAAGAGTCTTCCTGAAAGGGTTGTAGTCTGTCATGGGCAGGCGTAGTGCAGACTCACCTAAACCTCTAGATGAACCGTTGAGTATGCAGGCAGCATGACGGCTTCTATCGCCTGTAGCGCTCTGTCAGCTCGGTCAGAAAAGGCCGCCTTTCCTAGGCCGGCTAATAGCCTGCTGGCTATTGGTGTATCAACCTATGTGCACGTTGCAGCCAATCCAGTCCAGGGTAGGACAGGCACACAATAGGGACACAACCAGGCAAAGTTAGATCAGGGAGGCGGCCATCTTGGAGGCAGGTTGCCTTGTCTGTTTCCCAATGATATGACGCAGGGGGAACAGTGAAATGCACACAATCTGGTGCGTTGTGGTATCTAACAGCAACAGGATAGCAGATGTTTGGAGGATCCCAACGGGTGTTGGCGCAAATCGGCCACGGATCAGAGGGGCTTCAAGGCAGCTGTATCCGCCTGTGCACTTAGGCTAAGTGTGCCATTTTGAAATGCGGTACACAATGCACGCAATCGATCAGTTTGTAAAAATGAGAAGTAGCTAGGTACGCATATGCAGACAAATGGGAAAACGAACCGTCACAAGGTAGGAGGGTTACAATTCATTTGAATCGCTAGTGTGGAGTTGAATCTCGAGATATGTTAAAGGAGACAATGTAAATATGCTACACATGCGATCATGCACAATCAGAGTGATAATAACAGTTACTACTTAACGTAGTTGACATGGATTGAGTTACTGATAAGTAGTAAGAGGACGATTATTACAAGTTAAGAAGCGGCACGTGAGCAATAAACGCATTTCCCCAGTACATTACAGGTTTAAAAAAATAATACATGAGTGAGTAAGTATGGCGATAGGTTAGGAACGTCCACAGCAGTAGCCAGAATGAATAGCGATGTAGCACTCGATGCATAAATGTGCAAGGATGTGGAAATGGGTGTTGCCAGGGTGTGATAGGCGCATATTGCTTAGGACGTGTTGGGAATGCCGTGCGGATAATCGGAACGAGTTTAACGTTTTTAAGGAGCACAGCAAGCGATACGTGTTTGCAAGTCACTAGAATGTTATTAGTATCCTTGGCACAGTGATTTCCAAGACGGAAAGTCAATGTCTTACCTCAAAGTTTGAGGGAGGCAGCAGCACAAGATGGAGCGGCGTTGGAACAGGAGTAGGAAGCAGGCGTGAGAGGTAATGGGCAGGCATCCAGGCCTCCTGGCACCGACCGGCACAGACAGGCTAGTGCCTTGTTTTGTGGGCCGGCTAGCGCCTTCAGGCAGATGCGGGCCGAATAAAAGCCTGTTATCCTCCAATGAGCGGAGATGTGGGTTGCTAGGCAACCTACACATAAATAGAAACTGTGGCCATTTTAGGTTCATCCACATGGTTTTACACGTGGAGAAATGCAAAAATGCAGCTTTCAGGCCAATATAATGAAATTAAAACATTGCTGTAGACACTTGTGGCTTCGCTGGCAATGGGAAGCTGCAAACTGCTTATCACTGGATGCTTCTGTCAGATGTCAGTCACCCAGCAGGGTGGCTGTCCTTGCCGGACAGCCAGCCGGCCAATCACCTAAGAATGCATTTCTGTCCCCTAGGAGACTAAGCACAGGGAGTTTCGGGCACCTCCCTCGCTTCCTGACCCCGCCAGACACCCTGGAGTCAGAGGCGGCTTCACTCGTGAAACCCGCCAAAGGAAAAATGAACAAAGGGACCAAACCTGGTTTGGCACACAGAGTAAATCTCAAGAAGGACCTTTCCACAAAGAAATGACGAAAAAAGAAGACCAGGGCCATTTTGACAAAAATGGCACCCTTGGGTGCTTTACTGCAGCTGCGAACGCACCACCTCACTGATGCCCAACAAGGCTGAAACATGTGTATGGGGTTGCTGTTGGTACTCTTGTTCAGAGGAGAATTGCCTAGCATTTCGGCGCTGGACTGCCCCTGGGCAGGACAAAGGCTGATATGCGGGGACATTTCTTCTGTGTGAAAGGGACAGTGAGCTAAAGACTTGGTAGAGTCTCTCCCAGGGGTTATTCACCCAAGAACAGGTCATTGGGGTTTGTTCGTGCTGGTAGAGAGACTCCCAGACCCCCTTTTTTGTTTTCCATGTTATTTTACGCCTGTTGCCCACACGTTCTCTCTCCCCCCTTCTCCCCCCATTTGCAATTTGTGCGGTAAATCGTTTGTGACAAACGGTATTTAGCAAAAGATTCAGCAGAGCAAGTGAGATAGACAGTCAGAAGAGCAGTAAATGTTCGCATGCAGGCATTTCAGCACATCCATTCCCAGAAGATTCCAAGCACATTTAACTGTTAAGACAAACAGAGCCATGCAAGAAATGGGTCCAATTCGGAACCGAATGGACTCTTGACACTGGACTGGGGACTGGGGCATTTGAGAATCCTACTGAGGTTTAATTCGCGAGGAGAGAGGTATTGAAGGCACCAACTTATGAGAAATGGAAGTGTTGGTCACTCCAATATCTAACAAGAATTTCCTCTTGTCATCTATGCATAATTCGACATATGGGCCTGCAGAATCTACTGGAATTTGAACCCTTCCTTTCCCCTCTCCTGGGCACCCCTATGTTGCATAATCTTCAGAAAATGGGTCATCTCCATAATAGGCTCTCATAGAATATTGCTGGCACGGTTTAGGATCAAAATAATTAGACTGCCTCTGGCTTTGAACGTTTGTTGCAATATCATTAGGCAATCCTACTCTTCCTTGAGCTATTCCTCGTCCAATTGACCTCTTAGTCTGAATGGGCATTCCCAGATCCAATGGTCTGGGCTCTGGCAGTAATGGCACCCACCGTCCACTATTCCTCCCCTGTCTGCGGGAGGCGCACTTCCCCCACTCTCCCTCTGTACATTCCTCTTCCCCTCAACATTCCTATTCCTCTACCTCTTTCAGGAAACGCTTGTTACATTAATGCCCTCGTTTTTTAACTCCCATCAATTTTCTTTCCTTTTCCCCTTTCTCCTTAAGATGCCTGATTGCATAATATCTTTCCATAGTGAGAATCTGAGCAGCAGCCTGGGTGGGCCAGATGGACTCGTATGTTTGTATGTCGTTTTTAAGGTGTGAAAGTAATTAATGTACAAAGTGAGAACAGAACGCTTTGTCCTTCCACAGTTGCCAAATCCATACCACTATATGAAGAGAATGCCCCCTCCTACTGGTTCACCAACTTCCTGCCTATAGGAAGTTAATTTATCCCAATACATCTGTTTTCTAGGTACTATTTACTGTATAATTTCAGGTGTTTGGTAAGATTTTCATTTCAGTGGTAAATCTTCCTGAGCTGTGCCAACACCCAAACTTTTTGCTTGGACTTGGTGATTATTTTCCCTTGTCCCTAAGTGAAGGGGAATCTCCCCTTCACCTAGGGACCATCCACATATGGATTCCCCCACCTAGTCTTTTACTCTTTTTGTGGGTGACCTTTTTATGTCTCTCCATAGTGCGTGATTGGAGTTATAGTTTCCTAGAACTTTTGGGCTTAGGCTGAGTTGCCCCTTTGGGCTTCCCTGTTAATTTCTCTTTAGTGTACTTGGATGAACTACTGTTACCAAGGGGTAAAGAGATTTTCATCCCATTTACGTTGTATATAGTGAGCCAGCACACCCCAACCTATGTGGAGTGCTCGGGGGGCTACTATGTATCCCCTTTCTTACTTACCTGGTAAACTGTGTGTTACAATTACGAGTTTACTTGCATGGCTGGTTGCAGTCATTATTACTCGCAGGCTGTTAAATCAGGCTTGATAGTGCACAGAAGGGCCACCATTCTGATAGAATGGTGGGCTCCTTCTTTTTTTGCCATTTCACGTGATTGTTGTTTCTGAGGTCTTCCCCTGCCATTCTAGGCGGGAACGACCTTGGTTGAGGTTTTGTCTTCGGTGGGAATCCTTTGCATTCCGCACCTAGGCTCCAGAGTGTCTGAGGAGGCAGAAAGCGAGGGAGGATTCCACATTCTGCAGCCCTTTGTTTTTCACCTTGCCTGAAAGGAACCAGTTCTCAATGGTGGGCTGGCTGTGCCAGACCGGCCCTTTCTGTAAACTGCAGGGAGAGTTTGCAGAATTTGTGCTGTAGTTCCTGTTAAATACTCCTATCCTGGAAGCTGCTGACAAGTCTACCACTGGAGCTGATTCCGAAGCGGAAGATGAAGAAAAGACAGCTGCAGCGATTTCCACCGACCGGAGTGCCTGCTGTGTAACTGAAGTCTAATGCAACCCTTCCTTCCAATTGACCTGGGGGTCCCGAATGCGACGAAACCTACCAAGAGGCTGGTGAGATCCGCTAGTCTCAAGAAGACTTGCATTTTGAGCCATCCCATGACGTGCTGTGACCTTGCTGGACTGCAAACCGCCAGTATCCTGGGACCTTGAGCCCGAGTGCATTGCATGGTCTTCTGAAGTCCGAATCCAGCTGAAACTTTGGTGGACTCCTCCTTGGCCTCCAGAGACACTATTAGAATGCCTGTAGTCCCCTAACCAGAGTGCAGGACCGAGAGAGTGAAGAGAATCTGACCAGCGATATTAGTTCTTCATCTGGCACCTGTAAAAAAGGTGCCAAATCCACAGAGCTGCAAGAATTTGTGAAGTATCCTCTGCTGGAAGCCTCCTCTGACGACTGCTGCTGCAAGTTCCCATCCCGTGTCCAGTTCTTTTGTCTCCAGACCATGTATCCAGGGACCAGGTCCTGTGCTGCTGCATCCTGAAGGAATCCACTCGGAAGCTCTTCCTTTTTCCTAAGGTACTGTATTGGCTTGGGAAATACTTACCCGAAGTCTTGTGTGAATCCTGTGAGGCTGAGTGGGTGATTTGTCTGGTTTGGAGTTTGCCCATACCACTTGCCCAGGCCGAATGCTGGAACGCATATAGGGAACCTTCTCTGAAGTCCCTGAACACTTTTAACTAACTTTGAAGCTAATACTTGCTTGTTAAACAAGATATCCTCTGGAACGTTAACTTTCCTGCAACTGAAACCTATCCTGAACTGCCTACAGCTGGCTCCTAAACCACTATGGTTCCTCTTCTGCCTCTGAAAACTCCATGCTACACACTAGGGAAGAACTTTGATGATGTATTCTGTCTGTAAATTATAACAAGTACTTACTTATATGTTAGTGTTGTAACTGTAACAATTGCTAGTGCAAGCCATTACTATTTAAGCAGTGGAACTGTCATTACTATCATTTTCCTCTAATAATTGTAGGTGCAAGCCACTACTATCCAAGCAGTCACCTTTAAAGTGTATGTTGGTATACTGTTCTATTATTCATAACTGAATGAGTGTACAAGCTTATCAATAGGGTCTACCTACCTTGAAATACACTGACTTTCTTAAGGTGTACCATTGGGGCTTGCTTTCCCTGATCTGCTTTATACAGACCTAAAACAGCCTTGAAGTTAATATTTGTCTGAGTTGTTTGAAACCCCTCTTAAAAGTATATGGTTTTACTTACCTTGAATAGCTGCTGCTCTTCTAAACTTATAGCACTGGGTTGTGCTTTACATGAAACTGCTTAGAACATTTCTAAAATAGTCATAGTGTCAATTACTTACCTTGCAATACATTGTGTCTTTCCTAAAGTGTAATAGGGTTTTGCTTTCTCTGAATTGCTTAGTGCATTCTAAAATAGTTAGTGTGTTCATACTTATCATTGAGTAGCTCAAGGCACCTCCAGAAAGTATACAAGTTAAATTACTTGCTCTGAACTGTGTTCTACAAAGTAATATCTGTTACAAGGTTCATACTTGTAACAGGGTTGGTTTATTAAGTGATTTCTGTAACTGAATGCCACTGCATGACTGACGGGGTTTACTACCCTTGAAATACTGATTGTATTTTAAACGTAGGAATGCAGAGTAGTTAGGGTTCCGCGCCAGTGTTAATTAGACTCGGTACAAGCATTTATAGACAAAAAGATGCTTTTACATCTGTCCTTGGGTGCATAAATACAGTCCGAAGTGATCCTAGGCTAATTATAACCTTCCTAAGCCAACATCATCCAAATGGTCGCACTTGCTAATGTTTCTTCCGGGACCGGGCTTTGTCAAGGCGTAGCAAAAAATCAAAGCAATTATAAGACCAATAAACCTCTCCTCATTTCCGGTGTTATGCCGATGACACACGGCTTTCCTTTAAGCTTTGCTCCTCTCTCATTCCCGACTGTCTGACTGCTATTCAGGCTTGGTGTGCTGCTAATGATCTCTGCCTTAAAGCCAGTAAGACTGAGATCCTTCTCATTGGGACCCCTACTCCCTCCTTCCCGCCTACACTCTGGCCATCCTCCTTGGGCCGCCTCCCCTTCCCCTCGTGTGAGGCCAAAAACATGAGTGTCATCTTTGACTCCTTTCTCACCTCGTATCGTTGACCTTGCCAAGAGGGCCCACTATCTGTTTCACCTCCTCTGAGGCATTCTCCCTTTCCTCACCTTCCCACAAAAACTCTGCGTTTCCAAAGCTCTGGTTCTCTCAAGGCTTGATTACTGCAACAGCCTCTTCCTTAATCTGCCTCTCTCCGCCCTCTTCAACTAATCCAGTAGAGGACTGCAAGACTTATTCTTGGCCTCAAGGCCAGGGACTGCATCTCTCCAGCCTTAAAATCTCCTCCATAAATACCTCCCTGCTAGAGTCCTTCGGTCTTCTAGCTCCAGCTCTCTGCAGATCAATCGTTTCTCCAAGCAGAGAGTGGGGGGGTAAGAGAGGGGTAGATCTCTCTCTTCGGCAGGAGCCTCTCTCTGGAACGGCCTCCCTGCCCCTCTCCGTCTTGAGCCGGATCGCCTTAAGTTCCGGAATCTCGCCAAGACCTTCCTTTTCTTCTCCTCCTCCTCCACCTCTCCCCCCCTCCCCTGCTAGTCTCCTCCTGCTGCTACAACTGGATGCCTGTGTCCCTTTATGAGACTCGCTGGGGTCAGGCCATCCTCCGGCCAGTCTTGCTTCTCACCCCTTCCTACCAGCACTTGTCCTCGGGCTCCCTTCCCTGATTAGCCTTCTGTGGCTGGTTCCCGAACCCTCCCTCCGTCCCCTTCCCCTGTATGATCTCCCTACCCCTGGCACTAGCCCACCTGGGCACTACTTAGCACTTGCCCAGCCCGCTGGGCTCCCGTCCTCAAGCACTTTTCTCGCTCCAAATATCCCATCCCTGTCCCCTCTTCCTGCACTTCTTGATACTGCACTTGCACAATGTGGTGCCTGGCAAAAGTTTATGCTATATAGGCATCATACAAATGTTCAATAAATAAAATAAAAAGCTGTCTGGAAGTACAGATTGTTATGGCCTTGATCTCATTATCATACAGTCTGTCCTTAGTTACAGTGTGCTTAACATTCTATTGATCGTCTATCCATCCTGACATTGTTACTTCACAATCTAAGATGTTAACCATTAGTTTATATTATTCTGTTCCAAAGTGTGCCATTTTCCATTTGTTAACACATTATAATGTTTGTTATACATAAATTGGTGTTTCCAATCCTCATGTATAATTACAACATAAATATACAGTATACCTAACCTGGTGTTACACCCCAAGAATAGCTGATTGCCATTCTGAATGTGTTATTGGTTTGACTCACCTTGAACTGCTGATTTGCTATTCTTAATAAGGTTGTACTTTGGTGGGTAGACCATAAGTACTGAGTTTTTGTAATTGTGTTTATATATGTTATAGTACTTACCTACCCAAGATTTATCTTGGCCTACCTGTATTCAAATAAACCTTTTTTTTTTTTTTTTTACAGTGCATGGTGTTTCAGTGGACCATATGTATGCAACACTTTCTTTGTACCAACCTACAGCCCTCTCACCCTCATAAGATAAGCCTGGCTGCTCTGTCCATGCTACCAAAACATTCTTGGTTGGTACATCCTTAATCAAACAGTGGAGCGTATATACTGCCTCAGATATGGTTTTTATGAAGTCTTGGTAGGACTTTAGAAAAAAACGGTCCTAACGCCAGGCAAGGTGACCAGGTCATCTGCAGGTGTCCTTTGTCATCTATGTGATTCGCAACCTCATCTTGTTCTAAGGCAGCCCATTGTACGGGCGGCTCATTGCTGTTTGGTACACTGTCTCCAGATATATCTGCAAGCAGAATACAGGAGAAAAGCTGATCCATGTCTCCCAAAGTTAATGGACCGTACGTAGTACTTTATTTGTTGAGTTATACCATTGCTCAAGGGTCTGTCTGATATCCGGAAAATCTTTTGTGACAGATAATAATTCCATTTGGTTCCTGGGCACATGTATGTGGCGAGTCGGGTGGTCTACGTTAAACCTTGGAACTTCCCTCATGGGACCTTGAGTAGTGGGGACTGGGACCTGGGAGCATGAATTGCCTATAGAGGCTAATATCTGGCAAAGCCAGTCTAATAATATCTGAATTCCTCTTTGGCGACGTTTGTCCTAGTTTTAATTCCATGCTTTTTCTATCTGCCATCATATTGATTGGGTAAGGGTAGCCATGACCAGGACTCTTGTTTGGACCCATTGTGTTCTTTCGGTTATTCCCACACTCGTATAGCTAACTAATGTGCCAGGTTGTTAGTAGTATGCAGGGTTTGGCCATTCATTTCTTCCTTTGCTTTTCTGGACCATCTACCCCAGCTTTTATCCATTCGTCTAGCCAGGCAGTATCTGTTCTTTGCTTACATTAGATGCCCTATTCCGGGTCATCGCTCTCTTTCTCCTCCGACCCTTCACCATCTTGTATTTCGGTATTATATGGAGGTGGGGAGGTCGTTTAATTAATAGATGCTCTATCAATGGGTCTGACTCCAGCTGGTCAGAGGGTGCAGATCCCTCTGTCAGTCTAACTACCTGCATGTTAATTTCCCTGGCGTCGGGCTCCCAATTTTTGACTGATTTTCTGCTCCTCTGTTGCTCTTTCCTGATCCCCTTTTGCCTGGCGTAATCTACCCATTTCTGATTAGTCTCCCACTGGAGCAATCTTACCTCCTTGGGACCCTTTGCTGATTTTCTCTAAGATACCCGAATTTCTGTAAGTCAAAGGTCCCATGCTCGGGTATCTGTAGATTCGGATTTTCAGCAGTATGTCTATGCCATTCCCTCAAGACTAATACTACCCTTAATCATTTTTTTACCATAATTTCCCATTTTGGGGAACCTTTGGAAGGGGTCGGAACATGTTGCTCAAGCTTATTACAGTGCTTTTCACCGCAACCTCGAATTGTAGTGCATGCACTCCCCATTTTATATGCATATACTTGTGATCACAAGGCTACAATATGTCTAGGTTCACTTAAAGCAGTGGTCCCTGAAATACTGTAATATCATAACATCATTTCATTAACTTTTTTCGACCAGCACCAATCTAAATAAATAAATCTCACCTGATATCTCAACATCCTCTCGTCCCACTCAGCTAGTCTGCACTGCGTTTCTCGAGTAATTTGCTGTTCTTAGGTGGGGACCTTGGTTGTGGTGAATCAACGTGTCGAAGAACTTGGCGGAGTCGGACATAACCATGGCTGTGGGAAAACTCAGTCCTCTTTGTGCAGTACGCTCCACGGTCGTCCGTCTGTCACATTTCCTCAACTGCGGTTCACAGCCCGTCTGGATTCACCCTAGATTAGTGGAGTTGGGGAGGGGGAGTGGGAAATAGAAGAAACAAATGAGGGTATGGGTGTTTGGGAGGGGAGATGACGGCTGGGGGAATCCGCCGTCGGGCAGGTTGGAACACTGGCTGAGATTGTAGGTTTCTAGCCACCTGATTGGCTAGTTCCCCCGTGCCGGGTGGTAATATGTGTTTACTATTGCTGGGGCAATGCTGATTAGATGAGTTAGTCAGTGGCAGCTGGCGTTTGTTTCCGAAATCCAGATTGCTAACAACGCGAAGGGGAGAACTGTTTAACAGCTGCGATGTCCACATCTTTGTGGATGGTTATTGTTTACAGGGTTAGAGGGACTGGTGTCTGGATATGCCATATCCTCATCACAAGATCTTAGAAGCCTATTGTTTGCCAAATGTCAAATCGGCCTAGGTAAAAGGACAAGTTGGCTACTATTTACACAGATTCCAGGTATCCTCATGAGCTAGTTCATGACTTTGGTGTCCTGTGGCAGCAAAGGGATTGCTTGACCTCATGAGGAACCCCAATTCTGAATGTGAAATATGCCTGCCTTACTACAAGCCCTATTCTTTTCTTCTGCCCTTGCAGTTGTCAAGTGCCATGGTCACAACCCCTCTCTATCCTTTATTGCTGAGGGTAACTCTCTAGCTGATGAAACAGCTTGAAATGCTGCCAAGATTGGGCCCCTGGCTCTTAAGGAGGTCCTTATTTGTGTTTTATTTCAACAGTCACCGATTTCCACTTTCCAATCTGGCTGTGAATCAAGGTCAAGCACCCAAGTCGGAAAAGTTCTGATTCCAACACAGATGGAAATTGGAAACTGATTCACTTTGGTGCTCCCCAGACGGTCACCCCAAACGCACTTACTGTACCTAGCCCAACTGGCATACCCTCGGCTAAAGGGGCAATGTCTGATACTTTGAACTGCGACTGGTATACTCTGTGAAGTCATCATGAAGTAAGACACAGACAACCGATTCACTTTTCTACAAAATAGTTTATTCGTAAATGTCAGGATGCTAAGGTGGGATTTCCCTACCTAAAGAAACTAAGAATAGTCTGTCATTAAGTTCAACTCAAGTCTGTTTGTGTCCAAAACCTATACTTGCCCTTGCAACTAAAGATATATAATGTGTAGGGTTGTCAGGAACAAAAGCAACAGTGTTTCAAAATAGAGTTCTGAGCTTCTTCCTGCTCCTGGCTTGCTTTTCAACTTCCCCCTTCCCCAAGTGCAAAACAATTCCAAAAGGCCTCATGGTTCCCTTTCCCAAGTTCAACACAGTTCACAAAGTCTCGGGATTGCCTTCCCTAAGAAGGCAACTATTCCAGCTTCAAAACCAGTCAGTGCAAATCTCTCAGCTTTCAATAATAATTCCAGATCAACTTTGTAACCATTCAGGCTTTTCAGTAGTTCACACCGATTGTTCCTTTCTTCAATCACTGCAGCACGTATTATATGAAACAGCTTCTGTATCTTGACTTTCCTTGATTCTTTCCAAGTAGGGGGTTACTCGATCTAGGCACAGTTGTCAGACCACACAGTCCACCCATTACAGGTCACGCAACCGATAACCCTGGGCACTTTATAAGATTTATGTTCTCTTTGGACTTCCTTGCCAACAGAGTTTTTCTCCCTGAACGTGTGTCATTAGTCCACATTCAATACAGTTTTCCTTGGCAGCCTCTTGGTTGTGCCACAACGTGAATTTCACACAACTCACTCTGTGGTGTTTATTCCTTTTCACCATCTTGCTTTCACATTGTCCATCAGTGCATATTACTTGTTTTCACTGCGTTCATTAATGCACATCACTTTCTTTTCACTTGTGCAGTATTTTCATGTACCTCTCATATCTTTTCTTTAGTTCGGCATTCAGTAACACTTGATGCCTTTTTTCAAAAGTACTTTGCAGCTTGTTCAGTTTTCAAAATTCTTATATTCGGTTTTCAAACTCAATTATTATACGTTTTCGTCGATCAGCATTTCCATTGGCCCAATTCCAGCCCCTGGCGCTCCCCAGTATGAGTGATCCCTTTCTTTCACTCATCGGTGTGCGGCTGCTCCTCCAGACATCTTCTTTCTCTTCTACGGCTTTCTCTCGCTCCCCTTGTGCATATCTGAAGCTCTGGCGAGCAGCGCTCGCCGCCTTCAAACCTTGCTGCAGTGGTCTGTGGCAATCTGGAGTCTTCTGTGTCCCACAGCTCTGGCTGTGAACACACAGTACAGGGGACTGCAGGTGTCTCGACCCTCTCGTGGCCCGTTCGGGCCCCACGTCTCTCACCTCTCTGCAACACATGGCATCCTTTTTGCCGGCCCATCTCCAGCCTGCTCCACGTCGGGTCGCTGCATCCTTCTCACCAGGTGGGTGTCTCCCTCACTCTTGCCTGTCTCTCATTTTATGCATCTGTAGCCTCTTAATTGGTTGCAGGTGCAAGTCCTTTGCCTGGCCATCGTTGAATCTATTAGTGGGACATGCCTGGCCATTGTAATGGTATTCCTCCATAGTCCTCTTCCTCGTCCCAGTAACAAAGTGGTGTGAATGAATAGAAGTGTGCATAACTTCCAGTTGCCGCCTCCTCGTCCCAATCTTAAAGCAATATGATTGTGGGACCATTTGTGTGTGTGAAAGAGGAAAAGACTGACCATAACCTATGAAGGTAGGGGGAGGGGAAGGGTACATTCTGACAAGGGAAAGGGGGATTCCATACCTCACCTAAAGAAATCCTCTTCCCCACTCCCCAAGGTCCCTCAACCCAGGTGATCCTCCCACGCATATCCACCCTCCGGGTCGGAATCCAAGAGCGATGGCCTTTCCCTGGCCACCTGAGAAGAAGATCCAGGGGGAATAGATGGGAGGATGCTCTTGGGTTCCTCACAACTCCCACTGTATCACCGTGACCCAGGCCTATTGTGAGAATTCTGCTTTGTTCAGCTCATAATGTGGTAAGACCAGTGAAAAACAAGCAGTCTGTGCATCCCATACTAGAAGGCCAATTCATGAATGCGCATATTAAACTTGAACAGCGTTCTCCACCTGCCCCGTCTCCACTCGCCCCACCCCCCCTATGGATATGAATTCTGCCGCACAGTGATCTACACTTTTTCTGGGTGGGTGGAAGCATACTCATGTAGGAGAGTCAACGCTATTACTGTTGCCAAGAAATTCTTATTTGATTTTGCTCCCTGTTTGGGCTCCCACTCCTCTTTGACGCCGATCAAGGCACGCTTACTGGAAGATTTGCCCGGTGGAATGGTAACAAGGCTCTTCGCATCCCTCAACAGTGTCACTGCACAGATCTCCTCAGTTTAGAGGTGCAGTGGAACTCGGAATCGGTGACCTGAAGACTAGGCTCTCCAAAATCTGTCAGGCAATTGTGTGTAGTGCTACACCTTGCCCAACCCCACATGCCCAATCACCCACACAGCAAGCATGGGGTGTCTTCATATGAGATCCTCACTGGGTGCCCAATGTGCAGGGGCACTAAGCCTCCCACCCCCACAACCCCTCCCTGTCTGAACTTGGATCTGGAAGATCAAACGGTTCTTAATTACTGTTGTGCTCTTGTCAAGACTGTTTGTTCTCCCCACTCTCAGGTCAAGTCTGACGTGCCAGAGCGGACTACCAAATCCTGTGACTCTGCAACCTCGTGAAATGGTCTTCATCCGAGTGCACCAGCAAAAATTGTCACTCCAACCCCGTTTTGCGAGGACCGCACCATGTACTGCTCACTGTGGTGAAGTGTAAGGTAGTCACATCCTGACCCATGCTGCCGTTCGTCGGAAAGTGCAGCCCTCTGCCCCTGAGCAAGAGCGCACAACCCCAAAACTTCCAGGAACCATCCATTTGGGAACCGGCACAGCCTGAACAGATGCCTTCAACTCGGAGGGATCAACAACCGCCACACATCCATCCCAGTGCGATCCTCCAAGCCATCCTAGAACAGGGACGGAGACCGGCATCACAAATACCACTCTACCTGTACACCTAATTCCTGAATCTAGACCAATAGCTGATGAGCATTTTCAAAATAGTGGGGCCTCTGCAAGAGCTACTTTTCTGGCTACTCCGTTGTTGGGGAGAATTCTCAGAAATGTGCTAATTCCTCTCTACCTTAGAGACCCCCAGCACTTTTGCTGGACTCTACGACTTTTAATTTTTAACCTGGAGAGAGTGAGACCTTTTTCTCACTCTCTCATGTATTTTTGTGTGATTTGGACTTTGTATTTCTTGTGACTTTGGAGTCTGACAAACACCATAGGCATCATCTTTACTTTGTAACACACAGCACCTTCAGTGTAGTGGCACAGGGAAGCCTCTTAGATTTCCCAAAGGTTCAAATACTTTCTCTTGGATAAACTGTTTCCAAGAGCAGTAAAGTGAAATTGACTTTACTTACAATTTGTAACTTTCTAGACCCAGCACACATTATCTTACCATATGGTGCTGGAGGGGTTACTTACTTACTGTCTAGTTTCTCATGTAACATTTTTATGTTACCCTTTCTACAATTAATGACTGGTGGTAGTGGTTTACTTTTTACTACCATTATGTGTTTTTACCATAGGCTGCGTTAAAGCACCCATGGGTGCCCATTTTGTCAAAATGGCCGGTCTTCTTTTTTTGCCATTTCTTGCTGGAAAACGTCTTCTTGAGATTTACTCTGGCTGCCAAACCAGGTTTGGTACCTTTGTTCGTTTTGTCTTTGGCGGGATTCACGAGTGAAGCCTGCCTCTGGTTCCAGTATGTCTGGCAAGGGCAGGAAGTGAGGGAGGTGCCCGAAACTCCCTGCGCTTAATCCCCTTGGTTACAGGAATGCACCCAAAGGTGATTGGCCGGCTGGCAGTCCGGCAAGGACAGGCACCCTGCTGTGTGATTGACAGCTAGGCTGGAATGAATGGAGAAACCTGCATAAAAGGCGAGGCTTTTTGGCTTGGAAGGCAGAGTCGACCACTGGACGAAAGAAATCCGAAGAAGAACTTGGAAGAGACGCCTGCTGCAACTCCTGGATGGTTGGTTTGCCCGACAAAGCCCTGCTGCTGTGCTGAAGCTCTGAATTCGTTTCGACAAGAGAAGCCCTGCAAGGACTTCTTCCCTTGAGTTGATGGGATCAATCGACTCCAAAGTGAACTCCTTTGGACATCCTCTCCGAGCTGGCTGTACTTCTGCTGCTGCTGGAACCGAAGTGCCAGGGAGAGGAACACCAAACGGAGTGCATCAGTTTTAAGACCGACCCAAGCTGCTGGAAGATCCCCCGGACTCCCAGTAAGCAGGACTGACCAAGCCTGAGCCACCTCAACAGAGTGCTGGACCCCAGATGCGAGGAAATTCCAGAGTGGTATCCGTGAGACCGCAGTGGTGCTATTTGCTGAGACGCGAGGAGCTGAAACCGTGAAGTGCTTCTGAATAGAAGTTTGTCCTTTTCTGGCGCCGACCATCCCATTGCAGTGTACGAGTCCCCTGAAGTCCTCCCTCTTGTCCCCACGCCTGAGGCCCAGGAACAACAGGATCTACAGAGCTGCACAGGATCAGAAGCCAGCTGGAACCATTTCTTCTAACCAAAGGTACTGTACAGTCAAAGAGAACTTACCTCTTGTTGTTGTGGACTTACTGGATCTCAGTTGAGACTTGTCTTGGTTGCTTGTATCTTCTACATCTCGCAAGCCTCCCAGCTTGTGGCCCTACATTGATTCTACTTTTTCTACAAAGACTTCTAAAACATTGTGCAAGACTTTTATTCACCTACACGAAGTGCTTCAGCTCACCTAGACTTTTGCTCAATTAACATTGTCTGGCCTGGCTTCCTGAATAACTCTTCTTTCCTCTGACATTGCGTTTTACCTTTCCTTCCAGGAAGGGGTTAACTTGCTTTGCATTGGAGTTTCAAAAGTACTTACCTGCTTAAGAATATTTGTGTGATCTCTTGTTTTGTTCTATAACCCTTTTATTTAACCTACTAAGAGTCTGTATTTTGAAGTGTATTTGTGTGTTACTGATATATTGCGCTTTCTGAAGAAGGCTTATTACAACTTACTGTTAAATAAATTAATAATTGTTTAATCAAGAAACCTTCAGTGTAAGTGTTTATTTGGATACTTGTCACTGTGAATTTCTAACTCCCCTACTGCTCACATTGCTCCCTCTTAAGATAAGCCTGACTGCTCAGCCACACTACCAACCTGTGTAGTACAGACTTATACCAAAGGTTGGGTTCCTGCCAGGAGGACATGGTTGTTGTAGTGCACCCAAAGGGTACTGCTCCAAATCCTGCCTTACATCCGTCAGGCGACCTGGCCTCCCTCTGAGTCGATGCCGATTCCAGTACCTCTTTCTGACTTGATCCCCTCACCTCTGTCCTCCCAGCACTGTGGAGATATTACCTGCCGTCCCGAAGAGGTCTGCCCAGCGGCTGTCAGATCTGCCAGACTTGCTTGAAGGCCAAAAGGGGTTCCTCAGAAGTCTGCACGCTATGCTACCCCCTTCCCCAATCAATAAGCCCAACAGACTGAAAACCAATCTGGGGTGACTCGGACCCGTGTAGGAGTGCCACTTGACACACCCCCTCCGGATCTGATCTGGGAATTTCTGGAGCTGCTGATGAGACATAGTATAATATGTAAAGATGGTCAAGACACAGATCTTGTCAACATACATCTTATTTCAGCAGTATGCTTACCCATAGAAGGAAGGTTCCTAGAATAGAACACCTATGAATGATCCAGGCCCTAACTAAGTACCTGACTTCTAATTACCTGATACCAAAAAAGTAACACCTGGATGCATGGGTTCTGGCCACTATGTACGTTGGCCATTGCGAGAACAATATGGAGTAGGATTCCCCTGGGCTTTATGCTCTCTCGGTGCGAGTTGCGGATTCAAAGAAAGGACTTAAGAAAAACACTGCAAGTCAGCTGACTTACATTGCTGCTTGCTTTGCGAGAACAGAAGAAATAAGAACTTGGTCTCCAGGAACATCTCCCATTGTCCTTGAGCCGCCACAGTAGGCGGTATTGCTGTAAGGCGGATCCCGATGTCCTTTAGGTCCGGCGCAGCATGCCTCAACTTGCGGGCGAGTCCCAAGCAGAAAAGAGGTTAAGTACATGCCCACCACGGACCCTAAAAGGTATGCCCCCACCCGCCCTAAGCCCACCCCTACAGGGCAGAGGGGCCCCCAATTGTGGTTTCTCAGGAAATAATTCATGAAATCTCTTTGTGAGCCGGGGATCTATGGTATTACAAGGTACCCAAGATCTCTGCTCCATAACCTTTCCAATGCACTGGATATTGGAGTGAACGACCCCGGGTGCGATAGTCGGCGATATATTGCACTTCATACTCTTCCTGAGGACCAACTGGTAGGATTGCTGAAGACAATACCCTAAGGTATGCCTGAGAGGTAAGAGCCGGTTTAAGGAGTGAAACATGAAAAAACGGATGTATCTTGTGATCTGATAAGAACAACCAGGTTAATAATATGGGAAATAGGAAAAGGACCAATATATTTAGGTTCGAATTTCTTACTACATGCAGGTAGCTTGATATGGTTAGTGGAAGGCCAAACTAAATCTTGTATCTGATACACCGGTGCTGTGGATCTCCTCCTAGCCGTATTGCGACAAGCCTTTTCTTGCACATTTTTTAATTGTTTCTTTCCCGTTTGGAAGCCTACCAGGATAGAACAGATTTCTTTTTTACAGAAAGAACCTTATTATCAAAGGAAGATAACATGGGAACATCCCACTTTCAGCTCTTCCTTCTGAAAGGAATTCTCCCTTTTCTCACTTTCTCGCAGAGACTCAATGTTACCCAAGTCCTGGTTCTTTCTAGGCTTGACTATTACAATAGCCTCCTCCTGAATCTACCTTCTTTCACTCTGGGACCCCTCCAGCTAATCCAGAGTAGGGCAGCAAGACTTATCCTTGGCCTTAAGCCCAGGGACTGCATCTCTCCTGCCCTAACAAGTCTTCACTGGCTCCCGGTTGCTGCACTGATTCATTTCAAATCCCTCTGCATCATCCACAAGGCTGTCTGGGCCCGGGGACCACACTATCAAACTTTCTTTCTAAATACTCTCCCTCTAGACCACTGCGTTTCTCTGGCACAAACTGTGTGAAAAGCGTTTTGCTAAACAGAGGGTAGGCGGTTGTTAGCTTTCCTCAGCTGACTCCTTCCTATGGAACAGCCTCCCACTTTCTCTGTGCCTTGAGCAGGCCTTTCTTAAATTCCAGAAGCTCCTTAAGACTTTCCTCTTTACCTCCTCCTTCCCTTACAATCTCCTCTGCTAATCCCACAGTTGCTGTGATTGGTGTCCAGGCCCTTTATGCATCCTCAGGGCCCCTGACCTCCCACACCCAATCGGCCCAGCTCCAGTCTACCCTCGGCACTTGCATTGGCACACTCCGCCCCGAGGTTCGCACTTACACCTAACGTGGCTCTAGCTGTGTAGTACTCAAGAATCATAGCACTTCATCTGTGGCTCACCCATGAGCTCGGACTCCCATGCACTTACCCCCTCTGCCCTCTTCCTCGCTGCACTTGCATGTTCTGAATACTCACAGGATAGAATAGTGTTGTCCTTTTTCCTCCCACTGCTCTTAAATGTTGTGTTTTGTAATGTTTCACTCCCATGTTCCCTCCCATTGCCTTGTGGGTGCTTTGAAACAGTATTTGACGTGCTTTATAAGCGCCTCACGAGCAAACAATCAAATAAAAACATGGGAAGGGATAGAGGGTGGTACCCATAGGAGGCATGAAAAGGTGTATCTCCTACACTAACTATGCAGATGATACGCAGATCCTCTTACCGATTACTGCTGATTATGAAAAGGATTTGGCTTTAGTGAATAAGGTGTACCTCATCATCCAGGCGTGGATGGCCTCCCATGGACTATGCCTGAATGATGACAAGACAGAGATCATCATCCTGGGTACCCCATCATCCCTCAAAAAATTAAGTCCTAAATACTCAGCCCTCAACATCGACCGCTAAGCAAGTAAAAACCCTGGGGTTTTACTTGGACTCTACCCTCTCCTTCAACAAACCGGTAAATACGCTGGCCTCGACCACAGCTTACACCTGTAAATTGATTAGAGCGGGCAAAGCCTTCCTCTCCAATAACAGTTGTATTACCCTTGCTAGAGCACTTATACTATCAAGACTTGACTATTGCAATGCTATGTACATTGGGGCGAGTAGACAAACTACCAAGAAAATCCAACTTCAGCAAAATAATGCTCTTAGAGCTGCACTTGGAATTGCAAGGAGAGTACACATATCTGACACTAGAAGAGCCAACAACTGGCTGTCCACATATGACAAAATAAAACTTAAAGTCGCTTCCCTTATACATAAATGTGTAAATAAAGTAGCCCCCCGCTATCTTGTGAATAGAATTGTCACTAATGTCACTAAACCTGAGACAAGATTAACCAGACTTTCCAATACAAATTGTCTTCTGACCCCCAGATTCAAACTTGCCAGAGTGGGAGGAAGCAGCTTCCAAGTCAAGGCTACCCAGCTGTGGAACTCTCTTCCTGCCCCCCTCAGATTAGAACCATCATACCTAAAATTTCGTCACAACCTTATAAAGCTGCTCAAAGACTCTGACGGTTAAGTGAGCTTCTGGCACTTTACCGAATTGCTTTCTCATACCTCCAGATCTTCATAGCTTTCATTTGCAATAGCCCCTTTTATACTTTGGACACCCCCTTGTAATTATACTGTAAAATCTATTATTGTATATATGCTCCTCTGTAACTATTTTGTAAAAATTGTTTATTGTAAATATGCTTTTTGACATTATATAACTACATTGTAACTGTAAATGTATTCTTATGTACAGCCAAGCTGTGAGTAACCTTATGCAATGCGCCCGAATACCCTTGGGTTTGGTGCGCAATACAAGTAATAAACTACACAGGTATGATGGGAATCGTTATAGGGGAACTCTGCCAGAGGTGAGAGATCCGTCCATCTCCCTTCGTTTGATGTAGCATCCTTGGGTGCATGGTGTATGCTTGTGGGTTTGTGTGCTGTGTTGGGAGGCTCGGGTTTTTATGGGTGCATGGTGTATGCTTGTGAGTTTGTGTGCTGAGTTGGTGGTGGGGGTTCGGGTCTGTATGGGTGCATGGTGTATGCTTGGGAGTTTGTGTGCTGAGATGGGGGTTCGGGTCTGTATGGGTGCATGGTGTATGCTTGTGAGTTTGTGTGCTGAGTTGGGGGGTGGGAGTTTGGGTCTGTATGGGTGCATAGTGTATTGGTGTATGCTTGTGAGTTTGTGCTGAGTTGGGGGTGGGGGTTCGGTTCTGTATGGGTGCATGGTATATGCTTGCGAGTTTGTGTGCTGAGTTGGGGGCTCGGGTCTGTATGGGTGCATGGTGTATGCTTGTGAGTTTGTGTGCTGAGTTGGGGGTTCGGGGCTGTATGGGTGCATGGTGTATACTTGGTAGTTTGTATGCAGGGGTGGGGGTGGTTGGGGTCGGTATGAGTATGTATGCTGTAAGCGATATTCAATCAACACTACAGCTAAGTCAATGCCTAGTCTGGGATGCTGAGGAAAACCCTTATTGATGTATTTTTATGTACAGTTTAGTACTCTGGATGACAACCCTTGTATAACACCCCCCCTCTTAAAATCCCCCTGACCCCAGTGAGCCAAGAAGTAGGTTTGTTTTGCAAATTAAAAGGTTTATTTGAAAAATTAACAAGATATATATATATCACACTTCTATAAATAAATTGATAATGGATAGCACACTTGCGAATATGAGCAGAGCAGTAATCAGCAATGGATAATGTTACAGTGGTACACTCTTTTTAATGGCTTAGGAGTTGATATAGAGATGATAAAGTAGCTGAGAATGCTTTTATGGCTTCAAGGACAATGCAATGATGAAAACTGCAGTACAGAAAATAAACTTGATATGACTTCATCAAAAGACAATGTAATCACTTTTCTTTGACAATTCACCCCCCCCTATGCAATGTAAGAAATGGAAGGAGAGCACACAGTCTTCAAGAAGCCCAACAAAAATGCACTACAAAATGCAGTTCCCCCCTAGCAAGCTTAGATAGAGAAAAACAGGTATGATTTTAAAACACAGGCAAGATACTTTGATGTGGTTGCAATTAAGTGAAAAATACGCTAAAAAGGCTTTTAATTCCCTATGGGGGGTTCAGGGTAGTTGATAGATACTTTGAATCAGTTCAGGATCACTTTAGCAATGCTCTATGAATGATTGTGAGGTTGCACACAAATTTCAGCAAGCGAAGCAAGGACAAATATTTTTACACGTGGCTGAAATTGAGCAAAATGTCGAATTGCGGCAATTTAGTCGAGCGCGATTATGGAGGCACTATAAGGAGTAGGCTCGTTGGAAAGCATAGAATCTTAGCTTTAAGATGACAGTTAAAATTCGCTCCTAGCACAAACGGTTCCGGATATACGGCCGATTTAATAAAGGTAGTTTTTCGGATTTGAAATTTTAAAGATTAGAATGACAGATGACAGTTCTCAGTTTTAAAGATGACAGAATGACACGATTCTAGGAGGCATTTCTAATAGGCTAAAATAGTTTGAATTAGATTATTTTAACTAAGAGATTGGTTCTGCACAGTTCTGCTAGGTACTCACAATATAAATTTGAAATAGGCCTCGTCACGGATCTGGTCAACACGTCCAGCGGCGGTCCTCTCTGCTCGGCGGGTCAATCAGGCACCGGTTCTGCTCACAGCGGGCTGGGTCTGGTCTGCGGTTCCGACAAAAGTTCTTGGCAAAGAATTCAAACAGCTCTCCCGGCTGTTGAATAGTTTGGTTAGGTTTGCTGGATTCTGAAGGCCTGCTGAGAATACTTTTGCTTGCAGTGGACCTTCTAGGTTCAAAGTTCTGTAGTCTATGGGTCCCTGGTTCTGGTCTCTGTCTGGATGGGATGTCGGCCATCAAAATGCTCCGCAGAAATGGAAAATTAATGTCCCTACCTGTCTTGCACTGTCTGCTTTTATGTGTTTAGAAAGTGGGTGTGTGCGTGGCATAACTGAGCCTGCCCCTCTCTACTTGTCATTGGCCCAATTCTCCCCTCTCCCATGATTGGGGGAAGGAAATGGATTGTCATCATGATGAGATCTGTTTATGGGTCAGAGGATCCTCCCCTGGTCAATTTGCCCACAAATCTATATTTGATTCAAATACATATTTCCCAGATACACAAGTGGTTGACTTTACATGTACATATTACAGATGAATTAAGACAGGTCTCTGTTCAAGCCCCATGTTCCTGCGAGCTGGGATTCAGAAATGACAACATTTTGCGCTTTTTGGTCGGTTTACCAATATCGGACATTTACCCAAAATTACACAAATGTGCGCAAGGAGTATGGACATTAATTGATGAAGTGTCAGATTTTTAACATGCAGACATTTGGAGTAAGACCCTATTTCCCGCTAGCACACCCCCCAGAATACACCACAGGGTCCTAACACCTCTTAAAACGTGCACAGAAAAATCACAAGAATAATGATATTACTTATATAATTCTGACAAGTCCGTACTATGAATTATCCATCTTTTTAACTTATGCCCTGGTCAAAAAGGGGTGTGGCTTCCCACATCACATGGTGGAATAACTGGTTTATCTACTTCCCCCAAGCTCAGCTGGCTCTCACAGGCACTGCCCCTCCCAGTTTCTCCCAAGAGGAAGCCACTTTACGCCCCCCCAATATAACATTTGCCTGAGTCCAGGACAGGGCTTTGTTCATCCCCAGGTGCCACTCCCCTAATTCAATCAGAGAGGTGTCATCTCCTTTTGGCAGGGGCAGCAGGATGCAGCCAGGCCTGGGAAGAGTTGTTGAGCCAGTTCAACTCCTGTCGGGGGTAGTTGTCAGGCAGAATTCAGCTAAATGTCACTTTAGTTCCCATTTTTCTACATTCAACCCAAACTTACAATTTTTACACATGCAGCTAGAATACTGATTCTAAGTTCAAAACCATGACATTTAACAGTTGCAAACTATGTGACACTCAAAAGTAGGTCACTCATTTAATTTAAACATTTCGATTTTAGTGGTTTTAAATCCAATTTCATTTAAGCTGCTGACATCCACAGCTCAGCCAGTTTTGTTATAAACATTGTTTTGTGCTCTTCATCTTCCCAGATTTTGTATGCACACAACACTTCATTCTGCCAGATGTCTGCTGGTGTTCAGTAAGATTTTTGAATATCCTGCAATGTTCGAAATAGGCACTTTGAGCTTGCATTCAGGAAAACAAAGGTTATTTTAAGGCGCTTTTGGTCTAACAACACTGTTATTTTTCCTTTGACACCACCTTTCTTTGCACTGGCGGGTTAGACAACCATTTTGGTGTGCGCACAACCGCGCGGTTTTCCTGGTTCTGGGATAGGATGATGGGCGGCGACAGCGCATCCCCACATATACCCCGTCTAATAATTCAACATGGGTCAAAACCCTTGACAAACCCCCCCGCCCGACTGCACTTTGAATTTGAGTCGAGGGGGAGTCTGGTGCAAAGAATGTTTTGAGCCCTGTGCTGGTATGTCCGCATTATCTTCTCCCAATTCTGTAGATGGCACAGTTCAGCATCTTTTCCTCCACCCAGTTGGATCGATCGGTTCTCCTCGCCGGTCCTGATGGAAATATTGGGCGGTACCCCGGGCCCCTCGGATCTTTGCTCCCGGTCCCTGGATAGTTCTCCTTGGCCAGTCTCCAGGTTTTCTTTCTCCTAGGACGACAAAGGAAAGCGGCAATACCTATTCATAGACATTTTTCCAGCACTATTGATATAGTGGGGCAACATATACATTTTATAAATCACGAGAATAGATCATAGCATTCTTATTTTGAAAAACAAGATATCATCATGAAACACTTTTTTTTTTTTCCAATCATAATATTTTAGAGACTATATGTTGGATATTTTAAGATGGGAACTGAATTAATCTGGAGCGGTCCCCTCTGGTATTGCAGAGGACTCCTCCAGTTGCTGCAGTGTGTGCCTGGGATGGCAACACTTTAGCTGATTTATATGTACCCATTTGTCTTCCCCCTCTGCCGAGCTGCCTTTGGGGATGCAGATTTTGTATGCAACAGGGGAGATTTTGTCTATAATTTCAAACGGTCCCTTCCATGTAGGCAAATATTTACGCTGTTTGGCCTGGTTCCTTTGGAAATTGTATAGATAGAGCCGGTCCCCCAACACGTATACTTTCCTGGTGGTTTTCAGGTCGTAGTGGGTCTTCATGCTATCAGCTGATCTTTCTAGATTCCGCTGAGCATAGGCAAAAGCATGTTGGAGGTGTTTCCTTAAATTCTCCACATACTCATGAGTTGTGGAGGCATTTATCAATGTTTGCTCTTGGGTTCTGTAGAGCAAATGCTGAGGAAGCACCATCTTGCGTCCGGTCATCAACTCAAATGGTGACATTTTAGTTGCAGATGAAGGGGTAGTTCTGATGGCCATTAGGACCAGGGGTAATCGGATATCCCAACTTGGGCCAGAATCTGCCCCAAACATTTTTAATATGCTCACAATGGTTCGGTTGTATCTCTCCACTGCTCCAGAAGAAGCTGGCCTATAAGAAATGTGTAGCTTCCTTTTAACCCCCAGTATCTCCCACATCTTAGTCATTACTTCGCTGGTGAAATGGCTACCTCTGTCTGACTCAATCCTTTGAGGTAGACCAAACCGAGAGAAGATGTGGTTTATCATCAGGGCAGCTGCAGTTTCTTCCTTGCAGTTTGGGGCTGGGAGACATAACACCCATTTAGTAAATAAGCATGTCACGGTCAGCATGTACTTATTTCCCCTAAGCGAGCGAATCACGGGGCCTACAAAGTCGATTTGCAAATCTGACCATGGCAGTGTCATCCCCCTCTTTTGGAGAGGCGCACAGTGTGTGAGGGATGATGGCTGAAATTGTGCAACACAAGACACCCCTTCAAGTATTGATCGAGGTCCTGCCCCATGTGTGGCCAGTATGCAACCTCTCAAGATTTTCAGTGTTGTGTGAAACCCCCTATGACCGGCGGTGGCCGCATCCTGGGCGTGACTTAACATCAGGCTTTGGAATGAGGTAGGGACCACCCACTGATCATGGCCAGCTTGGGATTTCCTTACCAACAAACCGTCTTGGATTCGGAACCTTTTTGGACATTTCATCAACACTCTTAGGTCCTCTTTCCCAATGTAATCGGTATCCGTCAGGGGAAAGTTCTCTGGGTCCTCAATGTGTTGGTAAAACTTACCAATTATTGGGTCCCCCTTCTGAGCTGTAATCAAATCAGCATCAGGGGTCTCCTTACTCCATTGTGCAGTTGAAAGATCATTGTGAGCATTTGTCTGGGACCTAGTGATAGCAGTGACCTGGATTTCCCCCAACAGGGACTCTATTTCTATTAGATCCCTGTGGATGGCCCCGGGTTTGGCCAGATGATCAGCTAAGTCATTTCCAGTTTTGTCTGGTCCCTCTACTTTGGAATGACCCTTGATCTTTTTCCAGTAGATGGTCATCCCATTCGAGGTGACCAGATCATCATTGTTTTGGATTAACTTCCCATGTTTCAGGGGTTTGTTATTAGCTCATAACATGCCTCTGGTTTTCCAGTTGACCAGGTGCTCCACGAACGCGTTCCGTACATAATCCGAATCTGTGATTATGACCAGTTCGTGGAGTTGATGCTGGACAGCAGTGAGGATGGCCTGATGCACAGCCATCAATTCTGCCACCGGACTACTTCGGGGACCAATTTTGTATCCAGCGGAGGGTTCTGGAAACTCCTTCACCCATGCATTCCCTACGCCGGCCACCAGTTCTTTCTCCCCGTTGTTGTCAACATGGTAAGAGCATCCATCCACATAGACAGTGGGCATTCCCTCACACTTGTCTTCTTCAAAGACTTTGTGTGGGGAATTAAGGTATGCCTCCATGTTGTCCTTGAGTTTTAGACTTTCGTCCTCGAGACAGTTTTCTCTGGCACAATCATGCAAGTCAGCCAGACCTTGCGCGAGGGGACTCTTCTTGGTTTGGCCATATCTGACCTCCACAGGAAAGCCTTGCATTGACAGAATCCAGGAAGTAATTCGGGAATTACTCACATTTCCGGCCCGGATTCTGTCACTTTGGAGATATTGCAGAGGCTGGTGTGGAGTCTCCACTATGATGTATTCCTCCTGGATGAACGGGCGGTAATTCTTCAATGCCCACACCGTTGCCAGGAGTGCCTTCTCACAATCGTTGAATTTTTCCTCCACAGAGGATAAAGTTTTGCTCGCATAGGAGATTACTTTATTGACCTTGTCATGCTTTTGGTATGATACTGCCGTCAAGCACGTATTAGAGAACCCTGTCTCCAGGAAGAACTCCTTGTTTCTGACAGGGTAAGCTAGGCAAGGCGCTTGTGAGAGGCTTCTCTTGAGTTGTCTTACTGCCTCGGATTGTTCTGGACCCCATTCCTACTTGACCCCACGCCCCTCTTCAAGAGATGAATCAGGGGTCTGGTGATCTCTGCGTAGCCCTCAATGAACTTTCTGCTGTAATTAGTCAGTCCAAGGAGGCTCCTTAGTTCCCGCAGAGTTGTGGGATCCTTCAGTTTCTGGAGTGCTTCCACTTTCTTTTCTTGGGGACAGAGACCCTGAGGAGTAATCTGATGCCCCAAGAAATTAACACGGGTTCTATACCACTGTGCTTTCTGAAAGGAAAGTTTTGCTCCGGCGGCCCTCAACTGTGTCAGAACATAACGGATCTCCGCTATGTGTTTCCTCCACAGATGAACTTTTGATGAGGACATCATCTACATAAGCCAGGTTACCCCTCGCACCCAGGTCGGGCATGGCCTTATGTAGGAAAATGTTGAATTCATTGCCGGAGTTGAGGTATCTGAAGGGAGTCCGGGTCCATGTGTACTGCTGGCCCCCAAAGGTAAAAGCCAGTTTCTATTGGTCCTCCCTACTGACAGGCACAGTCCAGTATCCATTGGTCAGGTCTATTGCTGTGAATACCTGTGACCCCTGAATCTGGGCCAGCCCTTGGTCAATGTAGGACAGAGGCCATCGGGAAGTATGGACCCATTTGTTGAGCTCCCTAAGGTCGGCGCAGAGTCTCCACTGGCCGTTTGGTTTCAATATTCCCAGCACCGGATTATTGACTGGACTGGACGGATTATTCCCCGGGACTCAAGGTTCTTAATTATTTCAGTAAGGGACTCCATGGATGCGAGAGGCAAGCGATATTGCTTCACAAACACTGGAGTCATTCCAGGGTCCGTGGGAAATGTTGTTGTGTGGATGTCGGTGCGACCACAGTCATGAGTCTACCGCAAAGAGATCTTGGAAATCCAAGAAAACTTGTTTCAACTTTTGCTTCTGTTCCAGAGTCACACAGGCATCAGCTCGGTTGACTCTCTTCCACCATCTGCCTGAAGCCTGGAAAGACTTCTGGTTTAGCTATCTCAGCGGCCTCCTCCAGCTGGGTGGAGAAGTCCCTGGTCAGAGTGCTGATTTGGACCGGAGGCTACAGGTGGGAAAGGCAGCCCTCATGGACCTGGAAAATCACCTCATCCCCTCTGAAGTCACAAGTCACATCTTCCTTACCATAAGGGCAAGAAGTGTACACCAGGAAGATCCCCCCATGCCGGGTGAAAGTCCTGTCTGGTGTTGTATTGTCCTCATCAACCGCCATTCCAATAATGGTGCCTGCGGCTAGAGTAATACTCTTTAAGTCGCTGTTATCCCCTCTATTGGAATGGTGTCATGTTCTATGTTGACTAATGGTGTTGGGTTTACCCCTAACCCTTGCTGTTGGAGAGGAGCATTTAGATGAATATAAGCATCAGGGTTTTTCAATGTTTGTCCTCTTTTAACTTTCACTTCCAGGGAGAATTGTCGGGTCCTTTCTGGGATGGTGACTTCCTCCTTAATCTGAATTTCAACTGCATAAGGTAGCAATTGAGCTGACCTAAATGCTTTTTCTGAATCATCAAAGCCCATGGGATTATCTGCTAATCGGGACCAAGCTTTGAAGTTTATTAGGTCCAAATTAATGGCAAAGCGATTGAGAATGTCACTGCCTAAGTAAAAGGCGGCAGTGACGTCTCGCACGACCCAACAATTATGGACTATGCTCTTGTTGCCAATGGAGATTTTGAGCATACACCTGCTTGGCAGGAGATGTTTGGAATTGGGTGCTTCCAGGTCCATTTCCTATTTGTCTATCAGTTTGAATGTGGGAATGGCTGGATCTTTTGGGAGTTGGCGGAACATGGCTTCGCTGATGAAGCTCTTACCGTTTTTCACACACACTCGAGCGAGAACAGAGTCCTTCCCATCATTTAACTGAACAGGGATGAAGAACTGATCTCCAATTTGCTGAATATCAACCAGGCTCTGAGCTGATTTCACATCTTTCTGGGCTATAGGAGTGACAGTGTCTGATTGTGGATTGGTAAAGAATTTCAGAGTGTTTCCTTCCAGTGTGGAATACCACCTTAAACTGAAAGGAAGGTTGATTTTCAGAAATAGAGAGGACCCCCATCACCAGTCTGTTGTCCTACTGCTATTACTGTCACGTCTGGAATTTGGTTGTTCTGGAAGTGAAATTCTACTTTTGGGGGTTGAAAAAGCCTCCTGCCACGCCCCACCGCACCTACCCCCCCACCCACATTTACTTTTCGGCCCACTACAGCCATCATGTAAGGTACTTTCGGCCCTCTGTCAAAATCAGTTGTGCACCCCTGATCTAGACGCGACAGGTTTCTTTCCTAAAAGGATGAGACGAACTGGGTACTACGGTCAGCGTTTAGTGTTCAGGTCTAAAAACATGTTGAATGAATAAACGAGAAAAGATAGGAGCAAAAGGGTGGAGAGAGATCTACCCCCCACTCCCTGCTTAGAGAAACGTCTGATCTGCAGAGAGTTGGAGCAAGCAGACCAAAGGGCTCTTGCACAGAGGTATTTTGGGAGAGCGAGTTGGATGTAGTGGGGTCCCAGGCCCCAGAATGCCTTATGGATGATGCAGAGGGTCTTGAATTTGATCTTAGCAGCAACCAGGAGCCAGTGCATAGACATTAGGACTACAGAGATGCAGTCTCTGGGCTTGAGGCCAAGGATAAGTCTTGGAGTCATATTCTGGATTAGTTGAAGGGGGCGAAGGGAAGATAAAGGAAAAGGGTTTAGCAGTAGTCCAGTCTAGAGAGGACCAGAGCTCTGGAGACATTGAGTTTCTCAGGAAAGCTGAGGAAAGGGAGAATGCCTTTAAGGAGGTGTAGCAGATAGTGTGCCTTATTGGCAAGGTCCGCGATGTGAGGAGAGAAGGAGAGAGATTAATCAAAGATGATGCCAAGGTTTTCTTGCTTTGCAAGAGGGTGAGGATAGGGGACCCATAGAAGGTGGCCAGAGGGTGGGAGCAAAGGTGGGGTCTGGGGTCCCAATGAGCAGAATCTCTTACCGGTATTAAGGCAGATGTTTGGAAGCACGCCATGACTGAATAGCAGTCAGTCAGGAATGAGAGCGGAGGAAGAGGAGGGAGTAGAAGGAAGCTTAAAGGAGAGCTGCATGTTGCCTGTATAACACGAAGTGAGGAGCGAAGGAGGAGATCAGGTGGGCCAAAGGGGCAAGGTAGATGTTGAAAAGCCAAGGCGAGAGGATAGAGCTTTGAGGGACACTGCTGGTGGAGAGAGTGATGGCGGAAAGAAAAGGGCCTAGTTGGACCCGAGAGGGATGGTCTGAGAGGAAGGTGGTTAACCAGTCCAGTGCAAGGCCTGTGATGCCAAGGGTGTCACGGAGGCGATTAATCAGGGTGGAAAGATTGACCAGGTCAAAGAAATTTTAGCACTAGGTTGATTCAACCACCTTATAATCGTTTTTTTACGGAGGGTGGTGGCAGCTGTAATTTAATTTTGGCTTCCCCAGGAGTGCAAGCCATTTTAATACTTCGATAGGCCAATGCACCTTTTGGTGCCATTGGGGTATAGATGTATTTTTGAAGCCCTGCTTTACGCCATTTTCTATTTTAGGGCTTCTTTTGTTTAGAGCAACCATGGTATAGGCCTACAGTGGCAGTTCTGATCACTTTGTGAGCCCACAAGGCAGCCTCCATATCTGTTAGAGCAGTCTATGTCCCTTGACTCTCCAGGTCACATCTTCTGGGGGTGGTCTGAACTGAGTGGCAGTCCTCATGGTCCAACTACTTACCCTCCCTAGCCCCCCCCAGTGAACTATGGGATGAATTTGACCAGTCCCTTTTTTGCAGTGGTGCATCAGTGTTCTCCTAGTCCTCATCTTGGAATATGGAAGAAGCAGGTCCTCCTACCTGCTGGAGTAGTTTTCTGCCATTGCTGCCATGCTAGGCCCTCATCTGGCCATACTGGCTAGAGGCAGTGAGTTGGGCATAGCCTAGTTGGTGTTTTCTGCTGTAAAAAATGTAGGCTGAGATTCCAGTCGCCCTACTGACTCCACTTGCAGCAGTATGTGTAGCCAAATGTGGGGGCTGGGACTGTCTGGTCCCAATCCTCATGCTGGCCAAAGTGTCTGTTTATTTGATTTCATTTGTTGCTAGCGCCCAGACCTGGAGGTATCACGGCGCCAGTACATAATTGGTTCCAAAACACATGGTGAGCAGAATACAAGAAGAGGGTCCGGAGAGCTAGTACATAATTAGTTAAAAACACATACTTGTCAAGGTGTGCAGAATACAACAGGGAGAATGGAGTCTTATACATATTTGTATACTAAAACCGTTTTCAGTTTGTATTTTAAGGTTAAGTGGGAGGTTGATGCATATGAATGTCCTTTGTAAGTGGCTAGAATAGTACAAGGAACACATCTGGACACCATCTACATCTCCTGGCTGAAACTGTGTGGTCAAAAGGAGCAATTTGTAGGCTATACATTTATACAACTTGAAGTGCATTTTTACGTACAAAAAGATTGTCAGTAGTTTCTTCAGCAAGATTCCAACTTGATTGTGGTAAATCAAGTTAAAGCTTTTATAGATCTTCATTTCCCACTTTGTGAATGTTGCAATTCTACCACAGCAGTTGTCTTTTTCCACTCCTGAAGATAAAATAAGAAGAAATATAGTTTAGAACATTGCTACGCTAAGTCCAGAGTGCCACACGCATCTATAGTTGTTTTTTTGTGTTTTTATTCAGTCTTTTAAGGTAGGTTTAATTGTACTGCGCCTGAATGCATGGTTTCACTTTGAGTATAGTTGTCCAAGGTTATTTGTCATGTGCTAACCCTTTGGCTGTCCTTGGGACATATATCTGTCTAAATAAAATGATCAGATTTTGCCTATGGATGGGTTTGTATATATAGTCCTAAATGCCTTTTGAACATCTTTATATTCCTGGCAGTCTCGAGCAAGAGGAGGTGCCAGGAGTCAAGGGCATCTTTAGAGATGCAGCCATCTCTCACCAATTATGTTTGAGCGTTTTCAATCTCATCAATGTTAAATTAAAAAATGTGTATGCTGGAAGAACTCTAAAATCGAATGTTATGAGTGAATTCCACTTGTAGCAAAATTCCTTCTGTTAGAGCTGAGCAGGCCAAATGTACATGTTCAGTCTTATGAATAGAACACACTTTGTATAGTTCGGGCTAATGCTGGAAATGAAAACTAATTTTGTATTTGTTCTAAAGCAATGACTGTTTTGCATTCCATTTTGTTTGCCTTCTGCTACTTTTACCTGTGAATAAAACAGTCTACATTGTTAAAATGCTATTCATTTTCCCTTTCAGCGAAGAGCAGTCCCGGCTAGCAGCAAGAAAGTATGCCAGAGTTGTTCAGAAATTAGGTTTTCCGGCAAAGTTCCTGGACTTCAAGATTCAGAATATGGTGGGAAGCTGTGATGTGAAGTTTCCAATCAGATTAGAAGGCTTGGTACTCACACATCAACAGTTCAGCAGGTATGTCACTGATGTTAAAACAGTTTTTCTAAAGTCCAACTAAGGGCTTCATAAAACTATACATCTGAGACAGTACACAAACCCACTCTTAGTGTAAGGCTGTACCACTGGAGAACATTTGGTAGCGTAGACAGAGCAGCCAGGCTTATCTTGGGAGGAGAGATGGTTTGTAGCTTGGTACAATAAAATTGTAGTATACATATGGTCCAAAGAGACACTGAAAAACACTATGTATTGTAAAAATAAAGCGTTTATATAAAACCAAAAGTACTATAACATCATAAACACAATCATAAAAACCAACTCAATACCTATGGTATACAAACCAAGGTCTAACCTTATTTAGAGCTGCATGAAGCAAGTCGGGCTGAGTCAAACATAAGGTTATACATTCAGGATAGTAATATACTATTCTTGGTGAATAAGACCTGGTTAGTTACCTTTAGATTACAACCAGTAATTCAAGGGTAGTAGACCCTGTCAGTCATGCAGTGACAATCCGTTACAGAAATCACTTAATAAACCAACCCAGTTACAGGTATTCACCTTGAAACAGATATTACTTTGTAGAACACAGTTCAGAGCTAGTAAGGTGCCTCCTATGCTTTCTGGAGTGGCCTTGAACGACTCAATGATAAGTATGAACACTCAATAAACATTTTAGATTGCACTAAGCAATTCGGGGAAAGCAAAACCCCATTACACTTTAAGGAAGATGCAATGTATTTCAAGCTATTTTAGAAATGCTCTAAGCAGTTTTCTGGGAAAGCACAACCCAGTGCTACAAGTTTAGAAGAGCAGCAGCTATTCAAGGGGAGTAAGACCTATATACTTGAGGGGCTACAAGCAACTCATAAGACACATATTAACTTAGACTGTTTTAGGTCTGTATAAAGCAGATCAGGTAAAGCAAAACTGGATGGTACACTTTAAGAAGAACACAATGTAATTCAAGGTATGTAAACTCTATTGGTAAGCTTTTTCACTCATTCGGTTAAGAATCGTAAAACAGTTCCAAAACTTATTACTTTTTAGAATGTTAAACACTATTCAAAGTAAGTACTTGTATACTTTTACATGTGACTGTTAGTGGCTGGCACCCACAATTGTTACTGGAAAATTACAGTAATGACAGTTCCACTGTTTAAATAGTAGTGCTTGCACCAACAACTGCTACAGTTACACAAAATCATTTAAGTAAGTACTTTTACACTAGTTATACTTTTCAACACAGAAGTCTTTTCTTATCCAGTCCTCCCTAGTCTATAGAATGAATTCTCTGAGGCAGAAGAGGGACCCTAGTATTCTTGGAGCCAGCTGTAGGCAGGTTGGGATAGGTTTCAGTTGCAGGAAAGTCAGGGTTCCAGAGGATATCTTCTTTATCAAGTAAGTGTTAGCTTCAGAGCTATTTAAGTGTTCAGGGACTTCTGAGAAGGCTCCCTATATGCGTTCCAGCATTCGGCCTGGGCAAGTGGTATGGGCAAACTCCCAACCACACAAATCACCTACTCAGCCTCACAGGATTCACACAAGACTTAATGCAAGTATTACCCAATCCAACACAGTACCTTGGGAGAAAAGAAGAGCTTCGGGTGGATGCCTTCAGGATGCAGCAGCACAGGATCTGGTGCCTGGATTCTTGGTCTGGAGACGAAAGACACTGGATTGCAGCAGAGGAGGCTTCCAGCAAAGGTTTCTTGATGGATTCTTGCGGCTCTCTGGATTTGTCACCCTTTTGCAGGACAATAATAAACAATGAGCCTAGGTACAAACGAGGCTAGAGAGAGAACATTTGTAAAAATATACACATTTTATAATTTCAAGACACAAACCAATTTCATTTTCATAAGAATACACTTTTGCAAAATAATATTAACCCAACTTATTCAACATCATAATTTCTTCTGATCAGCCTCCATTCATTCATACTTTCACACATACCATCAATATCTCAAATGTTTAACAAAAATGTACATAAACCCAAAAGTTATTGCACATAAAACACACAAAGAACAATAAACATTCCCTTTCATGTCAATACTGTTTTTTTCACGGATATGTGATCAATTTATGTTCATAGAACAACTATCATTGTTATCCCAATGATCTACATATGTTTCGGTCACTAGTGGACTATTTGGTCCTTCGTTTTTTCAACCTTCTTCAGGATCTAGGAACCACCATTCCGGGCTCCCACAACAACTGAATCGGATGTCTTCTGGGGTATATTTCGCTAACCAAAGAAGTTTCAGGGGTAGTATGGATGTCGGTAATCACTCCACCATGGCTCTGCTAAAGATTTGCAGACACACCAGTCTTTTCTGTAGCTCTAGATGTAATAATTCAACTCCGCTCCCACAAGGAGCTGCACTTTCTTGATGTGCCCTTTTCTTTTCTTTTTCTGGTATCAAATGGCCACTCGTCTTGCTATTCGATCGGAGCTATTCGGCAGGGTGAGATAGGGCTCAGTTGCAGGCAAACAGCTGCTGAGAGGAGGAGGAGGAGGAGGAGGAGGAGGAGGCGGAGTAGCAGCTCTCGTAACAAAAGATTCGCTCTCCTGGGAAGGCAATGCCGACTTAATCCCGCCAAATTGTCACCATCTCCTAGTTGCACCATAAATATACACACTATCTATCGGCCACCTGGCCCTGCCCCGATTTCCATGGGCATCTCCATCTATTAGGAGACAACCTAAAAAAATCAACGAAAACAATTCTACTCGGATACCTCAACCTAGGCCTTAATGATCCCAAAGATAAAACAGCAGCCGCCCTAACCGAAGAGCTCAATAACATGGGATTCCAGAAAAATGTCACCAGCCCAACTCACTGCAAAGGTCCCATCCTCGATTGAGTGGCTGACCACAACTGCCACACTACTATCAGCTCAATCTCCGCCCTCCCTTGGACTGATCACAACTGCATTCAATTCACAATCTCCTCAGCCCAACCTATCAAAGCTCTCGCCTATGCCCCACCAGCCCAAGTGGCGAAGCTAAAAAAAAAAAACGAACTAAGGACAACCTCCTTCCTTTCCTGGATATCCCAGAACTTAAGCCCCCTTTCTCTAGTGACCCAGCCACTCTTGCAAACATTTACGCTTACACGCTGACCAATGCAATTGAGGCTATAGCACCTTTAGAAAACAAAAAGGAGAAAAAATATTTGCACATCAACGCTTGGTTCACGGATGAACTACTTGCCCTACGCACCATCAAGCGCAACTCTATCTAATTGGCAAACCAACCAGAGTGATTCCACTAAAGATAACTTCAAACGGATATCCACACAATATAAAAAAGCAGACACTCATGCCAAGTCTCTCTCTTTCAACTTGCGCATCTCTAAGGCCAACTCTCAACCAAGGGAATTGTTTTCCATCTTTAGAGAACTCATTACCCCTTCCACCAGCCCTGATGAGATTGTAAAGACGAAGCTTGGTGCTCTAGCATACAATCAGCCCTGCTTAGTAAAAAAGAACTGCTCCAAAACAAAATTCAAGCGGAATCCAGAGACCTGCCCAAACACAACCAGCCCATCCAGACCCACCACATACCCCACGATTGCACTAACAAGCTCTTCTCTTTCCATGATGTCACGGAACAAGATGTCCTTGACCTCCTCAAACATCTTAAACCATCCATGTGCAAAGGAGACATCTGCCCACCTAATATTGTTAAAGAATGCGTCAACTCGCTTGCACCTCTCCTAACAGCATTCATTAATGCCTCGTTTACTTCAATGTCCGTCCCAGCCAGCCTTAAAGAAGCATGGGTATGCCCTCAATTAAAAAAACCTTCATTAGACCCCTCATCGCCTAATAACTACCGAACCATCACCAGTCTTGTTCCTCTTCAAAATCTTGGACAAAGCGGCTCAAAATCAAATTCAACTATTTCTTGAAACCAATGCCATACTCGGCAAGAGGCAATCAGGGTTCCGCAAAGGACATAGCACAGAAACCGCCCTCCTTGATCTTAAAAATCAAATAACAATTATTGATAAAGGCAACCCTGCCCTCCTCCTACTTCTCAACCTCTCGGCTGCCTTTGATCTTGTGGACCACAAGGTCCTCACATCACATCTCATCCACGCAGCACAATTCTCCAACGAGGCCTCCTCACGGATCACTTCTTTCTTAAATGGACGAGCCATGAAAGTTTTCTCCAACCAGGCAAATGCGGCTCCCACTACCATACACTGTGGAGTCCCGCAGGGCTCTTGCAAAGCACCCACTCTGTACAATCTGTTTACCAAACCTCTTTTTGACAAACTGGACTCCGTTGGCATAGTTTACACAAACTATGCCGATGATAGGCAGGTACTCCTGACTCTCTCAGGTTCCTATGACCAAGACGCTGCAGCCCTCCATCTAATTTATAGCACCATCCAAGCCTGGATGGCGACAAATGGACTATGTCTCAATGGAGACAAAACCGAGATCATCATTTTCGGTCCCAAAGATACACTAGCTAAACTGGATCAAAAATAATGTTATTTCACCATAGACAACTCGCTCATCCCTGTCTCTTCATCAGTTAAGACATTGGGTGTCTACCGAGATTCCACTCTATCCATGATGTGACAGGTTAGCGCTATTGCTTCTGCTTCTGCCCATACCACTAAGCTCATCAACAAAATAAAACCTTTCCAAGCAAAACTGCCTTTCTATAGCCAGAGCCACCATTGGAGCCAAATTAGATTATTGTAACGTCCTCTTAGTAGTGACCTCTAGAGCAGCCCTAAATATACCGAAAAGGGACCAGATCACTCAAGCTAGGCGAGACGCACATTAGCTCCCAGTGAAGGATCAGATCACATTTAAGACACTCACCCTTACACACAAGTGTCTTACACTCAGCGCTCCACTCTACCTATCCGATACCATTCGATACTTCAACACACCCAAAAAGAACCTGCCATGCAAACAAACTATGCATCCCCTCTATCAAAAGGGCCAAAGCAGGGGGTATTGGTTTCCCTCATTAAGCACCAAAACTATGGAACGCACTACCCAATTCTTAGAGCGGAGCCCTCCCTCTCAGCGTTCAGGAAAGCCCTAAAAACTACTCTTCAACTAACTCTTTTTCCCCTCCCCCCCCCCCCCCATCTCACCCTTAGTCAGTCTTTTACTGTGTATGCTGTAAATAAGAATGCACTTCCTGTCTATTAAGACTGTACTATGTAACTAAGTTCATTGTCTTCAAACAGCGCCCTGATGCCTACGGGCTGCTGGGCGCTTTACAAATGTGAATAAATAAATAAAAGTTGAGCGTTCCAGAGGAAGACTGTTCAAACATGTAAGTATTCTACTTTAAAGTTAGTTGAGGGTCCGTGGACTTCAGACAAAGACACTCTAGGAGGATTCCAGTAGTGGGCCTGGGTGAACTGGACGAGAGACCTCCCAATCACAGAAAACACCCCAAAACTACACAGGAATCACAAGAGACTTGAGCTAAGTAAATGCCCAAGCCAGCACAGTACCTCAGCACAGAAGACAATTCGCAGCAGGAGGACTTCAGGATCTGTAGCCAAAAACCCAGGCACTGCATTTCTTGTCAGGAGGACAGAGAACAGGACCCTGGATGGGCTTTTTTCAGCAGGGATCGACCCAGTTGGCTTCACGCAAGGGTTTCTTCACGGCAGGAGCACAGAAGACAGAATATTGGCAATACTTTCCAGGTCACGATGGTGGGTGGGGGGGCAGGCTGTCCTGATTGGACATCCAGACCGCCCCTTTCTGTACACTGCAGGGAGACTTTGCAGAGGTTGTGCTGTAGATCCTGATAAATATTCCGACCATGGAAGCTGCTGACAAGTCTGTGTTGGGTAAGATTTTCATAGCAATGATAAATCTTCCTGACCTCTGTCAACCCCAGAACTTTGTGATTTTACTGTTGGATTATTTTTCCATATACCTCTGCGAGTTGGAACCCTTTTCCATGCTCACAGAATCTTTTACTCTCTTTATAGGTGTCATTTTTAAGACTCTCCATAGTGTATTTTAAAAGTTATCCTCTGACAACTCTTTGGCAATAGGTGCCTATTGTTGCTGGGTTGCCCTAGGGGCTCCCCGTTTAACTTTCTCTGGCTAACAATGTGCGAACTACAGTTCCCAAGGGTAGAACAGATCTTTGGATCCCTTTTACATTTTATTAGGTTAGACCAGTACCCCCATTGCCCCCCCCACCCAACCTTATATGGCGTGCTGGGGAGATACGGAGTGTCCCCTTTCTCATTTTAAATGTAACATTTGTTACAAGGACACACTTGGCTTTAATGCCTGGTGGCGGTGAACCTTTTTATTTCGGTTTGCACAGCCCCGGTAAAGGCACCCATGGGTGCTCATTTTACCAAAATCGCCCCCTTCTTTTTTTGCCATTTTAGTTTTCCTTGTCCTTTCTTGTTCCTTCTCGTGACCTACAGGGCAGGAAATTCCTTTGTGTGGTTTTATCTTCGGCGGATTCCTGTGGACTCCCCGCCCAGGCTCTACAGTGTCTGTGAAGGCAGGAAGCGAGGGATGAGTCCAACTCTGCAGTCCATTTTCTTCCAGCCCGAGTGTGAGAATCCAGTTCAAACTGGGAGACTGGCTGTCCTGGAGGACAGCCACCCTAGATGATTGACTAGGGCTTTGAATGAATGGGAGTTCGCATAAAAGGCAAGGATTTTGGGACTAAAGGCAGAGTCGACCGCTGGAACAAGACACCCGACGAAGAGGACGAGCAGAGACGCCGGCAGCACCTACCAGGACCGCAGAAGCACCGGTGAAGCCTTGCAGCTGTGCTGACCCCGTTTTCGTTTCGAGAGGCAAGATCCGTGCAGGACGACTTCCTCCCTTATGCTGGTGGGACCAACTAGCCTCGAGACCTGCTTCATTTTGGCTCATCCCCAGACTTGCTGGGACTTTCCGAGGCTGCAGATTCCCAATGCCCGGGGACACCTGACCATCAAGTGCATCATCTTCCGAAGAACGAATCCGGCCAAAACTTTGTGGGCATCCTTGTTGACCTCCCAAAGCAGGAATTCTTTATCCAATGTCCTCTCACCAGAGCCCAGGACTGAGAAAGATCCAACCAGAGGTGTTCGTTCCTTCTTGGCGCCTAGAAAAGGCACCAAAACCACAATGAGCCGCTGAATCAAGTGGAACACATTGTTGCTGAGTCCCTCCAATTGCTGCCGCAGAAACCCGCTAGACGTCCCCCCTTTCGCCACCACGACCAAGGAGGATGAACAAGGGTCTGCATCACTGCATCGGAAGGAATCCAACTGGAACCTCTTCAATTCTAAGGTACTCTGGGGCTTTGGGTATAGTGTTTCCTGACTTGAGAAGTACTATTTTCACCCATCTGGAGTTGACCTCAACTCACCTGTGCAGGCCTTCCAGCTTGTACTCCATCAGGTAGGCTCCCCTTGAGCTCCCTGACTGCTGACTGTTTAACATTTTCTAAGAAAAGCTGCATTAGAACTGGAACTGTCCTTTTTGGCTGTCTTGGTTTCCTAAAAGCTCCTCTTCTGAACCCTACTAGCTTTGGCAGTGCTTGTTCCCTCACAGGTTTTAATTGTTGACACTATTATTGCTGGGATAAAAGACTGCCTACATCCCTCTGGATAGTACAGGCCTATATTAAGAGTTGGGTCCCTAATACCAAACGTCTTGTGAAGTCTCGCACCAGTTGGACTTTACAAAATCTTACCCAACATACATGCAGAATCTTGCACCCCTGCTTTCACTCACACAGATCCATCGATATGTATGGACCAGTAGTGCACGTAGTACCGCAGGAAGAAACTACTTTTTTAACTGCCTGATGGGGAAAAAGTAAACCTGTATCCTTTAACGTACATGAATAACTAGGTGCAAAGAAGTAAATATGAAAATTTTTGTTATATTTTTACTTGCTTATAAAATACTGTAATTGGGGATTGGACTTAGATTTTTACTTCCTAAAAATCATTTTACTCCCAACTTTAAAAAAAAAAGGGAGTAAGATGCACCCACTTCCAAATCTTATCTGGAGCACTGCAAGCAATTTGACAGTATCCTCAAGTCAAGGAACCTTTTTAAGTCAAGGTAAAGCCAACGTCTTTAGAACATTTTTAAATGTTCTGTTGCATTTGTAGTACATGCCTGCCAAATCTGAGATGGCTTTTGTTAGGGAAGATTTGCACAGAACTCGTAAATCTTCCTGACCTGGGTCAACCCCACAACTTTTTGCTTTACTAGTGGGATATTTTTCCTTAATACCTCAGTCAGTGGGAACCTTTTTCCACACACACATAATCTTTAACTCTTTTTTATGGGTGTCATGTTTAAGACTCTCCATAGTGTCTTATTAAAGTAATCCTCTTTAACAACGTATTGGCAATAAGTGCCTTTTGTTACTGGGTTGCCCTAGGGGCTCCCCTGTTAACTTACTTTTGCTAACCTTGAGAGAACTACAGTTCCGAGGGGTAGAAAGGATCTTTGGATCCCTTTTACATTGTATTCTGTGAAGCCAGCACACCCCACCTTATGTTGAGTGCTGGGGAGATACAATGCATCGCCTTTCACATTAAAACTGTAACAATTATGTTACAGTGACAAGCTTACCTTCAATGGCTGGTGGCAGTGATACTGTGTATTAATTTGGTGCACCTTTACCGTGGCCTGTGTTCACAGCTGCGGTGTCCATTTGTCTTCTTTTTTCACCATTCAAGTGTTTCTTGTCGTTTCTTGTTCCTTCCCCTGACATCCAGGGTGGGAAATTCCTTTGTGCGATTTTTATCTTCGGCGGGAGTCCCCTGGACTCCCCGCCCAGGCTCCAGTCTGTCTGTGAGAGCAGGAAGTGAGGGAGGAGTCCAAAACTCCCCAGGCCTTTGTCTTACGCCTTGTTTGAATGGGGACAAATCCCAGTGGGGGGTGGCTGTCCTGATTGGACAACCAGACCACCCCTTCTTGTAAAAATGCCAGGAGGTTGTGCTGTAATTCCTGATAAATACTGCAAACCTGGTAGCTGAAGACATGTTGTCCACTGGAACTTAAACCGAAGAGGATGGTAAAGGAAAAGCGGTGGAGAGCGGTGGAGAGAGCCTGCTGTGTAACCGGAGCCTGCTGTAGCTTTTCCTTCCAATCGACCTGGGGCCTCCGAAAACGACGACTCCAACCCAGAGCCTGCTGAGACCCACTAGACTGAAGATTACCTGCATTTGAGCCATCCCACGTGTTGCTACGACCATGCGTTGTTGCAATACCCTAATACCCTGGGACCTCAAGCCATCGTGCAGTGCACAGTCTTCCGAATATCGCTGAAACTTCGCTGGAACCCTGGTGGATCTCCAGAGACACAAATCGAGTCCAGAGACATGAATCGAGTCCAAAAAGTCCCCTCACCAGAGTGATGGACCTTTGAAACAACGAGAATTCAACTGCGATTTTCTGTCTTCTTCTATGCTCCTCGAAAAGGCGCCAAATCCGCAGAACTGCATTCAGCCACAAGGGAAACCTTGCCTAGAGCCTTCATCATCGATCCCTGCGGAAAAGTCCCTTCTGAGGTCTTGTTTTCAGTCACCACAACAAGGAATCCATTGACCAGGTATTTGGCTGCAGACCCGGAAGTTCTCCTGCTGCAAAATCTTCTTCAATGCTGAGGTACTGTGTTGGCTTGGATATGTTCTTACCTTAAGCCTGTTGGGATTTCTGTGTAGCTGTGGGTTGTTTTCTGTGATGGGGAGGCCTCTCATCCAGTGCACCCAGTCCCACTGCTAGAATCCTGCTGCAGTGTCTTCTGCGAAGCCCCTGGACCCTCTTCTAACTCTAAAGTAAAGTACTCACCTGTTTGCCCAGTTTTCCTAAGGAACTCTGACTTTTGCTACTAAAGAACCTATTCTGACACTGCCTGTTGGTCACTAGTCCTAGTGACCCCCCTTCTGCCACTGAGAACACTCATGCTGCAAGAATAAGGGAAAGACTTTCAAGGGATTGGCACTTCTGCCTAGAAAAGAAAAAAAGTGTTTAAAAGTAACTTACTTGTAAAGAGTTTGTTGGTAACTGTAATTATAAGAGTGAACAGTTACACAAGTTCTTACTGATCTTGAATGTGTGAAGCACTATCCTTAAAAGTATGGTTAACATCTTTTCTTCCTTAGCAACTGTTTTGCCAGTCTAATAGAACGTAGATGTGAATGTATTTTACTCTCCTGTGATTAGGTTGTGCCTCTTCCCAAAAGTAATGTGTAGGTATCACCAGATTAGTCCTTTGAGGATAATTGTATGAGTGTCCCCTAACAGGGTCTTGCTTCCCCTGACCTGATGCTAGCCTGTCCGGAATAAGTCTGTATTAGGTTGTTGCCTACCTAGGAGTCATTCAGTAAAGTGTGACATTGGGTTTTACTTTCCCCTTCATTGTAAGGTTAAACAAAGTATGTGGGTTTTACTTACCTTGTGTTAGCTGTGTGCCATCCAAAATAAGTTACACAAGTTACTCCTTACCTCTATCTGGGGTTCCCTGATTGCAAAAGCACCTGTAATTATATGTTACATCCTTGGGTTTTACTCACCTAGTATAACTGTGTCATCACAAAAGTTGTTAAATATGTTTTACTGCACCTAGAATAAGTGTTCCATTATTCAACCAAAGTATATTGTCCAGTTGACTGATTAAGTGTTTTGTACCGAGAATCATTCTGCAACCGGAAGGGTCTACTCCCCTTGCATTACTGAATGTAATTGTAAAAAGTAACCATTCGTTTTTACTCCCCAAGAATAGGCTTGACCTATACTGAATGTGTATGAAAAGGTGTTGACTTCCCTAGAACTACTGTTGGGTACTTCAAATAAGGTCTATACTTGGGTCTGTGCACTTTCAAGTATAGTGTGTTAGTACTTACTTACCCCTATATTTATCTGGGCCTACCTGTATTTAAATAAATCCTTTATTTTTACATACATAGTGTTTCCGTGTTTCTTTGGATCATTTGTATTACAATTTCACTTGTACTGATTCTACAGCCCTCTCTGCCTCCTAAAATGAGCCTGGCTGCTCTGTCTACACTACCATGAACTCAGGTGGTACAGCCTTATACTAAAAGTGGAGTCTTGTACTGCCTGAGTTGAATGGTTTTACTTAGCCTTTAGTTGGACTTCAGAAAAACTGTCCGAACAGCTTTCTGGAGGTGCATCGCTGCAGCAGCTCTCGGTATCTTGTAGACAGCCTGGCATTGCATCACATGCATATGGTGTAGTTCATGATATCCTACAGTTTCAAAGACTGCATTCATTTTAAGGTAAAAGTGTTCACTTTCTCAAAGATTTTCATGTGAGGGTTTGGCATTTATTTTGTCGGCTTGACTATCGGCTATTGAATTAGCTGTGTTTGGAATTGTAATCTTGAGACGTTCAGTAATTGTGCACTGTGAAAAGTGTATGGCATGCTTGTATAGCTGCTATTTCCTCTACCTGCAGGCAAACTGGTTAGTTATTTATGCATGAAAATAGCATTTTTGTATAGCTAGGATAGGATGTGTAAATATTTAACCATTTTAAGCCTTTTACTTTCTAAATGTTGTGAAGTAAATGTATGTGTTATCGGCCTACTTGTGTTCTGTGGATTCCACCATCTATTACCGTTTGTCAGCACACAAGGGCTACAAGATGCCACAATTGTAGGTCGTGAAAATCCAGCACTAAGCTGCAGAGCAGAGTAAGCAAAAACTAGTAGGATCATGCTGCATTTGATGTTTGGCTGTAGAAGTGGTAGCATGTGTCTGAGTTGAGTAGTGGGTAGAGGGTGATAAAGCTAGGAGTTTTAACTTGCAAGAACTCGTAAGTGCATCAGAAGTTCTCTGCCCCCTATTTTAATATATCATTTCTTTGTGAAAGGAACCAATTGAACTGCCCCAGAGAAGCCCTGCGTTTCCATAACCTCACCTGATATAGAGACTACTCCCTCGCTAATGCATGATATAGTCGCACCTGTGTCTACCGTGAACCTGTGTCGACTGTGACTGATAGAACTGAACACGCAAATGCTCTCTGTGGCCTGTCTTAATCCGGGTGCATGTTTGCCCACAGAAAGACAAATGGGTTTCCTCCGACCACAGTGGCTTGGCTCCCTGATAGTGAGTCACTGCACGGTTTGGAACAGTGTTATTGCTCGGAATCTGGGTTCCTTGTTGCTGTCCCTGATCTACAGTCTAGAAGTGAATATTACTAGCTCCCAGGGCGGGTAACTGCAGGAAAACTGGTGAGGAAGAGGGCAGAGCCGTGGGCATTGGTGCACCATAAGAAGCCTGTCCGTATGACTAGGGGTATGAACCTGGACCTCCCTGCGGATAAGGATACATCTGTTGAGGATATGCATACTCTACTCCTATATTCCCTTGAAAAATGGCCCATACGTCCACATGTTCAACACTGGCCCGCTCCTCCTCCTTGTGGTCCCATTCCTCCGAAACCCCCTCACCCTGCCTGTGCACCCGAAAACCCCCTGACCCACATTGAAA
Organism: Ambystoma mexicanum; assembly: GCF_040938575.1. Lineage (NCBI taxonomy): Eukaryota > Metazoa > Chordata > Amphibia > Caudata > Ambystomatidae > Ambystoma > Ambystoma mexicanum. The sequence goes on along the minus strand of NC_090927.1, from coordinate 1,237,284,729 downwards.
TCCCATTGGAAAGCCCCCTTGATACTCTGGTTGGTATCCACCTGTTCCTCCTCACCTGGGTGCTGCGTGCACATCTGCCTGAATCACTCTAAGGTCTGCCGACCCCTTCCGTCTGCACGGACATTTCACAGGCCAGCATTTCCACCCAAACCCAGCCCACCTCCAAGTACCATGATCCTTCTGAAGACCTTTACTTTCTAGACCCCCCTGCGGCTCTGAGGCTCTTAGGACCGTGGATCTCTGGAAGATCAAGGAGACCAAGATGACCAGGACCAATATTATGACGACATCTACGTCATTCAGTCACCAGACAATCAAGACCAGCCAGTGGTGGTCTTTAGAACGCATGCAAGGTTTTTACCTAACATTATCTCCCAAGTTCCATGTCAACCAATCCATTGAACTACCTACTTTTTTCCAAAATCTAACTAACGCAGCTGAAAGAAGCCTCCATAAATAAGATGTAAGGAGGGCAGTCTTGAACCGCTAAGGAAAACAGATCAACGCTTTGTTTCCATAGCACCTGAGAAGGTGATCACATCTCTAAAAATGCCATATTCAGATTGATAGTCAAATTCATACAGCTGTGCTATTCACTATCCAAAAATACCCTTCCTTTCACTCCTAGAGCTCACTCTACCAGAGGTACAGGAGCTACTCTAGCATTTATTGGAAACACCCCCATGACGCTATTTGTAAAGCAGCTACTTGGAGCTCAATTCATACCTTTACGCAGGATTACAGCATGGACACAATCTAAAGCAGATTCACAGGTGGCAACATCTATTTGCCGCTGTACCTTCTCACAACCCAACTTCTCCAGGCACTGCTTGCTAATCTATGCATAGCATGTGATCTAAGCGGTATTAGCATAATTGTTTGTTTTTTTTGATCGAAGGATACATTTGACCGAATCTGGTCGGTACCATTTGATCGAAAAGAAACAATTAGGCTAATACATACCAAACATGTGGAGCGGGATGTCCCCCGCCCCCATGTTTGGCATGTATTACCGTTGGGGGGTGGGGGGTTGCAGTGCTGTCCACCCCTTTCCTCAATATTGGAGGCGGGGGACTGAAAGAAAGAAAAATGGATCCTGCGGCGTCCGAGCCGACCCGCGTTAGAGGGACGAATCAAACGCTGCAGGGTTAAAGTGGACCAGGTGAAGGGAATCGGGTAAGTGGGGAAGGGGGATGTGGGGTGGGGTGGGGAGTTGGTGTGAGTGCATTTCATCCTCTGAGAACTGATCACATGCAGGCTGTTTTTTTTCGAACGGTTTGCCGCGATCAGTTCTCAGACGGTCAAACACACCCAAACCATCTAAGCAGATCCACAAGCCTCATAAGGCATCCATTACTCTTTGTAATCGTATTTCTGATACTTGTATGTGCTTAGATTCACATGTGCCCACCCTGTCGCCCCTCCTAGAGTCGAAGGTGCCTAGATGTTTCTTGCTCTATCACTCTGTTCTGCTTTATTACATCTGTACTCCCCGTACACTTCATGCAACCTCATGTCGGAAACAAAATTATCTGCGGAACTTCGACGCGTGAAGGACCGGTTTTGTACGATCGGACCGAAAAAAAAGGTCCGACCGTACAAAAAGCCCAAAAAAATGCTACCACCAAAGGTCCGAACTCCAAAAGTTCGAACCTTTGGTGGTAGCATTGCAGGTAAGTAAAAAAATAAAATGAAGACTGCGGGTTTGTGCCCCACAACACCCCGCTCACTATACTGTGTCGTATAGTGAGCAGAGTGTTGTGGGGGACACCCCTGCAGCACAATCGCAAAAAAAAAGAAAAAAAACGGGGGCTGCAGGGATTTCCCCCGCAACACCCCTCTCTCTATACTTTGCAGTATAGTGAGCGGGGGTTACGGGGAAACCCCTGCAGCCCCCGTATTATGTAAGTTTTCGCATGAGAAAGGTGCAACCTTTTGGTAGTTTGCACCTTTCTCATGCAAACTTTCCAGCAGCGGCAAAATCAGCCACGGTCTGATCACTTAGAATCGAAGGACCATGGGTACAGTAGATGTCACACTAGGGATAGTATTACTAACACGCCCAGTCGACGACCCTTTTCGAGTTTCTAAAACAAATCATGTAATACTCCACGACTACCACTAGATGTCGCCCTATGCATAGTGTAGGGGAGGCATGATATCACAAGTATGACACTGACACAATAGGTACAATTTTTAAAACCTTTATTGAAGTTTCTGGTGTTGGAAAAACTCCTACTTGTCCCTATAACTAAGTTGGGAGTAGTCTCGACCATCAAACGATAAAACAGTCTTAGTGGAGTCTTGCAAATCAAAATGGCCTATGCTAACAAAACCTAATGCTTGTAATATAACGCACAAAGATCAAGACCCATAAGTGGTAGACCGAACAGATCAGGTTAACTTCTAATCTCACAACTTCATTTTTAATGAATAAATAATTTTATTGCAAAAATATAAATTACCATCTTCAAAATCCATTTATACATCACTGTAACATTGTGTTCAACTTTATCACGAGTACATCCACGTCACACTAGTCATGCATCCTCTTATTCACTCAATCTCACCCCATCAGTTGTAAACATTATACATACATCTGCCCTTTTTGTTTAACAGGGCTTCACACAGACCATTTATTTTTCATATCACATGTTAGTTTATTTTATTTAACATTTATATAGCGCAAGAAACCACTGACCCGAAGGCTTAAGGGCGCTGACCAACAAATGGGAGATGTGATTGAGCAGAATAGAAGGGAAGAAAAAGATCAAGAAATTAGTAAACCAGAGGTAGATTATTTAAACAAATGTGTCTTCAAACCTTTTCTAAATACACAAATGGAGTTTTCTGATCTCAATTTCAAGGGCAAATTGTTCCAGGCCACAGGAGCTGCAGAGAAAAAGGCACCAGCCTTGGTTTGCAATAGTTTACATACCGGAAGCATAAGATGATATTGGTTGTTGGATCTGAGATTATGTTTGCTCACTTTGGGTCGTAGTTCCTCATTGAGATAATTAGGGACTGAATGTTTCAGGCAGTTAAAAGAGATAGATAAGAGCCGAAAGAGGATACGTTCCCTAATAGGGAGCCAGTGAAGTTCCCTTCTTGCCTCGGAAATATGATCGGACCTTTTCTTGTCCATGACAACCCTAACAGCATTATTCTGCACAACCTGCAGTCTGTTAAGCTCACCATTTGAAAGACCAATTAACAGGCTGCTACAATAATCAAGCCTGGAGCTAATCAATGCCCTGGCAAGGGGTTCCCTACTAGTATGAGAGAGAAATGGTCGAGCATGTGAGAGCAATTTGATATAGTAGGAGGATGAAGCCACCAGACTACTAACCTGAGCTTTCATATTAAGATTACAGTCAAGATAAATGCCCAGTGTCTTGACTTTCTTCTTGACCACTATAACACAATCATCAATAACCAATTTGGAATATTGATCTTCAAGTTTACGGATCTTGGGGACGGTACCCACAAGCATAAGCTCTGTCTTGCTTGTGTTAAGGGCCAGGCCATTAGAGCACATCCAACTTTGAATAAGCAGATAAATTCTGTTGATGTTGAGTTTGTCATAGGAGAAAACACCAGAGATGGGTATGATACACTGAGTATCATCGGCGTAATTAGTAAACTCAATGTTGTTAATGTCCAAGAAATCAAGAAACGGAACCGTAAAAAGATTATAGAAAATCGGAGACAGGCTCCCTGAGGAACCCCTTGCGTCATCTCATTGATATTGGCATCAGCTAAGTTGCTGCTCACTCTCCAGTAACTCTATTTCAAGAAAGAGGAGACCCAATCCGCCGCCTACGACGAGAAACCCGCCACCTCCCTCAACCTGGAGACTAGTAACGTATGGTCTACCAGGTCGAAGGCGGAGGATAGGTCCAACAACATCAGCATGCTGGGGTCACCTTGATCCATGTGTCTAAGGAGCCTAGATTTTAAATCCAACAAAGCAGACTCTGTGCCATGTTTTTCCCGAAAGCCAGACTGTCTCTTATTCAGGATGTTACCATTTCTTAAGTGAGCCAATAGTTGGACATAAGCCACTTTATCGAGAATCTTAAGAAGAAATGGGGAGTTAGAGATAGGGCGATAGTTAAGTGGGTCATCGGGCACGTGTTGGGCAAGATTGGATGCAGTAATCCTGTGGGAGACTACACCAGCCTTGTCCTTTTGGTTATAGGTAACCCACCTATTGGTATATGTCTGTACTACACAAGTTGGTAAAGTGACTAAGTAGCCAGACATATCTCAAGTGGGGTAAATGTGAGCTGTAGAGCTGTAACGCTGAGATTCACAATTACAAGTATCAAAATAACACTTACACTCAAGGTTTTCTAGCAAAATAATTATTTAACAGTCAGTTTTAAATAAGCCTTCTTTAAAAAGGGTAATATGCAACAATAAAAATACACTTCATAACACTTCCTCAGATTTTAGATAAGCAAGTAGATACCCTTTTGGGATGCCTCGCACACACTATCTACACCCTGAGGTGACTTCAGTTACTAGGGCAGTGTTAGCATTGATATATCACTTTTTGCACTTAATACAATTCTGAGGTTGTGGAAAAGGAAAAGGATGGGGAAGGAAAAAGGTTAACAGGTTCTCAGAGCATATGAATACTTTTCAATCTCCCAATGAAGTCTAGATTAGATCTTTCCCAGCAATACAAGTTAAACATATGCACCACATATGAGGGACAGTTGGAATCAAAGTCAATAGGTCAGAAGAGTCTTCAGGGAGCCAGGCAGCCAAAGTCGATTTGAACAAGGTCTATGGAGTTGAGGCACTTCTTTAGATAGCATAAACGTCTTGCACAAAGTTTAGAGAGTTTGTAGAAAAATCACTGTTGGGCCACATGCTGTTGGGCAGAGCTGGAATAAACTCTGCAAAAAGCTGCTACTGCAAGTCTCCAGTGAGAACAAGCAAGCTACAGACAAAAGAAGTAAGTACCCCTTAGTCAAGACAGTACCTTTGGTTTGAAGAAGAGGATCCAGCCGGCTCCTGTTCTGGTTGCAAGGGGACAAGACGGAGGACGTCTGGAGGACTCCTGCACTGCAGTTTGAAGGTTGGCAGCTAGAGGCTCTTTTCAGATCAGCGGCACTTTGCGGTTTCAGCTACCTGCAAATAGCACCACTGTGATTCTTGGACACTTGATGGGCCTCCCTTGCGTATCTGGAGTACAGCACTCTGAGGTGACTCTGGCTTGGGTCGTCCTGCTTCGGCAGGGTCCTCATGATCTTCCTGGCGCTCTGGTCCGGCTTAAAGACGATGCGCTAGATTACGGGTTTCTCGACCCCCGTCACTCAGTTCCTGCAGTAGCAGCAGCAAAGAAGTACAGCCAGTTGGCGAAGGTCCTCCTGCAAAGTTAGTCTTGGGGTTAGTTGGTCCCACCAACCCAAGGGAAGAAGTCGTCTGCTCCGGGGCTTCTCTAGTCGATTCGGAATTGCGGCTTCAGCACTGCAGCAGGCTTCACCGAGTAGTTAAATGGTACAGGAGGGTGCAGCAAGCTTCTCTTCCAGTTTCCTTCATCGGATGTTTCGTCCAGTGGTAGACTCTGCCTTCAGTTCAAGAAGCCTCGCCTTTTATGCAGGTTTCTCTCATTCATGCACAGCCTAGCTGTCACTCACACAGCAGGGTGGCTGTCCTGCAAGGACAGCCGGCCTGCCAATCAGCACTGCCCTGCCAGACACACTGGAGCGAGAGGCGGGCTTCACTCGTGAATCCTGCCAGAGGCAAAATGAACAAAGGGACCAAACCTGGTTTGGCGTGCAGAGTAAATCTCAAGAAGGACCTTTCCAGAAAGAAATGGCGAAAAAGAAGACCGGGCCATTTTGACAAAAACGGCACCAATGGGTGCTTTACCGTGGCTACGAACGCAGCCCGCGGTAAAAACACACAATGGTAGTTAAAAGTAAACCACTGCCACCAGCCATTCATTGAGGAAAGTCCAACATTAAAATGTTACATGAGAAGCTAGACAAAGGGGATACTAAGTAACCCCTCCAGCACCCTATTGTAAGATAGCGTGTGCTGGGTCTAGAAAGTTACAAAATGTAAGTAAAATCAATTTCACTTTACTGCTCTGGGAAACAGTAGTTTATCCCAGAGAAGGTACTTAAACCTTTCAGAAATCTGAAAGACTTCCCTGTGCCAGTGCACTGAAGGTGCTGTGTGACACAATATAAATGATGATGCCTATGGAGTTTGGTCAGACTTCACAACCAAAAGAAACAGAGTTCAAAATCACATTAAAATACATGAGAGAATTGGGAAAAAAAGGTCTCACTCTCTCCAGGTTAAAAAATCAAGTCCTCGAAATCTAGCAAAGTTGCTGGGGGTCTCTAAGGTAGAGGGGAATTAACACATTTCTGAGAATTCCTTCTAACACAGAGCATGTTGAATCAAGTTCTGAACGGGATGGAGGACTTCTGCATGGCATACTTGGATGACATTGCAGTGTTCAGCCCTACTCGGGAAGAGCATCTTCACCACCTTCGTTACGTTTTGCAGGCTCTTAAGCAGGCCTATCTGACCATAAAGGCTAGTAAATGTCAAATTGGTCAGAGCAAAGTGATCAACCTTGGACATGAAGTAGGAGGAGGTGATATCAGGCCATTGCCTAGCAAAGTACAAGCTGTACAAGACTGGGCCACCCCTGCTACTCAAACCCAAGTGAGAGCCTTTCTAGATCTCACTGGGTAGTATAGTAACTTCATTGAGAACTATGGGACTATAGCGTCTCCCTTGAATGTGATCTCCTCACCCAAATTCCCAAAGAAGGTTAGTTGGAATGAGGAGTGCACTAAGGCTTTTGAAGGACTGAAGAAAGCCCTTTGTCAAGCTCCAGTCTTGAGAGCTCCTGACTACAACCAATCCTTCGTTGTACAGACAGATGCTTCGAATACAGGGATAGGTGCAGTTTTGAATCAGCTGGATGAGAAAGGCAGGAAACACCCTATCTGCTTTATCAGTAGGAAACTGAAGGACCATGAGACAAGGTGGGCAACTATTGAACGTGAGTGTTTTACCATTGTGTGGTCTCTGAAGAAGTTTAGACCATACTTGTATAGATCTACTTTTGTAATTCACACAGACCACCAACCCTTGAGATGGTAAATGCAGATCAAGGGGGAGAATCCTTAATCTCCTAGGAGACAGGAATGCACTGATTGGCCGGCTGGCTGACTGGGTGACTGACAGCTAGGCTGGAATGAATGGGAGAGAACTGAATAAAAGGCAAGGCTTTTGGCTTGGAAGGCAGAGCCGACCACTGGACGAAGGAACCAAGGAAGAACTTGAAGAGGACGCCTGCTGCAACTCCTGGACCGTTGGTTTGCCTGGTGAAGCCCTGCTGCTGTGCTGAAACTCCAAATTCGTATAAACCGAGAAGCCCCTGCAAGGACAACTTCTCCCTTGGAGTTGGGGGACTCAGTAAGCCACCTGGACATCCTCTCGGAGCTGGTTGAAATTCCACTGCAGTTGCTGCTGGAACCGAATAGCCAGGCAGAGGAACACCAGATTGTGTGCGTTGCTTTTAAGCTTGCCAAGAGCTCCAGGAAGATCCTCCGTACTCCCAGGAAGCATGACTGACCGAGCCTGAGCCCGCTCAACAGAGTGCGGGACCCCAGATGCAAGGAAAGCCCATCTCGACAGTCGGGAACCACGCTGGTGCTATTTGCAGTAGACGCAAGGAGCTGAAACACCGAAGTGCCACTTGTTTGAAGAATGCCGGTTGCAGTCGGTGACCATCCCATTACAGGGCAGGAGTCCCCAGGCGTCCTCCCTCTTGTCCCCACGACTGAGGCCCAGGAACACCAGGATCTGCAGAGCTGTACAGGAACATAAGTCACCTGCTGCACTTTTCTTCAACCTAAAGTTACTGTAAAGTCTGAGAGAAGTTACCTCTTGTTGTGCGGCCTTGCTTGTCCTCGTTGGAGACTTGTCTTGGTTGCTCTTGTAGAGTTGCTTGTAGCTTCTCTACCTCACAAGCCTAATCGGCTTGTGACCCTACTTTGATTTCTTCTATTCTACAAAGACTTTTTAAACATTGTGAAAGACTTTTTCTACTTACCGGCACAAAGTGCTTCAGTACACCTTGACTTTTGTTAACTTAACATTGGCCGGGCTGGCTCCCTGAATGACTCTTCTCTCCCTTGCTTATGTGTTTTGCTTTCCTTCCAGGAAAGGGTTAACTGACTTTGCATTGGGGGGTTATTTTGTAAGTACTTACCTGCTTAAGGATAACTGTGTGAATACTTGTTTTATTCTGAACTCTTTCCATGAACACTCCTCTCGGATGTTCTAAAGGCAACAGTGATATATTCATGTCAACAGCACCCTAACTATTGAAGTCACATGAGGGTGTTGGTAGTGCATGTGTGTCATCCCAAATGGGTATTTGCTGATTTAAGAGTGTGCATTTTTGGAGTGTATTTGTTTGTTGCTTTATGTTGCTCCCTTCTGAAGAATGCGTATTCTAACTGACAAATTAATAATTGTTTAATCAAGAAACCTTGTGTGTAAGAGTTTATTTGAATACTTGTCACTGTGAATCTCTGTGTAACTCCCCCCAGCTCACATTGACCCCTCTTGAGATAAGCCTGGCTGCTCAACACGCTACCAACCTGTGTAGTACAGACTTACACCAAAGGTTGGGTTCCTATTGCCGGGAGGTCAGGGTTGTTGTAGTGCACCCAAAGGGTACTGCATACAATCTTGCCAAACACTCTGGAATGTAGCAGGTGCATTGTTGAGTCCACAAGTTATAACCTTAAACTGGTAGAGGCCTCCTGGGGTAGAAAATGCAGTTTTCCTCTTGGCATGGTCTGTCAGAGCTTTTTCCCCAATAGCCTGAGGTCAGGTCAAATGTACTGAGGAACTTGGCTAAACCAAGTTTGTCCACCAGCTCATCTGTCCTCGGTAAAGGATGGGCATCAGTTGTGGTGACTGCATTAAGAGCTCTATAGTCCACGCAGAATCTCAATTCCTTGGTTCCTGCATTTGGTACTAGTACAACTGGACTAGCCCATGGACTTGTAGATGGCTCTATTACCCCAAGATCAAGCATCTTCTTGACCTCTTCCTTTATGTCGGATCTTACATGTTCTGGTATCCTGTAAATCCGGCTTTTGACAGCGAGAATGTCACCAGTGAGAATATCATGCTGGCCCCAATGGGTCAAGCCTGGTGTCGATGAGAACAGGAAGGCAAATGGACTTAACAAAGCCTTGCACTCCTATTGTTGCAGAGTCAGATTTGAAGAGTTTTACTCCTTCAATTTTCTCATCTGAAGGTTGTCCCCTGAGGAGGTCAGGTAGAGGCTCACCCTCCTCCTTCTCCTGATCAGAGGCTAAAAGCAGTGCTCCTACTTTTGGTCTGGAAACATAAACCTTTAGACGGTTGTTGTGATCGACCCTAGGGGCCTCCTTGGGATTGCCCAAGTCCACTAAATAATTGACCCCTGCAAGTTTGCCCACAACCTTGAAGGGTCCAATCCATGTGTCCTGTAAGGCCCTCTGCCTTGTAGCTACCATAACTAGAGCAAGCTTGTCTGGAGTAAACTCCACCATGTTGGCCTTCTGGTCATGCCAATGTTTGACCAGAGCCTGACCTGCTTTCAAGTTATCAGAAGCTTCTGTCATCATGAGTGCTATTCTCCTACGGAGACCTAGCACATAGTCAGTGACTCTCACTGGCTTGAGGGAAGGAGCACTGTCCAAAGCTTCCTTGATCGGGGCCGCCGGGCCTCTAACTGGATGACCATAGAGCTGTTCAAATGAGCTGAAACCAACCCCTGCTTGAGGCACTTCTCTATAAGCGAAGGGAAGGCATAGCAGTAGAAGGTCCCACTTTCTTCTAAGGGGTTCCTCCAAAGCACCTATTGTGCTCTTCATAGTTCTATTAAACCGCTCCACCAACCCATTGGTTTGGGGATGGTAGGCTGTTGAGAACTTGTGGGTCAATCCACAGTTTTTCCACTGAGGCTCAGCTGGGGAAGGGGTCACGGGTGACCTGGGACTATCCTCTTGGGGATGTCCTTGTCCTTTGAGCAGGTTTAGGTGCAAAACCTTTCTTTCTCCCTGAGACCTTGGGTTTCCCCTTTGTCTCTTTCTTCGTCCTGCAAATAGAAGGGCGACCTTCCTGTGGACTGGGGGGGGTAAGAGGAATCTCCTCAACCTCCCACTGAGAGTCATCCAAAGTTGCCTCTCTGGCCAATCTTCTTTGCTCCTGCTTCCTTTTATTGGGAGGCCTGGGGTACTAGATACAACTCTGTTTCGAAGGGATTGTGTCCTCTGACGTATTCCACATCTATGACTTGTAATGTCCACAGCTGTGCTGCTTCGGAACATTTTCGGCAGAGGGCGTCCTGCGTCGATGGCGGCGAGCAGATCTCCCTCGAGGGCCTCCGTCGAGGGTCGACGTCACCAGATGTTATATATAGGACGCACGACGCCAGTAGCGTCAGTTCCGTTTTTTCTGCGAACGTGTTTGCTTCGGAATCTCACCGTGCTCCATTCTTCTCTTCGAACGATGTCTTCATCTTCCTCTATTACCCCGAGGTCGGGCTTTAAGAAATGTCGGGACTGCGGTTTGAAAATGTCCATCACGGACCTGCACGACATCTGCCTCTGGTGCCCCGACGAAAGCCACACCACCGACAACTGCGAGTACTGGCAGTCCCTGACGTCTAAGGCCTTGCGGCAGCGTAAGGGGAAATTAAAGGTAGGTACGTTGTCCAAACCCTGTAAATCGATGTCCGCTGGGCTTTCGACTGATGACTCGAGGGACAACTCTCCGCATCGGCGAAAATCCAGGGGGTCTCGGTCTAGGAGTGGTTCCTGCAATTCCTCTGCCTCGTCGAGGCATTCTGGGAAGCACCGTCACCGGAGGAGGACTCCGCCAGACGGTTGACTTGTCCCACCAAGTCTTCGTCGCCGACCGAATGGGATTCATTCCGCCAGCAGAAGTTAGTGATTTTTCAGTCGCAAGGCACAGTTCCGTCCGCGCCTTCGAAAGAAGCCGCGAGGGAACGGGCTCGGTCCACCGCTCGCACGCCTTTGGGCTCGGGAGGTTAGTGCGAAAATTGGGAGCCGTCTAGGTCCTGATCGGACATGGGCGATCGCCATAGCCGTGCCAGGTCCAGGTCCCGGTCCTCGACACCATCGAGACCGTCGAAACCTGTGAAACCTTCGAAGAAGGCGTCGACGCCATTGGCGCTGTGTCCGTCGATGGACGCTCTCGAGGCTCCGCCCTCGAAGAAGTCGTCGACGCCGTCTGCGCCCTGTCCGTCGAAGGACTCTCTCGGAGCTCTGCCCTCAAAGAAGTCGTCGGCGCCTCGGTCGACGTGGATTCCCTCAGCGCCCTCAACGCCGTTTGTGGAGGATTTGCCAGAGGTGCCCCTGAGGGCTGTGGAACCTCTGAGGAAGGCTTGCAGTAAGTCTGTGAGGCATGTGTTTGAGCCCAGGTCTGTTCCTCCTCCTAGAGTGGATTTTTTCCAACCTTTGCAAGACGTTTCGGAGGTTGATGAACTGTCTGATCAAGAGATGGGCTTGCCTGTGCATCCTGACGTCCCTGATGATCTTTTGTCTGGGCATAGTCAGATGGAGGAACTCGATCAGTCTTTGCATTACGCCAGTGGCCTCGACACCTCTCCGGAGGTGGAGTTTGTTCGGCCTGAACCTGGGGCGCATGCTGAGTCTTTCCATCGGCGTCTCATATCGAGGGTGACGGAGTACTTGGGGTGGTCTGCCCCCCCCCCCCAGTGGAGTTTGATCAGGATGATTTGACTGAAATCCTGGATCAGGGTCCGTCCACTGACCCGGTGTTGCCGTTTCACATGGCTTTGCAAAAGAGGGTGGCGGCGGCTTGGACTGCTCCGGAGAGTGTCGGCAGTTAACCGGTTGTTCCCGAAAAAATACTGCCCATTCAGTAGTGACTCCTGCTACTTATCGTCGCACCCTACTCCGGTGGTGCAGGCGGCGTACCCTACCATCCCTCCTGATAGGGACCACAAGCGCTTCGATGGTTGGGCAAGAAAGGTATTTTCTGCTGGGAGTATGGCGTTGAAGTCGGCCAACTCCACTTGTGCCTTGGCAAAGTTTACACACACTTTGTGGAACTGTGCATCTTTGGCGGCTGAGCATATTACTGAGAGGGAAGAATGGGATGGCTTTCTGACCCTCATGCAAGACGTCAAGGATGCTATGTGCGAATCCCTTCCGTCGGGGTTGGACACGGCAGATGGTGTCAGCCGGTCCATGGCTGCGAGCACCGTGATATGCAGGTTTGCGTGGTTGCGGAAGTCTGGTTTTTCCCTGGATGTGCAGCCCCGTCTTCTGAACATGCCCTTTGACGGGGTTCATTTGTTTGGCAGCAAGGCTGACGAGAGCCTTCAGAAGTTGCAGACCTCCAAAGCTGCAGCGAAGTCTTTAAGCGCTGCAGTACGGCAACCTCCGCCTTTTCGTCCTAGGGGACAGCAATTGAGGGGAGGTACCTTTTGTTACTACTCCTCTTTTGGTAGATCGAGAGGGGCTGCCAAAAAGTACCCATGGTGGTTGGGGTAATCGTGGTGCCAAAGCCGCTCGGGCAGTTGCCTCTTTGCCTTCAGGCACTGGCGCAGCCGCTACATATCAGTCATGAAGCCATGTCCCATGGTTCGCTGGTTGGGGGCAGGCTAGCACAGCATCTCGGAGAACGGTGTGCCATTACTTCAGATGCGTGGGTTCTGGATACCATAGCCCACGGCCACTGCCTTCCCTTCATTCAGCAGCCTCACGACAATCCACCGAGGAAGCTCTATTTGTAGCGTCCGGGTCCGCTCCTTGCGAAGGAAATCCTATCCCTGCAGGAGAAAGGCACAATAGAACTGGTGCCTGTGGCGGAGAGGAACAAGGGATGGTATTCCCCATATTCTTTGATTCCCAAGAAAGACGGAGGACCCGTCATGGACTTCTCAGGAAGGACAATTTCAGTTTCTCAGGTCCTCCAGGCCTTCAACTTCAGGATTGGTTGGCGTCTCTCGCCCTCAAGGACGCTTACTTTCATGTGCCGATTCATCCCAAGCACAGGAAGTACCTGAGGTTTGCGGCTGGCGACTCGCACTTTCAGTTTCGGGTCCTGCCATTCGGTTTGACCTCTGCCCAAGGGTCTTCACCAAGCTCATGGTGGTGGTGGCAGTATACCTCAGGCGAGGGGGGGATTCACGTCTACCCCTACCTGGACGATTGGCTGATCCGAGCGCGCTCTCCCGAGCAAGTGTTGGATCATCTCGGTCTCACCTGCCACACCCTCCATAGGCTGGGCTTTTCCCTGAATTTCAAGAAGTCGCATGTGACACCTTCCCAACAGCTCCAGTACATCGGTGCTGTGCTAGACACGTCCCTGGGGAAGTGTTCGCCTCCCCAGGTCAGGGCTCATCAGATTGTGCAGATGGTGGACAAGTTTCAAAGTGCCCAGTGTCTCCCGGCTTTCGACTTCTTAAGGTTGCTGGGCCTCATGGCATCCTGCATCTTTCTGGTGCCGGAGGCCAGACTGCGGATGAGATCACTGCAATGGGCCCTCGAACTGCAGTGGTCCCAGTTCTCGGGCAAGATGTCGGCTCCCGTGCAGATTCCACTCTCGGTCGCCCAGGATCTTCTGTGGTGGGCCAACGAAAGGAACCTGCTGAAGGGGGAACCGTTTTGGCAACCATGGCCGGAGGTGACGATTGTGACGGATGCTTCTCTCACAGGATGGGGTGCTCATGCCAACGGACTGACAGTCAGCGGTCGTTGGTCTCCATCGGAGTCCAGACTCCACATCAACCTGTTAGAGCTGAGAGCCATCAGGCTTGCCCTGAAGGCTTTTCTGCCGACTGTATTGGGGAAAAGTGTCTTGATCATGATGTACAGAACAGTGGCCTTGCATTACCTCGACAAAAAAAGGGGGGGCGGGGTCGCTTCCGTTGTGCAGGGAGGCGATGCAGCTCTGGTTCTGGGCCATCGAACAAGGTCTTTCGATCTCTGCAGTTCATCTGGCCGGAGACGAAAACGCGGCGGCGGACGCTCTGAGCAGGCAGAGCACAGTCTCTCACGAGTGGGAGTTGGCTCAGGAAGTCCTTCTAGAGATCTTTGCCCTTTGGGGAACCCAGCAAGTGGATCTATACGCCACCAGTGTCAACCGGAAGTGCGAGAGATTCTGCTCAAGGGAATTTCCTCCGAGAGGAGCCTTAGGAGACGCGTTTGTGGTGGATTGGTCATTCCCGCTGCTGAAGGCGTTTCCTCCAGTCCTCGTCATTCCTCAAGTGTTGCGGAGGTTGCAGAGGTTTGGGACCTGCATGATCCTTGTGGCTCTGGATTGGGCCAGGAGAGCGTGGTACCCGGACCTTCTTGAATTGTCCATCTGCCCTCCACGCCGTCTTCCTTACCGAGAGGATCTGCTCTCGAGGGAGGGGGGTCAGGTTCTCCATCCAGAGGTCAGGACTCTCAACCTTCACGCTTGGTATCTGAAAGGTTGAGATGGTTTGGGACCTCTTGGATGATGTGATGGAGGTGTTGCTTTCAGCCAGGCGGCCAGCAACCAAGTCACTGTACCGTTGCCGTAAGTTCTGCGACTGGTGCAGGAGACAGAATGTTGATCCTTTCCAATATTCCATTCCTCTGGTTTTGTCTTTTCTGCTTTCTTTAGCCCACAAGGGCCTTCAAGTGGGTACCATTAAGGGTTACCTGGCAGCGCTGTCCATATTTAAGCGCTCGTCTGAAGTGTGTTCTTACTTTAAGATACCTTTTAGAAACTGCGAAATCAAAGGACTGACTAACGTGTTTCCGCCGTCCCCTTTCCAGGTGCCGGTTTAGGATTTGAATTTGGTTTTGAAGTTTCTGATGGGTGCTCCGTTTGAGCCCTTGCACTCTTGTCCTTTGAGACTGCTATCTTTCAAGGTGGTGTTTTTAGTTGCGGTTACTTCCGCGCAGTGTGAGTGAATTGCAGGCACTTTCAGCCAAGCCACCCTTTACTGTTTTCCATTAGGACAGGGTTGTCCTTCGGGTGTGGCCTTCTTTTCTGCCGAAGGTCGTGTCTGATTTTCATTTAAGCCAGAAGGTAGTTCTTCCGGCGTTTTATCCTCCTCCGCATCCTGGCAAGGAAGAGGAGAGGCTCCACAGGTTGTATCCTAGGAGAGCTCTGAGCTTTTATATTTCACGGATGTCCCAGGTCAGAGTGGACGATCAGCTCTTTATCAGGTATGCTGGACACCGGTTGGGCCAGGCTCTTACCAAAAAGACCTTGTCCAGGAGGATTATCCTCACTATTACTGAGTGTTACCGTTTGGCGGGTAAAGACCCTCTGGTAAGATTATGTGCTCACTCGACTAGGGGCGTGGCTACCTCCACTGCCATTCACCGGGGTGTTCCTATTCGGAATATTTGTGAAGCAGCCACATGGGCTTCTCTACATACTTTTGTCAAACATTACGCCCTGTATTCAATCCACGGTCAGGATCTGGACTTTGGTAAGACGGTTCTATATTCCGTCATTTGAGTATTCTAAATTCTTTTCCCACCTCCATAGTCTGGTACTGCTTTGGGAGTCTGTCATAGATGTGGAATACGTCGGAGGACATAATCCCTTCGAACAACAAGTTACTTACTAAATCTGGTAACGTTCTTTCGATGGGATGTTCCTCCGACGTATTCCACATCGCCCTCCCAACCTGCCCCTCTGGAGAATTTCCTATGTGATTTCAGCTACGTTTCCGCAAGGCGGTTTGCAGTCATACTGGCAGGAGATTGGTGCCACACGTACTGGGGAAAAAACTACAACTGAGGCTACAGGCGTCGTGCGTCCTATATATGACATCCGGTGACGTCGACCCTCGACGGAGGCCCGCGAGGGACATCGGCTCGACGCAGGACGCCCTCTGCCGAAAATTTTCCGAAGCATCACAGCTGTGGACATTACATGTCATAGATGTGGAATACGTCGGAGGAACATCCCATCAAAAGAATGTTACCAGATTTGGTAAGTAACTTGTTCTTTCAAATCATTCCCCAACAGGACTCTCCCAGGTGCTTCATTCTGTACACTGACGGGTATTCTATTACTGCACTGGAGGAGAGCTGGCAGTATAGGAACCATTTGGATTGGGCCTCCTGCAGGTTTAGTGGGACCTTTGGGTGCCTTAGCCACATACTCGGGTTTGAGAAAACATTCATCAACCACCGTAAGGCTTCAACCAGTGTCTCTAATTGCAGAGGTCTCCTGACCATTTACAAGTATACTATCTTTATAATATTCTTTTGTGTTATCTGGTATTCGAGTTGTACACATCCTCATTCTGTTGTTCCCACAGACCCACAGACACTAAAGCACTGGCTGAAACTCCAATGGGGTCTTCAGCCAGTAATTGAAAGGTACCACTTGCCATGTGAACTTCTCCCTCTGGGATGAAGGTTAAGGAGGCAATGGGGACCCCTGAAGGTTTACCTTTACATCTGGGATCCCCTTTCCCATGATCAGTAGACCCACATGCAAAGCATTTCCCAAATGCTCTCTGGATTGGGGGTTTCTGCTGACCTCCCTCTGGTTTAGGACCAGAGGGTTCACTAGACTTACCAGGTTTCACATGGAATGTACCCTTACTATGTTTGTGCCCCTCTTTTGGATGGTTGGAATTAGAGTTCTCGTTTCCCACTTTCTTGTGCTGCTTCCCCTCATCCTCCTTGTGAGTTGTCCCAGAGTCCTTGTGAGTGGCCCTGTTGGCTACCCACAAGTCAGCAGCCTTTGCTAACTTTTTGGGGTCAATCTCTTGAGTCAGCCAAGTGCTGTCTCAGCTCACAGAGCAGGCATCAAAAAAAGGTTTAGAATGGATTGTGTCCTCCCACGTATTCCTAATCTATGATAATTCGTATCTCCAGCTTTGCTGCTTCTGAAAATATTTTCGGCAGAGGGCGCTGTGCACGAGGTCGAGGCGTCGATGTCCCTCGAAGGTCGCCGCAGCGCGTCAACGTCACTCGTGGTATTAATAGCTTGTGCCGCGCCTGTTGGCTTCAGTTCCGTTTTTCCGAGCTTTGTTTAGAGACACAGCGCGTTTCCTTTTTCTTCACGAAAGAAAATGTCATCTTCATCTACCCATTCAACCCCAAAGTCTGGTTTTAAGAAATGTAAGGACTGTGAGGCAAAAATGTCTATCACAGATCCCCACCGAGTTTGCCTTTTTGTGCCTGGGTCCCGACCATCGGACTGGCGACTGCGGCTCCTGCCAGTCGATGACGGAGAAAGCTCTTCGCGAATGTAAAGGTAAGCTAGCGGTGGGTCGGGATGCTTTTGAAGAGCTCTTCGAAGAAGGTCAAAAGATCGGAGGAATCTAAAGATTCCGCTCGACAAACGCCAGAAGAGGTCTAGGTCTAGGTCGAGAAGTCGTTCAGAACATTCTTCGACTTCCTCTAAGAAATCAAAAAAGAGACGTCATAGGTCTCCCTCTTCAAACTCCTCCACGGAGCTGGTTCGATGTCCGACCAAGTCGGATTCCCCCTGAAAATGGGAGGCTTTTCAAACAAAAATTATGCGAATCTTTGAGAATGCGGCTTCGTCCCCCTCAAAAGAGCCTCGCAAGAGCAAGACTGTTAGGGAGAATTCTCATAAATGTGCCAATTCCTCCCACTTTAGAGCCCTCCAGCTCTTTTGCTAAACTTTGGAACTTTTCAAATCAATGTGCTTTCTGTGTTTGTTTCTTTTTGAATTATGGAGTCTAACCAACTCCATAAGCATCATCGTTTACAATTGTCACAAAGCAACCTCAGTGCAGTGACACAGGGAAGTCTTTCAGATTTCCCAAGGTTTAAATACCTTCTCTGGGATCAACTACTGTTTCCCAGAACAGTGGAGTGAAAATGACTTCACTTAGCCCTGTAAATTTCTAGACCTAGCACACCCTATTTTACAAGAGAGTGCTGGAGGGGTTACTTAGTATCCCCTATCTCTAGTTACTCATGTAACAGTCAAATCTTACCCTTTCCTCTCAGAATGGCTGGTGGCAGTGGTTTTACAACTAACTACCATGATTTTTTTCCCGGCCGCCAACTATTCGTAGCTCCGGTAACATTAAATCCCGGGAGCCATGTTTTTCAAGATGGTGCCCAGCCATTGTTGCTAAAAACAGGTCCCGGTCTTCTTTTTTCACCACTTCTTTGTGGAAAGATCCTTCTAGAGTTTTTCTCTGCATGGCAAACCAGGTTTGGTCTCTTTGTTCATTCGCCTTTTGCGGGCTTCAAGAGTGAAGACTGCCTCTGGCTCCGAGTGTCTGGGGTAGGCAGGAAGTGTGGGAGGTGCCCGAAACTCCCTGTGCTTTGTCTCCTAGGAGACCCAAATGCACTCTGTGCATTTGGGTCTCCAAGCAGAGAGCGGTCCGGGATAGCAGAGAGCGGTCCGGGATAGCGCTTAGACCTCCATCCAGTATCGTGTGGTGCCCCCGTGGATACCAGGTGAGCGTAACACATTTATAGAAGTGCTGTTTTTTTTCACACTCCGGAAGAGGCCACCATCTTTTTGGAAATGCAACCGAGACAACCTCGCCAATGTGGGAACAATGTGTGAAACATCTGCTCATTGATGTATATCCTTTATCGCTGCACGTCACTTGAAACTGATTGTCAGTCTGGGTGCATTAGCAGAACCATGAGCTATTAGAGGTGTGGGGGACGGCTGGGCTTGTAGTTGCCTCTCATGCGGAAGCTTCAAGTTCGTTTGTGGGTTGATGGGAGGTGTCCGCTGAGAAGTTGGGGTGATCAGCAGGGGAGTGGGGGTTGGGAGGCAGAGAAAGAAGCTGGCGTTGGGAGAGTAGAGGGGTGAGGGGGTCACAGTATACTGACAGATTGGGGTTCTCGGTGGGGGTGGGAAGAGGCGGGAAGAGGTGGGAAGAGGGAAGGGACTCGGTACAAGAATTATGCGTTGCATGACACGTAGCACCTTTGCCATATGACCCAAGGGGTATTATAAGGAAGACCCGTCCACAGTGCTACCCCCAGAGAATTATAGGTTCCGCTAGTGTGCGATGACGCCGCTTAAACTAATCACCTGGACCATTAGGGGTTTGAATTGCATGTCGAAAAATAGGAAAGTCCTGCTATGCATGCAGCGACATCAGGTGGGAATAGCCTTCCTGCATGAGACCAATCTGACTTCAGAAGTGGAATCTAAATTTGGAAAAAGCTGGGGCTGTCGTAGGTATTTGTCATAATATTCATATGCAAGGGGAGAGAGTACCCTTATACACAGTTCTGTTGGGTTTCGACAAATTAACGTGGTCAAGGGTCAGGAAGGGAGAGCACTTGTGGTTCAAGGGACGATGCAGGGGAAACGCTACACTTTAGTTAATTATTATGGCCCAAACCGGGATTCCACTGAAACACTGGATTGGATTGATCTACAGCTGGGGAAACTACCGCCAGGGGAGATAATCTGGGCAGGAGACTTCAATGCGGTTATGAATATCACATATGATCGCATTGAGTCTGGAAATCGTCTGGGAACAGGGGGACTAATAGAATATTAGACATGTGCCTACTATGGGAGATTGAGGATGTGTGGAGAATTAGGAATCAGAATACACGGCAATACACACACCACTCCACACCCCACAACTCTGCCTCACGACTAGATTTTTTCTTGATATCGTAATCTCTAATTGACAGGGTTGGGGAGATAGTGATCATGGCCTGCACACTGTCGGATCATGCTCCAGCGATGCTGTCCATTGAGGTAGAGGGTCATGTGAGGGAGAAACTCCCCTGGAGGTGTAAGAGTGATGGACTCGCGGACTCAGTGTTCCGGGATGGCCTGTCAGATGCCATTGACTCCTTTTTTTTAAACCTATGTGGGCTCAGTGGAATCACCAGGGACGTTGTAGGAATGTTTCAAATGTGTGTTCAGAGGGGAATGTATATCTAGGGAATCCTAAAGCAGATTAAGAGGGAACTAGCGGCCAAGGAGATCAGCATCCGAATGCTGCAAACAGCTGCACTCACACCAGGAGCAGGCAGAGATTCTGCATCAACTGCAGGATTTTCAGGAATTAATTCAGAGAGAAGCGAAGTATATCTCGGGGAAGATGGCAATACGTCAATATGGGGAGGGGAAGGCCCCCTGGCAGGACACTGGCCAGAGCAACTAAACTGGATAACCTCAGTGGTAGAATCCCGCTGATCACAGACGAACATGGGGTGGATAGGTTTGAGGACAAGGAAATAGCTCACCAATTCCACGTGTTCTATGGTAGGTTATACTCCTCCCATACTTGGGCCTCTCAACCAGAGATAGAAGCGCTTGGGGCTATTAAATCTCTACCATCTGGGAAATCCCCTGAGCCAAATGGATTCACGTCAGAATGTTAGAAACAATTTGCTGACAAACTAGCTCCCCACCTGCTGCACATGTATCAACATAGTCTAACGGAAGGGCAACTACCGGAATCCCTGAGGGAGGCCATGGTGGTAATATTACTAATGCCGGATGAACCTGCTAATGACTGCTCTTCCTATCGCACAATATCAATCATCAACCTTGATAATAAAATCCTAGCAAAACTCCTTGCATCCCCTTGGTCACCCCTGATGCAAACAATGGTGAGAGCAGACCAGTAGGGGTTCATACCGGGGTGCTCTACCTCGTATGGGCTAAGGAGAATGTTTGGGCTGATAAAAGTGGTACAAAGAGAGGACCCTGCAGTGGTGGCCCTCTTGGACGCCACTAAGGCGTTCGATTCCACCGAATGGCGGCTGTTCCTATTCTCTATGCTGCGCCGAATGGAAATGGGGGAACAATTCATAAATATGGTGTCCCTATTATTTACTAACCCGGTTGCCAAGATTAGGGTGAATGGACAATTAACATCAGCGATGGCATTAGTGAGGGGTCACGACAGGGGTGCCCCCTCTCCCCTTTGCTCTTCGCTTAATCGATGGAACCACTGGCGGAAAGAATATGAGAAATGCACCTCCACTGTGGAATTCAGCTGTTCACCCATAAAGTAGTGATATCATTGTATGCTGATGATATGGTGCTGTTTATCAAGGACCCTGCAACCAATCTGCAACTATTTAAGAGTCCTGGAACAGACGAGGATAGCCATGTCCAGATGGAAGAACCTACCCCTCATTCTGTACGGTAGAATCTCTGTGGTTCAGATGACACTCCCCAGGTTTTTGTATGTATTCTTGAATGCCCAGATAGCAGTGTCTGGGGACTATTTCCGAGAGTTAAAATCAGTAGTCTCACAATTTAGATGGGCGGGAGAACAGGCCAGGATCTCTTGGGATAAACTAGTGGCACCCATACACAAAGGTGGGCTAGCGATGCCAGGCGTATTATAATATGGCACAAGCAGGGTTCTTTACTCACTGGTTCGGGGAAGCGGGTGACAGGAGGCATGTGGAGGTTATAAGGGCAATAGCGGCCCCAGCCCTCCTACGGTCAGTCATCCTCACGGCCCAGGGGAGGGCGCACTAAATACAAAGTATGGTGGACGTTACCTATAGAGCCTGGACACACATTGAAGAAAAATAATATGAGGTCCTCTATTCCCCTAAGCTCCCGGTGATACATATTCCTCGGAACGCATCACTGGAGAGGCTCGCTTCGTGTCCATGTTGAAAAGACTGGGGATAACACACTTCAGGGAGCTATTTCCTGATGGGTCATTCATAACACTGGAAATGTTCAAAGAGAAAGGAGAGGTAAACGCGTTGGACATATTCTTGTATAATAGATTGAAGGTGGCCATGCGTCAATTGTTCCCCACCTTCCCCGAGCAGCCGAATGTAGCCAACACACTAGACAAACTACTACAGGACAGCATTGGCAATAAGATCACTTCCGGGTTGGATACCTTAAGTCTTCATTCTGGGGATGAAACAAAAGCCACCCCAAGGAAAAGATGGGAGGTGTTCATGGGCTGTGAGATCTTGGAAGTGGTCTAGAGATACTGCTGTGAGATGACAAGGAAGGGGGCCATTAACACAAGGTTCAAACTGATCCATTATAAATATTTGCACCAATTCTATTACACAGTGGCTCAACTAGAAAGATACTTCTCCAGCATTTGATCTTTCATGTGAATATTCCCCGGGAATCCTCGGTCACTTTAACTTAGCGTTTTCCTATGGAAAACTTCGACACTTCAGTGTCCTGTCAACGTCCTTTTTGGGTGCTTTAGGCCCCACCAATAGGACGTATGGTATAAATAGCCCGCCCCACAGCTTCCCGTCAGATTTCATCCGTCTCCAAACTGTTGGGATCACCTTGTGTTCTTCGTGTGTTTGCACGTGCGTGTTTTGGTATCGAGAGCTACGATGGCATCGGCTCAGAAGAAATCTCTTTCGGCCTTGTGCCACCTGTGTCTTGAAGAAGGTGTATGAGGGCGACAGCCATATGGATTGCCTCTACTGCCTTTACCCCCATCACTCGGCAGACACCTGTGAGATTTGTCAGGGGTTCTCGCAAAAGACTCTGAAGGACCGCAATCGGAGGCTTATCTGTTGGCTCAATGAGGGTGCATACCCGGCTTCAGAGGTGGGGTCGGTCCGGAGTCTGTCTTCGGAGCGGGCGGTGAAGTCCGCGGAACATCGCTGTGCGGCGTCGGCCGAGCCTCCGGCGAAGAAACATAGTCTGTCTTTACCAGCGTCAGAGGTGGGGAAGAGCAGTAAGTCTTCGTCAAGCAAGCCGCAGTCCAAGGGTGCGAGTACCTCTTCGTCCAAGCATGGTCGGTCGGACCATTCCCGGGGATCTGGTGGTAGGCCTGAGAAGTCAACAAAAGGCTTGGCCAAGCCGAGGGAAGCGTTATCGAAGCATAAGTCGTCCGGCGACCATCGCAGGTTGTCGTCCAGCCGGGAGTCTTCCAAACACCGGTCCAGTTTGTCCAAGAAAGCCGGGTCTCCGGTGAAGTCGTCGTCGTCGGAAGTGGTTCCGTCAACTACCTCGTCAACGGTGGTTCTGTCTTCGACGGTGGTGTCGTCGGCTCCGGCCACGACAGTGGACCAATGCTGTTCTCGTCCACGCGAGGGGGCACTGAAGGATTGTTGGTGTCGAGCGGGGCGTGGCAGTCCGCTGTGTTTGATTCTCATCTTCCAGACAACATTCTGCACCAGGATCCGGCGACTTTTCCGGTTTCATCAGAGGTTGAAGATGACCAGGAACAGGTGCTGGGCCCGTCGGCTTTGGGTATACAAAGTGTGGGGCCTTTGACGTCAAGTGGACTGGGAGCTGGTCCGGCCAGTTATCCGCTGGTTAACCTGCAGTCTTTTTTGTCATTACAAGTCCTGTCCACGCTCCAGTCGTTGTTGGGGCAACTGGATGTGAGATTGCCTCTGCCGAATGTGAAGCCAGCGGTGCCGGTGGTCGAAGTACCTGGTGTAGCGCCGAGGAAGTCTCCTCCGGCATAGTTGCCTGTGCCGTTGCCGGTGGGGGTAGGCCGTCTACTGTCGCATCCAGAAGAAGGCGAGCTCCGAGAGTCTGAGCCAGAGAGTGTTCCGCGAGACACGCTGTCTACTGCTTCGTCTTCGCCGACGAGGGACGATGCGTGGGATGCAGACGGAGAGGTGGAGCCACCCCGGAGTCCGGCGCAGCCTTCTCCACGAGAAGATATTGGAGCGTTCCACGCCATGATGTCGAAGGCATGTGTGGAGTTTGGTCTGGCTTGAGAAGAGGAGAGGAAGGACTGCTTCCTATTTGACCAAATGGGCAAGAGGAGGAAGGCTATCTTCTCTGTGCCTATTCTTGATCATGTGTGGCAGGAGGGGCTGTGCACGATGCGGCATCCATTTTCGGAGCCGGCTGTCAAAGGTCGTCTTGAAAAGAAGTTCAAGGCGCCGGAGTCTACCCCAAAATGCTTGGTATCACAGCCCACGCCCAAGTCTGTGGTGTCGGCGGCGGCCAGCAGGAAGGCCAGGAGTCAACACAAGTGCGTGACGCCCCCCGACAGTGAGGCCAGGAGGCAGGATGCCTTTGGGAAGAATGTTTTGTCGGTGGGGGCGACGACGGCCAAGGCGGTGAATTCCCTGGCGATCATGGCTCGATATGACCGCGAAATGTGGCATCGGCTGGGCCGAATTCTGGAATATCTGCTGGAGCAGCACCGCAAAGACGCCATGCTGTTGGTGCGTGAGGGTGAGGAGGCATCCAACCACAGCATAAATATCGACGTGGACCTGGCGCAGTCAGGATTTAAACAAATTAACAATGGGGTGGTGCTGCAATGCCAGGTCTGGTTAAAATGCACTGACCTTCGGCCGGCAGTACAATCTAGAGTCATAGACATGCCCTGTGAAGGGGAGCACTTGTTTGGTGAAAAGATCGATGAATCCCTGAAAGGGATGAAGGAGGACACGGAAACGGCTAAGTCCTTAGGAGCCTTACATAGTGGGTGCTCTTTTTCGCTCCTTTAGCCCGTTTCGGGGGGCTTCAGGTAATGCCCGGTTTGCTTCCACCAGGGACTGTGGATACAGTCGATACAGTCGATCCAGTTACTCCTCGCAAGGGTATCGACGGTCAGCCCAGTCGGCGCAGAGAAATCGAGACTTCCAGGCTCAGCGGAAAAGGGGTTCGCAGTCCTCTGCATCTAAAGGGAGGCCAGCTAAACCGCAACAATGATTGCCTCATGGGCAATCTGCTGGGGGGCAGGGTGGCGATGCACGTGGACGAGTGGAGCAAAATAACATCGGATCGTTGGGTGTTGGACACGGTGCATCTAGGCCACTCGGAGTTCAAGTGTTCCCCGGTTCCTATACCACCGGTGTATGTCGTACAGCCGCATCTTCACATCCTGCGGCAGGAGGTGGTTCTCATGCTGGAGAAAGGGGCTATAGAACCGGTGCCGGTGGCAGAGTGGGGTCAAGGGGTTTATTCCCGATACTTTGTGGTGAAGAAGCCCAACGGAAAACGGAGACCCATTCTAGATCTTCGGGTGTTGAACAAGTCTCTGCAACGCCTAAAGTTCAAGATGCTCACTCTTCAGGAGGTCATCTGGTCGGTGCAGCCGGGTGAGTTTCTGGCGTCGTTGGATCTACAGGACGCAAATTTTCACATTCGCATGCAGCGACGGCACCGCAAGTTTCTGCGGTTCGTAGTCGGCGACGAACACCATCAGTTTCGGGTCCTCCCGTTTGGCTTGAAGTCATCGCCCAGGACTTTTACGAAGTGTTTGGCACCAGTGGCAGCGTTCCTCCGACAGGAAGGTCATCGTGTTTACCCCTACCTGGACAATTGTTTGGTGAGGGGTTCGTCGCCGGGGAGGGCGCAAGACAGTCTCGTGGCAACCATGCACCTTTTGCAATGGCTGGGAGTCGCCATCAACTTCAAAAAATCTTTTTTGACGCTGTCCAAGGAATTTGTATTTCTGGGGGCGGAGTTTCTCACCCAGCACAATCTGGTGAAGCCCTCCAGCAAGCGTGTCAAGAAGTTGCAGGCGAGTGGAAGGGAGGGCACAGTGGTGTCGGTCCGAAGTTTCATGTCGCTGTTGGGGGCCATGGCTTTGTGTATCCCGCTTATGCCGAATTGTCGTCTCTTCATTAGGCCGGTGCAAGAGTTCCTAGTGGACCGATGGGCACAGTGTCGCGGGTCATAGTCTGACAAGTTGGTGGTCAACAGAAGTCTGGTAGACGCTTTTTTCGCTGGTGGACATGCACGGCCAATGTGGTGCGGGGCATGCCGTTGCTGGAGCCAGAGTTTCCGGTTTATGATTGTGGCAGACGCCTCTCAGACAGGATGGGGGGGGGGCCCATCTCGACGGGTCACAGGTGCAGGGCCTGTGGTCTCGGGAGGAGTCTCTGTTCCACATCAATGTGCTCGAGTTGAGAGCGGTGCACTGGGCCCTCAAGTCTTTTCTGCCGCGCATACGCAGATCGGCTGTGAGGGTTTTGACGGACAATACCACCACAATGTTTTATCTACGCAAACGGGGGCACACATTCCAGGGTCCTGTCAAAGGAGGCGCAGGACGTTTGGCATTGGGCTCTGGCCTGGGAGATCAGCATTGTGGCCTATCATCTACTGGGGGTGTTGAAGGTTCAGGCACTCGCACTCTGCAGGGATGCCGGCCAGCTGCACGAGTGGAGGCTGAACGGGCAGCAGGTGTCCATGATCTTCCGGCGATGGGGACATCCTCTGTTGGATCTGTTCGCAACTGTAGAAAACAAGCAGTATCGGGAGTTCGCCAGCATGGGGGCTCAGCCAGAGTCTCAGGGCGATGTGTTTTCGTTCCCGTGGACGGGCTGGTTCGCATATGCATTTCCCCCGTTTCCGGTCATTCGGCGGACCCTCCAGTGGATCCGGAGATACCAATGCCATGTGATTCTGGTGGCCCCGTTCTGGCCCAGACAGGCGTGGTTCTCCGATCTCCTTCATATGTCGATGGGAGAGCCGATCCGGTTGGGGGCAGCTCCGGATCTCCTGTCTCAGGACGAGGGCAAGGTGTGGCATCACGATCCGGGATCTCTCAGCTTGACGGCTTTGCTCCTGATCACTCCGAGTTCAGACATTTAGGTATTTCCCGGGACTGTCGGCGGATTTTGGAGGCAGCAAGGGCACGTCTACCAATATCTCCTACGGACGTAAATGGAAAAGGTTTTGCGAATGGTGTAAGGCCCATCCTGGAGTTGACCCTCCGGCACAGGTTTCCCGTACCTATTGCATTGGGCGGAAGGGGGCCTGGCATTGTCATCCATGAAGGTACATTTGGCGGCGATATCCAGGTTCACTAGGAAGCAACATGCTGCTCCTCTGTTCAGTGATTGGTTAGTGAAGCATTTTTTTAAAGGCTTGTTTTGAACTTTTTCCTCCTATGAAGAAGTTTGCACCGGTGTGGATCCTTAATGTGGTTCTTTCGGTTTTGATTAAAACGCCTTTTGACGACTCCGTTAAAGTTTCTATCATGGAAGGTGTCTTTTCTGGTGGCAATTACTTCAGCCAGGCGGATATCAGGCACTGGTCATCGACCCTCCATACTTGAGATTTCTTTCTGAAGGACAGGGGTATTCTGGCCACTAACCCGCATTTTATCCCTAAAGTGGCGACGGCATTTCACAAACATTTTTTCTTTGCCCTCGTTTTTTGCTACTGCATCCACGCCTGCAGAAAGAGCCCTGCATTCTCTGGACGTTAAGAGGGCTTTAAAGTTTTATTAGAATCGCACTCAGGACTTCAGGAGTTCGAAGCAGCTGTGTGTGGCTTTTGGTCCGTCCAACAAGGGACCGGCTATCTCCAAACAAGGACTGTCACATTGGGTTTCCTCTACGATCTCGTTGTGCCACTCGAAAGCTGGGAAGCCTTTGAGGAGGGTTCCAAAGGCTCACTCGACGAGATCCACAGCTTCGTCAGCGGCGTTATGGTCTGGGATTCCGCTGGTGGAGATTTGGCGGTGCTGCATACCTTCACCCGGCATTACTGTCTGGGGTAGCAGCATGTGTATGATGTGCATGTGGGGAGTGCGGTCCTACAACGCCTGTTCCAATAAGGTAAGACCCGCAGCTTCGGGTGTTTATTTTGGACTTTTTCACTTGATTGGTTTGTTGTCTCATGTATTTGATTAAGTGTTATTGGTTTGCCTGTTCCACTCCGCCACACAATTGTTGTACTGCTATGTAATCTATTCACACCATGTGAATCCATGAAAGATCTAATGCTGGAGAAGGGAGTAGTTTCTTACCTGTAATTCCATTTCTCCAGCGTTGGTGTCTTTCATGGATTCACATGCGCCCGTGAGCCGCCCCTGCAGGCAAATCTGGTTCGGGTTTCCTCTACTTTGGAGGTTAAAATCTGAAGGGAAGCCGCAGGGGCGGGGATATTTATACCATACATCCAATTGGTGGGGCCTAAAGCACCCAAAAAGGACGTTGATAGGACACTGAAGTGTCGAAGTTTTCCATAGGAAAACGCTAAAAAGTGACCAAGGTTTTCCAGCCTGACGACAGGGAATGTTCACAACATGTGAATCCTTGAAAGATACCATCGTTGGAGAAATGGAGTTACAGGTAAGAAACTACTCCCTTCCCAGACACCTCGGGCAGATACAGCAGATGTGGCGGCACCTCTTCTTGGATTTCCTTCATATGGCATGGGGCTGTCCGAAATTGCAGTACTTTTGGGAACAGGTATTTGAGATGATCAGGGGAGTCGCGGGACAGGATGTAGAACCGGATCCTCTGATGGCTTTGCTGGGTTACACCAAACCAAATCTCAAGCATGCTCGGAAACTGGTCCTTCTGCTCCTGATTCTAGCAAAGAGAAGGGTTGCGATGCTTTGGGGAGGGAAGCAAAGCCCGGGGATAGCCCAGTGGAGAGAGGATATCATGTACTGTAATGATATGGAGAGTGGTTGGGGCTCTGTGTCTCGCAACCAACAAGGTGACCGTCGCATGTGGGACCCTTATGTATAATTTCTGATCAAACAAACTAATGATGACATGGCAGAACAGTCCACTCCTTGATACGTACTATATTAGTCGCAAGAACTAAAACTAGAGTCTAGACCTGGGAGCTGCCAATACCTATACCCGAAACGAAAGCATTGCAGAGGAGCACAGTGGAGTGCCAATGAACATTTCGTGGGTACGTAAAGTAATAAGTAAACTGTACTATGGTGAAGTAATAACATGTACCGAGGGGTTGGACGGGGGTATGGGAAATGCTAGCATACAAGTGCTGTTTATGTTTTTCTGTTTTCTAAAATGCCAATAAAAACAGTTAAAAAAATTTAAAAAATTACAGTGTGACTAAGTCATTCCAGCAGGGAGAATAGTGCTCTTGGGAGCAAGACCCAGAAGAATGTCATGGTGCATAACCCCAATACTTACAGCAGAGTCCCATAGCTCTGTCCTTGCAAGGACAAGCGCAGACAAGCAGGACTTTGGTGGGGCCTCGGTGAGCGCTCGGTCGCTGCGCTCCAGAAGAGGGGTATTTATACATGTCCCCATTCTATTGGCGATGCAAGTCCGAGTAAAAACTCAGAATGAAAGGCAAGTAGGCCATGACTTAGTTTACCAGCCTGTCAAATGGTGGGTAGGATACATTTCTTACTGTGTCACGGCACCAAACTCTAATATTAGAGACAGGCTGACCCCAGACACTAGGAGGGACCCCTGAGTAATATAACTTGCAATATAACTCCTGCAGGTAGACTTGCCCACAGAGGGTGGGTATCCTTGATCTGAGGTTCACACTATGTGAATTTGTCACGTTTCTGAAGGCACTCATTGTCTTATTTCCCAAGGTGCTCAATCTTGCTAGGAGAGGTTTCTTGCTTTGCTGCTAGGGACTTCCTGAAAGGCTTTTACAATATGTTTCTCTTTCTGTTGCATATGGTGATTGAGTCTGGTATGTGGGGTTTTAATTGGGGCTGTCTTGAGCAGGTTGTTACCCCATGTTGCATATTCAGAAGACTGCTTTACTGGTCTACTTCTCATGGGCTAGGTCAACGTTTTTTTGCTCAAACGCGAACTAGCTCTGCTGTTTTTCCTTTTACGATTTAAAGCAGTTTTTAAGCCTCATTTCCCTTTCAGGATAGATTTGTTTTCATATAAACTAATTTGCCATTTTTAAGAGCTATGTAATAATAATGATCATTTAGCATTTATATAGCGCTGCGAACCCTGAGGCATCTGAGAGCTGCTTATTACCCACGGTGTGTGGTGCTCATCTCGGAAGGAGGAAAGGCCGAGTTTGGCCCTCGCGGGAGTCGAACCTGCGTCAGCAGGCTCTGCACAGGCGTAAAAGCAAGCGCTCTACTCGCTGTGCTTTCGGACCGGCATAACAATTAAATATGTATTGAGGGAATAATACTTGTTATGGGCTAGCTCAGTGGCAACGCAGTCGTCTTGGAAGCAAGACTATGCAGAGCAACACAGGTTCAAATCCCGGGTCGGCACTTAGAAAACCTCTCCATTATTAAGCGCGTTATAAAAAAACGATTTATAATTATGAATCCCAACCTAAGAATGGCAATTTGTTTCAAAAGTTTTTTTAATTAAATGGGTCATGAACATTTGTTTTGCTAAAAACTGTAATTCTCAACAAAGCAGGAAATAAAGGTATAGGGATGGCACTTATTAATGCAGCTTTTTGGTCAAAATAAGGTAGATTCAGGCCCAATGCTCTTTTAAAAAAACTAAGTGTGTGCATAGTTTTGCATCCCGATAGTTTCTCAAGTTTGTACTCTTCCTTGAACATATGCAAAATCATTTCGATATATTTGAATGACAGTGTTTTTGTTCTTTGTAGTTACGAACCAGAGTTGTTTCCTGGATTAATCTACAGAATGATCAAACCCAGGATTGTCCTACTTATTTTTGTTTCTGGAAAAGTTGTTTTAACTGGTAAGTTTGTGGACATTTAATCTATACCAGCAATGCATTCATTTTATTTTGTTCTTGCATGCCTTCATTTATTGGTCTCTAAATGTGTGTCACTGTTTCATCAAAAGAAATACAATAATGGCCAATTTTGATGAAGAATGCGTCTTGTAATTGTACCCACCATGTTTCCATGTATCTGAAAATTGCATTGTTTTGAATCTAGAAATGTATTAAACAGCAATACTTTTTGTGGGATACAAACTTGCAAAATTATCCATTCATATACAATGTTTTTGAAAATCAGTAAAATGATTTTATACATTTGCGAAAGTTGGGACTTGTAGTTTTCTGCTTACTGCAGTAGTTTTATTCTTTTTCCCCTCACTGACAATGTGTTGGGTGCTCATCTGCATTATAGTCTGAATTTCGCATTTAACTGGAACTGTAAATTAGGTATTACAATTTTTAGGGACCTGTTCTTGAGGCTCTTCCCACTTAAGTGTATACTATAATCTCCATAGTCTTCTAATTATTAATTCTATTGTGTAATCCACTTGGAGTCTGTTAGTCCTACTACTTCAGATTCTATCCCCATTGTCTGCTAATCTTAATCTATGGAAATTGCATTTTAATTACTCAAATATCCTACACCTTCTTCTGAACACTTCCTAGTTTCCTACCAATCATGCTTTATGACGTTACTGTATCTTCGTTGCACACCGTTTGGAATATCACATTCATGTTATGTCTCTTCATGGCATATTTTATCCAGTGCCCTCATTGTCTGCTGACCTTACATTATGATTGTGCACACCTGCATGTAATAATCCTCCTGTGTTTCTTGATGGCACCGTTTAAATTCCCTGATATGTACTACCCATTGAAGTTGAGCTGTTATGTCTTGACTCTTGTGTACAAATATTACATTATCCTATCACATTTGGTTAGAAGATTTCAGCCACATTTGAATGATTTCACGCAATTTGTTCCCATGGCTCCGTTTTTGCAACCTTGGGCCTTCTAATTTTCCCTTCTTCAGGATGTTCCTCACAGATGCAAATGGTATTCTCTATTCAGTAAATTATTTCAGTAGAGAATCTCAGTAACAGCTAAGCGGAAGTGGCGGACTTCGAGCATATCCTCTGACAAACTGGCATGCCACCTGCTCCAAAGTCTATACAGAGTCCATCTGCTCGAAGAAGTGGGCCTATATCCAAGCCTGCATCTCTGCGGCCACTAACAACACAGCGGAACTTTTCACAATCTGCAAGGAACCGCCAACCCTACTGCCGTCTCCACTGCCTTCCCTGGCCCTCTGCACTTCTCCGGCCTCACACTTAGTTTCTAAAACTCAGGAAATCTTGTCCTCACTCTCCTCTACTCCACGCCATTCTCCCCCGCCTGCTCTCAGGCCTCCCTTTGCCCCACCGCCTACTCTTTTTCTCCCACAACACCTGACAAGGTTTCTAGACAAGTCCACTCTATGAAAGTCTCATCCAAACAGGTGCTCCCCTGGTCCTCCAGAACTATTAAGGACAGTATTGTCTCTCTTGCTTCAGCCTTGGTTGATTTCTGCAATCACTCCTTTGGCACTGGATCCTTCCCCTCACTCCTCAAGCACTTCCTTGTGCACCCTCCCCTCAAAAAGCCTTCTGCGACCCTTCCTGTCTGGCAAACTACCACCCTATGTCCATTGCCCCCCTTCCTGGGCAAACTCTTGGAGAAGCTGGCCATCTCCCTGCTTATTCACAACACTGAATCTGTTGGTTGTCTCCAAGACCAGTAGTCTGGTTTCAGAGCTGACAGAGGCATGAAAACTGCTCTTCTGAACACCTGTGAAGACTTGCCGTCTAATCTCTATTCAGCTCTCCTACCGTTCTCATCCGTCTTGACCTTTCCTCTGATACGGTCAATCATGCCACCCTGATAAATCGGCTCTGTGATACCCTTGGAATCTTGGACCAGGCTCTGGACTGGTTGACCTCTGTTAGGGAGAATATTCATTTTTAGTGTTTAATTCCTCCCCCCTTAGAGACACCCAGCTCTTTTGCTGGACTTTGGGACTTTTTAATTTTAACCTTGGAGTGAGGGAGCCCTTTTTCTCTTTCACCCAGGTGTTTTGGCTTGCTTTGGATTCCTTTTGGTTTTGGAGTCTGACAAACTCCATAGGCATCATCTTTTTACATTGTGACACACAGCACCTTCAGTGCAGTGGCACTGGGAAGTCTTTCAGATTTTCCAAAGGTTTAAATACCTTCTCTTGGATAAACTACTGTTTCCAAGAGCAGTGAAGTGAAATTGACTTTACTTACATTTGCAACTTTCTAGACCCAGCACACACTATTTTACCATAGGGTGCTGGAGGGGTAACTTAGTATCCCCTTTGTCTAGTTTTTCATGTAACATTTTTATGTTGCCCTTTCTATAATTGACTGGTGGCAGTGGTTTACTTTTTCCTACCATTGTGTGTTTTACCGCGGACTGCAATTGCAGCTACACTAAAGCACCCATGGGTGCCCATTTTGTCAAAATTGCCCCGGTCTTCTTTTTTCGCCATTTCCTGTTGGAAAGGTCCTTCTTGAGATTTACTCTGCGTGCCAAACCAGGTTTGGTCCTTTTGTTCGTTTTGTCTTTGGCAGGGTTGTTAGGCAGAATCCTGTGCAGTGCCCTTAGGGACCACTACACACAATTAAGACCACAAGTGGTAATAAAAGTTCACCTTTGGTACAAGCCTGTACTACTATGTTAAAGTGGTAGCAGTAGCAGAGCAGCCAGGCTTATCTCAAGAGTATATGAGCAGTAGCAGAGATTACACAAAGGGACCACAATTACTGTGAATCGAGCAAACACTGACTCAAGGTTTCAGGTAAAAAAAATAGAAGTACATTTATTTTTAAACCATTCGTTATAAACACAACACTTCTATTAATTCAAAACCACATTTATAATACACTACAACCAACCAATTCACTTGGTACAGTATAACTCAAGTTAAGTACCCTATGTTTTAACGGACCGGTGTTGTGAAACAAAAGACGTTATCGGGAATACATATGCAATCACTTTTTGGCAGTTCGGTCTTACTAAAGATACGCGTATCCTCGGCAGAAATGTTACCCGGGCAAAAACACACTTAGCACCTGAGTTAACCAGAGAGAGTTGGGGGCAAAAATCATAGGCAATACTTTTGTCAGGGCAGACAGAATCAGAGAACATTCGTTGACAGAAATTCAAGAGTCAATAGGCCGGAGCCAGTGTCAAGTGGAACCGGGTTCCTGTTGTCGAGGATCACACAGTCGGACAGTTCGAGATTCAAAGTTGCCAGGAGTACTTAGATATTGTCAACAGAGGAAGCAAAAGTTATAAGAAGGAGGGAAGACCAGGGCAAGCCTTGGATGAAGAGAAAAGGGATTCACCCTAGCTCCTCGAAGCGGAACACTACCTTATTCAAGGAAGAAGCTGGTGCCACAGCAGTTGTTCCTGGTAGATTCCTGCAGACCCACGGTTCCTGGAGCTTCGGTAAGAAGGACGACGTCTGGAGGTGTCTGCATTACGCAGGGATGAAGCCAGCAGCAGCGACGGTGAATAAAAAGTGCGCCTCCTTAAAAACAGGAGAGGCTCTTCAGATGGCTATCCGGACCACTACAGCAGGGTGCAGCGATTTCGACCAAGAGGATCCTCTGGCTGTGGAAGATGAGCTGGTTGACCCCACCAGGCTCAAGGGAAGAAGACTCCAGACTGGATCTTCTCTGGTCGTCGAAGGGCAGATAGCTCAGGACTGCAGCAGGGCTTTACCGGGACGGGATAGTTGCAGAAACCATCTTCTTCTCCGCTTCTCTTCGGTTCCTTGTAGTTCCAGTGGCGACGCTGACTTTCAGCCCAAGAGTCCTGCCTTTTATGCGAAAATCCCCCATTCACACAGCCTGGCTGTCAATCACGCAGCAGGGGGGTTGTCCAGCCCGGACAACCACTTAAGTCAATCATGGCAAAGTGTGACTTGGGTTTCCTAGGATACCCTGTGCAGGGGGTGACTACACCCCTCCCTCACATTCAGCCCACCTAGACACCCAGGCGCCTAGAGGAGGGCTTCTTGGCAAAAGCCCGCCAAAAGACAGTGAACAAAGAAGGCAAACCTGGTTTGCCGCGCAAAGTAAAATACAAGAAGGACTTTAACAAAAAGAAATGGTGAATAAACCCGACCGGAGCCAAAAGAAAAAGTATTTGGTCAAGCGGGTTTATGTTGGAGGCTAATATAATAGCCTAAAACAGTACCACATTTATATAGTATAAACGCGGTAGAAAAGTTAGGGTAGATACCACTGCCACCAGCCAAGTCTAAATGTTAAAAGAGCAAAACCAGGCTCTAGGAGGTACAGATAACAAGGGCTAAGAATTAACCCTTTCCAGTACTCCATGTAAAATGGGGAGTACTGGATCTGTGGTTAAATGACTATGTAAAGTTAATGGCAACTTTACCCTTTTCTGAAGGACAGTAGTCGGCCCCAGAAATGGAGTTGGTGGGAAGTCTAAAAGACAACCCTGTGTCACTGCACTGAAGGTGCTGTGTAACACACAAAAGGAGGGAGCTACTGAAGTGGTGTACTCCAGAGCCCACAATCACAAAAGCAGATGAAATACACATGGCAAAACATGGGTAAAAGTGAGGAAAAGCTCACACTCTTACCAAGTGGAAAAAATAAACTCCAGAAATCCAGCAAAGCTGCTGGGAGACTCGCTAGGTAAGGGAAATTAGCCATTGAATGAGAATTCTCCCTAACACTCGCCCCCCTCCCCCAGACTAAGGGACAGGAGGATTTAATCCACTCCTGGATGGTTCTCATACCTCTAGTCGGTTATAAATATCCTAGAGAGACCATCAGCATTTTGGTGGTGACTTCCTGCTCTGTGCTCAATGGAAAAATCAAATCCTTGCAGGCAGATTGACCATCTGAGTAACTTTGGGTTTTCCTCTTTCATTTGCATCAGCCATCTCAAGGGTTGGTGGTCAGTCTGAATAATGAAGGTAGATCCATACAAGTATGGTCTAAACCTCTTCAGTGACCACACAATAGCAAAACATTCACGTTCTATTGTTGCCCACCTTGTCTCAGGATCCTTTAACTTCCTGCTGATGAAACAAATGGGGTGTTCCCTACCTTTCTCATCCAATTGACTAAGGACTGCACCTATACCTACATTAGAAGCATCAGTTTGTACAATGAAGGGTTGGTGATAGTCAGGAGCTCTTAGGACTGGAGCTTGACAAAGGGCTTTCTTCAGACCTTCAAAGGCTTGATTGCACTCCTCATTCCACCTGACCTTTTTGGGAATTTGGGAGAGGAGATGACATTCAAGGGAGAAGCTGTGGTCCCATAGTTCTCTATGAAGTTCCTGTAATACCCAGCGAGACCTAAGAATGCTCTCACTTGGGTTTGAGTAGTAGGCGTGGCCCAGTTTTGTACAGATTGTACTTTGCTAGGCAATGGTCTTATGTTAGGCAGAAACCTGTGCAGTTCCCTCTGGGACCACTGCAAAAGATTTAAGACTACAGGTGTTTGGCAGTAAACCCACTTGGTAGCAGTCTGTACCACACAGATTCACTTGGTAGCTGTGGCTGAGCAGTCAGACTTCCCTCAAGAAGAGTTAGGCAGTATACAGAGCATTCACAACAGGTCAAAAGAACACAGTAGAACAAGTAAACGCTGACCAGAGCTTGGTGTAAAAGATATAATTATTTATTTAAAACCACATCTAGAAAAACACACAGGCACTAATGTTAAGCAGTTCAAAAACACGGTCACTAAAAGATATACACTCCCGTAGAAGAATATTAGACAAGTCTTGAGTAAAGCCCCACTTATTTTCAGACAGCGGTGAGCGCTTAACGCAGATGGCACTCTCATAATTCGTTTTAAAAGGGAGAGAAAAGCAGAGTATCATTTGAAACAGATCCCAACACTTTCACAAGAACACAACAAGAGAGGAAGGCAAAGTAAAACCGTGAAGTTAGAGTTCAGAAGGCCGGATCCACTTTAAGAGGATCAGAACGAAATGTGTCCAAGGTCACACGGTTGAAGTGCACCAAAGTCTCAAAGGTTCAGAAAGTGTTGGACCAAAAGAAAGGGACCAGTTAGATGGTCAAGGCGGCCAGCCCAGTCCAGAAAGTTAAGGGATTATTATTACCTTGTAGCAATCTTTAGAAAGGGAGGCCTGGCGGACACGGTACCTTAAAGTGGTGAGAATACTCCAGCGGGGGCAGTTGTTCCTGGCAGCGGATGCAAGTCAGTGCTTCGTCTAGGGGAAGAGAGGATCTCGTCGGGGAGGAAGACAGGAGTCCGTTGCACTGCCAGGGAAGAAACCAGCCGCGGAGTTCTCGGGTAAAAGGAGCGGTCCTTTTATTCGCGGTCCAGTGGTAAGTGGCTATCCGGTTGCCGGGGTGCTTGGCACGGGCAATTCGACCACAAGACGTCCTGGGATGCGAGGAAAAGAAGGTAAACTGGTTGTGCCCACCAGTCGGGGGAAGAAACCTCTCCAGCCGGGAGATCTTCTCTGTCGTCAGGAAGTGGTGAGTCGGTTCCGCAGAGCTCCACCGGTGGTTTCGTCGTGGCAGGTCGGCTCAGCTTCTCCCTCATCGGATTCTCAGGTCCTGTGACGACTTCTGAAGTTCCAGTCCCCAAAGCCCTGCTTTTGTGCAGCACCCCCCCATTCACTCAGCCTAGCTGTCAATCAAACATGCTAAGTGGTGAGCCGGCCGGCTCACCACTTGGGCCAATCACACAAGAGTGCGACTTGAGTTACCAAGGTAACTCAGTCCAGGGTGCCTAAACCCCCTCCCACACCCCCTGTGGTACCCAGACAGAGTGGCACCACTTTTGGAGGCTTCTGTGGAGAAGCCCACCAAAAGTGGAACAAAGAGCTCGACTTGGGTTGGAGTCACAGAAGAGGACACAAACGCCATTTTAGAATCGAGTCCTGGCAAAAACTACCAACCGATGAATTAATATTAAATAAATAAACCGGCGGTATGTTCGAGGCTATGAGAATTAAATAATTAAAGTTGGTAGCCTCGAACAATGGGAAAATCCCATAGGATATATTAGCGGGCGAATATAAAAAGTAGTATCCACTGCCACCAACCAAAACTCGATCAGGGGGGACGGAGATGTGCCCACTCGACTAACAGACCCCGGGGCAATCGAATTGCCCCGACCAGTACGTCCACAATATGATGGTTTGTACCGGTTTCTGTTAATAATTTGGGACTAGTAAAGCCAATGGTGACTTTGCATGCCCTGGGAGACAGTAGTCAGTCCCAGGGTATGGAGTCTATGGTGGGGTGTCACTATGACACCCCTGTGTCACTGCACGGAGGGTGCTGTGTAACACACATAGTAAAAACACATGAGACCCTATGGAGTAAAGGACCCCATAGCCCATAAAACACATTAACAGTCAAAGGAACACCACAAATCATGTCCAAGAGTGGGAGAAAAAGAGTCTCACTCTTGGCAGGAGAAAAAAAACAAACTCCAGAAATCCAGCAAAGCTGCTGGGGGACTCACTAGATTAGACCACTGTACTCTGACCAATTTTACATTTGCTTGCCTTTATAGTCAGATGGCCCTGTTCCAGAGCCTGCAATACATATCCTAGGTGTTCAATATGTTCTTTCCATGTAGGGCTGAACACTGCAATGTCATCCAAGTATGCCATGCAGAAGTCCCCCATCCCATTCAGAACTTGATTGACCATCCTCTGAAATGTAGCAGGTGCATTCTTTAGTCCAAAAGGCATTACCTTGAATTGGTAAAGGCCAACTGGGGTGGAGAATGCAGTTTTCTCCTTGGCATGGTCTGTCAGGGCTATTTGCCAATAGCCTGATGTTAGGTCAAATGTGCTGAGGTACTTGGCTGCACCAGGTGTGTCCACCAGCTCATATGTCCTAGGCAAAGGATGGGCATCGGTCTTTGTGACTGCATTTAGAGCTCTGTAGTCCACGCAGAATCTCAACTCCTTGGATCCTGCCTTTGGTACAATCACAACTGGGCTAGACCATGGGCTAGTAGAGGGCTCTATAACCCAGAGATCAAGCATCTTGTTGACCTGATTCCTTATGTGGGTTCTTACATTGTCTGACACTCTGTACCCCCTGCTTTTGACAGGCAAACAGTCACCAGTGAGTATATCATGCTGGCCCCAAGGGGTCAAGCCTGGTGAAAGTGAGAACAGGCAGGCAAACTGATTTAACAGTAATTTGCACTCATCCTGCTGGTCAGCTGTGAGACTGGAAGAGAGATTAACTCCTTCCACTTGCTCATCTAAAGGTAAGCCTCGGAGGTCAGGCAGAGGTTCACTCTCCTCCTCCTCCTGAGCTGAAGCTAGAAGCAAAGCTCCTATGTCAGGTCTAGAGACATAAGCCTTCAAACGGTTGGTGTGAAAGACTCTGGGAGCCTCCTTCGGATTGCTTAATCCACCAGATAGTTCACCTCTCCAAGTTTATCCACAACTTTGAAGGGTCCTATCCATTTGTCCTGTAAGGCCCTCTGCTTTGTGGGGACCATAACAAGAACAAGCTGGTCTTTTGTAAACTCAGCCATGTTAGCCTTCTGGTCATGCCAATGTTTGACCAGTGCGCTTGACCAGCCTTCAAGTTATCACTTGCCTCTGCCATCATGTGTGACATTCTCCTCTGGAGACCTATCACATAGTCAGTCACTCTAACTGACTTGGGGGAAGGAGCACTCTCCAACCCCTCCTTAATCAGGGCCAATGGACCGCTGACTGGATGGCCATAGTGAAGTTTGAAGGGACTGTAACCTACTCCCTCCTGAGGGACTTCTCTATATGCAAATAGAAGGCATGGCAGTGGGAGGTCCTACTTTCTTTTAAGGGGTTCTTCTAAAGCACCTATCATGCTCTTCATAGTTCTGTTAAACCTCTCCACCAACCCATTGGTTTGGGGATGGTAGGCAGTTGTGAACTTGTAGGTGACTCCACAGGTTTTCCACATGGCCTGCATGTAGTGGGACATAATATTTGATCCCCTGTCAGATATCACCTCCTTTAGGAAAACCTACTCTGGTAAAAATACCAAGTAGGGCCTTAGCCACAGCCGGAGCCGTAGCAGACCTCATAGGTATTGCCTCAGGATACCTAGTGGCATGATCCACTACAACCAGGATAAACCTGTTGCCTGAAGATGTGGGAGGGTCAAGAGGACAAACAATGTCAATCCCAACCCTCTCAAAAGGAACTCCCACCACTGGGAAAGGCACCAAGGGTGCCACATTCTTGGCTCCACTCTTGCCAGAGATTTGGCAAGTGTTGCAGCTCCTGCAGAATTTGTCTACTTCTGAACCCATCTTAGGCCAGTAGAAGTAAAGAGAGAGCCTTTCCTTGGTCTTCTTAAAACTTAAGTGACCAGCCAGAGGTATCTCGTGGGCTAACTGCAGAAACTGGAGTCTGTTCACTAGAGGCACTACAAGTTTTTTGCAGTCTCCAGGGGGTGACTCAGTCGGTCCACTGTAGAAGAGGCCATTTTACCAGTGCAACCTATACTTCCCAGGCTCAGTCCCATTGAGCTGAGAAACTGCCTGTAGGCGAAGACCTTCAAGGTAGGACACTCTCTTTGTCCTTTGCTGAAATCTGCCCTGTTGGGCCCACGTTCTGCCAGTAAAGACTGCAGCTCAGGATGGTCAACAGGGTCAAGATCTCCTACCAGAGTAAGATCTTCTTCTAGATCTGATTCCTCAGTATCTAGCTGAACCATACAGGGTTGAACCTCACACACAGCCTCAGCTGCTGGAGGAGTCACAGATGTGACTTTGGACAGTCTCGGAGATGTCCTTCTGGGCACAGGAGTGCTTGCTGGTTTCTTGCTGGCAGACTTGGGTTTCCCATTTGTCTCTTTCTGACCTGCAATAGCAGTAAGTCCTGTGGACTTGGGGTGATAGTTTCCTCAATCATGTCCCCAGGAGAGCCTCTCAAGGTTCTCTCCCTTGCAGACCTTTCGAGCTCCTGCTTCATTCTGCTGGGGGCCTGGGGGTACTAGACACAACTCCAAGAGTTTTAAGGTCATTACCCAGCAGTACCCTCCCAGGTACGTTATTTTGCACACTTACAGGTATTCTGGCAGTCATGTCATTACACTGGATGAGAGCTGGTAACTGGGGAACCATTTGCACAGGACCTCCAGCTAACTTGTTTGGGTGCCTTAACAACATCCTCCACCTTGAACAAACATTCATCCACCACAGTTATGCTGGCTCCAGTGTCTCTGATGGCAGGGGTTTCCTGACCATTCACAAGAACACTATCTTTGTAATACTCTTTAGTATTATCTGGGATTGAGTTATAGACATCTAAGTTCTGTTGTTCCCAAAGACCCAAGGACACTAAAGAAACACTAGCTGAGACTCTCATGGGCTTATCAGCTAGTAACTGAAAGTTTCCACTGGCTATAGGTACTTCATCCACCTGGGAGAAGGCTAAGGAAACAGTGTGGACCCCTTACATCCGGGATCCACTTTCACATGGTCAGTTAACCCACAAACAAAGCATTTCCCAAATGCTCTCTGGAATGGGGGCTTGTTCTGACCTCCATCTGGTTTGGGACCGGATGGTACATTAGCCTGATTCGGTTTCCCTTGTGGCTTACCCTGGTTATGTTTGAGGCCCTCTTTTGGATTGGAATTATTGGAATTCTCTTTGTTGTCTTTCTTTGACTCCTTTTCCTCATCCTTTTTCTGAGTTGCCCCAGAATCCTTGTGAGTAGCCCTGTTGGCAACCCACAAGTCAGCAGCCTTAGCTAACTTCTTAGGATATATCTCCTTTGAATCGGCCAAGTGTTGTCTAAGCTCAGGAGAGCAGACATCAAAAATAGACTTCAACATTCCAAGATTCCTCAAACCTTCATAAGTGTTCAC
This sequence comes from Ambystoma mexicanum, assembly GCF_040938575.1. Taxonomy (NCBI): domain Eukaryota; kingdom Metazoa; phylum Chordata; class Amphibia; order Caudata; family Ambystomatidae; genus Ambystoma; species Ambystoma mexicanum. The sequence goes on along the minus strand of NC_090927.1, from coordinate 1,237,243,469 downwards.
TTTGTAACCCTTAACCCAACCATCTAGGTTTTTCAAACATTCACACACCCAGGTAGCCCAAGGGGTACCATCATGCTTTTTGAGGGTTCTAAACCTCTTAAGATACTGGGAAGGGGTTTTCCCAAATCTAGCTATTAATGCTAGCTTCACACACTCATAATCCTGTTTATCCTCCTCCCCCAACTCCATTACAGCATCACTTGCAACAGGGGGAAGCCTAGAGAAAAGCCAGGGAATCAGCTGATTCCCCGAGATACCTTGAATCCCATGATTGTACTCAAACATTACTAACCAATCCAAAACATCAAGTTTAGTCTCATACATACCAATCATTTCCTTTGGCATACAGGGTCTCTTAGGGCTGGAAGACCTAGAAGACTCTGGGAGAGAAGCATTTTCTAAAGACAATTTCTTCATTTCTAGTTCATGATTCAACTCCATTTCTCAGAGCCTTAACTCTTGATGTTTCATGGCAGTTTGTGCATCAATATGTTTCACTTCCAATTGTAGTCTCATTTTCTCAAGTGCAATAAACTCAGGAGTAAGTGTAGGACCTGTGGGGGTCCCTGTGGACAGAGGTTGTGCTTTCTGAGCAGGCAAAGGAGTTGTAGGGTTTCCTAACAAGGACTCATCTAAGTCTTCTAAATCAACACTCTCAGAATCAGAAACATCAGTATCCACATTTGCTGGAGAGGTAGGCCCTTCTGACCCACTCTCCAGACTTTGTTTTCCCATTAACTTTGCAATCAGTTCAGATTTATTTTCTTTACCAGAGAGACTCCTCTCCCTACACATGGTTCTCAAAACCTCAGCAGTGTAGTTTAAGAGACCCTCTTCAGTGTAGCTTTCCATATTTGACATGATTTCTCAGTTAAATAGAATTAGTGGTGTTTAGCCTTGTGGTTAGTTGAACCCAAGCAACAGCAGCACTCTAAGTGTAATCACTCTACTTCCAAATCCCACCTCTAACACCAGTGTTAGGCAGAATCCTGTGCAGTGCCCTTAGGGACCACTACACACAATTAAGACCACAAGTGGTAATACAAGTTCACCTTTGGTACAAGCCTGTACTACTATGTCAGAGTGGTAGCAGTAGCGGAACAGCCAGGATTATCTCAAGAGTATATGAGCAGTAGCAGATTTTACACAAAGGGACCACAATTACTGTGACTCAAGCAAACACTGACTCGAGGTTTCAGGTAAAAAAAATATAAGTACATTTATTTTTAAATCATTCGTTATGTAGCAATATATAGAGCTTTAGGGTATTTGTAGCGCCTTGGAGTGGGTAGCGCTTCACTGAATGTGATGACAACATTTTTGGTTGCCAGCAATAATGTGGCACACACATATAGTCATTTTATGTTGCCAGTATAACAGGTGAATATGTGGCTGGAGGCATGCAGGGTATGGAATTCATAATGCAGCCAAAGCCCAATGTAACACTGCAGAGAGTAAAAGTGCATCATTTTTTTTCTCTTCTTTGGAACCCCTCATGCATAGAGGACTACATTATTGAACATTATTTATATAATTGACTGATTTAATTAACAATTACTAATGCTAACTCATTAACACTATAATGTAGTCCCATGTACAAAGTGAGGTGAAAATACATATTTTGAAATTTGTTTTTCAAACGTGCACTTGAGTTTTTTTTTCTTTTCTTCAGTCCATTCCAGTTTGCAGAAAGCAGAGAGCCTGCATACCAGGAAATGAGATTGGATACAGTTGCTCAATGTGTAACTGGCCTATTGTACTGAAGGAAGGGTGATGCTGCATTTCAATTTGATTGGTGCAAAGTATCTGCAGTTATATTACGTAGGCAAAATGGGAAGGTGCAGAACTTTGCTGGGGGAACAAGGGCAGAGGGAGAGTTAGTTAGTGTCTGGGCTTTGAAGACAAATGTGCATGGTCACGAAGCGCTGGCTGAGAATTACTTGCTGCGCATCCCAGACACTGAAGATTACAGAAGCTGTTCATGCCGACTAAGCCTGTCGTCCTGAGGGGAGCGGAGAGCAAGGTTGTGTGGGAGGATTTCACACAAATATTTTGGTAAGCAGAGAAATTGAGTGAGATCACTGTGTGCCGTTTGATGAATGTGGTCTAAAAATAGCAGGCAGCCAGAGTAGCAAAGCAAACGAAAATCTTTTACATTTTTATTCGTCATGTGTTGAATCATAAAATGTGATGCCTAGTTTGAAAAGCTTTTATGTGCACTGTATCTGTGGTTTTGTTTCTCTCTTCTCATTTGGTTACAGGTAGTGCTGAATGGTAAATGGTAAGAACTGTATCATGACATTGTAATTGTTTGCAATATAATATACACACACAAATGATTCTGAGTTTTCATTGTTTTGGATTCGCCTATGCGGACATGGGGAAGATTGACGTTCTTTGGTAATACAGCTGCCAATTTGTTCATGCAGATGTAATGAGGTCTGCGTGTGTTCCCCAGTGCATGTTGTCTGGGGAAATCTAATAATATATAGATTACTGGGGGTCTATGAACCAGTAATGAGGCCTACGGATGTATAGTTCATTGGTGTAAATAAATCAGTGATATAGGCTGTAGGTGGCACTATACATAAAATTGTTGGTTCCTTTGTGCATAGGTCCGAGGCTCTCTATAGATCACTAGGAGGTATTCTAATAGAAAGGAAGGTTTTGTGTATGATGGGGTATAATGTAGGGAGGGAAAATTATGCTCACCACTAAGTAATTTACCACCACAACATACCACCAATAGTATGATGTGAGGCCAAACCCAATCTAAATACAAGGGTAAGTGATTACCAAACTACCACTATCTTTTTGGCAGTAAGAAGTTACCACCAGACCCAAAATTACACAAAATATCCAACATATATAAACACAACACTTCTATTAATTCAAAACCACACTTAAAATACACTACAACCAACCAATTCACTTGGTACAGTTTAACTCAAGGTAAGTACCCTATGTTTTAACAGACCGGTGTTGTGAAACAAAAGACGTTACCGGGAATACATATGCGATCACTTTTTGACAGTTCGGTCTTACTAAAGATACGCGTATCCGCGGCACAAATGTTTACGGCAGCAAAACACAATTAGCACCTGAGTTAACGGGAAAATTATAGGCAATACTTTTGTCAGGGCAGACAGAATCAGAGAACATTCGTTGACAGAAATTCAAGAGTCAATAGGCCGGAGCCAGTGTCAAGTGGAACCCGGTTCCTGTTGTCGAGGATCACACAGTTGGACAGTTCGAGATTCAACGTTGCCAGGAGTACTTCGATATTGTCAACAGAGGAAGCAAAAGTTATAAGAAGGAGGGAAGACAAGGGCAAGCCTTGGATGAAGAGAAAAGGGATTCACCCTAGCTCCTCGAAGCAGAACACAGTACCTTATTCAATGAAGAAGCTGGTGCCACAGCAGTTGTTCCTGGTAGATTCCTGCATACCCACGGTTCCTGGAGCTTCGGTAAGAAGGACGACGTCTGGAGGGGTCTGCACTACGCAGGGATGAAGCCAGCAGCAGCGACGGTGAATAAAAGGTGCGCTCCTTAAAAACAGGAGAGGCTCTTCAGATGGCTATGCGGACCACTACAGCAGGGTGCAGCGATTTCGACCAAGAAGAGGATCCTCTGGCTGTGGAAGATGAGCTGGTTGACCCCACCAGGCTCAAGGGAAGAAGACTCCGGACTGGATCTTCTCTGGTCGTCGAAGGGTAGATAGCTCAGGACTGCAGCAGGGCTTCACCGGGACGGGATAGTTGCAGCAGCCGTCTTCTTCTCCGCTTCTATTTGGTTCCTTGTATTTCCAGTTGCGACTCTGACTTTCAGCTCAAGAGTCCTGCCTTTTATGCGAAAATCCCCCATTCACACAGCCTGGCTGTCAATCACGCAGCAGGGGGGTTATCCAGCCCGGACAACCACCTCAGCCAATCATGGCAAAGTGCAACTTGGGTTTCCTAGGATACCCTGTGCAGGGGATGACTACACCCCTCCCTCACATTCAGCCCACCTAGACACCCAGGTGCCTAGAGGAGGGCTTCTTGACAGAAGCCCACCAAAAGACAGTGAACAAAGAAGGCAAACCTGGTTTGCCGCGCAAAGTAAAACACAAGAAGGACTTTAACAAAAAGAAATGGCGAATAAACCCGACCAGAGCCAAAAGAAAAAGTATTTGGTCAAGCGGGTTTATGTTCGAGGCTAATATAATAGCCTAAAACAGTACCACGTTTATATAGTATAAACGCGGTAGAAAAGTTAGGGTGGATACCACTGCCACCAGCCAAGTCTAAATGTTAAAAGAGCAAAACAAGGCTCTAGGAAGTACAGATAACAAGGGCTAAGAATTCACCTTTGCCAGTACTCCATGTAAGATGGGGTGTACTGGATCTGTGGTTAAATGACTATGTAAAGTTAATGGCAACTTTACCCTTTTCTGGGGGACAGTAGTCAGCCCCAGAAATGGAGTCGGTGGGAAGTCTAAAAGACAAACCTGTGTCACTGCACTGAAGGTGCTGTGTAACGCACAAAAGGAGGGCGCTACTGAAGTGGTGTACTCCACAGCCCACAATCACAAAAGCAGATGAAATACACATGGCAAAACATGGGTAAGAGTGGGGAAAAGCTCATACTCTTACCAAGTGGAAAAAAATAAACTACAGAAATCCAGCAAAGCTGCCGGGGGACTCACTAGGTAAAGGAAATAAGCCATTGAATGAGAATTCTTCCTAACAGGTTCACTGCTGAAGCCCGCCTCTGGCTCCAGTGTGTCTGGCAGGGCAGTGAGCGAGGGAGGTTCCCAAAACTCCCTGTGCTTAGTCTTCTTGGTTACAGGAATGCACCCAAAGGAGATTGGCTGGCTGCCTGTCCTTGGAGGACAGCCACCCTGCTGTGTGAGTGACAGCTAGGCTGCAAATGAATGGGAGAAACCTGCATAAAAGGCAAGGTCTTTTGCTTGGAAGGCAGTCGACCACTGGATGAAGGAATCCGAAGAAGAACTTGGAAGAGACGCCTGCTGCAACTCCTGGACCGTTGGTTTGCCCGGCGAAGCCCTGCTGCTGTGCTGAGGCTCCGAATTCACCTAGACTAGAGAAGCCCTGCAAAGGACGACTTCTCCCCTTGGGTTGGTGGGACCAATCGACCCCAAGACCAACTCATCTGGACATCCTCTCTGAGCTGGCTGTACTTCCATTGCTGCTGCAGGAACCGATTGCTATGGAGAGGAACACCAGAATCGAGAGCATCGTTTCTAAGCCGGACCCGAGCTCAAGGAAGATCCGGACTCCCTAGAAGCAGGCCTGACCAAGACTGAGCCACCTCAACAGAGTGCTGGACCCCAGAAACGAGGAAAGTCCAAACGGTGTCCAAGAACCGCAGTGGTGCTATTCGCGAGAAGCTGAAACTGCAAAGTGCCAGTGATCTGAACTTTGTCCATTGCTTGCGCCGACATTCAAACCGTAGTGCAGGTGTCCCCAGACTTCCTCCCTCTTGTCCCCACGACTGAGGCCCAGGAACAACAGGATCTGCCATACTACAACCAGAACAGAAAGCTGGAACCAATTTCTTCAGAGCTAAGGTACTGTGAACTAAGGGGTACTTACCTATTGCTGTGTAGTTTGCTTGCTCTCAGTTGAGACTTGCATTTACTGCCTTTTGTAGAGTTGCTTGCAGCTCTGCCTTTCACAAGCCTCCCAGCTTCTGGCCCAACAGTGATTTATTTTGCTACAAAAACTCTCTATAACATTGTGCAAGACTTTTTACTTGCCTTCAAGAAGAACGTCAGCTTCCCAAGACTTTGTTCAAGTGACATTGGCTGTCCTGGCTCCCTGACCGACTCTTCTAACCTCTGACTTTGTGTTTTGATCTGTCCGTCCAAAAAGCCATATATTCTTTACTTGTATAGCTGGGAAAGGGTTAATCTACATTGCATTGGGGGTTCACAAGTACTTAACAGTTTGAGAAACTTGTTAACCATTGTTTTCTCCCTCTAACCTTTTCCTTTCGACACCAAACTCAGTATTGCTCTAAATGTACCAGTGATCTATTCATGTCCAGTGTCCTAGTTACTAAAGTCACCTGAGGGTGTAGGAAGTGTCTGTGTGCCATCCCAAAAGGATATCTACTGATTTATTGAAACTTAGTGTGTATTTTGAAGTATATTTAAGTGTAACATGTTTTTGCCCCCTTCTAAAGAAGGCTTATTCAACTGACTGTTAAATTAATAAATAATTGTTTAATCAAGGAACCTTGAATGTAAGTGTTTATTTGAATACCTGTCACTGTGAAACTCTGTTGCAACCCTAGAGCTCACATTGACCCCTCTTGAGATAAGCCTGGCCGCTCAGTCACTCTACCAACTTGTGTAGTACAGACTTATACCAAAGGTTGGGTTAACTATTGCCAAGAGGCCAAGGCTAGTGCAGTCTACCACAGGGTACTGCATACAATCTTACCTAACAACCTCCTTCCTCTTGGACCGACCTTCCCAGGTTCATCTGGGCCATTTTCTCTCCACCATCTCACTCTCCACCTGTGGTGTGCCTCAGGGCTCTATCCTCTCGCCTTGGCTTTTCAACATCTACCTGGCCTCTCTCCACCTTCTCTCCTAACCAGTGTTATGCGGAAGTCGCGCAGCTCTCCTTCAAGCTTCTCTCCTCTGCCTCCTCTCTCATTCCTGACTGCCTGTCAACTGTTCATGCATGGTGCACTGCTAACAATCTCTGCCTTAATGCCAGTAAGACAGAGATCCTTCTCATTGGGGCCCCTGCTCCCTCGTTCCCTCCCACACTCTGGCCACCCTCCATGGGCCCCCTCCTGTTAGGCAAAAAACCTTGGTGTCATCTTGGTCTCCTCTCTCCCTTCTCTCCTCACGTCACAGACCTTAGCTCCTCAGAGGCATTCTCCCTTTCCTCACCTTCCCCCAGAAACTCAACATCTCCAGAGCTCTGGTCCTCTCCAGGCTGCACTACCACAACAGCCTCTTCCTCAATCTACCGAACTCCTCCCACGCCCCTTTAACTAATGCAGAACAGGACTACATGATTTATCCTTGGCCTGAAGTCCAGGGACAGCATCTCTCCAGCCCTAAAATCTCTTCACTGGCTCCCGGTTGCTGCGAGGATCCAGTTCAAGACTCTGCGACATCCACAAGTCTTTCTGGGGCCTGGGATCCCACTACATCCAACTCTCTCTCCCCAAATACCTCCCTACTAGAGGTCTTTGGTCTTTTAGCAACACCACTCTGCAGATCAGACGCTTCTCCAAGCAGAGAGTGGGGGTGGGGGGTAGATCTCGCTCCTCTGCAGGTACCCCCATCTAGAAGGGCCTCCCTGCCCCTCCCAGACTTGAACCTTATCTCCTTAAGTTCCGGAAGCTTCTCAAGACTCTTTTTCCCTTCTTCCTTCCCTCTCCCCTGCTAATGTCCCTGTCTCACTCTTGACTGGCTGCCTGGTTCCTTCAGAGTCTTGCAGGTCACCAGGCCCCCCTAGTCCAGTCTACCCCTGCACTTGATCTCCGATGACACCCTCCCGCTCTACCTGTACTTGCCCTTCCGGGCCCCTTCCACCGCACTAGCCTGGCTGGGCCTGTACCGTTGTAGCCCTTCCAGCCCCTTACCTCGCACTTAGAATGTGGACCTTCCTTCCCCTGCACTCTCTGCCTTCCCCTGGCTCTGTCCACCTTGTCTCCCCTGCCACTCACTTTTCTCACAGGACCTTCTGGCCTGACCGGCACTCCACCCCCAAACCCCCTCCGCTGCACTTGCACAATCCAAATGTCACAAGACCTAGTAGAATTGTTTTTGTTTTGTCCTCCATGTTCCCCCACCCTCTTGTCTTGTTGCGCCTCAAAGCACATTGTATATGGGCACATTATAAATGCCCAATAAATAAAATAAAATCTAATAATGGTGTCATTATTTGTTCACTACAGACTTAAAACCAGCCATAATCGATCCTGTTTTTGCGCTCTTGTATCTTTTCATACTCCAACACGTTCTCTTTGCTATCAATCTTTTTCTTTTTTACGTTCCTAAGCCACCATGTGCCTCCTCTCGCTTTAGTTCCTTTTTGCCCCTTACCTCGAAACATTCAAACTCTTCCACTACCCAATTGTGCTTCCTCTTCATTTCATATCTTCCACACTCAATAAAAAACCTTCTTCTGTCTCTATCTTCCTCTTAGCTTCTGTTGTAACCCCAATTTCATAATTTCCCATTTTAAAATGTAATGTTGTAATGCTTCTATTGTCGAGCGCTTTGGCGAAAGCTTTCTACAAATGTAATTAAATATAAATACAAAGTAAGTCCTGTTTTCCCATCTACTACAATGTGCTATTGCCCCATCATCTTTATAAGCCTGGTTTTGTTCTTTGTCCTTGGTCGACCTCTCTCACTGTAAGGTTTAGGCCTACACAAGCTTACATGGCCTTTTGGACTGGGGAATTTGCAAAAAGAAGCTGAGAATTAGTTTTAATTCTAGCCTGGTGGAACAGTCTATTGCCATAAGGTTTTAATTCTACCAATGTACACAACCTCTTCCTGTACCGTAGATTTTCTTTGCTGGACAGTCTATCATGTAAGGATTGTGTGCAATATTTGGCATCTCCAAATCCTTGTATCCAAATAGCAAGCCAAATGTATACTGATGGGATGGCTTCCCCATTGGTGGCTCTTCCATAAGGGGCACGCACCGGCCGGCCAGAACCCTCACTCATAATGGAGCAGCCGAGCCAGCCCAGTGTAAACACTGAGCGTTCCCCAGCTTCTTTCTATAGTTGAGGGAGTGCTCCTGTGCTGACTTAAACTGCCAAATGGATAGTTCAGTAGTACCATTGCATGCATGGCCAATGACCCATGCAAGGCTGGGGGTATTTTGTGTCCCCTGCCCTGCATGTACCATTGGGGATGTAGGCTGGGTTACTGCATCCCTGAATGTGCAAGGGAGCGCTCTTGCGCCTCCTCGCACATGCAGGGGCCAAGGGCTGGCGAGATGGAGGCGCTCTGGATCCACTGTGCATTTCAGGTGCCAGAAAGCACTCTGCTTCCCGTAGTATGCTGCCTTGGAGACGGAAGGCCTTGATTGCAGCAGGTAGCACAAGGCCAAGAGGACTGGAATACAGAGTGGGGCTGCAGGTAAGAAAATAAATTATGTATATGTGCTTGTATGCAAGGGTTTGTTGTTTGCAATTGGGTGTGTGAAAGAGCGTGTATATTCTGTGTGCGTGTGCGAATGTGTGTATGAATGCTGTATGGGTGCGCAGCATGGGTGAATGTGATGTATGAAGAATGAATGTCGTATGAATGCTATTGCATGATTGTAAGTCATGTGAGAGTTAAAGATTGAATGATGCTGTGTGATTGCTGATGTCTGTGCCAGGCCGTGGGAGCAGGCCTCTGAATGTGGGTTGGAGAATTAGGGTAATGTAAGTAGGTTGGGGGTGGCGAGAGGGACGGAAGCTCTTACTGTTCCATAGCAGTACCACTTAAGAACACTTGTTCTGCTGCCTGATCTATTGATGTCCAGAAATAAATGCCATATCACAGTAAGAAATGTCCAGACTGGATCCACCAATGTGGGCCAGTGCTACACCCAAAGTCTGAAGATTATCAAGTTTTGTTTTCCTGCTTACACCACAGCAAGCTTCCCTGTTGACATACAGGAATTCTCTGGTCAAGGCGCAGTTTCAGACCACACGGTCCACCCATTACAGGTCACGCAAGCAGGAACTTTCCTTTTTCGTTCATTGTTATGTATTGCTTTTACTTATTTCACTTGATTCAGTATATTTCATCCAGTCCGGTATTCAATAGAAGTAACGTAATCTGTTTCTTCTGATGCTTGTTAATCTGCTTAGAATCACATGCTGTGCATGTGGTCCGACATCCAGTGGTAACCGCAGAGTATTGCATCTAGTCTTTCGGGGACCGAAAGGGGACGTCGGCATAGGCGTGTCTGTAACCCTATCCCTACCATGACGTGTAGTGTACCCAAAATCGCTCACGCGCCGAGGTCCCTCAGATTGTTTTTTTCCACCTAGATTACTGGTCGCCCTATTGCGGAGCTCTTTCATCAGAGACATTGTTATCACCTTGTTATCGACTTTGTCGATTATTCCCTTAAAGTCATTTCGACGGTGTTTCCTGTAATACGCCGAAGACTACGGTGGACTGCCGATGCCTACGATCCGGCGGCAGAGCCGTCCATGTGGCTGGGCCCTCTGGCCGGCCTACACAGTAGGGAGAGTGGGGTCGGGGTGGCCATATCGTTTCAGCTAGGTCTCTCCTTTTTCCCCCCTCTTTGCCCTCTAGGTCTGGTCATCGCCTTTATTGCCTTCCACTATGGAAAGGACACCATTTAGGTTTTGCCCCTCTTGCAGGGCCAGATATCCTTGGAAGGATGAGCACTTTAAGTGCAATAATTGTCTACCCCTTGACCACGACGAAGCGCAGTCTCTAAACTCCTGCGCCCTAAAACGCTTAAGGAGCGCCGCATTAAGCGGTGGGTGGCCTATGGCATGTCACGGGCTGGATTTTCTTCCCCCCCCACCACCGCACCCGCCGAAAGTGACGGGGGTACTAGTGATGACCAGGCATCCGTGTCGGATGCCATCGACCTCACAACGGACACTCCTAGGTCCGCCACGCCCGTCCCCGACCCCGCTAGGCCTGACGTGAGGGATAACACCCTGCAACAGGGGCGTACAAGATCGAAGCCACACTAAACACACAACCCCAACACCAGTTTCGACAGCACCGTCGAAACGGGTGAAAGTGCCGTCAGGACCGCCGAAAATTTCGACGGAATCCTCTGATCTTCAAGATCAACAGCCTTCCCCACATCCGCAGCAGCGTCTTGCGACTGGGCCTTCCAAACCAAAGGGTGCTACTTGCAAAACACAATCGGCCGTCGAAGCGCGCTTAGCTGACGCTCCGACGCCCCGGAAGGCCCTGGTAGGAGGAAAAACTAACGCTAGGCCTCCTAGTCAACCGGCATATCACCCCGCTTCGCTGAATATCTCCGAAAGCATCGCTAGGATTGCTTCAGCAGTAGGGCTGAAGGAGAGGTCTAAAGAGAAGAAGAAGCGCAAGGAGCGATCCGCATACACGCCGAAAGACGTGCCACAGCACCCAGATGCTCGTGAGGACTATGTAGAGTCCTGTGCTTTTTTTCTAGCTCTATTGGAGACATAATTCGGTGCCATGGGGAAGAAAATTTAAATTTTCCACCCTTCTGGTTCATCTAGATCACGGGTGCACAACATACGGCCCGTGGGCCAGTTGCGGCCCGCCATGCTGGTTTGTCCGGCCCGCGAGGTACAAAGACTTTCCTAATTGGGTGCGGCCCGCAAGCCGCATCGGCCACCCTCCATTAGGAAAGTCTTTGAAACTCTTCCGAGCAGGACAACACACTAGCCCTCATTGGCTCAGCACACACGCACCACGTAGCTCCTACGAGCCACGTAGTGCGTGTGTGCTGCACCAATGGAGGGCCAGCACTACGGCTGGCGTGGCCAGTAAGGCTTGATGCCTGAAGGCATTTCAGGCTTGCCAGAGACCTCGCCAGCGTTCCAGCTAGCCTGCCTTCCAGCACGTCTGGTAAGTGGTCTGTTTGTTTGTGTGTCGGGTCTGTTCTGCCTGTATGTTTGTACGGTGTATGTTGAGATGCGTGGGTGTCGGTTCTGCATGAATGTTTGTTTTTGTATGTTCTGTGTATGTTGAGATGCGGGGATGGGGGGTGTCGGTTTCTGCATGAATGTTTGTTTTTGTATGTTTGTGCTGTGTATGTTTAGATGCGGGGGTGGGGAGGGTGTCGGGTCTGCATGAATGTTTGTTTTGGAGTGTAAGTGCGGTGTATGTTGAGATGCAGGGGTGGGGGGTTCGGGTCTGTATGGGTGCATGTTTGAGTTTGTGTGCTGAGTTGTGAGGTTGAGGGGGTACAGGTCTGTATGGGTGCATGCTTGAGAGTTTGTGTGCTGAGTTGGGGGGGTGGTGGCTTTGGTTCTGTATGGGTGCATGCTTGAGAGTTTGTGCGCTGATTTGGGATTTTGGGGGGGGGGTTCAGGTCTGTATGGGTGCATGCTTGAGAGTTTGTGTGCTGATTTGGGAGGTTGGGGGGGGGGGTTCAGGTCTATATGGGTGCATGGTTGAGAGTTTGTATGCTGAGTTGGGGGGTGGGGGCTTTGGGTCTGTATGGGTGCATGCTTGAGAGTTTGTATGCTGAGTTGGGGGGTGGGAGCCATGGGGCATAGTATTTGGCTGGGGGTGAGGGACATGGGCCATAGTGTTTGGCTGGGGGTGAGGACATGGGGCATAGTGTTTGGCTGGGGGTGGGAGCCACGGGGCATAGTGTTTGGTTGGGGGTTGGAGCCACGGGGCATAGTGTTTGCTTGACGGGTGGGGGCCACGGGGCATAGTGTTTGGTTGGGGATGAGGGGGCCACGGGGCATAGTGTTTGGGGGTGAGTGGGCCACGGGGCATAGTGTTTGGTTGAGGGTGGGAGCCACGGGGCATAGTGTTTGGTTGGGGTGAGGGACATGGGGCATAGTGTTTGGTTGGGGGTGAGGGGGCCACGGGGCATAGTGTTTGGTTGGGGGTGGGAGCCACGGGGCATAGTGTTTGGTTGGGGTGAGGGACATGGGGCATAGTGTTTGGTTGGGGGTGAGGGGGCCATGGGGCATAGTGTTTGTTTGGGGGTGAGGGGCCATGGGGCATAGTGTTTGGTTGGGGTGAGGGACATGGGGCATAGTGTTTGGTTGGGGGTGAGGGGGCCATGGGGCATAGTGTTTGGTTGCGAGTGGGAGCCATGGGGCATAGTTTTTGGTTGGGGGTGGGAGCCATGGGGCATAGTGTTTGGTTGGGGTGAGGGACATGGGGCATAGTGTTTGCTTGAGGGGTGGGGGCCATGGGGCATAGTGTTTGGTTGCAGGTGGGGGCCATGGGGCGTAGTGTTACACTCCAAGAGTGAACCCAATAATAAAGCTAAAACAGGCACAGTTAGGAGATGTACATCTCTTTGCTTTTTGAGGAAACCTGACTCAACGAAGGCCATACTCCTCTTGGGCAACCCAAACAGCAAAGTATAGCAGTTCAAAATAATGGAATGTCCAATCAAGGGTCAATAAAATATATATAATTTAATTAATATGCAATAACTAAATAGAAATAAATGATAACAATGGAAAATGTGTAGTACAAAATGTAAGTTTGAAATACAAATAAAAATCGTTACACCTCAAAAACGTATTCTTTTTCCATGTGTTTAATACAAATTGGGGGTTGAAAAAGCCTGCTGCCACGCCCCACCCACATTTACTTTGCGGCCCACTATAGCCATCATGTAAGGTACTTTCGGCCCTCTGTCAAAATCAGTTGTGCACCCCTGATCTAGATGGACCAATTTGAAGGGTGGATGGACAGGTTGGAGAAGTTTGTCTCGCTTTCAGAGCAACCTACCCCCAAGAGACCTCGGGAGGACCCTCCCACTGTGCCTGCTTCTAATTTTCTAGGAAATTTAGGACCTTCTCAGGAAAATTACACTTCCATCCACCCCAAAGACGAGATCCAAATGGACACGTATCAGGACATTTATGATGATGAGGAGGATACTAACTTCCTACAAGACTACACTGTGGAGGACCAGACTGATCCCACGGGAGACTGGGAGGACAGTCACCAGGTTGAGGGGGAACCATGGGCGCTCCCTACCCACCACCAGGACCCTGATGTCCTATGTTTGGATTCCCCTCCCTCCACTCCGGCCCGCCAGGCTTCCCCAGTGGACGATCAGATGGCGTTCAACGCCATCTTGAGAAAGGCGGCTGAATATTTTCAAATAGCCACCCAGGAGGCTTTGCCTGAACAGGACTTTGTGGAGGATATCCTCAAAGAAAATCCCCCCTCCAGCCAAGCCATACCTCTTCTGAATTCCATCAAGAGGAGATTGGCTCCTTCCTTGATCACACCAGCCCAGACTAGGGCAGTAAATCCGAGGGTGGAAAAATTATTTCGCTCATCGCCTACTGACCCTACATACATTAAGGGCCATGCCACTCCCGATTCACTATTGGTTACCACCACTCGAAAACGGGCGGGGGTACCCCTTGCGACAGGAGAGGCGCATCCCGATAAGGAGTGGAAAAGGCTGTACGCCTTGGGAAAACTAATCACCACGCCAGCTGCCTTTTCCACGCGCGTAGCAAACACTACCTTGCGTGCTAGTTATGCCAATGTACAGTGGAATCTACTGCAGGAAGGTCTTCAGGAGGTGCCTGAGCCCGCTAGAACCAAGTTACTTGCCATTGTGACCGAGGGCAGGCAGGTCAACGCGAACGTGCTGAAAAACACGCTGGATGCTGCGGAGACAGCGGGAAGATCGCTAGCTCAAGGCACCCTGCTCAAACGGCATGCTTGGTTCCGGAACTCGGGTTTCAAGCCGAAACCCAAGCAACACTTATTAATAAGCCTGTTGAGGAGACAAATCTCTTTGGTAAAGCAGTCGACGATGCCCTCGAGACTGCCAAAAGGAGCATGAGACTCTTAAGTCCCTTCAGCAAATCACCCAAAAGCCCTCCCCCCCAGAAGGGAAGCGGTTCCCGCAGGTCCTTTTCGGGGCCAATCCCGTCCCACACAAAACCTGTATAATACGGGAAATACCTGGAACTCAGGACAGGCATCCAGCACCCCTGCCAACTATCCACCCAGGGGACAGTGGCGCAGGAAAGGCAGAGGCCCCATCTCCAGGGGAGCCACAGAAATGACCTATGGATCCAGGTCCCCTCCCATGTCACCCCGGTCGGGGGGCGCTTAACATCTTTCCTTTCGGCATGGGAGGGGATAACGTCAGACCAGTGGGTTCTCAAGACGGTCGCCCACGGGTACTTTGTGGAATTCGCCCGACCACCACAATTCAGACCGCCCAAAACACGACGCCTGACGCCAGACCATCTGCGAATCCTGATACAAGAGATGGAAGCACTTCTGGAAAAGGACGCCATAGGAGCCGTCCCTAGTCTTCAGGTAAACGAGGATATTTATTCAGTGTACTTCCTTGTACCCAAAAAGGACCCCACAATGCGCCCTGTGCTAGAATTGCGCCCAGCGAACAAATTTGTCAAACCTCAAAAGTTTTGTATGGTAACTCTGCAGGAAGTAATTCCACTGTTGAAACAGGGGGGATTACATGGCGACACTGGACTTGAAAGATGCATACTTTCATATATCAAATGTTGCCAGCGCACAGAAAATATCTAAGTTTCATGATAGCGGACAGGCACTATCAATTCAAAGTACTCCCCTTTGGCATTGCCTCAGCGCCAAGGGTGTTTACAAAGGTTCTGGCACTTGCGGCAGCACACCTGCGCAGACTCTGTCCTGGTTTACCCTTACCTCGACGACTGGCTCATAACAGGGGACTCCTACGAAACATGCCTATTGAACACTCCGAAGACAATAGACCTCTTGTTCAGTCTGGGATTTTCCATCAACGAGAAGAAATCCAGCCTAGACCCCAGTCAAGTCAAACAGTTTCTGGGGGCTCTAATTCGGACCAAAGACGGCCTCGTATTCCCTCCAACTAGAGGGTTCAGAACATGCTGTTTCAGATCCCTCAATATGTAGCCAGTCGGGAAGTGACGGTACGCAAGGCCATGCGACTGCTAGGAATGATGGCGTCATGCATTTATTTAGTTCCTCACGCGCGGCTGCGCATGCGTCCCATGCAAGAGTGGCTCAACAGCCAGTGGTGTCAGGCCAGCGGACAATGGGAGGATCCGATAGTTGTCTCGCCAGCCCTCGTTCTCTCTCTGCAGTGGTGGTCGAGGGAAAACCTCTTGAATGGGAAGTCCTTCACCACCCCTGCAGTAGAAGCCACTCTCACGACAGACGCATCTCTCACAGGGTGGGTGGGTCATCTGCTACAGCAGACAGCGCATGGAGTGTGGTCCCCACAAGTAGCGTCCAGCCACATAAACCTGTTAGAGCTATTAGCAGTATTCAAAGCACTAAAGGCCTTTCAGACACAGCTACAGGGGAAGACAGTTCTGATCTTGACAGACAGCACCTCAGCCATGTATTACCTGAACAAACGGGGGGGCACACACTCTCCATGGCTATCCAAGCTGTCGCATAACATTTGGATGTGGGCTCTCAAACACAAGATGTTCCTTCTGTCCCAACACGTTCATGGCGAACTCAACCTTCTAGCGGACGTGCTCAGCAGAGATTTCCCACTACCCATAGAGTACGAATGGCGGCTACACGAAGACATCGTCTCCACCGTCTTTGCATAATGGGGCATCCCAGAGATAGACTTGTTCGCCACTCAGGAGAACGCCCAATGCCAAGACTACGCCTCCAGGTATCCCCAGAACTGTTCCAAGGGGAACAGACTCTGGATAACATGGTCAGGGAAATTTTACGCTTTCACCCCCCCGCCCCCTCCCCTACTCAACAAGATCGTGCACAAGATGCCCCAGAAACAAGTCACCATGATATTGGTGGCCCTCATGTGGGCCCGCCAACCCTGGTTCTCATCTGATGGAGAGGTCTCTCTCCCCTCCTCTGAAGTTGCCCTTCCCGTACAACATGTTGTCTCAGGACAGAGGGGGAAACACTACACCCATGCCCACAAACTCTGAACTTAGTGGCATGGCTCCTGAGGTCATAGAGTTCGGACACCTTCAACTCCCTCAGAGATGCATGGACATACTTAGGGAAGCTAGGGAACCCATCACCCGGTATTGCTATTCCAGTAAGTGGAAACGCTTTGTCATCTGGTGCAATACCAAAAGCATCAACCCGATTGACTGCTCTTCTACCCACATTATGTTGTACCTGACACACTTGTTAGATTCAGGACTGGTTTTTAATTCCCTAAAGGTTCAACTAGCTGCTCTCTCAGCCTACACTACGTCACAACAGAAGGTGTTGTGGTGGAAAATACCTGTTATTAAGGCCTTTATGGAAGGGGAAAGAGAATTCATCCTCCCGTTTCTAACCCAGCTCCCGGATGGGATCTAAATGTGGTATCGACCAGACTCATGGGGTCTCCCTTTTGAACCAATGCATAACGTAAGTCTAAAAGACCTTACTTATAAAACGGCCTTCTAGTGGCTACCACTTCTATTAGAAGGGTTAGTGAACTTCAGGCCCTTTCAGTTCTAGACCCTTTTGTTAGTCCACAGGGATAAAGTGGTTCTGCGCACTCATTGTCAGGGATTAGTCAGGCGAGTACAAAGGCAGCGAATATGGCAAGGGAAATGTGCACCCAGGAACTACGACTCAGGTATGCTAGAACCCAGGAGTGCAAATAGAGTGTGACATCAAAACCAATATATGCAAAGAGATGTGGGGTAAGCACCTGACCGCGAGGAAAGTCGGCAAGCGCCTTACCCCCAATTGCTGTTACAGGTACTGACAGCGCTAAACCCACGTGGAGGGCAAGCAATGACAGGATCTGTGTACTAACACTCTTGATGGTATTACATAAGGGAACTTAAGAACTGTACTCACGAGGACGAGATAAACCTCTAGAATGTCAGCTAGCCCACGAATCCTGTTGAAGAAACTGGGACCCCGAAAGGCTAGAACAGCAATGGAAGGAAAACTAAATACCTAAGTGGGAATAGTGTCTACAAAATAGTGAGGAAAACATAAGCATTCACACAGGAGGTAGCTACTACCGCACACCACACCTAATAATCAAAGGGAAAATAAATGCAGAAGTGCAGTGGAAAACATGGAATGGATCCTCTAGAAAGTAAGGATCAGGAGCAGGGAAAAACGAAATAAACCTATGCAAACTTCTCCCTACCCCTCCAAGGAAAAGACAGGAAACTAAACTAAGAGGAAGGCTAAGGCAAATGGGTAACAGCAGCAAAGGACAGAGTCAAAGAAATATAGAACACAGACAAAACTGGGCTGCATCTAAAAGGGGAAAGCACTGAGAATTACTGCCTGCAAACTGAGGAAGACAAAAAGGGAAATCAAGGGAGCAGAAATCAATTAGCTCATGAATCCGAAATTCAGGGCGGAGGAAACAAGGAAACAGGAACAAGGAAGAAGGTACAAAGGCAAGGAACCAGGAACCAGGGACTAGTCAAAAACAGGAACACTGCAATCGATGACCAGCGCTGGACTGAAGTGAGACTGAGGCTTTTAAAGCTGCTTAACGAGCACACGCCTCGGGTGTGCTGATAGCTGCACCTGCCGCCACAGCTGTTACCTATCCTCCACCCAACCTTGTGTTGCAAGGGTGGAGGTGGAGCAGTGGGCCAGGCATTCTGGGAAGCATAGTCATTTGGTTAAAGAAGCATGCTGGCTGCCAAAAACCTGGAATGGATCCGGAAGGGAAGTAGCTGGGAAAATAGGGATTTAGCGCTCCCAAATCATCACAGCACTGTAGCTTAAAGTTCGGAGGAAAAGTCCAGTGGGGAATAAACCCCAAATCATGCCCCCAAATGGTGGGAACGGGAGCGAAGAGAGCGAGTCGTGACAGTATGCCCCCTCCTACGGCCGGCTTCGGGTGCCCGCCACCCGCACGAGACATCTTCTTTCCATGATGGGAGTGCTTTTTCTTTGGAGGTGGCACTGATGGAAATGGTGGCCTGTGGGCAAAGGCAGATGGACTTCCATGATAGGAGTGCTTTGTCTTTGGAGGTGGTACTGATGGAAACGGTGGCTTCTGGTGAGGAAGAGACTCATGGTTCGAAGAAAGGCATGACGAACTTGCAGGACCAGAAGCAGAGTTGGAAGGTCCAGGAAGCTCAGTCACTGGGAGTGGACCCTTATAAGTCTTTGAGGAGAGAGGCAGGCTGGTGCAACATGCCTTAGGCAATGGTAGAAGCTCTGTTAGCCTTTCTGCCGAGAGTGGACATGCGGGAGGTGAGGAAAATGCTGGCTTCAGGAAAGGTTTATGCTCAGCCATTAGAGAAGGTGGTGGCTGAGGTAGAGGTTCAGATTTCCTTCTGTCATCCATCTGGGAAAAGGCTTGTGGTTGAAAGTGACTAAGGTTTGACTGCACATGTTCTACGCCTTGGAGACCTGAAAGTCCAATGGGCTGTACAAGGCTAGTACTCCTGGTGACAGTCGTGTAGCCACCTTGTTTCACGTGGGATACCACAGCAGGGATGTTTGGCATCCTGATAGGAGTGATAGACGCAGTACTTGGCATTTCAGGCAGACTCGCAGAAGGAGCAATAACAGACACATCTTGAACTGCAGCAGTCATTCCCTTCCTTTGGCTACTAGCACCCGACTGGTGCTTCTTGGCGGAATTCTGTTGCACAAGTCCTGTAGGTAATACGCCGGTCTGCACCACCCCTTGTGCACACCCAAGTGAGTGGTTCTGACTCACCACTTGGTCCAGCTTGATGACTCTGAAGCGGGAGCTGGCAAAAGTCTCAAACTCTGATGCTGCATCTTTAGGAGGCTCTGATGCTAAAGTGAAGCAGTTGGGAGAATCGTCTTGTGGGAAAGGCAGGCATTCTGGTGCTCCTCCTGAAGCAAAAGAAAGGCAGGCTAGATGTTCATCGACTGTAAATGGTTGGGATTCAGGAGGAATCGCTGGAGCAGAAGAAAATACAGCAAAATCAGATGGTGTAGACATGTATACCTCTGATATTGGCAGCGAGGCTATACAGGATACAGGCGTCTCATGAACTGAAGGCAAATACTCAGTATACTCCGGGACTGAAGACATGCTCTTTTGATGGACTACCGGAGGCTCTAAAGCTGAAGGATGATCTGCAGGATGAGTCACTGTAGCTGAAGACAGGCAGGTCAGGGGAAACCTTGAGGCTGAAGGCATGCAAGCTGGAGCAATCTCGGTTTCTGGATACAAGCATGTCCAGGTCTTTGGGACTGGCTCTTGAGTAAATGGCAGACATGGCAGCGGTTCATTGGTTGAAGACAGGTGTGCCAAAGATGACTGCAGGGCTGTAGATTGAATCATAGAAGAGTCAATGGTTGTAGGAGGACAGACAGAAGTCTCAGAAGTTGACAGACCCATCGGTAGCTCAGGAATGAAGGGCACCTGTAGGGCAGTAGACTCCTTGGCACCAGTAACCAAAGACTGAGCTGTACCCTTGCAGTCCCTTTCTTTAGTGGGTGACACAGAGTCTTTTTCTTTGTAGAAGTCAAAATCAATCAGTGGAATCACCATAGTAAAGTCTCTGTTGATCAGGATTTCGTCTATTGTCCATTCCTCTGTTTTAGCTTCTAAAAAAGGCAGATTATCAATCAACAGTTCAGGAACCGCCTGACGGTTCTTTGGTTCAGTATACTGTGGAATGAGTCCATCAGAACATGAAATCTGTACTGTCTCTGACTGTTCGTATTGATCAGAAGTGGCAGAAGGAAGAGTGAACCCAGAGGTAACATTGTTTTCCACATCAGCTTTAACATCTACTTCAGTCTCAGCAGCTGTATCAAGAGCAGGGCCTAAGCCTACGGTAGTGACTGAATCTGTGTATGCCACCATTGTGGATTGTGTTTGGAATTCAGAAGCTTGTATGTGTGCTAGCTCAGAATTATGACAAACTGCTACACAGGGTATTTTTGGTAAAGGAGTGGCTTGTAACTCTTCAGCTAACTGCAATCCCTGATAAACAGCAGAACAATTGTTAGAACCTGTGCCTAGATTAAGCGCTGTGCTAGACGAAAGACCTTCACTCCCAATAGATCTAACATATCGACAAATATCATGGTTTACCAAAGTCTCTGCACTCAGGGGCTGAACAGTGTTCACTTCCTCCACATCAACAGATAAAGTCTGAGGTGTATTCAGTAAAGAGTGTAAGGTTTTATTTTCCTCTTGTGCAGAAATGAGTTCTTGTCTTAACTCCTCAAGTTTAGCTCTTAGCATGCCCTGCATTAACTGTACATCACTATCAGTAGGCACAGGGGAAAGCATAGTGGTATCAGGGCTGGATCCTGCACTAGCAATCTGGATGTGCATCGATTGTACATTGTCCTCTACTGCTTGCAGGTTCTGTGATTTATAGTTTATTTTTCCAACTTGGTCTGTGTTTCCCTTAAACAAACTATTGACATTAGACCTCTTGGCATTAGGGACTACAGTATGTACCTGTGCAACGGAGTATGCGTTAGACTGAGGGTAGAAAACAGAAGTTATGTAAGAAACCCCTCCATTCTTTATGTTGGTATCATGAAACTGTTCTATCTGAGGTGAAGCACAACTGGAATCATGGGGTTCAACAACAGAGGTACTCTCGTATAATAAGTCTAACAGTGTGTTGTTTTCTGCGGCTAAGGCTTGTGCTGACATAGAATCGGGATCAAAACCAAAGATAGAACTAGGATCAGGCCATGTAGGATGTGCCATCCTATGGGAAAAATACTTTGCACGTAAATGCCCATTCGTGACAAGGAGTTCATTGGAGTCAGGACTAGTGATTTGATTGTCACGGGTAAACGTAGGGGAAGCTTTCTGTACAAACTTGTTAGAGGCCTTGCTGCCTTTCTTTCTTAAACTTGCCATATTCAATGGGAATTTTGGGCTGGTCATACTGTCAGGGATTAGTCAGGCGAGTACAAAGGCAGCGAATATGGCAAGGGAAATGTGCACCCAGGAACTACGACTCAGGTATGCTAGAACCCAGGAGTGCAAATAGAGTGTGACATCAAAACCAATATATGCAAAGAGATGTGGGGTAAGCACCTGACCGCGAGGAAAGTCGGCAAGCGCCTTACCCCCAATTGCTGTTACAGGTACTGACAGCGCTAAACCCACGTGGAGGGCAAGCAATGACAGGATCTGTGTACTAACACTCTTGATGGTATTACATAAGGGAACTTAAGAACTGTACTCACGAGGACGAGATAAACCTCTAGAATGTCAGCTAGCCCACGAATCCTGTTGAAGAAACTGGGACCCCGAAAGGCTAGAACAGCAATGGAAGGAAAACTAAATACCTAAGTGGGAATAGTGTCTACAAAATAGTGAGGAAAACATAAGCATTCACACAGGAGGTAGCTACTACCGCACACCACACCTAATAATCAAAGGGAAAATAAATGCAGAAGTGCAGTGGAAAACATGGAATGGATCCTCTAGAAAGTAAGGATCAGGAGCAGGGAAAAACGAAATAAACCTATGCAAACTTCTCCCTACCCCTCCAAGGAAAAGACAGGAAACTAAACTAAGAGGAAGGCTAAGGCAAATGGGTAACAGCAGCAAAGGACAGAGTCAAAGAAATATAGAACACAGACAAAACTGGGCTGCATCTAAAAGGGGAAAGCACTGAGAATTACTGCCTGCAAACTGAGGAAGACAAAAAGGGAAATCAAGGGAGCAGAAATCAATTAGCTCATGAATCCGAAATTCAGGGCGGAGGAAACAAGGAAACAGGAACAAGGAAGAAGGTACAAAGGCAAGGAACCAGGAACCAGGGACTAGTCAAAAACAGGAACACTGCAATCGATGACCAGCGCTGGACTGAAGTGAGACTGAGGCTTTTAAAGCTGCTTAACGAGCACACGCCTCGGGTGTGCTGATAGCTGCACCTGCCGCCACAGCTGTTACCTATCCTCCACCCAACCTTGTGTTGCAAGGGTGGAGGTGGAGCAGTGGGCCAGGCATTCTGGGAAGCATAGTCATTTGGTTAAAGAAGCATGCTGGCTGCCAAAAACCTGGAATGGATCCGGAAGGGAAGTAGCTGGGAAAATAGGGATTTAGCGCTCCCAAATCATCACAGCACTGTAGCTTAAAGTTCGGAGGAAAAGTCCAGTGGGGAATAAACCCCAAATCATGCCCCCAAATGGTGGGAACGGGAGCGAAGAGAGCGAGTCGTGACACTCATCCCCGGTTTGCGCCTAAATTCATTTGGAAGTTCCATGTGATCCAATCAATTGAACTACCCACTTTCTTCCAGAATCCCACTAGCATGACCGAAAGAAGCCTACACACACTAGAAGTGCGCAGGGCAGTCCTGTTTTACCTGGAAGAACGAAACCACTGAGGAAGATAAACCAGTTTTTCGTTTCAGTGGCAGCTGGTAGAGAAGGGGATCCTGTCTCTAAATCCGCTATCTCAAGGTGGATTGTCAAATGCATCACACTATGTTATACTCTTGCTAAGAGAGAACTGCCCTTCAAGCCTAGAGTACACTCTACCCAGGGCACTGGGGCTTCTATAGCTTTCATTGCAAATGTTCCCCTTGAGTCCATTTGCTAAGCGGCAACCTGGAGTTCTGTATACACCTTTACAAAACACTATTGCCTAGACATTCATTCTAGATCTGATTCTCACGTGGGACAAGCATTATTAAGACATCTTTTCACTACTATTCTTTCTCACAACCCACCTTCAACTCTGGGTACTGCTCGCTAGTCTATGCACAGCATGTGATTCTAAGCCGATTAACAAGCATCAGAAGACATGCATTACTCAATTACAATAGCATTTCTGATTGTATATGCTTAAATTCACATGCACCCACCCTGCTTCCCCTCTCGGGTGGAAGGGACATAGACGGCTTACTACTTTCCCTCTTTATGTACTCACTCACAATAACCTTGGGCTCCCTCATGGCAGAAAAAATACAATCGGAGGGACCTCAGCGCGTGAGGGATTTTGGGTACACTACACTACACGTCACGATAGGGATAGTGTTACAGACACGCCTATGCCGACGTCCCCTTTCGGTCCCCGAAAGACAAGATGCAATACTCCACAGTTACCACTGGATGTCGGACCATATGCACAGCATGTGAATCTAAGCAGATACAGTCATCGGAAATGCTATTACGGTGAGTAATGCATGTCATTCAATGTGGGATGTTACTTTCATTCGATTCATTCAGTTTGGTATTCAATAGTAGTAACGTGTTCAATTTCATTCAATGCAAGATGTTACTTTCACTCAGTTTGTGCGCTTCGGTCATAATACATGGACCGTTATTACCTGCATTGCCTCCTTTGAGCGCCCCGGGTATTTCAAGGGTCCCCAACACTTACCTAGTCTCATCAGCTCCTCCGGCAGCTCCTTCGCTTTGCTTCTTCCTCCTGAAGGACCACCAAATGCAGAGTAAATGTATTCCACTTCTCTCCTTTATATGTAACAGTTCTATATTAATGACTACAAGTTTCCTAGTTATTTATGTCACCTGAGGGTGTAGGAATTGTCTGTAGGTCATCCCCAATGGGGTATTTACTGAATCTAAGAAACTTTAGAGTGTGAATTTTGGAAGTATATTTGAGTGTTGCTTTATATTGTTCCTTCTGAAGAAGGCTTGTTTAAATGATTGGTAGATAAATTTATAATAGTTTTATTAAGAAACCTTGAGTAGCAGTGTTTATATGAATACCTGTCACTGTGAATCTCCCTGTAACTACATTACTGCTCACATTGACCCCTCTTGAGATGAGCCTGGCTGCTAGGCCACACTACCAACCGGTGTAGTTCAGGTCCTATTGCCAGGAGGCTGAGGTTGTTGTAGTGCACCCTAAGGGTACTACCCCAAATCTTTACCTAACAGGGACCTTTGGCGGGCTTCTGTTGCAGCACTCGGGAGAAGGGGTTCGGTAGCAATGGATTTAACTCACTTCAGCATCAACAGTTCTTTGTGGTTTTGGCACCTTTTTCTCAGGGCCAAGAAGAAACTAATATCGACAGTTGGATTCTCTTTGATTACTTCTCCTGAACTCTGGTGAGGGGACTTTTGGTGAAGAATTCCTGCCTCTGCAGGTCCACACGAACGCCTGCAAGGCTTCAGCCGGATTAGTTCTTCTGAAGATGATGCACTCTATAAATGGTCCAGGTACACTGGGTATTGGTGTTCTGCAGCCCGGGAAAGTCGCAGGACATTGGGGGATGGCTCAAAAATGAAGGTCTGGAAGCTAGTTGGTCCCACCAGCCTAAGGCAAGAAGTCGTCCTTGGCGGATCTTGCCTGTCGATTTTGGAAACTGGGTCAGCACAGCTGCAGGGCTTCACCAGTGCTTCTGCGGTCCTGGAAGGTGCTGTTAAGGATTCCAATCGGGCGTCACACACTGGACCAGGACACTGGTCTTGGCCTGGATGTGGTGCTCAAGAGGAATGATTTTTCTTTCATTTCAACAAATTCAAATTGAGCCGGTACCCGACCCGTCTCACGCCCCCTTTTACAAATACCCCGGGTCACAATGGACCATGAACCAGGCCGGTTGGTGATAATAAAATATTTATTTATTTTTAAAATTCACAACAATCACAGATTTTAATATTGGGCAGCAATCACCAAAGGGGTGATAATTACAATAGAAATGAAAGCAATGCACTTGGTTAGCCTTCTAGTAGAACATATCCAAAGCACAAGTGAATGGGAACACTTTTTGAGTTAGGATAGCTAGTACCCTAGTTCAGGTTTCCCCCTGCAATGTTCCCTCAACCCACCAATAATCGAATTCTGAGTGGATAGAAGGAAGCAGCAGGTAGCCGGGGATAAGAGGCAGCAAACAGAATCAAAATCCGACCTTCCCTCACAAAATAAGAGGCAAAGGCCTAAAATGACACTCTGATTTTGTAAAATAATTAATTATGTGTGTTAAATGATGATATACATATGTTTTTATCACAGTATTAGGGATGTTACCTCACTATCAACCATCAGGCAAGGTATCACAAAAGCATACAGTTCACAAAACTGATTGAAATTGAAAACCCAGTGCAGCCAAATTCACACATGGAAAAGTTGCATTTTTTCTGGTTTGTAGTTTTAAATGCAAAAACGTTTTTTTCAAAAAACAGGTGAAAAACACTGAATCAGGGATGCGGTCTTTGGGCAGGGGGATAGATGCACAGCACAGGGACAATATAGAAGTGAAACGAGGGCTATAGCTGGAGAATTGAGAGAGATTTTGAAGGTAGAATAAGGTTAGTTTTTAGGAAAATAGAGCAGTGAAAAAGACAAAATTGGTTAAAAAAAATGAGTCAAATTTTACTTAAACTAAATTATTTAGACTATATTGTTAAAGGAAGCCACGGTACGTTCAAAGATTGATTCGCGACGTCAACCTTTTCCCACCGTGTTCTGATCTATGTGGAAATTAATTTAAATTACTCCAAATATCACTAATGAGTTTCAAGGTGAGGTGAATAAGAGTTGCGCTAGGAAACAAGAACAAGGTGCACAGAAAATTGGAACAGTCTATACAAGTTATCAGGGTATGGATAGGGTTTCTTAGGGAGTGGCACAATGACAAAAGCCAAGTTGGGGTAGACTAAGTGTTATGGGATGGGGGATACTCACAGTCCGCTCTTAAATTTGGGATTAGGAACAGTGAACCGGGTTCTGGACTCCAGGGCTCGGGTCACCAGGTAGAGGCGGACTCTCCTAGCAGAACAACAGCTGAGACTGTCTGGTCACCGGATAATCGGGACAGCTGGATGGCAGGGTTGCAGCGGATATACAGTTATTGGGCAAAAAGCCAGTCTGGTTTCAGGATGATTCCCAAAAGACCCCACAGCCTTTCCCTTTTGGTTATTGGGATTTTATTTTAGTGAGATCTCTGGATTGAGGCCTTGCTGGGATGGTCAGCAATGCTTTGGCCTTGCAGTGGAGTCTAGAATCAGCTATGCTTTGGCTTTGCAGTGGGATCTGGAATCAGCTATGCTTTGGCTTTGCAGGGGGATCTGGAATCTGGCAAGAAGAATGTAGAAGATCAGGAACGCAGGTGCAGGAAATTCAGGAAAGAGTCTGTCTAGAGTTTTGTCAGCCACCCTTTTTATAGAGCATGGTGACATCATAGAATTATACGGCAGGGCAGGCTTAGCTAAGCACGCCTCTAAACAGCTGGATTGGTCACGGGAGATAGCTACCGCCTTCCTCTCAGCTGGTTGGGTTTCAAGGGCATGCTGTCAGATTTATGATGTGAGTTTTACAATGTCCAGAACCTCCCACGGTTACTTTAGCTAAAATCCAGTTTTGCCATAAATGGCACATTTGTACAGTTTAGGCCTTTTAACCAGTCCAACTCTACAATTTTTAAGACCTTGTTTTGCCCTTCTAATAATTTTTAGTCATTTTTAGTGTGAAATATTCTTCCTAAAATACTATAACTTTACACATGTGTATGGATTTTCATCAGGCATATCGGTATTGAATTTAACATTGGCATCATGTACACTTTCTGTGGAATACCCAATTCTCTGCCATTTCTGTTCCCAAGGTCGCAGTGAAAGCTACAACGTCTTAAATTATAACCCACAAAATTACATTAAAACTGTTTTTACATTCCTGCGAATTTCTGTTGCAAAAATAAGTCATCAAAGTTTCTTAATAAAATAGTCTTTTGAAACAAATGAGCATCCTTTGTCCTTCACTGGGACCATTTTTTTCTCTTCAGCTACCTCCAACTGTCACTTCAGCCCAGTGTGGGGAGGGGTTTTCCCAGTTTGTTTGAAGGTTTATGGCTGCTTCCATTTCACAGGTTGGTGTTCCGTAACTTCCATTGTAAGAGGCCTCCGCCAAGACGAAAGTCTGCCAAGGTAGCAATTATCACTTGCGTTCTAGCATCTACTGTGGGGGGCCTTCTGTTGCTGGCAATCCCTAAGCAGAAACCTGTTTGGGACTGGTTTCCCCCACTGCAACCAATGCAATTTAATTCCTTATTTTATTTATTTTTGTTATAAATCAGAATAAAGCCGGTTATTTAAGATCTCCCATGTCTGTTTCACAGCACAAAACCCCTTCACATTGCTAGATAAGGGCAGGGCCTTTTCCAACATACACTTTTAAACACATATTTTTCTTAGTTTGCAAAAGTACATTTTAAACTTGTGGTGACTACATTTTCCTTGCAAATTCAATTTTTCTCTTCCATCTGAATTCCCACATTGTTTTGTAGCCATAGTTAGCTTCTAATATGCAGCAATGGGTTGAAACACAGATACACTGAAATTCAAGGAGCCAGGGCCTTTTTGACGCATTGATCTTTGATATTTTGTAGTCCAAAAGTAAAGCGTTTCTCGTGTAGCTGAAGTAAAGCTTCTTTTGAACTCTTCAGAGCTGAACAACAGCCTGTCATTCAGGAATACTGCTCTTGTCTGCTTAGAGCACAATGTGAATGTGGAGGGGCATGGCAAGGTCTCATTAATAAAAGTATTGTGATGAGTAACGGAGGAAAAAGAGCGTCAGAGCGGCATCATTATTAAATGTAAATATTTCCCTTTTTCAATGGGAACTTTGGGCTTGCAGCAAAACAGCATTGCTTTTTCACTCCCCTTCCTTTGTACATGTAAGAACACACTGGCAGGCGTTCTCAGTGTGCCCTCTTGTTCCATCCTGCCCTATAGGTGCTTGGCAAGATGGTGGAGCCATCTTTTTGTAGCTGAAAACGCAGTTTTGGTGTAAGGCAATGGTGCTCAAAGGAGCCAGCGCAGCCATTTTGTTGCTTCTGCTGAAGTGCAGCTTGGTTATGTACGGGAGTACAGCTGAGTGGGTAAATATATCCCACAGTGCTGCTGGCGCCTCTACTCGTCTTCTGCTTCGGATTCCTTGTTCCAATGATCAACTCTGCCTGTGGTCCCAAAATTCTCACCTTATATGCTGGAAACCCTTTCATTCACACTCATAGAGCTGTCAATTACCTGGTGGTTGGCTGTCCTCCAGGCCAGCTAGCTGCCCAGTTAGAACTGGTTTCTGCCAGGCAGGCATACCTGCAGGCATACCTACAGACAAAGGAACGTAAAGTTTCGGGCTCCCCCCCTCCCTGAAGCCCGCCAAACGCAAAACTCACAAAGGACTCCAATCTACTCTAAATGATAAAAGAAAAGTATAGAAGGCACTGATAAACAAAAAATTGTGAAAAAAGAAGACCGGGTGGCTATTTTGGGGAAAAATGGTCACGCATGGGTGCTGTTCTGCAGCTGAGAAATCAGCCTGCTAGTAACCTGCGCAAAAGGTAGTAAAAAGTAACCACTGCCACCAGCCATTTAACTTAGTCAGTGTAACGAAATATTACATGAGTAGTGGATGAAGTAATTACAATGTAACCCTCCCAGCACCCCACATAAGGTGGTGTGTGCTGGACCCACAAAAGAAAAGGTAAGAAATAGAAGTAATCTTACTATTCTTGGGAACTGTAGTTCTCACAAGAAAATGTATTTAAACATAGAGAAGTTGTGTTATGTTACTTGGCATTTATATAGTGCTCGATATATCATTGGTTTGACCCCAAAGCGCTGGTAGGTTGAAAGCCCTCGGGAACCGTAGTTCTGGTCTGTAGAGAGAGGTAGAGACGTAGGTAGGTGCGTGGGTGCACCAGATGTTTGCAGCTGATGTAAAAGCCGGATGGTAGCTGCATCCTAGCGTTAGGTGTGGTGCTGAAGATATCAGTTGGATGTGTGCAGTCTGGACACCCAGTCTGGGCTCTGGCTGCTTTAGGCCTGAAGGACGCATATGTGAGCAACAAGGCCGGAATGTGCTCGGAAAGCTGCTTTATCAGGGTGGTGAGGTGGTCATGGGGTCGTATTCGTATGTGAACAGCTAGACCGAATTAATCAGGGGTATAGTTTTATGATGGTGTATAGTAGAGAGGAAGTGTAGTGATGTGATATGATGATTATTTTTAAGGCACCCGAGATCAGGCAGGTGACCAGGATGGCAGGGAACACAGCTACATACGGACACATAGAAACAGGGGGCTGGGCTTACATCGACAGGAGGGGGGATGCAGATATAAAGCAGCAGCATGGGGAACAGGAAAGCAGGGTACACAGTGATACACGGGGGCATTGCTGACATTGACAATCCTGTCTGGGTCTGGCGTGGGCCAATGGTCAGGATTCTAACCAAGTGTGGCACATGCTGACATTCATATTCCTATCTTGATGTGACGCAGGCTAATATTGACAATTCCATCTAAGTGTGGCACTTGCTATTATTCACGATTCCATCGAAGTGTGGCACATGCTATCATTCACAATTCCGTGCAAGTGTGGCACATGCAACCATTCACAATTCCATCGAAGTGTGGCAGTTGCTATTATTCGTAATTTCATCTAAGCGTGGACATGCTAGCATTCACATTTCTATCTAAGTGTGGCGCATGCTAGCATTCACATTTCTATCTAGATGCGACGCAGGCTAATGTTCACAATTCCAGGTAAGTTTGGCACATGCTACCATTCACAATTCCATCTAAGTGTGGCAAATGCTACCATTCACAATTCCATCTAGGTGTGGAAGTTGCTATTATTCACAATTCCATCTAAGTGTGGCGCATGCTAGCATTCACATTTCTATCTAGATTCGACGCCGGCTAAAGTTCACGATTCCATGTAAGTGTGGCACATGCTACCATTCACAATTCCATCTGAGTGTGGCACGTGCTATTATTCACAATTCTATCTAATGTGGTACCTACTAACCCTCAAATTCTATGCAATTGTGCAACTTGCTAACATGCACGAATATGTTTAGATGCGATGCAAGTCAAAATTATAATCCCGTCTCGGATCAGCGTAGGCTGATTGTCACAATTCTATCTAAGTATGAGTGTTTTAAGTGATGTTGGCCTGGCAATCTGTTTTGGTAAGGTAATGGAGAGTAGCAGGGCTTTCTGGAGTAGAGTGGTTGCTTTACTCCCCACCCATGCCACACTTACTTTTTTAGTTGCTGTTGGTTGACGGATGGCCACTGGCTTCCCCTGCTGACACCTGCAGACACTATCTGGAGCCGCCAATATTGGAGCCGCCTTTGCCTCGGTTCCTTAGCCACAGGGGCTGCACGGGCAGAGGGCTGCCCTGGAGTGGTCAGTAATGACCCTGGCGGGGAGCCAATCAGGGACCGTGGGCGGGCAGGGAGGCGGGAGGTAGAGGAAAATAGGAAGGGACAACACCAATGGGATACAGGGGCCTGGGGGCTCAAACGTTTTTTAAGACAAAATACGGGTGAAAATGGACACCAAACACACATGCTGCACTCACCTGCTTGGTGGAAGTAAAGAGTCCAAGGGACTCCCCAGTGACACTGCACAGAGGGTGCTGGGTGCCACCAAGCAAAAAGCAGATGCCTGTATTAAACAAAGGGAGCTTACCAGACTCCCTAAAACAGTAAGAATACAAATCCCAGTCAGAGAAAAAGTATGAGTGAGGGGTAAAAAGTTCCACTCGCTCAGGAGATTAAAATAGAGTCCAGCAGAAGTCTGGGGTCTCCCAGGTTAAAGGGAATTGGCACAGAAATTGAACATTCTCCCTAACAAAGAACCTATGGCCCAGTAGCCCCATTTCCCCAAACAAGTACCTGGTGTGATGTGTTGTTTGCTCTTCACTTGGCCTCGGCCTTCTGGATCGGTGAAACTTTGCAGCACTTCCCTGGCTTGATGGAGACTCTCGGCAACCAAGTCGCGTAGGACAACACTTACCGCGTTCTCCCGCTGATATTTGGTCTGTTGGCTGCTTCGCTCTGTCGCGGTGCCACCACTGTGCCTCTGTCGCATCTCAACAAGACTCCTGCAGCACCACTTAGCGATGCCTTTCTTGGAACCGCTTGTCTGGCTCCTATGTGGTTCAGTTTGCACAGAACTGTTCTCAGCATGCGCGTCCCCATGGGAGTTCCACATCTCGTCCGTCTCAGCTGGAGCCCGTAAATCAGACACTTCAATGTTTTTCCATTGCTAGGACCTTGTTTTCTCTGTTCTTCTCCCACTGCCTCCTCCACTCCGTTCACTACTCCTTGGGCTTTCGCTCTGCCGTCTGCCTCGACAGCCTCGCATTTTGTCCTTTGCTTGTCGGTCATCGAGAAAGAACCACAGTGCTGCTTATGATTTTGTGATTGTCTTTTCTCTGCATGGGGCTTCCTTGTCCCAGTT
Source organism: Ambystoma mexicanum (assembly GCF_040938575.1). NCBI lineage: Eukaryota > Metazoa > Chordata > Amphibia > Caudata > Ambystomatidae > Ambystoma > Ambystoma mexicanum. The sequence goes on along the minus strand of NC_090927.1, from coordinate 1,237,211,666 downwards.
TTCCTTGCTTCTCTTTGGACTTTTGTGATTCTTCTTTGTATTACTATATGTATAGGCAATGGGTTACATTTTACATAAATACATTGATTTACTCAGTATTGGTTTGTTTAGAGAACTGGGAGTCGTGGAAATCTTCAGTTAGCGCCTTGTTTTAGGTATGGGAGTAGGGTTTCATCTCTTTAAAGGGACCTCTGACTAGTCATAGCTAGTAATTCAAACGTTGATTCCTTCTGAGCATGCAATGCACACTTGGTATGGTACTCATGTCCTCTGTCAGAATGTGTGCAATGCCTGAGACATATACAGCTTTGGACGGTGTCTTTGAGTTTGGGCTGTTGAGCAAAGCATGACTTTCAGATGTAGTCTGTGAAGTCCTTGCATATCGTGGCCCAGCTGCAAGCATACACAGTTTATTCCTGAGCTGGAGTTTTTCAGTGGGCTGGCCCACAATTGCAGGGTCAACCCGCGAAATGTCCACCATGCCGGCAGTGCATTGCTGTTTCCCTGGGGGGGGACAATTTGGGGGTATTTTTCACCATTCTGCCACCCCGCAGAAGCCGCAATGCCACTAGATGCCCCAGGGATAGGGGAGAGGTGGAGGGGGGCCACTTGGCGTATAAGCTGCCCTCTCTCATTCTGGACCCAAAAGGGATGGGGCATACAATTGTTTACCTCCCTGAGGGCAGAGCAGCAGGTTGCTGCTGATCTGCCCCTAGGGAGGGTAACTGTTTTCTGGGCATGGGCAGTGCTGGAAATGGACAAACTTTACTGGGGGAACGCTCACCACCAACCCCACCTAGACAAAGTGCACCAAATCGATCCCGTGGTATGTAGGGCGCAGATTGACAGGCCGCCCTGTCCGAGTGAAAGTCCACTGAGGTTCTCTTGTCAGCCAGGCACTGTGCTGCTCAGAAAAAAATAAATTGGCCTCTCGGAAGAGCCACACCAACTGTCCAAGCTCTGATGTGGCATGCATTGTTGTCCACGTGTTTCGGTGGTTTTATGTTGGCAAATGTGTGAAAATAGTGTATTTTTGGTCACATTTGTAACTTCGCAATGCACTCGGGCTAAGAAATTCTTCCCCGACCCACGCAAGCAAGGCGTCTTTGCATTCTCACAGATGTCTTTTCAGAAATATGCGGTTCCCTGTTTTCCTTGGTGGCTGTGACACCCCAAGGCCAAATCTGTGGGTTGTCCACAAGGCCAAACACAGTATGGATTTGGTCTTCCCAGAGCGTTTGGTATACCCATTGGTTTAGCCTTTTCCCTTTGCACCCAGGTCAGTGCACCCACACATATGAGGTACCGTTTTCATCTGGACACCTGTGGGAAGGTAGGACATGTGCTGTTGCCTGCTTGTTTCAGTGGTTTCCTGGTAACAAATATCTCAAAATTGTGTTTTTTTCCCTACAAAGAAATCTCGATCCAGGAGCCGATCGCATCACTCTTCGTCTTCGTCAAAGAGGCTCCTTCCACCTCTAATGATTCCTCTCCCAGGAGGATCACATGCCCGACCAAATCCTCCACTCAGTGGGAAGAGTTTCGGAGACATATGCTAAAAATGTTTGAGAGGGAGGCCCCAACCACCTCGAAGAAAGAGAAGAGAAGCCAGCCCCCGGTTGTTCTGCATGAAGACGAGAAAGGGACGTTGTAGGCTAAATCCAGTGCACCCTGGAGTCAGGGGCGCAGGCCAGAATCGCATCGGTAACCATCATGGCCTCGAACTGACGAGAAATCGTTGGGGGCTTCGACAAGTCGAGAATCCAGCACTTCGAGGGCATTATTGACATAAAGAATGTTGACAACTTCGACACTAAGGGCCTCACGAGTTGCGCGGTAGCCCTGAGATGCGACTTTGCCCAATCTCGAGTCTGGCGAGTTTACCTCCAACTCAGAGCTGGGGGTAAACGCGCCAGAAAAATGCCAATTTTCGCCGCAATTACCGCTGGCAGTATTGCTGCTGAAAATTCCCCATTGGACCCAATGGGGAGCAACGTTTAGCGCCCAACCCGTGATCTGGCAGTAATGCCGCCGACGGGTGGGCGCTAACGAAAATAAAGTTGGACGGTATCCCAGTCGGGATACCGTCCAACTCGTGATGAGGCCCTGAAAGAGCTTACGGCATCGGAGTCATTGATGCCTATGGCAAGATAGACGCCAGGGTCGAAGCCTTCGTCGAAGGCAGGTTTGAAGCCATCGAAGCTGCCAATGGCACAATAGAAGGCTTATAAACCTTGCCAAAGAAGGATTTCTTTGGGGCATTATCCTCAATTTATGAGGAACATGAGCCTTCTGAAATCAACTCCTCCTACAGTATATGTTACTCCAAATATCTCAGAAGCCTTATGAGGAGTCCAGAATTAAAGATGTATATGATAACCTGCAGACATCCAGTGGTGTGGATATATCACCTGAGTTGGAGTTTGGAAAACCAGACTTTCTGATCAAGCTGATGCCTCATATAGGCAATTAATGAGCAAGGTTGTTAAGTTTTCAGGATGCAGCAGGCCTGCTCCTCCATTTGAGCAAGATAATAATAATAATAATAATAATAATAATAATAATTAGGCTTTTATATAGCGCTACAAACCCTCAGGTATCTGAGCGCTGCTTATTATTACCCACGGTGTGTGGTGCTCATTTATCGACCTCGGAAGGATGAAAGGCTGAGTTTGGCCCCGCCGGGATTCGAACCTGCGTTAACAGGCTCTGCACGGGTGTCAAAGCGGGCGCTCTACTCGCTGTGCCACTTGACCGGCTGATTTCACAGACATCCTGGAACAAGGTCCACAGAAAGATCCTTTCATATTGCTCTGCAAAAAAGGATTACTTCAAATTGGGAAACTCCAGAGACCATTGCTCCAGTTAACAAAACCTTCTCCAAGAAGTAGAAGCCATCCAACAGTGACCTTGAATATTTGACCGAGCATCCTACACCAGAAAGTCTGGTAGTTCAGGCGTCAACGTTCACTAAACAGTCGGCATACCCCGCTAATCCGCCAGACAGGAATGACAAGCGTGTTTGGGCACAGAATATCTTCAGATCAGATAGCATGGCCTTGAAATCTGCCAATGCCTCTTGTGCCTTGTCAAAATTCACGTTCACCCTGTGGGACTGTGTAGCAATGGCGGTTGACCACATCCTCGAAGGGCAGGGGGGGGGATGGGAGGGGGGGATGGGGGGGGAGACCGCTTCCTTACTATCATTAAAGGTGGATAAGAGGCAAACCTTCCCCTTTGCTTCTGCTTTCTCTCCCCCTCTCCCCTGCTGAAGTCCTGGCTGATACTGAGACTGCACGGGTTACCTGTCCACCCATCTGATCTTGGGCCCAAGCCCTGACAGTTGCACACTTGCGCTGCCTTCCTGGCAACCGCTGCACCTCGGGACTGTTTTCTGTATCCCTACAGTCCCCTAACCAGCAATTATGTCCGCACTTACCACCAGCTGGCCATTCTTTATTTATTTTATGTTATTATGATTATTATCACATGTACTGCACTCCCACACCCCCCCACACACTTCTTTTCCTCCTTCCCTTGCGCGATCTGAAGGACACCTGGCCTAGTAAGATCGTTGTCTGTCTTCCCTCTGTTCCCCCCTCCCTTGCCTCGTTGTGCCTTGAAACACTTGTGTATAGGCTCGTTATAAATGTCATATCATATATCATATCATAATGTGTTAGTGCCTACAGTCAGGTGTGGATACTGCAGACGGCATCAGCAGATCCATGGCGACAAGTACCGTACTACGCAGATTTGCGAGGTTGAGAAAGTCGGTGTTTGCACGGGACGTGCAAACCAGGCTTCTCAATATACCTTTTTGACGGCCCTCAGCTGTTTGGCAGCAAGGCTGACGAAAGCCTGGAGAAGTTGCAGACCTCTAAAGCGGCAGCAAAGGCTCTCAAGCCGCAATCGACAGCCTCAACATTCTTACCCTAGTACATCATCTTGGAAGGGTGGGTCCTTTTTGCTTTTAGTCCTCGGTTGGAATAGCGAGAGGAGAGGTTAGTCATAGATGCCAGGAAAGATTCCCTCGGGTGGATGAGGGAGAGGTACAAATTCTGCCCAAACAGCAGCTGCTTTACCTTCAGCCACTGTTCTAGCCACCTCTAAACCACTCTGAGGCCTTAACCCACAAGATTCCACAAGACTCCTGTGGGAGGCAGACTCTCACAGCATCTGAAAGAATGGAGGGGCTTTACTTCACATGCATGGGCATTGGAAACTGTAGCTGAAGCATACTGCCTTCCCTTTCTAAAAAGACCTCCGGCTCATCCAGCGGGGAACGACTCATTCAAAATTCCAGATCTGCTCTTTGTGCAGGAAATGTTGACTGCGCTAAAGAGAGGTGCTATAGAACCGGTACCTGTAGCGGAGAGGAACAAGGCATGGTACTCACCTTATTTCCTAATCCCCAAGAAAGACGGAGGATTGAGACCCATCTTGGACTAAATAAACCTGAACAAATTCCTCAGGAAGGACAAGTTCAAGATGGTTTCCCTTTCTCGGATCCTTCACGCCCTCCAACTCCAAGGGCCTCATTACGACTTGAGGTAGCCATGCCGCTATTTGCAGCATGGCTGCCTCCAAAATCGGGTCCCAGACCTTCCCCATTCCCATTTGAGCCCCCATAGGGGGAGGGAGCTAACAACGGGCCGATTACGACCGGCCCGTTGTTAGCCCCCTCGCCACCTCGCGGGACCCGGTAAAGACGCCTGGTTTTGCCAGGCGTCTTTACCGGGTCCTGCGAGGGGACCTCGTAATCAGGCGGAATGGGTTTAACGGGTCCGCATCCATTTGCGGCACCCGTTAACCCATTCCGCCAATGTCGTAATGAGGCCCCAAGACTGGATGGTGTCAGTGGACCTTCAGGATGCTTACTTCCATGTGCCTATCCATCACAAGCACAGAAAGTGAGGTTTGCAGTTGGCGGCTCTCCCTTTCAGTTTTTAGTTCTGCCATTTGGGCTGACATCCGCCCCAAGCGTCTTCACCAAGTTAATGGTGGTAGTGGCAGCGAGTCTCGGGAGAAGGGGATTCACATCTACCCCTGCCTAGACGATTGGCTGATCAGGGCATGTTCACCTGAACAAGTCCTGGAACATCTCAGCGTCACCTGCCACACACTCCACAGACTGGTGGGCTTCCTCAATTACAGAAAGCCCCACATAATTCCATCTCAAAGACTCCAGTTCATCGAAGCAGTCCTGGAACCAACCATGGGAAAAGCCTCGCCTCCCGAGGTGAGGGTTCAACACATTCTGCAGATGGTCACCAAAATCTGTCCAGCATCTTCTGGCCTTTGACTTTTTGAGATTGCTCAGCCTCATGGCATCCTGCATTTTTCTAGTGCGAGAGGCTCGCCTGAGACTGAGATCCTTCCACTGGGCTCTCAGGACACACTGGTCTCAATTCTCAGGCAAAATGTTAGACCTACTGCAGATTCTATACAGGATCTTCTGTGGTGGGCTTGTGAGGACAATGTTCTGAAGGGAGAACCTTTTTGGCAACCATAGCCGGAGATAATTGTAGTGACGCCTCACTCACTGGGTGAGGAGCCCATGCCAAGGATTTCACAATCCGCGCTTGTTGGCCTTCATCGGAGTCGCACCTACACATCAACCTTTCGGAGCTGAGGGCTATCAGATTAGCGCTGAAGGCCTTTCTGCCCTCTCTATGGGAAAGAATGTCCTGATAATGACGGACAACACAGTGTCCATGTACTACCTCAACAAGAGAGGAGGTGTAGGGTCATTACCACTGTGCAGAGAAGCAATGCAGCTCTGGTTCTGGGCAATTCAAGAAGGAATCTCCCTATCAGCAGTTCAGCCAGCCGGAGAGGAGTACACAGTGGCGGCGGACGCTCTGAGCAGGCAGAGCAGTCCCCCATGAGTGGGAACTAGCTCAGGAAGTCCTTCAAGAGATCTTCACCTTTTTAGGAACCCCTCAAGTAGACCTGTTTGCGACCAGTGTCAACCGGAAATGCAAACTGTTATGCTCCAGGGAATTTCTCCAAAGAGGAGCTCTAGGGGACGCGTTCGTTTTGTACTGGGAATTTTCACTGCTGTACGCGTTTCCTCTAGTGTTCATCATTCCTCACGTGATCAGGAGGTTGAGAAAGTTTGGGAAATCCATGATCCTAATTGCTCCGGATTGGACCAGGAGGATGTGGTACTCAGACCTTCTGGACATGTCCGTCTGCCTTCCAATGCGTCTTCCGCAAAGAGAGGACCTTCTCTCGCGAGAGGAGGGTCAGATTCTCCATCCAGAGGTCAAGACACTCAACATTCATGCATGGTTTCTGTGAAGTAGAGGTACACGGAGTGGGACCTCCCCAATGAGGGGATGGAGATTTTGCTTTCGACTAGAAGGCCAGCAACAAAATCCTTGTACCGCTGCCGTTGTAACAAATTCAGTATCTGGTGCAGGGAAAAGAATGTAGCTCCTTTTCAATGCGATACACCTATGGTGTTTCTTTTTTGTTACATTTAGTGAATATGGGGCTCCAGATTGGAAGGGTTATCTGGCAGCGCTTTCAATTTTCATGCGCTCATCGGAGGAAACTTCATCCTTTAAATCCCATTAATCATACCATTTCTTAAGAGACTCACTAATGTATACCCGGCTACTCCCGTTCAGGTCCCTGTTTGGGATTTAAATCTTGTACTAAAATGTCTAACATGTATTCCATTTAAACCTCTTCATTCATTGTTGGGGAGAATGTTAATTTCGAATGGATTGTGTCCTCCCACGTAGTCCTCATCTTATGATAAGTCGTTACCTCCAGCTTCGCTGCTTCGAAAAAAAAATTTGCGGCAGAGGGCGCTGTGCTCAAGGTTGTGGCGTCGATTGTCCCTCGACGGGCTCCATACTCTGTCGACTTCACCGATGGTATAAATAGCTCGAGCCGCGCCCGTTGCTTCAGTTCCATTTTTCCGATCGCTTCACTATCGAGAACCGCGCGCTTCGAGATTTTCTGTGAAGAAAATGTCTTCTTCCGGGTTCAAGAAGTGCATCGACTGTGGATCGAAAATGTCGATCACCTATCCTCACCGAGTTTGTCTCTGGTGTCTCGGTTCAAGTCACCGAACCGACGACTGTGGTTCCTGCCAGTCCATGACCGAGAAGGCCCTTTGTGAGAGGAGAGGTAAACTGTTGGTGGGGAGGGAAGCCTCTAAGAAGGCTATGCCCAAAAAACATAAGAAAGCGACCAAGTCGAAAGAATCGGATCGCCATAAACATCCCAAGAGATTTCGATCTCGTAGTAGATCGAGACACTCTTCTTCCTCGTCCAAAAGAAATGAAGAGGAGACCTAGATCTCCCTCGTCATCTTCTTCTGAGACGACCGAAGAAATTCGATGTCCGACAAAATCGGATTCCCCCAGAAAATGGGAGGAATTCCGTAAAAAGATGATGGAGGTATTCGAGAATGCTGCCCCGACCCCCTCGAATAAACCTCAGAAGAGCCATACCCCTTAGGTCGCTCCATTGGACGACAAAGGGAAGTCAAAGACTACCATGTTAAAGGCAAGTAGTGTCGAGGACACTCGAAAAACTCGAGTCAACGTCAAGCCGTCGAAGACTCTTTGAGAGTCGAGCACCTCTCCGGTGCCATATAAAAAACATAAATCGTTGAAGGCTTCGACGATTTCTTCGACGCCATCGGAATCGACCGCTTCGGCGTCGAAAACAAAAGCATCTTCGACGCCTGTATCGAAGTCATCTTCGAAGTCATCGAAGATTCCTTCGACAACTTCGAAGGATTTTACCATTCCTTCGACGCAAATTGTCGAGGAAGAAAGGAGATTTACTCCATTGCCCAGGTCAGACTTTTTTAAGTCTGTGTCCTCAATTTATGAGGAATCTGGCTCGGAGGAAGATGAAGTCACTCCTTTTGGAGTTTCATATGGCACAAGACAAGTTCCTGAACAAATTATAGATCAAGAGTCCAAAATGAGAGACCTGAGTGACACTGTACATTCTGCCAGTGGAATTGACACCTCCCCAGAATTAGAGTTTGCCAGGCCTGATCCTGCAGAACATGCAGACTCCGGGTACAGCGGTCTTATGACCAGAGTAATAGAATACATCGGTTGGGGTAATACTTCACCTGTTTTTGAACAGGACGACATGACAGATATAATTGTCAGAGGTCCTCAAAAAGACCTGGTTCTTCCCTTCCACAGAGCTCTTCAGAGGACAGAGGAGAAAAACTGGGAAAATCCTGAGAGCATTGCTGCTGCAAATAGTAATTTCCCTAAGAAATACAGACCAGCTGGTACGGATCCTGAATATTTGAACAGGCATCCGACTCCAGAGGTTTAGTTATTCAAGCAGCATCCACATCAAAACAAACTGCATATCCCACTATCCCTCCGGATAGAGAGGACAAAAAAGTTGATGCTTGGGCCTGTAAAGTTTTCACTTAAGGCAGCATGGCCCTTAAATCGACAAATGTCACCTGTACCCTGGCCAGGTTTACCCATACCCTGTGGGACTGTATTTCGGTGGCGGCTGATCATATTCCGGAAGGTGAGGAAAGGGAAGACTTCCTGAATATAGTCAAAGATGGGAAGGAGGCAATGGGGGAATGTCTCTAGTCTGGACTGGATACTGCTGATAGCATTAGCAGATCCATGGCTGCAAGCACTGTACTACGCAGATTTGCGTGGTTGAGGAAGTCGGGGTTTGCACCAGATGTACAAGCCAGACTCCTCAACATGCCCTTTGATGGCTCGAGGCTGTTTGGCAGTAAGGCTGATGAAAGCCTAGAAAAACTTCAGACCTCGAAAGCGGCAGCTAAATCGCTTAGTGCCTCCATGCGCCAGCCTCTAAAACCCTATTCCGGCTCATCTTCCTGGAGGGGTCGTTCTTTTCGCTATTACTCCTCGTTTGGTAGAGGAAGAGGACAGGCCTTTCAAAGAGGCAAAAGAAATTTCCCTCGTGGTGCACGAGGAAGAGGTGCAAAATCAGCCTCAGGAGCGGCATCTTTGCCCTCAGCCACTCCTGCAGCCGCCTCCAAATCCCTCTGAGACCTTATTACACAAAACACCAGTGGGAGGCAGGATCTCTCAGCATCTGAAGGAATGGCGGGGCATTACCTCAGATGCTTGGGCATTGGAAACAGTAGCTCAAGGTTAGTGTCTCCCATTCCAAAAAAGGCCTCAGAATCATCCACCAGGAGCCAACTCCGTAAAGAATTCCAGACCCGCTCCTGTTGCAGGAAATTTTAACCCTGCTAGAGAAAGGTGCTATAGAACAGGTACCTGTAGTGGAGAGGAACAGGGGTTGGTACTCCCCATACTTTCTTATCCCAAAAAAGGACAGAGGATTGAGACCCATCTTGGACTTAAGAAACTTGAACAAGTTCCTCAGGAATCACAAGTTCAAGATGGTGACCCTTTCTCAGATCCTTCAGGCTCTACAACTCCAAGACTGGTTGGTATCATTGGACCTTCAGGATGCTTACTTTAATGTGCCAATCCATCCCAAGCACAGAAAGTACCTGAGGTTCGCGATTGGCAACTCTCATTATCAGTTTCGAGTTCTGCCATTCGGGTTGACCTCCGCCCGAGGGTTTTCACCAAATTAATGGCGGTGGTGGCAGCGAGTCTCAGGAGAGGGGGGATTCATGTCTACCCCTACTAGGACGATTGGTTGATCAGAGCACGTTCTCCCGAACAAGCTCAGGAACATCTTTCGGTCACCTGCCACTTCCTTCACAAATTGGGCTTCTCCCTCAATTTCAAGAAGTCCCACATGATACCATCCCAAAAGCTCCAGTTTATCGGAGCAATCTTGGATACTTCCTCGGGAAAAGCCTCACCTCCCGAGATGAGAGCTCTCCACATCATGCAGATGGTAACAAAGTTCCAGAATGCCCAGCATCTACCGGCCTTCGATTTTCTGAGGTTGCTCGGACTCATGGCGTCCTGCATTTTTCTGGTGCCAGAGGCCAGACTGAGAATGAGATCCCTGCAATGGGCACTCAGAACTCAGTGGTCCCAGTTCTCAGGGAATATGTCGGATCTTCTGCAAGTCCCGAGCGCAGTTGCTCAGGATCTACTATGGTGGGCTTGCAACAACAACATCCTCAAGGGAGAATCTTTTTGGCAACCATGGCCGGAGATAACAGTAGTGACGGACGCCTCACTCACGGGGTGGGGAGCCCACAGCAACAATCTGACCATCAGCGGTCGTTGGTCTCCATCGGAGTCCAAACTACACATCAACCTATTGGAGCTGAGGGCAATCAGACTAGCGCTGAAGGCCTTTCTGCCCTCTGTACAGGGAAAACATTTCCTGATAATGACGGACAATACAGTGGTCATGTAATACCTCAACAAGAGAGGAGGTGTAGGGTCACTACCAATGTGCAAAGAGGCAATGCAGCTCTGGTTCTGGGCAATAAGAGAAGGAATCTCTATCGGCAATTCACCTACCCGGAGAGCAGAACACGGCGGCAGATGCTCTGAGCAGGAAGAGCACTGTCTCCCACGAGTGGGAGCTAGCCCAGGAAGTCCTTCAAGAGATCTTCACCCTTTGGGGAACCCCTAAAATGGATCTGTTCGCCACCGTGATCAACCGGAAGTACAAGGAGTACTGCTCAAGGGAATTTCCTCAAAGAGGAGCTCTGGGAGACGCATTCGTAGTGGAGTGGAAGTTTCCACTTCTGTACGCGTTTCCTCCAGTCCCCGTGATTCCTCAAGTAATCAGGAGGTTGAGAAAGTTCAGGAAAACCACGATCCTAATTGACCCGGATTGGGCCAGGAGGACGTGGTGCCCGGACCTTCTAGACATGTCCATCTGCCCTCCAATACGTCTTCCGCAAAGAGAGGATCTTCTCTCGCAAGAGGAAGATCGGGTTCTCCATCCAGAGGTCAAGACACTCGACCTTCACGAATGTTTTATGAGGGGTTGAGATACAAGGATTGGGATCTTCCGGATGACGTAATGGAGATCTTGCTTTCGGCCAGAAGGCCAGCAACGAAATCTTTATACCGATGTCGCTGGAACAAGTTCAGTAACTGGTGCAAAGATAAGGATGTGGACCCTTTTCAATGTGGCACTCCAATGGTGCTTTCTTTTCTGCTACATCTAGCCAATCTGGGGCTCCAGATAGGAACAATAAAAGGATATCTTGCTGCGCTATCCATTTTTAAGCGCACCTCGGAAGAGGTTTCATACTTCAAAATACCATTAATAATTCAATTCCTAAAAGGGCTTACTAACATATACCCTCCAGTACCTTTTCATGTCCCAACTTGGGATTTAAATCTAGTACTCAAATTTCTGACTTGTATACCTTTTGAGCCTCTGTACTCCTGTCCATTGAGGCTTCTAACATTAAAGACTGTCCTTCTTGTAGCCTTATCATCAGCCCGCAGGGTTAGTGAAAAACAGGCTCTCTCATGCAAACCACCATATACTACTTTTTATAAGGATAAGGTAGTCCTTAAAGTTAAACCTTCCTTTTTACCAAAGGTAGTTTCTGACTTCCATTTGTCAAAAAAGATCATACTACCAACATTTTATCCTCCTCCTCATTTGGGCAAGGAAGAGGAGAGACTACATAGACTAGACCCCAAGAGGGCTCTTAGTTTTTACATTTCAAGAATGTCTAAATTACGACAAGATGACCAACTTTTTGTGGGTTATACTGGCCACAAACTAGGTCTATCAGTAACAAAACAGACCATATCCCGCTGGATCATTCTAGCCATTATTGAATGTTACAGATTGGCGGGAAAAGACCCACCAGATGGGCTCAGAGCCAATTCTACAAGGGGAATGGCTACTTCTGCGGCTCTAAAGAGGGGAGTTCCAGCAGTAGAAATTTGTTCAGCTGCAACTTGGAAAACCATGCATACTTTCATCAAACATTATTGTCTGGATACTGCCTCCTCCAATGAGGGGTAATCTGCCAGGGCAGTAGTTCACTCTGTCCATGAAAACAATACTTAGTACTCCCACCTCCAAAATTGCCACTGCTATGGGAGTCTATCATAAGATGAGGAATACGTGGGAGGACACAATCCATTCGAAGAACAAGTTACTTACCAACTGTAACGTTCTTTCGACTGGATGTTCGTTCCTCACACGTATTCCTCATCGACCCTCCGATCCTACCCCGCAGTACAGTTTACGTTTTCTTACACTTTCCTCTCACAAAGAGTGCATCAGTCATGGGGCACCCCTGGGTGTTCCTCCTATATGTTTCATCGAAAAAACAGAACTGAAGTAACGGGCGCGGCTCGAGCTATTTATACCATCGGTGACGTCGACAGAGTACGGAGCCCGTCAAGGGACAATCGATGCCACAACCTCGAGCACAGCGCCCTCTGCCGAGAATAATTTTTTCCGAAGCAGCGAAGGTGGAGATAACGACTTATCATAAGATGAGGAATACGTGGGAGGAACATCCAGTCGAAAGAACGTTACAGTTGGTAAGTAACTTGTTCTTCTGTGCCCATTCCCTTTAACCTTGGAGACCCCCAGCTCTTTTGCTGGACTCGGGGCTTTTTAAATTCGACTCCTGAGTGAGGCCTTTTCGAGGGGATTGTGTCCTCCGACGTATTCCATATCTATGACAGAAATGTCCACAGCTGTGCTGCTTCGGAACATTTTCGGCAGAGGGCGTCCTGCGTCGATGGCGTCGATCCCATGTCCCTCGAGGGCCTCCGTCGAGGGTCGATGTCACCGGATGTTATATATAGGACGCACGACGCCCGTAGCCTGAGTTCCGTTTTTCGGCAAACGTGTTTGCTTCAGAATCTCGGCTCGCTCGATTCTTCTCTTCGAACAATGTCTTCATCTTCCTCTTCAAGCCCGGCCTCTGGGTAGTAGAAGTGTTGGGACTGCGGGTCAAAAATGTCCATCACGGACCCGCACGACATCTGCCTCTGGTGCCTCGGCGAAAGCCACGCCACCGACGACTGCGAGGACTGCCAGTCCCTGACATCTAAGGCCTTGTGGGAGCGTAAGGGGAAATTAAAGGTAGGTAGGGGGTCCAAGCCCGTAAATAGAAGTCCGCTGGGCTTTTGACCGATGACTCGAGGGGCGACTCTCCGCATCGACGAAATTCCAGGGCTCGGTCTAGGATTGGTTCCCACCATTCCTCTGCCTCGTCGAGGCATTTTAGGAAGCGCTGTCACTGGTTAACTTCCCCGTCCTCGTTGTAGGAGGACTCCGCCAGACGGTTGACTTGTCCCACCAAGTCTTTGTCGCCGGCCGAATGGGATTCATTCCGCCAGCAGATGTTAGCGATTTTTCAGTCGCAAGGCACAGATCCGTCCGCGCCTTCGAAAGAAGCCGGCAGGGAACGGGCTCGGTCAACTACTCGCACGCCTTAGGGCTCGGGTGGTCGGCGCGATCATCGGGAGCAGTCGAGGTCCCGATCGGACAAGGGCGATCTCCATAGCCGTGCCAGGTCCAGGTCCCGGTCCACGATGCCATCGAGACCATCGAAACCTGTGAAGCCTTCGAAGAAGGCGTCGACGCCATTGGGGCCGTGTCCGGCGGAGGACGTTCTCGAGGCTGCGGCCTCGAAGAAGTTGTCGACGCCGTTGGAGCCTCGGTCGACGCCGATTCCCTCGACGCCGTTTGTGGAGGATTTGCCGCAGGGGCCCCTGCGGGCTGTGGAACCTCCGATGAAGGCTCTCAGTAAATCTGTGAGGCCTGTTTTTGAACCTTTTTCTGTTTTCCAACCTTTGCAAGACATTTCGGAGGTTGATGAACTGTCGGATCAGGAGATGGGCTTGCCTGTGCCTCCTGAGGTCCCTGATGATCTTTTGTCTGGGCATAGTCAGATGGAGGAACTCTGTCATTGCATGATGCCAGTGGCCTTGACACCTCTCCGGAGGAGAAGTTTGGCCGACCTGAACCTGGGGCGCTTGCTGAATCTTCCTATCGGCATCTCATGTCGAGGGTGACGGAGTACTTGGGGTGGTCTGCCCCCCCCCCCCCCCAGTGGAGTTTTATCAGCATGATTTGATGGATATCCTGGATCGGGGCCGGCCACTGACCCGGTGTTGCCGTTCCACATGGCTTTGCAAAAGAGGGTGGAAGCGGCTTGGACTACTCCGGAGAGTCTGTCAGCAGTTAACAGGTCGTTCCTGAAAAAATACCGCCCATCCAGTAGTGACCCCTGCTACTTATCATCGCACCCTACTCCGGAGAGTTTGGTGGTGCAGGCGGCTACGGAAACCTCGAAGCAGGCTGCGTACCCTACCATCCCTCCTGATGGGGACGACGAGCGCTTTGATGGTTGGACGAAAAAGGTATTTTCTGCTTGGAGTATGGCGTTGAAGTCGGCCAATTCCATTTGTACCTTGGCAAAGTTTACACACACTCTGTGGAACTGTGCGTCTTTGGCGGCTGCGCATATTCTCGAGGGGGAAGAAAGGGATGGCTTTCTGGCCCTCGTGCAAGACGGCAAGGATGCTATGTGTGAATCCCTTCAGTCGGGTTTGGACACGGCAGATAGTGTCAGCCGGTCCATGGCTGCGAGCACCGTGATACGCAGGTTTGCGTGGTTGCTGAACTCGGGTATTGCCCTGGATGTGCAATCCCGTCTTCTGAACATGCCATTTGACAGCGATTTGTTTGTCAGCAAGGCTGACGAGAGCCTTGAGAGGTTGCAGACCTCCAAAGCTGCAGCAAAGTCTTTTAGCGCTGCAGTACGGCAACCTCCGCCTTTTCGTCCTAGGGGACAGCAATGGAGGGGAGGTTCCTTTCGATACTACTCCTCGTTTAGTAGATCAAGAGGGGCTGCCAGTCAAAGGGGTCAGCGAAGAAGTACCCATAGTGGTCGGGCAGTTGCCTCTTTGCCATCAGGCACTGCCGCAGCCGCTACATCTAAGTCATGAGGCCATGTCCCATGGTTCACCGGTTGGGGGCAGGCTAGCACAGCATCTCGGAGAATGGCGTGCCATTACTTCAGATCCGTGGGTTCTGGATACCATAGCTAACGGCTACTGCCTTCCCTTCCTTCAGCGGCCTCACGACAATCCACCGGGGAAACTCTTTGAAGCGTCCGGATCCGCTCCTTGCGCAGAAAATCCTATCCCTGCTGGAGAAAGGCGCCATGGAACTGGTGCCTGTGGCGGAGAGTAACAAGGGATGGTATTTCCCCATATTTTGGATTCACAAGAAAATCGAGGGTTGAGACCCATCATGGACTTGCGTTGGTTGAACAGGAAGGACAAGTTCAAGATGGTTACTCTTTCTCGGGTCCTCCAGGCCCTTCAACTTCAGGATTGGTCGGTGTCTCTCGACCTCAAGGACGCGTACTTTCATGTGCCGATTCATCCCAAGCACAGGAAGTACCTGAGGTTTGCGGCTGGCGACTCACACTTTCAGTTTCGGGTCCTGCCATTCGGTTTCACCTCCGCCCCGAGGGTCTTCACCAAGCTCATGGTGGTGGTGGCAGCGTACCTCAGGTGAGGGAGGATTCACGTCTACCCCTACCTGGACGACTGGCTGATCCGAGCGCGCTCTCCCGAGTAAGTATTGGATCATCTCGGTCTCACCTGCCGCACCCTCCACAGGCTGGGCTTCTCCCTGAATTTCAGGAAGTCGCATTTGAGACCTTCCCAACAGCTCCAGTACATCGGTGCTGTGCTAGAAACGTCCCTGGGGAAGTGTTCGCCTCCCCAGGTCAGGGCTCATTACATTGTGCAGATGGTGGACAAGTTTCAACGTGCCCTGCATCTTTCCGGCTTTCGACTTCCTAAGGTTGCTGGGCCACATGGCATCCTGCATCTTTCTGGTGCACAGGATCTTTTGTGGTGGGCCGACGAAAGGAACTTACTGAAGGGGGAACCGTTTTGGCAACCATGGCCGGAGGTGACGATTGTGACGAATGCTTCCCTCACAGGATGGGGTGCTCATGCCAACGAGCTGACCATCAGCGGTCGTTGGTCTCCATCGGAGTCCAGACTCCACATCAACCTGTTAGAGCTGAGAGCCATCAGGCTTGCCCTGAAGGCTTTTCTGCCGACTGTACGGGGGAAAAGTGTTCTGATCATGACGGACAACACAGTGGCCTTGCATTACCTCAACAAAAAAGGGGGGGGCAGGGTCATTACCGTTGTGCAGGGAGGCGATGCAGCTCTGGTTCTGGGCCATCGAACAAGGTCTTTCGATCTCGGCAGTTCATCTGGCCGGAGACGAAAACGTGGCGGCGGACGCTGTGAGCAGGCAGAGCGCAGCCTCTCACGAGTGGGAGTTGGCTCAGGAAGTCCTTCTGGAGATCTTCGCCCTTTGGGGAACCCCGCAAGTGGATTTCTTCGCCACCAGTGTCAACCGAAAGTGCGAGAGATTCTGCTCAAGGGAATTTCCTCCGAGAGGAGCCTTAAGAGACGCGTTCGTGGTGGATTGGTCATTTCCGCTGTTGTATGCGTTTCCTCCAGTCCCCGTCATTCCTGAAGGGTTGCGGAGGTCCGGGACCCGCATGATCCTTGTGGCTCTGGATTGGGCCAGGAGAGCGTGGTACCCAGTCCTTCTAGAATTGTCCATCTGCCCTCCACGACGTCTTCCTTACCGAGAGGATCTACTCTCGAGGGGGGGGGGGGGTCAGGTTCTCCATCCAGAGGTCAGGACTCTCAACCTTCACGCTTGGCATCTGAAAGGTTGAGCTACAAGGATTGGGACCTCCCCGGATGACATGATGGAGGTGTTGCTTGCGGCCAGCAACAAAGTCCCTGTACCGTTGCCATTGGCGTAAGTTCTGCGACTGGTGCACGGGACAGAATGTTGATCCTTTCCAATGTTCCATTCCTATGGTTTTGTCTTTTCTGCTTTTTTTAGCCCACAAGGGCCTTCAAGTGGGTACCATTAAGGGTTACCTGGCGGCGCTCGTCTGAAGAGTGTTCTTACTTTAAGATAGCTTTGATTTCGTAGTTTCTAAAAGGGCTGACGAATGTGTTTCCGCCGTCCCCTTTCCAGGTGCCGGTTTGGGATTTGAATTTGCTTTTGAAGTTTCTAATGGGTGTTCCGTTTGAGCCCTTGCACTCTTGTCCTTTGAGACTGCTGTCTTTCAAGATGGTGTTTTTAGTGGCGGTTACTTCCACTCGCAGAGTGAGTGAGTTGCAGGCACTTTCGGCCAAGCCACCCTTTACTGTTTTCCATAAGGACAGGGTTGTCCTTCGGGTGCGGCCTTCTTTTCTGCCGAAGGTCGTGTCTGATTTTCATTTAAGCCAGAAGGTAGTTCTTCCGGCGTTTTATCCTCCTCCGCATCCTGGCAAGGATGAGGAGAGGCTCTATAGGTTGGATCCTAGGAGAGCTCTGAGCTTTTACATTTCAAGGATGTCCCGGGTCAGAGTGGACGATCAGCTCTTAATCGGTTATACTGGACACCGGTTGGACACCAGGTGGATTATTCTCACTATTACTGAGTGTTACCGTTTGGTGGTTAAGGACCCTCCGGTAGGATTACGTGCTCATTCTACTGGGGGCGTAGCTACCTCCACTGCCCTTCAGCGGGTAGTTCCTATTCGGAATATTTGTGAAGCAGCCACATGGGCTTCGTTACATACTTTTGTCAAGCATTATGTCCTGGATTCAATCCACGGGCAGGATTTGGCCTTTGGTAAGGCGGTTCTTTATTCCGGCATTTGATTGGGTATTCTAAATTCTGTTCCCACCTCCATAGTCTGGTACTGCTTTGGGAGTCTGTCATAGATATGGAATACGTCGGAGGACACAATCCCCTCGAAGAACAAGTTACTTACCATATCTGGTAACGTTCTTTCGATGGGATGTTCCTCCGACGTATTCCACATCGCCCTCCCAACCTGCCCCTCTGGAGAATTTCCTATGCGATTGCAGCTTACGTTTCCGCAAGGCTATCTGCAGTCAGGCTAGCAGGAGATTGGTGCCACACGTTCTGGGAAAAAACTACAACTGAGGCTACGGGCGTCGTGCGTCCTATATATAACATCCGGTGATGTCGACCCTCGACGGAGGCACTCGAGGGACATTGGATCGACGACATCGACGCAGGATGCCCTCTGCCGAAAGGTTTCCGAAGCAGCACAGCTGTGGACATTACGGTCATAGATATGGAATACGTCGGAGGAACATCCCATCGAAAGAACGTTACCAGATATGGTAAGTAACTTGTTCTTTTCACTCGCTCATGTGTTTTCCTGACTGATTTTCTATATTCCTTACTGAGTCTGTTAAACTCCATAGGCATCTGCTTTTGCTTGGTGACACACAGCACCTTTTGTGCAGTGCCACTGAGAAGTCCATTCTCCTAATGTTTAATTACATTTTCTTGGGTGAACTACTGTTCCCAAGAATAGTAAGCTGTCCCTATCTTACTTACCGTTACTTTATGGGTCCAGCACACTTCACCCTGGGGGGCTACCTAGTAATTCCTCATGTAACGTTTTGTTACACTAACTTACTTGAATGGCTGGTGGAGGTGGTTTCTTTGTTACTACCTAGTGACCTGTATCTGCAGGCTGATACCTCAGCTGCAGTGCTGCACACAAGGGGGGACCATTTTCCCAAAATGGCCCCTGCCTTCTTTTTTCGCCATTTTATGTTAGTTCGTTTCTTCTAGGCTTTTACTCTGTTTGCATCAGGTTTGAGCCCTTTGTGTAGTTTGCCTTTGGCGGGCTTCAGCCCTGAAGCCCGCCCAGGCTCCAGTGTGTCTAGAAAGGCAGGAAGTTGGGGAGGGTCCCAAAACTTCCTTGTCCTTTGTCTCTAGGTGTGCCTGAGTAAAACCAGTTCCTATTGGCCGGCTGGCTGTCCTGAAAGGTCAGCCACCCTGCTGTGTGATTGACAGCCTAGGGCTTTGAATGAATGGGAACTTGCTTAAAAAGCAAGGCTTTTGGGACTAGAAGCAGAGTCGACCACTGGAGAATAGAATCCGAAGCAGAGGACGAGAGAAGACACCAGCAGCACCCTCCTGGACTGTAAAGTGCCCGGTGAAGCCCTGCAGCTGTGCTGTCCCTGTTTTTGAATCGACAGGGAAGACCCGCAAAGGATGACTTCATCCCTTAGGCTGGTGAAACCAACTAGCCTCGAGACAAACTCTATTTTGGCTCAACCCCCAACTTGCTGTGACTTTTCAAGGCTGCAGAAGCCTAAAACCTCGACCACTTGTGCATGCATTGTCTTCTGAATTCTGAATCTGGCCAGATCTTCGTAGGCATCCAGAGGACCCTACAGAAGCGAGAAATCCGCTTCCAGAGTCCCCTCACCAGAGTACAGGACCGAGGGATCAAGGAAATCCGTTCTTCATTGGCAGTGAAGAAAAGGTGCCAAAACCACAAAGAGCTGCTGAATTGATGGGAATCCATTGCCTCCGAGTACCTCTCGAGTGCTGCTGCAGGGGCCCGCCAGACGTCCTCCCTTTTGTCACCCCGACCAAGGACCAGAAACAAGGGTCTACTGCATTGCATCGTGAAGGCAATCAGCTGGAACACTTTCTTCATTTTCAAGGTACTTTGGGGCTTGGTGTTTTATATCCTTTTGCCATTTGGGGTGCTCCTTACCTTTTGGGAGTGCGTTTTAACCCAACACCAAGACGACCTCCACTTACATGTATTGGCCTTACAGCTTCTGCTTTCTAAAGGTGACTCCTCTTGAGTTGCTGTGATTATTCTTTTGAACACTGACTATTTAAGAACATTTTTCTAAGAAGAACAACATCAGAACTGACTTTGTCCATTGATTTTGGCTGTCCTGGCTTCCTAAATGCCTCCTCCTGAACCTATTGGCTTTGGCAGTGCTTGTTCCCTTACAGCTCTTAAATGTTGAACACTTTAATGCTGGGATAATTGACTGCCTGCATCTTTTTGGGAGAATCTAACGGTTCTTATATTATATATTGCAATAGTGATACTATATAAATGCTATACTGACTTCAACTGACGTCACCTCCGGGTGCTGGAACATGTAGCATATGCCTTATTTACTCACCTGCTTTATTGTTCTTTTTAATTTAATCCTAACTGAGAATTACTGTTACAGCCAATTACTGCCTTTTAAAGAATGCTTTAAATATCTTTGTGTATAAATAAATAATGTATTATAACTTGGTGTGTAAGTGTTTACTTGGATACCTGTATTTACTTGTTTCATTGCACAGCTCTACACGCAGTATTACCACCCTTAAGATAGGCATGGCTGCTCACTCACACTACCAACTTGTGTAGTACAGGCCTATATTAAAAGGTGGGTCTAATACCAAGGAGATTAAGTCTTGTGTTTATTTTATTTGTATGGCGCACTGAACCCAAAGGTAACTGGGCGCAAGAGGTAGAAGAAAACTTTAGGCTTAGGTTACATAGTACTAGGTACCAAGGTAGTTTACATAGTATAAGGTACCAGGAAAGTGGCAGTGTAGATGATACATACAAGATGAAAAGTACAAGATACACTCAGTAAGATTATCGTCAGATAGTAAGTCTGTTACATGTTAATAAGTAGATGCAAACAGTAAAGTTATTATCTATTACAAATTCCAATATGCAATACTGGAAAGCAGTGTAAAAGATAATTAGTTCTCAGCCAGTTCACAATATTTCGTATGAAACTGAAGTAATTTTGTTCAACTCTTAGTGCGAGAGGGAGTGAGTTCCAGTTTGTGCAGCCTTAACTGGGAAGCTGCTACCACCAGATTTTTTTAAATCTAGGTATATTGAGGCAGAAGGAGTTTGCAGTCCTAGAGGGGCGGCTGGAAGTTTTCCTGACTATATACGTTCAGTAAGGTATAGTGGGGCAGCATTGTTGAGGCATTTGAAAGTCAAAGAAGCTGTTTTGAGCAGGATTCTGTCGTTGATTGTCATGGTTTTGTCTACTTAGCTCGGATATGTGCTCTCTATTTGGAATATTTAGCGCCTTTCTTAGTGCATTATTCTGTAGGGTTTGAATTTTATTTAGGATGTCCTTGCTAGCTTCCATGTAAAAGGGCATTGCAGTAATCCAATTTCGAGAGTATGAGGGCGTTTGTTAAGGTAATGCAGCTTGTTTTAGATGAGTATGGCCTGCAAGCCCTAATTAATTTGCATGTGTAGGCTGTTGCCGATGCCATGCTGTTTACTTGTTTGCTCAAGGTTAAGGTAGAGTCAAGATAGAAGCCTAAGGTTGTTACTTCCTTTACAACCTTCATGGTGTTACCATCAATGTTAAGTCTAATAGTCCGTGTTGAGTTTTTTTAGGTTGGCCGTGGTTCCGAGAATCAGGAGCTCGGTTTTCTCGTCATTCAGAGAGGCCATGGGTTGCCATCCATGCCTGAATGAGGAGGTAGATTTTATTCACAAGAGCCGTGTCCTTGAGGTAATTGCCCGAAAGGGGTATGAGGATCTGGGTGTCGTCTGCATAGTTCGTGTCGGTGACACCCAGATTATCCAATTTGTCAAACAGCGACTTTGTAAATATGTTGTACATAGTGGGCGAAACACAAGAGCATTGTGGTACGCCGCAGGTTATGGGGATAGGGTCTGCTGGGGGGGAGAAGACTCTTAGTCCTGTTATTTAAGAAGGATTGGACCCATGCTATTGCGTCCATGGAGAAGTGAGCCGCCGAGGAAAGGTGTTTGCACAAGACTTCATGGTCCACCAAGTCAAAGGCAGCTGACAAGTCAAGGAGGAGTAGCGTGGCAGTTTTCCCTTTGTCCTTAAGCTCCTCAATTTGAGTCTTTAAGTCATTTAGTGCCATTTCAGTGCCATGTTCTGGCCTGAAACCTGATTGACGGACACCTAGGAGGTGGTTTGTTTCAAGGTATTGCTGTATTTGGAGATACGCTACTTTTGTCAAGTATTTTAAGTAAAAAAGGCACTGTTGTAATTTGCCTGTAATTAGTTGGAATGGAAGGGTCCAATGTTTTCTTTTTTAGCATGTGTAAGACCCATGAGTCTTTTAAGTTACTTGGTACAATGTTAGCTGAGAAGGACGCGTTGATTAGTTTGGAGATGAATGATGCAAGGTCTCTGTCTGCATCTTTAATTAATTGTGCCATGCAGTTGTCGCCCTGGCACCTTTATGGTTTCAGTGAGGAAATAATTTTCTCAACTTCAAGGGTGGAAAATTTGGAGAAGTTTAATTGATCTGGTAAATTAGTCAATCCACTGGGGATTAAGACTTGCGTGTCCTGGTTAGGTCGGGTGGATTTATTGTTGACAATCTTGTTTTGGAGCAGTACTATTTTTTTTTTTGCCAAAGCGTTCTATATGTTAGTACACCAGAGTTTGTCTTTTACAATGTTGTCTGCCAGTGGAGTAGGAGCTTCCATTTCACGTAGGATTGTGAATAGCTCCTTAGTATTAGATCTTGCTTTAGTAATCCTGTCACTGTATAAATCTTTTTTTGTGCAGATTATTAATTTTTTATAGTTATCAGAGAAGTTAATCACATTGGTCTTATTTTCTCCTGAAGGGGTATGTTGCCATATAGCTTCTAGTTTTCTTTTTTCTAGTCCAAGGGCTTTTAGATGTGGTGTAAACCAGGCATTCAAATGCGCCTGTTGTTTGCTTTTACGCAATTTGATGGGTGCAATAATGTCTAAGGCATTAGACATTGTGCTGTTGTAAGCGTCAACTAGAATCTTAGGGTCAGAGACAGTCGGGAGTGAGTTCTTGTTCCTTGTGGGAAGGGGGGGGAAACGATGTCTTTGTCAGTTGGTGCTTGCTTATTTATAGCCACCGTAAAGGCAATCAGAAGGTGGTCTGTCCATAGTTGTGGTGTTAAAGAGTTGATAGATAGTCCACAATTCATATTAGCCACCCAGTTGGCATGGGTCGGCTGAGTCACTCTTTGGGTAAGTCCCTGTTCTGAGAGCATGTTAGATATTGCTAGAGCATTTTTGTCTGTTGGATTGTTGAAGCCAAGGTTAAAGTCTCCTAACAATAGTACTTGTGAGGATTCTTTGTTATTGTTTGAGAGAATACTCGAAATGTCCTCCTCAAAGGAGCCAATGGGTTCAGGAGGCCTAAATACTAGATAGATCGTTAGGGTGCTAGAGTTGGAGATCGGTACTTTGGCTGTGAGAATTTCACAAGATGTAATTGAAGGAGAGGGAGCTAATCTGATCGCTAGGTTCGATTTAGTGATAAGGGCGATGCCGCCGCCTCTAGCATCATGTCTGTCTGCTCTGAAAATTTGGAATTTTTCAGGGACTGCTAATGCAAGGGCTGGGCCAGCTGCTGCATGTACCCATGACCCTGTGACTGCTAGGATGTCTAGGTTATTCATAGTAATCAGGTCAGCTATTTCCGAGGCATGTGCCACTAGAGATCTAGCATTTATTAGGGCAGTTGATTTTAGTAAGGTTATTGAGGTCCTAAAGGTTTGTGAGTTTGGATGAGCTAGGTTTAGTCTTTGATGGATTATTAGGTGATGGTTTCTGTATTTTGGAGGTAGCCGCCTTATTTAGGTTGTGAGGCAATTTATCCTCCTAGAAGTTATTACTGGGATGGTGGCAAGGATTGGATAAGTAGCTGATACGTGGTTCATAAAGGCAAGGTAGTCTAGCTCGGAGTCTGTTGTTTCTAGCAGCGAGAGGGCAGGGTAAAGACGTTCGATTGGTAATTGTCAGGAGTTGTGGGCCTGCGATATAGAAACTTACAGCTATGCTCAGTTGGATAATCGTTACTGCAATGATTGATAGTAAAGTCCGTTGGGCAATCTTGGGAGTCATATTTCAGCTCACGTCTTAGGAGTAATTGTCTGGGTGGGGCCTTTGGAGATATGACCTTACAGTTATGGCGAATATACAGGGATAGCTAACTATGTAAATCACTTTTACTTCTTTCACTTCCTAGGCAGTGGTTAGCACGTAGTATATCATAAAGCCATGGTAAGATCACAACATGGGCAATAATTACTGATTATGGCAGTTAGATCACAATATATGCTATGAAGCACTAGCAGGGCAACAACATGTACAGTACACACTGATATTAGCAGTTGGAGGACAATATATGCTATGAAGCAGTAGTGGGATAACATCATAATTCGATTATCATTTGGGCAATAATAAAAGTGTCCATCAATTAGTATGTGGAGGCAGCACTTAGGCCATAAAGTGAAGCTATGGGCAAGTGATTAGGGCGTTTACATCATGATCAGGCGGACAGTTTGACGAACAAATCATCTTGGAGAAATAGGCACAGATAAAGCCTGAGTGGGGACAAGTCATTGGGGGAAGGTAAGTACAGTAGAACGGCCGCGCTGTATAGTGACTCAATGCCAGCAGGGAATGGATTACGCTTAGTGACGGTAGGAGACCCAGTTGCAAGGATTTAGGGTCGGGAAAAGAGTCAAATCAGATCTGTAGTTGAATTGCAAATCAGCCATGGGACGCATAGGGCATACTTCAGCCGTACTCTTACGTGTGGCGGGATAGTAGCGTGGGTAGCCTACCTTGGTAGTCCTAGGTCAGATAAGTTAGCTGCAACGCGCATCAGTGCGCAAACAGGTGCAAAATAGGGCCTTTACCCTTGGGCCTGTGCCAGCAAATGTAGGGCATTTCAAATGACCAAGCGTTGATAGGCAACGAGGTATACAGCCTCGCTCTGGCGCCGTGCGGCCATTTTCGGAGCAGGCTATGATTTCAATTATGATCCAGGTGAAATTCAAAGCAGAAAACCCTCCGCAAGTGATCTTGCTCTAAGATGTGTTCAAAGGGCTTTGAGTGTAAGTGTATGGAGGTCTCCTTGCATCATGGTGCTCACCTAGAGTGGGCGCGGGCCTCCGTGAAGCGATGTGCTGGTCCAGACGAACGTTGCAGTGATCAGCTGCTCCTGCTTTGCTGATCCTGCGTCGGGGATGCTGGTGGGAGAAGGGCTCCTGCCCTCTCTGTTTTCGGGATGCAGTTGGACTGCACTAATTCTTACCTAACACTTGTGTCCTTTAAGTCTGCTGATGCTGAAAACCATTTTACTAGTTGCAATAACATCAGCCCGCAGGGTGGGCGAGTTGCAGGCACTTTTCCTGTAAGCCTCCATCACTATATTCTATAAAGACAAAGTGGTTCTTAAAGTGAAGCTTTCCTTTCTGCCAAAGATAGACTTCCATTTGTCTCAGATTGTCTCAGATTGTTTTACCAACTTTTTACCTGCCTCCTCATCCTGGGAAGGAAGAGGAGAGATTGCATAGACTGGACCCAAGAAGGGCTTAGTTTCTATATCTCACAAATGGCTACATTTCGCCAATTATTATTTGATCAATTATTTATTGGTTATAGAGGTCATAAATTAGGTTTGGCGTTAACAAAACAAACGCTATCCAGATGGATTATTCTTTCTATTGGGGAATGTTAGAAATTGGCTGGTAAAGATCCTCCGGAGGGTCTGAGGGCCCATTCAACATTGTCTGCTCTTCAAAGAGGGTGCCAATTAAGGACATCTGTGCAGCAGCCACTTGGTCTACCATTCACACTTTTGTAAAACCTTTCCGAGGGGATTGGGTCCTTCGACGTATTCCTGATCTATGACAGTAATCACCACAGCTGTGCTGCTTCGGAAAATCTTTCTGCGTCCTGCGTCGATGACGTAGATACGCCGTCCTCGAGGACCTCCTCTGATGGCCG
Organism: Ambystoma mexicanum; assembly: GCF_040938575.1. NCBI lineage: Eukaryota > Metazoa > Chordata > Amphibia > Caudata > Ambystomatidae > Ambystoma > Ambystoma mexicanum. Next base: position 1,237,186,119 of record NC_090927.1, on the reverse strand, counting down.
ACGTCACCAGATGTTATAAGTAGGACGCACGACGCCCGTAGCCTCAGTTCCGTTTTTTCCGCGAACGTGTTCGCTTCGGAGATCTCGGCGCACCTCGACTCTTCTGAGTTCTGTTCTTTCGGTTCCTCGAACCTGTTCGTTTGTGTATTATTTTGACGAGATGTCTTCGTCTTCTTCTACCCCGCGACTGGGCTTTAAGAAGTGTGGGGACTGCGGGTCCAAGATGTCGGTGACGGATTCGCACGTCGCTTGCCTCTGCCGTCTCGGGGAGGACCATGACACGGATGACTGTGTGGACTGCCAGTCGCTTACTTTGAAGGCCTTGCGGGAGCGAAAGAAGAAGCTCTCTGTGGGTAAGGTGGCCAAAGCTCGTATGCCGAGGTCCTTTGGACTTTCGACAGATGATTCGAGGGGCGACTCTCCGCATCGTCGTCGTCGGTCCGGGAGGTCTCGGTCCCGGAGTAGGTCCCGCCATTCCTCTGCCTCTTTGAGGCACTCACGGAAGCGCCGTCATCGGTCGCCTTCCCGGTCCTCATCTGAGGACGCCGCCCGTCGGCGGGTTGCTTGTCCCACCAAGCATTCGACTCCTGAAGAATGGGCTTCATTCGGTAAGGAGATGTTGGCGTTTCTTGAAACGCAGGGCTCCGGTCCGTCCGCGCCTCCGAGAGGGGTAGGCCGTGACCGTACCAGAGACACTGCTTGTACGCCTTTCGGGCTCGAGTGGTCGGCACAATTTGCGGGAGAGGTCCTGCTCGGACAAGGGGAATCGTTCTGGTCATGCCTGTTCCAGGTCCCGGTCCTCGATGCCCTCGAGTCCGCGTGTGCCTGTGAAGTCTTCGAAGAAGACGTTGACGCCTTTGGCGCCAAGGTCGTCGATGGACAGTCCCGAGGCTCCTCCTCCGAGGAAGTCGTCGACGTCATCGGCGCCTAGGCTGTCGGTGCCACGCTCGACGCCGATCCCCTCGACGCCTTTCAAGACTGTTGTGTCGGAGGTTCCCCGTGGCACGGTGAATCCCCCTAGAAAGGCTCTGGCCAAGGCAAAACATGTCTTCCTCCCTTATTCTGTGCCCACATTCCAACCTCTAGATTATATTTCTGAGGTGGAGGAGGGTTCTGAAGATGGGTTGTTTCCTGACACGGTACCAGAGGAGATTGTTTCTGGTCATAGTCAGTTTGAGTACCTGCGTCAGTCGCTGCACGATGCCAGCTGTCTGGATACCTCTCCGGAGGTGGAGTTCTGTAGGCCTGAGCCTGGCACCCATGCCGAGTCATCGTACTGGCGCCTTATGTCGAGGGTCACGGACTACTTGGGGTGGTCTGCGCCCCCAGTGGATTTTTTGCAGGATGACCTCACGGATATCCTCGACCAAGGTCCACCCACTGACCCGGTTCTGCCTTTTACATGCGGCCTTGCAGAGAAGGGTGGCAGCGGCTTGGACTGCTCCGGAGAGTCTCCCGGCAGTGAGCAAGTCTTTGCCGCGAAAATACCGTCCAGCCAGTAGTGACCCCTGCTACTTGACCACGCACCCCACGCCGGAGAGTTTGGTGGTGCAGGAGGCTACGGCCCCAGCAAAGCAGGCGTCGTATCCTACCATCCCTCCTGATAGGGACAACAAGCGTTTTGATGGTTGGGCGAAGAAAGTGTTTTCTTCAGGGGGTATGGTGCTTCAGGCAGCCAACTCCGTATGTGCCCTGTCACGTTTCACGCACACTCTGTGGAACTGTATTTCCTTAGCGGCTGAACATATTCCCGAAGGGGACGAACGGGATGGTTTTCTTGCTATTATACAGGATGGCAAGGATGCCATGTGTGAGTCTGTTCAGTCGGGTCTGGACATGCCAGATTGTGTCAGCCGGTCCATGGCGGCGAGCACAGTGATACGCATATTTGCGTGGTTGCGGAAGTCGGGGTTTGCTCCTGATGTGCAAAGCTGGCTCCTCAACATGCCCTTTGATGGTGAACATCTTTTTGGCAGCAAGGCTGACGAGAGCCTTGAGAGGTTGCAGACCTCCAAAGCTGCAGCGAAGTCGTTGAGCGCTGCAGTCCGCCAACCTCTGCCTTTTTGTCCTAGGGACAGCAATGAAGGGGAGGTTCCTTTCGTTATTACTCATCCTTTAGTAAAGCGACAGGAGCTGCAAGTCAAAGGGGCCACCGTAGGAGTGCCAGAGGTGGAAAACAAGGTACTCGAGGTGCCAAGGCCGCTCGGGCAATTGCCTCTTTGCCCTCAGGCAATGCTGCAGCCGCTACAACTCAGTCATGAGACCATGTCCCATGATTCGCCCGTTGGGGGAAGGCTGGCGCAGCATCTTGTAGAATGGCGTGCCATTACCTCAGATGTGTGGGTTCTGGAGATCATAGCCCACGGCTACTGTCTTCCCTTTCGGCAGAGGCCTCACGACAATCCACCAGGGAATCTCTCTTTGAAGAGTCCGGATCCGCTCCTTGCGCAGGAAATACAAGCCCTGCTGGAGAAAGGCGCCATAGAGCTGGTGCCTGTAGTGGAGAGGAACAAGGGATGGTATTCCCCTTATTTTTTGATTTCGAAGAAAGATGGGGGATTGAGACCCATCATGGCCTTGCGCGGTTTGAACAAACTCCTCAGGAAGGACAAGTTCAAGATGGTATATATAACTGAAGGGGTTGGTAGCCGCCGGAAAATTTAAACCATTCTCAAGTTTTCGAATGTTGTGTTATTTATAAGGAACTGTAGTGGAGTTGGGATTAGTCACCTTAACCCCAGCGTAAAAGTATTCAGATTATCCCCACATTTTAGAGACATGACCAATGTTATTCGAATAAATCACAACAGCTTTTCTAAATCCCTTGATTCAGGGGACATGTATTTATTTACATGTATTGTAAGTGAGAATCAAATCATCAACATATAAACATAAAAAAAATCATTGACATTATATATGGTCAAGGAATGGAGACATTGTTTAGAACCAGTTTTACCCATATCTAAGAAAAAACATGAGGTCAAAAATTGGAAAACAATTTTGGATTTAACAGAAGACTATTTTCTGTGTGAAAACCATTCTCAAAGATCGATTGATTCCTAATATTCAAAACAAAAACAACAAACACACAAAAATAATTCTTGCTAATGTGGTAGTTTTCTAGTAAAGCAATAATGAATTCTAATACATCCAATATTGACACAACAAATTTATGATGCAATGTTACCAAGATAGTGATACCCAAAATTCAGTGCATTCGAGGTATATGGCTTGACTTTTATTCTGAGGGCTATTTAGTCAGGCAAAATCCTGTTTGTGATGAAAATCTTGCACATTAGTATGGTGGTTACCAATCCTTGGTCTACGTCGGGAACTAAAAATCCCTGATAGTTAGCTAACAGCAGGTAAAGGCCTGCTGCAATGACGTTTCGGCTTCTGAGTGGACAGCCTTCTTCTGGGCCAGTAGGATTGGAAAAGCCTAAAGTAATGTGTAAGAAAAAAAGAAACATAAATAATCTATTTTAAGTACTGGGCTCGCTCGAATTTGTATGTTAAGAGCAAGCGTGGCTGGGTCTACAGTTAAAAAGAAGGAAAAGTAAGCTCAGAAACACATATAGATGTGTATTCTGGAGTGGGGGGGGAATTAAAAACAGACTCACCTTGGGTGTGTCCGGGCTGGAAAGGGAGGGGACGTGATGGAACTTGTGGACTGCGTGTGTGTCTTTAATATTGGTCTTCTCAATCGACTCTTGTATGTGCGGAAATGGCCGCCGAAGAGGCTGGTGATCAAAACACACAACAAAGGAAAAGGCATGTGATGTTGAAAGGCATAGAATTACTATTTACAACTAAAATATGACAACTAATTGTCATAAGACTTATAAATATCAAGGTTAAGCATGTTTCTTTATCTTACCCAGGCACAGGAACAGGCTGTGGTGAGGCTGCGCCTTGCAAGTAACTAGACAGCTATGTATGTCCAGAACCATTCCCAGGCAGGTTGAACTAGACAATTCATATTGATGTAATTCCTGTGAAAGGCAGAGGGGCAGATTTTGGCAAAATGACATGGAAGAATGCCGTGCTATATTGAACTAGCAGAGTTTGTGGCGCTGGGTGAGTCTGCTGAAGACTGGAGCCTACCTTCAAGCGGTTATGGAAAAGGAAAAGCGTAGTTTCGTTGGCCGCTGTAAGTAGATGGAAAGCTTGGAGCTGCGTCCGGGATGTACCTCAACTGGACGGTGTATTGCTGAGTTGCGAGCATGCGCTTACGGCTGATGATTAAAGCGGTCGAAGTGCGCATGTGTCGCAAGTCGGGACCGGGACACCACTCCACTCGCGCATGTATTGTAGAGGCTGCGTCTGCCATAAGGTTCCTGTCTTGCACACAGGTTGCAGCGACATCCGAGAACGATGGCGGATGCGAAACCCCTCCCGAGTGGGCGTTCCAAATCGCAACCTCTGTATGCTGTTCCTTTTGGCGAACGGGGACACTATTGCACTCGCGCATGCGCTGCGAGGATAGCGTCCGCCGCAAGCCGCCCGTCCTGTGTGCGGGCCATAGCGCCGTCTGGTGGTGGCTAGTGGTGTGAGCCTGGGGGAAAGAAGGGTAAAGTAGAGAAGATATAGTGTGTACTGATAACACACTATAGAAAAAACGTATTTTCTATTTCTTAATCATCAAATCGCTCTAAAAGCGAGCCGCTCTAAGTTGGCTCAGTATGCCCTATTTATGTCACAAGGATGAGGATAGGGAGAGTAAGTGTGTGTAAAGCTCCCTATGGCCTCAGTGTATTTTAAGGAAGATATGACCTGATAGTATAAGAGGAAACCATATGGTGGAGGTGGCAATGGGCCTCTGGTACAACACAAGAGGATATAAGGGACAGTGTTAAATCCATAAGGTTCTCGATGGGGCATTGTAAGTATGGATCCCCTGGAGGGGGTAGCAAATCAACATAGGATGAATGGTATAACACGGAGTAAAGACATCCTAGTGACATCTGGAGATACTACGTCTCCAGGGTATTAGGGTGAAAAGGGTCTGCGGCGCAAAGATGGAATACTGATGTAAAAATCCAACTTGCTGGATTCGCGCCTATAAAGTATAAAGAATGATTCTGTAGATGTCGACTCAAAAAAGATTATCTGGAGGGGGAGGCTTCATTCAATCCATGTTCAATTGTCCGTAATTTGAAAATCCACCAAGCTTCCTTGTAATTTAAAGCATTTTTGATGTTGGAAGTATTCTGAATTTTGTCCAGGACCCACCATTTCAACTGGTCTTGTGTGTGTTTAAATTCCAAAAAATGGGAGACCAGTGGTGCTGAGATGGCATGACATCTTATTTTTGAACGATGTTCACCGATGCGTTTGTGTACCGGTCTTTTAGTTTGTCCCACATACCGGAGGCCGCATGGGCATTCTATGGCGTATATCACATTGGGTGTCTTACAGTTGGTGAATTGTCGAAGGGACCATTCTCTGCCTTCGATTGTAAAGGATTTGGTTTTGCTTGTATACTTACAAGATGTACAGTTACCACATGGGTGGTGGCCTATAAGTGTTCTAAGATCCCAGAGTCCTGTTCTGGATGTCTTTTTAGGCAAGCGGGCATGTGTGAGCCATTCACTAAGATTTTTAGATCTTTTGAGAGCCATCCTGGGTAATGGTTCATCAGGAAGATTTTGGTGGACAAGGGGCCAGAATTGTTTAATAATCTTTTTAATATTATTAGTATCTGGTCCAAAAGTAGTCACACAGGTGATTCGTTCTTCTTGTATGTCGTGATTCTTAGGTTGGAGTAAAGTTTCCCTTGGGATACATAGAACTCTTTTGCGTGTGTTCTTAAGTAGTTTCCTAGGGTAGCCGCGTGCCAAAAATTTGGATTCAAGGTTTGATGCATGCTGCCGATATTGTTGAGTTTCCGAACAGTTCCTACGAACTCTTAGGAACTGACCAAATGGTAAATTAGTTCTCAGACTTTGCGGGTGATTACTGTTGAAGTGTAACAATGTGTTGCGATCAGTTTCTTTGCCATACAATGTACATCGGAGTTTATTGTCATCTTTGATGATAGTTAAGTCCAAGAAATGTATAGCTGCTTGGCTACTGTTCAAAGTGAATTGAATTTCTGGAGCTTGAGTATTCAGCCATGTGTGAAATATAGCTAACTCTGGTGTGGTACCTTTCCAGATAAACAGAATATCGTTCAAGATGGTTACTCTCTCTCAAGTCCTCCAGGCCCTTCAACCCCAGGACTGGTTGGTGTCTCTCGACCTCAAGGACGCTTACTTCCATGTGCCGATTCATCCCAAGCACAAGAAGTTCCTGAGGTTCGCGGTTGGCGACTCGCACTTTCAGTTTCGGGTCCTGCCGTTCGGATTGACCTCCGCCCGAGGGTTTTCACCAAGCTCATGGTGGTGGTGGCAGCGCATCTCAGGAAAGGGAGGATTCATGTCTACCCCTACCTGGACAATTGGTTGATCAGGGCGAGCTCTCCCGAGCAAGTCCTGGATCATCTGTCCGTCACCTGCCAGTCCCTCCACAGGCTAGGCTTCTCCCTCAACTTAAAGAAGTCCCACTTGACGCCAACTCAGCGGCTCCAGTACATCGGAGCAGTGCTCGACACGTCCCTTGGGCAGTGTTTTCCTCCCCAGGTGAGGGCTCATCACATTCAGCAGATGGTGCACAAGTTTCAACATGCCCAGAGTCTCCCGGCGTTCGAGTTCTTGAGGTTGCTCGGCCTCATGGCCTCATGGCATCCTGCATTCTTCTGGTGCCAGAGGCTCTACTGCGGATGAGATCTTTGCAGTGGGCTCTCAAGATCCAATGGTCACAATCCTCCGGCAGGATGTCAGACCCTGTTCAGGTGCCGCCCTCGGTCGCCCAGGACCTTCTGTGGTGGGCTGTCGAATGCAATCTGATGAAGGGAGCTCCATTTTGGCTTCCCTGGCCGGAGGTGACGATCGTGACGGACGCATCCCTCACGGGATGGGGAGCTCATGCCAACGAGTTGACAGTCAGCGGTCGTTGGTCTCCGTCGGAGTCCAGACTTCATATCAATCTGTTGGAGCTGAGGGCCGTCAGGCTTGCCCTGAAGGCTTTTCTGCCGACTGTGCGAGGAAAGAATGTCCTGATTCTGACGGACAACACAGTGGCCATGCACTACCTCAACAAAAAGGGGGGGCAGGGTCACTTCCTCTGTGCAGGGAGGCGATGTAGCTCTGGTTCTGGGCTATCCAGCAGGAAATTTCGATCTCGGCAGTTCATCTGGGCGGAGACGAAAACGAGACGGCGGACGCTCGGAGCAAGCAGAGCGTGATCTCTCACGAGTGAGAGTTGGCTCAGGAGATTCTCCTGGAGATCTTCGCCCTCTGGGGGACCCCTCAAGTGGATCTCTTCGCCTCCAGTGTCAACCGGAAGTGCGAAAGGTTCTGCTCGCGGGAATTTCCTCCGAGAGGAGTCTTAGGGGACGCGTTTGTGGTGGAGTGGTCCTACCCACTGCTGTACGCGTTTCCTCCAGTCCCCGTCATCCTGCAAGTGCTGGGGAGGTTACGGAGATTCGGTGCCCGGATGATCCTCATTGCTCCGGCTTGGGCTCGGAGGACGTGGTACCCGGATTTTCTAGACTTGTCCATCTGCCCTCCACGTCGTCTTCCCTACCAAGACGATCTGCTCTCACGGGAGGGGGGTCAGGTTCTCCATCCAAAGGTCAGATACCTCAACCTTCACGCTTGGCTTCTGAAAGGTTGAGGTATAAGGATTGGGACCTCCTTGAAGAGGTGATGGAGGTGTTGCTTTCGGCCAGACGGCCGGCAACAAAGTCCCTGTACCGTTGCCGTTGGAGAAAGTTCTGCGACTGGTGCAGGGTTAAGAATGTGGATCCTTTTTCATGTGACATTCCTTTAGTTCTGTCTTTTTTGCTTTCTTTGGCCCACAGGGGCCTGCAAGTGGGTACCATTAAAGGTTACCTGGCGGCGCTGTCTATATTTAAGTGCTCGTCTGAGGAGTGTTCTTATTTTAAAATTCCTTTAATTTCTCAGTTTCTGAAAGGGCTCACTAATGTGTTCCCTCCGTCACCTTTCCAGGTGCCCGGTTGGGATTTGAACCTTGTTGTCAAGTTCTATTGGGTGCTCCATTTGAGCCTTTGCATTCTTGTCCTTTGAGACTGTTAACTCTTAAAACTGTATTTTTAGTTGCAGTTACTTCCGCTCGCTGAGTGAGTGAGTTACAGGCACTTTCAGTTAAGCCACCCTTCACTGTGTTTCATAAGGACAGGGTTGTCCTTAGGGTTCGTCCTTCCTTTCTTCCGAAGGTGGTGTCGGAATTTCATTTAAGCCAGAAGGTTATTCTTCCGGCATTTTATCCTCCTCCACATCCTGGTAAGGAAGAGTAGAGGCTCCATAGGCTGGATCCTAGGAGAGCTTTAAGCTTCTACATTTCACGCATGTCCTGGGTCAGAGTGGACAATCAGCTCTTTATTGGTTACGCTGGAAAGCGTTTGGGACAAGCTGTTACCAAGCAGACTTTGTCTCGATGAATTATCTTGGCAATTTCTGAATGTTACCGCTTGGCGGGTAAGGACCCTCCGGTAGGCTTACGGGCCCATTCTACTAGGGGTATGGCTGCCTCTACTGCCCTGCAGAGGGGTGTTCCTATTCGTAACATCTGTGATGCAGCCACCTGGGCTTCGGTCCATACTTTTGTACGTCCCTACTCCCTTGATTCTATCCGTGGGCAGGATCTGACCTTTGGCAAGGCGGTCCTTTACTCTGCAATTTGATTGGGCTTTCTAAATTTGTATATTATACATTATTTTCCCACCTCCTTACGTTGGTACTGCTTTGGGAGTCTGTCATAGATATGGAATATGTCGGAGGACCCAATCCCCTCGAAGAACAAGTTACTCTCTTACCTGGTAACGTTCTTTTGATGGGATGGTCCGACGACATATTCCATATCGCTCCCTCCCTGCTTGACCCGCTACAGAATTTCTTATGCTATTGCAGCTTACGCTTCCACAAGGCTTTCTGTGGTCATACTGGCAGAAGATTGGTGCCACACGTTCTGGGGAAAAAACTACAACTGAGGCTACGGGCGTCGTGCATCCTACTTATAACATCTGGTGCCGTCGGAGGAGGTCCTCGAGGACGGCGTATCGACGTCATCGACGCAGGACGCAGACGCCGAAAGATTTTGCGAAGCAGCACAGCTGTGGTTATTACTGTCATAGATATGGAATATGTCGTCGGACCATCCCATCGAAAGAACGTTACCAGGTAAGAGAGCAACTTCTTCGTCTGGACTCGACTTCCACTCAGGAAGGGGGATTTGTGAAGGCAGTCCTTCATTCTGTCCATGATAATTCTTAGGGACATGTCTAAATTCTTACTCCCTCCTCCAGCACCAATATTGCTTGGGAAGCTATCAAAAGATGAGGAATACGTGAGAGGATACAATCAATTTGAAGAACAAGTTACTTACCCCTGGTAACATTCTTTCAATTGGATGTTCCTCCCACATAATCCTCATCGCCCCTCCCAGCCTACCCAGCTGTACAATTTACGTGTTCCACTTTACGCTGTTAGAGTCCATTACGGTTTAATACCTCAAAACGGGGAAAAACAGAACTGAAGCCAACCGGCGCTGCGCGTGCTACATATACTGGTGATGATGTCGGGCGGAAGTCACCTAGGGAAATCAAGTCGACCAGACCAGAAAAAATTTTCCAAAGCATCTGAAGCTGTAAAGGAAATATCAAAAGATGAGTACTACATGGGAGGAACATCCAATCGAACAAGTAACCCGTTCTTCTGCGATTAACAAAAGCAAGATGTATTTGGATTCCCCTGGGTTTCTCGTTTTCAAACTTCATGGGAGTCCCACCTTTCCTTGGTGGTTGTGATTCCAGAGCCCTCAATCCATGTGCTTGCTGCAAGGCCAAATATGCTCTTAACGGAGCATTTCCGTGCTTGTGGTTTAGCCCTTTTCTTTCGGCCCAGGCCAGTGGACCCAACACATGTGAGCTACCATTTTCATCGGGACACCTGTGCCAACGAGTGAGGAATAGTGTATTTTTTTCCAATTTTTCGCTTTTCCTGTACATTCTGAGTAAGAAATGTTTGCGCCATCAATGCAAGCTGGGTGTATTTGAATTCCCACAGTTCCTCTTTTCGAAAATTAAAATGTATCTGGTTCCTTGTTTTATTTTTTGTGGGAGTGATGCACCAGCCCTAAATGTATAATAGTAAACTTTATTTGTATCTCGTTCATAAGAACTTTTACCAATTTCGTAGTATCTATAAATCCTTTAAAAAAATAATTTCAATATATATCATACAATCACCGAAAATATTTCAATTTCATAATGCACAATTAAATACAAATAAAATAGATAAGTTACATTTCCTTTGAACAAAGAGGTACTTGGAAATCTCTTTCCACAAACCGCAAAGTGCAACATGCATGGATTCCGAGTCTGTGTTCAGACAGTAATTCCAGAATGCAAGTGTATTAATCGATTCATATCTGCTCACATATTGTCCCAACATACACATGTAGATTGTTCCTAGCACTCTGCATTCCGTAAACACAGGTCGAGCCGTCTCTATTTTGTCTGGTGGTTGACATATATGACAATTTCTGCTCTCAAATACTGTTTTAACATAGGCCCCTTGAATTGACAGTAAAGGTAATTGATTTGTTCGTAACCAGAGCATTAAATTACAAACAGCAGGGCTGGGACTACGCATCAAATATGTTTGAGTTTTAAGATAACTATCCATTACACCAGCCATATGTTTAAAATTTCTCAAAGTGTACAAATGTTCATAATTACTGACCCAATCCCAACATTCCAGTTGCTCTTAAAAATATCTTTCATAACCTCGTAACTTGTGTCCCTCTCGAAGTCCGACATCCACTCAATACGAGTAAAGCACTTCTCATTCAGTTGCGCAAAAAACCAGTGTGGTTCTTAAGCTCCAATCCAGGGTCCCCAACCTTTTGTGGGTAATGAGCAACATTTGCTTATCAAGTCAAATAGTGAGCAACAGCTGTACCTCGATGGAACATATTGTCTTTCAGGTGGTGGCAAAATGATTTCCACCCAAATTACAACAGTAGCACATGGAATTTTGCAAATCGAATCTATTAATGTGCAGCAATTTAATAGTAAGTCGAGGTCCAAATCTAGACCAGGTGACGTTTGCACTAAGTTTTGTATGGAAGTGTATGAAAAACATCAACAGATGCAAGGTCCCAACAGTGCACAGGAGTATTTTTCAATGTGTTTTCATGATGCCTTTGCTGACAACATAATGCCAGTATAAAAAGCATTGTTATGCTTGCCCTGCCCATACGTGTCCATACATACAGGCTGCACCAATATATGTCAGTATTACCATAGAGGAACTCCCAGCTAGGAAACAAATTCCATGCCACAGAAAGAAAGTATATCCAGACTGGCTGTAACAATGACTAGCACTTAATGATTTATGTTTGCTTTTTATTCTTGATGCCCAGTACAAAAATGCCATGCCACACTACAAATATATGGCTAGCTAGGCACTTATTAGTTTGGTTTTAGCCTTCATGCCAGTAGAAAAATGTATTACCACCGTAATAAAGTAAATGTAGATTGGCACCACCAATGTATGCCAGTCTAGCCATGTAACAACACTTATGTTTTCTTTACCCCTAAATTACACTAAAGAATCTTTACTGTGCATCAAGGTGTGGTGGCCAAGAGCCTTGCAGCAAATAAGTAATATAAGCAAACAAAGAGAGAGACACAGGGCCTCATCACGAGTTGCATTAGCTCCCACCCCGCCGGATCACGGTTTGGGCGCTTGCTGTTATTCCCCATTGGACCAATTGGGGAATTTTTGGTGCAATTACCGCGAGGTAATACAGCCGGTTGTAATTGCACCCAAAATGGTCATTTTTACTGCCTGTTCACCCGCAGCTCTGAGCTGGGGGTAAACATGCCAGACTGGAGATTGGGCAGACCCTTAAATGCAGCAGCATTTAAGGGCTACCACCCAACTGGTGATCAGGCCGACAGACTTATGGTAAATAATGCTAACCCAATACTCCTGCATAACATAGCATATCATGGCATGGCATAGCATAGCAAAAAACAAGGGGGTGTCCTGGGAGTCCCTCTGCCGGACATTAGTCCCGGTTACGAGAGACTTAGCTAATTTATCTTTCACAGAGGAGAAGTGTCTGAGGTTGCTGTTGGTATTCTTGTTCAGAGGAGAATTGCCTAGCATTTCGGTGCTGGACTGCCCCTGGGCAGGACAAAGACTGATATGTTTGGGATATTTCTCCTCTGTGAAAGTTAGTGAGCTAACAAATCTGGGTAAGGCTCTTGCAACCAGGACTAATGTCTGGCAGAGACTCCCAGGACCCCCCTTGTTTTTAGCATAGCAATCCTGCTTAACCCCCTGCCCCCTGTTTGGTCACCCCTGAACAGGACGTAGACCACAGGGAGAAGGATTGGGGTATAATCTCAATCAAAGGTATATGGGTTACATAAGGATAGGGTGGAGAGGCTTAGGGATTGCTATTGAAGCAATGTTCGTAGAGACAGATTGTGGACCTAGAAGTTCCGAATTCAAAAATTCAGCCCAATCAGTGTTGCAGATTCGAAATGTCTGTAATTTTGAAATCTTTCGATTTCAAGTGGCAGCAGTCTGGCCTCAGTGAGGCACTGGTCTAGCACAACATGAGAGAAGGCAGCAAATACGAAAAACGATCATTGCAAAGGTGGCAATTATAACAACAATAATTAAAATACCATGTAGAATGGAAGAGCCCCATGAACCAAAGTGTTCGAAAGTGGTGAAAGAGATCAGAGCGCTTGGAACACATGCTGTCGGTCTCTTGGGAGGTGACATATTGGTGTACCTGAGGTAGAAGAATCCACAGGAAAAGGGATGGGTCATCTTGGTACAAGAAGTCATTGATAAGGGGGTCATAACAACATTAAGCAGGACGGGGATCAGGGGCTTTCTCCCCTCCACTGGCGTATGTAGGAGTGTGGGAGCATATCTAGCCCTCATAGGCATTTATTAGGTCCATGTAGGTCAGAGAGAAATTTAGAAAAGTGTTAGTGTCTGGGTGTAGGGTGGTGGATGTAGGGTGAGGCAGAACAAATACCATAGTAATGAACAGCAACAAGGTGCAAATACTTCATATATACTCATGCAACAGCAGTACTATACCTAGCTTTAGCAGTCCAACCCTACGCAGATTGGGGCCTTATGCCCAAAAGTTCCGAAAGAGTGTTGGTCGTTCCAGGACCCGGTAGGTAGATTATGCAAAATCCTGCCAGGATGATGACAGATGTGTAGAGCTGGAAGAAATCAGCTGCGGTGCTGGGCCCACCTAGCTGGACTCCAAAAACCCCTTTGGTTCTAGCACTTATGCACCTATACTCCAGGTGTGCAGCGTTATTGTGGCTGCCTGGTGACAAAAACATTTGAGAGCGATGGGCCACCCATATGAGACAAGGGTAGCAATGCTACAGTTCACCATAGGGATGGATCACCTGCTGATGTCAGGTGAGATGGTGGCCACACTCCGCAAATTATACTTTGGGACAGGTAGCAGAACTTCATAGTGGAGTCCTGGAGGCGGAGACTAAGCAGAGTGTTTTAGCTGCTGGGAAAACAGTGGGCCGCTTAAGAGGGGTCTTTCTCCTGTAACCCTGGATATTGCAGCTTTGCTGTGTCTTTGGTGATGCGGACGACGGGTTGTCTTTGTCCTGGACTTGTTTATCGTTGTCGAGTGGAGGTGCTGCTTTCACCCACTGGCTGGCATGGACTGCAGCGTGGGAACTTTCCAGCGAGGATGCAAGGATTATTTTCCCTGATGCAATCTCAGGACCACCCAGTCCTGCACTCATTCTTGGTGGTTCAATTTTAGTTCTACACCGAAGCCAGCAACTAATGCCTAGAAACCAAAAACAGACAGACAGAGAAAAAATATATAAATACACGACATTGCAAATCAACTTTAGTCAAAATGACGTGCAGTGCAGAGAAAAACAGCGCCATAAGCGGAAGGTTGATATCAGTCTGAGGAAAAATCAAACCGGTCCATGGCCGTGCGCTGCAGCAGAGATTTCCCAGAGGGCCACTTCTCAATCACCCCGCTGAGTTCGGCAACTTTGTAGATAACTGATGTGCACACCTTTAACAGCACCCTCTGGTAGTATGATGAGGGCCTTATGAGTCGGCGTCGTGGTTGATGGCAGCCCTCCAGAACAACTCCTGTACAGACCTGGCCAGAGTCACAGCATCATTTCAGTGGTGGCCAAGAGCCTTGCAGCAAATAAATAATATAAGCAAATAAGGGGCGAGACCAGACTGATCGTAAATCATGCTTCCTGTACTAGACTACAAATGCACGTCATATAGAGGGATCAGCAGGGAACACTGCATGCACGTGTTCAAGCAGTTTGGCACACAGAGCTCTCGCTAGCACCGCCACCCTAGACTGATGGTTTATATAGCATATCATAGGCAAACACCAATATGTTTCTGTACTTTCACAATGGGGGTGTTACTTGGCACGATATTGCAGACATTTGTCAAGAACTGTTGCTGTCTTACTTGTGACACAGCTCTGCGGGGACATTTGTGTTGTATTATGGATAAGCAGCATTCACAGAACACCACCTGTTATCTCCCATATAAGGAACTACTGCTATACCTGTAGAGAGTAAGCTGAAGAGAGTGTCTGATGTGTCATCTGCCACAGGAGGGGTGTGGGTTGTTGGAGTCAGCGGTGCTGCATGCAGAGGGAGTTGACAAGTAGGGTCTGAGGCCTAACAATATGGGGGAGCCCAATGTAGCATACCATAGCCTAATAATAATCTGCGTAACATAGCATAGCATGGAGTAACATAGCAATCCTGCATAACATAGCAATCCTGCCACATCAAAGGATAAAGTGAAAAACAATGCCATGCCTCCAGCAGCCCAGAAACTTAAATTTAGTGACCTATTCCCCCCTTCGTGCATGCATGCACAGATGCTCTCGTACAACGTGCAATCTCATTGCACGCATGCATATGAACAAACACTCAAACATGCACGCTTGTGTGTGTGTGTGTGTGTGTGTGTGTGTGTGTGTGTGTGTGTATATATATATATATATATATATCTATATCACGGCCCGCGGAAGCGGCCGTGTAGTTATGGTTAAGTTGCTAAACTCATAGGAAGAGCACTTTTTCAGCGGCTTATAACTTCGCTCCCCCTGGAAGAATCGGCACCAAACTTTGCAGAAAACTTATATGGGAGACTCTGAATTTCTCTGCCAATTTGAGTGGGGTTTCGTGCAGGGGGGCAAAGTTATAGTGGGGGTCCCAAAACATTTTTTTCCCCATACTGAATGGGGAAAAACTTTGCGCACGGCTACAGGTCGAACGGCTGGATGGATTTTCACCAAATTGGCAGCATGGATTGGTGGTTAAGGCCAGAAAGTGTGCTTTTGTGTGTTTGGAAATCGGACAAGTACTTTTGTTGTATAGTACTAAAATGTACGTCCCAATAAATTAGTGATATCTGGGTCCGCTGCGCAGACCCATTTCCCTGTTCGCTCCACGGAGCGCAGTGTTATTGGCCAGCGGCACGGCGTGATGTCGGCGAACATTGGGCGCGGGCAGTGGTTGGCTGGAGGGAAGCGTGCTGTGCGTGAAATATTTAGCGAAACGCTGCCATGGTGTATCGGAGGATATGGCTGTGGTGTGTGTGGCAGGGTTGTAAGAGATAGTGTGCGCGGCCGGGTAGGTGGGATTGTGCACACTGAAATTACTAGTTATATGTGGCTGAGCTCTGGCGTCCCATTTTCTTGGTGGCTGCGCAGGTGAAATAGTGATTGTGCTGCAGTGTGCGGTGACGGTATGTGTCAGAAAAGTTTGCTATGATGGCGCAATGTTGTGTAGGAGGACAATCCAGTGGCGAAAGGGGCTGATGAACATAGTGTACGGCATTAGGTGGGTGCAAGAAGGGACAGAAAAGGGGCGTGAGTTACAAGCGCTTTGTGTGAGAAATTTGAGCAGAAGAGGAGGGTGGAGTGCCAGCGGTATTGGCGTACAGTATGGCAATGGGCGGCTACCTGAGTAGGAAAAAAAGCTGTGTGGAGATTGTAGGGAGCCTTGGGTATGGCATGGCAGTTGTAGGGGCGATGTGTTTATGGGAAGAGTGGTGGGAGGCACATTTCCGAAAAGGGGAGTGCATTGCAGAAGACGATAGCATTTACACATAGGGTGCACTAAGGTGCTATGAGAGGTAAGTCTTTAGTCCCTTTGATGCATGGCTGCAGCTCTAGGAGAGGAAAAGTGACTGCCGCCTGAAGAGCTATGTCTAGTGGTTGAAAGTAGGTGGGGCATTGTTGGTTTGTGTGTGGTTGTATGGGTGTGGTGATTAGTGGAAGCACGTACAGTTGTACATGTGTGTGAGTGGAGGTGTTCCAGTGAGCAGTCCTGCAGTGTGTCCACTGCCTGTCGTACTGTTGGGTGCATGGCCGAAGGCCGTAGGCCTTGGGCCATGTGCCATGTGCCCAGCAGGCTAGGCCTTCATCACAGGGAGCACAACATAATGTAGCCATGCAGTTGTCAGTCGGCATGCATTTCAAGTAGGTGAGGTGCACAGAACGGTTGTACGGTACATTGAACACTTGGTTGAACAGCACAAGTGAGGTGCTACGCATATATTTGCATGTGGTACTCAGCATAGCCCCCGTTGAACAATGGGGCGGCAGATCGCTGCAATTGCGTTTACTATAGGTAGGCCCTTTTAAGAGCCTTCCATGAAGAAGTATTTGAACACAATGGCCCTTGAAAAGAACTTATCAGGTGCATTGTTGGTTTCTGTGTGGTTGTATGGGTGTGGTGATTGGTGGAAGCAACTACAGTTGTAGATGTGTGTGAGTGGAGATGTTCCAGTGAGCAGTCATGTAGTGTGTCCACTGCGTGTACCAGTGGGGTTACTGTACATATGGATGATGTTATGGTGGTACCACTTTTATATGTGGTTGAGTAGTGTGCATTGCGCAGAGTAGTAAGTCCTGCAGTTGGCAAACCAGCTTTGCTTGTGTGGGAAGATGAAGTGCTCCCGCTTTAGTAGACCACCGCATGTGCCACAATCTGTGATTGTTAGCATGCTGCCTAATAGGTATGGGACTGTCGGAATTATCCAATGAGGTACTGTGGGTGTGGTTCACAGGAAGGGGAGGTGAAAATGTTGTACATTGTACAGTGCGTAGTGAGGATGGCTCACGTGGCGAAACGCATTGTGTGGACTTTCGGTGATGCCTTTGTGATAGATCTGCACAAGTGCACCCTGAAAAGAAACCTTGCTCACAATTTGCTCTTGCCAGAAGTGGACACATTGTGCTACGCTGTGCTCGAGCACCCTTTTGCTGGGGTGAGTGCGTAAAACAGGTGAACGCATAGCACGCGTGAGGGCATAAAGCGGATGAGTACCTGGAGCGAACGAGTGCCTGGAGCGATCGAGTGCCCAGAGTGAACTGAAGTGTCGCGTAGAGATGACGAGTACGTAGAACGAACGAGCACTGACGCATACGGTACTGATGAGTGTGTAGAATGGATGAGTACGTTGAGCTACTGAATGCGTAGAGCATGAAGCAGTCAAGAGTGCATGCCTGGGGCAGACGAGAGGGCATGCGTGGGGCGGACAAATGGACAGTCGTGAGGCGAACAAGAGCGCATGCGCGGAGCTGAGTAGACCTCGCAGGGCGGACCAGAGTGTATTGGACCAAACTGGGGTGCATAGAATGGATAGGTGTGCACGGTACGGATTGGAACGCATAGAATTGCGTGACGTACATAGTATGGTCTAGAATGCAGAGAACGTTTGAAAGAGCATATAACTCATCATATCACACCACCACGCTTACCCTCTTCTTTACATCACCACTCAACTAGAACACAGAGATACTATGACACCATTCGGTATAACTGTTCTCATACCTACATCCGCCGCTCACTCCACATCATTCTATATTGACAGTGCTGGTCTCACACCCTCCAGCCAGGCGTTCTCCTCAGGCTTAACGCAGCCGCAGCCGTTCTGGATAAAACCTGCCTGAACGAACACATTCTCCTGATTTCTCAACCACCACACCTACTGCTAAGAAGCAGGTACTACACGGATATCGCACGTGCTGCACACATACCCGGTGCTCACATGCACCTTTTGACTCTCTAGTGATCTGAACTTCGGTTCCCAAGGGCTTCAACCTACCAGCGCCTTCAGACCATACCAATGGTATATAAGGCGCTATATAAATGCAAAATAACATAACATATGCGTGCAGTTGGCCACGCTATGGGACTGTCTGGATTATCCAATGAGGCACTGTGGGTGTGGTTCACAGGAAGGGGAGGTGAAAATATTGTACATTGTACAGTGCGTAGTGAGGATGGCTCACATGGCGATCGCCATTGTGTGGACTTTCGGTGATGCCTTCGTGATAGATCTGCACAAGTGCACCCTGAAAAGAAACCTTGCTCACAATTTCCGCTTGGAAGGACTGGACGCATTGTACAACGCTTCCGCTTGGAAGGACTGGACACATTGTACAACACTGTGCTCGAGCACCCTTTTGCTGATATGTATGCAGTTTGCCCAAATCCTGTTCACTTTTGGTACAGCAGATGTTGTTATCCACTACGGCGGCATGCACATGGGTTATGTGGGTTGCGAAAGTTTGTTTCGCCGAGTGAGGAGATTCCCAAATGTATTGAAGTGCGTTTTCCCCACTGCGAAGGTGCTCTTCACATCCATACAACCATTAGAATGGGACAGTGCTCCTGGATGTTCCTCTTACATTCCATTGGTGGAATCGCTTGTGCCTATGTACTTGTATCCAATGAGGTAGCGGCGGAGAGAAAGTAGTGGAAAGGGAAGATGGACTGCTCCTGCTTTACTGGGGTACGGTCGTCGCAGTGTTTTGAGCACCGCACGTGCCACAATCTGCCCTTCTCAACATGCTGGCCAATGGCCATGGGACTGTTGGGATTACCCAATTAGGTACTGTGAGTGCGCTTCACCGGAAGGGGCGGTGATAATGTTGTCCATTATGTAGTGTGTAGTGAGGGTGGCTGACATGGCGAAAACGCATTGTGTGGACTTTCGGTGATGCCTTCGTCATAGATCTGCACAAGTATGTCGTCGCAAGAAACCTTGATGTCAATTTTGGATTGGAAGGAGTAGACACATTGTGGAACGCAGTGTACGAGCCCAGTTTCGCTGACATGCATGCACTTTTGAAAGACTTGGGCACTTTTGGTATTTCATCAATGACATTTGTGATGTCATCTTTGTCATTGGTGTTAGTCCTTGCAGTGCACAGTGGTAGCGCGAGTTATGGTTGCGTAGCGTACCATAACATGCGAATTTCTGGGTTTTTTAGGTTTTACCTGTAACCATAACGTTCCTGTAGCAACGTTTTTCCATTGAATTTCATAGGTTTTGTAGTGGTGCAACTTAACCATAACGTCCCTTTAACAAGGTTTTTTGTTAGTGATATACTCACGACCATACTCACTATATCAAGGAGAGACTTCCTTTGGTGAGGACCAAGATTTTGGCATGGTAGAAGAGCAAACCGGGACGGGCTACTATGGGGACGATGAGGACCAAGAAGAGGAAGACCCTGAAACCTACAGAGTAGATTCCCCGGTAGAAAAGGAAGCCCCGGTTACCGACTCCCTTGTCGATAACCAACCCCTCCTGAACGAGGTTCTCGCACGTGCAGCAGAACATTTCCATATTGACACCCACGGTGTCCAGGAGGTGAGGGACTTCGCCGAGGAGTTAGTAGGAGAAAGGAGGCCTGTTGCCCAGACCATCCCTATCCTCAAGTCTATTCAGCGAAGAATAGACCCGTCCCTGGTGAACCGAACCTCACCAGAGCAGTCAATCCCAGAGTTGAAAAACTTTTCAGGTCAGCCCAGTCTGACCCTCTCTATATAAGAGGACATCTGAAGCCAGACTCCCTAGTTGTCACTACACTCGTAAGAGGGCTGGAACACCCTTGTCATCGTCCGAAGCTCCTCCAGACAAGGAGAGCAAAAAACTATATGGTTTCGGCAGGAAAGTAGCCTCAACGTCTGCCTATTAGGCAAGGATTGCAAACTCCACCACCCTGTTGGCCAGCTACAACTGCCATCAGTGGGAAGAAGTCGCGGCACTCATAGCCTCTGCACCAGAACCCTTAAAGGGCCAGTTAGCTCAGATTTCCGCAGAGGGTAGAGCCGTGTCTGGTTGCATTTTAAAAGCAACCTTTGACGCCACGGACAATGGAGACAGATTGATAGCAGAAGGTACTGTTATCAAGAGACATGCGTGGTTACGGCAGTCTGGTTTTAAGGCAGAAACCCAGGCATCATTGTTGGACAAACCGGTGGAAGCCGATCTGTTGTTTGGTAAGGCGGTCGAGGACGCACTGAAGAATGCCAAGGACGAATACGAGACACCCGAGTCCCTTGGCCAGTTAACCAATAAACCCCCTAACCAGAGAGGGAATAGTAATTTTCGTCGCCCACGCGGCCAAAATTCCCAGAGAGGGTCTAACTATTCCCAGGGGCAGGGTACACAGTGGAACAACATCCAACGGTCTACCCCGGGTTACGGTAGGGGTAATGGGAGAGGACGTGGTAAAGGCAGAGGCAGCCCCAGTAAACGAGGCGGCACGCCTCCACCAAAGCAGTGACGCTCAGTTCAGGGTCCCTTCTCACGCAACCCCAGTAGGGGGACAAATTTCCAACTTCACCCAGGCTTGGGAAGGGATCACATCAGACAGATGGGTGCTGTCAACAGTATCCGAGGGGTACTGTATAGAACTACTGCAGCGTCCCCGGAACCATCCTCCACGACAAAGAGTACACTCTTTAGAACATCAGAAGATTCTCCTCGAGGAGATCGCCATTCTGCTAGCAAAGGACGCGATAGAATTTGTCCCGGGACACCAGGTAAACAAGGGTATTTATTCAACTTACTTCCTTGTGCCAAAAAAAGATTTGACAATGCGCCCAGTATTGGATTTATGGCCTGCCAACAAGTATGTCAAGCCCCAAAGGTTTCGTATGACTACGCTACAAGAGGTAATCCCCCTCCTAAAAAAGGGGATTACATGGCAATCTTGGATATGAAAGATGCCTATTTTCATATTTCCATGTTCCCAGCGCACAGAAGGTACTTGCGCTTCAAGGTGGACAGTCGGCACTGCCAATTCAAGGTACTGCCCTTCGGGATAGCTTCGGCACCAAGGGTATTCACCAAGGTACTGGCGGTGGCGGCTGCACACCTACGCAGGGAGGAAATCCCGGTGTACCCTTATCTGGACGACTGGCTCATAACGGGGGAAACCCCAGCAATTTGCAGGACAAACATTCAAAGGACTATCGACCTTCCCCACGAATTAGGCTTCTCAATCAACGAGAAAAAGTCAAGCCTGGTGCCAAGCACCTCCAAACAGTTCCTAGGAGCTATCCTAGATACTCAAAAGGGGTTGACATTTCCTTCAGAGGAAAGAATTCGGAATGTACTACTGCAAATTCCGCAATATCAGTCCGGTCACCAAATAACGGTACGCAAAGCAATGCGTTTGCTGGGCATGATGGCGTCATGTATTTACCTGGTCCCCTACGCGTGCCTGCGCATGCGTCCCATGCAGGAATGGTTGGCGAAACAGTGGTCTCAGGCAAGTGGTCAGTGGGACGATCTAGTGGTCGTTTTCGCCAACAATAGTACAAAGCCTTCACTGGTGGACAAGAGAGAATCTTGCACAGGGAAAGCCCTTTTACGATCCCGAAGTACAGGCAGTAGTCACTACCGATGCATGTCTGACAGGGTGGGGAACTCACCATCTCCACCACACAGCTCAGGGTCTATGGTCTCCCTCAGTCGCCAAGAACCACATCAACCGGCTAGAGCTTCTGGCAGTATTCAGAGCGCTTCAAGCGTTCGAGCCCCACCTACTAAACCTGTCAGTGCAAATCCGGACGGACAGCACAACAGCCATGTTCTACCTGAACAAGCAAGGAGGAACTCGTTCGCCAAATCTGTCCAAGCTTGCCCAGAAAATTTGGATATGGGCACTCAGACGGAACATCTTCCTGTCATCACATGTTCCAGGGGAGCTGAATTCCCTAGCAGATGCTCTGAGCCGAGTCTCCCTCCCAGAGGAACACGAATGGGTTCTACACAGAGAGGTCGTAGAAGATATCTTCTCTCAGTGGGGTTTCCCCACTATAGACTTATTCGCCACAAGCGAAAACAGACAATGCCCAGGATTTACATCCAGGTTCCCCCAACCAGACTCCCAGGGGAACGCCCTGTGGATGAACTGGTCAGGGATGTTTGCGTACGCTTTTCCACCAATTCCTCTCATCAGGAAGGTGGTCAACAAGATGAACAGAGAGTCGATGACGCTCGTCCTAGTTGCTCCCATGTGGGCAAGACAACCGTGGTTCCCACACCTACGCAGGATGGCGGTGTGCGAGCCCATCAAACTTCCAGCCTGGTACAACCTACTGTCCCAGCACCAAGGTCAAACAGTGCATCAGCAACCCAACTCAATGAACCTGGCAGCATGGCTCCTGAGGTCATAGAGTTTGGGCATCTCAATTTACCACAGCGGTGTATGGACATCCTAAAGGAATCTAGGAAACCAAACACAAGGCACTGTTACTTTGACAAGTGGAAGAGGTTCGTTATCTGGTGCCAGAGTAGACAAATCAACCCTGTTGATTGCACTCCTTCCACTATTGTTACATACATGCTCCACCTGCTAGATGCAGGATTGGTTTTTAACTCACTGAAAGTACACCTGGCAGCCCTGTCGGCATACACCACTTCATAACAAGGTCTCGTGGTGGAAAGTACCAGTAGTTAAAGCCTTCATGGAAGGAGTAAAGAGACTTCACCCTCCTATTTCAAACCCACCACCAGGGTGGGACCTTAATGTGGTGCTATCTAAGCTCATGGGCCCCCCTTTCGAGCCCATGCATAAAAGCAGTCTCAAACACCTGACTTATAAAACGGCCTTCTTAGTAGCTATTACTTCTATATATGAAGGGTCAGTGAAATTCAGGCTCTGTCAGTGCAGGATCCCTTCTTTACTGTCCATAAAGACAAACTGGTTTTACGCACACACCCTGGGTTCTCACCTAAGTTTATATCTAAATTCCACGTAAACCAGTCCATCGAGCTTCCGGCTTTCTTCCAAGACCCTCAAAGCTCGGCTGAGGTGAAACTACACACCCTAGATGTGCGTAGGGCGGTCCTCTACTATGTAAATAAAACCAGACCGCTAAGGAAAACAGATCAACTATTTGTCTCCGTAGCTACAGGCAGAGAGGGGGATCGCGTCTCTAAAGGTGCCATCTCAAAGTGGATTATTAACTGTATCCAGCTGTGTTACTCACTCTCTGAAAGAACTCTGCCTTTCACGCCAAGAGCCCACTCTACTAGAGGCATTGGGGCCACTCTGGCTTTCATTGCAAATGTACCCCTTGACACCATTTGCAAAGCAGCTACTTGGAGCTCTATTCACACTTTTACTCAGCATTACTGCATTGACACCCATTCCAAGGCAGATACACAAGTGGGACAAGCGGTTCTAAGACACTTATTTGCTCATGACCCTTCTCACATCCCACCTCCTTCAGGTACTGCTCGCTAATCTATGCACAGCATGTGATCTAAGCAGATTCCACAAGCCTCAGAAGGGATACATTACTCACTGTAATCGTATTTCTGATGCTTGTAACTGCTTAGATTCACATGCAACCCACCCTTCCTCCCCTCTGAGAGAAGGCGCATGGTTGCTTGTAGTCTTACCTTTCTATCTATCTGCTTGGATTATCTGTACTCGCGCTACTCCTCATGCTACCTCATGTCAGAAAAAATACAATCTGAGGATCCTAGACGCGTGAGGGATCTCGGGTACAGTGGACGTCACACTAGGGATAGTATTACTGGCACGCCCTGTGTCGACGCCCATTTTCGAGTTTCGAAAAACAAACTGTAATACTCCGCAGCTTCCACTAGATGTCGGCCTATGCACAGCATGTGAATCTAAGCAGATACAAGCATCAGAAATACGATTACGGTGAGTAATGTATCCCATATATTTCTGAAGCTTGTGGAACCTGCTTAGATCACATGCTGTGCATAGGCCGACATCTAGTGGAAGCTGCAGAGTATTACAGTTTTTGTTTTCGAAACTCAAAAAGGGACGTCGACAGGGCGTGCCAGTAATACTATACCTAGTGTGACGTCCACTGTACCCATAATCCCTCACGCGTCGAGGTCCCTCAGATTGTTTTTTTCCACCATGCTAGACGGACGCGTATAGCAGAGTTCCTTTCGGTGCTAAGCCATTGACTTTTCACAATTAACAATGGTGCTTTCTATCCTTTCACCAACCTCCAAAACACCACGCCGGTGAAGACAGAAGGATTGCCCGTCGGAGACCACTGCGACGGACCGTTCGGCCTTGGAAGGCTGCCCTGTACCTCAGCCCAGACAGTAGGGAGAGATGGGGGAGGCCATTTTAGGATGCATATTCTCCCCTTCCTACACTTTGTTTGCCCATTTACTATAACCTATAACTATGGAAAATACACCATTTAAATGTTGCCCCAAGTGTAACCGAGAATTCCTGTGGTTAGACAAACACTTAGTTTGTAATTTGTGTCGTCCAAGAGACCACGTTGAAACGTCTTGTCGAGCGTGCAGGCTCTTCAAGCCGAAGACTTTAAAGGACCGCTCCACGAAACGCTGGGCCCACTACGCAAGGCAACTCGAGGCTATGGAGGTAGAGGGAACCTTTAGCGATGGCAGGGATGCCGTACTTTCGGACGGCGAGGGTGACCGAGTAGCTTCAGCTACTCAAGCGCAGGCCCCTAACCCCGTAGGACAGGCCGGCGGCCATGTTGGGGGGACTACACCCGGTGGCGGCAGCGCTACAAAAACGCACACCACCAAGCACCTAAGCCCTAGTCGAGACTCGACAACATTGGACACCCAGAGAAAGGTCCGCTGAGTCCCGGTCCTCTGGGCAATCTCGATGAAGATCGCCGCACGACAGGGACCAACCGTTGAAAGACGGCAAGGGTGACGCTTGAAAAACTCCCTCCAAAGGTCGATCGTCCGCGGACGACACTTCGGCACCCACATCTGAAATTCAACGCTCGACGTCGTATAAGGTGGCAGGCCCCAAAAAGTCTGTAAAACACACTCCTCTGGGCCCCAGGGTGTGGGGAAACATCACAAAAAGACCTCCAAGACCCCTCACGGGGACAAAGGCCCTCCTAGGGAGAAGACACCGCAGAAGGAAAAGCCTAAATTATCCAAGCCGATAGAAAAATGTAAGGATTCTAGGCCTAAAGTAATACCTCCCACTAATAAGGACTTGGGACTTTCCCCTCAATCTGTAGTGATTCCAAGTTCCAAGGAATGGTCTTCCCAAGATATTGACAGAGTAATGTAAAGAATGACCTTTATGGCCAATTTTTACGTGAAAAACCCAGATTACTTTCAGAGTTTCCACTCCACTCCTCCCACCACATCCCCTTCTGGCTCTCAAGCCTCTGCCTTACCTACTCATCCCCCTTCTAAGAGGTCTCGCTCTAATGTTCCCTTAGAAAGTACGATCATAGATATATATGACCCTGAATCAGACCAAGAAGATCTCTCCTTTGTGGAGGCATCTGACCCTCAACTTATTGAGGAGCATACAGATGAACCTTATTATGGGGATGACGAGAACCCAGAGGCAGACCAAGATGCTAACATGTACTCTATAGATTCCCCTCTTAACCAAGACACTCCAGTTGTCGATTCCCCCGTTGATAATCAACCCCTCCTCAATGAAGTATTAGCCAAGGCGGCAGAACACTTTCAGATTGACACACAGGAGGTACAGGAGGATAGAAACTTTGCAGAACAAATCCTTGGGGACAAAAAGACAGTGGGCCAGTTTATCCCGCTACTAAAATCAGTGCAACGCAGAATACAGCCATCCTTCGAAGCCCCTAATCTCACACGGGCCGTTAACCCACATGTGGAGAAATTATTCAGGCCTGCCCCCTCAAACCCTTTATATATTGGAGGGCAACTAAAACCAGACTCCTTAGTTGTCACCACAACTAGAAAGAGAGCAGGCACACCACTTGCTTCCTCCGAGGCTCCACCTGATAAAGAAAGCAAAAGGATCTATGCCATGGGCAGAAAGGTCGCCTCCTCTGCGGCCTATCAATACAGGATAGCGAACAACGCAACCCTCTTGGCTAGTTATAACTGCCACAAGTGGGAATAAATATCTGCTTTACTTTCATATGCCCCAGAGCCACTCAGATCCCAAATAGCTCAAGTGGCAGCAGATGGAAGGGCCTTATCTACCTGTCTCCTTAAATCAAATTTTGATGCGGCGGACAATACCGGAAGAGTCATTGCAGAGGGGACCGTTATTAAAAGGCATGCATGGCTGCGCCAGTCAGGCTTTAGGCCGGAAACGCAGGCCACTCTAATAAACATGTCAGTGGAACCTAACGTGCTCTTCGGTAAGGCCGTTGAAGACGCACTTAAAACAGCAAAGGACGAGTATGACACTCTAAAATCTTTAGGTCCACTCACTAACAAGATTCAACAAAGGTAGCATGCGCCCCTCTCGGAAGAACAGGCGTGATAACCTGTTCAGTGGTTTTTAACCACATTGAGAGTTCGCAGCCAATTGCTTTTTGCTCACTGTACCTTTCACAGATGGGAAATATCCATTTGCATATCAGTCTTTGTCCCACCCTTTTAGAAGAAATTTCCACGCATATCAGCCTTTGTCCTGCCCAGGGGCAGTCCAGCGCCGAAATGCTAGGCAATTCTCCTCCACATGGGCATTCCAGCACCGAAATGCTATGGAAAATTCCTCTCTGAACAAGAGTACCAACAGCAACCCCATACACGTGTTTCACCCTTGTTGGTGTCAGAGATGCTCAGGTCCTAGGCGCAGGAGCGACGCAGTACCAACCACCCCCTCAATGGTTTCAGTGCCTGCAAGACAGAGCTTTACACAGACCTCCTTAACCAGAGCGGGGAAGGAGGGTTAGGATCTCGATGAGTGGATAGGTAGAGGGATTTTAGGATAACCGGATCGAGGGTTGGGAAGAGGTTATGGATAGGACTGGGGATTTTAGGGTAAACGATGTCTGCACACTTTCCTCAAACTGGCTGATGGAACTGCCGTAACACCTCTACATGTAAAGGTGCTGCCACCCTCACCAGACCCCTTGAACCAACATGAAGGTGCCCTTTTGAGCTCTACAGCAGCATATCAGGATTAGCAACAAACAATTGTTGACATTAGCCCATTTACATTTTCATGAACACAGTCACATGCACTAGCACACTTAGCTTTGCTTTAGTCTTTGGAGTCCTGTCCTGCAAAGGCTGTCAAGTCCTGTGCCACGTCCTTGCAGTCCGAGATTCAGGTTCGAATCAGGTGCAAACTAAAAGAAAACAAAGGGCAAGGATTAGCGTTTGTCTTGCGTTCTTCTGGTCTCACGCTCTCTCACAAAACCCTCTCACAAACTCTCTCAACACGCATTCAGCGTTTTTAATAATAGGGTGCTCTGCTGCACGTGGCTTATCAAGCCCCTATGTTACTGTTTGCCCAAAAACACGGTCTTCCCTCAGACCGGGTGTCGAGCGCGGTCTTTCCTCAGACCGGGTTCCCCAAGCTAGTGCTCCTTCATCTCACGCGCCCTTCCGGCGCTTTTCCCATGAGACGAATGCACTCGAAACCATGCTCACTTCCTTCAGTTAGCAAACACGACTTTCCCCGTGAATCCGCCCGCTTAGCTTTTGCGTTATGCGCAGGGGCTCTAGAAGGGGTCGGGGTATGCCCCCTGCGCTTCCCCTAGGATCCCAGACTCTGCCTGGGCCGAGCAACACTTATCTTGTGTCAGCGAGGGGCCGGATCGTTGTTCCTGTGGCTCAAGGCCCCTTGCGTATGGATTCCGGGGAGCTGCTGGGCTTACGTCCTCTCTCCTCGGCGTCTCGAGCACAAGCCCCGTGCCTTGGAGCTTGCGCATGCGCGTTCGTCGCGCGCCACACCCAGCGCGGCTTCCCATTGGCTCTCGGGCCCGTGAAGCCTGCTGGGAAATGTAGTTCCGGCGGGCTGAACGCTGGATCAGTCTGCAGAAAGGGCACAACAGCCCTTTAAAGTACGGAAACCCTCTGGATCCAGGTTTCTTCATGGTCCCTGGCCCCACAGTCCCAATAGTACTGGGCCCAAGGCCAGTCTTACCCCTGACAGTTGGGCATCATCAGTGAGGTGAAGCTGAGACTCTCTAAGCACAGTGAGCAGGGAGTCCACATCTGGTTGCCCCCAGGTAACCTAGGGTGACCAACCCCAAGTTCCTTAAAAGATTCAACAAAGGTAGCAGGCGCCCCTCTCTCGGAAGAACAGGTGTGATAACCTGTTCAGTGGTTGTTAACCACATTGAGAGTTCACAGCCAACTGCTTTTTGCTCACTGTACCTTTCACAGATGGGAAATATCCATTTGGACGACTGACTCATAACAGAGGAATCACCTCTGATTTGCAGACAAAACATCCAAAGAACAATCAACCTCCTCTTTCAATTGGGCTTCTCCGTCAACGAGAAAAAGTCAAGTCTAGTGCCAAGCACTTCAAAACAGTTCCTAGGAGCTGTCCTAAACACAGAGGAAGGATTGGTCTTTCCTTCAGAGGAAAGCGTAAAAAATGTGTTACTGCAAATACCGCATTATCAGGCCGGCCGACAAATAAGGGTGCGCAAAGTAATGCGTTTAATAGGCATGATGGCATCTTGCATATACCTGGTTCCTCACACGCGCCTGCGTCTCATACAGGAGTGGTTGGCGAAACAGTGGTCTCGGGCAAGTGGTCAGTGGGACGATCGAGTGGTCGTTTTGCCAACACTTGTACACAATCTTCGCTGGTGGACAAAACCTAACGAAAGGCAAACCTATCTGCGTCCCAGAGGTACAGGCAGTGGTCACAACGGATGCCTCACTGGCAGGGCGGGGGGCTCACTACCTTCACCACACAGCTCAGGGTCGGTGGTCTCACACTGCAGCTCAGAACCACATCAATGTGCTGGAACTTCTGGCAGTATTCAAAGCCCTTCAGGCATTCGAAACCCATTTAACAAACCTGTCTGTACAGATCCTAACAGACAGCACTACAGCGATGTTTTATATCAACAATCAGGGGGGTACACGTTCTCCAAATCTGTCCAGACTTGCACAAAAAATCTTGAGATGGGCATTCAGACGTAAAATGTTCCTTTCATCACAACATGTTCCCGGGGAACTCCACGCTCTAGCAGACTCGTTGATCAGAGATCCCCTACCAGAGGAACACGAGTGGCGTCTACACGAAGGAGTCATAGAACACCTCCTCTCTCAATGGGGTTTCCCCAACTATAGACTTATTCACCACAAGCGAAAACCGTCAATGCCCAGACTTCGCGTCCAGGTTCCCCCAGCCAGGCTCCAAGGGGAACGCCCTATGGATGAGCTGGTCAGGGAAATTTGCTTATGTTCTCCTCCCCCCAAACCCCCCCCCCCCCCAACTCCTCTCATGAGGAAGGTGGTAAAGAAGTTACACAAGGAACCGATGACGCTTATCCTAGTTGCTCCTATGTGGGCAAGACAACCATGGTATCCACATCTGCGCAAACTGGCGTGGTGCGATCCCATCAAACTCCCATGCCAGTACAACCTACTCACCCAGCACGAGGGACTAACAGTGCACCCACAACCACGCTCAATGAACTTGGCAGCATGGCTCCTGAGGTCATGGAGTTTGGGCATCTCAATCTACCTCAAAGATGCATGGATATCTTGAAAGAATCAGGAAAACCAAACACTAGGCACTGTTACTTTGACAAATTGAGAAGAGTCGTAATTTGGTGCCAGACTAAGCAGATCAACCCTATAGAATGTACTCCATCTAACATTCTAACTTATATGCTCCACTTGCTAGATGCAGGGTTAGTGTTTAACTCCCTAAAAGTCCACCTGGCAGCCTGGTCAGCCTACACCACCCCATAATAGGATATCATGGTGGAAAGTACCGTCATCGAAGCATTTATGGAAGGAGTAAAGAGACTCCATCCTCCAATTTCTAACCCACCGCCAGGTTGGGACCTCAATGTGGTACTCGCTAAGCACATGGGACCCCCTTTTTGAGCCTATGCACAAGTCTAGTCTCAAACACCTGACTTATAAGACTGCCTTCTTAGCGGCTATCACTTCCATAAGAAGGGTTAGTGAAATCCAAGCATTGTCAGTGAAGGATCCTTTCTTTGTTACACATAGAACAAACTGGTTTTACGTACTCAACCTAGGTTCTCACTTAAATTCATCTCCAAATTTTATGTAAACCAGTCAATTGAGCTATCGGCTTTCTTCCAGGAGCCCAAGAGCTCTGCTGAGGTAAAACTCTACACACTGGATGTGAGAAGAGCGGTCCTCTACTACGTAGACGAGACCAGAACGCTAAGAAAAACAGATCAATTGTTTGTCTCCGTAGCACCAGGCAGAGAAGGTGATCGCATCTCTAAGAACGCTATCTCTAGGTGGATAGTTAGGTATCCAACTGTGCTATTGCCTATCAGATAAAACTCTGCCTTTTACACCCAGGGCTCACTCCACGAGAGGTACTGAGGCCACTCTGGCATTCATTGCAAATGTTCCCTTAGACCGTATTTGCAAGGCAGCTACATGGAGCTCTATTCATACTTTCACTCAGCACTACTGCATTGACACCCATTCCAAGACAGATACACAAGTGGGTCAAGCGGTTCTAAGACATTTATTAGCTCCTGAACCTTCTCACAACCCACCTCCTTCTTCCACTGCTCGCTAATCTATGCACAGCACGTGATCTAAGCAGATTCCACAAGCCTCAGAAGGGATACATTACTCACCGTAATCGTATTTCTGCTGCTTGTATGTGCTTAGATTCACTTGCGACCCACCCTTCCTCCCCTCGGAAAGAAGGCGCATTGATGCTTGTGAGCTTGTCTGATACGTTTCTGCTTGGATACAACTGCTCATGCTACCTCATGTCAGAAAAATAACAATCTGAGAGACCTCAATGCGTGAGGGAGCATGGGTACAGTGGACGTCACACTAGGGATAGTATTACTGGCACGTCACTTTTCGAGTTTCGAAAACAACAGTAATACTCTGCAGCTTCCACTAGATGTCTGCCTATGCACAGCATGTGAATCTAAGCAGATACAAGCATCTGAAATACGATTACGGTGAGTAATGTATCATATATACACAACGAACTTTGCTGTAAACACTAATCAAACATGGCGGATTTTAATTACAGACTGTGTGGAGGAATACATGACTCTCTATATTAAAACCATAGAGACTTATGTCAGCATAAAAGTCCTTCCTTTGTGTTTCCCACCCTCAATGTGAACAAGCAGTCTGTTACCGCGAAACACGTCGTTTTCGTGTTATTTTCTGGCCTGGACATTATATTCATTAAAGTACATTTTTTGCCTGCCAATCTATGGTTTTCTGCCTCTGTGTTCGGCGAAGATTACTGGCCGCAAACTGCTTCTCGGAGTGCCCTCCACCTTTCCTGTACCTGGGTACAGGTACTTTCATATTCATATATATATATATATATATATATATATATATATATATATATATATATATATATATATTAGTGTGTAGAGTGTAGAGGAAGGTTGTAGCACTACAAAAAAACCCCAACCACAGCATGTAGAAAATAAACCCTGCACACACGACCAAACCGCTTGCTCAAAAAGTATTTTAATTCATTAATCAATCTTCCTTTTGTAGCCGCGATTAATAAATCTTTGGCCTATGTATTGGGCTTCCTTTTGATAATTCGATTCTGTGCTACAGGCTTTCTTGGCTCTCAAAAACTCTCCATAAGGGATCGAATTCTTGAGAGCTGTAGGATGATGACTGAGGGCATGAAGCGTGGAGTTAGAGCTGGTTTCTTTACGAAAGAGTTTGGTGGTCAAGGAATTATTAACCACAGTAAATCTCACATCCAGAAAAACCCATTCCTTTCTGTCCTGAACAGATTCAGGTTGTTCTCGTTAAGCATATTGACATAGGTCTGTAATGAATCTTCAGTCCCATCCCATATTAAAAAGAGATCGTCTATAAAACGATACCAAACCACTAAATGTTCGGTGAATCGTTCTCTTTCCTCAGCCCACGCTATCTGTGACTCCCACCATCCCATATAGAGGTTGGCGTAAGTGGGGGCCATACATGACCCCATGGCCGTACCTTGGGTTTGCTTGTATATGGAGGTTTCATGCAAAAAATTGTTAGGTTCCAAACAGAACTGCAACATTTCCAAAAGCATATCATTATGTTGTCTGTAACTGATGAATCTAGTGTCTAAATAGAATTTACAGGCCTTGATGCCAGCCACATGCTTAATGGAAGTGTACAGCGAGACTACATCTAGGGATACCAAGATGTACCCGGGTTCCCAATTGATATCATGCAATTTCATGAGAAGATCAGAGGTATCTCGTATATATGAGCTAAGACTAGTCACAAATGGCTGCAAGAAATGATCTAGAAACTTAGTTGTATTTTCAAGGAGACTACCCATGGAGGACACTATAGGACGACCTGGAGGGCCTGCTAGACTCTTATGGATTTTAGGATTGAAGTAGATCAACGGGGTGACAGGAAAAGGATTTTTTAAGTACCAGTATTCTTCATCACTGATTAACCCATAATCACACAATTTTCGTAACCGAGAGAAATACAAAGTGTTTGTCTCAGTTAATACTTTGTTATTGACCAGGACATAGTTGGTAATTTCACTCAGCTGTCTTTTAGCTTCTTTTTTGTAGTTTTCACTGTTCATGACAACTATTCCGCCCCCCTTATCGGAGGGGCGTATAACTATGGAGTGGTCATTTTTCAAATTTTCCAGTGCTTTGTATTGCACAAAGCTCAAATTCCTAGAGGTCGATGGTATAGTCGTGGGTAGTTTCTTCAGATCTTGCATGACGAGACTCTCAAAAGTGTCTATCGGTCCACAAGCAATATTTGGACAGAAGATAGATCTGGGTTTGAGGTGACTTGGACATGCTATATCCGTGAATATCCCAAATTGCTCTTCTAATGTAGAATTATCATATGTCTATCATTTCATCTTCCCGTATCGTTCGCTCTTCCATATTGACTAAACAGATCAAACTTGACATGTCCTTATCTGAGAGGGGCGATATTTCTCCTCTCTGTTTCTCCCGAGTTTTTGATCCTTCATTGACTTTGGTTGCATGGAATTTCGTCAATTTAAGTTTTCTCAGGAATTTGAAAAGATCCACTCTAGTAGAGGTGTAGTCATAACTGTGCGTGGGACTGAAGGATAAGCCTAGAGATAATACTGCTGTTTCTTCATTGGTCAAAGTTCTTTTTGAGATATTGAAAATCTTTAATTGTAGGTTTTCTTCCCTCTCGGTCTTCCCGTCGGTTTGTTTCCAGAGCGTGTGATCACGCTGGGTGGGTTGTTTGTGTTGGCACTCCCTCCTTGTCTTGTTTTTCCTGCTTTTCCGGCTGTGCCTCTTCCTTGTCCGGACGGTTGGCCTCTCCCTCTCTTCTCCATTCTGCTGTCTAAGTGCAGTAGTTTGAATTCTTCTAAAAAGTTGAGCCTTTTTGATGATGGCCCATCTGTGTCCGAAATCTCCACATCAAAGCTAATGCAGCAGCTATTGGTTGACTGTTGGTGGCAATTTGTTCCAGTCTGCATTTGATGGGGTCATTGAAGCGTTTGGCAAACGTGTATATTCTGCCCTGTTCATAATCTAAACAATCTCGTTTAAATTTATGCTGTTTACCCATCCTGATCTCCCCCTCATGCCTTTCCAGATTTTCTTCAACTCTGGACATTCGTTTTTTACATTCGTCTCTGTCTTCCGATGAGAAAAGTTGTTCTTCCATCTCTTCTATGTCTTTAAGGAGCTTGATCCTATCCAATTTGGCATACTTTACAAGACTTTCGATCATTTTAAAGGAACATTGATTAATGTGTTGTGTCCATTCCTCTATAAGCCTAGGATCTATGTCCTCAAAGGTAGGAATCGTGAGGATTCTCAGTCCTCTTGGAATACGCTGAACCTCCAGATAAGTTTGGAGCATCATTGCCTCCCACCATTTGGAGATTTCTTTTTTCTTTATTTTTTCAAGTTTGTCCAACTTTTGCTGTACCGTGAGGCTCGCCGGCAGGCTGTTCTCTTCAGTGGCCGGTGTGGCTGCTTGGTCATGTTTAAAAAGGATTTGCGCTGCTGCTCTTCTCTTGGCTTCAACCTGTTCTGCCATTGTACCAAGTCTACAATTAGTAAGACTGGTCCAGTCATAGGGGTTGGTTGCAGAGGCAAGCGGCTGTATCACTGGGCTGGGTAGAAAAAGTGAATATAATCCTCCCAAACACACACTCACTCCGCTTCAAACAGCGGCTAAGGTGCGCCCAGTTGGTCTCCCCGATTCCAGTTTAAAATGCTGAAAAAATCTCCCAATATCTCTGGAACTTCTATAGACAAAACGGGGGCTACACCAAAACTAATAGTAATGCACAGCTGTGCAGCTAGATTGCTGGTACAATATCCAAAGTTGTGGGAGGCGGCAGCTAATGGCTATATAAGAAAACAGATATGCCATAGTGTTCAGCCTACACGTAGATGGTGCTAGGGACAGAAATCCTGGCCGGATTTCTTAATATACAAAAATACACATGTGTAGAGGAAGGTTGTAACACTACAAAAAACCCCCAACCACAGCATGTAGAAAATAAACCCAGGAAACATGACCAAACCGCTTGCTCAAAAAGTATTTTAATTCATTACTAAAATTCTCGTGCAACCAACACTACCTAATGGCTTAAAAAGGGTAGGCATATTTCCCACGCCTCCCTTGCTGACAGACAGGTTATTAAGACACTCACCCCACCAGGGTGGAAACCGCCACGCGTTCTGCTTGTGTACCAAGCTTCCTCAGGCTTTCTTCTTCCCAAATACGTGAAAACACCTTACTTTTATAAAAACAAGAACCGGACCGGCATTAGTGTTAGGCTCCTCCCCTGCGCTTGCAATTTGGTCGATCATGTGATCGCAAGTGGCTAGCGTCGCAGATGGGCGAAATTACGGCCATCTTTGAATGGATTCAAAGTACCTTAATGTGAGTTAGTACTCGCCCCATATCAGGAAATGTTGTATTCGGGATTTATATATGCGGAGGGGAGAGGCTGCACAACATATGCCTGATCCTGTTCTCTGATCTATTAAAATTTAGAATTAATGTGTGTGTTATTCACGCCAGTGCGCACAAAATTTCAATTCAATGGTTTAGTTTGTTGTATATGTATATATATAATATATATATATATATATATATATATATATATATATACAAAAACATTTCATACACAAATGTCACTTCGCTTACCTGCTTGCACCCTCAGCATGGAGGACCAGATGGCACATCCCTCTTCTCAATAGTGTGAATATGCTGACTGACAGGAGAGGACTGTCAGTCAGTGTGTGTTTGCTGTTAGTGCAATAATGAGAGGCAGTGGGCCAGACTTCCAACGCCCCACCGTCCTCTCATTATGGTGTGCTAGGTCTGCTTACAATAAGAAAATATATACCTCTGTCCACAGTCCGCGTTGACAATAAAGCACATTACCTGCTAGTCAATCCAGTAATTGCCTCCCAAACCGATAGTGAGGAGCTGCCACTGGCAACGAGTATGGAACATTTTTATTTTATTTTAATTCTTATAACGCGCCACATGCCCGTGGGCCTCAGGGCGCACAAAAAACAAAGACAGACAACAATAGAAAGCCAATAGGAGGAGAGGGAGAGGTCATGGAAGATTACTCCAGGTTAAAAAGGTGAGTTTTTATGGCTTTTTTGAATATAAGATAATCTTGAATCTGTCGTAACCCAGCCGGCAGGGCATTCCAGAGTAGGGGGCCCTGAACGTCAAGAGTGGTACCACCAAATTTAGCTGTCTTAAATCTGGTGGGGGGGGGGCAAAGACTGTAGCAGAGGAAGAGCGAAGATTTCTTCCATTGGTCTTGATGTTGATACGTTCGGACAAGTAGGTGGGACTGCTGAGAGAAAGGCATTTGTGTCGTCGTTAGCATTTTGTGTGTTATGCAATGTTTAACAGGAAGCCCAGTGTAGCTTCCTCCTGAAGATGGAGATATGGGAACGACGAGATTGATTAAAGATGTCCGCACGGCATTGTTCTGGGCCACTTGTAAACATTGAATATTCGCGGCAGTAGTGCCGGATAGTAGGCTGTTGCAATAGTCTAGTCTGGAGTTTATCAGCGCCGTAGACAGAAGTGCACAGTTTTCAGCTGTTATAAATGGGCGGATGTAGTTGATTCGCTTGTTAATCAATCCACAGCTAGACCTGATGTTGGAGACATGAAGCTTCATGGATAGCTCGTCATCTAAAAGAACTCCCAGAGTTTTTACTTTCCTTTGGACAGTAATGATATTGTCTGCAATTTGGAAATTGGCGTAGTCAGTATCTAGCTTGCTCCGGGTATTCTTGGAGGATACTATCGTAAACTCGGTTTTGTTGTTGGTCAGAGCAAGAGAATTACAAGCCATCCAGTCCTGGATGGCTTTGTAGATGTTATTGATGGAATCAACATCGTTTCTGTACTGACCGCTTAGCTGGATGACAACCTGAGTGTCTTCTACGTAGTTTGTATACTGAACTCCTAGCTTGTTTAAGAGATCAAGAAGAGGTTGAATGTACAAATTAAAGAGTAATGGCGACAGACGGGAACCTTGTGGGACACCACAGGTTTGAGAGATAGGAGTGGAGTGGAGTGATTACTACCTACGCAAACCCTTACCATGTGAGGGCCCAAGAAGGAGGCGATCCATTTAGATGCCATCATGGAACAATTTGCGACCTCTCCGAGCCTTGTCACTAGTAAGCTATGATCAACCAGATCGAAAGCTGCGGAGAGGTTAAGTAGCATCAGTAGTGCGGCTTGACTCTTGTCCGCAATGCCCGCCAGGGTGGACTTAAGGTTGAGCATGGCTGTTTCAGTTCCATGATGAGCCCTGCATCCTGACTGTCGAGTACCGAGGATCTTGTGTTCTTCAACATGAGCTTAAAGTTGCTTATATGCTAGTTTGTCCAATAGCTTCAGTAGAAAGGACACCTGGTTATTGGCCTGTAGTTGTCTTTGTTGGTAGTATCTAGATTTTCATTTTTTCAGCAAGGGGGTTATCCAGGCGGATTTGAGCGCATCTGGTACCACACCTTCATCAAAATATACACAAACATTGTTATAAACATGCATGATTGCATTAAAAGAAAATATTTCCTTTATTAATTAGGCATATGCAAATGATTCAAGGATGGGAAATTGGGCATGCATGCCACCTATTAATTAATGATCCACATTTTAACTGTTTATGGGAACTGAAAAACACAATTACTCACCAGGGCACAAACATGGGCATGTAGGCCACTTATTTTGCCCATCCAGATCCCAAACAGAGAACTTTATTCCCATCTGTCCTAGGTAAAGGATAGGCCTCAGTCGTATTGACTGCATTAAGAGCTCTATAGTCCACACAGAATCTCAACTCCTTGGATCCTGCCTTTGGAACTAGCACAACAGGACTAGCCCATGGACTGGCAAATGGCTCTATTACCCCGA
The DNA here is from genome assembly GCF_040938575.1 of Ambystoma mexicanum. NCBI lineage: Eukaryota > Metazoa > Chordata > Amphibia > Caudata > Ambystomatidae > Ambystoma > Ambystoma mexicanum. The sequence continues at coordinate 1,237,148,347 of NC_090927.1, read as the reverse complement.
GATCAAGCATCTTCTTGACTCTTACTTTATGTGGGTTCTTACATGGTCTAACATTCTGTAAGCCCTGCTTTTGACAGGAAGACAGTCACCAGAGAGGCTATCATGCTGGCCCCAAGGGGTCAAGCCTGGTGTCAGTGAAAACAGGGAGGCAAACTGATTTAACAGAACTTTGCACTCCTCCTGTTGTTTCATAGTCCGATCAGAAGAGAGAAGAACTCCTATTTTCCCATCTAAAGGCTGCCCCTTGAGAAGGTTAGGTAGAGGTTCACTCTCTTCCTCCTCTTGATCAGATGCTAAGAGCAAAGCTCCTAGTTTTGGTCTGGATACATATGCCTTTAGGCGGTTAGTGTGAAAGACCCTAGGGGCCTCCTTAGGGTTGCCCAAGTCCACTAAGTAATTGACCTCTCCAAGTTTGCCCACAACCTTGAAGGGTCCAATCCATTTGTCCTGTAAGGCCCTCTGCCTTGTAGGTACCATAACTAGAACTAGCTGGTCTTGAGTAAACTCAACCATGTTGGCCTTCTGGTCATGCCAAAGTTTAATCAGAGCCTGATCTGCTTTCAAGTTATCAGAACCTTCTGTCATAATTTGTGTCATTCTCCTTCGGAGACCTAACACCTAGTCAGTGACTCTCACTGGCTTGAGGGAAGGAGCACTCTCCAACTCTTCCTTGATTGGGCCAATGGACCTCTAACCGGATGACCATAGAGGAGCTCAAAGGGGCTAAAACCAACCCTTTCCTGAGGGACTTCGCTATAAGCAAAGAGAAGGCATGGCAGTAGAAGGTCACACTTTCTTCTAAGGGGTTATTCTAAAGCACCTATCATGCTCTTCATTGTCCTAGTAAACCTCTCCACCAACCCATTGGTTTGGAGATGGTAGGCTGTTGAGAACTTGTAGGTCACTCCACAGTTTTTCCACATGGCTTGCATGTAGTGGGACATAGAATTGGTCCCCCTGTCTGAGATGACCTCTTTAGGAAAACCTACCCTGGTAAAAAAAAAAATACCAAGGAGGGCCATAGCCACTGCCTGAGCAGTAACAGTCTTCATAGGTATGGCTTCAGGATACCGGTTAGCATGGTCTACCACAACCAATATAAATCGGTTGCCTGAAGATGTGGGAGGGTCTAGGGGACCAACAATGTTAATCCCTACCCTCTCAAAAGGAACTCCCACCAGTGGGAGTTGCACCAAGGGTGCCAAGTTCTTGGCTCGACTCTTGCCAGAAGTCTGACAAGTGTGACAGCTTCTACAGAATGTATTAACATCAGGCCCCATCTTGGGCTAGTAGAAATATAGAGAAATCCTTTCCTTGGTCTTCGTAAAACTAAGTGACCAGCTAAAGGAATCTCATGGGCTAACTGTAGAAACTGAGGTCTCACCTCCTGAGGCACTGCAATTCTTCTGTAGTCCCGTGGGGTAGACTCAATAGGCCCACTGTAAAGGAGGCCATCCTCCCAGTACAGCCTGTGCTTTCCTGGCTCTTGCCCATCCAGCTGGGAAGCTGCCTGTTGGCGAAGTCCTTCAAGAGTAGGACACTGTATTTGACCTTTGCTAAAGTCTGCCCTAGAGGGTCCACCTTCTGCAAGCAACGTCTACAGCTCAGGGTGGTCTTTAGGATCCAGATCTCCAACATAGGGAAGGGTTTCCTCTAGCTGTTTCACCAGTAGCTGCATCACCATTCTCTGGTTGTTCCTCACACTCCGTCTCAGCTGGTGGAGGAGTCACAGGTGTGACTATGGACTGTCATCTTGGGGATGTCCTTGTCCTTAGAACAGGTGTGGCACCCTTCTTCTTTCCTGAGACCTAGTGTTCCCCTTTTGTCTCTTTCCTTGTCCTACGAGTAGAAGGGTGTCCTTCCTGTGGGCTGGAAGTTATAGTAGTCTCTAACTTCTCATTGAGATTCATCCAAAGTAGCCTCTCTGGCCAGTCTAGTCTGCTCCTGGTTCCTTTTACTGGGAGGCTTGGGGGTGCTTGATACAACTCCAAGAGTCTTTAAGTCATTCCCCAACAGGACTCTCCCAGGCACCTCATTTTGTACACCGATAGACATTCTTAGTCATATTGTTGCACTGGATGAGAGCTGGTAATATTGGAACCATCTGGATTTGGCCTACAGCAAGTTTAATAGGACCTTTGGGTGCCTTAGCAACATCCTCAGGTTTGGAAAAAGATTCATCTACTACTGTAATGCTGGCACCAGTGTCTCTAATGGCAGGGGGTTTCCTAGTACGCTGTCCTTGTAATATTCTTTTGTATTATCTGGAATAGAGTTATATACATATACATTCTGCTGTTCCCACAGACACTAAAGAAACACTGACTGAGACTCCAATGGGGTCTTCAGCCAATAGATCAAAGTTTCCACTTGCCATATGAACTTCTCTCTCAGGGATGAAGGCTAAGGCGGCAGTGTAAAAACCCTACTGTTCTGCTAAATGTACCTACTAACTTGCGTATAGATGCTGTTTCTTTGTAACCCCAGCAACAGCCTAAAGTACGCTCTCTTTCCGTATCTAGCGTTTTTGCATCTGTTTTATTCTATGTTCTCACCACTGTTGTGTTACATATGTAAGATAAGCACTCTGTAACAGCGCCACGATGCCCCAGGGCCGCTTGTGCGCTTTATAAATGCAAATAAATAAATAAAAAGTGTTGACCCCTGAAGGTTTACCCTTGCGTCTGGGGTCCCCTTTCACATGGTCAGTTGACCCACACGCATAACATTTACCAAATGTTTTCTGGAACGGGGGTTCCTGCTGACCTCCCTCTGGTTTAGCACCAGAGGTTTCACTAGACTGACCTGGTTTCCCATGTGGCTTACCCTTTTTCTGTGTGTGGCCCTCTTTTGGGTGGTTATAATTAGATTTCTCTTTCTCATCTTTCTTGTGCTGCTTCCTCACCCCAGAATCTGTGTGAGTGGCCCTGTTTGGAACTCACAAGTCAGCAGCTTTAGCTAACTTCTTGAGATCAATCTCTTTTGAGTCAACCAAGTGCTGTCTCAGCTCAGGAGAGCAGGCATCACAAATAGACTCTAACAAAAACAGATTTCTCATTCCTTCAAATGAGTTCACTCTGTAACCCTTAACCCAACCATGTAAGTTTTTCAAACATTCACACACCCAGGTAGCCCAAGGGGTACCATCAGTCTTTTTGTGGGTCCTAAACCTCTTAAGGTACTGGGAAGGAGTTTTCCCAAATCTGGCTATCAAAGCCAGCTTCACATTCTCATACTCCTGTCTTTCAAGTTCACCCACCTCCCTTACAGCATCAGTTGCAACCTGGGGAAGCCTAGACAAAAGCCAAGGAATCAACTGATTCCCTGTGAGACCCTGAATCCTATGATTGTATTCGAAAGCACCCAACCAATCCAAAATATCAAGTTTCACATCATACATACTCACTGCTTCTTTAGGCAGGCAAGGCCTCTTGGGACTGGAAGACCAAGAGGACTCTGCGAGGGAAACATTTTCAAGAGACCATCGTTTCATTTCAAGAGCATGTTGCATTTCCAATTCACTGAGATTGATGTGCTTTGGCTTCAACTTGAGCTTGCAACCTTTTAAATTCCAGTTCAAGTCTCATTTTCTCAAGAGACACATATTCGGGACTCCGTGATAGACCTTGTGGTGTCCCAGTGGACATAGGTTGAGGCAAAAGGGCCTGCTGAGGCAAGGAGGGGCTCCTATCCTGGGACGCCTCTCCGCCTCTGACTCTTCTAAGACATTAGAGTTAGACTCTGAATTATCATCCTCATTATCAATGTCCACATTTTATGGATTAGTAGGAGTTACAGGGCTACTATCCAACCTTTGGTGATCCAACAACCTTGTAATCAATTCATTTTTCTTTCCTTTAACGGGGAGATTCCTGATCTGACACATTTCTTTCTATTGTTAGACAGAGACGGGCTTCCTGTTTGAGGTTTTCCCTATTAGGCATGCTACAATTGCTGTTCTGGTGGAGCTTAGCCTTGTGAAGGTTTTTAGTTGAACAAAAGCAAAGCAAATACTCAGTGTCACAACTCTACAATAGATCCTCACCGCCTGCCACCAGTGTTCGGCAAGATTGTATGCAATACCCTGTGGAAGACTGCACCAGTCTTGTCCTCTTGGCATAGTTAAGCCAACCTTTGGTATACGCATGTACTACACAAGTTGGTAGAGTGACTGAGCAGCCAGGCTTATCTCAAGAGGGGTCAATGTGAGCTGTAAGGTTGTAACAGAGTTTAACCGTGACAGTTATTCAGATAAACACTTAGACTCAAGATTTCTTGATTTAACAATTATTCATTTATTTAACAGTCGGTTGAATAAGTCTTCTTTAGAAGGGAGCAAAACATGTAACACTTTTACAATATACTTCAAAACACACTCTTAGTTTCTCTAATCAGATGATACCCATTGGGGATGGCACAGAGACACTTCCTTCACCCTCAGGTGACTTTAATAGCTAGGACACTGTGGACATTGATTTATCACTGGTACATTCAGAGCAATACTGAGTTTGGTGCAAAAAATTAGATATGGGAATAAAACAAAGGTTAACAAATAATTCATAAACTGGTAAGTACTTTTTGAACCCTCCAATGCAAAGTAAATTAACCCCTTACTGGAGGAAAGGCAAAAGCACAAAGTCCGATGTAAGAAGAGTTTCTCAGGGAGCCAGGACAGCCAATGTTAGTTGAGCAAAGTCTAGGAGAGCTGAAGATCTTCTTGCAGTGAAGTAAGTCTTGCACAATGTTTTTTTTTATTTTTATTTTTTTTATTTTATTTGGCTGACAAATTCAACCTTTCAATACAGAATCCATTTACTTCATTAAAACATATACAATGTATCATAACATTACATAAATATTATATTCATTCTGCTGATCGCAATACTCATAACTTATTCTAAACATAATTCATTTAAATTCATGATAAAACGAAGAGAAAAAATGAGCAACAAGAAAATATAAAAGTGTAGAAACAAAAGAGAAAGTGCCGTGTTCAAGGTGCAATCGAATAGCAGTTATTTAACATACAAAGCAAGGTGCTTTAAACAGTTCTCAACATAGCATATCATTATTATATGGTTTGATTGAATTATTTGTTATTTTTTACTTTGTTTTTTGTTCATCATCATTTTCTAGTTTTAATTCATTTAAAAAGTTTACAGTCGCATAGCCTATTGATTTTGAGTGCACATGAAATATAAACTTCCATAGGTCTTTAGCCTCCATGTGTACTCAACGTTTAAAGAGGTTTTTGAAGTATTTAAATCTTAGACAATCCAGTTTTGTGCACTCAGTGAGCAGGTGTTCTAGTGATTCCTCATGCTTGTTACAAAATGGACATAGACTAAAATCTACAGCATCAGGAAACCATCTAGATGTAACTTCTTTGGTTTTCCATTGGTTTAACCTCAAGCGCAGAAGTCCTGCTCGATGCGAGACATTTGTTGATTTTAAGAGATACTCTTCAGGGGAGCCAAGGGATTTTAAAGCAAAAGGATTCTGTCTGAAGCATTTATAGACTTGACATTGTTCTCTAGTACTTATCCAATCCGTCTCCCATATCTTTTGCTTAGCTTTGTCAGGATTTTGTAACAAAAGCTCATCCCCTACGTCTGCTTCTTGCAAAAATCTCTGCGCTTGGGCTTTCCAATGCTTAGCAAAACTATCATTTGATGTTTTTACATAATTTGCTAAATGCTTTACCAGCCCATTCTTTTGATTTTCCAGGGCACATTTACTGTATAGCATGCATACTCTCCATTTGTAGGTGGCTTGCATCGATATAAGCCCTAATTCGTGCCTTATGAGGCCTATGGGTGTAGATCTCGAGAGTTTCAAGAGATTTTTCCAATATTCCCCCTCTTTCTTATCCCAAGAACTGCGTATTTTGTGTAATCTTGTCTCTGACCCATACAATTGTATTGGCAGAGCCTTTTGCTTATAGTATGTCAGCAGAGGAGCGATGGTAAATTTACAAGACCTGCCGCTGATGATTTTGGCTTGGGAGATTAAATTATTCCATTTCATTGTTGCAGTAGTCTCATATGGAGTGTCCTGTGGGTTGTTGTTAATATTCACTCCCAGGTAAATGTATTCACCCACTGATTCGAGCTGCTGGTTATCTAGAAGCCACCTATGTTCTTTGTTTCTTTGGTGTAAGTTTCCAAACTAGATCACTTTTGTTTTTTTAATGTTTATGACCATGCCATTGAATTTGGCATAATTCTCCAATACTTTAAGCATATTACGTAGCCCCATCGGTGAAGCAGAAGGAGATCATCGGCATACAAGAGCCATTTAATCTCATGCTTGCCTAATTTTGGGGAGTCAGTTATGATGTTAAGAAACTCTCTACCCATGTCAGAATGAAGAAATTAAAAATTGCTGAAGCAAGTATACACCCTTGCTTAAGACCTCTCGATGTGTCAATGGGGTCAGTCAGCAAACCGTCGCTGTTTAGTCTTATCTGGAGTGAGGTACCTTGATGAAGCTCAATGATCCACTTCAAGATGTTCCATGGGCAATTGTTTTTCATTAGCTTCACCACTAGTAGCTCCCTCAAAATAGAATCAAATGCAGTTTTGAAATCAATGAATGCAATATACAGTGGTAGATTTTTGCTTGCTTGCTTTGCAATGATGGCATTTGTCGTAAATAGGTTAATACCTGTTCCTAGGCCTTTAAGGAAACCTCTCTGCCAAGGGTCCCTCAGGTTCTCCCTGTCTAGCCAGTTGTTAAATTCATGCAAGACAAGGCGAGCAAATATTTTCCCTGGACAGTCCAGAAGGGCTATTGGTCTATAGGATCCTGGATCAAGTCTGTCTCCCTTCTTGAATAACGGGATTAAGAGATTTTTTCCATGATGTTGGAATTAGCCTGGTGCGCATCACTACCGCAAATATTTTCATCAGTATTAGCGACCGCACTTCTATCTCGTCTTTGATGGTTTTATTATCAAGCCCATCCGGGCCAGGGGCCCTAGAGGAGCTTAGTTTTGAGATGTAAAATATAATGTCACTTTGATTGAATTGTATCGTGTGATCCCAATTTGTACCTTTAAGAGGCATTTGCTGGATCATCATTGGTGTCTGATATATTTTCAGGAAGTAATCGCACCAGGTTTTGGCCGATATGGAGTTGATTTGAACAGAAGCCTGGTTTTTGTAGGTGACATTATTCAAAACCTTCCAGATTTCCGCTATTTGGAGGCAATTGTTTTAAGCATATCCTCACTGTCCCTCTGGTAACATTGGGCCTTTCTACCTCTTAACCAGTTTTTATATACTGTCCGAATGTGCCTTATTTGCGGGAGTTTCTCTTCTAATGTTAGATCTTTTAGTAGTCGTATTTGTTTTCTCATGTTAGCTTTTTTGGTTTTGACATCAATGTCAAAGACATGAGCATGTTTGTACCCATGTCCTTGTGAGCTGTTTTTCACATGTGCATATTTCTGCATTATTGATACATAATACAAACCTGGACAAATGTTTATCAAAATCCCACAAGGTAGCTTTAGACCACTTGATTTTATTCCTCCTGTTGTTAGCGGTTATATCTCCATTATAGGTCTCACAAATGCTTTTACTGCGGGATTTTTCTGTTTCCCACACCAGGCAAAGTTGGCTATGATCACTTTCCCTTTTTGACTTTACTGTCATGGACTGGATTAAATTCAGTAGTGCACTGTTCCCAAATATGTAATCTAGTGTGGCTTCAACTGGACCATTATGCCATGTACTAGCAGCCTGCGTGTCCCCCTCCACGGTCCCATTTAGCATAAATAACTGCATGTCTTCCATTATTGCTAGCCATCTTCTTTCTTCTAACGTTCTCTTTCTTTTTCCCTTATTCCGCAGGTGCATGTTAAAATCGCCCATGATCATTGCATGATCAACATTTCTTTCTTTAGCAATTTTGGCAAAAACTTCTTGGCAAAGGTCAAAAAAAACAATCGGCAGTTACATGAGACCTTCCCCAACAGATGTTTATGATTATAAGTAGATGTAAATTACTCTTCAGTTTGATGGTTTGAATAAAAGGGGTGATGGAATCATACATTGAGATTGTAAAGCCCTTTGATTTCTTTACTGCAACCAGAAGCCCTGCCATCGGTCTGCCGCGCGGTAGGCATATTGCTGGTTCCAAGTATACTTCATATCCATCCCATATTGGGGCTTCGGCCAACAATGTCTACTGCAAGACCACCATGTCAAACTTGTATTCGCCGTATTCGTAAAATGCTTGAACCCCCGAGTATTCCAACATATGAGTTGGAGTTTCTCTTTTGCTGTGGGTTGTTATGAACGATCTAAGTGATTACCTCTGCCCTCATTTGATGCAGCAAAGTTGGCGCCATAAATGCGGGGAATCCACTTCGTGGAGCCTATGGCTTCTTCATTCGTTTGACAATTTTCTTGATACAAATTAAAGCCCATTTGAAAGAGAACATCCCTAGCCTGCCATAATATAGCTGCAAGAATGGTTGAGTGTACAGAAACTCTGGATCGTGTAAGATCCTTATCATCCATAAACTCAACTCTGTCGATGTCCGACGTTGATATGTTCCTCAATTGAGATATCTCCCTGCAGATGTTTGACGCTTGATCGATTCAGGTCAAATTACTGGAATGGTTGGTCCCTGCATTCCAGTATAAAGCAGTGACTGTTCTTCTGAGCCACTGCCCTCGATTTAAATGATACCTCTTTGCTCATACTCTTATTCTTTTGCCATTGTGCCGTTTTCTTCATACTAGCATTCTTCATTGTCTCTTTATTTGAGGACATTACGCTGTTTTTCGAGACCTCTCACTAGGCGCCCTTCTGGCATGGATTCTGTCTCCATCTTTCTAGATCCAGTTTCCGTAGTCTCCTTTAACCTGCTGGCCATGTAATTTTCCACAGTTTTGTTTATTTCTTCTCTCATTTGCACCTCATTTAACCCCCTCCACCTTGAATCTATCTTTTCATTGTTGGGGAGTGCCTGAGGTTGGGCACTTTCACTTCTTCTCATTGCGGTTTCCACTGCAACTAAATCATTTAATGGTTTGTAGAATAGGCTTGGTGTAATTTTATTTATGCTGTTTGAGGGCATAGTTCTCATGTGCTCACTGCTTTCATCGGTGATTTTTGATTTGTCTCTGGTTTCTTTTATAGCACTTGTTATCTTCAAAATTCGTCTATTCTTTGCTTTCCCTTTAACACCCTTTGCTACCGACATGGTACTTTTCATTTTATTTGTTAAAGATTGACCCTCTTTGTTTTGCTTGTTCTGTTTTGCTTCTGTTTTCTGTTGTCCTTTTTCACTATTATTGGTCTCAATAGTTGCTTCCACGATTAACTTAGTCGTGGGCATCTCACCATCCCTACCTTTTGCTCCATTCTGTAACAGATGCTTTGAGGGTTCTTCAGGTTTATTAGTACTAGGAGCCCTACTAAAATTGAACTGTTTTGATTGCAAAGGAGTCTTAAACCTGCAGTCTGTTAGATTTAGGGGGAATGTGGTCTGGGTTCCCGACTCTTTTGATTCACAATATCTGAATATTTCATATTGTTGAATACACTCTCTCCGTTCTCCCATTTCCTGGCAGCTGTTGCTTTGATCTGTCAGCTTATTCAATAATATAGTTTGATAGTTCAATTTTTGGTCCATTGCTTCGTATAATTTGGCCAACGATAGCAGAGCTGTGTTCATTGCTAATAGGACAGAATTATTCTCAATCAGGGCCTGGGCCTCTTCTGCAGGACTTTCAACAGGAATCAACTGCCGTGCTTTCCCACCCGTGAGATTTTTGTTTCCCCTTTCAGCTTGCCTGGGGGTTGGAGGAACAAAAGAGTGATTTCACAAACGCTTCTTCCTCAGAACATTCTAACTTTTCTAAAGATGTCATTGCTTTATGATTTTGTGATGCATTCATTATATCCTCCTCTTCAACTCTACGCCTGCTAATGTCATGTTGATGTTGTGTTGGAATAGGCGATAGATTGTCTAATTGCATTAAGTCTCCTGTATTGGAGTGTACAAGCACAACTTCCTCTTCACTCGTCGAGGCAGAGCTACAATCCATGAAATGTATAGCTTCCTCATATACTTGACCTGTAATTTGCAAGTTATGATAAGCCTCTCTTAGTCTCTGCTGAGCTTCGACTATACAGGGCTTGGGCAGACTTTCAACAATTTTTTCAAGTGTTTGGGGTACATATACTTCATTTTCACACCGTTTACTCTCATGTTCCATGGTAGTGTCTGAGATTGCATTTCCCACCCCGACATTTGATGTTACAGGTGCGCTTACTTTAATGGCAGCTACTTCCATGTCAAGGCGGTTATTCAGCTCAGTGAGCTTTTCTTGATTCAGATGACCATTTTTAATTTGTTGTTGTTGTTCTTGGGGAATTTCGGTCCCTGTACTTGTATTCAAATTATAATATGAGCGGATATCGGGTACCTTTGACATCAAGCGGTTCCTGTTTTTGTTTCCCACTTTTTTCTCCCCTGCACAGGAAGCTCCTTTCTTCTTTGAGAGTGGGACTGTTGGAGTATGCGGCATTCCCACCATGTTTTTTAATTTTGGATTAAATCCTTCTTTAAATAGTGCGCCATTCATAGGCGGCATACCAGATTACAATGTGTAGGGACCCTTCTCCATGCTATCACAATTAAACACAGATAAACTACCCCCTTTCTTTGATTGATCACAACTGGGTTATTATGTCTTGCTAATATTGATCACCCAATCTATAATCTTTTTCCACATTAGTTTCGTGCACAGTACGTAGCTTAGAGATTGCAATATGGGTGAAGATGATAATACAGGCAGTAGCCTCTTACCCTTTCACGTTGTGCACAGTTTTCCCTTTTATTTATTTTTTTTGCGCCTTTCTTTCTCCCCCTCGTTTACAGTATGGCTAAGTCAAGTGCTGCCAACCCAAACCGCGCACCAAGCACAACGAACAACGAACAGCAAACAGTACTTATCCGTACTTAGTGCGCGGTGCGAGTGCGCCAGGGAGACAGTACTTGTAGGAAAGGAGGGGGGAGCAACTTGCACGTCACGTGATTAGCGAGGGCGGGGTCTCCCTCCAGGAAGTGCCCTAAACAGAAAGAATGAGGACACACTCTTAGTAATGCTTGGAGTATGTAAAGACAATAACAGGCTTATCCAAGCACAAGTCCAAAAGGAGTCCAAATATACTCATAAGACACGAGTCCAATTAAAAAAACACACACACACACACACACACACACACACACACACACACACACACACACACACACACACACACACACACACACACACACACACACACACACACACACACACACACACACACACACACACACACACACACACACACACACACACACACACACACACACACACACACACACACACACACACACACACACACACACACACACACACACACACACACACACACACACACACACACACACACACACACACACACACACACACACCTGGGTATGTAATCACCTTGTGGATTAGGAAGTCAGGCAAGCCAGGCGCCGCATGCAAAGACGTCCTCCAGGACGATTTACTTTGCGTTTGCACGGCACGGCAGCGGGCTCAATAGAAGTCTCGTCGAGATTTTCTCCAGCGGGTCCAACAAACCAGGAAACAGTACTTATCCGTACTTACAATGTTTTTAGAAAAGTTTGTAGAAATAAGATCACTTGAAGGGCCACAAGCTGGGAGGTTTGGAGGGGCAAAGCTGCAAGCAACTCTGCAAAAAGCATCCAAGGCAAGTCTCAACTGAGAGATAGCAAGGCTACACAACAAAAGGTAAGTCCCCTTAGTTTTACAGTACCTTTGGTTAGAAGAAAACTGGATCCAGCTGTACTTCTGTTCCTGTGTAGGTCTGCAGATCCTGTGTTCCTGGGCCTCAGTCGTGTGGACAAGAGGGAGGTCCTCTGGGGACTCCTGCACTATAATGGAAAGTCGGCGGCAGCAATGGGCAAACTTCAGATCACCGGCACTTCGCAGTTTCAGCTCCTCGCGTCTCTTGCAAATAGCACCACTGCGGTCTCTGATACCTTAATGGACTTTCCTCGCATCTGGGGTCCAGAACTCCGTTGAGGTGGCTCAGACTTGGTCAGTCCTGCTTCATGGAAGTCCGGAGGATCTTCCTGGAGTTCGGGTCAGACGTAAATGCAATCCACTCGATCTGGTGTTCTTCTCCCTGGCAATCTGTTCCTGCAGTGGAAGTACAGCCAGCTCCGAGAGGATGTACAGGCAAGTTCACTTTGGGGTTGATTGCTCCAACCAACCCAAGGGGAGAAGCTTCTCTAGTCGAGGCGAATTCGGAGCTTCAGCACAGCAGCAGGGCATCACCGGGCAAACCAACTGCCCAGGAGTTGCAGCCGGCGTCTCTTCCAAGTTCTTCTTTGGATTCCTTCGTCCAGTGGTCGACTCTGCCTTCCAAGCAAAAAGCCTTGCCTTCTATGCAGGTTTCTCACACACACACACAGACACACACACACACACACACACACAGACACACACACACAGACACACACACACACACAGACACACACAGACACACACACAGACACACACACTCACACACACACACTCACACTCACACACTCACACACACTCTTCGCTGGAGCCAGATCCGGGCTCAACAGTGAATCCCGCCAAAGACAAAACGGACAAGGAGACCAAACCTGGTTTGGCGCGCAGAGTAAATCTCAAGAAGGACCTTTCCAACAAGAAATGGTGGAAAAAAGAACGGGCCATTTTGACAAAATGGACACCCATGAGCGTCTTACTGTAGCTGCAATTGCAGCCCGCTGTAAAATTACACAATGGCAGGAAAAAGTAAACCACTGCCACCAGCCATTAATTGTAGAAAGGGTAACATAAAAATGTTACATGAGAAACTAGACAAAGGGGATACTAAGTAACCCCTCCAGCACCCTATGGTAAGCTAGTGTGTGCTGGGTCTAGAAAGTTACAAAATGTAAGTAAAATCAATTTCACTTCACTGCTCTTGGAAACAGTAGTTTCACCAAGAGAAGGTATTTAAACCTTTGGGAAATCTTAGAGACTTCCCTGTGTCATTACACTGAAGGTGCTGTGTGTCACAATGTAAAGGTAATGCCTATGGAGTTTGTCAGACTCCAAAGTCCAATTCACAGAAAAATACATGAGAGAGTGGGAAAAAGGTCTCACTCTCACTCACTAAAAGGTTAGAAATTAAAAGTACTAAAGTCCAGCAAAACGTGCTGGGGGTCTCTAAGGTAGAAGGGAATTAGCACATTTCTGAGAATTCTTCCCAACAGCAGCCAAACGGTGGAAGCATCTACATGCTCAAATCTGAAATCTCTCAAACCAGAGTTTTAGTATCAAAACACTTCTATTTCTACAGTAATTAGGTTGCTACATGTATCCGTTTGAGGATTTATACAGCACCAAGATGCTTGTGCAAAGTGTACACTGGCTGCATAAAAAACAATTAGCATACAACCACTAGACAGTTTCATTGGCGTATGGAACATTTCTAACAAATGATGTAATTGATGGGTACAAACACACATCTTACATGTACAAAAATGGCATTTGGATCTTGTGTGATTTTCACTAATTTGCCTATTATGCACCTAGCCAGCTTCTGTTAGCATCCCTATTTTACCCTAACATGGTACAGAAAGGAAATGTCCAGTTGGTTAAAATGCTTCCTGGACAAAGTAAGTACCTTCTCCAGCCAGTGCTCCTGCTCCACGTGATGTGATTGTGGAGAGTTGCCAGGATAGGCAGTCCTTGTAAATGAGGGTTGAATGGATGATTTCATTGATGATTACAGCAGCAGTAGCATTGTTCATCCCTTGAGGTGTACACTGGCTGCATAGGTTTTAGCCTCCAGGTTCTCCTAAATGCCCACCTAATTGGGTCAATGCACATTGCACACCCAAATGGCCAAAGCAGCAGGAGGTGGTTATGGCTTTTGATTTCATTAGTTAGATCTTCATGCAGCCGCCCTAATATATAGCCTCAACATTCACATCATGAGCTTGCTACCAGGCTGTTTGTGCTATGGAGACCCATGTGACCACCCCTGCCCTTCAGCCTACCATGGTGATGTCGCCACAAAAAGTACTATGTCATCTGCCTGCTAGCTTTCCCTCACTTTCCTGGTTCATCCTAGACTACCATTCACCTCACATCACTGTAGCACCTCCTCTTTCTTCTCCTCCTAGACCTCCTCCATGTGCATTTAGCCCACAAAGGAGGGAACAAGAAGAGGGTGAATTGGTCCACACGGACCAGGACACAGATCCTCGAGTTATAACTTCCACTGCCTTCTCATCTCCTAGGAGAGCTGACACATGAGATACGGATCCGGACCAAGTCGCACCGGGTAGTCCAGCTCAACCTTCACCCCTGGACGACATTGGAGCGTTTCACTCCATGATGGATAAAGCCTGCCAGGAGTTTGGCTTAATTCTGGATGAAAAGAAGGATTGCTTCCTCTTCGATCATATGTGGGAAAAGAAGGAAAGCAGTTTTTCCATTCCTATTCTCGATCATGTATGGCAGGATTGCCTCCGCGCCGGCGGTGAAAGGAGATTGTGTAAGGCTCCAGATTACGCTCCAAAATGCCTTACGTCACAACCAACGCCAGAGTCGGTGGTCTCAGCTGCTGCTAGCCGCAAAGCTAGGACACAACACAACACAAGTGTGCCACTCCTCCTGACAATAAAAAATGGTATGCTTTTGTTAAGAAGGTTCTGCCCATTGGAGCCACTATGGTTAAAGCAGCTAATTCCCTGGCTATTGTCGTGCAATATGATTGTGAAATGTGGCACTGCTTGGCCCCCCTATTAGAACACCTCCCAGAAAAACAAAGAAAAGAGGCTATGCTTTTGGTGCGAGAAGAAGTGGCGTCAAATTACAGCATCACTATAGCAGTAGCCAAAACTGTCTTTAAACAGATCAGCAATGGGGTAGTACTCAAGACGCCAGGCTTGGCTTTGCTGGACAGACTTTTGTCAAGACGTACAGCACAAAGTTGTTGATATGCCGTGCGAAGGTGAGAATGTATTTGGCGACAAAATAGATTAAGCCCTTAAGGCCATGAAGGCAGATTCAGACACGGGTACATCTTTTACAGCTCTGCAAAACAGGAGATCCTTTTGCCCCTTTCGTTCCTTTCGAGGAGTCTCAGGCAACTCAAAATTCTCAAACTCCAGAGACCGCAAGGGATTCAGTAGACCTGGATATTATTCTCAGGGCTACAAGCGCGGTTACCAATCTTCACAGCGCAATAGAGATTTCCAAGGGCAAATAAAGCGCAGGTCTTCCACCTGCCAGAGAGGTCGCCAGAGTAAGACGCAACAATGAGTGCCGCAAGGACAGTCAAATAGGAGGAAATGTGGCGTTCCACCTCAACTAGTGGCAATCTATAACTGCGGACAGATGAGTGCTAGGTGCTATCCAGTAAGGCCACATTTTGTAGTTTAAGCGACCACAGTTCCCAATTCCCCCAATAAAGGTTTCTCACCCACACCATCACGTGTTACGGCCCGAGATACGCCACATTCTAAGGAAAAGAGCCATCGAAAAGGGGCCTCTCTCAGCAAGAGGAAAGGGAGTGCACTCCAGGTACTTTGTGGTCAAAAAACCAGATCGCAAATGGCGCCCCATTTTGGACCTACGGCTACTGAACAAAAACATCAAAAAACAAACATTCGAAATGGTAACGCTCCAAGAGGTAATAAGAGATGTACAGCCACAGGAGTTCCTTGCGGCCCTAGACCCACTTCCATGTGCCAATACACCCAAGGCATCGGAAATACCTGCGGTTCGTAGTAGACGAAAGCCATTAACAATTTCGGGTTCTGCCATTCCGCTTAAAATCGGCACCCAGGACATGGCTGCAGAAGCAGCCTTCCTCCGGAAGCAAGGCCACCATGTTTACCTGTACTTGGACGATTGGTTAATTCGAGGAGCCACGTACCAACAAACGTTATTGTCTCTCAACAAAACAGAGCTGCTTCTCCAATGATTGGGCTTTGCCATCAACTATACAAAATCCTGTACAGTTCCCTCAAAGAACTTGGTTTTTCTGGCGCGTAATTCCTTACAAACCACAATCTGGTCTAACCTTCGGTGGAAAGAGTCAAAAGAATTCTAGCTGTAGCGGGCTCATTTACACCTAACAAGATGGTCACAGTCCGCTCTTGCATGGCTCTTCTGGGAACCATGTCATCTTGCATTCCTCTCATTCCCCAATGTCACCTTCACATGCGTCCAGCGCAAAGATTCCTCGCAACCAGATGCTCCCAAATCCAGGTTCCTGGTCAGACAATGTACAGATGACCCGGACTCTATCAGACAATCTGAAATGGTGGGCACACCCCTCCAACATCACGAAAGGAATGCCACTGGTGGAGCCAAAATTCCTACTCACTATTTTGACCGATGCCTCCCAAGTGGGTTTCGGTGCACGTTTAGACCAGCACCAGGTCAAAGCACTCTGGTCACCCGAAGAAACCTTACTGCACATCAATTTACTAGAGTTGCAGGCAATACACTGGGCCCTCAAATCCTTTCTCCCCCTTATCAAGAGCTCACTGCTACGTGTCCTCACTGACAACACGACCGCAATGTTTTACCTACGGAAATAAGGTGGGACTCATTCAGACACCTTATCACAGGAAGCACAAACCATCTGGCACTGGGCCATCCGGCACAACATCCTGATTCAGATCTTCCACTTACCAGGGATGCAGAACAAGCAAGCAGATAACCTGAGCAGGGACTCCTCGCAAACACACGAGTGGCAACTGCACAGCTTCCAGAATTTTCTCAAGGTGGGGTCGCACCACTCTGGACCTCTTCACCAGCCCCGACAACAGACAATGCCAAAAATTTGGCAGCAGGATTCCGCATCCGGACTCTCAAGAGGAGGCATTCCCTTTCCCTTGGAAACGGGGTGTTCGCTTGCGCATTTCCTCCCTTTCCTCTCATAAGAAGAACCATAAAGATTCTCCGACCTGCTCCAGTTGGCAGTGGACAAGCTGATTTATCTAGGCTCCCAGGCAAATCTTCTATCCTAGAACAACTGGATGATCTTTCATCACAACCCAGGCTCTCTCAAATTGACGGCATGGTTTCTTACCACTCTGAGTTTGGAAATCTGAATATTCCTCAGGACTGTCGCCGCATCCTAGCGGCAGCAAGAGCCCCTTCCACCAACATCTCCTATAGTCGAAAGTGGATTCTGTGCATGGTGTGCACTACAACCAGATCGGCAACCGCTAGCTATTGCACCTCATCAGCTCCTTCTTTATCTGCTGAAACTAGCTACAGAAAGTTTGGCTGCCTCTTCGATCAATGTGCATTTATCGTCAATCTCCAGATTTACATGGAAAAGAAGATCCTCCCTGCTATACAGTGGCAGGCTAATCAATCATTTATTAAAAGACCTTTTCCACACCTTTCCACCACAAAAAAGGATTTCACCTGTATGGAGCCTGAACCTAGTCTTAGCAGGTCTGATGAACTCCATTCCAACCCATGCCTACAACCCACATCAAGTTTCTAACCTGGAAGTGGCTTTTTTGGTGGCCATTACGTCTTCTAGACGTGTTTCGGAGCTCCAATCCTTGTTTATTGATCCTCCATTCCTGCGCTTCATGAGAGACAAGGTAGTGCTATCCACTAACCCGCATTTCATTCCTAAACTATCATTGATCACTCTTCCTACATTCTTCCCCGAGGCCACTTAACCAGCAGAAATGTCAAAGGGGCATTGACATATGACTTGGATCGCACAAAGTCTTTCAGATCCTCTAGGCAACTCTTTGTAGCCTTTGGTCCATCCAACAAAGTAAAGTTCATATACAAACAGCATTTCAAGCTGGGTTTCATTTACAATATTCTTCTGCCACTCTAAATCCAACAGGCTATTACAATCGGCCCCTAGAGTGCACTCGACTAGGGCGACGGCTGCCTCAGCGGCTCTATGGTCTGGTGGTCCCATAAGAGACATTTGCCAAGTAGCAAAATGGGTGGTGACCCACACGTTCACCAGGCACTACTGCTTACACCAGCAACACGCTGAAGATGTGCAGATGGGACGTGCAGTCCTTCAGCAACTGTTCCAGTAAGGTAATCCCTGCAGCTTCCAGGGCTGTTCATGTTCTCTTCCTTTAAAAAAAGTATCCTTTCTGCATTAATGTACACGTCTTCAAATCCTTTAATTTGTGTTTGCATGGTTTACACCTCCAAGCAGTTGTACTGCTACAAAATCTATACACCGCATGTGAATCCATGAAAGATCCAGTGCTGGAGAAGGAAGTAGTTTAGTTTCTTACCTGCAACTCCATTTCTCCAGCGTTGGCATCTTTCAAGGATTCACATGCGCCCTCCAGCCTACCCCCTTCAGGCAAACATCATTAAAGATCATCCGCCAGTTGGAGTGGTTAAAATCTGAGGGGAAGCTGCTGGGGCGGAGCTTTACACTCGGCGTCCCATTATTGCTGCCTAAAGCACCACAAAGACGTTGATGGGGTCAACGTTGTTTTCCATAGGAAAACTACTAAGTTAAAGTTACCGGGGTTTCCCGCCTGACGACTGGGAATATTCACAGCATGTCGATCCATGAAAGATACCAACGCTGGAGAAATCGAGTTACAGGTAAGAAACTACTCCCTTCTCCAGCATTGGAGCATGCAGACAGGGAGGTTAAAACTTTGCTAGGCACATGGCAGCCAGGAAATATGGCTAGAGGGAGCGCCCAGGTAGGGATGTCTCATGCCTGATAAAACTAGAAAGGGGGAGGAATTGCGTACCACTTATACGAGACAAAAGGGGGCAATATACGTCATACTGATAAGGAAATGAAAGCCATATTTCAAAATTGTTACAGCAACCTGTACCATGCACAGGCCAACAAGAGGGAAGAGGAAATGCATGCACTATTTGACGAGATTCTCATGTCCAAGCTATATGGGGCTGCAAGTGATCAAATTAACCACCCATTCACTCGAGAGGAAATCCTAAAAGCAATAGAGGCATTGCCCAGAAACAAGGCCTACACTGTCTTGGCGCAGAATTTTACAAAGCGTTTGACGGCATCATCGTCCTGTACTTGCTGATGGTATGAGAGGAGTCTCTACAGAATTCCAAACTTCCAGCCTTGCGTCGTGAAGCAAATATAAGGTTACTCTCTTAACCTGGGAATCCCGCGGAGGACTTCGGATCATACAGGCTGCTCTCCCTTATCAATGTCAATACCAAAATATATGCTAAAATCATAGCCAATAGACTACGCCCCTTGATGCCTTCTATAGTTCATCACGGCCAAGCTGGCTATCACGGCCAAGCTGGCTTTGTTCCAGGAAGATCAACGGCATTCAACATAAGCCATGTTTTTTATATGTCTCGGATCTCACTGGAAATGACTGCAGTGGCTGTATCACTCAATGCTCAAACGGCATTTAACATGGTCTCCTAGGAATTTCTTTGTTTAACACTGACTGGGAGATGGTGCGGGAGTGGAAATTCGGTACCCAATTCGTAGAATTTGTGAAGTATTGTACACAGACCTCACAGCCAAAGTACTGCTGAATGGGACATTATCTGAGCCATTCACACAGGGGAGGGAGAACAGTCAAGGCATTATCCCCCTTCTTGTTCGGGATAGCCATAGAACCTCTGGCTGATCTGATCAGAGCATGGCATGCTTGCTGTGGGATACATGTAGCTGGGACCCTGAACATTGTTTCCGTTCATGCAGATGATCTACAGATTTTATAAGAAACCCACAAGACAACCTGGATCCAATTATGGATAGTACACAGTTTGTCGAATTCTCTGCATTTATGGTAAATTATGCAAAGTCCGAGATGTTTCCCCCGACTGAAAAAAATGCTAATCCCCATTGAAGATACCAACTAAAATCGGCACTAGGCTGTATTAAATATGTAGGAGTTATGGTTTCCAGTAACACACTCTTACATGAACACAACTACGGTACATACTCAGGGCAACTTGAGCAAATGGAAACGCAGAATAGCCATGATTAAGATGATGATTCTGCCCACATTTCTATATCTATTATTAAACATACCTCTGTGGCTGGGTCAGACCTTCTTCACTACACTACAAAGGCTACCGTCTCATTTCCTATGGCACTCCGGCGCTGTATGCAAAGATTGCAAAGAATGTTAGAACCTATCACAGAGGGGGATTCATGGGCCCTAACTTTGAACAACATTGGATAGCAGCCCAGACATATTTGACCTATTGGTTTGGGATTGGTGGGGAACCGCTCCATGTTATGCTAGAGAGTGCTGCAGGCAGAAAGGCAGAGCTGAAAAATGTGTTGGTTGGAGGAGAATATACTGATTGCCAGTTTGATCCTTTGCAAATAACGCTTGTAGCGTGGTGCAAGATATTCTTCAAAATGGCCCCAACAACCCCCTATTACAAAAACCTACAAATGTGGAGGCTCCAGGTCTTCCAACTTGGGATAAGGTTGTACAGGCACACTGAGATCGACTTAATGACAACACTACGTGACGTGTATCTGGAGGAGCAATTTCTGCGCATGCACAGTTGGAAGGAAGAGCACAGGGGCACACTCAATACTGCAATACTACAGGTGGAGGGCAGCATTCTCAGGAAACCTTGGAACCAGCAGAGAATTTGTGTGCAACATATATATCGCAAATTCATTTGTATGTCTCAGAATTGTAGCAACTTTATACAAGATGGTCATTGAACAAGCACCTGACACATCAGTCAAAGTGAGAGACACATTGGCTACAGACTTGGTCATGGAAATCACTGATCACAAATGGCACAAGATGTGCAATCTTACGGCCAGGTCTCGCTAAACACAAGGTTCAAATGTATACAATTCAAAATATTAAATAGACTACACTAACAAAACTCTGCCCGAATTATAAAGGCCTCTCTCCTTGATCTAACGAAGGGGAAGCTGGCTATGTACATATTTTGGGACTGCCCCAGACTCTTCAGATTCTGGTCACAAGTGTGTGACAAATTGTCAGAAATAGTAAAAATACCTGTCCCGGCAATGTCTAAGGGATACTTGTTTGGGTTGGGGGTGGCGCTTTAGAACACAAGACTATTTCTGAACCTGGGGTGCCTGCTGGCTAAAAGATGCAACTTAAAGAAGTGGATTGGCCACATGTTATCAACATTGTAGGAGTGGTTGAGGGGCGTTATGTGGACTAATAACAATGAAGAATTATTTGTTAAAATGTTACCAGCAATGTCCAGACGTAAAAAAAATCTGTGGAGACTTCAAAAGTTATCTGCTTAGAGGGGAGGTGAGCTGACCACTTTGCTAAGAGTATAGTAGGCGATGAGGGAGCACTTATGCTAGAGAGAGGTGACAAAGGCATTCCACTAACGCCAGGGACTACTAAAACAATAATCCTGGTTGTGAATAACTTGATTGTTGCAATACTGTGAAAAGTGGAAAAAGATTTGTTGTACATGTCAAGCAAATAGAGCGGGACTGTAATAGCAGCACAGACGAGGGATAGAAGCTGCAAAAGGATCCATATGAAGCAGTCTGTAGCGTTAGCGTAGTCTGTGGGATGGATACTGCCAAACGACAATGAGTCCAAAGGGGTCGAAGCCCCCTCCCCCCCAGGTAGCTGCAGGAGCAGTGCATTCCCAAGTTCAATTGGGCCCTTTCCTATCCGCCATCTCACTCTCCACCTGTGGTGTCCTTCAGGGTTCTCTCCTCTCACCCTGGCTCTTCAATATCTACCTGGCCCACCTAGCCCATCTGATCTCCACCTTCCCTCCTAACCTTCAGTGTTATACTGATGACAAGCAGCTTTCTTTCAAGCGTCCCTCCTCCTCCTCCTCCTTTTCCGGACTGCCTGTCTGCTATTCAGTCATGGTGCACTACTAACAATCTCTGCCTTAATGCCAGTAAGACTGAGATCCTTCTCATTGGGACCCCTGCTCCCTCTTTCCCTCCTACACTCTGGCCACCCTCCGTGCACCCCATCCCCTCACCCTCGTGTGAAGCAAAAAACCTTAGCGTTATCTTCGACTCCTCCCTCTCCTTCTCCTCACATCATGGACCTGGCCAAGAAGGCCCATTTTCAGCTTCACCTCCTCAGAAGCATTCTCCCCTTCCTCGCCTTCCCCCAGAAACTGGATGTCGCCAGGGCTCTAGTTCTATCCATGCTGGACTACTGCAGCAGCCTCTTCCTCAATCTTCCTAACTCTTCCCTTCCCCTCTTCAACTAATCCAGAATAGGACTGAAAGACTTACCCTTGGCCTCAAGCCCAGGGACCGCATCTCACCAGCCCTTAAATCCCTCCCCTTGCTCCCGGTTGCGAGGATCAAATTCAAGGCCCTCTGCATAATCCACAAGGCTTTCTGGGGCCGGGGACCACGCAATATCCAGCTATTTCTCTCGAAATACCTCCCGACTGGAGTCCTTCGCTAGTCTAGCTCTCTGCAAATCAGAAGTTTTTCCAAGCAGTTTGTGGGGGGTAGATCTCTGCATGTTTCTCGCTCTGGAAGGGCCTCCCTGCCCTCTCAGACTTGAGCCGAGTCCCCTTAAGTTCCTAAAGCTCCTTAAGACCTCCCTTTTCTCTTCTTTCTCACCCCTCCCCTTCCCTTGCTAATGTCCCCTGTGCCTCAGACTGTTGGCCTGGCTCCTTCAGAGTCTCACAGGGCGCCAGGCCCTCCCCTTCCACTCTACCTCTGCACTTATTCTCCCCCCTCCCCCAACACTTATCCTGCACTTTCCCTCACAGACCCCCCTGCCCACACTTAGCTGATCGGCTTGCATCCAGTTATGGACCCCCACTTCCTTCTTTCCCCTGGCTCTGTTCACCTGGCCTCCCTGGCACTCTCCTTCTCATGGACCCTTCTACCCAGCTCCTGCACTTCCCCACCTCCCTTCCCCCTTGCACTTCTCGCTACACCACTTGCACGATCTGAATGTCGCATAGCCCATTAGGATCACTACTTTCTCCTTGCTGTCCCCCCTTCCCCAGCCTTGCTGTGCCTTCAAAACACTTGTGTGTAGGCGCATTACAAATTAACAATAAATAAGTCTGTTTGTGTATGCTTCAGTTATTTCTCCCTTCAACGTACATGTCGAGTTGTCCATGACCTCTTCAGCCGTATCTTTTCCTTTTGTCCTCTTCATCTGCACACCTCCAGAAACCAGGAAGCAACATTGCATACTTTAGCCTAATCTATAGGAACATCGCATATCCTGGCTTAGTGATTAGCGTGCAGACCTATGTGCATGCACAGACTCGCAAAGGTACAGATTTCATGGATATAGCAGGACCCCTGCCCCAAAGATGCATATAAAGAATCCCGATTCTCGTGCTCCCATCCTACAACCTATGTTTCTGGGAGGTAACATTTTCTGATGTTTAATTCGTGTTGAATGACTCCACCATATCCATGAAACTGTTTAAGCTAAGCGTATGAAATAGAATGGTCACTAGTAACATTTTCTTTTTCACAATTTGTTTTAGGTGCAAAGGTCCGTGCAGAAATATATGAAGCCTTTGAAAATATCTATCCAATTCTAAAAGGTTTTCGAAAAACAACGTAGCCCACTTTTTAAATTTTGGGAAGAGTTTTTATCTTTCATTTTTAATGGAGGCATCTGCCATGGCACAAAAGTAACGAAAGAAATGGACTTGTTACACACATGGCACCTACATTTAAAGTATTTTCCAATTGGTGCCAGTTTTGTCTCATGGATTACTACATCAGAATTCCTGCAAGTTGATTTTAGGAGTCTGGCTTTGGGAATGGCATCATCTTTTTATTTATATTGTGCTTTTATAGTTTTTTAAGGCCTTCTTTTAAGAATGCTACAAGCTGTATATTTGAACACTTACCTAACCGTGTAAATACTAAGTGACGCTGCGTCAATTATAGTGTAAAGTTATGTTCAAATTTGTTCTGCCTACATGTTATGTTGTACACTGTTTGAAAAAGCATTTTAAAGATGTTTTAATCCATTTACACTTTTAGACATTTTCTATGTACAGGAGACATTCCCTCTGTTCAGTGTTCAGGCCAGAATAAATGTACTAATGAAAATGTTTTCTTTCAATGTTTTCTTTGTCCTGGATATAATGTATTATTGACTGCTGGAGCTTTCTGGTCTTTCTAGCCTCCTTTAGTTTTTTATCCAATGCAGATGCATGCACTTCTGACATGCGCTCAAGGGTATGTACACTCTTGCACCTCAAACACTCAAGCTGATGAAAAAGGTGCTACAAGTGATTATGCATGTGGTTGTAAAGATGAGAAATCACTATATTTGTTTCTGTCCCAGGACATGGAGAAGAATGCAGAGAAATAGCTTTGTGAAAATCCTTTGCACATTGATCAAGGTGTTTTAATCTATTTTATTACTTAAAGGACAGGCCTTGCTTGAGAACAGTGGAGTGCTGTACAGGGTGTGGGTAGCGCAGCACAAGTTGCGGTCTGTCCTTCAGTGTATGTGGCCACTGATGTTAGTGCTTGTTCAGGTGGTGTTTAAAAAGCTAGCTTTTGAGAGATTTGCAAAGTTGGGGCATTTTGAGCAGATACTGGGATCAAGTTTCACAGGGTGGGTCTGTGAGAGGAGTGTTTGCAGGTCCTCCCTTTGGGAACGAGTTGTGTTTTGAGCAGGTTGGTGAATTAGCTGCACGAGGACTGTGCGCTGCTTATGACTGCTTTATGGCAGATACATGCAGTCTTGAATAGTTGCCTGGCCTGTAGTAGTTTATGCAGGAAGGGGGAGAGTCTGTCAAGTTTTATCGCACCCGTAATAAGGAGTGTTGCAGCATGGTGGGCTGCTTTTAGGTGCCAGTCGGGCGGGATTTTCCCCTATCGATATGTTACACCACGAGGGCCTGCACTACGATCCGGAAGTCCTGTGGCAGGGAAGACTGGTTTGATTTTTCTAAGGATGGAGATTTTGAGCCAGATTTGTTTGGCCTTCTTGGCTAGGTGTTTCTAGAAGGACAGGCCGCTATCAATGGTGTAGCCCAATGGTTTTGCTGAATCAGAGTTGCAGATGGAATCCTTCTAGATACATATAATTGAGCCATTATTGGACAAGTTGTTTAAAGGGTGGACAGATGAGGACAAATTCAAACACTGAGGAGTTAAGTTTGAGGTGCGTAGTTTACATCTGTGGATGATGGCTAAATAATCACGGAGATGACTACTGTTGGCTTTTTACTCTCATGTTCAACCGACTATCGTCAACGGATTGGTGGATGGCTATATCAGGATCTTTGAGTGTGCACAGAGGCTCCATGTAAAGGTTACTAAGGATCTGTAAGGGGTATAGGGCCTTGTGGGACTCTGCAGGAGACTGGAAGCTGGTTAGTATGCAGCGTGTTCCTCTGGACAGCCTGTTGTCTGTCTGAGAGATAGGAGATGAATCAATTCAGAACACTGACATTGAATCCCATCCTGGTGGTGAGGAAGAAAGTGAGATGTGGTAGTCTGTGGTGGCTTATGCAGCCGAGAGATTAAGGAGGACAAGGATGCACGGGTCATCCTTATCAATCATTTGTAGGGCATGATCAACCACCTGGACGGTGGCTGTCTCGAGGCTCAGAAATGTGGTCAGAAATGTGAGGCAGACAACTTTGGATGATTTCTCAAAACGTGCCATTTTATTAAATCCTATGTTTTGTCAAACACCTCACTATTATCACTACTCTGACGAGGATTTCCCCGTCTATCAAAACTAAAGGAAAAAACTCTAACACAGGATATCTGGCCCGCAAACTTAATTATCAAATACATAAAGAAATATATGGCAATTCATAGTAACATCAACAATGGTATTCAGTCTTTCTTAGTAACCTGGGTGAACTCCCCTTCCCCAGGTTTCAAGGTAAATTCAGCTCCAATATTCAACAAAAAGAAACAGTCAGGTTTGTAATACAGTCTCAGTTCAGTTCTTGGCTACTTCAATGTCAAAACAAAGTGTTGTTAGCCAAAGTTCAAAAAACAGAAACTCTTCTCTTCTTGGTGAAATAAAGACTTTCCACTTCATCCAAATAGCATCAATGTCTTTACCGGCCAGGATGCTGTGCTACAACTTCCAGTTGTCAATGAAGAAAATACCACAGTTCTTTCGTAGGCTAAGGTAAACGCAACTTCTGATGATGTTAATAAAACACAGTTCTTGGTTAACACTTAGTACGTCTTTCTTTATAAGATTTGGAGTCATGGATTGTATCTTTTTCAGGATGACTCACTTCTACTTCATTTTAGCAACTTTCAAATTTGAGTAACTTCTGCAAGAGTTCACCATGAGGGTCTACTTCTCTGCCTCATAGTATTTCACCTTCAATTGTGCTATTGAAGTATCAGATCTACTGACAACCAAATACACCCACAGCTTCAGTACTTTGTGACTTTACACAATTTTCAGATATGGTAAGATTCACTTTCTGGTACTTCAACACCTTCAAGTAAGCAAGGCACTCTTCCTCTGAATATTCCTGTTCCATAGGGGCAGCCTTGTTGCCACTCTTATCTGTCTGCAACATTGACAACCCAAAATTGCCTTTAGGACCCTCTTCTCTCTTCTTCCTATTGCATTGGCAATGTAGGTTGTATCAAATTTCAAAGAACAATTACAAGTAGCAAGTTTCCCTTCCCCAACCTTACCTTTATTCCTCTGTAAACTGTTAGCCAGCATAATTACCCAGAAGCTTTGTTGCCACTCTTAGCTTTAGGTAATGCTTGCACACTCTTGGCTTGGGCAATGCTGGTGTTCTATTCGGCTCACAGTAATGATTACACCATTCTTTGGCTCTGGGAAAGGCTGGTTTCACTTCTAATTGGGGAAACACTTTTTTCACTCTTGGCTTGGGCAATGCTTGCTCTTTCCAACTTGTAAATAACAATGTCCAAACACTTAACTTCTATTGTCAGAATAGTTTGACTGCTTTATTAAAAATTAAGAGGTTGGTCTTCTTTTTTATCTTACCAGAATCTTTATCTGGCACACACAACCACTCCTTTATGGGTTTTCCCAAAATTAAGGTTAAAAAATGGTTTCACTGCGTGTCTTCCTTACGCGAGTGAAAGAGAGAATGTCTGCTTATACCCGAGTGCTACAATTCAAGTGTTCCATTGTTAAACAATCAATGGTCGGTTAGCATCACTTCTGCTCATAGGCTAGTGATTATATTGCTGGATACTGTTGCCGGCAGTGCTCACGCAATGAATCAGAATGCTCAGTCAGATTCACAGGATTCTGTATTCCTTCCTTCGCAGGCTGCAAGACTTCTACGACTTCTGTCTTCACCTTGGACCCTCACCCTTCCTCGCTGAAGATGTCTCTAGTCCAGTCATGCAATTAAGGAGCCCCTCTCGCTCCCGAGACCACCACTTCACACCAGCCTCTGGCCACGGTCTCCGACATGCTTCCTGCTGCACAATCTCTGCAATTGGGTTCACATGGGGAAAAGCAGTCTTCCTTCACGGCTTCTGCTGTACAACCTCTGCACATTAGAGTTTGGGGGAACAGGACCCTCACAGGATAAGCAGTTGAAATCTGCTGTATCAGAGTCCTGGCGTCCCTTCGGTTCTCCCACTTCTGTCTGGATTGCCAGTACAGTGCTTTCTTCCTCCTGCTTCTACTACTGCTGCATACACTCCAGCCACCATTCCAACTCCTTCTAATATCCTGCACCTGAGGGGACCTTTTGATATGATATGATAAGGCATTTGTAACGCGCCTATACACAAGTGTTTCAAGCCTCCCAGCGACCCTTGGGTGTGGGATATCAGGCTTAATTGCCGGACTACTGCTGCAACATGGCTCTTCAGCCCTCTTACTTGTCCCAGTACTTATAGGCTTTTGAGACTTGTAGTCCCCAACAGCAAAATCAGGTCCTTTTGGCAACTTCTTGTTTTTAAGGGTATATTTATTTCCCTTTAAGGTATTTAGGGATGAATCATCGGAATTCATTGGTAAAGAGGAAGACCGCTTATTTAAGGCAACATTTATAGATTCTCTTTCTTTGTACCTTTGGGAGCAAAGAGGATTTTATCCTTTTGGGGGCTGGGGGAGGTCTCGAATGGTCTTTCCTTTTTTTTGGTTTGTTTAGATTTTACATCCACTGCGCCCAAAGCAACATATTTGATGTGGTTCAGATACATTATAACAACAATAGTTTATTACATGCCTTGGCAACTTAAAAAGGTTCTCCCTTTTAAAGGATAAATACTGCGTATCATCCCACAGGATCTCCTAACCACCCTGGGACTTGTCTTCTTCCCAGGTGATCCTCCCGCATTACACCACACCCAAGGTCAGGAAGTGTCTGCCTTTCCCTGGCCACCTGGGAGGAGACTTTACTTAGGGTTCTAGTGAGGAATCTGTAGGATTCATTTGTATTTTGTTTATTTATATAGCACGCTGGGCCCAAAGGCATCACACTACACTTGGAGTGGAACCCTGACTGATAGTTGCTGAAGAGGTTTAGCTTGTGGAGAGGCGCAATCTATTTCAAGGACTCACCAGGGGTCTCGTTTAATGCGGACGATGTCTAGATGTTGCAAGGAATTTGAAATTCTCCAGCATGGGGTCTGGCATGGATTCACATGCTCCTGAATATTCCCCGTCGGGCTGGGAATCCTCGGTAAAGAAAAAAAAGTTTAATTTCTGAACCGTCTTTCTCCTAGCAACCAATCACTGAGCTCTGGATCATACTGCCCCAGCCAATGACTGACCTATCCCTAAGCCCCTCCTCTGGCAGCCATCTTCAGATGTTTTACCACACGTTCAAGTGTTGGGAGTCCTCGTGTTTAGCTCTCGAAACTTTTACTGAGTGTTTTTGCTTTTTGGAAGAGTGTTACTCTATTTTTCGGTCAATCGAGCCTTGTGCTCCATCGATCAACCTTCCGATTAACAGGGACCCGTTTTTCGGATTCTTAAGCGTCTTTCCAGGGTGAATTTCATCGAGTTTCTTCGTGGAGGCTTCCAGAAGATTCTTCAGCCCTACACCGCGTGGACCATGTCGGAGGAGAAGGATTCAGCACCCCTGTTCAGGATTTGTTCCGACTGCGGCTTGCGGAATGTCTTTTCGGACGACAAGCCTTCCCAGTGTCTTTACTGCCTGTACCCGACGCACGTGGAGGAAGACTGTGTGTTTTGACAGGAGATGCCACCTCGTATGCTGAAGGAGTGGCTGCAGACCAAGGCCCCCTGCTCTGGGTGGGTCCCAGCAGCATGCCTCTCCCGGTTCCTAGAAAACTGAACGGGCTTTTAAGGGCGCCCCACCCGCGGGGGTCCAACAAAAGGCTAAGCACCGCAAGTCTACTGCCACCGGGAGCGCCCTTGCGACAGGCTCTTCGGCGGCCAGGGCGCGTTCGTCTCCAGCTTCAGTCAAATCTCAGGATCTTCGGCCAAGAGGAAGTCGTATCATCCGGGCAAACTCAAGGAGAAGCCCAAGACCGACCTGCCGGAGAAGGCTAAGGGGGATCGGGGCGCGGACCCGCCCCCTAAGGAGAAGGCCAGGCAGGACAAGGCGTCTAAGACGCCCAATCCGGTCCTGACGGTGAAGGCCCAGGTACACCCCGGCGATGGCCCAGCCTTCCATCGAGGGGGTGGTGGAGTCTCTTGCGAAAGCCGCCGAGACGGATCCGCAGGGCGCAACCCCAAAGGCGAGGGTATCCGTTCCTCCCAGGAATGAGGTTGCGTTCCGGCCCATAGAGAAGACCCTGGAGAAGAAGATGCCAGTCATCTCCCCGAGACCTTCCCCTCTGGAAACGAAGAAGGGGGTGGTGGGGGAGGTGCAGTGGCCCTCCAGGGTACTGATATCTCCTCTGAGGAGGAGCTCGCCTGCCTGCAAACCATCTAGGAGGAGGAAAACCTAGGGAACTGGCCCTACAACGAGCAAAGGGGACGACAGCGAGGATACCGTTGAGGAAGAGCAGCAAGGCGACGATGGCCTGGGCTCCCGGCCGGTGCTCCAGCTGCCTATTCCGCCTCCACCTCAGCTGCCACCCCCGCCGCAAACTACCTCCTAGAGACCTCTCGGTGGACATTCTCTCTGCACTGCATACTCTGGTCTCCGAGATACAGACAAGGATGCCAATCGCGTCGGCGGCTCCACCAGCAGCACCAGTGACGGCCGACCCCCTGGCAATGGGGGAGCCTCCGGCCAAGAAGAGGAGAGTACACCCTCCACCTCCTTGCCACCCTTCACCCCTCTTCCCCCCCCCACACCCCGCTCCCCGAGGGATGACAGACCCTAACACAGCAACGACAGGCACAGACAACGATGGTGGGATGGGGAACCTCCCATCGCCGCTTCCCAGATCTTCCCCACTGGACAAGATAGGCTTGTTCCACGCGATGATCTCCAGAGCTTCAGAACTCTTCCAGCTCGCTCCAGAGGAGAAGGAGGGCTTCTTATATCAGTGCTGTGAGGCGAAGAGAAAGACCATCCCATCCTCTCGGTCCCACTCCTGGATGACGTTTGGGACGAAGGCTTGTCTCTCATGAAGAACCCTTCTACGGCCCCGGCGAAGAGGGATCGCCTTAAGAAGAAATACAGGGTGCCGGACTCTGCGCCCAAGTGCTTACGGGTCCAACAGTCTCCGGACTCTGTGGTGTCAGCAGCGGCCAAGAAGTCGTCCTCGGGCGCTTCTTCCTCAGCAGCACCCACCCCGCCGGACAGCAAGGGCAAGAAGTTAGATGCCATGGGACGACGGGTCATCTATTCTGCGGCGACGACCATCAAGGCCAACGCCCTCCATCGTAGCACGCTACGACCGGGAGCTGTGGTTCAAGATCGCTCCCATTCTGGACTTCCTCCCCGACGACAAGAGGTCGGAAGCGCTGGAAATTCTGCGGGAAGGCGAAGTGGCGTCAGACCACGCCATCACGGTGGCCACGGACATTGCAGACGTGGGGTTCCGCCAAATGCGCAACAGCATTTGCCTCTGTCGTAATGGCTGGCTCAAGGCCACCAACTTTCGTCAGGACGTTCAGTCGAAGGTGTTGGACATGCCCTTCGATGGGCACAATTTGTTCGGGAAGGCTGTAGAAGAGTCTCTACAAGCCATAAAGACGGACACAGAGAGGGCTCGTGCCTTGGGCACTCTTCAACAACGGAGGCCGTCCTTTCGGCCCTCAGGCAGCAAGTCCCAAGGATCCTCTAAGGGTTTCGGAGTGGTCTCCGCTTCTTACTGCCAACCCTTGCGCTCTTCGGCCCAGGAAACCAACAGGGGCGGCTCCAAGACCTTCGGAGGAGGACGTAGTCGCCAGGGTACCCAAGGCGGCCCTTCGATGTCCAAGCAGGATTGAACCGACAGTGGCATCCGGCCCCCACCCGTGCACCCCAGTGGGAGGGCCAGCTGGGGAACTTAATCAGCCTGTGGAAGACCATCTTCATCGACCGTAGGGCGCTGGACGCTCTCGCCCACGGACACACCCTATAATTTCAACGGAAGTGTGACCGAATACCAACGGTGGCCCAGCAGGAAAACCACGTCCGTCAGCTGCTGCTGGAGGTACGGGCCATGTTGAGAAAAGGCGCGATAGAGCTCGTCCCAAAGAGGCTCCGGGGCTCTGGAGTGTTCTCAAGCTACTTCCTCATGAAAAAGACCAGAGGGTGGAGGCCCATCCTTGACCTACGTTGACTGAACAAATACATCAAGTCCCAAAAGTTCTGGATGGTCACTCTTCAGCACGTGCTCGAGGAGGGAGACTTTCTGTTGTCGCTGGACTTGGAGGATGCGTACTTCCACATCCCCATTCACAAGGGACACTGCGAGTTTCTGCGCTTCGTGGTTCAAGGGAAGCACTACCAATTCAAGGCCCTTCCCTTCGGATTGAAGTCGGCGCTAAGGGTTTTCACCAAGTGCCTGGCGCCGGTAGCGGCGCAGCTGCGACTGCGGGGTATCCACGTCTACCCTTACTTGGACGACTGGCTCATCCGGGCCAGTTCGAAGGACATCACCGTCGACCACAGGTCGAGGACCGTTCGCCTACGGAGCTGGGGTTCTTGGTGAACTATGATATGATATGGCATGTATAACGCGCCTATACACAGTGTTTCAAGGCGCGACGAGGCAAGGGAGGGGGAACAGGGAAGACAGACAACGATCCTACTAAGCCAGGTGTCATGCAAAGTCCTGCTTGACTCAATCGCAGGAAGCACTGTTTCTGGGATCCCGACTCGACACAGTGTTGTGCCTGGCGTCTCCGCCGGAGGAAAGGATAGCGGCCATCTTGGGCAAGGTGCACCGGCTGTTGGCACTGAAGGTCGCCACGGTGAGGACCATCAAGTCTCTGCTTGGCATGATGTCGTCATGCATCTAATTCATCCGACTATGCAGGCTACCGATGCGCCCACTACAGGAGTTCCTCAACGACCGTTGGATACAAGTGTCGGGAAGCTTCCAGGATTAGGTCACACTCGACGAGAGCTTCAGTCGAACGATAAAGGTGGTGGGGAGTACGGCTCATCTGTCCGGAGGCCCGGATTTCCAGACCCCACGACACCAGGAGACGGTCACGACGGACGCCTCCCTGGAAGGATGGGGAGCTCACACCGGAAGTCTTCACGCAAGAGGCCTGTGGCTGCCGGAGGAGAAAGCGTTGCACATCAACATGCTGGAGCTGCGGGCAGTGTTTTGGGCCCCCAAGTCCTTCCTCCCGTCCCTCAAGGGCAAGGTGGTGCAGGTCTTCACGGACAATACCACCATGATGTTTTACATCAGGAAGCAGAGGGGCACCAGATCCCTGGCGCTCTCCAAAGAACTGCAGGACCTATGGCACTGGGCCGTCGCCCAGGGGATGTTCCTCGTTCCTTTTCATCTGGCAGGAGTAAAGAACACGGTCACCGACTCTCTCGGCAGGGAGTTACGCTCTTGCCACGAGTGGGAACTTCGGCAGGACCAAGTGGATCACCTGTTCCACAGATGGGGCAAACCCCAGATCGATCTGTTTGCGACGGTGACGAACACTAAGTGCCGGAGGTTCGCCAGCAGGTTTCCCCAGCCGGGGAGCATGGGGGGCGCATTCTCATTTCCCTGGGACGGCCTGTTTTTGTATGCGTTCCCTCTGTTGCTGTTGCTTCTTCAACTCATCAATCAACTCAGATGGTCCCAGTGCAGGATGATCCTCGTCGCACAAGCGTGGCTGAGGCAGATCTGGTACCCGGACCTTCTCAGCATGTCAGCGTCCCCTCCAGTCAAGCTTCCGGTGGTCGCAGATCTTCTTGCCAGGGAAGGAGCCGCAATTCTGCCCCACGACCCAGGACCGCTGAACCTGAAGGCCTGGCACCTGCAGCGTTGTGTTCGGGGGCTACGATCTCCCAGCGGACTGCAAGGAGGTGCTTGCCAAGGCCAGAGCATCGTCTACTCTAAAATACTACAGACATAAATGAAAGAGCTTCGCCGTTTGGTGCCGTGCACAGAAGATCGATCCTCTACAAGCCACGGCTCTGCAGGTACTACCGTATTTGCTGTCGTTGGCCAAAGCAGGACTGGCTCATGCCTCCATCTAAGTTCATCTGGCGGCTATCTCCTGCTACACCAGATCTCTGGGACGGTCGTCGTTATGGTCACACCGTCTGGTTAAGGAGTTTGTTAAAGGACTGTTCCGTTCGTTCCCGCCGGTGAAGGCTCCAGCCCCGGCGTGGGAACTCAATGTTGTGCTGACTAGGCTCATGGGCCCTCCATTCGAACCTATGCAGACAGTTCCACTGAAGTTCTTGTCGTGGAAGACTGCGTTCCTCGTGGCCATCACCGCACGAGCGGGTGAGATTCAGGCCCTGTCCTGTAAGCCACCTTATTTGACTTTTCACGACACAAGGGTGGTGCTGCGGACGTACCCCTCCTTTATGCCCAAGGTGCCATTGGACTTTCATCTAAATGAGCCCCTGGTGTTGCCTGTGTTATTTCCGACGCCTTCGTTGCCAGCTGAAAGGACTTTGCACTAGGTGGATGTGGCTAGAGAGCTGAAGTACTATGTGGACAGCACAAAGAGTTTCCGGAAGATGTCGCAACTTTTTCAGAACTTTGGCCCTGTGAACCATGTGAAGGCCCTCTCCAAGGCTTCTATTTCCAGGTGACTCTCCGGTTGCATCACCCATTGTCACTGGTTGGCAAACCGACCGTTGCCTGGCCGTCCGAGAGCCCATTCGACCAAAGCGATCGCTGCAACTACGGTGTTCCTGTCTGGTGTGCCCCTGCTAGACATCTGCAGGGCTGCTATGTGGAGGTCGACGCACACCTTCACGAGATTCTACTGCATCGGCAGGGATTCCAGGGAGGAGTCCAGAGTCAGCCAAGCAGTGCTGCGCAACCTGTTCGCTTGAAGGCGAGGAGGTAAGAGATGCTTATTTTGAGCCTTGCCACCTCCCGTGGTTGTGCATGTGTGTACTGCTATGTATTCTTTATTCATGAGCATGTGAATCCATGCCAGACCCCATGCTGGAGAAGGAACAAGTTACTTACCTGTAACTGTTGTTCGCCAGCATGGGTCTGGCATG
Organism: Ambystoma mexicanum; assembly: GCF_040938575.1. NCBI lineage: Eukaryota > Metazoa > Chordata > Amphibia > Caudata > Ambystomatidae > Ambystoma > Ambystoma mexicanum. The sequence continues at coordinate 1,237,113,821 of NC_090927.1, read as the reverse complement.
GATTCACATGCGAACCCTCACGCCTGCCCCTCTGCGGCTTTTCTCTTGGTCCTACTGCCACTGAACGTGCTACCAAATCTGAAGATTGCTGCCAGAGGAGGGGCTTAGGGATAGGGCAGTCATTGGCAGGGGGCAGTATGACCCAGAGCCCAGTGATTGGTTGTTAGGAGAAAGACAGTTCAGAAATTAAACTGAAACTGATTTTTTCTTTAGCGAGCATTCCCAGCCTGACGACTGGGAATATTCATGAGCATGTGAATCCATGCCAGACCCATGCTGGAGAACAATTACAGGTAAGCAACTTGTTCCGTGTGCTCTATTTAAAGATGCTTGCCATTGTCGATCAGATGAACTCCATAAGCCCTATAATTAGCAGGATTATTAGGTCTGATAATAGTTCAGTTACTGACATCCCATAGTTTTGCATCATGGCAGAGCTGAATTTATTAATCTGATCAGTTTTTGTGATTTATAGTCGTGGTCAAAATGCATCTTTTTGCAATATGCAATTGTTGAAAATACTATGACACAATGGATATGACTGCATGATGGCAGTAAAGTCACTCATTGAGTCTTAGCTTTGTCTATTTTATATTTCCCCAACATAAGTAGCAGACTATCTGCTGCTACTCAATGACATTTTATCATAAAAACCCATTATGAACTCTCACTTTGCTCCTTGATGTCCATGCCACAAACTGTTCCCATTTAGAACATCCTAATTTGAGTTCTGATCACACTTGCAGAGGTACTTATGCAGCCAGTGTAATTGGGAATTGCAAACTAACCACAATTGGCGTCTTCCAACATTCATCTATAAAAATAGTTTACTTGTTTCTTACGCTTACCAGTTTGCAAAAGATCATGGAATCTAGTTGACACTTCCTTTGGTTAACTTCACCAATGATTCACTTCTTTCCTGCTTTTCAGCCTTTTTTGGTTTTTGGTCTAGCTGTAGTTGTCGGACGACACGGTCCACCCATCACAGGCCACGCAATCAAAAGTTTCCCAAAACCTGTGCTTAATAGTTCACAAGACAATGCTTTAATTTCCTTGTAGGACTTTCATATGCTTTTCAAAGTGTTTTCTAACCATGGGACAATTTATTTCTCAAAACTGTTCTTATAGATGTTAACACTTTGTAATTTGTTAATCTTGTAGTCCTTTGTCCAAGTAGCAACTTTCTTGTTACCTAATATATCCAACATTGTAGCATTCACTTGGTTTCACCTTTTCCATGCTTTCCTGTTCAATATTCACGGTGTATAGCTTTACGTTGTGTGAGCTTGAAAAATGTCTTTCAAACACATCAGTATTCCACAGATGCAAGTTTCATCAAGCTTGCTATTCAATATCCGAAAGATTTACTAATGCAGGCTCAACGGCCCCTTTCATCGAGTTTGGTATTCAATATGCGCAAGGTTTACTTATGCTGGCTCAGCAGCACCCTTTCATTAAGTTCAGTATTCAATTTACTTAAGGTTAACTTATGCAGGCTGAACAGTCCCTCAGAGCGCCCCGGAGTTCCCAGTCACTTTGAGACTTATGGGATGCTGCTGCTCCGCCCGGCGGCTTCCCCTCTCCACACAGGAGAAGCAACTTGCTGGTTGCTCCTGCCCTGCTCGACTGCTTCCCCCCTCTCCCCATGGGAGAAGCAACTTGCCAGTTCACGGCTACTTCTTTCCAGGTATGCCGGCTTTCGTGCTGGGCTCCACCTCTGCTCCTCAACTACGTGTGCTCTCTGCCTTCCTCAAAAGAGTTCCTGGTCTGGCTCATTCCGTTCAGCTGGACTCCTGGGATCTTTGGCAGGCACCTTAGCGTCTCGGCTTCCAGCCCCTCAGCACAAAACAAACTCAATTCTGTCCTTGTTCTGCTCCTGCACCACCTGCATCTTTCGCCCTCTCTGACCACCACATTTTATACTCTTTCATTACTAATGGGCTGCAGGTTAAACAAGGTTTCTGATGCTTGTGAATCTGCTTAGAATCACATGCTGTGCGTATAGTCCGACATCTAGTGGTAATCGCAAAGTATTACATCTTGAAGATTGAAAGGGGACATCGACATGGGCGTGACGTGTAGTGTACCCAAAATCACTTGTGCGTCGAGGTCCCTCAGATAGTTTTTTTCCGGCCAACTAGTTGGTCGCCTTATGCGGAGCTCGCAAAAGAGTTTATATTGCTTACTTGTCCCATGACTCACGGTCATCTAGTCTTCCAACTACTTCTTTTCGACTGCTTCGTTGGCTTCCTGCCACCGAAGACATCCACGACTGCTCGTCAACTGGTGAACTGCTCGACCTTTGTTGACCGCATTGCCTCAGCCCTTACAGTAGGGAGAGTGGGGCCCTCGGTTTATTCGTTGTCAAGAATGCATTTCCTTTTCCCTTTTCTTTCCCTATTTGGTCTGTCTGCCGTCACCCTCTGCTATGGAGAGGACACCCTTTAAATTTTGTCCATCATGTAACGTCAAATTCCCTTGGAAGGACACCTATCACGTCTACCCCGAGACCACAAAGAGCGTTCGTGTAAGTCCTGCAAGCTCTTTCGTCCGAAGACCTTAAGGACAGGCAGACTAAATGGTGGGCGGGGTACGCGATGCAGGCCGAAAGCCATTCCCCGGTTGGCGCCGTCGCTTCGGACGACAAGGACTCCATCGGCAGCCATGGCTCCGAAATTGGAAGTCAGACCTTTTGGCGGAACCTTCAGGTTCCCAGAAGCCCAGCCCCGACAGACAGGCCACTGACTCTGTTATGGGGAGTTCACACCCCTGCGACAAGGGCACACGCACCACCAACTCTTAAACACACAAACCATAAGGCCTCCTCGATGGGCCCGTCGAAGACGTGCGTAACGCCAACATGGTAGTCAAAATCTTCAACGGTGCCTGCCGACCCTCGCCGTCCTTTGCCCTTCGCGCAATTGTCTGCACGGCATGCGACTGGGCATTCCTCTGGCAAGGGCGTTCACCAGAAAAAGCATACGGTTGCCGAAATGCCATCCAAGGGCGCACAAGCACCTAAGACTTCAGTGGAATCGACGACTGCGACAGCGCCATCAAGCGCATCGAAACCTGCCATTCGGCCGCGGATAATCTGCGAGAGTCTAGCGGCTATTGTTTCGGCCGCTACAGAACATAAGGGAACCCATCTCATCGAGAGGAGTATTCCAAAGCCCCCCAGCCTTTCTCGAAGTCCTTATTAGGTAAATGTCCCCCTTCTAGACACACTTTTCCACCTCCAGACACTTCTGCATCTTTCCTAGGAAGAGATTTGTAAATTATATGGACAAAATGGCCCCATTTATTCATTTCTCAGATAAATACATAACTCCCAAGAGACCTAGGGAAGAGGACTCCTGCTCCATTCCTCAAATTGCAGAAACTTCATGTCTCTGTACAGGGCTAACAGGAGGATATCCCAGATATCTCGGAACAGGAGAACACCTATGAGGATATAGATCCTTTTGGTCAGGACACCGCTGACCAAGACCCTGATTGGGACCAGGATCAGTCAGGGTATCAGGGCGCTTGGCTATCGCCTACACATCCCCCTAACCCGGACATTTGTCTAGACCCACCTTCTTCACCTCCACAAAGGGAGTCTTCACCTGTGGATGACCAAATGGTGTTCAACGCCATTTTAAAGAGGGCAGCCGATCATTTTGAGATTGCTCCACATGAGGCAGTCCCTGACTCTGACTTTGTCGAAAATATCCTCAAGGAGAAGCCTCCCACTAGTCGGGCAATCCCTGTGCTTAATTCTATAAAGAAGCGCCTAGCTCCTTCTTTATCACCCTCCCTCACATGTGACCATCTCCTTCCGACCCCTTGTACATACGGACTTGCCACACCGGACTCCCTGGTAGTTGCAACCACTAGAAAGAGGCCAGGTGTTCCACTGTCCACTGCGGAAGCCCCTCCGGATAAAGACTGCAAGAACCTTTATGCCTTCGGGAAACTTATCACTACCTCTGTGACCTATTTAACCAGGATCGCAAACAATACGACTCGCCTGGCTAGCTACAGCAATGTCCAATGGGGCTTACTCCAGGAAGGCCTTCAAAAGGTCCCAGCGCCCACGCGATCACACCTGCTGGCTGACATGACTGAGGGCAGACAGGTAACCCACAATATATTAAAGAATACTCTAGACGCTGCTGAGACTGCTGGACGCACTCTAACCCAGGGGACTGAGCTTAAGAGACAGGCCTTGCTGAGGAACTCTGGTTTTAAACCAGTAACTCGGGCCTCTCTTATTAATAGACTAGAGAGGAGTCTGGCTCTAGTTTTGAACACTCCTGCGCTAAGCTCTGTTTGTTAATCTTGTAGTCCTAATTCTTATGTGCAAGGTCAAAGATTGGTAGAGGTGAACCCACAACTCTTGGTAGGTATAGAGACAGTGCTGGTTACCTTGCAATACGTTAATTTGAAATTCTGTATATGAATTACTTCCCACGCTAAATGCGGTTGTTCCAGTGAGATTTTTTATTACAGTGTAGACACATAGTCTTGTGGTTGTCAGCCGACACGTGTTTCGACCTCGAGGGGTCTTTATCAAGGTATATGTTTTAGGATGAGGGGGTGTGTCCCCAGGTTGATCCCCCTTGGTGTTTGGAGTTTCTTGTCGGGTCCCAGTCTTGTGTCCTTGAATTCACCTAGGGCTGTTGTTACAGGCCCGGGGGAGCTGTTGCGAAAAGGAGGAGACTACCAGTTGGGGGTCGCTTGTCATTCATTCACGCTTGGGAGGGGATAACATCAGACCAGGGGGTGTTAAAGACGTTACCCATGGTTACTGCATCGAGTTTCACCGGCCACCTCAATAACACCCACCGAAGAGCAGACGCCTATCACCAGCACACCTGCAAATCCTGCTGGAAGAGGTGCAGATCCTTCTGGAAAAGGGCGCTGTAGAAGTCGTCCCCATTCACCAGGTAAACAAGGGTATTTATTCAGTATACTTCCTTGTACCCTAAAAGGAACTCACCATGCACCCTGTGTTAGACCTGCGCCCAGCGAGCAAGTATGTCAAACCGTAAAAATTCTGAATGACAACACTGCAGGAGGTAATCCCACTGTTGCTGCAGGGGAATTACATAGCAATATTTGATATGAAAGATGCATACTTTTATATTACAATGTTGCCGGCGCACAGAAAGTACCTATGTTTCATGATAGAAGACGCCCACTATCAAGGTTCTTCCCTTCGGCATTGCCTCAGCTTCATGGGTGTTCACGAAGGTACTGGCGGTAGTAGCTGCTCACCGCGCAGGCAGTCCATCTATCCTTACCTCGACAACTGGCTCATAACGGGATTCGTACGGAACATGCCTAACAAATACCCAGAAGACGGTAGATATCCTCTTCAGCCTAGGGTTCTCGATCGAGAAAAAGTCCAGTCTAAACCCCAGCCAAGTGAAACAGTTTCTGGGGGCTGTAATTCAGACCAAAGACAGCCTCTTCTTTCCCTCCGAGAGGGTCCAAAAATGCTGTTCCAGATCCCTCACTATGTAGCCAGCCACGAGGTGACCGTACGCAAAGCCATGCGACTGTTAGGGATGATGGCCTCCTGCATCTACCTAATTCCACACGCTCGCCTGCACCCCATGCAAGAGTGGCTCTTGAGCCAATGGTGTCAGGCCAGCGGACAATGGGACGATCTACTGGTTGTCTCGGCAGCCCTCGTTCAGTCTCTGCAGTGGTGGTCAGGGGAAAACCTTCTGCAGGGGAAAACCTTCACCACCCCCGCAGTAGCCAGCTACTCTCACCACAGACTAATCTCTGACGGGGTGGGGGGCTCACCTCCTTCATCAGATGTTGCACGGCGTGTGGTCCCCAGCGGTAGCATCCAATCACATAAACTTGTTGTAACTGCTAGCAGTGTTCAAGGGCCAGAAGGCTTTCGAAACACACCTCCAGGGGAAAACAGTTGTCCTCGCGGACAGTACTATGGCCATGTATTACTTAAACAAACAAGGGGGCACTCACTCTCTAAGGCTGTCCAAACTGTCCCAGAACATATGGAAGTGGGCTCTCAAACACAAGATGTTCCAGGGGAACTCAATCTTCTGGCGGACGTACTCTGCAGAGACTTCCCTCTACCCGTAGAGCACGAGTGGCAACTGCACGAGGTCATTCTACTCAATGTCTTCGCAGACTGGGGCTTCCCAGAGGCAGACTTGTTTGCAACTCTGGAGAAGGCACAATGACCAGAGTACGCCTCTAGGTAACCTTAGAACTGCTCCAAGGGGGAACGGTCTCTGGATAACATGGTCAGGGAAATTTGTCAATGCTTTCCCTCCTTCTCCCCCCCTCCCAGCCCGGATTCCCCTGCTCAACAGAATAGTGCACAAGATGCACCAAGAGCCAGTCAGGATGATTCTGGTGGCCCCGATGTGGGCCCACCAACCTTGGTTCTCCCATCTCATGGCAATGTCAGTCTCCCCGTGCCCGTACAACATGCTCTCTCAAGACCAGGGGGAAACACTACATCCATGCCCTCAAACCCTGAACTTAGCAGCCTGGCTTCTGAGGTCCTAGTTCGGGCACCTCCAACTCCTTCAAAGATGTATGGACATACTCGGAGAAGCACGGGAACCTAACACCAGGCATTGCTACTCCAGCAAATGGAAGCGCCATCTGGAGGTCGCAGGTTCGAATCCCTGCAAGGCCAACTCAGCCTTTCATCCTTCCAAGGTCGATAAATGAGTACCAATTTTGGTTGGGTGATATTGTATGTAAATATATGCTCTGTAAAGCGCTTTGGATTAAGGCGCTATATAAATAACACATCATTATCAATCCTAGGCATATCTAACCCACCCGTTAGATTCAGGTCTGGCTTTCAATTCTCTAAAGGTCCACTTAGCTGCGCTTTCGGCGTACAACACATCCCAAAACAAGGTTTCATGGTGGAAGATTCCAGTAATTAAAGCATTTATGGAAGGGCTAAGAAGGCTTCATCCCCCTGTTTCCAACCCAGCCCCCGGGTGGGACCTGAATGTTGTACTTACGAGACTAATGGGGCCTCACTTTGAACCAATGCACAAGGCTAGCCTTAAAGCACTCGCCTACAAGACCGCCTTTCTGGTGGCGAACTGCAGGCCCTTTCAGTTGAGGACCCATTCGTCACAATTCAGAGATAAGGTGGTTATGTGCACTCGCACACGCTTTGCGCCTAAATTTATCTCAAAGTTCCATGTAGATCAATCCATAGAACTACCCACCTTTTTACAGAACCCCACTAACGTGGCAGAAAGAATCCTCCACACACTAGATGTGAGGAGAGCGGTTATCTATTATCTGGAAAAACCAAAGCCACTAAGCAAAACAAACAAGTTCTTTGTTTCATTGGCAGCTGGCAGAGTAGGGGTCCCTGTCTCTAAATCGGCTATCTCAAAGTGGATCGTAAACTGCATCACACTGTGTTACACTCTTGCGAAGAGAGATCTACCCTTCATGCCTAGAGCACACTCTACTCGGGGCACAGTGGCAACCATAGCATTCATTGCAAATGTTCCTCTCAAGTCCACTTGCAAAGCAGCAACCTGGAGTTCTGTACACATTTTACACAACACTACTGCCTCGATACACACTCTAGGTCGGATTCTCAGGTGGGACAAGCAATGCGAAGACATCTTTGCTACTGTTCCTTCACACATCCCACCACCATCTATGGGTACTGCTCGCTAGTCTATGCACAGAATGCGATTCTAAGCAGATTCACAAGCATCAGACATGCATTACTCACTATAGTAGCATTTCTGATTTTATCTGCTTAGATTCACATGCGCCCACCCTTCATCCCCTCGTGGAGTAGAAGGAACATAGATCTCTTACACCTTCTCTCTTCTGTACTCGCTCACGCTGACTATAAGGCTCCCTCACAGCAGAAAAAGGATAACCAGAGGGATCTCGACGCATGAGGAATTTTGGGTACACTACACGTCACGTTAGGGATAGTGTTACAGTCACGCCCATGTCGATGTCCCCTTACAATCTTCGAAAGAAAGATGCAATACTCAATGATGACCACTAGATGTCGGACTATATGCACAGCATGTGAATCTAAGCCGATACAATCCTCAGAAATGTTATTACGGTGAGTAATGCATGTCATACCCAATTGCCTGACCTTGTTAAGGCCATTATTGTGACATGCCTGACCCCACTTCTTTGTCATAGTACCAGAGTGGTGTTGGCCATAAGAAATCTGCACTGCTCCTAGTGTTTTGTTTTTCATCTCAGTACTTAAAGGAAAACTATTGGGGTTGATAGAATGAGATTGATAATAGCACATAAAGGCTAAGGAAGGGGAGGCTAGGCCAGTATTAGAAAAATTGGATACCATGTCTCGCCTTCAGGTACCCTCTCTCCAATCCCCAAGGACCCTCCACCCAGGTGATCCTCCCTCGCTTGTCCTAGGGTCGGATCACCTGGGTGGAGTTCGGGATGCTTGTCCCAGGGTCGGGATCACCTGGGTGGAGGTCGGGATCCAAAAGCGATGGCCTTTCCCTGGCCACCTGAACAGAAGATCCATGGGGAGTAGTTGTTGAGTACCTTCAGGTTTCTCACAACGATCAGTATACCATTAAAAAATAGCAGCAAAGGTGTTAAGTGAAAGTGATCCGTTATGTATGTCATTCCCAATGCCAGGTGGCAAGACTAGTTTGGGGATAAAAAAAAGGAAGGTAAGCGAACTTACTAGATCAATCCTCAGACCTTTGTAGGTCCTCTTCTTTATTGAAATCGCAAATTCCTGCACTGTAAAGTGCAAGGCACTAGGCATTTGCTTCGTAAACTTGATATTTAACTGGGTGAGCACGAAAGTTAGTAGCAAAAGTTAAGAAAGCTGTGGGCATGATAAGGTTTGGCAAAATCGAATGCACAGATAATCAAACTCTCCACCAATCTTATGTGCTGGATCCTGGTTTTGAAAATTCTTTGACACCTAGCCCTTTCTGTGAAAAACACATAATCGCAGATTCACCTGCATTAATCTTTAGGCCTAGCATGGTCATGTGTTCCATGCATACGTCGAATATCTGTTTCATTGAGTTATTTGTTCTAGTAATTGGAACAGTCAATAGCATAAGACAGAATGAGAAATGAAATTAGGCTGCCTTAAGGGTTAAAAACCACACTATCATATACAATCTTGAGTAAGATATTTGTATAAAAGCTCCAAAAAAAAAGACTACGGGCGAAATACCCTTGTCGAAAACCACACCTTATTTGGAAGGCATTCTGTTGCAGAATTACCAGCATGGAGCAAGACCAATCCATGTAGTAATTGTTCTGGGGCCCCTATATTTTTTAGAGTTGTCCAAAGCTTTGCTTCATTTACAAAGTTAAATGCTGAGGAAAAATCCATAAATGCAGCATATGTTGGTTCTTGCTGAATCAAGAGACTTAACCACTATTAAATAGAGATGGAGTGCTTGATATGGAGTGCCATTCCCTTGATTAAAACCTAACTGAACAAGTGCCAGAATATTGTTACACTATCCATTGTTTAAACTTGTTCAAGGGAGCTTTCCGGAGGATTTTAAATGAAGGGTCCAGTAGGGATATAGGGTGGTAACTCGAAATACCTAATCTATTGCCTTTTTTGAAAATAAGTGAAATAACTTCCAATGCAAGGACACATCCAAACCTTATTAGGTTAAACATTTTACATCACAATGGGCCCCACGTGTCGATCAACAGTTTAGAGTTCTGGGGTGAGGAAATCTGACCAGCGGCTCTTATTATTTTTAATTGTCTGAATAGCCACTGTTTTATTTCAATTAAGACATGGATCATGTTCTGTTTGAGCAGTATTTATTACCTTGGAGGAGGAAAGGGGGATGTCTAGGGCGGGGGGGAGGGGGACTTCACTTTCCCTCTCTGCATGTAGTTGTGCAAAATGAGTCTCCCAGGTCTATGTTGGAATGTTATCCGAGTAAACCCCCTTCTTGGATCATTGGTGACCAAATTCCAAGAGCACTGGCTATTGGGGTCAGCTGCAGAGATAACTTGCTCTTCCTATGCCCTTTCAGCCAAGACCTTCTTTCGAATCTCAATTGTAACTTTATTTATCTTCCATTTAGCACTGGGAAACCTGGATGAATTTAAGGCTTTAAGTAAATCTGGCTTTGCCAGCTTGCAGGATTTGTTTAGCCATTACACTTTGGAGCCGACAGCTAAGGGTTTATCCTCTCCAATATTCTTTTACAAGTGGTCAAAACAGTACAAGTATGGGTTAATCCGTCTGCCATTTAGACGGGAGTTAAGCCAGTATACATTTTCCTTTTCGATGTCCAATATATTTTTCTTAATCACTTGCTCCCATTGTAAGCGCTGTGTTTGACCTAAACTAAATCTGAGATAGTGATTGTTTCTAGGGGCACCACTCCTCAACGTAGGTGGCCGTAAAGAAAGTTTTAACATTGCATGGTAGCTATCTGCCCTGATCTTTACCTCCATAACCTAAATCCAATGGCGTTCAGGCACATAGAGCTAAAAATATAATCAATGGTGGATTACCCTCTTGCACCTAAGAAAGTCTAATTTCCTAGGAGATTATATTTTACCCTACCATTTGCACACCTACGTTTTAACTCCATGGTATGTTTCAATAAGGTTATACCATTACTCAGTCTTTGGCTACATTTCCAGCAATAGTCCCAATATTGATGTTAAAATGGCAACACACTATTAAGGGAATAAGTTAAGCCCCGCTCCTCCAATGCCCTCACGTGCATACAATTCTATTAATACCCAGTTCAGTTCCTTGATGAAGGAACCATCTTTTTTGACGTCCATGAAACCCAACAATTCATTAGATTGGCTGTAATGCCAGAAGTACATTTTGCCTTAATCGGCAGAAATCCTTGAGAATCAAAAACACACTGGTGCAAGTTGATAAACCATTCCTAGAAATCAACATTGTCAAACCACCAGCATTTCTGTCTTTGGGGTTGGACATAGCTGCCAAGATCTATTGGTTCCAGGTACCAAGTTTCTTGCGGGAAAATCGACGAGTTTGATTTAGTAAGTCAAACTACCCTGCTCTAATTTACCCCCCAAAACAGCCCGTTTCTGGACAACACCTCTAGCTTACATAAATCATATTCTATAGATATTTCTGCTTTTTACTTGGCTTGTCAATCAAATGATTTCTCGACCCAGTGATAATTTATGTAGCGCGTTCACCAAAGCGCTGTATGTAGAACATTTTACATAAAATATTACCCAACTGAAGTTGATACTCATTTATCGACCTCGGAAGGATGAAAGGCAGAGTTGGTCTTGCAGGGATTCAAACCTCAATCTACAGATCACACACGGGCCGCAGCAGTGAGCCCTCAACCAGCTGAGCCATCTTACTAGACTTCTATGGGCATTGCTGTTATCAAAGTCCAAAATCCCTTCTGGCGCATTTCGGGTATCAATCTACTTCCTCTAAGGTAGCAAGCGGTGCAAAGTGATTGGGGTGAAGCAATCTGTAAAGTGCTTAAAGTGGGTCTTCTACCTTCAAACGCTGGCAACCATAAAATTAAGTGTTAATGAACAATTCTTCCTTCCATTTTACCAGTTGTATTCCGATTGGAATTTGATTGAAATAATTACACAATATCATGGTTGGAAAAAGATAAAATCAGTCACCATGGCAGCATTTGATTTATGGGACAATACAGTGCTCTCTTTGCACAGTCAAAGCCAACGAAGTGTTGATGGGACGCTCATATATAGGGAAGTTTTGATCAGGTGAAAACTCTTAGTTCCTAAGAGATTACGATTTCCACATTAGGTGGTGATTTGGGAACCTTCTTAAGGGAGATCACATATGGCATTGCTGCTGAAGGGAGATTAGCTGGGCATCTGGTTGACGTGCACACCCCTCAACAGCTACTTTTTTCAAATGTACTGGAATATCTTCCTGTGAGGGCAGTGGTTGCCTGCCTAACACTGGAACATTTCCCATGAATTTCTCCTCTCAAGGTGGTTCTCGTCATGTGGCTCTGTGTATTAAAAATGTTGGCTTTGAGAGAAACGTTTGGGTCAGTGTCAGCATTAATTGTGCTGTTTGTTGCCACAGGAGAGTTTGAGCACATGTCAAAAGGCGCAAGAGTCAGGTTTTCTTCCCCAAATCACAATGCTGGCCTTACTCTGAGGTGACTTAATCTTCTTAGCAGTAGTAGGCACTGTGGAAGATGCTACCACCAAGGTGGCTTCAATGTTACTTATGCGTTCCGATCATAAATAAGGAGACAATGCGGTCCAAGGATTACATAGTTGCCAACTCAGCTGAGATGGCGTCTCGCATTATGTTATGGTATGTTATGTTACTTGGCATTTATATAGCGCTCTATATATCATTGGTATGACCTCAAAGCGCTGGTAGGTTGAACGCCCTCAGGAACCATAGTTCTGGTCAGTAGAGAGATAGTGTCATAGGGTGCATGGGTGCACCAAGTATGTATCCAGCTGATGTAATTGCCGGATGGTAGCTGCATCCTAGTGTTAGTTGTGGTGCTGAAGATATCAGTTGGATGTGTGCAGTCTGGTGGGTGGACTCTCAGACTGGGCTCTGGCTGCGTTAGGCCTGAGGGACGCATATGTGAGCAACTAGGCCGGAATGTGCTCAGCTAGCTACGTTTTATTAGGGTGATGAGGTGTTCATGGGGTCGTATTCGTATGTGAACAGCTAGGCCGAATTAATCAGGGGTATAGCTGTGTTCTAGTTGTATGATGGTGTATAGTAGAGAGTAAGCGTAGAGATGTGATATGATGGTTATCTTCAAAGCGCCCGAGACCAGGCACGTGAACAGGATGGCAGGGAACACAGCAACACGCAGACACATAGAGGTAGGGGGCTCGGTTTACGGTGACGGGAAGGGGGGATACGGATATATAGCAACATCAAGGGAAACAGGAAAACAGGGTACACAGTCAACATGTGTGGGGCATGTTAACATTTACATTCGCATTTCTGTCTAGATGCGATTCAGGTTAATGTTCACTGCTCCACCTAAGTGTGGGACAAGCTAACATTTGAATTTCTATCTAGAAGTGACTTAGGCTAATGTTCGCTATTTCATCTAAGTGAGGCACCTGCTTCCATCCAGAAGTCCATAGAGTGTGGGACATGCTAACATTCACATTTCTATCCAGATGCGACTCAGGCTCATGATTTCATCTAAGTGTGAATGAAGTGCAATGGAAGCACCTGGGAAGGAAGCCATTAAATCAGATGCAGACTAAGTCCCACAATAGTAGAAGCATGAATCTCATGAAGCTCATCTCAGTATTGATCTTGATGACATAATATATAGTGAATGTTTATCCTGTCTGGGTCTGTGGCAGGCTAATGTTCACAATTCTGGAATTGCTAACATTCACAATCCTGTCAGGGACAGGCACAGGCTAATGTTCACAATTCTAACCAAGTGTGGCATTGCTAACATTCACAATCTTGTCTGGGTCCGGCACAGGGTAAAGTTCACAATTCTAGCTAAGTGCGGCACTGCTAACATTCACAATTCTGAGTTAGGGTAATGTTGAGTGGTTGGGTTTTCCGGAGTAGAGTAATTGCTCTACTCCCGACCCATGCCACACTTACTTTTTGGTTGCTGCTGGTTGACGGCTGGCTTCTGGCTTCCCCTGTGGACACCTGCTGACACTTAATTAAGCCAGACAAATCAGGTTATTTTGCAAGCAAATAACTTCTGTCAGTTTATTCTTGCCCACATTAAAGAATCCTTGAAGAATCTCACTTTTACCAGCACTCTTATTTCCACCCTTCTTCATTCACATTTTGACCTGCATGTGGTTGTTAAAAACATTGCAGCCTTTAAGTTCAATGTTACTTCTACTAGATTCTGTATTGACACAAGGAGTGCCACTTGCCCAAATGTCCAGTGGGGTGCCTTGGGCCTCTGTGGTTGGTGTTAAGGGATCACCCACAATCTGGTCCGCAAGTTTAGATTATGGCTCCACTGTTTATCTGTGGCCAAGGAGCAAAGGGATTTTTCAGCTGCCAATAGTTTGGGCCTCACCCACTCCTACCACCTTTTCCAAATAGTCCAGGAATGCCAGCTTCCCTGCTGGACGTTTAGAGGCAAAGTTACCCATGAGAAGAGCAGTCTCTTTCCCTTATCCCTTGATCAGATGAGGGAGAACATGCAATAGGCGGGCAATGCACCTTTCACACAGTGGTGCCCACTTATTCCATAGGTATTATTGATCAATATTCAAGAGATTGGTGTGAGCTCACTGCATATCACCTTGTACAGCACCCCATCTATTTTCACCAGCAATAGGCAGGCATGGGTTGTGTCATTGCATCATTGAATCTATGGAAATAGATCCATAGGAAGTGATCTGCTGGAGTAGTGCGGCAGAAGCGCACAGATGGGTTATATGTGATCTTACCGACAGAGTGGTACATTTCATTGCGACCAAAATACCCAAAAATACTATATTCTTTTTTTAATTCGGGGTGGGGGGTCGCCCCCCTCCCCCCAAGCCGGCTGCTTTTCTATCCTTATAACGCCACCCCAACCCCATTCCGACCCATTTTAACCCCTTAACCCACTACCCTGTATATATTTAATTGTTTCTATATTTTGGTTTTCGGTGAAGTATACCACTCTGAATTATTTTCGGAAAATTGACTGGGTACCCAGAGGATGGTTAATCCAGGTACCTTTTATTCTGACCCTGTTTCCCCCCCATGCGCTTCCCCCCTTCCTCCGTGGTGTGTTGCCGACTGCTGTATCACTTGGCGGCTATTGGAGTCTCACCGGCTGCCGACTGTGAAAACGGTTGGGTTAGGCCAGTTGCAGGCTACAACATCCACATGGGTTCCCGCTCCTGGCGCATGCAAGCCACTTTGATGGCCCGTTCCCCAAGTCTAGAGGAAAGGACTTTACTGCAGCAATCCCACACTACTCTGCATACTGTCAAATTATTCCAAATGACAATTTTGTTTTGAAGTCATATGTAATAAAATTGGGTTGTAAGTTCACAGTTTGCGTTTGAACAAAAGGAGGGATATACAAATCACAAATGTTCTGTTTACATATTTTTGATATAGCAGACATATTTAAATAAGACTTAAGTGTACTCTTAAATGAACTTGGCATTTTGTATTGCAAG
This sequence comes from Ambystoma mexicanum, assembly GCF_040938575.1. Classification (NCBI taxonomy): domain Eukaryota; kingdom Metazoa; phylum Chordata; class Amphibia; order Caudata; family Ambystomatidae; genus Ambystoma; species Ambystoma mexicanum. The sequence continues at coordinate 1,237,098,680 of NC_090927.1, read as the reverse complement.
TTACTCTAGTGCATTCTGGAGTAATAAAAAATGGATAGTATTTCAGAATACAAATGTTCCTCTCGTAAACCATACACTTGACTAGTTAATGTGGCAATCGTCACAGTGATGAGTATGTATATCACCGTAAATGAATAAAGGTTTACCATCAGTTTTTGTTCCGGGTTTCAATGCCTATGAAACCAATTAAAATAATTGCAGTTCACAATAAAAACTTACTGGAAAATATAACTTATGAAAAGCATAATAAACCATTGATGCTAAAGACAAGTTAAAAGACAACAGTTGCAATGTACAAAAGATAGCTTCACCCATATAAGATGGTTCTTGCTTTTATTTTTCTTTGCAAGTTGGATGCGGTGAAGTAAAATAAGTCGATGACTATTGAACGTAGATATGCACCTAATGAAGATAAAGAAACGTCCTGTCTTTGTTTAAAGCAAACCAATATAATGTTATGCTGGTTAGGCCAGGCCTCTGTTACTCTGCACTGGTCTGTGTAGAGATGTGACTCCATGTTTTCAGTAAAAAGCTTGCACGTATTTCCACTTGGCACACATAAGGGAGAATTCTCTCAATGCATTGATTAGTTGTTTCAACTCCACCATTATAAGTAATCCAGTCAGAACTGGATGACGGTCTTCATAGTCTGCCACACATAAAGTTGCCATATATCAAATGTAACGAGACGCAGTGGTTTCTTGTTGGGGCCCTCCCTAAACAAAAGACTTTGGAATGACCGATGCATGGGTCTTAGAATTTTGTAAGATTCACAGCAAAGTGTGAGCTTACTCGTTTAAAATTGCCTTAATGACCAGCATTGGGTACGCCCCCCGCCCCTTATTGAATTCAATCTTCCAGAAAAGTATAATTACTGCTATATTCTGGAGAGGGGCAGGTTTGGTTGGGATTTCTTCGTGTTGAGGCTGGGCCTGCTTGATGTTTGTTTTGTTAGTTTGTTGCTTTGCTGTATTACCACAAAGACGTTTATAACCTTCCATATTAGAATTATTTGTGGAAGAATCAGTTCCCTGTCAAGAAGAAACATTCCTTCTGCAAAGGTTACCATTTCCTGTGTGGTGGCATTACACAGGAATGCTGCTTTCTCCAGCATGCGGTCTGTCGTGGATTCACATACTCATGAATGTTGCCCGTCAGGCTGGGATTCCTCGGTAAAAAGGTAAAGCAGTTTTGCTTTAGCATGAAAACTGCATTTCTCCTGTATAACCAATCAGTGTCCTTTGCCATCTTGTTCAACCGGCTCCGTGATAACCTGGGCATCTGTCCATTCACAGATCGATCCACAAATGTGGACATTGGCTGGAACACACCTTGGCAACAAAGGATGCTGACGAATTGTAATACCTCTAATGTAGTGTACCTTATTAAATGTCCCTGCAATAAGATCTACATTGGGATGACAACCAGGAAAATAAAGATAAGAATAGGTGAACATCGATCTAACATCAGGTCAAAAAGAATTAATGCACCACTAGTGGAACATTACCTCTTGCACAAGCACTCTGAAAACGACATGCACTGGACTATCCTTGAGAAAGTCAAAACCCCACGGAGGGGTGGAGACCTAGCGGCCATGCTACTGAAACGGGAACAACTATGGATTTTTAGATTAAAGAGCCATATTACTGGCCTCAATTAAGGTATATGTTGGCGAACACTAGCAGTTCAAAAATGAGGTCCCCGACAATGAGTCCGTAAATAGGGGTGAACGGCCCACACACGGCCACTGTAACCTAAAAACTAATAACTATGTTTATCAATACACCATGCTCGAGCATCCATGCATGACCACATATATATATGGCTCGTATCTTGTCGCATTGAGCATGGCAGAGTAATTCAAAATAATTAATGAATATAATGCACTGCGATAAATAGTGCAATAAGTAACAACGATAGCAGGCACTCGACTGTTTTGGTACCTTTATGGTCATCATTAACACAGTTAAAACACACCTACCAGATAAAAAACCCTTCAAGGGAACACAACGTTAGAGAATGCTGTAACTATGAATGACAACAACGCTAAAAATAAAGGAAGGACTAGCGGTCCTGGCCATGGTATAAATAATCCCTCGTAAGATGGCGGCCGTTGTTGGATCAGACCAGAGCCCAAACATGAAGCTCAAGGTAAGAAACTAATTGCTGCGAAAAGCCATTAGAGCCGTGTGCACATAGAACTGCACCGGCATCTTATAAGTAACGCACGCGTATTGTTTAACCAATGCGCTACACACTCAGCACTTCTCCCAACACGGGGAAATGCCGCGGTATGCAGATCTTGTTTCAACTAAGAATGGCTCCCCCACAAGGGCAGGGAATAGCGAAATTAAAAACCGCCTGTATTTCAAGGCTTGTAATGCCACAACAGATGCGACGTACGCGCACAACTTACTTAAGAAAGCTTTGGGTAATACACGCAGCACTCCAGCGGCACCCTCCTGACATAGGGAAATGCCGCAGAAGAGAGATCTTACCTTCATTGAGACCCATAGCCTGGCAAAATGAGGAACAGTGACACGCGGTGCAAGCGTATAACTCACTGAAATATTGGGTTTAAATGCAGCGTTTTTCTCCAGGACAGAAGGAAAATGCTGCGGCATATGGACCCTGCCTCCACTGAGACCTATATCCCGGTACAAACAGGGAATAGGGTGACGGCCACATAAGGTTTAGTAGAAAATTGCGAGAGGTGACACTATGAAATCTAACCAGGCACAGGTCACAATTTTCAGACTACACAACAATTGTTGGGGAAGTTGAGCACTTGCCATACTGTAACTAGTCTTGGATATGTCCACAATGATTGAGTCTTTTTGTTTTTGGGGGGACATTCTGGATACTTACCTTCAACAGCATTATTCCCTTATACTCTGCAGGAATAACAGCCCCGCCACATAAGACCTGTGAAGAGAAAAAAACAAGACTCACTGAAATATTGGGTTTAAATGCAGCGTTTTTCTCCAGGACAGAAGGAAAATGCTGCGGCATATGGACCCTGCCTCCACTGAGACCTATATCCCGGTACAAACAGGGAATAGGGTGACGGCCACATAAGGTTTAGTAGAAAATTGCGAGAGGTGACACTATGAAATCTAACCAGGCACAGGTCACAATTTTCAGACTACACAACAATTGTTGGGGAAGTTGAGCACTTGCCATACTGTAACTAGTCTTGGATATGTCCACAATGATTGAGTCTTTTTGTTTTTGGGGGGACATTCTGGATACTTACCTTCAACAGCATTATTCCCTTATACTCTGCAGGAATAACAGCCCCGCCACATAAGACCTGTGAAGAGAAAAAAACAAGAATAGATGTGAATACCGTGCACTGAGACAATCATAGTGACGGTAAGTAAGATAATACTCAAGTAATCCACCATATTCATGCAGAAGAGGGGGGTCAAAATATATCTGACCCGGAGTTCTTTATTCTATAGAGACCAGAACTCCTGAGAAGAACAGAGAAACCGAACTGATGACCTACCACAATAGACAACAGATAGCGGTAAGAAATTATATAGATAAGAGTACCATAGAATGTACAGTAGTCATAAACTTTGAGGCCCCTGATGTGTGCATTTTCCCTTACAGGGAGCTGATATGCAGATGAGATGTCCCATCTAAAAATGGAACACGCCGGATCCAGATAAAGAAATTGAAAGACTGAGTATTGTTCTTACTGTCAATATGTGAATGTATAGAGTGCTAAAAAAATATCTCTATAGTCCCGAAGAAAGCGGCAAACTATATTCCCCCGCTGAAACCGGTTGACAAATATAGGTTCAGGGTGATGACCTGATCCACCTGTCTCGTAAGGAAGCAATATATGAGCTTGGAAAAGAATATCCATAGTTTTTTTTAGTACGCAGCAGCAATTGGACCCACTGATTCTGGACCAATGATCGCTATGATTTTTATACATAAGTCACACAGAGGGCTAGCAACATGATTAAAAGAAATTTGTTGACTCCCAAGGGCGTGCACCTCTTTTTAGTAATTATAGGAAAGCAGTGAGCCAGGATAGGGCGAGTGTCCCTTTGGCTGTTTCCTGGAGAAAACCAGGAACAGATTCCTTTCCTCTTTAGGGACATTTAGTTAGAGCTACGGACTCGAGCCACAGGTTTAAACTATTTTAATAAAAAAGATTCTGCTCGTGATGTGTTAAAACATCACTGATCAGGCTCTGCCCTGGCTGACTTCTTTCCTCTGACCAAACCATCCCAGTTCCAACTTGGGTCCTTCCTTTCCTCTATCTCACTCTCCACTTGTGGTGTTTCCCAGGGGTCTAACTTCTCTCCCTGTCTTTTCAACCAATACCTAGCACCCCTCGCCCACCGCATTGCTGCTCTCTGTTCCAACTTTCAATGCTATGCTGAGGACACTGAGCTCGTTTTCAGGCTCCCCTCTGCCACCTCCTCTCCCTCCCTCTCTCATCTTTGACTGTGTCTGCAATCTAGGAGTGGTGTGCTGCCAACGACCTCTGCCTTAATGCCAGTAAGACAGAGATCCTCCTTATCGGCACTCCTGAATCTTCCTTTCCTGTCACTCTCTGGCTGGCCTCCCTTGGCCCTCTCCCTGCTCCCAACTGTGAGGCTAAGAACCTTGGGGTCATCTTCAACTCCACGCTTTCCTTTTCTCCACACATCTCTGATGTGTCCAAGAAGTGAAACTACAAATTGCACCTCCTCGGAGGTATTCATCATCTCCTCCCCCCAGAAGCTCACTGTCTCTAGAGCTCTGTTCTCAATAGGCTGGACTACTGCAACAGCCTCTTTCTAAATCTGCCTGCTACTACTCTCCTCCCTTTACAACTCATCCAGAACAGGACTGCAAGACTTGTCCTTGGCCTCAAGCCCATGAATCGTATCGCTCCAGCCCTGAAATCTTCATTGGCTCCCTGTGGCTGCTAGGATTAAGTTCACGACCCTTTGCATTGTCCACAAGGCCTTCTGGGGACTGGGTCCGCAATACCTTCAACTCTCCCTTCGGAAATACCTTCCTACTCCAGCTCTTCGCTCCTCCACCTCCTACTCCCTCGGGGTCAGTCGCTTCTCCAAGCAACAAGTTGGTGGTAGATCTTTCTTCGGCTGGGGCCTCCCTCTGGAACAGCCTCCCTGCCACTCCGACACTTCAGGAGAACCATCTTCGGTTCTGGAAGCACCTCAAGACCTTACTCTTCCTCTCCACTGCTGATCTGTCTGTTTTCTGCATTGGGCATCTAGCCACCCCCTGATTTCAGGCCCAGATCTCTGCCCATCCTGCTGCATACCCGCACTGCCTCCTGGCAACCTTTGCACTTGGGTCTGTATCTGCAACCCTACAGGCCCGTTACCTGCACTTAATGACACCCGTTGTCTGCGCTCATTTCTTGCACTTGCCACCTGCTGGCCGTACTACCTGTTGTTTTGATCACGTATTCAGCACTTTGCCATTCCTCCCCTTGCACTTTCCCCTTTCCCGCTCTCCTGCACTTGCGCATTCTCAATGTCACTGGGCCTAGTAAGATCGTTGTTTTTGTCCTCCCTTGTACCCCTCCCTTGCTGTCGCGCCCTGAACCACTTGTGTATGGGTACGATATAAATAAACTATCATATCATACTGCCACCATCCAGTGACTGTTGTCTCCTTAAGCTCCACCCCTGGTGGCTACCTTCAGATTTTTACAGCACGTTTCAGTTTTAGGAGTCCTTGCATCTTGCTCTTTGAGTTTTTTGACTATTTTGAGATATTTTAGATAGATTTTGTTTTTTTTTCTCCAGTTTACTTCTCTGTTGATGAGCTACCGGCAGCGGAAACCATTGCCGGGAAGATCTGCTTCATCGCAAGTGCTTTCTTCAAGTTTCCGAGGCCCAGGCTCGGCCCTACCTCGCACCTTCTGCGATGTCCGAAGAGGAGCCTCTTCAAGATATGTGTGAAATGCGGACTATGGAATGTCGGTCGAGGATCGGCACGTCAAGTGCTTTTATTGCCTACACCCAGACCACAATGAGGAAGGATGCAAAATTTGCAGTGGTCTTTCGAAGACGAAAAAGGACCGTTACAGCAGGTTAGCGGCGTGGCTCAAGTCTGGTAAGGCCTCTCTGACTTGGCCTCTGGGCACAGCAATGCCTCATCCAGGACCGGCCAGTCCCATGAGCGTGCTCCCTCTGAGAAGAGGTCGAGGTTCTTTGAGGATGCCCGTCCCCTGGGGGCCCAAAGGAAGGCTAAGCATCACGCTACAGATCCCGCTAGGGTCGCCACGGCTGCGGGACCCATTTTGGGAAGGACACATTCCCAGTCTGACGAGCCTGCCACTTAGGGGTGCTCCTTCTAAGAGGAAGTCCCTGAACCCTTTGAAGATTGGATTATCATCCTCGAACAAGACTGTGCAGGAGAGGTCCTTGGTGGCTCTTCTCGTCCATAGTCGACACCATAGTGGACCAAGACCATGACTTCGACGACTGCTTCATCTTCCAGTGCATCCACCACGACCCCATTGACGACCACGGTCCTGTCGACATCAAGGGCATTCACTTCGTTGACGATCCCGTCGACCATCACTATCGTCGAAAGAGGGCCTTGTTACCTCTGTGGTCTCCTGATCCTCCTCATCGGCACACCTTCACCATCCTTTCCCCTCACTCTTTGGCCGGCCTCCCTTGGCCCTCCTCCTAACCCCACCTGCGAGGCTAAGAATCTCGGGGTCATCTTTGACTCCACCCTTTCCTTCTCCGCCCACATCTCTGAGTTCTCTAAAAAGTCAAATTTCCTACTGCACCTCCTCAGAGGTACTCTGCCTTTCCTCTCCTTCCCCCAGAAGCTCATGGTATCCCAAGCTCTGGTTCTCTCTAGCTTGGACTATTGTAACAGCCTCTTTCTAAATCTACCTGCCTCTACTCTCCGCCCTCTGCAACTAATCCAGAACAGGACTGCAAGATTTGTCCTTGGCCTCAAGCCCTGGGATCGTATCTCTCCAGCTCTGAAATCTCTCCATTGGCTCCCAGTGGATGCAAGGATTAAATTCAAAACCCTCTGCATTGTCCACAAGGATTTCTGGGGCCTGGGTCCAAAATACCTTCAGCTATCCCTCCGCAAATACCTCCCCTCTCGAGCTCTTCGCTCCTCTACCTCTAACTCCCTCAGGGTTAGTCGTTTTTCAAAGAAACAAGCTGGGGTTAGATCTGTCTTCGGCTGGGGCCTCCCTCTGGAACAGCCTCCCTGCCATTCTAAAACTTGAGGAGAACCATCTCCGGTTCCGGAAGCACCTCAAGACCTTCCTCTTTTCTTCTGCCTTCGCTCCCCCTCTCCCCTGCTGATCTGTTCTCTCTTGGCACCGTGCACCTGGCCACCCTCTGTCCTCCGGGCCCAGGTACCTGCTCACCCTGCCACCCTCCCGCACTGCCTCCGGGCCACCCCTTGGACTGGGGTCTGTATCTGTACCCATACAGCCCCCCCCTTTTTCTTCCTGCACTTATCAGACCTACCCTGTTTGCTGCCTTTAACCTAGCACTTGCAAATTGCTGGCTGCACTACCACTGTTTGTTGCCTTTATTATTTATTTATTGTTATTTATCTGTTTCTCCTCTGCTTCGCACTGTCCACTTCTCCCCCCTTCCATGCACTTTTCCCCTCCCCCCCTCCCCCTCTCCCATGCACTTGCGCGTTCTCAATGTCACTGGGCCTAGTAAGATCGCTGTTTTGTTCTCCCGTTCCCCTCCCTTGCCTTGTCGCGCTCTGAAACATTTGTGTACGAGCGCGATATAAATAAAATATCAATATCAGTGTCTCTGCGTGACAACGACCCCGCAAGTGTCTTTGCCGCCACGGCCTACGGCTTCGGCGATTGCTCCGACGGCTACCACTGCAGACGTTCCTGTTCGGGCACCCATTAATATTAATTCCTGAAGGAGTCGGGTAGGACCAAGGAGCTACCACCGCCTGTGGATTTCTTCCATAGGCAAATGAGGATGTACCCAATGATGCCAAGCGATTCTCAGATGGAGTCTGTACATATTTACACAAGCTCCAATGACGACCAGTTGCCCGAGAGCAGCTACTCAGACCATGAAGGGGGCTGTGAGACCATGTAAATGGAGGGATCTCCACGGGGTGAGCCTTATTCACCATCTAGCCCAAGGAGGCGCTTCAGTCCGAGCCGCTGCCGGCTGTTCCATTCACGCCTCAACCAAGGCCTAGGGACACGTCTTTGGACATCCTTACGACCCTCCAGACATTGGTGTCCGAGATGCAACAAAGTCTTCTTGCTACTCCTGGGCCTGTCCAGCCACCAGCCAGAAGCCCTTCCATGCCAAAGCGTAAGCCCAGGGGCCCTTTAGGCCCGAGATGTCAGCCGACGCCGCCACCGCACCGGCCTTTGACCCCGGTGCTGAGGAACCCCCACACACCGACACTGGTACGGATACGGATGCTACTATGACTCATACCAACAAGTCTGATAACTTTTCCAGCAGATGGGGAGCCGTTGGGTGCCAACGAACCCGCCAGGGCCTCCCCACCAGATGAGGTCAATTCCTTTCATGCCATGATCTCGAGGGCCTCCGCTCTCTTTAATTTGGTACCCGAGGAGACTAAGAAGGAGGGTTTTCTCTTTCAGCACCAAGAGTCCAGACGGAAGACCATCATATCGATCCCTCTGCTGGATGTCTAGGCGGAAGGTTTCGCCCTGATGAAGACTCCAGTACCGCTCGTCGAACCCCTTCATCTTTGGCCATGGTGCCTCCAGACCAGGAGGGAGAAGAAGCTTGATGCAGTGGGGAAGCGCATCATTTACACTGCAGCCTCCACTGTCAAGACCACTAATGCCCTGGCCATCTTGGCACGCTACGACAGGAAGCTATGTCATAAGGCCCATTTCGGACTTCCTGGCAGAGGGCAAGAATGTCTGACCTGGCCCTGTTCCAGGAGGGAGAGGTAGCCTTGGATAACGCCATCACGGTGCCTCTGGACATTGCTGATACCGTGTTCCGCCAGATGGGCAACGCTTCAGGGCAGATGTCCAGTCCAAGGTGGTGAACAGGCTCTTTGATGGGGACAATCTGTTTGGCAAGACTGTGGGCAAGTCTCTCCAGACGATTAAGACCGATAAGGAGAGGGCGCACTCACTGGGGATATTGCAGCAGAGGAGGTTGTTGTTTCAGTCCGCAAGGGGGAAGTCCGGCAGGTACTCCAGGGGTATAACACCCCCTATCATCAACCCTCCAGTTCCACAGGCCAGAAGGCCTACTGGGGCTGCTCACAGGCCTATGGCAGCAGAGGACAGCCTTGTCGCCCGCAAGCCAGGATCTAGATGCCCAAGCGGGCCTGAACTGGCTGGATATCAGGGCTCCCACTTTGGCATCCCAGTGGGAATCCGGCTAGCAAACTTTGTAGGCGGGTGGAAGATCATCATCACAGACAAATGGGTGCTGGACGTTTTTCATTGGGGCACATCTTGGAATTCCAACAAAGGTCTCCTCTTATTCATCCCGTGGAGCGTCAAGAACTACACATGGCGCGTTTGCTGCAGGAGCCGTCTGGCCATGTTAAGAAAGGGAACAATAGAGCCCGTCCCTCAGCGGCTCCGGAGTGTACACCAGATACTTTCTGGTACTAAAGTCAGGCGTGTGGCGGCCGATCATAGACTTAAAGCACCTCAACAAGTACTTGAAATTCCAGAAGTTCAGGATGGACAGGTTGCAGCAAGTGCTCAACCAGCTGGAGGAAGGGGATTTCCTGGCGACCTTGGACCTGGAGGACACCTACTTTCATGTCCCCATTCAGCCAAAGCATTGAACGTTCCTGCGATTTGTGAATCGGGGATGGCACTATCTGTTCAAGGTCCTGCCCTTCGGCTTTAAATTGGCAGTGAGGGTGTTCATGAAGTGCTTGGCTCCGTTAGCAGCGCCTCTTCGTCTCAAGGGCATCTACGTCTACCCTTATCTGGATTGACTCCTCCGCTCTGGCTCGCATGCGCTGGCAATGAACCACACTGCACACACCCTTTGCCTTCTCACGGAGCTCGGATTCTCCAACCGTCTGAAGTCCTGTGTGGAGTCATCGCAGAACGCTCTGTTCCTGGGTGCCCTTCTCAACATGGTTGCATACCTGGCTACCCCCTTGGAGGAGAGGGTGACAGCCATCCTGGGGAAGGTGCAGCATCTCATCGACGCAATCCATGACAGTTCGAGCCATCAAGTCGCTGTTTGGGATGGTGTCCTCTTGCATCCACCTCGTTCCACTCTGCAGGCTCCGGATGAGGCCTCTTCAAGAGTTCCTGGATGCGCAGTGGCTACAAGTCACAGGCACTTTAAAGGACCCAACCTCCTCTACCAGGAGTATGGACAAGCTCTACGATGGTGGGGAGTGCACCCACATCTGACACAGGGGGCTCCCTTTCAGGTCCCACCGTACCAGGCCACAGTCACCACTGATGCCTCTCTGGAGGGCTGGGGAGCAGACAACGGACAGTTGCACGCCAGATGCCTTGGGCTCCCGGAGGAAAAGGACCTTCACATCAATGTCCTGGCGCTCCGGGCAGTCTTCTGGGCCCTCAAATCATTCCAGCCTCAAATGCTGGGGAAGGTGGTGAGGATCTTCATGGACACCACCACCATGTTCTACATCTGTAAACTGGGTGGGACAAACTCTCCGGCACTCGTCCTGGACGCTCATTCCCTGTGGAAATGGGCCATTCTTCAGGACATTTTCCTTGTTCCGTTTTACCTGGCAGGCACCAATTACACCATTGCAGACTCGTTCAGCAGGGAACAGCGGTCCTGCCACGAGTGGTAGCTTCGTCAGGATCAAGGATCCTTGCTCCTCAGCAAGTGGAGTTAACCCCGAATTGCCCTCTTCGTGATGGCGGCCAACTCGGTGCCAGAGGTTGCCAGTAGGTTCCCTTAGCCGATGGATCTGGGGGATGCCTTTTAGTTCCTGTGGGAGGGACTCTTCCTGTACGCCTTCCCTGCGATCTCGTGCCTGCTTTGTGTGATCAACGCATTCAATTTAATTGAAGGATGATGTCATCGCTCTGGCATGGCCAGGGCAGATCTGGTACCTGGACCTGCTCTGTCGGTCAGTGGCTTAGTCCATCCGGCTACCATCTCTTCCCGATCTTCACTCCAGAGAAAACAGAACAATACGGCACCACAACCCAACGTCGCTGAGCCTTGCGGCCTAGAGTTTGGGCCTTATTCCCTGCCGCTGGAATGCAAGAAGATCCTGGCCAAGGCCAGAGGGTCCTCATCCTTTTTGTGCTACAGCCACAAGTGGAAACGCTTCTCGTTGTGGTGCAGGACTCAGAAGATTTCACCACTCCGAGTCACTGCTACGCATGCTCCTTACGTATCTGCTTTCCCTGCCCAAGGCTGGCTTGGCTCATGCCTTGATCAATGCACATCTGGCTGGGTGGGGGACGGGGGACGGGGGTTGGGCACGGATGGTCAGGTTCTCCATCCAGAGGTCAAGACTCTCAACCTTCACGCTTGGTATCTGAGGTATAAGGGTTGGGACTTCCCAGATGACGTGATGGAGGTGTTGCTTTCTGCCAGGCGGCCTGTAACAAAATCCCTGTACCGTTGCCGTTTGCTTAAGTTCTGCGACTGGTGCAGAGATCACAATGTTGATGCTTTTCAGTGCTCCATTCCTATGGTTTTGTGTTTCTTACTTTCTTTGGCCCACAGGGGCCTTCAAGTGGGTACCATTAAGGGTTACCTGGCGGCGCTGTCCATCTTTAAGCGCTCATCTGAAGAATGTTCTTACTTTAAGATTCCTTTGAATTCTCAATTTCTTAAAGGACTGACTAATGTGTTCTCGCCGTCCCCTTTCCAGGTGCTGGTTTGGGATTTGAATTTGGTTTTGAAATTTTTCATGGGTGCTCCGTTTGAACCCTTGCACTCTTGTCCTTTGAGATTATTGTCCTTCAAGACTGTGTTCTTAGTTGCGGTTACTTCCGCTCGCAGAGTGAGTGAATTGCAGGCACTATCCTCTAAGCCACCCTTTACTGAGTTTCACAAGGACAGGGTTGTACTGCGGGTACGTCCCTCCTTTCTACCTAAGGTAGTATCTGAATTTCATTTGAGTCAGAAGGTGTTTCTTCCATCTTTCTACCCTCCTCCTCATCCTGGGAGGAGCAACTCCATCGGTTGGATCCTAGGAGAGCTCTGAGCTTTTACATTTCTAAGATGACCAGGGTCAGAGTGGACGATCAACTCTTTGTAGGATATGCTGGACACCGATTGGGCCAGGCTGTTACCAAACAGACCTTGTCCAGGTGGATTATCCTCACCATTACGAAGTGTTACCGATTGGCGGGTAAGGACCCTCCTGAAGGGCTGCAAGCTCATTCCACTAGGTAAGTGGCTACTTCCACCGCGCTCCAGCGGGGTGTTCCTATTAGGAATATTTGTGATGCCGCTACACGGTCTTTGCTCCATACCTCTCTTAAGCATTACTCCCTGGATACGATCCATGGTCAGGATATGGCCTTTGGGAAGGCGGTTCTTTATTCCGCAATCTGTTTGGGTACTCTAAATTCTTTTCCCTCCTCCATTTACTGGTACTGCTTTGGTAGTCTGTCAAAGATGTGCTATACGTTGGAGGACACAATCCATTCGAAGAACAGGTCACTTGCCAACTGGTAATGTTCTTTCGACTGGATGTTCCTCCAACTTATTCCACATCGCCCTCCCAGCCTGCCCCTCTGGAGAATTTACTATGCGATTGCAGCTTACGTTTCCGCAAGGCTATGTGCAGTCAAGCAGGCATGAGACTGGTGCCACATGTTCTGAGGGAAAAAACTTAAACTGAGACTACGGGTGCCGTGCATCCTATTTATAACATCCGGTGACGTCGCCCTCGGCGGAGGCCTTCGAGGGACATCGACCTGACGTCATCGACGCAGGATGCCCTCTGCTGAAAAAGTTTCCGAAGTGCACAGCTGTGGACATTACATGTCAAAGACGTGGAACATCCAGTCGAAAAAACGTTACCAGTTGGTAAGTAACTTGTTCTTCTCCAGCATGGATTCACATGCTAACCCTCTCCTTCCCCTCTGTGGCTCTTCTTGGTTCACACTGCCTCTTTATGTGCTCTACCAAATCTGAAGATGGCCCCCAGGGGTGGAGCTTAGGGAGACGACTGTCATTGGATGGGGGCATTATGACCCAAAAGGACAGTAATTGGTTGTAGAGGAGAAATGCATTTTTCAGGTTGAAGCAAAACTTCTTTTCTTATTTATCGAGGATTCCTAGCCTGATTACAGGGAATATTCATGAGCATGTGAATCCATTTCAGACCCATGGTGGAGAACAGGAGTTATTGGTGAGTAACTTGGTTCTTATTCAGTGTTCTTATCCTATTTTCAAGGAATAAATTCTGATCCAACATCTATGCTTGAAGACCAAGCCTGAGGAAATTAATCAAATCTTCTCCACTCTTAAAAAAAGGGCAATAAATACTAGTCACAGCTCCAGAGTGTAGTAAATTATGCAAGAGAATTCCTAGGTGGAGTTTAATAAAAAGGTTCATATGTGAGCTCAATTTTATTTATATACGGTTCCCAACCCCACAATGTGGTGGTTGCATGTGAGGGAGCCAATGATGAGCTAGATAACCAACCACTCTGAGCCAAGTTAAAAATCCTTTTAGTTATTAATTTTGTCAACAAGCTTGGTTAAACAATGAAATATTTCTAGAATCTTTTCTATTTTGAGCAGACTGTCAGGGCTAATGTCCCATTCATCCCCGCCCCCTCCACCCACACACAACTCTGCTTCATAGAGAGATGCTGGCTAGGCTTTATCGTAGAGTTCTGTTGCATGTCCTCCACAATTTGGTGCAAACTGCGGGATCACTCCCCCCCCCCCTCCCCCTGTCTACTTGAAATCAGTTCAATTTTACAGAGGGGGAATCTACGCTATTTTGTTAGGGATTCTAATGCCTAAATACTCATGGTTGTCAACAGTTTCTATCAAATCTTTCCTATTTTGTTAAAGTTCAATTTTTTGCAGGTGTTACAAGTCATAGCCTGTATTATTTGCGGTTACGGATGGGCCTTTTTAAAACAGGATTATTCGAACCTGTACGAAAATTTTATCAAAGTAACGTCACTCCAAGCCTCACATATGGTGCAAAAAATATGTTTGGGTGCGACCATAAAATATGGGCACGGTGCGAAGGTCTCTTTTGGAAGAGAATTCTACAGATTCCACAAAGTACACCAACAGCATGTGTTTTGTATGACGTAGGGATCTCAACCCTCAACGCAAGAATCACCTGGAACAAATTAGCACTGTTCAGGAAGACGTATGAAGAAGCAAATTTGCCCCCGTCAAAATCCTGACAGAAAAAAAAGATACAAAGACAATCGGCGCTGAATGACTGGAAGCGACAGTGCAAAGAGATCCTAATACTTGTGGGTTCAGACGAGAAAACGCTATGGTACAATCCAGACCTGGTGAAAAGGAAATTACTAGATGTGGACTGGATAGCAATTAGTGAGAAAACATCAACTCAAAAATGCATGCAAAACACTGTGCGAAGCAAAAAGATGCAATACGCTTCCAAACTATCTGATCCTTTCACCCTGTAAACGGTTAAGAAGGATATACTTAAAATTTCGTTTGAACATCTACGAAACAAAAGAAATCTTAAAGCAGCGAAGGATGATCTCTGAAGGAAATTCCAAATGTAGGATGTGTAGAACAGAAGAAGAAAACCTAAAACATCTGGTCTTGTTCTGTGCAGAACTAAAGGACCAACGTGAGATATGTCTAGGGAAGGAAAGGAGTCAATTCCAGACGTACAATCTTGAGGAATGGTGGAGGCATCTTCATATTGGTGAAAACAAGTCACTAAGGATTGCAATGATGAGAATCCTCGAGCAGATACAAATTTGACTGGAGGTGACATCAGCATACACGGAGGAGGAGGTCCCCCTGAAAGATGGAATTGAGAGATGATGACGTCAGAAAGGCCACAAAGCCACATAGTTAATATTAAGTGCATATATCAAATTTTACATAGAATGGAAATGCTCGATGTGTAAATAGTGTTTTAAAAGAAAAAGGAACTGGACCATTTGCTGTAAGATGCAGATGAAAAGTGATGAGTCTTTATGAAGTTATTTTTTTCTGTTCTTTTTTCGTTTTTCTTCTCCTTTTCTCTTGTAAAAAGTTTTCAAAAAGTTTGTAAAAACTAAATGAAATAAAAAAATTGAAAAAAAATATTCAAACTTATCAAGATGTTGCTGAAAGTCTGACAGTAGTCGAAGAGTGAAATACCAGCTATAACTATTCATCTTTGGTGCATCAGCTGTTAAAATGTTTTATCAAAGGCGAATCTATTGATGAAAAGTGAGAACAGAAGGTGTGCTAATACACACGCCTTTGAACAATCCAGGTTTCCGATAACTATCCTGCTATCTTACTATCACCTAGTTATCCCGTTAAAAGTCCTTGATGGGCACATAATATCTGGGACGTTCGTGTACACCAAAACTCTTCTGGTAAAGCAAAGGTGGTTTGCATGCCGATTAAATGCAAGAAGGGTTCATTCCTTCTTGGATATGACATTTGGAGGATTGAAAGTAATCTAAATACCCAAGTGTCACTACACCATTGCAGAAACCCGCCTGCATATTTCCGAAGACCAGGCTTCAAATCTAGATATGATTTTGCCAAAGATTTTACTCATTACATCCTGCAAGGGTATAAGGGAGGGAGACCCTGCTGTTTTGTAAATGGGTATGCTTACTGCTTGTGTCCAATAATCCGATTCGACCACAAAGGAGCATTGAATAATTGTGTTAAAAATTGAGCCCACATTCTGAGTTCAAATTGAACAAGTTCCACGGGAAGAAAATCTGGCCTTGGGTCTTTTCCCTCCTTTTGGAAGCAAATCTCCTCTTCCTCCCATTCCAAAAGTAGTAGTTGTTTGAGAGGCCAAATCCAATGGCTGTGCTGTTTCCCTGGTCAATACATTTTCACATTCATGATACAAGGAACAATAATGCCGGTCCATGCCAATTCTGTGATGGAAATCAATGGCAAATCATGACACATGTCCTACCCTGGAAACTACTCTCCAAACAGCTACTTTCCCAAGGCTGTAGTTGCAAGCAATACCAGTCAGTCAAATCAGTTTATTTGGATTATCAAAAAATCCATACGCCACATCATAAAAACATATGTTGAAAATTCCTGGTACATGTATATCAACAAGTATAAAAAGAACCGTAAAAGGCATTTTGATTAAAATCAAGATGAAATGTGTCAAATCATATACAAATTGATGTCCTCCTTTTCATGCAGTGCGTAAGTAACGGACCCATTTAAAAGCACTTGTAGCACCTGGGATGGATAGCATCATAAAGGTTTCCCAAATCCACAGTCCCTTAAGAAGCCAAAGAGATATAGGGCCTCATTACAAGGTGGGCGGTAAGGGATTACCGGCACCGGTAAGGGCACCGGTGCCGGTAATCCCTTACCACCCTACTACGAGCTCCCTTTGTGGCTCCCGCTAAGGCTGCCTGGTTTTACCAGTCGGCCTTAGCGGGAGCCGCAAAGGGACTTTGGAGCTAATAACGGTACCGCAATTAGCGGTACCGTTATTAGCGCCTTCCCCATTCCCATTGAGCCCTATGGGGGTTCAAATGGGAATGGGGAAGGGCCCTAGTGAATGGGGAATTACCGGTCCCGCCAACCTTGGAATGGACCGGTAATTGCTACATTCACCAGGGAGGAGTCGGTAGGGTGGTGGAGGCGGCCATGGAGCTAATAGCTCCATGGTTACCTCCAACCTCGTAATGAGGCCCATAGTCTCCGTATATTATTGTATAGAGGATAGAAAAAATAGTGGGCCAAGGTTTTGGTGGCACTACAAAAACAGCGAACATCACTTGGGCACTTTGTACCAGACAATTTTTCGGTTATAGCCCTTACTGGCAACACATTTAGCCTGGTTCAAGTCAGCCGTGATCTATTGTAACAACTGGTAACCAGATGAAGATACCCTGCTGGTCCTATAGATGGTGATAAAGGCAAATATTGCCTTAGAGGATTTCCAAAACTTCAAGTCCTACCGGTCACTTCCCCACAGTGCTATGAACTTCAATTTTAGCATTTGAACTGGAACTGCAGAAATGTTATTGAGGGTTCTTAAAGCAGCACCCCAAAACCAATGATCGAAGGGACCATTTTATATATGCCAACCATTCAATATTATGACATCTACCCAGGGACAAGTGTATTATCAAGAATTTAGTCAATGCATCAAAATCGGCTCCTATCCCTTTTTTCTTTCTTGATCAGGCTTTTATATTCCTTGCATGCTGCCTTTGCCCATCATCCTTGCTGAGAAATTAAATGTATTTGATCCATTTTGTTTTGGCATCTTTGTACTCCATGTCAGGCCGTGAGCTGGATATTTCTCTGATTCGTATTGCACCATTCGAGGGGGAGGTCACCAAAGTGAATACCAAGGACACCAAGGTCTCGTACGTAGCGACAGGGTTATCCTTGGAAGTAGACGATGGAACTTCAGCTAATAAAGCGATAATCTTAATATAGATCGTGGGAACCACATTGTATTCCTCAAGCCGTGCCCTTCTCACCCTTTTATTATTAGACGACGTGCAGGAATAGCGCAGGCTTTTTTTTTGCAGTGCTTTGCAAATTTGTTTCCTAAAACAATGTCTGGGACTAGAATAACGTAATCGTGCTCACTGTAGATCCTTGTAGCTATCACTGTGTAATTAATACCTGCCCACAATGATTACTAGAATGTTATCAATTATTCCTTTATTCTCTACTCTGAAGGTGGGCTTGCCTGGGAAATTGCTGTAGGTTTGACTATTCCAAACCCATCGACTTAAAGTAGGCACAGTTTTAGCTATTATTTGGATAATGAAGATTGTCCATGCTTACAGCGCAGGGTAGTCTTGACTCTATTAAAGATACAGAGGTGAGCATTATGCTATACTTTATTACTGCAACTAACAGCTTTTTTAATTTTTGAACATTAAACTGAACATTTTCGTTGTACTCTTAAATTCACAGAAAAATGAAAAGCCAATGGTTTAAAGAGTTCAAGGAAAAATATCAACTGGAACTAATAGTCCCAGGAGCCTCTAGTCTTTGGTAGTCCTGAGGCTCTTGTCCTTCACCTATTAGATGCTAGGGCCCAGTACAAGAGGCTCTTGACCCAGGTCCTTTCCTCTTTCTTTTGACAGCAAACTCTGTCCGAACTTGAAACGTAACACTCTTTGCACCATGAAAGCTCTTCTGTGTCCTAGAACCTCCACATAGCTCTTCCATTTCATGGTTGCTCTGACCCAACAGGACACAACGTACGGTCCCTGAGACAAATCTCACTTCCTTTCTACTTTTTACATCTCAGGCTGTTTTCTGTTCATCCTCTATGAGGAATGGATAGGAAATTATAAGGGTGGAGATACGCTAAAGAGTACACACAATATCAATATACATGTCAACATAGAAACTCTTCGCAGTATTGGGTGGGATATAATGCTCGCCTCAGTGTCTTTAATAGAATCAAGGATACCCTGCACTGTAAGCATGGGCAATCTTCATTCTATGTCAAGACAGGAGGCGAGGGGCATGGCCAACTAGTGAGAGATGAGGACGCGAGTCCTGTGAAGCTCTCGAGGCCACCAGCAGTATCCAGCGAAAATATCCTGATTTCATGGCGAGAAAAGAACAAGAAAACACCTGCTGGGGAATGAATATGTGAAGCATACCAGGTCGGAACACGATCTGCGACAATTGCTTATTACCAGATATATTTGGAGCGGAATGAGGAGACCCATCGGCGCAAACAGCTTTCATCAAAATGGCCGCTGTGACCGGTCCGCTTAGGGGAGGTGCACGGCTTGGAGCGAGATGCTGCTAACAGAAACAACGGCACCAGAGGAGGCCCAACCGGGACCGGGCATAATAGCACTGTGAGCCGCATATGATATCTGCCGATCTGCGGATAAGTGGACTGCACCCTACTGAGTGCACACGTTTCGCTGTCGAAGTGCTGCATCCACGACTGCACTGAGGGTGCAGAGTACGGCGATGGAACGTGACCCCGTGGTGACGGGAAGACTGGGAGATAACCACAACTCAGACTGATGCTGACAGCAGTAAGACCAGGAGCTGTGACTCCCAACAAACTCCCTGAAGGTAACCCAGGGACACAAGTATTGATCTGGCTCTGGCGCCAATACCAGAAGGCACAAGCATCCACATAGTCTCCGGCATATTTCCTGCTTTATGGGATGCCTCAGAGGTCTGAAGTAACGCTGGACTGATCCTGCACTCCGCAGGTAGAACCCGCCCCAGCACGCAGCAGCGGGATGAACAACTGAGGGGACAAAAAGAAATACTGCACCTGATCCACGCAACTGGTGTGTCAATGCCGATGCCTGCCTGTGGCAGTGATTTATTGAATAATTACCTGCACGCTGCATACCCTTGCATTTGTTGTGTTACAGCGAGACACGGCCAAGGACAAAAGGATCTGCTGTAGGCGCACACGTATTTCAAGTGATGGCCAAACACTGGAAATGCAAGAGTCTCCCCTCCCAAGCTGATATAATTGAGTTGGTCACCTTGGGAAGCACACTAGGACATAATTCCTGGGAATAATAGAGCGACACAGTGCAACCGGTCCATAGGGACAGCTCACTAGTGGCCACTGACACGCTTCACACAGTGGTTGATGAACTACCATAGGCCGGCCACGGTGGCCACTGCATGAAATACATAGCCGCAGATGTCTGACCAGGTAATATCACGCATATATTAAACTCTGGGTAACTGATGCCCTTCCAACCCTGGATAGCCTTGTCTTAATGCTTTCACAACAGCACCACATTGCAACACTTAAGGGAACGCTCCTCCGCGACTGTGGGCGCAGCTGTAACCATATCACCACAAAGCTCATGCTTTTGACACCCGTTAGCGACTCCGACCTGGCCCAGTAGAATTGAGCTGATTACGTCCTGCAATCTTAGCCTGGTGTGTGGCTGCGGCTTCATATAACAACATATTGAGGCAGTTGGAAGCAACACTATCTCTTACCGGGGACACAGCGTGACAGAAAGGGTAAAGACACTCAACAACAACTGAATGCCCACATAGCAGTGGAACCCTGGCAGTACAGAGTGGCCCCCCACAGACAGAAAGATATCGAAGCAACGGTGCCCAGTAAAAAGGAAACCGAGAGAGGAACATCACCCGAGGGGAAAATTGATCGGCCTTGCAAGGTCAACTAGGTCAGGACTCTTCCACAAAAAGTGGGGTGCCCCTGTCAGAACCGGACACATGTGATGCGCCACAGTTGAAGGGGGCAATTAGGGACAGCCAGGCTGCAGGACCTTTGGCTACCCATATGAATAGCCATTAACCCCAGAATATGCAAGCCTACAGAGACACTGGCCTACCACAACGCCACAAGCAGAGGAACACTGACCCTCCAGTATCAAAATAGACGCCTGAGACATCCACTGGACTGACACCGATAATTCTTTATCTAATTTGGTATGCAGAGAGTTGATGTTGGCAACAATGTCATCAAGCTTGGCATTTACTGAGGGAAACCCCACCTGCATCATCGTAATGTAGGGATCCATGTTGGAGTTGCCTGGGGTGCCCTCCTCGCTTCCACCTGTTGTTTCGTCAGTCACAGTGGCGTCTCTCTGTGGGGTACTGGTGTACGAGTCCATTGGTCCTCTCTTGCCCTTCACGCTTCCACTGGTCATGTCTGCAGGAGTCTATAGTTGTATCACTTAACCACAGGTGCGCAAGGCTTCACCACAGTATGCTATCCCAATGCTCGTGTGTCGGCAGGGATGTGTGTCCCCTAAGTTGCCCAGCAGGTAAGTATTGCCAGTAGTTGCCAGCATTATGCCCCAAAGCAAGGTTTGGGATTTAAGTACACCACGGGTACCCCCTGAACGTGCAGACTCCTCCAGACCCTCACAGGGCCATCTGAGAGCAGTATCTTAACTGTAGCGGTAATGATGATGTCCCAGAGGCGATCTTGATGCAACAGTCAGCACACAGTTTCCAATCTGTTTCTCCACAACAATGTCTTACATTTATGGAGCTCGCTCCCTGCTCTCCCACTAACTTCCCTGTGTTTAGGTATGCGGGACATGTGTGCCCTGGGCAGGATCAGCACCCCACTCGTGTCATGGTGGCACTGATGGGGGGAGGACTGGGCCTGCAGCAGTAATGGCGGCCTCTCTTGCGTCACATTGGTGCGCTCCGATGCCTGATACCACCACACTCCCTGCAGTACAAAGTTGACCGATTGACCGGGCGTATGCTGTGGATCCTGTGTGCGATCTGCTAACGCCTGCAACTTGCACCCATAGCCAAGCTGCTCTCCCTGCAGGAGCCACTGCAGGATCTTAGGTGTGCGGCACCCCTACGCTCACCAGGCCTCTGACACGGTGCAGGGTCTCCGGCATCCTCACCCATCGCTGCACACAGCCACCAAAACTGCAGTTCCAGGCGATGAATCGGCATGAAAATCTGCCGGTATGTCGCCACTGCTTTCAGGGATCGAGCGCTTGCCTGAAGTATTTCTGCTGTGCCAAAGAAATGGATGATATTTAGGCTGGATTTTGTCTGACGCTGAGCTGTGGGTTTAAGCTGCCATGTTCATTGTTTTTTCCCTTTGACAGTGTCTGCTAAAAGGCACACCTTGTTTCTGGTCATTCTTTAGAGTTTTACCAACATTTCTGTTTTACAGTGACACTTGGAATATAACACTATTTATAGTAACAGCTTTACATTACACTGTTTCTCATAAAAACAAGAAATTATAAATTCAGGAAAAAAATTATGTACTGTTGTGGTTTGTGATCTGGTGCCAAGTTGAGTAAGGAGTTCACCAGGAAGAACTCGGATTCCAAATCTATTACAGGTACACCATACAAGCACCAACCTCGTCTCCACTGCTATTACACAGAACGGTGGGTTTCGAGGGGATTGGGTCCTCCGACGTATTCCATATCTATGACATGTAATCACCACAGCTGTACTGTTTCGGAAACTTTTTTCTGTGTCTGCGTCCTGCGTCGATGATGTCGATGCGCCGTCGTCGAGGACCTCGTCAGACGTCATCCGATGTCATAAGTAGGACGCACGACGCCCGTAGCCTCAGTTCCATTTTTTCTGCGAACGTGTTGCTTCGTGAATCTCGGTTAACGCCTCGACTCTTTGGAGTTCTGTTCTTCTCGGTTCTTCGAACCTGTTAGTTTTTGTGAAAATCCTTCGTGTGAAGATGTCTTCTACTTCGTCTTCGACCCCGCGTCCGGGCTTCAAGAAGTGCGGGGAGTGTGGGTCCAAGATGTCGGTGACGGACTCGCACGACGCCTGCCTCTGGTGCCTCGGGGAGGCCCACGACACGGATGACTGTATCGACTGCCAGTCGCTCACGTCCAAAGTCTTACGTGAACGTAAGAAGAAGTTGTCGGTAGGTTGGGTGTCCAAGCCCCGGAAGTCGAAGTCTGCGGGGCTTTCGACGGATGATTCGAGAGGAGACTCTCTGCGTCATCGTCGGAAGTCTCGTGGGTCTCCTTCTAGGAGTCGGTCTCGCCACTCCTCAGCCTCTTCGAGGCATTCTCGGAAGCGCCGACACCGGTCGTCTTCCAGGTCCTCTTCGGAGGACTCTGCCCGGCACGTCGCTTATCCCACCAGCCGTGCGACGCCAGAGGAATGGGCTTCCTTTGGGAAGAAAATGCTGGCGATTCTCGAGTCGCAGGGTACTAAGCCGTCTGCGCCCTCAAGTGGGGTCGGTCGTGAGAGGTCGAGAGACACCGTTCGAAAGAGTGGTCGGCACGAGTCACGGGAGAGGTCCCGTTCGGACAAGGGGACTCGTTCTTGACGTACCCGTTCCAGGTCCCGGTCCTCGACGCGTTCGAGACCGTGTGCACCTGTGATGTCTTCGAGGAAGACATCGACGTCTGAGGCGTCGAGGGCGTCGACAGGCTTTCTCGAGGCTCCGGCTCCGAGGAAGTCGTCGAAGCTGTCGACGCTCAGGTCGTCGAAGAACACGCTCGGAGCTCTGGCTTCGAGGACTGTGTCGACGCCGCCGATGCTGGCGGCGCTGCATCTGACGTCGGCGCCGATTTCCTCGACGCCGATCCTCTCGGCGCCAATGCCTGTTCTCTCGACGCCGGCGCCGATTCACTCGACGCCCTCTAGGCCTTTCGTGTCGGAGGTACCCCGTGGCACGGGGGAACCCCCTAGGAAGGCTCTGGTTAAGAGCAAGCACTCTCGGGTGCCTTCTTTTCGCCACCTGGAATATATTTCAGAGGCGGATGAGGATTCTGATGGCCTGGTTCCTAGTCAGGTTCCAGATGAAATTGTCTCGGGCCATAGTCAGTTTGACGATTTGAGGCAGTCGCTGCATGATGCCAGTGGACTGGACACCTCTCCGGAGGTGGAGTTTTGTAGGCCTGAGCCTGGCTCTTATGCCGATTCCTCATACCGACGGCTTAGGGCTAGGGTTTCTGAGTACTTGGGATGGTCTGCTCCCCCAGGGGAGTTTGTGCAGGATGATCTCACGGACATCCTTGATGTTGGTTCCCCAACTGACCCGGTACTGCCGTTCCATATGGCTTTACAGAGAAGGTTGGGGGCGGCTTGGACTGCTCCGGAGAGTCTCCCGGCGGTGGGCAGGTCCTTGTCGCGAAAATACCGTCCAGCCAGTAGCGACCCCCGCTACTTGACCAGGCACCCCACTCCGGAGAGTTTGGTGGTGCAGGCGGCCACGGCCCCGGCAAAGCAGGCGTCGTACCCTACCATCCCTCCTGATAGGGACGACAAACGTTTTGATGGCTGGGCGAAGAAAGTGTTTTCTTCTGGTGGTATGGCGCTTCAGGCGGCCAACTCCATTTGTGCCTTGTCTCGTTTCACACACACTCTGTGGAACAGTGTTGTGTTAGCGGCTGAACATATTCCCGAAGGGGACGAACGGGATGGTTTCCTTGCTATGGTCCAGGATGGTAAGGATGCCATGTGTGAGTCCATTCAGTCGGGTTTGGACTTGGCTGATTGCGTCAGCAGGTCCATGGCAGCGACCACCGTGATACGCAGGTTTGCGTGGTTGCGGAAGTCGGGGTTTGCTCCTGATGTGCAGTCCCGGCTCCTCAACATGCCCTTTGACGGTGAACACCTTTTTGGCAGCAAGGCTGACGAGAGCCTTGAGAGGTTGCAGACCTCAAAAGCTGCAGCAAAGTCGTTGGGCGCTGCAGTTCACCAACCTCCGCCTTTTCGTCCTAGGGGACAGCAATGGAGGGGTGGTTCCTTTCGCTATTACTCGTCCTTCAGTAAAGCGAGAGGAGCTGGCAGTCAAAGAGGCCAACGCAGGGGTACCAGAGGTGGACGACAGGGTACCCGTGGTGCCAAGGCCGCTCGGGCAGTTGCCTCTTTGCCCTCATGTAACGCCGCAGCCGCTACCACTCAGTCATGAGGGCATGCCCCATGGTTCGCCGGTTGGGGGAAGGCTGGCGCAGCATCTTGTAGAGTGGCGTGCCATTACTTCAGATGTGTGGGTTCTGGAGATCATAACCCACGGCTACTGTCTTCCCTTTCGGCACAGGCCTTGCGACAATCCACCGGGGAACCTCTCTTTGCAGAGTCCAGATCCGCTCCTTGCGCAGGAAATTCAAGCCCTGCTGGAGAAAGGCACCATAGAACTGGTGCCTGTAGCGGAGAGGGACAAGAGATGGTATTCCCCTTATTTTTTGATTTCGAAGAAAGACGGGGGATTGAGACCCATCATGGACTTGTGCGGTTTGAACAAACTCCTAAGGAAGGACAAGTTCAAGATGGTTACTCTCTCTCAAGTCCTCCAGGCCCTTCAGCTTCAGGACTGATTGGTGTCTCTCGACCTCAAGGATGCTTACTTCCATGTGCCGATCCATCCCAAGCACAAGAAGTACCTGAGGTTCGCGGTTGGCGACTCGTACTTTCAGTTTCGGGTCCTGCCGTTCGGATTGACCTCCGCCCCGAGGGTTTTCACCAAGCTCATGGTGGTGGTGGCAGCGCATCTCAGGCAAGGGGGGATTCACGTCTACCCCTACCTGGACGACTGTTTGATCAGGGGGAGCTCTCCCGAGCAGGTCCTGGATCATCTGTCCGTCACCTGCCACTCCCTTCACAGGCTGGGCTTCTCCCTCAATTTAAAGAAGTCCCATTTGACGCCAACACAGCGGCTCCAGTTCATCGGAGCAGTGCTCGACACTTCCCTGGGGCAGTGTTTTCCTCCCCAGGTGAGGGCTCTTTACATTCAGCAGATGGTGCACAAGTTTCAGCATGCCCAGACGCTCCCAGCGTTCGAGTTCTTGAGGTTGCTCGGTCTCATGGCATCCTGCATTCTTCTGGTGCCAGAGGCTCGCCTGCGGATGAGATCTTTGCAGTGGGCACTCAAGATGCAATGGTCGCAGTCCTCCGGCAGGATGTCGGATCCGGTTCAGGTGCCGCCCTCGGTCGCCCGGGCCCTTCTGTGGTGGGCCGTCGAAGGCAACTTGATGAAGGGGGCTCCATTTTGGCTTCCCTGGCCAGAGGTGACGATCGTGACGGATGCATCCCTCACGGGATGGGGAGCTCATGCCAACGGGCTGACAGTCAGCGGTCGTTGGTCTCCGTCGGAGTCCAGACTTGAGGGCCGTCAGGCTAGCCCTGAAGGCTTTTCTGCCGACTGTGCGAGGAAAGAGTGTCCTGATCCTGACAGACAACACAGTGGCCATGCACTACCTCAACAAAAAGGGGGGGGGCAGGGTCACTTCCTCTGTGCAGGGAGGCGATGCAGCTCGAGTTCTGGGCCATCCAGCAGGAAGTTTCGATCTCAGCAGTTCATCTGGCCGGAGACGAAAACGTGACGGCAGACGCTCTGAGCAGGCGGAGCACGATCTCTCATGAGTGGGAGTTGGCTCAGGAGATTCTCCTGGAGATCTTCGCCCTTTGGGGGACCCCTCAAGTGGATCTCTTTGCCTCCAGTGTCAACCGGAAGTGCGAAAGGTTTTGCTCGTGGGAATTTCCTCCAAAAGGAGCCTTAGGAGACGCGTTCGTGGTGGAGTGGTCGTTCCCGCTGCTGTACGCGTTTCCTCCAGTCCCCGTCAGCCCGCAAGTGCTGCGGAGGTTACGGAAGTTCGGTTCCCGGATGATCCTCATTGCTCCGGCGTGGGCTCGGAGGACGTGGTACCCGGACCTTCTCGACTTGTCCATCTGCCCTCCACGTCGTCTTCCCTACCGAGACTATCTGCTCTCACGGGGGGGGGGGGTCAGGTTCTCCATCCAGAGGTCAGATCCCTCAACCTTCACGCTTGGCTTCTGAAAGGTTGAGGTATAAGGATTGGGACCTCCCTGAAGACGTGATGGAGGTGTTGCTTTCGGCCCGAAGGCCAGCAACAAAGTCTCTGTACCGTTGCCGTTGGCGTAAGTTCTGCGACTGGTGCAGAGTTCAGAATGTGGATCCTTTTGCATGTGACATCCCCATGGTTCTGTCCTTTTTACTTTCTTTGGCCCACAAGGGCTTACAAGTGGGGACCATTAAAGGTTACCTGGCGGCGCTGTCCATCTTTAAGCGCTCGTCTGAAGAGTGTTCTTACTTTAAAATCCCTTTAATTTCACAGTTTCTGTGAAAGGGCTCACTAATGTGTTCCCTCCGTCACCTTTCCTGGTGCCCGGTTGGGATTGAAACCTTGTTCTTAAGTTTCTTAGGGGTGCTCCGTTTGAGCCTTTACATTCTTGCCCTTTGAGGCTGTTAACTCTGAAAACTGTGTTTTTAGTTGCGGTTACTTCCGCTCGCAGAGTGAGTGAGTTACAGGCACTTTCAGTTAAGCCACCCTTCACTGTATTTCACAAGGACAGGGTTGTCCTTAGAGTTCGTCCTTCTTTTCTCCCGAAGGTAGTGACGGAATTTCATTTGGCCCAGAAGGTTGTTCTTCCGGCATTCTATCCTCCTCTGCATCCTGGTAAGGAAGAGGAGAGGCTCCATAGGCTTGATCCTAGGAGAGCTTTAAGCTTTTATGTTTCATGCATGTCCCGGGTCAGAGTGGACGATCAACTCTTTATTGGTTACGCTGGAAAGCGTTTGGGGCAAGCTGTGACGAAACAGACTTTGTCTCGCTGGATTATTTTGGCCATCTCGGAGTGTTACCGCTTGGCGGGTAAGGACCCACCGGCTGGCTTGCGGGCCCATTCTACCAGGGGTATGGCTGCATCTACTGCCCTGCAGAGGGGTGTTCCTATTCGCAACATCTGTGATGCAGCCACCTGGGCTTCAGTACATACATTTGTACATCACTATTCCCTCGATTGCATCCGAGGACAGGATCTGGCCTTTGGCAAAGCGGTCCTTTGCTCTGCTATTTGATTGGCCATTCTAAATTTTGATTCTAAATTCTTTCCCTCCTCCTTGCTCTGGTACTGCTTTGGGAGTCTGTCATAGATATGGAATACGTCGGAGGACCCAATCCCCTCGAAGAACAAGTTACTTTCTTACCTGGTAACGTTCTTTCGATGGGATGGTCCGACGACGTATTCCATATCGCTCCCTCCCTGCCTTCCCCGCTGCAGAATTTCTTTTGCGATTGCAGCTTACGTTCCGCAAGGCTTTGTGTCTGACTGGCAGTTGACTAATGTCACACGTTCTGGGGTGAAAAAACTACAACTGAGGATACGGGCGTCGTGCATCCTACTTATCACATCGGATGACGTCGGACGAGGTCCTCGACGACGGCGCATCGACGTCATCGACGCAGGACGCAGACGCCGGAAAATGTTTCCGAAGCAGCACAGCTGTGGTGATTACATGTCATAGATATGGAATACGTCACGGACCATCCCATCGAAAGAACGTTACCAGGTAGGAAAGTAACTTGTTCGTCTGATGCCTATGTGCTTGCAAGGACATCAGCTCCAACCTCTCCTCCTCAGAGAAAGTTTGTGGCCAAGGTATGCAGATGTTTCGACATCCCTTGAATAACAAGGAGCCACCTATTGTTGAAATCCAAAGCAATGTGTTATAAAGCTCTGTTTGGGGTGTAGTCAGGAAAACCTGGGATAAAATAGTGCCAAGATGTGTTGGTGGGGTGGCGGCTTTGGCCTATAAAAAGGTGCAATAAGTACAAATGTTGCTCTCAAGTACTGTTGACTTAGAATATACACTATGTCTAGGCAATTGTACTCCATTGCTTTTGCGAAGTCTCGTGTTTGTAGATTCTCTACCTAGTAACACAAGTCATTTAACTTTCTCAGCCCATTGAAATACCCTGTATTCCATTTCTCTGCAGTCAGAGAAAAGATGTCTTTTCATAAGTGTTTTTTCTGGTAGACTTTTTAAGTCTGCAGATTTAATGTTTGTTAGTTTTCTTTTCTTGGGTGTGGTTTTTCTAAATGGTGTGCGCCCCTCTCCAGCCCACCTCTTGCTGCTTCCCTTCCTCCGTTTAACTATATGGGTTTCATTTGATTGTTTTATTGGATTGCTTGTAATTGATCCACGTTGAATTTACACGGTACAAAAGGCCACCAAAACGTATGTGCTGAAAAGACGTGTCATACAGAGCGAATACCTTTGGAAGCAGCATGCTTTATTTTGAGGCATTTTTGGAGGTTGGTAATGGGAAGGATTAAGGTGTTTCACCTCTTTCCTGAGCCTTTCAACCATTTGGCCGAGAATGCTGACTCCTTTCCCTAACTCATAGCTTTAGTTCCACCTTACATTGGAAAACACCCTCTAAGGAGACTTTAAGTCTACAAAGGAATAGGTAATAATGGCTTCTTAGCAGCACAGGCAAAACATACATACACCATTTTTGCCTCTGTGAATTGCCAGCTTCACCATTTTACGAGAAAGTATGCCCATACACATGTAGGTCCTGAAATGTGTCTATCTTTAACAGAGAATAACAGATACTTCTGTTTGCTTAACCCTTGATGCACAGTTACTGTCCATAAAGGGTTAAGCCAACATAAGCTTTGTTACCTGGCTAGATAAGCCATTGAATTTAGGCCAGTGACATCACTTGTCATGTTTGCTTTACCCTTGATGCATAGTAATTATGCATCAAGGGTAGATGAAACATACGTGTTATTACATGGCTAGACTGGCCTACAGTGAAGGCATGTAGGCCAGTCTAGCAACATAATAACACTTAAGTTTGCTTTTACCTTGGACCCACAGTTGCTGTGCATCAAGTGTAAAGCAAACATCATGAGTGTTATTACGTGGCAAGACTGGTTTAAATCGGTGACAATAGTCTAGCTACATATTCCTTCTGTATCATAGCATGTTTGATTTTTGTATTAAGGGTAAAAGCAAACATAAGTGTGATTACTTAGTACACCGACCAATCTTGGTATGGCCAGTCTGGATATACTTTCTTTCTGTGGCATGGTATTTTTTATTGGCCTGGAGTCCTTTTATGGTAATACTGGCATATATTTGTGCAGCATGCAAGGACATGTATAGGCACAGTGAGCATGGTGTGGGCAAAGGCATAATGAAAATGTGTTGGCAACTTGGCATCTATTAACTTGCACTACTGTTTTTTTTTCATGTGCTACCATACAAAACTGATTGCAAACTATGTGGCTTTTTCCCAACTTTTCACAGAAAGTGCAGTAAAATGCAACATTTTAACACATTATTTTAAAATATTTCTTTGGGCGGGAATCCCCCCCGCGGGAATCCCCCCCAACCCACTCTTCTTTGGTTCGGGCTCTCTTACTACACTCGTTAGCTCACGCATATTAGGCACATACATTTACGCCGCTCCATTTCAAAAATTCACCAGCCGCCACTGCATTTTAACACATTATTTTGGTTCTTTCTGGCTCCCCTGTTACGTGTGGTCGCTCACATATATTCATGGAAATGTTTAATCCCCTTCTTTTAAAGAATTCTCGGCCGCCACTTTTCAAAATGCAGGCAGGTATTCCAGCAGATACATGCTCACACAGGGAGAGGTAAGTAGTAACATGTGCCTCACAAACACTGAATGTGACCGAGAAAAATCTCTTAGTAATTGTGCCTCCAAGGACATACATATTTTAAGCTGCAGATTCAGGGCTGAAAATGTATTTTGCATAATGTTTCAGCATGATGTGCTGGGAGGATAGCTCAGGAGTTGAGGTTGAACTTAACCAGACCCTTACTTCCTCCCCAAATGAGTCTCTGTCATCCTCTTAGGTGACTCCAACCACCCAAATCTCACCTAAGCCTAATGTCTTGATGGTATTGTTGTTTATTTATATAGCGCCTATAAACAGGGAAGTGTTTCAAAGCGCTCAAGGTGGGTGGGAACATGGGGAGAAAACAAATAGTCGCTCAGAGCCCTTGAAATCCGTAGACGATGACAGTCTGCACAGGCAGAGTAAGCGCATGAACGTACATTTAACAGTTTGTGAGACAGCAAATAGGCCTGACTGCGATTCTGCAGATTTAACAGTGCAATTAAGGGGTGCAGACAGGGGAGACTACTGACTATCATCACGCGCAGTGCGTACAGATCGAACAAGTGTATAGAGGGTCACGGGGAGGGTGAGGGTCAAGTGCACCCGAATGGTTGAGACCGGGGTAAGTGCAGAGAGAGCCACTCTCTTGGTTTGAATTCTCAAGTGCATTGAGTGAGGGAGAGGACTGGCGGGGTGCTGGGGACCAGTGAGAGACTGAGGTACACCCGGTGGCCAGTCAGCATGCTGTAAGGGAGAGGATGGAGGGAGGGAAAAAAACAGAACTGAGTTAGCAGTGTAGAGGGAGAGAGAAGGAGGAGGAGAAGAGGAAAGTCTTGAGGAGTTTCCGGAATTTAAGGAGATCTGACTCTAGACAGAGGGCAGCAGGGAGGCTATTCCAGAGGGAGGATCTCCCCCACAAATCTCTGCTTAGTGAAGCAGCTCACTCGCAGACATTTTGAGGTAGCTGAGCGGGGGGCTCGTGAGGGACAGTATTTAGGTAGGCAGTGTTGCAGGTAGGCAGGCCCCATTCCCCAGAAAGCCTTGTGAGCAATGCAAAGGGTCTTGAATTTGATCCTTGCAGCCACTGGGAGCCAGTGAAGGGATTTCAGTGCCAGAGAGATGCAGTCCCTGGGCTTGAGGCCATGGATAAATCTTGCGGTTCTGTTCTGGATGAATTGCAGAGGGCGCAGGGCAGAAGAAGGGAGGTTGAGGAAGAGGCTGTTGCAATAGCCCAGCCTGGAGAGAACCAGGGCTCTGGAGACAGTGAGCCTTTGGGGGAAATTGAGGAAAGTTAGAGTACCTCCAAGGAGGTGAAGCTGATAGTTAGACTTTTCAGAGATGTCTGCAATGTGGGAGGAGAAGGAGAGAGTGGAGTCAAAGATGACCCCAAGGTTTCTTGCTTTGCAGGAGGGTGCGGGCACAGGGCCAAGGGAGGCCGGCCAGAGCGAAGGTGGGAAAGCGGGAGCAGGGGTCTTGATGCGAACAATCTCAGTCTTAGTGGCGTTGAGGCAGAGGTTGTTTGCAGCACACCAAGACTGAATAGCGGACAGAAAGTCTGGTATGAGCGAGAGGTAGGACACGGCTGAGGGTAGCCTGACTCAATCCTCTCTGGTCATTCCCTAGTTGCCCTTCACAACCAGTCTATGCAACATCAAGGAACTCTCTTAACTGTGTATCTTCTCCTCTGCACTCAGTTCTCTTCCCCCCCGCCCCCCCAACCTTGACTGCATTGCTACTGACCAATCCTTCCACCACTTTTTGGTCTCTGTTCCACCTCCTCCTCCCCCCCCCACTTCGCTAAATCTAACTGCAAATTCAAACAAGTCTACACTGATTCCTACCTACTAGTGTTGTTTTTCCCCCCCTAGCTCTCTCTTCACCCATGTCTGCTTTATATCTTCTCTGATCCCAGCTGAAAAAAGACCAGGAGACTCCATTTGCAGAGTCCTGTGCCACTTATTTCTTACAACTGATCTATTCTTGCTCTCTAACCAGCAGACTCTTCCTACTACACCAACCTCATCATCTCTCTCAGCTCCTATCGCCGCAAACTCTCCCTAGCCCCATAGACTATGGTCACCACTACTCCATCTCCTCCTTCCCACCAATGATTTGATCTAAAAAAAATCTCCAACACCAGAGACACTCTGGCCACCATACTATCCGCAACACCCTTCTTTTTCCACACAATCATTTGCCTCTGCTCACTTCTCTCGACTAATATTCGTCCCTCAAAAAGCCACCCTTAAGCCCCCTACCCCCACCCCATGCTGCCTCATGCATCTGTCCCTTCAACATTCCACTGCTAGATTATTGGTACTCCTGACCCCCGAAAACATCTTTTCTAGCCTTGAAGATTATCCACAAAACCTTGTTTTTAAGCAGGGGAACGGCACTAGAGACCTTCAAGGTAATCAACCCCTCTGTAAAGTCGAAGAGTAAAATACCAGCTATAACCATTCATCTTTGGTGCATCAGCTGTCAAAATGTTTTATCAAAGGCTAATCTATTGATGAAAAGTGAGAACAGAAGGTGTGCTAATACACACGCCTTTGAACAATCCAGGTTTCCGATAACTAGCCTGCTATCTTACTATCACCTAGTTATCCCGTTAAAAGTCCTTGATGGGCACATAATATCTGGGACGGTCGTGTACACCAAAACTCAATAGGGATCTGGTAAAGCAAAGGTGGTTTGCATGCCGATTAAATGCAAGAAGGGTTCATTCCTTCTTGGATATGACATTTGGAGGATTGAAAGTAATCTAAATACCCAAGTCACTACACCATTGCAGAAACCCGCCTGCATATTTCCGAAGACCAGGCTTCAAATCTAGATATGATTTTGCCAAAGAATTAACCCATTACATCCTGCAAGGGTATAAGGGAGGGAGACCCTGCTGTTTTGTAAATGGGTATGCTTACTGCTTGGGTCCAATAATCCAAGCCGACCACAAAGGCGCATTGAAAAATTGTGTTAAAAATTGAGCCCACATTCTGAGCTCAAATTGAACAAGTTCCACGGGAAGAAAATCTGGCCTTGGGTCTTTTCACTCCTTTTGGGAGCAAATCTCCTCTTCCTCCCATTCCAAAAGTAGTAGTTGTTCGAGAGGCCAAATCCAATGGTTGTGCTGTTTCCCTGGTCAATACATTTTCACATTCATGATACAAGGAACAATTATGGCCGGTCCATGCCAATTCTGTGATGGGAATCAATGGCAAATCATGACACATGTCCTACCCTGGAAACTACTCTCCAAACAGCTGCTTGCCCAAGGCTGTAGTTGCAAGCAATACCAGTCAGTCAAATCAGTTTATTTGGATTATCAAAAAATCCATACGCCACATCATAAAAACATATGTTGAAGATTCCTGGTACTACATGTATATCAACAAGTATAAAAAGAACCGTAAAAGCCATTTTGATTAAAATCACGATGAAATATGTCAAATCTCATAAAAATTGATGTTCTCCTTTTCATGCAGTGCGTAAGTAACGGACCCATTTAAAAGCACTTGTAGCATCTGGGATGGATAGCATCATAAAGGTTTCCAATATCCACAGTCCCTTAAGAAACCAAGGAGGTATAGTCTCTGTATATTATTGTATAGAGGATAGAAAAAATAGTGGGCCAAGGTTTTGGTGGCACTACAAAAACAGCGAACATCACTTGGGCACTTTGTACGAGACAATTTTTCGGTTATAGCCCTTACTGGCAACACATTTAGCCTGGTTCGAGTCAGCTGTGATCTATTGTAACAACTGGTAACCAGATTAAGAAACCCTGCTGGTCATATAGATGGTGATAAAGGCAAATATTGCCTTACAGAGGATTTCCAAAAATTCAAGTCCTACCTGTCACTTCCCCACAGTGCTATGAACTTCAATTTTAGCATTTGAACTGGAACTGCAGCAATGTTATTGGGGGTTCTTAAAGCAGCTCCCCAAGCCCAATGATCGAAGGGACCATTTTATATATGCCAACCATTCAATATTATGACATCTACCCAGGGACAAGTGTATTATCAAGAATTTAGTCAATGCATCAAAGTCGGCACCTATCCTATCCCGTTTTTCTTTCTTGATCAGGATTTTATATTCCTTGCATGCTGCGCTTGCCCATCATCCTTGCTGAGAAATTAAATGTATTAGATCCATTTTGTTTTGGCATCTTTGTACTCCGTCAGGCCGTGAGCTGGATATTTCTCCGATTCGTATTGCATCATTCGAGGGGGAGGTCACCAAAGAGAACACCAAGGTATCGTAAGTAGCGACAGGGTTATCCTTGGAAGTTGACGATGGAACTTCAGCTAATAAAGCGATAATCTTAATATAGATAGTGGGAACCACATTGTATTCCTCAATCCATGCCCTTCTCACTCTTTTATTATTGGACCACTTGCAGGAATAGCGCAGGCTTTTTTTTTTGCCCTCCTTTGCAAATTTGTTTCCTAAAACAATGTCTGTGACTAGAATAAGGGAATCGTGCTCACTGTAGATCCTTGTAGCTATCACTATGTAATTAATACCTGCCCTCAATGATTACTAGAATGTTATCAATTATTCCTTTATTCTCTACTCTGAAGATGGGCTTGCCTGGGAAATTGCTCCAGGTTTGACCATTCCAAACCCATCTTCTTAAAGTAGGCACAGTTTTAGCTATTATTTGGATAATGAAGATTGCCCATGCTTACATCGCAGGGTAGTCTTGACTCTATTAAAGATACAGAGGTGAGCATTATGCTATAATTTATTACTGCAACTAGCAGCTTCTAAAATGTTTGAACATTTAAACTGAACATTTTTGTTGTACTCTTAAATTCACAGAAAAATGAAAATCCAATGGTTTAAAGAGTTCACGGAAAAATATCAACTGGAACCACTAGTCCCATGAGCCTCTAATCTTTGGTAGTCCTGAGGCTCTTGTCCTCCCCTATCAGATGATAGGGCGCAGTACAAGAGGCTCTTGACCGAGGTCCTTTCCTCTTTCTTTTGACAACGAACTCTGTCCAAACTTGAAACATAACACTCTTTGCACCATGAAAGCTGTTCTGTGGCCTAGAACCTCCAACTATCTCTTCCATTTCATGGTTGCTCTGACCCAACAGGACACAATGTGCGGTCCATGCAACAAATCTTGCTTCCTTTCTACTTTTCACATCTCATGTTGTTTTCTGTTCGTCCCCTATGAGCAATGGAGAGGAAATTATAAGGGTGGAGATACGCTAAAGAGTACACACAATATCAATATACATGTCAACATAGAAACTCTTCGCAGTATCAGGCGGGATATAATGCTCGCCTCGGTATCTTTAATAGAATCAAGACTACCTGCACTGTAAGCATGGGCAATCTTCATTCTATGTCAAGGCGAGGGGCGTGGCCAACTAGCGAGAGATGAGGATGTGAGTCCTGTGAAGCTCCCGAGGCCACCAGCAGTATTCAGCGAAAATATCCTGATTTCATTGCTAGAAAAGAACAAGAAAACACCTGCCGGGGAATTAATATGTGAAGCATACCAGGTCGGAACACGATCCGCGACAATTGCTTATTACCAGATATATTTGGAGCGGAACGAGGAGACCCATCGGCGCGAACAGCTTTCATCAAAATGGCCGCCGTGACCGGTCCGCTTGGGGGAGGTACACTACTTACAGCAAAACGCTGCTAACAGAAACAACGGCACCACAGGAGGCCAAACCGGGACCGCGCATAATAGTACTGCAAGCCCGCATATGATATCTGCCGACCTGCGGCTAAGTGGACTGCACCGTACTGAGTGCACATGTTTCGCTGTCGAAGTGCTGCCTCCACGACTGCACTCAGGGTGCCGAGTATGGCAATGGAACGTTACCCTGTGGTGACGGGAAGACTGGGAGATAACCACAACTCGGACTGACGCTGAGAGCAGTAAGACCAGGAGCTGTACTCCCAACTGAAACTCCCTGAAGGTAACCCAGGGAAACAAGTATTGAACTGGCTTTGGCGCCAATACCAGAAGGCACAAGCACCCACATAGCCTGCGGCATATTTCCTGCTTTATAGGATGCCTCAGCGGTCTGAAGTAATGCTGGACTGATCCTGCACTCCGCAGGAAGAGCCCGCCCAGCCCGCCGCAGCGGGATGAACAACTGAGGGGACAAAAAGAAATACTGCACCTGATCCATGTAACTGGTGAGCCGATGCCTGCCTGTGACAGTGATTTATTGAATAATTAAGTGCACGCTGCATACCCTTGCAGTTGTTGTGTTGCAGTGAGACACGGCCAAGGACAAAAGGATCTGCTGTAGGTGCACACGTATTTCAAGTGATGGCCAAACACTGGAAATGCAAGAGTCTCCCCTCCCGAGCTGATATAATTGAGTAGGTCACCTTGGGAAGCACACCAGGACATAATTCCTGGGGATAATAGGGCGACACAGTGCCACCGGTCCATTGGGACAGCTCACTAGTGGCCACTGACACGCTTCACACAATGGTTGATGAACTACCATAGACCAGCCATGGCGGCCACTGCACGAAATTCATAGCCGCAGACGTCCGACCAGGTAATATCACGCATATACTAAACGCTGGGTAACTGATGGCCTGCCAACCCTGGATAGCCTTGTCTTAATGCTTTCACAACAGCACCACATTGTCAACACTTAAGGGAACGCTCCTCCGCGACCATGGGCGCAGTTGTAACCATATCCCCTCAAAGCTCATGCTTTTGACACCCGTTAGTGACTCAGACCTGGCCCAGTAGAATTGAGCTGATCACGGCCTGCAATCTTAGCCTGGTGTGTGGCCGCGGCTTCATATAACAATATATTGAGGCAGTTGAAAGCAACACCATCTCTTACCGGGGACACAGCGTGACAGACAGGGTAAAGACACTCAACAACAACTGGAAGCCCACATAGCAGTGGAACCATGGCAGTACGGAGTGGACCCTCACAGACAGAAAGATATTGAAGCAAAGGTGTCCAGTAAAAAGTAAACTGATAGAGGAACATCACCCGAGGGAAAATTGATCGGCCTTGCAAGGTCAACTACGTCAGGCCTCGTCCACACAAAGTGCGGCGGCCCTGTCAGAACTGGACACATGTGATGCGCCACGGTTGAAGGGGGGAATTGGGGACAGCCAGGATGCGGGACCTTTGGCTACCCATATGAATAGCCATTAACCCCAGAATACGCAAGCCTACACAGACACTGGCCTACCACAACGCCACAAGCAGAGGAACACTGACACTCCAGTATCGAAATAAACACCTGAGACCGCCACTGGACTGCCACCGATAATTCCTTATCTAATTTGTTATGCAGAGAGTTGATGTTGGCAACAATGTCATCAAGCTTGGCATTTACTGAGGGAAACCCCACCTGCATCATCGTAATGTAGGGATCCATGTTGGAGTTGCCTGGGGCGCCCTCCTCGCTTCCACCTGTTGTTTCGTCAGTCACAGTGGCGTCTCTCTGTGGGGTACTGGTGTATGAGTCCATTGGTCCTCTCTTGCCCTTCACGCTTCCACTGGTCATGTCTGCAGGAGTCTAGAGTTATATCACTTAACCACAGGTGCGCAAGGCTTCCCCAAAGTATGCTATCCCAATGTGACAAGTCTAATCAATGCACCTGGGTCGGCAGGGATGTGTGTCCCCTAAGTTGCCCAGCAGATAAGTATTGCCAGTAGTTGCCAGCGTTATGCCCAAAGCAAGGATTGGGATTTAAGTACACCACGGATACCCCCTGAACGTGCAGACTCCTCCAGACCCTCACAGGGCCATCTGAGTGTAGTATCTTGACTAGCGGTAATGGTGACGTCCCAGAGGCGATCTTGATGCAACAGTCAGCACACAGTTTCCAATCTGTTTCTCCACAACAATGTCTTACATTTATGGAGCTCGCTCCCTGCTCTCCCACTAACTTCCCTGTGTTTAGGTATGCGGGACATGTGTGCCCTGGGCAGGTTCAGCACCCCACTCTTGTCAAGGCGGCGCCGTCGGGGGCCGGACTAGGCCTGCAGCAGTAATGACGGCCTCTCTTGCTTCAAATTGGTGCGCTCCGATGCCTGATACCACCACACTCCCTGCAGTACAAAGTTGAACGGGTGTATGCTGTGGATCCGGTGCGCAATCTGCTAACGCCTGCCACTTGCACCCACAGCCATGCTGATCTCGCTGCAGGAGCCACTGCAGGATGTTAGGTGCATGGCACCCCGACGCTCATCAGGCCTCGGACACGGTGCAGGGTCTTCGGCAACCTCACCCATCGCCCCACACAGCCACCAAAGCTGCGGTTCCAGGGGATAAATCGGCAAGAAAATCCGTTGGTATGTTGCCACTGCTTTCAGGGATCGAGCGATTGCCTGAAGTATTTTTGCTGTGCCAAAGAAAAAGATGATTTTTAGGCTGGATTTTGTCCAACGCTGAGCTGTGGGTTTAAGCTGCCATGTTCATTGTTTTTTTCCCTTTGACAGTGTCTGCTAAAAAGGCACACCGTGTTTCTGGTAATTCTTCAGAGTTTTACCAACATTTCTGTTTTACAGTGACACTTGGAATATAACACTATTTATAGTAACAGCTTTACATTACTCTGTGGGCCTCATTACACGGATGGCGGTGAACCATGGCGCTTTTAGCGCCATGGTTCATGCCGGTAAAATACTGGCACCGCCTTGGTGGAAGGGGGAATTACCGGCCTATTCCAAGGTTGGTGGTGCGGTAATTCCCCCTTCCACCATTGCCCTTCCCCATTCCCATTTTTGCCCCATAGGGCTCTATGGGAATGGGGAAGGCGCTAATTACGGTACCGCTAATTGCGGTACCGTAATTAGCTCCCTGCTCCCTTTGCGGGTTGGTTTTTAACGCCTGCAAAAAGCAGGCGTTAAATTTCCCAACCCGCAAAGGGATCTCGTAGTAAGGCGGTAAGGATTTACCGGTACCGGTAAACCCTTACCGCCATCCGTGTAATGAGGCCCTGTTTCTCATAAAAACAAGAAATTATAAATGTAGGAAAAAAAGTATGTACAGAAAAGAAAGTAGTCTCAGCTGTTGTGGTTTGTGATCTGGTGCCTAGTTGAGTGAGGAGTTTATCAGGAAGAACTCTGATTCCAAATCTATTACAGATACACATACAAGCACCCAACCTCGTCTCCACCGTTATTACACAAAACGGTGGGTGCCTGATGCCTATGTCCTCAGAGAAGGTTTGTGGCCAAGGTATGCAGATGTTTCGACATCCCTTGAATGACAAGAAGCCAACAATTCTTGAAATCCAAAGAAATGTGTTATAAAGCTCTGTTTGGGGTGTAGTCAGGAAAACGTGGGATAACATAGTGCCAAGATGTGTTGGTGGGGTGGCGGCTTTGGCCTATAAAAAGGTGCAATAAGTACAAATGTTGCTCTCAAGTACTGTTGACTTAGAATATACACTATGTCTAGGCTATTGTTCACCATTGCTTTTGCGAAGTCTCGTGTTTGTAGATTCTCTACCTAGTAACACAAGTCATTTAACTTTCTCAGCCCATTGAAATACCTTGTATTCCATTTCTCTGCAGTCAGAGAAAAGATGTCTTTTCATAAGTGTTTTTTCTGGTAGACTTTTGTTAGTTTTTCTTTTCTTGAGTGTGTTTTTTCTAAATGGTGCTTCCCTTCCTCCGTTTAACTATATGGGTTTCATTTGATTGTTTTATTGGATTGCTTGTAATTGATCCACGTTGAATTTACACGGTACAAAAGGCCACCAAAACGTATGTGCTGAAAAGACGTGTCATACAGAGCGAATACCTTTGGAAGCAGCATGCTTTATTTTGAGGCATTTTTGGAGGTTGGTAATGGGAAGGATTAAGGCGTTTGACCTCTTTTATGGGCCTTTCAACCATTTGGCCGAGGATGCTGACTCCTTTCCCTAACTCATAGCTTTAGTTCCACCTTACACTGGAAAACACCCTCTAAAGAGACTTCAAGTCTAAGAAGGAATAGGTAATAATGGCGTCTTAGCAGCATAGTCAAAACATACATTACACAATTTTTGCCTCTGTGAATTGCCAGCTTCACCATTTTACGAGAAATATGCCCATACACATGTAGGTCCTGATATTTATCTATCTTTAACGGAGAATAACAGACAATTCTGTTTGCTTTACCCTTGATCCACAGTTACTGTGTATAAAGGGTTAAGCCAACATAAGCGTTGTTACCTGGCTAGACAAGCCATTGAATTTAGGCCAGTGACAACACTTGTCATGTTTGCTTTACCCTTGATGCATAGTAACTATGCATCAACGGTAGATGAAACACACGCGTTATTACGTGGCTAGACTGGCCTACAGTGAATGCATGTAGGCCAGTCTAGCAACATAACACTTAAGTTTGCTTTTCCCTTGACCCACAGTTGCTGTGCATCAAGGGTAAAGCAAACATCATGCGTGTTAGTAAGTGGCAAGACTGGTTTAAATCGGTGACAATAGTCTAGCTACATATTCCTTCTGTATCATAGCAGGTTTGATTTTTGCATCAAGGGTAAAATCAAACATAAGTGTGATTACTTAGTACACCGGCCTATCTTGGTATGGCCAGTCTGGATATACTTTCTCTGTGGCATGGTATTTTGTATTGGCCTGGAGTCCTTTTATGGTAATACTGGCATATATTGGTGCAGCATGCAAGGACATGTATAGGCACAGCAAGCATGGACATGTCTTATATACTTACATATGGTGTGGGCAAAGGCATTATGAAAATGTTTTGGTAACTTGGCATCTATTAACTTGCACTACTGTTTTTTTTTCATGTGCTACCATACAAAACTGATTGCAAACTATGTGGCTTTTTCCCAACTTTTCACAGAAAGTGTAGTAAAATGCAACATTTTAACACATTATTTTAAAATATTTATTTGGGCGGGAATCCCCCCAACCCACTCTTCTTTGGTTCGGGCTCTCTTACTACACTCGTTAGCTCACGCATATTAGGCACATACATTTACGCCGCTCCAGTTCAAAAATTCACCAGCCGCCACTCCATTTTAACACATTATTTTGGTTCTTTCTGGCTCCCCTGTTACGTGTGGTCGCTCATATATATTCATGGAAATGTTTAATCCCCTTCTTTTAAAGAATTA
This sequence comes from Ambystoma mexicanum, assembly GCF_040938575.1. Lineage (NCBI taxonomy): Eukaryota > Metazoa > Chordata > Amphibia > Caudata > Ambystomatidae > Ambystoma > Ambystoma mexicanum. The sequence goes on along the minus strand of NC_090927.1, from coordinate 1,237,057,586 downwards.
TCGGCCGCCACTTTTCAAAATGCAGGCAGGTATTACAGCAGATACATGCTCACACAGGGAGAGGTAAGTAGTAACATGTGCCTCACAAACACTGAATGTGACCGAGAAAAATATCTTGGTAATTGTGCCTCCAAGGACATACATATTTTAAACTGTACATTCAGGGCAGAAAATGTATTTTGCATAATGTTTCAGCATGATGTGCTGGGAGGATAGCTCAGGAGTTGAGGTTGAACTTAACCAGACCCTTATTTCCTCCCCAAATGAGTCTCTGTCATCCTCTTAGGTGACTCCAACCACCCAAATCTCACCTAAGCCTAATGTCTTGATGGTATTGTTGTTTATTTATATAGCGCCTATAAACAGGGAAGTGTTTCAAAGCGCTCAAGGAGGGTGGGAACATGGGGAGAAAACAAATAGTCACTCAGAGCCCTTGAAATCCGTAGACGATGATAGTCTGCACAGGCAGAGTAAGTGCATGAAAGTACATTTAACAGTTTGTGAGACAGCAAATACGCCTGAATGCGATTCTGCAGATTTAACAGTGCAACTAAGGGGTGCAGACAGGGGAGACGACTGACTATCTTCACGCGCAGTGCGTACATATCGAACAAGTGTACAGAGGGTCATGGGGAGAGGGAGGGTCAAGTGCACCCGGTTGGTTGAGACCGGGGTAAGTGCAGAGAGAGCCACTCTCTTGAATTCTCAAGTGCATTGAGTGAGGGAGAGGACTGGCGGGGTGCTGGGGACCAGTGAGAGACTGAGGTACACCCGGTGGCCAGTCAGCATGCTGTAAGGGAGAGGAGGGAGGGAGGGAAAAAACAGAACTGAGTTAGCAGTGTAGAGGGGAGAGAGAAGGAGGAGGAGAAGAGGAAAGTCTTGAGGAGTTTCCGGAATTTAAGGAGATCTGACTCTAGACAGAGGGCAGCAGGGAGGCTATTCCAGAGGGAGGATCTCCCCCCCCAAATCTCTGCTTAGTGAAGCGGCTCACTCGCAGACATTTGGAGGTAGCGGAGCGGAGGGCTCGTGAGGGACAGTATTTAGGTAGGCAGTGTTGCAGGTAGGCAGGCCCCATTCCCCAGAAAACCTTGTGAGCAATGCAAAGGGTCTTGAATTTGATCCTTGCAGCCACTGGGAGCCAGTGAAGGGATTTCAGTGCCAGAGAGATGCAGTCCCTGGGCTTGAGGCCAAGGATAAATCTTGTGGTTCTGTTCTGGATGAATTGCAGAGGGATCAGGGCAGAAGAAGGGAGGTTGAGGAAGAGGCTGTTGCAATAGTCCAGCCTGGAGAGAACCAGGATCTGGAGACAGTGAGCCTCTGGGGAAAAGTCAGGAAAGGTAGAGTACCTCTGAGGAGGTGAAGCTGATAGTTAGACTTTTTAGAGATGTCTGCAATGTGGGAGGAGAAGGAATAGTGGAGTCAAAGATGACCCCAAGGTTTCTTGCTTTGCAGGAGGATGCGGGCACAGGGCCAAGGGAGGCCAGCCAGAGCAAAGGTGGGAAAGTGAGAGCAGGGGTCCTGATGCGAACAATCTCAGTCTTAGTGGCGTTGAGACAGAGGTTGTTTGCAGCACACCAAGACTGAATAGCGGACAGACAGTCGGGTATGAGCGAGAAGTAGGACACGGCTGAGGGTAGCCTGACTCAATCCTCTCTGGTCATTCCCTAGTTGCCCTTCACAACCAGTCTATGCACAAATCAATGAACTCTCTTAACTCTGTATCTTCTCCTCTGCACTCAGTTATCTTCCCCCCAACCTTGACTGCATTGCTCCTTCCACCACTTTTTGGTCTCTGTTCCACCTCCTCCTGTCTTCCTCCCCCACACTTCCCTAAATCTAACTGCAAATTCAAACAAGTCTACACTGATTCCTACCTACTAGTGTTGTTTTTTTCTGCCTAGGTCTCTCTTCACCCATATCTGCTTTATAGCTTCTCTGATCCGCCAGCTGAAAAAGACCAGGAGACTCCATTTGCAGAGTCCTGTGCCACTTATTTCTTACAACTGATCTGTTCTTGCTCTCTACTGCCCTCTACCCAGCAGACTCTTCCTACTACACCAACCTCATCATCTCTGTCAGCTCCTATCACTGCAATCTCTCCCTAGCCCCATAGACCACGGTCACCACTGCTCCATCTCCTCCTCCCTCCCACCAATGATTTAATCTAAAAAATCTCCAAAACCAGAGACACTCAGGCCACCATACTATCCGCAACACCCTTCTTTTTCCACACAAGCATTTGCCTCTGCTCACTTCTCTCTACTAATATTCGTCCCTCAAAAAGCCACCCTTTAGCCAACTCTGCTTAGCTTTACTTTTCATCTAGCTGTCAGTGATTCCAAGCCCTACTCAAGGTGATAATTCCCTTCTGCCCCCTATCCCCCACCCCATGCTGCCTCATGCATCTGCCCCTTCAACATTCCGCTGCTATATTGTTAGGGAAAATTCTCCAGAATGGCTAATTTGCCTTACCTACTGAGTCCCTCAGCAGCTTTGCTAGATTTCTAGGGTTTATTTTATTCACCTGGTAAGAGTGTGAGCCTTTTTTCCCACTCTTACATGTGTTTTGCTGTGTGTTTTACATTTTTGTGTTCATAGACTGTGGAGTCTCACCTACTCCATAGGCATCATCTTTTTACTGTGTGTCGCACAGCACCTTTAGTGCAGTGACACAGGGTTGTCTTTTTAAGGCTTCCCACTTTAAACTCCATTTTCTGGGACTGACTACTGTCTCGCAGAACATGTAAAGTTGCCATTGACTTTATTAGTCTTTTTAAATTCACAGACCCAGTACCAACTATCTTCCATAGAGTACTGGAAAGGGTTAATAGTTATCCCTTTTTGTCTGTTTCTCATGGAACATTATTTCATTCCCCTTTCTTTAAGATTTGGCTGGTGGCAGTGGTATCTACCATTTTGTTCCTACCACGGACTATGAAAATAGCCTTGGTACTGTTTTAGGCAATGCTAGTAGCCTTGAACTTTAATCCGATGGACCCCTTTTAATTTTATTTGGCTCCAGCTGGGTTTATTCGCCATTTCTTTTTGTAAAGGTCTTTCTCGTGTTTTACTCTGTGCGCCAAACCAGGTTTTGTTCTTTTGTTCGCCGTCCTTTGGTGGGCTTCTGCCCAGAAGCCCTCCTTAGGCGCCTGAGTTTCTGGGTGGACAGGATGTGAGGGAGGGGTTTTAGGCCCCTTGCACAGGGTCTCCTTGGAGACCCAAGTCGCACTCTTGTTTGATTGGCTAGGTGACTGTCCTGCCAGGACAGCCACCCTGCTGTTTGATTGACAGCCAGGCTGTGTGAATGGGGGAAAACTGCATAAAAAGCAGGTCTCTGGTACTTGGAAGGAAGAGTCGCCACTGGATCGAGAGAACGGAAGAGAAGCTGAAGGAAGAGGATGACTGCAACTACTGAATCTCCCGGTGAAGCCCTGCTGCGGGTCCGAATCTCCTAAACTTCGACTACAGAGAAGAGCTCCAAGGAATCTTCTTCCCTTGAGCTGGTGGGACCAACCAGTTTGCCAAACACCAAGCAAGGCCTCCCTCCCCTGGTCGAATTTGCTGTGCATCGCTGCAGTGAACCGGATAGCCAGGAGGACCGGACCCTGTTTGGGTTTTAAGGAGCGCACCTTTTATTCATCGCTTTGCTATGCTGCTGGTTTCTTCCCTGGGCAGTGCAGGACCCTCCAGTCTTCCTCCTTCTTGTCCGTCCGACAGTCGCTTCAGAAACCGTGAGCCTGCAGGACCTGCCAGGAACTTCTGCCTCAGCTACAGCATTCTTCTTCTATTAAGGTACTGTTCAAAGCCGGTCGTTCGTTGCGTCCAACCGCGGTGAAAGTGTTTGAAATCTTTCGCTAATCCGAGGGCTTGTCCTTCTCTACTCTTTTAAATAACTTTTCTTCCAGCCAACTTCGTTTCGAACTCTTGGCAAAGACTTAACCGCAAACTACTCTGAACTGTGTGATCCTCTGCAAAGACTCTGAACCATTAACATTGGCCCAGGCCTATTGACTTGAATCCTAGTTGTAGTAAGCCTTTTCTAGATTGCCCTGCCTACTTACTTGTTGGTGCTGCTTGATTTTGAATAACCTTGTCTTTCCCTCCCTTTTTAAACTGCTGGAGTGCCATTTTGCTCACACTTCATTTTGAGCTTAACTTGTCCAGAATGCATTGGCTGGTGTGTAGTGTATTAAGATTGTGATTTTCTGCTGCTTTAGATTAGTGAACTATTTTACAACTGATGGTGTAAATAAATGTGTATATTCTTTTACCTTGAGTCCGTGTTTGTTTGAACCATAGCAATTGCTGTCCTTTGTTTAACTTCTGATACTGCTCACTTTACTCTTGAGATAAGTCTGGCTGCTCAGCCATCGCTACCACTTTACTGTGTAGTACAGGCTTGTACCAAAGGTGAATTTGTACTTGCACTTGTAGACTTAATTGTGTGTGGTGTTCCTAACATATATTATTGGCACTTGTGACCCCCGAAAACATCTTTTCTGGCCTTTAAGAGTATCCACAAAAACTTGCTTTTAAGCAGGGGAAGGGCAATAGAGACCTTAAAGGTGATCAACCCCTCTGTAAAGTTGGGCCTCACCTGACTTGCGGGCCACTCAAGCGGGGAGGCCTGTAATCAAGAAAGAGGCGCACACAACGGCCGGTGTAATGAAGCACGTCTTTATTACACGCCGCCATGAACGTTACTGTTTTCCCCGTACTCCCCACCCCCTCCCTAGCCCAACGTCACTTCCCCTTAGTCCAAGCCCAAACGTGGGCCTTCCCACATAACGATGCGGGAGGCGCTTTGCCCAAAGTCACAACATGACACCCTCTACCCCCCACCATCCTGCCCCAGTACCCAGGTGTCCCACCACTGTATTAAAAGGCAAATAACTGCATACAATGTAAATATTCATAGTTGTATACAGTGTATGGTGTTGGTCTCTGTTGTTACCAGTCCATGCTTCGGTACTGATTTAACCTTTGTCTCAAAATGATAAATTTTAACTCTTCTTACTCTGACCTTTCGCAAATCAAACGAATGGCTCTGCTTACTGTTGCCCACATTCTTGATCGACACTCTTGACTTATGAAAAAAAACAGCACATTAAATACAACAGTCTTGTTGCTCTTAGATTACATATTGGACTTCCCTTACCATGAGTATCCATTTCAGGGTGGTCGCAGGCACTGTTGTTTTTTTGTTCCAAGCATGACATTTCTGAGAATGCTTTGCAGGGTTTTGTCTCCACCATTGCACAGCTAGATTGGATGAAGGATGCACACATCTGCACACACGTGATACCTGTGATCATTAGTCAGCCTTAAACTCTAGTGCTTGCTCCAGTCCATCATTGGCCAGTGATGCAGTGCTCCTGGGTGCTGTGTGAGTTCACCAGTGCCATTACGCCTGAAGTGCTTCATGCACACCTGTCAGCTTTTGCTGTTAAATTACATTTTCCATTGGTACTTCAGCAAAGAGGTGGCTTCCAGAATTCCGTTTGGCATGCATCACCTTTCAGGGGAGTCCACCCCAAATCCACTGGACTCTTTAATCTGCTCCCTCCCACCTGGTGTCCCATCACCCTCTTTGCACCGAAGCAGGAAGACTCTTCGTGTGTCGTGCCAGGGCCCTTATGCGGCCGCACTGCTACATGGGAAACCTGTCGCGGAAAGCCTGCTAACTACAGATCCCCGGCCTGGCTGAATAGTGGCATGTTTGAAAGCTGCCATCTGTTTGCCAGCCTAAATGCAGGGATTGTTAGTCGAATTAACCTGGTTCTTGTATTTGTTGTGACTGACCCTCTAGTTTGTAGTTCCCGGCTACTGGTTCCCTTCAATTCCTGATTTTGGAGTTTTCTCTTCTTTTCAGTGTTTCCTTTTAGTTCTTGACCCAGCACTTCTCAACGGAGCGGCTGAACAGCACAGTCTGCTGCGTGCGGACGTTCTCTGACCTAGTGCTGCCTGCATTAAGTGCATGCTCTGTGAGGTTGGTCGCTTTTTAGAGTGAATCTTTCTCGTTGTAGATCCAATTTCCTTCCTTTCCATTCCTTGGGTGTGTTGTAGCTGGGAGGCGTTTTGGGGGGTGCCTGTTTTTTCGTGCTTCTGCTGCTTTGCTTCCCCATCGCCTCGAGTGCAGTATGCTGTTTCTTTTGTTAGCCCTCTGCTGTATGAATACTTTCGCTTTATGAACCTCTTTCACATGGTGTATTGTCATTGTGTTGTTACACCATTTTCTCCTGCTCTGTGATCGTCGGTGTTCCTGATATTTTGTAATCCTAGGTGGTGTTTCTGGTCCTTGGCAGTGTTGTCTTGGTTATCCTATGTAATGCATTCAAAGGTGACGGGTTCACACGCACAGCCATTGCTTGTCCTAAATATGGACTTCGCCAAGCAACTCTGTGAAAAGGGCTTACTGAACTCCTATGTAATTATAAGGAGCTTCAGAGTGCTTTTCCATAACCCATCTAAAATGTTTCTGAGTGCATGTTGCAGTTGAGTACAGCCTCCATGGATGATCCTGGGTACATTTTCCTTGCCATGATTCTCTACCTAGTGTAGCTACTGCTTATTTTGGTAACAAAATAAGTGCCCCAAATATTTTTTACCAGGCACATGATACATTGGGGGCGGGGCGGGGGCAGCTACGCCCCCTCACTGTTGACACCACCCACGGCTGCTCCATACAGTTTAGTTTAGTTTTGTTTTGTTTATTTACTTGTATAGCGCACCCCAACCAAGGGTATCTGGGCGCTTATGACTTGGGTACAAGGATACAAGGTTGCAACAGAACAAACATAGATCACACAAAGTAGGCAGGAGGTGTGTTACAGTTCACCTTCCCTACAGAAAAAGGTACTAGAGGTGTGTTACAAATCACCTTAAAGCTATAGATAAAGAAAGAGTCAGTGATCCATAGATCACAAAAGCAAAGAGCATATAAGCAGGTGGCTGAGCGCAGAGGGTGATCAAGCCAAGGTGTCATGTATACATATATTTGCAGGTTATAGATGCAAGGCAGTGAATCACACAGTCTAGGTGTGTACGTTCTTCCAAGATGAGTTATGCTTGGGAATCGTTTGGGCTGAGGAGCCAGGCTTTAGTTTTGGCTCGGAAGGTCCAGAATGCGGTCTCTGCTCTGATGTCAGAGGGGAGGGAGTTCCAGCATTTTGCTGCTAGCACTGGGAAGCTGGAATCACCTGCTGTTTTTAGGTTAAATTTGGGACTAGTGAGTTGGTTGAGGTAGTTGGATCTGGTAGGTCTGTTAGTCTGGTGTCTCGAGAATTTAACTGACTAGTATGAGGGAGACCTGTTGGCTAGGCATTTGTGAGTGATGACGACTGATCAGAGTGTAATTCTGTCACAAATGGGCCATTGAGCCTCTCTTCTATGGGAACAGATGTGACTGGAACGCAGGATATTTAGGGCCAATCTTAGTGCGTCATTTTGCTAAACTGGGAGTTTGTTTAAATTCTGCACATAGGTCCCGATGAACAATGTGTTACAATAGACAAGCTTAGAGAGAATGAGTGCTCTTGCTAGTGTAGTGCAGCTAGTGGTAGATAAGAAGGGCTTGCACGCATTGATCAGTTTATTGGTGTATGCTGTGGAGGAGGCTAAGGAGTTGACTTGTTTATTTAGTGTCAGAGTGGAATCAAGGTATATGCCCAATATTTTGACATCCCTCAAGACTTTGATGACATTACCATCAATGTTGAATGACTCATAGCATGTGTCTAATTTATTTAAGCTAGTTTGGAATCCAATGATAAGTAGTTCAGTTTTATAATCGTTTAAACAAAGGCTATGCGTGGCCATCCAGGCTTGGATCTCTAGATAAATGTCGTTGATCAATTTGGAGTCTTGAGTGTAGCAACCAGTGAGTGTGACCAGGATCTGGGTGTCATCCGCAGTGTTAGTATACGCGACTCCAGATTGTCAAGGCGGTCAAATAGGAGTTTTGTGAATATATTGTAAAGCGTGGGCGATACACATGATCCCTGTGGAACTCCACAGGTGATGGGCATAGGTGGTGCTGAGGCCGTAGATGAGAAGAACCTTGTGGTTCTATTAGAGAGGAAGGATTTGATCCAACTGGCTGCATTAGATGAGAAGGGGGCTGCTGAGGTTAGGTGTTGGGTCAAGATTTCATGGTCTACCAAGTTGAAGGCAGCTGAGAGATCCAGGAGCAAGAGGATAGCAAGCTTGCCTCAGTCTTTGAGCTCATCCATCTGGAACTTGAGATCTAGCAGTGCTGTCTTGGTGCCATGCATAGGTCTAAATCCGGATTGCCGGAGGCCTAATATGTTGTTGTCTTCGGGGTGGCTTTGAATTTGTATATAAGCTGCACAGTCCAGGATCTTTAAGAGAAATGGGACCGTATTGATGGGCCTATAATTAGTGGGTACATTAGGGTCTAGAGTAGGCTTTTTTAATAGTGACATGACCCATGCTTCCTTGAGGTTGACAGGTACAGAGCAGTTTTTGAATGATACGTTTATCAGGGTTGTGATAAATGGGGCTAATTGTCTAGCATTGTCCTTGATGGTCGCTGCTGGGCATATGTCTCCCGGTTAATTAGAGGGTTTAATTCCTACAATGATATTTTCCACATCTTTGACAGAGACTTGGGAGAAGTGGAAAAGGATACAGTGTTAGCTTATTTGGGGTTAAAGCTGCAGCTTGCACCGGTTCAATGAGGGTGATGGATGCATTGTGCAATTTACAGCTGCTAATCGACAAAACGTATTAATTGTGCCTCGAAATAAAATAAATGTTTAAGTGTTTCTTTAAAATACATCATCATTAACATTTCGCTCTGATCCTACTGGTGGCAAGTGGAACATATTGACGTGATTCTTATCACCTCACAGAGCCTTTCCCCAACCCCAAGGGGAGTCTTCTAGACCCCCAGTAGAAGGGACTGTTACAGGAATAGAAGTAGAAAAAAGCATATACTTGTCACTATGTGTCAAAAGAGAGAGAGTAGGCAATATAGCCCTGCCGTGGGTTAGCCACACTCACTCATCCACACAGGACTGATTTACTAATGTCATGTAATGTATACAGGGTCTACTACTGTTAAAACCCTTACTAACTAATTCCTTATCAAAACATGCACCGTATACAGTAATACAATGTACAGTACTTTAAATAGATGACCCGCACTTAATACACATACACAAAGGTTCATACATTGATTCTCAATAAAGAACACTCAATGAATGTCCTCACACTGTCATGTAAAGAGCTTTTTCTTCTATTAAGAGACATAAGTAATAAAAAGCATTGCCACTATTATTGTAAATGCACATAACACACTGAACATGAAAAGGGTTATCAATGAAAACACTGCTATCGTTTTCTAGCCTGGTTCATGGAATTATTTGCGTGTAAAATGTGGATTTGCGTGCCATTCTGCCCACAAATACCCATTCGTCATACAGGGATTTGCGTGCAGAATGGCACGCACATCCCCTTTTTACTCGCAACTAATTCCATGAATCAGGGCTTATATCTCTACTCCAAATGAGTCAACCATGTCAAAAACATAATGGCTCCTTAAAAGCAATTGTATGCTCATCAATTCTCACTAAACAGCCTCATGAAATGAACTACCTTCTCAACACCTCTCCTCTTTCCCAGTGTGATATTACAAATGGGTAAAACCGTCTCTCATACTCACTATAGTCTTCTGTGATAGGGAAAAGACAGCTGAAAGCTGAATGCCTGGAGCATGGGTTTGGAGGAAGGTTTCTCTGTACAATCCAAAAATCTCCAAAGCAATCCATAGGTTAAAAAAAGCTAATAATCAGTCATGGTCGCTTAATGGCTGTAACAAAGCGTTAAAAGAGATTTGGTGGCAATTAAGCAGGATCATGCTGCTATCATAAGCCAAATCTGGATACATTATTTCCATGGGTATTGCACAGACAGCTAAAGTTAGGAGTGCTTCCCTATACAGCTCATTTAAAGAGTAATTCTCTCAAAAGAACTAAAAGAAAAGGCTTTCTGAGACTCTGGAGTCATAAATGCAATGTCAATGCTTCAAAAGGCAGGGTAGAATGAACCCCTCTTTCCCCCATAGGCAGAATGCAGAGGGTATTCCCAGCCTGCTTTTGATCCTCTTAGCTCTGCCTCGAGCCTGACGCCGTTTCCCCAGGATCTCTTAAACAGCTCTGATGCCTCCTCCCAGAACTTGGTTTTTTATAGCTTCTAGCTCGTTTATGATATTCCCCGGGAATATCAGAAACATAGATTTTTTTTCTACATGCAGTGAGAGCACATTTATCTTGATGTGCCACGAGCGCATGATCATGATGTTTTCTGAGCGCATCTATCTCCAGGCTCATCAGTCAACAATATTCCCCAAGTCGCATCCGGCATAGCCTGGAAGTCGAGTCCATCACCCTTTGTAGTCCATTGTAGTCTTTTAGGGCCTTATTTATTGTTTACTAGAACATCGGGTACTATTTACATAAACAAAATGGCTACTGGAACGCAGCCCCAGACCACTGGATCACAACCCAGAAGCTTTTGCTTACTAAGTCCCCTCTGTGTTCCATAACACCTGATAACCGGGCTCACAGCCCGGACTTACACAATAGATGGTAGAAACCATTTATAATTGTTGATATGTGCTCAATGCATGAGTATATTTCAAATGCTGTTTTCTACCTCATGCTTTCTTATAAAATGACTACACGGCTTGAGGCACGGGCAGCTGAGGAGCTGGGGAGCAGGTGTAAGTGGATCTAGGTCACCTGGCCTAAGCCACGCCCACCTGGTACCTTCCTGGTTGCTACTCTTTTTCACTACTTAGCAAGCCCCGCCCACCTAGTGCCTTCTTGCTTGCTGCTCCTTTCCCTACTTAAGGAGCCCTCCAGCCGCTTTTCCTTTGCAGCTGGGGAGCAGGTGTAAGTGGATCTAGGTCACCTGGCCTAAGCCCCGGCCACCTGGTGCCTTCCTGGTTGCCGCTCTTTTTCACCACTTAGCAAGCCCCGCCCACCTAGTGCCTTCTTGCTTGCTGCTCCTTTCCCTACTTAAGGAGCCCTTCAGCCTCTTTTCCTTTACAGCTGGGGAGCAGGTGTAAGTGGATCTAGGTCAGCTGGCCTAAGCCCAGCCTACCTGGTGCCTTCCTGGTTGCTGCTCTTTTTCACCACTTAGCAAGCCCAGTCCACCTAGTGCCTTCTTGCTTGCCGCTCTTTTCCCTACTTAAGGAGCCCTCCAGCCTCTTTTCCTTTGCAGCTGGGGAGCAGGTGTAAGTGGATCTAGGTCACCTGGCCTAAGCCCAGCCCACCTGGTGTCTTCCTGGTTGCCGCTCTTTTTCACCACTTAGCAAGCCCCGCCCACCTGGTGCCTTCCTGCATGCCGCTCTTTTGCATACTTAAGGAGCCCTCCAGCCTCTTTTCCTTTGCATCTGGGGAGCAGGTGTAAGTGGATCTAGGTCACCTGGCCTAAGCCCCGCCCACCTGGTGCCTTCCTGGTTGCCACTCTTTTTCACCACTTAGCAAGTCCCGCCCCCCTGGTGCCTTCTTGCTTGCCGCTCTTTTCCCTACTGAAGGAGCCCTCCAGCCGTTTTTCCTTTGCATCTGGGGAGCAGGTGTAAGTGGATCTAGGTCACCTGGCCTAAGCCCCGCCCACCTGGTGCCTTCCTGGTTGCCACTCTTTTTCCCCACTTAGCAAGTCCCGCCCACCTGGTGCCTTCTTGCTTGCCGCTCTTTTCCCTACTGAAGGAGCCCTCCAGCCGCTTTTCCTTTGCAGCTGTTGAGCAGGTGTAAGTGGATCTAGGTCACCTGGCCTAAGCCCAGCCCACCTGGTGCCTTCCTGGTTGCCGCTCTTTTTCACCACTTAGCAAGCCCCGCCCACCTGGTGCCTTCCTGCTTGCCGCTCTTTTCCCTACGTAAGGAGCCCTCCAGCCTCTTTTCCTTTGCAGCTGGGGAGCAGGTGTAAGTGGATCTAGGTCACCTGGCCTAAGCCCCGGCCACCTGGTGCCTTCCTGGTTGCCGCTCTTTTTCACCACTTAGCAAGCCCCGCCCACCTGGTGCCTTCCTGCTTGCCGCTCTTTTCCCTACTTAAGGAGCCCTCCAGCCGCTTTTCCTTTGCAGCTGGGGAGCAGGTGTAAGTGGATCTAGGTCACCTGGCCTAAGCCCCACCCACCTGGTGCCTTCCTGGTTGCCACTCTTTTTCACCACTTAGCAAGCCCCGCCCACCTGGTGCCTTCTTGCTTTCTGCTCTTTTCCCTACTTAAGGAGGCCTCCAGCCTCTTTTCCTTTGCAGCTGGGGAGCAGGTGTAAGTGGATCTAGGCCACCCGGCCTAAGCCCCGCCCACCTGGTGACTTCCTGGTTGCCGCTCTTTTTCACCACTTAGCAAGCCCCGCCCACCTGGTGCCTTCTTGCTTGCCGCTCTTTTCCCTACTTAAGGAGCCCTCCAGCCTCTTTTCCTTTGCAGCTGGGGAGCAGGTGTAAGTGGATCTAGGCCACCTGGCCTAAGCCCCGCCCACCTGGTGCCTTCCTGGTTGCTGCTCTTTTTCCCCACTTAGCAAGTCCCGCCCACCTGGTGCCTTCTTGCTTGCCGCTCTTTTCCCTACTGACGGAGCCCTCCAGCCGCTTTTCCTTTGCAGCTGGGGAGCAGGTGTAAGTGGATCTAGGTCACCTGGCCTAAGCCCAGCCCACCTGGTGCCTCCCTGGTTGCCGCTCTTTTTCACCACTTAGCAAGCCCCGCCCACCTGGTGCCTTCCTGCTTGCCGCTCTTTTCCCTACGTAAGGAGCCCTCCAGCCTCTTTTCCTTTGCAGCTGGGGAGCAGGTGTAAGTGGATCTAGGTCACCTGGCCTAAGGCCCGCTCACCTGGTGCCTTCCTGGTTGCCGCTCTTTTTCACCACTTAGCAAGCCCCACCCACCTGGTGCCTTCCTGCTTGCTGCTCTTTTCTATACTTAAGGAGCCCTCCAGCCTCTTTTCCTTTGCAGCTGGGGAGCAGGTGTAAGTGGATCTAGGCCACCTGGCCTAAGCCCCGCCCACCTGGTGCCTTCCTGGTTGCCGCTCTTTTTCCCCACTTAGCAAGTCCCGCCCACCTGGTGCCTTCTTGCTTGCCGCTCTTTTCCCTACTGACGGAGCCCTCCAGCCGCTTTTCCTCTGCAGCTGGGGAGCAGGTGTAAGTGGATCTAGGTCACCTGGCCTAAGCCCCGCCCACCTGGTGCCTTCCTGGTTGCCACTCTTTTTCACCACTTAGCAAGTCCCTCCCACCTGGTGCCTTCTTGCTTGCCGCTCTTTTCCCTACTGAAGGAGCCCTCCAGCCGCTTTTCCTTTGCAGCTGGGGAGCAGGTGTAAGTGGATCTAGGTCACCTGGCCTAAGCCCCGCCCACCTGGTGCCTTCCTGGTTGCTGCTCTTTTTCACCACTTAGCAAGCCCCGCCCACCTGGTGCCTTCTTGCTTTCTGCTCTTTTCCCTACTTAAGGAGGCCTCCAGCCTCTTTTCCTTTGCAGCTGGGGAGCAGGTGTAAGTGGATCTAGGTCACCTGGCCTAAGCCCCACCCACCTGGTGCCTTCCTGGTTGCCGCTCTTTTTCACCACTTAGCAAGCCCCACCCACCTGGTGCCTTCCTGCTTGCCGCTCTTTTCCCTACTTAAGGAGCCCTCCAGCCGCTTTTCCTTTGCAGCTGGGGAGCAGGTGCAAGTGGATCTAGGTCACCTGACCTAAGCCCCGCCCACCTGGTGCCTTCCTGGTTGCCACTCTTTTTCACCACTTAGCAAGACCCGCCCACCTGGTGCCTTCTTGCTTGCCGCTCTTTTCCCTACTTAAGGAGCCCTCCAGCCGCTTTTCCTTTGCAGCTGGGGAGCAGGTGTAAGTGGATCTAGGTCACCTGACTTAAGCCCCGCCCACCTGGAGCCTTCCAGGTTGCCGCTCTTTTTCACCACTTAGCAAGCCACGCCCACCTGGTGCCTTCTTGCTTGCCGCTCTTTTCCCTACTTAAGGAGCCCTCCAGCCGCTTTTCCTTTGCAGCTGGGGAGCAGGTGTAAGTGGATCTAGGTCACCTGACTTAAGCCCCGCCCACCTGGAGCCTTCCAGGTTGCCGCTCTTTTTCACCACTTAGCAAGCCCCACCCACCTGGTGCCTTCCTGCTTGCCGCTCTTTTCCCTACTTAAGGAGCCCTCCAGCCGCTTTTCCTTTGCAGCTGGGGAGCAGGTGCAAGTGGATCTAGGTCACCTGACCTAAGCCCCGCCCACCTGGTGCCTTCCTGGTTGCCACTCTTTTTCACCACTTAGCAAGACCCGCCCACCTGGTGCCTTCTTGCTTGCCGCTCTTTTCCCTACTGAAGGAGCCCTCCAGCCGCTTTTCCTTTGCAGCTGGGAAGCGGGTGTAAGTGGATCTAGAAGCAGGACAAATGAATGAAACAGAAGAATGGCGACGTCACATGAAGCTTAGCTGACGTACATGGAAGAGATGCAGAGACAAGAGGATGCAGATATTCTGTAAAGCATCAAGAAGGTATCAAAGATAAGTGACATCTTGGGATCAAGATGAAGAAACTTATGCTGCAAAACGATGAAGATATCAAGCTATTTTACATGTGTACAGATGCAAAGAAATGCAAGCAGACAAAGTATTCTTGAGGCTAGCTTTATAGTCCATAGATTGCGGCATGCGCCAACATATATATATAAGTAAAGAATGGATGTTTCCACTACGTATTAAAGCAGAGCTGGACCAGAGAAGGAAGGCCTCTTTTCCAGTGTGTTGCAGTTAAAAAAGCAATTGAATTACAGAAGCATATCTCAGACTTGCAAGGCTGGACGAGCCCCAAGAAGCCAAGGTCTCATCAGGTTGGGGTGAGCAGACGTTATGTACAAATCGTGTGAAAGAATGAAACTCTCATTCCAAAGACATGGACAAAAACAAGGAATACGTCATAAGTCTATTAGAAATAGTATTTTTAAATCACTAGGGCTCGATTTTGTGGTCTTCAGTCACATGGAAGGATGAAGCTGGATGAACACGATGGTCACACCTATGCATGAGGGCAGAGCGTGCCTTCACTCCCCTGAATTCTCCAGAGCAAAAGAACACTCCCAGGACTAGTTCAAAGCCTTAATTGACAGCAGACCACTGAGGTGATGATAGATGAATATGCTAATTGGTGGAAGCTATGGTGAAGACTAGCTCACCAGCACCTGGAAGGCCAGCCTGCGTGTTGCTAAACGTAGGTGGAAAAGTACTGACGGAGGTTAGAGTGCCAACCAATGGTAGGGGGCCACATGATTAAGGCTCCTATAGTTTGTGTAACCAATGGGACGTTTTTTATTTGGTGACGTTCAGAGTGACCGGTTTAAGGGGTGGGCATAGTTGCCCCACCTGATGTTAAGAAACCTATCACTTTTTTTCACTCTCTTAGACGAGTATGGATTGTATACTTAGATGTTGCCTCCAGTCCTATCACTTTCTTCTTTACATTTTTGTAGTTTGCCACGTAGGATGACGTTAGTAATACATAGGTTAACGTCATCAATGAAGATTTTTTGCTATAAATGAATGCTTTTTTAAAAGATGAATTGAGAGATCTTACGCTGAGACGTCCGCTGATGTCCGTTGTACTCCCTGTTTTAGATAATTGATATTAAAACAGTTACCTTTTAGCCAACTACCTGAGTCATTTCGATTATTGATGTTTGAGTAACTTCTGCATGCCCATCCATCTCAAGGGTATTGCTACCTCGTCTTAAAGGGCTGGACTCCACCAGTTCACATGGTAGCAGAGAGGATGGTTTAAAATCCATCAACCTAGTAGGCTTTGGGGTCCCGGAAATATCGCACAACCTCTGCCGTTTGGCTGAAAGGACGTGAAGCTACCTGTGAATAGCGGTAATTAGTTTAAGGCAAGTCTTGCAAGCCAGGTTAGAAGGGTCCCCTGTTTTCAGGCAGGAACCCCTCCCAGGGTCTACAGGAAGCTGAACAAACGGAAAGTTGAAATGGCTGTTAAAGAGGCGCACGATCCTGAGAGTCGGAAGTTGAAAAATGAATGGTGAGTAAAACTGAGTGAAGTGGCAAAATTGTGAATGGGCAGTCGGTGAGGAAAGTGATACGGAAAAAACGAGTAACGGAGGCAAGATTGGGGTAAAGTAACTTGAGAATATTGAGCATTGAAATATTAGGGTTTTTTACTTGAGAGGCCAAGCAATTAAAAGGTATCGTGAGGGAAGGTGCCACGGTAAAGGATACGCCCAGGTTCTTGCATTTTAAAGAACATAACAGAACCAATCGTTCCTAGTGCCCTATAGACGGGTGACATAGACTTCAAACTCGGTTAAAGACGAGTTTAAAGATGGTGATTCACATCCTAATCGCGGTATTTTTTAGGGGTAGGTAAAGGTTGGTCTTTAGGAGAGGACTGAAATATATGTGGCCGGTCGAGTATGTCCGTTTGTCTGTTCGTTTTATATGGCTGACTATGGTGAAAAAACAATAGAGGAATTGATAGATGTGAAAAGAAAACACGAGATTTGAGAATTAATTGTTTATTTAGTAGAAATGTAATTGATGGTGTTTAATGTAAAAGTAGATTAAAGTAAAAAACGTGATATAGAGGGTTTGGAGCCTGCGACGATTGGTGTACGTTCATATTGTGTTGTTTTTCTGAAACGTATTTTTGAAATCTGTAAAGTGTAAAGGTGAGTATTGACAGTCAAGTGTGACGAGTCAGAATGGAGGATATTACTCCACTTATGCACCTCTGCAAACAGTTGCCGAAACACGCACCCAAGCTTAGACAGTACAGTGCAGAATGGGTTAAAGGGACGGCAGACAAGATTTTCATGCCATGGCCACAAGGGGGATCATTATCGAAGGCAGTTTTGCAGCATATGACGACATATTTGCATGCAGCATATACGGGGAAAAAGTTAGATAAACGATTAGCGAGCTCAGAGCTCTGTAAAATGTACCAGGAGGAGAGAGAAGAGCCACCTCCTGAAGAATGGATATTGAATCTATGCAAAGAGGGGGGTGAGGAGGCTCCTGCTCCACCCGCCGTGCCTTCAGCAGATGGCGATAGTAAGAAAGATGATGGGTTATACTGTCACATCGTGGGGTAGATGGCGGGTCTGGGATCGGTATCGACACTGTCCGCCATAGATCCTGCCGTCACGTTCCTTTTCACCTGCGTGTTTGCAGGTCTAGTCTTTCTCCGCTCGCGTACGCGACCGGGAGCTTTTAGCCTTCCACTTCCGGGTCGCGTACGCGTACGCGTTGCAACGCTCCCGGGTTGTCCGCTTGCTTTGCCTCTCTAGGAAGCCTTCTGTGTTACCTCCGCCTGTTCCTGCAGTTTTCTTCCTCCCCTTACTTTCGTTTTCCTTTTCCCCTTTTCTTCCCGTCTCTCTCTCTCCCTCTCTCTTTCCTTCGTTCCGTCTTCCCTCCTCCTTTTTCTGTCTACTTCGCTACTCTACTCCCATTCTGCTCTACCTTCCTTCTCTCACCTGCTATTTGGTTCTGCCTCAGCCTTCTGCTGTTGTGGAGCATATTATCATCCCTTGTACTGACCCTGCCTGCTATTTGGACTGCCTCAGCCTCCCGTTTTGTGAACTGTTCCTCTTCCTGTGTACCGACCTTGCCTGCTATTTTGGACTGTCTTCGCCTTCCGTTTCTGTGGACATTGGTCCTTCATGTGAAGCTTACCCAACCTGCTTACAGATCACAACCTGAAATCTTCCACTAGGGGTTTTTTGTGCCTTTGGCTTTTTCCCCTTATCCGACGGTCACGGAGGATCTTTCACCGCCTTACCTATACGGTGTCGCGGTGGCGTCCTTTCGTGGCCGTCCATATCTTCATAAAAAAAAAAGGAGAAACCAGGAAACAACGAAGGAAAGAAAATCAGGAAAAAAGACAGAGGTGAGGAGGAGGGGGAGGAATTTGAGACTGAAACTTCAGTTGAAGAAGAGGACATTACTGACCTTTGTGATATATACCCATTAAGAGAGCAGGGTACAGTAATCCAGCATATGAGTCGCCTGCACAAAACAGTGACCAGGGCCCAGAGAAAATACCCGAGAGAGATGCAATCTCTAAGGTCCCGAGGTACAAGGAGAGGCGCGACAAGGAGAGAAGTGATCGACCAAATACATCCGTAGATATAGGACGGGAAATAAAGAGATGGAAAGGAGAAAAAGATCAGACTGATGAGTTAGCACTTGTACAGAACTAATGGATGTGTGGACAGATTTTGCTCAAACTCGATGGTAAGAGCATCAAGGACGTAAGGCAAAGGGAAGATCGAGACGGACAGGACAAAAAGAATAGAGAAAGAGAGGAGATTGAAAAAAGATGGAGCGAAAAGGAAGGATAGACAAAGACGGGAACAGTTGTATCAAGAGGAGCAACTGAGAAAGCAGGAAAGAACATAAGAGCAGAGAAAGTATGACAATAGACAGAGGGTAATCGAAAAACGAGAAAGAAAAAGAAGAAGAGGAGGAACAGAAATGAAAGGATAAAAGAATACAAAGATGAATAGATGAGGAGATACGAAGAGCAAATGAAAGGATAGATATGAAAAGAAAAGTAGAAAGAAGAATAAGAGAAGAGGCAAGGAAACAGAGAGTTTGATGATGGACTAGAAAGAAAAAGGAGGCAGAGATCACGCAATCTTGAACTTGTGGAAGAGTAATTAATAGATTATAATCCAGTAGTGGCATGGGAAGAAATAGAAGAGTATTTCTCGGCACATGAGCCAATAGCAGGTCCGTCTAGAGCAAATGTAGAGAATGAGTTTGACACTAGAAGCATTGGGGACGTTATCGATAAAGTCTATCATGATATGAGGACTAAGAATGTGCTGCAAGGGAAGGGTAAAAATGATCGACTTGAAAGTATGCAGATGCACAACAAAGAAGGAGCCTCTTTCAGTTGTGAGCCAAATGAGCTGCCTTTAGATAGACTGACTCTGAATAGAGATGAAGAGGAGGGAAGTCACACGAGTTGGGGACAGGATGTGTCAGACGAGGACAGGAACACCTTCCATGGGGAGGAGGCAGGCAATGCATGTGGCCCTGAAGGGTGCTTTTCAATAGTTAAGGAAGTAAGATGGTCAGATCTAGACCTACCCAAATCTCGGGCATCAGAATCATTGACGCAGCTAGACCCACCTAGAGGGTGATCCCATGGTGAGAGGGGGGACTCGCCACCCTATGTGAGCAGGTTAAGGTTGCTGCCAGGTAGAAGGCGGAGCATAGCCATTGTCCCTGTTATGGATATACAGACGATGGAAGATGAATGTGAGTTTGGGATCTCGCAGTTTCCTTTGTTAGAAAAGGGAGGAGCTAGTCCACAGTATATACCGTGGCCACAGATGGATAAGAATAATTTAAGGTGTAAACTCCTGAGTTTAACTTCTGGCGCTGGGAAATGGATACATGAGTTAGAGAAAATGACTCGAGGAAACATGTTCGCTATAGGGGACATTAAAGGTCTTCTGATTGCCATCCTTGGGGAAAGGGCTGATGACGTATGGTCAAGAGCAGGGTATTCTAGTGTTACAACAGTAAACACTGCTCATGATGGACCACCGTTTAATAACTGTAGGGCGGCAGTCTGGAAAGCGCTTAGAGTACTGTATCCGGACACGTCCGGCACGGGAGCTATAATGGCAAAGAAGATGCAGGAAGGGGAGGATCCTCTTCTTTACATTCAGAATTTCCAAGAGCAAGGGGCTTTGGAGACATGCAAGGCTTGGGCTGGAATCCATACCTGTATTTGATCATATATTGTGCTAAGTGCTGCCACAACCAATACAAAAGCAGCTCAAGGAATTAGTGGGCATGGAAGCAAAGCCATGGGCAGAGATTCAGCTGACCATTGTGCATTATTGCAGGCTTTTGCAAGAGAAGAATCGAAAGAAAGATGATGCTAGGAAAGGCAAAGAGGCAAAGTTAGTGCAGTAAAAGCTATCAAAGTACACCATTGAAGGGACGATGTTGACTAGTGGAGATGGATCAGGTTCACAGCCAGTATGGCGCAAGTGAATAACCAAAGGAAGTTTAATCAAGGTAATAATG
This sequence comes from Ambystoma mexicanum, assembly GCF_040938575.1. NCBI lineage: Eukaryota > Metazoa > Chordata > Amphibia > Caudata > Ambystomatidae > Ambystoma > Ambystoma mexicanum. The sequence continues at coordinate 1,237,037,548 of NC_090927.1, read as the reverse complement.
GATTTTCACCACGGGGAATGGGAGGCTTTCGAGGTAGTGGCTTCCAGAATAATCAGGGAAACTTCCAGAGCAATCAAAGTGGGTTTCAAAACATGCAGAACGATAGTCGAGGCATGCATGAGGGGCAAGTTAGGAGACCTCCGCCTCATATATGTTGGACATGTGGTATGTCAGGACATTATGCTCGCACATGTAGAAGTCAACGATTTGTACAGAATGGGCAATTCTCAAGAGGGGGGACAACAAACCCGCCTGCATATTTGCAGCAGAATGGAGATGGGTTTGCTCAGAATCAGACAGTGCAGCAAACACAAGCGCCGAGAATGCGACAAGATTTTAAACACAGCAGGCAATAATGAATCTGCCACAAGGGCAGTCACAGCAGTCACCTATGCAGATACAGTAGAGCACAAGCACAGGTCAGTTAATGAGTCCTAGAATAGGGGGTGTCACTGTCTGAGGAGAAAATCCTTTCACGGGTACGGGGATGAGATTGTATCCACAATAGGACCGCTCACTGGGAGAATTGATGTGTTCAATGCTATCAGTGATGCCCAATCCTCAAGAGGAACCAAGGGTTGACGTCAATATAGGTGGCAAATCTTTTTCTTTTTTAGTAGACACGGGTGTGACACGCTCATGTATACGAGAGGGGACATTTTCTATGTCTGGAAGTGCCATGAATCCCCAATGGTTCACAGGACCTACAAGCAGAGTTCCTTTTACTGAAGAATTGCCAGTGTCTATAGGAGAGTGTGACATGCCTGTGCCGTTGTTATATTCAAGGCAGACACCTGTCAATATATTAGGTCGAGATCTAATGACCAAGTTGGACATGACGATTTTGTTGACTGATAAAGGCATAGTGTGTTCAACATCAGGCATGCATTATTTAAACGTGAGTGAATTTATGATGGCATTTGCGGGACAAATGGCCATGCCAGGAGTACCGTTAGAACCAAAACTTTTTCATTATGGGGTAAGCATTCTGTTGACATGGCTGCCAGGTTTAGTGGGTAGAACTATGAGAATATCCGATATTCAGGCCAAAGATACCTATGGATGAAGAGGATGGGCAAATCTTTCCTTTAGAATTACAAGCAGCCATAGTGCGAGGAGAAATGTCTTTGCTTGATGGTAATGATTATGAAGGCAGACGATGGTGCACAGTAATTGCCATTGGGGAAGGTTACAGATTGACTGACGTGACTGATGAGGATATGTTTGGAGACCATCCATCAGATGACGAAGTAGTATTTGAGATGAGCATTACTTATTGGGTGAGAGCAATTAAATGTGAGGTTCCTCAGAAAATGATGTTAGCCCAGAAACGCCCCGAGTATTTTGATGAAGACATGGCGAGATTGGCAGTTTCATTATGGACGACAGGCCCCATGACGTAGGCCTGTTGAAGGGAGTTGGAGCGGTGAAGATTAAATTGAAACCAGGAGCAATTTTACCTCGAGCATGACAGTATCCTATGTCTCGAGAGGCAGATTAAGGTATTTTGAAGACAATATCTGCTATGATGGAATAGTGCATCCTAGTGATGTCAGAGTAACCGTGTAATACTGCAATTTATCCTGTGAAGAAAGGCAAAGGGGGGTTGTGGCGTTTAATTCAGGATTTATGCCCGATTAACCAGATTATAGAGGCTGAGTTCCCTCTAGTTCCTAATCCTACGACGATTTTATGTAATATCCCTGTTGAAGGACGATATTTTACTGTGATTGACTTGAAAAATGTGTTTTTCTCAATCCCATGCTAGCATGGTAATGAGGTGTTCTATGACGTTATTTGTTGAGCATGCATTATTTGCTACTTTAGAAAAACCTGAAGGTACGTTGACTTCTCAAAGGGCTTCTGCCTATGAGGTAGTCATATTGAATCCGGCGATTAAAATAGTCTGATGCAAAATTGTGAATCCTGTCATGTTTGTAGCAGAACCACTGGCAGAGGATGAGAATGTGCATGATTGCTTGAACTATGAGGAATTCTATGATGAACTCCTGAGAGTGAAGGATGTGCATTATTGCTTGAACTTTGAGGAATTCTATTATGAACTCCTGAGGGTGAAGGAAAATGCATTGGCAGCTGGGGAGATTTTTTTATTGACGGTTCTTCTAGAATCAATCAGAACAATGGACAAAGATATACAGGTGCCACTGTGGTGAAGCACATGGCCAATGGCGAGTTTGAGGTATTGATAAGTGCACGACTAACGTCTCACTTTTCGGCGCAGGCTGCAAAATTAAGGGCGCTGATTATCGTGCTTGAGAGACACGCAGACCAGAAAGTCACAGTGTACAGTGACTCCGCCTATGTGACGTCAACCGTGCACGCGGGGCTAGCACGTTGGAAAAAGAGGGACGACCTCCAAGCAGACGGCACTCCCAGTGCAACATGCAGCCTTACTGGACAGGCTTATTAGAACACTACATCTCCCAGTAGCCATCGCAGTAGTTAAAGGCGCAGCACACCCTAAGAGAGCAGACTTTGTCTCACGCGGAAATCAAAAAGCAGATGAGGAAGCAAAGCGAGTTGCATGTACAGATATTATTATGTTGTTTGATACGCCTGATGTGAATGAAAGCATGGTGGTGATGATGAGTGCGTCTGAATGTTATAATAACTTGTCTAGGACTCAATTGGCAGAGATTCAAGGGGAAGCACCTCAAGATGAGAAAGACTTGTGGACATGGAGAGGGTATTCTTAAAACCCCTCTGAAGCATTGTGGCGACAAGACAGCACTGGTAAACCGGTGATGCCTGTAGCCTTATTAAGGGTGGTGTTGGAACAGCTACACGACCCTGCGCACACAACTAGAGAGAGCCTCACCGCAACTATTGCGAAGGATTGGTTTGTTCCAAATATAGTAGAATACATTGCATTTTATGTAGTAAATTGTATCGTATGTCAAAAGTTTACTGCTGGGCACACACTGCGCACAATTAGAGGAGTTATCCCAAGACCTAATGGACCCTTTCAGCATTTGCAAATTGACTATGTCGACATGCTGCAAGTATGTTAAGGATAGAGATATATGATTGTAGTGGCATGTCCTTTCTCAAGGTGGATTGAAGCTGGTCCGTGTACACACCAAGACGCCATTTGTGCAGCAAAATCGCAAAATCTTTAGTACGAGAAGTATTTCCTAGATGGGGAATATGTGAAGTATTAAGATCAGAAAATGGGCCTCATTTTGTTAATGAAGTCTTTGAACGAATAAGCTTGTTGCTTAGCATAAAGCACAGGTTTTCATCGGTGTCTCACCCGCAAGCGAACGGAATCTGTGAGAGACTCAACGGCTTGCTTAAAGGGAGAATAGCCAAATTGAAGCTTAGCCTGAAGAAAAGATGGTTGCATTGTCTACCACTGGCATTGCACGCATTGAGAAATCAACCAGGTTCCAACCACCATTTTACGCCCTATGAAATAGTGACAGGGAGGCGAATGAGGACACCTCTCACACCTCCATCTAGAACTAGAAGTGATGCCCAGAAAACAGCAGAATTGTTAGGAAAGGAGTTACGTGATTACTTAACATGCATGACCTCAATTATCTCTGTCATTTCAGAGCAGCTCAAGCAGAAGGGGTGTGGGGCAGTTCAGAACACAGAAGGAGATGCTACAACTGGAGTTGAAAAATTATGTCTTCCCAAACCTTTCCCCAGTTATTCATTCCTGATCAGGAATTTCACCACTGGGTGGCATGAGCCACGTTTTAACGACCCCTTCATAATGGAAGACGTGACACCGTCTGCAGTCAAAGTGCAGGGCAAACGCTCTTGGACATTTCTTGGAGATATGAAAATCAATACTGCAGAACCCCCTTAACTCCCACCCCTGTCGGAAGCAATCATCTGGGAAGAACCACAGCACATGCAGACTAGGTCTATGACGAGGAAGAAGGATGCAGAAGCTGTTGAACAAAGATGAAGAGTACATTGGACTGTGGCTTATTTCAGGACACTCTTTTTCAGTCACTAAAAACGGAGTTAAGGGAAGCTATTTGTTCTTGAGGCACAGGAGTTTGTTGACATTGGACTGAGACATGTTTAAGTCTTGATCATAAAGGAGAGCATGCCAGATTTGGAGTTCCTTTTCACCAACTGGAAAAGGGAACAGTTCCACGATTCCTTTCTCACTGAATTTCATTTGGGATGTGCCCATGGTGGTGCCTCATGACAACGTTTTACGGATCGTTCTTGCAGTATTCCTGTTTATTTTGCGTGCATAACCTGCGCTTGTGGGGAGAACTACTAGCGTTCATCTGTTCCTGCAAGATCCAATTGTGAGGAGATTGCTTGCAGATACCATTGAGTAAATCCTTCAGATTTCTGAGTACAGAGGGGAAGACTCAAATGTCCCTATCAGTGGATAATGCCCATAGACTGGTCAGTTGGGTGTTCTATTATTTGATTGAGGAATGCCTGCATCTTGTTGGGAGACAAACTGATGTCCAAACGTTCCTGAGGGATCCGAGGAATAATGCTGCGCTTAATGAGATACTAAGATATCATCGAGCAGGTGAACCTTTGCTGTGAGAGAACACTGAGAACTGATTGAGACTGTCTAGGACAGAGATCCAAGAGTCTACTGCTCAAAGTACTTTGTCTCATGCTGAAGAAGAATTGTCATGTCTTCTGGTAAAAGGCCAATTTGTGGTATTCACTGGGAACTTTTGTTCATTATCGCATAGTCAGCCAGCCGAAGCTGATTGAGGGAACATGTGGAGCAGACGCAGCACCTTCCAGTGTATTGCATAATGTTGCCCGATTAAAGTTTATTTGTTCCTTCCTTAAAAAAGAGGAAAAATGGGCAGTATTAATAGAAATATTATTATGGCAGGTCCTGAGAGACGTCCGCGATGTACAAGAAGCTATTGTTGTAAATGGACTTATCTGTACGTAATTTAATCTTGTATCCTTTTCGTAGTGATACTGCTCTCACTTACTGTATACACTGCTTATTATATAGACCTAAGTGGAGCAAAGACTCCTGTACATCTTCCTGTACAGAAGGAGGGTACTGATGTGGCAACTACAAGGCAGCAGAGACCTAATGGGATTGTTCCTACACTAGAGATACACACACAGGCACCTGGTCCTGTGATGGATAAGCCTGGGTTACCTTTTGGAGGGAGGTCACATGCACAGATTATAGCAGATTCCATATGACCGGCCTTAGCTGCTGCTAAAATGAGGTTTCAGGATAGGAAAAGACTTTTAGATCTTTCTCCTACACAGTACATGTAAATACACCCAGTCCACTGACAAATGTTTCTAGGGTTGGTCCAGTAAGGAGAAACTGTGCTGACATATTGAATGAGATGGTTAGAGAAACCTGTAAGAAAACAACGAGACCTAAGAGAAGTGCTAGGGAGGCCAGTTCATGAGACGAGATGCCTATCTCAAATGGTCAACTGAATGGACAGATCCAGAGGAAGATGATTATATCCAAGACACGAAGACAAGAAATGGGAAGTATACTAAGAATCTTGTGATCAGATACAAAAGCCTTGAGTGAAAGGAGCTGAAATCAGATGGGAAGTAAACAAAATACTGGAGAGTCCAGGAAAATCTGCAGAAGAAATTCATAGATGGAAGAACAGAGGCCAAATGTAGATCTGGGGATCAGTGCTATCACCAGATGGATGGTAAGAAGGAGTGGTGATCTGCAGAGCCTGAGTGGGCATTGGTTATCAGCCAACCATTGGCATAGTGCAGAATGGATGCAAGCCACTATGGCCAAGACTTGTTAAGCTACTGACCCGTGTCGAAGATAGAGGAGGACCCTTGCAGATAGTGCCTTTGGAAAGTGCAAAGCTGTGCTTCAGAAACAATGGCACAAGAAAAGTTGGAGAGAATCAGAACTGTGGTCGAATCTTTGATGTACCAGGAATGAAACTTGGAACAGCAGTGATCATGGATAATTTTTGGGCTTGTGGATCCAGAGCATATATGAGGCTACCCAAGGATTGGGGAGGACGATGCTTACTAGTGAATGTTAATGTTCCTATGTTGGTGATTCCTAAAAGTGACTTAAGTCTTGATAGTTTCCCGAAAGCAGATGCTCACCTGAGGAAGAAGAGATCTGTGGAGCTGATTAATCGAATGAAGAGGGAGAACTATTTCTCTGCCAAGTCAATAGAAGCTTTTGACTCCATTCTGTATGAGCACAGACTGTTCCGTCAGACTTCGTCAGTATTCACTCTGATCTTCAAGCTGAGAATTCAGGTTGGAGCAAATGCCAAATGGCTGCAGATTACCAGATGGGAATTGCTACAGACAATACACACTACCATAAAAGGATTCAATGCTATCAGAGAAGAAATGAGAGCCATACCACTGTTGACTCTTCAAAATAGATATGTCCTGTACATGATTACAGCTATGGATGGAGGTGTTTGTGCAAAAATCGGAGAATCATATTGCATGTTCATACCTTCTCATGACGACGAGAATGGCACCTTGACAAAGGCCATAGAAATGCTAACAAAGCTACACGTCCAGATGATAGACGAAGTAGAAGACATTGCTGATGACAGCTGGTTCGGATTGCCTTTTTCTTGGGTTCCACAATGGATGGCAGACATGTCCAAGTTTCTTGGAGCCCTGGACGTGTTGATATTGCTTGGATTTTGTGTGATCAAGATAATAATCACACAATGCAAGAAGACAGCAAAGAAAACCATAGGGATCAAAATTATGATTGATGTTGATTCAGGATGGAAGGCCAGAGACTTGATAGATGAAGAAATCAGAGACTTTGTAAAGGCCAGTGTCCATGCACCTGAGGGAACAAAGTTCCTGTATCCAAAGAACCATAAGAAGTATGTGGGAAAGTGGATCTATTGCAGCCCAAGTGGACAGTGCATGCCTATGACTTGAAACAAGAATGAGCATGTGAAATCAGCTGGATGCCTGAACGGAGTCATAAAAATATGGATCCCAAAGAAGCATTTCTTCAGACAAGGATGTCTAGATATGAAGGATGATGGGAGAGTGGTCGATGAATCACCCAGAGGGGGGGTGTAGAGAAGGAGCCAAGTACCCCCACCTCAACCACCTCGCCCATATTGCCTATATGTTGGGAACTAGAGTGTGAGGCACGTGCAGTACCAGTGAAAATACTGATACCGAAGAGAATCCTGGAAGCAAGGTTCCCATTGAGAAAGCCATACCTGCATGCAAGACAGTATGATGGCCATTTGAATGAAAGCCCGGAAGAAGCAGGACCAATGAATGAAAGGGAAGAATGGTGACGTCACATAATCTAAGCTGACGTACATGGGAGAGATGCAGAGATAAGAGAATGCAGATGTTCTATAAGGCATCAAGAAGGTATCAAAGATAAGTGACATCTTGGGATCAAGATGAAGAAACTAATGCTGCAGAAACGATGAAGATATCAAGTTATTTTTCACATGTACAGATGCAAAGAAACGCAAGCAGACAAAGTATTCTTGAGGCTAGCTTTATAGTGAATAGATTGCGGCATGCGCCAACATATATATATATGTATATATATATATTAAAGTGAGTAAAAAATTGATGTTTCCACTACCTATTATAGCAGAGCTGGACCAAATAAGGAAAGCCTCTTTTCCAGTGTGTCACAGTTAAAAATCAACTGAATTACAGAAGCATATCTCAGAAAGGCAAGGCTGGACGAGCCCCAAGAAGCCAAGGTCTTATCAGGTTGGGTTGAGCAGACTTTGTATACAAATAGTGTGAAAGAACAAAACTCTTGTTCAGAAGACATGGACAAAAACAAGGAAGACATCAGAGGTCTATTAGAAAATAGTATTTTAACTTCACTAGGGCTCGATTTTGTGGTCTTCAGACACGTGGAAGGATGAAGTTGGATGAACACGGTGGTCACACCTACGCATGAGGGCAGAGCATGCCTTCACTCCCCTAAATTCTCCAGAGCAAAAGAACACTCCCAAGAACAAGTTCAAAGCCTTAATTGACAGCAGACCACTGAGGTGATGATAGATGAATTTGCTAATTGGCGGGAAGCTATGGTTAAGACTAGCTCACCAGCACCTGGAAGGCCAGCCTGCGTGCTGCTAAACGTGGGTGGAAAAGTACTGACAGAGGTTAGAGTGTCAACCAATGGTAGGGGGCCGCGTGATTAAGGGTCCTATAGTTTGTGTAACCAATGGGACATCATGTATTTAGTGACGTTCATAGTGACCTGTTTAAGGGGAGGGCATAGTTTCCCCACCTGATGTTAAGAAACCTATCACTTTTCTTCACTCTCTTAGACGAGTATGGATCGTATACTTAGATGTTCCCTCCAGTCCTATCACTTTCTTCAATACGTTTTTGTAGTTTGCCACGTAGGATGACATTAGTAATACGTAGGTTAACGTCATCAAGGATGATTTTTTGCTATAAAAGAATGCTATTTTATTAAGATACATTGAGAGGTCTTACGCTGAGACGTCCGCTGATGTCCGTTGTTTTAGATAATTGATATTAAAACAGTTACCTTTTTGCCAACTACCCGAGTCGTTTTCATTATTGATGTTTGAGTAACTTCTGAATCCCCATCCATCTCAAGGGTATTGCTACCTCTTCTTAAAGTGCTGGAGTCCACCAGTTCAGCATGGCCCCCTGTTTGACTAGAATACACAACAATATTAACAACCCTACCACAGAAAAAAAGAGCAAACATGCTTTCTTCCTATGGTAAATTGATGGACAAATGGAGGCAAAACCATTCATGAACTGATGAACATGCCTCTCAAACACTGCAGCAAGATCATATTTTACAGGTTAGCACTCATGACAGGCACTCCTCTTCAATACTGGCCTTGTCACTGCCCCTACCCCTGTGTTGGGCATTCTGGCTGGTGACGGTCTTGCTGTTTTCAACCCACCCTGCTGGTTATTACAGTGCAGAATTTGAAGCAATATCATGCAGGCCGAGTGGAGCAGTGCGCAGACATGGCCAGCATGAGTTCCCAGCATTGTCACCTTCCAACTCATTGTTATTTATAAAAAAAGGACAAATAGTTGTGCCCTGCCAACCTGGGTCATCGGGTTCATGAATAATAATGAACCAGACCAGGATGCAGAGTGCCTGGCCAGGGCATACTGTTGTTGATTTTTAAATTACTATAACTGACTGACAGTTAAATAATACAGTAGCCAAAATACCATAACATAATGAAGCAGGGAACAGAATGAAGTGTCGAGGCCCAGCAATAATTGCTGGGTCTGGCAAGGTCCCCACAAATTAAGTAAATTAAGCACTGCCCTGTTTCCCCATGATAGTTTTGAGCGTACCTTCTTTTTACAAAATAGTTCAATTATCATGGATTTGTAGGTTCTCACCGAATTTACCAATTGCACATTTATGTAGGTCACCCTTGAATAATTAGAGAAAAACAGAAAGGTGATGGCTGGAAGGTTTTGAATAAATCATAACCACTGGCAAAGCTCTGGGCAACCCTCCAGACCATCGTTTTTCAGCCTGCCAAGCCATTACAGAAGGGGAAAAACCATATGCAAATCAGGCTTGGTCCTACCCCAAAAGGGGCAGTCCAGCCCGAACTGCTAGGTCACATCCCTTCTGCACGAGACCACAAGCATCCCCAGACATGTTTCAGCCTTGTTGGGCGTCATCAGTGAGGAGTAGCTTGGGTCTCTAGGCCCGGCAGACTCGGGACCCACGTCTGGGCATACCCGTCCCACTCGGGGTGACTTTAGCAAAACAGAAAGGTGATGGCTGGAAGGTTTTGAATAAATCATAACCACTGGCAAAGCTCTGGGCAACCCTCCAGACCATCGTTTTTCAGCCTGCCAAGCCATTACAGAAGGGGAAAAACCATATGCAAATCAGGCTTGGTCCTACCCCAAAAGGGGCAGTCCAGCCCGAACTGCTAGGTCACATCCCTTCTGCACGAGACCACAAGCATCCCCAGACATGTTTCAGCCTTGTTGGGCGTCATCAGTGAGGAGTAGCTTGGGTCTCTAGGCCCGGCAGACTCGGGACCCACGTCTGGGCATACCCGTCCCACTCGGGGTGACTTTAGCAAAACAGAAAGGTGATGGCTGGAAGGTTTTGAATAAATCATAACCACTGGCAAAGCTCTGGGCAACCCTCCAGACCATCGTTTTTCAGCCTGCCAAGCCATTACAGAAGGGGAAAAACCATATGCAAATCAGGCTTGGTCCTACCCCAAAAGGGGCAGTCCAGCCCGAACTGCTAGGTCACATCCCTTCTGCACGAGACCACAAGCATCCCCAGACATGTTTCAGCCTTGTTGGGCGTCATCAGTGAGGAGTAGCTTGGGTCTCTAGGCCCGGCAGACTCGGGACCCACGTCTGGGCATACCCGTCCCACTCGGGGTGACTTTAGCAAAACAGAAAGGTGATGGCTGGAAGGTTTTGAATAAATCATAACCACTGGCAAAGCTCTGGGCAACCCTCAATACCATCGTTTTTCAGCCTGCCAAGCCATTACAGAAGGGGAAAAACCATATGCAAATCAGGCTTGGTCCTACCCCAAAAGGGGCAGTCCAGCCCGAACTGCTAGGTCACATCCCTTCTGCACGAGACCACAAGCATCCCCAGACATGTTTCAGCCTTGTTGGGCGTCATCAGTGAGGAGTAGCTTGGGTCTCTAGGCCCGGCAGACTCGGGACCCACGTCTGGGCATACCCGTCCCACTCGGGGTGACTTTAGCAAAACAGAAAGGTGATGGCTGGAAGGTTTTGAATAAATCATAACCACTGGCAAAGCTCTGGGCAACCCTCCAGACCATCGTTTTTCAGCCTGCCAAGCCATTACAGAAGGGGAAAAACCATATGCAAATCAGGCTTGGTCCTACCCCAAAAGGGGCAGTCCAGCCCGAACTGCTAGGTCACATCCCTTCTGCACGAGACCACAAGCATCCCCAGACATGTTTCAGCCTTGTTGGGCGTCATCAGTGAGGAGTAGCTTGGGTCTCTAGGCCCGGCAGACTCGGGACCCACGTCTGGGCATACCCGTCCCACTCGGGGTGACTTTAGCAAAACAGAAAGGTGATGGCTGGAAGGTTTTGAATAAATCATAACCACTGGCAAAGCTCTGGGCAACCCTCCAGACCATCGTTTTTCAGCCTGCCAAGCCATTACAGAAGGGGAAAAACCATATGCAAATCAGGCTTGGTCCTACCCCAAAAGGGGCAGTCCAGCCCGAACTGCTAGGTCACATCCCTTCTGCACGAGACCACAAGCATCCCCAGACATGTTTCAGCCTTGTTGGGTGTCATCAGTGAGGAGTAGCTTGGGTCTCTAGGCCCGGCAGACTCGGGACCCACGTCTGGGCATACCCGTCCCACTCGGGGTGACTTTAGCAAAACAGAAAGGTGATGGCTGGAAGGTTTTGAATAAATCATAACCACTGGCAAAGCTCTGGGCAACCCTCCAGACCATCGTTTTTCAGCCTGCCAAGCCATTACAGAAGGGGGGAAAAACCATATGCAAATCAGGCTTGGTCCTACCCCAAAAGGGGCAGTCCAGCCCGAACTGCTAGGTCACATCCCTTCTGCACGAGACCACAAGCATCCCCAGACATGTTTCAGCCTTGTTGGGCGTCATCAGTGAGGAGTAGCTTGGGTCTCTAGGCCCGGCAGACTCGGGACCCACGTCTGGGCATACCCGTCCCACTCGGGGTGACTTTAGCAAAACAGAAAGGTGATGGCTGGAAGGTTTTGAATAAATCATAACCACTGGCAAAGCTCTGGGCAACCCTCCAGACCATCGTTTTTCAGCCTGCCAAGCCATTACAGAAGGGGAAAAACCATATGCAAATCAGGCTTGGTCCTACCCCAAAAGGGGCAGTCCAGCCCGAACTGCTAGGTCACATCCCTTCTGCACGAGACCACAAGCATCCCCAGACATGTTTCAGCCTTGTTGGGCGTCATCAGTGAGGAGTAGCTTGGGTCTCTAGGCCCGGCAGACTCGGGACCCACGTCTGGGCATACCCGTCCCACTCGGGGTGACTTTAGCAAAACAGAAAGGTGATGGCTGGAAGGTTTTGAATAAATCATGACCACTGGCAAAGCTCTGGGCAACCCTCCAGACCATCGTTTTTCAGCCTGCCAAGCCATTACAGAAGGGGAAAAACCATATGCAAATCAGGCTTGGTCCTACCCCAAAAGGGGCAGTCCAGCCCGAACTGCTAGGTCACATCCCTTCTGCACGAGACCACAAGCATCCCCAGACATGTTTCAGCCTTGTTGGGCGTCATCAGTGAGGAGTAGCTTGGGTCTCTAGGCCCGGCAGACTCGGGACCCACGTCTGGGCATACCCGTCCCACTCGGGGTGACGTTAGCAAAACAGAAAGGTGATGGCTGGAAGGTTTTGAATAAATCATAACCACTGGCAAAGCTCTGGGCAACCCTCCAGACCATCGTTTTTCAGCCTGCCAAGCCATTACAGAAGGGGAAAAACCATATGCAAATCAGGCTTGGTCCTACCCCAAAAGGGGCAGTCCAGCCCGAACTGCTAGGTCACATCCCTTCTGCACGAGACCACAAGCATCCCCAGACATGTTTCAGCCTTGTTGGGCGTCATCAGTGAGGAGTAGCTTGGGTCTCTAGGCCCGGCAGACTCGGGACCCACGTCTGGGCATACCCGTCCCACTCGGGGTAACTTTAGCAAAACAGAAAGGTGATGGCTGGAAGGTTTTGAATAAATCATAAACCACTGGTCTCGTGCAGAAGGGATGTGGCCTAGCAGTTCGGGCTGGACTGCCCCTTTTGGGGTGGGGCCAAGCCTGATTTGCATATGGTCTTTCCCTTCTGTAATGGCTTGGCAGGCGAAGAACGGTGGTCTGGAGGGTTGCCCAGAGCATTGCCAGTGGTTAAGATTAATTCTAAACCTTCCAGCCATCACCTCTTTGTTTTTGCTATGTCACCCCGAGTGGGACGGGTATGCCCAGACGTGGGTCCCGTGCCTGCTGGGCCTAGAGACCCAAGCTACTCCTCACTGATGAGCCCCAACAAGGGCGAAACATGTTTGGGGATGCTTGCGGTCTCGTGCAGAAGGGATGTGGCCTAGCAGTTCGGGCTGGACTGCCCCTTTTGGGGTGGGGCCAAGCCTGATTTGCATATGGTCTTTCCCTTCTGTAATGGCTTGGCAGGCGAAGAACGGTGGTCTGGAGGGTGGCCCAGAGCATTGCCAGTGGTTAAGATTAATTCTAAACCTTCCAGCCATCACCTCTTTGTTTTTGCTATGTCACCCCGAGTGGGACGGCTATGCCCAGACGTGGGTCCCGTGCCTGCTGGGCCTAGAGACCCAAGCTACTCCTCACTGATGAGCCCCAACAAGGGCGAAACATGTTTGGGGATGCTTGTGGTCTCGTGCAGAAGGGATGTGGCCTAGCAGTTCGGGCTGGACTGCCCCTTTTGGGGTGGGGCCAAGCCTGATTTGCATATGGTCTTTCCCTTCTGTAATGGCTTGGCAGGAGAAGAACGGTGGTCTGGAGGGTTGGCCAGAGCATTGCCAGTGGTTAAGATTAATTCTAAACCTTCCAGCCATCACCTCTTTGTTTTTGCTATGTCACCCCGAGTGGGACGGGTATGCCCAGACGTGGGTCCCGTGCCTGCTGGGCCTAGAGACCCAAGCTACTCCTCACTGATGAGCCCCAACAAGGGCGAAACATGTTTGGGGATGCTTGTGGTCTCGTGCAGAAGGGATGTGGCCTAGCAGTTCGGGCTGGACTGCCCCTTTTGGGGTGGGGCCAAGCCTGATTTGCATATGGTCTTTCCCTTCTGTAATGGCTTGGCAGGCGAAGAACGGTGGTCTGGAGGGTTGCCCAGAGCATTGCCAGTGGTTAAGATTAATTCTAAACCTTCCAGCCATCACCTCTTTGTTTTTGCTATGTCACCCCGAGTGGGACGGGTATGCCCAGACGTGGGTCCCGTGCCTGCTGGGCCTAGAGACCCAAGCTACTCCTCACTGATGAGCCCCAACAAGGGCGAAACATGTTTGGGGATGCTTGTGGTCTCGTGCAGAAGGGATGTGGCCTAGCAGTTCGGGCTGGACTGCCCCTTTTGGGGTGGGGCCAAGCCTGATTTGCATATGGTCTTTCCCTTCTGTAATGGCTTGGCAGGCGAAGAACGGTGGTCTGGAGGGTTGCCCAGAGCATTGCCAGTGGTTAAGATTAATTCTAAACCTTCCAGCCATCACCTCTTTGTTTTTGCTATGTCACCCCGAGTGGGACGGGTATGCCCAGACGTGGGTCCCGTGCCTGCTGGGCCTAGAGACCCAAGCTACTCCTCACTGATGAGCCCCAACAAGGGCGAAACATGTTTGGGGATGCTTGTGGTCTCGTGCAGAAGGGATGTGGCCTAGCAGTTCGGGCTGGACTGCCCCTTTTGGGGTGGGGCCAAGCCTGATTTGCATATGGTCTTTCCCTTCTGTAATGGCTTGGCAGGCGAAGAACGGTGGTCTGGAGGGTTGCCCAGAGCATTGCCAGTGGTTAAGATTAATTCTAAACCTTCCAGCCATCACCTCTTTGTTTTTGCTATGTCACCCCGAGTGGGACGGGTATGCCCAGACGTGGGTCCCGTGCCTGCTGGGCCTAGAGACCCAAGCTACTCCTCACTGATGAGCCCCAACAAGGGCGAAACATGTTTGGGGATGCTTGTGGTCTCGTGCAGAAGGGATGTGGCCTAGCAGTTCGGGCTGGACTGCCCCTTTTGGGGTGGGGCCAAGCCTGATTTGCATATGGTCTTTCCCTTCTGTAATGGCTTGGCAGGCGAAGAACGGTGGTCTGGAGGGTTGCCCAGAGCATTGCCAGTGGTTAAGATTAATTCTAAACCTTCCAGCCATCACCTCTTTGTTTTTGCTATGTCACCCTTGAATAATTAACCAGCAAAATAAAATGGACTGTTAAAGAAAGTGCCTTTTAAATTTGGACAATGATTAGGCCTTTACTGTTCCCCATCGTGTGGTTTAAGGAGTTGCACAATTAAGTTGTACTTTCTTTAGAAGATGGTCCTCAGCCCAACCCTCTTGGTATGTGTGCCTTCTTGGCAGCACAGAATCATTCAGTCTCTGAGATGTATACTGCCAAGCACTTTTCTTTACCTTTGCTGGTTGTCACTGGACGTACCAGGCTGTGCCATTGTTCCTTCAGGGTTTGCAGTTAACATGGCACCATAACCCCAGTACCCTCGGTTGTTTTGATGAGGACGTACATCAGACTCTTTGAGAACTGTTGGACCCCAGGGTTTATCAGTCTTCTCCTCCTGGTAGAAATGGGTAGCCTTGACTGGCAGGCGTTCAAGATCTGTGGTGGTCACCTTAGGCCTCTCCACCACTGGATGATCTCTACTTTAATACTGTGGTTCTAGGGACTCTCTCCTTCTCCCCCTTTCTCCTTCCACCCTTCTTCCTTCTCTTCTATGCCTTCTTTCTGGCTTCTCTCTGCATCCCCTCCTTTAGTCTCCCTTTTATCCTTCTCTCCTCTGTGCTGTTCTCTGTTTTTCTTCCCTTCAGATTCTTTCCTTCTCTCTCCCCTTTCCATGTGCCTCCTCTCCTGCCTCTCCTCTACCATTTCCGCCACACTCTATCTCTACTCTCTTACTCATCCTCTCCTTCTCTACCTCCTGCTCTTAACTTATTTTCCTCCTCCCCTTAACCTCTCACTTTAATCACCCTTTCCATGCTCTCTTCTTTCCCTCCTCTCCACTC
This sequence comes from Ambystoma mexicanum, assembly GCF_040938575.1. NCBI lineage: Eukaryota > Metazoa > Chordata > Amphibia > Caudata > Ambystomatidae > Ambystoma > Ambystoma mexicanum. The sequence goes on along the minus strand of NC_090927.1, from coordinate 1,237,021,844 downwards.
TCTCTCTATTCTTGTTCTCCTCATCCCGGCTTCTCTTGACTTTCCCATTCCTCATTCTGTCTGCTCTTTACTCTCATCTACCCTTCTAGCTTCTTCGTCTTCTCTCCTTCACTTCCTCATTGCACCATCATGCTCTAATAGCTCCTGCTCTTCCACACTCCAACTCCTAATTCTCAGGCTCCCCCGTTGCTGCGCTCCTCTTAAATAGATCTGTTCACGGACATGTAATTCTGTGACACTGATACGCTCTGCTCATACTGTAAGCGTGTTCTGTGATTGGGTATGGTTTGTGCAAACTTCTTTGTCCTCAGCTAACATATGTGGCCATATCAAGGTTGATCGCGTGGAAGACCTCTTGTCAATGCGTTAACATCCCTTCCCGAATCTGATTCTCAGCAAATTGTAAGACCAAATCAAGGCTCAGCCTGTCCCAGTGAGCTCTCGCTCTCAAGCCAATCTCTAGTCAACAAAACCTGTAACAACTTCAATTGAGCAGAATCGTCTTCAGGAAACATTTAAAAACCCACCAGCAAGCAAGATTTACACACTTATTTTAGGTCCTTTTCTTACACACAGGTAAATTCATTCTAATGGCCTCAAACAACACAAGCTCCGCCCCACCCTCTAAGGCAAGAAGCCAGCTGTGTTGTAACTATTTCCTTTTATTAGAAATATAGCACAAAGAAATTGACATGTGGCTTACTACCTTAATACACGGGGAATTCACTGAACGACTGCTGGCAAGAGCAAGTAGAATATACCATAAATCAAAGCAATACAGTCTGCAGGTTTCTATCCTCATATAGACTATTTACAATGCACACCCCCTTCTAGCAACAGGTATATGTTCTTATGAATAATAATCACTGCATTAATCAGTTTGCCTTTAAAATATTTTTGAAAACACGACGTAAATCTTTCTTTGAAATGTCACAGTTATGCGATTAGCAAATCAAAATTGTCAATGAATATATATGTCCCTCATTTATTGGTCTCAGATTTTAAATGCATTTTAAACAGCTAACTTAAAATTATGCTTTATTTCTTAGGACAACATGAAGTGGATACTTGAATGCACCCACAAGTTCATCATCCCCTTCCCTAGCCCTCTTAAGGACTGAATAAATTAGGTTCATTCAGGTCTTTCATTTAAACAAAGGATTGTTTAGAAAGCGACAGACAGAGAAATAACCTCTGAAAATCTGTGATATCAAAAGCTTAAATCGCATATCCTGACAGGTACTTGATGGGTAATTACCAAAGGAATACATTGATTTCTTTGTGGAAGAGGTAAATCACGCATGTGGGGGTGTACCCTTCCAATATTCTTTCAGGTTATCACACTTGCCTTTAATATTTCATGGGCGCACACCGGTCAGCAGAACTTTGCACAGGCTGATCAATCTACTGGCTGTGTCTGCCAAATCCCTTCTTGCTGTCTGAATTGGAAGGCCTATAGCTATCCTCAGGAACCAGCTCCACTGTAATGTACTTCTGGATGAGCGTCTACATGTTGGAGTCGCACTTCTTCAGCTGTAGTCGGGAATGGGTCTCCTGACCTTTTCGTGAATGGCTCCTGTCTCTCAACTTTTGGAATCAATCTTTCTCCTTCTGGGATCCCAGGAATTCATTCTGACTCCTCGGGCTTTCTGCTCTGGGTGTTTTCTCATAAGGATCTCCTTATGTCTTTGGGTTGGCCTACAGAAAGGCTTCACTGCACCCATTTTGACATTTGTAATGTCATTATTTTCTGTTGGGTCGCTATTCAGATTGGATGCTTGGATTGTATGCCACTTCAAAAAGTAAAACCATAACATCTGATTTCCTTGGATCATGAGAATGTTTGAGAAAGGTGTACCCGGCTCCTATTTTGTACCTCCTCTTTACCGGCTATGAAATCGCACGTCCCATTTTGTCCCATCTCTCACTAAGATGACATCACCAAGAGCACAATTTTACAAAATAAGTATGAATAATAACAGAATTGGAATTTTCAAAGTGGGCTTTACTCTTACAACGCATCCCCTTTACTCCATACCTTTGGGACATTTTGCCCCACAGTGCAGGACCAGAGCGCTTTTTTTTGTACCACCCAAAAATATTGTCCTTCTTTGATTTCTATGTGAGGCCTGGCACATGAGTGACCTACACATGATCCTCCCCCCCCTACTTCGTCCTTCAGTCCATTTCTCTGTGCGGTCAAGATCGGAGGCGCGTAGCACCTGAAGATTTTTTAATACCCTTTTCTTGTCAAATATGTCTTATTGAAACCTTGTGCAGTTTCTGTGGTTGGTATTCTCCCACCGCCTATACCGGTTACAAAAGGGTTTGCATCATGTTCTTTATGTTAGTGTCACTATGCGGCCTCAGATCCTCACACCTTTTGCCTTGAATATTTCGGACAGTATCACCATTGGAGCATGTTCTTGTACTGCAATGCCCTTTACACACACGCACACTCGATTGCAGACTGCATGGCTGAGAAGAGGTATTCAAGCATTCTTTGCTGAAGCACCTCAATGAATTCATTGATGAGAAATGACACAGACCTGTAATTGATTTTATTTGCAGAGCACCATGGACTGGTCACCTCTCGCTGGGGGGCTTTCTGGTGCAGGTAGGGGTTGGATTAATACTAGCACTACCAGGATCTGTCCTGAGGTACCCCGCAAGGGTCTAAACTGGATACCAGAGTGACCTCCATATTTCTCGGTGTAGGGGCTAAAGTCAGCAGGGGAAACCCTGAGGTTTCTTGTTCAGGGGCTAAGCAGTGTACAAGCGAGGCTGAGGTTCCCCAACTAGTGGCTAAGAGTACTGAAGAGTCCACTGAGGCTCCAAATGGGGGCTAACAAAATTACCGGGAGCACGGAGGTTCCCATTCTAAGGCTGACCCACCAGGGCTTTCCCTAAAGCTAAATGAGCAAATGCTGCCACACAGGATCCCTCAAGAAGAGCTAATTCTCAAACTAAGAAAGCGTTGGGTACAAAATGTTACAAAAACCTAAACTCCACTGAGAAACCTTTCATGGTGACCTGAGCCCCATCCTCTAAATCAGTCCGGGTGTCTAGACTGGCTGTGACACAGTTTGCAATATCAGCACACAAAAGGGTGGTCTCTTGAGATGTGTCTGAGGCAAACATTTCCATACCTGATTCTTCTACACACTTCCAAATCCAGCTTTGACCCCCCACATGCTTTCTTAGCCCTAGACCTCCTCCCCTCTCTATTGTGTGAATCCCTGGATAGGACGAACATCGTGGAAACCCACTTTGGTGGATTCCTGGGCTAGACCAGCACCCATTCAGAGGTCAATCCCTCAGGCGTAGCCTCAACAATCCTCTGAAGATTCCTTTTTTGCCTAACTTCAGACCCTACTGCATTCCAACCCAATGAAAGCCTAGTTTAAGGATTTTTTTTTAGAGTAATTGCTCCCTCAGCCTCAAGATGCTCTTAAACTTCCTTACACACCTCTGGCCTTACACCCAGCACCCAAGCCACAGGAAGAGAAATTGACCAGCCTCAAGTGGTGCCAACATATATTACAGCTCACACACGAGCTATTAAGGGACCTTCAGTGGAACTCTGAAATGAGGATGATGATGATTGCCAGGAAGGAGACAGGGAAGCTCCATCATTGAAACAAGCTTTCCACGATAGGAATATGGACCTCGTGTGGTTTTTAGAAATCTCAAGTCTGGAAATGCCTCCAGCAGAGGCTGGAGTGTTAGCAGGAGCTCTCGCTCTCTAAAATCCTCTGAGTGATCATGCGTCTGTCTTCAGAAACATCTATTAGCAGAGGTCAGGAAGCTTTGGATTATACCCCACTCCGTCATGCCCATGAACAAGGGGACTGATGGCTCCTGTAGGCTTCTCTCTGCAGACTAAGTCTCTCTTCCATTATCTTTCAGCCATTCCCCTCAGTGGTGATGGCTGCTACCCTCTATTCAAGACCTTTCTTTTCAACTTTGACAGCTTTGCAAATATTCATCAAACATACTCTGCTCTCCAGCTCACGTAAGCAAATACTGAGGCTATTTTAGCAGTGGCAAACCAAAAGCTATGGAGAGAATTGCCTGAATTTGAACAGTTGATTCCTCCTGACCAATTTTGAGTTCAAAGGCGGCCTCACACAGATGCGAGAGGCATAGTAAAGGATTTGCTGTAAGCAGCAGTGCACCATGTGAACCTCTTGTTTAGAGGGATCGCAATAGCTGTGGACGGACATCGTTGGGCATGACTCCATGCTACACAATTCACAAAGGAGATACAAAACTAATTTTATGCCTTCAATTTTAAGGCATTGCCCTCTTTTATCATTTTACAGACAAGGAACTGAACAACAACAAAAATGAGCATCATGACGGCTAAGTCGTCATCGGTTTTGGCTAGACCAACGCCTGTATAACCACCACAGGCCAGAGACAGGATTTTCAATCACGTTCTTTTGCAGGATTTCGTGGCTTCCAGGAACACAAGTCCATGCATACGGACAGATCCTGTACCATCCATTGCAAGAAGAAACAAAATACCACAGGGGGGGGTTCTCATTCCTCCTCCTTGGCTCTTCCTCCACTTCAGCAGATAAAACCTGCAAGTGATGGTCAAGATTGGTCCCTTAGTATACCAAGGGCACGGGGGCAGCTGCGCCAAAATGTTAAGGCTTGGAGGACCACCATGTCAGATTCATGGGTATTATCAGTTGCGAGCAAAGAATTTTGCTTTCCTCTTTCACCTGTCCCCCATCCAAGCCACACCTGCAGCAGATGGGCTCTCCTCATTGTGAGAAGAAATTGGGAAACTTTTAATGAAAGTTACAGAGCAGGTTCCCCTGACAGAGAGAGGTGAGGGCTTCTGCTCATGCCTTTTTTAAAATGCAGTAAGAAGTATAGGCTGGCCTGTGCCCTATTTTGAACCTGTCGAAGACCAATGTGCATTTTACCACCTAAAGAAATTCAAGATGATCAAACCTGTGCAGAGCTGGTCTGCTCTTCAACAGCGATACTGGATCTGTGCAACGGATCTGAGAGATGCATTCCGCCATATCACAATCTGACCACCCCATCAGAGATTTCTGAGTTTCTCGGTCGCCATTTTTCACTTTGTGTTGTGCCTTGCCTTTTGGCCTGATCTCAGCCCCACGGGTATTCACAAAGACAATGCCGATGGCTGCTCCCTACCTCTGGCTCCAGGGCGCCCATGTGTACCCGTACCTGCATGAATGGCTTGTGAAGCCTCATTGCTTCCATTTGACTTTAGCTACAAACTCTTTTGGACATTCTGCATGTTTTGGGCTTGTCTGTAAACTGATCAGAGTCAGCTTTGATGGTCCCTCAGGAGCTGACCTTCACAGGCTTTTGCTGGAATACATCCCAGGCCAGAGTATTCCTTACCAAACAGAGAATCATGCCATATTTCAGACATGCTCCCTATTCCTCAACAATAAGCTCATGTGGTTTCAGAGGTTGTTTGGCCTTATGGCCTCATGTGGCCAGGCACAAAATGCAAAGGACCCAGCGGGCACTGAGGCAGTGCTGGTCTCAAGACTCATACCTGCAGTCTTAACTAGTGCTTGCCATGGAGGACATGCGTCAAGATATTGTATGGTGGGCCAAACGTAGGAAGCTATATGTGATAAATCCCTTCTCTGAACCACTTCCCCAGGCTACCATAGCAACACACTCTTCTTGCCTGGGCTGGGGCACTACCATGGGTAAAGCTTTCGACCTGTGGTCCTAACTAGAAAGTCACAAATCAGCATCTTGGAACTGACTACCATAGTCCTAGCCCTGAAAGTTTTTTAGCTCAGTATTCTGAACAGAACACTGAGGATCTGTATGGACAACGCAGTGTCGATGTTCTATATATAGAGACGGCAGCAAACAATTGTGGCAAATCACACTGATGGTGGTAGAGATCTGGGAATGAGCCATTCACAGAGAAATTTGTCTTCAGGTGATCCATCCTCCGGGGACAGAGCACACGACGACGGATTCCCTGAATCAGTTAGCGACAGCCAACTTCGATTGGGAACTGAACAAGGAGATCTTGCTATACCTCTGCAACAAATGGGGATTTCCCCTAGTTAATCTATTGGCAACAGCCTGGAATAAGAAATTTTCTCTCAATGCTGCAAGAGAGGGTTAAGGAAACAGCTCTTTGGGAGACGCCTTGTAGATAACCTGCAACAGTATGGAAGCTCGTGTGTTCCCTCTGCTGTCTTTCACCTTGTCCTCCTGGGTGAAAACATGTGCGTCATTTAGACAGCCAGGATGCCATCTATGCGGTCACAATATAGGAATAAGTGACTGAGGGTCTGCCACTGGAGCCGAAGGCAGAATTACGAATCCCTTGTCAGCCTCTCGCCATGAGATATTGGACCTCATTACGGGTCTGGCGGTAACCCTACCAGTGCTAACGGCGGTTTGCTGCCAAACCCATAATAATTTACTGGCGCCTACCTCCCGGTGCCACCGACTCATTACGAGTCTGGCGGCCGGAAAGTCAGACGCCGGTATATTTGTTTATCCCCATTCCCATTGAGTCCTATGGGACTCTATGGGAGTGGGGACATGCGAGCACCGGCACCGTTTTTAACAGTGCCGGTGCTCTCGTGAAGAGTCTGCCTACCGTGGCTGCTGCACCAGCAGGGTTAGACCTGTTGTCGGGCACAGCAGCTATGGCAGACAGACTCGTAGTTTGCCGGTCTGGAAACAAGGGTGCCGGTGAGTTTACCGGCACCCTTGTTTCCAGACTGGCAAACTTAGATTTACTACCAAACTGTAATGAGGCCTATCCAAAATCATTCTTCTTGAGAGACCCAAATGGTTTTATCAATGCATTAAAAAAATATGTCCCCACTGTGTTAAAAAATTGTGATCTTTAATTTTAATTTCTCACCAAAAATGTATTCTGTCAAATATGAATCCAGATACTTCTCATCTCAGGATATTACTCTTTGGAATTCACTGCTAGAACCACTAAAAGATTTGTATGCAATTTAGCTCAGCTACCAGGGTGCCCTCTGAAGGGTAAATTGTGCTTTATAAATATATATTAACTAAAGTAAAACATGATCGGTATGAGGTTCATCAGCAAAGAATATTTGCTCTGAGCTCTTATGTTTGTGCTCACGTTAGCTCCTCGCTAAATTCCAATCACAATCAAGAATAACAAACAACTAAAGGGTTTTTGCATTGAGCATCATGACAACCTATCTTGAGAACCAGCAGGGCTGAGACCTCTAGCTTTGGCCCGCACATGAACCCGCTGCTGCTATTCGTTTTGTCTTGCCCCTTAACAGTAAAATCCTCAAGAACCTGCCACACGCTCCCCAGAAAACATTGTTTTTGATTGAGGGACTACTATGAAGCTGTTGATCATGGAGCTGTTATGTAGGTCCAGCTGGGTGTTGCCTCACACGTAAGACCTGCTAATGGGAGCTCTGGAGAGTTGCTGCTGTTCTTATGAAAACAGCAACGGGAAAAGCAAATGTGGGTTCTGGACTTTGGGGCCCACCTTTTTCAAGATTTCTGCTGTTTTCTAATTCTTCTGCAAAGTCTCAGTGGGCTTTGTTGATCCCAGATGTGTATTCATTGTTGCATTTCAATCAATGTTCTGTAGCTATTTGTTTCTGCGAGTTGAGCATAATGGGACTCAGACATTCCACTTCAGACTGTAGCCTTCGCCTGAAACTTGCACTTCCTGTACAGAACTTCCTGGACCCCAACAGAATTCATCTTCAATATATGTCACTGTCCTTATTTCTCTGGCGTGGGTAATGTATGTGGCTACTTATGTGGATAATTGTGACCCGTGAAGCACCCTCAGATAATGCTTGGCAGGAATGCCTTACATTTACCCGGATTGGCCTGTTGCCTCTATGGAAATGCATGATGTTCCCTTTTACGCTTGCAGTCTCTCACCAAGCATTTTTACATCACTACTTGAGTTGGGCTTTGATGTGAGAAATAAGGTAGGAACCTTAGTTTACAGTGTCTTAATCATTAACAACTTTATTTATTCTCATGTTTCAGTGCTTAAAGCGTATGCTTAATGTTTATGATATCCTATCTAGTGTTATTCACCTAATCCTATTCTATTGTACTACCTATTTGAAGGCTGACATTCATCTAGTTTTCCAGTTCTCTCCATCTACTCTACTCATGTTACTCCTTCCTCTTTCTCGCTACCACTCCCTCCTCCCCAATACTACTCCCTCCTCCACCCTCCTCCACACTACTACTCACTTTCATCCACCCAACTTCTACCCAGTCATCATCACTTCACTCAGTATCATACACTTCACACTCACTTACTACACTCAAATCAGCTAACCACACTCGCTAAACACTCTCACTCAGCAGTACCACTTTCACTCCTTTTTGTCTATGGTGGTCTAGGGATTGTCCAAGTCTTTGGAGTGCTCTTGGTGTCCCCCGGTAGCGCTATGCAGTGCTTCTGCTGACCACGTCTGAAAGCAGCTTTTCTATGCTGCCTTCTCTCTGCGTGCTGGGGCTCATCGGCGGCATAGGTCTGCGTAGGTACCACGGCTGCTCTTTTTTCTTTGTGGGTCCCTGCACAGAGGATCAATGCTGCGGTTGGGTGATTATCGAATATCTGTCTTGTCTTCACAGCTGGGTCAGGATTCAGACTTGGGTGCCTCTTCTTGATTTCAGGCTGAAACAAGGTGTCTCTACCAGCAAAAAGAGAAACACTGGCAAGCACCTTGTAGTGGAGGTATGACATGAGAGCTGTACTGCTAAGAAACATACCCTCCGAGGGGGGGGGGTAGGAATTGGGACCCTCTCAACTGCCATAGTGCTCAGAGACCTAAGGGATTGGAGTTAGGTTTGCATTACCTTGTTTTAAAACCAGAAAAGAATAGATGCTTGTTCATTCCTGACAGACATTGAAAACTGAGCAAAAATAAATGCAATCTGAAGTTTCAAAATTAAGTTATTACAGCCTGCAGAAGTGTGCTATCTGCTCCTGATATTGTTTAGAGATAGAAGGTTAGATAGAAGGTTTTTAACTATTACAGCCGGAGGAGAAAATGAAGACATGACTGTAATCTGTAGTAGGAGGATGTTCACAATATGTTAACTTTATATTGATTTGAGCATATGGTGGCATATGAACGCATTCTGTTTATCCTAGTCTCATCTGACGTCTAGGTCAGAAAAAGGAAACGTTACCTACCTTAGGGACTACTGTACTCCTAGTACAGGCTCCCCTTCCCTCCATATGTTCTTTGATTTTCCCGGGAGGGCTGGCGCATAAGTGGCCATGGCCCTGCCTTCCCATGCCGCCCCCCCAACGCCATACCCCTCAGTCCTTTTCAAATTACCGGGCCTAGGCCCGAGGTCCCTCGTACCATAGCTAAGGCTACCAACAGTTCTGAGGGGTCGGGCAGGGCCCTGTCGGTGAAAGCGGTTTCTCACCGTTCCCGCTCTTGTGGTGATACCAGATCTGTTGAGGGGGCAAAGAAGCAAGGTTCTTCTTTTACCGGCAGTGCCGAGGTCCTTTCTTCGAAGGCTCAGTTGGCGGTTGGTATGTCGCAGAAATATTCCAGGCCTCACAGTACCGGCTCTGCGAGGTTCCTTATGTTAGGGCTAAAATTAAGACCCCTGATCCATCGACGGGGACCCCTGCCTCACCTCCTCACATGCCGCAGTTCCCCTCAGATGAAGACAAAATGGCGGCCATTCCCGCCACGACCACGGCGGCCATTTTAGGTACTACCCCTACAACCACGCCATCGGCCCCTGGTGTAGGGTTCGGTCCTTTGGGTGAACCTAAGGTCACTTTTGCGTATCCCTACCGGCCCGTTTATGATTGGAACGCCCGGATGCCTCTTCCGCACAATGTTTCGTTGCCTGCAGGGGCGGCCCCTTTGATTTATGTGGATACGTCGGCGGAGGGCCTGGCGTGGCACCGTTCTCCGTTACGTCCCTGGGTTTGTCCACCTCATGAGAGGCCTCCTCAGGTTCTGAAGCAATCTCCTGAGGACGCTTTTTTCGGTAAATTTCAAACGCTTATGCGCACCGACCCCATGAGGGAGTATTTCAAAGGGCTTTTTAAGGAAATTTGTCCACCAGCGCCCCCGGCTCCACCCGTTCCTCTGGTGGTTCCGCCGGCGCCTCCTTTGCCCGTGGTGCCTGCCCCTGCTCTTCCACCTTTGCCACCGTTTTCCCCAGTGGACAAGGCAGTGCCTGACACGGTTCAGCAGGATCCTGACCTGTCAGATGACCCTCAAGGCGAGCAGGACAACAAGGACCTTCCCCGCTCTGTTAGAGCTTTTCATGACCGGGTACTGGACATGATGAATTTCTTAGATGTTCCAATTCCCGAGGCACCGGCTCCACAGGAGGGCGTGCTTTCTGGGGCGTTCACCCTGTCTCCTTTGGAGCGTACCAGCCTTTTCGTGCAGAAGGATGTTTTGGCCGAGGTCCGAAGAGTCTGGGAGAAGCCACACTCAGGACTTTTTTGTCAATAAAAAGATTGACGCGAGGTACAGGCTACACTCTTCGGAGGAAGTGACCTTGTCGTCTTGTCCACCTCCCTCTGCAGGCTGCGGCTCATCATGTAGACACCTCGGCTCGGGGCAAGTTTTCGAAGGAAGTGCAAGACAAAGTATTGGACCTTCCATTCGATGGTAAGAAGCTTTTTCATTCGTCTACTGATGTAGAGCTCACCAAAACCAAGGATAGCACTCAGACGGCTAAATCATTGTCTGTTCTGGTTAAACCTCCCTTCAAGGCTCAAAGGCCGTTGTCGCAAGGGCGACCTTCCTCTGATTTTAGGGGATTCCTCGACCGCAAAAATCGCAGAGTGGATACTCCTGCGGGGAATAACCGCCGTAGACAACAACGTACGCGACCCCGGTGGGAGGGCGCATTGCATCTCATTGGGAGGTGTGGCAGACCATCACAGAAGACAAATGGGTCTTGTCAGTCGCTCGGGCGGGCTTCCGCTTACCTTTACCCCCTACCCCACCCCTCAACCCTCCTTTTCAGACGTTGGGCTCGCCCTCCCTCAATGCTGAGGTTCAGAAACTCCTGGATCTCAGGGCTGTGGAACCCGTTCCCTTTGGGGAGCGAGGGGAGGGCCTCTACTCCCGGCTGTTTATGGTGCCCAAACCCAACTAGGCTGGCCTGCGCACCATCCTAGACCTTTCCCAGTTCAACCTCTTTCTACCCCAAGAGAAATTCAAGATGATCACGCCCAGCCAGATACGCTCCTCTTTGCAGATGGGCGATTGGCATTCGCATGGTACGTGCATATCCTGATTTGGACTCCACACAGGAGGTACCTCCGTTTCTCTTTGGGAGAGGAGCACTTCCCGTTTCGGGTGCTTCCTTTTGGCCTCAGCTCGGCGCCGCGTGTCTTCACGAAGATGATGTCGGCGATTGCGGCCTATCTTCGTCTTCAGGGTATCCATGTGTATCCTTATTTGGACGATTGGCTTTTACGCAGCCCTTGTCCGCTGGCGGCAGCGGGCAACCTCCAGTCTCTCCTTCAGCTCCTGTTCCATCTTGGGCTGTCGGTGAACTGGCGGAAATCCTCCATGATGGTCTCTCAGGACCTGATTTTTCTGGGTTTCCGTTGGAACACGATCGACTGCAGAGAATACCTGACCGGGGACAGAATGGCGGATCTGTTGGCCACGTGTCAGATGTTTGCGCAGTCGGAGAGTATGTCGGCCTGGTGGTTCCAGAGGCTTCTGGGCCTCATGGCCTCATGTGTACTGGCTCTTCCTCTTGCTCGTCTCAAAATGAGACGGACTCAGATGGCCCTTCGGAATTCATGGCGTCAGGCAGTGGACTCAAACTCCATGCGGATAATGATTCCGGATTCCATGAGAGTGGACCTGGACTGGTGGTCATCTCTCAGCAATCTGTCTGGGTGGCAGGGTTTCAGTACCCGGTCCCTATGGTGACGATCACGACGGACTCCTCCCTCCTCGGGTGGGGTGTGACGTTAGATCTCTTTCAGGTCTCGGACCTCTGGTCTCCTCAGGACAAGCTCCTGCACATAAAATAAATCATTTGAAGCTTCTGGCGATTTTTCTGGCGCTCAAGGCATTCAGACCTCTCATTGTCAACAAGGTGGTCTGCATAAGAACGGGCAATGTGGTGTCGATGTACTACATAAACAAGCGGGGGGGAACGAAGTCTTCCCGTCTCGTGGATCTGGCCATTCAGATTTGGGAGTAGGCCGTGCTTCATGGGGTCTGGCTGCTTGCAGTGCACATCCCGGGCCGGCTGCATGTCACCGCGGATGCCCTCAGCCGGCGGACAGTGGTCAGCTACGAGTGGGAGTTGAAGGCGGAGATCCTATCTTGGATTTTCTCGCGTTGGGGCACACCGCAGATGGACCTCTTCGCCACAGCGATAAACAAGAAGCTTCATCAGTACGCCTCCAGAGGGGGGCTGGGAGCTTCCTCTCTGGGGGACACACTCGAGTCCCATGGCACAACATGAGATCTTACGCCTTCCCGCCTCTGGTTCATCGAGCAGTTTGGAAGTTGAAGAGTTCTGTCAACTGTTCTCTTCTACTGATAGCTCTGTAGTGGCTGGCCAGGTTTTGGTTCTCAGAACTTCAACACCTGTCGGTGTGTCCGCCGATCAGGTTACCAGTAACTCCCGATCTTCTTCACCAAAGGGAACAGCAGATGTGGCACCCCTCCCCACAATCGCTCAGCTTGGCGGCATGGTGCCTGAGTTCAGGTCTTTAGAGCATCTGAATTTGTCTGCGGATAACATGCGTATTATCCAGGCAGCCAGAAAACCCTCGACCAGATCTCAGTACAAGAGTAAAAGGCTCAGGTTCTGTCATTGGTGTATAGAGAAGAATTTGGATCCAAGGGGGGGCCACGGTTGACACAGTGTTGTCCTTCGTGTCCTCCCTATTAGAGTCAGGAGTTCATGTTCTGTCATGCAGGACTTACCTTTCAGCGGTCTCCGCTTATCTTTCTACGGATCAGTGTTCGTTTTCTCTGACTAACCCAGTGGTAAAGAGGCATTTCACTGGTTTAACACGCCTTTTCCCTCCAGTTCGTAATCCACACCCGCCATGGGACCTGAATGTTGTCCTGACGGCGCTGTGCCATAAACCCTTTGAGCCAATGGCTACTGTGGACCTCAAGTACTTGTCTTGGAAAGTGTCCTTTTTGGTCGCCGTCCCATTGGCAAGGAGAGTGAGTGAGCTCCAGGCATTGTCAGTGGAGCATCCTTTCTTGGTCTTTCACAAGGACAAGCTAGTCCTTCGAACTAATCCGACTTTTCTGCCGAAGGTAGTGACAGAATTCCATTTGAATCAATCGATCTCCCTACCGGTCTTTTTTCCGAACCCCGCCTCTGAGGCGGAAAGGGTTCTATACTGTCTTGATGTCCGAAGAGCTGTTAAGTTATACCTGGATAGGACTTCCGAGCTTAGAAGTTCTTCTCAACTTTTTGTGACTTTCGGCAACCCTCAAGGCAAGCAGGCGTCCAAGGCAACTATTTCTAGGTGGATTGCCGCCTGCATCACGGAGTCTTTCACTATCCAAAAGCTGAAACCTCCTAATGGTATTCATGCACACCTGGTGCGGGGCAAGGCATCTGCGGTTGCTTTTCAGAAGTATGTTCCCTGGGAGTCCATCGCTAGGGCAGCTACTTGGGCCTCTCCATCTGCTCTCTGTAAGCATTACTGCCTCGATATGAGTTCTAGAGCTGATGCTCAGTTTGGTCAGGCTGTGCTGAAGAACCTTTTTCAGTAAGGGGTATTTCCATCCACCCGTAGTTCCTGTAAGGAGTGCTTGGGAATCTCCCACAAGTATGGAGGAAAGGGGACGGGACGTAGGAGTATTACCAGGTTACTCACCGTAGTGACCACCTTACTCCTAGTCCATAGCCCCCTTTCCTCCATACGCCCGCCCGTCATCCCCTCTAATAAGGTTCTTCTGTTATTGGTAATGGGTCTCTGACCTGGCAAAGAAAAGGACTGAGGGGCGATGCGCGGGGCGGAGCCAAGGTGGGCGGAGTTACGGCCGCGTGCCGGGCCCCGCGCAGGAAAGAGAGGAAGGACACATTTTTGGAAAAATGTGGATGTTTTTTACAAAGTGCTCCGGTCCCGTCCCACAGGACGGAGAGATGTCCCACAAGTATGGAGGAAAGGGGACTATGGACTAGGAGTAATGTGGTCACTACGGTGAGTAACCTGGTAATTTTCACAAAGCTAAAATTTCAATATCTAGATCAAGGGCTTCAGTTGTATGAAGTTCATCTTGAGCCTTGAAAAATTCTTTAGAAGTATTTTTTTTCTCCAGAAAAATATCTCTTTGTAAGGTATTCCTTTTTACCTAAAAATGTTTAGTTTTATGAATCCGGGTCTTGGATTTTAATGTGAAACCGTTGCCTGCAAATATGGATATAAGCAAATTACCTCCAGATTGACATACCTACCATTTTCCTCAAGCAACTGGTTAAAATACAAAGGTTGGTTATTGTTAGGATTTTTTTTAGACTCTGGTTTGATCAGTGCCAAGAAATCTGAGGCTTAATTAAGGTGATTTATATCAGTCAGGGTTGCATTTGTGACCAGATTGTAAAATTATACTTGCTGATAAGCTAGTTCTCAAATCTAGTTTTAGCGGTCCTACTAGGCCTTGTGTCATTCGGACCGTGCAAGTGCAGTAGCAAGAAGTGCAGGGGGAGGGGAGAGAAGGGGGGAGTTCTGGTCCAGACAGAATGGATAATAATAGGGTCGGAGGGAAGTGCAGCGCAGAGTGGAGGCATACAGGGCAGGGTGGAGGAGGAGGGGAAGAAGAGGGCCCCTGGGGCTAGGCAAGTGCTAAGGGGAGGCCAGATGCGCAAGTGCCAGGGGATGCAGGGAATACAGTGAGTAAGTACCAAATGCTAAGTGCGAGGACCAGGCTCGATAGGGATGCACACCCCACCTGGCTAGTCAGGGGAAGGGGGCCCGGAAGGGCAAGTTCAGGTTCGGGGGGTGGGGGACCGGGGTGCTGGGGTAGACTGGGCGAGGTGGGCACTGTAGGATTCAGAAGGGACCAGGCAGGCAGTCAATGCGGCAGATGGGGGCATTGACAGGGGAGGAGGAGAGGGAAGGAAGAAGAGAAAATGAGGGTCTTGAGAAGGTTCCAGAACTTAAGGAGATCTGGCTCAAGCCTGAGAGGGACAGGGTGTCCATTCCAGAGAGAGGCTCCTGCCGAAGAGAGAGATCTACCCCCCCACTCTCTGCTTGTAAAAGCGTCTGATCTGCAGAGAGGAAGGGCTCTAGCAGGGAGGTATTTAGGCAGACAGAGTTGGATGTAGCGGGGTCCCAGGCCCCAGAAAGCTTTGTGGATGATGCAAAGGGCCTTGAACTTGACCCTCACAGCCACCGGGAGCCAGTGGAGAGATTTTGGGGCTGGAGAGATGTGGTCCCTGGGCTTTAGGTCAAGGATAAGTCTTGCAGTGCTATTCTGGATTGGTTGAAGGGAGGATAGAGGCAGATTGAGGAAGAGGCTGTTGTAGTAGTCCTGCCTAGAGAGGACCAGAGCTCTGGAGACATTGAGTTTCTGAGGGAAGGTGAGGAAAGGGAGAATGTCTCTGAGGAGGTGCAGCTGAAAGTGGGCCTTCTTGTCAAGGTCTGCGATCTGAGGAGAGGAGAGAGAGGAGTCAAAAATGACACCAAGGTTTTCAGCCTCACAAGAGGGTGAGGGAGGGGACCAATGCAGGGCAGCCACAGAGTAGGAGGGAAGGAGTGAGTAGGGGTCCCAATGAGTAGGATCTCAGTTTTACTGGCATTAAGGCAGAGATCGTTAACAGCACCCCATGCCGAAATAGCAGTCGGACAGTCAGGAATGAGAGGGGAAGAAAAGGAGGCAGTGGAGGGAAGCTTGAAGATGAGCTGTGTGTCATCTGCATAACATTGGAAGTGAGGAGAGAAAGTGGAGATCAAGTGGGCCAGAAGGGCAAGGTAGATGTTGAAGAGCCACAGTGAGAGGATAGAGCCCTCAGGGATGCCACAGGTGTAGAGTGTGGTGGAGGAATGGGCCCAGTTGATCCTGGCAAGGTCGGTCAACCCATCCAGTGTACAGTCCATGATGCCAAAGGTATCACAGAGCTGATATATAAGGGTGGCATGATTGACTGTATCAAAGGCAGTGAAAAGATGGAGAAGGATGAGATTGGAATCGAGATTTGAGATCAAGTCTTCACGGGTGTTCAGAAGAGCAGTTTCCATGCCTCGGGCTGCTCTGAAGCCAGACTGGTGTTCCTTAAGACAACCAACAGATTCAGTGTGGTGGATCAGTTGGGAGATGACCAACTTCTCCAAGAGTTCGCCTAGGAAGGGGGTAATGAAGATAGGGCACTAGCTAGCCAGGCAGGAAGGGTCGGCAGAAGGCTTTTTAAGGATAGGGTGCACAAGGGAGTGCTTGAGGGCTAGTGGGAAGGAGTGATTGCAGAAATCAGCCCAGGCTGGAGCAAAGGAGGCAATGTTGTCCTTGATAGTTCTGGAGGAGCAGGGGAGCACCTGTTTGGAGGAGACCTTCATAGAGATGACTTGTTTATAGACCTCATCCGGTGCTATGGGCGAGAAGGAGGAGAGTAGGAGGGTATGGGCGAGGAGGGACAGGGGAGGCCTGAGAGCGAGTGAGGGAGGAGAGAGGGGAGTGGAGAGGAGGAGAGTGAGGACAGGATGTCCTGAGTTTTGGTTGTGAAGTGGGAGGCCAGTGCAGTGCAGAGGGCCTAGGATGGCAGAGAAGTGGAGATTTGCGAGTTCTTTGCAGATTTTGAACAGTGTTGTTGGTGGCCCCAGAGATGCAGGCTTGGATATGGGCCCTCATCTTCGAACGGATGGAGAGTCTGCAATGCCTTTGGAGCAGCCAGCAGGCCAGTCTGTCAGTGGATGTGCTTGAAGCAAGTCACTTTCATTCAGCAACTCTGCACTTGCATTTCAGAGAGGCAACGTCAGAGTCATACCAGGTGTTGCGCTTGGAGGCAGGCTTAATGCGGATCCTCATGATAGGGGCAAGGATGTCAATGGTGTTGGAGATGGAGAGGTGAAGGTTAGCAAGGGCTGTGCCAGCTTGATAGTCAGTGGCTGGAGTGGGAGGGGAATGAAAGTGGCGGCAAAACCAGCAGCTGACACTCCCTTCATCAGTCGAATGACAGAGAAGGAGACTGGCAGTGCGGGCAGAGGCTTAGCCGGGGTACCCAAGAGATCCAGATGAGAGGACAGAAAAGCATGGTCAGACCAGGAGAGAGGTGTAGTGAGAGAGTTGGAGATGGGGATGTCTGCTGAGATGAGAGCATCCAAGGTGTGTCTGACTGAGTGGGTCGGGCCGGAGGGAAGAATAGAGAGGGAAAGAGAGTCTCAGAGGCTGCAGAAGAGTCCAGTGGCCACATCAGGAGAGTCAAGGTGAATATTTAAGTCTCCAAGAAGGAGAACCTCGGAGGTAGAGGCCAGGAGAGAAGAGGTGAGGTCAGACCACGCTGAATCGAAGAGGGAGACCGGACCAGGGGTCCTGTAGATGGTGGCGAGAGTCAGCGACAGGATAGGAGAGACACCAAGCCTGCAGACGAGGCATTTTGAAGAAAGAGCAGGACTGAGTGGGTATGATAGTAGCAGGGACCCATTCACGGAAGATTAGGGCTGCTCCACCTCCAGACCGGTTAGGCCTGGGCTTAGAGCGGATCTTGTAGCTCTCAAGGAACAATGTGTCAGTGAACCACATCTCAGTGAGAGCTAGAACGTCATGGCCAAAGTCTTCCAAGGTGGTGACCGATGTCAGAGGAGTGTTTAACGGAAGAGCAAGAGTTGAGGGTAGCTAAGTGAAGCTGGTTGCCACCTTTGAAGTTCTTCAGAGGAGGGGCACAGGGATTTGGTACACCCGTCCGTGGTGGCAAAGTGGATGGTGGTGGCAGCAGGAGGAGTGGCAGGAGAAGGGAGGAAGAGGAAGAGGAGGAGAAGAAGGAGGAACAGGGGGAGGAGGAGGAACAGGGGGAGAAAGTGGAGGAGAAGGGAAGGAGGAAGTGAAAAGGAAAGTCAGTGATAGTCTGCCTGGAAGAAGCATTGACGTAGGTGTCGGCAATGGGCAGGCCTGGGTTGGAGATCAGGAGATCTTTATTGAACTTTGTTCTTTCCAGGCTTCGAAAGAGAAGTAGGATAGGTAACAGAGTAGCAGTTAGAGTAGATAGAGGAGATGGAAAGCACCATGGAGGGAGAGAGCAGAGAGATGGAAGGGGGACAAAAGAAACGGATGGAGAAACTGCACAATGCACAATTAACTCACCAGGGGGCCTAGCAGCAAGACAGGCACAGACGAATCACGTCCACTTGTGTAGTAGCAAGGCTACAGCCTTCCAAGTCCTCACCCCACAGGACACCTGGCAATCGAAACTCCTTGTAGGGTGTCGCCTGCCACTTGCATTGTGAATCACACACCCTCCAATGTTACTGCAGGGTTGCACTCCTTAATGAGCACTGGCTGCGCCTCTGGAGATGATAGTCCAACACTGTGGACCCGGGAAGCTCCCACTATTTCTGTATATTTCTGTGCTGAGTGCCCAGAAACTGCCCTCTTGTTTCATGCTGGTGCTTTTCTTCCTCGCTGTAGGTTGTTTGGTATGTGCCCACTACAGAAGTCTTTTTGAAATGTCTCCAGAATCGGTTTCTGCAGCTGTTCTGTGATTAGGGAGATCATGATGATCATACAGAGAAGGAAAGGTGTCAGCAGGCCAAGTTCCCGAAATGCTCAACTGTTTTTGTGGGTTAGTCTTGTTCCATTACTGGGATTCCATAGTTTAACCTTTTTGTCTGTTTATTTCTCTGTCCCCTCCTCCTGCTTTGTTCCGATCCTCCTATTAAATGCTCCACTTATAGATCCAAAGATCCTAGCGGCTGTCCAGTCTCTGGCCCAAGCAATCAACGCCACCCTGATGGTGCAGCGGCTCCTCGCTCAATCAGCCCTTGCCAGTGGGGCCTTCTGATGGCTGCTGTCCCACTACGGAGGCCTCCGTAATCCAAGGTTCCCTTTTCGGACCACGCAATCCACACATTCAAACATGGCAGCCTGCACTGAGTTTCATCAAGCTCAGTGTTATGGGTCTCTCCCAAGCTGCTACGAGGCCCACAGACAGTGAAGAGCGACCCCCACTCAAATCGGAAGCAGCACTGCCCCGGATCACTGCATGAACCCGGTGTGGGAAACAAACTCCCCAGTAGGAAGATGCCGGTGGTCCGCGACCACATGGGTGCTGAAACTTGGCCTCAGCTCTCAGGTGGATGTGCTTGGCCGACCCCCACAACAGGCGCCAGTAGTTATCAAGGCCAGTGCCAAGTGGAGGCAGCAATGTATCTCAGGAGCCGGCTGGTTAAAACAGCAGTTGGTCATAAATCTAACAGTCGAAAGCAGAACTCCTTCATCAGAACTAAAATAAATAAATATATCTCTAGGAGAGCAATTAACAGAAAGCATCTTAAAGACAGGTTCAACCAGATAAGATGCCGGGTAACATGACGGATGCATGAATCCTGTTTTGTCTGAAATAATGCGAGGTGGCTTACCACTAGAATGTGTTGTGGCTATGCCACTTGATTTGATAACATCTTTAGCAGGGACCTATTCAGGGAACATCAGGGCCACTGCGCCTCCAGACCGGTTAGGCCTGGGCTTGGAGAGGGTCTTGTAGCCCTCAGGGAGGAATGTGTCAAAAACAGTCACAGAGCTGTCAGTGAACCACATCTCAGTGAGCGTGAGGACGTCAAGGTCAAAGTCTTCAAGGAGGTGACAGATGTCAGAGGAGTGCTTAACGGCAGAGCGAGAGTTGAGGGTAGCTAAGTGAAGCTGGTTGCCATTATTGTGCATTTGTTAGGTGCTTATACAACAAGTAAATTGTGTTTCAAAGTGCCCATGGCAACAGGGAAAGAACATGGTATTGAACAAAATATAAGTTTGAGGAAAAACGACCAACCTACTCTGCCTTGTGAATATTCAGAACATGCAAGTGCAGTGAGAGAAGAGGGGAGGAGGGAGTGGGGATAAGTGCTGGAATGTCTGTGTTCGTGGGCAGCAGATGTAAGTGCCTAGTACAGTAAGTGCTAGGGAGCATTGCGCTGCTGTAAGAGTAAGTGCAAGCCTACAGTGGGGTAGGCTGGTGGATGCTGAGGCAAGTGGTGTGTGTAAGCAGAAGCTGAGTTGATTGGGGTTTTGGTAGGCCAGGGCCCTGAGGACACATAAGGGCCCCGTTTACCAATCGTAGCGACTGTGAGGTTAGCAGAGGAGGGAAGAAGGGAAGGAGGAGGTGAAAAGGAAAGTCAGTGATACTCTGCTTGGAAGAAGCATTGACGTAGGTGTCAGCGATGGGCAGGCCTAGGTTGGAGACTAGGAGATCTTTCTTGAACCTTTTCCTTCCAGGCTTCAAAAGAGAATTAGGATAGGTGACAGAATAGCATTTAGAGTAGATAGGAGGGATGGAAAGCACTGTGGAGGGAGAGAGCAGAGAGATGGAGGAAAGAGAGGGACGGAGAAACTGCACAATTAAATCACCAGGCGGCCTAGAAGCAAGGCAGGCACAGACAAATCAGGTCCATTGGTGTAGTAGCAAGGCTACAGCCTCCCAAGTCCTCGCCCCACGGGACACCTGGCAATTGAAACTCATTGTAGGGTGTCACGTCCCACTTGCGTTGTGAATCACACTCCCTCTAATGTTACTGCGGGGTCGCACTCCTTAATCAGCACTGGCTGCCCCTCTGGAGATGATAGTCCAACACTGTTTGCCTGGGAAGCTCCCACTATTTCTGTATATTCCTGCGCTGGGTGCCCAGAAACTGCCCACTTGTTTCATGCTGGCACTTTTTTTCTTCACCGTAGGTCGTTTGATTTGGGCCCACTACAGAAGTCTTTTGGAAATGTCTCCAGAATCTGTTTCTGCAGCTGTTCTGTGATTAGGGAGATCATAACGATCATACAGAGATGGAAATGTGTCAGTCGGCCTAGTTCCCGAAATGCTCAACTGGTTTTGTGGGTTTGTCTTTTCCTTTACTGGGATTCCATAATTTAACCTCTTTGTCTGTTTTTTGTTTCTCTGTCCCCCCTGCTCTTTTTCAATCTTCCTTTTAAATTCTCCACATATAGATCCAAGCGGCAGCCCAGTCTCAGACCCAAGCAGTCAACGCCGCCCCGATGGTGCAGCGGCTCCTCTCTCAATCAGCCCTTGCCAGTGGGGCCTTCTGATGGCTGCCGTCCCACTGCAGCAGGCCTCCGTAATCCGAGGTTCCCTTTTCGGACAACGCGATCCATACATTCAAAAATGGTGGCCTGTGCCGAGTTTCATCAAGATCAGTGTTTTGGGTCTCTCCCAAGCCGCTCCAAGGCCCACAGACAGTGCGGAGTGACCCCCACTCAAATCGGTAGCAGCATTGCCCCGGATCACTGCATGAACCTAGTGTGGGAAACAAACTCCCCAGTAGGAAGACGCCGGTGGTCCGCGACCACACGGGTGCTGCACTCTGCCTCAGCTCTCAGGTGGACGTGTTCCGCCGACCCCCACAACTGACGCCGGTAGATATCAAGGCCAGTGCCAATGGGCCACTGCGATGTACCTCAGGAGCCAGCTGGTTAAAACAGCAGTTGGTCCTAAATCTGGCAGTCGAAAGCAGAACTCTCTGATTGTAACTAAAATAAATAAATGTATCTCTAGGAGAGCAATTAACAGAAAGCATCTGACAGAAAGGTTAAACCAGATAAGATGCCGGGTAACATGACAGATGCATCCAAGAATCCTGTTTTGTCTGAAATAATGCAAAATGGTATACCACTAGAACGTGTTGTGGCTTTGCCACTTGATTTGATAATATGTTTAGTCATGTCAATGTCCAAAAGGATGCCTGTGTTTGAATTTTTAATGTGGGAAAAGAAGGGGCCATCCCCCAAATTATACAAGAGGGAAAGTGCAGATCAGGAAGTGCATACAGGAAGTAAGCCCAAAAGACCTACCTAATAGTGTGCCCACTGATTATGTGACGAGAGGGCACTGTAACTAAGCAAAGTTAAGTTGTGAATCCCCTCAGGTTTTGCACACAAACACAAGGAATGACCACCCCTAAAATGTTAAATACTTTAAATACCAGGAAAAGGCCTGATTTTGAGATGCAGAACATAATTGTCTCTGTAAAAAAACAGGTAGTAGTAGAATGGGTCTGAAAATATAAACCCGAAAGCAAAGTGAACCTAATATTTGGAACTCTCCACCTGCAGCGGCTCCTTTGATTTCCCAGACCCCAGAGTTATTATCACTAAAGACTGAGTCAATGGAATACCTCATAAGTAAATGTATACAATGGATTAGCACCGACTGATGAGCCCAGTATGGTCTTAATTGCCAGGAGAGGAGAATGGGTTGGTGGTACACCAAAAAGATTGAGAGGGGACTGTATAGCGGTATCCTTTAACAAACCAAACATTGTGACCTGCATACTAAACTCTAACCTGCCAGTTAACCCTGGGGAGGACACATTAATTATCCTCTTTTAGAGTTATTTTTATACTGCAGCTACGCGAAAAAGCCTGCTGTGCTTACTGGGCTAAAACTCTGTAAATGAGGGACTGTTCGAATGGGTAGCCTAGAGACCTGTTATTACATCATCGTTTTGACATTTTGACAAGTTTAGATGAGCTAGACCAGGGTTGTCCAACTCCGGGCCTCGAGGGCAGGAATCCGGATAGGTTTTCAGGATATCCCCCACTAATATTCATGAGAAGACATTTTCATACATTTAGAATCATTGTATGAAAATGTATCTCATGAATATTAATGAGGGCTATCCTGGAACTCCAATGTGGTTCTGAACATCACGGCCTGGATTTGAACAACCCTGAATAGACTACAGAGAAATTCTGCAATCCCTCAGAAGATACTGAGTTACTAAAAGAAATGCCTTTAGTAACGGAGGAGATTGAGAGCTGTGACAGATGACATAATCTTATCATGGGGAGCATGAATTTTGTCTTGGAATATTGCAGCTCTGAAGTTGAAGTGAATTGACCAAGATTAGCCCTCTTTGAATGATACATGTGAGTTGGTATTACTAAAGAACACCTAGGTCTCATGCCTTTTCATCAGGTGGTTATATTATTATCTGTTACCCAGCCAGAAAAGGCATAAAAGTACAGATCTGTGGTGGGGACAGGGGGGTTATGTACCCTGATATTGTTGATCGTTATGGAACACGTTGATAATGTCCATAAATTAGATCCTGTTAAGATGGATTTCTGAACGCTGACCTGTGGGCAGAGGTTCAGGGGGCCAGCCTAGTTTCTTGGAACAGGGTAACCTTCTGGACAAGCCAAACCAATCAAGGTAGCTTGATGGCGGTCAAGACTAGGTCTTAGGAGGGGTGAGGGTGACTGAAAGACCTCAATGAGCACACAGAGTAAAGGACACTTACAAATCACTCCCAGTCAGGTGTAGATATATTAAAAATACAAATACATTTATTTCAAGGCCTTTGAGTTTCAACACACAAATCAAATAACAGTAATACTATTAAGCCAACACAATCCTATCTAAATACATCTATACAAGACCAATGGGTTCTAAAGGGTTAATGCACGGAATGGGTCCACAACCTAAAAAGGGAAGGAAACAGGCAGTGCAAATAGCCTTTAGTCCCTTCTGCATCCAACACAACCCTAACTGAGAGGCAGTCCAATCCCTAAGAAGAGTGGAGCCTAATGCTGAAATGTACTTGCAATGCTGGCGCACGCGGTAATGCAGATGGCCAAGACGGGGTCTCTTCAAGGGGCTGTAGCAGCTCAGGAAGGTGGGTGAGGTGATGAAGAATAGGTTCCCACTATTCGAGGAGGGTCTCCACTTGAGGGGAGAGTCGATTCCAAGAGTTGGCAATAGTTCGCTAGTTCGGACTAGCAGTGGAAAGGAGAGGGGCCCCCATGGGCCACTCATGCGTAAAAATGGATGGAGGCGCTAGGGGGAAACCAGTTAGGGTTGCGATTACTCACCGACCCCCGGCGCACTCCGGACCAAACTTAGGCAGTCAAGTCCACTTCAGTTGCAGGTTCAAGTGTGGCAATTTGGCGGCTGTGCGGCTTTCAGCGACGAAGATACAGCGATGATTCCCAAACTGTACAGTGGTGATTTCTCTGCTCCTGGTGGATGGATCAGGCCAGTTTCAATGCAGCAGGCTTCAGGGGCAAGAGGGGTACAAATGCAGTGCACCTGCAAAGTTCATCACCACGGCTGGGCGACACAGTAACTGCGTATACTCCGGTTCGGGCGCATTCACTTTACTCCAGACCTGAGAACGCCAAGTGTACGAAATTCGG
The DNA here is from genome assembly GCF_040938575.1 of Ambystoma mexicanum. Taxonomy (NCBI): domain Eukaryota; kingdom Metazoa; phylum Chordata; class Amphibia; order Caudata; family Ambystomatidae; genus Ambystoma; species Ambystoma mexicanum. Next base: position 1,236,997,512 of record NC_090927.1, on the reverse strand, counting down.
TGTGAGAGTGCCGTGAACACAGAGCTAGCGATGTACCAGCGATGTACCAAGTTTCGAGGGCCTCCTTGAAACGGTGATGGTATCAGGGCAAAGAGTCGGTGTAAATTGGTCAGCCAACTGGTTGGCCCAGGGACACTTCCGAGAAGGCTTACTTGCAGGGTTTGATGAAGGTGCAGAGAATAGTTGGTCCCACTATTCCAATGGGTCGAAGCGTCTTCGTAGACCTTCTAGGACGACCAGATGCAGAGGGGTCCCACGGCACAACAGCAGGCTCAGGGTGCCAAACATTCCAGTGGGTCACCAGCAGTTCCTCAACTCGGCTTCTTAGTTTCAGGATACTTGGATCCCATCCTTCGTTCAGTGAGAACTCCAGAGATCGACATGGTATGGGTGTTTGGGGCCTTCTCTTATCCAGAATCTCCTTCGCGCCAAAACATAGAGGACCCAATGGGAGATCTGCTCACATACAGGCATACCATACGTGGACCAATCACGGACCACGGTGGTCCCTGGCATTCACAGCACTCCAGACTCTCTGGCATCCAGGATGTGTATTGGGAACAGACATTCCGGCCCACATCCTGGAGGCACACACACAAGGCATGCAGAAGCCTGCGAAAGCTTGGCACTTCGTGAGAAAATGCATGCCCAAATAAGGACTGAACCGGGTCGGCTCGACCTGGGGAAGGTGAAGGGGCAAGATGGCCAAAGGACAGGACAAAGAACTTCGTGGCATGGCCATTTTGGAGCCAGGCCACCTATTTGTGCCAAACACGGTAATCATGGTTTACCTGGCAGGAAAGGGTTAAAAATATACCAAATGATAAACTGCCACCAGCCCTGTCCAAGGCACATCTGCACTTCTCCTAAAAAATCCTTCAAGAGTATCTAGGGCCTTTGGAAATGAATAATAGACCCAAATGCACTTTACTGAAAGGTACAATGCATACTTCTTACATCTTGCAGAAAAGTTGCAACATTGGAAAGGACTAAGGAAAACAAAGTCTACCAGTACTGACTGTCTTAAGGGCATGCCAGTTTCCCCATAAAAAGTGAGCGAAAAGCCCAGAGGAGTGCAGCAGAAGGTCGGGCTTCTCTGGTAAAGTCAGACTATGGTGTTAAACATCAGCACAAAGTTGGGGGGGGTACACAACGGAGGGAAAATTACACATGAAATGGTTATCTTTCCTAACAGATCCCATCCAAGTTATAAAAATAACGCTCTCTAAAGGTTCCAAGATATGTTTGGTAAGTTGTTATAATTCACCTTATAAAGCAAACTGTGTGCCTTTCCTTGAAAAGATGTATACTAAGAATAATGGATTCAGAAATGAAACGTGTAACGTTATTCATAAGGGTGGAAGGGTTACCATTTAATTGGGCAACGGTCCCCCAGAGGGCTTCCTTGATAATGAGGATATGGCATATGGCATACCCACCCCAAACTGAAAGATGGTAGAATAGATACTACTGATTATATTGTATACAATTTGGTAAATAACTAGGGACTGCGAACAGTAAATGGTTCGGCTTCTCCAGACACAATGTGGCCTTACCTTTAATGCCCACCAAGGTAAGTCCACCATATCTTATTTTATGCGGTGTCCTATTTGTATTATTAATCAATAGTTTTGTTCTATTGTTAAGGAGCGACAGTGATCATTTGCCCTCATTATTTATATCCAACAATTTAAATGGGTCCAAGGGAATCCGTATAACTACAAAACCTGGAGCCGTTGAGGGAGCAAATACAAAAAGAAATAGACGGGACGTTGTCCTTTGTGAATCCAAAGTGGAACAACTTTTTGTTGAGAGCTTGCTCCTGTTTGAAGAATGTTCCACAGAGAGCTCTGCAAAAGATAATATTCTAGAGTGTTTTGATTTACGGTTAGGAAGAATGGGAACTGCTCAATCCATTGATGACAAGTGTGGAAAGAAAATAAACCCTCTGCCCCCAACCCCACCTGGCTAGACTATCAATGTAAATTGGCAAAGAAAATGTAGTGTATGCGGAAGCCGTTAATGTCAGAGGAAAGAACTGTCTGAGAATGCCAGAGAAACTTTAACCATATCTGCATTTTGGGAGATGGTTTCACAAGGCCCAACATATTTATCTAAAAGAGAAGTAGAAACCACTGTCCCAGTGGAGTGTTGGTTTGAGAACGTTCAACTGTATAAAATGAAGGAAACACTGCATTAAAGGGTAGGCCAGTAGAATCTGAATAGCCCTCAATATCGTGAGAAAGCAGTTTCAAGGTGGTTGATACTCAGATCATCGGTATGAACCTAAAAGAAGTGTTGGAGGTGATAACAACATGATCATCTGATAAATGTCCAGGTGATGGCTTAGTGCCATATGACTTGGATAAACTGCATTGAAGCATCTTGTTACCACTTTTAAGTAATGTTTCTAATGCTATGCTGACAAAGTGGCAATATCCAATATCTTGTCCAATTTATAAAAAAGGAGATATACAGAACTCATCTAACTGTAGGCAGATTTTCCTGCTGGACAATACACACTTTTAGGATATTTGTTCAGGTGGTTTTAGATAAATCAATGTTATGGGTGAAATAATAAAAACACCAATTCAACTGGGTTTTTAGGACGGTCTTAGTCTAAAACCTCAGGATTTAAATTTCTATGTGAATTCCATGCTTTTTGATTTTTTTGAAAAATGTATGTTAAGACAATAAATGACAAAAGTATACAAGTAGACATTTGACCTCATTTGACAGTATTCTCTGTGCCAATACCACCAAGCTCAAATACCATTACGGTCACTTGTATTGACTCTATATCCACCAGATTGCGAGTGGCCACATTAAATCCCCATTCATGGAATTCCTCAGAACTCTTTTGTGTATTTGGAGCATTTAAAGCAGCCAGTAATTCTGTCTTGAGTAAACCTTTCCATTTTTTTAAGGTACTGTGTGGTACAAACCTCCAGCCAGGTGCTGAAGATTTTTCCTCCACATTAACTACAAACTTGGAATATAGCGGTGTGATCAATGTGGCATTAATTCAGTTACTACAGTTCAGACACTACATTTGCACCCACTAAAATATTGATGTGAACCTGGATAGCAAGGCAGGCTTTCTTTGTTAACGCGGCATGCACAGCATAATTCATAGCCCTGAGGGTTGGGAGAGGGAGCTGACCCTTAACTCGAAAGACCTTTTGTGAGTGGCTGGAGGGCTTGCACACTGGGTCATTGTAACCCGTGGTATTCATAGTCCTATGAACTTGCAGATCCACATGGCAACCACTACAAACACCCAAACAGCACTCGCTTCGACCTTCATTATTCTTGAAGCCGACATGAGTGACACAGTGCTTTACAGGTATGCCCCCACCAACAAGCCCGTCATAAAATTCATCAAACAGATGCAACATAGGATAGTCCAAGATAATTAACCAATCACATTATCAGGGTCATGCATTTTATATCACATTAGTTCCGTTCAGGCTGTTTCGTTAGCTACAAATACGGGGACCGCATGTCTAACCGCGCATGAGAGGGTGTAACGCTCACCTTGTATCTACAATGACGCCGCTCGACTTGGCTGGATTGCTTCTGACTTGGATTCACCTCCCCCGGGTACTCGTTCTGCTGAGGATCTATTCTGGAAGACAGGAGTTCTGTTTTAACCACAATCTCCTTCTCTCGGTGCCCATCTCCCAAGTGCCCCCCAGCAACCCCCTTAGAAACTTCCTCACCTTGTGTTTCGATAAGGTGCGCTCTCCGTCCTGCAGTTCTGTGCAGGGGCGCGTCGTGGCCGGGCACCTTACAGCCAAGTTACTTCACTGGCGTGGGCCCTGGAGTCCAGTCCTGCTGCGACTCCGCTCTTGAGGAAAGTCTATAGTTCTTAAAGAGTGTGTGTCCGTAATTTGTAATTGAGCCAACCTGTGTTGTTCTTCCCTTGCAGGTCGAGAAGTTCCTGGAAGAAGTGCGATCAGATGGAAGAGGGACGTAGAGTGGAAGATGTCTGAACCGCCGTCTCACCCTAAGTTACATGGGGAATCCAGACGTGGACCCCTTGCTCACTATTCTTAGAGAGGCACAGCTCCTCCCTACTGATGAGGTCCAATCAGACCGAAACACGTGTCTGGGGATGCTGTTGGTACTCTTGTTCAGAGGAGAATTGCCTAGCATTTCGGTGCTGGATTGCCCTAGGGCAGGACAAAGACTGATATGTTTGGGATATTTCTTCTCTGTGAAAGATAGTGAGCTAAAGACTCTGGGTAAGTCTCTCGTAACCAGGACTAATGTCTGGCAGAGGGATTCCCAGGACCCCCGTGTTAATTTTCTGGAATTATATACAATAATTGCTAGACTCATTAAAGGTTCATTTCAGGCACACTTCAGGGGGTGAGTCACTGATTTAGTCTGTTGTTAAACGCCTCAACTCAGCCTTTCATCCTTCTGAGGTCGATAAGTGAGCACCAACACAGGTTGGGTGATATTGGGTGTATATTTTTTGTATATAAAGTGCTTAAACCTAAGTGCTATATAATAACACATCATTATCATTTAGGCATGGACGTCTGCTTGCATTCACAGTAATTTGTTAATATGGGCCTATCCACAATGATCTTAACGATACATATGCCGATCCATTCTTGTATGAAATGTACATCACATTATAGTGATATCGTAACCATATTTTTCATAGTGCAGAATGCTATGTGATGCCACTTTCTGTTTTGTCAACGGGTGAAAGGTCGTTTTCCATCGCTTCCCGCGATATCACTTAGGGATGGGGTCAAATGACATCACTTCCTGTGATGTCATCAGGGGGGTCAAGGGTCGTGTGATGTCACTTCCGCTACCGCTGGCATTTTGGTGAAATGACATCCCTGCCTTTCTGCAGTACAGGCATAGCTGCTGTTCTCTCCTCTTGTCCCTTTGTGCTTTGGTTAGAGGGGGTCTAACCCCTCCAAGTTGCATCGGTTCTACAGAACTTTCTGTTCCTCGCTGGGCATGCTCTTTGGAGCGCACGAACATGGAGCGTGCATCCGGTTTACTTCGTTCCTGCAACCTATGGTCAAGTTGAACTACCAGATTAATGAACTCGGCAAAGTCCTTGGGTGGATCCACTACTTGGGCGAGTACATCCTTTAACTCCCCTTGCAAGCCCCGGTGGAACAAGATGGTTCTTTTGTCCTCTGGCCATTCTGCTTCGACCACAAGCCTGTTAGAGCTGAGGTAGCTATGTATGTCAACAGATCTTGGTTTCCTTGGCGGAGGGACAAGAGTTTGTTGTCTAAGGCCTGTCCATGAGAACGACAGGCGAAGAGCTTTTCCAACTCCAGTTGAAAGCCCCCAAAATCGTGAAACAGCGAATCATCCCGGCTAATGAACGGTACCGACCAGTCTGCAGCACTGCCACTCAAGTAGGACAACACAAAGGCCACTCTGGACTGGTCATTGGGAAATGCCCCAGGTCTGCACAAGAAGTGGAGGTGACACGGATTCATAAAGGTCGCGTATCTTGGAGGATCCCCCGAGAAACGCTCCGTTGGAGCTAGTGGAACTGCCCCAGGAAGGGTAATCTGCGCTGGATTGCTCCTGGGGGTTGGCATCGATGGGCTTATTCCAGGCAAAGGGGTTTGTCCGGCCTGTGATTAAAGGAGTTGTCTGCCGAGATCATCAGTACGTTCTTTGGCCACAATTAGTTCTTTCCACAAGGCATTGGTTTCTTGTCGGGCTGAATGTACTTCTGCGCGTAACTGCCCCAACATCTGAGCCAACTGGTCGGTTTCCGAGGTTTCCATGCTGGCGCCCGGGTGGATTATAATGTTTGGGCTTCGCGTTCTGTAGCGCTCACCTTGTATCCACAGGGACGCCGCCCGACTTGGCTGGATTGCTTATGAGTTGGATTCACCTCCCCCGGGCACTCGCTCTGCTGAGGATCTATTCTGGAAGACAGGAGTTCCGTTTTAACCACAATCTCCTTCTCTCTGAGCCCACCTCCCAAGTGCCCCCCAGCAACCTCCGTAGAGTCTTCCTCACCTTGTGTTTCGATAAGGTGCGCTCTCCGTCCTGCAGTTCTGTGCAGGGGCGCGTCGTAGCTGGGCACCTTACAGCCAAGTTACTTCACTGGCGTGGGCCCTGGAGTCCAGTCCTGCTGCGACTCCGCTATTGAGGAAAGTCTATAGTTCTTAAAGAGTGTGTGTCCGTAATAGTAATTGCCCTGTTAATCTCCTCCTTCTCTCGCAGGTGTAGAAGGGACGATGAAGGTGTCGAGCTGATGGAGAGGGCGGTGCTCGTGATGGTAAGTGAATGCGCAGAGCGCGGCGCTATGAGCGTCTTTGTAATTGAGCCAACCTGTGTTGTTCTTCCCTTGCAGGTCGAGAAGTTCCTGGAAGAAGTGCGATCAGATGGAAGAAGGACGTCTGGACGGCCGACGAATACCAGGAGAGCTTTGCTAGGTAAGCGCGAGTCGGGAGGGTGTTGGAATCGGAAGATGAGCGCTAACTAAAATTGTCCTCTTCTCTCTCCTCCCTAGGATGTTGCTTGGAGGCGAAGATGGGCTCCGGAGAAGACACTGGAGCGATCGAGGAGCTGGATTGCTGAACAGGTAAGAAGGATTAATGGTGTTCTTCTTCTCTCCTTATAGATGCAGGCCTGGAATGCTGCAAACAGGTCACGATGAACGTCACGCTGTGAGTGCAGAGCAACGCGAAGCGCGTGCTTCAGCTCGGGCGTAGCTTAAATAGCCTACAGGTATCCCAGGTGCCTCTAGGGCGGACCACGCCTTAGTTGCTAGACTGCCTGGTTCAGTTCCGAACCGAACCTTGTGGGGGCAGCCATGCTGGTCCATTCCCCAATGGGAATTCCATCTGCCATATGCGCCTGGCGGCAAAGGCGCCAGGACTGGCTCCAGGAAAGCCGAGAGGGGTAGGATTGGGCCCTTGGGGCCTTGCAGGAACATTGTGGCGAGGCCCAGAGACCCCGAGTCCAAAGGCCAGGGGTTATGGTCGTGACAGAGGGGGAACTCGAAATTGAATTTGAGCACTGCAAACTATTGACAATAGAGTAGCGAAGAGAAACATACGGGACGAATTTTTTCAAAAACAATTATTTATGCTATATAGGTGGGAACTAACCCAGTGACACAGGAAGATCATCATTATCTCTCCTTATTTTCATATCTTGATTACCACAAGTGATGGTAAGAGACTGACTCCGTTCTTTAAGGGGAATTTGCACTGCTCTCAAGGGATTTTTGCACAATTTAAAAACAAAGCAAAACAATTGCAACAGATCGGTGTAGACATGCTCAGGATATTGTCTCTTAACAAACAAACATTATGCTTTATAGGTGGGATTTAACCCAGTGACTCAGGAAGACCATCAGTATTTTTCCTAACACATATATCTCGAACACCACAAGGGATGGTAAGAGACTGCCTTTGTTCTTTAAGTCAGATTTGCACTTGGTCTCAGAGGATTTTGCACAATCTAATGCATGACAGCAGGAATTAAAGTATACCAACCCACACAGGCAACAAATAAAGGACAACTTAAGCTTGCATAACATTGTTAACAATATTAATTTGTACAAATCAGCATGTATTGAATTTGAGTTTCATATGTATATATATTTTTTCTCTTCTTTCTTTTTTGTTTCAAACTCCCTACAATCCTACCCTTTACCCCTCCTCATTCTCTGTCACACACAGAATCTTATTTGTACCTTTTTTTACATGTATTTATTTATTTATGATTGATCAATATGACGTAGTGATTATGAGATATGCCTTGTTTTGAGAAAGGCTCAGTGTGAGCCGAACCACGTGTTAACAATAAAGGGGCCCTACCACTGGAGAACTATGATTAAAAAATTCACAAACAGTCTTGTTTCAGTACTTTAAGATTGGAGTTTACGATCTTATAAACCCAGTGTGGCGCAGTCATTGTGTGGAAACGCCAGAAAATATTTTACAAAAAATATTCCACTTCCATCCAAAATAGTCATAACATCACAAGTCACTTAATTGGCTAAAATCTCCTAACCAATTGCTGCTATACCATCAGCCCATGCGACTCCTGATTAAGTCAACAATGTGACAAGCCGTGGGTTATTTCTTAACATCAGTCGCCAACAACCAACAGCTCAACATCAGGCAGAGAACATGTATGTCATCCTGGAATCCATATGCAGTAACTTTTGTTCTGGAATGCTACGACCACAAGTGATAACTTAAAACGAGTGAGATTGGTAACCAGTGTTGACTGGCCTACAGGGAACTCTGGAGATTTCCTGGTGCGTATCTGCGCCATGGCCCTTTTGTGTGGGTACTCTGGGTTTCTGGTTCAATTGGCTTCTATCCCATGCACCCCAACCCCTTCCTTCCATCACTCCTTATTCTCCAAATCCCTTTGAAGTAAAGAACATTTGTTAAAGCTTTCCGTATCTTATTCTCATGCTTAACAAATGTTGTATGCCCTTTTTGTTATGTTTATCTACTTGTTAATCCTTATATATGAGCTAATGTGCATTAAAATTCACTATTTGAACCAATATTTTCCAAATGTTCTTGTCGGAGATACCCCAAATCCCTACTTAGCGGTGTTGGGCTTGCTTGCACACTGTAATATGAGGCCACTTTAAAAAAAATGTCAGAGCCACTTTTAGTTCAGCCCACTCCTGCTGTTAACATGCATATATTTACACTAAAATGTTATGGTTTCAAGTCTGTCTTAATGGGTAATCTAGCAGATAGACAGTAGACAACTACCATATTCTCTTATTTTTAAAACTCACACTCGAAATGGATCAAATAAAACTCTTATTACCATTGTTCATTATTTTGCATTGGGGTCGTTGGTTGACTCATTTTAGGCTGCAAAGGAAAACTCGGTTTGTGATGCAATAGTACTAGAGAGCACACAGCAAGCAATAATTATGCAACACAAATTAATTTTGGCAGTGTGTTTAGAACTTTTATTTAAAATCTGTAAAACTGCATCAACTCATAGATCAGACTTTCCCCAAAACAAAAAAAAGAACAGTACAGAATAAGTGGGACCAAACAAGGAAAGACAAAACATTTGCCTGAAATTCAAAAAATACAAACATTTGCTACAAGTAGAAAATTAGAAAAAGAACTTTTTTTGTTTTGCTTTTTATCCACAAAAAGTACAAATACAGATATGGTGAATTTGCTGTTATTTCCTGGAAATGGAAAAGAAACACAAAAACAAGATCCTCAAGGTGAAATTAGGCACAGGCATAAAAGAAATTCTGTTTTAATTATTGTCGTAGGGGTACAACACAAATACTTTATTCCGTTCTAGTTTTCTGGTCGACATTTAAAACCAACATCTTTCATGCTTCGTAGGACAACCAGAGAAGAGGGAAAAACAGTGCTACGCATGCATTTTTATCTAACAAACTTTAGGTCTCCTGCACCTTGATTTCCATTTGGTGGAACATTCCAGGTTCCATTTTCTCCATTTTACCCTGTGGGCAGCGGATTGCCATTTGACATTAGAATGTCAATCCGCCAGTCGAAGACAAAGTAGTTCTGAGCTAAATGGGCCCAGGGTCACAAACGTTACCACTAAAATACATACTTGCATACAAAACAGGTTCACAAAGAAGGCTCGGACACTTGGTGTAACATGTCATAACATGTCAGTCACATACATCAGGATATAGAACACAGGCGCAAATGATATCTGTGTATGGCTGCGGAGCATGGGCAAACCCTTCGGTTTAGCACCAACAGTCGTGGCTGTATGAGCGTGGAGGCAGCGTTGACGGTTCTTTGAATGTCCATTGTTACACAAAGTTTGGATTTTTGTCTTCTACTTGTTTACTGAGCTTGAGTGAAGGCCCATACATTGTTTGCAGTTTTGCATTGCTTTCCTGAAGTTCAAAAGGCTTTTCTGGTGTTGGTGGTGGTATGAGAGGTGGAGTTCACAAGACACTGTCAATCTTCGTTAGAAAGGGTAGATGATGAATAAAAAGGGCCCCATATGAGAAGTAAACACTGAACAATAAGTGCTGAATACTTTGAATGAGGGCATAGACAAGAGTAGAGGTGTGCTAGGGTGAACAGCCCTATACAAGAAAATGTGTTCAGATTATAAGCAATCGCAAGTGACCTACGGACAACTTGTGAAGAATTCGTCCATTGTACCAACTCTGGAATATGTACTGTTACATGGTGCGACTGCACGCTAACATAGAGTGCAGACAAGGGAGGGCACCTTACATGCCATTTACAGGTGTGAACATATTAAGTGTGTATATATTTCATATTTAGCCCTGATGCAGATCAACCTATGTGCAACCTTGAATTGGAAAAGTAGTGAACCATTTCCACTAGGCCGTGAAGTGTACTTCTAATAAACACATTCTCCTAAATGGGTAACAGGAGAAAGACATTAGGAGAGATTCTAGATTACTGGTAATCCAGTATTATTTTCAGTCACATGTACTGTCTTTTCCATGCTTAAAGGGGTAGTTAACTCAACATTTTTTATTGTTTAAAAAGATTGCCCATAATGAAAAATATATATAAAACATATTTTTACAAAACGTTCCCATGTAAAATGTTTGGGAAATCAGCCTCAAAGTTTCCACTAGGTGGCATCCATTTTGTACATTTAAGCAGCCTCTTATGTTAATGTTAAGCTCTGCTCTCGCGGCACTAATCAAGCAAAAGCCCCCTACTAGGAGATTTTGATTATTGCTGCTGGGGAGCAGAGCATGCCTCTATTGAGGTCACATTCCTTCTACATATAAAACTTAAAACAAAAGTACCGGCATTTATAAATGCTCCGTGCCCGCCAGCGGGTGGTGGAGTCTTCATAATTGCTGGTACTTTCGTTTTAAGTTTCCACTTCAGCCCGGGAAACTTAAAACAAAAGTCACAGCAATTATGAAGACTCCGCCAGGGCGGCAAAGTCTTCATAATTGCTATGACTTTCGTTTTAAGTTTCCGGGGAATACCGGGAAACTTAAAACAAAAGTCACAGTAGTTAGGAAGAATCCGCTGCACGCGGCAAACCTATATTAATGATCTTGGAAAACTACGGTTGTGCTGTCTAGAGCGAAGATACAAGTACTGTGCATAGGACATTCTTATCCTTTGAACAGAGGGGCCACACCATCTCAGAGGGAAACAACTGCTGTTCAGACGTTCTTTGCGTCTAAAAATAAAGTACTAATCCACAAAGACAATGGAGAAAGACAGTGCATTTTAAGATTTTCAGCTTTTAGATGACATAGCCTCCAGTTCTGTAAAACGAGGAGCTTGTTGATCTCTAGAAACATATATAGTAGCATCCAAGCTGTGGAAACAGACTGTGAGTAGAGAATTGGGGGTGGTGCACAGAGTGTGAGGCCTAAACAGGTGGCGCAAGATGCAAAAATAAGAACCCTTGTAAAGACCTTGATTGTAACAAATACTGAATCCTTTATTTTTGGTATTTAAGTGTTTTGCCACCAAAATGTTGAGAATGGGAAAATTCTGACTGTTAGATCAGTATTATAAACTCCTAAAGTTTAAACCTAGTGGCTCTCGACTTTTTCCATGAATACCTATCTGATGTCCAGGAGGTCAAAGGTAAGACCCTGAAAAAAGGAGGTATTTAGAGTGATAAATGTCAGGTTCACACCTCTTAATCGTTGATTCCTTGCACAGCAGGGACAATGGTAACAATGGTAATCATAGTTTTAACACAGTCCCCAACAGAATTAAGAAAAGAAAGGTAGCCCTTGTAGGTACATAGAAACTACACTAGTGTCTGCTCAGCAGTAGGAAGTCTGGAGTATTTTCATTCTACTGCTTCATTCAGACCCAGTGTAATGGTGTGCAGAGTATAGAACCATTTTAGTTTGTAATTTATGAGCAACTCATGAGCAGATAATATCTCTTGTGTCTGGGTTTTCCAATCCGTGATCATGTGGGAGGAATTGAGCTAGTCAAAGTCTTCTGCAGAAAGAGATTTTAATATTCATTGTTTTTGCTATGATCCTTAATATGTTTAAGAGAAAGGTGAGTACCTTTGCACAAGATATACACATAAAATGAACTATTTCATTAGTATTAACTTCTACACTTTTAGACATACGCTGGCACACAAAAAAGGAAACATTTACTTATTGGTGTAGACACAGATGATGAGGTTATTTTTCAGGAGGAGTGGGCTGGTCTTGCGCATGTTGTGTTTTCCCATTGCTTGTTCATGTTATTATCACATTGTGAGATACAATGATAAGATGGCATACTTGATGAGGAAGATTCTTACAAAACAACACAAAATACAAGGTTTCCGACAACATTTGCCTCAGTCCAGTGTACTTTATAAAGCGGCTAGCTATTTTCTGCTCACAGTTACACACAAGCTGTTCAGTGATCAGAAGATGCTGCTTTTTACAGCATATCAGCAAGTCATGAGCACCACAAAAGAAAGGAGCACTCCCATTGATAAGGTAATGATAAACAAGCTTTCCTAAGGCGCCAGTGCAGACTGATCGGGGATCGTTTCACAAACCTCTGACAGCAAGAACAGTTTTTGTTTCATAATTTGTTTGCAAATTAAATTAAATGTTCAGCAATCCAAGCAGTAAGGTTCATTTAATTTGTTGAGTGAGTTTAGCATAGCTATTGCTGGTTCTTGTAGAAGCGTGTTTTACAAGAGTCATACTTGTAGAGATCTGTAGAGTTGGGATTCAGGGTTTTCTACTGTGAGATATTTTGAGGTAGCCAAAAACAATGCTGACAGTTTGCCTTTGAAGAGAAGGAGGAACATGCGCCACTGATTTCTGGGCCTCTGCATTTAGGTACAGAAGATGCTAATTTGCGGTCTATTGAAATCCACAAAGTAAAAAGTAAACAAAACCTTTCACAAGAAATGACCTACAGTTAAAGGAACACTGTCAACCTTTTACAGTTTAAAATTATTCGTAATTTGTGCGTAACAGGGTTATCTGAATTCTTCTCATCAGTGGCTATTGCTCTGAATACCAGTTTACCAAGGTTCTTAGAAATAAGTACCTCTCAATTTCCTCTACTTTTCAAAGGTTTATGTTGCTGACCTGCCTACTTTTTTCAAGTGATAAAATGTAAACCATTGTTTCATGAGAACAGCCTGGGGAAATGACGAATATGTGTTACTGAACGCTTATAGAATCAAGATGTGTTTGTCTGAAGAAGGCATTATCATTTATTATTATTATTACATTTACAGAGCCCAATTTTCACCACCAATTTGATCATGATAAAGGTGACATTGCCTTTAGATTATGGCGTGATATTAACCGACTTGCTTGGAACAATTGGAGATTCAAAGTGGGTGGTGGTTAGTGACTATCTGCAACTCCGCCTAAGTTTTGGTAATTTGTTTCCAGTGGCAGTGCTGTATGTACATGATTGTTATTGTTAGAGTTGTTGTTGTGCTATGACACAAGGGCATCCAACCAGACAAAAGAAGCCGATATATAGATTTGGAGATCTAGAACAGTCTCTTATTGTTTACAAAATTATAGGAGGTCCTTAGTGCCTCAACATTCTTCTAGGAGTGTGTGCCATATTTTAGATACAGAACAGAGATAGATCTGTCGGGTGCTCTAGATTGCAGAGAACATCAAACCAGCATTGTGTTCCGTATTTCCGCTCTTTGACGATGAGTGGAGGAAAATCCTTTGATGTATGTATCAAATAAGAACGGGCTGCACATGGTCTTTGGGAATATGCATTTCCCAGTGTCCTAAACCTAAACATTTTAAACAGTATGGAACCTTAAAAACTTAACTTCATGTCCTCATTCTGAGTTTGGAGTTGCAATAAGTAAATGGCAGTAACTCAGTTACACTATTTTTTAGCAGTAATGGAATCATCATCAGGTTTACATTACTGTGGAATTCTGAGTTTTGAGGTACACTGTAGAATTTACCTCCAGTTTATGGCTGGAGGTAAATCCTACACTTTACTTCCAAAGATTGGCATATTTACTGCAAGAGAATTACTAATACCAATGGAGGCCTATGGACTCCAAAAATGGGGATTAACACCAGCTGTTAGCTCCCTCGTAATCCATTGGTAATTCCATCGGGACCGAGCAGCGGGAATGGTAATCGACGTTGGCAGGAATTCCATGAATAAATTGTTGAATTACTGCCAAACTCCATGGCCAGCAGTTCCCCCAAAAGGAATTGTTTATACGTATACAGAAACAATGCATACAGGGATATTTGTCTGTTACTGAGAAAGCTAAACATGTATGGATGTAAGGATATGTGCCAACGCTGAGAAGAATTCAATCCCATTTTGTTTTGTCTGGTCTTTACCATTACAGAAGGGACAATATCCAAAGCAGTCTTGCCATAGGCCAGCAAGGTTACAGACCAGCCCAAACTGCTAGGTCATGTTCCCTATGCACGAGAAGGCAAGCGACCTTAGACATGTTTCAGTCATTTTGTGCGTCATCAGTAAAAAAGCTTAAGTCTTCATTCCTCTGCCAATTAGGTTGATTCAGTATGAAACAGAGCAAGGACAGATGGAAAAACCAGAGGAAAGGCTTCTTAACAATTGGTATTTACCCTGGGTAGCATCCCATAGTTTCTTAGCTGTACTCTGCCTTGGGGATCCCTGCTGACATCTCTGCATATCCTTGTGTAAGTGTGTTTGAGGAGACCAACTCTGCCTTTTCCTTTAGCTGAAGGAATACTAAATGTGGACGTGCTGCAAAACTGTGGCTTGTCGTGGGCCTTTGAGCATCTGGGAGCAGTTTCTAGAGGGACTTTCTATCCTGCTAAACCAGTGAAAGCAACATCAAAAGCTGTGAGCCAAGTGGAGCATGGCGAAAGTGTATTCTGTCATGGTCCGTCGAAGTCTGTCAGCGACTGCAGACATATCAGCATTGAAATCGAGTATTATTTCATCATGCCTCATTTGGAACCGATTCTGTGGCACTGGTAAACCCAAGCAATTTCTATTGTTCCATATCAACTGCGTTCCTGATTTAGGGAACCTACTACTGGGATTACATATAATTTAAGTAGATATGCCTCTGCTGCTATTAGCATGACTTTGGTTCTGATGAGCTTGCTCACTACCACTGCCACCCATGACTCTTGCAGGATAGCTCCTGTTCCATCTGACTTAAAGCCAGGCTCTCTAACCGCTAATCAAACAGTAACCCTGGTGTCTATAATTACCCACAGGAAATATCTGATGATACATATATTAAAACAGGGACGACCCTGAGAGGGCAGATCACAGAATTTTACCAAATCTTTCACCAGGGAAACGTAACAGGGTAAGAAATCTGACCCAGCACTTCGTGATCTTGGCTGAGTCTTTCTTGAGAATCTACTACGACCTGTACGATGCTGCCGAGGCTTACCCACAATTATTACCAGAGAGCTCTGTCATACATAATTCAAATCATGTAACGCTCATCACACCCACTCAAGAGATTGTGGAAAAACCGAAGACTAGAGTGCTACAAATTCTCGTAAATGCCAATCATGAAACTACCTACATGGTGAATTTTATTGGGGATAGACTTGGGCCTCTGTCGATTTTTCGGCCCTTTACCAAGTTCTACAATCATTAGTCAGATTCTATGATAACATCAAGGACATGGTGCATTTGAATTCCAGGCAGTTGGTCTTGATCATGAATAAACGTAACAAAGATATCTCTTATCCACACAGATCCTTTTGCCGTGCTCCACTCCCTATGCCCTTCAATATGGGTGAATCAAAACCTCCCAATGTACATGAAACTTCACATACTGCGATTCCTTCTTGCATTCAACCAACTGTAAATCAGGTAAAACTCAGTGTCTCTCCTGTTTTGTTCTGTTCCCCTGACCAAGTTCTAGTCACTTCCTGGAATCTAGCCCCAGGAGATGGGGGCACTAGTGCAGTGGCTGATTCTCCTATCATGAGAACTTCTCGGACCCAAAATCCCAAACCGAGGAAAACATGTTTTAAAAAATAATCTAAAAACCATAAAAACTTTAAACACAACATGAGGAAATCATCTAGGAAATTCCTTAGGACACTGCCACTGATCATGAAGTGATAGACCTCAATACTCAAGATGCTACAACTTCATCAATCAGATGAATGGGTCCCTGTCTTTGGTGAAGGCGGTTACAAAAACATTTACTCTAAAGCAAGCAACAAGAAGGCTAAGGGGAAAAAATCAATTTCCCTTTTACAAGAGAAAATAAACATTTTTGTTGTCCCAAATCGTAGGACTAGATCAACGAAGTGCCAGAATTAGAACTGCAGTCGATTGGCGAACTGATACATGATTTACTGGCTGAGGATACTGCAGTGTCAGATGGGGTCCGAGGTGAAATAGGCCCCAAGCTCAAGTGCATTCCCATGAACACCTCTTCCACAGCTCTAAATATGGCCTCTAATTCTGTTCAATCTAGGGACATAAGAAGTGGGGGCAACCTGGATATTTCCTCATATAATGACAAAGTCATAGGCTTAAAAAATGTATTTTCTATTAATGAACCCATATATTTCAATCGATCTAAACTACTACAGATATTCTCGGTCATTCCTGCATTGCTCATAATTAACTTGGGAGATATGGACTGGGTATATCTTCCAGAAAGAGGTAGTGACAGTCTAGTTGCCCATACCTATTCAAATATAGTGGCCCATCTGATGTGGAAGAATGCTGATGACTTTAGGCCCACAGGCCTCGATGTACTGAGCTCTGGCAATCCATCCCAATTAAAACAATCGATTGCAAACGACATAGGAAAAGACAGCTGTTTGGCTGTTTCTGTATCTTCATGACCTAATATATTAACATCTAATATGCACTCACAAAAATCAACCACAGATGCTAATTCTGAATCTTTAATTAGCAGCAAACAAGATGATTGGTCATTGGCATTTGTTGAGAAGCTGGGGATAGTGGACCATAAACCCCATCTTTAGCATGGATAGCATAAAAGTTAGCTCATGGAATTGCCATGATTTTGGGAATGTAGCTGGGCATCTAATACTGAGTGAATCTTTAACGAAGCTGATGTAATTATGCTCAAGGGAATAATGTTAATGAAACCTTTGGTTATGGAAGGTTATACATCGTTTTCCAGCCCAGTCACTAAGGCAATTAGTGGTCGTCCCTCAGAAGGGGGGATGGAGGGGTGTCCATCACCATTGATCTGAAGTTAGATCTTCAGGCCAATCTCGTTGCAATAGTTGATATTTCGATAGGCTCAGTGAGCCTGGCCTGGCGTAATGGCTTTCATTTCTCTTAAATGTTATTGATCAACCTGTATTAAAAACCTGCCAAAAACAATATAAATAAAATGCGTCAAAAGATCAGTGGTATTTTGACATCCTGGTTGGGGGAGGCCTACCAAAATAACATCATTATTGCGTTAGACTTTCATTCATAATGTCCCGACCATTTGTTGGAGTGCTCAGATCCTCCATGACTAGACTCTTTCATATCGAGCACTACACCCAATAATCAAGCCAATTTGTGGTGTCACTTTATGGCCACCTGGGATTCATCATTACTGGTACCCACCTCAAAACCACTGTTAATTCATGTAGTGACCTGGTAAAGAGTGTCTCAGTCCTCGTGGATAGACCATGTGTTTGCGACTAAGAATTTCTTGATGGATTCTTCTGACATACATATGGTGTTAATGGTTTGGGAGACCACACACTTATCTTTTTCCAGCTTTAGCATATTTCATCCTCTATTTGCTATAACGTACATATACCTTCTCTGGGCTTTTGTTCCGTCGATGAGAGAAGAATCAAGCTCAAATTAAATCTCAGACTCATGGACAAATTAACTGTTGTTCTTGTAAACGTGATGAGAGGAACCGACCGATTAAGCCATTATTGTAACTTTGATGTAAACGGCTATATTGTAATGGTGTTCAGAATTGTATCTAGTTTAATAGGAAAAGGGACAATTCTTGTATAAACCTTATTCGCATGCTTATAATCAAAGAAATGATTTAACAAATAAATGGAAAAGGGCCACTTTTAAAAATCTGGCCAAAGTATATGGTCTAGACTCCCCTGATTTCACTAGTGAGAAAATAATAAGCTGCTCCAGTCATATAAAAACTTGATTAAGAGGCTAAAAGCTAGTTTATTCACTACCGACAGTCAAAACATGCTTTTGGCATTCATGGGGAGAAGCTCCTCTAGATTCTGGGAATTCACTAACAAAATTTCCAAAAAATCAATATGAGACCCATTCTAATATTATTCCAGAACTAACCTGGTTAATTTATTATAAAAACCTTTTCCTCCAAATCTGTCAGTGATATTCAATTCATGGCAGTAAGTTGTGGGTAGATTGGACAGAAGTGTACTCAGCTCAAAATATATTTGAGGCGATCTCTAAAATGCATCCCTCTAGAGCTCGTTGCACAGATCAATTAGCCTCTCTAGCACTAAAATGCGACACAGAACTGTGGTCTATTATGCCCATAAACCTTTTTTTGGAAGTGGCCTCCACACTCAAGCTTCCATCTACGTGGTACTATTCTATCAACATTACGATCTTCAAAAAAAGTGATAGAATGGATCCATTGAATTATCGTCCAATAGCCATTTGGACGCCCCCAGCGAGGTGCTTGTATCACTAATATTGAGGGAGTTGGACAAATTGGTACATAAATTTAACCCACTCTCAGAATATCAAGTGGGGTTCTGACAAAGAATGGGCACTACTCTAAACTGGACTATACTTGCAAATTTAAATGAACTGGCCAAAAGATAGAAGGATATGCCAATTTACATTGCAAGCAGGGATAGGACCAATGCTTTTGATAGCATAGTAAGCAAAAGATTGTGGTTTAAACTTCAAAACTGGGAATTACCTGAAACCCTGGTCCAGCTAATCGCTCTTCTCCATGCAGACACTAACATTAGGATTAGACTGACTGCAGATGGTACTTTATCACATCCCACTGAAACCTTTCTATGGCTAGGGCAAGGCTGTATCCTTGCTCCATTACTATTTAATTTATATTTGTCAAAAATAGATCAATTGCGGTCATCTACCAATGCATTCCTGGTCAAATTGGGTGTTCTCCAAATGCACGACCTCACTTTTGCCGATGACCTGCTTTTGTTCGATTTAACCCCTATTGGCCGCAAAAGGAAACTATGTTTTCAGAATTCGCAATTGATGACAACCTTTTAAATAATGGCACCAAATCTAAGATTATCATTTGTTCAAATAGTCGTCTGCCAAAGATTATGATGTAGACTATTGGTGACCTTAAACCGGAGAGAGTTAAGTCCCTCAAATATCTGGCTTTTACTATTCAACAGCATTTTTCTCTAAATAGTATTCAAGAGAACCTAAGAGCAAGGATGGTTGCCCTGTCTGCCCAGCTAAAACAAAATTCTCCATTATGCAAGCACTTAAATTCTATTGCACAAAAATTGTCCCGGTACCAACTTATGGACTAGAGGTAGTTTTTATACAACATGGGATCCTTTTTAAACACATTGGAGAGTTTCATATGCAAGAGGGTGCTTGTATTGGCGTATTCTGTGCCAAATTGTATTTTACACCAGAAGCTAGGACTGGTTTCTCTACATTGCATCGTGCTTTGGAACAAATTCTATATTTATGCCAAAATGCTTGACCCTCCCCCTGGAAGTTTATTTCAGGATATGAATACAAACATGGACTCAAAGAAAGTAGAATCATTAAATAATTGTGCCGGTCTATTAAATAGGCTCTTGGAAGAGATGGGAACTGATGTATATGAATTGATTTCAAATCCTATTAAGGTTAAAACAAAACTCTATGATAGAGATTGGTACCAAACCGCTGATAATCTAAAATGGTACTCTCTCTATTGGGAACTTTAATTATTTATATTCCCAGAGATCAAAGAACCAGCCACTGCTGTAGCGATAGCCATGAAATTGAAACACCAAAACATCTTGTTATCACTAGCAGCAAGGCAGCCGAACTGAGAACCATACACTGTGCTGGCCATGTTCATACTACCTTTGAGGATTCATGAGAGGCCCTGTGGGCTAGGATGATGCTGGGTGATAATGTTTCCTTAATTTTAGCCTTTTGTAGGTTTCAACAAAATAATTTTTGTGACAGTGCCCTTTAATCCCCACTTCATCCTTAAAGTCAGCACTTAATTTATTCTGAGGATCGTGTAGTGTATCAACGGTTTATCAATCTAGTGACACATCTTAATTTGTGAAACTTTGGCTGTTCGATTTCTTAATTTATATATATTGCCAATTTTGCACAACAATTTGGACACTCTGTGGGCCTCATTACGAGGTTGGTGGCAGAATCCGCTGGTAGGTGGCGGGCTACCGCCGACCTCGTAACACTGTTTTTGCTGCCCGATATCCCAGTGCCACCGGGATATCATGAGCGGCAGCGGCAGACGGTAAATGCCCATTCCCGTGGAGTCCTATAGGACAGGTCAGGCCTGCTGGGTGTACTGTGCCCCTGCCGGCAGACTCATAGTTTGGTGGTCTGGAAAGGGTGCCGGTACGTTGCTACCGACACCCTTATTTCCAGACCACCAAACTTGTAATGATGCCCACTAATTTGGTAGAACTCGAATGGGCCGAAATATCAATGTTTTACATAATGGAAAGTTAGATTCTGATGAATTTCGATTTTTATATTTGTTGTTTATACCCCTACGGTTTTCGATGAAACTTTTACATTATATCTCCTTTATATAATATGATTGGAATACTTGTTTTAATAATTTGTTTGCTCGATTTGTGAAAGGTTTAATTGCTAAAACCAAAGCACAATTAAAAACAAAAGACTAATTGGTTAGGTGCGTTTTACGGTGTTATCTAAACCATATGTCACCCAAAACCTGATAACAATCCTGGCATTCATCCTTTAATGGACTTCTTTTCAAGAAAGCAGATGGTTGACA
Source organism: Ambystoma mexicanum (assembly GCF_040938575.1). Lineage (NCBI taxonomy): Eukaryota > Metazoa > Chordata > Amphibia > Caudata > Ambystomatidae > Ambystoma > Ambystoma mexicanum. The sequence goes on along the minus strand of NC_090927.1, from coordinate 1,236,976,593 downwards.
GATTAACACAATGTGCTTTGGGCTCATGCACTGCACCAGAAGTCAGCAAGAACTCTTGGCTCCTAAAGGTCTGTCATGCGGCGACTCGGCCAGCACTTGACTCTCTAGTATATTATCGTTTGTGGACACATATTTAGGTTCATCTCCCTTGTCTGACTTGCTGATTCTTTCAGATCTTCTTAACTCTTGCTCCCTTGGTTTAATGTTGTGGATGTGTTTCCATCTGCCTCTCTGTATTCTGCACTGTACTGTAAATTCCTGCTCATTCCCTTAACATTCTATACACAGTTATTTCAACTCATGGCTGTCCATCTGCTGCACCAAGGCACTCATTTTGCATCCATTTAAGAAGTGGAGAAGGACAGCTTCAGTGGCATTTCCCATTTCTTTTTAGGGGTAGGAAACCTGTGTCTCTCCAGATATTATGCCCACGACATCCCCTAGCCCCCACCCCCCATGATCTCTCACTATTGGATATACTGGCTAGGATTGATGGGAATTGTAGGCCAACAAATCTGAAGAGATGCAGTTTGCCTACCCCTGAGTCTCCAGTCAGATTCTTCCCAGCAATCCTACACATCTGATCGCCTAGTTCGGCTCCTAGAATTACCAATCCAGAGCAGTACCCTGTCTCAATGGTATCATGGTTCTTTTCAGAATATTCTACGAAGAAGCTACAGTCCGACAAAGGGCCACTACCAAAGAACACCAGAGGTATGTTTTTTTTTACAATGTGATTAAGGCAAAAGACATACCATGTTATGATATATTGTCAATGGAGGGTTTCTGTACAGCATCAGGGGAGTGATATGTTGTTCAAGTCCTGCGAGCAGATGAACAGTCCTTAAGCAAATGTATGAAATACTGATCAGTTTGATGCAAATGGGATACATGACGGCAAGGGGACAGCTTAAGGGAGGGTAGATGCGTGGTGCAGTTGCTTGAATGACAGGCGGGGCCTCGGCAGTGCCAGGTTAAGGGCAAGGGCCTATTATTGCACAATGTGAATGGGTGCAGGAGGCAATGTCCAGAGTGTTCCACTCGGGACCTAGCCGCCTTTAATGTTTCCATGAACATCGCTGATTATCCAATGTATAAATACCCTGTTACGGTTATGGTAGTTTGTGGGGTTACGGTATGGAGTGAAATCACCTAATACTGTAAGGTGCAAACGCAGGTTGAGAGTGCACGCTTTGAATCTTAAGGCCTAAACAGCTACCTTATGCCCAATAATGGCGAACACCCAGCATCTCATTGCAGGGCACTTCTCCCCACTATGCAACCCCACGCCATGCATAGTTTGCACACCCCTTTCACTAGACACACTATTTATTTGGTAAAACATTTATTCGCCCACTCATACATGGACATGTGTATAAAAAGTATGCACACTAAGACTGGTAATGAGGACAGGCATACACTGTGTGTCTGCTGAGTGAGTCTGTGTGTTTAGTTATTTTACAAATGGGTTGAGATACATTGAAGTCTATATCTATCTTCTGGGCACAGATAGATAAAGAAACACACACACGCACGCACTCACGCACACACACGGTTTAGAATAGAAAACCCAATCTATAAGTACATTCTTTACTGTTGAAAAGAAAAAAATAATATGTTTAAAACTGCAATTTTTTCATAAATTAATATAGGACAAGGTAAGTATAAATGCTGCTGTGAGATATGCTAAAAACAGGAATGAGGAAATGTTGTTACTGTTAATTATCATCATTGTCAAATTATAAAAGTAGAGAGTACAAAAGTGAGCCGGGGTGGGCGGGTTCAGGTGGATGATTTTGTCTGGCGTATGCTCATTGGCACCTCCAATCCTGTGTGAAGAGTTATCTGTTGATGGGGGAAAAAGAAGAAAAATGATCAAACTTGATTAACATTGTCAATTTTTGTAATCGTCTGAAAAACAATCGGGAGTGCCATGCCTCCATGTGCTACTGCAGTGATCTGTTAGTATCGTATTTGGTCTTCCGCTCTTTTAACAGGAGTCAGTAATGAACATTGAAACGTCTTGTACACTACAGTGATGTCATAGTGGTGCAGAAACACCTTCTACTCTACTGTATGATTTCAAGAGAAGCCATTGCACCGTTGCCGATGTCTCCACCTCAGGTGACGCTCCTCGCTGTCTCCAGTGCCTCCATCCCCGGGACTGTAAGACTTAAGGGCACCTGTGGAAAGGTGGGAGCACGTAGCAGTGACTCCGTCAGGCCGAGCTGGCAGTCTGACATACACACTGCTAATCACAGCAGCGGCTCTCGGCTATGAATACAGCCGGCAGCAGTGTGTTGTTTGTGTGCGCGCGTATGTGGGGATGGAACTACTGTAGATGGACGGTGGCTGCGAACTAGGTGTTATTTACAAACGCGGGCTAGGAGAGGTCCAAGCCAGGGTGCCACAACAGAAGTTGGGGGAGGTTGAAGAAACTCTTGGACAATAGGTATTGTTTCACGGTTATGGATTGAGTAGTTGGGTGGTTGTCATAAGGGAGATGGAGAAGGGCAGCAGTACAGTATCAATTCACTTTCTGGCTATTTTGTGGGGCAGAGAAAGGGGAGCCACGAGAGAAAAGAGAAATGAGACTCAAGGGTGACGGAACCTTATTTTTACTTTGGCGGCAGAACGTTAGTTAGCTTTTTATGTTATGGTTGCAATCGTCCATGTCATCCCACCTCACTCCCTGTGTTGTTGCTGTGAGTAGAGACTTGAGAGCTGAAAGTCAATTCTGGGGGCCGGGTTTGGAGGGGGGAGGGAGGTAACTGCAAATGAAATCTCACATCCCTTGGTAGACATCTCATTGTTCCAAATCTGTTAATTCGACATTCAAAGAAGACAGCGAAAGGAGTCAAACAATAGACCTTTTCTCGGTCCTCATCATCTCCTATTACATCCTGCGCCCCTCTTGACCTTCCAAAAACAGGAAAAAACAAAAGTTTCTTTTAAATGCATGCTCTGTTTTTCACAGCTTGAGCAATATCTCTGGTCCCATCTCGCCTAAGAAGAGGAGCGCAAATTAGTGAAATGGAGAGGGGGCGGGGAAAAGCAACACCGACTATGAACCGCAGCTATAATAACTAAATAACTCAGTCACTCTCTTCCCAAACCCAAAACCCCTTGATGCAAACAATTCCTGCATCAAGAACATGATCCCTTAACCCGAAAACTTCTCCACAACAAGTTCACAGTGAGCCATCATCCAAGGTCCCACAGTGACCACACATTTCTCAAGTCAAACCTTCATATGTACTTGGATCTGACAAGGATGGAGGCCATCTGGAAGGATTGTGCTAGGTCTAACTCTTTACTTAACAATCACTTAATTTTGACCTCAGCAACAGAATGAAGAGGCAGACTCTTCTAAGCTTTAACAAACAAGTCCAGGGATGCAGCAGCTCGCATGTCCTCCATCATCACAGGATAACCCTCCAGCTGCCATCCCCGGCACCACCAACTCAATGTTTCACCGCACACAATGCCACCCTACCATAAAACATACTACCTTCCAGAATACCACCCATTTGTCGTTGTTACAACAACTCCCATCTCTTCCTTACAGAACAAAAAAATATACATTATGATGATTTTCCAAATATATAGTCATTAAGCTGTGCAGACTCTTTATGCACCCTAGCGGTACGCAGAGTAGCATTCATCACATGTACCACTGCTGAGCTTGGAGCACAACTCATCATTGCACCCTCATTTCCAATACATTACATCACCAGTAATTGCCATCATGAATGACATTTTCATCCGAACTATCAACCATCACCTGGTGATTCTCCAATCTTGTAATCCTGATCCACCATTCACCATCATCCATCATCTAAAACACATAACCACTACCACCTTTTGAGCACCTTAGTCACCAGCAATCCAGCACTCCTTTGACAATATTGGAGTTTTCTTTGCAATCCTTTGACAATATTGGAGTTTTCTTCGCCCTCAGGAGTCCTCCACACATACCTTGCTTTCCTCCATTTCCTTATCAGCATCACCATACTTTTTATACTTGTTTTATTTTTGGGCCACTCTTCTCCAAAACAGCATGTATGTCTACTGTAGAAGATCCTGGGTTCTCTCACCCTAACAGCACTGTTTAGATCCTTGGACGCTTCCATGCATCATTAGAAAAAATAGTGCCTTTCCAAACTGCCTCTTCCAACTCATCTTTCCAATGCAAATCATTAACAATAACAAATTGCATACATTCTCTTTTTACAAAGGCGTTTGTCCTTTCCAACTCACTTTTACTTTTGGATTATAGAAAGTCAATCAAATATGCTTGAAGATGAATTCCTTAAAAGGATCCTGCATCTCTACCACACACAGATGAAGGTTATTGTCAATGACCAACTTGCCGGAAATCTTTTCTCCATCAAATACGCTCCTCTTTGATAATACCACTGGTCATGACAGACTCCATCATCTTTAGCTAAAACCCATTTGGTGCAAAACCCAACAAGCACAATGACATATATGGTGCACCAACTAATGCCGAATGGTCTCAGGATGGCCAATGCTAGCCTATGCCATATATCATACTTACTCCCCAGGCATTATTGGTTGCTCCCTAAATATTTTTCATTGGTCACTCCAACCACACTCTACACAATCTCCTACCATATGCCTCATTACAGCATCCATTATTGGCCAACAGAATCTCCCATGCTGCTCAATGGCACCCTACTTCCAAAATAGCCTCCATGATTTTCCTCATAATAATCCAGCACAAAAAGAGGGCTATCCCCAGACATATAGGCCCTCATTACAAGTTATGCCGGTAGCCATGCCGCAATTTGCGGCATGGCTGCCGGCAAAACCGCATCCGTGTCCTCGGAATGAGGACTTACCGGACCATTCTGAGTTCGGATTGGCCCGGTAATTCCTCACTCGAGGACACGGACACGGTTCATCCCCATTCCCATTTCAGCCCCCATAGGGCTGAATGGGAATGGGAGAGGGAGTAAACAACGGGCCATTACGAGATGGCCCGTTGTTTGCTCCCTCTTCCCCTCGCGGGACCCGGTATGCACGCCTGGTTTTCCCAGGCATGCTTAACGTGTCCCGCGAGGGGACCTCGTAATGTGGCAGAACGGGTTGAACGGCCCCGCAGCCTTTTACGGCGCCGTTTAACCCGTTCCGCCAGGGTCGTAATGAGGCCCATAGTTTTGAAGTTTTGTTTATTTATAAAGCGCAAACCAGGCCCAGGGGCAACGGGCGCATAATCTTGCAAGCAGGTACAGTAAACAGTGCATACACAGTAAATTTACACACACAAATATATAAAATAAAAAGTACAGCAAGAAATACATAGGTAGATTTAAGATACAAATACAAAAGAATGTGTATATACCCATAACTTATATTACAAGTGGCAAGCAGGTCTGACCGAGGAGCCTTATAGATCATGAGAGAATAGCCAAGTTTTGGCGTTGTTCTTGAAGGTTTGGAATGACGGTTCAGCTCTGATAGGAGTAGGCAGAGTGTTCCAGAGTTTGGAAGCTGGGAAGCTCACTCCACCCGCTTTTTGGAGTTTGAATCTGGGCAGGGTGAGGCTGTGGGTTTGGGCTGATCTCGTGGGTCTTGCGGAGGTGTGGGGTGTAAGGCGGGAGGAGAGGTAGGGTGGGGCCATGTTATTCAGGCATTTGTGGGTCAAGGCTAGGGTTTTCAGGGCAATTCTATGTTTTACCGGGAGCCAACGTAAGTCAGCTCTGACGGAGGAGATGTGGGAGCGTCTCGGGATGTTTAAGGCTGCCCTTATGGCATTATTTTGTACAGTTTGCAATTTATTGAGGTTGGACTGACTGGTCCCAAGGTAGAGAGCACTACAATAGTCGAATTTGGCCATAATGAGTGTTCTAGCGAGGGTGATGCAGTTGATGGAGTTTAGAAAGGGTCTGCAGGCGGTGATAAGTTTACAGGTATAGGCTGATGCCGACCTTACTGCATTTGTTTGTCTGTTCAATGAGAGCGTGGAGTCAAGGTAGACACCTAACATTTTAGTATCTTTGGAGACCTTGATATCGTTGCCATCAATGGTGAAGGACTTGTAGGTTTGATCTAATTTGTTAAGGCGATAGCTTGATCCAAGTAGTACGAGCTCGGTCTTATCATCATTAAGGCTAAGTTCGTGATGTGCCATCCAGGCCTGGTTGACCAAGTAGACATCATTCACGGCTTTGGTATCTGCAGTGTAATCGCCCGTGATAGGAATGAGTATCTGGGTGTCGTCCGCATAGTTTGTGTAGGAGACACCCAGATAGTCAAGCACATCGAAGAGGGGCTTCGTGAATACGTTGTACAACATAGGGGACACACAGGAGCCTTGGGGAATGCCACAGTGAATGGGGGAAGGGTCTGCTGATGCTGTGGGTGAGAAGACCCTCATACATCTGTTGTTCAGGAATGAGTGGATCCAGGCATTGGCAGAATCAGAGAAGTGGGCCGCAGTTTTAAGATGTTGGCAAAGTATTTGGTGGTTGACCAAAATCGAAGGCCGCGGAGAGGTCAAGGAGAAGGAGAAGCGCTAACTTCCCATTATCCTTTAGTGTCTCCATCTGAGTTTTCAGATCAATCAGGGCTGATTCAGTGCCGTGTTTAGGACGGAAACCTGATTGTCTTAACCCCAGGAGATTGTTAGATTCGAGGTAGTCTTGAATCTGCAGGTAGGCTGCGCGGTCCAGGATCTTAAGCAAGAACGGGACTGTAGTGATTGGTGTAAAATTGGTTGGGATGTTAGGGTCAAGGGAGGGTTTTTTGAGAAGTGGGATAACCCACGCATCCTTTAGGTTATCCGGGACTATACCCGACTTGAAGGAGGCATTTATGAATGCTGTAATGAACGGGGCTAAATCGTGAGATGCTTCCTTGATGATAAGTGCTGGGCAAGGGTCACCTTGGCAGTTGGACGGTTTGAGGTTAGTAATGATTTCTACTTCCGAGGTAGTGAGCGGGGAGAAGGAGAAAGGTTTATGAGAGGGATTGGCTAGAGGAGTATTAAGTAAAGGTGTAGTCAGTGGTTGGTCAGACTGTAGGAATTTTTGTTTGTCTCTAATTTTAGTTTGGAGAGTAGCAATTTTACCCAGGAGTGCTGTCTGAATGTTCGTGCACCCGGTACTGTCTTTGGTACACGGGTCAGGGGCGGGGGGGGATGCAGGTGTCTCAAGTTCCTTAAAGATTTTGAAAAGTTCCTTGGTGTTAGACTGGGCTGACAATACGGTTGTTGTAGGAATCTTTTTTAGCCTGGAATATGGCTTCTTTATAGTTAAGGGTGGCTAGCAGAAGACCGTCCTTATGGGTGTCAGAAGGGTGGCTTTTCCAGCGTGATTCTGCAATGCGTTTCTCTTTACGTAGCACTCTGAGTTGGGGAGTGAACCACGAGTTGAGGTGAGCGTGCTGTTTGGATCTCCTAAGTTTAAACGGGGCAATAGAGTTGATGGCTGCAAGCACTGACTGGTTGTATATGTCAGCTAAGATGGTAGGGTCAGAACAAGTGTCGAGAGCATTATTAAGGGTGGGAAGGATGAGGGGGAGTAGTTTTTCTGTGGTTATGTTCTTTTTATTTCTAGTGCGGGTGGCTGGGGCGGTGGAGGGCGAGGGTAGGGAGGTTGTGTCAATGCTGAAGGTGATAATGTGGTGATCGGACCAGATGCAAGGGGCGTTCGAGAGTACGCTGATATTGCAGTTGGTGACACTGAGCCAGTCAAGGGTCCGTCCTTTGATGTGGGTTGGTTCCTGTATGTGGTGAGAGAAGCCTAAATCTGTTAGGGTGTTGGCAAGGTCGAGGGCCGCAGAATCATTAAGGTCTTGGTATCCTAGATTAAGGTCACCAAGAATGATGGTTTGATAGTTAGATTTCGCTTTGTCAAGTACTAATGCAGAAATGTCATCCACAAAGGATGTAGGAGGACCAGGGGGTCTGTAAATTAGGTGGATGGTGACCGTTTGGTTGGCTGTGAGTTGGAGTTTGACAGAGAGTAACTCTGCAGATTACACCTTAATGCTGGGAACGGTTCTAAGTCCTAGTGAGTTTCTGTAGATAAATGCAATTCCTCCACCTCTTGAGGTGCGGTCACATCTGATGATGGAGTAATCTGTGGGGATAGCCAGAGAGAGTGCAGGGCCTGATGCAGCGTGTAGCCAGGTCTCAGAGATGGCGACGAGGTCGAGTTTCTGAGTCTTGATCAGATCAGCAATGTCGAAAGAGTGGGCAGCTAAGGACCTTGCGTTGATCAGAGCAGCCTTGATTGAGCCGACGTTGCTTGTTAAAGCAAGGTTGGACTGAAGGCAGTGGGGCGTGGGTGAGGTGGACGTTTGTGGGGGCGGGCTGATCATCAAGGTTTTTGGATATAGGTTCGGGTGCATAGGGTGACCCTTTTTGCCCATAAGTCTAGAGCCTAGTCTTATGTTTCTTAGGGCGGTAGGGCAAGGTTGGTTAGGTGTGGGTTTTTTTGCGAAATGGTCAAGCCATAAGGCAGGCGCATTAAGGTAGATGTTGTGGTTCTGAGGTACCGTGTTTGGATAGGTATCGGCAGGACTGTAGGTGGAGGCCATGGATGTGGTGTGCAAGGTACTGAGTGCCACTAAGTTAGTAGATGAGAGGTAGAGCATCCAGATAGATACCCACACTAGAAGTGGTACTTGTAATAAGGAGAACAGAGGCCTTAGGGTGGACAGGCGTGGTAACATGTTACCAAAGTTGGAGGGTAGTGAGGCACGGGTCTGTGTGGGAATCACTGGTTGAGGTTGCAAGTTACAGCAGTCTAGGCAGTAGGGCACATCCAGATCAGGGGTGCAAAAGAGATCAGAGTAGCATACATGGGCACAAGTCAATTAGGAAGCATAACAAAATTGGGCAGTACAGGTGCAGTAGCTAGCAGCAAGTATGGGCAGGTCAGTAGCAACAAATCTCAAGCACATCCATGTAGAGCAGTGCAAAGTGCTGCGCAGCTAGATTAAAATTTCAAGCAGATCAGGTAGTACAATACAAAATGCGGCACAGCTAGGTTCAGGTAGGACAGTGCAGAATGCGGCCCAGCTAGATTCAAATTTCGAGCACATCAGGTAGTACAGTGCAGAATGCGGCACAGCTAGATTCAAATTTCAAGCACATCAGGTAGTATAGTGCAGAATGCACAGAATGTTCAGGTAGTACAGTGTAGAATGCGGCACAGCTAGATTCAAATTTCAAGCACACCAGGTAGTACAATGCAGAATGCGGCACAGCTGGATTCAAATTTCAAGCACATCAGGTAGTACAGTGCAGAATGCGGCACAGCTAGATTCAAATTTCAAGCACATCAGGTAGTACAGTACAGAATGCGGCACAGCTAGATTCAGGTAGGACAATGCAAAATGCGGCACAGCTAGATTCAGGTAGGACAATGCAAAATGCGGCACGGCTAGATTAAAATCTCAGGCACATCGGGTAGAACAGTACAAAATACGGCGCAGCTGGGTTCAAGTCATACGCACATCAGTGTAGTAGAATGCACATGCAGCAGGCTGAGTCCGGTTGTAAGGTCAGTAGGATGAGCAGTGCGGAATACAACCATGGTAAATGTCGGTGTGCAAGTGCCTCAAGATAGTGAGTGCAGGTGCAAAGAGCAGAGAGACAGCGAACAAAATGTTGGTCCGGGTGGTAATGTGTAGTTCAGGGTGGATGGGAAGCGGACTAGTATCTTTAGTAGGTGACGAGGGGAGGAGGTGGAAGCAACCTCGGTCAGCTATATTATTATTATTATATATTCCTCTTGAGGAACTGGGGCATTATCAATATATCAATGGAAGTTCCCTAAAGTGCATTTAAATACCACACATTACGGATGATAATTGTGTCGAAAAACCCCAAAGACATTTTGTGGAAAAGAATGTTTAGTTTTAACTTACAATATATAGTTACGTCAGTACAAACATTCATAGATACAGGTCATAATGAAAATGTTGCATAATTGACTGCAATACAAACATATGAAAACATTAGAAATGAATGACACTAAATCAAATTAGATGACAAAAACAATAATTATACATTAGTATTGGCTCACGTTTTCATTCTGTACAACATCAAAATTTACTAGAGTAAGCAATATTAATTGGCAACCAACCAACATAGGTTTCGACTTCACAAGCCCTTGATTGAATGGCCAGGTCTTCTTCAGGACTGAGATGATTGTTCGGTATATTCACTGAACGCAGTGAATCTGTAATTTAATCCATGCAAAAATGCATTTAAATGTACAAAAGGTGTATTTAAATGTTTTTTAATGGTAGGTATATATAACACCTATGCAATGCTCACACTCTGTGCTATTTAATTTCATTGTACCAAATACATTGATTTCCAATCTTTTCATAAGCGCCTTTTGTCTCTCATATTTCTCAGAGTGTGGTTTTTAGATTTGCAAGTAAACACAGAATCGAACTACATTATTTAGCTAAAGTAATTAATCCATAGCCACAAATCTCCCAAAACAACAAGGTTGTATGGATTCTTACCTAAACTGTGATTTGTATAAATGTTCAGATGGTGTCAACATGCTGACATTAAAAGAGAAGGTGGAAGCAGCTTTGTATTTGCTATACGTTTTGCATCCCAAGCAATCTAATACGATATATCTCTGAACTGCTTCTTGCTCAGTCAAATTGTAATTCAGAGAGAAGGCACACTCTCTTGCATGTTCACCTCTAAAGATCGTGGACTTGTCTCGAGTTTGCAGAGCACGGCTACCAGAAAAACACTGTGATATGCACTGCGGTCTTGGTAAACTTACAAGCTGTTCCATTCAAGTTTGCCATTTGTTCAATATCTAGCCTATCACATCCTTTGGCGAAATGAAAGTGGTTTTGAGTGCCATCTTGCATGTAAAAAATGGCACAGTTTTGCTTTTGCCAAGTGTAAGAAGGCAACTTGGAATCAATGCTGTGTATGTGAGAATTCGTGTATTTAAAAGCAATCCTTAATGATCTCAACCAATGTCATGCCTCACGCGGATAATCAAAATGTCGTTTCATCGCCCACATGATATTCAAGAGGTAATGTGTAATAACTAGATAAACCAATAATGGTTATGGTTTGCTAGTACTAGTTGTCTTCTGCAAAATCGATGGCCCAGAATTCACCAAAACCCAATGAAGCAGGACAAGTTTACTGTGTTGAAAAAGTTACAAAGTAAACAAAGATCAAACTGCTTCACTGACAGACTATTCGTGGAAGCAAAATAAAATCTACCGCTGTATATCTTCAGTGATTCTGGAATCATGGCTGGACATTCTGTAAATCTGATGAAGTTCCAATCTGTAGAGCCTATCGGCAGTAGCAAAGATCATCTGGAATGGTTTGCATAAATCAAGAATGAGCCATTGAAGCTGATCCCCCGAGTGCTGGCACAGTTCAAAATGGTTTTTTAAGGGTGCGTGTATGTTTCTATTACGAATTGTGGACCTGTATACATCAATATGTTTAGTGGTTGCTCTTGTGGTTATTCTTGCATTTATTTTGGGACGAAGGCATCAGACTGTTTATACATCATTTTCTGTTTGGACAATTGGTGTGATGTCTTAATTGCCATTTAAAATATGTGGGTGTTAATTCTATCTGCTTTGGTGAATGGGCAGGCTGCACAAGAGCTACATGGAGAACACCTGCAGACTTCAGTTTCGCATGTATGTATATTTATTCTCTTGTGGAAATAACAATAAGCTACCGCCAGTATAAGCACTAGTGGGCCTGATACAACCCTTGCATGTTACACTTCTTTTCAGCTCTAGGATTCTAAAGCCCTCAACCTTTAAGCCTTCAACCAGTCATCAGTGTTCATAGCCATCTCAGATATAATGCAGTAAGACTTGAACTCAATTGATTCCTGAAAACAAGACTTAGAAGCTACAATTGAATTAGTGTGAAGATAACACTATGTCAATAAATTTGATTTGACTCACTGAACAGAAAAAATGTATTTGATGATTTAAGAAGCTGGCGCATTTGAGTGACTTTTCTCATATATCAGTCATTTAATGCATTTAGCTTGTGTAGTAGCCACACAAATTTATGGGAAAACTCATGCTGACAACTTCACAATTTCTACAACTAGAAATAACTTATTTACTTTTACTATCTAATTGATGTCGCCAAGGTTGAGCTTAGGTTGGCTACAAACAAGAGTTTTCTAATTATTCTTCATAAGCCCCCCAGGCAGACAGCAAAAAACATTATACTAATCAATATGGAAGAAGCTTTCAACATAAGAGACGCACAAGCAGAGGAACTATTTTTGAGACATCGGCAAACAAGTACATCCAACTCATCACAAAGAAGCAACTACTCCTTGAGACATCTTTTTGAACAGCTCGAGAATCTAAGTAAACAGGAACTAACGTACACTATCTGAATATTGGAATATCTTACTTACCGATTCAAGTCTGCAAAAACATTTAGATAACTCACCAAGCATTTGCTTTTGGAGGGCGCCAACAATCAGAACCTAATTAGCGCAAGTTTTCTAAGCCCGATTCCCACCGTCAAAAAAGTGTTTTTTCAAACCACAATGAGGGGTACACATAAATGTGGACACTGTAAGCTATGTCCACTCATGTACCAAGGAAAGAAAGAAATTAATCTACCGAATGGCAAAACAAAGCAAATTAATCAATTGATCAACTGTAATTCAACCTTTGTGATTTATGGTATTGAATGTATTTGCAAAAAACTCTACATTGGGAGTACAATACGGAAATTGAAGGTGTGAATTTTTGAACATATCAGAGCCATTAAACACAAGGACCTTTGATCACTCTTGTCTGTTCATATCATCAATGAGCATCCAGATTTTGATACTTCATTACTAAAAATCTTTGGTTTGAAGAAAATGTCCTCCCACCCGAGGGGAGGTAACAAAGAGGAAACATTACGTAAACAGGAGAGCAAATGGATTTGTATATTGGATGTATGTGCTTCTGGATTGAACTGCGATTCAGAAATGTACAACTGGTTATAAACATTGTTTGAATGTTTTATTAAATGCAGAGATTTCTGCAAGTCAGTATATTACAAGTAATAATCACAAGACAATTCTTCGCTCTCATTTCCGTTTCTTTCCTTTCTACATTAAACATAGTTAACATTTGGGGCATATATCTTGTCCTTTAAGGCCAGCTATTAGACAAAAGATCATTTTTGATCCCTTTTATAGATCAGCCAGTGAGAACCGCTAAAAGTACACAGCTTACACAATTGATCAAATTACCCAGTTAGAACTATCAATAAAACTTACATTAGTAGCAATAGATTTCACTGTTTGGAGCCTTATAATTAAAATTTCCAAAATATACAGTGCAGCAGATGGCATGGTGCCGCTTAGGCTCATTATAGGACACTCTATGCTCCAAAATGGCCACCGGGAGCATTGAGAGCGTTCCGGCGTGATGACATCATCGCGTCGCGCATATTAAACACTACGCGCGGCATGTTCATGTCATCGCACCGGCCTGCACGCTATAAATAGGTGTATTTTGACAATACAACAATGTGAAAGCACCCGAGGAGAGCGGAACGGCTTATCAAGGCCATATTGAGTGATTTTTTGAGGAGTGAGCAAACCTAAACCAGGGTAAGATGCAATTGGACCAATTTGTACTTACTTTTCTCAACAATAGCCTTTCTAAACTTTAGCTTACTCAACCAAAACATTTTTCTCCTAAAGCCAAAGCACTAAAGAAAAATTATTTTTCTTTCTTTTTTTCCTTTCCCTTTTTTTCCCCTCCCCTTTTTTTTCCTCTTCCCTACAGCCATATGAAAATAACTTTATATTGAAGCCTGACTAATCAGAAGGGACGAGTTTATAAATTCCTGATTAAGGATACTGATTTAAGAAAAATGATAAGTAAACAGTCATACTAAGTGGGTGAGTCATTATTATTTATATTTTTTTTTATCCTTTGTTGACTATAGAAAAATAGATAAGGGAAACATTAATTTTACACTTTTTTCCTTTTCCTATTTTTTCTTTCCACAGACCGATATAATTTATTTTTCTCCTGATGAACCATTGCAACTGGCAATGGGGCAACACGTGTTGAGGTTTTTTTTATAATTGAAGAAAATAATAACATTTGATTTTGGATAAAGTGGTTTAAGTTATATTTTGACCTGTGTGAAAGAAGCAATTAACTCAGTTGATTCCTGAAAACAAGACTTATAAGCTAAAATTGAATTAGTGTGAAGAGAACACTATGTCAATAAATTTGATTTGATTCACTGAACAGAAAAAATGTATTTGATGATTTAAGGAGCTGGCGCATTTGAGTGACTTTTCTCATATATCAATCATTTAATGCATTTAGCTTGTGTAGTAGCCACACAAATTTATGGGAAAACTCATGCTGACAACTTCACAATTTCTACAACTAGAAATAACTTATTTACCATTACTATTTAATTGATGTCGCCAAGGTTGAGCTTAAGTTGGCTACAAACAAGAGTTTTCTAATCTAATACGATGTATCTCTGAACTGCTTCTTGCACAGCCAAATTGTAATTCAGAGAGAAGGCACACTCTATCGCATGTTCACCTCAAAGATCGTGAACTTGTCTCGAGTTTGCAGAGCACGGCTACCAGAAAAACACTGTGATATGCACTGCGGTCTTGGTAAACTTACAAGCTGTTCCATTCAAGTTTGCCATTTGTTCAATATCTAGCCAATCACATCCTATGGCGAAATGAAAGTGGTTTTGAGTGCCATCTTGCATGTAAAAATGGCAGTTTTGCTTTTGCCAAGTGTAAGAAGGCAACTTGGAATCAATGCTGTGTATGTGAGAATTTGTGTATTTAAAAGCAATCCTTAATGATCTCAACCAATGTCATGCCTCACGTGGATAATCAAAATGTCGTTTCATCGCCCACATGATATTCAAGAGGTAATGTGTAATAACTAGATAAACCAATAATGGTTATGGTTTGCTAGTACTAGTTGTCATCTGCAAAATCGATGGCCCAGAATTCACCAAAACCCAATGAAGCAGGACAAGTTTACTGTGTTGAAAAAGTTACAAAGTAAACAAAGATCAAACTGCTTCACTGACAGACTATTCGTGGAAGCAAAATAAAATCTACCGCTGTATATCTTCAGTGATTCTGGAATCATGGCTGGACATTCTGTAAATCTGATGAAGTTCCAATCTGTAGAGCCTATGGGCAGTAGCAAAGATCATCTGGAATGGTTTGCATAAATCAAGAATGAGCCATTGAAGCTGATCCCCCCCGAGTGCTGGCACAGTGCAAAATGTTTTTTTAAGGGCGCATCTATGTTTCTATTACGGATTGTGGACCTGTATACATCAGTATGTTTAGTGGTTGCTCTTGTGGTCATTCTTGCATTTATTTTGGGACAAAGGCATCAGACTTTTTATACATCATTTTCCGTTTGGACAATTGGTGTGATGTCTTAATTGCCCTTTAAAATATTTGGGTGTTAATTCTATCTGCTTTGGTGAATGGGCAGGCTGCACAAGAGCTACACGGAGAACACCTGCAGACTTCAGTTTCGCATGTATGTATATTTATTCTCTAGTGGAGATAACAATAAGCTACCGCCAGTATAAGCACTAGTGGGCCTGATACAACCCTAGCATGTTACACATCTTTTCAGCTCTAGGATTCTAAAGCCCTCAACCTTTAAGCCTTCAACCAGTCATCAGTGTTCATAGCTATCTCAAAAATGATTCGGTAAAACTAATAATATGTACTCACTTTGGTGCTGTCTAGAAAGTTGTGCCATTAGTCATGTGATGCCACTCCAACCACTGCAAATCTAATAATAAGGAAAAGCTAAAAACCTACTAATAACCTGTTAGTGTTCTACAGCCATAGGTACAAAACACAGGTAGAACAGTAGTAGTTCACCTGCTGAACGCCTCGCTCCCATCCACCAGATGCATGTAAGGGGCTACTTATCCTGGCCAGAACAAGAAGTGCATGTTTTGACATGCGCTGTGCCCAAACTTGTACCACATCTTTATTCAGATTGCGTCAAACACAAGCGAAAAGTTAGGAAGCCAGCCTGGCAAAAAACATAGCCCCTCTAAAGCCTACTCAACACCATGTTAAAATGAAAATATGCAAATCAACGTTATGAAATCCCAATGCAAGCTTCCACAAAAGCAAAAAGTTAAATCTAAAGTGAGAAAATCTAAATAAATATCACCAGAGAAAATTTGAGATGCTGTCTGGTAAGTTGCTTGTCCCATTTATTTTCTTTCCCAGCACTGCTCCAACCAGCATGGGACTGCTTATTCAGTGTGAAGCTGCTTCAATGTTGCTCCACCTCTTCTAGACTGCAATATATGTGTATCTTAAATAGGTCTTATCTTCAAATTACTTTCAGCTGCTTATCGTGGCATTGTTATTGTTAAATTATTTTACAAAGCTCAAGCCTAATCCAATGGCATCAGAGATCAAAACAACTTGTAAAAAGAAAAACAGTAATAATCGGGCACACAAATTCATGATTTGAAACAGGAAAGAGAAATTCCCTTGAATCCTGACAAAACTGAATCAACGATTATAAGATCTTCTTACCTAGTCTACTACCATTAAAACAGGTGAAGCAAAATGTTGCTTCAGGTCTATCTTTATAGTGGCGTAATCTTAAAGTATTGAGAACATAACATGTTGATCAGCGGTGACATTTAGTCATGGATGTTCTTTTCCAAGTATAAAGACTGATCAGATGCAATTAGCTCATCATGACTTTGCTGCTTTTACACACTGCAATGTTGCAAAGCAACAATCGCAACCATGAATATCATTTTCACGTTAAATGAACACTCTTTCTGTTTAAAGAATACTGTTCATTAATGAAAGTCTGCATCCGCATTTCTTGAATTATACAGCCCAAATATCCAAAAATGAACATTTATAAAAATTGAATATTTCCTATGAACTGAAAATTTCTGGTAAAAAAACAAGGCCACATTTAGATGATATCAGCCAATGCCTGCTCAAAGCAGCAGGCAGTGCGTTGACTGTGATCCAGAAGTCCCAATTTCCTTTATTGTAAGCAGCACCAAACTGGTATTAATGGAAAAGAACCTTCTACCTAAAGAACACATACACACACAGATTAAGGGAATACGGATGAGGGGGGAGGGGCAGTAATATTGTCTCTGATGCGGACAATTACTAGATGAATCACTTTAAGGAGACCATTATCTATGGAAATCAAAATCTCTTCCTGAAACAACATCAATATGTAGAAACGATATATAGATAATGTTTTTATCATTTGGCGAGGGGATGGAGGATTTTTACAAGATTTTTTTTTTGAACGAGGCATAGAGCAGTTAAGAATCTGAGGTTCCCAATGTGTTTTATCAACAAAAGTCTGATTTTGCTATATGTGATCAATTGGTATACAGTGATAAATTACGAATTCACAATAACAAATGACTTTTTCCGTGAATAAAAAAGAACAAAAAGATATCGGATTTTTGGGTAAAAGTATATATTAGGGTGGGGTAAGGGATTAAAAAGGGGTAGGGGATTGGGTGGGGTAATAACACTAGCGAAGAAGGGGTTTGGGGGGAACCCCCAAATTGAAAAACAAGAAATAAAAATCGATATTTTTTCATTATTTTTAATTCACTAAAAAAGTTTTCATTATTAGTGAACTCGTTATAAACACATGGAACCGATCAATTTCATCTAAGGCAATGGGGAATATATCAAACTGTATCAGAAACCTTCCGACAAAAACGTGCGCTTGCATTACTCAAACCAACATCCACATTGTCTAAAATATAATTTGCTCTATGTCCAGGTTTTGCGGGGAGGCATACCTGTGTAAAGAAAACTGATTCCAGCACACATCCACTACATTAGAATGCAGCTATCCACCACGAATAAATCCGGTCTAGCTGTACACAGAATGTTTTCTCCCGCTCTCACTTTCTCTCCAGACTACACCCTCATCTAAGTCCCACTGCAAACCGACATGAAAAAATGTGGTCTAGCTGCTCACATAATGTCGCTCATGCTCAGGCACACTCTCTAGACCACCTCTCAGCACGCGCACCCGCCCACTACATGCACTACTCTAAGACAGTTTTGCACAACACCTCGACTATTAAAATGCAGCTATCCCCCACAACAAAAATTCAGTCTAGCTTAAAAAAATAGGGAAACGGGGGATTTTGGGGGGAGATCCCCAAATAGAA
Organism: Ambystoma mexicanum; assembly: GCF_040938575.1. Lineage (NCBI taxonomy): Eukaryota > Metazoa > Chordata > Amphibia > Caudata > Ambystomatidae > Ambystoma > Ambystoma mexicanum. The sequence continues at coordinate 1,236,958,367 of NC_090927.1, read as the reverse complement.
AAAAAATATTCTTTTTTTTTGCTGATTTTGTTTTGATAAAAATGTCCTCTCTGAAAATCACATAGAACTCTTTTGACAGCAGAATTATGTCATTCTTATTTAGGTGACATAAAAGCCATTTGCATGTTTCCATTATGAAGGAATATGATGTGTGTTTTATTTAAATCACAAAATGGTACATGGCCCCAAGTGAAATAGGAAAAGTGCTCTGGAGCATCGTGTAAACAAACTACACACACTTGTGATTTTCTTTAATGTCCTACCCAGTTAAAAAAACACGTGTTTGGACCTTCTGTTCACTCTTCAGACTAGTGCCTTAGGAAACCAGTGTTTCTGATTAGCACACAGCTTCCCTTTCATTACCCCCAATTATAGTAGTTGGTACTACGGGAAACACAAAGCCTATTGATGCCAAGTTCATGCTCTTCTGTTGGCGAAAGCAGTTAATACATCACTCTCAAGCACTTCACCATGCAGCGTGTTGCCTCAGTCTTGCTCTAAAAGAAAGGAATCCGCTGCCTCTCATTTGAGAGTTTGCATGCTTAAGTTCACTTTGATATTGTAAGTTCAATAACATCACTTGAGAGCAACATCTGCACATATCATTTTTTCTCACCTGAAACATCTATTTCCCTAACAACTATCAATATTATTTCTGGCCTACAATATGCCTGTGATACAGCCGAAGAGCACTGCAAGGCATTGCCAAACGTTTCACCACCTGGTCTCTGCTTGCATTCAACAGGGGTCATCATAACTACACATGTATGCTCTATTCACAATGCTTGGATGAAACCAGCCTCATATTCCTTTGGATAAGTAATAATACCTGCCGCGGTGGGCTGGATTGGCAGTAACAGCCCAAGGACAACATTATGTGCCCAAGTGAAGCAAGTGCATTCAACACAGTCCCCAGTGACTCTACTGGCTGATCCAGGCCGCTGACATGGGCACTATTGCTGCTAGCTTGCGAAACGCATGCAGGTCGCAGTAGAGCCTGTCATTGAAATGGTTATGTTGTGGGAGGCAGCTCAAGGTAAGGAACGTTCAACTGGGACCAGAAGCTGCTGGAGTACGTAAATAAGAGTGTGAGGAGGCAGGGAGGGACAAGCAAGGGAGGTGGTGGGAAAAGGCACTGGGCTTCCGGGCCAAGAAGAACATGGCAAACTCAGGGAAAAGGGTGCCTGTCTCAGGATGGAACGCAGCCTTGTACCATGAGATGTAGGCCGCGTTTCTCTAATTGGCTGGCACCCTGCGTGCTAATGACAGATCACTGGTGGACCAGAGATTTAAACTCTTGCCTTGCAAGTGAGCAGCCACAGGACCTTTCAGTTTGATCCCCCTTGTCAACGATATCCTATTATTTATTTTGCCCCACACATTATTAATTCTAATTTAGAAATGTTCTGTTCAATATAAAGTGATCTTCAGGGTAAGTTACTTAGAGAGTGTTCCATTACAGGGAAGTGCTATGAAATGTTATTTGTACAAGTATAAACACTATACAGTAGCTACTTATACCTTTAGAGGCAGATTCTGGTAGGGCATCCATAGCCTAGGGGGACTGACTCCGGCCACAGAATGCCATCATTGACCTAAATATGTACATTTACTTAATTCGATCCCTCATCACGAGTAATGCTCATAGGGCAACTGGCAAACCCAGGCACTGTAGCCACACCACCTATCAAATGGCAGCCTACCGCTCCCAAATAGTCATGCCTTTCATAGTTGTCCGCCATAGACAAGAAAGACTCTTTTGCTCTGATTTTGTACAAGTATGCTCATCATTCATTCTGTGTGTAGTCTAAAGCGCTCGTCGGAGTAAAGTGGAGTACAATAGTCTCCAGCTACCCACCAACACAGAGCACCCATACTGTATTCTGTGAACAATGTCAATATTAAGGTTTGAGACAGGATTTCCCAAGATTATGCTTTGCCATCTAGAACTTGTAGTCCTGGATTAATGAAGGCCAAATCAGGAGTATCAGTTGCTGCTGGATAAGTCTCTCCAGAATGGAAAATGCTATGTCGGTTTGTTCTTTGCTCCTATAAATATCTTAATTGCACCGACTTTTTCAGAGTCATCTGGTACCCTTACTTCACTATATTCACACTCTGACAGCGCTGTGTCTGCAAGGGTTGATCCAGACATTACTTGACTACTCATCTGTCTACATTTTGCATCCCAAAATACCCCTCAAGCCATATAAGAGGAACTGCCCAGCTTTACACACAGTAATTAAACTACTTTCAGGGAGGTGACCAAGAACATTTGCATGTGCAATGTAGAAAGTAGGTGTGACTATCCTGTTGAGGCAGTATGCGAGCTATGCCAACCTTTACTGACCACACCTTCTTCCTCTGGAAGGACAAGGTTAGCCATCTTATTACAAATGGCTTGTAAGATGTTTGGGTATGTTAGAAATATTTAATCAGCTCATTCTTGCCCTAAGGGAAAACAACTAAAACAGAAGTAGAGCAATGTTAGAGACCTCTGTCGCCAGCTCCTATGGTTGCTCCCTTTTTTCAAGTCAAGTGTTCAAACAACTACACTACCAATGCTGTGTCCTTGAATCATGTACAAGAGTACATGAACTTTGTAAAAGAACACAATGGGCCTCATTACAAGGTTACCGGTCTGGGAACTACGTTACCAGTAAGCATGCCAGTACCGTAGTTCCCAGACCGGCAAACTACGAGTTTTGCTTGCGGGTGCCTTTGCAGCCATCAGGTCTGACCTGGCGGCTGCAAAGGCACCCGCGAGCAGAGCACGTCGGATGCACCGGCACCATTCACGAATCGTGCCGGTGCATCCAGCTTCCCCATTCCCCTGGAATGGGCAATTACCGGATCCGCCGGGGTTGTAATACCCCGGTAATTGCCCATTCCAGGGCACCGGAAAAATGACGACTCCGGCGGCACCGTCCCTGTATTACAGGCACGGCTACCGCCAGAGTCGTAATGAGGCCCAATGCATCAGAATGCACCATCACCCCACACTCCATTTGTGAAAGGCATGTTGTTATTTGTTTACCCTCCGCATTAATAGTAATTCTTAGCAAAGTCTACACATAAATAGTGATGAAGTAAACACTTAAGTGATGTGCAGATTCAGGCAGGACTGCTCTATTTCGTAAAAAATAAAACAAAAGCAAACAGTACAGGCTTCTGAAGTCCTTCGCCTGAATTTTGCTTAAAATGTAAAAGGTTATTTTGTACAAATCTGGCAATAAACACCTATTACGTTTAAATGATTCTGTTCATATAATTATATTTTTTTTATTCTATCCACCAATAGAATTAATTAATAATATGAACACTCGGCTTTGGTAGGTGATGGGAACTGGGGATGGGAGTGCTGCAGGTACTTCATCCATTAATCACAGTGAGTGTCAACGTTTCCTGCTCTTTTCATTTTGTTGTTGTTGTTCTCTTTTCCTTTTGCTGTTTTCAAATGCTACCTTCTGTTGCTCTGACTTTTTTATTTTGAAAAAACATTTAAAAACAAAAGAGTAGACAAGCATTGGTCATCTAGTTGGACTGAATTGTTGCCACCCACTTCAGTTGTTGGAAAGATTATATGTTGCTCATGGCCCGTTCAAACACCCTACCAATGCAGTGGCATTACCATGGAGTGAGGGGGGAAAAGAGCAATGGGTGAACTAGCCAAGTCATCCAGAGGGAGGACAGTTGCCACAGCAACAAATTGACACTGTTAGTGTTCAACCATGCCCTTGCACAATCACAGGCAATTGGCAGGTGGTCATCTTGAACTTAGGAAAATGAAAAATAGGCAAAGAAGTAGAGTAATGGTGGAGAGATTCGAACCCAGATCACAGGGCTGTTGCCTTTTAGTGTTTACTTCTAACAACCCCCTATTTTCTAGATTTATTTTTGTTTGCCCAAGCTGTTTACAAAAATCAAACCGTGTTTTTTGATTGTAAGTCATTTGAGCTCATCACCCTTAGATTTAACAAGTACAGCCCTGACGGGGAGAATTACATCTAGCTTAGAATGCTGCACTCTTTTTTAAAGTTCCTGTCTGTTGCTCTCATGCATAGTGGTGAGACTTTGGAACTCTCCTCCAAAGGAAATACGAACAACAGAAGATCACCTAAAAATAAAAATCAGGAAACTGTTAAACACATGGCTCTTTAACTTACCAAGCGAAAGAGGGAACACCAGCGAAGGAAAACCACCAACACAATACAATAAGAAACTCCAAAACTGGATCACCAGAGAAATAAAACACTCAACCGCAAACACCAACGACTCAGACAGTCGACGAACCCTTCTAACAACTCTCTAATTCTCTGCATACCCGCCACCCAACACTGAAGAAACCAGACACATACCTTTGCCACAAAAACACAGCAAACTACAAGCACACTACTGGCTCTCCACACGACGCACATAATTCACCTTTGTACAACCACCCACCAAAAACCACACAACGTGGACCAACCAAAAACAAACTAGCACACAGTGACCGGTTTTTCGGAACTGAAGCTAACGACAGCACCTCAATGATGCTCTCTTGGCCTTTCCCTCTCAATCCAACTAACTAACCCATGCCAAACACCTTCTTTGTCAGATCTGCCTGGGTGCCTGGAGACCAGAAAAGTGGCAACGGCGTGTGGTAGAAATCACAACAACATTACATAACATATACCACCAATCTCCTGGTTGTACACCTTGTACATGTACATGCCCATGCATGCTTAAGCACAGCACTGTGCATCACTATTCACCAATAATGCCTGCACTATAGTAGGCTTCAAGGAAACTGTGTTTTAATTGTGAGTCCCTGTCCATACCTCTACATTACCAATGCCCGGGTTTAGATGCTTGTACATGCGTATATAAGCTTAGACATGGCATAGTGAGCCACTTTGGACACGGGTGACTGTTGTATGCGTGTAGTGCATTGACGTAGAGCGGTAGAAGTCGTTTTGTTTTAGGCCTATCGACGATTGGGAAAAAACGAAATACATGTATGGGAGTTCTCATGATGAAATGCAGGGCATCATAGCGCTTGAAAGAGCACATTGTGTGTCGTATGAGATTACAAATGTCAGTAACTAGTGTTGTAATGTGTTCCTCTGCACTAGATGGGACTTGAAATCCAGGGCTGTCGTCTGTTCTCAATATGGAAAGTAAAGCAGTGAGGTTTTAAAGTATTTTCCATGAGAACTAAGTGGTTGCATAGAGTGGATGGGTGAAACACTCCCAAACAATATGCCAGAGTGCTTGGATTATATGTTGGCCTTGACAAGGGGGTGCATCAGAGCATGGCATGAATGGGACCAGAGCCAGCAAGGAGGGTGGGGGGATAGGAGGGGGTTAGCAAACTATTAAACAAGTTCTAGGTGATCCAATGCAAGGTCAAAGTAGGGACAAAGACCTAAACAATCACCTCCTGGAGCTTGAAACGCCAGTCTCCAACACCACATCAGTCTAAAGAATACATGGTGCAAGGAGTAGATTGAATTGCTTCACAGTAGCGCCACAGCACCATTACACTTGTCAAATTAAATGGTACTCATTTTATAGACTAAGCATGAAAGGCAAAAAAGGCCCTGACAAAATCGAACACATGCATGCATGTTCCACAAACATCTCTGGAGATCTACATGTATGCAGACCTGCTTAAATGCGATTAACCCGCCTAATGAGCACAAGTAACACTTTTTGTCTTCTGACACATGCCATTATAACAGTAATGTGCATGAAAAAAACTACCGAATATGAAAGGTCTAAGGCTAGTAAAGCAGTTTTAACACTACCAATTTCCCCATAACATACCTAATTCACTCAAAATCATACTTCTTACATACATGCTGAAACTTAGTTCTCAAATAATACACTGTAGGTCCTCTAGTTTTATCTCACGTCTATTTGTGTTCCTGTACACATTATAAATACAGAACATCAAGGACCAGAAGGCAGCATAACATGCACCTAAAAGTCAGTACTGGCTGGTCAAATCGGCTACACCTGGGACAACTCGAGATCTCAGCAAACTCTCCTATGTGTTGCTCTACTTAAGACTTAGGCACAGGCCATCAGAGCCTGTGCGATAAAATCAGGTGCGCATTGTCAATGACTGATACATGTAACTTGCTGTTATGCATGATGTGCAGAACATTTGTAGCATCACAAAAGTGGAGAAACACGCATCGAACAATCAGGCCTCATACCCTACCAGGTTTTTCAGGTGTTTTAACTTTGTGATTCTACTCACTTACAAAGCCATATGCGAGCATTGAAACACAGATCCCCTGTCTGAATGCGAATGACCAACATATTGCACTCAACAGGAGGAGGGACTTGTTAGCGAAAACAGCCACAGTCTTTTTTTGGCAAAGTGCAAGCCCTGCAAGTGGACCCTCATGGCAGATCTTGAGAAGGCAGTAAATACTCCAAAAAGTTGCAACCTGCCCGAAAGTCTGTTTATTTTCACTGCAAAGCCAGTAGGAGAGGCATGCTACCCCTTTTGACCCAGATGTGGTTCACCACTGGGCTTGAACTCAAATACGCTGAACTAATTAACGCCAGGAATGTCCAACTCCAGGCCTCGAGGGCCAGAAACATGTTGGATTTTCAAGATACTCCTCATTAATATTCATGAGATAAATGTACATACAATGATTTTAAATGATTTTTGCTCATGAATATTAATGAGGGATAGCCTGAAAACATGTCAGGATTCTGGCCCTTGAGGCCTGGAGTTGCACAACTAAATTAACCTCAAAACTCAGGTATAGCAATGCTTTTTAGTACAAGCAAGAACATATTAACAACCAACTGGCTTGGTGCTCATTTTAAAAACATAGAACGATGAAAGGCTGAGTTGGCCATGAAGTGATAAGAACATGTGGCTTTGATATTAGACAGCTTCTACAATGGTAGTGCTTTCTAGTTCAGGTGGTCATCGGACTCTGAGCTATCATCTGCTCCCTTTTAACCATTGTTCAATGCAAGTGAACTCTGATGAGTACATGATATATGATATATGATATGATATGGCATTTGTAACGCGCCTATACACAAGTGTTTCTAAGGTGCTCCTCAAGCTCACCCATGATCTTTACATGCATTTAGTTTGCCACGATGGCAGCATCACAGTTCTAGGTTGAGGAAAACGCACCTGCACATTTCGGTTGAGGCTAATCGCCGGCATGAAGACACCATCAAGGTTTTCAAAAGCTGCAGGGCCTTGTTTCTGTCCATTGATAAAGAACTGAAGCACGTGCTTGTTCAGGTCTAAGAGAACGCCAACAGTGGAGCCCTTGAAGACACCACCTTCTGACCTGAGGAGGATAAGAGGCAAAATGACTATGCATTAGGTGGCATTGTTCATCATAGTGTTAGAAGCCCACAATAGTCACAGAGTTCTATTTCTGGGTTACATGATTTCAGAGACGAAAAGCTAAAACACTATGTAGCAATAAACATCTGTAAAAATAGGGATTGGGTGTGAGGAATATTTCTCAGTAATCTCTCTCTCTCTCTCTCTCTCTCTCTCTCTCTCCCGCCCTCTCTCTCCCTTTCCACCGTCCCCCCCCATTGGGTGAGGTAATTCATTAACATATCCCCAGAGCCGTTAGGGCAAATTAGATACATGCCAGGTTCTCAGTAAAGGGAAAGAGCACCACACACGTGTGTGTGTGTGAGTGTGCGAGAGAGAGCTGGACTCCAGTGTGTGAGAGTGGGACCCCTGTCTGTGGAGAGACACCGCTATAGCCATGCAAGAAGTGGGGGTTAGTGTCCTGTCAGAAGCTAGTGTGCATATGTATGTTTGGAATGGGGTAGGGAATAACGGGGAGCTCATATTTTGGCCTCTACAAAGACCAACTCTACTAATTCGGAAATTGGCCTGCCACACTGATGCATCACAGTTGCCATTAAATAGTCTAGTACTCCAGCCAGACCTCACCATGGGAGACAGTGTCAGCAGCCTGACATTAAGCCTCTCAGGGAGATACTTAGACATACAACAGAGACAGAATGGACATTGGACAAATATTGACTCCATTAGGGTCATTTTTCAGGTGAGGCAGATCGGTAGAAGTGGCCAAAAACACAAATTCCTCCACTTTTACCTAGCCACCTCAGTTATGTGCAATAATGTTTGAATTGGGTAGCGGGGCATTGTTCAAATTCTTGTCTCCAATTCCCTTTCAAATGTGGCTACATTAATGCCACCATGGATTTATATATTATTCAGAACTATACATTCCAAGGCTCGCAACAATTCCCTCCAATCCCCCAGGTGGATTTATAATGTATGTATTAACAAGTATATATATATATATATATATATATATATATATATATACATACATACATACATACATACATATACACACACACACACACACACACAAAACACATTCAATACCAAACTTTTAACATTCAAATAAATTATGCAACTTGCTATAGCATATATTACATGGCCTGCGGTAGTGGCCATGTAGTTATGGTTAAGTTGCTAAACCCATAGGAAGAGCACTTTTTGGGCGGCTTATAATTTCGCTCCCCCTGGACGAATCCTCAGCAAACTTTGCAAGAAAAGTATATGGCCCACTCTGAATTTGCAAAGTTTGGTGAGGTTTGGTCAATGGGGGGCAAAGTTATAGGGGGGTCCCAAAATGTCTTTTTTTCCCATAGACATAATGGGGAAAAACTTTGCTCACGCCTACAGCCCAAACTGCTGGACGGTTTTTCACCAAATGTGCGGTAGGAGTGGCGGCTTGGTCATTTTTTTAAATGTCCAAAATGTAAGTCAAAAGAATTAGTGATATCTGTGTCCGCTCTGCGGACACACGTCCCTGTTCGCTCCGCGGACAGGACACTGATTGGCTAATCGGCTTGCGTCATGTCTGCGGACACACAACATATTCTCTGATTGGCTGGGATGAGGCGTGAGGTGCGTCACATTTTCTCGATGCGCCCGCCATCTTGGATTCGTGGACGGCGGCCGCTGTCCGCGGACATCGCAGTAAAAACATATAAAAAACACAACTTTTCACTTGTCAAACTTATCAAATAATCTCTGGGGAGCTGAGGGGTGATGAGGATGGGATGGGATATGGCTGCAAGAAGCAAAAAAACAGGTGTTTTTTGCCACGAAAGTCTGAGAACAGTTCGGATGCTGGCGAACAGTCCTGTGAAGTTCGGGGACACTTCAGATGTTTGGGGGCAGGTTTTGGATGGCTTATAACTTTGGCGCTACTTAATGAAAATGCATGAAATTTCGCACTTATATTCCTGACCTGATCCCGAATGAGTTTGCAAAGTGTGGTGGGATTCTGTCAAGAGGGGGAAAAACTAGAGGGGCGTCCCAAAATTATGCAAAGGCTTATAAATGAGGTGCCATTTGACTAATTTACACTTAATATAGCAAACTGATAATAGATCTAGATATAAATGTTTTTGCGAAGTTTGGTAGGATTTTGTCAAGAGGGGCCAAAATTAGAGGGGAGTCCCACAATAATGTAAAGGCTTATAAATGAGGTTCCATCTGTCGAACTTACACTTAATTTGGCAAACTGATAATAGATCTAGATATAAATGTTTTTGCGAAGTTTGGTAGGATTTTGTCAAGAGGGAGCAGAATTAGAGGGGGGGTCCCAAAATATTGTAAAGGCTTATAAATGTGGTGCCATTTCATAAATCTACAAAAAGGTTTGCAAAAAGATTATAGATCTAGATATAAATGTTTTTGTAAAGTCTGAATGGATTTTGTCAAGTGGGGGCTAGGTTATATGACGTTTGTATGTGCATACATTTGACACTTTTGACAAAATAAAACATGGGTGTATTTCCAGCAAACCTTTGTAAGGAGCATTGGCAAGGACCTGAAAGCATGGTTTTGCAAATGTGTGCATGTTTTATTTTTTGACAAGTGTCATAATGTAGGTACAAAAAATAGTGATATATCTTTGGTGACTGAGGTGTAGCCTGTGGCCATGGGCAGTGGCCAGATTGTCCAGGTCACAGAATAAGATCATGATCTGGACAATCTGGCTACTGGCCATGACCACGAGGGACAACACATGGGGTTAAAGTGGCCATGTCCACTTGGGACTGGCTTTGTGGTGAAGTTATTCGAAATTGGGATAGATTTGAATGGGAATAAAAATGTGCTCGTGGTAATAAGGTCACAGGGTTCTCTTTTCGCCTTCTACAGGCTTCCATGGAAAGCGAAGAAGGGCCCTGTATGGAACCCCACCTTCCCTTTCCATGGTTGTCAACAATGACATTTGTGATGTCATCTTTGATGTCCTGGGTGTTAGTCTTAGCAGTGCACGGTGGTGGCTCGAGTTACGGTTGCTTAGCTTACCATAACTGGTGAATTTCCAGGGTTTTTTGGTTTTACTTGTAACCATAACGTCCCTTTAAACCTTTAAAAGAGGTTTTTCATTGTATTTCATTGGTTTTTATTAGTGCACCTTAACCATGACGTCCCCTTAACAAAGTATTTTCATTAAATATATATATATATATATATATATATATATATATATATATACAGGTGTTGATCTCTGTGGCACCACGTAGATTTATGCCCATCACCACAGTCCATTCATTCTCCACACCCAAATCAAAATCACATTACAAAGTGCAGAGACATGCATGGAAATCTTACCTTCTCACTTATAAGGTGGCAGAAGAATGCAGCCCAGAGACAGCAGAGACTGACTGGGGTTGGGTTTTAGAAAGGGGCCCAAGGGGTGGATGCAAAGGAGTGGGGCGATGCTGGGGGAAGGGAATTAATTCAAGTAATTCAAAAGAGAGATGGGCGGGCCTGAAACTATTAAACACTAGCTTTGAGACTGTGGCTAAAAAAGGGCTTTTCTATTTGCCCAAACAGATTTTATATATATATATATATATATATATATATATATATATATATATATATATATATATACCATGCACTATATTGTCGCTATTGAGGGATGGTGTCACATATTTGGGACAATGCGCCGTGAGCTTTTGAGTTTGGTGATTAGGGGAGGGGCAATGCAAAGTAAGATTGCATAATGTACAGTGCTCTGGACCCAGGCATGTTGACTTACTGAGCACTATGTTGGCAGACCCATCGTTACTCTTTGTGGAGCCCTATTAGAAAAACTGGTGGATGAAACCTTTGTTTTTTTTGTGATTTCATTACCATCATAGACACCAAGGATTTTCTAAACAAAATAAATGGCATACTGCAGCAATCTTCGTTTCTATTGGCTACATTAGATGTGGCGTCCCTTTATACGTCAATCAAACATATCAACGGTCTACGAGCTTGTGAGTGCTTCCTCAACACAAGATCCATGATTCATCTACAACATGGGAAAAGGATTTTGGAGATGATCCATCACTGTCTCACAAATAACATATTTTTGTTTAATAAGGAGTTTTACATCCAACTCCGATGGATGGCCATGGACACCACATTTGCCCTCCCCCTACCCCCCCGTATGCTTACCTCACCATGGGGTGGTAGGAGAAATTTGTGGTATGGAACCCAGACAACAGTAGATATACAGATAAAATAGCACTTTGGCTACGCTACATTGATGATTTATTCATCATCATCATCTGGAAAGGCACTGCTGAAGAATGGCTGGGTTTTGTGAACATTTGAAATGTTAACCAGTTGAACTTGAAGTTCACAGAAAGCCACAACTAGACTGCTATTGTATTTTTGGATATTCTTGTTAAAGTGGAACAAGGTGAACTTACAACAGAACTTTACAGAAAACCTACAAGTTCCAATATACCACTGCACGTAACGAGCAACCATCCCACGGCCCTTAAGTGGAGTATACCGTATAGGGAGTTTATTAGAATTCGCAAGAATTGTTCTAAAATCGAAACTTTTGACACAGAATGTGCATTGATGGACAAAAAACTCCCGAATCGTGGATATCCCCATAAAGTTCTCGAAAGGGCGTACAACAAAGACTGAGAGAACGATCAGATTTCTCTTCTAATATCTAATTCAATTTTGAATGCGGCCAAAGAAGATAAAGATACGTGCTTGATTCTAACCTATGGCAATTTGGTTGAATGACATTCGCCAAATAACCAATAAACGTTTGCATGTGCTCAAATTAGATGAACATTTAGGTAACACCTTGGGCGACAAGATCAACATTACTTTTCGCAAATCTATGTCATTAAAAGATAGCCTGGTGTCAAGCTATATGAGCCTGAATGTCAACATCATGGCTGATTCTTGGTTGAGCAGAAGCATTCCAGGTTTTTACAGATGCACGAAATGCAAGGCATGCAAATATGCTACTAACACAACCAGCTACTGCCATCCTGTCTTTGCTACTGATAGTAAGATCATGTCTAAGATCACTTGCAACACTGTTTATGTGGTCTATGTACTTACTTGTCCTTGAAGAAAATTGTATGTTGGGAGCACTATTGGCAAATTAAAACTTAGAGTGCTCCCATATATATACGTGCCATCAAGAATGTTGATCCCACATACCCTATGGCAGTACATTTAAGAAAAAGCTAATGCAGGCAAATTGGATGGCTTTGCATTTTTTGGCATACACTCGGTTCCAGAATCACCTAGAGGAGGAAATCAAGAACTCCAATTGAGACAACTCGAGACCAAATGTATTTTGGATTTGGAAACAAAAAAAACCAGGGGACATAACCTGGATGAGGAACTGTACACCTTTTTGGGAACTTGAGGTTTATCCTCTTTCTGGGAAACCCATGTAGACACTCTATGAAATGTTCAGATTGTTTGGATCATCTGTATTTGATATTCTACTCTTGGAAGGTCTTGTAATTTTGGATATTGTTTTAGTCATCCTAATGGTTAATTTTTATCACATCTGTATCAAGTGTTTTTTTGTAATATGTCTGTTTGCTTTTGCAGATCCATATACTGTCTGAATCACTTTTTCATGTTGCGATTTGCACATATTTAATCCGTTTTGTATGTTATTGAGTATTTTATACTCTGTATTTTACTATTGATAAGCTGCATTGTTAATCTGTGTTTGTGTTTCTGTACTTTTATATTGTAACTTTTGCATTAGACACTTTATCTAAAGGTACGCTCATATTATTGGACACTGCATAACTTGTCCTTGGGTGTCATCTGTGTTAGACCTGGGCCTTGTTTTATTCTATCTTGTTGTTGGATGCCACTATAGGTCTACCAATTATGTGTATGATTTTTGCACTAAGCACTTTATAATGTTGTGACATTGTACATACACAACATATCTAGTATTCTGCAAAGACTTGCATATTCTGTACTCCATTGCCAATTTGCACATTGATTATGCTTCACGCTTGGGACTAACAGCCTAATGCCTGGACTACAATGCAATTTTTGCCTTATCAGTTTAGGATGCCTTTGCGGCACAATTGAATGGTGTCATCCACTTGTACTGATTGCCGACGATTCAAATGCATGCACTAAGATCGTTATACTATTGTAACTTTGCACATTTATTACTGCATTTGGCACTTTTGCAGAGCATTGCATATTTTGCAATTTTTTTGCCTATTTTCACATACTATGACTCACCTTGCTGAAAGTTGTATAATTGCACCGGAATGCACTGAGCGTGTCACTGCAACAGAGACCGCTGACCTTTATGGCCGCCTCCTCCGTAACTTTGCCTTAATCATCTGCTCTTGTTCACGGATAGTTGACAGCTACGCTTCCATGCTCTCAAGTTTTTATTTAAACGTACCCGACACGAACGAGAGAGCTATTAGCATAACAAACATGGAGGAGAAATGGCAAGCATGCAAGATGTGTACACATATTGCGCAATGTGCTTGACAGATGACCTATATATTTGCATTAGCGTATGCATCGCAATTCATTCCGCATCAATGCTACTTTCAGCACCAGGTCATTGGTTGATGTATAGAGTTTTCATTAATTCAGACATTACAATATGTAATATGTACAATAATTCCGACATTTGCAAAGCCAACAATGCATATACCATAGAGTTTACGAGAATTTCTCATTTGCAACCATAGAGTCGTGACATTATTTATAAGTCCTATGTTTATGTTGTTTTCCACAAATGTGATCAAGCAGTTTGCTAACCTGTGAAACGAGTCGTTGCCTGATTTCTTCTCTCCACGGCACCTACAATAAAGTAATTTTTTGCTGTGGACGGCGTGGTGAATCTCTTTTATGCAGACCAGTAGATTGCCCACTGCTTTGCTGCTCCCAGAAGTGTATTTAGGTACGCAGTTTGTCTCATATATATATACATATATATGCCATTCACTATATTGTCGGTATTGTGGGATGGTGTCACATATTTGGGACAATGCGCCATGAGCTTTTGAGTTTGGTGATTAGGGGAGGGGCAATGCAAAGTGAGACTGCAAAATGTACAGTGCTCTGGACCCAGGCATGTTGACTTATTAAGCACTATGTTACACACAACACAGTCACACCTCACAAGTTACATACAAAACACATGCAATGTCACACTTTTAACATTGAAATAAATTAGGCAACTTGGTACAGCATATATGTATGTTGATCTCTGTGGCAGCATGTAAGGGTGTTTATACGTTTGCCAGATCAATGCTTCCTACAGGGACCCCTTGTTGGAACACGTGGAGGTAACATGCAGGGATCTGCAGGGTTCAGTGTTTCTGAGGAACCTGGAAAAGAGTCACTTGCAGCCATCCCAGGACATTCAGAACATTGAGGCTCGATTTTGGGCAATGCCAGGGTGGGTATTGCTGCTGTTGGATCGGGCAATTTGTCTACAGCATCTCTTCAGGAGTCTGCTGTCATAAGACTTGGTGATGGTTAGGGAACTGCTCTGTGTGCAGGGTCATATGGTGGCCAGTGTGTTTGTGTTCCCATGGGAAAGGCTGCACATGCACCCATTGGTGCCGCACCTACTCAGGATTTGGACGAAGAACTCTCAGGCATATGGGGACATGATCACAATCACTCCAGAGCTGAGAGACCAAATTCAATGGTGGTTTGACAGGTAAAATCTCCAGGGGTGGAGGAGGGTTCTGCTGCAGCAGCCTTTGTCACATATAATGACCACAAATGTCAATGGCATACGCTGGGGAGCGGCTTTGGGGGAGCTAAGTTGCCAGGAGCGATAGACTCCCTTGCAGGCTGCTCGTTCCTCCAACCGGAGGGAACCTGCTGTGATTTTTAGGGCTTTTTGAGTCTTCTCACATTACATCAAAGGGTCATATGTTCTGGTGACGATGGATAACACGTCAAGCAAGGCCTATGTGAATTGCTAAGGTGGGGGAACTCGGTCCCTGGCTTTCGAGTTAGACTGCTGGGCAGAGAGAAACCAAGTGTCTGAGAGCAATGTATATCTGGGTGTGGACAATGACCAGGCTGCCCATTTGAGCAGGTTGTTTCCTTCATCCTATTTTCTGCAGCCCTAGACAGTGTTCCACCTGATCTGCAGAAGGTTCAGCTTGTCAGTGCTGGACCTGTTTGGCTCTCCTCAGGATGCTCAGCTTCCCAGTTTCTGTTCCAGGTTCCGATGTCCGAGGACCTGGGGAGTGGATGTCAAGATAATGCCCTGGCCAAAAGTGCTTCTCTATGCTTTTACACCTCTGCATCCAAGGGTGCTGGTCAAGATTAGAAATTCATAGCTGTAGGTGATTGTGTTGGCACCAGTGTGATTGATGCAGTCCTGGTATCCGGTACTGATCAAACTGGTGGTGGCTCCGGTTGTCTTCCCAGTGCGCTCTCATATACGTTCTCGGGGACACAAACCTCTCGCATATTGTGTTCGATGTTTGAAATTTGAGAGGCGGGAGTTGTGCAGGCAGGGGCTGTTAAAAAATCCAGAAGGCTTACCACACTAAAGATAAACTTTGGAATTACCTTGCACTGTCTTGTGTGACGAATCTGAGGAATTAGTCCTTTCTCGCCAAGGGGGAGCTGCCCCCTGTGAAACTACGGAGATGAACCCACCACTCAAAACATTCCCTAGGGGTTTGACAAGCAGGATCTCACTGGGAGTGACTCCTTGAGGGGCAAGGACTCTCAGTTGGACAACTTAGTAACATCTCCCTTAGCCCCATAGTCCCACATATGTTCTGCATACATGAGAACAGATCATAAATGTAATGGGGCCAGTGGTCGAAGTGGATGGGAGCAGTTGCGAGCGGTTCTCCTGTACTTTTTTTTTATTAAGTGTTACTGTTTCTATACGTTTATTTTAAAAAGAAACCATTCCGGAATAGTTTAGTTTTAAAATAAAAGTGTAGGAAGAAGTTGAAACCTGCCCTTCAGTGCACTGCACTGACCGTTCCCTTAAACAGCAGGCATATGTGTTTGTGTGTTTGTATTGTGTGTGGGAGGGGGCGTGACAATGGAGTTTGTGGGGAGCTGGGGCAGGCCAGTAGGGAACATAGCTTAATTACTTCTTTTTGTACACTTCGACCACTGAATGGGGCACTCACACAAGATTGGTTTGGCTGCTGACCCCTCATCAAAGAAGAAGCCCCAGGTCCAATAGGACAATATCTCTCAATGTAGAGATTGGCATATAAGGGACAACACCCTTACCTGGAGAGAGAGGAGCTGATGTGAATCCAGCCAACACAAAGGAAGCCCGCCAGAGCAGACGTCGCTGCTACATTGTGGAGACAACGTAGCCTGGGGGCAGGACCACCACAGCTACTTGGTGGGTTGGAGACCCTGCACAAAGCTGCTGAGCCCAGGTGTGTCAGAGAACCGAAGCTTCAGGGACTATTTTGGCGAGAGACCAAGCCACGACCAACGCAAGAGACCGGCATTCCGGAGAAAAGGCAGCTACAACAGGACGCAATGACCAAGGTCCAGAGCAAGAAAGTTCCACCACAGACAGAGAAATTGCCGCCTCCATAAAGGAGAATTCAGAACAACAGGTACATGGTATACAATAAGAGGCAAGAGGCGGGAGATTGAGCTCCATGAAACTACACAAAGGACTCTGAGTAACAAAGCCATTCAAGTAGCTCAAGAGCCAGGGGGCCTAACGAAGCATAGAAAATAAACTCCAACTAAGGGATTCAAATCTCCCAAACAAAAGAGGGGATTATTAGAAATCAGGCGATAAATGAATCCCTAAAAGGGGGTGTAGCATGGTAACATCTGCTGCTACATTAGTGTGGAATCTGCAGGGATTCTGGAAGGAGAATGTGGAGGTGGAGAGGAGAACACAGAGAAGAGACGGTTGGAGAGACTGAAGCATCTTCCTTCAGAGACTCCTCTCATATCCCCTTTTATATATCTATATCTTAATACCTAAGTGTAACAATAAATGCTTTATTAATTATAACACTTGCACCTCATTTATACTACATTTGGCGACGAGGGAGTGAAACAGTAACTGTTTTAGTGAAGAGAAGAAATTGAAGCCTGCAGGTGAGCGTGAAAGATCCCTGCCCCCACCCCTCCATGCATAATCAAGGAAATCGGCAAGCCTATCCATAACGAGCAAGTCACTGTGTTTGTTATATTTGCTGAGCTAAACTCACGATTGCAGTTGGGGATACGCGCGAGCGTCTGTAGCAGCGTATTGAATATAAACACTGCCCCGAGCTGATCGCGAGCTCGCAGTGTAAAGCTTTCTGCTTTAAAGAAAAGGACCTGCAACGTCGTGACGTACGTTGCATGCGGGCGGCCATTTTAAGTTTCATAAACAAAACGGCTGCAGCTATCGTGATTGCAGTAACAAGGCCCAAACTTCATGGATAGATTTTGAGCGTCTGAAGGAATTAAATTAAACAAATTTAATTTATAACTGCTAAGCGGGTGGCAGTGCTAATTTAGACTGTAAAAAAAGAAAAGAAAAATTTTTTTTTTTGTAAATGAGATTCGAGTGATCTGCTCCTACTCGTCTCAGTATCAACACAGTAGTGAGCAGTAAGGACATACAATAATTGGGAATATATGATAATAGTTAACAATTGTATTGTATATAAGAATAAAAGAGCTGTACAGTGCTGTTACAAGGAAGCCTACAGAAATCATTAGTAACAGAGGAGCAGGTGACCAGTCCCCAGCTGGCAATATGACAATGCACACTGTCCCACCACCAGCCATGTTTCTGCTTGTAGCTGGAGCACCTAATTTGCCATGGAAGAGATGGTTGAAGTCATTCGAGCACTATGCTTCAGTGGTTTGTGGAACAAACTACAGTGTGGAGAGAAAAAAGTCACTGTTACTTCATTGTTTGGGACCAGCAGGACAGGAAAAGTATGAGGACTTGCCAAACTTACCTGATGATGAAGGGGATATGAATGAATATGAAAAATGTGTTGCCAAATTGAATAAATACTATGAAAAGAAATTGAGTACAATCTTGGAAAGGTATAAGTTTGGTAAGAGGTTGCAAGAAAGTGGAGTGAGCGTGGAACAATTTATAACTGTCCTGAGAAAGTTAGCAAAGAATTGCAAATTTGGGCTACAATTAGATGAAAGACTCAGAGATCAATTCATGCTGGAGTGTAATAGTGCTAAAATTAGAGAGAGACTTTGGGCTGAAAACGATCCTGATTTGGATGTAGTACTGCGTATAGCCAAAGAGGTTGAACATATGGAGAATTGTGTCAAAACGCTTGAGGATAGAGTGAAGAATACCACTCTGAAGCCAGAAAATCCTATTAATGCAATTCAAATGACAAAAGTTGACAATGGGTACAACCAAAATGCTGTGGTGAAACGGAAGGAGGAGCCCAAGATGCAAAGCACTTACAGATACAGTAATGATGTAAAATGTAGAGGAGTTACACGTGGTTATGGAAGATACAATAGTGGACGGTTCATGAGTAATAGACGCCCTCAAATGAGCCAGAGAGGCAGAGGAAGGATAGTGGGCTAACAGTACCGAGTGTCTGGCTATCCACATTATATGCAAAAACTGCAATGGAAGAGGCCATATGGCCAAATGTTGTAGGGTTGATAAAGGAAGCATGAATTGGATTGGAGGTCCAGAGGAATATGAAGAGGAAGAATGTGTCTTTGCTGTTAGCGATAATGAGAATGGAACAGAACTGGAGAGCCCCAAAACCATCATTAAGATAAATGATGCTCCAGTGAGGATGATGACGGATTCAGGAGCAAAATATACGTTGCTTCCTGAAAAGATATGGAGAAGAATTGGTCCAAGATGGCTTAATGAATCAGACATTAATCCAAGTGCTTATGGTGGTGTGAAAATAGATATTATTGGATGGTTTGAAGCAAAATTAGCCTTCAAGGATAGAACTACCAAAGGGAAAGTCTATGTATCAAGAAAAGGAACAACGCCTTTACTTAGCTGGACACATCAAGCATGGCTCAAGGTTAGATTGGATGCCAGTGCTGAGCAGTCCATCTATGTGGTTGAATCCAATGAGATGTCTACAGAAGAAGTGAAGAAGGAAGTGTTCAAGGATGAAATAGGCTGTGCAAAAGGGATTATGCACAGAATACAGCTCAAAAGGAATTGTAAGCCAGTCGCACAGAAGCTGAGGAACGTCCCTTTAGCAATGAGAGATGAGGTCAAAAGGGAATTGAGGAAACTGGAAGAACAGGATATAATCGAAAAGATTAATGCTTCAGAGTGGGTATCACCGTTAGTAGTGGTAAGGAAAAGCTCTGGAAAAGTAAGAGTGTGTATAGACCTTAGAGAACTGAACAAGTGCATCATCCCTGAGAGACATCCACTTCCCAACATTCAAGAGCTGTTATCAACGATGGGGTCAGCAAAAGTATTTTCGACCTTAGATCTTACTTCAGAATATCACCAGATTCGTCTGCACGAAGACTCAAGGCATCTGACAGCATTTAGAACCCCGGAGGGTTTGTATCAATATAAGAGGATGCCGTTTGGACTTATATCAGCAGCTTCGGTGTTTCAGAAGACCATGCACCACATTTTTTATGGTGATGAGGGCATTATTTTCTTTCAAGATGATATTCTTATATTTGCCAAAGATCAAGCAGAGCATGATAAAATACTGAATGGAGCATTAAGGAAGTTATATAAAATGGGAATGACATTGAGTAAAGAGAAATCAAAGATCCATAGGAAACAAATTGAATACTTAGGCCATGTTATATCAGAGCAAGGGACTACACCCAAGCTGGATATGATGTTTGCGATCAATAATATGGCGACACCTAGCAACAAAGAAGAATTGAGAACATTCTTGGGAATGGCTGAATACTATTCTAAGTACGTTAGAAGGTTTGCTGATCACACGGCTGTATTGAGGGATCTCACTAGGATGAATGTCAAATATGAATGGAATGAAAATTGCGAGAAGGAATTCAATTACATAAAGAGTGCTCTGACAACAGCACCGGCGCTGAAGAACTTTGTAAGGAGACAGCGAACGGTAATCACAACAGATGCCAGTAATGTGGGTCTGGGTGCAGTGTTGGCGCAACTACATAATGGAGAGGAGAAGGTAATTGCGTTTGCTTCACGGCTGTTAAAAGGAGCAGAAAAGTCGTATGCAACAATCGAGAAGGAGGCTTTAGCCATTGTATGGGCTGTGGACAAATTTCGTAGTTTTGTCTGGGGAACACAATTTGAGATAAACACAGATCACAAACCGCTTGTGGAACTATTCACGAACAAAGGTCTGGAAAAAGTATCTGCAAGGATACGGAGATGAGTTCATAGAATGCAGGAGTTCAATGTGGTGGTCAAGTATATTCCAGGGGTGAGGAATTATGCTGCAGATTGTTTATCTAGGCTCACGAATGCTCAAGAAGAAAATGAAAATGAAAGTGAAGAAAACCAACAAGAAATGATATGTATGCTACAAGATTCAGCTATTGCTAAAGAAGAATGGTTGGAAGGCATGAATAAGAACGTAAAATTACAGTTTATGATAAAAAATATAAACAACAGACATGTTCCTCTCAATAAAATCAAGGAAGCAGATGTGCAAGGACTGTGGAGTGTCAGAGCTGAGTGTACAAGGTGGATATTTGCTTAGAGGGGACAGATTAATTCCACCTGTGAATGTAAGGAAGAAAATTATTGAGCTAGGACATGAAGGCCACCAAGGCCTTTCCAAGACCAAGTGCAGGATAAGAAATACGTACTGGTGGCCGGGATGTGATGCGGAAATCGAGAGGGTCATAAGAAACTGTATCCTTTATAATAAGTCCGATAAAGGCTGTGTGGGCAGTGAGTATCCGATGGTTATGACTGATGTGCCGAGCAGACCGTGGATGAAAGTTGGGATTGATATAATGGGTCCTATATGGAGTGAAGGCAGTCAGACGTTTTGTGTAGTCATAATTGATATTCTTACAAGGTGGGCAGAAGTGAAAATGATGCCTAGCGTGACAACTGAAAACATCATCAATTTCATGGAAGAGGTATGTGGTCGGGAAGGATATCCTGGAGTTATCCTTTCTGACAATGGTCCTCAATTTGTTTCAAGAGAGATGGAAGAATATTTAAAACGAAAATCGTTTAAGCATATAACCAGTGCGGTGTATCACCCACAAACCAATGGAGTAGTAGAAAGATACAACAGGATTCTAAAAAATGCCATAAGATGGGCATGGGCCAATGGTATGAACTGGAAAGAGTCAGTCAGAAATGTTATTATGGCACACAGGTTTACCCCACACAGTTCCACAGGTGTTTCACCATTTGAATTGAGTAGGGGAAGAAAAGCGACTACCAAGTTATGTCCTGGATGGATGGATGAAGTGAACAATATGGGAGTGGTAACTGATAATGCTGTAGATATGATTAGACAGAAACAAAATAGAAATAAAGTATGGCATGATAAGAAAAGATTTAGGGTTAATGAGGAACTGGAAGTGGGTTGTTTTGTGAGAGTGAAGCTTCCGGAAGCCCTTAGAGTGAGAGGGATTAGGTGGTCTGATCCGATCCAAGTTATAGAACTATTCAAACATGCTGTAAGAACAAGTGATGGTAGAGTATGGAATATGGAAAGAGTCATGGTGGTGGATGGTAGAGTTGGTGGTGAGTGTGTGGATAAAAGTGATGTAGGTGGAAGTACAGAGAACCAGAAAGTTTCCTTACCAGTAACTCCCATATATGTACCAACTGGGATGAAAGCGTCAGTGTCAAGGTTTGGAAGGAAGTACCAGAGACCGATGTACTTAACAGACTATGGAGAGTAAAGATTGGTCTAGAAAGAAGAGGGATATGTAGCATGGTAACATCTGCTGCTACATTAGTGTGGAATCTGCAGGGATTCTGGAAGGAGAATGTGGAGGTGGAGAGGAGAACACAGAGAAGAGACGGTTGGAGAGACTGAAGCATCTTCCTTCAGAGACTCCTCTCATATCCCCTTTTATATATCTATATCTTAATACCTAAGTGTAACAATAAATACTTTATTAATTATAACACTTGCCCCTCATTTATACTACAGGGGGTGAATGCGAAACCTATGCCCTAAAAGGGGAAAGAGTGAAGATGAGAAAAAGTCCTGAATAGGGTTTATGTGAAAGAAAAAGTGTGCCTGAGGAAGACATATGGCCGATAGGTAAAGGTCTGGAATGATCAGATGGCCAAAGCCACAGACAATGGCTAGGGAACCCAGACCGTTTACCCGAATTTGAATTAGGAGGTCCACGTGGGACGGCCAAAAGTTATCCCATCCAGGGAATAGAACAGACCCGAAGGGGTGAGCCTAAGCGAGCCTCTGAACAATTGAAGTATGTTCCAACACAAGTGCTACCCGCATTGAAGGAACTTATAAAGTTTACCCAAACTTGTGTGAAAACAAAGGCCAATACCCAGAGAAACAATACAAGGGCCCACATAAAATGGGGACAACTAGAAACCAGAAAATATATGAATCACTGAGAAGGGTTGAACCCACAGATTATATGCTAGAATGGGATACCATAGGAGGGAGGAAGAGCAAAGGACCCGAGAGGGATATACGTGAAAGCTGTAGTCTTCCTGAAAGAGATATCTGGCCGAGAGACAATGGTCTGGATCAGAAAGATAACCAAAACCACTGACAGCAACTAGAGAATTACAAGCATGCCTTTTAATCTGAGTCTACAAATCCGCCTGTGACCACCAAAGATGATCCCACATGCGGAACAAAACCAACCCGAAGGGGTGAATCAATGTCAACATTTGAACAACCAAAGAACTCTCTGAAACAAGTTCTAGACATGTGGAAGCGGCTTCAAAAGGTGGCTGCAATTGTGAGGAGGGGCACAGTAACAATTTTTCTCTGAGGAAATGGTGAAGAACTTTATGGTTTATTAAGGTTGTAATAGGAAGTCAGGTCCGAGGAATATAAGAGGAACATTTCTATTTTGTTTGCATAAGAACTTTAATAATTCATTGGAACTGTGAAAGCAACAGAAAACCTGGGTAACCGAGTGGGGAATTTCCAGAGACATTCGTTAGGAGATGGTCATGCACCAGCCAACACCAAGCAGAAAAATTGCCTGAATACCTGTTTTCTTTAATAGTGGTAGGGTCAGGTAGATAGCTTAGGTTTGGACAGAGGATAGAATAGATTTATGTACAATGTCCTGACGAGCCATTTTGCTTTGATTTATTAGATAGCAATCTCTCCCAAAGCAATAGGGCCAGGTGAGGGGCCTTCTTTTACTTGAATACATCTGATGTATTGCACCAAACTCTCCAGTTGCCTGTGTCCCATATCTGATCCCCCACAGTTGTGACAAATGATTGGTGCAGGGTGTGGACGGCTCCGTTCCCATGATTCTACATTTCCTGCAGGAAGGTTGGGAGATGTGATTCGCTGTGTCCTCCTTACAAACTCAGCGTGTGGCTGTTTGGGCCTTCGTGAGCCGTGCATTTTGGGCTCTGTTTGTGAACCGCTGGTGACTCGGCTGCTGAAATGTTTCTTGCTCGCCAGGCCCATTGTATACGTGGGCGTTTTGCTTTAGGATCTTCACCTCTGTGTTAAGAGAATTGCAGGACTTGTATTTGAGCCGGTAGAGTCTACGGCCCTGAACTGCTGACTTGGAAGCCGGTTTTCCTGGAATTTGTTACGTCTGCCCACAAGCTGGGGAAAATTGGGGCGCTGCTTTGCCTGGCTCCGTTGCTTCGAGTCCAGTCCGGTTCTCTTGTTCTCCGGTGTGATCTAGGGTTTATTTCGAAAGTTGTTTCTAAATTTCACCAGACACACAATATTGTTCTCCAATCTTTTTTCCAAACTCAGTGTCTCTCGAGAAGGAGAGGAAGCACACGTTCCCTTGCCTGACTTGATTCAGGGTCGCTCGATTTGAGGGGTGTGACGGCCTGGGCGGTGGCAGAGCGAGTGCCTATTCCAGACATATGTAGAGTAGCGACCTAGGCTAACCTGCATATTTTCATCAGGCACTACTGCCTCAATTTGCATTATCAGGGTCCAAACTCTTTTGGGGCAGGAGTACTGAGCTCTGGTACTCCTGTTCAGGGGTTACTTGTCACTATGTTCTGGAAATAAATTGGTGATATTGGTGTTTGAGTAGCATCCTTTGTGGTCAATGTATTTCGTATTCCTCAGAAGTATGTCCTGGAATGAGGAAAAGGGACTTAGATGTAATGAGCCAATTACTTGCCTGTAATCTTCATTTCTTCTAGTGCTACTCTGTCAGAGTGCTTACAACCCACCTCTCCTGGAGGGGAGTCAATAGGACCATGATGGTGGTATTGAACTGATGCAATATGGTGGCTGGGAGAGTTATGCCCTCAGTGGGGAGGGGCAGCACAACTGGGTAATATCGAAAAGGGTTTCAAGTATGGAGGTTGGGGCCTCATAAGTAAGTAGTGTGACGAGGAAGAGTATGACTAGAAGTAGCAGTGAGTAATGGGCTCATCAATGCTGAAACTGCTTGAGCAAAAAGGCAGTTGTAGATTGTATACGAGAGGTAATACCAGGCTAATGAATCGCGCGGGTGTCATGGGGGAAAGTGGGAGATTGAAAATTAATGAGCTTGCTTCTGTGTGCCAAAAATGGCAAGGGTTCTACTTTATGAAGCTTTGGGTCGTGGGTGGGAGGGAGGGGGGGGTGACAGAGTGTAAGCTGTGACTGGCTTCCTTTTCTGACAACTTTTGAAGCCATAAGGTAAGAGCCTCTATGCTCTCTCTAACCTCGTAGGCTCAGAGCGCATTACAGTGACTTCAGAATCGGCCGGTAATACCTTTGTATTACAATTATTGGTACTTTATAATATGGGGGCCCTACATTAACTATATAAAAACCTGCACATAGTTTCCTTGTTATATTCTAAGTTGTAACATCGCTTAAAAAGATGGCATCACTCTTCTTCGGCATTAACGTGATACACGCAATACCTCCAGCCAGAGCCAGTGGAATGTCAAATGCAGCCCCCTAAACACAATGCCAACTCCCCTTCATCCCTTTTCTGAACAGATGCCTTTTTACAAAATCCGTTCATACGAATTAACCTATAGAGCTGCCTGGCTGCAGTTCAAGAGAATGGGAACACATGAGCACCTCCTGGCATATGCCAGAGCAGGGTTTGTCAGTGACCTCCAACAAACACTGTGTGCAAGACATTACTGACTGCATATTGACCTGTTTCCACAGTTAGTATTTAAAAGTGAACCTGGGCCATCTCCCGTACATCAGAAGGCCCTGACACCGAGTATCGAGGGGCAGACAGGGCTACCTTCTTTTATGGGAAATAAAACACTGTGTACTGTATGTAAGACCTATAAGGCAAGTCATGTTGCAGTTCCTTCTCCTTATAAATGAACTATGTGGCCTCTAGATTGCTCTATGTGGCCAGGAGATTTGTCTCCTTGCAGGATTCTAATAACATACGGTAGGAAATGCGCAAAATAAATATACTCACTTATGTTATCATTAATATTATTCATAGTGGTGCGGTTATTGCTGTTTTTGCTATTATTATTATTTTAATAAATATTATTATAATCATTTCATTAGATATTTACTACTGGAGCCATAAATTAGCCATTAGTAAAAGCTACTATTTGCTAACATTACTTGAGACTGAAAACCGTAATAGTAGTCCTGCATCTTTAGATATGTAAATTCGGTGCGTATGAATGCCTAGTCCAAATGGATCCAATACATACATACACTCACACACAACTAGTATTAGAACCCTGGAAGGGTGAATAACCCGTCCCCAATGGTCAATGTGCGGCCTATATGAGCCGGTATATGCTCTGAGTATTCTTACAGCCCTGAATTTTTCTTATAGGCCGCAAATTTGGCTTTTGCTTTTTTGATGCTCGGAAAGTCGAGCATTAACAGTGCTTCACCCCCCTCTAGTGGCCTTCTTTAAAATAACCTTTGCCTACAAATGCCACGCTTTTTTCGTTTTGTTTAAATAAATGCATGATGCCTAGGGGTCGCAGTGAAATCAGAGAGGGACCCCTTTCCTTGTCCCTCACTTCCCCCCATTCCGTGAGCCTGAGCACTCACCTCAGGCTGTGCTTCCGCACTTACCTTCCCTGTGCCCCCTCCCTCCTCACTGTGCACTCACTCACCCCCCTCAACTATCCTTTCTCTTCTATCCCTCACTCTTCCGTGGTCCTTGCTTGCCTTCCCTGTACTCCAGTCAACCGTCTCTGTGCTCTGTTGCACACTCCCACCTGCACACTCCTCCCTCTGAGGGCATGCTTCCAACCCCCCTACTGTGCCCCTTTACTGACCCTCTGTGTGCCCACTCACTACTCACTGAGTATCCACTCTCTCATCACCTGACTCGCTTCTTCGCTAACTCGCTCCTCTCTGAGCCCACCCACTCCTCAGTCTGTATCCCCTCTCCCACCACCTCACTCACCTATTTCTGTGCCCACTTAATCCCCACGGTCTCCCCTCACTCCCCCTCTCGTGGGCTCCAGGATCCAGAATGAATGAAACAAATAATTTACTATAAATAAGAATTGAAGTCCCCAAAAAAACAATATAATAGTAAAAAAATATATATTTTTAAATGAACTCTTTTCTCTTTAGCCATGGGTTCTAATAGCTTTTTGTCATGTTGTTTTTCATGTTTTTTTATAAACTTAAATATTCCACATGGAATATTTAAGCTCCCCAAAATAAACAAATATTTAAAAAATATATAGCTTTATAGACCTCGCCCTTGGCCGTAATGTCGTTATGGGCCCTCATACCTCGTTAAAGGCCCTAAATTCGCTCAGGTCATTAACTCAGTCTTCAGGGCCCATAACGCCCGGTATGGCCCTCGCTTCAGTTCTATAAAGCTATATGAATACATAACCAATATGGAAGGTTTGAGGAAGGTGAGAGGTAACACAATACAAAGGAACAAAAGAGCTTGATCTTACCGATTGGTGTGAGAATTACAGTGCATAAACCAGCTGCGATTGTTGTCCACGTACATGGCCCACGCTTTGTCGTCTTTCCCGAGCATCATATCTTTTACAACATTAATTCTCGCGACACCAAAAGCTGGGTCTGGATGATTATCATAGCGATCCACATGCAGTTCCCAGTAGTGTACGCCTTTGGAGAAGGCTGCAGTCCCCAACACCACACGGTCATCGTAACTGCTGCAAGTGGCCGTCAAGTTGTTGTTGGACAAGACTATGTCCCGGTGGGCTGAAGTAGTATCGAAAGTAAACCAAGCCACTGGGAAGAAACAACACAAGTGTTGATTGAAGACAAGCTAAACTATTGTATCACTAAAGCAAAGTTGGAACGGTTCAGTAAATAAAGAAAATCAGTAGTACCCGGACAATCATACAGAATGGGATAAGGTTTTGATTACTTACCAGCCATCTTCCTTACACGAAGGCGTACTCTTTCTTGCCACTGCCCTACCTGTCTGACGGTGAGTCATGTCCAGGAAACAAACAACCACACTGCCCCTTGAAATTTAATAGAAATTGTTGCACCCTTCCCTTGGCCCGATCACCCATAATCTGTTAGCATCACCAAGTAGTACCACAATCTTTGAAGACACACATAAGTGTAATCCAATACTGTGACAAGGAAAACATGGACCCTTTGCAATCAAGCTTAATGGTACATAATCAGCAAATTCCCATGGTGTCCCTTTTCCTTGTCACAGTTCCAATAGTATGAGGCCATATCAAGCACTGTCAAACTGTAGAGTGATACCACTCGGTAGATGGTCATGGGTCAAGTAACAACCATGACCACTTAGGAAACACTTGCTCCGACACACAAACCAGAAGGGTAAAGGACTAACAGGACAACTGTTGATGAGTGGTAACAAAAGAAATGCCACTGCAAACTCAAAAGGTGGAATCACACCCCCACCTGCGCAGCAAAAGAGTCTACATTAGTCGTCACACATCTACTTACTATAAACATCAAGCTAAAAAATGAAGGAGCAGGAATTCCCATGTAAAGGCAACGTACAAAACGATGCCATAACCAAGTAACAATATACCACGTGAACAGAGTCTATCCAACAGGAATTCAGAAAAGCTAGAATACACCCAATGACATGCACATGCCACAAAGCTTCCTACCGAGCTTCTAAAAAAGAAGTAGAGAAATAAAACCCAGTCACTTGGAGACCAATAGAAAGTATACCAACATTGATATTGATACAGTATTCAGGGCTGGCAGGTTGGATACAGGTAGACCAAGACAGTTGATCGTTTCTTTTGTGAGAACTTCTGTGAGAGAATCTATACTCCAGAAAGCCAGAGAGAAAGATACACTTCTACAGAGGGGAAACGGTGTTCAAGTCTTCCCAGACTACCCAAAGGGCGTTGCATCTAAAAGAAAAGCATTTGAGGAAGCCATAAGAATAGCCAAGGAACAAGGGATTAAAGTGAACCTCCTCAAACCAGCAACTTTTGAGTTATTTTTCCCAGAGGGTGTGACGCTGACCTCAGATCCCCAACAGGCGTGTGAGGTCCCTTCCTTTCTTTGAAGCTAAGCAGGGTCTGTCCTGGTTACTACATGAATGGGAGACCTGGATGGCTATAATGGGCAGTGATTTTTCACCCCCAACGTCACTATAGTTGTAAAAATATCTTTACCGAACTACACATACCCTCGGCTATCTATAGTCCTTAATAGCGCTGATAAGCGGAAAAATAGTCACGAATGCCAGAAAAACGGCAGTGGAAGAAAATGCTTTCCTACCCCCAGTGTTCCCCTCATCTGTGTCAGCTCCCCCCACTTCCCAGATGGACTCCTCACCTCCCGTGCCCTCTCCCTTCCCCCACAACAGAAGCAGTTTGCTTTGATATGTCGGCTATAGCCGAGGCTACAGAAAGCTTTGTGTTGCAAACTCAATCACTAGACCCCCTCCAACTCCCAAATTTAACTTGGTGTCTTCTTGCTACCCCCTGTCCTCTAGCCTGATGGTATTTGCATCTTATTTGACCTGCAAATAGCTTTTTTCCTACGTTTCATTTTCCCATATCCTCGGCTATATCCACAGCTATCGCTCACATCGCGAGAAAAACAAGATGGTGGCTGTTTCATTTCTAAAAAAACCCAGCTCTGGTAATTTACCCAAGATATAGCTATCTATTTTTGAGAAGGGGGCACCACCTTCTCCGTCAAATGTTTAAATAACTACTGCACGGAATAACCCCAAACCAAGCATGGGTCGCGAGTTAATGCTTCATGCGCAAGTTGTTTCAGACCTGGTCCTAATCCGTCCAGCAGTTTGGGCTGTGCGCTTTGGAAAAAATGTATCTTGTTTGTCTACGGGAAAATGAATGGGAAGTAGGCCGCAACTTTGGAATTTTTTTTCTTTAATAACTGTTTTATTTTTCAATGGATTGTTAGGAACCTTTGCAGTCTGGGGTGGGGTGGGAGGGCGCAGAGCGGCGAGTCCCTACTCACCTCTGTAATTCCGGTCAAATCCGTTACTCAAATCAAAAGCTATTAACAATAGAATTTCTAGGGGTTGGGATTCCGACTCAGCGATATTACATGGCCTGCAGTAGTGGCCATGTAGTTATGGTTAAGTTGCTAAACCCATAGGAAGAGCACTTTTTGAGCGACTTATAACTTCGCTCCCCCTGGATGAATCCTCACCAAACTTTGCAAAAAAAGTATATGGCCCACTCTGAATTTGGTCAAGGCGGGGGGAGGGGCAAAGTTATAGGGGCTGTCCCAAAATGTTAAATTAAGCGTTTACAAGATTTGCTGGTAATCTCTGTTTTAGACTAATGGTAGTATCATTACATTCGAACCATCCACAATTCTTTTTTATATATACAGTGTAGTGACCTGCATTGGTTGTGGCTCCTGCATGGTAGATTATGCCTATTGTTGTGAAAGTTTTCTTACCAAGTGATACTTGACCATGTGTGAATCCAGTCAGCTTGCAGTTGTTTTTGGTACCATCTGCATTATAACGTAAAAGCATTACTATTACGTATTTACTATGTGTCTGTATTTGTAAGGTGGAACGATTATCAGAATTGCAGGTAGTACATAATCTGCCATGGTTTGCATTTTGTACAAGTTGCTGAAATGGAATGGATTCACAGTTAGGTATGGATACATACACAAAGCTTTCATTAGGAACTTCTTCTTGTACTACATGCCTGCAAAGAGTGCATGTATGTTTCCACATGTATGAAATCTGGAAGATTTCATTTAAAGGTATGTTTTTGTTTGCAAGTACATGAGAAATTCTTGTGGATCTTCTTGTGAGTTTATAGTGAACTTGACCATTCCAGCACAGTCGTCCAATTCCTGCCTTATTCCAGAAACACTGTAACTGTTGTCAGGATTGTTGGCTGCATTTCTATGAAGCACTAACATATGCAAACACAATTGATCTGTACCGTGTAAGTACATGTTGTCAATAATTGGTGACAATTGGAATAGAATAATTATTGCTACATTTGCGTAGCAATTTACACCAGTTATATTTGAAACTTTGAATGGACCTGACAGTTCTGTGTCCAAATCATTTGTTGGGAGTGTGCGTTGCTTCTTTGAAGAGGTAGTTGAGTTACTTTGAGCAGTAGATTCTTCTTTGGTTGTGGTCCTTGATGAAGTATTAGCTTCTTTTACTTTTTCTGGAGGAATTGCTGTGAGATCCTGCATAGATTGAGTCTGAAGTAGTTTTCTTTTACAACGTTTTGCTTTTTGTGGAACAGGATAGGTTTTTAGATGGGGCTGTCGAGTGAACGCAGTCTATTGTATTCTACAATGCAAGAAATATCAGCACTTACTTTACTTGCATCAAAGTTGATTAGAAATAGTCTGTAAGCGTGATAGTGCTACATAGCTCATGCCTTCTTTAAAGACTGTGCTACCAATATCTATCAATGCTTTATCTAGGGTAAGTTCTTGTGATTTGTGAATGGTGACTGCGTATGCTATAGTTAGAGAAAATTGTTCTCTGTGTACATATATGTCTTTGAAAAGAAGGAAGCGGGCTGTTGAGCGTCCTATCCTTTTAACTTCGGGTAGTTTGTCAAAGAGAATATTGACAAACTGAATGTTGTTGTCACGTGGGTATGTTTGAAAGCCA
This sequence comes from Ambystoma mexicanum, assembly GCF_040938575.1. Lineage (NCBI taxonomy): Eukaryota > Metazoa > Chordata > Amphibia > Caudata > Ambystomatidae > Ambystoma > Ambystoma mexicanum. The sequence continues at coordinate 1,236,926,908 of NC_090927.1, read as the reverse complement.
AACAGTGTACCAAGTGCTCCATTAACTAGTCCTTGCTCCACGTCAAGGTTACGTTTGAGCATTACTCTACTTGTACATTTTAAAGATAATTTTAATATTTTCTCCAAACCAGCTTTGTGAGAGATAGAGTTTTCCAAGGTGTTTAGCCTTGTTGTGGCTTGTTGACACATGGGTAATGTCATACCATGTATGTCCAGTTTGTCTGTGGAGGCAATTTGAACTTTTGGTTGCATTTCTTTTTTTAACATGGTTTCATAAGATTTTGAACAGCTTGCAAGAGTTGGCATCAAGGACATACAATTGACATTTTTGTGTGCTAATTGTTCCATGACATCAGTAGCACATGAGTTATGGCCATAGAGTGCATGGATGTGCCTGGTTTTTAAGATAGATTGTGCTTCTTGAGATAGTACACCAACTCTAATACTTTTTAAAATGTTGGTGTATGTGAGGTCTGCAGACTGACGTATATTTTCAGTTAATGCTCTGTATTGGAAATGATGCCAAAGGTTGACATTTCCTATGCTGCCAAGAGTTTTACGGCACAGTTTGTGCCCTAAGGTTTTAAAAAAAGGTTCAGCTTTCACTGGCGTTAATTGAAGAAGATCTCCAAAAACAATAATGTGTTTTCCACCAAAGAGCTCTTCGTAGTCTGTTTTGAGGACCTCTTGTAGTCTGAGGTGACTCAAAGCCAACATTAGGTTGGAGACCATGCTCACCTCGTTTATTAGCAGCATTTTCATTTGTTTGAAAACTCTGCGTAGTTCTATTGCAGCTTCTGTAGAAAGTTTGTGATAGTCTAATTTGTTTTTGTGTTCTACTGGAAGGAGTAGTAATCGGTGTAAAGTGACACCGCCTATGTTGTAGGCAGCTAAACTTGTGGGGGCAGATACAAAAGCTGACAGTTTGTTGTTTGTCAATTGTTGGAGGAACTTGCTGATGATTTTGATTAAGAAAGTTTTGCCTGAACCAGCTTGACCACTCACATACAGCAGTATAGGTTTGTAATCTTGGCAAGTACAGTTTTTATTTTCATGTTGCACACCATGTTCAATTTGTTTTGTTACTTCTTGGAAAATGCTACGCTGCTCATTGTTTAGTTGTGATTTCAGTACAGTAAAGTCTTCTGTAGATTTCTTATACTGACACATGGTGTTTTCTACTTCTGTCATGGCTAATTCTGCCTCATTTGCTATTAGTGGCTGTCCAAGTGGTTCTTGGCTTCCTGTTACAGAAGGTTGACTACTGTCAGGAGTGTCCACATCTAGGTGGGCCTGGAGTTCTTGTTTGTGTTGCTGTTCATTGTGCAACATTGTTTGGTAATGTGTAAAGTTTACGTCTGTTATAGTGCTTTCATTTGCTTTGAAGGCATCTTCATAGGAGTCATACGTATCTAGTAACTCTTCTTCTTTTCGACATGGTTTAAAAAGTTGTAGCAGTGGCTGTTGGGATCGTTTTTGGCTATTGCTTCTATGTCCTCATATGATTTGAGAACTCTTTTTCTAGATTTAGCAGCACCAAGACTTACTATATTGTCAGATTTTCCATCCAAGGCAGTACCGGTTAAATGGTCTGCACCTTCATAGCAGCCACATTCTCTATGAGAGAGCATTTTTATGCCTAAGCTGTACAATTTCTATGATAGTATTTTGTCAGATGATATGTCATCCCAGAGGTCCTGAAGCTCTGTTTTCTCTGCTTTGGTTAGTAGGCTAAGACATATTGTGCAACTGCAGTGGAATTGTCTGCAATGTTTGCATTCCATAGGAGGGCAATGAGGGCATTGTAATCATTGATGTATTTTGATTCTTCTGTTCTTTTTATATAATATGTGTTCTTAGGTCATTTACCTTTGACAGTATGTCTAACTGAAGACATGACGTTGTTTACTTGACCTGTTGTTGAAACTGGTCTAGGGAAACCAAAGCGGCAGTTGGTGTAGTATTTCCCTTTGTTTTTATATTTGCAACGACAATATTTCCCATTTGTGTCTTTCAGATTGTAAAATTTGTGCATGAAGGTCACTATGTGTTGTTTATGAAGGGATTTCACAAGTGACATATTTTGGATGAGCTGCAAAACAGTGGCATCACTGTCCTGACCAAATTTAGGAACATCTTTAATCCACAAAAGCATGTGGATGTGTGGTGCTCCTCTGGCTTGGTATTCTTTTCTCCAAAAGAAGTGTTGCACTTCTCCAAGGGGAGGAACAGTTTAATTACAAATGAAGTGTAGCATAGCAATGAAGCAATGATGGAAATATCTTGATACATGCACAGGATCTGGAGAGCAGAGTTCTCCTGTTGTTTTTATATCTATGTTTGTTTTGTTTTTGTTTGCTATGCGTAGGAAATCGTGTAAATCTTCGCATGCATATTCTGCACAACTTAATGTCACAAACCAAGTAGGTGGGCCAAGGTTTCTTATCATACAGCGTACATCTCCGTGACGTCGGAACCAGTATTCTTTTGTACCACGCATGTTTGCTAAAAGATTTGTAAGTCTTGACTGTAAAATCTGATCTTTTTCTTGCACTTTTTGTAGTAATTCCGTAGCTGACATATTTTGAAAATGGGTACCTGATTTCAATTTGTGTGCAACTCCGTAGCATAGTGTTGCTAGTTCACTTTCAAAGAGAAGGTGGAATATGTATCCCATGTTTTGTCGGAATCTGGGGGTCTTCAGAATACATTCGTAAAGAGCGGTATTCTGATGATGTTATTTGTGTGGGTCTATCATCGTACCTTCCTCCTTTGCCAGTAGGAAAGAGTAGAGGAAAGGCACGTGCTTCTATACTTTCTCATATGCTGATTGTAGTTCCTTTGGCTTGTCGCATTTGGTACATTTGCAGTGCATCATCTATGGCGTCTTTAGAGTGTAATCAGTGAATTGTATAATGGTCAAAAATATTGGATTCTGTAGCAGGATCTAGAAGTTCAAATTGACCAGTTTCTGATGACTCTTGAATTATTTCAGTGGTTTCCCTAAGGTTTTCTTCAATATTAATTTCTCTATAGTTTTCATTGTTGTCTTTTAGATATTGCAGGGCTTGTCTAACGTTATGTAAATCCACGAGTTGTTGCCAAATTTTTTTGTCTTTTGTAGGGACGCCATTTACTAAGATAATTAAAGATTGATCTATTGGACGTTGCACTCCCAGAGTGTGTAAATTTTCTTTGAGATCTAATGGCAAATAAACTACTTTGCCACAAATGCCTTTCACTAATTAGAGGGAGGTAGTTTTGCTGTTTTTTGTTGAAGGCGTATTATTGCTCGAAATGGGTGCATTGTTTGAATTATGATGCTCTCATATAAATTGAGTTGTTGTAGGGGTTTTGGTAATGGGAATAATTCCAAGTTATTTGTGATAGCACGTGAAGGTGTTTGGTTGTTGTCAAGTTTTGCAGTGCAGTAACTGCAAAGGATTAAAGGGTTAGTAATTTCGTATTTGTTTTCTGCTATAAGATAGAGAGCTAATTGGAACCATTTGGAATCTTCTTTGTCTTCTATTTTGTACGTCATGTCTACTGTTTTTGTGTTATTTTTATAATAAGTCCTGCGGCAACATACACACAAATGGTTGGGTACTTCAGCAGATGTACTTTTAAACTTTAGTATTTCTTTTTTGTATGTGTGTAATAGAAGGTTGCCATTGGTACAGTTGTTGGTCGTCTGTTGTAAATCTATTGCCTTTTGTAAGTGGCTTTCAATTCCAAAATATTTTCTCTGGATATGCTCTATTTCTTCGAGTAGTTGTTTGGCTGTACCATGTAGAAGATTGTTATTTAAGTTGGCTAGTGCTAAAGCAGGACTTTTGGCATAGTACAGTTTATGGACCAGATTTCTTATAGTTGTATGGTGTGTTGATATCATTTTGATATGGTGGAAGGTGCTTTTGCAAATAGGTCCAGAAATGCAGGCTAATGAATGTCCTGTAGGCCTGTGTATTTGCGCACTGGACAGGGGTCCATATTTTGTAGTAGTTTAATTTTGAATTTGTCTTTGCCTTTCACATACTGATTGAGGAAATGGCGTACAGATTTGAAAGATTTTTTGGCAGTGTTACACATTGATGTGCACAGCCATTTGTAGAATGGACGTATTGGTTCAGTGGAATGAACAGGTGATACTGAGTTTTCTGGGGATATTTGTGTGAGCAGCGTTTCTTGTTGCATAACGGTATTATTAAGTTTTTCATACCCTCGTCCACTGCTCTGTATGGCAATTGGGTTTATTTGCTTTTGTTTGTATGCTTCTTCATTGAAATATGGTTCTGTGCTCGTGGTGTGACTCCATTCACCTCCACAGATGTTTGTGAAGTTTTCTTTGTTGATCTTCCGTTTATTGAGAAGTCTTTTTTGTAGTTTAGTACTTAGTTTTGTTAGTGGTTTCATTCTGTTTAAAACTCAAATAAATAATTTCCTTTTGAGAAGGATTGCACTGTCTATGAGAGCTTCTAGGATACATTTTCTATGGTATGTTTTAAGGGTTGTGTGCGATTTCTGTCCTGTTTTGATAAGGTTATGAAGGACTCTGTGGCAGAACATTTTTTGTAAGAGAATTTATTTGGTATGCTTACGTGTCGGGACATCAGGATTTATAGGTGCAGTGTTAGCACTAGTGCTAGCTGCAGTCTTGTTAATCACTTTCTGTTTCATTTTACATTTTGAAAGAGGAGGCAAAGTTTCTATACTGGAAGCTTGTTTTGTTTCGCTTAATGACTGTATTAGCTGTTTTGTTTGAACTTTTTGTACGAATTCTGCGAGAGGTGGATGCTTATTTTGGAGAGTTTTAGTTTGATTTTGTTTATTTTTGCGTTGCTTTCTACGGAGTTGCTTTTTGGTAGACATTCTTTGGGGTCTGTTGGAGAAAGAAAGAACGTGTGGCCTGGGATCTTGTGCAGTGTATGTGTGCTTTGTGCATGAGTGTCTGAGTATGATGGTAAGGATGTATGTAGAGGTGTGTGATTGTGCAATGGGCTGCTACATCAGGTTGGGAAGGCTATTCTTGTATTTGTGTGTTACTATACTGGTGTTCAGATTGCAATAGAAAGTATGGAGCTGGTGAGGGGAAGCACTAATACTGAATTTAATTTTGCAGGGTTAATACAATTGTTTGTTCTAGAATACTAGAATTCTACAGTGTTTGAGTGACAGTTAGAACATTATGGCAGTATTGCACTTACTTTTTTTTGTTATAATCTTTTTATTGAAATATTGTTTGAACATCAAATTCATCAAATGTCATTACAAGTAGTAGCACAGTCAATCTCAGAGGCTATGAATCATCAATCTAATCCGCTGGCTTTTACAATTCATCAACTCAGTCAATTCCGGCAGCGTTTATAAGGAGATCAAGATCATAGTTTCTCTGCTGGTCTGACAACAATTAATTCTAAATTCAACATCAAGATTTCATTTTAACATCTTTGTAATTCATTACGTATGTAAAGTTTGCAGGTATCCTCTGGGGATAGGATAGATTGCTTATCCACTATTAATTATCTCATTAAGGGATACAGGGAGGAACGAAAAGTAAAAGAAGAGAAAGAAAAATAAAAATTAAATTAAAAGAAATAAATAAAAATAAATAAACCTCACCAAGGTTTCCACCACTTCTTCGCGAGTCCCCATGAGGGGCTGGCTCTCCTTACCGGATGTTCATTTAGTGGGCCCTTTCCCATTCTAAAGGCGTGTCAGGGTTGGCAGAGGTACTTGATCATTCTCGGCTGGAAGAACATATGTTCTTTTTCTGCGACGTGATCTAAGAATGGACCCCATATGTTTGTGAATTTGGGTGTCTGCCCTTCTATTGCAGCTGTTAATTTATCCATTCCCAAGAGTTCCCACACCTTAACCCACCAGTATGTTATATGCAGACCTTCTATTTCCTTCAAGAAGCGCGCTCATGTGAGGCGGGCCGCCATAAGCAGTTGGGTGATCAAGCGGGCAGTAGGGCCAGAACGGGGGTAGGACCCATCGTCTGGCGAGTCGCCCAACAGCATTACTAATGGGTCCATGGGGAGGAGAATCCCGCATATGTCCTTGATTTTGGACCTAATCTCTAGCCAATAAGTTTGAATGACCGGGCAATGCCACCATAAATGTCCCAGGTCCCCCTTCGCCCCGCAGCCATGCCAATCCGTATCCGGATATTCCGGGTTTATCGCGTGTAGTCTCTGCGGTGAAAAATACCAGCGGTAACAGATCTTGAGTGCACATTCTTTCACTGATGTGCATCTAGAGGACTTCTGTGCCCTATCCCAAATTCTTTGCCAAGCCTCTGGGGGTATCTCAATTCCTAGCTCTCTCTCCTAAGCCATCATGTACGGGAGTTTCTCATCTTCTGGGACCTGTTCTAGGAGGCGATAGCAACTTATTACTCTCTGTGAACGTTGGCCTTCCGCAGCTGTCAGTTCTAGGCCTGACGGTGGCCTACTAGCAGCTTTCTTAATGATCGGATTGGTGATCCAATGCCGTAATTGTATATATCGAAACCTCTCGGTCTCAGGGAGGTTAAACTTCTCTTTGCATTGGGCGAATGTCAGTGGGGTATTATCGTTATAAATCTCTTGTAATCTCAGGGGTCCCTCTCTTGACCAATGTCGATAGGAGTTAGTCTGAAGCCCAGGGGTAAAGGCTGGAGTTTGCGTGATTGGGGAGAGGGGTCCCAGACCTGGGGGGTTCCTCTTAGTGTGTACTGTCTATCCCAACACTGGAGCGTTGCTTTCGTGCTTGGGAGAAGGGGCTTCTGGGAGGTTTGTGTTTCGTGGGAGGAAGGGAAGATGAGCGAGGGGGGCTCTAGCGAACAGTTGTTCGATGTCCTGCCACTTAGGGGGGTAAGGTGAGTTGGTCCAACTCAGGATGGGGGCAATTTGGGTTGCCCGATAATATCTTAGTATAGATGGAAGTCCGAGGCCACCCAGCTGTTTGCACTGAACGAGGATCTTGCGCTGAATTCTGGGCGTTTTCCACTGCCAGATAAATCGACTTACCTCTGTCTGCAGGTTTAATAGGTCTCGCTCTGGGATGAACAGTGGGAGTGCCTGTAGCGTGTAGAGAAGCCTCGGGAGCAAAGTCATTTTGACTGCAGTTATGCGCCCTAACCACAATATCTCTTGCGGGGCCCATTTCTGCAAAGACTCTTTAGCTTCTTTTAGTAAGGGGGGAATGTTAGCTTCCCATAGGCCTGAGTAGGTCGGGGTCAGGTGCACCCCAAGGTAAGTGATTTTGGAAGTTTCCCATCTGAGGGAGTAGGTGTTGTGTAGGGCGTTTATTACGTGTTGCGGTTCAGATAGGTTCAGGCCTATTGATTTTGTCATGTTTATAGTGAATCCCGATATTACCGCGAACTGATCAAGTAGGTCCATGAGCGGTGGGACTGAGGTTTGGGCGTCCCACAGGAAACAAAGCACATCATCTGCATAGAGTCTGACTTTATGACATTGATCTTTTACCTCGGATCCCTGAATGTCAGGGCGGAGGCGGATGTGTTGTGCCAGGGGTTCCATGGCCAGTGCAAATACCAGCAGTGATAGGGGACACCCCTGCCTGGTTCCCCTATTACGGGGTATCTGAGGTGTCCACCGAGAGTTGATCCGTATTCGGGTAGAGGGGATCCGTAAGTTTGATAACACCAATTTAGTAAACTGTGGGCCAAACCCAAAGCCTTTCAGGACCAACTGCAGGTATTCCCATGACATGCTATCGAATGCTATGTGGGCATCGAGAGACAGTAGGGATAGAGGGCCCGGGATTGATGGGGACAGGGCTATCAGGTCAATCGCTCTGCGGATGTTGTCATGGGCAGATCGGCCTTGAATATAACCGGTTTGGTCCCCGTCTATTAGTGTGGGTAAAATCTCCCCCAGTCGTCGCACTATAATCTTGCTATATAGTTTGGCATCCGTATTGAGCAAGGCTATGGGCCGGTAAGATGAGCATTCTGCAGTATCCTTTCCTGGCTTCAAGATTAGGGTTGTGGTAGATTCCGCCATGGACTGTGTAACAGTTCCGGTTTCCCAGCATTCATTGAATAACCTCGTAAAATGTGGTGTAAGGTCTTTACAGAAGGTTTTGTAAAACTTATTTGTGAAGCCATCTGGGCCTGGAGCCTTGCCAATAGGGAGTGATTTTATAGCTGATTCCACTTCTTCAGGGGATATTGGGTCTTCTAAGGGTTCCTGAAGGGCTTGTGTGAGTTGTGGAAGGGACGCTGCATTTATAAACCCCTTCGTGGATTGTGCATCTCCTCTATGGGGGGCTGCATGTTCCCTAAAGAATTCCTCAATAATTAGGCATTTCCCCTCTTCAGAGTTGATGCTCTGGCCCTGTTTATCTCGCAGTTGGTCAATCCTGTTCTGCCGTGTCTGTTTTCCTAGCTTAGTCGCTAATAGTTTATTCGCCTTGTTTCCTTTGGTATACAAGAATTGCTTGGTGCGCATCATGTAATAGGCCGCCTTCCCCATATGGTGTGCTTCCAGCGCTTTTTCCGCCATTCGTAAGTCTCGTAGTGCGCGCCTCGAGGGTTTCTTTTTATGTATCTGCTCTAACCTATGGGCTTCCCCCTCAAGTTGTTCTTGGAGCAGTCTCCTAGCTTTTCGTTGTTGTGCTGCTTGGTCAATGAAGTGCCCCTGATTACCGCCTTACCTGCATCCCAGACCGTGCCCCAGCGCACATCGTCAGTGTAATTTTCATTGAAGTATAATTCTAAGGAATCTCTGATATGGGCACAGGTCACTGGGTCCTCTAAGAGGAAGTTGTTTAGCTTCCAGATCGGTCTAGTGTGGGGGTTAGCCCGTGGGGGAGCTAAGCTTAATAGCACTGGGGCATGGTCTGCGAGCGCCTCAGGGAGAATCTCAGTTTCCTCAACCTCGTGGATGAGCGAATCTGCTATAAAGAACATATCAAGTCTGGAGAACCCCCATGAACGGCTGAAAAGTAAGTGTAATCCCTCTCATCTTGATGATAGTACCTCCACGCTTCAATCAGGGAGTGTTCCCTAAGCAGGGAGGTAAGGTCTCTGAAGTTATTCCTGTCATATAACGTGAGCGGGAGGGTCTTGTCAACTAGGGGATTAACCACCGCATTGAAGTCTCCGCCCATGATCACTTCCCCCTCTGCATGGTCGAGTAGGGCTTTCGACAGTTTCATAAAAAACAGATCTTGGTTAGCGTTGGGACCATATATGGACACCAGTGTGATTTTATGACCGTCCAACAAGGCGTTCACCAGCAAGAACCTCCCTTCCTCATCCCGCACCATCCCCACAGTTTTAAAGGAAATCCCCCTGCGCACTAGAATGGCAACCCCTCGCTTCTTCAGGCCACTTAAGGCAAAGAACTTAGTGGAATAAAGCTTATCGTTAAGGTGGAATTCATCCACGGGCCGTAAGTGGGTCTCCTGAAGGAACAAAAATGCTGCGTCTAAGGATCCTAATCTGTGGAGAAGTGCTTTCCGTTTCAGAGGGGAGTTCAGACCCTGCATGTTAAGGGATATACATCTAAAGCTCGGGGTTGCCATATTTCAGTCGCATGGGTTTTCGCTTCACTTTTCCTCCCCCAGAAGGACTAAGCGCAAGGCATCTGGTCAGAGAGTTCACTGCAATGTAGTTCATTTGAAGTCTGTGGTGCGAAGGGTGATAACGCCAATTTAAGAATTTCGGGTTGAACTCAAACAAATAATCAAAATAAAAACAGGCAAAACAAAATAAGCAATTTGGTTCCATCTCGGAATATACTAATCTCATCCCCAGAATGAACTCTAATCAAGTGTGAAATAAATCGGGCGCCATCCACTCCGGCGCCCAAGCCGATTATCATGTGGAAATTCCCAGTGTTGCTGTGTACAGATACTCCAGGCCTCTAATGGTGACAGGGAGCCATTTAACTTACAGGATTGTGTTCAGGCCGTCCAGACCGACCTCAGTTTCCCATCCGCGGTTGGAAGTAGGGTGCTCCTGGAAGAGCCCCGAGGCAGGGAGGAGGATATCTACAGAGGTCCGAGAACCTCAATTGGCCATGTGGTGTCTATATTGATCAGGAGGCGGCATCAATGTAGTGGAGGGTCCCAGGATGGTCGCGTCCTAAAGGAACGTTGTGTTTTGAGTTCCCTGCAGTTGAATCAGGCAGCCGCCCAGTCTTTCTGTTCTCTCGGTTCCAGGACGGCCGTCTCCTCCGGGGTGATGGGTGCTTGCTCTAAGCCAGCTCCCTGAGGGGGTTTCACCGCGGACTGCTGACGCCGCCGGATTTTCCCTCGTCTGGTTTTTGGCAAGGGATGCAGGGTAGGCCCGTCTGTATTCTGAGCCTGTGGAGTTGGCACGCCATTATCAGGATCCTCCAACATCAGGGACCTCACTTCTTCTTCAGAGGTAATTATGTAGTGTTGTCTTCGAAAGTCAAAGATCAGTTTACAGGGGAATCCCCAGTGATCGCGGACTTTCTGGGTTCTCAGCCAAGAGGTTAGTTTCTGTAGGCGCCTTCTACATGCTAAAGTGTGGGAGCCAAGTCCTGGAAGAGCTGAATCTTTGAGTCTTGAAATTGTATAGACTCCGCGTTCCTGGCTGCCGCCATAATCGCTTCTTTCTGACGGAAGAAGTGAACTCAGGTGAGCACGTCTGGTACCAGGTTCCTTTTGAGTTGTGCAGATGAATATACTCGATGGGGTCTATCTAGTTCTAGTTCCTCGTCTGGCGGAAGATCGAGAAGGGCTCTAAACAATGTCTCCACATATTCAGTTAGACCCTGATCAGGAATCTGAAGAGGAACTCCACGGAGGCGCACGTTATTCCGCCTCGACCTGTTTTCTAGGTTGGCTTGCTTTGCCCATACATCCTCTAGTTGTTCTTCAATAACCTTCAACCTTTCTGCTACAGCCTCATTGTTATGGGCTTGTTCAGATGCTGAGTTTTCCAGGTCATTGACCCTGGATTCAATCCCTCCTAGGTGGGAAGTCAGGTCTGCAAGGGACCGTGCCAAAGAGTCTTTGGAGGTCTTGACCTCTTCTTTAATCTCTTGGGCAATATCTTATTTGAAGGTTCTGAGCATTCTTTCCAATTCTTCCTCGGACATAGCCATGCTTAGGGGCAGGATTGCAGGCGGGAGCGGGTGAATCTCCGCCGTTACCGTGCGTGTGAAAGGTGAGTTCACAGATTGTGGGGCCAGGTAGGCCTGTATGCCGTGTCCCTTCTTTTTTACCCCTGTTTTGGGCATCCCCCAAAGCGGGTACCAAGCTCCCTTAACCCTTGGACCCAATTCAGATGTGGGAGCAGGGACCGCCAGATGTAGGCGAGCAGCTTCCGGCTTTTTGGCGTAGCTCCAGTCGTTAGAGTAAAGGGCTTTCTCCCCGTCCGGCAGTGGCTGCATTCTGGGGCATTTGGGTGGTTGTGGCGCAAAGGTAGATCAGTCCGTGAAGGATGGGGTCTCAAATTCCCCCCTCCCCGGGGTGGTGCCACACTCACCCGCATTCAATGATTCAGCTCCCAGTAACTTTACAGGTCCAGGGTATTAGGCGTGGTACTTTGGTGTCACCGCACCTCTCAGTCAGGGGCGGGAAGATAAGATGGCCCAGCCGCAATACGACAGACTTACCCCCTCCGGTAGCGATGGTAGTTTGCCACCTCAAGTCCTCAGGTAATCAATGGTGTATGTCCGTTACAGTCCGAGATGCCTCCTCGCTGTGTCATCAGAAAAGGGAGACTCTCACTTCGCCCTCGGCTTCTCTCCCTGGTATTAGGGGTTAGGCTGTCCCCGTGTACTCCTGCGCAGCTGATGCTTCTTGGGGCTTGGCACTCGCATTATGAGCGGGCCCCCAGGGGCAAGATCGAGCCACGGGATCCAGCGCTCCCCCTCCCCGAGCGCTCCAAGGAGCGGGGCGGTCCGTCAGGCCACCCGGGCGCAAGGCTTCTCCTGTGCGTCGCCCTGTCTCCAGGGGCGGCGCAGTGTTCCGGATCTCAGGAGGGCCGCAGATCCAGCCCGCTACAGCCCGTCCGGGGCACTACAGCTCCAGCCCTCCGGTCCCCACCACTTCGGCGAGGAGGGCCGCTCCGCCTCCTCCAGTCTTCGGGCCGGCCGCTGCAGTACCCCTCCCCCACCGCCGCCTCATCTGCCAGAGGGCTCCTCCGGACCCCCGGGACCGCCGTGTTTTTGTGGGCCACCGGCAGAGGCAGTGGGGAGCCCCGGCAGAGTCCTCCAGCACCCGGGAGGGGGCCACTTCAGCGCTCAGGTGGCGGAGTCCGCGGGTCTCCCGCTCAGGGTCTGCTTCGGGTGAGGCGCGCCGCCATTTTCTTCTCTGTAGTCGTCCGCGTCTGCATTCCGGATTCAAATAGCAGACTTCGTGGGATGCGGTTCGGGTGGAAATGTAGCTGCCACGTCGGGGTTTCATCGTGGCCCTCTGCCGGGCAAAATCGGACCGGAATTTTCCCATATAGACCGATAAAATCAAGTTGCCTGGGCACCTTGGAGCGGAGCTCACGGAAAGCACAGCCGCATGGCGTGCTGTGAAGCCACGCCCCCTGCACTTACATTTTTGGATGGAAAGAGTAGGTTTCTTCTGAATTCTCGCTCGTACTTCAGATGCTGCTGTTTTTCAGGAGAGTGGTCTTCACTGCAATTGTGAAAGAAAGAAGCTAATAAATATGTGTGTTAATAGCACTGTTGTTAATGTAGACATAGATGTCTTTATTTTTGCAGTAGTAGTGCTTTCTGATAACTATGCATCGCATGTACATGCACTTTTCATTGCCTATGTGCATTCTGTATATTTTATTTAGAATCTGTTAGTTGAATGTGCTTTAGAAATGAGTACAATAGTAACACTCTTGGCTTTGTAAGGCGGTGTTATTGGATGTTAGGAGATAGAAGAAATAATCGTATGCTTTGTTTGCTATTTTTAATGGGTAAATGGCAGGACTGTATGGAAAAGTATGCAATGTATGTATTTGGGAAGGTGTGGGAAATAAATCAGAAGGATTTGATGGGGTCAGCAGCTTATTACTCAGTAGGTGATTACTAAGTACTGGGTGATTCTGTGGTGCTTGGAGATGGGAGAGTCTGAAATAAAGTAAGGGTTGCAAGGAAGGACCTGGTGCTTGTGTTGCAGACTGAAGGGAAGGGGGGAGATGTTGTATGTCTTGCTTTACAACACTGTACATAGTTGTAGATGATGTGATAGATATGACTGCACCCGTGCATAGTTGAATGCTGTTGTGAAATCTAGAACGGAATGGGCAAGCAGCTGGAATTAGAGAGCGGTGTAGATTGGAAGAACAGTTGTAGAGGCAGTGGTGTTGTTTCAGTTGGGAGCCTTTCAAATGATATTGGCTATCTGTGTGCATAAATAAAGATGCATGTACTCATCTTGGCTGCGTGTAATTTTATAACACACTAAAAAACCTTTTTCCATAATTATACTGTTATTTCTCCCATCTTTTAACATGAAATGACACTTTGTTAGATAGCTGTGTGTGTTGTGTCTGATTACTAATATAGTCATTTGTAAAGGAAGTTGAAATGATAGAATGTATGTGAAATATGCAGAATGTATCGAAAGGATATTGTATGTACATCTTATGCACTATAATGCATTCAATGCTATCATGGTTGAAATGTGGTTAAATACGTGGCAGTGGTTATAGAAATGATAGAATGAATGAAGAAAATAACAGTTTGCACATTGTAGTTAATAATATGGGTAAATAAACATTTGGAGAGCAGACAACTTTGTAAGTGACACTTGATCATAGCAGATGGGAGAAATTTCAGTAAGCTTGTTTTACTGGTTACACAGGGTCAGTGGCAGTTACTCTGTTTGTATGCATTTATACAAGAGATGTACATGTAGCATACATGCCAATCCTCCCGATTTCGGCGGGAGACTCCCGATTTTTCAGTGAAAAATATTGTTATTTTTCACATTCTCCCGCTGAAAATACACCTTTGTCCAATGAATTCCTATGACACAAATGCTGTCTCCCGATTTTTTGGAGGAAATGTCCCTCCCAAGTGGGTCGGAATGTTGGCATGTATGATGTACTGTGCAAAAAATATTCATACCTGTACTTTGTGTTCATGCATGTGGATGTGCATGAATCTGCAAGTAGAAATGTTGGAGAGTTTACTAGTGGTTGCTGTAGGCGCTTTGCAGTCACAGCGCGATTGTACTCAGAGTGATCAACAGTACATCTAAAGTGCTGAATTGTGATGATGGAGTTAGATGTAGCGGTCTTGCATGTGATTGGTCGATGGTTGTGTGACTGCTTAACAGTATCCAATGAGGGAATGGTGCAGACAGTGAAGTGGAAAGGGTAGAAGGGCTACCCCAGTGTTACTTATGCGCTCCGCGGACAGCGCGGCTGTTCACAAACAGGACATTGCGCATCCAGGGCTTCCGAGTATGAAATGGGAGTGTATTTTGAGGCTTAGCCAATCAGGTGTTGAGGTTCTGCTTCATATTGAGAGAGGCTGTCTGTAGTGAAGATGGCAGAGGTGGAGAAAGTCAGGGTGGGGGTGCTTGGAGATATTTGTGTGAATGGTTTGGAGCAGTATGCTAAATCTAGGAAGTGGCTAACCATTTTGACACAAAAGGAGTGGAGGTGGTGTGGTGCACTGTGCCTGGTTTTAATTTGCAGGCAATGCTAGAAGTTTGTCAGGATATGGCTAGGTATAATAGCCCACACGTGGTTGTTCTGCACTGTGGTGCTTTGCATTTGGGCTATGTCAGTGCCCCTACTTTGTTGCAAGTTCTGCAAAAACTTGGTTCAGGCAGTAATGAAACTTCTTCCAAATGCCAAGATTATTTTTTCTGGTTTGATACCTAGGCGAATATGGGACAATAGTTCTGTTTTTGTCCTCTGCAAAATGTTGGTAGGTGCTTAATCAACCGAGGCATGTTTGCTTTTATGACTAGAGCTGGCATGTTTTTTTTTTGCAACAATGACAACATTGACTCTGGTAATGTTGATTACTTTAAGGAAGATGGAATGTCGTTATCTTTTTTTGGAAATGCCATGCTGTTTTGGAACCAAAGATATGCTTTGGAGAAGCAAATGTGAAGATTATTTGGAGGAAAATAAGGAAATAAACCCCAAAAAATAAAGATAAAAGGTGTTTCTGAAGAATCTGTAAAAAAAAACAAAAAAGGCTCTTTTCAGAGCCAACCTCAAAGGGTAAATGGGGCACATTATTTAAATTTTAATTCCCTGCGGTCCGATTTTTCGATGTGTCCGCGGACACCCGCACTGTCCCAGGACACTTCAAACACCAAGAAAGGGCTAAAAAAATTCCATAAAGTATGTAGATCGCCAGAGACCTAGTGTGGGACTTTCCCAGGAAAATACCTTGGATTGCTGAAAAAACACTTTTAGGTGTCCGGGGGCCCGGACAGTGTTCGTTACGCTTACATTTAGCGCGGGTGCGGTCACATGATGACGTCGAGGACACATTGGCAAATGGAACGGCTGTCCGTAGAACACCAAATACACGGGTCTATGCATGCGTGTGGGTGTTCTACGAACAGTGTTGCAGTCCCCAAACTAATTAAAAATGCGACATACGTGCGGTGGACAGTTGCGGACAGGCACGATGTTCGTAGGGCAAAGGTGTGCTACGCATGCGCGCGGTTGTTCTACGGACAGTGTTCAGGTCCCCAAAGAAAACAAATGTGCGTCACAACTTTGCGGACAGGCGGACGGGCTATGTGTTCTTCGGACATATTTGTTCTGGTTACGGACAATGCGAACAGGGGGAATGTTCTTAGGACACTTTATTTTGCATAGCTACGAACATGCGGACGTCTTTATTGTTCTGCAGACACCTTCATTTTGACTACGGCCAATTCGAACAGGTATAGTGTCCTTAGGACACCCCCATTTTGGTTAATTACGGACAGGCGGACATCTTGTGTGTCCTAAGGACACTTCCATCTTGATTGAGGACAGTGCGTACAGGTATAGTGTCCGTAGGACACCCCCCATTTTGGTTAATTGAGGACATCCCGAACAGTCGCGCTGTCCACGGACACCCTAACTGCCTTTTAAAAAAAATAAGACACAGAGGAATATACTAACAACACATTTAATATTGTATTACTGTATAAAAGAAAAATAATTATGTAAGAGAGGGGAAGCAGAAACGGATACAAAAACTGGGGAATTAGGGGTTTGGACATGATGGATGGTAGGGGAGGAAGGGAGTGAAGTCTCGTCGTAATGTTTTTCTTGCTGGGGACTTTTTGGGGATAGTTGGGTGGGACATGGAGAGGGGGTACACGTACATGTGTGACAGTGATATTACATTTTTTCTCTTATACAGTCCTCCACAAAGTTTTTTACAATAATGACATTTTTCATTAACAGATCAATTTTTAGCTCAATTCGTTTCAGAGGATGTTCTAATGTCTCTCTTGGTATATTATGTTTAATATCTGTATGGTCTTTTAAAAAAAATGTGTTAAGTACAAATAAAGTAATGGTTATTAATTGGCTTATATAGAGAAGTGTAGTGTCTACCATTAGTATCACTGTCTTCACTCATTTCCTCCCGAGGAAAACATTCTTCCAGCCATTGCAAGGTACTAGACATTTCTGTGTAAAAATAAAATATTAGTTTTAGTGTACGTAATACAGAAACTTTATAAATATATACAATAAATGTAGTGTCCTCACTAGTTTCTTGCTAAGTTTTGCTGTTACTGCTGCGTAGGTGTCCTGTTGATTTGTGCTGTGGAATTTCTGTTACTTCTGTTGGAATTGGACTGTTACTGTCTTATATACACAGTTTCACTTCTTATTTGTTATTGAATGTAATTTATTTATGTGCTGGTTTTTGAACATGTTTAGTGGTTTTTTTTGGATTATATAACAATCTAAGATACCCCCTGAGTTTTTGGATAGTGTTGATGTTGTCCGAGTCCATCCGCGAACAGGCGCATGGTCCCCGGACATCAGACTCACTAGCGCAGGTAGGGGGTTCAGTATGTTGTATGTTATATGTATATAAACTAAGGGCATCCTAGTAAACATTTATCAAATTTACATTATCTATATATCTATATTCAGTGAAAAAACGTTGTTACAGGAGCATTATGGTTAAGTTGTACTACTAAAAACCTATGAAATTCAGTGAAAAAACTTTGTTAAAGGGACGTTATGGTTAAGTTGCGCTACTAAAACCTATGAAATTCAGTGAAAAAAACGTTGTTACACGGACGTTATGGTTCCATGTAAAACCGAAAAACCCTTGAAATTCGCCAGTTATGGCAACCTAAGCAACCATAACTTGTGCCACCACCATGCACTGCTAAGACTAACACCCAGGACATCAAATATGACATCACAAATGTCATTGATGACATCACTGATGATATCACATGTGCATTTACTTTTCATGAAAAGTCTGTACAAGGGATCCTTATTGTAATGTTGATAAAGAAAAGTGTCAAGGATCATTGGAATAAATGTCATGAGGTACGTAGTGCATTAAGCAATGCATTGATACAAATAGCATTCTATTATGAAGTTCTTTCGAGTATACTAAGCTACTCATGTAGAAACGTAGGCATTGTGTGCAGCATACACGGAGGTGCAATATTAATAATCTTGCCATGTTGAATAGTAAAATGATAAATGCTTTCTTATTAGAGTTTTGAATACTGTGAAACATTTAATAAGTACCTAATAAAACCCACTTACTACATAATTGCATTATTGCAAACAAAACACAAATAGACAATAACACATACAAATATGAGCATATACAGGGAGAATGAAGTAAACAAAAAAAAGCAGAATTACCAGACAATCTTCATAACCTAACTGATTACCTTCATGCACAGAAATGATTGCTCTGCTTCAAAGCTACTACTTCCCTATGTATAACTATCTCATAATGTGACTGGGCCCTAAGGAAAGTAGTGTGAGTACAATGTATACAAATATGAGCATATCCAGGGAAGTACAGTAATAAAAAAACAGCAGAACTATAAGAAAGTGTTGATAACCTTACTGATCATCTTCATACATAGAAAGCATTGCTGTTTTTCAAGTCTGTGTTTTCCCCTATGTATATGTTTCATATGCTGTGAGTGGACCCTAAGTGAATTACTGTGAGAACATATTTGAAGTATAAGTCTACAAATACAGTACTTTTTGAAGTTTTAGTTCCTGACTGTTACTGGCCTATATATGTGAGTAAAGGAAAAAAAGGGTGAGCCAGACATGTGATGTCATCAGTGATGTTATCAATGACATTTGTGATGTCATCTTTGATGTCCTGGGTGTTAGTCTTAGCAGTGCACGGTGGTGGCGCAAGTTATGGTTGCTTAGGTCACCATAACTGGCGAATTTCAGGGGGTTTTCGGTTTTACTTGGAACCATAACGTCCCTGTAACAAAGTTGATTTCACTGAATTTCATAGGTTTTTAGTAGCGCAACTTAACCATAACGTCCCTTTAACAACGTTTTTTTCACTGAATATATATATATATATATATATATATATATATTTGTGGTTGCTAATTAGTGGTACATCCTATTGTAATTGTTACCAGGTCTCACCTGGTAAAGGGGTTGTCTCCCCTTTTTTATTCTTCTTTATTTTCCATCTGTAGAACTGTGCTTTAAATTGCTTTCTGTGATACATGCATCATAGTGTATATACGCATACAAAATACCCTTTACATGGCTATACTTGACCCCACTTCAATGATTAAACATCTCAAATATGTTTCATGGTATGTTAATGGTCTGAACAATCCAATCAAATGTAATAAGATTGTATCAACCCTAAAGTCAATGTCATGTGACATTGCCCTTTTACAAGAAACTCACCTTACAGACGCTGAGGCTCAAAAACTGAGACGAGGATAGTAGGCATTCTATCCTATGTTTGACCCTAGGGTGAGAGGATTATCCATCCTGTTTCGGAAAAATCTACCACTTACTGTTCTATCACATTCTGCAGATATAGAGGGCAGGATTATTTCAGTAAAAGTCAGAATCCAAGACATAGAAATTTTGATATGTTGCATTTATGCACCCACTTAAAATGACCTCCAATTTTTTCTTGGGCCAACATATTCATGGGTTTAATATAAATTCAATTTTTAAGGGTGGTGATTTCAACACAATTTAAGGCCCGGTACTGGATCATTCTGATTCCAATGGCACTACCATGAATTCAAAGGGCAGAGTTTAATTAGAGACCTTAATTGCAGAATTTCACCTGGCACACATTTGGAGGCTGGAACATCCAACAGAAAGGGACTATAGCTTCCATTCAGTATGTCATGATGTCACCTCTCGCTTAGACTACTTCCTGATATTGGGCTGTGTTATCTCAAACTGCTATGACTCACAAAAAGGGAAGATTGTTATATCAGACCATGCACCAGTAGCTGTAGATTTTGTGTTGACACATACCCTAATAAATTCCATGCTATGGAGGATTGATTTATCTATTCTACAGAAAGAAGTATATAAAGAGAAGATTGTTACGGAAATTAATAACTTCTTGAAGTGTAACCAAGCAGAGCGTATGCCGAAATCAACAATATGGAAAGCTCTAAACAGCTATATAAGAGATGTTTTAAAGAAAATGACCGGACGCCATGATAGGACCACAGAAAGAGAAGTCAAGGAATTGAATAAAGAAGCAAAGAACCTTGAAAACATTTATGCATCCACTAAAGACCCATCTATCCAAATGGAACCTAGAAATAAAAAATGGGAACATGTCGTAGCCGGCCGAAATATCAAGTTATCATGTAGCTTAATTAACTATCTCGACATGATCCTGTGAGTTGACACACCTGAGGCTGTGACAACTGACTAAGTTCCAGAAAACGTGAAATGCTTGTCGAGCATATAGACTGTTCAAAGACTTCAGTGAATAAATACCTGAAAATGTTGGAAAATTAAATTTAAATAAGGACGATTAATCAATGTAACAAAAGTTCAATATTGATTTACCGAACTGCAGTTTTACAATAAAAATAAAAAAAATTTAAAAAAGAAATAAAAAATATGAGCTCAACAAACTTGTTACAGATGAAGTGAAGTATGCCATGTTTAGGACCAGTGGGAACTATTTTGAGCATGGTGAGAGCGGTGGCTGACTTCTTAGAGTTATGGACAGTGAAAGGAACATTCAGACAATAAGGAATAATGTGGATGCACTTGATATGACCTCAGAAGGGATTAATAATTAATTCAGGAAGTTTTATGAAAAATGATAATGCTCAGAGACCAAATGTGAAATCTCAGGAATAAGTGGGTGTGCAACTGGGCCCTACTGACAGTTCAAAGGAGAAGGTTAATTACCTTCCTTTGTTAAATATTGGGAAACCGAAAATGCTGAGACAAACTACTTCAGGAAAGTCCCAAGATAGCTCCTGGAGGGCAGAGACTTGTGAGCCCCCACTGAGCACCAAGAGTGCAATTCAGACACCAAATGTGGGTACCGACCAACTTTGTGATTGGAGGAAGCAGAACCGAATTGTGACATTTAAAGACTGAAATCACAGGAATATAAATTCCTATAACGGGCATTGGTGGCAGTTATTCAAGAGACATTGGGATTAACTAACATTTATTTTAAAAATGTTACCCATGTTCGTATATTGTCTGATTGTATGTACTGTGGGGGGTGAAATGTTCGCTTTGGTTTTAATAATGCACACTTCCGAACCTATTTAAAACAGTGCAGAGATGCTTTGGCAGAGAAAGGAATGGAAATGTTTCTTGATGTAAAGGCCAAGCGCTGTCATGTTCATGAGTCTTCGTTTAATCAGTTAACAGCAGAACAAATGGCCACTGCTCAGATAGTATGTGATTGCTGTATTCAAGTGACAGGGGATCCTGCACTGTCGGCCGAGCATGCAGTGGGTGTTACTGGTAACTAACCCAGAGGCTGGTGAACGGGAAATAGGACCTAAAGTGGTTCTGTCCAAACATGTGACTGACAGGTTTTGTGAGGATACCATGGTACAAAGATCTCCGTGCCTCTAGTTAGCTGCATCCTGGAAGGCCATAGGGGTACAATTATCCCCAAAAAACTGGGACAACTGGGGTAGTCTCCTGGAACATAAGGAGTGGCAAATCAACGATATGGTACATATTGGGTGGTCTATTTATCGAAACTCAACATCATCTGCTTACAGGAAACCTGGCCTACAGGTGAATATCTTCTGGCGGGATATCAGGGGCACGCAGTGAAGGCCGAGAGAGGTATGAGAGGACAGAATAAGGGAGGATTATTCACCCGGTCCGGGTGCAGAGTGGGGTACGAGTAAGTAGGTCTTACACCAGCTTTTGTTCAATGGTTATAGTTCTCCTTGATTCTAGCATAACACCGGTTTTCAAGACATTTGTGGTAAATATATACTCACCACCCAAGCAGGATGCTATCTTGTTGAGGTAAAAGAGATTTTCTAACCCAGGTCTCCACTGAGAGGTGGACTTGAGGCTTATCCATTATGGGGGATCTGAACATGAAACTTGGGCCTATGCATTTGAGACATAAGAAAGCAGGCTCTGTGGAAGACTCATGTGGGGTTACGGGCAGAAGCTCTGTTTTTAATGCCCCAACCTCCTGGCCGATCTGATGGACGAGTTTTTCCTGGTGGAACTGAACAGACGGCTAACAGACAATGCCTGCCCAAACCCACGTTCAGGAGAGGGACATACTCCTCAATTTTGGATTATATCCTGGTTGACTGCTTTTCTTTCAAACAGGTTAGAGATTTCAGGGTGTCTGATAAAATAGAGAGCGATCACTGCCTGCTGGCCCTAATGGTTGATCTATTTGAAGCTCAGTCCCCAGCCACTGGAACGGGGGATAAAGAGAGTTGGCAATCTATTGGTCACCCAAGCAGCATCCATGTGGGAATGTGTCTAGCCTCAGTTGACATTACAGCTATTAGGGATTCGATACTTTCAGAGGAGGCCAAGGTAGAGGAGATGGTTATACATTTCTCCATTTTGAATGAACGGATTCATGCTAATCTATGTCAAGGACACAATGGAAACACAAAGGGCCTCATTACACGGTAGGCGGTAAACCATGGCGCTATTAGCGCCATGGTTCATGCCGGTAATTTACCGGTACCGCCTTGGAGGAAAGGGGAATTACCGCCCCATTCCAAGGTTGGCGGGCGGTAATTCCCCCTTCCACCATTGCCCATCCCCATTCCCATTTTTGCCCCATAGGGCTCTATGGGAATGGGGAAGGCGCTAATTACGGTACCGCAAATTGTGGTCCCGTAATTAGCTCCACTGGTCCCTTTGCGGGTTGGTTTTTAACGCCTGCAAAAAGCAGGTGTTAAATTCCCCAACCCGCAAAGGGACCTCGTAGTAAGGCGGTAAGGATTTACCGGTACCAGTAAAATACCGGTACCGGTAAACCCTTACCGCCTACCATGTAATGAGGCCCAAAGAGTTTTCCCTCCTCTCAAGCACATGCTACCTGGTTTGAAGCTGAGTGCAGAAAACAGAAGGGTATCTTGAATAATGTAATTCGAAAAGGGAGATATGTGGCAGGCCAAATCCACCAGCTGAAAAGTGCATATAACAAATGTATTAAAAACAAAAGGCAAGAGCATATAGAGACCCAGTGGCATCTTTTGGCAACAGCGGTTTCTAATAATGATCATAAACTATTTTGGAAACTGGTGGTGAAGGGTAGCGATATGGGTCTGAGTTTCGATTGAAGTGCGATCTACAAGGATACCTGGACGTCGCATTTTCAGGGGATCTTTTTTGACAAGTCTCAAAGTGAGGCAGGGGACAGAGCTGGGGAGTCTGTTGGAGATATAAAGTTCTCGAACGCAGAAATTGTAGGGGAAAGTGGTCAAATGAAATGCAGCAAAGCCACAGGCCTAGATGGGTTGACATCAGATATACTTTTGGGTTTCCCAGAGTGGTGGGCACCGGTTCTGGGCAAGCTGTTTGATACAGTATCAGAGGGTGCAAAGGTGCCAGCTCTCTGGAGGTGTGGGATAATTGTTCAGATTTTTAAAAAGGGTGCGATGGACGACCCAAACTGTTACAGACCTATTTCCCTAATGGATATTCCCCTTTCGAAACGCATTTTATCTAGGCTGGAGGAATGGGTTGTAGAGAATAATGCTTTGCAACACTTCCAAGCAGGTTTCAGACAGGGTTTCTTGACTTCTGACCAATGCTTTATTTTGGGTACCATTATTAATAAATATTGTGGTGTCCGGGGGAGGGGGAACCCTGTTTGCAGCCTTATTGGAACTAGAGGAGAAAGCTTTTGATTCAGATAAGATAAGAAGCGGCCATCTTGCATCACTCGCTTACTGTGAAAGGATGCAATTCTGACCACGGCATGATTTGGTAAGAATTCCCACCTAATGGGGGCGAGTTTCAGATTTTAGATTATAAACTCTGACCTCCCACCATGTATCCTAACTCACATATCTCAATTCTGCAGATGGATTGCCATTTCCCATGCCTAAAACTGCCAATCTACACCTCCAGGGGCGACAAAGGCAAAGACACACTGAACCTTTCGCACACTGTTGATCTATGAACCAGTGCAAAGGCCTTACAGGTAATTGAGCTGGTATTAGTGGTCTTCCCCACTATCCCATTGATTAGCTTTGGAGGAACTAATAGATCCCTCTTACCTTTCACAATTACAAGATTGGATGCACAGATAGGTCCATTTGACGGACATTGAGACAGAGTGCCAGCCTTTATTGGCAGATAAGGTAGCTCTACCTGATTTTTCTATATGATTTTTTAATTTGTGGTTTTCCAAGCATATATAGTTGAACCAGAGTAAGCCACTTACAGTCACATTTTGCCTATTTGTGATAGGTACATTTTTGGAACTTTGGAACTCATTCTCGTCCCGTGACTTTAACGGATTAGAAATGTCTTTCTGCAATGGCCATGCCTGCTAACCAGGTAATTAAATAGGGCATTCCTCTATAATGAGTGTGCTTAACAGATATTGTGCTTACATTACAAATGTGTATCATATAAGATTTGACATTCTTCTTTGTACGTATTCTTCAGATATTACGCATAGAGTGAAGAAATGCTTTTTACAAGAGATATTCGCTCCTGAGGAAGGGCCTAGCCCGAAACACGTCAAGCTCCTAATTTTTTATAACTTTTGTGTTAATTAAATAATCTACAAATGAAATATGGAAAATTATGTTTTCTTCATAATTAAATGTTGTTGAGAATTATCCAAATGTGGTTGCAAGACAGGGTTAGATGAGGATTTGGCTCGCTTCCTCTTCATCTGCCCACAATTTCAGAAACTGAGAAAGGAATGGTTAAAACCAAATTTTAAGAGTAAGCAGATTAGAGTTATTAAGTAAGCAATGTTAATGGTCCTTAATTCTGAGGATACCTTTTTCAAGTATGACTTGGCTGAATTTTTAAAAAGGGCTTTAGACATGAGAATGCATATTTTGCACAATGCGGGCGACTAGATTTACCTTTAATTGCTCTGAAATTTATTAAAATGCCTGGTTTTAAAAATGAATGGTTGTTGTTGGAAGATCTTAAATTGGGTTTTCTGATGTTGTATTTATTATGTTGTTTTAATTGTGTGTTGTTAATGGAGAAATCCAAAATAAAATTTGTATTGATTGATTCCAAGATCCTGGCTAAAGTCTTAGCTCTGCGACAGGTGATACTCATACTGATAATCAGGTGTGCTTTATCTAATGGAGACATAGTGCGGACAATAAGCAAAAGCTACTGCTAACTTTGGAACACAGTTGACATGTGACTAATCCTGTATTTCCATTGTCCCTTGACACTGAGAAAGCGTTTGGCCGAATTGAATGGGATTACTTATTTGAGACTCTGAGAAAGATGGGTTATGGAACAACACATATCCAACGTCTCTAAGAAGTCACACTACCAGCTACACCTCCTCAGAGGTATCCTTCCTTTCCTCTCCTTCCCCCAGAAGCTCACTGTCTCTAGAGCCCTGGTTCTCTCGAAGCTGGACTACTGTAACAGCCTCTGTTTAAATCCGCCCGGCTCTACTCTCCACCCTTTGCAACTCATCCAGAACAGGACTGCAAGACTTGTCCTTGGCCTCAAGCCCAGGGACCGTATCTCTCCAGGACTGAAATCACTACACTGGCTCCCAGTGACTGCGAGGATCAAGTTCAAAACCCTCTGCATTGTCCACAAGACCGTCTGGGGCCTTGGGCCAAAATACCTTCAACTCTCTCTTCCTAAATATCTTCCTTCTCGAGCTCTTCGCTCATCCGCCTCCAACTCCCTCAGGGTCAGCCGTTTCTCCAAAACAACGAGTTGGGGGCAGATGTCTCTCCGCTGCAGGGGCCTCCCTCTGGCCTCCCTCTGGAACAGCGTCCTGCCTCCCTGAAACTTGAGGAGAACCATCTCTGGTTCCGGAAGCACCTCAAACCTTCCTCTTTGCCTCCGCTTTCTCTCCCCCTCTCCCCTGCTAATACTACTGAAACTGCACTGAATCTGCAACTGGGCCACTCACCGTTCTCGGGCCTTGGCCCAGCCACTCTCCCCTGCACTGCCTCCCCGGCAACCACTGCACTGCGGGACTGTGTCTGCATCCCTACAGCCCCCCTTCCCAGCACTTGTCTGCACTTACCTTGCACTTGCCACCAGCTGGCACTTGTTATTTATCTTGTATGCTGTATGCTAATAACCCTGTACTGCACTTTCCCCTCTCCCTTTCCCCATGCACTTTTCCTTTCCCCTCTACCTTTGCACTTGCGCGATCTGAATGACACCTGGCCTAGTAGGATCGTTGTCTGTCTCCCCTTGTTCCCCCCCCGCCTCATCGCGCCTTGAAACACTTGTGTATAGGCACGTTACAAATGCCATATCATATCATATCATAACATAACAAGTGACCCTTCTTTATACAGATCCTTCAGCCAGCGTTAAAATGAATGGCCACATCTCTGGGAAGTTTGACCTCTATAGGGGCACCAGGCAAGGATGCCCTCTCTCGCCTTCACTGTTTGTTATTGCAATGGAACCTCTGGCTATTGTGCTAAGAAAGAATGCTAACATTCAAGAAACTGGCTATGGGGGAGAGTCTGGCAAAATGTGGCTATATGCGGATGACCTTTTGGCAGTCCTACAAAACCCTAAAGATTCCATGGCCCCTCTAATTGATGTGATTGAAACATTCTCTGAAATTTCTGCATATAAAATCAACTGGAGCAAATCGGAAATACTGCTGGTCTCACCTTCGTGTATGAGGTATTTATTTGAGGGTTGGGACTTTTCATGGTGTCCGTCGAAAATGTAATATTTGGGAATCTGGATATGCCCCGAAGTTACCAATATTATGTGAACTTCAAGGCCTTGTTGCCAAAGATCAAGCTGGATATTGAGAAATGGTCACTACCAAATGTTTTCCTTGTGGGGAAACATCAACAGTATAAAAATTAATTTGTCTCCACGGATCAACTATGTTCTTTCAATGCTCCCTCTCTGGCCGCCCAAACATTTCATTTAAGAATATTGCTGCTATGTTACATAGATTTCTGTGGGATGGTAAACCGGTGACTCGAACTTTGGAGGCTTCAACTACCTACTTGTTTGGGAGGGATGCATGGCGCCAACTTCTCAAAGTACCATTTGGCATTCTCTGTGCGGCCTATATGTAAGCTAAAAGGCCCAGACTTTGATGTATGGACACAAACGAATTGAGTCAAGTATCACATTTGGAACCACTTGCCCTGTTGACTTCTGGGTCCAAGGGTGCACTTGAGAAGAACCCACTTACTGAGTTTCTGAGAATAAACTGGTAGTCCATATGCTATGCATTTGATACAGACATGTATATTTCCTCAGAAGCATTGATATGGTTGAACCCTAAGCTCAGAATCCAGAGCAAGATTTGTTTTGGCCGAATTGGTTCCTGGGCAGGCTTAGCTATGTTAAAGACTTCCTTGAAGATAACGCCTAGTTCTCCTATGACAAACTATCCCAACGTTACAACCTGCGAGATTGCACCTATGCAGAATATCGACAATTGAGGCGGGTACTGCTTGAAAGTAATGGGGATGCATCTTGTCCGTCTGCTGCAGATACAGTCTAGGTGCATATGATGTCATGTAAGGCTGGTGGCATCCAGCAGCTGCTCTATATGGACTTTTGACTACAACGCATATGAAGGACGTGGGAATGATAACATTGTAAGCCCTAGAGATCAGAGAAGGTCTGAATCGGGACAACTGGGTGAGGTGCTAGGCGTAGCCAGGACTGTCTAAAAAGTGGGGCCTAAAGATAATGTAGTTGGGCCCACCGCAGTGAAATTAACATCTGTAAATGCCCACACAGTGCTGCTGTGTGGGTATTTATAGATTATGGGTGGGCCATGCCCGCTCAGGCCCTACCCTGTCTACGCCTCTATGTCTCAATATACGATTGTCCTCGCTGGACTGGAACCTTCCAGCATGTCAAATCAAACTTTTACCCTAAACGTATTGGACACCTGAGCAGATGTTTAAAAGGGGCCTGAGAGATGATGATATTAGCTGAAAGTGCAGGAAAACTCAGGAGAGTCTGACTCACTTTATTTGGTCCTGTCCAAAACCACTGAATTCTGGAAAGAAGTATCTGAAAGGATAAATCTCGTCCTTGAGACTGCAATACTTATGGAGGCTTCAATATATGCCCTAAGCAACGATAGAAGAATACGTGACTTACCCAAGGCAAGCAAGGCTTGGCTATTCAGAGGATGTATGTTAGCAGAGAAGATGATACTGCATGCCTGGAAATCAACTACAAATATAGATGATTGGATTCAGGACTTACTGACTTTCTCGACGATTGAGAGAGCCATTTACAAAGAGAGAGGTGGATATATATGGCTAAACAAATATATGGGGCATCCCTCTTTGTTTACATGCCTATTACAGTTTCTAAATACTTCAATCATGCTGATGTCCTATCCCCAACCATCCTTAACCGTTTTAACGTTATCCATATTTTTTAAATCTTCTGTGTAAATTATACTGTTAAAATAAAAGCTTAAAGCTGCAGAAAATATACCAAGAAATGACAGAAAATCTTCAAAATACAAAACAGCAGGAAGCGAACGTGGAACGCACACCTTTAAATGCATGTATAACCACAGTCTAAGTGAGGAAACACTGACCAGAGTCAAACACAAAACCATCTTTCCACATCATGCCAAATATATACAAAAAGTAAATGGCGGTCCTGCACAACATCAAGGACAGAAACAGTCGAATGACCAACGATACACTGCACCAATCCACAGGATGAAGAGGCCGAAGATGCTAGAGGCAAGCATAAACAGCAGCGGGGCAGGTGAGTACAACAACCGAAACCTTGGAAGGATGTAGCCATGCATGTCCACCTCCTCAATGGAGGACAACATAACTATTAAAGACCAAGCAATCAGACTACCAAAGGTCCACCGCTGAAGCTAGTCTATATGTACAGTGATATAATATTACTCCATGACCAATCCAGTAGGGACTTTACCGCTGTAAAACAAGACCACGCAGCGGATAGTCTAAGGAGTGTGACTTACAAAGGATGTAACGGGCTACAAATTCTCCATACAGGAAAGAAACTTAACTAATCCCCAGGTTTGAGAGAAGTGGGATTCACACATGCACATGCCTGTAAGGCAAACTGTGACCTTTAGGCAGTGCCTTTGCATCGTTTTTGTCTTTTTTTAAATTATTTTTTTAAACAGGGCAAACCTACCGTACCCCCTCCCATTGTATTTTTCCTGTAAACACCCTCTTTTTTTAAACCTTTCTTTTGTTTCCTGAAAAATGAGCAAAACCGATGTACATGTACAGATGAAAATGTACTGATACAAACTCATAACAATGAAAATGCATCAATTCCTCATATTCAACAATACCTGCCAGACGAATAAAAATCCATCTCTACCTCCACCAACAGTACTGCACTACTGTATAAAATTCCAAGCCCAACGCTGGCACCTCCTTTTGTAAAGTGCTCTGCTGCTCTTGATCTAGGTTTCCACCTTAAGCAATAAAATAAAAAAAGTAAAGACTTGCCATCGGTTTCTCCACCACTAGTAAAAACCAACAACCCACAGTCTTTATCTCCACTGAATACCTGCAAAAAACATTTAAATATACTGAAGCACCGTGTGCTGAAGACACAGGTAAAATGTGCAGTGTAAGAAGCAAGCAGTAACCAATCCTATAAGACATGAAGTATCAACTTCAGTGAGTTGTCATACGCCTGTCCTGCCAGAACATGATTTCTGAACACCTGGTGAAGCTTTGCAATTGAGTCGATGAAGAGCATGTGGCATTTTGCTCTGTATTCCTAAAACCAAACTGATCATAAAGCAGGTGAGATGGGGTGGCCACCACAAATAACCACGCTCAATACTGGAAGATGTTGCAAGGGTATTTATTTAAAATTACAAGAGGTTAGTCTAAGGATTCACGGGTAGGTCTCAGGGATTCATGGCTAGGTCTCATAGCTGAGGGGTTGTTGGGGGATTTGGTGCTAGGGGCGCCCCCTCCTTCTCTCTCTCTCAACTTCCCCAGTCTTTCCCCACCTCCCTGACCCAGGCACGTTAGTAGCTAACGCCAGGTGAACCCTACTGTCTCTTGTTCTTTTTACGACTAAGTGTGACTTCCCTAAGGCGTTGGCTACCTGACTCCCTATGGGTCTTCTAACTCTGCCTCTCCTAGCCCTGCTTAGTGTTTTAGGGGTATTATGGGATGGAGCCTCCTTCTACCCAGGTGCGCCTGCTCGTCCTGCACACAGTCTCGCCTGACCCTTAACTGCACTAGATACCCTCCTCCCACTGTACTACTGTCCCTCTGATCTCTCACTCCACCTTTGCACCTCCACCCCTTGATCTCACTTCTCCTTTTCTCAATTCCTTCACTTCTCACTTTCGCTACCTCCTGTTACCTCTGTTATCCCCTTCCTCCTTTCTCCCAATCTACTTCCTTGCCTGTTTCTGTTCTTCTGTTAAAATCTCTCTCTCAATCCCTGTCGCTCCTACTACTCTCCCACTACTGCTATTCCTACTCCATTATTCATACTCCCTACCAGCCTCTGCCACCAACTACCGCTTTACTGCCTATTCCACCTCTAAAAGTAACTTTCACTCCCATTATCACTACTATTACTTACTACCCATACCCTCACTCACTACTCCCCTGCTCCCACTATCTCCACTTCCAACTACTACTACTACCTCTGCCACTACTACTACCACTACGCTACTCCTACTCTATCTCTACTTCTCGTCCTCTCCTCTCTCGCACACAATTACTCCACAGACCCACGCCTTACAAAAGCCTCCAGAGTCCTTTGTGTCCTGGCCATGCTGCCCTTAGTGTTTCTTCTGTTGCTGTGAGCCCGTGAGTTGGGGGGGAGTCACGCACTTCAAAGGGATCTCTGCAAGTGGAGCGAGCGAAGTCCTGCAGAGTCCTTTGTGTCCTGGCCACGCTGCCCGTAGTGTTTCTTCTGTTGCTGTGAGCCCGTGAGTTGGGGGGGAGTCACGCACTTCAAAGGGATCTCTGCAAGCGGAGCGAGCAAAGTCCCACAGAGTCCTTTGTGTCCTGGCCACGCTGCCCGTAGTGTTTCTTCTGTTGCTGTGAGCCCGTGAGTTGCGGGGGGGGGGAGTCACGCACTTCAAAGGGATCTCTGCAAGCGGAGTGAGCGAAGTCCCGCAGAGTCCTTTGTGTCCTGGCCACGCTGCCCATAGTGTTTCTTCTGTTGCTGTGAGCCCGTGAGTTGGGGGGGAGTCACGCACTTCAAAGGGATCTCCTCAAGCAGAGCGGGCCAAGTCCCGCAGAGTCCTTTGTGTCCTGGCCACGCTGCCCGTAGTGTTTCTTCTGTTGCTGTGAGCCTGTGAGTTGGGGGGGAGTCACGCACTTCAAAGGGATCTCTGCAAGCGGAGCGAGCGAAGTCCCGCAAAGTCCTTTGTGTCCTGGCCACGCTGCCCGTAGTGTTTCTTCTGTTGCTGTGAGCCCTGAGTTGGGGGGGGGGGAGTCACCCACTTCAAAGGGATCTCTGCAAATGGAGCGAGCGTAGTTCCGCAGAGTCCTTAGTGTCCTTCGTGCTCCGTGTGCTCAGCGTGTGGCAGGGACCATCTGCTACAATTCGCTAAGGGAGGTGTACCTGGGACCCAGGAGCACAGTGAGAGTTCAGTGTGAGCGTGTCGTGGGGACGAGGGGGGAGAGACAGACTCTGGCATCTCCTCAAGCTGTCGGGCCTGCCCCGCCCCCCCCGGCAAAAGATCTCCCTGTGTCAGTTGGACACTTTGATGAACACTATGAACACTGTGAATATTGTGTGCATATAAATTGCCTATAAATTGGATTCTGTGTGGCACGCTCTTACTCTGCCAACTGCCCGGACGGTTTTGCGACTAGATGCAGTCCCCAAAGGTTGCGTGCAACTCAGCATAAAGGCAGATTATCTTGGAGACAGCGGGGGCTGCGAGGAGAGCCTCTCCCCACTTTAGCAAGTCAGAGGATTTAGGTGGACTCTTTAGTATTTATTTTGTGTTTGCCCTGGCTGACTCTGGTGAACCTGCTGCCGAGGATGGAGGCCGTGAGGTTTTACCTCTCCACTACCTCTCCAGCGGGCTTTATCTTAAGTTGACTCATTTTGTTTTATTCTGCCAGCAATAACATTAGTCTTGCTATTGTCGGCATTCTTAGGGGAGGGGGGCTTTGTAGGTTTACTGTCCATCATCCTCATAGCGCGTTTGGGTGCAATTTTAGCTGCAGTTGCAGTTGTTGTTACCAGTTATTATTACTGCACTGGTTGCCATCCACGCGCATAGCGTGGGGGCTGCGAGGATTCCCTCTCCCCCGTTCTATTTTAGTTTTCCATAGTCTGTTTTGAGCGGATTGTTTTAGAGCTTTAGTGAGATTTTTTGTGTAAAGTGTTTATTTAACCATAACAATTTTGCTTTCTGCAATTTTAAAACCATCCCTTGTTTTTTTGATTTTTTGATTTATGTATTGGTTTGGAAAATGTTAATACAGAGGTATTTTTATGTGTTTTTAGGTGTCTTGTTTCATCAGGTTTTCTCTCTCTTCTCTTTTCTCTTCTGTGTATTGGCCTATTTAGTATCAACTGGATTTACTTATTTGTATTACTTTTTCTGGTATCTTGCTCTCCTGTAGTACTGCCACTGATATTACCCCTCCCCCCTTACCATGGGGAAAAGGAAAGCAGGGGATGAGGGGAGATTGGGGGGGGTATGAAAGGGTGCTAAAAACCCAAACAGGTCAAACCCCCAAAGCCCAAACCCAATCGTTCCCAAAGATCACTAGATTCCTATATGGATCTTATGGCCAGCAAAATTGTGAGTTGTTTTAATGCGGCAGAAATGGTTGCTATGGAAATTGACCCTGATTGAGGAGTGAGACAATCCCCTGCCAGTAAGGGTGAATTGTGCAGTCTGGGGGGGAACTTCAGGCTGGAAGGATGGCCACAGTGGCCTGCATTGGGGAGGAAGAGGGTGCAAGGGAGGGCACCTTGGGATGGAAGATTCGGAGCTGGGGGTGGGAGAGATTACCCAGGGAAATCTATTGGGTGGTTTGACAAAAGAACCGATTTTGGATCTGGACTCTTCATCAGTAGGGGACGATGACAAACTCTGGTTAGAATCCCTGCTAGATGCAAAATTAAAGCCTCTTCAGTTGGTTTTACAATCTCTACAGGCTCTTAAGGCGGGGGTGCTGAGTACATTGGCAATTGTGGATGATTCCATATAAACCTTAACAATCAAGGTATCAGATTTGGACAAAGCCCGGGCAGGTGAGGGGGTGGGTGAAGGGCCGAGCAGGGTGGGGGTTAAGGAGAGGGAGAGGGAGGGCTCATTAGAAAGCTGTGGCAAGGACATGGAAGTGGTTCAGCAGCCACTGACTGCCGCTAGTGTGAAAGAGTGCACTCCCAACCTAAAAATGGTTGAGCCAAATTGTTTCTTACCAAGAGGGGGCCAAAAGGAGCTAAACTCTGGGTGTGGGTTGGGAGTTCCAGGGTCCGAACCATTGATTGGGGTGGGTGATCAAACCACAATAAATCTGCCCCCGGCAGCAATCCCGTTTGTATGGATTATAACCGGGTTACTTGGGCTTCAGAGGGGTGGCTTTAAGTCTACTTTCTTCTTATTAAATAAAGCCACGCACTGGATCAACTCTAACCTGATCGGTCCTAAAGTTGACCCTGGTATTATTTTGATGGCGCGACGGGTAGGTTGGGTCATCACCAAGCCCAAAAATGTAGAAGGGGACTGTGTTGTGGTGTCATTCTCAGACCCAACGGTTGTTAGTTATTTAACCAGCTCTAATCTCTCTAGAGGACTCAAACCCAATGGCAGTAGACACTCTAGTAGTCTACTTTCTTTGGACTACATTTCCTCGGGCAGGGACCACCGGGTGGCCTCGGCTAAGGCCCATTGTGGCAATTTAGCCCTGCAGGCTGTTCAAGGGGCTCAAGTGGAAAGGGTGGAGGAGTAGGGTGTGGGGGGTGTCCTGTGAGAGCTGTGGGACTCCAACTACGGCACTCTTGACTTATGAGCTCCGCTACTAAGGGTAGTTTTCAATGCCTGCATGGAGACGGGTAGTAAGCCTTCTTCTTGGAAAAAGGATATTATTTTCCCCATTTATAAGAAGGGGAGCCAGCCAGCCCGATGTCATATAGACCAATTTCACTTCTGGACACGTCCTTTAACATTTTTGGGAGAGTTCTGCTTGGGTTAGTTGAAATGTGGCTCTCTGAGGAGTCGGTTCTGTCGGATGTACAGTTTGGTTTTCGCCCCGGGGTGGGTACTTTGGAGCAGAGCTTTTACCTCTATATCCTGGTGGCCAATTCAGTCTTTTGCAGGGGTGAGGGGCGTATCTTGCGTTCATGGACCCGAGCACAGCCTTTGATAAAGTAGATAGATCAAAACTATGGGCCGTGCTCGGGTCTATGGGCTGTCCAGGGGATATCTTGAGGGTCTTGGTGGAAATCCACAGAGACAATGAGGCCTGTGTCCATAGTGGTCCCGGGGGTCATTGTACAGCGTGTTTTAAGGTCGGGTGTGGAGTCCGACAAGTATGCGTTTTGGCTCCCATTTGCTTTTGTCTGTATATTAATGGGTTATCTAAGGATCTAGTCAATACGAGGGCTAATTTTTTGGTTCTAGGGGGACAAGCTTTTCCTGTGCTGGCTTATGCAGATGATACCGTGCTGCTAGCCAGAACCCCCAAAGCGTTACAGATTCTCATTGAGGCATATGAGTCATTTATGGGAAACCTTGGGCTCAAAATAAATACAAAGAAATCGGCCGTTATGGCCGGTGTTGGTAGAAAAATGAGGCCCATGGTTTGTTGTGGCAAAACTATTCCTAGAGTGAGGGAGTTTGATTACCTCGGGATTAGATTCTCCGAATCCCTCACCGAGAAGGAGCATTTAAAAAAACAATCAGTCAAACTGACCCAACAAATTGGGGGAATTTCCCGATTTCTCTCAAATTGTGAAGGCCAAGCTTTGGATGCCGTGGTTAAAATCTATTTGGCGCAATTGAAGTCTGTTACTTTGTATGGTGCTCCGCTATGGGGTTTCCAAAAGGCTCACGAGCCCCAGGTAAAGGAGAATCTGTTTTTCAGGAGACTAATAGGGCTCCTGAATTCCTCTCCCTGCATCTCAATTCACAGAGAGCTGGGTATGGAATTTTGGGAGGACCAGTGGGCAGTGGCACCAATACTTTTTTGGGTGAGATTATGGGCAAATGAACAGGCCCTTCTCTGCCACTTTATAATCAGGTGAGCTATGGCCAGGGAGGGCTGGAGAAGAATCCTGTGGCGCGACTAAATAGACAAAACCTTAGTAGAGAGTAACATCAAAGCCTTGGCACCCCCAGTGACCCTGTTTACTAAAATCCAGCTGAATAGCTATAAAGGCATACTGGGGGAAGTGTTCGCAACAAAGAGAACCTTTTTAGAACATGTGACCAATGCAGATAGAGAACATACGGTGATTAGCCGGGCAAAGGAGAAACAACCGTATCTAATCTGGGGTACCACTAGCAAAGGTCGATGGCTAATCACTTGCGCAAGGTTTGACTGTCTTCTCCTGCGGGGAAACACCGTCAATTGGAGGGGTTACTCGACCTCAGTGGGGTGTCCATTGTGTGGCCACAGCAAGTAAGATCGGGCCCACCTACTTCTGTTTTGCCCAGCCTACAGTGAGATCAGACGAGTAACCTTACTGCCAGTCCTAAGAGTGGCCAACATTCGATTCTTTAGGCCTGCCATCTTGTTCCTTCTATGTGCGGACACTGTTCTAACTGCATGGGCACTGCTCTCATTTCTAAAAAGAGCTATGTATCTTAGGAAAAGATTGGCTGTTGAATGTTGACTTCTGGTTTGGCCAATTGTCTAATACTTCCCTGAGGACTGGGCGTTTTGCACATCGGAGTCACCCTTTGACGGTTGCTGCTGTCTGACCTCATTGTAATTTAATTCCAGCGGTAACAGTGGATTTTTTTTATTTTGCATCTAATCTAAAATGTAATATGTTGATCTGTATTTTTATTAAATGTTCAAGGGAAGGGATTTTATGGATTATGATTAACTGTATATTATTGTTTTTGTTTCTATGTATGTGTTTGATGGATTCCAATCCGAATAAAACATATTGACTGACTGACAAAAGCCCCCACAATCATTCCGCTCTCGCCTCCTCTGGTTTCTCGGACGTCCTCCTCCACCTCCTGTCCTCACCTACACTAAGTACACATGTACTTAAATCCCCACCCCTTCCAGGATTGGCTACTTACCCTGACCAATGACTTACCTTCCTTGAGGGTGTGTGTCATGTGAAGGGATTGCTGAGCTCCACATGGCTCATAAGGGCTTGTAAGCCCTGCTCCCTTCTTTCAACCTGTCTGGGGTGTTCCATAAGGGACGTCTGCTCCCCTCTTCCAGGGCCTTTTTAATTATAAAAAATATCCCTAGTGGTTTAATGGGTTTTTAAAAGATCTTCCTAAGACCTTCATTTAATAACAATTCTGATGGCTCCGTATTAAAGCGGGTTCCAGCAGACATGCTCTGCTGGAGCCGCGCTGGTCTTGTTATTGTTGCGGCATGCCCTGGTGCTGTGTACATCATTGCAGAGTCTTCCAGCAGCCGGTGTTGACACTTTCATGGCATCCGTTGGTATTCTTGCAGAGAGCGTCTCTGCGCGGTCTGTTGCGCGTGCCTCTGTGTTCCCCTGCAGCAGCAATGCCGCCACTATCTCTGGATTGAGGAAGGAGGAGCTTGGAGGGGACTGCACCCAGGCACCGGGGAAGGGTGTTGGGGTTTGGGCTCATTCCCCCTTGGCAGAGCCACAACGCTGGCCCTGTCACACAGGGAACATAGAGAATGTATTCATTTCTTAAAACATTAACTGAAAATAAGTGACTTAACTTGCACAAGCAGGCACATCATGCGACAGATGGGCCCAATTTATTTGATAAATATGGCCTGTGCCACCCAACTGGACTATCGGCATTGACTCAGGGACTTTACTTGCCTCTAGAGCAACAATTCCAAAGGAGGTGTGGACAAAGTCAACTACACAGTCATAGACTACAAACATGTCTGTTAAACAAAGCCACGATTTTGAAATCCTAAATAGGATCCTTGCACTGAGGATAGAAACATGAACCTTTTACTTATTAAGGAATAAGAAAATATAAACATTTGGAAGATCACTCCGAAGGCAATGTTGCAGGCCCATCAAGTCTGCCCGAGCAGGACAAGATTCCAAACCTCCAGAGAATTTTCTCTCATATCAAGAAGGAAAATAGAGAAGATCGGCAGAGTGAGGACATTCACAGTTCCTCAATGAAAAGGAATCTACGTATATCTAAAAACCGGCACCATTCATAGACCATGAAATAACAGAACCGCAATTGTTTTTTACTGTGGGATACCCAGGAAGAAATGTATTACATTCTTGTGGCATCTGACCATGAGAATGGTTGAACCAATGCCTAGGGGACCTGGGGGACCCAAGTCTTACAAGCAGTGGTAGAGCGCAAAAGGGGAATTCCCTTACTTAGATGTGCCGACATAACTACTGCAACCAACAACAAGTCACCTTGCTTGAATGAGTCAAGGCCTACCTGCTACAGAGAAGCACAATACATGGGCCTGACCACGAGGTTGGCGGTACAACCCTCCAGTAGCCGACGGGTTTCCGCCAACCTTGTAGCACCGTTTCCGCCACCTGACATCCCGGTGCTACCGGGATATCATAGGCGCAGGCGGAACGGTTATTTGCCATTCCAATGGAGTCCCATATGACTCCATGGGAATGGGAAACCTGAAGCACCGGCATCGCTACTAACGGTGCCGGTGCTTCAGGGAAAAGCATGCCAGTAGGGGCCTGAACTCCCAGCAGGTTAGGCCTGCCGGGAGTTCCGTGCACCTACCGGCAAACATACAGTCCAGAAAGGGTGCCCTTACGTTGTTACCGGCACTGTAATTTCCGGACTGCCAACCTTGTAATGGGGCACTATAGACTCTGCCCAACATCTGTTGACTGTAAAAGTTAATAGTGATATTAGTTTTCTTCCATCTTGCCTTTGCCCCCATCTACTATGACTGCTGCCTCACAGACTTGCTAGTCTTCACAGTGAATATCTTCTGCAAAGACTTATGGAATGTAGTTCAGCATGGCGTCTCAGATGAATGTTTGGGTAAACAACAAAAGGCCCCAAACTGTGCCGCTAGACCCTTAGATCCTCTGTCCAAAAGCACAGATCATATTACCCCTGCCCTGAAATTGCTTAACTATATACCTGTCAAGCAGGGAATTGAAGTGTAATCCATGTGGCTAGTGCATAAGGCACATCATGGATGTGCCCCTGGGAGCCCCACAGCATCCCAGCACTCCTACCACACGACCATAAACCTAAAACATGCATATCTCAGGGCTACATGTATGTTCTAATTTTTATTGGATGTTAAGCGACTTCTGTATTCCTGAAGACATTTCTTGCCATATGTTTTCAGCTGTTTTGCCACAACTTTCCAGAAGAAGCTACAACCTTCACCCTAAAAGGAAGCGCAATGGGTTCACGACAGACACAGTGCCCTCAATTATGGAAACTCGGGTATGCTTTGGGTATCGGGTATTCCCGATCTACTGCTTTGCGAAGGATTTAGAGATACGTGCATGTGTGTCCCAACACACTCGCATGGCCACACCAAAAAAAGGCTTATCTCGGGGATACTCACCATCGGATGTCTGTAAAACAACAGTCTTGCTGTAAGGCCCCACGCCAGATGAATTGTAAGCTTTGACTCGTGCGTTGTACGTGCTGTTGAAATGAAGACCATCGATGGTGCACAGTGTTTCCTTACCAACGTAGACTTCCTACATTGCAAAGAAAGAAAACAAGGTTTATAAACCAGAGGAATATGAAACATGAGCCAATCAGGCATGTTCTGCTAACAGCAGTCTGATTCAGAAAGCAATGCCTTTTCTAGGGCACCTATCAAGCGCCTCTTTCTCCAGATCCTAGGACCCCTCGTCGGATCAAGGGAGCTGGCGGTGAAGGCACAATGTGGTCAGAGGCCTGTGGAGATCAAGAGTAGAAACGCTCCTCCATTACGATTTCCCAAATGGAGTGCGGAATGGGGAAGAAATGGGTTTACCGTGATGGGTACTTGAAGTCTGTCTCTGTGAACGCGGCCGGGGTTATAACGTGGGCGATCCGAGCCCACCACCAACCTGGATCCCTTCTACAAATGCCCCCTCAATAATGTATTCAGAAGGGGCCTGGCTGCAGGTTCAGAGCAGACCCAGTCAGCCCCACAGAGCCACTTCCTGACTCCCCCAAAGCCACTCTCTGGACCCTTGGAATCGGGATCATTGGAGCTTTGTCAACATCTTCCCTGAGGAAGAGCCTAAAATGCTACTTGAAGACAAACATAAAACAGGATTGATTCCCAACGAAGACCTAGTCCTGATATAAACCTGGAGAGGGCTATTCTATTCACAAAGTCCTTACGATGAATAGCCCTGACTTACTCCTGAGTTAAACCCGGAGAGGTCTATTTGATTAACAAAGACATGACTACTAGTAACTCTGACGTATTATTTAGAAAATCAGATGTAAATCAAAATTACTCATAATAAATCCTGTGTGAATCAAACAGGCCTCCCAGGGTTCATGTAAGGAGTATGTCAGAGTTACTCATAGTAACGTCTTGGTGTATCAACTGCCAACTGTCCCTCTTAGTCAACGTCTCAATGCAGATTTGCAGGTAAAAGATCACCCTCACGCTCTCCCTTCCAGCACACTGAGGCCTGGCGTCTCGGCACAGGGGCACAATAAGCTACTCGGCGGACATGGATCTGCGCTTTGAAAACACTACTGTGGAGACTTAGTACAGTGCTAAATTCTGGTTATATGTATATATACCATCACACATGGGAGCTTAAGAAGAACATTCAGAGGAAAACCCTACATCTCAGTATTGATTCTGCTTCAACAAATGACTTTACCTGTTGTTGAAACAAGCAGACGGGAAATTGGGAAAGGAAAGTAAATGTATGCTTCTGCTGTAATGAGAGCGGCTGCTTTCAACCACTGTTGAAACAAACATCGGTCTGGTGTATTCCATACCATACTGAGGAAAAACACAACGCCCAATGCCCACATCTGTGCAGGTGTGACATGACAGACAGTACTTGCAGCATCAACTTAGCCAGTTCATTGTGCCAAGGGGAGTAAGGATAGCTCACGGGCAACACGTTTGTCTTGGAAGCAAGACAACGCGGAGCAACACAGGTTCAAATCCCGATCCCGCGCTTAGAAACCACTTGTTGTTATAAAAGAAAAATGTTAATTATATTTGCTATGACTGTACCTTGCCTTCTGTCTGAGAGCGCAGTAAAGTGCTCTTGCTGCTTTTGAGATGCCAAGTGTGTGGGATTTCAGCCAATCTGAGGTTGGAAACCACTTGTCAAATAAAGAGGTAGCTGATATTTTGCATTTTCATTTATTTACTGTACCAGGATTGCCAGAAAACGTATCATACAAAATGTGATTAATTTCGTTTAACAATGCATACAAATGGCAACACATTGAAAAACCTAGAGCGTTATGGATAACGTTCAGAGATCTCATCACAACAAGTCACTGCGTCACCCTTGAAAATAGCTTGTTGCTTCTCACGCTTGCCAAGAACATCATTTAACATTTTTCTTAACACCGGTTAAGCATCAAAGTCTGAGTCAGAAGTTAGCTATGTCCTTGTTTCTTATTTCATAAATTTTTCAGAATTTCAAGAATCGTTTTTATGCAAAATATTAGCCCGCCGTAAGAACATCTAGGACAATGGAATAACATGCGCACAATCATTTTTATTTGTTGTTCTTCACACAGACCTATTTTGGCGGATGCAAGCGAAACCATTTGCGAGTTATGACAACTAAATCAAATTAGCATTTTCTGAACTTTAAAAGCATTCAGCAATTTTTTAAGCCTAGAGAGAAAGAGAGAGAGAGAAAGAGAGAGAGAGAAAGAGAGAGAGAGATGCAGCTGCATACTGGGGATGGGACTATCTTGTCCCAAGCCAGCCATGGGATGGTTGTTGCTGGACAGATGTGGAGTTTTTATGAGAAGGTCCATTGGGAAATGGTAACAGCTTAGTGCTGTGGGTTCAACTGGCAAACACTGGACCCTTTCCCAGCCTATTTTAGGGCTTGCCAAACTCAACTGCTTCATTTTGATCTCAAGGCCGTCATCTGTACTCGGGAGATCATCTGACCTTACTTCGACAATATGGACATCATTAGGATAGCCAGGATTTTATCTTGACATTCAGAGCTCTAGTATTTTGATGTACAGTGCTATTAATCTCAAGGTCAACATTGTGATACTGTAATCTGGTATCTGGAATTTAACTCACTACTTGCAAAGCGGGACATGGCAGGCACCCTTCTTTCCCTGTACAGCAACAGTGACAGCAGAGGTTGCTTGAAAGATCCTTGCTGTGAACTGTAGCAGGCATTTAGGCCCCGGCAGCCCTTCTTTTAAGCCCTTGTTGGATGCTTTTAAGTTCAGAAAAAACGTCAATAAAATCAGAGCCACAGACCCAAATACTTCTATAGAATGCACCATGCTTAAAATGGGACTTCCGCTTGGGAAGCTTCAAGTAACCCATAACATGTTGATTCTTTTTGTCCATGAGCAATTCAAAGAGTCCCTTCCTTTATTCCCTGTGACCAGGCTTGGGCTCTTACAAAGTCAATTTCCACTTTGTCTTCTGTTATGTTCTTAGATTTGAAAAACAAAAGATAGAATAAGTGCACCTGTTTTCTATTTATTTAACAATTCAAAACACTAAGTTTCTATTGTTGAAGTCATTTACTCTCAAAATGTTCCGCACTGAAGTATTCTGACTTCCAAAATCATGGAATGGCTTCCAAATGTTTAGGCTTGGAAGGTTATGGCTTCTCTCAAGGTTAACAGGGCACCTAACATTTAAGGTGTCCAGCTATTTGCCATGCAAAACCTTTTCTGTTAGTTAGCCAGAGTATGAAGGGCAAAGCCCCATCAGTCTCGCCATGAACTGGGAGATTAAACAATAGCAGAACATACAAATGTAGAGATACTGCTTGTAAGCCATTTCATTCATTATGACTAAGGCAATTTTGAAGAGTCAAATCAAAAGTGTAAAAAAATCAAGAACCTGCTATTGAAGCCAACGTCATCTGTCTCGGGAGGATACATCAGGGGCAACATGCTTGCCTTGGAAGCAAGACGACACGCAGCACCACAGGTTCGATCCCCGGGTCCACGCTTAGGAATATCTGGGTATTAAGTGCGTTATAAATAACCATATCATATCATATCACCAACACTAGATACGCATGGTGGTGAAAATATGTCATGTAATGTAAGCAGTCTTGTATAGCGCCTGTCTGCTACTATTGGTGGTCTCGCTGTGCTTGGCTCTGTAAGGGGAAAGGGGGATGGGGTTCATTAGGGGGACAGTGGGAAAGGCAGGTGCAGGTCCGGTTCCTGAGTGCCAATCGACCCTCTACGGGTTTGGCAGAAGAAACGTGGGAGTATGATATTGTCATGGAAATAATTGACCACTGACTATTCCGGTGTATTGGTGAACAATTTATTAGTAAAAAGCAAGCAACAGGACAAAACAAACCAACGACAGTACGAGACTTCGACACAAGTGAGAACCTCCCTCACTCTGTGAACCATTCTCTTATACCCAAAGGAACACATGCACTTTAATGGAAGGGAAGGTCCAGGCAGGGCAAGGAATCATACTTAAACAATGTCACAAGCAAGGAACAAAGCCTCTCTATCCAAGTCTTTGACACCCGCTGCGTTCTTACGTGTAAAACAGTGTTATCAGGAAGGACAGCATAAAGTGATACATTTAGTGGAGTTGAATATACTCCTCAGAGATTCATACGTGGTATGAGGCAGGAGAGCACGCTTACAGTATGACTTCTGTCTGCTAAGGCTGGCTTTCCTAAGAGAGCGGGATCGTAAAACACACTTACATATGCCAAAAAGTAAACACGTCAGAAGCGAGAGATGTGAAGGCGACCATAGCTACACGCTAGACGAAGGGTCTTCATTGCAAGAACATATGCAGTAAAGCCTAAAGCCTCACCTCGCACAGGCAGGGAACATTGCAGTTTGCGGTGCCTACTCACTATTATAATGCAGCAGCATGCTAGGGGAGTACATAAAAATGTTCAATTACAGACTTTCCCCTACATTATCCATAGGGAAGAGCCCAAGATCTGATAGACTACAGTGCTTTGGGTCTGGTTAGCCACTGATGTGGGAGATTGCAACAGGGTTAAAGGGGAGAGCTTAGTCATGGCTCGGGTTAGTGTTGATATGCTAACGGCAAGGCCCGTGGTGGCTTTCTGTGGGGGGGAGGAGATCTTAGAGGGGAGTCGGTTAGTTGGGGAAGGCACTAGTAGGCCTTGCAAGGCAAACAGACTCATCCGCAGCTGCATATACCTGCAAGCTTATCACAGCCAGCCGCCCTTTTCTCTTTTCGGCCAATTGTCTTACCCTTGCTAGGACCCTTGTATTGTCCAAGGTTAATTACTGTAATGCACTTTACCTGGGCACTAATCGCTGCAACCTAAATAAGCTACAAATTGTCCAAAACAATGCTATTAGAGCTGCCCTCAACATTCCCAGGCGCCAACATATATCCGACACCAGACACAACATTCACTGGCTCTCAATCCCACACCGGATTTCCCTGAAAACTCTGGCTCTCACCCACAAATGCCTTCATAACCAAGCTCCCTGCTACCTGGCCAACCGATTTGCCCTCCACAACTCCACCAGACCTCGTAGGATGGCTCAAACCAACTGCCTTGTCGTTCCACGTTTCAATCTCCAAAGATCAGGTGGAACTAGCTTCCCTATTATGGCAGCTAAATTATGGAACACGCTTCCAAATGAGCTTAGAGCAGAACCTTCCTTCCTGAGATTCAAACACCTTACCAAAGCTTGGCTGTCTGCCCAAGACATCTAGCCCGGGTTCACTGCTTAACTTATACATAGCTGTATCCTTGTAAATACAATCTGCTTTGTCTTCTCATTGTTATTTCTATACCTGTAAACTATGTAATTATTGCTCTGTCTGCCTTTTCATGTTGTAACTAAGTGATGCGCCCGGTTGCCCCTGGGCCTGGTGCGCTATACAAATAAATAAAAATACAAAAATACAAATACAAACCTACCTCGGGCCATTTGGAGACAGGTCCCATGTCTTTAGCTCCCAATGCTTCCACCTTCTCTCTTTGTCTCTCTCTCTTTGTCTCTCTCTCTTTCTCTCTTTCGCTCTCTCTCTCTCTCTCTCTGTCTCTAATAGATACATTGTACCACATGAGGAACAAAACAAGCAACTGCGAGTTGGCAGTTGAGGGAAAGCATTGGTGCGGCACACAGACATTACCATAACCTGCTAAGGCTTATGGGAGGCAAGAACGTAAGGTTCAGTGGAAGACCGGCTTATATTTTGAGAACAGCAGTCACCCATTTCAGGTTAGCAGGCAGAGAGATAACGCAAACCTTACTCCAACATACCAGTTTATATGCTCAGTGGCCTGCTGTGCATTAGTCAGGCGTTCCTCAGGGGATTGGTTGGGGCACAGGCCAGAATCCCGGTTCCTTTCACCCAAAATATGCTCTACAGGGTGAAAAATGTGACGGGAAATGTCATGAAAATCTAAATGCAACCGAAGAGAACAATGCAAATAATCAAGTAAACTGGGCAAAATGTGGAGCAGGATTTCCAGTGATCTGAAAAAAGCAAATAAACTGACAAGGCTTTGGTAAGGCAGTATTGTGCCTTGGAATTTCAAATTGACATCATTAGAATT
Source organism: Ambystoma mexicanum (assembly GCF_040938575.1). Classification (NCBI taxonomy): domain Eukaryota; kingdom Metazoa; phylum Chordata; class Amphibia; order Caudata; family Ambystomatidae; genus Ambystoma; species Ambystoma mexicanum. The sequence goes on along the minus strand of NC_090927.1, from coordinate 1,236,882,505 downwards.
TGTTTATGAAGGGCTAATGTTAATAAAATACTTGATTACTTTTCGCTCGGTATTACTCAGAATTAATATTTGCTTCTAAGTCATTCAGGGTTTTTGCCTCTTATGCTTTTACAGTCTCGGCTATGCAGTGTCTTACTACCTCTTGAGTCCTTCCACGGCTTACATAAGGGAATAGGATAAGGGAGGTGCATGACACAGTAATAAACAGGCACTCAGCGGTAACACTGTAACCGATAGGCAGACGGCACAATGCATTCCTACACTAAGATCTCAGGAACCTGACACCGGAATCCATTCAGCTAAACATCATGCAATGCAGACAATATACAGAACTATACTGTGCCATGCTTACATAGCTCTTTCCCAAACCAGACTGGGATCCTTCCCTATAAACACCACTACCAAACGCACAGCAAATTCGACCTGCATGAAGAGATCTTCCCTTTCTCTCAGGAAACCTTGTGTTTCCCGAGAAGATGTCATAGTGATGCAGAGCTTTCACATCTCCCAATTCCATGCATGAGAAAAATCACCCAGTCGTGTTTTTTTCCCTTAGAATTTTGTGACTTGTACTTTTGTCTTTTCCATTTCAAATTTAGGATAGTAAATCCTACAATTCCAAGGAAACGTAAGACTCTGGGGAATGCCTTAGCTTCCAGACTCTGCAGTTCCCTTAGATGCTTTAAATAGCTCGCATTTATAACGCTGGATGTCCCTACTGTGACCTTGGGAGGTAGGTCTCTCGTTCCCTCTGAGAGGAATGCCTCTGTTTCAGCCGCAGCACCGAGCACCCCCTCTTTCTCTGGCATTGCTTATTTTCTGCTATCAGAGCTTCTTCCCTCGTCGAAGTTCCCACTAAATCACCTTGCGGGAACCCTCACTGGCTTTTTCCTTCCAGCGGATGTTGAGATGGGGCAGCTCAGGATACATCAGACAATGAAAAAAAAACATTAACGAGCCATTTCTAGCGATTCTTCTCTATGTCAGAAAGCCGAGAAATCTAAGGACCTTCACCCTAGTTGAGTTTTCCAGGTGTTCAACTCAAGATTCCCTTGTACTATATGGAGGATGCACACATGTGAAGCTTATAGAAGGCTATGAGATCGGCAGCCGTGTTACTCTTCAGGCAATGTTTTCAATGCTGTTGCCTAAAGCTTGCAGTGCTTTTTAGTCAGTCTCTAATCTAATCTTGCATGACAATAATCAATGTGTGCTTCCACCTCTTTGGCCGCTATGTTCTGTTGGGTCATCAACAGAGATTAGGCTTCTTTAGATACCATTGTCTGGGCATTGCTACTCAGCTTAGTTCCACCTCTGGGTGAACCACTGTGGCTTTCATAAATTCTTCCACCTCAGATTTCAGCTGTTTTTAGTCTTCTTTACGAAGGCATATTTTCTTGGGCGTGGAATGGGAACGTTTACGAGACACGGGTGAACCAGTGAAGTTGTATATGTTCCGCTATCCTCATTGTATGATGTTTCTTTTATCTGATGATTGGAAGTAGCCCATCAGCCGTCCCCGTCCAAATCACATTGATGATGGCTGACTGCCAAGCCCTGCTCCTCATATCAAAGTAAACCTGATTGTTCTAGAACATTCTGCCATTCTAGAACATTCTGTCATGCGCTGCCCAGTGTTTTCATAGCAGCAAATGCACCAGCCACTCTGGAATGCCGTGGGTGCCTCTCCATACATGCTCCAAGGTGTGAAACACCATACACTGGCCTATACATGCATTGGGGCGGACCAGTCCCTCGTTCCAAGTCTTTATGTTGGTGCCCCTTTTTTCACTGCAGAGTGGAAAAGGACAATTGTAGCAGGTTTTTATTTTATTTTTCGTTATTATGCAAGGGGAGATTCAACACCCCCTTCCCTTCTTTTTGTTGTTGGTGCATTTCATGTTCTGCCTCTTTATTTTCACCATTGCATTTGCACACTTTTGTGGACACCAAGACATGCCAACCCAATGCCCACTTTGCGAAGCATAGATGCACTGGTAGGACTACATATCCCAACAAACTTGCGTTAGTCAGCCATACTCCCCATGGCGTACCCGATTTGTTTGCTCTATCTTGTATTACACAAACAGCAGCACTGGTGCAAAGTGCACTTGCCCAGTTTTTAGCACTGGTGAAAACAATAGATTATCACCCCTGCTATCGTGACCTGTGGCCAGCATTTCAACCTGCTTCTGGATTCTAACCAGACATTCTGAATTTCTGGCAATATGACCTTTTATGCTTATTGACCTAATTTGGGAGTTTCCCTTTTCGCAATGTGTTTGTCCGCCTGGGACTTCTATCTCTGCTTTCATTTTTGGTCTATTTAGTCTACTTTTATGGCTATTTTTCTTTGCTGGAGCTCTTTCGATCCTTGCATTATCTTTGGTTTCCAAAACAATTAATATTGGGTCACAAGGGCAGAGCCTTGATCTAGACCTTGGAGTTAGTACTTTGGGGGTCTCTGCCATTCATCCACCTCAGTCAGACAAACACTCTGCCTCACAGTCACCATCCATTAGTCAATTCCATGCGCCTTGTGTGTGGATTCATAGGCAACCCATGTTTTATTCCTGATATTAATACCTGTTTTCTCCTTTTCAGACACAGGCCCTGCACGGTCCCTGGCTTTGCCTCCTTTGTTCTGACCCCCTGTAATGCTTTACTTTGGGTCCTTTGTTGGGTGGTGCTTAGGGGTAGCGTGTCTGTCTCGATCAACTCTTGGTCCTGATATTGATAGTCCCTGACCAGGTCACTGCCCTAATGATAGAACATTTGACATGTTCCGGGTCGACCCAGCACTCCTTCCTGCCACCACTGTATTGCTCAATGGAGTATGCTTATTGAATCAATGACCATAGAGTTCTGTAGGAATAAGTACTGTGAATTTCAACCATGCAAGAATGTTATCTGCACCTCAGACTCATAGAGAACGTGTACGCCGGTGTATGAATGATGATGGTGTTGCAGCCAGTGTGTGTGGCTTAGCACTGATCTGAGACACTGTCGAGAATCATACACACCAAGGAAAGGAGTGAGCAAAGCATAGCATAGCATATGGCACAGTATAGGTAGGGACTAAGAATTAACCTTACTGAGTACTAATCCTTTAATCATTAATCTTAACCAAAGTAATCTAATCAGTGATTAGAGTGGGGTTAGCCTAGGCCATAGCCCATGGTGCAAACTGTAGGTGCAGACTGTGGACGATGGCTTGGAAATTAAAATGCACAAATTGCAAACTGATCTACAGTGTGTGGACGTGAGGCTCAAAGCGCAATGAAACTGCAAAATTAATTTTGCAAAGACAACTCATTGTTTGAGCAGGAAGCGCAGGAAGCTAGAAGGAAAGTGTTACACATGTCATCCGGGTTGGAGAAGCAAAGCTCTTCAACTCTGTACAAAGGTGACTATGAAGAAGCAGAAAGGCTTCTGGAAATGTACTAGGAGGTGGGCTAAATGTGGGCAGCACTTGTTAGAAACATTATTCATGACATTACAGCAGGGGGTATGAGAATGGCTGGTAAAATCATATACTTTCTTTATGAAGATATATGCAATGGGGATGGAAGAGAAGTGGGGGAATAAGACACAGAAGGAAGAATGGAAAGGGAGCCAGAGTGAGATTGGATGGAAACAGAAGGAAGCAGCGAAAAGGGAAAAAATTAACAAGTTCAATGTGCTGGCTGTCTGTGTGCTGAGCTGAGTGCGGAATGACTGCAGTCAGAGTCTGGAGGAAGGAGGGGCAGGCCTGCGCTGGATGCCGAGCAAGCAGGCCGAGAGTGGGAAAAGGCTGTTTTGACCAAAGGAATTTCCCATGCAAGCTGAACTCTCTAGCTGGACTTGGTAAGCATAAGTAACAAAATGAGAACAAATATTTAAAAAGACGACATCATGCTCTTTTCATGCAATATAATGTAAAGGTTTATTTTCTATGCGCGGTAAGTCACTGGAAAGCTTGTGAATCTGTCCATTACATTCCAAAGTTGCACAGATAACTCTGCATCGCCTGCCAAGTTCTCTTGTGGGAGGTTTGGTGTTTAAAAAAAGGGCATATGGGTGTCTTCACATTTACTGAGCTGTCAAAGAATGTATAAAATGTGAAGAGCTCCATGTTCTCCTTGGTAGAAAAGAGACATCCAGGTTTGCATTTTACTGATGTCTATTTTCCTTGTACATGAGTGTTTTATCCTGTTCTAAATTGTTCTAACTGCATTTTGATAAGCTGTTTTGGTCCTATTTTGACAAATTCAGATAAAAGCCAATGAGCGCTATTGTAAAAAAACGTGTGTGGACTGTCATTGTGTGCTCTGTTTATTTTTATGATGCATAGAGTGTGATGCCTCGTGCATCTGAGACTGTCACTGCGCTATGTCTGGTAATTGTAGCCAAAGAGGACCCAAATAAAAGGACATAAGAGCAAGCTAATTCCCCATGTTTTAGATGCATGCTTTTGCAAGTGTGGAAGTGACTTAGAGGTATAAAAAAAACCTTACAGTTCCACAGTCTGCCTCTCACATCCCTGGACTCTGGAAAGCTTCCTGTCAGAGCTCTGGGTTGAGTCAGCAATGTGCAGGGCTTAGTTCCCCCTTGCGCTCAACCACTGGCATCTTGCAGGCTTTATTGAGTAGAGAGATGGCCACTGCTTGAGATGTTATCCTCAGAGTATGGCCAATACAAGCTCTGCAGGGGCATTTCAGTCCCAGTGTAAAGAAACTATTACTGTTCTGTTGAGCTCTAACAGATCTGATCATAAGAATAAACCTATGCCTCAACTACAAAGAGACAATGCCCAAGCAGGGCTAATGCCACACTTCTGTGCCATTCGTTGGCGTGGATCAGAAGAGTAAACCTATGCCTCAACTACAAAGAGACAATGCCCGAGCAGGGCTAGTGCCACACTTCTGTGCCACTGGTTGGCGTGGATCAGAAGAGTAAACCTATGCCTCAACTACAAAGAGACAATGTCCGAGCAGGGCTAGTGCCACACTTCTGTTTCTTTAATGAGGTTGTATTGATCAAAACACCTCTGGGTGGTTTGGGCTGTAGTTGGTTTCTTATTGCATTTTTTGCCACAAGCACACTTTTTGGTGTACATGTTGGCATATGTTAACTGTTGCCCGTGACACTATGTCGATGTAGTGTTGATGTACATGATCATGATCAAATTGTTGCATATTTAAATGTGTATGTGTGCTCAGTTCCGATTATTGTTAGTAAAGTGCCTCGATACCATGGAGGAGCATTATATTGCTATTGGTAGGAGCTTTGAGACACATATGGCAATTTGTGGGGCAATACTGTGTAGATGTAGTTCAGTGCTTGGGACTGATTTCCATCTGCTTCGGGGGAGCTAAATGTTTAAAATCAATCAGAAGCACACACGATTGGATTCTGAATCAAAAGTCATGTTTGCTAATTAGCCTCACTTTCATAACGTCCTCTGTGCCTTAAAAAGTGGTGTGTTTTTTATCTAGATGGGCATGCCAGCCCAGAGTGCAGGACTAACTAGCATGCATATGTAAGACACCGGTGTATACCTTTTGTTAGGCATCTGTTGTTTGGCATGCTAGGAATCTGCACATGACATGTTGAATACAGCATGCATACACTATCCTTTAAAATGCACACTGGCTTCAGGACAAGTGTCTTTTAATATTCAATTGTCAAATAACATCCTTGATGCCGAAAAAGCTAGGGCCAATTTTGCATTTATCTTCTTTTTAAGTGTCCAGTTTCTCATGTTAACTTACATTGGTGTTTTTCAATTGAGTTCAATACATGCTTGCAAGGTCTTTGCCTCTTACAAATTGGAGGCTGGATTACTGAAAAGATACTTCCTTATCCCATGAAAGATACAGTGGAGTATAGAGGAAATTGAATGATCAGATGAAAGAGGCATTTGCTAAATCTAATTCCTGTCTGGTCAGAACTGCAACATATGGTCAGCATGTACGCAGGCAATCCTTTATAGCCTCAAGTGAGAAGGTAACACCTCACTCCCCATCTGAAAAAGCTGAGCTCCTGCTCACAGCTGAACCGGGTGCGCTTCTAAGGGAGCTGCTAGCAGGGGGTGAGTGGGCCTATGGAAGACAATATGCCTCATTACGAGCATGGCGGTCCGGGAACTATGGTACCGGTAAGCATGCCAGTACCATAGTTCCCGGACTGCCATACTATCAGCTCTGCTCGCGGGTGCCATCTCACCCGGCAGGTTTTTACTGGCGGGTTTAACGGAACCCGCGAGCAGAGCACGTCGGATGCACCGGCACAACTCTGAATGTGGGGCAGAATGGGGATCGCAAGGCCCTTGATTCCGGCACCCCCAAATGGGCAATTACCGGGTCTGCCGAGCTCGGCATGACCCGGTTCTGCCCATTCGCGGGTGCCGGAAAAAATGCAACTCTGGCGGCAGCCGTTCCGTTTTTAACGGCACGGCTACCGCCAGAGTTGTAATGAGGCCCAATTACTTTGGGGTTTCTTAGACCTGCAGGATGAGGCAGCACCGGCAAAGATTGCCAAGAGTGCAAGTTTCACAGAAAGAAGCATCTGGCTGTTTTGTAACTTTACATCACTCCCTTACCTCACGCTAAATCCTGCACTATCAGGCTGGATATGAAAGCAAGAGAGGGAGGACACTGATTTAAAAAGTGGTAATGATTGGCTACTAGTGGAGGGCTTAAAAATTCAACAATTCACTGCTAAGATTCAACTCAATCAATATAGTGCTATCCCATCCCTCTGGGGAATCTTCTTGCAGCTGTTGCAGAAGGTTGAAGATGAATTTGCAGAAGGGATGCAAAGACCCTTTCCTAAAATACCTCTAGGGAACAGAGTGACCACCTGTTGGAAGGACCAAAAGCTTGGCTGCAGCTAAGAAAATGGGACCCGGTACCCCCATTTTAGGAGTCCTGTAATTCACACTGTCAACCTTCTCTGGTTTTGGGAGAGCAGACGAGGGCCCCAGTACTTCAACGGAACCTGTTTTGGAACCCACAGCCCTTTGAAGTCCAAGGACATCACCCCTGACATTTACTGTTACTCAGCATTGCAACATTTCATACAAGAAGAATGTGAGGCTGTTTGGAGACAGTGAGCAACCTATCGGATTCCGGACTAAACAACTCAAGGTTTCACACAGCCGGCTGACTTCTGAGCCAGAGCTCTTCACTGCATCCCATCACCTGAACTGAGCTGAATCTTTCATTTCTGTTCTAATTCAGGGCCCACCCTGGATCTGCAAGCATAAGGGAACCGAGGCCTGGAGACATGCACTATCTTGATCTTGCCCAGGGGCAAACATTTTACGGTCAAGTGGGGAACATCAGAGATTTCCGAGTTCTACAGTCATTTCTTGGCTACTGATCAGCATTTCCTCTCTGTGTTGTTGCTTAAAACCGTATCGGTGTACCAACCCTGCTGCTAGTGGGAGTTCCAGAACTTCAGAGTGATACTACCTATCCCAGCAACTCGACAGCATGCAATGTGAAAAGGATGTACACTTTTCCTTTCGTTGCCTTCATTAAAATAACTAACGAATACAACGTGGTATCTGTGAAGCCTGGCAAGGTGAAGCGATGACAGACGGCTTTTGGAAAGACTTACAAGTGTAGCTTGTGCATGTGAAAGACATACATGTGCAGCTCACCTCTCTTTAAACAGCGATTCATAATCATAACTGTAAACCAGGACATTTTGTTTGGGAGGAAAGCGTTTTGAAAAAAAGTCAGTTATCGATATAGTCAGGCCGCGATTTTCAGCAAAGGGAAGCCTGTCCTTGGTCACTCTGAAGGCTTCGGCATGTCTCCCTGGACAGAAGTGTTAAACCCTTTCGCAGTGTACATTTAAAAGGGATGCAAAATACTTTTTGTCCAACAGAATACATGTTTGCATCTGAGGTGAGCAAACCCCCTCTGTGCTCCTTCCTTGTTTGGACAAAGTGAGTTCCGCTGAGCTGATACATAAGAACCACCAAGGAGATCCGTTTAAGTGAAATAGTCAAATTGTACATTGACTCATTGGGACAACAGATGGGGACAAAGTGATCTGTTGCCAACCTTTCCCCTGGGGCATCCTGGGTTCAATGTGTGGTTTCCTGGGAAAGTCAAGAGATACATTGATTTCTCATGACTTTGGCACTTTCTTGTCCGGAGCCTGCTGGAACGGTGAGGGCCTGCTCCCTCCAACTCGTGCAAATTAGGGGAGAAAGATTGCACTCGTGACTTTATGAATGTGAGGTGGGGGGGCGGCGGCAATCGCTCTGAATTAGGTGGGACAGTGCTCGCCTGTGACCTGGGGGCCAGCCTGCACTTGGAAAGGTGTGATCACAGAACAACTGGAAAATAATCCTTGTTTTGCTGCCTTTGTGATTCTTACCCTGCTTACACAGACTTACACAGACTTCCAGTAGAAGTCTACGCTCGGGGGGAAAGTGCCTCTTGACTGTACCTATGTTCAAGTTGAAATCCGGGTTGGGCAGATCTTTTCTGGTGCTGGCTCCTAAATTGTGGAACAGCGTTCCTGAAACTCTTAGGTCCGAAGTAAATCATCTTGTTTTCAGGAAGCGGTTGAAGACACATCTCTTTAGATGCTGAATAGGGGGAAAGCAGTGTTCAGGGGCACTCACTAGGCCGCAGTAACCGTTATTTATTGTCTGTCATGCATCTGCTGTGTTGTAAGTCTAAGCGCCCTGATGCCCTCGGGCTACCGCCGCTATACAAAAATAAAATACATACATACATACATACAATGGAGTCCCACTCATTTGCTATTAATTCCCCCATTCAAGCCCCCCGGTCATTTCCTATATGTGGATGGAACGGGTGAAGTATGAGGTTGGAACAGATGAATTGATGTAGAATGGGTGAAATGGTAGAAAGGATGAAGTAGGTGGATGAACGGGTGATGTGTTTGGAACCGGTGAAGTGGGTGGAACGGGTGAAGTGGATGGAATGTGTGAAATGGGTGGAATCAGTTAAGTGGATAGAACGTGTGAAGATGACGTATGTGGATGGATGATGCATGGAGAAAGGATAACGTGGGTAGAACAAATTGAAGGAGCAGTCCATAAAATGGTTGGAGTGCATAAAATGGTCGAAATACCTGGAACGGATTGGAGTGCTTGGGACGAATTGGAGTGCATAGAACTGATGCGAGCGCATGGAACGGAATGGAGTGCATGAAATGGATTGGAGTGCATGAAATGGATTGGAGTGCATGAAACGGATTGCAGTGCATCGAACGGATTGGAGTGCATAGAATGGCGTGACTTACATGGAATGGTTTGGAGGGCATGCAACATCTGAAAGAGCATTGAAGGAACGGTCTGAGTGCTTGAAACGGTCATAATGCACGGAATAGTCTGAGTACATGGGAAAAAATTGAGTACACGGATCTATTGGAGTGAGCTCGATCTCAAGCACCTAAGGTAAACCACCATATTCACATCTCCACGCTTACTTATAGCTGTTCTCATTCCATCCTCTGCCTCATACTCCCCATCACCTAACTAAACACTGCTGGTTACATACCCTCCAACCTAGGCGTTCTCCTCAGCCCTAACGCAGCCAGAATCTGTCTGGATTACAACCTGCCAGAACGAACACATACTCCTGATCTCTCAACCACCACACCAACCGCTAAAAAGCAGCTATCACACGAATGCCACACCAGCTGCACACATATCCAGTGCTCACATGCACCTTTTGACTCTCTCAACTCTCTCTACTGACTTGAACTTCGGTTCCCGAGGGCGTTCAACCTACCAGCGCCTTGAGACCATACCAATGGTACATAAAGCGCTATATAAATGCAAAGTAACATAACATAACATTCAAAGGGAATCCCCAAGAAGGCTGCTTGACACACTTGAGTCAGCTTAAGAGGCTGTGGTAGTTACCTCATGGACTAGGTGCCCCTTCCCGTGCAGATTTAGGTACCCTAACCATCAGGCCTTTACCTTGGGCCATAGAGTTTGCCTCACACTCTTTTTCCCAACTTACCAAAAGACATTTTAAAATAAACATTTTAGTCTTATGTTTTTCTTTTTCCTTCATCTATTTGTTAATTTGTGTATTCCTCCTGCAGTACAATTCCATTTGTTTCTGTGTACATAGAATATATATTCGCCCTGTTTTTCTGTGTGCTTTTCCTTTGGGCTGAGTTATTAGTGTGTTTAGTGATTTTGGTGAAGGTTGCTATTTGCATAAAGTCTTTCTTTCATATTGGTACTTATCGCACTGTTGTTGTTTGGAAGCTTCTGCTGCTGAACCACATCTCTGACGGGTACCGCATGCGCTGGGCCCTTGCCTTCACTCACTTTCTCTCTGTTTTACTTTCATGGTGGGATCACCATTGAGCCGATTTGTGCTACAATTTCAAGCATACCAAATAGAAGCCTTTGCTATCCATTGCACTTCTTGTGGTCCAAATCAGTGTTCGTCACAGTGGTTATATAGTCTGGTAGACTCATCTCCACGCACACGCACGCACGCACGCACTCTTTTTCTCTCTCTCTCTCTCTCTCTCTCTCTCTCTCTCTCTCTCTCTCTCTCTCTCTCTCAATATCTCCAATTTCTTTCATCCATTTTTATCAAGCCCTCCATCTTCAAAACAAAAAACAACGGGTCCGTATGGAGAGGAAATGAAAAATAAAATGCAATTGGTTTCACGGATTTGCAAACAGTATAACTGACAGGATGATTGAATATTTTTGCAGGTTGTCTAGCAGTAGTGTGCATGCATCATGGATTTACCGTAACAGTGACATGTGGGATTCATTTGTTTTTTACATTGTCCTTTTATCTGACATATGGTAACAAAGTTTGTTAAATAAAAGACTGGTGTGCCATGGCTTTTGTGTAGGTTTGGGAAAGGCATTTGCCAGGCACTACCATAGTGGTATTAATGGTATTAACTGCCCATCAATTACAACAGCTGCACAATGCTACCAGTGCTACCAGTACCTGAGCATATAATTGCAGTGCCTGGCAAATGCCTAATACTTTTATACATGCCAAAACGGTTGGCTTTTACAATTTTACAATTACAATGCAATTACAATGCTTGTTTTTAACAGGACTTCGATGCAGGACATCATAGTGCTTATAAATCGGGTGTCTGAAGGCAGACCTGATTGACATTTATATTACACCAGTAGCATGTTCACAGCTCCAATTAATTCTTGGAAGACAGCTTTGACAAAACACTGGCAGGCACCTCGAACACACACTTTGATGGTAAGGCTTGATAAAGCTAGCTCAAAGAGATCCCAGGAGTATGTTTTTTGGGCGGGCAGGAAGTGGGTGGGAACGGCCAGAGGGATTAGCATGTCACAAAGAATATTCTGGCAGTGCCCTGTCAGAAACTAGTATGAACCCTTGTGTGTAAACTGCTACAAAGTATGCAGATCTTCTGTATTTCCAAGGTTTGCATTCCAATTAATCAAAGGAAATCAAGAGAATAAAAATAATTCAAATAGTCTTAAATAGTAGACAGAAGAGTGTAGTCTGCTTAGAGGTTCATACTCATCATGACTTTACTGATTATAGGAAAAGTTGTGCAGAAAATAATACCACGTGAAATATTTCAGAAATACCCATTGCCATTTTTTGAAAATCCTAATGCAATTCTATCACTGTTTATGGGATGGAAATGCATATATAACAATCTGGATTTACACTACTGCTGCCCCTTGTAGGAAAAGAAAGCATAAAAGCGTCATTAATGACCCTCCGCTCACTGCGCATCTCCATAGATGTGCATTAATGTGAGTGACAGAAGGATCCCATGTATTTATTTGGGGCAAAGTTCCATTGGACTGCATTTCTTTACTTATGGCACATACAGCGTTGCATGTTGCAAAACACATATTTACCTCCACCCATATTCGTGTGGTGTTTACCTCATAGACTATATAAATACTACATGACCAAACACCCAGCTCTCAGTGCGTTATACTGAGGCAGTATGGCGAATTTGAGCTTCAGGTCCTGATCAATGGCGTAACCTGCAGATCACACATAAACCTTGGTAGCGAATGCTCAACCTGCTGAGCTATCTTACCGGCTGTAGCTCAAGCCTTTTGTTTGTACTAGATCTTGTTGCATTTTTCCATATGGTCGAGCGGGCTGCAAAAGTCCATACCTATTAAAAGCTGCACTCCAGCACTTGCGGGCTCGGGCGTCTTTCCTGTGGCGCAGATCAATGACCACTCCACAGACAACCGCTTCAATCCATTATCCGCAGGACAAAACCCCACAAATACTCTACCTTCCGTTTTACTATAAATATTCTTATTATTGATTATTGTATTGAGAGCAGGAATAGAGGCCACTTAATCCACCCCTGACCTGATGGCCCGTTTCAAGTTGAAAAGTTCTTCAATATTGTAAATTCTTCTCTCCCAGATCACATTAGTAGCCTAACCATCAATAAACGTGAATCAATTGACTGGATAATTGTTGAGTAAACACTACTCGGTCATGTATATGAATTCATTGACTATGTTAAAATAGTGAACTCTGGAAAAAAGTGTTTTATATTAATTGCGGCGGAGACCCCCTGCGGCGCACCCACCAGACCCCAACTTAATTTATACCCTATAAATAAACAGGCATCTTGGCATGCATCATTAATCCCAATGGAGTACATCCATATAACAAAAAGGCAATGGCCGACATCTGCGAATGATATTGATTCTTTCCATATTTATGTTGTAGTTTCCCCCGCTATTGGGTCTGTGCATATTTTGTTTGGTGTCTATTTACATCAAGACAATTTGCTTCACAATGTTGTTCACAAAAGGTACTCTATGCAAGTACGATGGCCACACCCCCTCTTATTGAACAACTGTGTGATACTCCTACTGTTCTTTAAAGGATTCTACAGCTGTTTTGAAACAACAATAGTACCACAACAAGATAAAAAATAGATCTAGGGTCTGATTTCACAAAGATCTGCACCAGAGAAAATCCGAGAGTCCTGGGAATATCTCTGATTTGCCCCTGCTAGCATACAGCTGATCCAGAAAACCAAAAACTGGAGAGCACCTGGAGGAGTGAGATGCCTTTGAGCAAATCCTTGTGAATCACATTTGCCCCTTTGCAACTTGGATATGCTCAAGGCATCTCCAGATTTTCCTAGGTTTTAGGCCTTGTTAATCAGGTGTAGGGTGGCAGAAGCCAAACAGAGACGCTCACAAGCATTTCGCAATTGCTCCAATGTAAATCCTTGTGCATTGGGCCCCATAGGTGGGCATCCAGACTTGCACATCATTAACCACTGAGAATTACAAACATCCTGCCTTACCAATTGTGGCCATCCTCCTCCATGGCAACCAATTTTAGAATAAACTCAGAATGTAGCCTTCTATGTTTCCACATGTGATAGCAATGTAAATCTTACCCTAAATTGTCCTCCATTTCCATCATCAAGCTCTAGAATGTAGCCTTCGACGGGATTCTGGATGAAAGGCGGCATCCTCCAGGCAAGCGTCACACTGTTGTTACGGGTGCAGCATTTTTCTAGTTGCAGTATTGGGACGGGGGGCACTGTAACAGGAACTGTGTACAGATTAGTGTAACTCTGCCCTTACCTTATAAACTGTCAGCAACCAACATATGTTCCTACTCAATCCCTCTCTCCCGCCAGCAACACTTTGGACCATCCATTGATACTCCAAACTGTTTCATCTTTTGGCATCAAGGACACAGAACCCAATTGGGTGGCCTCATATCTCTCAGACAGCTCCTTCTCCATTTACTGTGACTCTAACACCAACCACTCTTACCACAAGCATCATCAGTTTTGGGCTCACTTTTCTTGACTCTGTAACCCTCGTCTCTTGGCAAAACCACCTCTTCCTTTAGCTTTTCATATCAACTCTTTGCTGATGATACTCGCGTCTATTTCTTCTTCTTAACCACCTGGCACCCGCGAGTGCATCAGCAACTGCATTGCCAAATCCAACATTGGATGACACTGCACTGGCTAATGCTAAATGCATCTAAGATTAAAATGATCTTGCGCCCGTCTGCCAATGCCAACCCTCCTCTCCCATGCCTCATCTCCTCTCCTCCTCATCGCTGAATGCCATTACCAAAGTCTTGCACCACTGGGATCCCGTATGAGAGTGAACTCAAGCTTCAACAATGCGTCACTGTCATCTCCTCCAGGATCAACCTTCTAATTATCAGGAAGGTCTACATGCACCTCAACCACCACTCTGCCCAACCTCCACTCTGCCCAACCTCCCCTCTGCCCAACCTCTGCTCTGCCCAACCTCCGCTCTGCCCAACCTTCACTCAGCCCAACCACCACTCTGCCCAACCTCCCCTCTGCCCAACCTCCCCTCTGCCCAAACTCCACTCTGCCCAACCTCCGTTTTGGTACACAGTAGATTGGACTACTGCTCCAACCTCCGCTCTGCCCAACCTTCACTCAGCCCAACCTCCACTCTGCCCAACCTCCACTCTGCCCAACCTCCACTCTGCCCAAACTCCGCTCTGCCCAAACTCCGCTCTGCCCAACCTCCGCTCTGCCCAACCTCCGCTCTGCCCAACCTCCGCTCTGCCCAACCTCCACTCAGCCCAACCTATGCTCTGGTACACAGGAGACTGGACTACTGCTCTAGCCTAGTCAAGGGCCTCCCTCTTTACTCTTTCGCTCCTCTCAGTGAAATACTCAACTTTGCTATGTGCACCCTCTACAACCTACCCAGATCTTCTGCCACCTTCGCATACCGTCTCTATTGAGGGGGCATGCAGAGTTGCTCCCTTTTCATGTTTTTCCTGCTTGTTTTCAAATCTGTTCTTGGCCACGCCCCTGAACTACCATAGTTCAAACCAGAGATGCAAAGCCGGAAGCCTGATTCACTTTTAACAGAGCTGGCCCATTCTCCATCTTAATTATTTACACAAAATATATTTTATTGTTTTTTCTTTTTCCCTACAAAAATAGAATTTTTTGAAGACATAAAAAGTAAAACAGCCACAAATGGGCTGATCTACACATTTTGTTTAGAATGTTAAAAGGTGTAAACAAACCCCCACATATATCACAGTAAAAAAGGGGAAGTAGGAAAGGGAAAAAGAACAAACACATATCAATTATGAACATTAATTCCCAAATACAAATAAATAGCATCACATTTTTTAACAACTACATTCATATGTAAAAAAAAACAGCTTCTCCTCGCTGGATACACTTCAGACAACACAATCACTATGTTGCTGATTACATACTCAACATGTTTCGGTTCTCAATCGTTGTCAATACTGAACCTTCCTCAGGAGAAACAACTAAACCAATGTGAAACACCCAGTGTGAAAAACTAACCAAATAAATAAATAATAAATAAATAAATGTTATTTGTAACTCTTTCACCCTATTACACTACATGTGAAGAGCAAACTCTTGCTTTTGCATTGATCAACACATTTCTTATCGGCCCAACCATCTCCATCTAGCAGTCCCAAGGAGTACTTGAGGAAATTGCCTTTGTCTAGGGCGAGGGGGTTTGTCTGGTGACCCGATTTCAGGTAGGGAGAGGGTGCCTGGTGACCTTTCACTGAGAGGTGGTTGTTGAGTGTCTCGCACACTTGTCGGTGTCAGGGAGACTTGTAGGAACCCCTATCCCCGCAATAGAACGCTCAATGTAAGAGGAGCTTAAGGTGGACACCGCTGGGTTTCGTCTGGTCTCTGTTGGCTCTGATATATACTGATTTGCTGTCTGGAGTCAGTAAGCCTTGTGAGCAGGCTGTAATTGCATGGGGCTGATCCTCGTGCAAATGCAGCCGTGTGCATCGCCTGTTTCCAGGTGGTGTGGGCGCAGGCGCACCACACCAGCAGGGATTTTCCACCCATGGGAGACCCCCCCCCCCCCGACCATGTCAAGCTCATGTGGTGGAAAGTCTCTGCTGCTTGTCCTGTGGCCCAGAGATAGAGCCCAGAACACCCATGTGTGTGATATGCACCTGTGCTTCTCTCTATGAGTGACTGGGACCCCTACGCCTTTCTGCATGGTTGAGTGGGAGCCCTGAAAGGAACTTTTTCGTGCTCCCACGTGGAGTTTTATTTATTCTAAACAGCTGGTGCATTTTTTTCTGCAGGTAAACAGAGGGGATCTAACAAAAGAAACCAAGCCTTACTTTTCATTTGAACGAAATCCAACTGGTGGATGGACTGGAGCAGAGGATCGTTGTCCAAAGTCAGGTCGAACTCGGAGGACACTTTCGGCTCCAAGGCCCCTTTCACCCACTGCTCCTGAGACACCTGGACGCGTTTGATCAAAGCATCAGAGATCTGAAAGAAAGCAGACCGCTTTCAGCCACCACGTGATACCCACCTCTCCAAAGCATGGCCAAGTCTAAAAACATCAGCGGGTGCAGAACTTCTAAATGGTTTCAGTGGTTGCGATTACACTGCATTGATCAGCCTGTGAAAGCCATACACACCGCCACGGTCCACATCCTGTGAAAGTGGGTCAGAGAGCAAGAGTCAAAGCAAAAGTGTGTCACTACCAGCTGGTCCTCTTAACTGCAACTACAGAGCCCGACCTGCCCCATTGATGTTTTCAATGACTCCATCTAATTCTATCCCTCTGAACCTCTGGCGCCCTCACCCTCGCGTGTCTGTGTCCCACTTGATTTGTAATCTAGCCTTTCTGTTCACAGTGATGAATATCCCTAAATTATCGAGGGATGCCTGTGCATTGTGCACTCACAATATATCTTTCTGACCACCGGACAGCTATGCAATGAGCAGAGATTCCAAAGAGAAGTCAGAAGAGGTTGGTGTGCCATGGAACTCGCTCTGCTTTCAGATCTTCCATTTTGGCTCCACTGCCATGGCGGTTTGAGAGTGTGAGTCGCGCATGGGCAGTGCTTTCACCCACATTTGTTTTAAGGAACCGTGGAACAGACAGGCATCAATGAAAGAACTGGGGCGGGTGAAATAACTGTTGCTACAGTGTATCCTCATCACGCAAGCCAAGTCGCTCCCAGGAACACCTGTACCCAGTATTTGCAGTCCTACGCGCAGAGGAGGTGGAGCGGGCACGTATACCACAACCTATAATGAGATGACCATTTCATGAAAATTATACATTTGCAATGCTTGCAATTCGATTTGAATGTTTCACAATCTATTAGGATCCTTACCTTTCTGTCCTCCATGACCTCCCTGTCCACCCGCCCTCTTGCCTAGTTGCGCCTCGCAACACTTGTGCATAGGCGCGTTACAAATGAACAATAAATAAATAAAATAAAGTGAACGTTCGGTCCACATGTTGAATATACGTCACAGCACACTAATCAACCGAAGGGGCATTTCATCTGGGGTTTCAGGATTGTGACCAGGAGGTAGCTGGGCATGGGGGAGTTGGGAGGTCCAGGTCTGGCAAGCTAGTGGCTGAAGGGTACGCCAGTGCTCCTGTCTAAAAAAAACTAGCAGCACTTGGAGGCCGGGCAGCTGTGTGAGCTGGCTGGTTGCTATCCTGCATCTACCTTCACAGGTGGTGGGAGGCAATGTGGTCTCCAGTAATACCCAGGGAAGAGTTACCAGCGCTCCCCCATTCTATCTCCTTGCTGCATTCAGCCACGCCCAGGAAAGTTCTAAAGACAGGCATGTTAGATCGAGCTTAGGAAAATCTCAAATGAGGGTGAGCTTTGGTCGGAAGCTCTTCGGAGCACAATGCCCTGAGCCTTTCAGCCTGGCAGCTCTTAGGCCAGCCAGGAGCCTTAGGGAGATGTCTTCAGCTTTCGAGAGACTGGGGCCCTCATGGACCAAGAATGGACTCAACTGCGAATTATCAGCAAAAATGAACCTCTTCCCGCCCTCTATTTATGAGGTGCTGAAAAGAAGAAAGCAGGGTGAACCTGAGGGTAAACCCTATGCCCACATCAGTTTAACAGAGAACTATGGCCTGATTACAAGGTAATACGTGACCTTATGACGAAACTTTTCGTCAGGTCAGCATGATTCCAAGTCATGTGACCCGAAGGTGCCATAGGACTCCCTAGGAATTTAGATTATTCCATGTTGTAATTACAACATGAGGTAATGACTGCAAGTTAAAATGCTTTTGTGTGGCAGTATTTACTGGCACACAAAATCAGGCGTAAAAGAGAAGTTGCATCTTTGAAACTCGGGATTTGGCGGAGTGGTAATGAAGCCAGTAATAAAACCTCCCGGATGTTTGATATGATATATGATATGGCATTTATAACGCGCGTATACACAAGTGTTTCAAGGCGCGACGAGGCGGGGGGGGGGCACAAAGGGAGGACAGAAAACGATCTTACTAGGCCAGGTGTCATCCAGACTGCGCAAGTGCATGGGAAAGGGGGAAAAAAGGAAGAGTGCAAGGGGGAAAAGGGAGAAGGGAAAGTGCAGTACATGGGAAGTGGAATAAATAAGATAAATAATAAACAACAGGCAAGTGCAAGGAAGTGCGGACAAAGTGCTGGAAAGGGGACTGAAGGGATACAGAAAAACAGTTTAACCACCAAACCCGTAATCAGGCCCTATATTCTTATGAATAAGTAAAGAAATAAATACAAAATAAAGGTTCCTGCACAGACACCTGCTCCCTAAAAGGTACAGAGGATGCTAGGAAAAAATTTGATAAAATAAAGCAAAATGCACATGTTGGTTTTACTGACTTCTGCAGCAACGTTGAGAGAAACATATTCACGAGCAAAAGAATCAGAGGTAATATTCAATTTAATGAACACCAATACATGGGTGTCGTGCATGGACAAATCCCCAAATTTAGGAACATACACATACATGAGCATTAGTCCAACTTACATGGCCATTGCCCCCAGAGCTGCATGTGGGGTTTTCCCAAGAGTTGCTATTGAAAAAAGAGCAGGGCAAACTGCTAACATCAAAAGCGCTCAATTGGACAACTGCCCAAAAAGTGGAGGTTAGAGCAAATCAACCTCCCAACGTAGCACATACTACAAAATGACAATGCATCAGTCTCCAGGTTTGTATACTAACCCAAGTGACTCACTAGGGGGGGCGCCACAGTAGTTGCTGCGGGAGAAATAGGGATTCATCTGCAAGGCGGCCCAGTCATCCAAGGGCCATTTTGTAGCCCAACACTAGTTCTACCTTTTCATAATCCTCTCTCCAAAATGGCTTCCATGGACTTCGTTATTAAGCACAGCACAAGTGCAAATCTAGACAACCTCACTGGAAGCCAATAGATTTAAACACCAATATCCACAGGATAGATTTAAAATGAATATCCATTTTACGGACCAAATGCATTTACATATTATTCACCAATCATTCGCACTGAAATCCCATACTGCCACACAAAAGCATTTTCACTTGCAGTCATTACCTCCTGTTGTAATTATAACATGGAATAATCAAAATTCCTAGGGAGTCCTATGGCACCTTCGGGTCACATGACTTGGAATCAAGCAGACCCGAAAAGTAACGTAATGTGATCACGGTATTACCTTGTAATCAGGCCATAGTTCTCTGTTAAACTGATGTGACTGATGTGGGCCCAGGGTTGAAATAGCTTGTTCAAATGTGATGGATTCTCAGGGTCACACTTTGTGGGGGTGGATAAACCCATGATGGAGTATGGAGACTTGTGGTATCTGTGTGTTTTATAATCTCCTGATCTCCCAAATATTGTTTAAGCCTTATTTTTCTGAGTAATTGTGTCATTTAATTTGAGTCTGGAAGGCATCATACCTAGCAGTGGGAATAAAGGACAGGCCTTTTTGTAGCACTCAGGACTCAGATTGTGTGAGAATGTGGGTTGATAAAATGAGGACTAATCTGTCTTTGGGGGAAACCCCCTCGTCCCTGGCTTCTGGTGATCCTTGGAGAATCGTTCTGCCAACGATCTCCTCCTCTTGCTCTGCCATGTTGGTGCAAAAAAGATTGTGCGCTTGGTGTGATATTTCCAAAGGTCTTTGGTCTTCAAATTGAATCTGCTGTTCTTGGTAACATTGTTCCGTCCGTGAATAAGAGGTACTTGCCCTAGTTTCATCCTTTGAGCTGGTATTTGAGAAGTTCCAATCTTCGGGTCGTGACCTGAATTTTGAATTGTTGCTACTTGCTACTGGAATTTTGGAACAGCATCTCCCTTCTCACTTGGATTCTTGTTGATAATACTCATCGGTGATGTAGGGGAAAATCTTTGCACGTGTAAAGTCAGCAATGTCCTTTTTCAACTTGAAGATGTGAGGTTTTATGTGGATTAATAGTCAATTGGGCACTGTATGGGTATGGAGATACTCTGTCATCAGGGCTCCGTGGAGCTCTGTACGGATCAGTTTTTCTTAAGGATTTCCAATTTGTTCCACTCATTGTTTGTCAAGGACTGAATTTCTAGATTTGTACCTAAAATTGAAGGATTTTAAAGGATACCCTCTATTAGATCTTCAGCAAAAGCTAGATAGTTTTGCTCTGCCATTGCCAATGCTCTAAATATTCACAGATGTGATAGCAAGGATATGGAGTATCTACAAAAAGGTATTGGTCTAATGGGTGATGGTGATCCCAGTTCTTTCATCGACGGACCCTTTATCGATGGGGTTTTTTCTGCAACTTTTTTTCGTCAAAAAAACTCTGCGAAAAATATAGGTGAGCGGGTCTGCGGCGGTACCCCCAAAAATATATATTTTTAAATGTGATGAGTTTTTTCGAAAAAATGTTAAAAAAAAATACAATCGAAAAAACGTCAGTCTATGAAAGAACATAGATTCGATCCCACAGTAATACAATAACTATTAATGTCGAAAGGGTTGAACCATTTCTAAAAATTATCTATCTATTCACAGCAACCGAGTGGTTGCTAAAAAAAAAAACGATCATATATCAGGAAAAACTGCTGATAGCATTATTGTGGCCATCGCTCACCACATGACAATAACATAGCACACAAATGTGGACAGGTAATATTATTCATCAAAATGGAGAAGCTCCTAATCTAAACTGTTGCTCTCCCTTTGGAAGTAGTAAGCTATCCCTTGCGGGATCTATCCCTAGGAGTCGTGATGGGCTGCTTATCTAAGATGATTAGAAAGAGGTGTGTTAGCCCTCTACTAAAAGAACTCTATTTCTAGTCAAACAGTTGTCATGCTGTTAAATGACAACAATGTTCAAGCCGTTTTCAATATCAGCCGGCTAAATCTGCTTCCAGAAAATGACCCCAAATTGGAGTGAGCTATCAATTTCTAGTGCTATAGCACAGTCCCTGGTCACATTCGGGTAGGGATTTTGAATTTTAATCTACCCTCTCCCGAGTATGTAACTGGAATTACATGGCAGTTCCTTAATTTCTAACTTCAAAACAACCGAAGTTTCCTTTGTTATGGTATCCCACTAGCACAGTCAAAGGATATTTCACTGTTTGGTCAACCGGTTGTTAATCTGTCATCTTTGTCAGGACTAAATCTTAGTCTTGTTTCGCTTCCGGGGTCAATTACAGAGCACCCTTTATGGTCTGTTTATTCAATTTCATGTCCAAACTACAAAAGGGCCACAATTGCTCAATCATAGCTTTCTCTTTCCAAAGGGAGAGCAACAGTTTAGATTAGGAGCTTTTCCGTTTTGTTGAATAACGTGACCTGTCCACCTTTGTGTGTTATGCCATCTGTTTCCATATCTTGTGTATGATGGGAATGTCAACCAAATTCCAATGATAGTAAATATGCCTCCTGTGATTGCTTAGCACACTTACATATGCCATCATGAATACTTCCAGAACTCAGGACATACCAAAACGAAAACTAATACAGTTTCATTAAAACTGCAGAGAAGACACCAATATTAAGGATGTGAAGAATTATGCCAGCATTCGATTCAAACCACTTAGATACATCCGAAATGTACGTAACAAAGCTTACTTCAGAGGAGGGACTACAACTATGAGACCTAAGTTATTAGATGTGATGAAAATCAGTGCCAGACAGAAAATAATTAGCCTCATCACCCCGTACATAAGTCGCTAAATGGGAATCATAAAAAATAAAGTAGAAAACAAAATCAAATTTTAGTCAATGAGCATATAAAACTAGAAATGACATCTGGAAAAGAAATACCTTTGGAATCCATTAGCCACCACCAGTTGAATTGAATTGAAACATTATCCACCATAATCGCTCATTAACATTTTAGCTCAAATGTATTGTATTGCTCAGTCTCATGTTCAGCTGCAGGGGGCGTGTGCACCTCTCATGAAAAGCCCTGTCAAACAAGAGAACGCCCTCCTCAGTGTCATCATGAGCTACCCTCCCTCCCTGTGTATTACCCAGCAGAGGACGAGCAACAGGAAATGAGAAAAGTATTGATGGGTCTGTAGGGGAAATCCACTCTGAGCCTGAGGGAGTTAACCCAGGTGGTAATGGTGGAGCATCCACGAGCCTCCGCCTTTGGTCTAACTGTGCATACATAAAGGCAGCAGATAGCAGAAGGACAGCGGAACCTTACTGTTCCATGCCAGCCATGGAGGGTGTTACTTTATAAGGATGTGAATAGATCATTTGAGCTGTTTGTCTAATTAGCTGCATTGACAGCATAGCCTCGCAACAGTGGAACCTTTGCAGGCCATTCTGAAAATGACATTTTGGGTTTTGTTCTCCAACATGGGGGTATTATGACACGGGCCACTGAAAGAAATCTTTTAAAATAATGACAGAAGTGGAGTTAGTAGATACTACGGCAAAGATAAAAGAGAACACAAACCTCCAAAAATGAAGGTTTTCCTCCAGATGGCTCTAGGCCAGGGGTGCGCAACTGGCTTTGCTGGAGAGTCAGATGTAATCTGCAAGCCTTCTGTGGTGGGCTGGACTATCTAAGGGGAGACTGCAGGCTTTTTGCGCCAGAAAAATGTCAAAATAAAACGAGAGAAAAGGTGCACTCTGAAATGTACTTATTGACTATATTGTTCTATTTCTTTATTTTTTGAGAAAAATCGTATAATATTTAATAAAAATATAATGAAAACATAAACTAATGTTTGCTAGAGGAAAAGGCCTGTGGTTAACAGTACATCGATGCTGACAAAATAACCCCCAAGCTTGAGGTCTACTCTTCGCCTAACTGCGATTGTGTTGTATTTTGGGAGGCTTTAAAAAAAATGTCATTATAGTTTCCCTTATACAATACCATGCTCAATGCAAACTATGTGTCATGCTGTATCATAACTACAATACCAAAAACAAGCATTGGCAATGGCAACAGTTTGGGCTTTTGTGGGCATCTAATAGCAGTGCCTGCGAAATGCCTAATACTTTATATACATGGTCAATCAATGGGTGGGCAAATAACCAAACATCTTAAAGCTTTGTGTCGTCTCAAACATATGGTACTCACACTATCCAAAGAGACGCAACAAAATGCACCAAAACGGAAGCGCCCGCAACTTCAAGTAATCAGTTCTGGGCTCTGCTTGGCTACAGGGTAAGCTAGCCACCAAAAGAGCGTTTGGCGCTGCACCGGCAAGAATAACATAGGTTTCAGCTCTGTGCTACTAAAAAGAAAAAAACAATCCCGAAACGTGATTGCCCGAATTCTGGTAAGTGACAGATGATTGAAATCCTGATTCTACCTCAATAGGATTCAAACCTGTGGACTATAGATTGTATTCTGTGCTCAGTCAGCAGCATTTGCTCAAGCCAGCCATATATCCCAGCTAGCAAAGCTAACATTTTTCCCTTGCCTCTAACCTGCCACTGTCCTTTACTTCCTCTGCCTCTACTCTAGAACTTCACCCATCATGGTCACATCCTAAGCGCAGCTGGACGTACTGCCTATCTGCACTTAAAAATGTCCAGTGTTGGTTGTCCTTAATCTATGCATGTTCACTTATCAGGGTGCAGCCTTGGAGCAGCAGCGAAGGTGCAGAGATAGTGTGGGGCATTCCTGTCCTGGTGTTAAGTGGGTTGGACATGAGCCTAAAATGCTGGCAAACCTCCAGATTGCCAAGTGATGCCTGCAAACTGGAACAAACCCAACCCTGAGATCCTGAGTGTTCTCCTGCCAAAGAGAAAACAAGCTGCATGTAGTGCCTTCTTTAAGAGTGTCCCTTCCAGGAAAGCACTACACCAGAGACCACTGCTGCACATGCAAGCCAATAAGATTGGGTCAGGGTGGCATTGGGCGACATGCAAGTCTCACCGCAGTTTGTTAGTGCAGGTAAGTGGCATACAGCCTCGGTTCATCACAGAATAGCCAAGTAACCACCTTTGGTTGACCCGGAAATACTTTCCGGGAGCTGAGCCCGCACACTTACTGGCATTCTGTTCTACTGTCCCGTGGAGGGTATTGGAGGAGAGTTCAAGTCTCCTATGTCTTCAGGTGAAGATACAACAAGATTTCAACCTCATGTCTTTGTCAGGTCCTTAGAGTTACCTGGGGGAGGGCGGACACACCTTGCTCACCGGCTGGCGAGGGGAAGATGAACATTTAGGCTCTATTATTGTTCAATCAAGGAGGTGGCTAATCAATGATACACAAAATCAAGCGTAACTTGCATAGATGTCTTGGGGGCTGCCCTGCTCTACCTGCAATACTCACCAACTATACCTTGCAGCTCTGTTATGTGGTCTTTGTGCTTCAGAACAGTTAAAGGCTGGTCCAACTAATCACCCTTGTACCAATGGGATAAGGATCTCCAGACCCCCATAGTAGAGTCTTCCTTTCCTGGAATAACCTATGGGCCAGAGCCACCATCTGTTAGGCCTTTACCCTTTACCCAAAGAAGAGAGAATGCATACAAACTCTGTTTTTGATGGTATCTTGCACCAGTATGGTTACATAAAAAGTAGCTGCGCTAGCTTCTGTTCTGCTGGAGGTGCCTTCTTCTGTGAGAATCTCTTTCACATAGGGTGGCAATACTGTACGGGCAAACCTTTTTGGAAGGATGTTCTTTGGCATATTAAAACAATTACCAAGGCTGACCTTCCTTTTGATTTGGCCGTTATCTTGATGGAAGATATTAATATGGAGGAGACTTGTTGGCTAAATGTGATCACTTCGAAATTGTTGGCACAATGTTTGGTGGCAGAAAGACTAACTATAGCTAGACACTGGAAATCTCATAGCCCCTCCTTCCCACACTCCCCCAAATCAGACTGGGGGAACAGAATGTGGACAGCTTTAACTCTGAAAAAAATATCAGCTCTCTTGTCTAACATATCACCCAAGTTTCATAAAGCCTGGTCTCCATTCCTTGATTTTGTGACATTGAATGATTTTCAACCACTAGATATTAAATATTTCTCATTGTACTAATTGGTTATAGAGGATTCAGATGACTGGATTCTACCCTTTGGAAAACTTCAATTTTTTGTCTCGTACCCATCCAGCTCTTATTATATGATGATTTCCTTGCTATTAAATTTAGCTGTAAGATTTCATGTTTTTTCCTTTAAAATATTTGTTATGTTATATAGTTTTATAAAGCACTTGTAGGCCCGAAGGCATCTTGGCGCTAAGACATCAAACACAGCTAGGTGGTCCAGGATATTCAGAAGAGAAGCGTTTTCAAAAGGCGCCTAAATTGCAAATGGTTAGGAGTAGATCTCAGAACCAGAGGGAGCGTGGTCAGGAGTCTGGCAGCTGTCACAGAAAAGGCACGACCACCCACTCGAGAAAGACGAATCCTAGGGACAGAGATTAAATTGTCACTCCCCGAGCGTAGGGCTCGGATAGGGAGATATGGAGGGAATTTATCCCAGAGATAGTCCACCCCCTGATGATAGAAGGCCCGATGAACAAGGCAGAGCGCCTTAAATTCTATGCGCCTGGCGACGGGAGGCCAGTGGAGGGAATGCAGAACCGGAGTGATGTGGGTGCCATAAGGAGTGTTAGTAGCCACCTTAGTGGCCAGATTCTGCATCAACTGCAACTGGTGGATAAGCACCGCCGGCTGAGCCGAAAACAATAGTCTATATGGCTCAGCACCAGTGAGGCCACCACCAGAGGTCTAAGATGGCATGGCAAGAAGGGTAAAACCCATCACAGAATCCTCAGATGAAAATGGCCAGCCTTACACACTGCTCCAACCTGAGCAGCCATAGACAAAGTAGATGGCAGAGTAATCCCAAGATTTGTAACTGTCGACACAGGGAGAGGGAAATCACTCAGTGCAGGAGGCCAAACAGATGGTGTCCAGAGAGCCGTGTTAGGGGGGTAACCCACCACCAAAATCCCAGTTTTGTCCCCATTCAGTTTCAGCCAGTTCCTACACATCCAGTCCCCAACGGCCACCAAGCACTGACTCAGGAGCAACAACACCTCTGCCTGGTTCAGATCTAAATGAACCAGGATCTGGGTGTCATTGGCATACGAGTAGCACCTGAGGCCGAGGGAACGGATGAGGTGGATCAAGGGCTGTATATAGATGTTAAAAAGTGGAAGGGACAGGGAGGAACCCTGTGCGACACATCACAAGATAGAGAGCAAGAAGCAGAAGAAAAAGAAGAAAGTGAGAAGATTTGGCCCCTATCAGTCAGGAAGGAGGAAAACCAGGCTAAAACAGACCTGGAGAGGCCAGCTGAGGGCAAGCGAAAAAGCAAGATCTGGTGGTCGATGGTGTCAAAGGCCGCTATCAGGTCTAACAATATAAAGGCAGCCATTCCACCGCCGTCCAACAGTCTGGTCAGGTCGTCGACAATAGACACCAGGACACTCTCTGTGCCACGCCGTGGGCAAAAACCTGACGGAAGGGGATAAAAAAACCCAGTGTCTTCCAGAAAGGAGGAAAGAAGAGGGGAAACCGGAGACTCCAAAAGTTTCATTGACAGAGGAAGATGTGAAATAGGACGGAAGTTAGCAGGAATAGTGGGATCCAGTGAGGGCTTTTTAAGAAGGGGCATAACTATGGCCTGTTTTAACTCCGCTGGAGTAAAACCAGACTGGCACGACAGATTGACTGCCTGGGTAACCCAGGTAGTCAGCCCGGGGATAATATCCTTGAAAACTGCCAAGGGTATGGGATCAGAGGGAGAGGCAGATTTAAGCTGAAGAGCAGCCTTTCCTACCGCTTCCTCAGTAAAATAATGGCGAAGCACCAATGCCGCCGGCAAATATCAGCCCGAATGGTGTCCATTTTGAAATGAAGAATTGAGCCACAGAGTCACAAAGAGACTGCGTCAGAGTCATAGTCAGTGAAAGATTTTCAGTAGATGACAGGGATTTCACAATAGCAAACAGCTTGTTAGGGTGATTGAGAGCATTAGTAACTCTCTGAGTGAAGAAGGTCTGTTTAGCAGCAACGATAGATTTGTGATAGGAATAGGAATTAGCTAGAAGTCTATAGATGATCTTCTCAGCAGCACCATAGGAGTGGTGCTATTTGCATTCAGCCAGTCTAAGCTCGAGGTGGGCCACTCTAAGTTTGTCCGTAAACGAAAGGTTGGATGGATGATTATGAAGCCGGGCAGTTTTGAGAGGAGCGACTAAGGGTGTAATTCATAGAAATCAGTGCACAAGTGGCGCACCAGCAGTCTGCGCCAGCCGCGTGCGCCAAAACCCATTTCAGCGCACAGCGTATTCATGGATTTTAACATCCATAACTAGCCGTGGCGCAGAGTGGCGCAGCGACCCTGCAGCAGTGCCAGTTACGCCCGAACCCCGCCTCTTGCGCCATGAACAGCGCATAAATCCAGTACATGGCGCAAAGGCCAGTCGACCAGCATACAGGCCCCCCAACCACGAAATCGCGTGTAAAACTCCTCGCGCACCCCTCAGAATACACGTACCCCGCTCGCGCCAGGTAAATTGTGTGGAAAAAGGCCCCCTTTGGTATGGGCTACCTGTGGGGCATGGGGAGGGTGGATGGACAGCCTGCGTGAATTTCGGGGGTGCGCGGGATGTTTCACACACGATAGGCCCTGTGCGAGCGGGGTACGTGTATTTCGGGGGTGCGTGTGAAGTTTCACATGCGATAGGCCCTGTGCGAGCGGGGTACATGTATTTTGGGGGTGTGTGTGAAGTTTCACACGCGATAGGCCTTGGGCGAGCGTGGTACATGCTTTTCGTGGAAAGCGGTGCGTGTGTTTTCCAGGCATTGGGGTTCACATGCGATTACTTCACAGCGGGTGGGTGTTGGCTACGTGTTCTTCTTCTACACGCAAGGCAGACGGTGAGTCGCACACGCTATTTTTCCCACTGGGGCTGTCCCCGTTTGCCGCGTACCCCTTTTTTTCCGCCCATACTAGCCTGCGTTTTGATCACGTACGTATTTTTGGGGTTCCTGGCTGCCACAGTGTACTGCGTGTGTTTTTTAACACGCACATGGGCTACAGGGGTCGCTTATCTCTTTTTCTTGCTTTTATGGGATGCCTGTGCGTTGCGTGACACGTCATTTCTCCTAGGGGGCCACAGAATGGGACATTCATTGTAGCTGTATATACGTGTTTGTTGTTTGCGCACACTTTTGTAATGCGCAGGGACGCTACCACCTGCCTTCATGTGGCAGACGTGTTTAGGCCTGTTTGTGTCTTTGGCCGTGAGTGGGTTTCCCCTATTCGATTCCATGAATACGTGTGGTTCGTGTGCGTGTTGGCGTTCCGTGTACTTCCCAGCAGTACATCCCCAGTTACGCCCACATTTTCATGCGTTGTTCCCCGTTCCGCGTGTTACACCCCGTGTTCCACCCACTTTTCTTGTTTGCGCTACATGATGTGCGCTTTCCCTGTGCGCATCGCGCACGCCGTTTAGTGACGTGTGCGCCCGCGTGCACGACCCACGGATTTGATTTGGACTTGCGCTCCCCTTTTCGGCGCACATTTATTCCATGAATTACCCTGTAAATCTGCTGCCTTCTTCAAGCAATTGGTCAGAAGAGATAGATTAGTGGGCCAACAATTATGACATTCTTCCTGCACACTCATCAAAAGAGCAGTCCGATCCGAGAGCACCAATTACGCTGCAGCAAGGTAGTGGAGGGAACTCTAAGAGGAGGGGTGGGAATTTGAAATGTGAATGGCACCAGAAAGTGATCAGACCAAATGACAGGTTCCACAGGAGAAGAGGCAATATAGGATTCAGTCGAAAAAATCCAAGTCCAAAGTATTTCCCAAGGAATGGGTAGATTCAGTGACAGATTGGCAAAGACCCAGGTCTGATAAAGAGTCCAAGAACTGACTAAAAATCGGGGCACAGGGAAGGTTCAATTTAATATTAAAATCAACCAAAATAATGAGTAAAGGATATTTAACCTTAAGCTCAGCTACAAGTACAAGAAATGGTTCGAGAAAACCAACATGGGAACCCGGAGGCCTATAAATGAGCAGAAAATGTAGAGTGCGAGTTGGGGAGACAGTCACCCCAAAAAGCAGGGATTCCATATCAAACCCATGGGCGCAGGGAATCCTAAATACCTTAAATGTCGATTTGAATATAAAAGCTACGCCATATACAGGGTGAGATGCATACCTATCCAGATGGATGATTTGGTAGCATTGTGAAGTGCTTGCAACAGGACGGGAGCAAAAGCAGCCCCTAACCAAGTGTCTGTCCAGCACATAAAATCAGGGGAACGAGTGTCAAGAATATCATATACGAAATCTGCATCTGTGACTAATGAGCACACATTGATCAGCATTACTTTAACTGACAAGTCAGTGTGGGGATATCACATGATCGCGGGAGCGTGTTCTCGCAAGATTGCACATAACGTGATCTCACGAGCCCACGCTCCGCGGGAAAACGTTTCCCGCTTCAGAGCTGGCAGCCCGCCAGATGAAGCGGTCGCACCACAGCGCTGCTCCTGATGAGGAGCCAAGAAAGTGAGAACTTACAGCAGCCGCACAGCACAGCTTCTAGGGTGTAACACCACAGCCACAGGAGGCTACCTGGGGGCCCTAGAAGCTTACAGCGTGCCATCATAGTGCACACATTTCCCACAGTGATTCAACTGGGGAAGTCCTGAACTTAACTGAACTGTAAGTACGTGCTTGATTCGAACTTGGACACATAAGAGTCCACACCAGTTGTCATTTAATAAAGAAGGGTAGACTCGCTACAGCGTCCTGTTGTCTTTTAAGGCCACAACATAATTGGCGACGAGGATACTAAAAACCCCACGGCCCCACCATGCAAGGCGCCACACCGCCCCCTGCCTTTCTCCCGTCACCAGGAACACCAGCAATTCCATGGATGCAGTGGGAGCCCCTGTTCTCCACCTATCTGGAAGCGATAGGCGGCACGCGGTATGCCCCCGTGAGGAAGAAGGCGATGCTGTTAAATGCGTTGGGGGTTGAAGGACAGCGCATTTTTGCTGGTTTGAAGGAAATACCTGCGGCCGATGATGACGACGACGACGTCTACAAGGAAGCGACCCGTCGCATTGTGAAGAGGTTCACCAATAAGGAGAACGTTGT
This sequence comes from Ambystoma mexicanum, assembly GCF_040938575.1. Lineage (NCBI taxonomy): Eukaryota > Metazoa > Chordata > Amphibia > Caudata > Ambystomatidae > Ambystoma > Ambystoma mexicanum. The sequence goes on along the minus strand of NC_090927.1, from coordinate 1,236,852,140 downwards.
ACTGCACAGGCTGAGGTTCTACACCCGCAAACAAGAAGGGAGCAAACCCGTGGACGACTACATCACCAGGATGAGGGAGCTGGTTTCTCTTTGCCCCTTTGGCAAAAACGCAGAACAAGTCATCTGCGACATGCTCGTCGTTCACACTAACTCTAGGAAAGTGCAGGACAAGTTCATACAAGAAAAGGAGGTCACCCTTGACAAGGCCATCCAAATTGCCAGGGCGGAGGAGGAAACCTCCAGCAGACGCAAAGAGGCGGGAAGTCACCTGCCCGTGCCCGAACTTGCGGCACTACAATGGAGAGGGCGCAGAGACAAGCAGTCCCGCGATGGCCCCAGAGACAAAGGTCCCAGGCAAAAGGAGGCACACAAATTTTATAGATGCGCCAGCACCAAGCACATGGCGAATGATCGCGACTGCCCCACCAGGAATAAAGAGTGCTCTAAGTGCAGACTCATCGGCCACGTGGCTCCGGCATGCACGTGGCGGGAGAAGACGGTTTCCCGTGTCGATGGTGACTGCGTTTCAAGCGATGATGACGATCAGCAGGACAGACCCATGGTTGTCATGGTCAACGCCCCCCATGCCAGGAGGGAAAAGCCCCACTGCACCATTAAGGTTGACGGAATGGAAACGCGCGTCATGGCAGACTCGGGATCCGACCTCACAATCCTCCCCATCAACACGTATAAGGAGTTGATGGGACAAGCAAAAGTAGAGATCAGAACGACCAGGCAAAAGCCGACGGTGTTCGGTGGTGCAACTGTCGACCTTTTAGGCTACATCAAAGCCCAGATCGATTTCAAAGGGAGGTCCACCACCACCAAAGTGTATTTCTCACCCAAAGGCCCAGCTGTACTGGGATGGGACGATCAACACAAACTCAGCATGAAACTAGATCCCAGCGCTCCGGAACAGGTTCTCATGGTCTCCTCAGGAGCAGCACTGAACTTCAAGGAGATGTTCCCGGACCTGTTCTCCGAGAACCCAGGGAAGGTGAGAAACTTTGTCCACAAGATTCGCCTGAAACCCAACGCGATACCGATGAAACACAAAGTCAGGGCAGTACCTGCCACAGCGAGACCCGCATTGGATGCCCACCTTCGGAAGATGGTCGAAGAAGGAACCATCGAGACCGTGGAATCCTCAGAGTGGTTGAGTCCAGTAGTTTTGGTCAAAAAGAAATCCAGCAACGACCTTAGGATCTGCATCAACCTAAGAAGCCTCAATCTAGAGGTAATCACCGATAGCTTTCCACTCCCCAGTATCAACGAAATCGTCCTCATGATGAAAGAGGCGGCAATCTTCTCTAAGCTGGACATGCGTGATGCTTATCACCAGATTCCCCTGCACAAAGCCTCTCGCCCCCTTACAGCGTTCATCACGCCTTTCGGCACCTTTCAATATACCCGCATGCCATTTGGGTTGTCGTCGGTGGCATCCGCATTTCAGAGGATGATGAACTCCTTACTCAAAGGACTCACAAATGTTTCCTTCTTTCAAGATGATATCCTTGTGTATGCCAAAGACAACGAGACCCATGACAAGGCACTCAGGGCAGTTTTGAGCAGGCTTCAAGAGGAGGGCATTCACCTACGCCATGAAAAATGCGTCTTCGTAGTGAACAAGGTAGAATACCTTGGGTACTGCATCTCAAGTGACGGTGTCAGTCCCAAGAAGGACCTCATGCAGGCCATAACAGAAGCCCCGGCTCCGATGTCCAAAGAGGAGCTACGCTCATTCCTGGGCCTAGCGGAGTACTATGCCAAATTCGTCCCCAGATTCTCCGAGACCACGTCTCCCACGAGGGAGCTCCTGAAGAACGGGGCAGCCTACTCTTGGGGTCCGGAACAGAACGAAGCGTTCTGTGAAATCAAAAAGAGAATCCTACACGCGCCGTGCCTGAAACCATACAACCCTGAATGGGACACCTGCATTACCACAGACGCCAGCGCGTATGGCCTGGGGGCCACCCTGACCCAGAAGAAGGGAGACACTGAGAATATTGTGGCGTTTGCATCCAAAGCGCTATCATCATCAGAGAAGAATTACTCCACGGTTGAGAAGGAAATGTTGGCATGCGCATGGGCCATCAACTACTTCAGATCGTACGTATGGGGGACGAGATTCAAGCTGATCACCGACCACAAACCCCTCATCCACATGTTGAGCCCGGGCGGCACCAAGACGGCCACCCCGAGGCTGGCCAGGATCGCCGCAAAGCTTCAAGAATACACATACGAAATAGCACACATTGCGGGTTGGAGAAACGCACAAGCGGACTGAATGTCCAGACTCCTGAGCCAAAGCGCCCCCGGTACCACATTCTTGGAAGATGAGTGTGTCGTAGCCTCCATCAGTGACTTAAGGAACGGCGAGTACATGGACCTGAGTGAGCACCACTGGCAGGAGGAGTTCGAAAAGGACGATGCCCTACGGCATATCAGTACCTAGGTTCGCGAAGGATGGCCCAACGAGAGAGCGATCCCCGAAGGCCTTCGTCCCTACTGGAAAGTGAACGAGGAAATCACCACCATGAACGGTCTCATCCTCAGAGGCGATCAAATCATCCCGCCCAGCGGCATCCGTAAAGTGATAATGTGCAGGGCACACTCGGGCCACCTGGGATGCAACATGACCAGACGTAGGATACGCAACGCCTACTGGTGGCCAGGCATGGACCAGGACATAAGACAAATGGTCGAAAGGTGCCATGAGTGCACCAACAGTGACAAGCGCCTAACCGTGAGGCAAGCCCCCATGCTGCCCACCGAAGTCCCCAAAGGGTTGTGGCGAAAACTAGATTTGGATTTCATTGGGCCCCTGGACAACATGCCCCCAGAGCACAAATATGGGATAGTCATGGTTGACTACTTCTGGAAATGGGTGGAAGCTGACTTCATTTCAGACATCACCACAAGCACAGTCATTGAAGCACTCACCGCCCTATTCCAGCGGGAAGGTCTACCAGAAGAACTCGTCACAGACAACGGAGTCCAGCTAGTCTCCCGAGAAATGGAGAAGTTTCTCAACCTCAACAACATTCAACAACGGAGAGCAAGCCTATACCACCCACAGGCCAATGGCCTGGTTAAGCGAGCAAACCGCTTCATCAAAGGGGCACTACAACTGGCTCATGCCTCGGGCTCAGACCCGTACAAGACAGTCAAGGAAGCAGTAGCGGCCCACCACCTCACCCCCAACGCCGTCACTGGTGTCTCCCCATTCCATCTGCTGAGGGGGAGAAGGGCAGCATCCTCACTGGTACCACCCTGGCTCCATCAAGTGAGGGCTGACGAAGACGTGAACATGGACGACGTAGCGTTTCGCATGCGGCGCAACAAAGAAGCCATGAAGGCCCAAGGGGACTTGCGTCAAGCCGCTCGACACACAGCAGTTAACAGAGGTGACCTGGTGAAAATACGCCTTCCCCACAAAGACACTTCGACCAGCTCCAAGTACAGCAGTCCTATAGAAGTCATGGAGAGAGGGTCAAACCACATTTGCACCAGCGACGGAAGGAAATGGAATTTAGAGAGAATGGCCATGTACCGCAGGAAGGAAGACATGGAACAACCACACTGGGACACCGGAGAAGATCAAGACCGCCAGGGGACATCCGAAAACCCTCGCCGCTCAGAAAGAGGTGTCTTGGAGCCACACCACGGCAACGAGTTCTCAAGCCCCAACTCTCCAACTACACCCAGGGAGTCACAGCGAAGAACAAGGGAAGGAGAACTCGAATCACCCGCATCTTCTCAAGGGTACTCCAGCAATCCTGCCCCATATACAGATCCAAGCAGACCTCAGAGAGAGAGAAGAAAACCCAGCAAGTTTGCAGACTTCATCATGGAATGATCACCCATCCTTTTTCCCAGCAAAGGAGGTGTGTGGGGATATCACACGATCGCGGGAGTGTGTTCTCGCGAGATCGCACATAACGTGATCTCGCGAGCCCACGCTCCGCGGGAAAACGTTTCCCGCTTCAGAGCTGGCAGCCCGCCAGATGAAGCGGTCGCACCACAGCGCTGCTCCTGATGAGGAGCCAAGAAAGTGAGAATTTACAGCAGCCGCACAGCACAGCTTCTAGGGTGTAACACCGCAGCCACAGGAGGCTACCTGGGGGCCCTAGAAGCTTACAGCGTGCCATCATAGTGCACACATTTCCCACAGTGATTCAACTGGCGAAGTCCTGAACTTAACTGAACTGGACACATAAGAGTCCACACCAGTTGTCATTTAATAAAGTAGGGTAGACTCACTACAGCGTCCTGTCGTCCTTTAAGGCCACAACAGTCAGTTTCCTGGATAGCATTATTCAAAGTTGCTAACTCGTTTTTCCATTTGGTTGGAAAGTACGTGTCTGGGGGAACCAAATCTAAAATATCATTCCGCGAGGGAAAAGAGCTTCTTACCTCACTATGCCCGAACTGCGCACGGATGAGCACAGATGGGCTAGACACAGGCGTGACTTTGGCGCGCAAGGCTCTAGCCCGCTGCGCTCATCCGTTGCGCTTCCAGGGCTGTGCTGCATTAATAGACATGATATCGCGGTAGTCGGGTCCTCCCACTGTGAAAACAACATAAATCAGCAGGGGCAAATAAACACAATCACAGGCAGCACACTAGCCAAAACAACAACAATCCCGACTGGAACCCAGCCGTACCTGATGTCTCCCGAAAGAAAGGGCAGCTCTCCTTAAGAGCTGCAAGTGCCAGGTCCCTCCCACTGTGAAAATAGCAAAGTGAGACTCCAGGCTGCTGAGTGACTGAATGTGAGAAAGGAAAGACTACCAACAACCAGGCACAAGATCCTGGTGGCTAGTGGGGGGAGCCAGGCACCTTCCTGTTGGCAAGTCCAGTTTACAAGGAAAGTTAAATAATTAAAATAAGAACAGAAAAAGAAAAACGTGACAGGAGCGAGGTTGATCTAATAAAATACAGCGCCCAGTGAAATGCATTAGCGAGTTGAAAGGAAATGAAACAATACAAATCAGTAGGGGCAAATAAACACAATCACAGGCAGCACACTAGCCAATACAACAAACCTGACTGGAACCCAGCCGTACCTGATATACCTTACCTGAATTGTCAATATGACTTTGAGATTGGCCACCATCACTGTTCATTGTCAAAACTTGCAATAGAATTTTGTTTACAAAATGAGCTGTCAACAACCTAAACATAAATTATACAAATGATTTGACGGTATACATTTACAAAGACGCTCTAGAAGCATACCACATGGCTATTTGGGACATGGTCACAGTGCACAAGTCCCCTTCTCTGCATCCGAGGACATCAAGGTGACACAGGAAAGTGTGGTTTAGAGTCTCACTTTCCGGGAGGTAGTGGAGCTGGGAAAGAAACAGGGGTTTGAGTAGGGGAGTCAGCTAGGGAGTGATCTCCGACGGAAACCCTCTGCACAAGAACCTGAGGATCCAAGAGTTGAAGAAAAGAGAGGGGAAGGACAAGCAAGGTAGGACAAAGGGATGGGTACAGGTTGGGGGTGCCATAAGGGCAGCCACACAGCACTGGCTCTTTAAGTACTGCGACACATCTGCAGGGGAAGCCAGGAACTGCATGGGGAGGAGTAACAAGAAAGAGGGGCAGTATTGTATGGAGAGGGAGAGAAGAAGTATAAAAGAGATTATTTTCCATACCTGTCTGGCCTTGTCCTTACTGTGCGCCCATGCACTGGTAACAACTGGCAACAAACCTGATACATCCCACACGGCTAGTCCTCAGCTACATAGCTGTTCTGGCCCGAACATATAGGATATGATCATCTAACTCAATAATGCCTCACAATTCTCTGAGCTGGACCTCAATCAAGGTTACCACCAGCTGGAGCTGCACCCTGCATCCAGACTGATTACTACCTTCTCAACACACAATGGACTCTTCCGCTAGAGGCTGAACTTTGGGATTTCATCTGCAGTGGAAGTCTTTCAGGATACAATTCGGCAGACCCTCCTCCCATTCCAGTTGGCATTCAATTACAGTGATGATATCTTGGTCTATGGGAAATTTCAGGCTGAACACGACCAGCGTTTGATGACTGTCTGCGCCGCTCTCCAGGATGCATGCCTAACTTTGAATTTTGAGAACTGCTGCATAGACAAGAGACATCACCATTTCTATGGACACATATTCTCTGACCAAGGGATGCAATCAGACCCAGAGAAGGTTTGCAGCATAAGCAACTTGGCTGCTTCCACCCACTCAACCGAAGTGCAGTCTTTCCTTGGCATGGGTGGATAGTGTGTGAGATACCTGCCTAAATATGCATCGAAGATGGGCACCCTGCAGCACCTCTTGAAAAAGGAGGCTGCATTCTTGTGGTCACCAGAGTGCCGGGTGGCATTTGACCAGATCAAGGTTGTCTGAAGTCAAACAGTTGTCTTTAACCTAGCATGGCATACAGAAATCAATGTGTGCGCTAGTCCTAGGTGCCATCCTTGCCCAAAGAGAGACAACCTCTTTGGCACCAAAATACATAGTACCATATGCCAGCCAGACGCTGTCACCAGCAAAATGTGTCTATTCACAGGCTGAAATGGAGAGTTTGGAGGCAGTGTGGGCATGTGAATATTTTCACCACTTCGTAATAGGGCAGAAATTCACCTCGTTGAATGACCATCAGGTACTACTTGTGGAGAATCTGATGGGATTCCCCCAAGGACCTGGTCTGGGACCCTTCTCATGTGGCCAGAGGAAGGGCGGCAGTCTCCGATCCCGACCCTGGCGCTGGTGTACTGAGGGAGGATCACATGGGTGGGAATCAGACCAGGAAAACTGGGAGGAACCACTTTTTAACATTTCCTGTGAGCCTGCCCTTCTGATGGCTGTTTGCCAAATCGGAATGGTAAAAAGATGTAACTTTCTTAAAAAAAACTACGTGTCCCAGAATCCCTCTGGGACTATGATGAGGAAGAGGGCTGAAGAGGCAAGTAGAGATGAATGACAGGCAGGCAGAACTACCTTAGGGGCATGGAAGGCTGCTGCAGGTAGGAGCACCCGAGAGAAGCAGGAGCTGGAAGGTTGGCAGTAGCAGAAGTAGGAGTAGAGCACAAGGCTGGCAGTTCACAAGGGAGTGTGGCCCCAGAAGGGTTGCCAAACTAAATGAAAAGCAAATTTCACCTGCAGGCTCTGAGTTGGTCCAGTTCACACAAATCCTGTTTGGCTGTGGCAGCTTTGAAAGAGACTCGAAGCAATTTGCAGTCTTTCCAGGCGCGCCTAATTGCTGTGAATGCAGCGCTGAAGCTGTGCGTTTACCCAAGGCCCGTGTGCAGAAGCAAGCTGAGGGAAGCTGGAGGGAAGGTAACTCTCCCCAATCAAGGCCCGATCGGAGAAACCTGTGCTGTGGAGGGGTTTGGGTCCCAAGAGAGCATGTGGCAGCAGTAGCAGAAGTCAGAAAGTCGTGAGGTGGAAGCAGCCCAAAGCCGTTGTGATTTCGGAGCTGGTGAGTAAGGCTCTGTACTCCGAATCACTTCCAAACACCTTGCCGGTAACTGTAACCAGCATAGTTTATGCTCGCGTAGATGTGAAAGCGAGAAAAAACATTCACAGTTGTGGGAAGTCTTGAATAACAAAGGGAATTGTAGCACACACCTGTTCAGCGTTCAGCAAAGTGCTTGCATAAGAAAACATTTTTCCTTTTCCTTTTGTTACGCAATATTCATTACCAGAGAGGTTGCATATCTCCTATTGAGTTGGAGAACATTATCGATAATGGTTTCAAATCCGCCGTTGACTTTCCTAAAATGTTACAAGGATATCTCATTACAGAGCTCACGTATAAGATATTTTGATTCATGATACCTGTTAAAGCAGAGTTGAAGCCCTACTTCAAAAGGAGATAGCTTATTACTAAATCTGCATCTGCCGGGCAACCTGAATATTGTAATACTCAGAACAAACTTTTAAATAATTGCAGAAGTTGTTGAAGCTGCTGAAATAACACGCATTACCCAAGCCCATAGACAAGGCCTTCTTAAGCTTAAACCAGCACAAGTAAGAACTGTTCATCTTGGTTTTGAAGCTGTTGAAAATGCTACAAACCCCAAGGTGTTCTGATACAGGGTGACAAGGGTATCCAACTCTGAAAGAGTGGCAATCCAGCTTTGGGGTAACCACTGGAAGCAGAAAGATGAAACCGAAGCTGGGCAAGGGAGTTGGGTGCTTGTTAAAATAACTAAATCTGTGAAGTGAGATTGGTGAAGCCGAAAGAGGAAGACAGTCCAAGAGGTCAGACAGATTTTTGTGGTAGCTGCAAGACTGAAAGGAAAGGCAAAGAGGCTGCCCTTCCTTACAAAATAGAGAGAAGAGTGCATTGCCAACCTGTAGAGGTCAAAGAGTCTTGTATGAAATGGCCAAATATAATTTTAAAACCAGTTGCAAGAAAAGCAGTGGAACTGAGGTTGTTTATAATTTTGTCAGAACATTTGCAGTTGAATGAAGTTGAAGCAGTAGTAGACTGTGAGGCAGAGGAGCCTGCTTTCACAGTATCATTTACAGAAGGGTGTTGCTCAGGAAAAGCAACCTCCTTAGAAGAAGCATCCTAACAAATTGAAATCTCAATGCTGCAGAGGTTACAAGAGAAGAATTATCATTCAAGTTGAAGAAGTACTTTTGTCTTGACTTTTTCCCTTCTATCATGGACAGAGGTTATTCAGGATCACCATTGGTACTGGGTTCTTTGTGCAGCCTGGGAAGGGGATCCTTTCAACCACCAAAGAAGAACTGTTGTTACCAGTGGATTTTTGTTTGGGTGAACTTTTGTTTCTTTGGAACTCTGCACTAACTGATCTGAAACTTTATTTTTATTTTCTGGAAGAAGCTGACTTTGGAGATTTCTGGGGGAATTAAATCTACCCAGAACAAGTAGAAGACATCCTAGACACTGGTTATGTGGTAATCTTTTATTTATTGTTGTTTTTGCTTTGCTTTAATTGTTCTGTTGTTTAGAGTGAGGGCCAGTTTTGCACACGGTAGGAGTTTTCCCTTTAGATCCTAGACTATGTAGGGAATTCCCTGGTAGAGTAGGCTTAGTTAGGTTATATATGCCTTTTTTCTTTAAAATCAAATGCCAAGTATTGAGAAAACTACAAACAGTTGTCTGCCAGCATTACTGACCCCTCACATAGCTATTCAGAAACTCTCGAACTAAGACGCTTCCATGCATTGAAAGGTGGGGCATCCACTTACAGTAGTATGACTACAATATTGTTCATCAACCAGTTGGTGACCTAAACTCGGCCGTCTGCCTCTAATGTCACGCTGGGGGTAATCTCCAAGGGACAATGCAGATTGCAGCTGAATAGTACATTCAGTATGTGATGACTTGTGTGCTCCCTCTGGCAATCACAATGGAAGAATTCAAATGAGCATCAGAGGAGGAACCGACGATCAGGTTAGCCATCGAGTTTATCGACAACAAGTGGCGGGTCTACCGGAGGCAGATGATACAACATCCAAGCCCTATACGGGTGACAGAAGCAGGTTGTCCAAGATGCACACATAACAAGTGGTGTCGACCCAGAGGATAATTCTAAGAGGTTGCCAACTAGTTGTCCCTATTGCGTTAAGAAAAAATGTGGGAAACCTCATTACAATTTTCCTGGTATCCTGGCAATAAATCTGCCAGGATACTGACAAACTGAAATACTGATACCGGCACTGGTGGTATTACCACCAGATTACAAGTGCTGGCAATGTTTGTAAATCCCTATTCCATGGAGTCCAGGATTTGCTGGTATTATCGACATCGGTAATACCGGTGCCAGTAATAGCAGCGATGTTTGCCAGTAAGGTCCCTGACTTACCGCCAGCTCTTAGATGGAGGTAAATCAGGCGCCCCAATGGCAACCTTGTACTTGGCCGGTGCAGAAAGGTGCCGGTATACGGCAATACTGGCTTGTTAATTCTGCACATGCCAAGTTGTAATGAGGCTGACTGCTCATGAGTGGCATGTTGGTATTGAGAACACCAAGAAACGACTCCGGCATCATGTGTGGTTTAGTTGAGATGACTGTCCATATTTGCCTTCAGTGCCAATTTACATCAAAAGCCGACCCCCCAATACCGATGCAGGAGACTACCACGCCTGAAAGGACATGCCACAGGGTCACCCTGGACTTTAGGCCAATGGAAAATGGAGAATACCTGCTGGTGGCTATAGACGAGTTCCCAAGATTTACCATAGTGAAGCAGGTACACACAAGAGTGTTTGACCATGTGGCAGGGATCATTAATGAAGTGTTCAGTGAGTGGGGCATTGCACACACAGCGAAGATGGACAATGTCCCACCATTTAATGGTCATGACTTCAGCCGATTTGCACACCACGTGGGGTTGAAGTATCAAATGATTACCCCCCTTTGGCCACAAGCCAGTAGCATGGTTGAACGCTGCATGTCGTCAATCAAGAGGACGCTCCAGAGAGCAGCCATTGAACACATGCCAGTGCAGAAAACCCTATGCAGAATGTTGAGGCATTACAGAAATACTCTGCATGATGCCATAGGGAAGACATGGTGGAACTCGCAATAGCATTCCAACACAGATCAAGGATGATCAGAAGACACCCGAGTAGAGGACAAGTAGATGAAGAGATACAACTGAGGGACGCACAGATCAAACTACAGACCAGGGAGCAGAAGAATTGAAGAAGGGAGCCAAGACAAAAGAGTTCATTGTTGAGGAAAAGGTTTTGGTGAAGCAGGGAGTGCAACAGAAGGTGGACCCAAGATATGCGATCTCCCCGCTATAGGTGACTGAGGTAAAAGGGACCATGTGATGTCTCAAAGTGTTTTTCAGGAAGTAACCAAAAATGCGTCACATTTTAAACCGTTGCTGAGACCAACAGAAGAAGTAGCCAGGGAGGAGGAAAGTGGAGATCAGCGGCCCTCAGGTGAAGCAGATGGAGGATCAAATGTGATGAAGCCAACACCTGAAGGATCGGTTAAATACTCTGACAGGGGTCGTCTGCTCAGGAACATAAGAAGGCCACTATGACTGGTGGAAAAGTTGTAGGTGGGACAAAGGAGATATGCAAAGGGATGATGTCATAAGGACAGATGCACAGCACTGACTCTTTAAGAACTGGGACATATCTTGAGGGGAAGGCAGGAACCAAATGGGGAGGAGTAACGAGGAGGAGTATTGCAAGGAGAGAAAGAGAATGAGTAATAAAGAGACTCTGTTCCTTACCTGTGTGGCTTCGTCCTTACCGTGTGTCCATACACGAGTAAGAGGGGGAACCATGATAGCATAAAAACCCCAAATACACTTTCCATCATAGGAAACTCTGGAGATTTCCCTGTAGGACTCTGCACCCAGGGCCTCTTTTGTGTGGTACTCTATTTTATTTCCTCATAGGAAAAGGGTTGGACCTGCTGAAAATGTGTAATATAGGGCCACTTTGAAAATGATTTCCAGGGGCTCTTTTGGTTCCCAGAGCACCCCTGGTTATAATTCCTTTAGCGTGGCAAAAACCCATGGAGGATAAATAAAATCCTACATAGAAGACCACAACAGCAAGATGGGGATAGCTACAATGACTTGCCTTAAAGGAAGAAACAGGTAAGAGAGGTAATATAACACGACTTGCCCTGGTAGGAGTACATAACAGCTACAGAGTTCTGGAAGACTCTTCATTGTTGGAACCATCTGCCGTCTCAAACCATTAGTCACCTCTATAATGGAAGTCTTCCTCTTGCTGCATTTACTTAGATGTAACTTTGATTATCCTCAGCAGTCCCCTCCCATGCACTACCAGCTTTTTTTCCTGCTAGCGAAATAGCTCCCACCCCACTTTATTTTACAGGGGAGTTCCCTCCTTCACCACTCTGACAAACCAAATGCCCACCTCTCTATCCTTGCTGCCCTTTATCCTGCTGCTACCATTTCAGGTCCCAATCACAGCTAAACACACTCCAAGGACCATTTACAGTGGGAAAACCCACACACACTCACTAGCAAATTGCTCCACTTCTATGTTCCCCATTCTTTTACCCTTTGCTGCTCTGTCTGACCCAAAGCACAGTTCTTTTGCCCTAAACTTTCCATGGCACCTACTACTTGCTATCTCCATCCACCCTTCCTTTCCAAGCCTCCTTCCAAGCCCATCTCATACCACTCACATGACCACCAGATTCTTTCACGGCTGATGTGGTAAGAGCAATGCAAAGACAACTCAATAACAGGCCACGTCGTGCAGTGTGCTGGACCACACCAGAATTCCATGCAACTGTTAATGTTAATGGGTCTTGTACCGCATGCTGCAACCACTTGCGTGGTCTCTTGCAATCTGGGGAATCTGCAATTGAAGTAGGGTTGCAGGGTTAGTGGGGTTCAGAGGGAGAAGAGCAAGAGAGCGTTGATCTGCTGTTGGCAGCTTTAGTTCAGAGAAACCGGTCACTGAGCGTCGGTGTGTTTTCGGTTGGTAGCCGGCATGTGGTGTTAATGTGTGATTGTGCATCATTTATTTTATGTTGGGTGTTGTGATGTGCGTGTGGTTAGTGGTGTGGAGAGGTATGGTTAGGTATGATTGTGTTAAGTTCAGAGTTTGAGGGTGGGATGGAGAAAGGTGAGTTTTTAGTATGATTAGTTATTGGCAATACTTTTCCTACATCCAACATTCCGTCTGAATATGATACATTTCCCACCCCAACCATTCATTCTCGTGCAATGCATTTACATCCCACCCCCACCAATTCATTCAGGTGATACACATTCCCTGTCCCCGGCATTCAATCCTAGTGCAGCACGTGTTTGTGCCCTCAACCAATCCCTCTAAGTGTGACGCATTTCTCATCCCCGGCAGTCCAGATAAGTAGGATACATGTCCCGTCCCTAACCGTTCATGGAAGCAAATACACACTTTCCACCTCCACACTCCATCCAAGTGCAATACACTTCTCAAAAGCCCATCCACGTGTGATGCATCTCCCATCCCTGCAATCCATCCCATTGCGACACAATCCTCACCTTTAAACAATCCATCTGGGTATGATACATTTCCTTCCCCCAACAGTCTATCGTAACATGATGCATTTCCACCCCACACGGTCTGCCTCAAACAACCCATTATGATACATAAGTTACATAGTGCCTATCGCAGAGCACGGCAGGGAGCATAAGGCTTACATATGCTATTAGGCTGGATGCAGAATGTGGCTAACTTACACCTACAGGCTAAGTGTGGAAGTTTCTAATTTAGACAGTTGAATGGTTTCAGCCATATTGTTTCTGTTCTTCTGGACAGGAAAGATTTAATCCAATGGAGCGTTATGTTGCCAATCCCTATTTCTTCAAGTCTCTTGAGTAGGGTGTTACGGTTGACTGTGTCGAATGCTGCAGAGAGGTCGAGTAGTATCAGTGCAAAGTACATGTTGGAGTCTGTGTTGGTCTTTAGTTCGTCCCATATAGAGAGTAGTGCTGTCTCCATTCCTCTCATGGGCCTGAAGCCTACTTGTACATGATCCAATAGCTTGTTGCTTTCGACATGTTCCAGCATTTGTTTGTAAACCTAGATCTCTATTAGTTTGGCCGGGAATAGAATGTTTGAGATAGGTCTGTAGTTTGAGAGGCCTTCCATATCGCCGTCGTATCTTTGAGGAGCGGTTTGATGGAGGCTGATTTGAAGGCTGAGGCTCATGGTACTCTTCCCATTGAAAGGCTAAAGGCCCGAAAGGTGCTCATACCGCGAACGGCTCCTGAATGGCCCAGCGACACCCCCCTTCTCCCTGCTAGCTCAACCCATCACTCCCGGGAACAACGCAGTGCACCTGACAGGGTTCCTTTTTTCATTCCCACTCTTCACATCGAGCTGGAGCCCTCCCCTCTGCCTTCCAGCACCCTCCATCTGCACTGGACGTGAACTCTCAGTGTGCTCTGCTGGGGGTAAGGAACAGAGACTATTAACTTTGACTTCCGTGGCTGATGTGAGTGACTGAATCTTTGGTCGGAATTTGCACGTTTCGTTTGTGCAATTGTTCACTTGGTTGGTGTGTCCAGCATGAAGCATCCGCGCTTTTGTTGTTGCGGTGCACTATTATTTCATCTGCAGCCCTACCTGTTGCCACCATGCCTAAGGCCCTCCAAGATGGCGTTCGTCATTTTGCCATTGAATTTGTTGTGAATTGTTTCTGTTTTGTGGGCCAGCTCCCTCCCCCCTCTCCCATTGGTTGCCATTGGCACCTTTAGCCAATGGCTGCAACTGGGAGGCGGGAGGCGGGAGCCGGCCGCACCACCCAACGGGGCCCTGTCTACCCCTGTCCACCACTAGCCACCCCTTTCTGTGTCCCATGAGTCCCCCCTGCCCCCTCCAGTGTCTCCATGTCCCCCCTGCCAGTGTCTCCATGTCCCCCTGCCCCCTCCAGTTGTCTCCATGTCCCTCCTGCCCCCTCTGTGTCTCCATGTCCCCCCTGCCAGTGTCTCCATGCCCCCCCTGCCTGTGTCTCCATGTCCCCTCTGCTCCCTTCCAGTGTCTCCATGTCCCCCTCTGCCCCTGCCAGTGTCTCCATGTCCCCCCTGCCAGTGTCTCCATGTCCCCCTGCCCCTCCCAGTGTCTCCATGCCCCCCTGCCCTCTCCAAATGTCTCCATGTCCCCCCTGCCCCCTCTGTGTCTCCATGTCCCCCCTGCCCCCTCTGTGTCTCCATGTCCCCCCTGACCCCTGCCTCCATGTCCCCCCTGCCAGTGTCTCCATGTCCCCCTGCCAGTGTCTCCATGTCCCCCCGCCTGTGTCTCCATGTCCCCTCTGCTCCCTTCCAGTGTCTCCATGTCCCCCTCTGCCCCCTGCCAGTGTCTCCATGTCCCCCCTGCCAGTGTCTCCATGTCCCCCTGCCCCTCCCAGTGTCCATGTACCCACTGCCAGTGTCTCCATGTCCCTCCTGCCCCCTCCCAGTTTCTCCATGTCCCCCCTGCCAGTGCCTCCATGTCTCCCCTGCCAGTTCTCCATGTCCCCCCCTGCCAGTGTCTCCATGTTCCCCCTGCCAGTCCCTCCATGCCCCCCTGCCCCCTCCCAGTGTCTCCATGTCCCCCCTGCCAGTGTCTCCATGTCCCCCTGCCCCCTCCAGTTGTCTCCATGTCCCTCCTGCCCCCTCTGTGTCTCCATGTCCCCCCTGCCAGTGTCTCCATGCCCCCCCTGCCTGTGTCTCCATGTCCCCTCTGCTCCCTTCCAGTGTCTCCATGTCCCCCTCTGCCCCTGCCAGTGTCTCCATGTCCCCCCTGCCAGTGTCTCCATGTCCCCCTGCCCCTCCCAGTGTCTCCATGCCCCCCTGCCCTCTCCAAATGTCTCCATGTCCCCCCTGCCCCCTCTGTGTCTCCATGTCCCCCCTGCCCCCTCTGTGTCTCCATGTCCCCCCTGACCCCTGCCTCCATGTCCCCCCTGCCAGTGTCTCCATGTCCCCCTGCCAGTGTCTCCATGTCCCCCCGCCTGTGTCTCCATGTCCCCTCTGCTCCCTTCCAGTGTCTCCATGTCCCCCTCTGCCCCCTGCCAGTGTCTCCATGTCCCCCCTGCCAGTGTCTCCATGTCCCCCTGCCCCTCCCAGTGTCCATGTACCCACTGCCAGTGTCTCCATGTCCCTCCTGCCCCCTCCCAGTTTCTCCATGTCCCCCCTGCCAGTGCCTCCATGTCTCCCCTGCCAGTTCTCCATGTCCCCCCCTGCCAGTGTCTCCATGTTCCCCCTGCCAGTCCCTCCATGCCCCCCTGCCCCCTCCCAGTGTCTCCTTGTCCCCCCTGCCAGTTTCTCCATGTTCTCCATGTTCCCCCTGCCCCTCCAGTTGTCTCCATGTCCCCCCTGACCCCTCCAGTGTCTCCATGTACCCCCTGCCAGTGTCTCCATGTCCCCCCTAACCCCTCCAGTGTCTCCATGTCCCCCCTGCCAGTGTCTCCATGTCCCCCCTTCCCCCTCCAGTGTCTCCATGTCCCCCCTGCCAGTGCCTCCATGTCCCCCCTGCCCCCTCCAAAGTCTAGTCCCACCCCCCTCCCTGCCCCGTTAGTGTCCTTTTGCCCCCCTTGATGATCCCTTGCCCCCCTCCCCTTTCCTGCTTTACGCTTATATCTTAGCACTTACTTTTATCATTCGGTCCTTGGACCTCTGATAACAGCCTTTCTGTCCCCCCTTTCCCTTCCTGTCTTCTCCCCCCCAGCACTATCTTTAATAGTCATTGACCTTTAATGGATAGTCATTTGTTTTGTTCCTCTCCTTACCCCTTTCTCTCCCCCCCATTCCTTCCTCCCCCCTCCTCTTGTCACTCTTGCACTGCAACAATTATCGTCAGGCATAGTAATGTTAAAGCTAGTTTTGTCTCCTTTTTTCCTCCCTCTCCTCTCCCTTATTGTTTTATGCACGTGTACTATCTGTTATGATTGGATAGTTTTTTCACATTCTGATCGTTTCAAGGACTTGTAAGAATGTTACTGTATTCTCCCATGTTCCCTCCCTCCTTGAAGCGCTTTGAAACACATTGTGTATAGGCGCTATACAAATAAACAATCAATCAATCAATCAATCAAAGTGACAGATTGAAGAGGTTTAGTCAGTGTTCTGATGGCGTTCCCTGTGCAAGGATCGATTTGTAGATGCCTGGTGGACAGAGGTCAGCTGGGGAGCCAGACTGTGAGTGTTTTTAAGGGTGCTTTACTGGTGCTGTGATGAAGCGCTCTGCCTGACATTATCTTTGGATGGTGGGATCATGAAGAGGACTTGGTGCCTCCACAAGACAGTTGATGCTGGGCTTAGAGGTGCCGTGGAGAGTATCCATGGCTACCCCCACAATAAAATACATGAGAGGCAAGTTATTTTTACACTACCACCTTAGGAGCTCCTGCCCCTTTAAGGGAATCAATGTGAGGCGATCCTGTGGAGTGAGTCCCACCTACAACCTTGGCCCCCCTCACTTGGGTGCAGAATTCATATCCAAAACCATAGGGGGAAGAGTGGGATCTGAACTTTGCCACAAATCTCAAGCATTGAGCCAGTCAATTCCGAAGGTCTCCACATACACTGTTGGTTCTATGCTCTTTCATCGGCAGGTTTGTTTTAAATGAGTTTTTTGCTGAAAATATTTTTATGACAAAAATGCATCAATTCTTTAAAAAAAATATTTGGTGGAGTTCCCTCCAAACCCCCTCCCCTATTATTTAAATACCTGTACCCAACCCCCCTACCCATTATGTCCCCTTACCAACCTCTTGTATATTTTTTATTTGTTTTTTCGTTAAGAAAATTGGCAAAAAACAGAGAAAAAAAATCTGCAGATGAAACAATGTCGTACCTACCTGTTAGGGTAAGGGAGTCCTACCAGAGGGCAGAGCTAAGGTGTAGAAAGGCTCAGTGGGTTTGGGAGCAAAAAAGCCAGGCATGGGAATGGGGAGAGAGAGACCCAGGAGACTGGGGAGAGAGAGACTCAGGAGACTGGGGAGAGAAAGACCCAGGAGTCAGGGGAGAGGCAGACCAGGAAGCTAGGGAGAGAAAGAACCAGGAAGCATGGGGGATACAGAATCAGGTGGGCTCCGGCGAGAAAGACCCAGGTTGATAGGGAAAGAGACACGGGAAGCTGGGAAGAGAAAAACAAAAGTTTAGGGAGAGAGTCAAGAGGTTGGTGAGAGAGACCCCAGAAGGTTGAAAGACAGTGATTGCAAAGTTAGCTCTGATTACAGAGGACAGTAAAGAGGAGATGGTGAGCAGAACCAGAAAACAGGGGGTATAGAAGCCAACACTTAAAATAGCAGTGACCAAGAATGAGGTGCCTAAAGAGAAGGTGGTGAACAGTAAGGCGATGAATAAGGAGATGGGTAATCAGAATAGAGAATTGAAGCAGAATTCAGAAGGTCTCTAGATAACACATACATACACATACATACACATAACACCTGTTGGTTCTATGCTCTTTCATCGGCAGTTTTTTTTAATGAGTTTTTTTGCTGAAAATATTTGAATTAGAAAAATGCATCAATTCCTTCCAAAAAATATTCGGGGCGTTCCCCCCCAAACTCCCCTCCCCTATTATTTAATGGGACAGCCCTTTCCATATCAACCTCAACCCTTTACTCAATCCTGACTAAGGCTGTGTTGCTCCATTCTCCTATCCGTATGAGTGTCCTGTTTGTTTCTCCCTCTACATGACGGATACCAAAAAGGCACATGCATGTCTATTTCACATTATAAGAACTGCCCCCACTGAATCTTCACCACACTTTGGAAGATACTCTACCGCTACCAACCCAAATATGGGTACACTCCTCCGATGAACAATGCCAAAAAACTTCTGAGTTCTTGAAAAAAATATTTCCAACATTAAAGATTTCAATGTGTTAACTGGTAAAAGGGTTGCTCCTCACCAGCGCTTAAGATCAAGCAGACTGAGTCTGTCTTGGACATAGTCCCTGCTTGCTGTATGCATGATTGTTCCGTGCCCGTGACTGCTTTCATGTGGGTTGTCCTCAGTGACTAACTCCTCGAACGGTTGGTGCCAACTCCTTTAAAAAGGGGCATAATTAAGCCCTTTCTGATAAGGTTCACTAGACACTTCAGCGCTGGGCAGTTTTTACCCCATTACTGCCTTCCTTTCCTTGACAGAAGTTCAGAAAAATGAAGTGCCAAGATACCTATATGGTCAATAGAAGGTCACCACCAGCTTCTGCATCTGCTACAGTCTCATTTAAGGCCCCACCATGGTACGGAGTCTGCCTTCCATGTTATTAAGGATAACATGCTGGCCATGGGTGATACGGAGGCTGACTCCTTACTACAACTGCTTGATACAGTAGGATTTAAAACCTTTTTGCCTGCTTATCGGAGGTTGTGAGGATCTGTCGTGCAGTGCTTCCATGGTTCTACTTATTCTTTGAGAATAAATCGTTAGCAGTGAGTATGGTTTTGTTGCTCATCTTGGAAGGCCCTTGATTGTGCACTGGAGCTACCCAATCTATTTCATATCTATGTCTTCCCCCATCTCCATTTATTCTCTTCCTCCAGTCCGGCCTGTCATCCATGTACAGATGAAACACATATCAACCCTTCCCCCCACTGTAGGACCGCGACAACTGGAAACCTACAGACATTGAGCCTCATTACAAACTGGATGGTGTGGTAAAATGCAGCGGTAATACCGTACACCGCCGCATTACTGCACCGCCCAACTATGAGTTTGACGTTAGGTTGGAGGATTCACCTCCAGCTATGAGCTGGAGGAACATCTGCCACCTTTCTGCCAAATTCTGGCAGAGTTACTGCCGCAGTAATTGCGCCGAAATCCCCCATGGAGTCCGATGGACTCTAATTAAATGGGGACCAACACCTCCACCACCACTTGTAGTCCATTGCTAATACCGCCGTACCAAGTGGCGGTAACTGTATTACAGTTCGGTAGTATCTCGGAGGATTTACTGCCGAGATACCACCAAACCGGTAATGAGCACCATTGTCTCAACGCTGAGAAAGAATGGATAGGTATTGAATGGCAATTGTTCAAAGCAGGGAATACGGAGTACATTCTCCTCGTGTGCTCTTCAGCCTTTCACTCTCCTTCCCTATAAGGGCCTGGCTGTCATTTCCAGCACAAGACTCATGCCCTAGACCACGATAACAATCCTCCAGTCTAGCGGTAGGTGGGTAAAGTGGCTAAAGTGGGTAAAGTGGCAGTTTTAGAAGTGATTATGAGGGAGAGAAGTGCTGAGGGGGGGGGGGGTGGAGAAGCACAGGTAACTCCAAATGTGCAGCCAGCGGGTGGCTCAGTGCAGGTAACTCAAAAAGTCAAAAAGTGCAGCCAACAGGTGGCTCATAAGTGCAGAGAGAAGGGTCTGTAGGGTTGCAGATACAGACCCTTAAGTGCTGGGGAGCCCGGAGGCAGTGCGAAGTGCAACTGGACATGCAGGAGCCTGGGCCCAAGTTCAGAGGGTAGCCAGGTGACCAGTGCGTGGAGTAGTTGGGGGATCAGCAGGGGAGAGAAAGAGAGAAAGTGGAAGCGAAGAGGCCACGTGCCAGGAAAATAAATATCTGATTGACAGCTTGGATCAGCAAACTCAATCGGTATAATTCTGACATAACTCAAGGGATAAAAAGGGGTTGACATCTTGGAATTGTAATGTCCAGCAGCCTATTATAATGCAACCAGAAACTGGAGCTGAGCCACCAGGAAACACAAAGATCCAAGATGCAATGGTGAGCGCTGCATGCTGCGCAGCCAGGTAGTCCCCGAAGACACTGTTGTCAATACCAACCATGACCCAGCAGCCTGGACTCCTCACAATGCAAGCCCAATGCAAGCCCAATGCAAGCGTCCACAATGCTGATAACACATGTCCAGG
The DNA here is from genome assembly GCF_040938575.1 of Ambystoma mexicanum. NCBI lineage: Eukaryota > Metazoa > Chordata > Amphibia > Caudata > Ambystomatidae > Ambystoma > Ambystoma mexicanum. The sequence continues at coordinate 1,236,831,818 of NC_090927.1, read as the reverse complement.
GAAAGATGTATTTCCCGCCGGGCAATCCTGGAATAATGCCAATCTCTACTGGAGCCTGTCAAGCCCTCCAAAGCCTTCGTTGGCCAGATGCACACACGCATTCGGATCTTACTCCGTGCCCTCCAACACTCCGGACTTCGGTCCCCAAGGGCGTTCCCACTACCCGCTCATTGAGACTATAATAATGGTAAAAGGCGCTATATAAATGACAACTACAATACAATACGATACCATTTTTCTTCCAGTTTAGCACTACTTTCTACGGTGCACATTCCCCTAGACTCCTGTGCATCAAGTCTGCCTTATAATGGAATGCTCAATTCTCTGGTGATAATGTTTTCTTACATCTATGCACAGCCATCCATTATTAATTGAATGCATAGTGTTTGGGTGGGTGAATCGCTCAGTAGAATTGCACAGACAACAAAAACAGTAAATACATTTAAGATTGGTTGGGAAAGACGTGGGAAAGCTGTAGGTATTAAAGCAAAAGGGAGAAAATGGCGTGCCTGGAACGCCTGCCAAAGTGTATGTCTCTATTAATTTGCCCTCATAGCAATGTTCGAGAACAATATCACATATCATCAAATGAGGGGCTTCCTAACCAGGTGGACACATTTTTCTGCAGGAAAACCGATAGAACCAAAAACCACTACTGCCGTGACATCCCTGAAAATCTGTCCAATTACAACTTTAACACTGCCCCAGTGGAAAGGTTTGGCCTTTTCTTAGAATACCACAGTAAGTATATCAGAAATACAACTTGACACATTTTCTGAAAGCATAATTTGATCTATTTCCAGCCTTGCTTTGATGGTCAGAATGGAGAGTGCGCTGTATTGGCTCACGCCACTATTTTTACATAAAACTTTACAAATAAGCAAAATATAATTAATCACAAGTTTCTCAGTTTCACTTTCCATATAAAATATGGAAACATAAACATACAACCACTTTCGAATTAAAAGAATACCAATGAAGAGAAAAAAAAGAAATAGTCAATAAATAAATAATTCAATTCAATACAATACAATTTTAAAATAATAAACATGAAGGATGAACATAGTAGTAGTAGTGCCAAGGGACAAGGTTTGAAAGAACCTGGAAATGCATATCTGATAGCAGTCTCCATAATCAGTCAACCCAATGATAATCATTTCATATCTACCGACAGACATTGACCATCACTTAGTTACATTGATTATTATTAATTATCGTTCCTCCGGCCAATTGTTAGCTCTGAATTCATAATTTTGTCAGCGTTGTTCCAGACTCTGAAGAGTGACATTTGTGACTTAGCACTAAGAGTGTTGACACACTGGTGCCAAAAGTCCTTTTCCGTGATGTAGTTAATATTGTGCACAAATGTCCCATAATTACTTATATAACTAGTAGTCATAGTTGAACAGCACGTGAGTAGGTGTCTCGCCGTTTCTGTTGTAGATCGATGGTTGCACAGCCTACAGTGCCTGTCCACTTTAGGTGTGGATCTTTCAGGTCCTAAAGTCATCAAAGTAGGAAGGCGATTAATTCGTAATAATAAAATAAATCGCCTAAGATGTTCCGATGGACATAAATTCAGATACTTTTGTGCCTTTTTATGGGTAAACAAGACATATGACACAAACTGATAGCTTTTTAGACTTGCTAAGTGTGAGTAATTATTCTGTCAATACCATAGTTTTAGTTGTTTGTACATATGGTATTTTATATGCTCGAAATCCTCACCCCAAGGAGGTGTCCAGCTCATTAACCCAAACAGGCTAACCATTTCTGTTACTAGCCTAGTTTGATTACCATCAATCAAAGCTTCCTTTCGGGATTTAAGTAGTGCAGTGTTAGGGCAGCTCCGTATGTAAAGATATCATTCTGCCCTTTACCCCAGGACAGTCGCTTTTAGTGACGAAATTCTCAGTTCTAACCGGAGGATAGCCATGGGGATGCATTGCGGGAGACCCAACAGCTTCCTCCAGAATGTCCCTTCTATGGCCTGTAGCCACTCAAGGTTCATAGTAATCAGTGATTCCAGGCCATATGTTATCATGGGTACGGGGCATTGGACGTATAGATGACGCGCTCCCCAGATGGAATAGCTGCTCTGATTTTGCGTGAGCTTATAGATCATAGCGGTTAGTTGAGCTGTACATGTTTCAATCCACACAAGGGCCCATTCTGGCCCTTTTATGCATTACATTGGAAAGAAAGTTAGAGGGTGGGCATCCGAGGTGACTATTTGATCATCGCCTTCTTTAGAGACGTCCGGCTTGCCACCTGATTCTGATCTCCTAATCCCAAAAAGGTTTCCCTGTATTGAGGAGAAGCCCACTTGGGTTTCCCTCCTGTACAGGGATAACATTTCGAATGATTGCTGGGACTTTTTGCAATTGTGTACCCCACCTCTGGGGTGATGGTAAAAGTGCTACGGGCATCTATGTTCGTCCTGGATTCCCGTAATGAAGCATTGTAGGCTGCACCCACTCCAGCATTTGATATGATGTGATAGGTTATTTATAACATGCTTAATATCCAGAGGTTTCTAAGCGCGGACCGGGGGATCGAACCTGTGGTGCTCTGTGTCGTCCAAGGCGAGCACGTTGCTGCTGAGGTATGCTTCTGAGATATTTAAGTGTTAGGGAAGAACAGCACTCTGAAATACAGTGGTACGTTTGCTACCTCTGGTAATCCCCTTTAACACTGGCAGAGGTAAAACCTCAATACCTGTAATTAGGTGGGTGCTAGAACAGGGTGTATCGATCAAATGGCGCCAGTTTTAGCATTAGCTCCAAACTCGTAAAGTGACCCTAAATCTGGAACATTAGGAATGTGGAACATATGAACTTACACATTTTCACCATACAAAGTGTGAGGAGGTTTATGAAGAAGAAAGCCAGCCTATATGAGCTGCCCCCAGAGGTCGTGCCTTAATTATTCATTTCGCTTTGCAGCTGCATTGGGCACAGTAGAGAGAAGAGCATGCGCCAATGCCTTCAGAGATGGGTAATGCAGGACTTCACAATAACATGCCCCAAAGGGTATAACACATACCAAAGAAATGCCCGCTGAATTCTCTTTGGACCTAAACTGTCATTTTGCACAAGAAATACCCGCATGCAACATACATGTCTTTACTTCTCTTTCAATCAATTCACCTTGGACTTGAACAACTCATCTTAAACAAGTATTCCAAGCAGACAAGATGAACGTCTTTTTTCTCTTTCGGTTCTCTTTGGACTTCAGCTGTAATTATAAAGCTGTATTACCAGCATGCAACATAGATTCATTTTCTTTCTAGTTTTCTGTGGGCTTTATTCTTGCACCTTAACAAGCAGCATGCAAGACAAACGACTTTCTTCAGTTCTCTTGAGGCTTGAGCTGGCAATTTGAACAACATCTACCAGAATCCAACAGAAGATTCAGTTCTCTTTGTGCTTGAGCTGTCAATTGGGAGCACATCTACAGTATGCAATGTAAGTGACGTTCTTTTGTTTAAGTTCATCTGCCAGCATGCAACATGAATGACCTTTTTCTGTTTCTATTTTCTTTATAGTTAAACTGGCACTTGGATATCTAGCGGCATGCAGCATCAGAGATCTTCTTATCTTAGTATTAACTTTACAGTTAAGCTGACATTTGAAACCACACAATACCTCCTACTCTCCTACTCTTATCTCTGGTTTTCAGTTACATATCTTGATTTGAACCCATCTCTCTCGCAGCTCATCTTCTCAATCTATGTTTTACTTCGGGGTCCTCCATCTTCATCCTCACCCTCGTCCAGTTCTCCTCTTCCTTCACTACTTGACACAGCCTCGGTGACTGAGGCACTCCCTGTACTATCTTTCCAGCAGCTGTCGGCGGCCAGGTGGTTCTGTGTTCCTTCTCATCTCCTGAGGATGTCATTAGTCACTCTCAATTTGTGAGTTTGTAGCAACTGCATGTGCAACCGCCTAACCAGCAGCAGGTCTTGGTTTGCCACCCTCTTCCTCACAGCGAGTCAGCAAATGGCGTGTCCCGCCTGCCTTGCTCAGACAGCAATCGTTCTTTAGTCTGCGATTCAACACTTTGCAGATCAATTTCTTGTAGATAACTGTTATGGCCCGTGTTGGGCCTTCGCTCACTTAACATGCACACAGAATAATATGCGGTACACAGAGCTGTGCAGCATACGTCTGTCTCTATTTCTTTCCTTCTCTAACTGCCCACACCACGCCCTCCTACGTCACTTCCTCCCTCCCAGCCTCCCACCTCCCTGTGCCCCCGAGCACGTCAACGTGACATCTCCCCCCTTTTTAAACAGTCACTTGACTTGTCACAACAGGTGAGGGTCCAAACATGGCTAACTAAGCCATCTCTTCAATTAAGCGGCAAGGCTTGTTTCAAGCACGCTGCGGTCGCGAGCACCTTAGTCCTGGATGACTACAGCTAGCTCCACAGTCCACTTGGTCTTCGTGGTCGGAGCTCCTCTGTCTTCTTGGTATCCATGATAGGGATAATTTGATACGTAGTCAATGGGGACAGTCACTCTGCCACTGAGTCGTCGGGATCCTAGCAAGGGAATTCCCTTGAAGTGGGAGGAGTTGCGAGTTATGGACCCTTCCATTCCTTGCACAGTGACCATAGAACCTTTCTTCGCGGTGACGAGTAAGGGCTCTTCATGAATGGCCGAGGTGTGCTTGTGAGTCTGCGGCTGTTTTACGGCCACCACGTCGCCTATTTCAATCTGGGGCTCGCATGCTCCTCTCTGCATATCAGTGTACGCTTTCATGTGCTCTTTGACTGCTTCGTCAATCTCTCTTATGTCTTGGTCTATATCAGGCCAGTTGTCAGTCACTTCCGACTGGGGTATCCTTGTTTTGATGTTCCTTCCAAATATTATCACTGCTGGGGTTTTTCTGGTGGTGCTGTGCGGAGTACTTCTGTAGTCCTGCAGTAGCTGGTGCAAGATTTGTTCATATGGCTGTCCTGTGAGGTTGGCGACTTGTAATGCTCGCTTCAGTTTGGCCATGAATCTCTCTATCATGCCGTTGGCCTGGGGCCATAGTGGAGTGATTTTCTGATGATGAAAACCCATGTATTCTGCAAACTGCGCAAAGTGATGCCCATTGAATGGGGGTACATTGTCTGTCTTTAGCACCTTTGGAATCCCATACGAGGTGAAAATGCGATCCAGTACTGGTATTACATACTGAGCAGCCGTTGATGATATTAGCTGGGCTTCCGGGTATCGGGAGTATTCGTCCATGATGGCTAGGACATATTTCCCCCCTTCGATAGGTCCAAAGAAGTCAGTCGCTACTGCTTCCCATATCCCATCAGGGAGTTGTGACATCTTTAGCGGTTCAGGGAGCCTGTTAGGCGTGATGATGCTGCACGTGGGGCATGATTTTAGTATGTCCTCCACCATTGCGTCGAGCTGCAGGAACCAGACTTTCTGGCGCCGCATGCGCTTTGTAGACACTATACCCTGATTGATTTTCATGAGCTAGTTCGATGATCTTTTTCCTCAGGGCTGTGGGTATCACCAGTTTGCGATACTTTAGCAGTATGTGATCATCTGAGAGTGCCAACTCGTCCTTCACTTGCAGTAGTCGGTCAACCACTAGGCAGACGGCGTCACCCGCTGCTCGCCCCTTTTCTTTGGACATCCTTCAGAGGCCAGAGCTCAGTCCCTCACAGATAATTTGACAGGCTGTGTCATTCTCAACCTCACAGGCTACCAGTGTTGTGTGCATACCCTCCGGGGTGGCTTGATGAATAAGATATATATCTGCCACTGATGGTTCTGGTAGGCAGCCCCCTCTGGGACGTCAGGAGAGGAAGTCAGTGGGATTTTCGCCCTTGCAGGGCCGGTGGTTGATTTCAAAGGAGTGATCCTGTAATCGTAACCCCCATCTCGCGATGCGGGGGGGGGGGCATCTTTGCTTGCGGGTTGCCATATAGAAAAAGCAAGGCCTGATTGTCCGTGATCACACAAAATGGTTTGCCGTATAGGAAGAGGTGGAAATGTTTGCATACCCACACCACGGCTAAACCCTCTTTTTCAGCCTGAGAGTATGCCTGCTCAGTGGTGTAGAGGCTGGCGTAACCAACTATGTGGGTCTGAGATGGGTCTTTCGGGTCCACTTGCATGAGGATGGCTCCTAGGCCTACCGGGCTCACATCTACAGTTAACTCAGTTTTACGACAGGGATCGTAATATGACATGTTTTCAGCCTTTGCAACCCTCTCACGGATGATTTCAAATGCCTTTTGACATTTGTCTGTCCAGTTGAAGGTGGTCTCATGGTTGGTCAGCATTCTCAACGGCTCACTTACCATGGCAAAGTCCTTAATGTAGCGAGTGCAGTAGCTGGCGAGGCCAAGGAAGGAGCGCAGCTCTTACATGTTTGATGGGGGTGCCATTTTATTAAGTGCCGCAACCTTTTCAGGGTCGGGTGTCATGACTGTCTCTGAGAAGATGTGCCCGTAGAATCTTAGGGTGCTTTTTCTGAATTCACATTTGTCGAGGTCCATTGTGAGATTTGCGGCTTCCAATGCTTTGCATACCTTCAGTAGGGCTTTGTCGTGCTTGTTGACATCTGCCCCGAAGATTAAGATATCATCGCTATAATTGAGGCAGTTCAGAATGTGCTTGATAACATTGTGCACTTCGGCTTGGAAAATTTCTGCCACTGATGATACACCAAAACTTGTAGCGAAACAGCCCCAGGTGGGTGACGAAGGTGGTATTATTTCTGCTCTCGGGGCTCAGCACGAGTTGGTGGTATCCCTTTTGCAAATCTTGTTTTTAGAAGACCTTTGCCCCATTCAGTAAGTGGATCATGTCTGTTATGCGTGGAGCCATGTGTCTCTCCCTTTGTATCGCCTGATTGGGTCACCTCATGTTGACGCACAGCCGAATAGCCTCAGATCCCTTTTTGGGGACAGGCACTATCGGCGACACCCAGGTGTTAGGGCCTGTGGCTGGCTCGATTATGTCCTGTTCTAATAGTTTGTACAGTTCATCCTCCACTTTCTTTTGAATATTGATTGGGATGCCTCTATAATGCTGTGCAATGGGGCGGACAGAGTCATCTACGTGAAGTTTCACTTGTCTGTTCTTCAGCTTCCCGATGCCCTTGAAAAGGTGGGGGTATAAGTTGTTGATCATTTTGATGGGGTCAATATATTTGTGGACCATAATATTGTAATGTATGTGTATGAGTCCCATGTCGGCAGCCGTTTTGAAGCTGAGAACACACCCACTTTCCGTTTCGGTGGCTAGGACGTGTATGGGTATTAGTTTCTCGTGGCCTTTGTAGTGACAGAGACCCTCAAATTGTCTGAGGCATTTGAGGGGTGCCTTGGCACCATAGGTGTAAATGTCTACTGTTGCCGGGTGTCATTTCGGTCTTTGTGGCAGGTCTTTGAATACTTTTTCGTTAACCATGTTTACTGTGGCACCCGTATCAATGAGGAACTTAGTTGGTTGTTCATTCAACTTAATGATCCAAGTTGGGCTGTGCTCCGTGACCTTGGGATTGCCAGCGTGTATACGTACGCCTTCTTTCTTTGATCACTTCCTGACGAGCTGGGGTCAGAGTCTGATGGCGATTGCTCCACTAGGTATAGTACATGGCGCCTGGATCTGCGCACTGGTCTTGTGCGCGAAAAATATCTTCTGCATTCTGTTCTCTCTCTCCTTTGTCGGTCTTCACCTGAGTCTCTTTCTCTTTGTTCAGGATAGGCATGACTTTGAGATCTTTGTGATGTGGAGCCGGGATGCGACGGCGTTGAGGGTCTTTCTCTGGCTCTCTCCCTCCCTTTTTCACAGAAGAGCCTGCTGTCAGGTTTCCCTGCCATCCTGGTACGGTAGTAGGGAAAGTGCGGGCAGTAGCGTAATACAAGTGTAGGCACGACCGAAATCGCATGCTTTTTCACAAGGATGCGGGCCGCATGAATAACACTATCTGTTTACCTGGAATGCAGCCTGGCGCCTGGAAGGTCGCTTGGCAACGCTGGCGTCCTCTACACCGCAGGATGGCCAGCCCTGCGCTGATGGCAGCACGCAATGCAGTCACATGATTCATTCTTCTTAAGCCCTTCCCACTGAAGTTGCCGGCGCTTCTGAACAACCTGGTGGCGTTACGGACCTTGCTATTTGTGTTTCTGGAACATTCCTTCTTGCCTTCCTTGCTATGACCACGGACCGCTAAAGTTTTGCATTTCTGGATTCTGATTCTGCTCTTGTCGCCTGCCTCCTGCCTGATCACGGACCGACTTTGGGTTTATCTTTGGACACATTTGAGTACCTTGCCGCCTGCACGTTGCCTGACCTGGAAAACTCATAGGATTGTCTTTGGATTTCGTCTTCTTTACCTTGCTCACCTTGCTTCACACGGAACTTTGCACAGTGCCTGGAAATAACTTTGTATTTGGGGACTAATAAGTACACGGACTAGAGACTTCTGGGTGTACGTTATTGCCATCAAAGGAACTTGGCACGCAAATCAGTTGCTCTTGAACTTCATTTTTCCGTCGGACAGGAGTCCAATACGGTAAGACTGTTATTCTGCTTATTTGACTGTTTCATGTTTCCGCCTTAGCCAGTTCCTAATTCCTGGTTCTCCTCTCTGTGAATTCAGTTGCCTGCATATCATTTTACTGGGTACATTGTGTAGTGTTTTCCTGGTTACACTATACTGACTATTGCCTTGTCTTCAGCTGGGGGTGTGTACTTCAGTCTACCTTGTGTCCAGTCCTACGACGCCAGTGGTGTGTACTCCTGCCTACCTTGCGACCACTTCTACGACGCCAGTGTCATCGGTCTCCTGTCTTTCCATTAATAGACCATTCTGGTTGTGAATTCTAACAATCAGACAGGTACATTATTTGGAAGACTTCTTCGTCTACACTACGAGGCAACTCGCTCCATTTCAAGTATTCAGTTGCTCGGACACCTGCATACTGATTTGAAATGGCCTTCCTCCCCGCAAGTGATGCAGCGTTGACCAATGGCTGGGCAGACGCTGTTGTGTGGGTATTCAAATCCGAACTTGTAACAGAACGGTTCCTCTGGTCTTCGTTCTAGTTGGAGTTGGTGAACGGTTTCTGCCGCTGTGGGGTTATTGAAGGTCTCTACCCTTGCTAAAGCCAAGATCTCATCCAGGGTGCGGACCTTTTGTAGTAGCTTTCTCCTAAATGTTTGTGACTCGCATCCCGCAATGATTTGTGACCTTAAGACCTCCGTGTTGGAATAGTTGGCAGAGTCACAGTGTTTCATTTTCATGCGCAGTCTCATCACGTAAGCGTCCATAGTTTCTCCCTTGATTTGTTTGGTGTATTGGAACAGATGGCGCTCATAATCCACATTAGTGTGTGGGGTGAAATAGGTTGCCAGAGCGTCTTTCAGGTCCTTAATGGTGTCGATGGAGTCCGGGGGCATCTCGTCAATGATGTCCCTTGTGGCGGGTCCCACCGCTAACTTGAGGAGACATTTTTGTCTTTCATCCGCTATGGGCCCTGTGGCCCCTATGTATATAGATGTATAAAATCTCGAATCCATCGGGCCCACCTGGGGCCCATGTTGCTGTTATCATTCACATCAAAAGTCCCTGGCATTTGGGCTGCCAGGGTGTCTGGTAGTCTATATGGGGCTTAGTCATGCGCCTGTGGCCCTTGCGCTGGTGGACCTTGAATTTGGGCTTGTGCCAACTGATTCCCATCCTGAGGAGACATTGTGAGTGGATTGGGTGCTGGATGTCTGTATTCTGTTCTTCTGTGGCCCCTCCCTGGGCTAACTGGGAGACACTGATCCCGAGTTTAGAGTGTGGGTGGCACTAGGAGTCACTGGCTCTTCCTTGATGGCCGCCTAGGTAGGCACGAGAACCATCAATACTGCCCTGAACTATAGCCCCTCCTTCGACTGGGTCGTGCCGGTGTGGCCATGGGCCTCGTGCCCATAACATTACCTTTATTTGCGATTTATGATCACCGCCGTAGCCTGGGGATATGAGCATTGCATTTGCACGTTGCCCACTCCTGGATCACCGCTGCAGCCCGGACCGTGTCTCCCCCACAACCGGTGGGCGCGGGATTCCTGCTCCGGCCCTCCTGCGTTGGAATATGCGACCTCGCTGCTGCATCTGGGTGTGCGATGCTATGAACGGCGCCTCCCGGCGACCGTTCAGTGTGCGGCTGCCTCTGCTGTGGTCCGTGTCAGCCATTAAGCACCGCCCGTCTCGTCGCCAGTGTTATGGCCGGTGTTGGGCCTTCACTCACTCAACATGCGCACACAATAATACGCGGTACACGGAGCTGTGCAGCACACGTCTGTCTTTATTTCTTTCCTTCTCTAACTGCCCACCACCCGCCCTGCCACGTCACTTCCTCCCTCCCAGCCTCTTGCCTCCCTGTGCCCCAGAGCACGTCAACGTGACACTGACATTGTTTCTTTTCCTCTTCCTCTCAGCCACTGCAGCACATCTGGTGCCCCTCCAGTCAGCTGCGAATCAACAGATCTAAAACAGCGCAGCTTTACCAGCCTCCCCTCCCTGAGGAAATCCCTCGCCTTTTTTTTGCCACATCTGCACCCTTTTGGATCAGATTATCTGTATGCAGAAGGAACCACATCAGTAAATGTGCTCCCGTTGTTTCCACGATCCATGCAGGGAATCCACATGTGTCTCCGCCAGCACAGTAATCTGCTGTCAGCGAAGGGCAAAGATCCGTACAGACTCGGCCGGCTTATTAACACACGCTAATACCAGGCCGAGTCTGTAGGGATCTGTTGAAATGGCACGCTCAACGCTTGCTCACAGCAGTCACCAAGATTCAGATCAATGTGTATTATTCCCATAGAGAAGATTTAGTCACAGAAGCAGGGCCTCAATCAGGATTCTCATGCCTCTATATCTTCCTCATGCAGACGATGAGGAGAATCTGGCGGAGTGAGTGGTCCACGTGAGCTGATGCAGTCAGGGCCTTTCTGCCAGATGTTGTCACAGCATCAAAGTGATGCTCGAAGTCTAAACCAATCAGGCCTATCGAAAACCTTCACATTTGCATCATTTTGGTGGAAGTTATTGATCTGGTTGGAGGCCTTGGCAGCTGTGAACAGTAAACTCTGCACTGGGGAGCGCCACAATAAAACCAATGTACAGCAGGCTGTCGGTCTACATCAGAAACGAACAGCAAACACGATTCAATGAACGCTTGCTTTTGTGCAACATTTGCTGCCCCGTTTGTGCCCTTGAATAGGCAATGGTGTTTTTTGGAGTTAGGAAACACTGTGATAAAATAAAGTTACTTGACAAGGCAGCACTTGCTCAGTCTGACTACACAAGTGAAATACATGGTTTCTTCGAATTTTGTGGAAAACGTTTTCTTAGAGAGACCAATAATCCACACTAGGAGACACAACAGTAAGACTTTAGTACTTAGACTAAAATACAGGACGTGTCTGTGTGTCAACATGACAAGTCAAAATGACTTGTTGTTGATTCCGCTTCTTGTCCTCTTTCTGCTTCCATGAACATGATACAATAGTGCGACTAGTGCTGAAAAGACCTCTTATCCCTCGGGAAACACTAAGAGCTTCATTAGGAGAGCTGGGAAGCTTACTATGACAAATAGGATGTAACAAAACGCCGACATCTGTCTCTTCCGAGGAAGGAGGGAAATGTGGGGTGGGTTGCTCTGCCTATTATTTATTTTTAGATTGACTGCTGTTCTCATGTCAGATTGAACAACATGCCATTTTCTGACAAGTTTACTCGAATTAGCACAACTAAACAGTGCACATTGACAGCAACGCAGGGAGTTCATAACAATTATAGCATAATGATATGATGAATGCACGCAGCTGCTGTTATCTCTTTAGACAATTAATATGCATATCCTATAAGCATCGCTACAAAAGTGTCCTTTCATTTACCACCTACTTTGATGAACTAACAGTTCACATGTCAGAAAGAGGAAAGGGTAGAATTCAAAATTCATAGAGAAAGATCTGATTGCTGACTTCTGAAAGAGACAAGCAGCCCTACAGATAAGGGGTGTATCAGGCACTTTTACTCCCTAAATATAGGCATATACTCCCAAAAAATAAAAATAGGGAGTCAAAATAATCCCAACAGAAAATAAGAAATAGATCCGTAGGACCTTATTCTCCTTCTTTCACCCACACAGCTCCATGGATATGTTTGCACCAGTAGTGCGCCTAGTAGCACAGGAAGAAACTGCTATCATTACTGCCTGATTGGAAGACGTAAACATGTATCTTTTAATATGTATGAATAACTAGGTGCAAAGGAATAATTATTACAAAAATATTTCTGTTTTCCAGTTAAAACATGTTTACTCGCTTATAAAATACTCCCATTGGGAATTGGACTTACATTTTGACCCTCTAAAAAAATGTTTTACTCCCAACTTTAAAAAAACAGACAGTAACACACTCCCACTTCAAAATCTTATCTGGATCACTGGAGACATGAAAGGGGATAAAGAAATACAAGCAGAATTGAAATAGACAGCCACACACCAGAGTCAAATGAGTTCATAATATCAGTGTAGACTGTTGTATTATAGAACCTGCCATTACTTCCTGTTCCTGCACATGCGTTCATGCAGCACAGAGGGCTTTGCAGTATTCTGTGTTGGTTTGGGTCTTGAAGTGGATTCTGTCGAATGTTGCTATAATGTACCAATTTCAGTACCACTACTTGTGGTGCTGGGATTGGAAAGATTTGAAAGTATGACTGACTTTGCCCACTGACTCCCAACCACATTAGGCTTCTCCATCATCCTGTAGACAAAACAGACACCTCCTACCAAGATGAAGTCTGCAGTCAGTGATGGAAAATGGGCAGCTGGGCTGAACATCATGGCTGCACGGGCTCCCAAGAGGACGCCCCGCCGTACTCCTGCCAAGTAGCGCACCGGCATATATCTTAGGTGATACTAATCCTAAATGTGAGCTCCTAGGGGTATTCTTTTTGATTTCTGTATTGTTTCTGCTCATCAAATATCTAACACAAATCATCACCCCATACTATGCAATTGAGGCATGATATTTAACCACATACAGCCCACTTGCCTGGCACTGTGCAGTGATACAGCCAACCCTATCATTATAACCTACTGACATTCCTCCACTGCTCCATTTGGGCAACTAGCACGAAACTGGAGACCAAAGCAATGAAAGACTGTGACTAATGAAGGTAGACTGGTCACATTCTTTAAAAAAAAATAATGTCTCCTGCACTACTTGTCGGATTTGCCTAGCTGCAATGGATAACCGGACCCCATTTGTCCCCTGGTGCTTTTGAGTATTTTTCATTTATGTGAGGTATAACCAGACCACCCAACATGCGGGCCAGTAACTGCATTTCTTCAAGGCTTACTTTGGAATGTGTAATAGCGTGTCCAGGGAGCCCAGCTAAAAGAGTGGGCTGTGGATCCCTTCACCAGCAGGATTTTGTGTCAGAACATCCAAAAGGGGAAGATAAGCGGTGGCATAGGAACATTGAGACCCCGGAGCTAAGAGACGAGGACAATGTAGAATAAGGAATGACCCATGCAGAGAATTACAGAATAACCATATGGTCACAGTAGCTCCAGAAGCAGACAGAGAGATTAGCTCTGGAGAAGACGCCTGCTGTGTACTCGTGCTAGGGCCACATGAAGTTGAACTGGAAAAAGGCCGGACAATGCAGAGGGCTCCTGGAAATCTGTATCTTCTGCTCACTCGGACAGCAACAACAGTATGTCTCCTAAGTGCTAAGGGCGTCTATGTTCGTTCTGAATTCTCAATAAGAAATCATCGTAGGCCCCGCCCACTCCTGCAGTTGAGAGTTAAACTCTACAGTGGGATAACACTGGCAATAACTTATCACGCATCAGATCAGAGCAATTGCCTATAAAGCTGGGAAGATCACACAAGCAGCCAAAAGTACTCGCTACTATTCCTTCAACAATTGAAAGGTCTGCCCAGGTAATTGGATCACCAGAGGTTGCACAACCTTCCTACCCTCCCCTAACGAGTGAGCGCAATCATGCATATCCCAGATCATTCCCGGCTTTCCTAAACACAGAGAGGCTGTATTCCTCATCTCACCTATTGTGGTCAATGTCTCTTTAGCTGGGCCAAACTCGCTAGCAAACCACACGTAAAAGTGTTGGTTCTGTTAAGCTTCCACAGTATGTCCCCCTTTCTCCCCACAGCTAGGCCACGCCTGCTGGCAAGCCACGCTTACATGTAGCAGTACTGTAGATTCTCCGTACACTGCTCTCCTTCCTGGCATCAATGGTCTCATGATTTCCATGTCTACTATGCCTTTTCTGCCTTCAATGACTTCTGTGCCATTAATGCCTTCGATTCTGTCAATGCCTTCCACGATGAATGCTTTCCACATCTTTTGAATGAGCTTTAGGCCTTTTAGGACTACTACCCATTTGAAGCTCTTCATCGGCTTTTAGGTCTCCATGCTTACTCCATGCAGTACTTCCGTGTACCTAATAGACATGTGTCTGACATCTAACCTCTTCTCTCCCTATTCATGCCACTACCTCTAAACTTACACCCTTGAACAGACAACCGCAAGCTGGCCATGTGAACACTAGCAGGAACATACATGCTTGAGCATTCTCCAGTTACACACTACATTATGCTTAGCCCATCCACGACACCACATTCTGCATTCCTAATCCTTGCTCACCTGCGGAGAAGAAGTTATCCCAGGTAACATATCTTCTGGCACTATGCACCCACATACATTCCAATACCCAGATGCTAATGGAAATACAGAATCAGTGTGCTTCCAGTCTGCTTGCATCAATGCATAAGCACACACAACTCACCCCTCTCCTCTTTCCTCACTAGCCCTTCCCACACCACTTCTAGCTCGGCCAATCACCAACAGGCCACTCAAAAATGGCAAAACTGTGCTTTACTAGACACAGTCACATTACATTTAATATTCATTTAAACAGTAACTTTACATACACACTTTCTGACATCATCATCATATAAGGTGAGCTAATTTGTGGTAATAAAACCAAGCTATGTTTCTACCCCTAAAACATGCCTTATAAGGTTCTTATAAGTAACATAAAATAACTTGTGAGATCCTAGTGGTATTTTGGGGACGTAATAAATGTATAAGCCCTCCCTCAAATCACGGGAGCGCTGAGCTGAAAGCACCATCGCCTGCCCTCACCATAATGTTCACCCATGCACACCTAAAAGACGTGGCCTAGAAACCCAAGCATTCCCCCACACCCTGCCCCCCACCTCCACGGCTCAGCACCTTAGTGTGGTGGGGTGTGGCTGGCTCCACCCCCTGCCACCAAAATATTCACCGGGCCACACGTGGCAAAAGGGGCCGGCCCCTTCACCTAACCTCTGGACACCCTCCATTACGTTGCCGGGCAGCACATGGCTGATACGAGCCGGCTGATTTCTAAGCCACACCCCTTTCCATCCACAACACATTGCTATGTGGTTTCAACCACTCCATGCAGATTGCCTTTTTTTTAAGACCACTTCATCCTTCACCATGCGGGCCATAATACATTCATAGACCCCAACCTCTGACATGCGTGGAGTTAGGGGTCTGTAAACCTTGTTAAACACCCTTGCTTTCCTCAGGCCTTAAACACAGTCATCAGGGCCCATAGCTCTTGGTACAGCCAAACAGGGTGGAACATAAGTAAGGCTTCCAGTTTTCCGTTTTTACTAATTTGTAAACATAAATACAGATGGAAATCAATCTGCTTTCTGTCTGTATTTATTTATATAAATTGAAAAAAATGGGAAAAAACAGGTCTTTTTGTCTTGTTCTCCATGATGTCACTCATGCATCGCAGGCCAATCGCATTGCAGATTGGCACCATGGAGAGTGTAAAAGTTGAATAAAAATAGCATTCGAGTTCTTCAAATTGCTGACAACATATATCTTAAGGCAGCAGCAGTCACAGGAGCAACCGTTTGTAGTTATGGAAAAAACATAGCTAGCATTTCATTGCTATATGTCTGCATGTGTGCATTAATAAAAGCATTTTTATAAGAATAAATGCAGAAAAATATTGGCTGTGAAATATCTTTTTATATGACAAAAAATAAATGTGGATAACTACAGAAAAAAAGGCCCAAAAATGAATATGGATAAACACAGACGGAAATGGCAGAAAAATAAATAGCATAAAGCTGGAAGCCTTAAACATAAGTATCCTTGGAGCCAAACAGCATCCAGGGTCTCTGGGCAATAACTGCTGGTTTAGCCATTGATTGTGAAGGCTCTCAGGATTTCGTGCATAATGCCGGGAGCTGTCTCTGCTCGACGCCCCAGCTAGGTCGCTATCTCCTGCATGTCCACACTAACCCTCATCTATCCAACCACCCCATGCTTACCTGTGCACACCTGTCTCCCTGACCGCCTGACCCACATGGCCACTCCCTCCCTCTAACCCCTCATGTCACCACCAGTCCTGCAGCATGAACATAAAAAGTGACGTATGCTCGCACATTGCTGAATGGCTGGGATGCTTTTTTGGGTTATAAAATATTCCTCGTCCTAGCTCCCAGGCCAATAGCCTACTGTTAGCCTTAATGGCCATTGCTGCTGGGCAATACATCCTCTGATGGTCTTTGAGCCCTCATTATGCAGCCTTGCTTCACTCCATCTCATAAGTCAGACTTCTGGAGCACATAGGAGTTTGTATTGTCTGTTGCTGGAGGCAGTAATGCTTAATTAGCACCCAGGGCAAGTGCAGCAGCCAATCGGGTTGCTCCAAACCTAGGCTGAATATAACGATTTTAGCCAGGGTTTGGAGGAAGCTGCACGCTGCTTACACCCAACTGCCCTCTTCCCACCTGCTGCCTACAACCCCAAGTTGACTCCTGCACCTTTGCTACCTTCCGTCCGCTCGTCACTTTCCCACATACTTGTCGGTTTCTCTGTGTCACCTCGCTGCTCCTCAGATGTTCTGCGGCTGCCATGGAAATGGAAGTGGGGCTCTGCACAGAGCCCCAGATTCAATTTCCTGTGTGGCTATTTTGGGTGAGTATTTGCTCAAAAGTACAAGTTGCGACCAATTATTTCAAACAAATACATTGCTCTCAGCACCACAGCTTTTAAACCCAAGGTATCAATAGTAATAATCCCCCCGCCCCCTCTGTGGGCTTCACAGGTGATTAACTACACCGGGGCTGGTGTTAACTTGGGCCCCGGGCAGTTACCAGCCTGTAAAGCCGATGGAGGGGGGGGGGCGATTATTGCTATGTTAGAGCATGTTTTCGTCTAATTTGGCAATCAGGAAGTGTGGAATGCAGGCTGTAATCACCAAAAGAAGCCTGCGTGTCATGCTCCTATTTTGTTCTTCTCACTGTTTCCAGCTGCATAGCCAATTTGCAAGATTGGAAGGATGTCTCTAACTGCTTATCCAATCTACATTCCAAGCTTCCCTTTGTGATGTGTACACACTGCGCACTGGCAAAGGAGGACTGGAGAGGCTCTGAACAGTATGTCCCAATTGTGGCATCCCATTTTCTGCTGCACACCGTCTGATGGCCTTATAGCCCCTACCATCTGGCTCTATTGTGTGCTAGGTGACCTCTTACCTCGTCCGATGCCCTCCCCTTTAGCCTGGGAACACTATCTTGGTTGGTGGTCACCTACCACACCATAGAGCTTTGTGGTGCAGGCTCCAATGCTTCATTAGCACCTGCGGGAATATTCCACACAGCCAAGCTTCCCTCATGCCCGCATCCGGTAGGGTTCCATCTCAATCTATTGTCTTGTAGCATCTCCTCCTTCTCACAAACAGTCACATCCCTGGTGTTATACTTTCTCTACAGGTTTGATTAGTCAGCTGATGACTGTGACCCAATGAGTGGACCAGCCTTTTGCTAATATGAGGCAGCCACCCAAACAAAAGCTTCATACAGTACAGCACTCCTATGCTAAGTGTTGGTCTCACGTGGGGGAAGGGGCGCTTCCTAAATACAAACAGTTCCAACTACAAACAGGTGAGAAGCTAGGGTTCATGCATAGGACATTATTCTAATGTTCAGTCTAGTGGCAGGGCGGCATGCTGCCTGTGCATAAACTATGAACTACACATTGTCATTTAAACTACAAACAGATAAGCATCTAGTTGCCTTGAATGGAATGCATTTGTCAGAGGAATTTACCGTTTTTAATATTATGCCACCATAGTACTTTGAAGCACAACATGCAAGTGTTGTTGTGAATTTGACATGTAAGTGAATTGCACAGCAAACTAGCAAACTGGAATACCGTTCTCAGTGCACAACATGAAAAAGGTCCGAATGCAAAAGAGTGAATTACACTTAGTAGAGTATATCCTGTGTGCGCATTAGCACAATCATAAACACGCCCCCCTGCAATGCAATTCAGAATGGTGTGCGCAGGGGATGGTCGGTTTGCTCGCAGTGCAATGAATGGGCACGTGTCTCAGGATACATGTCATCATGGTATCTGGCCTCCCCTTTGCCCATCAGTGAACCCTCAAACCGACTGCAAGGGTGGTGGGGGTCGGGGGGAAGGCAATGGACTCTTGGTAGCCAGTCTGATGTTGGTAAATGTTAGCAACAATCTTTTACCTCTTCCTATCGCTTCTAATTGCCTACAAGTTCATAGAACATTGCGAAACCAAACTTTAAGAGTAAAGTGCTGCACGCGGTCATGCAGATTAGTACCCGGCGAGGGACAATCAGCTTGCTACAAGCAAGCTCATTGGCCCTCGCCCGGCCCTGTAACTATGGGCCCTGGGGCATTACCTGAATTGGTAATCCTCCCCTCCTGCCCGCTGCTCGGGGACTATTGCTTAAGTAAAGTGTTATATGCTAGAAGTTGTGTGAATAGTTTCTAAAAGATCTGAACACAAAGAGTGAAGTGCTGTCTTTTGTAGCTTGTGGTATTCGTTTTTAGAAACACTAAGAAATAAAACGTAAGCAAATGGAATATTGAGAGACTTGTAGCGAAATAGAACTTGATCTGGAGCCTTTGGATAAATGAATAACTGCATCCTGGAACTTACAGGTCATGTTCCTTCAGACGTTCGTAAGCACATTCAACATAGAGCATGCTAAGAACCCTCTGGCAACCTGAGTGCAAAGCAGTTTTTCTGGTCGTGATAAACAGCGATACATTTTGCTACATTTTATTGGACTATCTGAACATGCTATGCTGCGATTGAAGTCTCCATTCTTCATCAGATGGTAACAGGCGAAAGTCACTTTTGCTTGTTACCATCTGATGAACAATGTCTCTGAGACTTCGAAATGCAATGCATTTTCCATTGCAGCATACTATTTTCAATTAGACCAATAAAAGGTATCAAAACCGGAAATGTTGTGATTTTGGGTACCAGAGAGAAAGAGATTAGTGTTCTAGGCCAATGATAAAGTTTATTAATAAATATTGTGAACGCTATTAACTGTCTTCATAGTTTTAATAATCTGCCCCATAACTCTTTTGATTAAACCTGGCAAAACCCCACACACGCATGTCTCGTGCATGCCTCACTTGCTTTATAACAAAGAGCAGGATATCTTATCCCAGGTCAGTACACGAAGACCCTTCACATTCATGGCATTCTTAATTCACTCAGGCCAGGGAGGGCTGTGCTAAACACTCTGATGCGCCTCTTCACACTCCATAATACTAATAACAGCAGCTTCCAGCCATGGTGGCAACGTTAGATGCCAAAGGGCAATCAACTACGTGCAATGGCCTAGCCTCATTAAGAATTTTGTCGACTGGAGCAAGGAAAACATTAAACCTATTACACACATCCCCCTTAACCACAATATCTGCAAATGGTTTGCTAGATCCAACATGTTCTCATACCATAGGGCAGGGAACTAGGCAAGGGTCCCTCTTGTGACTCTTACTGTTTCTTTGCAGTCGAAACCCAGCCTTCCTGTGCACAGTGAAACATTCTAATACAAATATACAAATTCCCATGAGACTGTGAGCTCACTATGTATTGACGGTGTGTTCCTTTTCAACACCACCCTGCCAGACCTCCAATTATAGAAGATATCCGTTTATTTGACGAAATGTAAGATCTGTCAGGTAAATGTAGGCTTTATCCATAGCTCCTAGAGAGCCCCAAAAGATCAGTTGACTCCTCCCCAGGAGGTGCCATACGCCACAGTGTATCAGGAGATACGAGAATCAATGCAGCGGTGGGGAACTGGGTAGGCCTCTGGGGTCTGCCCTCTCTTTGATCATTCCCTGCCAGACATGGTTTCCAGCTCGGCCCGCATACTGGCGACGGAGAATCTGAAGTCTTACCAGGCTCTCTGGAGTAAGGCAAAGACTCGGAATTGATCCTACCATGGCATAAATGACACCACAAAACAGTGTTACTGGTACCAGTCATAGTGTCTCAGCAAACACTGCACACATGAGGCGATGACCATCAAGACTTATCCTTACCTATCTAAGAGAGAAACCCCACACCAAAGGGGCATTAAACACTAAGATCTTCTTGTTTCGTTTAGTCTGATTACTTTCTTGGATACTTGAAGCCACCCGAGTGGATTACTGGATGGAGTGCTCCTCCATATCGGCGACCTCAACCGTGTAGCCGGGGAAGGAACAGCTATCAGCATTGAGGTTAATAAAGGAGCCACCCTCACTAGCCCATGGTTCAGAACCTAGGGCCTTCACAGTCTGGGCATCTCTTTGTCTTCTGCACAGAGACAACAGAAATACCACAGGCAAGTATCATACCTTTGTAGAGCAGGGATGGAATGATGGGGAAGCTGTCTCTGGAGACTGATCTCTGGCTGTATCTGTCCCGCTCAGCTCTTAAGTCACAGTGTCGCTGCATGGGTTTCCTCAGCGGCATTGTTGTGGTAACGCCCATGCCTGCTGGTACCCCCTGCTCTGCTCGTGTTAATGCTCCCACTGGGGAGAGTGGAGTGACTGAAAGGATTGGGTGGCTGCTCTACATACCTCCTGGGCATGTCTTGCAACTCTACAGGAATGGCCCAAATACTAAGTGTATCCTGGCAAGAATTTGCTGGCAGTGCCGGATTACCAAATAGGCAAAGTAGGCACCAGCCTAGGGGCCCCACTCCTTTTAGGGGCCCGTAGGTGCTTAATTTGTGCTGGTGTTTGCCAGGGCTGGACACCAGCACTCTGTTTTCAGCACTTCTCAGCTGAGCAGGCCAGCTGTCGCCAGCAGCAGCAAGGCAGAGTCTTTGGTATGCAGAGCCGCGTTAGCATTCTTTTTTTTATCCGTTCAAATTATATCGGTCTCCCATTGCGTCCATGTGGCTACAGCCTCTTGCCGACTTGGATTTCAGCTTTTTTTTTTTACTTGGGTGCCCGTGCGTGCCAGCCAGGGCCCAAGTGCAGACTCACAGGCAGAAGCAGGACTAGTAGTCATCAGAGGCATAGCGCGGCACCAGCGGCAGCAAAAGAGAAACAGTTTTTTGGTCTTCCCGTCCTCTCTCTGTTGGAGCTGCTCGGCTTGCTTAAGGTAGGTAATAGTGAAACCAATTGTCAAGCGACTACTCAGTTTGCAGTGTGCCATAAACATGATTAGTTGTATTTTTCATATGAGAGACGTTTCCAAGTAGCTGTTGTACATATGGCAATACTGCAGATGCGGGAGGCATTCCAAGAGCAGGGCACCTTTACAAAATGACGTTGTTTATATCGATGAGGGCGAGCCAGTAGCTGAGGGGCAATGCATTGGTGCATAGGTGGGGGAGGAATGATGGCAGTGAGACATTCACAAAATATGGTGTACACAGCACCAAGGTATGAATTCGCTATTTGTAAATGAGGCTGTTTCCCGTCTGGGTAGGGTTGGTTATGGTAGAGTGAAAGCACCTATAGGTAGGCAAGAGTGCCTCGTTAGTGCTACTACCCCCATGCCAGCTTTGCCAGCCAGACATGCTTTCAGTTTAGCCTTTGCATGGCTACAGTAATGTAATACAAAATGCTTGTTTTAAGCAACACATTTTTTTTATTTATTTATTGTGCATTTGTAAGGCACTTATACATCAAGTAAATTGTGTTTCAAAGCGCCCACAGGGCAACAGAGAGGGAACATGGGAATGAAAATCGAATATAACAATGAAAGATGGAGGCAGACCAACTAGGCCTTGTGAGCATTCAGAATGTGCAAGTGCAGAGAGAGAGATAAGGGATGATGGAGTGGGGGGGCTGGGGGTTGAGTGCTAGGTGTACCAGGAGGGAAGTGCTAGGGATTCACCAACTGTAAGTGCTTAAGTGAGTGGTCAGCTGCCAATAAATAAGTAAGTGCAGGCCTATGGTGGCATGGGCCAGTGGGTGCCAAGGCAAGTGCTGGGAGCTGGCTGAGGCTGAAAGCAATTAGGTGTGGGAGGCCAGGGCCCACGAGCACACAAAAGGGCCCTGGGCACCAATCTCAGCAACTGTAGAGGTTTAGCAGAGGAGGGAGGAAGGGAAGGAGGATGTGAAAAAGGTCTTGAGGAGCTTCTGGAATTTGAGGAGATCCGGCTCAAGACGAAGAGGAAGGGGGAGGCTGTTCCATAGGAGTGAGCCTGCTGAGGAAAGAGATCGGCCACCAGCTCGCTGTTTAGCGAAGCGCTTGACACACGTAGAGTTGGTGCCGGAGGAATGTAAAGTTCTGGAGGGAGAGTATTTAGTAAGAGCAAGTTGTAGCAGACAGCTTTGTGGATGAAGCAGAGAGATTTCAATTTGATCCTTGCAGTAACGAGGAGCCAGTGGAGAGTTTTTAGGGCTAGAGAGATGTGGTCCCTGGGCTTGAGGCCAAGGATAAGTCTTGCAGCCCTATTTTGGATTAGCTGGAGGGGTTGCAAAGAAGAAGAGGGTAGATTAAGGAAAAGGCTACTGCAGTAGTCTAGCCTAGAGTGAACCAGGGATCTAGAGACATTGAGCTTCTAGGGGAAAGTGAGGAAGGGAAGAATTCCTTTGAGGGGGCAACGTTGAAAGTGGGCCTTCTTGGCAAGGTCCAGAATGTGAGCGAGGAAGGAAAGAGAGGAGTCGAAGATGACTCCAAGGTTTCTGGCTTCAGATGAAGGAGAAGGGGGAGTGCCCATAGAAGATGGCCAGAGTGAGGGAAGGCAAGAAGGAGCAGGAGTCCAAATAGGAAGGATCTCTGTCTTGCTGGCGTTGAGGCAGAGATCATTGGAAGTACACCAGGACTGGATGGCAGATAGGCAGTCAGGAATGATGGAGGAAGTAAGGAGAGGGTCAGAGGGAAGTTTGAAGAAGAGTTGTGTGACATCTGCATAACACTGGAATTTAGGGGAGAATGTGGAAATTAGGTGTTCAAGCGGTGCAAGATAGGTGTTAAAGAGCCAGAGAGAATGGTTAGACCCCTGGGACACACCACAGGTGGTGATAGAGGTCTGGGGGGAGAAAGAGTCCAGTATAACCTGGGACGGATGGTCATTGAGGAAGGAGGTCAGCCAGTCCAGTGCCCACTCCGAGATACCCAGGGAATTGTGTAGCCGTTTTATGAGGATGGAGTGGTTGACGGTATCAAATGCAGAGGAGAGGTCAAATAGAATGAGAACAGCTGGAGAGTTGGAATCAAGAGATGCAAGCAGTTCCTCACGTGTTCAGCAGAGTAGTTTTTGTGCCTCTGGATGCTCGGAGTCCAGATTGATGGTCGTGGAGGCAACCAACAAGTTCAGTGTGCTGGATCAGTTGGGGGAAGACCAGCTTCTCCGAGAGTTTCCCAAGGAAGGGGGTGATAGATATTGGGCGGTAGTTGGCTGGACAGGAAGGGTCCGCAGAAGGTTTTTTCAGGAGGGGCACACAAGGGGTTGCTTAAGGGAGGAGGGGAAAGATCCAGTAGAAAAATAGTGGTTTCAGAAATCAGCATGTGCAGGGGCAAGAGAGACAATATTGTCCTTAATGGTTGTGGAGGAGCAGAGGGGAAACCTGTCTGGAGTTGACCTTCAAGGAGCGGACAACTCTGGTGACTTCTTCAGGTGTGATAGGTGAGAAGGAGCAGAGTAAAGCAAAGGGAGGATGGGAGGCTATAGGAGGCAGGGTGATGGGGTAAGGAGATGGGGAGAGGGACGCAAGAGTGCTCAGGATGTCCTCCGTTTTTGCAGTGAAGTGTGTGGCCAATGCATTGCAGACGGCCTGGGAGGGAACAGGTGAGAAGGAGACTATGGAAGGGTTGGTTAGTTCCATGCAGATTTTAAAGAGTTCAGCCGTGTTGTTGGATGCACCACAGATGCAAGCCTGGATGTGGGCCCTTTTCTTGGTGCAGGTGGAAAGTCGGTATTGCCTTTGGAGCAGGCGACAGGCCAGCTTGTCAGAGGGTGAGCCTGAGGTCTGCCACTTCCATTCCGCAGCTCTGCACTTGCGTTTCAAGGTTTCAAGTTCTGAGTCGTACCAGGTGTTACGTTTGCAGGCATGTTTCAGGCGGATCCTTATAACTTGGGCAAGAATGTCAAGGGTATTAGTAATGGCAAGATGGAGGTTGCTGAGAGCAGAGTCAGTGGTTGAGTCTGTTATGGAGGGAGAGGGGGGATTTGCCCATTCAAAGATGAATAGGGTGCAGGAGCCAGGTGGCCCGTAGATAGTGGCAATGGTCAGAAAGGAGGTGGGGGAGATGTCCAGCGTGCAAACCAGGCTCTCGAAGGAAGAGTCAGGCTGGGTGGGTATGAGGGAAGAAGGGACCCACTCAGGGAAGATCAGAGCAACCCCACCGCCAACACGGTGTGGGCGAGACTTGGGGATGATTTTATATCCATCAGGGAGAAGGGAGTCAACAGCAGTGACTGAGCTGGCATTGAACCACGTTTCGGTAAGAGCAAGGATGTCAAGGTCAACGTCTTCAGGGAGGAGGAAGATATTGGCAGAGTGTTTGATGGCAGAACGAGCATTAAGCGTGGCTAGATGCAGGAGGTCTCCACCTTCGAAGGTTTTCCAAGGAGGGGTACAGGGGTGTGGTACACCAGCCGGGGTGGGGGGACAGAGAGAGTGGAAGAAGCAGTAGCAGGTGTGGGAAGGAGGTTAATGAGGGACGGCAGGTGCCGGTCAAAGAGGAGGAGGTTATGTTGAGGACCCTGAACCAAGATAGTGCCACTGTGATAGACATTAATGATACACCAGAATGATGCGAAGTCCGCCAAGAGGACTTCTTCATTTAGTGCCACCATTAATGGGTGAGGATGCGAGAGGTGAGAGAGTAGAGATGATATGAGAAGTCCATAGATCGGGAGAGGGGACAGAAAAGAGGATATCAGTGAAGACCTGTCTGAAAGTTGCGCTGACGTAGGTGTCTGCGATAGGTAGGCCAGGATTAGTGTCAGAATGTCTTTAAGCTTTTTTCTTCCAGACTTCGTGAGAGAGAGAGAGGCTAGGAGATAGTGTAGCAGTTAGGGAAGATAAGGGAGATGGTGAGTGCCATAGGGGCAGCGTTGGATAGTTGGAAGAAAGAGGAGGGGCTGCACAGCACAGTTCGAGCGCAAACTTACCAGGCGGCCTAGTAGGCGAAATAAAAAAAAGAGAGAGCAGGTGCACTGGGAATACTTTAGTACTGAAGATGTGTGCAAAGATGTTTAAAAAACACACACCAGGCTTTGAATTTGCAAAAGGATACACAAAAATGCAGTTCACAAAAGGGTGCAAAGATGTTAAAAACACACACCAGGCTTCGAATTTTCAAAAGGAGACACAAAATGTGCTGACAGAAGGAATAAGTGAGAATAAGTAAGGCAAGGAAGGCAGAATGGTGTAGGCACACCTTGGTTCAACTGTTGTTGTATTTAGTGGAGGAAGTGACAATGTTCAGCCATCACTCACAAGTATTCTGCGGGTTCCATGGAGGTGCAGAGGACCAGGTTCGCGGGGTGACAGGCTGCATGCCTGGTGCTGCAGGGGAGCACAAACGTGGGGGGCCCTCTGAGCCATCCTCGGCCCAAACAGGCACAGACATCATCATCAAAACCTACCTATCATCATCAAAACCTACAAAACAGACACCATCATCAAAACCTATAAAAATTGTTGGTTGGTAAAATTAAAAACATATTAGGAGATAATTTGCAAGGGGGGTATCAAAAAGGATGTATACATTTTGATGTGATATGAAGTTGGTAGCTGTATTTTGTACATGTCAACGTATATTTAACATTGATTTGCAGCCACTGGAAGAGTTCATCACTCTTCATCAGCTGCATTCCAAATATATGCTAATGCAACACAAACCCAACCTGAGCCTAGAAAAAGATCCAGACTTATTTCATAGAATCCCTGAATACTTGCAAGACATTCATCACTGGATTGAAGAAAAATAACCTGTGCTGAAGTGGGGCAAAATCGTAGATCTGCACGACAGGCATGACCACCATTAAGTCCATACCCTGTGGTTGGCTGTAGATCCTAGGAGCTGTTGCTACAACTTTAGAGAAAGCAAGAATCATGAGTCCAGCACTCATACTGTGCTTCAATGCTGACCCATGCTTCTCCTAGCAGATAGCAGGCATTGTGAAAAGCAATGAGTGCTACCTTCTCATGTGGCGTTAAGCACCCGTTCCAAGGGCTGGAACGGGTGGTAATGGGTGGTAACGGCCTGGCAACCCGAGTTATAGGCCTGAGCGAAGCGAGGGCCTATAAAGAGGGCACCAGGAAATTACCACCCATTCCAGCTCTCGGAACGGGTGCTTAATGCCATTAGCACCCCTCCCGCGGCTGGGACAGGGATAATTGAAAGTATTTTCATTCCGTGAAGGGGACGCCGCAAGGCGTCCCGTTCATGGAACAAAAAGACTGGTCAAAGATGGCCAAAATGGAAAGGGAAGGCAGGGCTCCGTACTGAGCCCCTCTTCCCTTTCCATAGCGGCGGTCAGGAGCAGCGCGGAAGGAGCAGTTGCGGCGGCGGCACCATCGAAATGAGGTTAGTAGGGGGGAGAAATAGCTACTGCGGCAAAGGGCCTGGAAACTAAGCAACCTGGGCACTTATTACACACTCGACAAGATTTAGAGGTCAACGAACAGAAGATCCTAGTTTCACAGGTTAGCTTTATTTTGAATACATTTCATTTCATTTATTCATAAAAGCATCAATTACAATAACAGCACAAACATCATCTTATCAATCTGAGGGCCAAATAGAAGTGGGAGAAGGAAGAATGAGAAGTAAACCTTCAGGCTACTTTTACCTTGCATCTGAAATGCTTTGGCGGCCAAAGTAAGGACCCACCCAGACTGCCAGCCTTCACAGCATCCTTGTAAAATATCATCTTCAAAGAGTAATTTGCTTAAAGGCCTGACTTTACCGAAACCTTCCACACCTTAGAAGCAAGGTCCAAGGTCCCTTGTGACCCAATCCTGGGAACTGTCAATGTCATTGCACCAACCCTTGGCTCTTTGACGGCAGTCAATCAAACACCCTACTAATATGTTTGTCAAACACCACTTCTTTCGGATGACCAGCTTGCAAACCAGGCTCTCAAAGGAAGAGTCAGGCTGGGTGGGTATGAGGGAAGAAGGGACCCACTCAGGGAAGATCAGAGCAACCCCACCACCAGCACGGTTAGGGCGAGACTTGTAGATGATTTTATAGCCATCAGGGACAAGGGAGTCAACAGCAGTGACTGAGTGGCATTGAACCACGTCTCGGTAAGAGCAAGGATATCGAGGTCAATGTCTTCAAGGAGGAGGCAGATATCAGCAGAGTGTTTGATAGCAGAACGAGCATTAAGCGTGGCTAGATGCAAGAGGTCTCCACCTTTGAAGGTTTTCCAAGGAGGGGTACAGGGGCGTGGTACACCACCCGGAGGTGGGGGACAGAGAGAGTGGAAGAAGCAGTAGCAGGTGTGGGAAGGAGGTTAATGAGAGACGGCATGTGCCGGTTAAAGAGGAGGAGGTTGTGTTGAGGACCCTGAACAAAAAAAAGAGGATATCAGTGAAGACCTGTCTGGAAGCTGCGCTGACGTAGGTGTCTGCGATAGGTAGTGTCAGAATGTCCTTTTAAAGCTTTTTTCTTCCAGACTTCGTGAGCGAAAGAGATAGGAGATAGTATAGCAGTAAGAGAAGATATGGGGGATGGTGAGTGCCATAGGGGCAGCATCGGATAGTTGGAAGAAAGAGGAGGGGCTGCACAGTACAGTTTGAGCGCAAACGTACCCAATGCCTATCAAGCCTCTGCAAAGTGGCGGAAAGGCACATGTGCTGCATGCAACAACACACATACATTCCTATGCATTTGTAGGGATTCACCTCTTGCCTTTCACTCAGAAACCGATACATTTCAGTTTAAAAAATAATCATGGTCAATGGCCACAATATATCCTGAGCTCTGCAGACAGGAAAAACATATTCTACACTAGAAATGCATCTTAGGAACGCCATTTTCTTACAGTTCAGACACATTTCTGTATGTTGCCCATTTTTGCTGTCAAATTTAATTCAAAATGGTGTCGCTGGTATTGGTATTGATTTTTTTTTACTGTCAATTTCGGTTTAATGAAACCTTTTGTACATCAATTATAAACGTATATTGATTCAAAACTCGCATGGAACCTATTAAAACCAAACAAGTATTTTAAAACTATATTTATTATATTTTTAAAGTCTACGGGTAGTTCCTCATTTCCTTTTAATAAGCATTTTTCAATACAATCCCAAACACCCAAACAATCCAAAATAATATTTCTTTTTGAAAGGCAAAGAGTTTTCATGGTTTATGCAGTGAATCCTGATTTTCACCTGATCCTCAACAGTCACCACGTACCTGTAAGAAACCTGAGGGATCGTTTTCTTTGATGACTTCTAAACAGTACTCCATCAGCCCCGTTGACTGGCGTAACTTCAGGGTACAGTGATTAATCTGGTCCCAAAC
Source organism: Ambystoma mexicanum (assembly GCF_040938575.1). Classification (NCBI taxonomy): domain Eukaryota; kingdom Metazoa; phylum Chordata; class Amphibia; order Caudata; family Ambystomatidae; genus Ambystoma; species Ambystoma mexicanum. The sequence continues at coordinate 1,236,802,979 of NC_090927.1, read as the reverse complement.
AACCTGGAAAACAAAAGGAGTGCAAGTGGAAGACTCTATGAGTGCTCTGCGGTAACTGGATCGGTTCAGCAGCAAACCCGGTATGTCGTCTCTCGGTGGTCTTCAGGATTTTGGGGCCAAGTGGGTAATGTCACATGGTGTGTAATTAACCCCTCTGTCATATCACACTTAGAACAGCGCTGCCCCTTGAGCCTAGAAACGATTTGTCTGTGTGTGCGCATGCATGGGTGTGCGTGCCTGTGTGTGTAGTTTTGTAATACATAACTGGTGCACCCAAGCACCCTATGACACCTTACATTCTCAACTGAAATGGACTACGGTCCCCGAGGGCGTTCAACCTACCAGTACTTTGAGGTCATACCAATGATATATAGAGCGCTATATAAATGCCAAATACCATAACATAACAGGTGTTAAGGTGCAGCATGACTCTGTCTTCTGAAGAGATCGCTTTCTATTCAACTGAATCCCCCGTTTTCACTTTTCCTGAACTTCTTTCCAACCTCATGGAGGGCTCTGGTCCTCTGGATAATAGCCAGAACCTTAAAAGGTGGTTCTCTGTATTGATAAAACATGATCCGGGTACCTGTAACCAAAGATGAGTTGTATGTGCAGACTACAATGTAACATTACTATTCTCAGTTGAAATACAGTACTATCCCTCCACCCCCACCCAGTGTTGTCCAACCAGCCCTGTGAGTTGAGCTGGATCCTACAGGCCAAGGAGAACAGCTGCACACCACATTAGACTTATTTGTGCATGCCCCCCTGATGTCAGCAGGGCACACGTTCCCAAATGGGCACACCTTTTTGAATCATTGTGAAATTGTTTATGGTAAATCCAACATCCTGAAAACTCTTCCTTGTCAGGATGTGTTATCTACATGCAATAGTTCATGGTAGCTGGAGACCCTGCTAGCTGTCATGACCTTTGGAGAGAAAAAACGATTGTGTCCCCCCCATAATCCTTTACCTCCAGCTATATTAAATTAAAAAAAATATGTATTGATATCACACCTACTCCATTAGTAGACATTCTTTGAAAGAACAGTGAGCAATGAAAAATCACCAAACTGGAATGTGTCTCTTTTTCTGGAATTGAGCAAGTCAGTTTGCCGAATGTATGTGCACCTGTCATGTGATTAACCTTGACAGCATAATAACAGTTGTCGTTGTCCTTTTGTGTTGGCTAACAGCTGCGCATGCTCCAGCAGAACTGAATGCGTGCTATGGAAGCATGTTCTCAGTGCCGGACTCATTTCAAGAGAAGCAGCCTCTTTCGCAACGTCAGAACTGACCCAGCAGCCAGTCAAACACTCACCTTGAACTTATGCTCGCGTTCTTTTGTTACTTTTGTGAGAAGCTTTGCTTTTTGACGATTCATGGCGTCTACCAGAGCGTCACACTGTGCAACAAGGCAGGCTTCGTACTCAAGGCCATTTTCCTAAAGGTAAACCAGGACAAAGAAATACAGTTATAAAAAAGTGATACAATGACCTGTAGATATGTGTCCCCATGCTTAGCATACGCAGGGCTCATGAAGGACTACCACTGACACCCATTCAAGCCATTATTTGCCATCAAAGTCACTAATAATACATAGACAGATTAATATTAGGGATACATAAGGATGACCAAGACTAGTCTATTGACATGGCTTCTTAGGAGCTCATGTTCATCAATGATGTAACGCCCCCTTTTGCCCTGCACTTTTGCACTCCGCTGGGCAAAGTGAGTAGACGCTGCCGCTGCATAATAATTGTGAGAACCGTTTGCCATGATCACTTGGCAAGCGGTGGACACAATTGCAATTAGAATTAAATGTTGCCTGACATGCTCGCATGGCGGGCAGGGTTTAATTGTAATTGTACACTCTGCCTGCAATGCGATCATGGCAGTCAGCCAGCCCATACAATTGATCCCTATGGGGCCCACCTGCTTTATGCATCTCAGGCATTTGCCCCCGCATAAAAATCAATGCCGGCGTAAATGCTGGAGCATATGTATGATGGAGAGGAAGGAAGGTGGAGAACACGTAAGTTGCATTCTGGCCTTTCTCTCTGCCAAACAAATGATTGAATATGTGGACGCGAATGAAAGGCGTTAAAGCCTTACTCAAGGCCTTTAGGTTACCGTTCACATTAAGCCACAATTTAAAAGGAGCTTCTTTGGGCCCGATTAATGGAATATTTGCCCGGTTCAAAGTGAATTTGCACTGCTGAAAAGTGACTTTGCACTGCCGACACAAACTCTGATTCATGGAACCGTGCAAAGTGTATTTTTGTACTGTAAAAATTACTATGCGCTGACTTTGTACTGACTTTGCATTGCATAAATACACTTTGCATGGTTCCATGAATCAGAAGAGCCAATACATATGATTACAGCATAAGTAACGTGATCAAACCCATTATAAATTTCACTTTGCAAACATTGAACACCAAATGACCCATGAGAAATTTGCCCAGATTTGATAAAGGCAAACCGCCGAAACACGTGTCATCGGAAGGGCACACTGCTATTTGTCATTAAACTTAGAAGATGCACTTGGCACAAGTCTCTGAGGATTTGTTCCCATTCTGGAAAAGTGACATTTACTTTCTATTTGATTTATTTTATGTAATGAATATATGTAAGGCACCTATACAAAAAATTGTGTTTCAAGCCACCACAGGACAAAAAAGGGGGAGGGGGAACAAGGGAGAAAATGACAAAAACGGTCCTACTAGGTCTTGTGACATTTGGGTCATGCAAGTGCAGAGCAAGAAGTGCGGGGGGGGGGTGGCGCCGGTCTGCGCAATGAGTGAAGTTCTAGGGTGGGAAGGGAAAGCAGGGTAAAGAGGAGCAGGAGCAAGTGCTCAGGGGAGGCCAGGAAGGAAAGTGCCTGGGACTGCAGCTGTGCGGGTCCACATGCTAAGGGCGAGGGAGGGGAGTGGACTGGGCGAGGATGACTGGAGCCCTGTAGAACTCAGAGGGAACCAGGCAGCCAGTCACTGCGACAGTGGGAGGAGTTAGCAGGGGAGGGGGAGAGGGAATAAAGATGAGAAAAGGAGGATCTTGAGGAGCTTCCAGAATTTAAGGAGACCCCGCTCAAGCCTGAGAGGGGCAGGGAGACCATTCCAGAGGAAAGAGATCTACCCCCTACTCTTTGCTTAGAGAAGCATCTGATCTGCAGAGAGTTGGAGCTAGAAGACAGAAGGGCTCTAGCAGGGAGGTATTTAGGGAGAGTTGAGTGTAGCAGGGTCCCAGGCCCCAGAAAGCCTTGTAGTTGATGCAAGGGTCTTGAATTTGATAGTAGCAGCAAAAAGGACGCCAGCGGAGGGACATACGTGCTGGAGAGATGCATTCCCTGGGTTTGAGGCCAAGGATATGTCTTGCAGTCCTATTCTGGATTAGTTGAAGAGGGCAAAGGGAGGATAAAGGAAGATTGAGGAAGAGGCTGTTGCAGTAGTCCAGCCTAGAGAGGACCAGAACTCTAGAGAAATCGAGTTTCTGAGGGAAGGTGAGGAAAGGGAGAATGCCTCTCAGGAGGTGCAGCCGATAGTTCCCTTCTTGGCAAGGTCCGCAATGTGAGGAGAGAAGGAGAGAGAGGAGTCAAAGAGGACACCAAGGTTTTTTGCCTCACAGGAGGGCGAGGGCAGGGGACTCAAAGAGGGCAGCCAGACAGTGTGAGGGAAGGTGTGGGCTGGCGTCCTGATGAGAAGGATCTCAGTCTTACTGGCATTAAGGAAGAAATCATTGAAAACACACCAAGACTGAATAGCAGTAAGACCATCAGGGATGAGAGAGGAGCAAGTGGAGGCAGAAGAGGAAAGCCTCAAGGAGAGCTGCTGCGTGTCCTCTGCATAACACTGGAAGTGAGGGGAGAAGGAGGAGATCAGATGGGCCAGGTAGATGTTGAAAAGCCATACGAGAAGATAGAGCCTTGAGGGACACCACAGGTGGAAAGGGTGATAGGGGAAAGAAAAGGGTCCATGAGTGAAAGGTTGAACAGGCGTTTGGAAATCCAAAGTTGATATTAGCATGTTCAAAAAACGAATACCGAAGATGAAGCATCAAGCACTTGATAAAAAGCGGTGAGAAGTTCACAATCACTGCTTTCCCAAAAGACTTCAAAACCAATATCACTTACAACTGAAATGCCACTACTTTGCCATAAACGTGTAATAGGTGTTACTCCACCCTCATGGAACATTGTACATGACAATAAAGTAAATCATTTTGTTAACACACAAACTCACACACACACCTCTGCGGTTGCTAATGACGCAGAGGAGCTTTTCTATGGTAACCCGTCAAACGCGCAAAGCTATCCATAACAGGGCAACGTCGTCGGGGTCGGACTGGGCCATAAAATTGTCTCGGGCACCAATGAAAAAAGGGCTCACGGTTGCAAATGGCTATTCATTCCTTTTGTGACACTGTTTGAATAGCACCCAAGGGGGAGTTTTTTGATAACGTGTAATGCACGTTGTGCATTTTAAAGAAAATGTATTCAACAGCACTGCTCAAAACTACTAGTGGCTGAGTGATTTAACTCATTAAAGTGGCCCAATTTTGGCCAAAAAAGGTGGCCCACATTAACCGAAAGAAACTGGACCAAACCAGCATTTTGTGTTTCTGGTTCGGTCATGGGCCTATTGCCCTAAAGGCTAGTCCGAGCCTGAGCAACGTGCAAAAACGGGTATTAGTGCATTACACCAGTAGAGAATATCAACAACAGCAGTACTCACGTTTTGCACAGAAAAAAAACTATTATCACAATAGAGAATGATGGTGTTACCTGCTCTGTTTATGCTGTGTTTACTCCCGGGTATTTTTGCCTCTGTAACTCATTTTGCCCCCCAACCCCTTGCTGGGCTGCAGTGCCACTTACCACCCTTATCGTAACGGACACTCCGCGTATGTTAACCCTGTGCCGCCCCAGAAACTTTGTATGTTATTGTCTCTTTTGTTCAGCCACGCCATACCTAGGTTATGTTCCCCTCTGCTGCCCTATACACCTAAGGGATTACAATCGCCCCATGATATCACTCGCCATCCATCCCCTTCTTTCTGGACTAGAAAGAGAGAACGCCTAGCAGTTCGGTAAGATGGCTCAGCGGGTTAAGCACTCGTTGCTGTGATCTGTCGCAGGTTCAAATTCTGGCAAGGTCGACCTCAGCCTTTCATCCTTCCGAGGTCGACGAAATTAGTACCAATTTCGATTGGGTAATAATGTATGTAAATAGGTGCTACGTAAAGCGCTGTGGAGAAAAGCGCCATATACATATCTAATTCTTCTTCTCTGCATAGGTTTTTTGATGCAGACCCTGCATCTCTGTGGAGCTCTCTTCTGAATGGTGGATTGTCTGCATGGGGTCTTTGGCGATAAAGACACATACCCCAGAAATATCAACTGCACAACTGGCAATTCTTTTACATTTGCACTGCATGGCGATTGTTTTTGGCATTACCAAAGGAGAGTTTTGATTCTTTCAGAATACGGAATGCACGAGAGCATTTCTAGCACCTGTGCATTTTAAATAGGTACTTACCTCATTTGCACAAAAGTGCTCCCGCCCGGGAATTCACACGCAGCCGAGCGCACGGTCTGATTGTAGAGCAAGCCCCCCAGGCGAGCCACAACCAGAGGAGACGGAAACTGTAGCACATGTCCCCCATGGAGAGAAAAGAGGGTCTGAAGGCCTTTTCAGGAACCCACGCCCAGTGGGCTTTGTGTAGCGGGTGGTCCTTGTAACCTCTCAGAGCTATGCCAGAGGCTCTTGGAACACATCCAGGCAGTGAAGTGGGAGCGGCTCAGCCTGGCTTTACATCAGGGTAGCATGCTTGGCCTGACTCTTCGGGGGGAGGGGGGTGTGCAGTGAATTAAGCGACTGCACACACCTACTTGGATAAACCCAGAGCCAGAGGCATTGCTAGGGGGGTAGCTGAGGGGGCTATAGTCTTTTGGTTGTAGTCCCGGGTAGAATCTCAGGGGCTACAACCAGAGACGTTTTTATGGGAGGGCAAAAGGGGCACTTGCCCAGGACCCCCACCTTGGAGGGGGCCCCACAAGGCTGCCTGATCTAAAGAAGTAAGATTCCATTGTTCACCAGTCTTAAATATTACACGTCAGCAGGTTATTTTATGGGGTGCCTTTCTGTTTTGGCAAGTGCATTCTACCTTGATCAATTCATCATGTATTGCTTTCTGTGTTCAATGTGGTATACATAGTTTGTGTGTTCCTTATGGCACAACTCTGTAGCATTCGTTCCTTCCTGTAGGAATTATGTTGATTATGTGCAATAGGCAATGGTGAAAAGCATATTGATAAATTGAGAGCCACAATGGTTCAAAAGTTAGCTCAGTGTGTGAAGCACCCATTGCAGAAAGATGTGTTCATATGCTAAATTAGAATATCACATTCCAGCAATTCTGCCTGAGCCTTTCCTATGTCTGAAGTTTATAAACCTGCCTGCATATGTACTTGGTCTTGTAGCACAACAGGTGCTATTATCGGCAATGTACCTGCACCAGATAGGGGTAGCTATAAAAACTAACATATCATCTGTATGGTGAAGGTCTAGAAATTGGTTTGTTCAGAAGGAGTGTTGTAAAACCTAGGCAATCGCCTCCAACGATGGCATAAACTGTTAGTCCAATAGGTGAATAAGTATCCAAATTACTATGGAACAACAGCGTTCATGCTTGTATCCTGGATTTGCCTGGAGATGATACAGTGATCCTGATCAAATCATCTAGTATATATCTTACATTACTGTGCTGTCTTCTGTGAGGTGTGCCTTCTTGCATGCTGCTGGTATCGCTTAGCCCATTACTTGATCTTTCTTCTTACGTAGGCCATTTGGGTGGAAGGGTTGGTAGACAGAAGAGAGTGGACCATATGTTGCAGGCCTCAGGCAAGCATATTTAAAGGCCTGCTTGTTTCACACAAAAAAACGGTTTCCTTTTTGGTAAACGTCAAAGGTTTTTATGCACGTTTATAAATGAAAATGTCACAAGCCATTGTTTTGGAAGTATTTAAAGCTTTAAAATGCAAGAGACACACCCAAACTAAATTTGTTTAATCCCATCGATTAGTATGCTGATTCTTATATACTTCCCTTGATGATGGAGAGAATGAAGCTAGAATCATTCCCATTTTGCATAATACCCCTCTATAATATTTTGTTTTAAAATGGTCATGTTTGGTAATGTGATTTGTATACTTTCCAAGTCCGTTTTTTATAAAATGAGATTGTTTTAGTTCATGGTAAGAACTGGGAAAGAAAGTGTTCAAATGCAGAAATTGCATAGTTGCACAAATTCCAGCTTCACCTCTTAACCAATGTGTGATCCTGGGCATCTCATTTAACCTTGTATTGCCTAACCTCTCAATATTGCCAGTCCCTAAACCTTTCAAAATTGTCAGCCCTGTCGAGTGATTTCCTTCTCATGGTATGATCTTCATAAAAGCCTTATTCATGGTTTCACTGTGTTAATAGTGAGCATATGTATATTGCACACCACAGGCATTGGTTCTCTTGATATCTAATTGGCAACACTGTTTGAAAACCATATTCCACTTCTAGTCTCAGTCTATCTGGATAAAGGCACCTTCCTGGTAGCTTCTAATCTGCCTCCACTATCCATGCTATGGTATGTGTAGCGTTCTCATTCCTTCCAATTGGTGGTCTCTATCCATGCATGAGCAGTTTTGAATTCTGTGAGGCAGCTAATATGAGTTCTCTGTCTATTATGGGTTACATGTATCTTTTACATACAGGCCTGCATTAATACTACATCTACCTTCCTGGATGTTATTGATAAAAAGTATCCAGTATGTACTAGAATAGTAACCCCTTCGTAGACTGCTAATGTTGCTCTTCAAATGCTACTTGTTTATCATTCTGATTAGAGCAAGAATGAAGAGGGCAAGGGGACTTAAAGGGAGTAAACAGGCTTATTATGCTGCAAGACAGCATTTCAACCTATAGCTTGTGAGCGCGACGGGTGGGGGGCGCAACCATTATTCTTGATCCCTTCATTCCTTTGGTTTAGTGGAGGGGGGCCCCAAAGATGTCCGTGCCCAGGGCCCCAAAAGTGCCTAAAATGGCCCTGGCTACAACCAAAAGGCTAGCTAGCCCCGAGTCCGACAGTTCCGACATTAGCGTAGCCCCGGATTTTAGAGCCCTGCTGAAAGGACAGGGTATCCTCTCTCGCTCGACCATAGTGGCAGATATGAATGGTCATTTGACATAACGCATTGTGGCATATCTGCCGGGCAGCCACAGGGGTGCCCGTGCGGCAGATTTCGAGCAATGCCATGCATTGCAGAGAACATAAGGTCCATGAGTTCAACATTGTTTGTTTGTTTGTTTGTTTTATTCATTTTTTGTGCGCGCCAGACCCAAGGGTAGCAGGGCGCAATGACAAGAAAATGCGAAACTTACAAGGTTACATCATAGCACAGTGTACATTAGAAATTACAGTAGGGTCACGAGGTTGCATCATAGCACAGTGTACATTAGAAATTACAGTAGGGTAATTTATAACAAACAAACCAACAAACAAACCCTGAAATCTTGGGCTGTAGGCCTGAATACCGAGTGTGTGAGTCTTCAGACCGATTTATACCGCCTACGGCACACTATTTTAAGACTCCTACCAGGAGAGAACTAGGGTCACTTGATATTAGATTTATGAACTGATTGGGTTTTATGAATGATAATAGTATAGGTTTTAATAATCTTTATAATGGATGCTGTGTGTGTTTAAATGAAACAAAGCTGAACGATATATAATATGCAGAGGTTTTAAATTGTATCACCTTTGCAGATCGTAAAATAATGATTGTTTACTGCTGTATAATGTATTTTGTAAAGGTTCTTATAGAGCCATATAGAAATAAATAAATAAATGAGGCACCCTAAAAGCCCAATGTTATGGCTCAAATGGAGACTAAGCGCTCGCTTCAGAGAGCCGCGTGCAACCTGTAGTTACAGATTGGAATGTGGGCTAAGGCGATTCCTACACCTATCTGCCAAGGGCAACACATTCAGTGCAATTCAGGGGGCTGATAATAACGCCCATTCCAACAGCACATCAAAAGAGAGGAAACCAGGATTAAGACTTACAAAAAACATTTTCTTTTACTATATTGGCTTGTTATGCATTATAAATGTGTTACTGCACATCATGCACTCCTTATTACATCATTAAGTGCATTAAGAGCTTAAACTTGCTCAGCGTGGAGAGCTCACAGGTTATGCAGTTGCTCCCGGAGCAGGGCAAGGCCTGTACTTTGAAAGTTTGATTTTGGGCAGGGCCGACTCAGACCTTCCCCTCCAGAGATCGATAAGTTGAGTACAGGCTCGGACTGACCTATAGGGCAATAGGCCAATGGCTGAACCAAAAAACGCTCAAAATGCTGGGTGAGGGTCCGTTTTTTGGGTCAAAGTGGGCCACTTTTTTGGCTGATTGGGGGTCAGTTTGATGAGTTACTTCACTATGCGGCTAATAGTTTTGACCGGTGTTGCTGAATTAATATTCTTTAAAATGCATAATTTTAATCACATTTTATCAAAAAAGTCCCCCTTGGGTACTATTCAAACAGTCTGTCATGAAAGGAATGAATTGCCATTTGCAACTGTGGGCCACTTTTTCATTGGTGCTCGAGACAATTTTATGGCCTAGGCCGACCCTGGTTGAGTACCATTACATCAATAATAGAAAATTGTTTCCAGCTAACGGCGGTTCATGAGGTATGTGAAAAGTGGCAATGCCACAAAACAAGTTTATATAAGCAGAGGTCAACATCACAACAACAACAAAAAAACACTGGGTGAGTGCACAATCACTGGCAAGCTTACCTACACCTATCCATTTACTGATCACGTTCCCAGAATATCGTGATGCATCTTATTTCTAATTGTATAGTGTTTACTATTTATTGATCGATTCTAAGTGATCCGACCGCGGCTGCTCTTGCCGCGGCCAGAAAGTTTGCACGAGAACGGTGCGAACTACCAAAAGTTTGCACCTTTCTCATGCGAACACACTTACATACTACGGGGGCTGCAGGGGTTTCCCCCGCAACCCCCGCTCACTATACTATAAAGTATAGTAAGCGGGGGTTTGTGGGGGACACCCCTGCAGCCTCTGTTTTTTGTTTTCTCACGGGTGTGCTCCGGAGGTGTCCCCCATGACACCCCGCTCACTATACCACACAGTATAGTGAGCGGGGTGTTGCGGGGATCACAGCCGCAGCCCCTGCAGTTTTGTTTTGTTTTTACTTACCTGCAATGCTACCACCAAAGGTTCGAACTTCGGTGTTCGAACCTTTGGTGGTAGCATTTTTTGGTCGTATTGTACGGTCGGACCTTTGTTTTCGGTCCGATCGTACAATACCTATTGATCACGTGATGTACTCTCCCTGAACATTTTAGGTAGAACTCTTTGGGCTGACTAATCTGTTTTACATTTTTATAAGTACTTGGAAACAGGATGAATTTCTTGATGGTTTTAACCTAAAACAATGAAATATTTACATTACTTTAATTAAAAAGGATTCTGCGCTCATGGGATCCAGCACGTCTGGCAACTTCTTACCGACTTGCAGAAAAACCTGAAAGTCCTAACTTAGCTATCTACAGGAAGCGTGTCTGTCCATAAAGGTACACGTCACTTCCGAAGGAGTGGGCAACTGGCGTGAAATAAACACAGGCGACACTGGAGAGATTGATCAAGCTCCCAGGACAAGTGAGTGCCAGCAGTGCCCATATATGGAGCTAATTGACCAAAGGAACTCTAAACAAGAAGTCAAAAGTATCATTCAATGGACAAAACAGAGAACAGCTTCGGATAACAGATGCGAATAAGAGAACATTCCCTCCTGTTGAGCCACATGGCAGTGCTGAAACGTGTAGAGGGTTTTCTTGAGGGTTATTGAAGATTTTGCACAAACTTATGATAGCAATATGAGAACTTAAATTTGAGATGTTTCCATTAAGGGTCTTTTGCAAAGGAAAGAATCATAGTAAGCATAGGTCTCTTTCTTAGTCATGATTTTATTACTAGAAGCAAAACTGAAAAAATATTCTTTCTTCCGTAAGTCACATTTAAACAAGTGGTAAGTTAAGATTTGGTCATAAAGCTATTAACTTGGATCAAGAACTGGCTATGCTACTTTGCAAAATAAAACAATTAAGTATCTAATCGGAATACGTCTGAAAACTATTTAATAAATACATTTTCCCTATCTGGTATTGGCACAACAGTTCTCCAGACATATTTTTTCTTACGTCACTCTCGAATGTTGATGGTCTCTTTTGGGTAGGGAACAGGTTCAAAGATCTGCAGTCCAGCTTATGTGAAGCGCGTTGCTTGTCCTCCGTGCTCTGCGCCCTACAAAAGTGACATTCTGCACGCCATATGAATACCCCAGTTCAGAAAGGAGGCGAATAAGTATAGCAGTCATCACTGTTTCTTTTTATTTGTCTATGTATTCTTGTTGATTTAAGAACGTGGTGTCATTTCCACGATAAATGACTTACGAAGTAGGCAACAACAGAAAGCAAAATGGGTCCCAGGGTGAGATGCCTTCATATAGGTGCATTGTTGCATTGACATACCATAAACCAGCGACTGGGACAGGCACTGGAGGTCCTCACCACATTTTAAACACTGAGAGCCGAAGGCTAGAATTGACATATTTACAAATCAGGATGGAGTAGTCAGAGGGCATAAAGCAGGAGAGGCGGACTGGGCAGTTTGTTTGGCTGGCAAGGGGTGTAGGGGGGTAGGGAGTGTTGCTTAGGTGTCTCCTTCCATTGCTAGCAGGTGTTGTTTGATCCTCGTTTTCAAGAGTTCCACAGAAGAAACAGGTTTAATGGCCAGTGGGAAAACATTCCAGTGGAGTGGAAAAAGTAGGGAAAAGGAGCAAAAGCAGGAGGAGGCACGGGGGCAGGGGAGTGAAGGGTTGCGAAGAGTCGTGAAGAGTTTGAGAGTGAGAGTACATAAAATGCATTCAGTGAGCTAGTCTGGGGGTGGACCAGTTTATAGTAGAATAGCAGGAATTTAAAGAGAAAGCGATTTTTCATGGCAAGCCATCCATCATGGGGTTGGTAGGTAGAGGTGGGTGGGGATCTGGGTAGAATGAAAGGGGTGCGTGCCACAATGTTGAGGTCTATGTTAAGGGGAGCAAAAGAGTGGTGGTGTAGAAAATGAAGTAGGCTTGCACAGTGGTACAGTTTGAGCAGTTGAGTAGTGTGTGAAGATTGGGCAGATTTTTCGAATGCTTAGGCAGGTGAGTCTGGCTACCCTCCTAAGTGGCTGTGGCTGTGATGAACTGGTAGAGTTTCGGGTCACTGCCCTGGAGAACCCCAATGTTGCCAGCCATGGGTCAGGGGGTAAGGACATCAGGGGGAAGGAAATGGGAGTGGGGATGGCATTGGAAGCCGGGAGAAAGATGACTCGGCTGTTGCAGAGTTAAGCATTAGGGAGCCTAGAGACTTCCAGTGTTGGATGGCGGTTAGGCAGTTAGTTATGTATTCAGAGATTGCACAGGTGAGGCATGGGAACCTTAGCATTCCTGTGGAAATGCAAAGAAACATAATCCGTCCGGACCATATTATAGAAGAGGGCCCCAATCTGGCAACAGACGAAAGGATAATCTACCATCCAACAGTTTTAACCACTAATAGATACCAGACACTAGAGCCTAGTCAGTGCGGTAACAGTAATGCTATGGGCCAAAAATTGAGTGAAAAGGCATACCTACAATCTAGCTTAATAGAGGGGGACCTAATCTCAGCACCATGGGAGGTAAATAGTGATGCCTTGAAGGTGCCGGTGGGGGGTGGGGGGGGCAATGAACGACGGATTGATGCACCTGTCGAGTAACCCGGGTAATAGTACATGCTTAGAGGAGGAAATACAATGGAACACTCTGTTCAATCCTTTGAGGACTGCATATGCAGCAGTCATGTTACATTGGCGTTAGATATGATGAAGGTCATTAAAAACATTCCCACAGATATAAACCTAGCGTTCTCCCTTTCCCCCTTGCACTTTTCCCTTTCCCGTCTACCCTTGCACTTGCGCGATCTGAATGACACCTGGCCTAGTAGGATCGTTGTCTGTCTCCCCTCGTCCCCTCCCCCCCGCCTCGTCGCGCCTTGAAACACTTGTGTATAGGCGCGTTACAAATGCCATATCATATCATATCATATCAAGGATAAACTATTCGGGATGCATGTTTTGTCACCAAAGTTAGCTTGTCAAAAGAGAATTATGTTGGCCAGGAAGCTGCTGGGAATTCCCAGCAACATACTAAGAATAGCTTGGAAGTGAAAATCAGTCAGGCAATTCAAAATGATGTATCAAAAAATGCACCCCAACCAAGTTAGTAGCCCCCAGTGACTCAAACATAAGACACATAAACAGACAACCGATGATTGGACAGTGGCCGAGTAGCTCTGGGTGGAGGTTAGGGGCATGAAGGGAAGAAACATGCATCCAAATCATAATAGTCAAAGATCAAGGAGGGGACATTATGTATAGATAGTGAAATGTACCAAAATTAAAGCAGAATTATAGTGAACATAAAGACACTCTATTGAACAAGGTCACGCATTTGGTTAGACATGTGAGGGGATGTTGTTCTATAATTCGGGAAGATATAGTGGATTGCGTTCGCTACCCAGCTACAGATAACATTGGGAGAGACTTCATACAGTTATATTTTAGGAGCATCCATCTGGTGGAGGGGCTGGTATTGTGGAGTAAAGATAAAACCACCCAGATGGGGTTAATATAGAAATCAGAGCCAGACCAAATAGGGACACTAGTAGCAGCCCATTATCCAATGATTCTGAGGTAGGGAGGCCTAAGAGATAAGGAGATTCCCTGCTGGTAGGACAAGAGGGTAGACCTTGAAGACCAGGTTAGTGTATGACTGGTTTATCAAATGACTTGGGCGTATGGCTTGAGGGCATGGATTGACCATTGGTGCACTGCGTGAAAGTTAGTGAACCCAGAGCCATCCACATAGGTGGGGCTTCTGCTATTGCCGTAGTGCATTTCCTGTCGTGGCACGTAGCTGGTTTGGTAAGACACCAAATAGATGATTCATGGAAAGCATTCCTACGTTCATTCCAGGAAACTTGGGCAACTGTACCAACATTATTCCAGGGATATGCTTGCTACGATATCACAGCGTTGCAAGGGACGAGGGGTAGGTCAAGTGCAGGGCTGGCAATCTGGATAGTATTCTGCACTAATCTCCACCATGGAGGTGGTAGATTGTAACAACAGTGACATCCAGCAACTTCGGATAGTGGTCGGGGAGGGGGGGGAGGTTGAATTTCTGCTCTCAAATTTGTATAATAGACCGAACAAGGGGAATGGGTTATCAACAGTTAACTGTGTAAAAGGGTTCATTGAAAGATGGTTAGAAACCCACCAAACAAACCTAAACCTCAAATATGAGCCCTTTGTTGGCGATGGCTGGGTTAATAGAGGATGAAGATGAAGCATGGGACATGTCTGACCTTGTGGCATCAAAGCCACAAAGACAACATAAATGCACCCAAGATGTTGCACGGACATGGGCTTCATTGAACCTAAGCGCATGTATGGTAGAACAGGAGGGTACACACCAGCATAGGTGACCTTTAAAAGTGGGCAAGGCAGGCGTCATATAGACTGCATCCTTCTTGACCTAAGTTCATGGCCCATGTTCAAATCATTTAAGGTAGTGAGAAGGGCAGACAGTGCTCACCAACCGCTAGCACTAGCCCACGATATAGGAACCGTTGGGCAAAATGTGAGAAGTAGTCACCAGAGGGCGGTCCTGATTAACATTACCGGACATGTGAGACTTACAGTAAAATAAGGAAAGATTAATAAAGAGAAGGCACTCCCAAAAATGTATCAATAAATAAGCCTTCCCTTAGAACGGTTACTAATCGATACCTCAGTTTTGCAGAAGGACCTAATCACCCATGACGAGGAAATAATGGATAAAATCAAACCCTGCGTTACAAAACTGCGCCGTAGTGTGGAGAAAGAAGCTGTAAAACCACTGCATGGTTCGATAACGAACACAGACACGCTAAGCAGCGCTTACTAGGGTGTCTTAAAAATACTATTAGCTTAGACAGTGGGGGGATAGGCGAGGCAAGATCTCAATATAAGAAGTTGATACAGGACAAAAAAAATGAATATGCCAAAGGGGCTTGGCAATCCCTTCTGGAAGCAATACATAACAAAGATATGGTGAAATACTGGAAGTTGATGTCTTTTTCTGCTAGCGAGAAAAGCAGCATCATTCAAGGTTGTATCACGGAGAGTACTTTGTTCAATCACTTTAAAGAACTATACAGAGAAGACAGAGTGTATAGTACAGAGGAGGTGATCTGCCCCAGTCTGGAGGAAGAACAATGTGCATCTATGGCATTTACATGAATTGAAATAGAGAGAGCTATACTGGCTCAATGCAGTAATAAAGCCCCCGTCCGGATAAAGTACCAGTGGACATATATAAAAGTGATGAAGTGATGTGGGTTCCATATTTTCTGCACCTTTTTAATGCACCGGCAGCGTCCAATATGCCCAAGAATCATGGGGCTCCTCTGAGATAGTCCTACTGTACAAGAAAGGGAGTTATGACTGCCCATCTAACTATAGGCCAATTTCCTTAAAGTGGGAGTAGTGAGTATATGGCAGTGCGCCTTCCCTGGGTTAAGTAGAAGTGGTGCTCTTCAAAGGTTCAGCCTGGCAGCAGACCTTAGCAGAGACAGATACAGCTAATCGAAGTATATGGTTTTGCAAAGTGGAGGTATGATAAGTTTGAATCATGCGCCTGGGCTCTTAAAGGTTTAGAGAAAATAATTTGCGAAAAAGCAAAGGAGAAAATCAGGCAACATCCAATATAAATCAACAGATAATCTAAGACCAACCAAGAGTTTTTTTAAATAACAAATAAAAAGGTATCACAGCAGCAACAAGTTAACGAACAGGAAACACGTGAGATTCCAGGATCCAATAGAACAAGGTAGTTCAACTTCAAGGTCTGTAACTGGGGTTGTAGAGGGGGGAGAAAGTGGGGGAGAGGGAAACAGAACAGGAATGAGAACACAATCGGAACAAAGAAGGGAAGTAAAAGAAAAGAGATAAACTTGGTACTGATAGACCATTAAGTGAAACAGACATAAAGACGCTCAACAAAGGCCTATCTTTTGCCCCAAACATGAGTACAGATTATATTCACCTCCAAATTGACACCTTCAAATTTGTGAGAAATTAAAGTTGAAAAAAATTCTTCCCAATAGAGAAGAAGAAACTATAGAACCACCCATCAGTGACTTATCTATTAGGAACTTTGTGGACACAAGAATGCTTTTATCTCTGGAAGACAACTTGGAGCTACCAGAGACTGACCTAATTGATAATTTAGAAATTCCCATTAGTATACTGAAGGAACATAAACTGAAACCAATATCCAAATTCATTCCTATCATCCACCAAGGTAATTGCATAGACGCCTTTCATAAGGCAGTAATTAATGACATAGAGAAAAGAATAGACAAAGACCAAAATAAGCCCCATAAGAAAAGCACTAACAACCTAGGTTCAAAGGAACGATTAGTAATCAAAGACCTAACAATGCACAGGGACATAATCATCAAAGAGGCAGACAAAGGGGGAAACATTGTGGTCCTAAACTAAAGTGATTATATCAAAATGGCAAACCAACACTTGAACACCCCAGGTTGCTATTTTTACAAATGCCACAGTAAGCTTCTGCTCAATGACGGTGAGAGATCATCTATATATATATAAATGAAAATGTAAATGTTCGTTTGTTTAAAATCTTAAATCTCTGAAAGTTCTTCAGCAATTGCTTTGAAATTTTGGCACAACGTTGCATTCGAATAGGCACGTGTTTTCATATACCTACTATACATAGATGTCACACCTGTGACAGGTAAAAACATGCTTTTTCTGAAAAACAGCACCATCTGTTGGACGTAAAAGTAACACACGCTATACTGAACATTTTACTGCAAAACAGCGCCATCTGTTGGACGTAAAAGCCACACATGCTATTTTACGATTCCATTTCAATGTTTCCGATTTAGAATGGCTGAAATACGTGCCGAGGAAGCAGCAGAGCGACTTGCAGTCAGACTTTAGGATGCACGGTTGCGAGTACGGCAATCACGTTCTGCAGCTTCAGATCTGCTTCGTTCTCAACAGAATGAACGCGACAGGCTGAGAGTGGCTGAAAGCCATCAACGAGAATCAGCAGATCAGCGTCAAACATGACTGCGTGCTCAGCAATCACGCAATTACAATCGCCTTGCATTCCGGTACAACCCAGCTGATGATTATAGTTTGAGCCGGCATGTTCTCATCGGCACCATGACTGAAGTGTGTCCTTATTGCAAGGCTCTGAAATTTAATGGAGAAACGAAAGGAATGTGTTGCTTTGTTAGGAAAATTAAACTGCCTCAACTTGGAAAGCCGCCAGAGCCATTAAAAACTACCCACAAGCATTGTCAAATTAAACATATTACAAACGTGCGCTTTCTCTTTTCTTTCTTCTCCATTTAACCAGACTGAGCCACAGCAAAGCGTGGCCGGGGACAGCAAGTTGCTAATATTTAGCAAACCAAAAATACCAACAATCTATTTTCTCCCCAAAATTCACAAGGAATATATTGGCCTACCGGATGTCAGACCCATTGTTATTGGTATTGGCTGGGCTACTGAAAACATGTCTAGATACAATGACAACATCATCTGACCAGAGGTATATAAACTAGACTCCTACACAAGGTATACCATGAATGTACTGGAGAACTTAAGTCAAATAGAAAGGAAGGAACACTATCTAATAGCTACCATTAACTTAAATGCATTATACAAATGCATTGAACACATATTAGCTTTGAAAACAATAGACCACACCTATAGAAACATTTCAGCATCTTACTAGCAATCTGTAGAAATGTTAAAGGAATTGTTGGACTTGTACTGAATAACAATATATTTTTGTTCAATGACACTATCTATAAGAAGATAAAAGGAACTGCAATAGGCACATGTTTTGCGCCATCAATGGTGAATCTGTCGGGGAATTTGAAATAAAACATGCATATGTACATTCAACATTATCAGGAAAACTGATAAACTGGCAAAGGTACATTGATCATGTTTTCATCATTTGGAATGAACACCTTTGGCTTACAATTCACAATGGAAATAAGTAATACAGAGGTGACCTTCCTGACCTATACATCTATATAGAAGATGGGTCAATACAAACCAGGAACCTTCGAAAAAAAACCAGAGATCAATGCAACACTACATGCAAACAGCTGCCACTTGAAAAGCACCATTGAGAACATACCAATAGGTGAGTTCACCAGAGCCAGGAGAAATTGCAGTAGAGAGCAGACCTATGACCTAGAGTGCAAACTCATTGAAGATAGGTTTCGGACACGAGGATACCCTAAAAACTGTATCACAAAAGCCAAAAACAAGATCCACACTAGAGACAGAACAGAATTCCTAACACCGAGACACAATGAAACTAAATCTGATGGGACAAAGTGAGAATGAACACAGAATGTTTTCCGAAAACAACAAGACGGTCCTAGACATCTTTAAAAAAATAACTGGCACCTTCTACTATTGGATCCAGACCTAAGAGATTATATCTGAGAATGACCGACCATAACTTACACTAAAGCCCCTACTCTCGGGAACAAGTTAAGGCCTAGCTTTATGGACACAAGCAAACACAAACAACAAACCAGTCTACTAACTGGTAACACGATCAAAGGATTTTATAAATGCAGCAGCAGCAATATGTGCAAACATGCTCTGAACAACATCCCAAACGACACTGCTACCAATGGAAAAGTAATGACAATACAGGAGTTCATCAATTGTAGAACTACCTATCTAATATATATAATTGTATGCGTATGTAATAAAATATATGTGAGCAGTACAATTTGCGAGTTAAGGACAAGGATCAGAGAACATCTAGGAAACCTCACATCACCAGAATGCAAGAGTGTCTTAGCAGAACATTGGCAAAAGGAGCACCCCGATGGCAAGAAGGCGGACATAACATTTTTTTTTTAAGAACAATCTCTGAAGGTTTAAATGCTGAAAGCGAAATGCACACTTTTCTATAGAAATGTACACCCGTTATAAACAATGTGGGAATACCAATGTACAAACAAAAAATGACTGATTTAATGGCTGACTTTATGGACATAAAGGAATGGACAGCCAAATGGGATCACTCCAATGTAAGATGACTGACAAATCAGTAAACAAAATTGAAAATAATTAGAAGAAACATAACATATGGACAGGATGGGCTGAATTCTACCGGGGACTGGATCCAAGTTGACAAGACAGCACAACAACAAGGGATCATTAGACTATCAAACAAGATTAAAAAAACAACAGGCAGACCATAAAACTGGGATACACTCGGACCAACTAGCCACTCAATGCGACAGAATGATTTCCATATAAGAAATGTACTTATCCAAACACAGAGATAATCTTCCTCAGGCAGGCAGGCAGGCACAAGCCATGGTAAAAATAGGAAAGATTTCTTAACATTAAAGACTACATTTGGCAGAATCTCCACATGCAGTACACAAACACCGATGCTAGGCAATGTATGCAAGGACAACTATGAGTAAAACCGTACCACATATGTTAATTTACAAATACATAGTGACACTGAGAAAATGCTAGACACAAATCTTCTTTCCACATTTAATGATTATATTATTAAAAGGAGTATAAAACATCTTGATTACCAAGAGTTACTTAATTACAATGAAGGCTAACCTCCGGGCTGAGAAAGAAAGCATCTCAATCATTATTCAATACAGCTAATACTCTAATCCCTCCACCATTGTCTAAACAACTTCTCAATCATTTGGCTAAACACCATTTATCCTGCCCTGCTTCCCCCTATTCTTGCTTATCACTTTTGTAGCCATTCTTTCGGTCACCTGTCTCCTCTGTTGTAGGGTTTCCTCTTGCCTCTCGAGTCTTACATGTCCGCCCTTGGACCAGGTGAACATACTTCCTCCTGTTCTGAACCAAACTATAAAAACACATCCCCTCAATGACACGTTAAGTGTTAACTACACCCCCTACCATTTTCTGGAGTTCTAACAGTATCCAGAGGAACCCTGCCTAGAGGTGTTTCTCTTTCCCTCTTCAGACAGAGACCCAAACACTCTCCCATCACCTGCATCACATACATCTCTGTGCCTTGCACCACATCCTGACAGGAATATGCCGGCTTGATAAACCTAATGTCCTCATGTTCCACCCATTCTATTCCTTCAGCCTTGCAGAGCACTCTGTCCTCCGAACCGATCACTTTCCTAGCCCTGTAAAACACGCAGCAAGCCACTTGGGAACCCTTGAAACAGGTGAGTCAACAATGAAGTCCACATGATCATCTGCCCCTCTCGCCATAGCCATAGCCTCCTGACCTCCCTAAGGGCTTTTTCTTTATCAAACTCTGATGAGATCCAGTCCAGTCATCTGGATCAGGCCGTCCTTCTCTAAATGAGCAACTAACAACACATCCCATCTAGGCCTCCTCCACACCACCTCAAGTAATAATAATAATATCTACCTATCTATATTACATATATAAAACCGAAAATCTGTTGGTTTGTTCCTCATACAATTCCACACTGTTCCACCAATCTGCACCACATTTTGCACAGTTACCTGTTGGGACCCTCTGGAGGTCACTGGCTACATCACATGTGGACACCCCAACCCATTCCCCGGAATTCAGCCCCTGAACACATGAGACGGTTGCCTGGAAGTAGTGAAAAATCAAGATGGTCGCAGAAGGACTGGCTCATTGGAAGCGTCTGGATGCTAGGAACAGATCAGGGACCTTAAAAACCACAGTTCAAGGCCCGAGGACGCAGCGTTGCCGAGATATCTGCACCGCAATATACTACACTGCGCCAGGATGAGGTGAAAGGTGGGGAGAGCGAAAATAAGGTCCCATTCGGCTACAGCACGTCAATTCTCTCCTCACTTACACGTCTGCTCCATGATTGTCAACAATTGATGAGAATGTTATCATGTCTGTCAACAGAACCTGTGTGAGGTATGGGCACTTTTTGATAGTTTCTTATTTAGCGCTACACACCCATGGGTCCCAGAGCACTGAAATAAGAGATGACCTTATTATCCCACAGATTGGTAGTCCATTTATCGACCTCAGAAGGATGAAAGGCTGAGCTGGCCATGCCAGGATTCGAACCTGCCACAGCAGGCTGCACACAGATATCTGGAACAAGCGTTCAACTTGCTCTGCTATCTGACCAGCTATGGGCAAACATATGGGTAAAAGCTACCTCTATCTCATAACCGCCCTGTCACACTCCATTACTGCCAGATCTCACCCCAACTCTGGCATCAAACAAGCACCTCAGCTGTATTCTACATGTCTTCATCTTCGACTGATTTCTTGACAACTTAACAATAAATTGGTCAGTGCCAAATACACACTTCCTACCTGGTCTCCACTACTAACTCTAAAACGGTTAAATGAAGACATTATCAAGACCCCCTCACACAATACCCCAAAATGTTCAGTCATGTTAACGTAGCTGAAGTACCTGGCAGACCTCTTTATACCCACCTCACCTTTTGCAAAACGTCCCCACTCATAGCCCCTTTGAATTCCTTCTTCGCAGCCTACCAAGTTGTCAACCCTGGAATGGCCCCACGCCCTACAGTGACTCTTTTCTGCCTTACCCACTGTGGCTTTTTCACCATCTACTGTAGTGCCGTGCTGCAAGCCCCGTTGCCTCTACAAGTTTTGTGCTTCCCGAAAATCGTTTTTAGTTTTGCTTTGAAAGTATGCATTTCGTGAAAATCTTTTTAGTATTGCCTGTCTGCTGCCTTGAAAGTATGCATTTCGTGAAAATCTTTTTAGTATTGCCTGTCTGCTGCCTTGAAAGTATGCATTTCGTGAAAATCTTTTTAGTATTGCCTGTCTGCTGCCTTGAAAGTATGCATTTCGTGAAAATCGTTCTGGCTGTGCTACTTCCCCACCCCATCCATGCATTCAAAGTGCCTGTCTGTCGCACCCTTTGCTATCCTTAAGATGCCCCTCATACGCATTCTGTGCCTCTCACACCTTCCTTCGCTTCTATTTGGTCACACAAAGGAGATCTGCCGGCATCTGCTCCACTATCAGCCCATTATCGTTACCTTGACTCTAACTACACCTCCTGTCTCCTCACCTCCTAACTTGCCCTCTGCATTATATTGTTTCCGACCCACCTGTAATTGCATGTTTGATGTAGCACCCCCAACCATGAGCGGAGGCTTTCCAAATTGTGCACCTAAATTTATGTTGCTTTTTACCTACCTGTAACTGCATGTTTGATGTAGCACCCCTGAGGCGAGGCTTTTCCAAATTGTGCACCCAAACTCATGCCGCTTTACCAACCTCTAACTGCATGTTTGATGTAGCACCCCGTACCCTGAGGCGAGGCTTTCCAAATTGTGCACCCAAACTCATGCCGCTTTACCAACCTGTAACTGCATGTTTGATGTAGCACCCCGTACCCTGAGGCGAGGCTTTCCAAATTGTGCACCCAAACTCATGCCGCTTTACCAACCTGTAACTGCATGTTTGATGTAGCACCCCGTACCCTGAGGCGAGGCTTTCCAAATTGTGCACCACTCGTGATTGACTAACCTGTAACCCATGTACTATGCACTTACTGTAACTGGCGCCCAGATGCCTCAGGGTTCGGTGCGCTGAAATAAATGTAAAAATAAATAAATAAATATCCTGTCTGGTTACCCCTGACTCAACCCGAATCTGGAAGGAGTGGGTGCCAAACAAACTTGTTACCACCCGACTCCGCCCAGGCCTTTCATCACCAGCAACTCTCTCTCATTTATTCGGTCATGCCCCTTATTGCCAGAAATACCGGCAGGGCCCTTACTCTCTCATCCTCCCAAACCTCCTAAACACTGTCTGGCCGAGCTCCAACGCACACACTTAGAAAAAATACAACCCACTAGGGAAAAACACACAGGACACCTTTTGCAGGAGAACAAGGTTTAATAACACCCAAGAAAAATACATGCCAGCAAAGAACTCTGCTCACACGGAGCGCGCAGAGAGATTCACAGCAGACATTGGAGTTTTTAATGTCCATGTCGTCATAGGTGATGTGCATTACATAGGTAACATTTTGCAGTAGCTGGTTGGTGCGACCATATACAAATACTGCCTGCTCCATCAGGGATGCCAGGCCATTGGTCCCAACTTCTCCTGTTTGTCTTCTTCCACTTGAGGGTCTTCTTTGTACGTCATCAGGCGCAAAGCTCCTAATTGGCAATTACCAACACAAATCATTGCATTCCCTATCTGTGGCCTAATGTCCACCTGGTACTGCAGACATGGGCACAGAGGATACCTTGGAGATCACGATAACTTGCAAACCCCAGCTCGATCCCAGACACGCCAGCGGCATCCCAAATCTTCCCACCCTGGTTTTAGTTTTGTTACTCACCCCCCCCAGCCGCCCCAGCACCTCGCAGTATAAATCACAGGTATCCAAGATGTGGTAAACCTGCCTTTCTGCTGTGATTTTCCTGATAAATTGGCGATCTAACAGTTTTGTGGTCGGTGGTCTGGGGCTGGCTGGTACACTGGAATGCTGCGGTCTTGGGAAGCGGGCATGTGGGAATTTTAACTTAGGGTTTGGACTGGTCAAGGTCGGAGGCTTGTGCCCTTCTTCTCGTGGGATGACCTTTCACAGGGAGCTCTGGCCCCTCTCATGGCCTTGCAGGGTGCATTCCTGCTGGGATACATGTGCTAATAGTATGAAACAATGATAAGTTTATGAATCTCTGCGGGTTTGGTCTTTCTCACTGCTGCCTATGCTGCAACCCAAACAAGCATGCACACACTTATTTCTATGTCCTTGGCCCAGGCCTACTGCCCTGGCTGCAGTGCAGCGCTAGGCCTCGATTTCAAAATGGCTGCTGTTTTCTAAGATAGCGTTCCACTCCCAGCGCAATCTATACACAAACATATGATAATATATCCATAATGCAGCTTCTATCGACACCCCTGACCCCTTTAAACTCCCCAAGCACCTACAACAGCCTCAGCCTCAACCAGAACCCCTTTGGGGCCTGGATCGATCGTCCCAGCTCCCCAAAAACACCATGGGCAGGCAGACCCTTCTCACACCCAAGTACATTACAATCCTTTTCCGTCTGATCTGTCTTTCCTTTTTGCAGTTATCAGTCCCTCCCACAATCCCCAGGGAACAGCATCACTTCCTGGCCGGTCAACCATCTGCTATCTAGAATCTCGGACACCCTAACAGCTCCAAAAAACATCACAACAAACAAAGCTTACAACATTCAAATCTACTACGTGGATGAACAGACTACTCTTGCTTCAGCAGCATGACCTGTTGCAAATCAAGCAACACCTGCCTTCACAAATCAGCCCCTGGTTCTGGTCCATTGTTCCATAATTCTCTTAATTATTTGTACCCTAGACTGCCCATGCTCCAAAATTCATATACCACAGAATGTAATTCCAGTCAGCTTGGAAGCAATGATCACCGGGGACAGCACCTTTCCAATCAGGAAGAGGATATAGTTCAACATGCCCTTATACTGGTCATCTGCCTTACCTAATTAATTGGTTCTGACTTGAGCCCCAGTTTCCTGAAAATCCTTCCAAGCCTATCAAAAGGTCTTCTGCATTGAGACTCTAAGGAGTGCAAGTACCTTCACCCTTTAGTCTTCGAAGATCCACAGGAACTGGGCTCCAACCCAGACACCTATTCAACTGTGAAGTAGGCACAGCGCCAGCAATATAGTTGCCCATCTCCATATGATATGATATGATATGGCATTTATAACGCGTCTATGCACAAGTGTTTCATGACATGCTTTGCCTTGTCCATTTCAGGCACTGCAAAACCATCTACTGAAACAACCACAGCAGCAAGGAATCAGGTCGGCTGTCTCTTCCCCCAAGCCACACACTTTCATTTCCCACCACAATTGCCACCTGTATCTTCCTGTATTCCATACCCCACAAACAAAAAGCCAGTATGACTGTGAAAAACACATTGGCCTGCCTCTCCCATGAAATAGGTCACGTTTCTGCACATCACTGTTGATCTCAATAAATACCAGTCAGGCAGAACCCATTGCATCTGATAAAATATATATCTTCCACTGCACCAAATGTTCTGGAACCCTTCAAATCTCTTACCACACTGCCGAATTCCCACTGATCCTAGCTGTCACTCTAAACCTATATTTGTGTTTTCTTACTGCACTGCAATGCCACAGAAACCTGCCTATAGAATATCCAATGTAAGCCTGGTCTCCATCGCCACAGGTCATTCCATAAGTATGTGAACACCACAAACGGTCCCTCTGTCTACTCAATGACCGTGGCACACCTATGTTCAGGGGCAGCTTTGGAAGTCACCTAGTACCCTGATACACTTGCCTGTGACCTCCCTCCTAACCACTAACAATAAAACATTCATATACAGTAGGAAATGTGTGGGCTCAGTCCTCTTCTTGGACATCAATTCCTAAAAGGTTCTGAAGCTTTCAAAGACTGGAGTTTCTACATGTGTCTGGTCCCTGATATTTATGGCGGAAAAATAGAAATGATCCGGGTGAACGGGCAAGAGGAAGAATTCAGATTACATTTTTACTTTTGCTATTTGAGCTCCCCACACATAGTTCCTCACCAGCACAATCACTTCCTTGTGCAGAATATAATCATTCACTAACTTATCTCTTGTCGCGATAAAAGGTTGATCAATTGGCTCCCCCCCACTCTTTCTTTTATAGGCTATGCAATGGAGCAATCTTCACATTTTACAGTGATATATCCCAAAGACTAGTCAGCTCCTTTCACAACTTCCTGGCTACCATTTATCCATGTCCCAAAGCCAGGTTCTCAGCCTGCAGCAGGTACCCTCAGACAGACCCTTGACGGGATGTGAACCTACCTAAGCCTGCTATCCCTCTTGAAGTATTGGTGCCTCTTCTCTGTGAGGGTACAGGTAAGCCTAACAAGCCTTCTACAGTCTGAAATTATTACAATCCCTTTTCCAACAGTTCCTTGGTTCCTGCTCTTTCTCCATTCCCCAGTCACACCGTTCTCTGCCCTCTGCCCATAGGAGTTGATAGCGCAGTGATTGCATTAAAAAAATGTCTGTGTGAACAGGCCCCTGTTAAAGTCACACCACCAGTCCACCACTTGCCCAACAGAGAATGAGGTGAACAGTGGTACGGGGGGTCAGCAAATGTTTCCTCGAGTAAAGCAAATTCCTTGCTAGCCTAATCTTATGTCAAATAGAGCATGCCGGTGAGGAGGCAATGACACTCACTCTGTTGGCTTTTTGACTGCTACAGATTTATCAGATCAGCTAGTGGGTTTTGACAGGGAAGCTATATTTGCCTAAGACTTTGCAAACCAAAGGACCGCCCAATTTATTGCTCCTTTTTGGACAAGACCAGCACTATACATGACTAAAAGTCTAGGCGCAATCTAATTAGAAGAGTGCGATCTTACTTGTGTAAGGGCCCTGCTGCAAGAAACTACTGTGAATCTGGAATGTGTGAGGCATGTGTGTTGAAACTGCTTGGGAATCTGTAGTCCAGTTACAGCACCTTAGCACCAGCATCTTTCTACAGAGGATCTGCACATCCACCCTGATAAGCAAGATTGGCAGGCCTTCAAGGGTGACTTGCCCTCTCAGCTATGTGCGGCTAGCTATGATGGTCTACAGCTGGGTTCTTAAGGATGAGGAGCAGGCCTTTGATTACCTTACTGAATGACTGGTTAATGAGTGTGGAGCTCCTCCCAGGTGACTCAAAACTGGACCACCTGGGTTTGTGACTGTCGGAATGGATAAGTGCTAGTGACGAAAGCCAGGGTGAGCAAACACCTGGAGGTCTTTGGAAACATTGGACCTCAATATGAGCTTAACTATAATTCCATCAGAATTACTGCCAAAAGTTCTGCCAAACTCTGAATATGAAGGTGAAGGAAAAGCGGTGGTAAATCTGTTATGATCTGAATGTACATAATGAGAACATGGCTCTCTAGAAGGATGGCTGGATACAGAATGTTGGAAAAGGGTGAACATTGGAGGGGTCTTCTGCCTGGCAGTGGTTTCCAGAAGTGGTGTGACATAGGAACTCTTCAAAGCACTGGTTACTATTTCTATTTCGAGTGAGCAGTTCATTAGTTTGCGAAAATAGAATGGGTTTCCATGTTGAGGATCTGTTTGAGACGTTCGGTGGGCAGCTGTCCATTGGAGGGTCAGCTTTCTTGCTAAGTTTCACAAATTATTCAAAGAATGTTTCAGACATTGTTTTAAAACTGTTCCTCGGTGGGCTTGCAGGCTGTATGTCATTGCCGGGGGTTTGATGGTTTCTTGTCAATCTGTTGAATTTTGCATTACTAATGGTTTGCTGTATTTTTAATACTCGGATTCAGAAATGATTGGTCATATCATCAGATCGTTTTTGGGTCAATGACGGTGCTTTGCGGCATCAAGTGCTGTTTCTGATCTCATTAATGATTTGGTAACACTCCTTCTGTGGATGTGGTGCATTATTGATTCGCTCAGAATAGTAAAATTTCTTTGCTTTAAGGAGTTCTGCTTTGCAGTGGCAGATCTGTATTTGGTAGGTGACCCTGTCATGTTGGTTGTAGTTTTTCCTTTGTGTGTTTTCTACTATTCAATTAATTTTGTTCAGCGTTCCTAGATGGGGTGTGAACCATCTTGCTGAAGTTTTTTTCTGACAGGATGATGCACTGTGATGTGAGGGTGTTGAATGCCTTAGATTTCCAGTTTTCTCGTGTTGCTAAAATTCCTTCCGTTAGTCAGAGGTCCACTTTGTTGGGGTTGGGCTCAGTCACTTCAATCAGATTTCTGAGTTCTTCTAAGTTTAGACTTTTCCAGGTTCTTTTGGTGGTGTTTGTTTGTCCTTTGTGAGTTGGCCATGGACGCCTTGGCATGTTGAAAGAAAAGGAATCTTTAGATGGTCGCTCAGTAGTACCTGAATTGGGGGGGTTAATATTAGGCCTTCTTCACAAAAGATTGCATGAAGGGTGTGGCCTGCAGTATGTGTCGCTCATTTGACCAATTGTTTGAGGTGTGTGAGGGTGCTGAAGCAAGGCCCAGACACAGTGGGTTATAGACTTTTATTAAATGAAAAGGGGTTGAAATGTAGCCTTTCAGGCCCTATCTCTAAGATGGGGTACCCTGCTTCAAAACAATCTAGTGAATAAGTCAGGATGTCAACAAAAATGTCAGTTACGGTGGTATCCAAAAATCTATCTCTGACCCTAACACTAATAATGAAAAACTAAAGTGCAAGGATATATTATTCTCCTAAAGTGTTGGGTAAAGTTCTTTACCAATAGAAAGTTTCAGATAATCCTGGTTGTAAAAATGGACACAAATTAAAATTCTCTTTCCATAATATAATGTTAAAATATCCAGGGCAAAGCCTCTTTCCCCTGGATTTCCACTGGTTCTAATAGTTCCTATGAATCTCTTTGTTTGTTCACAACCGATGGACAGGTCTGGTTCACTCTCCTGCCAAACTATTTTTAACAGTCCCTCAGTATTTCTTCCTTTTCTTTTGGTGGGTCCCTGACCCTGTGAGGTTTCAAATATGGTTTCTATAGCTCTCATATGGGTGCGAGTCCCAGGCCCACAAAGCAACATGTTGGTAGCTTGGTTTACTCTCCTGCCAAGCATCTGGCTGTCTTGGCTCTTTCTCTTCAGATCTTAAGGCCCCAGACCCTCGTATTCTTTTTTATTTGCTTATAAGTGGTGGATTTTCTTATAAGTGGTGTATTTACCTCCACTTTAAGGTCAAACTTGCTGTTCAGCTGTGAAGTAAAAACTGTGGTAATTCGGTTACTTCCCAAAAAAGGGGCAGTAGTGGAATTACGACACACGTGTTCCTGCATCCTAATGAGACCCTTTGAAATTTGTTTTGAGGTTGTTATGGTAGAACGAGATGTATCTGTGTTAAGGGGCTGCTTGTTAGTTATTTGAATGGCATGTTTAATCTTTCATTTCATTGGCACAGCTTTGGCTTTTGGGTTGTTCGTTTCGCAACATAATTATTAGATGGATGGTGCCCATGTGCTTTACACCATGACCTCTCTTGTCAGTGCACTGTCTGTCTTTCTAGGTGAACCATTTCAGTGAAGCAGCTAGCAGTATGCATTTTCTGCCATTGAGGACTTGCCAAAGATTGGGAATGAAATGAAGATAGCGGCAGGGGGTGAACTCCAGAGTGTTAGGCCGATGGACATATCACGGCAAGGCCACAATCATAATGACTGTATAGCAGAGGTGCCAACATCTAGCAACTTCCAAGAGTCTGCTACAACAACCCCCTCCTCCTGTTGGCGCAAATTCACCTTTGCAAACTCAATAATGAAGTCCTCAAAAGGCATAGTAAAGAGAAAAAACCCTGGTGAACTACTTTAGTTTTGATGAGCTACCACACTGATGCCATCACTGGCATGCCCACGAACGATTTCCCCATCTTCAGTGACTTCCGCTGCCGGGAATTTGAAAAGCCACTTTAATCCGGGAAGAGGAGGATCACTTTCACACTAGCTTCACAGACCTGCCTCTTGCTGGCTTTTCAGCAGTTTCTCAAAAACATTCTGATCATTGAGCACCAACACCACCATACATTGCTATCCTCATCTTTCACAATGGAAGTCTATACACATTCATGACCTGGAAGGACTTGCCTTCAAAACGAATGCCAAACACCATGGCCCAGTAGAGAGTCTGCAGGGTTGCAATCGGTTGGTCCTAATGTTTATTGCTTGCATCATGTACTTGGCAGACTCACCTTCTGATTGTCGAAATAGCTGACAGCACCTCAACTATTTGTAACATCAATGATGGCCTGTACCCACATCATGGTCTGGGCCAGCCTCGCCTCAAGGGTTTTTATCTGGGTTTCCCATTGACTGAAGTTCAATCTCAGGCCCTCGTACGTGACCCCTTAACAGACAAGCTCAGATTGGTGTGAAAGGTTTTCTCAATTTATCCATCATCTGTTGGAGTGTCACAATGGCCATGTATGACAAGCCATGGTATGTGGCTCATCATACATGGTCAGGGTCCTCCTACTTTTTTTTCAGAGGGCACCTTGATATGCTAATTTCGTGTGACACCACTTTCAATTGGTATGTTAATGAGTCCCCCCCACTTTTCTTTTTGGACTTGACCCCTGTGTAACATGGTCAAGTCTTATAATTACTTTTATTCCTGATAATTTCTCACAATAAGCTATGCCGAATAAAACATATTGATTGCAAATGTACTTATATTGTGTTCATTGAGTATTAAATGTGTTTGGTGTTTATATAAATATTAGGATGAGGTAACAACAATCTCAAACAATGTGCGACTATATATGTTTTGTACCAGAAATACAAAGATGCAGCGATTCCGTCGCAGTAGCCCAGGAACTGGACGACACAAAAATCTCTGATTCGACATCACGCACAGACAGGGAGAAAGAAATATTAATTGATTTTTAGAAAAATGACCAGTGAATTTAAAACATATTGGGCCTCATTACGAGGTTGCCAGTAAGTGAAAAACGATGCCGGTAAAGGATTACCAGCATCGCTTACCGCTGTGGTACATTATGACCCGGCAACCCGCTAGTAGCGGCACCCTAAAGAACGGTGCCTCTAATAGCGGCATGGGCGCGTACACGTGCCCCTTTGGGGAGCAAATACCGGCATAGCGGTAATAGGAGGAAATCCCAACTCACGCGGACATGCAAATACCGGCATCGCGAAGCTGGTAATCACGGGCTGCACGATGCCGGCCATACAGGCATCACGGACCACCCGCAAACAGCAATCAGGAAAAAAGCCAACTGCCACAGGTGCACACAATCCCCACAGGTGGAGTCAATGGAGGCTGGGCCAGTATAAAATGAGCACACCCACACACCACATCCCTTCCAACACCAAAATGCTACCACTAGCTGTTGCAATCATGGCGCTGGAGGACATGCCAATACTGCTACAACTACAGCAACAACACCAACTACAACTACAGCAGCAACAACAGGCATCGCAGACGAGACGCAGGAGGAGAAGGAGGGTGAGACAGGCCCAGCAATTACCACCAGCGCAGCCAGCAGTGCCTCGTAGGCAGCCACAAATCCCTCGCACCAGACCCAGCCCATTCAACCTAACCACTGAGCTGATCCACACCCTGTACCGGTTGGACCGGGACACCATCACCACCATAGTGGACATGATACACAACGACATTGGCAGCCTCATAGAAATACGCACTGCCATCCCCCCGCTACTAAAGGTGGTGTCTGTGCTCCACTTCCTTGCCACAGGCACCTATCAACACACAGTGGGCCAGCTGCATGGCATTTCACAACCACTATTTTCATGCATGTTGAACCAAGTGCTGGATGCCCTCCTAAAGCACGCAAGCACCCACATATCCCTACCGTGGACTGCCCAGGAGATAGCTGACACCAAAGTAGGCTTCCATGCACTGGCAAGCATGCCCAATTGTGTTGGTGCCCTGGACTGCACCCATGTCGAATTGGTAGTCCCCCATGCCATAGAGGCAGTGTACCGCAATCGCAAGCAATACCACTCCATCAAATGGTATGTGACTCCAGCAAGATCATCACACATTGCTGCGCCCGATTTCCCGGATCAACACATGATGCCATGGTACTGCACAACTCCACGCTACCCCGTCACATGGAGCGACGTGCTGGACCACGTGCCTGGCTGCTTGGTGAGTTGCACAACTGGCCCATGGCAGTGCTTTGGGGTACTGATGTGTGGGGATGCATACTCCACCTGGGTGGGAAAGGGGGGGATGCATACGCCACCTGGTTGTGAAAGGGGGGGTGCATACTCCACCTGGGTGGCAATTGTCGGTGATTGGAGAATGCATGCAGAGCTAAACACTCTAGACCTGAACCCCACAAACGGAACATGACACATCACTGGCACAAACTTCACAAATAATGCATA
This sequence comes from Ambystoma mexicanum, assembly GCF_040938575.1. NCBI lineage: Eukaryota > Metazoa > Chordata > Amphibia > Caudata > Ambystomatidae > Ambystoma > Ambystoma mexicanum. Next base: position 1,236,770,824 of record NC_090927.1, on the reverse strand, counting down.
TCGATGACAACAAGTAAGAGGCACAACCAGGCCACCATGGTGATGGCAAGCAATGCATGACTGTACAGGATGGCAACTGTGCCAATGTGGCTAGTGTGGCCATGCATAGTGTAGAATAAACTGCATGAATGGGAGGCTAAACATTGTCGAACTACTACAGTACATCCGCCTCAGCATGCATTATTATACCCTGCATCATCTATTGAACGCCATCCAGACTACCACACCTCATAACAGTATAGAATGCATTTAGGTGACAATTTTGCATACCTACAGGGACATGTGCATGTCCACACCAAATAGCTGCCGCCATGACTGTGCTTCCTGAAGGTGGCAGCTCAGAGTGACACACACCTATTTGTATTTGCTTGCAGGTGATGGAGGATAACCCTTGAGGCCGTGGCTACTTACCCCTGTGCGGAACCCGCAGAACAGCCATGAAGAGGAGTACAATCGGGTGCACACCCGTACCCGTGTTGTGATTGAGCAGACCTTTGGCCTGTTGAAAGCGTGTTTCCGCTGCCTAAGCAGGTCTGGTGGGGCACTCCTATATAGGCCTGAGAAGGTGGAAAAGATCACCATGGCCTGTGTCATGCTGCACAACATGTGCGTCCGGAGAAATGTACCACTGCCACCTGACATTGACATGCATGCACCGGGTGAGGATGATGAAGATGGAGACAGAGGTGAAGTAGCCCCCCTGCCAGTACGTGATGAACTGGATGGCCATGCTGTACGCCAAGCACTAATTCACGAATACTTCTGAACCACAGGGACTATGATAGACATGTGTCAGTGACACAGTGGCTCCATGTGGACATGCACACTTGGATTGTTGGGAGTTGGCCACTAAACACCATCACACATTAAAAGGATATGCACAAAATGAACAATGTCCAGCCATTCAATTTTTTGGCACACAACGGGTGTATTTTTTCAAACAGGCAAAAATGTGCACACTCCCCCCCCAACCCCCAGTGAACTCCCTAACCCACCCTACAAGCCCCAAAACCCCCCACTGAACTCTGTAACCCACCCTACATGCCCCCAAACCCCCCAGTGAACTCCCTAACCCACCCCACAAACCCCAAATGTCCCCAAATGTACTCCAAGAAATGGTTCCCTTCACCCACAACCACGTGTCCCACTCCCATTATCTGGGCACTCTACTTCCTGGCCTTTTTGTTGTCCAGGGGTGGCATCTCCGAGTGCTGTGTACTCCTCCGGGTCATCCGCACATGGCTTGCGGGGACTGAGGATGCAGGTGTTGTAGCAGTGGATGTGTCCGAGGCAGGTTCCACGCCTGCTCCAAGGCGTGGCCGCTGCATATGGAGCAGGATGGACGTTAGGACTTGGGTTACTGCCCCCAGACAGTCCCTCATGGGGACAGCCGACGCATTCACGGCAGCAGTGTTCGCAGCGATGGCCGCTGTGGTCTCCCCAATGGCAGTTGTGGTCCCTGCAATGGCAGTAGCAATGGCCCTCCCAGTGTCCACCCCATCGGCAATATACTGCTGCATGAGATCCAGCATTGCCTCCTGTCGTGCCTCCTCCCTCGACAGGCGTGCCTCAAAGGTGTTGGTGGGAGCTGGAGTGGTAGGAGCTGGAGTGGTGGGAGCTGGATTGGTGGGAGCTGGAGTGGTAGGAGCTGGAGTGGTAGGAGCTGGAGTGGTAGGAGCTGGAGTGGTGGGGGCTGGAGTGGTGGTAGCTGGAGTGGTGGATGGTGCATGCACGGGGCCTACATCCTGGGTGCTGTCCTCCTCGTAGGGGCACACGTCCGAATCCCTGAGGTCAGAGTCATGGAGGCAGGGATCATCACTGCTGTAGGCCTCCATTTCGGGTCGGGGATGGGCAGGGGGCTTGGGGTGGGTGTAGTAGACACAACTGTGACACCCTCAGGGGCCACATTGGCATCCACAACGTCCGCGGTGGTTGGTGGCGCAGGAAGGGACACCCCTCCAACTGTTGTGGGTGTGTGCTGCTGGTCCTGATGTGTGTCGGCCACACTGGCAGCAGGTGTTGTTTTCTGGCTTTCCACCGAGTCAGGCACACTGCCTGTGGGTCTGGCCTGTTTGTCTGGCTGGGGGGTGGTGGTGGTGGCGGTGGCCCTTGTCCTATGGCGTGATCTGCATGCCCTTGCGCTTCTCTCCTAACTGGCATCTTCCTCATCGGTGCCTGGGGGTTAGAAGAGATGCAGGTCATCAGTGATGGTGTCACATGCCAGCGACATACAATTGTGCTGTTCAATATTCATACATTCATGCATCCATGTCTTACAGGTGTGTGGTACTTGGTGTTGTGAGGGGGCATATTGGCAATCAATGTATGGCAGGTAGCATGCCGTTGATATGGGGTTTGTGTGTTGGGTTACATGGGCACGGTCATGGTATGTTGCCCGTGTGTTGGTTATGGGATTGGCACTCAGCATGCATTTCTGTGTGGCAGGGTTTGGCACGCAATCTTGACTTGGATATTTTGATGTGGGTGTAGGGACATGCATTGCCTTGCCTGGTCTCACTTCCACGTCACTTGTGCTACGTCATGGTTTCCCCTACAGGGATGTGCAGGGTCACTCACCTCGATCTGGGGATGATGCGGCACCCATCTCCATCTCTCCGAATCCCTCAATTGACTCAGAATCAATGAATGTGCTGGCAGTCTCCTCCCAGGGCATCAGCTTAGCAGGTGAGTGGGGACCCCCGCCTATCGCCATGGCCGCCCTCCTGTTGCTTGACAGGATGTTTCTCCCCCTCATGCGGAGGTCGTCCCACCTCTTGCGGCAGTCACGCACACTACGTGGGGTGGTCCCCACGGCAGACACCTTCCAGGCAAATTCCTGCCAGATTTCCTTTTTCCTCATCTGGGCAGCATGCTTCATGTCATTGGCCTTGATTATGTCTGCATGTGCAGCGAGAGTGTCCGCTAGCATGTTTAGCTCTGCGTCTGAGAAACGCTGTTTCCGCTGCCGGGGGGTCGTCTTCCAGGTGGCTTTGGACATCCTCAGGGTTTTCCAACACAGCACAACACAAATAGACTGGTGGTTTTGGAGGATTACAATGGATTGTGTTATTAAAGATGGCCCCTGGCCAATTTCCCGTTCCGACGCGATAACGTTATTTCCGGGTCCGGTTTTGCGAGCCCGGTATTAGCATGGTGGTATTACCGGGTCGGTATTTAGGGGTTCCTCCTAGGCGGTACCGGTATCGGCGGGTCCCATGATGCCGCTATCGGGGGGTTGGAGGGCCTTTAGCGGCATGCCGGTATGGCCATTACCGGCATGGGGGTTCGCGCGTGCTCGCGCACTCGTAATCAGCCGCTATTAGCGGGTTCATGCGAGCACGGACCTGCACTAACCGGCATGCCGGTAATGAGGCCGTTTTTACCGGACTACTCGTAATGAGGCCCATTGACACACTACATTACCCATGAATCAAAGTGCTCTTTTATAGTTTCAATAACCTATTGAACATACTAACAATGTATGTATTTTATTTATTGTGTATTTGTAAGACACGTATACATCAAGTAAATTGTGTTTGAAAGCGCCCACAGGGCAACAGGGAGGGAACATGGGAATTAAATGCAAATATAACAATGAAAGATAGAGGCGGTCCTACTAGGCCTTGTGAGCAATCAGAGCGTGCAAGTGCAGAGAGAGAGAGAAGGGATGAGGTGGGGGAGTTAAGTGCTAGGATTGCCACAGGGAAGTGCTAGGGAGTAAGCGGCTGTTAAGTGACTTGGTGAATGGTTAACTGCCTATAAATAAGTGCAGCAGTGTGGGAGGCCAGGACCCGGTGGACACATAAGGGCCCTGGTCACCAATCTCAGCAACTGTGGGATTTAACAGAAGAGGGAGGGAAGGAGGAGGTGAAAAGGAAGGTTGGGAGGAGTTTCGAGAATTTTAGGAGATATGGCTCAAGAGTAAGAGGAAGGGGGAGGCTGTTCCATAGGAGGGAGCCAGCTGAGGAAAGAGAACTGCCACCACTTTGCTGTTTAGCAAAGCGCTTGACACAAAGAGAGTTGGTGTTGGAGGAACGTAAAGATCTGGAGGAAGAGTATTTGGTGAGAGCCACTTGTAGATCCCATGGTCCCTGGCTCCAAAAACCCGTATGGATGATGCAGAGGGATTTGAATTTGATCCTTGCAGCAACCAGGAGCCAGTGGAGAGATTTTAGGGCTGGAGGGATGCGGTCCCTAGGCTTGAGACCAAAGATAAGTCTTGCAGCCCTATTCTGGATTAACTGGAGGGGTTGTAGAGAAGAAGAGGGTAGATTAAGGAAGAGGCTATTGCAGTAGTTTAGCCTAGAGAGAACCAGCACTCTAGAAACATTGAGCTTCAGGGGGAAAGGAAAGGAATGATTCCTTTGAGGAGGTGGAGTTGAAAGTGGTCCTGAATGTGAGGGAGGAAGGACAGAGAGGGGTCAAAGATGTCTCCAAGGTTTCTGGCTTCAGATGAAGGAGAAGGGGGATAGCCCATAGAGGGTGGCCAGAGTGAGGGGAAGAAAGAGGGAGAAGCAGCCCCAATGGGAAGGATCTCAGTCTTGCTGGCATTGAGGCAGAGATAATTGGAGGGTTCCTTGTAATAATGTCGCCCGAAAAATCTTGCCATGCAAAAATATTGCCGAAAAATTGCCATTTTTGTGGCGACATTATTGCATGGAACAAATGGGCGTGCACCCCCGCAACCCCCAAACCTTTTTATTTTTTATTGTAAATTTTTTTTTTTTTTTTTTTTTGGCCCCTGTCCCCATATATATGGTCACCCATATTATATCGCCACAACCTTTTCCCGGCGATATTATTTATGGCGACCATATATATGGGGATAATATTACCTGATACCCATTGGAGGCCCACCAGGACTGGATAGCAGATCGGCAGTTGGGAATTATGGAGGAAGTAAGGAGAGGATCAGAGGGAAGTTTGAAGAAGAGTTGTGTGTCATCAGCATAACAGTGGAAGTTAGGGGAGAGGTAGAAATTAGGTGTGCGAGGAAACTAAACGCCAAAAAAAGTTTCTAGACATAAGTTGCATGGTTGCCAAGAAATGTATACTTCAGGCCTGGCGGTGTTCCTCTCCCCCGACCCCTCAGAGATGGTTGGGCATGCTCACATGGTCACGGAACTGCGAGGAGGACTATCTGGCTACGCTGCCTGCTCGTTCTCGCCCTAAGAACATTTGGAGTGAATTCACCTCATATCTCAATAACCTGTCTGACGCCACTTCGGAGTCCTGCCCATCCCCGGCACCCACCCATGCATTGTGATTTTACCCAGCCTCCTCTTTTGTTTGTAAAATATTGCAGTCATTGTTGTAAAGATGTTAATGTGGCCCGTTGACAGCTCTACGAGCCACTCGATTCATATGCTTGTTGTCCTGATGTTTGTACCCTGTGAACCTCTGCCAACAAAAATAAAAGTTTAAAAAAAGAAATTAGGTGTGCAAGCGGAGTAAGATAGATGTTAAAGAGACAGGGAGAAATATTGGAGCCCTGGGGGATGCCGCAGGTGGAGATAGAGATGGGGGAGGAGAAAGTGCCCAGAATAACCTGGGATGGATGGTCACTGAGGAACAAGCTCAGCCAGTCCAGTGCCCGATTCAAGATACCTAGGGTATTGTGGAGCCGTTTTATGAGGATGGAGTGGTTCACTGTGTCAAATGCAGAGGAGAGATCAAGTAGAATGAGAACAGCTGGATACTCGGAAATGAGATTGATGGTCGTGTAGACAACCAACAAGTTCAGTGTGCTGGGCCATGTGGGGGAAGACCAGCTTCTCCAAGAGTTTCCCAAGGAAGGGGGTGATAGAGATGGGGAGGTAGTTAGCCTGGACAAGACGGGTCTGCAGAAGGTTTTTTCAGGAGGGGGTGCACAAGGGAGTGCTTGAGGGAAGAGGTGAAAGATCCCGTAGCAAAAAAGTGGTTGCAGAAATCAGCAAGTGCAGGGGCAAGAAAGCCAATATTGTCCTTAATGGTTCTGGGGAACAGGGGGAAGACCTGTTTAGAGCAAGATTATAAAGCTACAATGCGCATAATACATTATACATAAAATGTCTTGTGCTTTAGTGCAAAACTGGCCTGCCATGTTTTTTTAATGATGTTAAATAAACAATGAAAAACAAGGATATAGCAGTTCTAGGTGTAATAATCCAAAATGTATTACTTTTAACATTAAGATATTTAAAGACATGTCTTAAAAACCTAGTAGCTAACTACATAGTTAGACCAATGTAGTAGTGCATTTAAAGACAAGTGTCAAAAATATGTATACATGGAAATCCAAATGAGCTAATGTGATAAAGAATCAAATGACAAATGCTCAAGCTCATTGTGTACATATATCTCAATGTAGCAATACTGTAACCAAAACACGGGACAGATACTAGAAAACACTAAACAAGTAAAATATAGCTCTAACAACATTAATGCAGAAATGTACTTTGCAGAGTGGAAAAAAAGGCAATTAACTGTACATACATGCCAAGTCCTGTAATTGATTCCAAAAGGAGTAAGAAACCATCCACATTAACTACTAAGCAATTAATAATCATAGATTAATACATACCATATAATTCATATAATAAAATCATTGTGCATTCAAAACCCTCCTTATATGTTCATCTTCAGAGGAAAACATGATATCTATCTGTTGTAGTTGAGAGGGGGTTTTGCTATTGAATCTAAGAATTAGTGTGCTTTCTAATCTTCTCAGAATTAACTCTCTATTACCTCTTCGAGGGTTTGTTGATCTTCCGCAAAATCCAACCCATTTGAATACATTACTATCCCTATTGTGGCACTCAGCAAAATGAAGCGCTTCTGGGTAATTTCCATCCTTGTTCTTAGTAGTGCTGATATGTTCAAGCACCCTGATTTTAATTGTACGTATTGTGCTGCCGATATATAGTTTGGGGGACGGGCAGATAAGGCCATACACTGCAAAGTGAGTGTTACACTCGACTCTCTCACGTATGAAGTGCCTCCATCTAATGCCTATTGCTGCAACCACCACGTTTTCTTTAGGGATGAGGTATTGACTTCTCGTTTCGAGGTCTTCTATGTTCTACCCTCGTTTGTAACAACTTTGCGCTTTTGTGCTTAATACTGATCTTGAGGCTATATCCGTGCATAATACACGTCAATGTTCATTTATAATGGTACGGATTTGTTTTGATTGCATTCCATAGGTGGCAATGAATCTAAAATGAGTGGAATTCTCTTTTCTTTTTTTTCTTTTAGGTTTCAAGGGATGTGCTCTTGCAATTCGTGATGCCTTGTTTCTTGCTTCCTTAATGATTGCATCAGAGTAATCCCTATGTTTGAAGTGCAAGCTCATTTCAGAACATGTATTTTCGATATCAGCATTTAATGAGCAATTCCTTTTGGTTCTTAAGAATTCTGCACAGGGATTATTTCTTATGTTCCTGGGTGGATGGAATGAATTGGCATGCAGGATTGAGTTGCCTGCAGTTTTCTTGAGCAACATTTTAGTATGTATCTGGTCAGGGGTGTTGCTAGGTCTGGAAAAGATCTGGGGCTACGCTAATGTCGGGACTGGCGGGACTCGGGGCTGGCTAGCCTTTTGGATGTAGCCCCTGAGATTCTATCTGGGGCTACAACCAAAGGTCCCGGGGCTATAGCCCCCTGAGCCCCCCCTTAGCAACGCCTCTGTTAATAACCATCTATAGCACCTTTCGGTACCAGTGAAACTATGTTTTAGTGCAGATGTTTGAAAATAGTGTGTGTCAAGCTTAGTAAGTGTGAATGTAAAAATCTATAGATATGCATGACTTAAGTATGAAATCAAAAAATAAGATTTTGATATTCAATGCATAGTGGTTACATTTGGTAGAACAGATTGATGTGTGTAATATGTAATTAGTACCAGGGGTCTGGAGGCAGCTTCCTTAGTATATGAGTTAAATATGTGTCCCTTCATTTGATTGACTTCATAATGGCCACAATACCCTCACCCAACCCCTTTGTGTGAGGTGCATTGAAAGGCCCCAAACAGAAGTCCCCTTTACATGAATGGGAGGATTTTAAACACTGAAACGAAAACGGCTTGGCCTTTGTTTTTCAAGCCAAATTAAACAGCCATGTGCAAAAGGGCCTACCTGTCATTACCAATGGAAAAGCACCATTTTAATTCAAAAAGAAGGAGGAATCAACAACCCCGGTCACGTGAAAAACAGGATTTGTGCAAATAAAAGCAGTTTGAAAAAGTGAGAAAAGTATCACTGCTCTCAGAAAAATTTCAGGAGAACAACATGATGTGTGAGTTAACAAAAAGCAATGTATATTAAGTTTCACCTACACAACTCCAGTGACATTTGAAGAGCCACTTTGTCTTCATGGAAAATGTCAGCCCAAGGCACAGCCTTCTGCTGGTTGTGGGAAAGACATCACAAGGACATGTCCCACTCCCAGCCTGGATGTCACTTCTCCCATCTAATTACCAATTGCAATAAAAATGACCTGCTAAAGGTGTCAAAATGTAGTGTTCTGCAGAACTGCTGGCTCTGAAAGCATTGACTTCAAGAAAAGTTACCCTTGACTGGAGCATGACTAATATGTGTGAAAATTGGGCACCTACTTCAAAGAGCAAATTTCCAACACAAAGGAGACTGATAAAAAAAAAAAACCTGGGAACAGGCAGACCCAGTGAAAACAAATGGCCTAGGGCCAGGATGCATGCCATTTGTCTCACATGAAGATTCACAATTCATTTAAAAGGACTATTATCGGTTAGGCCTTGTTCTCAGCCATCATAACGCGGATGGATTTCATCTATGTACCATTTTTTGTGCAATTTCCAGGCGATTTTGGGGATATAAAATTCATCTACCTGTGACTCTGGGAACTGTAATGGCCAGTTAAACTAGGTTTCTGGCTGATCTGAACATGGTCCAAATGTGAGAGATGGTGAGCGGGTGGAAAATGAAATTAGGGATATGCTTAATAACTTACATATTCATAACTGTTGTGCTTTTTATGGAAACGGCAGAAAGGTGCCACATGGCCTTGCTACATGGTACGGATTTGGTGGTCGGCTTATCTAATTCTCCATGATTAGCTGAATCAGAAAATATGTTTAGTATGGCAGTTGCTAGTGAAATTATGAAGTTGTGATACATAACTAGTTTTTGTCAAAACATGGAAAGGATAACAAAGGGCGATTACAAATGGGAATTGCCTTATGTTGCTCCAGACGCCTAAACCAATCCTGACTTGGAGGCTGGGTTTGGGAGGAGAGAGAATGGTAATTGTCCAAGCCTAGTGGCAGGACATTTTGCAGGGTCCTTCCCCAAGATCGTAAAATTGGTGATGTAATCACTGCTATATAAGAGGGACAGAGAGAAGATACAGGCCATCAATAAGGCTGCTGAAATTTACTATCTGACAGCAGCAAGGAGACACCAGAGGATATTGCTGAGAGTGCATCTGGGTGGACCTGTCTATCTTTAGGAAGGCCTCAAAGCTGACTGGGTCCTATGGTGGTGAGCGGGAGGCCATCTTTGAGAGTGGAGTGAGCAGACCCCTGGCCTATCTTTCCAGATTGTCCTGAAATACAGCTGGCTTTCCTGAATCTTAAGCAGAGGCTTGCTATGTTAGTTGAACTGAGCCCAGGGAAACCAAAAGGTGGGTGAGTTTGCTTACCTTGAATCCTTTCCCTTTATAGTGGTGGGGGTGGAGGGGCAAAACTGTGTAGATCCTTAGCCTATTTAACCAAAAATATTAATTTAATAAATTCCCCATTCGCAAGAACACTACGTTGTGAATTATGTTAAAATTTGAAATTAACAAATCTCACTTCCCAGTGTGTGCTTAAAACTATAGCCTATACATTAATTGGGTAATCCTTGTTGTCCAGCTGACCCTGACTCCTTTAAGGAAGAGAGGTGTCTTTGTTCTTAAATCAGTTCAACCTTTTTATCCAGCTTCCCCAACACAGGCCTTTCAATAAGGGGGGGTCTGAAATCCAAAATTACCCAAAGCATTCCACATTTTCTGTCTAACTTCCTAACATAGACCAAAGCAAGGTGGGGGTCTGAAAAACGAAACGATAAATCACCTTGTGTTTATTTTAAACCAAAATTGTGGGAGAAATCATATTTACCAAGCCTGAAATCCTACTGTTAGCCTTTTAAACCTGCAGGAAAATTGAAAACGCACAACATAACCTGATAAGTGCGTTCATTATTGATCAGTGTATTTATTTCGTGAAGTGAAATTTGCAGAAAGTCAAGAATTGTGATTGTGTTCTGTTTACCTCACTTTTGTGATTTATTTATGCTGAGAGAAGTGGATTGTGTTGTGCCACAGATAAAGTGGTATTTGACATTTTCGTTCTAATTTCTATTACTTTTAATTTAAATAAATACCAATATATTTCCCATACACTGGCCTGGTTCTTGGCTCATTGTTAGCTCAGGGGAGCGAGATCCAAGGGGCATGATATGTGTCTGAGATAGGGCTAAAAATAGAATCTGTTAAACAGTTTGTTGCATAACCACTTGAGTGGGGAGGGAAGGAACTGCCTGTGTTGAGGGAGGCTTCTCAATAAACCGTTACATTTGCAATGTCCTTTAACAGAGGCAGAAATCTGCTCTGATCAAAAGTGCCCCATGCTGATCGGGAGCGTGGGGGTAAATTGATCTCATGTGCAATTTGCTGCACTTGTTTACCGTTGTGTTAGTCAGTGTAGACTGTCTATTTCCAGACACCAGACCAGCCAATTGTGTGAAGATATTGCTCCATGAGATATTCATCACTCCTCATGGCCACCTTCCAGGCTGGCACCAAAAGTACAGCGCTGTCTCAGTCTGCAACACCTCCTGGAGTTACCATGAGAAGTCTTTGGGTAGTTTGCCATTAGGCAGGTCGCTCACTACATGCAGCATCTGGGGACCCTCAAAGTTTTAACCTGCAAACTCTGTGGGCAAGAGGGCAAGACCTATCACCTCACCTACTGCTGTTTGTTTCCCAGGCCAATCGCTCATTTTTATACCTTCCCCCTCATACCCGCCACTCTCAACCAACCTCGCCATGGCAATGCAGGTAGTAAATTCCACACTTGGAATCATGCCTTATGGTCCTAAATTCAACAGCACCGCCTAGTGCCTGTCACCGAAACCACATACCTCTTGGGAGGGCCTACGATGCAATACACTTTCATTGATGTAAAAACTCTGAACTTAACATACTATCTCTTGCTAAGAGAAATGGCTTTATTCAAGCAGAATCACCTTCCGTCTAGAAGGGTTGGTTGTGCAGCTCCAACAAATCTCAATATGCCTCTCACACATCCGAGAATAGAGGGTAGAACTCATACAAAAATCTCAGCTACATTTTGTATTAATATTTATTTGGAATTTATAAAGTGCTTTAAGCCAAAGCGCTGTACATAGAACAATAAACAGTACAATAAAATGAAAATGCAAGTGACAAAAAAAGAGTAATCAGCGTTATACATCCAATTGGAGAAGGTAAGTCTTCAAAGAAATATAGAAATTGAGAATATGAAATGGTAGAGCAGAGAGAAAGTGGAAGAGCATTTGAATGAAAGGGAGTTAGCAAAGTAAACGAGTGGAAACGTGACTGTGCACATGTCGGACGACCGATTGAGAGGAGAAATTGAGATTGAGAGTGGAGAGAACGAGAAGGAGTTTAAAACAAAACAAGAGAAAAGAGAGAGAGGCGCAAGGCCATAAAGAGATTTAAAGACAAGACAAAGAAAATATAATTTAAGTCGAGAGTGAAATGAAAGCCAACCAAGAGCAGAAAGAGAAGAAGCGATGGAATGGCAAGGAGCAAGAAGATAAAGAAGTCGGATAGAGGCTTTAAAAACGGACTTCAAAGGCGCAAGATGAGAGACAGGAAGGCCAAAAAGAGAAGCGGAGCAATAAAAGAGCAAGGAAAACATTAATGAAGAAATCACAAGTTTCGTAGTGTCAACAGTTAAGAAAGGACAAGCTTTTCAAATATTATACAGATGGTAGTGTCAGGTGCGTGAAGAGACAGGCATATGGTGAGTGAAAGATAGGTCTGAGTCAAGATAAAGTCCCAGGTTATGAGCTGAGGGAGAAATAGAAAGCCGGGAGCGAGGAAACAAAATAAAAGAAGGGGGAAGAGGACACAGGATCATGTTTGCAGGAAAGAAAATAACCTGTGTTGGCAGCATTTAAAATAAGATAGTGATCCAACATCCAAGAATTGATAGCTAGAAGACAAGCCGAGGTTTTATCATGAACATCAGATGTGAAAGAGGAGAAGGACAGGAAAAGTTGAGTATCATCTGCATAACAGTGACGGGATAGACCAAATGATGAAATAACTTCAGCCAAGAGAGAAGTGTAGAAAGGAAAAAAAGGGCCAAGAACAGAACCTTGAGGAATGCCATGAAGGAGAGGGTGTCTATCAGAAGAAGACCCAGCCCAGCTACATATACTCAAGCACATATGCTCGCCCCTTAAAATGATGCCCACGTTGGAAGCGACAAGAGCAATGGTACTATCTAGGCTGGTTTACTATAATAGTCTGTACTAGGTCTCCCCAAATGCCTTGTCCACCGAATACAACTGATTCAGAATAAGGCAGCTAGGATAACCCTAGGGTTTTGGCCTAAGAACGTCATCACATCAGCCTTCATATCTCTTCACTGGCTCCCAGTCGCTTCTCTCATTGAGTTTAAATCACAATCCACCATTCTTTCTGGGGCTCTGGTCTAGGATACCTTATGAAATTAATACAAAATGACAGCAAGATCTAAGAAATGCACTATTTCTGTTATGTTGTTTAGCTTTTAATGCAAATTTCAAACTTCCCTGAATCACACTTTTAAGGTGTCATTTGCCATAGGTATACTTCACCTGTGGTGAAGTGTTACTTTTAGACCTCTAAAATATCATCTTATAGAGTTGTAGTCATTAGTTCTGTTATGTTATGTTACTCAACTTTTAATGCAAATTCCTGACTTTTCCTAATCATTCTGTGTAGGTGTAATTTCTCATAGGTATACTTCACTGATAGCAAAGGGCTAACTTTGGACCTCTTAAATATATTCTTACAGAGTTGCATGCACTATTCTTTGCTATGTTATGCTACTCAGATTTTAATGCACACGTCTAACTTCTCCAAATCGCACTTCAAAAGGTGCCATTTGTCATTGGTATACTTCAGTGATAGTAAGGGGCTAGTTTTGGACCTCTTGGATATGATCTTTTAGATGTATGTGCACTATTTTTGTTATGTTGCTCAGCTTTTAAAGCACATTTCTAACTTCTCCGAATCACGCTTTAAAGGTGTCTGTGGTCTGCAACCCCCCCCCCCGCAGGGGAAACGTGAGAATAAAAACAGAAAGGAAAAGAAATGAAGGATCCACCTGCGTGTGAAGCCACAAGAAGGATCCTTCAAAACAAAACAAAGAAAATTATTTTGTGGGATGAGTGGAGCGCTGTTGATAGTTGAGCGCAGCCCTCACATAGAATGCTTGGACCGGTACTCCGCTTAGCTGCGAAAACGGTTAACCTAGTTGATCCTGCCAGGGATCACTGCTCAGCCCGGGTCACATTGTAGCACGCCCCTGACAGGGAGGGGAGCGCTCAAACTCACCACCGCCTCACAATGACTCTCTGATCATCGCCGCGTGCCCGAGTCCAGTCACTGGCACTCCCCATGAGGACCAGGAGCACCCAACTTCAATGCCAGCCTCCCAGGCCGTGTTTGCCATATACAGCACTCCCCGTGTGATGAAGGGCAGTGCTACGTGATTAGTTAAGAGCTCTCCCCCTGCTGAGGTGGGTCAGGCTCATTGGGCTGTTGCTGGCAGAGACGGCCTGGGTAGAGGGACACTAGAGGAACCTCATTGCTGCAATTCAATGCTGTGCTGCACTGACACATGCAGCCTGGCCATATAAAGATAAAGGGACTCCCCCACGCTGCTTCTGAATTGCTAGGCTGCTTCTTGTTGTACGCAGCCCAGCCAACAAGAAATTTGTGGCACCCCACACAATGCTGCTGTTGCCTTGTCTACCAGAAAACAACCTAGGAGCAGAGAAGAGAAAGACCTGCAGCCAAGGAAGGACCTTGAGACAGCCCAGTCCAGGCTGTCTGCCAAGTCAGGTTTTTTATACTTAGTTTACAGTGCACAGTAAAAATACTTGTATATATTTTAAAGGACTACATTTTATGTTTTTAAAGAACTTTCTTTTTTAAATGGGACTCTTAATTATTTTTCAACTCTTCTGATTTTAGTAATGAAGACTCTAAGGTATTGCAATAGTGTAAATAGTGTCTTGTGATTCCCCCTTTTAGTAACAAATCTTTAAAAAACTGCTGGTGTACTTGAAGAAAAGAAATAGCTTCTCTACCAACTACAGAAACCGTACACCAGCATTTCATTGACTGGATATCCTTTTGACTGTTAAAAGTTAGTATAACCCTGTGCTTGTTTCTTAAGAGGTTTGGGAAATCTTAACCTTTACCTTTCCATCGCACGCCCACTTCCCACAGAAGTTCACCAAGGTGATCCGGAACTCAGTTAAGCAAGGGTTGCTGGAGACAGGTAAGAGGCAGGTTAAGCATTTCAAAGTGATATAAGACGTAATAAAAATGATATTGCTGTTCCTGCCTACACCCGTCTCCCAATAACTGATTGGAACCATCCACCTGCTAAGTCATTGTTATCCTTCACTGACAATGAGGGGTTACTTTTTGAAATACTAAATTATCATCATATAGGTTTTATTAGCTATATATGTTATGCTATTTTGCTCAGCTTTTAATATACATTTAGAACTTCCCATATACAAGTTCAATTTTCTTTGTGTTCTTTAATACCATACTACCAATCGATCAAAGGGAAGGCGGCTTGGTAGCCGATTTCAGTGCCATTAAGTTAACCAGATGTACAGTGTCTCTCGCCTTTACTTGTATTCAGAGAGTGTTACTGAGTCAGCCATTTTGGACGAGCAAGCCATTAATTGTTGACAATTGGTTTGCTGCTGAGCGAAGGATAAATGAGCCCGTTACGGGATTATAAATCCACAGGTGTCACTAACAGAAAAAGTCAATGAACAGCTGCGTTTGGCAATTAACATCTGGCACAAATCACTGCTAACAGCCTCCTAATCACAAATCAGTACCCTGCCCTGACAGAACCACATTTCAGCAGAAGCAACGGTCTGGAGAAAATACAGACAGTAAATCACACCCATACAAGCGACACAACATTGACTGTGAAAGCTGAAAAAAACACAAGGAGAACAAAAACGAAGGCACTTCAAGTGTCAATTGAAGTAAAGTACACAAGCAATTAATAATTCGGTTTTTAAAAAAAGGAAAAGGAATGCATATTTGTGACAATTTCTAATCACCTTCCCTCTACATGTGCACAAGTGTAATATCTCAATTTCTGGGCACCTTTGTAAAAATGTCTCTATGCACATGTGAAACTTAATAATGGGCACAACATTGTTAAGCTTAGGCTGATAGTCCCTGCAGTTTGATCTGTTGCTAATTCAGCATCTGAGCCAAGTTTTCAAAACTGTTTATGTTATGGCGACTTGGTGCCTTTAAACGTTGGGCAGATGCTACAGCCTGGCACTGGTGTTCCTTTCACATTATTGACGTGCCATGCAAATGCTCGTTCCAGGTAGTCCCAATGTTAGCTCGAGTTACCATGATCAAGGCAAGAACCCAACACGTACCCTAATATTGAAGTAAGGTGGGAACTGGCTAAAAATGTTACTCCCAGTCTCACCCCACTAGACCTCCAGTGCATATGTTGTGTTTGACAGTGGTTGACATCACCATAAGCATCTGCACCAGTATAGGAGAGGCTTTGAAAATGAACTAATCGCAGGAATGTGACATGCACTCATAATTGCCTCAATTCATCTTTAAACGTATCCATAATCCCATGTTGAAATTCCATGTTTTAAGCAGATACCAAACCATTGGATCTACCGGGTGATTTGAAAACGACTTTCTGTTATAGTGGATTAACTTTTGAAGATGACTGCAGTATTTCATCAACTACGTCCAATTGAACTGTCAGACTGTGTGGGGTGTGTGGCGAAGGACAAATGTATAAATAATATACACAACACTGCAGTACAGGGCAACCTAACTTTATTGCACCTTCTCTTGGGCACTGTCTGTCATGACTACCTACTCCCATCTCTGTCTTGGGGCCTGCCAACATAACGACGTGGGAGGAGGCACCTACGATATTGCAGTCTGCCCCAGACACATTAGCTGGAGCTGCTGGTTCATATTCAATGTCTGAATGTTCACTGTCCCGTGTGGCCTCCTTCATTTCGACACATGTCTGATATGTCTAAGGAAAAGTCATCAACTTTCCTAAAGAAATCGTTGTTAGTTCTTTTAGCAGTTATCATGGCCTCTTCATTTTGGTAAGGGTTTCAGGATTGAAAGGTGCCGTCACTGTCAGTGGTTGACTGGCATACAATTACCTTGTCACCCACTTTCAGATGTGACTTTCGAGCCCTTTCTTTTTTGCATCGACATAATGTTTCTTTGCTGACTTGGCTTGTGTAGCTGCTTCATACCGATACTGATCATTTGGGTGTCTTTCTCTTTGAGTTGAATGATGAAGAAGACACATGTGAATTTGTCTTCCAAACATCACTTCTGAGGGGCAAACTTGTGTTGTGTTGTTTTGTGATGTGGGGTGTGTTGCAGTAGTCTTGTAACAATGGATGGATGACTTGTTAAAATAGCTTGTTTCTTATATATAAGATTGTAAGGGACTGTTTATGTAGTGAAACGCATATTGTCGGTCCTGGGACCATATGACGTCCTGACTTTGCTTGGTTAGGTTACAAAAAAAAGCAGCACTAATGGTGGCAAAGTCCTGAATATATTATGTCCATTAGTAGTACCTTCAATAGGAATGACTGTTGCACTAATAAGATCAAAGGACAAGGAGCAATCATTACAGCAGGCACTTATTCTGGATAGGGTCCTACCCTTTCTGATGCATAACATACCCCTTGGATCCCTACCCCTGAGCTAGCAATGAGCCAAGAACCAGGCCGGTATACAGGAAATATATTTGTATTTATTTGGATGATAGGTAATAGAAAATCGCACTAAAATGTCACACACCACTTTATCCGTGGCACAATCCAATAAACGTCTCGCTACATAAATAACTGACAATTTGGTTGGGAAAACTCAAATCACGATAGTTCACTTTATACCAATTTCCTGAATAACTTCACTTTACATTTCAAATGCTGTACAATTTCAGTTTTCCTGCGTGCTTAAAACGCTAGCAGTAAATAAACGCAGGGTGATTTTGCAGTGGGGTTTTCAGACCCTCTACCCCCTGACTTTGGTCTGTGTTGGGGAAATTGGACAGAACAATTGGGATGGCTTAAGAATTTTGGATTTCAGACCCTCACTCCACTTAAATGCCCTGGTTGGGGAAGCTGGATGGTAAAAATTGGGATGATTTGAGAATTTTGAATTTCAGACCCCACTCCACTTCAAGGCCTGTGTTGGGGAAACCGGATAGTAAAAATTGGGATGATTTGAGAATTTTGGATTTCAGCCCTCCCTCCCCCACTTAAATGTCTGTGTTGGGGAAGATGGGTAGAAAGATTGCCCAATTAAATTACAGACTATACTTTTCAGCCAAACTGGTAATGAATGAGCTGTGTTCATCTCGAATTTTAACAAAAATCACCCCGTCTTGTTTCTCCAAGGGGAATTTATTAAATTAATATTTTTTTAGTTAAATAGGCTAAGAATCTACATAGTTTTCCCCCCAACTACTTTAAAGGGTAAGGATTTAAGGCAAGCCGGTTCCCCCACTGTTGGTTTCAATCGGCTCAATTCTACTCTCATTGAAAGCCTCTGTTTAAAGTCCAGGAAACCCAGCTGCATTTCAGGACCCTCTTGCAGGACAGGGCAGGGGTCTGGTAACTCTACTCTCAAGGATGGTCCCCCGCTCTTCACCATAGGGCCGGGTGAGCTTTTTAGGCTTCCCCAGCAATAGACAGCTCCACCCAGATGCAATCTCAGCAATATCCTCTGGTGTTTCCTTGCAGCTGTCAGATGGTATGTTTCAGCAGCTCTCTACGATGGTAAATTTAGCGGTTCTTCTCCCATAGTGCATCCACTTTATATAGCAGTGATAACACTACAAGGTTTCAATTTTGGGTAGTGCCCTGTAAGAGTTCCCACAACCAGGATTGGATAATTACCCTTCTCTCTCCTCCCAAGTCTAGCCTCTCTCAATTGATTGGTTTAGAAGTCTGGAACAGATATATGGCCACGTCCATTTGAAAGCCCCTTTTGTTACCATGTCAACTTTGTGGCAAAAATATGTTATGTGGCAAAACTTCAGAATGTGCTAGTAACTGCAATAATATATATATGAGCTAATCATGGGGAATTAATTAAAACGACAGACAGGACCACACCATTTTGCACACCTGTTGTCAATTTTCTGCAATTTTTACAAAAAGTATAATTGTTAGGAACATGTAATTTCCTCCCCACATTCTGAATTTTGCTCTCCAGCCGCTCACCAACTCAAATTCAGAACATGTTCAGAGCAGCCAGGAACACCATTTAGCTGGTCTTTACAATTCTATAAATCGCAGGTGGGGTAATTTTATATCACCAAAATCGCCAGGAAATGACCTAATAAATGACACATCAATCAAGAAAGTACGACTTATTGTTGCTGCAAAAAATGCCTAAATGATAATAATAATTTTAAATTAATAGGAAATCTTTAGGTGATGCAAATTGAAGCTCTTCTGTCTCCAGCGCCATTTTCCTCTCTTGGCCAGTGTTTTTTTTAGTCTCTTTGTTGTTTGAAGTGTAGGCTGCAGATTGTAAACACCTGGGGCCTTGGCAACAGAGAGATCCCCCTCCCCACATTCCTGTCATGCACTAGCTAGAACATTTTCCTGCTCAGAACTGCCCTCACAGACAGCAGCTCTAGGTAAACTTTGTTTTCAACAACTCTTAGCAGCCACACTTTATTGTAGTTGTAAACGGCTGGGGTGCCAGCCAGGCTTTCAGTGGAGAGTCCTTTGTGAGGTTTGCCCCAAAGCAAGCAAAATGGTCTGCCTTGGGCCTACAGGAACTTTCTCATGGAAACAAAGTGGGCTTTTCTTTTCAAAAGTGTGCCAGTATTTTGCATGTCAAGCATAATATTCGTATCATCTTGTCAACACACACTAAGTCATTTCCCTGACATCTTCATTTTGGCAGGGGAAAATTGTTCTCGTGTCTTGCTTTAAACTGCAAATGCCCATGCAAAGTCATTTTGGTGTCAGTGTTTGAAAATCCTGCTTTCCACATGAAAGGGCCCTTTGCTTTTCTTCTGCTTTTCTTCTGCCACTAGGAATAAAAATGCTGCTGTTCCTTTTGCAATGACAGGTAAGGCTTTTCACATAGCGCATCCTTGTGTTACGTGCAGAAACCCCCACAGTCTGCCTTAAAAGTCCCAGTTTTTGTGCAATGTTTTTTCTTATTTTCTTTGATGAAAGCTGGCAGGCCATGCTTTCCTTGGCCCTTCACTTTACTTTATTTGCGGGCTTTGATTTATCCCCTACATGTCCCCCCTGGTTCTTCCATGATTCTTTCATAGGGAAGAGCAGGAGTGATAGGGGTTTTCATCCAAAGTCCCCCCTTTTTTTCTTTTTCCTTATTTTGGAGATTGTCCGGCTTCATTTCCTTGTTTAGGGAGTGGGCACTCCAATCTCCCCTTCTGTCTTTGGGTTGGAGCGTAGCATGGCACCCCCATTCTCCCTTCATTATGAAGTGAGCACTCCAGCCTCCACTTTCACCTCTGGGTTGGGGGGTGTAGCACAGCACCCCCTTTTTTCTTTCCTTCTGCGGTCCCTGGGGTTCTCACTAGACTTCCCTCTCACCTACAGGCTGGAAGTGAATGGAGTTAATTATCTAACAAATAGAAAAAAGAGGTTCTGTACTTTTTACGCAACATAATTCCCCAGAAGATGGACACAGAATTCACAAAAACAACAACAGCATACAATTTTAGCACAAGACATTTTCACCTTTTCAATAACCCTAATTATTTTTTTCTCTTAACAATGAGCACTACGTAAATTACTGAGTGTATGTATATATACCTTAGTTTCCATCCGATTTTCATCCTTCCTTTTCATTCGTCTGATGATTCCTCTGCTCGACTTTCATTTGGCTCCTCAATCAGTCGTATACCTTGTCTGGGATGAAAGCTTTTCAACTGATTGATGTGGACCCATTTTTCTTCTGTCTGTTCTCCTTTTGGGATGCAGATCTTATAGGCAACAGGTGATATTTTATCTACAATTTCAAAGGCACCACGGCGATACGGGAGAAACTTCCACTCCTTGGTCTGATTCCTTTGAAAATTGTACAGGTAAACCTTGTCCCCTACTTCATACTCTTTCTTGGTGGTCTTTAGATCATAATAGGACTTCATTCCTTCAGCTGACTTTTCTAAATTGCGCTCAGCATCATCAAAAGCATGCTGGAGGTGTTTCCTTAAATGTTCCATGTACTCTTCAGTAGTGGACACATTTAACAGGGTCTGCTCCTGAGTTCTGTAGAGCAGATGCTGAGGTAACACCATTTTGCGTCGGGTCATAAGCTCAAATTGAGACATCTTTGTTGCAGAAGATGGTGTAGACTGAATAGCCACCAGGACAAGCAGTAATCGGATGTCCCAACTGGGTCCAGAGTCTACCACAAACTTCTTTAAGATACTCACAATCATCTTGTTGTATCTCCCTACCCCCGCCCCCCACTTGAGGCCGGGTAGTAGACACTGGTAAAATGGCTGCCTCAGCCCGACTCAATCCTTTGCTGGAGGCCGAAATGAGAGAAGATATGGTTGATCATTAGGGCAGCAGCTATCTCTGCCTTACAATTCAGGGTTGGAAGACACTCTACCCACATTGTGAACAAGCATGCCACAGGCAAAATGTACTTGTTTCCTCAAGAAGAGCGGATCACTGGCCTGATGAAATCGACTTGAAAATATGACCAAGGCAGTGTCACTCCCCTTTTTTGTAGGGGAGCTCTGTGTTTCTGTGAACTTGGTTGAAATAGAGCACACACAATACACCCTTTTAGGTATGTGTCGAGGTCTGGCACATGTGTGGACAGTAGGCAACCTCACGTAAGATTTCTAATGTTGTGTGAAACCCTTTATGACCGGCAGTGGCCGCGTCATGGGCATGGTGGAACATCAGGCTTTGGAATGAGGTAGGTACCACCCACTGGTCACAGCCAGATAGGGCTCTCCTTACCAACAAACAATCTTGGATCCGGAACGTCTTGGAAAACTTCATCAACACCCGGCAATCCTCTTTACAGGTCTATTACGACTATGTTAGAGGAAAACTGATGGGGTCTTCAATGTGTTGATGGAATTTTCCAATAATCGGGTCCTCTTTCTGTGCAGTGATCAAATTTGCATCTGGGGTATCTTTACTCCACCGGGCAGTCGGCAGTTCACTATTTGCACAGGTTTTTGACCTGGTGACAGCAGCAACTTGGATGTCCCGCAGCAGGGATTCAGTTTCTATGAAATTCCCTTGAGGGCTCCAGTTTTAGCCAGCTGGACAGCCAGGTCATTCCCAGTCTTATCTGGCCCCTTTATTTTGGAATGACCTCTTATTTTTTTTCGAATAGATGCTCATCTCATTGGAGGTCACCAGATCATCAATAGACTGGATCAGTTTGGCATGTTTTAGAGGTTTATTGTTGGCACAAAGCATGCCTCAATTCTTCCAGTTAATCAGGTGCTCCACAAACCCATTCCTGACATAATCAGTGTCAGTGATTATGACCAGTTCACTGAGTTGGTGGTGCTCTGCAGTGAGGATGGCTTGATGAACGGCCATCAACTCTGCCACTTGACTACTCCAGGATCCTATTTTGTAACCAGCAGAGTGTTCTGGGGTTTCATTCACTCAGGCATTCCCAAGCCAGCCACTACTTCCTTTTCCCCATTGTTATCAACATGGCAGTAGCACCCATCCTTATGAACTGTGGGTATTCCCTGACACGTGTCTTCTTCATAGACCTTTTGTGGGGAAGTTAAGTACACCACCATGTTGTTGTTGGTCTTTAGATTTTCGTCCTCAAGACAGATTTCTTGAGCACAATCATGCAAGTCCACCAACCATTGTGCTAGGGGACTCTTCTTGTTTTGGCCATATCTGACTTCTACAGGAAAGCTTTGCATGGACAGAATCCAGGAAGTAATTCTGAAATTACTGACGTTCCCAACCCACATTCTGTCACTTTGGAGATATTGCAAGGGTTGGTGACGAGTCTCGATAATGATGTGCTCCCCCTGAATGAATAGGCCGTCATTTTTCAATGCCTGCACCGTTGCCAACCTTCTCACAGTCATTGAATCTTTTCTCCACACAGGACAAGGTCTTGTTTGCGTACAAGATTACTTTATTGACCGTGTCATGCTTTTGATACAACACCGCTGTTAGACAAGTATCTGAGATCTCTGTCTCCAAGAAGAACTCCTTGTTCTTTATGGGGTAAGCCAAACAAGGACCCTGGGAAAGGCTTCTTTTCAGTTGCTTAACTGCCTCAGCTTGTTCCGGACCCCACTCCCACTTGACTCCGGCCTTCAATAAATGGACACCTCTGCGTAGTCTTCAATGAACCTGTGATTATAATTAGTGAGTCCAAGAAGGCTTCTTAATTCTTGCAGAGTAGAAGGGTCTTTTAATTCCAATAAGGCTTCCACCTTCTTTGCTTGGGGATTAAGATACTTGGGGTGATCTTGTGCCCTAAGAAGTTCACTCAGGTCTTACACCACTGTACCTTCTGAAAGGACAGTTCTGCTTTCTGCAACTGTGTTAGAACATAGTGATTTCTGCTGTACGGTCATCAACAGCTGAGCTCTTGATCAGAACATCATCCACAAAGGCCAGGTGTCCCCATTTGTCCAAGTCAGGCATGGCCTTATGTAGAAAGATGTTGAACTCATTGCCAGAGTTTATCTATTCAAAGGGGGTTTGTGTCCACGTGTATTGCTGCCCCCCGAATGTAAAGGCAAGCTTGTACTGGTATTTCCTACTCACGGGTACTGTCCAGTAGCCGTTGGTCAGTTCAATGGTGGTGTACACCTTTGACCGTGGATCTGTGCCAACCCTTGATCGATGTAGGGAAGTGGCCATCTTGACATATGGACCTGTTTTTTCAACTCCCTCAGGTCTGCACATAGTCTCCATTGGCCGTTTGGTTTGAGTATCCCTAGTGCTGGATTGTTGAAGGTACTGTGGATCGGATGAAATATCACACGGGATTCTAAATTCATAATAATCTCTGTGAGTGACTCCATGGACACGAGAGGTAAACACTATTGTTTGACAAATACTGGAGCCATCTTGGGGTCCGTGAGCATGGGGGTTGAATTAATGGATGTGAGTCAACAGTCGTATGAGTCTACTGAAAAGATATTTTGGAATTCCAGATAGACCTGTTTCAGCTTCTGTCTTTGCTCCTCAATCTCACAGGCATCAGCAAGATTGATCCTTTCCTCAACAATTTGCTTGAAACCTGGAAAGACCTCGAGCATGGTAATTTCAGCAGTATCCTCCAGTTGGGTGGAGAGATCTCTTTGATGGTGTTGACCTGGACAGTTGGTTCCAGGGATTTGAGATAGTGGTCCTTGACTCTGAACACTAACTCCTCCCTCCTAAGGTCACAGGTCCTCTCTTCCACCCCACCGGGGTAGGAAGAGTACACCATGAAATTCCCCCTATGCTTGGTAAAAATCTTTTCTGGAGGAATACTGTTGCTGATGTCGAAATAGTTGTTTGGGATTGGTCCCATGATTTCATTACCTAAATCAATAGAATAATGTTGGGCATCAACCACCATTCCAATAAAGGTGTCTGTGCCAAAAAGTGATACTTCGAGGGTCGCTGTTATCCACCAATATTCTAATGGTGTTGTGTTATAGGTCTACTAGAGGTGTCAAATTTAAATACAAAGCTTGTTGTTGGAGATGGGAATTTAAATGTATGTAGGCATCCTGATGTTTGAGGTTCTGACCTTGCTTGATTGTAAGGAGAACAGTGAATTGTTGCACCTGTCCTGGGATGGTAACCTCTTCTTGCACTTGAACTTCAACGGCATAAGGCAGCCATTGAGCTGACTTCACCATAGGGCCCAGTCAGCCTTTTTAGGCCTCCCAGTAATAGACAGCTCCTCCCAGATGCAATCTCAGCAATCTCCTCTGGTGTTTCCTTGCAGCTGTCAGATGGTAAGTTTGAGCAGGCCTCTCCGATGGTACTTTTATCAGCTCTTCCCGATGGTAATTTTAGCAGATCGTCTAACATAATGCATCCACTTTATTTAGCAGTGATAACACTATCAGGATTTCAATTTTGGGCTGTGCCCTGCAAGAGTTCCTGCAACCAGGATTGGACAGTTACCCTTCTCTCACCTCCCAAGTCCAGCCTCTTTCAATGGATTGTTTTAGGAGTATGGAAATGACATATGGCAACTTCTATTTGAAATCCCCTTTTGTTGCCATGTCAGCTTTTTGGCAAACATGTAACGCTCACCTGATTCCCATGGAGGCGCAGATCTTGACTGGGTTGTTACCATGTCTTCAATTGTAAAGCGCAGGACTCGGCTGGTTCCCTGGGCTGGACCTCTTCTCACGGTATGCCTGGAGAGTGAGGTGTCTTAAGTAGGTGAATGCTGGGCTCTCCATCCTGCGACTGGTGCAGGGGCGCGGGTACCAGTTACTCCACTGGTGATATTGTAAACCTCTGACTTGCAGAGGACAACTTTGAGCGCGAGGCCGTCGTTAACTGCACGATCGGTTCCTTATATGTATCTGAACACCATTAATGAAGTCCTTTTCTCTTACAGGCTTTGGATGCGGTAGGCGTTGTTTAATGGACGCCAAAGTACGTGCAAGCGCGTAAGTAGGTGGATGGCGCGCGTGAAGGCACGTAAGTTGAATGGCTGCTGATGGTTTTAAATGCACTCTTTAATGTCTCTTTTTCTCTTGCAGGTTTTGGATGCGGTAGGCGTTGGTTTATGGACGCCAAAGTTCGTGCAAGCGCGTAAGTAGGAAGATGGCACGCGTGAAGGCACGTAAGTAGAATGGCGGCTGATGGTTTTAAAAGCGCTCCTTACTGTCTTTCTTTATTTGCAGGTGCGGGTATGCAGCGCTTGTTGGAATCCGGAGCGTGCGTCGCACCGTTAAGCAGATCAAAATATGCAAAATGACTGATCAATGTTCTTTGCCTTTACAGGGATCGATGGACTGCCAAGGAATGCGGCGTGAGGATTGGAGGATGCCGATGAATCGGGTTAGTAAAAATGCTGGATTTTGGCTTTAAGTTGGCTTTTGCTAACCTGTTGTTTTTTTGTGCTGGCAGGTGCGGCTGAAGACAGGATCCCAGGAAGGTAAGAGTTTGTTCCCACAGGTGCTGGAGCTGGAGTTTTCACTGGAAGACTGGAGCTGACTCGGTGAGCGTCCTGCTGCTGATGCAGAATAACGCGAAGCACGTTGCATCAATCGGGCGTGGTTTAAAAAGTGTGCAGGAGTGCTTAGGCGTCTTCTTCCACTGCCTCGCCTAGGTAAGGAAAGAGTTCCAGTTTCCAGAAGAGTCCCAGTGTTCCTGATCCAAGGAGTGGAGCCTGCCCCACCCAGGTAAGAAAGTAGTCCCTGTCAGAAGAGGATGTGGACGTCATCTTGTTGGTGAGTATGCAGCATGGTCTGCTGTAGGTAGGTCCACCCAAGCACTTTTACACATCTTATGAGCCCGACGCTTCCAGTGCCGGGACCGATGATCTTTATGAGCCTGGCACCACCGGCGCCAGGACAAGGTCCAAAAGGTCCCAATAGGGGCCGGCTGGTGCCCGGAATGAAGGTTATGAGCCTGCTTCCAAGGATGTTGGGCAGGTCTTGCATTCTTGGAAGTAGTGATCATGACAGCACCCATCCTCAAGGCCCCTCCCAGGCTTGTCTTCTCCGGGGGTTTTGGTGTGTTGGGGAAAGTTCGATGAAACCTTTTGATCAGCCGAGGTGCGTGGACATGTTCTGAAGGTTCCCAAGACCTTTCCTGGGGACCGTAACCTTTCCAGTCTATCAGATAGTATAGCTTCGAGTTGGAAATCTTGGAGTCCAGGATATTTTTAACTTCGTATTCAAGTTCTCCATTAACTTGAATAGGTTCTGGAGATCTGGTCAGTCGGGTCTCAGGTTGCATAGGTTTTAGGAGGGATACATGGAAAACTGGATGTATCTTCATGTGGGAAGGTAGGCCCAATTTAACTGCCCCTGGATTTATTATGGCTGTGATAGGATAGGGTCCAGGTATTTCGGGTTGAAGGTGCATGGTCCTTTTAATGGTAAATGTTTAGTGGACAACCAGACTTGGTCTCCCACTAGATATTGGAGGGCCTCTTTTCGATGTTGGTCTGCTCCTTTTTTGTATTGCTCCTTAGCCCGTTGAAGATGAGTAGTGGCTTCCTTAAAGGCTTGAGTGATAGCAGAATGTAGATGGTCTACGGCGGGCGTTCCGAGATCCTGGGGTGGATCAAGGTTGGAGGTTCGAGGATAGATTCCATATAAGAGGAAAAAAGGGGTCTTTCCGGTTCCAGAATGGATTGAATTATTATAAGCGTACTCGGCGATCCAAAGGATGTCCTTCCAAGTGCCTTCTGACTGCTGCAGCATGCAGCGTAAATACTGTTCCAGAGTTTGGTTAGTCCTCTCGGTCTGTCCGTCGGTCTGGGGGTGGTGGCTGGTTGAAAGCCTTACGTCAATTTGAGCTAGTCGACAGCAATTTCGCCAAAAGTGGGAGATAAACTGACTTCCTCTATCAGAGACCAACACTGAGGGGAAGCCGTGCAACCGAACGATGTTTTCGAGGAATTCTCGGGCCAGAACTGAAGCTGATGGAAGACCTTTCAGTGGGATGAAGTGAGCCATCTTGGAGAATAGATCCACAACTACTAAAATTGTGTTATATCCGGAGCACGGAGGTAAGTCAGTGATAAAATCCATGTAGAGGGTATGCCAGGGACATGGTGGAATGTCTAATGGATGTAAGAGGCCTGCTGGCCTTTCCTTCAGACTCTTATTTTGGGCGCACACACCACAGGAAATTACGAAGTCTCTAATGTCCTTCCTCCAAGACGGCCACCAGAAGTGTCTTTTGATTTTCTCAGAGGTTTTGGCAATACAGGGATGCCCTTCCATTAAGGAATCATGATAACAAGAGATTACCTGTTTTTGTAACTCTGCACAAGGTAGATATAGTCGTCCTTGGAAGTACAGTAGGTTCTTATGCACCGTGAAGCTTTCTCCTTTAAGTGGCCAGTTCTGTAAATCTGCCGGAGTTACGAGTTGTTTGACTTTTGCTTCAACATCTTCAATGGATTGCGCGACGACCAGACCTAGAATTCTTTGTTCGGGAATTATAGGTACGGGTTCAGGATTGACCATGTGTTCATCAACTCCCATCCGGGAAAGGGCATCAGCTTTGCCGTTCTTGTTGCCTGGTCGATAAGCGATCACAAAGTCAAACTCAGCGAAAAATAGTGCCCAGCGGAGTTGTCTCGAGGATTGAGCTTTGGCGGTCTTTAGATACTGTAAATTGCGGTGATCTGTGATTACTGTGACTGTGTGTTTGGCTCCCAGAAGGTAATGCCGCCAGGCCTTGAAGGCGGACTTAATAGCCAAAAGTTCTTTATCTGTGATGGTGTAGTTGATTTCGGGAGCCGAGAACTTGCAGGACCAAAACGCCACGGGGTGTAACTGGTTAGTTTCTGGATCTCTCTGCGATAGCACTGCCCCCATTGCAAGACTGGAGGCGTCAGTCTCAACGATGTAAGGAAGCTCCGGGCGGGGATGTTTTAAAACCGGTGCGGAGGTAAACTTGGCTTTTAGTTCCTGAAAAGCTTGCTCCGCTTCTGCAGACCACTCGAAACGTTTGTTCTTTCTTAAAAGGGCTGTAATGGGCTGGACTACTCGGGAAAAGTCTGGAATAAATCTGCGGTAGAAGTTGGCGAAACCCAACATGCTTTGGACTCCTTTTACAGAAGTTGGTGAAGGCCACTTGATGATTGTGTCAACTTTTCTTGAATCCATGTGGACTCCGTTGGGTGATAGAATAAATCCCAAAAATTCGACCTCGGTAACATGGAAAACGCACTTTTCCAGCTTGGCAAAAAGTTTATGTTGGCGAAGCCTTTCAAGAACTGCTGACGTGTTTCCGATGGTCTGCCTCAGAGGATGAGTATACAAGGATGTCGTCAATGTAAACAACTACACACACGTCTATAAGTTCCCTAAAGACGTCATTCATGAAGTAATGAAAGGCGGTCGGTGCGTTGCATAAGCCAAAGGGCATTACTTGATATTCAAACAGCCCATACTTGGTGCGAAAGGCCGTCTTCCATTCATCGCCCTCTTTAATTCGTACCAAGTGGTAAGCTCCTCTGAGATCTAACTTCGTATAGATACAGGCGCCTTTAACTTGGTCAAGGAGTTCAGGGATCAACGGCAGAGGATATCTGTTCTTTACGGTGATCTGGTTCAGGGCACGGTAATCTATACAGGTTCTAAGGTCCCCTTCCTTTTTCGGGACGAAGAACAGAGCTGAAGAGGCTGGGGACTTTGAAGGCCGGATGAACCCGTTAGCCAGATACTGGTCCAAATACTGTCTCAGGTGAAGATTTTCTGACTCGGTAAGGGCATAAATTCTACTGCAAGGAGGAGTGGATCCGGGTATCAGATCTATTTGACAGTCGTAAGACCTGTGAGGAGGTAGAGAGTTAGCTTGATCTTTCTGGAAGACGTCTTGGAATTCCCTGTAGTCTGGAGGTAGTTGGGGATCCTCGGAAGTAGTTGCTGCCAGCTTAATGTCGAGCCGAGGATAACAAGTGGGGACACACTCCGGAAACCAAATTGTCTTTGCTCGCCAATCAATTTGGGGATTGTGTTTCTCTAACCAAGGAATTCCCAGGATAACTTGAAACTGAGGGCCTTGATCACATCAAACACGATCACCTCACGATGTCCATCTTGGCTTAACAACGTCACTTCCGAGGTGGTATGAGTTACTGGTCCGGAAGCTATTTCCGTGCCATCCACTGTGGTAATAACGTCTTTAATTGCCTTGGGACAAAGAGGCAAATTCATCCTGGATGCCATTTCGCGGTCCACATAATTACCGATTGCTCCGCTGTCAATGTATGCTTTAATAGCATGCAAACGATCCGGTCGCTCTGGGCTTATGAGGACCATTGACACTATGAAATGCGAGGTCAAAGAACTGGTTTTTACGCTCGGCGAGCGGACCTCTACACTTGTCGGGCGAGGTCGTTTCCCGGCTCTGGCTTTTCGGTACCTTTATCGGAAGCACCCACTGTCTTCTTCGAAGGTTTCACTGGGCATTCTCGAAGGAAATGTCCTGAGTTTCCGCAATAGAGGCACAATTGCAGTTGTCTTCTTCTGTCTCGTTCCTTTTGGGTTAATGGTCCTTTTACGACCCCTATTTGCATAGGTTCTACGGTATCAACTCCTTTGGTGGAACTCTGTGGTCTTGAAAAAACTCGAGCTTCGAACCTGGAACGATCTGCTTTCCTATTCTGTAATCTGTGGTCCAGTTGAACCACCAAGTCAATATATTCAGAACAGTCTTGTGGAGGATTCACTACCTGGGCTAGAACATCTTTGAGTTCTCCACGCAAACCTCTGTAGAAAAGCGTAATCCTCTTATCCTCGGGCCATCTGGTTTCAACTACTAGTCTGTTGAATGACGCAATATAAGCCAGGAGATCCTGATTACCCTGTCGTAATGAAAGGAGTTCATTATCCAAGGCCTGCCCCTGTGAGTGTCTTGCAAACAGTCTCTCCATACTGGTCTGGAAGGCCTGGAAATTACGGAGAATTGGGTCATCCTGTGTTACCAGAGGAATTGACCAGTCTGCAGCACTGCCACTAAGATATGAAAGCACGAAAGCTACCTTAGTCTGGTCCGTTGGAAAAGCAGCTGGTCTACACAGAAAGTGCAAGCGGCACTGATTGATGAACACTGCAAACTTTTTTGGATCACCTGAGAAGCGTTCGGGCGGAGCCAAAGGCACATTTCCGGATAGATTAATTTGTACCGGATTAGGTGAGGTTGCTGAAGTATAACTTCCCCCCGAAGCAGGCAGGGGTGTTTGACCCGCTTGCGTTTGTAACAGCTGTCTAGCGAGATCATCTGTTCGCTCTTTGGATATAATTAACTCTCTCCTCAGTGCATTTGTTTCCTGACGGGCTGCCTGTACTTCTGCTCTTAATTCCCCTAATAACTGGGCTAGTTGGTCAGTGTCTGAGGTTTCCATTGCGCCCGGGTGGGAGATTTGCGGTGGGCTTCGCGTTCTGTAACGCTCACCTGATTCCCACGGAGGCGCAGATCTTGACTGGGTTGTTACTGTGTCTTCAATTGTAAAGGGCAGGACTCGGCTGGTTCCCTGGGCTGGACCTCTTCTCACGGTATGGAGAGTGAGGTGTCTTAAGTAGGTGAATGCTGGGCTCTCCATCCTGCGACTGGTGCAGGGGCGCGGGTACCAGTTACTCCACTGGTGATATTGTAAACCTCTTACTTGTAGAGGACAACTTTGAGCGCGAGGCCGTCGTTAACTGCACGATCGGTTCCTTATATGTATCTGAACACCTTTAATGAAGTCCTTTTCTCTTACAGGCTTTGGATGCGGTAGGCGTTGTTTAATGGACGCCAAAGTACGTGCAAGCGCGTAAGTAGGTGGATGGCGCGCGTGAAGGCACGTAAGTTGAATGGCTGCTGATGGTTTTAAATGCACTCTTTAATGTCTCTTTTTCTCTTGCAGGTTTTGGATGCGGTAGGCGTTGGTTCATGGACGCCAAAGTTCGTGCAAGCGCGTAAGTAGGAAGATGGCACGCGTGAAGGCACGTAAGTAGAATGGCGGCTGATGGTTTTAAAAGCGCTCCTTACTGTCTTTCTTTATTTGCAGGTGCGGGTATGCAGCACTTGTTGGAATCCGGAGCGTGCGTCGCACAGGTAAGCAGATCAAAATATGCAAAATGACTGATCAATGTTCTTTGCCTTTACAGGGATCGATGGACTGCCAAGGAATGCGGCATGAGGATTGGAAGATGCCGATGGATCGGGTTAGTAAAAATGCTGGCTTTTGGCTTTAAGTTGGCTTTTGCTAACCTGTTGTTTTTTTGTGCTGGCAGGTGCGGCTGAAGACAGGATCCCAGGAAGGTAAGAGTTTGTTCCCACAGGTGCTGGAGCTGGAGTTTTCACTGGAAGACTGGAGCTGACTCGGTGAGCGTCCTGCTGCTGATGCAAAATAACGCGAAGCACGTTGCATCAATCGGGCGTGGTTTAAATAGTATGTAGGAGTGCTTAGGCGTCTTCTTCCACTGCCTCGCCTAGGTAAGGAAAGAGTTCCAGTTTCCAGAAGAGTCCCAGTGTTCCTGATCCAAGGAGTGGAGCCTGCCCCACCCAGGTAAGAAAGTAGTCCCTGTCAGAAGAGGATGTGGACGTCATCTTGTTGGTGAGTATGCAGCATGGTCTGCTGTAGGTAGGTCCACCCAAGCACTTTTACACATTTTATGAGCCCGACGCTTCCAGTGCCGGGACCGAGGATCTTTATGAGCCTGGCGCCACCGGCGCCAGGACAAGGTCCAAAAGGTCCCAATAGGGGCCGGCTGGTGCCCGGAATGAAGGTTATGAGCCTGCTTCCAAGGATGTTGGGCAGGTCCTGCATTCTTGGAAATAGTGATCATGACAAAACATTAGTTATGTGGAAAAACTTCAGAATGTACTAGTAACTGCCATAATATATATATATTTCCGATTTTTCCGATTCACTAATCATGGGGACTTAACTAAAACGACAGCCAGGTCCGCACTATTTTGCACCGCCGTTCGGCAATTTTCCACCGTTTTTACAAGAAGCATAATTGTTAGGAACATGTAATTTACTCCCCGTATTGCTAATTTTACTCTCCACCCATTTGCCAACTATCAAATTCGGAACATGTCCAGAGCAGCCAGGTACACCTTTTAGCTGGCCATTACGATTCCCTAAGTCGCAGGTGGAGGCATTTTATATCACCAAATTGCCTGGAAATTACCTATGAAATGACACATCAATCAAAAATGCCTAAATGATAACAGTCCTTTTAAATTATAGGACATTTTTAGGTGATGCAAATTGGAGCTCTCCTGTCTCAAACACTTGTGTATAGGCGCGTTATAAATTCCATATCATATCATATCATATCATATCTAGCACCATTTGTCTCTCTTGGCAGTGTTTTTATTAGTCTCTTTGTTGTTTGAAGTGTAGGTTACAGATCGTAAACATCTGGGGCCTTGGCAACACAGGGATTCCCCTTCCCACATTCCTGTCATGCACTAGCTAGAACATTTGCCTGCTCAGAATTGTACTCGGAGAAAGCAGGTCTAAGGAAACTTTGCTTTCAACACTGCCATGGCTAGGTACTTGGGACGTCCCGAGCGTACATATAGGCACAGTTCTGTCAGCAGCAAATCATCACATAAATCAGGCTACAAACAAAGTGTCCGTAATGTACTGCCTACAATCAGAGGTCCCCTGCAGCATAGGGGGATCCGGAGCATGCTACTTTCCTGGTAACTGGAGGTTGCCATAGAGGCTCAGTAGACGGTTGCTAAGGGGAAGGATCCAACGTTCAGTACGTCTACGGCAGGGTCACGTGTCCGCTCCTACTTAGTCCCGCCTCTGTTGCCACTCTTTGCTTCTGATTAGCACTTTTGGCTTTGCTTCTGAAGTTACGAGATTCCTGTTTTCCTTTACGACCGTGCCTTCTTGAATTGCCCTCATCATTTCAACCTGCATTGTTTTCCTTTCTGCTTCTGCTGTATCTGTCCCCCTCTGAACTGCATTCTTGGCTATTCGTTTATGTACCTTTCGTTTGTTTGCCTGATCTACGACCCGGACTGCAAATTGGACTCTGCTTCTGTTTTCTCCATGGCTACGTTCTTTGCTCGCCACGTCCAAAGACCCAGACTGCTTTTTGACCTAATCTCTGTGAATCTCCACGGCTTCATACCTTGCTCGCCAGCTTCACAACCCTACACGTTAGTTTGGGGTACCTCGCCTTTTGACCTTTTGTGCTGCCACATCCCTGCAAGATCACAGGAATTCCTTGGATGCCACACACGGACTAGAGACTTCCTTTGTGTGTGTTTTAGGCATCCGCATTTCGTCGGGGCAGGCTGTGGGACTCACTAGGCGTACGTGTGCCGTCGGGAATAGTCTGTTTGGGATTGTCTTACTAACCACAAACTTTGTTTCATTCTATGGACTTCACAAGAATCAAGGGTCACTCCTGGTAAGACACATATCCTTTAACCTTGCTTCTCTGTCCTCTTGGTATTCTTCTGATAGTGACTCCTCCTGTGTTTCCCTTACAGAGTATTTACACGGTTACTGTGCACTTGTTGGACCTTAGGAATTATTGGGTTTTTCAGCTATCATTGCACAGGTTAGTGGGTTCCCGGTTTAATCATTGTTTGGATACGTATTGGTGTCATTCAGCACTAACCTTGCGTATTTTCCTTTGCAGCCACTGTCATCTCAGGGGTATCCAATCTTTCAATTAATTGACCCTTCTGCATTTTATTTATTACATCCAGAGGGTTACATTAGTGGGAAGAATTCTTCTTCGTCACAACGAGGTCAAGTTTGGGAAGGAGAATTCTGACATAATCAGAAGCCTTACAAATGGACCCCAACGAGACATTGGCTGGCATACTGCAGCTAGTGGCAGACCTTCAGCAACAGATAGTTGCCTTACAGAATGCGGTGCAACCCACTGCTGCGCAGTCAGTCCCTAGTGGATCGGCTGTCGGACCACCTCAGTTTGATGCAGGGCCCATTTATGTTGCATCCCGGTTTCCTCTAGCTCCACCAGAGAGATTCCACGGGGATCCTAAGCATTTTAGGACCTTTTTGAACCAATGTAGTCTACACTTTTTGTGTCGGCCTGGCTCCTTTCCAGATTCTACCACTAAAGCCGCATTCTTGTTGTCCCACCTTGGAGGAACAGCAGCAGCATGGGCCAATCCTTTACTAGAGGGGGTAGTCCATTGTTGTTTGATTGTGACACTTTGATTGAGGCCATGAGTAAGGTTTTCGATACCCGCTACAAGGCCCAGGCTATTGAGCTGGAATTATTGAACATTCACCAGGGCGACTTATCATTATTGGCTTATTTGGCAAAATGTAATCAGTTGGCTGCTGAAACTCAGGGGCCCGATGAGAAGAAGGCCTCTCTCTTCTACAAGGGACTGTCTGATTCATTGAAGGACACCCTGGACATGGTTCCTGTTGTTCCAAACACGTTTCCAGAATTATTGGATCTAGTCTTGCAGATAGACGCCCGGAAGGCTGCCAGAAAGGGTGAGAAGAGAGGGTGCCCCCTTACCACCGCGTTAGCCCCAGCTCCAGTATTGGGAACTTTGGAACACATGCAGGTGGGAGCAGCTACAAGGGGTCCTCTATCTCCAGAGGAGCGAGAACACAGAAAAAAGAACAACCTGTGCTTCTATTGTGGTTCCCCGGAACATTTATTGAAAGTCTGCCCAAAGAAACCCACTAAGAAGCAGGGAAACTGGAAAGCTCGGCAATAAGAGGAGTCCAGTTGCCGAGCTACGCTTCTCCAATGGACTCACAGATGGTGTTGCCATTCAGTGTCAACGTTGCTTTTGTTAACCCTTCGGGTGGTTCCACCTCGGCCATAGCAGTATTGGATTCCGGGGCCACTGGGAACTACATTGATACCTTATATGCTAAGGAACTGGCTCTGTCCATCATTAAGAAGAAAGAACCAGTGGTGGTTAATGCTGTTGATGGCACTACTCTAGTGTCAGGTTTAGTGACTGAACAGACAGATGACCTACTCATGGAGACTATGCAGGGTCACAATGCAACAATCTCTTTTGATCTCAGCCCCTCAATTCAAACTTATACTCGGAATTCCATGGCTCAGGGTACACAACCCAGTTATCGACTGGCGTACTGGCAGTATTGAATTCTTGTCTGAGTATTGCAAAAGGAACTGTGGGAGTGCTACGAATCAGACCAACAGTCCCTGTCATCCACTATTGGATTCGGCCTCCACCATTGGGGCAGTGGTTGCTGGAATTCTACCTAAAGAGTATTCTGAGTATTGTGATGTCTTTGACAAGGGTGGAGGTGAGGTCCTTCCTCCTCATCGGCCGTTCGATTGTCCTATTGACCTCATCCCCGGGGCCAAAATCCCTTCTGGAAGGATATACTCTCTTACTCAGAAAGAAGATGGCATTCTCAAGGAATACAAAGACAAGGCCTTAGCATCTGGTTTCATTCGCCCATCACGCTCCCCCGCGGCCAAAATCCCTTCTGGAAGGATATACTCTCTTACTCAGAAAGAAGATGGCATTCTCAAGGAATACAAAGACAAGGCCTTAGCATCTGGTTTCATTCGCCCATCACGCTCCCCCGCGGCTTATTCACTGTTTTTTGTCCCTAAAAAGGAGGGTTATCTTCGTCCATGTATCGATTATAGGGCCCTTAATGCTGTTACTATTCAGAACCAATATCCCATACCTCTTGTTTCTGTCTTACTGGACCAATTGGGGTCTTCCGTTATATTCACCAAACTAGATTTGAGGAGCCTATAATCTGGTTAGAATTCATGATGGCGATGAGTGGAAAACTGCCTTTAAAACCAAATATGGTTTGTTTGAATATTTAGTAATGCCCTTCGGGTTATGTAATGCACCTGCTACTTTTCAGTTTTTCATAAATGACATTTTTCATGATATGATGGACCACTTCTTGGTCGTCTATTTGGATGACATATTGGTTTATTCTCCTTCTTATGAATCACATGTACGGCATGTTTCCAAAGTCTTACAACGACTACGAGAAAACAAACTCTTCGTCAAATTGGAAAAATTTGTGTTCATACTAGTGAAGTGGAATTCCTTGGGTATGAGATCACAAGCAAAGGAGTAAAAATTAGTCAGTCCAAGTTTAAGGCAGTTCTGGATTGGCCCTTACCCACCTCTTTGAAAGCCCTCCAATCATTTCTGGGTTTCGCAAACTTTTATATGAGGTTCATTAAGGACTTCTCTACCACGGTTTCTCCTTTAACATCACTCACGAGTAACAAACGATCCTTTGAATGGGATAAGGGGGCTACTCAAGTATTCACCACTCTTAAGACCGCTTTTACCACAGCTCCTGTTCTCCAACACCCAAATCCCTCTCTTCCATTTATTGTGGAAGCTGATGCCTCCGATGTTGCTCTTGGAGCCATTTTGTCCAGAGGCAAGTGGTCTGCACCCTGTTGCTTAACATTCTCGGAAATTAACTTCTTATGAAAAGAATTATACGATCACAGAAAGGGAGTTGTTAGCGGTTAGGGGCAATTTTATGACATTGCGTCATCATTTGTTAGATACTGCCCTTCCGGTCCAGGTAATCACTGACCACAGGAACTTGTTGGTATTACAATCGGGAAAATATACCACAGCACGTCATGCCCAATGGCATGAATTCTTCTCAATTTTTAATTTTGTCATCACATATAGACCTGGTTCCCTTCACACTAAAGCAGATGCTTTATCGCAAATGCATGGGGCATCACCATACAAAGACACTGGGGGTCCTCTCTTGTTATCTCATCAAGTGATTTGTAGTTGTACATTACAACCTACCTTACGTTCAACGATACAAGACTGGGTAGCCAAAAACCCACAGGAGGTTGAGCAGCTCAGGTTAGATGTCATCCACTCTTTACCATATGCTCATGGATTGCTATACATTCTGGATAGCGCTTCCCGTCACAAAGCTATGCAATGGTGCCACGACTCCAGGATAGCGGCACATCCCAGTGTAAAGAAGATTCTGGACCTTCTACATCCCTGGTGTTGGTGGACATCTATGCAAAAGGACGTCACTGACTATATTGCAGCTTGTTTTGTTTGTGCGCAATGCAAACACACTCCTGCTAAACCCTTTGGGTTACTCCAATCTATGCCAATACCCGATCGTCCTTGGGCTATGATATCTATGGATTTTGTTGTTGAATTACCATTGGTTTCTGGTTACGATACCATTTGGGTCGTCATTGTTTACCTGACCAAAATGGCCTTATTCGTACCCTGTCAGGGCTTGCCATCTGCTCCCGTATTGGCGGATTTGTTCTCCAAGAACGTGTTCCACTTTTTTGGTCTCCCTTCTGTTATCGTTACCGACAGAGGGTCACAATTTACCTCGCGATTCTGGAGGTCTCGTACGTCTTCATTTGGTATCGTCGATAGGTACTCCAGTTCCTATCATCCTCAGACTGATGGGCAGACGGAACGTTTGAATTCAACCATGGAACAGTACCTGAGATGTCTGACCCATCAGTATCAAGAAACGTGGCTTTCCGTTCTTTGTATGGCAGAATTTGCATACAATAATTCTCTTCATTCTTCCACTAAATTCTCTCCGTTCTTTGCCCTTTACGGACACCACTCCAAGTCTTTGCCAATATCTCTGTGAAAGAATGTCCGATTGCTCCCACTAGGCGTTCGGGAAACGCCAGAGCCCGACCGTAAGAGGAACCACGGTTTGGGATTCAGTGCTAGACCCGGCTACGACCCGGACAGAGTATTTACACGGTTACTGTGCACTTGTTGGACCTTAGGAATTATTGGGTTTTTCAGCTATCATTGCACAAGTTAGTGGGTTCCTGGCTTTATCATTGTTTGAATACGTATTGGTGTTATTCAGCACTAACCTTGCATATTTTCCTTTGCAGCCACTGTCGTCTCGGGGGTATCCAATCTTTCAATTAATTGATCCTTCTGCATGTTATTTATTACATCCATAGGGTTACATTAGTGGGAAGAATTCTTCTTCTTCACGACGAGGTCAAGTTTGGGAAGGAGAATTCTGACAAACACCTCTTAGCAGCCACACTTTATTGCAGTTGTAAACAGCTGGGATGGCAGCCAGGATTTCAGTGGGGGAGTCCTTTGTGAAGTTTGCCTCACAACAAGCAAAAGGGCCTACCTCAGGCCTACAGGAACTTTTTTATAGAAACAAAATGGGCTTTTCTTTTCAAACGTTTGCCGGTATTCTGCATGTCAAGCATAATATACATTACATCTTGTCAAAGCACACTAAGGGCCTGATTCACAGAGCGTTTTCCTATGGTATTGCACCATTATAAAACACTTCTGTGAATCAGGCCCTAAGTCTTTTCCCTAACATCTTTATGTTGGCTGGGGAACTTTTTTCTCTTGTCTTGCTTTAAACTGCAAACGCCCATGCAAAGTCATGTTGGTGTCAGTGTTTGTAAATCCTGCTTTCCACATGAAAGGGGCCATTGCATTTCTTCTGCCGCTGTGAATAAAAATGCTGCTGTTCCTTTTGTAATGACAGGAGAGCCTTTTCACATAGCGCATCCTTGTGTTACGTGCAGAAACCCCCACAGTCTGCCTTAATAGGCCCCCTTTCTGTATGAAGGTTGTTCTTATCTTCTTTGATGACAGCTGACAGGCAATGCTTCCAGTGGCTGTTCAGTTTAGTTTATTTGGGGGCTTTGATTAATCCCCATAGTTTCGATGAGATTCTTCAACAGCTGTACAGACTCTGCATGGTGGCATCATGAGATTATTGTGATGTCCCAAAAACAAGGATGTCATCACTGTAATTGATGCAGTTAGGGATGTGGCGTATTACTCTGTAAATTTCCTCCCGGAATATCTCAGATGCAAAGGATGTGCCGAAGCTGAGACCCTTTCAGGGATAGAGACCATGATGTCTGGGGAAAGTAGTAATGTATCTTGATGCTGGAGTCAGCTCCAGCTGATGAAACTCTTTGTTCAAGTCCAATTTAGAAAAGGTGGTGGTGCCATTAAGAAATGTGAATCAGACCAGATATACAAGGGGCTTGGTGTTGTTCTCTATGTTTCGCCTGATTCAGGATCCTCACGTAAATGCAGATACAAATGTGCTTATCCATCCTTTCTTGGGTATGGGCATAATTGGGGAGACCCTAGTAATTCGCCCTGATGCTTGTTCTATTATCTCTTGCACAATGAGCAGATGCAGTTCTTCTTGAGTGTGTTTCTGTAAGTTGAAGGCTATACATTGATAGTTTTGTGATGTAGGCAGAACGTTGGTCTAAATATGTAGTTGGATCTGGTGAGTTTCTCTATTCCATGAAATATTGATGATAAGAGCTTGTTGCTTTTTTTACCATGTGCTGTGGTTTCGATGACATGGAGCTGTATTTTGGCAGAGTGTGCGAAAAATTTGACAACAAACATATCCTTACATCATAGTGGCATTTGTGCGCTATTGTGATGAGTGTCTCCTCTCCTAAACAGAACGGCAGTAGTATTCCACCTCAAGCACACAGCATCATGGCCGTCCTGCCTGCCCGCGGTAACCATTTAGTGTTTTCCTCTCATTGGCGTACACTGGTAGCCACACCCCCCTCCTCTCCAGCATATCCCGGAAGATGGCCGAGGGCTCTTCGCGTTGCTACTCTCCTCAGAGCTTGGTTACGCTCCGTAAGTTCGCTTAGGTTCTTATCGTGTCTTTTCGTGTAGCGCTACTATTCCTCCTTCCTTTCTTAATACCTATTCCTCTCCACAGACGCCACACATTACAAACAACACCCTCTGCGAGAAACAGCTACTCGTTCAGGACGAGCCCCGCCTTCTGACCACGAGGTGGGTTCCGTGAGTTGCCTCGCTGCACATCGTCCCAGCTCTTGTATCCCGAGTTCCGTAATCTGATTTCCTTTCACTATTTTTATCCCAGGCTTCTTCCGTGCAGTCAGCCAGCTAGAGCCCGGAGCCGCATTTCGGCTTCTGGTAGCCGACGTTCCTTCAGGGACACATCTTCATCAGTATACGGTAGGGATCATTCCCGGTCCAGCTCAAATTACAGACCTCAAGTCCTCTTCCTTTCAGGAGCACTGTTTACCTCATATTATTCTCTCTTCAGCTATACTAAACCCTTCTCA
This sequence comes from Ambystoma mexicanum, assembly GCF_040938575.1. Taxonomy (NCBI): domain Eukaryota; kingdom Metazoa; phylum Chordata; class Amphibia; order Caudata; family Ambystomatidae; genus Ambystoma; species Ambystoma mexicanum. The sequence goes on along the minus strand of NC_090927.1, from coordinate 1,236,730,731 downwards.
GCGCCACTCTTGTGCCACATCCTTCTTACCCATAAGGAGCCTCAGCAGCCTGTCAGGGGTAAGATACCTGATGAGCTCTCAAGGGAGTATTACTCAAGAAACAGCTCACAAGAATCTTGCTTTAACATCCCCTCCTCCCGTCTTATTTAGTTCTCATCCTGCTGAAGATCGAAACCGCGCTGCAGTAACGGATCCAGGACCTCTTCACCACCGGCCCAGACACATTGGAGAACACGCACCCCAGCAGCTCTCCACAGGGTTTTTTCCCCTTGAGGGTTTTCCTAGGACCCTCTCTGTGTTCAAGCCATTGAGCAGGGCCATGGAGGGGCTTCCAGGTGAATTCCGGCAGTCATCTAAATCCAGCTGAAGCCCTGCTCTCCACAGGTAGGTGGTCTTCCAGGTCTTACCCAAGTTCTCTAGGGGAAAAAGGACTTCATAGCATAACAGATAGCAACGCCCAGAGATCTGTTTCATTTGGCATAGAGCTTGGGTGGGCTCGGAAGACCCCTACAAACATGGATCAGTAGATTCAACAGCTGATACCCACGGTACAGTCGCTAACCGTAGAAGTACAAAACCTTAAGCAAGAAAATGCCTCTTTAAGGCAAAACCAGCAGCAAGCAGCTCAACAAGCCGCTCAACAAGCTGCAGCCAGCCGCATACCACATTGTTCTGAGGTACCACCAGGTCCTCTACCAGGAGGGCAATCAGACAGGAACCCTCATTGGGTAAAGGAATGTTTGGTTTCCTGTGCAGTTCAATTCTCATTTAAAGGAGCCTTTTTCCACACTGATAGAGATTGTGTAGGATATATGATCTCGCAAATGACAGGACCTGCACTGGCCTGGCTACACCTTTGTTTACCACACCTATCCTAGACTCGCACAATGCTTTTTGTAATAGCATACAGAGAATGTTTGGAAGGCAGGAAATCCGGGTAGCCTCTCAGGAACACCTCTTGGATCTTAAACAAGGGAATCAGGACGTTCTAGCATACATCACTAAGTTTAAGCAAATAGCGAGCAAGACCACCTGGTCTGATGACGCCTAGGTCACCATCTTCAGGAGAGGGTTGTCAGAGGATCTCAAGGATGAGGTTTCCCGAGCTCCAAGGCCGTCCTCCTTGAATTAGTTCATAGCTCTAGTGATGCAAATAGACTACCGCATGAAAGAGCGAAAGAAGGAAGGGAAGGCTACCACAACCATTTACTAATTCCCCCAGCATAAATCGGGCAAACACCTTGGAAGAACCTTTGCAGCTGGGCACGGCAGCAAGGGGCCCCTTGTCCCCTGAAGATCATGTTCACAGAAGAACCTTAGGTCTCTGCATGTATTGTGGAGCCAACACCCATTCCGTGCAAGAATGTCCGATTGCTCCCACTAGGCGTTTGGGAAATGCCAAAGCCCGACCGTAAGAGGAACCACGGTTTGGGATCCAGTGCTAGACCACGGTTCCTCACCCAAACTTCATACTTCCATGTGTACTAATCCTCCGGATACCCTTACGTTGGTTCTTAGAGTGTCTTTCACTATAGGGGAGTGCGAACTGCAAGACATTCCAGCGCTTATCGATAGCGGGGCAGCTGGTAACTTATTGATGATCATTGGGCTGTCACTCATGGCATCCCTCGTTCCACCAAAGCAGAGTCCATTCCCGTGGCGAGTGTGGATGGAAGCCCTTTAGTATCTGGACCCATTAAAGATCAGACTGTCCCACTGGTGATGTCAATATCTTCTCATCAGGAGGTCCTCGCCCTGGATATCATCCGGGCCGCTCATCATCCGGTGATCTTAGGGCTGGCCTGGCTGAAACAACACAACCCCTTTATCAACTGGACCACTGGGTCTTTCTTTTTGGGGTCCGAGTTCTGTTAATCTCATTGTATCAGTAACCAGGAAGAGATATCAGTTAAAACAACTACATCTCCTATGAGTCCCCAGGGAGTTACAACTCTTAGCCTGATCTCTGGTATTCCTCTTTCCGGTCTTCCTTCAGCCGCCCAGATGGTTCGGGTTTTCATCACAAGGATCTTCTCGTTACACGGTTTTACCGGAAACCATTATCTCTGATCGAGGATCCCAGTACACCTCACGTTACTGGAGACAGGTCTGCCGTTTTCTTGGAATCTCCCAAGCCCTCAGCTCGGGTTATCATCCTCAGTCGAACAGTCAGACCGAAAGACTCAATCAAACACTCGAAGGGTATCTCCGAAGTTATGTTTCCGCCGCCCAAGATGACTGGAAAGACCTATTGCCAATGGCTGAATACGCCTATAACAATTCTTACCATTCTGCAATCAAAACATCTCCCTTTCACTGCACTTATGGGTTTCACCCCACCTCATTTCCAACAGTTCAGGTTTTGGACTCCAAATTCCCTGATGTGGACCATCTGATGGACCAACTACACCAATGCCATCAATCAGCGAAGACAGCCCTACGGGAAGCACAAGACCGAGTGAAACGGTTTGCAGACCGCCATCGAACTCCAGCCCCTGATTTCAAACCCGTAGAGTTTGTCTGGTTATCTTCTCGCTTTCTTCCAAAACATCTAGTACCCTCCAAATTGTCACTAAAGTATATATTCTCACTAAAGTATATGGGTCCGTTTTGAGTCTTGGCTGCTATTGGAGCAGCCGCTTTCAAGCTACGTCTTCCCAACACATGAGCCCGTATCCATCCTGTTTTCCACATCTCCCTGCGAAGATCCCAACCGCACTGCAGTAACGGATCCAGGACCTCTTCATCACCGGCCCTGGCACATTGGAGACCACGCACCCCAGCAGCTCTCCACAGGGTTTTTTCCCCTTAAGGGTTTCCCTGGGACCCTCTGTGTGTTCAAGCAATTGAGCAGGGCCACGGAGGGGCTTCCAGGTGAATTCCTGCAGTCATCTAAATCCAGCTGAAGCCCTGCTCTCCACAGGTAGGTGGTCTTCCAGGTCTTACCCAAGTTCTCTAGGGGAAAAAGGATTTTGTAGCATAACAGCTATAGGGCTGTGTATCATTATTTGAAGGGCGTAGTGGTGTGGGCGGTGGCATTTCTGAATATTCCCTTTCCCCTATCATGTTTACAGTTAGTTCTGTGTCTATTAGAAATTCTATGAGATTGTTTATATTGAGGAGTAGAATGGGGATTTGTTCAATGGCTGTCTTCTTAGCTATGCCAAAATATATACTTTCCTTTTGTGTGCGATGAACAATGTGACAGATTTTCTTCTAGGAGAATTTGATTTGAGGTAGTGAAGTCTATGGTGAGACTTGTGGGTAAACTGGCAATCAAGTGAGCAATGTCAGTGTGACATTCCATTAGCACAATCTAATGGGGGCTTTCTGTCTCTCTCCTTCGCAGTGCGTAGGGAGTGTACTTGTGTGAGAATGATCTTCAATTGCCTCAGATGTGGAAGGTCTGGGTGGTCGGGATGAGCATCAGACTGCCCTGAAAGGGTTTTCGCATCCACAAGCAGGGCACTACCATAACCACATCTAAAGCACATGTTGTCTGTGGGCTTTTCCTCATTAGGGATGGTCATTCTTTGATGTACACATGCTGATGATATTTTTAGATTCTGCATGATCTCTATCTCATCAACGGTACAAGACTTCTGAAGTAATTGGTGAAATTGGTAATTTGGTGAAAAGCCACTGATTCACATCCTGCTATAACTTGAGATATCTAGGCTTCCACATTGGAATAGAGGTGAACGTCCCAGTGCCTGAAGCGGTATGTAAACGCATAACAAAGTTGTCAACCGTCTCACCTTCAGTTTGCGTGGTGGTGTGAAACTCATGATGCTTATAATCAATGTTTTATGAGGTGTATAATAGTCATGTAGGGTATTTTCTAAATCAGAGTTGGTGATGTCTGGATCAGGTAGTTGGTGAAGAACGTTGCTAACGATCAGTCGACTGACAAAAGTGGGATTCCCCTTTTACTTTTGTCATGATAGGATCCAATTGCATCAATGTAAGCGTTGAAGTCACACATCCATCTACCCACATAGGGCATAGATTGCTTGTGTCTGTAGTTTTGAAGGATAGTTTTTCTTGCTTTGAAATTGATAATTTTACATTTATGCCACAGGTCTTGGTAGGACTTCAGAAATGGAGGATAAGACTTCTTCCTCAGACATGGCAGTTAATCACATGACAAGCGCAATCCGGATTGGAGAGAATGCACAAAACATTGGCAATGGTGGCACCACACAGGCGGCTTGTAGCTGCAGTTGTCCTAAGAGGTGCAGGTCCAAATAGGAATGTCACTGTCCTCAGAAGGTTACCTCTTTTCTACTTACGTAAATAGTATGATTTTGCAGCAGGGTACTCACAGTGGGTGCTACAGCGCAGATGTAGAGGCAGGGTATGCCATGTGTAAGCAGTACTACCGACAATGAAAGCATATGTAGATTTTTCTGCACCCCTCCAGGCACATGGAAGCTGACCAGGCCTTCCAGATCATGCATTCATGAGGCACAGGGAACTGACATCCCTTCTTCACCATTGTTGGGGTGTGTGGTGATGGCACAATACATAAATAATATACATGACACTGGAGTGTGGGGCAACATGTTTTTATTGCACCGCCTGTTCATCCCTCTCTGCTGTGACATACTTTACTTCCTTCTTCCAGGGCTGACTTAGGGTCTGTCCTGCCCATATAACAATGTGGGGACATGGGGGGGCACCTAAGACACTGCAGACCCCAGAATGCACAAATGTTGGGTCTGACATGACAACACATCCTTCTGACTTGTATGTGCACGACACGTATGCAAGTAGAAAAAAACAAAATGTGTATTCCAAAAGCAGAACAACAACATGCATGTCTGCAGCATACCGAGGAGACAGGGTATGAGGAAGTTGGTTTTGTCACTCACTAAAGACTTTGTCACACAAAGCGGCTGTGTGGAGTTGCTTTTATTCAAGTTTGCTTGTGGAGAGAGCACACAGATATATTTAGTTATGGAGAGGGCGGCCCATGGAGTAAATTTGATGAAAATATTGAGGGGTGAGGGGGACAGGACATCTAAATAAAAGGGGCCCTGCCAAATGAGTGGGACAAAATGGTATGGCACAAAAGTTGTGGGGGGGCACCATTGTCTCCCCCTAAAAGTACGCCCAGGCTCAACAGGCCAGGAGGGGGAGTTGCCCTGATGTTTCCAGAGTAGATTTCAGTTCCTACTATTCCAATTCAAGCCTATTCCTCCTTTGAATGCCTTGTCTGCAGGCTCTCTCTCTCTCTCTCTCCTGTCTTACTCTGCCCACCTTCTATAGGCTGCCAGGCCAGTCCACTCTCTTCCTCTCAGAATGGGCTGACCTGGCATCTTTTCTCCTTTCCTCCGCCTCCCATCTCCTACTGCTGGGGGATCTCAACATCCATCTAGACTCTCCTGACTCTTCAGGAGCTTTCCGCAACCTATGTGACTCGCTCTCGTTCTACATTCTACCCTTTAGAGTGACACACACTGCAGGCCACACCTTGGATGTTCTCATCGCCACAAACATCCCTCTCACCACTTCACTCTCATGGACTGATCACTCTCGTCTCTGCTCTCTTCTTCTTTAGCACTGGCACACCTTGCACCGCCTCCCTCCTGTGAGGTCTTCCGACCCATAAAAAAAGTGTATGTGGCTGCCTAGTCCCCTCTTCCCACTCTTGCGGCAGACTCCCAAACTGACATAGCCCTCTCTAACTTTCACCTCTCAATCTCCAATACTCTCGACATCCTTGCCCCTGTCACGAGGGTCAGACTGATGCCTCCCAAAAAGTGCAACTCTTGGTATGACTCTGATCTGGCTGACTTTAAACACAAGTGCAGGGCAGCAAAACAGAAATGGGGATCTTCAGGTGCACCCTCTGACAAGCAGGCCTGCCGCCTTCTGCAAAGGCAATATAGACTCTGCATACGGACCAAGAAAAGAGTTGATATTCAAGCCTGCATCTCTGCGGCATCCAACAACACAGCCGAACTTTTCAAAGTCTGTAAGGAGCTGGCCAACCCTACTGCATCCTCATCCTCTATTGCACCCAGCAAAGCCATTTGTGGGGCCCTGACTGCACACTTCACTAGGAAAACACAAGACATCCTGTCCTCTCTCCTCTGCACCGACTCATGCACCATCATCTCCCGGGGCCCACTCGGCCTCCACCACCATGCCCCCTCTTCTCACCTCCCTCTCCCCTGTCACACCTGAGGAGGTTTCTAGACAAGTCTGGTCTATGAAAGCCTCTTCCAAACAGGTGGACCCATGCCCCTCCAAAACCATCAAGGACAACATTGACTCTTTAGCTCCAGTCTTGGCAGACCTCTTCAACCTCTCCTTCACCACTGGAGTTTTCCCTACTTGCGTCAAGCATTCTCTTGTGCACCCTCTACTCAAAAAACCCTCTGGCGACCCTTCTATTTCGGCTACCTATCGCCCGATCTCCATCACTCCTTTCCTGGGCAAACTCCTGGAGAAGTTGGCCATCTCTCAGCTTACCCTCCACACTGAATCTGTTGGTTGTCTCCATGACCATCAGTCTGGTTTTAGAGCATCCAGAGGCATGGGAATTGCTATTCTGAACAGCTGTGGAGACCTGCTCTCAAACCTTGACTCTAACGCTCCACCTGTCCTCATTCTCCTTGACTGCACCTCTGCTTTTGATACAGTAAACCACAACATCCTGATCTCCTGTCTCTATGATACCCTGGGCATCACAGATCATGCCCTGGCATGGCTTGCGTCCTTTCTCTCTGACTGTCCTTCCCAGGTGGAACTTGGATCCTTTCTCTCCGCTATCACTCACTCTACTTGTGGTGTCCACCGGGGATCTAATCTGTCTCCAAGGTTTTCCAATGTCTACATGGCTCCTTTGGCACACAAGATCTCTGCCTTCACCTCCAACTTACAGTGTTATGCAGATGACACACAGCTCTCTTTCCGGCTACTCTCAGCCTCTTCCTCCTCCTCGCTCATTCCCGAGGGTCTGTCTGTAATTCAGTCCAGGTGTGCTGCTAACGATCTCTGCCTTAATGCCAGCAAGACAGAGATCATACTCATTGGGACCCCTGCTTCCACTTTCCCACTCTCACTCTGGCTGCCCCCCTTGGCCCTGGACCCCCACCCACCAGTGAGGCAAAAAATCTGGGGGTCATCTTCGACTCTACTCTCTCCTTCTCTTCTCACATCTCGGACATTTCCAAAAAGTCACACTACCAGCTGCCCCTCCTCTGAGGTATTCTACCTTTTCTCACCTTCCCTCAGAGGCTCACTGTCTCCAGAGCCCTGGTTCTCTCCAGACTCGACTGCTGCAACAGTCTCTTTCTCAATCTTCCTACTTCTTCTCTCCGACCTCTTCAACTTATCCAGAACAGAACCGCAAGACTTATCCTTGGCCTCAAGCCCAGGGACTGCATCACTCTGGTGCCGAAATCACTCCACTGGCTCACTGTGGCTGCAAGGATCAAGTTCAAATCCCTCTGCATAGACCACAAGGCTTTCTGGGGCCGGGGCCCGTACTATCTACAATGCTCTCTTCCCAAATACTCTCCTTCTAGAGCCCTCCACTAGGCCTCCTCCAACTCTCTGCGGGTAAACCGCTTCTCCAAACAGAGATTTGGGGGTAGATGCTTATCCTCTGCAGGTGCCTCCCTCTGGAACAGCCTACCTACCTCTCTCCATCTTGAGCCGGACCTTCTTAAGTTCCAGAAATTCCTCAAGACCTACCTCTTCTCTTCCTCTTTCTCTCTCCCTCCCCCCTGCTAACCTCCTTTCTCTTCGCTTCTTCCCCTCCTTTCTTTCTCTTCTCAAACCTGCTCAGTTAGCTGACTGGTCGCCTGGTGCCGCTCCAGTGCCGCCAGTCCTACACTTGCCTCCGTTCCTCTGCACTCTGCCTGGCACTACTGCAATATGCTCCATGAGAGGTGCAACCTCTCTACATTTAACCCAGGCCCCTGCTGGACGTGGTGCACTAGTCTCCCTCCCCCTCCTTCCCACCTCTTGTTCTCCGCACTTGCACAACCTTGACCTGATTACGCTATGTCATGCAAGTCTGTCTGTCTGGTCCTCCCTCTGTCTCCCCTCTCTAGCTTGGTTGTGCTTGAAATACTCATGCATAGGCGCATTGGATGACCAACCACCAACCAATTTGAAATGTCACCAGGCCAGCACTGTAGTTTATTGATCTGTATGCCCCGCCCTTTTCTCCCCTCATTCTCTGTTAAGCACTTCACTAGTAGATATGCCTCCGGCCGAGTGTGCTAGCTATTGTTGTTTGATCATTCGGAATCTTCAAGGCCTAAGAATGACAACTGTATTCCCTTGTTGCCTTCCCGCCTTGAAGCACTTCACTTGTGTATAAGCGTTTTACAAATAAACAATTACAATTTATAATTTACAATTACATGAGGGGGGCTTGTAGTGTCCTGGGCCCAGGGCACAGGGTCCAGGACACCGCTGCTGGGGGCACCCAGCTGGATCACCTTCAGTGGACATGGCGGGCAGGCTCACGAGCCAGCCCGGGGGGGCACCCACCACTCTCAGACACCCTGATGGGATGTGATCACACCGACCCAGACCATGGCCTGGAGGCACGAGGCTGTAAGAGCCAGAGGGGCCCAGCAGGGGCTGACAGGCACTGCTGCAGAGTTGCCTAGCAGGGGCACTGATATATACCAGTGGAAAAGGACATCAGGGACACCGTTGTCCAGCAGGGGCACTGTCCAGGTAGAGGGCCCTCCAGCAGCAGGCCCTCTGCCTGCTTTGCAGCGCCAGCATCGCGCTGCAGTAAATAACACACATCAGGCAGGAGTCAGCTAGCATCAACTGACAAACCGGAAATGGCTTGTTTCTTTTATTGTGTGTCCGTCACATGGTCACGGCATGTGACCTTAGCACAAGCCCTGGGAGGGACCCTTCTCCCAAGAGGATTGGCACACCACAGGGCTCTGGCGGTTCATCATGTGTTTCCTCCATCTCTGCCTGTGCATTTTCTCACATTCCTAGTGATGAGGGACGTAGTGCGGGGTGAGGCTAGCTGGCTGCTCACTATAAAAAGAAAACACTACAGCAGGAACATGGCTTGCACATTTGCGCACATGGACTTAGGGTGAGGGAAGTCAGTGCACTTGCTTCTGCCGTCCAGAATCACAGAGGGAAGTGTCGCACTCCCCCGGTCCAGCCCTTCCACTTCTCATGGTCTGACCGGCAGAAGCCAAATGCACGGGGAGCGCCAAGTGTGAAAGCAGTCTTTTCAATCTTGACAACTGCTTGCCTTACTTGGGTTCATGGACTTGTACAGGCATTGCTGAGTTTTTTCCCATTCTGCCTTTGCATTCATGTGCATGCAGAACATGAATGACAGGTCTCAGAAAGAAGCATTCTTCTAAAATGCACTCCTAGCATGAATGTGAGTGCAGTGAGAAAATATAGAGCAGCAAACTGGGTGCGCTCTGCATCCATGATTTTAATAGAGAGCCATGGTGTGCAGCAGTCTAAGAGTACGAAAAGAAATAGTGGAACTATGTTCCCTGCTGGCCTGCCCCCGCTCCCACAAACCCCATCACCACGCCACCTCCCACGTGCAATCCAAACACCCAAAACACACCTGCTATTTAAGGTTATGTTCAGTGCACTGCACTGAAGTGCATATTTCAACTTCTTCCTACAGTTTTATTTTAAAACAAAACCATTCCGGAACGGTTTTTAGGAATAATAAAACTTCCAATAAAAAGGTAGAGGAGTAACGCTTCCACCCACTTCGACCACTGATGGTGTGCAGTACTTTCACTGCCTGCCCAGATCAGAACACATTAGTAGTTTATTGAATATGGCACTTGTGCGCTATCACTATGCGCATTACAGATGTGTGGCCTGTGCAACCTTCTATCTTAAAATCTACCCATGCGCTTCCAGGAGAGATAGATGAAATAACTCAGGACCCGTATCAGCTATTAGTGCTAAAGCTGCCAATCCATGTGCAGGAGCCTTATCATACCATAACATTAAGCCACTAAGAATTCTGCGGTAGGGTCGTGGCTTCGTGCACTGCGAGATGGAAGCGTAATCCAGAGCTCCCGACACTATTATAAATATATCACACCAGAGGGGCATTAAAATACATTTTTCTGCCAATCTAACCCTCACTCACCTCTCATATTTGCCTCTGGGGTACTCCATGTACTTCGTGGGTGCTCCGGTTGTCTTTCCTTGATAAGCGTCCACGAGGCCTTGATGCAGCGACTTTGAGATGAAAGGGAGCCGCACTTCCTATCAGCGACATTGGTTTGCGTCATGAGTCCGATGCGCCTGCTTCTTTCATCAAGGTACGATGTTCCTCCACAACGCAGGCAGCCACTTTCAAAGCCTATATTTACACGGAGTACGGACTCTCTCAATTTGCATATACAATTTCTCTTTCTTCTCCAAGAACTTTTGTATACTAAAAGGTTGTGGTGCTTCTCCTTTATGATGTAACAAAGTTTCTCACCTCAATAGCTGCAACATGAAAAATAGCCCTTCTGCAACAAACCTTGCTTTTAAGGTAGTGTTAAACCTATTCTATGGGCTGCTGCTATGCTTTGTTTTATTTGAAGTAAATATATACACAAATTGACATTAACTAAAGAGGCATAATGAAGCAACTTCCGACTTCCGTTTAAAGCTAATATCAACAACAAACAAATGTTATCACCCCACAACTGCTTATTAAATACATAACCTATGAAACTTAAACGAGCTTGTTTGTTAAAACGAGGCAGCTAATCATTTCCTGTGGATGGATGGCACATATGAGTCTATCTCTACCATTTATGCTCATTATTAAAGTGAAGCTGGATTAATGTAACTCTCCTACAAATGAATATACACCAATAAGCGGTTGAAATAATCTGTATTCAGTCCAACACCTCAATATAATTTGAGACGAAAGGATTCTGACACCCCTGCTGTATTATTAAGACCCTTTTGCAGCTCCAATCCATTTCTCAACATGGCCTCACAAAAATCCCAAACCAAGGGTTCTGCTACTAAAGAAACAGCAGCCACCCTAAAAAGATCTAAAAGTGACTGTCCTCCTCCTAATCAAACTATATTGGAATCAAACATGGAGACTAATCTTTTGGAAATTTGAGCACTCAAAACCTTCATGGAGACTACCAACTCCGAAGTCCAACAATTGGATGAAAGATGGATACATTTTGAGAACAGAATCAAAGAGGTAGAAAGAAGAGTTGGCGCAGTGGAAGATGTTACCACAAGAGTAGCTCATATGGAACAATCTATACTTAACCTTCATAACCAAAATGAAGACCTAGAAAATAGAAATCGCAGAAATAATCTCAGCATTTTTGGATTTCCAGAAGGAGCTGAAGGGGACGACATCATTCTATTTCTCAAGAAAATCCTTCCAAATAGTTTGAATCTTCCACCGCAGATTGCTCTCAATATTCAAAGGGCACACAGAATTGGACTTAAAATGGCAGAGTCAAATAAGAAAATATGCCAAGAACAAATATTTTCTTGCTTTTGGGACACACTCAACTACGATTGATCCTGAAGAAAGCTAAAGGAATGGATCATCTAATATGGAATGGACACAGGATTTCTATCTCACAGGATGTCTCCAAAAGTTCAGCTCAACGAAGGAAAGTACTACTCTCATATCGTCGTGCACTCAAACAACTAAATGCAAGGTATGGTTTGATCCACCCATGCACCTTTAAGGTCACTATCAATGGCAAGACGTCTTCATTCAATGACCCAACTGACTTAAAGAACTTCATAAAATGGCGGAAAATAAAAGCAATGGATCGAGGCAATCCCAATCACACATGATTCTCTTTGCCATCTCTTCGGATCCTGCTTTACATTTTACTTCAACAGGATTTTCTCTAATGAACCATCTCTCGGGTACTGTCAATTTAAAGATTTTAATTTTTGTACTTTGGAGCAGACTTTAATTTTTTCTCAGAATTTTGCTTGCTGTTTCGCCCCATGTGGAATGAGCCTACTCCCCCGTATGGCGTTTGCCATTGTGACTCTGATTTTTGAGCCTTTTGATTTTGCTCTATCTCAGTTTCTCATTTTTATTGGGTGGGACCTTCTCAAGTACCATCACACTAAAAGCTTTTACTCAATGACACCGTACTCTCTGAAGTTGCAATGTTGGTCTTTCCTTTTTTTTCTTTTTTCCATTTCTTATTTTCTTTTTCGCTTTTTATAGCCACTTTTATTGTTTCACAGCAACTATTAGATCACTACCTTTGTGTTGAAATATGTTAACCTTTGGTCCAGCAGAATGCCTTTTAACTACAGACATTTCTTAAATGTCTTATCTTTCATTTATTTATTTATTTATTCAGATTTGTAGAGCACAAGTCAGCCCGGGGGCATCGTGGCACTTGTTACAGATATATCTTAGTTGCATATACAAGAGTAATACATTATTTACAAGAGCAAAATATGACATTTGTACAAATTTACAGTACAGTATATTTACAAAGGTTAGCGAATGTCACATATTATTGTGCAAGGAAAGAGGTTTTCAGTTTCCTACAAAAAAATCGGGAGTGAGTTCTCCGCTCTTATGTCTGCAGGTAGAGCGTTCCAGGCCTTGGCAGCAATGTAAGGGAAGCTAAGGCCACCGGCTTTGGCTTTTTTGATGCGTGGGTGAGTAAGTTGGTGTATTGCGTCCTGGTGGGACGTGAGGAAGAGGGTTTGGAGATGGTCTCTGATAGGTAGGGCGGGGCGGAAAGAGAGAGGCATTTGTGTGTGAGGGTGAGGATTTTGAGTGTGATCCGATCTTTGACCGGGAGCCATTGGGCTGAGTGTCTGGCCTGGTAGATATGCTCTCTTCTTGGGATGCTAAGAGCGGCCCGGAGCGCATTGTTCTGTGTGACTTGTAGTATGTTTAGGTTTTTTGCCGATGTGCCTGCTAGGAGGACATTGCAGTAGTCCAGTTTGGCTCCAATGGTTGCTCTGGCTATTGAGAGGCAGTTAGGTTTTAAGAGGTATGGCTTGATGGCGTTTATAAGTTTGGTGGTATGCGCAGATGAGGAAGTGATTGCGCTGACTTGTCTGGTCATTGATAGTGAGGAGTCTAGGCATACTCCCAGAGTCTTGACAGCTGTGGATACGGGGATGATAGTGTTGTCAATGGAGAAGTTGGCGTATAGTTTGTCCAGTTTGTCTAGGGTGCTCTGTTGACCTAGTATCATGATTTCAGTCTTGTCTCCACTAAGGCAGAGGCCATTAACTGCCCTCCAAATCCTGGATGATGGAGTAGATTGTGTGGAGTGCCTTGGCGTCTTCGTGGTATGATCCTGAGAGAGGTAGAAGTACTTGTGTGTCGTCCGCGTAGTTCGTGTACGTGATACCATGTGAGTCGAGTTTGTCGAAGAGAGACTTAGTGAACAAGTTGTAAAGTGTGTGTGCAGTGCAGGATCCTTGAGGGACCCCGCAATGGAATGTAGTGGGTGTGGCGTTGGCAGTATCCGAGAAGACTTTCATGGCTCTTCCCTGGAGGAAGGAGGTGACCCAGAGAGCTGATTCTTTAGAGAAATTGGCTGAGTGTGTGAGGTGTGAGGTGAGGGTCTTGTGATCAACCAGATCAAATGCGGCTGATAGATTTAGGAGGAGCAGTAGGGCTGGCTTGCCCTTATCCATGATTTGGGTGATCTGACTCTTCAGATCCACCAGGGCTGTTTCGGTGCCGTGTCCTTTCCGGAAGCCTGATTGCCTGGTCCCAAGGATGGAGTGGGTTTCCAGAAAGTGTTGGATTTGGCAGTGTGCAGCTTTGTCCAGTAATTTCAAGAGGAATGGCACTGTAGTTATCGGTCTGTAATTGTTGGGTTGTAGGGGGTCGAGGCTAGTTTTTTTAGGGGGGGGCGGACCCAGGCCTCTTTGAGGCTCGCTGGGATAATGCCTGATTTAAAGGACGCATTGATGAATGCCGTAAAGAGCGGCGCAAAGCAGTCTGCGCAGTCTTTGATGAGCTTTGGGGGGCATATATCGCCTTTACAACGGGAGGGTGTGAGATTTTTTAGTAAGTTGATAACTTCTGGTTCAGTGACATCCTTGAAAGAGAAGTCAGGTATGGTGGGTTTTGACGAGGCGGGTGTGGAGTTGGTAGGCTTGGTTCCTGTCTGTTGAGGTGATGCTTTGCAATGGTCTTTGATTTTCTTTTGGAGAAGGTCAATTTTGTGTAACATGGCAGCTTGGATACTAGCACACCAAGCTTCATCTTTGATTATTTCATCAGGTGTATTGGGTGGGGAGATGAGCTCGATAAAAATGGCGAAGATTTCTTTAGAGTGCGATTTGGCATTAGAGATACGTGTGTTGAAGGTGTTGGCTTTGGCAGCGGTGATGGCTGTTTTGTATTGGTGGGAGATTAAGTTACATTTGTTTTTGGCACTGCAGCAGGGGGTGGTTTGCCAGTTTTTTAGTGCTGCTCTTTTGTGGGAGCGCATTGAGTGCAGTTCTTCAGTGAACCAAGAGTTGGTGTGTAGTGATTTCTTTTCTTTTTTCCATTCGAGTGGTGCTATTTCATTAATGGCTTTAGTGATGACATCTTTGTAAATGTTTGCTAGAATATTGGGGCCATTAGCGAATGGGGGTGCTAGTTCGGGGGTGTTGAGGTAGGGGCACAGGTTATCCTCTTTAAGCTTTTTAGAGCTTCTGACTTGTGCAGCGATAGCAGGGGTCAGAGTTTTGTAGTTTTTGGTGATAGGAACAGAGAATTCGATACAGTTGTGGTCGGTCCAGGGCAGTGAGGTGTTGGAAGTGATAGTAGAGAGGCAATTATGGTCCGCGATCCAATCTAGAATGCGGCCTTTGGAGTAAGTTGGACTTTCTACTTTCTGGGTGAAGCCTAGGTCACTAGGTTCCTTGGTGAGGGAGACCGCAGGTTTGTCTTAGTCTCATTGAATCCCAGATTGAGGTCTCCTAGTAGAAGTGTTTAGGTGGAGCTTTTGATGTTATTACTGAGAATGTGGATGATGTTTTCCTGGGAGTCTAGGGTGAGGCCTGGGGGACGGTATAGTAAGTGAATATTGATGGTGCTGTTGGGTGACAGTGTGAGTTTGGCCAATAAGAGGTCAGAGTTGCTGGTCGAGGAGTGACTGACAGTCGAGCTGGAGGTTCTCCTCCTTGTAGATGAAGGCTACTCCCCCTCCTATTCGTTCAGGTCTGTCTTGTCTGAGTATGGTGAAGCCTGGTGGTAGAGCAAGTGCAACGGCTGGGCCTGATGCTTCATGTAACAATGTTACATCTATTTTTGTTAACATTTTGTTAATATTACTACCATCATTTCCTTTTAATAGATGCCTCTTAAATGTATGACATGGAATGTTAAGGGTCTCAACAGCCCAATTAAGAAGCAAAGAGTTCTTGCACACATCAATAGATTCAAAGCAACTACTGCCTGTTTGCAGGAAATGCACCTTTCATTACATGAATCCATGAAATTGAAGAGATTTTGGGTAGGCAATGTACTTTCTAGTCAGACAGATGGTAAGGGCAATGGTGTGGCTATCCTGATCAAGAAGGGTACCAATTATCCGATTCTTTATACAGATGCAGACACTAACGGTAGATGGGTTTTGGCTAAATTATCAATCAATTCTCAAATCTTTTCAATTCTAAATATATATGGTCCCACGAGCCTTGATCCCAGGTTTTGTTGCGAGATGAAACAGATAATACTGCAAACTGATCTCCCAAATTTGATAATATGTGGAGACTTTAATGATATTATTGATCCCTTTCTGGGCAGGAGATCCTCATGTCAATTCAAGCGCAGTAAATCACATATTGAGTTTGCAAACTGTATGGCTGAAATAGGTGTTATAGACACAAGGAGGTTTGCTCATCCAACTGATTTAGAATTCACCTTTCATTCTCTCCCACATAACACGCTGTCACACCTTGAATATATCTGCGTTACCAAATCTTTAGTATGTGCAATAATTGACTCTACCATTGAATGTTCACTAATATCAGACCATTCCCATGTAATCACTAACATAGAAATAGGATGCGCTAATAATCACACAAATAGATGGACATTTAACAACTCACTTCTCCAAGATAGTAACTTCCAGAAATCCTTTCTCGTATTTCACCCATTCTTTTTCAAGATTAATAAAGATGAGGACACCTCTACTGCCAACAATTGGGAAGCCTATAAAGCAGCCCTAAGGGACATATCATTTCATTTGTTGCTAAAAGAAAGAGGGAGGCTACGAAAAAATTAGACACCATATATAATGAAGTAAGGGCTCTGGAGAGAAGGTATAGTGCCTCGGGAAGTGATGCCTTGCTAAAACAAATTCTAACCCTCAGTTTCTCTATTAACAAAAAGTATACGGAATAAGCATGTGGTGTGTTTCTGAAATTCAAATCCAAAATGTATCAATCATCCAATAAAGCAGGTAAAGCCCTGGGCTTGTATCTTAAAATCAAGAAGGAAAGATCCAGGATATCTGCTATTAAAAATGATATAGGTGAAATAGTAACATCTGGATGTCTTTACTAAATTCTATGAAAGGTTATACTCCTCTGAGCCCACTCACATTAATCTTAACTTCAACACATTTTTTGATCGTTTGAAGCACAACCACCCTATTAATATTGAACTACGTAGCCTAGATGGCCGTATTCGTATTAATGAAATCAATAGAGCAATTGGAGCAGTTAAGGAGCTTAAAAAAGGTAAAGCACCTGGACCTGACGGGTTTTGTATGGATTTCTTTGCACATTTCTCTTCTACCATTTCACCCAAGCTTGCATCACTCTTCACATTCTTTCCTAAGGTTGATAAATCACAAGATTCGTTTACGGAAGCCCTTCTGATCCTTTTTCCGAAACAAAATCAAGATAATGATCTGCCCAAGAATTATAGGCCCATTTCATGAATCCAGATCAAGTGGGATTTGTCAAAGGCAGAATCATTTCAGCAAACTCCAGACTAGTCATGAATCTCTGGCACTACATACATAAGAAAAAACACAAGATACCCTATATGGCAATTGCTCTTGATGTGGAAAAAGCCTTTGACTGCGTTGAATTGGATTTTCTGTTTCAAGCCCTTAAATGACATGGTATTGGGGATGGTTTTTTTTAAATCAAATTAGTTAAACTCTTATATTCAGCCAGAAACCTATATTTTAAATCAATAATCAATTCTCTCCTAGATTCTCCCTCCATAGGGGTACCAGATAAAGATGTCCCCATCACCTATTCTATTCGTGCTTGCCATTGAACCACTCTTAGAATTAATACGGACCTGCAGAGATATTGTTGGGATTAGATGTGGGAGCTCTGAGTTTAAAATGGCTGCTTATGCAGACGATATATTGATCTTCCTTAACAACCCCAATACAACGCTTCCACACTTACTGGATAGGATTGATCTATTTTCCCAGTTCTCAGGATACAAGCTGAACAAGGACAAATCAGAAATCCTCCTCCTTAATGCCCACTGTATTAAAGAAGATTTCGTCCCCTTTGGCCTCAATTGGAATCCTACCTCCATTGATTACGTCGGTATCTCAATTGCCCCTTCAGTACTCCAAATCATTCAAATTAACCTACAAAAATTACAATCAACACTAGCCAAATTCGTAACTACATGGTCTCTGCTATACTTGTCCTGGTAAGGAATGTTAGAGGCCATTAAAATGATGTTCACACCTGTGATACTGTACCATTTGCAAATGCTTCACATCTCTCTACCATCCTCCTTTAAATCTATTGACAATATAATTATAGATTTCCTTTGGGGCCCTAAGGAAAATAAAAGGATTGCTGCTAGAAAGCTAAGATATCAATTGGTGGATGGAGGAATCAATTTCCCTAATTTCAAGAACTATCACAGAGGCTTTGTTCTCAGACAAGCCATAAATTGGTTCTCCGTTAATGATGATGTAAACCCGCCTACTTGGTTAACTGTTGAAAGGATTCTTCCTGCACCATTTATATCAAAGATACAAAATATTGTTTTAATGGACCAATATGTGAGTTTCTCTAAAACGATTTGTCTCACTAGTTCATATTTGAAGGACTTTCTGTTTTATCAGATCAATAAACCAGTTCAGGCCCTTTCCCCCTTCATTTGGTGTAATAGGTATATAACCATACATAATAGACCTATTTTCCATAAAGTTTGGATTAATAAAGGGATTAAATATATTGATCAACTTATTACATACAGCAATATCCTTTCTGCAGAAGAATTTAAAAACAAATTCTTATTGCCAACATTTCCTATCAGTCAATATCTGAATCTTGTTAATGCATGTCTGGATGCCAGCAGCAGAAGTAATTCCCGGCATTTACTTGTTGATACTCCCAGAATGCATATTATTGAATCCCCTGATGCAATTAAAGCATCCAACATTCATAAAGTTATACTGTCTGAAAGAACCCCCAATAATTTATGGACATCTGAATTACAATGGGAAGAAGAATGTGGAATACATTTTGGGGTCGCATTATGGTCAAAGATATGGTATAGGATTAAAATGATTTCTACATCAGCAAACCTAACCCAACCCCTTTACTTTTTCATACATAGAGCCTTTATCACCCCTAAGAAACTTTTCCTATCGAAAATGAACAGACGATTTATTCTGGTCAAGCCACTCAGCTCCTGGGTCCTTCAGACACATGTTTTTAGACTGTCCATTGGTAAAGTCATTTTGGAACCAGGTTTGGACCTCTCTTCAACAGATTGTCAAGATCTCTATTCCTTAGAATTTGACCAACATCCTACTTGGTAGCCTAGCTTTCAATGAAAGCAGAATTAAGTCATCTTTCATTATATTCGAACTGTTTCTACTTCTGGCGGTAGTCTAATTACATCAAATTGGAAAGATTTCACGAAGATCTCCATAAAAGGCTGGTGGAATAATATATCCAATGTCAATAGAATGAAAAAATGTATTGCTAGCTCTCCCTCTCCCTCGTTAAGACATGATGGACAATGGCTTTCTTTGTTGATTACTTAAATAATACAAATATTTTATTTACTTGACTGATATATTGTTAACCCTATACATGGATATACTACTGCTATGCCTTTTTCTATTATCAATTCGATAGTTTTTTTTTCCTTCCCTTCCTTAATGTTACCCCTTCCATTACCCCCCTTTGTCATACTCAATTAGTCTGAGTAACACAAGCATAAAAAATACATTTTGTACCAACTGGATCGCTAGTTAATATGTTACACATTTCTTAAAGTTAATGAATTTAATTCTATAGCTGTTCCCTAATTATTACAGTACAAATGCATTTATAAGAGCTTGAGTGCTTTGTTATATAATTGATTATTTCATATAAACTCAGATTGTAATTGTTTACTCTGGTACTAAATAAATAAAAACCTTTAAACTCAAAAATACTTCTGCGATAACCTTCGAAAAACTGCCACCATTCTTCCAAAGAGAGCAAGGGGGGATACTGACACAGCTCACATGCATTGTGCATCACATCCCAAAGGTCATTGGGGTCTACGACCTCTGGTGAGTGTGAAAAGGCAAGGATCGCATAACTATGTGTATACAATATTTTGACTTGGTTTGTTTTTGTTGACACACATTCTCAACTCCCCTGATCAATTTTTCCAAAACCTTGCACTACGGTGTTCCGCGGGCGTTCACCTATAGAGCTTTGAGGCCATACCAATGGGATAACGGCGCTATACAAATACCAAATTGCATTACATTTGTGCTTGTGACGCGTCTCTTGCCACAAAAGCAGCAGCTCCAGGGTGAGAGAACAGCCAACGGAGTGATACATTAATGGAAACTCTCATTCGCACCAGATGATATTTTAATGCGGTAGAGCACAGAAAGCCATGTAGAACTTTGTGACAGCGTGTACCAAAGCACACAAGAGCCATATGACACAGCAGACACATTTGAATCATATCATCCTCTCCGATTAGCCTGTGCAAGTGTGTCTGCATGAATACGCTCTCAAACATGTACACGTGTAGTGCCTCTGTCTCACTGATCCAGAACACACAATTTACACCATCCCTCCAGAGCTCGTTCAAGGATTCGCTCGCTCGCTGAAGGGTTGCTTACCTGTATCTGCTGCAGTATGTTTTTCAGTTGAACCAAAAACTCTTTGGCCTCCTTTGCTTTGTCCGACACGCCACTCAATGCCTGCGATAGCTGGGCCTGAAAGAAAGCAGAAGAAGGAGACATCTTAAATTCACATCAGCACAGAATCCTCCCGCCAGGTCATATGGTACTGAGCAAAACAGGGTTCACCAAATGCACAGAGAGGAGCTTGTGGACACATCAGAGCTCGGCCATGATGGTATAGGGCATTGAAACCTTCATTCATTCATGCCGCAGAATTGGGCTGTTCTCGCAGAATAGTCCATCAGGTGTGGTTGACCTGATTCACAGAAGCGTTTTATAATGGCACAACCCCATTGGAAAACGCTCTGTAAATCAGGCCCTTAGGGCCCGTAGGACCAGATTCATGGAATACGTGTATTTTTGCAAGTCAGCGCAAAGTCAGTGCATAGTCATCTTTGCAGTACAGAATGACTTTGGCCGGACTTTACACAGCAAATATTCCCTTTGCACAGTTCCATGGATCAAGGTTTGTGTCGGCAGTGCAAAGTCACTTTTCAGCCGTGCAAATTCACTTTGAACCGGGCAAATATTCCATGAATCGGGCCCTATGTGTCTATCGAAGGCACATATCATAAGGCAAGGTTTCTATCAGGTCGATCAGCTCCTGCTTAGATGTGGAGTATATGATATGATAGGTTATTCATAACACGCTTAATACCCAGAGGTTTCTAAGCGCAGACCCGGGAATCAAACCTGTGTCTCTCGGTGTCGTCTTGCTTCCAAGGTGAGCGTGTTGCCCCTAAGCTATCCTCCCGTGACAATAATCCACCTAACCTGCATTTGATATGTAACCTGAATCTGATATACTTAATAATATCATATTTTATTTGATAGTTTTAGCCTATAAGAGTGACTGTCCAATAGCTTGCTCACAGGTCTTTCTTCCTCTACATTATTTTTTGCGGACTCTACCAGTATAAATGCACAGTGAGTTAATGCGCAAGCTGCTGTGCACAGTGTGGTTCACATTTGAAATCTACCTCCGCAGGCTCAGCCTTTTGTCCTTATGGGGTCAATAAAATGGGTAGCATTGTGTGCGGTGTTAGCAGTAGAAGTAGCAGCCAGAGTGCTATAATGCTGCATGAACGGCACAGCATCACCTTCACTATGCAAAAATAAAATGGAAGCAAAATGAATGCATTACATCACTAATATACTCTTCCTCCAACAGTCTCCCTTTGCTTGCTCCCTCTATATTTCACATTATTCTCTATCAACCCTCAACATCCATTCCCTCTCACCAGTTCTCTTCCATCCTCTCCGGCCCATCTATGCATCTATTTGTGCATCTTGATCTTTAGCTCTCTCAATCTTCTGCCACCCTCATGTTTCCTCTTGGCCTCTTTCCTTTCCTCTCTCATCTCCTTAATATACTGGCCTTCCCTACCTGAACCCCCATCATACCCCTTTTCAGCATCTCCATCTCCTGCCCCTCTTCCTTTCGGACTGTATGTGCTACTCAGCACCCTGAGGTATTACTTTTTCATAAAAACACATTTTATACTGAAACCCGTTTTCTGTAGGGCACCTTTATCTGCCCTGACTAACTGCAACCCTACAAATACCAGACTGTGCAAAGGGGAGTACACACAACTGGAAGCTATTTACACAAATTCGTTCTGCAGTTTCCTAGGCAAGTTTCCTGTGTGTGGTGGGTTCTCCACCCACATGAGAGACACTCACTTTGTGCAAAGTGCTCCTCCGAAGAGAAGGGGCTGTAGACCTAGATGAGTGACTATCATGATCAGTTATTCTGGTAGCCTGAACAGTTCATAAAGCGTGAAGGGAGGAGGGGGAATCCAGACTGTCTTCACAATAAGGTCATGATTTCATTATTTTTCTACTCAAAATTCGGTTGGCATACATTATTTGGAAAGATTTCTACAAGTAGACTAATGTTTTACACAAAGAACAGATATATGTGTCTGGAAAACATGCAAACATACTTCAAAGGCAGTGAAATATTTCAAACAAATTGTGGGTTAAGTGTGTTCTGCAAAGTCATTGCAGATTCAGCGGATGAGCTGGGCCTCCATTCCAAGGGCGCCACAGACCCCATGGTGGTACGGACCCAATGGTGGCACAGACCCCATGGTGGCACAGACCCCATGGTGGCACTCTAGGTCTAAATTTGTACCCATGCGCATCCCTACTTTTTAAAAAAGACCACCTTTCCTTGTTTCAAATATTCATTTCAAACACCCCTTATTCCGGAAATCAAGGAGTCAGTAAAACAATAACACCACCCTTATGCTTGGTGATGCCTTATCTTCCAAGAGACAACCAGACATCTCCTAAAGTCTGCACAACACAGGTCACTGTTTTGTGGATAAAATGTGCGAGCAGGCAAGACATTTTTAACACACAGTTCACATGTTAACTAATTCGACACATCACAGACAAGTCAGCATTGGTAAGTTTAAAAAAAACAGGTTTATGTGGGGAAGGTATTCACAGTGGAGTATACACAGGATGAGGGGCTTTGGGATGCTAAGGGTCCCTTCCCAGTGAGCTGTGACATCACAGAGAAGGCGGAAATTTACATTTAACTCTTTTGTCTGCTCTAGCCTCCAGCCCAGTAATGCAAAAAAAAGAAACACTTCAAAGGAACAAACCAGCTGAATGACCAGTGGCCTGTGAAGCCGTGCTATGAAAGGGGCCAGCCTGCTCACACACAAAAAACAACCCTTTTGTTAGTATTTCACAGAGACAGACCTCCGTTTTTTACACTTCAAAAAGGCTGCCTTTTACAGGGACGAGGATGCGTACAACTTAGTAGTTTAGGTGTCACCACCAGGTTCACGGAGTTCTTCCAATGGCGGCTGCCTGGTACATGAAAGTATACTCTGACGTTCTTCATTTCCCAAAATGTTCAAAATCTGCTTCTCAAATCTGATATTGGAGCTGATGTTTGAAAGTCATGAGCCTTTCCGCTTCCTCAGAGAGACAGCCATTGCTGACATGGAAGCCGGACAGGAATGGCAACTTGCTTAGCGCTTGCCCTCATGGTTTTGCAAATGGTTCGGTGATTTGAGATTGCTACCGCACCCAAGAGAGGACTGAGTGGGGAGGATCCTAAGCAGAACTTTTTTTGGCAGCAGAGTGTGGTGTAAACCCCAAGAACATAACATAACGATATGAATTATATACAATCTGCGTGATCTTAATAATTCATGGATCACAGTTTGAAATGTACAGCAGGTGGAGCTCAATACTTAATAAGCATGAGTCAAGAATGTCTACACATCGTTCTTCTTTTTATCATTTCAGAGAATAACAGGAGCACCTTGCTGACATCAGCTGCAAGTGACCTTAGGAAGAAAGATGATAAGACCTCATTACGAGTATGGAGGGTGTAGGAAAAAGTGTCGGTAACTGAATTACTGGCACTTTTCCTGCTCCGCCACACTACGAGTTTGGCCCTGGAGTGGGGGAATTTCCTCCAGCATCGTGCGGGAGCTAAATCCTCCCACTTTCTGCAGAAAAATCGGCAAAACTGACCGAATTACTGCTTATAGTTCAGTTAACACAATGCATCCACAGCTTTCACTGGTTGCTCACAGATATCCCCATACGTAAGCATGGCCAAGTTTAGCTTGCTTCTCGGGGAGCTCCGTTGGAGTTTGCTGAATATCAAGAACTATCCCCGCTGGTGCATCATGAGGCATTCTGGAAAGGAGACTATTACAAAACCTCACATGTGAATGAAAGCATTAGGGCAATAACCAGTGGTTCAGGCGGGACTGCATTTTACAAAAACCAGAATAATAGGTGAAATACCTTTCTGCCGCATGTTGTTGATCTCCAGGCCACTACAAAGTCCAGTCTGTTTAAGAGATTGAATAAAAGCTTAGCCACCTGTATTGTCTGCTTTTTAGTTGCTGGGGTCTCTGAAGCAGAGGAGACCTGTGGCCTCATTACCCTCTAAGAGAATCACATTCTCCATGACTGCCTCCTTTTCACTCGCACTGGGAAAAATGAATCCCCTAAATGGTACAAATATACAAGCTTAGTCAGTGGCAGACTGGCTGGGCCTTCTTTGCTAAACGTTACCTATTAAACTGCAGCTTAGATTTAACTAGGATATTTTCTTACTGCCGCTCCATTGAATTTATGAAGATATGACTAGATCCCAAAAGTTACGATGCTGCTACACTGAATTTTTTATTTTTTAAATGTTTTTTTATTTACTTGAATTTTAATCAAAAAGATCTTTTGATTTTTACAAGAATATTTGACTCTAAGAGTGTTGTACTCTTTGTGGCTTTGACTCCGAGCATCTTAGTGTCTTTTTTTCTTCAATTTCTTCGTTTCTTGGTGTCTTGACGTTTCGGTGGCCCCCACAGAGGGAAGGACAGGAAGGAAGTTTGTGTTTATAGAAAGACTAATACCACTCTTCGACAGGAGTTGATTGTTCACTTTTTGTAGAGCATATTCTGACCATTGAAAAACATTGAATTTATGAAGATATGACTAGATCCCAAAAGTAACGATGCTGCTACATTGAATTTATGAAGATATGACTAGATCCCAAAAGTTACGATGCTGCTACATTGAATTTATGAAGATTGACTAGATCCCAAAAGTTACGATGCTGCTACATTGAATTTATGGAGGTATGACTAGATCCCAAAATTTACAATGATCAAACAAGTATAAGAAAAAAGACACAATCTAAATTCACTGTATAAGATCTTTAAAAATAATTACCCACACAAATATCCAGAGTACCAGCTTGAACACAAGATAGCATCACTACTGTATTTTGCAAAGAATAAATCAGCCAAGCATAATCCCATTGTCTATATTATTATTCTTCAACCAAATAATATACCTAACTCTAGTCAACCCTATCCAACTGTGTGTTTTCGAATTGCTTCTTTATGGAAATATTTCAAATTCATGACCTTTATTAAAAACATCCATGCAAAATGCAAATCTTTCAAATGGGTGCTGTTGGCAACCACGGCATGCCAGCTTCCAGAGGTACCAATTTAGTTAAGTGACAGATATGCATCAGCATTCTCGAAAGGTGCATAAACTATTCATGAAGACAAACCTTTAGCGCTATAAGGCCCTCGTCCAAAACCTTGACACATTCTTCAAGATAAACAGAAGACTGCTCATCAATTGTAAAAGCTGACAAAGGTCTGTCAAGGGCAAACACTTGCCGTACAAAACAGCTGTGATCTTTATTTGAAATGCCACCCTTCCTTTGGCACATGGGCAGAAAAGGACCCATTTTGAAGCTCTATGCTAGATCATGGCCTGAGAAAAAACAACTAAGGGGAATCCCTGTCACATATACATTCTCACAAATATTCAAGAATTGTGTACTACTTTAATTGTATTCATTTGGTAATTTTAAGTATTCCACTTTTAATTACATTTCTAGAATATGAACTAGGCATGTTCAGAAGGTGGATCACTGTAAAGCAGTAGGATAAAGTAAAATAATTGTCATTAACATTTGCACATATGAAAGTATCATTAAGGCAAAGGGCCATTCAGATATCATTATTGCATCAGGTGAACGGTTACATTTAAATAGATACATCGTACACATGCTAGACGATGGGCCATATAACAACAATTGCCATCCAGTTAGGCTGAGGTCAGTTGTCCCACCTGGCCAGCCATTTACACTTGGTGGTCCTTTGGCTGGTGGAGGGAGCGTGTGGTTTAGCACTTACACAGCGAAGAGTTTTGGGTGGTCTCTGGGGCACCTTCTCCAACATATCACGAGTTTCGCCGAAAACCTGCGGGTGACCCCTGGTATAAAATCTCACCTTTAGATATGTTGAGTTGCAATAAAAGATGTAGGTTTTCGCCCAGGCTCCATAATACAGATTTAGCCTGCACAGGTAAATGTGCCTGAGCGGCCTGCCTTGCCATAGTATCCCAAGCTAACGCAGGCAGCCTGCATACCACAGTCCAGTAATGCCTGTCCATCAAGGAGTCTATTGATGGTAGCACCCCAGCATGCTTTCTGGACTGCTAATAGCTGTTTTTTTTGCTTACTTTGAACTTACAAATCAAAATGGCCACCATGGATGTAGGGAGAAGGGAACTACATGTTGTCTCTTTTCCCTTTCAATGGTGGCAAGTGCCATGACAGGGAAGTGCCACAACAGCGAATGTTCCTGGAGCTAGTGAGGACCAGGCAGGCGCAGATAGGTAGGGGTGGGTAGGGTTGAGGTGGGGGGTGGTGAGGGACGTAGGAAACTGTTGAGTGGAAGGGTGGAACGGGCATGGGGCAGTGAGAGAAGATAGTAACCCCCCCTCCCAAGTGCTAATAGTGAATACGGAATGCCTGAACCCTGCCTTCCACCAGCAGTCATTACTGTCCCTTTGCATAACATGGGCCCATGAGTCTTTCATAAATGGATCAGGATACGGACCATCTCAAATACTTTGCAATCGCCAACCTCTTTTTCTTACTCTGACACTCACATTTTTCTTTCACCATGGGGTACATATAATGTGATCTTTCGGAGTAATATAAATACACTAATGAATCGAAAAAAGCATAACAGTTGTCTAAGACCTACCATGAAAATAGCACATTACAGAGCTTCCCATACCTATATAATTCGAAATATGATACTACTGGGGGATTCTGAGATCTGGTGGTCTTCCCAGACCTTCATCATAATTTAACAAGCATGGGCAATACCAATAGTTTGGACTTTTGTGTAGGCATGGAAAAGGCACTTGCCAGGCACTGCCTTAGTGGTATTAACTGGCCATTGATGGTAGCAGCTACAAACTGGTAAATGTACATGGGCATCTAATAGCAGTTCCTAACAAATGCCTAATACTTAAGCACAAGCCAAAACTGTTGGTGAAAATTCATTAACTAAAAGAAGACTGCTTTGAAAAAATGCTGACAGGCACTTGGGTGCAAGGTTTGATGGTTAGGCTTGACTAAAGTGAGCTGAAAGAGTTCCCATGAGGAGGCGTTGTCAGGATGCCGAAGCATGTTGCCCCTTCTGCCTCTAAACACATGCTGGCTGCCCCACGTGCTCGGTTGCCATACTGTTTCCAATTAGCAGCATGTCCTCTGTTTAGGGCTTGGAAGGCGTTTGGACGGTTGCCATGGTCACGGCACGCCTCCAATCCGCTCGGCTTGCCTCCCTCGCGATTGGCCAGAACTCACCGTCACGTGATGCCGGCTTCGGGCGTACAATGCAAACGCGCCGTTCCATTGGGCCGATAAAGGACTCTCCAACATCTGTGTCAGCGCTTCTGATAATTTCTGGATTTTCTGAGCCTGCTTTGTGAATTTCTTGTGTCACACCATTGCCTGTTTTCCGACTGATTTCGTGTCCCTGACATTGGTCCGCTCTTCTGACTATGCCTCCACCTCCTGATTCCACCTCCTGATTCTGTCCTTTACGTCTACGCTGTTGCCGACCATTGCCTGGGTCTGGATTGACTACGGATTACATTTGGCTTGTTTATCCCTGCCCGGATACTTGACTCGGCTTGTTGTCTGGAGTGCCTCCATCTCTCGTTGTGTCTCTGTTCCGGCCTGATTGTGTACCGACCAGGACCGCCTTGGATACCCTGAAAGGGGTTTGTCTGTCTCTCCCACGTTACCCTCCTCAACCTCACGTTATCCCTGTGCATTCATCTTTCCCATTCCATATGAACTACATTTCCTGCACGCATACCTCTTGTTCTTTCAAACCACTTGCCTTCCTCAGGACCTTTATTCTACTACCACAAAGAAACTGGCACAAGAACTTTGGACGCTATCCTGTACACATAGTGCCACAACCCGACTCTAGTGCGTCCCTTGTGCCGCAAGGGGTAGTCCCTGTACTAACTTCCCTTCCTTCCCGTTGTTTTTCCCTTCATCCCTCCTGGAATCTGCTCTTACTCGGTTCCTCACTACATCCTCATCCGGTAAGCACAACTCACCACCTCTCACTAGCCCTTTTTGTGTCATTAGCCCTTCTTGGTTTTCCATTTCCTCCTTGAGTGTTCTGTTGACTAAGATTGGGGTATTGTGCTTTCCCCAGCGGCAGAACGTGTGGAGATTGCGTGCAGGTGCTACTAGTGATTGCAGCTCCTTATTACTTCAGGTTAGTGCCTTAACTCCAACTTCTTCCTGTACTGTCTTGGAAGTGTTCAGCTGTCCCCTCCTAATCTGACTTCCGCTTGCTTCCGCAGCTTGCTGTGGAACACAGGGAATCAGGGTCTCCCGCCCTTTCAAGCAATCAACCCATCTGGCTTGGTGGCTTAAGTGGGCAGTAGGGTGTATTGCCGGGAAGGTTCCCTCGATTTGAGGGGGACCTGGGCAGTCATTTGAGTACAAGGGATTATCAGTGGGGGCTTCTGGCCAAGCACCTGTATGGCTCTACCGGTGGGTGTGTATACAAGTCTCCCGGTCAGTGTCAAATCTGTTATTGTCTGTGTATTGCCTTGTGGGCTCGAAACCTGATAGGTGTTTTGGGCAGGAACTGGGTGGGGATGGCCATTGGGATTTGCATTGCTATGGGCAGTCAATGGTTGGGCAAATCCTCCTAAACCTACCCAGAGGATTACTCCCCTACCTCTCCTTCCCTTACAGACCCTCACAATCATATCCTTAATACTCACAAGCATTTACTACGCAAACAGCCTCCACCTAGGAATGCCGGAAAGACGCACCAAGAAACTCCAAATGGTGCAAAACACAGCAGCCAGGATCCTATTAAGACTGAACAGAAGAGACCACATCACCCCAGCATTAAAAAGGCTACACTGGTTACCAGTAAAAAAACGTATTAAATGCAAAGCACTATGCATCGCCCACAAAGCCTTGTACAGACAAGGAGCCACATTCCTCCGATACAAGATTAGCTGGTATCGGCCAGAAAGAGACCTAAGATCCAGCAACAATCTACAAATAGAGGCAAAACATTATGAAAAAAGGAAATTCGACGAAACAGCATTCTCCCGTCTAATTGCCAACATCTGGAACAACATGCCCAAAGAAATTGCCTTCAGTAAACTATTCAAAACCTGGCTATTCAACAGACAATGACAACCTCGAAGGGACACCGGCTACAATTACAATAACATCACAGACAAACAACTAGAGAGGATACGAGATAGGCCAAAGAACCACAATCGAGAACCTGGCTAGATACTGCCAAGCAGCAACCAAAGAGTCACACCAGAGACTCCAACAAACCATCAGACTCACTAACCCACTTCCCCTTCCTGCTCCTCCAAAATAACTAACGCCACTACACCAGACAGGGGCTAGCCACACTACATATTAACCAACCAAGAATCAATTCTATGTTCACACCGAGCACCCCTAGATGCTGAAGTACACCTAGAATGAACCACCCACATAGTCCGTAAAACATCAACAACGCAATCACACACCAAAACAACAGATAATCTTACAGCTGTGCCACCAGTGATCAGAATCGCTTATGGACAATATCAAACCAGTGCGCACAACCAGACCCACCACAACGCCAGGCCTCATACTAACACCAACACATAACACTACCACACACCTGAGGCACCGAATCTTACCCATACGGTTACAACGCACAGAGCCTCCAGCACGAACCCCCACATGCAAAACAACACTCACAGACGCCAGTTCCTCCTGGTTCTAAACCTATTCTCTCACGCTATCCTCACTAACCTCCCCACACCTCTCTCTTGCGTGAGCGCCTAGTGTCTGCCCCTGGGTGGTAGAGGTGCGTGGTCCAAATCAACAAAACATAACAAATAACCAAACAACCCCTTCAAGCTTTGTGTCCCTCTGTGTATGTTGTTTCTCCCCATTTGTACTCTAATGCAATAGTTTTGGCTTATAGGTGGCTATGCCACCTCATAGCCTAAACCAAAAACTAGTAGAGCTAGTATCTTTGCTTTCTCTGGGTAACTATTCCTGGAACACTTCACAGACTATGCAGATGAAACCCAAATCATCATTCCCATCTGTGGTTCCTATGAAACTGATACTAAACTACTTAATGCTACCTACCAAATTATTCCTGGCGTGGATGGCTATCCATGGCCTATGTCTCAATGATGACAAAACGGAGCTACTCCTTATCAGATCACAGAACAGACTTAACAAATTAGACTCCCAATTTAAATCTTTTAATATTGGCAATATCACCATAAACATCTCTGAAGAAGTCAAAACGTTAGGTATCTACCTTGACTCAGGCCTCACACTTACGAGGCAAGTAAATGCTACTGCTTTGGCAGCGGCCTATACTTCTAAACTTATCAATGCCGCTAGACCCTTCCTCTCCTCAGAAAGTTGAATATGAGCCAGAGGCCTCATATTGTCCAGACTGGACTATTGTGAAGCCCCGTACGCTGGCAACAACAGTCGCAACTTTAAAAACGTCAGGTATTACAAAACAAAGCCCTGAGAGTAGCTCTCAATATCCCGAGAACCAGTCACATAACAGCTGCAAGACGCAATGCCCATTGGCTCCCAGTGCAAGATAGGATCACCTTCAAAACATTATAACTTACTCATAAATGTCTTTCAAATTCAGCCCCAAAATACCTAACTAATAAATTCTCAAAAAACCAAACCAACAGACCTATCCGGTCCACACAAGCCCACCTCCTAACCATACCAAGATTCAAACTACAAAAAGCAGGAGGCAGTAGTTTCCCAGTACAAGCGGCAAAACATTGGAATTCCCTGCCCCTGACCTTAAGAGAGGAACCATCCTACTGGACTTTTAGAAATAAAGTTGAAAACTTGGCTGTTCGCTCAGGTGTAGTAATATACATTGTTGCTCTGGCCTATGATTGTAATTACCCTGTCAATTTCTACTGTTCTAGATCTCGTTATGAATTATTACTGTATGCCTAATGCCAATCCTATGTGTAACTAACAACAACATAAGAATGTGTTGTACTCACTATGCCACTCTGCACTAAAATTAATTGTAACTAAGATGCGCCCAGATACCTAGGGGTTTGGTGCGCTATATAAATATCAAAATAAATAAATAAATAAATAAATAAAATCGAGCATAAAGCAATAAGCTGTAAGAACTTTGAACAGAGGAGAGGGGTTAGTCCCAGAAGTGCGACTCTTTCTGAACTAGAGACGGTTGGATTCAAGATGCTGAGATGTCATGAGGAATTTCCATAGTGTGGTGTCGCAGCAGGAAAATTCTCTACCACCCAAATCTTCTGAATCTTTCAGGGCAGAGCGGACTCTGGCCACGGCAGAGTGCTGCTTCCAATAGGGGCTATGGGGCTAGAACCCAGAGAAACACACTGGGTGGCCATTCCTGGACAAGTAATCGACTTCATAACTGCTACAAAACCATAATGATGAACACCCCCGTGTGCCCAAAGATGAGACAGCTCATCCGCCATGATGCCTGATATGATTTATGGGCAGGTGGGAAGGCGTATAGGCCTAGACGGATAGGCCTGGAGGTGTGCGATCCACCTGCAACCTTCCACACGCTTGCTGGCACAAGAAAGGTAATCAGGTATTATTGAAACATTGTTTTCAAAAGGTTAAGGTTATAACTTGCTCACAAGTGCAGCCAACAAACATTGGAAATTCCCATTTAGGTACAAATACACGCTGTACATCATCCGTCCGCCTTGACTGTAATTCTAACTCTCCCTTTTTAGGTTTTGGATTATATGTGTTCCTTAAAATGCAGGGGTGTTGCTAGGTCTGGAAAAGATCAGGGGCTAAGCTAATGTCGGGACTGGCGGGATTCGGGGCTGGCTATAGCCTTTTAGTTGTAGCCCCTGAGCTTCTATCCGGGCTACAACCAAAAGACCCGGGGCTATAGCCTCCTCAGCCCTTAATAAGACGTCTGCTGGAGAAGCAACTATTGGTACGTGTTAAATGAGTATGAATAAACACTGAGTGGTGTGTCATTAGTCCCTCCGTTTGTATGTTTCTGGTATTGTGATTTGCTGAAACATTCAGTGTGTTTGTTGGTGGTAATTGGTTGTTGCTGTTGCCAATATAGTGGAAAAAGTCCCAGATGTCCAAGCTTGACAGGGATTGGGCAGCTCTATCTTTTTTTAAGTGGCTGCTTGTTTTGCATTAAGTGCTTGCAGTCGTGTGTACTTCATTGCTGTCCTTTAGTCATGGCTTGACGTTTATTGGCCATTTGAGAATGCACTTAGCATATGACAACCAAAGCAGATTAGCTTTGCCAATGCTTGTTTTTCAATGTATTCGGTTTATTGTTGTTTCTCTTTTATTGGTATGTGTTGGGTGGACATTATTATACAGACATTATAATTAGTAGGTAGTAGCCAGTGTCATAGCTATTGTCCTTTCTTTTGGTATCATGCCTGTAGTGTATGTTAGGAGTGTATATTTATAACATGTTGGCTTTGTGGAATAATCCCGTGCATTGGTTGATTTTGAGAAGTGTGTTTCGGTTTCTGTGCTATTTGGTTAATACTGAAATATGGGTGACATGTGTTCTTGTTATTATGACATGTATCGTCCTTTTTGGCCACCCAATGGAGGCGGCGGAAGATGCTACGAGAGACACATGTTTGCGTGTTCTACAGCATAGGCTTCATATCATCGAGGGGGAACTATGGTTCCGACAATGCTGGACGGACTTCATGGATGGAGTGCAAGGCCTGCCTTTTGTTTTACATTGAATTTTTTTTAAAATATATTTATAGCAGCGCCCAAGACCCTCGTGTATCACGACACTAGTTACAGTAAGTGCAAAGTGAGTAAGGGGCAACGCACATTGGTTACAGCATGCCGAAGGGAATTGAGAGACAAAATAAGCACGACTGTATACAGATTGGCAAAGCCTCACCTCTTGGTGCCGGGGGCTACATCAAGTATGCAGTCACAGGTAGGTAAACAGTTACATTAATAGGTGTGCACACTTTAGAAATGCTAACCTCTGGGGGGCTACATCAAGTATGCAGTCACAGGTAGGTAAACAGTTACATTAATAGGTGTGCACACTTTAGAAATGCTAACCTCTGGGGGCTACATCAAGTATGCAGTCACAGGTAGGTAAACAGTTACATTAATAGGTGTGCACACTTTAGAAATGCTAACCTCTGGGGGCTACATCAAGTATGCAGTCACAGGTAGGTAAACAGTTACATTAATAGGTGTGCACACTTTAGAAATGCTAACCTCTGGGGGGCTACATCAAGTATGCAGTCACAGGTAGGTAAACAGTTACATTAATAGGAGTGCACACTTTAGAAATGCTAACCTCTGAGGGGCTACATCAAGTATGCAGTCACAGGTAGGTAAACAGTTACATTAATAGGTGTGCACACTTTAGAAATGCTAACCTCTGGGGGCTACATCAAGTATGCAGTCACAGGTAGGTAAACAGTTACATTAATAGGTGTGCACACTTTAGAAATGCTAACCTCTGGGGGGCTACATCAAGTATGCAGTCACAGGTAGGTAAACAGTTACATTAATAGGTGTGCACACTTTAGAAATGCTAACCTCTGGGGGGCTACATCAAGTATGCAGTCACAGGTAGGTAAACAGTTACATTAATAGGTGTGCACACTTTAGAAATGCTAACCTCTGGGGGCTACATCAAGTATGCAGTCACAGGTAGGTAAACAGTTACATTAATAGGTGTGCACACTTTAGAAATGCTAACCTCTGGGGGCTACATCAAGTATGCAGTCACAGGTAGGTAAACAGTTACATTAATAGGTGTGCACACTTTAGAAATGCTAACCTCTGGGGGCTACATCAAGTATGCAGTCACAGGTAGGTAAACAGTTACATTAATAGGTGTGCACACTTTAGAAATGCTAACCTCTGGGGGCTACATCAAGTATGCAGTCACAGGTAGGTAAACAGTTACATTAATAGGTGTGCACACTTTAGAAATGCTAACCTCTGGGGGGCTACATCAAGTATGCAGTCACAGGTAGGTAAACAGTTACATTAATAGGAGTGCACACTTTAGAAATGCTAACCTCTGGGGGGCTACATCAAGTATGCAGTCACAGGTAGGTAAACAGTTACATTAATGGGAGTGCACACTTTAGAAATGCTAACCTCTGGGGGGCTACATCAAGTATGCAGTCACAGGTAGGTAAACAGTTACATTAATAGGTGTGCACACTTTAGAAATGCTAACCTCTGGGGGGCTACATCAAGTATGCAGTCACAGGTAGGTAAACAGTTACATTAATAGGTGTGCACACTTTAGAAATGCTAACCTCTGGGGGGCTACATCAAGTATGCAGTCACAGGTAGGTAAACAGTTACATTAATAGGTGTGCACACTTTAGAAATGCTAACCTCTGGGGGGCTACATCAAGTATGCAGTCACAGGTAGGTAAACAGTTACATTAATAGGTGTGCACACTTTAGAAATGCTAACCTCTGGGGGCTACATCAAGTATGCAGTCACAGGTAGGTAAACAGTTACATTAATAGGTGTGCACACTTTAGAAATGCTAACCTCTGGGGGCTACATCAAGTATGCAGTCACAGGTAGGTAAACAGTTACATTAATAGGTGTGCACACTTTAGAAATACTAACCTCTGGGGGCTACATCAAGTATGCAGTCACAGGTAGGTAAACAGTTACATTAATAGGTGTGCACACTTTAGAAATGCTAACCTCTGGGGGCTACATCAAGTATGCAGTCACAGGTAGGTAAACAGTTACATTAATAGGTGTGCACACTTTAGAAATGCTAACCTCTGGGGGGCTACATCAAGTATGCAGTCACAGGTAGGTAAACAGTTACATTAATAGGAGTGCACACTTTAGAAATGCTAACCTCTGGGGGGCTACATCAAGTATGCAGTCACAGGTAGGTAAACAGTTACATTAATGGGAGTGCACACTTTAGAAATGCTAACCTCTGGGGGGCTACATCAAGTATGCAGTCACAGGTAGGTGAAAAGCGACATTTATAAATGCCTCAATGAAACCTCTTGTTGACTGCATGCGCTTGTCCTTTCCACGTATGTTTTCCGTTTCTGTACATGTTTCATGGCTTTACTGCAAACTCCGAAAATATAGGTACATTATGACATTTTGAAAAGCGAATAAAACCAAATGTTGTTGCATGCACCAGTTCTCCATACGGTCTAGTGGATAGGTAAAACGTCAAAAATCCTCTGGACAATTTTGGGTTCTTTGTCTGAAAAGCGTGTTCTGCTTGGTTCTCGCAAAAAAGTGACCACAAAAACACATACAATCCAGTGAACTTTCATAGAAAAGCTCAAAGGTTACCGAAAAAAGAGCTCACATGTTACTTTGTCAAGTGCCATATAACATTAACTATGAGATTAACTACAGTTCTTTAAAGATGACACTGGTTGATATCGGCATATAGCTAGAGGGCATACTGAGTCAAGATGGCATAGGACATGGCAAGCTCTCCACAGTGAGACTGAGCTCAACACTGTCGCCAATCTAGTTGCATATTAGAATGATGTTGTAATGCTTTATTCTGAAAACTAAATGTAGTCTGGTTGCATTTATTGAATGTTTGCAAAAGGTTATGATAGGTGTTCTGTATCTCTAGGTCTGTTTTTAGTCTTTTGTGTACTGTACACGTCTATTTGTTTTACCATGTCGCTTGAATGGGATGGTTGCTCTGCATTAAGCATTACAGCATATTAGTATGCTACCACTGACAGAGATCATCAAGACAGTTTAGGGGTGTGGGGGGGCGAAGGGGGGGCTGTGATGATGTACAGATGGCTCGAAGCCGTACCTAGGGGGTTTATCAAACAAAAAACAGCAAGAGACATGAAATGCCCACGGTCTGAGCGCGATTACCAGCTGGCTGAACGGCTGGTGCAAATCCATCCACCCCCCAAGCAGAGAAATTCATTTCAAGTGATTAAAATGTCTGGGGAATGCCTGTGGTGTCGTGCAGAAGGGATGTGACCTAGCAGTTCAGGCTGGACTGCCCCTTTTGGGGTGGGGCAAAGCCCGATTTGCATATGGTCTTTCCCCTTCTGTAATGGCTTGGCCGGCTGAAAAACGATGGTCTGGAGGGTTTCCCAAAGCTGTGCCCGTGGTTATGATTAATTCCAAACCTTCCAGCCGTCAACCTTTGGTTTTGCTGGCATAAGCAGTAGTACAGACTATGCTGTCGAGACAAATAAAGCTGTTCTGCTTCCGAGCGATTTTCAGGGAACAGGCCTCTAGGAAAGAGAGTAACAGCATAAGTGTGGGTTTCCATTGCCTTCAGCCAAATTCCCCTTGAAAGGCCAAATAAATATTAGTTCCATACATCGTTATACAGAACGCACAACAATACAAAGTGGGCTAAGGTTTCTTTGTCACCACATAAGCCGCGAGAGTCCTCTGTGTGCCAAACGCCCAGCCATTTAAAAGTTAACGCTTTTACAAGGAGAGAATTTAGCCTGGCTTTTGCCAACAGTATTTGAAGGTAAGAATTTGCAACCAGGGTAAGGTTCCAGCCAAGCCTATGGCAGGGGTAAGCAGAAGGTATTGCCCAACAATGGGATTCCGGAGATTAATATATTTTCTGTTATTTCCCCAGAGGGTTATAAACTTCTGTTTAATCATCTGTTTTGCAACTGCAACAATACTGTAGGTGTAGGGGGTTACCAAACAGAGTCCCAAGCCCACTGTACCCGCCGATCTTTTGACAAATGCCAGCCACTCCCTGGGGATGGCAGGCGCCTCACTAATTCAGCGCCACAATGCCTCGGGCTGCTGTGCGCTTTAAAAATGTTAATAAATAAATAATGCTTTAGTTCAATTCCCAACTTGGCACATCCACAGGGCACGCCATAATAAAATCGGCTTAAGTAAGAGAGTGTCTGAAAAGTAAACTTTGTATGGTATTCAGGGGTCCTTGCTATTATCTTAATGAGATGAGTCTTGTTTCCTCATCTACAAGTGTCTTTGGGTAGGTATCTGTATTTGTTTTTTGCATACCATTAATTTCTCAATAAAAGGATGTGTTTTGGAGGGAAAATCTGGACGATCAAGATTTGTACTACTGGTTGGAGATCATGCTTGATTCTTCAGCCGAAGGGAATATGCAGGAAATTCCCTGTTGCCTGAAGCTCAAGCGTTTATGAAGGGCGTACAAAGGTTATGTATGCTCTACGTTGATTGGTTTCCAAGAATATAATGATATGATCTGTAATGCTCTTAATACCCACAGGTTTCTAAGCGCAGACCCGGGGATCGAACGTGCGTAGCTCCGTGTCATCTTGCTTCCAAGGAGAGCACGTTGCCCCTGAGCTATCCTCCCGAGACAAATGCTAAGGTTATCCCTTTGTTGATGCTGTAGGGTGCCCTCTTGGCCTTCTGCCCATTCTCCTTTGCAAAGTTTTAGATCTATTGCAATCTACTCAAGGAAGCCCAATGCGTAGAAAAGGTCAGAATTTACAACAGCGACCAGAATAGAAGGACATGTATTTGTCCTTCCTTTGTTATATAGACAATAAACAGGGAGACACTCGTTCAAAACAAGTTCTCGATGCAAGAATGGTTTTTAGTGATATCATCAAAAACAAAAAGGTCAAAAGTCAAAATGTCGATTTTTTTTAATGAGGTTTTTGTTCCGAAATGGGGGGGTTCCTCCCCCAACCCACCTTTTTAAATTTTTTTTTTTGTTTTACCCATTTTTTTTTTTATTCCCAGACCCCAAAATAAATATATAATTAAAAAAAGAGGAATTCGACTTTTTGTTTTCTCGACATTTATTTTTCAACATTTTTGTCTTTCAACCTTTTTTTTCGATATTTTGACTGCACACCTGCAAGAATAGAGAGCACCCATAGGATACCTCTGATGTAAAAGGATATCCCTTTTTGGTCAAATATCAAGGTTTGGTATGCTGGAAGAATTCGACTCGTGGCTCTCACATAAGTGCACTGAACATTTAGTTGCAATATCACGCAAAAGCTTTTACATTCATGGTCAAAATTAAACAATCGCATGAGGCCTATGGGAGAGCAGGGCCATATAAGAATAAAAATAAATAAATAAATACAATGTCAGGAAAAAGGAGTATGTTGACAGTCTGTATATAAATGTGGTCTACGTAAAAAAAAAAAATGGGGTTTACCAGTGAATCTAACTGGGGGTTATGTATAGAACTATGGATATGCGGATTATAAGCAACTTGTACTCCTTAAAACAGTTAAATGCTCCAAACCAAGAAACAGGGAGTAACAATAACCTTAACAGAAAATGGGAAACAGAGGCGCATGGACCCTGCTACCACTCACACAGCTCCACGTATGATGTATGTACAAAGCAATGGGACCCGCAGAGCAGTGATACAGGAAGGAGTTTTAATATTATTACTACCTGACCTCAAGAGGGACTTTCAGGCATAAATGCATCTTTTAAATTGCACAAATTACCAGATACAAAGAAGTATGTATACACAGTACATTGTTTTTTTGAACTTACATATATTTTTGTTCAACTAAAAACATAACCCCCTCAGGAACGGGAATGAGATTTGTACTCCCTCAAAATCATTTTAATCCCAAAACTAAAACAATAGGGAATATAATACTTCCAGTTCAAACTGTGAAGCAAAACTGGACAGATAAGCTTACAACGCGTTTGCCAGCCACCAAACCTCAAGGTCGGATATAACAAGATCAGTATATGCCAAAGCGGTTACAAAGTTGTGTTGAAACCAAGTTAGTTTGGCACACTATAGAGAAAGTGTGCCTAGGATAATCTACTACAATTAAATTGCACAAATGCCAAGTTTCACCATGTTATTGTTGACCCCTTCAGCTGTTGGTTCTGTATATTGGGATGTGTAGGCCAAAGCCATCCTGCGACCACTGGAACTACAAGTGAATGAGAAAGTCAAAGTTCAGATTACTGCAAACCCAGGATTGGGTGCCAGAGTCACACCTGAAATCTGGACATTTAGCAGATATGAAATTGCAACACTTGAGGCAAAATAAATGGAGTCACATCTAAGTTTGCTTGGCCCTCAGAGATGGCGGTCAGAAGTATAGAGCAAGGTGAAATCTTGCAATATAAGGACAAACATTTGAAAGCTAGACGGCGCATAGCCAGAAGAAATCCCCAAAATGCAAAGCATTCCAGAAACATAACTTGTGAATTGAGTGCACATTAAGAAGACGCTTTGAGGCCTATGGGCGAGTTGCACGTTATATGGTGCCTCATGTTTGTGTTTCTGCCATGTTGGTGGTTGCTTTGTCTCACAATTGCTGACAACTGTGCTGCGTTTGCATCTATTATTTATTTATTGTTTGATTCTTATGTCAATATATCAAACCCTGAACCCAATAAGGAAGAGCAGGTAGCAGGCAGGTGAATTTCACTGGGCAACAGAGCACGTTGGTGCCGTCCACTGACCGGGTCCTAACTGGGACAGTCAGTGCTACAAGTGAGGCGGACGTGTTGATGCTAAACCTTCCATTCATCCACAAACAGAAGATGTATGGCCTCCGCTGAGGAACAGGTGCTCATAACGCCTTGCACCCAACTGCAGAAATGATGTACTACAGACTCTAAAAATCACCTATGCGCCACCCTGAAGACGCGGCACGTTCTGAGGTGAAACACGGGCAGTCATCCCTCAACAAATTAATAGACCTTAGGAGCTCATTAGAAATGTGTCCTCTGGTATCACTGGACAGCATGATTACGAGAGTGTACATTTAGACGACTACTTTGTGCATGGACATGGCTGTCTCCCTGTGGTCCACACTGTTGGCCGACTTCATTACTTTATTGATGTTTCAATTCTTTTTGTAAAATGTATCAGCCTCAGTGGGTGCAAACATGCCTCACAAATGGTTAATACATTGTGGTATTACTAACACGACACCTACTATGACCGCAAAACAATGCAAACGGGTCCATACTATAAGCGGGACATGACTTTTTGCAGATGCGCAGATGGGAGGAGCATAAGGGCAGAGACATTTTTATGGGAGGGCAAAAGGGGCACTTGCCCAGGGCGCCAACCTTAGAGGGGGCCCCACAAGGCTGCCTGATCTAAAGAAGTAAGATTCCTTTGTTCACCAGACTTAAATAGCACACATCATGATATTTTATGGCATGTACTGAGACTCTAAACCTATTGCCTGCCTGTTTTGGTAAGTACATTCTGCCTCGATCAATTCATCATGTAATGCTTCCTGTGTTCACTGTGGTATGTATAATTTGTGTGTTCCTTGCGGCACAACTCCTGTAGCATTCTTTCCTTCCTGTGGGAATTATGTTGATCATGTGCAATAGCCACATTTGAAATCCATATTGGTAAATTGAGTGCCACAGTGGTTCGGAAGTTAGCTCAGTGTCTTAAGCACTCATTGCATAGATGTGTGTTGCTATGCAATATTAGAAAAGCACATTCCTCTAAGGCTGGCTGAGCCTTTCCCATTCCTGAAGTTTATAAACCTGCCTGTATATGTACTTGGTCTTGCAGGACAACAGGTGCTGTTATCTGAAATGTACCTGCACCATATAGGGGTTGCAATAAAAACGAACATGTCATCCTTATTTTTTTTTTATTGTAACAATTAGTTTTTTACAAACTTTAATTACAAAACACGAACAATCACATCACAATACACTTCATTAGATGATTAAGGCACACATAGGTCCACACATACATATGGGTTCAACCTATACTGTAACCCGTATGCTTCAAGATGTTACGGGGCATCTCCCTACTCCAGCAGTTTTTCCAAAAAATCTATTACTGCACAAGTTAACATCACATTGTTTCCAGTCAGCACCCTCCACCACCACTCATCCATATTAATGTTAGGTGATACAAATCTGCCCAAAAAGCAAATCCGTTGAGTGGTTATTGTGGGACATTCCATGATTAGATGTTTTAATGATTCTATTTCCATTGTACAGAATCGACTTAGATTGTCAGCGATCTTCGGATCTTTTCTTCTCCACAAAACTTCTTTGGTTTTATATACATTCAAACGAAGCCTCAGAAACTTGTTCCGATGCCATCTGGAAGGAAATCTTGATAGATATCTTGGAACTTTGTCTAGGCAATTACAAGACATACCCAAGTTCAGGGATGAGGACATTGACAAACGCTGTTCTTCGTTTAAAATCCAGTTCCATTGCCTTAACTTTTTCTTTGCAAGTTTTTCTAGGCCTTCATCCTTATGGTGAAGGCCTAGAAATTAATTGTTCAGATGGGGTAAAACCTAGGCCAACACCTCCAATGAGGAGTATAAAGTGTTACTCCAAGAGATGAATAAGTATCCAAATTTGGAACCAAAGCATTCATGCTTGTATCCTGGCTTTGCTAGCAGACAATACAGTGATCCTGGTCAAATCAACTAATATCTTGTACATTACTGTACTGTCTTCTGTGAAGTTTGCCTTCTCGTGTGCTGGTGTCATTCTTTAGCCCATTACTTGAAATGTCTTCTTTCGTAGGCCATTTGAGTGGAAGGGGTGGTAGACAGAAGGGAGCGGACCAGATGGTGCAGTACTCGGGCAAGCATATTTTAAGTCTGCTCGTTTGACACAAAAAAACGCTATGCATTTTTGTAAAAGCCCAAGGTTTTTCTGCACGTTTAGAAATGACAATTTCATAAGCCACTGTTTTGGAAGTATGTAAAGCTTTAAAATACAAAAGACAAACCCAGATTAAATCTGTTATATCACACTGATTGGCATGTTGGTACTTATATACATCTCTTGATGATGGAAACAATGAAGCTTAACTCATTCTGTGTTACACCCTTCTATAATATTTTGTTTAAAAAATTGTCATGTTTGGTAATGTGATTGGTGAACTTTCCAAGTCAGTTTTATAAAATGAGATGATTTCAGTTCATGGTAAGAACTGGTAATGAAAGTGTTCAAATGCAGAAATTGCAGAGTTGGCACAAATCCCAGCTTCACCCCATAACCAGTGTAATCTCTAATGGCAACGCTATTTGAAAACCATGTCCCACTTATAATCTCAGTCTGTCTGGATACAGACACCTTCCTGGTAGCTTCTAATCTGGCTCCACTATCCATGCTATGGTATGTGTAGCTTTCTCCATCCTCCCAATTAGTCTGCTCTAGCCATGCTTGAGCACGTTTGCGTTCTGTTAGGCAGCAAATGTAAGTTTTCTGTCTATTCTGGGTTATGTGTACCTTTTACATACAGTCCTGCATTAATACTACAGGCTGCATACCTGCCTGGATGCTATTGATAAAAAAGTCTCCTGAATCTATGCTAGTCAAAAGTAACCTCTTTGTAGACTGATAATGTTGGCCTTCAAATGGTACTTGTTTATCATTCTCATTAGAGCAAGAATGAAGAGGGTAAGGGGACTTAAAGGGAGTAAACATGCTTATTTGTAATGCTGTGACGCAGCATATCAACCTATGGGTTGTGATCGCGGTGGGGGCAGATATTCTTGATCACTTAATACCTTTGGTTTGGTGGAGGGGGGGCCCAAAGATGTATGCGCCCCAAAAGTGCTTAAGATGGCCTTGCATAAGGTAGGAAGAGCGCAGGAGCGGGGGTCGTTCATGTGGGTTTTAAAAAGTTTGTGATGTTGCAAGACGCTTTGCCTTGATTGGATTTGGGCCAACAGGGAGTTCAAATGTGTGGCACCGCGCCTCGGGATTGGCTGCCCGCTGAGCTGCTTGTGTGGAATTCAGGGACTCTGAGGGCGGAAGAAGTAACTTCTTCTTGGCCTACCCCAGAATGATGCCCTCAGCTATAATGAAGGACTGTTGTTTTTGTCTACACTTTCTTTGTCTACAGGACACAGAAAGAAGATATAGATGTTTGAAATTTAAATGTGTCTTAAATCGAGGGAAGTATAGTAGCTATAGGATAAAGGCCAGGTGCTCTCTTTCCAATTTCGCACATCAAGCCCACAGCTGAGTTTTGACAAAAAAAGAGGTGCCCTGA
Source organism: Ambystoma mexicanum (assembly GCF_040938575.1). Lineage (NCBI taxonomy): Eukaryota > Metazoa > Chordata > Amphibia > Caudata > Ambystomatidae > Ambystoma > Ambystoma mexicanum. The sequence continues at coordinate 1,236,687,718 of NC_090927.1, read as the reverse complement.
CCTTGATTCCCTAAGTCCCTACGTCAACAGTGAGGAGAATGTCCCAGCAGATGAGACAGAGTAGTTTGTGTTGTAATGCTTTAGCATTGATTTGTTCTGGTACTAGCCTGGTATTTAATTATACTGTGTATGGTTGGAAATCCAAAAAATCCTGAAAAATTGTAAATAATTAAATAAACTTTTTTTACAAGCCCTTATTTTAGCCTGCATTTTTTAATTGGTTGAAATTAAATTTGTATATGACACGGGCGTTGTATTTTACATAAGTGTAATATGTATTTTTTAGGTATAATATGTATTGTGATTTATATAATTGTAGTTAATGTTTTTTTAAATAGTGTTAAGGTTTTATGTAACTAAACATTTTCATAAAAAAATAAAAACATTGCAATGCCTTAGCACTAATAATTGAGATTATGACATTATTGTAATGGGGGTTAAAGGGCAGCCTGCTCTAAAAGAAGACACACATGGATTTGATCTGAGTGTTGACGTCGCGGAGGGCAGCTTTGTAAGACAAAGTGGCAAGGGGTTGTGATCTCTGGAAATTGCATTCTGAGCAGGTATTCTGTCCCAGAGTTCGGGAGCATCCACTGTTGATTCTGAAGTGCCAGTCTCGATGACACATTGAGGCCCTGGCAGTCTATGGGCAAGCACTTTTGATTCCAAAGAGCCAGTTTCAATGCCACATTTAAGCAGAGCCAGTGCACGGCAGGGGCACACACTTTTAATGCCAAAGTGCCTGTTTCAATGCCACATTTATGCACAGACAGTGCAGGGGGCACCCACTGTTGATTTGGAACAGCCAGTTTCAATGTCACATTTAGGCACAGTCAGTGCACAGCAGGGGCACACACTTTTAATGCCAAAGGGCCTGTTTCAATGCCACATTTATGCACAGCCAGTGCAGGGGCACCCACTGTTGATTTGGAACAGCCAGTTTCAATGCCACATTTAGGCACAGTCAGTGCACAGCAGGGGCACACACTTTTAATGCCAAAGGGCCTGTTTCAATGCCACATTTATGCACAGCCAGTGCAGGGGGCACCCACTGTTGATTTGGAACAGCCAGTTTCAATGTCACATTTAGGCACAGTCAGTGCACAGCAGGGGCACACACTTTTAATGCCAAAGGGCCTGTTTCAATGCCACATTTATGCACAGCCAGTGCAGGGGCACCCACTGTTGATTTGGAACAGCCAGTTTCAATGCCACATTTAGGCACAGTCAGTGCACAGCAGGGGCACACACTTTTAATGCCAAAGGGCCTGTTTCAATGCCACATTTATGCACAGCCAGTGCAGGGGCACCCACTGTTGGTTTGGAACAGCCAGTTTCAATGTCACATTTAGGCACAGTCAGTGCACAGCAGGGGCACACACTTTTAATGCCAAAGGGCCTGTTTCAATGCCGCATTTAGGCACAGCCAGGGCACAGCCAGTGCACAGCCAAAGGGCCTGTTTCAATGCCACATTTAGGCAAAACTAGTCCAGGGGTACACACTCTTGATTATGGAAAGTTAGTTTCAATGCCACATGTCAGGGGCACACACTGTTAATTCCTAAGAGCCAGTTTCAGTGACACATTTAGGCACAGCCAGTCCAAGGACATAAACCGTTGATTCTGAAAAGTCGGTTCCATTGCCACATTTAGGTACAACCAATTATGGGCCATCCACTGTTGATTCTGAAAAGCCAGTTTTGATGCCACATTTAGGCGCAGCCAGTTCGGGGGCATCCAACGCTGATTCTGTAGAACCAGTTTCAACGCCACACATGCCATCCATTGATATGGTATGATATGATATGAAATGGCATTTATAACATGCCTATATGCAAGTGTTTCAAGGCATGACGAGGCAATGGAGGAGGGAACAGAGGGAAGACAGACAATGATCTTACTAGGACAGGTGACATTGAGATCGCGCAAGTGCAGGGGGAGGGGGAAAGGGCAAGTGCGGCAGGAAGGGAGAGAGGGCAGTGCAGTACATAGGATCAACAGTAATAAATATATAAAAGTAATAATAGGTAAAAAGTGCAGCCAGCTGGTGGCAAGTGCACGGGTACGTGCAGACATCAAGTGTCAATAGCTAGTGGGGACTGTAGGGATACAAAAACAGCCCCCAAGTGCAGGGAATGCCCGGGAGGCAGTGCAGGAGTGCAGCTTGTGGGGGAGGATACCTGGGTCCAAGATCAGAGGGTAGCAAGGTGACCAGTGCAGTTACAGTCAGGAGTTCAGCAGGGGAGAGGAGGAGAGAAAGCAGAAGCAAACAGGAAGGTCTTGAGGTGCTTCCGGAACCGAATATGGTTCTCCTCAAGTTTCAGGGAGGCAGTGAAGCTGTTCCAGAGGGAGGCTCCAGCTGAAGAAAGAGATCTACCACCAACTCGTTGCTTGGAGAAGCAACTGACCCTGAGGGGCTTGGAGGCGGATGAGCGAAGAGCTCAAGAAGGAAGATATTTAGGAAGAGGGATCTGAAGGAATTGAGGCCTCCAGCCCCAGTAGGCCGTGTGGACAATGCAGAGGGTTTTGAACTTAATCCTCGCAGCCACTGGGAGCCATTGAAGAGATTTCAGTGCTAGAGAGATACGATCCCTGGGCTTGAGGCCAAGGACAAGTCTTACTGTCCTGTTCTGGATGATTTGCGGAGGGCAGAGAGTAGAAGCAGGCAGATTTAGAAAGAGGCTGTTGCAGTAGTCCAGCCTAGAGAGAACCAGAGGTCTGGAGACAGTGAGCTTCTGAGGGAAGGAGAGGAAAGGAAGAATACCTCTGAGGAGGTGCAGCTGGTAGTGTGACTTCTTAGAGACGTCAGAGATGTGAGGAGAGAAGGAGAGTGTGGAGTCGAAGATGACCCCAAGGTTTTTAGACTCACAGGGAGTAGAAGGAAGAGGGCCCAGAGTGGACAGCCAGAGAGTTTTAGGAAAGGATGGAGCAGGTGTGCTGATGAGGAGAATCTGAGTCTTACTGGCATTAAAGCAGAGATCATTTGTGGCACACCACTTGTGGATAGCGGAAAGACAGTCAGAGATGAGAGAAGGAGAAGAGGTGGTGGAAAGGAGCCTGAAAATGAGCTGAGTATCATCCGCATAGCACTGAAAGCTGGGGCAGGGAGCGGCAATGCGGTGGGCAAGAAGTGCCAGGTATTGGTTGAACAGCCAGGGAGAGAGGTTAGACTCCTGGAGAACACGACAGGTAGAGATAAAGATAGAGGAGAGGAAGGACCCAAGTTGGACCTGGGAGTGTCGATCAGAGAGGAAAGAGGTCAGCCAGGCCTTGATCAGTGATACCAAGGTTATCACGAAGACGGTTGAGCAGGATGGCATGGTTGACTGTGTCAAAGACAGAGGAGAGATCAAGTAAGATGAGGACACAGGGAGTGTTGGAGTCAAGGTTTGAGAGCAGGTGTTCAGGAGAGCAATTTTCGTGCTTCTGGCAGCTCTGAAGCCAGACTGATTGTCATGGAGACAACCAACAGATTCAGTGTGAAGATTAAGCTGGGAGATGCCCTGCTTTTCCAGGAGTTTTCCCAGGAAAGGATTGTTGGAAATACTTGATGTTCAGCTACATATTGCATCAACGCAAGATCACAGGCACATACATTTGCTATATCATTCTAATATATCATTCTAATAGTACAAAGGAGGGAGACAGTAGGGTAGACCTGCGGGTGGAGTGAGCAGGGATTTGGGCCCCTGTCCAGACCTATGCCACACCTGACAGTCATCTTCACTGCCCTTGACGGGCATAGGTCCCAGCAGGCCACTGCGCATAGCACCTGAGCATAGTAGCGTGAAGTTTGAGGCATCTCTCATCCTGATAACTAACATACTAAAGATGGTGAACTGAGTAAGTGCGGTCCTTACATTTCAAGTTGCCCTGAAGCTTCATTTCTTGCCTCTCTTAAGCATTAGCAGGTTATAGTAATGTATGAGTTTCCACACTACCCCTTTCATCTGCCAACTCGCAGCTGCTTGTTTTGTTCTCCAGGGATACAATTATTATTATTAGAGACAGAGGGAGAGAGAGAGATGAAAGAGAGGTGAGAGGGCGAAAGAGGAGAGAGAGACACAGAGAGAGAGAGAGAGAGAGAGAGAGAGACATAGAGAGAAAGTGAGAGAGAGAGGCAGAGAGAGAAAGAGAGAGAGAGAGAGGCAGAGAGACAGAGAGAGAGAGAGACATAGAGAGAGAGAGAGAGACAGAGAGAGAGAGAGAGAGAGAGAGAGAGAGAGAGAGAGCATTGTGAGCTAGAGAAATATGACGTGCCTGAAAATGGCCTCGGTTAGGAATGTAGGATTGCAAGTTGTTTTACCTTATAAGGCCTACACCTGGCTTCCCCTCACTAACCGACTCCCCTCAAAATTTCAAATACAAATGTGGCAACGTTGTATCTTCTAGTAAACAATGAAATTCATTTTTTTCACAGGTGCAATGTTGCAAAATGGGTACGGCCAAGCAACCACAAGAAATGCAAACATGGAAAAGTCTGAACGTGAACCGCCCAGAACGCTACCGCACGTGGTATAGAACGAGGCCAAGGAAACAGGCTCACACTAACGAATGTCAACCTGTATTTATAACATATGTTTGGAAAGAAAGTGATAATTACCAAAAGCAATTCTTTTTAAATATAAGAAAATAAAATAAATCAAAATCTACAAGACAATTTTAAATAAATTTGATGCGCAAAAAATAACAAACAATGATCACAGCACAACAGATAGCATATTAATGAAGGACAAACTATCGCCTATTTAACACCTAAACACCTTTTTCCCTATTGGGGTGTATCAAGCTCCAATCATACTGGAATATTTCGGCTACTGGAAGGTAACGCAAGAAGGGCTTTAAGTAGATACTTTGCTTCTGTTCCAAAGGGCCCAAATTGGCAGTACCACATTAATCCGCACCACAGAATGCTGTGGCTACCATTTGAGCATTACATTGAGCCATTGCTGGAGAGGTAGCCCGGCCGCCCCCCACAGCAGAACGAGCAATCATGCACTGCACCTTCACTTCTAGAGAGTTTTAAGGTGCCCTTTATCACCTGTGAAGGCCATGACATTCCATGATGGAAATGTAACCCCAAGCAAATCGAAGGGTTACACAATTCTTTCATCAGCCAGAGACATGTTTACTTTCAATTTTTTACGTATTCAACATGCACTTGGTTATTGAAATATAAACTGGTAAACCCATTTGACTGCAGAGCCTTTCACACAACGTCATTTGTTTTTCTAAACTGCTAGGGACTATAGAGACAGGCGCCAGACAGAGAAACGAAGATTGGCCAACTTCTGGCCATCATGGATGGGCGTGTCAACCCCCAGACTTGCAATTGCTCTAGTCATATCATCAAATCATCAACGAATATAGAAATTTCAGTGGGGCCAACAAACAGCACTGTCGGACACCTTTAACAACAGGGAATGTCTTACTGGTGTAGCCTCGACTACCAACCCTCACTGCGACATGACAGTTAGTATTCAGCAGTGCTTAATTTGTAAAAGAAATAAGGGCCAGAGACCAAAAATGTTCTAGCACTGCTGTGACACAGCGGGTGGGCAGTTCCCCACCACTGCTGCCACCACCGATAGGTGCTCCGCCATAGTGTCCACATATTTGGGGTTATACTACAGCGCGCACTTGCTCATTGTGTTGGATGGATGCACTGACTGTCACCACTTCATAATTAAAGTGAGTCGGAGACAATAAGTGCTGGGGCTCAAAAATAAGTGCCAGGGCTGAGCCCTGGCAAACACTCCCACGAATTAAGCACTGGTTTTCAGATTTCGAAGTGAACCCGTCAGCTTCGTAGGAGCACCCAATAGTCAAAGAGCTATCCAAAGCTGGGTGCGTGGAACAGCATCGGAGACTGTTTGAAGGTTTATGCACATGAGATACAGTGGCTGGCTCTTTAAGAAAACACATTTTTGAGTTATCAAAAATAATCTAAAAAACTGGCCCAGAGTTCTTATTCCATATCTAAAACCCAGTTGGAGGTTGAAAAGCAACAATTTCTTATTGACCCGGTCAGGGGTCAAGTCCTAAAAATTAAAGTGGGGGGACTCATCAACAAACGCAATGGGATGCAACGTCACCAGAAATTAGCATATCAAGGTGAAATAAGCACATTTCATTAAATTGGCTGTGCATAACCACCCAAATTACACAGGACGAATGGCATTTGCCTTTCATAAAATCAACGCACACACAAAACCAAGAGAGTATATTTTCTTCTAATAGTGCTTTTGCAAACGTTAATGTTTTATCTGGGACTTGCAGTACCAAAATGTGACATTTCACCTTAAGTTGTTTGGTATTTTTCATCAGGTTATTTAGTGCAGTGGTGAAGTATCTGGCCTGTAAGCCTGACAACTGCGGTTTGATTCATAAATTCCAAGAGGCCAATCAATGTTTCTCATTTTAGTTGGGGAGGAGTGAGTCCACCCTCTGAATAAAGTGGGGGGACTCTGTCCCCCCGCGGTTACCCTCGACTTGAGCCCTGGACCCGGTCCTCCACCAACCAATGTAGCAGAACCGTTCCAACAAATTTTGCAGATGACTCAATTAAAGAAATGGGACGCTAATTTGAAGGGGCGCTCTGTTCCCCCTTTTTAAGTATGGTGAAATAGAGCTTGCTCTCTGCCAGCCTATTACACATACATGTTTAAAGGCGGCTAGCTGCTCAGTTAAGCATGACCTGTGCATGTTGCTCAAACACTAGACTCCAACGGCAACCATTTTTTAAGAGCATGTGGAGCTCTGTAAGTAGGTAAGAGTATTGTGGAATAAGACTTTAAAATCGTTCTCTTTCCCTCCTACTTGCTACATGAAAATTAGACTCCTTCAACACTAGGATTTCTAATGCCAAATCAGGCTCAAGAGAGAGATATTCACAATCTTTAGAGAACTTGAGTCACCAGCTCCGGACATACATACCCTCTAAAAGGATAAGGAATGTTGTAATAGCATCCAAGAAGCCATGCTGGACAATCTCAACTCACTGCAAAACAAAATTACTGAACACCAACAAGCGCCGGGAAAGCTTATCTCATCTATTTCGCATAAACCCTCACCAAAGGTTCCGCTATTCTCACTTAAGAAAATGAGCGAACTAGAAGTGGCAGCACTCATCAAATCCATCAAACCCTCTAATTGCAAAGGAGACTCATGCCCAGCGCAGCTTATCAAAGAATAAGCAACCACCTTAACACCATTCATTATGGCCTTCATCAATGCCTCGTTCTCCACTCGCCAGGTCCCGGCCTGCCTTAAAGACGCCTGGGTCCGACCCCTCTTAAAGAAAACAACTCTTGACCCTAACACCCCAACGAATTACCGGCCCATTACGACAGTACCATTTTTACTAAAAATACTTGACAAAGCAGCTTACCTGGAAGTTCACTGTTTCTTAGAAACCAACAACCTGCTAGGTCTCGGGCAGTCGGGTTTCAGACCTGGCCATGGGACCGAAACCACCCTACTAGACTTAAAAAACCAGATCGACGACCTTAGGGACGCAGGAAAACCAGCCATCCTCCTACTCCTAGACCTGTCAGCGGCATTTCACTTGGTGAACTATGACACACTTTGCCACCACCTCTCACTTTTCTCCGGCAGGAACAGCCTGCATCACTTTATTTCTTCAAGAAAGAGTGATGAAAGTATTTTCAGATAAAGCCTGTGCCGACCCCAACTTCATTAAGTGTGGGGTCCCTCAAGGATCCTGCATATCGCCCACCCTATAAAACCTTCTAATGAGGCCCCTCTTTAGCTTCCTGGATATGCGTGGCACCACATACACAAATTATGCTGATGACACGCAGATCCTCATACACCTCACAGGGGACTACGAAGCAGACAGCAAATCTCTTAACTCCATATATGCTGAAATCCAAAACTGGAAGGCGGAAAATTGGCTATGCCTTAATGGCGAAAAGACGGAGATTCTACTTTTGCACACCAGGCACCCTTAAAAAACTGGACGTGAAATACAACTCTTCCTCTGTTGACAACACGCCCATCACAGTTGCTCTCAGTGTTAAAACCCTAGGAGTCTTCCTTGAATCAAACCTCTCTATGAATAGGCAGGTTAGCGCCATCTCCTCCGCAGCAGCTTCCCATTCAAAATTGATCACGGCAGCCCGACCATTCCTAACAAAAGATAACTGCATTACTATAGCCAGAGAAATTGTGGGGTCTAGGCTAGATTATTGTAATGCACTCCTGGCTGGCACCTCTACTAGAAACATTAGGAAACTCCAGACAGTACAGAATAATGCACTGAGAGCAGCCACGGGCATAGCCAAACGTGAGCATATATCTGCAACCAGAAAACTTGTCCACTGGCTACCCGTTAGGGAACGTATCCTGTTTAAAACCCTAGCACTTACACATAAGTGTCTGCACGACACCGCTCCCCTGTACCTATCTCAGAGGATTACCAATCCCTCCTCGGATAGACCCACCAGAATGGCCTATGTCAACAGGATCCCCATCCCCAAAACACTCAGAGCAAGAGTGGGAGGAACCAGCTTTCCAGTCATTGCAGCCTCCAATTGGAACCTGCTGCCTCAACACATCAGGGACATTGACTCTTGCACAGCATTCAGAAAAGCTATCAAGACACTTTTATTTGTGCAACCACTGTATTGTGTGTATTTACCTGCCTCAGTACTCACAAAGCAAGACCTATGCTCACTGTAACCACGAGACAAGCCTAAATTAACTGTGTAAACATGCAAACGTTTTGTAATCCTGCATTTCCTTTAACAAAGTCATATTCTTGCAAAAGCGCCCCGATGCCCTTGGGCTGTAGTGCGCTATACAAATTCAAATAAATGAACATATTTACTATTTTCTTCTATTTCGGCGTTCCATGACTTGTCCGGATATTATTTACAATATTGGGTGTGGCGGTGTCTGTTCCTGCTGTTATACCACATAACCAGTAAGTTCACAATCCATAATGGTGCGCCAATGCTGAGGTGCTTTCTTCATCTCCATGAAACAAACCACAATGGCTGCCAGTGCCTCAGCAAATATTGCAGGACGTCCTTTACCCCCACTTGCAGCTACTTCGCAAAGGCCAGTGAAGCTGTTTAAGCTGGTGAGATGTTGGCTGAATGTTGCTTTAAAGGGTTAGTGTTGGTTTCCATGCTGCCTGGTGCAATCATTTCTTTTCACTTTTGTGTTGTCTGTGTCAATGTAGGGATTCTGGCTGGATTTCAGTTTGCTGCATGATGCTTTTAAGTGTATTTTTTCCATGCTGTCTGCACAGTCCAGTACCACAGGTGGTTGATGCGTGCTACACAGTCTGGCATAAGTGATTTACGGCCAAACACTGACCAATATTTTTTCCGATGACAAAAACTAGGCTGCATTGCCCTCCCTCTGTTCCATGCTTAAACAGCTGGCAACATTAAGTAGTGAGATTTCTAATCCAATGAAGCTTGCCAAATTTGCAAAGCAGCTTCTGAATGCATAGTATGAGCCCTTTTTTTAAAAAAAAGACAGGGCTACTGTGTAATTTGAGGCTAGCTTTGCAGAATGCTGCCTGTAAAAGCTCCTTTAGGCTACCCTGTCTTTTGTACTCACATTGTTTTACCTATGTGCTGATTAATGTGTATTTCATTTATTTTATAAAGGTGCCGAATGCTGTTTTAAAAGCCTTATGTTTGTTTTCATGCTACCTGTTGCCGACTGGGAACCAAAAGAGGCCCTGGAAATAATGGTCAAAGTGGCCCCATATTACACATTTTCAGCAAGCCCAACTCTTTTCGTATGAGAAAATGTGGAATTAAAATGGGTTACCACAGAAAAGAGGCCCAGGGTGCAGAGCCCCCCCACCTCCCCGGAACCCTCCAGAGTTCCCTATAGGTCAGTTCACCCCTGCATGCTACCTGGAAGAGTGCTGTGTTTTTTTTTGCTTTGCTTAATTATGGCTGAATTATGTTTTTAATGCTATGTTTTGTTTCCATGCCGCTTGCACAGTCCAGTACCAGATGTGGTGAACGTGTGGTGCTGTGTACTCCAGCACAAGAGGTGCCTAACTAAACACTGACAAATATTGTTGTGACCACAAAAGCAGTGCAACATTGCCCTCCCTCGATCCCATGCTAAAAGAGCAGTCAAAGATAACGAAGGTGAGGTGCAGTACAAAAAAGCTTGCAACACCTCCAGACAAATGGCATCTAAGGGCATAACATGGTCCAATTTCTTAGTGTCTTGCACGCTGTCTAAGCGTGGAGTAGAGCTGTAGGATGTTGGCGTGGGGGGCATTCTCATGTGTGTTGGTATGCCACCTTTCCAGTCTATGTTCCGTGGCATTGTGCAGCACTGTGGAGCCTGGCATCAGCATGCAGTGTACAGGAATGCAGTATCACAGGCTTTAAACATTGGTTGTACACGGTTGCTGTACCGTAGGCCAGTCATTGGTGGCGCTTGCAGCTTGACGCTAAAATTCGTCCATGGCCGTCATCAACAATGCATGGTTAATAGGTGGCGCTATGCAGTCTGGCACAAGTAAAATCACTTCAGCCATGGGCGTAATTTTAGGGGGGACGGGGGTGCTTGTCCCCCTCAACTTTCATGGCACACCATTTTGTCCCCATTCATTTGGCTGGGGCACATTTTCTTCAGATGTCATGTCCCCCCCAACATTTTCAGCAAAGTTACTCCACTGACTGCAGCCACACTTTCCTTGTGCCACTTTTGTCAAGGTGAAACACAGGGCTATGACTGTGGGATGTTTTTATCCATGCATCCACGCCCTACCACCAAAGCTGTGCATTACTGGCATGAAAACATCATGATGGCCAGAGCTTCCCAGAAAATGCACAGGGAAATGCATGAAGAATAGGCTGCCACTCATTTTTGCTGATGTTATGGGCACAGAAGGACGCTGCCTAAAAACCACCATTGGACTACCCACACAGTAGTCTGAAACCATTGGGAATGGCAATGCTGATTGCCAAAAGCAAACCCAGAACTGTTGGGAATTCATTTTCTTAAATCCCAAAAAGGGGTGCAGTACCAGTACTCACCACTATCCAAAAGCCGGCGTTTTAAAACCACCAGATTTTACTTTTTTGTAGAAAACTGAATAAATGAACCCAAAACATGCCAAAGAAAGACATTTTAAGAGGTGGACCCAATGTAAAGTTATATTCTGAAGTGACTTGAAGGTTTATAACAAGACTGGCTGAGCTGTGGATTTCAGCAGTTTAAGTAAATTTGGACTGAAAGACACTAAAAAATCTAAATGTTTAAATTGACTGAGTGACCTACTTTTGTGTGTCACATAGGTTTCAATTGTTTAAATGTCATAGTTTTGAACTTAGAATCAGCATTCTAGCTGCATATGTAAAAATGTTTAGTTTTATTTGAATGCAGAAAACTGGGGAACAGAAGTGACATTTTATCTGAACCCTGGCTTAAGGAACTGAATTCTGCCTGGCAACTACCCCCATCAGGAGTGAAACTTGAGTCACAGCTGTGTTCCCAGGCCTACCTGCCTTTTGCTGGCCACACTAAGGATATGCCATCTCTCTGATAATTGAATTAAGGGGAGCCCCACAGAATACAGGAGCTCTGAACAAAGCCCTGTCCTGACCCAGGCAGATGGTTTATTGCAGACGTCGTAAATGTAGCTTCCTCTTGGCAGAAGCTGGGAGGGGCAGGGTCTCTGAGCTTGGCAGAAACTGGAAAGACTGGTTTCTGTACCATGTGACATGAAAAGACACACCTCTATAGCCAGAATATGGTTTTAGAAAAAGATGAATAACTCATAGAGCGGACTTGTGAAAATTATTTAAATGACACCATAATTCTTGTGATTTTTCTGCCCACATTTTAAGAGGTTTTTAGAACCGGTGGCATGTTCAGGGGAGTTTTAGCGGAAAAGAGGATATTACTCAAAATGTGTGCATGTGAAAAATCTGACACTTCATCAACTAATGTCCATACTCCTTGCGCACATGTGTGTAAATTTGGGGTAATGTCCGGAATTGCAAAATCAGTTAAAAAGTGCAAAATATTGCCATTTCTGAATGCAAGCTCCCAGGAAGAGCAGAGTTTGAACAGGGTATACCTCCTGTAATGCATGATGGGTGCATATGATTTTAAAACAATATGTACCTCTGCAAATATGTATTTGGTTCAAATCTAGATTTGTGTGCAAGTTGACAGGAGGAGTGGACTTTCTGCAGGCTGTAAAATGACATCACTCTGACACAACTTAGCTCCCCCAATCAGGGGAGAAATGAAAGCTTGGCCAATGATAAGTGGAGAGGGGCTGGCTAGTGATGCTGCTCACACACACCTATTTTAAAAACACATAAAAGCAGAGAGACAGGACAGATAGGGACCTTCAAATCCATTTGCAGCTGGAAGCTCTGCCGGGAAAATCCATACTTTACCTCCATCAATCTCCAGAGAAAGCTGTGCAGAAAGATCCAGACTTTAAATCCCTCAATCTTCAGAATCCAGAGAGAGAGCAGACCCAGATCACTGTGAAGTGCAGAGACCAGAGTCCCGTCTAAAACCTGACCAGATCCATGGCGAGGCCCATTTCACTCAAGAATATAGTGTGAGTACCTAGAAAACTGTGCAGAACCAATCTCCTAGTTAAAATAATATAATTCAATCTAGTTTAATCTAAGTAGAACTGTCTCCTAACTGTCACCTGTCATTTGCAAAGCTGTCACCTGTCATTTCTAGTTGCAAACTGTCACTTGCCACTTTGAACTTTAAAATTTCAATCTGAAAAACGACCTTTATTCAATCGCTCATATCTCCGCGACTGTTTGTGCTAGAGACTTGCAGTAACTTTCATCTGGAAGCTGAGATCCTAGGCTTTCCTAGGACCCCAAAACGATAGTGATAGTCCTGGTAGTTCATCTGTAATCGCGCTCGGCGCATTCGCAAATTTAGCCGCGATTTGACATTTTACCGCGATTTGCAAATTTCTTCACGTGTAAAAATCTGCTGCTGCTTGCCTTTCAGTTGCCAAAAATTCGTTTAACCTGCTAGTTACACCCTAGATCCTTGCTAAAGTGAGCCTGGACTAATATTAACTAGATACCACTCACCCTAAACCTCCTAGAGGGAATTAAAAGCATTTTAACATATTTTCACTCCATTGCCAGCACATATCAAAGCATTTTGCCTGGGTTTTCAACTTCTGTAGTCTAAGTTGCTGGGGGAACTGAATTACATTTGAATTGCATTTCTGAGAATTGTGTGCCTTCCTTCCCTTTCCTTGCATTGCATAAAAGGGGGGGTGAATTGTACAAGAAAGTGATTACATTGTCTTTGCTGAAATCCTATCAAGTTATTTTCTGTACTGCATTTCATTCCACATTGCATCCATTGGAAACCATAAAAGTATTGTTGCTATCTTATCCATTTCATGTCAACTCCTTAGTGATTATCAAGAAGTGTGCTAGTGCCAGATTCTCCGTTGTTAATCTTTATCATATCAGATTAAGTGTAATATTCAATTATTAATTTATTATAAAGTGTGATATATATATCTATTGTTTAAATTATCAAATAAACCTTTTAACTTGCAAAACAGAACCACTTCTTGGCTCAGTGGGGTCAGGGGGATTCCAAGAGAGGGGTGTTATATAGGGGTAGTCATCCAGAACGCATGAACTGGACATAAAGATATATCAATAAGGGTTTTCATTCAGTATTCTAGACTAGGCGTTGACTTGGCTGTAGTGCTGAATTGAATCCTCTTACAAATTGGGGGCTCGTGCCGGACGTTTGGGTTAGATCTACCATTTGTGCAGATTAATACAGCGTGCCAGCTGACCAGATACACATATCCGGTCGGATCACCACGCTGTGTTACGCTGTAAAGCACTCCTCAGGAACGCTCTAAGAAAAAGGTCTGTTTTGCAAAAATAAAATACAAATTTCTGTAAGTCAGGACAGAGACCAATCTCTAGAATGACGACCTTAGTAGACATGAAAATAGCCAGAGAGCACCTCTTACATAAACTATTTGTGAGAGGTGAATGGACTGAACAGGGCCAGGATGCCTGGTTGCAGGCCATCACGCGACAGGTCACTGAAACAGGGTCAGACCTATGGAGAGATCAGGGTCCATTACATGTGGCCCTGAGTGAACTATATATGGCTCCTAAAGCCAAAGATGAACACAATAAGATTGCCAGGATAGCAGCATACCTGTACCTATATATGGGAGACATGCAGGATAAATGCACTGAAAGCCAAGATCTGGCAAATAGGCAACAGATAGCAGTAGAGAAGGCCCGATCTGATCTGGCCTCTTCTGAGCAAAGGCTGCAGAGGAGCCAGGAGTCAGAAAATGATAGTAGGCAATATATCATTAAAATAAAAGAGGATATGGGCATCCTACAACAGGAAAAGACAGACCAGGATACCAGATTTCTGGCCCTGCAGAAGGAGCACCAAGACAGTTTGGATTCCTTACTGCAGAGCCAGAAAAAGCTGGAGCAACAGATCAATTTCAACAGGGCATGCACAGAGCAGGTAGCCACCCTGCAAATCCAACTAGACAGAGAGAAAGAGGAGAGCAATAAACTGATCCTGAAAGACCTGGATACCCAGGCAGAGTTTGATCAGGAGCGCCAGAAAGCCGGTGCCTTCCAAAGGCAAAGGGACGACCTGGCGGCACAGATGCAGGCTCTTAGTCAGGAAAGAGACACTTTAGGCCAGGAAGTCTGCCACTTAAAAAAGGTAATTGAAGAAAATCACCTGGCCCTCCAGGGGCTGGGTGATCTCCAAAAAGAAAACCAGAACTTGGTAGAGCACACCAGAAGGGTGGAGGATGCTCTAGCAAGAAAGGAGCAGGCCAATAGGGACACAGCTCAGGAGGTAACCCTCCTGCAGCAAAGACTGGCCCAGTTCTCCAGGACCAACCAGGAAGCACAGAGGGAAAATGAGGCCCTCTGTCAACACAATGATAGGCTCCAACAACAGGTAGCGATGCAGGAGAGACTGATAGAGTCTAGTAAGTCCTTGACTGAGGAACTGAAAGCACAAATGCAGGCTCTTGCATTGCAACAGGGAGCAGGGGCGGATAGAGATGAGGTCCGCTGGGAAAAAGAGACTCCTGACCATAACCTCAGGAGCCCTAACACCAGGGGCCTTCATCTCTCCCAGTCCCTGGACTCTACCACCCCCATGTCCCCTGGCGCACATGAGCACAGGGCCACAGGGATGGCAGATTACTATCCAGCTAAAAGTATGGGGCTCATAGGCCAGTACCACTCAGGAATGGAGGGGTGGGCATCCGGGTATGGGCACCCAAGTACAGTACAGTTCAGTGGGGAACCCCAGGAGAGTAGGCCCATTAAGGGCATCCTGAAAACCTCTGCCCAGTTAGGTCAGTGGAGGGGGTACCCATCAAATCCTGGCAGCAAGGAGGAATCTGAAGACTCCTCTGAACTGCGCAGGACACAGGAGACCAGGTCCCCACATTCTGCCAGCCATTCCCAGGCTCGCAGAATCCGGGAAAACCTGGAAGAGCAGACAGGAACCTCTGGGAGCAGTGCCTCTGAGTCAGAGGATGAATGGACAAGGGTTACCCGAACCAAAAAGGCCAATAAGGCAAAAAGGGCCTTGCTTAAGGACCCCTTAAAGCAGATTAAGGCGATCAGGAGCGTCATCACGTCTTACCATAAGAACGCTAAGTATTCTGTTTGGGAGCACTTAGAGTTGTTTGAGCAAATAATGGAGACTTTCCATTTGAAGGACAGCCAAAGCTGTATTCAATATGTAAAGTGGACCTTCTCCCCGGAATACTCCAGTTTCTTTGCGGGGCTGGAGGACCAAAATCATTTAAGATGGTCCACCTATAAGGCGGCCATCTTGAAACATTTTTCCATTCATAGAAATCCTCAAGAGGCTCGCAAGGCAGCCTACAATTGCAATGTGGGGAGGATCAGGCCCCACAAGAATTTGTGCAAGAACTGAAACGTGCTTTTGCGCAGACCACCAGAAGGGTGCGCACAGACAGTAGAGAATTCATAAATACATTTTTTCATGCCTTGCCCAAATACATAATGACCCAGCTCGTGAGGGATTTTCACGAGAAAAGATCTTTGGACTGGGTCCTTGAACAGGCTACCCGGATCTATGAGGTGCAGAAACCGGTAGATAGCAAAAATAATGCTCAGAAAAACCCCAAAGCCAACAGCACCCCTGCTGCTGCCAAGGTGGCAGAGGTAAAGGTCACCCCCGTTTTAGAGTTGGAGATGGGGGGGCCTAAAAACCTACCTGCACCTAATAATGCTAGGCCCAGAAGGTCCTCGGGCCAGTCACAGACAGGGAGCCAGGGAGGCAGCCCCACAAATGGGGTCCCTCGCTCTCCTGATTATGTAAGCCCCCGTTACAAGGGAAACAGACCCATCCTGGGTTATGTGTGGACTCCTCCAGCCCAAGGGGGAAGATCCAGCCAAGAACCTAACCCAGGGAACTTTCCTCCTAACTTCCCACCGGAGGGCAGAAATTCTCCGAATCCTGGGCAGAACTTTTTCCCCAGGTATCCACCCAATTTCCAGCCCCAAAATCCTCCACCCTTCTTTCCCCAATTCCCTGAGCCCAGACAACCTAATCCGGGAGAGGGGAGGCCGAGGGTGGAGGGGTACCCAAATCTTCCCAACCAGGGGTACTACCAAAGAAGGGATAGCTACCCTTCCCGGGATCAGTCCAGGGGAGAAAACAGGGCCCCGTATCAGCCTGAGCGGGTTTCCCAGTTAGAGCGCCAGGTTCAAAACATGGCGCGGGATCTGGGTCACATACTGAGGGCGCAGCAGAACCCTCAGATCGGCATGCCGGCGCAGAACGCACCCAACTCTGGACCTGGTGCCCCAGAACAATGACGGGGGCAGCACCCCGATAACTCACCGGTTCCCAGGGAGGAGGCACAAAGGGAAGGGGGGTGTAAAGCCTTGGAGGAAGCTTCCTTCCTCACTTGTAAACAGCCCCTGGAAACCCAGGAACCGGAAACAAAATCTCTTGCCCCTGAAAGTCTGCCTCCTAAGGAGCAGAGGGGGGGTAGGAGAAACAAAAGACCCAAACAGACTCAGTTTGAGGAGGAGGTACAGGTCTTCCAATTTGAGGGAGAGGGATCCTCAGAGGATCCTGGGAAAAGGATCTTCTCCTTCAGAGAGGGGGGAACTCCTCCCAAAGAAAAATGGGTCCCTAGGGATGCAAATCCAGACTGGGGAGATGTGGAGACTGAGCTACCGCCGCCCACCATCTCATCCCAGAACCAACAGCAAGAAAATCCCCTGGTTCAATCCCATCCTGGTGACTGCCTCCAAAAAGGGGGGGGGCGGCCCGGAACCAGAGCCAGGGGAACCCACAATGGCTCTGATCTCCAGTTGCCAAATTTTTCTTTCAGATTCCCAAGGCTCTCCACAGAATTCTGCCCAAATCTCTTCGCTAGCGATGTCCAAAACCAGAAAATTAGCCCACCAGTTGTCCAAAAATGTACATTATCTGTGCCCCCTTGAGGAGAAGGAGGGAAGATATTATGCCCCGGTACAAGTACAGGGGCAGGGTACAATTTTGGCACTGGTGGACACGGGATCTCAAGCTACCCTTCTGTCCAGAAGGGCCTTTGATGAACTGAATGCAGGAAGGGGAGAGAATTACCAAATTCCTCTCACCTCACTTCCTGGACAACTCCAGAACTTTGACGGGAAGGAAATTCCTGTCGAGGGGACGGCAGACTTAGACATTAAAATTGGGCGACACAAGTTGAAACACCCAGTCAAAGTTGTGACCCCAGAGGGCACCCCTTGTTTACTAGGGAATGACCTCCTGAGAAGGTTGTCAGCCCTAATAGATTGCGTAAACAAGGTCCTCTGGACCCAGACTAGCCGACCAATAAAATTAAAACAGAGTGTCAACCATGTTAGTTTAAACGGCACCTGCCACATGGTTGAACAAAAATCTGACCAAGTAGAATTTCACTTCCAGAATAGCCAAATTCCAGACGTGACAGTAATAGCAGTAGGACAACAGACTGGTGATGGAGGGTCCTCTCTATTTCTGAAAATCAACCTTCCTTCCAGTCTAAAGTGGTACTCCACGCTGGAAGGAAACACTCTGAAATTCTATACTAATCCACAATCAGAAACTCCCACTCCTATAGTCCAGAAAGATGTGAAATCAGCTCAGAGCCTGGCTGAGATTCAGCAAATTGGAGAGCAGTTGTTCATCCCTGTTCAGTTAAATGATGGGAAGGACTCTGTTCTCGCTCGAGTGTGTGTGAACAACGGTAAGAGCTTCATCAGCGAAGCCATGTTCCGCCAACTCCCAAAAGATCCAGCCATTCCCACCTTCAAACTGATAGACAAATGGGAAATGGACCTGGAAGCGCCTAATTCCAAACACCTCCTGCCAAGCAGGTGTATGCTCAAAATCTCCATTGGCAACAAGAGCATAGTCCACAATTGTTGGGTCGTGCGAGACGTCCCTGCCGCCTTTTACTTAGGCAGTGACATTCTCAATCGCTTTGCCATTAGTTTGGACCTAATAAACTTCAAAGCTTGGTCCCGATTAGCGGATAATCCCATGGGCTTTGATGATCCAGAAAAAGCATTTAGGTCAGCTCAATTGCTACCTTATGCAGTTGAAATTCAGATCAAAGAGGAAGTCACCATCCCAGAAAGGATCCGACAATTCTCCCTGGAAGTGAAAGTTAAAAGAGGACAATATTTGCAAAACCCTGATGCTTACATACATCTAAATGCTTCTCTCCAACAGCAAGGGTTAGGGGTAAACCCAACACCATTAGTCAACATAGAACATGACACCATTCCAATAGAGGTGGATAACAGCGACTTAAAGAGTATTACTCTAGCCGCAGGCACCATTATTGGAATGGCGGTTGATGACCGACATTTCTCCATTGATCTTGGAAATGAACTGTTAGGGCCAATCCCCAAGGACTGCGTTGACAGTGACAGTGATGATAATACAACACCAGACAGGATTTTTACCCGGCATGGGGGGAACTTCCTGGTGTACACTTCTTGCCCTTATGGTAAGGAAGATGTGACTTGTGACTTCAGGAGGGATGAGGTGATTTTCCAGGTCCATGAGGGCTGCCTTTCCCACCTGAAGCCTCCAGTCCAAATCAGCACTCTGACCAGGGACTTCTCCACCCAGCTGGAGGAGGCCGCTGAGATAGCCAAACCAGAAGTCTTTCCAGGCTTCAGGCAGATGGTGGAAGAGAGAGTCAACCTAGCTGATGCCTGTGTGACTCTGGAACAAAAGCAAAAGTTGAAACAAGTTTTCTTGGATTTCCAAGATCTCTTTGCGGTAGACTCATATGACTGTGGTCGCACCGACATCCACACAACAACCATCCCCACGGACCCTGGCATGACTCCAGTGTTTGTGAAGCAATATCGCTTGCCTCTCGCATCAATGGAGTCCCTTACTGAAATAATTAAGAACCTTGAGTCCAGGGGAATAATCCGTCCCATCCACAGCACCTTCAATAATCCGGTGCTGGGAATATTGAAACCAAACGGCCAGTGGAGACTCTGCGCCGACCTCAGGGAGCTCAACAAACGGGTCCATACTTCCCGATGGCCTCTGCCCTACATTGACCAAGGGCTGGCCCAGATCCAGGGGTCACAGGTATTCACTGCAATAGACCTGACCAATGGATACTGGACCGTGCCGGTCAGTAGGGAGGACCAATACAAGCTGGCTTTCACCTTTGGGGGCCAGCAGTACACATGGACCCGGACTCCCTTCGGATACCTCAACTCCGGCAATGAATTCAACATTTTCCTACATAAGGCCATGCCCGACCTGGGTGCGAGGGGTAACCTGGCTTATGTAGATGATGTCCTCATCAAAAGTTCATCTGTGGAGGAACACATAGCGGAGATCCGTTATGTTCTGACGCAGTTGAGGGCCGCCGGAGCAAAACTTTCCTTTCAGAAAGCACAGTGGTGTAGAACCCGTGTTAATTTCTTGGGGCATGAGATTACTCCTCAGGGTCTCTGTCCCCAGGAAAAGAAAGTGGAAGCACTTCAGAAACTGAAAGACCCCACAACTCTGCGGGAACTAAGGAGCCTCCTTGGACTGACGAATTACAGCAGAAAGTTCATTGAGGGCTACGCAGAGATCACCAGACCCCTGATTCATCTCCTGAAGGGGGGGGTCAAGTGGGAATGGGGTCCAGAACAAGCCGAGGCAGTAAAACAACTCAAAAGAAGCCTCTCACAAGCGCCTTGCCTAGCTTACCCTGTCAGAAACAAGGAGTTCTTCCTGGAGACGGGGTTCTCTAATACGTGCTTGACGGCAGTATTATACCAAAAGCATGACAAGGTCAATAAAGTAATCTCCTATGCGAGCAAAACTTTATCCTCTGTGGAGGAAAAATTCAACGATTGTGAGAAGGCACTCCTGGCAACGGTGTGGGCATTGAAGAATTACCGCCCGTTTATCCAGGGGGAACACATCATAGTGGAGACTCCACACCAGCCTCTGCAATATCTCCAAAGTGACAGAATCCGGGCCGGAAATGTGAGTAATTCCCGAATTACTTCCTGGATTCTGTCAATGCAAGGCTTTCCTGTGGAGGTCAGATATGGCCAAAACAAGAAGAGTCCCCTCGCGCAAGGTCTGGCTGACTTGCATGATTGTGCCAGAGAAAACTGTCTCGAGGACGAAAGTCTAAAAATCAAGGACAACACAGAGGCATACCTTAATTCCCCACACAAAGTCTTTGAAGAGGACAAGTGTGAGGGAATGCCCACTGTCTATGTGGATGGATGCTCTTACCATGTTGACAACAACGGGGAGAAAGAACTGGTGGCTGGCGTAGGAAATGCATGGGTGAAGGAGTTCCCAGAACCCTCCGCTGGATACAAAATTGGTCCCCGAAGTAGTCAGGTGGCAGAATTGATGGCTGTGCATCAGGCCATCCTCACTGCTGTCCAGCATCAACTCCGCGAACTGGTCATAATCACAGATTCGGATTATGTACGGAACGGGTTCGTGGAGCACCTGGTTAATTGGAAAACCAGAGGCATGTTATGTGCTAATAACAAACCCTTGAAACATGGGAAGTTGATCCAAAACATTGATGATCTGGTCACCTCGAATGAGATGACCATCTATTGGAAAAAGATCAAGGGTCATTCCAAAGTAGAGGGACCAGACAAAACTGGAAATGACTTAGCTGATCAGCTGGCCAAAACCGGAGCCATCCAAGGGGATCTAATTGAGATTGAGTCCCTGTTGGGGGAAATCCAGGTCACTGCTATCACTAGGTCCCAGACAAATGCTCACAATGACCTTTCAATTGCACAATGGAGTAAGGAGATCCCTGATGCTGATTTGATTACAGCTCAGAAGGGGGATCCAATTATTGGTAAGTTTTACCAACACGTTGAGGACCCTGAGAACTTCCCCCTGACGGATACCGATTACATTGGGAAAGAGAACCTAAGAGTGTTGATGAAATGTCCAAAAATGTTCCGAATCCAAGACGGTTTGCTGGTAAGGAAATCCAAAGCTGGCCACGATCAGTGGGTGGTTCCTACCTCATTCCGAAGCCTGATGTTAAGTCACGCCCATGATGCGGCCACCGCCGGTCATAGGGGGTTTCACACAACATTGGAAATCTTAAGAGAGGTTGCATACTGGCCACACATGGGGCAGGACCTCGACCAATACTTGAAGGGGTGTCTTGTGTGTGCACAATTTCAGCCATCATTCCTCACGCACCGTGCGCCTCTCCAAAAGCGGGGGATGACACTGCCATGGTCAGATTTACAAATCGACTTTGTAGGCCCCGTGATTCGCTCTGCTAGGGGGAATAAGTACATGTTGACTGTGACATGCTTGTTTACCAAGTGGGTGGAATGTCTCCCAGCCCCAAATTGCAAGGCAGAAACGGCAGCTGCCTTGATGATTAACCACATCTTTTCCCGTTTTGGTCTACCTCAAAGGATTGAGTCAGACAGAGGTAGCCACTTCACCAGTGAAGTAATGACAAAGATGTGGGAGATACTGGGGGTCAAAAGGAAGTTGCATATTGCTTACAGGCCAGCTTCTTCTGGGGCAGTAGAGAGATATAACCGGACAATTGTGAGCATCTTAAAAAAGTTTGTGGCAGATTCTGGGCCAAGTTGGGATATCCGATTACCTCTGGTCCTAATGGCCATCATATCTACCCCTTCATCTGCAACCAAAATGTCACCATTTGAGTTGATGACTGGGCGCAAGATGGTGCTTCCTCAGCATTTGCTCTACAGGACCCAAGAGCAGACACTGATAAATGCCTCCACAACTCATGAGTATGTGGAGAATTTAAGGAAACACCTTCAACATGCTTTTGCTTACGCTCAGCGGAATCTAGAAAGATCGGCTGATAGCATGAAGACCCATTATGACCTGAAAACTTCCAGGAAGGAATATCAGGTGGGAGACCGGGTCTATCTATACAACTTCCAAAGGAACCAGGCCAAGCAGCGCACATTTTTGCCTACATGGAAGGGACCCTTTGAGATCATCGACAAGATCTCCCCTGTGGCCTACAAAATCCACATCCCCAAAGGTCCTTTGGCAGCGGGGGAAGACAAGTGGGTCCACATAAACCAGTTGAAATGTTGCCATCCCAGGCACACTCTGCAACAACTGGAGGAATCCTCTGGAATCCAAGCGGGTACTGTCTCAGACTAATTCAGTTCCAATCATAAAACATACCACATCTAGTCTCTAAAATATTGTGATTTGCATGAAACTGTCTCTTAGTTATACTGTTTTTTTTTCAAAATAAGAATGTAATGTTTCATTATGATGAAATGCATATGCTGCCCCACTATCTCAACAGTGGTGGAAAAATGTCTATGAATAGGTATTGCCGCTCTTCCTTTGTCGTCCTAGGAGAAAGAAAACCTGGAGACGGGACAAGGAGGACGATCCGGAGACCGGGAACGAAGATCCAATGGGCCCGGGGTACCGCCCAATATTCCCATCAGGACCGGCGAGGAGAACCGATCGATCCGACCGGATGGAGGAAAAGATGCTGAACTGTGCCATCTATTGGAAGAAGATGAGGAAACATCCCAGATCTTGCGGGTCCCACCAGTGAAGGATCAGATGGCCACCGCAAGAAGGGGGGCTTGTGGGATGTTTTTATCCATGCATCCACGCCCTACCACCAAAGCTGTGCATTACTGGCATGAAAACATCATGATGGCCAGAGCTTCCCAGAAAATGCACAGGGAAATGCATGAAGAATAGGCTGCCACTCATTTTTGCTGATGTTATGGGCACAGAAGGACGCTGCCTAAAAAACACCATTGGACTACCCACACAGTAGTCTGAAACCATTGGGAATGGCAATGCTGATTGCCAAATGCAAACCCAGAACTGTTGGGAATTCATTTTCTTAAATCCCAAAAAGGGGTGCAGTACCAGTACTCACCACTATCCAAAAGCCGGCGTTTTAAAACCACCAGATTTTACTTTTTTGTAGAAAACTGAATAAATGAACCCAAAACATGCCAAAGAAAGACATTTTAAGAGGTGGACCCAATGTAAAGTTATATTCTGAAGTGACTTGAAGGTTATAACAAGACTGGCTGAGCTGTGGATTTCAGCAGTTTAAGTAAATTTGGACTGAAAGACACTAAAAAATCTAAATGTTTAAATTGACTGAGTGACCTACTTTTGTGTGTCACATAGGTTTCAATTGTTTAAATGTCATAGTTTTGAACTTAGAATCAGCATTCTAGCTGCATATGTAAAAATGTTTAGTTTTATTTGAATGCAGAAAACTGGGGAACAGAAGTGACATTTTATCTGAACCCTGGCTTAAGGAACTGAATTCTGCCTGGCAACTACCCCCATCAGGAGTGAAACTTGAGTCACAGCTGTGTTCCCAGGCCTACCTGCCTTTTGCTGGCCACACTAAGGATATGCCATCTCTCTGATAATTGAATTAAGAGGAGCCCCACAGAATACAGGAGCTCTGAACAAAGCCCTGTCCTGACCCAGGCAGATGGTTTATTGCAGACGTCGTAAATGTAGCTTCCTCTTGGCAGAAGCTGGGAGGGGCAGGGTCTCTGAGCTTGGCAGAAACTGGAAAGACTGGTTTCTGTACCATGTGACATGAAAAGACACACCTCTATAGCCAGAATATGGTTTTAGAAAAAGATGAATAACTCATAGAGCGGACTTGTGAAAATTATTTAAATGACACCATAATTCTTGTGATTTTTCTGCCCACATTTTAAGAGGTTTTTAGAACCGGTGGCATGTTCAGGGGAGTTTTAGCGGAAAAGAGGATATTACTCAAAATGTGTGCATGTGAAAAATCTGACACTTCATCAACTAATGTCCATACTCCTTGCGCACGTGTGTGTAAATTTGGGGTAATGTCCGGAATTGCAAAATCAGTTAAAAAGTGCAAAATATTGCCATTTCTGAATGCAAGCTCCCAGGAAGAGCAGAGTTTGAACAGGGTATACCTCCTGTAATGCATGATGGGTGCATATGATTTTAAAACAATATGTACCTCTGCAAATATGTATTTGGTTCAAATCTAGATTTGTGTGCAAGTTGACAGGAGGAGTGGACTTTCTGCAGGCTGTAAAATGACATCACTCTGACACAACTTAGCTCCCCCAATCAGGGGAGAAATGAAAGCTTGGCCAATGATAAGTGGAGAGGGGCTGGCTAGTGATGCTGCTCACACACACCCATTTTAAAAACACATAAAAGCAGAGAGACAGGACAGATAGGGACCTTCAAATCCATTTGCAGCTGGAAGCTCTGCCGGGAAAATCCATACTTTACCTCCATCAATCTCCAGAGAAAGCTGTGCAGAAAGATCCAGACTTTAAATCCCTCAATCTTCAGAATCCAGAGAGAGAGCAGACCCAGATCACTGTGAAGTGCAGAGACCAGAGTCCCGTCTAAAACCTGACCAGATCCATGGCGAGGCCCATTTCACTCAAGAATATAGTGTGAGTACCTAGAAAACTGTGCAGAACCAATCTCCTAGTTAAAATAATATAATTCAATCTAGTTTAATCTAAGTAGAACTGTCTCCTAACTGTCACCTGTCATTTGCAAAGCTGTCACCTGTCATTTCTAGTTGCAAACTGTCACTTGCCACTTTGAACTTTAAAATTTCAATCTGAAAAAACGACCTTTATTCAATCGCTCATATCTCCGCGACCGTTTGTGCTAGAGACTTGCAGTAACTTTCATCTGGAAGCTGAGATCCTAGGCTTTCCTAGGACCCCAAAACGATAGTGATAGTCCTTGTAGTTCCTCTGTAATCGCGCTCGGCGCATTCGCAAATTTAGCCGTGATTTGACATTTTACCGCGATTTGCAAATTTCTTCACGTGTAAAAATCTGCTGCTGCTTGCCTTTCAGTTGCCAAAAATTCGTTTAACCTGCTAGTTACACCCTAGATCCTTGCTAAAGTGAGCCTGGACTAATATTAACTAGATACCACTCACCCTAAACCTCCTAGAGGGAATTAAAAGCATTTTAACATATTTTCACTCCATTGCCAGCACATATCAAAGCATTTTGCCTGTGTTTTCAACTTCTGTAGTCTAAGTTGCTGGGTGAACTGAATTACATTTGAATTGCATTTCTGAGAATTGTGTGCCTTCCTTCCCTTTCCTTGCATTGCATAAAAGGGGGGGTGAATTGTACAAGAAAGTGATTACATTGTCTTTGCTGAAATCCTATCAAGTTATTTTCTGTACTGCATTTCATTCCCCATTGCATCCATTGGAAACCATAAAAGTATTGTTGCTATCTTATCCATTTCATGTCAACTCCTTAGTGATTATCAAGAAGTGTGCTAGTGCCAGATTCTCCGTTGTTAATCTTTATCATATCAGATTAAGTGTAATATTCAATTATTAATTTATTATAAAGTGTGATATATATATCTATTGTTTAAATTATCAAATAAACCTTTTAACTTGCAAAACAGAACCACTTCTTGGCTCAGTGGGGTCAGGGGGATTCCAAGAGAGGGGTGTTATATAGGGGTAGTCATCCAGAACGCATGAACTGGACATAAAGATATATCAATAAGGGTTTTCATTCAGTATTCTAGACTAGGCGTTGACTTGGCTGTAGTGCTGAATTGAATCCTCTTACATGACGCACTGCTTCTTTATTTTTTACGAACCTTTTCAGCACACCGATATTTTTCCACCTAAGTGCTGTATTCATATTTATTCTACTTATTGTTTTGTAAAGGGTGTAGGTCACTCCACTGTTGCATGGCAAAATACTAGCAAATATTTGGTGAGAGGGCCATTCTGATGTGTGTGGATAAGCCACCATTTGAATCTACGTACCATGGCATTGTGAGAGGTGCCGCGGAGCCAAGCACCACCAATCATTGTGCAGAGGTGCTTGACCACAGGATTTAATATGCAGCGTTGTGCGGTGGACACACAAACATTGGATGTGCAAGGTTGCAGTACTGTAGGGCATTAATTGATGGTGCCATCAACATGACACTACCACATGCCTACACCAGTCGCAACCATGCATAGCTAATAGGTGCCGCTGTGCAGTCTCGCGCAAGCAATGCACCTGCAGGCAAGCTACCCTTGTGTCACCTTCATCCAGGCCTAAGACAGGTCCATACATCTAGGCTTCTTCAAATTTCACAGGCTTTTGAACCAGCCAAGTTAGTCCACTGCTGCTGGCCCCTAATAGGCACTGTTGTGCACTAGATTTATTTGACTTCAATACCACAAGCTGTTAATAGGTGGCGCTGTCCCTATACCTTTGTGCCAGGCATTTGGGAGTGTAGCCAAACTAAACGTGTCCCTCTGTTCTGCTTGACCCAGTGAACCATAGGGTTGTGAATATGTGCTTCCTTATTTGTCGCAGGATTTTGTGTAGCAGGATTTTATTAAATGACCATTTGTAAAATGGATGTCCTCTTTGTGTTGCTGCAGAAAAAAGATTTAGAAAGCACAGAGAGGTACATTCCTATCCAATGCACACCCAATTCTCCTATTTGGTAGAATTCACACTTCTGTCATGGGACTCAATGAGACACAAAACCTTGTTGGTGGCATGGGGGGGGGGGGCAAGTGATTGCCAGTGGAATTTCTACCTGGCACATCCTATCTTCATCCACACCAAACTGCAGCATTTTTGTGTGCCTTCGAGGCCTATGTATATCATGGAAACACAAGGTATGCCAGTATTTCAAGTATAATAACTCTCCGAATTGCTGTTTATTCCCAAATTGCGCAATCGGAATCTACCATTTTAAACAGATTTTCATTTTCAGCTGTTTTTTTTCTCTTACTTATGGTGGTGGTGGTGACATGGCGACACTCCTCATCCTTTTGGTCCCACTGCTACGCTATGTGCCTGCCAGGCGATGGATGGGAGGGGATTCCCTGGGCTCGCTCCCGCCCCACCTCAGAGATGCGCTCTTTTCCTAGTCCAGAAGGACGCATCTTTATCAGCACGCACCAGAAGGGCCAGAGTTTTACAGCAACACATATGACCATTTTAAAAGCTTCCTAAATTATTAAATGGGTGCAATAATAACTGCCCACAATCTAAAAGGCAATTGTTATGAAGTTAATTCTAATCATAACTCCTTAACAAGCTTGAACACTGAACGCTTCACTGAAAGAAAAGTAAACCATGGGCGTTTGCCGAACACCGAAGAAAGACGAAAAGTAAACTGGGAGAAACCACGCCAAACACTGGGCCTCATTACAAGTTTGCTGGTATCCTGGCAGAACTTAAAACTGTATTACCGTTTCCGGGACTCGGTCTGGTGGAATGTCCACCAGATTACGAGTGCCGGAGTAACATTATAATGGGGGATTTGCCTTTATCACAGGTGTCGATATTACTGGCGCAAGCAATACAGGCTCTGTTTGCCGGTGGAGTGGCGGAATGACCTCCAGCTCTGAGCTGGAGGTCATTTCGGCCACCTCACCGGGCAATTTATAGTTGACCGGTGCTTTTAAGTCCTGGTTAACGTTAATACCGACATGTTACTACTGCACCAGCCAACTTGAAATGAGGCCCAGTAGTGTGCCATCGGGTTAATCTGGAGGCTAAATGATTTATAAAAGATTAGGTTTAGACTTTCTCATGGCCATTACCTTGGAACATCATTGTTAGTATAGGGCATCCCTGGAACCACAGTGGCCTATAAAACTAATTTGAAGACTTTTTTTTGATAGAGGGACGGACCACCTTGAGGTGCAGGGAGCACATAGAGAACTATATTTTAAGTTATCCCATCCTTGACACTGGTTTATTGTGGTAATAAGCCCCGAGCCGGCAGGCCATTACCGCCTAAGGTAATGCCCCCGGAGCCCATAGTTAAAGGCCGAGTGTAGCGAGGGCCTTAACGGAGGCCCTGGGGGCATTACCATTAGGCGGCAACGGCCCACCGGCGGGGGGCTTATTGCCATTAGTATTCTGGGTTCTTTAGCCCCGGGAGACTAATGGCGTTGTTACTTTTTTCAATCGGCTTTTGTTTTGCCGGTTGAAAAAAGCGGCACTTCAGTACACGTTCGTTCTAGAAAGACTAGAACGCGCATACTGCTTCATTGCTACGGATCAACAGGACGCCATTTTGGGCCCAGTTGGTCCGTAGTAATGAATGGAGAGGTGAGTGCTGAAGCTTCACTCAACCTGGCGCGCGATGCACGCAAATGTGTACACGGGATTACACTGTGGTATGGCTCGGAATCGAGCCAATCCACATTAAGTGTATCCCGTGGCATCGACGCGCCGGGTACTAATAAGGATTTACCTATTACTTATAGAACATTTCCCTCATACAGTCATTTATCCAACCCAAGACCATATATTGTAAGCCATACTAAAACATTGCTGAACGAGCTTGTGTTGAAGGATGTGCCATTGCTTAAAATCCTTTCACAGCACAGTCACCACTCTAGGCTTTCATTACACATTATGGACACCATCCTCACCCAAGCAGAAAATGAGCAGCATTTACCTGTTCATTTTGGATACAGAAACTTAACAGGAAATTGTCTGTGGGCCAATATGCAGAATCCAAATAACTATCTGGTGTCCTGCTCACTGATAATTGGATATTTGCTAATTGACAGGGAAGCTAGTGGACAGCCCTTGAAGTTCAATGACGGCAGGAGTCAATTTCAACTCTTGTGGTTTACACGTAAATTTGAGACAGCAGTTAATTAAAGAACACACTATGAGCCCTTTTGCCCTGCATCCTCTGGATGAAAGTGAGGAGATACGCCATTTTCTAGTCCCTCCTCCAACTCAGGAAAGTGGGAGGATATGTCCCTCCATGACCTCTGGCTCCTAAGCCGTAACCTTAATGGCATTTGAGAATGCTAGAAAGGAAATATATGAACCTAAATTGGAGCGGCTCTTGGCACAGTGACAAATTATACATTATTGAAATCAAACTGTCAGTAATAGAGTACCATACTGGCTGATCTATTCACAAATGCCCTCTAGCTGAAGGGAGTCTTTGAGTTCATAGTTATTCAATAATGCTGCAGATTTTAAAAGCAAGCATTTGCACAGCCAATTTGTAAAACCAGACCTTTTGGCTTTGCCAATGCATGTTAAAAAATCTAAACAGGAACTATATCTGCCCCACACCAACTAATCAGGATTTTTGTGAGCCTTTATTTTGTTTTTTTAATAGAACCAATATAGTGGGTTCAAATATGAAAAGGTCTAAGGATGTTAAACTTTCCCACGTTTTGGAAGTGTAATGCTGTGGAAACCTCAGCAAGAGAGAACAATAATGGGTCTCCTTTCTTTGCAAAGATCCCTTTTTCTTGGGGTACTAAAGAAGGAATATCTGGTAGAATGCCATTAGGGGGTCAATACAGCCATGATGGGAAATGTGTGCCATAAAGGCAGAGACTTCTTCTTTTACATTGCCAATTTTAACATTTGCCATTTCCTCACCACTTACTCTTTTTTCTTAGAATTGATCAAGGGCGTGTAGTCCTGTCTTAGATCACAAACCAGAATCTGGTCTCTGCTGTCCATTGATCTAAGGGCGAGAAATACATCAGTCTTTTGCTAGTTTACACTAATTATCCAAGCCGGGTTTGTCTTTCTGTTCAGCATCCTGACTGGGCGAGCCAGTTTTGTGATTAATCGGCGTAATGTTTTACATAATTGTTCATATCATGTGACAGCGGTAGCCCCGTCGCATTCCGATAAAATAAGGTTCTCAATATTAGGTATGCTTCTGCATGTATTACAGGTATATCTAAATCTCCGTCCAGCTTGGTTCATCAAATTCTCCCCCTGTTGTTTGAAAGTGGATCTACTGACTCTTAACTCATTAAAGTTCCCATACAAAAAACAAGGACAGAGACATCAAATAGACAAAGGGTCATGATCACTTTCAAGACGATGAATTGTATTAAAACAGTTAATCAAGCCCCATCTCATTAACGAAACCTGGGCATAATCAATAATGCTTATTTATTACACAACGGGTCAGGTGGGTGGCACTATCAACTTCAAATCTCTCATTGCATGTACGTAGACCAGCATTGTTAAAACTGAATGCCACATGCAAGACTTTCTTGTATTGGTGCACCAGCCAAGGCGATACAAGACGTTGCAACCTCCAAGCGTCATGCTCCTCTTTTTGGAGGATGAGTATTACCCCAAGAAGTTCAAATTGAAGATTGGTGCGCCCTACAAAAACAAAAGTCATCTGTCATATTGGCATTTTATCCAAGGTGGGTATAGCCTCAAGTTGTGGTCTTACGTACATATACAAAACAAAAGAGGTGATGGCTGGAAGGTTTAGAATTAATCCTAACGCCTGGCATTGCTCTGGGTAAACCTCCAGACCATCGTTCTTCTCCTGCCGAGACATTACAAAAGGGGAAAGACCATATGCAAATCAGGCTTCGTCCCACCCCAGAAGGGGCAGTCCAGACCTAAATGCTTGGTAACATCCCTTCTGCACGAGACCACAAGCATCCCCAGACATGTTTCGGTCTCATTGGGCATCATCAGTGAGGAGTAGCTTGGATCTCTAGGGAGATGAGTTACTGCAATTGGTTACTACTGACAAAAGTATATTTACTATGCATGGAATTCTAAATTGGTTAATTGTCCTTGTGAGGCAGCTCCAACAGAGGCAGCTCCAACAGAGGAAGGTCAAGCAGGTGTAAGCAGGTGAAGCAGTGGCGAGCCGTCAACCATCAACCTACAAGGACCACCAAGGTAGGAGTGGCCTGGGTCAGGAGTAGAGCAACTACCCTACCCATAATCCGAGCCACTTACCAAACCCATAATAAACAAGGTGATTATTCTCCACTGCATATCTTGCCCCACCCTCAACTTAGAGAAATTCAATCGGTATTGTTAATATTATACCTATCTGACAGGCTAGGCACAGACCTCCCCACCTCTATATAGACCTATACAGGTCTCTCAAATCTAGTAGGGTTTATTGTGTCCAAAGTGCATTGCATGATATTTGTAGATTGCATTGACAGGCCTGTCTCTCAAATCTAACGGGGCTTCTATGTCCAGATTGCATTAAGTGATATCCAGATTGCACTAATAGGCCTCTAGAGAGGTCTCTCAAATTTAGCAGGGGATCTGTCCCCAAATTGCATTATATGATATCTAGGTTGCAATGATAGGTCTCTCTCCCACTATATAGGTCTCTCAAATTTAGCAGGGGTTCTGTCTCCAAATTGAATGATATCTAGATTGCATTGATAGGCTTCTCCCCTACCATACAGGTCTCTCAAATTTAGCAGGGGTTCGGTCCCCAAATTGCATTGTATGATATCTAGATTGCATTGATAGGCCTCTCTCCTACTATACAGGTCTCTCAAATTTAGCAGGGGTTCTGTCCCCAAATTGCATTGTATGATATCTAGATTGCATTGATAGGCCTCTCTCCTACTATACAGGTCTCTCAAATTTAGCAGTTCTGTCCCCAAATTGCATTGTATGATATCTAGATTGCATTGATAGGCTGCTCTCCCACTATACAGGTCTCTCAAGTTTAGCAGGGGTTCTTTCTCCAAATTGCACTATATGATATCTAGATTGCATTGATAGGCCTCTCTCCCACTATACAGGTATCTCAAACTTAGCAAGGGTTCTGTTTCCAAACTGCACTGTATGATATCTAGATTGCATTAATAAGCCTCTCTCCCACTGTACATGCCTCTCAAGCTTAGCAGTGGTTCTGTGTCCAGATTGCACTGTGTGACTTTTGGATTACATTGATAGGTCTCTCTCCCACTATACAGGTCTCTCAAATTTAGTAGGGGTTGTGTGTCCAAATCACATTGTGCGATATTTAGATTGCACTGATAGACCTCTAGAAAGATCTCCCAAACTTAGCAGGGGTTTCTGTGTCCAATTTACACTGTGTGATGCTCAGTTCGCACTGATAGGCCTCTCTCCCACTATGCAGGTCTCTCAAACTTAATAAGGGCTCTATCTCCATATTTCGTTGTGTGATATATAGATTGCATTGATAGGCCTCTCTCTCACTATACAGGTCTCTCATAATTTGACAGGGGCCTTATCAACAGGCTACATCGTACGATATTCAGATTGCATTGATAGGCCTCTCTCCCACTATACAGGTCTCTCAAACTTGGTAGGGGCTCTTTCTCAGGCTTCATTGTGTGACCATCAGATTGCATTGACAGGCCTCTCGCCCACTATACAGGTCTCTCTAATAACATTCTGTGATATTTAGAATGCATAGATATACCTCTCTGCCAATATACAGGTCTCTCAGGCTTAGTAGGGCTCCTACTTCTAGACTGCTCAGTACGATATTTAGATCTCATTGACAGACCTCTAGACAAGTCTCTAATCCCACTGACCAACTCACCCCTAAACTAGTAGATATCCTCCTTAAGCCCACACTGCTTGCTCACTTCAGTGAACCACGGACAGTAAAGAGAGCCACTGAGAACACCTAATAATATAACCTCTGACCACCTCCCCTACCCCTCAAGGCAGTAACGGAACGAGTCGGCAACACCAGCCGGAAATACCACCCACAGACAGGGCCCTAACTGTTGGCGGACAGCCCTCCACACCGATTACTATACCACAAGACAACCAGACCGAACTAGAACCAACTGGGCATCAGTAAACAAAGAAAAACCAAACAACCTCCTATAATGCCGAGCAAATGACCCATTTGGAGGCAAAGAAAAAGTTAAGAAGCAACAAACACTCCCGAACAGCAACAAAGAACCACAACTACAGAACGCAATCCCGCAGTCTGGAACAAGAATAGAACCAACTCTGAGAGAAGAGACAAATCCCTCTACTTAACTCCTTACCTCGCTGACAACTGGTCACCAGAGCAAACCAACCCAACTCTAGAAGCAGCAACATCAAACTACCCAACACAAATGTGCAGAAGAAGGATAAAAAACACAAGAAACAACAAACGCACAACCGATGCGATCACACCTTACAACACCAAAGAAAGAAGAAATTCCAATCGACACCCCTGGCTCATGGAAAACGAACCCGATGAAAACAAAAATCCAAGGCAGAACCTAGAAGAACTCTTCGAAGAAGCTGACACCCCAAAACATACACCTCAGCAAGAGATCGACCAGGAAGGAAACCAAAACACTGATCAGAAGATTATCTATACAAGAAAGCCCAACCCAAACAACACCTCCAAACTCCACTGCAATCTTATAAACACAGGATCCATGTCAAAACACTCAACAGAGATCTTCGACCTACTCAATGACAACGGCATTGACATCCTGTTCATCACAGAAACATGGCTGGACGACAACTACAAAATCACACTCCAAAGCTGCCTTCCAACCAACTTCAAATG
Organism: Ambystoma mexicanum; assembly: GCF_040938575.1. Taxonomy (NCBI): domain Eukaryota; kingdom Metazoa; phylum Chordata; class Amphibia; order Caudata; family Ambystomatidae; genus Ambystoma; species Ambystoma mexicanum. The sequence goes on along the minus strand of NC_090927.1, from coordinate 1,236,653,839 downwards.
CCTTCAAATAAACAGGAAAAACAAAAAAGAAGGAGGCATCGCAATATCATTCAAAGGACACCTGAAAATAAAAACAGACGAACCGCTCAACATCCTCAACTGCGAAACCATGGTAATACACCTAACAGCAAGCCCAAAAACCAACGTCACATTCATCCTGGTATACAGACCACTGACATATGATACAACCTTCGTTGACAACTTCATAGAAGCCATCACCAACATAGCCATCTACCACGAACACCTAATTATCCTGGGGCACTTCAACATCTGGTTTGAAGACAGTCTTGGCAACTCACAAAACTCACTGATTGAACAACTTACTACCATGAAACTACGACAGCTAGTCAAAGGGGCAACACACTCGGCAGGACACACCCTCAACGCAATTTTCGCCCAAATAAAACTCATCAACACGGCACCGCTGATACAAATATTGTGGAGCGACCACCTCATCATCTCATTCGTAATCATTCTTCCTACTCAAGTCTGCATCCAACCCCCTAAACTCACAACCACCTCAAAAAGAAACTGGAAAAACATCAAAGAAAGCAATCTATTCAAACAACTGGAGTCAACCAAACCCTCAACTACAGAACTAGAGCTAGCTGACCTAGACGGGAAAGCGGAGCTACTACACAAATGGATTGCAGACACAATTGACAAGATCACCCCAGAAAAACCATTCAGCCCATCAAAAAAAAGAGCAATGGCCAAATGGTTCACCCCACAATTAATCACCATGAAAAAGGAAAACAAAAGATGCAACTGGAATGAAGGAAAGAATACAACCCAGACAAGAAAATACTGTTCCAGAGACAAATCCGCACATACAAGAAGGAAATTCAAAAGGCAAAGAGAAAGCATAATGATGACAGAATCACCAATGCCACCAACACGCAAAAATAAATGTTTAACATCATTAAAGAGATGAGAAACCCACCAGGCTGTGACAACACCCCAAGCCCCTCAGAGAAACTATGCAACAACCTGGCATACCACTTCAAGAAAAAAAATCAATGACATCCGACATACCATACAAAACATACCAAACGACCACAACATACTACCAAGCGAACCTATCACAGAACCTCAGCACAAACTCAAAAACAAATCTTAAATACCAGCACAGGCATTCGCAATGCAGGTAAAACACAGCAAGAAAGCTGGATCACCCATGGATCCCTGTCCACCGGACATCTACAAATCAATCCTCGCACAAGGCACGCCAACAGAATACTACAGAAACCTTCTGAACCTCTCACTAGCAACAGGAACTGTACCAAAGACCTTCAAATCAGCATATATCAAACCACTTCTGAAAACACAAGTGGCAACATAGAAGACCTCTCCAACTACAGGCCGATTTCAAACATTCCCTACCCGGCAAAACTTCTGGAAACCTACGTATATAAACTAACCCAAGAATACGTAGAAAAACACCACCTGCTAGACCAAGCTCAAATCAGTTTCAGTCCCACGAGAGGAACGGAAAAACAGCACTACTATCCATCTGGAACGACCTCAAAACTAACGCAGACTCAAACACAACCTCAGCTCTCATTCTACTCGACCTCTCCACAGCCTTCGACACAGTTAGTCATGACACCCTAACCAAAAGACTAGAAGACATAGGCATAACGGACACAGCACTACTCTGGACCAAATCATTCCTAGCAGACAGAACAGAAACCGTATGGATTAAACGCTTCAAATCCACTCCAAGAGTTATCGATGGTGGAGTGCCACAAGGACCCTCACTATCACCACTGTACTTCAACATCTTCCAGACTCCGGTTATCAGAATCTTCAAAAAGTACATTACATGCTACAACTATGCAGACGATACCCAAATCATCTATAAAATCAAAAACACCCAAGCTGATCATTCGACCCTAATCGAGTGTCTAAAAGAAGTCTTCAACTGGATGACTGCCAACAACCTGAAAATCAACCCAGGAAAGACAGAAATCATGATCATATCCAAAGACCAAGAGAATGAAACAACCATCCCGAGGCCAACGGAAATGGGAACCACACCATCATCTAAGGTAGTAACAAATCTGGGAGTCTTGATGGGCAACACCGTAACCCTAGAACCACAAGTAAATGCAACAGTCAAGAAATGTTTTTTCCTCCTCCACACGGCAAGAAGAATCCTACCTTTCGTCTCCTTCAGACACAAAACACTCAGTATTGTCGCCCTCATCATGCCAAAAATAGACTATGCAAACAGCCTCTACCTCGGAATACCAAAATACCTCCTGAAGAAACTACAACGGATCCAAAATGCAGCAGCAAAACTACTCCTCAAACTATCAAGAAGAGATCACATCACTCCTGGCCTAAAAACACTACACTGGCTCCGAGTAAAACACTGCATCACCTTCAAAACAATGGTCATAACGCACAAGGCAATCAGTGGACAAGGAGCAGAATTTCTACAAAAGAAAATAACTATCTACAAGCCAACAAGACTCCTCAGATCGAGCATCAAAATCCACCTGGAACCAAAACCGTACCACAAGAAGAAACTTGGAGGCACTTCCTTCTACAACGTAGCCGCAAAAACCTGGAACAACATCCCAAAAGAAATAATAAACACCTAAAATCACCTAAAATTTAGGAAATTACTAAAAACATGGCTCTTCAACACCACAGACTGAAACTGAAAACCGAAACAGAAAGGAAAAGGGATGACTAAACTGGAGTGGACACAGACAACTCCCGGTACAAACCGTGAACATCTCCCTATGTGAAGAAACTCCCACGGGACCTGGACGATGGACGCCGGTCAGGGTGGAACACAGGAGACACACACGGACACGCACGGAGTCAACAACCCACACTTATTCCCACCCAATACCCACACACGCACCTTAGTTGCCACCAGGTTCCACAGTGTGCTGGGATATTGGCAATCATCACACTATCAGAGCTGTGGATAGTGACAGTTGCACTAGCCCTACAAGTGGGAAGGGAAGACAGGTAGAGCTGCAATGGAGGTTTGTGGCCGGAGGGTACCAGATGTGAAAGGGACCTTGAAGGCCGGACGGGTCCAGATCAGAACAGAGGAGCAAGGGTGCTCCCGAACACCACCTACTGCGATTACATAAGCCCAGCGCCTCAATTCATGATAAAGATGCCAATGAACCAATTGCACTAACAATCCACCCCTCTGCATACACCTCTCAAACCCCAAACCAAACACAACCACAAACCTTCAGCACAACAAACCGCACAAACTTCACTACATAGCAACAACAAAACAAAAACATAGACTCACACAACAGTACACCACGGCTACCAGCTGAATTCACCCCAGGCCCAGCCAACGGACCCATCGGGCTGAGACCGCCAACAGCACATCACTGCTCTCTTGCACTTTTCCAGCTTCTGCCCACTAACCCCCCACCTCCCTTCCTCTTTCAGAGCCATCAGAGCGCCAGGGGACCACTCCGGTGGTGATAGTGCGTGGTACAAATGTCTTTTAACATTAACATTGTGTATAGTAAGGCTAACCAGTAAGGCCTTTTCTTTCCTAGGTCCAAGCCTTTTTCAGCCAGCCTTAAGATCAAACAGGAGTCAGAAAACCTCCATTTTGAAAAAATAATTTCCCATTTTACTGCATTTTTTCGCTGCATTTTTCAGGGGGTCTGGGTATTGGTAGAGTGTTAGAATAATGTTAGGGTAGTGGAGACGGGGGGGTGAGGAGTGGGTGGGTGTAGAACGAGGCATACAGGTTTTGTCCACATGTAAAAAGCTGTGAAAAAATGTGGTGAAGCAGCCACCACAGTGAGTGTACCAGAAGCATAACACAGTCAGCCTGGGGTCAGTTTCGTATAGACGCTGCTGTGTGCAAACTAACACTTGCCTTTTAATTGCAACAATGGGCCTCATTACGAGGTGGGCGCAAAGGGATACCGGGCACCGTTAAGGACATCGGTGCCGGTAATCCCTTTGCGCCCTATTCCGAGGTAACTTAGCGGGTCCCTTCCTTAACGCCTGGTTTTACCAGGCGTTATGGACGGGGCCCGTTAAGGGACTTCAGAGCTAATAACGGTACCGCAATTTGCAGTACCGTTATTAGCGCCTTCCCATTGAGCCCTATAGGGGCTGAAATGGGAATGGGGAATGGCTTTTTAAATGGGGATTTACCGGTCCCGCAAAGGTCGGAATAGACCGGTAAATCCCCATTAAACGAGGGCGGACTCAGTACCGGTATTGGAGGTAGTCATGATGAAACTGATAAAAAAACAGAATATGCAATTACAAAATTAACATAAATGATGCAAAATGTGCATTCTAAATTAGGACAAAGTCTAGAATGTTGTCTGTACAGTTACTCAAATGAAACCTATTTCTATGTTGCTCCTGTCATGCTTGCAAAATATCAAATAGGACATGAGAAATAACAGCTCAAACAAAAATAAAATAAACGGTCCATTGAGCCCCTCTTTGTGTTGTAGCTCTGTGCCAGGACAAGTTCATTATTCATGGCCATTTAATTATAAATCCTGTTAGTCATGGGCGGCTCTCAATAACGCCATTACCATGGTAACAGTGCCTGGCTGCTTCCTCGCGGACTCTTCAGGAGCACCCTTTACGTCGATTTTCCAGAGTTCAATCTCCCGGCCCACACTCAAGCCTGCCATTACCGCCCTAGCATTCCCTCCATCCCCGACCAGTGCGTCATTAGTTTACAGAAGCTTCGCCATTACTGGCAGCGTGTGAGTATGGTTTCAGTGGCATGGTGTGGGTGGGGCACTGCAGCGACAGGAAGAACGTTTCACTGATTCAGCGACACCTTCAGAGGGAGGGAGGGAGGGAGGAAGGAAGGAAGGAAGGAAGGAAGGAAGGAAGGAAGGAAGGAAGGAAGGAAGGAAGGAAGGAAGGAAGGAAGGAAGGAAGGAAGGAAGGAAGGAAGGAAGGAAGGAAGGAAGGAAGGAAGGAAGGAAGGAAGGAAGGAAGGAAGGAAGGAAGGAAGGAAGGAAGGAAGGAAGGAAGGAAGGAAGGAAGGGAGGGAGGGAGGGAGGGAGGGAGGGAGGGAGGGAGGGAGGGAGGGAGGGAGGGAGGGAGGGAGGGAGGGGGAGGGAGGGAGGGAGGGAGGGAGGGAGGGAGGGAGGGAGGGAGGGAGGGAGGGAGGGAGGGAGGGAGGGAGGGGGGGAGGGGGGGGGGGTGGGTGGGGAGGGAGGGGGGGGGGGAGGGAAAAAAAGAAAAAAACCGGGAACCGAGGAGGAGGGATGTATTAATGTCCAGCACTTGGTCAGGGGATATTCAAAACCACAAACACATTGTGGAATTGTAGATAAGTAGCTAACGACAGCACAGCTATATTCCAGCAAGGGGTTCTCAGTTACATGAAACCACTTTATTTTGTTGATTAACAAAAATAGGTCCCTCAAAAAATGAGGGGAGATAGAGACATTAGTCTTCTGGTGAGATGAAGAGTGTTGCAACGTAAATCACCTGAGTCTTAAATGAGATGTATGTGATTAGATAACCCAACTGATAACCCAACTGGTATTTCATTAGTAATTTAAATATAGCCAGTAAAACGTGCCTCTGCCTCCCCTTAAAGGGACCCTCTGGAATACATGCTATCAATCAGTACCAACACAGCACGAGGGTGAGCTGCAACCGTTAACATAAACTCCAATACGGAGATGAAAGACTGCTAAATCTGTGGGTCAGTGGTACCTTTATCAAATTGAAAAGTGCAACTAAAATTCAGGTTGGGCCCAAGGTTCATAATAATTAATGACCTAAGTAAAATGCGTCAGGTTCGCTGCCTGGCTTGATTCTAAAACAGGAACGAAATGGTAGGCGCAGACTCCTTCGGGCGCTGGTAAAGCGCACCCTGCAACTGCCAGCACTTTGTGGCACTAATGGGCAATACAGTATTGCACACAGAAAGGCTTCACTCCACATTCCTCATGACCACCGCCACTACCGGTGCACCCGAGCAAGAAGTTCCTCCGAAACCCTTTGAAGGCACTTGTGGAGTTCCTAGATGGGGGATTTAATGCCGCACGGGGCCATGGGGGAGTCACGCGCTCCGGAATGAAATGGGGCTGTCATATTTAAAGCAAATGAACATAACTGAGCTCATTCGTTCCCTGGGGCCCTTCTGCGGTTACTTGTAGGCCGGCAAAAGCTCTGCCTTGCAGAGGTTCCATGCCATTTGCGTCCCTTCTCCTCAGGGAACATCCCCATATTCTCTTGGGTTCCCAAAGGGGATGGTTTTGAGAGACCCTCTGTCACATCTTTGCCTTATGGTGCGGACGTCTACCCTCTTCACCACCTCTCTACTCCCTTCACCCTCTCTCCACCACACCACATGGTCCTTCATCCTCGCCATCCTCCTCCCTTCTGATCGGGGTCTCACCCTTGAACCCTAATTTAGGCCAAGTGGCCCCTCGTGCACCTTTCTGACCTTACTAGCTATGATCTTGTGAACCTTTGGCTTTTTCTCTTGATGTTCTTTTGCGACCTTCAGTCTTAACCCAACCGCCTTCAAGGGACCCTACTAAATGCCTCTTTTTGGCTTACCCTAACCTCTTGCAGATGGGGTATCTTCCCCTCTTGTCTCCATCCACCTCCCAACGTGTTCTTCTCTCTCTCCTACTTCTACAAACCTTAACCTCCTTCAAACGCCTTCTTCTTACCCCAACCGCCTTCCAACCCCTTCTTCACTCTCCAACCACCTCCAAACTATTGCAGCCAGCTCTCACCCCAAACATCCATTGTACCTTTCTCTGGAACTATGAGTAAATGTAGCCCTGGTTGGGATTCCTGTAAAGGTTTGCACCTGAGGATGGGGGTGAGTCAGGGCTGGTGATTCATCAGGACTTGGGTGAGTGGTTTGGAGCTTTGGGGTTGGGCCAACCCTTAAGTGCTAAGGACGAGTATGCTTGTGCTTTTTGCCTAGACTTGCATAATAGCCTGGCAGTTCAGGGGTTAAGGGGCAGACCGGCCCTCTTAGTTTGACTACTTGTGATTGGGTGGATACTGACACCTCAGGTTGTCCAGAGCATGTGTTGGTAGCCAGCGGCATAACACCTGTAATCGTACTGCTCAGGTGGAGCAGTTTACGGTGAGAAGAAATACATTCTGTTCAAATAAACTGCCATTTACCTGGAAGAGCTCTCTGGACTTGTGCTGCAGAGAAATGACCTTGGTATCGGCATCCGCAGCAGTAGCTCTGTCGGACATTTAGACGAGAGAATGGCGTGCTGCTCACATAAGAACGGACTCGCCGTGTGAATGCTGCGAGAAAACCGGGTGTCTCTGACTAATGTGTGCGTCATGTGCCAAATGAAGGTCTGGTGTGTCTGTGACATCGAGCAGAGAAAAGTGTAATGTGCTTCCCGGTCGCCGTTGAGCGAGCTATGCTGAACGTGCTGTCAGTTTCGGTAATGCCATGCAACTGTGGTGTCTGACTCCTTTAAGATGTTTCATGGCATCGTCATGACTGGATGCTAATAAAAAGGAGCCCTCTGCATGCACATGCTTTAGAACAGCTGCCTACTTCAAGAATCGAATGGCTGAGGCCGTGTCTCCTTTAGGCCTGCAGGCCCACAGCGTGTGAGCACCAGCCAGCAGGCCATCGTGCCGTGGGGCCTTCTTGCCAGTACGGTGGCCATTGGACCGCATGGGTGCGGTATGGTATGCCCTGCCCCTACATAAGACTGGGTGTTCCCCGGCAAACACTGCGAGGTACTGGGCTTCCAATTAAGGTACTTATGTCCATAGCACCAATGGGGTGGCCCCATAACAGCAACCAATCACGTGCCACTCAATATGAATCTTCCCCTGCTTACCTAGATCTTACACTGGCCACTTGCCACAGTGGAGCCAGGCTGACCAATGAAATCCCAATAATGTCACACCATGGGGCAACTACCCCCCTGTCACCCAGCCCACAGCTGCCAATAGAAAACATGCAGGGGTACATTTAAAAACAGGCTATGACTGACCCAAAAAGGAGTTGGGGGCGAGGGGGGGAGTACAGAAATCATAACAATGAGAGGCACGCTAATACGGTCTATGATGTTGCTTGGAACCCTGAGGCAGTGTATACTCCCTGTTGATGTCAACCATCTATATTGTTAATCGACCATTTATAATGTTATATTGTATATGGCCCCTGTAAGTCTGTTTTCCTCTTCTTAAAGGGTCTGGACCAGCAATGCACAGGCTTGAGAGGGTAGGCATGAGGAAATCCTACACCACAACAAAAAGAACAACCTGGGGTCTTAGTGCCCAGTGTCGTCCAAAGCCTTGCCCCCTCACCCAAAACAAACTAGTATCTATCTCCCTTGTTTCCACCTTCCACAAACTCCCCTATGTGAGTTCCACCCTTTCACCATCCCCCAAAAATGGACAGACTAGCAGCCAGGGGTCTGTCACAGTGACCGGCTCTGGCCTCTCACACTATCACGCAACCTGGCAATACGCTGAGTGAGAGATATTTTGCAGTGACAGGCAGGCCCACTGCTGAGGGTGCAACTGCCCTCTGCCAGAATGGGAGCCAAGCAAGGTGCAGGGACTGGGAAGGCGCGTGGGCTCGTCAGCTTCCCTCAGGTCTGCGAGGAATCAGGAGAGGCAGAAGAAATGCCTGTTCACTGTTGTGACGTCACACCTCTGGAATCTTACTTCCTTGTTCCACTGGCCTGATGGTAGAGTAGGGGATTTTGGCATTTAGAAATGTCTGTAGAGGATGATTCAGTGTTAGAATTGTGGAGTAACCTGAAGCGAAATTGTGAAGTGGATTTAGATTTTATTATCACTGATGAATTTTGGAGGCATGTGTGGCGGACTGGGCACAGCAGGTAAATGGATCTCAAACTACGACTTATTCACCCAAGATTTTTGCGACGGTTGTATTGGACACCTGAACGTATGTGTAAATTGGGTTTAGTTGCTGATGATATTTGTTGGGGATGTGGTAAAGAGAAGGGGGTCTTTACTCCATTTGCTGTGGTTCTGCCCCAGAGTCCTAACCTTTTGGTGTGAGGTAGATGGGATTTTGTCTATCACATTCCCAAGAGGACCGTTACAGGTCTTACTGTTACCAAATAGTGGACGTTGTTTAACGGCTCGGCTATATGGGTCTTCGATAGATAGAATCTTAGTAATAGCGGTGAAACAGATATTGAAAGTGTGGCAATCTAGGAAGAAACCGCAAGTTGAGGATTGGATTAATGATATATTGATATTATCTGATTTTGAGTTGGTTATGTTTGGGAGGAAAGATAAGGAGGAAGTTTATTGGATCTTATGGAAACCTTTTATTGATTTGTATGGTAAGGAAACATCGGAGTGAATAACTCATTGATCTAAGTGATTAGGTAATGGCAAAGATGAGGTATAGTAATTGTCGTTTGTGTGTCTAAGGGCCTCTTTACACGGACGGCGGTAAGGGTTAACGGTCACCATTAATGGTACCGGTGACCGTTAACCCTTACCGCCTTACTACGAGGTCCCTTTGCGGGTTGGAGAATTTAACGCCTGCTTTTTGCAGGCGTTAAAAACCAACCAGCAAAGGGACCAGGGAGCTAATTACGGTACCGCAATTTACAGTGCCGTAATTAGCACCTTCCCCATTCCCATTATGCCCTATGGGGCAAAAATGGGAATGGGGAAGGGCAATGGGGGAAGGGGGAATTACCGCCCCACCAACCTTGGAATAGGGCGGTAATACCCCTTTCCACCAAGGCGGTGCCAGTATTTTACCGGCATGGACCAAGGTGCTAATAGCACCTTGGTCCACCGCCGTCTGTGTAATGAGGCCCTAAGTGTTGTATTTTTTCTTTCATCTAAATCTTTGGAAATATGGACCACTTTTGTTTTTAGTTGTTTAATGTTATTAAGATTAGTTATTGTTGTCCCTATAAGTATGTTTTTAGTCAGTTTGTGAATAAAAGTTTGGGACATGTTTGATGTTTAATATCTTTATATGCTATGATGGACAATTTCTGTTTAATGGAATGTTTCCTTTGTATTGTAATTTCTCACATTTACTTGTTTGAAAATGACAAATAAAGATGTTAAAAAAAAAGAAAAAAAGGTGTTGTTTTTAATGGCCCGAAATGGATGTCCTGTACACCACAACTGATACAGTTAGCTTGAAGATTCATGTTTATGAAGAGTAAGATATTGGGGCAAAGAATGCAGCAAAATGTGGACGACGCAGGCATATGATGGCACCTGGTCAATAACAGGACACTGTAGAGGGCATCAAAATGATAACAATAAGTGGATAATAATGATGATGACCTCATATATTATTACACAGCAGGGTAGAATGGAGTAACAATATTTATATTCAACCTTCTTCACTCTAAAGAAGTGTGTTTGAGGGAAACATGGTGCCAGTAACGCAGTAAGTCATTTTGTTGCACTGGAAAACAAGCACTGTCAATGTCAACAGTTTTGCCCTTTGTGTAGGCGTCGGAAAGGCATTTAACAGGGACTGCCATAGTGATATTACTACCCATCGATAGCAGCAGCTGCAAAATGCTGCAAGTACCTGGGCATTTAGTAGGAGTTCCCGGTAAATGCTTATACTTATAGACAAGTCAAAAAAGTTGGTTTTGCCAATGCTTGCTTTAAACAGAACTTCAATGAAGCACTCGCATAGTGCTTATAAATCGAGTGTCTGAAGGCATACCTGGTTTAGACATTTTTATTATTACACTGGTAGTATTTTTATTACACTGGTAGTGTGCTTACAGCTCCAGTTAAGTCATTCACTCTCAGAAGACTGCTTTAAAAAAAAACAGTGGCAGGCACTTAGATCACAAAGCTCAATGGTAAGGTTTGATAAAGATAGCACCAGGAGGGTGTGTTTTGGACAGGGAGGGGCAAGAAGTGGGTGGGAATGGACATAGGGATTAAGATACCCTTGGTCAGTCAATGGGTGGGTAAAATTCCTAAACAACGCCTCCAACTTTTGTGTGCCTCCTCACATGCCATTTCTTCCCAGACATATGCTAATGAAATAATTACAGCTTATAGGTGGCACTTTAGCACCACCTAGTAGCTAAAACGTAAAACAGCGTATCAGTCTGAGAACCAATTTGGAGTTTGTATCAAAGCATTCCCTTTAATTTTTAAAAGATAAAACCTGCAACATTTGGTAGTATTGGACTGAAACTGGTCGCCAGCCCTAGTTAACAGGCACGAGCAAAGTGTTGGCCTTTAGGGAGATGCTGTGGCGCCATTACCAGCCGGTAAGGCACGGTGATATGGAGATGAGGAACTGGCGTATATGCAAACATCACGTGATCGGAGTGTGAATAGTCCTTCATAAGCGAAAGCAAACAAAAAAGTGTCCGAATTGGAAAATAGCAAGAGGTATATTCTGGCTATATGCGGCAGATGAGTGTCGGCCCTGGCATGGCCGCATCTGAGCCACTCTCCTTTCCGGCCTTCCCTTTATTTCTCCTTCCTATGATCGACTTCCCCCCCTCTGTCCCTCCCTTCCGCCCTCCTCCTGCTCCCTCCCACTGTCCCATGTCCTCCTTCTCTTAAAGGGGCTTCTGCCTTTATTCACGCGCAACAATGGGGGGGTCATGCTGCGACACAAATGAGAAATAGGAAAGAGGAACAATCCTGAAGATATATTTTTTTATAAAAGAATAAAGGGGGATGGGTAGTGCGAGAGGGATCGGTGAAGAGAACGCTCAGAATGTGGGGATCTGCCAACAGATATTGCACGCATTCTGTGCTTTCTGATTTGTGGGAAGAGGGAGTCGTAGGGACTGGTTAGTGTGGGGGGGACGGTCGAGCGGGGGAGTTTTTTGTAGGAGCCAAAAACTGACAACTAGGGGCATGAGGCACTAAGTTCTCCCCGAATGCGACTTGATATCATACGTTCAGTCCACATTTGGGGCGAGCCAATTGACGCATCCTACTGAGGGTGCTAATGACAGCCAGAGTAAGGCCATATAGATACGCAAATGAAACAAGGCATATTAAGGCAGCTGTCACAGCTGTCAATGATAGAGGATGGTGCAATGAAATAGACTAAAATGGATGGATCTGACAAAGGGGGCCGAACACGAAAACAGGGTAAATAAATCCTTTGTGAAGGTCCTCATATAAAGTAAGGACCGGTGGATGATCCATGGTCTGATTACCACCAATATTTAGGTAGAAATATCAATCCAAGTTTTATTATAGGGCGGCGATCGCCTACCCTATAGTTAAGGTGAGTCGGACGCCCAACGGAACCCCTCAAAATTCTATTGTTAAGAACTTTTGATTCGAGTAACAGATTTAACCGAAATCTTGATACTGATTAGGGACTCGCGGGGCCCCCAAGACTGCAAAGTTTCATGAAAATATACATTAAAAAATACAAAAGTTATTAAGAAGACAATAAAACATTTTATTCCAAAGTTGCGGCCCACTTCCCATTCATTTTCCCACAGACAAGCAAGGTCAATTTTTGCCAAAGCGCACAGACCAAACCGCTGGATGGGCCCCTGAAGCTGGCCAATAGCAATGCAGGGACTGCTGGGTCTCTGCCACATAATCCCAACACCTTTCAGTGTTCTTGATTTTGTTCACGTGTGTTGAGCATATTTCTGAGGGACTTTGGGTGTGTGTCAGTCCAAATTCCCTGAGAAAAAGAAACAAAACACATATAAGATCACAATGATGGGGAGAGGGACATCATGATGCACAGATTGGACATCTGAAGCAGTTGTGTGGGTACATGAAGTCAGGTAAGCAAAACATAGTTAGCTAAAACAAAAAAGTGTTTGAGTGCATGATTTTGAATTGTGTACAATTAATGTATGCAAGATTTTGAATTTGTGTGCACAGACATATGTATATTGTGTGTTTGTGTTATCTGTGTGCGTTTGTGTGTGTGTGTGTGTGTGTGTGTGTGTGTGTGTGGGGGGGGGGGGAGGAATATGTTTGAGGGTGGGGCCTACATCATACTTGTAGTGGCAATACAGGCTAATTTTGTTTGATCAAAGTACTCTAGTGGACATTCTGGTATAGGTTGTGGCCACAGCTTTATGAATGTGATTTGCAGCTGTAATGAAGATTCCCCCTGCTAATAGCACTGGGAGCTCTTGATTCTATTAAAGACAAGGAGGCAAGCATTATTCTTCATCTTCTCTATTCTACTCTCCAGCAGTTTCAACGAATAACATACATTTCCAATTTTTTTCTTTTTGAAATAAACATTTTTTTCTTTTAAAAAAACTACATGACCCATCAGTCCCCAGTCCCTGTAGTCCCAGTGTCCTGGCCATGTGACCTAGTCCTTCCTCTTCTTTGACTACTTCGAACTGCGATCTAATCCAAAACTGAACTGGCAATCACACCAATGTAGTCTCTGAACTTCGAGCTCTTTGTCGAGTCCATCTCTCGCATTCCAACTTGCGGATTCGTTCTACGCGGCTCGCTGCCTTCCAGGGCCATTTCAGCCATTCTTCTGCTCATCTCCTAATGTCAGAAACAATAGTACATGTTAGGGCGGCGGAAACACACCCTATTTTGGGAGAACTTCACATAAGTCATTTTGCAATACATCACAGCAATCGATCCGTCACTGCTTTAAATCTCCTGTGTATCTGGGGTGGGAAAATAATGCTCACCTCCTTGTCTTTAATAGAATCAAGAGCCCCCTGCGCTATTAGCAGGGCGAATCTTCATTCTATGGCAAGACAGAGGCGAGCATTATGCTTGTTCAAAGCTTCTTACTACAGCTTCTGCTAGAGTGTTAACCGGTCTAAAATAAAACGTTCTAAATGTGGTATCACTAGCCCAATCTGCTGCTTTCAGAATATTTTGCAAAATTGCACCATGCCCCAGTGCTTTTGATACCATTGCGCCCCTAACTGAATGAGCTGCAAATTTTGGCATGTCTATGCCTGCTAGGCTCATGATCTCTCTGACCCATCTTGCTATAGTGGCTGTTACTATGCCTTTATGTGGCTTCCTGCGTGTTATTAGCAATTGAGTTGTCCCCATCGGTCTTAGCTCTGCTGTTCTACTCTTGTATTCTTTTATGCATGCGGCTACACACCATTTTGGATGCTCTTGCATGTAGGGGTAAGTTATCATGGAGGAGTCTGTCTTCGTTCTCCTGGCCAGATTGAACCTTACTCCGTCTGGACCATATACTTTCCTATTCACTTCTAGCGCCTTGACGTCTGCTACTCTCCTACATGATACCATACATAACAGCATTGCTAGTTTTCCAGATAGTCTTTCTAACGACAGATATCTATTACCGGGCCACTCTGCTAGTAATTTTAGCACTACTGCTACATCCCATAAGGACTCGTACCTCGGCTGTGGCGGCTTCCTAAACCTTATTCCTTTTAGAAGTCGGATTACTGCTACATTCTCTCCTACTGGCACTCCCTCCACGGGCGAGTGACCTGCTGATATCGCAGATCTATAAACTCCTATTGTTCTATAGGCTTTCCCATCTTGTAAAAGTTCCACTACAAAGTTCAGTATCTCGACTAAAGGGGCAGAAACGGGATGAAGACTTATCCTTTTGCACCATCTCGACCATCTGTTCCAAGCTGCGTCGTAGCTCCTTCTAGTTGAAGGGGCCCATGACTCAGCGATGAGGCTTGCAGCCTGCGCCTAAATTCCTGGGAGGTTCCAGCGTCTCCTGCTATCTTGCACGCCATCAGCGGCAGCGTCTCCTTCACTCTCAGAGGGTGAAATGACCCAACTGGGTCCGTGAGAAGGTTCTCTCCTGGGGTTCTCTCCTGGGGTTAGAACTCTCGTGTAGTCCACTACTAGCTACATGAGCGCTGGAAACCATACTTGAGATTTCCACATCGGGGCTACTACAATCAGATTTGCTGCTTCTCTGCGTACTTTTGACAGTACCCTGCTCATCATCATAAAAGGTGGGAAGGCGTAGAGTATCTGACCTCTCCAATGTTACAGAAAGGCATCTACTTCTGCTGCAGCTGGGTCCAGTCTCCAACTGAAAAATCGTTCCTTCTGTGTGTTTAGTCTGGACACAAACAGATCTGTGTGAACTGGGCCTCAGCGCTCTTCTATCTGTCGGAATATCTCTCTGTCCAGCATCCAGTCGCTGGAGTCTGCTAGGTGCCTGGAGTTCCAGTCTGCTATTACACTCAGCGAGCCTGGTAGGTATTCCGCCACTACTGAAGTCCCCGATTCTAGGCAAGAGTGCCAGAAATCCTTGGCTATCTGTGCTAATAATTTGAACTTCGTCCCTCCTAAGTGATTGATGTACCTGACTGCTGAAATGTTGTCCATTTTCACAGAATACATGAATTCACTTTGCCTTTCGTAAAAGCCTTGATCGCAAATGATTCGGCTAACAGTTCCAGAGAGTTGATGTGCAGTCGGAGTTCCTCTTCACTCCACCTGCCTCCTGTTTGGAGCTCTCCACACCGAGCTCCCCAGCCCGCTCTGCTGGCTTCCGATTCTATTATTATGTCGGGCAGGTCGCCAAAGATGGCTCTCCAGTTCCATGCTTCCATGTTCTGTAACCACCAC
Source organism: Ambystoma mexicanum (assembly GCF_040938575.1). Classification (NCBI taxonomy): domain Eukaryota; kingdom Metazoa; phylum Chordata; class Amphibia; order Caudata; family Ambystomatidae; genus Ambystoma; species Ambystoma mexicanum. Next base: position 1,236,638,320 of record NC_090927.1, on the reverse strand, counting down.
TCCAGCTCTGTCCTGGACTCCTGGTCTAGGGGTACCAGTTGGTGGCAACGTAAGCCTTGCTGAAGGTGTGTTATCTTCAGCCGCTGGAGGGCTCGGTAGTGCAGTGGCCCTGGGAATATTGCTTGTATCAACGCTGCCAGTAAGCCTAACAACTTGCGCTATTGTGCGCAGCGATATAACTCTTTTGCTGAGACCTATCCTCTTCACTGGTCTCATCTCCGACTTCTCTCGATTCACTAGAACCCCGAGGGAAGTCAAGAGGTTCACCACCCAGTTGGTCTGATAGAGGAGTGTATCTCTGCTGTTTGCCATCAGCAGGATATTGTCTCGGTAGATAATCATTCGGATCCCTTTCTCCCCGATCGCTGCTGCTACTGGCTTCATGAGATTCGTAAACGCCCATGGCGCTGATGCCAGCCCAAATGGCATCGTCGCAAATTGCCATAATTGCCCATCCCAGTCGAATGCTAGAAAGGGACGGAAATCTTCTTTTACTGGTATTGTAAGATAGGCATCTTTCAGATCTATCCTCGCTAGCCAGTCGTCCTGTCTGAGCGCATCCCTGAGCTGGGGGGTACCCTCCATTTTGAAATGATTGTAGACCACCAAGCTGTTCATGTCCTTCAGATTTATCACTGGTCTCACTTTATCTTTCCTGTGAACCAGGAACATATTGCTTACGAACCTCGGCTGTGCCTTGCACGGTTCTATTGCTCATTTTTCCACTAGGCTCTGCAGCTCTGTGTGCAATAAGTCTTTCTCTATCCGTGCTGAGACAAGTGGGCGGGGGGCTTGGTACTGGGTAGGGATCTCTGTAAACTCTATGTGCAAGCCTTTGGCTGTCTGCAAAACCCAAGCGTCGCTGGAAAGCTTGCGCCAATTCTCCCAGAATTCTGCTGTCCTCCGTCCTACTGGTGGATATGCGAAAACGCTCACCTGCGGGGAAATTCTGACCTCTGCTTCGCCTTCCTCTAGGGAAATGGCCTCTCGGCAGGAAGAAGGTTTCTGGCTGCCTGTTTTCCCAGTATTGGGCTCTATTGGCTTGATGCCTTCTGGATGTCTGGTAGCGACCGGTCGCTCGGCCTCTGTACCGACCGGTCCCGCCAAAAACTCTTCCGGGGAAGATTTTCTTTAAGGAGGCCTTAGCCTTCTCTAGGGAGGTGTAGGTTCCCACGAACCTCCCCATTTCTCTGCCGAAGGTCTCTCCGAACAACAGTCCTTGAGCTGCTTCGTATGATGATAAGTTCCCTAGTTTGGGATCTATCTTGAGCAGGAGCCCTCTCCTGCGCTCGGACGATATTGCACAGTTGGCGTTTCCTAGGAGGCATACGGCTCTCTGCGCCCAGTTCGCCAGTACTCCTGGGTCTACTTCCTCTCCTGTGTCTTTAGCTCGCTCGGCTAAGTTCATGATTTTTGCCAGAGGACCGGCTAGATCGAGGACCTTTTCCTGACAACTTCTCCATGAGCGATCTATTCCCTTCCTGGGGGCTGTGTTGGACTTGGAAACGAATGGCAACATCTTTGGATCTAGCTCTGGAGCTTCAGCTACTTAGCCCGGCAGTTTCCGGTCTTGGCCACTTTGCCCTCATTCTCTGCCTGACTTCTTTTTCCAGTGCCTTCCATAGTCTTTGGGTCATGTATTTTGCGACCCTCGGTGAAGGTACCCATTCCAAAGATTTCGGATTCCGGATATCCTCTGGATGAAACATTTGCGAAGTCTCCTCCTCTTCTAAACTATTGAGCTTTCTCAGCTTTTTCTTTGGCAGAGGCAGACTTCCCTCATTGTCAGGAAAGGAAGAAGGCGATGGATATGGCAGGGGAAATGTGCACAAAATACACAGTAAACAACCTTGAATATAACAACGTGCATTCAATACCCAAGACTCGTGTATACCACTATAAGAAAAGGAATGTAGGGTAAGCACTTAGAACCTCCTTATGACTGAAAGGAAAGTCGGCAAACTCCTTACCCACTATGCTATTACAGATACTGACAGCGCTAAGCCCACGTAGAGGGCAAGCAGGGACAGAATCTGTAAGCTGACACTCTAGACGGTACTGGATAAGGAATTTGGTAACAGTACTCACAAGGACCGGAATGACCACATGAATGCCAGTACTCACGAAGACCGGAAAGACCACTTGGATGTCCGTATTCACGAGGACCGGAAAGACCACTCAAAAGTCAGTACTAACCCACAACCCTGTAAATCAAACAAGAACCCAGAAGGCAGTAAAGGCAAAGAGTGAGGATGACTAAATACCTAAACCCAAGTCAAGAGGCAAGAAGGAATAATACAGTGTGGAAAACAAAAGATAATCACACAGGAGCTAGTTACAACAGCTTCCCACACCTAATAATAAAATAGGAAATAAATGTAAAAGTGTAAAGGAAAACATGGCATGGATCCCAATAGAAGGCAAGGATCAGGAGCAGTGAAAACGATTTCAAAAGGGAAACTTTCCCACCCATCAAAGGTGAAAAGGCAGGAAACTAAACCTGTAAAGGAAAGATTAATGCAACAAGTCTTTCAGTAGCAAAGGGCAAATTCTAGGAAACAGTGAACACAGGCAATTGGGCTACAGCAAAAGGAAAGCTCAGAGAAAGGCTGCCTGCAGACAGAGAAAGGGAGAAAGGGATTTCCAAAAGGCAGAAATCAATTAGGCATACAAATATGAATTCCAGGACAAGGAACAAGAAACACTAACTAGAACTGGGCACAAAAACTAGGAACAAGGGACCAGTCACGACAGGAACGCTGCAACAATGACCAGCGCTGGACTGAAGCAGACTGAGGCTTTTAAAGCTGCTTAACGAGCACACCCCTCAGGCGTGTCGCCTGCTGCACCTGCAGCCACAGGTGTTGCCTATCCTCCACCCAGCCTTGTCCTGCAAGGGAGGAGGTGAGGCAGTGAGCCAGGCATTCTGGGAAGCATAGTCATTTGATTATAGTAGCAGTAGCATGCTGGCTGCCAAAAACCTGGGATGGATCCGGAAGGGAAGTAATTTTGGAAATAAGGTTTTAGCGCTCCCAATTCATCAGGACACTGTAGCATAAGGTTCGGAGGAAATGTCCAGTAGGGAAGAAACCCCAAAACATGCCCCCAAGTGGTGGGAACGGGAGCGAAGGGAGCGAGCCGTGACACTATACCCCCTTCCACGGCCGACTCCAGGCGGCCGTTACTCGCACAAAACATCCTCTTTCCATGACAGGAGCGCTTTGTCTTCAGAAGTGGCACTGACGGAAACGATGACCCACGGGCAGAAGCAGAAGGACTGGAATGAATAGAAGCAGGCCGCAGTCTATAAGAGCCATAGGTGGGTTTTCGGTGAGTAAGAGACTCATGGGTCGAAGAAAGGCATGAAGGACTTGCAGGCCCCGAAGCAGAGTTGGAAGGTCCAGGAAGCTTAGTCACTGGAAGAGGATATGCATACATCCTTGAGGAGACAGGCAGGCTGGTGCTACATGCCTTAGACAACGGTAGAAGTTCTGTTAGCCTCACTGCCGAGAGTGGACACACAGGAGGTGAGGAAACAGCAGGTTTCAGGAAATGTTTATGTTCGGAAGAGGAAGGTGGCGGCTGAGGTAGAGGTTTGGATACTCTGTCATCCATCTGGGTAAAGGTTTGTGGTTGAAAGTGACAAAGATTCGCCTGCATAAGTTCCTTGCCTTGGAGGTCTGGAGATCCAATGGGTTGTACGAGGCTGGCACTCCCATTGACAGTCATGTAGCCAGTCAAGTAGCCACCTTGTTGCACGTGGGATACAACCGCAGGAACGTTTGGCATACTGATAGGAGTGTTAGACACAGTACTCGGAACATCAGGCATACTAGCAGCGGGAGCAAAAACAGGCACATCTTGAACTGCAGCAGACATTCCCCTCCTTTGGCTACTAGCACCCAACTGGCGCTGCAGCTGGAGGGCCGTGCCCGTCCCTTCCCTCAGACTCATGTGGGATCCGGCAACAAAAGGGTTGTCAAGCGGTTGATCCAAACCGGACTCCAAACGCGGACCGTCCAGCCCGCTATCTTGGTCGGCTACTCGTTCGGTGACTGGGCCGTTGTGGATGGCATCCGTTTCTCTCTCGTAATACTCCAGGCAAGTCCAGCGGCCTCGCATGTAAGGCCCTCCCGAGTCGTGAGCCGGCTTGATGTTTCTGAAGAGAGAGCTGGCAGAAGTCTCAGGCTCAGATGTTGCATATTCGGGAGGCGCTGATGCTACAGTCAAGTAGTTGGGAGAATTGTTTTGTGTACAAGGCAGACATTCTGGTGATCTCCCTGAAGCATAAGAAGGGCAAGATGAACGTTCATCAGTAAATGGTTGGGATTCAGGAGGAATCTCTGGAGAAGAGGAATATGCAGCAGGGTCTGACAGTGTAGACAGGTACACCTCCAATATTGGCAGCGAGGCTGAGCAGGACACGGGTCTCTCATGAACTGAAGCCAAACTAGCAGTAGGCTCTGGGACCAAAGACATGCACCTAGAATGTACTACCGGAGGCTCCATGGCTGAAGGATAATCTGCTGGATGAGTCACTGTAACCGAAGACAAACATGCCAGAGGAAATTCCGAGGCTGAGGGCATGCAAGCTGGAGCCTTCTTGTTAGCTGAAGACAAACTTGTCAAGGTCTTTGGCTCTGACTGCGTACATGGTGAAGGCTCTTGGGTGACTGGCAGACATAGCACTCCTTTATTGATCGAAGATACGTGTGCCAACGATGACTGCAGAGCTGTGGACAGGATTATTGAAGAGTCAATGGTAGTAGGAGGACAGTCTGAAGTCCCAGAAGTCGGCAGACACACTTGTGGTTTAGAAATAGAAAGTCCCTTTAAGGCAGTTGACCTCTTGGCGCCAGTAACCAAAGTCTGAGCTGTACCCCTGCCGTCCCTCTCCTTAGTGGATGACACAGAGTCTCTTCCTTTGTAGAAGTCAAAATCAACCAGAGGAATCACCATAGTAAAGTCTCTGTTAATCAGGATTTCGTCAATTGACCATTCCTCTGTCTTAGCTTCTGAAAGTGGCTGATTAACAATCAACAGTTCAGGGATCGCCTGCCGGGTTTTTGGTTCAGTAATCTGTGGAATGAGTCCATCAAAACATGAATTCTGCACTGTCTTTGACTGCTCGTAGTGACCGAAATTGGCAGAAGGAAGAGCGAACACAGAGGCAGCATCGTTTTCCACATCAGCTTGAATGTCTACTTCAGTCTCAGCAGCTAGATCAAGGGCAGAACCTAAGCCTACAGTTGTGACTGATTCTGTGTATGCCACCATTGTGGATTGTGTTTGGAAATCAGAAGCATGTATGTGTTCAAGCTCAGAGTTATGACAAACTGCTACACAGGAAGCTTCAGGTAAAGGAGTGGCTTGTGAATCTTCAACTAAAAGCAATTCCTGACAAACGGTAGGGCAGTTGTCAGAACCTATGCCCTGAATAAGCGCTGTGCTTGAAAAAAGACCTTCACTCCCAATAGATCTTACATATTGACAAGTATCATGATTTACAAAAGTCTCCGCACTCAGGGACTGAACAGTATTCACTTCATCAACGGATAAAGTTGGAGGTGTATTCAGAAAAGACTGTAACATCTTATTCTCCTCTTTTAAGGAAATGTATTCTTGTTTTAACTCCTCAAATTCTGCTTTTAGCATGTCCCGCATTAACTGTACATCCCTATCAGTAGGCACAGGGGAAGGCATGGTGGCATCAGGGCTGGATCCAGCCCTAGCCATATGGAAGTGCATTGATTGTGTATTGTCATCTACTGCTTGCAGGTCTTGTGATCTATACTCTCTCTTACCGACGTGGTCTGTGTTTCTTTTAAGCAGACTATTGGCATCAGACCCCTTGGCATTAGTGACCACAGTAAGAATCTGTGCAGAGGAGTAAGCTGTAGACTGAGGGCAGAAAACAGAAGATATGCAAGGAACCCCTCCATTCTTCATGCTTGAATCATGAAACTGTTCAATCTGAGGTAAAGCACAACCGGAGTCATGGGGTTCAATAACAGAGGTACTTGTGTGTATAAATTCTTGCAGTGTGTTGTTTTCCACTGCTAAGGCTTGTGCGGACATAGACTCTGGATCAGAATTAAAGACAGAGCTAGGATCAGGCAATGTACGATGGGCCACCCAATGGGAATAATACTTTGCACGTAAATACCCATTCGTGTCAAGGAGTTCATTTAAGTCAGGAGCAGAGATTCGATTTTCACGGGTAATTGTAAGGGAAGCTTTCTGTATAGACTTGTTAGAGGCCTTGCTGCCTTTCCTTCGTAATCTGGCCATGTTCAAACGGGAACAACGGCTGGTCATTCTGTCAGGAAAGGAAGAAGGCGATGGATATGGCAGGGGAAATGTGCACAAAATACACAGTAAACAACCTTGAATATAACAACGTGCATTCAATACCCAAGACTCGTGTATACCACTATAAGAAAAGGAATGTAGGGTAAGCACTTAGAACCTCCTTATGACTGAAAGGAAAGTCGGCAAACTCCTTACCCACTATGCTATTACAGATACTGACAGCGCTAAGCCCACGTAGAGGGCAAGCAGGGACAGAATCTGTAAGCTGACACTCTAGACGGTACTGGATAAGGAATTTGGAAACAGTACTCACAAGGACCGGAATGACCACATGAATGCCAGTACTCACGAAGACCGGAAAGACCACTTGGATGTCCGTATTCACGAGGACCGGAAAGACCACTCAAAAGTCAGTACTAACCCACAACCCTGTAAATCAAACAAGAACCCAGAAGGCAGTAAAGGCAAAGAGTGAGGATGACTAAATACCTAAACCCAAGTCAAGAGGCAAGAAGGAATAATACAGTGTGGAAAACGAAAGATAATCACACAGGAGCTAGTTACAACAGCTTCCCACACCTAATAATAAAATAGGAAATAAATGTAAAAGTGTAAAGGAAAACATGGCATGGATCCCAATAGAAGGCAAGGATCAGGAGCAGTGAAAACGATTTCAAAAGGGAAACTTTCCCACCCATCAAAGGTGAAAAGGCAGGAAACTAAACCTGTAAAGGAAAGATTAATGCAACAAGTCTTTCAGTAGCAAAGGGCAAATTCTAGGAAACAGTGAACACAGGCAATTGGGCTACAGCAAAAGGAAAGCTCAGAGAAAGGCTGCCTGCAGACAGAGAAAGGGAGAAAGGGATTTCCAAAAGGCAGAAATCAATTAGGCATACAAATATGAATTCCAGGACAAGGAACAAGAAACACTAACTAGAACTGGGCACAAAAACTAGGAACCAGGAACAAGGGACCAGTCACGACAGGAACGCTGCAACAATGACCAGCGCTGGACTGAAGCAGACTGAGGCTTTTAAAGCTGCTTAACGAGCACACCCCTCAGGCGTGTCGCCTGCTGCACCTGCAGCCACAGGTGTTGCCTATCCTCCACCCAGCCTTGTCCTGCAAGGGAGGAGGTGAGGCAGTGAGCCAGGCATTCTGGGAAGCATAGTCATTTGATTATAGTAGCAGTAGCATGCTGGCTGCCAAAAACCTGGGATGGATCCGGAAGGGAAGTAATTTTGGAAATAAGGTTTTAGCGCTCCCAATTCATCAGGACACTGTAGCATAAGGTTCGGAGGAAATGTCCAGTAGGGAAGAAACCCCAAAACATGCCCCCAAGTGGTGGGAACGGGAGCGAAGGGAGCGAGCCGTGACACTCATCCCCTTCATTATCGGCTTCCTCCTGTGCGGAGGTCGGGGATTCTACCAGTTCCTCTTCTGGGAAACCTTCTTCTGTATCACCCATATTATCCTCCCCGGGGTAGGGGGTCTCTAGGCTGGGCACCTGCGACTCCTTCATGAAAGCTTCCCACAATCTATTGAAAGCATCGATAGCCTCTGGGGCTGTTGCACCTGCCCCTTCTGTCTGGCCCGGGGGGTCAGAAGAGTTCTTGCTCTTCCGAGCCTTATTACACCCCTGGGGGTCCATTGGCCTGACCCTTGTTGATGTGCTTTCCTTTGATATGGTGCTTTTATCCTGCTGGCTCAAAAACAACTCGATTGTCTCTAGTCTGTCTTGTAGGGGTCTGACCCCTTGAGCCACTGCCTGCGTGAGTGAGTCCCCCAGCACTTCCTTGAAACTATAGCTAGGTCTTCTGGGTAGACTGCCTCCTGTTCACTCCACTCAAAATTTGCCATACTTCAGTGCTGTTAGGTGCCTTAACAATACCGTTCCAGGTGTAGTGGCACGTCCACTGACTCACTTGCTGCTTGTATGAGGCTGCAACTTGCCTGCACTGTAGATCTGATTGTGCAAGTCTGTCAAGAGAGATTTCTCTTAATATCTCATTACTGTTCACTTGTGATTATGCTGTTTATATTCTGCTCCGTGAGCGCAATGGAGCTTATGATTGCACTCCGTAGCGTTCCGTGGGGAATATAGCTTCTTATTACGAAGCTTGTGTGGAGCGTTCGTGCTCTGTCCCCTCCTACCTGAGGGTGGGGACTCCGAGCTCTTCAAAAGGCTCTTATGGCGCTCTAGGCCACGCCCCCACGGGGGTGGGAGCCGTTCTCCCAGCTCCGGGGGGAAATTCTTCCTGCTCGCGTTGCTTACTCCTCCCCCACAAGGGCGAGCCCCTGAGATGCCAGGTAGTGCAGCATGGGGCTGCCAGCCCCTCTTACAATATCAGTTTTAATCTAACGCTGATACGCTGCGCTGTTATAAAACCTTGTAAATCATTCTAAATACAATCAATCAAGCCGTAACCTAGTCAATATAATGTGTGTCTACACTATATAAACCTGCAATATTGCGCAGCTAAGATAAAGTAGTACTTATCTCTGGAGAGCAGGAAAATAAGAGGAGGAACACAGGAAGAGAAAGGAACAGGTCACATGGTCAGGACACTGGGACTACAGGGAACGGGGACTGATGGGACATGGAGTTTTTTGAAGAAAAAAAATGTTTATTTCAAAAAGAAAACATTTGAAATGTATGTTATTTGTTGAAACTGCTGGAGAGTAGAATAAATAAAAGATGAAGCGCAATGCTCGCCTCCATCTTGACATAGAATTACTGGCATAGGTTGTGGCCACAGATTCATGAAAGTGATTTACAATGACCACACTGGCATAGATTGTCTGCGTATTTTTATACAAGTGATTTACAATGACTGTTAATGGTATAGATTTTGGTGACAGCTTCATGAAAGTGAATTACATAACTGTTCCTGCAATAGATTGTGGCTGCATCTTCATGAAAAGGATTTATAGTGTCAATACTGGCATAGATCCTGGTTACATCAGCACAAAGGTGATTTTCAGTCACTCTACTGGCATAGATAGTGGCCACATCTAATAAGGGATTTACAGTAATCATACTGGCATACATTTTTGCCACAGCTTCATTAAATTGATTTTCATTCACCATATTAGCCTACTTTTTGGCCACAGCTTCATGAAAGTGAGTTAGAATTATCATACTTGCATAGCTTTTTTTGCACGGCTGCATGCAAGTGACTTACAACAACAATGATGGCATATGTTACTGACACAAGAATAGTGAAAATGTTGTAAAACACTCCTGGGTACCATTGTTGGCGTGGCATCTACTGGATTTTTCCATGTGTTACCCTGAAGAACCAACTGAAAATGATATGGCTTTTTACCCCATTCTTCTCAAAAACTGTGCTGCATAAGGAACCATTTCAAACCCTACCCGAAAGCCCTACATTGCTTAGGTCTCCCTCACTAGTCATGGTCACTGGCACCAATTTGTGAGAGATATTTATGCCCTTACACTAGGTCTTCTGCTGCTGACCTTGCATCATTGGCAGTGCTAGTATACACACAGGAACCGCCCACTTGCTCTGGCACCCAAAGATGCTTCCCCATGCACACAGTCATTTTATTGGCCATGCACAGTGATGGCTGGTACATTTGGTGCCACCCCACCTTGTTTCTGCGCTAGGTAAAAGATATAAGATTTAATTAAGAAAACTGACTTACATCTTTCACCTAGTGCGGTGAGCCCCCTGTGGCAACATGATCATCATGCACATTGCACTTGCGTTGCGGCCCAGGCCAGCCCGAGAGTCTAGTGGACCCTGCGCTTCTTCGCGGAGCTTTGCGGGGGCCTGAACAGGGTTCATAGGGGATCCCTCACATTGTGTATTACACCAAAATGTACCTGTTTCCTCATTCACTACCTGAGAACCTCTTAAAGATGAAAGCTTAGCTCAAAAGATGGCTTCTCAAAACTATGAGCCATTCAACCATCCAGAAAGCCTGTGCCTTCTAAAGTCCGCCGGAGTGTCCGCGAGCTTCCCAATGTAAAATGCTATGAGACAGTCCTTCCCTTAGTGGCAAATCGGAACAGAGCGAGCAGCCTTTGCACATAAAATATCCCCTTGTTACACAGCCTGTCCCTGCAGCCGTTCACATTCGTGCCAGCACAGTAAGCCTCGCCACTTTTAATCTATATTTTGATGGGTAATTCGAATATGCACTCATCTGTGAAATTCAATCACAGGAGCGAACGTCCTGGGCACTCATCCGCAGAGGAAGGCGAGTATGGGGGAAGGGCAAAGGGTGGCATCGGAACAGGAAGGGAGTAGGTAGCAATCCAGCCTCCTGGATCAAACCATAAGAGGTTTAGTTTGGCCGTTCTGCCTTCAAAGCGGAGAGATTAGTGCTTGCTCGCCTTGGCTCTGACACACACGCATCCCACTAAGTACAGAGGCACAGTGTTCCGCTATCAAATGCAGTCTCCATGCCCCACCCCAGCAAACATTCCACCAGAAAGCTAATGCACTGCATTATGCACGAATGCAAGCCTTTCTATCACATACGTAGTACCTATGCTTCTTGCACTCCTTCCTTTCTAGAAAACCACACAAGTTAGATTGTATGTCAAAGCACGCAGGCTTCTTACCAGAGACGTCATTCACTAAAATGCCAGGGGTAGCGGAAGTAACATCACACGACCCTTGACCTCTGAAGACATCACTTCCAGTGATGTCATTTGACCCCACCCCGAAGTCACATCACAGAAGCAACGGAACACGACCTTTCACCCCTTGACAAAACAGGAAGTGACATCAGATAGCTTTGTTTCTAACTACACTATGAAAAATATGGTTACGCTATCACTATAAAGTGATATGCATTTCATACAAGAATGATCACCATATGCATGGTTAATATCAGAGCGTATAGGCCGATTTACCAAATTACTGTGAATGCAAGCAGACGTCCAAGGCCAAACGATAACGATGTGTTATTTTATAGCACTTACGCCTAAGTGCTTGATAGAGAACAAATATACATACAATATCACCCAACCTGTGTTGTTACTCATTTATCAACCTCAGCAGGATGAAAGGCTGAGTAGACCTTGCCGGGATCCGAGGCTGCAGATCACACGCACATTGCAGCAGCAAGTGCTCAACCCACTGCACTATCTTACTGGCTATAGCTATCAGAAAATGAGCCACCCCAGAAACAAGAACCTATAAACTCTAATTATTGTTGGTAGTGCCTCCCAACCAATTCTCTTTTCTTCACTTGCTGCTGGCCACAGCCCAGGAGCCTCAATAAAATAAAAATAACAAATACATCTTTTTGTTTAGGGGTAGCAAGGGAGACCACAGGGGTAGCAAGGGAGGCCTCAGGGGTCACAGTTGCGTCCTCTGGCAACTCCCAAATGACATCCCTGCTTCTTACTATGTGTAACCCTGTGCTAAAATTCGGGTGAAAAATGTTAACCTGGTTTTATTACATTTACTGGAGTGGGCTGCCTGTGGGGTTGATCTTACCACTTGTTACATCCTCCAGTAAACATTTCCGACATAAATGTACAGAATAAAAGCTTATGTGCATTTGTTTAATGTATATTGCAGTGCTGTGTGTGTTAGCTGTTTCATTACTACCAGTCACCGGTGAATTTGTTTTCTTCCCGTGCGTCTGGGTCTATTTTCCTTTCTGTCATTTTAATAAAGCACCTGCTCATCCACTTTGTCTAATCTGGTGGTGGAGGTTGTGTGTTCTCCCTTACGAAATGGTGGGGGTTGGTACTTCGCCACTAGGGGGAACCGCAGCGAAAGGTGAGTTTGTTGACAGTGGCTCCCCCTGCTGCTGAGTAGTTTGGTATGGGCCCCGGGGACGGAAAACAGCCCGGAGCACGGGAGAGGGAGAGAGAATATGGAGGGTGAACTTGCTGTCAGTTTGTCACAGTCCGTGGTTGGGCAGGCCTTGCCGGCCTGTAGATTTTCACTCCCTCTCTCTCCCAGGTGTTCTGTTGGTAAACCTGACCTCCGGTGCTGATTAGGAGGTCAGGGTACAATCGCAGGCCCGTTCGGGCCTCACACATACAGAGCGCAAAAAAACACTTTGACTCACTTGTTTGCTCGCTCGGCCTGTAATGACGATCTTCCGGCCACCCTTTATTTACGCCCACATCACGTGACTTAGGTTTCCCCTTGGCCACGTCACTGGGCCCAGCAGATACACTCTGAAATGGTGGCAGCCCCACAGAATCTCCAACGCCTCCTTCTCAATGTGTGCGTAATTTTGTTCTGTCTTTAGTAGCGCTCGGCTGGCAAATGCAATTGGGTATATGCTGCCGTCTTTGTCCACTTGGGTGAGGTCTGCTCCCAGCCCTAGCGGGCTGGCATCTACTAGGAGTTCTGTGGCCCCCTCTGTGTTAAATAATGCAATTTTTGTAGTGTTGGACAGCAAGTCCTTTGTGTGTTGGAATGCTTGTTGGTGCTGTTCTGTCCATTCCCATTGTTTATCCTTTTTCGTCAGCTCCCTCAACAACGCTGCAAGGGTAGCTAGATCGGGAATGAATCTTGCACCGTATGTCGCCATACCCATGAAGCGTCTCACTTCGGATGCTGATGTGGGAGCTTTTGTGCCTTTTATGTCGCTCACTTTGGCTGGGTCTGGCGAGACTCAGTCGGACTTGAATACATATCTGAAGAAATTGAGTTCACTTTTGTTGAATTTGCATTTTTCTGCGTTTAAGGTGAGTCTGGCTTCCTCTAGTCGTTGGAGGACTGCTGCTAGTCGCTGGTGGTGCTCGCTGGTTGTGGTGCCATACACCAGGATATCGTCACTTATGTTGTGTGAAACACGTGTTCAGCAGGCAGCAGAGAGGCGTGTGGAACGTTTGCCACGTTTGTTTTGTTACATCGGCGTGTAGAACGTCCGTGTGGAACGTTATTGTTGTAAAGTTATAAAGCCTTATAAAGTTTGCGTTCTTTTTAAAAAAGAACAAACACACAGGCACAGTGTCCAGTTTCCTCGTCGTCAGGGTTCTGTTGGTAAACCTGACCTCTGGTGCTGATTAGGAGGTTAGAGTATACTCGCAGGCCCGCTCGGGCCTCACACATACAGAGTGCAATACAACACTGTGACTCACTTCTTTGCTCGCTCGGCCTGGAATGACGATCATTCCGGCCGCCCCTTTATTTACACCCACATTACGTGAATCGGGTTTCCCCTTGCCAACGTGACTGGGCTCACCTTGGTTACACCACACCAGGGACGATCAAACAGAACGGGGCCTGTGATTCACTATAGGCAGCTGTGTAGGTTTGGCGGCATGCCCTCGATTATCTCCTGGTGGGGTGTCACGGCTCATGGCAGTCCCACCTCCCACACTGTCTTCTACTGTGAGGTAGGACGGGGAGAATAAGGCAGGGGGAGAGACGGCTGTTCTTGCACTGTAGTCCCAATATGTCAGGCCGTGTCTGTCATTGTCTGCCTCATGTATATCTATGATCAGAGGTAAATCTACTGGAAAGCGAAGAAAAAGAAAACAAAAGAAAACACAGATGTATATTTCGCTACAGGTTCTGCAATAAGAGGGTTGTGTTCATTATATGTACTGTCAGGGCAAAGTTTCGACAGGGGTGTATGTCCTTTATATTTTTTTGTAGATTTGAGTCAGAGAGACTGAACTGAGGAGTTTATTTTGGTTTCGCTCTAAAGCACCTTTTTGGACAAGTTCTGCAAGAGAAGTGCAGTTTATCTTTCTTTTGTTGAATCGGATCTCTCGTTCCTTGTAGCGCAGTTCCACACTGTGTTGTGGGTTCCATTGGGAAGCCAGTGAGTCCAGAATAAACCAAGCATTTTATGTTCCTCACTGTTATGTGTGACCCTCCTATGTGTATTGCCCTTTTAAGATGTGGGTCCCTCCCTATGTGTAATGCCCTTTTAAGATGGGCCATGACAGAGCCATGGCCCGAGCTAATAAAAGGAGCAACTGTAGGCACATGCATCATAACGGCGGCAGACTCCAACCATGAAACATCTGTTGTCTCTTTCTCTCATTATGGGCCTGCAGGCCTACACCATGTGATCAAGGTCTTGCAGGCCTACCCAGTGTGATCACGGCCCTGCAGGACCCTGCTGGTCTGGGCCCGCCAGACCAGCCTGGTGCCCTGGGTCCAGCCCAGGCACCCACCATCCAGGATGCTGCTGGCATTCGAGGTGCTCTGCCACCAAGGCTGTGTCCCCACAGCCTCACAGGGTCCTACCCTGCAACCAAGTAAGTCCGGGGGACCTCGGCACACCCACATGGTGAGCGGTTGTTTTTCACTGGCTAAAATTTCAGTGGGTAGTGAAGTACAACGTTAAACTCCACACCGCTGTATCTCCAGTGCCTACATCTTGCAACTGCTGGGATTTCGTTCTGACGGTATAAAATTGCAGTACACGGTTGTCTTCCTTCAGCAGTACACTTTGAGCAGGCATAGGTTTCTTGTTCTGTTAATGCTGTCTGGCTCGTCTGTGTTTGTGTAGAATCTTGTGTGGTATGTGTTTGTGTGTCTGGGTGGTAGACTGCCGCCACCGGGGTATCTTTGGGGTATTTACATTCTAAATGTTGGTTTTCTCATCAGCTTGGATTGGGAAAGGTGTTTGTTCCAGTGCCCACTTTACCATCTGGGGGAATGTCCTAATTCTGTTATTCTAAGGTGAGGATGCATTGACCGTGACTGGGTGGAACAGTTCATAGCCATCTATTTAGGCCCAGGCAGCGTTTTATCAACGCTGAAAGGAAAGAAATGGACAACATTTAACTACAGGGTAAGGCAGGGACGTTGGTCATATATACATATATACATATATTTCTCCTGCAAGCACTGTTACCAATCATTCTTTGCCAATAAAGGAGCTAGGGGGTAACCTAAGCAATAGAAGTGAAAAGAGCTAAATGTTATGTGTGAAAAAAACAACTGTGTATTGCTGTGTATTGCTACTATAACTGTTTTAATATCTATAGGGTGGAGTCTGTTAATGCTATGCCTATGTATTTATCTCTGTAATGATTTATTGTATTTATGGAATATTTATGAATATAAATTTCACCCCGTTCTGGGGCTGCGAGTTCTTTGGTGTGACTCCCATTATTGCATGTTGTCCGAGTCTTAATGATTAAAGTTATCAGAAAAACTGTCTGTGCCATTACACCGATCCAGACCGCTGCAACGAAAGGAAGGGCGGGAGCCCTGTCCTCAACGAGTCAGCCTAGAGAAGTTCACAGAAGCTGCTGCAAAGTATTTTTTGCCCGTTTTCACCGAATGTGCTCCCGAAATCGCCATTACAAAATGGCCCCCGAGCTCTAACACCTTTGCTAAGGTGCAACCTGCCCATTTGCCTTGCTTGGGATTGGCCAGCTTCCCCTAAAACAGCCAATCGCAGTGGCCGGTACACAAAGGCACAACATCTACAAGGCACTGTCTGTGCAATATTCCGATCCAGACCGCTGCGACGAAAGGAAGAGCAGGAGCCCTGTCCTCACGCGTCAGCCACGGGCCACCTTGCCCATTACTGAGGAGTCCGACAATATTTCTGCCATCAATCATAGTGAGAAATACAAAAACCACACTGTGTGACCATCCGACACAAATGCGTCTTTAATATGCACCCCCATTCATATCTCGCTATCAGCGCCTAGAGAAGTTCACAGAAGCTGCTGAAAGTTTTTTTTGCCCGTTTTCGCCGAATGTGCTCGCAAAATCGCCATTACAAAATGGCCCCCGAGCTCTAACACCTTTGCTAAGGTGCAACCTGCCCACTTGCCTACCTTGGGATTGGCCAGCTTATCCTACAACAGCCAATCGCAGTGGCCGGTAGGCGGAAGCCGGCACAACCACACAAAGGCACACTGTCTGTGCTTGTCCGTGTCGCCGGGGCCGCGGGCCCAGTTATTCTCACAGTCCAGGCACCTCAGAACCTCCAAACAACCAACATATTCTGTGCAGAGCAACGTTGAACCCATGGTAAGAGCAAGGCTCTCCCTTGACTTCCGACTCTGCCATCAACATCATAAGTAACTTGCGTATCTACAAACACAATCTCACCAACCAATCATAATTAATCTACATCTACCAAAGTTGCTACCTCCCATCTGGCCGACTGTTCTCCTGGGCACCACACAATCTGTATCTCAACTGTATTGCCCCGCTATCCTGTGTTATACAGTACGACAATTGTATTGCCCTGTTACCGCCTGCTGTTCCATGTCCTTTGCCTTTATGAGCTCAGCGCACCGTGCAATCTGTATCTTATTGGTATTACTCTGTAGTAGTTTGCTATAGAGCATGACAATTGTATTGCCCTGTTACCGCCTGCTGTTCCATGTCCTTTGCCTTTATGAGCTCAGCGCACCGTGCAATCTGTATCTTATTGGTATTACTCTGTAGTAGTTTGCTATAGAGCACGACAATTGTATTGCCCTGTTACCGCCTGCTGTTCCATGTCCTTTGCCTTTATGAGCTCAGCGCACCGTGTAATCTATATCTTATTGGCATTACTCTGTAGTAGTGTGCTATACAGTACGACAATTATATTGCCCTGTTACCGCCTGCTGTTCTATGTCCTTTGCCTTTATGAGCTCAGCGCACCGTGCAATCTGTATCTTAATTGTATTGCCCTACTACAGCGTGCTGCTCCTTGCCCTACAACCGACTTGTGCACCGTGCATACTATACTACAACTGTACTGCCCTGCTATCATCGTTGCACCACAGTGTAACTGTACTGCTCCACTGTCTTGTGCTCCACCGCAGCGCCCACTACCCACACATCCACAGTGCTCCATGCCCATGGCATTGTAATAATCACTGCTGTCATTTGTTGTATTGTAGTGCCGATTTTGATAACTGTCGGTCTTTGTTTTAAGAGAACCATTAAGGCTTATACCGCTACTTAGCCCATTCAAACTACCCTATATTGCAACGCTTCGTCTCGGCCAAAATTTTACAACATTGCCCATTGGCATTAATCTGAGCCATTGCACTACTAGCCTTGCATGCCATGAACCACTCACCACACAACGTCTCCTTTATATATGCCCATTTGCCACTGTCGGCATTACTATGCGACCCTTGAAAACTGTTAAACACCCATACAAATCCATTACCATGCATAATAAACTTGCATAGTTTAGGTCTTCTACACGCTAGCCCAAACATACTAGCATACTCATCCCTACCCTACCTACGAGCATCACCCTCTAGTCATAAGTAGAACATTCAACAATCTGATCCACTTCACCCCACTCCTTAGATTGTTGCACCTCTTCAACAAAACCTACAAAGTCACCATCATGCAGCTCACACAAAATCCCACCAATACTACCACTACCTGTCCTCCCACCACCACGATTACCATGTCTCCTACCTTAACCCAATCTGCCCATATACCACCGTCGCGGTTCCTATGACCCTGCCTCCCAGCTCACACTAGCTCACTAAGCAAGCTAACTCCACCTAACCAGTCCACTCTCACTCCTACACAATGGATTAACTTATTTGCCACAAGACCCATCCCCAACCGACCAGGCCCCATAGCGAGCCGAAATACTAGATTAGGATCTAGAATAGACCTGAACCATTCCACCACTAACGCCAAACACAAAAGAACGACTAATCTTAGCACTACTAATCCCACAATACCTACATCAATGCCCAAAGCCTCCTCACACAAAAAGACCAAGGCAAAATCCACTGAACCCACTATCAAGGGAGCTTTAGTCAATGCTAGATCTATACCAGCCCAGGCGCTATACATGGCAGACATCATAACCACAAATTATCTGGATTTTCTCGCCATCACAGAGACATGGCTCCAAGCAGCATCAGGACCTGCACTCGCACCTGCCATACCAGATGGCTATGCCATATATCGACTTGACAGAAACTCAGCTAAAGGAGGAGGAGTGGCATTTATTGCCAAAACCTCACTTAACATAAGACCCATACTCAACCAATCCTTCCCATCTGGGGAATTACTGTCTATCAAACTACCTATCACCGACTCAAGAACACTTACCATACACCTCATTTATAGATCCACAGGGACAACCTCTACCTTCGAAGATGACATCGCCCTCTTGCTCTCCAACAACACCAAACCTAACTCACAGATCCTAATCCTAGGAGATTTCAACCTAGGCTACCAGGACATCAAAGACGATAAAGCATCTACATTTGTCAACACCATCTCCGAGCTAGGCTTCACTCACCGCATCACGCAACCCACTCACAACAAAGGCAGAATCATTGACTGGCTAGCAGATCTGAACTGCAACACCAACATCTTATTCAACACAACCTGCGCATCGACTGATCACCACCTGATCACATTCACCATCAGCAAAGATAACAGCTCACTTCAGCACACCCCTAATGTACCACCCTCCTTCACTAGAAACAACAAAAACATCACAGTTGAGAAATTACTACCTTTAATCCAGCCTATCATCGACTACAAGCCCACCAATGCTGGCCCTCCAATCTTAGTCGACCTATACAACACAACCCTGCTCTAAGCCATCAATACTATTGCACCCCTCAAACTACGCAAGGCCAAACCACGCTCCCATCTCAATTCATGGTTCACACCGGAATTAAAAACCTTACGCAAGATAAAGAGACAGGCAGAAGCTGTGTGGAAAAACTCACCAACAGCCTCCAACAAAATATCCTATACCATAGCTTCCAATAATTATAAATCAGCCATCACCCATTCCCAAAAAAATATGTACAATGAGAAAATTACCAAAGCTAAATATAACACCAAAGAGCTTTTTCAACATTCTAAGACAGCTCGAATCTCCCCCCCCCCACACCCGACACGTGCATCAAAGACACTTCTTGGTGCATTAACATTCAAAAACCCCTACTCAGCAACATCTCACTGCTACAATCCAAAATCGAGTCAAAAAAAGCTAGTCTAAACCCCAACGAAGACAAAAATCCACCTTTAAACAAACAACCTAACACCAACGAATTATTCAACTTCTCACCCATATCTACCAAAGAGGTTGAGGATATAATCTCTACATTGAAACCATCCAAATGCCAGGGAGACACCTGCCCCGCCCCGATAATCAAAGACGCAGCCAAACATCTGGCCCAATTTATAGCCACACTAATCAATGCATCATTTGCAACCAGCACAGTACCTAACAATCTAAAAGATTCTTGGGTTTTGCGACTCCTCAAAATACCTACTCTAGATCCTAATATCCCAACCAACTATTGACCTATTACTACTGTTCCGTTCCTTTTAAAATTCTTAGACAGAGCAGCCCATATAAAGATCCAGCACCACCTAGAAAAACATAATATACTAGGCCTTAGACAATCCCATTTGCGACCAAAACATGGTACTGAGAGAGCCTTAATTGATCTCAAGACACACATGGACAAATTAAAAGACAATGGCAAACTCGCCCTCCTCTCAGCTGCCTTCGACTTGCTAAACCAAGAAGTACTATGCAACCACCTAGCATCAGCAGCCCACTTCTCCGACAAAGCCAACGCCTGGATCCAGTCGTTTCTAAACAACAGATCCATGAGGGTCTTCACACCCACTGCAGCCGCAGAACCAGCTCCGGTTTCCAGCTGTGTGCCTCAGGGCACCTGCGTATCTCAGACACTATACAACGTGTTTACCAAACCCCTATTTGACCTTCTAGATCATTTGGGTGTCATGTACACCAGCTACGCAGATGACACTCAAATACTCATTCCTTTATCAAACGACCACTCCAAAGACTCCAAAGCCCTCAATGACATCTACTCCATCATCCAAGCATGGATGGCTAAAAATGGACTGTGCCTTAATGACGACAAGACAGAGCTACTTCTACTAGGATCTACTCCCAGATGTAACAATCTCAACAAGCTCTTTACATCATTCAACATAGACGGCAACAACATTACAGTTTCTAAGGATATCAAAACGCTAGGCATTTACCTTGACTCTTCTCTCACCCTGACCAGACAAATCAACGCTATCTCCTCATCCACTGCATACACTTGCAAGCTAATTAACGCCTGCAGACTATTTCTCTCCACGGCCAACTGCTCAACCGTGGCGAGAGCGCTAGTACTCTCCAAAATCGACTACTGCAACGCACTCTACTTCGGCACCAGTCAACGTAACATTAACACATTGCAAGTGGTTCAAAACAATGCCCTGAGAGCAGCTTTGAACATCCCAAGATCGCAGCATATCTCAGACATAAGATGAAACACCCACTGGCTATCCGTACCCCAAAGGATAGAGCACAAAGTACTCTCTCTCACACACAAATGCCTGACCAATCAGGTGCCTAAATACCAAGCCGACAACTTCTCTCACAACACCACTTCTCGCCCCACCAGATCGGCACAAGCCCATAACCTGAAAGTCCCAAGGTTCAAGCTCCAGAAAGCAGGCGCCACTAGTTTCCCTGTGCTCGCCTCAAAACTGTGCAACACCCTTCCACTGACCCTCAGAACTGAACCGTCCTTCCTCCAGTCCAGAAAGAGCCTTAAGTTACGCAGACCCATCGTCCTTCACCTTCTTTCTCCCGCGCTCTACCACACATTGTTTTATACTGTTTTCTTTTTCCTTTGCAATTGTCGTAACCACCTGTAATCTCTCTGCACATTAGGACTAATCTATCCAATGTGTTTATAACTCTGACTATGCAGAACTACCCATTGTTTCATACTTTATTTATCTGTGTTTATCTATAAATGTATTCATGTTACTGTAACCATTCTCTGCATACAATGGGCCTCATTCCGAGATTGGAGGTAGTCATGGCGCTATTTGCGCCATGACTACCTCCAATAATGGGTCCGGCACCGGTGTGGTTCAATGGGATTTACCGGTGTAGTCCGACCTTTGCAGGACCGGTAAGTCCCCATTGAAAAAGACATTTCTCATTCCCATTTGCGCCCCGATAGGGCTCAATGGGAATGGGGAAGGTGCTAATAACGTTACCACAAATTGCGGTACCGTCATTAGCTCTGAAGTCCCTTAACGGGTCCCGTCCATAACGCCTGGTCAGACCAGGCGTTAAAGGAGGGACCCGCTAAGGGACCTCATAGTAGGGCGGTAAGGGATTACCGGCACCGGTCTCCTTACCGGTGTCCGGTATCCCTTACCGCCCTAATCGGAATGAGGGCCAATGTATCAATTTGCCTATGTAACAAAGCAACACACCCAGATGCCTGAGGGCCAGGTTTGCACTATACAAATAAACAAACAAACAAACAATATTGTATTTCCTTTCCCGGAAGCTCTGAAATGCGCATGCGCGCAGTAAGGTGTACGAGTCCACTCGCAAGTTTACTAGCAGGGCACTTAATCAACATACATACCTCCAGGTGCTCCTCATACCGTACTGATATAGGACAGATACACCTTACATACGCATTTTCTCTTTCCATTTATTTGGATATTAGCAAGGAAATTGCCAATCATTTTTTACAACTATTGTTAGGTGGACTGCAACGCCCATAATCCTCTGGTATCAAGTCCTTTATTTATTTAATTATTTTTTTATAACGTGCCTAATACCATACCTGAGCTCGGTTTCTAAGCGCAGATCCGGGATTCGAACCTCTGTTGCTCAGAGTAGTCTTGCCACTCCGTTGCCCCACTGTGATCTTCCGTCCTTAAACTAGCCTGTCCGCTTCCTCCTCATGTGTTTGTCCCATATGCCAGTCCAAACTTTTTTCCTGCTGCTGCCCTTGGAAAAGATACGAATGTTTTAAAGAGCCTTGATTTACAAAGTATTTGAGATATAAATGTTGTCAAATATTGTTATATGAGATTGGGATTGTTTTACAGGGGCGGGATGTGTGGCCAAAAGAAGCCCGGGAAGAAGAGGATTACAGCCGGCTCGTAAAAATGTTCAACTATTCCTCTCCACACACAACATTCTAAACGCTTCTGCGCTCATAAGCACTACCACAAAATAAGCCTTCTACGCCCCCTATGGCAAGCATGGCAGTGCCAGCAGTACGTGAATTGGTGTTCCTGCAGGACTTTTCTTAACATTAGCCATTTTATTGTGACACGCTGTCTCAACATCAGAAAAACAAAATGATGTGGCCCTTCCTGGATTCGAACTCGTTTTGGGTGTTATAAGCATGGATCCGAGCAGCAGGCACCAAATGATGTGGGCTAGCTAACATGAATATGTACATGCGGATAACTAGTGTTAATCCTGATGACCATAGATGGGAGGTGTTCTGAAAAGTCTTGCTAGCCCTTTAGTTATGCTCATTTTTAATTGCCTTCGTCTCTGTTGGCGTGGCCTCTGGCTTGAGAGGGAAAGGCGAGAATAGGGACCACACACAGGTAGGCAGCCGTGGGCCTTTGACCGCTGCTGGCGAATTGGGCGACTGCCCGAACTGATTAATGACCAGTCCTCCCCGTTTACATATATGTTAGGCCAGGTTTTCTGCTGCGCTGCCTTCATACTTCCTTGAGTCACCTGTGCTTGTTCTATGCTGGATTGCCACTCGCTAGGCGCTAGATACCTTCTTCCTACGCACAGAGCCCACAGGCTACTGCGCGCCTTCCACCGCGCGCCTTCAATGCGGCTGACACCAAATACAACTCAACGTTCTTCACCCAAGGCCCAATGGGCTGGCTAGCCCCAAGAATCCACTGACCCAACGCACATAAACAAAATATTCACTTCTGAAACAGAGCGAGCAAGCCCATTTCCTTGCCTGGTAAAGCAACATTCAAAGCAAGAATAAGGGTTTCATGAATGCAATCCTTCCATTGAGAACATGCCAGGTCCCAGAAATTAGCAAGATGCATAAGGAAAACATCTGAAGTAAAACTCGAGAATGGATTGGTTGGGTGGGACTTTGTAGCCAATCCGGAGTCTCTGACACTCCCATTTTTCAGCAGAGGTCACTTCATATCATGTCCAGCAGAAAGGAGGCAGATGGTGATAATTTTTCATACTAGTGAAGAATATGAAGTTCAATATTGCCGTCCCCAACTCCCACCCTCCTGGTTAGGGCATTTTGCCATCTTTGTGAAGGATTCCATCTTGAAGCCACGGGGGACGCAATTTCGTCCTTTGTATCTGTTGTGTCTAAAGAGATTGGGACAGGTCCTGCTATAACTGTGAACCAGCCTCCTGGCAATTTCTTTAAAGGTATATTTCAACTAGTGTCAAGAGAATCCTGACGATGAGGAGGGCAAATCCAGGCACAATATAAATGCAAAAAAGAGGAATCAGGCTGAGCACACCAGGTGTGGGTGCGGTGTCATTGTCTCTCAGCCCTACCACTAGAGGGCAACAGCAGCGTTTTCCCATCTTCTGGGGGCTAGGACCCCACAAGACTCTCTGGCCCCCAGAAGAGTAACGCAGTCTCCAGCTCTGTTCCATTCGCTTGCAGGCCCTGATCATGGGTCTCCCCGTCTCTTCTGATGCCTTGCATGAGGTAGTGGTGGCAGATACTGAATAGAACACACCTCATGTGGACACGCCCGGCCCTAGTGGTATTTCAGATTCCATGGGAGCCCCGATGGTTGACCCTAAATACATAATCCGCTCCAACTCTAATGAGTAGCAAACACTTCCTCCCGTATGGCAATGTATCCAGGCTTATCAAGTCACCAAGTTGGATACATAGCATGAGGGTGGACAAAATCCAGATTCACTGGGCCACCTCCACCAGGGCAAATGCACACCAGACCCACTGTCCATCCAAAGATTTTAATGTTCCCTGAGATCTGATTAAAGGAGCCAACAGCGCATGGCATGCATGTTGGGGCAAAGAGTTAGGTACAGTAGAACCACTGGGCAAAATGTTGGATATGTCTGAAACCTATTGACTCTGAGACACAGAGGGTGGGGACAAATTAATAGTAATGTATTCAGAACTGGGCAGTCTGGCAGACACATAGCTCGTACGGACTGAAGGTTTATTGTTCTGGGAACAATACGTCAAAGATATCAGCACATATGTTGCAACATTCTCATCATTAGATAAAGCGCAATTATAGCTAGAAGAAAATATTCTAACCAACTAGGGCATTTACCAGGAGTCGTAATGGTAGGAACCGTACGACTGGTACAGAGGCAGGGAAACACTAGGGACAACACCTGAATCACAGCCAGTCTTTTTTCCACAACATAGCCAATTTTACAGCGCAGGATTACTGAGGTGGAAATATAATGGTTAGTTGGCATCACCCTTCCTCCCTACTAGACTTTGGAGGCAGAATGCAACTCTCCCTGGTGCAACACTCCCTGGTTGGAAGCAAAGACTCCAAAAAATTCAATTTTCCCACTTAGTCGGGTGATGGTACAGGAGATCAAGGGAGTTTTACAAAAACGGTGCAATTGTACACACTCAACTTTATCAAACAGGTTCTTTTAGCATCCTTTTTATTTTATGTAAAGAAAAAGGAGTTTGGTGGTATTTCAGTGGTAAATCTGCCGAATTAGTGCAATCTCAGTAGCTGTTACTGCCACTTGGTCCTGTGGGTTTTATTCTGGTTTTATTACACAGCACACTCCAACCAGGGACTCCTTCCCCGACAATGAGTGTGGCGTACAATAAAGCGCTTTTTATTTTTAATAAACACAGGTGCCTTTTGAGTAGGCATCCAACCCGTCTCGCACCCAACCTCCACAAACACCCCGTGTCACAATCGACCAGGAATCAGGCCGGTGTCAATCAAGAAGATATTTATTAATTTATTATTTAATTGAAAAGGAAAATCAAACAATTTCACAGCCACCAATGTTGTGGCAACACAAAATGCAATAATCTCTACAAAACAATTAGGTTAAGATATTCTACCACAACTCACACAGTCTTTAATGGCAACACAGAAAAAAAACAATTTAATAAAGAGATAACACCAACGGTTTAGCACTCCCCCTGCAACACTTGCCCCCAAATATAAGCTAACTTGATTCCTTTGAATGGAAGGCAGTGGCAAGGAGTAGGAATAGGGAGAGAAAATCGGACTTGGGGGAAAGCCCACCAACCCAAAATGGGAAGCCAGCAAAGAAAGTGAAAACCCGTTTTGGAGCAAAATGGCAGAATGGGTTTTTGCTTATTACTTACAACTGCTAGGTGACAGAATGAAAGGAAATTTGTATTGCTTATACTTGAGGAGATAGGGAAGCTTAGATAATACTGATCAGCACACCAGGGCAAAGTAAGAATGAAATGGAAAAATCGGTTTTGGGAGAAATCAAATACAAAAGGGAAGCATACAATGGCCAATGAACATTCAGTTTACACTGGATTTACAGTGACAGGCAGCTCAGGGAAGGGGTTTTGCTTATAATAGAAAAATCGGTTTTCAATGACAAGGACAGAGGCACCTAACAGATAGACTTGTAGGCAAAAGGGATTGCTCTCAATGGGACTCTGATGGAGTTTCAATAGGACAGATGCAAATAGGAATTAATGGGGTAATGCACACAATATACAGACAAATTCAGTTTTCAGTTACAAGGCGACTAATCCTCTTGAGGCAATACTTTAATGACTATAATAATTAAAGAAAGACACCAGGGACAAGGTGGTTAATTTTGAATTTCAACCATCTTGTACCGTGAATTTCAATTGGAGAATTAATTGATTTACTTAAAAATATGCTAAAGATTTACACAGAGACTGAGAGATTTACCAAAAGGAATGTGCTATTGGAAGGTGACTGAATTACACTGACAATTTGTGGTTTTCAATATGTTTTCAATGGGGAAAACTGGGTGCAATACTACAAAAAGGAAGGGTTTATACAATTTAGGGTGGGGTTATTTGTTCACTTTAAGCCTTGGTTTGGGATTCTGGAAAGCCAGCTGGATCTCAGAACACTCTGTACAGCTAGGCAAGGGGTCTGGTCACTGCACTCTGCCTTGGTTTGGGATCAGCCGCCTTCTCTCTGTCCTCCTCCTCCTGTCTCCCCAGACTTTTTGTGTATCCTCTGACTTAGTACAGTCTCCCCTTATAGAAAAAAAATGACATCAATCACTTTACAATCTAGGGGGAGTACGCTGTAATTACCCATAGCGCTCGGATAGGACAGTCTACCATTCCTCTCTCCGTCCCCTGGCATGACTGGTTCAAGAGAAGAGAGCACCATCTGTCTGGTTGCCTTTATTACTATTCTTTATTTTCTTGGCCACTTTTTGACAAAGACCAGTTATATCTCATAATTTCATAATTCTGCTAGCCCCTGCTATATGCATAAGATAAGTGGTTTTAATTGGTCATAGGAATTAGGTAAGCCAATCACCAACTCTGTACGAGGTAGCATGGCCCGGTGCCACATTTTTTGTCCTTTTCACAAAATGTATAACAGTTATAACCCTGCAAATGATCAAACATGTTCATAATATCATTTCCCATCTTTCCACCAATTGTCATATTTGTCCCATTTTTAGATCAGCCAAAAAACCGTTCTAACTGGCCGTTTCAGTCCTCAAAGTCCTAGGAAAATGCACTTTATCTCTTAAAAACCACCTGGAAATTACATAAAAACATAGCATAAAACAAAATTATTTCTCATTTTAATTACTGCGAAAAATGTCTAAAATGAAATTAGTCCTTTAATGTCAATTGGGAGGATATGTCCCACTCTGTGGGAGGGGCGCTTCATCCCCCACAGCCAACTGTCTTCCCCTGGCTCAGCCGGTGACCAAAGATTTTTATTACCCCCTTTGAAGTTGTCATTTTGTTCTTTGTAGTGGGTGTAGGAAGGAGCCCACACCTCCAAGTCAAGCTTTACCCACACTTGCTTTCTTTGAACTCCCCGAGCTCCTTCCTTCAAGTCTGGCAGAGCAGGGAATTATGACGCTCTCAGTAACATCACATTTGACTGTGGGATGGTTCACTGGTAGGTGTGACCTCCAGTGGAAGAGGGGCTTTTAATTGTTACGTTTCCTGCTTTAGCCCAAACTGGTTTTTCCGGTATTGTGTGCCTCTTCAAAGGGGACTGAAGTCTTGGGGGTGGAAGCATTATGGGCATTGCTTTAGTCAACCTCACCCAGAGCATATTTCCCTGAAGCAGTGCTCTCTTTTCACTGTGGCTTTTTAAAGTAATTTTTCTTTTTCACACCTGTGCAAACCGTTTTTGCATCTATCGTTTGAAATCCCGTCTTGGAGATCACGGGATTCTTTAATTTCTCCTTTTTGAGTGAGTTTGCTTTTGCTGTTACTCCATTGACAATGAGGGGTAGGCCCCATTCCACATGGTTCTTTGATTTCCCCTGCACAGGACAAAAAGCCAAGCTGTGTTTTGTTTGCCGTGTTTGAAGGGCTTCTGTTCAAGTGACAAGGAAAGCAAAATTCTTTTCTAGTTGTAGTGTTGAAATTCTTGCCCCTCATGTGAATTAAAAGTAAAACAAGACTGTTTTTGGGTGCAATGTATAACTTTTTGTCATTCAGGTGCAGTAAAGCACAGCAGGGCCATTTTTGGATGCAGTGTTCAAATGCTTACCACTCATGTGACAGGGAAAGCAAAGCACAGCCGTTTTTGGTGACAATGTTTAAATCCAGCTTTTCAGGTGAAATGGATTGGGGTTTAGGGCCTTTAAATGCACCCCACAGTTTGCCAGGGAATTACAAGTGGTGATAATCCCCATTTTTGTAGTTCATAGGAATCAGTGTTTTTTTCGTTCGATTTGCCGCCGGAAGATTTATGGAACGGAAAATACACACTTTTTTGGAGGTAAGTTCTCCACTTTATTCCCAGATGAATAATTCTGTAGTTCAGGACAAAATAGCATTAATTCTGTTACCGTCAAAAAAGAAATGCAGTAACAAATTGCCACCAGTTTTTCCTTCATCGTTGAAATTGTAATAAGGCCCAAAGTGTCCTGACCGGTGATAAACTTGACAGATCTATATTGTTTTCTGGTTTATCAATATTCAGAAGTGAAAACCACGTGGAGATGGCCACTGCAAATGACGACATCTGCTACCTGGCCCTAAAAATAACCTACGCCAATATAAATAACAACAAATAGGTGGTCCACAATCAAAAAACACTTCCAACTCAAAGTGGGGCACACACTTCAGAAAGACATTAGTGACAAAATGGAAGCTATTGTTCAAAATCATTTGTCCATGACATCAATCACTCTAAGTCTGTCCCTGGATTTAACATCAATGAGTCATTGTAGACAGATTTGGTTCTGCTCAAGGTGAACCAAATCTATTTAATATATTGTGAGCAAAGGGCTCCAGTAGCCAAATTACAATAATAAACATTTTATAAAAATGTAATTTACATTAATACCGAAAATATTTACAATATCTAAATAAATAGACACCTATAATGAAACCTCATAAAACAGCGCAAATATATTCCAAAAACTGTTTTTAAAACAAAAAAACGTGCCCCGTTATAAGTGATGTGGTAAGGGTAAAACGGTCTGTTTTTTCGAATGCCATCATTTTAGGCCTGGCAGAAAAAGCACCTGGTTGTGAGTGAGCTGCAATCACGAGGACGGTAATGGCGCACATATTTATTATTTTATTTATTTATTCATATTTTTAAAGTGCACAACAGCCCTGGGCATCATGGCACCGTTACATAGATACATTGCTGGTTACAAAAGAAAGACTTAGTAGTTATATTGGCATTTTCATTTACGGTTCATTTTTAGAGTTACATAGTACAAAGCAAGCAGTATTTATAAGCATTTACGTTCATTTTGGAATTCCCTAGTACATGGTAGATAGCAGCTAGTGGGCTAGCAAGGTGCTAGGGTGGCCATGGTTTGGAGAGAGTTATACGAATAGTGTGGTTTTGAGGGATTTGCGAAAGGCGAGTAAGGAAGGTTCCGCTCTTAGTGCATTAGGGAGGGCATTCCAGAGTTTCGGTGCTATGTGGGGGAAGCCAATGCCGCCGGCGCTGGCTCTTTTTATGGAGGGTACGCAGAGTTGATTAGCAAGGTGGCTTCTTGTAGGACGGGCAGAGATGTTTTTGGAGATCGTATACATAGTATTACAGCGTCTGGTAATACTGCTACTCTGCGATCAAGGCCTATGGAGCTCCAGAATGGCGAGCAACCAACACCCTAACGTTGACAGTGGATTACTGTTACCTTTTGCAGTCACAATACTTCAATGTGCCGTTGCTAGCACTTCAAATACTGTCAATTTTGTCAAGAGGCCAACATCCTTAAGGTTTGAAAGGGGTTATTTAAAGGGAGAATCCTAACTTAACACGCTCCCCCGTAAAACAAAAAAAACATTGCATAGCTTTCATCTTCACCTTCATTCCCTTTGGCCTCTCCCCAAAGAAATCGACACTACTTACCATTCTCCCACAGAACCTGAACCCCTCTCAAGCCCCACCTTCCAACTTGTCCCTTTTTCTCAAAATATTGACTTCCACAGTATCACAGCATCCCCTCCCATCCTGTTGTCTCTGAATATCCAGGCAGCATATTGAAGTGCCATACAGAAACTCCTTTTACACTATACATGACTTAACTTTCCACATTCTGATTAGAATAAAAATAACTGCATATCCTATTGCCCTCGTCTAAGCAACTGTAGCAAGTTTCTCATCAGCATTTACCTGGGATTTGAACCAGTGTTCTCTAATAGTGTGAACTGAGAAAGGAGTACACATTCTATCAAGAATTGCTTTAAAATGGAAAAGGGAAGTCCATCGCATTTTCATGATCAATTCTTTATTAACAGGAGAAAAGGCACAAAGACAGATAGCCTAGGAGCAGACTGCATTGGAGTAAGGGTACCAGGGGTATCCCAAACTTTCCCTAAAGGATGGGGGTGTCTGCAGACCACACGTTGGGCAAGAACCGCCAAAGGTGGAGACATGTTCACAGGGGTGCAGTGGATTTTTCCCCAGACAAGAGTTGCCCCTAAAAATTAAGAAATGGAGGCAGGAAATCCCATTCCCAACTTCCAAGTGAATTGAACACCTCTGGGACCGACTGAGCTGGGGGCAATGCTTTGCTAATCAATCACACACACTCATTTGCTGACAATTTAGAGGCCATCTGATAGTCTATCTGACAAGAACATTTGCTCATCATGATGGCAACATGAGGCTCATTTAGGCAGAATCTGAAGTTTACTGTACTTTACACAATCCTCACTGTAATGCTGAGAGAAATCTAGTTTCTAGACCGTCTGAAGGGGACTTTGGGATATGTGTGCGCCAATGTCGGGGATAGGTTCATGCTGATTTTGAGGACAATGTAATGCAAATTTGGAAGAAATGTTTCTTTGTTACAGCACATTTTCATTGTAAGGTGTACTAATTGAATTTTTGAATATGCCAAAACGCTCAAGAGATGCTTTATTACAAGCTACGAAAAAACACTGCCATTATGACAAACTGGCCATGCGGCAGTCTGTATTTGCTTCAACTCTGTAACCAAGGTAATAGATTTGCAAGTGTCTTCCTATCATGAGTTCAGTTGACAAGAAAAGTATTAAGTTTGCTTCTGTTTCCTATGATGAGTTCAGTTGACAAGAAAAGTATCAGTTTGCTTCTGTTTTATGACATTACATTATTTGGTGCACATTCACCAAATTGTCTTAAAAAAATTATAATGTTTAATAGATCTTTTACAAATGCTCAATTATCTCAATTTTGCATACACTGTTGTAGAGAGGGGGGGTCAAATATGTAGGCGCTCACGTTTCCTATTCACACATTTTATTCTATTTGGGCATAAAAACGATATATAGAAACAATATATATATAACTTTGAATAACTTAAAAAGAAAGGCAAAGACAATAACTAAATGAAAGTCAACTAAATAAAAGGGCACCGTAAATGTTAAAATGTAATCCTAAATTATCTATACATTCTTACATTCATAATCAAGGGTTTAGGGGGACTGTATAAAAAAAACCTGTGTGAAACTCCCAGGGGAGCCCCGGCCTTACTTTAGGGCACATTATGGCACATTCCACAGTGACAACATAGAAGAGGTTCATGATTGGTTCACAGCCACCAACGGTTTAAAGCAATCCACAAATGATAACTAGAAACAGGTATTTTATTCGACCAGTTACAATTATTTTGACCACGTTTGCCCCGTTTTTGCACATGAGGGAATTGTTGGTGTTTCACGTGACTAAGGACCGCCATGGAAAGGGAAAACGGACTCTGTTTTCCCTTTCCATGGCGGCCATTTTCTTGGTCGTTTCTTTTTTTTTTTTTCTGTCCCAAAAGCCACAGCGTTTCGGGACAGAATAAAATTCTTTTAGTGCCTCGGTCATGCACATAATGCAGGCCGGGATACTAGTAGCAATATAACCCTCATGGCGGGGGCATTACCGACTCATATTGCTTAAGTAAAGCGCCTTGGTTCTGTGTATGAAATGGATCGTATTGCGTGAAACCTGACTCCTTTGATTGTCGGGTTTCCCACCAAAACCATCATTCACTCTGATTACTACTATCCTACCTAAGTACTGTAAGGAGTAGTGGTCTGAGCCCTAACGAAGCCATGTCTTCATCAGGCAAAAGCTTCCTACTTAGACTTTCCCAAGCATTCCATGCATAAACTCCAGGGCATGCACATTCAACTTTCAGACTGATCCGTAACTGTTACGCTCACCTGGTTCCCACGGGGACGTCGATCTGGACCGGCCTGGTGCCACGTAGAGCCGAGATGACTGACTGGACACCCCCACTTACTTCGTTTGTCGGCTTGTATGAATATCTTTCTGCAAAGGAGAAAGGGAATTAACCTCCCGTAATTCGAGCGTTAACCCACCTTCCACTCCCGTTGTCTGCCCACTGACCACTCCCGATGTTCCCTCTTGTTCTCACCTGTTGGTTTAGAAAGGTGGGCTCTCCATCCTGCATCGAGCGCAGGGGCGTGTAGATGACCAGTTACTTCACTGGCGTGGAGGAATTGGTGTGTTCCAGTATTGACTCTAGGATCCAATAGTTTGTAAGAGTTCAAATGTCTGATCTTCACTCTTTCCGATTCCTTGTAGGTTGCCAACTTAACCACCACGAAGAGTCCAAAGGGCAGTTGGTGAGAGACAGGTAAGTCTATAGTGGTTTTCCCCTTAGGGGCCGGGGTACGGCGATGATGCAGAGTTAACTCCACCGACCCGATATGAGGTGAGTTCCCCCTGCGGTAAATCAGGTAAGTCTTTGGGGGGTAACTTGTAATGTCCAGTGGTTTCCCCTTAGGGGCCTGGGTGCGGCGGTGATGCAGAGTTAACTGCTCCGACCCAAGATGAGGTGAGTACCCCCGTGGTAATCCGGTAAGTCTTTGGGGATAGCTTGTATTGCCCTTTTGCATTCCCGTGCTCACCTGGATTTTCTTGTCCCCTTAGATATCGGAGAGCGGTTTGGAAATGCAGAGTCTGCGATGGAGTGAGGAAAAGCTGCACTGGATGGTGAGTAAAGCGCGGCGCTGCGAGGTGCGTGACGATGCGCGTGCGATGACTCCTTCTTCAAGATCGACGGCGCGATGGATCAAGAATTCTGGTAAGGTTTCAAGTTTGAACCTCTTCTCCTTCTTTCTTTTCGTTTCCAGGTGGTCCAGGACTGAAGCGGGCGTGGCTGAAGACTGGAAGATGCTGGAGGCACGGTGAGCGTTACGCTGCTGAATGCAGAATAACGCGAAGCACGTGTGGCTGTCCGGGCGTGGTTTAAATAGCCTAGGAAGAAGTCCCAGGTAAGTATTCTTCCACAGCCCCCACCCGAGAAAAAAGTAGTCCCTTAGGTAAAATAGTCCCTCCTAAGCCCCATTTGGCTTGTGGCTTCGTGCAGCATGGTCTGCACCAGGTGAGTATGCAGCATGCTGCATTAGGTAAGTTTTCTGAAATGAGCCTGGCGCCCATGGCGCCAGGACTGACTTTATCCTTATGAGCCTGGCACCATAGGCACCAGGACTGCACCCAAACAGCCCCTAACTGGGGTTTTTGGGCATGCTCCAAATGGCATGATGCCTGCTTCCGGGGTTGCTGGGCCTGGTCTGGCTTCCCGGAGGCAGGCATCATGACAGCACTCCCCCTCAAGGCCCCTCCTAAAGTCGTTCTTCCCCCTGGCCTTGGTTTGTTAGGAAATTCTCGGTGGAACCTCTTCACTAATTGATGTGCATGCACGTGGTCACTAGGTTCCCAAGACCTTTCCTGAGGACCGTAGCCTTTCCAGTCGATTAGATAAAAGATTTTTGATCTCACTTTTTTGAGTCCAAGACGCTCTTAACCTCAAATTCGGGCTCTCCATCTATGAGGATGGGGTCCGGAGGTTTGGTTAGTCTTGTTCCTGGTTGTACTGGCTTCAAAAGGGATACGTGAAAAACAGGATGAATCCGCATATGAGCAGGTAGGTCCAACTTGACAGCCATCGGGTTAATGATGGCCTTGATGTAGTAAGGTCCTAAATACCTAGGGTTAAAGGTCCGCGTTCCCTTGAGTGGGATGTGCTTAGTGGCCAACCATACTTGGTCCCCTATCTGGTATTGCGGTGCTTCACTCCTGTGCAGATCCGCATCTTTCTTGTATTTTTCCTTAGCCTTTCGCAAATGTGCAGTTGCTTCCTTAAAGGCTTCTGTAATAACAGTGTGAAGATGGTCCACCGCAGGCATCTCCAAGTGTTGGGGCGAATCAAGGTCCGAGGTTCGAGGATGGTGTCCATAGATGGTAAAAAAAGGACTTTGTCCGGTTCCCGAGTGTACGGAATTATTGTACGCATACTCGGCAATCCAAAGAATGTCTTTCCAAGTACCCTCAGACTGATGTAGCATACAACGCAAGTACTGCTCAAGAGTCTGGTTGGTCCTCTCTGTTTGACCGTCGGTCTGAGGGTGGTGACTGGTGGAAAGCCTAACATCTACCTGTGCCAATTGGCAAACATTTTTCCAAAAATGCGAAATGAATTGACTGCCCCGGTCCGAAATCAACACGGATGGAAAGCCGTGTAGGCGAACAATGTTTTCAAGGAATTCTTTGGCCAGGACTAAAGCTGAAGGTATCCCTTTTAAAGAAATAAAGTGAGCCATTTTGGAAAAAGGTCTACAATAACTAAAATGGTGTTAAAGCCATTGCACGGGGGTAGATCTGTTATAAAGTCTAATGACAAGGTATGCTAAGGAGTGGGTGGGATATCCAAAGGTTGCAATAGTCCACCGGGTCTTTTCTTTTTACTTTTATTTTGGGCGCAAATGCCACAAGACATGACAAACAATTTAATGTCTTTGCGCCAGGTGGGCCACCAGAATTGTTTCTTAATTTTGGCTTCAGTTTTTACAATACCAGGATGTCCTTCCAGTAAGGTATCATGGTACCGGGAAATGACAAGTTCTTGTAGTTCCTTTTGTGGCAGAAATAGCCGGCCTTGGTAATAAGGTAAATCATCGGTGACAGAATACTCTGGACCTTTCTTGGCCCAGTCCTGTAAGGCAACTGAATCAAAGAGCTGGTGGATCTTTTCTTGAATGTCCTCCAGTGAATGTATGGACGTCAGGCCAAGGATCCTTTGTTCGGGAATTATGGGTACTGGTTCTAAGGCTATTTCTGTTTCTCCCATTCCAATTCGAGACAAGGCGTCTGCTTTATCATTTTTACAACCTGGTCGATAGGTTATTACAAAATCAAACTCGGCGAAGAATAATGCCCAACGGAGTTGGCGCGAAGATTGGGCCTTAGCTGTCTTTACGTATTGCAAGTTTCGGTGATCGGTGACAACCGTGATGGTATGTCTGGCACCCAGCAGATAGTGCCGCCAAGCCTTGAAGGCAGACTTGATGGCTAATAGCTCCTTGCCGGTAATGGCATAGTTTAATTCGGGAGCCGAAAACTTCCTTGACCAGAATGCCACTGGATGAAGCTGGTTAGTTTCGGGATCCCTTTGGGAGAGCACTGCTCCCATGGCTGAACTGGATGCATCCGTTTCCACTATGTATGGAAGCTCAGGGCGCGGGTGTCTTAATACAGGGACAGATGTGAAATTTGCTTTTAACTCTTCTCTCGCCAGTCAATGCAGGGATTATGTTTTTCTAACCAAGGTATTCCCAGTATTAGTTGGAACTGTGGGGCCTTGATCATATCAAACACAATAACCTCTCGGTGTCCATCTTGACCCAGCAATGTCATTTCTGCAGTGGAATGAGTTACGGGCCCAGAGACAATTTCCGTTCCATCCACTGTGGTGACGACATCGGCAGTGGTCTTTCGGGTGAGAGATAGATTCATCCTGGAAGCCAATTCACAGTCCAAATAGTTTCCTATGGCTCCACTATCAACGTATGCCTTTACCGCGTGCATGCGTGATGGTTGGTCTGGATCTACAAGGACCATGGGTATGGTGAAATGCGAGGTCAGAGTGTCCTTCTTTAGGCTCGGCAAGCGGACCTCTACACTTGCCGGGCTTGATCGTTTCCCGAGTCAGGTTCTAAATGGCTTTCATCTGCTGCTCCTATAGTTTTCTTGGGTGGTTTTACTGGGCAGTTCCGAAGGAAATGACCGGTAGCTCCGCAATAGAGACATAATTGCAGTTGTCGTCTTCTTTCTCTTTCCTTCTGCGTTAGGGGTCCTCTAACCCCCCCCAAGTTGCATAGGTTCTGGGGCATCTACTCCCTTGGAGCTTACGTGGGTTTTAATCAACACCCTATTCTCAAACTTGGTTCGGTCAGCCTTTCTGGTTTGAAGTCTGTGATCCAACTGGACCACTAAATCCATATATTATGAAAAACGGGATGAATCCGCATATGAGCAGGTAGGTCCAACTTGACAGCCATCGGGTTAATGATGGCCTTGATGTAGTAAGGTCCTAAATACCTAGGGTTAAAGGTCCGTGTTCCCTTGAGTGGGATGTGCTTAGTGGCCAACCATACTTGGTCCCCTATCTGGTATTGCGGTGCTTCACTCCTGTGCAGATCCGCATCTTTCTTGTATTTTTCCTTAGCCTTTCGCAAATGTGCAGTTGCTTCCTTAAAGGCTTCTGTAATAACAGTGTGGAGATGGTCCACCGCAGGCATCTCCAAGTGTTGGGGCGAATCAAGGTCCGAGGTTCGAGGATGGTGTCCATAGATGGTAAAAAAAGGACTTTGTCCGGTTCCCGAGTGTACGGAATTATTGTACGCATACTCGGCAATCCAAAGAATGTCTTTCCAAGTACCCTCAGACTGATGTAGCATACAACGCAAGTACTGCTCAAGAGTCTGGTTGGTCCTCTCTGTTTGACCGTCGGTCTGAGGGTGGTGACTGGTGGAAAGCCTAACATCTACCTGTGCCAATTGGCAAACATTTTTCCAAAAATGCGAAATGAATTGACTGCCCCGGTCGGAAATCAACACGGATGGAAAGCCGTGTAGGCGAACAATGTTTTCAAGGAATTCTTTGGCCAGGACTAAAGCTGAAGGTATCCCTTTTAAAGGAATAAAGTGAGCCATTTTGGAAAAAAGGTCTACAATAACTAAAATGGTGTTAAAGCCATTGCACGGGGATAGATCTGTTATAAAGTCTAATTACAAGGTATGCCAAGGAGTGGGTGGGATATCCAAAGGTTGCAATAGTCCACTGGGTCTTTTCTTTTTACTTTTATTTTGGGCGCAAATGCCACAAGACATGACAAACAATTTAATGTCTTTGCGCCAGGTGGGCCACCAGAATTGTTTCTTAATTTTGGCTTCAGTTTTTACAATACCAGGATGTCCTTCCAGTAAGGTATCATGGTACCGGGAAATGACAAGTTCTTGTAGTTCCTTTTGTGGCAGAAATAGCCGGCCTTGGTAATAAGGTAAATCATCGGTGACAGAATACTCTGGACCTTTCTTGGCCCAGTCCTGTAAGGCAACTGAATCAAAGAGCTGGTGGATCTTTTCTTGAATGTCCTCCAGTGAATGTATGGACGTCAGGCCAAGGATCCTTTGTTCGGGAATTATGGGTACTGGTTCTAAGGCTATTTCTGTTTCTCCCATTCCAATTCGGGACAAGGCGTCTGCTTTATCATTTTTACAACCTGGTCGATAGGTTATTACAAAATCAAACTCGGCGAAGAATAATGCCCAACGGAGTTGGCGCGAAGATTGGGCCTTAGCTGTCTTTACGTATTGCAAGTTTCGGTGATCGGTGACGACCGTGATGGTATGTCTGGCACCCAGCAGATAGTGCCGCCAAGCCTTGAAGGCAGACTTGATGGCTAATAGCTCCTTGCCGGTAATGGCATAGTTTAATTCGGGAGCCGAAAACTTCCTTGACCAGAATGCCACTGGATGAAGCTGGTTAGGTTTGGGATCCCTTTGGGAGAGCACTGCTCCCATGGCTGAATTGGATGCATCAGTTTCCACTATGTATGGAAGCTCAGGGCGCGGGTGTCTTAATACAGGGACAGATGTGAAATTTGCTTTTAACTCTTGGAAGGCGTTTTCGGCTTCCTCTGTCCACACAAAGTGTTTATTCTTTCGCAATAGCGTTGTAACGGTATGCACAATGTGTGAGAAGTCTGGGATAAACCTGCGGTAGAAATTGGCAAAGCCAAGCATGCTTTGGACGCCTTTGACTGAAGTTGGCGAAGGCCAATTAAGAATTGCATCCACCTTACGTGTATCCATCCTGATTCCTCTCGGGTTCAGAATAAATCCAAGGAATTCCACTTCCGTAGTGTGAAAGACGCACTTTTCCAGTTTAGCATATAGTTTATGCTGGCGTAACTTCTCTAGGACTGCTCAGACGTGTTTTACATGATCAGATTCTGATAAGGAGTATACTAAGATATCGTCGATGTAAACGACCACACAAACATCGATGAGCTCTCGGAGGACATCATTCATGAAGAATTGGAAGGCTGCTGGTGCATTGCATAGTCCGAAAGGCATCACCTGGTACTCAAATAATCCGTACTTGGTGCGAAAAGCAGTCTTCCATTCATCGCCCTCTTTGACAAGTACCAGATGATATGCCCCCCGAAGGTCTAGTTTAGTGTATATACAAGCGTCCTTCACCTGGTCTAGTAGTTCAGGTATCAAAGGCAATGGGTATCGATTCTTGATGGTTATCTGATTCAGAGCGCGGTAGTATATGCATGTTCTAAGGTCGCCTTCCTTTTTTGGTACGAAGAACAAAGCTGAAGATGCAGGGGACTTGGACGGGCGAATGAAACCATTAGCAAGGTACTGGTCAAGGTACTGACGCAAGTGGAGATTTTCGGGTTCCGTAAGGGCATACATTCTGCTGCAAGGTGGTTGTGCTCCCGGTACAAGATCTATTTGACAATCATACGATCTGTGAGGTGGTAAAGTGTTTGCCTGTTCCTTTTGGAAGACATCCTGAAAGTCTTGGTATTCAGCAGGTAATTGCGTGGCAGCTGGGATTACTGGGGCCAGGACTGAGTTTTGAGTTTTCTTAGGGTAGCAGGTGTGAGCACATTCTGGGAAGGTTAGTCTCTTCTCTCGCCAATCAATGCAGGGATTATGTTTTTCTAACCAAGGTATTCCCAGTATTAGTTGGAACTGTGGGGCCTTGATCATATCAAACACAATAACCTCTCGGTGTCCATCTTGACCCAGCAATGTCATTTCTGCAGTAGAATGAGTTACGGGCCCAGAGACAATTTCCGTTCCATCCACTGTGGTGACGACATCGGCAGTGGTCTTTCGGGTGAGAGATAGATTCATCCTGGAAGCCAATTCACAGTCCAAATAGTTTCCTATGGCTCCACTATCAACGTATGCCTTTACCGCGTGCATGCGTGATGGTTGGTCTGGATCTACAAGGACCATTGGTATGGTGAAATGCGAGGTCAGAGTGTCCTTCTTTAGGCTCGGCAAGCGGACCTCTACACTTGCCGGGCTTGATCGTTTCCCGAGTCAGGTTCTAAATGGCTTTCATCTGTTGCTCCTATAGTTTTCTTGGGTGGTTTTACTGGGCAGTTCCGAAGGAAATGACCGGTAGCTCCGCAATAGAGACATAATTGCAGTTGTCGTCTTCTTTCTCTTTCCTTCTGCGTTAGGGGTCCTCTAACCCCCCCAAGTTGCATAGGTTCTGGGGCATCTACTCCCTTGGAGCTTACGTGGGTTTTAATCAACACCCTATTCTCAAACTTGGTTCGGTCAGCCTTTCTGGTTTGAAGTCTGTGATCCAACTGGACCACTAAATCTATATATTCAGCACAGTCCTGAGGCGGGCTCACTATTTGGGCTAAAACATCTTTGAGTTCTCCTCGAAGCCCTCGATGGAATAATGTGATTCGCTTGGCTTCAGGCCATTCGGTTTCCACTACTAATCTGTTAAAGGTTGCAATGTAAGATAAAAGATCCTGATTACCTTGCCGTAAGGATAAAAGTTCGTTATCCCAAGCCTGTCCTTGGGAGTGTCGGGCGAATAGTCTTTCCATGCTTGTTCGAAAACCCTGGAAATTTCGAAGAATCGGGTCATCCTGATTGACTAGTGGAATGGACCAATCCGCCGCACTGCCGCTGAGATATGACAGCACAAAGGCCACCTTGGCCTGATGGTTCGGGAAGGCTCCAGGTCTACATAAAAAGCGCAAGCGGCATTGATTCATGAATATAGCAAACCTTTTTGGGTCTCCGGCAAAGCGTTCAGGCGGAGCCAAGGGAACGGCTCCAGGTAGATTTATCTGCACCGGGTTACTCAGTGGTACAGGAGCTGGACTTGCCCCAAGTCCTGGTAGAGGTGTTTGTCCAGCCTGGCTTTGCAATAGTTGTCTGGCCAAATCATCGGTTCGTTCTTTTGATACTACCAGTTCTCTCCTGAGGGCATTAGTTTCTTGACGGGCGGAATGCACTTCGGCCCTTAATTCCCCTAATAATTGGGCCAACTGATCCGTTTCCGAGGTCTCCATGACACCCAGGTGGGTATTTGTGGGTAGGCTTTGCGTTCTGTTACGCTCACCTGGTTCCCACGGGAACGTCGATCTGGACCGGCCTGGTGCCACGTAGAGCCGAGATGACTGACTGGACACCCCCACTTACTTCGTTTGTCGGCTCGTATGAATATCTTTCTGCAAAGGAGAAAGGGAATTAACCTCCCGTAATTCGAGCGTTAACCCACCTTCCACTCCCGTTGTCTGCCCACTGACCACTCCCGATGTTCCCTCTTGTTCTCACCTGATGGTTTAGACAGGTGGGCTCTCCATCCTGCATCGAGCGCAGGGGCGTGTAGATGACCAGTTACTTCACTGGCGTGGAGGAATTGGTGAGTTCCAGTATTGACTCTAGGATCCAATAGTTTGTAAGAGTTCAAATATCTGATCTTCACTCTTTCCGATTCCTTGTAGGTTGCCAACTTAACCACCACGAAGAGTCCAAAGGGCAGTTGGTGAGAGACAGGTAAGTCTATAGTGGTTTTCCCCTTAGGGGCCGGGGTACGGCGATGATGCAGAGTTAACTGCGCCGACCCGATATGAGGTGAGTTCCCCCTGCGGTAAATCAGGTAAGTCTTTGGGGGGTAGCTTATAATGTCCAGTGGTTTCCCCTTAGGGGCCGGGGTGCAGCGGTGAGGCAGAGTTAACTGCTCCGACCCAAGATGAGGTGAGTACCCCCCGTGGTAATCCGGTAAGTCTTTGGGGGTAGCTTGTATTGCCCTTTTGCATTCCCGTGCTCACCTGGCTTTTCTTGTCCCCTTAGATATCGGAGAGCGGTTTGGAAATGCAGAGTCTGCGATGGAGTGAGGAAAAGCTGCACTGGATGGTGAGTACAGCGCGGCGCTGCGAGGTGCGTGACGATGCGCGTGCGATGACTCCTTCTTCAAGATCGACGGCGCGATGGATCAAGAATTCAGGTAAGGTTTCAAGTTTGAACCTCTTCTCCTTCTTTCTTTTCGTTTCCAGGTGGTCCAGGACTGAAGCGGGCGTGGCTGAAGACTGGAAGATGCTGGAGGCACGGTGAGCGTTACGCTGCTGAATGCAGAATAACGCGAAGCACGTGTTGCTGTCCGGGCGTGGTTTAAATAGCCTAGGAAGAAGTCCCAGGTAAGTATTCTTCCACAGCCCCCACCCGAGAAAGAAGTAGTCCCTTAGGTAAAATAGTCCCTCCTAAGCCCCATTTGGCTTGTGGCTTCGTGCAGCATGGTCTGCACCAGGTGAGTATGCAGCATGGTCTGCATTAGGTAAGTTTTCTGAAATAAGCCTGGCGCCCATGGCGCCAAGACTGACTTTATCCTTATGAGCCTGGCGCTATAGGCGCCAGGACTGCACCCAAACAGCCCCTAACTGGGGTTTTTGGGCATGCTCCAAATGGCATGATGCCTGCTTCCGGGGTTGCTGGGCCTGGTCTGGCTTCCCGGGGCAGGCATCATGACAGTAACCAGGAAACATGGCATTCAACCCCTAATAGCATCCGGGCACTTCCTTAACTTCCGGGCCAAACATCTCAGAAGATCAAATAATACGGAACGACAGAGGATGCGAAGAATAAGGTAGCCGATTGCCTGTTCATTAGATGTTAAAATGTAGCCTGAGCATAATCTGCTGTTGATTAAACAGCTGTCAGCCAGGGCCCAATGACCTACAAATGATTCGAGAGATCATAGTTTTGTCTGTGTGAGACAAAGGGTTTCATCCTCAGTGGCGCTTTCTGATAGTGGATTGCTTTTCATCAAATGGGGACACAGAGCGGTAGACTTAGACAGGAGTCGACTGGGATCCAAAAGAGGCCCTGGAAATCATTTTCAAAGTAGCCCCAAATTACATATTTTCAGCAAGTCTAACCCTTTTCCTATGGGAATATTGGGAAATACCACACAAAGAGAGAGCCACGGGAAATCCCCAGAGTTCCCTATAGGCCAGTCCACCCCTGGTCTTAGAAGGGACTTTGTGGATCAATGTGTCCATTAACCTGCCGTTGTGTTGAAGCCATCCCTATACATATGCACTCATTACTTTATATGTCGTGGGCTTGGCATCTTCTAGGTGGGCCTCCAGTAGCTATGTCTGGCTTCACAACGGCCATCTTTAATTGGAATACAATGTAGAGGGGTAGACGCACTCCTTAGTTAGCAAGTAGCGATGATATATTGAGCAGGTATGAAGAACATTTTTAATTATTTAAGGGTTCAGGGGAGAAGAAGACGACTGACACTAAAAGTCGTTAAGCTAATTGCAAGAGAGAAAAAGTGCCCACAATTGACAGACACTCCTGTCCCCTGCACAGCCGTGTACTGGTAAAGGCCAGTCAGTAGTTAGGAACATTTAGTAGCGTAGTGAATTCTGTTATTGATGTTAGTTCTAGTACTTGTTCAGATGCTCATATCTTAAAACTTTCACAAGTAAACAATATTTTTACAAACATCATTTTAATACAAACATGTATACAATAGTAGAGCGAGCTCAACGCGTTTCGGGAAAATATCTATCCCTGCATCAGGAGCAAATTAATGTTCAATTAGGCGTATTCAAACGTCATTCTTCAAACTCCAAGGGAGTCTGCGTCTTGGACTGTTCCATGGATCAACATTCAATTGACGCCAGTAGCCCGCTCAGATTCATTCTACTCTTGCCGTGTTAGAGATTCTCTACCGTGGTATTCGCCAGGAGGACAAATATTTTGGCTGTCCGTATACAATGTGCAGATCATCTCTTAAGTCAACCGGTGTTTAGCCCCAGGTTTGGATGTTATCCTATTCCGAAAGCATAGATGGCACTTTGTCAAATGTAATGGCGTAGCGGAGTAGTTGCAGCGTCATGAACCGTACGATTATCCAAGTTGTCTGGTCTCTCCCCTTGGTTACGGGAGGTAAGCACAGTTGTGGGAAATGTTTGTATTGTCAACCAATAGGAACGTACATGGCTGAAAATGTAACTTATGCAAACACCTACACAAAGGACTAGTAAATTATTAGAATTTTTGATGGAGGCATATATTTTTTCAGTTAAAATAGGATTATTCTTTTTAAGCTCTGGAAATGCTAGTAGGTATAGTGTCATGCACTGGTATTGTATTGAATGTTCTGTTTGCTCTTTACAATGCCAAGCATGCATTCATATTTGGACCCTACGAAGACCATACAGAAGAACTTACTATGAACTCTTGTGATGGTAAGCACACAAGTGGGAGACAAAGTGCAATTTGGCCCCCCGTGACCTGGTTTGAACTGTTAACTTGCGTTTTGGTCAGCTATGGCCTTGTTCTACCTGGCTATGTGCATTTCGGTTGCCGATGGCCACTATGTTTATTCTGGTCACCTATGGCCTTGCCCAACCTGATAACTTGCCTTTTGGTCATCTATGGCCTTGTTTAACTGTGAACTTGCATTGTGTTTGCCAATGGCCACATT
Source organism: Ambystoma mexicanum (assembly GCF_040938575.1). NCBI lineage: Eukaryota > Metazoa > Chordata > Amphibia > Caudata > Ambystomatidae > Ambystoma > Ambystoma mexicanum. The sequence continues at coordinate 1,236,594,812 of NC_090927.1, read as the reverse complement.
TAACTCGACTATGGTCATTTTGGTAGACTAGGGCCTTATTTAGCCAGTGGTCATCCATCTTGGTTATTCATAGTCCTGCATTACCTCCATTCTTGGATACTCCTTATCCTGTTGTACCTATTATTACACCACCCTGCATCTTGGCAACCCTCCTCCCTACCACAAACACTCCCCTGCCTCACTACACTGTCATATTAGCTGTCCCCATAACCACAATGCATCCCACAACCCCCTTCGGCGACTAGACACTCTATACTTGCGCTCTAATGTGCAGCAAGGTCAACAATATTGCAAGGGGGCGCTATACAAGACCACTCTACCTTTCCTTACCACAACACTTTCTAGCTCACTGCAGACCTCTGTCCTTGACCATAGCCCTCAAATCTACTTCCCTATTCTCCCCCTCTTCCTATCATTTCCCTGACCTTCACCCTGCCCACAGCAGACCTTAAGGCCATCTTAGCCACTCTACTCTCATCTATCCCCCTGACTGCTCCCCCAGTGCTGCCACCTTCATCCCACCCTCTTAAACCACTGTTACATGCAGGCTCTGGAATACCCAATCCATCTGTGAAAGTAGCTCCTTCCTCCCTGATCACCATGACACTAGAAGTCCATGTACAGCAGCAATTAATTCATTACCTTTAAGAAGACTGCTAAGAAAATAACACTTGCATCCCAAAAGTTCATGTTACAGCCTGATAGAGCTATCTCAAAGAGATCACTTGAGAGTGTGTTTTGGGTGGCTAGAGGCACATAGTGGGTGGGAATGGCCATATGGTTTAGCATGGCAGAGGACAGTTTTCGGGTGGTCAAATAACCAAAACTACCAACACACTGTGTGTCCCCCTCTTACAAGTCATCTCCCTCCTAGCTCTACACCAAATGCAATAGGTTTGGTTTATAGGTGCCACCTAAAAGGCAAAACTAAAAATGACCCAAATCCAATGATGACAAAACATTGGCACAGGACTCATGCCAATCATGGCACCCCCAGATCCATTTAAAGTGCCATCAAAGCTGCATCCAAACAACCACAAGGTTCTGGCAGAATACTACTGCGCCACAAAATGGAGTCCAAATGGATATTTGTCATTTATATTTGTATTTCTTTGTTATATATGTGGCGCTTTTGCCAAAACGCTGAACAGGATTAGACAGTACCATCAATATCAAAATGACATATGATATTTCAAATGATACAATTCCAGATTAAGAATACATTGATAGAAAGTATAATTTAAGGCGAGAACGGAAAATAGCAAGAGAAGCCAAAACACGAATGTCGCGTGGGAGAAGATTTCTATGCTTGGGGGCCAAAAGGGAAAAGGAAGGTAAATGGGGGCAGCTTACAGGGGATTGGGGACTGTGAGTCAGAACGAGGCCTGCAAGCGAAGAGGCTGGGGGGGGGGAGGATAAAAAGAAACCAGAGAAGCAGGATACTGAGGAGCCAAGCGATGGCTGCACCTGAAAGCACTACCGAGGAGATATGTACTATCTCCACAAGCAGTTAGGGCTTCAACACAGACCATGAAGTTATATCTTATTTTGCTTTAAATGTGATATTATGCTCATTTTACTGCATACACCCTACAGTTCACGTATTAGCACGTATTTATCATAACTGAAGTCTAGTGCTCGCATGACCAATCCAGACACACATAAAACTCACCAGTATGCCAGGAAGGTACACCTCTTCATTACTACACCCAGTGCCCCCTTTCTACAGCGTTGCCATTGGAGCTCAGACGTACTGCAATTGACCACACATCATGTCTGCTTGCTGCACATAATGTACCTATCCCATATACCTCAATCTAAAGGCATTTTAAAGGCACATGTGGCGCCTTAATGGCCCCCAGGGCGCCGTTAGCCCCCTGCCACGCCAGCTCAGGGAGTCTTTCAAGGACTCCCCCAAGCTGGAGCAGTGGGAGAAGGCGCGGCAGGCGCCCTTTTGTTATTAAAGGCGCACACGGCAGCAGGGTGCATTTAATAACAATAGGGTGCTGATGCTTTACATGGTTTACTACTGGCAGACCATGACACATGCATCCAATTAGACACATGAGGGCTTGGAGACTGCCCTGGGGTGGTAGCGGTGCGCGTTATAAATCAACATTATATATCATACCTACCAGCCACCAACTTTATTCCCATCCCTTTTTATGTGGCCCGTAATGCCACATACATGCAAACAGGGGAGTTACCATGCCATTGTTCGTTGTTTGATCATTAATGACCACATGCATCCTGGTGAACAATACCACATGTGTGCATATACTCACATTCTGTTGAAGGTTGGTACAGTGGCGGCTCCAGAGAGAGTCTGCAGGTGTCAGCAGGGGAAGCCAGCATTCAACAGACACCAACAAAAACTGTAAGTGTGGCATGGGTGGGGAGTAGAGCAATTACTCTACTCCAGAAAACCTCTGCCACTCTATCTTACCTTCCCATAACATAGACTGCCATAGGCTCAAACCAGGCATGCTTAGAAAGATTTGTGACCACCAGACTGAACCTATTCATGACAGGATTGTAGATGCTGCCTTGCATCACATACCAACATACTTGTCAAGGTCAACAAGCACCGCACTTAGATGATACTTGAATGTTAGCATGCCCACACTTAGACAGAATTGTGAACATTAGCCTGCGCCGCATCTAGATAGGATTGTGAATGTTAGCATGCCCACACTTAGAATTGTGAACATTAGCCTGCGTCGCATCTGGATAGGATTGTGAATGTTAGCATGCCCACACTTAGACAGAATTGTGAACATTAGCCTGCGTCGCATCTAAATAGGATTGTGAATGTTAGCATATGCCACATTTATAATTGTGAACACTAGCCTGCGCCGCATCTAGATAGAATTGTGAATGTTAGCATGCCCACACTTAGAATTGTGAACATTAGCCTGCGTCGCATCTGGATAGGATTGTGAATGTTAGCATATGCACAAATTTAAGAGACCAAAGGTTTTTGACCTATATTTTTGTCTTGGATCTTTATGCAACAGCCCTCTTCGAAACACTGCCCACAATATGGTATTACATTTGCAAAAGGTCCCTTGCTTTCCACTACTCATCCAGCTATTGACCCAAAGTGCATGTCTTTTTCTAATTAAATTTCAACATACTACAGAGAATTTTTGTATAAAAAAAATCACAATTTTATTTTCATGTAAAAATATACAGCATCTTCATTTCACTTATATAAAAAATACATATTTCATTAAATATAAAGGCAATCAATTTTTTCTTTTCTATCATTTTGTAAATTATTGCATACATCAACAATCAGCTTTCTAGGCTGGCAACCATTTACTATGGTACATCTCTCAAAGGCAATTCATTTTGGGTCTAATGTGTTATTGCTTTTAATCACACCATGGGATACTCAATCACGGTTTTGGTTATTGTAGAATACCGACTATTAGTATCCTCATTTTTTTGCACCGATGGTTCATCATTCACCCATTCATTCATTCCTCAAGCAAACATAGCCTGTGTCACATCTAGATAGGATTGTGAATGTTAGCATATGCCACATTTAGAATTGTGAACACTAGCCTGCGCTGCATCTAGATAGAATTGTGAATGTTAGCATGTACCACACTTAGAATTGTGAACATTAGCCTGCGTCGCATCTGGATAGGATTGTGAATGTTAGCCTGCGTCGCATCTAGATAGGATTATGAAAGTTAGCAAGGGCCACACTTAGACTGAATTATAAAGGAAAGCAGGTGCTACACCTAGACAGAACTGTGAATGTTAGCATGTTAAATGTCAGGCAACCCACTAACAAATGTAAGCTCAATCTCTCGGCATACTTATCTCACTCAAAAAACACACACAACCATCTCTCGCACAACAAGCCGCACACACTTCACAACACTGCAACAACACATAAGCCGCACGAACAGCACACACGGACTGACACCGATCCAATGCTCGCACCAAAGCTCAGCACCCGGTGTATACCGAGTTGAAACTACCAACAAAACACCACTCCTCTCACTATCCTACCCCTCTTCACCTTACTAACCCATCCCACCTTATCGTTTACAGATCCGCCAGAGCGCCTGGGGACCAACTCCGTTGGTGACGGTGCACGGTACAAATACCTTTAACATTTAACATGAGTAATCAGTATATATATGAAAATCACCATCAAGTTATGTCCCAATATTTCTTCCCCCTTCTGCCCGTTTCTTCACTTTCTCTTCATAATACATCTCTCAAGCTTATACTTCTCACCTCACTCAACAACTCTCTCTTGCCCTCAAAACCCCCTTTTCTTTTAGTTATCACGACAATGATCGTCGACTGTGTAATGTCAGACTACAGGCTTCAGAAAGCCCGGCAGCACACGCGGAAACACATGTCGGGCAAAATTGTCATTTCATTATCGAAAATGTGCTGCAGAAGCATCAAAATGTAGAGCTCTTCCCTTTGAAGGATCCCCTGTACAGTGTTAGAGGGGCGCTATAAGCTAGAGTAGGGATGCAGCGGAAATCCAAGCAATGCTTCTACATCAAAGATCTTTTTCGGTACAGTTTGAGGGCAGAATCGGTAAGCCCAGTGCAGTCCACAACATCCAGTGAATTATAAAAACCTTTGTCTGATCAGGGTGGACTAAGCAACATGGCCGATCCCCTTCCCACGCATCTTCTGGAAGTCACCTGCTTGCCAAGATCTTCAGAATGATTCATTCTCTGAGCGATGAAAAATAAAATTGCAAAGACTCCTTACAATCACAAGCCGTTCCCGCCTCGCCAACAAATGCGAAAGACTGGAGAACTTTCAAAAAAACAAATGACAGCTTGTTCTACACATGTTTTAATATGAATCACCGAAATTGCATCCACTAGTCCCACAATGCTACTCTGGAGATTCCTCTGACTTTCATTCCCTAACACATGAGAGCCAACCAGAGAACGGCATCAATTCTCCATCTTGGACCCTGGCATCAAGAAATCCAGTGTCGAGAAACCGGCAGCCAGAATCCAAGGGGATTCCCCCCTCATGGAAAGACTCAAGGCTCACCTTTTCAACTAGGGCCTGTACAGCTATTATGGAAAGTGCCATCAGGGGTTTGGCTAGGCTACGGTAGTCCCCTACTTAATGTTTGTTGGAGCAGAGCTCCCTAATCCATCTCTCTGCCCAGTCTCGAACCAAGACATGATATACCACGCCAAAAGACTAAACATGTTAATTCATAGACCCGTGCATTTATCACAACAGCCTACACCCTGCAGACTACCATGCCCCCAATTTCTAACCTGGTGACTCTGGGCTCTGAATAGTCACAACTAGGAAACCCGGCAATGCTTATCTCGCAAACGTTGTCCTAATGCAACCAGATAACTCTGTGCACTGGCATCTCACTGCAACCACACAGCAACTACTTCTGCTCTAACAGTGCCAACAGGCATTTGGTTTGCAATATGAGCTGCGCAAATACGCATATATAAGCACGCACATGGAACTTGTCCGCATTTTCCTTTTTTAGCAATCGTAATTACCAGGAGTTTTCTGGAGCTGTAGGTGTCGGAGTGGGAAGGAAAAGGAAATGGTTTCCTGATCTGAGGGTCTTAACTCTGGTCTGATCAGTTAAGTGCAAAATAATATACACCCAGAGTCTTGGCATAAAGTGCATTACCCCCCATCTTCTAAACGTTTACCATCACACCTCCCTCTTCTTGTGTTACAATGTCTTACCAACAAGTGCCCAGTCAATTGCAACCACCATGGCCCTAAGGCTCTAATAAGACTTTGTGGGCCCTCTGGCTAAGAAGCACTGGTATTAGTACTGAAGACCTTACGGGCCCTCTGGCAGGAAGAGTGGGTATTAGCATTGACGACCTTACAGGCCCTCTGGCAGGAAGTGTGGGTATTAGCATTGTCGACCTTACGGGCCCACTGGCTAGGAAGTGTTGGTATAAGCATTGAAGACCTTACGGGCCCTCAGGCTAGGAAGTGTTGGTATTAGCATTGACGACCTTACAGGCCCTCTTGCTGTGAAGTGTTGGTATTAGCATTGACGACCTTACGGGTCCTCTAGCAGGAAGTGGTGATATTAGCATTGATGACATTATGGGCCTTCGGGCAGGAAGTGTTGGTATTAGTACTTGAGCTCCATTGAGAGGTCAAAGGATGTTGATCACTGGTGTGGATTCAATGGAAGCCGTTGGCTTTGACTTATTTTTGCTTATTCAGCATTTCAGTCATTGATCCTTTTCTCAACATAGCATCTTCTTTGATCCATCAACCATGCACAGTGGCCTTAAATGTATCCTCGTTCTTGGCTAGGCTTGCATCTGAGTGCTTATGCATATTCGTGCATTGTTATCACTGCTGCAATCAGTGCTCCAGAGAAGAATTGGAAGTGGGACTATTTTCCTACCCCAGTTAAGTTGTCCAGGCTTTATTGTTATTATTATTGCAGTGCAATTTTAGCTTTTCTTTACCTTCTTTTTTTTCTTATCTGTTGGGGCCTGGATGGACGGCTCAAATATATCTACAAGCTGTAGCCAGATACGCTTTTCAGCAATCAAATATACAGGCAGAGTTCTCCCGGGGGAAATTGAAAGTAAAATAGGCGTTTATTGCATAATGAGGCAGAGTGCAAGATGGTAAAACCGGCCACACTGAGGACTTGTGTTGGGGATTGCTGGTGGTGAGGCATGACGCACGTCGGACATTACTTTACTACTGTATTCACATCTACTTTCTACATTCCAGTAGTTGGAATGTGAAGTGGTCTTGATTGGTATGCCGAAAGCAGCCTAGTGGCAGCTGGTAAAATGCCTATTTTTGGCACAAATACCACCGCACGGTAATTGCACTGAAAATTCCCCATTGGGTACATGGGACTAACAGTTAGCGCCCAACCCATGATCCAGCGATAATACCACCGGACGGGTGTGCACTAACGCAAATAAAGTTGTGCGCTATCCCAGCCGGGATACCGCCCAACTCGAGATCAGGCACAAAGTATCAGCACTTATCAAGATGCGTATACGGTGAAGTTTTGGAGCAGGGCTTTTAACCAAATCTCCTGGATAGGTTCTGAACCGGTACTGGCAGTGCCCACGTGTTGTTGTGTGGGTGCACACAGCTTATTCCCATTATGAGAAGTTATTCACCACCAATACACTGATTGTGGCAACGAGGGCAACGAGGAACATCGCCATGCACTGGAGGGCGAGGGAAGTGCCCAAATTCTACAAATGGGTAGTGGACATGGACAACTGTAGAGCAATTGAAGACCGTGTTTACAGGTCTCGGGGTTGGCCCTCTAAGTTTGGCAAGATATGGGACCAACGGGTGAGCACAGACTGATGGGTGTTTATTCATTTGTTTTAGCCTGGTTGCGACTGGGTTTTACATTTTGGGAACTTGGGAATGTCCATCCTATGGGCCTAAGGGCTTAGTGTGCTGCTATAAATGTCAAATAAATAAATAAATAAATATGGGCCGGGCGGATATGGGGGGTTAGCTACCAGTGTTTTCTTTGCAATGTATCATGGACCTTTTTATGCCTCTGTGTCTTTTATGCTCTGCTGTGATGTTGTGTTTTTGGTTTTATGTTGTGATGTTATTGGAAAACGAATAAAAAACAAATATTTAAATTAAAAGATGCTCATCCGCCTAGATACCGGGGCGGAGTGGGTGTAATCGGCCATCAGAAGTCAAGAGCTGTTTGGCTCACCCCTTGCAAATTCAGCTCTGCCAGGATACCCACAGCGAGACGATATTGCAAATAGCTCACTAGATGGCTCCCGAGAAGTGGATGCAATTAAGATGTTAATAGAATCAAGGAGTATTGGTTGAGCCGATATTTTACCATATTGAAGATATAGCACCGATAATCCAAGCCCTCAACAGGTAGCCATACCTAAGCCACTGCAACAGGGTGGCATTGTTACGGAGGAATGGTGAAAGGGCAGAAGCAGCATCTGGACACCAGGACTGGCAGAGTTGCTCAAAATAAACGGTAAAGAGCGTTGGTAAGAGAGAGCCTATGCCCTACAGGCACCCGGACTATAGGGCCTCACTTTACCAACGGAGGATAGCACAGGGGCAACGTGCAGAGCAACAAAGGTTTGAATCCCGGATCTGTGCTTAGAAACCAAACTCATTTATGGTATAAGGCACGTTATGAAAAAACAATCAAATATAAAAAATATACCAGATCCCCAAGAAGAGTCGGTTGTCTAGGAGGGATCACACTGGATAAGAGTATCTGCAAGGGGTCACGAGGACAGACTATAGCCTCAGCCAGTTCTCATAGGCTACCCATGACCCGCCTGTATCTGCGCCTCGGGTTTACAGTACCACTCTATAGTACGGGCCTGATGCATGGAATTTTTGCATGGTACATAGTGACTTTGCACTGCTGAAAAGTGACTTTGCACTGCCGATACATACCCTGATCCATGGAACTGTGCAAAGTGTATTTTTGCAGTGCAAAATCATGTCTGCAGTAAGTGACTTCGCCCTGCAAAAGTACACTTTGCACAGTTCCATGGATCAGGGTTTGTGTAAGCAGTGCAAGGTCACTTTTCAGCAGTGCAAAGTCACTTTGACCCGTGCAAAAAATGTCATGAATCGGGCCCACAGTATTTATATTAACAGAAAACACTGCAATGGCGCCCCTTTTTGCATCATCTTGAAGGACTGAACAACAGTGCTATCATGCACGTTATTCTCTTTTTTCAGGGAGAGTATGCTAGTGGATGTCCATTCTTGCCAACGCATTCACCTTGCAGTCGTGGAGGAACACCTTCTACGGAAGCCTTCCCTGTCAACTTGGGACGCAAAGCAAGCGTGTGGTAACCTTGATGGGTGCTGCGGGTCAGGTGGGGTGAAGAAGAGCAGTATTTGCTCCTTCTGATGGGGGTGACATTGCAGAGCAGGTAGTAGGTAGAGAAAGAAATACAATGCAGGCATTATCGGAGTCACTGGACTGTAGACAGCAGAAAGACCTGATCATCACCTTACAATGTACCCACACATGCCAACATGCCCCATTTCATTCTGCAGAAGCTTGTCCAGAAACAAATGCCACGCCTGATTTGCCCATTATAATGGAGGGACTAAAAGTACCAGAATGCAAAGAAAAAAAACTGTGGGCAATCATTCCTCCCCCACCCCCACAAAATACTGAGAAAGCAAACTGCAGACACTAAGCCTTGTTATTGAGATTTGTTTCAGAGACTATGGAATGGGTGTCAAATGCTGGTAGGCAGCTGATGACTAATGTGCAGTACATTCCCCCTTTCACTGACTCTGGGGAGTATATATGCACCCCAATTCCAATAAAACTTCACTGAAGCCCCAGCAATGAAAGCTTTCAGCACTTTCACACTGACAATCCATGGAGAACTTTTTATCTTACACAAAGATTGATCATTGTTAATAAATAGTGGTGAGGCAGAACTGCTCGAAATCAAAGGAAAAGAGCACTGGTCTCCTTTGGAGGGATTGGACTTTTAAAGGTGGTGGGATTATTTGGGGTGGGGCGGTTTGACAGCTGGCGACACTCTATTAAATGCCTTTATCAATTCCCCTATGAAGATTGATTGCATGGGAGGATTCACATTGGCTAAATGTAAGAATTCAGATGTATCATGGCATTCTATGGCCTCAACCAGTTCCCATACACCGCAAACGCCCTACCAATTCTGCATGTCAGGTTTTTCAATACTTACAGCCTTATGTTACAAAAAACATTAATTGAATACAGGGCACTAGCAACAAAAGCATTTATGTGCCGCTGGGTCCCACAAATGCAATTTTAAATGCCCGGGAGGTGGAGTGCACAATGAAAGAGTAAAAGCGAAGGGAATTCACTTTTACACTTTCATTTTGTGCACTTTGTGGCGTGGAAATGTAAGTACCGCCTGAAAATGCACGTTGCAGCCAACGTTTACAATGGATTGCTGTGGGATCCACCTGGGCTTGAAGAAGTGCAAAATCAAGGTGATTCCCCTAGGAATCCATTTGTTGTACGCCTGCATACAAATCTGATGAGTCAGAGGAGAAATGCACATCAGAGATCTTTTCTCTGCTCTATGCCCCTTCCCCTTCTCATGAGTGCTGGAAAATAAGGGCATGGCTGCCTCCAAACTCATGTCCGGGTTCCCTGAATGGGGAATTACTGGGCCATTCTGACTTTGGAGGGCCCGGTATTTCCCCATTCAGGGAACCCTGACCTGGACGATCCACATTCCCATTTGAGCCCCAATAGGGCTCAAATGGGAATGGGGAGCATGCTAACAATGGGCCTGTTAATGACGGGCCTGTTGTTAGCATGCCAGTTCCCTCGCGGGACCCGCAAAGGATGTCTGGTCTGACCAGACGTCTAGAGTGGGTCCCGCGAGGGAACCTCGTAATAGGGCGGAATGGGTTTACTGGTGCCGTTAAACCCATTCCGCCAGGGTCGTAATGAGGCCCATTGTGTTTTATCGAATGGCTTGTACTGCTTTTGTACTATGGTTGTGAAGTTTTTATGGATAGTTTGCTTCTATTCTTTCCGTAATAAACAAGAGAATGTGGAAACATGATTGCCAAACTGCTCTTGGATGATTGAATGACTGATTTCACAACTTTCCAACCACTGAGGGTGCCTTCTTCTTCTTCTCAATTATCGGAGGCGTGGGCGGACCCAAGCAGGCGCTTCCCCATCCTAAAGGATGATGTGCACCAGACCCACCAATCAATACTTAGCACACATAAACTCACAACTCCTCCCACCGCCCCGTCTGCCTCACAAAATCCAACATCACACTGCTCCTCCTCCTGCCTCTCACCCCGTCACCTCCCAGCAAAGCCCTCCCACTCAGCTCAGCCACACCCAGTGCAGTCAACCGAACCCTCATCAATTCTCCCTCTTCAACATGTCTCTCACACCTAAGCAAAAAATGTCCCACAGTCTCAGGCACCCTACACACCGCACAGTCCCTTGACTCACGCTTCCCCACTCAAAGCAGACAGTCATTCAGCCCCACATGCCCTATCCTCAACCGATTCAGCATCACCTCCTCCCCCCTCCTCCATTCCAGACTCTCCGCATCCACCTTCACCGACACTTTCCCACGAACACCAAACATCCACCTGCCCTTCACCCCACTCACCCACCTCTCCTGCCACTCATCCAGGACCCGTCTCACCATCACAGCCTTCACCTCGTCCACACTCAAAGGCAACCTCACATCAACCGCTCCCCTCTTCATACCCTCACCCGCCGCCAGATCCACCAACTCACTACCCAAAATGCCACTGTGACTGGGGACCCACACCAACTCCAAATCCATTCCCCCACACACACACACCGATCAGTTTACATGGGTCAAAATTACAAACATGTTATTGTTAGTGTGAGTGTTCTGATAAATGAAAGGACCACCAGGCCAGTATGCATTATGTGTTTCGCGATTCACGCATACAACCCTTTCATCGCCAACATATTTAATTTAAAGATCTGTGACCTTTCTTATGTTCCCAACATGCTCTTTGATTTTATGCAAAGCTGCCGGGAACCCTCACTGGTTTTTGTCCCCTTTGCTTTTCTTGTATTTGTATTACAAAGGAATACAATATAATAGTGAAGCATACTGCCGGTCTTGAAGTGATAACCTATCACAACATAATGTATATGGTTATTCTAGGTTTTGATAATGTGCTTTTCTCAGTAAGCATAGTGTCGAATTAGAGATATACTGGAAGCGGTCATTATAAATTAACATTCTACCGTTTCAAAAAGATCCAGTTTACAATGTTAATACAATGAAATCATTTCCTTATTTTTTAATAGCTGCTTTTGAATAAAGCCCAACCCCTACCCCCCCCCCCCTGTTTTTTACTCTTGACACATCTGGTGTGGATCTAGAAAACGTGCACCTGACAATGTGACTTTCATCCACAGAGACTTAGAAACAGAATGAGGCAAAGAGGGGCAGAGAGAGAGCGCAGCGTCGTGGAGATGGGGAAAGAGCGCGGGATGGGGGTATGGTACGCCAGGTGCCGCTAGTACTTACATGTTTCATTGTCCACTTGTCAATCGAGTATACAATATAGAAGCTAGGTTGAAATGCAACGTAAAGATGCTTGATGAACATACACCTCCAAGATGTCTGATCACCACGCGCCTAAAATCGACAGGCAGCACTGGCCTTCTGCAACACCATGGGGATACTTAGCATAATCCATCGGGGGGCAAACTGCGTAGACCCGCCCGTGGCATTTCCAAAACCAGTATAGGTTCAACTGTCCAAATGATTGCTGAACAAAGTTGGATTGGCAGTTAAAGCACAGATTGTTTAACACAGTCTTTGGCTAAGAAAGAGTCTAATTTTGCCCCAGCGTTTGACCTCATCAGATATGCACCATGGGACAGAGAAACAGGCTGCCATGCAGACATCCAGACATAAAGGAAGATGGAATGCCAATAGATACACCTGCAGTCAGTCCAAGGGTGCACGGGGATACTCCACCCTGTGCAAACAAGGGGGAAGCTTCTTTTCAGCTAAGGTGCCTTTCTCAACAAGGACAATTAAGTGTCCTTGCCCCCTTAACGCCGCTCTTGCTTATACTCCTTTTCTCCAGCCATGTCCCCACGAGTGGGTAACTCCCCACAAGTATGGAAGAAAGGGGACGGGATGTTAGAGTACGGTGTCTTGTTGCCTCATGGATGGGGACCTTAAGGATGCAGTGAGGACAACTTCTGCAGAAAGTTCAATTTATGTTTATTGAGTTTATATAGCGCTTTACACCAAAGCGCTTTACAGAATAACAACAGTACATGAGAAGAAGCAAATTATTAATTATTAATACATTTATTATTAATATAACAATTTATTACACATTTGCTCATAAGGAAGGAGGCCTCTGATAGATGCCGGGCGGAGCTAATTCAGATCTACGTTCCTTAAGCAGCCATTGGCGTTCCCTTGATTGTGGCGCCGGTCTATGACTTTGAAAGCTTTCCATATGTCACCAAAAAAGCCCTGACCAGCCTGAAAACACTAATAGTTTATGGAAACGGGATAATACGTGTGCCCGGCTGGCGGGTTACTCAGTCAGGAAAATCAGGCCGGCATCACTTTACCCTGTCCAGAAAGCAGATAATGAGGCAAGTGTAGAGTGAGAGTGGAAACAAGGGAGAGCATGCTCGGTGTCAAAAGAGAACGGCAAAAGAAGAAAACATGCAATCAGAAAAAAGTACTGAATGCAGAACCCACATGCATAGCATCTTTGAAGTGAATAAAGGAATTGCTCTAAAACAAACCAGATGGCCAACCAGAACATATGCAACTGGTTAAGGAATATCCTTAACAAAAAGTGTCTACTTTCAGAGACAACCGATTAGAGATTGTTGTCATTCCCTCACGAGGCCACTCGACTTCTCATCAAGCTCATATTTAATTCAAATATCCACTACTCACTGAGCACATAGGCAAAGAAGGACTGGTTGCTGGCTGAGCACAGAGAGCAGCCTCCTCTGAGATCACCGATGCATCTTCACCATTTGAACAAACGTAAATGCTTTCAGTCACAACCTTCATGGCTTTACATTTCTTAAACACCACCACAGTTATGGTGAGTTTAGAACAGGCATGAGAACACCAGTCATCTGAAATTTGAATGTAGAATAGGCAATTCAAATAGAAAACACAAATGCCAAAGAGCTGGCCAGTAGATATTCTGTGAAGTTCCCCTCCAGGTCACTGAGTAATGCATGCTGGGTATGCAAATTCGGTCAAAAGCATACTGTTGCCCCATGTGAGAAAAAAGTGCCACCATCCTATAGGGAAGCTCTATTATATTACATAGCTTTCCTTTATCAACCCAAGGCAGATAGCTCTTAAGGATACAGACACCCACATACACATTTCACACTCATTGGGGAAAATCAGTGTGGCACAGTCTGCAATCCTTGTGACTGGAGCACTGTGGCATGTTTCCCAAACACTATCACTGCTATGGTGTGTTTAAAAAAGAAATAACAGACTCCTCTCTCTGCCACAGCATCACCCATATTTCTTGTGAACTCGTCTCTGAGATGTGGTGCAATGCTACACTGCAATCTTGGCCACATTCAGGGTTGTGCCCCCGGAGCAAATACCAAAGAGCTGCACAATCTTAAATGCACTGTGTTACTGTTACAACCTTCTGTTTGCAATGGAACAGTAGCCTGAGCATGTGTATGTTTGCACTTGAATACACTAATATTCCCAGCATGCCTCTGTGCGAAAGGGTCTCAGGAAAGATTGCTGCTATTGAACATAGTCGGCCTCATAGATCCAATCTAAAAGGCGAGGCACTTTCTCCAAACAAGAGAGGCCGTTGCTGGGGCTTTCTTTAAGCAAATTCCCCTCATAACAAGAGGTGGGCTTGCTCTACTCTCGGAAGGACTGCGAAGGGAAGGAAGGGTGCGAAGAAGTCACTTAGCCAGCTGGATGATGCAGGTTATCTTATGATGGGCCTGGCTCTCATCGTTAGCCACTACTGACAAATGGGAAACTTTGCTCTTTTCATGAAAAATTTAATTACAATTATGGACTTCCTCTTCAAAGCATATTTCACTCACAGAAATCCCCTAAAGAGGTCCTATAGATCTGGTTCTGGGGCTGCAAAAAGCAAATCGTTTTGCTTTGACGTGCAGGCTTCAGACAGTGATGCTTACTTGTGAAAGGCTGATCATGTTCCATAACAAATGTCCTAAGAGGACATCTGCAGGCTTTGGAGTCACGTGCTTCCCAGAGGAGCACCCTGTACTGAATACAGTGGAACAAATCGCCTCCACTTGAGGCATTTCACATTCCATGACATTACATCAGGTCACTCACAATTAATAATAGATCAATTAGTAAGGCAGTCATTCTCCTTGGTCTGTCAGATGCACAGGACACGGCTTGAGTCCCATTGTGACTAACGCAATGATGACATTTTAATTGAGTGTCTTAAACAAATGCTGATTTGCTTATGCACAGCTTGTGAGGCCTACCTACACTGGATGTTAAGCTGCTTCACAAACTGTAAAAACGTTCATCTTTTGTGTTGATAAAAAGGAAGCCTTTGGGGGCAGAAAAGCACCCTAGATGAAACACTGCAGATACTTTTATATATTATTTATCAGGTAAATGGCATATTGTAAAACCCTTTTACAATACATTGCAGCTACCAAAATCCCATTTTCGATCAGGGGCCAATCTGTTGCAAATGAGAAAAGGGTGATAAAGTCCCGCCTGTTCGAGTCTGTCTTATCGGGTGTTCTGCAAAATTTCGGAAGGAAGGGGAATGGGAAAGGAAGGGAAGGGAAGCGAAGAAGGGAGGGAAGAAGGAGGAAGGAAGGAAGGAAGGAAGGAAGGAAGGAAGGAAGGAAGGAAGGAAGGAAGGAAGGAAGGAAGGAAGGAAGGAAGGAAGGAAGGAAGGAAGGAAGGAAGGAAGGAAGGAAGGAAGGAAGGAAGGAAGGAAGGAAGGAAGGAAGGAAGGAAGGAAGGAAGGAAGGAAGGAAGGAAGGAAGGAAGGAAGGAAGGAAGGAAGGAAGGAAGGAAGGAAGGAAGGAAGGAAGGAAGCAGGCGAGAAGGAGCTAATGAAGGAACAAAAGACATTAATGGTAGTTCAGTGGGTCAAAATGTCATGTTTTAGCAAATCTAAAATCACTACTGAGTACCATGTTTGCACATCCTTCCAGGATCCATTCAGTCATTCATCTTCCGCATCATATGAATCCGTGTGTCTCACTCATTGCTCCTTGCCACATGCCCAGTAAAGATCATCTTGATCACAGCCCAATGTTTAACTATCTATCTATAGCTGTACTTTATTTCCTCCGAAAGATCTTGTGTGGAGTAACTTTCTCATTTAAGTGTAGCGCATTAAGGAAACAGTAATTACAAGTCAAAAAGACTTTCCTCGGTGTAGGACCCTAGTGCAGGCCATGCACAGGGTCCCGTGGGACTCGTCACCTGGCTGGCACTAATTAGGCCAAAAGACACACAGACACTGAGTGTGGCTTGGAACGTCTTTATTTCACATGAAATAACGGCTAGCTGCCGAAACCCTGTGTCCCCCTTTGTTCCGCCCCCTCCCTAGCCCAACGTCACTTCCTCAGTAACATGGCCCACACTGGAGGCTGCCCACACAACGATGTGGGAGAGGCAAAGTCAATCACATCACGATGTGACATCTCCGCCCGTTTTTAGCATATAGCGTCACCTGCACTTTCACCCCATCTGCTCTATTTGCCAGTGTGGTTTTATGCGACTTCGTTGAGGCCTTCTGAGGGAAGAGAGGTCTTGGGCAGGTGGTGGTTCTCCTACACAGTGTTCCTCTCCTTCTGATTGTTCCCCATCTCCTTGGTAGGGGTCATCTGAGAGCAATCCATCTGTACTGTCACATGAATGCTCCCATCTCATAGGTACGAAGACTGTGGGTTTCTTGAACTGAGATGAGTTCCTCGTTATGGAGTGTTGGGTGATCTCCACTGGCGTTATCATGGTGCCCTTCTTGCTGGCACCATTAGCATCTGTGGGGTGGAATGTTGGATCATCTTTCCTGGCTTTCCGCTGGCACACCACTACGTGATCTCCAAGTTCTATTTCACACTCCTTTGCCCCTTATCGTGCATCAGCTCTCTCTTTAAATCTCTCCTTCTGTTACTGATCACGGACCTTGACCTGTTGGTCCACGGGTGTGGTCTGAGGTGGAATTTGTGCTTCCAGCAGTCTTGGACTTATGACTCGACGAAACATGGGGTCGGAAGGGCTGACGTCTGTGGTGCTGTGTGGAGTGTGGCGGTACTCCCATAGGAGCAGATATAGTGCCTGCTCAAACTGTTTGTTCACTAAATTGGCTGTCTGCAGAGTTCTCTTAATGTTGGCCATGAACCGTTCGACGATCCCATTGGCCTGGGGCCATCGTGGTGTTATCTTTCGGTGTTGGAACCCCATGTACCTCGCAAGGTTTTCAAAGTCATAGCTTGTGAATGGGGGCCCATTGTATGATTTTATGACCTTCGGTATCGCGTATGTAGATAACATTCAGATAACATTCGGTATAGTGCTGGGATGACACATGTCGCTGCTGTGTAATCAATGAGTTGTGCATCCGGGAAACGAGAGTGTTCGTCGATGAGCATCACTAGATACATTCCATTGCCCAGCAATCCAAAGAAATCCACTCCTAGCTCTTTTCAGACGCCTCCTGGAAGCAGGGACATCTGTAATGGATTAGGGTGCTGCGGGGGATCCACCAGTGCGCACGTGTCGCACCTGCCAATGACCTCCTCTACCAGAGCGTCCAGCTTGGGGAATCAAACCTTCTAAAGTAGGAGGCGTTGTGTGGAGAATACCCCCCGGTGGCCTTCGAGCACCAGTGTGACAATGCGTTCACGCAACGACGATGGGAAGACAATCTTGCAGCCTTTCATGATGATGTAGTCGTTCACCACCGTTGCAATGGTTGCAAGTGATGAATGAGATAGGTGATGTAAGCATCAGCAATAGAAGGACCGCTTGGGGTGGACCCTTGGGGTGACTTGATAGGTAATCCACTGGGTTGTCTTCTTTCCCTGGGCGATGCACGATGTCAAACTTGTAATCCTGTAGCCGTAGTCTCCACCTGGCTATCCAAGGGGGCATCCTCAATTTGGGGTCGCCGAATATATCGTCAGGAGGGACTGATGGTCGGTGACGTCCGTGAACGTTTTGCCAAATAGGAAGAGGTGGAAATATTCACAGGCCCACACCACTGCTAGGCTCTACTTCCCCACCTGAGAGTACGCCTGTTCAGTTGTCGTGAGGCTCCTGCTGACGTAGGTCACTATTAGTCTGCCAGTGTTATCCGAAGATTTGTGTTGTGTCAGTGTGGCGCCATGGTCGACCGGGCTTGCGACTATGACAACTTCGGTCTTTCTGTCTGCATCGAAGTATGCCATGTCCCCTGCCTTGGCAATGTAGTTGTAGATGGTTTTGAAGGCGCGTTGGCAGGCTGTCGACCAGTCAAAAGGTTGGTTCTTCGGTGTAAGCAGGCGGAGAGTATTGCTGACTGTCGCATAGTCCTGCAGGTATCTTGAGCAGTAACTCTCTAATCCGAGGAAATAACGTGGTTCGGATACATTTTGTGGTGGCTGGGTGGTGTTGAGGGCAGCTACTTTTTCATGATCCAGTCTCATACCTTTTTCAGAGAATATGTGGCCGAAAAATCTAAGCAACTCTTTTCTGAATTCACACTTCGCTTGGTTAAGTGTTAGTCCTGCTGCCTCTAGTGGTGAGCAAACGTTGTGTAGGGCTGCGTCATGTTCCTCCTTTTATTTGCCGTACACTAGCACGCCGTCCAAGTAGTTCAGACAGCTCTGGACATGTCAGATAACCTTGTGGATCTCCTCCTGAAAAATCTCTGCAGCAGACGAGATGCCAAAGCTGAGCCTCTTGTATTGGAATAGGCCTATGTGGGTGATGAAGGTGGTAATATATCTTGACTCTGGTCCAATCTCGATCTGGTGGTAACCCTTTGTAAGGTCCAGCTTCGAAAATAACTTGGCACCATGTAGTAGGTCTATCATATCAGTTACTTGTGGTGCCTGGTGCCTTTCTCTTTCTATGGCCTCGTTCGCCCTTCTCATGTCTACACATAGTCTGATGGAGCTGTCCGGGACTTCTTCGGGTCAAGTACTATAGGGGACACCCACGGGGTAGGACCAGTTGCCGGCTCTATGACGTGTTGCTTTATTAATTTGTTGATCTCCTCCTTTACCTGACTTTGTATATTAATGGGTATGCCACGGTAGTGTTGAGCGACAGGTTTCAACTCTGGGTTGAAGTGAAGCTGGACATTGCGATTTTTCAGCTTGTCTTGTCCTTTGAATAATTTTGGGAAGACCGCCTCAATGTCTTCAAGCCGAGCAAAGTACTTGTGAGCCATCAGCTGGTACATGATATGGACTAGGCCCATCTCCACTGCAGTTTTGAAGCTTAGTATACAGCCGCTGTTTGCCTCTGTCTTGACGATGTGTAACTACATCTTTGCGACATGGGCCTTGTGTGTGCACACAACAGAGATGACACCTTTGGAACAGCAGTGGCGTGGTAGAACCGTATGGGTAGATGCCGACAATGGACTTTTTGAGCTTGGGCGCCTTCACAAGTGTGTTATATGCCTCCTCGCTGATTATGTTAACCGTGGCACCAGTGTCAATGAGAAAGTCCAGTGGTGTGTCATTGACTTGTACGTTGAGAACTGGGCTATGCTGGGTTGCAGCGCTGCTGTTGAGGGCCCACACATATCCCTTTTTCCGCTGGTCCTCACCCCATGAAAACGATTAGCTGCTTGGAGGGCGACTTCATTTCGATGTAACAGACGTGGAGCCTGCCCCCGCTGCATCTGGAGGCTTCAGATGGCCTGTACTCTTCTTGTGAATGTGTTTTCTTGTGGTCACGCTCGTCTCACCACTGCCATTTTGGGTCTGTGTCTGGTCCACCCTTGCGGGGGCTTGGTGGTGCTGTCTTCCGTCGTTCTCTAAAGTTATCTAAAGTTCCTTCGGCTGGTAGGGTAGATAGATGCATTCTTGCACACGGCTCTGAAGTAGTCATCGCCCTAGCATACAGTGTTTTCTTGTCCCAGAGCGGGGCAGCCTCCCATGTGAGGGTATTCGCACCCGCACCTGTAACATGTGGGATCTGTGCGTCGGGGCAGTAGTTCAGGTGTCATGAAAGGTTTGTTGACGGCTTCTTGGTCGGTGGTCTTTGGCTGTAGGGTGACTTTATCCAGGCTGTCCAATTGAGAGTCCACTGCTGCTTCCATACGTGCCAGGGCAACAACTCCTTTAAGCGACTGCTGTTTCTGCAGGAGCTTCTTTCGAAACGCCTGGGAGTCACACCCGGCTATCACCTGGTGTCATGACCCATAGAACTTGCCCCTTCTGGACTTCCTGGTCCTTATTGCGACGGGGCTTGTATTCCTTGTTACTCCCAACATGGCCGTGCCAAATGACTTGCCTCGCACCAGCCTTCACGTCGCACACGGCACGTTCTATAAAATGGCCATGCCCCTGCGGCCCCGCGTGTCTCAACGCTATCATTCGGTAGTGACTTGACGTGTGTGAGCTGTTCGGCGAATCCACTATTCCTAGTTTCCTGGTTCCTTCTTCCTTCCTTTCACCCCTTCCTTCCTGTTCCTTCCTGGACATCCTGGAACTGCGACCTTCCCGGAACTCTGAACGCGGTCTGCAGCCGGACGAGACTCGAGCGAGCCTATACAAGACCCGATCAGTCCACATGAGGAATCCTCCTGCGGAACAGAGCAAGAAGCGATCCCAGGTGAGACGGGGGAAGATTTACGACACCTGGGACCATAGGGCCTCGTCATTGGAGTACCGATGGAATTCGCAGTGCTTCAGTTTGATGCGCAGCCGCATTACAAATTTGTCTAGGGACTCCCCCTTCTCTTGGCGTGTTGTGTGAAAGACATACCTTTCATAATCGACATTTGTATGTGGCGTGAAGTATTCCGATAATTTGGTATGCAGGTCTTGGGATAATGCAGTGTCAAGATTGATTAATTCCCCTACAATGTCTCCGACGGCTGGTCCCACTGCCATGGATAGCATGTTTTTGAGTCGGGTGTCATCTTTTAGTCCTATGGCCCCTATGTAGAAGTTGAAATCACGTAGCCAGGTCGACCATCTTGGGACCAGGTTGCTAGTGTCTCATATATCAAAGGCATGAGGTAGGTGCAGTACTTGGGAACCCGTGGGGGGAGCCTGACCTGAAGGGCCGGCCCCCGACGTTGATGAGGCCTCTTCCTCAGACATGGTTCGCTATTTGGTTCCTCTTGGGAGCGTTGGCATCTGGTAATGTGGAGGTGGAGAGCCCCCCAATCAGGTGCTAGGAGCAGCGCTTGCTGGCACACACATGTCCAGTCAGGACGTGGTGAGTGAGTCCACTTTACTCCTCTGCCCTCTTCCAGGACCTCAGGATTTGACCTCTCTACAAGCTTTTGTGGGTTGATAGCACCCCTCAGGCCATGTTGTGCCCCTGATGTGCCTTATATCTGGCCAAGGATTGTTCCTCGTGCTAAGAGGGGGTGGGGGGCCTGGTTTTGTGTGCGTGGCTTGAGTGAGGCCGGGCTGCACTGTGGTGCCTCTTTTAAACGGTGCTGGACCTCCGATATGCTCTGTGTCCTCCCTCTCTTCTCTTGAGTGTTGTTGAGGGATGAGGATGTGCAACGAGCACATGGGCGTATTATTAACGGTACCGGGCCTCCGGCGTATTGCCGTTTGACTGCGCCATACCTGTGGGTCCTCAGGGATGACTGAAGTGCACTGACAGTGCATGGAGGCGCGCTGACACGCGTGTGAAGTGCCTGACAGCACCTTCCTAGTCAGTGTCCTCTCCGGAGCACAACCTGTGCTCCGGGCGCACGTGCGTTCCTTTCCTCAGCTGGTGGCCTGGCGCAACGGTGCCGGGCGCGGTGTGGCGTGTGTTCAAGCACAAGCCTCGTCGCCAATATAGGACCCCAGTGCAGGCCATGCACAGGGTCCCGCAGGACCCGTCATCTGGCTGGCACTAATTAGGCCAAAAGACACACAGACCCTGAGTGTGGCTTGGAATGTCTTTATTCCACACCAACTAACGGCTAACTGCTGATACCCTGTGTTCCTCTTTGTCCCACCTACTCCCTAGCCCAACATCACTTCCTCAGTAACATGGCCCAAACTGGAGGCCGCCCACACAACGATGTGGAAGAGGCAAATTCGGTCACGTCACGACGTAACACACAGTGGCATGTAAAATGTTACTACATATCTGGAAGAAAGTTTGGGAAGGAAACAGATGTATAAGGCTGCACTCAAAGGCCTCGTGCTCAGGCATTCAGTAATAAAATCATTGTACCGTATGAATGCTACTCTTTCAAAATTTGGTTTTCTTGAATTTAATGGATAAGTGATAGCTGTAAAATCAGAGATTTGCAGCCTGCAGTTCATCCGATGCTTTGCACTAAACCTCTCATGATCTGAAACCATTAACCAAGCTGCCTGGGCCTCATGAAGGCTGTAGCCCAAAACATCTGGGGAGCCAAATGTTCCATTCCCCCGCTGTGAAAGGCAATTGATTAATATATAACAGAAATGAAGTACATGTAATTTTCTATCTTTACTCCATCTTCCACATCCACTCCCTCCACCCTCTTGTGACATTACCAGGTCCGATTTCTTTATTTAGCACATAGGAGGTGACGTTCCCAGCTTCCCAGCCAATCAGTGAGCTAGGAAGGCAAGCATTACCTCACCGTATTGCCTACCTTCTGGGCCCCCAAGTAGCGGGCATTCATCTTCTTCCCGGCAATCTGACTTATGCGCACCCAGTGTCTCATGAGTCCCCCTCCAAGCCCTGGTGTTCTTTCCATCCACAAACACTGACCTGCATCAATCTCACACAACCCTTGCCCACCAAGGCAGTGGCCATCATGGAAAGGGAGAAAAGAGTAGGAGTAGCCGCCATTTTGTTTTGTAATTTTTTTAACTTGAGAAATGGCTACCGCGGTATTTCTCAATTTAGAAAAAAGCTATTAGCGCCATACAAATCACACCGGAGTGATAATAGCTATAACACCCGTGGTTGGCGGCATTACAGTAGGTAAAAGACACTGGGGCCATTAACCTCTGGCAATGCCCCCCACCTCAGGAATGATTGTGTGAGTAGAAAAACAACAAGGACTGTATTGGGAACGTCCTATTGCTGAACTGCACTGTTTTTGCTCAACTATACTTTTTGCTTAGCTGCTGGGTTGCCCACATACGGTGCACATTGCAGTTCGATTAGCAATAGTTACAAGCCTTATAAACTCGATCAATTTGAGGCTGTGGATTTTCTCCTAATTGTGCCTGGAAATCTTTGCTTCTTCTTAGCTTCCTCTGTTGGTAATATGATTTACACTAAACATAATCCAATTTAATGAATGAGAAACGGTAATATGTAGAAGTACAGAAAAGAGGAATTGTGATAATGAAGGTGACTATGACCCAAGAGAGTGGCCAAAACCATGGCTGAAATGAAAAAGTCCCTTGCCCAACTGGACCCCGCCTGCCTTGGTCTCACTGTTTTCATGCTGTAAGTCTTACTGGCCACACTAACCAGTGCAAGGCAGTGTATTTTTGCAAGAAAGATGTTAGCAGCAACATAACTAACTAGAGGAAACTAGATACGGGGACACAAAAACGACTTGGGAAAAGTCACACAGTGGCAAAAATCCCGATGGCGTCAGGTTTCTGGGATTGTAAATAATGCAATATTTTCAAGCAGCTCCGGGTAGTGCAAAACCACATAAGAGATATATAGCACAATGGTTAATAATCACTTTGAGCTTCTGTGCAAAAGTGAACAGTTTCAATTGTGTCTGCCAGAATGTGTGCACATCTTTAGCAACAACCTTTTCATTATTCCATGACATGATAGCTTTGGACAAATTACCAATACTGACATATGCAGGTGGCTCTATTTTTCACATCAAAATAGCATAACATAACATAGCAAATTTAAGACATACTCTGAAGTTTTCTTTCCTCCAGCAAGCACCCAAGTCACTCTATGAGGCCACTGTGGAGACTCATGTATGCCCTGGAGGCCAATCGAGCAATAATGTGAACAATGCCCCCTACCCCGTATTCTCCATCTCAAGAAGTGACCCTGTCAGAAGGGAGCAAAAGTTAATAACATTAATATCTGTTTGGTAAATTTGACTCCAAGTTTAGATACCTCCTCTCCTGTAAACATGACCTGGTAAAGGAACAACTAACTTGGAAGAGTTTTTAAATGAGAGCAGAATTATTTTGTTTGCTCGACCCCAACTAGACTATTGGTCAAATCCAGGAGAAAGATACGCAGTTATGGACCCTGCAAAAATCAGCTGCTTCCTGAAACACGAACTCCCAGCCTCCAAACATGGGAGTGGGGCTCAGCTGTGGACTCCTGGGGGGCACGAGGGTCCCAGGCAATGCCTCTTCAAGTTACATGTTTGCTATACCCCATTCAAGTCTGAATCAGAGCAAATTACTTGACCATTTGAAGAAAAGAGCTGAATACTATGATACAGGTTTCTGACTGGGAGACACTTCAAGCATGAGTGGGGACTTGCTGTCTAGACTTACAGCAAAGTCGATACTTTCCAGAAGATTAATGTGCCATGAACTGCCTTTGTTTATCGGAATCAAATGTATGCAGGGAATGGAAAAGAAACATGCAACCATCTCGTTTGTTCCTCTGCTGTGATTATAGACTGTCCTTGTGGGAAAAAGCACATGAGAGAAACATAGTAAATGGATATAACAAAAAGAAAAGGAAAAGAAAATATGTTTAATCCCATGGACAGTATAGTTACCAGAAGCAATTATCACACTCTGGAATACACAGGACTGTGATGGTGGCAGCAAACCTCTGCTCAGTGGCTCAAAAATCTATAATTACAGCTACTATTGATGCCTTGCTGTCAAGGATGGCAGAGATCTAAAGGATCTGAGGAGCTCTACATGTGAGATCAATTTGGCAACGTTACTTGGACATGTGTGCTAACGGAGAGCAGATCTATCCAGTCAAGTTGTTCCATAGTTTAGGCGTGCAACACGTACTCTCAGGTAATGTTTCACATGTTTTTGGTTCAATGTTACTTCTGCTATTTCTTCTTTTCTATTTTTTTTACCACATTCCAACTTCTCCTCTCTGCCATTCCTACTCATTCTTCCAAATGATACCTCAGCCATGTGCTGGCGAAGACGTTTCTTGTCATCAGTAGGTAGGGTGCTAAATGGGTAGGCCACTATTTAGTTTATGTTGGCCTTTATAGCATGTTACAATTTATTTATGCTGTTCATGATTTGTGCTTTTATAAAATGACTCAAAAATGTTTTTGGAAACTTAACTTAAAGGACAAAAAACTATTGGGAGTTTACATATGTAGACGAGGATGAGCACTGCGAGAGCAGATGGTTTGTGAAAGGGAATTGTTTTCATCATGTGGCAATTGAAAAAACTCCAAGCCAAGTGTGGCAGTGCGGCAATGAGGTAAGAGTGGGTAAGGAGGGGACGAAAGAGGCAATGGTTGAGGGGCATGTTTGCAGGTATTCAAGTTAACTGACTTAGGTGGGGGTTGGTCGACAAAGACACTGCACGAAAATTAAGTGACTTCGAATTTTCCGCCTTTTTACCTGAGCCTCGTCATGTGTATTTTGACAGGGCTTGTGAACAGGCCCTGTCAAGGGGTGGGAGGGAGCCGAGGGAGCCCAGCCCAACTTCCCATGGGTGCCTGGGAACAGGACGACCCCCGAGTCCCCACCCGTCTCCACTCTGGGCCACAGACGAAGCGGGAGACCGCAAGAAAGCACAGCAGCAGGAGACATCCCTGTCATGGGGGTGCTGCAATCCCCACAACACCAGCAGAGGACGCGAGAAGGGATGCGCGGCATCACAGGGGTGGCGTGCTATCCACATCACCGGCAGGCTCCAGCAGACAGTGTCTGCTCAGTCTGTCCCCCCACAGGGAGCCACCACTAACCCACTAGGGAATTTAAATAAATAAAGGCTCCACAAAGGCACTAACCACTATGCCACCATGGGTATTATTAACTATTATTATTAAAGTCCCTGTAGGCCTTGGATGTTCCAGGGTTCCAGGGCCCTCAGCAGGGTCCATGTTGGAAAAGGGGTGGGGCTTACCAGAGTTTTTAAGCCCTCCCATGGCCTTCCCCTGTCACAACCCTTGGAGGCAGGTAAGTGAGTGGACAGGGTAAGTAGGCAATCCTGGGAGGGGGCAGGGTATTTAAGGAGGTGCGTGTCTGAGTTAGTTAGTTGGGTGAGGACATGAACTGATGTAGGACATCCGAGAGACCAGTAGAGGCGAGAGCGATTAGAGTGCAGAGGCTATTGTAAGGAGGGGGTCTGTGCGGGTTTAGAGGTAGAATAGGTTTAGTAGCGACTGAAGTAGTGGTAGTGGTAGAGGGGGTGGTAGTAACTGTTAATAAGTAAAGTAGGTGGTGGTAGTAGCGAGTGAAGGTGGTAGTGAGTAGTAGAAGGGTGTGCAGGAGACCAAATCCCTAGGTGTCCCTGGGGGTCTGACCAGGGGGCTCGCAAGAGAGATGAGCAGGGAACGATATTCCTGAGTGTCTTAGAGAAGTAAAGGTAGTAGAGAGGTAGTGGTAATAGCGGAATAAGAACAGTACTAGAGGGTTCCATGTAATAATGTCACCACAAAAATCTTGCCATGCAAAAATATCGCTGAAAAATTGTCGTTTTTTGTGGCGACATTATTGCATGGAACATGCCGGGGACACTTTTTTTTGTTCTTTATTTTTTATTTTTTTTTTACTTTTTTTTTTTGCCCCTGTCCCCATATATATGGTCACCCAAATAATATCGCCACGACATTTTCCCGGCGATATTATTTACGGCGACCATATATATGGGGATAGTATTACCAGAGACCTATTAGAGGTAGAGCAGGAAGAAGGACAGTGAGTGGGAGAGTAGGGGTAGATATTGGTGTAGACTGAACTTATAAATAGAGAACCAGTAAGAATCGGGAAAAGTAGAGTGAAATGATGAAGGGAAAAAAATGACAGAAGAAGCAGGATATTTGGAGATAGAAGCGGTAGCAATAATAGGAGTGGGAAAGGAAGTAAGATGGAAGGATGTAGGTGGAAAGGCAGAGTGAGAAACTGGAGGAACAGTAACGTGTTGGGAGGAGAACAGCTAAAGAGATAGCGAAGGATCAGGTATGAGATGGTGTGAAAGGTGTGAGCGTGACACTGGGCGAAAGAAGGTACGATTCCCTAATTTATTTCATTTTATTTATTGGGTATTTATAATGCACCTATACACAATGTGTTTCGAGGCACAACAAGACAAGAGGGAGGGGAAAAGGGAGAAGGTGGTACTAGGCCTTGTGACTTTCGGATTGTATAAGTGCAGTAAGAGAAGTGCAGGGGAGAAAGTGAGGGGGGAGCCGATCAGGGCACAGGGCCCGTGAGAAAGAGTGAGTGCCAGGGGAAGCCAGGTGGACAAAGCCAGGGGAAAGCAGAGAGTGCTGGGGAAGGCAGGTCCACGCGCTAAATGCAAGGTAAGGGGTTGGAAGGGCTACAAGGGTGCAGGCCTAGCCAGGCTAGTGACGGGGACGAGCTTGGAAGGGCAAGTACAGGTTCAGTGGGGAGGAGGGGGTTCAGAGGAGACCAAGTGCAGGGGTAGACTGGATTAGAGGGTGCTGGTCCCCTGTAAGACTCTGAAGGAAACAGGCAGCCAGTCAAGAGGCATACAGGGACATTATCAGGGAAGAGGGATAAGTGAGGAAAAAGAGAAAAGGACGGGGCTTGAGAAGCATCCAGAACTTAAGGAGATCCGGCTCAAGTGTGAGAAGGTCAGGGAGGCCATTCCAGTGTGAGGCACCTGCGGAGGAGAGAGATCTACCCCCCACTCTCTGTTTGGCTTCAAAAAGCATCTGAGCTGCAGAGATTTAGAGCTAGATGACCGAAGGGCTCTAGCTGGGAGGTATTTAGGGAGAGGGAGTTGAATGTTGCGGGGTCCCAAGGCCCAGGAAGCCTTGTGGAGGATGCAGAGGGTCTTGAACTTGATCCCTACAGCAACCGGGAGCCAGTGAAGAGATGTTAGGGCTGGAGAGATGCGGTCCCTGGGCTTGTGTGTAAGGATACGTCTTGCAGTCCTGTTCTGGGTTAGTTGAAGGGGGCGAAGGGAGGAGTTAGGCAGATTGAGGAAGAGGCTGTTGCAGTAGTCCAGCCTGGAGAGGACCAGAGCTCTGGAGACATTGAGTTTCTGGAGGAAGGTGAGGAAAGTGAGAATGCCTCTGAGGAGGTGCAGCTGAAAGCGGGTCTTCTTGGCAAGGTCAGTGATGAGAGGAGAGAAGGACAGAGAGGAGTTGAAGATGACACCAATGTTTTTGCATCACAGGATGGTAAGGGGAGGGGGCCCATGAAGAGCTGCCATAGTGTATGAGGGAAAGAAGGAGCAGGGGCCCCGATGAGAAGGATCCCTGTCTTACTGGCATTAAGGAGATTGTTAGAAGTGTGCCATGCCTGAATAGCAGACAGGCATCCTGGAATGAGCGAGGAAGAGGTGGAGGCAGAGGAAGGAAGTTTGAAGGAGAGCTGCGTGTCATCCACATAACACTGGAAGTTAGGAGAGACGGTGGAGGTCAAATTGGCTAGAGGGGCCAGGCAGATGTTGAAAAGCCAGCGCGAGAGGAGAAAGCCCTGGGGGACACCACAGGTGGAGAGTGAGATGGTGGAGAGAAAAGGTCATGGGAAGGTTGGTCCGGGAGGAAGGAGGTCAACCAGTCCAGAGCCAGGTCTGTGATGCCAAGCGTATCATGGAGCCGATTTTTCAGGGTGGCATCACTGAATGTAATAAAGGTGGAGGAAAGGTCAAGAAGGATGCGAACGGAAGGAGAGCTAGAATCGAGATTAGGGAACAAGTCTTCAGGGGTGTTCGGCAGAGCAGTTTCTGTGCCTCTGGCAGCTCTGAAGCCAGACTGGTGGTTGTGGAGACAACCAACAGATTCAGTGTGGTGGATAAGCTGGGAGATTGTGATTTGATTTGAATCACTTATATCGTGCACCTGACGAACTCAATCATATCTGGGCGCAGCTGAAGCAAAAAAAGAATATACTTGATAGATCAATCATCTGATACAAGGATTCTACCAGATTCCAAAGCCACTGATGAACAAGCTAGCCAACCATGTTACCAAGATTCCCATATTTACTGAATACATATGTTTTCAAAGCTTTCCGAAAAGAAGTAAGTGTTTTTATTGCTTGGATTTTCATTGGGAGCTTGTTCCACAGCTTTGGACCTTATACTGCAACTCTCCAATCACCCCTAAAAACATATTTGGAATGGGGGACTTGCAGCAACAGCTTATCACAGGAGCATAGCTGACAAGATGGTATATACAGATTAATTATGTCCACAAGATAGCTAGGAGCTATCTGATTGACACATTTAAATATCATACAAAGGATTTTAAAATCAATGTGCTCCTTCACTGCAAGCCAATGCATTGACCGGCACAAATCTGAAATCGGAGAAGATTTAGAAACCCCAAAGATAAGTCTAACAGCCAAATTCTGGGCTTTTTGCAAACTCTGGACTTGGGTGATTGGAATACCTGTCAACAGAGCATTACAATAGTCCAGGCGTGAGTTGATAAAAGTTCCTACGACTGCTGCATGGTCCTCTGCTGACATAAAAGGAAGAACGTGTCTTAACACGCGCAGAGTACTACAAACGGATTGAACTTTAGCGCTCACCTGCGCTTTACTCCCCTGATCCTCCTCCCGAACAGCCTACTTTTTTATCTTTGGAGCTAAAGCCAGGTGGGAGCCAAAGAAACAGGGAGATGGGACGCCTGCATTCCTCAGGCCAATGTTTCAGGCCAAACAACGCCCCTTCAGTTTTCACAGCACGCAAAAGGAGCCGGTTTGAGAACATCCATGCATGAACTTCTTTCAGGCAACCTTCAACTATCTTAAAGGTCTCCTCTGTCTTCCCAACCTTTATGAATACCTGAGTATCATCAGCATATGAGTGACATTTCACATCATATTTCGGCAAGAGGTCTCAAATATAAATTAAAAAGAAGTGGAGAGAGAGGGGAACCCTGTGGGACACCACAGGTCTGTAAAGGAGAGTCTGAAAGATAATGCCCAACTCTGACCCGTTGTACATGATCTGACAAAAAGGACCAAAACCATCCCAGGGCTTGTTCAGAAACATTTCCGATCTCATGATACAGTGATCCACCATATCAAACGCTGCTGACAGATCTAACATAATCAGAAGCGATAACTCCCCCTGATCGGCCACCTCAAGACGGTTGTCCCGCACAGTCAACAGGGTTGTCTCATTACTAAAGCCAGGGCGAAAGCCTGACTGAAGGGGATCCAACAGAGATTCTCTTTCCACATAATACTGCAATTGAGATGTTACAATTTTCTCGAGAATCTTGCCTGGCCAGCGTAGTCCTGCCACTGGTCGATAGATCTGCAGATCTTCAGGATCCAGTTTAGATTTTTTTAGAAGAGGAGTATCCACTGATTTCTTCAGCATTGTAGATACCAAGCCAGAGAATAAAGACTTGTTAACAAAGTCAGTCAGATAAGGTGATATATCTAAAGGAAGCCTTTTAGCTACACGGTATGGCATGGGGAATTGTCGTTAGTGGGCTTCAAGTACTGAGGAAGAGACTGTTCTGTCTCTTCCTTTACCTGGGAAAAAAGAAGGGTTCCCTAGCTGGTGGAACACCAGATTCAATGGATTCCCTGGAATCGTTTCTAAGCTCAAATTCAGTGGAAGATGATTGTGTAATCTGTTCCTGAATCAACTCAATATTTTTGAGAAAAAAGGAGCTGAAAACATCTGCCTGAATCTGAGAGGCTTCTGGAGCCAAAGAGGTGCATTTTGGTTGAACTAAGTTAGTAATAACAGAGTATAATTCTCTTGGTCTATTCATAGCCCGAAATTCGATTTGGCTTTAAAGATGGCTTTTTTATAGGTGGCCTGTGCTACCTTAACCATCTCAATAAGGTTGGGAGTTCCAACCCTCCTCCATTTTTTTCAAAAGATCTAAGATGTTGGCGCAAGGTGAGAAGTTCTTGTGTGAACCAGGAGGATTTTGAGTGTTTTTTGGGTTTACCCTGTTTCAAGGGAGCAACCCGATTACAGATGTTTTCCATAATAACCATCCATCTATTAAAAACATGTCAGAAGTCCAGGAAGAGTTGATTAGATTTAGCACATTTTTTAATTCATTACCAGAGATCTCCTGCAAATCTTTCAACCTCTGGAATTAAACATGAATGGGGTTTGAATTTCCCGAAAACCCTGTTCTGGCCACTTAAACCTAAACATTCTTGCTGCGTGGTCAGACTAAGGAACAAGAAGTGCACCTGAAAATTCTATACTCTCTCCTCTATATAGAAGAACTTCAAAACAATGTCCCTGATTATGCAATGGAGATACTACCAGTGGTTTTAACTCATGAATGGATAAAATGTCCAGTAGTTGTTTGGCATCGCGAGATGTGGCATCATCAAGCCAAATATTGAAATCACCCAAGCAGAGCAACTCCTTATGTTTGCTTCCAGTATCTATTAGAAACTGGTCTAATTTATTTAAAAACATTTTTGCTGGAACCGATGGTCGATATCCAAAAGTAATTATTATGGCTTTTGTTGGTGAGCACCAAATACAAGCGTGTCTATCTGTGTGGAGGCTTCCCAATCTAACACTTCTATTTGGGACAGTGTAAGTAAAGATTTAAGAATTACTGCATCCACGCCCCCTTTCCAGTTAATTTTTATTTATAAACTGGATGGTATAGTCTTCAGGGACTAATAAATGAAACATGGCCTGTGGCGAATCAATGAACCATGTTTCAGTAATAAACATGCAATCCAAATCATGAGTCTCAACGAAATCATGAATTTCGAGAGCATGTTTAACTGCTGACCTGACATTCAGTAGGGTCAGTTCAATAAGCCCTCCATTCTTTCCTGTGTTTTACATGGAATTCTAATATTGGCCAGCTTCTCCAGGAGTTTGCCTAGGAATGTGGTAATGGAGATAGGGTGGTAGTTTGCCAGACTGGAAGGGGCGGCAGATGGCTTTTTGAGGAGAGGGTGCCCAAGGGAGTGCTTGTGAAATGAGGGGAAGGATCCAGTAACGAAGGAGTGATTGAAGAAATTGGCCAAGGCCGAAGCAAGAGAGGCAATGTTGTTCTTGATAGTTCTGGAGGAGCAGGGGAGAAGCTGTTTGGATGAGACTTTTATAGAGCGGACTTGTCTCGAAACTTCATCAGGTGTTATGGGAGGAAAAGAGGAGAGTAGGAGGGTAGACAAGAAAGGGCAAGGGAGGCACGAGAGCAGGCGAGGGAGAAGGGCTAGGAGTAGAGGAGAAGATTTCTTGAGTTTTAGAAATGAAGTCAGAGGCCAGAGAAGTGCAGAGGTCAGGAAAGGCAGAAGAGAAGTGGAGACTGCTGCAGGGTTGGTGAGTTCCTTGCAGATTTTGAAAAGTTCAGCCGTGTTGTTAGTGGCCACAGAGATGCAGGCTTGGATATAGGCCCTCTTCTTCGAGCAGATGGAGAGTCTGTATTGCCTTTGGAGCAGGCGGCAGGCCAGTTATCAGAGGATGTGCTTGAAGCCTGCCACTTCCATTCAACTGCTCTGCACTTGTGTTTCACATCAGGAGTTGCACTTGGAGGCAAGTTTCACGTGGATCCTCATGACAGGGGCAAGGATGTCCAGAGTGTTGGAGATGGAGAGTTGAAGGTTAGTAAAGGCTGTGTCAGAGTGAGAGTCAGTGGGAGGAGCAGGAGGGGGTAAAAGCAGCAACTGACACACGCTTCATAGATCGAATGATGTAGAAGGAGGCTGGCAGTGCAGGAGGGGGCTTAGCAGGGGGACCCTAGAGGTCCTGGTGAGAGGGCAGGAGAGAATGATCAAACCAGGAGAGAGGAGTAATGAGAGGGTTGGAGATCGGGATGTCTGAAGAGATGAGAGCATCCAAGGTGTGTCTGGCCGAGTGCGTCGGACCAGAGTTCTAAGCAATGACAGGAGAGGGAAGGTTAGAAGATCCCTGGGGAATCAGGTAGCCATCGTTTTAGGGAAAACACCTAAAATATTAAGAGAAGAAAGACAGCTAGGGGATACCGATCGTAGAATTACTAACAGCCCACTAGCAACATCTGGGCTAGGAAGGTGGGACCCAAGCCTGGGGAAGTCGAGAGAGAAAAGGGCCGGCTCCAGCATCAAATATCCCCAACCGCATCGGGCACCAAAGAACCTTGCGAATCAGCCATTCTGACCATCAAAAGTCTTTAACACCCTTGAATTTACTCTATTAGTCTTCCTGGTTATTTGTTGCGGGCTGCCCCGTTACAGTAGATTCAGCAAAACAACCATTCAGTTAGTATAGAATATTTGTGTATAATGTTTAAAACCAATACTTTCTATGAATGTATTTGTATAACTACAGATTTAATTTCAGGAAATGGCAGCCAGAACTGAAATTAACCTGGACTACCAAATTAAAGTGTAATATTGACAGATGCTTTGAATTGAACATGATTGTTTTCTGCTTGATCTGCAAATGGGAAGGTTTACCAGCACTGCTCCTATGGACTCTTGTTTCGTTTCTCAAAACCTTCCACCCTTTGCTCTTCCACTGCTGTCTATTCTTTCCCTTCTATCTTCCTTCTTCTTCCATCTTCTATTTTGAGCTCTTCCTTCTATTTAACTTCTGCCACTAAGGTTTCTGGACTGGTTTCTCCCTCTGATTCCTTCTCCGCTCGCTCTCCTGACCCATTCTTCCTACCATTCTCCGGTCTCCCTCTTCACTATCACCCTGCACTCTGGTGTTGGCACTATTTCCTTTAAAACTGCTTATATTTGTAACACCCTCACTCAAAGTCACCTCTCTCATTCCATCTCTCGTCTCTAATTCCTTTCCAGATCATGGAACGTCTTGTACACTCCCGCCATGGCTCCTATCCCAACGCTACTCATTCTTCTATCCCTTCCAGTCTGGTTTCCGCCTTTCTCTGTCCACAGGAACTGCCTTACTTCATGTTAACAATTTATTTTCTTAGTACTTTTTCGTAAGCTAACAGAGCTTCTATCTTCGTTCTTTTGGATCTATCTGTAGCTTTCAATACTGTCAACACTGTCTCCTTCTTGAAAATCTTCCTCTATCTGTAGCTTTCAATACTGTCAACACTGTCTCCTTCTTGACAATCTTCCTTCTCTCTACATTTCTGGCTGCACTCTTTCTCGTTTCGGTTTCTCCCTTTCTCACTGATTCTCTTTTGCTTCATGGCTTAACACCCATTCACCTCTCTCTCCTCCTCGTATAAGTGTTCCATAAGGGTCTGTCTGGCCTTCCCTCCATCTCCCTATATATCTTTTCTTTCTGCTGCCTACTTTCATGCTTTGGATTCCACTCTCCCCTGATTGCAGGTGACTCAGGTCTTTTCGTCATTTCCCTCCTTTTCTGACTTTGTCCATGCATCCTCTTGTCTTTCTGTCCTTCCAGCCTGTCTCCTTTCCATCGATGCTTCTAAGTCTGAGGTCCTATTCCTTCCACCCTCCACCTACTCTGTCTCCTCTATGTGCCCTCCTATTTCCCTTCTTCCTCTTCCTATCCCTTTTTCCACTGTCCACGTTATCTCTGCATGATATGTCTCATCTCTTTTGTTCAATTGCCAGATTTCACTTCTCGACGAACACGCACGCACCAGCTCCTCAACCTCTATCGCATTCATCCTTTCCTCATGCTTGATACAGTTAAAGTCTTCTTCTGTGTACTAATACTCTCTTGCTGCAATACTGCAATTCTCTTCTCTTTGATTCCCCTAGGATTTCCCTGCTGCCCTTATAGATACTTCAAAATGATACTGCTTGCTTGATGTTTACTTTTCCTCGCTTTGTACGCCCTTCTTCCCTTCTTTGCGAGCTTCACTGTCTTCCTACATCTTCTCACATTTCTTTGTATTATATTCCAATCTACACCGATCCCTTCCCACGTCCCTTGTGCTCTGCTTCCTTATGCCCCTGCCGTCCGCTGCTCCTCACCACTCCTTCTTGCTTCTTGCCATATCTCTATGTCGCTTCCCATTCATGTGCAATTACCTTCCTTTCTCCTTTCACCTACCCTTTTCATGTTTAACCAAAAATGAAAACCCATATCTTTCCCATCCCTTGGCTTTCTGCTTTTTTTCTGGCATCATGACATCTTTCTCACCTATTACGTCACCATCACATATCCCGCAGCATTATATTGTTTTCATTGTCATTCAGATTTTTTTTGTGAGGCACTTTGGATAGAAACATTATAAAACATTCTATAAGTAGGCAAATTAATGTTTAAATGGGGCATTACACAAGGAGTTGTGGGACGATGCCTAAGGGCTTCTGTGCACTCTACAAATGTTAATAAATAAATAAATGAATAAATAACACCAGAGATTGGATGACCAATGATAGGTCTTCTGGAGTAGCACGACATCAGGGTATGGGAACCATGGAGATGTTTTTGGAGGGCAAGAACTTTTCTGGACAGTGGATAATGTTATCCCGGCAAAAATAAAGTCTGCTTAAATGTATTAAATGGGGGCAGTGAGCCCCCCCAGATTCCAGGCCCTTGTTCTGTGCCATTATATAAAGTTGGCCTCTGGTCTTGCTCTTCTGTAGGTAAAAGGTGGCTTGGTATCAGGTAATAATGTCCCCATACATAATGTCGCTGGAAAAAGCCATTAGCGACATTATATTTGGGGATCTATGGGGACGGGTTGCAGGGAATATCCCCTTTATCAGGATACCTTTTTGCAGGGACATTATTACATGGAACCGGTGGCTTGAATTGACCTAATTAGGTTTGGCACAAGAATGTTATTCACTATATATATTATAATGTAGCTCTGCTATAACCTATTGTGCTACAGTGCAAATGTTGATGTTTTACGATTGACCAATGCCATTAACACCAGAGGCCAACATAGAATGGTAAATGGGAATCCAATAGAGGCTGGACATCTAGCCTACGCACTCCTAATGGTATCAGGTAATAATGTCCCCATACATAATTTCGCCTGGAAAAGCCATTGGCGGCATTATATATGGTGACATTATGTATGGGGATGTCCCCTACTCCCCCTGTAAAAAAAAAAAAACATTTGGGGGTTGCCAGCTGTCCCCCGCATGTTCAATGTAATAATGTCTCCACAAAAAATGGCGACTTTTTTGTCAGGAGACATTTTTGCGGGGACATTATTACATGGAACCCTCCTAACTATACACATCATCAAGGAGTTACGCATGACTTTGAAGTTCCATCATGTTATCAAGCTAATCGGTTTGCGGTCTCTTGCTTATGCATAGTCAGGCAGCTCCTCTAGGTAACATAAGTAGCCTGGAGTTGGTTAAAGCCTACTATTTAAGGCAGTGCCTGGAGGCCTCTGCTATTACAGACTGTGCTATATAAAAACACATCACCATTATGCAAGGTTTGGTGTGTTCTTCTATCCATGTATAGTAGGGTGGAAGATTTCTGGACAATATCTTCCTCGTATCCGTGCAGAATAAAGCTTTCAAAGAGAGGCGCGCGTACATGATTGAAAGGGATCAAGAAGGCGATTAACAGTGGCAAATATATCAGATTGATTGAAAAAGTAAAAGCCGTCCATGCCATCCAATCGGCATTCGACTTGGAGATGGGTTTGAATCAGATTGAAGGTGGCGCTTCAAGTTGGATTCATTCCTCGATCTCTGCCTCGTGCACAGCTTTCCCGATGCACAAGACACTCATGTACGTACTCAGTACGATGTGCTGTTAATTACATTCTGGTGAGGGTTTAATGAGAATAAATCTGCCAGTCGCTGGCAGGGCTTAACAAGTCCTTGATCTGATGTGAAGTGCAACGTGAGCATTCGCATTGCATTGATGGCGCTGTAGAAAACCGCACCGGATTCATCTAAATCTAAAAAAAGCTGAATGTAGGTTTCATTTCACCTTGGTTTTAAGAAGATACCTTTCATCAGGCTAACTCATAATGTGTGGATGTGTTTAGAATGCACTTCTGAACCTCGTATGGTCAGGACGGAGAAGAAGATCTGCCGAGAGTTCCCGCGGCAAGAGCCTAGATGATGAAGAGATGCTTCGGCTGCCATGGAGCCAGTAATTTGGAAGAAGGTAACTTGGCTTAAAAAGTGAAATTGACACGAGGAGACACAGATGATTCCCGGTCTCTGGAATCAATTTTCAGAAGGCATTAGGGTTAGGCCCAAACTGTTATAAACCCAAGAACCATGGTTCTAATATGACACCATGGAGGACCTGCTGCTGGAAGCTGCAGATTAGGTTACACAGTAACATAAACCCTTGGTCTCTATTTAATCTGGTTTATAGAGTCAGAAAGGCTGTTTGGACCCAGCCTTTGTTCCTGCTTTATGCTACGAGGTCTTAAAGTGCTCAGAAAATGTGGAAATGTTTATGGTTGGCCAATACTGAACACCCAAACAAACAAAATGATTATATATCTCCCCGTCATTGTAAAACAGATAGTACATAGGTTAGGTTTTTCATGTGAATCTTCTGGCTGAGTTCTTGACTCCCCAAATTGGCCTCTCAGCTCCATCTGTAAATTTGGCCTGGCTACATGTTAAATGTATGTAATTAAATATCATGTCTTTATTATGGAGATATTGGTGTTAGTGTCCATTCGTGTCTGAAATTCTTGGGCAGTCACTCAAGCCATGCTCATTCTCTTAATTAAATTTGGGAAGGCAGCTATGAGATCTGGCCGAAAAGGGAGAGTTTGGAACCATGATCACGTTTGTCAGAAAATTGGTGGACCCCCTTCAAATGGCATTCTTCTGTCCTGAACACATATTATCAGGTATTACCCAAATTGTTCGTTTACAATTGTTCGAATGAACAATTGACCGAATTTAAAGGGTCACAATTGACCTTTTCACAATTGACTGTATATATATATATAAATATATATATATATATATGTATCTGTTTGGTAATATATATTTATTTATATATATAGGGGTTTTGGGGGGTTTGGCGTTAGGTGGGGGTTGTGGGGGGTTCCCCCCACATATATGTTACAATTGACCTTCACAATTCGGTCAATTGTGAAAAGGTCAATTGTAATTCGAACAGTTGTAAAACAAACAATTCGTATACAACCTATTATCACCTTGGCGGTGGTGCTGTCTTTATGGGCATTAGCTACTAGTTTGTAAAGGGCCGCATTTCGAGCCTGGCATAGTCTTGACATAAATGCTGACCCCTTAACCCAGCCTCCTTTCCCCTCCACCCCCCCTCCTCGACTTCCCCCTCATCCACCTTCATCGCCGGCACCTCCCAAAGGCCAGCTATAGAAATGGAGATGGGACTCTAAGTAGTTATCTTCACCTATTCCAAGGCAGCCATCTTTGAGTTTTTTCTTGAGAAACTGCTGGCATACTGTTTCTCAAGTAAAAGAAGGTTAGCCCTATAAGCGCCCCAGACCTTCTAGAGAGCTGTCAGTAGC
Organism: Ambystoma mexicanum; assembly: GCF_040938575.1. Classification (NCBI taxonomy): domain Eukaryota; kingdom Metazoa; phylum Chordata; class Amphibia; order Caudata; family Ambystomatidae; genus Ambystoma; species Ambystoma mexicanum. The sequence goes on along the minus strand of NC_090927.1, from coordinate 1,236,556,703 downwards.
TATAACGATATTATAGGTGGGCTTTCCCAGGCCCGGTAACGGCACTGGAGACCTTATTAAAGCTGTAACTTAGTCGCCGGGCCGTTGCCAATTAGGAATCGCCAATGATGCTGGTATTTTTGCTTACTTGGGTGAGGATTAGGGTGTCTTTAAATCTCTCTCTGAGTTAGTCCTTTTAGAACTCAACTGTGGGCACAGCCGTCTCCCATTGAAGCACAGCGAAGTAGTGTTCAAAGAAAGGGGTATGTTCGGGGTGTGTGGCTAGTGGGTAGCGGGTGAAGGGTTGGGAGGGTTGAAATGCATTTGTAGTGTTCCTCCCTTTTTCCTCTTTGGCACAACTGTCAGGTTTTACTCTAGGACATTCCACTCCTACAGAGAATCTTATCTCCTGCCTGGTCCCGCACTTTAGGCATAACAACTGACTTAAAATGCCTATGTCCTCTTTAGTCATGGTGAGGGAAAACATGTGCCCTGATTTCTCCATGGTTTCCTTTCCATCCTCACTTTCATGCCATCTTTTCCTCGCACTCTCTCACTACTTCCCTCCCTAATCTACTTTCTCTCCCTCCCTGTCTTCCCCCCAGTGCTCTGAAGTAACCACAGGGTACCATTAGGTGCCTATCAAGCAGCCTAACCTTTATCGATATAGCATGACTCTCATTCTTTCCCTCCTCTAAAAACGTCTTACGTTTGTCCCACACCGTACCCTTTGCCTTTTTTTACCCTTTTGTGCTTTGAAGTGCCTCATTGCTGTGTTAAGCGCTACTTTAGTAACCATACATAAATACATAAACAATTGAAAAATGCTAAATTCAATGTTTTCTACTCCCTACGTGTTTTAGGATTCTAACTTTCATCTCCTTAATGTCTTGTCCTGGGCTAAAATCCTTCATCTGAGGTGTCTGTATTCCTGTGGGTACCGGTGTAGCGGCATGTGTTCACTTCTGTCTGAATATCTGCCATGCTCCGGCCACAATGGAATACACCATTTGTCAGCCAGATCAATACATTTTGAAATACCATTATTGGCGCATCCCCCTTATTAAAAGAACTAGAAAAAGGGGTTTGGATATAGGCACGTGCGTGGGATAGCTGTATGGATTGGTACTAATACTACGCGTAGCCTTCGAACGTAACCCACACTGTGATAGGTTGAACCCAACGAAAAGTAACCAATTCTGACTCAAGCTTAGATTTAACAAATGTTTCAGCAAAATACACTTCAAATGGATTGGAAAATAAATACAGTTCATAAAACATCTATAACTGTTCGTGACGTGTGTTTTGAGTATACTTATTCATTTTATTTATTTATTTTTCATTTGTAAAAGTGCACAAAGCCCGGGGGCAACTAGTCGCTGGTTACAGATATATTAGGTACATTCGCATAAAATGAATTGAAGAGATGGGTCTTTAGGCGTTTCCGGAAACTGAGCTAGGATGTCTCAGAGCATATGTGCAGGGTTAAGTTGTTCCAGAGGTTGGCTGCCACAGTTGGGAAGCTCGCGTCACTGGCTCTTTTGCGTCTGAATCTAGGTTTCACCAGACAGTGGCTCTGGGTGGATCTCCAGGTCTGAATGATGTATGAGGAGTGATTTACTGGGTTGGGTAAGGTGGGGCACTGTTGGACAGACATTTATGTGTGATTGAAAGGATTCCGAATGTAATCCACTCTCTGACAGGGAGCCAGTGTACAGATCACAGAGCTTCAGAGATGTGGTCAAATTTGCTTAGGGCCAGTGCTGCCTGGAGGGCATTGTTTTGTATGACCTGGAGAATATTTATGTTTTTATCAGATGAGCCACAAAGCAAGGCATTACAATAATCCAATTTAGAACCTACAAGTGCTTGTGTGAAGGGGAGGTGGTTACCAGATGATAGGAACGGTTTTCTCACTCGTATCAATTTGGTGGCGTAAGATGCCGAAGTGGTGATGTGGCTGATTTAGCGTGACATGCTTAATGAGGCATCAAAGTAGACTCCAGGGTCTTTACAGATGGTGAGACTGGAATTTTATGGCCATCAACGGTGAAGAACCTGAATGCTGAGTCCAGGTGTGCCACGGTGGGTGGAGCCCCAACAGGGATGTCATTTCACCAAAATGCCAGGGGTAGCAGAAGTGACATCACATGACCCTTGACCTCAGATGGATGACATCACAGGAAGTGATGTAATTTGACCCCACCACAAAATGTCATCACGGGAAGTGATGGAACACAACCGTTTACCCCTTGACAAAACAGGAAGTGGCATCACATAGCATTGTCTCTAAGTACACTATGAAAAATATGGCTACTATCTTACTGTAACGTGATATACATTTCATACAAGAATGGATCACCATATGTATCAGCAGAAAAAACATGCTATAACTGCAACTTGCGAAAAGTAAAATACATAGGGCCTCATTCCGAGTTTGGAGGTAATCATGGCGCTATCAGCGCCATGACTACCTCCAATACCAGTACCGAGTCCGCCCTCGTTCAATGGGGACTTACCGGTCTATTCTGACCTTTGCAGGACCCGTAAATCCCCATTGAAAAAGCCATTCCCCATTCCCATTTGAGCCCCCATAGGGGGGAGGATTTTGTCTGCATTGTAAATTTGAGGTGTTTAAGAACAGACTAAATCAGTGACTCACCCCCTGAAGTGTGCCTGAAATAAACCTTTAATGAGCCTAGCAATTATTGTATAGAATTCTAGAAAGACAAATAGCCACATGAGCCCAGGAGCTTCAAATTGTAAAAAAAAAATAAATAGCTATATATATATATATATTATTTTTAGGGTTAGCCAAGGAGATCACGGGGATAGCAAGGGAGACCTCAGGCAACCCCTAAATGATGTCCCTGAGCCCCAACAATGAAGAGCTCCGTCTTTTCATCATTCAAACATAGATTATGTTGGGCCATCCAATGTTGAATTATTTTGTAGATTTTGTTTGCACTCTCAGGGCCTCATTACACGGTAGGCGGTAAGGGATTACCGGTACCGGTAAGGGCACCAGTACCGGTAAACCCTTACTGCCTTACTACGAGGTCCCTTTGCGGGACCCGACCTTAACGGCTGGTGTAGACCAGCCGTTAAAGTTGGGACCCGCAAAGGGACCTTGGTGCTAATTACGGTACCGCAATTTGCGGTACCGTAATTAGCTCCTTCACCATTGCCATTGAGCCCTATGGGGCAAAAATGGGAATGGGGAAGGGCCATGGAGAAAGGGGGAATTACCGCCCCGCCAACCTTGGAATGGGGTGGTAATTCCCCTTTTCTCCATGGTGGTACCGGTATGGTACCGGCAGCAACTATGGTGCTAATAGCACCATGTTTTACTGCATAACGTGTAATGAGGCCCTCAGAGTCTCATCGTCGGCATAGTTTGTGAAGGTAATACACAGAGCGTTGAGGTGGTCAAATAATGGTTTGGTGTAAATGTTATACAAGGTGGGAGAGACACATGAACCTTGGGACACACCGACAGTGGGTGTAGCTGACTCTTCATCGCAGAAGACTCTGGAGGATCAGTTGGCCAGGAAGGAAGCAACCGAGTTGGCAGCTTCAGGGGAGAAGCTTACAACCTTGGTGAGGTTGCTATAGAGGGTTTGGTGGTTGACTTAGTCGAAGGCAGCTGATAGGTCCAGGAGGAGAAGGAGAGAAAATGTTCCTGCATCATTGGCCTCGTCAAGCTGATTCTTCAAGTCAAGGAGTGCTGTTTCAGTCCCATGGCGGGGGCGGAAGCTTGACTGTCGAGGACTAAGGATATGGTAGGTTTCCAAGAAGGCTTGGATTTGGGTGTAAGCTACTTTATCAATTATTTTCAGAAGGAAAGACACTTTGGTGATGGCCCTATAATTGGTGTGGATAGTGGGCTCCAAGGAAGGTTTCTTGAGGAGGAGGTGATCCATGACTCTTTCTGGCAAGTCGGGATGCTGCAGGAATTGAATGAAGAAATTACAATGGCAGTGATAAGGGGGATCAGAGGGTTGCGCATTACTTTACTAAAGTGGCAGGGCAGATGTCACCCGTGCAGCAGGATGGATTGATGCCTGCAATAATAGTAGCTAAATCAGGCTCTGAAATAGGTTTCAATTTGAAAGGTTGGGCGATAGGGGTCGGATTGCTGTGGGGATGACCAGACCAATTTGTGGAGTAGCTGGCGAGTTTGGCTTAAATTTTATCCTGAAGTTGTGTGACTTTATTTGTTAGGGTTTCTTGAATTTTGTTGCACCAAATAGTGTCTTTAGTGACATTAGAGAAAGCAGTGATGGGGATTCGAACTCTCCTAGGATGCAGAACAATTCTCGGGTGTTAGAAGCGGCTTCAGTAATTCTCGTGTTGTAAGTAGTTGCTTTAGATTTGTAGATGTTATTTTTCTACATTTCTGCTGCTTCTGTGAATCGTGCTTTATTGTGGCTCATAGGAAGTTTCTGCCAGGCGGCTTCTGCAGCCCGTTTGTTTGCGCGTAGAGATTCTAGTTCGGCTGTGAACCAGGAGTTGCTGTGTTTAGGGTTATTGGATTTCCGTGGCTTGAGTGGGGCGAGAGTCTCGACAGCTTTGGTAAACATAGTGTTGTAGTGATCAACAAGAGCCTTGATGTCTATGTTAGTGGGTATGTGGGGGAAAGCAATGGGAGTAGGCGCTCTTTTGTCAGATTGCGGGAGCTACGAACTATGGTAGGGGGCAGCGAGCTGGGCATTTCTGGGTGGCTGGGGGATAGGGATAGAGAAGCTAATACAGTGGTGGTCAGTCCAGGGGCAGGGTGTGTTAGAGAGGATGGAATGTTACAATTATGGTCCAGATTCCAAACAAGTATTCGGCCATGTATGTGGGAAGGGTCTTGGACAAGTTGGGTGCATCCAAAGGCAGTCACCGTTTTGGTAAGGGATGCCAAATCTGAGTCTGTCGAGTCATTGTAACCTAGATTGAGATCACCTAGTGAAGAGAGGATCCCAGGAATGCCTGCCCCTCCTCCCCCCATGAACATGGCAGGCCAAAGAGAGTCAGGAACACTCAAAGTCACTCATAATTCTTTGGACAAACCCCAAGTGCACCACTGACTGGCACGTATACAGAGAGGTATCCCTTCAGACAGCCATTTCAACCATATCCAGTGCATATCCTTACAGATCCAGGGATCCTAACGGAGATCTTGAATCCAAACACTATAATGGACTGTATCGATTAAATACTGAGAAAACACAGAGCTGACGTCACTAGTGACACCACGACATGGTAACGTTAGTCATGAAGAACACTCCCAGCCCTGCACAGCATTACACAAAGACACACTTACATACACGTAAAACATGCTTCCACAGTTCTGTAGGTAGAGGACAGGTACATTTATATACTGTCAAAGCTTTATTGTTTTTCTCATTAGCCAAATGCAGTAATGCTAAAATGCAAGGCAACAAGAGATCCTGAGCAAGCTTGTAGATGCTTAAGGCAAATTAACTCTATGGGACTACATGAGTATATATGGAGCCTGGTAGGACCATGTATGATTAACTTATAGATAACATAGCACAGTACGAGCATGTAGAAATCACACTAGAAGTCTAAGGAAAATTACAGAAGGCCTCAAGCCACAGGATACCAGACAGGACAAGCAGGCTCAGGCTGCATGAAGTGAAGACCGAGCTTGCAGCCAAGGTCAGAGATAAACAGCTGCACGAAAACTGATTCAGATGGTCTCCAAATCCTTGGTCTTGAGCAAGCAGAACTTGACCAGATCAAAAATATCCCCCGCGTCTAGGCTCTACAATAACAGCTGTTATTATTACCAGATTTACTAGTATGCAATCATGCACAACTGTGCATTACTCATAGACATACTATTAACATGGGAATAAGAAATGTCTTCAACCACATGGCCAAGGTGTGCCAGTTTACCGAAATTATTTTCCTTTAAAAAAAAAAAACATGTTTTAATATCGTTTTTCATGCCAGGGTCCAGCCTCTAAGCGCAGGCATGGAAATCATGTGGCTCCACATTATCTTATTTCCAAAACAACTTATTAATTTATTATTATTATTACTATGTCATTTATTGTGTGCGGACCTAGCTTTGAGAAGCAACAGAGCGCTTTACAGAGGTATACAACAATACAGCTACATAACGGTAACAACAGGTGCATTGCCCCTGGGCTATCCGCCCTGACCAGATGCCCCACTGCCAGCATTATAGCATTAGTGAGGAAGATTGTGCATGTTCTTGGTGTTAGCAGTGCAGAGGCAGCAGTACTGCCTTTTCCGGGCCCACTTCACAATTCAGAATGACCACAGTCCACCTAGATGGTTGCGTTAAGCAGGGGAGAGCACACACACATAGTTTTCTGCTGGGATGTCAGTTGGCAGTGGTATATTCTGATACTCGGACACCTGGGCAACACAATGGGAATGTTAAAGAACCCTCCTTTATGGCTGATGTGAACATGCACCTAAAGGACATTAAGACATGAGCCTTACGCACTCCATTGTACACTGGGGATCGATGTGTGCGAATGTGTGAGCGTCGCAATATGGCTGCAAATATGCCCTAGATCCTGGGGTGATGAAGAACAGAATGGGCCCCATTACGAGTTTGGAGGTAGCCATGGCTATTAGCTATTAGCACCATGGCTGCCTCCAAACCGGGCTCCATTACCGGGTTCCTTCAATGAGGAATAACCGGGTCATTCCAACATTGGAGGACCCAGTAATTCCTCCTTGAAGGAACCATTCCCCATTCCTATTTGAGCCCCCATAGGGCTCAATGGGAATGGGGAGGGAGGTAATAACGGACACATTACGAATGGCCCATGTGATGCTGGAAATGCATCGGAGGGACAGGGCCTCCGTATCCTTGTCCTTTACTGCTTTTTATCGTGTGTTCTGTCGTGTTTTCCGCGCACAATTTCATGTGGGACTCCTGGCGGTGCAGCTCTCTTTCTTTTGGTTTGGCGAACGGACCCGTGGGATACCCTTATGCCACCCATGGGTGGCGGTACAACCCTGTGCCCCTAGTGTATGTTTTTGGGCACCTGTGGGTGGCCCGAAGAGCAGGGTATGGGTTGGTGGCAGCTCCATGCTGAATTTGACAGGTGCGCGGAGTATCCTCCATTTTGGGATACCCCGGCCCTGCCATTGGAATCAATTGATTCCTGATGGAAAACAAGATGGCCCCGGTGGCCTCTTGCTTTCTATTACCCATTACCTTGTTTTCCCAAAGTCCTGGGAAGCCCTGACTCTGTCCCTTTCCCCTGACTGGCTGTTGGGTGGAAATGCCATATATGGTGTTGTTGTGAAGGCCCGGCCAGACTAGCTGGAGCCTTACCGGTGATGTATGTTGTGGGTACCTCCTGTGGGTGGGACCTGGGTGAATAGAGTGTGTGACGAATATGCATTCTGTGTTGTGGATGTCTAGTATCTGGTGGTTGACACAATGACTGAGACAGCCCTGCCCGAAACCGGTATGAATGCAGCTTGGAGTGTTGAATGGCTCGGTACTTGTTCCAATACACATAACTTGTGTGAGTGTCTGGAGAAAAGTGAATGGCCTGAATACCTTGTGTGCCTGATTGGCTGCCTGCTTGCTTGAATGCCTGTAGTCGTGATTGGATGCTTGAGTGTGACCCAGCGGAATGAATGGGAGATCAACAGTATATCTGGGGACCTCTCACTGCTAGGAATCATGTTCAGAAGCTGAAGTCCACTACGATGAGTAACTGGAGTAACTAACGCTTGACCTTGAAGCCCTGCTGGACGAGAAGAAGTGCTGTGGCTCTTCATCACAATCTGAAAGCTGCTGTGCCTCCAAGAACTGACCCAGAGAGGACCTGGTAAGGCGCCCTCTTCCCGAGCTACGAGGGACCATCGTGCACAGCTGATCTTTGCCAACGCTCCCTGGTAGACAGACCTTCGACAGGCTGCCGACCCGATACGGGGACTGCTGCGGAACTCCAAGGAGAAGCACTCGGACTATTGTCCGCCACTGTCGATGACTGCCGTCGACGACCAGAGATGCCGTGCTCCCGTTTCCCTAAGAACTTCAATTGATCATCGGACGCTCTCGCCTGCATCGTCATCCGCTTGTCTCCCGCTGGAGAAGGCCCGACCGTCGACGCGCCGAGGAGCATCCACCGGTGGGTTTCCCGCCACCTAAAGACCACAGAGACGCCAACGACTCGACGCCCTTGCTGGGCCACAGTTCTTCATCAACTCTTTGCGGTCCAGAACTATCGTCACGGAGGTCCCCCGCACGCCTCTTCCTTGCAGGACGCCAACACTCTGTCGTCGACGAGCACCGCTAGGAACAAAGCTGCCACTTCACGGCCGTAGTTCAACCTGTTCACCATCGGACGTTCGACGACCCGTGACTCCTGCCTTAAAGGGAGGGCACTCAAGAAGGGTCGTCGATTCCCCGACACCGAATGCTGAGTTCCCCGACACCTCTCGACGATCCGTGGCTCCTGCCTTAAAGGGAGTCACTCAAGAAGGATCGGTCCACGCATCGTCGGAGAACTCTACTCCACCAGGTAAATTGGGGGGGTAAAACCTTAATAGGAAGAAGTGAGACTATTGAACATATGGACTGGGGATGTGCGATATATCTTTATTTACAGGTTGCCCAGGTGGGGGGATCTCCACACAGAACTGTGTCTAGGTTACGGGGCCAGTATTCTGCCTACTGTTTCAACCATCTTGCGTTCCTTCCTATCTCTATTGCTGGTTTCCTCGTTATTAATCTGTGGGACATTTTAACCGTACAGTTGATGCACTTTAATGAGATTCGATAACATTGGTGGTACCACTTTAGAATTGTATATATTTATAATTATTGACTTCCGAGTACAAAGTGCGTTATTGTGATCGTGTAAATACCTTTGAATATTAATTATATAAAGACTGTGTTTTCAGTAATACAGTGTATGGACATTCCTTTGTGGGGTTCGGGGACTACACTGTACTTAAGAACCAGCCTGCATCACCTCCTGAGAAGCTAGGCCTTGATTGCTCGACCACGTACCAATAATAGAGAATCTTGGCTGGGGTCCTCTGTGCCTCTCCTCTACCATATAGAGAGCGGAAGTACAGACATCCCCTACCAGTCTTTACAGCCCGTTATTACCTCCCTCTTCCCCTCGCGGGACCCAGAAAAAACGTCTGGTTTTACCAGATGTCTGATCCGGGTCCTGCAAAGGGAACCTCGTAATTAGCGCTCCCGTAATGAAGGGTGCCGGTCCCGTACCGGCACCCTTCATTATGGGAGCGCCACCCTTGTAATGAGGCCCAATGAGTTCCTGTCAGGATGTCCACTTCATCCATTTGATCTATTTTACAGAAAGAGCTGCACCTTCATTGAAATGAGGTGCTATAGGGCAGGAGCATCCTTGGTGTCTCACAGGAACATGGAATGTCCAAGGTATCCAGTCATTTTATTGAAAACAAAACAGAGTGGTACATTTCAGAGCAGACATTAACACCGAACAACAGTGCAAACATTAATTAAATAAAGGTTAGTGGGGGAAGGGGTTAAAATGGGTCCGGATGGGGTTGGGGTGGCTTTAAAAGGTTTTAAAAAAGGTGGGGGTTGTAGGGGGACCCCCCTAAATTAACCACTCTGTAATTGTTTACGGTAAGATCTCATATAACCAAATTCCACCCCATCAGACATTGGTTTAGAGACAGCAGTGTGTGATGGAATCTCAACGCTAACCATGCAGGACTTTTAGCCATCCCTGCCGATCGTCCTCAACACTGCCACCAGCACAGGCTTTGGTGAGAAAACTCTGATTTGCATTGCAAAGACTGAGCACTATCCCATACCTTTGGGAAGTATTTGGTAGGCATGACTGAGCTTATTCCTTTGATTATTTTTCTATTTTTTAGTTTGAAAATTGAATATTTTATATTATGGCTATTACGTTTATTCGTGAAGCCTATGTTTCCCAATAAGGTCTCTCGGGCCTAGACAAATAGCAATTTAGAACGTTCTGCAGCAATTAATAGCACCCGGGTGGTTGTGACCAACCAACCAGGTTGCTCAAAACGTAGGCTTTACGGGTCAGTGTAGGACAGTCTTCTGAGCAAGAGGTTGGCTGCTCAAGGCCACTCCCTCTGATACACTCTCACCGCGTCCTCTGCCTGCATTAACCTCCCCTTAAATTAATAACGTAAGCACTAACTTCCCACCTGACATCCAGCCACTGCCGACCCCTCACGCGCTCCCTCTCCTCTGCCATCCCATTCCTTTCCTGCTCTTTAGTGCCCCATGGAAATGGTATAGGGACACAGTGTTTAGCTCCGGACGCCATTTCTGCAGCAGCCATCTTATTTATAATAGTCCACCTGCCTCCAGCTGCCTGTTTTTACCCTCAAATGATTTGCCAATTAGTACCCCGGGATGGTACCATTGGATGTTAATGGTGATCATGGCAGACACATCAGGCTGGTCTGTACCAGTTGGTAAAAAGCCTGCCACCAAAGTTAATAGCCATTACCGTGGGTTGGCGTGCCTTTACCATTCAGCCCGGTCGTGGCCATTATCACTCAATTTCAACATCGGAATGCTGGTAGTTCCACTAAAAACAATGGCGTGGCAGAGGACAAAAATGGCTGGTGGAAGTCTTCTGCCCCAAAATTCCATGGGTTCTCCTTTGTCTCGACCTGATTTCAACAGCACATTTTATGCTCAATCGGTGGAATGTTCGATTAGCGTCGTAGCCCCTCAGCCTCAGGGTCTACCTGCTGTTATAGGCCCTCCCTATTGTTATAGGCCATGCGCTGTGCCTCGCGTCTATAACATTGGGGTTCATGTGTAACTGGAGTTATACCCGCAGAAGCAGGCTGTAACACTATATTGACAAAAAAGTATGTTTCAGCAAATGTTGAAAAGGGTGGTGCAGTATTATTTAAACCTTCAATTTTTGGACCAAGGGAGTTGGATTGGTGTCATTTTGCCTCTGTGGCCCATTAATTAATCCCTGTCTGTTTGATTTTGGTGTTGGCATGTTTTTTGTTTTAACAAATGCAAGCACAGGGTAACCAGAACAAGATTTTTCTACATTCACAGATTCTGCAATCATACTATGGCAGACTCAGGGTAACCTAGGGAGGGGAAATTCCAGTAGCCTTATTTGTAGATGATAGTAGCTCAAATAAGGGATATTTGGTGTGTAAAATATAGTAATGAAAGGATTTCCTTGACTAGTGCAAGATGAGGAAACGAGTGATGACCTTGTAGCAATGTCAAGCTCAGAGAAGTAGTTATGTTGAACACTACACCAGCATTTCTTAACAGGCCGACAAAGACAGGAAAGGACACTGTTGAAGTGTACCAGAACTTAGTGGCGTATGAAAGGTCTTGAGGTTTGCTTGTGTGGTTGTGAACGTCACCAGTGCCATCAGTTTTTCTGGTATGTGATTTCAACCAGTTCTGAATCATTGGATCCTGAACTCCGGTGGTTGGCGCCCAAACTGGAGAAAGACACTCCTCTTCAATTCTCACTTTGTTAATTCCTAGTAACATCTGAGTAGCCAGCATAGAAGTAGAGTAAAACTCCAAATGGGTGGGTGAGCCTGGCACCACGTCTGACTCTAAGCATTGTTTTTGGTTTGCCTCAAATTTTCTTTTTATCCAGTTTTATTGCCCGTTTCTGGCATAAAGCATTTTTAGTTGGTTGAAATTAGTGTATAAATGCCAATTTTAGTTTTTATAAATTAATGGTTACAACTAATTAAAGTAAATGTGGATCGCTAACATGCACCTGTAACCGCGATCGGGCCTGATTTGTAGAAAACCAAATCAGCAGACAAAGCTCTCATGGGATATGGGGCCGGAGAAATGGGGAGCTCTTGCCTATACGTTGACCACATTGGCTAATGTGTCAGAGTTGCTCCCACAAGGTGGCTCCTCTTTCTCTAGAGGTTTTCGATGTTTTTAGGCTGCTGGTGGTGTGCCTGCAGGCCTCTACCACAGAAGGGCCACCTGTCAATCAGTTGAAAGCTCTGGGCTGTAAACTGTGTGCACACAATCACGCACTGTTGAAGGGGTTTCTCTTTTAATCATACTGTCTCACTTGAGGATCTCTGTATTGAGTCATTTCAGCACGACCATCCAGATGATGCCTGCCATATGCCAGGCAGTAAATGATTTGCCAACAGGCTTCACTTCAACATGAATTCCAAACCCTCAAAGTTAGGATTAAGCTTGACTCTTGTACGGTTTCTTGGATTGGGAAAACATTAAGGGGTCATTAACCAGCCAGTAAAAGTGGAATTCATTTGGTATGTTCCTTGTAGAATGTAGAATGCCTGTGACCGGATTACTGAAAAATCTAGGGTCCCCATGTTTTTGGCTAATCCAGCATTTGGCGTCTACCAAATTCAACCTATTACGCATACACATTTCTAAATAAAAGTTCAACTAATAGCTGCTAATGCCACATTTGGTCTTGAAGTCAAAAATGCCCATGTTGTGGTGATGGTGAACACAGACTACAAGAAACGGGGGAGATCAGTAAAGGTATTTTTGGGGGTTGGTTTGGATGTTGGAATAGTGCTATTAGGACCACTTGAATACCTGAACAAAGGTTGAGTGTTTGGCTGAATGCCAACATGGGCTCTGGGGTAAAATCTAAAGTTGCAATTAACTGGGGAGGCCCAACAAGTCACTACCCCCCTAGATCTCTGCATTCACAAAGCACACATTGGCGTACTCGTCAAGGGTCAACTGTCACTCGCCAATGGCAAGAGGCGAGAGTAAATGTAAAGTGTCACTTCAGTAGGCCAGACATCTGTAGGCAATACCAGGACAAGTATGGATGCAGTAATACACTGCAATCCCTGCTGTCTACCTCTAGGAGAAAGCATTGACTCTACTTGTGATGGAATCAACAGAACGGACTCTTACAGTTGTTCTATTCGGCCACAATGTTTGGTGCTATTCCTCTGGCAGAAAACTTTAGGACCACATGCCCAACCTGACTACTCTTAAAAGTGGCACACATAATCAATCCTTACTATTGAGATGCTCTGCAAGACGCCTAGCACGAAGCAGGGGGTATACAGTTCTTTCATTGCCAGTATATTTTTCTGAAACATTTTTCAACTAAAAACTTATCCAACAATATAGGTGGGTGGGTAAGGGGATATAAAGGGCTGGGGGAATAGGGAGTATATAATAGATGAGAGGGGCTTGGAGGGACCCCCCCAAATATATGTAAAAAAAAATCGATTTGTTTTTTCGGCAAAAAAGCAAAAAACTCATCGAAAAAAGAAACAACATAGAACCGATGAAGATAACATTATCAGCTCAGGGAAATGGACAAGGAGATAATATCGAACCACAGAATTGACTTGTATGGATGGCTAGTACATTGTAACTTGAAATTCTTGCCCCTGGTAACATCACTACTGAAATACACGTGCCACTGGTTTAATAGCTTAACTATACCAGATGATAATAGCAGGCTTTTTTGTCCATATACGTCTGTTGGGGAAAGTCCAGTGGACATTGCCATTACATATAAGTCACAGAGCGATTTTTCAAAACATAGAAATGTAAACATACTACTCATTAGAATTACTATTTGTGTTTTGGAGGGGTGCCTAAAATACAAGTGTGTAAATAACTGTGAAACTGGTTTTCAATTTGTAGGAGACGTGGAACTCGGGGACATCATTTCACCAAAATGCCAGGGGTAGCACAAGTGACATCACATGACCCTTGACCTCTGAGGACATCACAGGAAGTGACATCATTTGACCCACCCCGAAGAGACATCACAGGGAGTGATGGAACACGACCGTTTACCCCTTACCAAAACAGGAAGTGGCATCACATAGTACACTATGAAAAATATGGTTACAATATCCCTGTAACGTGATATACATTTCGCACAAGATTGTATCACCATATGTATCAGCAGAAAAAAAAATGCTATAACTGCAACTTGCGAAAAGCAAAATACATAATCTGAAATGAATGCTTATTCTATTCTAAATGTTTTTGGGAAGTTTTTGTCTGCATTGTGAATTTGAGGTGTTTAAGAACAAACTAAATTAGGGACCCACCCTTTGAAGTGTGCCTGAAATAAACCTTTAATATGTCTAGCTATTATTGTTTAGAATTCCAGAAAGACAAATTGTCATTCCTATTCTTTCTTATTTAGGGTCACTACTCAAAGTGTTACACTTGTGGAACCCCCTGTTTTTTTAAGAAGCCTGAACAAGAAAGGCAGCCACTCCAGAAACAGAAGAGGCACATGGCATTGGCCACAGCCCAGCAGCTTCAATTTGTAGGGGTAGCAAGGGAGAACTCTGCGGTCGCAAGTGCGACACCTGGCGACCCGTAAATGACGTCCCGGGTGGAACTCATATTTTCCAACACAGCCATTTGCCGTCATCACGCAATACATCAAGCGTGTCCCTCATTCCTGCAGTTCCGAGAGGAACTGAAGATCCATCTCTTTGAGAAGCCTTGACAAAGCTCCAGGAAGTGGGGCAACATGTATCAGGGAGCATCACACGGGCATCCAACCTGGCCATACATGATATTTTAGTGTAACTTTACCAACAGCCATATATTTGAGTTATAGTACCTGTGAGCGTAGAATCCTGTTGGTTTCCAGGGTTTGATTTTGGACCCAGCTCCATGTCCAGGGAGGCGGTATCCTCACAGTGCATGGTGCCGTGACACTGCTCTGTAGGCACAGGACAAATCTCTTCCACAGTCAGAATTTCACATTCCAGTGCCCACGTCCCACTTGATCTTCTACCCCGACTCACAACTATGTAGACGATCTTGACTAATGCATGACTGCATGCCTGTGATTTATAATGCGCAGCCCTAGCTGGGGTGCAGAAATGGCACACCCAGGAGGTTACAGGTAGTGTGTGAAGATAGCAAGGGTAGGGTAGCTTCGGAGGGGGAGAACTAGGGTTGAGGGGCGCGATCCGTCATGGGCACGTACCCTTTCCCATCCCAGGACCTGGATCTTCTGAGGAAGCATACCTATTTTTCAGTCCATGCATAAGAGTTGGCGGGGCTAGAGCACAATGCAAGTGCCACCCAAAGAATACGACTTTCTAGGAATTAAGAAAGGTGGTCATGTTCGGATCCCTCGGCCTCACAGTTGAAGTAATCATCCAACACGAGGGAGTTTGCATCGCTTTGATCGCAACAGCTGAACTAAGCGTGTGGCTTTACCAAGGAGAACATCCAGGCGGGTACATTTCTAGTATGGTTTATGTGTCTTGCTAAAGTCTCACAAAGACACAAATATACGGGCCACTTGTTGCAGTGCGATAGGTTTCTGTAGGGGAGACATATGGCTGCTACATACGAGATCCGCAACCACTATGATGGAAAATGTGCTACTGAGCTTCGGCTCGAGATTTTGAATTACACAAAGTGACGCCTGAGTGGGCGTAGTAATAATGGAAGGTTGCAATCTACCAAAGGTATATCTATGCAGCATGTAAATTCCTCGCCTGGGTGATCTTGTGTCAGGAGAGTATTTCAAGCAGTGTGCATTGCAATGTGGTACAAGCAGGCTAGACTTAGAGGGTTCCCCACGCACAGGTTCGGGGGGTGGGCTACAAGCACTTTATCCTGACAGCAAGCTTGTGTCCGTTGTTGAGATATGGCAAAAGGAGGCATGAGCAACAGTAGAAGGGGACAAATAAGCACATGGGGCACGGGAGGGCACTATTAGCAGAATTACCAGTCATCAGACAGGGGCTACGGCATCTGTACTCTGCGAGGCTGTACTGGGTGGAGTATTGCTTCAGCGGCTGACGGAGTTGCAGAAAAGCTACAAGCTCAGACACAGATCAGGAAGGCAAGAAGGGGCACCTGAGAATAGCAATAGCGGAACACTGGGTGCCGGGAAAGGAAAAGCGAGGTGCCAGCAGTGCCATGAGCAGGCTTGACCCCCACTCAAGTCTACCAATGTTGGTCAAGCAAGGGCTCTGCTAAACCAAACCTTGCAGCAGATGTTCTTGTAGCCTCCCTGTCACCCTGAGTCACTCTGCAGATACCCAGGGACAATGTACAAGCACCAATGTGACAGAGGAGCACAAGGATGCAGAAATGACAGCAGGTTCAGATGGCTTTGCAGCGCTGCTATGTCATGAGCTAATGATGACCCTGAGAGTTAGGTAAGTATAAGTATAAACGAGGTACCTTTAGTCAGATCTTAAGTACACATATGCCAAGTACATGGAAAGGAGGCCCACCGGGGCCCACCACCCAGGTGACGCTTCTGTCTCTGGTGGAACACCAAGGGCAGGAACCTGCCACTACATACATTCCATCACTCAGACAGACACATTCACAGGGGAGGCGGAAAGGGAACTCGGAGACTGAAGATTCGTTTTGACAGAGTGTATGCTTTGAAATATTGAAGGCAATGAATTGGAAACATGGGCAGAGGTGGCGCTGCCAAGCTAAGCCCTCCCCAGTTCACTGCGGCTTCTAAAAAGTCTCCTCTTTCATGCAACCATTTGATACTCCAGTTGTAACTCAGGACCCAGATCTTTTTTTTAAGCCAGGGCACCCCGCACAGCGCCGAAGACATTATTCAGCGTTTCAGTAGGCAGCAGCACCCTCAGAGTATGCCCCAGGAAATAGGCCACCTCCCCTGTCCTCGCCCACGCCAAGATGGAATCATCAAAGGAAAGGGAGGGTGAAGGGGATTTAGTCCGATAGGTGGCCTCTGTCCCTGCATCTGCTCCAGTCGCTGTCTTGGTATCGGAAAGCCCATTGACAACCGCAGAAGCCCTAGTCCTTAATGGCTGCAGCTGGAGAATTGGCCAAAGTTCAGACTGGGATGATAGCCGATGCTGGAGATGTAGCTTTAGACATTAGTGTAAGGGCATCTGGGATGCAGTTCTCTTGGCACACAACCCATCTCTCCAGACTGCCGTGGAGTGATGGCTGGGCCGGGCATGGAGTATTCCAAAGAGGGGCTGCTGCTGAGGGCAAGAGCATGGTCCCCTGTTTTCCTTTGGGGCAGTCAGTGTCTGGTGCGCAGTAGTAGAAACTGTAGAAACTGAAGAATAAAATCAACAAGGGAATGAAAATTAGGCAAATGCAAAGGAATTATATGAAATGGACACCATCCCAAGAGGGACACCGGAATTACCAAGGTATACAGGAGGTACTCAGTCATCACTTTGCGGTCAAGCTGACATGCGCCATTCAAATGGACCACACAGTAATGTTTGCTGCTAGACAATGTCTCCTTTGGAACTCTTTGATCTTCATTGGTCTTCGCTCTCAAGCTCTGGTTCCAGAAGACTTTGTTGTGCAGTGCGCTCTGGGCTGCTTCCTAACTCCCTGTTCTTTCTCCTTCCCCTCAGCCTTCCATCTCCCAGTCTCTCTATCTCATTGCCTTCCTCATCTTCCTGTCCCCATCTGCCACTCTCCCGGTGGTGTTTCCTTCTTTCAAAGGTCCTATGCCTCATCCCCACAGAAGTGACTTCCCAGCCGCATCTTCTGCCACTTCTGTACAAGAGCACTTTCTATTGTCTCAGCCCTACTTCGCACTCGCAGGAGTGCTCTCCTTTCATTCGGGTGATCTGTGCTCTCTCTTTTGTGCCCTTTGAGGGTTTCTCTATAGTGTACTCCTCTGAGGATATTTGGCTTTTTCCAAAAAGCTGACGTTTTATTTTTTTTCAGCTTCCTCCGTTAGCTTTTTTGAACACCACACAGCTATCTGAGATGCTGCAGGACCCGCTGAGATCGTGCCGGCAGCTTTCTCGTGCAGTGTAAGCTGTTATCACACTGCGGCACCTGAAACTTGGGATCGCTCTGTTTTGAATCTATGGTAACTGAGTTTTGTTATAGCTCATAGGTGATCTAGAAAGTAGCCGCGCCTTGCCAATCCTGTGTCTTCTTTCGCCCCTTCTCCCCTCATGGTTCCCGCTTAGGGAAGTATTCACTACCAAGTGGAACTGGTGGGGGGTAGCGATGGGTGCTGGCGTCTGAACTCCCGGTGTTGCCGGTTAGAGCCTTGACAGTCAGCTCTTTTGCCTTCTGTGTGGGCTAGACCAATAGATCCAGGGGGGAAACTGACAACCCTTTTTAAAGGCTATAAGAGGTCGAGATGTATTTCTTGCAGTGATCAGTGAGATGGAAGCTTAAGTGGCCCAACACCAGCAGCTGTGATCAAACAAACGAAGGGGGTGGGTGCCTTACTAACATGTTTGGACCTAGTCAAGCACACAGCAACGGGTGCTGAGGGGAACCCCTGGCAGGCTATTGGTCTGTAGATCTCCCTTTCAGTATTGTTCCCTCGTTCCTCTCACTCAGCTTTTCTATTTGAGTTGAGAGGGATTTCTTAGTTTTGTTTTTTTAGGAGATGGTTAGGTTCAAGAATGCAAATATTATCACCTAGATGTTCATGAGACATGTACATTGATGTATGCAGTTTAACTGCCGCGTGCCGGGTATCAGGCTTAGGATGAATGCACTTTTTCATGAGTAGCCTTAGTTTAAGAGTGCAAAGGATAGGAAACTAAAGTCCACACAATTGGGTGGGGGCACAGAGAGGAAGCAACGTTATCCTTTGGACCAGGCACCAGAGTGGATATAATCAAGAATGGAGGTTAATAGAGGTGGCTAATGGCAGGATTGCCAGGGTGACCAGGAGAAATGGGGGGGGGGGGTTGTATTGTAAGCTGTGTATATGATCAGAGCAAGTCCATCATTTGGAGTTGTAATGTAATAATGTCGACTCATGACAGCGATTACCCTATTTCATATAGGCCCACGTCCTTGAAACCGACTACATATGAGGATGGCATCCATCCCTTCACCATCATCAAGTTAATTAAGTGCCAAAGGTTCCTGCCCCTCCTTTGAATCAGCAGTGTGTTTCTCTCTCACAAGGCACCATCCCACACATCACATAGGGCAGGCTTAATATGCTGGCTTCCCAAGAAAAGCAAGCCAGGATATCGGGGTCATTGCATCCCTATCACTAACCTTCCCTTCTTGGGGAAGGTCTTTGAACAAAGCCTAGCCATAATGACTGTGAGAACATGTCGATCCACACGAGCTTCTACTGGACTATCATTCTAGGACCTGACCCAGGTGTAGTACAGAAATAGCAACCACACATGTCACTGAAGATACTCTCCATATCATGGACTAAGGGAGTTAGGGGGGTCTCCTTTTCCTGCCTGACCTGTAGGCAGCCTTGGACATACATGTGACTGCATGGCTCTCCTTGCGCTACTACCTACAAACATGGGATTTGCCAACTCTGTGATCAAATGGTTTGCTTTCTATCTATTGAACAGGCACCAACTGGTCTAAAAAAAAGTTAGATCAATGTTCCAGCCAGGGCCCGCCGGCTACATTCTGTCCGAAATCTTCCATTTGTGCATGGACCCTGAAGAAGCTCTTCTTAACAACCCTGACACATCCTACCTGATGACACTCAACTAGGCTTAAACAATACATCTCACCACTTAAACGCTGTCTCACGCACATTCCATTCTCGATGTCGAGCATCTACGTAAAGCTCAACCTCACTAAATCGGGTACATGCTCCATGGAAGCTGGGCAAAGCAAGGACTCATCCAATCCGGGGTATCTGGCATGAGTTTTGTAGGATTCACACTCAAATTAGCCTTAATTGCCAAATGGTTATGTTTTATAGAGCCCCACAACCCTTCAAACCTCGCATAGCCAAGAAAAGCCAGCACAGTCTTGTTATAGCCAAACGTTCACAGGCAAAGCAAACCTTATCTTTACCCCTCTAACTTCAGTACTGCCGAGCAAGCATTAGGACTATTGCACCTAGACAGGGGAACAGACTTCTCTGTGGTGTCAACACTTTAGCTGTCGTGCCACTCAAAGCAATTCACTTGCAGCAGCTGAATAAATAGCCGGCATCAGAATATTTGACCACATGTATCCCACTCTGAGGGAGATCCACTGGCTGCCCATACCAGCCCGGATTATCTTCAAGAGATCCTGTATCACATCCAAGGGCCTGCCACCCCAAACGTTGTGGTGTCTAACTAAAAAAGATAGCCATCTCTGGAGGCCAATACAATTCCCAAACCACAACATTGCACGACTGAAAGATTGATGCTCGAAAGACCAGGAAACAGGCCTTCTGTTGTTACTCTCCAATGCTCTGGACCAACATACCTCCAGAAATCCAGACAGCTCCTAACCTCTTACAGTTTGGGAAAGAACTGAAGGTCCTGCTGTTCAAGGAGTTCCTCAATAAGCATCATAGACATTTGAGTGTCGAACCCAGCCTGGAACACAGGCACACTGACTACCATCCTCTGCAAAACCTGCTTATTTCCTATGCGTTGCACCGTTGCTCCCAGTTAGGTTTCCACACTATAAAGACTCTATAAACATACACACTATCACAGAGAATCTGGTACAAGGAAGGTTCTCTTACACCAACGGGTGCAATAATCATGTTCTGCATATAATGAGTTGGAACGCGGACTAAATTCATGCCGTAAGCTTGCATTCTTTCGATGTATCTTCGAGGTTCGTAAGCAGATATTATGTGCAACCAGGAGACACATAATTCGTGTTCAGAGAGGGGGTACATGTGATGGCCCGTAGTGTGCAATACCTTGGCCAAGTACCAAACTGTTCCTGCTAGAGGCATAGCGATACTAATTAAGGATTCAAACAGAAGGGTAGCTAGGCATGCTATGGATCAGACTGGCAGATGGCTGCTCGCACACTTTGAATTAATGAGCCTTGGATTTAGTTTAGTTTGTTGGCATGCAGCCAATGAAGATGACCCTGACATTTTTGGGAAGTTGGGAACAGATTTGAGTCGATGGAATGCCCAACTGTTTTAGTGTATGGATGTAAAGTGTATGCCTGATGTGGTGTTAGACAGGTCCTCACCATGCCTAAGGAATTTGCTATATGCTGGCCGAATAGCTGCATAGCATGGAATGGGAGTATTTGGGGATTTCACTCTCCAATCATGAGCCCTCATAAATAAAGGATACAGTGGAAAATGACTATGGCGTTTGGTGGAAAGCTACTTGAAGTCCCGCTTTCTATGACTGAGTTCTGGAAACTTTGCAGGAATTTGTGAATGTCAATTCTGGGTCAGCTAGCACCACTCATCTGAGATGCCATGAAGGTTTTCTTCAGAAGCGTAGTCACCAGTTGCTGTATTCGTACTCACCCAAGGAAAAACTGCCCCTTAAGACCAAACTGAGATTTTTGGAAAGCCAATTCACTCGGGAGGATAGCTCAGCAGCAACGTGCTCACCTTGGAAGCAAGACAACACGGAGCAACACAGGTTCGAACCCCGGGTCCGCGCTTAGAAACCTCTGGGTATAAAGCGTGTTATAAATAACCGATCATATCATATCATATGGTAAGGGTGCAGAAGAACTGTTTCGGGTGCGGGAGCCGGTCATTCAAGCTGTCAGGATCCTGCCTCCACCAAGCAAAGGCATACAAAGAAAATATGATGTAAGCTGGTAAAAGCACGGGACAGTGCTGGCCCCGCGGGCTAGAGATATTTGCAGACAAAGACAGGTTATTGGCCTAAATAACAGGAAGGGGGATGTTAAATACGACTCGCAGGTGGTCATGCAAGAATTTAAAGACTATTATATCGAGCTGTTTTTAGATTATGTTAGCCTCGCCAGTGGATATAAATAGTTTGGTTATTCCTTAGGAGGGTAGCTCAGGGGCAACACATGTGTCTTGGTTGCAAGACGATGCAGAGCAACACAGTTTTGAATCCCAGTCCTGCGCTTAGAGACTGGTGCCCAGTGTTAAGCGCATCATTAAAAAGTAATTAATTAATGATAATTTAGGAGGAAATCATCCAGGCCATGAGTTCACTTCCGGGTGACAAAGCAGAAGGTCCTGATGGAATATCGTTCAAAGTCTATCACATGTTAAAGAACCTCTGTTTCCTGTATTGTCTGAAGTATTCGCTGCCAACGTGCAGAGTGGCAGGCTTCTGGATTCTTGGAAAAGAGTGAATGAATTTGTCATGCCAAATAAACAGAAAGAAGAAAGGTTGGCATCCTGCTGCTGCCCTGTATTGTTCCTCGCGGCTGATATGATTTATTCTGAAGCATTCGTTCAGTGTTTGGTGGCAGAGGTGGTAAGCTCCATAACACAGGTGGATCGGCAAGAGTATGAGGCAAGTTGGCAAGTGGATACAGGCGCTAATACAGTAGCATCCAAACAGTGTACATTTAAGTGTAACCAGATCTCTTGAAACCATTTAATTTTCGTCCTTCATTTCCAAAGTGCCCTGTCAACCAGTGATATCCTGTGCATTTCCCACACCCAACCAGCCCTTGTTGGTCGCGTCACCATTTTCCATCCCTCTAATATCCTTTTTCTCGCCGTCATTACTGCTCTAAATAACTAGCATGTCTGTGGGAATGATAAATCCTTTGCTGCTAGTCTCCCCTAGAATCAATGTTTCGAAAGTTATAATCGAAGTCTGCTCTTTGAATGGTGTTCATTTTTTAAATATGGCTGAGTTATTGGTAGTCATTGATGCAGGGGAATCCTCTGGCCCGCCTATACTATTCTCAATAATGAAAAGGCATTTTATAGGGTAAGCTGGAGGTTCCTCTGGGCAGAAATGGTTAACTTTGGCTTCCTGAAAGACTTCACCCAGAATATCTGGGCTTGTGACTCATGAGTTGTGTTCACTGTAATGGCTCCCAATGGGAGACTTGATCCAACTTTCCAGCTATACGAAATTTCCATATAGTCAAAATTCGATCAAATCTCCCAATCGGTTTAATACATTTGAACAACTATAGTGATTCTGAAAAGATTAGAGGAGGCCAGTCCAGAGCATTTCCAGTTAGAAGAGACATCAGACAGGTTCGTCCCCTGCCCCACCCATTGCTTGTGTTATATATTGAGACTTTGATCAGGAACTTTGACAAGAGATGGAACTCATGCCACTCTGCACTGTCAATCAGAAAGGTTTTTAAGGGGAGGCTAAAGGAGCACATGTCCTGGGCCCCCAACATGGTGGGGGTGGAGCTCCACATGTCTGCCTGATTTTAAAAAAGTAGTCAGTTCCCAATATAGAAATAACAATTGTCATGCTATAGGCTACGGATGCTGCTGCATTGTGCAAATCAACTGTACTGAGTAATGATGTGTACTTTGTCGCAAAATGTATCCTTTGAGCCTGGCTACGTAGGAATTTTTTAATTAGGCATCTGCACTCTGGCTGATTGCTTTGGACTTTTTTTCATATTTTATCTCTCTTAAATCTTTGATCGTTGCAATGGTGTTCACAATATAAATTGGATACTTTGTAATTTACTGTTTTATTGTATGCTGATGATATAATGCCGAATAAAGCAAAATGACTGACTGATATAATATAATTTTGCGAGCTAGCATTCCGAGCCTGCTGTGGGGCTGCTGTTGACAAGTATGTTCAGATCCTATTCATGTACCTTGCAACACATTCTGCGTTTATTGTAGTTTGTGTGCTCACTCTAGTACAACTCGTGTTCCGCTATGTGCATCATGAATAACATTCGTCAAGCCTGTGTTTTGGGTACATTTAAAACTTTAAAATACAGCAATAAAACCCAGATGACATTCGTTATTCTCCCATTAATTAATATTCTGGCTCCTTGATGATGGATAAAAAGTAGCTAGAATCATTATCCTTTTGCATAACATATTCCTAGTTTTTCCTTAAATACTGTCATGTTGGATTATCATATGATGGATGTTCTCTCTCTCCATCGAGTCTTCTATACAGGGCATTACTCTAATACATGAAATTCAAAGGTATCTAGTCATAGCATCGAAATCCAAAGCATCGAATGCCTTACCATCTAAAAAAAAGCGTCGGAAAAAAAGCATCTAATGCAGTTTTTTTAAGGTAAAGGGTTTATTTTAATTGTATTGGGTTTTTAAAAGTTCAAAACAGGGGTTAGGGGGGCCCCCCTATTAAATAAAAAGAAAAAAAACTGCATTACATGCTTTTTTTTAACGCTTTTATTAGATGGTAAGGCTTTCGATGCTTTGGCATTCGATCATTCGATGCTATGACTATAAACCAATTCCAACATTCATAAATAATTGCACCATGCTGAAAGACACGAACTGGGAGACAAGTGTGGAAATTGCAGGTGGTGCTCAAATCCCAGCTTGAGGCCTGATTCACGGAGTGTTTTCCTATGGGATTGCGCCATTATAAAACGCGTCTGTGAATCAGGCCCTTTATCTCTGAATGAAAGTGTGTGAACCGGGGCAGGGTTTTTAATCGTATAGTGCTTAACCTGTCAAAATCCAGTCCCTAAATATTTTAAATTCCAGTCCCTTAGAGTGATTTAGTTCTCATGATGCGCTTTTCAAATAAGCCCCACTCGTGTTTTTACTAGTGATAGTGTGGCTTCACATATAATGATAGTGAACATTGACCTATTGCACAACACAAAGGGCCTCATTAGGGCCTTGGTGGCATCCCGGCGGTAATTAGGCTGGGACACTGCCAATGCAAATGGCATTCCCGCTACTCAGTCCGGCGTTATTAGGGCCATATCCGGAGTAGTGGTACGGCAGTAATTGGCCATTTTTTGGAGAGTCCATAGGACTATATGGGGATTTTCGGTGCTATTGCTGTCTGCGGTAACAGTGCCGCCGGTAATAGCGGCGAAAACGGGCAGAAAGCTGGACATTTACCTCCAGCTCAGAGCTGAATCTCCACCTTTCCACCCAAACTCGGGATTGGGTGGAGCAGAAATGCGACAGTAATACATTACCACCGCATTTATGCCGCTCCGCCCAACCCCTGATGAAGCCCAAAGTCATTTGTTTCTTTGCTCATTAATGGCAACACCACTTGAAAATCATGGTTCTCTGCTAACGTCAGTCTGTGTTTAGATATGCACCTCCCCATGGTACATTCTAATCCATATCCGCCACCTATGCGTGCATTTCTCCTGTATCAACAATGCTTGAGCATTTGCACATTCTGCGAGACTGCTAATCTGAGTTCTATGCCACTGCCAGAATACCTATGCGTGCATTTCTCCTGTATCGATGCTTGAGCATTTGCACATTCTGCGAGACTGCTAATCTGAGTTCTATGCCACTGCCAGAATCCCTATGCATGCATTTCTCCTGTATCTATGCTTGAGCATTTGCACATTCTGCGAGACTGCTAATCTGAGTTCTATGCCACTGCCAGAATCCCTATGCATGCATTTCTCCTGTATCTATGCTTGAGCATTTGCACATTCTGCGAGACTGCTAATCTGAGTTCTATGCCACTGCCAGAATATGTGCACTTGTTTTAAGTCTATTCAACTGTGCCCTGCATTTACACTACAGTCTGTATACCTTCCTCATGCCTGCTATTGTTAAATGTGTCCTTTTTCTGATGCAACATCTCTTTGGATGGATTGAAAAAAAAAATAACAAAGACACTTTGGTGGGCTCCAAAAAAATATTTTTAGTTTTATATTTTTCAGTTTAGGCTCTGTATTGCATTCATACAGGATATGTATACAGTTGTTCACAGTTCTTGACAATCTTTAAGGAAATCTTGCTGTTCCAGTATTGCCATTTTTGACATTTGATAAGTTCTGTATTGTATTCATACAAAATGATTTTCACAATTGATGACAATTTCTTGCAGTCCTCAAACCCAATTTTTGGCAATACAATTGAAAATATTTGTGCCAATATACACGATGAAATCTTGGTGCCTCTTCTTAACTCCCTCTACACGTGTTTCTTCATCCCTTCAGATGGTTCATCAGGAGGGTTTATTGATCTGTTTTTGGTTGTTGATTTCATAAGTAACTTTTCTTCAAATATTCGTTCCATTTGATGAAAGTCTATTAGATTATGCCCATGCTTCAGGTATTGTTATTTGGATCTTATGTTGCAATTAGTAAATCTCTCATGCCTGTAGCGTTTTCTTAGCGTTAGTTCGTCATCTTAGCTATGTATTTCAAAAAGTTCCTTTTTCCTTTTTCTTGACTGGAGCCGCATGAGAGATCCAATCGTTTTTTGTTGATGCCTGTCTAGGAATCGCGACCCCTGGCAACCTCTAAGTGACGTCTCTTTGATCTCTGCTCACGGGGGCAATGTCTTGGCTCTATGGAAACAGTTTGACTATTCGGATGATAGGGGCGATGTCTAGCACTTCAGGGAGGAGCCATTTCAGGTCAAAAGGCTGTATTGGGAAAAAGGAAAGTCTGTGACACTGATGGAAAACCTATGTCTCAGGCTAAGGGGGTGTTTACCCAGAACCACATTTGGAACAGAGCATTCGTTGTTTGGGATACTTTGTGGAAAACGTCAGGACTTGTATTAATTTGGTATGTGAGACCTTTCGTGACCAGTGTACAATCAATATCATTGTAACGGCCACTAATTTGTGATGATTGTGACAACAACATGAAGTTGATTATGGAGCAACAGCTGATGGAAAGACATGCCAAGCTGACATAAATACAACAACTGAATGATGCTATGTTGCAATTTCACACTGAAGCCAGGGCAATGTCATGGCTCAAGTCTAGACCGGTAGCGCAGTCCATGCTGACCGGAGGCCATCTTTCTACAGGATGTGGGGCTGTTGCGGGCAGATTGCATGCTTAGCGGTTCAGTTGCATGGTGAATAATACGGCCACCTTTTTTTGCACAGACATATGGCAGATGGGCAAAATCTCTGAGGGTTCATTTACATACCTGGCAACATGATCCATCCCACTCCAATCAAGCACTACAGGTCCCAAAGTGCAAAGCAGATGCAGGACCGAATAAGCACCTTCCGAATGGAATGGGGCATATTGGCATGTATGCGTTTGGCGCAGATCTGAAGGCAATTTCCTTTAACTTGACAAAGTGATCATGCATCATGACACAGAGGGGTGGGGGGGCATTATGAGTCCATGCCTAAAGCAGGCCCTTTCTATTGTGGTTGCATTTTAGTGGCACTGCATTCGTTTATTTTTCTTTCTATGAAATCTATTTGCAGCAGAACGCATAGAGGCTCCTTTGCATTTTTTTAAATCTCACAAGGTATCCCATTTTGAAGAAAAGGACCCAATAAGCTAAAGAGAATGTGGCCAAATGTACTGAGCCTATTTGGGGGGGAGGGGGTGGGGTTGGAATTAACCATCTGCAGCCCTAATAATTGCTTGTCTAAAGAGTATACCATTTTGGGCAAAGTAGTGATTGTGTGTTTTTCAACCCTTTTAAATGTGTGCTTACATCTGCTATACGCGACTTTCTCTCTGATCAAATGTCACATAGGTATGTTTCTATGGGACGAGTTGGCCTGAGGAGTGAAAGGTAGCTCCTGGTAGCTGTTGGTATCAGGCTAACCAGCCCTTCGAGGCTACAAGCAGGAGCTGAATAGCTGCCAGATCCTGGCCATTTTGAACCCTGTATTAGAATAATGGTACGACATTCATTAATCGCTAAGCTTTTTGGCTGAGTTTTTTGCTACTGATTTGTGGCCGAAAAAACAAATAAAAAAATATGGGGGGAGGGGTAAACGGATATAAGGGGTAGCTAGTGTGTGGAATAGTTAGTAAATACCTGGGATGGGGCGGATTGGGGGAATCCCCCCAATACAAAAAAATGTCTATCAGTTTTTTCAGCCAATAATCGGCGGCCAAAAAATCCACACAAAACAAAATGCAATGCAATGACATGGAAGCAGAATCATTTGGTTAGTGTCAGTAAAGGGTGTGGCCATCAAATTATTTGTTTGCACACACTCACGATCAGAGATCGACATTGATTGGTTCGTTGGAGCTGCAGTAGATTCTGCAACCATTCACAAATCAAGTCAGAACTGATTTCGATAGTGATTCCGTATCAGCAGAAATTCCTTTACTGTTACGATGTACCGCTGCAGCCCTGGGCTTGCTGCCAAGTCTCTATGGAGACACTGACAACGCTTTCCACATTCTCGTGGAGTGCCACGTCGCGTCATCACCCTACGCTGCACGACGACGACATCCACCCAGAAACCCCGGAAGAGACTGTAGATCTATATCTGCTCGGCGTTCTCGATAAGTAAGTGTTGCAAAAGTTCCTGTATTGCATTCACGCTGTCCTTCTTGTTCCCTTCCTTAATCCTGAATTCTCCTTGTTCCTGCCTCCTCCTTCCCGGTTCCTTGCTCGTGCTGCCCTTGATTCTGCCTTCCCTGCTTCGGATCCTTCTGGTTACTGCCTTCAATATTGCCGGTAATTCCTGCCTGCTGCTCCAGTTGTTCTTCCTTGATTCCTCACCTTCAGGATACCAGCTTTTTCTGGCAAGCGGGTTTTTTCCTTAAGATAAGTTTTTCCCGTATTCTGGCTCTGTGCCCTCTGGGCAGAGCTGGGAACCAGTATGTACTCCCTGGGTCGCTGTGGCTGCCCAGGGGACCGGACACCCTATTCAACACAAGACCACGTCCTCTGGTACCAAGGTAAGATGTGATCTTGACGTTTACGCTGCAGTGCGTGAAGTACTGCTTAGCTTGCATCACTGGGAAATAATAAAGCAATTATGACAGTGCTTAGAGGCAAGTGGACTACGACAGGAAGCGCTACATGAAAACATGATATTACTTTTACTGTTGGTGGTCTGACACCAGAGGAAAAATAAGCAGTATTTTTTTAAAAATGAAAGCCACAGAAGACAATACATGAGAGCGAGGAAGCAAGATGGGGACGGATGCGTAAACAAATAGGTTGATTTCTAGAACGTAGCCACGGGTGCTAGGTCATCTTCCAACATCACTCTTTATGCAGGCTACTGCGCCTATGCTTTAAGCAATGGGGGCTTGTGGGGCTCTCCCCCCGTGGAGAGAAAGACAGGAAATCAAAAAAGAACAAGATAGAACAGGGGCCACGAGGAAGGCCTAGCAGGTTCCTGATAGCCACAGTAAGAAGCCACTGCGCCTAGCATTGGATTGATGGGCCTAGCTGAGCGGGGAACGCTATCTTTTGAGAGCAGGAACGGAGGGCGGCGGAGCTGGTGAGTGGCTGGCTTGGCTCTCTCGCACACTCAGCAAGCACTAATGTTACCTACCGATGTAATTGAAGGCTTTGGTCATCCAGGCAGGTCTTAAGCAGGTCTCTATGGCAACGGCAGTACGAAGGCCTGCCGGCATGCTATTTATCTTCTTCAGTACCGTGCAATGCCAAGTGCATCTTGCACCACCAGCCGGGGGGGAGGGGGTTGCGGTGGAGGTTCCTTATTCCTAAATTTCCTGTTTGATTTGTCCTGATTTTCATGACATTCTTAGAAAAATAGAAATTCTTCAGAACTCATCAGTGTTATGGAGGACAGGTTTCCTTTGCGTCCTAATCAGTGATGTGGTCCTGCATGGCGGCCGTGCACAAACCAGTTAATTACGTCCTGTCCCGCTGCTTTCAGTTGATTGGCTATGCTAGAAAATTATAATTTGACAGAAGAAAAAGTTAAAGGAACAGAAAGAAAGGCAAATACACGCTATGGGGATTGAAAGCTGGATGCTCGGGCACCAGGGAAGCATAGATACGAATTATGACAATTCATTACAAGAAAACAAAATATCAGGCTTCATGCCGGATTCCAGGCTCTAAGCACGGGACAGGGTATCGAACCTGTGCTGCTCGGTCTGGTCTTGTTTCCAAGATGAGCATGTTGCCCCTGGGCTATCCCCCAGCCCGATTCTTAAAGTCATCAACTATTAGGGCCTCACAGCATATAGTAAGGTGGTAGGTACATCACTGCTCGGTGCCAGTCAAAAATGTGTGCTGAATTTGACTGATTTAGGAATAGTTATATGGTACGGTATGTTACGCTTATCATGGATTTAGGTGAGAAGAAAAAACATAACCATTGAACATATATCTCGAATCACTGGTCTTTAAGGGGTCCTACCCAACAGGGTGCACCCTCAGTCGCCCACACAGCCACTTTGAGCACTGTATATGTTCCCCAGTAACTGTAAATGTTAACTCTTGCCTATTACTCTAAATGGTATACGGGTAATAAATGCTATGTTGTAAGGATTTTTCACTATGTAATCATGTAGTGTGTGCCTGCAATCACTACCAATGTAGAGCAACCCGTTGCTTATTAAAGTAAGATTTACTGTAAATAAATACTCAAATAAAATAGCCTGTCACTATATGGATTGTGTTTTCAATAATTGGGTAACAATAAATACACAAAAAACAAGGGGGGTCCTGGGAGTCCGTGTGCCGGACATTAGTCCTGGTTACAAGAGCCTTACCCAGAGTCTTTAGCTCACTATCTTTCACAGAGAAGAAATATCCCAAACATATCAGTCTTTGTCCTGCCCTGGGGCAGTCCAGCACCGAAATGCTAGGCAATTCTCCTCTGAACAAGAGTACCAACAGCAACCCCAGACACGTGTTTAGGCCTGGTTGGACCTCATCAGTAGGGTGGAGCTGTGCCTCTCTAAGAATAGTGAGCAAGGGGTCCACATCTGGATTCCCATAGTAACTTAGGGTGAGACCCAAAGTCACTTGAAATATGCAAATAACAAAGGGGGTCCTCGGAGACTCTCTGCCAGACATGAGTCCTGGTTTCAAGAGCCTTACCCAGAGTCCTTAGCTCACTATCTTTCACAGAGAAGGAATATCCCAAACATATCAGTCATTTTCCTGCCATGTGGCAGTCCAGCACCTAAATGGTAGGCAATTATCCTCTGACCAAGAGTACCAACAGCAACCCCAGACACGTGTTTAGGTCTGGTTCGACCTCATCAGTAGGGTGGAGTTATTTTCAATTCAAAAACCATTTAAAGTATTGTTTACATATGTTCCTAATTATTTTAATTCAATAGTACACATGGAGGATCACACCACGTAGCCATGCATTGCTGCAGTATTTAAGCAGGGTGATAATTTACTGTGCATCACAGGTTCACTGAAGTTAAATCATATTTTTCTAATCAAATCACT
Organism: Ambystoma mexicanum; assembly: GCF_040938575.1. Classification (NCBI taxonomy): domain Eukaryota; kingdom Metazoa; phylum Chordata; class Amphibia; order Caudata; family Ambystomatidae; genus Ambystoma; species Ambystoma mexicanum. The sequence continues at coordinate 1,236,525,783 of NC_090927.1, read as the reverse complement.
TCAGTTAGCGAGGTATGTCTAAAAGGCAAACACATACATTAATTTGAGGTATGGTTCTCGAAAGCACATACAGGGTACACCACTCAATGTAGTTCATTTTCCGAAGCTTACCCTTTTTGGATAGGTTATGTTATGTTACCTTGCATTTTTATAGCTCTTCCTGCCATAGGTTATGGCGCCGAAGCACTTTGCCTGCCAGAGGCAAAGAAGGAATATGGTACAACATTCTCTGGTGGTAGGGGGAGCAAAGTCAGTCGGAATGAGGGCAAAGAATAGATAAAATGCTCCGGAATGCATGGGAAGGAAAAGATGGAGGAGCTTTGTCAAGATTTTGTCTCCAGGGATCACACAAGGGAGCAGTCTCAAGGAATAATTCTCTGGTGCACCCTAATTCTGGTGGTACCAATTCTATATTGAGGGAAACAAGAAATATGTAATTATATGAATTTCTGATGAAAAGAAAAGTTGCTCAAGCAATCAGGCATATTTTGGATTTCTGTATATTAATGTTATGTTATGTTATTTGGCTGTTATACTGCGTGAGTCATGTCTGTAGTGGTGTTAAAGCACGGAGACCTTGTCCATGGACGAGCAAATTGTGACCCCGCCGAGGGTGTTAACTCAGACTGTAGTCTGTGGGAGGAGAGGAAAAAGAGAAAGCGAAGGAAGGAAAGTGTAAGTTGGGAAGAATGGGTAAACAAAATTGACCAAACTTGGGTAACAAACATTCGGGTAAAATAACACACAGTGAAATTAATTAGTAAGTAGGGGTGTATAATGTGATATGTAACTGTGGACTCTTTCCAGCCAGAATGGCAGTCACACATGTATTCACATTGTTACACTACTTAGGGCCGGATTCACAGTAGTGTTTTACAATGGCACAATCCCATAGGAAAACGTTCTGTGAATCAGGCCTGAACTACTGTCTGAACTACTTTGGGCAAGTTTAGACAATCTGGGTGTACAGCAGAACTTGCTAAAAGTGATCCAGTCCATGTTTACAGCCAACACGGCTACCGTAAGATAAGCTCAGTCTGTACAAAAGACTCAATCGTTTGCTGTATCTAAAGGAGTGTTTCAAGGCTGTGTTATGGCCCGCTACTGTTTTCTCTTTTCATGAGTGATATTGCTGTTACCTTCAATCTATTTACTCATCTATGTAATGCTAAAGATTTAATAATTAATTAAACCAAAAGAAACCCCGTGATATGCCACTGGAGATCTCCCCCCATGGTTAGGATAGAATGTAACGGTGTACAGTTAGAACAAGACTCTCCTTTCGACTAGCCGGGAGCAGGCTTTCCCACCAAAAGAACCTGGAGCAACCAGATAGCAAAGTCAGACTTGATCGTAAAAAAGTGTTCGGGTGCTACCTTAAACTCTTTTTAAAAGATTGGGGGAAGAGTGTTTAGAAGTACACATAGGGCTCAGGCTCAGTCAGCCACCCTCTGAGCCTCAGGAGTGTGGGGTCTCTCCATATCTGACTGCCTAGCTATTAGCAAAACTACATTTCTTAAGAAACTTTTATCCTTACCCCAAGGACCACCCAATACTTCTCTTAAACTTGAACTAGGAGTACTGGGAGTTGAATATACTGTCAACATTAGACCCACACACCTGTGGCTCAAATTGCGGGCTAACAATGACCTATCAGTGTATAAAGCTGCCATGCTAGTGTATTTTTGCCGTGCGAAGTCCGGGCAAAGTCATTTTGTACTGCAAAGATGACTATGCGCTGGCTTTGCCCGGACTTTGCACTGTAAAAATACATTCTGCACGGTTCGATGAGTCAGGGTGTGTGTCAGCAGTGCAAAGTCACTTTGAACCGGGCAAATATTCCATGAATCGGGCCCAATATCTTCCGCAGCATCAGGCACGGTAGCCTCATGGTTTGCCCTGTTGGTTCTGAAGATCAACTTAAAGAGGAACCTCCATCCATCCATACGTGAGCCCATTTTCCGTCAGCCACGTCATGGTTGACGTCGTGCTACCGAGGAACATCGCAAACCTGTGATCTCTGATTTTCGACACAATGAGTGCCTTTGTTTTATCAAAGAGGGCCCGATAAGAGAAAGTGCTGCAAAACGTTCACGATGATGGAAATGAGGGTAACATATGCCGAGGGAGAGATTGGTCACCCCAGAGTCCTTAATCATTTCGTAGAAGAACTACTGGCTGTATGAATGAAGCTGCATATTAACCCCCTCTTGCCCACATTGGAATCCCCCCAATGCAAATCTTATTATGGCGGAAGAGATTTTCACCATTTCTTAGTTATTCTTATTTATTTTATTTATTTATGTTTACATTTGTATAGCGCGCTAAGCCCAGGGACATCGAGATGCTATTCTTCATCAAGTTGCAAAAACATCTCTGCCGGAGTTCGCATGCCCCTCGATTGAGTCAAGAACTTGTTTTCACCTGCGCGACCCTTTTCTCAATTTCTGTAATATTTTTGTTTGGCTTCATTATGGATTCCTTAAGATTTGCAGTGCTGGCGTCAGTGCTGCCCTGGAGTTGCAATAATATGCAAGCACTGTCCCCCTTGGTGGTGGACACAAGCTGATCCCCGTACTAAGGTGCTGCATGTATTTCTGCTGTTTACATTCTCTTAGGCACCAGCGCCAGGCTTTGCTTGGCTATCGGAAGCCTGGCAGTAAATAGTTAATGCTAATGGTTTGGCTGCTTTAGCATCTTTCGCCTTTTTTTTTAATTGGTTGGCCCATAATGTGGCCTCGACAAGCTTCTGCAGGAGCCGGGGCTACATGTATTTATCTGCAGCTGGCAGTCTTGCTGTTGCGTATAATAATAGCTCAATGGTACCCAAAGTGTACAACATGCCCCCAGCGAACCTCTTAATCAGATCTGTGGGATTCTCCACAGGACCTTGCCTACACCCTGGGGCTCTGGGAGAAGTCAGAGGTGCTTTAGGGAAGGGTTTCAGGCACTGCAGGTCTCCCGCACATTTCTATCCTTGAATCACCATTGCAACAATGTACACACCCCTCCCCCGATCCTCAAGACCCATCCTTGATGTCTTAACCCCTTAAATTCCAGGCTATTACGCAAGTCTATGCAAAAAGGCTGAGCATACTCGTCCTTGGCACTTAGTTTTAACCTCTGTGCTGCAGTGGAATTGCCAGGCGTTCTCTCCCGGTGGTGGCTTTGCAACTATCGCTCAATGCCACATTCAGTTTTCCTCTGTGTCCGTTCAGGGGCGGTAAGTAGCTTCATTTTGCATCTCCTCTATGCAAGATCAATGCAGATACGTCTGGGAGGAGGATAAAACGCTCTCCCCGGGTTGTACATGTCATCTCAGGCTTCTTGGTGGAAGTCCAGAACTGCAGCACTCCAGGAGCCAGCCTACAGAAACTTTGCACCGGTGCAAGTGCAAAGTTTGCATGGTATTGGCACTAGGGCAAAGTTTGCCCTATTTTTAAAAACACTGGGACACATTAGAAAATGATTGCACCTCGACAAGTGCAGCTTGGCAGGGTATAAGCACCAGGGCATACATTGGCCTCGGGCAAAGAAGATACATTTTCACTGTATTATTGCAACAGGGCAAAGTTTGCACTAGGGCTAATACGGAATGTTATTGTTGCACTTGCATCAGTGCAAAATTGCTGTAATCTGGCCCCTGGATTACACCTTTCAAAGTGGGCTCCAAAGGACTCTCAAACCCGGAAGTTGAGCGGCGCCGGTGGGCAGGTGAGAGAGATGTAAGCTGCAGCCCACTCAGCCGCCCAAACTCATTGCACTAGGATGGCAAGCATGCGGGACTCCAAGGCCAGCTCTGGTATGGGCACATGGGTGCTGATTTATCATCCAATGTCATGTACCTCCGACCAGCACTGCTGGTTTGTATGACTTTGGGTAACCTATGAGTTGGGGTGCATAGGGGTGGGGAGATCAGTCCAGTGCCCAGGGCACAGGTGTCCTCAGCACCAACCCCTCTGGGTACGAATCGCATCACAGAAACCTGTGTAACATAGTCCTGCTGTGCAGTTATAAACACTCTCTGAGGAACCTTTCACTGTAGATACGTGTAGGTCGACCTCTGCGCCCTATACATTTCCTCTGATTGGAATTAAGTTTAGTGGCATGAATAAAGTAAACACACGGAGAATGGTGGGTCCCCCACTCCGCTAGACATAAAATTGCAATTGTAATCTTACTTCTTATTTCATTCATGCACCATAGAAAAATCAATCTTAGCATGGCTTTGAATATAGCCTTCTGTTGAAGGATTTTCCGTGCTTTGGCAGTGCTTCACATGTAAAAAGAGAGCGGGCAATTGACCGTTGCCACCACCCACGGCTGCTCGCCACAGTGTCAACGTATTTGAGGTTAAAGCCGCAAATCCCATTGGCACATTCTGGGTCATGAATGCAACACCCATGGGATGTTTGTGTTGCACAGATACCAATGAGCCTAACACAAAATAAGATACCCTACTAGTGGTGTCGTGAGATACAAAAAATATGTATGTGCTTCTTTTAACACAGGTTGCAAGAGAGCCACAGGTACGTTCAGTCACTCTGCGCCTCAAAAACGTGATCGCCAGGCGATAAGGCCATCTATCGCTCGACCAGGAATAGCGTAAGGCATACCCAATCCTTAAATAATGAGGTGTGTCCCCAGGATGCGCCAGACACTCAAGAGTTATGATAGCAATGAATGGATGTGTCAACAGGAGAGAGGTTCAGATGTGGATAGACATTTATTGAGTCTTCATAAATGCCCATCACTTCATGGCCATATAGTACTGCATGCCCATATGTTGACACGTGTTTCGGCCTTACTGTGGCGTTTTTTCAAAATGGGTCTTATATACTGATATGGTACTGGATTATAACACTGCAATTGGACGAACTACAAATTACCAGGGACCATTCCCTTATTCCTGCCTTTTTTCAAGGACGAGGAATTGTTCTATGTACCGTGTCTGCACACTAAGTCGCAAGGGGACACGTAGATAGGACAATTCCTCGTCCTTGTAAAAGGAAGGAGTAAGGGAATGATCCCTGGTAATTCGTAGTTCGTGCAATTGCAATATTATAATCTGAGGACCTTATCAAGATATAGGCTCCTTTAAACACATCCTCATCTTTAACATCCTCATCTTTAACATTTGGCTCTGATTCTATAAGTATCAAGTAGAACATGTTGACAATCTATCCACAGAAAACAAAGAGCAAATGTGCTTTCCTTCCACAGAAAATTGATGAACAAATTTAGGAAAAATAATTACTGAACTGATGAACTTGCCTGTGAAATACTGCAGCGTGATCTTATTTCGTAGGTTGGCAATCATGAGAGGCGCTGCTCTTTGGCAGTGTCCTTTCCAAGGCCTTGCCCCTATGTTGGTGCCGTCGACTGCCTTTTGCTGGTGACACAGACCTCTGTCGCAGTGCTGCCGGTTAGAACAGGAGCGCAGCTGCACCAACGTCATGCAAACTGACTGGAGCACTGTGTTGGCAAGGGCAGCTCAAGCACCCAGCATTGATAGGCACCTTCCAACTCATAGTTACGAAGGCATAAGTGCCACTGACTGCCCTGCCCACCTGGGTCATCAGGATCCTGAATCACCATGAGCCGGCGTGGTATGCAGAGACTCTGGACAGTGCACATTTCTGCTGCTTATTGTGGGGCTATGACTGACTGACAGCTACAATAATAAAGTTGCCAAAACATCACATCTTAATCAAACTGAGTGTGAGACAATCATTCTTTACTGCAGATGAATGAGGTGGAGGAGGCGAGATGAAAGGAAGGGGGTGGTGTGGTTGGGTGACAGGGTAAGAGAAGCAGAAACACAGGATACCCACACAAAAGTGCCAGGGGATGCATAGGCCCCCGGAGAATCTCCAGAGTTCCCAGTATACCACTTCACCAATCATATTGCGTCTATTACGCTTGAGAAAGGGACCTGATTTCGAAAGCTAATATACTATCCCATGTTCGCTCTCATGATGCCACTCAAATAAAAAGATCATAACCAAAAACATACAAAAAGCTGGGACTCGTAGAGCGATACATGCAATTTTTGATGAAATGGCAACTGTTTAATGAAAACTTTCCCTGTGAAGCTCTCATACCGTTGGTCCTGTGAAGACTTCCTAATGGGAGAAATGTCGTTCCGCCATTGGGGTCTCTCTGAACCCTGCTTCTAAGATTGGGCAATAAGTCCAGTTGACGTGTGCAATGGTCATTCTGACTATGCTGTAGGACACGTCAACTTCCCTGCTCACCGAGGGCTTACGCGTTCTGATATAGCACTTCAAAGAAGGAAGTGTGCAAAAAAATAGTCCCAGTCTTGGGAATTCGGTTAGCGAGGCCTGTGCAAAAGGGGAGGCGTTAAACGCAGCTTAAGTCAAACCCTCGACAAGCGAGCCGTGCAGACCAACCTGTGAGTTAAATGATCATGAAATGCAACCAATGGAAGGAAGCCTGCCTTTTACGGATAGCTCGACCAAGGAATATTTATCACAAAAGCATTTATGAACAAATGCAGTTTATTTATTTATTTATTGAACATTTGTATGGTGCCTATACACAAGTGTTTCCAGGAATTACAAGACAAGTTGCAGGGGGTGGCGCATGAGAACCGCAAAAGTACAACAGAAAACGGTTATATTGGCCTTGCGACAATCCTGGCGTGCAAGGGCATGAAAAGGCGGTAAGTGCAGGGGGCGGTGGAGGTAGCAGGAGAAGTGCAGTAGGGGGTGCACAAAGGGAAGGGGGTGGCCAAGTGCTGGGGGGGCCAAGGCGGCAGTGCCATGGGAAATATGGGGGGCAGTAAGTGCGGTGGACAGGGAGGACCAGGTTGGGCTAGTCAACACAGTTTTGTGAAAATAATTTCATAGAATGTAAGACCCATTTGGAATCCTGGGAGCTGGTGTGTGGGATTTCCCGATACTGGATGAACAATCACTAACTCATATCCGTATTTTCAGCAAACTGAGAACAGGAATGCAATCACTCCCATGTGATATCTCTACACGGGAAGAGGGCACGCAGGGACTCGATAAGCTCCACCCCATTGTCTGAGCAGCAGCAATTAGCGCTTCCTTCAGGCTGCCCAAAGAAATCTGGGAGGTGTAGAGAACCTCAACCAATCCATATTGTTTCAGAAAAGTTCAGATTTAAAGGAAACTACTGCACACGTGATTAAAATCCAGTCATCTAGAAAAAATTAATGATTTGATCACCTAGGTCTCATTTCACTCGGAGTAGCGCAACATAATGTTTCCATGTAAAGGCGACCTGACCTGTTTTCAGAATAGCCTCGGAACGCTGAGTATGACCCCAACACCCCAGTCCATCAGGCAACTGATCATATCAGGCTAATGTCATATGGTATGATGAGCAACCCCCAGTCACATTGAAGAGCACATTGTATGTAGAATGTAGAATGGGTCTTCTTTTGCCAATGACTATGTTTGTGTAGTTGTTTTTCTATATGACTATTTGGACTAAATAGTATTTTTACAAAGATGATTGTTACTCTATACTTTTGTGGAACAAGCAGGCAGGCCAACCAGAGGATATTTGTGCGCAGACACGTATGTGGTAAGTGCAAAGGGAGGGGCAACCAGTTTCCTTCAAAATGTTTTGCTCTTCAATAAAACAGCTCGTTTGAACTGATCCGCACCATTCTCCCATTGCAACAACTGCTCAATGTTCGAAGACTTTACGATATGGTTTTAAAATGAATGTTGAAATATAAAGATGCATGTTCCCTGACATTCCTCCTTTTATGGTGGCATTTCAGGGGCAGAGGAGCACTCTGCAGGCTTTGCCATTCAACACACTGATCAGGAAGAGTACAGTCTGGGGGGTGATGAAGTATGGGGGCCCGCCTCCCCCACCTTTCCAGGACATTCTTGTGAAGATTAATGATAAAATAAGAGATTACGATACTGACATGAAATAAGGTCTCTCAAAATATAGACAGTCTCAAAAGTGACGATACTGAAACACTTGGCTTCCATATGAATTAATGAATTCATTAATTAACTCATTCATTCATTAGTTAATGACTGAATTCATAAATTAATTAACTGATTAAGGGAAAAGCATGCTGTGCGTTTCTATAGGATACTCATAATTAGAAATTCCCACAACATCACGTTATCAGTCGTTTAATCCAACATTTTTCTACAGAAGCTCAAGAACATGGAGAAATTGTCAGTCGGCTATGCGTTTGTACATTAGGACCCCTCCTTGCACATATGGAAATCTCCAAAAGATTTTGGATTAAACAAAACAATCCATTATTACAAGAGAAGCGAGATCAGGAGTCTTCAATTTCCACTCGGTGAGATGAGAGAAAGCTTGGGTCAACTGTTTGCCTCATCCAATCATAGTCCCCTAGTTCCAAGAGAAGAATACCCCACCCTCCCCCCCATCTTGTGGACGCTCTGCCCCGGGCTCCAATGTTCCTTTGGGCTTGAATGTGCTGTTCTTTGAGACTGGTGGTGTGCAAAACATGTATATGCTGCATAGTGTGACTACAGAGCGGACCTTGCGGCAGCCTAAACCTGAAGGCTACTGTCGTTCAAATGAGTATATATGGCTCGTAGTTTGCAGACATTGCTCTATTAGGGTGGGACTAGCGACGGGTGAAATGAGCACCACAGCCAGTGTGCATTATGGGCTCGGAAGGATTGCATGCTTGGATTACCATCACATATGTATTTGGCAATTTACTGGTCTTTTTTATGTTCCCAACATGTTCTTCTGTGTTATGCAAAGCAGGCAGCATCCTACAGTGAGGCTTTCCTGCATTAATCTGCACCTTGCTCCACCCCTCAGCCACGCCCACATAATTCTGCCCCCTGCCCTCCCTTCCTACCCAAAAGGGGGGACGATTCCCAGAGTAAATTCTGTCTATTTCCACCGCTAAAATCATACACGGCTAAATGAAATGGTCATCTTGTGGCTAGTTTTTGATCATTCCCATGTATATTTCATTTGGTCATTTCTGATTTGCTGCGATATTGTACGTCACATATGTTATGCCAGTTTATGTTACGTTGAGGTGCAGGGGATTTATAGAGTACGTCTGTGCCTTCAACATGACCTAGTGCCAGTGATGCATGTCTAGTGTTCTTCGATGTGCCGTGCTGTCATAAAAGCAGGGCCATGTGTTGCGTCAGAGGATGAGCGTGATGAGTAATCCTGGCAAGGGGCACCGTTGCCTATAGACACATCGCTCACCTATCCAAATATGTTCATGTGCTGTATAAGCATCTGCTTTATTCCTGAGTGGTGCTCTCAGGTACGGGGTGGGTACCTAAATGCCCGCAAATCTTGTCTTGTGGGGCGTCATGGTATAGTGTAGAGGTCCCTGAGCATGTAGTCCTAGCAGGAGAGTGGGATAACTATTGCCCTCCCTATTTCCTATATGTCTGGGTTGCTTGTGATGGTGTAGGAGCATCTGTTGCAAAACAAAGGTGGTGATGGCTGGAAGGTTTAGAATCAATCTTGACCTCTGGCATTGCTCTGGGCAACCCTCCAGATCATCGATCTTCACCTGGCAAGCCATTACAAAAAGGGAAAGACCATATGCATCTATTAGCTTCCTGATCAATGCTGTCTGGGTGGAATGCTAAAAGGTTGCCTGTGGTATGCCTGTCAAGATCTAAAAATGTGAGAGACGTCACGTGTGCAGTATTTGCTTTGTGGAAGAATCCTATAGGTCAGGTATCGGCAACCTGCATCTCTCCAAATGTTTTGGACTACAACTACTATGATCCCTCAGCATGGGCTGATGGGAGTTGTAGTCCAAAATACCTGGAGATCCAAAGGTTGCAGAACTCTGCGGTAGACCCAACATGTGTCCGTGCCTATTGTGTTTTTCGGGATATGTGAGAGTCTTTTTAATGTCTAGCCATTGTCCTGAAGAATTGTTGCTAATGTATTGGCCAGCGGAAGGTCTGAGACAGGGAACGGTGATGTGGGTGCCCATAGACCATCCAAACCCCACCTTCCAGTCTATGATTGAGGTAGGAGGTGTATAAGTGTCCACCATGTTCTGTAGAGGGTCTTGATATGTGGGAGATCTGAGCCTTCCCTGGGACTGCATCCTTGCCATGGGTGGGTCGCTGTGCAGATCTACGCCTATGTGTGGTGTGTAAGTGCCTTTGGGTCTCTGATCGGATTACGGTTGACCGTACATAGTCAACCCTGCCCACGGCTTCAGATGGAAGTGGGTTGTATGCGCTGTCTGCCCTGCGTAGAGATGGGGATGCCTGCATCTGGGTTACTTCTTGCACGCTAGACGGTGATGTTGTGTGCATGGAGAGGTGTGTTATTTAAGTCAGTGTTTAAGTCTGACCTCATTTGCCAGCACTGTTCACATATTAGCAAACAGGCCCGAAAAGGGGATATTAGTCAACGACTCCGAAAGCAAAAAGAATGTTGTGCTTTGCTATTGTTATAGTGTATATTGTTTACGTCGTTTTGAATGGTGTGTGACTTTCCACTGGTAAGCTATGCTACCCTGTGATCTGTTACTTGTGTTGCAATGTGTCAGCTGATGCATCATGTCAAGTTACACTGTTGTGTTAATATACGCCACTTCACGTTTAGGGATGATGAGGCGAGTTATGTTCTACGGTGGTAAGTGCTATTTATTCACCATTGAGCCATTCAAGCGGTAGATATGATATGATATGTCATTTATAACGCGCCTGTACACAAGTGTTTCTAGGCGCAGTTGAGGGGAGCCCTTGTTTTTAGGATATGCACACAAAATACATTTGACTACGGTGGCATTAAATGAGTGTTCATTACGTAGCCAGCGGTTATTCTGAACGCCTAGCGTGGGTGTGGTTCTCCGGGACCAGACTGGGAGACTCTGGATAATAGAATCTGGAATTACTATTATTATTATTAAACAAATTTGTAAAGTGCACATCCACCCAAGGGCATCTTGGTGTTAGGACCACCAGGCAAAGCTAACCTGCTCGGGCATCTAGAATAACAGGGTCTTCAATCCGCACCTAGACTCGTAATAACTCTTGAACCATCTCAAAGTAAGTGGACGAGCATTCCACAATTTTGCTGCAGCAATTGAGAAGGCCCGGCCACCAGTCATTGAGAGCCGAAAGCATGGAACAGTGAGCAAACAGGCAGTGCCGGAACAGAGACTAAGCCCAGGAAGATAGGGCACAGACTTATCCTGTAGGTAATCCACCACCAGGCGATAGTAGGCCCGATGCACCAATCAAAGAGACTTGAATTCCACCCTGGGATGGGATCAAGGCGTCAACAGGTCGGGCAGTTAGACAGGATGGCGAGCATAATCATAAGGGTGTCAAAAAACATGCATCTGAGTTTGTTTTGTGGGATGTATCAACCCACTCATCCAAGCCCTGCAACAGCACTGTGCATTGCAGACAGCAGAAACATCATAATGGCCACTGGAACGCATGCTGCTCGCCAGAAATCACCAGAAATTGCGCAGTGAAAACCTGAAAAATAGGCCACCATCTGCTTTTGCCTATATTAGTGAGCACAGGAGATCACTGGCCAAAACCCACCACTGGGCTACCCACCAAGCAGCCTGAAACCACTTGGAAAAAGCAATGCTGATTGGCAAAATAAATAAAGAGCTGTTTGGTAATCCGTTTTCTTGATTGTCAAAAATGTGCTAAAATCATGGCTCACAAACCACCAAAAAGATCCAACCTTCTTGTTGGGTGTTCCACATCATTTACTGCAAGAATCCACATCAATACAATGTCGACAAGAATCATTTGTTCTCAGAACAAAATCCTATTTTTAAGATACTTGATGGAAAGACAGCTGTCAAAATGGGTGTAGTACCATTACTCGCCTCTGACAGGTGCTGGTGATTTATAAATCTGACAGGAGAACTGGTGTTTAAGAAGTTAAATATGCCCAAGAAGAGAATTCCATCAAAATGCCATATAGAGTGCCACACATTGATTTAATGTGGAAAAAGACTGGATTTAAAGATATGTTGCTTATTTTAAATGTATAAATGTATTTTTTTTTACAAGGAACTATGTTGCAATTGATCAGAAAGTAACCTGATGCTGTTAAAACGCCAAAAGGCTTGCTTCCCCTGAGAACCCTTCACACCTTGGGCATTCCCACCAAAAGGGAGGATGTTGCATGGACATGTTAATCAGAGGGAGAGGTGATTTTCTCTGCTGGCAGGGGAAAGGGACAATAGAGTCTTTCAACTGAATAGGGAATGCTAATTTCGGGTGTGACTGACCTCAAACTGCTAGCAGGAAGCAAGACATGTGACCCTCTGAGTCAGCCAGCCCTAGGAGGCGGAGACAAACCATTGTGTGAATTGAATTGAAAGCAAATGTATGTTTTATACAAATGCGTATAACAAATTGTACCAAGCTGACAAAAATGGGAAACTTTGAGGTTCTTAAAATGAAAAATTCCCCCACGATTTAAGACTAAGCTGGACGCTGTGTGATGTTCTGAGACCAAACCACGGGAATTTATTAATATTGCAGCTGCAGTGTTTGTGCTATGAACATAAGAAATTACAGAGATGTGCTCAGATGGAGTGTGTATGACTGTGTAAAATTTGGTGCAGAACCAATATTGGGAAACCCACCAAAAGCGCGAATAAGTGGTCATTTCTGAACCCACGCTTGTAGGAACATGGGACTTGAACAGAGACATGCCTTAATTAATCTGTGATGTGTATATGTATTATGAACAACTTGTGTATCTGGGAAATATGTTTTTTGGGAAAACTAGATTTTCTATGTAAAAGCAAAGGGAAGGAATTTCAGTTAAGCCATAAAACACTTATCACTCTGACACATATGACACACTGCTCCTGTCTCAAATCAGGGGACAGGGAATTCTCTGACCTATCAGGATCCTTAGAGGGTTGGGCATAGAGAGTCAGCCTCCCCACCCACTTTGGAAACACATAAATAGGGACTGCTGAGACCCAGAAGGACACTCTTTTCCACTACTCAACTATTCTTGGTGAAGCACCCTGCAGGACTCCAGACTCCAGATAGATCCAGACTCCAGATGGATCCAGACTCTAGAACCCAAACTCTAGAACCTTGAAGCAGAGAGGCCAAACCCACAAGCTGAACCCTTTTCAGCAGGCATCAGAATCTTTTGCAAACCTGATTCTAACACCTAAACTTCCACGGGGCCTAACCAAACCATTCAACAGCCTGGCTGAGCTGTGTTGCTTCTAGCTAAGAACCCTGTGCTAGAACCAAGATCCAGACCCAGAGAGAGCAGTGCTGTAACCCAGAACCCGTCCGATCCAGTCCGAGAGACGGAGCAGACCAGAGGCCATGCTGTGAGCAGAACCCAGTGCCTGAGACCTGTCCGGTGGCGAGTGCAGCCAAACCCTTGACCAGATCTTTGACGAGGCCCACTCCATTCTAAAGCCATAGGAGTGAGTATCTAGTCTAGAACTGTACATAATCAAACTCTTAGTTTAAAGTAATTCTCTTCCATCCATCTCAACCTGTCCAGAACTGCATTATAGAATCTTGTGCCTATCCTAAATTCTTCTCTCCTCCACATAATTCTTGATAATTGTAGCAATAATCATTTTTGCGCTGATATTTTCTGAAGAGGGACAGGTGTTTTGATGGACAGAGATCGTAGCGGTGGCGCTGCAGTGGCTGCCCGTTGAATGTCTTGCTTCTTCATAACTCCTTAGTTTAAGCCTATCCTTGTTGGTAAATCTTTAAAGCGCGATCTGTCATAGTTGAAATCTTGACTTTATTTCTAAAAAATCGACCTTCACAAAAACATCCGTAACTTTTGAACCACACGTCCTAGGACCGAAATGTAACTGTCATTTTGAAGCTAAGATCTTAAGCTTTCTAACAACCCCAAATCGATTTGCAATTTGGCTCAATTTCATTTTCTGTCAAAATAGCTGTTTCTTGTTTGCAACTGCTGAATTTCGTTTTCAATTTGATAATCATTCATGAATAATTAATTGCTAGTGTTGACCTGTACCAATCCAAAGTAATTCTCAGTAGTGCTGAATCTCCTTTAGTGAATTAAAATCATTTTAGCATATTTTCCCATCCATTGCAATCACATTCAAAAGAATTTTGACCTGTGTTTTAAAATCATACCTGTTCTCTGTAAGCGTGCTGGGGGGACTGGGATTGAACTGCATTATTGATTGTATTCCTGAAACCTGTGTGCCCTCATTCCCATCTCTTCATATTGCATAGTGGGAGGAGTGAGTAGTCACAGGGGAAAAAGTGATCATATTATCTTTTGATTGAAATCATATCAAGTTTATTTCTGTGTTGCCTTTTTCCCATCATAGCATTTCCTTGAATCATACAAAGTATTCTCTGCTACCTTATCCTTCCTATTCCTAACTGATTAAAGAGATTTTCAGACTGTAATATTACCCATTACTGATTACTGTTAATATTCATAGTGTGTTACTCAGATCTTATTTTATTCATAAAAGTGTGATTTATATCTTGTTCAAATTCTTCAAATAAACCTTTTAATTTGCAAAACAAACCTACTTCTTGGCTCAGTGAGGTCGGGGAGATTCAAAGAGAGGGGCGTTATATAAGGGTTCATCATCCAGATTTAAAGAACTTTGACATAAAAACATATAAATAAGGGCTTCCATTGGGCATCCCAGACTAGGCATTGACTTAGTTGGAGTGCTGGATTGAAGACACATACAGTTTGTTTATTTATTTATAGCGCGCGCCAGACCAGTAGGTATCAGGGCACGGAAACAAGAATACTTTAAGCTTACAAAGTTGCAGAAGTTACATAGTCAAGAGATACAAGACAATACAGCAGTACAGCATGTAATACATGTGCGGTTACAAATAGGGATCCCTGGCTTCAGCAGCTGAGTTCAGTCTGGGTTATGGGTGCTGCTGGAACATAGTAGTGCATAGTAGTGCATTCCAAATGGCACCCTAAAAAAACATGCCCCAGCACTTCCAAGGAATGCTGGAAAATACCCATCTTCCCCATCCAACAGATGTCAAGGTTGGCCCGTGAGCTATAATGGCCAGGAAGGCGCCAGAAACACAGGGCCAGGCAGGGGGCAGGTGGTGACTGAGGCCATTGAGGAAAACTGCGGCTTCCAAGGAGCAGCAGGTTACAAGGCAGCTCCCTTTTCTTCTTCAAATGAGAGTAACTAAGTGCACTTTTGCCGTGGCTGGAAAAGGGATTTGAAAACACCCCCTGCAGGGGGCAGAGAGAAAATACCCTGGCACGCAATGTGCCCCTGATACATGGATAACTGGACAATTATCCTGTCTACTGCTCTCAAGAAAAGGGGTCTTTAAACTTAGATCTGAAATAGTAGAAACCCTGATTATTTCTGACTAGAGCGGTATTGGGAAGAAAATCTAACTTCGCCCAGGCATTTAAATATTTGAGGCCCAGCTCCAGTGGTCGGAGTGGGTGGAAGCGGTTGGGAGAGGTACTGTTGCTATACTTTTATTTGAAAATGAAACTTTTCAGGAATGGTTTACGTTTTATGAAGTTGAAACGTGCACTGTAATGCACTGCACTAAGCATTCCCTTAAAAAGCAGCTTTGTTTGTTTTGGGGATTGGATTGTGCGTGGAAGGCGGCATGGTGATGTGGATTGTGGGGAAGGGGACAGGCCAGCAGGGAACATAGTTCCACTACTTCTTTTCGTACACTTAGACCAGGGCCCTGCTCCTACTGTTAGAGAACGCGTTACTGTCCTCAGGGGGCGTGCTGCTGCACCAGCCATCGCAGAAGCACGGCTTTCTCAACACGTGCCTTGAAAGGCGCACGTGCGAAGGTAAAGTAGCCCTCAGAACTGCTCATCAGAAGCGGACTCACTCACCACACACCAGGGTCCATTGCCAGGCCTGATGGAAACTGCGTCACAATAACCAGCTCTCTGCGATGGTTTGAACGCTGACGTCACTACACATGTTTTGAGTCATTTACTTATAAAGTGGACTAGACTGGATGAGAGGGGGATTTGCACTAGTTAAAATAAAATAATAACAGCTGAATGCAACAGACACCCTTTATCCACCAAAATAAAACAAGCAGTGCATGACAAGAGAAACTCGCTCATGTGTGCAACTATAGTCGGTTGGTCTTGGAGCCCCTGGGCCACATTAGACGGGTGCGATGGGTGGCACTTACCTTGTGCTGCTTCCACATGACGCCCAGCGCCTTGAGCTCGTGCTGGCTGTGGCGGCCCTCCTGCAGGCACTGGTAGCACACGGGCCCCCGGCAGGTCACGCAGTACATGCTGTAGTTCTCCAGCTCGTGCTCGGCGCAGGTGGGGAACTTGCGGGCTGTGGCAGGGCCTTGAGAAGCGGCCGGGGGCTTGGCGGGCCCGGCCTCAGCCGGGCCGGGGGGCAGCAGTCGGTGCTTAGCAAAAGGCCCGCGGGCCGGGTGGCACTTCCTCTGGCAGGGCCCGCAGTAGAGCACGTCGCACTGCTCACACCGCACGGCCGCTTCGGCGGGGGCGCTGCCGCTGTCGCACAGCTGGCACCGCGGGGCCGGCGGCGGAGGAGGGCGGGGTGGCGCCCCCTGCTGTTGCCCCTGCTGCTGCCCCTGGTAACGATGCACTATGGCCTCCAGCAGCCGGTTGCGCTGGAAGCCCCGCAGCCCGCGCTCGTCCATGGATGCGCTGCGGTGGCACTGCGGGCAGGTGATGGACGAGGAGCAGGCCGAGCCGCCGCCACCACCACCCCGCCGGCAGGGCAGCGAGGCCGGGGCGGGCGGCAGCACCCGTACCCCGTTGGGCGACTTGAGGCTGGGCGTGTATGAGCCGTAGCCGCTGTCCGTCTCGCTGTGCAGGCTCAGCTTGTCCGAGGCCGGGTCCGGGAAGTCGTAGTCGCCCGAGGAGGTGGACGAGCCCCCGGCGGCAGCGGCCAGCAGCAGCATGCCCGGGGTGCGGGCGTGCGGGGTGACAGGCGGCGGCAGCGGGTGCGGCTGCTCGCTCTCCGGGGTCTGCACCACGATGGTGCGGGCGCACTGCAAGCAGACATTGTGCGAGCAGGGCAGGATGAGCGGCTCGCGGAACAGCGAGCCACACACCGGGCACTTCAGCTCCTCCTCCATGGCCGAGCCTCCGACGGGCACCGGCGACAATACGGCGCCTGCCAGCTTGGAAGCCCCTCGCTCTCACCGCCCAGCCGCTGCCATGGGATTTCAGCACCACCGGCGGATGGACAGCGATCGTGGCGCCCGAGCCGCGGCTCCACTGTGTACGATGACCTTGAGGGACTCCCACCTGCAGGCAGCCTCCGTAGCAGCAAGGCCCGGGAGTCCGCAGGAATGTTGAGGTTTATTACGGCGTTTCACCCGTTAGCTCCCCCACTCCGCTGCAAGAAATCGGCGAAGCTGTTGTCATTTCCCTTTCACGCAAAGGCGAGGGAATCCTGGGAGAAGGTGGGTGGGGGAGATGTGCCTCCAGCAAATGAATGAAAGGCTGCGCTCTGCAAATGCCATGCACGATATCACACGACAGACATGTCCGAGATTTATTTATTTTACAGCGTGAATTGCCCGCCACACACTCACATACAAATACATCTGCGACGAGATTGCAGGTAGAGTTCATTGACGCGTTGCCTTTATTTTGCGTTAAACCGCACTTGAGTCAATGTATATTTCTGATGATATTATTTTCGTCTCCAGAAGGAAAGGGACGTCAGCACAGTGAAAAGGAAACGGGGTCTTTCCCTTTTGATTCGTATACTGAACATATGGCCCCTTTAAAGCACAGGCATCAGCAGATCATTATGCGAGCCCAATGATAAACTAGGACAAAATGAGCCAGCGAATCTCCCTGGGACGCGGAACATGCGCGCTGTCTGCGAACCTATGACCTATTCACGGTCTGGACAAAGCATGCGTGGAGCCCCTCCCCCAGGCCCCCGAGATAAAAACGCGATTCATCGCTGGCGCTCTCAACAACCTGGACAGGTGCAATGCCGAGGTGGGTGGAGTCATGACATCGGGGGAGCGGCCACCAAGCCTTAGAGGAGCGCTAAAGACACTGATTTTAAACGCTTATGTTTTATAACATTCCCAAAACAAACGCAGTCAATAATGTAAGGGAATGGACACACTAGCTGTTTCTAAATCTCTTTAGTTATAGTGTGTTTACTTATGGTTGGTAGAACTACCAGTATCCTTTAGTAGTCTCAATTCTCTTGAAAGCTGTAAAGTGTGAACATTTTCTTTCCAATGTATGCCAGCACTCCCCCCTTTTAAATTGGGTTTAGCTAAAGAAAATTCCAAGTCCTATCCGAATTATACATGCAGGCATTGTCACTGTAAAACATTACCATTTAACCTGTGGACAAAAAGACCATCCTGAGGCCGTACACTAGCGCAGGGCACCTTTTCAGATAGGTGTGCTCAAAGAAAATTCGGCATCCCATCCAAATAATATATGCCAGCACTGCAACTGTAAAATCTTTTCATGCAGCTTGTCCCCAAGACCATCATGGGTTTTGCCTCAACAATATATGCCATTGTCAAACATTGTCATGCTACCAAAAGACTGTCATGAATCTTGCCTCAACTAGACACGCCATTGCAAATCCTTTTTATGCTGCTTGTGCCCAGAGATCATGATAATACTTGCCTGACCAATGTATGCAACTGTTTGGTGCATAGCTGTCGAGTGGCCCCATATCATGCTTGCCACTTTCAAACAGTCATAGCTTTCCACATTGCACACAGGACTTGTATTATTAAATGATTGTTACTTAAACACAGAAGACTGAGATATTTCTCAGTTTTATGATAGTACAAACCATGCTAATTGATTCCTCTATGGTTAGCCAGATATGACCAGCGCTTGTGTGTGATATGTACCATTCATTTGTGGAAAAATTATGAAAAAGAAAATACATAGGGCCTCATCACGAGTTGAGCGGTAACGCCAGCGGTATTACCGCTGGTGCTATTAGCCCTACAGCCAAACCCCCGGCACTATTAGCGCCTGATAACGGGTTTGGCGGAACGGTTAGTGCCCATTCCCCATTGGGCCCATTCAGGAATTCCTTATTCCCCATTGGGCCCAATGGGGAATTTTCGTGCTATTACTGCCGGCGGGTTTTTTTTTTTCTGGCAACTTTTTTGCGGATTTCCCCCCAGCTCAGAGCTGGGGGGAAATCAGCCAAGGCCATGATTTGGCGGACCCTTAAATGCGGTGGTAATAGCGCTACCGCCACATTTAAGGGTTACCGCCAAACTCGTGATGAGGCCCACAGATTGGCAACTTCAGTATTAGGGATACATTTGAAAACATGGAAACTTTTTACTCACCAAATAAGGAAATGTGTCAGAAGTGGCCTTAATTCCACGAGTGTGGCTTGACTCGGCACGCATTGAGGTCCTTTCCTCAGAGAGGCTCGTGGGAGTGTCAGCAGTTGAGAGAGTGCGATTGCGAGTAGGGATACACTGGCAGCTGCACAACGCCAGCTTGCTGAGTGCTGCGGTGAGGAGGTACCGGTGGTCGACACTACAGTCTCTGGCGTTGGTACTGGCATTGGTACTGGTGTCAGCAGTGGGCTCTGTCCATCAGAAGCAGGTAACTACTTTCCTTTTTACTTGAAATTGGTTGTGTCAGAAGCGGCTGCGTGTTACTCGGTACTTGGTACTCGGTACTTCAGTGAAGCTTAATACGGCTTGACACACTCGTGTTGCACACCCAGTGCTCCTGTAGTCTAAACGAGGGTGGGTTGCAGCCCCCTGCGCTATGTGATGCCACTTTGTTCTAAGGTGGGGAACGAGAGCATTGTTACACCTCTACACCGTGATCAGCGGGCGGGGGCAGACTCAAGCCCCATACTTTGCACCCTCTGGTGTACGCGCTTGGAGTGCGAGACAAATTGGGCAGCCGACGTCTCCGTAAGGTGAGTAACATTCCTCACAAAAAAGGTACCACGCAGGTCAGCAGGGAGGGTGTATCACACCCCTGCAGTGGTACGTACATTGGAGCAGCCCTGTCTGAGCTAATTGGGCTTCTGGAATTTTGCATGTATTGGTCCCCTAAAGCTGGCCATCATCTTTTTCAATGGCAAATGTCTTGGAATATTCTCAGTGCTAGGTGAGATTAACCACCTGAAACACACGCATTATCTTCTGGGCATACAGTATGTGTCCTAAGCCAACGAGCTCTCTCCAGTTCACCTGCCTGGACCTTTCCTTATTTGTTAGCCGGGTTGGTTCTTTAGGACCGGCTCGCCTGGGGGTCTGTAATTCTCTTACAGTGTGCCTGAGTGCTGCACCACTATTTGCCTGTCTAGAAGTCTGCAACTGTGCAATACTTACACACATATTGTTTAATTGCTTCACTGCTGCTATGAACATAACAAAAAGATATGGGGGGTCATTATGACCCTGGAGGTAGCCATGCCGCTATTTGCGGTATGGCTACCTCCATTCTGGGTACCGGGTCCGGGTTCCTGGAATGGGGAAATACCGGGCCATTCTGACCTTGGAGGGCCCAGTATTTCCCCATTCCAGGAACCCAGACCCTGTACATCCCCATTCCTATTCGAGCCCCCATAGGGCTCAATGGGAATGGGGAGGATGCAAACAATGACGGGCCCATTGTTTGCATCCTGGTCTGCTCGCGGGACCCGCTAAGGATGCCTGGAGACCTCGTAATGAGGTGGTAGGGGGATAACGGGGCCGGCAGTTCTACCGGCCCCGTTAACCCCCTACCACTAGGGTTGTGATGACCCCTATGGTCTGCGCAGCGAGGCTTCAAAATAACAAAAAAGACTACGGATCCCTACTAAATATACTAATGGGCAAAGTCATTGGCATTCTCCTTGATTGGAGCCAAAGTTGCAACCTCAGAAGATCGTTTACGAAGGGAGTCTAAAGCAACCAGAATATACCAATGACTTATACCAACCCAATGGCCCTGTGTACAATGTGGAACAAGCTGATCTACCGGCACAAGATTTCTCGCAGCATTCTTTATATATTATGGCTGCTACAGAAGAAGATGCTATGGAGGCACTGTGCAACGAGCAGTCTATGAATGACAGTTCTCCCATTGTGCAGAAAACATTTCAGAAACATCAATTTCTTCATAAACTCCGGCAAACTAACAAGCGTGTGGCATTTGAAAAACGACTGCCCCCAGGGCAAAAATGGAAGTAATTGGGGAGGAATCACAGCCTTTCTGGCTAGGAATGGAAACTCATCAGGACTGTAACCCATCCTATACGCTCTTGTAATGGAACCATGGGCGACAGATATCAGCGCGGACAATGAAATCTGGGGTGTGCGGGTGGGGGAGGTGGAGTACAAACTTAGCCTGTTTGCAGACAATGCCCTCTTTTATATAACTCAGCCTCAGGTATCCCTCCCTTAATTATTAAACAGATTGGACATGTACGGACAGCCATCAGCGCTCAAGGTGAATCTTAGTAAATGAGTGGCTCACCCAGTGGGACCGGGAAGGGATCAAACTGAGGATTACATGAAGGAACTGGACTTTAGCGTTAGGGGCGATCGGTTCCTTTATCTAGGGGTGGAGATCCAGAAGGATCTCAGTGATCTGTTTAGTAACTCCCCCCACCATGGGAAAAAGTTAAGGTGTACTTAGTCCACTGGACCAGACTTAACCTATCCGGGATGGCCATACTTAACTGTATTAAACTGAAGATCCTCCCTAAATTTCTATCTTTGTTTCAGATGCTCCTGGTAGAAGTTCCCTCGGCTTTCTTAGAGATGGTTAAATGTAGGCTTCTGAAGTTTTTGTGGGCAGGGAATAGACCTAGAATACCATACAGGGTTCTCACACTTTCGAAGGATGGGGGGTAGGGCTTCCAGACGTAGAGACGTATTATAAAGCGGCCCAGTTACATGTGTTAATAGACCACATGGAGCC
This sequence comes from Ambystoma mexicanum, assembly GCF_040938575.1. NCBI lineage: Eukaryota > Metazoa > Chordata > Amphibia > Caudata > Ambystomatidae > Ambystoma > Ambystoma mexicanum. The sequence continues at coordinate 1,236,503,883 of NC_090927.1, read as the reverse complement.
GGAATCTTAGAAGCAATGGGTGGCAATGGTTAATTCAATCCTAAGCCCGGTCTCCCTGGGTGAATGGCTATGTGTGCGCCAGAAGGAGATCCTGCATAGGGTCCTTCTGCATCCGCTGTAAGAAGTGTTGTGGATGACCTGGGAAGAAGGGGGTAGCATGCACTGGATTACAACTTGACCCTTACCCCTAAGCTGTATCTGGGCAAAACTCATTAAGGCATTTGATAGCAGACACCCTACAGTTTCAGGAATGGTATGAGGCGGGCCTCAGTAGAGCAGGACAGATGTGGGAGAAGGGGGAATTCCTATCTATGGAAGCATTGGATGAGTGCCTCTACATTGGGCAACTCTCCCCATTTCGCTATTTGCAGCTGAAGGTAGGGCTCAATGACTTGCGATGGGGGAACAATCTGCAAAGAGATCTTACTACCTTTGAGTTGTTACTTTTGCAGAGTAAGGACACAAAGGGTCATATAGCTAGTCTATGTAAGGTTCAGTTGAGGGCAGGGCCCCCAAGGTTCAACAGCTAGGGAGCGGTGGGCCAATGACATTCAGTGGGAAATACCGGATAATCTATGCTCTTCTCCATGTGCAGAAGGTTCACACAATCCAACGCCTCCCTCCAATATAGAATGCAGGGGATTAATAATAATAATAATAATAATTTGGCATTTATATAGCGCTATGAACCCTCAGGTATCTGAGCGCTGCTTATTATTACCCACGGTGTGTGGTGCTCATTTATCGACCTCGGAAGGATGAAACGCTGAGTTTGGCGCTGCCGGGATTCGAACCTGCATTCGCAGGCTCTGCACTGATGTCAAAGCGAGCGCTCTACTCGCTGTGCCACTTGACCGGCTATTAAGATCCTACATCACTGGCACCGCCCCTGCCCTCTTAGCCAAGATGTATCCGGGAGTGGACTCACGATGCTGGAGGTGCCGCCGCCCCCTCCCCCATCGCAGATTACTAGCACATGTGGTGGGGATGCACCCATATACAGAGTTATAGGGGAGAGGTCTGTCACCATGAGGGCTTTTGTTCGCGGTCTGGGAGGAGGATGAGGGGGAAGATCCAGGAGATCACATGATTTGCACCCTGTTGGTGGCAGCTAAGAGTTGTGTGGCACAGTTCTGGAAACAGCATAGAACCCCCATAGAGAAGGAATGGTTACAGAAAGTTAGGGGGATTTCTGAAATGGAATATATGACACACATTCTTAATGAGTCCAGGGTGAGGGTTGGAGAGATGTAGTTACCCTTTTTTGCTAAATATGGCCATTAATCGGAGTGACAGAGGGAACTAGTGTGGGAATGGAAGGGATGTGCAGCTGCCTCTAATTGTCATATGTTGTTTTATGGGCTGCGTGCTGGAGGGAGATGGGCCAGGGTGAGGGGGTGGGAGGGGTTGGAGAAGGCATAATGCGGGCATGACAAGTATTCTATTGTGAAAGATGTTATAATCGTTATGTTGCTCTTCTCTGTTATAAAATGCTAATAAAATTTGATTTTCAACAAAAACAAATTACTGCCACATGCATTATTCCGAATCGCTGTGAACATAAAGTCTCTTCACCTACTCCCCGACATAAGGTTATTATTAAGGAACAGGGAGAAGGATCAACCAGGCAGGTGAAGCTTGAGGGGCCTCTTGACAAGTGGGTAAGCCCCCGCAAAGCAAATCAACCAAATATATCAACAAATCTGTTTCCTCCAGATCCCACACAAAAGGATGCTGGGCTAAATCCCTCATTTACTGATGCAGAAATGTTCTATTGTACCACGCCTGTCCCATCGAATGCTTCATCAGCGCCCACCCTCTCATCTATCCCATACCCGCTGGTTCCTATCTGCCACCTGAACCTTGTAAAGGGTTACTGCGTACCCCACGAAAATGTTTTATTTGCAAAATTAGTAAAGTTGGAAGAATTTTACCCTAAAGCAGAGAGCCCATTGTAACGGTTTATTGAGAGACCACTCCCCTCAACATGGGGAGTTCATTCCCTCCCCACTCAAGGTGTCATGACACAAACTATTTAACTGATTATTTTCTTCAGCCTTACTTCGGACGCCTATCATGAACCTTGGATCCCTCTCCCCCAAGCTAACACTGAGCCAAGAACCAGGCCGGTGTATAGGAAATATATGGTGTTTATTTAAATAACATTAATAGAAATTAGCACGAAAATGTCAACCACCGCTTTATCCAAGGCACAAGACAATCAACTTCTCTCAGCATAAATAAATCACAAAAGTGAGTTGATAACGTAATCACAATTCTTCACTTTCTGCAAATTTCACTTCAAGACATCATTACACTGATCAATAACGAAAGCAATTATCATGTAGTGTTGTGCGATTTTGATTTTCCTGCAGGCTTAATAGGCTAGCAGTAGGATTTCATCATTGGTACAAATACGTATGGCAATTATGATTTCACACACACTTTTGGTTTAAAATAAACAAAGGGTGATTTAACGGTTTGTTTTTCAGACACCACCCCCCTACTTTGGTCTGTGCTGGGGAAGTCAGACAGAAAAACTGGAATAATTTTCAGAATTTTGGATTTCAGACTCCCTCCACTGAAGTGCCTGCATTGGGGAAGCTGGATAAAAAGGTTGCACTGATTTAAGAACAAAGACACCCCTTTTCCTTAAAGAAGTCGGTGTCAGCAGGACAACAAGGATTAGTCAATTAATTTATAGGCTATAGTTTTCAGCACACACTGGGAAGAGAGGTTTGTTAATTTTGAATTAAAAAAAATTGAACCCATAGTGTTCTGCCAAATGGGTAATTAATTGAATTAATAATTGTAGTTAAATAGGCTAAGGATCTACACAGTCCTGCCCATTGCCCCACTATAAAGCTAAAGGATTCAAGGCAAGCACACTCCCCCTACCTTTTGGTTTACATAGAAAGCCTGTGTTTACAGTTCAGGAAAGCCAGCTTCATCTCAGGGCACTCTGGAAAGATAGGGCATGGGTCTGGTCACTCCACTCTCAAAGATGGCCTCCCGCTCTCCACCATAGGATGCAGTCAGCTTTGAGGCTTTCCTAGAAATATACAGCTCAACCCAGATGCACTCTCAGCAATCTCCTCTTTTGTTTCCTTACAGCCGTCAGATGGTAAATTTCAGCAACCTTCCTTGTCTCTCTGTCTGTCTGTCCCTGTCGGTCCCCTCCTCCTAGTGCAGTCCTCCTTATATAGCAGCGATGACATCCCCAATTTTACAATCTTGGGGAAGTACCCTGCAATAATTCCCACAACTAGGATTGGACAGTTACCCTTCTCTGTCCTCCCAAACCCAGCCTCCAAATCAGGAATGGCTTAAGGGTCTGGGGCAACATATGGCAAATCCCATTTGTAATCGCCATTTGTCCGACCTTTCAAATGTTTGGCAAAAACTAGTTATGTATCACAACTTCATAATTTTACTACCAACTGCCATAATATACATAGTTTCTGATTCAGCTAATCACGGGTAATTAGATAAGTTGACCACTAGGTTCATGCCATGTAGCACAGCCATGTGGCACGTTTCTGCCGTTTCCATAAAAAGCATAACCGTTATGAATATGTAGGATATTACCCATATCCCTAATTTTATTCTCCACCCGCTCACCAATTCACACATTTGGAACCTCTTCAGATCAGCCAGAAACCTAGTTTAACTGGCCACTACAGTTCCTTGAGTCACAGGAGGAGGAATTTTACATCTCCAAAATCGCCTGGAAATTACCTAAAAATGGTTCATACATCAAATAAATCTGCCTTATGGTTGCTGAGAAAAATGCTTAAATGATAACAATCCTTTTAAATTCATTGTGAATCTTCATGTGGGACAAATGGCCATACTCCTGCCTACCGGCCATTTGATTTCACTGGATCAGCCAGTACCAAGAGTTTTTTTTTATCAGTCTCATTGCGTTGGCAGCTTGCTCTTTGAAGTTGGTGCCTCAATTTTCACACATATTAGTAATGCTTTAGCCAAGGGGACCTTCTCCTGCAGTCAATGCCTTCAGAGCCAGCAGGTCTGGAGAGCACTGAATTTCTACATCTGTAGCAGGACACTTTATTGCAGTTGGTAATGAGATGAGAGATGTAACATCCAGACTGGCAGTGGGAGATTTCATTGTGAAATTTCTGAAAGCCAGCAAAAGGGTTTGTCGTGGGCTGACATGTTTCCATGAAAACAAAATGGCTTTTCGAATATCACTGGTGTTTTGTATGTGAAGCATAATATACATTGCTTTTTGACAACCCGAACATCATGTCTTTTACCTGATGACATTTTTCTGTGAGCTGTGATACATTTTCCCAATTAAACTGCTTTTACTTCCACACCCCTGTCCAAGACATTTATGTGCCACTGTTTAAAAATCCTGTTTTCCATGTGATGCGGATCTTTGATTCGTCCATCTTTTGGGAATTAAAATGCTGCTTTTCCTTTGGTAATGACAGGTAGGCCCCATTTCCACATGCTCTTAAATTTGACTTGAAAAAAAACACAGGGAAAACTGTTTTTGGTTCTGTGTTTAAAATCCAAGCTGTTCATGTGAAATGGACTTCTGTCTGGGGCCTTTTGAATGAACCCCACATGCCCCCCTTGTTCTTTCATGACTCTTTGTTGGGTAAGAGCCGGGCAGAGTGGGGTTTCATTAGGCATAATTTCCTCCATTAGGGAGTGGGCACCCCAGTCTACCCTTCTATCTTTAGGTTGAAGGGTGTAGCAAGGCACCCCCTTTATTCCTTCCTTTCCATGTCCCTGGGGTTCTCACTGGACTCCCGTCTAACCTCCAGGCTGGAAGTTAAGGAGGTCAGTTCTCTAATAAAAGATAGAAAAATAGTTTCAGTACTTTTTACACACATATTTCTCCAGAAGATTTGCAAATAATTTTGCAACAACAACATACAATTATAACATGAATTTTCACCATTTCACAAAGCTCATTTTTATTATTTTCTTCATTTGCACAATAACACCAAGTGAATTACTCCCTGTTATATATATTCGTCTTAGTTCCCATCCGATTTTTCATCCTTCCTTTTCATTCTTTAGATGGTTCTGCTTGACTTTCATTTGGTTCATCAACCAATCATAAAGCGTGTCTGGGATGAAAGCCTTTCAACTGATTGATGTGGAGCCATTTTTCTTCTGTCTGTTCTCCTTTTGGGGTACGGATCTTGTAAGCAACAGGTGATATTGTATCTACAATTTCAAAGGCACCATGCCAAGATGAGAGACATTTCAGGTCCTTGGCCTGAAATTGTACAGATAGACCTTGTCACCTACTTCATACTCTCTCATGGTGGTCTTTAGATCATAATAGGTCTTCCTTCTTTCAGCCGGCTTTTCTAAATTGCACTAAGTATGCTGGAGGGGCTTCCTAACATTTTCATTATACTCATGAGTAGTCAATGCATTTATCAATGTCTGCTCCTGAGTCCTATAGAGCATATGCTGTGGTAACACCATTTTTCGTCTGGTCAAATGGAGACATCTTTGTTGCAGAAGATGGTGTAGACCGAATAGCCATCAGGACAAGTGGCAATCGGGTGCCCCAACTGGGTCGAGAGACTGCCCCAAACTTCTTTAAGATACTCACAATTGTTTTGTTGAATATCTCAAAACCCCCACTTGAGGCTAGGCGGTAGGCAATGTGGAATTTTCTTTTTACCCCTAGAATCTTCCACATCTTCGCCATCACATAACTGGTAAAATAGCTTCCTTGGTTCGACTCATTCCTTTGCAGGAGGCCGAAACAAGACAAGATGTGGGTGATCATTAGTGCAGCAGCTGTCTCCCCCTTACAATTTGGGGCTGGAAGACATTCCACCCACTTTGTGAAAAAGCATGTCACTGTCATCATGTACTTGTTTCCTCTAGAGGAGCGAATCACTGGCCCGAAGAAATCGGCGTGTAAATCGGACCAAGGCAGTGTCATTCCCCTTTTTTGAAGGGGAGCTCTGTGTGTGAGTGAACTGGCCATTAAATCTGCAACCGGATTACTTCGGGGTCCTATTTCATAAACAGCAGATGTTCCAGGGTATCATTCACCCAGGCATTCCCAATGTCAGCCACCAGTTCTTTTTCCACGTTGCTATCAACACGGTTGGAGCATCCATCCACATAAACTCTGGGTATCCCCTGACATGTGTCCACTTCCTAGACCTTGTGGGAGGAAGTTAAGTACACCTCCCTGTTGCTGTTGGTCATTAGACTTTCATCCTCAAGACAGTTTTCTCGAGCACAATCATCCAAGTCCGCCAACGCTTCTTGTTCTTGTTTTGGCCATATCTGACCTCCACAGGAAAGCCTTGCATGGACAGAATCCAGGAAGTAATTCTGGAATTACTAACATTCCCCACCCGGATTCTGTCACTTTGTAGATATTTCAAGGGTTGGTGAGGAGTCTCGACAATGATGTGCTCCTCTGTATGAATTGGTGGCTATTTTTCATCACGCACACCTTTACCAGGAGTGCTTTCTTGCAGTCATTGCATTTTTCCTCCACAGAGGACAAAGCGTTGCTCACATATGAGATGACTTTTTCAACCTTGTCATGCTTTTGGTACAATACCGCTGTTAGGCAAGTATCTGAGAACCCTGTCTCTACAAAGAATGAAGAGGGATGGGGAATGCTGCCACTTCCACGCCCTCCTACTAAGTTCATGACAAGAAAGAAGGCCAGGAAACACTGCAGCCACCCTTTCTATTTTGGACGAATTCCCAATGGTCCCATGATTGACAAGTACTTCGAACGATATGCCCTCAGCCAGCCATACAGACCGGGTGCAGTACAGATCTATCCCTGTGTTGACGAAGAGCCACAGGCCATGATCAGGGACACCTCTATCAACAGTCTGGACTAAGCACCAAGAAGCCATGTTGCTGACATCGTTAGAGACACCACAACATAGCAGCATTCGACATGAAGTACACATGCCATCCGCACTTCGGGACACAAACACACACTTGAATACATGAAGAACACGAGCTTACAGTTCTATAGTTAGATGACAGACATACACATACTGTCATTTGCTTTTATTATTTTGCCATAAGCCAAATGCAGCAAGGCAGAAACCACAAGGCAAGAGAACCTGAGCAAAGCTTGGAGATGCTTACATTCAAATAACCCTATTGAACTGGAGGAGCACCTATGGGGCCTGACAGAGGCAACTGTGACTAACCTACGGAGGAATAGTATAACATGGACAATGTAGAAACTGCATCACAATGGCTGTAGGAAAAGTACAGAAGGCCTCAAGCCACAGAGCAGGAGAAGAGCTAAGCTGTTTCCAGAAGTGCACCAGGAGCAAGAGGCGTGAGAGGAGGCCTGCAACCAAGGCCAGGAAGATAGGGGTGACATTACAATCACCCAATGGCAAGTACCAGTTGCAGAAAATGCAAATAAATCCTCATATTTCAGAGCTGCAAGCTCATATCCGTGGTCGCTGAACACGTAATGCGGACGAAGCAGACAATAGACAGTGATCGGCTGTGGGAAAGGAGAACTGATCTCAGACAGCCAGACGCAGATTGAGACAAGTATGCAACAGTATGTTACAAGTGTTGCGCCGCACTGGAGAGCATGCTCATTAGGCAAGGTGGTGCACATAAGTTACAATGAAGACACATAGTCATTCTCATCACCTTGAAAAGGTACACAGTGGGCAAAGAAACTTCTCGGGTCCCATGCCTGGGGACATCAGCTCTAGCCAATTACATTTTAGTATCTTAGGTGTAGGTAGCAATGGGCAAGAACCAATGGTAAGTCCACCACACTGCAACAATGTTATAGATGTAGACTTCAGGGATAGAGCAGGCCAGCCACCTGACATGCAAGGGCAGTAGAATAACATGTATAGTGTCCTATGTAGGTGGTAGAGTACTGAAGACCCAATCACCAGACCTGATAGGTTTTCTGGAGAGGGGCCCAGGTTGTAATGAAATGCTGACGGCATCTGACAGTTAAACTGGCCTGTGAGCTGAGGAAGAGCAAGATGTGTATGAATATTTCCTGTTCCTGTGCTGATCCCTGTTGGTTTTATTTGTAATAAACCGCAGTTTGAACTTGCCGTTGACTGAGTCCTCTCTGTATCCTGGGGAGGGTGTTGGGCTCTCCAAGTCCACAGGCTTCCAGTATCTCTCTGACATACCTGGGAGTTTGTCCCAACACATTGGTAGCAGAGGATGGTTCGCTGCAACAGCCCGGCACCAGGTCATCTCCTTCGCTGCACTACACGAGAGGCTGCAGGATCTTCATTTTTTTCGAGAAGATGGGAAAACGCGTGCCTGCGGAAGGGCTGTCAGGAGACCCTTGTAAATCATCCAGCCCGAAGTCAGTGAGGCATCCAGGCAGATCAGGACAGGGAAGTAGGCACCTTCTGGAGGAGCCGGCAGCTGAGCAGCACCAGCAGAACATGTAGTGTAAGTATTGACCCACTTGAATGGCAACTGTGGGTGTGAGGGAGGGTCTTGAGTATTGCGAAGTATTGTTTAGTATCGCTGAGTATTGTCAAAGTATTGTCTAGCATTGTAATATTTAGCAGCGACAGTAGCAGAGGTAAAAGTCTTTTTCAATGTCCAGGGCACATTTGTTTTAGAGGTAAATGGTTCTAGTGAACAACCTAGACTGTTGACTCGAAGGCACAGGTGTTTGAAGATATGTAAATAAGTGGATTTCCTGTGGGTTGGGCATTTTAGCTTGGGTCATAGATGACGGTATCCCCGTAAGGGTTTGCAAGGGAGCTGGCCTAGATTGTAGAAGGTGAGTCGACTGGTTAAGTCTCCTGGAGTGAGACGTTTTGCATGCGAGACAATGCTGTGGCTACAGTTCGATCACAAGAGAATATTGGCATACTGCGCCTGGAGGCGGGAAGACAGCTTTGGGCTTTTTGTGTAGTTTGGGAGTAACGGGACAGAACTGTGTATGCACAGTATTTGATTTTTTCTGCACTACCTTAGTTCACATATTGGTGACATCACCCGTAGGGTTACATATAGGACACAGAGAGCATGAGATGGTGAGGAGTTAGCATTGGAAGCTTGGGATTGGCAGACAAGGTGAACCAGTGGCAGTGCGCAGAAGGCACATGCACAAGATTGTGGGTGTGCCTGAGGAGGTAGCAATTGTAAAGGAGGGGCGGTGCACGGAGCACACCATATAAGTCGTTGAGCCAGAGAGGCTAGTAGAAATTGAAAAGTATCACCATAATATTGTACCTTTCTCCCTGGACAGTAGATTATCAAAACCCTCGACTTGAGGTCAGGTAAAGGCACACATGATGTAATGTACCAGGGCAAGTGCAGAGGGGACACGCCCCTTCAGCACTTGTATAAGACATTCCCACCTTATTGAGAAAAAAATGTGTAAATATAGCATAAAATGGTCCAAAGGTACCAAGGAAAAGTTAACCAAACCATGGCCACCATGCGGAAGTTTCTCCAAAGATGTGCAGCAATCACTACTGACACACATACAGCGTGCCTATCGGGGAAGAAATTAACCAAACACATGGCCATATTCGAGTTGTGGCACATGTTCCAGGAGGGTGAGGGGGACTCAGCGAGGTGTCAGTGGATGCCGAACCAGATGGAGGTGAAGGAGCCAGGGGCTCATCCCTCCACTCCTCCCCATATCCCTATGAGTATATCATCTGATGATACAGACGATGAGCAAGGGATGTCCCCAATGCAAGAATTAAGAGCAGCAGATGGGTACTCAAATTCGGCATATAAGCCACCACCATACACAAGGGTGGAGGGGCCGAATGGCGCAGGGCAGCTCGCCATTGAGTGAGAGGTAAGCAGCGAGGTGCAGAAGAGTGCAAAGGAGGGGGTTGTGAGCATTGCCATGAACGAGTGGATAGGAAGACAGATACTTTTAAAGCTGGAAGGGAAGACAGATGGAGAGGCGGAAGGGGCAGCAAAGGTGATGGAAGTGTTGAAGTACAGGGGCGAGGCACCAAACTGGGCAAAAATAATGGATGAGGCAGACAGGAGGGCAAAGGAACAGGAGGAAAAATTAGAAAGAGAAGACAGAGAGAGAACAGAGGAGAAATTGGGGAGGGAGGATAGGGAACAAAGAAAGGAGGAAGAGAAGGAACACATGGAGAGGGAAAGGGAAGAGAGGATCGAGAGAGACCTCAAGGAGAGGTCGGGAGCAGAGCAGGAACAGTGGAACCGAAGGACAAGGGAAGTGGAAGAGATCGAAAGGCGAAAGGAAGTAGCAGAGCGAGAAAAATGTAAATTGATTGAGAGAGAGCAGAGGAGGTTGCAGTTGGATAGATTGGCAAGGGAACAAGCACGGAGAGAGGAGGATGCCTTGTTCTTTATGGGGTAAGCCAATCAAGGAGCCTGGGAATGGCTTCTTTTCAGTTGTTTAACTGCCTCGAATTGTTCTGGACACCATTCCCACTTGATTGCAGCCTTTAATAAATGGACCAAGGGTCAATTGACCTCTGCATAGTCTTCAATGAACTTTTGACTATAATTAGTGAGTCCAAGAAGGATTCTTAATTCTCACAGAGTGGAGGGGTCTTTTAATTTTAATAGGGCTTCCACCTTCTTTGCCTGGGGATTAAGACCCTCCGGGGTGATCATGTGCCCTAGGAAGTTCACCTGGGTCATACACCACTGTGCCTTCTGAAAGGACAGTTTTGCTCCGGCTTTCTACAACTGTGTTAGAACATATCAGATGTCTGCTATATGTTCCTCGACAGTTGCACTCTTGATCAAAACATCATCCACATGGGTCAAGTTTCTCCTATCGCCTAAATCTGGCATAGCCTTATCTAGGAAGATACAAAAAAGGTTGCAGGCCCCTCTCTCTAGAAAGAACATGGAATGATAATCTGTTCTGTGGTTTTTTCCTCCTCTGAGAGTCTGCAGCCATCGCTTTTAGCTCACTGTACCTTTCACAAAGGAGTAATATCCGTTTGCATATCAGTCTTTGTCCAGCCCACAAGGGCAGTCCAGCACCGAAATGCCAGGCAAACCTCCTTTGAACAAGAGTACCAACAGCAGGAACCGAAAAGTAAATGGTTCGAACACAACATGCTTGAGTCTGGAAATAAATCCATTGTATAAGGGTGAATCACTGCCTAACAATCAGGGATTATTAGACATGGAGTGAGGGGATATCACATCACCTAGTCTGTCTAGCAAGTACTCAAAGGATTAGTAATTATTTCTTTTGATATCAGTTACATAATACAAATCGCGCTTTAATATATTAGGAACACGGTTTCGGGATTTGTGCATTTAAAAGCAGTGTGCATATGTTTCTGGCAGAGCAATTAATGATCTGTTGAGGCTATTTCTCTCACTCCTCAACCAACCCGACCCAATACCACTCCGTTATTTTCTCTCTATTTTTGCAATTGATATGTTTTTTCTGTAACTGTTTCATAACAATAATGTTTTTTATTTTTTTATTTTATTTTATTTGTGTATAATCCAATAGGATTTTTACAAAAGAAGTGGAGAAAACGAACCATATGTTCACAAAGTCTCTTGGGGGGGGCTCCTACCAGGAGAAGAAGAGCAATCCGGTTAAAGTCGAATTGCCACCTGGTTTGGCTAGCTTTGCCTTGGAGATCAAGGCATCATTGCGAGAGTGTGCTGAAGGATATTTACTAGCGCTGTTTGCCAGGCAGCTCTATCTGCGCCTATCATTCTGTGCCACCATTGTTCTTCTTCCATCTGTTGGTCGTCATTATGGAATTGTTTAAGGTAGGCAGATCTAATCATCTGTTTTTTTGGGCAAGACAAGAGCAGGTGGCGAATTGTCTCTTTTTTTTCCACAGAGGCGGCATTCGCTGGTCGCAGAGAGACCACTTATTGCCACAATTTAATTAGTTTCGAATAGGTTCAATATGGCCCTTAGAAGATAGTTGCATGCCAGTTTGCTTGGAAATTTGGCTATGTAGCCTTGTAGGTCATTGAGTTTTCTTGTAGTTTGAGGTAGATGTGTCGTAAGTTTGTTTGAGGCCGCTGCATCTAGAGTAATGCACCAGTCCAGAGTTTTGAGTTTTTGTATTACTCTGACCAGGTTTGTGATTAGGTCTTCTTCGTTGCAGATGATGGAGATCAATAGAGACTTGTTGTCGTTCTTCCAGGAAGATACCATTTTGACAGTTTCCTCTTGCATTTCTGTTCCTATCAGTGCGTATATTGATTGGCTGCTTTGAAATAGGCATTTTTTCGGTATATGAGCAATGAGTTTGTGTTTATTGTCCCAGTAAGGACAGAAGACTTAATTCTCGCCGGATTAGGGTCATCAGTGTAGACTTGGGAAGACTGTCCTCCAGAAGTGTGCTTCCAACCTCGGCCAGACTTTTTTTGGGATTAGAGGCATCGCCTTGGCTCTGTACGTGATGGTTGGGACAACTTTCATTTTATAGAATTCAATTGCCGGGATGGTTGAGAATCAGCCGAATTTCAGTTCGATTGCCTTTCCTTGGGCGGCCAACTTTTTTATTTTGTATTCTAGACTTTCCTGGATCGAGCTGTCTTGTTTGGAACTGTCGAGGATTACACTGAGATATTTGAACTCTTTAACTTTCTCTATCTCTCTCTTTATTCGAGGTACCATCGTTATTATTCTGTTTTCTTCGGGGTCTTTTCCAGGATCATTATTTTTGTTTTTTTCACTTTGTTAATTTCCAGGTTATTTTCTGTGGTGTAACGCAATACGTTTTTGAGACCTATTGGGGTCTGGTCAAGAAGGATAAGGTTGTCCGCATACAGGATTCGACTGATTTTGGTGCAGGCCAATTTTTGTGGAAACACTCTGGTGGAGTATTAGCCCATGTATCCTAAAAAAAGATCTGGTGCAAGGTGACATCCTTCCTTGACCCCTCTTCCAGTGGGGATTTCTGCAGAAAGACTCCCTTGTTGAGTTAAGCACACTAGAAGTGTTGTGCCAGTGTGTAGGGCCTTTAAAGGCAAGAGAATCTCATTTGGGCAGTTCCACTCTGCTAGTTTCGACCAGAAGCATGTTCTGTCGACCAGGTTGAATGCTTGCGATAAGTCGATGAAGTCCACGAATATTCTTGGTCTTCCCTCGAGGACCTTGCTTTTTAGGGTACTCATTGCTAAGATGTTAGCTGTTGTGCCTGCATTTTTTTAAAATCCTGACTGAAAGATATCATTACATGGTGCACTTTTTGCCCATTCCTGGAATATTTTCAGTAATAGAGCTCCAAAGTCTTTCCCAATACAGTTTAAGAGCACTATTGGGTGGTTGTTTGATGAGTCGCTGGTATTTCCCTTCTTATAAATTGGCACGATTATTGCCTCCGTCCATGAAGGTGGGATGGATTTCTGTTCTGCACATCTCGTAAAGATTTTTCTTAAGAGAGTTGCCCATTCTGTTCGGTGGTTTTTAAGATCCATGTCGGTTATGCCATCGGGCCCAGCAGCTCAGGAGTTATTTTGTTTTTTGAGTTGGTCAAATATCTCTTTGTGGTCGTTGAGTGTAATCCATGCCCAAAGGGTGGTTTCCCTGGGTGATACGGTCAGCTGCTGTGGGGGTTTGAAAAGCAGCGTAAAGTGGTTGGTCCATTTGGGTTCAGCAATACTGTTCAAAATCGAGTTTTTCCGCTTGGGCATTGTAGATCTTAGTAGTGACCAGAAGTCTCTGGCTTTGTTGCCACAGATTACTTTCAAGATGTTTTCAGAGTCACTTTGGTACATTTGAAAACAATGGTTTTTCACCCAATTCTGATAGGTTTTTGTGGGCGCCAATATTATTGTTTCTACTTGTTCGGGAACCATGGTCTTGGCATTTCTCTTTGTTTTCCGAAATGCTCGTCTTTTGGCTGCTAGTTGAGCATCGTATGAATGGGGATGGAGGGCAGAGGCTTTTCGTTTCGTTGAGCCTTTTGTGGTATAGGATAGAAGTAGAGACACGTAGTAAGGTTTGCTTTTTCGTTCAGGACTTCCGCTGTTGGTGTATCTCCTGGGTAGTTCTCTAACTGGGTCTGCAGTGAGTTTTAAAAATTGCCCTGATTGTTTGCTTCCACCCAGAGAGACGTAGTTGTCGTCTTATCAAAGCTGTTCAACCAAGTTATTATTAACTGGTTATGATCGCTTGACACTGTGCTACGGACCTCAAAGGACATGATCATTTGTAGGAATGGTCGGGATACGTAGATGTAGTCTATGGTGCCTCGCAAATCTCCCTGCTCCCATGTTGGGAGACGGTTTTTATTTTCAAACGCAAAGTCAAGGTTGAGCATGTTTCTTGAGGTCATTAACTTAGACCATGAGTGGCCACTCTGAGTGGTCACTGTAGGCTTGTTTATTTTCCCCTTGTTGTCATAGGTCGTTTGGCACGACACATTCAAATTGCCGCAAATTATGAAAAAGGACACCTGGTGAGTAGCCTGGATGTCATCAATCTCTTTCTACAACATGTCGAGATAGACTCGTGCTTCTATGGCCGCTGGGTTCCAATAGGTGTTAACAATTGCGATGGGTGTATGTAAAGTTGTGTTAGAGGCTGTCGTCATCTGGGCCCAGTCTAGAAGAACTGTCAACAGTGATAGGTTCGACTGGAGGGTTTCTTTTATCATGAGGCCCTGTCCCTTGCAGCGTGCAGTAAGCATGCCTGATGAGGGGTGGCCTAATAGGCCTTTTCTTGCTGGTGCCAAGACGAGGTTGTATCCGTCCAAGACCGGTTTGTCTGTGAGCCAAGTTTCTTGGCGTCAGATGATGTCAAAAGAGGCCAGGTTTGCGTCTCCCGGGGCAGTCAAGTGGTGGTGGCCTCTCGTGTTCCAAGAGCATAATTTTAGATTGTTTGAAGGTGGGTCAGCTGACGAGTCATCACTTTCGTCGATTAGCCGACCAGCGGGTTGCTATTTCTTGCGGTTAAGTGTCAAGGCCTTTGGCAGCCAAGACCATATGCCTTGTTGAATCTGTCCTTTGTCTCCCAATTTTTCAGGGGCCCTTGCGGCCTCTGTTCTCTGTGAACGGGAACTTTGCATTTCTGAGGTTCAGGTGATCTCCTTTCAGCTTGGGCGGCCTGGGTGTTTCTTGACCTCGGGTTCAGGATGTTTAATCTGGTTTGTAATTCCTTCACAGTGGTCTGCACGTGGTATTCGTTGACCATTAATTTCCGTTTCAGATGTGAAGTGAGTTTTAAGTTCTCTTCTCTCTTTCGTTCGGACTTCTTCTCTATTTCTCTTGAAGGTGATGTTTTCCTCCCTTTGGTTATACTTCTGGGAGTTTTTGGAGAAGTTTGGGCATGATGACCTATTTCGTGTGCTCTGGGGTTCCAGCGATCAGGGACCTTGGTTTCTAGCTGTCGGTTCCATAAGTATATATCCCAGTTTTAGGAGCTCATGGGACTCTTGCCTTATTAAGGTTTTCACCCTCGTTGACGGGATATGCAAGTGGGTCTTTGCTCTGCGGTGACTGTTGCTTGGGTCCACGGTCTTCAAGTCGTCTGATTTGATCCGTCCGAGGGCTGGAATAAGGCTGAATAAAGCTAGAACTCCTCTTCCGTTGAGGATGATTTCATCATAGTTTTCTGGGCTCTGTTCAAGTTTTGGTACCCATGTGGGTTTCTCTGTTCTACCTGGAGTCTTGTGCTAGGCCTCTGTTCTGGACTTGTAGTGGAAGGTTTGGTGTTTAGATTTGTCTGGAGTGTTTATTTCATTCTTTCTCGTCTGCTTGCTGCTTCTGGGTGATTGTCCTCCAAGGGGCTTCCTGGCATTCCGATTGTAGTCGGAGTGCTTTCGAGACTGTGGTGTCTTGTGGGGCGGCGGAGATATGTTTTTCCTAGATACAAAAGAGACTTGTCTGGTCGGGGAATGATCACTTAGTCTCTCTTTATCGACTTGGTGTAATTTGGTCCGTCGGTCCTCGAGCGTGCAGAAAGGAGAGACTAAATCCTCAGTTTCTTCTGCACTCTGGTTTGAAGGGAGTGCCGAGTCATTCTCGATGTGTTGGCTTATATTCATCAGATGGTCGGATGCTAGAAAATCTTCTGTTGTTTTAGGTGAGTTATGAATACACTTGGTTTTAGCGATCTATAGTGTAAGTTTCACGTTGGTTGGGTGGTTTGCACAACGCCTGGGCTTTGGAGATTTTGTTTCAGTCCGTGAGGTATATTTTGCCTTAGATGGAGGATTAAGGTTTTCCTCCTGGCTGTCTGTTGATGATGAAAAATCGAATAGGCCCGATCCTGTCCATCTCTCCTTGGCCGGTTTAGAGCCCTTTTGTGGGGCTGATCATCGACGATAAGGATGTCATCACAGGTCTCGGGTCGACGGTTTTCTGTCGAACTCTGGACAGTACAGTCTGCAATGGTGGCTGTGGCTTTCACTGGTGTTGGTTTTGTCTGACTTAGTAGCAATGTCTGAGTTAGCGTAGGCATTCGTCAGAGATGGCAGATGATCTTCTCGTTGAGGTATATTTCCAGGCAGATGACTCGGGTTTGCGTTGGTCGACTTTAAGTGTTCGTCCAGTGCTGTGATGTATCCTTCCAGGTAAATTAGTTTCGTGTGCATCATTGCTTGGATGGTTGTGTGGTCTTTCAAGTTCTCGTTTATGGATTCATATAACTTGGTGAACGGTGCCAAGGCAATGGAGACCGCTGACATGATAGATAGAATGTCTGTTTTTTTCGTTGGTGTCTCCTTTGGTGTTCCTAAGGGTTGCGCATGGTTTTTAGTTGGTGAAGTAGGGTAGTGGGTTTCTTGGACCAGGTGTGTTTAGGCTGGAAGCCCGTGGAAGGAGTCTGACGAGTTTCACCATTCATAGTCTAGGCTTCATTTTCAGTTTAGTATTTTTCTTGGTTTGCCAGCCTGATGTTTTCCTTTGGAAGGCCGGTGACTGGTGTCCCTGGTACTTGAAGCCTGACAGCCTGGAGACCTTGTGATCGGGGACTTGGTTTCTCCTTCTGGGTCATTTTCCGAGGTTCGGCACTCCAATGTGGGTACATTTAATTTGAGTTTGGGCTCTGGTATGTATGTTCTTTCATAGGCAGGGAGGCTGATGGAACCAGTTTCTCCCTGCTTTGTGATTCCGACTGAGATGGTGTTGTTGGCGGCGCTGAGACCTCCCATTGATCGAGCGGAGGTGGCGTTGGTATTTTAGGGAGAGGGGCAAGTAATGGCACTGTGCCTGGAGGGGTCACATTGATTTGTGGAGGGGATGTTAACACTCCATCAGCTTCCTCGGTTTCTTGTGGCAGGTGCTCCCTCCCTTGGTGATTACTATGTGGTATGATAGTTTTGGGTGATTTCTCTGCGGTTTGATCAATTTGTCTGTAGGCAGACCTTTACCACCTCAAGAATTTCTGCATCTGTGAGTTCTTCCCGACTTCCTGAAGACAGAGGAGTGAATGAATTGAAAAAATCAGTCACAAGGCTTAGAGCTGAGGGTTTACCAGAATCCGGCTTCCAGATCTTTTTACTGGGCTTCGTCCAGCCAGTTTTAAGTGGTGCATGCTTCTATGCAGTGCTCAGTCTCGATCTACTGGTTTTTGATTGGGTTTTTCCTTTTGTCGGGGAGACGATATGGTTCCAATGGCGCTTCTTGCTTTGTGAATTTGTTTTTTTTTTGTTTTTCCTCTAAGTCGTGCTGTTGCAAGGTAGCGGCCCCTTTAGGTGGGAGCGTTCTTAGAGAACTTTGTTCTTCAGTGGAGCTTAATGAATGGCAGGTCAAAGATAATTTGTTGGGTCTGCGTGAATTATTGCAGTGGTCTTGATCGAGTTTTGGGGATTGCTGGTGTTTCGGATATCTTGACTTGTCTCCACTCGGGAAGGCAAGGCTCTATTCTTTTCTGTAGCTGGTGGAGACGTGGTGTTTTTCCTACCTACAGGTAAGTCCTTCTTCTTGCCGCGCTTGGGCGGCGCCAGGGACTGTGAGGAGCAGGGCACCGGTGAGGGGCTTGTGGAGTTGCTGATTTTCTTTTTGTTTGTGCTCCCTCACTGTGTCGGGAGGAGCGCTGTTGGAGAGGTCAGGTGGGTCCGTTGCTCCTGTGTCGCCTGGGCATGCTTCACCTGCCTCAGGTTCCCCCTGGCGCCTCCCTTCCAGCTCGTGCCATTCAGCCCTCCCTTCAGAGGAAGCTGGCAGCCAGGCTAAGAGGGGGGGGCCAGTAGGCAGCCACCCACCAGAGTTGGCGCTGACCGTCCAAGTCCTCCACACCCCATAAAGGGGGGGTCCAGACCCAACTTCTTCAGTAGTTCGTCCGCTCCAGGGCCCGCTGTTGCAGCCACTTCAAAGGTGAGGGACGCTGCTAGCATTACTTCTTCTTCCTCCCGAGTTTCTGAGTCCTTTGGCGGGATTGTTGCAACTGTGCCCTCTCCACATTTTGGTCTCTGTGTTGACCGGTCCATATTCTGATGACAGCCGGCGTGCTGCAGTCTAGTTGGTAAAGTGCGAGAGCGAGCACTGCAAAGCTGGCAGCCTTCTTCTTCCTTGCCGGGCTTCAGAGTAGCGGGTTCAACAATATTGGAGGGTTCCGCAGCCCTGGCAGCCATGACAGCCAAGACTGCAAGACTGCCACTCTCCGCCAATCTGCGTCCGCTCCTCAGAGAAAATTAATCTTTATAGAGGTAAAGTAACACGTCTCCTCAGTAGCAGTAGACAGGAACAACAGACTTGAGTGGAGAAATGAGCAGCAAGACTGGCACACTCTGCGTCCGCTCCACAGAGAAATTGAGTCTTTTTGGAGGTAATGTGACACGCCTCCTCAGTAGCAGTAGACAGGAACAAAAGACTTGAGTGGAGAAATGAGCAGCAAGACTGCCACTCTCCGCCACTCCACATCCACTTTTGGTGCTTGTGTTTCTTACGTGTTGCAGAGTAGGATGACACAATAATGTGTTTAAATCCACAGCATATTATTCCCCAAATAATGTTTTTGTGATCTAATTGTCATGTATTTCATTTGGAAGATTAGAACAGTGTTTCACTTATGATTAGCCCAGTTTTTTAAAAAGGCCTTCAGTGCACCAAAACACGTGTCATACAACACAGGCACATTATTTAACAATAAAAGCTAAATCAAAAACGTAACCAATACAAGTTTTTGGCTCACTCTTTGAGTACTCTTTTTTGTCTTTTTCCACTGAAAAGATCATTTGGAATTCCAGGAAGATCTGTTTTAGCTTTTGTCTTTGCTTTGTCTTTGTCTCACAGGCATCAGCAAGATTGATCCTTTCCTCGACCACCTGCTTGAAACCTGGAAAGACCTTGGGCTTGGCAATTTCAGCAGTATCCTCCAGTTGGGTGGAGAGATCAATTTTGATCATGTTGACCTGGACAGGGGATTCGAGCTAGTGGTCCTTGACTCTGAACACTACCTCTTCCTTCCTAATCTCACAAGGGCACCTTCCACAGGGCAGGAAGAATACAACAGGAAATTCCCCCCATGGCAAGTAAAAATCTTTTCTGGTGGAATACCATCACCGATGTCGAAACAGCCGTTTGGGATTGGTCCCATGCCTTCATCACCTAAATCAACAGAATAATGTTGACCATCAACCGCCATTCCAATAAAGGTGTCTGCGCCTAAAGTGATACTTCGAGGTAAAGTGTTATCCACCAATATTTGAATGGTGTCATGTTCTAGGTTCACTAGAGGTGTTGGATTTAAATACAAACTTTGTTGTTGGAGATGGGAATTTAGATTTATATAATATAAGCGTCCTGATATTTGTGGTTCTGTCCTCGCCAAGAGTTGTTGAAGAGTAAATTGTTGCACCTGTCCTGGGATGGTAACCTCTTCTCGCACTTGACCTTCACCGCAAAAGGTAAAGATGAAAGGCGGAAGGGACATCTCTCACGACCCAACAATTATGGTCTATGCTATTGTTGGCAATGGACATTTTTAGCATACACCTGCTAGGCAGGAAATGTTTTCCCATTTGTCAATCAAGTTAAATGTGGGAATGGCCTGATCTTTAAGAGAGTTTCATGAATAATTCTTCGCTGACGAAGCTCCTTCCATTATTCAGGCATACTCTGGCGAGCACCGGTTCCTCCCCTCATTTAACTGAATGGGGAAAAACAACTGCTTGCCCTTTTTCTGAATGTCCGTCAGACTTTGAGTGGGTTCTTCCTTGTTTTGTTTCATGGGATTGAAGGTTTATTCTGATTGTGGACCGGTGTTCCTTCCAGTGTGTATTGCCACTTAAAACTGGGAGGAAGGTTGATTTTCAAGAATGAAGAAGGGTTCCCCTCATCAGTTTGTTCTCCTACAGAGATGACAGTGATGTCTGGGACTTGTTTTTTCTTGAAATGGAACTCTACATTCTCAGAGCGTGGATCAATTATGTGACAGGTACCATTCAGGCTTACTTAATTGGTACTCATTTTTAATTTAATGGGGCAGTTAGTTTGAGTCTCGAGGACCTTGTTTACACAGTCGATCAGAGGTGATAACCTCCTCAGCAGATTGTTCCCCAGTAAACAAGGTGTGCCCTCTGGAGACACAACTATCACTGGATGTTTCAGACGGTCCCGTCCAATTTTTATGTCCATATCCATAGTTCCCTCGGCGGAAATATAATTCCCATCAAAATGTTGGAGTTGTCCGGGAAGTGGTGTGAGTGGAATTGGTAGCCCTCGCCACGTCCTGAGTTTAGTTGAGCAAAGGCCCTTTTTGACAGGAGGGTAGCTTGGCATCCAATATACACCAGAGCTGATAATTCACAATGACCCTGCACCTTGACCAGTGCATAAAATCGGCCTTCTTTCTCCTCCAAAGTGCAAAGAAATTGTGGGTAATTTAACAGCCTGGTGATCATTTTCTCAATATCCAACTCCGACACTATAGGGGTCATTCCGAGTTTGGAGGTAAGTAACGTTCCTTACTGTCATGGCGTAAATAGCGTGTCTGTGCTGTCATCAGTCCGCTAATAGAGGACTATTACGACTTCGCGGACACGAACTTTACACCATGCCGGTAAGGTATCCTGCGCCATGCCGTTAAAGGCACCCAAAATGCCCTTCGCGGCATCAAGCATAGCGCAGATAACACTACCGACATTGTTCAATGCGGCATTAGCGGTGACCGTAAATAACGGTGACTGTAATTAGCGGTCACCGCTATTTACGGTCACCGCTAATAAGCGGAACCGGAAGTAGCGTCATCGCACAGGAACGGGAAAGAGCATGGTGGCCATCTTTAAAAACACAATCCATTGCCATCCTCACCACACAGGACCCCTTCGACTCTGCTGATTTTTGCAAAACATCCAAATACAACACCACTATGCCTAAGGCCCTGAAGAAGGGAGCTGCCCGCCTGCAAAAAGAACGTTTCAATGAGGATGAGTTGCAGATGCTGGTGGACACACTGCAGGAGCATGCTGCCATAGTGTTCTCTGGCAAGATGAAAAGAGAGGCAGTGTTAAAGAAGAAAGAGATCTGGGCACTTGTTGCCCAGAAGGTCAGTGCTGTGGGGAACACACCACGCACAGTAAAGGACTGTCGCAAGCGCTGGGATGACCTGCGACTAAGGGTACGCAACATCCTCTCAGTTAACCGAGGCCAGGCCATGGGAACAGGGGGAGGTCCCAGTTCCCCGATAAAGCTCACCCCATGGGAGGACATCTGCGCAAGCATGATAGGGATGGAAGGCATCAATGGTGTAGGCAAGATGGAGTGTGGCGCCAGAACATCGGGCGATGGAGGTGACTGGTGAGTGTCCAAAGTAAACATTGCCATGCCAAATCTGATGAAAGTCAACCAATATGTCAGTTCAAAGAGTCAAGCTATGGTCGCCCACACACACACACTCCCAGCAAAGTAGGCTGATGCATCACAGACACATGCAGATGCCTGGTGCAAGGCAATATTGTACATGACACATACCACACAAAGTAGGAAATGGCACGAGTCACACAGCGTGCATGTCCAAAATAGTATGCATGTCAGACAGCACTGTTCCTGGCCAACATGAGTGACGCCGACATATGCCTGCATTAACCACCCATGTATCAAAGAACGTGCTCATCTAAACACAAATGCCTATTACCCCCAATTGTGTGGGTGAGCAAATGTCCTAATGTATGTATGATGCCTTTCAAAACATCACTCATGCCGTCCCTCTCTCTGACCCCCACAGGCACTGACTATGACAGTGATGGGCAGGACACAACCCCTGCACAGGCCACACCCTGGAAGAGGTCCCGGGATGACAGCAACTGGCCTTCAACCTCGAGGGGACAACCCAGGGGGCACCATGTTCCGAAATGCAAGCCACCCCCGGCACCCATTGCTCTGGTGCCACCAAGGCCCATGGAGGGCGAAGCACCACCTCCACCCATTGCCCAGCCTGATGATACATGCGATGGACCACCATCTGAAGAGTCAAGTCTGGCTGCGGAGGTGGCAGCCACGGCACCCCTGACTGTGGAGGACACACAGGAGGACAACTGGGTCCCCATGGAGGACGATCTTTCAGATGTGGTCCATCGCCAACTCCATCGGCATCCCCCCAAGTATCGTTGCTCAATACAAAGCACGCCACCACCCCAGATCAGTCTGCTCCTGAGCAGACAGAGGGACACTTCAGTCCGATTGGCAGGGCTAGGGAGGCTGAGCAGGCTGGGCAGGACAGCCAGGGGCCGACTACCTCTAGAGGTGCACCCGCAGGGCCACAGCAGTCTGCCCTTGTGTGTGAGTTCGTCCAGGACAACAGACTGGCCAGGGAGGAGTGGTGTCAGGACTTAGCTGCACTAGGCATGTCCATCACGGACAACACTGTCTCCATGGCGAAATCATTCTCGGAGAACACCAGCCGCCTCTGCGAGGAGGTCTCGGCCCTCCGACAGGTGTTAGACTGCATAGCGGATGCCATGGAGGCAAGGCATCCTGCTACACAACCACAGCAGGCGGCTACACCATCTTCATCTAGTTCAATGCAAACAAGCACACTCCGCAGGTCGACCCGTACCCAGCGCCGACAAGACGTACCGCCCCCTGGACCTGGGAGTGCAAATTAATTCTCAGGATAGCCTCATGTGGGCTCCGGAGACTCTATGGGACTTGTGTAGGGGAGTTGTGGGGAGACGGGGAGGGGGGTGAGGGTGTGTGGGGGATTTGTGGGGGAGATGGAGAGGGGAGGGTGTGTGGGGGAGTTGTGGGGGCAGTCGGAGGGGGGTGAGGGTATGTGGGGAGTTGTGGGTGAGGGGGAGGGGAGTGAGGGTGGTGGAGGATTTTTTCACTAACGTTTACATTGTTACATTTAATACACTGGTTGTGTGAAAAACAAGACCTAAGTGGACATTCATCATTTCGCATGTGTCATTTATTCAGTTACAGTGCATAGTGTAGATGTAACCCCACACCCAGTGCCCTCTATCCAACCATCATGTCACCCTCTGCTGCAATGTGTATCACTAATATTGTGCAATCACTGACTTGCGCACAGTACGCCCCTCCTGTGCATCGCCACCAAGATGATGTCCAGCCACATCTTCTTCTTCCCCTTCATCATCACCAGGTGGTTGCAGTTCAATGTCAGGGGGCAGGGGCACGTTCAAGCGGATGCACATATCGTGCAGCTTGACACATGCCATGATGATCTTGGCCACCTTCTCATGCCTGTAGAGGAGTGCCCCACCCGACCGGCTGAGGCAGCAAATTGGTACCTTCAACAGGCCAAAGGTCTGCTCGATGTCCACACGGCTACGGGTATGGGAATGATTGTGGTCCTCCTCGTGCCCGTTCTGTGGGTTTCGGACAGGGGTGAGGCGCCACGGCTTCAAGGGATAGCCACTATCACCTGCATGAGAGGCAATTAAAGGTAAATGTCATGCGATTGATGATGGACAGCTGTTCTAGTCACACTTGCCGGCAGATTATCATTGGTCACATGCACAGGTCCCTGGTTGTATACAAGCCATTTTTAGGCCCTCAATGTGTCCTGTGCCATAGAATTATGGTGTGGGTTGCATCTTCAAGATGATACACGGTGTGCTCTGCCGTATTGTAGGTCATGCATTGTGTGCGCATACTAATGTGTTTGCGTGAATTTAGTGATTTGTTGTGTTGTGTAGGATTTTCTGATGGTGAGCGTTGGCAGTAGGCTCTGCAATTTTTGTCATTCTGCCCTGATCATTCCCATGGTGACATGCAGCATTCCTGTGGTTGATCCAGGATATTGGGCACAACAATGTGTGAAGCTCTTGCTTGTTTCTAGTGGTATAGTTTGTGATTGCAGTAAACCACCTCCATGGCATGGAGGCCGCCTTTTGTTTCTAGTATCTCCTCGGGAATCCGTGGTAGAGATATGTATTCCGTTGTGTGCTTGAGGTGGCCATCCGACACTTGCTTCAGGATGCAAGTGAATGAGGGTGGGGATATGCCATGCATGTGCCACACTGTGTGCTGGCAGGTGGCTGTTGAAAGGAAGTGGAGCACCGCCACCACCTTCAGTAGAGGGGGGATGGCGGTGCGTATTTCAATGAGGCTGACAGTCGTGTATCATGTCCACAATGGTGTTGATGGTGTCCTGGTCCAGACGGTACAGGGTGTGTTTGTGCTGCGGGGTCGGGTTGGAGGGACTGGCTCTGATGTTTGGGATTGGGGGCTGCATGTGTGGTTACGCTGGCTGCACTGGTGGGGCATGGAGGGCCTGTTTCACCCTCCTTCTCCTGCTGCATCTCCTCTGTGGTGCCTGCTGTTGTTGTTGGCGTTGTTGCTGGTGTTGCAATGCATGCATGTCCTCCTGCTGAAGTGTTGATGCTGCTATTGGATTGATCTTGGTGTGGGAGGGGGTGTGGTGTGTGGGTGTGCTCCTTTTGCACTGGGTCTGACTCCATTGCCTCCACCTCTGCTGATTATGTGCACCTGTGGCAGCTGGGCTCACTGCACATGGCATTTTACGGTAGGTGTGCGATGCCGGTATTTACGGCATGCCGTTAACCACTTTTAATGCCTTCATAAAGACGTTATTTGCATGTCCGCTTACCTTGTGATCTCCTCTGGTTTACAGCATGCTGCTATTGCCGACATGGTGGGATGCGTGCCCGCGCACAGACCACTATTAACGGCACCGTACTTATGATGCTGCTAAAATTGGTCGGGCTGGTCAGAATAGCCCATAGCGGTAATCGATGCCGGTTTTCCTTTACCGGCATCGTTGTTCCCTTAGCACCAACCTCGGAGTGACCCCCTATGTGAGGTAATTTTTCTGTGTCAGAGTTTGGGAATCTGTAAAAAACACTTTGCAACTCTCAATGAGAGTTTTTGGGGAATCCTCCTTTTCCCCCCATCTCCTTTGCTGTCCCCCGTTATCTGGCAACTCAAGGACACCCTCTCCATTTCACTTCTGTCTGGCTCAAATGTATGGGGTTGAATAGTTTCTGGTTCCATACTTACCCTGTCCCACTCAGGGTCTTTTGGGACCTATTTTTCTTTGGCATGGATCCCCCCGTTTTTGAAAGAGAAGGTCTGCTTACCTGAATCCTCCAGGGATTCTTGTCTTTCAAAGGGGATAACC
The DNA here is from genome assembly GCF_040938575.1 of Ambystoma mexicanum. Lineage (NCBI taxonomy): Eukaryota > Metazoa > Chordata > Amphibia > Caudata > Ambystomatidae > Ambystoma > Ambystoma mexicanum. The sequence goes on along the minus strand of NC_090927.1, from coordinate 1,236,478,409 downwards.
CAGAGTTCCTCTACAAAGTGGGTTCTTCTTTGGCCTCTCCTACTTACCCTTTGCTCTTTGGGTTCTAACATTTCAGGGGTAGAAGAGACTCTTTCAGGCTGAGAGGTTTTTAGGGGTTCTGTTTGGGTGAGAAAGGAAGCTTCCACTAGGGCTTGGCATCTCCCATCCACCCGGGTACCCTCCTCATGGAACCTGTAGTTTGTCAGAGTTCCTCCCACCATTTACCCCCGGGGCATCAGACCTGGGTGGTGGGGAATTCTGGGAAGCAGGGTTAGGCTGAGAGTTGGACTGAGCCCTCGGCATGTGCCCCAAATCATCGGTCAGTAGCTGACCAGTTGCTCCAGTTGTGAGAGCATGTCTGCGTGGTAGGGAGGTCTCAAGTCATATCTCTGCTGCTCTTGAAAAGGGTAACTGTCCCTTCTCCTGGAGAAGCTTGGGTCCTGGAGTAGCTTGGGTACTGGAAATTCCCCCCCCATAATTTTCCATCCTGAATCTCTCTTCTCCCGGGTTGACGGATCTATTGTCCTGGAACTGGGGAGAGCAAGGAGGATTGTTTTGGAAGTTCTGATTCAGGGGATATCTGGGGAAAAAGTTCAGAGTGGGAGGTAGAGTGATACTTCTCTCCTGAGGGAAGTTTGGAGAGAAGTGTCCCGGGGTAGTACTTGCCTGATTAGTCCCCCTCCCTTGGTCCGGGGGAGTGTATACATACCCCACAATTGGTTTAGTATCCTTGTACTTAGGACTTATATAGGTGGTAGGGTCAGAGGGATCATTGTTCTGGGCACCTGCCTGACTACCATTCGATTGGCGGGTTTCAGGGGTCCCTTCTACTTTCCATTTTGCTTGTTAACAGGAGGGTTACTTTTAGGGCCCCCTGTCTCCAGATCCAATGAAGGGCTGTTTTTTTTACCTCTGCCACCTTTGCAGTAGCATGGGTGTTAGATGATTTGGGGGGTTTGGTGGTATTTTTACTCTCACCAGGCTTCTGGACCTCATAAATCCTGGTGGCCTGTTCAATCACCCAATCAAGGGTCATATGCTCATGAAAGTCACGCACCGACTGACTCATTATGTATTTGGGGAGAGCATGGACATATGTAGTTATGAACTCCCTACTATTGGTGTTCACCCACTGGGAAGTCTGAGAAAATGCCTGCTTTGGGGGGCGCTGTTGCACACTGAAGAAATGGGCACCTGATCCGTGAGCTCCCGCTCGACCAAACATTCTAACCCGAAATATCCTGCAAGGGGCCGCCCTGCAGAGCTAATGCTAGGATAAACAGACAGCTCAGATATCCGTGAGCACACGGTAGAAATCCTGGCAAGCTATGGTCAGGCGATCCTGGGCTGAGGACGTGCAAACATCTGCTGGTGCGAGGCAGAGGCACGGCCCGCATGAGAGAACCGATAGAAAACACTGCAGAGTCAGGGATGCGGCAAGGCGGAAGTGGGGGGCCGCAGGTGGGCGGACTCTTGGTCTCCGGATCGCACCTGGTGCTGAGTTTCCCACATGGGCAGCGGGGATCCTCCTTGTGAGAAGGCGATCGGCGTAGGAGCAACCCTGCAGACCCCTCGGGAGACTGGGTCATGCAACAATCCCCCAGAGCTGGCGTGCTGGCACCCGTGCATTGGCTGAGCTAGACGGTGCCGTGCGGACTGAAGATCCCTGATTGTGGGAGTGCCCCATGGCGCTGGAGAACTCTGTGGCCCCGCGGAGCTGAGAGGGACGGTGCGCCGTCAGCATATATACCGGCTACATCCGAGTGAGTAAAACAAATAAGCACTGCTTGCCAAGCCCAAGTGGGGGAAGCGACAAGGGGGAAGTGTGCCTATATTATAAACGCTACAACACCACGAGGCAGATAGCTCGCTTGGTGGGGTAACGGATCCCCAACCCGTCCAGCAGAATACACGTCGGGCGGAAAACCGCGTGCACACTGGGAGCGCCGTAGGACCCATGCATCTCGAGAGCATCACAATTCCAATAATAATTGCTTTGGTGAGAACGGCTGGCGTACAGTTGAAAGGTGATATAGGCACGTGAGGGATTGGGCCTTGGGGTAGCCCCCCCAGCGCACCTGTCTTGACGAATCCTGTGCTATATCGAATACAAATTGGTGATGGTAGGCAGTGGTGTGGTGATGGTAGACAGTACCTCAAGAGCGGTGGAAACTTGAAATAGGGCCAACACTGACGTCCACATGAGAGACCGTAAGGTTGGAGGGTCCAATCTCCTAATCCAACTGTGAAACTGAGATCTGTAAACTGGTGAGAACCCTGGGGGAAATTGTCAGCCAATACTGGAAGCTGACACTACCTGGAAAACAGTCATAATAACTTTGGTCACCATATTCTTCACGGGACTGCAACACAATACGTAGGGGGACACAGTCCACTCATAGAACCCACATGCTGTATGGTTACCTCCGAATAACTGCATAAACGACATACAACTGACCTGTGAGCCCCCTGCTAATTCCATATAAGGAAAGACTATAAGAACTGGTGGAATAGTGCGCAGATGTGAGGGAACGATCCGAACATCACAGGCTCTGCACCGCCATATAATTCTACTTTAAATTGGGCGAACCACAAAAATCTGGGAAAGCAACGAAGGCCTCGGGCACTAAGAAGAAGGGACCCATGGACACATACACGAAAGGTCAGATCCAGACTGCCACTGCGGAAGTGCACACAAATCCCAATGAGACGGCAGAGGCTGAAATCGGTGACTGGGGGGACAAGCTGACAACTATAGTGCAAAATGGATTCCTCGCAGTCAACGTCAAGCCAGACGATATAGTTGCCACTATTGGCTCGCTGAAAGCCAGAGTGGACAAGGAAAGTGCACAAATCACTGAAACAGAAAACAGAATCAGCTCCAGTGAAGACACCATTGCACGCCATACCCAAGACATTAACCAGCTGAAGGAAAATATGTCTAAACTACAGAACAAATGCAAGGACCTCGAATCGCGGTCAAGGAGGAACAACATGCGAATAGTGGGTGTGTCGGAATCATTCAGAAAGGGGCAAATGGAAAAGCAAATTGAAGGACTGCTCAAGTCCCTCTTTGGGCCTGAATCCTTCTTGGAACACTTTTTGGTCGAGAGAGCACACTGCTCGCTGGCACCGCTACCTAAACCTGCAGCGCCACCACGCACGAATATTGCCCGACTCCTCAATTATAGGGATAGAGATGCAATCCTGCGGCTGGCGAGGGAGCATGGTACACTGCACTATGAGGAAAACCGGATACACATATACCCGGACTTCTTGGCCGGAGTACAGGCAAGCAGAAGATCCTATGAACCAGTCAAGAAACTCCTGAAGGCATGCCAAATTGCACATGCCTTGATGTTAGCAGCCAAGATGCGAATACAGCATGCAGGACGGGCGCACTTCTTTGAATCTCTAACCGAAGCTATGGCTTATATTGAGAACTCTATACCCTTACCTCCTACAGGGCGCAGACCTGAACAGAACAACATACCCCGGCCTGCGGAATAAAGACATGAACTGGCTGATTATACACAAAACATACCATATCCTTTATATCAGCAACCGTGTTGCGCTGTTATCAGAGGGTGGCCCCACAGGCTACTTTTAAATAGAGTGGTGATGCCGGAGCCGGCGGTCATGTGAAGCAACATGGCTACCCCTGGAGTACTCCACAAGAGGGAACATCATCAAGTTGGGGTGGATGATGAGGGTGGTTGGGTGGGACGAGCAGATGAGGATGGTTGCCGTTCTGGAATAGTACTACTATAGCACACACAGGGTGTGGAAGCCTACTGGACAATGTTGGGCTCCGGTGGGAAGTTGCCGAAATTAAATGTTCATTGTTTGACAAGTTTGTGGTCGCTCAGGTGCAGGTGCTGCCTGCATTATACATATGCTAAAACTATGAGAGACGAGATATCGTCGAAACACTCACACACACAATACCGGTGATGGGTTGAAGATTCGATTATTGACATGGTATGTCCGGGGTTTGAATAACCAGATGAAAGCTAGGAAGATTGGCAACTATGTCGCCAGACATGGCCCTCAAATCCTAATGTTACAAGAAACTCATGCAATGGGATCTAGCAATATGCACATACTGCCCAAATGGGGCAAACAAAGGTTGCACACGGATTACTCCTCCCAGTCCAGAGGAGTTATCACCCTCATACACCCCGCGTTGGGGTTTAAGCTCGTGGGTCAGAAGGTGGACCCGCTTGGAAGATATGTGATGGTCTGGGGGGAAATCGTAGACAAACAAATCATGTTAGTAAATACATATGGACCTAATATTGATGACCCATGCTTCTAAATGAATGTATTTCAGTTGATTAATTCAATAGATGTGTCCACTATAATAAGGGGGGGGATTACAATGTTGCTCTTGATCTCATACTTGATAGGTCCACGAAAACTGTAAGGCCACCCACTAAAACGGTGCTTACGTTAGGGCGCATTATGCCGCAATTGTCATTGGTGGATGCATGGCGTGAGCTACACCCCGGAAGTAGGAGATACACATATTACTCCTCTGTACAGGATTCTGAGTCGAGAATTGATTATTGGTTTATCTCCTCAAATATGTCTGCAGCACTGAAAATATGTGAGATCTTGCCTCGCCATTATCCAATCACTCCCCAGTGGTGTTAGAAATTGTGCTCCGAGATACCCCCAGGCCCGCAAGAAGATGGAGGATGCCTAACGGAATACTTGGGGACCCTGGTGTGGTGGAATCATTGCACGATGATATAGTTGAGTTTTTCACTAACAGCTTAGGAACGGTTGATATGTACTCCACGGTGTAGGAATCTTTCAAGGTACGGGTTAGGGGGGGTCCTAATATCGAAATCCGCTGGCCTCCTGAAGGGTGTGCGCCAGAGCTAGAGGAGGTTGAAAACAAATTACATACACTACAAGAAACTTATACATGCACACAGGACAAAGAGACACTTGCTGAAATACACAAACTCCTTAGAGATTTTGACAACCTGGCTACTAGAGAAATACGCTATGTAGCAGCTCCCATACGCACAGGCAGGTACGGGGAGGGGAATAAGGCGGGGAGATCGCTGTCCAATTTGCTAAGACATGAAAAGCAACCGAACCAGATCACTAGCATCCAAACGGCACAGGGGGAGGTGCTTCTGAGGGAAGAGGGCATAAACGTCAAATTCGGTAAATTTTATAAGGAACTATATGCAAACAAAGATAAAAAGACGAGCATTGAAATAAAGTCCTACCTCGCGACACTGGATCTCCCGAAACACCCAATTGAGGACAAACTAGCAATCGATCAACCTATAACTGCTGATGAAATTACCGAAGCAATTAAAGCACTATCATCTAGTAAAGCACCAGGGTCAGACGGAATAGGTGCCGAATTTTATAAAGAGTTCCGCGAGGAACTAGTTCCTATACTTTTGAAAACATGGGAAGAAGCCCTAGAGAGGAATATATTACCCCCAACAATGAGAAAAGCAATAATAACTGTATTACCCAAACCTCGACGGCTGCCACAGGACGTGTCTTCCTACAGACCCCTATCGCTCATAAACACTGACGCAAAAATATTTGCGAAAGCACTGGCGACCAGGCTTCTACCAGCTGTACCTACTCTGGTCCACCCGGATCAGAGCGGGTTCATTCCCACAAGATCCACGGCCCTGAATCTTCGCAGGCTCTTTGGTATAATGGCACAAATAGACCCGAATAGATGCGCAGTGGCTATATCTCTCAATGCCGAAAAGGCCTTCGATTCGGTATCATGGGTCTATCTCCTATCAGTACTGGAGGCATTTGGAATAGGGCCCAACTTTATTAGATACCTACAGTTGTTGTATAACAGTCCTGGCGCTCGGGTATTAACAAACCGGACCGTCTCTGAACTGTTCCTGTTGGGTAGGGGCACTAGACAGGGCTGTCCATTCTCGGCCAGATTATTCGCCTTGACCATAGAACCTATGTCAGTGGCGGTGAGACTATGGCAAGGAGATAAGGGGATAAAAATGAAAGGCTCCACCCAACTGATCTCGCTGTATGCGGACGACACGCTATTGTATGTCTGAAAACCTCAAAAAAACATTGCACCCATCATGGCAGAAATACATGAGTTCGCTGAATATTCTGGGTATACTATAAATAGTGCCAAATCGGAAATATTCCCACTCACTCGGGCTACCAAATGCCCAGATATGACATGTGGGCTCAAGTGGTCAGAACAACATATTAGGCACCTAGGAATCCTTGTCTCCAGGGACAGACACACTTTATATTCTGACAATCATGAAAATGCACTACAACTGCTAAATACTAAATTCCAGACGTGGGGGCACTTTCCCATCTCCCTATATGGTAGGGTCGCAATACTCAAAATGATAGTCCTCCCCAAGTTACTATATTTTTTGGTGAATGTCCCTGTATGGCCGGGTAGGACCTTTTTCGCCAGGCTCCGATCCATGGTAGTGGCATTTCCCTGGAATGGAAAAACAGCGTGGATGAGATGGGAAAAGATGACTGAGTCATACTGTACCGGCGGTATTGCTGCCCCAGACTTTGAGCTCTACTACTATGTTGCCCAAGCACAATTTGCGAAACATTGGTATGATGCCTTAGATAGATTGCCCCACGGATGGGTAGAAGAAAATACCACATATCCCACGGACATACAATCGGTTATTTTTAATACACGATACAAAGACTAATGCGAATATAATACAGTAAACTGTACGGTCCGGGCATGGGAGGTGATATACAAGAGGTTGAAGATTGAAACACCCTACAAACCAGAAGTACCCATATGGAATTTCCCAGATATCCCACCAACGCATGATGTTAATTTACAGGAATCCTGGGACCCTGATAGAGAAATGAAATTGGGAGACATGTTCCCTAACGGGAAATTTGTAGCCCTGAAGGAATTTCTAAGACCGGTGGGTGGGGGACCACTTAAAACACTCCAATATTACTGTATGAGATCTGCATTCCAGGTGAGATGGCCGCTTTTCCCGGACGAACCCCCCCACGTCCATGTATACAATTGGTTACGTCTAAAGAAGGCCTGGGGATTTCCAAGTTATCTATGTCAGTGCCGACCCATACCCCCACGGCAAACCAGATCAAGGACAAATGGGAGAGGGATTTACAGGTGCCCATTGGAGAGAAGAAATGGAGCAAATACTGTCCGCTCACAAAAAATGTGTCACTCAATGCCGGTCTGCGCTTAATTCAATTTAAGATACTAAATATACTACACTATACCCCGGCTTAAGTGGCAAAATTGCAGTTGACAGCTCAGACGAATGTCCTAAATGTAAGGCACCTCAGGGCGGTCCTTCCACATGTACTGGGAATGCCCGGCTGTGGCGGGGTTCTGCAGCATGGTGGCTGAAATGTTGGAAGAAATCACACAGGTCCCCCCTGATCTAACGCCTCAGAAATACCTGTTTGGGGACATTGGCAAGTGCTCTGAAAAAAACAGGAGATTATTTAATATTGTGTGTGCGGTGGCCAAAAAATGTATTCTACAAACATGGAAGAGTCCCACGCCGCCGAACATGAACCACTTTCTTTGTGAACTAATACACGTTAACGAATGTGAGGAACAATTTGTCCTGACCCAACCTGTGACAAGCAGGCCCAAGGATATCTGGGGCCAATTTAGAATGTACTTGTGTGATAAGCTTTCAGATGACGACGATTCCATGTAAACTGTACTGTATTAACGAAACCAAGAGATGTATCCTTGTATGCTCTGTGAAGTCCAGTGCAGAAATGGTGCTGTGTATCTGTTGAGACCACTAATAAAAAGAAGTTTAAAAAAGAAAAGTAAATGCCTGCTTTAACTCCTACACAAACTCCCTAGGTGCCTGATATTCCCCACACTGCAAGTTATATGCAGCCTTGCAGGCCTCTTGTGGGTTCCTATCATTGGGAAAATGTTTCAATATGGCTGCCTTATAAGTGGACCATTTATGATGATCCTGGTCCTCTAGCACTGAAAAGAATGTGGAGTACTCAGGTGAGAACGGCCATTTAGCAAGTGCTATACAATTCACATTATTTCTGATCTGGAATGATGCCATAATCTGCTCATAAAGTTCCAGGGTTTCTCATACCAAATACCTGGCATTCTTGTGGTATGGGGTCAGGAAACTCTTTATGGCCTTGATGTGTCTTATTGGGTCTTTCAGAAAACCCTTGCTCTGCTTCACTGTCTTTTTCTTCCTATGCACCAGAGTCCTTTCACCTTCAGACTCAGAACTGCTACCGGTACTCCCTTCCCTGTCTCTATGAGACTGGGAATATCTCCCAGAACCACAGGGTCTGGACTCCTCTCGCCACGCCCCCTTCCCCTGAATATACAGGGGTTTTTAGAATGTCCTTCCTAGGGTGAGGGAGTCTGGCTTTTCTCTTTCGGTGAAGCGGGCAAGGTCGTCTCTTTGTAATCACATCTTCAGCCAATCTAACTCCCCGTCTTTCTTTTCATAAGCGTTTTCATGGTCTGAAGTACTTATAGTATTATTCCTTACTTCCCAGGACACACTGGTCCAGCCACATTCCCTTCTGTGTGGTAGAGATGAATACTCATCAATATCAGACAGGGTCTGGCCTTCTTGATAAGTTGGGCTAGGCCTGGGTAAGTCTAACTGCCTCATGTCACCCTGTTCTTGATAGGTGGCACATATGAGGTTGGTTCCCATTGGTGCACGAGGGGTTGTAAATGAGTGGCATGAGGCCCCTGTTGGGAAGGGTGCCTTACCTTGATCAGTGGGCCTTGTCCCATATCCTGATTGGTCAGGGTGCCTCAGGGTCTGTTTATGATTTTCGATTTCTTTGGTGAGGCGCTCACACCTGTGTCTCTCGTCATTTATTTGCTCTTGGTACTCAAAGAACTGCCTTTTTAATTCTGCCACTAAGGCCTGAGTAATCTCATGCACCCTGCTCTGAGCTGCTAACCAATCTATTGTTTGGTGCACCTCATGCTGAAGTGATTCATTCTCCCTCTATGAGCCTTGTATACTGAGTGCATATTGAAGGTGCTTTACCTTCAGGAGACTAATCTCTTTCTTTTGCTCCTCCCTACAATTTGCTGCCTCTGATAGTTCAGCTTCTATTTGTCTCACTCGCTCTATTAGCTCATTCCTTTCTTATCTCATTCTGGTCAGTTTCTGAGACTCTGACTGACTCTTTTCTACCTCCAGTTCCAACTGATTTATCCTCTGTAATTGGACTCTGGTATTGTGATTCAAGAGGCATTTTTCCTGAGCCAGCTGCGTCCTCTGTTGTTTCAGAGTATTTACCTGCTGATGTATCCGTTTAAATTCATTTTGGGAATCAACGCCTCTGATAATTCATTTACTATTTTCAGTTTTTAATTGTTTACGTTTCTAATTTGAATGTGCTGATGTCCTCCAAAAAGACTCTATTAAGAGCTGCCTAGTCATTTAGCTTGTGTTGCAGTACGTTCAGATTTTCTACACACTCTTTATGTGCATAGTTTAGTGCAAAAAAACTGTGTTTCATGCTCTGCACTCTTGCTGCAGTGTTTTTAACTCGGATTTGAGTTGTTGAACACAATATGCTGGGCGTGTGACAAGTTTCCAGCCCGATTCATCCTACTAGCCTCACTATTTTGCCAACGCTCTTCCACTAAAAGCAAATGAAAATATAACTGAACAGTTAGCTGATGCATGTGTATCTGTTCATCACGAGCAGTTGTGGTCATATAAAATGCCTCAAGTTCTCTGTGCAATATTCCGCCTTCAAGCCAAATATCATTGCTTGCTGAGGTAACCACCCACACAATTCTGGAATGCCAGTTTCCTGCATCATCCTCAACCCATTTTCCTTTAAGAAATAATTTAGCTAGGAGATGCTCCCTGGCATCACCAATTTATACAGTAGTCATTTTCACAATGGCTTTTTGCACCTTAGTAAAACTTTCTTTATGCAGGGGCAGAAATCACCCTGGTCCTGCTTGATTTCCTCACAAAAATAAATTCTTACACACTCACCTATACACCTCCGTGGAACTCAGGGGTCAAGTCCTTGCAGCACTTTAACAAAACAAAGATGACTTTCCCTCCACCTTAATGCAATTGCATAAAAATAAATAGACTGTCACAATGTACTTGTCATGGGTCAGGAATAGGTAGCTAAATCCCGGCCACAAACTCCCAATTTCGAACAGTTTATTGAGAGAAAACCCTCATCAGGGGGAGTTCCTTCCCTCCCCACTTAAGGTGTCAAGCAACAAACTATTTAATGGATTCTTTTCTTCAGCCCTATTTCAGATACACATCATGCCCCTTGGATCCTTCTCCTGCTTTTCTGTATCTGCGGCACCTGCTGTATACGTGTGCTGTGTGTTACCTTGAACCTGGGGCATCTGTGGTGTCTGCAAATACTGCTGTATAGGTGCTTGCATCTGTGGTGTCTGTGTCATGGGCTGGTGTGGCTGCCGGTATGCACTTGGTGCCGGGCCTTGTTGTTGCGTTTGGTCCTGTGTGTAATTCCCGTCTTGTTCCCCTTGATATGCTGGTTGGTACTGCATCCCCCCATTCTGTTGTACCCCCTGCTTCTACACACTCTTGAAATGTGCCCTATCAGCCTGAACAACCAGCACTGTGGTGGCTCCTTCCCTTGCCCTTGCAAACCCCCACAATACTCCCCTGGCCCCCACTGCACCTGCTGCCCATATCCTCATAACACTCCTGCAAATCCCCCTTGGTTGTGATGTATCTGTGGCCCATACCTGCGTCCTCTGGGTAGCCCCCTCTTCCTCGAAACCTGTGCTGCATGTTCCCTCGCCCCATGAATCCTCCCCCCGCAGGCAGCGGTGCGTACTGTTGTTGTGGTGTCACCTGCCCTCCTGCACTTGTCAGCACCGCCCCTTCCAAAGCATACTTGGACAACTTCTTCTGCACTAACTTCACTTCCTCTTGCTTCCTTTCTTCGCTCTTCTTCCTTATCTTCTCTTGCAATAGCCTACAATGGTGTAGTATCGTGAGCTGTATTTCGGTCCAAGGTTTTGCCTCCATGCCTACTAGTTTCTTAAGTTGCGTTTGTACCGGTTCTGGCAACCATTGGCACAATACGTGGTAATATGTGGTAAAATAAAGCTACTGTCTGGCGTTTCAAGGCACCAAAGCTCCTAAGCTCCTGAATTGCCTGGATATAGTGTGAGGGGTCTTCATCCTCCCCCATCTTGTGGGCCATAATCACACTAATGTCTGACATGTCTGGATAGTGTGTCCTTAGAGCTTGCCATACGGCAGCTCATCAGTTTGCAAATGGCGAACCATCATGTGCCATGTCCTGGATGGTCACTCCTGGGAACCCCATCCTTCTCCATACGTCATCAGCAGCCTCCCTAAGAATCGCCACTAAGAATCCCTTTATGTCCCCCACTGCTATTTTCTGTCCTGCTGTCATTCTTTCCTTTTTGTATATCCATTTGCCCGCACCTGCTGTTAACAAGGGTAGCCTACATCTCACGTTTTCCTTGTCAATGTGTTTCCATGGTATATATAAGGTTGCCCCTCTCCTTTTTACAGTAGGGACAGCTGTGTAAACCCTACCTCCCTACTCACTCCTCGAGTCAGTCTAATCTGCTTGTCAGTGTCTGTACTGTCAGTGTATACATCTACTGCCGTTCCTCCAGTCAATCGCGCACAGTTATCCGAGCCCCCCGTGTCCCTAGTGCCAAAACATGCTATGGCCGTTTTGCCCTTCCTTCGTCCTAGGAGATCCCTAAATCTCTCAATGTATGGGAGCAAGCTGTCAGGGTTGAGTGATGTGGCTCTGGTCTGTGGTGTCCGGTCATCCTTAGTCATCCCTGTATTCCTTCCCCCTTCACACTCCTTTCCGCGCTGTCCCCCGCAGACCTATACTTCGGTCACCCTCTTTTCTCTTCCCCACTTCCCCCTGTGCCTTGTTCCAAATCTGTTTCCATATCGCTGCAAAAATAGTCCACAAAGCTCAGTCTTCTAGAGGTCGTTTCTTCCCCAGGTTCCCCTCTGGAATCGATCAAGTCTATGCCAACCCTATCCCCATAGGATCCCATGCCCATTCTGTCTGATACTGTAGTGGTCCTGCTCGGCAGCCCATACTTTCTCCAGCTCCAAACCCTCTGCTGCCTGCTGCATCTGTAAATAGTATCCTCCTTATTTTTCTGTTTAATGTCATGCGCCATATGATTTTTCCATTGAAATTGTTCAAAAATGTTTCCCATATGTCTAAGTCTTTACTTACTTCTTTGCCCAGCCTTACATGTAAATGAGGTGTCGTGATGCCTCTTATTTTGAGTTCCAAGCTCCTGGAAAACACCTTGCCTTGTAGTATGACCCTGGCTGTGAAATTGAGGCTTCCTGCCAAAGCTCGTATTTCTCTAACTGTTCCTTTGTTTTTGCCTTTCAATCTTCTGAGTCTTTGATCAGCTCATCCCTTTTTCTTACTGGTATCCTGCATTCCCCTGTCACTGTGTCTATCTCCATCCCTAAAAAGGTAAGAGTTGTGTTTAGTACGGTTGTTTTTTCTTTTGCCAGAGGGATTCCCCATTATTCTGCCATTTTCATTAATTTTGTTAGGGCCCGTTTGCACTCAGCTGACTTCTGTTGACCTATTATTAAAAAATCATCCAGATGATGTACTATTCATGTACTTGGACTTAGTTTTAGAAATGCCCACTGAAAAAAGGAGCTAAACTTTTCAAATAGTGTGCAAAAAATTGCACATTCCATTGGGAGGCATCTGTCAGTGTAGAACTTGTTTTTAATTGAAAACATAGCCATTGCTGTAAAGTGGGGTGTACTGGGAGGAGTCTGAAGGCTGATTCGATATCTACTTTGACTAAGAGTGTGTTTTTCCTGCATCCTCTAATGATTCTGAGTGCTTCCTGGAAACTGGTGTATGTTATCGCTGTTTCTGTTTCTGGAATGCCATAATTTACTGATTTGCCCGGTGGGTATGATTGGTGGTGTATCATTCTATATTGTCCCTGATCTTTTTTGGGCACCATGCCTAGCGATTTCTTTCTGTATTTTAGCCTTTACAAATCTAGGGTTCTCTTTTGCTGATTTTAGGTTCTGGGGTGTTTGTGTGGAGCTGTGCCCTGTGTATGGTAGCTTGAAACCTTATAACATTATGCTAGTTTGTTTGTCTGGATATATTTGGAGCCATGGTAGTATGTTCTGGATTTTTATGGGAGATCTGCCAGCTTTCGTGGTTGTGTTATTGTTCCTCCCGTTTGGCTTTGTTGGGCAGTTATGCAGTTTGTACAGCTGCTGACGCTGTGATTCCACTCCCCACCCCCCATATCTGCTGCAGGCATCTTTATACCAACACTCTGCCCCGCAAGAGCAGTATCCTTTTTCAAATTTCCAGCGCAATGCTACTTCTAGGCGTGCTGTATGTTTTGTTTGGAGTCTGGCTGCGGGTATTAGCCTTAGCCCCCCCAAGGTGTTTTTTTGCAAAAGGGCTGCTCATTTGTTGCCTGTTGTGTCTGGGTTTTGATGCTTTTGTTATTATTCTGTTGGGTTGTTTTTGTGTATGTTTGTGTTGAATTTGTGTTACTGGGGAGTGATTTCGCTTTTAAGACTTCATGTATGTGTAGAAGTGGAGCCTTGTACCCCCACCCAAAGTGGCTCCCCATACTGCCTATATGTTGGGAACCAGAGTGTGAGACACGTGCAGTACCAGTGAAAATACCAATACCAAGGAGAATCCTGGAAGTAAGATTCACATTGAGAATGCCATACATGCATTCACGACAATATGATGGCCATTAGAATGAAATCCCTGAGGAAGTGTGAAAACTGAGCAAAAGGGAAGACTGGTGACGTCATGAGGAGCAGAGCTGATGCACCCAGAAGAGATGCAGAGACGACAGAACTTAGACATTCTATGGGCTCTAAAGATGAGCAAAATGTCAGGCTCGAGATGAAGCTGCTCATTCTAGAGAAATAATGAAGAAGTTATCAAGTCATTTTACAATTGTACAGAAGCAGTAACGCAAGTACACAAAGTATTCTTAAAAGCTGGCTATGTAGTGAATAGATTGTGGTGATGCGCCAACGTATATACATAGGAACTGCAAGGACTATGGATGATTCCACAGAGCGCACTTCGTGGTCAGATGGAAATAGACAGTGGGACGAACTGTATCAAAACCAAGAAGACGGGGTATGCCTATACTCCCTCGTATTCTCCAGAGTAAAGAACATTTCCAAGGCCAAGTTCAAAGCCTTAATTGACTAGCAGACTGCAAGTGTGATGATTGATGACAGGCTAATTGGTGGGAAGCTATGGTTATGACCAGCCCACCAGCACCTGGGTGCAAGCCTGCTTGCTGCTTGCATATGTGGAATATTACAGAGGGGTACAAGGGTGCCAACCAATTATAGAGGGCCACGTAATAGACAGCCGTATTGCTTGTATAACCAATGGGACGTCGTGTATTGGGACGTTGTGTATTTGATGACGTTCGTAGTGACCTGTACTAGAGGAGGGCTTAGTTTCCTCACCTGATGTTAGATACCCAATCACCTTCCTTGATAAGTAGGGAACGAATACCTAGATGTTCCCTGTGAGCCTATCACTTTCCCAAGTTGGTTTTTGTAGTATGCCATGTGGGATGAAGTCAATGTTGACGGGTTTGTAGTACATAACCTGCATTTTTTATGCAATGCATTGAGTGAGAAGATCGAGCGAATATGTTGATTTTCGTTGTAACTCCCTGTTTTAGATAATTGATATTAAAACAGACGTACTTTGCCAACTTCCTGAGTCAGTTTGATTATTGATGTTTGAGTATATTCTGCATCTCCATCCATCTCAAAATATTGCTACCTCGTCTTAAAGGGCTGGGTCGGATACCCCAGTTCACGTGGTAGCAGAGCTGATGGTTAAAAATCCATCGACCTAGTAAGTTTTGACCTAGTAAACTTTGGCGTCCTGGAAATATCGGACGTCCTCCACCATTTAGCTGGAGGAACGCGAGGCTCCCTGTAGATAGCGGCTGTTAGTTTAAAAATCTTGCAAGTACAGGTGGGACGGATCCCTCGTTTTCAAGTAGAATCCCCTGTGAGCACTGAGTGGGGAAGAGTTATAAACTGGGATAGAGTAACAGAGGTTCGGTTGGGGAATTGTATTATTTATTTAAAGATGAGGAGCGTCATAGTGTGAGACGATGAGCATCACAGTTTAAGGTATATAGACGAGGAGCGATCTATATATTAAGGACGTTTAGAAGTAGCTCATCCTAAAGTCCAAGTGGACATATATCGGCTACAAACGACCAAGGGTTGCTAAAGAGGACAGCACATACTCCATCAGAGTCATTTTAGGGGCAGAAACAGTCACGAGGAACGTTGACGGAAATATATGTGGGCCGTCCAGTCTGTCAGTTTGTCTGTTTGTCTGTTTGCCTGTATATTGCATGTGATGTATATGGTAAAGAAATGAAATATTGATAGAAAGAGGAAGAAATAGACTGTGGTGGAAAAATTGAGATTTGAAATGTAATTATTTATTTATTAGTCAACTGATAATGTTCAGAGAATAGGTAGATTGAAGTAAAACGTGATATAGAGGTTTGGATCTGCGACGATTGGTGCACGCTCACATTGTATTATTTTTCTGGAAAGCATTTATCTCTGTAAAATAACGCTAAGTAGCGACAAGCGACAGGAGGATGTTACTCCGCTCACACATTTGTGCAGACAGTTGCCGAAACATGCACCCATGCTTAAACATTACAGTGCAGAATGGGTTAAGAGCATGGCAGATAAGATGTTCATGCCAGGGCCACAAGGGGGATCACTGTCCAGGGCATTTTTGCAGCATATGACGACATACTTGCACGCAGCATATACAGGGTTACCGAACGTAGAGCTCTGGAAGATGTACCAGGAGTAACGGGAAGACCCGCCTCTTGAGGACTGGATGCTTAACCAGTGTAAAGAGGGGGGTGAGGAGTCTTCTGCTCCCCCTACCGCGCATGAAGTAAATGGCGATAGTACGAAAGATGAAGGATTATATCCTTTGAGAGAGCTCAAGGCAGCAATGGGATATAGTAACCCGACGTATAAGTCGCCTGCATGTAGCAGCAACGAGAGTCCTGAAAAGACTCCAGAAAGAGATGTGATCCCTAAAGCCCCACAGGACAAGGAGAGAAGTGATCGACCAGCTATATCTTTAGACATAGAGAGAGAAATAAAGAGATGGAAAGGAGAGAAAGATAAAACTGACGAAGCAGCGCTCATACAGAACAAATTAATGGGTGGTCAGATATTGCTTAAACCTGATGGAAAAAGTATTGCCTCACCTGACCCATTTCGGGTGAAGCAAGACTACTTCACCTTAGGTCACAAACTTTGCATTTTTCCAATTATAGCACACAACACCCACGCAGTCACCACCCACTATGCACCCCCAACCACACTATGAGCCTAATCTAAAAACCAAACACAATCCCAACTCAAGACCAACACCCTCCCTGACAACGGATACCTCTAGGCAGAAATTGCCAACAAACCTTCAAGGTGCCCTTATAAACACCCACTCCCTAGGAACTCATGCTATTGAAGTACATGATCTCATCACAGAACTTCAGCTTGACCTTCTAGTAATCACTGAATCCTGGCTTCATCAAGCCTCCGGTCCTCTATTAACTCATGCAATCCCACCTGACTATACCATCCTCTGATCTGATAGGGCCCACTCGCATGGAGGTGGTGTCGCCATCATCGCCAAGACCAAACTTCAACTAAGGCCATGCCACATTGAAAATACTCCAGGCTACAAATGATTGCTTGCCAAATTGCCCATTAATGAAAAAACAACCATCAACCTAGTAGTTATATATGGATCTGCTAATTCTAACAGCCATCCAGAGTTAGACATCCCATTACTATTAGCCCCATTCATCAAACCTAACATCAAATGTGTGATCCTGGGAGATTTGAACCTAGGTTTTAACGACAGTCTAGATCACAAAGCAGAAGCCCTACACTCTTCCCTTAAGGATATGAACTTCACCCAACTAGTGAACAAGCCCACTCACATTAAAGGCAGAATGCTTGACTGGATCCTATCACTCAACACAGTTATAACTATAGACTCCATCTCTCCTCTAGCCTGGACAGACCATCACAACGTCAAGTTCACAATTACTCTCAATGAACCCTCTCTAACTAAACTCAAAATAACTAGCTCCTATGAAACTAGGAATCTCCGCAAGCTTACACCCGAAATTCCAGTGCCCTTGCTCTCTAAAGCCATAGCTACTACGTCAATTCCCAGTGAAAACCCATGCCTACTAGCAGACGCCTACCACAACTGCCTCACCGCGACCATCAATGCTGCAGCTCCGCTCACTACAAAAATTAAAAGCGCCGATAAACTATCCTGTTTCTGGTTTAATGATGATCGAGTCAGCCTCAGGAGGACTAAACGGGGCCTTGAACATGCCTTCAGAAAACACCCCACTGCAGAATCTGAAATAGCTTTCCAGGTGGCTAACAAATCCTATAAAACAGCCATTATCACCTACAAAGCAAATGCCTACAATACTCAGATTAGAAACGCGGCCTCCGACTCTAAAGAACTCTTCTCAATCATAAAAGAATTGGAAAATCCAGCCCCTATCTCAAATGCCACTAACTCCAGCAAAGAGAGGTGCACCACCATCCAAGACGCTCTAGCTGCTAAGATTGACCTTCAAAACAAAATTACAACTAAAATGCCTTTACTAGCAGACAATCATCCATTCCTGCCCACCACTTCCCCAGTTCCACCAATAACTCCAACCCTCTGTTCTACTTCACTCCAGTCACTAAAGAATTGGTACTTGACACTATAACCAAACTCAAAGCCTCCAATTGGAAAGGAGATTCCGTCCGAGTGCAAGTAGTTAAATCCTGTGCCCACATCCTCATACCTAACATAACCAACTTTGTAAACGTGTCAATCAATGCCACCCTGGTTCCAGCCAGTATTAAAGAAGCGTGGGTTACACCCCTCCTAAAAAAACACCCTTGATCCCTCTGTGCCTACTAATTATAGGCCAATAACAACAGTCCCGTTTCTACTCAAAATCATCGATAAAATAGCCTACAATCAAGTACAATCACATCTGGAACAGAACCAGCTCTTGGGCACCAGGCAATCTGGCTTCCGCCCTAATCACAGTACAGAAACGGCCTTCCTGGACCTTAAAAGCCAGATGGATTCCATCAGAGACACAGGAAAACTCTGCATCCTTCTTTCATTAGATCTGTCTGCATCGTCCGATCTTGTGGATCATAACAAACTCTGCTCCACCCTAGCTAAAAACTTCAATTTCTCCACCGATGCCACCATGTGGATCAAATCCTTTCTAGCAGATCGCACCTCAAGTGTCTCTATAGGTAAAGAAGCCGCAGACCCTATCCCAGTCCCTATTGGTGTACCCCAAGGCTCTTGCCTCTCACCAACACTCTATAACGTTTACACAAAACCTCTCTTCTCAGCTCTTGATGATATGAGTGTAATCTACACTCATTTTGCAGATGACACCCAGATACTCGTCCCCCACACAGGAAATTACACTCAAGGCACTTTGACCATCAATAAAATCTATGCCATAATTCAAAACTGGATGGCATTAAACAACATCTGCCTCAACAATGAGAAGACAAAGATTCTCACCGTGGGGCCCCAGTCCTAAATTGGTGCAATTCACCCTGACTGCTCATCCATCAACATAGATGGTACCATGATACCGGTACGGAAACATGTAAAAACGCGAAGAGTATATTTGGATGCCAACCTCACAATTACTAAACACATCAATACGCTATCATCCTCTACATCATATACTGCCAAATGAATTGCCCTAAGCCGCCAATTCTTGACCCCTACTAACTGCATCACCCTGGCCAGAGCTCTGATCCTATCAAGACTTGACTATTGCAATGTTCCACTACTCTGCACTTCCACCTCGAATCTTAACAAACTACAACTAATTCAAAATAAAGCCCTCCGAGCTGCCCTTGGAATGAGAAAATCCGACCACATCTCTAAGACTAGGAGAGACCACCAATGGCTACCCATCAAGGGGCCTCATCACGAGTTGAGTGGTAACGCTGGCACTATTAGCGCCGGCGCTAATAGCCCTACCGCCAAACCCCCTGGCGCTATTAGCGCTGGATCACGGGTTTGGTGGAAGGGTTATTGCCCATTCCCCATTGGGCCCATTTGGGAATTCCTCATTCCCCATTGGGCCCAATGGGGAAAATTTGCGCTATTACCGCCGGCGGATTTCCCGCCGGTGGTTATAGCGCTAAAAATTAGCAATTTTGCCATGGATTTCCCCCCAGCTCAAAGCTGGGGGGAAATCCGCCAAGTCCATGATCTGGCGGACCCTTAAATGCGGCGGTAATAGCGCTACTGCCGCATTTAAGGGTTACTGCCAGACTCGTGATGAGGCCCAAAGCCAGGGTCATATTTAAAACACTGTGCATCACTTTCAAATGTCTCTACAAAAATGCACCTATCTACCTGAACCATACCATAGCTAAAAAAGAAACCACAAGATCTCTAAGATGTAGCAACCACTCACTTCTAGCTATGCCCTGCTACAAATCTACCAGAGCTGGGGGCAGCAGCTTCCAATACCTAGCCCCCAAACACTGGAACTCCCTCCCTCTCACCATCAAAAATGAGGCAACCTTCACAGGCTTCAAAAAGTTACTGAAAACCTGGCTATTCAACCAATACCAATAAATCTGTCACTTTGCAAACTGCATATTTCATGCACTCCGGTCTATGGTATATAGTATGTGCTATTTGTACGTGATTTTGTCTATTGTAAATTCTTTTTGATTCATACTGTAATGCTGTACATATATCTATAATCTGTGCCGTAATGGCACCTCAATAAATGTCTTAACAAGCTGTCTGTAACCTCGCCGTGATACCTAAGGGTCTGGGCATATAACAAATACAATAAATAAATAAATAAAACAAAATAAATTGAGGAAGTTAGACAAAAGGAAGATCAGGACGAGCAAGATAGAAAAGATAAAGAAAGAGAGAAAAAATTGAAAGAGGACGAGGCCAAAAGAAAACATAGACAGAGGTGGGAACAGCTGTATCAAAATGAGCAGTTGGAAAAACAGGAAAGGGAAGAGGAGCAAAGGAAGTATGATGACCGGCAGAGAGCAATCAAAGAACGAGATAAACTAGAAAAGAAAAGAGATGGACAGGAAGAACAAAAGTTAAGAGATACAAGAATACAAAGACAAAGGGATGAAGAAGTGCGTAGAGCAAATGAGAGAAGAGAGGTGAAAAGACAAGAAGAGGAAAGGGTGAGGGAAGAAGCAATGAAACAAAGACAGATTGATGAGGAGATGGAACTCAAGAGAAGGCAGACGGCATGCAACATTGATCGCATAGAGAAAGAGTTAATGGAACCTAATCCAGTAGTAGGATGGGAGGACATAGAAGAATGCTTCCCGACACATGAACCAATGCCAGGTCCGTCTAGAGCAAATCTATAGAGTGATATTGTTATAAGAAGCATTGGAGACAGAATCGATAAGGTTTATCATGAGATGAGGACCAAAAGTGAATCAAAACGAAAGGGAAAAAATGATCGATTTGGAAGTACAGAGCCAAAAGGAAAGGAGGGAAGTTTGTTGAGCCTCGAGCATAGAGCTTTGTCTCCGGACAGACTGACTCTGAATAGAGACAAGAAAGAGGGAAGTCACACAAGCTGGGTACAGGATATGTCAGAGGAAGATAGAGAAACCTTCCGTGGGGAGGAGGGAGCTAATGCATATGATCCTGAGGGGGGTTCTAAAACAGACAGGAAGGTGAGATGGTCAGACCTGGACCTCCTAAATCGAGGATGCCAAACTCCCTGGCGCGGACAGATCAACCCAAAGGGTGATCCCATAGTGTGAGGGGGGACTTGTCACCTTATGTGAGCATACTAATGTCATTACCAGGAAGAAGATGGTGTGGAACCAATGTCCCTGCTATGGACAGTCAAACGATGGGGATGAATGCGATTTTGGAATCTCGCAGTTCCCGTTATTAGATAAAGGAGGGGTCAGGCGGTAGTATATACCATGGCCCCAAATGGATAAGGATAATTTAAGGTGTAAACTCCTAAGTCTGACGTCGGGTGCTGGAAAATGCAACTATGAATTAGAGAAAATGACAGGAGGAAATACATTAGCAATAGGGGACATTAAGGGTCTTCTAGCAGCTATACTTGAGGAAAGAGCTGATGACATGTGGTCGCAAGCAGGATACACAGGTGTCACTGCTCAGAACTCAGCTCATGATGGAGCACCATTTAATAATTGTAGAGCGGCAGTTTGGAAAGAGCTTTGAATACAGTATCCAGATACAATGGTTATGGGCGTTATAATGGCACGTAAGATGCAGGAAGGGAGCATCCGCTTATTTACATTCAGAATTTCCAAGAGCAGTGGAGCTTGGAAATGCGCAAGCCTTGGGGAAAATCTACTCCTGTATTCTATCATATATTATGTCAAGGGCTGCAAGACAGGGTGCAGAGACAGCTCAATAAATTGGCAGTTATGGAGGCAAAACCATGGCCAGAAATACCGTTGACAATAGCGCATCATTACCGATAGTTGCAAGAGAAGAGTCAAAAGAATGAAGAAGGTAGAAAGCTTGAGGAGGCTAAGTTAGTGCAGAAAAAACTATCGAAGTAAGCTATAGAAGGGGCAATGTTAACTAGTGGAGAAGGGTCAGGGTCGCAGCAAGCAGCAGGTCTGCCACACGCGAATAACCAACAGTAGTTCGATCAAGGAGGGAATGGATTTGTACCACGAGGTAGAGGGAACGTCTGTGGAAGAGAAGGCTTTCAGAACAATCAAGGGAACTTTCAGAGTAACCTAGCCTATACAGAACGATAATCAAGGCATGCAGGGAGGGCAAATTAGAAGGCTCCCTCCTGTATCTTGGAAATGTGGAATGACAGGGCATATAGCACGAACATGTGGGAGCCAAGGGTATGTACAGAATGGGCAGTTCTCAAGAGCGGGGACCATCTATCAGCCTGCATATAGTCCACAAAATAGAGACGGATTTGCCCAAGATCAGACAGTGTATCACGCACAAGCACTGAGAATGCAACAGGCTTTGAAACCACACCAAGCACCACTGAATCAGCCAGAAGGGCAGATACAGCGTGCACCCATGCAGAAACAGCAGAGCGCAAACACAGAACAGTTATTGACTCCTAGGATAGGGGGTGTCACCCTCAAGGGTGGGAATCCTTTCACAGGCACAGGGATAAGCATGTACCCACAATAGGAAAGCTCACTGGGTGACTTGATGTGTTCAGTACTATCAGTAACACCAAATCCTCAAGAGGAACCAAGGGTTGACGTCACAATAGGAGAAAAATCCTTTTCGTTTTTAGTAGACACGGGCAGAACATTTTTATTATCGGTAATGCCATGAATGCTCAAGGTTTCACAGGAGCTACAAATAGAGTTCATTTCACTTAGGAATTGCCAGTCTCTATAGGAGAATGCGATATCTCGGTTCCAGTGTATTCAAAGCAGACACCAGTCAATATACTGGGTCGAGATTTAATGACGAAGTTGAATATGACAATTTCTTTTACTGATGAAGGTATAGTGTATTCAACACCAGGAATACATTATTTAAATGGGAGCAAATTCATTATGGCATTTACAGGACAAATAGCCATACGAGGGGGATCGTTAGAACCAGAAGTATTTCATTTTGGGGTACGCATTTTGTTAACATGTCCGCCTGGTTTAGTAGGTAAGACCATGAGGATACCTGATGAGTTTCTCTTTAGGCCAGAGATTCCCGTGGCGAAGAGGGAGGACAGATTTTTCCCTTAGAGTTGCAAGCAGCTGTGGTGAAAGGGGTCTTGGCTATACTCATGGGATTTGATGACAAGGGCAGATCATGGAGCACAGTAATTGCCATTGGAGAGGGTTACAGATTAACTGATGTCACTGATGAGGACATATTTAAAGATGACCCATCCGATGATGAAGTGGTGTTCGACATGAGCATCACAAATTGGGTTAGTGCAGAACGACGCAAGCTCCCACAGAGAATGATGATAGTGAGACAGCGTCCTGCATTTTTTGATGAAGACATGGCGAAAGTGCCAGTTTCTTTATGGACCATGGGCCCTTATGACGTAGGCTTATTCAAAGGAGTTGGAGAAGTGAAGATTAAACTGAAGCCAGGAACAATTTTACTTCGAGCACAACAGTATCCTATGTCTCGAGAGGCAGACAAGGGTATTTTTAAGACGATATCCGCCATGATGGATCAAGGCATTTTAGTGACGTCAGAGTCACCATGCAATACTGCAGTGTATCCTGTCATAAAATCAAAGGGGGGGTCATGGCTTTAAATTCAAGACATGCGACCAATTAATCAGATTGTATAGGCAGAGTTTCCTCTAGTTCTTAATCCAGCAACAATCTTATGTAGTATCCGTGTTGAGGCGCAATATTTCACTGTGATTGACTTGAAAAACATGTTTTTCTCAATCCCATTGCATAAAGATTCTCAAGATCTGACATCATTTATCTTGGGTACTGTGAGTCTCCATCGATTTTCAATAGAGTCCTACAGATGGATTTAAGCAATATTGATTTGCCAAGTATTGTGCTGCAATGCGTAGATTATTTTTTGCTCTGCAACACATCAAAAGAAGAGTGCAGCCGTGACTCAGTTCAGCTAATGATTATTCTAGCAGAGAAATTATAAAAGGTGGACAAAGAAAAATTGCAGTATTGCCAAGAGGAGGTGTTATACATAGGCCAGTTAATCGCGCACAAAGGAAAGATGGTTACACCTGAAAGAGCTGAGGCCATTTTGAAAACAGCAAAACCGCACACGGTAAACACATGCAGCAATTTTAGGGACTGTGCAATTATGTGAGGCGTGGGTATTTGATTATAGTTCATACACAAGGCCATTGTTGCAGGCCCTGAAAAAGGCTCAACTAAATCAGGAAAAGGTTGCATGAACTGAGGAAATGGGGGAAGGGTTTGCCGAGTTAAAAAAGGCAATTTGTACAGCTCCAGTTTTAGGGATTCCGAATTATTCCGAGGAATTCTTTTTGTTCTCGCACACGAATGGGACAGTTACGACAGCAGTACTCACGCAGAGAACTACATTGGGGTACAAGTCTTTAGCATATTACAGCGGGATTTTGGACCCAGTAATGAGGGGAAACAATCTTTGCAAGCTGCCTCATTCGCTATTGAGAATTCTACCAGCATATTAGTAAGGTGTTCCATGACGATGTTTGTTGAGCATGAATTATTTGCTCTTTTGGAAAAGCCTAAAGGAACACTGACGTCTCAAAGAGCTTCTGCTTATGAGGTGGTCATATTGAATCCAGCTAATAAAATAGTTAGATGTTAGATGGTGAACCCTGCCACATTTGTAGCTGAACCACTGGCAGAAGACGAGCATGAACATGACTGCTCAAACTATGAGGAATTTTACGATGCGATCCAGAGAGTGAAAGAAAATGTTTTGTCAGCTGGGGAGATTCTCTTTATTGATGGGTCTTCAAAGATCGATGAAACTGATGGGCAAAGGTATTCAGGCGTCGCTGTGGTAAGGCACATGACTAATGGGGAATTTGAAGTAATGACAAGTGCACGACTACCGTCTCACTTTTCAGCATAGGCTGCAGAATTAGTGGCGCTGATTGTCGTGCTCGAGAATCATGCAGACCAAGAAGTAACCATGTACAGTGACTCTGCCTATGTGACGTCGACAGTACACGCAGGTCTAGCACATTGGAAAAGGAGGGGCTACCTCAGAGCGGACAGCACTCCAGTGCAACCCGCCGCCTTATTGGACAGACTTATTAAAGCACTACAGCTCCCAGTAGCTTTTGCAATCGTTAAGTGCGCAGTGCACACTAAGAGAGCAGACTTTATTTCACACAGAAATCAAGAAGCAGATGAAAAAGCAAAAAGGGTTGCACATGCAACTGATATTATGAGCTTTGATACGCCTGATGTGAATGAAAGAATGGTGGTGATGATGATTATAAATTAAAGCTTTAATAACTTGTCGAGCAAACAATTGATGGAAATTCAAGCTGAAGCACCACAGGAGGAGAAAGATCTGTGGACACAGAGGGGTGTTCTTTATCCACTTCTGAGGCATTGTGGCAACTGGAAAGCACTGGCAGACCGGTGATGCCTGCAGACTTATTAAGGGTGGCATTGGAACAGCTACACTACCCTGCGCATGTCACTAGGGAAAGCCTTGCAGCAACTATCGTGGAGGACTGGTTCATACCGAATTTGTTAGAACACTTTGCATTTTATGTAGTAAATTGCATCGTATGTCAAATGTTTAATGCTGCGAACACACTGCGAATAGTCAGAGGAGTTATACCTTGACTAAATGGTCCTTTTCAGCATTTACATATTGATTATGTTGACATGCTGCAGGTCTGTAATGGTTATCGACATATGATAGTGGTGGTGTGCCCCTTCTCAAGGTGGGTCAACGCTGGCCCATACACACATCCAGACGCCACTTGTGCTGCAAAGTTCCTAGTTCGAGAGTTATTTCCTAGATGGGGAATATGTGAGGTATTGAGATCAGATAATGGCCCACATTTTGTGAATTAAGTATTCGAACAGATGAGCTTATTGCTCAGTATAAAGCATATGTTTGCTTCATCTTATCACCCGCAAGCTAACGGAATATGTGAGAGACTCAACGGCCTGCTCAAAGATAGGATAGCCAAGCTTAAGTTAACATTGAAAAAAGGATGGCTGCATTGCCTGCGTTTTGCATTATATGTGTTGAGGAATCAACCAGGCTCTGACCATCATCTTACGCCCCATGAATTAGTAATGGGGAGGTGAATGAGAAAGCCTCTCACTCCTTCATCGAGGACTAGAAGTGATGCCCAGACAACAGCAGAATTGTTAGGAGATGAGCTACGTGCGTATTTAACATGTATGACTACAAGTATCTCTGTAATTTCTGAACAAGTCAAGCGGAAGAGTGTCGGTCTCAGAACACAGATGAAGATCATACAGCAACCCGATCAAGTGAACTTCTATTGCCTAAATTATTTCCCAGGGATCAGATACTGATCTGGAACATTGTCCGCAAATGGCATCAACCCAGGTTTAACGGTCCATTAATTGTCGAGGACGTTACTCCATCAGCAGTCAAGGTGTTAGGAAGACGCGCTTGGATATTCCTAGGAGACATGAAGATCTACACCGGCGAGGCCGATTCGCCCCCACCCCATTCGGCAGCAAGCAACAGAGAAGTAGTTCACCATGTGCAGACTAGATCGATGACGAGGAAGAAGGACGCGGAGACTGTCCAGTAGACAGACAAAGAGTTCATTGGACTGTGGTTCGTTCGAGACACTCTTTGTAGCTGCTAAACAAGGAGTGAAAGAAAAAGCTATTGTTCTTGAGCCACAGGCGCCTGTTGACATTGGACTAAGACTTACTGAAGTCTTGAAAGGAAAAGAAATGCCAGACCTAAAGTTCCTTTTGATGATTGGAAGAGGGAGCAGTTCCCAGATTCTTTTCTCAGAGTTTGGTTCCTAGTGACTGTTTTCACAGTCAAAGTTTCGATTGCCAAATGTTCTGACACAAAAGTGTCCCAAAAAAAGTTTTACATTTTTTTTATTTTTTGGGGGGGTTCCCCACCTAAACCCCCATTTGTTTTCTTTTTTAAACAATTATTTACCTATACTAAATTAAAATAAACCCTTTAATATTAAATAAATAAATTCAAAACTTTTTTTCTACACTTTTGTGTCGGAACTTTTGACATTCGAAACTAATGTTTCGAAACTTTGACTGGACACCCACAGATTCGCTTTGGAGGTGCCCATGGTGGTGCCTAATGGCAACTTTCATCGGATCATTCCTAGTGTTTTCCTCTTCATATTTTGTGCGTATCCAACATTGGTTGGGAGAACTACTGACGTTCATGTGTTTCTGTAAGGTCCTAAAAATGGTCCAGTCATGAGGAGATTGCTTGCAGCTATCACAGAGCAAATCCTCCAACTACCTGAGTATAATACAGCAAGTACAGTTGGTCCTGACCGACATAGATGTACACAAACTGCTTGGAATGGTCTTTTATTTCTTGATCAAAGAGCATCCTTATATTGTTGGATGACAAACCAATACACATGCATTTCTGAGGCATCCCAGAAATCGACATGTGATAAATTGGCTGATATACGAAATTTGCAGACAGATTTGTTTATTGCCTGACACATCCCCTTGAACGCATTAATGGGTTTGTCGAGTGATGACATCCAGAATCTACTGGCCTTGGTCTTTTACTATTTGCTTGAAGCACATCCTCATTTGGTTTGGTGAAAAGACGACTCTTTTGTAATCATCAGGAACCCTATCAAGCATCCTGCCATCAGCCAGTTGCTTGTGGAGCTTGTGGAGCAGATACATCAATTGCCAGAATATTTTATGAGATTGCCCGATTAAAGTTTTTTTTTCTTCCTTAAAAGTAAAAGTAGAAAATGGGCAACATTGATAGCAATAACAATGTGTTGAAAAATGAGAAAGCGCCACAACGTGCAAGAAGCTATTGTTGTATACGATGGACCTACTAGTACATAATCTACACATGCATTATGTTCATTATTATTATTCTTTCTCTCACAGTACGTACTGTCTATTACATAGATCCAAACAAGGCAGTAGTTCCTGTGTATCTTCCTATACAGCAGGAGGGTACAGGAGTTGCAAATGTAAGGCAACCAAGGCTGTATATGATTGTCCTTGCCCCAGTGGTGCATCTGAAAGCACCTAGTGCTGTGACAGATAAGTCTGGACTTTCCTTTGGGGGGAGGTCAGCTTTGCAAGTTTTTCATGATTCTTGATTACCTTTATATTATGCCAATAGGAAGAGACCTTATGCGAATGTTCCTACACCAGTAGCACATGTAAAAACACTGATTGTACTGACCATGTTCCTATGATTCCCCCAGTGAAAAGGAATGATGCTGACATACTTCATGAGATGATCATAGAAGCTCATGAGGCAAGAAGGAGACCAAAGAGAAGTACAAGAGAGGATGATCATGAATTGAATGATTATCTACACAGCACAGCACATTTGGGAAACAATATGTTGTATCAACATATGAAAGAGGTAAGCAAACAAACCTCAAAGGAGGAATGCTATGTATGTGCACTCCTGGCTTATAGCACGGGGAAGTCCATGATATTCATAGCTATTGAAATATGTTCAAACAGCGCACTGCCTATCTCACATTGCACTCTGCCGAGCGAGAGGTCAGTTCATGAGCCGAACAGCCTATCTAGCATGGGCAACAGAATGGACAGATCCATATCAAGATAATTATGTTCAAGACACAAAGATAAGAGCAAGAGCCCATACCAAAGATCACGAGATCAGAAACAAATACCCATTGAGTGAAAGGGGCTGGAATCAGATGGGAAGTAAACAGAAGGCTCGAGAGTCCAGGAAAAACTGCAGAAGAAATCTGCAAATGGAAGAACAGAGGCCGGATGCAGATTTGGGGACCAGTACTTTCTCCAGAGGGATTGGAGGAAGGAGTGGTTATCTGCAGAGCATGTGTTGTGATTGGATGCTACAAACCGACTATTGACATTGTGGAAAATGGATGCAAACCATTATGGCTGAGACTTGCTAACCTGCTGACATGGGTCAAAAAACAATATAGGGCATTTATGGATGGTGCCTCTGGAAAATGCAAAGCTGTGTTTCAGAAACAATGGAACAAGAAAGTGTGGAGAAAATCAGAATTGTGGCCGAATCTTTGATGAGCCAAGAATAAGCATTGGAACAGCAGTGATAATGGATCACTACCGGGCTTGTGGATCCAGAGCTTACATGAAGCTGCCCAAGGATTGGGGAGGACTATGTTCTATAGTGAATGTCCTTGTTCCAGCATTGGTGATGCCTAAAAGTGACCTGAACATTGGCGAGTTTCCTAAAGCAGATGCTCACTTGAGGGAGAAGAGGTCTGCTGAACTTCTGAATCCAATTAAAAGAGATAACTATTTCTCAGCTAAGTCAATAGAAGCCTGTGACTCCATCCCATATGAAAACAGATTGTTCAGTAAGACTTCATTGATATTCACAATAATCTTCTTGCCCAGGATCCAGACAGATGCAAATACTAAGTGGTGACAAGTAGTCAGGCGGGAATTGTTGCAGACGATCAACATAACTATAAAAGGATTCAATGCTATCAAGGAAGAGCTGAGAGCCATAAGACTGATGACTCTTCAGAATAGATATGTCCTGGACATGATCACAGCCATGGATGGAGGTGTTTGCGCCAAAATTGGAGAATCATGTTGCACGGTCATACCTTCTCATGACAATGAGAATGGTACACTGACAGAGGCCATAGAAATACTGACTAAATTACACTTCCAGATGATAGATGAGTAGAAGACATTGCTGATGACAGTTAGTTTGGAACATTCTTTTTGTGGGTCCCACAATGGGTGGCAGATATGTTCAAGTTCCTTGGAGCCCTGATAGTGATGCAAATGCTTGGATTTTGTGTGATCATGATAATAATCTCACAATGCAAAAAGACTGCAAAGAAAGCTATAGGAATGAACATCATGATTGATGTTGAATCAGGATGGAAAACCAAAGAACTGACAGATAAAGAGATCAGAGACTATGTGAAAACCATTATCCATGCACCTGAACAAACGAAAATCCTGTACCCAAAGAACCACAAGAAGTATGTGGTAAAGTGGATCTACTGCAGTCCAAGTGGGCAATGCATGCTCATGTCCTGGAGTAAGGCTGAGCATGTGAAATCAGCAGGATTCCTGAAGGGAGTCATAAAGATATGGGTCCCAAAGAAGCATTTCTTCAGACAAGGATGTCTAGATGTGAAGATTGATGAGAGAGTGGTCGATGAATCACCAGAGGGGGGAGTGTAGAGGTAGAGCCAAGTACCCCCACCCAAACCTCCTCCCCCATTCTGCCTATATGTTGCGAACCAGAGTGTGAGACATGTGCAGTACCAGTGAAAATACCTGTCAGGCTTCGGGACCCCGCTGCAGTGAAGACCAGGAGGTGCCATGCTCGACTCAAATGCGTGTCTGCCATTCATAGTTTGTCCTACAGACAGCATGCGGCTGGCCCTTTAAGGAACCTATTGTCAGGTGCCTGGAAGTTGGCATGCAACGTTGGCTTCCAATGCATTTGTCCACGCACCTCCTCCTGCGGCGCTAAACATGCATGGTTGTCATGTGATTTCCTTAAAAGCACCTCCTACCTGCTTCTAAGGTGCTTCTGATTCCTGCAACAGTGGCATTTTTGATCTTGTGTCCTTGTTTCCCTCTCCTGTTACCACGTTTCCTCTCCTTCCTCACTGCTAGGCCATAAAGACTGCATATGGAAACTAAGGCACAATAACCATATACCCCAAATGCCATGTCAGTTGTGAGGTTCATTTTCCAAACAAGTCTGGTTTTATTCAGAGTTTCTCAGTCGACCGACTGGGTCTCAACACCTCACGACGTGTGTTAGCCAGACCTCGTGAGATGCGAGAGAGCGAACAGCGCTCAAGCAGCAATATATATACATCATACATTATCCTTCATTACAGAAATTCGACCCGCCCTCATACATGTCATACAGGCTAGGGTTCAGTGATTGACAATTATGACACCTTATGACAAATCTTCATTCAGTCTAAACATAGTTATTCTAGCAAAGGCAGCAAAGACAGCTTTCTGTTATGGGGAACATGGAGCTCTGGCTCGGTTAGGATATCTTGTTCTTAGCAGAGAAACATTCCATACTATGTTATCTGTGTGTTACGGCTCATGAGCTAAGGGTCAGATAGTTCAGAAGCAGAAAATACCATTCTCCGTGAAGGAGCACCGCTAGGAGAATATAATTCATGTTTAACTGCCTTTTGCAACAGTGCTTGCAAGACAAACCGGCACCTGGACTACTAATTAGATGCAGCTTCTGCTCGACTTCAAGGACTTAGTGAGAGGGAAAAACAATGTATTTCTGCACAGTTCAACATTACTGTCTGCGTTAGCATTTCAAAGTTCAAGCCGTGGCCTTGCACTGTGTGCGGATCTAAAGCATAGAATATATTTGCAAAGCGTTTAACAGAAAAGAAAAAAGAAAATGGCCGGCATTTCACAAAATGGACTCCCTTTGGTTACATTCATGTTTCTTGGATTGCGATGTTTGTCACATGATGCAATTCGCTTCTGGCCAATATATTATACATATCATTCGGCTATAGGATTACTTTTCTGGTCTCACAAACCCTCCTTTTGGGCTTAAGCCAATAGCATCATCCAAACATCGCGTCTTCATCGGACCACGTGTCCAATTCCGAACTACCCATGGCGCTATCATCGTCATCAGAAACTTTAATTGCCATAAATTCTTTAATTATTTCATTTTCGTGTTTTGTACCATCACTTATCATATGAGGAGGAGGTTTCATACTGATTGCATGTACACACTCATTTGTAATTTAGGAGCAAGGGACTAGCAGGCATTGTATGCAACAACAGCAAAATATGAGGATCCCAAATATCATAACCAAGATTGCAATTAGTTTCCATCCCCAGGATCGTAGCGGTTCCCAGAACCATTAACTTATATTTAGATTCCAATCACCTGCGGGGACATGAGTTTCAGAGCTTAGGACATGTAATTTCTTAATTGCTTCAAATATTGTAGGGGAAGAGTCACTTACAAATACACAGTACGATGATCCCACTAATTTGCATGCACCTCCACGATCAGCCAAAATAATATCAAGCACCATTGTATTGTAAAGTGAAACTAGTCTAATTGCTTTTTGTTCCAGTATCATATTATAAAGTATATCAGTTTGTTCCATTTATCGTTTTCTCTAACAACCTGGATATATCCAATACCCTTATATTCCATGAGTTTATTGCTTGTCCCCAAAATGGTATGAATGATTTTGCTATATCCCCAGCAATCTGCCCAGCAGTATCATCTCTTCATGGCCGAGATCCAGATATTTTTGCTATTTCAGATGTTTTCGCAAGAAATACACTAGGTAAAAGTATCCCTAAATAAGAGGTCCCTTTCCAGTTTTCTAGGTAACCATGGATAAGCCTGATCTCCACATACAAAATAGACAGAACCTCCTATATAGAATGGCTTCTCTTCTTGTACAAGCACAGCAGTATTCATAAATCTAGTAAATGTTCCCACAAAAATGGGACAGAATATGGAGTATGATTAATAGTATAGGAGGGAGGCACAGCATCTTTGTTTCGAACCGGGGCCATTTTAAAAGTGATTAGGGACTGGTAAGGCCTTGAGAGCCTATCTACTGGTTGTGTTGTTATCATTTTTATTTTTCTTCTGCTTGCAAACACGGAACAACCCAACGGTTCCCCTGCTACACTACGTTTACAAGTACGCCTCTGACATAATCAGAAGCCTTACACCATGGATGCCAGCAAGTCGTTTTCAGCTATCCTTCAGTTGGTGGCCGATTTACGTAGCGATATGGCAGCTGCCCATTCCACTACCGAGAGGCGCATAGATCAATTACAGGCCGAATTACAGCCCGTTGGTACCGGAGCACCGACTCCCATGGTTGCATCAGGGTCCGGGTTGGCTCCTTCGCAACAAGACACTGGTCCGGTGTATGTGACTGCTCAATTCCCGTTAGCCCAGCCAGAATGGTTTACAGAAGACCCCAAAACCTTTAGGACCATCCTAAATCAGTGCAGATTGCTTTTTTTGTGTAGGCCTGCATTGTTTCCAGACTCAGCCACTAAGGTGGCCTTTTTGTTGTCACATTTGGGCGGGCACTGCGGCCACTTGAGCTAACCCTTTGTTGGGGCAGGGGAGCCATTTGCTGTACAATTGTGATGCCTTAATTGACGCTATGAGCCGTGTGTTTGACACATGGTATGCCACGCAGGCAACCTATTTGGAATTGCTTGAGTTACAACAGGGGAATACACCCCTCCTGGCTTACTTGGCTAGATTTAACCAGTTGGTGGCCGATACTGGTTGGCCTGAAGAGAAGAAGGCATCCCTGTCTTATAAGGGCCTATCGGATTCATTAAAGGATACCCTTGCTACAGTCCCAGTGATCCCCACTGCTTTTGCAGACCTGCTGGATTTAGTGCTACAAATTGACTTCAGACTGGCTGAAAGAAAGGGGGAAAAGAGGGCGGTGCCTCCGCCCATGTCTTCCTCTACTGTTCCCTCTTCCGATTCTTCAGAACCAATGCAGATAGGAGCAGTAAGGGGTCCTCTGTCAGCTGAAACCAGAGAACATAGAGGGAAGAACGGTTTATGATTTTACTGTGAGGCCTCAGATCACTTATTGCGTGCTTGTCCAAAGAAGCCTGCCGAGAAGCAGAAAAACGCCAAGGCCCGGCAGTAGATGGGGTCCAATTGCTGGGTGGCTCTTCTAGTGATCCCATTGTATACAGTCCCTATTGTTTACCGGTTACCTTGTCCTCCGCTTCTTGTGGTGCCTTGGCGGTTGTGGTGGTCCTTGATTCAGGAGCCACGGGGAACATTGTGGATGGGTCTTATGCTCGGGAACCCAGACTGTCTATTGTTCCCAAACCATGCCCGGAAATGGTTAAAGCTGTTGACGGTTCGTCACTTGTATCTGGTATGGTGACCGAACAGACAGTGGAGCTGTTCATGACCACAGAATGCGGACATAGGGAAAGGATTTAGTTTGACCTGATTGCAGCTCCCCAGTTAAGGTTCATTTTAGGCCCTCCCTGGCTCAGTCTGCACATCCCAGGGTTGGATTGGCACTCTGGGGAAGTGAGGTTTTGCTCGGACTATTTTGTGGAAAATTGTCTGTTGCCTGCGCAAGAAACCACAACTCCTAGTTGCGCTCTCCTGGACACGACTTCCATTATTGGTGCTGTGGTGAACACATGGCTCCCTGAGGAGTATAAGGAGTTTCAGGACGTTTTTGATGCAAAAAGTGCTGAGGTGCTTCCTCCGCATAGGCCTTATGATTGTCCTATTGAACTAGTACCTGGGGCCAGGATACCAACCAGACGTATTTACTCCTTAACCCCAAAGAAGGACCTGATTCTAAAGGAGTATATCTACAGGTCATTAACGTCAGGTTTCATCCGCCTATCTCGTTCCCCTGCAGCCCCCCCAGTAGTTTTTTGTTCCCAAGAGGGAGGGTGATCTCCGTCTCTGTATTGACTACCGCGCCCTGAATTCTATTACGGTCAGGGACCAATAGCCGATCTCACTGATATCAGTGTTGCTGGACCAATTAGGCTCGGCCATGATTTTCACAAAGTTGGACCTAAGGGGAGCGTACAATCTTGTACGTATACACGAGGGAGATGAATGGAAAATAGCTTTCAAGATATTGAGTATCTTGTGATGCCCTTCGGGCTATGCAATGCGCCGGCGACTTTCCAATTCTTCGTCAACAATATAGACCATGACATGCTGGATCAGTATATAGTAGTATATCTGGATGATATCCTAATTTACTCACCCTCTTATGCCACCCCTGTGTGTCATGTAAGAAGCATACTGCAACGTCTGAGGGAGAGACATCTCTATGCAAAGCTGGAGAAGTGTATGTTCCATGTGGGTGAAGTGCCTGGAGTACAATATCACGAACCAAGGGGTACAAATGCGCTCCTCCAAGGTGGCTGCCGTACTAGACTGGCCATCTCCCATCAACCTGAAAATCCTATAGTCTTTCTTGGGCTTCGCCAACTTTTATAGGCGCTACATCCGGGATTTTTCTGCCATTGCTTGTGCTCTTACCGCTCTCACCAGCTCAAAACATCCTTTCAGGTGGACCCCAGAAGCACAGCTTGCATTCAAAATGCTGAAAACCGCTTTTACCACTGCTCCGGTTCTCCAACATCCGAATCCTGCACTGCCCTTTGTTGTGGAAGCCGATGCCTTGGAGGTCACCTTGGGGTCCGTCCTGTCACAGCAGTGTTCTGATTCCGGTAGACTACATCTAGTGGCCAACCATTCTAGAAAGCTCACCCCTTTCGAAAGTAATTATATGATCACTGAAAGGGAGCTGTTGGCGGTTAGTGATGCCTTTTTGGTTTGGAGGCACCACTTGCTGGGTACCACGGAACCGGTGCAAGTATTTACCGACCATCGAAACCTGTTGGCTCTGAAATCGGTGAAGTGTACTACAGCAATTCATGCCCACTGGCATGAATTCTTTTCAGCGTTTAACTTCACCATTACCTATCACCCCGGTTCCCAGAACTCCAAAGCTGATGCTCTTTCCGGCCTCTATGGAGTCTCCAAGAACCCCAATGTTAGTGGTGCTCCCTTGCTTCCTACTCAGTTGGTGTATGGATGTTCTTTGCAACCGTCTTTGAAAGACCTGATTCGTGATTGGGTTCGGTCTGCCCCAGTTAACATTGTTGAACACGGTTTGGAGATTGTAAACCCTCTGCCTTATAAACAAAGCAGGATCTATCTACCCAACCCATCCACACAGCGTAAGTCCATGCAATGGTGCCATGATGCCTCCTTGGCTGCCCATCCAGGGGTTAGGAAAACGATTGACCTTTTAGAGAGGTGGTGCTGGTGGCCCTCTTTGAAGAAGGATGTCACAGAATATCCGGCTACTTGTGCAGTTTGTGCCCACTGCAAGCATCCCCTCGGCAAACCCGTCGATCTTTTGCAGCCGATGGCCATTCCTGAACGTCCATGGTCGGTTACTTCTATGGATTTCGTGGTTGAATTGCCTCTGGTGGATGGATTTGACAGAATATGGGTGGTCATTGACTACTTCACTAAAATGGCCTTGTTCGTCCCATGTCGCAGCATTCCTACGGCTCCCATTATGGCTGATCTGTTTCTGAGAAATGTGTTTAGGATGTTCGGCCTACTGTCAGTTATTGTCATGGACCGTGGACCGCAGTTCACCTCCCGTTT
Source organism: Ambystoma mexicanum (assembly GCF_040938575.1). Lineage (NCBI taxonomy): Eukaryota > Metazoa > Chordata > Amphibia > Caudata > Ambystomatidae > Ambystoma > Ambystoma mexicanum. Next base: position 1,236,442,406 of record NC_090927.1, on the reverse strand, counting down.
TTGGAGGGTGTTAACCACAGCGCTGGGAGTCAACGGCAGGTACTCCAGTGCTTATCACCCTCAAACAGAGGGGGAAACCGAGCACCTGAATGCAACAATGGAGCAATATCTATGCTGTCTCACTGTACAATGTCAAGGGTCATGGGTCTTGGTTTTACCTCTTGCGGAGTTCGCTTACAATAACTCGCTCCACGCGGCGACCAGGTTGTCGCCGTTTTACGCCTTGTTTGGTCTACATTCTCAAGCAGCAATATAAATACATCATACATTATCCTTCATTACAGCAATTCGACCCACCCTCATACATGTCATACAGGCTAGGGTTTAGGTATTGACAATTATGACACGTTATGACAAGTCTTCATTCAGTCTAAACATAGTTATTCTAGCAAAGGCAGCAAAGACAGCTTTCTTTTGTGGGGAACATGGAGCTCTGGCTCAGTTAGGATATCTTGTTCTTAGCAGAGAAACATTCCTCCTATGTTATCTGTGTGTTACGGCTCATGAGCTAAGGGTCAGATACTTCTGAAGCAGAAAATACCATTCTCCGTGAAGGAGCACCGCTAGGAGAATATAATTCATGTTTCACTGCCTTTTGCAACAGTGCTTGCAAGACAAACCGGCACCTGGACTACTGATTAGATGCGGCTTCTGCTCGACTTCAAGGACTTAGTGAGAGGGAAAAACAATGTATTCATGCACAGTTCGACATTACTGTGTGCGTTAGCATTTCAAAGTTCAAGCCGTGGCCTTGCACCGTGTGCAGATCTAAAGCATAGAATATATTTGCAAAGCGTTTAACAGAAAAGAAAAAAGAAAATGGCCAGCATTTCACAAAATGGACTCCCTTTGGTTACATTCATGTTTCTTGGATTGCAATGTTTGTCACATGATGCAATTCACTTCTGCCCAATATATTATACATATCATTCGGCTATAGGATTACTTTTCTGGTCTCGCAAACCCTCCTTTTGGCCTTAAGCCAATAGCATCATCCAAACATCGCGTCTTCATCGGACCATATGTCCAATTCCGAACTACCCATGTCGCTATCTTCGTCATCAGAAACTTTTATTGCCATAAATTCTTTAATTATTTCATTTTCGTGTTCTGTACCATCACTTATCATACGAGGAGGAGGTTTCATACTGATTGCATGTACACACTCATTTGTAATTTGGGAGCAAAGGACTAGCAGGCATTGTATGCAACAACAGCAAAATATGAGGATCCCAAATATCATAACCAAGATTGCAATTAGTTTCCATCCCCAGGATCGTAGCAGTTCCCAGAACCATGAACTTATATTTAGATTCCAATCACCTGCGGGGACATGAGTTTCGCAGCTTAGGACATGTAATTTCTTAATTGCTTCAAATATTGTAGGGGAAGAGTCACTTATAAATACACAGTACGATGATCCCACTAATTTGCATACACCTCCACAATCAGCCAAAATAATATCAAGCACCATTCGATTGTAAAGTGCAACTAGTCTAATTGCCTTTTGTTCCAGTGTCATATTATAAAGTATATTAGTTGTTCCATTTATCGTTTTCTCTAACACCCTGAATATATCTAATAGCCTTATATTCCATGAGTTTATTGCTTGTCCCCAAAATGGTATGAATGATTTTGCTATATCCCCAGCAATCTGCCCAGCAGTATCATCTCGTCATGGCCGAGATCTAGATATTTTTGCTATTTCAGAAGTTTTGGCAAGAAATACACCAGGTAGAATTATCCCTAAATAACAGGTCCCTTCCCAGTTTCTAGGTAACCATGGAAAAGCCGGATGTCCATATACCAAATAGACAGAACCTCCTATATACAATGGCTTCCCTTCTTGTTCAAGCACAGCAGTATTCATAAATCTAGTAAATGTTCCCACTGGGTGGGAACCCTTTTTTTCCGTAAGCAAAATGGGACAGAATGTGGACTATGATTAATAGTATAGGAGGGAGGCACAGCATCTTTGTTTCGAACCGGGGCCATTTTAAAAGTGATTAGGGACTGGTAAGGCCTTGAGAGCCTTATCTACTGGACTTGTTGTTACCATTTTTATTTTGTTTCTGCTTGCAAACACGGAACAACCCAACGGTTCCAATACCAATCTTTTAAATTCATTTATATTTGTTCCATCAAATTGTCCAGTGACACTATCATTCCATTTTCTGAAAAATAGCGCTCTTAATGATGCATAACAGGCAGTATTAAGCGGCAAAGGATGTATATACCAACCCATTCCTTTTTCCCTGTGCTGGGGTAAATGGGAACAAACCCAACAATTGGACCTATTCACAGCATGGGTCATATTCATAATCAGCAATAAAGTGTTATTATAGTAACCTTTTCTATGTTTCACTTAATGTGATGGAAGAGTATAAGAGAGCACATGTACTGGGGTGCTCATTGTAGGAGCATTGGTAGCTGACAATAGAGATTTTAAGGGATGCATAGTCTCCAAGTACCAAAACATTGGAATCAGTGCAATCAAAATGCAACGTGGTATCATAATCAAAGCACGTTATTCATTCCAAACAAAGACTTTCTTGGGGCAGACTTAATGTCAATCCTTATATCATCAACAGCATTGGTGCAGGCGGGAGCAGGAGCGAATACAGGCATTGCCTATAATGTTTATTTCAGGAAACGTTTTCAGCGTCCTTTGGAAAAGTTCTCCATAGCAACACACGTTAGTAACAAAGGTTCAGGCCAATCCAGGTTAGCCTGCTTTAGGATAACAGCAAGCTGATGTTTAACTTCACAGAGCTCCAAAAAGGCAGAAACAAGTATCAATTTTATAGTGTTGGTACCATTTGCCCCCGCTTGTTCATGACAGGTTGCAAAGGCCTTCACTTTCAATGGTAGCACCGGGAAACCGCGTGTCAGAGCTCTCCACTGATACAGCTCATACGTTCCTTTTCCCTAGGCCTCCGTTCCCAGCTCCGTCCATGAGCTAGAAACAAAGGCGAAACAAAAGCTGATCACTTCCGATTTCGTGAACGTAGATTGTACCTTACAGCTCCAGGTACAGTATGATCGATGAACAATGCACTTTCATCTCCAGATGGAGGATCAGTGCCAATTCATGATGCAATAAGTGATGATGAGGCAGCAGTTGAACAATGTTGAGGCAACACTTGTCTTTCAATTTTCGTAGCAATCTACCCAGTCCCTTTCTTGGGCTTTGGAAGGATTTCTGACAGCGATTTGGCAGTGATATCTTTGTGATCAGGCACAGCTGCCTTGCTTTTGACTTAAGGATCATCAATCTCTTTCTCATGTGGGAAAGGAAACGGAACTCTTTTCGTGTGTGTTGCGTGGATTCAGTGTTTTCGGCTATTCACTCGGACTGCAGTTTGTGTGGCCAGTAGCACCTGGAAAGGTCCCGTCCAGCGCGGTGCATGTGAAGACTTTCTTTCAAAATTCTTCACCAGAGTCCAGTCACCTAGCTGCAGACAATGTCCTGGGCCTGTATATCTTATAGGAAGAGCCTCCTGCACCTGCTGATGAATCAAACGCAAGTTTTGAGTCAACTGTCTACAGTAATCAATAAGCAATGTATACTCAACATCCCTTAGATGTTTTGGACGGGGCACATTGGCTGGTCTCCCCATAAAATTTCATATGGCGAGAGGCCAGTTCTTGCCTGCACAGCTGTTCGCATGCACAGTAAAGCTAGTGGCAATGCATCGGGCCATTTCAAATTGCGCCCTGTGCAAATCTTGCTCAGCTTATTTTTCAAGATACCGTTTTGGCGTTCCACCAAATCGGCACTCATCGGGTGTCTGGCCGAATGGAATCGCTTATCAATTTGGAGACCTGCGCAAATTTGCAATATCACGGGCATAATAAAATGCGGTCCATTATCTGACCATATGACATGGGGTAGTCCAAATCGGGGAAAGTACACTTTTAGCATGGATTTAGCTGTGAACATAGCTGTACAATCTTTCATGGGATAGACCTCTATCCATTTGCTAAATGCACAGACTACTACGAGGACATACTTATAGTTTTGGCACCTCTCCATTTCTATGAAATCAAAATGGATGACTTCAAATGGCATAGAGGGTAGACCAAAACTTCCTACTGGTGTCACTGTTGTTCCCTTCCCAATGTTATGTTGCATACAAGTCATGAAATTCTGAATCAATCTTTCAGCAGTTTTTCTGATGTGCGTATTCTGCCATACAGAATCCAGGTGCTGAATACTTTTTCTATCACATTGGTGTGTCGGACTGTGAGCCATAGTAACCATTGCCATTACATAGGCATTTGGCAACATCCATTGGTTATTTTGTTTGTCCACCCAACAACCCTAAGAATCTATTCTGCTGGACCCTCAGACCATTTTTATTTCATCTACAGTAGCTTCTGCTTGTATCTCTTTAACTGTTTCAAGTCCATTTTCTATCATGCAAGACACTCCTTCTGTTGTCTCGACATACATTTTTGTGTGCAAATCAGTGGCAGTTTGTTTCGCAATTCTGTCTGCAAATGTGTTTCCCTTTCCTAAATTACATGTTATCTTTTGATGTGCTTCACATTTCATTATTGCTAATCGCTTGGGAAGCGCAAGTGCTGACAACAGTCTCACTATCAAAGTGCCATGTTGAATTTTGGTTCCATGTGACTTTAGGAAACACCTTCCAGCCCATAATCGACCAAAATTGTGTACCACCCCAAAGGCATACTGACTGTCAGTATATATGTTTACATTGCGGTTTGCAGAAATTTCAAATGCTCTGGTTAACGCTATTATTTCCGCAGCTTGTGCTGAGTTATATGGGATTTGTTTGCTCTCTAATAGTTTTCAGTGTTGTGATGGCATAAGCAGCAGTTGATGTGGCATCCGGTAATTTAAAACAAGAACCGTCACAAAACAGTTCTCCATCTAGCTCTTTCTGTGGAGTATCAGTTAAATCAATTCTTTTTTTGTCTCTTGTTAGGTAACCATTAAGCAATCATGTGAGAATAGTTTTTCACCCCCTTTTTCACTGGGAGGAGGCATTAACTTGGCCGGATTTAAAGCGCAACATCTCTTAATTTGAATATGCGGTGCAAATAGGACAATTTCATACCTTGTTAGTCTGGCTGATGTGAAATGTTGCGTCCGCGTTCTATTTAAAAGAACATCTACTGAATGAGGTACAATTATGGTTAAAGAGTGACTTAAAACCATTCCCTCTGTTTGTTTTACTGACGCAGCGGCTGCAGCAACAGCTTGCAAGCTACGCGGCAAAGCTCATGCAACAGGATCCAACGTGGAAGAGAAGTAACCGCATGGTCTATTTCTTCTCCCGTGTTCCTGAGTCAAAACAGCCAAAGCACATCCATTATTTTCATGCACAAATAACATAAAACTCTTGTCGTAATATGGCGTGCCCAAAACTGGAGCAGAACGCAATGCAGCTTTGAGCAGGTCAAATGTTCTTGACATTCCATGCTCCATGGCAAAGTTAAGGTAACATCCTTCCTTGTCAATGCCACTATTGGTTTCACAATCATTGAAAAGTTAGCTGCCTATAACATAAAGCCATGCCAATTAAAGCCCAGACCTCTTTCTGCGTGTTTGGAATTGGCATATCAGAGATGCTTTCTATTCTTTCTGGTGTCAATCTTCTTCCCTCCTTCGAAAGGAGGTAGCCCAAATAGGCCACCTCCTTACGACAATACTGGAACTTTTTAGCGATGCCTTGTGACCATGTGCCGCTAAATGTGTCAATAATGCAACAGTGCTTTTTTTACAAATGTCTTCCGAGTCTGCTGCTATTAGCAGGTCATCAATATATTGTAACAACACGCACCCTGACGGTAATTCCAGCATGTCTAGTTGTTCTTTCAATGCCCTACTGTAAATACTTGGACTTTCAGTGTAGCCTTGTGGAATGCGTGTGAATGTAAATGAACGTCCTCCTAGTGTAAAAGCAAACAAATATGTACTATCTGAATGCACTGGAATACTAAAAAATTTGTTTTTCAAATCAATAACACTAAAATATGATTCAGAGGCTGGAATCATAGTAAACATTTTCGTCCGGGACTAATAGAAATTGCGGATCAACCACTTTATTCACTCCACGTAAATCAATTATAAAACGATAAGGTATATCATTACCTCCTTTCTTGCAAACCAGAAGAATCGGACTGTTGCAAATATTGCCAGAAGTTTCTTCAATTACATTTCTCGCAATCAAATCTGATACAATGCACTTCAGCGCTATTTCTCCCTCAGCTGAAATTTTGTATTGCGGAATACGCGGTAATGTAATTCCTTCTTTCAAAACAATTTTTACTGGTTATACTTTCAAACAACCAACATCATTGTCGTTCACTGCCCATATACAAGCTGGTTCTTCACTCAATTCAGTCGGTAGTGACATGGATACGAATTGCGATACAGGAGTCTTTTGTGGCGAGATTGTCAAATACACTCCATCAGGAGAACAATAAATGACCGCATTCAATTTTTTCAACAAATTTAATCCCAACAAATTTTCACTGCAATTTTTCATCAAAAGAAATGGGCAAGACTCTGTAAATGGACCTAGTGTGATTGGTACTGGTTGTGAAATTGGACTAATTACTGGCGTACCTGAGAACCCTACTGAGACATTTCTATGCCCTGACAGTGGTATTTCTGGAACCCGCTGATGGTCAATTGAACATTTTTTGCACCTGTGTCCACTAAAAAAATGTGCTCCCTATTCCCAACCTTCATTTCTACGTAGGGCCCTTTCTGGTCAATGGGAATAGGTACTGGTTCCAACCTTTGTTTTGGGGTGTCCTAGTAGAACAGTACATCGTCAGATGTATAATCGCCAGAATAATATGCATTGGACTGATTATCAAAAACATTTCCGACATTTGTGTTGTTTCATTGTTGATTCTGATTACCCTGATTATCCTGAAATGGTGGCAACTTTTGATTTCTATTCTGCCCTAGTATTCCTGGACGACCTCTATTCTGTCTTCTCGGAATAGTCCCATTTCTATTCTGTATATGCGGGCACTGTTCTCGCCAATGGCCTTCTTGTCTACAATAGGCACATTGATTAATACCTATTGGACCCCCTTGCATGTTGGACGTTAATGCAAATTGGACTCTAGACGGTGCGCTCCCACCACCTCTATTATTGTTCGCTACTTGCTGTAACAACACTCTTGTTTTCAAATCTCCTTCATCCCTTAGTTCCTTATCCTTTTCTGAATTTACTCTGTTCTCATAATATTGGGCCATATGTAATACTTCACTTTGTGTTTTTCGCTTTCCATGCACTTTCAGATGTCATTATTAAAGTCTGAATTTTCGGTAGCAACCCTCGCACAAACTTATCAACAAACAATCTCTTCCCAGGTTCGGTACTTAGATCTTGACCACTAAAATCTGCCAATACCACTTCAAACCGATTAAAATAATCTGTCGCTCCTTCCAATTTGCCTTGTAAGCAAGCAGTCAATTTATCCCAAACTATTCTTTTTTCAGGCACTAATGTTTTCAATTTCTCTACTATTCGCGATGGTAAAGCCAACATTACTTGTGTTGGCTTTTCTCCAGCCTTTCTCTCACTATCAATTTGAATCAAATTCTCCCATGCATCGCCTAAAATCAAATTTATGTTTCTGACCTGCTTCCATACATCTACAGGAAGAATCACAGGAAACAGTAAATCAATGTCACTCAGTGTAAAAAACAGATGAATTTAAAACAGATTCAATTTCCTTATAGAATCCTTCCGGGTGTTTCCTAATGTCAGGGACCATCTGCTTTGTAGTATTTACTTCTTGCCTAGAAAAAGGGACATGTACAAACTGTGCGATAAAATGAACTTCTATCGTTCACGCTGGAATTGCTCCATCGGCAGCAACCTCTACTTTCAGGACAAAGGTGGGAGGCAGATCCCTCATGGGTAATTGCAAAGTAGGGGTTCTACATTAGTTTGTCTATCAAGCAACAAAGCTAGATCAAATAAAAAAGCAGTCATTCCAGTTTCAGGGGAAAATGCTCTTTTTATAAATTGTCATTAAATCAGCGAGACAACAAATCTTATTCTTCATACATTCATCCTGTAAATACTCCACCACAACTTGTAACACCTTTCTCTGTATTTCTGGTGTATACTGACTAAACGTATCATGCACTTCAATCGGAGAAATGGTGGCATCCGTAATCCATCTAAGCGCATCTCTCGTACAAATTTGCATCTCTTCACTAACAGGTTTCAACGGCGGTAAAAATCATTTCTGAACATACGACATATGCGGTTCATCTTTTTTCATTATTTCTTTATGCAATCGATCAAGTTCTCACTTAAACACAAACATTCGCCCTAAGTGTTCTCGTACTTGAGCCGCATTATCTCGCAAGTTCGAAAGAACAACCAAATCACACATCTTTTACTGTACCACTGTATCAGTCAAATCACTACAAATTTTAACAAGATAATCCCCCATTCATTCTAACAATACCTGTTGTTCACCAAGGGCTCTATGATCAGATATGGAACTTTGCACAGCCACTTCATTGTCATCATCAATATACGTTTCGGCCCACTCTTTCAGTTCTTCTTTCCTTCTCTTGCTAATCATACTACGAGTCTGTCTAAGACTTCCTTGTGCAGGCCCCATTTCTGTAGAACTGCTTGCTAAAGCAGATAACTCATGCTCTGAAGGCGGTGGAGGAAATGGTGTCACAGGCACAGTGGGAGAGGAATTGCTTACTGCAGGTACGGATGGAATCACGGGAATAGGAGGTACATAAGAAGGAGGTGCAACTGGGTCAGTACTTTGATGTTCACTTCTTCCCTCATTTAATATTTTGTTTATTAGTTCATCTAATGTATGCAAATATTGTGAAGGATATATTTTCTGTATATCTAATTGGAAAGCCCTATCCATGTTCCTAATAGCTTCTGTCTGCTGATGCTGACCAAGCTCTAGCACTTTCTCTGCATTTGTTTTATGTCTATGTGCGTGTTTCTCCCTACTTTTCAAACAGAGATTAGCTTCCTTCCTCCAGTATGCGCTAATTCAATGCTCCCATTATTAGGCCATTGAAGGTCTGATACATGTCTGGTCTGCCTATGCCAAATCGCATTGAACACTATTGCCTCTATTCCATATTTTATGTACATCACATGTGCCAGCGACCCTTCGGGTGGCGCGACCTGGCCAGTTTCCAAAGATTGTCTACCGCAGTGAAAAAATCTCACTAAACAGGAAGACAATTTCCCAGGCATGGTTAAATCTTACCCTTTTCTTACCCTGGGCATTTGAACTTACAAGTGCAACAATCGACCAATATCAGGACATTTAAGAACTGGGGCAAAACTCACCTGACCAACCAATTCGTCACTCAGGATGCAATTCGCCGGTATACAGACGCAACCAAGAATCGTCGCAACCGCATGTCTGGCTCAATTTGCCTCATTTCTAGGACCCTCGTCTTGATGCTCTCTGGGTGCTGCTCGTCAATCAGGGATCGGCTGTGTACAGATCTAAGAGGAGTCTCTCATCACTTCTACAGGGGTGCCCCGAACACCTTCCGATCCCGGTCCGACGGGTTCGTCCTCGACTCATTTTTTCTCTTTTGCCTTCCTTCAACTTCAACGTATGCGATGGGGCATTAATAGGAGGGTCCCTATTCGGGCCCCAAATTTGCTAGGCCATAAAGACAGCATATGGAAACTAAGGTACAATAACCATATACCTCTCAGTCGTGAGGTTCGTTTTCCAAACAAGTCTGGATTCATTCAGAGTGGCTCAGTCGGCCGACTGGGTTTCAACGCCCAGACCTCGTGAGAGGCGAGAGAGCGAACAGCGCTCAAGCAGCAATATATACACATCATACATTATCCTTCGTTACAGCAATTCGACCCGCCCTCATACATGTCATACAGGCTAGGGTTCAGTGATTGACAATTATGACACGTAATGACAAGTCTTCATTCAGCCTAAACATAGTTATTCTAGCAAAGGCAGGAAAGACAGCTTTCTGTTATGGGGAACATGGAGCTCTGGCTCGGTGAGGATATCTTGTTCTTAGCAGAGAAACATTCCATACTATGTTATCTGTGTATTACGGCTCATGAGCTGAGGGTCAGATAGTTCTAAAGCAGAAAATACCATTCTCTGTGAAGGAGTACCACTAGGAGAATATAATTCATGTTTAACTGCTTTTTACAACAGTGCTTGCAAGACAAACCGGCACCTGGACTACTGATTAGATGCGGATTCTGCTTGACTTCAAGGACTAAGTGAGAGGGAAAAACAATGTATTTCTGCACAGTTTGACATTCCTGTTTGCGTTAGCATTTCAAAGTTCAAGCCGTGGCCTTGCACCGTGTGCCGATCTAAAGCATAGACTATATTTGCAAAGCGTTTAACAGAAAAGAAAAGAAAATGGCTGGCATTTCACAAAATGGACTCCCTTTGGTTACATTCATGTTTCTTGGATTGTAATGTTTGTCACATGATGCGATTCGATTCTGGCCAACATATTATACGTATCATTTGGCTATGGGATTACTTTTCTGGTCTAACATCCGGTTCCCCTTTCTGCCTGCTTGAGCTCCTGGTACTCCAACCCGGCATGCCCACGGACTTCCTGTGCCTTCGTTTCCATTTGCAGCCTGCCCAGTTGACGGACCCGGACTGCCCTGGAACCCGCCCTGCTCACGTTCTGTCTTGTCGCAGCCCTCCTCCTGTTTGATTCCGGAAAAGAACTCGACCTGCTCTTGCACATATTTTGTTTGGATTGTTGTTACTTGGAACTTTGCCCACAAATTACTTCGGCTCTCTCGAATCCTACTACAGGGTACTTGGACTAGAGACTTCTGGTGTGTCCTCTTCTAGGCGTCCTCGTGTCGTCGGGATTAGGTGACGGGACTTCAAGTGTACATGGACTAGAGACTTCTGGTGTGCCCTTTTTAGGCATCCTCGTGCCGTCAGGGTCAGGTGGTTGTGGACTCCAGCTGTTTCCCTCGGATTGTACTGTCATCTTGCCACTTCCTCGGCTGTCTTTACATGTGCCTTGATATACACCAGCTTCCCTGCTTGCCTTCAGTTAGGATCCCATGTGGGAAGCCCTCTTTACTTTGTGGTTCTGGTCAGGTGGTTTTTCTCATCCTAGTTGAATTAAAGACTTACTGAACTTGTTGTTACAGGGCAACTTCAGATGACGGCCTCTGTCATTAACACTAGCAAGTTCCTAGTAGTCGAGTCAAGGTTAGTGGATTATCATTTGTAAGCTACTAGTCATCTTATTTCAGACTGCCCGGTGTAATCCTTATTTTCCTTGCAGTCTTGACCAACTACAGCCTCTGTATCCTGTATTCTGTGCCGCCTCCTGCTATCTTCCTCCAGTGGTTGTTTCCGCTCATCGATCCTGGTATCCTAACTTTTCACTAATTAACCATGCTGGTTTTTCACTGTTATCAGCCAGTCAGGTACATTAGCTAGAAGAATTCCCCTGCTACACTACGTGTGCAAGTACAATACCTCCTGGAAGTAAGATTCCCATTGAGAAAGCCATGCATGCATTCACGACAATATGATGGCCATTTGAATGAAATCCCAGATGAAGTGTGAAAACTGAGGAAAAAGGGAAGACTGGTGACATCATGAGAAGCAGAGCTGGCGCACCCAGAAGAGATGCAGAGACAAGAGAAGTTAGACATTCTATGGGCTCTAAAGAGGAGGTGTCAAAGATGAGCAACATTTCGGGCTCGAGATGAAGCTGCTCATGCTGCAGAGATAATGAAGAAGTTATCAAGTAATTTTACTATTGTACAGAAGCAGTATTGCAAGTAGACAAAGTATTCGTAGAGGCTAGATATGTAGTGAATAGATTGTGGTGATGCGCCAACGTATATACATAGGAACTGTAATCACTATGGATGATTCCACAGAACGCACTTTAGCAGAACTGGACCCAGAAGACAGGAAGACTTTTTAGTGTGTCGCAGTTAGAAATCGAAAAATTAGCCATGGAGGCTTCGAATCAAAGAAAGGCTTGGTTGGCCCAAGTCCAGGAAGTCAAAGGCACAGTGGGCCTGAATGTGCGTACAACAGTTACAGGACGTGTGAAAAGAACAAACTCCTGCCTTAGGTGAGGAGCGAGAACATTGAAGATGTCAGAGGTTCATCATTTAATAGTATTTTAAATGCAGCAAGACTCGAAAACATGGTCCGCAGTCATGTGGTCAGATGGAAATAGACAGTGGAACGAACTGTATTGAAACCAAGAGGACAGAGTATGCCTATACTCCCTCGTATTCTCCAGAGCAAAGAACATTTCAAAGGCCAAGTTCAAAGACTTAATTGACTAGCAGACTGCAAGTGTAATGATTCATGACAGGCTAATTGGTGGGAAGCTATGGTTATGACCAGCCCGACAGCACCTGGGTGCAAGCCTGTGTGCTGCTTGTGTACGTGGAATATTACAGAGGGTACACGGGTGCCAACCAATTATAGAGGGCCACGTAATAGAGAGCCCTATAGCTTGTATAACCAATGGGATGGTGTATATTTGATGACATTCGAAGTGACGGGTACTAGAGGAGGGCTTAGTTATCCCACCTGATCTTAGATACCCAATCACCTTCCTTGGCAAGTATGGAACCTATCCCTAGATGTTCCCTGTAAGCCTATCACTTTCCCAAGTAAGTTTTTGTAGTTTGCCACATAGGATGACGTCAATGATGACGGGTTTTTAGTACATAACCTGCTTTTTTTAAGTAATGCATTGAGTGAGAAGATCGAGCGAATATGTTCATGTTCGCTGTAACTCCCTGTTTTAGATAATTGATATTAAAACAGACTTACTTTGCCAACTTCCTCAGTCAGTTTGATTATTGATGTTGGAGTATATTCTGCATCTCCATTCATCTCAAAGTATTGCTAGCTCATCTTAAAGTGCTGGGTCGGATACCCCAGTCCACATGTATAAATTCACTTCAACCTCATCCCAGCCTAAATATGGGTGAGTGTCCATGGCCCCTCTAAATTTGATATAATTCAACCATGCTCCCCCCCCCGAAAGATTCTTTTACTTCCTGTATTTTGTCTTGATAAGCAAACCATGCCGGGCCTTCCTCTGGGAATTTCTCTTATGCTACTCTTGCTAGAATATTGAAAGCTTTTGACCAATTCACAAAATTCTGATCTATTTGAGATCTCCTTGCTAACATTGTTTCTTCTTCTTTTTCTCATCCCTCAACACATCATACCCTTTCTTTTTTTGCTTCTAGCAATGAGACAGTTTCTATAAATTCTTTTTTCCAGAATTTTCTTTTCCCTTTTGATCTATGTTCCAGCATAATGTTTTCTTAAATGTTTTCTGCCCCAGTCTTTCTGCAGCTACTCGTTCCATAGTAAGGAAGTTTTGGCTTGTGTTAGGGTCTGTTTGCCTGCTATTGCCCTCCCCGTTCACTGTTATCGCTTCCCCATTACCACACCTTGAGGGTTGTTTATTGATTCGCAAATGCTTGCCCTGTTTGTTGTTGCTTGTGGCACGCCTGTTTCCTCCCCACAGGTTCTTAAATGTCCATTGGTTATTTCTCCTTTTGTAGCATTATTGATTTCCTCTGCTCTTGCTTTCTGCATGGCCCCAAAATCAGTCCTCATTGTTTCTAGCTTCTCAAATGTATCTGCAAATAACATTTCTTGTTGTATTTTTTTTCTCCAAGGCAAAATCATTTAACATTTCCGCCATTTCCTTTTTACCATTTTTTTATTTATTTTGTATTGGTGTACGTAGTTTAATACAACCTTTTCACTGTTATTGTCATCTATAAAATTAAAGTAAAAGAAGTAAAATAGAGGCAGATAAAACAATGAGAGAAGGAAAAACAAAGACAGGGCATATGGAATTTTAAAAGAGAGCAAAATAAGAGGTGACAATATGAAAACGTCACACTAAATTCGAATCGCATCCGGCAATTACAATCACACAACACAGAGAGAATTCAGCAATCTCAATTGTATATAGCATATAGTGTCTGTGTTTATTGCTTATGCCTGAGTCTTTTTCTCTTTAATTTCTTCCAGTTTTCTGAATGTAAACTCGATAAATGTTGTGGTTGCAAAGTTTATCTTTTTGTTTTCGGCATTCATATATTAATTCCCACCATCTTTTTGCCTCTAGACCACCCAAATCGACAATATGGTCATGTCAATAGGTAATTCTTAGATCTTATAACTTCGGGCAGAATAGGATCAGATGTTTTAGCGATTCACTATCTTGTTTACATAGGTGACATCTTATACTCCTTAGATCTTTCTCGTATCATTGTATGGTCGTTTTGTTATGTAAGATGTTTAGCCCAAATCATAACAACAGATCTCTTTGTTTACAATGAGGGAACTTTTTCAAATATTCTGGGGTTACGTTCATCACTCCCCAGTTGGTTTCCAGCAAATCATGTGTCAGAGATTTTGCTCTTATTTCTTCATACTGCTGCCAATCGTCGGCCCAAATCGCTCTCTTTAGCAACATTGGGTTGTCTATTAAAGTATTTGTCAACATTCCCAGTTTGGCCAGAGAATCATCACAGTCTTTTTTCCACTCATCCAACACCCACTCCATGTTTCTAGGGCTATCCAATCTGAGAACCTCGAATTGTGGTGGGCGATTGCTGAGTATAACTTTCCTATACAGCATTAGCTTGTTGTATATTATATGTGCGTACAGTGATATCAAACCCAATTTGTGGCGAATTACTGCCATTGGGATGGCTTTTGGCAGACGCAGGAAGTTTTTCCAAAAGTGGCCTTCTAAAATATTCCAAAACTCTGGTCTTATGCCCATACTACTTTCATTTCCATATACCAGCGTGGGGGACACTATTTGCCTGTCAAATATGATTATTGGTTGTAGCGAGAATTTCCTGTATCTATTGTCAATGGCCTTCCCCTGAGCGACCAGTCTTTTTGCTTTCAGTTTCAGGGTGTCCATCAATGCGTGTTCGCTCTTTGCTGAACTTAGTTGCACACCCAAATACTTCAGTTCATCTGTTGGTTCTATCGGTTTTCCATTCAGATTCCAACATTCTCTTTTATTGTTCTTCCTTCTCCTGTCTACAAATACCAAGATTTCTGATTTTGAAGCGTTTATTTTCAATTCTTTTTCTGCTACATATTTCTCTAGAAGGTTCAGGGACCTTTGTAAGCCAATCTTCGTCTGATGTAAAATGATTAAATCATCACCATACAGAAGTCTTCATACCGGGGAGAGTTTATTTTAGGTGGAAAGGCAAATTTAGTTTCTGGTATTATTTTCAGGTCCTCAACGTAGAAGCAGAATAAAGTAGCAGCCACAGGGAATCCCTGTTTTAGTCCTTTTATTATTGCAATTATTTTTGAGAGATTGCCACAATGATCCAATTTTACTTTCATTGAGTTGTCAGAATATAGATCTTTTATCATTTTTAATAGGTCCATTGGACAACCACTGTTTTCCAGCTTTCGCCATAGCAAAGTTCCATTTATGCTATTGAAGACCTGTTGAAGGTCGATAGTGGCCATGTATAGTCTCTGGCTATTATGATTAGATCTTTTTTTCAACAGAACCAGTAACAGAAGGTTTAGGCTGTAGCCAACTTGTACAAAGCCTGACTGTCGAGTATCGTAAGCTTTGTGCTCTTTAATCTATTTCTTTAGCTGGTTCAGTAGCTAGGTAGCAGAAATCTTGCATACACAGTCCAGCAAGGCGATTGGGTGGTAGTTAGATGGCTGCATTCGGTCCCCCTTTTCAAAAATGGGCACAACAATCGCCAATTTCTATGATTCTGGGACTCTTCTTTCTTTTTTTTTCTTTTTATATTTTTATTTTAAACCAATGCAAGGTGACAACAGCATAGACTCTTCTTTCTTTGAGTATTCTTGTTAATAGGATCTCACAATACTCGGACCAATGCTCTGAACTTGTTTTTGTTACTGCATTGCACAGTCCATCAGGGCCCAGAGCGAGTGATGTGCTTGCTTTGTTGAGTATTGCCCTGATGTCTTCTTGATGATTAAATTTCAATGTCCATGGTTCAGAGATAGCAGTAGCTTTGTTCACTGTATCCTGGGTACTTCCTGGGTCATCAAATAATTTTTCGAAGTGACTTATCCAGGTACTTCCTGGTATCGGATTTAAAATAGTAGGCATGGATCTTTTATACCTTGTTTCTCATTTAATAGTTCCCATACATATTTGCTGTTTGTATTATTCAGGGCTCTAAGCATATGTTCTGCGTCTCATTGATGAATAATGGCTTTATGGGATATTATCCAATTCTTGTGAAGTTGTCTTCTTTTCCATAAAAGCTCTTTTTTGTCTGGTTGGTTAGATGTTTTTATTAGCCATAGATCTTTCCTCAATGATTTTTTTTGTTTAGCGACTTCAGGATCATATATGTGATTTGCTTTGAGTTATGGATTCATGGATTTTACCAGGTTTTCTTTTTAACTCAGTAGAGTGTGGTTATACTCCACTGAGTTCAAATCCTTGGTTTGCTACATTTTCAGGTCTCCTATTAGAGCTGGAACATCCTTTTGTTTTATCTGTAGTCTATTTCGCCCTGCTTCTAATTCCACATTCACATTCCAAACAGATTTTAAAACCACCTTCTTCCTTGATATTGCAGCAATAAAGAGATCATGGTCACTATGCTTAGCAGATGTTACATTCAATAAGATTCTCTGAAGAAGATTCTCTGAGGTGAATACATAATCTAGTATCGCTTTTGTTTTGCCACTGGACCAGGTTGCAGCTGGCAGTATATCGCTTTGATGTTACCATTTAATCTATGGATCCTTCTCAACTCCTTTTCATCAATCCAGCTTTTTCCACGCTGGCATTTTCTTCCATTGTGGCTCGCAGTTTTCTTCGTAGATTCCAATTCATTTTCAAAGCAGTTTGCATTGTGGTCTCCACAAATTATTATATTGATGTTACGATGTTTCCCCAATGTTTGATCAATCTGGTCTGTTATTAAATCTAAAAAAGATCTTTCCTTCCGCATTTGTAGGGTTTCAGTAAACATTCAGTAGTAGAAATAAGTCACAGCTTTCAGCTGCGCTGGTGTCTATTTGGAATATAATTGCCTGAATGTAAAAATTTTGATATGTAGATTCCAACGTAGTGATACCTACTCTGTTTTTAATCATTGTCAGAAGCCCAGATGGTCTTCCACACACAGCGCCTTTTGCTGGATTGAACAATATGGTATACCCGTCGACTGCAGGGGGCTCATTTAACCATGACTCTTGTATGCAGATAATCTCTAAGTTGCTTAACGCCTGTTGATTTTCATTAAAGAGATGCTGGTATCCTCTCATATTCCAACTTCCGATCCTCAAGATGCCTTGATTGTGCAACACTTTATCCTAGTCTCCGGCCTTCGTTGCTAAAGTTCCGGCCAACCAACTCCAATAGTCAGTATCTTCAATAGATCTTGAATTACAACTTAGTTGTTGTTCAGTTGTGTTTCTGCCTTTAAAGGTCATTTGGATTTTATTTAGATGGTCTTTTTCTTTAAGCATATTTTGATATTTATTACTTTCTGCTTCCAGGTTTATCATAGGATCTGTGGATAATGTTTGTAGTTTCATCTCAGACAGTGTGATTGGTGCCTTGTCCTCTTGTTGAGGTGTTTTCTTAACTATGGATTTTGCAAGCTTTATGCTTAAATCCTGAGGGACATTAGAGTCAGCACTTCTTCTGATCTTAAAGCCTAATAATCTGAAGTCTTCTGCAGCTTCTATCATTATGGAGGCTAAGACCACTGAATTGAGAGTTAATTCTGCCAGATTATTTGGTGCTTCATTCGGGAAGCTTGCGGTCAATATTTCTTCAGACCGGTTGGTTCTCAGTTGTGGTACATATTGTAGAAGTTTCATCATAGAAGATCTATTAAGGATAAGACCATCTGTGGATCTTGTGATCCTTTCCAAGGTTATCTTAGTGTTTAAATCTGGAGTGGTCGCTTTTTTTTCTTTGGATAGAATTTTTACTTTGTTTTTGTGGCATTCGGTCAGCTATGCCATTCATTGGTTCTTTAAGATTGGTATTCTTTTGACTTGTGGCCGCTGTTGGTTACAAGAGAGAAGGCTTCGGATCAATATCCTGATTAAGAATGTTGCAAGTTACGTGATGCTTGAGGTTGCATCTATCTCTTTTTTCGTCCATTGTCAAAAAGCGAGGCTCTTCTTCGGTGACCGCCTTAAGAGGCAGACAAACCTTGTTTGCTTCGTAGATGTTAAAATCATTTATTCTCCTTTCAAATTCAGAAATTTTGATCAGATCTTCAGTTTCATATACTGATAATTCTAACAGATCTTATGCAATTTCCTCGCTCTCACTTGAAGCTTCAATTGATGTATTTGCGTTTTCAACAGCACTTTTTGTCTCACTGATTGTTAGGTCATGTTTGCAATCTTGCTTTTGCTCGCTACCTGTGGATCGTGGTTGATCAAGAGTGCAGGCAAGTTGACTAGTCGGAAGCATGCAACCTTGATTTTGTATGCTGTTCGACGGGTGGATTTTATCCGGAGTATATTCGGATTGACTAGTCGAAGCGACATTTGCTAGATTTGATGTTTCATGTATCAAATTTCCAGAAGTTGATCATAAGGGTACGTCTTTCGTTGATATTTTTCAAAAAAAAGGTAGCAGGCGCTCCTCTCCAGAAAGAACACGGCATGATAACCTGTTCTGTGTTTTTTTTCCCACTTTGAGAGTTTGCTGCCATCGCTTTTTTTTTAGCCTGTTATTATTTCAGGTAATTTTGAGTGGTCCATTGTGCAACCGTTTCCCTTTGGATGGACTTTGGAAACAATTTCTTTAATTGCTTCTAGAAACATATGTTTATCGGATTGATTTGAGGACTATGCTTTCCATTTCTTTTTCTTGTTTTTCTTTGAGGGCCTCCATAACTGATTCAACATAAGACATCTTGGTGTTCATTATCACAATCAAAATAGTCTGGTCTCTGTAATTGCTGCTCAAGTTTTCATACAATTTAAGGAAGGGGGCCAGGGTCATTGTTACTGCAGAGGTGATTGCTTCTTGTATTTCTTTTATTCGTGTTACCTCAATCAACTCTGTCTCTGAGGTCCTGGCGTCCTTCTTCCATTTATATGAGTTTGATTGTCTTTAGTTTCATCTTCGGTCAGGTTCCCGGTTTGGGCTTTCACTGTCGTTTGTGTCAGAGGAGTCTGAAGAATCTTTGCAATTTATAGACCGTCTGTTGGGTTTAGAATGTAAGTTACCATGCTGATTGACAATAAATCTCAGCATTTGTTTGTCAAATGAGATCACATTTGAGGTGCAAGTGGTGATTTTTCCACCTTCCAATGTGGTGAGAATGAAGGTTCTGCTGTTAATCAAATAGGGGCACGTTGTGAGGCTCACGTTTTCATAGTGAGATTCACAATTCTGCATCAGAGGGTCATTTGACAAAGGCTTACTATTATTCTGTGCCAATCTCTGACTTTTGAGCGCCCAACTTTCTGAATCCAACTGCATCAGCAATTGATCAGTAGCGTCGCTTGCAAGGGTAATGTGATATTTTGCCATTAGATCTGTTGGTATTGACATAATTTTATCTGGAAGCAGGGAAATTGTTGGCACAGCATGCAGTGTTCTATTATTTGCACCTGACTACAGTCAGGACTCACTTTTGGGGTTGCCTTCAAGTGTAGCTCGTGGACTGAATGTACAACAATTGTGTGTATCATTCAGATTTTTTTCAAGAGCTATCATTAGCCCTTTGGACATCTCTTCTACGGCAATTGAGTGCAAGATATCAGGTCTTCGTCGGTAATTTTGGTTTCTTTTGGTGTTTTGGGAGGGCTTTCATTCTGCAATCCGTTCAGGAGAGTATGGGCTGAGCCTAATATACCTTTCTCACGAGCACATGCAACAATGGGTGGCACTTTTGCTTTAAAATGCCATTTTAGGGTCCCTACATCAGAGCTGGAATAACTTCTCTTAGTGGCTGTCTTTTTTAAGGTTTTAGGATCAGATTTTACGTTCGTTTTTTAGCAGACTTGTGAGCCACAGGGGCCAATAGGGGCAGTAGAGATGCTATCTTGTAAGCTGTCAGTGTGTTTTGCTTTTTCCTTTCGCGTGTTGGGTTCGTCTACTATCTGTAGAGTTGTGCCAGAATCCTTGTTAGCAAGTTTCTCGCAACAAGGCTTGGGAGCTACAGCCCCCATTTCCACTGCCTGCTCCGGCAGCACTGCATGGCCACCAGCCCACACCCCACCTTGCAACACACTGCGGCCACCACGATCAGAACTTGCAGCGAGGACAAGGGTGCTGGAGGCTAATTGGTTGGCGGAATTTAGAGCTGTTCGGTCAGCCGTGGTTTCAGCTGCAATTATCGGCCCCAGCAAAGGCGTCGGGGGAGCCAAAGCGGCACCACAGATAGGATGTATAAATGCAGAAATGTTGGTCTGGTTTATTTGAGGAATGGAAAAGTCAGCGGTAGCAGTTGGGGAGCGGG
Source organism: Ambystoma mexicanum (assembly GCF_040938575.1). Lineage (NCBI taxonomy): Eukaryota > Metazoa > Chordata > Amphibia > Caudata > Ambystomatidae > Ambystoma > Ambystoma mexicanum. The sequence goes on along the minus strand of NC_090927.1, from coordinate 1,236,421,905 downwards.
GGTCACATATTGATGCTTGTGCAAAATCGCGGGCCACGAAGGTGGCCTTGCCATCACTGTGTTCACTATTGTCAAGTGTGATGTCTAAGACTTTAACAGTATGAGATGGTGTCTTCGAATTTTTACAGAGGCTACTAGATAAAGCCACTTTTGCATGCAGTTTGTGCTAGTCATGTAAAACTACCTGGCTCCTCGTACGTTGATTGTGAATTTCCTCCATTAGAAGAACATCGGTCGATGCACTTCTTAGGCTGCGTCCACTCCGTGAACACTCAGCAAACACTCCACGATGCTCCACGTCCGGAAGGGTGTTTTTAAAGCTGAGTGAAACTGAGTGGTAGTCACTGTAGACAGACTTTTAGCAGCAGTCTTTCCTTTTCACCAAGTGCAGATCCAAAGGACAGCAATAGAGGGTAGCCTTGTGCCTTCAAACACTCAGCAAAGGCTCCACGTCCGGAAGTGTGTTTTTAAAGCTGAGTGGTAGTCACTGTAGACAGACTTTTCGCAGCTCTCTTTCCTTTTCACCAAGTGCAGCTTCAAAGGACAGCAATATAGGGTAGCTTTGTGCCTTCAAACACGCAGCAAACACTCCTTTAGTAGTCTTCACATCCCCTTCATTGCGCATTTCTGGCTCCCCTTCCTCTTTCCGACCGTGTCCTTTTAAGTTCTGGTTCGCCCGCTGCCTCCTGTTCGTCTGCCAGGAAATCATCCTCCTCTTCGAAGTCCTCTGCGAGCCACTTTTGCACCCACACACTGCAACAACTTGAAGCCTCGTTTCAGTGTCACTGACATAACTTCTGAACCTGCTGCTGTGAATCTTCACGCTTGCGTGCTTACTGCTTTAGCTTTCGTTTTTCTCCCAATATCGTTAGCCCACACTTGCTTTCCATGACGTACTTCGGCTTACAATACCTTGCCTTCTCCTCCATGTTGCTGGAATCACCAGCTTCCCGAGCTTCCACTGCTGGTTACTTTCTCTGTTGCCGCCTTGATTTCCCAACGGCTCACACTGGTAAGTTTGCGAGGAAATATACTCAGTGCCTTAAGTGGCACTACAAATCGAGCCGGGGCTCATCGAGGGGGCGAGGCTTAACAGGGGGTCTTGATGACCCGTTAGGCCACTCCCCCTTGACGAGCCCCAGCTCAATGGGCTACTGGCCCCCCTTCCAGGAAGCTTTTTGCAGAGATTAGCACCCTCTCCCCTCTGGGGGAGAGGGTGCTAATCTCTGCATTTATTTTCTATAGGCTTGCCTGGCAGGGGACAGCGCCTCGCCTATTCAGCCTTAATGCTGGTGCTGCCCCTCGCCAGCTGGGGAGGGGCAGCGTCACCATTAAGGCTAAAAGGGTGAGGCCACTGGAAGCAGAGGCCTTTTTCCTAAAGACTGAAACTCCCGCGAATCTGCAGTAGCTTCAGTATTTAGAAAGCAAGGCCTCCGCTTCCAGCGGCCTCACGTTTTCTCCATAATGGTGGCGCCGGCCCACGTGCATCACTTGATTAAAGGGATGCCTTGCAGGTGCGGCGCCACCATTACGGCTGAAAGGCATTTTTTCTGAAGCCTGAAGCTCTCGCACACGAGCGAGAGCTTCAGGCTGTAGAAAAAAATGCCTTTTCGTGTAGTGGCCGGGGCTGCCAGGGGAGATTAGTGGGCCCCGGCAGGGCCCCGCCTCAAAACGAAATTTCGGAGCCTGCCGGGGCCCCCGCCCACTTAAAGCCCTGAATATACTCTTTCTGCAGCTCGGTGTTCATAGAGAAGGACAATGCTCTGAGAAAATTCTGTCTTCTGCGTTCGCAGGATAACTTCCTTTGCACTCCGTTCAGAGTGCTGGGGAAATGAAAATAGATGCTCCAGCTGCCCTTTTTTTATCCCCATCTTGTGCCCTGATGCCATGCATTTGGCCGTGAGCTTTGCTGCCCACGCCGGCCGGCTGGTGCCGGCGGAAACCACACACAGTTGTGCTTTCACTTTCTTCTTTTGTTGTTACCTTCCCTCCTGATTTTCCCTGGTGTTTGTCACATGCCGGCCACCCATTTTGGCACCTTGCTGTGACCTTACTTCCTGTCCTGGGGGTTACTGTTGTGGGGCAATCTACGGCCCGCGATCACCCATGAGCTCCTTCCCGCTACAGACGCTCACACGGACACGTCTGTGTAGTTCGGGCTCCCCGGTCGCACTACCGTGGCCGGGAACGCCCCGTTTATTTAAACACACGCGGCAGAGTGCAACATCACTCTGCCGCGTGCTCAACCCTTAAAGGGCCAGAACCACACTCCTCCTTTTTCATGAGGACAACAACAAAACATCTTAACAACATCTATAATAGCCCATACACTTCACAGCAACCAAAAACCCCTTTAATCACAGCAACCCGGATCCCCATGACACTTCTGCTTCCCGGACGTGTAGTCAGGACTCCAGCACATAGTCACTGAGGCGAACAGGTTTCCCTCGCCATGTCCTCAGGGGGTACCTCCTGCCCGCCTCCCAGATAGGGGATCCATCGTCAACCATCTCTCTTGCTGGAGAGCAGGGAGAAGAGGCCACAACCCGCCCTCATCTGGAACCTCCATCATGTCCCTGTCCGGGGGTATACCTCCACCTGAGGTTCTCCCAGTCTTTCAAAGAAACTCACATTCCGGGTTACAGACTCCTGGCCATCCGAGGCCATCACCATGGACCCCTTGACAGCCACCACATCCAAGGGATCTGGTTCTTAAATCAAAGACATTTTCCCGTGGGGGTGCCTGTTCTTGATGAGCGCCTCATCCCCGGGACTCAGTTGCTGAGACCTGAGGCCTCTCCTCTGGTTCTCCTATTCAGTCCTGAGTCTTCGGTCACGTTCCACCTGGTGTCATCAATGACAGCCGGTTCTTTCTCACCGACCTCAGGAATCATCCCTCTTGGGCATCGCCTTAACAGCGCCTCCGCCGGCGCCACCCTTGTTCATATATGCAGGGTGGTCCGGTAACCACGCAGGAACTGGTATAGTGCCCTCTGTAGGCACGCGTCTTGCCCTGCGCGATGTGGAACACCTTATTGAGAGTCCTCATCATTCTCTCCGCCTCCCCATTTGCCCTGGGCCACAGAGGGGTGACATTCCTGTGATGGATTCCGTAGCTCTCCATCAGCGCGGCAAAGCTCTCACCCTGAAACGGCGCACCATTGTCCAAACACAACACCTTGCGGAGTCCATGAGCTGCAAAGATTTTCTCCATCGCCACCATGACGTTCTCAAAGGCGACTGACTCCACAAACTCAACTTCAGGGTACCTGGACCACTCATCCACCACCACCAGGAAGTGGATCCCCCAGGTCGTGGACCAAAAGTATGCATGCACTAGCTCCCACGGCTGGGTACCCCATGGCATTGTTTCAATGGTGGGCTCCCTCTGGGGTGGAGACGCCGCCTGACACCATACGCAGGATGCCACAAACTGTTCCACTCATCTCTCCAGCTCGGGGAACCAAACTTTCAGATGCAGCCGTGCTTTTGTTTTGGCAGCTCCTTGGTGCCCCTGGTGAGCCAGCCCGATGACCTCCTGAATCTTCGCCTGAGGGACTACGATCCGATCACCCCTGAGCAGGAGGCCCGAACCGGAGAAGAAGAGTTCATCTCCATAGCTGTTCAAGAGCGATCTTCGCCTCATGCGTCCTCTGTGTCAGATTGTCCACCACCGCCTTCCAGGATCCTTGATCCATCGCTGACTTCAGAATGAGAAAACACTCATCCTGGGCAGCTGCCTTCTCCAGATCATACAACGGTACAGAGTTGGGAGCCACTGCCTCCACCACCAAACGTATGTACACATCTGCCTCCTCAGCACAGTCATCTGCCCGGCCTTCCGGGCTACCTCTGGGGTGGCGAGATAAATAGTCAGCCGCATGGTTACTCCCAGGCCGGTAAACCAGCGAAACCCCATATTCAAGTAGTGCCAGCATCCACCGTTCAATCCTCGCAGGTGGTTTGGAGGATGATCCTGCTAGGATGGGCAGCAGGGGTTTGTAGTCCGTCACCACCGTCACCGGACACCCTAGGACATACAGTCTGAAGTGCCTGCATCCCCACAGGACAGCCAGGGCCTCCCGCTTGGTCTGGGAGTACCTTTGTTCCGTCTCTGTGAAAGCCTTGCTGGCGTATGCCACTGACCAAATGTTTGAGGTGGCGTCCACCTGTGTCAGAACCGCCCCCAGGCCAAATGGACTGGCATCCACAACTATCTCGGACTGCAAGGCCGGGTCGAAGAACGCCATAGTGTCTTTAGCTGTGAGGGCACCCTTTATGTCATCAAGCGCCACGTGTTCCAGCGCCCCCCACTGCCACATGACGTCCTTCTTGGTCAGTGCTCGCAGAGGTTCGGATCGGGAGGCCAAGTTCTTGATGAAGCGACCACAGTACGTCACCATGCCCGGAAAACTCTGCACCTCAGACCCATCCTCCGGCGATCGTGCCTCCACAATGTCCTTGACCTTGCGGGGGTCAGGTGGCACTCCCCCCTCTTTGAACACGAATCCGAAGAATTGAATTGTTGACTTCAGAAACTCACACTTGTCATGGTGCAACGTTAGGCCCAGGGAGCGGAGCCATTCAAATGTCTTGGCCAATCGGTTTAAATGTTCAGTTTCTGACTCGGCAAAGACCAGGATATCATCACTGATGTTGAGAACTCCATCGAGGTCCGCCAGAGCCCCTCGTATGATGTTTTGAAAGACCTCTGCTGCAGAGGACACTCCAAAGCTTAGGTTTTTGTAACGGTACAATCCCCTGTGGGTGGTGAATGTTGTGACTCAGGGTGCAGTACTACCTGGTGGCATCCCGCTCTCAGGTCCAATTTGGAAAAGAACCTGGCTCCCTGTAAATCAGTGATGATGTTGGCAATCATAGGTGTCAAATGCCACTCTCTCTTTATGGCCTTGTTGGGGAGGTGCATGTCGACACAGATCCTCACCGAGTCCGGCTGCTTTGGCTTTCTTGCCACTACAATGGTGGACACCCAGGGGGTTGGGCCTTCAACCTTCTCAATGATGTCCAGGGAAAACAGATTGTCCAGTTCCCGATCCACCAGCTTCCGCAGATGGAAAGGCACCCGTCGATGTTTGAGAGTGATGCGCTGCACTGAGTCGTCAATGTGCAGCCTCACCAGGTCACCTGCCATCTGCCCAATGCCTTCAAACAGTCTGGCGTACTTGTCGAGTAGCATTTGAATGTCCTCAACATAGACAGAGTATGCGAACTTCCCAAGTCCTAGGGTTTAAGCCGCCGCGCAGCCTAACCGGGCGTTGCTGCTCACAGGTGTCACATTGAAGCGAGCCCTTATTTGAGAAATTCCATGCCCCACATCATCTGCAAAGGCACCGTCGAGGGGAATTGGTTGTGACCCTCCAAAAGTAAATATACATGCCTTGGGAGCAGCCAGCTGCGGGGGGCACTCCATGGCTTCGTAGTGTTCCCTTGCCATAACATTGACAGAGGCCCCAGTGTCCACCAGCACCGGGACAGATGACTTGTTGACTGTGGCAATATATCGCGGTTGCAGTCTGTTCTGTGATTGTAGGGCCCCAATGCTGGATACAAAGAAGATGTTCTCCTCTTCCTCTTCCTCCTCCTCCTCTTCCTCGGTTCGGGGGCCTTCTTCACCCTGGTCTACCTGGGCAACACTGGGCGGGCATGATTGACAAAAGTAGCCAGACCTGACCGGACCTCTTGGCACCACCATAGGCAGAGAGGCCCTGCACATGTGGGCGTAATGACAGCCAGACCACACCGACCACACGCTTTCCCCGCCGCTGGGCACTCATCAGGATGGGGCAGGTCATACCCGCACTTCAGGCACGCCTCCCCCAGCTTTGCGCCGCTGTCACAGAAGTTGCCCGCTGGCCTCCTGGCACATCTTCCACCTGCACCACGTCCTACAGCACACACCTCTTCCGCCTTGCTTGGGTGCACCCCTGCCTCCATCCTGGATGCTCTCACTTCAGACACACCTGGCACCGACCCAATTCAAGGATACGGGGTAAGGTGATTCCTGTCTTCCGCAGCACCTGCCTGCGTAGCTTGCCTGATGAGCATCCCTGGATCAGCTAATTCCTGACCATCACATCTGGATTGTCCCAGGCACATGCCACTGACAGCCGCCGCAGACGTCCATAGAAAGTGTCAAGAGTCTCATTGTCCTTCTGACGGGTGGAAGTCATTACAAAGCGCTCATTATGCACATTTGCTAACGGCAGGAAGAAGTTGTGAAGAGCCGCCTTTGCTGCATTATAGGATGCGTCTGCCGGTTGAAGAGATTCAAAAATGTCTTGTACCGCAGGCCCCGCAGAGTACAAGAGGGTCGCCAGCTTGCTGTCCCCATCCGTCTCCATAGTGGCCCAGAAATACATGTCCAGACAATCAACCCACCTTTTCCACAGAGGCCCCAAACTGGATGGGGGGCCAGTGATGTCAAACTCAGGGATTGGCTGCAGCGCCCCTGGTGATCTCATCTGGGCCATAGCCGGAGGTGCAACTTGAGGAGCAGGCTGAACTACGGGTTGGGCCGCAGATTGACCAGCTTGGTCAGTCATGGGTTAAGCATGCAGGCACCCCACCTTAACGCAAGATGGAGCCGCAACTCACCCCACACCGTCTGCCTTGAGCTGGAACACAGTTAGTAGCAGGCTTCTTTGACCATCAACCCCACCATCAGACAGTTGCAACACAGCCTTGAGACGTCCTCAATTGAGCAGGTTGACGTACACTGCCAGTGTGTGGCAGATGAATCCACAGGAGAAGGAAAGGCAAATGTGCCAATGTGTCCAAAAATTTCACCAGGGAGGCCTAGGGGACCAACCAGGAAAACACCAGGCCACCCCCAGTATCTCACCTCAGCTCGATAAAAATGCACTTCAAAATAGAAATTTCGGGTTTCTGATGTGCTGTGCGCGCAGAAACAGCTGCCCACTGTTCATATGTCAAAAAATCTGGTCAGGATGGCGCACAGGTACCCTTCTAGAGGGCCGCGACCATCCTAGGCCTCATACACAAAAAGGCTGCCGAGCTGTGTGGGCCACTCCCTCTCAGCGGCATAGAACGAGACAAATTTCACCTCGTTCGGGAAAAAAAACAATTTCGAATCACTGACGTGCTCCGGAACTGAATCACTGGGTGTGGCTCCGATCTCGTTGCCAATGTTGTGGGCCAATCTGCAGACCCCTCAATCACCCGTGAGCCCCCTCCTGCTGCAGACGCTCACACATTCACGTCTGCATAGTTCGGGCTCCCCGGTCGCACTGCCGCGGCCGGGAACGCCCTGTTTATTTATATGCATGCAGCGGAGTGCGACGTGACTCTGCCGTGTGCTCAACCCCTAAAGGGCCAGCACCACAGTTACTATGCTACCTGTGCTTCTACCTTATGCTAATGGAGAGCGGGATGTGAAGTGGGAAAATATCGCTGAGCGCTGCCGGAGGGATGGTCATTCCACCCCCTATATTGGGTTATGGATATTATTATGCCTGAATGTGCCCCTCTGCCCCTGCTTACATGCCCGTGCCCTTTAGCTCCATATGTTTCTTATTCTGCGTCAAAACCAAGACACCACCCCTGCTGGCCTCTCCAGGATTTACTGCCCAGAAGCACAAAAAGCAAAACAGCTAGATTATGAGATGTGTCAGGTGCTTTATACTCTGGGTTATGAGGGGCGGTGCTAAATGGTGAAAAAAGATATTTTAGAAAAGTGTCCTGTTGCAAAGCGGAGCGCCTACATAGAATAAGTGCTATGAAGTGGAAGTAATGTTGGTAATACCTACAATAGCTGATGGATACGGATGTGAACGCCTTGGCAATAGCTATCACCACATAAAGAGAGCTATCACATATCACATCTGGTAGAGAGATTCCCAGACCCCCCTTTGTTTTGAATAAATTAACTTTGGGTTTCACCCTAAGTTAACAGGGCGATCCAGACGTGGACCCCTTGCTCACTGTTCTTAGAGAGGCAACAGTTTCACCTCACTGATGATGCCCAACAAGGCTGAAACACGTGTATGGGGTTATTGATTGTACTCTTGTTCAGAGGAGAATTGCCTAGCATTTCGGGCGCTGGACTGCCCCTGGGCAGGACAAAGGCTGATATGCAGGGAAATTTCTTCTCTGTGAAAGGGACAGTGAGCTAAAGACTTGGTAGAGTCTCTCCCAGGGGTTATTCACCCAAGAACAAGTCATTGGGCTGTGTTCGTGCTGGTAGAGAGATTCCCAGACCCCCCTTTGTTTTGAATAAATTAACTTTGGGTTTCACCCTAAGTTAACAGGGCGATCCAGACGTGGACCCCTTGCTCACTGTTCTTAGAGAGGCAACAGTTTCACCTCACTGATGATGCCCAACAAGGCTGTAACGTGTATTGGGTTACTGATGGTACTCTTGTTCAGAGGAGAATTGCCTAGCATTTCGGCGCTGGACTGCCCCTGGGCAGGACAAAGGCTGATAGGCAGGGAAATTTCTTCTCTGTGAAAGGGACAGTGAGCTAAAGACTTGGTAGAGTTTCTCCCAGGGGTTATTCACCCAAGAGCAAGTCATTGGACTGTGTTCGTGCTGGTAGAGAGATTCCCAGACCCCCCTTTGTTTTGAACACATTTGCCATAGCCATACAGCAGAAGGCCATCCACTCCTGTTTTTGCTTGGAATTCTGGAACTTGTAGTTTTCCTGAATTTCAAATGGGAAAGAAAAACTACAATTCCCAGAATCCAAAGGGAAACAAGCAAAGCTAGGTGACTTTCTCTGGCATGACCATGAGAAACGTGAGAGCTCTGCATAAAACATTTTCACTATACAAAGAGAAAAAATGCGTTTGAAAATGCTTGTTTTTGAACTAAGAGTGTGTGCGACTGGGTGGGATGAAATGTTATTTTTATGCTGAACAGCTAATCATTCTTTGTTTCAGATATTTTTAATTTTGAAAACACGTTCAGATACTCCCATGGGAAATGAGTAAACACACTTCTCCCCACGCGCTCCCTAATCCCGTTTTATGGTAGCTGCGCTGTGTACTTGTGAGGAAAATAGGTGGTTATAAATAGCACCAGACAGGCTTCACCTGCATTAAGAACTGAGTCCACCCCTTAGTGATTATGGAGACAGTCATGGACGCAATTCCAACAAATTGCAAGGAGGTTCCTCCCCGCGGCGTGAAATTCCAAAAGGAGAGTGAGGGCAGCTATAGGTCACGGTGCCTGTCTGTCAAGCGAATTGCGTGCAGGTTTCAAATGACCTCCTCCGAGGCCGAGAGGCGGGTTATTATTTCATGCCCCTCCCACACAGACACATCACCAAACACCAGCACACACACCGGGAAGGCGAAAAAGTTGATTCAGGAAAATACCGCGGCCTTAGGCAGAGAGGGAGGAGGAGGAGAGGGAACCAGGAATAGGAGGATCAGCCGCCGGCGGTTTCCTCTCTCTCTCTCGCTGCCGCCCTTATAAGGCTGAGCGTGGGCTCGAGCTGTGTGGTGTGGCTGGGACGTGTTGTTGCTCTGTGGTGCACGCACTGGTCCTGTTATCCGGCAGTCCTCGCGCGCCAGTGCATTGGGAATTTCGGGTAAGAAGCAGTTCCTGTGAAACTACTAGAGGTAGTAGGAGACTCCTCGAGGAATTAGGAGAGTGCCATGAGCGGTTCCTACCAGGCTTCGGCCGCCCCCGCCGGGGCGCCTCCCATGGACGGGCTCCCCCCGCTGCCAAAAAGCCTCAGCGGGCTGCTGAACTCCAGCGGGGGTTCGGGCTGGCGGGACTTGGAGCGCGTGTACGCCCAGAAATCCCGCATCCAAGACGAGCTGAGCCGCGGGGGACCGGCCGGGGGAAGCGGCCAGATGCTGCCCAAGCCCCCCAACCTGGACGCGGCATTGGCGCTGCTCAGGAAGGAGATGGTAAGTGGACTCGTGCACGGTGGGGGTGACTGGGCACTATCGTGTGATTTCTCACGTTGCGTTTCATTTTCTCCCAAACCCATTGGGTACCGGTAGTACACCTACGCACTTACTGTTCGCGGTGTTTATAAGTTTGCTCTATTAAAACAACTTTATGCAGTGTGCAACTTTTAAAAACGGATTTTAGGTAACGTAAAATGGTCTGCAGTGCGTGCAAATACGTGTATCGCCCCCCGGCACCTGTTATGCCTTTGTTTTCTGGGATGCAGGTGACGAGCAAGAGTGACGCTGCGCCTGCTACAGATACTTTGTATTCCACACACCCCCCCTTGTTTTTTTTTAGCTGTGTTCGTGTAATTCCATTTCGGTAAGGTTTTGTATCGTGTATTATCCCCAAGTTCTGGGATTCTCGGTATGTCTATACTGCGCCCGTCTCGTATGTACCTGTTGCCCCAATGGGGATGTTCCAAACGTCCCATTAAATATTTGATGGCCAGTATGTACGCTCGGTAAGTACGCTAGCTCCATTTAGAGGAACGTGCTGTTTGTTAACCATTGACTCTTCATTAATGTCTCGTGGACTCTGGTGACTCGGTCTAATGAGTATTCGTGTACACCCATTATACACACAACACGATCTGTCCACTCGCCCTGTTTGGGCTGTTCGAATGCCTGCTCCAGTGGTCACGAGGCAGCCAGTTAAACGTTCTGTGAACCTTGAGCTCTAAGCTCTTCTAACTCCCTCAGGGTCAGTCGTTTTTCAAGGAAACGAGCTGGGGGTAGATCTGTCTTCGACTGGGGCCTGCCTGCACTCTAAAACTTGATCCATCTCCGGTTCTGGAAGCACCGGAAGACCTTCCTCTTTTCTTCTGCTGCCTTTGCTCCCCCTCTCTCCCCTGCTGATCTGTTCTTTCTTGGCACTGGGCACCTGCCACCCTCTGCCTCTGTGTGCAGGTACCTGCTCACCCTGCCACCCTTCTGCACTGCCTTCTGGCCACCCCTTGTACTGGGGTCTGTATCTGTACCCCATACAGCCCAGCCACCCCTGTTTTTTTTTCATCCTGCACTTATCAGACCTACCCTGTCTGCTACCTTAAACCTAGCACGTGTACATTTTTGGCTGCACTACCACTATTGCCTTTATATCTGTTTCTTCCAGTGGTCGAAGTGTACGAAAATAAGTAGTGGAACTATGTTCCCTACTGGCCTGCACCGCTCCTCACAGACCTCATCGCTGCACCCCCTCCCATGCACAATAAAACCCCCCAAAAACATGTGCCTGCTCTTTAAGGAAACGCCCCGTGCAGTCAAGTTTCAACTTCTTCCTACACTTCTAAACCGCTCGGTTTCTTTTTTAAAATAAAAGTATAGGAACTGTAAAATTGGAGCACCGCTCCCACCCACTTCGACCACTGGTTTCTCCTCTGCTTTGTATTTTTCCTCTCCCATGTACTTGCACGTTCTCAATATCACTTGGCCTAGTAAGATCGCTGTTTTGTTCTCCCTTGCCCGCTCTGAAACACTTGTGTATGAGCGCGATAGAAATAAAATATCAACCACGATAATTTTGTTTTAATCCAAATTGGACATATGGGGGCACGCCCCCTTTGTTTTTGGAGCTGTTGACTTGCCTTTAGATCCTTTGGCAGCAAAGTTATTTTCCACATCCTTGGCATGCCCTCTTCAACGCAGCTTCACAAAAATTAAGTGTTTTTTTTTGTAATGTACAATATTGTCCAGTAGTACAACATTGTCCAGTAGTAACTTACGACTTGGTTATTAAGGCCCATTGGTGGGGCAACTCTTGAAACGCATTTCATACAAATGTCTTCCCGCCAGTGTTGCAGTAGGCCTTACGCCAAAAGGCAAAAAACACTTCTAGGCGCGGCTTTACCTCACCGATATAATCGGCACCAAATACAAGCGCAATATGAATATTCTCGTGCCGGATCCGTTATTTCCTCCCTCCCTCCCTAGTAAATGGGGCTCAATGTATCGGCCGTAGGAGGATGCAGGGCCAAGTCTGCCCAGCCAGGGTTCGATCTTATGTTAGTGCAGCCCAGCTCTTAAGCGACTGCTTTTTATCTGGCCACCTGCCTCGTTCTCATTTACATCCGCTCCCCATGTTGGCAATCATCTCCCTCTACTGGGCCCTGCTTCACAATTAGCAGGTGCATTCTAAAGATCGATTTTTGTGACCTTGCCTGCTTTTTCTGTTTCAAAATCGTAGCCTTCCCACTTCCTTAAACTCATCTGTAATGTTATGTCCATTCCGTCTCGTTCTGACTCATACATAGCCTTAATCCAATGTGTCAAGTCTTGCTTCAACAAAACAATTCAAGTTCCTTAAGATTGGCTATTATACAAGGTTATTCTTTACTGTACTATGTACACGCATTGTTTTCTGCCTTCAATAGACTGGCTTAACAACAAAAAAGCCACTCCTATACGTCATTCTCCACCCTCCCAACTAAGTATGGCCCTGAGTTCCACGTGGTTGTTTAATCATTACACTAAATCACGTCTGCCTATTTTCTCCCTCCCTTGTTAATGGTGGGTGGTGCACATGCACACTTAAGCCACAATATGCGTCACTGGAAAAGTGACCGGATATGAGACACTCCACGGAGCCAACATGCTTTGTGCGCTTCTTTGTATTTGTATTATATTTATATAGCTTCTGTATTAAAGTTGAAGGAAATGGCAGTTTTTAGAAAAGGCAGCTCCTTTATCAAAGCACACCCAGGCAATACTTCAAACCAGTTTCTCGGTCTGGCAAAGTGGTTTGACCCGGGTGAGTATTGATACATGGGGCTGCCTCTTGGGTACTTAAGTTACATAATGGTATGTTCCTGGGCTCCCATAGTTTTGCACTGTTAAGAAGGTGGCTCTTACTGTTGGTGGCTTCTTTTGGATGCCGCGAGCTGTCCATTAGCAAGTCGCCCATAAACTGTGTAACCGCTAGCCCCTTGGGGCATACACTCTATAGTAAATACAGACAAAACATATGCAGAAACCTGTTTTTGTTTTGGCAATAAAAAAGGCTGTGGCTTTTTATTAAACACAATACTAATAAAACATAATGGGGCACCTTGGGCCAGGAAATGGAGACAAGGAGCAGGAACCAGTCTGGCCAAGGTATGTATTAAAGAGGAAAGCTTCTTTACTCTTCTTAGTTAGAGTTAGAAATACAGGAGCATAAGGTTCCTTTTTGGTTCCCCTCTCACACTCACAACCAACATCCTTGGAACCTTGAGCACCCCAGGTTCCACACATGTCCTTGCATCACAAGCACTCATCAGCCCTCCAGATAAGGTGCATAGTAGGCATTTTTACACACAGAAATCTTGTCAATACAGCCAATTTAATCCTTCCTTTCGTACCACTTACACAAGCTATTTATGGCAGCCCCTCCGGAGCCTCCCTTGCAACCCGTGGCGGCCCCTCGCTCTCGGCACCTGACCAGCGAGTGCCCACCTAGCGACTGTCCATCAAGCCGCAAACCTGTGGAATGCTGGCCACACCCCTCTCTGGAGCCTTGGAGCAAGGGGCGCAGAGGCACTGCCACACTGGGTGCGCAGCTGAGGAGCGGCCGGAGGTGGGGGAGTTGGCGAGGCTGAGTGGCTCAGTGTTTTCTTGTGGAGAGGTGTTGAGAGCAAGCCCTGTGGGTAGGAAGGTAAGTCTCTGTAAGTGCTGCTTTACTTTCTCACTATCCTATTGCTGGTCCGGCTCACCCTGTCCCGCCAATAAATTCCCCCCCCCCCGTCCCCGTCCAGCATATTGGTGCTACTACTGGGACATACAGGATGTACTGCAAGTGGGTTAAGGCACAAGCAGATAGACATCTGCGCAGTGAGACGGCTGCCTTGAACCGTCTCTGTGCACACAAGGGTGTTTCAGTAGATGGACCTTAATAGGGATAACACCCCCAGCACAGGGACATTAACTATAAAACTACAAGTGAGAAGTCACCTGTAACCTTGATAATTAGGGTGGAAGTGCTGTTGGGAGGTGGACTACCTTTCTAGAAGGAAGAGGGGCAGTGATAAATGGACAGAAAGGTGGCTTAGAACTGGAAGCCACGCTATACCCCAACAAACCACATAAAACTGCTATATAAAAAGACACTGGGGAGTGGAGAATCATGTGAAGGAAGTAACTTCCCAGAAATTAATCACTGTGGAAATGAAGACCCGTGGGAAAAGAAGTCCGACCTTAACTAAAGCTGGACCTGCTGAAGCCCCGAAGGGGGAAAAAAAAATCAGTGTGCCCCATTTCTATGCCCCCCTTAAACATGAAAAAAGATATTAAATCTTTTTTTGCCCTTTAAAGAAGAGCAGTCAAAACTACAGGAGATGGCACTTCCTAGTACTGGGGAGATCGATCAAGACTCACTTATTTCCATCGATCACAATGGCTCTCTACTAAAATGATGTAAAGAGGCCAGAAGAAACTCTTTAATGCCAGGAGAACAAGTATCCATGAACTTATTGTCATCTAATCTATCAGCCACCCCTGACCTGGAACAATTTGACGTCTGCTGAAACAGTCACGGAAGAGTCAGATGACGAAGAGGCCACCATGGCGTGTGAAGATCTGACGGGGGAAATGATTGCATAAGAGAAGAGGCTCAACCCACCCCCACCCCCCCTTCCTGACTGGCCTAGGGTAATTGAGGCACTGGAATATAGGCTAGAAGCCCTGTTCCAACTATGTGCAAAAAATGGCAACAGAGCAAAAAACGGAGGACATGGCAGAAATCTTCCACCTACTAAGAAGCTGGAAGGTCCTGACATAGGCGGGAGGGATTAAGCAGGTGTCTGCTTTCTCCCCCCTACCCCCCTCTGTAATTTCTACCTCATCTCCCAGACACCTATACCTAGCCGCATACAAGGTTTTTGTAGTGGCAGAGTTGGATAGCGGGATGTTAGAAGACCTATGTGCGGAAATATCGATCATATATGCACCGACTCCCCTTTCGAAGGATTACACCAATAGCAGGCCCAGGAAAACGCAGAAAAAGACCCCAGAGAATGGAGGTAAAGCTCCCACTCCCAGCGAAAAACCTATAAAAAGGCGACGAACAAGCCCCAAGGCAAAGAGCCTAGACAAATATAATTAACCGGCCCATTGGACGGCTGGATTCGCAATCCACAAATTACCCCCCCACCCTCCAGAGAAAACGCCTATTAGGGTGAAAAGGGGGGGTGAAGGTCCCATACAGCAGGTGGAGACGCCTGACCAGGGGTCCCAAAAGAAAGTTGCTTGATGCAAATGCAAAAAAAAGCCAGCATACCACAAGCTGAGGGAATTTGAAGCTGATGGCACAGAATTATTCCCCAGCCGTTGGGGTAGGTACACCAGAAATCGAACCCCCTGAGCCAAGCGCCACCTGGGAAGGGAAAATGAACCAGCTTAAAGCAATAATTTCACTTAAAGAGAATAAAATAAAAGATCCTCTCTGGTGTAAGGACCTACTACATTGAAGCTGGTGGAAAGAAATCCCACTGCAAAACAGTCCATTCCTGAATGGGAAGTGGTTGGAACTCCTCCACATGGTTCCTTGCCTGGCACTGATATCCACCAATGACTTTGCAAACATCGAGCTCCCAGAGATAGATTCTGCTGACAACTGGGTGATAATGTCATGTACTTCATCAATGGTGGTGGATAGGATATGCAAAAACATGAGGCACTAAATCAACTGGGATTCGAAACTCTGGTCGTCTTCCCGGCCTAGCGCCAACTAAACACAAACGTGCCACAAGAAACCCATTGATAAATGGCCACCGGCCATTGACTGGAGGGCAAATGGGGAGGAGATCCCGCCCGCAGTAGAGTGACAAAAGAAACCACAAGGTCTCATCCAATGAATGACCCTGGCATCATGGAACTCTAGAGGCCCATGGGTCCTTAAGAGATTTTGAGACACTGATGCTATTGAACAAAATGTCCTGCTTCTGTTTGTAAGAAACTTGGCTCTGTGAGCCTTGGGTAATGGATGGCTACATAATACATGGCTTGGCTGCCCGGCCGAGTTTAGGATGACCAAAAGGGGGCCTTTGCATAGGAGCACCTAGAGGAATATCTGGAAGGACCCAGAAATTATAATTTTCTAGCCGCCACCATAATTAATCCCAACAAGAGCACCTCCCATCCTGGTGGCTACATTTTACGATGCTCATGGAGGGGCCATGACCTCGGAGATAAAAGCCACACTGGTCCCAACCCTGCGAGCATGGTTAACCACTAATAAAAACGGTCTAGTGGTAATCGCCGGAGATTTCAAACTTGATTGAGGACCCACGGGAAAGATTATTCCCCCGGGGCAAGCAGAAGGGCACCCCTAGCCACAGACTGAAGGCCTTTCAGAGAGTTAACAATGGCCGAATTTGATCTATTGCTTATTCATACAGAGAACAGTGTAAAAGACACGACATGAACCAATGGCATAATTGCTACCAGGATTGATTGTTTATAAAAACAAAAAAAAAGAGTTCGACCGTGGTGGAATTGATGGATACTAAGGCCAGCGTCCATGCAATGGTTGCAACATCACGATTATACCTGCAGACCCAAAACAAATGAGGGCGAGTGTCAACCCAGGGGGAAACTGTGTACGTTGGTCCCGAAAGACCACACTTGGATATAATACACTATTAAGGTATGACCTGAAGAACAGAGAAGGGGAGCAAGCACAAGATATTATTACCGAAATAGACGCCCAGGGTGAAACAGCCTGCACACCCAAGAAAGGGGCCCATCAGAAAATATGAGGAACTGGTCAGTACTTTTATCTTGCTATAGCCAATAAAAAGAAAGAAAAGCTTTTTGTCATCAAAAAGCTGGAGGAAAAGTTGAGTCCGCCCTACGGCTCTGTTAAAAACTGTAAGGAACAACTACAACTCAGAGCTCTGTAATCGGAGAATCCCTGGAGGGTGGAAATACCTGAACAAATGACTCAAAGAAATTCTGGCACTGGATAGGGAAAGCCCAGCAAACCACAGGTGCACAAAAAGAAACAGTAACTTTAACTGAAGCCAGCTGGATAGAGTTCATCAAAGATTCCTTTGATGGCCCAGAAGGGCCAGACCTGATACCTTTTTAAAGCAACAAAACTCAATGTGAGCTTGTGAACAGACCTAATGGCAATAATCAAGAAATTAAAACCCTTAAGTGCCACAGGCCCAGACGGTTTAAACAATATGATCCTGAAAAGCGACCCGGAGCTATGGGCCAATGTCCTAAGACAACTGTTTACACAGATCTGTCAATCCGGGGTGATCCCGGACACATGGAAAGAGGCCATCCTAATTCCAGTGTTCAAAAAAAGGTGACCAGGAAAGGCCCAAAAATTATCGCCTTCTAGATATCCGACTTTGATGCCAAACCTGGGATGGCACTGTACGCATGTTTTGTGGACTACACGGCCGCGTTTGACATCGTAGACCGGGCCAAATTATGGTCCATGCTTGAAGATAGAGATAGAGCCTTCCCTGCTATATTTCATAAAAGCCCTCTATGGGGACACAACAGTGAGAATCGGGTTGTCCCAGGAAGGGGCCCTTTCTGAAAGTATCCCTACCCAAAGGTGGCTGAAACAAGGATGTGCACTGGCCCCTTTATTTTTCTATCTATACCTTTCCATGCTGGCGAGAAGACTGGGGGCAGCCCATAACACCCGACCTCAATATGGCAATAAGGGATTGACGTGCATCGAACATGCAACGATGTAGTGATTCTTGATAGAACCAAAGTCGGGCTACAAAATTCTGACTTTATATTCGTTCTCACAAGAATTGTCCCTCAAGCCCAGTAAAACTAAGATCATGATACTTGGGGAATTCTATCGCTGTCGGGAAGAACAAAAACTGGTGGCTTGAAGGAGAAAGAATTGATACCATCAGTAGCTAGCGATACCTGGGAATCAACATTACAACTAAATCCGTGGCAACCTCAATCTTGAGTCGGCAATGAAAAAAAGCTTGGTGGAAATGGTTGGCTCTAAAGAAAACCATCGACCGACAAGGTGCTAGGAATATAGAAGCTAAACTCCTAGCCTAATAATCATCTACGCCTTAGAAGCTTTCCCTTGGAAATGGGTTGCGCCTATTGAGAAGCTGGAAGGAAAGATCTTGCGCTCGATGTTGAGCCTCCCCCGTGCAGGCCATTAGACTGAAGTTGGGCCTTGCATCCATAGGCATGCGCTGGTCACTGGCCTTGTGTCACTTCTGGGCCAAGATAAAGTTAAACTTAACGGGGCCAGACAGTCTATTGGCGCTTGCCACCCAACGCGCAAGGAGATAAGAATCCAGCAAATGGTTCAGCGAGCTTGAGGCTAGCACAAGCCTTGGTTGGACTATAATCTGGCCAAAATTCCTGAAAAGGCTCGGTCCTACGATGTAGATTCTGCATCCATGACCCACCTTGGTACCCTGAGCAAATTCAGAGAATACGCCAAACAGTCCTTTGACGGAAGCAACCCGTGTCTTTACCTAACCAGGAAGCGATATCCAAGAATGACCAGGTTCATTCTGTCATTAAGACTACAAACTCAAGTACTAGAAAACACGGGCGCTGGAGGGGCATTCCCTGAGAACAAAGGAGGTGTAGACTATGAAGACATCTCGAGACTAGGACACCCCCTAACTCAATGCGAAGAACTGGAGGCAAAATACAAACTACCGTATGATCACTGCAACCATAACCTAGACCAGTTCTAGAGTGAGCTGTTTACTGCCAAGTCGTCTGTCTTCAACCACGTGGCGTGCCACGCATGTGAGTTAATTGCCAAAAAACTAGCCTTAACAGAGGAAGAAAACAGTGACTCGAAGAGCGAGGCACTTGGAAAAACCCACGCATTAAAATCTATTTTAATTTTAAATTTAAAACGTGATAACAAAATTGATATTTGATCCTTTTATGTAAGTGTGAAAAAGATGCTAGTCATCTACTAACACTATAAAGGAATAAAAAAAAAGCAAGACTAGAGAAGGGCAGGCCAATAGCATACGAGTTGGTGCAAGAAAGATAATCCAAAGGAGATGGAAAAAAAGACAAATCCAGAGGGATGAGAGGAAGAGTTCTATCAACAGATACAGTGAGATATAGGAGGGAAACGGCAACAATAGAAGGCAGAGATGGGAGTGATAGAGAAAACGGACAGCAAAATGTGGCATCGCACCCCTTAAAGGTGAAAGGCAGAGCGTCAAAGTGAGTGACGGGGCAAACAGAAGTAGCATAGGAGAAATGGAGCAAAACCATGGGAGTGGCTGTCAAGCAGGTAGTGCCAGGCAGCAACAGTAGGGAGTGATGCTGCTAGAGTGAGGGACTTGGTTTATGAATCACCCAATAGCAGATGAAGCTGGGTAATATCTACACGGTTCTTGTTTTCCACAGGTGCAGTATGTTAGAAACACTTTGCAATACAGCTGTTTTGTCATTTATGTTTTCAAACAAAGTTTTAATTTTATGCACAAATTTGCTAGTTGACACTTTTTACACTCTTGCGGGAGGAAAATCATTTTTACTCTGACATTGGGTTTACTCATTCTAAAAATTGGCAGTAAAATACCCTCCCCTCAAAATCCTATCTGGAGCACTTCTCATCATACATGGACACCTAAGCTACAACACATCTCCTTTCTTAAAAATGTCTCATCAAAATGCCAGAATTCCAGTAATTTGGCAGGAAACGTTGAAACCTCGGTAAAATCTTGAATCCATGAATAGTCCCTTGCCTAATCCCACAGCGCAAACTTTTAAAATGCAGTCCTTGAGTTCCATTTGAGGTTTGCCACCTTAATGTTGGCATGCCTCGTTGTTACTGCAAACGATCTCTAATTCAATTTGTTTTAATTGAAAGCAATGTCCATGTTGGCATGTAACTAATGGTGTATTTCAGTTGAGATTTTCAGATGGAACCAATAGGCAGCGTTGGTCTTCAGCCTCTCTACCGCGCTCTTTGTTTTTAGAACCGCCCACAAGGTTAAACTGAAGAATTGGCAGGGGTTCTTTTCGCAGACTACTTGGCATGTAAACACTTGTCCAGCTGGGCGTGTGCGGCTTTGGGGTACCATTTTTCAGATTCCTTAGCAGTCTGAATTCTCTTCACCATAAACAGCTGTTTCCCAGGCCGCCTGTTGCCTGTCTGACTCGTGCAAAAAAAAGCGATAGCTTTTGAGGGTTTTGCCCTTTTTGACAATTGGGAAAGCGATGGCGCAATATCTGACATTCGAGTTTTCTCACTCCGACCTGTAAAATAAACCTATGCAAACACCAGAGAACCGATGAGACTGGTTCACTGAGCCGGGATGATGGTTCTAAACTGTCAGGGCCTACGGGTTTGCCACTCCCTCTGTGGTCTGAAGATGTACGTTTTAACTGGTATTTATGAATGAGTTAAGACACTGCATGTGTATTTACCGTAGAAACAAATCTACTTTTGGAAATTACGTGTAACCTACTTTATTTTTCACACGCAGGACGTTGTTCGTTTGTACAATTTAGGCGACCTTCGAGCACTCTAACACAAATTAATTGTGCACGAATGGAGATCTATCGGGCAGAGAGTAGGTAGATCTGTTTTTGTGCCAGCCCTTTAATTTAGGGTGGTCTTGTAGAGAAGGATGCTAAGCCGTCTGTCTGGTTTGCGCTGCTGCTGCCGGGGAGAGTGGAGCTGCTGTGGTGCCATTGCCACTGATTTCTGGCCCAGAGATCGCGCTTTCCCTGCCCCAGGCCAGAGGCAGTCCTGTGGAAACCACCCTGAGGCCAGCTAAATGGAGAGGGGTGCTTCACCTCCAAAATATTAGGCGATGGGAGCCCTTACCCTAAATCGAGACACATGTTACCTACACTCCCTAATGCAATTCCCCTCTACACTCCCTAATGCAATTCCCCTCTAAAGTCCTGACTTGAATTTTTCAAAAAATATCTGCTCTGTCAGCCCATCCTTATTTAGAGAGACCACAGAGGGTCCCCTAGGGTGAGACTGGTGGAACAGAGCCCTGCCCTACAGTTGGTAGCACTCGCACAAGCATGGGACCAGAGGATGACATCGGTGGGTGGTCCCACCCCCTAGGCAGCCTCAGGCAGGCCCCCCACTTCTCCAACTCATGCCAGTGTACACAATCCCTCTATCCTGTCTACTTAACTCTAGAATCTACACATACATCATTCCCCCACGACATTTAACCTACACAATACATAAACATATACAATTCTGCAACCTAGGGGTGACTGCTGCAATCAACTACCCCTTCTCAGTACCTTCATGGGTGCTGTGATGGGGAGGGTTCTGCCCTAGACAACAGTAAGGGCCCCACCCCCCTCATTTCCTTTTCTTCGGTGGTCCCATACAAGCGGGTACACTATCTCTGCACGTGCCCTGCACCAAAAAGTCTCGACACAGCCTCCATCCCTGGGTGAGCTTGTGGTCCCATAGCTTGGGTGGGCCACCCAAGTCACCTATGCGATGCAATGTCCTCTTCACACGGCATCCCCATTTCCCTGGGGAGGCTGCCATTGACACTGCTGCAGTGCACTCGTGACCCTCCCTCCCCACCCCCCCTCTGCATTGCGTTGTTGGTAGTGCTCCAAATAAGATATTGAAGTAGGAGTATTTCACTTTGATTTTTTAAATTGGGAGTAACATTATTTTTAGGGAGTTGTCCCATTCCCAGTGGGAATATTTGATATGAGAGTAAACATGTTTCAACTGTAAATCTGGTTTTTGCGCTCATTGTTTCTTTGCATCTGGTTATTCATGCACATTAAAAGGTGCATGTTTACCTCTTCATATCAGGCAGTAATAGTTCTTGCCCTATGCGCTACAGGTCAAAATATGTCCATGGAGCTAACTATATGGTCGAAAGCGGGGCGCACACGCTCCATGAGCGTGTCCATCATGGTTTATTTTTTTTTATTTTTTATTTTGGTGGGAGTATTCCTATTTTTTTTTATTTTTATTGGCATAAAATGCCTTTAAAAAAAATGAGTAAATATTACACTACAGTTTATTCACTCTTCTCTCCTTAAATGGCCAGGTAGCTCTCGTCTTTTGACACCTTAACATCATAAGTTTGCAAGTCGCATTCGATCCTTTGCCAGTTGAGAGCCTCTTTAATGCGATCTCACAGGTTTGCCCTTGTTTTAGGTGTTATATCAGTAGTTTTTTCAACAGGCTCAGAAAGCGAATTAACGGGTAGTTCAGATGTTTCTCCCGGCTGTCAAACGGGGCTTGCCACCAGTCGTCCGCACTTGGCGTTTGAAATTTCGTTAGATGGGGCCCTAATGTCAGTGTTCTCTCCCGATGTAGTCTTTTGCAATGGAGTCAGATGTTTTAAAGTTTCTTCCTTCTGATTGCAAAATCTACAGGCTGCATTAAGTTCTTCTGTTTTGCGTTGCTCTCTAGACCACTCTCTTGTTTTAAATGCGTTTAGTCTGAAGTGTAGAAACAAGGCTCTGCTGCCATTGTCTGGGAACAGATCGATATAAGGCTGTAGGGTGTTTAGATTTCTTGCTTCACACGGCACCTCCTTCACTAAGTTGTTAGCTGATCTTAAGTTCCCAGTCACGATCCAGTCCAATCGCCAGACCTTAATTTTTGCAGCGTCCGGATTGTCGTGTAGGGTTTTTAGGTCGATGTCATAAAAAGCCAAAATTTCCTCGCAGCGTTTATACATCGATAGTAGACAGTTGGGATTTCCTTTGCTAGGATTTTGTAGTATTTCAAATTGCAAGGCCACTTTCTTCATGGTCATCTTTCTGAAGAGGCTCAACAGGTTCCAACTAACTCGTGCATTAATTGATATTAAGTTTAGCTTGTATCTGATACATGCAGTTGATGTACCCTTTGGTAGTTGCAAAACTCTTACCCAGAAGATGTTTTCTAGGGTAGACCAGACATCCGCGGAGCATCCGAGAGCATTTTCTGCGCCAAAGATCAGAGCCGGCACTACCTTTTGGCAGTAAAAGTTCCTTACCGGTTTTATTGAAAATTTTCCGTATTTCTTGTGTAATACGCTAGCTTGGCATGCAAATTGCCGGCATTTGGTTTTGGCTACCTGTTCCCATTGACTGTCGTTCAGGCTTGAATTGATTTGCATGCCTAAGTATCTTGTGTTTGTTGTGTTGTTTAGCCACTCTTTTCCCAAGTGCCATTTAGGTTTTTTGTGCTTTGTTGTTTTCAAGTTTTGCAGTGTTAGCACCTCACACTTTTTTTTTGTTGATTTGTAAGCCATTAGCTCTCACATATAGGTCTACTGCATCGATCTTTCGCTGTAGGCCTATAGGTGTTACATCTAGCAATATTAGGTCATCGGCATATAGCATCCAGCTTAGTGGGGCTCCGTGTATTTTTGGAGAGAAGGAGCGTGCGCTGTCAATTGCTCCTCCAATGTCCGATAAAAAATAAGTTGAATATTATAGCAGCCAGAGGGCAACCCTGTTTAACCCCGCAAAAGGTGTTTATCGCTTTGGACAGGGTGCCTTTTTGATCCAGGCGGATTTTGATGCTTGTGCCAGTGTGGAGCTCTTTGATGGCCGCTATCAGATCTTCCGGACATTCCCACGTCTTCATTTTCTCCCATAGTAGCTCTCTATCTATGCTGTCGAAGGCATGTGAGAAGTCTATCAGTGCGAGGTACACCTGAGTTCTTGTTCTTATGGCTTCCATTTTGAGGAGGTTGATTAAGAGGAGATTCAAGGAGCAGCCTACACCCTTGACAAAGCCAGTCTGACGTGGGTCCAGATGTTTTGAATCAGCTGCCCATTTCACAAGTTGTTGTTGTAAGAGTCGCGTACACTTTGCCTAACACATCTAGCAGCGCAATGGGTCGGTAGTTTGTTGGGTCAGATCGATTCCCTTTCTTAAAAATTGGAATGATTATTACGCATTTCCATGAATCCGGGCTTTTGCAATTAGCTACTATTCTTTTGAACATCGTGTGGCATAGCTCTGCCCACAGCTCTCGATTTTCTTTGATTGTGTGGTTTGTTAGACGGTCCGGGCCTGGTGCTCTAGAGGAGCTAGCTCTTTTTATTATCTCCTCAATGTCGTTTTTATCAAATTCTAACTTCCATTTTTCTAAGGTAGATGATGGTGTCTCTACTGCGGTTGTTCTTTTACTGTATAGCTTCGAGAAATGTTGTATCCACTCAGCTTCAGTAATTGCGTTTGTCAGTAATGCCATTTGCGGGGCTCCTTCGTTGTTGATTATCTTCCAGAAAGCAGAGGAGTTTTTGTTTAGCAGTTTTTCCATGATTAGTTCTGAATCGTTCTGCATCATATCTGCTTTGTGTGATCGTAGCCAGTTTTTGTACTTTTGTTTGCAATTTCTTTTTGCAGTTAAGTAACTATTGGAGTCAGTTTTCGGTAGATGTCTTATTTGCGCTCTTAATTCTTTCTTTTTCTCAGCTCTAGATCAAATTTATGTCTTGCAGCAAAGCCACGAGCTTTGGATCCTTGATGTTTTTCTTTGAAGTCGTCTAAGAGATGGATATATTCAGTCTCCTTTTGCTCCTCTACATATGTGGTTAGTATGTTTTTAACTCTGTTTTCTTTAATTTCAATCTGACCCTGTTGGATTCAATCATTACCGGGAATTTCCATGTTATGGGTTTGGCTCCATAGGCTGTGATGCATGACAGAATGACTAAGTCATGATCACTATTGGTCATAGGGTGCACCATGAGTGATATTGCATGTTGATGTAATTTCTCACTGACATAAAAGTAGTCAAGCGTCGATCGTTGGGTGCCTCTAGACCAGGTTGGTTGAGGTGGGCTATCACCTGCTAAGTTTCCGTTCATCAGCATGAGGTTTCTTAGCTCCATATCTGTCGCCCATTGACTGGCGATATGTGTTTTGTTGGGATTTTTTGGATTCGATTCGTTTGCTGTTGGGCAGTTCATATTCAAGTCTCCACAGATCACAGTATCAGCGCCAACGTCTGCTTCTATGACAGTTGTAACTTGATCTATATATCCATTGCCACTTATAATCTTGTGGTTCCAGTATAGATTCAGGATGTGGATTTTCTTGTTTCCTACGTTGCTTTGTGCAATTGTCGTTGCCTGAATGTATGGAGTCACGTTTTCAGTGTTGAGGATTTGATATCCAGAGCTTTTTTTGACCATGGTAATAAGGCCTGCCATGGGCCTACCCGTCAGTTGTTTGATGGCTGGATTGAATGCGATCTCGTATTCTCCAGAGATGGGGCATTTGTCCAGCCACGTTTCTTGAAGGCACACGACATCCAACCCTGGAAAGCAGCTCTCTTGATATAGATTCACAAATCCTCTGGTGTTCCAAGAGCCAAACTTGACTGTCGGGGGCAAGTTTTCTAGTTGGCATTAGCTTTGATTTGTTTTATTCAGGGCTTTTGCAAGCCACCTCCAGTTATCCGATGATTCGTTTTTGTTATTTTCCAGTTCCACTGTGCAGATTTTCTTGTTGAAAGCTTGGGTGCCAGCGACTGTGATTTGGATTTGTTCCACCGAGTCGTTTTGGACGTATTCCGCTTTTCTTAGGCCACAGTCACTGTTGATGCACTGATTTCTATTGTGTTGGCCAACCTCTTGCGTTTTCTCCGGGCTCTTCGCTTCGTTACTTTTCTTCCAGAAGGATGAGACTAGCATTTTTAGTAGTTTTTATTAGGGTGGCTTTTGTGGTTATCTTCGTTGGTTAGTTCCAGAATTTCGAATCCAAGCGACATCAGCTCTGGCGTTGCACCCAAGATACTGTTGGTTATCATTTTTGATTTCAGATGTAGTAGTACGAGGTCATCTTGGCCTTCCTGTGGGAATTCCACTGTTTTGATGTCATACGATTGTATCGTTCTCAGACGCGGGACGCAGTGGAGTAGTCGTAGAACATTATTACGGTTCATGATCACGTCGTCTTGACTTTCTAATCTTTCAATCTTTATTTTATAGGTGGATATGGAAGTTTTATTGCCTAGCTGTTCATTTTGGTCAGGTGCACTTCCTTTATATTCGCCAGGCGCTTGTTTTATTTCGGGAGCTTTGATCGCCGAAGGTCCTTTCCAATAGCACTTGTTTGGTGCAAATTTTCGAACATCAGCATAAGGCTCTCGATTTTCGTTCCTGCATTCTGGTTCGGGCAGGCTTTTGAGTACTTTTGTCTTTTGACAATCGCTATCCTAGTTTTTCTTGAGCAACATTTCCCGTCTTTCTGTCAGAGTGAGGAAGATAGAACTAGCCTCCACCGGTGGGGCTTTTTCACTGTTTGCAATCTTGGGGATCATTGTACAAGTTCTTTGTAGCATTGTAACATGTGAAGACGACAATGTAGGTGTTGATTTTTGTTCTGTATTCCTATTTACCGTGTCTCGTGAAGGATCATTATGACTTGAAGGTGACCCAATTGAAATCTTAGGGTCAATTGGCTCCAATTCGTCAGTGTCCTCGTAAGTTGACATATTTATCAGCTCGTTAATTTGTTCAGCTTCCTTATCAGATTCCTTGCTTTTTTGATTTGTAAGCTCGCCTGTTACCTCCTTTTCCGTGCTCTTTTTATTCAGGGTTGTATCCACGGATTTTATGTTCTGGTTTACAGTTACATTTACTGTTTTTATGTTACGTAAGAACTTTCTGGAGTTGTTTCCACGTCGAGTTCTTAGTGCATTTATTTTTTTTGTTTTTTTAATTTGAGGTTGCTTTCTAGTTTGGTTTAGATGTGCCCAGTGATCTGATAAGTGTTTTGCTTGAAGATCGCAAAGATGCCATTATTTCTTTCAGTTTCAGTGTCAAGATGCCCAGAGGCGCAATCTTGCAGTCTGGCACATTTCTCGATGTCAGTTGAGGTAGTTGGTGTTTGTGGATCGAGGGAGGCTGGATTCAGTGTCGATCTTGTTTTATCTAAGATTGTTTGAAAGCAAGGCTTGTTAAGTTGATCCTGTGGGTGCATGTTAGATGGAATAACTTTTATTGCATTATCATGTACTTCAGGATTTCTTGTCTCCTCTGATCTTGCGTCATCTTTGGTTAGATCTATAGGTGGAGGCAGGGGGCTAGTCACCCCTTGGCTTTCAATTGTTGTGCTCTCGAATAGTTGCAATGGAGAAACTCGTTTATTCAAATTGGGCTCCAGGTTGGTGCTCGCCTGAGGACTTGTTTTGTTCATACAAGTCAGCTCTTGAGAATCCGGGCGGATACTAATGCGTTCATCATTGGCAGACTCGTTGGAATTTTCCTTGTTTTTAAGAGGTTGAGTGCTTCTTTAGCGATTTCTGCCAGTAACTTTTTTTTCCGATCCGTTAGTTTTCCTTTGGTTCAGAAGAGTATTCAAGTAAGCCTCAATTCTTTAGTTGGAGTCTTGTTGCACTTGGTTTGTTAATGTAATTTCCATGTCCAGACCTACCAGTTTTGAATTGATCATTGCGACTAGTGTGGACAGATCTCGGAGGTTCCCATCTACTTGCTCATATAGTTTTAGAAACGGAGCTATAGATATTGCAAGAGAGGACATTACAAGCGGTTGAATCTTTCATTATGCAACTGACTATTTCAGAAGAGAACTCCTCATACTTATTTCGTGGGGGTTGGTGCGTTCGAGGTTTGGGGCACCTTGATTTGTTGTACTGTGACTGAGTAAGAAGAGTCAGACGATGACAAAGGGGGGGTGGGTGATTGTCTCATCTCTGGGAGACCTCCATGCCTAGATGAGGGTGTTGATGGTCTCATTAAAGTTTGTGAAGGGATTTTTGTGCCTTTTCTCTGAACACGGTAGGGTAGGAGATGGGCTGTGGTCGATGCGCCTACGTTTCCCAAGGGCGTTTTTCCATTGTGATAGGGGCGGAGCTCCCAAGGTCTCCTTCATTACATCTACAATATTACAATATCTTCAATGGCCTCGGTGACACTGGGCTCGTGGATCGAAGTGACCAGTCTGTCTTTTGCTGTGGCGCCTCGTACTTTTATTTATTAGTGTGATGTCGTTTAGTATCTTGTTAACGACCTCCAATGAGTTTCTCCTGTTGGATCCCGTAGCAATAGGCTCATTGATGCGAAGGGTCTCGATTGTGTCGTGATGTGCTTGGTGGAAGACTTCATCGTCATTTGGAGCACCGACCCAATCGTCCATAAGTCCCGTTTTTTTGCTTTAAATGCAGATGCGCTTCTCCATTTGCCGGTAGGCTCTTCGAGGAGGTTGTGGAGGAGTCATGTCTATTTATGTATGGACTTTCCTTCGTCGCTTCCATCTCAGTGACCTGTGGTAAGATGCCACATTCGTCGTGGATCGAGACCTGGCTCCAGTCGATTTGTATAGGTAATTTACGAGGAGAACCATTCGTGCCTGACTCGGCGTCACAGATACCGTTGCTCAGGGGCACGCTTGAGGGATCACTTTCTGGGGCTCCTTTTGTGTTAGTGAGAGCGAGACCTAACGCCGCTGGGCAGCTTGCTATCCGGTTTTGACCCGTGTTCTGCAGACTTATAGTATGTCGCTGGTTATTGGTCATATCATCAGGAATTTTCAGTAGTTCTTTTCTTATTTGTGTCTGATCTAAGTCTTGGTCTAGATCTTGTCTATTTTCGGGGTCAGATGCTGATGATCGGTTTGTCTCCCCCGTGCAGTCACCGTCAGTCTGACTTGCATTCGGGTTTGCAATAGGGCTTGGTCGACTGCCGCCGTAGGGGTTTACATGAGGTAGCCAGCGAGTTCCATCTTCGTAACTGTGATCTTGTGTGTGGATGCGTCAAGCTTTCCGCGTGTATGCGGCCAGCAGACAGCGTTTTAGTCGGTACTGTTGGGTCTGCATTAAGTTTTTCAATATGGCCTTGTGTATCAGCCATTCTCTTTTTGGTGTGAGTGCTCGAGACTCTACAGATGTGTGGTTAGCTCAGCTCAGAATTAGTGTTCTCTGAACTGTGGGGGATTAGGGATCAAAGGGGACAGGCCCCCCCGCAGACTCCCAGCAGCACCCCACCCAGATGGTAGACTATTTGGATCTGGCATTGTACGCTTTTTGAATGGCGTTCAGGAATAGATGGAATCGAATATCTACTAAGGGTGCGGGGTTAGCTCACCTTGTTTGTCCGATGCAGTGAGTTCAGCCGGTCTCCGATCGCAGCTCTGGGTATGATCACCCAGATGTTGTTTATCCGTCAATCTGCTAACATTATCTTGTGCACCTCCAGCGCCAAACAGCCGCACAACAGCCAGCGCCCTTTACCCCGCCGGGCTTATCGCCGCAAGGTTGGATTGGGTTGTGTTTTATGGCGAGAAAAAGGTCACGTGACTGTTCACGTGACAGCCACGGTGCTCCGCCTCCTCCTGGAAGCGAGCGTGTGACTTAGCGCAAGTTGTTGTTCACTCCCAGCGCAGGGCAGCAGGACACAGCAGCAGGCAAGAAATGCGTTAGTTTTTTATCCAAAAGTTGCAAAGCACGCGCCGCTCGCCTGGATTGGGCTGTGTTTTATGGCGAGAAAAGTCACGTGACAGCCACGGTGCTCCGCCTCCTCCTGGAAGCAAGCGTGTGACTTAGCGCGAGTTGTTGTTCACTCCCAGCGTAGGGCAGCAGGACACAGCAGCAGGCAAGAAATGCGTTCGTTTTTTATCCAAAAGTTGCAAAGGGAATATTTGATATGAGAGTAAACATGTTTCAACTGTAAATCTGGTTTTTGCGCTCATTGTTTCTTTGCATCTGGTTATTCATGCACATTAAAAGGTGCATGTTTACCTCTTCATATCAGGCAGTAATAGTTCTTGCCCTATGCGCTACAGGTCAAAATATGTCCATGGAGCTAACTATATGGTCGAAAGCGGGGCGCACACGCTCCATGAGCGTGTCCATCATGGTTTATTTTTTTTTATTTTGGTGGGAGTATTCCTATTTTAGGGAGTAAAAGTGACAGCCCTTATCTGCAGGGCTGCTTTTTGGGAAACGGACCATGGGGGTGGGGGCAGCTTCTCCTCACCCAGACTGTTTGCTGTGGCAGCCCAGGATTTCACTGGCTCCTTTACATACGAGTAGCCCGGACGGGCGGAGTGGGCTTCACCACTCAACTCCTGGGCTGTCTGGCATGCACTGCCCGGTAATGGGGTGACGCTCGGGGTTGTCTGGTTCGGACAACTCCCCAAACATGGCTTGGACTGGGCAGCTATTCATGCAACATTGTGCATGCTGTTTGTGGGCCTTTTCTATGGTGGGCCCCTCTTGTCTGACTCGGAGTGGCCTGGCAGCCCTGCTGTCCTGTGGGTACACATGCTGCTCTAGGCACACAGCCTTGCATACGTTTCGTCAGGGACTGCGAGAGGGCCACTCTCGGCTGCTGCCCCACCAGTTCTTCTCTCTTGCTCTTACCCTCGGCGTTATCTATTTCCTTTTTTTAAACTTGTAGAATCTTTGTTCATCTGTTTGCTTGTCTTATTAGTTCAATAAACACACCACACTTAAAAATAACCCTTTCTGTTTTATCTCTAGTTTCCCTGGGGGGCAGGTGGGGCATGTAACCCTATCCAGACCAGACCTATTTGTGAGGAAGGCTGGCATGTATCTTTTTTTTTTAATTTTTTTTTTAACTGGTGTGGACCACAGCAAAACCGTCTTGGGACATTATGACAGAAAACTGGTGATTAGCCTTTGAACATCAGTTCTCATATATGTGGTATCTTATAAGCGCAAGTTCTAATACACAGGCTTGGGAGGGAAAGCAAACTCTATGCTAATGTCAATAGCCATTATTTCTTGCATTGCTACATCTTGCATTAATAACAAATAGAGATGAAACCAGAGGTTTGAGCATGAGCAGTCGGGCAAGTGCCTGACAGCAAAAATGAATATCATTAGGAAAGCACCAATTTTGCAGCCAAGAGC
Organism: Ambystoma mexicanum; assembly: GCF_040938575.1. Lineage (NCBI taxonomy): Eukaryota > Metazoa > Chordata > Amphibia > Caudata > Ambystomatidae > Ambystoma > Ambystoma mexicanum. The sequence goes on along the minus strand of NC_090927.1, from coordinate 1,236,391,165 downwards.
TTTTGATGGCCCAAAAGCAGCTAGTAAGGTCCCATCTGTCAGTGGGCTTGTTCAGCAATACCATGCAGCTTCTTTATTGCTTTGCGAACCGAAGTGGAGGTGTTGGGCACATACGCAGTCATTTACCCCCTATGATTTTTTTTTTTTTTGCATAGCCTCCCTTTTCTGTATCATATCTAAAACCTATTTTGCAAAGAAGCAAGGCATACCGCTTGCTGTTCTACAGGGATATTACTCAATATTTCAGTGCTGATTAATGGTTCTTTCTAACTATCTAGCCAGACGATGGATGTCTCAAGTTCATGGCACAGCCATACCAGGGGATGATTGCTTTAATGAGATCGCCAAATATGTGTGCACTGGTTTCATCCTGAATAAAGAGTTTTGCAGTGCCTGGTAGGGTTGTCAATAATGGGGTGATCTAATGGAACTGGCTGGAAATACAAATCCTAAATGCCAACGGAAGTTAGCCAAGTGTAAGTGTTGAGCCCACAATGAAATGCAATACACTCGAGTCACAAACATAAAAGGGAACATCAGTGTCATCTCTAGGATTGGGAGTGTCATGTTGCAGTTGGCGCAATATCCTAGGAATTTACAACCATTGTTATAAATGCAAACGGCCCCTGTTGGAGGACCGGAGATGCAGGGAAGGGATGGAAAACGAATGAGGGTTATTATCCTTTAGTAGGTAGAACCAGGGCTGCCGCAGTCACTACGGCAGCCCAGGACGAAAAAGGAGCAAACTCATATGACAAAGGGAAGTAGCATTTGGGAGAGAAACAAATTCACAGGCTCCTTTTCACAGGACCTGCTGTAACTGAGCATATAAAGAGGAGGCGGAATGGGAGGGGTAGCAGATATTATTCTTTTGAATATAGTAATAGTTTTTATACATAATATAGCCACTTGTAAAGCATAACATGAAGAAAAGGGAGGGGCCACTGTTGCAGCAGGAGCCCTTCCTCTACAAAAGCAAGAAACTGTAAGTATAGATGGCAATTGCAGCATTGAACCATGTGCATAAGGCTAACACATTAATTTCTGTTCATTAAGTCAAGTGGTAATGGTGATCAGGAGGTAAAGTTGACATCGTAACATTAGGAAAGGGTACAAGTGTAGATTTTATTGAAAGGGGTCAATACATATCGCACAAAGAAAAGGGCCAAGTAGTAAAAGCAGGATATAAAAACGGAAATAACACAATCTCATACTGTTTTTCTGTCACCGCTTTGTATATCATGTGGAGAGGCATGGTCAGTGTCTCTAGCGGCGCCAAATTATTTGGAGTGTCCAAAATATCTCACTCCCCAGATAGTCCTTAATGATTGTGTTCTTGACCACCAGGGTAGCTGCAATCTCGAGTGTGTTCCCAAATAATCAAGTTTGTACAATTTCAGCCCCTATGTTGGTCCTACATCTTTGGGGCACACTGTAGTTGAAAGCAATCCAAGTTCCTTTTTCCCAGCTGACGTCTCTTCCAGCAGATGATTCTCCAGAAGAAAAGACAAGTGGTGTAGCAACACAGCTGTCCTTGGGCCATTTGTGTGGCAGGAGGGGTAGAGGAGCTTTCTTCTCGCTAGCATGCATCCAGTATCTGTGGCCATCACATTGATTGATCTTTGTGTTGCCAGGTGCACCAGCCCTTTCCACCTGGGTTGCAGACCGGAGGTACGTTGAAGGGTCTTAGTCGGCACCTAGTCGCCAGGAAGCAGAAATGTCCTGGCCCCTCCAAAGGCTGGGGTAGACTGTCTTTGAACCATTTATGAATAATGGACAATGCTTTAGTAAGCTCCTTACAATAGTAAATCCATGTAGGATGAAGCACATTTTTATTTATGCTTTTTAAAAAAATGTACATTTTTTTGGGGGGGGTTTAGGCAAGCCTCACACATTGGCAGGGCGGCCCATAACCTCATTGGCGGACAAACCCACTCCAAAATGTGCAACCATTCTCCTAGCAAATAAAGCTAAGTAATCCATCCAGCTTAAATTGCTACCCTCTCAACCTTTGGATCGTTTTTTTTGTGTCATTACAACGTTCCACTAAACCTGCCACCTATGCGCGATTGCATGAAACCTTTCCCTTATGCCCAATGCCTGATATACCAGGTCCATTGTTTTATTGACCAAATGAACCCATTACCGCTCGATATTGAGCATGGCAGACCATATCTTGGAATATATTCTTTGACAAGGGCTTTGACTGTACTCTGTGCAGTAGTTGCCTTTGCAGTTGCATCTGCAAACGCATTGCCTTTGCCCACATGGTCGGTTGTTCTCTTTATGTGCACTGAATTTTATGATATCAAGATGGCTTGGCAAGGCCAGTGAATTGCAATTTGTGAATAAGTTCGCCATGTTGAATTTTGGTGCCATGGGAGGTAGAAAGCTGCGTTCCATCCAGAGTTTCCCAAAATGATGTGCAAACCTGAATGCATACTGGATATCGGTGTAATGTTTATTGGCAGTACAGAGCTGAGCGCACATGCTCTGGTTGGCACTATAATTTCAGCTGCTTGTGCTGAATGTGGAGGTATTTTATAGGTTTCAACGTTAATGTTATGGCATAAGCTGCAGTTGACAAGCCATCTGGTAGTTTGAAACAAGGGCCATCAACATATAAAATGCCATCAGGATTTTATAACGGAACATAAGTAAAGTCAACCCGTCTCCTCCTCTGTTAGTATACAATCGGGCAAGACATCAAGACATCAAGGTCATCAGAAGAGGGAACAAGGTGGCAAGGTTCATAGTATTGTATCTTTGCAAAGTAATGTTGGGTGCAAACCGAGCCAACTCATGCCTAGTGAGCCGTGTGTTAGTCAAATGTGCCTTTGTGTCTTCTTTTTCAGGAGAATATCTATTGCGTGGGGAGCAATAGCAGTTAAAGAATGACCCAATACTATGGTTTCTGCTTGTATCACAGAAAGGGCAGCAGCCGCTACCCCTTTTAGGCAATTTAGTAACCTTAGGCACTGGGTCTAGGGTGGATGGAAAAATGGGCACATGGCCTATTTTTCTTCCCTTGTGGTTGTTAGGACCGACAAAGCACACCATTTTAGTTCATGCACAAACTGAGAAAAGGGTTTAGTATTGTATGGTGTTCCTAATGCAGGAAAGTTACATAGCGCAGAAAGCTTTCGTTATGGGACTGAGTCCGGGACAAAGGTACAGGAGTAGTGTTGGTAGTAAGTTCCAGTAAGGGCTTAGCTAACAAAAGTTTGAAATCTCTAGAATGAAGTCATCCCCACAAATTCTCTACCCTCCTGTTGTGTGCTGGGTACTGGCATGTTTATCATGTGTTCATTGCAGGTGCAGTCTTTTCTCTCCCTTAGTAAGTAAATGACCTAGACAAGTAACCTGCTTCTGACTATTTAGCTTATCTGGGGAAACCTTATGGCCCAAGGCAGCTAAACTCCCTTCGTTGGTATCTGCCACTAGAAGTAGCTCAACGTACTGCAATAACAGTGCCTGGGGATGGGGGTAAAAGTGTCCAATTGTGTTTTTAATGCCTGACTGTGAATCCTTGGGGTGCTCTAAAAAATGTATCCGAGCGACTGTCTATCTTAAAGGCAAAAGGGTACTGTCAGTTGTATTGAGATGCTGAAAAATGCATAAGTATTGTCCGGAGGGTGAAACCATAGGAAAGCACGATGTCCTAGATGGAACAACTGGGAACTGGGGCACCACCATTTAGATGGGCAAATCTAGCACCAATAAGTGAACCTTCCTTGCCACCCTTATTCTGCACTGTCAAAATTGGGCTATTGCATGGGCTCCTTGACATTTCCTGAGCTATCCATCTAGCCTGTATATCATCACTCCCCTTATCCCAATTAATCCTTCCTGGGATAGTTTGTATTGGGGTATCCTTGGGAGAATGGCATTGGTCTTAACATGAACTGATCTTCTATACATCTACTTTTTTTTTTTTAACTGGGTGCCCACGCCCTTTTATCCACTTTCTCAAATTCTGGTAAAGTCGCACTACCAGCTGCACCTCCTCAGAGGTATTCTTCCTTATTTCCTCCAGAAGCTCACTGTGTCCAGAGCACTAGTTCTCTCTAGGCTGGACTACTGCCAACAGCCTTTCTAAATCTGCCTGCTTCTACTTTCCGCCGCCTGCAACTCATCCAGCACAAGGACTGAGACATGTCGTTGGCCTCAAGCCCGGGGATTGTATCTCTCAGGACTGAAAACTCTGCACTGGCTCCCAGTGGCTGCGGGGATTACGTTCAAAACCTTCTGCATTGTCCACATGGCTTTCAGGGGCCTCAATACCTTAAACTCTTAAATATTTTCCTTCTCGAGCTCTTCGCTCATCTGCCTCCAACTCCCTCAGTGTCGGTCGCTTCTCCAAGCAATGAGTTGGTGGGTTTTCTTTGGCTGGAGCCTCCCTCTGGAGCTGCATCCCTGAATCTTGAGGAGACCCAACTCTGGTTCCGGAAGCACCTCAAAACCTTCCTCTTTGCTTCTGCTTTCTCTCCTACTCTCCCCTGCTGAACTCCTGTCTGAAACTGCACTGGTCACCAGGCTACCCTCTGATCTCAGGCCCAGGTCCCCTACCCGCCAGCTGCACTGCCTCCCTGGCATCCCCCGCACTTGTTGACTGATTTCTGTATCCCTACAGTCCCCTACCGGCACTTGTCACCATGTCTGCACTTGCCACCAGCTTGCCGCAATTTTAATTTATGCTTTTATTCTATTTTTGTCGGTCCCATGTACTGCACTGCCCCCTCCCCCTGCACTTGTGCCATCTGTGTCACTTGGCCTAGTAATATCACTGTCTGTCTTCCTCTATTTTTCCCTCCCTTGCCTTGTCGCGCCTTGAAACACTTGAAAACAGGTGCGTAATGCCATATCAAAAGTTAGTGGTGAAACATAACATTTAGCTATGGATTCAGCAGAGCAAGTAAGGGAGACTCCATCCGGCGAATAGCAAATGGTTGCATGAAAGTCCATGCCCAAAGATTTAAAGCACATGAGCCATGCAGGAAATGGGCCGTATCTGAAAGAGAATGGGCTCTTATACTGGACTATGCACTGGATTATTAGAAAATCCCACTGAGGTGTTAATATTTCCGGAGAGGGGGATTGAAGGCACTAATTTGTGGCAAATGGAAGTATTGTATGTTCTGTATCTAAGTAACTTCTGCCTTTTTTCAGCAATGCACAGTTCCACATATGGACCTGTGGGGTCAAAGGGTATTTATACTCTGCCTTTCCACTCTCCTGGGTAACCGTATGTTCTGTAATCTGGATATGGCTGGTCTTCATAATAGTGGCAAAATACTGCGATTCCCTACCTTCGATCAAAATGACTGTCCTTGGCCTTCAGTGCATCTTAGTATAGCAGGGGTAGTGTAACTCAGTGGCAATGCACTTCAGACTACTTGGAGCATCAGTTTCGAGTCCCTTTTGGTATTGAGTGTTATTCCTCATACAGTAGACCTGCCTCTTCCCCCTTGGATTCAATCTGGGCTTTTGCAATAATGGCATCCACTGCGGGCCAGAGTTTCTGGAAGTACGGAACCCCAACTAAAGGGTCCCTTGTCTTCCCCAATTGTGTCCATAGTATATAGAGGCGGAAATGGTGGTTTAGCCAAATGTTCCAGCAAGGGGTCTGCCTCTGAATACTCACAGGGTGCAGGAGTCTGTCTGAGGCATATGAACTTAAGCCTTTTTGTTTCTTTTGCATGAGGATTTGTCATCCTGTTCCCAGTATTAACTTCCATTGGTCGTCTACTCTAGCCTTTTCTGACTGGCTTCCTTTATTTTATTTTTTAAGCTCTGCTTCCCCCCCCCCTCAACACCCCCACAACGTAATCTTCTCCTATATTGTGTTTCCCATTGAAGAAAAGCAATCTAATTTCCTTTGGTCACTTTGCTGAGTTACCCTAATTTTAGTCCAAAGTCCCATGCTCAAATTTGAAAAATAGTTTGTCAGCAGTATATCGGTGTCTTTTTATTCCTGTCCCGGGGAACCTTCTGTGGGAGTCGAACATGCTGTTCAAGGTTATTTAATCGTTTTAAACACCCACAGCATTTGGTGCTCTCATTTCCCATTTTTCAAGAGCATCAATACCCTGTGATCACAAAGTTGCAATGTCTAGGTTCACTTTACAGTGGTCATCAAATATTGCAAATCGAATAAATCTGCACCTATCTCAACAGTGTCGTCCTTCTACTCACTCAGTCCTGTCTGTGCCAGTGTCTTAAGCAAAAATGCTATTCCAGGCGAGCACCTCGTGAGTATAGCTCACCGGCAATGTTTGCCTTGGAAGGAAGACGTCGTGGAGCAACACAGGTTCGATCCCCGTGTATGCACTTAGAAACCTCTGGGTATTAGGCATGTTATAAATAACCATCGTGTTATCTTGGTCAGGGTAAATACACATGTCAGGGAATCTGGCAAGAATAAATTGGACCGTGGCTGCAGGAAAGCGGTGCAAATCGCTCCATGGTAGTTTAGTCATCTGCTTTTTCTCAACTGTGGTACACAATCCGTCTGGATTTAGCCAACGAGATTCCATCTGGAGGGTGCCATCTGCCAAAAGGTGCAAATTACAGCAAGGGTGTAAGCCCCTCAGGTGTCCCCTCCCACCTAGACTATAAACCAAGAATGGGACCTCTTCACAGAATAACGGCCACATAAATGCATCAACTAAGCACTCGAGCGGAAAGAGGCTATTTATTTGCTATGGCTCTGTCTTCACAATATTTTGGTCCTGATATGCACGTTTTTTGCTGCATTAGCATGACCTGTAAATAAAGGTCACTCACTGACATGGTGAACAGAGCTCAGTCAGTAAAAACTGAAATACAAAGACATGCAAGAGGGAGGCTGAACAGGGGGTGGCTGCACATGTGTTCTTTTCTACCCTTGGCTTGAGCTCGGGGTCATCACTTGCTGGTATTTGTGCATGCTATTTTGACTGCCGCATTTCCTAGCTTGAGAGCAGTGCTTGCAAATGCAGAGGTAACTTGAGTTGCTGTTGGTGGACCACAGCAAAACTAGTGTGGCATAACTGAGAAAAAGACAGCTGGTAATATGTATTTCCAGACCAGCCTGACGGAACAGTTGAGTACCCTATTGGAATAATGATAGTTGCTTTATTCTAACCGTCCTGAAAGAAGCATATGATTGGGATCTACAACTAAAAGTCCACACAGCCAACTGAAGGGCAGTGGGGGAAAGGGCCCTTCTAGTTGCCCAGCCCTGTCCCTGGTTTCTCCACTGTTTGTGCAGAGAAATCGCCCCACAGAAAAGGTGAATCTATGCTTTAATCTCCACTGCACGTCTAGCACGCACATCATGTGATTGAATCATTGTTAGCCACCCACCTGTATGGTTAATTGCACTGCAGTCCACATCTGGCACATATTGGACTGACTCAGTTTGCCTGCATATCTAGCACCTAGACATATGGGCTCATTTATGTGGGGGTGTGTGTGTGTGTGTGTGTGTATATAATCAAAAAAAGGATGCATGCGCATTTTGCTTGCTAGTGCACTCCTTCGACTTGGAGCAATACATTGCAGAAAATCGCAAATGCGAAATTACAAAGTCCTTTAATAGCAGCAAATCCCTGTGTCCAGGAAGACAGTCTGTAGAGACATGATGCGTTTCTCTACACACTTGTAGCTTGCCCACAAACAACTGTGTGTGGTATACTGAATCATTGTTCGCCTGCACAATAACTGACAGCATAAAACACAGCTTTGTTTTACCTGTATAACTAGCAATTATCTAGACAATCTTTGCTTTTAGCCTCCACTAAATCTGTACATCTATTGCTGCCTAATGCATAACTTCAATCATTAAGATTGTCATCACAACTGTGCATTTTATATTCCCGCCATACCTAGCCCATAGCTTAGTTGGTGTGCACATAATGGAGCTAGGTTGAATCCTTGATTTAGCCCCCACACGTTTATGGATCTTTATACTACAACTAGCGCATAACTTAATTTTGACTTGCTGTTCCCTGCTACTTAGCACAAAGCTAGATTAACTCAATTGCAACTGTACGTGCATCCATGGTGTTTAACTTCATATCGATGGATGCATCCGTAACTGTTAACTCGTCATATCAATACCTGAACACCACCAATACCTGAACACCACCACAAGATGTGCAATCTTCTTTCCTGCATACCAAACGCATTACAAGCTTGTGTCCTAGTACTTTGCTCTTAAAATCTGCACATTAGTGATTCGTGTTGCCACTGAACTACTGCATTGCTCCATCGTGTATCGCTAGCATTTGGTGAGATTTAATCTGGTTGTGTGCGCCTTCGCAATAATTTCAGATGTACTTACTGCTGCCTAGGTACCTAGTGTATAACTAGTTTAAAATGTGCTTATGCACAAAATGCATGCAGCCTTTGCTGATCACTCACCTTCTGACTTAACTCATTGTGCGGTCCCATAATAACTGCATCTCATGCTATTTGTGTAGATATAGGCGCACAGCGGGTTTTGACTCCATTTCCCTGCACAACCAGTACTAAGCTCGATCAACACACCAGTTAACCCTCTTTATTTTCCTATCATACCGACACACAGTACTTTATCATTTGGAGAATATTTAACCTAGCTGCATGCATGGCTGCCTACAAAGGAACCCTTAAGATATCAGACGTCAGTATCCTATCGGGCTTCAAGATCATCTGTTATCTTTCTGGTGCACAGCGACTCCCTTCATATCATCTGCACCCTCTAGTTTCCATCAGACTTAATCGCTTGCTAAAACATGCTCCACTGCTCCCACAGACAAATTCATTTTAAACTACAGACCTTCCTCATACAGATTACTTTGATGACAAATCTTCTCAAAGGAAGATGGCGCTACTGCAAATTCTCTCAGTGAACCTTGCTGCAATCCATGTTAAATAGATGACTAAAGGTCCCACCTGCATAGTCTGACACATTATCAATGGCATTTCCATCAATGAAAATATCTGCTTCCCAGTTTACCACCTCTGGAGAGACGCCTAATCTATATCCTTTCACAATCGCCACTGACACCTCGCAGAACCTTCAAAAGAGCCATCGACATCTGTCTCCCTCTAGAAAGACTGCAATCAACCAAATATGCTGTCCCCACAGATGGACCAACAACCGCACTGTGTGAAACCCCAACATTCACAAATTACTCGGGACTGCATTGCCCCAAGATCTTTTTATTGGGCTAAATGGTTCACCCCAGATTATATTAATTTGAAAGAAGAAAATGGAAATTAATCTACACCCTAAAGTTATGACTTCACAGAGCTCTCAGCAAAAATCTTAGTATTGCAAACCATTGATTCAGCACAATGCCACCCCTACACAAGAGCTCTGACAAGATTGCTACATGCTTCAACCAAAACATCCTCAACATCCAGGATCACCTGAACAAAGGATGCTCCCACGTGCCACCAGTGAGAATCCACCAACACCTCCCACATTTATACATACCTAGACTGGTTTCACCAAAATGGCAGTCGAAGCAATAACACTCATCAAGAGCACACATTCAAGCATATGTCTCTGCGGCCTCTAACACGGCAAAACTCTTTAAAATATGCCAATCCTGTTACGGTCTCTACCTCTCCTGTTCTCTCAACAGACCCTCTGTACAGCTTTGGCCTCTCCCTTCTCCACTAAAACTCAAGAAATCCTGTCCACCTTCTCCTCTTCCTCTCACTCTTCCTCTCTCGGCCCCACTTTGGCCATCTCTCCCTCTCCTCCTTTCTCTCTAACACTTGACAAGCTTTCTAGACACTTCCCATCTATGGAAGTGTCGTTGAAACAGGTGCTCGCCCGCTCCTCCAGGACCATATTGACACCCTTGCTCCCGCCTTGGCCGATTTCTGTAATCATTCTTTTCCCACTGGAACTCCCCCCCCCCCCCCTCTCCCAAACTCTTGGAAAAGCTGTCCATCTCCCAGTTTACACTCCACAATTAATCTGGTTGTCTCCATGACCATCTGTCTGCTTTAAGAGCTGACAGAGGCACGCAAACTGCTCTCCTGAACACCTGTGAAGATCTGATCTCTAACCTTGATTCCAGCATTCCTTCTGTTCTCATGCTTCTTGAACTTTCCTCTGCTTTCGACAGTCAACCATGCTATCCGGATCAATCGACGGAGAACCTGGGCATCATGGATCCGACCCTGCAGTGGCAGACCTCCTTCCTCTTGGACCGCCCCTCCAAGGTCCAATTTGCTCCCCTTTCTCTCTGCCACCTCTATACCTGTGGCGTTCCCCAGGGCTCTATCCTCTCACCCTGGTTTTTCAACCACTACTTGGCCTTTTTGGCCCACCTGATCTCTACCTTCTCTAACTTTCAGTGTTGTGCGGATTACACTTAGCTTTCCTTCAAGCTCCCCTCAGCCTCCTCTCCTCTTGGTCATTCCTGGTGTCATCTTCAACTCCTCTCTCTCCTCACAGACTGCGCCAAGAAGTCCCACTACCAGCTGCACCTCGTCAAAGTGACTCTTACCTTTCTCAAGTCCCCCACAAGCTCAGTCTCCAGAGCCCTGGTTCTCTCTAGGCTGGACTACTGCAACAGCCACTTTCTCCATCTGCCTTCCTCTACTCTCCGCCCTCTGCAACTAAATCCAGAAAGGACTGCGAGACTTATCCTTGGCCTCAAGCCCAGGGATCATATCCTGCAGCTATGAAATCTCTCCACTGGCTCCCGGTGGCTGCAAGGATCAAGTTCAAGCCACTTTGCATTGTCCACAAGGCTTTCTGGGTCTGGGATCCACGCTACATCCAACGCTCTTTCATAAAATACCTTCCCTCTCATGCTTTAAGGGTTAGATGCTTTGCCAGGCAGAGTGGGGGGGGGGGCGTAGATCTCTTCTCCTGAGGTGCCTCCCTCTAGAATGGCCTCCCTGCCACTCTCAAACTTGAGCCAGGCCAGCTGAAGTTCCAAAAGCGGCTCAAAACGTTCTCCGCTTTCGCTCTCCCCTACCGGTCTGCTGTACCAACTGGTTGCTTGGCTATCCTCGGTCTCACTGAGTCCAGACTCTCTCTTGGTCAGTCACCCTTGCACTGCCTCTAGGGGGGGGGTGGGGGCGTCACTGTAACCCTACAGTCCTTTGGTTTTCCTTGCACAACCCAGAGACGCACTCCCCTGGCTGCATACTCCGAGCATTGCTGCCCTGTTTTCCCCTCCCCTCTCCCTTGCACCTCCCTCCCCCCCACCCCCCCACTTTCACTGCACTTCTCGTTATCGCACTTGAATGATCTGAATGACAAGGCCTAGTAACATAATTTGTCTTGTCCTCCTCTGTTTTCCTTGTCTTGTCGCGCCTAAAACACTTGTGTACAGGTGCGTTATATGACTTATCATATCATTTTCACAGATGCCCAGAAATATATACAATGCCACAGTAGGAAATGGCTAGATTGGCAGAACCCAAATGCTAGTCTAGCCAGATAATTGCACTTAGCAGGACTGATTTATCAGAAATGCCCAGTTGCAAAAAGTTGTACCTGAGGAATGACTAGACTGGCTTCACCAAAATACCACATCATGCCTGCTTAGCATGGACATGGACGACCATTATGATTTATTGCACAATCCCGCCCCCCCTCTCCCAAATCAGTTAATTGGCCCAGTATTAACTCCATGCCCCTCTTCCTTGTCACAGTGCTTACGTATGAGGCGGACAGAAAAGAATACAGATGTTAAACGGCACCTTGGTTTCACTGTTAACAAGGGCTCGGCCCAGCAATTACAAACGGACAGCATTTCACTGTTGGTACCTGCATGCAAATACCACATTTTTTAGGCAATTGAACTTGTGATGTGGGTTTAGTACTTGCAGAGTGATTGGAGGGGTAGAGAGGGAGCAGGAGACCAGTCATTCACACAGCAGTCTATAAATGTGTGCTTTCAGACTTAAAGGAGAGATTTAACTGCTTGTAACATTGCAGCTGCATTAGGATAGTCATTAAAATGCGTAAAGAAGTTAGATGCCCCCACACAAGTTTGCTCCTCCCCACCACACGTGAAGTTAGCACCTCTACCAACATTTGAAGGGTTAGCCCCCTGAAATGTAGGTTTTGTTGCGCCCCTGAACAAAAGCACACACCAATTACCATATATACACAGGCACACCCAGGCAGCCACCGATGCATTTAAATGTGCATCCTTTCACTGTACACATGCATACCCAGACACCCATACATGTGTGCCCTCTTTCACCATACACTGGCACACGTCATGGGTTTGAGGGGAGCCATAATACTTCAAAAATTTGAAGGTCACTCATTTCCGTTAAGGACCAAACATAACGGAAATCTCTTTATGAAGGCAGAGTGACTTCAAAAATAAACTATTTTAAAGTCATAGGGCTGCCCCACCCCATAATAATAATTAAGCATTTATATAGCGATACAAACCCTCAGGTATCTGAGCGCTGCTTATTACCTATGGTGTGTGGTGCTCATTTATGGACCTCGGAAGGTTGAAAGGCTGAGTTTGGCCCTGCCGGGATTCGAAATTGTCAGCAGGCTCTGTACAGATGTCAAAACAAGCGCTCTATGTGCTATGGAGGCCTCCAGCGTAGGGTCCTAATCTCATGGGGTGGGAGTAGCCCCAGGATTTCAAAAAGTTTCTTTTTGTATTCACTCTGCCTTCATTTCAGTTACAGAAATAATTAAAGGCAGAGTGAATTAAACATTTTTTTCGCCAAGTGGGGCCCCCCTCCTAGGACAGGTGATCGCAGGGGTCCCCGTTAAGCCAGTGTGATCAATATGGCTTCGGTGTTGTATGGCTTTTATGGTTTTCTGGACATGTGGGGCACATTGGTTGTATCCAGAGTTGACTAATGCAATTTCCATTTGGACGGAGTAGTGTACATTCGAATTAAATGCGAATCTGAACCGAACATGGAAGTATGGAAAAGTGTGTGGATACGAAGTCAACAGGACTTGGGAGAAAATGTGTAACAACATGCATTTTATTCGATGAGACGCATGTAGAAATCAAACTAAGACTGAAAGAGTAGTAGCTTTCTCCCATGTCTTGTGATGCTAAGCAACAATAATGTATTCATTGGCTTGCAAGTCAAGGAAAATTGCATCCTGCCCCTAACCAAGACCAATCGAACTGACCTGACCCCACCCTCCAGACCCTTTACCTTTTTATAGATCACTGGTCACCTGACTAGCAAAAATTCGAGAATGCGAACACTTGGCTTTCTGGTACTTTTCCCGCCAAAACACTGGCTCCAGTTATTCCCGCTAGTCGACCCTTAAAGACCACAGTAATTTACGGTGATGTCTTACTGTCCAGGGTTTGAACACCTTACCCACCTCCCCCTGACCTCGGGAGTACTTTTGGTTACACGTCTTCAGCTTAGAGACGGGGCAGGCCAGGCGACTGCCTGTGGTGCCAGGGTGCTACTAGTCCCTTGCCATGCCAGCTGGGAGGGGGGGGTGTCTTTCAAGGGCTCCCCAAGCTGGCATAGTGGGAGAAGGCGCAGCAGGTGCCCTTTTGTTAAATGCGCCCAAGGCAGCAGGGCACATACTATTGAGGATTACCTCCCCGCTCTGACGCGGTTTTCATTGGAGTAGGGTGCTCATGCATTAATATGGTCCTGTTCTGGTGGTTAACTGTCAGGCGCCGGGGCTGGAAGTTAGGAAAAAAAGTGGTGCTCCTGTGTTGACCCCCCCAACCCCCCTGTTGACCAGGAGCACGCAGTTGTGCCAATTATGCTTGGGGCGCTGCTGGCGCTAAGGCCGAGAGGTGTAGGGCCCCCAACAGCATATGAATTTAACCAACGGTCCATTAGCTAGTTCATGCCCATTGTGCCGCTGGATGAGGCCCCGATACTGCACCAGTAACTCTGAGGCCGGAGTCCAGAGTACTCGGTCCTGGTGTGCACGTGTCGTCCAGTTCTTGGCAAACAAATACTGCCTTCTCGAGTCCTGTCCTAATTCTTTTCTCTGCACGGTTGGAATCGGAGGCACTAGCGCCTGCGGTGATTTATTTGATTGTCTGCATTTTTTTTCTTCAAGTCCTATCATTCTTTATTGCCTGGTTCCCATTGTAAACCCTTTCACTCCACCGGAGCATAAGGCGTTTGCCTCGTGGGCTTCACTATGGGGCGGCAGATCCAAACTAGTTTAGATTGGACAGTCACTGCAGGCATGCAGGTGGGTGCTGTGAGGGGGGGGGGGCTACCTCGCTCACGAACCAGATGGCTGCTGCACCTTCAAGTGCCAAGATCCTGCACTAACTGTCCCTGCGTCGTGGCTGTGTCGCCCTGCACGAGTTCATTGGAGGAAAAGCAAGGCCCGGTCAGTCCTTAACGATGGCCAGTGTGGGAGGAGAGACTGACTTGGGTGAGGCCAGTCGGCAGTTCCCCTTGGGGTGGCAAGCAAAGTGTAACCTATTCGATTTATACACTTAACAGCACCGGAGTACTGTATTACGAACATTGGATAAACCTGTTTAGTGATGCCAAGACTCACTTATGCCATATGCAATTTCCTACATCTCAAATGTATAGGGGGAATTTTCGTCGTGCACACATTACTCAATGTGCCACTGCTGGGGCTCAGTATTGTAGCAACTCGTATCCATAATGCCGCACTTGAGATTCTGGCCTATCTTCTCCCCCCTCCCCCCCTCCTGTGCACACCTGGGGGTGTGCCTTTGCATGGCACTGCGCCACAAGATCTGAAATCTCCTTGGCAGTGACACGATTACTGGGCCTCACCAGCTAATTGGAGCTCCATGGCCCCCACAGTTGCGAACCATGCCAGCAGCCCAAACGTCGATTGTGTGCTGTGACTGAATCTATACAGATTCTCCTGCCTGGTTTCATTCTATTCTGGGCCAACAAGAAGTGCTCGTGCCCAACTGCCGCCAATAGCGGTGATCATCTAAGGGGAAAACCGTGGGTGGTTGGTATTGTCCAGGGGGTGTGTGGGGGAGGGGGCTTAGAATCTGCTCAGGGGTGGGGAGACGTACAGCTCGCCAAGAACATCCCAGTAAAAGCAAAGATAACCTGTTGGGCACATGCAACCAGGATTGTAACCCTTTATTGGGCTACCCACATAGGCACGTCCCAAGAGTACAGAGTCCCTTTAGGTGGGGGCATTCGCTCTGCCAGACCTCTACTATCCAAGCCCTGCTGGTCTCTACTACTTGTTGCGAATTGGGCATTTCTCTTCAGAGCCAAACTATGCTTGCCTCTCGCTCATCTGCACCACTCGACTCGGACACATGCACCGTATAGTCTGATATTCAGCCCGGAATGCTGTCGCACCATATTTAATTGTACAATAAATCCACTGCCCTCACTTCCCATTGGTGTGTGGGAAATTGTCGGTTTCTAGTGAGTAAACTGCTGGCGCACTAATTACATGTAGGGCTGTGGAGACAGATCGTGAATTTCAAAAACGAAGGAGCCAAACAGGTAGTGATATTTTTAACCTATATTTAAAGTCCCAATGAGGATGACCAAAGTATACATCCCCTGAAACGTAATCGGTTGTAAAGGTGGTTTACGTGTTGGAAAGAGATTGCATAGCTGCTACTATAATGGGTCTGCATAAGCACTTGCTATCGATTCTGCCTCCCCATTGCATGTCTTTTAAAGAATGAAGAGAACGCAAAAAGATGGAGGACCTCCAAAAAAAAGGGCGTGAGGGAGTGGAAAGAATGTTTAGGTGGCCTAATGTTGCAAAGGCCTAGCGTCTACTGTTTTCAACTGCAGCCTGTAAGGCTCACTGACATGTTTGTTTGGAGCTGCCAAGAAGTCTTGACAGACTTCCAGTGCTGTAAAATTGACGTGTGGCTTGGAGTATGACGGTTCATTATCATATTGCTATCATGCTGTCTTGTTGCCTCAGTGCCTGATGCCAGTGATACCTTTTTTAATGTTCAGTTAAAAGGAAAACTAGGGATGGGGGCTGGTGTCTTTCATTGCATTCATTTCTGACCAGTGAACTCCGAACTATAATCTGCAGTTACATTTTTGGGTTCTTCTTTTCCAGGTTGGCCTCAGACAGCTGGATATGTCGCTACTTTGTCAACTGTACTCTCTGTACGAGTCCATTCAAGAATACAAAGGTGCGTGCCAGGCCGTGTCCAATGCGGAATGCTCGTACGCCATGGAGAATGGCTTCTTTGACGAAGAGGAAGAGTATTTCCAGGAGCAGGGCAGTGTTCTCAGTGATGGGAGCGACAGCATGCACATGGAACTTTCCCTGCCAGGACCACCCACTTCCGATAGTGACTGGATACTGGAGTCTCTATAGAATTCAGTCTTTCATTTGCTTAGCTGTAATATGTTCTGCTGGTCATAGGCGAATAACTGTTGGTTGGAATTTCCAAAGGTTTCGGACTTGGCTGTGGACTGATACTGCCCCAGGTCTTCACGAACGATGGTGTAGTGGAGGAATGGTGCATTGGTTGCACTAGTTCAAGGCAGCTGATCTCGCATCTTGGTGACAATTTCTGACCATGGCTTTGGTTGTTCTGCCAAGAAGACTATTTCTGACAAACAGGTGCCCTGTTTTAACTCGTTACAATCCCTTAGTCTGAAGGCCACTCCGGAGGATATGCATCAGCAAATTCATGGTGTGATCCAGTTATTGGCTCCCACTTTCCTTTCGCTACCACTCCTCGGCAATGCAAGACCTTGACCTTAAGGAATCTGAGGAATTGCTGGCGTGGGGTACTGAACATGAGCACTGGATTAGTGTCCAGCCTTGGTGTTTTTTTGTTATCTTTTTTCCCATTCTAATGAAAGGTGGCTTTATATTGAATTTTTTTTTTTTGACTGAATAAAGTTTGCTTCAGAAGTGAGCAGCAATTGAAATATAGGGCTCCTTTCCAACTTGACATACTGAGGACGGTTTCTTTACAGGTTTACAAATGTCTGTTTGAATTTTGGGGAAATGTGTGATGTCTTGTTGTATGTGTAACCAGATGTGAGTATGATGTACACGTTTACCCTGCCGTGTGATTTACATATTTTCTTTTCAAAATGATACACATTTCATGTATAAAATGTAGTAACAAAGACTGAATGCACTTTTGCAGTGTGTAAAATGTACACAACGTAGCTAGGCTTGGAGTGTGCAGACAATCATTTTATCACCTTCCGATTTGGTGCTGTACGAGACCTATGAGGAGCTGGGTCCCCTACAGTTGCTTGCTGGAAATGGATGTGGCACCGGACCATGCAACTTTCTGAGAGGGAAAATCTCAGATCCGGCACGAGAACCATAGGAAATGTTGAATTAATTTTTTCACTCATTATAGCAACATGCGTCATGACAAAGTATCCTCTGCAAAAATAAATCCTTAAAGCACATTTTATTGCAACTTTCCAAGTGTAGTTATTCATTGTTCTTTCTCATAGACGGCGGTATTTGAACGTTAATTTACTACCACTATATTTTCTTCAAATTTAGTAGTTTACTAATGGTGGTGGTAATGGGAATCTTAAAGAAATGCACAGCCTTCAACTGTTCCACACCTTTGCAGACACCTTGTTCATTAAATGGACAAAGGACTTAAACCTGTGGATCTCGCGTTACCAGAACGTTTTGTGTGAAACGGCAAAACCCACGGGGTGCGGGGTGTGCTCTCATAATTGGATGATAGCTTGAGCCTCCCAATCGATGCAGAAGGGCTGGGGCTCATTCCATTCCAGCTGTAACTCCAAACCAACCCTCAGCAATGCACTCTAGCACCCATGTTAATTTGCTTTTAAACATCTGATCACACACCGTTTTAAGAACTACAGTGAACCTGGGTCTGCATGTGTGACCTAGGACTCGACTCAGTGTGGGGCGAAGGGCTGGGAAAAGGTACGTGGGGAAATGGCAAAGGGGGTGTCTGAACAAGAGCCCGAGCAAAAAGGGAAAGCTAGCATAAGGTTGAGTGGTAGTCATTGCTGGAATGCATGCATAGTAATAAGGATTAGACAAGGTTATTGAATCAAATTTTCATATTGGACAATTTGATCTAATCGGTGCAGGTATTCGTATCCGGAGTACTCCAGAGACCTGGTAATGGTGAGCTGGCTGACCGAGCCAAGAGTTGGGCTGTGTGTGTGGGGGGGGGACTTAAAAGGCTACAAAGACTTGTCGCCCCACCCGCTGCTATATTAGGATAGCTTCCAGTGGAGGGGAGTCTGACAATTGTATTATATAATTGACCCTCTCCCAAAACTATAGGACCTTTATAATGAACATGGCACTTTAGTGCAGTTGTGGCTGGATGTAGTGGTTGATTACCGGTGAGATCCTGTGACCAAATATCCATATCTGCCCGCTGAATCGGACATGGGACTGAGGGGAGGGCCTAGGAAACAAAATGTGATTCCAAATGTGACTGCATTGGGGGGACCACCAAGAGGGGTGCAGAAAGTACATTATTATTTTTTTTTTGTTCTATATTTGCCACACATCTTGTCCCTCACTCAATATAATTTGAACTTAATCATTCATCGGGGCTTCAATGTGTGGCGAAGTCATTGAGATCAAACAATCTGCACAGGGTCACACCCTCTAGCCAAACGGTGATGAAGGGCTTCCAACACACTCCGCAACCCCAGCACTTGCCCACACACCCTCCAAGGCACATGCATCCAAGGTTTGGACTTGGACTACAACACTGTCCCAAAGAGCTTTCTTGCAAAACGCCCCTATTGTTGCAGCATCCTGACCACCTGAAAATTCCTAAAACTGGTTGAGTCAAACCATTGTAGCTTTTTTTCAATGTGGCCTCCTTGATTAGTGGTGCTCTGTGCATACTTCTCATGACCCCTTAGACACATGAGGGGGGCAGATCAAAAGAAGAAAAGGCAAGTAACAAGGTGGCAATTAGGTTGGTGGTGAACTTCAAGCTAAAATGTCTAAAGCACTGTAAAGATGGGTCTGGAAAAACCTAGCGGAATTGATGGGCTGGTCAAAAGCGCATCACAACTGACTTTACTGCAATCATGGTTACAAAAACCTATCTGGATTGGTTAAGGGAATTGTATATGGATATATGTATATTTAGGGTTGGTCGTTCCACTAGTTATAACCTATCTGATGGCTCCACCTGAGACCGCCTCCAAATTAATACTGGTGAATACATTTCATCTCTTCATTACTTGATTGCAACATGTACGGAGCAGCACAACTGACAGTTTTTATTGCTTGGCATCTTACTTACCAACCATGAGCAATTGACGGCTCATCAACACATGAGCCAAAACAGCAGTAAGGGGAGAGAATCCCAGCAACTCCTCTGGACCAGGGAATAAAATTATATTTAAACTGATATCGTATCCCTAGGCCACGTGCCAGGGAGACCCCTTTGTAGTTGCCCTTGCATGGTGCCTCAGTTCTGTTGAAGCAGATGCTGGTGGATATTTGATCACTGCTCCACCTGTAACTGCGACGGCCAAAATGCTGACACCAGTTACAGCACGGCGCAGTGATCATATGTATCACTGTGCCCTCTTCCCCTGGCCTGAATTACCCTCCCATTGATGTGGGTTGGAGCTGACGCTGCAGAGTGCTTTTCTTTTTTTCTTTTACTTGCATGTCCCCTGCATTTTGAAATGGTAAGCGGGGGACACCCCCGAATCCCCATTACTGTGCCCAGAAAGAGCTGGGGACACTCCCTCAACACCACTCTGCTTGGGCTCAGTAAATGTCACCCTCATTTTGTGTGCCTCCAGTCGCAGTGACTGCGGGGGCGCACAAATGGCAACATTTTTGTACAGTACCGGTTCTGGTCTGTGTCTGGGACTAATGAACATAGTCTTGAGAGTGGACCATATTCATAACGATTGCACCCTCCATTATTTAAATTTTAGCATGTGTAATACTTTTCTAACCGCTAGGAACTTAGTTGATCCATTTGAGTTTGGAGCTTGTAATTCTCCTGCAACTGGCCTTCAAAGGCAAATCATTCTGTAATCTTAAAAATAGGTCTTGTGTGCAATGGGGAATTCCCTTATATCTCGTAACCATGTCGGGGTCCACACAGGTACCTTCTGTGCTCTGCATTTCAGTAAATTCAGCAGTTTGAGCTTCCATGAAGCCTTTATTCATTTTAATGAATGCTGCAACTTCCATTTTGGAAAAGATGACTACCTTTTACTGTTAAATTAATGTTAATAAACTATATGGTTTGTGTTGTATTTCAGCTTGTACATTTCTTGTTTTACTGTTGCATGTGAGATTCCTGTGTATAAATACATGTTTAACCTAGTGTTTGTTCTTCATGGTGAGTTTATATTTGTTTTGTGTCTATTGTATGCGAGTTTGCTTATTCTCAACATCTTTACATTGGGCCAATTACTTCCAGATCTCTATGGGATAAAGTTGGTTCAGTCACATTAGTGCATAGTGTTAGTCACCAGTGTGATAATTGTGTAGGGGAGGGGCAGTAGACATAAATTGACTCGTCTGCCTGTCAACAGCACCAATAGCCAGGTAAAAAAACAGTCTGACTTCACTGTTTCCAGACCATGAAGAGAGCTACATGCTTATTCTACCAAACCAATCCCAGAGCTACCTGACCCAACCACCAGAGTGCCACCTTTACAGGTGACTCTGACAATCAAAATCTAGGAAGAAGACCCTTCAAACATTGTAAGGTTAGGAGTTGAAAATCCCGGCCCTTGTAGGCTGGGAAATTCTGCACCAAAAACAGAAGTGACCAAATTTACCTGTTTTTTAAAAAATATATTAATCAATATAAAACGGGGACAGCATTGACAATCAAATCTCCAAGCTCTCCTGTCTTGAGCCTGACGACAGTTAAAATACGTCATGACTGATCTCCCATCACATCAAAACTTATGGGTTGGAGGGATGAAATCGTATACATTCCATAAGGGTTACTCTTTTTTTTTATCGTTAATCTAGCTGAGCTTCACCTGAGATCACCAAGATAAGTGAGTACATATAATTTCTATACTAATTGGCCAGTGTTAAGTCCGTGTTGAAGAGTGGTTGGCATAGGCATAGCCAACCATGGCAGTTAATCAGCATTTGTGCAACAATACTGGGGGGAGGGGTACAGGGATATAGGTTCTGGTTTCGACATTAGAACACACAATCTCTGATTCCCTGGGCCCTGAGCCAGGACCTTAGCTTTGAACTAGACTCATGTAGCGTTATCCATGAGATTTTGAGGGGAGTGAAGACCTCGGTTTGTTGGGTTTAATGACTAGCCCCTGGTTTCCAACGTTCAGTTGCGTGTGAGATCACATTCTGGATTATTAGGTTTTTAGTCCATATTAATGCAGGTGTCTTTACCCTTCCACTAGAGAATTGTTCGAGTGTTTCCTCTTCCTATATTAAGCCTTAATTAATGAGAACCTGGTCTTCAAGGGCTGTTTGTTTCCTTACTGAAATGTGCCTTGCTCTTGGGAATCGTTCTCTTCAGTGCTAGACCAAGCCTCCATTTTCCACCATAACCTTGGCAGGAGTTGCGCCGCTACCATCTGATCTGTGTTTTAGTTAATACTGCGATTAGTCTTCCTGCAGCTTAGATGGTTTCCATTTGCTTTATCGTGGCTGCACCTTCCATTTTATCCAAAATGTCTGCTTGTTACTGTTACATTTCTGCGTTGCGCAAGCATAGTTTTCTTGTCGTGCATTTCAAGGTATATGTTATGTTTCTAGTGTATTGAATGAAACTACATCTTGTCTAAATGTAGTTTGACCTAATAATCTGTAAAATCATGGTGAATGAATGTCTGCTTTGTGTCTAATGTGTCTGTCACTTTTCGCTGTGATGTCACTTACTTTTGTAATCTTTGGTTACAACATGTCTGCTGGAACTTGCAGACTCGTTGCTTCGTTGATTGTTCTAAGGTAGGGTTGTCTTGGTGAGTTCCGTTTCATCACTTTGGTATGGCGGCAGAGAGGGGACTAATGTCTGGCAGGATGCTTTCATTCCTATGGTATAGAGGCGAAGGAGGGGCTGACGCTGTAGATGACGAAGTCCTCTGTCTGTCCATTGTCCTACCAGTCAGTGTCTGAGAGGGTGCCTGTTTGAGTGTTTTGTGAGTACTCATTGATGCACAGGACTCTACCAAGCCAACCTAATCACAATCCTGTTTCCAGCAATCTCCTGCCTAGAATCGCCATCTTCACTTGCTGCAAGTTTCCCATTGTTGCTTAAGCCTTTAGTTGGCATGCCCATGCCAGGTGAAACCTTTGGTACCTTCGCAGAAATGCTGCTTCAGCAGAACAAAACCTAAAACAAATCAATGTAATAAGTTCAACTAAAAGTTAAATGGATTTTGGGGGGGTTCTAAATAAATGCAAACAAATGAGATCATGTCATCGGGAGGAATAAAACCAATTTGCATCCACAGCCGCTTCACTCCAGTTTATGCCTAGTCCAGAGCTGGCAACATTAAGTCTAGTCATCAATTTGATCTGACCACTCGACCAAGATCCTTTGTTTTTTACTTTCAACATACCCACTGTGATGGTATTGTCCTTTTCGGTGTTAATGGTCACCTGTGAATGGATCCTCTGGCTGTCGTATGCACGTAGCCCACATTTTGTAATGCATGAAAGCGGAGTTTTCACACATGTCTTGGCAGCTTTGTAACTGCACAGAGGTGGGACCAGGAAAGTGTATGAAATGCTGGTGAGAGAATCTGCATGACTGCAGAACCATTTCGGAACAAGCACAAATGGCACCTGCGTAGCTGTATAACTCAGGACTTTAGTCAAAGTTTTAAAGAGTCGGGCATTGAAAGTAAGACTGGATAAGCGGGAGCAAAAAGCAGTTAAGTATCCAGCATTAACCCTGGGCCTGGTGCTAGTGTTTATAAACTGTCCCGAAGTACACATAGGTGTGCTTGTTTGGTATCAGTTGGCCTATTAGCTGCTATCATCAAGCTTACCAGACTCTTCTGGGCTACAAGCCGGAGCTAAAAAGCTCACTGCTCCCCTCCATCGAACCCTGCAAAGTGGGTTTCTTTTGAAGTTTGCTGTGGTAAAGACCTGAAGATTGGCTCGACTTCTCATCCACAATTTGGCATCCCTTTTTTGGGATGGTTGTTGTTTTAGAGACACATTGAGATTTTTTTGTGTTATGTTATGTGATATCTTTTGTGTCATGCAAATAAGTGAACTTTGTATTTCATGTTTTAGTAACTGTTTTTTAGTGTTTAGTACACTGTTAGGTGAGGGTAGTGTTTTATGTTTTATGTTTAAATTCAGTTCGAATTATTTGAATAAAAATTTGTTATACACATTTTTTAATCAATCATAGCAGACGGTCCATTTTTTCAGGACTAGTGATGCCGGAAAACCTTATAGAGTTCCTGTGTAAAGGGGGTTGGATGTAAGTAAAACAAGACTTGTTATCTTACTCTTTATTGTATTATACATATTGATATCCCTGTCAGTAGAGTAGGATGTTATTATAGGGACTGTTTATACCTATTTGAACATACTGCTTTTGTACTGTGTACATTTTGCTTATTGAGACTGGTCCTATTGTTGGTGTTTCAGAGAGCATTGTTTGTATTAGTTGTGATCTCTGAACACTATTATACAGCTTATCTAAGCCTTGGTTAAGCCAATATGTTTTATACTGAAGTGTAGCGCTGCATGATAAAGCACGGCAAGTCTGGTATTGTAAGGCCTGATCAGCACCTTGTTTTGTCTGAAGTTCCACAAAAAGGTGTTCTAATATTGCAGTCTGTGCTAAAGAATACCTTTAAGGCAAACGTATCTTTGAAGTGGCATGAATTGGGTGCACAGACGTATACATTTCCCCACTCCCCCATCTGCAGTGTTCCTTTCAAGTAATCTTACAACTTCAAAACCTTTTGGAGTAAAATACTTCAACCTCCGTTTGCAGCAATGGAGCTGCAACTGGACGATCGTGTTACTTCTATTGAAGTGATGAGCGGAGTCTGGTCTAAAGGAAAGTTTTTATACTACATACAGCAGAGGGCCATTGTTTAGAAGTTGTCTCCTCCGAGTACTGTACTAAACCCTGCACCCTACACGTGTTCACATGGACTGCCCCAATCACGGTTTAGCTGAAGGTTTAAATCCAAGCTCCAAATCTGGTCTCGCATCTGACACCAACAGTTTTGCCAATACTATACTTCGAGCAAAACAAATACAGGAAAGTAGTTATAAATTCTAAATATTCATATTTTGCCAATGCCCGCAACACGGTTGGGGGAGGTTGTCACAAAGTTGCTTTATTGGATTTGGGGTTGAAATGTTTGTTCCATTGATGCACCTCTGCTCATGATTTCGGGCCACAAACATGGAAAGCCAAAATAAGGACTTGGGACACGGGAACTTCATGGCATTTTAACCCTTCGTGCCCATTTAGCATAGTTATTTCTTGGGTAATTCAAATGTATGCACACCGGAGGCTGACCCACAATCTGCAGAGGGACTGAGAATGTTCCCACAGGTCCCAACACCCTTCCCCAGAATAAATGGAGAACTCTGCCAACGGCAGGTTATTACTGTGGTTTATTACAAATCCTACAAGACAATCCGGATTCTCCAGTACATCTCAACTTTACAATGCATGCTCCCCAGTTTCGATGGTGTTGGGTGTCATCACTTGGGCCCTTCCCCAAAAAACCTATCCCTGGTACTGATTGGGTGCTGCGAGTGGTAACCCATACAGACATTCCATATAGAGGTTATTCTACTGGTCCTTGCATGTCAGTTGGTGGACCTGCCCCATCCCCAAGAAACTATTACATTGTTGCAGTAGTGGCCTTACCATCGGCTCTTGCCCCCGTCATCCACCACTGGATTTCTGTCTTGTGATTGGCTGGAGCAGGTCTACCCAGGCCTGGGACCCAGTTCGGGTCTAAGCCCTTTGTGCACCTCTTCAAGGTGATGTGAAGCGACGGTCTGAATTGTATCTGGTAGTGTACCACCTTTGCCGATGAGTGCGTCTCCACATTGCAACACTTTCACTCTTCGTCTCAGTTGCTGGGATTGGCTCTCCTTCCCACCACAGGTGAATTCCCATTGTCTAGGTTTGGCTGCATCACGTGCTTGTCGACCACAAAATCGAGCTTTGTTCTGCACTTGATTTGTTCCATTTTCCTCCACTTGTCTGGAGTTTGGAATGTGACTGTTTATCTCTGACCTTGGCTGTGGGCTCGATCTGCGCTTCATGCTCCTGTCTCGTGTGCTGTGTTCTGAGGCCTTCTGTAATTTTCCTTACTTATAATAAGATTTCTACATGCTCTTACTGTGCCATGTAACCTATAAGATAATTCCTACGTGGTCCTACCAGGCTCTATATAAACTCCTGTAATCCCATATGGTTGTTCGCCATAAGCATCTGCAAGCTTGCGCAGGATCTCTTGTGCCTTGCGTTTCTGCATTGACTGAGAAAAATAAGCTTCGCCAGTATGTATGTGTCCGTCCTCTAGTTATAAACTGTGTAAGCATGACACATGTATGCAGATGTGTTCGTGTAATGCGTTGCAGGGCATACACTGCTATGCCGTGGTGTCACTAAGTGATGTCCGCGTAGTGGCTTCTTGGTGCTTAATTGAGGCTGTTCATTAGGGCATTTCCATTCACGATCTCAGTCTCCTGTTCCTGAAGGATATGCACTGGATTAGGTCTGAATGGCTGGCTGAGGGGATAACTTTCTGTGTACGTGTCAGCCAGTGGTGCACTTGGGGGTTTGTCGGAAATAGGATGGGTGACTTCAAGTAATCCTGTCATGTTCATGGGTGTGAGGAGGGGCATCTCTAGGACCCTATCTTCAGTCTCCACTCTGGTCAACCTGTAGACCGCTCCACGTTACTACCTTTATCCTTGGTAACCATATTTTGGTCAGTCCTCCGAGGTGTCTATAGTAGTTTGCATGATAATCATGATCATCACATTTCCAGGTCATCTACTAGCATTCTCATTCTGGGTTGCACCATACCATGTTCCATACAACATGAATTATGGAGGATTATCTAACCAAATTCTCTCGTGGGATTAGTGGACATTCCCTTTATTCTTCCACTATCTTGTCCTTTTCACCTTCCTATATTCACATCCATCATCCCCTTCATCCCTATTGATTTTGCAGTTTTGTGGCATTCACCATGCAAAATCCCACTAATGCCCCTAGTAATGCTTTTAGTCCGTCTGCCAGCCATGAAGGCATCCATGACCAGATGTATGCTATCCAGCTTTGGTCTTTTCCAGTGCCCTTGGCTTCTTCCTCCATTTTGGCATGCATCTTGGATAATTGTCACTGCTTTGGTCAGTGTGCCATTCCCTCATAATTGCGCAGAGTTCCTGGTTCACATTTGTACCTGCTTAGTTCACTATTTATATAGTGCACCGCTAGGCCCGGGGCATCCAGGTGCTTGATATGATTACATAGTAGTGAAAGTGTTGCGTTCAGATGTTACACGCTGGGTAAGAGTCGGTAAGCATTACAAAGTATGTGAACATTACATGCGATGTACATTACTGCCAAACGCCTTCCATTGCTGTGAGGTGTAGAACAGATCTATTCTGGAGCGCCATCAACCTTACTTACTGCTTGGAGCTCTTTATTGTGTTGAATCCATTCACTGTAGAGTTTGTCAGCATCACCTCACCTGGTTAATTGTAACCATTTTGCTTTTGTATACATCTGGACTGCTGGAACCACTGACAAAACATTTCTGTTCTGCTGCATAACCTATATTCAGGTGGAACATAGTGCAGTTTCGGATTCTGACGAGAAATTGTCTTTCACTCTACTCACTTCTGCGGACTGTTTCTTTCTTCCCATTACTCCTCGCCTTTTCTTTCTCGTGTTCATGTCCATCTTCGGGAAGTCAAGATTAATATCCTTCTGGGGAACTACCAGCATGGCATTGATAGCAGCGAGCAAACTCCTCCCCATTTGGGTGGCAGCTTCTCGTACTGCATTGCCAATCTTCATTGCTGCATCCTTTTCTGTGTACTGACATTATCTCCAACTCTCATTGTTTCTTCGTTCTTGTAGCACAATGCTGGCTTCTTCAGAGGTATTATAGGCATCGGTCCAGCTTCATTGTCTAGCCAAGTTTGACTCTTTGATCCCATTCCTTCAGAAACTTGGCACTCTCTCCTTGTAATGTATTCACTGGTGATTGTACTGGGGTGTGTGCTTTGCTTCCTACTACTCAATCTTTCCATCCCTCTTTTGTGTATACTTGGACATACACAAGCATCTGTGTTATTTCTCAACATCCGGGTTCTTCCATTTCTTTCACGTCCTTCTTGCAGTGCAGCTCTTTCAGTGCTAGTGTCGCCCTTCTGGGGCCCGTCAGTTATATATTGTATAGCCTGGTCTAACTGCCAATAATTGTACATCATATCAAGAGTCTTTAGGTAACTGTCTTCATATTGGAATGTCGCTTGAGACATCATTTCAACATTGCTGTTTTCCCATGTGAACTTCCTCAAGCTGCAATCATGGACAGGTACGTGAAGCATTGGGCTCTTGCTGCTGGTGTCTGGAGGCGCTCATGGCATAGGGGGTTAGTGAGCAGACAAAGCAGCTCTCCCCAGTGATTTGCTTAACTACTTTGTTTATACCACATGTTGGACACCCGCGTTGTCTGTGAGAGATGGGGGGGGGGGTGGAGGGGGGGCACTACCCTCATGTCTGTCAACACTGCTTACCTCTCCTTACCATGCTTTTCAGTGCTCCCTTGTCCACCTGACATGGTCGTTCCAACTGCTGGGGTCGGGGGTAATGTTAGTAGAGGATACATCGGTTTCACTAGACACAAGCAATATTTGCCAAAAGATGAATGGAAAGACCCCACTTGGGAATAAGACACAACAAAATAAGCATATTTTGTATTTCACCCATTTACCTGTTCTGTTGGATCCTTGTGCAGTTTGAAATGCCAATTGCCCACCTGAAATGTGCAAAGATTGTGTGTTAATATATTAGAGTTTAGTTTTTAAGCCCTGTAAATCATGCAATTGCTCACTGCAAATACAAATTGCTGTTCCCACACAGTTCTAATTCTAGGGTCTCAGTACTGCGAGAACTGATGGGTTTCCTCGTTCAAGTTGTAGGTAAGCTTGGCCAAATATGCTATGTATATGTGGTAATCTAAAGACGTGCTCGAAATCTGTTAGACCTTCTAATTAAATGAGGTAAATCAACAGTTGTATCAATCTCACTTTCTCGAATGTAGGAAGAGGAAAATAACCGTGTATTCTCACTCTGGAGTTGTAGGAAGTGCTTGCCCGAACTGCTGCCCATGAGCGAGAAACCATTGGGTGTCCTCCACTCAGCAGTGCCTCTGTTTTCATCAGGGCCTCCCCGGTGTCGTATCTGGTGAGGCAGAAGGGGCAATGGCAGTCCAGGAAGTAACCTAATCATGCATTTCCTGGCCTAAAACTGCTGCACTACTATGCCTCTTTTAGTGCCCTAGTGGGAGGAGCCAGGGGAGGTTGCATGCGCTGTACTGTCAATTTGGGGTTAAATGATGGGTGGACCAGGGCTTAATGCACAATGCGAAGGGTAAGCAGTGGAACCAGTTTTTGTTGGTACTGATTTGTTTTTGCGATGCTCTCCTTCAGAAGGCCATTGAGGCATTCACACAGCTAGTTTGCTTGCAGGTGCTGAGCACAGGAAAACGTGTTGAATGCCCAGCAACGTTGTGATGTGCTTGAACCTCTTGTAGGCGAAGTGATGGCCATTGTCGTTCCACAGGACCTCACACCTTTGTGGGAACAATACCTGGACCAGATATTTTGCTGCCCTGAGTGTGTTGGGATGAGAACAGTGGCCTGCCTCATCCACCGAAAGAATGGGCATACAACCACTATTATGTAGTGGTATCCTTGCCAGACTTGGATCAACATGGGCGAAGTATGGCTCCTCTCAATGTATGTCCTGCAGTGAACTGCTTACATGTTACTCATAAGTTCAGCCACTTGCTCTGCCAAATTGGGACAATCGTGTTTCTCCAATATGGGTCCTAATTGCCTGTATGTTGGTTAATGTAACTGTCAGTGTTGTGTGCAACAATGCCAGTGGCATGACCACTTTCCTTGTTCTGCCACCGGGCATCTGAGCACGCACTCCTCCCCCTTGCGCTCTGATTCATCAGCCACTTAAGAAAAAATGAATGTTATATCTGCTTTCCTTTCTCTGTGCTCCCTCTCCCTTCTGTCCACTTCCTCCATTATTTCTGTCCAGTTCTTTTCTGCTTCCCTTAAAGCCTTTGACCCCCTTTGGTTGCTCCCCCTCTCTCTTCAGTCCTCTTCCCTTCCAGTTTTAGGCGAATCGGTCACCCTACTTACCTGTTTGTGGCTATGCCCTCTAGCCCTTCCTTTGTGCCATTCTACACTTCACGCTTCCCTTTTTTAGCTGATTGTTTGCCTCATCCCTTTATGTCACTCCTCCTTGGTATATGGGGGTTTAAATATTGGTTTAGAATATCCCTGCTCTGCTTTAACTTAGTGGGTACATCCCCTGCTCATCGTCCAAGTTTTCGCCTGGGTGGGCGAGTGGAAACTTGGGATGCGGCCTCCTGCTGGCTCAGCATCCACTGACCCCTTGCTGGTTCCCCCCCTCGCCCCACCACCCTCCTACATCCTCCACAACTCTAATATTGCCATGCGGTTGGCTAGCTTCTTCCCCAAAGTACCCTGTAAGTGTCTATGATTGCTGCACATCCTTGGAGAAACTTGCACATTGTGGCCATGGTTTAGTCAATTTACCCTGTGCGTTTAGTTCATTCCGTGCTATGTTTATAAATCTTATCCTTATAGGGCGGAAGAGTCTTACATAGGTGCTGTGGGGGCGTGTCACACCCACTCTTGCTTGACCAAGTTGAGGTTTTCGACAGTCCGTTGTTATGGGAAAAACGCAGTGCAAAGGTAATGCTTTCAATTTTCTCCAAGTCTCTGACTCCACAACCACCTCTCGGGTGTGCTTTGTGCAATTCCCTGGCACAACGCTTCGCATCGGGCACACTCACAATTCTACCACAACGCCACTGGACAACCTCCTTTGTCAAGTTCAAGATTTTCACCACTGTGTCCACTACACCTCAGGCTCTCCAAGTCCTATGCACAAACCTGTGTGATGTCACCAATTCTCTAAGCAAAGTAGTGCTACAAATTGTTAAGATGGATTTCTGAACTCTGACCTGCTGGGCAGAGGTTCAGAAGACCAGCCTAGTTTCCTGGAACAGGGTAATCTTCTGGACAAGACAGACCAATCAAGGTAGCATTGGCTGCGGTCAAGACTAGGTCTCAGGAGGGGCGAGGGTGACTGAAAGACCTCAATGAGCACACAGAGTAAAGAACACTTACAAATCACTCCGTCAGGTGTAGATATATCAAAAATACAAATGCATGTATTTCAAGGCCTTTGTTTCAACACAAATAAAATCACAGTAATACTTCTAAGCCAGCACAATCCTATCAATATACAAGACTTAAGGGGGCCCAAAGGGTTGATGCAGAATGTGGGTCCACAACTTAAAAGGAGAAAGAAACGGGCAGTGCATATAGTCTCTAGTCCCTTCTGCATCAAACACAAAGGCAGTCCAAGCCCTACGACTAGTGGTGCCTATTGCTCAAATGTACTTGCAATGCTGAGTAACGCAGATGGCCAAAACTGTCTCTTCAAGGGTCTGTAGCAGCTCAGGAAGGTGGGTGAGGTGATGCAGAATAAGTTCCCACTATTCGTGGAGGGTCTTCCCAATGGGGCAGAGCAGGTTCCAGAGTTAGGGACTAGTTTGCTAGTTCGCACTAGCAGTGGAGAGGGGCCCTCAGGGGCCACTTGTGCATAACAATTGATGGATGCGCTAGGGCCCACCTGTAAGGATTGCAATTACTCATTGACCCCCCCCCCCCCCCGTGCAATCCGGACCAAACCCAAACTTCGGCAGTCGAGTCCACTTCAGTTGCAGGTTCAAATGCGGCAATCTCACGCCTCTGCGGCTTTCAACGACAAAGATGCAGCATTGATTCCCAAACAGGACAGTGGCGATTTCTCCACTCCTGGTGGATGGATCTGGCCAGATCCGCTGTAGCAGGCTCCAGGGCACAGAGAACCACTGCTGCAACGAACTTGCAAAGTTCGTCACCACGGCTGGGCAACAATAACCACATATACTCCGGTTTGGACGCACTCACTTTACTCCAGACCTGTGCAGGCCAAGTCTATAAAATTTGGTTTGAGAGTGCCGTGAACACTGAGCATGCGAAGTTTCAAGGGCCTCCTCGAAACGACGACTGTATTCGGGCAAAAGTTCTGCGCAAGCTGGTCAGCCCACTGGTTGACCCACGGACGCTTCCGAAAAGACTTACTTTCAGGTTTTGATGAAGGTGCCGAGAATAGTTGGTCCCGCTATTCTAATGGGTTGAAGCATCTTCGCAGACCTAGGACGACGAGATGCAGAGGGGTCCCATGGGGGCTCAGGGTGCCAATCCTTCCAGCGGTTCCTCAACTCTGCTTCTTAGTTTCAGGATACTTGGATCCTATCCTTCGTTCAGTGAACTCAAGAGATCGAAGTGGTATGGGTGTTTGGAGCCTTCTCTTATTCAAAATCTCCTTCTCGCCAAAACGCAGAGGACCCAATGGGAGATAGCATACCATATGTGGACCAATCATGGACCACAGTGGTCCCAGGCATTCACAGCACACCAGACTCTATTGCACCCAGGATGTGTATTGGATCTAGACGGTCCAGCCCACATCCTGGAAGCACACACAAGGGTTGCAGAAACCTGCAAAAGCTTGGCGTTTTGCAGAAGAATGCATGCCCAAATAAGGGCTGACCAGGTTGGCTCGACTTGGTAAAGGGGCAAGATGGCCAAAGGACAGGACCAACCACCTCATGGCATGGCCATTTTGGAGCCAGGCCACTTATTTGTGCCAAATGCAGTAACCACGGTTTACCTGGCAGGAAAGGGTTAAAAATACATAACGATAAGCTGCCACCAGCCCTGTCCAAGGCGCATCTGCACTTCTAATAAATCCTTCAAGAGGATCTAGGGCTTCTGGAAATGACAGGAAGACCGAAGTGCACTGTACTGTAAGGTACTTTGTGCACTTGCAACATGTTGCAGAAAAGTTGCAACATTGACCAATACTAGAGGAAACAGTCTGCCAGTACCTACTGTCTTTAAGGACATGTCAGTTTCTCCATAAGAAGTGAGCGGAAAGCCCAGGGGAGTGCAGCAGAAGTCTGTGCTCCCCTGGTAAAGTCAGACTACAGTGTTTAGACAAAGCAAAAAGTTGGGTGGGGTACACAACTGGAGGGAAAACTACACATGAAATGGAAGTCTTTTCTAACACATCACTTACTGCATGCACAATACTACAACCCCGTTACCCACAAAATACACACACCCCACAGCTGCCTTCCTGTCCCCTCGCAGAGTATTCCAATCTTTTATTGTGTTCGATCTGTACCACAGCGTTGCTTTGCACGTAACTTGTTCCTCGTGACTTAACCAGTCGAATCGCTGTCTGCAATCTAAGCAAGCTCCCTTTGCTAAACCTTGTTTTATTCGTATTTATATAGCACACAACAGCCCATGAGCATCGTGGCACTTGTTGCAGGACAAAGCTTAGTTACATACAATATAAAATAGACACTTGTTACATCTTTAGCAATTGAGTGCAGAGGTGCAAAATGTATACAAAGATTACATTCTATATTAGATGTGAGTTTATATCACAATTACATGTTGGGAGAAACAGATAGTGGTAGAAGGGTTAAGGAGAGTGGTCTAAGTTTGTTCCGGAAAACAGATGGAATTTTCAGCTCTGAGGGTGGCCAGGAGTGAGTTCCGTAGTTTGGGTGCAATGTAAAAAGCCTAGCACTCCCACTGTGGCTCTCAATGCGTGGTATGTGTAGCTGGTTGGAGTACTGAGTTCTAGTAGGGCATGTGGAAGAGTTCTTGATATGGCTTCAGATCGGTATGTGGGAGCAATGTTGTTGATGCATCTGTGCGTGATAGAGTATTTTGAGGGTAATGCGGTCTTTGACCTGTAACCAATGTGCTGTTTGTCTAGCATGGGGATATATGGTCTCTTCTGGGGATGCTCATAGCGGCTCTTGGGGCATTGTTCCGTGTGGTTTTTACTAGAGGTGCCAGCTAGAAGAGCATTGCAATAGTCGAGTTTGGCACCTGTTGTTGCTCTGGCTATTGCCAGACAGTTGGGAGTAGATAATGGCATTGATAAGTTTGGTGCTGTAGGCTGACGCCGAAGCTATGCGCTGACATGTCCATTGATAAGGTTACGTCAATGTAGACACCTAAGGTCTTAACCGAGAACGATACATTGATGGTGGAGTTGTCTATGTTAAAGTTGGCGTATTGGGGGCTTAGCTTTGTTATTGTGGTGGTCTGACCTAGGATAAGGAGTTCAATTTTGTCCCCTTTAAGACAGAGGCCATTGATCGCCATCCATGCTTGGATAGTTGCATAGATGTCCTGAAGGGCAGTGGCGTCTTGGTGATAGAGGCCTGTTAGTGGTATGAGTACTTGTGTCGTCAGCATAATTGGTATATGCAACACCCAGTGTGTCAAGTAGGTCGAAAAGCGGTTTAGTGAAGGTTATAGAGGGTGGGAGCTGTGCATGATCCTTGGGGGACACCCCAGCTAATGGTGGTAGGGTCTGCGTTAGCCGTGTTGGAGAAAACCTTCATTGCTCTACCTACGAGGAAGGATGTGATCCATGAAGCTGCTTTAGAGAAGTAGGCTGCCTGAGTGAGATGGGTAGTAAAGGCTACTGATAGATTGAGAAGGAGGAGCAGTGCAGGTTTACCTTTGCCCATATGTGATTTGATTTTTTTTTTTTTTGTCAAGCAGGGCAGGTCCTGTTCCATGCCCCACTCGGAAACCAGATTGCCTTTTACCCAGTATGGAATAGGCTTCAATGTATGATTGGATCTGGTTATGGGCTGCCTTATCCAAGATTTTCAGAAGGAACGGAACTGTCGTTTATAGGCCGGTAGTTGGCTGCACTGGGACAAGTGTTATTTGAGGGGAAGCACCCACGCTTCTATTTGGTACAGATCCTGTTTTGAATGAAGCGTTAATGAAGGCAGTAATCAAGGGGGCTAGTTTGTTGGCACATTCCTTGATAATTTGGCGGGGGGGGTCATGTCTCCTTTGCAGAGAGATGGTTTGAGGTTTTTGAAAAGTTTAATGACCTCGGATTCGGTAGCATCTATGAAGGCGAATTGACAGTGTTTGTGGTTACTACTCTTTGCTTGCGACGGATGGCCTTTTGTTTAGGGAGGGCTTTGCAGTGGTTGTGAATTTTTATTTTGGAGGAGCTTTATTTTATTGAGCATAGCCGACTGGATGCTGTCGCACCAGGCCTTTTGTTTATAACCTCTGTAGTTGCTGGGGGTGTGACTAATTCGTTGAAGATTATGAATATTTCTTTAGCTTGCGAGGTGGCCTTTGCAATCCTCTCGTTAAAATGGTTTGATTTAGCTATGATAGCTTTTTTTATAAAGTAGAGCTATCTGTTTGAAGAGGCTCTTATTGAGGTCGCTAGGCTCAGCTTGCCAGTTTTTCTGTGATTGATGCTTTTTTGCGCGTAGCGTTTGGAGTTCGTCTGAGAACCAAGAGTTGCAGTGAGGGGATTTTTCTTTCTTGCTTTCAAGTGGTGCTATTGAGTTTATGGCCTTTGAGTGTCATTGAAGATGTCTGATAGCACATTGGGATCCTGGGAGAAAGGGGGTGCTAAACAAGGCACATTGAGGTGAGGTCTGAGGTTGTCTGCATTGTTTTTCTGAGCTTCTTGTGGTTGCAGGTAGAGCGTGAGTGAGATTTGGGGCTGGGCGTAGTAGGTATGAGGACTTCAATGCAAGTGTGGTCTGTCCAAGGATAGGCGGTGTTTGAGATGATGGAAGCACAGTTGTGATCCATGACCCAGTCAAGGGTGCGGCCCTTAGAGTGGGTTGGGGTGAGTACTCCTTGTGAGAATCCTAAATCTATTAGTTCTTTAGCTAGGGTTGCAGCAGCTTCATCTTTAGGGTCATTCTAATCCTAGGTTTAGATCTCCTAATAGGAGGATCTTAGAGGATTTTTTTTGATGTTACTGAGATGGTGAGAGGTGGTCTTGGAAGTCAGCTGCAAGTCCAGGAGGAGGTCTATACAAGATGTGGATATTGATAACATTATTTGGAGAGAGCGTGAGCTTAACTGAGAGGATATCCGTGTTTCCATCCCATGTACTAGGGTCTGATAGCCTGATGGATAAAGAGTCTTTGTGGATAATGGCGGCTCCCCCTCCAATCCTGTCCGGTCTATCTTGTCTTATGATGGTGTAGCCTGGTGGAAGGGCAAGTGCAATAGCTGGGCAAGAAGCCATGTTTCTGTGATGCTTAGTAGGTCAAGATCCTGGGTAGATAGGAAGTCATTTATCTCTAAGGCATGTGCAGGTAGTGAGCGTACGTTCAGCAATGCACATTTGAGAAGAGGTGGGTATTGTATGCCTAAATGTATTTTAGTATTGGGGATCAATGTTGTGGTGTGCTGTATTGTGGGGCTTGGTATGAGGTAGTGCTGTGGCAGGTTTGAATGGTGAAGAGGGTGGAGAGGTAGTTTTTGCATCTGTTGGTTTGATATGTTGGCATAGTGCGGGTGCAGAGTCTGGAATTTCTTGAAGTGATGGTTGTGGGTGAACAGAGGAGATGTAGTGAAGTGTTCAGTTTCTAAGTGTATGGAGTCTGACTGCTGGGATGGGGGGCTGAGACTGTGTGCTGTTATGGATTAGTAATGAGGCGTGCGAGTTCACCTTGCGGGGGTACCGTCTTTTATGACGAGCTAAAACACCCAACCCAGAGGAAATTCCATATTTACATAACTTGCCATCTGTGCCCCGGAGTCAATATTCTAGGTTGTTCACTAGAACCTTTTACCTGAAAACCGAATATGCCCTACCCACAGAAAATGACCTCTACCTCTGCTCCTGTCCCAACTAAACGTGACTATGCTAGACAATCCTCCAACAATATTTGATACCATCCTCGCACCCCCATTACTTGCACTCTCCTCTCGGCTACAGTGTGACTAGGTCAATATTTCCACTCCATGGTCTACTGACTCTTGTGTCCCCCAAGGCTGCCACTTCGCCTTTCTGGTCTGCTGGACTCCTCACATACCGTGGGCAGGATATTTCCCAGGCTGGCTCCTGACAGCCTTTACACATGGGCACTTTCCCGGTTATTGAACTGTGAGGCGTCCCGCAGTCTCTGCAGTGGGGGAGAGGTGGCGTTGTGCTGGGCTAACATAGCCCAACCATCGACTCTGCTATCAACTTGTTGGGATGGTCCCCTGTATGCTTGAGGTCGCCTAGGGGTCCGTCTGACCCCAAGGGCCCAGCACCCTTCCCCAGAAGAAACGGGCTTCAGCCAACAGCAAGTTAGTACTGTGGTTTTATTACAAAAACCAACAGGGATCATGCAAGACAATCTGGTTTCTCCAGTACATCTCAACTTTACAATGCTTTCTCCCCGGTTTTGATGGTGTTTGGTGTCCTCACTTGGGCCCTTCCCAAAAACCTATCTGTGGTACCAATTGGGTGCTGAGGGGTAAAACATATAGACAGACCCTATAGAGGTTAGTCTACTGGTCCCCTCGTATCAGCTGGCGGATCTGCCACGTCCCCAAGAAACCATATTCTCCAGCATGGGGTCTGGCATGGATTCACATGCTCATGAATATTCCCCGTCAGGCTGGGAATCCTCGGTAAAGAAAAAACCAGTATCAGTTTCGTTTCTGATCTGTCTTTCGTAGTAATAACCAATCACTGGTCTCTGCGTCAAACTGACCACAGCCAATGACTGCCCTCTACCTAAGCACCGCCTCCGGCAGCCATCTTCAGATTTTTACTGCACGTTCATGTGTTGGGATCCTCGTGCTATTGCTCTCGAGCGTTAGTGCTATTTTTTTCACGTTTTTTCGGTCAAAAGAGCCTCAAGCTCCACCGACTCTTCATCCGATCAACGGGGACCCGTGTCGGATTCGTCTGCGCCCCTCAAGGGTGAAGATCTCGTCGAGCTACGCTTTTGGAGGACTCCAGAAGTTTCTCAGGCCCGGTCATGGCCCAGGAGAAGGGAAGCTCGACGCCCGGAAAGCTGTTCAGGGTCTGCCCTGGATGCCAGCTGCAGAACGTCTTCAAGGAGGACGAACACTCTTTTTGGGGAAGAGCCCGTCCGGCGAGAAGAAGAGGAAGAAATCCGAGCGGTCTTCTAAGACCTTTGAGGACGCCCCGGCGACAGGGGTCCAACATAAGGCCAAGCACCGCGAGTCCGCTGGCACCGGGAGCACCGAATGGTCGGGCTCTAAGGGCGCCAGGCTCGGCACACCCTCCCCGGCACCAGCAACCACGAGCCAACGCTCTGGGTCGGGTAAGAGGAAGGCCGAGCACCCGGCGAGGCTCCTGGAGAGGCCCCGGTCGAGCTCGAAGGCGGAGGGGGAGCGAGGCACTGTTTCCCCCCCCCCCCCTTAAGGATAAGGCGCTGAGCGCACCTAAGGTGGTGAAGGCCTTAATCCATCCGGCCAAGCCCTCTATCGAAACTGTCGCGGCGGCCCTGGCTCAGCCTGTGGAGGCTACACCAGTGGTGGCGACCTCGGGGCTCAGTCTCCCTCCCACCTCGGAGGGAGTCCTCTTTTGTGCCCATCGATGGGACCCCCGTGAAATCCCCCGTGGGGAAGAAAAAGGGGGGGGCCTCGGCGTGGAAGAAGACCGGCCCGTCGGGATGGATCCCGACGCAGGTGACGACGACATCGTCGAGGGTACCGACGGGGCCCCTGATCGCCCATCGGATTCCCCTCTGCCAGCGCCACAAGACAGCTCGGCGGCCATTTTGTTGGCTATACAGTCCTTATGCTCAGAGATAAGGACGAGACTACCGTTGCCGACGGACCCTCTCCCGTCGGGGGACCCAGAACCGGGACCTTCTGGGGTTCCCCCTACCAAGAAAAGAAGGATCCACCCTCCTCCTCCTTTTCAGCCGTCGCGCCCCTTCCAGCCCTCCTCCCCGTCCACCCGAGGGGATGATACGGGGACTGACACGGCAGCGACGGGTACGGACGACGAGGATGTACCGTCGTCGCCTCCCACCAGGGCTTCTCCGCCCGACGAGATTGGATCGTTCCACTCCATGATCACCAGGGCATCCGAGCTTTCCCAACTCTGCCCTGAGGAGAAGAAGAAGGAAGGTTTCCTTTATCAGCGGCGCGAGGCCAAGAGGAAGACGGTCCTCGCAGTGCCTCTATTGGACGACATTTGGGATGAGGGCCTCACCCTCCTCAAGAACCCTTCCACGACGCCAGCTAGAAGAGACCGGTACGAGAAAAAGTACCGGGTCCCGGACACGGCCCCCCTGTGCCTCTGGGCGCAGCCTACCCTGGACTCCGTCGTCTCTGCGGCGGCCAGGAAAAAAGCAGGGGGCGGGGGGGGTGCGGCCTCCACATCGACTTCCCCACCGGACGGCGAGGGAAAGAAATTGGACGCTATGGGACGCAGAGTCATCTCGTCTGCAGCGACGACGATTAAAGCTGCCAACGCCTTGGCTATCGTGGCCCGATACGACAGGGAGCTCTGGTACAAACTGGCTCCCCTGCTGGACTTCTTGCCGGACGACAAGAGGGCAGAGGCCCTGGAGATCCTGCAGGAAGGTGAGGTGGCTTCGGACCACGCCATTACCGTTGCGACGGACATCGCCGACACTGGGTTCCGCCAGTTGGGCAACGGCGTTTGCCTTAGGCGGCGTGGATGGCTCAAGGCTACGGACTTCCGTCAAGACGTTCAGACCAGAGTCCTGGACATGCCCTTCGATGGGAACAACCTGTTTGGGAAAACAGTGGACGATTCCCTTCAGGCCATTAAAGCGGACACCGAGACGGCCCGGGCCCTTGGAGTTCTGCAACAACGACGGACGCCCTTTCGGAGCAGCGGAGGCAAGGGCGCCTCCAAAGGTTCCGGCGGCGGTTTCTCCTCCTACCGTCAAGCGGCCCGCTCGTCGTCTCAGGAGGCCTACAGAGGACGAGGCAAGTCTGGCGGACCCCGCCGTCGTCGCCAAGGAGGTCAAGGCGGCAAAGCCTCGTCTAAGCAGGATTGAACCGGCCGTGGGGTCGGGCCCCCACCGAAGCACCCCGGTGGGAGGCCGGCTGGCGAGCTTCGTCAGCGTGTGGGAGTCCATCTCCACCGACCGTTGGGTGCTGGACGCCTTGGCCCGGGGCCCCGCGCTCGAGTTTCAAAGAAAGTGTCCGCGCGTCCCCCCCGTGGCCAGGAAAGAACTTCACGTCCCTCAACTTCTCCTGGAGGTAAAGGCGATGCTCAGGAAGGGTGCCATCAAACTCGTCCCAAAGAGGCTTCGGGGCTCCGGAGTTTACTCGAGATACTTCCTCGTGAAGAAGACGGGGGGGGATGGTGCCCCATCCTGGACCTGCGACGTCTGAACAAGTTCATCAAGGCGCAAAAGTTCCGGATGGTCACCCTCCAGCACGTCCTGGGTCAGCTGGAGGAAGGAGACTTCCTGTCATCGCTGGATTTGGAGGATGCCTACTTCCATATTCCCATCCTAAAGGGGCACCGAAAATTCCTCAGGTTTGTGGTCCAAGGGCGTCATTACCAGTTCAAAGCCCTCCCCTTCGGACTACGGTCGGCACCCAGGGTGTTCACCAAGTGCCTCGCACCGGTGGCGGCGCAGCTGCGCCGCGAAGGGATCCACGTCTACCCCTACCTGGACGACTGGCTCATCCGAGCCAAGACAAGGGAGCTCGCCGTGGTTCACACGGCAAGGACCGTCCAACTTCTCAAGGACTTGGGATTCTCCGTGAACTACGCCAAATCCCACCTGGTGCCCGCGCAAGACGCTCTGTTTCTGGGAGCGAGGCTCAACACAGTGTCCCTTCTGGCCTCCCCGTCGGAGGAGAGGACCAGGACCATCCTGGGCAAGGCGCAGCGGATGTTGGTGGCCGACGCGGCCAAGGTGAGGTCCATCAAGTCCCTCCTCGGAATGATGTCTTCCTGCATCTACCTCATTCCCATGTGCAGGCTCCGGATGCGCCCGTTGCAGGAGTTCCTGGACGCGCGCTGGATCCAAACGACGGGCAGCTTCGAGGAAAGGATCACACTCGACGAGGGTTTCCGACGAGCGATCCGGTGGTGGGGCACCCGCGCGCATCTGACGGCGGGCATGGACTTCCAGACCCCAGCCCACCAGTAGACAGTGACCATGGATGCCTCCCTGGAAGGGTGGGGAGCGCACACCGAAAATCTGCACGCGAGAGGCCTTTGGCTCCCGACGGAGAAATCCCTACATATCAACGTCCTGGAGCTCTGTGCAGTGTTTTGGGCCCTCAGGTCCTTCCTTCCGTCCCTCAAGGGCAAGGTGGTGAGGATCTTCACCGACAACACCACCACCATGTTTTACATCAGGAAACAGGGCGGAACCAGGTCCCCAGCACTGTCCAAGGAGGCGCAGGACCTGTGGCATTGAGCAGTCGCCCAAGGGATGTTTCTGGTGCCGTTTCATCTGGCAGGGATAAAAAACACCATCGCCGACTCACTCAGCAGGGAGCTGCGCTCGTGCCATGAGTGGGAACTACGGCAGGATCTAGTGGATCGCCTCTTCCGACGGTGGGGCACACCCCAGATCGACCTGTTCGCGACGGCGACGAACTCCAAGTGCCGGAGGTTCGCCAGCAGGTTTCCCCAGGCGAGGAGCATGGGCGATGCTTTCTCGTTCCCCCTGGGATGGCCTGTTCCTCTACGCGTTCCCGCCTTTGCCACTGCTAATCCGGCTCGTCAACCAGCTCAAGAGGTCACGGTGCAGGATGATCCTCGTCGCACATGCGTGGCCTAGGCAGATATGGTTCCAGGACCTTCTGGACTTGTCAGCGTCCCCGCCAATCAAGCTGCCGGTGGACACGGATCTGCTCTCCAGGGAAGGAGGCGCCATCCTCCACCACCACGACCCGAAATCACTGAACTTGCAGGCCTGGCTCCTGCAGCGCTAGAGTTTGGAGGATACGACATACCGGCCG
Source organism: Ambystoma mexicanum (assembly GCF_040938575.1). Classification (NCBI taxonomy): domain Eukaryota; kingdom Metazoa; phylum Chordata; class Amphibia; order Caudata; family Ambystomatidae; genus Ambystoma; species Ambystoma mexicanum. The sequence goes on along the minus strand of NC_090927.1, from coordinate 1,236,350,136 downwards.
ACTGCAGAGAGGTTCTTGCAAAGGCCAGGGCGTCCTCGACTCTTAAATGCTACGGACACAAATGGAAGAGGTTCTGTCTGGTGCCACGCACAGAAGATTAACCCTCTACGGATTACGGCTCCCCAAGTACTGCCGTACCTGCTGACGCTGGCCAAAGCTGGACTGGCACACGCGTCCAAGATTCATCTTGCTGCGATCTCCCGATACACCAGAACCACGGGGCGGACGTCCTTGTGGTCTCATCGTCTGGTGAAAGAGTTCATGAAGGGACTGTTCAGATCGTTCCCGCCGGTGAAGGCTCCGGCCCCGGCGTGGGAGCTCAACGTGGTGCTGACCAAGCACATGGGACCTCCGTTCGAGCCTCTGCACTCGGCCCCGTTGAAGTTTCTGTCGTGGAAAACAGCGTTTCTTGTGGCCATCACCTCCGCACGAAGGGTGGGAGAGATCCAGGCCCTTTCCTGCAAGGCCCCGTACTTGACTTTTCACGACACGAGGGTAGTGCTCAGGACGCACCCCTCCTTCATGCCCAAGGTACCGTCGGACTTCCATTTCAACGAACCCTTGGTGTTGCCTGTATTCTTCCCGTCGCCGGCTGAGAGGACTTTGCACTCGCTGGATGTGGCTAGAGCGCTGAAGTTCTACGTGGACCGCACAAAGTGTTTTCGGAAGACGTCACAACTCTTTGTGAACTTTGGACCTGTCAATCAGGGGAAGGCTCTCTCGAAGGCTTCCATTTCCAGATGGCTCTCCGGCTGTATCATGTACTGTCATCGGTTGGCAAACCGACCGCTGCCTGGCCGTCCGAGAGCCCATTCCACCAGAGCGATCGCAGCTACCACGGCGTTCCTTTCTGGTGTGCCCCTGCTGGACATATGCAGGGCTGCTACGTGGACGTCGACGCACACCTTCACGAAGTTCTACTGCGTCGATCGGGATTCCAGGGAGGAGTCCAGGGTTGGCCAAGCAGTGCTGCGCAACCTGTTCGCCTGAGGTGAGCCTGGTGAGGAAGTAAGATGCTTAATGTTGAGTTTGATGCAATGCTTAATGTTGAGCCTTTGCCACCTCCCGTGGTTGTGCATGTGTGTACTGCTATGTATTCTTTATTCATGAGCATGTGAATCCATGCCAGACCCCATGCTGGAGAAGGAACAAGTTACTTACCTGTAACTGTTGTTCTCCAGCATGGGTCTGGCATGGATTCACATACGAACCCTCCCGCCTACCCCTCTGCGGCTCTTCACTTGGTCATACTGCCACTTCACGTTCTTCCAAATCTGAAGATGGCTGCCGGAGGCGGTGCTTAGGTAGAGGGCAGTCATTGGCTGTGGTCAGTTTGACGCAGAGACAGGTGATTGGTTATTACTACGAAAGACAGATCAGAAACGAAATTGATACTGGTTTTTTCTTTACCGAGGATTCCCAGCCTGATGACGGGGAATATTCATGAGCATGTGAATCCATGCCAGACCCATGCTGGAGAACAACAGTTACAGGTAAGTAACTTGTTCCTTACATTGTTGCAGAGTACTGGGCTTACCATTGGCTCTTGCCGTTTGCCATCACCCCTGGATTTTGGTCTTGTGATTGGCTGGAGCTTGTCTCCCGAGGCTTGGGACCCAGTTCAGTTCTCAGCCCTTTGTGCACATCTTCAAGGTGATGTGAATTGTATCACCTTTGCCTAGAAGAGTGTCTCACTCTGTCTGGGTTACTGGGATCGGCCCTCCTTCCCACCATGGATGCATGCCATTGTCTAGGAGGTTCAGCTGCATCACATGCTTGTGGACCACAAAACAGAGTTCTTAGTTATGCCTTTATGATGATTATTCAATTTTCCTGCAGCTGTTCTCCTTGTCGTCTGGAGTTTTAAATGTGGCGGTTTATCTATGACCTTGGGCTGTGACTCGCTCTGCACTTGTTCTGTGGCCTGAGACTTTCTGTAATTTTCCTTAGATTTGTTTCTACATGCTCTTACTGTGTTATGTAACATAAGTTGGTGATACGTGGTCCTACCAGGCTCATATATACTCCTGTGGTCCCATATGGTTATTCTCCATAAGAATCTGCAAGCTTGCTCAGGATCTTGTGCCTTGTGTTTCTGCATTTGGCTAATGAGAAAAATAAAGCTTTGACAGTATGTGTCTTCTAGCTATAGAGCTGTGTAAGCATGGTGTGTGTGTGTGTGTGTGTAATGCGGTGCAGGGCTGAGTGTGCTTCATGGCGAACGCTTCTATGTTGTGGTGTCACTAATGTCAGAATTTCCATCCACAATCTCCGATGAGTCCCCTGGTTCTGCAAAGATATGCACTTGATTAGTTCTGAATTGTTGACTATGGGATCCCTTTCTGTGTACGTGTCAGCCAGTGGTGCACTTAGGGTTCTTCCAAAATGGGATGGGTGACGTAAGTGTTTCTGGCTCCATGGCCAGTCATGTTCATGGGGGGGTGAGGGGCATCCCTGGTACCCTCTCTTCAGTACTCACTTGGGTGTACTGTAGAACCATATGGGATGTTCACACAACCTGTCTATCCTGGCATGTAGCTAGTGCCATCTCCTTTCCTGGGTACCCTCCCCACCGACACGCATTAAGCATCTACCCGTGATCTTATTTCATCTATCATCTCTACTCACTTATGTGATTTCTTTGGCTAACCAACTTTTCATTTTCCTTACAGCTTTTGTTTTATGCTCTTCATCTTCCCCAGTGTCTTCTGCGTGACCTTCATAACCTCCATCCTTTTTGTTCTTGATTCGATTTCTTGCAAACTTTCATATTGGCAGTGTTTCTTCACTTATCCCTGCCTCTGGTATTAATGACTTTAAATCTAACTGCTGTTCTTTCATCCATTGATCTATCTGTCAATATTTACCCCAATGGCAAACTACTGAGATCTCTTGTTCGTAGGGCTGAATGGAAATGACGCACATCAAAATGAAGCCAATATCCAAGTTTATTCTTCCTTTGACTCCTTTTCTGCTTCATTGACCTAGGCTAAAACCAAGTACTTTCATTCCCTTATTCACTCGGTCGTCTTGTGAAGTCTTATTTTCTACTCTTAAACTTTTAGCTCCACCTGCTTGTAATCCTTTGTTACTCTGCCACTGATGTCATTTGAGGATCACCAGGGATCGCAGCTGTGACTCCTGTGTGACCACTGCTGAAGGAGTGCAGAGGCAGGGCTCCTGCGCAGATACCAGGAAGTGCTCTGTGCTTCCTGGTTTCTGTTCTAGTCTGCAGTAGCTGAGGGGGGCCTAAAGAAGCAGCATCGAGACCAGTTCTGACTCTGAGGTAAGTGGAAGGAAAATGCGTTTTGTTGGTGTATATTGTATACATGTGGGAATGAGCGAGACCTGGGCTCTGAATGCTGTTTGTGTGAGTATGTGTATGAATGAGCAAGTGAATGCTGGGTGAAGCTTTTTGAAATGCTGCTGTGTGAATTCTGCATGGATGTGTGAGTGAATGAATGTGGGTGAGCTTGTGTTGGGTTTGTGCCAGCCTGGGAGGCGGATTTGTGCAGGGTGGGGGAGGTAGTTTAGGAGATATTTAGTATTTTTTTTACTGGGTATTTGTTAATGTATCATATCATATAGATGCCCAGTATAAAATGGCTAGACGTACTATCACCAAAAAGTCAGTCTAGGCACAAACACTTATGCTTGCTTAAGTATACGTAAGTGGTGTTACATGACAAGACTGGCATTTTGGTGCAGCCAGTCTAGCTAGAATATCTAACTGGTAATCTATGATGAAGGGACATAAGTGTCTGGACTGGCCTGTGGAGCAGCCAGTTGAAACATGTTTTCTTATTGTGGCATGGCATTTTTAATCGGGGAGCAAACATGAGTATGCTGTGGGTACTTGCATATACTGGCAGAGCCAATCTAGCAATGTTTTCTTATGGTAGCATTAGTGGCATTATGTGCAACGTGAGTTCTTGTATGGGAATATTGTCATATATAGGTGCCGTCAACATGGAAATGTATGGGCACAGGCAGTGTAAAAATGTTTTTACATTTGCATATATTGTGGAGAATGGCATCAAAAATGTGTTTGGAGAAGCTTTTGTGCACTGTTGGTGACTTGCATCTATTGGATATTTTTGTGAATTACCCCACAAAATGGGTTGCTGGCATTTTAGCCAATTTTTCACAAACTGAGTCCTGCATAATTCACCATTTTAACTTATTAAACATTTTCTCGGGGCGAGGTGGTGGTGAGAACCCCCTGAACCACCCTTGATTGGTTCAGGCACCTTTTGCTATGCAGGATCGCTTTTGCAAATATTTGCGCCCCAACAATTCAAAAATTCACCAGCTGCCACTGTGAGAGCAGTGAGTTCTTTGAAACCGCTTTGTTGGAAATCGCACTGTGAAGTTTGGCATTCTTTGCCATATTCACAAAGGCAAGAAATAATATTAGTATGTCTTTATACCCCAGACGGTGGATGCTTCAGATGAAGAGCTACTTTGAGTACAACTGCCCCCCCACACCCAAATCATGTTGCGCAAACATACGCCATGTTTTGAAGTTCCTGCGGCCTGGATGTTACCAGATTCAAGTAAAACCGTTAGTATATATCATATTCGCATGTGTAGCACTTATGACCGACTCACGATACCTCTGCTTTTAAGGGCTGTAAAAAAAATACCTGTTACTAGTACAAAATGTAGTGGTACTTAATATCGACCTTAGAAGTATGAAGGACTGATTTCAGCCCTGCTGAAATATGAACACGGAAAGTCCAGGATGGTACTTCAGGTGAGCTTTTAACTTGCTGAGCTATCCAATTGTGACACAGCGCCGTTTGACCAATTGTGCAGTTAAAACATTTAGAAGTATATCTACCCATCACCCTTTCATGCCCCCCCCCCCCCCCCTCCAGTCCCCTTAAAAAGAAAATATAGCACTATGGGTTTATTAGAGGGCCATGTCATTGTTACAGTACTTGGAAGCAGCAGGAATAGAAGTATTAAGTTAATGACAATTAGCCAACACATTAACACATTATGTGGTATTCACATTTAAGAATAAATGGCTGGTAACTTAGTTCAGCAGGTTGGTATTTGTGTTCTGCAAGTCACAGGTGTGAATCGTAGCAAGATATATTCAACTGTATGTGCCACTTAACATATAGCTCAGGGAGGTATGGTCCACTGCATATGTGGTCAGTGGCATAGAGTGCAACGCTGTGTGGGTCAGCCTCTTGGTCCTAATGATGAACCATGTACAGATCGAAACATGTTGAGGTGTCCTGGGCTCCTCAGTTTGTTCATGAACTTTTTGATTAAAATTGAATTGGGAGATATTGCCCCTATAAACCTGAACCGAGATAAAGGGTTCTTTGTTGATTATTAGTGTGTTTTGTGTCAGTTTGCTATTCCCTGAGTTATTGCTTACTAGGCCTGAAGTGTGCATCAATTATTGGCATACGTCTTCAGTAAATGGCCAGATTCGGCTATAATGGCTCATGCATGGCAGTGCCCCTGGCCTATGTTACTTCTACTTGGCCTACCTCTGTCATAACCTGACCCCTCCTTGGCATGTAAAGGCATAAATGTATTTGGTACCTAAAAAGTCTTGTCTGCTTTAGGGCCGGTTTGGTATTTAAAGATAAGCTTTGTTTTTACATCAAATGGTCACTTTAGGTGACCATATCATGTTAAATGTCATTTCATGTGATGTCACCAGGGCAAAGGTCATATGAAATCACTTACTGTGATTGCAGTTCCACTACCCCTGGCATGGCTTTTTGGTGAATTGATGACACGGATTTTGTTGTACATTTCTTAAAAAATGTACATATTGGATAATTTTCAGTGTCTTCTCATCTAGCCCCTCTGTGTCTGTACATTTTGATAACTCCTTTCTTCTCCCATGTTGCAGATAGTATTGCTCATTCCCATCCTACATCTGCTCCAGCTGATCCACTTCCAATTTCTTTGGATAAAGTTGTTCCTCCATTTTCTCCTTCACCACTGCCTTTTTCCAGCTTCCTTTTGCTACTGAAGTGATAGAACCTGAGGAGAGTGGGTGTTTCCGGGCCTTTGCTTGGGCTTTAACATAGCCCCAGGGGCATTGCCTGACTGGCAATTCCCCCGCCCCTCAAAGTTCTCTTGCTATTAGTACCCTTGCATGTTGTACCGGGGGTACTAATAGAGTGTTTCTCTCGAGTTGACATAGCGTTGCAGTGTTTTCTCAACTTGAGAAAATAGTCAGCCAGGGAGTGTATGGAAGGGACTAAAAGTGTGTAGTCCCTTTTCCATGGTTGCTGGGGAAGAAGGGGATGGAGTAAAGTACCCTGTGCTCTGAACAGAGTGGTCAGGTAAGTCTTACCCGGCCAGGGCCAATCGGATCGTTTGTAACAATCTGATTTTCCCTCGCTGGGTATTGTTACTTTAATGAAGAAAAAAAACTTAATTGGACGTTACTGAACTAGCAAAGTGTTCTCCATCTCACTCTTGCTTATCCAAGATTCTAGAGCCCATTGTTAATTCTGAACTTAACTGAATCTTCATATTCCTTCAGATCAATCTGGATTTCACCTGGGTCAATCCACAAACTGTCATTCTGTTTCCAATTCTCTTCTAAATGCTCCTCATTTAAAACTAGCTTCTATACTGATTCTGTTAGATCTTTGTTCCTCTTTTGATACAGTAGATCAACTTATGTTTCTCTCGAATTTTCTTTTCTGGGTATTTTGGGAATTACTTTTCAGTAGTTTTCTTTTTTTCTTGTCGAAGGTTGTGGCATCTAAGAACAATCCTTCATCTCCTTTTCCTCTCCCTTTTGGAGTAACCCAGGGGTCCGTAGTTGGTCTTTTTCACTCTTATTGTTCATCTCTGGCTTCTATGATTTCTTCTCACGGTTTTCAGGCAAATGGACACATTTTCCTTTCTTTTCCTCATTCAATGACATTATCCATTATCTGTCTGCTTGCCTTTCGGCTGTGAAAGATTGCATGTCCTTGCAAGTCCTGTCTTAACCTGACGAAAACCAATTATTCTCTACCCTGCATCTTATATTAACTTTCCACTGCTTAGCCTTCGGGTAGATCCTTATGCTCCCATCTTGGGTTGTATTTTTGATGCTACCTTTTTCTCTTCAACATCAAATTTCTACTATTGCTTAATCGGTTGAGTTGTATCTTTACAATAAGTTAGCAAGTGACATTATTACAAACCTGTGTTCTGTCTTCTATTGCTGTGCTCTACATATGGGTCTTCCACCTTATGCCCTTGTTCCATTACGTTCTGTCCTTCATGTGGTAGTTAATTGTTTGGACTACAACATTCCAAATAGTTATTTTATTGCAACTTCAAACTAGATTTGAGTTTCATTTTCTTTGTTTAGTATTTAAATGTGTACATGTTTTGGCTCCAGATTATATTTGGTTTACTTTGTTTCTTTATATTTCACTCGCCCCCACCCCAAACTCTCTACATAGGGTTCTTCATGTGCTTTCTTTCTGTTCCTCGCCCCCCCCCTTCTCCCTATGTTCATCTCATTTTTGTTTCAACGACTTGCTCCCAAGCTATGGACCTCGATCCTCCGGATATTTGCTCTTGTCTGGTGTTAACATGGATTTCTAAACTCTGACCTGGTGGGCAGAAGTTTAAGAGGCCACCCTAGTTTAGTGGTACAGGGGGTCTTTCTGGACAAACCAATCTACAGTAGCTCGGCAGGCGATCCTGACTAAGTTTCAGGAGCGGTGAGAGTGATTAGAAGCCCACAATGAGCATGCACAGTGAAACTCCACAGATTACTCTTAGACAGATGTTTCAGGAATTTACATTTATTATAGGCCTTATAATCAAAACACAAACCACAGTTAAAAAGAAACAGTACCCACGATTATACACTAACATAAATACAATAATGTAATTAGCCTAAGGCTGATATGGGGGAGAAAATAACCTTCAAACTGTAACCGCAATGGGGTAAATTCAACACATTTCAGTTTAGGCAGTCATTCATCAAGAATCCCTAACTTAGTCCAGCCCTATGAAGAGAGGAGCCCAGCGCTCAAAGTACAGTTGTGCGTTAATGCGCAGTCATCCGTAAGTGGAAAAAGTGGGTTGTCTTCAGCGGGCTGTAGCTGCTCAGGAAGGGTCTTAAGGTGATGAAGAATAAGTTCCTATTCCTAGAAGAGGGTCTACTCTTGCGGATAGAGCACCTTTTTGGAGTTTGGGAATACCTGGTGAGCGCAGGCTATGCCAGCCAAGGTGAGTATCTTTTGAGGGACACTCCTGCGTAAAGGATGTGCCAGGGGCCACCAGTAAATTAGGAAAGTACTCACCGACCCTTGACAGAGTCCAAACCAAACATTGGCAGGCTAGCCCACTTTGCCTGTTTCTGTTAACCCTGCAGTTTCAGGACGCTCTGGCTCTGTGGTACTGGACGGTTGTCTGTGACGGGATGTTTGCTTTTTCTCCTCCCTTTAAGGAGGAAGGTTTGATCTGGTGCGGCTCGGCTCAGGACACGGAAAGCAAGAACTGCAGGCACTTCAGCGCGGTTCGCCATTGCAGTGTGACACGGGGACCACAAATGCTTGCAGCGTGGTGCACGCTCATAAATCGCGACCCAGAGGACATAGGACAACAAGTTATGGTTGGAGAGGGCCGGGACCAGAAGCTAGTGATTTTTCTCGAGTCTGAACTCTGGATGGCAGCGTTCCTGTGTGATACCCTGGGTTTGAGCTGGTCAGTTCACTGGATGGTCCACAAACACTTCCGAAGAGGCTCTTTGCAAGGGTAAGTACGAGAAGCCGAGAGTAGTTCCCATTACTTCAAAGGGACGAAGCGCCCTGACAGGCCTTCTTGGTTCGACGAAGACATAGAGGTCTGAATGGACAACAGCAGGGTCAGAGTACCAAACCTTCCAAGCACGTCACCGGTGGTTCCTCAAGTCTGCTTTATTCTTAAGCATACTTTGCGCCTTCTGAAGTAAATTTACCTGGAATTAATGCAGAGCTCCTTCTCTTATCCAAGATTCGGTTTGTGCTCGAATCTCAGATAGCCATTGAAGAGCTGCTTTCTTGCATGCATGCCAGACCTGGGCCAATCTGGGCACACTTTGGTTCCAGTCATTCATGTGCACCAGAAATACTGGCACCGGTAGTGTGGATCGGAACCACAGTCTTCCTGGGAACTAAAACACATGACATGCAGGAGCCTGCAAAAGGTGTGGTTTTTGTGGGAGGCTACATGCCCAAATAAGGAATTCCCGGGTCTGTCGACCTGGGGGGTGGGAGGGAGGCAAAGGGACAAAATGGCCAAAGGACAGAACAAAAGACTTTGTTCCATGGCAATTTTTGGCACTGGCCACAGTATTCAGCCAAGTGTGGTATGGTCCATAAAAACAAAGTGAAAATACAAGTAAACTGCTGGCACCAGTTCGTCCTAGGCACTTGTACAAACGCCAACAAATCCTTAGAGGATGGCTAGGGCCATAAAACAAAAGGGCCCCTATACGCTGGACTGTAAGGTACATGGCACATAGATAGTTACCAAGAAATGGCAACAAAGTTGAAGACTAAGGGAAACATAGTTTCCCAGTACTGACAGCCTGAAGGACGTGTTGGTTTCCCCATAACAAATGAGCGAAAGCCCAGAGGAGCAGCTGAAGGCAGTGCTCTACTGCAAAAAGTCAGGTTAGGTACTCAAAACAAAAGCCAAATATTTGGGGGATGGTCCACAAATGGAGGGAAAATTGCACCCAAGCGATATCTTTTCTAACATCTAGTGAGTGAGCTATAGGAGAAGGAAAAGAAGACATGGGTCAATCTGAACCTACTGCTAATAAAACAAACGTAGCCTAGGAAAGTACTACTCCCCCCCCCCCCCCTGCCCCCTTGCTTGGCTTGTAATGGCTAGTTCCTGAACTCCCTCCCCCGCACACCTTTGGTTCTCCTTTTCAGGCCTCATCCTGCTGGTACAGTACAAGTCCTTTAGCCTCTTTTCCTAGAAAAGACTCTGGATCTCCACACTTCCTCGTCAGTTCAAAAACTTTGGTCTTCAATTGGAGTAACTGGTTCTGTAAACCAGAGGATCTGAACTTGGGTTTAGCATCTATTTCTTAACACCGTCCCACCCCACCCCCCAGGGTGTTCCTTTCTTGGGTGAGTGGATCTCTGGCCTGGCATGGGTCTTTAGCTCTTCAGCCTGTCTCAGCTTGGCACAGTAACATCCCCCCCCGCCCCCTTGGTGTCCCTAGTTTGTCAGCCATGCAGGGCATATCCGGTTTCTCAGAGCAGCTTGATTTCTTTGTACCTTCACCCCCTTCTTTGTTGGGTATTTTGTAACTCGGCCCAGTGTTGGCTATCTGACCGCTTTAAGACTTATTACTCTTTACCTTGTGGGGTATCTTGTGACTTCATTCATGCCATCAGGATTTTGTGTCCCTCTTGCTCCATGGCGTGTCTCAGTGCCTCACCAACCCCATCCTCCCCTCTGTCATCCGTTACCTCATTCACCATGGTGTTTTATTGGGGAGGGAGGCGGGTAGAGCGACATCTGTTTGCTGCAGAACCACGGAGCAAACCTCTTCCTGCGCAGGTCTTCTGCTTTGGTTCCTCCTGTCTGCGACCGACAGAACTTCGATGTTGGTGCGGCTGAATGCCAGTTTTCTTTCTCTGCGGCAGGCAAGTCTCCCGTTTCTGGCCAGTCAGGCTCTCCACCCTCCTTGAGACTGCAGTGTTCTGTGGGCTCTGAATTTCCTCCACCCAGCATGGTGACTGTGTGGTCCTACTTCCAGGATCAGTCTGTTCTTCAGTGCTCTAGTGCTGGCTTCCTGCTTGTGTCATGGCTCTCGCCCTCTTTGCATGAACCTCCAGTGGTTTTATGTTCCTCCTTGGAATGAGAGAGGGAGACCTCATTGGCTCTGCACTTTAGGTATGGAATTTAACTGAGTTAATGGGGAGGTGATGGGGGGGGGGGGGGGGGGAGGGGTCATAAACCAATCCAGTCCCTTTTTTAAAAGGGCCCTGCACACTATTTAACTAGTCAGTTCCCTATATAACCAACGAGTTTGCTTTCAAAGGAGGTTTTAATACAATCATTAGAGGGATTCCTGGGGGGGGGGTGGAGGATGTATTGCTTGCCTTGTCTCCTACGGGGTGTTGAGCTTTGCAGCCTCATTGCCCTAGTCCAGTCTAAAGCATGGTGGCTCCCCTTGGGTGAGAAGGGACACATTCCTTGGATTCGTCACACCTCGTCATTTTTAAGAAATGCTTTCTTTTGCAGTTCATGTTGTCTCCTTACTTTTAGTTATGCCATGACGTTCATTCATTTCATGCTTCAGTTGTCATGTTCCTGTGAATTTTGTACGTACTGTGTAAATGATGTGCAGTGCCTTGAATAAAGGTTCTATAGGCTGCCCCCAAGCTTCCCCACCCACTACCTTTATTCCAACGTTGCTGGTCTACCTGTGGAATAGCATCCGTTGCTTCTAATGGATCTAGAAGTAGCAAATTAATGGCAAGTGCCATATTTGGACCACCTGTCCCTAGCCTGCTTGCCACCCTGTTCAATTGACACCAGAGAACATGTAAAGTTTGCGAAGATCAATGCACTTCAGAAGATTCCACTACTTGACTCTCTAGGGTAAGAAAGTTGGCCCCTTTTCATTAGCATCTTTCTGCCGGGCTCACTCTTGCTGATTTTCACCATGCAGGATTCACTTCCCCTTCACAATCATCTGTCGGTCAAAGACTTTTGATGGTACAGAGGATTTTATAAAACCCCTGTATGACCATTTGACCTCTTGTTGCCTCTTCCCATGGCTTTCTGGTAACTGTAGTCTCTACCTTTGGGTAATCGCCCATAGTCTTCCGAGTGCGCACCCACATGGTGCTGGATGCCTCTTTTTGCAGGCTTTCCCATTGCTTTCTTTAAGTTTTCCAAAGTTCAAATTATCGGTTTGCTACTTTTTGTTCAATACAGCCCGGTTTCTTATCAACTCCCCCCTCGACTCGCTGGCTGTGATGAACTGCCTGGCTTTCTTCTCCTTTGAGTCAAGGTTGGAACCACTGAGACAAGAGTCCCTCCCCGGCTTGGTTCTCAGCAGAGGATGGTCTTGTGTACCATGGACCTCTACTGCAACATATGCTTTGTTCGTGGTCTTATGTTTCCGTTTGCAGAGGTTTCACGGACATGCATCGGAAAGGGCAAGGTCGCATCTCTCCTTGTCGCCCTCTTGGTATTCGCAGTCTTTCGCCTCCTATTGAACTGCTGTGCTGAGTTAGCTCTCGCGTTGTGCAGTCTGCTTTGCTCATCCTGTACTCTTGTGCTCCACCTTCTATCCCTTTGGGGATGGGAAAGGGCCGTCTGGTGTGAGTGATTCTGGTCAATTGCTTGACTCTTTTACTGGGACATGTCGGGTAAACGGCTCTGGTATTAGTCCGTTGTCTTTTGTGTTGTGTGAAGTGTTCGTGTGGGAAAAGCGAGGGTCGGGCGGGGGGGGTATTTTGGAAATTCCTATGTGGTAGGATGGTGTAATGGTGGTGAAAAAAGGGAGGTACAGCGTCTCACCCATCGTTTCCCACTCAAGGACCCCCCCCCCCCCCCCCCCACTGGTCCGCTGCCAGGAACTGGATCCAATAGTGATGGCTGTGCCCTGGTCACATGGATGACAGATCCCTGGGGACTAGCCAGGGAGATAGTGGGGTTTCTCACAGTACCCAGCAATAAACGGTGAACAGGTGCTACTACTGGGGAACCAGGAGCTAGTACATAGTGTTTTGCAAATCAAAGTGCAACATAAGATGCAAACCTTTTTATTTTTCATATCCCCCTTATGCTTTAAATGTCAGATGTGCCCTGATGCTTATTTTTAAATTGTCCCAAATGCATAGTTACAGTTGCATATTTGTTTGTTTGGCATTAGTTGGCCTTGTGAGCCAAAAGTAGCACCTGGTAACTGTTGGTGCAACTAGCCAGGCTCTTTTAGGCTGCAAGCAGGATCTAAATAGCCCCCAGCTCCTCTCGGTTTCGAAACCTGCATCGGCTAACCACTCTATTGATGTGTGGACTTGGAATTGGTAGATTAAAATCAAAGGGAATGACACATCCTATTTTATTTCAGTGGTGTTGATGCACAATCGAGTGATGTAAAACTGTACCCTGCACTCACTTCAGTAATCTAGGTGCTGATGTGGTCGGGGAAGAATGAGGGTCTTGCATAAGGGGCAAGAGAACAATAATCCAATAATGCCATGCTGGTAGATAAACAAGGTCTTTTGCACAAGATAAATGGGTTCACAAATGGCAGCTGAGATTTGGAGTGTTAATACAGGAGTTGCCAGAAGTATCTCTGCCCTGTACACAGAGGGGGCAGTTTATATTGAGGTATCAGTAATATGAAAGCACATTGGCCTGACTCCAGATGGGTGTTACTTAACGGGTGCCTTGATCAGAGAATACATTAGGGGAACTTTACCTGTTGGGGTATTTGGGAGCACTCTCAACGTAGTTAACCTGCAAATGTATTGAGCACGTGCAGGAAATGATTGTCTGCTAAAAGCTGCACCGTGGTCACGCATTGCTTGTCCCATTCCTGATGACCAGTTTGCTGGCACTGCAGGGCCGCATGGTCCAAAATTTAAATAGTCAATGCCCTGGCTCTTCACTGCACTGTTGAACTCTCGCATTCTGCTCTGTTTGCGTAACTTTTTTGACTGGAATATCTACCATTCCAGGGGTCTGCAACCTTTGGCTCTCCAGATATTTTGGGCTACAACTCCAGTCACCCTTAACCAGCATAGTTAATAGCCAGATAGCATGGGAATTGTAGTCTGAAACAGCTGGAGAGCCGAAGGTTTCAGAGCCTTGATAAAAGAATGGTGCCCACAGAAAACGCAATGTAATAATAAAAGGTCAGCAAAATAGTACAAGATAACAAAACCTATCCCCGTGAAGTAAGATGCACTGTCAGACATGTGACTGTAGGGTATTGGCTTAAAGGAATAGTTTACCCAAAATTGTTATTGTCCCGATCGTTTGTGCGTATTTTTAAGCATACTGTAATCCATCTTAAAACATTTTCCTATGCATCTTACCTTTTTAGTTTTCCTCACTTTTAAACATGTGGAAACAATGGGTTGGACGCAACCATCTTGTGTCAACCTTATCCATTGATGCATCGCCCTAAGTGCCCTTGCTGCAAGAATACAGATCGACTGCCCCTTAAACTGGCATCACTAGTCCAAATGATATGCTCCACCTATTTTAATGACGTTCGTGGCATATGTAGCCAAAATGCGCCCTGTCATCACCCATGCCATAACATTACTTAACACAGAACCAGGAAGATAGACGCACACATCCTGTCGGAGCGCATAACTTTTCTTTCTTGTCCCAAATAGGAGAGCACAACTTTATTTTTTAAGAAAACATCAATAGTCTGCAATGTTCAAGTACTTGTATGCAATGAACAATGTTTTTACCATACAAGTTATAGCTGGCGGACATCGCATGCTTCCAATGTTGTTGTTAATGTCCTCATGATACCCCAATTGCGATCAGTGATCGATCAATCCCTGTACGCCAATTCTTGTGCGTCTTTGTTACACCAGCAAAACGTTCAAATGACACATATGGTGGTCTGTTCGATGGGAAGATATGGATTGTTTTCACTTTCAAGTGCAACGCTTTCGCATCAGCATGTTTTTACAACAGAAATGACAGGTTGCTGATTATTGCTGGTACTGGCAAAGGGCAGATTGGTCTCTGTTGGTTGTCCCACAAAACTTTTCAAATAAGCACTGTTAATGATTATCCATTAATGTTGGTTGAAGAATCCATGCGACGGTAGCTGAAAACTATGGCATATGCAGAACGGTACAATATAGTTGTGTAGAAAACAGAATAAAACTATATATTTTAGTAGCTATTCTGTAATCGAATATAACCAGTTGCTGTATAATTCTGAACTGGATGAAACCTAATCGTAAACACAAACCACACAGAATGAACACACATGACAACATGGAGTATTTGAGACCAACATACATGAAAGTTTTAACACTGTGAAGTAGGTATAGTTCCCAATGGGATGGAAAACCAGATGCATCTGCTTCACATAACTGGCCCTACCAGAAAATAAGGGCAGCGATAGTTACGTTTTATGTTGAACCACAGACAGATGGCATTGTAATGGAACTGGTAAGATTAGCGATCGAAAAGAGAACCAAGTGCCCACGGAAAAGGTTCAGCCCCCTCTCCCAAACCACACTTTATGGTGCATAAGGATGCAATGTTGACAGCACAACAGGATATTCCACCGCACAAAGCGGTTTAGATATCGTTAGCCTGCATACAGGTTGTGGTTGCAGGTCTTTGGGGAATAATCGTCACAATATGGTCCATCTACCAAACCATAACTCTGCACATTGGTGTTCAAGGCCGGTAAGCAATATGTCCCAAAGAAATCATACTTTTATTCACTCCTATTTAAACTATACACACATCAATCATTACTAGACAAAGTGAGTTACACACAGGTTTTTTATAGTGCAGTATAAATATCATTCAACATAATGTATTGTGCCAATTCTTTTGGTCAAATCGCACTTTTGCACGTCGCTGAATTAGTCATTATGCATACAGCACACAATCCATTTTTAATTGCACATATATTATGTATAGCTGGGCTTACATAATTTCAGGAAGTTCCATTCTCTCAATGTCACATTGACTAAATGCTCCGAACAACAAATTGCAGAAATGGAAACTACATTTTTATATGTCCACTTTCAATATATTAAGTGTTAGTTTTTGTGGGTATTCGACATATTGTGTCCTTCGAACAGTTGCTGATTTTCTCTCAAAGCCAAATGACACTACCATCCCGTTTTCACTGACTGCAGCCAGAGACGAGTAGGTTTTGATTTTTTGTGAAAGAATGCCACAAAAAATACTGGACAAGACGCTGCTTTGGGCAAGTGGTTCAGAAAACCAAAGACAGTTAGAAACGGCTATGTAAAATGTTTTGCCACAGGACAATCCAGAAAGGTATGTGTTCCTGCTACCTCCGGTGATATTTTTATTTATTTTGCTATTTGTATACCGCACCCAACACAGACATCTGAGTGCTGTTTTTAGTAAAGAAGCATGAAGGTTACAAAGGTTCCTTTTATATACATAAACACTGTCATAAATTTACAGACACCAAGTTGAAATGTCATTTTAAATTGTGTTGATGAGGAAACCGTACTGTAGTGGAGCCTGCTCGTGACTATTTTAGTAGTTCCTGTGAGAAGAGCCAGGTTTTCAACTGTTCATGGAAGGTCCAGAAGGACGACTCTTCTGATCTTAGTGTGGCAGGTAGTGTATTCCAGTGTCTCCCCTCTATCACTGGGAAGCTGCCTCTGTCTTTCTGAAATTTAAATCGAGGGGTGGAGAGCAAATGCATGTGTGCTGAGCGCGTGGGCCTGTTGGATTGAAAGTTAGTGACTTTATGTGCCAGGTATTTGGTTGCTGACTTGTGTAAGCATTTATGCGTCCATGTGAGTGTTTTAAATAGGATATGCGCCTGACTGGGTAGCCAATGTGAGTTCCTTCTCGTCAGGGATATGTGTTTTTTACAAAAAAAAAATGTAGGGATGTTTAGAGCTGCTCTGAGGGTGTTATTTTGTATAACCTGTAACTTACTGATATTGTGGTTCTTAGTGCCAGCGTAGAGAACATTGCAATAGTCCAGTCTAGACAAAATGAGGGCTCTAGCTAGAGTGATGTAACTGTAGGAAGGGCCCGCCTGCGTTAATTAGCTTAGATGTGTAAGCTGCTGCCGGCGCTGTGGCATTGACTTGTTTAGTTAACGTTGGGGCCGAGTCCAAGTAGAAGCCTAAAGTTTTGACTTCCTTCGACACCTTGATGGTGATATCAGCTCTATAAGAAAATTAAATCGAAACTCCACCCCTCCCTCGTCCAGCACTGTTTCATGGCACACAGCATGGAATGTGTGGGTCAGTGTGACTGTATTTCTTCCTCCCTTCCCCCCTGGCACCAGCCCCGAGCCTCCCAGATGCATGCCATTGTGATGTAGTAGCAGGCTTGGCATGTTATCGTAGTTTTCACAATGTAACTTATGAGACCTGACCTTCACGCCATGGAGAGATGAGCCCAACTGACCCACGTGGGAAATGACAGGTGGCTGAGAAACAAACCAGTTGTAGCATGGCATCCCCTATGGAGCATGATCATGTTAAACTATCTTACCAATCAACTGTGCAGGTTCAAACCCTATATGTGATGTCATTACTGATGCTGTGGCCTCTCAAATTGCAACAGTTGTTCTGGAGTCAGAAAATTCTCGAGTAGCAGAGTCCTTTGCTGATATTTTTTGTATTCTGTACAATTAAACCTTGTTATCCTGTCGCTTGGCTTCTTTCCCTAGAGGGTTGTATTCATTCTGGCGTGAGCGTAACCGGGAACTGCCTTCAATTGCATGGCGCTTACTGTAATTCATGGATGTCCGTTCATACTCCCTTGCGCAACTGAGGGGCAGCCCTCTCTACCCTCATGCGAGACAGGTGACTGTCATGATCTCTGCTTCCAAAAGGTCAGGGTTTTCCCAACTCCCTTGGAAGCAGATCCATAACCCAGGTTCCGAGTGCCAACCAGTCCCAATTGGGACCTTTTGGACCCAGCCCTGGCGCCAGTGGCACCAGGCTCATAAATATTCCCAGCGTTGGAAGCGCTGGGCTCATAATGCTTGGGTGGACTTACCTGCAGCAGACCATGCTGCTTACTTGCCTGCCAGTTGAGCCTCTGATCCCCTTCTGTTTGGAACTACTTTTCCTGTTGGGTGGGGCTGGAGCCACTCCCTAGATTCAGAACACTGGAACTCTTCTGGAAAGCAGGAACTCTTTTCTTACCTAGGCGTGGCTGTGGAAGGAGACACCGAAGCACTACAGGAGGCTATTTAAACCACACCCAGTGGATGAATCTTGCTTTGCGTTATTCTGCAACCTCTGCAGCAGAACGCTCATCGTGTCTTCTGCATCCGGTCCTGGGCCTAAGGAAAAAGGCTTACCATCCTGAATCCAGTCTTCAGCAACACCTATAAAGACAAGAAAGAACAGGTTAGCATTCCGGCATCTGAAAGGCAAAGGCTTACCATCCTGAATCCAGTCTTCAGCAACACCTATAAAGACAAGAAAGAACAGGTTAGCATTCCGGCATCTGAAAGGCAAAGGCTTACCTACTCTTCGTGCGCTCCGGAGGTCTTCATACTGCATTCCGGCATCTGAAAGACAAAAGCTTACCAACTCTTCGCACGCTCCGGAGGCCTTCGGCGCTGCATCCCGCATCTGAAAGACAAAACAAGGTGCGTTTAAAGACATTGGGGAACTTTAATACTCACGTGACATTACTCCTTTCCACATCTAATCCAGTGGGTATTGCGGCACCCTGCAGCCGCTCCGAACTCGTACCTGCAAAATAAAAAGACAGAGCGCATCGTGAAGCAGGCAACAAGCGCTTACTTACGTGCTTCCAGGCGCTTCTATTCATCACACGGGCTCCATCTTCAACTCACTTCAGCCCGTCATCCGCCATCGCCGGAACCCTGCAAAACAAGAGACATCATTACTAAAGACTTTAAAGACATTTGAATGACTCAAAACTTACCGTTCGTGCAGTAAACGACGGACAGCAGTCCTCTGAAGTCAAGAGGCCTGCGCTACCTATCCAGTGAAGAAACTGGTTACAGCACCCTGCCCCGAGGCAGATGGAGAGCTCGGCATTCACTTACCTAAGGTGAGAGCGTTAACCTTTGGGGGTCTACAGGAGAGGAGAAGAGGAAAGAGATAGGGACACCCCAATAACCCCAGTTCATTAACCCCATATTTTCTATCTGCAGACATCTTACTCTACACGTCAGGCATACAGTGCACAGAGGTCCAGCCCAAGAGCCAACCGGGTGCTACACATCACCTTTGGAGATACGGTAGTCGCCCAGTCAAGACCGGCGCCTCTGCGAGAATCAGGTGAGCGTTACAGAACACAAAGCCTACCGCAAAACTCTCGCCTAGGCGCTATGGAAACCTCGGATACTGACCCCCCAGCCCGGTTACTTGGGGAACTAAGGGCAGAAGTGCATGCAGCTCGTCAGGAAACGAATGCTCTAAGAAGGGAACTAATTATTTCCAAGGAGAGAACAGACAATCTTGCTAGACAAGTGCTACAGTCACAAGCCGGACAGACCCCGTTACCCGCATCGGGGGCAAATCTTCCTTCAACATCCTCTATGAATCCAGTGCAGATCAACCTACCTGGGAATGTACCTCTGGCTCCGCCCGAATCATTTTCTGGTGACCCAAAGAGGTTTGCAGTATTTATCAATCAGTGCCGGTTGCACTTCTTATGCCGGCCAGCAGCCTTTCCAACTGATCAAGCAAAAGTAGCTTTTGTACTTTCGTACCTTAGTGGCAATGCGGCAGACTGGTCGATCCCTCTAGTTAATCAAGATGATCCGGTTCTCCATGATTTTCAAGCCTTTCAGCTTAGTATGGAAAAACTGTTCGCAAGACATTCACAGGGGCAGGCCTTGGACAATGAACTTCTTTCGTTGCGACAGGGTAATCAAGACCTTTTGGCTTATATTGCATCTTTCAATAGACTAATAGTGGACACTCAATGGCCTGAGGACAAAAGGATTACGCTGTTTTATAGAGGTCTACGTGGAGAGCTCAAAGACGTTTTAGCCCAAGTAGTGAATCCCCCACAAGACTGTTCGGATTATATAGACTTGGTCGTTCAAATAGATCACAGGCTGCAGAACAGGAAGGCCGATCGTTCCAAGTTTGATGCTCGAGTATTTTCCAAACCACCAACTCCTTCCAAAGGAGTAGACTCCGGGGAACCCATGCAAATAGGGGGTCTGAAAGGTCCTCTAACACAAAGGGAGCGGGAAAGGAGGAAACAGTTGCAATTATGCCTATATTGCGGAAACTCAGGGCACTTTCTTCGAGACTGTCCGGTGAAACCTGCCAAGAAGGCAGTAGGAGCTGCAGTTACCAAAGTTACAAACTCTGAGCAGGGAAACGACCTCGCCTGACAAGAATAGAGGTCCTCTTGCCGAGCGTGAAAACCAGTTCCGTGACCTCGCATTTCGTGATACCTATGGTCCTCATTAGCCCTGATAATCCGGATCGATTACATGCAATTGAAGCTTACGTCGACAGCGGTGCCATCGGCAATTATGTGGATCATGAAATGGTTTTGAGGATGAATCTAACTCTTTGTCCCAAGGCTGTAAAGGACGTCATTACTACGGTGGATGGTACGGAGATAGCCTCCGGGCCAGTAACGCATACCACTCAAGAGGTGACGCTAGTAAGTCAAGATGGACACCATGAGAAGATTGTGTTCGATGTGATCAAGGCCCCTCAGTTTCAGATTATTCTAGGAATACCTTGGTTAGAGAAACGCAATCCTCTGATCGATTGGCGAGCAAGAACGGTCCAGTTTCCAGAATGTGTCTCTACTTGTCACCCTCCACCTGGTGTTGCACTGGCCGCAATTTCTTCAGAGACTCCCCAGTTACCTCCAGAATACCTAGAATACCAAGATGTTTTCCGGAAGGATCAGGCTAACTCTCTACCTCCTCATAGGTCTTATGACTGCCAGATAGACCTGATACCTGGATCTACTCCTCCTTGTAGTAGAATTTATGCCCTCACCGAGCCTGAGAACCTTCACCTTCGACAATACCTGGATCAATACCTGGCAAATGGGTTTATTCGTCCTTCCAAGTCCCCTGCTTCTTCAGCTTTGTTCTTCGTTCCAAAAAAGGAAGGAGACCTTAGAACTTGTATCGATTATCGCTCCCTGAACCAGATCACCGTTAAGAATAGATATCTGTTACCTTTGATCCCTGAACTCCTGGACCAAGTCAGAAAAGCATGCATATATACAAAGCTGGATCTTAGAGGAGCTTACCACTTGGTACGAGTAAAAGAGGGCGATGAATGGAAGACGGCCTTCTGCACCAAGTATGGGCTATTTGAATATCAGGTCATGCCCTTCGGACTTTGCAATGCCCCGGCCGCCTTTCAATATTTTATGAACGATGTCCTCAGAGAGCTCATAGATGTATGTGTTGTTGTTTACATTGACGACATCCTCGTTTATTCTTCATCGGAATCTGAACATCGGAAACGCGTGAAAATGGTCCTCGAAAGATTGCGTCAACACAAACTTTTCGTTAAGTTGGAAAAATGTGTTTTCAACGTGACTGAAGTTGAATTCTTGGGATTTATACTATCACCTGGCGGAGTGCGTATGGATTCGAAGAAGGTCGATGCAGTTCTCAAATGGCCATCACCATCCTCCGTAAAAGGTGTGCAAAGCATGTTAGGCTTCGCTAACTTTTACCGCAGGTTTATCCCCGAATTCTCTCGAATAGTCCAGCCCATCACTGCCTTGTTAAAGAAAAACAAATGTTTTGAATGGTCTACCGAGGCGGAACAAGCTTTCCAGGATTTGAAGACTAAATTTATCTCTGCACCAATCTTAAAACATCCTCGCCCCGAACTCCCCTACATCGTGGAAACTGATGCTTCAAGCCTTGCCATGGGGGCAGTTCTATCACAAAAGGACCCGGTAACCAATCAGTTGCATCCCGTGGCATTTTGGTCCCGCAAATTCTCGCCTCCTGAAATCAATTACACGATTACTGACAAGGAACTTCTGGCTATCAAGTCTGCCTTTAAGGCTTGGCGGCATTACCTGCTGGGGGCCCGACACACCGTTACTGTGATTACGGATCACCGAAACCTGCAATATTTGAAAACCGCAAAAGCCCAATCCTCTAGACATCTCCGTTGGGCATTATTCTTTGCCGAGTTTGACTTCATAATTACCTATCGACCTGGTACAAAGAACGGTAAAGCTGATGCCCTTTCTCGGATGGGAGTGGAAGAACACTTGATCAACCCCAAACCTGTACCAATCATTCCCGAACAAAGAATTCTGGGTGTAATCGCCACCGAATCCATAGAGGAAGTTAAGGATAAAGCCAGGCAACTTGTAACTCCAGCAGACATACAGAATTGGCATCTGCAGGGAAAGGACTTTGCAGTAAAGGACAACTTATTGTATTTCCAAGAACGATTATACCTCAGCACAGATTTACAGAAAAAAGTAATCTCTTGTTATCACGACTCTTTAATGGAAGGTCATCCCGGTATGGCCAAGACCTCAGAAAAGATCAAGCGCTACTTCTGGTGGCCGTCTTGGAAGAAAGATATCAGAGACTTTATAATGTCCTGTGGAGTATGCGCCCAAAACAAGAGTCAAAAGGAAAGACCAGCAGGCCTCTTACGCCCTATTGACATCCCACCTTGCCCTTGGCATACGCTTTCTATGGACTTCATCACCGATCTACCTCCATGCTCCGGATACAATACGATTCTAGTAATTGTGGACTTATTCTCCAAGATGGCGCATTTCATTCCGCTCAAAGGCTTGCCAACAGCAGCAACTCTGGCCCGAGAATTTCTCGAAAACATCGTCCGACTGCACGGTTTTCCTTCGGTTCTAATTTCGGATCGAGGTAGTCAATTTATTTCTCATTTTTGGCGAAGTTGCTGTCGGTCGGCTCAAATTGCTGTGAGACTATCGACCAGTCACCACCCTCAGACCGACGGACAAACCGAGAGGACCAATCAAACTCTGGAACAGTATTTACGCTGCATGCTGCAACAAACTGAAAAAACTTGGAAAGATATCCTTTGGATAGCCGAATATGCCTACAATAACTCTGTCCATTCGGGAACTGGGAAAACCCCGTTTTTTCTTTAGTACGGCAGTCACCCTCGAACCTTGGAGTTGGATCCCCTCCAAGATCTTGAAACACCAGCAGTAGACTACCTGCATTCTACAATCACCCAAGCCTTTAAGGAAGCTGTTTCTCACCTTCAAAGGGCTAAAGAACAATACAAGAAAGGAGCAGATCAACATCGGAAGGAAGCCCCTCACTATCAAGTAGGGGATCAAGTCTGGTTATCCACCAAATATCTATCTCTAAAAGGGCCACGCACATTCAACCCAAGATACCTTGGTCCCTATTCCATCACTACCATAGTAAACCCAGTAGCGGTCAAGTTGGACTTGCCCCCGCACATGAAGATACATCCGGTCTTCCACGTCTCTCTATTAAAACCCGTGCAACCTCAAACCCGACTAACCAAATCTCCAAAACCTATCCTAGTTGATGGAGAACTCGAGTTTGAAGTAAAAAGCATTCTGGACTCCAAGATCTCCAAATCTAAACTATTCTACCTAATTGACTGGAAAGGCTACGGCCCCCAAGAGAGATCCTGGGAACCTGCTGAATATGTCCACGCTCCTCGCCTAATCAAAAGATTTCACCGAACATTTCCTGACAAGCTAAAACCCCCGCAGAAGCCCGGTTTGGGAGGGGCCTTGAGGGGGGGTACTGTCATGATCTCTGCTTCCAAAAGGTCAGGGTTTTCCCAACTCCCTTGGAAGCAGATCCATAACCCAGGTTCCGAGTGCCAACCAGTCCCAATTGGGACCTTTTGGACCCAGTCCTGGCGCCAGTGGCACCAGGCTCATAAATATGCCCAGTCCCAGCGCTGGAAGCGCTGGGCTCATAATGCTTGGGTGGACTTACCTGCAGCAGACCATGCTGCTTACTTGCCTGCCAGTTGAGCCTCTGATCCCCTTCTGTTTGGAACTACTTTTCCTGTTGGGTGGGGCTGGAGCCACTCCCTAGATTCAGAACACTGGAACTCTTCTGGAAAGCAGGAACTCTTTTCTTACCTAGGCGTGGCTGTGGAAGGAGACACCGAAGCACTACAGGAGGCTATTTAAACCACACCCGGTGGATGAATCTTGCTTTGCGTTATTCTGCAACCTCTGCAGCAGAACGCTCATCGTGTCTTCTGCATCCGGTCCTGGGCCTAAGGAAAAAGGCTTACCATCCTGAATCCAGTCTTCAGCAACACCTATAAAGACAAGAAAGAACAGGTTAGCATTCCGGCATCTGAAAGGCAAAGGCTTACCTACTCTTCGTGCGCTCCGGAGGTCTTCATACTGCATTCCGGCATCTGAAAGACAAAAGCTTACCAACTCTTCGCAAGCTCCAGAGGCCTTCGGCGCTGCATCCCGCATCTGAAAGACAAAACAAGGTGCGTTTAAAGACATTGGGGAACTTTAATACTCACGTGCCATTACTCCTTTCCACATCTAATCCAGTGGGTATTCCGGCACCCTGCAGCCGCTCCGAACTCGTACCTGCAAAATAAAAAGACAGTTAGAGCGCATCGTGAAGCAGGCAACAAGCGCTTACTTACGTGCTTCCAGGCGCTTCTATTCATCACACGGGCTCCATCTTCAACTCACTTCAGCCCGTCATCCGCCATCGCCGGAACCCTGCAAAACAAGAGACATCATTACTAAAGACTTTAAAGACATTTGAATGACTCAAAACTTACCGTTCGTGCAGTAAACGACGGACAGCAGTCCTCTGAAGTCAAGAGGCCTGCGCTACCTATCCAGTGAAGAAACTGGTTACAGCACCCTGCCCCGAGGCAGATGGAGAGCTCGGCATTCACTTACCTAAGGTGAGAGCGTTAACCTTTGGGGGTCTACAGGAGAGGAGAAGAGGAAAGAGATAGGGACACCCCAATAACCCCAGTTCATTAACCCCATATTTTCTATCTGCAGACATCTTACTCTACACGTCAGGCATACAGTGCACAGAGGTCCAGCCCAAGAGCCAACCGGGTGCTACACATCACCTTTGGAGATACGGTAGTCGCCCAGTCAAGACCGGCGCCTCTGCGAGAATCAGGTGAGCGTTACAGTGACATTGCGTGCCCATACTAGATACGCTACATTCGTGCTCCGACTGCTACTTGTGCCAGTTGGATGTGCTAGTGCATAGAGGAAGGTAGGAGGAGCCCATGAGTGTACAAGTGCTGGAGGAGGGTGTTCAGATGGATTTCTAAATTCTTACCTGATGGGCCGAAGTTTAGGAGGCCACCCTCGGTGTAGTGAAATGGGGGGAACTTTTGGACAAGCCAGACCAATCTAGGTAACTTGGCAGGCAGTCAAGACTAAGTCTCAGGAGGGGTGATAGTGATCGGAAGCCCCAGAATGAACACACACAGCAACAAACCACAAATTTCTCTAAGACAGTGTATATTAAAGATAATCTATACATTTATTGTCGACAGGACCAATAGATACGAGTACATTTTAGTTATACGAAAACAGTTACCACACCCAATACTCTACTATACAGCATGTATACAATACGGTTCCTAATGCGACAAATGAGGAAAACGCAGCCACATCCTGTAAAGAGAAGGGTTGGTTACCACGCTAGGAGCTTTGGACAATTTTTCAGAGTCTTTCCCTAACTTTCTAGTCCAGCCCTAAGAAGTGGGTAGCCTTGGGCTCAACAGTGCAGTAGTGCGTCAAAGTGCACATTCGTGTCGGTGAAGCAAAAAGCGGGTCTTCTTGGAAAGGCTGTAGAAAGTCTGGAAGGGTCCTGAGGCGAAGAAGAGTTGGTTCCCACTATTCGAGTAGTATGTGCCCTTGGCGGCAGAAGAGTTTTCAAAAGGTGAGAATAGCTGGGGAGCGCAGGCTAACCCAGCCAACATCGACTACCTTAATGGGAATATTCGCGCGTAAAAGTTATCGGTTGTGCCAGTGGGAAACCGTCTAGTGATGCAAGGGCTTGATCCATGTAGCCAACTGGAGCTATGGGATAGATTTTATGTCTGCAATGACATCCTTTTTTTTACTCCTTTCCATTGCCCTTTCATGAAGCTTATTGTCGACTGGACCCACCTCCACATAAAAAACATATACCTTATTGGAAAGATATATTGCATCTGCTAAGGGGTAGCTGTTAGGATGGTTTTTCTGAAGTCCAACTAAGGGCCTAGTGAAACCACGCAACTGAGGCAGTCCAAGACTTCACTCTTTGTATAAGCATGTACGACCTGAGTTCAGGGTAGCATAGACAGAGCAGCCAGGCTTATCTTAGAAGGGAGAGAGTGATGTGGAATCAATGCAAATGACATTTTAATACAAACGTTCCAAAGAAACACTATGTATTATGAAAATAAATGGTTTATTTAAATACAAGTAAGCCTGGATAAATCTTGGGGGAAATAAATACTAACACATTATATATGACCACATTTATAAAAACACACTGTGCTTGAAGATACACAGACCAAAGCATAGAACTCTATTTGGAACACCGAACAGTTAGTTTTTGGGAAGTCAAAACCAATTGTTACTTTTAGATTACTTTCAGTAATACCAGGGTAGTAGACCCCATCAGTTGTATTCTTGCTCAGCAAGAAATCAGTCATTTCAACTGGACCATATACTTTTCTGACCTATGAAACAGATACAGTATAAACCTATAACTCTGATTCCAGATAGCAGTTATTCCAGGGGAGTTGGACCTTGGGGGTGTAATATTAAATTACAGTTGGTTTTCAGTTCACAGACTAAGGGACGCAATAACTTTAACTTATTTTAGGATAACACAGTTACACTCCAGGTATGTAAAACCTATACACTTTTTTAAAGGAGCTATAAGCAACTTAAAGGCAGGTGTAACCAAAGATGCTTTTTGTCTGTCTAAAGCAAAACACAGTGTTACACTTTATGAATGACCCAAAGTTATTCTAGGTAGGTAAAACCTAACGCAGAGTTATTCTGGACAGGCTAACAGCAAGTTGGGGGAAGCAAACCCCAGTTGGGGTACACTTATACAATTATCCTAGCAGAAATAACAAAGTGAAACAATAAGCATTACTTGTGTGGAAGAGGCACAACCAATTCTCAGGTGAGTAAAATAACCTAATATCTACTTTCCAGAATGGCACAGCATGTCTAAGGTAAATAAACAAACCTTTTATATACTTTGCAGAAAGGTTAGAACATAATTTCTTATAATGTGAAGACAGTTTGAATCCTTTAGAGGTCAAGGTAAGCCTTTCGCATTAGTCAAAATGTTCAACAAATCACTGCCATCAGCCATTAATGGTAAGTTTGTCCTTGTAACATAAATGTTACATTTGCTTAAAATAAGAAAGGGGATACTTGGTATCTCCCAGCACTCCACATAAGGTGGGGGTGCTGGTCTCACTTAATAAAATGTACAAGGGATCCAAAGATCCTTTCTACCCTTGGGAACTGTAGTTCTCTCAAGGTTAACAGAGAAAGTTAAAAATGGAGCTCCTAAGGCAACCCAGCAACAACAAACTTATTGCTGAAAAGTTGTCAGAGGATTGATTTTAAAAGACACTATGGAGAGCCCAAGAAAATCACACCTATAATAAAAAGAGTAAGGTATTCTGTGAGTGTGGAAAAATGTTCCCTCCTCAGAGGTATAAGAAAAAATAACCCACCAGTAAAGCTAAACGTTCTGGGGTTGACACAGGTGAGGAAGATTTGTCATTACTATGAAAATATTACCTAACCGAGGCCATCCTCGTGAGTGCCATCTATTGCATGTTTGCATGGGGTTTTGGTCTAGCAGAGGGGTTGATGGACACCAAGGGGCTGATTCATGGAATGTTTTGTGCTGAAAAACGGAAATTTGTATGCCATTCTGCCGGCAAATCCCCATTTGTTAAACAGGGATTTGTGGGCAGAATGGCGCACAAATCCCCGTTTTTTGGTGCAAATGATTCCATGAATCAGCCCGCAAATCTCAGTGTACCTTTCATAGATGGGAAATATCCATTTGCATACCAGTCTTTCTCCCACCCAAATGGGCAGTCCAGCACCGAAGTGCTAGGGCAATTCTCTTCTGAACAATAGTACCAATAGCAACCCCAGACACATGGCTTCTAGACAGAGGAAAAGCAATATAAATGAAGGAAAGGTAAAAGATATACATGAATGCATCATAAACCTGCTTATATTGGCGTAAATAAATACTTTCCAATACATTATCTAGCATTGAAATTGCAAGTGTACTAGCATTAGATTGTTTCTGCACAAAAAAATATGGTTTCTGTACAATGTCCATACATTGTGGAACATATCTAAAATTTTATTGTGAGCAGATTTTGAAGACGGCTACAAATCCTTTAAATCTGGAAGTCAACCTTTCAACAAGTTCTGATTTTGGAGGACCAGGTTTGTTTGCAATGTTTTGTGGCATTGTATTGGCCCTGGGAACAAAGTCAGGGTCCTATCCATGAGTGTGCATGGCCAATGCCGTCGATGACAGATCTTTCCCAAATTCAAAATCCATTTCCTGGTATATTGGCTTGGCCACCCTTTGTTTGCTTCGTTTTGTGAAGGCCATGAGGTAACGATGCATCCTGAAAGTGCCTGCAGTTTTTGCTTGTTCCCTCCCAACATTCTCATTGTGCGCAAGTACAGCTAGTCTTGTTCTGGCCTCCATAGCGTCTATGCTGAAATGCAACCTTTTGGGCTTGTGCTTTAGGCACATATTATGGAACACCTCCAAATCTCCAGTATGACAGAATTTGTTGAGTCACTTCAGGTCTCTTGAAAGCGCTTTATCGTACAAAATGTTCTCAAGTGCTTTGTGTGGAGGGGAACATGGCACCAACCACTTCTTCTTGCATTCCTGCTCTTTCGATAAATGTCCATGTGCACATTTGTGGAAATGTTGGTTTTTCTGTCCATGAATGTACGTTGAAACAATGGTGCATCAATGAACGCCATTTTTCAAGTAGAATTTCTAAAGATCATCACAAGTTTTGGAGCTTCACCAAAGATGGTTTCTGATAGACTGAGACCACTTTAAAAAAGTTTTCCGAACCTTTTTTTTTTACCAGCTGCTGTAATTTTTTTGATTTTGTCAACGTGCCATACATCAAATTGATGCTGAATGTGTGGAAACTGCTCTCGCATGGCCTTGGCTAGTGAAACGTGCCCGTCAGTGGCTATCGGGTATATTTGCATTCCCCTGGATTCGAGATATTCAATGGATTTAATGAAAGCATGTTTCTCCATTGCCACGGATGATGTACTTGGCACTTTTTGTTGCGTGTCTCTTTGCATTATCGCAGCACTGACATTCAGCACTTGTTGTTGTGGGCTTTTTTTGCACTGACATTACTTTGACAATTTGGAGCTTGTGTTGTCATTACTATTGTCGATTTAGATGGCATGATATCCATAATTTGAGAGAAATGCAGCCATCAGCCCTGACTGCAGCAGGGTGATATGTAATTAGGTCTAATCAGTACTACATGCTATTTAACATTGTTATTCTCGCTTCATTTAGACTAAATATTTCTACCTGATGGAATGATAAATTTATATGTCTTTTTACAACATTTTGTACTAGTTTTATGGTAAATAATGTACTCATAATTTGTATACTATTGTATGTATTTTATCTATAAAATATGAATATGTAATTCTTTACTGACCTAGCTTACCCTTTCTGTGTGCATATTGAAGTTGAGATTCTTTGCACATTTTTCTTATTATTTGCCTGGTTGACCATTGCTCTTGGTTTCACAGACGGTGTACATTAGACACCTGCACGATGACCGAACTCCCAATAATTTTACTTTCCATGTCTAGAAGTGGTATGTGCAGTACTTGGTGGAAAATCCTGGACTGTCAGAATGTCTGTCGCCAGCTAGCCTGACACGTTTGCCAGAGAATGTATTGTCCATTGACATCTGTTCGAGTTTCCAGGCATGACTAATGGCAGGGAATACGAATTCCCTCTATTTATAGTACTGGGTTTTTAGCAAGGAACTCAAATACCACAAATCGACAAACTGGAAATGTTAGTGAAAGTCGCTCTGCTAAACAGTAAAGCTGCTAAACAAAGTACATTTCCAGCAGGCACTTTGCTGAGCATCATTTGAGCAGACCATGAAAATGTATTCTGGAAGTGGATACAGCTGGCCTGGATTTTCAGGTTGGTGCCTTGTAAAACATGAGACACATTCACCAATGTCTCCCTGCATATGTTCCTGCTTAATTTATGACCACATTTCACCATTTGTACAATCTCTAGCAGGCAGCTGTTGAATACAATGTATTTTTTCTCCTTTAATAGAAAATCGTCCTGCAGTACTGTCTTGTGACTTGACAGTGGTGGACAATTCCCCCAAACTAGGCAAACTGAAGTCGAGATCTTGAGTAAATTCCTCAGTCAATTGTATTGAAGCTTCAGCCTCTGTTCAAGCTGTGATATTTCGGGATGAATTGGAGAAACGGGTAACATTGAATGTTTGTTGGAACATTTTTAGAGGGTGTAGATTGTGTCAAAGGGTCAGCGAGCAATTGCAATGCATCTTCATTGTCTTAGCTTTCATCTAGGTGAGTTTGCACAAAGTAGCCATGGGCCATAGTAACTTTGTACAGTTCACAGGTGAGATTCTGACTGGACCACATGAAGCCTCAAATAGTAGTTGCTCCATTGAGAAATCTGTTGGTCATAATATACATTTCAGACTTCGCCTGATAACCTTCTGAGATGACACATGGACTTGATCGGAGATCACCCTGCAAAACATAGTGATTATAATGTCTCCTTCAAAGGTAGTTAGATTTGTAATCTATTCTGAATTAGGGAGGAAGTGTAATGTTAGAACCAAAATCAGAAAAGTTTGAAACGGTGTAAGGTTACATGCATTTCAGTCTCAAAGTATATCCTTTGTAGGATTGATTTTCATTCTAGCAAAGGACATGTAAGTCAACATATCTCATACTCTGGACTTTTTGCAAAGGAGGAAGTGATTGTAGTTGAAGTTCAAGCTTCCCCCTATAACATAGTACTTGTTTTAATATGGATGGATGAAAAAGTAAAATGAAATTGAAAAAATTAGATGCAGATGATGGTGCTTTCAGAGAGACACCCACACATGCCACTTTGTGTAAATAACCAATACTATAAATAATAATTTTCAATATGTTGAAATTCCAAGCATAACACATGCACGTATTCATTTGCATACAAAGGACTAGTACAAAATAATTAATAGGCGAGTGAGGTTGATGACTGTAAAAGTAATTGATGCAGAATCTTGCGCCTTCATTTTCAGAACATTGTCAGAAAATAGTACAATGGAAAAGTTAAATTAGTATTAGTAATGTGGCCACATCCAACGCTCTAAAATATCACTTGGTGCAAGTTGGTAGGGTTCATCATTGGGATAATAGACTTGTCAGTGGTTTTGTCACTGGCGATGGTCTGTGCTTCCATCAGTGTGCTCTAAAGAACATGTCAACCAACACATTTTGAAAACATTTTGGGGGGGGTAATTCATAGAATTCAGAGCAGAAGTAGCGCACGCAGAGAGGGAGCGTGCGCTAAACAGCATTCTGGTGCAACGCGTATTCATCGATTTCCCAAGCCATATGGCGCAGCGAACATCCCGCAGTGCCAGTTACGCCCCTTGCGCAAGGAAAAGCCATAGAAATCCCCAATATGGCGCAAAGGGCTGCGCTAACCCTGGACCAGCTTAAAGGTCCCCTACACTGTAATCTCGTGAAATACTTCATGTACCCCACACGTGGCAGACAAAATGTGTGAAAATGTACTCTCGCACCCCCTAAAATATGCGTGCCACCACTCGCGGCAGCCAAAACGCATGAAAGTCAAATCCTGTACCTCCTTGAATACGCATACTCCGCCTGCGCCAGGCAAATTGCGTGGAAAAAGTCCCCCCTGTGGTGTGGGCTGCCTGCGGGTCATGGGCTGCCTGCGGGGCATGCACGTGTGTATGGTGGCCCCCCCGTGGTGTGGGCTCCCTGCAAGGCATGGTCAGGGGTGATGGGCTGCCTGCGGGTCATGGGGAGGGTGGATGGGCTCCCTGTGGGGCATGGGGTGTATGGTGGTCCCTGTGGTGTGGGCTGCCTCCTCCTGCGGTGTCCCACTACCACGAGGAACGGTATATTCATTGTAGCATATGAGCTTGTTGCTGCGCGGGACCGCTTCTGCCTGGCATACGTGTTTCCAAATTAGCACATCTTTTGTGGCGCGCGGGTTTCCCCCTGTTCGATTCCATGAATACGTGTTAGCGCGCATGTGGGCGTTGCAAGGATTTAGCAGTGGTACTTCCCCCGTAATGCCCACATTTTCACGTGTTCCCCATTCCGCGTGTTTCCGCCCCCTTTTTAGGTGTGTGCGCTGCCCTGTGTCTTCACTGGCCGTCTCGCGCACATTATTCGGGATGTCGCAATGAGGTGTGCGCCACACGCGGATTCAAAGTAGATCTCGGGTAATCCACGTGCAGGGCCTTCCATGAATCCACAAACGGCTGTGTGGGTGGCTTTTGCACGAATGCGCTGCGATTTTTCACGCTTGCACCCCCAGTTTCAGGGCACATTAATTCCATGAATTACCCTGTATGTGACTTAAAGGGCACTGGAAGTTTTTACTGAGGGTCACATTTCACTGATTCTGGTAACTATGGAAACTTGCGTAATACAACTTTGATGGAAATAAACACAGAAGACTTTAAACCGTTCATGAAGTTACATTTTAAATACACTAATTTAAATAAATCGAGACATCATAGAGACTATAGATCATCGTCCTACATACCAACAAACATAAATTCATCGTCCACTACTCACCTCACCTGAGCCAGCGTTTGTCGGAATTGCATTTGGAAGCAATTTACCAAGAATTCTGGGTCGATGCTTTTTTGTGTACTTTGATTGTTCATACATATTGTCGGTAAAGTGCAAGCTGACGACGCAGAATTGATTGGCCCTCACGTCTCCCAAGACAGCCTGGGCTCTACTTTCAATCTCGTCCACGGAGAACCGCAATTTGTAATCCATCTTCGTAATTAAATCAATATCCTTTGGGAATATATACTTTACCATTATCTAATGTTTGTATTTTGATCTCAGTAAATAGCACATTGCATCACTGTGCTTTATAATCGAATGGAATGTTTCGTGGTCCATGTTTGCAAGCATGTTTTCTTTTGATGTTTGAAAGTTCAATGGACGAGTATTATGTTACAATTTGACCGTGTTCTTGACTCGCTGAAAAATTCAAACAACTAATTGTATATGCTCATTTGTATTTTATTTAGTTTGGTGATGTTGATAGCACAAACAAACTACAAATTGTATATTTGTGGCTGCAGCATAGTGTGTGAAAATCCCCTGTACTGTCTGCTGTCACTGGGGAATTTGGCTCGAAAGACACAGGCAGGAATTACTTGTCAAACGCAGAATCCAAACCTCCCATAAAGCCTCCATGTAAACGAACGGTAGGTTACCAGCCTGTACCACCTGTGAAAGAGAAACATAAATATTTTAATTGAATGAACCCGATAAGTGTACCACCTTAGTCGAAAATGCATCCTAAATTCTATGGCATAGTTCCCCATAGAAAAGTAAATTTCTGGAAAAAAAGTACTTGGGATTTGAAATATCGACAGATTATAAAAATGAACACCCGTTCAAGCCAAAACAGTTTCGGCAAAAAATAAATATTGTTTTTTAGATGAAAGTGAAGGACACGTAAGCAATGAACATTCTGATTTGCAATAAGCGAGAGAAATGTATTCAATTTACATACTCAATCCATTCGTCAGTGATCGATAGAAGTAACAACAATGTAGAACAACATTAAATGTTAGTCGTCTCAGTGGTCAAATTTACATCACATCTAGAGTATACTTAGTTGTTACTTGGATTGCGAGGGCGAACTGTACTGTTGCGCAAAGTTTGTGCATAAACACCATCATAATCCTCAACATGGACCTTGTGAGGCAGGCTGCCCCTCAAGTCATGCAGCTCGGTAACGGATAGGGGTGGT
This sequence comes from Ambystoma mexicanum, assembly GCF_040938575.1. Lineage (NCBI taxonomy): Eukaryota > Metazoa > Chordata > Amphibia > Caudata > Ambystomatidae > Ambystoma > Ambystoma mexicanum. The sequence continues at coordinate 1,236,316,358 of NC_090927.1, read as the reverse complement.
GGGTCTTCTTCGGCTATGTAGGACGAGCATCCAGAGTTTTCTTGGCAGCAGCAGTTCTCCACCTCGGTTGACATGACCTTGCAACGATTGCAGGTACACCAGGTGGAACCTTCTTCCATGCGACTTGGCTCAGGCCCATGCTCCAGTGATCAATCTTCCCAACTATTGTCCGATTCCCCATCGTTTCCTCTTTCTCTTTCCATTAGTTCCTCTTCGGAATACTCAGGCTCGTACTGGTTAGGGCTGTATTGTTGCCATTATACAACAAACGAAAGTAACTCAGTTCTGCTAGTGTAAGAACCTGCTTGTGGGGCTTTGTACTAGGAAAATAGCTGAACAGAGCAGAAACGAGTCACGGGTGATCAAAACTAAATACAGGGAAACGATTGAAAAAGCAATGTTGTCTGCTTAAAGGGTCTATTTATACTTGTTGAGAAAAGAAACGTCCAGGCATTTACATGGAGGCACGTCAATAGGTTGCATGCAAAGAACGTTTGATGGGCGGGCGATATGTATTCTTGCCGCAAGGGCACTTGAACTTAGGGCGATGCATTACTGGATAAGATTAGCACAAGATGGCCAGGGCCAACCCGTTGTTTTCGCATGTGAAAAAGTGAGGAAAACTAAGCTAAGATGCATAGGAAATGTTTTTAAGATCGATTACAGTACGCTTAAAAAGACATGCCCCATCGATTGGGACTTTATAATTTCTGAGCGAACTTCCCTTTAAGTGACTGACCAATTAAATGGAAGGCCCAATTATGTGATCTAGGAGAACCATCAGCAAGCTTGGTTTCCATTTTTTTCCTGTAGGCCTAGATACATTTCTTTACCATGTAGAGGGGACAGTCCATGTAATTACCACAGTGTCCCTCACCGTTAATTAGAAGCCCCAACTTTTTTAAAATTTATTTCCATCTAGTTGTCTCTTCCAATTGTTTCAAATAGCTAGGGCCCTAATCTTACCACTTCTTTTGTATACAAACATTAGGGGTTTTAGACTTAGCTGTGTACCTTATTTCAGAAGATTTCTTAAACCTGTTTACACACGTGTAGTATTGTTATGCGTCGCACATGTTTAGATAAGATATGCACACTGAGAAGTAGTTGTATCAAATTAATTGAGGTTGAATGGTAATGTATTTTTAAAACAATCTGTAAGCTGGTCAATATTGTCATTTACACTATTATTTTTGCAACATAATAACATGTACTTAATGGAAATGTGTTATTTCCTAAAAGTTTAATTATTTCAGAATCGGAGACAGCTATAAGTATATATAGAGAGCTTGGAGCCCATGTCAAGACTCCTGGCACAGTCCTGCATGTATTCCCAAAGGATTTAGATTTAATAAGAACATGGCTTACAAATTGCAGATTTCCATTGAACAAGATTGAAAGCAAAGCCAAGAATGTCTTGGAAGATGTGAGGGGCAATCGATTCTGCGTCTGCAGCATGCACGTCTCAGACAATATGTACGAAGCATCCCATTATACTAAAAAGCGTCCCCCCAGACGCCTTCGCAAATTACTTCCCAGTGCAGTTCCAACTATATTTCAGCACACGCTGGCTACAGTGAGTAGAAGACGAAGAATGTGTTGTGTGTTGGTATATAAAGAGTGCTCTCTATGCATATGTCTTCTAAATGATCTCACAAGTTAATGAATTAGTGTGGCGGAAAAGGTAACATGACTGTTTTTAACTTTTTTGGGCAATATTTACATCGATGTTGCGACTGAAACATTGTACTTTTAAAACATTTCACTTTAGACTTCTTTGTTTCTCCATTTTCGCTTTATTTTATTTTTTTTAATTCGATTTTATTCGTTTTTTTATACACAAAACAAGTCTCTCGAGGAAAAGAGAGAAATAAACATACGTGTATGCATTCAGTTCCACATTACAATGCGGTTTCAAATGGTTCAAAAACATTGTTTAACATCAACTTAGCTGCCTTGTTTGCATATTTTCAACAATTTACAATATACAATATACGTTCCCGCTCCCGTTTCCTCGTTTCACTCCCCCCCCTTCCCCCATCACCACCCTCCCTTCCTGGGCTGGCCTTGTGTTGCTTGGGAATAGAGTGGTCATGTGAATGTTTGTTTCCTTATGTGTCTGTGGTTTCTTTTTCCAATATGATCGGGGTCTCCTTTGTTTGGGGGGGGGGGGGGGGGGGTACCCTCTTGTGTTCCTACATTACTTTTTGGAGTGTATAGGGGACGTTGTCCCATGATGATGGAGGTGTTTGCTTGGGGGGGCGGGCAAAGATGTTCAGTCTCTACATGTTGCATTATCCCTGGCATGTATTTGTTTATGAAGTCCATCCACATGGTGTCAGTTTGTGTTGCTTTCCCATGTAGGGAAGCTGTTATTTTTTCCATGGTGCATATGTTCATAGCTACATTAATTCATTCTTTCTCAGTCGGAATTGTGGCTGACTTCCATTTCATGGTTAGGAGGGCTCGGCCGGCTAGCGGAAGATGCGGGGCCAGCCCTTGGACTCTCTTCCATTCATCCTCACATTTCTCAAAGCCAAACAGGATAATATGGGGGTCTGCGGTTCTCTGAATCCCGTCTAGGTCCCTAATCCACCCCAAGACCTCATCCCAATAGATCTTGATTCGGGGGCACGCCACCACATGTGCCAATAGTCTGTGGTTTCTCCACATTCACGCCAACACAGAGGGCTAGCTGACTGAAACATTTTGGAAAGTTTATATGGTTCATATTGCCAGCGATGTAAGAGCTTAATGGCATGCAACTTATATTGACATGATATGGAAGTTCGGGATGTCGCCTTGCATATTTTATCCCATGTTTCTTGATTGACCTCCTCACCTAGATCGTTCTCCCATTTTGTTCTAAGATATTCCATAGTTCCCCTACCTGCTTCTATCAATGTTTTGTACATGGCGGATATCAGGCCCTTCATATCAGTTCTAGAGTCCAGCAGTTTTTCAAAAGGAGTGAGTTCTCTACTTAGTTTGTTTTTCCATTCTGGTTTTGTTAGGACTCCCTTAATCTGTATAAAATGGAATACTGACAGGACCCCTATCCCCAAAGCCTGTGTTAGTTCCGGGAGTGTGATAAAGGATTCATTTCGGAGAAGTTGACCTACTCTTTCCAATCCCGCTTCGTCCCAAGCCTGGAATCTTTCCACATTGGGGATATGATTGTTAATTCCTGGGGACCATAAGTGGCTCAGTGGTGACGGCTATGTGGTGACTTTCTTCATTTCTGTGCCCTCCCGCCATATTTCCCATATTGTCTCCAAGATTGGATGTCCCCTTGATCTATTCAGAAATTTCCTTCGTGGCGACCATAACCAGTCTGAGACTGTAGCCGGGTACAAATAGTGGTTATCCATTGCAATCCACTGTGGCTCTTTCTGATTGCACAGGTGCGGAATGAGGACCTGCAGTTGGGCTGCTTCATAGTATCTTTTAAGGTCTGGGAGGCCAACCCCCCCTCCATCTTTAGGCAATGTCAAGGTGTCATGGGCTATTCTGGCCTTCTTCCCTTGCCAAAGTAATTTTAAAATCGCTTTCATAACCTCTAGGAAATAGTTGTGGTATCTTGATGGGGAGCGTTTGGAAGGGGTACAGAAACCTTGGGAGACAAACCATTTTTATCGCATTGAGGCGTCCTAGCCAGGATATTGTCAATTTGTTCCATCTAGCCAGATCTGCGTGGACATTTTCGAGGAGTTTCGGGAAATTGGCTTCATATAGAGTTCCTATTTGTTTCGTAATTTGTATCCCCAAGTATTGTAATTTATCATGTTCAATTGTTAGGTCAAGGAATGAGTATTTGGCCTCATTAGTTGTTGCGGATCCTTAAAGGGGGAACAGAATTGATTTGGATCTATTAATTTCGAATCCGGATATTTGACCATATTCCTCGAGAAGGGACATGGCTCTGGGAATGGAGGTTTCAGGGTTGATCACATGTAAGAGTATGTCATCGGCATAGAGTGCCACTTTGTACTCAGTCTGGCCTAAGTGCATTCCCTGTACGTGGGTGTCTTCTCTCATCCTCTGTGCCAGTGGTTCTAGTGAAAGGGCAAAGAGAATCACCGATAAGGGGCATCCCTGCCTGGTGCCTTGTTTTAATTCAAACCACTTTGAGTATTCCCCGTTTACAAACACTGAGGCTTTGGGTGCCGTATAAACTGCTCGAATTCCTCTTCTAAATTTGGGGCCTATTCCTATCTTGTACAAGACACTCATCAGAAAGTCCCATTCTACCCTAACAAAGGCTTTTTCTGCGTCGATGGAAAGCAGAGCGGGGTCATTGTTCATAGCTTGGGAGGCATGGATCAGGTGTAGGGTCATGCGCATGGTGTCGGCTCCCTGTCGGCCGAGTATAAAACCTACCTGGTCAGAGTGGATGAGGTGGGGCATAAGTGACTCAAGTCTTGCGGCGAGGACTCTTGTGTACATTTTTGCGTCTACGTTAAGCAACGATATAGGGCGGTACGATCCACATCTTTTGGGGTCCCTTCCCTCTTTTGGGATCAACGTTATGAGGGCTTTAACAAATGAGTCCAGGGGTTTTCCCGTTTCTAGGATCTCATTGAACAGGTCAACCAGAAAGGGGGTGAGCTGGGTACTAAAGGATTTATAGAATCCGGCCGTGTAACCGTCTTCTCCTGGGGACTTAAATAGGGTTAGTCTTTTTATCGCATTCTGTATCTCTTCCCCAGTTATGGGAGTTTCCAAATTAGAGGATTCCGTATGCGGTACCTTGGGCATGTTATTGTTTGCTAGGTAGGCCTTGATAGTAAGCATATCTGGTTCTGTTTCTGGGGTGTACAAGGTTTCATAATAGTTTGCAGAGGCTTCAGGGATGGAGGATTCACATGTCTCAGTACCCGGCCCTCTGTCTATTATCTCTTGCACCCTGCGTTCCGCTCGTTGTTCCCTTAGCCTAGCTGCTAGAAGTGCGTCCGTTTTGTCCCCCTTCTCATAAAATGTTTGCCTAAGTAGCTGAAGTTTGCATACAATTTGATCATGTTCTAGGAGGCGAAGTTCCTCCCTCTTATCCTTTGCCTCCCGAATCTTGGTGATATCTAGTGTGTCCCCTTCTCTGGCCTCCCCATCTAACTAAGCAAATTAACAAGGGGGGTCCTGGGAGTCCCTCTGCCAGACAGTAGTCCTGGTTACGAGAGACTTACCCAGAGTCTTTAGCTCACTATTTTTCACAGAGAAGAAATATCCCAAACATATCAGTCTTTGTCCTGCCCTGGGGCAGTCCAGCACCAAAATGCTAGGCAATTCTCCTCTGAACAAGAGTACCAACAGAAACCCCAGACACGTGTTTCGGTCTGGTTGGACCTCATCAGTAGGGTGGATCTGTGCCTCTCTAAGAATAGTGAGCAGTCCCCATCTAACTGACAGATTTCCTTCCAAAGTCTGCTTTCAATTAGAGCTCCCTCCCTTTTTTTTCGGGCCCCCTCTCTCATGAGAATCCCCCTCCAGGTTGCCTTTCCCGCCTCCCAGACAACTTGTTTGTAGACCTCTCCAGTATCGTTTAGTTTTAAGTATTCCGTTAGTTCTGTTTCCAACTCGGTTTTAAAGACGGGGTCTTTCCATAGGGAATCATTCCACTCTCCATTTCCCGCCTCTAGTCGGTAAATGTTCCCATTGTAAGTCCGCGATCACCATATCGTGGTTGGACCATGTGATTGGGGAGATCTATGTGTGTGTTGTGGTATCATATAAGTCTTTTGTGAGGTAAATATAATCAGTGCGAGTAAAGGTATTGTGTGGGGTTGAGAAGAAGGTGTAGCCTCTTTCATCAGGATGCATTTGTCTCCATACATCATTCATCCCATACACATCCATCATGTCTGTGAAATTTGTGTGCTCTTCTCCAGCTCTGTTTCGTATGTCAGGGTTGGTCGATTTACGATCAAGGGCGGGATATGCCCATATATTAAAGTCATCTCCTAAGATGACCTGACCAGTAGATTCTAGCATAAGTTTGGGGATTGTTCTGGATAAGAATCTGGCTTGACTGACATTGGGGGAATGTTTCGTAGCGATTGTGATAGCCACATTTCCAATGAATCCTGTCACTAATAAAGCTCTAGCTTCTGTATCCGACCACATTTTAGTGAACTGGAAATCTATCCCCTTCTTGATAAGGATTCCCACTCTGCCTTTTCTCAGCGGGCCCGAGCCCCAGAATTCTATCCCGTTCCGTCTCCCCAGTACCGCCCTCTCATCCCTCTTCATATATTTAGTCTCTTGTAGAAGGAGAATATCAATATTCCATCTGCGGAATTCTCTGAACACCAGCGACCTCCTGGTCGGTGAGTTAAGTCCCTTGACATTGAGTGTACCCACCCTTATGGAGCCCCTCGTGTAGGATTTAGCGGTCATCATAATTATAGAGTCTCAAAATATATATAGCGTGTGACCGTATCAACCAAGACAACATTTTCTCAATTAACCACATTACATTTCTACTTACTTTATATTCTGCACTGACCCTTTTCTTATTGTTTTCCAATGCCTCTGTTTCCCCTCCCACCTCCCTTCCCCCAGTTTGGTGGCGTCCGATCGAGCACAGTTAAAAGCACTGGCCCGTTATCGAACCACCGGTGGAGACCGTTGCCTTTTTTGGTCTTTTTACCAAAATAAAATCGTTATAACGAATGAGCCCCTCCCTAACCCCCCATTGAAATCATTGTTCAATTTAAAGTCAGACACTTATCTCTGAGGTATTTGAACTGTATTCGATCCCTTTGGAATCAAGAGACATTCCAGTTAAGTGTACCTTGTTCTCTGGATGCTATTGGCCCCTGTCAGGAGAGAAGTTGCCTCTACGATATTTCCTTGAACCTTTTACCTTTCTCCTCCTCGGGCCTTGAAACCGCCATCTTCTTTCATTCTTCATTGTTTCATCCCGATCCTCCTCTTGTACGCCTAACAAATCTGATATACACGCTTTGATTTCTCTCTCCGAGCTCAGCCTGATCTTCGAGCCTTTGTGCTCAAAAGAGAGGGAGAAGGGGTATCCCCATCTATAGTGCGTGTCCCTTGCCTTGAGCCATTTTGTGAGGGGCGCACACATTCTTCTGAGGGCTAGAGTCAGGGCGGAGAGGTCCTGGTATATCGTTATTTGTGCTCCACCCAGGGTAATGGTACCCCCATTCCTCGCCTTTTCCAAAACCCGGGCTTTGTCCTGGTATCTGAAACTTGGCAAGGACTGATGATGTCCTGGAGTTTTTCTTTAAGATCCTCCTCCGTTTCCCCGTCTTGTTCTGGAATCCCGAAGAAGCGTAAGTTATTTCTTCTCTCCTGGTTTTCCAAATTGTCCATTTTGAGTTTGAACTCTTCTTCTCTGCTCCAAGTCTGTTATTCTGTGGGCCAGTTGTGTCTCCAATGTGTCTATTGAAGCTTGATTGTTCTCAACTCCTTCCAGTCTGTCCTCTATATTATCTAGGCGTTGTGTAAGCTTATCAATTTTCCCTCCTATGTTCGCCCCCATGCTTATGATTTCTGTCAATAGGGCAGTTTCCACATTCGAGCCTGATACGGAAGCCATCGTGGGGACAGTGGTGCAGTGACTTTCAGGGGCGAATGCATAGATAGCAAGCCTCTGTCGCACGCTCATACACCTTCTTTGCTCTTCTTAATGATGTCTTTGAGGCTCTGGGTGATGAGGGTGTAGTGTTTGATGGGTTGGTATCGCACAGCAGGGAGGTGGGGGGGGTCGGCCTCCAGTGCATGCTGGGCTAGATGATCTTTACTGCCTCCTTTTATCACTCGACCTCTGGTGAGGCTCCAGGAACCACGGTCCGCCGTGGCTTGGTTGTTGAACTCCGAGGACAGTGTTCTAGCACTGGGTCTGGTGTCTGAGTTCTTCACATTTCTCACTTTTCTTATGGAGGGAATGCTATTGGAGGTGGAAAGACCAGGCTTGGGCGAAGGGTTTATGATGACCTGCTTCAGGTTTGTCCAGTGTCAGTTTGGGACTAGACTGCGGTGTGGACACCAGTCATTCATTGAGGTTGCCTTCCTCTTCTCAGAGACTTTTCCTAGTTGCTTGGGAATGCTGTCCTAATGGTGTAGTTCGCTGTCTGGGTCGGAAGCCTTGTGGTTCATATGGGATGGCCCGACTTGTACGATATCGAGGACCATTTGTTTTGAAAACTCCCAGAGGGTTGTCCACTGTTAAATTGTGGGTAGGAGTTAATCAGCAGATGAGGCTGTGTAATCTGCGGGTGGATACCATAAAAGGAAGGTCTGGACTGTTGTATTGTGGCATAAGCCTTAAAAAAGTCTCACACCCCGCTCGACAGCCCCCTCTCATCCAGACTTGCCTGTTTCACCGCTGTACTCCCGCAAATCCCAACCCCGGAGTCCGGGTCGGTGCCATGTGTCCCTATTGCAGGTCTGATACTAGCTTGTATTGAGGAGGCAGACTTTTCACCTAGGCCCCGTTGTTTGGGGGTCTCCGTTTGCGCGCCACGGTGCCGATGAGTCTCCGGCTAGTGTTGCTGCGCATCTACTCGTGTGGGAGGCCTGTTGTGTGCAGGGTGCCAGCCGTCGATTATAGCCGGCTTGATCTCGGCTCTGGGCTTGAAGTAGACTCCTTTCGTACACCGCCCGACCCCAAGACAGGGCCGGCAGTGTCTCAGTGGTGCTTCCGGGTCTGATGGGTCCTCTCTGTTCTCAAGCATGGCCCCGTGGCGCTTCCTCACCCGGCTGCCACGTCTGTTCCGTGGAATACGCAGGCCCAAGGTATCTCTTCCAGAGCTGTTGGGCAGTATGGATCAGCGCTCTCCAGCTCTCCCGATCCCTGAATCCCTGGCCGATGCTTCTCGATTTGCAGCGACTACGGGCCTGCAGGGTCGCTGCCCACGGGTCCCTCTGGGGGTATTACACGTGCCGAGGCACAGTGTACTGGGAGCCTGTCTGGAGTCGGGTTCGTGTCACCAGTTCAGCGTGGCAGAGCTTGTAGAAAAGGAGTGTTGAGGCCCTTTCCGGAGAGTCGTTGTGTGGGGGACGGCTTCCGATGTGTCCCCTCACCTCTCCTGCTACCTCAGCGTCAGATCAGGCTCGCCACACCGCAACTTTCTTCTGCTGATTTCTTGGGTGTATGTTGTCCGATTTTCTTCAAATTTTTTCCCAGCTGGGGAGGGGACATTCATGCAATGTCGGACTGACTTTTTTCTTGTATGGGGGTCTAAAAGCTGGGGCTCATTCTGTTTTTCAGAATATTTGGCAAGAGCTAACATGGAAAAGGTGTACATCCGCACGCCCCCTGGTGGCCAACCATGCTTATTTTTTTTTTGGGTTGGTTAACGTCTTTCCTTGCGCAGAGCGTGCAGACTATCATCAATGAGGAAACCACAGACACGCCGATTATCCCAATGGTGATGCCAAGCCAAATGCACGTAGTAAAGTTTTTGAGCGTTGGATGTGGTCAAATTCATAATACTAATGTACCTTTTCAATTGGATTAGTTTCTGATTTTATAAATAATATAAAGGAGCAAGATTCATCGATTACTATTCAGGAGTCAACCGCAACATCACTCACCTATCAAGTAATTATTTTATAGAAATCCTTTATATGCGACTGAAAAATACATGCACGTTGCCTAGCTCAAATTGAAACTTATTGAGGATTATGTATAATATTAGTTATTAACAGGAAGTGTCTTGTGGGAGTGTGTCTCAATATGGACCATCCTCTGCATCTGATGTTTTCTTTTCAATTTTGCTTTAACAACTGTATTAAAACAATTACGTTGTTATAGGAGTATGCTGGAACTTCAACGACAATCCCTTCCTTATTTGAAACCGGTCTGGAGTATGACGTGTGCATAGTTAGAATTTGTGTTAAAATGGTAGTTGTGGATCTACTTTATTTGGTTTCATATTAACATAAGTTTTTTCTTTAATGTACAATACTGTTAGAAAAGTGCAAAAAATTCAATCAACAACCTTGTTGTATTTACCACCCATAGACATGCAACAATGAAAGTGAAACATCCCCAAACACATACTATAAAACTGAAATTTATGTAACCTTTCACTGTATAAAGTATTCTGCTTTTTTTTAAATAACATTTAACTTCCTAGCCAAAGCAGAATGCATTAAAATGAAAACATGACAGTGCAAATTAATTTGGTAGGCAATATTTTAATCTATGTTTTGCAGGTTATCACATTGCCTTGTGACATCTCAGAAGGTTATCAGGTGAAATGTTAAATATATATGTTGAAAACGTCACACGTTCCAAGCGTTCAATGTGATCTTGCTAAGAATTTTCAAATTGTTTTACCAATGACTAACCTTGTTATTTCAAGTTGACAATTATTTAAAACAACTTTGTTGACAAGTACTTTGTGTGATCAAATATTTTACAATTAAATGTGCTTGACAATTAACTTTTTTTTTATGAATGTTTTGTCCAAGGAATGTACCACTGAAGCGGTCGAAATGGAAGAGAGACACAGAACAGAAGTATAGATAACATAATCTGAAATATCATTTATCATCACATCTGACTGGCATTTCTAATTTTGTATATGTTCCAATGTTTTACGCACGTACATAAAGTAGGTTCTATTTCTAGATAGGTACATATGTTTCTTTGAGTCAAAAAGAAATTTGATGGGTTTATACATTGTAAAAATGTTTTTTTTCCAGCTTGGTCTTGTGGTCGGCACATCCAAGTACATTGTTTCAAAGAAAGTAAAGCAAACAAGGGTAAGGAACAAACCAGTTTGTTTAGGAGAACTTTTTAAGTGGATATTTTGCTGATATTACGTTTTGTTAAGTTAAATCGTATCTTCTGTATGTGTGCTATATATTGAGCATATTTTAATCTGTTAGAGGCCCAGGAGGAAGAGGAGCATAAAGATTCAGACAACAGAAACTAATGATGTCGCTTGCCAAACTGATGTCACTATGGAGCAACTACATTTTGAGGCACAGCATGGTCCAGTCAAGGTTGCGTAGTGATGCAGATGTCCAGGTGCTGGAATATGAATATAATGTCTCCAGCGAGGCATGGAAAGTAACCACGGATCACTGCTACATTACAAAACGTCACCTAGATGAAAACTGAAGACACATAAGATATATCTGACAATATATAATCATGAAACATTCAGTTATCTGTTTCTCCAATTCATGCAGAAATATCACAGCCCGAAATAACTGATGCATCTTCGCAATGCATTGACAAATCTGCTTATGATTTCGACTATTCCTACTTTTCCACCGCCATTGAATCGCAAACCACAGTACTGCAGGATGATTGGCTTTTAAAGGAGCGAAAATACATTGTATTTGGCTTCTGCGTGCTAGAGATTATACAAATGATTGAATGTGATAATACATCACTCAGGGGGATATGTGGGGAGCGATTGGTGAATTTTACTTGTGTAGGTAAAGGCACCAAACTGAAAATCCGGGCCTGAATCTGGGCACATTTTAATGGTCATCACAACCTATGCTTGGAAAAGTGCCTGGTGGAAATTAACTTTGGTCATCTGTTTTGCTGTTCGGTGGATCAACGTTCAGTAACATTTCAGGTTTCTGTCAATTTATGGGACTTGGGTTCCTTGCTAAAACACAGTACTACAAATATCAGAAGGATTTCTAGTTCCCCACTATTAGCCAGGCCTGGAAACTCAAACAGATATCAATTGACAGTACACTCGTGGCAAAAGGGTCATGCTTGCTGGCGACTGCTGTCATGTATCTCTCGCTTATGAAGGTTTTAAAGGGGAACTTGTGTATGTTCTCTTTAGCACTACTTATTGAATTGTATAAACTTAAAGTAACAGCGACCTTATTATATGGATGTGAATTAATTGCCTTTAAAAATTGAACATTTCTGGACTCTCCGCAAGGGAACATTTGGCGGGCAGTCTTGGGACTCCCTAAGTCAACCCCAAAGATTCTCCTTCATTTTCTCTTTTTGATTCTTGACTAGGCCTTTGAAGAGATCGGCAAACCCAAATAATTTATAGTAGTTACCCTGGTAACCAGTTGGTCATTCAGTCTCCAAACAAAAGGTCTAGACTTACGTTTTTTTAGTGAAGGTCATTATGAAGGATTTCGAGGGATTTATCTTCAAGTGATTTTCGCAAATGTATCTTTCCAACCCCTCCAAAGTTCTCTGTAACTCTGCCAGCGTATAGCCTTTCAGCACAAGATCATCTGCGTACACAAGGTTGTTAGCCCTTAAGTCTTTCCATTTTGGTGTGAAACTCTTCCACCCCTGACTTTCCTCCCAGGGATCTGCCAGGTAGAGATTAAAAAGTGTAGGTGCCAGGGTACACCCCTGTCGTACACCTTTAGTAACGCCAATCGCACTGGACTGTTGCCCCTGGTTATTTAGTCTTACCTTAACTGAATTTCCTGTATACTGTAACTGAATCATTTCCAGAAGGCCCTTATCTATCTTCCACTTAGTTTGTTTTCGCCACAGTCTGTTAATATCAATATTGTCAAAAGCTGCCTCTAAATCGATGACTGCAATATAGAGCGATTTGCCAAATATCCAGCCTATGTCTGAGATGCATGCACAGAGAGTTAGCGTGCTCATAATGGCCCCAACCCCTTGTCAAAAACCTGTTTGCAGAGGGCTAAGAATCCTATTAGAGTTAGCCCAGATGGTCAGCTCCTTCAATATTAATTTAGCAAAGATTTTTGCTGTTGAGTCTATTAAGGTGATCGGACGATAATTAACTGGCAAGGCTCTGTCACCTCTCTTAAAAATAGGTCAGGGTCAATTTTGTGTTTGTGTCTGATTGTTAAATGTGCCCTCGTGCTCATCCATATAGGTGCCACATTGGTAGAGATTCCCTGTTGGGAGCATAATCTATGCCACAGTGTGATGGTTGGAAATAGTATAGGATGTAGTTTAATCCCAGGTGGTAGTTTAGCGGGAGGGATGGCTAATAGTTCGGTAGGGGTATGGGGGGGGGGCATCAAGGCCAGATCCATGTCCTTCCAGCTTGTAGTGTCATCGATATTCATCCAACGTTTTGCCCAACAGATCTGTGCTGCCTGATAGTAGCACTTCCAAGATGGAAGGGCCAAACCCCCGTCCGGCGTTGCAGCATTAAGGATAGCGGAACGTAAACGTGCCTTCTTCCCCAACCATATAAATCTGGATATGGCAGTGTCCAGATCTCTATACATCTTGGGAGTGGGACTAGATGATATCCTAATGGCCATGTATATAGGTTAGATGAAGTCCCACTGGACTTTGTCGAATGCTTTTTCAGAATCGATAGCGAGGACAGCGTCTTCTTGTCCTGACTCGCCGGCGATAATGTGTAGTAGTTTGCAAACGTTATCCCCTGAGTGCTTTTTGCGAATGAAGCCGGTCCGATCTTTATGTATTGGGTGCGGTAGGACCAGTTCTATTCTATGCGCCAAGCACTTCGCTAGGATCTTTGCATTGGAATTCATGAGCGATATTGGGCAGTATGCGCTGAATTCATCTGGGGGGGGCGGCCCTTCTTATGGAACACCACTATGTTCACTGCTAACATCGTCTGCGGTAGCCGACCCTGATGTATCGCCTCTGTATACACTTCTAATTTGGGTATTAAGTCATTGGCCATGCTTTTATAAAAGTCTGTCAGGATTCCATTGGGCCCGGACGCCAAACCTGAGGAGAGGGAGATGAATTGCACGGTTTATAGCTGCCTGCGAGGTGAGAGTGCCGGGTGCATCCCGTTTGGTGGTGGTAAGCCTAAGTAGCTCGATGGACCCCAGAAATTCCTGTATTTTTATGTGTGAGGTCGGTTCGAGGGAAGTGTATAGGTGCTCATAATATTCTGTAAATCGGTCGTTGATGTTTTCATCACCCACTACTGGGACCCCGTGTTTATCAGCTGGGTGGCTTGTCGTTGTTTCAGTGCAAGCGCCATTAGGTGTAATGGTCTATCGCCTTCAAGGTATTATCTCTGGGTCCAACTTAAGTATGATTTTTGGGCTCTAGTAGAAGTTAAATGTCTCATTTCTGTCTGAACCGTGCGTATACATGCTAGATAGGGTCTGTAGATTGGGGTTTTGTCTATGGAGTTTTTCAAGAGTAGAAAAGTCTGTTAGCAGTTGCGTTTCTTTTTCCTTCAACTGTTTGAGTTTAGATGTCCATCTTGAAATGCATTGGCCTTGTCTAAAGGCCTTGAAGGCATCCCAGCAGATGTATGCGTTGTATGAGTGATTCAAGTTCACAGCCCAGAACATGTCAATATCTTGTTTCATGTGGTCTAATAAGTCTGGATTCGTCAGGGTTCTCATATTGAGGCGCCACAGTGGGGTTTTGCAGGGAGTATTGGGGAGGGTCATTCAGAGCTGCACCGAGGCATGTTCTGAGATGGTGGTGAGTAATATGTCGCAGTCATCCGTCATGTGAATGGTGTTGACTGAGACAAACCAGTAATCAACCCTAGAGTAACTGGTGTCTATGGGAGTAGAAGGAATAGTCCCTGTGAGCTCCATGCATGTATCTCCAGACATCCCGCATGCCCAGGTCCATCATTAATGTTTGGACGACATGTTGTTTTTTCAGTTTGGGCTGGCCACCTGCACCGACACTCTGGCGATCCAGGTTTGTCTCGATAGCGACATTAAGATCCCTGCCCACAAATGTCTGGTTCCCCATGAGATGTGCGCCAACAGCAAAGGTGTGGGTGAAGAATGCCGGGGTATCTGTGGTAGGGGCATATATGTTTAGAAGTGTAAAAAAATGGTGGTGTATTTGCCCTTGCACAATGACATATCGACCGTCTTTATCTGCAGTAGTATTTTGTATTTGCATGGGGACCCATTTGTGAACCAGTATAGACACCCCACGCTTGCCATGGTATGGAGAGTGGGCCGCTGCTCCCACCCCACTCTGATCTAATTTCTTTGATTCTGTCTCATTCAAGTGGGTTTCCTCAGGTGCTTCAATACCCGTCTTTTAATGGGGGTGTCCCAATCCCTGCACATTAAGAGTAAGTGTAGCCATCTACATATGGTATGGGGGTATCACCAACCAGATTCGGTACATCTTTCGTATGACATCCCTTCCACTCTGAGTGCGATCATACAGCATGCCAATTTTGCACCTAAAAAAATAACCACCAACTTGCAACAAGCAACACAACGAGTAGGAACATATAGCCCACAGAAACATTAGGATTGAACCTGTCTTTCCCAATACAAGGCAATACAGCCCATGCTTGGATTTGCTGGGTACGGGTGAGTTTGCCCGCCCCCATCTCCAAGCATTCCGTGCTCCCTGCATAGGGGGAAACAGCATAATTATAGGCAGCCAGCATGACTGACCAATGTAACATCTTTGTATGGAATCATAGCTGTATATTAATGTCTTCCTTGATAGTTCAGTGCCATTTGAAGCGGGCCCAGGCTACCATGCGCTGTCCAGGGTAACTTCTTTTGGGACCGCCCGACATGGAGCGTAGACAGGTGGGCTTATCAACTGCTTTTACCTTCACACTGTGCTTGGTAGTGATGAGGAGCAGAGTATTGAGCGCCAGACGGTCACTTTGTAGATCCCTTCTGTGAGCGATCAGGGCCCTGAAGGCCCCTTCCTGACTTATGCCACCTGCCTTTATTCCGAGGAAATCCTTGTCTTGACAGTGGTGGTGATGAAGGGATTTGTGCCCCTTCTCCAGCGGTGTGTGGGAAGTCTGTAGTGACCAAGTTCTGATTTTTATAAGAAGCGCCAAGAATCCTCTGGTTCTTCAAACAAGTGACATTGTCGATCAGCCTGTATGCACCATACCACCGGGAATGTAAGGTAGTGTCTATATTCCAGCTATTTGAGTGCATCATCAAATATGGGGTTGAAGCCTTTCCGGCGATGGGACACCTCTGTTGAGTAGTCATTAAAGAGTCAAATTGGCACATCCCCAATTTTCCCTTGGCCCACAGTTCTGTAGGCCTTCAGGATGGCCATCTTGTGCTGAAAATTCAACAACCGTAGCGTGATCACTTGGGGGCGTTCCCCTACCGCTGGTTTGGGAATCGGTGTGCAGTGGATTCTCTCAATGGTGTAGTTCTGGCGATTGTCTATGTGGAGCACATCTTGTAGGAAGTTGTGCATGAAAGTTTCAAGGTCTGGGGCTTCTTTGTTCTCTGGAAGGGCCACCATCCTAAGATTTTTCTGTCTGGATCTATTTTCCTGATCTTCCAGCTTTGCTCTGAGCAGTTGTACTTCCCTAATAACCCCCTCCAGATCAGTCCCTGTGGTTTCATGGTTCTCCTCAGGCAAGCTGATGTGCTGATCGTTATCGATCATACTCTCTGCCTGGGCATTAAGTCTAGTCTGGACGTCTTGTTTAATATCCTGGACCGTGGTGTTGGTTTCCTATGTCCTTTGACCGATGATCTCATTTCTGCCAAGATAGCCTGTAACTGCGCAGGTATATCCATCGTGATCTTATGTCTTGCAGAGCACTGTGGTGTGGCGTCAGCTGTGCCTATATCTGGTGTTGGGGCATTAAATGCATCCGGGTCTGCTAGTGGCATAGCACGGTGGACGTTCATTCAATTAGCCTCACAAGTCTTTAGTGTGGATACTCCAACCACTATATGGGGCTGCAATGGGTGGTGCCTCATGGCACTGGGCCATAGGCAGGTGGATGGGCCCAGACTGGCAGTGATGAGCTACCTGAATACTGGCAGAGGAAAGGGCTGTGCTTCCTGCTCTTCCACTGAGGCTTGAACTTGACTTCTCTATAGACTGGGTATGAGGGCTGAAGGTAAATGAAGAACTTTAGAAAGTAAATTATTGAGTTGCAGCGTGTTTGCCGCCTAGCACCCGTTCTCTCGCTAGGCGGCGAACACGCTGCAACTCAATCATTTACTTTCTAAAGTTCTTCATGCAACTGTAAGTTATTGGGAGCCCACGTCCAATTTCATCACTTTGTATATTTGTTTACCTTCAACCTTCATACCCAGTCTATAGAGAAGTCAAGTTCAAGCTCCGTGGAAGAGCAGGAAGCTCGAAACACTTGTCAGGCTGCAACGGTGTTGATTAAAACCGACAAAAATAAATCGCAATTGTGCTTGTTATTCTAATTGTGTGCGCAGTGTGAGAGCAAGCCCTTTCTTCTCTCAGTTCAATTCCTCAGTGGGTACTTGGCAGGTTCCCACCACTGCTCTCACCCGCAGCCCATTCAAAACCCACATAACTTGGTGTCAAAGCGCTGTACCTTGCTGGGCCCTTCTCTGCCAAATTTCTTTTCTACCTGAATACTGGCAGAGACTTTTGCTGCATCACAGAGTGGTCCGTATGAAGTGTTGCGGCAGTAGCGCCATCTAGTCCAATAGCGACCCTGCTGCTCCCTGTTCTGTGAGGGGACTTTCTGACCAGAAGCCGCTTGCTGCACTCCAAAGGGGGTTGGCGTGGTCCGTGTGAGCATTGGGTGTCCCCGCTCCCTAGTGGGATATGGTACCTGAACTGATAGCTTTGTCCTCCTGCCTACTTTTTCAATTGTTAAAACTCTTCTGCTGGCTCGCTTGACCTTCTGTGGTCTCCTACATTTTATTCCCTTTCTTATCCCCAATCATTCTTCTGCTACTTGGTCCTCAATGCCTTCTGACAAACCAGAATCTTTTGCTGTCCTTTACTCTTCATCCTCCCTCTTGTATTCCAAATAGTCTCCCTTTTGAGGTTGATCACTTTTTCCACCCCTCCTTTTGCCCATTATGTATTGCCCAAGGCACTTCTTCCCAATTTCCTTGTCAGTAAACTCCCTCCCTCCACATCTGACATATCCTCACCAGTATGACCTTTCTTTGTATCATGTGTTTCTGATATTCCCATCCTGGTATTCCCCCCCGACCCAAAATCTGACTTCTTTTGCCACTTTCTGGTCTACACCCATCCTAGATTCTACCTCTTCTGAGACGCATGGGGAAAAGTTGCCCGGATACTCATTTTTTTCCTTCTACAAAATTAGCTTCACTTCAGAAAGCTTTTGAGCCAAAACCTGCGTGGACTCTGATCAGTATTGATTTTCTTGAGGAGTTAATTTAGCTCAATCGATCAACATTTACCGCAAAATAGCTGCTATTATCTGCAGTTATACAGTCAACCTCTCTCTCCCCCCTTGTATTTTGTAGTGTTTCAGTACTGTGCCCTGTGCATGTCTTGTTTGGAAGGTTCATTATTGATAACAAAAAGGATCATGCTGCCTCCTAGTTCATCCCAGTTCCTGTAAGATGGTGTTGGTCAACATAACAGGGTTCGAAAATTAGGGGAGTTGAAAGCTATTTAGCTCATGCTTGTAGCCAAAGGAGCCTGGTTAGATGGACACTAACAGCTACAAGGATCTACTTTTGCTCCTCAGGCCAACTGTTGCGAACCAAACGCACCTATGGGGATATAACTCTGTGCATTAGGAACAATCTTCAAATGAGCACAAGGATACATCCATATGACATTTAAAGCATGAGGGGTGATAAGTAATGGACAAAAGTATATGTTTGCATCTTACATGGAAGGTAGATTTGCAGGATACTATATACTAGCTCTTCGTTCCCCCACTGGTAGCTCCTGGTCACTGGTTAACAGTGGATACCTAGGAGCTGCCTTTAGCTCCTGCTTATCTGTTCTAAATTGCAATGCCTGCATAACATCTGTGGCTTCAGCCACAACATATAAAGGGCTACACCTTGGAGATTCCCTTATTTAGGACAGGCCCTGCTCAAGCACCAGTAATTAAAGACTTAAACAGGATCACCAGCATGAGTGATGAGCATCGCATAGGCATGCCTCATGCTTTCCACCCCACCATCAAGTCATCTCCTGCAGAGACTAAAAACCACAGCCGGCTTCAGCAGCAGTTCGCTCTGTACAGTCCTGCTGATGTCAGGCCCATTCCTAATGGACAAAATTCCAGTGACTGAAAACATATTGCATGCACCAGCCGCTTCTGACACAAGACAACCAATGAGGGAACGATTACTCATGATGGGCCCTATGGTGATGTGGGAAAGATCCCCTGACCACGCCCACTTGGTACCCACCGCTATATGCACAACCAAACTGTTAATGGAAAGCTCAGCAGAAACTACTGCATACCACACATGCACTCTCCGCCTTCCTCCCTCCCTCCCGCTCTTTTTCTTCACCCCTCCCCCCCACCCGCATCCTCCCTTCCTACCCCTAGTAGTGGGGAGACAGTGGATGTTAGACTATTTGATACTCAATTGAGTATCATATATTCGCAAAATGCATGCTGCACCGTGGTAAGCACACATGGGCGTAATTTTAGGGGGGAACTGGGGTGTTTGTCCCCCCCCCAACTTTCATGGCACACCATTGTGTCTCCATTCATTTGGCTGGGGCACCTATTCTTCAGATGTCATGTCCCCCCCCAACATTTTCTGCAAAGTTACTCCACTGTAAGCACACCATGCAGACAAATACTACAAAATGGTGGGCCATGCGGCCAACGTATATTAGGAAGAGGAAAGATCAGAGTATTAGGGGGTGGCTGGTTTGGAATGTGGGGAGGTGGCTGGAGGAGAATAGCAGGAGGGCAAAGTATCAGGAGGAAAATGGCAGGAGGGAAACAGTTGGAGGAGGCAGGAGGGAAACAGTTGGAGGAGGCAGGAGGGAAACAGTTGGAGGAGGCTTGACAGCAGGAGAAGCAAGAAGTGTTGGATAGCAAGAGTTGGAAATAACAAGGGGCTGTGCATCCCCAGGCAGGGGTGTCCGTAAGATTCTGGTTATAAAGGGCTGAACCCATGATGGCAGCAGGAGCAAGCATGTGGCACTGCGTTGAGGAGGGCAATGAGCAGAGGAGGAGTAAAGAGGAGAGATTGAGGGTAGAAATCAGGACCCAAGCGAAGTGAAGTGAAAAGGACTTTTTTGAACTTCCTGGTGGAAACTCACACCCTCTGTACGTTCTCTCACAACTAGCAGAAAAGCTCAAGTTGGTTCTGCTGCTCATTGTGGAGACGCCATCTTTACAGAACCTGTAGGAATGATTGGAGGTGGTTGTGCCTTCCCATCAACAAGAGACAAGTCGGAAAAAAAGCTTTTTCTTTTCTTTGTTTTTAGAAATAGTGAATGAGACTTGGTGTCTGGAGGAACCTGAAATCTTGTGAACTGTGAAAAAGAACCAAAGAGATTGTGCGTCTCAGGGAGGAATATTGTGAACTATGAAAGGAAAGCCATTTCTGGTGGAACTTTCGGCTAGACACTGTCCAGACTCTGTATGTTTGAGTTTTGACATAAGGAGTCCTTTTGTATTTGGGGCTGACTGGACAAAAAGAACAACCGAATATGACCTGAGGAAAAGGGGGCATAGATTGGTCTTCTGTCAAAGTCCCACAATTACTTTGTTGTTTCTGTAGGATGATTGGTGGAGGAAGAATGCAGCTCGTTTGATCCTGATCTAAGAGCTGGTCTGGTCTGTTGATGAATGCCAGTCACCTGGCAGTTCATGATCTTCATTTGTGGTCACTTCTTGGTACCTTCCTTGTAATAACATTCCTTTCTCATTTTCCACCTTCAGCTCAATTTATTGACCTTCACTCTTAAGTCCCTCTGTCCCATCCTGGCCTCTCTTTCCTTCGCTGTCAATGGCGTACCTTTCCTCAAAAGTGGAATCTTTCTTTTGCTCAAACAATTCATCTGCTCCCACCGCGTAATTGGTGCTAGCTTTACCCTTCCTTGAAGAAACGGTATCTGGGGCTGTTGCCACTTGCCCTTTTGTAGTTTTTGTTTCATGTGCTGGCGGCTGCTCACCCTTTTCCAAATTGTTTTGTTTTGCCTTCGCCAGAGCCATGATCACATACAACTTGGGAGTGAGTATCTTTATTCGTAGACCATTCCCAACATTCATGCAGACATCTTTCTAAATTCTTCTGCAACTTCAAAACGTTAATGTGCACACTTGCAGTGGCCCCTTTGTGTGCCGTGTGAGTGCCCGGCGTCCATACAAGGCGGATGTGTTTGTGTGTGCGAGTCTGCCTCCCCTTTGCTCGGTTTCCCACATGCGGTGGGAGCGAGTGGCTTCCCTTCTGTATCTTCACTCTGTTCCTTTCTTCCCTTTCCTTGTGCTCGTTTTTGGTTTCATTCTGGTACTTGTAGTACTAATTGCACGAAGGCGTGAAGTAAAACAAAGGACACGGTGAACCATTCATACCTCACTGAGATATAAACTCTCGCGAGTGAGTAGAGATTGGAAGCGAGGGAGGGCGTGGGATACACAGGAATACTGCAAGGGAGTACTTGGTGCCTTTTAAAGAACAGGAGCCTCTCCTAATGCCTAGACTTGAAGTGGCTGAGTAATGTCTTAGGCAAGTGCCTGAGTAATGTCTAGGCCGGCAGAGGTAAATGCGCACTGGGCGTCATTAAAGCATGCCAGAGGGAAGGGCACGCACCTCGTAATAAGCACAAATACAGCTCAAGGTGCAAATGCAGCTGTCTGAGCACCGAACTGCTATAGATACCTGGGCAGGGCCCATGCCTCTAGAAGAGCGTACACTGTTGGCTTTGCCATCGTTGTATTACCGGTCCATACAGGAAACTCGTTCTGGCGATCTGATTCTTTCCATTGGCAAGTAGTACACCTATGGTAGATGGGCAGGTATATTTGCAGTCTTTGTGGTCCTAAAACCATATGTACTCCTGCATATTGCTGACGGTGGTCCAACAATAGCTGTCACCACGTTTAGTAAATGTAATCACACTGGTTCTTCATGCCATAGTACAAATGGTGCCCATTGCCCTGTTTGAGAATGAATAGACTTGGCCTACAATGATTTCGAGACGTTTTATAGCTATGTGTATATTTGTTTTTTTAGTTTTCTTTAAATGAAATTGTATCTATTTTGATAAAAGTAATAATGTTAATAGCGCTTTGCACATTTATATAGTGCTTTTGCGTTAACATGTTTTGATTTCTTTAATTGAAACATTTCTTCCAGATCAAATATGATTGATTAGCTGTCAACACCTCAAAAGAATATATTTTTTTTTAAAAACTGTCCATCTTTTAAAAATTGTAGGCACACTGCCTATATTGTTAGCACGCGTTTAGAAGTAGCAGTTAGGCAAAATTGAGGCCACGGCCTTATCTTTCCCTGAAACCATGTCCTTCGTACTGTCGTGCGAGGGAATGGGCTTTTTTTGGGGGGGGGGGAGAGGCTTACTGTTCATTATTCATTTTATTGTATTTGGTACATTTACTTTTAATTCACAATACTGAGCGTTCCTACGAGCCAAGACCAAACACGCCCGCCCATATCCACAGGGCGGTGCAGCAGATGACTGACTTCGTTTGCTTTCGAGGTTTGCAAATGTCGCGCAGGCCTGGCTATAAACAATGGCTGTTTGGGGGAACCACGGTAGTTATGCCGCACTAGCCCAGGAAGGAAGGCTGACTAAAGAGCCACCACGCAATGTGCATGATTTTCAAGTGATTCAAAAGCGAGGAATGAGAAACATGTCGCTGCCGTGTTCGGGCACGCCTGACGCATGGCTGCCGTCCAATTTGCTAAGCTACCAGGATGTTCCAAGAGAAAATGGTAAGTGGGTTTGTTACTCGTTAAAGAAAATAAAGCTGAGAAATTCAAGTTCATGGTTCTCTCTCTAGCGGGGCGGTGTGCTTTAATCAAACAGGAGGGAAAGGTATGGTATCTTGGTCTTTGGGATGGCTTGAGAATCAGCCCATCTCATTTGTGCATTAAAGGTGGGAAAAAGGACCTTTTTTTTTTCTTCTTAAACATTCAAGTAACCAACAGCAGCACCTTATGGAAGTAAGTAAATTGGTCCCCAAAAGAACACAAACATTCCCCCTGTGGGCAGACATGCTAGAAGGAAGCTTTGCCACTGAGTCGCATCAGTTGCAAAGCAGGGTAGCACTGGGACAAGAAACAGGCCTGGACACCCAAAAAGAAGTGGCCCAGGCCTCGCCTCACAACCCTTGACCTCTGATGACATCACCGGAAGTGATGTCACTTGACCCTACCCCAAAGTGACATCCCGGGAAGTGATGAAACACAACCTTTCACCCCTTGACAAAACAGGAAGTGGCATCAAATAGCATGGTTCCTAAGTACACCACGAAAAATAGGGTTAAGATTTCACTAATGTGATATACATGTGATACAAGAATGGATCACCATATGTATCATTAATATCCGTGTGTATAGATCCATATTGTCAAATTACTGTGAAGGCAAGCAGACGTCCAAGGCAAAATGATAATATGTTATTGTATAGCACTTAAGCTCTTTTTTATAGAACAAATATGCATACACTATCACCCAACCTGTGTTGATACTCATTTATCAACCTAAGAAGGATGAACGGCTGAGATAGCCTTGCTGGGATTCATATGATATGATGTGATAGGTTATTTATACTGTGCTTAATACCCAGAGGTTTCTAAGCGCGGACCTGGGGATCGAACCTGTGTGGCTTCGTGTCGTCTTACTTCCAAGGCTATCCTCCCGCGACTGAGCTATCCTCCTGATGATTCGAACCTGCAGATCACACACACAGCTCAACCCACTGAGCTATCATATCGGCTATAGCAAAATGAGCAATTATTCTGTAGCGGATACCATTAAACTGTTAACTGAGATTTAACAGCAGAACCAGTTATGTTCATCTGCAGGTCTGGTGCAAAGTTGGCCGCATGTCAAGCCTGCATGCATCTACTTTCAGGCTTCAAAGGGTAGCAAAATAGGGAAAGCAGCACACTCACAGGACACCCATACTCTGAGCACTGGTTACCTCATAAATGCATACAAACATCCGGAACAGCATGCCAGGCAGATGTGAAAGATAGACACATTACAACAAAGCATCAATTGTGGCACAATGAAGTTAATGGCCACTTGATGTGCTATGGTCAAATATTTCTACACTGTACAGAAGCTTTTAGGCACAAGGATTTTGTCAAGTGACCGAGGTCACCGAGATGGAATGTCTTGTGATGATCGTAACAGAGACAACGGCAGAAAAAAACATGCTATTACTGCAACTTGCGAAAGGCAACATCCATAGTCCGAAATGGATGCTTATTCTACTCTAAAATTCGTAGTTTATCACTAATACATATTCATCACTAATACAACAGTACAGCCACTCCAGGGGGCATCGTGCCGCCTGGAGTGGGGGCACGGTGACAGCTGCCTGCCCCTCAACTGTGCATGCTGCAGCAGCATGTGAATGATGCATGCATCATAATTAATGATGCACACATCATGCATGCAAATCAATCATCAAATCACGGTAACATCTGTTACTTTGCTTTGATGAATTATGCCGTTGCAGGTGTTTTATTTTTCCCAACATTTTTTTCCCCCCCAAACCAGCCCAGGCATGGGCAGAAACGGAAAGGCTGAGGGGCCAATCCAACCGTGCTGCAAAGTAACAAGCATAGCATGATTACTGGAAGCATGATTGTTCTGGTCAGGCTACTACATCCTTTCTGAAAGTGAGTACTGTTCCTCACTGCAGTATCTAGAAGACACTGAGAAAGATATGTCTAAGTCTCTCCCTTTCTCTGTGTGTGTACTGTGAGCACTTAGACTGTGTGCTGTGACAAAGTACTCTGCCTTACTCTATGAGTTAGGGAGGGGCTTGCCAAGGAGGCCATATACAGCCACCCACCATATGATACAAGCCAAGGGGACAATGTGGCTGTGGTGATAATCTTCTGGTCTATCGTTCCCTAGCCCACAAGCTTGGCGGCAGTGCTTAATTGGTAAAAAATAAAATAGTGCCTGGGCCCAAATACTTTCCAGCGCACCTGGCACACTTGCAACACTTGTGTATAGGCGCGCTATAAATGCCATATCATAATACTGCTGCCAAAACCCATGCTTGTTCTCCCACAGTGCCTGCATATTAAGGGTTAACCCTGCAACCCCCCCACCTCTGGCTATTTTGCGAGATGGATGGACTAACCATGGCAGATGTGCAATTTGCAGATGTTAATGTTAAAGGATATTTTTACCGTGCACTATCACCACCGGAGTGGTCCCCTGGTGCTCTGACGGATCTGAATGGAAAACGGGGTGGGGGTGAAGTTAGTGAGAAATGAGCGGGATAAGTGCAAGCGAGCAGTGATGTGCTGTTGGCAGCTTCAGTTCGGTTAACACTGTTCGCTGAGCTTGGGGGTGCTTTACGGTCGGTAGCCATTGTGTGTTGTTGTGCAAAGTTATGTGCGGTTTGTTTTGTTGTTGCGGTGTAGTGAAGTTTGTGCGGTTTGTTGTGCTTTAGGGTTGTGGTTGTGTTTGGTTAGAGTTAGAGAGGTGTATGCAAAGGGGTAAGATTGTTAGTGGGTTGGTTATTGGCCTTGCTATCTAGAGGTGATAAGTGCTAAATTTCCACATTCTTTCTAGGCGTGGCACGTGAATATCTCAGCATTTCTATCTAGATCCGGCATTGGCTAATATTCACAATCCTGTCTAAATATTGATGCATGCCAATATTCAGTATTGTATCCAGATGTGGCACTGACCTAACATTCACGATTTTATCTAAGTGTGGCACTTACTAACCTTCACAGTCCTATATAAATGTGACACAGGCTGATGTTCACAGTTCTAAACAAATGTGGTACTTGCTATCATTCACAATTCTGTTTGGTTCCGGCAAAGGCTAATGTTCACAATTCTAACTAAATTCTAGTACTTGCTATAATTCACAATTCTGTTTGGGCCCGGCACTGGGTAACGTCACAATTCTATCTAATTGTGGTACTTGCCATCATTCAAAATTCTATCTAAGTATGGCACTTGCTAATGTTCATGGAGTGGGTAAGGTTGTTGGATAGAGTTGGGCATGTATGCTAATTTCTGTCCTGATGGGGTTGTCGCTTATGTTTTATTCCACCTAGCGTTGTCTCTCTTGTTGGTGTGGGAGTTTCCCTGAGTCGTCATATATTCTGTCAATCTGTTCTTTGTGTTTCCTGTTTGATTGTTTAGTCCCAATTTGGTTCAGAGGTGTTGAAGAGCCAGGTTTTAAAGAGTTTTCAAAATTTTAGGTAGTCTTTGATGTTTCTTTTTTCTTTCGAGATGTTGTTCCAGGTTTCTGTGGCCAGGTGGGAGATAGAGGAGCCTCCCTAGTTCTTTTTTGACATATGGTTTTGGTTGCAGGCAGATTTCATTGCTTGATCTGAATTGTCTCGTTGGCTTACAGATTGTTATTTTCTTTTGTAGGAATTCAGCTCCCTTTCCGCTGATTGCCCTGTGTGTTATGCACATTGTTTTGAACGTGATACAGTGTTTGATTGGGAGCCAATGTAGTATCTTTAGTGCTGAAGTGATGTGGTCTCTTCAGGATAGTTTGAGGAGGAGTCTGGCTTCTGCATTTTGGATACATTGTAATTTCTTCAGGAGGTATTCTGGCATCCCGAGGTAGAGGCTGTTTGTGTAGTCGATTCTTGACATGATGAGGGCACCAATTGTCAATGTTTGTGAGTGAAGGAGAGGAAAGGTAGGATTCTTCTTGTGTGAACGAGGAAGAAGCTTTTCTTGATTATTGAATTTACTTGTGGTTCTAAGGTTAGGGTGTTGTCCATTAGGACTCCCAGATTTTTTACTACTTTAGATGGTGTGGGAGTGGTTCCCATTTCCGTCGGCCAGGGAATGTAGATGTTGTTCTCTTGGTTTTTGGATACAATCATGATTTCTGTCTTTCCTGGGTTGATTTTCAAGTTGTTGGCATACATGCAGTCAAAGACTTCTTTTAGACGTTCTATTAGGGTTGAGTGATCGGCTTGAGATGATTTGAGTGTTGTCTGCGTAGTTGTAGCCTGTAATTTTGTATTTTTTGAAGATCCTGATTACTGGAGTCTGGTAGATGTTTAAGTATAGTGGTGATAGTGAGGATCCTTGTGGTACTCCACAGTCGTTAACTCGTGGAGTAGATTTAAAGGGTTTTATCCATACGGTTTCTGTTCTGTCTTCTAGGAATTATTTGATCCAGAGTAGTGCCATGTCGGTTATACCTATATCTTCCAAACAACATAGCATACTAGTTTAAGATAGATGTTTGAGTGCTTCTTTAAACGCATCATCATTGTTAACATTTTGCTGGGATTGTATAGGTGGCAATTGGAACATGTTGAACATCTATCAATAGAAAAACGAGCAATCCTGCTTTCCAACTAAGTTTAATTGATTGACAAATGCAGGAAAAAAGGTTACTGAACTGTTAAACTTGTCTGTCAAACATTGCAATACGACCTTTGTGTATAGGTTGACATTCATGAAAGGCACTCCTCTTAGGCAGTGGCGCTTTCCCTGTGTTGGCGCTGCAAGCTGGTGACTGTCCACTAATTTTGTAGTGTTGCTGCATATTGCAGTAGCGCCAATGCTATGCCGGAGAACTGGAGAAATGTGTGTGGATGGCCAGCACAAGCATCCAACAATGTCACCTTCCAGCTCATTGTTATAAATGAAAATGGATTACTACCACTCTGCTGTCGACGTGGGTCATCAAGTTCATGTAAACGATGCAGCGACACAGGGTGAAGAGAATGTGGACAGTGCACACTGCTGTTGCTTGTAGTGTGACAACTGCTGAATGAGATTTAATAATACATTTGCCAAAACAACATCATAATCAGACTGAGTATGATAAAATCAGTGTCGGGGCTCAGAAAGAATTCCTGGGGCTGAGCCCTGTAAAACACCCCCACAAATTAAGCACTGCAGTGACTTGCCACAAGTGTCTAACAGGTTGGAACAGCCTTCAGAGCTGCTGTAAGCCATCAAAGGAATACTCCCAGAGAGACAGGCCCAACAGAGCAGAGGATCGCAATGTGAACGTCTTCCTACCTGACGTTTGAGAGGCCCATGACCACCAGGCAATCCCCAGGTGCAGTCTGAAAATCCAAGGTGGTGGGCTTCTTATAATAAGCCTCGGTACACAGAGAGAAAAAGGGTGTAGTTATAAACATAAATGCCATGGTAGGACCACAGAATTCCATAGTCCAGAGACCAACACCAGGGGCGGGCTGAAAAAGCACAAGAGGCATGCAGAGGGACTGCATACTGTGGAAGGCCACAGAAGGAGCTCATATGACTGCAGGGAAGAGCAGAAGGAGCTGGAAGCCACAGGAGAGACTAAAGAGGCTGTAAAGTGAAGGTCTCAAGATGCTGGGGAATAGAAAAC
Source organism: Ambystoma mexicanum (assembly GCF_040938575.1). Taxonomy (NCBI): domain Eukaryota; kingdom Metazoa; phylum Chordata; class Amphibia; order Caudata; family Ambystomatidae; genus Ambystoma; species Ambystoma mexicanum. The sequence goes on along the minus strand of NC_090927.1, from coordinate 1,236,288,202 downwards.
ATGGAAAGCTGGAGGAGAGAACCATTATGCTGGGGAAAAGAAGACCCAAGACGTTGGGGAGAGAAAGAGAGGCCCAGAGTGCTGCGAAGATAAAGACTCAAGGCATTGGGGAGAGAGAGAAGGACACAAAGAGGACTGAAGAGTGGGAGACACGGAGGACTGGTGGAGAGAGAATTCCAAGGCCATGGGGATTAGGGAAAGACATGCCTATAAAGCCATGAAGAGAAAAAGCCAGGAGACGAGGCAAAGGAAGACACAGAAGGCTGGGGAGTGAAGTTGGTACGAAATGTAGAGGTTGAGGAGGAGGTGGTAAGAGGAGTCAAGAAGGAGGGGGAGGCTAAGGATGAGGGGTCAAGAGGAGCCCTGGTGTAGGTGGTGATATAAGTCTGTGTGGAGGTGTTTCGGAGAAACCAAGGAGGTGGAGGCACAGAGAGCCAAGGAGAGCTAAAGAGGAGCTGACAATATAACATGTCCTGGTAGTGTCTAAGTGAGAGGTATTTGAGAAGTAGTTGGTAAAAGGAGAGGTGAGGAAAAGCAAGTCTAGAAAAGAGCTGGGCACGAGCTGATGACAGGATGCTGAAGAGGAGTGTGTTCGAGCTGGGAGGCGTTAGAACTAGGACCACAGGAGAGTGAGGCGGCAAGAGGCCTAGAGAGAACTCTGCACAGACCTTAAGATTTCCTTCTGTTTTCCTATGGCCTTGGTTAAGGCCAGCACCAAAGTGACATTATCTACAGAACTAACCACCGGGCTCCAGAGCAGGTTTGGGACCCAGAACCAGGACTCCACCCCACTCTACCTGTACAAGAACCCTGCAAGGAAGCTATGAACAACAGAGGATTTGCTTACAGACTGAAATGGCATGATCATGAGAGACACTCTTTTTTTCAATACTTTTTGCATTATGTGGATACTGAAACCGCATTTCCCCCACCACACATATTTGGTTTTGTTATGTCCAAGTCGCTGTGAAGGACCTGTACCCACCCAAAATGAGAATTGAAAGAACTTTTTTTTGCGAATGTCCTTCAAACTTCCTACGAGAAATTGATGCACGTTTTGGGCATACCTATCCTGACCATGATTAAATCACCTTTATGCATCTTCTTGGACCCTGCGAGAATTACTTTGGTTTGTCTTTATGGGGAGGGGGAGGCTTTCTCCTGAGACCAACATCCCCCACCCCCCTGGTTTCCTCTCATGCTTGTTTTCCCTGAAGGATGTAGACAGATTCCCCTCAGGGCAGCCAGGGCCCTGTAATAACAGTGCAACTGTCTCCCAGCGAGTCACAATCCACAGAAGGGGTAATTACCTACGCTACATACAGTCAGGAGATTGAGTAAATCCCCGAGCTAGCTCTCGACGTACATACAGCTCACCAGTATGTCAGAGCAGGAGAGAAACTCTTGGTCTCGAGAACCCTGCTCCCCCAGGCATGCTGACAGCAATCGCTAATGCCACAGATAAGGGAAAGTCTGCAGAACAGAGAGGCACCTTGACTGTTCCGCCTGACCCCAAAAGCTGTTTGGGCCTCTTTCGAATGCACAATCTAGCAATTACAAGGTGCTGACAGAAAGAGAAGCAACATCTAAAAGTCCAGTCACACTTCCTGTCCTAAATGGCAGGATGCTACAGTTGATGCAAGGTGTCTTTTGCATTTTCATTTTATACATTCGCTACCTCAACACCTGAAGGAACTAGCTTCAACCCAAAGTAGACAGGAGCTTAGAATATACATGGAATAAAGTACACTGGCCTATGTAGAAGGCTCCTACAGGAAAAGAAATAGAAATTGTGATCGACAACTTTGTAGGGTAAAGGCTCCAAACCTGATGGCATCTCCACTTTTATGAAGCGTAGCCTGACCTACAAATTCCTTATCTGAAGACTATGTAGACGGAGACTTGATGATTCTTTCTGAGTTTCCTTGGGATGCCCTTATCTCCCTCAACAAAAAAACTCAGCATTTCTGCAAACTTATCTCACTCAAAAATCTCACACACCCATCTCTCGCACAACAACCCGCACGCAATTCACAACACTGCAACAACACATAAGCAACACCAACAGCACACGAGGACTGGCATCGACCCAATACTCGCACCAAAGCTTAGCACCCGGTGTATACCGAGTTGAAGCTGCCAACAGAACACCACTCCTCTCACTATCCTACTCCTGCTTCACCTACTAAACCATACCACCTTCTGATTTACAGATCCACCAGAGTGCCTGGGGACCAACTCCGTTGGTGACGGTGCGCGGTACAACAAATACCTTTAACATTTAACATTCTAAAGGCTGTTTAACAAGCAGAGAAACGTGCCTCGTATTGGCCCTTCCCTCCGTCATCGTGGTCACCAGCTTTCTTCCTAGGATGATAGGCAAGGTGGATGGTTCTGATGCTTTCAGCCCTGCACGTGACCTGAAGTGCAGTGTTCCCATCGCCTCCATGGCCCAAAGACAGGATCTTGTGCCTTTGTCCCCAATGGGTGGAAATAGAGCAATTAAAGACTCAAATAAAATTACAAGATCTCCCCCATACAGGCAAAGCTCAAAGAAACCTCCTTAATATGCTCTTGCCCTCCGTATGTACTTCTCTCGATTATTGGGGTAGGGCTATTTTATTATGTGGGGTGAAAGGTGAGCTGGGCCCACACGCCTCGATAATAGATCATTCGGCTTCTCTCATAGCTTGCCGAAGTATTTGCAGAACAGACAAACAGAAGCCTTTCTGAACTATCACAACGTCACGAATTGTACGTTGAGATTCCGACTTCGTGAAATAGAATGATTGCGCTATGCCTAGATCGGGCGCTGGATCTCGAATCCGGTGAGCCAAAAGGCAGGGATGCACTCTCAAACAGCATTAGAACCTATAATAAAAGGAACATATCAAAAGGGTAAGCTTTCAAAACTATATCGATCACTTCCCAGAATTCCCTTACATGCAATAATGGGAGAGAGACACCTGAATATAAATATCACTGAACCTTGTTGGGGCAACATTTGGAAAAGAGTTAATCAATCCCCTGCGTTGCTTCTCCAACAGAGAAAGCAGCTTGAACATTTTATTTGCACCCGACCCGCTTCTATTAGCTAAACATGTCTTTATCGCCCCTTTGCTGAAGAGGGGGCAGGGAAAGAGGGAGCACAGTCCACATATGGTGGCCCTGTGACAAGGTCAAATTCTTCTAGAGAGAGATCCTTTCACATATTAAAGATATCACATGAGTACACCTACCTCTGGATCCCCTGGTGATACCATTTGAGACACTTACCAAGAAAACTGTAGCAAGGTGCTGGAAGAATTCAGCAGGCCCCATTTTTAATCTATGGATGTACAAGGTGTGGGAAGTAGGGACCGCTGAGAAAAGTCTCTGAATTTCGTACTTCTCCTGAAGTCCAACAGTATAGAGGGACCTGGCCCATTCCTCTAGGGTGAGCAAGGGACTGTGAGACAGGTTTCAGTAGGCAAACGTGAAATACTGGGTGAATTTTATACTGATCAGGGAGTTTTAACTTCATGGCCAGAGGGTTGATGACTTGGGAGATGCGGATTGGATCAATATCTTTCCACAAGCAGGGATGTGGATATTAGTCGTGAATAACCACACTTCATCTTTCACCTGATATGCTGGGGTTGGTCTCCGTTTTCTATTAGCATATAGACTTGATTGTGGATGAATATGTGAGAATATGGGTTACATACACCTGTGCTGCTGGGACATCACTCCTTATGGGAAGGTTTACAGGAATAGAGCAAGGGTGTCAACCATAGGACAGATGAAAAGGGGCAGTTTGAATTCAGGTGTGATAAGAATCATTATAGCAAATCTCAGCCAAGGGCAACAATTTAACCCAACCATGTTCTTGTTCAGTCAAATAACATTTCAGGCACTGACCGATTGTCTGGTTAGCCCTTTCACTCTGTCCATCGCTTTGGCGCTGGTAAGCTGTGGAAAAACTCAAGTGTACTCCTAGCATTTTACTTGTTTCCTTCCAGAAAGAGGATACAAATTGAGATCCTCTATATCAGAAACCATGTTTCGTGCTATGCCATGTAATCTGGAGATTTGCTGACAAAAACACTGAGCGAGGACAGAGGCTGAAGGTACTCCTTTCATGGCTATAAAATGTTCCATCTTAGAAAACGAGTCAATGAAAGTCAATATCACTGTATGGCCATGGTCTAAAGGAAGGTCTGTTATGAAGTTCATGGAGCATGTATGCCAAGGATGTTCAGGTATGGATAAGGGTTGCAAAAAAAAACTTTGGTCTTTGCCAGCAAGTTTGGCTCTGGCACACATTCCAATTGCCTGCAAGTAGACCTTAGTACCTCTATGCATGGATTGCCACAAGGAATAGCGCTGAAGTTTCTGTAAGGTTTTCCAGAGTACAAAATGACCTGCTCCCAGAACGTTGTGACACCAGTGAAGTATGGTTGTTGACTGGCTCGGGTTGGTTACCATAGTCTCTTCTTATGGAATAACTGGCCTTGTTGTTCCTGGTTCTCTGCAGAGTTTTGAAGAAAAGTCTCCTTTCCTTTCATGGTATATGTCTTCCTAAGACTATCTTTGTAAGGAAGCATTGTCAAATAGATGGCTCTGATGATTCTGAGGGTACAAAAGGGATTCCTTCAGTTTCGTCTTGGTAGGCACGAGATAAAGCATCAGCTATGGTGTTCAAGGTACCTGGTTTAAAGGTTACTACAAAATCAAGACAGAAAATGAAATGTACCCATCTGTTCTGGTGTTGATTAACCCCATTATCGGTTTTCAGAAATCCTAGATTCTTATGATCTGTGAGTATGGTAATCGGATTGGCAGGCCCTTTCAAGTAATGTTGCTAATTAACAAAAGCTTCCTTAATGGCTAATGATTTCTTTTTAAAAATACTATAGTTCATTTCTGCTGGCATGAAGGTCCATGAGAAATAAGCAATAGGGTGTGATTGCATAGATGCCTCATTTCGTTGTTCCAACAGGGCTCCAATAGCATGGTTAGAGCCATCCATCTCTACATTAATAGGAAGGGCTGGATCTGGAAGGCTGAGTATAGGAGCTGTTGTTAAGTGATTCTTAAATTCAGAAAAGGCTTGCGTGGTATCGCTGCACCACACGTGGGTTTCTCCTTTTTTGAGGAGTCTGGCTAGCGGCAGTAGGATTCAAGAGTAGTCTGGAATGAAACACTGATAAAAATTGCTAAATCCTAAGAATCTCTGGAGTTGTTTGAAGGTCCAGGGTGCTGGTCAGTCTACCACAGGTGAGATTTTCTTTGGATCCAGTTCGACACACCGCAGGGAGTTAGAATATAACCAAGGTGCAAAATTCAGACCTGATGAAAGGAACATTTGAGGGCTTGCCGAAGAGCTGATGGGTTCTAAGGCAACTTAAAAACCTCCTTCACATGGGACACATTTTCTTCATAATACTACGAGAATATCAGCATGTCATCCAAATAAATGACAAAAAATAAAATCCAGTATGTCCGAAAGATATTGTTTAAGAAGTACTGGAACACAGCAAGGGCACTACATAAGCCAAAAGGCATAACTAAATATTTGTAGTGACTGTACCATGTGCGAAAGGTCTTTTCTATTCATCTCCAGGGGCCATGCGGATCAAATTGTAGACTCATTTAAGGTTGAGCCTGGTATATAGTTGACTATTTTGTGCTTGATCAGTCAACACCTGTATGAGGGGTAGCGGATACCAGTTCTTGATGGTGATTGAATTGAGTTGCCTGTAGTAGTCGCATAGTCTAAGTTCTGCATCTTCCTTCTTGAAAATAAAAAAAGATGGGAGGAATGCCAGATAAACCCTTTCTGAAGATATCTTCAATGTACTTCTTTAGAATTATTTTCCTTTTTTGACAAAGTGTACATGCAACTATAAGGTATCTTCGCTCCAGGAATGAGCTTGATATAGCACAATCGTATTCGCTGTGAGGCCGTACCTTCTCTGACTCCTTGGGGGTCAAAGACATTGCCATTGTCTTTGTATTCATTTGGAGAGGATATCTTGCAGAACTAAAATCTGTTGTTGAGAAGGTGAGCAGGGCCTTTCACTGAGCTCTGTCCGTGGAGGAAGTGCCCCTTGCAGTTGAGAACAGAAGTGGAGACATTGTGACTCCTTGAATGTGTGTTCATTTAACCTCCATTTGATAGTCCGATTATAAAACTGCAGCCATAGAGTTATGAGGATAATCTGGAAATTGAGTACAGCAATGGCATCAGAACTGATGACTTTGTGATGGAGTTGAGCACAGATCATGGATAATGGTCGGTTATGTAACGAGATGGGACCAGAAATCAAAGGAGATCCATCTACGGAAAGCATTGGCTTGGCTTCAGGTTTCGTTATCAATGGAAGGTTCTTAAGTTGTGCAAAAGCTATGTCAATGAAGTTGTCCGTAGCCCTACTATCTACTAAGGCTATCACTCCTTTCCATCTATTCTTATCTAACCAACCAACCTTGATGAACAGATGGGGAGATTGTGTGGGCAATAGGGAGTTTACAACAATGCAGGAATGTACCTGTGGTAGACTCGCTCGCTTATTCCTTATTGATAGTGAGTATTTTGGTTACCCGGGGTCGAGGGAATGAGACAGGGACACTTTCTTACAGGATGCCCTGATTCCCCGCAATAAAGTTAAGAAGTCTTTGTCTTTCTCAATCTCCCAGAAGGACTGGCCCCCAGGTGCTTCCTAACTGCATTGCTTCAGGTTAATTTGAAAGAACAGGGCTATCTTTGTCCCATCTAGGGCCTAGGGATGGGACTACAGAATGACCCCATACCTCTCACCACCACACTGTTTCTCTCCTTTTCGATCTTGGTGTCTTTGGTGTACTCTAATAACCAATGATACGTAATCCACTAAAGTGTCTGGGGATTTACCACATCACTAAGAGCATCTTTAATCTCGTCCTTTAATCCCTATAAAATACAGTGATCTGTGCATCGTTGAGCCAAAGGGTTTGTGACACTAATCCCTTGAAATGTGCTATACATGTAAGGCGATCCCGGCTCCCCTGTCTGATCTCCAACAGCTCATAACATAAAAATTGGGTGTCATCTAGTCTGTCAAATATGGCTTGGAAGACTTCTAGGAAGCCTGCATAATCAGTCAATAGAGGCCTATTAGTGTCAGTGTATTGGGTAGCCCAAGCCAAATCTGCCTTTCCCAGATTAAACAGTATAAAGGCAGCCCGAGCCTGTTCTTCGGCATAGAGTTGCGGTTTGTTAATTTAATGTATCTTGCTTTGCGTCAAAAAGGCCTTAAACCTGGGATCCCCTCTGTATTTAGGGGCATCAGGGGTGAGGGGATACATGGAGCAGGATTGGGAGATTGGAGGGTAGCAGGAGTGATCAGAGGACGTGTGTCAGTCTTGTTGGAGGTGACTGAGCTCCCTGAAGCCCCGCCAACCCTATCACCAATACCCAGGGATTACCCAGCCCAGCTGATCGTTTGACCAAGTGGTACACAGCACCTTGGAGAGTGGTCAACGATTGGTACAAAACAACATTTTCTTGCGGCGATGTGGTAACTTCCACTTGCAGTTTCTGAAGTGCTGTGAACAATTCTTTAATTATGGATGCCATATGCTCGGAAGAGATTGGTAGGTTCTCACAATCTGTCAGCTGTGGTTGACTCTCCCAGATGGCGTAAAGATCTCTCAGGAGCAATTGACCTGTTACACTTTACAACCAGGAGAAAGCCTCCCCAAAAGCTGAGGAACTGTGTAGTGGGACCCTTTTCCCCAGCTACTAGACACACCTCCTCTGGTCACTTCTGTTGAGATACCGGATACTGGAGCAGTAATGGGGAAGAGGTAAGGAAAGGTAAGACAACGATACAACAAAGAAGGCAACATTCACAGAATCGAGTGTTGCTCTCCCTTCCTGTTCTAACAGCTGCCAAGCTCAATGATGACAGAGATAGCATGGAAAATATATATTGATAGTGAAAGTCAACCATGACAAACACAGACCTCAAAAATATCAAAAGGAAATACGCGAAAATACCTACGAGTTGAATAAAGAATCCCATGTTAAATGGGGCAGCGTGGTCATAACAATAACGACTGTTGTGAGTACGCAGTGCATTGTTTTCTTCTGTCTTTTGTCTCCAAACCCTCTTCCGAGTGAGACATTATCGTATAGTGTGATGCAATGCAATGAAAGCAACCACAGGCTTATGGCTCAATGTGTTCCATGTGTCTGTTTCCATCACGGAAGACCCAGCGCTTGTCCCTTTGGTTGATTGCCGAGATGCCAATCGTGCTGGTAAGCATGACGGGTTCTTTATTAATGCACTCAGTAACACATCTTGTACAAAATACAAAGCAGATGTGAATATCATGGAAGCAACCAATGAGATCATCAGGGCCATCTACAGAAATCCCATTTCCTGGGGAAAGTTAAACACATAAAAGAATCATCTGGAACATCTGACACTGACAAGAAGTGAGTAGGATCAGTGCATTGAGGGAACACACAGTAATCATAGCTTTTGCAGGGGAAGCATCATTCTGCATGTGCTGCAAGGATGATTTGACGGGCTGCCAAATGTCAATCGGGCGATTTCCTACTGGCTGCATAGCAGACCATTGGTCTTCAGTGTCATTGGCCCAGGTAACTGTACACACCCACTGCTTAACTGTTGGCACTGTGGGTTTAAGCCCCACTGTAACCTTGACCCTATTCTTAACAGGCACACATTTCTGAAACACAATTAATATCTTTACACAGAAAACTGACCAGGAGGACCTTTTTTGGGCAGTTTGTGAAAAAACAGGACATTCTAAAGAACATTCGTCCAGTAAAATTGGTTAAAACTCAGCTGCACAGCACACTAAAGCCCGTATTTAGAAAACCTGTGGAAGAAGAGCTTTCACCACATCTTCACTCCATCTCATGCGGCCTGGCCTGGAGGCAGAGCCACTGCCCAATGTTTGTATCTAGCTCTAATGGCGGTCATGAGCCTGGCCAAAGAATTTTCAACAAGTGGATTTCCTGAAATACTGCATGGTGCTTTACACGTGCTTGGGGCCGGGTCAGTGACTCACTCCTGTTCTCCTCCTCTCCAGCTTTAAGATGCCTAAGAAATTCCATCTGCTCACCTAGGAATGCAGTAAAGGGTATTTTTCTGCCATCCTTGATATCTGGAAAGGGGATGTGAGGGGCTACTAACCAGCAGAGCTAGCAGTGGCAGTAGCAAAACTACTGACAGCCACTAATGCCTGCTCACCTTTAGTGACTTCAGCAGCAGTTTTTGCCACTCTCTTAAGTGGAGGCTGAATGGATGCAGGTTGACGCAGAGATATGGCAAGCATAGCCAGTGGTAGTTCCACCTCCAAATCACAGAGAGCCAGTGGGGTTGGTGGAAGTAATAGCATTCTTCCAACAACCTTTAAATAGATGCCTACTGTATGTAAATAAAGTGTCCCACAATCGCCCATAAAACTGTAGCTTGTGATCATGGTGGACAAGACATGCATGTGAAGTGGTGAGGACACATCTGGAATGAGGAGTTTGCATAGTCGGGACACATGGGGTTTGTAGCGGCGGGGGCAAATTACCCTTTGCCTAGGGTGACAAAAATACTTACACCTGCCCTGGCGGGAGAAGGAAAAGAGAGTGAAGGAACTGATCCGGAGAGGCAAAGAATGTTACAGCAGGGGAGAATGGGAAGAAGATGAGGGACCAGGGATTCACTGAAGGAAAGGGGATGTCATCAAGAGAAAAGGAGAGAATCTGTGGAGTAAGTGAAAGGATGGAGAAAAGCCTAGAGGGGCGTAGGTAAGGACAAGGTTTTAAGGAGGAGCCGTGAAAACAAAAAAGGGGATTATTGGGAAGGAATGTTGCATGCTACCAAGGAGGTGGGAGAGTAAGACACGGAGAAGAAAGTTAAGAGTGGGAGAGGCCAGGAAGAGGAGATGTTCAAGACTATTGGCAGCCGCATTGTAGGAAATGTGACGAATCCCCAGATGTCATAATTTCTACCCTAGCGGGAGCCCCTTCCTGTAAGGCCAGGGAGAGGAGGATGCTACCCGATAGTACCCTTGGGGGTGGTACTCAGCAAGTGGATTTTATGGGGAGGGAAGCCCCCTATGGGATTAGTGATGACCTGGGGAGAACATGGTATCCCCATAGCCCATGAGATCCTAACAGAGCTACCTCCCACTCCCACCACCAACACTTTCCCTAGTGTTTCTGTCATGCCACCAATATAGGAAGTACTGGGACGAGGAAGAGTATGGACTCCTCAAGGAGCATGTATCCATTAAGTATTGAGACGTGGGAGAGACCAATTGACTCACTGGAAGACCTAAAGATCATTACTGGGACGAAGAAGCAGTGCAGAAGCATAGAAAGCACTGATGAGAACCTGAATGAACAGTCTAGTTGTTCCCGAAAGCTAATTGGACAAGACCCATTCAAAGCTGAAGCGAGAAACGGGGAAAGAGAGGTCCTCCCTGGAGGAACCACGAGCATGGGGAACGCTCGGCTCTGCAAAGGACTCGAGCAGTTGCACGAGAGCTTACATAGACATAGAGCCTCTTACCTGGTCCAACGTGGAAGGACCATGCGGCGAAGAAGGGTTTAAGTTCTTACAATGATATGTTAAATTTGAGCCCCCATATACGATATTAACATGCTAATAAAACGTGTGTACGATTTAAATGAAAGTATTAAAATGGAAATTGGAAACAAAACCACACAAGGTTTTAAACATGTTCTAAATATATCTAATTGTCTAGGGAGTTCGCTTTTTTATTGCGCGTTTGCCACAGTAATAACTCTTAAAATATTTGTATAACAACCAAATAGTTATACATTTATATGTATCTTTAGGTTTTGTTAGGTAATGCAGTCGTAAAGGTTTTGCCTTACAGAAATAAGGGCTTTATGGAAGAATTAGAGGAGGTGTCACATGATGACAACTGATGGCTCCCATTAGTCCTTTGGAAGGTTGCGTATTGAGTCTCCCTGATTTAATAAGCACAGCAACACTACATTTAAGTTACTGCAGGCTCTACGAGTCCCCATTGACCCTTTGTCTGGTGAAACAGATGCTCACATGGTATGGATGTAAAGATTAAAGAAAGGCCCCAGTTTGCTTTTTGGTTTTGGAGAATTTGTGTGGTGTATGTGCCGCAAAATTATTGAAACCATTGTTACAGAAGAGAGAAAATGGGGGTTCTGAACTGAGAATATCTGGTTGGCAAACTGGAAAATCACTAAAATCTCTTTTCCCAACTCCTCTGCCGTACTACCCAATGAAACGTTTCTTAACAGTATTTGCTCCAATCATCAGCTTTGTAAGAAGTAAGTCGGATGCAGCACTTTCCATTTCAAAGCTGCACAGTGATTTCATATTGGCCTATTTTTGATGGTAGATCTGTTATTTTGTCCTCCTGAGGCTGCCTTTCTGCACCTGCCCACCCCGTCCAATCTCTCTATACCACCACCCTACTCTCTCTACCCTACCCACCTACCCCAATCCCCATTATGTGTTCTGGATGGGTTTTATTTGGGCTATTTTGTGCTACTTTTGAAAGTCATCCCAAGGCTGCTTTGTTCTTCTTGTTCTTTGCCAAGCAACTACCATCAACCACCCCACCCCACTCTCTCTAACACCACCCACCCTACCACCTCCCTCTCACCCTACCCCCACCCTCTCACCCTACCCCCACCCAATCCCCACTCTACCCCACCCACCTACCTACCACCAATTGTCTACCACTACCCACCCACCTTACCCCTACCCTCTCTACCCCAACCATCAACACTGCCCCTTTTTCACTCTACCTCAACCCACCCACCCTATCCCCGCTCTCACCATTCCCACCCCCCATACCCCCTTTATCCCACCCACCCAATCGCCACTCTCTCTGCCTCCACCCACCCCACCCACACTCTCCCCCAACCCACCCACTCTACCCCTGCTCTCTTTACCCCCCTACCCACTGTACCCCTGCTTTCTTTACCCTCACCCACCTTACACTCTATAACCAACCCACCCAACCCATTCTCTACTCCTCACTCTTCCTTTCACACCCTCGCTTTATTTCGTACCCTCTCACTCTCAACCTTTTTTGCTCATATTTCCTTTTGCTCATCAACAATGGCACCCTCTCTTAATCATTTCCTCCCTTGCTCTGTTTTCCTTCCTTCCCATTCTCTTGCAGACAGACTCGTGCCTCTTATTGCATCCTACTTTAAAACCTTGCACTCTCCTACTTGCAACCTGGTGCCTATAAATGCAAAATGAAAATAACAGCAGTAAATGCCCAAACTATTGGCTTTGGCAATGCTCGTTTCATATGGGGCAGAGGGAAAAAAAACAGATTGTGCACCCAAAGCCTCTGTGATCTAGCGGGTGTGGATCTGTGTCCCACATGCATTTGGTGATAGAATGTGTGATATTAGAGGTATGGGAAAAACAGGCTTTGGTGGTGCAGGAGATGCAATTTCTAGCTTTTGCAAGGAAGGCATGGTAGCAACAGTAAGACAGATACAAGTGACCACAGTTCAAGGGTGTTTATTGAACCTTCACAATGGTGGACTAAATGCCTATCTAAACCTAAATCTACAGATGGGAGCAAGCTATGACCATCAAATATAATAATGCAGTCCTAGTGGAGTCCGGTCAACATCAAAGGGCCTATACTAAAAAAAAAACTATTGCCAGTCCTTACTACTAATTTACAAATTATGTGGAGTGATGTTCATGAAAAATAAAGAAGTATTCACAAAATGAAAAGTCAGTATGTTCGAGCCTTTGGCCTCCCTGAACCCACATTTTCAGCACGGGACAAGGCGGTTCACCCGAGCAAAGCACACACTCTGGCTTATGCGGCATGAGGATACAGTTCCATTTTCACAGTTCAAGACCTTCTGTGTCCAAGTCTCTTTACTTCTTGCACAGTTCAAGACCTTCTGTGTCCAAGTCTCTTTACTTCTTGCACAGTTCAAGACCTTCTGTGTCCAAGTCTCTTTACTTCTTGCAAGTCTCTTGACTCAGAGAGTCTAGTACACAAAAACAACAACAAAAACGTTCTTTTCCTTTTCCAGTATCCAAATTTGTGGGGTTCACCCTGGGTCCCCCTCAGCCAGGCTAAGATCCTTTGCAAAACAAAAGTTCAATGTTGGATCCCCCCCAGTCGGGCTCAGAACCCTTTCAAAGTATGTTCGGATAATTCTTTCTCAGGTGACTCACGGTTCACCCTGGGTCCCCCTCAGTTGGACTCAGATCCCTTTTTTTCACGCGATTAGACTGCCTCAGCCGGGCTCGGACCAATTGTGATGTACTTTAAACTATCGAAGACTTTTGAATGTACACAGGGTTTAGCTTGACCCATTGCATGACCACTTCGATCTCAATATTCCTTTTCCCAGACTCAGCATCAGTTGTATACCCAAGAGAGACTTTCGAATGAGCACCCACGTGGTGCCGGACCACTCTCTGTGTGGTATCTTTTCTTGGCCTCCAAAGTTCAACTATAACGTTCTATGACTCCTTTTGGTTTTAACTCATATCTGCGTCGCTCTTGCAAACACCTCACACACTGTTCTTTGTACAATGTTGCCGCTTGCAACCTTGGTTCAAAACACAAGCTGGTTTGGTATCAGTCTCTCCGACTCACCGGCTGTGCTGTTCTTACTGACGCTGCTTTGTTATAGGAGCCCAGGATAGTACCACAGCGGCAATCGCTCCTCCCAGCCTTGGCTATCGACGCAGGAGAGCCCTCGGTACCTCTGCCACACTGTGCAGGTTTGACCAGCCTCAGTTCCTGGTCTTTGTTTTTTTACTTTCCAAGGCTCACGAAATTAACAGTCTTTAGATGTCACGGGTACTTCCCTCCTTGCGACTCTCTGGTCTCGCCATCCTTCTCCATAAACTGACACCTTGGAACTGCTGTTTTCTTGTGTGATTTGCCTCGCTCAGAGTGTGATTTTGTGCTCCATCTTTTATCTGTGTGGGGAAGTGTAATGGAAGTCAGGTGTGTGTAATACTTCGTAATTGCCTGACCTTGCCTGTCCATGGTGTTGGGACATGTCAGGTATACAGCTCTGCTGTTAGTCCGTTGTCGCTCACAGTGAACTGTCCATGCAAAAGTTTGTGTCAAAAGGGGGTGGGGGGGCTGAATTCCTATGTATGGGGAAAAGTTGGTTTTGGGAAGGGGATACCGCATCTCACACTCTGGTATCCCACTTCCACTCCCCGATGACCCCCATCCAGGTGATCCTCTCGCACTGGTCCACCCCCAGGAACTGGTTCCAAAAGCGATGGCCGTGTCCTGGCCACCAGGATGACAGATCCCCAGTGACTAGCAGGTGAGACACCTTCAGATTTCTCACACTATCATAGTGGGGATTTTGTTCACATGACAGGGCTTCCATTTTGAGCTACAGTAAATGATATAGCAATCTAAGTATTCCAGAATAAATGTGGTGGCGTACTGGAGTCATTGCTGAAATGCCTGTTGTAGTTGCGAAGAAGGATCATGGATCACTTCCAGCCATTACACAAATGATGGCTTAGGTTATGAAGCAACAACTGAATGTCACAAGTGCCTAACCTTGTTTTGTAATGGTTGCCTTTTCAGTGAAGCGAGATTATTATTTGCTGTTTCTTACAATGTTTTATCTTCTGCCTAGCTCCATTTAGTGCTTTTCAGCATTTCTTGCAACATAACTTTTTTTTATGCTTTCAAGCCCTTCTATGTGCCGCGAGTGCAGTCTGCAGACCCGTCACAGCAGCACATGGCCAACGTTTATTTTTTTGTATATAAACAAGGTGACTTGGATAATGGTAATGCCACGATTACCAGGAACGAAGTGCTGATGTCTGTACTTTTACTACTTGAACTATCACCAGCAGGTGTACCAATGCTGTTGGTAGTACTGGGACTTGTCTCGCAAATACTGCTATCTACTATTGGCAGAAACCTATATGTGCTACTGCCAGTAGTAGTAGCATTATTGGTATTCAAGATCCAAAGTACATATGTGCCGGCCATCAGCAGACTGCAATCCCCTCTTAGATCCTCTGCAGAACCCGACATGCCCCAACATCTTTGCTTAAAATGACTTTTGCAAACACTGTAACTAGCAGCTGCCATCCAATGGTTACACTGCGGTATCTTGAAGCATCAAGTCTCTCGCAGATCGACTCAAAAGATGGTCTAACACCACTCTACCTGGGACCTTCCCAAAAACATTGCATGAACTAATCTCGTACTTGCAGTGAGGTAACTATATATAAAGGAGGACATTGACGATCTGATCACACGATGAGATCAAATCTTAGATCAATCTAAACCTAAGGTACATAAAATACACCACTACGAGGGACATCTGCTGCAGGCAAGGCTATCCATCCACACACTTTAGAATGCAGCTATGACAAATTTGGTCTAGCTGGACACTTACGCCGTCACCACCTTACACCAGACTTGCCTCAACACCTCTGCTATTAGAATACAGCCACAACCTAAGACACATTCCGTCTAACTGGACATACAATGAGTCTCTTTCACTAGCGCACTCTCATGACCTCCCTCAGCTCCCATGCACATGCCTGTACTTTTGGGTGGCTTACTGGAGCCTAGACAGCCCACCTAATTCCTAATCTTAGGCAAATACACACACGCATTCTAAGCCTTTTCTGAGAATGTTCCCATATCTGGACTTCGGTCCATGAGGGCTTTCCCACCACAAGCGCATTGAGGCCATAGAAATGGGAAAAGGTGCTATATAAATGATGACTAATACTTCTGAACATTAGATCCCTGTCCTGCTGCCTCTTCTTCAGTTGACTACTGGGACTTGCCATTCATTTTTCATCAGCTCCATGAGTAATTGAATTGCTTGAACTCATTTCTTTACTAACTTTTGCCTGGGAAAGGTTGTCTTCATCCGGTCACGTTTACCCATTACCTCTGTGGGAACACGGCCACAATACCACTCAAGTTTAGACTTTCCTGAAAGGAGTGGGGCTGTACTGCTCACAAATGTGTAATGCGCCTTTTGACAACACTTGTATCCCCTCTTTCTTTCTGCCTGCCAAGATGGAGCTCTATGCATTTAATTAACGTAAGACAAGTGTACCCTTCATAGTTATTGTTATACTTTCATACTGTGGTCTGCATACACTTGTCCCTGGGGAACAGAGCAAATTAATTCCAGACAATGTGCTAAAGAGGCAAGACTTACCTTATGAACATACATACATGAGTCATGCACTACCGAGCAATACATTACACTAACCGTTTCCAGTGTAACATAAGCTGTTCTAGCATATCTTAAAGGCCAATATCGGTTGGCAATTCCTAGGGTCACTTCTGTCCCCTTTCTTAAATATCGGAATTACCACTGATCGCTTCCAGGAAAGGGACGTTGGTCCCTGGGACGTATTAATGGTCAATGAAAAGGCTAAACGTACAGGTAACTGGGCCTCATTACAAGTTGCCGGTCCGGTAACTACGGTACTGGTAAGCTTGCCGGCACCGTAGTTACCGGACTGGCAAACTACGAGTTCTGCTCGCGGGTGCCTTTTGACCCGCCAGAACTGGCCTGCTGGGCGGAACACCACCCGCGAGCAGACCTCAACGGATGCACCAGCACCAGTCTGAATGGTGCTGGTGCATCCGACCTGCCCATTCCCATTGAGCCCTATGGGGACCAAATGGGAATGGGGAGTCAAAGTTTCTGGCCCCCTGGCAATGGGGAAATACAGGGTCCGCCAGGGTTGTAATGGCCCTGTATTTCCCCATTGCCAGGGGCCGGAGAAATTTGCAAGTTTGGCGGCAGCCTGCCGGTTATACCGGCAAGGCTACCACCAAACTTGTAATGAGGCCCACTGTCTTCTTTTGAATTTGAAAGGCATATTTGTATCAGATGGAATGAGAGGTATGCACGGTATAAGAACAGTATCTAAGTTCCATCGATTACACAGGCCTCTATGATGTGTCTTTGTAGACACGTAACTGTCAACCTTGTTCCCTTGCAGATTTCCCATGATGGCAGAAGATTGCATAGTAGCCTAATTACAGCAACCTACTTTCAGTTTTAGCTTGTGAGGAGGCATTCGTCCTACATCACTTTGCTCTTTAGAGACTGAACCGTTGAGACAGTAATTAACTGTTCATTGACATTGGAACCGCTGTGCCCTCTGTGAAGAAAAATGGGGGTGGAAATAAGTAACTTGAAATTATTCAGAATGTTTGCGATAGTGGAATGTGAAGGTGACTGCATAGAACCATGCTCATTCTGTTTGTTAAAATGATAGTTGTAATGGAAGGGCACAGAGAGGTGTTCTTTGCCATTTGGCCAGCAGAGAGCAGCCTAACACTGATAAATTACATCAGCTGAGTAAAGAAACATACCTAAGCGTTTTCTATACGTAGATAGATGATAAGAGCGAAGAAGCAACTTAGTTTATTTATTTTCTGACATTCTCATCTGCCCACATGAAACATCTGGACATGAAAGAAAACTAAAAACTGTATGTTGTCCTAAAATATCGAGATGCTCACATCAACAAAACAAGTTACAAAAGGAATCCCCAAAGGTCCTTCAAAATTGAAAATTTTAATCCATATGTTCCTTAAATATATCTACAACATGCACATCGGAGTCTATTCTACTTGCTGAAACAAATCTTGCATGGAAACATTTTAAATCCTGCACATTCATTTTCCTGACTGCAGAGCAGATACTTTTCCCAGATTTTCTTAGTGCAAGTAAAATCCAAATTATGTTTCCTTCCACAATTAAGACGACGTCTGCATCCAGGAAATTGGATCCCGTTCACAAACTCCATTTCATTCTCTCGCAGAATCTGACAACAATGCTTTCTAAAATGAATCCAGCGCAGATGGATAGTAGGGCCATCTTTCGACTTGTATTCAATGTAACTGTAAGATAAAAAGGACAAGAACATGTAAATAAGAAACACAGCTATTATTTCCAACAGGTTTACTTTGATGTTTTCTCAATAGACCACTGGCAAAGAAGGCGCCATAAATTGAAACACTAATCAAATCTTAATTGGGGACACATCCAAGTTTTTGTCGGCTGATTCATACTAAATAAAAATAAAAGAATCCCGAAGTGCTAACTGTCACAGGCTTGAAGTACAGAAGTCCTGGATGTTTGTATGATTCTAAATGGTTTGTGGCGGCAACACTTGGGCATGTGATTCATCCGAGGGGAAAGCCCAAGATCAATCAAATGGATGTTAGTTTTGTGAGATATGGGCACTGGCCTAACTCCATTACTTGGGTATTTTGCAGGCAGATCGCTGACATGTGCAAGGGCAGAAAGTATGAGTAAAGGGGTTAGTGAGGTATGAATGGGTAATGGGCTAGCAAAGACTCCTATATTAGGAGCGACAATGTTTTCAGTCCCAGTCTCTCATCAACAGGCATGCCAATGTTGTTCTAATATCCATCAAGATGAAGGATTCTTACCATTCTAGTCCCATTTGTTGAGGAGCACAGAGAGACTGACCCAAATGAGTTGCAACCCCTGGATTCTGAGTCTCAGCATTGTGCGTGGGTTTGTGGCATATTGGTTAGAGTAAGCAGAGAGGTTCCCATTTCCATGTTGTCCTGGTTTGCAAGTTTGTGTGATAGAAAACGGTGGGTAGACATTTGGGTAGTGAGGACAGAGAATGAAGACAGGCTATCAGAGTCTGAAAGTCTGTATGAAGAGAAATTAAGAACCCTTTCCTGGCGGGTGACAGAGAAATAAGGCTCAAGATGGCCACTAACTGAAGGAGCTTCATGTTGACCCAAAAATAAATAGCAAAATACTTCAGGGAGAAAGAAAAACAAAACGTAACTGAATCCCCCTAAAGTCCAAATGAGTAGTCTTGGGGCCAATTCAGATTTGGAACCCCAGACCACAGTGGGCAGGTGCGAGAGGCAAGCAACTGATCCTCCATTCCCAGTGTAGCCCATGCACAGTGGCAGCTGGTTTAGTGGATCCGGACTTCCCATGCTGAGGCAAAGCGAGGGAACAGTTGTAGCGTGCGCCATTGAGGTAAGATTGCAACCTGTTCCTGAGATCAGAACTAAGTGCTGGGGGTTTGAAGATCTACCTTGCCCTATGCTAAAGTGGGATGTCCCTACGTAAAGAAACTACAGATAGTCTGAGTCAGTAAATTCAACTTTAAAGTCTGTCTAAAACCTATACTTCCCTTCACAACTAAATCTAAACAATGTGTAGGGATGTCAGCAACAAAAGAAACAGTGTTCTACAT
Source organism: Ambystoma mexicanum (assembly GCF_040938575.1). NCBI lineage: Eukaryota > Metazoa > Chordata > Amphibia > Caudata > Ambystomatidae > Ambystoma > Ambystoma mexicanum. Next base: position 1,236,268,928 of record NC_090927.1, on the reverse strand, counting down.
GAAAGTTCTGAGATTCTTCCACATTTGGCATTGCTTTCCAGCTTCCTTTCCCAAAGTTCAAGACAGTGCCACAAAGGCTCAGGGTTTCTTTCACCAAGAAAACAACACTGTTCTACAAGGTTCTCAGGGTTTCTTTCCCCAAGAAACAACACAGTTCCACAAGGATCTCAAGGTTTTCTTTCTCATGGCACCCACAAAGTTCACAAGGTCTTAGGTTGCCCTTCCCCAAGACGTCAGCTTGTTGAACTGGCCCAATTATACTTAGTTTCAGTCTCTTAATATTCAAAACAAGTTCCAGATTAACTTTCCACTCCTGATTCCTTGCCAGTTTATACAGACAGTGTTCCTCTGCTTTACTTCAGCAATCTCTCTTACACATGTGGATTTGTTCTCTCCGTATCTTCTTGACTTTCATAGATAGGGAAACCCCCGGTCCAGGCGCATTTGGCGGACCACCTGTTCCACCTATTACAGGTCACGCAACTGGTAACCCCAGGCTTTCTTGCCCACACAGGTTATTTTGCCACTGTGCCTGTGTGCTTATTCACATTCACATGGCTTTCTCCTTGCCAGCTTTTTGGCTTTGCCACAATGTGTTTTCCTCTTTGCCAGTCTCTTGATTTTGCCACAATGTGTTCTTTCATACAGTTCACTCCGTAGTGCTCTATTTCCTTCACCACATTACTTTCATACGCGTCTGTGATATTCATTACTTGCTTTTCATTGTATTTCATATCATTCGTTCTTTGCTTCCAAGATATATTCTGTGTACCTCACACAAGCTTCCATTCATAAGCTTTATCAAAAGCTTTCCTTTAGTTCGGTATTTAATATTTCTTAGTTCATATTCTTGTCATTCACAGTTCATCTTGTTCGTATTGTTCACTACAACCCTTCACGTTGAGTTAACTTTATCTTGCACATCACATTTTGTTAGTTCGGCAATTACTTCTGCCCTGTAACAGCCCCCAGGAACGCCCCGGTACGAGGGTTACGTTTTATGCACTCTGCGGTCCATGGGGGCTCCTCTGGGCGGCTGCTTTCATCTTCTTCTGCTCCGCATACATGTTTTCGTGGTATTGCGAGCCCCGCTCACTCTCCGGTCTTTATTCTGTGGGTTGCAGGCAGCTCCGCTCGCCACTCACGAACACTGCCAGTAGCTTACAGCAATTGTATTCCTTCCGTACCGCGCAGCTCCTGCTGTGGGCACGTGAACAGGGAGCCTCCCAGCACTGTGGCCCTCTCACGGCCCACCCAAGCCTCGGCGCCACAGTCTCTCCTGGGGACTTGCCGGCATCCTGGTCTCCAGGCGGGACCCTCCTCTGCAGCCTCCTTCTCCACGGGATTTCTCTCCCCGAGGCCCAAAACGCTTGGCCCGGCTTCTCTGCTGCTGGTCTCTCCCCAATAATTGTCGGCCCCACTTTTCATACACCAGTAACCATTTAACAAGTTGCAGGTGTGTATCCTCAACCCCAATTGCCTGACCATAATTAGTGGAGTTTTCTGGACATGCCTGACCCTTACAACAGTCTGCAGACGACTCTTCCTCGTCTCAGTACCAGAGTGGTGAAATGACATGTTAGTGTGCACCACTTTTAGTCGCCTCTTCCTTGTCCCAGTACTACAATGGTATGAATGAGGGGAAATTAAGGGAAGTGATTGGCAACAGCCATTAAAGGCAGGTTAAGGTTGATTATTACAAGAAGAAAGGGGGATACCATGTCTCGCTTGCAGACATACTCTTCTTCACCCTCTTCCTAGTGTTCCTATATTGAGGGGATTTTCTAGGGTTGTTCTTGAAGGAAGAAAAAAGAAAAGGGTCACAATATCCCATAAAGGCTGCTGGAACATGATGATTAATTAAGGAATGGAAATGGGGGATACCTTGTCTCACCCAAGGACATCCCCCTACAATTCCCCAAGTCTCCCTACCCAGGTGATCGTCCCTCGCATATGCACCCCGAGGGTCGGGATCCAAGAGCGATGGCAATTCCCTGGCCACCTGAGCAGAGGATGTTGGGGAGAAGGAAGTGAGGACGCCCTGTGGCTTTTCACAGCAGATATCGAAAGAAACCCAGAGTGGGAAATAAGAAGAAGAGATGCCTACGAAAGTGTAGTGGCTGTAAGAACTCCTGAGTGGGGAGTGAGAAAGAAGGAAGCACCAGTGGGGAGAGAGTGAAAGAGGCAAACCACAGAGTGGGGAGTGAGCAAGAGGGGTGCCCTGGAGTGGGGAAAGAAGAAAGAAACCCTAGAGTGGTAAGTGAGCAGGAGGAAAGCCCCAGAGTGGGGAGTGAGAAAGCGTGGAATCCCAGAGTGGGGAAGAGACTGAGAGGACCCCAGACTCAGGAGCAAGACAGACAAAAGTTCCCAGATGGGGGAAAGACTGTGAGAAACCTAGAATCAGAAGAGAAGCAAAGAGTCCCAGGGCAGCACTCTAGCACGACACTAACAGTATGAATGTAGCTATGAACATAGGCACGTGCCGATGGTAAAGAGACATTGGGTTGGGGGTCTGAAGCCAGCAGCCATCCCTTTCAATGGGTGGTTCCCAAAAGTATTTCTTTGTTATTTCCATTTTTAGAGGTAGGGAAAGAAACTAGGGTAGAGTACGATTCCAGATCGAGGACTTTATGTTTAGACATCTTGACAAGCACCCTTTTATTTGTTTGTGTTATAGAGAAGGGTTTGGAGTTAAATGGTTAAGGGAAAGATTAATCCTTTTGAGGGTGAAAATAATAAAAAAGTTCCAGAACACAATTCCTACGTGTCCAAGTCCAGCTTCTGGTCTGTCACAAAGAGCACACCCTGCTTAAGCCATGCCCAATTATCTGCTTTTGCATGTTGTGTTTTATGGTGATTTATGCATAATGTAATATTTTGTTTTATTATATACTTATTTATAAAATGTGAGATTATTTGGCCGATGTCCAAATAAACCATTTTAGATGATGACTTTCAAGACCAGGGGAGAATGTAGGGAGCCATGATGGACTTTGTAAGACTTGGCAAAAAGTCAAGGAATAAGCACTGAGTTGACCTCTAAATTTCATCCTTCATTAAGGAACAGACAACAAACAGTGATGCTTTACATGTGGATTACTGAGGACAGAGTGTAAATTAATATGGAATGATGGGCTGTTTCAAACGCTGAGGGTAGATCCAGTGACAGTGAGCTCCCCAACCAGACTGGAAAGAGCCTGGTCACTGTGATTTCAGTGGGAAGTTGAAAAGCCACTCTTTTCATAAGGTGAGCCTTCTGTGTTCACCATGGAATTTGCAAACTAACTTATTTGATTAGAATTTAGTACTAATATTTGTATTGTCACCGGAAGATATTCATATATTCAACAATGCAACATTTTTGTGTTTAGTACTATAAAAAGGAGACAAAAAACACAAAATAAATGTAATAAAAAGGCACTAAAAGCAGTTTTCAGTGCAAGGTTCTATGCAGCTGGGTGCAGTCACTGTTGTACAGGGCAGTGTCCCGGTATATTTTATGCCCATCCCATCCTGTGCTGTGCAAGAAGAAGTCTATAAATGTCGTAAATCAAAATGTTTGCACTTTTAAAGGAAAATCAGAGCTCGAGGCTCAGTACTGATTATAGTGTTGCGCTGGCAGGGTAAGTGATGTCTTCAGAAGGACAGATAGACAACTTGGCACTTACTTGTAATTCATATGCAAACATAAACTGATTACAATAAAGGGATAAATACTACTCTCATTTGTGGGCCGGGAGGTGTGCTGGTGAGTGGGGATTTGGCTGGGACACCCTGGTAAGAGCAGGAGGAGTTGAGGTACTCGAGTTGAGACTCGGCCCTGGGCAACGATACCAAGATGATGACCGATGGAGAGGTGCATGGGGCTGGCATGGCAGTAAATGCAGTTACTTGTGGATTCTGCCTACATTGTCGGCCTCCTGATTGGCTTGCGCTGCTCACCAGGGTGCTATTTTATAATACTATCATAACTGAAGGGCAAAGACAGATCTGGAGACAGAGCCTAATGTAGGGTGTTGCAATAGATCAGTAAATGTACAGACTGGATGGAACTATTGATTGCTACTTCATGTATCATATAGTTAGCTTTGAGTATTGATTATGTAAGAAGAAATACAAAACTCAAGACCAAACAGAGTGGAAGGTTTTTGTAGCAGGCAAACTAGGGGGAAAACTGAAGTTTGCAGACATCTATGACTCGGAGTAGTTGGTTTAAAGCAACATGTTGATGAGAGAGAATATCAAGGAGTTTGGGATTATCTCATGGGTGGAGCCCTAGCTGCAGAGATAGATAGATATAACTAGCTGGTCGCAGAACATACTTTTCCATCAAAAGCATTTGGCTGTATTAGAATGTACATTTTCAAAAATGCCCTCTCATGCTTGTCAATATGATGCACCTTACACTACACACACCTAAATATAGTTCACACTAGGAGATTTGGATACGTTAAACTACACTGCTTTATAGTTGAAATACTGTAATTATGCATTTGTTTAAAAATTATATGAAAGGTTATTTTGAACGTGCTTAATACCCAGAGGTTTTTAAGCGTGGACCCAGGGATCGTACCTATGTTGCTCCGTGTCGTCTTGCTTCCAAGGCGAGCACAATGTCCCTGAGCTATCCTCCCGAGACAAATGGAATGGCAATACTTTTGATAAAAGTTAACGCTTTCTGTGTCTTTGCAAAAGAGAATATAGTTATCTTTCAGAAAAAGTATCATCCTGATTAATGCTGATTTGCAATCATTTGTAAAAGAAACAACTTTTACAAGCGAACGCTCCCACACTGGTCCAGGTCTCTTAAGAGTGTGGCAGATAATCACCATACCATTCATCCAGTTCAGCGATTTGATTTACAGCAATAGTTGGATTAGTATCAATGGTTGAAACACCGTCATCAAAATACATAGGGGCTCATTTTAAATGGGAGGTGCGAGAAATGGAGGCATAAAACGGGGGTGTAATGATTTGATGCCTCCATTTAACTGTCTCAACAAGTACAGAAAATATCACCAAATGAGTCACCAAGGTATGAACAAGCTAACTTTATTCCACGACTTGCAAGTATCAGACAGCATATCATCCCATCCCATCCCGTAATCCAGGCCAACTCAATCCACCCCACTCTCCAGCTCACCTCGCCTTATAGCCCCCCTAGAGGTATGAACAAGCTAACTTTATTCCAAGACTTTCAAGTATCAGACAGCATATCATCCCATCCCATCCCGTAATCCAGGCCAACTCAAGCCACCCACTCTCCAGCTCACCTCGCCTTATAGCCCCCCTAGAGGTTCGACCTCTCACCACTGTACGCAACTTCTGCTTGGTATCTTCCCTACCACACAGAACATTAAACTCTTACATATCCCATCTTAGTTCGTCATAAATTGGCTGCACCATTTAGTCATCATGTGTCGAAGCATAAACGGTTTAACTCGTTGTTGCTGATCACATCCGGGCCTATCCTCCTCGGGAGAAGGGCGTTGGTCAATCACCTACGGTTGTATTTCTGCTTGCTCTCAAAGCTCCATTGTCCTGTCTGGTTATAACCGGTACAATCCAAAGATGGCGGCTGGGCGTCCTTCACCGAATACCCCTCGATGCCTCAAAAGTGATGACACCTGCACTCCGCTCCACAACAACCTGCACATGTCCTTGCATCAGCTTTCTCAAAACAACTATTGCCAGTGGCAAAAAGGTTCAGGGAATACCCCGAATCAATGTATGATGCACTTTAATGAAAAATAAAAAACACTTAGGCTCAAGGTGGGAGCAGTCACCACAGTGGTATCAAAACAGAAAACAGGGCCACAATGCATCAGGAAGCCTTCCCAGTTCATTCATTTGAGCTTTTCCCCACGTTTCTTAGGAAGCTAGGTGATGTTATATTTAACACTGACCAGGGGCCTACTTTGGATTAGTGATGAGGTAGAGAAGAATGGGGATGAGAAAGTTGCCACGCTAACCTCCTTTGTCTCGTTGATGTGTTTCGTTTTAAACCTCCATATTTTCATGGAGTTGCAAAACAAACAGATTCCTATGGAATCCACTCTGGTTATGCTTCTGCTCAAAACAATTTTGATTCTTTAGGGATCCATTAGAAAATGTGTCCTACAAAGCGTTTGTAAGACAAGACGGAGAGGAAAAACGTTTTTGGCTTGCTTAAATTTCCTTTTCCCCTCCACCTCGTAAACATTGAAAATTATAGGCAGGGTATCCATCGGTTGTCACAAACTTTGACTTGCTTGTACTCCTCCTTATGTCCAGAATGCAGACGAGATAGGGATAGGGAGGATCCCCACTTGTAAGGACGGGTACCGGCAAACGCAGAGGGTCGAGCCAATGATCAGGAGAAAAAGCCAGTGGCATAAACAAAACTGGGATGGCAGCGCAGAATAAACTTGTCACTGGTAGAGTGTGCAGAGGAATACCAGGAAAAAAAGGAAGGAGACACAGGGGAGGAATCACCAGGAGAGCAGAAAGAAAAAAAAGGCAGAAATGCAAAGCAAAAAGGGGAACAACTAGAGAGGGGAAAAGGCAGAGGAAGCATCTCACCCACCAGGCTTCATGCAGAAATAAGGGTTGTGACAGCTGTGTTAGAGAGTTTTACGAAAGTCCACCTGTGGTAGGACTATAGAAGACTCACTCTTAGGAGTACATGGCTCCAACTCTTAGGTTTGGCTTAAACTACACAAAAGGGTTGGTAGCAATGGAAGCCAGGTTTAGTCTACTAAGGACAAAGGCTTTAGGGTAAGTGCAAAGACCTCAGGGCACACCTATAGTCAAGAATGACAATGCATTACTTACCGTAAAAGCATTTCTGATGGTTGTATCTGCTTAGATTCACATGCTGTGCATAGTCCGACATCCAGTGGTCACTGCAGAGTATTGCATTTTGTTTTTCGTAGTCGAAAAGGGGACATCGACAAGGCGTGTCTGTAACACTATCCCTATAGTGACGTGTATTGTACCCACAATCCCTCACGCGCCAAGGTCCCTCTGTTTGTATTTTTTCTGCCCTGAGGGAGCCTATTAGACGTGAGCGAGTACAGAAAAGAGAGAGAGGTAAAGGATGTCTATGTTCCTTCTATCCGAGTGGGGAGGGTGGGCGCATGTGAATCTAAGCAGATACAACCATCAGAAGAACTAGTTACTCTTACCTTGTAACGTTCTTTCGATGGGATGTTCCTCCGACGTATTCCTTATCTTAGATAGAAATCCTTCAGCTTTGCTGGCCTCGGAAAATTTTTTCGCCAGAGGGCGCTGCGCGTCGATGATCGCCGAGTCGATGACCCTCGACGGCCTCCGTGCCGACGTCGACGTCATCCTGCCTATAAAGGCCGCGCGCAGCGTCCGTTGCTCAGTTCCGTTTTGTAGTCCCCAGTAATGTTTTTGGATTAGACTAATCACCTTGAAGGAGCATAGGCTGCAAACCCACAGGAAGTCATACTGCGGGGATGGATGGGAGGGTCGATAAGGAATACGTCGGAGGAACATCCCATCGAAAGAACGTTACAAGGTAAGAGTAACTAGTTCTTCGAAGGGATTGTGTCCTCCGACGTATTCCTTATCTTAGATAGACTCCCATAGCAGTGGTATTGTGACTGGAGGCGGGAGTAATAAAAGTTATGTTACCCTTCCAGAATGGACAGAGTGTAACACAGCCTTGCCGAATCTAGTTTCTTGACTAGAGGAGGAATCCAGGCTATAGAATTTGGTAAATGTATGTGCGGACGACCATGTGGCAGCCGCACATATATCTCGAATTGGCACCCCTCTTTGAAGGGCTGAGGATGTTGCGATACCCCTGGTAGAATGAGCCCTTAGATTTTGAGGAGGCTCCTTTCCTGCCAATTTGTAGCACTCCAGAATGGCTAAAATAATCCATCTGGAGATGGTTTGTTTTGTTATTGGAAGGCCCAACTTATGTCCTGCATAACCTACAAAGAGTTGGTCTGCTTGTCTGATCTTAGCCAATCTGCTGATATAGAAGCTCAAGGCTCGCTTAGGGTCCAGCCTGTGCAGTCTCTCTTCCTCCTTCCCCGGATGAGGAGGAGGGTAGAAAGAAGGTAATATAATCTTCTGAGTGATGTGAAACTCCGAGACTACCTTCGGGAGGAAGTTAGGCTTCACCTGAAGAACAACTTTGTCCTTGTAAAAGATTGTATGTGGAGGTTTACACGATAAGGCTTGCAACTCGCTAACCCTTCTAGCAGATGTCAATGCTATTAGCAAAACAGTTTTGAGGGTGAGAAGCTTCAATGAACAAGAGTGTAGTGGTTCAAAAGGGGCACCCTTTAGGAAGTTTAAAATTAGGTTTAAATCCCATAAGGGAACTTGAAAAGGTTTCGGGGGATAAACATTAGTTAATCCTTTTAGGTATTGTATTACCAATGGAATTTTGAAGTATGAAGGCTCCTCTGCAGTGCGCTTAAAGATTGATAGCGCTGCGAGATAGCCCTTAATTGTGCCAACCTGTAGGCCTGAATTAGCCAGGTAAAGTAAGAATGACAACACCATAGGTGTACCACAAGAAAAGGGTTCAATATTCTTTTCTCTGCACCAGCTGCAAAATTTGTTCCAACGGCAGCGGTATAGAGTTTTAGTTGCCGGCCTTCTGGCCGAAAGCAACACCTCCATAACATCATCCGGAAGGTCCCAATCCTTGTACCTCAACCTTTCAGACACCAAGCGTGAAGGTTGAGGGTCTTGATGGCTGGATGGAGAACCTGACCTTCCTTCTGCGAGAGAAGATCCTCTCTGTATGGCAGTCGAATTGGAGGGCAGATGGACATGTCTAGAAGGTCCGGGTACCACGTTCTCCTGGCCCAATCCGGGGCAATTAGGATCATGGTCTTCCGAAACCTTCTCAACCTCCTGATCATTTGAGGAATGACAGGGACCGGAGGGAACGCGTACAGAAGTGGGAACTCCCAGTCCACTACGAACGCATCTCCTAGAGCTCCTCTCGGGGGAAATTCCCTTGAGCAAAATCTGTCGCACTTCCTGTTGATACTGGTGGCGAACAGATCCACTTGAGGGGTTCCCCAAAGGGCGAAGATCTCTTGAAGGACTTCCTGAGCTATCTCCCACTCGTGAGAGACTGTGCTCTGCCTGCTCAGAGCGTCCGCTGTCAAGTTCTTCTCTCCGGCTAGATGAATTGCCGATAGAGAGATTCCTTCCTGAATTGCCCAAAACCAGAGCTGCATCGCCTCTCTGCACAGTGGTAGTGAGCCTACGCCTCCTCTTTTGTTGAGGTAGTGCATGGCCACTGTATTGTCCGTCATTATTAGGACGTTTCTTCCCCGTACAGACGGCAGAAAAGCCTTCAGCGCTAGTCTGATGGCTCTCAGCTCCAACAGGTTGATATGTAGTCTGGACTCCGATGGAGACCAACGACCGCTGATGGTCAAGTCGTTGGCGTGAGCTCCCCACCCCGTGAGTGAGGCATCCGTGACTACTGTTATCTCCGGCCATGGTTGCCAAAACATTTCTCCTTTCAGGATGTTCTCCCGACAGGCCCACCACTGAAGGTCTCGGGCTACTTTGACCGGGATCCGAAGGAGATCTGTCATCCTTCCTGAGAACTGTGACCACTGAGTTCTCAGTGCCCACTGGAGGGATCTCATTCTCAGGCGAGCCTCCGGCACGAGGAATATGCAGGATGCCATGAGGCCTAGCAACCTCAGAAAGTCGTAGGCTGGGAGATATTGGGCATTCTGAAATCTGATGACCATCTGCAGAATATCTCGAGCCCTCACCTCTGGTGGCAAGGCTTTTCCCAGGGAAGTGTCCAGGACTGCTCCAATGAATTGGAGTCTCTGTGATGGTATCATCTGTGACTTCTTTAAATTGAGGGAGAAGCCCAGCTTGTGAAGGAAGTGGCAAACATAATCTAGTTGTCTCTGAGCCTGTTCCGAAGATACAGCTCTGATCAACCAATCGTCTAGGTAAGGGTAGACATGAATCCCTTCCCTCCTTAGACTTGCAGCCACAACCGACATTAGCTTGGTAAAGACCCTCGGGGCGGAGGTTAGCCCAAATGGCAGAACTCGAAATTGATAATGAGAGCTGCCAATTGCGAACCTCAGGTATCTCCTGTGCCTGGGATGGATCGGCACATGGAAATAAGCGTCCTGGAGGTCTAGAGATACCAACCAGTCCTGAAGCTGGAGGGCCTGAAGGATCTGAGAGAGAGTCACCATCTTGAACTTGTCCTTTCGGAGGAATTTGTTCAATTCCCGTAAGTCTAAGATGGGTCTCAGTCCTCCGTCCTTCTTCGGTATTATGAAGTAGGGGGAGTACCAACCCTTGTTCCTTTCCGCTACAGGTACCAGTTCTATGGCACCTTTCTCTAGCAGGTCTAAAACCTCCTGCAAGAGGAGCGGATCTGGAAGCTTCAAAGGGTTGTTCCCCGGTGGATGACTCTGAGGGATATGTAGGAAGGGCAGGCAGTAACCTTGGGCCACTGTCTCCAGAGCCCAAGCATCTGACGTAATAGCCTGCCATTCCGTCAGATGGTGAGTTAACCTGCCCCCTACTGGTGTTCTGTGAGGGGAGACCTCAGAGTGGTTTTGAAGCGGCTGATGCAGTTGCCGAAGGTAAAGTGGCTCCTGCTCCTGCGGGTGCGGCTTTCTTTCCCCTACCCCGTCCACCACGGGTAAATCTTCCTTGGCCTCTTTGAGCCGGTCGTCCCCTGCCCCTTCCATATGAGGAATAGTAACGAAAGGACCGTCCTCTCCACGATGATCCCGAAGGACGAAAGGTATTCTGACGGATAGCAGCTCCCAATGACTTGGCTGCTGCCTTGGACGTTTGCAGTTTCTCCAAACTGTCATCCGCCTTCTTTCCAAAGAGGGTAGAACCGTCAAAGGGCATATTCAAAAGCCTGGTCTGCACGTCAGAGGCAAAACCAGACTTCCTCAACCACGCATGCCTGCGGATTGTGGTACTTGCCGCCATGGCCCTGCTGATACTGTCAGCAGAATCTAGGCCAGTTTGTAGGGTCTCGCACATCGCATCTTTACCATCCCTGATGATGTTTAAAAATGCGTCCCTTTCCTCTCCTTCTTGGAGGCAGTCAGCCGCTGATGAAGCGCACTCCCAAAGGGTGTGGCTGAACCTAGCGAGCGTACAGGTCGCGTTAATAGACTTTAACGCCATGCTACAGGCAGAAAAAACCTTCTTAGCCATGGCATCATACTTTTTGTCATCCCTATCCTGCGGAGCAGTGGGGTATGCAGATGTGCTGCCTGATGAGGTTGCAGCCTGTACAACCAAGCTCTCAGGAGTAGGGTGTTTTGACAAATATTCAGGGTCAGAACTAGCCACCCTGTATTTTGTTGACAGTTTTTTATTTACTGCCGGGATAATTTCTGGCGTTTCCCAGTTTGTCAAAATCCTTCTCTGTAGAGCAGAGTGAAATGGAACCACAGGATCCTCCTGTGGGCCCTTGTCCAGTATGTCAGTGAGGTCATCCTGCTGAAAGGCAGGAGAAGGTGCAGACCAACCCATAAATTCTATGATTCTAGACATCAGAGCTCTATATGGAGTCTCCGCATGTTCTCCTGGGTCTGGTTTGATAAATTCTGCTTCAGGAGAAGTGTCCAAGCCACTAGCTTCCTGAAGTGCATCCTGAAGATTTTTTAATCTTCCTTCCTCAGAGGCGAAAGTCTCTGGCTCTGGTGATGTGGTCCTCTGTAAATCAATATCTTGGTCTGAATCCTCCCTTTCCTCAAAAATCGAGGTTAAAGGGGGATACATTGGTTTTTGGAATGGTATAAACCCCATTTCCAATGCAGAAGGAGCCATCATCACAGGCCTTGAAAACGTCGATGTCGTCGACACCGACGTGAAAGTACTCGAAGGCGCCGTGAAAAGCGTCGAGAAATGTGTACTAGGCCTCGAAGAACTCGAAAGGATCGGAGTCCTGCTCGAGAACGACGTCGACGTTCTCGGCGTCGAGTCGGAGGTCTTTTGTCTAACCGTTGGCTGTGGAGTAGCCGTGGTTCTTTCCTTCACCGGCGTCGATATCGGCGTCGACGTCGGCGTCGACTCGATCGACTGATGCGCCGATGAATCCTTCGACAACGGCGTCGATGGCGCCGACCTCTGTTTCGAAGGAGTTTTCGACGATGGCGTCGATGATGCTTTATCTCCCGATGGCTCGAGGCGCTTTCGGGTTGACTTTTCCGCCGGGTACTGCGACTCGCGGCGTTTAGATTTTTTGGGTTTTTTACCCGGGGTATCACCCTCAGCTGTCTTCGAGGGGGACGAGGCCGCTTTCTCGAAGACGCTTAGCATCTTTTTCCTGAATTCCTCCCACTCAGCTTGCGAGCTGCGTTTTGTGGGGCAATGAACTCTCTCAGGAGAACTCGACGAAGATGACGAAGGGGATCTCCTACGTCTCTTCTTCGAGTGTCTCGATGTCGACGAGTGGTGGGAGCCACTTCGTGATCTAGATCGAGAGTGTTTTTTATGGTGAGGAGACGAACGTCTCGACTCTACCGAAGAAGCTTTCGAGGAAGTTAAAGTTGACCTACCTCTCTCGAGCTTCCCCCTACGCTCCTTCAAGGCTTTCGCCGTCATGGAAAGGCATTCCTCACACTCCGAACTCTGGTGCGTGATTCCCAGACACCACAAACAGACCCTGTGAGGGTCCGTCAACGACATTTTCTTCCCGCAGTCTCGGCACTTTTTGAAACCGGACCGAGGGGTCGTCGGGTCGGAGGAGGATGCCATCGATATCGAGGTAAATAGTAGTTATTATATACGTTATCTTGACGAGAACTGAGCAACGGTGTTCCGAGGCACAACGAAGCGCGGAAAAACGGAACTGAGCAACGGACGCTGCGCGCGGCCTTTATAGGCAGGATGACGTCGACGTCGGCACGGAGGCCGTCGAGGGTCATCGACTCGGCGATCATCGACGCGCAGCGCCCTCTGGCGAAAAAATTTTCCGAGGCCAGCAAAGCTGAAGGATTTCTATCTAAGATAAGGAATACGTCGGAGGACACAATCCCTTCGAAATGCTTTTACAGTATGTAATGCATTGTCTTCTGATGTTTGTTAATCTGCTTAGAATCACATGCTGTGCATAGACTAGCGAGCAGTACCCTGAGTTGGAGGTGGGTTGTGAGAAGGAACAGTAGAAAAAAGATGTCTTAATACTGCTTGTCCCACCTGGGAATCAGATCTAGAGTGGGCATCTAGACAGTAGTGTTTTGTAAAGGTGTGTACAGAACTCCAGGTTGCCGCTTTGCAAATGGACTCAAGAGGGGCATTTGCAATGAATGCTATGGAAGCCCCAGTGCCTCGAGTAGAATGTGCTCTCGGCTTGAAGGGTAGTTCTCTCTTAGCAAGAGTGTAACAGAGAGTGATGCATTGGACAATCCATCTAGATATAGTGGATTTTGAAACTGCATCTCCTTCTCTTCCTGCTGCCACCGAGACAAAGAAAAGATTAGTCTTTCTCAGCGGTCTAGTTCTTTCCATATAAAACATGACGGCTCTGCGCACATCCAGTGTATGCAGGCTCCTTTCTCCCAAATTTGAAGGGTTTTGAAAGAACGTTGGTAGTTCTATTGACTGGTTGACATGGAATTCAGAAATACATTTTGGTGCAAACCTAGGATGTGTGCGTAGAACCACCTTATTCTTGTGAACTGTTACAAAGGGGTCTAGTAAAGAGAGTGCTTGTAGTTCACTCACTCTCCTAATGGAGGCGATAGCTATTAAGAAAGCAGTTTTAAGAGTGAGGTTCTTAAGAGATGCTTTGTGCATGGGTTCAAAGGGTGAGCCCATAAACCTGGTAAGTACCACATTTAGGTCCCATCCGGGAGCTGGGTTAGCTATAGGAGGGTGTATCCTCTTTACTCCCTCCATGAAGCTTTAATAACTGGGACTTTCCACCATGACACTTTGTGTTGAGAAGTGGTATGCAGAAAGTGCAGCTAGATGAACTTTAATAGAATTAAAGACCAATCCTGAGTCTAATAAGTGAGTCAGGAAAAGAACAATCTGTGTGGGAGAGCAGTCAACGGGGTTGATGCTCTTACCTCTACACCAGATGATGAATCTCTTCCACTTGCTAGAATAGCAGTAACGAATGTTACGTTTTCTAGCCTCCCTAAGAATGTCCATGCATCTTTGAGGGAGCTGTAAATGTCCAAATTCTATGACCTCAGGAGCCAGGCTGCTAAGTTCATGGTCTGTGGGCATGGGTGTATCGTCTTGCCCCTGTCCTGAGACAGCATGTTGTACGGGCAGGGAAGTTTCACCGGTGGAGATAGAGACATCTCCATCAGGTGAGTGAACCATCGCTGCCGGGCCCACATAGGGGCCACTAGTATCATGGTGACTGGTTCCTGGTGCATCTTGTGCACCATTTTGTTGAGAAGGGGAGTCGGGGAAAAGTGTAAACAAATTTCCCTGACCATGTTATCCAGAGACCGTTCCCCTTGGATCGGTTCTGAGGCGTAATCTTGGCATTGGGAGTCCTCCAGAGTTGTGAACAGATCCATTTCTGGGAATCCCCATTGTGTGAAAACGTCGAAGACAATGTCTTCTCGTAACCACCATTCGTACTCTGCCGGCAGAGGGAAGTCTCTGCTGAGTTTGTCTGCTAGCAGATTGAGTTCCCCTGGTACATGTTGTGACAACAGGAACATGTTGTGTTTGAGTGCCCACTTCCAGATGTTCTGGGATAGCTTGGACAGTCCTGGAGAGTGTGTGCCCCCTTGCTTGTTCAGGTAGTACATGGCTGTGGTGCTGTCTGTGAGGACCATCACTGTCTTCCCTTGTAGGTGTGCCTGGAAAGCCTTCAGTGCTTTGAAGACCGCTAGCAGTTCCAGCATGTTTATGCGTTTGGACGCTACACTCAGAGTCCAAACTCCATGTGCAGTCTGATGGGATAGGTGAGCTCCCCATCCTGTGAGGGATGTGTCTGTGGTTAGAGTGGCTTCCACTGCGGGGGTGGCGAATGGTTTCCTTATTTCAAGGTTTTCCTTCGACTACCACCTTAGCGAGAGAACCAAGGCATGCAAGACCACCACTAGATCGTCCCATTGTCCGCTGGCCTGACACCACTGGCTGTTGAGCCACTCTTGCATTGGGCACATGCGCAGGCGCACGTGAGGTACCAAATATATACATGATGCCATCATTCCTAGCAGACGCATTGCTTTGCGTACCGTCACCTCTCGACCGGCCACATATTGAGGGATCTGAAACAGCATATTTTGGACCCTCTCGTTGGAGGGGAAGACAAGGCCGTGCTTTGTTCGAATTAGAGCCCCTAGGAATTGTTTGATCTGGCTGGGGTCTAGGCTGGACTTCTTCTCGTTGATGGAGAAGCCCAGTTGGAACAAAGGGTCTACAGTCTTTTGGGTATTTGAGAAGCATGCCTCGTAAGAATCCCCTGTTATGAGCCAATCGTCGAAGTAAGGGTATACTGGGATGGACAACCTGCGCAGGTGGGCCGCTGCCACTGCCAGTACTTTCGTGAATACCCTCGGCGCTGACGCAATGCCGAAAGGTAGCACTCTGAACTGGTAGTGTTTGCCCTCTATCATGAACCTGAGGTATTTTCTGTGTGCTGGCAACATTAAAATATGAAAGTATGCATCTTTCATGTCCAGTGTTGTCATGTAATCTCCCTGTGAAAGCAGGGGGATTACTTCCTGTAAGGTCACCATGCAAAATTTTTTGAGGTTTGACAAATTTGTTCGCTGGGCGCAGATCTAATACAGGGCACATGGTTAAGTCCTTTTTGGGTACAAGGAAGTACACTGAATAAATACCTTCCGTTACCTGTGATAGAGGCACAACCTCTATTGCTCCTTTTAGTAGCAGCAGTTCCACTTCTTGAAGAAGGATGGCGAGGTGCTCCGGTGATAGGTGTCATCCCCTTGGGGGTCTGTACGTGGGGGACCGACTGAATTCTATGCAGTAACCATGGGCTATAGTTGACAATACCCAGCGGTCTGATGTTATTCCCTCCCATGCTGGTAGGAAAGATGTTAACCAGCCCCTGACCGGCGATGCATGGGAGGGAACCCGAACCTTCGGGTCATTTGGTGTTGGTAGCCGGGGAACCTCTGGGAGTGGGGCCCCGACCTCTACCCTTGCCACAGCGTTGTCCTCTTTGAGTGTATTGGCCACTGGTTCCCTGAGTAGAGGACCAGTTGCCTGCAGTGTACTGCTGTTGTTGCTGTTGCTGTTGTTGACGTTGGCTTAAAAAAAAAGCATTTGTTGCCGAATCCTCGCTTATTGGGAGGCCTTGAGATCTGGTCTAAAGTCTTTAGGGTGTCGAAATCCTTCTTCGCGGTCTCCAGTGCGTCGTCCACCGCTTTGCCAAAGAGGTTAGAATCCTCTATTGGTTTATTAATGAGTGACGCCTGGGTTTCTGGGTTAAAACCTGAGTTGCGGAGCCAGACATGACGCTTCAGAAGTATCCCCCCTGGACTAAAGGACGGCCAGCCGTTTCTGCAGCATCAAGTGTGTTTTTAATGATGCTCTGGTTAACCAGAGTTCCTTCTGTTACAGTGGTTAACAAGCGAGTTCTTAAGGGCCCAGGGACTTCCTCGAGGTCTTGGCATAACTTTCCCCATTGGGCATCAGCATACCTTGCCAGTAAGGTATTATTATTGGGAATTCTGGTGGAAAAAGCTGCCGAGGCTGTAATTCTCTTACCCAGGGCGTAGAGTTTCTTTCCTTCCTTGACCGGGGGTGCTTCGCTAGTTGATAGCGGAACCCCTGCCCTTTTCCTTGTGGTAGTTAAAACCAAGGAATCTGGAATTGAGTGACCCTTAATGTATAATGGGTCCGAAGGAGAGGGAGTAAACAGTTTTTCAATTCTAGGGTTGGCCCCTCTAACCAACGCAGGTGTAGATAGCGATGGGATGATTTATCGCTTAACTGAGGCGAGGAGGGGAATGGTCTGGCTAGTGAGAGGTTTTTCCTTAATGATTTTTTCTACAAAATCAATATCGGGAGTAATTTCCCCAGTCTCAATTTCGAAGTGCGCTGCTGCTTTCCGTAGTAGCGTGTTGAAAGTGGGTTGGTCATCTATAGGTGACGGGTTCCTGACGGTGTGGTTTGAGGAGAGGAAAGGTTCAGGATCTCAGGGTCTGTAGACGCTGTTGGGGACTGCCAAGGCTGTGAGCCACCTTCATATGGGTCTTCTTCGATACCCCCCCACCTATGTCAGGGTTTTCCTCAAAACCTTCTTCTTCGAGGTTCTGTTGGTCTTCACTATTTAAGAACTCCTCATCCTCTTGGAAGTAAGAGTCTTCTTCAGTGAGGTCATAAGTATTAGTCTCCAGTTGAAGGGGGTAAAATAGTCTAGGATATTTAGCCCTGGGGTCCTCATGAAGTACCTCCCTTGGCCTCTTGGGTGTTTTATGTTCAGGAGTGCACATAAATCTATCCAGCTTGTCCATACATGATTGTAATCTCTCAAATGTCCAATGTGGTAACCCAGAACGGTCTGGAGGCGAAAAAGGAGGCTCCTCTGCCTGTAGCCGTCTAGATCTGTCCCATAACGCTGAGGATAAAGTCCCTTCGCCTTCTGAGAAACCTTCTCGTAGGCTAGGGCCTTTCGGCATTCTCTGCGTCTCGCTGGCCTTGTGAGCGGGCTTCGGCGTATCACTCGCCGTCCGTCTCTAGCTGTCAGTGGAAACTATACGAGCCAAGCTCTCGACGATTAATTTCTCCGTCGAGGGTTCGTCTGGCGTCGTGCTGGGCGGTGCCGAGTCTCTATCGGCGACGGTCGCACTCTTACAAGGCGAGTCGCCTGGCATTTTGGTGGTAGCGCCCTTGTCTGCAGGTAGCCCAGTCAATAGTCGCGTCTGCGGTGGTGGGGAGGGCTTGTGACCCTTACGGTCAGTGGAGGATGCCGTCTCTGTTGGCGCTAGGGCTTTCTTCGTCTTCGACGAAGAAGTGCCGTGGGTTGTGTGCTTATGTTTATGTTTTCTGTGTTTGTCAGTGTTGCCAGGGTGTTCATCCCCATAAGTAGGGCGTGAGCCGAAATTGTCGGGGACGGGGACAGACGTTGAGGAGCGGGTACGCTCCTTAGAGAGGTCTACAACCTCCGAAACGGAGGTCGGGTTATCACTGTCCTCGTCACACTCGGCGGCGGCGGGTGAGGAATCAGCTCTAGACATAGCGTAGGCTGCCCAATTCTTGACCCTGCGGTCCTTTAAAGTTTTTGTGCGAAGAAGTTTACAGGCCGCACAGCCGTTCTCGTTGTGGTCGAGGGGTAAGCAAAGGTTACACCGCTTGTGCTTATCTTTCCATGTGAATTTGCCCTTACAGCGTGGGCAAAATCTAAACGGAGTCCTCTCCATAGCTGAGGATACAATTAAAAGTGATAACAACCCCAAAGGAAAGGGGGGGGTGAAAGAGAAAGGCATTCTTAGAAGTAGAAAGAAATGTTCTACAACCCCCACTCTCCTACTGTCTTAGGCCGGCGAGGCTGGGCCACGTGTTCGGCAGCGCCGAAGGATCTCCTCCGTCTAAGTCACCGCCGTCGAAGTTCTTACTCGGCGGTGAAACAGCTTCGCCACTGAAGGAGGGATCTAATGTAATGTATAATAAATAACCACCAAAGGGTTGAGTAAATGTTTTGCAATTTCTCTCGAACGAGCTCTGTGTTAAGGCGACCAATATCTGGGTGGAAAAAAACAATCTGAGGGACCTCGACGCGTGAGGGATTGTGGGTACAATGCACGTCACTATAGGGATAGTGTTACAGACATGCCTTGTCGACGTCCCCTTTTCGACTACAAAAAACAAAATGCAATACTCCGCAGTGACCACTGGATGTCGGACTATGCACAGCATGTGATTCTAAGCAGATTAACAAACATCAAAAACACTTATACACAGCAGTTTTATAAAAATATTGTTATTTATTATAAACACTAAGGCAGATAACACAGTATTAGAATTATAGGCAAGTAAACGTATTCACATTAAACAGTAAGACTTTTGTTAAGCATTACTCAGTTCAATAGTAAACTCTTAGATGATATATAGGTAAGTAGTTCGCATAGCATTCAAGTTTAGCACATCATTTCTTATAACCAACATTTAAAGTAAGCAACACAAATACTAGTAAGTACTTTTGAGCAACCTATACTTTAGAAAGTCCAGCTCTATCTGGGAATGAGAGTCTCAAAGTCGGTTTAGACACTTGGTGAACAGGGCCCATTGGCAGAAAAACAAAGAAAGGCAGACTCTGTCAAAGTTGTCAAAATAGCAGGTTTCTACTATGTTGCAAATAGGTAAAATGTTAAGTAAAAATGTAGTTCAGCGAGGTCAGGCAGACCCCTGGAGGATTGTAGTGCAAATGACCAGTGTCCTTAGGCCTGGGAGAACACAGTTGGGTTGTCCACCCCAATGTGTCTCAGAAAGCTCAGGAAGAATCCGATTCAACGCCGCAAGCACCCAAGTAAGTACCTTTTCATGAAGAAAGAAGGTGGTGTCACTGGCAGGTCCCTAGGTGAGGCGGCAGCAGCTCCTGCCCGGATTCCTGGCCGGAAGGCTGAAAAAACAACTTTTGTCAGGAGCAGACGGGCAGCTTCTTGCGATGGGACACCCAGCAGACGATCTTTACGATACTGTCTCGTTGGGACTCGACACAGGCTCTGGTTCAGCGATGTCTGTCACACGGCAGACTTCTCTCAGTTTCTCGGTCCCTGGCTTGGAAGGGAAGATGTTTCAGAGCGGGAAACAGTCAAGAGTCACTGTAGGCCCCAGAGGATGCCCACAAAGTTCCAGCCGAAACTGCACTTCAGGACATGAAGAGCAGATTGGTCCAGGGCCGAGGGTATTGGGGAAGTGCAGCCCACTACGGTCGCAGCTCTTCGAGGGACAGCAGGTTGTCTCGAACTGGTTATGCCCACCAGTACAGCAGAGGAAGTCGTCCGGTCTGGATCTTTCCTGTCAATCAGAAGAGGAGATTGGAGCAGCAGTGGTCACTCAGCAGTCACTGGCCTTCACTGGAGGTGGCTGCCGACATCCTCCTTCCTGGGATTCTTTGTTTAATGGGTCGACTCTTGTTCTACTCCAGGATCCTCGCCTTTATGCAGGAACCCTGTCAATCACAATTCATGCCACATTCAAACTTTGGGGACAAAGGGACAGCCAGCTTCCCAGTCAGAACTGGATTGAAGGAGACATACTGGAGGACACAGACCTGCAGAGTCTCGGTGTACTCCCAGCTTACTGTCCTCCCAGACACCCTGGCACCCTCGGGTGGGCGTCCCAATGGGAGCCTGCCAAAGACAAAAGAGTGACGGCACAAGAAGGCTCAAGGAAGAACAAGTCATCAAAAGTTGGTGAAAAAAGAAGCACCATTTTAGGTCATTGGTGGCCCATGTGTCCTTTTACCACAGCTGCAACAGCAGCCTGCATGTAAAATTCATAAAAATCGGTAGAAGATATCCGCTGCCACCAGCCACTCAGATGAGCCTGTCACTGTAACTAGAAAGTTACATGGGAAGTTGAAAAAGGGATACAATGTGTCCCCTCAGCATTCTGCATAAGGTGGGGTGTGCCGATTCCACAAAATAAAAGTTAGGTAGGATAGAAAGTATCCCCTTATCCTTGGAACAGTAGTTATCACAAGGAAACTAAAACAGACAGCTCAAAGAGCTCCAATCAACACTGCACAGAAATTACTGCTTGCTGCAATGATAAATTGCAGATGCCTCAAAAGTTGGAGGAAGCATGACTCCAAAAAGATACAACCAAAAGGGTTGAAAAAGGTTCCCAAAGGTAGACTAAAAGACTGAGTGAGTGTGGAAAAAGGTTCCCACACACTCAGGATAACTAATAAAAAAAGCCAAGAGTCCAGCAAAAAGTGCTGGGCACTCACTAGTGGGGGGAATATTGCACAAAAAATGAAATTCTAGCAAACTGCCATCTTAGAACGACTGAATTGGTAACCAGTGGGTCCTGGTGACAGTATGTCCTCTCCCTGTCCGAGAGGAGCCGGACTTCTACTGATGGGTTCTGTGATATCTTCTGAGCAGTACAGGGATGTGGATAGAAGAAGTAGATTCCCCAGTTTGTTCCCAAGCGGAACACTGTGATGAATCCTGCAGAGTCCTCACAAAGACCCTGCCCAAAATCTCCTGCCAGGTGGCCAGGGAAAGGCAGACGCTTTCTCATCCTGACCTTGGGGGTGATGTTCTGCTTCTGCGGGAGGATCACCAGGGAGGAGAAAGGCCCCAAGGGAAAAGGAGGACTCTGTTGGGTGAGACGAGGTATTTATCTTCCTCTCAGGAAGACATCTCAGCAATGACTAAGTATGTAATAGCTTGATGTCAGAAAGATCTTCCCAAGTTGAACATTTGGGGGAGAACATTCATACACCCTAGGCATTGGGAGAAATTAAAACCCTTCTGAAAACATGGCGACTTGCAGAGCTAGAAGATCCCCTAACTCCCAAAGGTACAGTGAAAAGGAGTCTGTGAATAATATCAACTTAAACCCTAAAAATCTTTATTTCTCCGTAAAACCATATCATGGGATTGATCCTTATGATATTCCTGCATTGTGAACTACAAGTCCCATAATCCCCAAGGTACTGGAACGAAGAAGAGGGCTGCAGAGAAACAAAACTGCAAAGTGTAGTTTGTTAATGGAAATGACCCACACCTGAGGGATACTGGGAGGCTTAAAAGACCCCCTCAGGTGCAGGCCACGAGAAAGAAGAAAGAGCAAAGCAGTAGTAGTAGGTGGAGGAGTTGTGAACTCTCCATGTTGCAGCAGAAGCAGAAACTGGAGGAGAAAGAAGACGCCAGGACCACTGTCGAGTGTCGAGCAGTAGCTGGTCCTGAGGGTCCTGAGAGGGTCTTCACCTCCAGAAGCCTTAACTGCAGAGGTCGCGCAAGCGGGAATCGTCAGAGAAGGAAGCTTGCCCCCTGGAGACCTGGACTGTCGAGGCTGTGCAGCGGGAAGCAAATGTTTGAAAAGCTTCCCCTATAACAAGGCTGTCTCTGGTGGAAGGTGAGCACTGGCGAGCCTTTGGAGCAGAGGAAGCTCTGTGTGCGAGTGGCGTGGTCAGTGGCAGACTGGAAGTAGCAGATTGCCTGACCGCTAGGGACAGCTGAGGCAGAGGACCTGGGAACTGCACAGGAAATAGACGCACACATAATACCCAGTGAGTTCACCAAGCTAATGTGGAACCAGAGCGCTCCATGACCGCTCGCATGCTCAGAACAGTTACTTTAACACCAGAATGCAAATGCGCAGAGAGAAAAAAAAACAAAAGAAGGCAATTTTGAATACCGAACTGGCAGAAAATAGCAAAAACATTCTTTTGTAACATTAAGCATGCACCTTTATTTAAAAAACAGCAATAAAATGGGGCAATAATTCTAGAAGCCAATACAAACTACCATTACAAGCCAAAAGAAAGTTTAAACAAGGTAATTCAAAAACTAACAAACATTGCCAAAGTCAGGAGGGGACAAATGAGAGGCCTAAAGTTTGTAAAGTTTATTTTGTTTGAAGAAGTGCATAAAAGAAGCTGGTGTAAACCCACATTGCCAAAGTCAAGGAAGAATCACAATAAGACCAAGGGCCTCATTACGAGTGTGCAGGTCTGCTAACAATGGTGCTCGCAGACCTTGACAGAGGCACCGCCACCATTCATGAATGGTGCTGGTGCATCCATCCTCCCCATTCCCATTGAGTCCAATGGGACTCGAATGGGAATGGGGAGTAATATTTTCCGGTTCCCGGCAATAGGGAATTACCAGGACCGCCAGGGCTGTAATGCCCCGGTACGTCTCCATTGCAGGGCGCCGGAATAAAATGACTCAGGCGGCAGCCGTGCCGTATTTACCGGCATGGCTACTGCCAGACTCATAGTGAGGCCCCATATTATTGTCAGTATTTGGTTAATGAAGAAATGGGGAAACAAACGTGGCAAGAAGGCTGCCCTTTTCTGCTAAAGGATATTTAGAAAGAATCACAAAAGTGCACTAATGTGAATCTTGTCTTTTCTGAAAAATTGCTTAAAACCTGGTGTTGTGAAGCAAGAGACATTGCGAAATTGTTATAAGCTGATCTTAACCACACAGGCACTTGTTGTTGTAATTTTCTGACCAGGTAGGGGAGTACTCCAGGTCAGAGGTTGTGGAACAACCCTGACAAGGAAATGTATGTTAATGCTGATGAGCTAAGCAAGTGTTCATGGTTTACGCAAAGAAGGTTGTTTGAGTTCTTATTATTACTAGTGGAAGAGAAAGAACCTGTGTTGAACAATTCTCAAGTGTTAGAACATTTGATGTCTAGTTGGAATCACAAAGAACTATGTATGAACTTTGTTACAAGACAGGATTTCCTTATTCTTTTGGAACTGTTGAACAAAATCCTGCTTGAATCTAGGGGACGGGGAATGCACGCAGATCATAAGGAGAGGGAGTTATCATATTGTGAACTTAACCGTTATACTTGTTGCTTTTGAACTGCCATATATTACGTTGTTGAGTTATTGTATATATAATTGTGAGGGACAGAAACCTTTTGTTAGAGTGTTTCCTTTAGTTGATTTTAGGCAGGGAAATCCTCACCAGGGTAGGGATAGTGAGGGGTTTATTCAACCTTTTGAATGAATAAAAACTGCATCTTTTGAAAAACCTTCGCAAAGTTGTCCACCTCACATTTCTGACCCTCACAGTACCCCATCCAGTCAACAAGGTACTGCAACCATCCTCAGAAGTATCAGGAGTTGCAGATCTTGGAGACGTCATACTCTTCTTGTCCTTGAGAGAGTGGGTAATTCTAGGTAATGTATTGGTGCCTTCTAGAAAAACTGTCGCTGAGGCATGGCTTCAGTAGAGAAATGGAAGACTGGATGGATCAGTTTCCATCCTGGAGGTAACCGTAGTTTGAGAACAACAGAGTTGAACTTAGCTATGATAGAAAATGGTCCTAGACTACAAGGTGCCAACTTCAAGAGGAAAATACAATGTGGTAGATGTCGTCAAGATAGCCAAACCTTGGTCCCACCGTCCCATTCTTGGTTGGCTCTTCTGTGCGTGTCTGCGCAGTATATGTTCTTGTTTCCCGAATGTTCCAGATTGTAGCAAGCTTCCTTATGGTTCTCGGTTAGACGTGCAAGAAGGGAATCCAAATCTGGATGGAAGGATAGAGAGCGTAAGAGCCCTAGGATGAAGTACATTGGAACCAAAAAAATGACTTGTCTAAGTAGCAGTGTGTATGTAGTTGCTATATGCAAACTCTACTGTAGATAAGAGTTGCTCCCAGTTAGTGTGTGTAGCATGGAGAAACATAGATATTGTTCCATGGTATGGTTCAGCCTCTCTGTCTACCCATTGGTCTGGGGGTGGTAGCTAGAGGATAGAGCTCTATCAATACGAAGACATGCACAAAGTGCAGACCAAAACAGAGAGGTGTCATGGGAATCTCCATCAGTAACAAAGGTGGACGGCAGTCCGTGTAGCTGGAAGATGTCTTTGAGGAAGATGTTAGACATCTGTGGTGCGTCAGGATTTCTGGTAGAGGCAAGAAATGGGCCATCTTAGTAAAGGAGTTGATGATAACCATAATAACAATACAAATGGTGGCAGATCAACCACAAAATCAGTGTATACAGGAAGCCAATGTCTCTTAGGAACAGGTGGTTGTTGCAGCTTACTATAGGCTTGGCTGAAGAATATTTACTCTTCGCAGAAGCAGGATAAGATGAGACATCATCCTTAATGTCCTACTTGACTTGACATTGGGCCACCAGAAAGTGCATGATATGAGATCTTGAGTGGCTGCTGCATGGCGAAGTAAGCAGCAGAATTGCGGTTGTGTGGCCAATTGAGGACTTGTCGTGATCCAGGAGTTGGCACAGTGAGAAGATCCTTGGGAAATAGCAGGCCTTCAATTTCTTGTATATGCAAATCATTGGAGGACTTGTGTGGCACCTTATATCCCACAGAGGACTACTTGACTCTCTCCAGGAAAGTGGTTACAGAGAGCACAAATTGTTTCTCCACGTGTATCTTTTCTGCTGTTTCAGCTACCTGTTCGGCAGCATCAGTACATCAAAAAGGGGAATCAGCCACATATTATGAGAAAATCGTATTGAGAAACATAATAGGTACAGGGACCTCCCAACTGTTCGGTATTCAAGCTGTTGTATGACGCTCAGATTCTTATGGTCCGTTCAGACCTCAAACTGCTGCAGGGCTCCCAGGAGTAGATGTATTCATTCAGCACACGCTTGTTTAATGACAAGCAACTCCTTCTCTATCACGCAATAGTTGAGTTCACTGGCTGTAAGGGTGCAGAGGTATGAGTGACACAGTGGTGGTATACTTGTCAGCAAAGACTTTAATTATAAACGTAAAAGAAAAGGGAAAACCTCTCTTGCCCTATATCTATGAGAGGTTGCCCCGCCTGAACAAAATACTAAGGACTCTGTCAGGATGTCTGTAACGTAAAGTGTCCACCATCTGCATCCAAACCTATTTCAAACCCTTACACTAAAGTAAGGAAAAATTGGGCATCTTCTTAATCGAGGGTGAGCCTTCTCTCACTCTCTGGTCACAGCCTTTTAAATTTCAGTGCATGTTATAAACCAGAATTTACC
The DNA here is from genome assembly GCF_040938575.1 of Ambystoma mexicanum. Classification (NCBI taxonomy): domain Eukaryota; kingdom Metazoa; phylum Chordata; class Amphibia; order Caudata; family Ambystomatidae; genus Ambystoma; species Ambystoma mexicanum. The sequence continues at coordinate 1,236,243,301 of NC_090927.1, read as the reverse complement.
ACTTGTACACCAATAAAAGGATACAGGTAGTTATTCAAAAAGGAAACACGTGGAGTCGTCCCTGAGTAACTGGAGGTAGAACGACGGTCATCAGCATTAGACCTTCCAATTAATGTCACTCTCTGGCTAGTTATTTTGACAGCCAAAGAGAGTAATTAATGGAAAGGGCGTTGTAAAGAACAATAACCACCGGACAGTTGAAAAGAAATGAAAAAATGACTTTAGAAACTAAACCATAATTAAGAAACAACTATTAGTCTTTCTAAGGTACACTAATCTGTTGAAGAGGACAGTCACTCACAGACTCCAAAGATTTTCAAGAAACAACGACTGGGAAGGGAGTCAGTAAGGGGACTAACCCGAACGGAATGTGGGCAACACTAGAGTCGGGTTGGTGAACACAGGGTAGCGTCCATAAAGTTCAGTGCACTGAATCCTGATTGGAAATCCAAGGTGAGTTGGAGTTGGAGTTTATCGGTGATTAGGTTCCTTCTTTTAATCTCTTGCACTTTTTCACCTAGGTCCCAGATCCCTCTGGGTTGGCTCGGGTTCTCCCAGACTCTTCCACATTGGTCCCAGATCCCTCTAGGCTGCCTAGATCCTTCTGTCATTCCTGCGAGGGTCTCAGACCCCTTTACACTTCCTTGGGTGCTCCCGTCTTGTCTTTGAGCCTCATCCCCTTTGAAAGTGTGGGTCCCCGATCCCTGTGCCTTGCTTTTGAGTCGCAGATCCCTCTGGGTTGTTTTGGGGTCTGCCCGACTTTCTCACATAGAACCCAGATCCCTCTGGGCTGTCTTCGGTTCTCCGTGGCTTTCCCACAGGGGTCTCAGATCCCTCTGGGTTGTTTAACGGTCTGCCTGACTTTCTCACATAGAACCCAGATCCCTCTGGGCTGTCTTGGTTTCTCCCTGGCTTTCCCATAGGGGTCCCAGATCCCTCTGGGTTGTTTTGGGTTTGCCTCGACTCTCTCCCATGGATCCCAGATCCCTCTGGACTGTTTCGGGTTCTCACTGACTTTCTCACATGGGTCCCAGATCCCTCTGGGTTATTTCGGGTTCTCTCGGGTCTCCAGCCGGACCTAGCTTCTGTAATCCCCTTGGGTCCCAGACCCCTTTACATCGGCCTTCGAGGAAACTTGGTTCACTTTCCTGCCAAGTGTTCACTGATGTGGCAAATTGGTTTGTCTTTATACTCCCCATGGAGTCCTTGACTCATGTATCATTTGCTTCAACTTGCTTTGGGTCCTCGACCCTCCTTAGGTTCTCCTTGTTTGGTTTCCAGCCCCTCTCACAGACTCAGGCAGTACCTATAACTTGGTTCCAGGGTCTGGCTGCGGACAACCTTCTGCTTCTCTTGGTTCTGCTCACCCTGTTTTACGCATTTCTGGTTCACCTTCAGTGTATCGGGTTGTGTGGCTCTCTTCAGCTTCAGCTTGTCTGGCTATGCAGCTTGGCTCCAGGAGGACTCCCAAGTGTTTCTCCGGCTTAGGTTCTCTCTTGCTTTCCTGTGTTCGCCGGTTCATGGCAGCACCTTCACAGATGGTGGAATCGTTTCACAGTGTTCCTGGTTTATAGCTTCTTCCCGCGGTTCTACCATTGCAGGATTCAAACTCTTCTCTCAGTGCCTCTAGGTGAGGCTTGACACCAGAGTTAGTCATCTTCCAATGTGTATTCTGTCTGGACAATACGCAGTCTCCAACAACTAGACTGCCTCTTCTGGTTCACATCAATAGTCCTCATTGCTCTGCCATTCCTCATAATCACAGTAATGAACTGCTGATCTCTATAGAGTTCAGAATCACTGTTCTTCGTCTCAGTATTTTCTTGAGCCTTAACTTCCTCAACTCTACAAAGGTGAATGTAAGTGTGTGGAACTACAGGGTACTGAGTGGTAACTATGGAAAGAGGGGATAGACAGGAAGGAGGGTAATACCGCATTACCGAAGATGACTGTCACTGGTCCCATGGAGGGGAACCCTCCCCATGAGATCCACCCAGTGAGTACCACCCCCAGGGGGACTATCGGGTAGCATCCTCAACTCCTTGGCCTCATGGAGTGGGGGCTTCCCCCATGAAAGAGGTGATAAATACCCTTGGATTCATCACAAAGGATACGTGAGTAATAAGCCACGGGGTGTTCCTGTCTATCGGATCTGGTCTGCTTGAGGATGGATCCTACGGCACCATATAAGACGTCAGCCTTAATGATAAAAGGTTTCCGTTGATCAGGTTGGGCCAAAATGAGAGCATAACAGAAGGCCTTCAAGTTCCGGAAAGCAGTATCGGATTCATGAATCGGGTACCCTTCTTAACAAGTCAGGTTATTGGGAAGATGAGCTGTGAGAATTGTCTAATGAACTTCCGATACATGCGATGGCCAAGAGGAAAAGTAAATTAGTGAACACATGGTCATTAAACCGCTGAAAGGCGGAGGGTGCCTTCACCGTTCAGGAGGAAATTACCCTGGACGATTGGAGTTGGGCCGCCGGTCGTTGGGTGAGAGGAGTTGCGGAGCTGACGGTGCCTTTGGTGTGGGGGGATCACGATTGATGTGGTCCCGCACCCCCCCCGCTTAACTACGAGAGCTGAAATCGGATCCCTCCCTGGAGGAGTCTGGGGTGACACCTGACACTCGTCCCTGTTGTGGTCTATCTCATCCTTGCACGCAGCACTCATAGAAGCCATTGGGCCTCACGGGATCCCCGGGGTTGCGCCTTTCTGACGCTTCAGGGACGGTGTGACTTGGAGTCCCCCCTATCCCTGGCAATGCCCAAGGCTGGGGCTAAGAAGAAAGAGCAAGCACAGGGTAAAAAGGCTTTCTTGGCGCCCCAGGCGACATCTGCTCTCCAAAGCCACACGATATCGGTGGACATTCATCCGGCCCCTGCCGCAGACCCCATCGCAGGTATGGCATTTACCAGGTCTGATTTTTAAGATCTGCTGAAGTCCTTCAAACAGGAGATCACTCATGAAATCAAGGCAGAGATAAACACCTCTAAAGACTCTCTGGCAAGATCTCTAGCAGAGCTAACCTCCCACCTTGGTGGTCTTGAAGAAAGAGTGAATGAACTGGAAAACGTAACCTGCGAACAAACGCATGATACGGAGGTACTCACAGAGCGGATGCGAGTGATTGAAAACCATCTAGAAGAGATCTGGGCTATGCAGGCGGATCTTGAAAATAGGTCTCGGCGCAATAATGTGCGCCTTCGGGGTATTCCTTGGCATGTCTCAGATCAAGATCAACCCAGCTATGTCAGTGAACTGTTTCGAAGCCTGCTGAACCTCCCTCCTTCTGAGACCCTGACTCTGGATAGAACGCACAGGGTGTACTCCGCCGTCCAGCAGAGGAGAAACCTCCTCCCGGATGTCCTTACCAGAGTTCATTATTTCCATCAGAAGGAGGAAATTATGTTAGCAGCCAGAAAATCTGAAGCTGTGCAATTCCGGGGAGCGTCTGTCCGGCCATTTCAAGATCTCTCCCCATATACCTTAGCGTGTCGGCATCGACTGCAGAAGGTGTCTGCATGGCTTAAAACCCAGAAGATCCGCTACCGCTGGGGGTTTCCCTGCAAATTGATTTTTCATTTTCACAATCAACACTATGTGATCTCTACGGAAGCAGAGGCGAGGGAGCTAATGGCCGAGGATGCTGGCGTCCCTGCGCCGGACCAAGTTCCTCTGTTGGAGGCGGATCATGTTTCAAAGTCTACCCCGGTAGAGGGAAGAAGAAAATCCAGAGGTTGGCGGCGGATGGGTGGTCCCGCTCACCGTGCTGAACAAGCTACAGATGGAGGTTGTGCCCGCCTCTCACCGGACAGGCCAAATAGTCGCCGTCGGTCGGCTGGGTCTCTGTGACCCGACAAAGCTCCAATCTCATAAGAGCTTTCAGCTGTGCAAGTTGAAGTCTTGCCCCTACACTCCCCGCGAAGGGAGCTCGAGGATGTGCTCCCTGTATCTCCCTTTTCATTTTCTTCTTTTGGCATTAGGCAGGCGCATTATCGGGTCATTATTATAGGGCAGCTCAAGTGGCTATAATGCTTTCTTGGAGAGAATCCCTGGATCCCCCTAAATGGCTAGAGATTGAACAAGCGGCTGCCTCAATGCTGTTGGCCCACCTCCCATTTCTTCAGAAAGGGGCACGTAGCTATAAGGGAGGGATACTTCCGAACAACTTTGTCCACACTGCAGAGCTGGAATAAAGCGCGCTCGCAGAGGGGCATCCCATTGGGGCTGGGGCCGTTGTCCCCATCACCCAGAACCCAGCTTTTACCCCGGGGCTCACACCCACAACATACCCTTACGCCTAAGAGATTTGTATGTTAACCAGGAACCCCTGACCTTTCAGGAATGTAAAGACCGATTTGCCCTCCCAGAGACAGAACGTTTTCGATATATACAGTTACTCCACTGGCTTACTAACAGGGAGATCCGCCAGGCGGCTGGGAGGGTTCCACTGGGAATAGAACTCAAAATTCTTGAGGGTCAACAATCTCATAAAATAGCACTATTTTACCGGCTATTGGAGAGGGCCTCAGTAGAAGAGAAACTTCCATATATGAGGGTTTGGGAGAGGGAATTGGGCCTGGAGATCTCGGATGAATCCTGGCAGCGGATTTGGCATAGAACTCAGACCAGTTCCCGATATGCACTCGTAAAAGAGAGCGCTATCAAGGTCTGCTTCCGGTGGTATTTTCACCCCAGCAGACTCCACTCAATTAATCCAGAATACCCAGACATGTGTTGGCATGGGTGTGGTGAGCGGGCCGATATGGCTCATATGTGGTGGCACTGTTCGGTTATTCAATCATATTGGCTAGAGGTGCGGTCAAGAATTAAGGAAATCACGGGCTCCCTGCTCCCTATGGACCCGAGAGTACTCTTACTGGGGGATGTATCGGACGATGGAACCTTCCCTATGTCAGGACATAAAGCGACTTTGATTTCACACTTACTTGTTGCAGCCCGCATCACCAGAGCCCGGGTTCTGGAAGACAATAGAAGGCCCGCAAATAGCCTATTGGTGGATAAAAGCATGGGAGCTGTTTGGTTTGGAGAAACTCACGGCCATATTGGAAGGAAAGCTCTCGAGGTTTCAGAAAATATGGCGCCCCTTCTTAGACTTGGTCTCTGACAGAGAACATATGTTCTTCCAGCCGTAGCTCCTGAAGCACTTTATGAACTCCTAGTTTAATTGTGGTTGTTCTTAAGACTTGTATTTGTGCACTTTTACTAGGAGATGCAGACCTATGAAAGTCATGACTATGAGCTTCTAGTATGAAACAATGACTTAATGAATTTGTGTTTATGAACTGATAAGTGAGATGCAACTGACCCAATGAATTTAACTTTGTACCACGTTTTTATTTTATTTTTTCCTTTTTTTTTTCTTTCTTCCTCTTCACCTCTTTCTTCTTTCTTTCTCTCTTTTCTTCTTTCTCTCGTCACCCCCTGTTAATCATCTCAGGACATATAATGAACTGTATACTGAGTCAAGTGTTGTTTTTTATAGCTAAGTATGTGAAATATTGAGGATTGTTGGGGATGGGAGATTCTGGATTCGAATACAATGAAAAATTAATTGTTTGTATGATTGTTAACAATGCATTCACATGTTAGAAAAATTAATAAAAATATTGAAAAAAAGAGGAACTTTCTAGAGCATTCCCAGTCTTTGCCCCTCCTAGATCCAGGATCTGGGGATCTCTGTTCCTGTGAAGACCTCTGGACAGTTCCTACGCAGATGACCCTTGAATATGCAATAGAGGAACAGTCCATGTTCCATTCTCTGGCATCTTTATTCTGGTGTTAGAGGGCCTCGTGAAGCACCTATCTGCAGCGGCTTGTCTCCAACCTGAGGCTCTGTGGTAGTGGAAGTGACCATTGATGTGGAAGTGACATTGCCTCCTCGAGTACTTCTCGTCTCATCCATTTAATCTAACTGGCGATAATTGATCTTGAGCACTAGAGAAATCAGGTCTGCAAGGGAAGCAGGGCATGCTACCCATGCCAGTTCATCCTTGATATTGCCATCAAGACAGCGCCTGAAGATGGCATATTGAGCTCCCTCAGGCGAACCTGCCTCAGCAGTCACCAGTTTTAATGTGGTTACATTTATTTGCATACATACATGTAGGGAAACAAGCTCTTTTGGTCACAAGGGATTGTACAAAAGGTAATACAACAGATAAATGAGAGGCAGTGAGTCTCTTATAATGGCGAGAGATCGAGTGGCATGATGATCGGGTTTGAGATGGAGCATATTGCACAGATACCGGTAACAATATGGTGGACAAACATAGGACAAGTGTGAGCGGGTAGGCAATCTAGCCCGCTAAGCATGAACTGTGACCTCAAACTATTAAATGTTTGTGTGGTGGGGGAAAGAGAGGGAAGAATCCGGTTAGAAGTGAGGGAAACTGTAAAAACTGTCACCTCAAACTATTAAATGTTTGTGTGGTGGGGGGAAAGAGAGGGAAGAATCCGGTTAGAAGTGAGGGAAACTGTAAATACTAAGGTTGGAGAGGTGAGTCAAGAGGATAGTGCATAAGCAAGGATGTGGGCTTTCAATTTGCTTTTGAAAACATTGATGTGGATGTTGTTTCGAATTGCATAGGGAGGGAGTGCCAAGTAAGCAATACAAGAAGAGTGAAAGAACGGATGCGAGAGGAAGCACAGGGTGGGTTATCCACCACAATGGTGCTGCGGGAGACAAAGCAAAGGCTGCAAGAGGGTTTGTAGAGGTTGATAGAAGAGGATAGATACAGCAGTACATTACGATGGATGGATTTATGAGCTATGTAGGGGAGGCATGGTATGACAAGCAGAGACTGACACAATTGGTACAATTTGTAAAACCTTTTTAAATGGTTGGGATTGGAAATACTCCTGTTCTGCCCTATAACTAAGATGGGAGTAGTCTTGACCATCAAATAATAAATAACACAGTCCTAGTGGAGTCTGTCAAATCAAAATGGCCTATGCTAAAAAAATAAAATAATCGAATGCCTGCCCTATCTCTTGTACAAAAAGCGTCACAGTGAAAAATTTCTACAAAAGGAAAAATCAGTGTTCAAATGATAATGTTGTTAAACCAGCTCTCTCCCCACGTTAGGCATCACAGAGTAAGATGATCCTTGTAGCAGAATGACACAATCTGGCTTGGCTTTCAACACAATATATACAGTTCAAAAAGCCGTGGATTGAGTCCCGCCTGGCCTTCCACGCTCAAGACTCTGTCTTACAAAATAGTGTCTTTTCCAAAACATTCCCAAAAGATCCCCCTCTGCCGAGCTCAGATCTCCTACGATAAAGTTCAACACAAGTTGCAAGGAGGTGCTCCCTTCCCCGAGCTTGTTTCACTTCAGGTCTCCCTCTGTCAGGCTGGGACCATTCAAAATAACTTTCAACACAAACTTTGGGTCTCCCTCTGCCGGGCTTGGACCCCTTTCGAATGTCAAAGACTTTCCAATGTGCGCGACTTATTTGTCCGACCACTGCAGGACCACTTTGATTCAAAATTCACTGTGTTACTTTCTCTCTTCCCTTCTCTAAGAATTCTTCTTCATCCTTGTACTTTTCCTGTTCATTTGCTTTCTCACTTTAAACAAAGTACCTTTCACAGAGACTTTCGAGTGGGTTACTTCCTTACACCGGACCACTACGTTTCTTAGTATCGCTGATTTGCCAGCTGTTCTTTAAATCAAAGTTCATTCACAGGTCTGCCTTTGTTCACGCCTCAGCCTTCACTTGTGATATGATGTTGCTACTTCATTCACTTTAACACACCCTGGTCTCTCAGGTCGCTTGCCAACTCACCGCCTCTGTGCACCTTTTTGTGGTTTGGCATTTTCCAATTTTTGAGTCAAGGTTAGTACCACAGGCTTGGCCTGATCTCCCCGACTCTGCCGTTCACCCGGTAGGGTCGCTGGCATCATTGAAACACAATGCAATCTTCACTTGTGGGATCTGGCCTTCTCCATGCGTCTTTTGCGGCCTGTCGGAGGCAACGACATCCAGTAGGGAAGCCCCAGGGTTTTCGGCCCACTGATCTTGTCCCTTGGTCTGTTACCCTGCTCCAGTAGGTGTGCCTTCGTCCCCGAAGTTCTGCTTTTTTTAAGTGCCTGACTTTGACTGACCCGGTTAGTGAGCCATGGCCAGTACGATGTATGCAAGTCAGTGTTGTTATTCTCAGTCATCCTCTTCTTCAGGCCAGTGTTTGTGTAAAAACAGGGAGGGGAGTTGGCCTCTCGGAGCATCCTAAAACATAGGATGGGTTTGATGAACAATATAAGGGTGAATACTGCGTCTTGCCATCGGCTGCCTCACCCCCACTCCCCGAAGATCCCTTACCCAGGTGATCCTCCCGCACTGATCCACCCCTAGGAACTGGATCCAAAAGCGATGGCTGTGTCCTGGCCACCCAGATGACAATTCCCTGAAGACTAGTGGGCTAGATACCCTTTGGTTTTTTATACCTAGTAGGAGAAATTTGAATTTGGCCCCGTTTTGCATAGTTAGCCAGCCAGCCTGCTGGAAATAGGAGGAAGTAGGGGGGAAGTGAGGGAGTTCAAAGAGAGTCCTGGTAGCAAAGTTAATAATGTTGTCGAGGAGACAAAATGCATAGTTTAGAAGACCAAAGAGGATACTGGCACAATAGTCCAGTTTAGAGAAGAGCAGAGTAGTTAGAAGTGCAGCAGTTTCGAAAGAAAGGAGGTGTCTGATTTTCCTCATATTTCAGAGGCTGAGGCGAGCTGCCGTTGAAGTTTTAGATGAAGGTAGAGCATTTGTGTGAAGCGTCGTAGATGACACCAAGCTTTCTAGCAGAAGAGGAGTAGGGAAGACTGTCAGTTGGGATAGGCAGGGGAGGAGAAGATATTGAGGATTTGGTAGGAAAGAAAATCACCTCTGTTCAACATAAGAGTGTGAAGCAATCCAAAAGCTGAGAGACAGTCAGAGATTTCGGTAGACAGGTCATTGGAGAGTTCAGGAAAGGAGAAAAAGATGTGGGTGTCATCTGCGAAGAGCTGGTACGAAAACCTAAAGGAGGGGATAAGTGCCCAGAGAGCAGGAGTGTACAGTGTGCACAGGAGGAGACCCAAGACAGAGCTGTGTGGAATGGCAACAGTAAGAGGAGTGAGTTGAGAAGTGTTGTTCCGCGAAACAGAATTGATAAGGTGCCAGGTAGGACTTGATACAAGCAAATGCTTGATCATGAATCACAAGCACAGAGAGAGCATTGAGGAGATGAGAGTGATCGACAGTATCAAAGTCAGCAGATATGTCATGGAGGATTAGGATTGATTGGAATGTTTAGCAGAGGCAATAAAGTTGAGAGCAGTTTCAGTGGAGTGGCAAGAGTGGAAACAAGCTTGGAGGGGGGTCACAAAGTTTTTGTGTGCCATTAACGTTAGAAAGAATGTTGAAAACAACTCTTTCAAACAACTTAGAGAAGTGAGGAATATGTGACACAGGTTGAAAGTTGGTCAGCGTGTTCGGATCAGCACCTTTCTTTTTTAGGGGAGGGATGGCCATGGCTGTTTTTAAAGTAGCAGGAAAGCAGATAGAGTCGAAAGACAAGTTGACGAGACTAGCAAGGTGAGAGGCCACTAGAAGGGTAACACGATTGAAAAGCTGAGGTGGAAGAGGATCTGATGGAGCACAGGAGGGGCTATCCTTCATCAGCAGTGCAAGGACTTCCTCAGTGCTGGTATGACAGAATTGTAAGACAGTGAAAGATGTTAGAGTAAGTGGAGTGAAGAAAGGCACGGAGGGTATCCTCACTCCTACTCCCCCTGGATCCTCTGCTCAGGTAGCCAGGGAAAGGCCATCGCTCTTGGATCCCGACCCTGGGGGTGGAGAAGCGAGGGAAGATCACCTGTGTGGATGATCCTTGGGAGTGGTGTGCCCACGGGAGGGACATGGTATCCCCCTTTGCCTATTGAAGAACAACCTAACCCTCTCTCAGCCTTTATAGGCTATTGTAGATTCTTTCCCTATCCTCCCCTTCACAATCGAAGTTCAGAACACCAATTTGGTACTGAGACGAAGAAGAGGATGAAAAATCACTCTGGTACTAGGACGAGGAAGATGGACGTTGAGTACCAAAAGTACTGTAATCAAAGATGGAAGGAAAAGGACCTGCACCTGGGTAAGGCTGGGTGGGATAAAAATCTCCCTCAGGTGCAGATCAAGGCAAGCAAGGAAGGAGAGAGAAGCTAAGGAAGTGTGCTGGTGCACGCTGAGAAGCCATCCCAAGAGGGACGCCAGAGATCAGGAGACCTGATCCGTGCAACGGAACGCGAACGCTGAGACGAGAGGCTGACCCAAGAGCCTGCCAAAGGTCTGGGACAGAGACTTGCTTGTGGAAAAGCCCTGAAGGCTGGCGGGTGCAAGAGATGGCTTGGGAGCAAAGAAAGATCCCCCTTTCCCTGTTGCCGAAGAGCGGCGATGGAAACTCCCTCCCGGCTAGGAAGACATGGAGAAAGAAATCCAGAAAGCGGGAGAGAGAGCGAGCCAAGCATAAGCAGCATATGGAGGTGGAGAGCCCGACATATCCGGTGAGTCCATTGTGTGTTTATGGCCCGGAGTGTTCCCTCCTTGACCGGGCATTAAAGCAAGTTGGTCCGCAGTTCAGGAGCACTCACGTGTGAACAAACTTGTATGGAAAAGCATTTTTAAATTTCCTGCCCCGTTTCAAAATACAAAAAAACACTTGTAAGCCTTACAGAGTGTTGCGAACCAAAATGCATTCGGGAATACATTTAAGGAAAGTTATAAGAATGCCTGTGAAGCAGATCCCTTAAGAAGAAAACGTATAAGAAGAGAAAACAAGCATTGGCTAAAACCAATAAAGTATGAACATTGTCAAAAGACCCAGAGGAAACAAGTATTGGCTAAAGCCATAGGAAATATATGAAAGTGCAACATATGACATAGGAGCACAAGTGTGAGAGAGAGTGCGACAGAAAGGTGGGGAAGACATACAACCACCTCAGAGTGAATTTGATTAATGGAAACCTTGTGGCAAGGGCATAGACTGGCTTAGGGCATGTGAAACCTGATATAAAGCCAAGAGGCAAACAAAAGTAGCTAAGTAAATGTGAATCTGTACACAGGGGAACCTACAGAATAATCTGTGTGCGCTGAAGAGCATAAGGTTCCGGGTTGCGGACCTGTGATGGGTGGACTGTGTGGTGCGACAACTGTGCCTAGACCAGGGAGCCCGGAATTGAAAAAGTCAAAGACTTTGTGAATCAAAGCAAGCAGGAGCACTTTTGTGAAATGTCAGTACAATTCTGAATAAGGAACAAGTTACTTACCTCTAACTGTTGTTCTCCAGCATGGGTCTGGCATGGATTCACATGCTCATGCCGGGAATCCTCGGTAAAGAAAAAATCAGTATCAGTTTCGTTTCTGATCTATCTTTCTCAGTAGTAACCAATCACTGGTCTCTGGGTCATACTGCCCCCAGCCAATGACTGCCCTCTCCCTAAGCCCCGCCTCTGGCAGCCATGTTCAGATTTGGTAGCACGCAAAGTGGCAGTATGACCAAGTGAAGAGCCGTCAAGAGCCGCAGAGGGGTAGGAGGGAGGGTTCACATGTGAATCCATGCCAGACCCATCCTGGAGAACAACTGTTACAGGTAAGTAACTTGTTCCTTCTGCAGCATGGGGTCTGGCATGGATTCACATGCTCATGAATATAAGAATACATAGCAGTACACACATGCACAACTAACGGGAGGTGGCAAAGGCTCAACATTAAGCATTACATCAAAAACTCAACATTAAGCAATACTTACCTCCCCACCAGGCTCACCTTAGGCGAACAGGTTGCGCAGCACCGCTTGGCCGACCCTGGACTCCACCCTGGAATCCCGGTCGACGCAGTAGAATCTCATGGAGGTGTGCGTCGACCTCCACGTAGCAGCCCTGCAGATGTCCAGCAGGGGCACACCAGACAAGAACAGCGTGGTAGCAGCGATAGCTCTGGTCGAAGGGGCTCTCGGACGGCCAGGCAACGGTCGGTTTGCCAACCGATGACAGTGCATGATGCAGCCGGAGAGCCATCTGGAAATGGAAGCCTTCGAGAGAGCCTTCCCTTGGTTCACAGTTCCAAAGTTCACAAATGGCTGTGATGTCTTCCGAAAACTCTTTGTGCGGTCCACGTAGAACTTCAGCGCTCTAGCAACATCCAGCGAGTGCAAAGTCCTCTCGGCCGGTGACGAAGGCAACGGGAAGAAAACAGGTAACACCAAGGGCTCGTTGAGGTGGAAGTCCGACGGCACCTTGGGCATAAAGGAGGGGTGCGCCCTCAGCACCACCCTTGTGTCGTGAAAAGTCAAGTATGGAGGCTTGCAGGATAGGGCCTGGATCTCTCCCACCCGTCGTGTGGAGGTGATGGCCACAAGAAACGCAGTCTTCCACGACAGGAACTTCAACGGTGCCGAATGCAGGGGCTCGAATGGCGCCCCCATGAGCCTGGTCAGCACCACGTTGAGCTCTCACGCCGGGGCAGGGGCCTTCACCGGCAGGAACGATCGGAACAGTCCCTTCATAAATTCCTTCACCAGGCGATGGGACCACAAGGACGCCCGTCCTGTGGTTCTGGTGTATTGCGAGATCGCAGCCAGATGTATCTTGATGGAGGCGTGAGCCAGTCCAGCCTTGGCCAGCGACAGTAGGTACGGCAGCACTTGAGGGGCCGTAATCCATAGAGGGTTAATCTTCTGTGCACGGCGCCAGACAGTGAACCTCTTCCACTTATGTCCGTAGCACTTGAGAGTTGAGGACGCCCTGGCCTTTGCAAGGACCTCTCTGCAGTCAGCCGGGATAACATACCCTCCAAACTCTAGTGCTGCAGGAGCCAGGCCTGCAAGTTCAGCGACTCTGGGTTGTGATGAAGTATTGCGCCTCCTTCTCTGGAGAGAAGATCCGCGTCCGTCAGCAGCTTGACTAGCGGGGACGCTGACAAGTCCAGAAGATCCGGGAACCTGATCTGCCTCGGCCACGCCAGTGCGACGAGGATCATCCTGCACCGGGACCTCTTGAGCTGGTTGATGAGTTTGAGCAGCAACGGCAACGGAGGGAACGGATATAGGAACAGGCCATCCCAGGGGAACGAGAAGGCCTCGCCCATGCTCCTCGGTTGGGGAAACCTGCTGGCGAACCTCTGGCACTTGGAGTTCGTCGCCGTCGTGAACAGGTCGATCTGCAGTTTTCCCCATCGTCGGAAGAGTCGATCCACTTGATCCTGACGTAGTTCCCACTTGTGGCACGAGCGCAGCTCCCTGCTGAGTGAGTCGGCGATGGTGTTCTTTATCCCTGCCAGATGAAAGGGCAAGCATCCCTTGGGCGACGGCCCAATGCCACAGATCCTGGGTTTCCTTGGAGAGGGCTGGGGATCTGGTTCCTCCCTGCTTCCGGATGTAGAACATCCTGGTGGTGTTGTCGGTGAAGATTCTCACCACCTTGCCCTTGAGGGACGAGAAAGGACCTGAGGGCCCAGAACACTGCACGGAGCACCAGGATGTTGATGTGGAGCGGTTTCTCCTCCGGGAGCCAAAGGCCTCTCGCGTGAAGTTTTCCGGTGTGCGCTCCCCACCCTTCCAGGGAGGCATCTGTCGTCACCGTTATCTGCTGGGATGGGGTCTGAAAGGCTGTGCCCGCCGTCAGATGAGCACGGGTGTCCCACCACCGGATCGCTTGTCGGAAGGTCTCATTGAGCGGGATATTGTCCTCGAAGCTGCCCGTCACTTGGATCCAGCAGGCATCGAGGAACTCTTGCAGAGGGCGCATCGGAAGCCTGCACAGGCGCACGAGATGTATGCAGGAGGACATCATCCTGAGGAGGGACTTGATGGACCTCACCCTGGCCACACCCGTGGCCAGCAGACGCCGCTCCTTGCCCAGGATGGCCTTTGTCCTTTCCTCCGACGGCGAGGCCAGACACGCCACTGTGTCAAGCTTGGCTCCCAGAAACAGTGCGACTTGCGACGGGACCAGGTGGGATTTGGGAAAGTTGATGGAGAATCCCAGGTCTGTGAGCAGCTGGACGGTCTTCGCTGTGTGTTCTACGGTGAGCCCCCTTGTCCTTGCTCAGATGAGCCAGTCGTCCAGGTAGGAGTAGACGTGGATCCCCTGAGGCGCAGCCGCGCCACCACCGGTGCGAGGCACTTAGTGAATACCCTGGGTGCCGACTTCAATCCGAACGGGAGGGCCTTGAACTGGTAGTGCCGTCCTTGGACCACGAACGTGAGGAACTTTCGGTGTCCTTTTAGAATTGGGATGTGGAAGTACGCATCCTCCAAATCCAACGACGACAAGAAATCGCCCTCCTCCAGCTGTCCCAGCACGTGCTGGAGGGTGACCATCCAGAACTTCTGTGCCTTGATGTACTTGTTCAGTCGTCGCAGGTCCAGGATGGGACGCCATCCACCTGTCTTCTTTTTCACAAGGAAGTACCTTGAGTATACTCCGGAGCCCCGGAGCCTCTTCGGGACGAGCTCGATGGCACCTTTTTTGAGCATCGCCCTTACCTCCAAAAGCAGTTGAGTGACGTGATTTTCTTTCCTGGCCACGGGTGGAATGCAGGGGCACTTTTTTTTAAATTCGAGGGCGTGCCCCTGGGCCAGGGCGTCCAGCACCCAGCGGTCGGTGGAGATGGACTTCCACACGCTGACGAACTTCGCCAGCCGGCCTCCCACCGGGGTGCTTCGGTGGGGGCTCGACACCGCTGTCGGTTCAATCTTGCTTGGAGGACGCCTTGCCACCTTGGCCTCCCTGGCGATGACGGCGGGGTCCACCCGTCTTGCCTCGTCCTCTATAGGCTTCCTGCGACGAGGAGCGGGCCGCTTGGCGGTACGTAGAGGAGCCACCACCGAATCCCGAAAGGACGGCCTTCGTTGCCGGAGAACGCCTAGGGCCTTAGCTGTCTCCGTGTCCGCCTTGATGGCTTGGAGGGACTCATCCACTGTTTTCCCAAACAGATTGTTCCCGTCGAACGGCATGTCCAAAACCTTGGCTTGTACAACCTGGTGGAAATCCGTCGCCTTGAGCCACCCTCGTTGTCTAAGGCAAACGCTGTTGCCTAGCTGGCGGAAACCGGTGTCGGCAATGTCCGTTGCCACCGTAATGGCGTGATCTGACGCCACTTCGCCTTCTTGCAAGATCTCCAGGGCCTCGGCCCTCTTGTCATCCGGTAGGAAGTCCAACAGGGGGGGCGATCTTGTACCATAACTCCCTGTCGTAGCGGGCCACGATCGCGAGGGCGTTGGCCGCCTTAATCGTTGTTGCCGCCGACGAGATAACTCGTCGTCCCATTGCGTCCAGCTTCTTTCCTTCGCCGTCTGGCGGGGAAGTTGACGTTGAGGCCGATGCCCCCCCGGCTTTCTTCTTGGCCGCCGCTGAGACGACCGAGTCAGGGGTCGGTTGTGCCTTAAGGCACAAAGGGGCCGCGTCGGAGACCCGGTACTTCTTCTCGTATCGATCACTCTTGGCAGGCGTCGTAGATGGGTTCTTGAGAAGGGTGAGACCCTCATCCCAGATGTCATCCAGCAGAGGCACAGCGAGGACTGTCTTCCTCTTGGCCTCGCGCTGTTGGTAAAGGAAACCTTCCTTCTTCTTCACTTCGGGGCAGAACTGAAAAAGCTTGGATGCCCTGGCGATCATTGCATGGAAAGATCCGATCTCGTCGGGCGGGGAGGCCCGGGCTGGGGGCTATGGGTGCTCTGTCCCGTCGTCACCGCCGTGGTCCTCGGTACCCGTCATGGCGTGTCCGTTCCCGTGTCATCCCCAGAGATGGGGGACGTGGGTAAAGGCTGAGCAGGCCGCAAGGGCTGAAAAGGCGGGGCTGGATGGATCCATCTACTCTTGTTCGGGGGGCTTCCCGCCGGGCCTGTTTCCGTATCCTCGTTGGTGGTAGGGGCAATCTCGTCCTTATCTCCGAACATAAGGATTGTCTTGCCAACAAAATGGCTGCCGAGTTATCCTGCGGCTCCGGAAGCGACGGGAGCGACGGGTGACTAGGACCCTCGCCGGTGCCGCCGTCACTCTCGTCGTCACCTTCGTCGGGATCCTTCCCGTGAGGACGGGCCTCTACGACGCCCTCGTCGAGGCCCTCTAAGAATTCTACCAGCTCCTTCTCGGATGCTGTGTCCGTGTCCACAATGGCCACCAGACCCCCCCTCTTTTTTCGCCGGGGTCTTCACAGGGGTCTTTTCGATGGGTCTGAAAGAGGCTTCCCTCCGCGGAGGCAGGGAGACTCTGGGCCCTGAGGTCACCTCCACTGGTGTAGCCTCCACAGGCTGCACCAGGGCCGCCGCAACTTCCTCGATAGAGGCCTTGGCCGGGTGAATCAAGGCCTTTACCACCTTGTGTGGGCCTGTGGCCTTCACCTTGAGGGGAGGGTCACTGCCTTGCTCCCCCTCGGCTGGATCCTTTGAGCTTGACCGCGGCCTCTCCAGAAGCTTCACCGGGTTCTCGGCCTTCCTCTTCCCTGAGCCAGAGCATTGGCTCGTGGTTGATGGCGCTGGGGAGGGTGTGCCCTGCCAGGCAGCCGAGGAGCACGACCGTTCGGCGCTCCCGGTGCCCGCGGACTCGCAGTGCTTTGCCTTCTGTTGGGCCCCCGTTGCAGGGCGCCCTCACAGGACTTAGAAGACCGCTCGGACTTCTTCTTCTTCGTCTCACCTGACGGGCTCTTTCCTTCCAGCCAATTGGAGAGACGAAGGTGTCGGTCCCTGATGGTCCGTTCCGACATGTTCCTGCAAAACGCACAGTCCTTCTCCACATGCGTTTTGTCCTCATGAAGGTATTAGAGACATTTTGAGTGCTCGTCCTACTTGAACACATTCTGCAGCTGGCATCCAGGGCAAACCCTGAACAGCTTACCGGGCGTCGAGCTTCCTTTCTCCTGGGCCATGTTGGGGAGGCCACAGAAAACTTCTGGAATCCTCCAAGAAGTGTAACTCGATGAAACCTTCACCCTTGAGGGGCGTAGAAAAATCCGACACGGATCCCCGTTAATCGGATGTAGTGACGGTGGAGGTTGAGGCTCTATTTGACCGAAAAATGAGAAATTCTCTTTGAAAAAGTGCGAAAACGCAGCAAAAGCTTGAGAGCTAAACACGAGGACTCCCAACACTTGAGCGTGCGGTAAAAATCTGAAGATGGCTGCCAGAGGCGGGGCTTAGGGAGTGGGCAGTCATTGGCTGGGGGCAGAATGACCCAGAGACCAGTGATTGGTTACTACTGAGAAAGACAGATCAGAAACGAAACTGATACTGATTTTTTCTTTACCGAGGATTCCCGGCTTGACGACGGGGAATATTCATGAGCTTGTGAATCCATGCCAGACCCCATGCTGGAGATGTGTTAAGTTGACCTTAAATAGTGGTGAGCCGAGGCCACCAGGGGGCGCGGGCAGGATGGACGCCTGAACGTCGAGCTCCGCACCCAGCCCCGGGTGAATCACGATTTATCGGCGAAACGAGGGTCCCATATACTACGCGACCCCCCCCAAAAGACGTGGAAGCCTGTGGCCCCCACCTGGGTCCAACTTTGGTTCCGATCCGACGCTCCTGTGCGGAGTTACACGGACCAAGGCGATATCGGCTGCCCCTCCCCCACGACCTGGCGCGGAGTGGCGCAGGAGACAGCACGAGCCGCGCCGCCCACGAATAGGCCCGAGAGGGTGAGCCCGCGGCGCTTCCTCCCCTGGGCATCCTCCGACTTGAAGAAAACCGTCCACCCACACAGGGAACGCACGCCCGGCGCCTCTGGTGCCCGAGGCCCGGCCTGACCCGGAGAAAGGCGGCGTCCGTCGTAAACTGGCCGACACGAACCCCTCATGAACTGGAGAGAGAACTTGCTGAAATATCAGTTTGTTCCCAAAGAAAGGACCATGGCCGCCGGTAGCCCCACCGTCCCACCCCCGGATCTGGGGGCTATCCAGAACAACATCCAAACGATTCTGGAGGAGATACGAGGTATGAGGACAGACATGGGGGCCAAACTGGCCGACCTCACCACCAAGGTCGCCACCCTAGAAGACCGCGTGGAGGGCGTCGAGAATAACCAACTTTCGGCGACACTCCTCGAAACCCAAATGGACATGAGACTCCGAGACATGGAAAGGCGCGAGGAAGAGCTTCGGTTCAAGGTTGACGACATGGAAAATAGGGAGAGGAGGAACAACCTTCGAATCTTTGGCCTGATGGAATCTGAGGGCGAATCCGTACAAGGACTTGAAGGCAAAGTGCACGATATCGTGAGGATCGCCCTGGGAACGGAAGACGTGGGGGCGACCAACTTCGACAGGGTGCACCGAGCGGGGGGGGGAGGCAGAGGCCCACGCTCGGTTCTGGTTCGGCTGCACTACTACAGGGACAAGATCAGAATCCTGGAAAAGGCGAGACATCTTGGCACCATACAGTACGGTGATTCAAAGGTATCCATCTTCCAAGACCTCTCGGCCCTAACCCTGTCAATGAGGAGGAAATGCGGCACACTCACAAGATGGTTGCAGGGAAAAGGAGTCCGATATCGGTGGGGTCACCCCTTCTATTTGGAGTTTGAGTGGCTAGGTGAGAAACACCACCTGGTGTCGGAGGAGGACATACGAAGAGCCACGGACGATCTGGTGAACGACCAGGCGGGCCATTCGGGCGCCCAGGAGGGAGGACCACGGGACCCCCCTAGGGGTCCCGACGGCCCAGGAAATCACAGTGGGAAATCTAAGGTCAAGGGGGCCCGAAAGTTTCGGAAAACCAGACACCCGTCGATGAACCCGGAAAATCACACTGACTCATGAAAATGACGTTCGATTGGAAGGAGAGAAAATCATGAGGTGAGAGACGATTCAGGGTACGGACGCAGGAGGCCCCGGGCCCACGAACTGCCTTGAACGGACACCGCGGCGGTGTCGCGTTTGGCCCACCGGACCTTGGGTCGGCAGACCATTATGTTAAAAAGTTAACTGTTTATTTGTGTTGCCCCGCGTTTGGGTTTCTGGTTGTGGGTTGAGGGCCCGGGCGGGGTCTCTGGTTTTTGTCTCGGTTAAGTGCACCGAAGGCCTGCAGGGGCCGACCTGAATCGGACTTGCGATCTGGGACTCTCCAGACACACGAAAACCCCGGGGCTGGGGTTGGAGTCCTTGGTGGTTCGTTGACCGGCCCCAACACATGTTGGGGAGAGTGGACGGACGCCTCAAGGTACAAGGGTGGGGAGGGGGGAGGGAAGACACGGGGAGGGGGGTCAGTTGCAAGGGGGGAGGGGATGGGGGGGATAACGGGGTAGTTTGGGGGACTCAGGGGGAAATTCAGTTCAGACCGCAAGAATACGCTTGGCAAGGGGCACTAAAATTCAATCACCACGAGGGGTTCAGAATACGCACACGGTATGATGACAACGATTGAAGGGAAGGTGGGCACGTTAAATGTCAAGGGTCTAAACTCTCAAAATAAAAGATCCCTCACGGGCAACATGTTCCGAAAACAACACCTGACGGTCCTATTTCTACAGGAAACACATTATAAGCGCGGGAGGGAATCCAGAATCAAGGGGAAAGACATCGGTAGCAACTATTGGGCTTCACACCCGACCTCGAAGAAGGAGGGGGTGGGCATTCTCCTGGGAAGGGCTCTCCAACTAACGGGGGTGGAAACCAAGAGGGGGTTTGGGGGTCGATTTCTGGGTGTCAAGGGGCTTTGCGAGGGGCAGCGAGTTACTCTCGCCACCGTATACGCGCCCAACACGGGCCAGGTGGAGTTCCTCACACGGATCTTTGGTGTCATGGATGAATGGGCCGAGGGGGCCATGATTCTCGGGGGTGATTTTAATCTCATAGCCGACCCCCAACTGGACTGGTGGTCCGCCAGAGGTGGGGTACCCAAGGGGATCACGAGGGATAACCTGGCCTTGCAGAACCTCTTGAAGGATCACTACTGGGTAGATGTTTGGCGCAAGGCGTACCCGGCCCAGGGTGGTTACACATTCTTTTCTCCCCCGCACTGCACCTACACCAGAATCGACCTTCTGTTGGCCTCAGAGGAGGGAGATGGGGCGATGACCCAACCAAAAGTCGAGACCATAACGTGGTCGGACCATGAACTACTTATAGCTAACTGGTCCCTGCCCATCGCCCCGAGATCGGCTCGATGGCGGTGCAACGACACGCTCCTTAGGGATCCAGTATTCCGTGAGTTCATGAAGCAGGAAATGCTGGCCTACTTCGAGACAAATGACACGGGGGAGACGGACATGTCCATGGTATGGGAAGCGGGGAAGGCCACCTTCAGAGGCCTCCTCATAGCGGAGGGCTCGAGGCGTAAAAGAGAGAGGGGCCTGATCGAGAGCAGACTCCGAGGGGAGCTGCAGATCTTGCGGGCCAGACTGGGAGTCCCGGGAGTGGACCGGAGGGCACTATTGGACGAGATGCAGGGCAAAAGACAGGAGCTCCATACGGTTCTCATAGGGGAGGTGGTTAAGAGGATGCGATATACCAAACAGAGATACTACGAACAGGGCGACAGGGTAGGCACTCTGCTGGCTCAGAGGTCGAGGGGGTGTAGAGTGGAGAGAGGGATTACCCGGTTGACCGACGAAGAGGGCAGGGTTCATGGGAACCGGCATGAAGTGACGGAATGCTTTGCTGAGTACTACAGCAAACTCTATTCTAGGCAAGCGGGCGAATCTCGGGAGGACATTGCCTCCTACCTGGCAGAACACCCCCTCCCCAAACTGACCGACCAGGACTTGGAGGCCCTCGAGGGGGAAATTTCAGAAGAGGAGGTGGAGGGTGCCATCAAGAGACTGAAGGCCGGAAAGGCTCCTGGCCTTGACGGCTACACAGCGGATTTCTATAAACAGACCCAGTCCACCTTAGTGAAGCCCCTGACCAAATTGTTCAACCAAATTAGAGGCAACGACACGATCCCCCCGACTTTCCTACAGGCCCTCATCACCGTCATACCTAAACCTGGTAAAGACCGGGCAGCTTGTGGGTCTTACAGACCCATTTCACTTCTCAACTTAGATGCCAAGATCTTTGCTAGGATCCTGGCCTCCAGATTGGAAAACTCCCTCCCACGCCTGATACATCCTGATCAGGCGGGATTCGTCCTCAATAGACAGGGTTCCGATAATTTAAGGAAGACCCTCCATGTATTGGCCACGACCGAGGCCAGGAATGAAGGCGCTCTCCTACTGGCTCTTGACGCGGAGAAGGCCTTTGACAGGGTCAGCTGGGCTTTCATGAGGGAGGTTCTCTTGTCAGTGGGGATGGGTCCAAGGTGGTTGGGATGGATATCCGCGCTCTACTCCTCCCCCTCGGCCAGAGTGGTGGCTAACGGGATTGAGTCTAGGGAATTCCCCCTTGAACGTGGCACGAGGCAGGGATGCCCCCTGTCTCCGTTAATCTACGCATTGGTGATGGAACCGTGGGCAATCTCGATCCGCAATGATGCGGACATCAGTGGTGTACAGATGGGGGATATGCACTGCAAGATCTGCCTCTTTGCGGATGACGCCCTGCTCTATGTCACCAGACCGTCCCAAACAATCCCTCGGGTTCTGCAGGGCCTCGCAAGATATGGAGAACTATCGGGGTATAAGGTTAATTTGGACAAATCGGTCGCATTCATGGGTGGGAACCTGCCAGACACGGAGGTGACCTTTGTGGAGGGTCTCCCCTTCAAGCGGAGCGATGAGGGGTTCCGTTACTTGGGAGTCCAAATCACACGTAACCTTGAGGACCTGTATGGGGCCAACTTCCCCCCCCTCTGGTCAGCAATCAGGAGAGACATAGAAAGGTGGGCGGGAACGGGTCTCTCATGGATGGCACGCCTTAACCTTATAAAAATGGTTATCCTCCCAAAATTTCTGTTTCTCTTTCAAATGCTCCCGGTCCAAGTCCCCAAGGCCTTTTTTGACGAGACAAAACGCATCCTCCTTAGATTCCTCTGGCAGGGCAAAAAACACAGGATTTCATACGAGGTTCTGACTAGGACCAAGGAAGATGGAGGGGTGGGCTACCCTGATCTCGAGACGTATTATAGGGCTTCCCAGTTGAGGATCCTGGTCGATCACTTCTCACCGGGACCGAAAAAACAGTGGGTAGCCATGGACAATAGGCCCCTGGCGCCCGTCACACTAGAGGAATGGCTCTGGGTCCCAAGGAGAACGATCCCCAGATCAGTCTTGAACCACCCGATTCTAAGAGTACTGTGGTCCCTGTGGAGAGAGGGAGGTTACTATAGATGGCTCACGACATGGCCCTCCCCCTTGAGCTGCATCTGGGCCCCTCCTTTCCTGGCCAAAATAGCGGAACCAGCAGCCTACCAGACATGGTTCGAGGCGGGCCTTAGTAGGACCGGCCAGTTGTGGGTGGGGGGCTCCTTCCTCCCCTTGAAGGACCTTGAGGAAGCCCTGGGAATAGGCACGCTTTCCCCGTTCCGATATCTTCAGCTTAAGGGTGCCCTCACGGAACCATCTTGGGGTGATACCCTCAGGAGGGAACTCACAGACTTTGAAAAACTCCTTCTGACCGCAAGGGGCTCCAAGGGGATAATCTCCCGCCTATACAAGCTCTTTCTGTTCTCCATCCCCCGAGACCCGCCACCAGCACGCATACAATGGGGTAGGGACCTGGGCGAGGAAATTGATGACGAGAGATGGACAGAGATGTGTAGACGGGCCAATCGATCCACATCCTCCCTCCAATATCGCCATCAGGCCCTCAAGATATTACATAGATGGCACTACCCCCCGCAAAGAATAGCCAAAATGCGTCCAGGATATGACCCACACTGTTGGAAATGTAGGACAGAGAGAGGTGACTATATCCACATGTGGTGGGGATGCCCAGTGGTCCAGAAATACTGGGACAAGGTGCGGACCTGGATCAAAGGGGTAGATGGGATAGAACGAGTATCCTGCCCGTGGCTCTTCCTCTTCGGGATTAGTAACGAAGAGGACCGGGGTAACACTCATGATCACATGCTCCAGGTGATGCTGGTAGCAGCTAGATGCTGTCTAGCGCAGAAATGGAAACACCCGAGAATGCCAGGGGAAAAAACCTGGGTGACCAAAGTAAGGGCCATCTACGACATGGAGTTCCTCACACACCTGCTCGATGAGTCTAAGTCCAGTATCGAGGAAATTTGGCTCCCCTTCTTTGATAAGTACGGCCGAGTGGTCTAGGTCCTGAAGACTGAGCTGAGGGATTCCCCTCCTCCCCACGGATGTGGGACCATGGGCCAAGGACCCGGCTGAGAACTGAACTCGTTTGGCCCATATGACTTTGGCGTGCCACACGCATATTGTATTGACGCCTCCATCATTAAGAGAGCCCGTTGTGCAAGTGTTTATCAAGGCTATGTAAGCGCGAACTGAAGGGGGGTGGGGGGAGGGAGAGGGAGGGGGGGGGCATGGGGTGTGTTTCGTCTGGTTTTCTCTTTATGTTAACTCACATTAATAAATGCAATGCAAGAATGTAACCTCGTTATGCACCAAGGAAACTTAATAAAATTGATTTTCAAAAAAAATAGTGGTGAGCCTTGAAAGCTGAAAACAAGGATAAGTTATTGCATTTGAGTCTTTAGAAAGTGAACCCTGAAACTTGGTTAACTATGGTACTGTCTTGAGGATGGAACCCTCTAGATCCTTTTGTGTGAAACTATGTTGCTTTGAATTTAGGGAAGGGAACCTCAGGGAATTGTGGATCTATATGAACTCGAGAAAGGGTAATCTTCAGACTTTTGATGAACTTTCTTGAACTTGGGGAAGGTGAGCTGAAAAGGAAGCCAAGTGCTGGACGAAGCTCAGAACTTTATATTAAGCACCATTTCTTTTCTTATTGACATCCCACACATTGTTTAGCTTTAGTTGTGAGGGCAAGCATAGGTTGTGGACACAGACAGATTTTTAAGTTGAACTCTTTGACTTAGACTTTCCTTAGTTTTGCTCAGGTAGGGAAATCCCACCTTAGCATAGGACAAGTTAAGCCTTCTACCATCCTGACATTTACTTTAATAAATCATTTTGTTTTGAACTTTGAATCTGTTGTCTTTGTCTTGCTTTGTGATGCCCTCACAATTACCTCTTGGAAATGGGAGTGGCAGGTGGGGAGGAAATGTTAGAGGGAGGAAAGTTAATTGTGGTGGATACAATGCAGTGGTCCGAAAGGATGGCATAACAGGTAGTGTGAGTTGCGGAGAGAGATTTGGAGATGAACAGGAGGTCAAGGGAGTTGCCCATAGAGTTAATGGGTATGGTATGAATGTAGTGGATAGTGTGTTTATTGAGTAAACATTGAAGATCATATTTCTGCAGTGTTAGGAGAAGGAAGGTTAAAGTCATCTAAAAGGATTAGGTGATGTGAGGAAGACAGAATCAAGGAGCTGTCCGAGTTAATTAAAGAATGGTCCAGTGGGGTCAGGAAGGCGATAGATTGAAATTAAGCGAGTAGAGTTAGGAAGAGCAATGGTTGAGAGTGTAAATTCAAAGGAGGTAGGAGGGGTTGTGGCATGGGGGAGGTGAGATGTTAAGCCGGGGAAAAACAGGTGTCGACACCATGGCCTTTACCCGCCAGACAAAGAAAGGGGAGAGAAGGGGAGTTTGGAGTCATGAAGGGCTGCAAGTGTAGCAGTGTCAGAGGGAGAGATCCAGGGTTCAGTGACTGTAAGGGAATCACGGAGAGGCGAGCTAGAGTGAAAGTAGTCCATGATGAAGGACATCTTTTTGAAAACAGAATGAGCGATCCAGCATGCAATGTTCAGTTGATGTGGCAGGGAGTAGAGGAGTTGCATTTCAGAGTAGAAGAGGCGGGGTGGGTAGGTGATAGGAGTGCAGCTGTCTGTTGGCTGGTGTTGTTTGTTAGCAGGGGGATGGTATGGAGATGATGTAGTGAGAGTGGCGAGTTGAAAGTTTATGATGGGGATAGGAAATGTGAGGGATGAAGCGTGATTAGCGAGAGCATAAGGAGAGAATAGCAGGATGATGAAGAGAGAATGTGTATTTTAGGTATTACAAGGTGGAGCAGATGTGGAGGTGACCGTGACATAAAAGCTCACAAGCGGAGAGGCTGAGAGACTGGGAGACTGGGAGATTTGCCTTAGCTGTCCACCCTTTGCTGCAGTTTACTCAGGGCTACATCGCCACAGTAACTAGGAGTAAATTAGGAGGGGTGGCAAGTAACCAATGGGGGGGCCCATGCTAGGGCATTCCCAACCATGTTCGAAATCATAAAGCCAATATTGACTCAGTCAGTAGCAACGGCTATGGTTTGGAAGGTCAAGTGAAGAGTACATGCATCCATGAATTCTCAAAGCTTCATGGGTGAACCATCAAACTTCCCAAAGGTGAGATTTTCAAGAGGAGGATGGAAAGTGGGTGGTTCTCTGGTGGCTATCAATGATGAAAGGCAATGACTCTGCAGGACTATGGAAAGACTCCTGACCGACACTGACGCTTCCTCTGTTCTGTTTCTGTAACCTTTAGAAGTTAAAAAATACCTTCCAAAGGATGTACCTCACGAGCTGATAGTAACCAAAGCTAGAGGAGTGAATCACTGGAAAGGGCGAAGCATCCACCAATGCATGGAAAACGAACAGGGCGAGAGCCACGGATTCAGACTTGTCGACTGGTGTTTAACTCCTTGTTTTCACCTGGGAAGGCAAGATCACCACATTCAATATATGGAACAGTAAACAGCTGTCACCACCGCACTTCCCCTTACCCCATAAGATGCCCAGTGCCAATAGGACTCCACTTACTGTAAGGATAAGCAAGGAAATCCCAGATGATCCAGAAGGTAGTCCAGGAAGAACAGAACAAGAAAGGAAAGGTTAGTTAGGGGCTAACCCGAACGGCACGCGGGACGCACTAGAATCGAGTTAGTGCACTTATGAATCCCCTGGGGAGCGTCCAAAAGTCTAGTGCATGTGTCTACAGAAGCAAGTAAAAGAAGGAGTAAACATTCACAAATGATGGATCTTCTACATAAAGGAGACAATAGAATGATCTGGCTGCTGTATAGTAGTGGAGACTCAAGGTGCAGCATGTTAATTAGTTGCGTGCAGATAGCAGGAGCTAATCCCTGCCGCTGGTTGCTGCTAGGAATCCCCTGGAGAGCGTCCAAAAGTCTAGTGCACGTGTCTTTAGAAGCAAGTAAAAGAAAGAGTTAATGTTCACAAATGATGGATCTTCAACATAAAGGAGAAAACAGAATGATCTGGCTGCTGTATAGTAGTGGAGACTCAAGGTGCAGCACGTTAATTAGCTACGTGCAGATAGCAGGAGCTAATCACTGCCGCTGGTTGCCGCTGTGGTACAAAGCGCCAAAGTAAGAATACCGTACTGGAAGGAGTTCGTAGACAAGAACAGAAAGGACCCGTTTGACTATCCACAGTTATATGAAAACTGAGGAACACCAAAAGCTGTGGGCAGAGAATAATCAGATCCTTTCAACTATCCGTAGTCAGTGTGCCGGGTAAAAGACAAGCGGATGAAGGAAAGCTGGATTCAGACAAGAATATCCACATGAGAGCAATGCGGACGTAGAATAATGATGATCGGAGCTTCAGGAACAAAAACGCTAATCAGAAGCACCAACGTCTGCCGTCTCACTGTTTAAATAACATAGGGGCACGTATTCTGATCACGAGATGTTGCTCACATGATGTGACAGCCCTTGACAGCAGTATCCGGATGGGGAATGCAGCGTCTCAGAAACGCACCCTGTCTCCATGGAAACTTCCCTGTGAGTCTCCAACGGGAATACAACGGTCTTGCTGCCATTCTATGGGCATACTGCTGGCTATTATCACACAAAGCTGTATGCAACCTGCTTGTGGGATTCACAGAAGAATAAACGGAGGCAGGAGCAGGGGCAGGGGCAGGGGCAGACATCACAGCACCATCCCCCAAAGGCCCCACTACCCCCTGGAAGCATGAACCGGCAGAGCAGAGCCAGAGCATGGATGCCAGACAAGGGCTCCCAAGTCTTGTCCTCAGGACCATAGCCCTTCCAATCAATGAGGTTAAACGGCTTACCGGCTCGTAAGCGCATGTCCAGGATCGCATTTACCTCATACTCCACCGAAACCATGCACAGAGACAAAGAGGGCGAACAGGGAAGCGAGTCAAAGGCACACATGGCTTATCGAGTGATACATGAAAAACCAGATGGACCAGCCAGCGAGCTGGAAGCTGCAAACGTACTGCTACCGGGTTGACTGGTCCCAAGATAACATTTGGTCAACAAATCGTGGAAGCAGGGACTTCTTACATGGTATTTTCAGATTCTTTGAGGACAACCATACTTGCATGCCTACTTGATACGCAGGAGTAGGTGACCTGCGAACATCATCGTATCCCTTGGTGCGTTCTTGCACGTGCCTCATCTGAGTCTTAATCTTGTTATGTAGTGAAACGAGATACCGAGCGCAGGACATTGCAGCTGGATTGTTAGAAGACAACATTGGATCAAGAGGAATAGATCTGGGATGCTGTCCGAACAACGCAAAGAACAGGGAAGTACCAATGGAAGAATATAGAGAATTCTTTTAGGCAAATTCCGCCAAAGGCAAAATAAGCAACCAAGTAGACTGATATTGTAGACTGATATTGTAGACATAGGCATAGGAGATACTGTTCAATTGTACTGTTAGTACATTCCGTTTGGCCGTCAGTCTGTGGATGATAGGAGCTAGAGAGTCTATCGTCAATGAGAAAAGCAGAACTAAGCGCTCTCCAGAAGTGGGACGTGAACTGTGATCCCCTGTCTGTGATGATGACGGAGGGCAGACCAAAAAACCGAAATACCTGCCGCATGAACAGATCAGCAAGTACCAATGCTATAGGAACTCCGGAACATGGCACAAATAGGGCCACCTTGGTAAATTAGTCCACAATTACCAAAATGGTGTCAAAACCGCGATCTACAGGCAGTTCTACCACGAAATCCATTGATACCATGTGCCACGGTTTGTGAGGCAACAGAAGCAGACATAACAGTTCCCTGGGCTTCCCAGGAGTTGACTTGCATTGGGCACAGACAGAACAGGAGAAAGCGTAATCCACCACATCGCAATTCATGGAGGGCCACCAACACCACCTGCGGAGTAGGTCTAGAGTCTTTTTCTGACCAGGATGTGCTGCGACCAAAGAATCATGACTCTGCTGCAGTGCCCTCTGACGGATCTCTTCTGACGGAAGGAATAATACTCCTTGAATAAAGGGCAGTCCGTTAGGCAAGTCAAGATTGTACTCTTGTACTTCCCTTTTTTTTGGCTACCCAATCCTGTAGGGCCTTTTTGAGTGAAGGCTGTGCCAAAAAGCTGAAAACTACATGGTCTGCTAGAACATTGAGTTGGTCTGACCGAGTGAGGGGTGTACCCGTGTCTAGACGAGACAAGGCATCAGCCTTAGCAATGTGACACGCAGGCCAGTACGTGATTAGAAAATCGACCTGCGTAAAAAATGCATGCCACCGGGCATGCCGTGCCGTCAAACATTTAATCGTCTTGAAGGCCTGTAAATTGAGATGATCAGAGTACACTACCACCGGGTGTTTGGCACCCAAAAGGTGGTGTCACCATTACATCAAGGCTTCTTTAACAGCTAACAACTCTCTCTCCCTTTGACAATATAGTTCCTGTCATATGGGGATAACGTACGCAAGAAATAGGCCACCAGATTCACCTCTCTGGTGTCAGGACACTCCTGAGAAACAATGGCCCGACTGCTATGCTGGAGGCGTCTGCCTCCACCAAAAAAGGAAGGTTGGAATCAGGATGTTGTAGAATGGGTGCGGTTGTGAATACTTTTTTCAGAAAGGCAAAAGCCGACTGAGCGGTGGCGTTCCAGGCAAATGTTACCTTGGAACTGGTGAAAGCGGTGAGAGGTGAGGTGCCACCACAGCTGAAAAAGAACGGATGAAAAATTGGCAAAGCCCAAGAATGATTGAAGAGCTTTGGTGGTAGTAGGCGTTAGCTAGTCCAGGATGGCTTTTACCTTGGAGCGGTTCATCCGTACCCCACGGTTGGTTATGTCGTAACCGAGGAATTCTACTTCTTGAGTGTTAAAGACACACTTCTTTGCCTTCATGTATAAGTGGTGTTTGCGCAGCCATTTCAAAACTGATGAAACATGAATGACATGTTGCTGATAAGAGGGAGAGTAAATCAGAATATCATCTAAGTAGATGATTACATATTGATTGAGGATGTCGCTGAATATATCATTCATGAAGAATTGGAAGGTTGCAGGAGCGTTACAAAGGCCGAACGGCATCACTAGGTATTCAAAAAGGCTGTACCGTGTTTTAAAAGCAGTCTTCCATTCGTCGCCTTTTCGAATGCAAACCAGATTATAGGCTCCTCTGTGGTCCAGTTTGGTAAAAACTGCAGACGGCCCCAACTGATCCAAGCACACCGAGATCAATGGTAATGGATATTGGTTCTTTATTGTTATGGCATTAAGGGCCCTATAATCAATACAAGGTCGCAGGTCCCCTTCCTTCCTGGGGACGAAGAATAATGGCAACGCTGCTGGAGGGCAAGATGGACGGATGAATCCGAGCTGTAAGGCTTTGTTGATATACTGTTTCAGGACTTGATCCTCTTGTTGTGTCAAGGAATAGCCTCGACCCATGGGTATATTGGAACCAGGGATAAGCTCAATGGGGCAATCATATGGCCTGTGTGGAGGAAGTTGCTCCACCATGCCTTTGTAAAGCACATCTGAAAAGGAAGCATATTCATCGGGTGCTGAAATGTCTTTAGTTGATATGGAACCAACGCCAGGTATATGAAGGACAAGCATGGAGACTTCGAGGTTACCTCGGGTCTGAAAACAATGGGCATTGCAATATGACGAAGGAAACTGCATATGACGATTCCCCCAGTCAATTGCATTATTATGCAGGGTCAGCCACGCTAAACCCAGAATCACCTTATACTGAGGAGGGGCGATAATATCGAATACCACTTCCTCAGTGTGTCCATCATGCATAACCATCAGCAAAGGGAGGGTTTCTTTCATAACCATGCCCGAGGTAAGGGCTATGCCGTCAACTGCGTTCACAGTTTCGAGGACATTCTTTGCTATTAGAGGGATTTCACATACTTTGGCAAAGCCGCTATCCATGTAATTGTTGGCTGCCCCTGAATCAAAGAATGCTTTGGCTTGAACAGTTTTAGCAGAGAAGTGCAAGGCAACGGACATCACAACAGGTGAATGAGAGGAGGAAGCACAGGAGTCCGAACTCAAACCCAGCAATGGGACCCCTACTATTGCCGGTCCCTGGCATTTCCCAACCACTTTAGAGGTTTCTTTGGGCATGTACTCAAAAGGTGATCTGAGGAACCACAGTACATACATAAATTATTTTTCCTGCGGTTCTCTCTTTCTCGGCTGTAGATAAACGGCCCCTGACGGCCCCGATCCTCATGGGTTCAGGTTCAGATGATGCAGCAACCGAATGTCAGGCCATGAAGTAGACGGAGGAGCAGGTTTCTCTTCACCCTTCCTTGCCAACCTACGTGCGTCTATCTGAAGGACCAGGTCCACTAAATCGGCAAAACCCGTTGGAACGACTATAAGGGTAGACAGAGTATCTTTCAACTCCTCAGATAGGCCTTTATAGAACACTGCAGAGTCTCACTGTTTAAATAACATAGGGAAACGTATTCTGATCACAAGATGTTGCTCACGTCATGTGATGACCCTTGACAGCAATATCCGGGTGGGGAGTGTAGCATCTCAAAAACATACCCCGTCTCTAAGGAAACTTCCCTGTGAGTCTCCAACGGGAATAAAACAGCCTTGCAGCCGTTCTATGGGCATACTGATGGCTATTATCATGCAAGGCTGTATGCAACCTACTCTTGGGATTCACAGAGGAATAAACTGAGGCAGGAGCAGGGGCAGACATGACAGAATCCATAGGATTCAGCTTAAAGACAGACAAAAAACAAATTCTTTTTTTTGTGAGGAACATAACTGACTGCCAGTATTCATACAATGTGGCACTAAATCGTGCCAAACGCTAAATCATCATAACTTCATCCCATAAGAAAGAAACTACCAGATAATGGGAGCAGACCACTTTCAAAGCGGGGCAGGGCAGGAGGGCGATGAAGAATCTGCGGGAGAGGAATCCATAAGAAGAACATTACTGGTAAGTAATTACTCCTTCAATGGATTGCATTCTTCCACGGATTCCTCATCAGATAGCAAGGCGGGATGAAAGCCCTTTTACAAGGAAGATTTGCAACACTGGGCTGCGAAATTGAGCATCAGAAACACGTGCCACATCTAAACAGTAATTGTTAGTGAACGTGTGGAGCGACGACCACTTGGTCAATGGACACAACATTTTCACCGGCACACTGCTTTGCAAGGCGGATGATGCCGCAACACCCCTCGTAGAATGTGCTCCGATGCCTGTGGCAAAACCTTTTCTGCTCTCTGATTACAGAGAAGTATCCAGCGAGAGAGTGTCTGTTTGGAAACAGCCAGACCCTTTCCTGTACCAATAGAAAACTACAAAGAGTTGGTCGTCAAGCCTAAATTCTGCCATTCTAGCTATAAAGAAGCTGAGCGCCTTCTTAGGATCCAGTCGGTGTAACCTTTCCTCATCTTTCGAGGGATGTGGAGGCAGATAGAAGACTGGCAAGTCAATGATATGGGACACGTGGAATTCAGAAACCACTTTTAGCACCTTGAGAGAAGCCTTTTCGTTGAAAAATTGCAGATTGCGCAGCTTGCAGGATAGAGCCTTAAGCTCACTTACACGTCTTGCTGACGTGATTGCCAGCAGGAAAGCTGTTTTCAGGGTAAGCAACCTGATAAAAATGTGAATGCATGAGCTCAAACAGAGCTACCAATACATAAAGGAAAACCCTCATGTTGGGTACTTGGGGGTTCTACCAAACATTCTCACACAAGTGTACACAACATTTCTGCTTCAGTGCCAATTTTTGTATCTATTTATAATTTCTCTGGACTAAGTGCTATCAACCAATTTTTCAGCTGTATTGTTTTTTTTTCTTTATCTGTTGTTGCATCATTCTGAAACCAAAAACGGAGTAGGCGGTACCCCATTTCAGAAATTGGGTCATTACTTGGACCATGAAGAAAGATCCTTGATCTGATAACCTCTTGAATACACACCAAGCCACCAAGTAGTTCCTGACTGTGCCTATCTGAAGTCCTGAATAGGCCAGTGACAGAAGGAACTTCAGCACTGTAGTGGTGGGAAAAGCAATAGGGTCTGTCCTGTGTTCCCTACACGAAGCCTCAAATCATCTCCACCTTCACCCATACAATGATCTCATAGTAAGTTTTGCATGCAGCCAGTAGCGCCTCAAGTACTTCTTTTGAGAGATCCCAGTCATCACACCTCATCCTCTCAAGAAGCATGCATGTAGGTTGAGGGATTCTGGGTTTGGGTGGAGCACCCTACCTTCCGACTGGGATAGGAAATACGCCTGACAAGCTCCTTGTCCAGTCTGGGGCGATCAAAATCATGGTGGTTCAAAATGGCAATCTCCTGAGAACGGGATGACAGGTATTGAAGGAAACGCAAAGTCGAGGTTGAAGACCCACTCCACCAGGAATTCATCCCCTAGTGCACCCTTCACTGTGAATTCCTTTAAGCAAAACCATCTGCACTTCGAGTTGGCCCTTGTGGCAAACAGATCAACCATCGGAACCCCATCAGACGAAGATCTCTTTGAGAACTTCCTGGCACACCTCCCAATCATGTGAGACCATGATCTGCCTGCTCAGAGCATCTGCCAGCCCATTCTCTGGTCCCGCCAGATGGGCAGCCAAAGCAGAGATTCAGTTCCCCAGCAACCTAAGGTCAAGAATGGGATGATGGAGTCCTTTTTTGGGTATCAGGAAATAGCAAGAGTACCATCACGAACCTCTATGCTTGGGTGGCACTTCTACTGCACCTTTCAATAACAGGACCCTCAGTTGCTTCTGGAGCTCCTGTCTCAGTTGTTGTTGGGGGTGGTCTGTCTGGTGGTTTTCTTAAGAATGGTAGACTGCACCCCCAATCGATGTACTGCAAGGCCCAGGTGTCAGAGGTTATCTCTTTCCACCTGTCCAAGTGCTTGGAAATTGTCCCTCGAACCGGAGAAACATGTGGGGAGAACTCAAAGCGGCTTAGCAGGGGTGGTTGCTGTTGCCACTGCTTCCACAGTCTGGTGGCTTTTTAGAGGCTCCTCTGCCCCGTCCAGGACACAAGGAATGCCTCTGCCCTGGCCTAGCTTGTGGGAGCTGTGACCTCTTCCAAACAGAATATACTGTTTGTAGCCTCTACCCCTAGAGAAGCCGAAAGATTGTTTTGCTGGTTTCTGCACAGCTAGACTCAGTGACTTGGCAGTTAACTTGGAATCCTGGAATTTTTCCAAGGACTAATCGGCCTTCAACAGATGCTCACATCAAAAGCTGGTAACAGTCATTCTGATTAGAGGCATTTCTGCCACCAAAAATCTCCACGCTTGTAACAAGGCCCTATGTGCCCAAGCCTACAATCCCATCTATAAAAAAGCATGTATGCATTGCACCATGAATAAGAAAATTCATTATACAGCTGCATGCACACAGTAACAAACACACATTAGGCAGCCATCACCCAAAACATCCAGATGTTGGAAACCTGATGACCGAGAATCCTCAGATCTATGCTCCAGTGTGCTTTTACTGTACTACCAAACCCTCCTCTCAACCACATTACAAAACACAAATAGCTGAGGAATAGGACATTCCTAAACTGAACGGTCATTCACGGACACTCTAATCAAAACACAAACTTGCAGAAGATTTGATTTGCTAATGTTTTGGTGCTACTTTTGATACGATGCACAACCGTCTAACGAATTGCATATAGGCAATTCACTGTATTCGTCCTTTGTTTAGTACGATGTACAACTGTACTGCAGTACGCTTTCCCGACTCACCCAAACCCATCCCTCAACTACATTGGAAAGCATACCAAAACAGGGAACACTAAAATCCAGAGCTCACTCACTCACTGGCCTAACACATCATTTCTTAAGAGTGGATTTTCTAATGTGGAACTTTAACAGACACGTCACATGTTTTTAGGCATATTCTTTAATAACTTTGAAGTATGTCTAACAAGTTGCACATAAATTAACCTCTGTTTAACTATGTTCTTTAATCAGATGTAGAACTACATCATGTCCTTACAGTTGAAGATAAAATTAATCTTTCAATGTGCCCTTTCATAGGTACAGTTCACACATTTTACGTACATACTTTGAAGTTGCACATTTGGGGAAGTGCTCTGTTTGCTTTCCTTGCTGCTGCTCCTGCTGCTGTGCTGAAAGACAGGGCAATTTTTGGAACAATTTCGGCGCTACTATTGGCTGTGGAAACACTATTTAAGGCTTTGCCCGTGTGCATTTGCGCGCACGCATTTGGGAAGTGCTTTGAGAAGTGCCGTTTGCTATACTTGCTGCTCCTGCTGCCGTGCTGGGAGAACGGAAGAAAAGGTAACTGGAGTTTTAAAAAGACTTTGTGGACTCCCTACTCACCTACATCTAAGCCATTATGTCATATAAGTCATAAGCTTATACCCTCACATTTTATTTCTAATTTTAGGCCATTTGTGGAAATATTTCGGCGCTACTCTTGGCTACGCCCACTGGCCCCAGGAAACCTACGGCACTGCCTGTACGCATTTGCGCACGTGCATTTGGGCAAGTGCTTTGAGAAGTGCTGTTGCTGTTGGCAGACGAGCTGCAGCGATATTGTAGATACTTATGATGCTTTGCGTGATCCTCATCCCGAGGCACGTGTGAGTGAATTATCAAATTGGTGGGAGAATGTTCTACGTTGTGTGTGTCGCCTGATCAATAGCTTATATTATTTTGTATTTAACGTGATATCCCTTTGGGCTGTGTAGAACTGTAGAGTTGTACAGTTGTATTGTAGAGTTGGCATCGTTCTAATATTAATAACACTGTGAGTGTTCTCAGCCTACACACTAGATACTCTGTACCAGGGGAGTGCGTATACACGTACCCTCCTGTATTGTTACTCTACAAACAAAAAAAAACAAAAAAGAACAAATAGGGGATGCCTAGTACCACTCATGATAGTGAGTCCTCTATGTCTATGCTCACACATCTGCCAGGACCTGCTGATTCTTCTACGAGGGCAAAGCTAGACACTGGGGATTCTAGAGATAATGGAGATAATGGAGATACTATTGACACTGCCCCTCTCATCTCAGAACAGAAGCTACCGGACCAGTGCCATAGAATCTGCCCACCCAAAATTATTACTAAAGCTGCAGCAGCATCTAAAACTAGAAAAATTAC
The DNA here is from genome assembly GCF_040938575.1 of Ambystoma mexicanum. Classification (NCBI taxonomy): domain Eukaryota; kingdom Metazoa; phylum Chordata; class Amphibia; order Caudata; family Ambystomatidae; genus Ambystoma; species Ambystoma mexicanum. The sequence continues at coordinate 1,236,207,940 of NC_090927.1, read as the reverse complement.
AACTTTCTTCCCTAAAGTAAGCGAACTCAGCAGAATAGATCAAGAAAATGCTATGAATGAAATCGGAGCAGATTTAAATCTCTTGCTATTCTATCTAGGCACCAAGTTGATTGACAATGTGATTAGTGTACCAATCAAACCAGTGGCAGCGGCTGTGTATATCACCATTACCACTGCTGCACCAGCAGATGCAAATTACATAGACAATAAGAACCACCTACTCAATTGGGTACAGATCCTGAATGACTCTAAAACCCACATGTGAGAGCCAAGATTCACAGGAAATCCTGCATGATAAAATCACTGTCACTGCTCTGTTAAGTGGGACGGTAGATAGTAATATAGCTCCTCTTCTGGAGTGCCCAAATGGTAATAACATGGATATCTGTACACAGGTACCTGAAGTTGAGTATATGGGAGATCTAATGAACATCACATCTACACCATGTTTGATGAGCATTGATCTACAAACTTTCTTTGAACCTAGAACTAAGGCCGAAAAGAAATATTTGGAAAGTGCATATCCTCCTGAATGCGGAGAAAATATAATAGGCGCATCTGATGGTATGCATGCACACATGAACACCACTCTTATGTCCAACACTAATGTAAGTTATATTAGTAACACCAGTACATCTTCGAGTACTATGTTTAGGGTCGTTGAATCTTTACTCACTTCGTTGGTTGAGAAATGTGAGAGGTTGGAAAATAAGTTATATATTCAATCTGTACTCTTAAAGAAGAGCATTAATAGAGGTCGTAAGATACTGAGAGACCAAGGATCAAACACTGATGAGATCACCAGTGTAGCACCCATGGGAGTAATCACTGCAGTAAATCTAATCCCCTCATGAAACCTGTACCGCTAAGGTGGCTGATATACTAATAGTAGAGGCGAACAGACGTAACAATAAAGTGGTATGCCAAGCCTTTATGTACGCAAAAGGTCCCAAGTACATAAAAATGCATGCGCTGTAAGTGAAAAGGATGTGATTGGAACTATTGTCAGCGCAAATGTATCTAATGTTAACGTCCCTTTGGTCACTGTCCCACTACTACAAGTGATGAATGATAAATGTGTTGGCAATGATACGCCTCAGAGTAATGTGGTTGAAGTAGAATGTTTGGTGCCAAGTGATTGTGGTATACCCTCTCGAGCCCCTGCTACCACTCCCTTGGATACCAACAAAAATGTGGAGAATGAAAAACATGGAATGAGTATCGCGACACACACAGGCAGAGCATTGACAATTTAAACTACCTGAGATTTAGTCTGCAAAGACACCAGTATACAACAGAACTGAGGCCAGCAAGTTGCCTGCTGAAAATCGAGATGGGTTTAGCGCTCTGCAACTGAAATCTGTGTCTTCAGTAGACTATTTACCGCCACTGAATAGAGCAGCGATTGCATGTATTCTACACTATGTAGCAGCTCTAAGAGTGATCATCTCTGATGACATTATGACTGTTGACGAAATTGAGCATATAGAAATACTGATGTCGAATATTTGGTTTACATCCAAAGCGACCGACCCTGAAATACATTCTTAAATATGAAAATGAGTTGTACAGATTGGGATATACTTGTAAGATTGTGAAAATGACCTAGAATGATGTAGTACCAAAAAATAGTCCTTCGACACTTTATGCTGAATGTAGTACCCATATTAATAATAGTAAATGAGACGCTAAGGAAAAAAGTACCATCCATGAAAATTGTAGCCTTGAACTCCACACTAAAGACACATGTCGAAAGAAGTGTGGGACTTAAGAAGGATACTGGCAATGGCTCCCGTCAGTCTTAAAAACCCATTTCTCGTCAATGTCTCGGTGACATTAATATTCTGTGTTCCTGGAATACTCGAGGGTCCCCCCAACTTGCCAGTGAAGACCGGCACCCACCCACAGACTTTCACGGAAACACCAGCACCGTTATTACCGGAGCCTGTGTTTCCGTCACCTGACTTTCCGCTGCTGGGGTTGTAATACCCCGGTGTTACCCGCAAGGCAGGCGCTGGTAACTGCTTACGGGTGCGGTGGCTACCTGCCGGTTTTAACGGCATGGTTACTGCCGGACCCGTAATGTGGCCCAATGTGTCCAACCTCCCAGTTTGGCTAGTAGGTGACTTTAATGCTAGAATAGGTGACAACAACATGGCTTAATGGATACTGCACTGGGAGACGCTAGCTTTCACGCATGTGCGGGGCAAAAGTGCCTCCACCATCGTCTATGTCTTTGCCAGCCCAGCAGGACTGGCATTGGTGATGGTTATGGCTATTGTGCCGCACGAGGAAAGCGACCACATGCCCTTGTGTGTACTTCTTAAACCCTTATTAGAGAATAGGGCAACCTATTCCTATGACTTAAATGGGGACATATTTATCAATAGTGGACACAATCACATTCTCTGGAATGCACTAAACTTGGATAAAGCGAAAAAATACATCTGATAGGCTACTTCCCATCTTTATTCAGCAATGTGCTGTCAATAGTGACTCTTGTAACACTAATATCCTGACTTTTCACTACTGATTACAAGTGTGAAAGAGACTATGCAACAGAAACGACATTAAAAGTGCCCACAAGCATTGGAATAGGGTCTATGAAAATGGATCCCATTACGACCCCAGGATTGTAGCGGCGAAAAAACGACTCCGTGCAATGTCCTTTATCCTTTACTAGGTCTGTACAATGCCATCGAAATTAATAATTGCATCATAATAGCCATAAAAAATGATCATAGATGGCTTAGAGAACACTGACTTAGATATGAGAGGGAGACATTGTAACAGATTGCCAACCTCGCTATCGCCGGAAACACCGCTGAAATCTGGAGGGTGATGAGGGGGACAGGTAAAAGAGACTGACCTATTAACAGTGTTCCTGGGCCTGTGTGGACTACCCATATTGCATCTACTTTAGGTGTGACTATCTTTAGCAGTCTGAATAACTACCCAATTAAAGTGGGCAAACAAAATAATCAGCTGGTTGGGATATGCCAATGATCGAATCCTGTTAGACCATACCCCTAAGGGGCTGCAAATCATGATCGATGCCCTGGGTGTATGCGCAAAAAAACAAATGGCCTAAGAGTAAATATCAGTAAGTGTATGATCATGGCATTTAATATTGTATGGAAACTTGATGGCGTTCCTTTTGAACGTGTCAAGTGCTACAAATATTTAGGGGTCAATGTAGATGAGAACCTGAAATGGCACATACACTGGAATGAAACCAAGGATAAATGTTCTAAAATAGTAAACACTGTCAGCACATTCATTGGGAGAAATGGAGGGTGTTCTATTCAGCCGATTCCGTTGCTATACACTTCTAAAATTCTGCCTGTGTTCACCTATTGTATAGAGGTCTGGGGACATAATTTAATTATTGAATTAAAGATATTTGAGGCAAAAAGATTACGCAAACTGTTTAGAATGCCACACTTGATATCTGCTGATTTGTTTCTGTTGGAAGTTGACTTGAATGGCACGTTGTCACTTTACTCTGAGTGGCCATGTGCTATGAAAAACTGTTATTGTTAGATAATGGCACTATAATGGTAAGTTACCTTCAGGCGTTTTTGAGCCTTGACAGTTGCAAGAACATGGGCCCTATGGGCAAAATCCTGATCTTGCATACTTAATGGTTTGAAGCTTTTGAGCGCAGAGCAGATAACACCCAAGTCAGTGTATCCAAACGATGGATAAGACAGAAACTTAATAGCTATAACTACGAGACCAACTATGTGCATTTATTTAGTACCACCAATAGAGGTCCGTTTATCCAATATAGAATAGCACGTAGAGAAGTCTCATTAGATCTTAGCCTACACCAATAGAAGTGTCATTAGACAATACCTACTGTGAAAATTCAATGGGCCTCATTCCGACTGTGGCGGCCACTGAATGAACGGTGCCGATAAGGGACCAGCACTGTTCATTCCGGGCCGCCTCTTACGAGTTCTGCAGCGGGTCCCGCTCTGTATGCCTGGCCAGACCAGACGTGCAGAGCGGGACCAGCTAGCAGACCAGGATGCCAACAACGGGCCCGTTGTTAGCATCCTCCCCATTCCCATAGAGCCCTATGGGGGCTCATATGGGAACGGGGACGTACCGGGTCCGGGTCCCGAGAAAGGGAATTACCGGGCCCTCCAAAGTCAGAATGGCCCGGTGAGTCCCCTTTTGCGGGACCCGGACCCGAGTTTGCAGATAGCCATGCCGGTAATGACGGCATGGCTACCTCCAAACTCGTAATGAGGCCCAATGTCTGTGAAACCCTTGAAATTAGAGGTCCAAAAGTAGGTCTAGCTAGAGCTGACCAGATGTGTCGCCTCTGTGGAGAGAATGTGCTAGAAACATTGGAACGTATACTAGCCTAGTGTATGAGTTTGAAACCAATAAGAAACAAATATATCAAATCATAAAATAATACAATTGATTGCGTAGATATGTCTTTTATCTGGTTTAAATTTATGGAACGTGATGACATATATTTTATATTTTTCATGGTAACATTTTATCTGAAGTGTAGAGATTTTAGATGAACTGTCATATGGACTTTTAGACAGACATGTCTTAGATTTATTGATCTAAAGTTCTTACACTGTTTTTATATCCTGTTTGGACATTTACCTGACTCATTATTTGGATGTAATATGGACATTTTAACATATTTAGGATGTGTTTGTATTGTTACGTTTTCTGTGTTTTATTATGTAAAATGTCTAATGTATATGCAAAGCCGATCCGGCTGTGCATATATTTAAATAAATAAAGTTGCACATTAGCACTTTCATGTTTTGGGGTGTGGTGTAACACGCTACACATAAAACACATTTCGTGTAATTTGCAAAACACATCTGTCACAATTGGACTGCTGATTAAATTACAAACCGAACTTGGTACTTTGACACACAGAATGATAAAGTGGAAGTGTTAGTTGATTGCAGTATGCATAATATGGCCACAACACAACTAATGATATGAAAATGAAGTCCATCTTGCTGGGTAAAAATGCAAACTGGAAGGTAGGTGCATTTTGCATGACAGCAGCTGCACACCAACAGCGGAAGACAAGCCACAGCAAACGAGATCACTATATTGGAAAATGCATTGGAAACATCCAAGCCCCATTACACAAGGGGCAATCCTCACAGGTACTCCCTAGCGCTTGCCGCACACAACCAGACATTCCAAATGTTACTAACCCATCACATCAAACATAACGGGCTTAAAATAATTTGTCTTGCAATGTACATAACTTCAAAGCAAACAGAAAAAATACAACAGCCAGAACGGAAGCACATAGACATGTATTAGAATATATTTCTTTACAAAGAAATTTCGCTTGTCTCTGAAAAACAACCCTCTAGCCAGTCGGAGAAGGAACAATGCCACCCCGTGTGTCCAACAGCTCACAACGTCAAAGACCAAAACCATCACCCATCGTCCTACAAACAGATTTGCTAAATAGCCAAATTACAAATAACACATTAAAACACGGAAAAATACATGCAACTGTATGGGCCTCATTACACGTAGTGCGGTAAGGGAATACCGGTACCGGTAAAGAATTACCGGTACGGGTAATTTCCTAAGCCAATCACGACCCGGACCCACCGCTATCAGCGCACCCGTTAATTATGGTTCCACTAATAGCAGCAAGGCCACGCGTGCGCGACCCCCAGGCCGGAATTAGCGCCATGGCGCTAATACCAGGCCATGACAAGCCATGCGGATATGGCATTAGCGGCATGGAAAACACCCAAAAACCCCTTACCGGCATGGTGCTAATAACGGCATTGAAAAGCACCCGTTAAGAGACCTGCGCAGTGTACCCATCTACCACAGGTGGACACAATCAGCACAGGTGCATGCAATGGAGACAGGCAGCACAAAAGAGCACACCACACCCCTACCCACACCCCTTCCCACACCAAGATGGCCCAATAGCAGTAGCATGACATGACGGGCTTGACTACATGATAGCAGTGCAGCACCAACAACAACAGCCCGCACCAGAGGTGACCCGTAACAGGTACCCATTCCTCACACCATACAGGCGATGCCAGCTATCCACTGAGGAGGTGGCACCTAGCCCCTGTACGGAACTCACAGAACCAGCAGGAAGAGGACAACAATATTGCACATCCCTGTACCTGCGTCGTGATAGAGCTGGCAGTCAGCCTTCCAATGACAGTGCTCCGCTGCCTAAGCAGCCTGGGTGAGGCACTCCTGTACAGCCGTGTCAAAGTGGCAAAGATAACCATGGCATGTGTAGAGCATCAAAAAATGTGCATAGGATGGAATGTGCCAATACCACCTAAAATTGACATGCAACCACCAGAAGAGCATGATGTGGATGGGAATGAGTACGGGTGGAATGCCCCGGCAGGACATGCAAGAGGCAATGCCAAGGAGGCACACGATGTGCGTCAGCATCTGATTCTGAAATCCCATCAGGCACAAAGGTGAAATAGCATGGATGGAGACGGATATTGTTGCCCAGGTGCATGTTTAGAGTCCCACAAAGGACCCTGTCCAAGATAAATGACACATTCGCAATGATGGAGACCACGCTTGGGTTTCAACTTCAGAACAGTGTGTATTGAACAGAATGTGATAAGAAGTGCAACACCCCAACACACCCAAATGCACCCTTACCCCCCTGCCCCCCAAAACACCCAAATGCACCGTTACCCCACTCCCCTCCAAAACACCCAAATGCACCCTTACCCCCCTGCCTCCCAAAACACCCAGGTGAGTCTTATGGCATCTACGTTTCCTGCCCCACATGTGCCACCTGGTCCTTGGTGGACCTAAGCATCAGGGCCTCCACCAACATTGGGTTGGTGTGATTTGGGGCGCCTCAGGTTGCGCAGAGTGCGGCGCAGGGGGCTGGTCTGCTGGGAACTCGCTGAGGAGGAGGTTCCCGGTATATCCTGTGTTAGGGGTTGGTGATGCTGCTCCATGATGTCCCCAATACGTAAAATGGCCTGGTGGAGTTGGCCCATCTCCTGGCATATCCTGTCAGTGCAGGCTTCAATGGCCTCCTTTGTTTGCCCTGCATATTTGTTGAGGCCATCCCTTAGACGGCCTGTCTCGGCCACATGCTGGGCGACCAGCGCAGTAATGTCTTCCTGCCTCCGGGTGATGGTTGCAAGGTCAGCCAGGGTGGTAGGTGCTGCTGGACTGGACGGTGCGCCCTGGTCCGTGCTTCCGGCATCCAGTGAGGACACCTGAGGGCTCCATGCACCTTCTACAGTGTGGGTGTCATGTGCTCCCTGGGTAGCAGATCCGGACGTTGCCCTTGGACTCCCCTCAATGGACCATGTTGGGCTGGGGTTATGGATTAGTTGTAGGACGTTGATTGCGTCCTCCTCGTCAGTGGCCGGTGCGGTGGCTGCCGCCTCCCCAGTTGAGCTGGTGGCTGCGGAGTGCGTGCCCTCCGTGCTCATCTCAGCAATGATGGGGCACACTGGCGTGGGTTCAGCTTCAACAGGAGCCGTGCCCTCAGGCTGTGATGAAATGGTGCTCCTGCCGCCCATGGCCCTCTGCAGATGGACTGTCCTCCCAGTTCCCCTGGAGGTGGTGGCGGTGTCACCTTTCTCATGCATTCTGGCTTTTTTGGCTGCTGGGGGAGTACGTGCTGCAGTGCTTGTGTCTCCAGTGTCTGTCAGTGATCCTGTGGAGGACATAAATAGGGTACATCATCATTAATGGGTCTAGGTGCCTCATGCAGAATGTTCACGTCATGCTGCTCTATGCATTGGGGCCTATTTATCAGTGATTCTTGTAATGGGGATGTCGGGTTGGTCATGCATTGATGGGTCTGTATTGCACGTGTATATGGTGATGCATGCATGTATGTGTGTGGCTGGATCAATGGCCTGGTCATCGACACATGTTTGGGGTACCCCCTCACCCTTCACTGTGCATTGTTTGACGTATACACTCACCTCCATCAGATGAGATGGCCACACCATGCTCCATATCTCCGACCCCCTCTATGGCTTCGACTCCTATTGTGGAGGCACATGTCTCCTCCCACTCCTTCATCTTCAGAGGTGATTCTGCACCACCTCCTGTGGCCATTGCAAGGTTGCGGTTGACAGATAGGATAATCCGCACACGTAGCCGGAGGTCGTCCCACCTCTTGCGGCAGTCCTTCACACTGCGGGTGGTAGTGCCCACCGCACTAACTTTGCGGGCAACTTCGTCCCAGATGGCCTTTTTCTTGATGATAGCCTCCCGGCGCATATCATTGGCGAAGACGACTTCGGCATTGGCTGCAAGTGTGCTAGTCAGCATTATGAGCTCCTCTGGTGTACATTTCTCTTTCCGCTGACGATCAGAGGTTTTTTTTAGGGCCTTTGACATCTTCAGGCAGTCCTGGATGGTTTTTGGTTGGAGTTCTCCGGAAAGATGTCCTGGATGCAGAGGATGGCAATGGATTGTGTTTTTAAAGATGGCCGCCGTTCTCTTTCCCGTTCCTGTGCGATGACGCTATTTCCGGTTCCCCTTTTTAACGGTGTCCGCTAATAGCGGTGACCGCTATTTGCATGTTGCGTGAGGGAGGAGGTGCTATCAGCACTTTGGTCGAGGCCGGTAATGGGCATTTTGTGGACTTTTGCGGCATGGCGGTAAAGTCATTTACGGCATGGCGCTATGCTCGTGTCTGCGAACTTGTAATGGGACGCTATTAGCGGTCTTTTGCGAGGGCGGACACGCTAATAGCGCCATGCTGTAAAATTCCGATTTTTACCGCACAACGTGTAATGAGGCCCTATGAATATGTTTTCTTTGATTACACGTAGACTAAAAACCAAAAAGCAGTATGACACCAGACTAGGAGAGAGGCCACAAAAAGGTGAAGATGAACAAGAAGCACCACCATAATTTCTGTAAGTCAAAAAACGATTCTGGCTGCATTGCACAAGTACTATACTGGTTCTAGGTTATGAATGTGATTGTGCTTCCATTTTTGCACAATAGGAGTTCCGCAAAAGGATCTCCTTTTGCTCCCCCCTTCCATTTGCTCCTGACTCTGGAGGGACATCTCCAGTATTCCACCCGTTGGCTCCCTGCTTCCGTAAGCCGTGGAAGCCTTGCGTGCCCTCCCTCCCTTCTTTCCACCTCATCCAAACCTCAGTGTGTTTTCCCCTACTCGACCCAACCCTCTCCACATAACACTTACTGCTCTTACTTTGACGCTGGCCCTGCCCGTTCTGTTCCATTTTGCCTTTTGCTATTGCACAATGGACACACTTGTTATCTGCATATTTAGCTCATTGCTCAATACAAGGGGTGCACCATTACACTACTAGACCAGTGGTATTCTATCTGTCAATTTACCCCCTCCCATAGCACAACAATAAATATCCAGAGGGTGGCTACAAAGCTCTTTGAAAAAAGGGAACTGCATCCACTAATCCAATGGCTTGTAAACCGTGGTCCTGCCAACCCTAAGGAGGCATGAAGGATGTCCAGTGGGCATGAGGCTCTTTTAATAAGGGAGGAGATTGACTGCTTTCGATGAAAAAATAAGCAGGTCTAGCATTTAGTCGTACTCAGCTAGCATAATCTTTACTCTATGGGAATCATTATGTAAAGGTTTAAAAAGGCCTGTACCAAACTGAGCAAATAAAATAAACACAACAAGAACTTTCAAAGCAAAACTTTGAATTAATTGAAGAGGTCAAATTAAAGGGAAGAACACTTCTGCATAATGTGGTAGCCACGATTGGCCCCTTCCCAAGGGAACCCTCAGCATCAGCCTCAGTTTGCAGAAAATAAGGAGATTAGGCACAGACGGATGGTAAACCAAGCTTCTTGTATTACATAGCAAATTCACAGCATTCAGAGTGATCAGCTGATAAGCAGGCAAATACAGCAGGAAAAGTGTCCAGGCAGTGAGCACACTGAGTTCTTTCAGAACAACCCTTAGAGCTGAGATGTTATTGCCTATCCTATGCAATCACTAATATATTATAACATTTGCACAATGGGGGTGTTACTTGGCATGACATTTGCAGACATTTGGCAATAACTGTCAGCATCTTACTTGTTTCCTTCTCACAAAGCCGTGTGGGTACATTGAGCCTCATTAAGGGTCCAGCAGTAACCCTCCCGGTGATACCGGCGGGTTGCCGCCGGTCCTGAAAATAATTACCGACGCCTGACTTCCCCGTAACACTGGGGTATTACAAACCCGGCGGCCGAGAAGTCAGGCGACGAAAATTCTGTTAATCCCCATTCCCTTGGAGTCGCATAGGACCGTTAATAACAGTGCGGGTGCTTCCGTGACAGCTAGCCTACTGTGGCTGCTGTGTCCGGCAGGGTGTGCCCTACTGGGCACAGTGGCTCCGGCAGGCAAACCTGTAGTTTTCCGATCCAGAAACAACAGTGCCGGTAGGCTTAACGTAACTGTTGTTTCCGGACCGGCACACTTGTAATAAGGCCCATTGTGTTGTAATATGGATAAGTGGTATCCACAGAAATCCTGCTGTTATCTATGTAAGGACCTCATGGTGGCAACAGTAAAGACAGACAAGTGATCACAGTTCAAGGTTGTTTATTAAACTACATAATGGGAGAGAAAAATGCCTAATCTAAACCTAAATCTAATATGGGAGCAAGCTAAGACCAGCAAATAATAATAATAATACAGTCCTAGTGAAGTTTAGTCAAATAAAAAGGGCCTATACTGAAAAGAAACTATTGCCAATCCTTACTGCTATGCTACAAGAGAGTGTGGGATAATGTTCACAAGAAAAGAAAGAAGTGTTAAAAAAAGAAATAAATCAGGATGTTATGGTTTGGGTCTCCCTTCCCCACGTTGTTATCACGGGACAAGGCGGGACTCTCGAGCACAGCACACTCCTGGGCTTCTCCGGCACGAGTTTACAGTTCCTTTTAAATTATTTATTATTAGTGTTTCGTTTACCAGAAATCTTTCACTTAAAATTCCAAGAATACAAGAATCACATTAAAAAAGAATCAAGAAACCATAGATCCATCATTCACTAGAAAAAAAAAAAAGATAACGGTAAAAAGCACGCATAAAACCAAATTAAAACAAGAACAATGACCCACAATCATTTAGCTTCCACCAAAACTGGCGTTTAAGGGGACCCCAAAATCCCATAGCACTTGATCGTAATTCTGTCCTGCATTGCATAATAACAACAAAGGACTGCAGGCCTGTCCGAAAATGGATTAGTCTTCCTGGGATGTATCCTGATTACGGCCCTTCATATCACCATAAGGGGCCCTTATATTTACTAGGCCAACCCCAGGAGGATATTGTCCATAAATTCGAGCAAAGCAGTGGTTTGGGACACACTTTCACCATTTATGAGACTCAACCACCATTCATCTGGTGACAACGAGGCAAAACTATTAAATATTTTGCACAGGTGGGGGCGTGGCTACGAGAGCCATGTAGGAGGACGCGTTCCAGCGGAGCTCCCGAGATCCTGAACAGATCCGGGCAAATTAGTGCGGTGTGACGGCTTATTGAACACCGACGATACGCATGCCAGCGTGTGAAAGTGCTACCTATGCACTGTGAACTTTTGGAGGACATAGTAGCCACGGCGGCGAAGATTGGAGAAGAAAAGTCGAGAGACGTTGAGGACAAAGGGCGACTCAAAATGGCCGACATGGGCCCGAGACAGAATAGAAAAGAGTAGCGGGAAGACCTAATAAGGCCAGCGAGCAGTGCGCCCACTCCTCATTCGAAAGACCTGCACATCCCCAGAACCATGTCAAGTAAGGCAGTGCGACCCAAGGCGAAACAGCCCACGCTGGACGACTTCACCAAGACGTCCCCAGGCCCGGACGCCACCAAGAACAAAGACGCATCGGCCGTGGGTGGCGCGACGCCTTCGAACTCTAATCAAGAAATCCTGGCGGCGATTGCGGACCTGAGAGCAGCCTGGGAGTCGAAATTAGAACAGGCCGTCTCCGAATTAAAAACGGCATTGGACCTCAAAGTTGGGGAGGTCCAGGAGGACGTCAATCTGCTGAGACAGGACGTTAGGGTTCTGGCAGAGCGCACAGAGTCTCTGGAAAAAGAAGTTGGCCCGAATACGGCGGACTGCGCCACCCACAAGGCAAAACTGCACGCCCTAATTCAAAGGGTGGGCAACTTGGAAAGTAGAGCGGAGGAGGCGGAAGGACGAGCCCGTCGCAACAATATCCGCATTGTGGGCCTACCGGAGGGGACGGAGGGCCGTGACCCTACTGACTTTGTTGAGACCATGTTACTGCAGGAGATATCCGGAGGGGCCTTATCCCAAGGCTTCGCAGTGGAACGAGCGCACAGAGCCTTAACGAGGAGGCCGCCTCCCGGAAACCCGCCCAGACCCATCATTGCCAAAATTCTTAACTACCGCGATCGGGAAAGAATATTGGAACATTTTCGAAAAGGAGGCACGATCAAGAGAGGAGCAGCAAACATCACGGCGTATCCGGATTACACTCTAGCGGTGCAGCGGAGTCGCATGAACTTTGGGACTGTGAAACGGAGGCTGAGAGAGGCAGGTTATAAATATATGTTGCTTTATCCTGCAAAACTGAAGGTTATACAGGCGCATAAAACTTTATTTTTCGAGACCCCAGAGGATGCCATGGAGTGGCTCGACGCGCAGGGGTGCCCCCAGGAATCGGCGGACCAGCCCAAGAAGGACTCGGAGGAGCTGCGGAAGGCATAAAATGGCGTCGCAAGATGGCGCGACTTATGGACTTTGGGACTTGATTATAGTCGGCTCGGAACCTTCGGTATGGAAGGTCAGTTGGTTGCACTGTTTGTCGCAAACATTGGGATTATTATCGAACGGGAGCCCCATGGAGCGATACTCTTTCCCCACAATAGCTTAGGTTAGGTGGCCATTAGGGCGACCTCACCCTACTGGGCTCCGTGCACTGATCGGTGATTACGGAACTAGATGTGGGGGTGCCTGAGCTCTGTTGTTGAAGCTGGGCAACAGTTGGGGCGTGTGATGTTGGGGGGAGGGCGGGTGAGGGAGGGGAAAGGGAGTTGGGGTTTGGTTGTGTGTGTAGTTAGTTGGGGAAGGAGCTTATTCGCGGAGTGGCTGCAGTGGGACACCTTTTGTGTCATGCGAACTGCTGGAGTTTCCTGTACATGGGGTGGGAGGACACATAATTGCCATGGGAGACCTTAAGATTGCCACCTGGAATGTCCGTGGACTCAATAATTACCTGAAAAGAAATAAAGTCATGTTGTATCTTAAACGACAGAAGATCGACATTGCCCTGCTACAAGAAACGCACCTGACCAAACAGAAACTAGACCTTGTCAAGAAAAAATGGAGTGGCACGGTGGTGGGCTCCCCATACTCGGCCTATGCCAGAGGTGTGCTGACCTGGGTGGCCCCGCATGTCCCGCTTAGAATAATACGAGAGGAGGTAGACACTGAGGGTAGGCTGGTAATACTAAGGGCACTGATTGAGAACAGAGGACTGAGTATTATTAATACATATGCCCCCAACCAGAATACTGCTATATACTTCAGGACTTTATGTACACGCCTGGGCCTGTGCGCAGAGGAACCGATTATTTGGGGGGGGGACTTCAACTGTGTTCTTGACCCCAAGACAGATAGGTCCGATAGTAAAGTGGACAGGCCCACCCCGGCTGCTAGAGCTCTACGGGTACTATTAGACGATTTTGGACTAGAAGATGTCTGGAGATTGAAACACCCCACAGCCTTGCAGTATTCTCATTATTCGGCCCCTCAACAGCTGCATACGAGACTAGACTATTTCTTTGCCACGCCAGAAGTGGCGATAGCAACTACTCAGATTGAATACAGAGCGAGGGTCCTGTCGGACCATTCGCCCTTGGTGATGGCCTGGCAATATGGCCGCCCCAGAGGGAGGATACCGACATGGCGCCTTCGGGCGGAGGCGCTAAGAGACCCGGTCTTCAGAGAGGATATTAGAGAGGCGATTATACGATATTTTGAGGAGAACACGGGCAGTGTAGATTCGGCTAGTACACTTTGGGAGGCCTTTAAGGTGGTACTGAGGGGCGATGCTATTTCCAAATCAAAGGGCCTGCAAGGGGGGGTTCTGGCTGAGCTAGAGAAAGTGGAGAAAGAATTGGAGCGTGAATGTACCAGAGTGGGGGGGGACACAGATTTAGTACTTGAATTACAGCAACGATGCTCGGAGCTTTGGGAGCGGCTTTGTCACCTCAACTACAGGAAATACGTGGAGAGGCAGCATGCAGGCGGTGACAAAACTGGTCGCCTACTAGCATGGCTTTATAAGAGGGAAACCCCTAGGGCCCCGATTACGATGATAGAAAAGGAAAATGGGGAGGAGGCTCACACTCAGGAAGAGGTCAACGCTGCTTTCTTAGATTATTATAAAGCGCTGTACGAGGACAAAGGGGAAGACAATCTAGATAAGATCAGGGACACACTGGAAGATATGGAATTGCCTAGAATTAGTGCAGAGGAAAGGGAGGAGTTAGATGGTCCCATTACACTAGATGAACTGGAAGAGGTGGTGAAGCGGCTGCCTACTTGCAAGACCCCGGGCACTGATGGACTCCCGAGTGAGTTCTATAAAACATATAGCGCAGAGATACTTCCCCCTATGCTGGAGATGTATAATGAATCATTTGAGGAGGGCCGATTGCCGGACACGCTCAGAGAAGCGCTGATAGTGCCGCTTCCCAAGCCTAACAAGCCGAGACAACACTGTGGGTCGTACAGACCGCTGTCGATGTTGAACCAAGACAGTAAGATCCTGACAGCGGTCCTGGCGGACAGGCTACGCAAGGTCATCGGCAGACTGATACACTCGGATCAGACAGGTTATGTTCCTGGTAGGAATATAGCCCATAATCATAGGCGGCTCCACAGGGTGATCGAAGAAGGGAACAGAAGGGATGAGGAAATGGCAGTGATTTCTTTAGACGCAGTCAAGGCATTTGACTCGGTGAGGTGGCCGTGGTTGTTTGCAGCCCTGGAGGAATACGGGTTCGGGCCAGGCTATATCAGATGGGCGAAGCTGTTGTATAGCCAGCCAACGGCTAGGGTACGCACGGGATCGGTGATATCCGAGAAGTGGCGCCTTGGTAGGGGTACTAGGCAGGGATGTCCTTGGTCCCCGATGTTATACATATTGGCCCTGGAACCCTTAGCGGTATATCTTAGACAGCAATATGACCTGGTGGGCATCGAGGTGGGAGGAGAGAGCCACTTGATATCCCTATATGCCGATGACTTGCTGCTGTACCTAAAATCCCCGGAGGAGAACCTCCAGTATGTTTTGGAGGTCATGCAGAAGTATGCCGAATTGTCCGGCATAGCGGTTAACCCCGGCAAGTCGTGCATGTTCCCCCTAGGGTATTATGCTAGGATCCCCACGGAACGTTTACCGGTATTACCCGTGCCTTGGGCGACCGAGTCCTTCCGATACCTCGGAATAGACATATATCATACTGTGGTAAACGAACATCTGCATAACACTGTAGTTGCTGTGGATAAAATCCGTGCATCCATGCGATTTTGGGAGAAGCTGCCGCTGGCGATGATGGGGCGGGGGGCGTTGCTTAAAATGGTTGTCCTGCCTAGACTGTTGCATTTCTTCAGCAACATACCATACTTAATACCTAGGAGGTTCTTTACTAAACTCGACAGTATGTGCAGGGACTTCCTATGGCACGGCACTCGCAACCGAGTGGCACTGTGGAAGCTGCAAAACTTTCACGATAAAGGAGGGATCAGATGACCGCATTTTGAGGCCTATTATGTAGCGAGCCAATTGCAATATGTTACACAGTGGCTCTCTGATGAGGAATCTCCCGAGTCTAGGTTAGTTGGGTCAGATTGCGCCCCGTTCTTTTTGAAGGAGATCATCTGGGTCCCTAGACAGAACTTAAATGTTCGCCCTGGCATGCTGTTACTTGGGTGGAGAATGTGGCGTAGAGCATGTCGGCTACTGGAAAGCCCGGACCCGTGTTCGCCACTGGTCGCCTTGACTGCGGGGGATAGCCAACTTAGGAAAATGATCAGAATATACTGGGAATCGGTTGGGTTGGCCACGTTAGGAGATATATGGCAAGATGGGGCCATCAAGGATTTTGCAGACTTAAAAGAGGAGACTGGGCTGCATGGGGGCCAATACGTTACATACCTCAGGCTGGTGCGGATTATCCGAAAATCTTGGCCTGAGACTGTGTTAGCGGAGGATCCGGACGCTCTGATTGATACGATATATGATATATCAGAGGGCGGACACGAGATTTCTAGATTATATGAGGTGGTGATGTCCCGGGTGGGAAAGGACCTGATGGATTTGAGACTAGAATGGGAAACGGAGGTGGGGACGCAGATGACTGATGGGATGTGGGAACGGGCTATGGGATATCATAAAAAAGTGTCCAGAAATGCTAGATTACAGCAAATCCAACTATATATCACGCACAGAGCGTACATGACCCCCAAAAGGATAGCCAAGTTTCCGAACACAGGCAGACAAGCATGTCCGAAATGTAACGAGGAGGACGCGGACATGACGCATATGTTTTGGTCCTGCCCAGTAATCGAAGTGTTCTGGGGAGAAATGTCACAGAAGTTAGCAGACAAAGGGGTCCTGATAAGCATTGACACAGCCTGGGCTTGCCTCCTAGGGGGGTTCCCCAGACCGAAAAACACCAGACATCTGGAGAAACTGAGAGACCTAGCGTATATACTCGCTAAGAGGAGGATAGCCATGAACTGGAAGCAACGCTACAAACCCAGGATAGAGATGTGGTGGAGGGACCTGCAAAAATGGGCGGAAGCTGAAACCGTGGTCTGGCAAGAAGCATGCAGTAAATGCGGGGAGGGGGATGTGGGCAACCTAGTAGCCTGGAAGTTGTTAGTTACTGGTCTGTTTGGGGTGCGGGGGGAATCTACTGCCTCGGAGGAGGGAGACACCCGGCCACTCCAAGTCGATACCGAACCACCCTGTTGAAAAGCTCTTGGGGGGGAGAGGGGGAGTGCAGTGCTGTGTTTTTCTAAAATTGTCAATTGACCTATTGTACATAATACCACAAGTTTGTTTTGTACTGTTTTCATTTAAAATAAAAATATTTAAAAAAAAATAAAAAAAAAATATTTTGCACAGGTGTGGTGCTCTCTTCTGGGTAAGCCCTAGCAGCACAGCGTTAAGTGGTAGAGTGATTCTTCATTGTCTGCTAATTTGCAAAATCTACAGTAGACATCAATTTCCTGCCACTGTTTCCTGTTTATCAATACTTCCCTGATAGGGTGTAAGTTCAGTCTAAATCTCACTCGCAGTGTACTACATGGAAACAATCTTGGATAAGTTAGGGGTGGAATTCCTTCGTCTACATTCCACCCTGAAATTGCAATAGGACTTATACTGCTCCCTAGCCAAGATGGTATCGACCCAATCTTTCCTCTATAGCTTGTTTTTATTAGCATCAATGTTTTCCAACAGGTCTAATTCAGAAGATGCCAACACCTTTAAGAATTTAGTGCACGCTGAGGACCAGGCGTTTAGAATAGGTACAGTCTTAGCCTCTATGGCCTCTTTCAAGATCCTAAATCCACGAATTGTAGCATCCATTCGACACTTTCTGTACATGGACAGAGTTTTCCACTCCATCATTGCACACAAAGAGGTTAATCCCAGTTCATACCTACTTGCAGGCATTGGGGTGCACTGCGGTAGGGCCAAAACTCTCCTCCAGAACCTACCCTCCAGTGCCATCCACCATACACGGTTCGTAGCCAGGAAGACCTCTGCCCCGTAAGTGGCAATAGCCATCACCTTTACCTTATTGAATTGAATCACTGGGGTCATAGAAAAACAGGCATATTTTTTTTAACAGAATTCATGCTTGGGATGCTAGGTGTGTTACCCTCTTTTTCAATTGAGCTATCCTAGGGGTATCATTCAGGGTAGTGTTCATCAATGTTGCTAGGTAAACGAACGAGGTAGTAAACTCAATTCGTTCCCCGTTTAGGTGCCATGCCGGTCGGGTTTTTTTCTTCCCGGAAGCAGGTTTCAAGATTAGAATTTTGGTTGTAGGCACATTGATCCTAAGTTTTTAATTTTAACGTACTTCTGTAATTTATTTAGCTGACGTTGAAGTCCAATGGGGTTTGGTCTATTAAGACCAAGTCACCTGCATAAAGCAAGTGCCCCACTTGCTGTCTATTCAACCTCAGCGAGAAAGATCTTGTCTCAGCTAACGCTATTCCTACATCCAAGATGAAAAAGCTAAATAATTCTGGCGCCAGAGGGCAGCCTTGTTTAAGACCAAGCCTTGTTACTATGACCTCTGAGAGATTGTCCCCGTTATCGACTTTGACTCTCAAACTAGTGTCGGAATAGAGCCTTCTCTGTTCAAGTCTCTTTTCATGCAAAGTCTCTTGCTTTTGAGGGCCTGATATGCAAAACAACAAAACACAAGCTCCATCGGGTAATCTTCACGTTGGGTGAGTACCCTTCACCCCTGGATTCCCCTCAGCCGGGCTCCGATCCTTCTCTCAATTGTCAGCCTCTCTCAGTCGGGCGATCAGACCAACCATAGTGCTTTACAATTTTAACAAAGACTTCCGAAAGGCGATCTCGTCTCGCTGGTTCACTGTTCGCTTACAACAAGCGCAGGCGTTAGTTATACCATCATAGTTCGAATACGGTCAATTCCACAATAACAAAACTTCTACCATGTGTCAAGGACTTTCAATTGTAAAAGGGATTTGGCTCGACCCTTGTATAACCACCTTAACACCTTATACTGGCCTCCCCTATGGCCTCTTGGTACTGGTAGTTTCTTTATTCACAATGTCAACACAGTCTCTTTGTTCAGGAGAGGGGTTCCAGCCAGAGACGTTCGACTGAGCGCCCATGTGGCGCCAGACAACTAATCTCTGATACCAAGTTTATTCACAAAAGACCTGCTGTCTACTTATATTCTTAATGTTGCCACTGCAACCTTAAGCACAACACAGTCCGGTCAGCTATCAGGTTCTTCCGACTCACTGGCTGTGCTGAACTCACTGGCGGGTCCTTTGCCGCTGGATTTAAGGATGGTACCACAGGGGCAACGTTGTCTCCAAGCCCTGGCAATCAGCACAGGAGGGTGCCAAGTACCTCTGACATCCGTCACACAATCTGCCAGCTGCAATTCCCAGTCTTATGTTTCTTTCATCAGAGGCTTTGCGGCTCTGGGTTGGAAAGGGCAAGGGCAAGTCCTTCCTTGATGTCCTTTCCGGTCTCTCCCCCTTTCTCCTCCATTTGAACAGGCGTCCTGGAATGGCTGCTTCCTTGTGCGTTCGGCCTTGCTCGGAGTGTGCTCTTGTGTTCCGCCTTTTATCCCTATGGGGAAGGGAAAGGGTTATCAGGTGTGTAATTGTCAGTAATTGCCTGACCCTTGTGTTTGGGGCATGCCAGGTAAACAGTTCTGGTATTAGTCTTTTGTCGTTCACGCTGCAAGGAAGTGTTTGTGTTGGAAAAGGTGGGGTAGAGTTTCTACGTATTTTAGTAGACAGGATGGGGAAAAGGTGTCACAAGAAATGGATACCACGTCTCAACCTTAGGTATCCCACTTCCACTCCCCGAGGACCCCCCATCTAGGTGATCCTCCCGCACTGGTCCACCCTCAGGAACTGGATGCAATAGCGATGGCCATGTCCTGGTCACCTGGGTGACAGATCCCCAGGGACTAGCGGGTGAGACACCTTCAGGTTTCTCACAGATTTGACTGGGTATTTTTCTTTGATGAGTGCAGTAAGAGCGGTAATATTAGCAGTAAATGCCTCACCTTCCACCTGTGTGCCAGGCCATTGCAGTTTGTCCAAGAAGTGTTCGTATAGAGTGTCTTTGAGCACAGCGGTAGGAGTTGTGTAAGGTCCCCAATGGTGGGATCATAACAGGCAATCACTGCGTTCAAATGTCTTATAAAAGCTGTTGGGTTGACAGGCAGCGTGTGGAATTGTTGTGCCATATAGTATAAGTCAGAGGAGCACCCTGGGGTTTTGAATTTTCACAGGTTCAGCATCAGTATTGGCATAAGGGTAGGTGTGCATAGGATAAGGGTGGTGGCAGCAGTGCGGGTGATGAGTCATCCCTAGTGTGCAGCGCGGAGGGTGCAGACATGGAGGCATGTGACACTTGGAGGTCATGTTTAGTAAGTTCCTGCAAAGCAGCAGTGTATTGTGGTGAACCTGGGCCTTCTGCAGCAAGTGATTTCTGTAAATAGTCAGAGGTCAACTTGCGTTCTAGGCTATTACGACGTTGGTGTTGGGCGTAAGCAATGAAAGTGGAGGAAGGTTTGGCTTTGGCAGTAGAATATAAGAATTGAGGTGGTGATCGGGGTTCCAGGGGTGGTTTGGAAGCCAGAGCAGGGCTCAGGGGGGTGGGTGCGTGTGGCTGGGGCGGCATGGCAGTAGCTGTGGCGTGGGTGGTGTTGGGTCCCTCTGGTGTGCTGTAGGTGGTGTGCGGGCACTCAGGAGAGGCGAGAGTGGTGGTAGTTCATCTAAAGGGGTCCACAGGTGGCGCTGTAGGTGCTTCTGAAAGGGAGTCTTTAATAGTGTCTGCAGAAACACTTGGTTGGAGGCATGTTGTGCAAGTGTGTTTAGGGTTTAGCCACCTGCCTTGGAGGGATGCTTGTACTGCTCAAATTCTTTCTCTAGCTTAGCCTCAGAGATCCTCGGTGATCTAGTCTGATTGTCACGCAATCAGTCTGTAGATACTTTGTACCGAGCGAAATAGCTGATCATCAGACACCTTAGACTTTCTATGTTCCAAAGCCTTGTGAACCGCACAACAAGGTGATCCGCATGAAATGAGGCCTCAAGTTGCCAATGAAGCTCCTTTTTAACTTGAGTCAAATAATTCCACTCTTTCATATATTTACAGGTGAATGCCCCATACATTGAAAACATGAAGAAGGCATTAGTCCCTACTGCAGGTATAAGTGTTGTTGTGGATAGCCCAGAGCCCATGGCTACATCTAGGAATTTAAAAGAGAAGGGAGACACAAAGGGAGATGGCCCTGCAGCTAGTGCAAGTCAAGAGGGGTGGAGTGTTAGGCAGAAACCTGTGCAGTTCCCTTAGGGACCACTGCAAAAAGTTTAGGACTACAGGAGTTAGCAGTAAACCCAATTGGTAGCAGTCTGCACCACCCAGATTTACCTGGTAGCTGTGGCTGAGCAGTCAGACTTCTCTCAAGAAGAGCTAGGCAGTATACAGAGCATACACAATAGGGCAGGTAAACACAGTAGAACAAGCAAACACTGCCCAGAGCTTTGGTGTAAAAGATATATAATTATTTATTTAAAAACACATCTATGAAAACACACTGGCACTAATATCAAGCAGGTTCAAAAACACGGTCACTAAAGTATATACACTCCCTTAAAATAATATTAGACAAGTCTTAAGTAAAGCACCACTTATTTTCAGTCAACGGTGAGCGCTTAACGCAGATCGCACTCTAATAATTCAGTTTAAAAGGGAGAGAAGAACAAGTTACTTTCTTACCTGGTAACGTTCTTTCGATGGGATGGTTCGACGACGTATTCCATATCTATGACAGGTAATGTCCACAGCTGTGCTGCTTCGGAAAATCTTTGGCATCTGCGTCCTGCGTCGATGACGTCGATGCGCCGTTCCCGAGGACCTCCTCCGACGGCCGACGTCACACGATGTGATAAGTAGGACGCACGACGCCCATAGCCTCAATTATAGTTTTTTCCCAGAACGTGTGCCACCAGTTTTCTGCCAGTCAGACACACAAGGCCTTGCGGAACGCAAGCTGCAATCGCAAAAGAAATTCTGCAGCGGGGAAGGCAGGGAGAGAGCGATATGGAATACGTCGTCAGACCATCCCATCGAAAGAACGTTACCAGGTAAGAAAGTAACTTGTTCTTCGAGGAGATTGGGTCCTCCGACGTATTCCATATCTATGACAGACCCCCAAAGCAGTACCAAGCAAGGAGGTGGGAAAGAATTTAGAATACAAATTTAGCATGCCCAATCAAATTGGGGAATAGAGAACTGCTTTGCCAAAGGCCAGATCTTGCCCTCTGATGGAATCGAGGGAATAGTGACGTACAAAAGTATGTACTGAAGCCCAGGTGGCTGCATCAGAGATGTGACGAATAGGAACTCCCCTCTGCAGGGCTGTAGAAGCAGCCACTCCTCTGGTAGAATGGGCCCGCAAGCCAGCCGGAGGGTCCTTACCCGCCAAGCGGTAACACTCGGAGATAGCTAAAATAATCCAACAAGACAAAGTCTGTTTCGTCACAGCTTGTCCCAAACGCTTTCCAGCGTAACCAATGAAAAGTTGATTGTCCACTCTGACCTGGGACATGCGCGAGATATAAAAGCTCAGCGCTCTCCTAGGATCAAGCCTATGGAGCCTCTCCTCTTCCTTACCAGGATGTGGAGGAGGATAGAACGCCGGAAGAACAACCTTCTGGCTCAAATGAAATTCCGAAACCACCTTCGGAAGAAAAGAAGGACGAACTTTAAGGACAACCCTGTCCTTGTGAAACACAGTGAAGGGTGGCTTAACTGAAAGTGCCTGTAACTCACTCACTCTGCGAGCGGAAGTAACCACAACTAAAAACACAGTTTTCAGAGTTAACAGCCTCAAAGGGCAAGAATGTAAAGGCTCAAACGGAGCACCCATAAGAAACTTAAGAACAAGGTTCAAATCCCAACCTGGCACCAAAAAAGGTGACAGAGGTAACACATTAGTGAGCCCTTTCAAAAACTGCGAAATTAAAGGAATATTAAAATATGAACACTCTTCAGACGAGCGCTTAAATATGGACAGCGCCGCCAGGTAACCTTTAATGGTCCCCACTTGCAAGCCCCTGCGGGCCAAAGAAAGCAAAAAAGACAAAACCATGGGAATGTCGCATTCAAAAGGATCCACATTCTGAACTCTGCACCAGTCGCAGAACTTTCTCCAACGGCAACAGTACAGAGACTTTGTTGCCGGCCGCCTGGCCGAGAGCAACACCTCCATCACGTCTTCAGGGAGGTCCCAATCCTTATACCTCATTCTTTCAGAAGCCAAGCGTGAAGATTGAGGGATCTGACCTCTGGATGGAGAACCTGACTCCCCTCCCGTGAGAGCAGATCGTCTCGGTAGGGAAGACGACGTGGAGGGCAGATGGACAAGTCTAGAAGGTCCGGGTACCACGTCCTCCGGGCCCACGCCAGAGCAATGAGGATCATCCGGGAACCGAACTTCCGTAACCTCCGCAACACTTGCGGGATGACGGGGACTGGAGGAAACGCGTACAGCAGTGGGAAGGACCACTCCACCACAAATGCGTCTCCTAAGGCTCCTTTTGGAGGAAATTCCCGCGAGCAAAACCTTTCGCACTTCCGGTTGACACTGGAGGCAAAGAGATCCACTTGAGGGGTCCCCCAAAGGGCAAATATCTCCAGGAGTATCTCCTGAGCCAGCTCCCACTCGTGAGAGATCGTGCTCTGCCTGCTCAGAGCGTCCGCCATCTCGTTGTCGTCTCCGGCCAGATGAACTGCCGAGATCGAAACTTCCTGCTGGATGGCCCAGAACTCGAGCTGCATCGCCTCCCTGCACAGCGGAAGGGACCCTGCCCCCCCCTTTTTGTAGAGGTAGTGCATTGCCACCGTGTTGTCCGTCAGAATCAGGACACTCTTCCCACGCACAGTCGGCAGAAAAGCCTTCAGGGCAAGCCTGACGGCCCTCAGCTCCAACAGACTGATATGGAGTCTGGACTCCGACGGAGACCAACGACCGCTGCCTGTCAGCTCGTTGGCATGAGCTCCGCCATCCCGTGAGGGATGCGTCCATCACGATCGTCACCTCCGGCCAGGGCAGCCAAAATGGGGCGCCCTTCATCAGATTGCCCTTGACGGCCCACCACAGAATGTCCCGGGCCACCGAGGGCGGCACCTGAACAGGGTCCGACAGCCTGCCGGAGGACTGAGACCACTGGAGCTTGAGTGCCCACTGCAAAGATCTCATCCGCAGACGAGCCTCTGGCACCAGAAGAATGCAGGATGCCATGAGGCCGAGCAAGCTCAAGAACTCGGACGCTGGGAGAGTCTGGGCAAACTGAAACTTGTGCACCATCTGCTGAATGTAAAGAGCCCTCACCTGAGGAGGAAAACATTGCAGCAGGGACGTGTCGAGCACTGCTCCGATGTACTGGAGCCGCTGCGTTGGTGTCAAATGGGACTTCTTTAAATTGAGGGAGAAGCCCATCCTGTGAAGGGAGTGGCAGGTGACGGACAGATGATCCAGGACTTGCTCGGGAGAGCTCCCCCTGATCAACCAATCGTCCAGGTAGGGGTAGGCGTGAATCCCCCCTTTCCTGAGATGCGCTGCCACCACCACCATGAGCTTGGTGAAAACCCTCGGGCGGAGGTCAATCCGAACGGCAGGACCCGAAACTGAAAGTGCAAGTCGCCAACCGCGAACCTCAAGTACTTCTTGTGCTTGGGATGGATCGGCACATGGAAGTAAGCATCCTTGAGGTCGAGAGACACCAACCAGTCCTGGAGTTGAAGGGCCTGGAGGACTTGAGAAAGAGTCACCAGCTTGAACTTGTCCTTCCTGAGGAGTTTGTTCAAACTGCGCAAGTCCATGATGGGTCTCAATCCCCGGTCTTTCTTTGAAATCAAAAAATAAGGGGAATACCATCCCTTGTTCCTCTCCGCTACAGGCACCAGTTCTATGGTGCCTTTCTCCAGCAGGGCTTGAATTTCCTGAGCAAGGAGCAGATCCGGACTCTTCAAAGAGAGGTTCCCTGGTGGATTGTCGTGAGGCCTCTGCCGAAAAGGAAGACAGTAGCCGTGGGTTATGACCTCCAGAACCCACACATCCGAAGTAATGGATTGCCACTCTACAAGATGCTGCGCCAGCCTTCCCTCAACCGGCGAACCATGGGACCTGGCCTCATGACTGAGTGGTAGCAGCTGCGGCGTTGCCTGAGGGCAAAGAGGCAACTGCCCGTGCAGCCTTGGCACCTCGAGTACCTTTGTTTCCACCTCTGCCACTCTTACGATGGCCTCTTTGACTGCCAGCTCCTCTCGCTTTACTGAAGGACGAGTAATAGCGAAAGGAACCTCCCCTCCATTGCTGTCCCCTAGGACGAAAAGGCGGAGGTTGGCGAAATGCAGCGCCCAACGACTTCGCTGCAGCTTTGGAGGTCTGCAACCTCTCAAGGCTCTCGTCAGCCTTGCTGCCAAAAAGGTGTTCACCGTCAAAGGGCATGTTGAGGAGCGGGACTGCACATCAGGAGCGAACCCAGACTTCCTCAACCACGCAAACCTGCGCATTACGGTGCTCGCCGCCATGGACCTGCTGACACAATCCGCCAAGTCAAACCCGACTGAACTGCCTCACACATGGCATCCTTGCCATCCTGAACTATGGCAAGGAAACCATCCCGTTCATCCCCTTCGGGAATATGATCAGCCTCTAATGCAACACAGTTCCACAGAGTGTGTGTGAAACGAGACAAGGCACATATGGAGTTGGCCGCCTGAAGCGCCATACCCCCAGAAGAAAACACTTTCTTCGCCCAGGCGTCAAAACGTTTGTCGTCCCTATCCGGAGGGATGGTAGGATACGACGCCTGCTTTTCCGGGGCCGTAGCCGCCTGCACTACCAAACTCTCCAGGGTGGGGTGCCTAGACAAGTAGCAGGGGTCGCTACTGGCTGGACGGTATTTTCGCAACAAAGACTTGCCCACTGCCGGGAGACTCTCCGGAGCAGTCCAAGCCGCCACCACCCTTCTCTGCAAAGCCATATGAAAAGGCAAAACCGGGTCAGTGGGTGGACCGAGATCAAGGATGTCCGTGAGATCATCCTGAACGAACTCCCCTGGGGGAGCTGACCAACCCAAGTACTTGGTAACCCGAGACATTAGGCGCCGATATGACGAATCGGCATGAGTGCCAGGCTCCGGCCGACAAAACTCCACCTCCGGAGAGGTGTCCAGTCCACTGGCATCATGCAGTGACTGCCTCAGGTCATCAAACTGACTATGGCCCGAGATAAGGTCATCCGGAACCGTAACCGGAACCAGGCCGCCATCAGAGCCTTCATCACCCTCTGAAATGTACTCCAGGCGGGGAGAGGAAGACCTCTGCGGACCAAAGCAGTGCTGGCCTTTAGCCATAGCCTTTTTAGGGGCAAACCCTGTGCCACGGGGCCCCTCCGACACCACCGCCTCGAAAGGCGTTGAGGGCGCCGAGCGTGTCGGCGCCGGCATCGACAGAAAAGGCGTTGAGGGCGCCGAGCGAGTCGGCGCCGGCGTCGACAGAAAAGGAGTCGACGTCGAGCGAATCGGCGTCGACGTCAGCTGCAACGCCTCCAGCATCTGCAGCGTCGACACAGTCCTCGAAGCCGGAGCTCTGAGCGTGTCTCTCGACAACCTGGGCGCCGACGGCATCGACGACCCCCTCGAAGACGGAACCTCGAGAGAGATCGTCGACGACCTCGGCGCCACAGGCGACGACGTCTTCTTCGAAGACGGCACAGGATCACGTGGTCTCGAGCGCGTTGAGGACCGGGACCTGGAACGGGCATGGCGAGAACGGCTACCCTTGTCCGAGCGGGACCTCTCCCGCAAGCCGTGCCAACCACCCGAGCCCGAAGGCGTACGGGCGGTGTCTCTCGACCGGTGCCGACCGACCCCACTCGGAGGCGCAGACGGACCGGTACCCTGCGATTCCAGAATGGCTAGCATCTGCTTCCTCCGGTGTCGCTTGCATGGAGGGATAAGCGACCCGCCGACGGGCGGAGTCCTCAGAAGAGGACGGGGAAGGCGACCTATGCCGGCGCTTCCTGGAATGCCTAGAAGAGGCAGAGGAGTGGCGAGACCGACTCCTGGAAGGTCGGTCGAAAGCCCCACAGACCTCGACTTCCGGGGCTTAGACACCCGACCTACCGACAGTTTCTTCTTGCGTTCTCGCAAGGCCTTCGCAGTGAGCGACTGGCAGTTGTCCGTATCGCGGGCCTCCCCGAGGAACCAGAGGCAGGCGTCGTGCGAGTCCGTGACCGACATCTTGGACCTACAGTCCCCGCAGTTCTTGAAGCCCGGACGCGGGGTTGAAGATGAGAAAGACATCGCCACGAACACCAACCGAACAGGTTCAACGAACCGAGAAAGAAAACAGCAACTCCAACAAGTCGAGGCGTACCGAGATTCACGAAGCGAACACGTTCGCGGAAAAAACGGAACCGAGGCTATGGGCGTTGTGCGTCCTACTTATCACATCGGGTGACGTCCGCCGTCGGAGGAGGTCCTCGGGGACGGTGCATCGACGTCATCGACGCAGGACGCAGACGCCAAAGATTTTCCGAAGCAGCACAGCTGTGGACATTACCTGTCATAGATATGGAATACGTCGGAGGACCAAATCCCCTCGAAAGGAAGAGCATAAATTGAAACAGATCCCAACACTTTCAAAAGAACACAGCAAGAGAGGAAGGCAGAATCAAACCGTGAAGTTAGAGTTCAGAAAGCCGGATCCACTTTAAGAGGATCAGAACGAAATGTGTCCAAGGTCGCACGGTTGAAAAGTGCACAAAAGACTTGAAAAGGTTCAGAAAGAAGCTGGACCAAAAGAAAGGGACCAGTTAGATGGTCAAGAGGCCAGCCCAGTCTAGAAGGTTAAGGATTTACTATCACCTTGTAGCAATCTATAGAAAGGGAGGCCAGGCGGACACAGTACCTTGAAATGGTGAGAACACTCCAGTGGGGGCAGTTGTTCCTGGCAGCGGTTGCGAGTCGGTGCTTCGTCCGGCAGAAGAGAAGGTCTCGTTGGGGAGGAAAGCAGGAGGTCGTTGTGCTGCCAGGGAAGAAACCAGCCGCAGAGTTCCTCGATTCAAAGGAGCGGTCCTTTCTTTTGCGGTTCAGTGGTAAGTGGCTATCCGGTTGCCGGAGTGCTTGGCACGGGCAATTCGACCACTAGACGTCCTGGTAGGCGAAAAGGAAAGCAAACTGGTTGTCCCCACCAGCTCAAGGGGAAGAGACTCTCCGGCAAGAAGATCTCCTCTGTCATCGGGAAGTGGTGAGACAGTTCAGCAGGGCTCCACCGGTGGTGTCGTCGTTGCAGGTCGGCTCAGCTTCTCCCTCTTCGGATTCTCAGGTCCTGTAGGGACTTCTGAAGTTCCAGTCCCAAAAACCCTGCTTTTATGCAAGAAACCCCCATTCATTCAGCCCAGCTGTCAATCAAACAAGAGTGTGATTTGAGTTGCCACGGCAACTCAGTCCAGGGTGCCTAAACCCCCTCCTACACCCCCTGTGGTACCCAGACAGAGTGGTACCACTTTTGGAGGCTTCTGTGGAGAAGCCCGCCAAAAAGTGGAACAAAGGGCTCGACTTGGGTTGGAGTCACAGAAGAGAACACAAACGCCATTTTAGAACCGAGTTCTGGCAAAAAATACCAACCGGTGAATTAATATTACATAAATAACCCGGCGGTATGTTCGAGGCTATAGGAATTAAATAATTAAAGTTGGTAGCCTCGAACAATGGGAAAATCCCATAGAGATATATTCGCGGTCGAATATAAAAAGTAGTATCCACTGCCACCAGCCAAAACTCGATCAGGGGGGACGGAGACGTGCCCCCTCGAATAACAGACCCCAGGGCAATCGAATTGCCCCGACCAGTACGTCCACAATATGATGGTTTGTACTGGTTTCTGTTCACAATTTGGGACTAGTAAAGCCAATGGTGACTTTACATGCCCTGGGAGACAGTAGTCAGTCCCGTGTATGGAGTCTATGGTGGGGTGTCACTATGACACCCCTGTGTCACTGCACTGAGGATGCTGTGTAACACACATAGTAAAAACACATGAGACCCTATGGAGTAAAAGACCCCATAGCCCATAAAACACATTAACAGTCAAAGGAACCCCTCAAATCATGTCCAAGAGTGTGAGGAAAAGAGTCTCACTATTGGCAGGAGAAAAAAACAAACTCCAGAAATCCAGCAAAGCTGCTGGGGGACTCACTAGGTTAGGAAATTCAGCCTAAACAGAGAATTCTCCCTAACATGGAGCAAACAACCTCCCGGCAATTGATATTTACCAGTTTTGAGAGCGTATATACAATCTGGAGAGGTGGTACAGAAGGGGAGACAGGAGCAAAAGTAAGACATAAGATGGACAAGAGGAACCGCGTCAGGTGTAACTCAGCAATAACATTTGGCACTTAACTCCCAAATGGTCAAGTTCCATTGCAATGCCTCTTCAGTTGAAACAAGAACACAGATATAGACAGCAAGGCTCTGAGTGTTGAAGTAGGTAAAGTAATGAAGGGGGACGAATCACGAAAATGTATTTATGTTCAAATCTTTTCTTGCCAATCAATGCCTTCCCGGAGCATGGAAGCAAAGCATGTAGGTATGTTTGTGCAATAGGTTGTCTATAGCATGGACAGGTTGCTAGTGAATAGTAGCAAAAAATCTTGACAATGCCCCCAATACATCCAGAAATATAACGGAAAGTCAATTCATCAACCAAAA
The DNA here is from genome assembly GCF_040938575.1 of Ambystoma mexicanum. Taxonomy (NCBI): domain Eukaryota; kingdom Metazoa; phylum Chordata; class Amphibia; order Caudata; family Ambystomatidae; genus Ambystoma; species Ambystoma mexicanum. The sequence continues at coordinate 1,236,178,397 of NC_090927.1, read as the reverse complement.
TCACACTGACAAGTAACCCCAAGAGAATATGAAAATCCCAAAACACGGCAGGCCTGCAGACAGCAATTTAAAGAGGACCGGAGTAGGCAAAGGATATGTGTGGTAATGGCGTATCACAGAGCTCTTCTGAATGAGTGGAAAATGCAAACCACAGCATGGAGCAAATCCAAAATAACATAGCCTCGGAGGATACACACAAGGCAACCCTATTAGCTGCGACCATAGAAACTGCAGCCTCAGAAATGCACAACAATCCTACAGTGACGTCCTGCTGAGAAAGAATTCTTAATAAACAACAAGGGCAAATGCATTGGAACATGTGTCCATTCATAGGGGCCATGCGACAGCACTCCTGGAACCCAGTCTGTACACCCTCCGAGGTCACAAATCGTGGCTATGTGGCTGCACAGATTAACCACAGGTGCAGTAACTCTGAAACTCACTCAATCTGGAGACAGCAACATGCCCCAATAGTTTGCAAACCAGAGATAGATTGCAATAGGCCTGAATCACAAGAAAACGCAATGAGGGTCAAAACCTCCTCTTAAACCAGTGTGAGAAGCAAAATAAACAATAACCCAAACTGTTAGACCTAACCTGACCAAATAAGAATCAAAACATCCAATGCAACAATGCGATACAAAACTTAACAGTAGTAGAAACAGAACAGAAGCAGTCTTAATCAGAACATGACAAACAGACTATAATAACATGCACACAATAGACAAGTTATTTGCATGAAAGGCCCTTTAAAATAGAACTACGCAAGGACTGCATTCTCTAGTTCAGAGGTTGCCTTTATCTTTGTTTCATGTTTGGCGAGAACATTGCGAAAACATTGGCTTCGATGTGGGCTGTGGCAGCCTGCCAGCGCTTTTCCGCGACTGCAGGGAACTGCTCTGATAAAGGGAAGAGGGGAGAGCCGTGAGCTGTGGCACCCTGTCAGTACTTCTGGGACCTGCGCTAATAAAATATGGGAAATCAAACTGTTTTTTTTCTTGTATGCCAATACCATTTAACACAGACTTGTTACCCTAGGAATCTCTGAATGACTGCATCAACATAACTACAGACAGGATCACCTGTGGCGCTAATCCTATGGGCACGCAATTTGAGCAGTAGGAGTATACATCGCTACACTGGAACCTGCAAAACGTGCCTATACAGAAGCAAGACAGACATAATAATAAATAAATAAATGTGATGAATGTGACAGACAGAAAACAAAATCTGCATCGTAACTATCTACTTAGAAACAGACAAATGCAAAACATACCAGGAGGTGAAGAGAGACAGCGAATATATGACAGGCAAATCAACGTTCATTCAAAATATAGTGCAGCGCCGAGAAAAACAAAGTGAAAGAACACAAGCGCAATGTTGTATTCACTGACCAGCCAGAGGGCAATAGATTCACAGCCATGGGCTGTGCTGGTGATTCTCTGCAGACCTCTCAAACCACACCGCAGATTTGGCAACTTTGCAGACAACAGGTGTGCCACACTTCTAAAAGCGTCCTCCGATGGTGAGCACCTTCTGTTATTTGGCCATGCGATTGTGGTCAAGGGCAGCCAACAGCAAAACTCCTGTACAGGTAGTCCAGAGACACCTGCACCATTCTGTATTAGCCAATATCGGCGCCCTTCCCAAAAGCCCCCCTCGGCATCAGCCTCGGCTTGCAGCAAATAAGGAGATTAGACATAGACGGATGGTAAACCAAGCTTCTTGTATTGTATAGCAAATGCACAGCATACAGAGTGATCAGCTGATAAGCAGGCAAATTCAGCAGGGGAAGTGTCCAGGCAGTCAGCACACAGAGCTCTTCCCAGACAGCCCTTAGAGCGCAGGTTATATAGCATACCCTATGCAATTGCAAATATCTTATAGTATTGGCACAATGGGGGTGTTACCTCGACGCCTGATCTGGATTCTCTAAATGCCCCTCTCACAGATGAAGAAATTGGATGCACCATTTGGGGGCTTTCTTTGGGTATGGTGGTCGGCCCAGACGGCTTCTCGATAGATTTTTATAAATTAGTGTCCACATCATGGACCCCCGACTGGGAGAGGTGTTATGCAAAATGCTAGAATGGGGACATCTGCCGCCATCTATGCTGACAGCGAATATAGTTGTTTTTCACAGCAAAGGGTGCGTCCCAACCCTATGTAGTTCATACCGTCCAATCTCTCTCATTAATTCAGATGCAAAGATCCTAGCAAAATGCTTAGCGTGTCGCTTAGAAATTCTTTTACCTATGCTCATCCATAAAGATCTGATTGGCTTTATACTGTGCAGGCATACCACTGATAATGCAAGAATGTTTTTGCACCGCCTGGAGGGGCCGTTGGGGGGCCGTCGGATGGTGGGGATGTAGTCCTGCCATTAGACAGAGAGAAAACCTACATGTTCACGGTTCTTCTGAGGTTTGGTCTGGGGGGGTTTCCTTGCAATCGGTGCAGTTGCTGTATGATGGGCCCCTGGCAACAGTCTCCACCAATGGTCTTACCTCTGCACTGTTCCCCCTCTTTACTGGTATGAGACAGGGGTGTCCTTTGTCGCTCCTTTTGTACGCTCTAGCTATCGAGCCCATAGCAGCGCATTTACGGATGGACACTCAATGGTCCGGTATCACCAAGGAGATGGAGGAATACAGAATTTTGCTATATGCCGATGATATCCTGCTCTTTATTGGTCACTGCTCATGCTCCCTTTCTCGCATATAGGAAATTCTGCAGCAATATGGTCCCATAACGGGATATAGTATAAATTGGGACAAATACAAGGTCCACCCCCTACGAGTAGAGATCCCCTGGGATACTGGTGGAGTCACCCACAATGTCACACACAAAAATATTTGGGTGTGTCCTGTGAGAAACCTGAAGGTGTCTCCCTAGCAAGTCCCCAGGGACCTGTCATCCAGGTGGCCAGGACACAGCCATCGCTTTTGGATCCAGTCCCTGGGCATGGACCAGTGAGGGAGAATCACCTGGATGAGGGGTCCTTGGGGAGTGGGACACTGACGGGCAAGACGCAGTATCCCCCTCCTTTCAACACCTTTTCCCCATCCTACCACATAGGCTATTCCGAAACACTGCCCCCCTTTTCCGACACAAACACTTTCACACAACACAGAAGACAACGGACTAACACCAGAGCTGATTACCTGACATGTCCCAAAACAAGGGTCAGGCAAAGTCAGGCAATTGACCAGAATCACACACACCTAACGTCCCTTTCCCTTCCCAACAGGGATAAAAGGTGGAGCACCAGAGCACAAGACGAGCAAGGCAAACGTGAGAGCCAACTCAGCACAGCAGTTCAAGAGGAGGCGAAAGACGGCGAATACTGAGAGGGTGACAAGGCGAGAAGTAACCTTGCCCTTTCCGATCAAGGCCTGTGAAACCTCTGCAGATGGAAACATAAGTCCGTGAATAGCCAGCATGTGTTGCAGCAGATGTAAACGGTACACAGGACCCTCCTCCGCAGATAACCAAGCCGGGAAGGACACTGGTCTTGGTGGTACCAACCTTGACTCCAAAGATAAAGAAAGGCAAGCAGTTCATAACAGCCAGTGAGTCGAGGGGAGAATCGATAAGCAACTGAACTGTGCTGAACGAAAAGTAGCCAACGGATAATTTGAACTTTGAAAGATTTAAGATACGAATGAGGAAAGAGGGGGGTACAACAGAGAGGTCCGGCACCACGTGGGTGCTCAGGTTGGAAACACTGGGCAATTACCCAATGATAGAAACTACCGGAACCAGAAGCCCTTGGGAAGAGGCAAAAAGAGGTCAAGTGGTCATACAGGGGTCTTGTAAAATCCTCTGTACCGTCGAAAGCCTTTGACCAACAGATGATTGAGAAGCGAAGGGAAATGAATCCTGCTTGGTGAAATGAGCACATGAATAGTGTGTTGTAAAAGTTGGCAAGAGTGAACCCCTAAGAAGGAAGCCGATAGTCAGGAACGAAGCCTGAAGTGCTGTTTAAAAAGCCATCAAGATTTGTGAAGCAAAAAGTATTGCAAGGGGAAGGGAAGCGCCCCCTTGTCATTAAGGATCTGACCCCGGCCGAGGGATTCCAGGGGTGAAAAGTCATCACCCAAAGCTCATTGAGAAAGGAACTGATCAATTGATTGGAAGAATTATTTAAGTCAGAGGTCGGCGCCCGGAAGGGGGGATGAAGCCATCATCCGTCGTGAACTGTGTAACAGAACTTTTTGTTTGTGTTCGTTTGATGAATACACCAAGCCTCGAAGGCAAGAGACTTCTTAATGCAAAGAGACTTTATCATTGAAGAACCTGATAGCTGGAGCTGAACTGTCAACTTGTGCTGAGAAAGCTCAAGCGTGTGCTGTGCCAGCTGGAACGAAACTGTCACCTTGTGCAGGGAGGGCTCGAGTGTGTGCTTTGCTCCAAAGTACCACCTTGCAACATGCTAAAAACGTGGGGAAGGGAGACCTCAAGGCAATCACATCCTTACTTTGGACACTATGGCCCTCATTACGACCCAGGCGGTAAGTATTCAACATTACCGGCATGGCGTAATTAACGTTTACGCCCTGGTCCGATGCCGTAAAGTCTGGCACATTCCGACCCATCGCGCACGAGCATTACGCCATGCCGTAAAAGACCCCAAAACGGCCCCTACCGGCATCGTACGCCGCGCAAGGTGCACTACCGCCATCCATCACAGCGGCGACCGTAATTAGCGGTCACCGGAATTAGCGGTGACCATAAATAAGCGGAACCGGAAGTAGCGTCATCGCGGAGGAAAGGGAAAGAGCACGGCGGCCATCTTTAAAAACACAATCCATTGGCATCCTCCCCAACCAGTCTACATCCGACCCTGAGACCTGTCAAAACCCATTACCCACCCATTTCCCCACTACAAAATGCCAAAAGTTGTCAAAAAAGCCTGCGATCGGCAGCGGCAGGACCGCTTCACTCGGAAGGAACTCACTATGCTGGCGGAGACCCTCCAGAAGAATGCGGCGGTGGTCTTCTCCACACAAATGACCAGGCCGGCAATTGCCAAAAAGAAGGCCATATGGGCCCTGGCGGCACAGCGGGTCAGTGCGGTGGGAACCGTACCCCGCAACGCACAGCAGTGTCGAAAGCGGTGGGATGACCTGAGGCTCCGCGTCAGGAGCATCCTCTCCGCAAACCGCAACCTGGGCCTGGCAACCGGGGGAGGATCGGATTCCCCAATTAAACTCCAGCCATGGGAGGAAATCTGTGCCTCCACAATCGGCATGGAGAGCGTAGAAGCGGTAGAAGGGGTAGGAGGGATGGAGAGAGGACCACCGACATCAGGCGATGCAGGTAGGTGCATCAAATCAAGCCATGCAATAATTACTGAAGTCCATTCATGTGTAGCACAATGTTGCCCTAGAGTGTAAATGCAACACATCAGCAGGAGACTGCCCACAGCCACCCTGTACACATGTAGTATGCACACCCTAACTGCAGGCACCCACATACCTCCATGCTAAAGCCAGCAACAACTCTCCTCGCTTCTGAATGAGCATGCTGCAGAATGTGGGGGGGCAAGGGCAGCTATGGAACAATGTACAGAGACCGTGAGGGCTGAAATGGAGCGGAGCACTGAGACCCTGAGGGCTGAAATGGAGCGGAGCACTGAGACCCTGAGGGCTGACATGGAGCGGAGCACAGAGACCCTGAGGGCTGAAATGCAGTCCTCCTCAAAGGACATGTGTGCGGCGCGTGCTCTCAGAGCTAGCCAACTCCATTCGGGACATGTGTGCACATGAGCAGGCAGGGACCTCCTCCGCTGCCAGTTGTATCCAAAGCAGCCCCATCCGCCGATCGGGAAGGAACCTGCGCAGCACAGACAGGGGTGCCCCGGGGGCCGGGAGAGGGGGCTTGCAATAGCGGCTGCCCACCGTTATCATGCAACATTAGCCACTTAGTCACAGGGTGTGTTTTGGGGAGTCCAGGAGGGAGGGGAGAGGGGGGAGTGGGTGTGTTGGGGTGTTCAGGGGGGTGGGAGGAGTGGGTGTGTTGGGGTGTTCAGGGGGGTAGGGGGGAGTGGGTGTGTTGGGGTGTTCAGGAGGGAGGGGGGAGAGGGAAGTGGGTGTGTCACAACAATTCACATTTAAAATACACATTTTCCTTTTGCACAAATCAAATGTGTGGACATTGTTCATTGCGTATGTGTGCTTTATTGGTGTACAGTCCACAGTGTGCATGTCCCCGACACACACAGTGCCCAAAGTGCCGTCTCCATGCCATACACACCAGCCGTGTGTGCTAGAAGCATTGGTTGATGATATCTTGACGCATTTCACGCCCCTCCTGTGCATCACCTCCTCCATGAGGTGCGGCCCTATCTGCACCCTCCTCATCCTCATCGTCAGGTGGTTGCAGTTCTGCATCAGGGGGCAGGGGCACATTTCGTCTGACACACATATTGTGTAGCATGACACATGCCATGACAATCTTTGCCACCTTCTCATGGCGGTACAGGAGTGCCCCACCAGACCTGCTGAGGCAGCGAAACCGTGCCTTCAATAGGCCGAATGCCTGCTCAATGACCACACGGGTACGTGTATGTGCACGGTTGAAGTCCTCCTCGTGCTGGTTCTGTGGGTTCCGGACTGGTGTAAGGAGCCACCTGTTCAGGGGATAGCCTGCATCACCTGTATGTGGGCGAGAATGTATGTGTCAGTCATGACGTCTAATTCGAAACATGATGTGCCACCATGGCTTGCATCCAACTGTTACTTTGGATCACTTCTAAATGCACTAATTGATTCACACTATGCGACCGGTATTTGCTCATAGCTCTCATGGCCTGTTTTGCATGCCATCAACCAATGTATGCAGGGGGGTCAAGTGCCTTGTGAGTGCCCATCCACTGTGTTCGTTCATGCCGTTTGTTTTGGTGGCCTGGCACATGTCCTGTGATGTCAATGCTCACATCATTGCAACATTGCTGTCGGCCTCATCATGACCCCAGTGAGCAATACTGATGTTTATAGGGACATTTTGGGGGCCCTGCTGTCTGTGTGATGGTGTGTTGATGTTTCTGTCCGCCATGTGCCTCCTTCGTGCGCAGTTATGGGGGACAGGCCTTTCGGTTTATGGTGTTTGGTGACGTGCATGTAGGTGCATTTCGTTGTAATCAATGTGGTCTGTATTGGTACAATGCACTTGCAGATGGTTGTGTCATGGTTGGGACACAACCTCATTCACATGGTAGGGCTGCATACATCAGGCATTGGGTTTACTGGTGTTGGGTGAAGTTTGTGTTGCTTTAGGGTATGATCTGGCTCCGTTGTCTCTGCTACTCACAGCCAGGTGGAGTGTGCATCATTCCCCCCCCTTTCAGCCAGGTGGAGTATGCATCATTCCCCCCCCTTTCAGCCAGGTGGAGTATGCATCATTCCCCCCCTTTCAGCAAGGTGGAGTATGCATCATTCCCCACCCCCTTTCAGCCAGGTCGAGTATGCATTGGTACATCGTTCACCTACCCACTTCACATTTCCATGGTCATGACATTAGACTCACCGAGTAGCCAGGATCTTGGGCCTGCATGTCGCTCCATGTAGCGTGGTATTGTGGAGTTCCTCAGGACCATTGAATCATGGGTTGCTCCGGGGAATCGGGCACAACAATGTGTGATGATCCTGTTGGAGTCACAGACCATTTGCACGTTGATTGAGTGAAATAGTTTACGGTTGCGGTACGGTACCTCCATGGCATGTGGAACCACCAATTCCACATGGGTGCAGTCGATGGCACCAATGCAACCAGGTATGCCGGCTAGTGCATGGAAACCCACTTTGGTGTTTGCAATCTCCTGGGCAGTCTGTGGTAATGAGATGTGGTCGTCTGTGTGCTTGAGGAGGGCATCGAGCACTTGGATCAGTGTTCGTGAAAATAATGGTTGTGAAATGCCATGCAAGTGCCCCACTGTGTGCTGGTAGGTGCCTGTGGCCAGGAAGTGGAGTACAGACACTACCTTCAGTAGGGGTGGGATGGCGGTTGGTGTTTCTATCATGCTGATGATGTCGTTGTGTGTCATGTCTACGATGGCGGTGATGGTGTCCCGGTCCAAACGGTACAGGGTGTGGATCTGCTCAGCAGTGAGGTTGAATGGACTGGCTCTGATGCGTGGGATTGGAGGCTGCCTGCGTGGTGGCACTGGCTGCGCTGGTGGGGCTTGCTGGCCCTGCCTTGCCCTCCTTCTCCTCCTGCGTCTCCTCTGTGCTGCCTGTTGTTGTTGTTGTTGTTGTTGTTGTAGTAGTTGTTGTAGCACTTGCATTGCTATCAGGTCCTCCAGCCCCAACATTGCTAGTCCTATTGGTATCATTGTGGAGTGTGACTGGGTGTGGGAAGAGGTGGGGTGTGCTCTTTTTGTACTTCCTGAGTCTGTATTGCCTCCACCTGTGCTGTTTCTGTGCACCTGTGGCAGCTGGGTTCACTTTACATGGCCATTTACGGTTGGTTCGCGATGGCGTAATTAGCACCATGGTGGTAAGGTACTTAACAGGCTTTGTGATGGCGTTAGGTGCATGTCCGCTTGGGTCGTGATCCGCTTAGCTTTGCGCCATGCGCGACCTTGGTGCAGTTAACATGCCGCTAATGGCATCATAGTTAACGGTCACGTGTCATGATCGGACCTAGCGGAAAACGATGCCGGTAATCATTTACCGGCATCGTTTTTCGCTTACCGCCAGGGTCGTAATGAGGCCCTATTTCCTTTATTTTTGATACCCTATCCCACACTCTTTCTGTACTTAGCTGTAAGGAATTGGCAATCGGTTTTTCTTAGTATAGGCCCTTTTATTTTGGCATAACGCCACTAGGACTGCCTTATTTTTCATTTGATGATCAACGCTTGCTCTTATCTTAGATTTAGGTTTAGCTTAGGTGTTTTTCCACCCCCCTTCATTCATTGTTCAATAAACACCCTTGAACTGTGATCACTTGTGTTTGTCTTTACTGTTGCCTCTATGAGTTCCTTACAGTCCATAACCCCTGACCATGGGAAACTAACGCAGCTGAATTATAGTCAAATTCTCGACAAGAGCAAAAAGGATTTGGAGAAATTGAGCATGTTACCCCTCTCGCTAACCGGTAGGATTAACACTTTCAAAATTAGCACTCTTTCCCAAGTTAATATATCTAGCCTCCATAATCCCAATGGCGCCATCCAAATCCATGTATGATGAGCTGGATAGGCCTGTTGCAAAACTCATCTGGCACACTAAAAGGGCACAGTTGAACAAACAAATCATACAGGACTCCAAGACGGACGAAGGTCTCACCCTCCGCTCCTGGAAAATGTTTCATCTTGCACCTCAGGTCTGCTGAGTCAAACGCTGGCCTCATACAGATGATGTTTCCACCTGACACATTATTGAACTGCAGCTCCTTCTCCCGATTGCCACAGCGGAGGTCTTGGCCACCCCACCACGCAAGCTCCTGAAAACTCTTACGACCCATCCAATACTTTGTCCTACCCTCGCCCAGTGGCATAGGATGAGAACCCTTACAGGAACAAATGTCCTTGTGACTCCCACATGGATATCCCTGAGAGCTTTCCTACACTATGGTACACCCGAGTCCGTACACAGACTGGCAGGCTGTTTGGGTGCAAGACCTACTGGACGATACCTGCCTTGTCCCTTTTTCTGTCGCCAAGGAACATGTTTGGGTTTTGCCGATGGGTACTGCTCCAATATACCTCTATCCAGGCCATCATTGGGTCACACTCAACCATCACCTGACGTGAGGCCGAATTCCTCAGCGACCTGACTGACTTCCTGAAGGTTAGGGTATTTTATGCCCAACGCATTCCTAACATCCTGCAACACAACCTTGGCAACCACGTGGGCAGAGGACATGGAGATCCCGATAGACATAGGGGACACATTGAATACGCCTCATTTAACCTTTGCAACAGGGAAATGCAATTTAAAATAATTCAGATGGTGTATTTCACCCCGGGAAACTCTATGCCATTGAGCCGACCCCTACAGCTGATTCCTGGCGACAATGTGGGGGAATCAGCATGATTGGTCATGTTTTTTGGTCCTGTGTAAATATTTAAACCCTTTTGGGCTGTGGTCTCTCGCAAGCTGTCACGCATTCAAGGCATTACATTTACCCCATACCCTCAGCGATGATGTTTGGTGTTGATGTGGATGAATGGCACAAGGAGATCCTCCCCCGCAAACGTATTCATTTAATGCTCTTTACAGCACAAAAGTCTATTCTCCTAGACTGGAAGTGTGTAACTCCTCCGACCAAAAGGAAATGCCTCACCCTGTTGGCCAAAGTGTGTACTGCCGAGCGTGACTGTTACAGACGAGTGGCTAACGTCCCAAAATTCTGGGAACTGATTTACTCGATACTTTAGTCACTTCCCACATGACACACTGGTCCCCGACCAGGGCCTTAAGGCGTGCCCTTACTCTGCCCTGTTTGTTGTCGGCTGTGCTCATCCAGCCCCTTCTGTTGACAGGGAATATAATGTGACGGTAGACTCCTTAGTGCGGTGGGTCAGGTGTCGTTTTGCATGAAGATGTTATCTTGCTAGCTACTATAACGACACGTTAGCCGACTTTGTGATTTAATTTTGCAACTATGCTAACGTATTAACAGACAATGGCCCTCATTACGACCCTGGCGGAAATCGCGGTGCAAAATGCACCATGGAGCACGGCGGAAAGCTGCCGATAGCGCCATGGGGGTTGGCGGATTTTCCGCCCCATTCCGACCTTGGCGGGGCGGTAAATCCCCATTCCCCATTTTACCCTTCCCCATTCCCATTTTTGCCCCATAGGGTATAATGGGAGTGGGGAAGGCGTTAATTACGCCACCGTAAAATACGGTGGCGTAATTAACAACAAGGTCCCGTAGCGCCATGGATTTCTCCGCCCGGAAAAACCAGGCGGAAAACGCTCCATGGCGCTACGGGAACTCGTAGTAGGGCGGACGGGTCCGCCGCGAATAACGCTGGCGTAAACCCACTCCGCCAGGGTCGTAATGAGGCCCAATGTCCCATTAGCGTGCATTGTTTTGCGTTCTCTTATTGGGTTGTCGTTTGTTTTTTCTTTCTCCCTCAGATGCACGATTTCAGTGCGATGCTCACATTGTTGTTATTACATACATTTCCGTTGTCCTATTGTTTGGTTTTGTGCATTTCCTAAATGAAAAGATTTAATTAAAAACAATAAAAAAGTAAATGAGGAAATCACTGCAATTCTTTTTCTTTTTTAAGTTTAAGTTACTATCTATGAAAGGTTGCAGTCTAGAAACATCAATATGGAAATTTAAGGTTGAACCTACTATGCAACATAAAACTAACAACAATGCCAAACATGAGAAACAATTAAACCTATGTTAAAGGCCAGCATTAGTAATGATTGATTTGCAACATAAAACTAACAACAATGCCAAACATGAGAAACAATGAAACCTATGTTAAAGGCCAGCATTAGTAATGATTGATTTGCAACATAAAACTAACAACAATGCCAAACATGCGAAACAATGAAACCTATGTTAAAGGCCAGCATTAGTAATGATTGATTTGCAACATAAAACTAACAACAATGCCAAACATGAGAAATAATGAAACCTATGTTAAAGGCCAGCATTAGTAATGATTGATTTGCAGCGGTTGCACTCTGGGTGCTCTACTGCTGCAGGTATGGCTTTACAGCCGACATAACATAAATTATATAGCAGGTTGCACATCCTTCCTGCCAACGGCATGGATGATTATAAGCCTGAAAGTGGAGAGTGCAGGACATTGATTAGTCTAGCCCTCCTCACAAGTTGGGTTAATGCACATACGATCATCCTGGTGAGACACCGATTATGTACATATATTTTATATTTATAGTTTGTGCGCCTTTAAATATCTAACAATAATGATAAACTGAATGGGCTTTAAATATTGTGGTTTTGTACATATTTTTTAAAATGGCATAGTACACACATTTGTTTTATTTTTTATTGATAGATGCTTCATTATTAATTTATATGGAACAAGTTACTTACCTGTAACTGTTGTTCTCCAGCATGGGTCTGGCATGGATTCACATGCTCATGAATATTCCCCGTCATCAGGCTGGGAATCCTTGTAAAAGAAAATATCAGTTTCAGTTTCGTTTCTGAACTGTCTTTCTACTAGTAACCAATCACTGGCCTCTGGGTCATACTGCCCCCAGCCAATGACTGCCCTCTACCTAAGCCCCTCCTCTGGCAGCCAACGTCAGATTTGGTAGCACCTAAAGTGGCAGAATCCATGCCAGACCCATGCTGGAGAACAACAGTTACAGGTAAGTAACTTGTTCCTTCTCCAGCATGGGGTCTGGCATGGATTCACATGCTCATGAATACAAGAATACATAGCAGTAAACACATGCACAACCACGGGAGGTGGCAAGGCTCAACGTTAAGCATTTCAACAACTCAACATTAAGCATCTCTTACCTCCTCACCAGGCTCACCTTCAAGCAAACAGGTTGCGCAGCACTGTCTGGCCAACTCTGGACTCCTCCCTGGAATCCTCGTCGACGCAGTAGAATCTCGTAAAGGTGTGTGTCGACCTCCACATAGCAGCCCTGCAGATGTCCAGCAGGGGCACACCAGACAGGAACGCCGTAGTAGCAGGGATCACTCTGGTTGAATGGGCTCTTGGACTGCCGGGCAACAGTCGGTTTACCAACCGGTGACAGTGCATAATGCAGCTGGAGAGCCACCTGGAAATGGAAGCCTTCGAGAGGGCCTTCCCTTGGTTCACAGGGCCAAATTTCACAAACAGCTGTGATGTCTTCCGGAAACTCTTCGTGCAGGTCCACATAGAACTTCAGCACTCTAGCCACATCCAGCGAGTGCAAAGTCCTCTCAGCCGGCGACGAAGGCGACGGGAAGAAAACAGGTAACACCAAGGGCTCGTTGAGATGAAAGTCCGACGGCACGTTGGGCATGAAGGAGGGGTGCGTCCTCAGCACTACCCTCATCTCGTGGAATGTCAGATATGGAGGCTTACAGGAGAGGGCCTGGATCCCTCCCACTCGTCGTGCGGAGGTAATGGCCACAAGAAACACTGTCTTCCATGATAGGAACTTCAGCGGTTCCGAATGCAAGGGCTTGAATGGAGGACCCATGAACCTGGTCAGCACCACATTGAGCTCGCACGCCGGGGCCGGAGCCTTCACCGCCGGGAACGAGCGGAACAGTCCTTTCATAAACTCCTTCACCAGGCGGTGAGACCACAGTGACGACCGCCCCATTGTTCTGGTGTAGCGTGAGATACCCACCAGATGGCTTTTGATGCAGGCATGTGCCAGCCCCGCCTTGGCCAGCGACAGCAAGTACGGCAGCCCTTGCGGGGCCGTAATCCGTAGAGGGTTGATCTTCTGTGCACAGCACCAGACACAGAACCTCTTCCACTTATGTCTATAGCACTTAGGAGTCGAGGGCGCCTTGGCCCTTGCAAGCACCTCCTTGCAGTCCGCCCGGATATCGTAGCCTCCGAACTCTAGTGCTGCAGAAGCCAGGCCTGCAGGTTCAGCGATCCCGGGTCATGATGTAGGATGGCGCCTCCTTCCCTGGCGAGAAGATCCGTGTCCGTCGGCAGTTTGACTGGGGGGGGACGCTGACCTGTCCAGAAGGTCCGCGAACCATATCTGCCTCGGCCACGCCGGTGCGACGAGGATCGTCCTGCACTGGGACCGTCTGAGTTGACTGATGAGTCGCAGAAGCAACGGCAATGGTGGGAACGCATACAGGAACAGGCCGTCCCAGGGGAAGGAGAATCCATCGTCCATGCTCCCCGGTTGGGGAAACCTGCTGGCGAACCTCCGGCACTTGGTGTTCGTCGCCGTCGAGAACAGATCAATCTGGGGACTGCCCCACCGTCGGAATAGGAGATCCACTTGATCCTGCCGAAGCTCCCACTCGTGGCAAGAGCGCAGCTCCCTGCTGATTGAGTCGGCAACGGTGTTCTTTACTTCTGCCAGATGAAAAGGTACCAGGAACATCCCCTGGGCGATGGCCCAGTGCCACAGATCCTGCGCTTCCTTGGGTAGGGCTGGGGATCTGGTGCCTCCCTGTTTCCGGATATAGAACATCGTGGTGGTGTTGTCGGTGAAGACCTGTACCACTTTGCCCTTGAGGGACGGAAGGAAAGACCTGAGGGCCCAGAACATGGCCCGGAGCTCCAGGACGTTGATGTGCAGGGACTTCTCCTCCGGGAGCCAAAGGCCTCTTGCGTGGAGATCTCCGGTGTGCGCTCCCCATCCCTCTAGGGAGGCGTCCATCGTCACCGTTTCCTGGTGCACTGGGGTCTGGAAGTCCATGCCCGCCACGAGATTCGCGCGGGTGCCCCACCACCGGATCGCTTGATGGAAAGTCTCGTTGAGGGAGATCTTTTCTTCAAAGCTTCCCACCACTTGCATCCAATGGGTGTCGAGGAACTCCTGCGGTGGCCGCATCCGCAACCTGCACAGACGCACAAGGTAGATGCACAGTGACATCATGCTGAGCAGGGACTTGATGGACCTCACCCTGGCCACTTACATGGTCAACAGATGCTGTACCTTGCCCAGGATGGCCTTCGTCCTTTCCTCCGATGGTGAAGCCAACCGCGCCACTGTGTCGAGTCTGGCTCCCAGGAACAGGGCGTGCTGCGATGGTTCTAAGTGGGACTTCGCAAAACTGATTGAGAATCCCAGTTCCATGAGCAGGCAGACAGTCTTCGCTGTGTGGTCGACTGCGAGTTATCTTGACTTTGCTCGGAGGAGCCAATGGTCCAGGTAGGGGTATATGTGGGTCCTCTGCAGGCGCAGCCGCGCCGCCACCAGTGCCAGGCACTTGGTAAAGGCCCTTGGCGCTGACTTCAACCCGAAGGGCAGGGCCTTGAACTGGTAGTTCCGCCCTTGGACCACGAAACGTAGGAACTTTCGATGTCCTTTGTGTATGGGGATGTGGAAGTAGACATCCTCCAAGTCCAGCGACAATAGGAAATCGCCTTCCTCCAGCTGTCCCAGCACGTGCTGAAGGGTAACCATCCAGAACTTCTGGGATTTTATGTATTTGTTGAGGCAGCTAAGGTCGAGGATGGGCCGCCAGCCGCCAGTCTTCTTTCGGACAAAGAAGACGCGCAAGTATACTCCGGAGCTTCTTCGGGATGAGTTCTATCGTGCCCTTTCACAGCTGTGGAATGTGGTTTTCCTTCCTGGCCACAGGTGGGAAACGGGGGCACTTCCTTTGGAACTCCAGAGTGTGCCCGTGGGCCAGGGCATCCAGCACCCAATGGTTGGTGGAGATGGACTCCCACATGCTGACGAAGTTCGCCAGCCGGCCTCCCACCGGGGTGCTCAGGTGAGGGCCTGACGTCACGGACGGTTCAGTCCTGTTTCGCCGAGGCCTTGCCACCTTGGGCTCCTTGACGACGGTATCCACTGGCTTTGTTGTGGCCTCTGTATGCTTCCTGCGATGAGGAACAGGCCGCTTGGCGGTACAACGAGGAACTGCCGCCAAATCCTTTGGAGGCACCTTGAGATTTGCCTCCGGAGGTCCGAAAGGACAGCTGTCGCTGATGGAGAGTGCCCATGGTACGGGCCGTCTCGGTATCCGCCTTGATGGCCTGTAGTGACTCGTCCACTACTTTGCCAAAGAGGTTGTTTCTGTCGAACGGCATGTCCAGTGCCCTGGTCTGCACGTTCTGACGGAAGTCGGTGGCCCTGAGCCAACCGCGCTGGCGCAGGAAAACGCTGTTACCATCTGACGAAATCCAATATCTGCAATATCTGCAACTACTGTGATGGCGTGATCCGAAGCCAGCTCGCCCTCTTGCAGGATTTCCAGGGCTACGGCCCTCCTGTCATACGGGAGGAAGACCAGGATAGGAGCGATCTTGAACCACAGCTCCCTACCATAGCGGGCCACCATCGCAAGGGCGTTGGCCGCCTTGATGGTCGTCGCTGCTGACGAGATGACCCGGCGTCCTATGGCATCTAGCTCTTCCCCTCGAAGTCTGGCGGGGAAGTGGAAGATGACGCTTTCGCCCCTGCTGCTTTCTTCTTGGCTGCCGCGCAGACCACTGAATCCGGGGTCGGATGGGCCCTGAGGCACATAGGAGCAGAGTCCGGAACCCGGTACTTCTTATCGTACCGGTCTTTCTTCGTAGGGGCCGTGGACGAGTTCTTCAAAAGGGACAGCCCTTTGTCCCACATGTCGTCCAACAGCGGGACTGAGAGTACGGTTTTCCTCTTGGCTTCCCATCTGTGGTAAAGAAATCCCTCTTTCTTCTGCTCTTCGGGGCACAGCTGGAAGAGCTCCGAGGCCATGGCGATCATGGCGTGAAAGGAGCCAATTTCGTTGGGAGGGGACGCCCAGGCGGGAGGTGACGGGAGATCCATTCCGTCGTCACCACCGTCGTCAGTCCCTGTCGTCGCCGTCTCCGTCCCCGTCTCGTCCATCACCGGAGGGGATGGAGGTGAAGGATGGAAGGGAGGGGGAGGATGGACTCACCTCCGCTTGTTCGGAGGGCTCCCCGACGGTCAAGGCGCCGCTGGATTGTCCGCTGGAGGTAAGGGTAACCTTGTCTTTATCTCTGTGCACAGGGTCTGCAAAGCCATCAGGATTGCTCCCGAATTGTCCTGCAGCAGAGGGATCGGTTGTGACAGGAGTTTCAGCTGGGGCGTGGTGTCCTCCGTTTCCTCCACGGCCCGCTGCTCCTCATCGGCTCCACCGTCGCTCTCTACGTCCGCCTCGTTGGGATCCTTCCGGTAGGTTCTGACCTTCTCGAACTTCTTGTCCAGGATAGCTTTGACTCCAGACAGCTCATCTTCGGAGCAGGTATCTGAGTCTGTTAGGGCTACCATGCCCCCCCTTCTCAACCCAGGGTTTTGCGGGGGTCTTTTCGATAGGCTGGAAAGACGATTCCCTCCGGGGTGGCAGGGAAACTCCAAGCCCGGAAGTCGTCTCCACTGGGGTCGCCCCCGCAGGCTTGGCCAGGGCCGCCACGACTCCCTCAATCGAGGCCTTAGCCGGGTGAATCGGGGCCTTCACAACCTTGGGCGCGTCTGAGGCCTTCACCGTGGGGGGAGGGTCACCACCTCAACCCCCCTTAGCTTTCTCCGTTGGGAACGACCGGGGCTTCTCCCGAAGCTTACCTGGGTTCTCCGACTTCCTTTTCACAGAGCCAGAGCATTGGCTCGTGGTTGATGGCGTTGGTGACATCGCACCCTGTCTGGCAGCCGAGAAGCCCGAACCAACGGCACTCCCGGTGCCCGCGGACTCGTGGTGCTTTGCCTTTTGTTGGGCCCCCATCGCCGGAGCACCCTCAAAGTTCTTAGAAAACTGCTCGGACTTCTTCTTCTAACCTGCTGCTGGGCTCTTCACCTCCAGCCAGTCAGCGAGTCGTTTGCAACGGTCCTTCATGGTCTGGATGGACATGTTCTTGCAGAACGCACAGTCCTCCTCCACGTGCGACTTTTCAGCATGCAGGCAGTAGAGGCACCGGGAGTGTTCGTCGACCTTAAAGATGTTCTGCAGTCCACATCCTGGGCAGTTCCTAAACAGCTTGGATCCAGTGGGCGTCGAATCTCCTTTGTCCTGGGCCATGTCCAACGCGGGATAGGCCTCAAAAAATTCTTGAATCCTCCAAGGAGTGGAATTCAACAAAAATTTGCCCTGGAGGGGTGTAGACATTTCCAAAAACGGGTCCTCGTTAATCGGAAGAAGAATCTGTGGAGCTTGAGGCTCAAACTGACCGAAAAAATAAGAGTAAATTCTTTGAAAAAACTCAATACGCAGTAAAAGCTTGAGAGCTAAGCACGAGGACTCCCAACACTTGAACGTGCAGTAAAAATCTGAAGATGGTTGCCAGAGGAGGGGCTTAGGTAGAGGGCAGTCATTGGCTGGGGGCAGTATGACCCAGAGACCAGTGATTGGTTACTAGTAGAAAAACAGTTCAGAAACGAAACTGAAACTGATTTTTTCTTTACCGAGGATTCCCAGCCTGACGACGGGGAATATTCATGAGCATGTGAATCCATGCCACACCCCATGCCGGAGAAGGTAATTGTGCATACATTTTAGTACTAGATTAGTCGATGGTAAAATATGGTTACCTGTATCAGCAATTTATTGTAGTTGTTTTGTGATGGTTTTGTGTGCAGTACACAAGGGCCTTTCGATACGAATAGACGTGATTTTACCACTGCTCATTATACACATTTCTTCTGCTAAATGGGTTTTATCTTTCTTCAAAATTGCCATGCTGTGTTTCTGTTGCACCTATTGTTCTGTCCTGTTCTTTGGCCTTCCTAGCTCATGCCTTGCCCCTCTTAAATCAATCTATCATTCTTCTATTCACTCACTCTGCCTTCTCTCTGATCGGGACTCAATCTCTTCTTCTCTTGCCTCACTCGGCTGGCTGTCTTTCTACTCTCAGCTTAAATATAACTTTCTTTGTCTAGTTTTTAAATCTCTTTATGGACTCGCCCCTAACTACCTCGCATCTCTCCTTTCATTTTATTCTCCTTCTCGCTCCTTCCGCTCTGCTTGTCTTTTTAGACTTAATGTTCCCCGTCCCCCCTGTGCTCAATCCCGCTTTGGTTCATTTCAGATCCTTGCTCCTCTTCACTGGAACCTGCTCCCTCTGTCTCTTCGCTCCATTACTTCTTATCCTCTGTTCCGTTCCTCTCTAAAAACTCACCTGCTTCAGTCCTCTGATTGATTGATACCGGCAGTCTCTGAACGCTGATTTGCATTGCTGACTGATTGTACTGTTGATCGTCTTATGTAAAGTGCTTTGGACAAAGGCGCTATATAAAGCACAATAAAAATACAAATACAAAATACAAATACCTCAGAAAATTGTGCCACACCATGTTCATATGTGTACTGGGTAAGTTAACAGAAATAATTATTTTGCCTCAATAGGTCCTTAAAGTGTGCCCCACACCATGCAAAGTTCTATTATTTCAACTAGTCAGGAACTCGTCATTGTGAACATCCCGACAGGCTTAAGGCACATTATATTTAAAAGTGCCTTTGCTAGTCAAAGGATGGCTATATTTTTATATTTGTTGTGTTACAGCTCATTACACTGACAATCAATTTAATGGTCTCTTGACAAATCTGAGATGTCTCAAAATGCATGCACATTTCTTAATCTGGGGGGTCAAGTGGAAAAATGATCTGCAGCAAAGACCTCTTCCTGGTAGGAGATGCAATAAGCAAAAAGCTTGGCGAAAAGCTTGATAAGAAGAGATCCTAAGAGGAGCAAAGGCATCACAGACAACCTTATTTATTGTAGTAAAAAACATCTCAAATTTGTAGTGCTGAACGTACTATAGTATGTCACAATCCTGGGTGCCACAGAACACACAAAACATACAAATGTCAACAAATATAACGCACGGAATAGCAGCAAGTGAAACTGGATGGCCCACTGAGCATCATTTATATAAACAGCAAGAAGGCAGGCATGAAAATAAATACTGCTTCAAGGGAAGCTAATACTCATTGTGACCCCTCCTTGATTAGGACATTTACCTCTTGTCCATAGGATTTCCTCAGCCTCTGAGGTTATATACCCCACGGATGTGAGTTTGGCATATTGCTACAAGAGCTCAAACAAAAGAGTGGATGTTATACAAAAAACATCAGAACTGGATGAACCACAACAGGAGAAAGACACCTAAACTTGTGGGGTCTAAACCCAAGTCTGTATCCCTGGTCTACACTAATACAGTTCAAGCCTTCAAAACATGATATTTAAAGCAGTCCGGTACTCCTTTCTGGTCCCCTCCTATGCCTTTGTCCAAGGGGTGATCCGTGGGCCAACCTCCTGGGTCTGAGCCACAAAAGGCTCTTATTCTGCTCAGGCGGAGCCCACAACAGGCTTCTTCTCTCCTGCTCAGACAGAGACCCTAACAGGCTCTGGTTCTCTTTCTCTAATGGAACCCACAGAAGGCTTAGATATATTGGTATGCAGTGATAAAATTGCGGCAAAAATGTCACCTGTACAAAAAATCATGGCAAAAATGCTGTGGTTTGACCCGTTAAAGGTGTACCCCATTACACCATTAAAGGAGACCAGGAGTTGCAGGGGTGTCCCCCGCACCCCTTAAATGGTATAATGGGTCTGGGGTTTGCAGGGGTATCCCCTGCATCCTTTACATGGATTGCAGCGGCAAAACCATAGCCTTTTTGCGGCAATATTTTCTGTCCACAGCCATTTTTGCCGCCATTTTAACACATGAACCGATTTATTTGCCCAAATTGAACCCATGACAGGCTCAAAGCCTAGGTCTTAAGTGGAGCCCACTACAGGTTCAGATTCTCTTTTTCAAGTGAAGCCCACAGGAGGTTTGAGTGACTTTTCAGGCTCTGCATTCCCCGCACACCCTCAGCGTCTGTGTATCTCACCGCAGAAATCTTATCTGACAACCCTCCTTTTTCATCAACGGTCTGTGACTAGGTGCTGGAATACAGACCCAAGCAGGCTTTTTGCTTAATTTCTGGGGCTTTGGCTTACCCTCTGTGCATCTCTACCAGACTTAGGCTCTCTCCATCTGTCTCCCTCCCTCTCTGGGTAGAGTTCCCTTCTTGCGATTTGCTTTCTTCCTGGGTCTGTTTCTCTCCCAGGGTGTAGTACCTTCCTAGGGCTGACACTTCTCTCGCTTTGTAATCGATGGGGTGCCATTCTCGCCATGTGAGAATTATGCTGTCCTCGCCTTTATAATCTGTCTCGGGACCTCGGGCTCCTCTTATCTCTCCTCGACCTTCACTTGGCTCTCTTTTATTGCTTCGCAAAGGCACATCTACACTCCATTTTCCCCTCACCTTTACTGATGAAACTGCCTCTTTTATACTGCACAACCATTTGTCTGCTCCCAGATTAGCTGGGGCACTCAGGTTGTTTCTTGTAGTAATCTGATTGAAACTGTGGCTTTGTGGTTCAGAACTCGAGGAGGCTTTAAAAGCATTACAAATATCGAATAAATAAATGTGGCTCCGACTTGAAAACTTTCCATGTGCTCAATGAGTTTGTCTGTGGGAGCTGGATTCCCTGTCACCCAGGTTTGTAGCCTTCTTTGGAGGTAAAACGGTTTAAGCCTAGAGAATTTCAAATCGCTTAGGCATGCTTACTTTACTTTCCGTGGGAATTATGAATGAGTGGTTCCCATGTGGTTTTAAGGGGAAATGGGTGTTTTGTATAGGGGAGCCCAACTGCCTATTTAGGGGCAGAAGGGGGTGGTTACACATTATAGATGGATCAAAGAACACTCCAACTCTCAAGAGACATTTTAAGGGTTTTGATCGATTTCTTTGGCAGGACGATAGTGCCATCCTTCACTCTCTCGTTTAGTGATCACATTCTCCACCCTAACCCAGGTGTTCCTAGTCCCCGGGTTAGTATATAGAATATTACTCTATACCGTCTAATCTCTATATGGCTAGTAGGGAGAAACGAAAGGTAGCCATCTCTATCTAGACTCCCTCTGGTACTTTCTAAACTAGCTGTTAGGCAAGATTGTATGGAGTACCCTTTCAGTGCATTACAACAACCCTGACTTCCTGGTAATAGGAACCCAACCTTTGGTATAGGTCTGTACTACACAGGTTGGAAGTGTGGTCGAGTAGCCAGGCTTATCTCAAGAGGGGTCAATGTGAGCTATAGGGGAGTTACAGAGATTCACAATGACAAGTATTCAAATAAACTCTTACACACAAGGTCTCTTTATTAAACAATTATTAATTTATTCATCAGTCAGTTAGAATAAGCCTTCTTCAGAAGGGGCAATATAACAGTAACACTCATACACTTAACAAATACACACTCTTAAGATTTCTAAATCAGCAAGTACCCATTTGGGATGGCTCACAAACACTAGCTACACCCTCAGGTGACTTCAATAGTTAGGGTGCTGGGGACATTAAAATATCACTGTTGCATTTATAATTAGATTTAGGAATATGTCAAAGGAAAAAGGTTATTAGAACAAAACAAGAGATTATACAAATATTCTGAAGCATGTAAGTACTTTTGGTAACCCCCCAAGGCAAAATTAGTTAACCCCTTCCTGGAAGGAAGACACAACACCTAAGCAGAGGAGAGAAGAGTCATTTAGGAAGCCAGGCCAGCCAATGTTAAGTTAGCAAAGTCAAAGTGAACTGAAGCACTTCTTGCAGGTAAGTAAATGTATTGCAAAATGTTTTAGAAGTATTTGTAGAATAAGAAGAAATTCAAAGTAGGACCACAAGCTGATTAGGCTTGTGAGGTAAAGAAGCTGTTAGCAACTCTACAGAGGCAACCAAGGCAAGTCTCCAACGAGGACAAGCAAGGTGGCACAACAAGAGGTAAGTTCTCTCAGACTTTACAGTACCTTTAGGTTGAAGAAAAGTACAGCAGATGACTTCTGTTCCTGTGCAGCTCTGCAGATCCTAGTGTTCCTGGGCCTCAGTCGTGGGGACAAGAGGGAGGACTTCTGTGGACTCCTGCTCTACAATGGGATGGTCACCGTTTGCAACAGGAAAATTTCAAACAAGTGGCACTTCGGTGTTTCAGCTCCTCTCGTCTACTGCAAATAGCAACACCGCGGTTCCTGGCCATTGAGGCGGGCTTTCCTTGCATCTGGGGTCCCCCACTGTCCCTCCCTGTTGAGGGGGCTAAGTCTTGGTCAGTCCTGCTTCCTGGGAGTCCGGAGGATCTTCCTGGAGCTCTTGGCCAGCTTAAAAGCCACGCACACGATCTGGTGTTCCTCCCCCTGGCTATTCAGTTCCATCAGCAACTGTAGTGGAATTTCAAACAGCTCTGAGAGGATGTCCAGGTGGCTTACTTTGGAGGCGATTGGTCCCACCAAATCAAGGGGAGAAGTCGTCCTTGCAGGGACTTCTCTGTCGATACAAATTTAGAGTTTCAGCACAGCAGCAGAGCTTCGCCAGGCAAACCAACGGTCCAGGAGTTGCAGCAGGCGCCCTCTTCAAGTTCTTCAGATTTCTTCGTCCAGTGGTCAACTCCGTCTTCCAAGCCAAAAAGCCTTGCCTTTTATGCAGGTTTCTCCCATTCATTCCAGCCTAGCTGTCAGTCACCCAGCAGGGTGGCAGTCCTTGCCGGACAGCTAGCCGGCCAATCACCTAAGAGTGCATTCCTGTCTCCTAGGAGACTAAGCACAGTGAGTTTCGGGCACCGCCCTCGCTTCCTGCCCCCACCAGTCACCCGGTAGCCAGAGGCGGGCTTCACTCGTGAATCCCGCCAAAAGCAAAATGAACAAAGGGACCAAACCTGGTTTGGCATGCAGAGTAAATCTCAAGAAGGACCTTTCCCCAAAGAAATGGCAAGAAAAGAAGACCAGGGTCATTTTGACGAAAATGGCACCCATGAGTTCTTTACCGTGGCTGCGAACGCAGCCTGCGGAAAAAACACACAATGGTAGTAAAAAGTAAACCACTGCCACTAGCCATTCATCGAGGAAATGGTAACATAAAAATGTTACATGAGAAGCTAGACAAGGCGATACTAAGTACCCCCTCCAGCACCCTATTGTAAGATAGTGTGTGCTGGGTCTAGAAAGTTACAAAGGTAAGTAAAGTCAAGTTTATCCCAGAGAAGGTATTTAAACCTTGGGGAAATCTGCAAGACTTCCCTGTGCCACTGCACTGAAGGTGCTGTGTGATACAATGTAAAAGATTATGCCTATGGAGTTTGTCAGACTCCACAAACACAAGAAACACAGAGATCAAAATCACATTAAAATACATGAGAGAGTGGAAAAAAGTGTCACACTCTCTCCAGGTTAAAAATTCAAGTCCTCAAAATCCGGCAAAGTTGCTGGGGGTCTCTAAGGTAGAGGGGAATTAGCACATTTCTGAGAATTCTTCCTAACACTTGTTCCCCCTACACTAAGGGACAGTAGGATTCAATCCACCCCTGGACGAATCTCCTTACTCTAGTCAGTCATACTTTCTGGAGAGACCATCACCATTTTGGTGATTACACCCTGACCTGTGTTCTACGGTAAAATAAAACCTGTGTAGGCTGATTGAACATCTTTACAATTTGGGATTTTCCCCCTTCATCTGCATTAACCATCTCAATGGTTAATGGTCTGTTTGAATCACAAAAGTAGATCCATACAAGTATGGTCTAAACTTCATTAAAGACCACACAATGGCAACACATTCACATTCTGTGGTTGCCCACCTTGTTTCAGACTCCGTCCGTTTCCTACCGATTAAGCAGATTGGGTGTTCCCTGCCTTTCTCATCCAGCTGACTCAGAAATGCACCTATAACTATGTTGGGAGCATCTGTCTGTACAATAAAGGATTGGTTGTAGTCAGGAGCTTTTAAAACAAAGGGCTGTCTTAATTCCTTCAAATGCCTTAGTGCACTCCTCATTCCACCTGACCTTCTTGGGGAATTTGGTGAGGAGATCACATTCAAGGGAGATGCTCTGATCCCATAGTTCTCTATGATGTTCCAATAGTAACCTGTGAGACCTAAAAAGGCTCTCACTTGGGTTTGAGTAGTAGGGATGGCCCAGTCTTGTACAGCTTGTACTTTGCTAGGCAGTGGCCTTATTTCACCTCCTCCTACCTCATGTCCAAGGTAGACCACTAGCCTCTGACCAATTTGACATTTACTTACCTTTATGGTCTGATTGGCCTGCTCAAGAGCCTGCAATGCATATCATAAGTGGTCAATATGTTCCTTCCAAGTAGGGCTGAACACTGCAATGTCATCCAAGCATGCCTGGCTGAAGTCCTCCATCCCATCCAGAACATGATTTACCATCCTTTGAAATGTAGCAGGTGCATTCTTTAGTCCAAAAGGCCTAACCTTAAACTGGTAGAGGCCTCCTGGGGTTGAAAAATCAGTTTTCTCCTTGGCATGGTCAGTCAGAGCTATTTGCCAATAGCCTGAGGTTAGGTGAAATGTACTGAGGAACTTGGCTGAACCAAGTTTGTCCACCAGCTCATCTGTCCCGGGTAAAGTATGGGCATCAGTCGTGGTGACTGCATTAAGAGCTCTGTAGTATAGTTCACACAGAGTCTCAACTCCTTGGATCCTGCCTTTGGCACTTGTACAACAGGACCAGCCCATGGACTTGTAGATGGCTCTATTAACCCAAGATCAAGCATCTTCTTGACCTCTTCCTTTATGTGGGTTCTTACATGGTCTGACATTTTGTAACCCCTGATTTTGACAGGCAGACAGTCACCAGTGAGAATCTCATGCTAACACCAAGGGGTCAAGCCTGGTGATAGTGAAAACAGAGGGGCAAACTGATTTAACATAACTTTGGACTCCACCTGTTGTTCCAGTGTCAGATCAGAAGGGAGATTAACTTCTTCTATTTTTCCATCTAAAGGTTGTCCCCTGGGGAGGTCATGGAGGCTCACTCTCCTCCTCCTCCTCCTCCTCCTCCTGAGCAGAGGCTAGAAGCAAAGCTCCCAGTTATGTTCTAGAGACATAGGTCTTTATGTGGTTGGTGTGGTAAACCCTGGGGGGCTCCTTAGGATTGCCTAAGTCCACCAAATAATTGATCTCTCAAAGTTTTCCCACAACCTTGAAGGGTCCAATATATTTGTCCTGTAAGGCCCTATGCCTTGTAGGTACCATAACTAGAAATAGCTGGTCTTGAGAAAACTCAACCATGTTGGCCTTCTGGTCATGCCAATGCTTCACCAGAGCCTGACCTGCTTTCAAGTTATCAGAAGCTTCTGTCATCATGTGTGTCATACTCCTTCGGAGACCTAACACATAGTCAGTGACTCTCACTGGCTTGTGGGAAGGAACACTCGCCAACCCCTCCTTGATTAGGGCCAATGGACCTCTAATCGGATGACCATAGAGGAGCTCAAAGGGGCTGAAGCCAACCCCTTCTTGAGGGACTTCTCTATAAGCAAAGAGAAGGCATGGCAGTAGAAGGTCCCACTTTCTTCTAATGGGTTCTTCTAAAGCACCTATCATGCTCTTCATTGTTCTATTAAACCTCTGCACCAACCCATTGGTTTGGAGATGGTAGGCTGTTGAGAACTTGTAGCTCACTCCACAGTTTTTCCACATGGCTTGCATGTAGTGGGACATAAAATTGGTCCCCCTGTCTGAGATAACCTCCTTAGGAAAACCTACCCTGGTAAAAATACCAAGGCGGGCAGTAACAGTCCTCATAGGTATGGCTTCAGGATACCTGGTAACAAGGTCTACCACAACCAATATAAATCGGTTGCCTGAAGATGTGGGAGGGTCTAAGGGACCAAAAATGTCGATTCCTACCATCTCAAAAGGGACTCCCACCACTGGGAGGGGCACCAAAGGTGCCACATTCTTGGCTCCACTCTTGCCAGAAGTCAGACAAGTGTGACAGCTTCTACAGAATGTATCTACATCAGACCTCATCTTGGGCCAGTAGAAATAAAAAGAAATCCTTTCCTTGGTCGTCTTAAAACTTAAGTGACCAGCTAAAGGAATCTCATGGGCTAACTGTAGAAACTGGGGTCTCACCTCCTGAGGCACTACAAGTCTTCTGTAGTCCCCTGGGGTAGACTCAATAGGTTCACTGTAGAGGAGGCAATCCTCCCAGATTAACCTGTGATTCTCTGGCTCTTGCCCGTCCAGCTGGGAAGCTGGCTGTTGGCGAAGACCTTCAAGAGTAGGACACTCTCTTTGACCTCTGCTGAAGTCTGTCCTATGGGGGCCACCTTCTGCAAGCAAGGTCTGCACCTCAGGATGGTCATTAGGATCCAGCTCTCCAACAGAGGGGAGGTCTTCTTCCAGCTCTGTGTCATCAGTAGCTGAGTCACCATCTTCTGGTTGAACCTCACCCTCAGCCTCAGCTGGTGTAGGAGTCACAGGTGTGACTGTGGACTGTTCTCTCTGTGATGTCCTGGTTTTGTGCACAAGAGTGCTACTTTTCTTGTTTCTTGAGACCTTGGGTTTCCCCTTTGTCTCTTTCTTCCTGGAAGTAGAAGTTTGCTCTTCCTGTGGACCGGGTGTTATAGGTTCCTCTGTAACAGCCCACTGAGAGTCATCTAAAGTGAGCTCTCTGGCCATCTTAGTTTGGTACTGCTTCCTTTTATTGGGTGTGCTTGATTAACTCCAGGTGTCTTTTAGTCATTCCATAGCAGGACTCTGCCAGGCACCCTACTCTGTCCACTGACAGGTATTCTTCTTACAGTCATATCGTTGCACTGGACGAGAGATGGTAGTATTGGAACCATCTGGACAGGGCCTCCAGCAAGCTTAGTGGGTCCTTTGGGTGCCTTAGCAACACCCTCAGGTTTGAAAAAGGTTTCATCCACCACTGTGATGCTGGCCCCAGTGTCTCTAATGGCAGGCGTCTCCTGACCATTCACAAATACACTGTCCTTGTAATATTTATTTGTGTTATCTGTTATAGAGTTTTACACATCTAAATGCTGCTGTTCCCACAGACCCAGGGACAGTAAAGAAACAGTGGCTGAGACTCCAATGGGATCTTCAGCCAATAGATGAAAGTTTCCACTTGCCATATGAACCTCCCCCTCACGGATGAAGGCTAAGGAGTCAGTGTGGACCCCTGAAGGTTTACCCTTACATCTGGGATCCCCTTTCACATGGTCAGTAGACCCACAAGCATATAATTTACCAAATGTTTTCTGGAATGGGGGTTTCTGCTGACCTCTCTCTGGTTTAGCACCAGAGGTTTCACTAGACTGACCTTGCTTCCCAAATGGCTTACCCTTGTTATGTTTGGGGCCCTCTTTTGGATGGGAGCTTTTAGAATGATCTTTGTCATCGTTCTTGTTCTGCTTCCCCTCATCATTTTTGTGAGTGGCCCAAGAATCCTTGTGAGTAGCCGTGTTGGCAACTCACAAGTCAGCAGCTTTTGCTAGCTTCTTGGGACCAATCTCTTTTGAGTCAGCCAAGTGCTGTCTCAGCTCAGGAGAGCAGACATCAAAAATAGATTCCAACAAAAATAGACTTCTCATTCCTTCAAAGGAGTTCACTCTGTAACTCTTAACCCAACCATCTAAGTATTTCAAACATTCACACACCCAGCGGTACCATCAGTCTTTTTGAGGGTCTTAAACCTCTTAAGGTACTGGGAAGGAGTTTTCCCAAATCTAGCTATTAGAGCTAGATTCACATTTTCATACTCCAGTCTTTCAAGTCCCCCACCTCCATTACAGCATCAGTTGCAACCTGGGGGAGCCCAGACAAGAGCCAAGGAATCAACCGATTCCCTGTGAAACCCTGAATCCCATAGTTCTATTCAAAAGCACCCAACCAATCCAAAATATCAAGTTTCACATTATACATACTGCTTATTTAGACATGCGAGGTCTCTTTGACTGGAAGACCTAGAAGACTCTGGGATAGAAACATTTTCAATAGACAATTTCTTCATTTCAAGAGCATGTTGCATTTCCATTTCCCTTAGTTTGATGTCCTGATGTTTGGTTTCAGCTTGGATTTGTAATCTTTTGAATTCTAACTCCAGTCTCATTTTCTCAAGAGACACACATTCTGGACTCAGTGATGGACCTTGTGTGGTACCAGTGGCTAAACGTTGAGGCAAAAGGGCCTGTTTAGGCAAAGAGGGACTCTCTTCCTGAGACTCCCCACCCTCTTCTGACTCTTCTAAGACATCAGAGTTAGACTCTGCATTATCATACCCAATATCATTTTCCACATTTCCTGGGTTAGTAGGTGTGACAGGTCTACTAGTCTACTACCCAGACTTTCATGATTCAACAATCTTGCAATTAGTTCATTTTGGAGACACCAGACTTTATACGTTTCTTTCAGTTGCTCTACTGTCAAAATGATCAGGGCTTCCTGACTGAAGTTATCCATATTTGGCATGTTACAATAGATTTTCTAGTGGAGCTTAGCCTTGTGAAGGTTTTTAGTTGAACAAAAGCAAAGTAAATTCTTAGTGTAACAACTCTAAAATAGATCCTCACTGCATGCCACCAGTTTTAGGCAAGATTGTATGCAGTACCCTCTGGGTGCACTACAACAAGCCTGTCCTCCTGGTAATAGGAACCCAACCTTTGGTATAAGTCTGTACTACACAGGGTGGTAGTGTGGTCAAGTAGCCAGGCTTATCTCAAGAGGGGTCAATGTGAGCTGTAGGGGAGTTGCACAGAGATTCACAGTGACAAGTATTCAAATAAACTCTTACACACAAGGTTTCTTGATTAAACAATTGTTTATTAATCAGTCAGTTAGAATAAGCCTTCTTCAAAAGGGGCAATATAACAGTAACACTCAAATACACTTAAAAAATACACACTCTTAAAATTTCTTAATCAGCAAGTACCCATTTCAGATGGCCTACAAACACTACCTACACCCTCAGGTGACTTCAATAGTTAGGGTGCTGGGGACATTAATATATCACTGTTGCATTTAGAATTAGATTTAGGAATATGTCAAAGGGAAAAATGTTATTAGAACAAAACAAAAGATCACACAAATATTCTGAAGCAGGTAAGTACTTTTGGTAACCCCTATTGCAAAATTAGTTAACCCCTTCCTGGAAGGAAGACACAACACCTAAGCAGAGGAGATGAGAGTCAATCAGGGAGCTAGGCCAGCCAATGTTAAGTTAGCAAAGTCAAGGTGAACTGAAGCACTTCTTGCAGGTAAGTAAAAGTCTTGCACAATGTTTTAGAAGTATTTGTAGAATAAGAAGAAATTCAAAGTAGGACCACAAGCTGATTAGGCTTGTGAGGTAAAGAAGCTGTTAGCAACTTTACAGAGGCAACGTAGGCAAGTCTCCAACGAGGACAAGCAAGTTGGCACAACAAGAGGTAAGTTCTCTCAGACTTTACAGTACCTTTAGGTTGAAGAAAAGAGCAGCAGATGACTTCTGTTCTTATGCAGCTCTGCAGATCTAGGTGTTCCTGTGCCTCAGTCATGGGGACAAGAAGGAGGACTTCTAGGGACTCCTGCACTACAATGGGACGGTTACCGCTTGCAACCAGCAAACTTCAAACAAGTGGCACTTTGGTTTTTCAGCTCCTTGCGTCTACCGCAAAATGCAACACCGCGGTTCCTGGCTGTCGAGATGGGCTTTCCTTGCATCTGGGGTCCTGCACTCTGTTGAGGGGCCTGAGGCTCAGTCAGTCCTGCTTCCTGGGAGTCCGGAGGATCTTCCTGGAGTTCTTGACCAGCTTAAAAGCAACACACACAATCTGGTGTTCCTCTCGCTGGCTATTCGTTTCCAGCAGCAACTGCAGTGGAATTTCAACCAGCTCCGAGAGGATGTCCAGGTGGCTTACTTTGGAGTTGATTGGTCCCACCAACTCAAGGGGAGAAGTTGTCCTTGCAGGGGCTTCTCTGTCAATACGAATTTGGAGTTTCACCACAGCAGCAGGGCTCCGCCAGGCAAACCAACGGTTCAGGAGTTGCAGCAGTCGTCCTCTTCAAGTTCTTCTTCGGATTCCTTCGTCCAATGGTCGACTCTGTCTTCCAAGCCAAAAAGCCTTGCCTTTTATGCAGGTTTCTCCCATTCATTCCAGCGTAGCTGTCAGTCACCCAGTAGGGTGGCTGTCCTTGCCTGACAGCCAGCCGGCCAATCACCTAAGAGTGCATTCCTGTTTCCTATGAGATTATCAGGCAGAATCCCGTGCAGTGCCCTTAGGGACCACTACACACAATTAAGACTACAAGTGGTAATACAAGTTGACCTTTGATAAAAGCCTGTACTACTATGTTAAAGTGGTCGCAGTAGCGGAGCAGCCAGGCTTTTCTCAGGAGTATATGAGCAGTAGCAGAGATTACACAAAGCGACCACAATTACTCTGACTCAAGCAAACACTGACTCAAGGTTTCAATATAAGTATTTATTTTTAAACCATTTGTTATAAACACACCACTTCTATTAATTCAAAATCACACGTAAAATACACTACAACCAACCAATTCACTTTGGTACACTCTAACTCAAGGTAAGTACCCTATGTTTTAACGGACCGGTGTAGTGAAACAAAAGACGTTACGTTAAAGGGAATACGTATGCGATCACTTTTTGACAGTAATGACAGTTCGGTCTTACTAAAGATATGCGTATCCGCGACAAGAAACGTTACCGGGGCAAAAACACACTTAGCTCCTGAGTTAAACAGAGAGAGTTGGGGGCAAAAATCATAGGCAATACTTTTGCCAAGGCAGACAGAATCAGAGAACACTCGTTGACAGAAATTCAAGAGTCAATAGGCCGGAGCCAGTGTCAAGTGTTGTCGAGGATCACACAGTTGGACAGTTCAAGATTCAATGTTGCCAGGAGTACTTAGATATTCTCAACAGAAGAAGCAAAAGTTATAAGAAGGAGGGAAGACAAGGGTAAGCGTTGGAGGTGAAGAAAAGGGATTCACCCTAATTCCTCAAGCAGGACACAGTGTCCGATCCCTTTTCTACCTCCCCTTTCTCCTCACCTGTGTCCTCCGAGGTATATACACAAGGATCAGTCTCGACCTTGCTTGGCTTCTCCTTAGTCCTTGGAACCTTGCTTTTCTGGGTCCTGGTCTTCTTTTCGTGAAGATAAGGTCTGGCCCCTCCGGAGGCCACCTTGACAGAAGATTGGACCTATCACCGGGGAACCCCAGGGGGCCAGCCTCAGTTCTAGGGAAAAAGCCCGAAGGCGGAAAAAACCCTAGTCCATAGATGGGTTCGGAAGGTAGGACTTAGCTGGTGTCAATCAATAATGGCAACTCCAAGATGTCAGAGTAGATGATGTTGTTGATGAATTAAGAATCCAAGAGACAAGAATATATTATACGGAGGAATAGGGTAGAGGACCCTGAAAATAGGGTAGGGAAAGGATGGTATAGATAAGAAAAGGGGTGCTGTAGGAAAAGTAATGGAGAAGGACTACTATACTCAACAACAGTGAGAAAGCAATTGAGCTGGCAATAGAACTGCCTAAGTAGTCTAGAGCAGCACTAACCCACCACGGCGGAATGGAAACGGAACCACACGCCAGCAGGTACTACGCCGTAGGGAGAGAAAAGAAGGTAGAGAAGTAGGCTAACGAAACGCTGAGGATTTTAGCACAGCGCCTTCGTGAGAGAGGAATAATGAAACAACCAGTCAGAAGGGCTGAAGGGACAGCCGATAGTAAGGTAAGTAAGAAGCTCCTGTTCCCGGACGCGGAACACAGTGTGCGAGCACCCTCGCGGCCGGGGAGCCAGGTTGAAAGGAAATGTACAAGTTTTAAGCAAGAAAGAAATAAAGAAGCGGAAAGGTACCGCAGCAGATATTACAGCGGAACTCGTGTGTGCAGAGCAGAACTGTAGCGAACACGGAGTAGTAGAAATGAATGACAATAAGGAACAAAGGAAGGAATAAGGGGAGAAGAGAACGATAAGGTAAACACAGGATGGCAATAATCCACAGACGGAGCGTTGAGAGAGAGTGAAACAACAGATACAACGCGCCGAAAAGTGGGCGGAGCCAGATTATATAAGCTCCAGCGTCCTGTCGGGCGCCATGTTAGGTGAGGACTAGACCGGTCATCGTCGGAATCGCCATCGATACCAATGTTTCCAATCTTGGTTCCTGACAGTATACCCCTCTCCTCTCGGTGAACCTCCCGGCTTGCCCGGGTGAAGGCGATGAAATTTTCTCAAGAGCCTAGGAGCATGAATATGGCTTACTGGTTCCCAAGACCTCTCTTCCACTGGATAGCGTTTCCAGTGAACCAGGTATTGGAGTCGACCTAAGTGGTATCTGGAGTCCACTAGGTACGCTACTTCATATTCTTCTGGAATGGAACGTACCTGGGCTCGACTCTTATTGATGGGTCTGAGGAACGGGTCTACCTTGTACTCTTTGAGCAAAGAGACATGAAACACCGGGTGAACCCTTTTGAGATAGTCAGGAAGTTTGAGTCGAAAAGCAACCGGGTTGACCTGTTGGAGAATGGGAAATGGTCCAAGATAACGGGGAGAGAATTTTCCAGCATGAACCCATCGAGGAAGAAAAGTAGTTGATAACCAGACTAGTTGTCCTGGTTTCCATGAAGGGTTGGAAGCTCTGCTCCTATCTGCCCATCTCTTCTGCGATTGTTGACTGAGTTGGTGTGCCTTCTTGGCGAGATCATGAATCTCCTGAAGATCCTGTATGACGCTCTCCAGAGTTGGAATCTTAGTGGCTAGGGAGCCAAACCCTGGCAGATGTTTGGGATGAAATCCATACGTACACAAAAAAGGGCTCATTTGGATAGTGGTATGCAGGGTATTATTATAGGCGAACTCTGCTTGAGAAAGGAAATTATACCATCTCTCCTGCTGGTTGCTGCAGAAACACCTTAGATACTGTTCCAGGGTTGCATTTAACCTTTCGGTTTGTCCGTTACTCTGGGGGTGGTATCCCGAAGAAAGGGCTCTGTGGATACCCAAGACCTGACAAAGCGAAGCCCAGAATTTGGAAGTAAACTGAGGTCCTCGGTCAGATACAATGGTCTGTGGTAAGCCGTGTAGACGGACTATATCTCTGAGGAAGATAATAGCTGTCTCAGACGCAGAAGGGATTTGTTTGAAGGCTGAAAAATGGGCCAGTTTGCTAAATGAATCTATTGTGACCATAATCACAGTCATACCCTCAGAAGGGGGGAGATCGACGATGAAATCTGTAGAGATATGTTCCCATGGACGTGATGGTAAGGTATGTTGTTGTAAGAGTCCGAGTGGTTTACCGGTTCGATATTTGTTAGAGGCACAGATTGAGCATGAGGTAACATACTGATATACATCAGTCTTTAATCCTGGCCACCAAAATCCTCTTTGTAAGAGTTCATAGGTCTTTCTGATGCCTGGGTGACCCGATAAGGGGTTATCATGACACCACGAAAGAACGAGCTTCTGGAGATTCTTGTTGGGAATGAACAGAGCGTGACCACGATAGTACAGTCCATCCTTGCCTGGGATGACTGTGGCGGGTAGTCTTGCACCGGACTGATAATGAGGTATCAGTTCTTGAAAAAATGAGACAGTGGAAGCCAAGACCTTGAGATTAGGGAAAAGGTGCTCATGTTCATTGTAGGTCCCTGAACTGTCTCCGATACTTCTTGATAAGGCATCTGCCTTCTTGTTTTCTGTGCCCGGGATATAGGTTATTAGGAAATCGAACTGTAGGAAGAAATATGCCCATCGGGCATGTCGGGCATTGGTGCACTCCATTTGTTGTAGAACTCGGAGATTGCGGTGGTCAGTTCTGATCACGAAAGGATGGGCAGCGCCTTGTAATAGATGTCGCCATTCTTGACAGGCTAGCTTGATGGCTAGAAGTTCTCTCTCCAAGACAGAATAGTTCCGTTCACTACTGGTAAGGGTCTTCGAGAAATATGCCACCGGATGTTCATGGTCATCGGCTGTCTTCTGTAATAAGATGGCACCTACCGCTCCTATCGAGGCATCCGTCTCTAGGATATATGGTATGGTCTGATCAGGCTGTATCAAAATGGGAGCGGAGGAAAAACATTCCTTAAGAGTCTGAATTGCTCTCCTTTGTTCATCTCTCAAGGCAAACTTGACTCCTTTTTTGAGTAGTGATGTGAGAGGAAGCACTAGGTTGGAGAAGGTTGGTATAAATCTTCTATAAAAGTTGGCCAACCCTAGGAAACTTTGCAGTTCCTTGATAGTGCTGGGTTCTCTCCACTCCATAATAGCCTTAACCTTGGCTGGGTCCATCTCTATACCTTCCCCTGACAAAACGAATCCCAGGTAGGATACGGAAGTAGTCTCGAACTTGCATTTTTCCGGTTTCACCAAAAGTTGGTGTTCAAGAAGACGTTGGAGTACCCTTCTCACCTGTGACCTGTGTTCGTTTAGTGATCGAGAGAAAACTAGGATATCGTCCAGATACACCACCACCGAGACAAACAACATATCTGCAAACACCTTATCCATATACCTCTGAAAGACAGCGGGGGCGTTGACCAGGCCGAATGGCATCACCCGGTATTCGAATAATCCGAAAGGAGTGCGAAACGCGGTCTTCCACTCGTCGCCTTTTCTTATTCTTAGGAGATGGTAGGCGCCTCGTAGATCCAGTTTGGTAAAATAGACAGCTCCTTGCACCGCCTCCAAGATGTCTCGGATTAATGGCATAGGATATCGGTCTCTGATTGTCACCTTGTTGAGCCCTCTATAGTCAATACATGGACGTAGTTCGGAACTGTCTTTCTTTGGTATAAAGAATAAGGAGGCTCCACAGGCGGATTTCGACTCTTGAATAAGCCCATTTTGGAGATTAGAGTCCAAATATTCTCGTAGGACCTTCCTTTCTGGGAGTGACAGAGGGTACATTCGCCCGAAAGGAATCACGGCATCCGGTGCTAGATCTATGCCGCAATCTTCTGGTCTGTGAGGGGGAAGATCACGAGGTTGGATGTCTATGAATACCTCAGAGAATTCGTGGTATTGAGGCGGAACTGAGGCTATGATTGTGGAGCTGGGGGTAGGAAGTGGTTCTGCTTCAGGATGGGTGGAGGAATCCATGTAACCCATACAAGTTGACTTACAAAAGAGTGAGTTGAAGCTCACTCTATTAGCCTTCCAGTCAATGGGCCTCATTAGGACCCAGGCGGAGTGGGTTTCCGCCAGCGCTAATCGCGGCGGACCCGTCCGCCGTACTACGAGTTCCCTTAGCGCCATGGAGGTTTTCTCCGCCTGGTTTTACCAGGCGGAGAAAACCATGGCGCTACGGGACCTCGTTGTTAATTACGCCACCGTATTTTACGGTGGCGTAATTAACTCCTTCCCCACTCCCATTATACCCTATGGGGCAAGAATGGGAATGGGGAAGGGCAGAATGGGGATTGGGGATTTACCGCTCCGCCGAGGTCGGAATGGGGCGGTAAATCCGCCAACCCCCATGGCGCTATCGACGGCTTTCCGCCGTGCTTCGCGGTGCATTTAGCACCGCGAAATCCGCCTGGGTCCTAATGAGGCCCAATGTGGGGATTGTGTTTCCTTAGCCATGGAATACCGATGACCAGAGGGAAATGGGCAGCTCTGATCTGATCAAAGATCAGGTATTCCGAGTGATGACTCATCTCCATTCTTAGTGGTATTGTTTCTGTGGTAATGGGACCGGATGATAGTGGTCGACCGTCTACACCCTCTACCGGAATGGGAGTTATCTTAGGTTTGGTGGCTATGTGATGTTCTATAGCCCAGATAGCATCCATGAAGTTACCTGCAGCTCCACAGTCCAACATCGCAAGTACTTCAATGGAACTCGAAGGAGACAACCATAACTTAACTTGGAACACCATCAGGTTATTTTCCTCAGAATGGTTCATGGCTCTTGAGTGGTTGCAAGGGTACTTGGCACTTCCCCCGAGACTTCCCTTGCTGTAGATCGGGGGTTGAAGTTTTCCTTCTTTCGGGGTGGCACTTCCGGACAATTTCTCAATAAGTGTTTGGCGGAACCACAATACATACATAATCCGGTGTCTCTTCTTCGTTTACGCTCTCCCGGTGTAAGAGGTCCCCGGGTAGTTCCAACTTGCATGGGTTCTTCCGAAGGGGCGTTGGTCCGGGTTGCTGGAGAAGGGTTCGGTAGACTGGGAGAATGAGGATTGTTCCTGTATCGTCTTCTTTCTTGCCTTCTTTCCGTTAATCGGAATTCAATCTGTAATGCTAGGGTCATCAATTCTTGACAAGATACTGGCTGGGCTACGCGAGCTAACTCATCCTTGAGCTCGTCGTGGAGCCCTCTCCGAAATATAGTTTGTTGGGCTGAATCTGGCCAGTCAGCCTTCGCTGCTAGTCTCTGAAAGCGGGCGATATACGTCTGGACATCTGTGTTCCCTTGTTCGACATCTAGAATAGCTTCTAGGGAGGAATATAGTACCTCTGGTCTGTCAAATCGTTCCTTGAATCCTTCTATAAAACGATCATAATCAATCAAAGCGGGATCGTTTCTGGCAACAAGAGGAGTGGCCCAAGCCAGGGCATTTCCTGTGAGATTGGCGATGATGAAACCAACCCTAGATCTTGCCGATTCATAGGCATGGGTACGGAAGGCAAAATACACCCCACAGGCATCAAGGAATTCTTTCATTCCTCCCGGGTAACCATTGTACTTGCCAAAGGAAAGGGGCATCGCAGGTAGATCTCCACGGTCATCTCTATGCAGGATTACCTGCTGTCGGAGTGATATGTTCTCTGTCCTCAAGGCTTGGACTTCAACCGTGAGATTTTGCATTGCGGCTACCAGTTCTTGGTATTGTTCCAAGGAAGCCATGTTAGGATTCAGGCGTTGTATTCTGTCCGATCCCTTGTCTACCTCCCCTTTCTCCTCACCTGTGTCCTCCGAGGTATATACACAAGGATCAGTCTCGACCTTGCTTGGCTTCTCCCTAGTCCTTGGAACCTTGCTTTTCTGGGTCCTGGTCTTCTTTTCGTGAAGATAAGGTCTGGCCCCTCCGGAGGCCACCTTGACAGAAGATTGGACCTATCACCGGGGAACCCCAGGGGGCCAGCTTCAGTTCTAGGGAAAAAGCCCGAAGGCGGAAAAAACCCTAGTCCATAGATGGGTTCGGAAGGTAGGACTTAGCTGGTGTCAATCAATAATGGCAACTCCAAGATGTCAGAGTAGATGATGTTGTTGATGAATTAAGAATCCAAGAGACAAGAATATATTATACGGAGGAATAGGGTAGAGGACCCTGAAAATAGGGTAGGGAAAGGATGGTATAGATAAGAAAAGGGGTGCTGTAGGAAAAGTAATGGAGAAGGACTACTATACTCAACAACAGTGAGAAAGCAATTGAGCTGGCAATAGAACTGCCTAAGTAGTCTAGAGCAGCACTAACCCACCACGGCGGAATGGAAACGGAACCACACGCCAGCAGGTACTACGCCGTAGGGAGAGAAAAGAAGGTAGAGAAGTAGGCTAACGAAACGCTGAGGATTTTAGCACAGCGCCTTCGTGAGAGAGGAATAATGAAACAACCAGTCAGAAGGGCTGAAGGGACAGCCGATAGTAAGGTAAGTAAGAAGCTCCTGTTCCCGGACGCGGAACACAGTGTGCGAGCACCCTCGCGGCCGGGGAGCCAGGTTGAAAGGAAATGTACAAGTTTTAAGCAAGAAAGAAATAAAGAAGCGGAAAGGTACCGCAGCAGATATTACAGCGGAACTCGTGTGCGCAGAGCAGAACTGTAGCGAACACGGAGTAGTAGAAATGAATGACAATAAGGAACAAAGAAAGGAATAAGGGGAGAAGAGAACGATAAGGTAAACACAGGATGGCAATAATCCACAGACGGAGCGTTGAGAGAGAGTGAAACAACAGATACAACGCGCCGAAAAGTGGGCGGAGCCAGATTATATAAGCTCCAGCGTCCTGTCGGGCGCCATGTTAGGTGAGGACTAGACCGGTCATCGTCGGAATCGCCATCGATACCAATGTTTCCAATCTTGGTTCCTGACACACAGTCCCTTATTCAATGAAGAAGCTGGTGCCACAGCAGTTGTTCCTGGTAGCTTCCTGCAGACCCACGGTTCCTGGAGCTTTGGTACAAAGGAGGACGTCTGGAGGGGTCTGCACCAGACAGGGATGAGACCAGCAGGTGCGCTCCTTAAAAACAGGAGAGGCTCTTCAGATCTCTAACCGGACCACTACAGCAGTGTGCAGCGATTGCGACCAAGAAGAGGATCCACTGGCTGTGGAAGATGAGCTGGCTATCCCCACCAGGCTCAAGGGAAGAAGACTCCGGACTGGATCTTCTCTGGTCGTCGAAGGGTAGATAGCTCAGGACTGCAGCAGGGCTTCACCAGGACGGGGTAGTTGCAGCAGCCTCTCCGCTTCTCTTCAGTTCCTTGTAGTTCCAGCGGTGACTCTGACTTCTAGCCCAAGAGACCTGCCTTTTATGCAAAAATACCCCATTCACACAGCCTGGCTGTTAATCACGCAGCAGGGGGTTGTCCAGCCCGGACAACCACCTCAGCCAATCATGGCAAAGTGCGACTTGGGTTTCCTAGGATACCCTGTGCAGGGGGTGACTACACCCCTCCCTCACATTCAGCCCATCTAGACACCCAGGCGCCTGGAGGAGGGCTTCTTGACAGAAGCCCGCCAAAAGACAGTGAACAAAGAAGGCAAACCTGGTTTGCCGCGCAAAGTAAAACACAAGAAGGACTTTAACAAAAAGAAATGGCGAATAAACCGGACCGGAGCCAAAAGAAAGAGTATTTGGTCAAGCGGGTTTATGTTCGAGGATAATATAACAGCCTAAAACAATACCACGTTTATATAGTATAATCGCGGTAGAAAAGTTAGGGTAAATACCACTGCCACCAGCCAAGTCCAAATGTTAAAAGAGCGAAACAATGCTCTAGGAGGTACAGAAAAAAAGAGCTAAGGATTAACCCTTTCCAGTATGTAAGTTGGGGTGTACTGGATCTGTGGTTAAATGACTAGGTAAAGTTAATGGTAACTTTACCTTTTTATGGGGACAGTAGTCAGCCTCAGAAATGGAGTCGGTGGGAAGTCTAAAAGACTACCCTGTGTCACTGCACTGAAGGTGCTGTGTAACACACAAAAGAGGGGGCTACTGAAGTGGTGTACT
Organism: Ambystoma mexicanum; assembly: GCF_040938575.1. Lineage (NCBI taxonomy): Eukaryota > Metazoa > Chordata > Amphibia > Caudata > Ambystomatidae > Ambystoma > Ambystoma mexicanum. The sequence goes on along the minus strand of NC_090927.1, from coordinate 1,236,138,820 downwards.
CCAGAGTCCACAATCATAAAAGCAGATGAAATACACATGGCAAAAACACAGGTAAGAGTGGAAAAAAGAGGCACATTCAAACCAAGTGGAAAAAATAACTCCAGAAATACAGCAAAGCTGCTGGGGTACTCACTAGGTGAGGGAAATTAGCCATAAAATGAGAATTCTCCCTAACAGGGATTAAGCACAGGGAGTTTCGGGCACCTTCCTCGCTTCCTGCCCCCGCCAGGCACACTGGAGCCAGAGGTAGGCTTCACTTGTGAATCCCAGCAAAGGCAAAATGAACAAAGGGACCAATCCTGATTCGGTGTGCAAAGTAAATCTCAAGAAGGACCTTTCCACAAAGAAATGGCGAAAAAAGAAGACTGGGCCATTTTGACAAAAATGGCACCTATGGGTGCTTTACCGTGTCTGTGAATGCAGCCGGCGGTAAAATCACACAAGGGCAGTAAAAAGTAAACCACTGCCTCCAGCCATTCATCGCGGAAAGGGTAACAAACATTTTGCATGAAAAGCTAGACAAAGGGGAAACCAAGTACCCCCTCTAGGACCCTGTTGCAAGATAGTGTGTGCTGGGTGTAGAAAGTTACAAAGGTAAGTAAAGTCAATTTCACTTTATTGCTCTGGGAAACAGTAGTTTATCCCAGAGAAGGTATTTAAACCATGGGGAAATCTGCAAGACTTCACTGTGCCACTGCACTGAAGGTGCTGTGTGACACAATGTAAAAGACGATGCCTATGAAGTTTGTCAGACTCCACAACCACAAGAAACACAGAGATCAAAATCACATTAAAATACATGAGAGAGTGGGGAAAAGGGTCTCACTCTCTCCAGGTTAAAAATTCAAGTCCTCAAAATCCAGCAAAGTTGCAGGGGGTCTCTAAAGTATAGGGGAATTATCACATTGATTAGAATTCTCCCTAACACTAGCCCTACACTACTAATTTTTTTGGTAGCTACCAGAGTTTTGGGAATGTGCCTCAGACACCTAACTCAGTCTTCATCCTCTCACGCCCACCTTCTGTCCTGCTACAACAATGTGTTTGTGGTTCCCATACTTAAACCCAACAAACCTGCGGATGAGTGTGGTTCATACCGCCCCCTAGCAATGCTAAACTATGATGTCAAAATTCTTACCACAGTATTGGCCGAGAGGCTGTCAGAAATCATAGTCGAAATAGTGTACACGGACCAAAATGGTTTTATACCAGGCCGCAACACCACTCTGAACCTACGCAGATTACAGCACATCATTGACCAGACCAATCAGAAAGAGGGCTTGTATGCATTGTTGTCCTTGGATGCCATTAAGGCGTTTGATTCCATTTATTGGGAATGGCTGGTGGCAGTCCTCAGACGGTTCGGCTTCGGACAAAGATTCATTAGATGGGTGAGGGTACCCTACACCAAGCCAACGACGAGGGTGAAAACTGGGAGGTGTGTCTCTGCAGCGTGGAACATAGGCAGGGAAACCAGACAGGGCTTCCCACTGTCGCCCATGCTGTACATATTGGGGCTAGAGCCCATTGCTATCTTTTTCAGAAAACAATTTTTTGATGACGGCATAAGGGTAGGGGAATGGACCATGTAGTCTCCCTATATGCGGATAATGTCCTCCTATACCTCAGGGACCCAAATATGAATGTACCAACCATACTAGAGATATTGGACAACTACTCCAAGGTCTCGGGGATACAATTCAGCAGGGAAAAATCCTTCCTGTTCCCATTAGCTGACCTGAGGGGCAGGGATGTAGATGACCTCCCCTCGGTGGGAATACGATGGCAAACTAACTCATTTAGGTATCTTGGGATCAACATCATGCACACCCTGGCGTTGATACATGAGCACAATACCAAGGTGGCACTCCCTGCTCTGCGCAAATCGATGGGCTTTTGGTCTAGACTCCCCCTGTCCATGATGGGCAGAGCATTATTAAAATGATTGTCCTCCCTAGATTGTTGTACGGGTTTCAAAATGTGCACTATTACATCAAAGTCCCCTTTTTTTCGCCTGCTTGACACACTGCTTCGGGAATTCTTGTGGGGGGAAAAACAGACACAGGTTGGCATACTCCACATTGGCCCTCCCATATGGACAAGGAGGAATACAACTCCCGAACATGGAGAAATATTATTTAGCGGCACAATTTAGCTTCATAACCAAGTGGGTAGCGGACGACACGACATCCGAAACACCCTTACTGCGCCAAATGGTTGCCCCAATACAAATGAAGGAACTTATCTGGGCACCCCGACAACTACTGAGGGAGGAGCCCTTACTGGTCGATCTGGGCAGGAAAATATGGGACAGGTCCAAAACATTACTATGGGCGAAAGACCCATACTCGCCAGAAATCCCACTGATTGCAGATCTATGCAACTCCAAAGCAGGTCTGAGGAACATCAGACTCTGGGAAAGAAATGGAGTCTACGCCTGGGGTGACTTATATGAGGAGGGCACTTATCGAGAATTCACCTCATTACAGGAGAAAGATGGCATGCCCAGCGGCCAGTTTCTATGGTATCAAAGAACCCGCAAGATAGCAAGAACTAAGTGGGAATCATGGCCTGAGGAACCAGAGACAGACCCCCTAGTGACACTGTTATACAATCTTGGGGAGGGGAGGAGACCGATATCTCAAATATATGGCCAACTGAGGGACATCCCGAACCCCCACAGTGCCACACTGAGGACTAGGTGGGAGGAAGACTTGGGGACTGCAATAACTGACAAAGAATGGGACAGGGCGCTCGTCTACCCCAAAGAAGTATCTAGGAATTCCAGGTTCCGCCTCATACAGCTAAACATTCTATACCGCACGTACCTAACCCCACAAAAGATAGCAAAATTTAACCCACAGGCCTGGTGCAAATCGGATGAAGCAGACCTCATTCACATGCTGTGGAGATGCACAAAAGTGCAGGAACTCTGGGCAAAAGCGGAGCAAGCCTGCAGGAGGGCAGGCATGACACGATACGCATGGTCCCCCAGCGAATGTCTGCTAGGAACATACCCCAGGCTAGCTAAATCCAAACATACAATGAAACTCATGGACATGGCCTGCATACTAACCAAGAGAACGATTGCAATGGCCTGGAAAAGACCTGCCGGCCCACAATACACCACATGACACAGAGAGCAGGAACGATGGGTGGACGCGGAAACCAAAGCCTGGGAAGACAGCGTTGCCAGATCGGCAGATGGCACAAGCCAGGCACTAGACGCCTGGAAAGAACTGATATGGAGGGTGTTCCACCCATCGGACGACATCCCCCCATGAACGCTTCCGTACGAAGGCCACGGAGACAGGACATCTACGATGGCACGTACGACAGAACGATTTTGGACCACAACCGGGCCCCCCCTGCTCCCTCACCCCCCCTGTTCCCTGAACAGTCCCCCCATATCGGAACTTACCACACTGGAACACATAGTTAACGAATGGAGACAGTTAATGTATTAATGTTCTTTCAACTCTCTTCTTGTTTCATTGCTCTTCCTTTTCTGAGCTTTCCTCTTTCCTCTCTTTCTCATATGAATACAATAATGGAACTGTTATGTAATTAACAAAATGCTAATAAAGAAATTTGAAAATAAAAATACAACCTATGTGTTTCTCCTCTGCCCCTCCGAGGTCTCTCACTCTCCTATTACTAGCGTACACCCTTCAATGTTAGAACTCCCTTCTCCACGCTACTACTTCCTCCTCCACTCCACCACTCTCACAAGCACTTCCACTCACTCTCCAGACACCCTTTACTTTAATGTATTTACTTAGCGCAGCAATGGACCTGGAGGCATAATGGCACGGACATTACACAGAACAAAAACATAAACAAATGGGTAAAAAAGTCAGAACCAAAGGGGCGTCAAGAAGCAGGACAGGGCGAAGATTAGGCAAACAGCCAGGTTTTTTACTTTTTCTTGAAAGGCTTGCGTTCTGTTCCAGCAGCAGGAGCTGCTGCTACAAAGGCTCCCTTTTGTGCCTTTTTTTTATCTGCTTTGAGGGATGGTCAGCATTTTCGACTTGTTGGATCTGAGAGTTCTGGTAGGGATCTTAAACATTATCAGTTCACTCAGATAGCGCAGCATGGTCCCTAGTAGGCACTTAAAGGTGATCATAAGGAGGTGAAAACGAATTCTCACCTCCACAGGGAGCCAGTACAGGGCTCTTCTCGCTGCTGAGACGTGATCACGTCTCGCTAGGCCCATAACCACCCTAACGGCAGCATTTTGAATTACCTGGAGGCGATTGGTATCGGCTTTAGTAATGCCGGACAAAAGACTACAGCAATATTCAATTTTAGCGCCTAGTATGGCTCTCGCTAGGGTTTCTACATTGACCTGAGAAATTAGAGGACGCATATGGGCGAAGAGTCTGAGATAGTAAGCTGCTCCAGACACCACACTCCCCTCATGGGCTTTCATGGAAAGATGCTGATCTAAAACAACCCCAAGGGATTCCACCTTCTTGAGCGTTATTAAGGGCTAGACCGTTCGCAGCCATCCAGTTGTCTATGCATGTATAGGCTTTATTCAGCCTGGCTTCTTCTGATGCGTGGGAGCCTTCCAGCGGGATGATACAATGGGTAACATCTGCAAAATTTGTGAACCAGATCCCTTCCTGTTCCAGCATGGCAAAGACCGAGGCAGTGACTATATTATAGAAACGGGGGGATAGACTAGCTCCCTGTGGAACTCCATATTCAATCGGTATTGAAGCCGCTTCTTCGGTTTCTGAGCAAACACAGCTTATCCTGTTGTGGAGAAATGATGCAACCCAACGGGAAGCTGCTGGTGAGAAGAAGGCTATTTTTTCGAGCCTGGAGACAAACAAAGTGTGGTCTACCAGGTGGAAAGACGCGGAAAGATCTAAAAGCATGAGCATGGAGGCGAATCCTTTGTCAGTTCGTGAGAGAAGCCACAATTTAAGTTCCAACAAAGCCGTCTCGGTGATATGACCGGCTCTGAAGCCTGATTGTCAGCAGTTAAGAATAGAGGAATTGTCGAGATGAAGGGCTACCTGTTTGTAGGCAACCCTGTCCAGAATCTTAGCAAAAAAGCAATATTAGTGATGGGCCTATAGTGTAATGGGTCTTCCTTCGGTAGGTCAGGTTTTTTTAGTAACAGAGTCACCCGAGACTGTTTCAGATCATCAGGCACAATGCCCTCTCTAAATGATGCATTAACAAACTGGAGTATAGCATCAAGGAGGGGGGGACAGGTTTTGATGACAGCAGAGTATGGGTCCCCTTTGCAGCTGGTAGTCTTAAGGTGAACCACCACTTCCGTCAGCTCCTCCAGAGAAATCTGGAGGTGAATTTGGGAATTGTGGGGCATCTTTTAAATTCCTTGCAGCCTGCAAGGATGGACTCCTTGGAGGCGGCAACTTTTTTACTAAGGATGTTGGCCTTGATGCCCTGGAGCTTCGCAACCATCGCATCCTGCATCCCTTGACACCAGCCGTGTCTTTCACCACTGATCCCATGTCATGGGCCGAGGTAGACTCTAGCTCCTTGAGGATTTTGAAGAGTTCTTTCATCTATGATTTAGCAAAGACGATCCTGTCGTTAAGGGAATTCTTTTTTGCTTCCAATAGAACAGCTTTATATGCTCTGATGGCCACTTTATATGCAGAGAGGAGGCTGCAGATGGGATTGCCTTTTCAACTGTAATAAAGCTTAAACATGCTAGTTTTAAGCCTGCAGAGAGCAGGTGAAAACCATGGCTTGTTTTTGGGCAGCACTCTACTATTCCTCATTTTTTCAAGGGCCAGAAAAATTGTGATGTCAGTAAGAGTGGTTGTGAGGGCCTTAGACATGCTCTGTACTGAACATGAAGGAGGGAGGTTGTTGACATTACTCAGCAGTGGGGTAATTTGTTCCAGGGTGAGAGAACATGAGTTTCTGCCCTTGGTAGCGAGCACATCTTTGCTTCTATTCTTGACCGGAAAGGCTGATAAGATGGCAAAGTTGATAAAATAATGGTCCGACCATGGGCAAGGGTTGACCAATAGATCTTTGATAAGCACATTGGTGGCAGATACCCAATCTAGAGTAGGGCCTAAGCAATGTGTGGGGTGGTGATTAAGTTGGTCCAAGACTAAATTAGCCAAGGCTGTCTCTAGTTCTAGGCCCATATGATCATCCTGGTGGCCTAGTCAATGATTAAAATCACCCATTACAATGAAACCGGAGCATGATTTCAAACAAGAGACCAAATGATTTGAAAGTGCCAAACTAAAGTCCTCCACGAGAGAGGGAGGCCTATAAATCACAAGTAAATTAAGTGTGGTTTCAGCATTGAGTCCGATTTTAACCTGGATGGACTCAATGCCTTCCATGATGGTCCCTTTTTTCCCCAGATCGTGAGGTGGGATTTAAATATCAAAGCCACCCCCACCGCTTTTGCCTTTAACCCTGTCTGACCTCAAAATAGAGTATCCTGCAGGGATGGCGAAGTTGAGCGAGGGATCTGCAGCACTGTGTGCCCACGGTTCTGTTAAGGCACAGATGTCTGTGTCAGAGTTTTCAATGTGTGCTGTTATCTCGGCAGCAAGTTTCATCATAGATCGGGTGTTGAGCAACATGCAGGACAAGTTATGAATAGGTAAAACTGAACGGGTATCTTTGATAAGCTTAGCAGTCGCTGCCTAGGCTGCCATGGGGCAGGAGTCAGGCTGCAACAAGGGGGCAGTGCCGGGGCTATCTGAGGCCAGCAAGAAAGACCCTCCACCGTGGCTGGAAATAGGTAAGGACGGACTGGAATGCGCCTTGGGGTTAGTAGTATTAATGTATCTTCGCCCAATGCGGGGGATGGTGCCAAGACAGAGTTTGCACAGATATTTTGGCAGCTACTGCTAAGGTGGCGCTCAGCCATTGGGGAAGACAGAGCACAGACATTGTTGAGAAAATACTTGTTCTCTAGCTAACGACTGAACTCTTGCTGCTTCAATGGCGCCCATTACTTCAGGTACACCCATCGTAATACAGCAGAATAAGCTGTCAGTCCCGGAGTGCAAGGGAGTGGAGTGGTGAGCCTGGTCCTGGCGTCCGACACGGACTGCCCGTCTGTGCCGGCGCATTCCTGCCAGGTTTCAGATAAAAATCACTTCCGGACTACAAATCCTTCTGGGGATTGTAGTTTCCAGGCTTGCGGTGTGTACAGAAAGCAGAGGTGCCTCTGATTCAAATCGCACTGTGAAATGAAGTAAGTAAGCGGAATCACGTTAACCAATACACGCAAGTGAGAACACAGCTAAAAGTAAATGATAACACACAATGTATAAAATAGGTAAAAACCACTAAAACAACAGGAAGCAATAAAATAGTCAATCTACGAGGAGCAGGAGCAGCGTGTTTTATATACCTGGACACAGACTGGCTATGGTCGTCCGCGCTAGGTTTCAGATAGAAATCGCTTCCGGACTACAAATCCTACTGGGGATTGTAGTTTCCGGCTTGCAGTGCATGCAGAGAGCGGAGATGCCTGCTTCAGATCACACCGTGAAATGAAGTAAGTAAGCAGAGTCACGTTAACCAATACATGTGGCAGATTACAAGAAGTGAGAACACAGCTAAAAGTAAATATTAACGCACAACGTACAAAATAGGTGAAAACCACTAAAACAACAGGCAGCAATAAAATAGTCAATCCAATAGCCCTCCAATACTCTCACTCACCACCTTGCGTGCACAATCACCACACAGCAACACTTGCTCTCATCAACCAGTACTTAACCTTTCCTTCAATTTGCCTCCACATTCCAGTCCACCTGCTAGTCTCTTGGTCTGATACCTCCATATCCTCTGACCTCACCCGAACAACCCACACATTCTCGTCTCCTGGTGTTCCTCTTACCCTCCCCATATTTCTTGCATTGGATCACAGTGCCTGACCAATCTGATCCTGTATTCCCTGCCCAGCAAGTGTTACAAACGCTAGAAATTACAAATAGTGGGCTAGGCCCCGCTCCTTTGTGTAAACGCGGGGCTGCAGTGAGATGGTGTGAGGGAGTGAAGGGCTGTTTGGGCACCCCCTGTACATTCTATATGAAATGGACCACTTGCTCACGCACTAGCGGGGGACGCCTCAATTGCCCTTAAGCTAACATCAGCATAGGTGGGGCTATTGCGAGATACACTTGGCTTCCATTTTGTGTGCCTCCAACTCCATCTTTGGACTAGGCCACACTGTGATACTACGAAAAAGCTTCTCTCCTCTCCACAGTGCCGCGCACAGCACGCTCATGGCCCCCACCTTTTCGTGCACTCTCTGAAGCTTCACCAATCCCTTTCTCACGGATGCTCCAGGGATAATTGAAACAAATAACAAAATGTATCCACTCACTCTTCCTCTGAGAGCACTGTCCTGTGTGTGAACCGGCTCGAGTCCTGACTTGTAGCTCATCCATCTCCACAAACCTGCTCCTGCCCTCTTACCCCCACTGTTGGAAAACTACTGCTAAAGTAACCCTGTGCCCTCCTAAGGTATTCTCTTGATGTACCAGAAGTGTGACCCTGCTGTGCAGCCCACCCCAGAGTGCCCCCACTAAATCCAGACCTCTGTCGAAGTAAAGTGTGTCCTAAAATCAACATATGTCAGATACTCCGCACTTGCCTGGATGTGCTAAGAGCCACCCAGTCACCCAGGTTATCACGGAGGACAAGACCCCTAAGCCCTGTACCTCATAAAAGTCCCAATGAAAGATGATGTAATCATGTGTATGCAAATTATAGGTTTGCAAGATTTACTCAAAGGTATACCAGTGATTGTTTATTATATGTCTAATGGTAGTTTCTCATGCCAGCTTAGTTAGTGTCAACTCAATCTCGCCGTGACCTAACCCTCACCCAATCTGGACACAGGCAGCTGGACCTCGTGACACACACCCTCCCGCCAACTGGGCAGCCTATCCTGAGGAAGCAGCGCCTACAGAGCCATATGGAACACCACTCTCCAGCAGTCATGTGCCAGCATTGTAACCTATATTGTGATTACAATTACACAGGATTATAAAGCAAAATATTATCATGTTTTCCAGAGTGCTCTCGAGCCAGCAGAGTTCTCTGGATGCCAATTCTACATAAAGGCTTGTTAACCTTGCAACCTGTTCTCTTAGTCTCATTCCCTACTGGGATGTGTCATGTATTATAAGTTTGTCTTGGTACAATGGGGAGTGAACCTTTACATTTGGTGACCCCGACGTGATCGAGAAGGGTGCGCCAAGAGAGGCCCCCGTGCCATGCGGTGAGGTCCGGTACGCCCCCAGCAAAACCATTGCCTCCGTGGTCGACCAGTGTGTGCACAAAAAAGAAAGGTTACAAGTGTCTCCGTCATCTTTGCAAATACCCAACTGCTCGCCGAGGCGGGTCACGGCTTGGTTGGGGTGCGGCCCCGATTGTGGATAGACCGTGAACCGAGGCTCTCGGATAACCCTGGACACATGAGTACTGGTTGCGAGATTCTCAAGCAAAGGGAAAAAGCTGCGAAATAAATTGGTGTAAGGATAATGTTGACAGAATAGTGGGAGGTAGATTTTGGGCCTAGGGACTCTGTGAGTGAAACTGATAGGCTTTTTTCTAATCTATCCTTTATATGGCCATTAGATTGTTGTGGACAAAGAGGTAAAGGAGTACGGGATCCTAGCTCCGAAGGGGGGGTAGAAGGCAGCGCCGCGTAGCATTGTCTTGACCAGTGCAGGGTACAAGTGGAGATAAAGAAAAAAAACGTAGGAGTCTCATATATTTAGTAGGCTCGGAGTAGTAATTTAGAATAGCCTTTTTCCGTGTGAGCAGAATTCTTCTAGAGGGTAGCAGAAGGGGGCTCAGAAGTGGGGAGTGAATGAAAAAATAAGAAGAACACTAGAATAAAAACAAAGGGGTGATTCACACCAGAGGGTAGTACATGTTATATGTTTAATGTTGTTGAAGTTAATTGTGTTCGTCTGTCGATAAAGCATGTGTGCAGTTACGTTGTTTATGGAATAAGTACTGATGAAAAGCGTGTTTTGTGGTTCGTGAAAAAGGTGTGAGTAAAAAAGGTCATTGAGATTTAGCCTGGTGCGGGCTAGAAGGTGTTGATAAGAGTAATGAAAAGTGTCTTCTTAGTTGTATTGTGTGATATACCAAGTAGAGGAGTGAAAACACACAAAAAAGTAGGAGGAGAGCAATGGGAGGGAATACTCCGCTAGCCCATATTTGTCAACACCTCCCCTTATACAGTGAAAAAATACAGAAATTCCATGAACAGTGGCTTGCAGATATAAATGGAGAGGGCTCATCCCAAATATGGCCGGAAGGAGGGTCCTTTGAGAAAAGAGTGTTAGATCTTGTAACAACCCAGTTGTTAGCAAAGTATCGAGGTAAACAACGGCAAATCAGGCGTGAAATATTAGATCTGTGGAGGAGGTTTGAAGAGACATCCCCGAGCAGTGACGCGAATAAGGACGTATTCTCAGAAGGGCCAAGAGCCCCGACGGGGGAGGAGGGAGTTACAGCAGAAGAATGTACAGTAAAAACAGGAGACGACGACCTCACCAGGCTTTACCCATTATTAACTAGGCCCGCTGCAGGATACAGCGATCCTATGTATGTGCCTGCACCAAGCGCCCCGACAACCCCCGCTGCTACAGCCCCGCCGCCTTGTGACCCAAGATGCCTATACGGGCCCACCAGTGCCCCTCCATTAAACATAGCACGGTGGACTGGGGATTTAGAGAGACAACTCGCCAGTACCCAAATGGAATTAATGCGATTAAGGGCTCTGTGTGATACAGGACAGATGTTGCCCGGGCAGGGGAGGCACCACCCAGTGTAGCCGGTGATTTGACACCCCCACCCAATGTAGCGGGAGGGTCTACACCTTCCCTGACGCCACATGGAAATATACCGAAAGGACTGGAAAATGAGTGGCAATCAGGAGAGTTTTTCTTCCATTTGAATGACAAGCCAATAATAATTGTGCAAGCAAAACCCATAGACGACCAGGCAGGACAGGGACAAGGAGGTAGGAAGTCAGGTAGAGGGATAGATGAAGTTTGGAGTGATCTAGATGAATATGAAGAAGGAGCGGCAGTGGCAGGCTTATCGCTCCCATTACGGGAAGACCCAGAGGATGGGGAGGGCTCCAAAGATGGCAAGGAAGACTGAGGCAGAGGTTAGGAAACATGTTATTAAGCAAAGCTAAGAAAGTACTGGTAAGTAAAACAGGAGGTAAGGCCAAACTACAGATGTCCCTGATACATAAGGGGGTAGGGAGGCCCCATTACATACCATGGGCGCAGATGGACACAAATAACTTGTTGAAACTCCTCCCCCTGCTTTCATGCAGGGCGGAGAAGTGGATACATACATTCGAAGAAAAAAAAACGGCGGGGGTGCCCTTGGCTATAGGAGATGTAAAAAGTGTATTAGTTTCCGTAGTTGGAGACCAAGCAGATGGGGTGTGGGTAAAGGCTGGTTTCCCGGGAGTAACGATAAACTGTGACCACCATGATGGATCATCATTTAACAATGTGAGGGCACAAGTGTGGGACGCATTGCGGAGAACCTTCCCAGGCACCCCAGATTTACACTTAGGTATGCAATGTACTATGGGTGAGGAGGAAGAGCCTGCGCAATTCATCCTTCGGGTGCAGGACATGTGGAGATCAGAAACGGGCACAGCGTGGGACCAATCCCCACCCTGTTTTACTTTATAATTAAGCGAGGGCTCCCAAAGGAGGTACAGAAGGCTTTGGATAAAATAGCTGGGATAGAAACCAAAGGCTGGCCGGAGATTCAGAGCATAATAGTACACCATTGTAGGAAGATCAAAGAGAGGGAAAAGGAGATAGCACAGAGAAGGTTGGCAGACGAAGCAAAGTTGGTTCAGAATAAATTAGTGAAGGTTGCGGCAATCAGATCAGCCCTACCCACAGAAAGACAGGGAGGAGGGGTCAGCAAATACACCAGCGAGGATGGCAGCAACTTGGTCTGCAAACAGACAAGAGCAATGGGCGGGAGAGGAGCAATATGAAGGACCCCAATGGCAGGGCAGACCCGCAAGAGGATGAGGTGGGTACCGGGGGCAAAGAGGAGGATTTGGGGGGACAGTAAATCGAGGGATTGGAGGAAAAGGAATGAGTGGAGGACCCCAAGGGTCATGTTGGAATTGTGGAAGGTGGGGACATTTTTCTAGAGAATGTCGAATGCGGCCAATGGGATATTACCAAGGGCCCACTCCCATGGGAAACAAACATCAATTTGGTTACCCACATCCAGGCAGTCAATATGGGTTAGCAATGGGTGGGAGTGGACAACACGAACAGTGCTATAATGAGTACCCGCAGAGGACACAACAAATGCTGCCCAGACAGCAACCCCAGCAGCAAGCGATGCAACCACACATATCACGCCAGAATACGATGGGAAATGCACACGCTAACATTTTCGCAACAACTGCAAATGGTGCACCAGCCCCGTTTCGCGGCACAGCAGGGGTGGGAGAGAATGTCTTTTCAGTCCCCCGAACAGACACATACCCAGGTTAGGACAGCCCACAGAAAGCACTTGCGTGTCCAGTCCTGTCAACTACCCTACGTGCAGAAGAGGACCCACTGGTGGGTGCGGAGATAGGAAACAAACAGTTCATCTTCATGGTGGGCTCGGGAGCTGAAAAATCGTGCCTCATGGAAGGCCGGTTCCCGCTATCAGGAAAAAATTTGGAAATACATGGGATTTGAGTTCCTTACACAAAAGATTTAGATATAACAGTGGGGGGAAAAACATTGAGAGCACCTCTATTATATCATGAAGACTCGCCTATAAATTTGTTAGGAAGGGATCTCCTGAGTAAATTGAATATGACCATCTCCTTCACAGAAAGAGGGATAGTATGCTCCACTCCCCGGGTATGTCCAGTAAGAGCCATGTTAATGATCAGAAATATGACAAACAAAAATTGCAATAAGAGGTGTGCCCGTAGATATTGACATGTTCATTTATGGGATATGGGTCCTTGCTAGAGTGGTGCCTGACATAACACGAAAGGGGTGGAGAGTGCCATTGATTTTGTGTTCCGTCCCGCTGTGAACTCAGATGTTGTATCCGGCACAATTTTGTCTATTGATTTGGAAGGGGTGCAGGTTTCAAGCAAACGTATCGCAGTAATAGGACTGGACACACATGGATGCGAATTGAGAACAGTGTTGTGCATAGATCCAAATATAGCTTTGCGTGATTTGACTGATGAAGAGCTGTTTAATGACAATGATACTGATGGGGAAATAATAATGGAAATAAGTGTACCATGTGACATAATGATTCAGCACAGAGAAATACAAAACCCCCTCATGGCCAGCATCAGTGCACCACCCACTATAGTCGACGAAGATATGGAAAAGGTGTTGCCAGAATTATGGACAACATGCCCACACGATGTAGGGTTTTTGAAAGAGGTCACTCCCCTAAAAATAAAACTAAAACCAGTGTAACGCTCACCTGGTATCCACGGGGACATCACTCAGCCTGTTCTGACCTCTTATGACCTCAAACCCTTCCCTGGAGGCTATTCGACTGGAGACTGGGCCTGAAACACAGGATTGGTAGAGTTTAACTCCCTATTGTCTCTGTGTGCTAGAACCCCTTCTTCCCCGGGGTCCAACCCTTCCCTTTGATCCACAGCTCACCTTGTTTTCTTGGATGGTGTGCTCTCCGTCCTGCTTTCAGCGCAGGGGTGTGTTGATTGATGCAGGCTCGTTGCTGCCTAGTTACTTCACTGGCAAGAGTCCGACAGGTAAGTATAATGAGTCTTTTGAACAGTTCTCTAACTTTGTTCCTTTCCTTCCTTAGATGATGGCCGGCGTCCGGGGATGGCGGCTTGCTGCTGAGATGAGTAGTGCTGAAGGTGAGTGAGAGCGCGATGCACCTCTTTCGTATTTGCATTGAGCGGCTGGGATTCAGGTAAGCGTTTGAAGCTCGTACAGTATTTAAAAATAAGCGAAGATTTGCAGAATGCTTACTAATGCCTTTTTTCTGTTCTTTTCCCTTTTCCTTAGGAAGCGGCATGCCGGGATGGGGAATGACACCGCCGAAGATGCCCGCAGAACAGAAGGAGCGATGAATGATGGGCAGAAGCGCCGCAAGGTAAAGCTGTTCCTAACGGTGTTCTTGTTCTTGCAGGAGCTGAGCCCAGAAGAAAGATGCAGGCCTACTGGAGACCGATCCGAACACAGTGAGTGTCACGCTGCAGGTGCAGTAAACGCAAAGCATGTTTCATAGCCTGGGTGTGGCTTAAATAGTCTCTGGGTATCCCAGGTGTCTCTGGGCTGAACCACACCCAAAAGACTAGACCGCACATGCAGTTCTGGGAACCGAAATATGTGGGGGCATCCATTTTGGCCCCATCAATGCATTACAAGTCCAATCCCCAATGTTATCCTATGGGAGTGAGTGAGTCTGGTGCCACAAGCGCTAAATCTGACTCCAAGTGGCTCTTTGGAGGGTTGGAGAGGCCCTTGAGGGCCATGTAGGTGATCATGGCCTGGCTCCAGCCTGACATCTTGGAGGGCTGGGGACATGAGGGGCAGGAATCATGACAACCAGGTGCAATTCCACCCAGAGTGAAGCAATACCCATTATCAAAAGAGGCAGAGAAAGGAATAAAAGAGACTATAAATGCATTATTACAACAAGGTATAATAGTGCCATCAAATTCACCTTGTAATACAGCGATTTACCCGATCAAGAAAGCAAGAGGTGGGGCTTGGAAAATGATACAGGACCTCCACCCACTTAATGACGTCATACAAAAGGAATTTCTTCTAGTGCCTAACCCAGCGTCCATCTAGTGTAGTATTCCAAAGGAAGCAACATGCTTCACGGTTGGAGATTTGAAAAACGCCTTTTTCTCTGTGCCACTGTTATGCTTGAGCTAAACCATGGCGCTGGTGCGCAGTGCATTCTGGGGGCACACAGAGCCATAATGGATATTTATTCCAAGCCTCAGTGAAAAAGCTGTACTTGCTTTGCTGAAAGACATGCTTTCAATGTTCTTCGTTGCTAAGCCTGGTATGCAGCCTCAGTCAAGGACATTCTGCTGGGAAAGCTGGTTTTGTTATGTCTTGCTATGAGTTATGGAATTGTTTTCCGTGGTGTTTTAGAAGAAGAGGGAAGTTTTGCTCCTTGGGGTTATTGTCGGTTGACCCGGCCGGCAACCAACAGTCACTCAGCAATGCGCAAGCGCTAATGCCAGAAGGTTCGAGAAATTGCCACCCCTTTTTGAGGAGGGCATATATGTGGAGCTATCGGAAAGGTCAGGTGGAAACCACACAAAGACCTCAGTCGGAGGGGGAGCGCCTTGTCCGACCTTCCTGTGGGCTATTGTGCTCTCTGCCTGGCTGTTACTGGGGTCTTCCAGACGCTTCTGGCAAGATGAGGGATTCAGTTACGCCCACAGTGATGTATTTTCTTTTGAATTCTCTGTCCTTTCTGTGATTTATTTCTGTTTTATCACTTGTTGCTTCTAAGCTATGAATAAATAGCCATATAAGTGCTCATTATTTTGCTAACTGAGTATCTGGTTGTGAGTTATTGCTTCGTCTACCTGCGTTCAAAGTATTTTCTTGCTCTACAAATGTACTGGTGATGTAACATCTCGATCTCGCTCCCGCAATGCTTGTTCTGATTTCGGCAGACGGAGCACACTTTCGTTTCTTCAGCGCTGGAGGTTGCCGTTGAGACGCGGGAGACGCTTCACGTGGCTCCTTACCATGTCACGTGTCAAAGCAGGTCATCGCGGCAGGTCAGGGTCCGCCCACCGGCAAAACAGTTATAACGCTCCTCGCGGGTGAAGACGCTGCTTCTATTAAACGTTTTCTTACCTACCTTATCGGATTACTCGTGTATTGTGTATCGAACTTCGGAATTCCTTCTGACAATTCTACTCGTCTTTTCCTTGAATCTGGTGAACCGGAACCGGTCTCCTTACCAGATTTTTTCTTACTCCTGCAGCAACCCACGGATCCCATCTCCACTGTTCTGGGGATCCATCCGCTGCAGTCTCCCGTGGTGTGTCCACGTAACAGCATACTTCAATACCAATCGTGCTGGCTGGAGTCCTAACAGACGGGTATAGCCATCGCTCCCTGCTGCTGAAAACGCTCTAAAGCCCAGGTGAACCTTGACCACTCCTGTTTCTCTTACTCTACTTTCTTGTCTCCTATCTAAAGGATATCAGGACAGTGTTATTTGTGTTAATCACCTCCTGGATCTCCCACCTTTGCTCAAGAGGACCTTGACATTCATAGGGACTATTTCATTTGTGGAACTGCTTGTGTGTTCACCTCTCTGGAAACCTAGTGCACATTGGATGCTATCCTGCTTGGTGCACCACCCCGGCTCTAGTTGCATGCTGTTGCCGTCCGGGGTACTTCCCTGTACTAACCATCCTGTTTGTTATTTTCTCCTATCGTTGTTTCCTCTTCCTCTGGTACCATTCCTGCCTTCCCTTGGGTAAGAATCATTTAGGTGTCCAATTTCCTCTGCATTTACTTTAGGGAGGCCTGGGTAACCATATTTCTTTTGTTCTACTTTCCCTTAGCTGGTGGTTATTCTGAGAAACATTCCTTTAATCTTCCATCCCTGGGCACTACAGGTAGATAGCATCTAGAACAGGGTTTTTGTTATGTTTCTTTTTGTTGGATCATCTAACGTGTTCCTTTCTTTCCTTACAGCCTTGTCATAGCGGTGTGGATATCTCCGCTCTTTTGAGCAATCCATCACTCTGTCTGTTACATCAGCAGAGGGTTATATTGCCTAAAAGAGATCCTCAAGTGGAGGATGCTTGGTTCTGATTGTATCCTTGATTAGAAACACACAGCTTGAGCTGAACTATTATCTGGAGCAGCTCCCTCTTATCTGCGGATTCGAGGTCGAGCAACGCCCTGGCCTGTTCAGCTATTGGTGAGTTACAGGTGATGAATAATTGTCCGTGCACTTTTGGCGACCAAAACAGCCACTCGACCCCAGTTGTCAGTATCTCACTGCATTCATCTTGGGGGGAAACAGATATGGACATTGTAGATTGCCACAAGGGTACTGTAAGAGCCCCAATATTTTCAACAATATTTTGCATGAAGACCTTGGTAATGTGGATGTAAAAAGCACGATAATCCAATATGTGGATGATCTCCTCATCTGCAGTGAGAGTGAGGAACAGTGCAGAGCAGATTCCATAACATTGCTAAATTTACTAGCTACAAAGGGGTACAAAGTGGAAAGGGCAAACTTCAATACTGCCTAGCAGAGGTATTATACCTAGGGCAGTTGATTTCAAAAGATGGTAAAAGAATTATAACGGATAGAGCAACAGCCATACGTCACACAGTAATGCCCAAGACAGTGAAGGACATGCAGACATTTCTTGGCATATGTAATTATTGCCGTGCATGGATACTGGACTATGCTGCCTACACACGCCCACTACTCCAAGGATTAAAAGAAGCACAAAAGGACAGCACCCCAATAAAATGGACCCAAGAAATTATGACACAATATTTTAAATTGAAAGACTTCATCACACAAGCGCAAGTTTTAGCGAACCCCGACTATGACCAGGAGTTTTACCTCTTTTTCACACTGCAATGGAATATTGATGACAGCAGTTCTAACACAGAAATCATCGCTAGGCCACAAGCCATTGGCTTACTACAGCAGCACATTAGACTCAGTGATGCAGGGCCACTTCACGTGCGGACAAGCTATCGCAGCAGCGGCCTTCGAGAAAAGCGCCACCATAGTGATGGGTTGCACTGTAACACTGTATGTGGAGCACTCACTGTTTGCCATTCTAGAAAGATCCAAATCAACACTTACAACGCAAAGAGCAACAGCATATGAAATTATAATATCCAGCCCAAACGTCCATGTTGTCAGATGTAAAACAGTAAATCCTGCTACATTTATTACAGAGCCATTCACCGTAGAAGACATGCAAGCACATGATTGCGCCACATATGAAGGGGAAAAACATGACCTACCAAAAGCAAGAGAAAATGCCCTTGAGGAGGGGGAAATATACTTCGTGGATGGGTCAGCATCAGTTGACAGTGAGACAGGAGAAAAAACATGTAGGTGCAGCGGTAGTGAGAATAGAAGGGGAAGCACAAGCAGCAGAATTGATTGCACTAATTGAGGCATTACATACAGCTAAAGGATGCGCAGTAACAATTTACTCTGATTCAGCATACGTTACAACAACGGTGAATGCCGGGTTGTCACGATGGCGAAGAAGAGGGTTTAGGAGTGCAGATGGCTCGCCTGTACAACATGCAGCACTATTGAATGATTTGATTGAGGCACTAGCAGAACCATCAGTGGTAGCCTTGGTAAAGTGCCAAGCACACACCAACAACACGAACGTGATCTCACTCGGAAACGTGGCAGTGGACGCCACCACGAAAGAAACAGCATACTTTAACGTCCCTCAACCGATAAAATGCATAGTGAAAACACCCACCCAAGAGGTTCAAGAGGAAGGGTATAACCGCACACCTATACTACAGATAATAGAGTTACAAAGACATGCACCCCCTTAAGAGCAAGAATTATGGGGAAGAAGAGGGTGCAAACAATCACCCACAGATTTAATATGACGACAAGAAATGACAGGAAAAGTAGTAATGCACGTAGAGTTGTTACAAATTGCATTTCAACAACTACATTTTCCAACGCATGTAACGAAACAACATATTGCAGCAGACATTCAAGAAGAGTGGTTTGTCCCCAATTTACAGGAGCAGTTATCGAAATTAACAATAAAATGCACAACATCCCAAACATACAGTTGGGGGCATGGTTTGGAAGGCATGCTGTAGGCAGCGAAGCTCGAGAGCTCCGATGCGATCCTGAGGAACACACAACCGAACGGGCTAGCTGGAACACACAACAAAGCCAAATATATAAATCTAGGCAGCGGAACGCTAGTGGAGCAGCTCGAGAAACTCCTGGTAGAAAATCGGAGTGAGAGACAGACACATTTGGCTCTCTAAGATTCCACTGCCGAGAACCAGAATGCCGGATGCAGCAGCGGGGAAGTAACATAGGCGGACCGCTGGCAAAGGGAGGAAAGCGACAGTGGGGCAGTGAGTAGGCTCCGGGAGTACGCTGCACAAAGTGGGCGGCTTACAGACCCCGGAGGACCTAATCCGCACTATGGAAAAGAGTGGCAGCACAAGGAAAACCCGGGGACCGCAGAACGCAGCGAGACCAGCTGGAGCGCCGAGGCGAGGTACCAACGCTGGAAGATGGTCAGGAGGGGCTCCAGGGCACCGACGTGCAGAGCAAGCACGCTCTGGATAATATTCATTCCGGAAGCCGAGGACCGACGACCCCCGCCCTACAGCGGGGGTGGAGCCAGCAAGGACCGGAGACACCGGTTCGCCAATGTCCCCGACCCCCATGGCAAAACGTGCAAGACTCCTGTCGAAGCGCAAGCCCACTCTGGGGTGCACAGCAAGTCTGCAACGTGCAATGGGTGAGGAAGAGGAGCCGGAACACGGTAGGGACCTGCTGGAACCAAGAGAAGTCAGAAGGGAGAAGAGATTGAACATCGGGCGTGGGGGGGTACTGACTAGAAGAGCGGGAACGCACCCGGAGGAGGAGCGGGTTACACCCTGCCATAACACTGACGGCCCCCAGGCGAAGGCAACTCGGAGGGGTGCAGGCTGAGGACAGAGCAGGGGTGCCCCTCCCCCTGCAGCACACAGACACCCATGCTACTCCAGGGGTTCGGGAGAAGAGATGCCCTCCGGCCCCAGAGCAGTCAGGTGTATAAGGAGGGCAGCTGCTCCCAGCAAACACTGCCACCAGCCCTGAATGAAGGAGGGCGAGAACCCTGTATAAGGGGAACACTCTGCATGTGGCAGAAACATGGCAGATAGGAGGGACATCAGAGGGAGACCCAAACAGAAGCTGTAGAGTGACAGAGCCCCGGGAGACGGGCTCGGAGGGGGCCAGCCACAGAGGCAGAGGCGCAGGAGGCCTGCCTGAAAACGCCTTCTAGCAGCAGCCGGGAGTAGACAGACCAGGGTGCTAGAGGTGCACCATTAGCCACGAGAACCAAGTGAGCACCCGATTGATTGCCTGAGCGAGGAACAAGAGGAATAAAGGGAAACCACCAGAGGGAACACAATCACGGTGCATAACACTTTGGTGGGGGAGAGGAGCGGCATTGCAGGTAACCCCAGCGGACGTGGGAGGACACAATTCACTTACTGCAAAGGGCTACCGGGTGAAGGACCCTGGGCACGAGTGGAGACGAGCACCACCCACTATACGGCGAGCAGCAATGACAGCTGGGGCAGGTCGACGAGGGGGACTGTTGCCCATCTGCTGAGTGGGGGAGAGGGGTATAAATTGGCAGTGAGTACTGAACACCGGCGGGACTCACAAAGGACACAAAACCTGAACAGGGCAAAGACTAGCACAGCACCCCGGGCACGGCCGGCATCGCCTAAGCAGGTACGAGCGACAGTGACTGCTTGATGTTGGAAGATGCAACCCATTCGCTGGACAATATGGAGAAATAGAAGGCCCACATACGAAGGTACGAAATTGAGATCTACTGATGGAGGGATAAAACTGGGCCAGGAACAAAATCGCGCCATAGGCAGTAAGACTACGAACGCTGCAAGAATCTGCTCAGGGCAAATTGGGCAAATTGAGGCTGGAAAAGATACTGCAAGGGAGGACATACAACCCGCCCAAAGAAGGAATGCCTGGCAAAGCGAAAGGGAGCAAAGGCATAGAGACAAGCATCAAATCCTTCGCCAGGAAATCGGACAGAGGCCAGCCCACATCGTCGGAGGCAACGATGGCCACGTCTGCTTCAGTGCAGCCGGAAGAAGGCGAGAGCCTGATATTGGAAGCTATAACGGCCCTGAAAACGTGTCTGGAGAATAAGCTGGACACAGCGATAGGAGCTCTAAAGGCATCCTTAGAGAACAAAATGGACACAATAATGGTGGACGTGGGCCTCCTTCGGCAGGACATAAGGACCCTGGCAGACCGAGTGAGCACGGCGGAGCAACAGGTGCAGAAAAACACCACGGATGTGGCAGCAACCCAGATCCAAATGTCAGACGTGCTACAGAGAGTCGGTACTGAAACAGAGGGCGAAGGATACAGGACTACCGGAGGGAGAGGAGGGACAGGACCCTACGAACTACGTTGAAAACCTCCTGCTCCAGGTGATTGGAGCGGGGGTACTATCCAAAGGCTTCGCAGTAGAGAGAGGACATGAGGCCCAGACCAGAAGGCCCCAACCTGGAGCACCTCCGAGATCAATGATTGCGAGGATCATGAATTTCATTACCGAGAGAAGATACTGATGCTCTCCAGGGAAGGGGGATCGATAACAAGGAACTCCTCGAGGGTAACAATCTACCCGGACTACACAATCCTGGTACAGAGGCAACAAGCACAATACAGCCCTATCAAGGAATGCCTCAGAGAAGCGGGCATATGGTACATGTTGCTATACCCAGCGAAACTCAAGGTGATACGAGAGGGAAGATCGCACTTGTTCGAGACAACAGAATCAGAAGAGGCCCAAGCATGGATGGACCAACAAAGCATCCCGCAAGGGGGAACCAGGAATGCCAACAACAATGCAACTCTACCCAGGGGGCAACAAGAATGAAACTGCCATGGAAGAGAAGGTTCCAACATCATGAGCAACGCATAAGCCAGAGGGAACATAATTAAAGGATTAACGAGCGATGGCATTGCCACAGTGGGCGACAGGACACGTTTCCCCAAGACTTTGTTAGTTAGGATGCCAGTTCTAAGGCAAAACGTTGCCGCGGGCCAGCCCCACTTCGGGGGGCGAAGCAAGAGAAGCAGCGGAGCCCAAGCAGGTTGAGGGAGGCTGGGCGTTT
The DNA here is from genome assembly GCF_040938575.1 of Ambystoma mexicanum. NCBI lineage: Eukaryota > Metazoa > Chordata > Amphibia > Caudata > Ambystomatidae > Ambystoma > Ambystoma mexicanum. The sequence goes on along the minus strand of NC_090927.1, from coordinate 1,236,116,897 downwards.
GTTTAATAGCTATGATTAGAGAGTGGTTAGTTAGGAGTGGAAGCACGAGTGGAGGAGGAAGCACCAAGCAGCTGGAATGAAGCGCAAACGGCATGCATGATGGGCCACGAGACAATACAAACAAATGGGCCATGAAGGTGTAGTCATAGCCACTTGGAACGTCAGGGGACTGAACGCCTACGTTAAAAGACTCTAAGAGTCTATGCCTGGCTGAACAAAGCAAAGGTACAAATTGCTATACTCCAAGAAACGCACCTAATGGCAGAAAAGCAAGGTAAGATAGCTAAGAAGTGGGGAGGACAAATGTATGGCTCAACATACTCAAACTATGCCAGAGGAGTTCTGACGTGGGTGCCTCTGGGTGTCCCCTTCCAGTTAATAAGACAAGAGAGAGACAGGGAAGGCAGAATGGTGAACATACATGGAATGTTGGAGAACAAAGAGGTGTGCCTGATTAACATGTATGCCCCCAACCACGATGCGACAGAGTTCTTCAGGACGATCATACCCCGGCCAGCCCCCTACAGAGGAGCGTCATTCATATGGGCAGGAGATTTCAAATGCACGCTGAATCCGTAGGTCGACAGATCCGACAGCAAGCAGACGAAACCGGGTCCGCCGGCCAGGGCCTTACAGAAGAATCGAAACCAGGTGGAGCTGGAAAACGTCTGGAGGAAGGTACATGCTGATACCAGGGGATACGCACACTATAGGGCCCCACACGGCATACACACCCGCATTGACTACTTGTTCACGGGCAGGGAGTCACAGGGATACACATTATAGCAAGGACGCTATCTGACCACTCCCCGATTGTAGCAACATGGACATACACATGTAGAGGTGCCCCATACCCACTTGGAGACTGAGGGCAGAGACGCTGACAGATGAGGTCTTCCAAGAACATATCAGAGAGACAATAGAGGATTATTTTGATCATAATGGGGGGAGTGTGGATAGCACTGGACTGGTCTGGGAAGCCTTCAAGGTAGTGGTCAGAGGAGCGGCGATAGGGAAGGCGGACAAACTCAGGGGATCCATTCTGGCTGAATTGGGAGAGGTAGAAAAGGAGCTAGAACAGGCAGAAGCATGTGCAGGGGATAGGGGGAGAAAGCCGGAGGAGCTTATAGCACTGCAATTGCAGTGTGGTTCGATCGGGAAGAAACTGGGCAAATTGGATTACGAGAAGTACATACAGAGGCTACACGCTGAAGGGGATAAGCCGGGCAGGCTCCTGGCCTGGCTCACTACACAAGAGAAAAGGCACAAACCAATAACCGCTATTAGGGATGAACGAGGCCAGGAAGTGAGGACTCAGGACGGGATTAATGGGGTGTTCTAGCGGTTCTACGCAGAACTATATTCCAGGAAACAAGAAGCAGAGGGGGAAGATATAACTGACGCCTTGGGGGAGATCCCCTCCCGAGACTATCGGTAGACCAGTCACATACACTGGAGGCGCCCCTCACGCTTGAGGAGCTGACAACAGCGATAGCCGACCTCCCACCAGCAAATCCCCGGGTCCAGATGGGCTACCTGGAGAATTCTATAAGAAATATAAAGATATTCTGGCCCCACAGCTGCTGGAGATGTTTCAAGAGGCATATGAGAGGGGAAGGTTGCCTGTCAGAATCGGTTATTATACCCATATTGAAACCGGGTAAGCCGTCTCTCGAGTGCGGCTCTTATAGAGCAAATTTCCCTAATAAATCAGGATTCCAAAATCCTGACAGCAGCCCTAGCAAACCGACTCAAGGGGGTCATAGCCAGGCTGGTGCACCCAGACCAAACGGGATATGTGCCAGGGAGGAATACGACATGGAATCTGCGCAGACTCCATCATGTAATCGAGTGCACGAACCATGACCAGGGGGAAAGCGTGGTAGCATCACTTGACGCGATTAAGGCATTTGATTCAGTAAACTAGGAGTGGCTTTTGGGGGCTCTTGCCCAGTTTGGGATAGGGGAAGGGATCCTCCGCTGGATTCGGCTTCTTTACAATGACCCCAGAGCAAGGGTAAAAATGGGGAGACATATCTCAGAGGGGTGGAGTATCGGCAGGGGTACAAAACAGGGATGCCCACTTTCCCTGATGCTATATATACTGGCTCTGGAGCCGTTTGCGGTCTTTCTCAGGGCGGAGTATGGAAATGCTGGGAAAGAGATAGACTGCGTGGTACACTTGATCTTGATATATGCAGATCACATACTCTTCTATGTCGGGAACCCAAGGGAAAATATGCCAGACCTGTTAGAGGCATTGAGGGCATTTTCTAGACTGTCGGATATCACGATTAACAAGGAGTAATCCTCGCTCTTCCCCCTGGCGGGCTTGAGGGAGGTCGCCCCTAAGCAGTTGCCCAGTCTAGGACTCACATGGACACCAACCACTTTCCGCTATCTGGGAGTGGACATACATCACAACGTCAAAGCAACGCACACAGCTAACACACAGGCAGCCCTAGCCAAAACAGAAAAAGCTACGATGTTCTGGAAGACACTCCCACTGGGGGTGATGGGAAGAGCATCCCTATTGAAGATGACAGTCCTGCCCCGCCTACTGTTTTACTTTACTAACATCCCGTACAACATACCCAGACCTTTTTTAGACAACTACATAAACTAACAAGAGAGTTCCTGTGGGATGAGGGGAGGAAGAGGATAGCGCTAAATACACAACAGAGGGGCTACGAATGGGGAGGGATCAAGTTACCAGACTTTGAATGTTACTAACTGGCGGGCCAGCTCCAATTTGTTGTGAAATGGTTGGGAGAGGACACGTCCATAGATGGAACAAGTTACTTACCTGTAACTGTTGTTCTCCAGCATGGGTCTGGCATGGATTCACATGCTCATGAATATTCCCCGTCGTCAGGCTGGGAATCCTCGGTAAAGAAAAAATCAGTATCAGTTTCGTTTCTGATCTGTCTTTCTTAGTAGTAACCAATCACTGATCTCTGGTCATACTGCCCCCAGCCAATGACTGCCCTCTCCCTAAGTCCCGCCTCTGGCAGCCATCCTCAGATTTGGTAGCACGCCAAGTGGCAGTATGACCAAGTGAAGAGCCTCAGAGGGGTAGGTGGGAGGGTTCGCATGTGAATCCATGCCAGACCCATGCTGGAGAACAACAGTTACAGGTAAGTAACTTGTTCCTTCTCCAGCATGGGGTCTGGCATGGATTCACATGCTCATGAATAAAAGAATACATAGCAGTATACACATGCACAACCACGGGAGGTGGCAACAGGCTCAACATTAAGCAATCCAACAACTCAACATTAAGCATCTCTTACCTCCTCACCAGGCTCACCTTAAGCGAACAGGTTGCGCAGCACTGCTTGGCCGACCCTGGACTCCTCCCTGGAGTCCCGATCGACGCAGTAGAATCTTGTGAAGATGTGCATCGACCTCCACGTAGCAGCCCTGCAGATGTCCAGCAGGGGCACACCAGACAGAAATGCCGTGGTAGCAGCGATCGCTCTGGTCGAATGGGCTCTCAGACGGCCGGGCAGCCGTCGGTTTGCCAACCGGTGACAATGCATGATGCAGCCGGAGAGCCATCTGGAAATGGAAGTCTCTGAGAGAGCCTTTCCTTGATTCACAGACCCAAAGTTCACAAACAGTTGTGACGTCTTCCGAAAACTCTTCGTGCCGTCCACGTAGAACCTCAGCGCTCTAGCTACATCCAGCGAGTGCAAAGTCCTCTCGGCTGGCGTCGAAGGCGACGGAAAGAAAACTGGTAACACCAAGGGCTCGTTGAGGTGGAAGTCCGACGGCACCTTGGGCATGTAGGAGGAGTGCGTCCTCAGCACCACCCTCGTGTTATGAAAAGTCAAGTATGGAGGCTTGCAAGATAGGGGCTGAATCTCTCCCACTCGTCGTGCAGAGGTGATGGCCACGAGGAACACTGTCTTCCATGACAGGAACTTCAAAGGCGCCGAATGCATAGGCTCGAATGGGGCCCCCATGAGCCTGGTCAGCACCACCTTAAGCTCCCACGCCGGGGCAGGAGCCTTCACCGGCGGGAATGATCGGAATAGCCCCTTCATAAATTCCTTCACCAGGCAATGAGACCACAAGGATGCCCGTCCCGTCGTCCTGGTATATCGGGAGATGGCAGCCAGATGTATTTTTATGGAGGCGTGAGCCAGTCCAGCCTTGGCCAGCGACAACAGGTACGGCAGCACTTGAGGGGCCGTAATTCGCAGAGGGTTAATCTTCTGTGCACGGCACCAGACAGAGAACCTCTTCCATTTATGACTGTAACACTTGAGAGTTGAGGACGCCCTGGCCTTTGCAAGAACCTCTCTGCAATCAGCCGGGATATCGTACCCTCCAAACTCTAGTGCTGCAGGAGCCAGGCCTGCAAGTTCAGCGACTGTGGGTCGTGGTGGAGAATGGCGCATCCTTCTCTGGAGAGAAGATCCGAGTCCGCCGGCAGCCTGACTGGCGGGGACGTTGACAAGTCCAGAAGGTCCGGGAACCAGACCTGCCTCGGCCACGCCGGTGCGACGAGGATCATCCTGCACCTGGACTTCTTGAGCTGGTTGATGAGGCGGAGCAGCAACGGCAATGGAGGGAACGCGTATAGAAACAGGTCGTCCCAAGGGAACGAGAAAGCATCGCCCATGCTCCTCAGCTGTGGGAACCTGCTGGCGAACCTCTGGTACTTGGAGTTTGTCGCCGTCGCGAACAGGTCGATCTGGGGTTTGCCCCATTGTTGGAAGAGTCGATCCACTTGATCCTGGTGCAGTTCCCACTCGTGGCACGAGCGCAGCTCCCTGCTGAGTGAGTCCGCAATGGTGTTTTTTATTCCTGCCAGGTGGAAGGGAACCAGAAACATCCCCTGGGCGACGACCCAGTGTCACAGATCCTGGGCCTCCTTGGATAGGGCTGGGGATCTGGTGCCCCCCTGCTTCCGTATGTAGAACATCGTGGTGGTGTTATCTGTGAAGATCCTCACCACTTTGTCCTTGAGGGACGGGAGGAACGACTTGAGCGCCCAGAACACTGCTCGAAGCTCCAAGATGTTGATGTGAAGAGACCTTTCCTCCGGGAGCCAAAGGCCTCTTGCGTGGACATCTCCGGTGTGGGCCCCCCAACCCTCCAGAGAGGCGTCCGTAGTCACCGTCTCTTGAAACACCAGGGTTTGAAAGTCCGTGCCCGTCGTGAGGTGAGCCCGGGTGCCCCACCATAGGATTGCCCGACGGAACTCCTCGTCGAGGGGGATCCTGTCCTCGAAGCAGCCCCTCGCCTGAAACCAGCGGGCGTCGAGGGACTCATGTAGTGGACGAATCCGAAGTCTGCACAGGGGCACAAGGTAGATGCATGAGGACATCATCCCGAGAAGGGACTTGATGGACCTCACCCTGGCCACGTCCGTGGCTAACAGGTGCCGCTCCTTGCCCAGGATGATCTTGGTCCTCTCCTCTGAAGGGGAGGCCATTTGCTCCACTGTATTGAGCTTTGCCCCCAAAAACAGTGCTACTTGCGATGGAACCAGGTGGGATTTGGGGTAGCTGATGGCGAACCCCAGCTCCATGAGCAACCGGACGGTCCTCGCCGTATGATCGACGGCGAGTTCCCTTCACATTTGCCGGATTAGCCAGTCGTCCAGGTAGGGGTAGACGTGGATCCCCTGCAGGCGCAGCCGCGCCGCCACTGGCGCCAGGCACTTGGTGAAAACCCTGGGTGCCGACTTTAATCCGAACGGTCGGGCTCTGAATTGGTAGTGGCGTACCTGAACCACGAACCTGAGGAACTTCCTGTGCCTTTTTAGAATGGGGATGTGGAAGTAAGCATCCTCCAGGTCCAACGACGATAGGAAGTCGCCTTCCTCCAGCTGTCCCAGCACGTGCTGGAGGGTGACCATCCTGAATTTCTGCGCCTTGATGTATTTGTTTAACCGACGCAGGTCCAGGATGGGGCGCCAACCACCCGTCTTCTTTCTGACGAGGAAGTACCTCGAGTACACTCCGGAGCCCCAGAGCCTCCTGGGGACGAGCTCGATGGCACCTTTCTTGAGCATCGCCTTTACTTCCAACAGCAGTCGAGGGACGTGATTCTCCTACCTGGCCATGGGAGGAATGCGAGGGCACTTCTTTTGGAATTCCAGCGAGTGCCCGTTGGCCAGGGCGTCCAGCACCCAACGGTCGGTGGAGATGGACTCCCACACGCTGACGAACTTCGTCAGCCGGCCTCCCACCGGGGTGCTTCGGTGGAGACCCGACGGTACGGCCGGGTCAGTCTTGTTTGGAGGAGGCCTTGCTGCCTTGGCCTCCTTGACGACGACGGCGGGTTCCCCCTTGCTTGCCGCGACCTCTGTAGGCCTCCTGGGAAGAGGAGCAGGCCGCCTGGCGGTAAGCGGAGGAGCCACTGCTGGATCCTTTGGAGGCACCCTGTCTGCCTCCGGGGCTCCGAAAGGGCTGTCGCTGCTGAAGCACCCCAGAGGCCCGGGCCGTCTCCGAGTCGGTCTTGATAGCCTGTAGAGACTCATCCACCGCCTTACCAAAGAGGTTGTTGCCGTCAAACCGTCGAACGGCATGTCCAACACTCTAGTCTGGACGTCCTGGCAAAAGTCTGTCGCCTTGAGCCCTCCCCGTCGTCGGAGGCAAACTCCGTTGCCCAGTTGGCGAAATCCGGTATCAGCGATGTCCGTCGCCACCGTTATGGCGTGATCTGACGCCACCTCGCCCTCCTGCAGAATTTCTAGGGCCTCTGCCCTTTCGTCATCAGGCAGGAAATCTAGCAGGGGAGCTATCTTGAACCAGAGCTCCCTGTCGTAGCGGGCCACGATCGCTAAGGCATTGGCCGCCTTAATCGTCGTCGCCTCCGACGAGATGACTCGTCGTCCCATAGAGCTCAACTTCTTGCTCTCGCTGTCCGGCGGGGAAGTGGAAGTTGAAGCCGCCGTGCCCGCTGCCTTCTTCTTAGCCGCTGCCGAGACGACCGAGTCCGGCGTGGGCTGGGCCCTGAGGCACAAGGGGGAGGCATCGGGGACTCGGTACTTCTTCTCATACCTGTCCCTCTTGGCGGGTGTCGTGGCAGGGTTCTTGAGGACAGCAAGCCCCTCATCCCAGATGTCGGCGAGTAAAGGCACCGCGAGGACCGTCTTCCTCTTAGCCTCTCGTCGTTGGTACAGAAACCCCTCCTTTTTCTGTTCTTCAGGGCAGAGCTGGAAGAGCTCGGATGCCCTGGTTATCATGGCGTGGAAAGAGCCAACCTCGTCAGCTGGAGACGCCCGCGAGGGGGATGAGGGATCCACCGGTCTCGCAGACACGAAGGGCAGAGCGGGATGGACTCTCCTCTGCTTGTTCGGAGGGCTTCCCGACGGGGCTGACTCTGGCTCCTCCGTCGGGGTGCGTGGTAATCTCGTCCTTATCTCGGTACATAAGGATTGGATTGCCAACAAAATGGCCGCGGAGCTATCCTGGGGCTCGGGCAATGGCTGCGACGGACGGGATGGCCGCTCCATTGGGCCCTGTTCGTCGTCGCTATCTTCGATCACGTCAGCAGGGACCGTCCCCTGGGATTGAACCTTCTCAAACCTCTCATTGAGATTTCTGAACCTCTCGTTGAGGCCTATGGACCTTTCGTTGAGGCCCTTCTAGGTCTCCACCAGTTCCTCCTCAGAGGCTGATTCCGAGTCTGTAATGGCCACCGGCCCCCCACCCCTCTTTTTCAGCCGGGGGCTTCACGGGGGTCTTAGCGATGGGCTGGAAAGAGGATTCCCTCCGCGGCGGCAGGGATACTCTGGGCCCAGAGGCCGTTTCCATTGGCGTAGTCTCAGCCGGCTCCGCCAGGGTCGCAGTGACCACTTTAGTAGAGGCCTTAGCCGGGTGGATCAGAGCCCTCACCACCTTAGGTGCGTCCTGGGCCTTCGCCTTGGGGAGACGGTCAGCGCCTCGCTCCCCCTTCGAGATCGACCGGGTCCGCTCCAGCGGCCTACCCGGGTTCTCAGACTTCCTCTTCCCCGAACCAGAGCGCCTGCTCGTGGTCGAACGTGCCGGGGAAGTAGCGCCCTGCTTGGCAACCGAAGAGCCTGACCTTTCGGTGCTCCCGGAGCCCGCGGACTCGCAGTGCTTGGCCTTCTGTTGGGCCCCCGTGGCTGGGCCGCCCTCAAAGGACTTAGAAGCCCGCTCAGACTTCTTCTTCGCCTTCTCACTTGCTGTGCCCTTCTCCAGCTAGGTGGCGAGGCGGGAACGACTATCTTGTTTGGTCCTTTCCGAAAGGTTCTTGCAGAACGCGCAGTCCTTCTCCACGTGCGTCTTGTCCCCATGGAGGCAGTAGAGGCATTACGAATGCTCGTCCTCCTTGAAAACGTTATACAATCCGCATCCAGGGCAGTTCCTGAACAGCTTGGATCCAGGCGTCGAGCTACCCTTGTCCTGGGCCATGTCCGTTAAGGTAGGCCGCAGATCTTCCAGAATCCTCCAAGAAGTGTAAACTCGACGAAAACTTCACCCTTGAGGGGCGTAGAAGAATTCCGAAACGGGTCCCCGTTATCGGAAGTAGAAACGGTGGAGCATGAGGCTCGATTAAACCGAAAAAATGGGAAATTCTCCTGAAAAAGCGCGAAAACGCAGTAAAAAACTCGAGAGCTAAACACGAGGACTCCCAACACTTGAGCGTGCGGTAAAAATCTGAGGATGGCTGCCAGAGGCGGGGCTTACGGAGAGGGCAGTCATTGGCTGGGGGCAGAATGACCCAGAGATCAGTGATTGGTTACTGCTAAGAAAGACAGATCAGAAACTAAACTGATACTGATTTTTTCTTTACCGGGGATTCCCAGCTTGACGACGGGGAATATTCATGAGCATGTGAATCCATGCCAGACCCCATGCTGGAGAAACACTGCTTTTCCATCCAGCAATACGACAGTATTACCTGAGGGAACTCCCATGGATGAATGTATCCCTAGTCAAGTCGCTCCCTACCATGGTTCATCTGGGCCTGACTCTGTGGAAGAGGGCGTTGAAGATGCAAAGGGTCTGCGACCCTTACTCGGGACAGATCCCCCTTGCGGGACTAGTCGAGAGTCTGAGGGTGTCCCTGACCATCTACCGTACGCAGTGGGAGGACAAGGGAGTGGCACAGACCAGAGACCTTTGGAGAGAAGGACAGTGGGTAGATTTTCAGACCCTGATGGATGAGCAGGGCATACATAGCGGACAATTCCTATTGTACAATAGCATGATACAGAGGATCAAGAAGAGGTGGGGGACGCTGCCGGGCAAAGAAGATGGGGAGGGAGTGCTGGATGTGTGGTAGGATGTGTTGGAGGGAGGGCACACGATATGCAGGCTCTATGATCAGCTCCTGCGGGTTGACAAGAAACGGAGTTACCAACAAGAGGCAGATGGGAAGAGGAGCTCCACAAGACCTTCACGGACGAGGAGTGGAATAGGACCCTTCAATACACAAAAAAAGTCGCCAGAAATACAAGATTTAAACAAATGCAACTGCACCTTACTCATAGGGCGTACCTCACTAAGAGAATGTCGCACATGGGACAAGGGTACAAAATATGAAAGATGCACAGGTCCAAACTGGGGTGTCTGGTCTCTCTAAGTATCGCATAACAGCAGTATACCGCAATCCTGGGGATAGGGTGGACAATTTATATCACACCACAATCAAAGAGCCACAAGAATTACAATGGTATAGAGAGGTCTGGGTGGACTTGGATGGGGATGGGGGAATATACATGACATGCACACTTGAAGAATATGCTAGAAGAGGTCAGATCTTACGAAGTGTTGGTAGGGCTTGGATGCCAATAAAAAGGACTCTTGCATGGGACGAAGCAGTGCAGGAAGCAGAGTACTATCGGAGTTAATATAATTGTAAGGATTAGTTTGTTACTTTAGATGTAACGAAAGGGGGGAATATGAGGGAGCGAAGGGCCGTTTGGGCCCCCCTGTACATTCTATACGAAATGGACCACTTGCTCACGCACTAGCGGGGGACGCCTCCATTGCCCTTATGCTAACATCAGCATAGGTGGGGCTATTGCAAGATACACTTGGCTTCCATTTTGTGTGCCCCCCGACTCCATCTTTGGACTAGGCCGCACTCCAATACTACGAAAAAGCTTCTCTCCGCTCTGCAGCGATGTGCATAGCGTGCTAATGGCCCCCACCTTTTCTTCCACTGTCTGAAGCTTCACCAATCCCTTTCTCACGGATGCGCCAAGGATAATTGAAACAAATAACAAAATGTATCCTCTCACTCTTCCTCTGAGATCACTGTCCTGTGTGTGAACCGGCTCGAGTCCTGACTTGTAGCTCATCCATCTCCACAAACCTGTTCCTGCCCTCTTACCCTCGCTGTTGGAAAATCACTGCTAATGTAACCCTGTGCCCTCCTAAGGTATTCTCTTGATGTACCAGAAGTGTGACCCTGCTGTGTAGCCCACCCCAGAGTGCCCTCACTAAATCCAGACCTCTGTCGCAGTATATTGTGTCCTAAAATCAACATATGTCATTATACTCCCCACTTGCATTGATGTGCTAAGAGCCACACAGTCACCCAGGTTATCACGGAGGACAAGTCCCCTAAGCCCTGTACCTCATAAAAGTCCCAATGAAAGATGATGTAATCATGTGTATGCAATTTATACGTTGGCAAGATTTACTCAAAGGTATACCAGTGATTGCTGTTTATTATATGTCTAATGGTAGTTTCTCATGCCAGCATAGTTAGTGTCGACTCTATCTCGCAGTGACCTAACCCTTACCCCATCCGGACACAGGCAGCTGGACCTCGTGACACACACCCTCCCGCCAACTGGGCAGCCTATCCTGAGGAAGCAGCGCCTAAAGAGCCATATGGGACATCGCTCTCCAGCCAGTCATGTGCCAGCATTGTAACCTTTATTATGATGATGATATTTTGCTTTATAATCCTGTGTAATCGTAATGTTTGCCAGAGCATTCTCGAGGCAGCAGAGTTCTCTGGATGGCAATTCTACATAAAGGCTTGTTAACCTTGCAACCAGTTCTCTTAGTCTCATTCCCTACTGGGATGTGTCATCTATAAGTATGTCTTGGTACAACGGGAGTGAGCCTTTACATTAGCCATAGCAGCCCATGTTGCAAAGTGACAAGGTTTATGCTAGGGGACCTTTGTGGGCCATCCCCACCATGAGTAAAGACTTGTTTTGTGGTTGCTAGCCAAACAAAGTCCCTGATGATCTATTTGGCTGCAGTGGGCTTGCTGGTGCACAGTGCTGGGGAAAGCGGCATAATATCTCTACTCCTTCTCTAGCTGCCGCACTCTCTCTGTATGACCTCTGCAGTTCTGCTTGTGATGTACAGGTCATGTGAGGGTGCTGATGAATCGCAATACTGTGGGTTGCCTCTCAAAACTGCCATTACCTCTCTACGAAAGAAAGAGAAAACTGTACCAGGATTTTATTCCAGAGATATGGATCCCTTTCAACTCCCTCCAACCCTCTCTGGAGTAGGACTGGCTCTGACTTCATTCCTAGTAAACCTCCCATCCCAGACTGAGAGAGGTTCCTTTCCCTTTGTGACAAGGTCAGTTTGCTGACCTTGTCACACACAGCACTGTTGTGGCTCAGTAAGGGGATGTGCGGTTTGTGCATTAAGGAGAGTAGGGATACATTTTTCTTCCCTTCTGTCTGGTGGTTGGTGGCCTTTGCCTGTTCTCTGGGTAGCACAGCCTGGTGGTCCTCCTTCAGAGATACCCACCAAGATATTGCAGTTATTAGGAGAGGGAGCAACTCCTTCAACCTGATGAGAGCTTTGATGAATCAAAGGAGTTTGTCACCTCTCCCTGAGGGGGAGCCACCCTTTTTGGGACTAGGGAGGTGAGCCTGCTAAGTCTAATACCTCGTAGGGAACAGGGAAAGCGGGTTCTGTCTGGAGGTATTCCCTCCCCCTTTACAGGACAGGAAAACTCTAGAGATGGACCCAAGTCATCATCCCTTCCCCCAACCCCTAAGACCTTTACTCGCTATGAGGGAGCTGATCTGTATGATAATCTATTACCCCCTTTTGTAATGGCTTGTTTGGTAACTGACTCAATTATCTCCAGTCCTCCTCTGAGACCGCGGAAAAGTGGATGGCCTAGGCCCATGCAGGAGTGTCATGATAAGTGCCAATCAGAAAACACAGAGAGAAACCCGCAGAGATCAAGGGCACCGGGAGGACCACAGAAAGTGTGGCCGGGCAGAGAGAGAGTACACCAGACGTTGAGCTCCGACCTGCAGTCTGGCTGCAGGAATGCAGCAGCACGGACTGGACGAGTAGCCGTAAGGCCGGATCAGAGAAGCATAAGAGAATGAGGACTGACGTAGCACAAAGAGACCGACCCAAAGGGAAGCTGCAGCCACAACTCTGTGTGAAGCAAGCGAGAGATGACAGTGACCAACCCAGAACCCAGTTGACTAGTCGCACTGCACAGAAGAAAACCCAATTGAGAAAGAGTCTGAAGGGATACGAGCTGCCTTTTTGGAACTGTGCACACTGGTAATTGGCCTATGGAAGAGACAAAGGTGGGGGGGTCAGAAACCAGCCGCCTTCACTTTATTTTGGCAATGGCCCAAAATATGTCTTGGTTGTATTTATGTTTTTAATTCTCAAAAGTAGGGAGAGAAACTAGGTTAGAATAGGGTTTTGGACTAAGGACTTCATTTATGCAAGACATCCTGACAGCCACCCTTTTTCTTCTTAGAATACTGTTTTGAGCCTTAGGCTTAGGGAAAGGTTAGGCCTTTTTACGTTAAAGAAAGAATAAAAGAGCTCAGATAACCTGCCTCCTTGTCTATCTTCTGATTCTGACCTACCACATAGTCTTGGAAAATACTGTCTGGGAATGACCTGACTGCAGAACCCTTGTCTGGGTGAACCTCACCCCTTATTATACAGATAGAAGAGGAAGAAAGAAGGGGGTCAGGAGTTAGATGGAGAAGTGAGTCAAAGTGGGCGGGAGAATCAGGGAAGAAGGAAGTAGTGAGGGGAGAGGAACAGGAGGAGAGAGTGAGTAGAAGTTTAGCAGAGGGAGGAGGAAGCAGAGGAGGAGCTGGGAAATGAGAGAGCAGAGGAAAAGGAGGCGAGTGGGAGATCCATCAGAGCAGGGAGACAAGTAAGAGGGGGAGATGAGAAGGAAAAGGGACATAGGTGAGGGGATGGTCAAGCAGAGAGCACATAAGAGGAGAGTGAAGAGAGAAAGGAAAGAAAGAGTGGGAAAAGAGGAGGCAGTGGTAGAGATGAGAGGGAAGCGAAATGTGTGATATGTGCATGTGTCAGCATTGTGTGTGCAGTGCAGTGTACCAATGTGTGCATGATAAGATGTTCTGTTCATGGCAGGGCTGTGTGCAAATTGTATAGTGGTGCATTTTGTGCATTGTGTTGTGTGTGTGTGTGTGTGCCATCTGAACTGTTTGTTGTGATTAATCCTTAGATGTCGTCACTTTTCCCGAGGGGAAGCCCCTTCCCATGAGGCTGCTACCCGATAGTCCCCCTTGGGGTGATACTCAGCGGGACGATCTCATGGGGAGAAACTCCCCCTCTACGGACAAGGATGACTATCTAGGGAGAACGCAGTACAACACCCCTCACCCAACACCCTACACATCTCCCTACTATGTAGAGCCCAATAACTTACCTATCCATGTATCCCGGCAAACCAGAAGATTGTAGTAGACTCAGGTAAAACTGCATGCATGGAAAACTGACAAAACTAAAAGTAGTGAGACAAGGACTAACGTTACGCAAGGGCAGGACAAGCGCTATAATAAGAAAACTGAAGAAGGACTCAGCGGCCCTCATTACAACACCGGCGGTAACCAATGGCGCTATTAGCACCATGGTTGCTGCCGGTATTGTAACGAGTCCACCATGGTGCAATGGGGAATTACCACCCCAATCCAAGGTTGGCGGGGCGGTAATTCCCCATGCACCATTGGCCCTTCCCCATTCCCATTTTTGTCCCATAAGGCTCAATGGGAATGGGGAAGGCGGTAATTACGGTACCGCAAATTGCGGTACCGTAATTACCTTCAAGGTCCCTTTGCGGGTCCCTACTGTAACGGCTGGTCGAGACCAGCCGTTAAGGTCGGGAGCCGCAAAGGGACCTTGTAATTAGGCGCTAAGGGGTTAACGGCACCGCAGCCTTTTACAGCGCCGTTAACCCCTTAGCGCCAGGGTCGTAATGAGGCCCAGCATCTTCTATCGCGGAAGTCAGGAGTCTGTGACAGCTACCTGGGAGATTCAAACCGGGAGAAGGGAGCGAAAGGGTGGTACGTCGCTGACGCAGAAGCAGCTGAGGAGCAAGCAGAAGGCAGACTCCTACCAGGATTGCAGACGGACTGGTGGCCCCACACCTGGTATGAAGTGGACAGTTGGGTCCAAGTCAGTACTGTTCCAGAGAAGGGAACGAGAGGGCGAGATGTTGCCGACACGGATACAGCAAGGCTTGAGGAGCCGCTGGAGAATGCCGGTCAGAATAAGAGAGGATCAGAGAGGCTGGCGAGAAGAACGACGAAACCTGGGAGAGCTGGTGACGCGGCGAGTTTGGAAAAGGTAACAGGAGCAAGATAGACCCGGCAAGGTGGAGTGGAGAGCCAAGCATAACTTCAGAGACAAAATCCCTAGCGGCAGTTGAAACAGAGATACCACTGACCACCAGAAAAAGGTCTTTGACCCACACAGAAGCCCAGAGAAAGTCATACAGAGTCTCACTCATGCTGTGGTCAAATAAAGCCACAGACCACCATGCAAGGGTCGAGGACCCAAACCCAGAAACATAACGCAAGTCATCTTCGTGGCAGTATCTGGCAGGAAAGCAACCCGGGTCTGCCCAATTCATGTAGTAGAAAGATACGGGTCTGGGACCCCCCCACACGGGAAGGTCAGTGCAAGTCATCTTCCTCTAGGCAGTACCTGGCAGGACAATGAATCAGGTCTGCCAGAACAAAACAGTAGAGGGTTGAACTGTGAAAGCAAATATACAAGAAGCCAAGGGAAGGGAGTCACTCCCATTGGTGTTGTGAACTGTGAAACCAAGTGTACAAGAGAACCAGGGAAAGGGAGAGATTTCCTCTAGTGTTGTGAACTGTGAAATAACCGTGAGAAAGGCCAGGGGAAGTGAGACATTCCCCCTGGTGTTGTGAAATATAGCCAAGAAAGAGCATGAGAAAGGCCAGGGAAATGAAAACATTCCCCCTGGTGTTGTGTACTGTGTAATAAAGCCAAGAAAGAGCCTGGGAAAGGCCACGGAATAGGAGACATTCCCCCTGGTGTTGCGAAGTGTGAAATATGGCCAAGAAAGAGCATGAGAAAGGCCAGGGGAAGGGAGACATTCCCCCTGGTGTTGTGAACTGTGAGAGCAAAGGGAAGGAAGGCCAGGAGAAGGGAGTCATTCTCCTGGCAGTTGAGCTTGTACAGAGGATCAAACCAATGATCCAGGGGAAGGAAGTCAATCCCACTGGGATAAAGAAATATTGAACTTTCTGACACAGAGCGTTGGGGGATCGATTTTCTTTGAAATCGGGGGAAGGGAGTCATTCCCCCCTGGTGAGGAACTTACAACTGGAACTGAGCCACCCAGTCAAGGAGGAGGGAGTCATTCTTCTGGATCCGGAATATTGGCACAACCTTTTAGTTTAGTTATAAGGTTAAGGGACAGAGATGAACAAGTTACTTACCAACTGTAACGTTCTTTCGATTGGATGTTCCTCCCACGTATTCCTCATCTTAGATATATCCTTACCTTTAGGTTTTGTCTCGGAAATGTATTTCTCTTTCTCCAGCAGAGGGCGCTCCACTCGAGGTCGCGGCGTCGATGTCCCTCGGTGGCATCGGTCGAGTATCGACGTCATCCCTCGTATAAGAGCCTCGAGCGCGCCCGTTGGCCTCAGTTCTGTTTTTTCGTATAATATAGTCCATGGATCTTACTTCGTTTAAGGTATGCCTCTTTTGACCCAAGCCCTAAAAGAGTTTAGAGTGTAATACATGTAAACTGTACTGTGGGGTTAGGATGGGAGGGTCGATGAGGAATACGTGGGAGGAACATCCAATCGAAAGAACGTTACAGTTGGTAAGTAACTTGATCTTCGAATGGATTGTGTCCTCCCACGTATTCCTCATCTTAGATAGACTCCCAAAGCAGTTTTATCTCGGAGGTGGGAGTACAGTATCCTTTTTTAATCATGTACAGAATGTAGTACAGATTTTGCAAACAGACCTCCTTGAGAAGAAGTCGAGTCCAATGCATAATGTTTTATAAAGGTGTGCATAGATGACCATGTGGCTGCTGCACAAATATCTTGCACAGGGACACCACTTTTTAATGCTGTATGCCCCTGGTGGAATGAGCTCTTAGTCCATCAGGTGGTTCTTTTCCTGCCAATCTATAACATTCTGTTATGGCTAAGATTATCCATCTGGATAAAGTTTGTTTTGTTACCGGAAGGCCCAGTTTACGTCTGGTGTAACCCACGAAAAGTTGATCACACTGGCGAATCTTTGCAAATCTAGAGATGTAAAAACTAAGAGCTCTCCTGGGATCTAGTCTATGAAGTCTTTCCTCTTCCTTGCTTGTATGAGGGGGAGGATAAAACGTAGGCAAAGTTATCTTTTGTGACAGATGAAAATCCGAAACAATTTTTGGCAGAAAAGAAGGTTTAACCCTAAGAACTACTTATAAAAGATGGTGTGAGGAGGGCCGCTCGAAAGCGCCTGCAACTCACTTACCCTGTGCTCTTATGTCAATGCTACAAGAAGTATTGTTTTTAACGTAAGGAGCCTTAGTGGGCAAGAATGTAAAGGCTCAAATGGAATACATGTGAGAAATTTTAAAACTAGATTTAGATCCCACACCGGAACCTGGAAAGGTACTGGGGGAAAGACATTATTTAAACCTTTTAGGAATTGAATAATCAAGGGTATCTTAAAGTAAGATTCTTCTTCAGAAGAGCGCTTAAAGATGGATAGCGCTGCTAAATATCCCTTTATTGTCCCAACCTGGAGCCCCAGATTGGCCAAATGTAATAGAAAAGATAAAATTGTGGGGATATTACACTGAAAAGGGTCCACATTCTTTTCTCTGCACCAGCTGCTGAACTTGTTCCAACGACACTGATACAGAGACTTAGTTGCTGGCCTTCTGGCCGAAAGCAAAATCTCCATCACGTCATCCAGAAGGTCCCAATCCTTGTATCTCAGCCTTTCAGAAGCCATGCGTGAAGGTTGAGTGTGTTGACCTCCGGATGGAGAACATGACCTTCCTGTTGCGAGCGAAGATCCTCTCTTCTTGGAAGACGTATTGGAGGGCAGATGGACATGTCGAGAAGGTCCGGGTACCACGTTCTCCTGGCCCAATCCGGAGCAATTAGGATCATGGTTTTCCCGAACTTTCTCAACCTCCTGATCACTTGAGGGATCACAGGGATTGGAGGAAACGCGTACAGTAGTTGGAACTCCCATTCCACCACGAACGCATCCCCCAGAGCTCCTCTCGGGGGAAATTCCCTTGAGCAGTACAGTTCGCACTTCCGGTTGACCCTGGTCGCGAACAGATCTACTTGAGGGGTTCCCCAAATGGCGAAGATCTCTTGAATGACTTCCTGAGCTATCTCCCACTCGTGAGAGACTGTGCTCTGCCTGCTCAGAGCGTCCGCTGTTGTGTTTCGCTCTTCGGCTAGATGAATTGCCGATAGAGAGATCCCTTCTTGTATTGCCCAGAACCAGAGTTGCATCTCCTCTCTGCACAATGGTAGTGACCCTACTCCTCCCCTCTTTTTGAGGTAGTACATGGCCACTGTATTGTCTGTCATTATCAGAACATTCTTTCCCCGTACAGAGGGCAGAAAGGCCTTCAGCGCTAGTCTGATTGCCCTCAACTCCAGAGGATTGATATGTAGTTTGGACTCCGATGGAGACCAACGTCCGCTGATTGTCAGGTCACTGATGTGGGCTCCCCACCCCGTGAGTGAGGCGTCCGTCACTACTGTTATCTCCAGCCATGGTTGCCAAAAAGATTCTCCGCTGAGGATATGATGTCTGCAAGCCCACCATTGTAGATCCTGTGCTACTTGGGCTGGGACCTGCAGTAGATCTGACATTTCCCCTGAGAACTGGGACCATTGAGTTCTGAGAGACCATTGAAGAGATCTCATTCTCAATCTGGCTTCTGGCACCAAGAAAATGCAGGATGCCATCAGACCGAGCAACCTGAGAAAATCGAAGGCCGGAAGATGCTGGGCATTTTGAAACTTTGTCACCATCTGCAGAATGTGGTGAGCTCTCTCTTCGGGAGGCGAGGCTTTGCCCGAACATATATCCAGGACTGCTCCTATAAATTGGAGCTTCTGTGATGGTATCATGTTAGATTTTTTTAAATTCAGAGAAAAACCTAGTTTGTGAAGGAAGTGACAAGTCTTGCACAGGTGATCCAGGGCTTGTTCTGGAGAACGTGCTCTGATCATCCAATCGTCCAGATAGGGGTAGACATGAATCCCCCCTCTGAGACTCGCTGTCACCACCACCATCAACTTGGTGAAAACTCTTGGGGCGGAGGTCAACCCGAATGGCAGAACTCGAAACTGATAGTGAGAATTGCCAATCGCGAACCTCAGGTACTTTCTGTGCTTGAGATGATTGGCACATGAAAGTAAGCATCCTGAAGGTTCAATGATACCAACCAGTCCTGTAGTTTGAGAGCCTGAAAGATGTGAGAAAGTGTGACCATCTTCAATTTGTCCTTCCTTGGGAACTTGTTCAAGTTTCTCAAGTCCAAGATGGGTCTCAGTCCTCCGTCTTTCTTTGGAATAAGGAAGTATGGGTAATACCAACCCTTGTTCCTCTCCGCTACAAGTACATGTTCTATTGCACCTTTCTGTAGCAGGGTTCAAACTTCCTGCAACAGGAGCGGATCCGGATGCTTGGCAGAGTTGTATTCCGGAGGATGATTCTGAGGTTTCTTTAGAAAAGGAAGGCAATAACCTTGGGATCCTGTTTCCAGTGCCCAAGCATCTGAAGTAATGCCCCGCCATTCTTTCAGATGCTGTGAGATCCTGCCTCCCACCGGGGTCTTGTGGGTCAAAACCTCAGAGTGGTTTTGCGGCAGCTGCAGCAGCGGCTAATGGTACAGATGCCGTTGCTGGGGCTGATCTAGCACTTTTTCCTCTTCCCCGAGGAAATTTTCTTTGACCTCTTTGATTGACCTGCCTTCTTCTTTTTCCAATTGAGGAATAATAGCGAAATGGACAACCCCTCCAGGAAGATGAACCTGTGTAGGGGCGTTGCTGAGGTTGTCTTATAGCAGCACTTAGAGATTTTGCTGCCGCTTTGGAGGTCTGTAGCTTCTCCAAACTTTCGTCTGCCTTGCTACCGAACAACCTCGAGCCATCAAAGGGCATATTAAGAAGTCTGGATTGCACAGAAGGAGCAAACCCAGATTTTCTTAGCTACGCAAATCTGCATAGCACTGTGCTAGTCGCCATGGACCTGCTGATACTGTCAGCTGTGTCCAGTCCTGATTGAAGGCATTCTCCCGAAGCCTCCTTTCCATCCCTTATAATAGCTAGAAAGCCATCAAGTTCTCCGCCTTCTGGGATGTGTTCAGCTGCCGCTGACATACAGTCCCACAGGGTATAAGAGAACCTTGCTAAAGTAAAGGTTACATTAGTAGACTTCAAAGCCATACTACCCGATGTAAAGATGTTCCTGGACCATGCATCCACTTTCTTATCGTCCCTATCTGGAGGTATTGTAGGGTATGCTCCATTTTTTGTGGAAGTAGCTGCCTGTACTACTAAGCTTTCCGGAGATGGATCTTTACTGAGGTATTACGGATCAGATGTTCAAGGTCTATACTTTGCCACAAACTTTCTCTTCACAGCCCCTATGGCTTCAGGATGTTCCCATGCAGAACTAACCCTTTTTTGTAATGCAATGTGAAAGGGTAAAATGGGGTCTTGTTGGGGTGTTCCATATAATATATCTGTCATGTCATCATCATGATTGACTGGTGAACTCCTACCCCACCCCATAAATTCTGTAACTCTGCCCATGAGTCTTCTATAACTCGTATCCACTTGTTCTGATGGGTCTGGTTTGTCAAATTCATACTCTGGAGAAGTATCCAGGCCACTTGCTGTTTGCAAACATTCTTGCAAATCTTTCATTTTTGATTGAGGATCAATTAATTCCTCTGGGACAGATCTTGTACCATATCTAACACCAGCAGAGGTCCCTTCCTCTTGTTCTGATGAATCTCCCTCATATATGGATGACATGGTCCTTAAAAACTCATGTCGACTCTCAGGTTGAAAAACCTTTTCAGGCATTACAGGTCTTTCCTTCAATAGAGGTTTGGGGGTCGACGAAGGCGTCGATGGCGCCGAAGTCTTAATCACTTCCTTCGATATCGTTGAAGGAACTTTCGACGATCTCGACGTAATCGTCGAGGAAGCCGTGGAAACCATCGAAGGAACCTTTGTGGTCTTCGAGCGCGAGCTCGACGTAGCTTCCTTTGAGTGAGTTGTCGACTCGAGGAGCTTCGAAGTCTTCGACGGCGTCGATGTAGACTTCGATGGCGTATGATCTTTCGACGCCATTTTGTTTCCCTCTGCCTTTGATTTATGCACCGAAGGATCTGTCTTACGAGGTGATCGAGAAGAATCTCTCGATGACGTTCTCGACGTCTTTTTATGAGCCTTTCTTGTTTTGGACCTTCCTCTGTCACCTTTTTCGTGAGCAGGAGCATGGTCTTCTTTAGCTATTTTTGAGGGTGTCTGGGCCGCGTTCTCAAAAATGTTTAACATGGATACTCGAAAGGCTTCCCATTTTCTAGGAGAGTCATGTTTGGATGGGCATGTTGTAACCTCTTCTGAAGATGTCGAAGAGGATGAAGGAAATCGATGCTGTCTTTTCTTCGCCTTCTTAAAAGACGAAGAAGATTTCCTCAATCTACTTCTCGAATGTCTTTTACGATGAGATTTAGAAGACTCGTCCGAGTCTTTCTTTTTTAAAGTAGGCTTCAATAAACCCTCCCCCATCGCCAGTTTACCTCTACGCTCTTTTAGGGCTTTGTGGGTCATCGACTGGCACGAACCACAGTCTTCCGTTCGGTGGTCGGGGCCGAGCCACCATAGACAGTTCTTATGTGGATCCGTCAAAGACATTTTCTTTTCAAATCTTAGGCATTTTTTAAAGCCTGTCTTCGGCGTGGAAGGGTTCGAATACGACGACATTGCTTTTTGTCACGAAATACTGAAGCGCCGTTTTACTCGATCCGAAACGAAGCTAACGGAAAAACAGACCTGAGGCCAACAGGCGCGCTCGAGGCTCTTATACGAGGGATGACGTCGATACTCGACGGATGCCGCCGAGGGACATCGACGCCGCGACCTCGAGTGGAGCGCCCTCTTCTGGAGAAAGAGAACAAAAATTCCGAGGCGAAACCTAAAGGTAAGGATATATCTAAGATGAGGAATACGTGGGAGGACACAATCCTTTTGAAAGGGGCATTTTGACACCGGTTGGTGGACTCTTTAAGTTACAGAGTCATCCTGACGGACCCATTAGCATTTTAGTTGAGACAGGGAAATCTCTCATAGCTGTAGGGAAAGATAGGTTTTCTCTTTATTTTTACATTAAATAAAAGTCTATAGAAATCATGATCCACCTATGTGTCAGTCTCCTCCTTCTGCACCCTTACAGTGCATGATGTGCAACATTTGATATGTGCAGTGTGTTGTGTTGGGCAATTTATCAAGACTACACAGACAGGGCACTGACACAGACTGCTTATATTTTTATTAATAATAAAATGGTTGTTGCGACTATTTAGGATTTTCAACAAATCATTTACATTTTATTACACAAGTATCCTGTATATCAAAACACATCAGCAGCTCATAATTTTGTGTGATATAATGCTGCCAATATATCTATTATGCAAGCTAATAGGACTATGACTACTGTATGCCATTTTAAGGATAAGACAAGACTGCGTTTTAGTAATCTGCTGCATTGCTGTTGTATACAGGTTCCATTGAACCCATGTAGCAAATACACACCATTCAAAAATCCATACCTTCGCACTGCCCCACTAAGTCAACGCAGTGAAATATGAAAGTCATATGTCTGTGCAGGGACATCACATACCAGCGCACTATCTTCAGAGCTGTCCAGGAAAGAAATGCTGGTTGGTTCGCTCATCACACTGCCTCCTAACACAAGCTCACTGCCTAACTTTCTTTCAAAACACGGAAAAAACTCATAGACGCCCATATACACCTTTTTCATGAGTGACTATTAACCAAGGGAAAACATTCCACACCAGGTTCAGATCTCATCATAGACAACTCGAGCTTCGCTCTGGTTGTCTTTCAGATGCAACTCTGGACCCTTCTGCAGTATATTTTCCGAAGTTGATAGTCACCCATTTACAAGTCGATATTTTGTGTTTTAATGGTTTTTACCCAAAATAAGTGGATTGATTGAAAAAGAACGCCAACGCCTTCTACTGCTACACATCACATGCCCACCCAGGATCTAGAGTGAAAGATATGTAATATAGGAAGTCTGCATATAAAACACGGTGACGCCTAGGACTTGAACATAAAACTTTCAACCGCCCAGAGTGCTAAAATAATTAAAAGCCGCCAGAAATTCCCAAGATGAAAGTGCCAGATCTAATATTTAAAATGGAGCCCCATTCTGATTTATTATTTTAGTAGCTGAAGATGTTTCATCTTTCGATTAGAATGCACTGCTCAATGAAAACAAAACAGCAATGAGCAACCATAATTACCTCGTATTGCCTGAAAGTTTGATGTCAGCACAAAGAGTTTGATGAGCTTGAGGCTCACAAATGTATAATCATGTTCCCAGATGACAGCTGGAATTAACAACAGTTTCCCATAACTGGATAGCAGAAGTGCTTTCAAGAGGAAAATGGAATCCAATTTTGTGTCCGTAGTCTTTTGTGTCATGGGCCACAGGGCAGCAAAGATGCCTACAAAAAAGGCTGCCAGCTCTGTGAAGAAAGAAGGAAACAATACTGGATTAGATATGCAGTTTTTTTAACTTAAAATGGACAGTATTGAGGATCATTGGTTTTATTTTGGAACACTATTTGTATCTGGACACCAATAATTTACTTCACTTTACTTTTATTATTTGTATAGTGCAGCAATGGACCCGGGGGCATAAAGGCGCTGACAAACAAAAAGCGGAGGGACAACAAAAGCTTGCACAGAGAGTGCCGGGTCGGGGGGCGGGTGGATTCTGAGAAATCAGTCAGGAAGTAAATTTAGGCAAACAGCCAGGTTTTCAGTTTTTTATTAAATGTCTCAAGCTTGGTCTGAAACCTGAGATCAAGCGGGAGATCATTCCACGGCACTAGGGCAGCCACTGATAAAGCCCCTTTTTCAGTCTTCTTGGATCTACATATTGGGATCACTAATAGAATAAGGTTATTGCATCTGAGGGCTCTGCTCGCAGGCTTATTCACAATGAGTTCCTTCAGATAGCTCGGCATGATACCCAGTGTGAACTTATATGTGATCACGAGGAGGTGGAAACGAATTTGCGCTTCCATTGACAGCCAATGCAAGGCTCTTCTAGTCTCAGAGACGTGATCATGTCTGGATAGGCCCATTACAACCCGCGCGGCCCCATTTTGTAAAACTTGAAGCCTGTTAGTTTCTGCTTTGCTGAGACCTGTCAGTAGACTACAACAGTAATCTAGTTTGGAACCCACAATGGCTCTATCTAGAGTCTGAGCATTTGCCTGTGTTATGAAGGGGCGCAAATGAGCAAATCATTTTAGGTAATACGTGGCAGCCGAGACCAGGCTCCCCATATCGGCCTTAATGGAAAGATGCTGATCAAAAGTAACCCCAAGAGATTTAACTTTTTAAGTGCAATGATCTTCACATCGCCTAATTGGAAACCCTCATCGGCCGAGCCCAACTTGGCTAATATGGATTGCGTACCAACAATCAAGAGTTCGGTCTTGGACCTATTAAGTGCCAGACCATTCAAAACCATCCAATTTTCGAGGCTAGCATACGCTTTATTAAGGTTTTCTTCATCTTGGATGTGAGAGCCCGACAGTGGGATAATACACTGCGTGTCGTCTGCAAAATTGGTAAACCAAATCCCTTCCTGCTCCAGCAATGCAAAAAAGGGAGCCATGAAAATATTACATAAACATGGAGAAATGTTCGACCCCTGAGGGACGCCGAATTTGATCGGTACAGCAACAGCCTCTGCTGTCTCGGAGCAGACTCTACTAGCTCTATTATTGAGAAAGGATGCAACCCAGCGAGACGCAGCTGGGGAAAGGTTTGCCACTTCTTCAAGCCTGGAGACCAATAAAGCATGGTCTACCAGGTTGAAAGCAGCGGAGAAATCCAAGAGCATTAGCATAGAGGATAGCCCTTGGTCCATACACGCACGGAGCCTAGATTTCAATTCCAATTGCCCCGTCTCTGTGCTATGGCCTTCTCTGAATCCCGATTGTCTGCAATTCAGGACAGGAACATTATTAAGATGTTGGGCCACTTGCCTATATGCTACTCGATCTGGGATCTTCAGCAGGAATGCTGTATTTGTGATAGACCTTTAGTTTAAGGGCTCTCCCGTGGGAAGACCCGTTTCTTTCAGTAAGGGGGTCACGCAAGCATGTTTAAGATTAATTAAAACTGTTTCTGAGATTCAGCTGCTGCGAGGTGTCAGCACATATACTCATTAGAGTAACATGTTTGCACTATACTTTTCAGCATCTAGCATTATGAAAGGAGGGCATGATTAGCAAACATCACTTTTAGAGACAGAACTACCCGAATCATTTTACATTAAAAATAAAAAGCACATTCTATTTCACCCTCACTGATAACATTTCATCTCACCTGGGTGGAGGATAGGGCTCCATAAAAGGAGTGGGCTGCAAATTCACATGCATCTCCACAACAGCATAGAATTTTAATGTCGGTAGAGATGCTGGCATCTCTATCGATTCGGTTTGTTTTCTGCCTACACTGAGCATCATGCTGCTGAACAAAAAACCTTTGAAATACTTCACTGTCCTATAACAACAAAGTCCTGAAACCAAAATGTTTCTTTGTCCTCCTTCAAATTCGAGGACTATGTGTGTGTAGGGGGTGTAAGGAAGGCATGGTATCAACAGTAAAACAGAAACAAGTGACCACCATTCAAGGGTGTTTATTGAACTTTTGCAAGGGTGTGATGTACGCCTATCCAAACCTAAATCTACAGATGGGAGCAAGCTACGCCCATCGAATAATAATGCAGTACTAGTGAAGTTTTGTCAAAATAAAAGGGCCTATACTAAAAAAAGATTGCCAATCCTTACCGCTAATTTACAAATGGTGTGGGGTAGTGTTCATGTAAAAGAAAGGAGAGTTCACAAAATGATATGTCAGAATGTTCGGCCCGTTGGCCTCTCTTCCCCACTTTTCAAGCACGGGGCAAGGTGGATCACTCAAGCAAAGCACACACTCTGGCTTCTGCGGCACGAGTACACAGTTACATTACCAGCATCAGGACCTTCTGTGTCCAAGTCTCTTCACTTCTTAAAAAGTCTCTTGATTAGGAGGGCCTGATGTACAAAAAGAACAAGATGCAAAAGTTTGTTTCTTTTTACAAGTATTCAATTTGGGTGTTCACCCTGTATCTGCCTCAGACGCGTTCAGATCCCTTTCAAAAAGAAAAGTTCAACGCTGGATCCCCCTCTTCTGGGCTCAGATCCCCTTATTACAATGTTTAGAGAATATCCCCCTCAGCCAGGCTCAGATCCCTTTCAATTACCCAATTTGTCTCCCTCAGCTGGGCTTGGACCAATTGCAGTATACATTAAACCATCGAAGACTTTTGAATGTGCACAGGGTTTAGCTTGACCCGTTGCAGGACCACTTTAATCTCAAGATTCCCTTTTTCTCACACTTAGCATCAGTTGGATACCTAACAGAGACGTTTGAATGAGCACCCAGATGGTGCCGGATAACTTGGTCGACGGTATCTTTTCTTGGCCTCCCAAAGGTCAGCCACTCCTTTGGTTTTGAATTATTTTCGCGTAGCTCGTCACATACGTCTCACACACTGTTCTCTTTAGATATCTTCATACAATGTTGTTGCATGCAACCTTGGTTCAAAACACAGGTAGGTTTGGTATCAGTCTCTCTGACTCACCGGCTCTGCTGTCTTTACTGACACTGCTTTGTTGTAGGAGCCAAGAACAGTACCACAGTGGCAATCGCTCCTCCCCGCCTTGGTTATTGACGGGGGAGCCCCGGGTAAATCCGACACACTTTGCAGGTTTGATCAGCTTTAGTTCCTGGTCTTAGATTTCTTACTTTCCAAGGTTCACAAAAGTAATGGGCCCTCATTACGACACTGGCGTTGGACCATGGTGCTAATAGCACCATGGTCCATGCCGGTAACTTACCGACTCCGCCATGGCGGAATGGGGAATTACTGCCCCATTCCGAGGTTGGCGGGGCGGTAATTCCCTATGCCGCCATGGCCCTTTCCCATTCCCATTTTTGCCCCATAGGGCTCAATGGAAATGGGGAAGGTGCTAAGTACACTGCCGCAAATTGATTCACCGTACTTAGCACCAAGGTCCCTTTGCGGGTTGGTTTTTAACGCCTGCAAAAAGCAGGCGTTAAAGTCTCTAACCCGCAAAGGGACCTCGTAATCAGGCGCTAAGGGATTACCGGTACGGGTACCCTTACCGGTACCGGTAATCCCTTAGCGCCAGGGTCGTAATGAGGCCCATGGTCTTTAAAGGTCAAGGGCACTTCCTGTAACGCTCACCTGATTCCCGCAGAGGCGCCGGTCTTGACTGGGTGAATGCCGTATCTTCAAAGGTGATGTGTAACACACGGTTGGCTCTTTGGGCTGGACCTCTGTGCACTGTATGTCTGACTTGAAGAGTAAGATGTCTGCAGATAGAAAATATGGGATTAATGAACTGGGGTTATTGGGTGCCTCTCTCCTCTTCCCTTTCTCTTCTCCTGTAGAACCCCAAAGGTTAACGCCCTCACCTTAGGTAAGTGAACGCCGAGCTCTCCATCTGCCTCGGGGCAGGGTGCCGTAACCAGTTTCTTCACTGGATAAGGGTGCAGGCCTCTTGACCTCAGAGGACTGCTGTCCGTCGTTAACTGCACGAACGGTAAGTTCTGGGCACTTCAAATGTCTTAAAAGTCTTTTGTAATGATATCTCTTGTTTTGCAGGGTTCCGGCGATGGCGGATGGCGGGCTGATGAGAGTTGAGGATCGAACCCGCGTGAGGAATAGAAGCGCCTGGAAGCACGTAAGTAAGCGCTTGTAGCCTGCTTCACGATGCGCACTAACTGTCCCTTTTATCTTGCAGGTACAAGTTCGGAGCTTTAGAGAAGCTGAAGGGTGCTGGAATACCCACTGGATTCGGCGTGGGAAGGAGTAATGGCACGTGAGTAATAAAGTTGCCCAATGTCTTTAAACGCACCTTCTTTTGTCTTTCAGATGCGGGATGCAGCGCCGAAGGCCTCCGGAGCGTGCGAAGAGCTGGTAAGCTTTTGTCTTTCAGATGCCGGAATGCAGTGCGAAGACCTCCGGAGCATGCAAAGAGTAGGTAAGCCTTTGTCTTTCAGATGCCGGAATGCAGCGCGAGGCGTTGGTGACAGCCGATGGACCAGGTAAGTGAAGCGCTGTCACTGAAGACCGTAATGCTAACCTGTTCTTTCTTGTCTTTATAGGTGTTGCTGAAGACTGGATTCAGGATGGTAAGCCTTTTTCCTTAGGCCCAGGATCAGATGCAGAAGACACGATGAGCGTTCTGCTGCAGAGGATGCAGAATAACACAAAGCAAGATTCATCCATCGGGTGTGGTTTAAATAGCCTCCTGTAGTGCTTAGGTGTCTCCTTCCACAGCCACGCCTAGGTAAGAAAAAGAGTTCCTGCTTTCCAGAAGAGTTCCAGTGTTCTGAACCTAGGGAGTGGCTCCTGCCCCACCCAACAGGAAAAGTAGTCCCAAACAGAAGAGGATCAGGGGTTCAACTGGCAGGTAAGTAAGCAGCATGGTCTGCTGCAGGTAAGTCCACCCAAGCATTATGAGCCCGGCGCTTCCAGCGCTGGGACTGGGCATCTTTATGAGCCTGGTGCCACTGGCGCCAGGACAGGGTCCAAAAGGTCCCAATTGGGACTGGCTGGCACTCGGAACCGGGGGTTATGGGTCTGCTTCCAAGGGAGTCGGGCAAGTCCTGATCTTTTGGAAGCAGAGATCATGACAGCACCCCCCCTCAAGGCCCCTCCCAAACCGGGCTTCTCCGGGGGTTTGGGCTTGTTAGGAAATGTTTGATGAAATCTTTTGATTAGACGAGGCGCGTGGACATATTCTGCAGGTTCCCAGGATCTTTCTTGGGGACCGTACCCTTTCCAGTCAATCAGGTAAAATAGTTTAGATTGGGAGATCTTGGAATCCAGGATGCTTTTGACTTCAAACTCGAGTTCTCCATCAACTAGAATAGGTTTTGGAGATGTAGTTAGTCGGGTTTGAGGTTGCACGGGTTTTAATAGAGAGACGTGGAAGACCGGATGTATCTTCATGTGAGGGGGCAAGTCCAACTTGACCGCTACTGGATTTACTATGGTAGTGATGGAATAGGGACCAAGGTATCTTGGGTTGAATGTGCGTGGTCCTTTTAGAGGTAGATATTTGGTGGATAACCAGACTTGATCTCCTACTTGATATTGGGGGGCTTCCTTCCGATGTTGGTCTGCTCCTTTCTTGTATTGTTCTTTAGCCCTTTGAAGGTGAGAAACGGCTTCCTTAAAGGCTTGGGTGATTGTAGAATGAGGTGGTCTACTGCTGGTGTTCCAAGATCTTGGAGTGGATCCAACTCCGAGGATCGAGGGTGACTACCGTATAAAAGAAAAAACGGGGTCTTCCCAGTTCCCGAGTGGACAGAGTTATTGTAGGCATATTCGGCTATCCAAAGGATATCTTTCCAAGTTTTTTCAGTTTGTTGTAGCATGCAGCGCAAATACTGTTCCAGAGTTTGATTGGTCCTCTCGGTTTGTCCGTCGGTTTGAGGGTGGTGGCTGGTCGAAAGTCTCACATCAATTTGAGCCGACCGACAGCAACTTCGCCAAAAATGAGAAATAAATTGACTACCTCGATCCGAAATTAGAACTGAAGGAAAACCGTGCAGTAGAAAGATGTTTTCGAGAAATTCTCGGGCCAGAGTTGCTGCTGTTGGTAAGCCTTTGAGTGGAATGAAATGCGCCATCTTGGAGAATAGGTCCACGATTACTAGGATCGTATTGTATCCGGAGCATGGAGGTAGATCGGTGATGAAGTCCATAGAAAGCGTATGCCAAGGGCGAGGCGGGATGTCAATAGGGCGTAAGAGGCCGGCTGGTTTTTCCTTTTGACTCTTGTTTTGGGCGCATACTCCACAGGACATTATAAAATCTCTGATATCTTTTTTCCAAGACGGCCACCAGAAGTAGCGCTTGATCTTTTCCGAGGTCTTGGTCATACCGGGATGTCCTTCCATTAAAGAATCGTGATAACAAGAGATTACCTTTTTCTGTAAATCTGTGCTGGGCAGGTATAACCGTTCTTGGAAATATAATAGGTTGTCCTTCACCGTAAAGTCCTTTCCCTGCAGATGCCAATTCTGTATGTCTGCTGGAGTTACCAGTAGCCTGGCTTTATCCTTAACTTCCTCTATGGATTGTGTGGCGATTACACCTAGAATTCTTTGTTCGGGAATGATAGGTATAGGTTTAGGATTGATCAAATGTTCTTCCACTCCCATCCGAGAAAGGGCATCAGCTTTACCGTTTTTTGTACCAGGTCGATAGGTAATTATGAAGTCAAACTCGGCAAAGAATAGTGCCCAACGGAGTTGCCTAGAGGATTGAGCTTTTGCGGTTTTCAAATATTGCAGGTTTCGGTGATCTGTAATCACAGTAACGGTGTGTCGGGCCCCCAGAAGATAATGCCGCCAAGCCTTAAAGGCGGACTTGATAGCTAGAAGTTCCTTATCAGTAATAGTGTAATTGATTTCAGGAGGCGAGAATTTGCGGGACCAAAATGCCACGGGATGCAACTGATTGGTTACTGGGTCCTTTTGTGATAGAACTGCCCCCATGGCAAGGCTCGAAGCATCAGTTCAACGATGTAGGGGAGTTCTGGGCGAGGATGTTTTAAGATCGGTGCAGAGATAAATCTAGTCTTCAAATTCTGGAAAGCTTGTTCCGCCTCGGTAGACCATTCAAAACGTTTGTTTTTCTTTAACAAGGCAGTGATGGGCTGGACTATTCGAGAGAATTCGGGGATAAACCTGCGGTAAAAGTTAGCGAAGCCTAACATGCTTTGAACACCTTTTACGGAGGATGGCGATGGCCATTTGAGAATTGCATCGACCTTCTTTGAATCCATACGCACTCCGCTAGGTGATAATATGAATCCCAAGAATTCAACTTCAGTCACGTTGAAAACACATTTTTCCAACTTAGCGAAAAGTTTGAGTTGACGCAATCTCTCGAGGACCATTTTCACGTGTTTCCGATGTTCAGTTTCCGATGAAGAATAAACGAGGATGTCGTCAATGTAAACAACAACACACACATCTATGAGCTCTCTGAGGACATCGTTCATAAAATATTGAAAGGCGGCCGGGGCATTGCAAAGTCCGAAGGGCATGACCTGATATTCAAATAGCCCATACTTGGTGCGGAAGGCCGTCTTCCATTCATCGCCCTCTTTTACTCGTACCAAGTGGTAGGCTCCTCTAAGATCCAGCTTTGTATATATGCATGCTTTTCTGACTTGGTCCAGGAGTTCAGGGATCAAAGGTAACGGATATCTATTCTTAACGGTGATCTGGTTCAGGGCGCGATAATCTATACAAGTTCTAAGGTCCCCTTCTTTTTTTGGAACGAAGAACAAAGCTGAGGAAGCAGGGGACTTGGAAGGACGAATAAACCCATCCGCTAGGTATTGATCCAGGTATTGTCGGAGGTGAAGATTCTCAGGCTCGGTGAGGGCATAAATTCTACTACAAGGAGGAGTAGATCCAGGTATCAGGTCTATCTGGCAGTCATAAGACCTATGAGGAGGTAGAGAGTTAGCCTGATCCTTCCGGAAAACATCTTGGAATTCTAGGTATTCAGGAGGTAACTGGGGAGCCTCAGAGGAAATTGCTGCCAGTGCAACACCAGGTCGAGGGTGACAAGTAGAGACACATTCTGGAAACTGAACAGTTCTTGCTCGCCAATCGATCTGAGGATTGTGCTTCTCTAACCAAGGAATTCCTAGAATAATCTGGAACTGAGGGGCCTTGATCACATCGAACACGATCTTCTCATGGTGTCCATCTTGACTTACTAGCGTCACTTCTTGGGTGGTATGCGTTACTGGTCCGGAGGCTATCTCCGTACCATCCACCGTAGTAATGACGTCCTTTACAGCCTTTGGACAAAGAGTCAGATTCATCCTCAAAACCATTTCATGATCCACATAATTGCCAATGGCACTGCTGTCGACGTAAGCTTCAATCGCATGTAATCGATCCGGATGTTCAGGGCTAATGAGGACCATAGGTATCACGAAATGCGAGGTCACTGAACTGGTTTTAACGCTCGGCAAGAGGACCTCTATTCTTGTCGGGCGAGGTCGTTTCCCTGCTCAGAGTTTGTGACCCTGGTAACTGCAGCTCCTACTGCCTTCTTGGCTGGTTTCACCGGACAGTCTCGAAGAAAGTGCCCCGAGTTTCCGCAATAGAGGCATAATTGCAGCTGTTTTCTCCTTTCCCGCTCCTTTTGTGTTAGTGGTCCTTTCAGGCCCCCTATTTGCATGGGTTCCCCGGAGTCTACTCCTTTGGTAGGAGTTGGTGGTTTGGAAAATACTCGAGCATCAAACTTGGAACCATCGGCCTTCCTGTTCTGCAGTCTGTGGTCAATTTGAACGACTAAGTCAATATAGTCCGAACAGTCTTGCGGGGGATTCACTACTTGGGCTAACACATCTTTGAGCTCTCCAAGTAGACCTCTATAAAACAGCGTAATCCTTTTGTCCTCAGGCCATCGAGTTTCCACTATCAGTCTGTTGAAAGACGCAATATAAGCCAAAAGGTCTTGATTACCCTGTCGCAATGAAAGGAGCTCATTGTCCAAGGCCTGCCCCTGTGAATGTCTTGCAAACAGTTTTTCCATACTGAGCTGAAAAGCTTGAAAATCATGGAGAACCGGATCATCTTGATTAACTAGAGGGATCGACCAGTCTGCCGCATTGCCACTAAGGTACGAAAGCACGAAAGCTACCTTAGCTTGATCAGTTGGAAAGGCTGCTGGCCGGCATAAGAAGTGCAACCGGCACTGATTAATAAATACTGCAAACCTCTTTGGGTCACCAGAAAATCGTTCGGGCGGAGCCAGAGGTACATTCCCAGGTAGGTTGATCTGCACTGGGTTCGTAGAGGATGTTGAAGGAAGATTTGCCCCTGATGCGGGTAACGGAGTTTGTCCGGCTTGTGACTGTAGCAATTGTCTAGCGAGATCGTCTGTTCGCTCCTTGGAAATAATCAGTTCCCTTCTTAGAGCATTCGTTTCCTGACGGGCTGCATGCACTTCTGCTCTTAGTTCCCCAAGTAACTGGACTAGCTGGTCGGTATCCGAGGTTTCCATAGCGCCTGGGTGGGAGTTTTGCGGTAGGCTTTGTGTTCTGGAACGCTCACCTGATTCCCGCAGAGGCGCCGGTCTTGACTGGGTGAATGCCGTATCTTCAAAGGTGATGTGTAACACACGGTTGGCTCTTTGGGCTGGACCTCTGTGCACTGTATGTCTGACTCGAAGAGTAAGATGTCTGCAGATAGAAAATATGGGATTAATGAACTGGGGTTATTGGGGTGCCTCTCTCCTCTTCCCTTTCTCTTCTCCTGTAGAACCCCAAAGGTTAACGCCCTCACCTTAGGTAAGTGAACGCCGAGCTCTCCATCTGCCTCGGGGCAGGGTGCCGTAACCAGTTTCTTCACTGGATAAGGGTGCAGGCCTCTTGACCTCAGAGGACTGCTGTCCGTCGTTAACTGCACGAACGGTAAGTTCTGGGCACTTCAAATGTCTTAAAAGTCTTTTGTAATGATATCTCTTGTTTTGCAGGGTTCCGGCGATGGCGGATGGCGGGCGGATGAGAGTTGAGGATCGAACCCGCGTGAGGAATAGAAGCGCCTGGAAGCACGTAAGTAAGCGCTTGTAGCCTGCTTCACGATGCGCACTAACTGTCCCTTTTATCTTGCAGGTACAAGTTCGGAGCTTTAGAGAAGCTGAAGGGTGCTGGAATACCCACTGGATTCGGCGTGGGAAGGAGTAATGGCACGTGAGTAATAAAGTTGCCCAATGTCTTTAAACGCACCTTCTTTTGTCTTTCAGATGCGGGATGCAGCGCCGAAGGCCTCCGGAGCGTGCGAAGAGCTGGTAAGCTTTTGTCTTTCAGATGCCGGAATGCAGTGCGAAGACCTCCGGAGCATGCGAAGAGTAGGTAAGCCTTTGTCTTTCAGATGCCGGAATGCAGCGCGAGGCGTTGGTGACAGCCGATGGACCAGGTAAGTGAAGCGCTGTCACTGAAGACCGTAATGCTAACCTGTTCTTTCTTGTCTTTATAGGTGTTGCTGAAGACTGGATTCAGGATGGTAAGCCTTTTTCCTTAGGCCCAGGATCAGATGCAGAAGACACGATGAGCGTTCTGCTGCAGAGGATGCAGAATAACACAAAGCAAGATTCATCCATCGGGTGTGGTTTAAATAGCCTCCTGTGATGCTTAGGTGTCTCCTTCCACAGCCACGCCTAGGTAAGAAAAGAGTTCCTGCTTTCCAGAAGAGTTCCAGTGTTCTGAACCTAGGGAGTGGCTCCTGCCCCACCCAACAGGAAAAGTAGTCCCAAACAGAAGAGGATCAGGGGTTCAACTGGCAGGTAAGTAAGCAGCATGGTCTGCTGCAGGTAAGTCCACCCAAGCATTATGAGCCCGGCGCTTCCAGCGCTGGGACTGGGCATCTTTATGAGCCTGGTGCCACTGGCGCCAGGACAGGGTCCAAAAGGTCCCAATTGGGACTGGCTGGCACTCGGAACCGGGGTTATGGGTCTGCTTCCAAGGGAGTCGGACAAGTCCTGATCTTTTGGAAGCAGAGATCATGACAATAGCCTAGAGCGGTATGCGGTGCCGGTAATCCCTTAACGGCATTGTTTTTCCATTACCTCCAACCTCGTAATGACCCCCAATGTTAGGAAGAAATGGAGGAATCGGTGGCAGATTTATTGGCTGCACTTTTGCACAATTGGAGCTAATTTTCTTCCTGACGAAAAACATGTTGCACGTCTGTTTTGTTGCTTACCTTGTGATTTTATTATATGTTTTTATGAGGAGCTGCAACACCTACCGTAATTACTGAATCTGCTACCCTCGTCCGATCCTGCATGTCTCACCAACTTTTTCTTCCGAAGATGCTAAAAGATCGACGGACGGAACGGTCGGCGGCCTACTCCATGCAGGCTGAGAGTGGTTCCCCCGTCGGCAGCCTTGGCTCCGATGGGGAGGCCATAGACCTTTCTGGTGAACCATTAGGTTCCCAGGTTCCCGTCCCCGGCCCGACAGGCAGACCACCGGTGCTGCTATGGGGAGACCACATCCCGGCGACAGAGGCACACCTGCACCACAAAAGGAAAAGCACACAATCCCATGAGCTCCCTCGACAGATACATCAAGGAAGCAACAGATGCCAACGGGCCCGCTGAACGTTTCGACAGCGCCTACCGATCCTCATGATCGACTGCCCTACCTGAATCCATCATCACGGCATGCGTCCGGGCACTCCACCCATAGGGGCGTCTCTGCTAAACAACACAAAAGCGTTGATGCGCCATCTAAGAGCACGTCAGCCCCAAAGGTTTCGGCGGGGCCGAAAACCTTGACGACGCCTGCAGGCGTGTCAAAATCTCTCCCTAATCCACTGGAGCTACGCAAGAGTCTCACAGCCATCGTTTCAGCAGCAAATAAACTGAAAGACACGTTCAAACATCGAGAGGAATATTCAGAAGGGTACCAGCCCCTCTATAAGACTTTGGCTGATAAATCCCTACCTCATAAGCACACTCTTCCTCCTGGAGAGCCCTTCCCCCCTCCTGACCCCTCTAGTTCATCGCTATGGACCACAGTGAGGTTTGAGAGTTATATAGACAAGCTTTCAGGGTTTGTTGACTTCTTTGAAAAGTTTATTACCCCGAAAAGACCCAGGGAGGAGGATTCCTGCCCGAGTCTTCCAAAGGTAAGGAAGCTATCAAGTCAAGTCCCCAGGAAGAGGTTATGGAGTTCTCAGAACCTGAAGAAGTCTACGAGGATCTCTACGATCAGGAAGAAAATCCATTTGAGGAGACACCGCACCAGTGTCCAGATTGGGGTCAAGGACAGCCGGTAGAGGAATCACCATGGCTCCCCCCACTAGAACTCCAGACCCAGATGCCCTTTGTCTGGATACTCCCTCCTCGCCTCCTCAGAGGCACGCTTCACTGATTGATGATCAAATGGCCTTTAACTCAACCCTAAAAAGGGCTGCAGACCATTTCCAAATTGCCACACAAGATGCAGTACAGGACTCAGATTTTGTGGAAGACATCCTGAAGGAGAAACCCCCCACGAGTCAGGTGATCCCACTGCTTAATTCTATCATTGAATCTATTGATTCCATTAGTTTTCTTGGGGCCACTGTGATTTTTAATTTTGCACACCTTGTTTCTAGCATCGTATTTTATTAGGTGCGTTTGTTTGCTTTTTACAAATCTGCTTTTATACAAATTTGCCTTTATTCTACTTTCATTTTAGACAAGTTTTAACCTGTTATCTTGAGAAACTTACCTGACTTGTATCTGTTTATCTGCTACCCCAGCCTTGGATGATTTAAAACAGAGCTCTTACGAGCCTCTGCACGTCCTGAGCCCCTGAACTACAAATCCCAATGGTTTTGTAGTCCAGGGCTTTCCTCTTCAACCTGGTCACAGGCGCGACAGCGCCTGGCGCTTACAGTCCAGTTTGTGCCAGTTTGTGCACGGGGAGGGCAGGGCGGCCTCCTATGCTGTGCTTCTTTGTTCGCACAGCCTTCACCACTGTAAGTACTTAAAACCTGCATGAAATTTTAAATTTGGCTGTCATTCAGATTTCTCATTGAAGAGATAGTTTATAGGATCATTTATATTTCACAGTGCTGCCTCTAATTTTGACTTTCTCTGTGTTGTGCTTCTAGGCTGTGCCTGCTAGCAAACATTGAGTGGATTTCCAACGCGTATTTTATCTGTGTGTATTATTACTGCATACCTAGGAAATGTCTACATTAAGGCGCATACAGTTCATCTTTGGTACATTTGAATATACCTTAGTATGGGCCTTGCAGACGTTCTGGAGGTCATTCAAGCTCCATGCACCAAACTTGAAGCACATAGCCTCTCAGTCTCACGGCTGGGTAGTTGTAATATAACGGAGTCATGTATTCATAGAAAATATACCCATACTCCTGGTATGGGCATAGCTGTGTGCAGTAGTGCACAATATAGCCCCTGGTGTATGGCCCTTCTAATGCTTTCCCCTTACCATCCACAACTGCCCTGTTATCCTGCCCCATGAGGTTGCTTTCAAGGCCCATGGGAAGGGAGAGGTGGTAGGCGATGAGATGGAGGATTGTATAGCGGGGAAAGAGTCTAATATATCTAGTGTCTTAGAGAATACACACATACAAGTTCCCAGCATTTATAGGAACAAAGTAGAAGAGAAGCCTACCGTCATTAATGTGGTGCCCACATGCGCCTCCTATCCTGTCCAAACAACCCAGGATGTATTGTCTATGGGTCAAGGGCTATTGGCCTTGTCCTCTGGGGGCATGGTGTCACCTGGGTCCTCCCAAATTGATATATTTATGTTCTCTATACATCATAGACTGGACTTGTCATGTAGTGAATATAAAGAGTGTATTGTTAAGGGCAAAGTGTAATGTATGCTTGTATCACTAGGTCTCTGATTAGGCATGCTACTGAGGTTGCAGATTATATTGTGGACCAACAAATAGATCTCTGTGCGATCAATGGGTCATTGCTCCATGACGCTCCTGGACCCTCACTTACTCTGGCGGTCCCCAGTGGTTATAATATCCTTAGGCGTGACCGGGTAGACGCCAGAGGTGGTGGGTTTGCCTTAATCTATAATCAAGCCTTTAAGATACGTAAAATGGATACTCCCCAGATTGTGGACTGTGAAGTGCTCTGGGCTAAACATCAAGTCAATCCCAACACTACGATTTAATATCGTAATCGTTTACAGACCACCACACAGTACTGAGGATTTCATCACAAACTTTAGTTACTTTTTAGCCCCCATGTTAAAGCCTAATACTAAAACTTTGATCCTTGGGGATTTCAAATTTGGCTATTTTAATCTTTTGGACGCATCAGCTATGCTATTGAAATCGATGTTACTCGACCTCGGGTTTGCCCAGTTTATTACGTCACCCACTCATGAAAAAGGTAAAACCTTGGAATGGGTCCTATCTCAAAATATCTGCATTGAGGGTGCACATAATGGACAATGCCCATGGCCAGATCATCATCTCTTGGATTGGAATATGATTATTTCTGCAGTCCAAAAAACGATCAGTGAGGGTCGCAGGGTTACCTTTAGAAATACCTGCAAACTTACTCTGACAGCCATGGCCCCTATCTTTGCACCCATGGTGAATGATCTGTCTAACCTTCATTCGGCGGAAGAACTATCCAATGTATATTGTACGACATTGGAATTAGCAGTTCAAAGCTTAGCACCAGTGAAACCTTGTATATGTACAAAACCACCTGATAAAAAAATGGTTTACGCCTGAGATTCGGGTCCTCAGAAAGAATGTCCGATCAATCACACTCCCCGCCATTGCTCGCCCTGATAGAATCTGGCACTCGGAACGAGAAGCGCCTCTTGGGAATGGCCTCGAGTAGCAAGATCATTAATAGCTCTGACCTGGGGTGCGAACAGAGCTCCCGACTTTCAGGAATGGATCACCTCTATGTCAAGGTGTGAAAAGCGAGACACTGTATAATCAGACTTTCCCACCAAGTGGCAGACCCAAGGACTATTGGGCATCGTACAGACATTATATAGCAGAGCTAGATGAGGCCAGGGACCAATGACCCACACAAAATCAGAGCCAGGTAGGAGTGCAGCGTCTCCCGATTCCACCCTGACCTCAGGCCCCGCCTACTTCTGAAAGTGAAACTTAACGAACAAGAAAAGGACGGGCAAATGCACCCCCGGTTGTGGGGCACTTGCCCCGTGCTGCGGAAAATGAGCTAATGCTAACATAATTAATGTAAGAAGCAGCCTGGAAAACTTTTGATGTACATATGCAACTGTGTAAAGGCCTATGCCAATTGGGAAGTGGAGTGGGGGGAGTGTCGGGAGGGCGTAGGGGGATAGGAGTGAAGTTCTTACTGTTATCGTCAAAATGTTCCATAGCACGGAATCTACTCTCTTAGAACTTAAAACCAACATTATGAAAACCTTGGTTGGGGACAAAACCACCATGCTTGTGCTTCTGGATCTGTCTTATGTGGGGTCCCACAGAGCTAATGTGTGGCACCCACCCTTTTTAACATCTTTATGATCCCATTATTTGAGCAACTAGATAAACTTGGTGTGGTGTATGCGAACTATGCGGATGATACACAGTGCCTTGTGCGCATGTCTGGTGATTATACGCATGATTCCGTCTTGTTAAACTCCACATACGAAATCTTCCAATCATGGATGCAAGTAAATAACTTGGCCCTAAATAGCTCAATGATTGAACTCATGATGCTGGGAACTGCAACGCAATTGAAGAAGCTTAATGCGCAATATGCATCATTTAAAATTGAAGACTGTCATATCAATACTCGGAACAAGGTCAAGACACTTGGTGTGATCTTTGATCAAGAATTGACTATGAAAAACCAGGTTAACTGTCTCGTCTCCAGCAGGTGTTATCATTTGAAGCTCCTAGCTCAGTTACGGCCCTTCCTGTCATCAGCCAACTGTGCTACAGTGGCCCATGTCATCATCAGAGCTAAAATTGATTACTGCTCCAGTCTACTGCTTAGAATTTTTAAACATGACATGACCGGACTGCAGGTGATCCAGAATAATGCAGTGCGTATCATTGCAGGCTTGCGAAGGAGAGACCATGTCACACCGGCAGGGAGAGCATTACATTGGCTCTCGATTCGTAGCCGTATTACCTACCGTGTGTTGTGCATTACGCACAATTGCATTTCAGGGCAAGTCCCCAAGTACTTCGCCAGCCGCATTTCGCGCCTAACGGCGCATAGAGTGCTGAAATCAAATAACACTGGTCTTCTAGAAACTCCCAGAATGCATCTGTCTTATGTGGAAAATAGTTCCTTTCTACATGCTGCTCCATGGATATGGAACTCCCTTCCTCCAGATCTTAGATCATGCACAGATTTGCAGTGCTTTAAGAGCAGGTTGAAAACGTATCTATTTGAGTAACCTCTGTCCAACAATCCGACTCTGTGTTTCTGCATGACCGCTTTTTTCCTCTTCTGTTCACTTCGGATACTCGTTATGTGTTGGTTGGTCATGTTGGCGCTACCATGCCTCGGGGCTCATCTCCAGCGTGGTATAAATAATATAAATAAAAAATAAATAAATCAAGGAGCGCCCCGCACCCTCTTTGTTATCCCCATCTCTTACAAGAGCTGTCAACCTTCGGGTGGAAAAGCTTTTTCGCCACTCCCCTTCTGACCTGTTGTATATCCGGGGGCATGCCACTCCAGACTCCCTGGTCGTCACTACTACCAGAAAGAGGGCCGGAGTGCCGTTGTCTATGGCAGAGGCACCACTCGACAAGGACTGTAAAAAGTTGTACGCCCTTGGCAAACGCATGACAACATCAGCAGCATATTCCACTAGAATTTCTAATAACACTACACTACTGGCAAGTTATAGTGATGTACAGTGGAACTTACTGAAGGATGGGCTCCAAGAAGTCCCGGAACCCATACAATCACGCCTGCTGGCGGTTGTCTTGGAAGGGAAACAGGTCACCCATAATATCTTAAAAAACACGTTGGATGCGGCTGAGACAGTGGGGCGGACCCTGGCCCAGGGTACCCTTCTCAAGAGGCACCCCTGGCTCAAGAATTCGGGGTTTAAGCCAGAAACATAGGCCTCCCTAATAAACAAACCGGTGGGGGACACACATTTGTTTGGGAAAGCAGTCGATGATGCCTTAGAAACAGCGAAAAAAGAACATAAGACTCTTAAGTCTCTTAGTCAAATCACTGCAAGGCCCTATCAACAGCGAGGAGGTAACTATCGCTGTTCCTTTCGGGGGCAATCTTTCTCACATTCCCCACATAACCAGTATGGAACAGGGAGTGCACCATGGTCCGCCAAACAGGACTCAGCTGGCACCGGTCAATACCAGTAAAGGGGTCAGCGAAGAGGCAAAGGCAGGGTTAGGAACTACACCCCTAGAGGCTCCCCGGCATCTGCTAAAAAATGACTCGCCAGTTCGGGTGCCCTCCCGTGCTCGTCGGTCAGGGGACGTTTAACATCTTTTCTTCAAGCATGCATGGAGTCACTTCAGACCAGTGGTTGGCTCAAGACCGTCGCCTAGCGTTACTGTATCAAGTTTCACCAGCCACCTTGATAAAGTCCACCAACATCCAGACGCCTATCGCCAGCGCACTTGAAGATTCTGCTAGAAGAGGTGGAGATCCTCCAAGAAAAGGACGCTATAGAATAGAAGTTGTCCCCTTTCATCAGGTAAACAAGGGTGTTTATTCAGTGTACTTCCTTGTACCCAAAAAGGATCT
Source organism: Ambystoma mexicanum (assembly GCF_040938575.1). Lineage (NCBI taxonomy): Eukaryota > Metazoa > Chordata > Amphibia > Caudata > Ambystomatidae > Ambystoma > Ambystoma mexicanum. The sequence goes on along the minus strand of NC_090927.1, from coordinate 1,236,076,002 downwards.
CACCATGCGCCCTGTGTTAGACTTGCGCCCAGCTAACAAGTATGTCAAGTCACAATAGTTCAGAATGACAACATTGCAGGAAGTAATCCCCCTGCGTTATGGCAACATTGGACATGAAAGATGTATACTTTCATATTTCAATGTTGCCAGCGCACAGAAAGAACCTAAGGTTAATGATAGCGGACAAGCACTATCAGTTCAAGGTCCTCCCTTTCGGCATTGCCTCAGCCTCAAGTGTGTTCACAAAGGTACTGAGAGTAGTAGCTGCTCATCTGTGCAGACAGTCCATCCGAGGCTAACCTTACCTCGACGACTGATTAATAACAGGGGTTTCATACGGAACATGCCTATCAAATACCCAGAAAATGGTAGATGATCTCTTCAGTCTGGGATTCTCGATCAACGAGAAAAAGTCCAGCCTAGACCCCAGCCAATTCAAGTAGTTTCTGGGGGCTTTAATTCGGACCAAAGACAGGCTTGTCTTCCCCTCCAACGAGAGGGTTTAAAACATGCTGTTCCAAATCCCTCACTATGTAGCCAGTTGCGAGGTGACCGTACGCAAAGCCATGCGACTGTTAGGGATGATGGCCTGCATTTATCTAGTTCCACGCGCATGTTTGCGCATGTGCCCACGCAAGAGCGGCTCTCGAGCCAATGTCGTCAGGCCAGAGGACAAGGGGACGATCTAGTGGTTGTCTTGGCAGCCCTCGTTCTCTCCCTGCGGTGGTGGGCAAGAGAAAACCTCTTGCAGGGGAAGACCTTCAACACCCGCGCAGTAGAAGCCACTCTCACCACCGACACATCTCTGACGGGGTGGAGGGCTCACCTTGTTCATCACACGGCGCACAGCGTTTGGTCCCCAGCAGTAGCATCCAACCACATAAACCTGTAGGAATTGCTAGCGGTATTCAAGGCCCTGAAGGCTTTTCAGACACACCTACAACGAAAGACAGTATTGGTCCTCATGGACAGCACCACAGCTATGTATTACCTGAACAAACAAGGGGGCATGCACTCTCCAGGGCTATCCAAACTGTCTCAAAACATATGGAAATGGACTCTCAAACACAAGATGTTCCTCCTGTCACAACACGTTCCAGCGGAACTCCATCTTCTGGCGGACGTGCTCAGCAGAGACTTCCCACTACCTGCAGAGTACGAATGGCAGTTACACAAAGACATTGGGCCTCATTACGAATTTGGTGGTAGCCGTGCCGGTAAAACCGCCAGGCTGCCGCCGGACCCGTACTGATTTACCGGCGCCTAACTTGCCAGAATAACCAGGGCATTACAGCCCCGGCTGCACGGTAAGTCATGCGCCGGTAAAATGTTGATCCCCATTCCCATGGAGTCCCACAGGACTCCATGGGAATGGGGACCACTGAAACACCGGCATCCTTAATAACAGTGCAGGTGTTTCAGTGAAAGTCTGCGGGCACTTGACGTTCCAACCACCAGGGCAGACCTGGCAGGCGGGAAGGCAACCCGCCCGCAGACTCGTAGTTTGCCAGTCCGGAAACAACGGTGCCGGTAAGCTTACCGGCACCGTTGTTTCTGGACCGGCAAACTTGTAATGAGGCAGATTGTCTTCAATGTCTTTGCAGATTTGGGCTTCCCAGAGATCGACCTTTTCGCAACACTGGAGAACGCTCAATGCCCAGATTACGCCTCCAGGTACCTGCATAACCGCTCCAAGGGGAACAGACTCTAGATAACATGGTCAGAGAAATGTGTCTACGCCTTTCCCCCGGCTCCTCTATTGAACAAGATAGTGCACAAGACGCACAAGGAACCAGTCACAATGATTCTGGTGGCTCCCATTTGGGCCTGCCAACCCTGGTTCTCTCATCTGATGGCAATGTCAGTCTCCCCAGCAAGGAAGCTGGCATGCCTGTACAACATGCTGTCACAAGACAGGGGGCAGACTTTACATCCATGCCCGCATACTCTCAATTTAGCAGCCCGGCTCCTGAAGTCATAGAATTTGGACACCTCCAGCTTCCTCAAAGATGCATGGACATATTTAAAGAAGTATGAAAACCAAACACCAGACATTGCTACTCCAGCAAATGCAAACGCTTTGTCATCTGGTGCAATGCTAAGAGCATCAATCCTAATGAATGCTCACCAACACATGTTGTCCTGTACCTAACTCACCTACTAGATTCAGACTTGGTTTTCAATTCCTTAAAAGTCCACTTAACTGCACTTTCGGCTTACACCACGTCCCATAAGAAGGTTTTGTGGTGGAAAATTCCAGTCGTCAAGGCTTTTATAGAGGGGGTTAAGACTTCATCCCCCTATCTCCTACCCAGCTGCCGGATGGGACCTGAATGTTGTACTAACTAGACTAATGGAGTCTCCATTTGAACCTATGCATAAGGCTAGTGTAAAGCCCTCATCTGATGGGCGCTCCCAGAGCAGGCCACCCTGTAGGCTTCCCATTATGCGCCGACTCCGGGGCCGCGCTGCTGCTCCTGCATTCTTCCAGCTGGGTGGCCGCTCTATTGTCCCTGCAGCACCCCGGCGGGGTGTTCCATTACTCCGTGGCTCCCCCTCGCTGCCTTGCTCCTCATTTTTCCATCCATGGCGGTTACCAAGGAGACTCCGGGACACTCGATGGGGACGCTGTGGTTTCCGCTCACGTTATCAACGTTCGGTCACGTGAGCATACAAAACCAGGAATTTCAGTACAAAGGCCTGTTCTTTCTGCACATCCTTGCTTCTCAACTGTGTTTTTGGAGTGGCGATTTTCAGACCTACTGTTTTGCTTCAGTCTTCCTGGTTTCCCCTGACCTTGGCTTTGTTACTTGGATTGCTTCAGCTTAACCCTTTGGATTATTGGCAGAACTGGTATTTTTGTGGATCTCTGGTCTTCTTTATGGACTGCTCCTGGACATCCCTTTGGACTTGATGAACTAGCTCATCTTTGGATTCTCTAAGGGCGTCTGGTTTGAACTGCTCATCATTGGATATTCTGGTGGACAATACCCAAGAGACAACTACTGGAACCTTGTCATCAGTTGCACCTCTCCTCCCCGGGGGGCAGGTCTCCCCTGCCTTGGGGCTTCTTCCTCCTCACCCTCACTGTCGCCCTGGATTACTGGCTAGGTAGGTCCTGTTGCATGCATAACCCCACTGCTACTTTGGTACTTCTGTTCTGCCTAACCCACATTCCTTTTCTTCTAGCTGCCTGCGGTTCCAGTGCTGCGGTTCCAGTCCACCTGTGGCTCCAATAACCGGTCAGGGAGTGCTTTTTCATCTCTGACTGGTACTTGAGGACGGAGGTATTATAATTCACCCAGAAGACCACGTCTTGACAGACTGAGAAGCCTTACTCTTCTGTGTGGATTTTGAACGCCGCCGCCAGCGACCCGGTAGCTGCATTAGTGCAGGCCATCACAGACCTGCGGGCTGACACGACAGCCGCCACTGCAGCCATACACCAGCGTCTTGACACTATACAAAGTGAGTACCATCCCCTTCCGGCCTTTTGGAATACATCACCCGATTCAATCAGTTAGCCGCAGAGACTTCATGGCCTGAGAACAAGAAGGCTGTGGTCTTTTACAGGGGTTTGAGCAACTCCATGAAGGATGCCTTGGCCCTAGTCCCGTCCTTGCCTGTCCAGTACCCTAACTTAGTGGACCTGGCTCTTCAGGTTGACACCCGAAGGGCAGAACGAAGGTCTGAAGGACCCAAGGCCGCGTGCTTTACCCCTACTGGGGCCTCCTCATCCCCGGAGACACTCAGGGAACCGATGCAGATAGGGGGGTCCGCAGTCCGAAACCCCTGGTGACCGCAAAAGACGTTGCCTAACCAATGCCTGCTTCTATTGTGGCCAGTCGGGACACTATGTGAAGGACTGTCCCAAGAAGCCCAAACGACCTTCGGGTTTTCAGAAGTCTCATCTATAGGGAAGGGGGCACGGATGAGCCCAGACACTACTCCCCCGTTTCCCATGTCAAACCCCGGTCCTGCAGTTCCCTTGTTAATAAACGCAGTGTTAACGTTGCCAGGTTCTGTCTCTCATACAGTTCACCTTGTGTTAGATTCCGGGGCTACTAGCAACTATATAGACATCACTCTTGCAACTTGCCTGAACTTGCCTTTACAGGACAAAGTACAGCCAGAATCAGTACATGACGTTGCTGGTTCTTTTCTGGTCTCAGGCCCCATCACTCAACAGACCACTCCTTTAGTTCTCACGATACAAGACAGACAGACAGAAAAGATCACGTTCCACCTATAAGCACTCCCCAGTTTGGTATTATATTGGATCTTCCTTAGTTAAGAAAACACAACCCGTCCGTAGACTGGTCTCAGGGTTCAATGGGCCTCATTCCGAGTATGGCGGTAAGGGATAGCGGCCACCGGTAACGAGACCGGTGGCGGTAATCCCTTACCGCCATACTCCGAGGTTCCCTTTGCGCCCTCGCCCTTAACGCCTGCTTTGAGCAGGTGTTAAAGTCGAGGGCGCAAAGGGGCCTGCAAGCCAATAACGGTGACCGTAATGAACGGTCACCGTTATTTGCATCTTCCCCATTCCCATTGAGCCCTATGGGGGCTCATTTGGGAATGGGGAAGAGCCTTGGTGAATGGGGAATTACCGCCCCGCCAACCTTGGAATGGGGCGGTAATTCCGCCATCCACCAAGGCGCTGCCGGTCCGGGTACGGCGTCAACCAAGGCGTTAATAGCGCCATTGGTTAGCACCGTACTCAGAATGAGGCCCAATATATTTTGTGTCATCTTACTGTACTGAACAATGCCTCTTGCCCTTGTCGCCTCCACACTCACCCTGAGAGGCCTTAGCTGCAGCTGCACACCTGATAGGGGCTGTCACAACAGGTATCCTATTAGAATACCATGACTATCTCAGTGTCTTTGACAAGAGGGGTGCTGAAACCCTACCACCCAATCGCTCCTGGGCCTGATCGATTTAGTCCCAGATGTGGAGATTCCGTGTGGGCGTATTTATTCTCTCTCTCTCCCAACGAAAATCAAGCAGTGAGGGACTATATAAACACTGCTTTCCGGGTCGGGCATATTAGACCATCATGTTCTCCGGCCATCAGCCCTATCTTTTTTGTGCCCAAGAGGGAGGGGGACCTCCGTCCATGTGTGGACTACAGGAAGATCAATCAGATCACCATCAAGAACAGGTACCCTATTCCGTTGATTTCAGTACTTTTAGAACAAGTACAGTGAGCTACCATATTCACAAAACTAGATCTCAGGGGAGCATATAATCTGATCCGTACCGCCAAAAGTCGTGATCAGGCCCTTTGTCTGCCTTTGTACCCCTCCAACAAGCCTGCTCACGGACATCCGTGCTTGTATCTCGCAGCACCCATCCAACCTACGGGATTGGAACGCCACTTGCATAGAGGGTCTTCTGTTCGTCCAAGAGCGTCTGTTTCTAATGACACATCATACCCGACTTCAAGCTCTCAAATGGTCACACGACGCCCTGATCAATGGACACCCTGGCCAGAGGAAAACCCTGTCCCTTTTACAACGTTGGTGTTGGTGGCCATCCATGCATAGGGACGTCATAGACTACATTGAGGGATTCTCCATTTGTCCACAGGGGAAGAATCAGAGAGGGAAACCTCTTGGATTGCTTCAACCGATGCCACTACGACACAAACCGTGGCACACAGTCTCAATAGATTTCATCACTGATTTACCGAAGGTTGAGGGCCATGATACCATATGGGTAGTAGTTGACTGCTTTACAAAAATGGCTTGCTTCATTCCTTGTTCTGGTGTCCCCTCTGCCCCAGCTCTAGCTGCTCTTTCTTTTTGACACATCTTCTGTTTCTTTGGCCTACCCTCTGTTCTCATCCTCGACAGGGGCTCTCTGTTCACTTCTCGCTTCTGGAGGGCGCTCAAAACACTCTTGGGGATTGATGCTCGTTTTTCATCGGCATACCATCCCGAAACCGATGGTCAAACGGAGCACGTCAACCAGATGTTGCAACAATACCTGCGCTGTTTGTGTTTGCAGCATCAGAAAATTTGTTTTTCTGTTTTATGTACTGCATAATTTGCATATAATAATGGCCCACACTCCTCCACCGGTTTCTCTCCTTTCTTCTCCCTGTACGGCCAGCATCCTCGTACCCTACCCATACTAGATCTCCCGCCTTCATCTATTCCGGCGGCTGATTCCTGTCTAAGGGATCTCACTGCAGTCCACGAACAGACTATAATCGAATCTCCAAGACGCGCAGGCTGCATGTGTCTTTCAGCAGACAAACACCGACGACCGGATCCGCTTATGCGGTCGGGGACAGGGTTTGGTTGTCGACTCAGCATCTTTGCATCTCTGGTTGCCACAAATTGAAGATATCAGGTGGTTTTCTTCCCACAAGTGTTTCCCTTCAAATTTGAGCTACTAACTTGGGTGCTGCCCCCACCCACAGGTAACACAGGATATTCATGGTTACTGGACTGGCCTGCTAGAGGATAAACCGGATCTATGTTATTACTGCGACCCCCAGAAATCCGACGACCGAAAATGCAGACTTTTGTTTTCTTCTAACCCCCTTTACAACACATACATATGCGGGGGGAGACCCCCTGCAGCCCCCCATACTTGTATTATAACGCATACCCCCCCACATATATATGTGGTGTAAGGAGGGGTCGGAAAAAAAAAGTCTGAATTTTCAGCAGTCGAAATTCTGGAGGTGACATTTTGGTATATTACCGGATAAACCTACCTCCTCTCGCTGAAGTACCACCAGAAGATTCTGGTAAGAAAGACTGACGATAAAACCGAGTCTAACGTAGAGCTTGACAACCCGTGTCTGCTAATAACTATTGCGAGTTGCTCATTAAAACAGAGAAAATCAGGCTATGTATCTCTCCTGTCTCCTGCATTATTGGAAGACTTTAGTGCTAGAAATTTTAAGCTTCTGGATTAGGTGTTTTTATCGATGCACCTAAATGTCACTGCTTTTTGACATTGGTTGCTTGCTTCCTTCTTTCCCAAATTCGATGTCTCAATGAGAGTCTGCTGGCAGTATCTCTTGATAGTGTGTAGCTGCAATATGGAAGTCCATCATCGTTGATTTGTCGATTTTATGGCGCTGCAGCAAGTACGGTAAATCATCCCAGAAAGAAAGGCTCAGAAGAAGAGTCCACCACTACAGTGCACTGGGCAAGTAACTCTGATGCCATACACTCTTTCCATAACAGTCAACAAATATTCCATACTTTAGTCTGGTCTCCAGCTCTGTCAACATTGTACTCTGTCCGCTTGGCAATGCTGCATGGCAGCATGCTACCATTTGCTTGTCGACAACATGCTTTTCTCAGTCATCGCCTGAGTCTTCTGTCATTTAGGCGTCAATGACCGGCAAACAGACACAATCACTAAACCTCCAATGTTCACAAGAATTTGTGGAATTAAACATTGAAAGAAAAGAGAGAAGAACCAGGCAATCTATTGGGTCACTTCGGAAGTCCATGAGGGAGAGAGTTAGATAAGACCTCTGCCTTTTTAGCCTCCCGCTCCTCTTTAGGGCAAAGGGTAGATCCAGACTATAGGGGTCTCCTCTGATAATGTACAGATATTTGAGAATCAATCCAGGGAATAAGGAAGCATGGGCTAAGTGATGGAAGCCCACTTGAAGGTTGGTGTAAAATACCTTTCTTTTTTCTAATATAAAATTAAAAACTAGTAATTGTCATGAGATTGTCGGGGCAAAGTGTGACACCGGGCAGTTTTTTTTTTTTGCACTTAACAACTCAGATTTGGTATTGTAGAACCACTTGGTAAGGAGGGTTTGGAAAGTTTTGACTGCCCCGCAAATATGGCCCAAAGAACGTCAGATGTTGAAAACAACAGGACGCATTCTGAGAATAGCATGATGCTTGTGCGGCAAAGTCACCGTTACTGCAGAGCTGTGCCATCGGTGGACATGAATTGCGAAGTTACGCTCTGACAATTCCGCTCCAGACATGTGCATAATGGCAACCCAAGATGGCTACTAGTGTTGATCAGCAGCATCTTTGCAGACCGAGAGGGGGAGGTTACGAGAGCCGGAAGAAATGCCACAAACACACACAGTTGAACAGTTAAAACTATTGACCCAGGCCTCGGGCCGCATGAAATGCGGGACGATAGAGGGTCTGGGAGTTTAGGCGCGGGGTGGGGGAAAACAGCGCAAAAGCGTAAGGAGGGGCGTCCGAATGGCGCCACAAGAAACAAAAGCCCAGGAAGGGCAGGAAACAGCACCTGGGAAGGTGTGAAATGTAACAGCAAAAGGTCAGGGGGTAACCCGGCTGCCCCAGGAAGGAACAAAAGGCCGGTGGGGCATAAGTAAGCCTGGAAAAGGAGAGGCGGCACAAACCAGGTAAGAGCTCACCTCTCTCGGGTAGGCTCTTAGTACCTGGAGAAGGGGAAGGAAAAATGTTTGCTCTTGCGGGCTCACGCATTTTTCTACCTCTCTAGAGTTCATACTGATCGCGGTGGTTACAACGGTGCCAGAGCAGGAGTGACCCAGAAGTACCAGCTGCGAACGAACAAAGGACACTTTCGCCGTGGTCAAACAGAAGCGTGACCGGCAGAATTCAGACGAGAAGGATGGCGGAAGGAAGAGCGAAGAGGGCCCAAGAATTCTCAGAATGGGCAAGAAAGGCGGAGAAGGAGTATGGGGCACAATGGGTGCTAGAAGTAATGCAGAAAGTGGAAAGAGCAAAGGCAAGTCACCTCTGCTGTTCATAGAGCCCAGCAGCAGCGAAGGAGAAGACGAGGTACCGCAAGGACAGAAAAGGGGAAGAGCGGAGTCCAAGAGATCAGAGGAACAGACGGAGGCACCGACCAAGAGAAAGAAAAAATATAAAAAAAGAAAGGTACTGTGAATAATAATGTGGGGAATAAAATAGTAAAAATGTTTTAAAATTGCGTCACGGTTTCAGGTAAGTCGCCCAGAACCAATGACAAGAAGAGCAGACGGGGGAAGAAAAGCAGGGAAGAGCAGCAGGGGAGTTCATCAGATGAATCAAGCAGTGATGACGAAGAAAGGGATCACCTAAAGGCTTGGGTTAAATGGAGAGGAGTGGTGAGCAAGGAAAGACAGAGAGGGGCTGGGGGGGGCAGGGGCAGAACCCAGAGAGGCCCCGGTCCGGGCACCACAGGGGGCACCAGCAGAGCCCAGGGAAGCCCCGGTCCCGGCACCACAAGGGGCACCAGTAGTCCCGGTGCCGCAAGGAGCACCAATGTTACCGACACCACAAGGTGTACCGGCAGGGCCAAACATAGGGGCAGGGGCCACACAACCGGGGGCAGCACAAACGGTGGCAGCGGCAGAAAATGAGGGGCCACTCATGATGAAATATGGCAGGCCAACCATGGGTAAAGACGCACAGGGCAGGTCGATTGAAAGCGATGGCTTGGTACATAAATGACAAAGTAAAGGAAAAAATCTGGAGGAAGGAATTGATCGATATTTTTACATTGTTAGATTGTCAAAAGAGGGGGATGAATGTGGCCCTAGAGGACATGAAGGAGGATGAGAAAAGCTTACTAAGAAAGGGGCCATTAGTGAGGAGCTTTGACAACTGGATGGCGGCCTTCACCATAATGTCTACAATTATATTACAAAAATTCCCGGAAGACGGGGTAGCATTAGTTGCATATCAACAGGGGGTGCTGAAGGTCCAGGCAGCATTTGGAGGGGATGCATGGCTGGAGTATGACCATGAGTTCAGAAAGGAGATGGACTGCTTTCCGGATATGGGCTGGGATGAAGAAAACTTTAACCTCTACATTTTTAACGTGCTAAAGGAGAAATGGGATTCCAAGGAGCGAAGCACAGGGGGACAGCAGAGAAGGCAGTACTGGCAGAATGATTACAAAGCGGATTATAGATCCAGTGGCAGAAAGTATGAATCCAGCTATGACAGAAATAGAGACCAGAGTTTTCGGAGCAGAAATTACGGGTCACAGAGAGGGTGGCAGAGCAGCCTGCCCCAAACAACACAGGAGGGGGGGGGGGGGGCAGTGGGAGCACGGGGACAGCACGAGCGGAACCAGGTCAATGCAGGAGCTTTGAAAAGGGGGTACCATGTAGCTGGGGATGGAAGTGCAAATTCAGCCACAAGTGCGAGAGATGCAAAGGTGACCACAGCAGCTCCAAGTGCACAAGGGCCGCAGTGCCAAGCGGCAGAAGAGATGAGACGCAGAAATATGAACTGGGGCAGGAAAGGGGCCACGCCGGTAAAAATCGAGAGGATGGAAAGGTGGCTCCAGGAATACCCCGACCAAGAAGCGGCAGAACAAATCAGGCAAGGCTTTAGAGAAGGTTTTAACATCCCGTTTACTGGGGAGGGAGCACATGACATTCCTAGGAATCTAAAATCGGCAATCGAAAACAGGGATATAGTGACCAGTAAGATCAGGAAAGAAGTAGAACTGGGGAGGGTAGAGGGCCCGTTCACGGCCTTACCATTCGAAGAATTATTATGTTCACCACTAGGACTGGTGCCGAAAAAAGACGAAGGGGAATACAGGCTGATACACCACCTATCCTACCCCCCGGGTGCCTCGGTGAACGATCGCTCAGAGCGAGGCGACAGTATCATATTTAGACTTCGAGGAGGCGGTGGAACTGGTCAGAAAAGCAGGGGAAGGGGCATGGATGGCGAAAGCAGACATTAAATCGGCATTTTGCCTGTTGCCAGTCAAAAGCAGATCACAAAGATGGCTATGCATGCATTGGGAGGGGGAATACTTCATCGACAAATGCCTCCCGATGGGGTGCGCCATCTCATGCGCATATTTCGAGAGGGTAAGTTCATTCTTACAATGGGCAGTAACACAGGAGATGAAGGAGTCCATGATGGTGCATTACCTGGACGATTTTTTTATTCGTCGGCCCCAAAGGTGCTAAGCTATGCAGGGCAACCCTGGACAAATTAGTGGAAATAACGAGCGAGTGGGGTTTTCCTCTGGCAGAGGAGAAAACGATGGGGCCAATGCATGTTATCCAATTCCTAGGTATAGAAATTGACTCAAACAAGGGGAGGTGTCGGATCCCGGAGGACAAGGTGACGGAGCTGCTGAAGACAATAAAGGAACTACAAGGAAGAAACAAAGCAACAGTGAGAGAATTGCAAGCGCTGGCAGGAAAACTGAACTTCGCAGGAAGAGTCATACCTCAGGGGAAGGTGTTCCAGAGAAGTATCAAGCTGAAAACGAGAGGTGCTACCAAAGGGCACCACAGGGTCAGGCTACAGGGAGGAATCAAGAGAGATCTGGAAGTGTGGGCAGAATTTCTGAAAAACTTCAAGGGGCGGTAATATGGCGCTCACCGGTGAACGACGAAGGTAAAAGGGTGTTGTTGACTGATGCAGCAGGTGGCTTTGGCGCAATACTGGGGAAAAAATGGTGTGCAGGCAAGTGGCCAAAATCGGGGCAAGTGGCGGAATGGACAAAGAACATAACGCTGCTGGACAGCTAGGGAACAAGGAGTTGGCAGTATGGTCAGATAACATGGCGGTGGTGCACGTGTTAAACAAAGGAAGGGTGACATGCATGATAGTATTAGAATTAATGAGGGCAATCACACTGGAAAGCCTAAAGATGAATACATGCATAAAGGCGAGGCATATCGCTGGGGAACAAAATGTGGTGGCGGATGCAATCTCTCGCTTTCAGTGGGAAAAATTCGGGGAGCTGAGATCGGACGCCGACAAGGAAAGAACGGCCACGCCACGGAAGGCATGGGTCCCGTTGGAGGCACTAGAAAGGAAAGCACGGTTGGCCACAAGGTCGACTCAAAAGAAGTGGGAGAAGAATGGAGAAAGGAAAGGGTCATCGACAAGCTTACCAGAAATGCCCTGACGTACAAAACGGGTAAGCAGTACGAAAAGTATGTAAAAGATGTGTTGGTGGAAACAGGTGGAAAAAAGGTGGAAAAAATGTCAATGGAAAAAAATTGTGAATTTCTCGAAGGGGCATTTGCCAGAGGGAAAAAGAAAAGCTGGGCAGCAGCGCACCTGGCGGCGGTGGCATATACCACAAAAGTGGCGGGCATACCGGACCTGACTGACAGCGCTAAGATGAAATACCCTATAAGGGGATGGGTGAAGTTAGAGGGGAAAAAACCAGATAGCAGAAGGCCGGTAAATTTTGGGAAATTGATCATTCTGCTAAAAGTGCTGCAAGACACATGCAGCCGCACGTACGAAACCGCGCTGTTCAGGGCAGCATTTGCGCTAGCATACTATGGAGCGTTCAGAATAGGGGAACTGGTGGCCAGGAATACAGGGGCAGGAGACGGTCTGGCAAGAAAAGACGTTAGTATGGGTATCAAGGGGATGTCTATAATACTAAGGAAATCTAAGACAGACCAAATGGGGAAGGGGAGAGCAATAGATCTCAATTGCATCAGAGAAAAGGAAAGGACCACTGTCCCAGATGCATCGCCCAAGAATTCCTAGATCTGCGACCAGAGGTCGACGGACAGTTATTGATTCATTGGGACGGCAGCGCGCTCAGCAGGTACCAGTTTCAGGCAGTATTAAAATGGGCGGTGGCGAAAGCGGGATGGGATCCAGCCGAATTTGGGACACACTCTTTCAGGATAGGGGCAGCAACCTCTGCGTGGGCGGGGGGCCTGGGAGCAAAGAAGGCGAGACGAATTGGGGGATGGAAGTCGCAATGTTTTAAAAAATACATAAGGGAGAAACTGATATGACACTTATCTCCCCCGTTTCCACAGAGGCCGGACCATACAAATCGGCATGGATAGTGGGGCACTCTTTCGTGACCCGGGCAGGTAGGTGGCTGGAAGAGGTGAAGCAAGGACTACATTTCAGAAACACAATTACGTCATGGTGGGGCCTCCCAGGGATGCACTGGGAGGACATCCATGACAGGCTGTCGGACCTGATAGGTTTCAGGGACCCACTCCCCCCGGGTACCTGGTTATACATCTCGGGGGGAACGACCTGGTGAGCACAAGCAGGGGTAAATTACAAAGGAACATCTGCGAGTCACTGCATAGCATAGCCGCAGCTGGTGGAAAACCGAGATTTTTATGTCAGGGATAATACCAAGAAGGGTCTGGTATGGGGCACAGAAGAGGCACGCAATTGAAATAGCCAGAAAGAAACTAAATAAATCAGTAGAAAAGTACTGCAAGAGCACAGGGCTGCATTTCATAAGACATGGCTTACACCGGAACAATCCGGACATGTTTCACCAGGATGGGGTGCACCTATCAAAGGAAGGGATGGGGGTTTTTTCCAACAACATTTTTAGGGCACTCCAGGAACGGGGTTGTAGGTAGGGTGCTTTTGGGGGGACCTGAACGGGCGTAAGGAACACCCACTCAGGTGTGGCAGCATGTACCCAGGAACGAAGGCTCAGGGATAACAAGGACTCAGGAGGAGCCTTGGGCAACTTCGGAACTGGACACAATGTGCCCAAAAGCATATGGCAGTGTAATTATTTTGTTGTGTTGTATTTTCTGTAAGAAAATAAAATGCCTACGGCCTACAACTTTTCCATACACATAAGTTTTCTGTAATTTATTACTTAGGTAGGGATCTGGTAAGAGAAGCAAAGTGAACCCACACTACTCAGCCTATGACCCAGGCCCCGGGCCGCATGAAATGCGGGACGATAGAGGGTCTGGGAGTTTAGGCGCAGGGTGGGAGAAAACGGCGCGAAAGCGTAGGTAGGCGCGTCCGAATGGCGCCACAAGAAACAAAAGCCCAGGAAGGGCAGGAAACAGCACCTGAGAAGGTGTGAAATGTAACAGCAAGGAGGCAGGGGGGTAACCCGGCCGCCCCCAGGAAGGAACAAAAGGCCAGGGGGGTATAAGTAAACCTGAAAAATGGAGAGGTGGCACAAACCAGGTAAGAGCTCACCTCTCTCGGGTAGGCTCTTAGTACTTGAAGAAGGGGAAGGAAAAACGTTTGCCACCCAACCCACCCTACAAGAATAACGGAAGAAGGTGTGCAGGCAGGAGCCAGTACGCCGAGTACTTTCTCGGTACACGGTCCAAAAAAGGAAGGAGCGGGCAGAAGTAAGAACGCCGAGTACTCTTTCGGTACACAGTCCAATAAAAGAAGGAGCAGGCAGAAGAAGGAACGCCGAGTACTCTTTCGGAACACGGTCCAAGACACGTCGTAGGCAGCATGTGCCCAGGAACGAAGGTGCAGGGATAAGAAGGACTCAGGAGGAGCCTTGGGCAACTTCGGAACTGGACACAATGTGCCCAAAAGCATATGGCAGTGTAATTATTTTGTTGTGTTGTATTTTCTGTAAGAAAATAAAATGCCTACGGCCCACAACTTTTCCATACAAATAAGTTGTCTGTAATTTATTACTTGGGTAGGGATCTGGTAAGAGAAGCAAAGTGAACCCACACTACTCAGCCTATGGACGAGGGGGACCACCATGGGGCACAGACGGAATGGCTGCCTGAGCATTCGCCTTCCTCTTCAGGCAGGATACTGCAGTGATTTACAACATCTAAAAGCAAACTTCATACTTCAAGAATAGCACATTTTCGCTCCGGAATACCCTTAGTACGTTAAGGTGAACTTTCAAGTGAAACCGCAACTCGGAACAAGTGAAACGAGATAAGTGGGTGATCCCGGCCTACAGAGTCGCAGCAGGACTGTGATGGTGGCATGCCACTGGGAAGGCTGAAACGGGAAGCGTCCCTCAAGCAAGCGCTCAGCCTTCATCGGAAGAAGTGGACACCCAAAGTAGGCTGCACACCTGGTAGGAGGTGAGCGGAAGCCAGATGTAGCGGGGGAGGCACACGCCGGGTAAGCCACTGCCTCGCCCCTGGGGGAGAGTGTGCCATATATTGGGGTGCACAAAGCAACCCTGGTGTGGTGCCCCCCCTCCCCGGCTCTGGCCCGCAGCAACGTACAGCCCTGCCCACTCCTCTCGAGGGATCTAGCCGGGAGCTGCCGGCTAAGTTCCTCTGCGGCGGCTGCCCGGAACACAGCACGGTGCCCACGCTTCGCCTGCCTGCGTGTGATCCCCACCCCCCGGCATAAGCCACAAACACGCAGCACGGACCTCCCAAATTAGCGGAAACAGCTTGGCTGCACAGGCGGCCACAACGAGGGGCCCACCATCTTCTCCCTCATGCACCACAGCATCCCCGGACCGGCACTAGACAAAAGGGGACCCCCTCTATCCAACTGTCCTCAGTGGTGAACAATTAACCTGAAGCACCGGTCACACGCAGCAGCCTTCCACGCTCGCTTCCTCCCATTGACTGCAACTATAAGGAATACATTTTCCCTAGTGAATCCTCTGGCCCTCGCAGAGCAGGGACACTAACAGCATTAGATGACAACCCAGGGAAGTAGGCTGCTGCAACTCCCCAGGTGCAAGGGCCAGTGACTTTGCTACAATATACAGCCTCCTGATCCTGGCTTTGTTCGACTACCTTGAGGGTTGGAGAGAGGGCACACTGGTCTGTGGAGGAGACCACAATATGATAGCAGACTCCACTCGGGAATGGGAATCAATGAAGTTGAACGCCCAACCGCCAGGCTCTACGCGAGGGGAGAAGTTCCTAAACCAGCTCAGGGAACACCATCTCATAGACTCCTGGAGGGTGACACACCCCGAACGTCAGCCTTTCACTTTTTACTCTCCCCCACATCTCCCCCACACATGGCGTGCAATGTTATGGCACTCGAGTCTTCATAGGTGTGCACATGCAGGCTGAGCCTCCAACTAATGGCCTGTGTCTGACTCCGTGGGTGGCATTTTGGGGCGGCGCATGGTGTGCACAGACCTGCACAGGGGGCTTGTCTGCATGGAGCACGAGGAAGACCCTGTGGGCGCATGCTCAACTGTCGGGGCAGGACGCAGAGCCTCCATGGCATCCGCAATCCTGCCAAGGACCTACCGCACAGCCGACAGCTCCTCACATATCTTCTGTGTGCTCGTCTCTATGGCCCCTTTCATTGCTGCAGTGTTGTCTCGGGCCTCCCTCCGCCTCACATCACCATCAGTGACATATTGTTTGACTAGGCAACACCGCTCCTGCTGGCGCGCCTCTAAATGTGTCATCCTGAACTCCCCGTCCTGGACCCCTGTGGAGGTGGAAGGCAGGTGTGGCAATGGGGCCAATTCTGGTGTGTCCTGTGTGGGGCTCCAGGCCTCTGCTTCAGCCTCTCCTCCCGACTGGACATGAGAGATGCCATCGGGTGAGATGATGGGTGTGTACTGGTATTCTTGCGAGGGGCTTGGTGTGCCAAGGAATTCCATGGAGTGGGAGTCCTCCTCAGGGACACAGACCTTGCCTTGTGAGAGGACCCCATCGCCACTCTGTGGCACAGTGGCAGCTGCCTCCCCAACCGAACTGGTAGCTGCAGACAGGGTCCCATCTGCAACCGGCTCTACAGCTGCGGATTCCACAGGTGTTGGGACTTGTGGAGTTGTGGAAGACCCATAACGGCCCTGTACCCTGGCATTC
The DNA here is from genome assembly GCF_040938575.1 of Ambystoma mexicanum. NCBI lineage: Eukaryota > Metazoa > Chordata > Amphibia > Caudata > Ambystomatidae > Ambystoma > Ambystoma mexicanum. The sequence goes on along the minus strand of NC_090927.1, from coordinate 1,236,059,528 downwards.
AATGGTGTCTTTGTCCTCGGATGCAGATCTGCCTTGCCAGTGCCCTTGGAGGAGGAAGGCCTGTTGGTTTCTTCCCTGAACTTGGCCCTCTTGGTAGGTGTGGTGGCCTGTGCTGCAGAGTCCTCTGCATCGCTGTCGGTATCTCAGCCTGTGGGGGACCATAAGAGGGACAGCAGCAGTGATGGTTGTACATGCATCATGCATATAATGGTATTAGTGCAGTTGTACACATTTGATGACTTGCTGTCCTGTCCCTACTAGCGGACCCGCTAATGCCGGGCCCATTATTTAGAGGGGGACGGAGGCGGAAGGGCTGTCAGCGCTTTCAATGATGCCGCTAAGGGATGCTTTAGGGACTTTTGCGGCAAGCCGGTACTATTGATACCAACATGCCGCTACGCGCGTGCACGCATTCTCATAATCGACCACTGTTAGCAGCGTCATTGCTACACGGACCCGGAATTGCCTCCATGCCGGTAAAAACTGATTTTTACCGCAAATCTCGTAATGACCCCCATTGTGTTTAATCCTCCGTAGCAATTTGGTTCAAAATACACACAAAACGCTAGATTGATCCATATAATTGCTTTGCATTTTCTGATCTGCGGAGCGTCACTTTTTTTGGGATGTGGGGATTCATAATATTTAATATAATGTGCAACTTTCCTTTTTCAATGTGAATCCAACACATGTCGCTCCCCTGGGCATCGTTCTTTTGTTTATAATTTTTATATCTTCTGATTCTTTAGTTTGCAGACTGCTTATAGTATCTTTATTTTTTATTAATCATTACATTATCGGTAGCACAGTTTAGTGAACATTTAAAAACCTCTAGTATCTTGAAGTTATTGCTAAACGTGTGCAGGACGGCAACTTTGAGCAAGACACAACTGTTGAATGCCACTTCTTGTGGTCCATCACAGGATGATTGACCTAGCCCTAAATATAGGCTTGTACTTTTTATATAATTTTTTTTATTTGTTTTATTCGTTTTTAACAAAGCATAAATACAAACGTAACACAACAATCATATGCAAATTATTGACTATCACATTCTATATATCCTACTCTCAGCTCCAATGTTCCCCCTCCCTTCCCTCCCACTCCTACCCCATTCCCTCCCCCCTTGCCTGCATCACGCTTTGCACCATACCGCACTCCCTTCCAAGCAGTTAGGAGCCCTCTGATCACTTGTCCAGGTCAAACCGCTCCAGCTTCTACTGTGGCTGCCTCCATGAAGAGAGACCGTAGCAACACCTCCCATTCCAAAATTCCCCCGTGGCCTCACGTGACCCCTCTCCACCACCCCCTTCCATGCCACTGTTTCCGCTCCACCCCATCTATACAGGTCTCTCCACCACTCCTCTATCCTGGGGCCTCTATTTGATTTCCATACCATGGCAATTCTATGTTTGGCTAAGATACACGCGAGGGGCTTCATTTTGATCATATGTTTCCGACCTTTTGGGCGAGAGAAGCAACCCAACAAGCATGCTCCTGGGGAAAGCCTGTCCAATGCTACCCCCCCTTTTTCGCAGTCTATCCACTACCCCCTGCCAGAACAGCCCCATTACTGGACATGCCCAGAACATATGTAACATCCCTGCCTCTGTTGCATTACTCCTGGGACATCCCTGTGCTGCCACCCCTGGAAACCTCGAGATCCGTTGTGGCGTCATATATGCTCTGTGCATCACTTGTAGCTGTATGAGCTGTAAGCGCGCATTACGGGACACCTTCTTATGGGTCTCCAGTCATTTGGTCGACTGAAAACTGGTCGAATGACATTTGGTCGACGCAATTTGGTCGAAAACCAAATGGTCGAATTTTTTGTTTTATTTATATATTTATTTTTCGGGTTTTCGTTTTTTAAAAAAAGGGGTTTTTAGAGAAAAAAAGGGGGTTGGAGGGGGACCCCCCCAAAAAAATTAAAAAAAAGGGGTGAAAATAAAAAAATTCGACCATTTGGTTTTCGACCAAATTGGTTCGAACATTTGTCTGGTCGACCAATTTTTTTCGACCAAATGTCTGGAAACCCTTCTTATGATAACCTCCCGCATTGTGCTTCTGTAAAAACTACCCCAAGGTCTTCTTCCCATTTGCCACTAGAGGGGGGGCAGGCCCATTAGACAGTAGGTCATATATCTGCGATATAGTATGCCCTCCCTCCGCCATGTCATATAACACGTCTACTATCGTCTACACGTCTACAGTAATTCACTGTATGTGGTCCACCTGCGCATGATCTCTCTTAATAGCACTATATAGCATATATTGACAAGTATGCATGCCCGTCCTACTTGTCAGCTCTAAGAAGGGTATGAAAGCAGTATCTTGTAAGAAGTCCCATATGGTGACCACCCCACAGCTTTCCCAGTATGTACGTATTCCCATTCTCGCCTGAGTCGAAGATGACATTATCGAGACCAAAGCAGTTTGTGCCGAGACTGGGTCCTTCAACCCCATCACCGCCAAAGCTCTGTCTCATACCTTCACCTCTAAGGCCACCAGGTGTGACTGTTGGCCGCTGTGAGGCCTGTCAAACCATAATATCTCCTTTAAATAATAACGCAGCCCTGTGAATTGCAACATCTGTATGTCCAGCGTAGGGTACTCAGCGAGCCAGTACACAACAAATTGCAGCTGCCCTGCTATGTAATACAGGTTGAAGTGCGGGATCCTAATACCTCCCTCTGCATACGGCCTATATTGTGATGACAAAGCTATTCTGTTCCACCCATCTTGCCACAGGAAGCTCCTACAGATACCCTCTAGGGCCCTAAAAAATTGACTTGATATGTAAAACGGGACATTCACAAAGAAGTGTAGTAGTCTAGGCAACACCACCATCTTCAGCAAAGCCGCCCTTCCCATCATAGAGAGGGGTAATTTAACCCAAATCGTCATGGAGCCCTTTATGCTCTCTAGGGCCTGTAGCTTGTTGCGTCTGTGTTCTTCCGCTGGGTCGTGGTACACATTAAATCCCAAATATCTGAACGTATGCACCTTCTATTGTAAGGCCAGCATGGGCAACTCTCCATGTCCTATCCTGCACAGTCCTGCTATCGGGAATACCACTTATTTATCCATATTGATGGTAATCACTGACAGCTTAGCAAAAAGTGCCTAGGACTCCAGCGGCAGCTCCAGATTGTCCTCTGGGGTCTGAATATATAACAGTGTGTCATCTGCATATAGGGATATCAAGTGTCTGGCCCCATTTATTTTGATACCGGCTTACCTGTATTCAGTCCTAGGTACTGGGCAATTGGTTCCATGGTGAGGACATACAACAACGGTGACAGTGGGCATCCTTGTCTCGTACCCTTTTCTAGTTCCCACACCTCCGATATACATCTACCCGTTTTAACCTGTGCCATCGGCCTAGTGTACACCCGTTGCACCCACTTGATATATGTCTACCCAAAGCCAAATCTGCATAGAGTGACAGATAACCAGTCCCACCTTAATGAATCAAATACTTTCACCACGTCTAGCATGGCTATAGCACACAGCGTATCCCAGGATGACGTCCTATTTATCACGTGATGCAATCTCATCACGTTCCAGGCCATACTTTGGCCTGGTACATACCCCGTCTGTTGCGGCTGCACTAGCTTGTCTATCACCTTTTTCATTCTAGTTGCTAATATGGATGTCAATATCTTATTATCCTGGTTAAGCAGTGAGACGGTCCTATAAGAGCTACATTCCGTCCGTGTTTTATGGGGCTTGAGGATGGGTATAATTATGGACTCTCTCAAGCTAAGTGGGAGAACCCCCGCTACTTAAGAGTCACTGAAGGTACTAAGCAAATGGGGGGCCACTACTTGTGCATATTCTTTATAGAATTCGCTAGGTAGCCCGTCCAAACATGGCATCTTCCCTGTCGGCAAACCTGCGATTAAGTTGAGTATGTCCTCTACACTGATGGGCACCTCTATACTATCCCTTTCATCCTGGGTCAGTCCCGGAGCTCAATCCCATCTAAATCATCCCCTAGGTGGGTGCTTGCTGCTGAGGGTCCCTCTATGTACAGTCATTGGTAGAATTCACAGAAGGCCTCATTAACCCCTTTTTGGGTACAATATAATTCCCCTTGTTCTGTATTTATCGAGTGTATGGGACTTTGTTGCCCCTCTTTTTTTGTACAGCCATGCCAGTAATCGGCCGGGCTTGTCCCCTTCTGCGTGCTGATTCGCCTTGTATTTGGCAATACTGTGTTTCCCAGCCTCTCCCAGCAGTCCATGATTTTTGTCTTCGTTCCCTGGCCTTCTCATTTCCGTCTGGCTCTTGCCCTTGGGACCGCTCTAGTTCCCTCAATTGTTGGTCGGCAGAGGCCAATTCACGGTTGATGTCTGCTTGAACACTATTGAACCCCGCTATTGTGGCTCCTCTAACAACCATCTTCAATGCTTCCTAAAAGGTACCAGCACTGGGTACACTGCCCAGATTGTGCAAAAAGATTTCAGTGATGCAATCTTTAAATCAATCACGAAACTGAGGCTCTCTGAGCGATTCACCTCTAAGTCTCTACGTGGAGATCGGGGCCCTGACAGGTACATATTGCCACTGTAAGCTAAGTGGGGCATGATCCAACAAGACCCTTCCTCTATACTGGGCATGTGTAATATGGTGCATCTGTTCCTTTCCCACGAAAAGTAATCAATCCTTGGCGCTGAAATGTGCGAATTATGTCTGGTGTCTGGGTGGAGAACTCTCCAGGCATCTTCCAGAGCAAAAGAATCCAGGAGTGTCTGTAATGTTTTGGCGGGCAGAGCCCGTTTAGTATATTTGGTGTTGGACCTATCTAGCATTGGTTTCAGCATGCAATTAAAGTCTCCCCCATATCATATTACTATCTCCATATGGGCCTAGCCATGGATATAAAGTCTGGAAAAACATGGCTGTACTGTGATTGGGGGCATATGTGTTTACCAGACATATGTCCAACTGTTCAAGGAGGCCTTGCACAAGCACCATCCTGTCCTCATTATCTGTTTTAATATGCGTGACCTTGAAAGGTACTGAGGGCGCAATCCATATCAAGACCCTGCACGCATAAGCTGAATACGGGGAACTGAGCAGCTGCCTGCCCTCTCTATTTACCCGCTAATAATGCCTGTTTGTCAGCCGCAACATGGCCACATCCACTTTACACCTCTTAAGATATGAAAATACCCTATTTCGCTTTACAAAAGCATTCAACCCCCTTACATTCCAGGTGAGTACATTTAAGGTTCCCGCCATTTGCTTCTTTCTCCCACTAGGCAACCCATTATCGCAATCAATGCCGCCGGCTTTCCCCTCCCCTCTTGTAATACTATAGCTCGGAATACTATACTGTTTATCCTTTTCAGAATACATGCAGGCATCCCCCGCCCCTTTTGAACCTCCCCAACTTCCCCAACTAGAATCAACTTCCCAGCATTGTTACCCTTGCTCAGGCGTTTCCGCTTCCTGCATTCGCCCCATGCAATCCTGCTTAAGGCTGGTGCACAGCGAGTGGGCACCAAAATCAGTGCCCTCAAAAAGTAGAACACGAGGGGTGTGACGGGCACAGCCATGGGCACGTCACTCTCCTCCGTGTTATGAAGCCTTGGTCAATACTGACCGATAATGACTCCTGCCATTTATAAAGTAAGACAATTACAAAATTCCAGGGCCAGTTCCGCGGGGGAGCTTGCCCCTATCAAAATAGCCCATTGGTCCCATGATGTTTATTCAGTTGCTGTTCCGTGTACAGCACCAACAGTCCAAAGTACCTTAGTTGCTCTTGGCCTCGGGTTGGGTAGGGCTTCCTTTGTGTCTCCTTCGACCATCCTCTCCTTCCTGTTCGCTGGGGCCTATCTTCTCTCTATCCATCAATGCCTGCGCTTCCGCCGGATGGTCAAAGAACCGGGTCTTGGTTTTGTATATAACCTTGAGCCTTCCTGGGTAGATCAGCATATATTTCAATCCTGCCATACAGAGTCTCCCCTTAGCCGCTGAGAATTGCGCCCTTCTCTTCTGCACTTGAACGTGTAGTTAGGGTAAACTGCCAAATCTGCTGAGGGTCTATCCAATTATTCCCCTTGTCTGGAATAGGCCAGAATCTGCTCCCAATCCTTATAGTTCAGGAGTTTAGCAATGATTGGTCTTGGGGGCGCCTCTGAAGGGGGCCGCCTAGTCAGTGTCCTATGTGCTCTCTCGATTGTGAAGCCCTGTGAAAGGTTCCCCGGTCCGATTTCCTGGAGTAGCTTGTTCTCTATGTACACAGTCAGGTCTGCTCCTTCTTTCCCTTCTGGCAGGCCCACTATACGTATATTATTTCTTTGGGCTCGTCCTTCTGCTTCCTCTACCCTGTTCTCCAGTAGGCCCACCTTATGTTGCAGGATATGGAATTCCACTTGTGTGTCTCGCAGCACACACAAATTGTCCTTCACTCGCGTCTCTAGCGTTGCAGTGGTTTCCGCCAAGCTCCGGACATCCTGGCGCAGTAATCCCACGTCTATTTTCACTGCTTCTATTTGCGTCCCCAGTGAGGCATTTAGATCTGCGATGGCAAGCATCACTTGGTTGTGCAACTCCATGGCACCCTCGCCCGTCTCCTGCTCCGGTTCCATGTTTCTCTCTGCTGCTTGGATCTGGCAAAGCTGTCCAATGTTGGTTGGTTTGCCTTAGTTTTTGCCGTCTTGGGAGGCCTTCAGTCCGTGTTCCTTGTTTCCAGCATTCCGCAATCCCTATTCGTACTGGCACACAGTGCTATAAGTGTCTTTGGCCAAGTATCGTTACGGTCGCTGTTCTTGTGGGCTGAGGCAATGTTCTATAAGTCCCAGTAGCTAGAGCTCCCCTGGGTGGGCCTCTTGTATGAGACTCTTGAAGGGGGGCTGTTTCCGGCCTTCAGGCTCCTGTAGCTTCTCAGGCGCCATTGGGTGGCTTCCTTAAATTAATCCCCCAGCGTTCCCGTCGTCAGGGCTTAACTCACAGTTCGGTGCCCAGTGCCTAACTTTATAGCATTAAAGGCGTTAGTTATTCTGTTAATGGAATCTGCTTCCCAATGGCAGTTCGCCGTGTGCGTTTGTGCTGCTTTGTCCCAAACACTGCAAAAGGTCTCACTGCCCACTTCACACCCCAGCACTGGCTTCACCACTCACCTCTCCAGTGGTTGCTGCCTTCGAGCCATCTGCGGTTGCTTGTCCTGGCTCCTTTAGGCCCAATGTGGCAGGGACCACACTCTTCTATTCACCACTCTGCCCAGATTAATTTACCATACTTCCAACTACCAATGCTGCCGTCCAGCCTGCTACTTTCTTCTCCCCCATTGTAGGCGCAGTGTGACAGTGGCCGCCTCGCAATTGCACCACACGGCCCGGACTTACCAGTTCTCTCTTCTGGTCGCCATCTTCCGGCCCCCCATTGATGCTTCTGTCATCTGCCAGCTACCCTGTATTGCAGAGGCTGTTGAGTTATGTCCACCACTCAGTCTGGACTCCCTTAGGCACCTTCCGCAGCCGCTCCTCAGTGCCTAACTGTACGATTTCCTGACTCTCCGGAACTGCACGCCCCCAAACCCACACAGCTTCTTCTTGTGCCTTTATCGTAATGCCCTGTAGCTCTTTGTGCACCTTCCAATAACAGGGTGATCTGGCCTGCAGTCACTGTTCTGGCCCTTCCGCAATCCGTTATTACTGGGGCCGTCCTCATTGCTTCACTGCCCAATTTTCCTTTTACGTTGTCCCTGCCCTCTGCTATTTACTCCATACCCAGCACTTCAGGTATATCTACGCATGCCTGCTGCAGGGCCTGTGCAGCCCCTGTGTGTACTTCTGGGGGAGTATTTCGGCTTCCTTCATCTTCTCCTCAGCGGCCAGGTAATCCGACCTGCTATTCGCCTGCACCCTGGGGGGAATCTGCTGCGGTCTCCGGAGTTCTTGAAGCACTTGCCTTACTTTGGCCGCTGTGCCGGCATATCTTCCGAGGGCCGCGGTTGTCTCTCTCCCCTCTTCTTCTCACAGCTTGGCGAGTCTGGTGCCCGGCGTCCCTCCTCTGTTGTAACAGGCCCTCACCTCCTTCTCAGCAATGGCTGCTCCTGTCTTCTCGTCACTTCTTCCCCTGGGTCTGCAGGCTTGTACAGACCTCACGGCTTTTTGCTCTCCCCTGCTTTCCACGTCACAACGCGCCCGCCATCTTGATTTCGAGCTCCTCCGAAGGGCACAATGTTCCGCTCGGCGTATCTTGCCAGCCCCTGCTTCTACTCCCTCCACTATTTGGACAAGCACTCCTGGGCGGTTCGTTTATACAATCCCAGTTGCTTGCCTACCATTTGCACGTTGTGGAAGCTTTGTCTTTCTGTCGGATTGTTAGGCAGAATCCAGGGAAGTTCACTTAGGGAGCACTACCCCAGATTAGGACTACAGGTGAGAGCAATAAATCCCCTTTGGTATCAGTCTCTATCACAAAGATTTAGTTGGTAGCTGTGGCCGAGCAGTCAGACTTATCTCAAGAGGGAGATGAGCAGTATTCAGGGTTGACACAATAGGTAGTACAGTACTATGGAGCAAGGAAACACTGACCAAAGTTTTGTATCAAAAAGAGAATATATATTTATTTCATACACTCCTAAATCAACACATAGATCACAGTTAACAAAGTAAGTTAAGTTTAGTCAAAAGAAAAGCATATACAACTTCCTATTCAATTGTAGACAAGTTTGCGGTATAGTGTAAACTGAGCAAAACGGCACGGTGAAAACCTACTACAAATGGCACTCTATGAATTCAACGAAAGGGAAGGAAAGTACAAGTTAAACCAAAATATCTTCAGACACCCCCTAGCAACTCTTCCCTGATGTTTTGTGAACAAATAATGCACAGTGAATGAAAACTGAGCAAAATGGCACTCCACAAGTTAAAACAGTAGGAAGGAAAAGGGGTTTAGAAGATTTAGGTGCATCAACACATTTCTCATTGAAAACGAATCTAGTGAGAGCAGATCTAACAAATCAGCCAGAGTCAATAGGCCTGAGCCAGAGTCAGTGGTACAGGACCAAGAGTTTAGGAGCAAAAGCAAAAATGTTCTTGTAGCTGCAGTCAAGTCTTTAGTAGAAAACTTTTGAAGAGGTAGATGCAAGGCGAAAGACAATGTTAAGAGAGAGGGTGGCCGACCCCACAAGTAGTTAAAGGATTGAAAAAACCTTTAGGTCTACCACGGAGAAAGGCCGTCCTGGCGGAACAATGTACCTTAAACGTGGAGAAGTGGCTCTTGCGGTGGCGGTTGTTCCTGGTAGTTCCTGCAGGTCGAGGGGTCCAACAGAGGAAGAGAGGCTCTCGTCTTGGAGGAAGGTTCGAGTCGCTGCACTACCCAGGGATGAAACCAGCCACGGTGCTGCCAAACGAAGTTTAAAAGGTACGCTCCTTTTAATCGCGGTCTGGGTCGATAGCTGCCCGGCTATCCGGTCTTTAAGTGTGGGGCACTGTCGAGTTGACCAAGGCAAGTCCGAGGATGCGATAGATGAACTGGTTGACCCCACCAGCTCAAGGGAAGGAGGCTCCTCCGCTGACGATCTCCTCTCGTCGTGTGGAAGAAAAGTGGTGAGACGATCCGGCAGGGCTTCAACCGGGATGTAGATGCTGAAGATGTCTCTGGCTTCTCTTCCCTTCAGTTCCTTAGTTCCGGTGGCAACGTCTTGCTCTTCCAGTCCTCAGGATCCTGCTTTTATGCAGAAAGAGACCCATTCATACAGCGTAGCTGTCACTCACGCAGTGGAGGGGTCATCTTGGCGGGAGACCCTCCAGCCTATCAGGTTAGAGTGCGACCTGAGTTGCGGTGGCAACTCTGTCCAGGGGTTCTACTCCCCCTCCCAAACAACAGACCCACCCCACACTCAGTGGCGCCGAAAAGAGGGCTTCTTGGCAGAAGCCCGCCAAAAGGACGAACAAAGGATCCCCGACCTGGGTTAAGAAAATGGAGTAAGACTCGAGAAAGAAGTTTTATCAAAGTTCTGGCAAATAAAACCTACCGGTGTAAAATTAATATAAAAATAGACCGGCGGTATGTTAGAGGCTGTCAGTAAAAGTGGTAGCCTCGAACAATGGGAAAATCCCATAGAGAAATATTTGCAGTTGAATATAAAAGGTAGTAACCACTGCCACCAGCCAGAAACTTTGTAGAGGGGGACTTTAAGGTACCCTCTCGAAAATGAACATAGGGGAAAAACTATTAACCACTTCCAGTACTTCCATATTAAGATGGGGTGTACTGGTTAAGTTCATAAAAATCGACTAGTAAAGTCAATGGGGACTTTACATGCCCTGGGAGACAGTAGTCAGTCCCAGGGTATGGAGTCTATGTTTGGGGGAGCTACGACACCCCTGTGTCACAGCACGGAGTGTGCTGTGTGACACATGTGTATAAAGATGGTTCCTATCGGTGAGAGAAAAGATCCCATAGGCATTAAACACAACAATAGCTTAGAACACACATAGCAAAAATGCCTAAGAGTGGGAAAAAGAGTCTCACTCTTAGCAGGTAAAAAGAAACAAACCCTTCAAATCCAGAAAAGCTGCTGGGGGACTCTGTAGGTAAGGGAAATTAGCCATGAAATGAGAATTCTCCCTAACACTCGCCCCCCCAGACTAAGGGACAGGAGGATCTAATCCACTCCTGGATGAGTCTCATACCTCTAGTCGGTTAAAAACATCCTAGAGAGACCATCAGCATTTTGGTGGTGACATCCTGACCTGTGCTCAATGGTAAAATCCAAACCCTTGGAGGCAGATTGACCATTTTAGCAGTTTTGGGTTTTCCCCCTTTCATTTGCATCAACCATTTCAAGGGTTGGTGGTCTGTTTGAATGGTGAAAGTAGATCCATAGATGTATGGTCTAAACTTCTTCAAAGCCCACACAATGGCAAAACATTCTCTGTCAATAGTTACCCACCTTGTTTCAGGTTCCTTCAGTTTCCTACTGATGAAGCAAATGGGGTGTTCCCTACCTTTCTCATCCAGTTGACTGAGTACTGCACCTATACCTTTATTGGAAGCATCTGTCTGTACAATGAAGGGTTGGTGGTAGTCAGGAGCTCTGAGAACTGGAGCTTGACAAAGGGCTTTCTTTAGGCTTTCAAAGGCCTGATTGCACTCCTCATTCCATTTGACCTTTTTAGGAAACTTAGGAGAAGAGATTACATTCAGTGAAGAAGCTATGGATCCATAGTTCTCAATGAAATTCCTGAAATACCCAGTGAGGCCTAGGAAGGCTCTCACCTGAGTTTGAGTAGAAGGGGTTATCCAATTTTGCACAGCTTCAATCTTGCTGAGCAAAGGCCTTATTTCACCACCTTCTACCTCATGCCCAAGGTAGACCACTTTACTCTGACCAATTTGACATTTGCTTGCCTTTATGGTCGGATGGGCCTGTTGCAGAGCCTGCAAAAAATATCCTAGGTAGTCAACATGTTCTTTCCAAGTAGGGCTGAACACTGCAATGTCATCCAAGCATGCCATGCAGAAGTCCTCATTCAGAACCTGATTAACCATCCTTTGGAATGTAGCAGGTGCATTCTTTAATCCAAAAGGCATAACCATAAACTGGTATAAGCCAACTGGGGTGGAGAATGCAGTTTTCTCATTGGCATTGTCAGTCAGGGCTATTTGCCAATAGCCTGACTTGAGATCAAATGTGCTGAGGAACTTGGCTGAACCAAGTCTATCCACCAGCTCATCTGTCCTTGGCAAAGGATGGGCATCAGTCTTAGTGACTACATTTAGAGCTCTATAGTCCACACAGAATCTCAACTCCTTGGATCCTGCCTTTGGTACTAACACAACTGGGCTAGACCATGGAATAGTAGAGGGCTCTATTACCTCGAGATCAAGCATCTTGTTGACCGCTCCTTTGATGTGGGTTCTTACATTTTCTGACATCCTGCCGCCCCTGCTTTTGACAGGTAGACAGTCACCAGTTTGGATATCATGTTGGCCCCAAGGGGTCAAACCTGGTGTCAGTGAGAACAGGGGGGCAAATTGATTTAACAAAAGTTTGCACTCCTCCTGTTGCTCAGGTGTCAGATTAGAAGAGAGATTGACTCCTTCTGTTTTCTCATCTAACCGTTTGCCTCTGAGGAGGTCAGGCAGAGGTTCACTCTCCTCCTCCTCTTGAGCTGAAGCTAGAAGCAAAGCTCCCAGTTCTGGTCTCGAGACATAAACCTTTAGACGGTTGATGTGAAAGACTCTAGGAGCCTCCTTAGGATTGCCTAAGTCCACCAGATAGTTCACCTCTCCAAGTTTTCCCACAACCTTGAAGGGTCCCATCCATTTGTCCTGCAAGGCCCTCTACCTTGTTGGTACCATAACAAGAACTAGCTGGTCTTGAGCGAACTCAACCATGTTGGCCTTCTAGTCATGCCAATGTTTGACCAGAGCCTGACCTGCTTTCAAGTTATCACTTGCTTCAGCCATCATGTGTGACATTCTCCTCCGGAGTCCTATCACATAGTCAGTGACTCTGACTGGTGTGGGGGAAGGTGCACTCTCCAACCCCTCCTTGATCAGGGCCAATGGACCTCTAACCGGATGGCCATAGAGAGGTTCAAAGGGACTGTAACCCATTCCCAACTGAGGGCCTTCTCTATATGCAAAGAGAAGGCATGGCAGTAGAAGATCCCACTTTTGCTTAAGGGGGTCTTCTAAAGCTCCTATCATGCTCTTCATGGTTCTATTAAACCTTTCTACCAACCCATTTGTCTGAGGGTGGTATGCTGTTGAGAACTTGTAGGTAACTCCGCAGTTTTTCCACATGGCCTTCATGTAGTGGGACATAAAATTTGACCCTCTGTCGGATATTACCTCCTTAGGAAACCCAACCCTGGTAAAAAAAATATCAAGGAGGGCCTTAGCTACAGCCTGAGCTGTAACAGTCCTCATAGGAATTGCTTCAGGGAACCTAGTAGCATGGTCTACTACAACAAGTATAAACCTGTTGCCTGAAGAAGTTGGAGGATCAAGGGGATTAACAATGTCGATTCCTACCCTCTCAAATGGTACTCCCACAACAGGGAGAGACAATAGAGGTGCCACGTTCTTGGAACCCCTTTTACTAGAAGTTTGGCAAGTGTGGCAATTCTTGCAATACTTATCTACCTCAGCCCCCATTTTAGGCCAATAAAAGTAGAGAGAGAGCCTTTCCTTGGTCTTCTTGAAGCTCAAGTGACCAGCCAAAGGTATCTCATGGGCTAGTTGCAAGAATTGGAGTATGTTTGCTTGGGGCACTACAAGCCTTTTGTAGTCCCCAGGAGTTGACTCTGTTGGTTCAATATAGAAGAGGCCATCTTCCCAGTGTAACCTATACTTCCCAGGCTCTTGCCCCTCAAGCTGAGAAGCTGTCTCGTGGCGAAGACCTTCCAGAGTTGGACATTCTCTTTGTCTCTTACTGAAGTCTGCCCTTTGGGGTCCACCTTCTGCCAGTAACGACTGCAGCTCAGGATGGTCCACAGGGTCAAGATCTCCAATGAGTTCCTGGCCTCCTACTAGATCTGAGTCCTCAGGCTCTAGTTCAACCACACAGGGTTGTACCTATCTCTCAGCCTACGCTGGAGGGGGAATCACAGGTGTGATTTTTGCTAACCTAGGAGATTTCCTGGTTGGCAGCACTGGAATGCTTTCTGCTGGTTTCTTTTTGGAAGCCTTGGGTCTCCCCTTTGCTTCTGGTTGTTTAGAGATAGCAGTAAGTAACTCCAGTGGAGTAGGAGTGATTTCTTTTTCTATCATCTCCTCAGGAGAGCCCCTCAAGGTCCTCTCCCTTGCAGGTCTGGTAAGCTCCTGTAATCTCTTACTAGGAGGTCTGGGAGTACTGGATAATACTCCCAGGTCTTTCAGATCATTGCCCAACAGCACCCTTCCTGGTACTTCAGATTGTACACTCACAGGTATCCTGACAGTCATTTCATTGCACTGGATCAGAGCTGGTAATTGGGGAAGCATCTGCACAGGCCCTCCAGCTAACTTGGCGAGGCGTTTGGGTGCCTTAGCAACATCCTCCACCTTGAAAAAAGATTTGTCCACCACAGTTATGCAGGCCCCAGTGTCTCTAATGGCAGGAGTCTCCTGACCATTGACTAGGACACTGTCTTTATAATACTCTTTAGTATTAGGAGGAATAGAATTATACACATCTAAATTCTGTTGTTCCCGCAACCCAAGAGATACTAAAGATACACTAGCCGAGACTCCAATGGGATCATCAGCTAGTAGTTGAAAGTTTCCACTGGCCATATGTACTTCCTCCTCTGGAGCGAAGGCTAAGGAGACAGTGTGGACCCCTGAAGGATTACCCTTACATCTGGGATCCCCTTTCACATGGCCAGTTGAGCCACAAACATAACATTTTCCAAATGTCTTTATGAATGGTGGCTTGCTCTGACCTCCTTCTGGTCTGGGACCAGAAGGTACACTAGCCTGATTAGGTTTCCCTGGTGGCTTACCCTTAGAATTTTGTTTGTGGCTCTCTTTGGAATTGGAATTATTTGAGTTCTCTTTGTTGTCTTTCTTTGGCGGCTTTCCCTCATCCTGAGTTACCCCTGAATCCTTGTGAGTAGCCCTGTTGGCAACCCACAAGTCAGCAGCCTTAGCCAGTTTCTTAGAATCTAACTCTTTTGAATCAGCTAAGTGCTGTCTGGCTCAGGAGAGCAGACATCATAGATAGACTGCATCATAACAAGATTTCTCATTCCTTCATAAGTGTTAACTCTATAACCCTTAATCCATCCAAACACTCATTCCCCCAAGTAGCCCAAGGGGTGCTATCATGCTTTTTGAGGGTCCTAAACCTCTTAAGGTACTGGGAAGGAGTTTTCCCAAATCTAGCTATTAAAGCTAGCTTTACACATTCATAATCCTTTCTCTCCTCCTCCCCCAACTCCATTACCACATCAGATGCAACAGGGGGGAGCCTAGAGAATAACCTGGGGATCAACTGATCACCTGTGATATCCTGGAGCCCATGATTATATTCAAACATAGCAAGCCAATCGAATACATCCAATTTAGGTGCATACATACCCACAATCTCTTTAGGCATCCAGGGTCTTTTTGGACTGGAAGATCTAGAGGATTCGGGGAGAGAAGCATTTTCCAAAGACAATTTCTTCATCTCAAGCTCATGGTTGAGCTCCATTTCTTTGAGCCTTAGTTCTTGGTGTCTCTGTTCAGTTTGGGCATTAATTCTTTTGAATTCAAGTCTCATTTTTTCTAGGGAGATAAATTCAGGACTTAATGTGGAACCTGGTAAGGGTCCAGTAGCTACAGGTTGAGGCCCTTGAGCAGGCAGAGGACCAGAGGGGGTGACATAGTTATCCTCCTCTTCCTCATCTGTCTCAACAATAACATCTTCAACATTATCCTCATTACTGTTTGCCACATTTGCTGGAGTAGTGGGCAGTACAGCACCACTATCCAGACTTTGTATCTCTAACAGTCTATCAATCATTTCTTGTTTCTTGCCTTTGACAGGAAGACCTTTCTGTCTACACAGATCCCTTAAATAATCAGAAATATTAGTAAGGAGGGTCTCCTGGCTATAACTTTCCATAATTTTGACTTTGTTAAAATAACCTTTTGTGATTGTTAACCTTGTGGTTAGTTGCACCAAGGCACTAGTAACACACTAAAATGTCAATCCAATACTTTAATCGTCACCGCTGTACACAAGTTTTAGGCAGAATCCAGGGTAGTTCCCTTAGGGAGCACTACCCCAGATCAGGACTACAGGTGAGAGCAATAAATCCCCTTTGATATCAGTCTGTACCACAAAGATTTAGTTGGCAGCTGTGGCTGAGCAGTCAGACTTATCTCAAGAGGGAGATGAGCAGTATTCAGGGTTGACACAATAGGTAGTACAGTACTATGGAGCAAGGAAACACTGACCAAAGTTTTGTATCAAAAAGAGAATATATATTTATTTTATACACTCCTAATTCAACACATAGATCACACTTAATAAAGTAAGTTAACTTTAGTCAAAAGAAAAGCATATACAACTCCCTATTCAATTGTAGACGCGTTTGCGGTATAGTGAAAACTGAGCAAAACGGCACAGTGACAACCTACTACAAATGGCACTCTACCAATTCAACAAAAGGGAAGGAAAGGAACAAGTTACTTACCTGTAACTGTTGTTCTCCAGCATGGGTCTGGCATGGATTCACATGCTCATGAATATTCCCTGTCGTCAGGCTGGTAATCCTCGGTAAAGAAAAAATCAGTATCAGTTTCGTTTCTGATCTGTCTTTCTTAGTAGTAACCAATCACTGATATCTGGGTCATACTGCCCCCAGCCAATGACTGCCCTCTCCCTAAGCCCCGCCTCTGGCAGCCATCCTCAGATTTGGTAGCATGCCAAGTGGCAATATGACCAAGTGAAGAGCCGCAGAGGGGTAGGTGGGAGGGCTTGCATGTGAATCCATGCCAGACCCATGCTGGAGAACAAAAGTTACAGGTAAGTAACTTGTTCCTTCTCCAGCATGGGGTCTGGCATGGATTCACATGCTCATGAATAAAATAATACATAGCAGTATACACATGCACAACCACGGGAGGTGGCAAAGGCTCAACATTAAGCATTACATACAAACTCAACATTAAGCAATTGTTACCTCCTCACCAGGCTCACCTTAGGCAAACAGGTTGTGCAGTACTGCTTGGCCGACCCTGGACTCCTCCCTGGAGTCCCGATCGACGCAGTAGAATCTCGTGAAGGTGTGCGTCGACCTCCACGTAGCAGCCATGCAGATGTCCAGCAGGGGCACACCAGACAGGAACGCTGTGGTAGCAGCGACCGCTCTGGTCGAATGGGCTCTCGGACGGCCGGGCAGCGGTCGGTTTGCCAACCGGAGACAGAGCATGATGCAGCCGGAGAGCTATCTGGAAATGGAAGTCTTCGAGAGAGCCTTCCGTTGATTCACAGACCCAAAGTTCACAAACAGTTGTGACGTCTTCCGAAAACTCTTCATGCGGTCCACGTAGAACTTCAGCGCTCTAGCTACATCCAGCGAGTGCAAAGTCCTCTCGGCCGGAGTCAAAGGCGACGGGAAGAAAACTGGTAACACCAAGGGCTCGTTGAGGTGGAAGTCCGACGGCACCTTGGGCATGAAGGAGGGGTGCGTCCTCAGCAACACCCTCGTGTCATGAAAAGTCAAGTATGGAGGCTTGCAAGATAGGGCCTGGATCTCTCCCACTCGTCGTGCGGAGGTGATGGCCACAAGGGACGCTGTCTTCCATGATAGGAACTTCAAAGGCGCCGAATGCATAGGCTCGAATGGGGCCCCCATGCGCCTGGTCAGCACCACATTAAGTTCCCACGCCGGGGCAGGAGCCTTCACCAGCGGGAACGATCGGAATAGACCCTTCATAAATTCCTTCACCAGGCGATGAGACCACGAGGACGCCCGTCCTGTAGTCCTGTTATATCGGGAGATGGCAGCCAGATGTATTTTGATGGAGGCGTGAGCCAGTCCAGCTTTGGCCAGCGACAGTAGGTACGGCAGCACTTGAGGGGCCGTAATCCGCAGAGGGTTCATCTTCTGTGCACGGCACCAGACAGAGAACCTCTTCCACTTATGACCGTAACACTTGAGAGTCGAGGACGCCCTGGCCTTTGCAAGAACCTCTCTGCAATCAGCCGGGATATCATACCCTCCAAACTCTAGTGCTGCAGGAGCCAGGCCTGCAAGTTCAGCGACTGTGGGTCGTGATGGAGAATGGCGCCTCCTTCTCTGGAGAGAAGATCCGCGTCCGCCAGCAGCTTGACTGGTGGGGACGTTGACAAGTCCAGAAGGTCCGGGAACCAGATCTGCCTCGGCGACGCCAGTGCGACGAGGATCATCCTGCACCTGGACCTCTTGAGCTGGTTGACGAGGCGGAGCAGCAACGGCAACGGAGGGAACGCGTATAGAAACAGGCCGTCCCAAGGGAACGAGAAAGCATCACCCATGCTCCTCGGCTGAGGGAACCTGCTGGTGAACCTCTGGCACTTGGAGTTCATCGCCGTCGCGAACAGATCGATCTGGGGTTTGCCCCATCGTTGAAAGAGTCGATCCACTTGGACCTGGTGCAGTTCCCACTCGTGGCACGAGCGCAGCTCCCTGCTGAGTGAGTCCGCGATGGTGTTTTTTATTCCTGCCAGGTGGAAGGGAACCAGAAACAGCCCCTGGGCGACCGCCCAGTGCCACAGATCCTGGGCCTCCTTGGATAGGGCTTGGGATCTGGTGCCTCCTTGCTTCCATATATAGAACATCGTGGTGGTGTCGTCGGTGAAGATCCTCACCACTTTGCCCTTGAGTGACGGAAGGAACGACTTGAGAGCCCAGAACACTTCTCGGAGCTCCAGAATGTTGATGTGGAGAGACCTCTCCTCTGGGAGCCAAAGGCCTCTTGCGTGGAGGTCTCCGGTGTGGGCCCCCCAACCCTCCAGAGAGGTGTCCGTTGTCACCGTCTCCTGAAACGCCGGGATTTGAAATTCCGTGCCTGTCGTGAGGTGAGCACGGATGCCCCACCATAAGATCGCCCGACGGAACTCCTCGTCGAGCGGGATCCTGTCCTCGAAACGCCCCTCGCTTGGAGCCAGCTGGCGTCGAGAAACTCCTGCAGTGGGCGCATCCAAAGTCTGCAAAGGGGTACAAGGTAGATGCATGAGGACATCATCCCGAGGAGGGACTTGATGGAGCTCACCCTGGCCACGTCCGTGGCTAGCAGGTGCCGCACCTTACCCAGGATGGTCTTGGTCCTCTCCTCTGAAGGGGAGGCCAATTGCCCCACTGTATCGAGCTTCGCTCCCAGAAACAGTGCTATCTGCGATGGAACCAGGTGGGATTTGGGGTAGTTGATGGCGAACCCCAGCTCCGTTAGCAACCGGACGGTCTTCGCCGTGTGTTCGACCGCGAGTTCCCTTGTCCTTGCCCGGATTAGCCAGTCGTCCAGGTAGGGGTAAACGTGGATCCCCTGCAGATGCAGCCGCGCCGCCACTGGTGCCAGGCACTCGGTGAAAACCCTGCGTGCCGACTTTAATCCGAACGGTAGGGCCCTGAATTGGTAGTGGCGTCCCTGAACCACGAACCTGAGGAACTTCCTGTGCCTTTTTAGAATAGGGATGTGGAAGTAAGCATCCTCCAGGTCCAAAGACAATAGGAAGTCGTCTTCCTCCAGCTGTCCCAGCACGTGCTGGAGGGGGACCATCCTGAATTTCTGCGCATTGATGTACTTTTTTAAGCGACGCAGGTCCAGGATGGGGCGCCAACCGCCTGTCTTCTTCTTGACGAGGAAGTACCTTGAGTACACTCCAGAGCCCCGGAGCCCTCTGGGGACGAGCTCGATGGCACCTTTTTTGAGCATCGCGTTTACCTCCAACAGTAGTTGAGGGACATGATTCTCCTTCCTGGCCACGGGAGGAATGCAAGGGCACTTCTTTTGGAATTCCAGAGAGTGCCCGTTGGCCAGGGTGTCCAAAACCCAACGGTCGGTGGAGATGGACTCCCACACGCTGACGAACTTCATCAGCCGGCCTCCCACCGGGGTGCTTCGGTGGGGGCCCGACGACACGGCCGGGTCAGTCTTGTTTGGAGGAGGCCTTGCCACCTTGGCCTCCTTGACGACGACGGCGGGATCCCCCTTGCTTGCCGCGACCTCCGTAGGCCTCCTGGGAAGAGGAGCGGGCCGCCTGGCGGTAAGTGGGGGAGCCACCGCTGGATCCTTTGGAGGCACCCTGTCTGCCTCCGGGGCTCCGAAAGGGCCGTCGCTGCTGAAGCACTCCAAGGGCCCGGGCCTTCTCCGAGTTGGTCTTGATGGCCTGTAGAGACTCATCCACCGCCTTACCAAAGAGGTTGTTGCCGTCGAACGGCATGTCCAACACTCTGGTCTGGACGTCCTGGCGAAAGTCTGTCGCCTTGAGCCATCCCGGTCGTCGGAGGCAAACTCCGTTGCCCAGTTGGCGAAATCCGGTATCGGCGATGTCCGTCGCCACCGTTATGGTGTGATCTGACGCCACCTCGCCCTCCTGCAGAATTTCTAGGGCCTCCGCCCTTTTGTCATCAGGCAGGAAATCTAGCAGGGGAGCTATCTTGAACCAGAGCTCCCTGTCGTAGCGGGCCACGATCGCTAAGGCATTGGCCGTCTTAATCGTCGTCGCTGCTGACGAGATGACTCGTAGTCCCATAGAGTCCAACCTCTTGCCCTCGCTGTCCGGCGGGGAAGTGGAAGTTGAAGCCGCCGTGCCTGCTGCCTTCTTCTTAGCCGCTGCCGAGACGACCGAGTCCGGCGTGGGCTGGGCCCTGAGGCACAAGGGGGAGGCATCAGGGACTTGGTACTTCTTCTCGTACCTGTCCCTCTTGGCGGGTGTTGTGGCAGGGTTCTTGAGGACAGCAAGGCCCTCGTCCCAGATGTCGTCGAGTAAAGGCACCACGAGGACCGTCTTCCTCTTAGCCTCTTGTCGTTGGTACAGAAACCCCTCCTTTTTCAGTTCTTCAGGGCAGAGCTGGAAGAGCTTGGATGCCCTAGTTATCATGGCGTGGAAAGAGCCAACCTCGTCTGCTGGGGACGCCCACGGGGGGGTGACGACGGGATGTCCGCTGTGTCATCGCCGCCGTCATTGTCCGTCCCCGTTGCCGTATCCTCTCCCGGCGAGGGGGATGAGGGGTCCACCGGCCTCGCAGGCACGAAGGGCGGAGCGGGGTGGACTCTCCTCCGCTTATTCAGAGTGCTTCCCGACGGGCCTGGTTCTGGCTCGTCCGTCGGGGTGCGTGGTAATCTCGTCCTTATCTCAACAAAATGGCTGCCGAGGTATCCTGGGGCTCGGGCAATGGCTGCGACGGACGGGATGGCCGCTCCATTGGGCCCTGTTCGTCGTCGCTATCTTCGATCACGTCAGCAGGGACCGCCCTCTGGGATCGAACCTTCTCAAACCTCTCGTTGAGGCCTATGAACCTCTCATTGAGGCCTATGGACCTTTCGTTGAGGCCCTTCTCGGTTTCCACCAGTTCCTCCTCAGAGGCTGATTCCGGGTCTGTAATGGCCACCGGCCCCCCCCCCCTCTTTTTCAGCCGGGGGCTTCACGGGGGTCTTAGCGATGGGCTGGAAAGAGGATTCCCTCCGCGGTGGCAGGGATACTCTGGGCCCAGAGGCCGTTTCCATTGGCGTAGTCTCAGCCAGCTTCGCCAGGGTCGCAGCGACCACTTCGGTAGCGGACTTAGCCCGGTGGATCAAAGCCCTCACCACCCTAGGTGCGTCCTGGGCCTTCGCCTTGGGGGGAGGGTCAGCGCCTCGCTCCCCCTTCGAGATCGACCGGGTCCGCTCCAGCGGCCTACCCGGGTTCTCGGACTTCCTCTTCCCCGAACCAGAGCGCTGGTTCGTGGTCAGACGTGCCGGGGAAGTAGCGCCCTGCTTGGCAACCGAAGAGCCCGACCTTTCGGCGCTCCCGGAGCCCGCAGACTCGCGGTGCATGGCCTTCTGTTGGGCCCCCGTCGCTGGGGCACCCTCAAAGGACTTAGAAGCGCGCTCAGACGTCTTCTTCGCCTTCTCACTTGCTGTGCCCTTCTCCAGCCAGGTGGCGAGGTGGGAACGACGATCCTGTTTGGTCCGTTCCGAAAGGTTCTTGCAGAACGCACATTCCTTCTCCACGTGCGTCTTGTCCCCATGGAGGCAGTAGAGGCATTGCGAATGCTCCTCCTCCTTGAAAATGTTATTGTCATGCCTGCGCCATGGGCGCATCCATTTGCGCTCAATATGGACTATTTGTTTATCATTTATTTACAACAGACCCTTGGATCAATCTATATTTACTTTGGGGACTTTATTTCCCATTTGCGAGACTTTGGTGCTTTATTATTTTTTCCAACAAACTACGCATACCACAATGCACTTGGCTATAAGCATCGATTCCTGGCTGTTCCTATTGGTCATCAAAGGAACTACACCCCCCAGAAGCCCTAGGGATTGGCTCTGCTTCCACCAACTCAGGAACAGAGAGGGAGGTGGCCGATTGTCTGCAGGTGTGCTTAGCCAGGTGCAACCAATTAGCCTGCCTCTGTGCTGGGCTAGGCAGTATAAAAGGCTGCTGCCTGCAGTGGCTCAGCCTCTTGCATTGAGAGACCTTCCTCCACCTTTCGTGTCTTTCTACGGATCATTGTATGCTGTTTACCATCACTCCTGCTTGGACCCTGCCTTGCAGCTTGCTACACCCTGCTGCCTACAGCCCTAGCCTTCTGGGCTCCCTGCCTCAGTCCAGCTCCTCTGGGCTTCCTGCCTTGCAGCCTGTTACTCTTCGCTGCCTACAGCCATAGCCTTCCAGGCTCTCTTCCAGCCTCCGCCCTTGCCCTGCCGGGCTCTCCACATTGCAGCCGATCACGCTCAGCTGCCTTCCAGCCTCCGCCCTTGCCCTACCGGGCTTTCTACATTGCAGCTGATCACGCTCTGCTGCCTTCCAGCCTCCGCCCTTGCCCTGCCGGGCTCTCCACATTGCAGCCGATCACGCTCTGCTGCCTTCCAGCCTCCGCCCTTGCCCTGCCGGGCTCTTCACATTGCAGCCGATCACGCTCTGCTGCCTTCCAGCCTCCGCCCTTGCCCTACCGGACTTTCTACATTGCAGCTGATCACGCTCTGCTGCCTTCCAGCCTCCGCCCTTGCCCTGCCGGGCTCTCCACATTGCAGCCGATCACGCTCTGCTGCCTTCCAGCCTCCGCCCTTGCCCTACCGGGCTTTCTACATTGCAGCTGATCACGCTCTGCTGCTTTCCAGTCTCAGCCCTTGTCCTCTGGGCTCCCTGCTCTGTAGCCTGCCTCACTCCGGCTGCCTACAGCCCTTGTCCTCTGGGCTTCCTACTTTGCAGCTGATCACGCTCCGCTGCTTACTACCTACCTTTTTTCGCTGGGTTCTCGGCCTAGCAGCCCTCTACAGTCCTCTGCAACCTTCTACGGTCAACGGCCCTGCCCCTCAGGGCTCACTCCTTGCTGCCCGGTCCTTCTGGGTTCCTTGCCGTGCAGCCTGCTTTACTCTGCTGCCCTAAGCCCTTTCCCTCTGGGCTCTCTACCTTACAGCCCTGCTCCTGTGGGCTTGCTCATTGCTTTCCTGCTCCTCTGAGCTCTCAACCTTGTTCCTTACTGTCCTCTGCTATCCTATCCTGTTACACGACTTTCCCTTCATTTCCTTCTGCTAGTTTGCTATCAACCTCCTTTTCCTGGATTTGTCTGTAAGTATCTTCTCTTGTCCTGTTTGTAGACCCTTTTGTACAGAGCTTGTCTGTTGGTTCCCATCAGTCAACCTCTGCCCCTTCCCTTGTCTCGTTTCTACATTACAGACACCGATAGCTGCTGTTCCAAGTCATGAGCAAACAGCGTGGGCCTCTGTTATAGCAAACTGTGCAGAAGGTTTGAGTATTTCCTAAGGTTTGTGGAATACTCTTTTCCTATATCTGCATACACCCCAAGAGGGAATTCATTCTGTACCTTTCCTTGCTACTCTTGCCTACTCTTTGTTCTCTTTCCTTTCAGCTGTGTGTGTGCTTCTCTGTCCGCTTTATTTAGGCACAACCACCCAAACCCTTTTTGGGTGTCCTGTGCCACTCTTAATAGAGTGCCATCCCTGACAGAATGCAAGAGCTAAAAATGTCTTGTTCCATAGGCCGGAAAGGCACACACAGACCAAAGATGCTTTCCTTTCGGGTTAAGAAACCTTTGCATAAACCTATGGTTTCCCTAAAGACAGCAAACAAGAACCTTAGTCTAAAGGACAGTCTCGCCTTAGTAAACAAAGATTTACAAGCACGGTACTATACTCACTGGCTAGCTGACCCTTCTTCCATGTACATTTATTATGACATTTGCGACTATGACCCGCAGTCCTTATCTGTTGCAGAGCTACAGCAAGATAATGAATTCTTACAGATCTTGTTAAACCAAACAGTGAAAAACACTCCTGCGTCTTCTGACAAGCCTTCTAACACCGCAACAGCCAAGGATATAGCACTCATTGTGGGAGACTCTAAACCAGAATACGCTGTTGCCAGAGTGATATGCGCAAGATCAGCTTGGCAAGCTCCCCAGAATGCTGGAAACCCTTATTTGACAGGACAAGGCAGTCATTATCCTGAGGTTTGTGCATCTGGTCCTGGGTACAAAAGACCTATACTAACCATCGGTTGTCTTAATGCTTCCACAGTATCTACTAACCACAATAACCCTAAGGTCATTCTTCCCATTGCTACAACCGAATTTTCTGCCACACCAGCTTCTGAAGCTTTAGATCAAACTAATGATACTTACCTGCTACACGAACAACTCCTACGCCTTAAAAGAAAGACCGAAGACCTCTATGATGACTTTGTTTATTTGCATTATAAGAATCTTATGAAGGGACACAAGTCACCAGACCATCTGACACTATGTCCAACACCTGACATCTTATCTTTAGAGATCGACATGATAAGGCCTGGAATTGCCACGCAGAAAAGTATACAGACTTATACCAAGCAGATGGAAGACCTAAATATAGCATATGTATCCCTTCTAAAGACTGGCACAGCTCTTTCACCTTCCAGCCACAGAAACTCAGGTTGTTGTACTGACAGAAAAGAATTAACTCCTCCGGTGGGTCAAATCACTCACACAGCCATTACACCACAAGACAAGGGTGGTCTTCTGATTCGAAATCCCTCTGAGTCAAAGGATGGTTCCGCCCTCACCCTTGCCTATTGTCCAGTACTCACACTTACAACCTCTTCTGGAATGACAACGTCAACTGAGGAGACTGGCGCAGTTCACACCGAGCATGCTGAGTTGGCAAGCGGGGCTTACCAAAGTGTGGCTGTGCTATCAGACAACACTCCTGAGCAATCAACATCTCCAGTTTCTTCGATACCCCCTGAATCGCCAGTGGTTGTGGTACCCGATCTACCAGTGGTTGCAACACCTGAACTGTCTGTAGCTGCTACAGCACCCGTACTTCCAACTGCAATTCATGATCTTCCTGATGCTGTGGCTCCTAAACTCCCTGCCACATTTGAGTCTCCTGAAGTCCCTGCTGCAAATCTTGAGGTTGCTATAGCTACTGTGATTCCTGAAGCTACTGCTAATTCTGATGCTCCCGATGCCCAGATTTCTACTTCCTTCGCAGCTGTGCTAGCTGCAGCAGAATCCTCTGCTACACAACCTGGTCCCGCAGCACCTTCTCTTCCTGATCCTACATCCACCATGCTAACGGTTGCAAAGTCAGCGAAGGGTTTCCCTGTTAAGACTACTGCTCCAGTTGTTCCTGCTGGTGTATCTATAGCACTAAGACTGCCAGACTCTACTCTACCAGTCTCATGTGCGTTCCAGCCCGCTGGTTCTCTCATGGCACCCACACACCCAGTTGCTACAGCCTCGATACTCTCTACAGCCATTCAAGATCTCACTGCTGTTGTAACCTCTGAACTGTCTACTAATCATGGGGAAACCGCCGCTGTGACACCTGAACTCTCTGCGGCTAACCCCAACGTTGTCATGGCTGCTCCGGATGTCTTGGAAAACCTTCCTAAAGCTACCAACTCTGCTGTACCTATGTCTCCACCTTCCAGCATCATACTGTTGCCCGTCAAAGCAAAATCTATCATGGAGCCTGCAGCAGTTTTTCGCAGTTCCTCTCTTCATGCACACACAGTTGGGGTTTGTGTTCCAAAGACTTCGTCTTTTCTGATTTCTACATCTAAAGTTCAGAACATTTGTACTGTCTCCGTCATTCAAGACTCTCACCTTGCAACCTTAAACCGTTTCTGGTGCTTCATGATGTGCCTTTTTGGATTAAGACTCTTGTACGGTGTGACAGACATTCTTCTTGTAGGTCGGTCTTCAGGGAGCCTGGAGAGGGGCCTGGAGAGGGGCATACTGTCATGCCTGCGCCATGGGTGCATCCATTTGCGCTCAATATGGGCTATTTGTTTATCATTTATTTACAACAGACTCTTGGATCAATCTATATTTACTTTGGGGACTTTATTTCCCATTTGCGAGACTTTGGTGCTTTATTATTTTTTCCAACAAACTACGCATACCACAATGCACTTGGCTATAAGCATCGATTCCTGGCTGTTCCTATTGGTCATCAAAGGAACTACACACCCCAGAAGCCCTAGGGATTGGCTCTGCTTCCACCAACTCAGGAACAGAGAGGGAGGTGGCCGATTGTCTGCAGGTGTGCTTAGCCAGGTGCAACCAATTAGCCTGCCTCTGCGCTGGGCTAGGCAGTATAAAAGGCTGCTGCCTACAGTGGCTCAGCCTCTTGCATTGAGAGACCTTCCTCCACCTTTCGTGTCTTTCTACGGATCTTTGTATGCTGTTTACCATCACTCCTGCTTGGACCCTGCCTTGCAGCTTGCTACACCCTGCTGCCTACAGCCATAGCCTTCTGGGCTCCCTGCCTCAGTCCAGCTCCTCTGGGCTTCCTGCCTTGCAGCCTGTTACTCTTCGCTGCCTACAGCCATAGCCTTCCAGGCTCTCTTCCAGCCTCCGCCCTTGCCCTGCCGGGCTCTCCACATTGCAGCCGATCACGCTCTGCTGCCTTCCAGCCTCCGCCCTTGCCCTACCGGGCTTTCTACATTGCAGCTGATCACGCTCTGCTGCCTTCCAGCCTCCACCCTTGCCCTGCCGGGCTCCCCACATTGCAGCCGATCACGCTCTGCTGCCTTCCAGCCTCCGCCCTTGCCCTGCCGGGCTCTCCACATTGCAGCCGATCACGCTCTGCTGCCTTCCAGCCTCCGCCCTTGCCCTACCGGGCTTTCTACATTGCAGCTGATCACGCTCTGCTGCTTTCCAGTCTCAGCCCTTGTCCTCTGGGCTCCCTGCTCTGCAGCCTGCCTCACTCCGGCTGTCTACAGCCCTTGTCCTCTGGGCTTCCTACTTTGCAGCTGATCACGCTCCCCTGCTTACTACCTACCTTTTTCCGCTGGGTTCTCGGCCTAGCAGCCCTCTACAGTCCTCTGCAACCTTCTACGGTCAGCGGCCCTGCCCCTCAGGGCTCACTCCTTGCTGCCCGGTCCTTCTGGGTTCCTTGCCGTGCAGCCTGCTTTACTCTGCTGCCCTAAGCCCTTTCCCTCTGGGCTCTCTACCTTACGGCCCTGCTCCTGTGGGCTTGCTCATTGCTTTCCTGCTCCTCTGAGCTCTCAACCTTGTTCCTTACTGTCCTCTGCTATCCTATCCTGTTACACGACTTTCCCTTCATTTCCTTCTGCTAGTTTGCTATCAACCTCCTTTTCCTGGATTTGTCTATAAGTATCTTCTCTTGTCCTGTTTATAGACCCTTTTGTACAGAGCTTGTCTGTTGGTTCCCATCAGTCAACCTCTGCCCCTTCCCTTGTCTCGTTTCTACATTACAGACACCCATAGCTGCTGTTCCAAGCCATGAGCAAACAGCGTGGGCCTCTGTTATAGCAAACTGTGCAGAAGGCTTGAGTATTTCCTAAGGTTCGTGGAATACTCTTTTCCTATATCTGCATACACCCCAAGAGGGAATTCATTCTGTACCTTTCCTTGCTACTCTTGCCTACTCTTCGTTCTCTTTCCTTTCAGCTGTGTGTGTGCTTCTCTGTCCGCTTTATTTAGGCACAACCACCCAAACCCTTTTTGGGTGTCCTGTGCCACTCTTAATAGAGTGCCATCCCTGACAGTTATATAATCCACATCCAGGGCAGTTCCTGAACAGCTTGGATCCGGGCGTCGGGCTCCCCTTGTCCTGGGCCATGTCCGTTGAGGTAGGCCGCAAATCTTCCGGAATCCTCCAAGAAGTGTAAACTCGACAAAAACATCACCCTTGAGGGGCCTAGAAGAATTCCGAAACGGGTCCCCGTTATCGGAAGTAGAAACGGTGGAGCTTAAGGCTCGATGAAACCGAAAAAATGAGAAATACTCCTGAAAAAGCATGAAAACTCAGTAAAAAAACTTCAGAGCTAAACACGAGGACTCCCAACACTTGAGAGTGCTGTAAAAATCTGAGGATGGCTGCCAGAGGCGGGGCTTAGGGAGAGGGCAGTCATTGGCTGGGGGCAGTATGACCCAGAGATCAGTGATTGGTTACTACTAAGAAAGACAGATCAGAAACGAAACTGATACTGATTTTTTCTTTACCGAGGATTCCCAGCCTGAAGACGGGGAATATTCATGAGCATGTGAATCCATGCCAGACCGCATGCTGGAGAAGTACAAGTTAAACCGAAATATCTTCAGACACCCCCTAGCAACTCTTCCCTGAAGTTTTGTGAACAAGTAATGCACAGTAACACTTTAACCAATAAGACAATTGAATTAAAACTGAGCAAAATGGCACTCCACAAGTTAAAACAGTAGGAAGGAAGAGGGGTTTAGAAGATTTGGGTGTGTCAACACATTTCTCATTGAAAACTAATCTAGAGAGAGCAGGTCTAACAAATCAGCCAGAGTCAATAGGCCTGAGCCAGAGTCAGTGATACAGGACCAAGAGTTTAGGAGCAAAAATGTTCTTGTAGCTGCAGTCAAGTCTTTAGTAGAAACCTTTTGAAGAGGTAGATGAAAGGCGAAAGATAATGTTAAGAGAGAGGGCGGCCAACCACACAAGTAGTTAAAGGATTTAAAACACCTTTAGGGCTACCACGGAGAAAGGGCGGCTGGCGGAACAATGTACCTTAAACGTGGAGAAGTGGCTCCTGCGGTGGCGGTTGTTCCTGGTAGTTCCTGCAGGTCGAGGGGTCCAACAGAGGAAGAGAGGCTCTCGTCGTGGAGGATGGTTCGAGTCGCTGCACTACCCAGGGATGAAACCAGCCACGGTGCTGCCAAACGAAGTTTAAAAGGTACGCTCCTTTTAATCGCGGTCCGGGTCGATAGCTGCCTGGCTATCCGGTCTTCAAGTGCGGGGCACTGTCGAGTCGACCAAGGCAGGTCCGAGGATGCGATAGGTGAACTGGTTGACCCCACCAGCTCAAGGGAAGGAGGCTCCTCCGCTGAAGATCTCCTCTCGTCGTGTGGAAAAAAAGTGGTGAGACGATCCAGCAGGGCTTCACCGGTGGTGTGGATGCTGAAGATGTCTCTGGCTTCTCTTCCCTTCGGTTCCGTCGTTCCAGTGGCAACGTCTTGCTCTTCCAGTCCTCAGGACCCTGCTTCTATGCAGAAAGAGACCCATTCATACAGCCTAGCTGTCACTCACACAGTGGAGTGGTCATCTTGGCGGGAGACCCTCCAGCCTATCAGGTTAGAGTGCGACCTGAGTTGCGGTGGCAACTCTGTCCAGGGGTTCTACTCCCCCTCCCAAACAACAGACCCACCCCAGACTCAGTGGCGCCGAAAGGAGGGCTTCTTGGCAGAAGCCCGCCAAAAGTACAAACAAAGGATCCCCGACCTGGGTTAGGAAAATGGAGTAAGAATCGAGAAAGAAGTTTAATCAAAGTTCTGGCAAATAAAACCTACCGGAATAAAGTTAATAAATAAATTGGCGGTATGTTAGAGGCTGTCACTAAAAGTGGTAGCCTCGAACAATGGGAAAATCCCATAGAGAAATATTTGCGGTTGAATATAAAAGGTAGTAACCACTGCCACCAGCCAGAAACTTTGTAGAGGGGGACTTTAAGGTACCCTCTCGAAAATGAACATAGGGGAAAAACTATTAACCCCTTCCAGTACTTCCATATTAAGATGGGGTGTACTGGTTAAGTTCATAAAAATCGACTAGTAAAGTCAATGGGGACTTTACATGCCCTGGGAGACAGTAGTCAGTCCCAGAGTATGGAGTCTATATTTGGGGGTCGCTACGACAACCCTGTGTCGGGGCACGGAGTGTGTTGTGTGACACATGGGCATAAAGATGGTTCCTATGGGTGAGAGAAAAGATCCCATAGGCATTAAACACAAAAATAGCCTAGAAGACAAATAGCAAAAATGCCTAAGAGTGGCAAAAAGAGTCTCACTCTTAGCAGGTAAAAAGAAACAAACCCTTCAAATCCAGCAAAGCTGCTGGGGGACTCTATAGGTAAGGGAAATTAGCCATGAAATGAGAATTCTCCCTAACACAGATTAAAATCAGGCGGGAGCTGTCTCGGAGTTAGACCTACTCCATTGGCTGCTAGCCACGTCCCCCCTTTTTAAATGATGTTATATTACGTTAGCTTACTGCAATTTATACTGCAGCTATTTGCATGGTCTGCAGGTGTTCTTGCTGATCTGAAAGTGCACAGGGTGGTTTAGGGTTAGTAAGGAGAGGGGAAATTCGAAATAGCTTTGTTGTTGGGTTGATGTGTGTAGACCAGAAATAACCCAAGCTCTGTGTGAGAGTAAGTTCCAGGTGTTCAGTGTCAAGGAGATAGAGGCATTTGTGTCAGAAGGCAACCTTGTTTGCCCATGTTGCAAGGATGCCATGGTTTTGTTATGCAAGTTGGCTGTAGCAGTGCCATAGTTTTTTTGTTTGAAATCATTTGGGAGGGGCTTCTAAACTACTGCTTGGGAGTGGCTTAGTTGGTCTGTATATAGCGAGTTTGCGCGTGGTAGTTGATCGCATCAGTTGGGTAGGGTTATTGTGAGACACCAGAGAGCGGATCAATATCAAAGCATTCATTGTGGATGGGCACCAGGACGCAGTTGCAGAATATTGCAAAATATAGCAGGACAACCTACGGCAGGGGCCTGCAACCCTTGACTCTCCAGATGGTTTGGACTACAACTCCCATCAGCCGTAGCCAGCAAAGTAAATGGTGAGGTATCATGGGAGCTTTGGAGAGCCAAGGGTTGTAGATCCCGAACCTAAGGTGTGACCTATGTGGGGAACCAGGGAGCAGAACGCAGTACGTAAGGCTTGTAGTGGAACATTCTGGGCAAAGTGTTTCTGGTGACATTCAGGGAGGAGTCACATTATAATGTGAGTTATATTGTTGTGAAACGGAGAAGACCAGAGATACCATGGTTAAGGGCCTACAAACTCGCTGGGCAAGCCAATAGCAGAGACCCATCTAAGTGGTTTTCTTGAGCAAAAGGCATAGTATTTGTTCTGAAGATGAGTAGGTGATTGCTGGGACTCTTTGGGTGAGACTCCCGTACTATATCTAAAATACTCATAGGATCTTAGGTAGGGGAACTGAAGCATAGCATTCCTACCCCTGGATTGAATAAGGTCATCATCTCCTGGGCTGAGTCACCACCCTCACTAATTAAAGGTTGCACTGCCCGTTGCTTTCCTCTAAATTCCAGATGAAATATCCCTTTTGTTGATCAGACAAAGAGGTTAGTCAACATCTGGCCCTATGTCCAACTTGTCACTGTGTACTCAGCAGACAAGTACTCCTAAATGGCTATACAATGCCATGTAGCCCTCCACAAAACAAATAACCAATACCACCTATCCCCAAGGGGATCTCACAGTGCATAATAGTCCTATCATCAGGGTGGAAGAACACAAACTAAGCGGTAAATGTACTTGTGGTACAACATAGAACCGTGAAGTTAGAGGTGGCAGGAGTGTAGACACAGGCATGGACATTTTTGCCACCAAAATGCAATTCAGACAGTGTGTGAAACAGAGATATGTCATCACTCTGTGTATGACGTCTTATCACTACAAACAAAATCATTCATAGAGAGATAAATGTACATTCTTACCAAGGCATGCTATTCCAAACATCCGGTAAAAATCCCATTCTTTAGCATATCTAATTATGTCTTCGGGGTCAGTGTTCTGGGTCGAGCCCTGCAGCTGCAACCATCGCACATATGCTTCACACAGTAAACAAAATATACAAAGCTTTCCGTGAATCTAGAAGACAGAAACAGGACAAAGGCTATCAATACCAGAATAGCGATGTAGGACTGCAAAAATAATGATAGCTTGTTTGTGGAACAATTGAGAAACTGAAAGGAGAAGTTAGGTACTCAATCTTTGAATCTTGGCAAGTGGCTTTATTTTATGTGACTAATCCAGGGAGATAGTCACCTCTCCTCAAGGGGGAGCCACCCCGTTGGGGACTAGGGGGGTGAGGCTACTACACTTAAGACCCCCTAGGGGACAGAGTAAGCGGGATCCCTCTGGAGATGACAGTGACAGGAAAGACACAGACAGGAGTGTTAAGGATTTCTGGTCTCGGCCTAGTCTGCAGCGCACAACTGAAATTCTTGTCTTTTATATTGATTCAATATTGAGATGGTACACCGCTCATATCACACCCCCTTTTCAAATACCCCGGGTCACAATGGACCATGAACCAGGCTGGTTGGTAAAATACAATATTTATTTATTTTAAAATTCAAAAGAAATCATACATTTTTAATATGGGGCAGCAATCACCAATGGGGTGATAATTGTAATGAGAATGTGAGCAATGCACTGGGTTTAACTTACTACTGGAACATATTCAACGCACAGCAGAATAGGAGCACTTTTGGTTTAGGCAAGATAGCACTTAAGTTAGAATTTCCCCCTGCAATGTTCCCTCAACCCACAAATAATCAATTCTGAGTGGATAAACAGAAGCATAAGGTAATCAGGAATGACAAATAGGAAACAGAATTCAAATCTGACCTTCCCTCCCCAAATAAGAGACAAACGGATTAGAAACCCCTTGGAATGTTATAAAATGACACTCGGAAATGGACAATTAAATAATGAATGTGTGTGAAAAACCTTGAAGCAAATATAATTCCTTACTAAAGCCACAATGCACATACACTAACAATCACAAAGAATGGATTTTCAAAAAGCATACAATTCGAAAATGAGTGGCAGGGTTAACACAGATTGAAGCAAAATGACACGTTGGAAACTTTGCAAACTTTGCAATTCCCGCCTGAAATTACCCAAACAATTTTTAATAAAAACTGGTGAAATACAATGATAATGATTTGGAGTGCAGTTTTTTGTTTGGGGTGTAGATTTATATCTCAGGTACAATATTGAAGTGAAAGTAAGTCTCTAGCTGGTAACTTGGGTGAGTTATGCAAGATAGAGCTAGGGTCGTTTTTAGGATAATGGAGCAGTGAAAAGGGGAATCGGCTATAAAATTGAAAGGCAAATCTCACTTAAACTAGATTTAATGGCTAAGAAAAGAGGAACGCCACCCGTGAATCTCAAAAGTTACGCTGCAGTTGTAACCTTTCATGCAGTGTACCCATTTTCTTTAAGGAAAGAACAAGTTACTTTCTTACCTGGTAACGTTCTTTCGATGGGATGTTCCGACAACATATTCCACATCTATTACAGGTAATCACCACAGCTGTGATGCTTTGGAAATTTTTCTTTGTCCTGCTTCGATGACGTCGATACGCTGTCCTCGAGGGCCTCCGTCGAGCCGACGTCACCGGATGTTATAAGTAGGACGCATGGTGCCCGTAGCCTCAGTTGTAGCTTTTTCCTAGAACGTGTGGCACCAATCTTCTGCCATAATGACTACAGAAAGCGTTGCGGAAATGAAAGCTGAAATCGCATAAGATATTCTGTAGAGGGGGAGGTAGGGAGGGAGCGAGGTGGAATACGTCGCCGGAACATCCCATCGAAAGAACGTTAGCAGGTAAGAAAGTAACTTCTTCTTCGAAGGGATTGGTTACCCCGACGTATTCCAAATCTATGAAAGACTCCCAAAGCAGTACCAACATAAGGAGGTGGGAAAGAATTTAGAATTTTAGAATGCCCAATTAAATTGCAGAATAGAGGACCGCCTTGCCAAAGGCCAGATCTTGCCCATGGATAGAATCCAAGGAGTAGTGTTTGAAAAAAGTATGGACAGAGGCCCATGTGGTTGCTTCACAAATGTTATGAATGGGAATACCCCTCTGCAGGGCAGTAGAGGCAGCCACACCCCTAGTAGAATGGGACTGTAAGCCCACCGGAGGGTCCTTACCCGCCAAGCGGTAACATTCAGAAATTGTCAAGATAATCCATCTAGACAAAGTCTGTTTAGTAACAGCTTGTCCCAAACGCCTTCCAGCGTATCCAGTAAAGAGCTGATCGTCCACTCTGACCAGGGACATGCGTGAGATGTAGAAACTTAAAGCTCTCCTAGGATTCAACCTATGCAGCCTCTCCTCTTCCTTACCAGGATACGGAGGAGGATAGAACGCGGGAAGAACAACCTTCTAGCTTAAATGAAATTCCGACACAACTTTCGGAAGAAAAGAAGGACAAACCCTAAGGACAACCCTGTCCTTATGGAACACAGTGAAGGGTGGCTTAACGGAAAGTGCCTGCAACTCACTCACTCTGCAAGCGGAAGTGACCGCAACTAAAAATACAGTTTTCAAGGTCAACAGTCTCAAAGGGCAAGAATGTAAAGGCTCAAACAGAGCTCCCATGAGGAATTTTAGAACCAGGTTCAAATCCCAACCAGGCACCTAGAAATTTGACGGTGGGAACACATTAGTTAGCCCCTTGAGAAACTGGGAGATCAAAGGAATCTTAAAATAAGAACACTCCTCAGACGAGCGCTTAAATATGGACAGCGCTGCCAGGTAACCCTTAATGGTACCCACTTGCAGGCCCTTGTGGGCTAAAGAAAGCAAAAAAGACAGAACCACAGGAATGGCACATGAAAAAGGATCCACATTCTGAACCCTGCACCAGTCGCAGAACTTTCTCCAACGGCAACGGTACAGTGACTTTGTTGCGGGCCTTCTGGCCGAAAGCAACACCTCCATCACATCTTCAGGAAGGTCCCAATCCTTATACCTCAACCTTTCAGAAGCCAAGCATGAAGGTTGAGGGACTTGACCTCTGGATGGAGAACCTGACCCTCCTCCCATGAAAGCAGATCATCTCGGTAGGGAAGACGGCGTGGAGGGCAGATGGATATGTCAAGAAGGTCCCGGTACCACGTTCTCCGAGCCCATGCCAGAGCAATGAGGATCATCCAGGAACCGAACCTCCGTAACCTCCGCAGCACTTGCAGAATGTCGGGGACAGGAGGAAATGCGTACAGCAGTGGGAAGGACCACTTCACAACAAACGCGTCCCATAAGGCTCCTCTTGGAGGAAATTCCCGCGAGAAGAGATCCACTTGTGGGGTCCCCCAAAGGGCGAAGATCTCCAGGAGAATCTCCTGAGCCAGCTCCCACTCGTGAGAGAGCGTGCTCTGCCTGTTCAGAGCGTCTGCCGCCACGTTTTCGTCTCCGGCAAGATGAACTGCCGAGATCGAAATTTCCTGCTGGATGGCCCAGAACCAGAGCTGCATCACCTCTCTGCACAGAGGGAGAGAACCTTGCCCCCCTTTTTGTTGAGGTAGTGCATGGCCACTGTGTTGTCCGTCAGAATCAGGACATTCTTCCCCCGCACAGACGGCAGAAAAGCCTTCAGGGCTAGCCTGATGGCCCTCAGCTCCAACAGATTGATATGGAGTCTGGACTCCGACAGAGACCAACGACCGCTGACTGTCAACTTGTTGGCATGAGTTCCCCATCCCGTGAGGGACGCGTCTGTCACGATCGTTACCTCCGGCCAGGGTAGCCAAAATGGAGCCCCCTTCATCAGATTGCCTTCGACGGCCCACCACGGAAGATCCTGGGTGACCGAGGACGGCACCTGAATGGGGTCCGACATCCTGCCGGAGGACTGCGGCCACTGGAGTTTGAGAGCCCATTGCAGAGATCTCATCCGCAACCTAGCCTCTGGCATCAGAAGATTGGAGGATGCCATGAGGCCATGAGGCCGAGCAACCTCAAGAACTCGAACGCCGGGAGACTCTGGGCATGTTGAAACTTGTGCACCATCTGCTGAATGTGATGAGCCCTCACCTGGGGAGGAAAACACTGCCCAAAGGACGTGTCGAGCACTGCTCCGATGTACTGGAGCCGCTGAGTTGGCGTCAAGTGGGACTTCTTTAAGTGACAGTTGACTGACAGATGATCCAGGACTTGCTCGGGAGAGCGCGCCCTGATCAACCAATCATCCAGGTAGGGGTAGAATGAATCCCCCCTTTCCTGAGATACGCTGCCACCACCACCATGAGCTTGGTGAAGACCCTTGGGACGGAGGTCAATCCGAATGGCAGGACCCGAAACTGAAAGTACGAGTCGCCAACCACGAACCTTAGGTACCTCTTGTGCTTGGGATGAATCGGCACATGAAAATAAGCGTCCTTGAGGTCTAGAGACACCAACCAGTCCTGAAGTTGAAGGGCCTGGGGGGCTTGAGAAAGATTAACCATCTTGGACTTATCCTTTCTGAGGAGCTTGTTCAAACCATGCAAGTCCATGATGAGTCTCAATCCCCCGTCTTTTTTTCAGGATCAAAAAATATGGGGAATACCATCCCTTGTTCCTCTCCGCCACAGACACCAGCTCTATGGTGCCTTTCTCCAGCAGGGATTTGATTTCCTGCGCAAGGAGCGGATCCGGACTCTTCAAAGAGAGATTCCCTGGTGGATTGTCTTGAGGCCTCTGCCGGAAAGGAAGACAGAAGCCATGGGCTATGATCTCCAGAACCCACACATCTGAAGTAATGGCATGGCATTCTACAAGATGCTACGCCAGCCTTCCCCCAACCAGCGAACCATGGGACATGGCCTCAACACTGAGCTGAAGCGGCTGCGGCAGTGCCTGAGGGCAAAGAGGCAACTGCCCGAGCGGCCTTGGCACCTCGAGTACCTTGTTTTCCACCTCTGGTACTCCTACGGTGGCCCCTTTGACTTGCAGCTCCCCTCGATCGACCAAAGGAAGAGTAGTATCGAAAGGAGCCTCCCCTCCATTGCTGTTCCCTAGGACGAAAAGGCAGAGGTTGGCGAACTGCAGCGCTGAATGACTTCGCTGCAGCTTTGGAGGTCTGCAACCTCTCAAGGCTCTCGTCAGCCTTGCTGCCAAAAAGATGTTCACCATCAAAGGGCATGTTGAGAAGCCGGGCTTGTATGTCAGGAGCAAACCCCGACTTCCGCAACCACGCAAATGTGCGCATTACGGTGCTCGCCGCCATGGACCGGCTGACACAATCTGCCATGTCCAGACACGACTGAACGGATTCACACATGGCATCCTTGCCATCCTGAACGAGAGCAAGAAAACCATCCCGTTCCTCCCCTTCGGGAATATGTTCAGCCGCCAAAGACACACAATTCCACAGAGTGTGAGTGAAACATGCTAAAGCACACACAGAGTTGGCTGCCTGTAAAGCCATACCCCCTGAAGAAAACACTTTCTTCGCCCAGCCATCAAAACGCTTGTCGTCCCTATCAGGAGGGATGGTAGGGTACGACGCCTGCTTTGCTGGGGCCGTAGCCGCCTGCACCACCAAACTCTCCGGAGTGGGGTGCGTAGTCAAGTAGCAGGGGTCGCTACTGGCTGGACGGTATTTCTTCGGCAAAGACTTGCTCACTGCCGGGAGACTCTCCAGAGCAGTCCAAGCCACCGCCACCCTTTTCTGTAAATCCATATGAAATGGCAGCACCGAGTCAGTGGGTGGACCTTGGTCAAGGATATCCATCAGGTCATCCTGCAGAAAATCCACTAGTGCCGCAGACCACCCCAAGTACTCCGTCACCCTCGACATGAGCCGCCTGTACGAAGATTCAGCATGCGTACCAGGCTCAGGCCTGCCAAATTCAACCTCCGGGGAGGTATCACGACCACTGGCGTCATGCAAAGACTGACTCAGGTCTTCCAACTGGCTATGACCAGATAACAGGTCATCAGGAACCTCACCAGGAACCAAACCTTCCACAGACCCTTCCTCCACCTCAGAAATATAATCCAGAGGCTGGAACAAATCCCTGGAAGAGGGCACAGAAAAAGGCTCAAATACAGGCTTTACCGACTTCTTCAGGGCCTTCCTCGGAGTATCCACCGACACACGGGGTACCTCTGGGAAAGCCTCCACAAAAGGCGTTTAGGGCGTCGACACACAGAAGACAGAGTAAGTCCTCCTGCAACGTTGTCAGTGAAGGAGGAGGAGAACTTGGAGCAGGGCACGTGAGCCGGGGTGATCAGACATTGAGTTTCCAAGGACTAAAGGAGAAAGAGTGACCCTTGAGAGTGCTGGGGCCCCTGTGACTGCACCCACACCCCGCCTGAGGTGTAAGGCACTCCGCAGCTGCCAGTGGAATCACTGAGCAAGGCCCTCCCCAGTAGTGGATGGAGGCTGTCTGACAGGGGCGAGGCACCTCCCCCCCCCGCCTCCAGAAAGGGGTAAAGGAAGCACTAGGCTAATATTGGGAGGTGTGGGCCCCTGATTTCGGGGCATGTGCCTGCCTCCCGGACTGCAAACAAAGAGGACGCCCCCTGACCAAAGGGCATTCTGAAGGTGGAAAACAGGAAGGGGATGTCAACAACCAGTACCCACAGACCACGGAACGGGACACCCCACGGGGTACCCTTGGGTGACTTTAGGGTGAGGTGCATGGAAGCAAGGCTGAAGGTGGCCTCCTACAAGTGTACAATGAGTTGTCCGGGAGATCGTGACAAAGCACAGTCCAGCATGGCCACCGCACCAGACGAATCTGCTGCAACCAAGAAGGATGTGGCCGCTCTAATGGAAGAAATACAGAATATGAGGACTGACATTGGGAGCAGGGTGGACAGAATTGCCCAACAAATTCACAAAATGGAAGAGAGACTTGAGGAAGTCGAACACAATCAATCCCACCTGGACACCTTAGAGACACAAATGGACATGCGATTCACCAAAATGGAGAGACGTGAAGAAGAGGTCAGGATGAAGAGGGATGATCTTGAAAATCGCGAGAGGTGGAACCACCTCAGACTTTTTGGTATCCCAGTTCGGAAGGGGGAAACGGAGCACAACCTGAAGAGAGTTCCATAACTATGCAGACAAAGTGAAGATTCTTGAAAAGGTGAGGTTGAGAGGCCCAGTCTCATAAGGCACATCCAAAGTGATGATCTTTCAGGACCCATCCTCTCTGACATTGACCAAGCGGAAACTGTGCTCTCTCCTGCCCAAATGGCTTAATGAAAAGGGAGTGAGATACAGGTGGGGGTTCCCATTCTCCATCTCCTTTGAATATGATGGTCATAAATACAAACTGGCGACGGAGGAAGACATTTCAAAGGTCAACGGGGAATTACTCGGAGAAGCCGACACCTCCGAGAATCGTGGAGACAAGGTGGCAGGTGACAGGCAGTGGCTGATCAAGGGACGTAGGAGAAGACAAAATATAGAAAGTTGAAAACGTCACCCATGGCAGACCCTTGAAACAGATCACAGATCATCTCAGACAGAGTCACAGAACCGGGGCGTTGCCCACCAAGGTGTACTGTGGTGAAGTATGACCCGGCAGGTCACTGATGTGGCTGGGTAATGTTTTGTTTGGGTGGTGGGCTGGGGTATATCGGTGGAGGGTGCCCGGGTCGGGCGGGGGGCAGATTGAAGTAGACAAGACTGGGGGGTCTGCCATCAGGATTTAATAAGGTGATGTCAGATCAAGAATGGGCCCGGAAGTCCGATTTTTTTCCCTGGTGATGTTAACCAGGAGGATTTGAGTGCCAGGGAGGGGTAAGAAGGGTGTACTGGGGGCACTTCAGAAGAGGGTAGGACAAAGATCTTCTCAAATAAGAGTTTACCGGTGGCTGGGGGAAGGATGTATATGCAAAGCCCCCCCTAGCGTCTAAAGGGCAGAGGATTGGCATGATGGGAGGATGGCTGTAGTCCGGGGAGACATGGGAGCGGGTCTCCTGAGGGTGGGGACATTGAATGTTAAGGGGATGAACTTGCCTACAAAGCGGTCACTGGTGGTGAGGGTATTTCGTAGAGGTAGTTTTGATGTGCTGTTGCTTCAAGAGACTAAATATGCCAGAGGGGAAAAAAGGAGGGTCCCGGGGAGGGCGCTGGGGCAGGAATATTGGGGATCGGGCCCACTTAGAAAAGCAGGGGTTGGAATCCTTATTGTCAAAGGACTAGGGATGGAGGTCGCAAAGGTTTGGGCTGATGAGGAAGGTAGGGCTCTCCTGATCTCAGGGATTATAAACAAGGTTGGGTTCACATTTGCGACAATCTACTGCCCAAATCAGGGGCAACAGAGGTATCTGCTGAAAACCTGTCACGCTCCCGTCAGTTACTCACCACACTCCCACAAATGTCCCCACAACATCTAGGTGTCCCATAGCGCCCCTAGGCACTCTATTCCCCTCCTCTGCTACTCACGTAGGGCGGGGGTCACGTGAGCGGCTGGCTCCCCGTTTTCCTCCGGGCTGTGTCACCCATGTGGGACGCGGCGGGCGCAGTGTTCGGCCCCGATTGTCTCCCTTCCTTCATTGGCGCTTGCCATGGTGCATGGGGGAAGACATCTGTGGGCGATCGCGTCACGTGACACATGGCTTCCGGTCACGTGCTATGACTGTGCGTCACGTGACACGGAAGCGTTCATTATTTAAACAGTGATTCGCCCGCAGCTCTTTGCTTCACAGCTGTTCCTTGGAGCTCTGTACAGTGATTACGGATTATTCCTGCATCACGGACCTCACGACCTCTGAACTCTCTCACGGACTCGACTTGGATTTCCGCTTCTGTTGCGACTTTGTGCACGGATTTCACAGACTACTTGATCTCGGATTTGCAACACGGACCTCTTTTGGATTACCCTCTTGTCTTGGCGCCCTGCTCCAGTTCTTTCTTTTGATACTTTGGCAACTCCAGGATAGCTATCACAAACCTTCTGGTTTTCTCCACGCCTCAGCTACAGGTGGGCCAGTCGGTGTTTGTTACACACGACTGTGATTCATCACTACTCACCCTACTTCCATCTGGGTTCCTGCTCTTGTGTCCCCCACAGAATCACTCCCTAGGCCCTCTGGGGTTAGGAGCTACATCACTACCCCTGCTAGGTAAGCCTGTTACAGTCCTTTGTGTACTATTATGCTTAGTGTGATCGTTTGGTGCTAATTGGCATTTTGCTTTACAGTGGCCTTGGGGTTCCAGTGTTCCGCAGTTCCGGGCTTCGAGCATCTCCCACCTGTGGCCTCAAGGATTGCACAGAGAGTGGTGTTGCGTTCTCACTGTGTGGTACTTGTGGACGGAGGTCTCTCTAATCTTCACGACAATCAAGACTTGACAGACTGTGAAGCCTTCTGTCGTGTGGGTTATGGAGGGCTCCGCGGAAGACCCCATGGCCGCCATGGTTCAGGCGATCACAGTGTTAAGATCCGACATGGCTGCAGCCACCACAGCCATCCACCACCGCTTGGATTCCATACATAGTGTTCGCCATCCCCTCCCCGCAGATACCGAATTCGGGGACACAAAACCACCCCCTCCTCCTCCTCAGGTTCCCAACATACAGAACCCCATCCCCATGGTTCTTCCCTCTCCTTTCCCTTTGGCAGCTCCCGAAAGATACCATGGGGAACCCAGAAAATTCTGCACCTTTCTCAATCAATGCAAGCTGCATTTCCTATGTAGGCCTACTGCTTTTCCTGATTCCATCACTAAAGCGGCTTTTACGCTGTCACATTTGGCAGGCACTGCAGCTGCCTGGGCCAACCCCCTTCTGGAAACTGACAGCCCTACCTTGTATGACTTCGATCTCCTGGTGGCAGAGATGTCACAAGTCTTTGAAACTCGATGTCATGAACCGCCGTCCTTGTCCCTTCTGGACTTCGTGGTGCCTGACACATAGGGGATTGAATTCAGTAATCCTTCCAACATGGCCGCTTGATGCGAAACGCTGCTTACCAGTCTTTGCGTTACACGCTCTACGTTCTACAACACAGACACGCCCCCGCGGCTCTGCGCGTCTCAATGCTACTGCTCGCCGTAGCTGGACGTGGGCTGCCGGAGTTCGCTCGGGGGTGTTTTCCTGATCTCTATTCCCGGTTCCTTGTTTTTCTCTTCCTTTTCCTTTCATCCCACAATTTACCCCAAAACTTTCCTGGATTTTCACCCGCGCTCGAGCCACGGGTTCCGTGCCTCCGCGCACAGATATTGTTCCTTCCTGGTTCCTTCCTGGACAATCTGAACGAAGCACGCTGGAATCTGAACACCCGCGTGCAGGCTTATACAAATCCCGGACCGTGTGGAAGAAGTCACAAAAGAAGGTCGCAAGCAAACAGGAAAGACAGGTGAGAAGAGGAGAGACTTGTGACAGATTGAGATGCCAAAAAATCAATACGGATACAGGGATGGAAGCCGCGGTTCAAGACCTCATGCGAGGCATGCAGGAACTCACCACAGAAGTTCAAAACCTTAAGGCTGAGAACGCTGCCTTAAAGCAGCTGGTATTGTCTCGTGATTCTGCTACCAAGGAAAGTGTTCTATTGGGAGGAGTGGTGGACAAATATGATGGCTCTCCAAAGACCCTTCGTGCCTTCCTTGATTCTTGCTTGGTGCATTTCGCCTTCAAGCCCTACTACTTTTCCGCCCCTAGAGCAAAAGTGGGGTTTATGATATCACACCTCACTGGCAAAGCATTAACCTGGGCAACTCCCCTAGTCAATTTGGGCAACGCCCTCCAGGATGATTACAATGGATTCGTGGAAGCCCTAAAGGCCATGTTTGATCATCCTGAGCAGGTTTACAGCACTCAGGAACGTCTACTTGATTTTCGACAAGGATCTCAGGATATGCTTGCCTATGTCACCCATTTCAAACAACTTATGAAGGAAGCTGATTGGTCCCATGAAGCTGGCTTCACTCTCTTTTGCAGAGGCTTGAACGAAGAAATAAAGGACGAGCTAGCCAGGGTAGCTCGCCCTAATTCCTTCCAGGCCCTCTTGGACCTTTCCTTGCAAATAGATTTTTGAATCCAGGAAAGAAAGGCAGGGGAAAAGAAGTCGAAATCATCATTCCAAAAAGCTGTCACAGACCATCCTTCTAGCCAAGAACCCGTAGTTTCTCCGACCTCAGATCCAAAACCCATGCAACTGGGGGCATTCCGTGGACCCATTACCCCACAAGAAAGGATGCGCCGTGTTCACACTGGACTCTGCATGTATTGCGCATCCGATAAACATCTTGTCAGAGAGTGCCCTATTGCTCCT
This sequence comes from Ambystoma mexicanum, assembly GCF_040938575.1. Taxonomy (NCBI): domain Eukaryota; kingdom Metazoa; phylum Chordata; class Amphibia; order Caudata; family Ambystomatidae; genus Ambystoma; species Ambystoma mexicanum. Next base: position 1,236,016,620 of record NC_090927.1, on the reverse strand, counting down.
CCACGGCGTTCGGGAAACGCCAGCCCCTGATCCTAGATGGGGCACAGTTTCGGAAGAATGATGTCTGCTCCACATCAATTCCTTCCTTGAACTCTCCTGGATCAAACAAGCTCGTGATTCTTCAGGCCTTTCTATCGCCTTCCAAGAAAGAATCTTACCCCATTCTGGCATTAGTGGATTGCGGAGCCATGGGTATATTCATAGATCATGAATGGGTCACTACTCACAACATTCCACATTAAACTCGAGAGACGATGCAACCAGTAGAGGCAATTGATGGAAGACCCCTATCTTCAGGACCCATAACCCTTCAAACCAAAGAGATCCTACTCTCTATAAATCACCATTGAGAGAGGATCAAATTTGACATCATAAGATTTGCCCACTATCCGATGGTTCTAGGCATGCCGTGGTTACAGAAGCATAACCCTTACATCAATTGGGAAGCAGGCTCCTTGTTTCTTGGTTCTAAACACTGTATGTCCCACTGCTTATTCCTAGATTCCGTACCAGAGTCCTCTGAAAACTTGCAAGAAGTCCAGACACTGTCTCTAACATCATCCAAATTCCCAGGGCCTATCAGGCTTACACAGATGTATTTTCGACTGCCATAGTTCAAGTTCTTCCTCCTCACAGACCTGAGGATTGTGCCATCGATACTGAGCCCTCGGCAGTGATCCCTTTCGAAAGAATGTTTATTTAATCAGAACCTGAAAAAAGGGCCCTCTGGGAATACCTGGATACTAACTTGGAAAATGGCACCATACGACCATCCAAGTCCCCGGCGGGCGCTTCGTTATTTTTCGTTCCCAAGAAAGATACCAAGGAGCTTACACCATGTCTAGATTACCGTGGCCTTAACCAGTGTACTCTCAAGGGCCGCTACCCATTGCCTCTCATTTCGGATATCCTGGAAGCAGTAAGAGGTGCAGTAGTATTCCCAAAATTAGATCTCAGGGGTGCCTACCATCTAATTCATATAAAGGAAGGTGACAAATGGAAAACGGCCTTTAGAACACCTTTTGGCCATTTTGAATACCTGGTTATGCCCTTCGGACTTGCTAATGCCCCAGCGGTCTTGCAATGTTTTATGGGCCGAGTGTTTTCTGACATGCTGTTCCTCTTCGTCATTGTATATCTGGACGACATACTGATTTACTCCAAGGACCATCTGAAACATGAAGAACACGTAAAGGCAGTTTTACAATGTCTACGTGAACATAAGCTCCTGGCCAAACCCGAGAAGTGTCTTTTCCATGTATCAACTGTTCACTATCTCAGATTAGTTCTCCATTCTATCCTGACCCGTTCCAACTACTGTAAAACAAATTCAATCCTTCCTGGGGCTTGCTAACTTCTATCGGAAACGTATACCCACCTTTTCAGAGATTGTACATCCTATTGTTACATTGCTAAAGAAGGATACCCCCTATCAGTGGACATCAGACCAAGATACGGCTTTCCAACGCTTGAAGTCGGAGTTTACACAAGCTCCCATCTTAGCTCAACCCGACATTGATCGCCCTTTTCTTGTGGAAACTGATGCCTCCAACTATGCCATCGGGGCAGTCTTAAAACAGGAACTTGATGATAAATTAGAACACCCCATCGCCTATCTTTCTCGCACCTTGAATCCCAGTGAAACTCATTATTCCTTCCTGGAAAAGGAACTGCTAGCCATCTGCCAGGCTTTCACTGATTGGCGTCATCTTTTCCTGGGAGCCAAACACCCGGTACAGGTCCGCACAGACCATCGAAATCTTCAAGTCCTGCAATCCCTAGAATGTAGAAACAGTCGTCAAGCCAGTTGGGCCTTCTTTTTTGGTCAGTATCAGTTTCAAATCCATCATGTCCCTGGAACACACAACATAATAGCCGATGCCTTATCCAGACGTCCTGATTACGAAACCCTTGAAGATCAGACTTTTCCTAAGATGTTTCTCCACACAATATTTGTTGCCCAAGCAATCACACTCCTGGAGGATATTCGAATTCAAACTCAGTCCTCTGAAACCTGGAAGGAGTTTAAGAGAAACAATCGATGGAAACTCAAGACAAGGGACGGATATATGTTCAAGGACAATCGCTTGGTCATCCCTACTCCTGGACTGCGGCAAAAGATCACAAGCCTATGTCATGATATGTTTCATTCAGGACACCATGGCATCACCAACACCATCCGTTCAATACAAAGACAATTTTGGATGCAGAGGATGAAAGAGGATGTCCGGATTCATATCCAGACATGTGCAGTCTGAAATCAGAACAAACATGATAATAAGAAACCGGCAGGTCTACTGCTTCAACCAGCAATACCAACAAGACCCTGGGAATTCATTGTCACAGATTTTATCGTGGAACTACCATCTTCCAGGGGATACACAACTATCATGGTTACCATTGATTTGTTCACTCATATGGCTCATTTTCCACATTTATACAAACTGCCATCCTCATCTGAACTCGCTGGAATCTTCCTGGAACTGTCACGACCCTCGCCCAAAACCCCCTCTGGCAAACCCATTGGCCAGGTGGAGTCAGGACTCGGGCCTCTAGAGCCTGGCATCCTCTTCAAAAGCCCTCATGGGGCCAGTCCTGGCACCTATGGCGCCAGGCTCATACACCATGAAAAATAATGTGCTTGGGAACTACTTTATTGTATTGTCAGCCAACATGGAGGCATCCACATAGCTTGGTTCCTAAGAACCAAGCTATACGGTCTAGTGTTTTGGGTGTGGTAGCCTAGGGACTACTTTACCTGGACTATTTTGTTGGGGCTATTTAAACCACACCCGAGCAAGAGAGCAAGACAACACGCTTTGCGTTACTTTGCAGCTTGCAACGTGACGCTCACCGTGTCCAGCTATTCCTTCAAACCTCGGAGAAGCAGAACCTGCAAGGAGACAAAAGGAACATCATTAGCAGCAGCATCCTACCCGCAGTCTTCATCTTTAAACACACGCAGCTACTGAGAACAGCTTCCTCAAATCTGCACGCCTCCCGGACAGAACGACCTGAAAGAGGAAGATAGAGGCAACATTAAAGAAAGAAGTAGAGACATTTACAAATTATGAACTGCTCAAAAGGCTTACCTGGCTGGTCGCCTCTCGGCTGGCACCACTCTGAACATTCCACTCGTGCTGAAGAACACTGCGACCAACATGGAAGGAAAACACAGGTTGGCAAAGGCAAGACTTTGCAGCGCTGCACATAGCGCTTACTTACCGCATCATAGCGCTCTTAATGCGCCATCATTTACCAGCGGGGCTCAACCAAGCCAGTTCGCCGCGCTGATGCTCCGCATACCTAAGGGAGAAAAAAGAGACATTTTAAACAAAGAAAGTCATGCAGGATAGCAACAAGACTAAAGAACAGCAATAAGACCTACCTGAACAATATCAAACGGGCCAGCGTCAGTGAAGTAACTGGACCGCACTCGCCCATAAAAGACAACGCGCCCCTGCAAAGAAGGCAGGACGGAGAGCACGCCTAATACTACCACAAGGTGAGGAGAGGGCGCCAGAGGGACTGAAATCATATGGGGGTGGAGGAAGGATACTTACCCCAGTCGGTCAGTCTTGAACACAGTCCTCCTGTATTTTCAGGCAGAACCTTCCCCGCAGACCACATCAGGGCAAAGCTGAGAAGCATACCAGCGAGTAACCCGGCTGGGTGGCGTCCCTGTGGATACCAGGTGAGCGTAACAGGAACACATATTCCGGCTTCATGGGCTACCTTCCAAGATCATTTCTGACCGAGGACCCCAATACATATCCCAGTTCTGGAAACAATTAAGTCGTATACTGGGAATCCAACATGCCTTTTCCTCAGGTTATCACCCACAGACCAATGGAGCCACTGAACGTGTAAACCAAACTCTGGGACAATATCTTCATTGCTTCGCCACAAAGGTCCAGGATGATTGGTCACTCTTAATACCTGTGGCCAAATTCGCCTACAACAATTCGGATCATTCAGCTATCAACACCAGTCCCTTCTTCTGTAGTCAAGGATTTCATCCGTCAGTTCTACCTTCCATTCTCCCACACCCTACCCCAGTTCCTACAGGTTGATTCCTGGATTGAAACCCTTATTAATGTACACAAAGAAGCAAGGAACACTTAGAAAAGGCCCGAAAAGACATGAAACATCATGTAGACTCCAAAAGAAGACCTGGGCCTTCTTACTCAGTAGATGATAAAGTCTGGTTATAATCGAAACTCCTTCTTCGACATCTGCGACCAAATAAACTGGCTCCCAGGTATTACGGCCCCTTTTCTATAAAAGAAATCATCAACCGAGTGGCCTTTAGACTTCGGCTACCAGAATCATGGAAAAGGATCCATCCTGTCGTCCACACCTCTCTATTGAAACCATATGTTCAGCCCTCTCGAACTGCTCCGAGATCAACCCCAGTGATTATCAATGATCAACTTGAATATGAAGTTTCCAGAATCTGTGACTCTAGATACCGACGTGGTCAACTACAATATTTGGTCGAATGGAAAGGGTACCCTCCCAGTGAGCGCACCTGTGAACCCGTGTCAAACATGAATGCTCCCAGGCTGATTCGAAGATACCATCTTATACATCTGGGCAAACCCAGAGGAGCTGGACTTCAGAGGAGGCATACTGTCATGAACCGCCGTCTGTGTCCCTTCTGGACTTCATGGTCCCTGACACATAGGGGATTGAACTCAGTAATCCTTCCAACATGGGCGCTTGATGCGGAATGCTGCTTACCAGTCTTTGCGTTACACGCTCTACGTTCTACAAAACAGACTCGCCGTAGCTGGACATGTGCTGCCGGAGTTCGCTTGGGGCTGTTTTCCTGATCTCTATTCCCGGCTCCTTGTTTTCTTCCTCCTTTTCCTTTCATCCCACAACTTACCCCAAAACTTTCCTGGATTTTCACCTGTGCTCGAGCCACGGATTCCGTGCCTAAGCGCGCGGACATTGTTCCTTCCTGGTTCCTTCCGGTACAATCTGAACGAAGCACACTGGAATCCCAGACCGTGCGGAAGAAGTCACAAAAGAAGGTCGCAAGCAAACAGGAAAGACAGGTGAGAAGGGGAGAGACTTGTGACACTCGACACAAGGTCCAGTCCCGGGATTTGGAGTTATTGGATCTTAATCAGGGTAGAGGAACACTCAAGTACATCACCCGTTTCAATCAGTTGTCAGCGGAAACCTCATGGCCTGAAAACAAGAAGGCAGTGGTGTTCTATAGGGGTTTGAGCAATACCATGAAAGATGCCCTTTCGGTTGTCCCCTCCTTGCCCACTCAGTTCCCCGATCTAGTGGATTTGGCTCTACAGGTCGACGCACGCTGATCTGAATGCAGAGCCGAAGCTGGGTTCTCTAGTCCCTCTGTCTCAACCACTGTCTCTTCCTTTTCTGACTCATCAGGAGAACCCATGCAAGAATGAGGGATCCGCAGTCCAATCACTCCAATAGAGAGGGAATGCAGGATAGCCTGTTACTATTGTGGCTTAATTGGTCATTTTGTTAAGGAATGCCCACGTCGTCCGAAACCCAGGAACCAGGTTTTTCGGACAGCTCGATCATAGGTCCGGGGAATGGATTGAGCACTTCCCGTTTATCCCCGGATTCAGTGCCCGCTTTTGGCAACATCAGGCCCATTGTTGTACAGGCTATCCTACAACCCACCCCAGACATCACACATCCTGTCACTATCATTATCGATTCAGGGGCCACAGGGAACTACATCGATATCACGTCGGCCTTATCCCTGTACCTCCCTCTGGTGACCAAAACACGTCCTGAACCCATACAGGCTGTGGATGGTACTGCCCTGGTGTTCGGTCCCGTTAAGCAGCAAACCGCACCACTCAACCTAATCATCCAGGCTACTCATAAGGAGACCATTAGTTTCGATTTGATTGCCATGCCACAGTTTGGTATCATATTGGGTATACCATGGTTGAAGCAACACAACCCGCTTTTTGACTGGAAAACAGGCTCAGTGCACTTCAAATCCGATATATGCCAGGATTTCTGCCTCTTGTTATCTCAAGGTGATGAAACACCATCACAAGCTTTGGGCGCTATTGCATAACTTACTCTAGAGGAACCCCAGGCCTCTTCAGTGGACTCTCATGTGGTGGCTCTAGTAGTCAGGGCATTCCAGAGGCCTACCAAGACTTCCTGGAAGTCTTTGATCGGGGATCCTCAGATGTCCTCCCTCCTCATAGACCTTACGACTGTCCCATAGATCTGCTTCCTGATTCCGCAGTCCCAACTGGTCATATCTATTCACTGTCTCCTTCTGAGGAACAAGCATTGAGAACCTACATACAAAAATCCCTACAATTGGGTCATATACGTCCTTCCTCGTCACCTGCAGCCAGTCCGATCTTCTTTGTCCCCAAGAAAGAAGGAGATCTCCGCCCCGTGTGGACTATCGTCAGCTTAATGCCATCACTAAAAAAGACCGGTACCCCGTACCCCTAATAACACCTTTGCTTGACTGCCTAACACATGCATCAGTGTATACCAAATTAGATCTCAGGGGGGCCTACAATCTGGTCCGTGTCCAAAAAGGGGACGAGTGGAAAACTGCTTATTGTACTTGCTATGGGCTTTACGAATACATGGTCATGCCATTTGGGCTGTGCAATGCCCCAGCCATGTTTCAGCATTTCATGAACAGAGGGCCTCATTACGAGTCCGGTGGTAACCGAGGCAGTAAAACCGCCTGGTTACCGCCGGACTTGTACTACCATTCCGCCTCCATGATTCCCGGAATTACCGGGGCATTACAACCCCGGTTTTCCGGGAATCACGGAGGCGGAATGGTGTTAATCCCCATTCCCATTGAGTCCTATCAGACTCAATGGGAATGGGGATCATGGAAACACCGGCAGCATCTCGTAATGCTGCCGGTGTTTCCTCGTCCGCCTGCAGGCAGGCGGTGTTAAACCTGCCAGGTCAAACCTGGCGGGAACATCACCTCCCGCCTGCAGGAGTCGGGATCAGGCGGTCCGGAAACAACGGTGGCAGCGTGTTTACCGGCACCGTTATTTCCGGACCGCCTGATTTGTAATGAGGCCCAGAGTCTTTAGCGATATATTAGACGTGTTCATGGTCGTCTATTTGACGACATCCTCATATTTTCACAGACTATGGAGGAACATGTGTTACATGGTAGAGAAGTACTGTCCCGTTTACGTAAACATTCCCTTTTTGCAAAGCCCGATAAGTGTCAGTTCCATGTCGACAATGTCGAGTTCTTGGGTTTCCATATCACGCCAGACGGTTTAGCCATGAACCAGGCCAAAGTTAGGGCAGTGTTGGACTGGCCGATACCAACTAACCTCAAATCATTACAGTCTTTCTTGGGGTGTGCCAACTTTTATAGGCGTTTTATATTTGGGTTCTCCTCCATTGTGGCGCCTCTCACTGCTTTGACCAGTCCTCGTGTCCCTTACCTTTGGTCGGAGGAACATCAGCATGATTTTGACACACTGAAAATGGCTTTCACCACTGCCCCAGTCCTTCAACATCCTGACCCAGAGTTACCATTCATAGTTGAGGCGGACGCATCCTCATTTGCCCTAGGAGCGATTCTATCTCAAGAATGCCCCTCCAGAGGCCGCTTCATCCCATAGCATTCCATTCTCGTAAATTCACCCCCAACAAAAGCCACTATACAGTAACCAAAAAGTAGTTGTTAGCGGTGAAAGACGCCTTCCAAGTGTGGAGTCACCACCTCTTAGGTGCTAAACACCGAACAACTGTGTTTTCGGATCACCAAAACCTCCAAGACCTAGCCTCACTCAAGTGTGTTAATAGTAGACAGGTTAGGTGGCACTTGTTTTTTGCTGCTTACGATTTCCAAATCAAACTCCGGTCAGGTATCACTCATGGGAAGGCTGATGCGTTGTCTCGTTCCCCTGGGGGCGTTTCACTGCCTGTATATCCTGAGTCCTTATTGGACAAACAAAACATTGTATGCCTTTGTACTCCTCCCCTACCCCTCTTGGACTCTATCCGTACTTGGGTATCCGGTCACCCAGACCTGCTCTCGGAATGGAACCCTGTGTTTCATGACGGGTTACCTTCTGTACAGGATAGACTGCTTTTACCAACGACAGATGCCTGTAATATCGCCCTGGAGTGGTCCCATGATCTAGCCATAAATGGTCATCCTGGTCAGAGAAGGACGTTATCTCTCCTAAAGCGCTGGTGTTGGTGGCCTTCCATGAGACGGGACGTCGAACGCTATGTGAACACCTGCTCCATCTGTGCCCAGTGTAAGCACTGGAAGGGATGTCCATTAGGCCTATTACGACCACTATTCATACCCCAAAGCCATGGCATACCCTCACCATGGACTTTGTAACGGACCTACCTAGGGTGCAGGGATTGGACTCCGTCTGGGTGGTGGTGGATTCCTTTATGAAAATGGCACGGTTCATTCCGTGTGTGGGCATTCCTTCCGCTCCTGTCCTGGCTGGGTTCTTTTTCAAGTCTGTGTCCGCTTGTTTGGGTTACCTTCTGTTTTGGTTTCCGATAGGGGTTCCCAATTTACATCACGCTTCTGGCGAGCCCTGACTAAATTGATAGGTATTGACTCTCGTTACTCCTCGGCCTACCATCCGGAGACGGATGGGCAGACCGAGCGAGTCAACCAGACCATGGAACAATACCTGCTTTGTTTGACACTTCAGCATCAGCAGTCTTGGTTTCGTGTCCTGCATCTGGCTGAGTTCGCGTACAACAATGCTCTGCATTCTTCCACTGGCTTCTCCCATTTCTACACCCTCTATGGTCAGCATCCTCGGGTCCTACCTATCCCCGATTTCTCCCTCTATGGTAATCCAGCCGCTACCGCCTGTGTCCGGGATTTGTCTGCCGTCCACTCGCAGACCCTAGTTCATCTCAGGGAGGCTCAAGCTTCTTTGAAATCCGTGACGGAGATTGTACATCCTATTGTTACATTGCTAAAGAAGGATACCCCCTTTCAGTGGACCTCAGACCAAGATACGGCTTTCCAACGCTTGAAGTCGGAGTTTACACAAGCTCCCATTTTAGCTCAACCCGACATTGATCGCCCTTTTCTTGTGGAAACTGATGCCTCCAACTATGCCATCGGGGCAGTCTTAAAACAGGAACTTGATGATAAATTAGAACACCCCATCGCCTATCTTTCTCGCACCTTGAATCCCAGTGAAACTCATTATTCCTTCCTGGAAAAGGAACTGCTAGCCATCTGCCAGGCTTTCACTGATTGGCGTCATCTTTTCCTGGGAGCCAAACACCAGGTACAGGTTTGCACAGACCATCGAAATCTTCAAGTCCTGCAATCCCTAGAATGTAGAAACAGTCGTCAAGCCCGTTGGGCCTTCTTTTTTGGTCAGTATCAGTTTCAAATCCATCATGTCCCTGGAACATACAACATAATAGCCGATGCCTTATCCAGACGTCCTGATTACAAAACCCTTGAAGATCAGACTTTTCCTAAGATGTTTCTCCACACAATATTTGTTGCCCAAGCAATCACACTCCTGGAGGATATTCAAATTCAAACTCAGTCCTCTGAAACCTGGAAGGAGTTTAAGAGAAACAATCGATGGAAACTCAAGACAAGGGACAGATATATGTTCAAGGACAATCGCTTGGTCATCCCTACCACTGGACTGCGGCAAAAGATCACAAGCCTATGTCATGATACGTTTCATTCAAGACACCGTGGCATCACCAACACCATCCGTTCAATACAAAGACAATTTTGGTGGCCGAGGATGAAAGAGGATGTCCGGATTCATATCCAGACATGTGCAGTCTGAAATCAGATTAAACATGATAATAAGAAACCGGCAGGTCTACTGCTTCAACCAGCAATACCAACAAGACCCTGGGAATTCATCATCACAGATTTTATCGTGGAACTACCATCTTCCAGGGGATACACAACTATCATGGTTACCATTGATTTGTTCACTCATATGGCTCATTTTCCACATTTATACAAACTGCCATCCTCATCTGAACTCGCTGGAATCTTCCTGGAACTGTCACGACCCTCGCCCAAAAGCCCCTCTGGCAAACCCATTGGCCAGGTGGAGTCAGGACTCGGGCCTCTAGAGCCTGGCATCCTCTTCAAAAGCCCTCATGGGGCCAGTCCTGGCACCTGTGGCGCCAGGCTCATACACCATGAAAAATAATGTGCTTGGGAACTACTTTATTGTATTGTCAGCCAACATGGAGGCATCCACATAGCTTGGTTCCTAAGAACCAAGCTATGCGGTCTAGTGTTTTGGGTGTGGTAGCCTAGGGACTACTTTACCTGGACTATTTTGTTGGGGCTATTTAAACCACACCCGAGCAAGACAACACGCTTTGCGTTACTTTGCAGCTTGCAACGTGACGCTCACCGTGTCCAGCTATTCCTTCGAACCTCGGAGAAGCAGAACCTGCAAGGAGACAAAAGGAACATCATTAGCAGCAGCATCCTACCTGCAGTCTTCATCTTTAAACTGTCAGGATCGGCGGGTGGAGGCTTTGGGACTACTTGCGGCATTAACCTGCTCAGAGTCACGCTCTAGTCCTCATCCAACATGGCGGCTAGCCCTATAACTGCCGACTCCGCCCCTTCCTCCAGTGCGTTGTATCTGTTTACCCTCCCGTTACTTCGCTCGTACTCTTGTGACTTAGCTAGAATTCTTTTCTGCGCTTTTTCCTTGTTCTGTTTCCTGTGCCTGTGCATTTTCAGTCCTTCTTATTCTTTTATTGCTAATCTTCCCCTTCATACGGCGTTCGCCGTATTTCTTATCTACCGTTTTTCTTGCCTACTCCTTTGTAAATTCTTTCACGGCGTTTGCCGTTCTTCCCCGTTTGTGACTTCCTTTTTTTTTATACTTTCACGGCGCTTGCCGTCTCCAGTCTCCAGTTTCAGTCTCCGGTCTTTTAATTGTTTGGCTACTTAGCATTTGTTTCTTAGGTTATCTTTTCTTTCTGCCATTCCCGGATGGTAAATTATCAGCCTTCTCACTGAATCTATTGTTACACTCGTTGGACTATTGGTCTTTGGAATCATCCATCCATCTGAATATCACCATATCCAGGGTTTTTTCTGCCTTCCGGCTTTTTCCCTGGGGCGAGGCTGGCCCTCCGGGGGGCTCCCGGAGGCAAGTTCTCAACTCTGTCACGGTGGCCTCTGGAGGGGCCAGACCTTACTTACACGACAGAAGAGGTGGGAAGCTTAAGGAAGACAATCCCAAGAAGAAGAAGAACCCAAAGAAGTAGGAAGCTACACTTAAGGAGAGCTCTTCGGAAGTCTCAGGTGAGGAGAAGGGGGAGTTTAAACCCGGACCTGACAGCATACAACGCCCGACTCACACTATGGCTTCTTTGGAACAATACCAGGAATTGGTGACGGCTATGCAGAATCTAACCGTCGAGGTTCAAGCCTTGAGAACTGAGAATATAGCGCTCCGACAACAGGTAGTGTTACGCCGGGATGAATACGGCGACTTACCTACTATGCTACTTTCCTTGGGAAAGTATAATGGTTACCCCGGAGGCTTTAAAGACTTTATTGATGCATGTAGGGTGTACTTTGCCTTCAGACCCCATGCTTATGACTCAGCCAGATCAAGGGTTGGCTTCATCATCGCTAACCTCTCAGGAAATGCCCTATCTTGGGTCACTCCGTTGGTAACTAACAATGATCCGTCTCTGAACGATTATGACCGTTTTTTGGAGGTATTTAAGGAAAGGTTCGATAGACCCGAAGTGCTGTATTCATCTTTGGAGGCTATTCTAGACGTTTGTCAAGGAAGCTCTGATCTCCAAACCTACATCTCTCGCTTCCAGAGATTAGCGGCCAAGGCTGACTGGCCAGATTCGGCTCAACAGACTATTTTCAGACGAGGCCTTCACGATGATATTAAGGACGAACTAGCTAGAGTTGCCAGACCAGCTTCTTTCCGAGATCTGATTACCTTGTCACTCCAGATCGAATTTCGGCTACAGGAACGACGACAAGAAAGAAGACGACCCAGAGGAACTCCTCAGGCGTTAAATCTTCCTCCTCCTTCACCTCAATTAAGAGCTTTACATATGGCGGAAGAACCCATGCAAGTCGGAGCCGCTCGAGGTCCCCTGACTCCGGAAGAGCGAAGGAGACGACGTGATACCGGATTGTGTATGTATTGTGGTTCTTCTAAACATCTACTAAGAGACTGTCCGGAGGTTCCACCTCGACGGAAGGAAAACTTCAGCCCCCGTTCTGCTGCAAGGGAAGTTTCGGGGGACTTGACAAGTACCCTTGCAACAGCTCAAAGACCTTAGAAAGTACAGAAGAGAACAGTCTGATGGTGTTTAAGGTTGAACTCTGGCGGTCAGGATCCTCTCCCCTCGAGGTACTGGCGATGTTGGACTGCGGAGCCGCAGGCAATTTCATGGATTTAAGATGGGCAACTGAGCATCAGGTGGCTACCAGACTCAAGTCAGCTCCCATACCAGTAGAAGGGGTAGACGGTAGACCTTTATCCTCTGGACCAATCACCACAGAGACATTCCCTCTCAAGTTGAAGATGGGCCATCATGAAGAGACTTTGGAGTTTGACCTGATCAGGGCAGCCCATTTTCCTTTGGTTATAGGCATTCCGTGGTTACGAAAACATAACCCGCACATTAACTGGACAGATAATAAGGTGAATTTTGATTCTCTATTTTGTAAGACCAACTGCATGAATCAGTCAATGGCATCCCTTTCTAATGTCAGATCAGTAGAAGGAAAGTCTGTCCACAAACCCGTGATCATATCTTCTATCCCTCTCCAGTATCAGGCCTATGCTGAAGTGTTCATGGATACCCTACCCAGAATGCTGCCTCCACATAGGGTTGAGGACTGCGGTATCGACTTAATGTCTGAGGCGGTGATTCCCTTTGGCCGCATGTATCCTCTATCTCTTCCAGAGCGGAATGCCCTTCGGAACTATTTGGATGCTAACCTACAGAATGGACTTATCCGAGAATCTAAGTCTTCCTGTGGTGCTTCTCTGTTCTTCATCCCCAAGAAAGATACGGTGGAGTTACGCCCCTGTATAGATTATCGTGGTCTAAACAAAGTCACCATCCGTGACAGGTATCCCATGCCCTTGATACGAGACATAATAGAGGCAGCACAAGGAGCGGTCTACTTCACTAAACTGGACTTAAGAGGTGCCTATCACCTATTGCGTATAAGGCAGGGTGACGAATGGAAAACGGCCTTCCGCACCCCATTTGGCCTATATGAATACAGGGTAATGCCGTTTGGCCTTGTAAATGCCCCATCGGTATTTCAAAGATATATGGATAAGGTATTTGCTGACATGCTGTTCATAACAGTGGTGGTATACCTCGATGACATATTGATATTTTCCAAGACACTGGCAGAGCACAGAAAACTGGTCTTACAGGTTTTGCAGCGCCTTAAGTCTCATCAACTACTGATCAAACCAGAAAAGTGCCAATTTGAAACTACATCAGTTTCCTACTTGGGATTCATACTGTCCAAAGAGGGCATTGCGATGGATCCTATCAAGATAAGGGCAATTGGAGAGTGGAAGGAACCTACCAATGTTAAGGAACTACAAAGTTTTTTGGGGTTGGCAAACTTTTATCGAAGATTCATTCCCAATTTCTCTAACACCGTGCTTCCGCTCACTTCTCTGCTGAAGAAGGGGATAAGATTTATCTTTGGGGAGGAACCCAGAAGGGCATTTTCTATCCTCAAGGATTGCTTCTCTACGGCACCCATTCTAGTCCAGCCGGATCAGACCAAACCTTATATCTTGGAAACAGACGCTTCCTTAGGAGCAGTCGGGGCCATTCTACTACAGAAATCGGAGGACGATTTCGAACACCCTGTAGCCTATTACTCCAAGACCCTGACTTCCAGTGAGCGTAACTACTGGGTACTCGAAAGGGAACTTTTGGCCATTAAGTTGGCTTGTCAAGAGTGGCGTCATCTTTTGCAAGGGGCAACTCACCGCTTTACTATCCGCACAGACCATCGTAATCTGCGGGTATTACAGCAGATGGAATGCACAAATGCACGTCACGCCAGGTGGGCCTTCTTCTTTCTGCAATTCGATTTTAGCATCACTTACATTCCCGGTACTGAAAACATGAAGGCAGACGCCTTGTCTCGAAGTCAAGGGGAAGGTTCTGGTATTTACAAGGATCACGAACTAATTTTCCCAGGTCTCAAGATTGTTGCATCCACTCTCTCCTTCAAGATCTGATATCACAGTATCAAACAGGATTAGACCTTCCTTCCTCCATCATCCATGGTGAAGATGGGCTGTACTATCATGGAAAGGCGCTGTTCATTCCCACCAAGAAGCTTCAAACTCTAGTCCTATCATGGTGCCACAACACCCCTTTAACAGGACATCCCGGAATTAGGAAGACTTATAACCTGCTACGTAGGGGATTCTGGTGGCCTACACTTCGGAATGATGTAGGTCGGTATGTATCTACCTGTTCGGTTTGTGCCTCCAACAAACATCGAACTGGAAGACCGGTAGGACTACTACAACAACAACCCTTACCAGGGCGCCCCTGGGAACATATTTCCACTGATTTCATTGTGGATCTCCCACCATCTGATGGCATGACAGTGATCATGGTGACAGTAGATTCTTTCAGCAAGTTAGCCCACTTCTCCGCCTTTAAGCAAGTCCCTTCAGCCTCAGAGACAGCTACAGTATTTCTTCGAGAAATTGTCAGACTTCATGGGTTGCCTCGGACAGTGGTTTCCGATCGGGGACCACAATTCACTTCGAGATTCTGGGCTTCCCTTTGCCTTACACTGGGAATTCACAGGGCTCTCTCTTCGGGCTACCACCCTCAGAGCAATGGACAAACCGAAAGGTTGAACGCCAGTCTGGAACAATATCTGAGGTGTTTTTGTAGCCCACAACAAGAGCACTGGTATCGTTTCCTTCCGCAGGCAGAGTTTGCCTACAACAATGCATTTCATACATCTATCCAGATGAGTCCTTTTTTTTGTACTTATGGGTACGATCCTCAACATCTACCCTGGCTTAGTACTCCATCCTCCAAGATTCCAGCTGTAGATGGTGTGCTTAAGGACTTGCATGAAGTACATGAAATAGCTCAGAAAGCACATCAGGCCAGTCAACAAGCACAAAAGAAGTGGGCGGACAAGGGCAGAAGCCCCAACCCGACATGGCAGATAGGTCAATTGGTCTGGTTGTCCACCCGATTCTTACCCCGATGGGTCCATTCTGGCAAGTTCTCCTCACGATTCCTGGGGCCTTTCCCCATTGTGCAACAGATAAACCCGGTGGCCTTCAAGATCAAACTCCCGAACTACCTTAAGAGAGTGCATCCAGTTTTTCACGTCTCCTTGCTTAAGGAATACAAGGATGACCCATTCCAAAGACCTGTCCTCAGAGTACGTGCCCAGGAGACCCCAGCTCCAGAAGAATATGAGGTGGCCTACCTGGTGGACTCCCGGTACCGCAGGGGTAGGTTGCAATACCTGGTTCATTGGAAGGGATACTCATTGGAGGAAAGATCCTGGGAACCCGTGAGCCACATTCATGCATCCCGATTGATCAGAAGATTCCACCACTTCCACCCGGGTAAACCTGGGGGACCCCCAAGGAGAAGGGGGTATACTGTCAGGATCGGCGGGTGGAGGCTTTGGGACTACTTGCGGCATTAACCTGCTCAGAGTCACGCTCTAGTCCTCATCCAACATGGCGGCTAGCCCTATAACTGCCGACTCCGCCCCTTCCTCCAGTCCGTTGTATCTGTTTACCCTCCCGTTACTTCGCTCGTACTCTTGTGACTTAGCTAGAATTCTTTTCTGTGCTTTTTCCTTGTTCTGTTTCCTGTGCCTGTGCATTTTTAATCCTTCTTATTCTTTTATTGCTAATCTTCCCCTTCATACTGCGTTCGCCGTATTTCTTATCTACCGTTTTTCTTGCCTACTCCTTTGTAAATTCTTTCACGGCGTTTGCCGTTCTTCCCCGTTTGTGACTTCCTTTTTTTTTATACTTTCACGGCGCTTGCCGTCTCCAGTTTCAGTCTCCGGTCTTTTAATTGTTTGGCTACTTAGCATTTGTTTCTTAGGTTATCTTTTCTTTCTGCCATTCCCGGATGGTAAATTATCAGCCTTCTCACTGAATCTATTGTTACACTCGTTGGACTATTGGTCTTTGGAATCATCCATACATCTGAATATCACCATATCCAGGGTTTTTTCTGCCTTCCGGCTTTTTCCCTGGGGCGAGGCTGGCCCTCCGGGGGGCTCCCGGAGGCAAGTTCTCAACTCTGTCACGGTGGCCTCTGGAGGGGCCAGACCTTACTTACACGACAGAAGAGGTGGGAAGCTTAAGGAAGACAATCCCAAGAAGAAGAAGAACCCAAAGAAGTCGGAAGCTACACTTAAGGAGAGCTCTTCGGAAGTCTCAGGTGAGGAGAAGGGGGAGTTTAAACCCGGACCTGACAGCAACACTCGCAGCTACTGAGAACAGCTTCCTCGAATCTGCACGCCTCCCGGACAGAACGACCTGAAAGAGGAAGATAGAGGCAACATTAAAGAAAGAAGTAGAGACATTTACAAATTAGGAACTGCTCAAAAGGCTTACCTGGCTGGTCGCCTCTCGGCTGGCACCACTCTGAACATTCCACTCGTGCTGAAGAACACTGCGACCTACAAGGAAGGAAAACACAGGTTAGCAAAGGCAAGACTTTGCAGCGCTGCGCATAGCGCTTACTTACCGCATCATAGCGCTCTTAATGCGCCATCATTTACCAGCGGGGCTCAACCAAGCCAGTTCGCCGCGCTGATGCTCCGCATACCTAAGGGAGAAAAAAAGAGACAATTTAAACAAAGAAAGGCATGCAGGATAGCAACAAGACTAAAGAACAGCAATAAGACCTACCTGAACAATATCAAACGGGCCAGCGTCAGTGAAGAAACTGGACCGCACTCGCCCATAAAAGACAACACGCCCCTGCAAAGAAGGCAGGACGGAGAGCACGCCGAATTCTACCACAAGGTGAGGAGAGGGCGCCAGAGGGACTGAAATCATACGGGGGTGGAGGAAGGATACTTACCCCAGTCGGTCAGTCTTGAACACAGTCCTCCTGTATTTTCAGGCAGAACCTTCCCCGCAGACCACATCAGGGCAAAGCTGAGAAGCATACCAGCGAGTAACCCGGCTGGGTGGCGTCCCTGTGGATACCAGGTGAGCGTAACAGGAACACATATTCCGGCTTCATGGGCTACCTTCCAAGATCATTTCTGACCGAGGACCCCAATACATATCCCAGTTCTGGAAACAATTATGTCGTATACTGGGAATCCAACATGCCTTTTCCTCAGGTTATCACCCACAGACCAATGGAGCCACTGAACGTGTAAACCAAACTCTGGTACAATATCTTCATTGCTTCGCCACAAAGGTCCAGGGTGATTGGTCACTCTTAATACCTGTGGCCAAATTCACCTACAACAATTCGGATCATTCAGCTATCAACACCAGTCCCTTCTTCTGTAGTCAAGGATTTCATCCGTCAGTTCTACCTTCCATTCTCCCACACCCTACCCAAGTTCCTACGGTTGATTCCTGGATTGAAACCCTTATTAATGTACACAAAGAAGCAAGGAACACTTAGAAAAGGCCCGAAAAGACGTGAAACATCATGTAGACTCCAAAAGAAGACCTGGGCCTTCTTACTCAGTAGGCGATAAAGTCTGGTTATACTTGAAACTCCTTCTTCGACATCTGCGACCAAATAAACTGGCTCCCAGGTATTACGGCCCCTTTTCTATAAAAGAAATCATCAACCCAGTGGCCTTTAGACTTCGGCTACCAGAATCATGGAAAAGGATCCATCCTGTCTTCCACACCTCTCTATTGAAACCATATGTTCAGCCCTCTCGAACTGCTCCGAGATCAACCCCAGTGATTATCAATGACCAACTTGAATATGAAGTTTCCAGAATCTGTGACTCTAGATACCGACGTGGTCAACTACAATATTTGGTCGGATGGAAAGGGTACCCTCCCAGTGAGCGCACCTGTGAACCCGTGTCAAACATGAATGCTCCCAGGCTGATTCGAAGATACCATCTTATACATCTGGGCAAACCCAGAGGAGCTGGACTTCAGAGGAGGCATACTGTCATGAACCGCCGTCTGTGTCCCTTCTGGACTTCATGGTCCCTGACACATAGGGGATTGAACTCAGTAATCCTTCCAACATGGCCGCTTGATGCGGAATGCTGCTTACCAGTCTTTACGTTACACGCTCTACGTTCTACAAAACAGACTCGCCGTAGCTGGCCATGTGCTGCCGGAGTTCGCTTGGGGCTGTTTTCCTGATCTCTATTCCCGGTTCCTTGTTTTCTTCCTCCTTTTCCTTTCATCCCACAACTTACCCCAAAACTTTCCTGGATTTTCACCTGCGCTCGAGCCACGGGTTCCGTGCCTAAGCGCGCGGACATTGTTCCTTCCTGGTTCCTTCCGGTACAATCTGAACGAAGCACACTGGAATCCGAAGACCCGCATGCAGACTTGTACAAATCCCAGACCGTGCGGAAGAAGTCACAAAAGAAGGTCGCAAGCAAACAGGAAAGACAGGTGAGAAGGGGAGAGACTTGTGACACTCGACACAGGGTCCAGTCCCGGGATTTGGAGTTATTGGATCTTAATCAGGGTAGAGGAACACTCAGAGTACATCACCCGTTTCAATCAGTTGTCAGCGGAAACCTCATGGCCTGAAAACAAGAAGGCGGTGGTGTTCTATAGGGGTTTGAGCAATACCATGAAAGATGCCCTTTCGGTTGTCCCCTCCTTGCCCACTCAGTTCCCCGATCTATTGGATTTGGCTCTACAGGTCGACGCACGCCGATCTGAATGCAGAGCCGAAGCTGGGTTCTCTAGTCCCTCTGTCTCAACCACTGTCTCTTCCTCTTCTGACTCATCAGGAGAACCCATGCAAGAAGGAGGGATCTGCAGTCCAATCACTCCAATAAAGAGGGAACGCAGGAGGGTGGATAACGCCTGTTACTATTGTGGCTTAATTGGTCATTTTGTTAAGGAAAGCCCACGTCGTCCGAAACCCAGGAACCAGGTTTTTCGGACAGCTTGATCATAGGTCCGGCGACTGGATTGAGCACTTCCTGTTTATCCCCGGATTCAGTGCCCGCTTTTGGCAACATCAGGCCCATTGTTGTACAGGCTATCCTACAACCCACCCCAGACATCACACATCCTGTCACTATCATTATCGATTCAGGGGCCACAGGGAACTACATCGATATCACGTTGGCCTTATCCCTGTACCTCCCTCTGGTGACCAAAACACGTCCTGAACCCATATAGGTTGTGGATGGTACTGCCCTGGTTCCGGTCCCGTTAAGCAGCAAACCGCACTACTCAACCTAATCATCCAGGCTACTCATAAGGAGACCATTAGTTTCGATTTGATTGCCATGCCACAGTTTGGTCTCATATTGGGTATACCATGGTTGAAGCAACACAACCCGCTTTTTGACTGGAAAACAGGCTCAGTGCACTTCAAATCCGATATATGCCAGGATTTCTGCCTCTTGTTATCTCAAGGTGATGAAACACCATCACAAGCTTTGGGTGCTAATGCACAACTTACTCTAGAGGAACCCCAGGCCTCTTCAGTGGACTCTCATGTGGTGGCTCTAGTAGTCAGGGGCATTCCAGAGGCCTACCAAGACTTCCTGGAAGTCTTTGATCAGGGATCCTCAGAGGTCCTCCCTCCTCATAGACCTTACGACTGTCCCATAGATCTGCTTCCTGATTCCGCAGTCCCAACTGGTCATATCTATTCACTGTCTCCTTCTGAGGAACAAGCATTGAGAACCTACATACAAAAATCCCTACAATTGGATCATATACGTCCTTCCTCGTCACCTGCAGCCAGTCCGATCTTCTTTGTCCCCAAGGAAGAAAGAGATCTCCGCCCCTGTGTGGACTATCGTCAGCTTAATGCCATCACTTAAAAAGTCCGGTACCCGTACCCCTGATAACCCCCTTGCTTGACTGCCTAACACATGCATCAGTGTATACCAAATTAGATCTCAGGGGGGCTACAATCTGGTCCGTGTCCAAAAAGGGGACGAGTTGAAAACTGCTTTTTGTACTCGCTATGGGCTTTACGAATACATAGTCATGCCATTTGGGCTGTGCAATGCCCCAGCCATGTTTCAGTGTTTCATGAACAGAGGGCCTCATTACGAGTCCGGTGGTAACCGAGGCGGTAAAACCGCCTGGTTACCGCCGGACTTGTATTACCATTCCGCCTCTATGATTCCCGGAATTACCGGGGCATTACAACCCCGGTTTTTCGGAAATCACAGAGACGGAATGGTGTTAATCCCCATTCCCATTGAGTCCTATAGGACTCAATGGGAATGGGGATCATGGAAACACCGGCAGCATCTCGTAATGCTGCCGGTGTTTCCTCGCCCGCCTGCAGGCAGGCGGTGTTAAACCTGCCAGGTCAAACCTGGTGGGAACATCACCTCCCGCCTGCAGGAGTCGGGATCAGGCGGTCCGGAAACAACGGTGGCGGCGGGTTTACCGGCACTGTTATTTCCGGACCGCCTGATTTGTAATGAGGCCCAGAGTCTTTAGCGATATATTAGATGTGTTCATGGTCGTCTATTTGACGACATCCTCATATTTTCACAGACTATGGAGGAACATGTGTCAGTTCCATGTCGACAATGTCGAGTTCTTGGGTTTCCATATCACGCCAGACGGTTTAGCCATGAACCAGGCCAAAGTTAGGGCAGTGTTGGACTGGCCGATACCAACTAACCTCAAAGCATTACAGTCTTTCTTGGGGTGTGCCAACTTTTATAGGCGTTTTATATTTGGGTTCTCCTCCATTGTGGCGCCTCTCACTGCTTTGACCAGTCCTCGTGTCCCTTACCTTTGGTCGGAGGAACATCAGCATGATTTTGACACACTGAAAATGGCTTTCACCACTGCCCCAGTCCTTCAACATCCTGACCCAGAGTTACCATTCATAGTTGAGGCGGACGCATCCTCATTTGCCCTAGGAGCGATTCTATCTCAAGAATGCCCCTCCACAGGCCGCTTCATCCCATAGCATTCCATTCTCGTAAATTCACCCCCACTGAAAGCCACTATACAGTAACCGAAAAGTAGTTGTTAGCGGTGAAAGACGCCTTCCAAGTGTGGAGTCACCACCTCTTAGGTGCTAAACACCGAACAACTGTGTTTTCGGATCGCCAAAACCTCCAAGACCTAGCCTCACTCAAGTGTGTTAATAGTAGACAGGTTAGGTGGCACTTGTTTTTTGCTGCTTACGATTTCCAAATCAAACACCGGTCAGGTATCACTCATGGGAAGGCTGATGCATTGTCTCATTCCCGTGGGGGCGTTTCACTGCCTGCATATCCTGAGTCCTTATTGGACAAACAAAACATTGTATGCCTTTGTACTCCTCCCCTACCCCTCTTGGACTCTATCCGTACTTGGGTATCCGGTCACCCAGACCTGCTCTCGGAATGGAACCCTGTGTTTCATGAAGGGTTACCTTTTGTACAGGATAGACTGCTTTTACCAACGACAGATACCTGTAATATCGCCCTGGAGTGGTCCCATGATCTAGCCATAAATGTTCATCCTGGTCAGAGAAGGACGTTATCTCTCCTAAAGCGCTGGTGTTGGTGGCCTTCCATGAGACGGGAAGTCGAATGCTATGTGAACACCTGCTCCGGCTGTGCCCAGTGTAAGCACCGGAAGGGACGTCCATTA
Source organism: Ambystoma mexicanum (assembly GCF_040938575.1). Lineage (NCBI taxonomy): Eukaryota > Metazoa > Chordata > Amphibia > Caudata > Ambystomatidae > Ambystoma > Ambystoma mexicanum. Next base: position 1,235,994,796 of record NC_090927.1, on the reverse strand, counting down.
GGCCTATTACGACCACTATCCATACCCCAAAGCCATGGCATACCCTCACCATGGACTTTGTAACGGACCTACCGAGGGTGCAGGGATTGGACTCCATCTGGGTGGTGGTGGATTCCTTTATGAAAATGGCACGGTTCATTCCGTGTGCGGGCATTCCTTCCGCTCCTGTCCTGGCTGGGTTCTTTTTCAAGTCTGTGGTCTGCTTGTTTGGGTTACCTTCTGTTTTGGTTTCCGATAGGGGTTCCCAATTTACGTCACGCTTCTGGCGAGCCCTGACTAAATTGATAGGTATTGACTCTCGTTACTCCTCGGCCTACCATCCGGAGACGGATGGGCATACCGAGCGAGTCAACCAGACCCTGGAACAATACCTGCTTTGTTTGACACTTCAGCATCAGCAGTCTTGGTTTCGTGTCCTGCATCTGGCTGAGTTCGCGTACAACAATGCTGTGCATTCTTCCACTGGCTTCTCCCCGTTCTACGCCCTCTATGGTCAGCATCCTCGGGTCCTACCTATCCCCGATTTCTCCCTCTATGGTAATCCAGCCGCTACCGCCTGTGTCCGGGATTTGTCTGCCGTCCAATCGCAGACCCTAGTTCATCTCAGGGAGGCTCAAGCTTCTTTGAAATCCGTGACGGACCGGAAGCGTTCGGCAGCCCCGGTCCATTCTGTGGGGGATAGGGTCTGGCTGTCCACTCGCCATCTCAGGTTGCCGGGGTGTCGCAAGTTGTTGCCCCGGGTTTGTTGGTCCTTATGTGGTCTCCTGTGTGATCAATCCCATGGCTTATCAGCTCCTATTCCCTAGTTCTTGGCGGCTTCACCCGGTGTTTCACACCTCCTTGCTCAAGCCTTGTCCCGGTCCTACTCGCCTCCGTTCCCCGGCTGCTCCGGTTTCTCCGGATTCCCTTGATGTGTTTGTGGTGTCTGGCATACTAAGATCTCGTGCTTTCAGGGGTTGTTTGCAGTACTTGGTGGATTGGGAGGGTTATGGTCCCGAGGAACGCTCCTGGGTCCCTGCTAGGGATGTCCATGCTCCCCGTCTGGTCTCTCGCTTCCATAGGGATCATCCTTCCTGCCCATGGGGTCGTGGGCCTTTGGGGGGGCTCTGTCACACTCCCATCAGTTACACACCACACTCCCACAAATGTCCCCACAACATCTAGGTGTCCCATAGCGCCCCCAGGCCCTGTATTCTCCTCCTCTGCTACTCATGTAGGGCGGGGGTCACGTGAGCGGCTGGCTCCCCATTTTCCTCCAGGCCGTGTCACTCATGTGGGACGCGGCGGGCGCAGTGTTCGGCCCCGATTGTCTCCCTTCCTTCATTGGCGCTTGCCATGGTGCATGGGGGAAGACACCCGTGGGCGATCGCGTCTGCGTCACGTGACACTTGGCTCCCGGTCACATGCTACGACTGTGCGTCACGTGACACGGAAGCGTTCGTTATTTAAACAGTGATTCGCCCGCGGCTCCTTGCTTCACAGCTGTTCCTTGGAGCTCTGTACGGCGATTACGGATTATTCCTGCATCACAGACCTCACGACCTAGGAACTCTCACACAGACTCGACTTGGATTTGCGCCTCTGTTGTGACTTTGTGCACGGATTTCACGGACTACTTGGTCTCGGATTTGCAACACAGACCTCTTTTGGATTACCCTCTTGTCTTGGCGCCCTACTCCAGTTCTTTCTTTTCATACTTTGGCAACTCCAGGATAGCTATCACAAACCTTCTGGTTTTCTCCACGCCTCAGCTACAGGTGGGCAAGTCGGTGTTTGTTACACATGACTGTGATTCATCACTACTCACCCTAATTCCATCTGGGTTCCTGCTCACATGTCCCCCACATAATCACTCCCTAGGCCCTCTGGGGTTAGGAGTTACATCACTACCCCTGCTAGGTAAGCCTGTTACAGTCCTTTGTGTACTATTATGCTTACTGTGATCGTTTGGTGCTAACTGGCATTTTGCTTTACAGTGGTCTTGGGATTCCAGTGTTCTGCGGTGCCAGGCTTCCAGCATCTCCCACCTGTGGCCTCAAGGATTGCACAGAGAGTGGTATTGCGTTCTCACTGTGTGGTACTTGTGGACGGAGGTCTCTCTAATCTTCATGACAATCAAGACTTGACAAAACCCTCCCAAAGATCATGATCGAAGCTACGGGCCATATAATTTTGGGCACGCAACCTAATTATGTGGGCAGATTTTAGGACTGACAGACAAACCCGGGAGGGAGGGACGGACAAGGGCCTCGACCAGTGCATGGGGAGGTTTTGGGAATGCTTGAGGTCTATGGGCTTCAGGACATATGGCGGCACCTACACCCAGAGGACAGGGAGTATACCTTTTACCTGGCCCCACACAGCACGTATACTAGAATAGACTACATCTATATATCAAGGGGTCTATGGGAGGAGGCGATGAGCTTGGAAATCTCTCCAATTTCGTGGTCGGACCATGATTTGGTTTTGGTGGACCTTAACTGGCAAGGGATGGTACCCAAGGGGTCTAAATGGAGAAGCAACGATTCCCTATGTAAAGACCCAGTGTTCCATGAGGAACTGTCCAAAGAGATTGTTGAATATTTCAAAGCAAATAATACAGGGGAGGTTTCTAGGAGAACGGTGTGGGAAGCGGGGAAGGCGACATGGAGGGGGAACCTGATCAGGGAGGAGGCCCAGAAAAAATGAGAGCGGAAATTATTTGAAAAGAAGTTACGGGCCGAAATTGCCCAGCTAGACAGGAGGGTTAGTGACAACGTAGAGGGGAGGGAAGAAAGGGACTTGGAGGCGAGAAGCAAAATGGAAGAATTGTGACACCTTGAGGAAGGTCAGGTAACTAGGAAATTGCAATTCCTGAACGAAAAGTTTTACAAGAAGGGAGACAAGGCAGATGCATTGTTAGCAGCGAGACTTAGGGGACAGCGAGCCGACAGGTGGGTTAAGGCCATAGAGGGGTGTGACAACCTGACAGGAGCTCCCGACACGGAAAACCCAAAGGAGAGTTGGTGGGGACAAGAGACAGAAAATAAAACCGTGCTGGATCATGAAAACGAAACACACACAGGCCCTGATATTCACGGCCGCGGTTGTACAAGTAGAGATTTCATAAAACCACCGGCTCAGGCAGCCGCGGAAAAAGACATGACACATGTAAATAGTTTACACATCAAAGGAAAAATGTTCCCTCTGAAGTCAGCGCCAGCCCAGGCAGCCGAGGGAAAAACTTGTTTTCAGATTAAGGGTAGCAAGTTCCTTTTGAAGTCAAACCGCAGTTATAATGACCAGAACAGAAAACCATACGAGCGTGTTAATAAACAAAAGAATGCGCCACAAGAAACTGTAGAAAACAGCCTTACTGTATCACAGAACTTATCGTGTACTTTTACAATGAAAACCAGCGTTCTCCACGAGGCACCAGTGCGGGCTCCATTATGGTGACCAGGATCCTCCAGGGAAGGGGGCGGGGCTTGGAGGAGCTTTTCAAGCTTTCGGGCGGGGAAGCATCCTGATTGGGTGGAATTGTCCAAGCCCCTATATAAGGGAGGAGAAAAGGAAAAACTGACGGATTCGTTTCCTTTCTGTTGCAGAGGTCAGCAGAGAGTGAGGAAGCAGCCGAGAGGTTCCAGTGGGCATACGAAGACTAAACTATAAGCCGGCTGACAACGAATTTTGGACTCTAAACTGGGGTTCTTACCCAACTTAATCATCTTTTGTTACCATTTTTTGAAGTCAATAAAGACAAATTGTTGTTAACCTAACTCCTGCTCACAGTGATCCCTTACATCAGTGGTGGCAGTGGTGGGATCGAGAACGCTATGGAGGCCATAATCAAAGCACTTACAGATGGTCAGCAACAACTGCAACAGGCAATGCAGGTGCAGTCGCATCAAGCGCAAACGGACCGACAGGCGTTACAGAAGGCTCTACAGATACAGGCAGCCACGCAAGATGCCATCAAGCACATCACAGAGACTATGACAGCTACAAGGGGTAACTCCATAGCCCCAACCAATGTACTTCAAAAATATCAGCAAGGTGAAGATCCAGGGTATTTTTTTATCAACTTCGAGAGAGTGGCAAGAAATTTGCAGTGGCCGGTGGAGAAATGGGGACACTTCATTGCTCCGTTATTGACTGGTCCCTTACAAGGAGCATATCAGGCGGCAAATCTAACAGGAGATGTTACTTACGCGGAGATCAAGAAAACCATATTAGAACGAATGGGGGTCGACGACGAGGCATACAGAGCCAGACTAAGGGATACCCGCCTAAGAACCGGTGAGACCCCCAGACAACTGTATTACCAAATACACAATCTCTGTGACAAATGGTTTAAACCAGCCTCCGGATCAGTACAGGAAATAATGAAGAAAGTTAAACTCGAACAATTCATAGAGGCTTTACCCTCCGCGATGCAAAGATGGGTACGTCAACATCATAGACCCACTCTAGCGGAGGCCATTGATATCGCTACAGCGTTTCAGAAAGCTACTCGACCACCGTCGGTAGACCCCAACAAATTGGTGGCCAAAAGAACAGCCATACCTGAAGTAAAGAGCAGTCAACCAGGCCAAGGAAATGGATGGAACACGACGACCCGACAACCACAATGTTTTGACTGTGGCGAATGGGGACATATTGCCCGGTATTGCCCACGAAAACGAAACCCAGAGCCAATGGAAATCGGATATGCCCAAAAACAAGAATACCGAAGAAGGAAGGATCCGTATCTGATGGAAGTACGACTGGATGGAAAACCGAGACAAGCCCTGCTGGATTCAGGAAGTGAGCAGACCGCCATAATACCGGAAGTAAGTGGCTTGGCGAGGAAGGGTAGAGGAACTATACCTATTACCTGTGTGCATGGGGACACCAAGGCATATCCCTCCCAGGAAGTAGATCTTGAGGTAAAGGGGGTTAGCACGAGGATGAAGGTCGCCATAATGCCCCATTTACCGGCCCAACTGCTAGTAGGTAAAGACCTACCTTTATTTGAGGAATGTCTACGCCATCAAGAGTGGCTGCATACCGCACCCTACGCTCAAACTGAGATCGAAGATAAGTCACATCCCAGACCTAAGAAGACAAAAAGAGAAGTCAGAGAAAAACACAAATTGTGGCATGAAAGTCGTAGATATGTAGGAATAATAGACTGGTTACCAGAATCAGGGACCAGATCCTTCCGGAGTGAACTGTTGTTAGACCCAAGTTTAAAACATGCTCGAGATCAAGCAACATCAGATAACAAGAAAGGAGTCTATCCGTGGTTCAAGTCAAAGAATGATCTGGTATACCGAGTAACTTTGAATCAAAAGAAGGAAGAATTGGAACAGTTCCTAGTACCGTTGGTCTTTAGAGAGACCGTACTACGAATAGCACATGATGATGCTGTAGGAGGACACTTGGGGAAGGAGAAAACACAGGAGAAATTAGTAAAAAGGTTATTTTGGCCCGGAATATACAGAGAAGTGACCAAATATTGCGAAGAGTGTCCTATTTGTCAAAAAACTAACCCACAAAAACCAAAAAAAGCTCCCTTACAACCCATGCCACTTATAAAGGAGCCTTTTTCCAGAATTGGGATAGATATGGTTGGACCATTAGAACCTGGTAGTCATGGATATTCCTACATCATGATGATAGTGGACTACGCCACAAGATATCCTGAGGCATTTCCTACGAAGGGCATTAGCGCTACACAGGTATGCAACCAATTAGTTCAATTTTTTTCAAGAGTGGGCTTGCCCACAGAAATAGTAACGGACCAGGGACGCAACTTTATTTCAGGAGTGATGAAGAAAGTTTGTGAACAGCTAAATATCCGACAGATACATACTTCAATATACCACCCTCAAACCAATGGATTGGTGGAGCGATATAATAAAACCCTCAAAATGATGCTCAAAAGAGTCACGGCACCAACAGGCAAAAATTGGGACAGAGTCTTACCATGGGTATTAATGATACTGAGGGACACACCCCAATCGTCTACGGGATTTTCTCCCTTTGAGTTGTTATTTGGTCATAAACCCAAAACAGTCCTGGATATAGCCAAGAAAGAATGGGAAGAACAAGAGAAGGAAACTCACCTTACTGACTATGTTCTGGATATGAGAGAACATCTAAACAAACTAAGGGAGATGGCCAGAGAAAATCTGGGGAGAGCCCAAACCTCCCAAGCTCATTACTACAACAATAGTGCTGGAGCTACGAAGTTCCAAGAGGGTGATATGGTGTTGGTTTTGTTGCCCACGTCAACCAATAAGATGTTGGCACAGTGGAGTGGACCTTACAAAATCATACGAGTTCTGGGTCCCGTGAATTATTTGGTGGAACAGCCAGACAGAAGAGAGAAACAGCAAAACTTTCATGTAAACCTCTTGAAAGAATAGAAGGGGGCCGAGATAGCCAACATGAACTCCCTAAAAATAAATGAAACAGGCTCAGCCATGCAGGCAGTTCAATGGGGACCCCAAATCAGTCCAAAACAGAAGAAAGAACTGGAGATCCAGCTACAACCATTAGAAAATGTTTTCTCGTTCTTTCCAGGAAAAACACATCTAGTAGAACATGTCATCAACCCGGATCCCTCTCAAACTGTGAGAGTCAGACCTTATAGACTACCTGAAGCAAAGAGGGGAGCAGTTCAAAAGGAGGTAGAAGAGATGTTACGATTGGGGGTAATCAAACCCTCGGACAGTCACTGGTCATCACCCATCGTCTTGGTGCCTAAGCCGGATGGAAGCATCCGGTTCTGCATGGATTATAGAAAATTGAATGCAATTTCAACCTATCAAGCTTATCCCATGCCCAGAATCGACGAACTAATAGACCAACTAAGCACATCCCACTACATCAGTACCATTGACTTAACCAAAGGGTACTGGCAGATCCCACTACGCGAAGAGGACAAAATTAAAATCGCATTTTCTACACCTTCAGGACTGTACCAATTTACCTTATTACCTTTTGGTTTGCACGGAGCCCCGGCTACCTTTCAAGCCTTGATGAACCGGGTCTTAGCTCCTTACAAAGAATTCAGTTCAGCATACCTGGTTGACATCATTGTATTTAGCAAAACATGCGAAGAACATCTAAGTCACTTAACAGCAGTGATCACCGCTTTGGGAAAAGCAGGATGACATATAAATCCAAAGAAAACCATTTTGGCGGCCAAGGAAACTAAATACTTGGGGTACCTTGTTGGACAAGGGATCATCAAACCACAAATAGAAAAAGTGAAGGCCATCATGAGACTACCCATGCCCTGCAACCGAAAGCAGATAAGGGCCTTCTTGGGTTTCTTGGGTTATTATCGAAGGTTTATCCCATTGTTCTCCAGCATCGCCAGTCCATTGACAGAGGCCCTGAAGTCTTCCTATAAAGAAGATGTAACACAGAATTTGTCCGCAAAAATGGCTTCCTGGAACTTAAAAAAACACATAGCCTCACTCCCGGTTTTGAGATGTCCTGATTTTGAGAAGGAATTCTACGTACAAACAGATGCATTAGGGATAGGTTTGGGGGCCATGCTCTCACAAGGGACCGAAGATGATTGGTTTCCGGTAGCATTTATTAGTCGTAAACTGGTACCACACGAAATGGCCTATTCAACACTGGAAAAAGAATGTCTAGCCATAAAATGGGCAATTGAAAGTCTACGCTATTATCTACTGGGAAGACACTTCAGTGTTCACAGACCATGCCCCCTTGCAATGGCTAGCCGTACATAAGAACTCAAATCAGAGAGTTCTGAGATGGTTTCTGACACTCCAAGCTTACTGTTTCAAAACTGTACACTAACTAGCTGCGTTTCAGGTTGTCCCTGACTATTTGTCACAGAGTCTAGAGCAGCCCGATCGGCTTAAAACCGGAGGGGGGGTATGTGACAACCTGACAGAAACTCCCGACACGGAAAACCCAAAGGAGAGTTGGTGGGGACAAGAGACAGAAAATAAAACAGTGCTGGAGCATGAAAACGAAACACACACAGGCCCTGATATTCACGGCCGCGGCTGTACAAGTAGAGATTTCATAAAACCACCGGCTCAGGCAGCCGCGGAAAAAGACATGACTCATGTAAATAGTTTACACATCAAAGGAAAAACGTTCCCTCTGAAGTCAGCGCCTGCCCAGGCAGCCGAGGGAAAAACTTGTTTTCAGATTAAGGGTAGCAAGTTCCTTTCGAAGTCAAATCGCAGTTATAATGACCGGAACAGAAAACCATACGAGCGTGTTAATAAACAAAGGAATGCGCCACAAGAAACTGTAGAAAACAGCCTTACTGTATCACAGAACTTACTGTGTACTTTTACAATGAAAACCAGCGTTCTCCACGAGGCACCAGTGTGGGCTCCATTGTGGCGACCAGGATCCTCCAGGGAAGGGGCTGGGGCTTGGAGGGGCTTTTCAAGCTTTCGGGCGGGGAAGCATTCTTACTGGGTGGAATTGTCCAAGCCCCTATATAAGGGAGGAGAAAAGGAAAAACTGACGGATTTGTTTCCTTTCTGTTGCAGAGGTCAGCAGAGAGTGAGGAAGCAGCCGAGAGGTTCCAGTGGGCATACAAAGACTAAACTACGGTTTTCCCCTTATGCTCTAACCAAGCCGGCTGACAACGAATTTTGGACTCTAAACTGGGGTTCTTACCCAACTTAATCATCTTTTGTTACCATTTTTTTAAGTCAATAAAGACAAATTTTTGTTAACCTAACTCCTTCTCACAGTGAGGACCAAGGGGGGAAGGAATTTGAGAGGCGTGCGCGTCATTTTACAAGGACCTATATAAAACAGGCGTCAACAGAGATTCTTTAGGGTCAACCCAGTACCAAGAGGGAATTCGGATGCCCAGGATCACTCGGGAGGATGCTGAGGTACTGGAAGCCCCAATAACGGCTGACGAAATAAGGAGGGCAGTGTCAAGGGTTCCCACAGGGAAAGCCCCAGCAGAGGATGGTTTCTCTGCAGGCTTTTATAAGTCCTTTCTTACCCCCCTTTTTATTCCATTTATGGTTGTATTGTTCAATGATATCCTGGAGACTGGGGAAGCCCCGGAGACCTTCTCCTGAGTAATGATCACAGTCATACTGAAGGAGGGCAGGGATCCTCAAAAATGCGGGCCATATCGCCCCATCTCACTCTTAAATATTGATGCCAAAATGTACATGCGTGTCCTGGCAGCAAGACTAGAGACACATAGGCCCCATCTGATTCAGTCAGACCAAGTGGGCTTCATGAGGGGGTGCCAGGGGGCGGCCACATTTTGGAAAATCTTGCATCTGACCCATTAAGCAAGGGGCATGAGGGCGGGAGGGATGTTCTTATATCTGAGGACACAGAAAAAGCATTCGATAGGGTGTAGTGGGGCTTTCTGAAGGGGGTACTGGGCAAAGTGGGTCTGGGTCCTAGGTTCATGAGAGGCATTATGGCAGTCTACTGGTCTCCCCAGGCGTGCATGGCGGTCAATGGAGGCTTTACCCGATGGTATGCTTCGAGCAGGGGTATGAGGCAGGCCTGCCCTCTCTCCCCAATTTTATTTGCACTCTCTTTAGAACCGCTAGCACAGAAAATCAGGGAGGAACCAGGGGTAGAGGGAGTCACGGTAGGGGGAGTGGAATATAATGTTGCATTATATGCAGATGGCATTCTCCTGCACATGAAGAACCCCCTAACCTCCATACCCAGGCTAATTTCGCTTATTGAAGAATATGGAAATCTCTCTGGGTTTAATATCAACAGATCAAAATCAATACTGTTTCTGCTGGACAGGAAAGGAGACGGGGATATAGGAAGGTTCACTCCTCTGGGTCTAGTGGTTAGCCAAGACACATTAAGATACTTGGGAATTAACCTCATGAGGGTTTTGGAAGACCTATTCCAGGCCAACTTCTCCACACTGCGAGCTGGATTTCGGGCAGACCTAGAGAGGTGGGGAAAACTAACCATTTCGTGGCTCGGACGCCTTAACAACCTTAATATGGTGTGTCTACCGAGATTCCTCTATGCGTTCCAAATGCTCCCGATTTGTGTCCCAGGTGCATTCTTCTGGAAAATAAGAGCCGCAGTGTTGAGATTCCTTTGGTAGGGGGAAAAGCCGAGAATATCCGTTGATGTCCTTACCGTACCGAAAGACAGCGGAGGGGTGGGGCTCCTCAATATGTTCAATATGAAACTCTACTACAAAGCTTCACAGCTGCAGGTTCTTGTCCCACACCTCAGAATGCAGAGAGAATACCAATGGGTGGGTCTGGACAATCTACATCTGTCCCCCACCTCAGTTGGGGAATGGCTGTGGGTCCATAGACACAGACTTCCTTAAGAATCTGTGACCACCCAATCCTGGGCACAATATGGGACGTGTGGTGATGGTACGGAAATGCAAGGGGTGAAAAACTGGCCCTCCCTGTTAAGCCATTTTTGGGCACCAGAAATAAGGTAGGCAATCCCGGACACTGGGAGATTTCAGGCCTGGTTTGAGGCAGGTCTTGAGAGAGTGGGTCAACTATGAAGCAACGGTACATTTGTTACTATACTCAAACTGGAGGGGGAACTGGGCCTGGTTGCACACTCTGTCTTCTCATATCTTCAATTGAAAGGGGTGCTTACGAGTGGAAAGTGAAGAGATAAGATACAGAGGGACCATACTCCTTTTGAGTAGCTTTTAGATAAAAGAACGGAAGCGAAGGGCTGGATTTCGGTCATTTATAGAGAACTGGTGATTGCGGGAAGGGGTCAACTAAACAGCTGAGACAGAAATGGGGAAATGACCTGGGGAGGGAGATAGACCCTGCAATGTGTCTGAAATTGTGTAGAGGGGCCTCTCAGATGTCGATTTTTAGCCAATACAAGCTGCATGCCATTATGCTCTTACATAGGTGGCAATATGACCCTGTCAGGCTCTCTAAGATGTTTTAGAGTATTAGTCCAGAGTACTGGCACCGGTGTGGGGTAAGGGCCGACTAATGGCATATGTGGTGGGGGTGCCTGTTAGGACAGTTTTTCTGAAGTCCAACTAAGGGCTTAGTAAAACCATTCTACTGAGGCAATACAAGACTCCACTCTTAGTATAAGGCTGTACCACCTGAGTTTGGGGTAGCATAGACAGAGCAGCCAGGCTTATCTTAGGAGGGAGAGAGGGAAGTAGATACAGTACAAGTGAAATTGTAATACAAATGATCCAAAGAAACACTGAAACACTATGTATTGTAAAAATAAAGGATTTATTTAAATACAGGTAGGCCCAGATAAATCTAGGAGTTAAGTAAGTGCTAACACATTATATGAAATCACAATATAAAACACAACACTATACTTGAAAGTACTCAGACCCAAGTATAGACCTTATTTGGAACACCTAACAGTAGTTCTAGGGAAGTCAAAACCTTGTTATACACATTTAGTATAGGCCAACCCTATTCTTTGGGAGTAAAAGACCAATGGTTACTTTTAGATTACTTTTGGTAATACAAGGACAGTAGGCCCTTCCAGTTGTACAGTGACTTTTGGAACAAATCACATAAACAGTCAACTGGACAATATACTTTTGGTGAATAGTGAAACACTTATTCTAGGTGCAGTAAAAACCTATAGCTACTTTTGTCATAACGCACAGTTATACCAGGTGAGTAAAACCTAAGGATGTAATGTACCATTACAGATGCTTTGGAAATCAGGGAACCCCAGATTGAGGTAAGCAATAACTCTGGTAACTTGTTTTGGATGGCACACAGCTAACACAAGGTAAGTAAAACCCACTTACTTTAACTTCACAATGAAGGGGAAAGTAAAACCCAATGTCACACTTTACCGAATAGTTATTCTAGGTAGGCAACAACCTAATGTACACTTATTAAGGACAGGCTAGCAGCAAGCCAGGGGAAGCAAGACCCAGTTGGGGACACTCATACAGTTATCCTAACAGGACTAACCTGGTGATACCAACAGTTGTAGGACACTCATAAAATTACCCTACAGCAATAATCTGGTGAAACCAACACATTACTTTTGTAAAGAGGCACAACCTAATCACAGGAGACTAAAATACCTTCACATCTACTTTCTTTTAGACTGGCAAAACAGTGGCTAAGGAAGAAAAGATGTTAACCATACTTTTAAGAATAGTGCATCACACATTCAAGATCAGTAAGAACTTTGGTAACTAGTCACTCTTAGAATTACAGTTACCCACCAACTCTTTACAAATAAGTGAAACACTTGATTTCTTTTCTAGGCAGAAGTCCCAATCCCTTCAAAGTATTTCCCTGAGAGCATGAGTGTTCTCAGTGGCAGAAGGGGGGTCACTAGGACTAATGACCAACAGGCAGTGTTAGAATAAGTTCTTTAGTAGCAAAAGTCAGAGTTCCTTAGGAAAACTGGGCAAACAGGTGAATACTTTACTTCTAGGGTTAGAAGAGGGTCCAGGGGCTTCACAGAAGACACCCCAGCAGGATTCTAGCAGTGGGACTGGGTGTACTGGACGAGGGACCTCCCAATCACAGAAAATACCCCAGGACTACACAGAAATCCCAACAGGCTTAAGGTAAGTATATACCCAAGCCAACAGAGTACCTCAGCAATGCAGAAGAGATTGCAGCAGGAGAACTTCAGGGACTGCAGCCAAATACCCGGTCAGTGGATTCCTTGTCCTGGAGACTGAACACAAGACCTCAGAAGGGACTTTGCAGCCGGGAACGATGAAGAAGGCTCTAGGCAAGATTTCTCTCACGGCTGAATGCGGTTCTGCGGGTTTGGCACCTTTTCAAGGAACACAGAAGAAGACAGAAAATCGTGTTTGAATTCTCGTCGTTTAAAAGGTCCAGCACTCTTCTGAGGGGACTTTTTGGACTCAATTCATGTCTCTGGAGATACACCAGGATGCCCACGAAGTTTCAGCGAGATTCGGAATTCGGAAGACCGTGCACCGCACAGTGGCCGGAGATCCCAGGGTATTGGGGTACTGCAAGAACGCAAGGTCGCAGCAACCCGTGAGATGGCTCAAAATGCAGGTTGTCTTGAGTCTAGTGGGTTCCACCAGGCTCTGGGTTCGGGTCGTCGTTTTTGGAGACCCCAGGTCGATCGGAAGGAAGGGCTGCAGCAGGCTCCGGTTACACAGCAGGCTCTCTGGTCGCTGGAAATCATTCCTGTCGCTTTTCCTTTGTCATCCTCTTCGGTTTTCTGTTCCAGCGGTCGACATGACTTCAGCTTCCAGGTTTCCAGTATTTATAAGGAACTGCAACACAACCTCTGCATTCTCTCCCCGCATTTTACAAGAAAGGGGCGTCTGGCTGTCCAATCAGGACAGCCAACCCCCCCACTGGGATCTGGCCCAGTTGAAGGAAGGCCTAAGACAAAGGAGGGGGAAGTTTTGGACTCCCCCCACTTCCTGTGCTTACAGACTGACTGGAGCCTGGGTGGGGTGTCCAGGGGACTCCCGCCAAAGACAAAACTCAAACAAAGGAATTTCCCACCCTGGATGTTAGGGGAAGGAACAAGAAACAACAAGAAATACTAAAATGGCAGAAAAAGAAGACAGGGGCCATTTTGGTAAAATTAGCACCCATAGGTGCCTTTACTGCAGCTGTGATTACAGCCCGCGGTAAAAGTGCACCAAATTAGTAAAAGGTATCACTGCCACCAGCCATTAAAGGTAAGCTTGTCACTGTAACAGAATTGTTACAGTTTAAATGTGAAAGGGGATACATTGCATCTCCCCAGCACTCCACATAAGGTGGGGTGTGCTGGTTTCACAGAATAAAATGTAAAAGGGATCCAAAGATCCTTTCTACCCTTGAGAACTGTAGTTCACTCAAGGTTAGCATAAGAAAGTTAAATGGGGAGCCCCTAGGGCAACCCAGCAACAACAGGCACTTATTGCCAATAAGTTGTTAGACATGATAACTTTAAAAAGACACTATGGAAAGTCTTAAAAATGACACAGATAAAAAGAGTTAAAGACAGGTGAGTGTGGAAAAAGGTTCCCACTCACTGAGGTATTAATGAAAAATATCCCACTAGAAAAGCACAAAGTTCTGGAGTTGAACCAGGAAAGGAAGATTTGCCAGCTCTGTGGAAATCTTACCTAACAGTGCCCATGGGTACAGATGTTTTGGGACGAAGTGTTAGGCTGGATAAAGAAAATTGATGGCATTCAATGAACTAAAACGCCGCTCCTGACCCTGTTGGGGATGGAGGAAATTGACAGGGATCTGGTCAAGGTTGGGGGGCTGGTAGCGCCCGTGCTGCTTGCGGTGCGGGCCTGCCTAGTTATGAAATGGAAATGTGCCCGGACCCCAGGTAAGAGGGAATGGGTCAATGTGTCACTGAATATATGTACTATGGAAAGAATCACAGCAGCACTTCATGGGAGGGCAGCATCCCATGAGACCATGTTGGGGGAGTTGATGACCAAGCATTTGAATAATTAAAGCAATGGCGTGTTTACTATACGGATCGAGAGTAGAGGGGTTGTGTTATGCTCAATGGAGGTAAAGTGTTTAGCGACCCTCAGCGGACATCCCGGTACACTGGACTATGGCCAAAGAACTATGAACGGCGCATGATGCCGCCATGGACATGTGCATAACTAAGTATTGTATTTCCCCCCACGTTAGACAGCCAAAGGATACCATGTTAAGGATTCTTTAAATTGAGAAGATCTCGTTACCTGGAGGGGGGGTGAAGGGGATGGGGGGCAATGGGGCTTCCTGATTATGTGTTTACCAATGTCTTTTGTTCTTTGAATGTGAAAACCTGAAATAGAATAAAATAAAAAATAAAAAAATGCAGTTCAAAGAGACCCTGGTGGGCATTCTTTTGTGCATGGATGGGCGGGAATGAATGGAAAATAGCATAGGTTTCAGCCCCAGATGGAGTGCAATGGTGAACAATTATCCAAACCGCAGCTATAGGCTATGTGTCCATCCTCATATGCCATGTCCTCTTCAAAACCCTAATTAGCATGTCAATAGTTTTGACTTAGAGGTAGCACTTTCAGCGCCACCTAATAGCCCAAACTGAAAATGAAGCAGCCATCTGACATACAGTAGCGTTCCCGTTCCTACCTAAGAACATTTGGGAAGGTTAGCAAACATAGTAGGAGTTGAAAATTATTTGATCCACTTCATTGTTGTGGCGGCTCTACAGAAATGTTATTTAGTAATACATGCAGACATGAAGGACACAGGTTTGTCACTTTCAGGTGCTTTGCCAAGGTGAAATATTAAATACGTGACAGGGTCAAGGACCTGACCCTGTCCACAGGGGATGAGAACCCCTCTCTTCCAGGACTACAAAGCTCAGATGTTGTTGCAGCGGAGGAGGGAATGAGCAACCCAACAGCGATAGAGCCTGCGGTGAACAGCAGGACCACTGAGTGATGCGTGCTGCAGACAGGCACACAGTAAGCTCCAAAACATGCACATACAGATTTTCGGATTGACAGCTTCATGCAGGCTGCCATTGCAGACCTCTGACGTACCCGTGTTTGAACACTAC
This sequence comes from Ambystoma mexicanum, assembly GCF_040938575.1. NCBI lineage: Eukaryota > Metazoa > Chordata > Amphibia > Caudata > Ambystomatidae > Ambystoma > Ambystoma mexicanum. Next base: position 1,235,979,307 of record NC_090927.1, on the reverse strand, counting down.
AAGCATAAAAACATTGAGAAGGACTATATTTATTGTGGCCACCATTGAAGAATTTCGGGTGAACCCTCGTCTGAGGAGGGGCAGTGCTTCAAAGGCATTTTAAAGTCTCAAACAACCATGACACGGCCACAGGGAAAGAACAAGTTAGCGATTTACCTGCACAGTCAGTATGAAGTGTGAGACAGGCATGATAAAAAGAGATGACACAGACAACAGTTGTAAAGTAAAATATCAAAATCTTTATTAACGATCAGGATGGTGTAACACCTAACTTGCCCTATAACTGTGGTGGGAATTTCCCTTACTAAAGAAAACTATGGGAAGTCTGTGTCTGTAAATTCAAATCAAAAGTCTGTCTGTGTCAAAACCTATGCTTGCCCTTACATCTAGAAATACACATGGTGCAGGGTTATTCTTAGCCAACACAATAGAGTTCAAAAGTAAATTCTCAGCTGTTTTCAGCGTAGGTTCTTTTACAAATGTAATACAGTTCCAATAGCTGCTTGTCTTACCAATGTTCTGCCAAGTCTTGAGGTTACCTTCCCCAAGTTCAACCTTGCACGGTTCACACAAAAGGGGGTCTTGAGGTTCACTTCCCCAAGACAGTGTTTCTCAATTCTTTAAGTTCTCAGGATTCCCTTCCCCAAAATTACACTGTAGTACACATATGATTTGCAATTGCTTAATGTTCCTTGTAAGAAAATAATAGGTCCACTTGACCTGCCTTCTAGCTTGCTTTAGCATTCAATTCCCAATTCTCTGTGTTTTCTTCATAAAGTCTTGCGGTTCTCTTCCCCAAGTTTAAGACAGACAACTTGTACTTTTTCTCAATCTTTCACTCATCATCAAATCAAAGTAATTCCAAATTAACTTTAGACTCCTTCTAGTTTCTTAACGTTTCTGATAAATTGGCTTTCCACTGTTTCACTTCAGCAACCTCTTTGGTTTTCACAAATAGGGTCTCCATGGTCTGTGAGTGGTTGTCCAACCGGTCCACCTATTTCAGGTCACGCCATCAGGAACTCTAGGCTCTTGCCCAAGCTTTATTCCAGTTTCAAGATACAGCCTATAGAGGTCTCCTTCACTATAGTTTCAGAACAAGCAGGGGGTGAGACCCAGCCCCTCTTGTTTGATTCAGTGTTTGTGAACCAAGTTCCTCAATTTCATAACATTCAACAAAATCAAAAAGTTCTTCTCTTAACATCAACCTCTTTTGGATCACCAGGTGTCAAGACTCGGGAGTCGCGTAGATTAGGTTTACCTCCGTCCCTAAGCACCAAACAGAGAGATACCAAACACTTGCTGTTCAGTTATTAGGGCCACAGGTGGCAGGAACAGGAACACCAGGTCCCCCGAGTGGCTGCAAAGGAAATAGGCAATTTGGCAAGTTATACAGCAGGACTCAGGTGGCAATGTAACAACAAGGCAATGTAACAATAATGGCACCTACCCAGGTGATGGATGGAGGCTATACCAAAGGAAGACCAGAGAAACAGGAATACTGCTTCAGGCTTCCCCCTAGGATGGTGTACACTGTACCCTCAGTGAGTGATGTTGCAGCAGCAGGAGGCGTACGTGGCAGCAACTCAAGCAAAAGGAGACACTCACTGGATGCTCCTGAGGGAAAGGGCAAGCAAGCCCCAGTCAAATGAATGTCCACTAGGTAAGCGGAGAGCAGACACCAAGAAGTCCAAAGTACATAATGCAGGGTCGTGGCTACCGGGAAAGCAATCAGAGGCACGATACAAAAAGGGCAAAATCCTGAGCAGTCCATTAATCAGGAGCCGAAGTCAAAGCAGTTCCAAATGAGCCAGCAGAACCAACAACGAGACAAAAGAGCGAGGCAGAAGGAAATCCAGGTATTCGTAGTCAGAGGTCAGAAATCCAGGGAGCAAGACAAGGTCCAAAAACGAAACACTAAAGAAACAGCTGAGAAGCGCAGTATGGCGCGAAAGGCAGCGGTTTATAGTGTTGTCATGGAACCCAAGACACATGATCGTAACTTCCATATCACGTGACTTGCAGCGCTCCGGTGCTTCTGTGTCCAGAGCGAGAGAAAGGGGAGAGCGGGAAGAAGAGATGGGGGGAGTAGAAGGCAGGGAAAGGAAAAAGAGAACATAAGGGTGAGGAGAATAAGGGTGTGATAAGTAAAGACTAAGTGACACCCGAGTAGATGAATGGCATTTCTTGGCACAAAGCCAGTACACTGGCCTTGTCAAGAGGGGACGGGAGGAGCCCCACTCCGCCAGGGTTGGGAGGCCTAGCAAAGAGTGAGTCTGCGCCAGTCTTTCCCTTGAGGAGTGCCCCATTTCCGGTCTCCCACTTTTGTGCCAGCCTGGTTTTGAGCAGTCTACCTACATCTCCTTCTATACCTTATAGATCCAATGCTTGCCAGTAATTTTTGCTTTCTCCTTGTGACAATTATTTCAAACTAAGAAGCAAGGACCAGCCAAGCGAAAACCTGTGTCAAGTGAAACACACCAACCCTGGGAAAGCCACAACCCAACCACCATCGGGCAGCTCCCCAGACTCTGGACACTGAATGCCTCCAAAGAAAAGTGAAGAGAGCAACGCTGTGATGTCATCCCCACAAGGTGGTGTAGCGGGTCAGAAGAAGGACACAGACTCTTTCTTCCATTTTAAGCTTATGCTTTATTAACAGAAAAGTGTAAACTCTTGACATTCCCTAAACTATGGGTTTTCCCTACATAACCAAAAACTAACTAGGGTGCTTGTTAGTTGTCAGTGAGTCCAAAAAGAAGATCTGTCCGCTGTCCAAACTAATCTAACCTGACCCTGCCACTACCAAAACAACTAAGGCACGGGAGAATGACTCCCTTCCCCTGTGGGCTGGTTTCTCCGCAAGTTCACTTTAGCAAAGAATTTGTTTTGTAACGGCTTTTATTAAGTCATACAGTTCAGATATTGGGCCCTTCCACTGCTTCTTCTCCTTTTTATTCAGTTCTCTTGTTTTTTTTTCTCTCTTCTCTTGGGACTCTTCTGCTCTTCTCTTATTAGTCAAACTAGAGACTTCCTCTTTAGTTTATGTCCAATCCTTTTCTTGACTAGGAAGAACAATACTGTTCAAATTACAACTCTCGCTTTTCTCCAACACTGGTTTTTTATTGGGACAAGTATGAGTGCCCAGTAAAGATGATCACTCTTTTCTAGCACTTGTTCATTACTGGGATGAATGTGATTGTTCCAGTACTGATTCTCATGCTTCCCCTGTCAGTCTAGAAAAATGGATACCTCTACTTTGTGACCGCAAACACATTTTAGTGGCCGTGGGCCAACCGTCTCATGCACGATATGACAGTATATAGGTTTTCGAGTTTGCCAATGAACGTCCATTTTGATGTAACAAGAATCGCCATTTTGTTTTCTAACCATTGCTCATTGCTTTCTGTTCCTATTGCTTCGCAGTATATTTTCCGCTTACAATGCTCGACTGTAAAACATTGTTGTCCGTATGTGAAAAGGACAAAGCCGCAGGGCCGAGAGGATAACAAGAGTTTGTTGAAACACAAACGTAGGCAGCGCCAGGAAGAATGCCCGGCTCCCTCCCGAATGTAGCCTTGAAGCAGAGCTGCAGGGCATTTAATAATTTTGCAGCTGCCAGCCAGTCTCGTTATATGGTAGAATATGTTAGAATAATACCGCTAAAGGCTTGGATTATGCTTTTCTTACGCCCTCCCTTTGCTGAGCCCGCTAGAGCGTGTCGGCTCCCAGGACACAAATAGCACCTAATAGATAGCAAGGTCCGGAATGCAACTCTTTTCCCCCCCCGTATATAGCTGGCTTCCAAGAACAGAAGCGCTGTGTTCTATTCAACAACTGAAAGATGCCTTTGCACTCACAAATTGCAAATTGTTACTAGAATAGATGTTTGAAGGTGTCATAGTAGTCGGAGATGTCCATCATCACACCAAGTTCAAAGAAACCCAATAAGGGGGGGGTGTTAAACATGTCATAGCTGATTGTTTGATATGCATTTTGTATATATGTAACTGATGTACGCAATTCACTCTCTTGCGTCCCTTGAGTTCTAGAGATACACGTCGCGGGGCGTGAGACCGAGTTGGCCAACTGAGACTTTTGCTTTGCAATAAACCCTAGCTTTGGGAATACAGCCTAGTATCTGGCGTATCTATCGTGTGTGGTGACTCGCCTTGTTTCCATAGACGTCAGGGTCCCCTAGGGGCCCCTTTCAAGATGGCGCCTGAATAGGGACCCTCCCCCACTTGTTCCATTGCATAACGTTGTAATTGAGTAAGGCGGAGAACGGCAAGGACGGGACGATCGAGCCGGGATCAAGAGGTGTTCGGGGCGACCTGTAAAAGTGATGAGAGACTCCTTTGCAGATCTGCACACATCTGATCCCTGATCGACGTGCCTGGCTAGAGAATAAGGAGGCGAGGGTCCCGAAACGAGGCGGAAGCCAAGAAACGCAGACACAACGTCCTTTGGTGCGTCAGTATACAGACGACTTGATTTATCATGTGAGTCATTCCATTCAAAGTAATCCTGATATTGGTTGAGAGTTGACTTTGCAAAATAAAACACCCTAGGTAAGGTTGATTAACCAGGGGGAAGGTTGAAACATGCCTGGGGTATTGTCCACCTTAGCAGGGTTTTTCCGCTGTGGTAGACAATCTTTGGAAGATGGCCAAATTGTACCACCTGGGGGAACGCCGGCGTATGAGATGCATGTGAAGTATGGAGTGGGTGCGATAATATTCTGTGAGACTTGGCATAGGCAAACCAGAAAGCAACAAGACCATCAGTGGCCGATTAATGGTAGTTTTGAGATAGCGAGGATAGACAACCTGGAAAGGGTGTTGATAAGAAAGAAAGCGCGTCCTGCAGCATTTGAGACAATTAAAGACTGGAGGAAGGAAGCAATGCTCCGTTTTAAAAGCAGAGCAAAGCATGCGCGCAGGCATAAATCAAAAGGTGAAGTAGCGGAAGAGAAAGAAGAGGAGGAGTGGACTGAGAGTTTAAGAAGGGCAGGTAGGCGTGACCAGTTAAATATAGAAAAGATATACCCACAACGAGAATTACACATAGCAGATGAATTGATAGAAAATATATTGACCCATCCAAAACAAGGCCAAAGATCAGAAGTAAGACCAGAGACGTCAGTAGCGATTGCCCAGACCCCTCCCGTAGCTCAAGCTCTCCCTCCGGTAGCTCAAGCCCTCCCACAGCCACAGATCGTGCGCGTAACACTTCCTATTAGCCAACCAGGCCCACAACAGACACTCCCTGTTCCCATTGTCCCATCCGTACCTCCCGTCTCAGACACAGACTCGGTACCGTCCGTTCCTCCCGGGGTTGAAGTTGAAACCACAGGGGCAAGAGGCGGGACTGACCAACGGGGATGCACAAGGGTAACTCGCAGCGCAATTAGCAAAGAAAGGAAGTTGAAATTGCAGCAACAGGCAGAGATGTATATAGACGGGAATGATGGGACGACAACATTGGCTTCGATATATGACTTCCGTAGGAGCAACGAAAGACAGGTAGTGTTGGGATTCATGGGTGAATATTTGGTGGAGAAATGGAAACAGTTAATTGGGAAATTACCACTGCAGCGATTATTAGATTTGAATGCATTGGCAAGCTGTAGGGAGAGGGATGAAGAAGTGAGAGAACATGTATGTAGACTTTTTGAGCTTAGAGATGAATTAGATAATGATTATGTCGAAATGTTTACTACACCTGTCAAAATGTTTACTACACCTGCGTACAGGAGTAGGGATATCGGGAGACCTGGGAAGGGGGAAAAGGGGTCGCATAATAAACGGCAGCAGTTACCATCACCGGGGCAGAAGGAGATGGTGAACGAATTATCGTTGCTAAAACAGGTGGGGGCAGATTTGAAAGAATGTCTAATAAGAACACAGGTACTATTACAGCAGGTAACAGGACATAATATAGGGAGAGGGAACGCACAAGGAAGGAGTAATTTGAATATGCATGGGGGAACAGTGGGACCGAATCAGTGTGCGTATTGTAAGGAGGAAGGACATTGGCGAGCGCAATGTCCGCATCTACAGAATAGAAATGGGTCTGGTCAGAGGAGACAGCATAGAGGACACCCAGGAGCGAAGGGACCAAATAGGAATAGTATGCAGCAGCATCACAATAACAGAGGTAATCAAAACCAAGGCCAAAACCAAAATGCCCCAAACCATATGGAAACCAGAGTGGGGGAAATAGAGGAAAGAGTGGGAACGTTTTCGATACACAGCCAAACACGTATTACAGTAATAGTAATGATTACACATCGGACGATGTGTTATTTCCCCAATAGGACAGCCCAGGACAGGGGTCAGAACCAGTGTCTATTCCCGTGAATCAGAGAGGACCCTACGTAGAAATGAGAGTCGGGAATGAGGAGCACTGCTTTCTTGTAGATACAGGAGCACAGAAGTATTCAACAAACCATCACTTGGTTCCGGATATACCACTGTCAGGGCAAAAGAATAGTTCCGTAGGTTTCGCAGGTACACCAGTCATAAACCCAGTGTCCAAACCAGTCCCAGTTACTATAGGACCATTCGCTGAACATTGTCCTTTCCTTTTAACAGAAAATTGTGGGGAGAACTTGTTGGGATTAAACTTGTTGAAAAAAACTAGGTTCCGTTATACATTGCACGGCGGATGGAGTGTTCCTAACGATTTGGCCACACGATGCCCCTGTGTCAGAATTCATGTCCGAAGCGTTACCAGGGGAACTAAGTAAAGTACCAACCTGTATATGGGCAATGCATGACAATGATGTAGGATGTTTAAAGATAGAGCCAATAAAGATAATTTTGAAAGAAGGTGTTACCCTACCGCGAATACCCCAATACAGAATTTCGGCTGAAGGTGAGAAAGGATTGAAGAGTATTGTTACAGATTTGATGAAATTAGGGGTAATCGAGGAAATTACAGGCAGTACATGCAACAGCCCGATTCTTCCGGTTTATGAAAAAAGGAGGCAATGAGGTACCATACCGTTTCATAATTGATTTGCGCGCATTGAATAAGGTAGTAGATCCACAATTTCCTCTAGTACCAGACGTCACTACAATATTGACAATGATACCTGTTTCAGCAGAATATTTTAGTGTAATAGATTTGAAAAACTCGTTCTTCAATATTCCAGTGGACAAGGACAGCAGGTATTTGGTCGCGTTCACATTAGGAGGACGATCATTTACATTTACGCGGCTTCTGCAAGGTTGCACGGAAAGTCCAAGTATTTACAGTAGAGCATTAAAAGAGCAGCTAGACATGCTGGAATTACCCGTGGGTTGTGTACTCTTGCAATACATAGACGATCTATTGCTAGCTGCAGACACAGAGGATATTTGTAAAGAAAGCACTGTATTACTACTGTCACACCTAGCGGCACATGGCCATAAAGCTAGTTTGAAGAAATTTCAGTATAATCGAAAGGAGGTGGCCTATTTGGGCTACCTACTTTCGAAAGGAGGGAGAAGACTAACGCCAGAACGCATAGAAAGTATTTCTTGTATGCCTATTCCAAAGACACAAAAAGGAGTCAGAGCCATAATAGGCATGGCTTCATATTGCCGACAATGGATTGGTAATTTTGCGTTGATTGTGAAGCCGTTGGTGAATTTAACTAGAAAGGATGCGGTTATGTCTTTGCAGTGGGATGAGGAATGTCAGAAAGCATTTGATGGATTGAAAACTGCATTATGTTCGGCTCCAGTTTTGGGGTCCCGAATTATGAGAACATTTTTAAACTATTTGTGTGTGAAAGTGAAGGATGTGCATTGGCGGTTTTGACACAGGAACAAGGTGGAAGAAATAGGCTGTGCGCACTACCACGATGTTTGCGATCTGTCGCGGCGGCTGCTGCGTCAGTGAAACAAACGGAAGGGATGGTATTGGGGCACACTTTAATTTTGATGGTGCCACATGCCATAGACGTTCTATTAAATAGGACACAGACGCAACACCTCACCTCTGCTAGATTGACAAGATATGAGATTATCTTGTTCGCGCCCCATATCCAAATTGGAGGTGTAGCGCTTTGAATCCTGCAGAATTAATGCCACCAACCATAAAAGAAATTGGGAAGAATGAATCACCCCCCCACTATTGCTTAATGGTCACTGAGGAAGAAACCAAGGGGAGAGTTGATTTAAGTGATATCCCACAGAAAGAGCCGGATGGAGAGTTATTTTGTGACGGCTCATGTTTTAAATTACCAGATGGCACGACAACTGCCTGTTAGGCAGAAACCTGTGCAGTTCCCTTACGGACCACTGCAAAAAGTTTAGGACTACAGGAGTTAGCAGTAAACCCAATTGGTAGCAGTCTGCACCACCCAGATTTACCTGGTAGCTGTGGCTGAGCAGTCAGACTTCTCTCAAGAAGAGTTAGGCAGTATACAGAGCATACACAATAGGGCAGGTAAACACAGTAGAACAAGCAAACACTGACCAGATCTTTGGTGTAAAAGATATATAATTATTTATTTAAAAACACATCTATGAAAACACACTGGCACTAATATCAAGCAAGTTCAAAAACACAGTCACTAAAGTATATACACTCCCTTAAAAGAATATTAGACAAGTCTTAAGTAAAGCACCACTTATTTTCAGACAGCAGTGAGTGCTTAACGCAGATGGCACTCTAATAATGCGGTTTAAAAGGGAGAGAAAGGCAGAGCATAAATTGAAACAGATCCCAACACTTTCAAAAGAACACAGCAAGAGAGGAAGGCAGAATCAAAACCGTGAAGTTAGAGTTCAGAAAGCCGGATCTACTTTAAGAGGATCAGAACGAAATGTATCCAAGGTCACATGGTTGAAAAGTGCACAAAAGTCTCGAAAAGGTTCAGAAAGAAGTTGGACCAAAAGAAAGGGACCAGTTAGATGGTCAAGAGGCCAGCCCAGTCTAGAAGGTTAAGGATTTACTGTCACCTTGTAGCAATCTATAGAAAGGTAGGCCAGGCGGACACAGTACCTTGAAATGGTGAGAACACTCCAGCTGGGCAGTTGTTCCTGGCAGTGGTTGCGAGTCGGTGCTTCGTCTGGCAGAAGAGAAGGTCTCGTCGGGGGGGAAAGCAGGTCGTCGTTGTGCTGCCAAGAAAGAAACCAGCCGCAGAGTTTCTCGATTCAAAGGAGCGGTCCTATCTTTCGCGGTTCAGTGTTAAGTGGCTATCCGGTTGCCGGAGTGCTTGGCACGGGCAATTCGACCACTAGACGTCCTGGTAGGCGAAAAGGAAAGCGAACAGGTTGTCCCCACCAGCTCAAGGGGAAGAGACTCTCCGGCAAGAAGATCTCCTCTGTCGTCGGGAAGTGGTGAGACGGTTCAGCAGGGCTCCACCGGTGGTGTCGTTGTTGCAGGTCGGTTCAGCTTCTCCCTCTTCAGATTCTCAGGTCCTGTGGCGACTTCTGAAGTTACAGTCTCAAAAGCCCTGCTTTTATTCAAGAAACCCCCATTCATTCAGCCTAGCTGTCAATCAAACATGCTAAGTGGTGAGCCGGCCGGCTCACCACTTGGGCCAATCACACAAGAGTGCGACTTGAGTTGCCACGGCAACTCAGTCCAGGGTGCCTAAACCCCCTCCCAAACCTCCTGTGGTACCCAGACAGAGTGGCGCCACTTTTGGAGGCTTCTGTGGAGAAGCACGCCAAAAAGTGAAACAAAGGGCTCCACTTGGGTTGGAGTCACAGAAGAGAACTCAAACGCCATTTTAGAATCGAGTTCTGGCAAAAAATACCAACCTGTGAATTAATATTAAATAAATAACCCGGCGGTATGTTCGTGGCTATAGGAATTAAATAATTAAAGTTGGTAGCCTCGGACAATGGGAAAATCCCATAGAGATATATTTGCGGTCGAATATAAAAAGTAGTATCCACTGCCACCAGCCAAAACTCGATCAGGGGGGACGGAGACGGTCCCCCTCGAATAACAGACCCCGGGGCAATCGAATTGCCCCAACCAGTACGTCCACAATATGATGGTTTGTACTGGTTTCTGTTCGTAATTTGGGACGAGTAAAGCCAATGGTGACTTTACATGCCCTGGGAGACGGTAGTCAGTCCCAGGGTATGGAGTCTATGGTGGGGTGTCACTATGACACCCGGGTGTCACTGCACTGAGGGTGCTGTGTAACACACATAGTAAAAACACATGAGCATGAGACCCTATGGAATAAAAGACCCCGCAGCCCATAAAACACATTAACAGTCAAAGGAACCCCTCAAATCATGTCCAAGAGTGTGAGGAAAAGAGTCTCACTCTTTGCAGGAGAAATAAACAAACTCCAGAAATCCAGCAAAGCTGCTGGGGGACTCACTAGGTTAGGAAATTCAGCCTAAACGGAGAATTCTCCCTAACACTGCCACATATGCTATCACTACCCTAGAGAGCGTTGTAGAAAGCAAAAGAATTCCCTATAATTCAGCACAAGCCACAGAAATGATAGCATTAACCAGAGCCTGCAAGATTTCTGAAAATTTGAATGTGAATATATATACTGATAGTCAGTATGCTTTTGGAGTGGTTCATAATTTTGGTCGACTCTGGGCTGAGAGAGGGTTTTTGACATCACATGGCGCCAGAATTCAACATGGCCCTTTGATTGTACGATTGCTGTCTGCACTCACGTTTTCCAAAGCGCCTAGCAATAGTGAAATGCGAGGCACATAAAAAAGTAACTTGCAAAGTAGGAGAGGGAAACGCGTTTGTAGACAGAATTGCGAAACAAACTGCCACTGATTTGAATACCAAAATGATGAGGGTTCAGACAGAGGAAGTACCCACCCTGTATGATAGAAGATGGAGTTGCCACTGTCAAAGAAATGCAGGCCGAAGCTACGGCCGATGATGAAATACAGGGGTGGGCAGAGGCATCTGCTGAGTTGGATCTGGAGGGTTGTTGGGTGGACAAGGGAACTAGAAACTGGATGTTGCCAAATTCGTACGTGACTGCAATGGTCACAATGGCCCACAGCCCTACGCACATCTGTGCGAAGAATAATACAGCACCTTTCTAGAGTTTGGCAGAATGTAAACATAAAAAGAAATGCAGAGAGGTTGGTGCAGAACTGTATCACGTGTTTGCAACACAATGTAGGGAAGGGAACAGTGACTCCAACAGGCAGTTTTATCCCGCCCTCCATGCCATTTGAGGTGATTCATTTTGATTTCATAGAGATGGAGAGCTGCCAAAACTTAAAATACGTCTTGGTGGTGATCTGTGCATTCAGTAAGTGAGTGGAGGCATATCCCTTGAAGGACTGCACAGCAATGAGCACTGCAAAAGTAATGTTGAAAGAGTACTTTTCCAGATTTGGCTTGCCCCGTGTCCTATAGTCTGATAATGGCCACATTTTGTGAGTGCAGTGGTATTACAGATATGTGCTGGTCTTCAGATTGATAAGAGATTCCATAGTTCAAGGCATCCGAGTTCTGCCGGTCTTATGGAGAGGCACAACGGGATTCTTAAATCAAATATTAGCAAGATTTGTGCGGGAAGCAAGTTGAGTTGGGTGGATGCATTACCAATAGCACTATTATGCATGCGTACGTCTGTACAGGCTAAAACTGGGCTCTCCCCGTACGAGATCGTGATGGGGAGGCCGGCGAATGTTTGGTGCGCACCTCAGCCAAAACGACTTAGTGAGATAGAACATCCTGTGCTTAGTACTTATTGTGGCCTTTTAATGCAGAAATTGTGTTTGATTCATCAGCAGGTGCAGGAGGCATTACCAGTGAGATACACTGGTCTGGGGCACGCGCTGGAGCCAGGAGACTGGGTGCTGCTAAAGAATTTTGAAAGAAAGTCATCATTAGCACCCAGGTGGCGCGGGCCCCATCAAATACTCTTGGCGACGCAGACGGCAATACGGGTGGATGGAAGGAAGTCGTGGATCCATGCCACCCATGCCAAGAAGATTCCAACTGCACTGAAAGACTTGCCTGACACTGATGACCGGAAAGAGACAGCGGTCCCAGAAACGAAAGAAACTGTTGCCAGTAAGCAGCCACCTAATCTGCCAAAACGAGAAGTGAAACTCGAAACAAAGCCTGAGACGATTGCCAAAGAGGGGGAAGGGCAAAGAGTGCCCCAACGTTGCCCAGCGGAATCGACATCACTGCTGGCCGACACGAAAGTTGCCTTGCAAATACCAGCAGAAACAAATCGTGTACCCCTTTGGCGCCCACCAGCACTTGCCAGCACGCCAAAGAACGGATCTGCATCATTGGCGCGGCGCACACCAGCACCTGCAGTAGCGCCACAGGCTGACTTTGAGCCTGAATATGGAAGCGCACCGGCACTGTTCACGGATCATACGATAGCAGGAGCCAGGCGATACAACTTGCGGCCTCGGAAGACAAAGTGATCCGCAGTTCTTTTTGGTGTTTATGTCAACCTCTGGTTCAGCTCATGGACGGAGAAGGAACCAGAGGTATAGAGGAGAGAAGCGTGAGAATTGTGCAAGTCGGACAATTCAAGACTCGCGGCTCCTCGGTGCGATCATAAAAGTACATGTGTCAGGAACCAGAGCAGACAAGCTGGGCGCACATGGTACTATGGCAAGTGAGATAACTGATTAAAAGTACATGTGTCCTGAACCAGAGCGGACAAGCTGGGCGCACATGATACTAAGGCGATAAGATAACTGATCAAAGGTCCTCTGAGCAGTATAAGAAAGGACAAGTGATCTCGCCTAAAAACAAATAATCGAATCCAGGCTAAAAAGGACAGGCAGAACTGAACTGTGACAATTCCATTGAACTTATTAACATTAGAGCAAGCGCGACGAAAGAACAAGTTACTTACCTGTAACTGTTGTTCTCCAGCATGGGTCTGGCATGGATTCACATGCTCATGAATATTCCCCGTCGTGAGGCTGGGAATCCTCGGTAAAGAAAAATCAGTATCAGTTTCGTTTCTGATCTGTCTTTCGTAGTAGTAACCAATCACTGATCTCTGCGTCATACTGATCACAGCCAATGACTGCCCTCTACCTAAGCCCCGCCTCTGGCAGCCATCTTCAGATTTGGTAGCACGTGAAGTGGCAGTATGACCAAGAGAAGAGCCGCAGAGGGGTAGGCGGGAGGGTTCGCTTGTGAACCCATGCCAGACCCATGCTGGAGAACAACAGTTACAGGTAAGTAACTTGTTACTTCTCCAGCATGGGGTCTGGCATGGATTCACATGCTCATGAATATAAGAATAAATAGCAGTACACACATGCACAACCACGGGGGGTGGCAAAAGGCTCAACATTAAGCAATACAAAAAACTCAACATTAAGCATCTCTTACCTCCTCACCAGGCTCACCTTAAGCGTACAGGTTGCGCAGCACTGCTTGGCCGACCCTGGACTCCTCCCTAGAATCCCGATCGACGCAGTAGAATCTCGTGAAGGTGTGCGTCGACCTCCACGTAGCCGCCCTGCAGATGTCCAGCAGGGGCACACCAGATAAGAACGCCGTAGTAGCAGCGATCGCTCTGGTCGAATGGGCTCTCGGACGGCCTGGCAGCGGTCGGTTAGCCAACCGGTGGCAGTGCATGATGCAGCCGGAGAGCCATCTGGAAATAGAAGACTTCGAGAGAGCCTTCCCTTGATTCACAGGTACAAAGTTCACGAACAGCTGTGATGTCCTCCGGAAACTCTTCGTGCGGTCCACGTAGAACTTCAGCGCTCTAGCCACATCCAGCGAGTGCAAAGTCCTCTCGGCCGGCGACGAAGGAGACGGGAAGAAAACAGGTAACACCAGGGGCTCGTTAAGATGGAAGTCCGACGGCACGTTGGGCATAAAGGAGGGGTGCGTCCTAAGCACCACCCTCGAGGCATGGAAAGTCAAGTACGGTGCTTTGCAGGATAGGGCCTGGATCCCTCCCACTTGTCGTGCGGAGGTAATGGCCACCAGGAATGCAGTCTTCCACGACACAAACTTCATCGGTGCGGAGTGCATCGGCTCGAATGGGGGCCCCATGAGCCTGGTCAGCACCACGTTAAGTTCCCACGCAGGGCCGGGGCCTTCACCGGCGGGAACGACCGGAACAGTCCTTTCATAAACTCTTTTACCAGTCCATGGGACCACAGGGACGTCCGTCCTGTGGTTCTGGTATATCTGGAGATCGTCGCCAGATGAATCTTAATGGAGGCATGGGCTAGCCCAACCTTTGCCACCGATAGCAGGTACGGCAGCACTTGAGGGGCCGTAATCCGTAGGGGGTTGATCTTCTGTGCTCGGCACCAGATAGAGAACCTCTTCCACTTATGACCGTAGCATTTGAGAGTCGAGGACGCCCTGGCCTTTGCAAGAACCTCTCTGCAATCGGCCGGTATATCGTAGCCTCCAAACTCTAGCGCTGCAGGAGTCAAGCCTGCAGGTTCAGCGACGCCGGGTCGTGGTGGAAGATGGCGCCTCCTTCTCTGTAGAGAAGGTCCGCGTCCGCCGACAGCTTGATGGGAGGGGACGTTGACAAGTCCAGAAGGTCCGGGAACCAGATCTGCCTCGGCCACGCCGGTGCGACGAGGATCATCCTGCACCGGGACATCTTGAGCTGGTTGATGAGTCGAAGCAGCAACGGCAACGGAGGGAACGCATACAGGTATAGGCCGTCCCAGGGGAACGAGAACGCATCGCCCATGCTTCTCGGCCGGGGAAACCTGCTGGCGAACCTCTTGCACTTCGAGTTCGTCGCTGTTGCGAACAGGTCGATTTGGGGTTTGTTCCATCGTCGGAAGAGTTGATCCACCTGATCCTGGCGCAATTCCCACTCGTGACACGCGTGCAGCTCCCTGATGAGCGAGTCGGCGATGGTGTTTCTTTCTCCTGCCAGGTGGAAGGGAACCAGGAACATCCCCTGGGCGACCGCCCAGTGCCACAGATCCTGTTTCTCCTTGGATAGGGCTGGGGATCTGGTGCCTCCCTGCTTCCGTATGTAAAACATTGTCGTGTGTTTGTCCGTGAAGATCCGCACCACCTTGCCCTTGAGCGACGGGAGGAACAATTTGAGAGCCCAGAACACGGCTCGGAGTTCCAGGACGTTGATGTGCAGGAGCCTCTCCTCCGAGAGCCAGAGGCCTCTAGCGTGGAGATCTCCAGTGTGGGCGCCCCAACCTTCCAGGGATGCGTCCGTCGTCACCGTCTCCTGGTACGCCGGCGTCTGAAAGTCCTTGCCCGCCGTGAGGTGCGCTCGAACGCCCCACCACTGAATCACCCGCTGGAACACCTCGTTGAGGGGGACCCTGTCTTCGAAGGTGCCCATCGCCTGCATCCAACGGGCGTCGAGAAATTCTTGAAGAGGGCGCATCCGTAGTCTGCAGAGGTGCACCAGGTAGATGCAAGAGGACATCATCCCCAGGAGGGACTTGATGGACCTCACCCTGGCCACGTCCGTGGCTAGCAGGCGCTGCACTTTGCCTAGAATGGTCTTCGTCCGTTCTTTCCGACGGTGGGACTTTGGGTAGTTTATGGCGAATCCCAGGTCTGTGAGTAGCTGGACGGTCCTCGCAGTGTGTTCAACGGCGAGTTCCCTCGTCCTTGAGCGGATGAGCCAGTCGTCCAGGTAGGGGTAGACGTGAATCCCCTGCAGGCGTAGCCGCGCCGCCACAGGTGCTATGCACTTGGTAAAGACCCTGGGGGCCGACTTCAATCCGAACGGCAGTGCTCTGAATTGGTAGTGGCGTCCCTGGACGAGGAACCTGAGGAACTTTCGGTGACTTTTGAGGATGGGAACGTGGAAGTATGCATCCTCCAGGTCCAACGACGATAGAAAGTCGCCTTCCTCCAGCTGTCCCAGTACGTGCTGGAGGGTGACCATCCTGAACTTTTGTGACCTGATGTATTTGTTCAAACGACGAAGGTCCAGGATGGGGCGCCAGCCGCCGTCTTCTTCCTGACGAGGAAGTACCTTGAGTACACCCCGGAGCCCCGGAGCGTCTTCGGGACAAGCTCGATGGCGCCTTTCCTGAGCATCGCCCGTACTTCCAACAGCAGTTGCGGGACGTGATTTTCCTTCCTGGCCACAGGTGGAACATGAGGGCACTTCTTCAGGAATTCGATAGAGTGTCCTCTTGCCAGGGTATCCAGCACCCAACGGTCGGTGGAGATGGACTTCCACACGCCGATGAAATTCGTCAGCCGGCCTCCCACCGGGGTGCTTCGGTGGGGGCCCCAGACCACGGCCGGTTCAGTCCTGCTTGGAGGTGGTGGCCTTGCCACCCTGGCCACCTTGCCGACGGCGGCGAGGCGCTCCCTGCTTGCCGCGACCCCTGTAGGCCTCCTGAGACGAGGAGCGTGCCGCCTGGCGGTAGGACGACGAGCCACCGCTGGATCCCTTGGAGGCACCCTGTCTGCCTCCGGAGCTCCGAAAGGGCCGTCGTTGCTGAAGGGCTCCTAGGCGCGGCCCGTCTCCGTGTCCGTCTTTATGGCTTGGAGGGATTCGTCCACCGCCTTCCCGAACAAGTTGCTGCCGTCGAACGGCATGTCCAACACCCTGGTCTGGACGTCCTGACGGAAGTCGGTCGCCCGGGCCTCGGACCTCTTGTCGTCCGGTAGGAAGTCCAATATGGGGGCCAGCTTAAACCAGAGCTCCCTGTCGTAACGGGCCACGATCGCCAGGGCGTTGGCCGCTTTGATCGTCGTCGCCACCGACGAAATGACCCGCCGCCCCATGGCGTCCAACTTCTTTCCCTCGCCGTTCGGAGGGAATTCGACGTCGAGGCTCCTGACCCCGCCGCTTTCTTCTTCGCCTCCGCCGAGACGACCGAGTCTGGCGTTGGCTGGGCCCTGAGGCACAGGGGAGCGGTTTCGGGGACCCGGTACTTCTTCTCATACCGGTCCCGTTTGGCTGGTGCCGTGGAGGGGTTCTTGAGAACCGACAGGCCCTCCTCCCAGATGTCATCGATTAGAGGCACCGCGATGACAGTCTTCCTCTTGGCCTCCCGGCGCTGATAGAGGAAACCTTCCTTTTTCTGCTCCTCCGGGCAGAGCTGGAACAATTCGGACGCCCTGGCGATCATGGCGTGGAATGAGCCAATCTCGTCGGGCGGCGAGGCCCGTGCGACGGGAGACCCGTTCCGTCGTCGTCGCTGTCGCCCTCAGAACCCGTCGTCGAGCCCATCGCACCGTCATCTCCTGACTCGTGGGAGGATGAGGAGGGAACTGTAGGCTTTACGGGGGCGAGTGGAGGAGAGGGTTGGGTCCTCCGTCGTTTGTTCTGAGGACTTCCCGACGGGCCAGGTTGCGGGTCCTCCGGCCTGGGCCGTGGGAATCTCGTCCTCATCTCAGAGCATAAGGACTGGATCGCAGACAAAATGGCCGCCGAGCCATCCTGAGGACTAGGTTCCGGCTGCGCCGGAAGGGAAGGCTGCTCTTCCTCGCCATCGTCGTCTTCCTCGGTTATCTCCCGAGGATCTTCCTTACGGGATCGAACCTTCTCGAATTGGACTTCGAGGTTCCTCACGGCCTCGGTCAGTTCCTCCTCCGAGGCTGACTCCGAGCTCGAGGAGGCTACCGTGTCCCCCCTCGAATCTTCCATCATGGTGGCCATGACGATGGGCTGAAAAGAGGATTCCCTCCTTGGCGGCAGGGAAACTCTAGTCCCGGAGGCAGCCTCCGCTGGCGGGGTCTCTGCCGGCTTGGCCAGAGTTGCCGCGATCGTCTCGATAGAGGCCTTTGCCTGCTGGGTAGGGGCCTTCACCACCTTAGGTGCGTCCCGGGCCTTCTCCTTAGGGGGAGGGGCGACGCCTCGCTCCCCCTCTTTGGAGATCGGACGGGGCTTCTCCCGAAGCTTACCCGGGGTCTCGGACTTCCTCTTCCCCGAACCGGAGCGCTGGCTCGTGGTTGACGGTGCCGGGGAAGGCGCGCCCTGCCTGGCGATCGAAGAGCCCGACCTTTCGGCGCTCCCGGAGCCAGCGGACCCGCAGCGCTTGGCCTGGTGTTGGGCCCCCGTCGCCGGGGCGCCCGCACAGGACTTAGAAGCCCGCTCGGACCCTTTCTTCTTCTTCTCACCCGTTGAGCCCTTCTCCAACCAGCTGGTGAGACGGGATCGACGGTCCCTCATGGTCCGCTCCGACAAGTTCTTGCAGAACTGGCAGTCCTTCTCTACATGAGTCTTGTCCCCATGAAGACAGTAGAGGCATTGCGAATGTTCGTCTTCCTTAAACACATTCTGCAGCCCGCATCCAGGGCAGCTGCGAATGAGCTTGGGTCCGGGTGACGAACTCGCGTCCTGGGCCATCTCGAAGTAGAATCTTCTGGAATCCTCCAAGAAGTTGATTCAACGAAATCTTCACCCTTGAGGGGCGTAGGAAAATCTCGTAACGGGTAGCCGTTAACGGGAGTCGAAACGGTGGAGCTTGAGGCTCGATTAACCGAAAAAATGTGAAAATTCACCTAAAAAAGCGCGAAACACGCAGTAAAAGCTCGAGAGCTAAGCACGAGGACTCCCAACACTTGAACGTGCGGTAAAAATCTGAAGATGGCTGCCAGAGGCAGGGCTTAGGTAGAGGGCAGTCATTGGCTGTGGTCAGTATGACGCAGTGATCAGTGATTGGTTACTACTACGAAAGACAGATCAGAAACGAAACTGATACTGATTTTTCTTTACCGAGGATTCCCAGCCTCACGACGGGGAATATTCATGAGCATGTGAATCCATGCCAGACCCCATGCTGGAGAAGAGAGATATCCACAACGAACTGTGATAAGAAAGAAGAAGGACGACGAGAAACATGCCGGGACCGGTTCCAGCCTCCTCCTGCACCACCACCGCTGAGAATGAGTCTATTATAAAGACTGCAAGCTTAAGAAAAACGCATGGTAAAACAAATTGTATGCTGGTACTGACAATAATAATGTGTTTTATGAGCGTGGTAGCACCAATATCGACAGCCCTAATATTATGGTGGGTGGAAACAATACACCCATTAGAAATGTTTTTACCAATAATTAATATATCCACTACTGAAAGCCCGGTTCAGGTGATCACTTATACCCTGCCCCCAATGGAAGATAGACACAGGGAAGGTTTTGGAAATAACACTTTGCTGTTGATCATGAACATGACACATGCAATTCTGAAGAAAACAAATTGCTGGGTATGTGCCCATTTACCACAGCATGCTGGGAAAGGAATATGGTGGTATGTGCAGCCACTACCATTAAGTTCTGCATGTAGTACATCTTTAGGTGCAATGTTCTATGGGAAATGGAATGAGAGTAATACGGGTCAATTAGACAGAACGAACATGAACGAGTTTGAGGAGATAATAATGAAGCCTGTGGGTTGTTCCATTTTCCATAAAGCACAAGTAATAGCCCCAGAGCCCACGAGGAAAAGTACACGAAAGATAACACGACAAAATAGACGAGATAGATTGTCCCCACCAGAAAAAACATCTGTAATGACGTTTCGTGTAAGAACAGAAGGAGACAAAGATGCAATTACCCCATTTTACACGGTGAATTATAGCCCAAGAACCGTCCCTTTTTGTCTAAAAAAGAAAGGCTCTTTTTCAGTCGGAACATATACTGGTTGCATGAATACAGTGGTATTAAAATGGGAAATAGAACCAGTATATGTAGGTGATCCAGTTTATTTTATATGTGGAGAGAAAGCATATCCTTGGTTGCCCAGAAACTGGGGAGGTACATGTTACCTAGGGCTACTGTTCCCAGGAGTATTGCTCTTAGAAACAGCAGCCATGGCCAGATTATCCAGAACTAGAGTCAAAAGGACTGATGAGGGTGTTTTAATAGCAACTGATGTAGCAAAATCATTCATTCCATTCTTAGGGCAGATAGTGAACTCCTATAATATAAGGCAACTGTCCAGAATCCTAAAAAATACAATAAACACAACAACAGATATACTATTTAACATGACATTGGAAGAAAGAGGAATCAGGTTAATGACGCTGCAAAATAGAATGGCTCTCGATGTGATCCTGGTTGATCATGGGGAATTTGCAAAATAGTGGGATCAGCATGTTGCGTTTATGTCGATGACTATTCCCCCACGATCTTTGAAGCATTAAAGAAAATACATGTCCTAAGCTCTGAACTCCCTACTGGAGAAGGGAGCTGGGGAATAGGATCTTGGTTTTGGGGAATACTACGTTCTTGGGGCTGGAAGTTGATCTCAATATTAGTAGTGGTGTTTGGAATATTCCTAGCGTGCTGTTGTTGTATACATTGTCTACCCATAGTTTGCGCTGAGGTAACTGAGGGATGTACGGAAGGATGTATGCATATGATGACAAAGAAAAAACAACCTCATGGTCGAACTGACCCAGACCCAAATGAGGTGAGAGCAGTAAAAGAGTTGATGGCAATAGATATTGATGAAGACGATGATGTCTACGATAGCATGAAAAATTCAGACATAAGTACTTCAGACTCATCATCACTAGAGGAGGTTTCAATAAATAGATGAGACGTTTGGCATACGGCCAAAGGAGGGTTTGTCAGTCTAGAAAAATTGATACCTCTACTTTGTGACCGCAAACGCATTTTGGTGGCCGTGGGCCAACCGTCTCATGCACGATATGACAGAATATAGGTTTTCGAGTTTGCCAATGAACGGCCATTTTGCAGTAACAAGAATCGCCATTTTGTTTTCTAACCATTGCTCATTGCTTTCTGCTCCTATTGCTTCGCAGTATATTTTCCGCTTACACTGCTCGACTGTAAAACATTGTTGTCTGTATGTGAAAAGGACAAGGCCGCAGGGCCGAGAGGATAACAAGAGTTTGTTGAAACACAAACGTAGGCAGCGCCAGGAAGAATGCCCGGCTCCCTCTCGAATGTAGCCTTGAAGCAGAGGTGCAGGGCATTTAATCATTTCGCAGCTGCCAGCCAGTCTCGTTTTATGGTAGAATATGTTAGAATAATACCGCTAAAGGCTTGAATTATGCTTTTCTTACGGCCCCCCTTTGCTGAGCCCGCTAGAGCGTGTCGGCTCCCAGGACACGAATAGCACCTAATAGATAGCAAGGTCCGGAATGCAACTCTTCCCCCTCTTATGTAGCTCGCTTCCAAGAACAGAAGCGCTGTGTTCTATTCAACAACTGAAAGATGCCTTCGCACTCACAAATTGCAAATTGTTACTAGAATAGATGTTTGAAGGTGTCATAGTAGTCGGAGATGTCCATCATCACACCAAGTTCAAAGAAACCCAATAAGGGGGGGTGTTAAACATGTCATAGCTGATTGTTTGATATGCATTTTGTATATATGTAACTGATGTAAGTAATTCACTCTCTTGCGTCCCTCGAGGTCTAGAAATACACGTCGCGGGGCGTGAGACCGAGTTGGCCAACTGAGACTTTTGCTTTGCAATAAACCCCAGCTTTGGGAATACAACCTCGTGTCTGGCGTATCTATCGTGTGTGGTGACTCGCCTTGTTTCCATAGACGTCAGGGTCCCCTAGGGGACCCTTTCACCCCAACACTTCTTTGTTACTGGGACAAGTATGACGGTTGCGGTAATGACTCCTCCTCTCTAACACGCATTTGTTACCGGGACGAGTATGAAGGTTCCAGTAATGGTTCTTGCTCTTCATATGTACTTCCAATTCTTAGTCCTTACTGGGACAAGTATGAGGGTATTTTCCATCTGCCCCTCCATCTACATGGCCACTTAGCATCCTGCACCCTAAACACGGCTCTTCTCACATGATGTTTAATTCTGCACCACCATACCACTCCTGTATATACCTGCATTGTATTGTAATCCTGTAATTTAGTTTGTCGGGTGCTCACTACACCACTGCAATGTAAATAATGTGCTTGTTATCTGTCTCATTGAAATGTTAAGTAACCTGCTAATGCGCCCAGATACCTTCGGGTTTGGCGTGCTATATACACAAATAAACAAACAAACTAAGGGCTGTGTGGATGTGTCTGTCTGGGCTTGGAGGGGCCCTGCCACCTGCTACCCTGGAGCCTGCCCACTTGCTATTCTAAACAGCCATTACCTCTTCACTCTGTGGCAGGTAAGTTCCTCTACCTCCTTCTCACTCTCGCCCCCCATCTCTGTTTCCCACTGTCCTTGTTGATTCGATTCCACCAGCAGCTTGTTGCTGACCTCGACCTCAGATGTGTGTCTGTGTCCCCCTGACTCCCACCCCCCTTCGGCCGCTGTGGCTGTTCCATCCGCAACCTCATGGTGCTCTCTGCCGGCATTGTCTCCTGCACTCAGATCGGCCACCCTGTATCTTATTGTCACACTTCCCTGCTGGGTGTCCTTGCTGGCTTTGAAGATAGTTTGCAAACTACCTATTGTGTCCCCTGTAGGCGTACTAACACTGGGTTACATCCGACATGCCTAGGCCTTCCCGCTTTGCCCCCAGTTCCCCAGGCTCTCCTATCCCACACACCTGTCCTGCCTGATGGCCCCCAGCAATCACTGGTGGGTTTTGCCATTGTTCCGACTTCCTATCTTTTGGTGTGACCACCAGCATGCTTTAAGGTTTAATTGAGCTAGTGGGCCCATGCCTTTTAGAATGCCTGATGCAGCCCCTGCACTTTGTGTTGAGTTGCCCTGTTATCTCTACTTATCCAGCATGTCCTTACTTTTATTCTGCCCTACTTACCCAATCCTGTGTTGTGTCTTGCTTCTTATCCTCCTGCAACCACTATTGGCTTTGCAACGTTGCCATGTGTGGCATCTTCCTACCTGCAACCATTCATTGACTCTGCAATCCATGTCGTACTTTGCATTTTTATCTACATGCAACCTCTGGATAGCTGTTTGCAGCCTCTGCTGTGTTTTACACTGCTCCTGTGTTCATACTTGAATGCTTGATGTAGCCCCTCATTCCATGAGGCGGGGCTTTTCTAGTCTGCAGTCCACTCATACCTGCTTAGCTCTGAATTGCTCGTCTGCATGCCTGATGTAGCTCCTCATTCCATGAGGTGAAGCTTTCCAGGCTGCAGACACTTATACCTGCTTAGCTCTGAATTGCTTGTCTGCATCCCTGATGTAGCTCCTCATTCCTTGAGGTGAAGCTTTTCCAGGCTGCAGTCACTCATACCTGCTTGTCACAACTGCATATCTGGTTTGTCCTCATTGCAGTTGACCTACTTGTTTGTGCGCTTTTAACTTGTTTTGTATTAAATGTACCTCTAACCTCCTGCACTCCCCCTTCTCCGCCTCCCCTTTTTCATATTCACCACTTGCACATTCCAAATAATCTCACAACCTAGTCAGAACGCTTTCTGTCTGTCTCTACCCCCCCACCCCCGCTGCACTTCCCCTTCACCTCTCATGCAATAGCATTTGCATGTTCTGAATGGTTTATAGTGATTTTTTCGACAGTTAAAGTTTCTATATACAAATGTTTAGACACAAAAGCATCGGAAAAAAAAATTCAAATGCCTTTTTTTTTTAATGGGAGGGTTCCCCCCAAACCCCTGTTTTCTTTTTAAAACAAACTTTTTTTTCTATACGAAACTAAAATAAAACCTGTAACATGAACAAAAATGCATTTGAAAAATGTTTTTTCTAAACTTTGTATTCGAAACTTTTGTATGTAGAAACTATTCTTACGAAAATATAAGTGGACACCTTCTGAATGCTTCAAGACCTTTTAAGAACGTTTTTGTTTTATCCCCTCATCCTTATTCCCCCTTGTCTTGATGCGCCTTGAAACACAATTCTGTTGTATCGTGTGCATTACAAGTAACCAACAAATTAGTTAAAAATATATATATATATTACATTCGTTTTTTTGGGGGGCTGCCCTGAGTCTCCCGCTCTCCATGTTTCCTTTATCTCCCAGGGATTGCATCACTGGGCCTACATTGCGCGGACAAGGCTTTCTTCTCTGGTTGTCAAGTTGGCTTTATTTATTTATTTTATTTATTGTTTGCTTGTTAGGTGCTTATACAGCAAATTAAGTCTATTACAAAGCACCCACAGGGCAACAGGGAGGGAACATGGGATTGCAAAACAATAGAAATATACAATAAATACAGTGATGGAAAGGGCATCCGAACCTACTATGCCTTGTGAGTATTCAGAACAAGCAAGTGCAGCGAGGAAGAGGGCAGTGGGGTAGGTGCCGAGGTGTCCATGCTCGAGGGTGAGCCACAGATAAGTACACACTATGTTATGTTATGGTAATTTGTATAGCGCACGGTCGCCCAAGGGCATCATGGCGCTGGAGAGGCAGGTCAGTGTAAAGAAGACAATCCCAATGCCGGCCATATTCGCTCTATGATCAAAATAGATACGTTTTTAAAGCTTTCCAAAAAGCCAGATGATTAGACAGCGCTTTCATTGACAGTGGGAGAACTTTCCACAGCTGCGTTGCAGCAGTAAAGAAAGCACATACCCCCCAACCGTGCAAGGCAAAAAGAAGGCACACACAGCAGACCAGCTACTGCTGTGCGCAGAGAGCGATTAGGAATACAGCGCACAAACTTAGCGCAGAGGTACTCAGCACCCTGATCATGCAGGGCCCGGTGAAAAATACACAGCACCCTAAATTGTATACACTGGGCAACTGGGAGCCAATGAAGGAAACGCAGGACTGGGGAGATACGAGCCCCATACGGTATCGTAAGTGCTATGCGACCAAGAGCTGCGTTTGCCGGAAAAGTGCGAGACTCACGTGCGGACGGTGTGCCAAGGCAAGTGCTAAGGGCAGACAGAAGCTGGGGAGATTGGGTGTGAGAGGTCAGGGGGCCCGAGGATGCATGAGGGTCCAATACACTAATCACAGCAACTGTGAGATTAGCAGACGAGGGAAGAAGGGAATGAGGAGGAAAAGATGAAAGTCTTGAGGTGCTTTCAGAACTAAAGATGGTCCTGCTCAAGACGCAGAGGGAGTGTTCCATAGGAGGGATCCAGCTGAGGAAAGAGAACGACCTCCAGCTCTCCATTTGGCGGAACTCTTCTACACACAGGGAGTTGGTGCCAGAGGAACGTAGAGATCTAGAAGGAGAGTATTTGGTAAGAGAGAGTTGCAGATAGTGTGGTCCCTGGCCCCAGACAGCCTTGTGGATGATGCAGAGGGATGTGAATTTGATCTGTGCAGCCACCAGGAGCCCGTGGAGACTTTTTAGAGCAGGTGAGATGCAGTCCCTGGGCTTAAGGCCAAGTATAAGTCTTGCTGCTGTAGTCTGGATTAGCTGAAGGGGTAGCAGAGTGGAAAAAGGTAGATTGAGGAGGAGGCTGTTGCAATAGTCAAGCCTAGAGAGAACCAGGGCTCGGGAAACATTGAGCTTCTGGGGGAAAGTGAGAAATGGGAGAATTCCTTTAAGAAGGAAGAGTTCGAAGTGGGACTTCTTGGCAAAGTCCTGCATGTGAGGGAGGTAGGATAAAGAGGAGTCAAAGATAATGCTAAGGTTTCTGGCTTCAGAAGAAGGAGTAGGGGGAGAGGCCAAGGTGGGAGCCCAGAGAGAAGGAAAAAGGGAGGGAACAGGTGTCCCAAAAGGAAGGATCTCAGTTTTGCTGGCATTGAGGTAGACATCATTGGAAGAGCACCAGGCCTGAACGGCAGACAGGTAGTCAGGGATGAAGGAAGGTGCGAGTGAGTCAGCAGGAAGTCGGAAGAAGAGTTGAGTGTTGTCTGCATAACACTGGAGTGCTTGAGGTAGGAGGGGAAAGAGCCAGTGGCGAGGGAGTGATTGCAGAAATCTTGGGGAACAACATCGGTCTGATTGTGGCTAAAACGAGAATACTAGAAAAAATCGATGAAGCCCTTAGAAAAGCAGAAACAATGGTTTGTTAGTAAGATCAATTGTTGTAACACTAAAGATGCCCTGTCTAGAAGTTACCTTTTTCTATTTAGCTATTTTGAATCAATCATGATGGCTATAAACAACTTGAATCCATAAGATCATCTAGCACCAAGGTTGTCTTGGGACGATTACAATTGAACTTACTTTTATGCATGCAAACTATTGTACATTTTGGTCATTTGAGCACAGCTTCTGATGTATTTTGATCTCGTCAGAGCCGATGGTTCCAACTCATTGGAATCAAAGATGAAGCTAATTTGATCTTAAGATGCATTTATGTTGCTACATTGATGGTTGTTGGATATATGTTTTATTATTTTCCAGCTAAGTATGTTTACGCTTGATTTATTTATATATGGTAGCTGGAATTTATGTATGATTCTTTGATTTGAGTTATTGTATGGAAACCAATACGGTTATATGCTTGCTTTAAATTTTAACTATAGAGTGAGATAAGTTATGAATTGAAGTTATAATGTTGATATTAATCTCTTTTTTTGTATATTGTAAAAGTGTGTTTACAAACTAAAGATAATTTTAATTAAAATAAAATAAAAAAATAAAAATAATCTGCGAGTGCTGGGGCAAGAGAGCCAATGTTGTCCTTGAAAGTTCTGGATGAGCAGGGGGCAGTCTGTTTGGAAGAAGCCTTCATAGAGCGGACAACTCTGGTAACTTCTTCAGGGGTGAAGAAGGTGAAGGCGGAAGAAAAAGGGTGAGGGGCCAAAGGAGGCAAGGGGGAGTGTGACGGGTTAGATGGGTGAGTAACAAGGGTGAGTAGGCCAGGACAGGCACTGACAAGGCCTTGGCTGTGGGTCTTGCTGGAGGGGCCGGCTTTGCCTCTCATTGGATGTTGAAAGAAGAGGGCAACGAATCACGATGGGGCCAGCAACAGGCAAGACAAAGGCTCAAAGCCCATGTGTGGGTGCAGCTATCTTGGAGGAGCAGTCGAGTTCAGAATGGCAAATGATGGTAGAATGCAAATTTGCACAAAGGAAGAGAACAGCCCTTCAGAAAAACCACACAGTGTTAGCGCTATGTTATTAAGGACTAGCGCGACTTCTGCTGAACTTCTAAGCATGATGCACGCTCCCAAGTAAAAAAGTAAAAAAATGTAACTTTTTTCTTTTTTGCACCCCTAAGCCAGCAACTAAGCCCCCCAGGGCTTATCTTCACAGAAATATGCAGCAAAGCGCTGCTCATGCAGCACACAGTGTACCAGGGGGATGGTGCAGGCTCGAGCCATCTCCTCCTGCCTTCTCCAGTGGAAAAAGAAGACCAGGTTGCAGACCCAGGGCCAAACTTTGGGCCTTGCTGGAGGGGACGGCTTTCGTCGTCTGGTGCCTTTCATTGGATGTTGAAGGGAGCGGGCAACCAATCATGATGGGGCCAGCAACAGGCAAGACAAAGGCTCAGAGCCCATGTGTGGGTGCGGCCATCTTGGAGGAGCAGTCGAGTTCAGAATGGCAAATGATGGTAGAATGCAAATTTGCACAAAGGAAGCAACAAAGGGCCTACCTTCACAGAAATAGGCAGTAAAGAGCTGCTCCTGCAGCACACAGTGTAGCAGGGAGATGGTGCAGGCTTGAGGCATCTCCCCCTGCCTCCTCCGGTGGAAAAGGAAGCCAAATTCTCTGCTCTCAGCATGTTCCAGAGTGCCCTCAGATAAGTGGTCTCAGTGCCCCACGTACACTCGATCACACCACCACTTCATTCTCTGTCCGTTCTAGGACATTTCTCCAGTCCTTCGGCTCCTCATACCTCGGGTCTCCTGGAGGGCAACCAGCTTCTGTTCTACACTTTCTCACACCAGCTTCCTTAGAGCATCGGAAGCAGCGCGCACCAGTTTCCTTCAGCTCTGTTCCCACAGCTGTTTGGGAACTACCAGGCTTCTCCCTCCCTATCGTGCCTCCTCCTCTCAGATTTATGATGCTGCTCTAGGACTTCCCTGGCATAGCATAAAAGTCCATCTACTTTGTTATACTTGTGTTCTATATTGCTCCAGTTGTTTTCTTTGTCTCAGTACCACCTAAGTATTTCTTTTCAGATACTCTCAAGGAGTCTACATGGCAATAACAAACAGCAGCTTGTTTGTCCTGTTGTCTTTCAGCAGGTTTTATTAGCAGTAGGCTATACGTTGGACTGGTTAAGGAGTTTATCATCGGAACTGGAGTCCTAGTCGCCAAGGCGGGAGTCTCTGCTTGCCTCTACACCTAGGGAGGGTACTGCATAGCAGGCTCACTTCCCTAGCCTCACAAGGAAAGGCTCCCCCTGAGAAGTGACTAAATCCCGCGATTCATCACAGTGGTCAGGGAAACACTGCTGTGCTGCGAGGACACAGAGGAAAGCCGCTACCACTGCCAACATACCCCCTAGACCAACAGAGACTATCTCGAGGAACTCAAACCCTCATAACATCAGGACTTACCTGTGGGACAACATAAACAGTGCCCAAAACACAAAACCAAAAATGTGCCCTCCAGGGCCACCATTGCACTTCCGCTGTGGGCATGCACAGAGGAAGTGGGCAAGGCTTAGTCCATTATTGATAACATTTGCTGTGCTGCTTAGAACACGTCCTACTAGGAGAGGACATGAGTAGACTGGGCAGGGTCAGAGTCCCAATCCAGGCATAGGTTTAGGTTATTCAGAGGAGGAGGTGCAAGACCAAGAGACCAGCAGGAGAGAGGAAGGAGCAGCAGAATGTGGAGGCGTTTTCAGTAGCAGAAGAGGTATTGGATAGTGAGTGGAAGTGGTACTGCAGTTTGAGTGTGCGTGTTACTGTGGCAAGTGTCGTTAGAAATGTTAGCCTAAGGAGTGATTTTGAAGTGAATGTTACTGGGTGAAAGGAGGGTGGCTGAGTGGTAGTTGGAGGGAAAAGTAGCATAGAGGAGGAATTAGGAGTGTGAAAGAGGGAATATTAGTGTGGAGAAGGGAGTAGCAGTGGGGAGAAGGGCAGGGGCGGGAAGGGGCAAGGTGACAACTGCCCCCAGGCTGGCTGCGCAGTTATTCTCAGGGCCAGAGCTGCAAAATAAATTATTCAAAAAGGTGAAATCCTTCAAAATCTAGTCTACCTCGAAGAAACAGAGGGCTGCAAGGCCTGCTCGGCTTCTGTATAAATGGGGTGATCTCGGTTTCAGCAATGTTTCCGATGCACTTGGGCAGTCCCCAAATTAAATACATTAAGTAAAAATCCACACAGGTTACAATCGGGTTTGTAGGGTAAGACATACAAAAACAATTAGATGACATTTTACCAACAGTGCACAGGAGAATCTTCCCATGCATTTTCATAATACATTTGCCCAGTAGATGCCAGTACTCTGCAATTATAAAAACATTTTCATACCGATTGTACCCACACATGTCCATTCTGTTCTGGCGCACCTATATATACCAGTATTCCCACATAAGAGCATACTCCTGTTGGCTTTGCCTTAATGCCAGTAAAATTAAATAAAAACATGCCACAGTATGAACATATGGCTTTGCTGGCTACACAGTCCTCTTCACTCCACATAAAAGAGCCCTCATCCTGTTGTATTTGTCCCCCAACGCCAGTAAAAAATGTCATGCCACAGTAAAAAAAACATTGCCTTGCAGACTGCACCAGTACCTCCCCATGTAAAAACATTTATTATGTGACTAACATCAGTACAACAATGCCATACATGCCACCCCCTCGCCCATGTAAGAATACTCATCATGTTGGCTTGGCCCTTATTGCGAGCACAAAAATCTATGCTGCATTAGTACACAGCCAGTCCCTTCGTAGGACCATCCTTCACATAACACTCAAGTTGGCGTTGCCCAGAAACTCCAGGAAAACATATTATGCCTCTGCCAAAATAATGTTCATGCTCCAATGCCCCCAATGGATTCAACAACCTAAAGATGTGATAATTGTGTTTGAAGTGTTCACCATTAACAAAAACAGCCTATACATTTCATGGAAACAGAACATATAACAAGTAATATGATAAGCGGTAGGTGCCCTGAGTAATATAAAGACACTACCTCACAGTGGTGCCTATAAGGTGTACACGTGTGTAGGATTTAACTAATTAAGAAATAACATAATTAAGTTTGAAATGTCCATTAGTAGTAAAAACGCTCCACAATTTGTAGGCAATCAGAACAGATAGAAGATAAAATGAAGAATGTTTTAATCAGGTGCTTTCTAAGTAGAACTATTTTTAATACAATGAATGGCAACAAGCCTTACGTCTAATTTTGTGATTCTCCATGATCGGAAATATATAATGTGTAAGGAACAATGTAATACAGAAATAGATCACCCATTTATTTAAATAACATTAAAGGTGTGCACTAACTCAGCAAATGAAACTTGGCCCATGACAAGAATTGCATACAACTGGCAAGCACGTAAAACCCAACGTGACGCCTTCCGTTGGAACGAGTGACGTAACGCGGTGTACATAAAGACTGAGTTTCAAAATGGCGGCTGCCACAAGCCACGCGGGACGCTGTGAGTGAATAAGACCATAGAAGATGCGTGTGAGTGCGAAACTGGTAAGTTTACAGCATAATTGATTCCAATCAAAGGTATATGGTTTGGGTGGGATGGAATTCATCATATAATAGAAAGGTTTATAAAACACGTTGGGGTTTTAAGAAAGAAAATCTTTATTTTCTTTGTCAAAGTTTGGCTGTAATTTAACAGCGCTATATATTTAACTACCTCAAGCAAGAAACTAGTTAAATGCGCGCGTTGGAAAAAATAAAAAACAAGGTATGTCTAAATAGCATTAAGTTAGAAATGCACATTTGTAAAACCAGTAGAGAATATCACATTTAAAAAATAGTGGTACTCATTCAAGAGACGTCCCCCCTCTTGATCCAATAAGAACATCTCTCTATTATTTGCAGATAGAAAGATTAATTCTGAGCAGACTCCATTCAGAGATGCCTGAAATTGATGTACAGAAACGGGACATTGAGTAGCAACAAACCCATAAGGTATGTGCAAACAGTCTTTTCCTGAGAGGACACATTACATGCCTCTTCGGCATACTTAAATAGACTGTTCAGTGGAATCGGCAGTGGAATCGGCGGGAATGAAGTCTAAACGATTTGTATGACCTTTTCATTTAGATAGATTTACCATTTTCAGATACAGAGATCTGTTTTGAATAGACAGAAACAAGCAAGGCTTCCGAGGACAATAGGTTGTGGCCTTATAATATAACTCATAAGAAATTCGGTAAACAAGATTGTGTTTTAGGGTAATTTTGATGAAAAGAGAGATACCGCTTTAGGGTGTATCAACTATGTTTTATGGTAATGACAATAAGAGTTGCATCATGGGCGACTTGGAATGAATGGGTGGATTGCTGGGTTGGAAACTAAAGTGGTGGTGAACAGTTATTGAAGAGGGTCTATGTCATCAAGCAATAGCCTTGAGAACATTATGCAACCATAAGTGAGTGCTGTGGAACCTTCACATTTTGATGGTGGTCACACATTGAATAGCATGAAGTATTTTGTTAGCTATCTCAGTTGTATATTTTTTTTTGTAACATGTATATGGACTTTGAACAAGTAATACGTTTGTAACCCACATATTGACTTTTTTGTTTTTCTGTTCCCTTTTTCCTCCTGATATATCTGTGAATATTAGTTAAGGGAATCATAAGGTAGTGGCCAATTTGATTTCTGTACAGCATGAAAACATGCCTTTGCTGGCTACACAAACGCCCTCAGTACCCATAAAGAACACTCATGTTGTATTTGTCCCCCAACACTAGTAAAAAAATGTGTTGCCACAGTAAAAGAAAATTTCCTTGCAGGCTGCACCAATGCCTCCCCACGTACAAACACTTCTCATGTGACTTTAACACCAGTAATACAATGCCATGCCACAGTATGGAAACATGCCATTCCCTCCCCCATGTAAGAACTTATGTTGGCTTTGCCCTTAATTAGTGTTCAAAATTCCATGCCACATTAGTACAGTCAGTCCCATTGTAGAAATCTCCTTCACATAGCACTCAAGTTGGTGTTGCCCAAAAAAAGGCCAGTACACCATGTTATGCCTCTGCCCAAATAGAGTTCATGCTCCATTGCCCTTCCCTCTTGCATACCCACTGTAAGGGATCGAGTAAGACTTGTACACAGTAACAGGTTTCTGACT
This sequence comes from Ambystoma mexicanum, assembly GCF_040938575.1. Taxonomy (NCBI): domain Eukaryota; kingdom Metazoa; phylum Chordata; class Amphibia; order Caudata; family Ambystomatidae; genus Ambystoma; species Ambystoma mexicanum. Next base: position 1,235,947,392 of record NC_090927.1, on the reverse strand, counting down.
GAAGTAGAAGTTTTATTGTCAAAATAAGAGGGGTTGGGGAAACCCTACATATCCCTAGGTCTGAGGGTTTTTTCCCTGTTTCAACAAAACAAATGAATGTCTATCAGGATGATAATCAAATAAAGCGCCCTCCATCCTGTGTCCAAAGCCCTAACACGATAAACTCAATATAATGTGTAACAGGATATTTCTGTAATCTATACACTTGTAGCTTTTCAAAGTTCCAAACATAAAGGTCTAAAGTGCAGAAAAGGAATAAAGTTCCACCAGGAAAAGCAGTCTTCCCTTGCCCTATGTTTTTTCTGGTCTGCCACCATCTGCTCGGTACTTCTTGTAAAAGTCGGTAATGTTCCATCGTTTCACAGTCCCTCCTTGTCATCCACAATTTCAAGGGGGAAGATTCTTCCGTTCAGTCTCCTTTAGGCATACAGTTCTTTAGAATCTTTCACTCGCTGAATATCAGTTACCCTTAAAGGGGTATAATTCTTCCCTTTTCCATTTCTTATCAGTTTCACAATTTCAAGGAGGGTTTTTTGGACCCCTGAGCTGTCTCAATCCTCTTTCTACCCCTGGTTTACTCTCCTGCCCGGTTATCACAACTTTATCACTTGGGTGCAGGTCCCAGACTTGTACAATGCCTTGTCGCCTTTCCTGTCAGGGCTTTTTATGTCCTATCGTGGGTGAGTGTCTCAGACTAACTTGTTTGCCTGGTTCACTATCCTGACACAGCTTTTCTGCTTTCCATTCACTTTCTTGTATCCCGGAAACAATACTTTTAAAGAGTTGGGTCACCGACCCTTTAACACTGTTGTCTGTGATCATTATTTCACTTCCTTTAGTAAGGCTCTTAACAATGTTTGTATTGGTATCAATGATTTCACTTCCTTTAATTGGGCCCTCTCGTTCTGTGGCTGGATCACAGTATTCGCTCTGAAGCGCCTCAGTAACTCATTCCCTCTGCATGGGCTTACCAGTCTTCACAGGCGTCTTCGGTGTTCCTCAAGTGCAACAGTCTTCCTTGCTCTTGGCCCGCTGACTGGGAGTGTGTTCCGTTAGCCTCTTGGTTCCAGCTTTGCCGTCCTCTGCATTTGGCAGCTTTCCTTGCCCACGACAAGGATGTGAGTTTCTCTCGGCTCGGTGTATCTGCACGCTGTTCTCATCAGTCTCAGTATTGTGTTCTGCAGCCTGCTCGCCTCAGACGTGTCAAACTGTGTCAGAAAGTCAGATGCAGCTGCAGTCTGTCTCGCTTTCTTCAGCTGTATCAATTTTAAATGTCCCACTATGTTTTACCATTTTCCAATGACTAGAACACGGCGTTGGCGTACTGCTTCTGGTCATACTCATTACTCCATCCCTCTTCCTCATCTAAGTATTAGAAAAGGGGGGTGGTGGGAGTACATACAGTTGTTGGCTATGAGAACCTGGGAATTCCCAATCTACATTACAAAAAGCCAAGTACTTATTGTAACTGTTATATGCAACATGTATGTATGTATGTTTGCCTATAATGCACCTTTTAACTAAATAAGCCTTCATAACAGCGCCACGGTGCCCTAGTGCCGTTTGGCGCTTTACAAATTTAAATAAATCCTGTAAAGGCACATAGGTGTCACTACATTAAGCTGAAGGATTACTCCAATTTAGTATTTTTCGGTCTCTCTGCAGTTTGTCCTCCCCTAACTGGTCCTCCCGCAGATAGCCACCACCCCCAGGGTCAGTGGGGTAACTTCTACCTTTCCCTGGCCATGCAAGGGAAGGTTCCCTCTAGAGTACCAGTGACTATATTGCTTTATTCGAGACGGCACACACAAACACACTGAAGCACGCATTCACTGACACACACAAATAAGCACTCATAGATGCACACAAATGGTACAATGTCCTTTCATCGCGGGATGTTTTTTTGCAGGGTTTTTTACAATGAACTTTTTTCTGAAAAAATCAAACTGTCAAGCAGGGCCTCAATGTCTCAGTGGAGTGGATCACCCTCTTATAATTGGCACTCTCATGGTACTCATTGAGGATGTCCGGCACGTACAGGTATCTGTCGTTTTTGTAGAATCATCATAGAATACCAACACACACGGTTTTGTCAGATCTCTAAGACCATGCAGTGTCATTCCAAAATAATATGGAACTACAGAATAAAGTAATGCAGCACCGTACTTCTGTAGGTATGTGATCAAGTGAGACGTGAATCACTAGTACCCCATGACTGGGAATACATACATAAACATCTCTCCCTGCATGTAAACTTTTACATGCATTGTGTTGCTTGCAATATACATCTCTTCTTGCATGTAAATTTATACACGCATTGTGTTTCTGGCAATATACTCGTGCACGTGTATTCTCAATAAGCATCTTTGCACAGTGCGGCAGTTTGTGTCCTTCGCAAGAACTTGACAAATTGGCTAAGTGCCACTTAGTAATTGAGGTGTGTACAAACAGTAGGACACGAAATGAAGTGGTTCCTGATGTCTTTTATTGACCATTGGCATCATATACAATCCTAAATGCGGCACCGCAATACTGTAAATAGATGACCACACGATTGCGTGATAAAGAAGCCCTTTTGCGTGAATTAGGCATCCAGATATATAAATATGCAAAACTCCATCAGGGACACACTTTCACAAGCTGAGGTGTTCTCACTCTAAATACGTACAATATCACGGAATGTTAAGATACAAACCGAAGTATTCAGACTTGGCATTCACGCCCCCAGTGACGTGTTATTCCAACTCACGTGACTGGTGCGTTCTTTCCGTGTCACTGTGTAATCACGTGACCCATAACTAGATTGTCTTAAGACCGCCCCGAATAGGCATTCGGTCTTCACCAGGCAGTGACAGTAGTCCATGCCAGCTTCACGGTCGTTGGGAAGTTCGCTTTTCTTTCTTTCAACGCTTGTGTTGGAAAGTAGTAGTTGGACGGAACCACCATCTCAGTCCACTTCTTGAAAGAAATCTGGCCACTTACCGGGCCCTTTTTAACTAAAACATGTTCTCCCTTTGTAGTGATTGACTCACATCAGCCCTACGAATAATAAAAAACTCCTTGAAAGCTATGATTAATTTTCACAACTCATTAATTTGATTCATGGGCGCTTCTAGAATTGCACGTAAGTTTATTAGTAACTGTAGTGCATTTTGGGTCCAACTGTCTAAAATCATTTATACAGAATCTTAGTTTACAGAATCGTTCCTTATGCACGTAGATGAAAATGCAGATTTTTTTTTTGAATATTGCACCAGTTACCTACAACTGGCCTCGAACATAAATATAAAAGTAAGTCTGTGGTAATATTTCTTGCCTTGTGCAACAGTCATAGACATCCTTTGGAAACAAACCAACAGCACAAATGGCCATTGCAGATATCCCAAATTGGAGCAGGGCCGAGCCACTCATAATCGTATGTTTGGCCTTGTACAGATGATTGCTAAATCTGCCAAAAGTGACATTTTCCTGAGCGACCCATTGTGACTATTCTGTCAAATGTAAGTTTGATCTTTTCCCTCTGCATTTTAATGATTGCTCAGAAAATGTAGATGCAGCAACAGCCTTGACACTTGGCCCTCTAGATTTCTATTAATAGCACAGATTATGCTAATTGTCATAACTGCGGGAGCGCTTAGATTAGTTCCTTATTGCTACCCACTGTCACTGTGTGAATGTATATAGGACACAAAATTAGTTAGAAACTGCAGTCAATAAAGATTGTTTTCTTACTCTACCAGTACCACGCCAATTAAGAAAGAACATGTTTTGTCTCTACCTAGTGTAGTAGTTTGAACTTTTGTTTATTTGTAAAGCGCACCAGGCCCATGGGCAAATGGGTGCATACTCTTAAATACAGGTTACACAAAGTATTTTATGTATGTGTAGAATCATGTAATATTTAGAAATAGAATATATAGGTTTAAATGCCAGAGATGGTTGTTATAAAGTACTAGTAATTGTACGAAGTGTAACCCCCTACGACTTCTGATATCTCCATGTTTTCTAGATTAATTTCTCACGAACATTCACCATGGGTAAAAAAGAATAATCGTGTGATTGTGAAGAAATCATTGTCCTGAAGATGGCCTTAAACTGTTGAGCTAAACGACACTAGGGATAGTGTCCACAATACTTGAGCAGGCTGAAACATGTTGATTATCCAAGATAGCCACAGAAAATAATTTGGGGTTCTTCCTTTTTCTTTGCAAATGTTACTTGAGTTTGTTGTATTGTATTTTTTGTGATTCACTCTTGGTATTGTTAAAATTACTTTCGCCCTGTTTTCTAAGTGTTGTGACGTTGCACCGCTTTTTTTGTCCTTTTTATCAGTGTCAATCATGACAAAACTATGTCAAACTCTGCTTTTGATGTCTCTTAAGAAGTTTTAAGTAATACGATGAGAATTTAATAAACCATGTTTTTTACATAAGTATAGTGTGTACTCAACCCGTATTCCACATGAAGAATGTGGTGATCTTTACCACATGTTAATGTACGTTCTATTGGCAAAGAAGCGTAAAGAGGGGTGATGGGTCTCACTTGTGTTTATATCCGTTTTGACACAGACAGATAATCACTTTGGACATCCTGACAAAGACTATCCTTCGTTTAGGTAGGGAAATTCCACCTTTGTATAGGGCAGGTTGGGCCTTTTTACATCACTCCTTTTGATTAAATAAAAGCACAAAGAGAACATGAATCCAGTTGTCTGCTTCACAATGCCATGACAATGCACCGATTGCTACTGCTTAGCATGCTCTGGGATGGGATGACACTAAACGGATCCTTCCTTCAGTCACACATACATGCATTTATTGTGACACACGCACACAAACTCTAACATCATAGACTCACAACAGCTACAGCCTGCAGCTCCTCACTCAACTTTTGCATTTGCACACACATCAGACACTCACATTACGTCACACACAGGTGTGCATTCGCACACGCCACAGCTATGCAGCCTACAGTCCCTCATTCAACTTTTACATGTGGACAAAGACCCCTTTCAGACACTCACGCCACACATTACATAAACGCGCACGCGGCGGCAGCAGCACGCCCTGCAACTACACAGCCTATAGTTTCTCACTTTTACATGCGACCTGGAACGCTGCCGGATGTGGAATTTCGAATTTGAATAACTAAAATCTCTTTTGGACTTTGGACTAACTATCTTGGTGAACGCTGTTTTACTTATTTAATATCTGCTGCATACAACATTCTAGCACTTAAAAGTGATATATAAACAGATTTCCTTTTTACCTGTAGGCTCCGCCCACACTTGAGGAGACTACTTAACACCGAGGCTGCACGCCATCTGCAAGTAGCCTGTTGTGCCTGGGAGGCCACTGGCACTGGTATGTTTTTCGTGTCGAGCTTCGAGTGTTATATATGGCCGGTATACATGGCGTTCACCAGCTGTGTAGAGGTATGCTAATTGAGTGCAGTGTTTGTGTCTCTGAAGTGTGTATTAGCGCATACCTGTGGTAGTAACAGAAAGGAGTATCACGAGATCTAATAAAAATACTGTGTGTGTGCGCCGCTTATAATGGCAACTGCAAATAGTAAACTTTACTATTTGCAGTTGCCATTATAAGCGGCGCACACACAACTGATTCGAAAATCATTACCAGCCTCCAAAATACTGACGAGACGTGCTAGTATGGCGCTTGCCATTGGGACCTCACTGCCTGGGAAAGAGGGGTGGGGGCGGGGGGTCTGACACAAACGAAGATCTTATAGAATGTGCCCAGACATGCTCATTGGATGGCAGCAGCGATCAATATTTAAGTAATGCCTACTTTCCCGAATCTTCAGTGCCTTTATGAGGGCGAGGTAACAACGGGACCCAACATACATTCCAATATCGACCTAAATTCAAGTTTTATGTTGGCCAACAATCCGTCAATATTTAGTACAGGGGAAAACGCTCTCATGGGTTTAACACAGCATTTAGAAACAATCAATGAAGAGTGTGGCAGTCAACACAATAAAAGGGAGAGCGACTCAGTTGAAAAAGGTCTCGCAAGTGTGAATGGTCTCATGTTTATAGAACTAAAACATTCTTGGTTACTAAATGAAATGGTCTTGGCCCTAACGGCCCTGCCTGATCTCTGCCGCATGATGATGAATGAGTGGGACACATCATGTAGGAATAATACATTTAATAAAGAAAATTCCCAAAACTTTGCCCTCCCTTCCCAGGCAACAGCATAACAGACACAGGACTCGGAGTGATCCTATCCTGGTTCAGGAGGATGTCCACTGTTCCAAGGGAAGGGAGAATTCTGTGAGCAAAGAAAGTTGTTGAAACAAACGTCAGAAAAAAAGGCAAAAAGGGTACAAAAAATATGTCCCTGAAAATGGGATTTAATACGAGCTCTCGTAAGTTCATGAGGCATAGACTTGTGTTGACCCTGTGGAGTACCAAAAAAAGATGCAACAAAACAGGGTCCCCCAAAAAAACTAGCGAACTTGCCAACTGCCCCATATGTCTTCGCTTATAGTGGAACCAGAGTTCAATATCCAAAAAGGAGTACATTGATGGGCCAAAGCCCTAAAACATGAAGAGGTTACAGACAGAATAGAGAGGAACCTAAGACTCATGGAGAGGGGGTGGCTGATATATTTGACATATTTAAAAAACCTGATGTTTAGTCACGTGAGAATACTCCCGCCTCTGTGGGACCCATACTACCCTCTGTATCAACCCTCCGAAAAAAGGCCTGTCAGTAATCTGTCTGGATGATTTGCAATCTGCTAATGGTTCTAATATGGACACGGCCAACGTGGAAAGTATGGGACAGTTGGAGGCTGCTGACAGCAGTAAAGCTGTCCAAAAAGTGAAACGCACCAGTCACTCCTGACATAAAGCTTGGTACGGAAGCGACATGGAAAGGGCTTACAGAACAATCTCTATCCAAAATGATTGAAAACATTTTGCAGAAGAAAAAGTTAAATGTGAATAATGACATGATGATGAAAAAGCCTCCCCTCCACACACAGGAAAAGGTTAATCATGGCATAATTCGATCTCGGGGGCCACACATGATGCATGGGGATGGGGTACTTCAAATTCATACCAAGCAGAGGATATATCAAAAGATGTGTGTATATATATATATATATATATATATATATATATATATATATATATATATATATAAACCCAGTAATCCTACATACACTGAGGAGCCACCAGTGCATCTTGGGGCTACTGCATTTTCTAATGAGCCTAGTTTAGTCATGTACTATGTATCTGAGGGAGGCGGACCAAGAGCCTTGAATAGACCATTTATCTTAAGCATGTTTAGCGAAATTCAAGAATTAAGTCTCATAACATCCTCAGACATACAATTAGTGGATTTCATACATAATTACCGCTTCGATTATGTGCGGTTAATTATCAAATCGCCACTGGTACGTGCAATCTTGAAAGAAGTAGGCACACTTAAAAAAAAAAAAAAAAAAAAAAGGATTTGATATTGTCCCCTTCGTAGTCTTGCCTCCCAACAATCGACCAAATTTAAACTATGGGAAAACTGAAGTTGGGGAATGTAAGTCAAATGCAATAATCCTGTTAATAAACAAAGGGGTGCAGGTGATAGAACTAAGCTAAATCCTGCATAAAAGGTATGCAGGAATGGTGCCGGCTTCCACTTTCTCTACGTGAGTCTATAGAGCAATTAAAACAGACACCAAAATCCCTTTAGCACAGAGCCACTTCTCAGTTGCCTCATGGAATACCAGGGGCTTTAAACATCTGCTGCATGGCACTCCTGAAAGTGATATACTGTACAACTGACTTTATACTGTTGCAGGAAACCTGGGTTACAAACATTCTGTATATGGATGGGTACAACACAATTTGTCTACCAGCAAAAAAAAATCTCGTGGTAGACCAAGTGGTGGCCTGGCACTTGCATACAAAAATGATGATTTAAACTTGAGGCCAATTCCTTTGTGAAGGATTGTACGATTTGCGCCAGTTTCCAGCTGGCAACTAAAAATGGCAATGCTGACATTCTGATGTTTATAGTCTACTGGAATATATGCTCAGTGAGTGCGTGTTCCTTGGAAGAGTACTTTGAGTGTCTGAATATAGTGATTGGAGATTGGCGAGATTCATACCCTCAGGAATTCTTACTACTTGCCGGAGACTTAAATGCGGAGTGTCTCTTATCAAAAGATGAAAAGTGCAGATGAGTCGTGCTAATGTGCCAATTATTCAAAATAAGACAGAGGTTGTCAATGGTTGGATTTCTGAAGGAGCTGGGGTTTGGAACCAATATTTAATATCTTACCTACATGGTCTGCCCGTGGATCCAGCTCGATTATAGATTACATCTTTGTTGGTGTCCACGATTCATTGTTCTTTCAGAACTACAGAATTCTGAGCAATATGCATAGTGATCATGCCTTACTAAGGCTTGATCTGCCTTAGGCCAAGGCTGGTGATGTTACATACTTTACAATGCAAATTGATAAGCGTACCTATGCACAAATCATAAAAAATGCAAAAGCGAATCTTAGAAAAGTTATTCGGTGCATTAAAAAAACATACATGGGAGAACTGGATAGGTCAAAAATCAAACTATGTAAAGAATCATACAAAAATTGGATTAAAAGTATCAAAGGTACAAATGCCCAAAATTATGGTGAGTCCATGATTAGTGCGATGAGGGGAACAAACTCCCGCAGGTTTTGGTCACTACTAAACAGTATTCAGACTTCACAACCACAACTCCAAATGAATCTGATAGACTCTTTTAGAATGGTCGGCTTACTTTGGATCCCTATAAAGGAACCCGGATGCTGTATGGGTACAAGAGGGAATTTTAGAAGCAGGGTGGTCCTTGGATATATCTATTCCTAATATTAAAAGAACTATTAAGAAAGTTAAATCAACCTCTACCCCGGGACCCAACTATCTGTCTTTTGCTAAACTTAAAAGCCATGTTGACATGTGGTCAAAACTGCTGCACATACTCTTTAGGGATATCTGTGATAAAAGAAAAATACACGTATCATGGAAAATATCTTATTTATTGCTACTCTTCAAAAAAGGTAATGGATTATGTCCCAAAAATTACCTGCCAATTACGCTAATGAATGTTGAATCAAAGATCTTTGCAGCCATCATATTGGATAAACTTAATACGTGGATTGATGAAAAATCCATGCTTGATCAGACAGGTTTTCGCAAATCAATTGGGATTGATGCAGGTGGGCTCCTGGTTGCGCAATTACTGAGTCTAATTAAATAAAAATCTCTAAAACATCTGTATATCGCGTTGATGGATTTGACCTCGGCGTTCGACCTTCTTGACAGACCAACATTGTGGAAAACACTGTCCTCGCTAGGTACTGAAAGAGGGCTTCTGGATGTAATTATCCATCTTTATTCAGATGCAAGTATGAAGGTAGGCTGAACAACAAAGGTCTGTTATCCAACTCGATAGCAACTGGCAATGGTTTGAAGCAAGGGTGCAGGCTGGCAGCCACCCTCTTTAATCTTTAATTTTCAGAAGCAGGTAAGACCTTAAATGCAAGTGGCCTCATTGGACCCAAGGTAGGAGTCGTCTTCAGGTGGGTCGCATATGCGGATGGTTTTTATTAATGGATTGCACAAAAACAGGTCTTCAGAGACTGATTAAAGATTTTGGTAGCTTTATAGATGAAAGAAAGTTATCAATCCCAGTAAAACTACTATTTTTCAATCTGGTTGTAAAAGTGTGACTCCCTTCTCTTCCTGGCATTGCAGTGGTGCTAAAATTAAGTCCAACAGTATTACGATTTTTAGGTTATGTTTTTGTTAGTAATTGAAGTGTTCTAACGAAAAATAACTTGATACTAAAAGCGAAAGAAGCACTGAATCAAATAAGGGCAATTGAAAGGAAATTGGGAAAATTCACACTTGCGCCATGTATCGAATACTACAAGTTAAAAGTAATTCCTAGATTAATTTACGGGATGGAATTCTTTCCTGTAACAATAATCCCTTTACTACGGCAATTGGAAGGTATGATGTGGTGAAGAATACTATTCTATATCCCCAATTAGTACCTGGCAAGGGCGCACTCTAATGAAAGAGCCATTCTGATTGGCCCTTGCCGAGTCATTACCAGGCTGTGGCAACCCCTCAGCCAATGAGGATGCTCGAAGCGGGGCCATCCGCGCTCCGAGCCTCCTCACGGCTGAGAGGCTGCCTTGCCCCGCGCCGGGAACTCGGGTAAGGCTTTGGCTTTTTTTTCTCCCTCCCTCCTCACCCCACTTACCTTGTATCCCTTGTCCCCAGTGGGGGACGATGGCAGCCTCCTGCCGTGTGGAGACGGAGCGGGGCGTTTCGGGACAAAAAAAAGCTGTGTCCCGGTCACGCAGTTTTTGCAGGCTGGGGTACTAATAGCTATATGGTCCCCGCGGTGGGGGCATTACCTGAGTCGGTAATGCCCCCGCTGCTCGGGGCATATTAAGTGTATACCTCCTAGAGGTGATTCGCTATGAATTGGGCTTATATTCACTCGCCAGAATTATGTACAACAAAAAACTATCTCTATTAAGGAAATGTTTGATTGCGGAGAATGACTCATTATATTATATGAAAGGCAACTCTAAGGACAACTTTATGTACAAACTGAAAATGTGCACAACTTGAAAATGTGCTGCGAGGAAAAAATTGTTAGATCTTGGGTTGTCACTTCCAACTTTACTAAGAAATCCAGTAAAAGTCAAAGATTGTAAAAGCCTTTGACTGGTTGGAAAATAATGTAATTGTGTTGCACTCCAAACTCCGAATGTATCTCATTTTGGAAATTTTCTCCAAAACCTGAAAGAATATCTTGTGAAATATCCGTCAAGAGAATTTAGAAATCAAATCATGCATTTTTAGACTTAATGTCTTGAATACGAATGAAATACTAACTATTTGTGGAAAATCTATTAGGGGAAACAATGAATGCAGGTTCTGCAATCAGGCTGGTGTGACGGAATCTCTGAAACATTTACTAATAGGCTGCCCTAATCTATTGCACAAAATAATAGATAGCTTTGCGAAGTTCGTAAATGATACATCAAATGTTGACAGTGATGAACATTGGCATGAAATGCTTCATGGAAAATCTCTAGCACTGAAAGTGATTGAGTTTTTACAAAAAGTTTGTTCTTACATGAATCCAGTAAGGAGATCAATAGTTACAAGACTAAAAGGTGTAAGGTACGTATGTAGAAGGGTCCGTCAAAGCTCTATTATTTCAATAGCAGTGCCTGGTGAAATATTATGCATATGTATAGAAATTGGTTGCCTGTGGTAAAGCTCATTATTTGTAATAGAAGTATTGGTGCAGCTTCATCTAATTGTAAATAGTAAGTTTTATAGTTTAGTTAGATTTGTTGTGTTAAGAGGAATAATTGTATTATTGAAATGTTTTTATTGCTGTATGTTATACATTTTGTATTCGAAATTTTGTAAAGGTTTGTACAAAAGAAATGATAAAAAGTTTCTCTGCTTTTACATACGTACTGTAAAGGGAGGCATGATATGACAAGTGAAGACGAGAGATGCAAGGTTCAAGGGTATTTATTGAACTTGGGTTGGAAAAACTCCTATATGGCCCTATATCTAAAGATGTGAACAGCATCAAATAATAAATAAAACTGTCCTAGTCATGTCTGTCAAAATAAAGTGGCCTATACTAAAACCTATGGCCGGCCCTTTTTCTCATACAAAGTGTGTAAAGGGGAATATGTATGCAAAGGCAAACCAGTGTTATAACATAGGATCAAAGTGGCTGAGTCAGCTCTCCTCCCCACATTGGACAGCACAGAGAAAGGCAGTCCCAGTGGACGGGATGACATACTCTGGGTCAGGTTCTCTAAACAAAGCCACTTCAAAAAAGTGATTCGAGGGCTGCCTGGCCTTCCACAAAGTCACTTATTCCAGCGTTCAAAAGGTTATTTCACAGTTCAACCAAAAAGTTCACGCAGGTCTCCCTCAGAGCTCGGACCTCGCAATCGCAGCACTTGCAGGGGTTTCCTTTGCCAAGCTTTATTCATTCGTTAGGGGTTCCCTTCTCTAACTTATTTCATGTTCCAGGTCTCTGTCATGCTCGAACCTTTATCCGATGTCTTAGATTTTCGAATGTGCAAGGCTTTTCCATAAACCTCTGTAGAAACACTTCGGCTTTGACTTCAGCGCTCACTCTTATTTGCCCCAGTGTCTTTTGGTCTTGGTAGTTCAGCACCATAAACACAAATGTTCATAGAAATGTATACTCGCTGGAAGGCTTAACGGGTTTCAGGTGGGAATGATTGAAAAGGGAGGCCTGACCTTGCCTGGCATCATTGGAGACAAAATGGCGACTGTCCATAGTAACCCCTGGGGCATTGGCTTCTATGGGCCATCTTCATAGCTCCCTTTCGCCGCCTTTGTCCCAATGGTTTGGTAAATGGCAAGGCATAAAATAAGCGGTATCACATCGCATTTTGCGATACAATACTCCCGATTTGCTTTTTATTTCAATAATCATGTTGCACAAACTGCGACATGATTTCTAGAAGGAGGTTTCATGTTTACTTAGCCTGGCCTGTGCTGTGCTTGTGGTGCAGAGCACACAGGCGAGAGTCTCCGGGGCTGCAAGACATGCACAGAGGAGCCCATGTGCAGAGGCCAGAGAACGGAAGGGACAGCTCAAGTCACAGCTCGGCTGCCCAGCCATCGTGGATGCCGTGGGTAAGTAATGAAGATCCCTGGGTTGTAGGCTGTGTGATTAGTGCAGGGGGCTGGTCTTCCTAATGTTCTTTGAAGCGTGGCCTGCAGTGATTTGTTGCCGTCCCATGCTTCTAAGTACATTTCAGAACGTCTTATCAGGCTGTTTAATCAGTGCAGGGCTCCCACGGACCCTGCACTGATAAAACAGCCTGCAGGCATATTTCCTTCCAATGTTCTTTGAAGCACGGTACTACAGTCATTTGCTGCCTTTCCGTGTTTCAAAAAACATTTAGAAAGCCTTGGGCTGTGTTAGTGAGGGGCTCACACTGCCACAGCACTGATAACACTGCCTGTAGGAAGGGGAAAATTCAGCATTGCAAGAGATGAGGGGGGGGGGGGGCGAGCAATGGAAAAAGTCCTGCTACTTTCCCCGCAAATGCAGTGCGCACAATTCCATAGGGTTTCATTCTGGCCCACACACTGCTGCTAGTGGTAGATGGCATTTTAACACATACAAAAAAAAACTGCAGAATCATTACAGATGCAGGAAAAGCATCTATTAGAGCTCTGTTAAAGCGCTCTCGTGCAAAATACATGCAAACCTTGGAATTTGCATGTGGATTGCACCAGCAGAAATTACTTTACAGAAATGGACATTGCAAGAAGCATCAGTCTTTGATACTTGGAGGCACCAAGGAAGCGACTTTAGAATAAGTTGCCATAAGTAAGCCAAGTGGAAAATAACTGGTGCAAAATACCTAAATTGCACTACTGTTATTTATGGAGCAACTCTTATCAGGTTTATTTATTTTTTTCCAAACAGGTTTTTATTGGTTTTCAACAAGCAAGTTATACATTATGGCCTGTGCAATGAGGGTGCTTCAGTCCGCACTGTCTCGCTTGAAAAGAAATAAACATAAAACATAAACAATCACTGTAGGTCAGTGGGGAAGGTGTCACTGCGTGGGGAGGCCTTGATTCGGTGGGAGTGCCCTCCTCGAGGTCCCGCTTCGGGTTAAGGGCTCCTGGAAGTTGATGCTGCTTCAAGATCCTGTTGGGTAAGGGGAGAAGGACCCCTCCGGTTCCGGGGATTCACTGTTTCGCCTCTGCTTTTGTTAGCGGGAGTTGATCTCCCCAGGAGGGTCTTCCCGACAGCTCTTCTGTATTTTCTTTCAATCATATTTGTCCAACCACCGTAGAGAGGGGGGTTGTCGGGCCAGGCCTGGTTATGTCTGTGCGTAGTCTAGGAAGGGAGACCCAAGTATGGAGGAATTTGTCTCTGTTCCCAAACCTGAGTGCAGTGATTTTTTTCGGCCGCTATTATGTCCCAGCATTTAGTCAACCACATTTGGACCGATGGGCCCTCCGGGTTTTTCCAGAGCCTTGCCACTGAGATCTTGGCGGCAGTCAGCAGGTGGGAGCAAAGTTCTGCTCTGTGGCATGAACGAGGGAATTGGCCTTCACCGCTTGCACCTAGTAGTACGATACCTGGGTCCAAAGGGATTGACAGGCCCGTGATCGTTTTGATTTGTGGTAGCACTGCTTTCCAAAATTGAGTCGCCTTGGGGCATGTCCAGAGCAGGTGGTATAGTGTCTTTGTCTGGGCACCCTCCAGCACGACGGTGGGATCGCCGGGTTGCATTTGTTGAGCGATTCTGGGGTTCGGTACCACCTGTAGCATACCTTGAATGCTCCCTCCTTATTGGACACACATTTCGAGCTTCTATTTGCTCTTGTCCAGATCTGGTCCCATTCTTCCGGTTCGATGGGTCTCCCGATGTGTCTCTCCCGTTTGAGCATGTGCGGTTCCTTGCGGGTCGGGTCGGTTCTATCTAGGATCTTGTAGAGGGTAGAATTCTTGCCTTTAAGGGGAGGCGATGTGAGGGTTTGCTCCAGGGCTGTCGGGTCTCTGCTTCCGAGGTTTTTCATGCTCCTGCTGGAGAGCCAGTGTCGAAGTTGGGTGTATCTGAACCTCTCGTTTTCAGTAACCTTGAATTTTGCCTTGCAGGCCTCGAAGTCCAGGGGGGTTTCCCTCCTCGAAAAAGTCTTGCACTCTCTCCAGTCCTCCCTCCCCTTTGAGAAGTGCTTGGGGATGATGCCCGGTGAAAATTCCGGATTCGCCCAGATCGGGGTGAGTGGGCCTGTTGTGCTGCGGACTCTCCATAGCCGCGCCGCCTTCTTCCAGTGTGCCGCCGTGTTTTCGGTTGCTGAGAGAGGCCACCTGTCTACCTGGACAATGAAGCCTTTCATATGTGGTAGTGCGTTTATCGGGACTGGACTCCAGGCCTCCTCCAGCTCCAGCCAACAGGGCTTAGGCGAGGCAGGAGGCCAGGCAAATGCATGCGTGAGCTGGGCAGCTAGGATATATCTGGCAACGTCCGGTGCTCCCAGTCCCCCCACCGCCCGACCACGCAGCATGAGTTTCCTTGGAATACGTGGTTGTTTCCCTTCCCAGATGTATCTCATGATGCTCCTTCGTAGTTAGTGTCGCCTGCTTCGGGATAGCAGTTGGTAGGGCTGTGCAATGGTATAGCAATCTTGGAATGAGGTTCATTTTCAGAGCCGTAATTCTTCCGAACCAGGAGATCTCCTGTTTCTGCCAGCGTAGTAGATCGCTCTTGAGTACTTTAAACAGCGGCGGGAAGTTAGCTTTGTATAGTCTGTGGGGTGTGCTTGGCAGCTGGACCCTTAGGTATGATAGGTACTCTTCCGCCCAGGGTATGCGATATTAGTTTTCCAGGTCTGTGGTCAGAGGCCGGGGGAGGTTGATGCCCAGCGCCGATGACTTAGACCGGTTGACCTTGAACCCTGATGCTTCCACAAATTCTTTCAGTTCCGTCCACAGAGCTTTCATAGATTCCTTGGGATTGGTTAGTGATAAGAGGACATTGTCAGCATATAAGGCGGCTTTGTATATTTGGGATTTGATTCAGGCCTTGGATTGCTGCGTTTTGCCGTACTCTGCTTGCGAACGGCTCCATGGAGAGGGCAAAGATCAATGGGGAGAAGGGACATCCTTGCCTTGTGCCTCTTGTGATGTGAATTGTGTCGGATTTGGTTCCGTTGATTCTCAGTCTGGTGGATGGATGCTGGGAGTTAGATAGTGACCATTTTATGAAGTTGGGGCCGAATCCATAGTGCTTTAATGATTTTTGTATACAGCCCCAGTCAAGCATGTCAAAAGCTTTAAGAGCGTCTAGCGAGAGCACCATCAACTCCTGACCCTTCCTGCTGGCTGATTCGATAACGTTTATAGTTATGTTGTCGTGGGTGCGGCGGCCAGGGATGAATCCCGTTTGGTTAGGGTTTATGATGTCTGGGAGTAGGGGAGCCAGTCTGTTAGCTAGAATTTTGGCAAAGATTTTAGTGTCATAATTCAGGAGTGTAATGAGTCTGTACGAGGCACAAAGGCTCCGGTCCCTGCCAGGTTTTAAAAGCAGCACCGTTAGCGACTCTTCCATCGAGGGGTTGGTCGTCCCTGACGAGAGGAAGGAGTTGAAAAGGATTGCCAGTTGGGGGGGCGAGTATGAATGAGAACTTCTTAAAAAATGGGGCTGTGAGCCCATCCGGACCAGGCGTTGAGTTTTTCAATTTTGCTATAACCTCACTCACTTCTTCTGACGAGATCGGGGCTTCAAGGGCTGCCAGTTGTGGTTGTGGGTCGCCTGACTGTACCCCAGCTAGGTATCTTAAATGTGCTTCTGCTGCCGTGGGGGAACCCGACATGATTGCTCTGTGGTGTGCCATCATGATCATCTTCTCTGGGTTGGCGTAGTGCGGTGTTCCTTATGCGTCTTGGAGGCATTGGATGGAGTTCCTCGAGTGCAGCTTTTTCAATTTGTGGACCAGGAGACGGTTTGCTTTGTTGCTGTGCACATAGTAGAATTGCTTGGTGTATGTTAGTGCTCTGGCCGCCTTGTCTGCTAGGTGCATTTCTAGGGAACGTTTTGCTTTCTGGAGGGTGCGACTCGCTTTCTTGTTCTGACCCTGTTTCAGGATACGTTCCGCCTCAGATACCTCAGCTTCGAGTTTGTCCTGCTGTAGTTTGCGTAGACGTCGTAGCCTGGCCGTGCAATCGTTAGACGTATCCCTGATCACTGGTTTCATGGCGTCCCAGATCGTGGAAATCGCTGTCTTTGGTGGTATTCTCCTTGAAGTAGTTCAGTGCTTCCGCCATTTCCGTTCTGATCGCTATGTCTGTCAAGATCTGATCTTGCAGTTTCCATTGTCGCTGGGTCGGCTCGGGAAAGCTCTGAACCCTTAATTTCATTATGACCGGAGCGTGGTTCGAAAGGGCTCTGAGACCTATTTGGATGGTTTCCATGCAAGGAATGAGAGAACTGGAGAGAAGCAGGAGATTGATCCTTGAGTGTCCCAGATGGGCATGGGAGAAGAACGTGTAATCCCTAGTTCCCATGTTGGCCCACCTCCAAACATCTATGGAGTCGGTTTCCCTCAAGAACTCTGCCATAGCGAGAGCTTTGCCGAAGTCGTCGTTGGATGGAGGGAGTGTTTTATCCAGGTTAGGATCTGGGGTGAAGTCACCCCTATGAGCAGCTGACCTTCAGTGAAGGTTGAAAGTATGGGAAGCAGGTTGCGAAGGAATAGGCTTTGCGCTGTGTTCGGACAGTATATGGCTGCTATGGTGATGGGAAGCTCTACCAGCCGGCCTTTTAGAAGAATGTACCGCCCCTCTGGATCTCTCTTGATTGTGATATTCGTTAAAGGGACGTCTCGGCTTATCAAGATGGCCACTCCTCTTTTCTTGAGGCCTGCAGAGGCAAATAAGCGTTTTGTGTAGTGTCGGAAAGCGATGCGGCTCTCGTCTGTCCTGAGGAGGTGAGTCTCCTGGAGGCATATAATATCAGGAGCCAGCTGGGAAAGCCTGTGCTCTACGGATTTCCTCTTCCGAGGGGCATTCAGGATAATTAGTCGATGGGTTGGTATGTGGCTTTCCCTTGCTTCCGTCCGACTGCCAGGTTGCGGTCTCCCCCTCCCATGTCGCTTGCGCCCTGCCCTCTGGTTCGCCCTTTCCTTCAGCTATCTTAGATCCAGCTCCCCTCTTCCCTCTGACCATGGTTAACAAACAAAAGAAACTAGAACCAAACTTAGAACCGGTGTCGGTATCCAGACCGGCCTTCTACCAACAGGGCTGTCGGCTGGGCCATAGCTACCAGCTAGTTGAGACCCTAGGGCCTCGTGCATTGTCGGTGAGAATGTAACAGTGCGAGGTGGCTTGTGGATCGTCGTGTCGGCCAGGGGAGGCCCTGGGCTCGGCCTTCGCTGAGTTCCCTACTCCTCAGTGGGGCTTTCAGTGGATAGCGAGGGGGTGGCTTCAGTGGTTGTTAATGTTCTTCCCCTTGGCGGGCGGACCCCGCATCCTGCGACGCCTCTCCGCTCGGGACCATGAGCGGAGCGACTCTGTTAGTTCCCTCGGGTGAGTGGCTCGCGCACCCGGTGGCCTCCCCTTCCGCCTCCGGGTTCATGAATAGTTCTGCTTCTCGTGGAGACGGGATTTGACGGATTTTCCCTTCCCAGGTGAAGGCGAGGCCTGAGGGGAAGCTCCAGCGGTAGGTTATCCTGTGATCGCGTAGCCAGTCAGTCATGGGTTTGAGAGCTCTTCGTTTTGCTAATGTCCCTGCTGCCAAATCTTGAAAAAGGGATATCTCCGAGTCCTGGAAGTGGATGTGACCCATGGCCCTGGCTTCTTGCATTATCTCCTCCTTGAGCTTGTAGAAGTGGACTCTGACCAGCACATCAGCTGAGCCATTAGGATTTTGCCTAGGTCTGGTTCTATGCACCGGGTCAAGCTCCAGGGGAGCGTCATCTGGAAGGGTGATGATGTGGCGGAGGAGATCGGCTATGTAAAATGGGAGGTCTTTCTCCGGGATCGCCAGTGGAATGCCCCGAATCCTGATATTATTTTGTCTAGAGCGGTTTTCTGCATCTTCTTGTTTGGTTTCGAGTGCCTCACATCTGCACTCCAGGGCTCTGATTCTGACAGCTCCCTCTCCGATCTCAGTTCTGTTCAGAGTGTTTCAATTTCCTCGGTTCTTGACTCAATCTCCCCCACACTCTTGTCCAGTCGAGCAATTTGGGTTTTTACTACTTCTGTCCCCTTTTGGAACTCTCTGGGGAGGGCTGATAAGAGATCGTGCAAGTCAGCTTCAGTGACAGATTGTGAGGCCATAGTTGTTTGGCCCTCGGGGGGGGGGGGGGGAGGGGAGGGTGGCATTTCCCATTCCACCCTCGCTGCGCTCGCTCTTCTTGCTTTTCTCTCCCCCCAACGGCATATTCAGCAGCATGGAGATGTCCGCTTGCTTCCTTGATTTATTCGATATATAGACATCGCTGTGCCGGGCGACCCCGTCCCCAGAAACTCTCACTCAGTCTTGTACCCCGAGAGGGGGAGGGATGGCTAACTCGGGAGCTAAAGATCGCTCCCTGGGATCTTGCTGTGGAGAGAGATTTTCTGCCAGTTTCGGGCCCCAGAACCCCGGTTGGACACCTAAAACTGCAGAGCGTCCAGGTGAGTCGGGTCTCACTTGGGGGCCAGGTTAGAGCTCGGCAGCAGCTTGCTGCCCTGGACCCAGATCTTTTAGTGTAGGAGCCGGGCCGGTCTCGAGCGGGGATCCGTGGGTGCCTCCCCAGTTCTTGGAGTCTGTCGGGGGTGTCCCACAGGGAGTGGTACGGCAGGTGCCGCCTTACCTTGATCTACGCTGGTTGTGGGACCAAGGTACTACCCCCGAGAGGAGCCGTGGGGGGGTGGATTCGTACCAGAGCGTGGCTGGCTACGGGTAGGGGGGAGGGCTGTGGCCGGGATCCCCCTGAGTTCCAGGGGCCGGTCCGGGTGTAGAGTTGGGCTTCGGGGCTCCAGCTGGCTAGCTTGCACTGGGCATGGACCTGTTAGCCCTCCAGGCTTCAATCCAGGGAGTCGGAGAGGGGGTGGAGGCTTGGCAGCTCCCCCAGAAGAAGAGTTCGGGTCTGGAGCTGGTGTGGGGCGAAAGATTTTTGAAGGGGGACCCCCCCCCCCGGGTCCAGGAGGTCAGCTTATGTTGCCTGGGATGACGCCGTGCTCTTCTCCGCACCCAAGCCCAGGGGCCTGCAGCTCCCGTCGAGATGAGACCAGACGAAGGCTTGAGAGCGGGACTCCAGTGAGCCTCCCCCGGGAAGGCTCCGAGGCCGAAACCCGCGCACCAGCGGGGGGGGGATGCAGGTAAGAGTCGGGAGACGGGTCCACCGGCGGAGGCCCCCAGACCCCGGCCCCCCTCCACTAAGGCTTGCAGGGAGGATCACCACTCTGTTGGTTCGTAGGGGGGAGGGGGGACGCCACCAGGCTCCGGGAGAGCGCCGCCCGCCTGGGGAAGCCCCGGCTTGCTGCTCCGTGGGAGACTGGCGATGGTCCAGCGTGCCTGGTGCCGGGCCTGAAGCCCCGCTGCCCCAAACCTCTGTGTCAGGCTCGGTTCGGGCCGCTCCAGCGGGTTTATGCAGAGTGCCATTTTCCTTACGATCTGCAGGCGGGATCTGTGTACATCAGGGCTCGGAGAAACAGCAGTTAGCCCCCACGGATTTAGAAACAGCAGTTAGCCCCCACGGATTTGCGTCGGGAGACTATCAGGACGTGCACCAGCATCTGCTCCACACGATTTTCCTCCTCCTGCTGTTTTAACGCTCAAGTTTCACCGGGCATAGTGGCTGGTAGCGTGGCGCCAGCCGGGAGCTCTCACTGATCCAAACCGAACGCCATGACTCGAAGCCACGCCCCCCAGTTTTTTTTTTTAAATAACATGTTATATTAACATACGCCCTGAAGTGAATCAGAGCTACAGATAAGACACAGTAAAGGATCTGCCCAGGATCACAGTGGTTAAATGATGAAAGCGGGATGTGAACAATTTAAGCAACTGAGCACATCTTCACAGGTTTAGTGGATATAGATATTAAGGTTTCCCTTTGCATTTCATGCGCTTAAATAATACTTTATTTAAAGCAATGCCTTGGAAGCAAAGCACATTAGATAATAATGCACTACCCTTTCATAATTAACTTTACACTATTTATAGAAATGTATTGAGCAATAAGAGGATGGCGTTTGTTGTATTCTCCCCATCCTTCATGCAAAGTCATGATAACATCATGCAGATTCATGTTAGCCTAACAAATCCCCCCTGGGTAAATCCATAGTTATTATTTCCTAAAGCCTGCAGTATGATGTACTCTTCTCAATGCTGATCACTCCCTCCCATGGACATTTCTAAAGGGACAAAGGTCCCTGCTGATAATAGCCCCCCCCCCCTCCCATCAGTACCTAATGGCTCAGATTAGCTCATGGACCTTGGGACATTGTCCTGGCAGCGGGACACCTCTCCCATTTGGAAAGGGTCAGGTGACTTGCTGCCAGGACAATGACCATGCTGAGCAGGAATTGCTCAGTACACATTGCCCTCCCAGCGGGACACCTTTCCCGTTGGGCACCCTAGTTGTGGTGCAGTGCCGAATGGGAGAGGTGTCCCAGTCAGTGACACAAATCCTGGTCATGCTGTCAAAAGAGCCTGTGGGGGTGGCCCCCCTGCATGGTGTGCCACTGCTTGTAGTTATGGGTGCCAAGTTTTGATTTTCATTACAAGGGCAGAACCAAATTTCGCGATGGTGGCCAGAAATTCCCATACTGCGAAGCAAGGGGGCAGGATCATCCACCTTTTTTTTTAAAAACCCATTTACCAGCAGGAATTGGGGTGGGGGGTGTAAGGGGCACAGCATTTATAGGCAGGTCTGAACCTATAACAGTCTCCTAAACTGCTGGGCTCTCTTTGCAGTATTCTGCTTTTGTAATTCCTACTTCCCCGACAGCTCGGCCACACAGTTTGACCTGTCCACCACCTACCCCCAATGAAGGCTTACCACAATAAGGCAGTCCCCCAGCTCCTTTTGAAGTGAGAAGCTCTTGATAATTTTTCAAGATGCATGTTATCACTTCACTAAGCCGGAACCAACAGTGATTCAAAACAGCATGTTAATCAATCCGGATTCCTTTTGGTTGCAAAATGACGCCCCCCCCCCACCCTCTCGTTGAACAACGGGGGCAGGAGTAAGTGTTTTAAGTGTTCTTTGAAACGTAGGAATACAGTGATTTGTCTGCACATCGTCCTTCAAACAACATTTACAAGGTCATATGCCTGCAGGCAGACCTGCCTAGATTTGAAAATCAAAAACCCTGTGATTTCTGCAGCCCAGCTTCTATAATGACTGTATACTCGGTCCTTGCGTTTTTCCCTATATTGAAAAAGACAACTACTTAAAAAATAAGACACAGAATCGGGCGAGGTTAGGCGGGTCTGCCTGCATGTTGTATTATCAAGAGGTTGTGTGTTATCAAGTGTCTGGAAATAATATTTTTCCTGCCCGATGATTGGTAGAAGATATACTCTTCCCAGCCATTTGCTAATTGTCAACCCGGCACTGAAAACACAACCTACAGTCGTGGGCCTTCTAAATATCTTTGAAGCGTCAGACTGCAGCAGGGCCAGCTGGGCCCATTTCAATCTGATGTTTGGGGGCCCCTTAGCCTGGAGTGGAGAAAGTCTGCAAACATTCATTTTTTTAAAGTGTTTTACAGTTTACAAGTAACTTTTACACTTAATTAAATTGGAACAAATAAATACAAATTAAATAATACAACCAAATACACATTCTAATGAAGACAAAGAAATACAGCCAGGGGGTGGGAGGAAGGGGGGTGTTAATACCACAGATTATCACAAGACTGCCAAGAGTGGGCAACTGAAACACTAAACTTCCACTGAAAAGCTATTGATCCTTCTTTAGCAGCAACTGTCTATTCTTAAGCCACCCGGCTTAAAAGGCAACAGTGATAACCCTTCTAGAAACTTGAGGCCCAAGGAAGGTGATGGCCTCCAGTAAATGCAGCTTGTGTACACTGCAAAGTATACATTTAAAGTATGGAATATAAGTATGTTGCAATGTCATAAGATTCCCGATTACCAACATGTGGACAGTTGCTGGTGGACCCTCCCAGGCTTGGAAAAGGTTGAAAGGCCCCGACCCCGCCACTGGATTGCAGTGATTTGCTGCCGTCCCACACTTCAAATAGCATTTAGAAGGCATATGCCTGCAGGCTGTGTTCTCAGTGTGGGTCTCTGTGCTATATTTTTCCTGCCCGATGATTGGCTGGAGATGCATTATTGCCAGCCTTTTGCTAGAAGTTGTCCCGCACGGATAACCTGCATGCATGAGGCCTTCTAAACATTGTTTGAATATCCATGTGATAAATGAATTGCGCCTGCGCTGTACGGTTTCAAGGCCCAGAGATTACCTCTGTAAAACATTTTATTGTTAGTTGAAACTGCGCCTTATTTAGGCAATTGCCATGTTGCAATTAACTGCTCGTCCCTTTAAAAATAAAGATATCAAAACTGCTAATCATTTAGGTTGGATTGCTAATCAATTGTTTTTTACTTGGCGCAGAGATGGTAAATATACATTGTTTGGAGAAGGGGAACGATTTTGTTGTGAGATAGAGGGTTTGTTCTCCTATGCCTCCCTTTGATGTGGGTACCTGTTGGAATTGGGGAGTGGGCAACGGGACAAGACTTGTAACAAACTATAAAAGTGGAGCAAGTGTTGGGTGAGGGGTGTGTTGTGAAGAGGGGGACACTGCACCTTGCCACTGGATGTCTCTCCCTCACTCCCAGAGCTCCCCCTCACCCAGGTGATCCTCCCGCACTTCCACCCCAGGGTCTGGATCCAAAGACGATGGCTGTGCCCTGGCCACCTGAGCAAGATATCCTTGGGGTCTAGATAGTGAGACACCCTTTGGTTTCTCACAGTACACACATTGGACATTCAAACTTCACACATTACATTTCATACACACAAACGCACAAATGGCACGCCCCACACATACACTAACTTTTACCATCAGAATCCTTTCTTCGGCTAGGGTGAGCACAGGCAGCAACCAGAGGTTCAGAGGAGGGAGCAGCAGGAAGGCACTCTGAGGGCGCAAAGAAATCATCCAAGATGTTTCCCACATACCCACCCTCTCTCCCTCCAACCCCCAAAGACTTCCTGGTCCCTTTCCCCACCCTCCCCTCCCTCCCCACTTACCTGCCAGACTGGAGCATTGTACTCCGTTCCCATGCTCCTCCCACCTGCAGCCACCATGGAAATGGAAAAGGGACAAAGTCCCTTTTTCCAAGGCATCGGGCAACCTTTTTTCGGTTTTAATTTTTTTCCAGGAGATTTTGATTGCACAATACTCAAATTAAACTATTTGCAAGTTACTATCACCCCCTTGTCGGGCATACATGGCTGGTAATGGCCCACAGCCCGCACGGAGGCACTCGGCTTGGGCCTGCCTAGGCTGGCAAGCCATTACCGGCCATGTATGCTGGCCGATATGGGCATGATTGCGATATTCATCTATATAGTCACATTAATACATATGCATATTTCCGCATATACTTTACCCAGTCACAAAAACACTTGAGCACATCACCAGTCACACTTACGAACATGAAAGAAAAAAGGACTCTCGTCCTTCTCCATTACCAGATCCCAGATAAACGACCCTTGTAATTGCACCTGCTTCTATAAACTGAATTATGTAGTCTAATTTCCAAGAAAGTGCATCTTGGGAGCACAATTAAAGACAAGTCCTCACTGCGTCTTTATCTCTGCATTGTATAACTGCAGACTCCATACCTATGATTACCAAGCAAGACGCTGACCACAGCTCCTTGTCATAGCTATCGGAGGCTGCCTAGCAAATGTAGTATACCATCTACATGTGAGCCAGAGCAGTGGAAGGGGGAGAGTGACCAATGTGGGCAAGTTATGTTACATTATTTTGAATTTGTATAACGCCTTATATACCATTGTTATGACCCAAAGCACTGTGGGTTGAATGCCCTCGGGGGACTGTAGTCCACGTCAGTGGAGAGAGTAGGGAAGTAAATAGTGCTTGTGTGCTGCCAGTACGTTTTACATGGTGTAGCTACATTCTAATGCCAGGTGCGGTGGTTGTGTGAGGTCAGTATGTATACGGGAAGGCCACTGACCTCGGAGTTTGCATTCTGGCGGTGGTGGTGCTTGTGTATGAGATTCTGTGCAGCTAGGCTGAAATTGATCTAGATGGTATAGCTGCATTCTAATGTTGGTTGGTATGGATGGGATGGGAGAACCCTATTTCAGATTACCTACAAGTGCCCGCCGAGCTGACCGGATCTATTCTACAGGTTTGGAGAATTGGTTTGCCACTAGAGATTCTCAGTCTAGCGCAAGAGTTGGTTCTGATGACCGGGCTCGAGTGTGTCTTTCCCTGCTTGGCAGTGTCATCAGTTTTGAGTGGCCCTAATAATTATTGGGTTAAGAGAATTGCAGTGATCGTCCCTGTATCTGAGTCTGGCATTGTTTATTAGGAAAATACCTTCCCATTGTACAATTCCATCTAGTTCTTTTCTGTCAGACTTGCGAGTCCTAGCTAGATTTGATGACTGGTGTTCAGTGGACCCAGGGACCAGCAACAGCCACTATGGTCATCCCTCTGTCTTGTTGGGTATGTAGATTGCTTTTAGAATGACACCTTCTCAGTATGCATTTACTTTACTTCTGCTCTATCGGACATACGAGCGCATCCTAGGTATGAGGACTGGAACTCAGTATGCCCGAAGGTCAAGCTAAAGGTTAGGCTGTGATGTAAGTGGTGTCTGAACTGGCAGCCTTATATGCATCAGGGGTTAGTGTTCCTGATCTGGTGTGCGTTGAGTATTGATGACAGGTGGCAGAACCTCAATGTCACTCGGAGCTTGCCTTGCCAGATTCCTCAACTGATTCAGAGCCTATTCCCTTGAGATCGAACAGTCGTTCCATTTCTGAAGCTTGGTTATAAGTGTCAGTGGGCCCATTTTCCAGGTCCTGGGTAATTGTTTATAGTGGATGGTTATTCCTGTCGTAGTTGGTTTGAATTGCTAAATTATTTTGTATCATTGTCCCTTCCGAGAGTTAAAAGTGCTAGGGAGCTCATCTGATTGGAGAGCGTAGTGCATATCTGCGAAGGGGGAAAAGAGCAAGTCCAACCCAAGCATACATGATACTGCGCCCCGGGTGCTGCATAGGATGCCTATGGATTAAAGTGAAGGGGGTGCAACTGAGTTGAGTGAAGTGACTGTGTAAGGGTTAAGGGATGGCACAAAAGGGAACTGAAGTCTGAAAGTTAATTGTGAAGTAAAGCACCATCGAGGATGTGGAGCAAAGGAAGAACTCCCGAGGGTGATTGGTAAGGGAAAAGGGTAAATTAGACAAAGGTACAAATCTGTAAAGTTAGGCAGCCGATTAAGTGAATATTAGAGATCTGTGCCTACCTGCATGTCACTGCACCAGATTGTTGAACTGGCTCAACCACTTTTTTCTAATTAAGCGATGCATACTTTATGAAAGACTTCTCTTACTTTTTGGCAGGTTGCTTTATCATGTGAACTCGAGCTTTGAAAGCCAGATTTATTTAAGTGTACTCGTTTAGCCTTTAAATAACAACTTTGCAGAAAGTGTTTTGTTACTCTAATATTGAAGATGGAACAAGATAAGACTGTGTATCCTCTGCTGCATACATTTGAAACCAGTAAGCTAGGGCTTAAATCGCCACCTTCCATAACTGACACATTATGTGATCCTGAGCAAATCACTTTTCATCAATGTGCCTTCCTTTCCTTTACCCTTTTGTAGGGAAAGTCCCAACTGGCATCTATGGGCATCCCTTTATCCTTAGTCAATAACATTGCATCCTTGTCTAGTAGCAATGTGGCAGCTGTAAGATAGTCCCTTGCAGGCGACCAGACCGACTCCTTTTCTATTAAAAGGAGCCTGCCAGGTGTGTTTTGGCCCCAACCATGAGCGTAATATTAGGGGGGGTGGGGCAGGGGTGTTTGTCCCCAACTTTCATGGCACACCATTTTGGCCCCATTAATTTGGCTCGGACAACTTTTCTTCAGATGTCATGTCCCCCCACCCGCCAACTTTTTCAGCAAAGTTATTCCACTGGCACCAACCATGCTTTGCCTATTTGTTAGCCCTCTGTATTTGATTGTTACAAGGCATATGCTCCAATCGGAGCGTCCAACAAGGTTTTTATTTCCAGAACACCAAGAGGCCTACATAAACAATGTATTTTGCGTAACAGGTTTTGTCAGGAGAAGGGCCTGGAAATTAACATGACAAAGATTTTAAAAAACATAGCATTCCACACACCTAGGGAAAAAGGCACAATCAAGTTAAAAAATATTATTCTTGAACAGGTGACAAGAGTAGGACTACCTGGGCCTAACCTTCACCAGCATTGTGCATGGACAAGGCAAATAGTAAAATCAGTGGTTACTCTGGAATAATCTGATGCAATTACTAAATTCACAATTAGCCAGTGAGACCAGCACTACAATTATATCGAGCCAAGGCAAAAGCATCCACCATGTATGGTTCAGAACTATGGGGCATTGGTAATATTGGTATAGTAACCACAACAGAGAACATCTTTCTGAAACAACCTATATCTCTACCCACATCTATGCCAAATGCATCTTTAAAACTTGAGCAGAATTGGCCCAATAGCCAACATGACCGGGTGCTTAGGCCTGTATTATTTTGGATAAGAATGTGGTACTCATCAGCTTAACAATTGTGAGGGTCGAAGGGATGTTAACCAGCAGGGTGGTCTCTCTGTCATGGTGCAAACAGATCAGTCATGTTGCAAAACTAAACCAGAAATCTATGGCTTAATCCCTTCACAAAAGCACACAATCTATTAAATCATGCTACAGGGAACTGATTGTGGAGCAGGTGCATGCACCCTGCCAAGGCTCAGATTTGGTTTAAAACTACTTGTCAGTGAAGCGCAGTCTAGGGTTTGAATTATACTTGGACATCATTAAACCCCAATGGGCCAGATCACTATTTATACAAATAGGTTGGGTACCTTGCCTCTAGGACATCTAAAGAATCACTGGAATAGAAGTTCGAGTGCTTCATGGCCTCACTGACATTGTTGACTCCATGCACCATTTAATGTTTTCCCTCTATAAAGAATGTAATTGTGTCCTGTCAAATGTTCGAATGCATTTGATCGAATGACAAAATGCTAGTTAATTTGACCGAAAACAAAAATGTTGAGTTTTTTTTAAGTGTCTTTTTTTTTTGTTGCTCTAGTATAGGTCCCCAAAAAAGCTGTTTTAACACCAAAAACGGGGGTTTGGTGGGGGTGGGCACCCCAAAAAAAAATGTTTACTAAAATGTGACCCTTTTTTCGGTCAAATTGACTCGAGCATATTGTCATTCGATCAAATGCATTCGAGCATTTGACCTATAACCAATGTTAATGTTAAAGGATATTTATACCGCGCACTATCCCCCAGTGTTCCCCTGGCGCTCTGGCGGCTCTGAAAGAGGAAGGGCGGGTGAGTTAGTGGGAGGAAGCTGGAAAAGTGCAAGAAAGCAGTGATGTGCTGTTGGCGGCCTCAGCCCGGTGGGTCCGTTGGCTGGGCCTGGGGTGTTTTCGGCCGGTAGTCCGAAAAGGTACCAAGATTTGATTACTTGATTAATGTCAAGTGTCTTAAAAATGCTCTGATCCTATGTAAAGTGACATATGACTATAATACTTTTTTGGAAGTAGCTATCCTAGCCTTGGAGCTTGGGTGCGACAGTTAAATCACAATCTGTAAATACCTAGTATCCCAAGGCTCTGGAGCCAAACTAAAATGTTTGAGAATTCCGTTAAAAATGAGCACCAGATGGATATTAGAAATTTCGATATGTACCTTTGCACTTTTCTTCACAATTTAATCATTGGGGTGATTTGTATTTTTTAGGCCCTGTTGGCTATGATATGAACTAGATTGGTTTTCTTTTCATCTGTAATCCAAAGTGGATCTTAATTTTAAAACATATAGGTTTTTACACCCTAAATTGGTTATATGCGTTATGTTTTTATGAACTAGGTGTCCATCTCAACACCGACGGGCATACCACATTTCTGTACCCCTCCTCGGAAGACCTTCAAAGGAGGCAACCAGCACCGCTACCCTCAACTCTCGCTCGGCTGACATCTGCCACCTCCTCTCGACCGAAGTCCTCACTGAGATGTGGTTTACTGCCAGCTCTGTCACTATTTTTGACACTCCTCCCGGAGGGCTACAAGATCATCTCTAAGGCCAGGCCTAACCGGCTAGGGGGCGGAGTGGCCCTGATCTTCCCTGAATGGGTCCCTACTACTGACATACCTACTCAGACCTACGCTTCCTTCGAACGCCTCGTCTGCAAGCTTGGTGTTCATCTCTTGCTGAATCTTGCCACCATCTACAGGACCCCTGGTCTGGTCTCCCTCTTCCTTTCGGGGTGGTCTGACCTTGCATCTCCTCTCCTGGGCTTCTCCTCCAAGCTTCTCTTCCTCTGAGACTTCTATATTCATCTTGACTCTCCTGATGCAGCCTGTGTTGACTCTTGCTCACCATTCTTCCCTCTGGTCCGACACACTCAGCCGGACTCACCTTGTCTGCTCTCATCTCAGCAGACATCACCATCTCCAACCAGAAAGGGCGCCTGACAACACCACTTTTCTGTATAGTGCACCTTCTAAATATTCAATGAAAAAAGCCCTCACTACACCCCTCTCCAGGTCTGACCATGCTCTCCTGTCCCCTCACCTGCATCTCTTGGGTCCTCCGGCTAAGCCTCCGCCCGCACAGCCAGTCTCCTTCTCAGTCAGTCGCCCGAAGAAGTGAGTGTCAGTTTCTGCTTTTGCCGGCACCTTCATTCCCCCTCCGGCCCCTGACCTCCACACTGATGCAGCCCTTGCTAACCTTCACCTCTCCATCTGCCCAATGCTCTGGACATCCTTGCCCCGGTCATGAGGATCTGCATGAAGCCCACCTCCAAGCACAACACCTGGTATGATTCCGACATAGCACTTGCGTTTCAGAGAGGCTGAGCTGCTGAATGGAAATGGCAGGCTTGGAGCACATCCTCTGACAGACTGGCCTGCCACCTGCTCCAAAGGCAATACAGACTCATCTGTTCGAAGGCCTATATCCAAGCCTGCATCTCTGGGGCCACCAGCAACATGGCTGAACTGTTAAGATTATGCAAGGAACTCTGCAATCGTAATACAGTCTCCACTTCTCCTCTGCCATCCCTGACCCTCTGCACTGGCCTCTCACTTCATAACCAAAACTCAGGACATGCTGTCCTCCCTCTCCTCTACACCCCTCCCTTCTCCCTCACCCACTCTCAGGCTGCCCTAGGGCCCCCCCATCTCCTCTCCTTTCTCACCCATGACAAGTTCTCTCTATGAAGGTCTCCAGAAACTATCAAGGACAACATTGTCTCCCTTGCTCCAGCCTTGGCTGATTTCTTCAATCACTCCTTTGCCACTGGCTCCTTCCCAATACCCCCCAAGCACGCCATTGGACACCCTCTCCTCAAGCCTTCTGCCGACCCATCCTGTCCGTCTAACTACCGCCATATCTCTATTACCCCCTTTCTGGGCAAACTGCTGATCTGCCACACTGAATCTCTTGGTTGTCTCCACGACGACCAGTCTGGCTTCAGAGCAGCCAAAGGCACAGTAATTGCCCTCAAGGACACCTGTGAAGACTTGCTCTCGAAGCGAACTCTCCTTCCGTTCTTATCCTTTCCTCTGCCTTTGATAGAGTAAATTATTACACCCTCAAAAATCGGCTCCGACACCCATAGCATCAAGGACCTGCCACTTGACTGGTTGACCTCCTTACTCTCTGACCGACCATGCCAGTTTCAACTGTGCCCTTTTCTCTCCCCATCACACCCTCCACCTGCAGCGTCCATCGGGGCCCTATCCTCTCGCCGTGGCTCTTCAACATCTACCTTGCCCCTCTAAATCATTTGACCTCTGCCTTCTCGCCTCACAGACAGTGTTATGCAGACAACACTTAGCTCTCCTTCAAGCTTCCCTCCACTGCCCCCTCTTCCTCTGTAATTCCTGATTGTCTGAATGCTATTCGGGCATGGTGTGCTGCCAACGATCTCTGCCTAATGCCAGTTAGACTAAGATCCTTCTCATTGGGAACCCAGCTCAGTCCTTCCCTCCTACTCTGGCCGCCTTCAATGGGCCCCGTCCCCTCACCCTCTTGTGAGGCAAAAAACCTTGCTGTCCTCTTCGGCTCCTCTGTCCTGTTCTCCTCAAATCACGGACCTTGCCAAAACAGCCCACTTTCAGCTGCACCTCCTCGGAGGCATTTCCCCCTTCCTCACCATCCCCCAGAAACCCATAGTCTCCAGACCTCTGGTCCTCTTTGGGCTGGACTACTGCAACCGCTTCTTAATCTGCCCAATTCCTCCCTTCAGCCCCTTCAACTAATCCAGAATAGGACTGCAACACTTATTCTTGGCCTCAAGCCCAAGGACAGCATCTCTCCAGCCCTACATTCTCTCGACTCGCTCCCTGTTTGTTGCAAGGATCAAGTTCAGGGGCCACTGCATCACCCACAAGGCTTTCTGGGGCCTGGGTGCCAGCTACGTACAACTTGCTCTCCCTAAATACCTCCATTCTAGATCCCTTCAGTCTTCTAGCTCCAACTTTCTGTAGATCAGACGAGAGTGGGGGGGGGTAGATGCATCTTCCACAGGAGCCTCCTTCTGGAACTGCCTCCATGCCCATCTCAGGCTTGAGCCAAATCTCAAGTTCTGGAAGCTTATCAAGACTCATCTTCCTTCCCTGCTAATGCCCCTTTCTGCCGCATTACTGGTTTTCTTCTGAGTCATAAAGGGCACCAGGCCCGGCCCGACCTGCCCCCCAACCTGCACTTGCCCTTTTGGCTCCCTCCCCTGTACTAGCCTGGAGGGGCCTGCGCCCCTACTGAGCCCGATCCAGCCCGTTCCCTGCACGTAGCATGTGGACCTTCATGCCCTGCACTGCCACCACTCCCCCAAGCACTTGCCCCCTGGCCTCTACCTTAGCACTGGCCTAGCCCAGGGGCCCTCTTTCCCCCCTGACAACCATCAGCACTTGCACGCTTTTCACTCCCACCTGCACTCCCCATCCCACCTTAGCATTAGCCCATTCCTATCTGACCTGCACTTCTTGTTACTGCACTTGAACGATCCAAATGACACAAGGCCTAGTAGAACCGTTTTAATTATTCTTCATCCCTGTCCCACTCCCTCTTTTGTCTTGTGTCGCCTTGAAAAAACACTTTCTGCATAAGGCCATTATAAATACCCACTAAATAAAGACATGACGAATAAAGACCATTGCAATGAAGTCTCACTTATATGGTTGTATAATCTATAGTGTTACTCCATAAATAAATATTGCCCGTTTACATTATGCATACTACTGGGGAAGCAGTATGCCTAGTGTGGTTATGTTGTGGGAGGGCAGGCAGATAAGGGTCCAGGCATGAATTCTGTGTTGAGTTGGAGAGGGTGGAAGCTAGGTTTGAGTATTTTGCCATGTCAGCACATGTTTGTCTCTTAGAGCAAAGCCAGACCACCTGACTCAGCTGTACAAAGTGAATTCTCTAGCTTCTCCACCTCTTTACATTTGTCTAAAATTAAAGATGGGATGAATAGCAATGAGAGATTTAGGCTGAAATCTCAGCTTTCCAATTTCATCAAATGATGCTATCCTGGTGAAATAATTTTACCACTTTAGGTATGTGGGTTAGGTTCCCTGGGGCCAGGTCTCTAAGTAACGACGACTAACTAAAGTATATGTTGCATAAAAGGAAAGCAATTGCAATAATGTCTTGAGAATTAATAGATATGGGAGGTTGGTATTCTTTTTAGATTAGTGTTCTTGAAGTTTGGGCCTGCTGCATTGTGGGCTACTGCACCACAGGCCAGTAAAGTGTACTTGCCCCCAGGCCAAAGGTTGGCAGTCCTCCCCTGGACTAGCCTATATTGCTGCATCCAGCGTGGACATTTTCTTTTACACTGGCAGAATATTGGCATATATTGTGGGACAAGACCTCATGTAAATGGTTTGAGAAACTCCCCAGTCCACTTCTGGCATCTTTTGGATTTGTTCATGCGTTATCCTAGAAAACTGACAGTAAACTGTGTGGCTTTGTGTCCAAATTTCAGTGTTCTGTAAAATGCATATTTTTAACTATGTTCTTGGGAGTTCCCTCATGCCCCTTGGTCTGGTTGAGGCTCGCTCACTACACCTGGTTGCTCATGCAAAGTCAAGGGAAATGTTCACAACCCACCCATTAACAAAATACACGACCTGCCCCAGCACCATCTCCACTATATACATGCCCTTGTCAGTCCCCTTGAGTGACTGGTGTATGCCCTGTGGCATGTTACATAGCAGAGTGTGATCAACAATAGGCCAACATGGAGATGTAGAACTCAAGTAGTTTATTCTGGTATTTACATGGGTTGGGCCAGATAAGTAGCCAATAACTTAATCAAGGTGGCTTTGCCTTAGGTTCAAGAGTTTGTCGATCAACAAGCTGGCATCCACGCTTCCTTCCCAGTGTCATGTACCTGATCCCCACGCACCTGAGAATTGGTTCTAGGTGGATGCCTCAAACTGGATCTTACTCTTTCAGGATGTCCCAGAATAGCGGACATTGCTGATGCAGCGACAGAGTGGATCCCAGAGCACCCCCATGAATTACAAACATCGGGCAGGCCCCTGTTGGACTGACTCCTAACACCACAGTGAAGCTTCCCGGATTAACGTGGTGATGGGACAGTGGCAAGCGCTGTACAGGGAAGCAGTGCAGAACCTCAGTGGTAGAAAGATGGGCAGGTGGTCGCCTGGCAAGCTTGCAGGGGAGCAACCACAGCACAAGCAGGAGGCAGGCAGGCACAGAAAACGGGCAGGAAGCTGAGGCTTGCATGAGCAGGAACCAGATGGGTAGAAACAACAAGGCTGGAGGAGCAAAGCTGGAATAGGCTTGAGCCAAACGTACAGGGATCAAGGAGTACCCAGAGGGCAAGAGAACTGAAACTAAGAAGGCAAAGGAACGGGGAACATTGTCGGGAAGCACAAAGCGTGTCCAGACGCACCAGTTGCAGCATTCAGTTTAAATCCCCCGATGCTGCAGAGCCAGAGCGTAATGCCCCTGGTGTCATTATCGTGACAATGACAGACTTGAACCACATGCCAATGCACAATGCAAGGGGGCTGGTCCTCCACGTGTGCCCTGAGGGTTTAATGGTGGCACCTATGGTGTGGGTACAGCTGTGGTGCTGTGCCCCCTGATCCTGTGCTGCCTCCTGTGAACACCTTCCCATCTGCCAGATTGCAGAAGGACCCAGCTGTGGTAGAGCATCCTGCTAAGAGTCCTTAGGTTGCGGCGGTGATGGACTGAGGACATGACATCCTGCCACCCTCCCGAATGGCCAGGGGCACCAGGCTCCCAAGGAAAACATTGGTAAAACAGCTTCATCACAAACGTGAGCATGAACGGCTAGCAACATACCCCTTTTTGTCAATCAAACAAAACGGCCAATGCGAAAACGGGAGTCGCATATTTCTTGGACCTCGCACTCCGGCTGGCCAGTGACGTCCACAGGTTGGGGGGGGGGAAGAGTGTCCACAGGAGTCCGCACGGTATGGCTTCAAGAGGGAGACGGGGAACACCAGATGGAGCGGACAACCAGAAGGCAGCTGCAGACGGTGGGCTCTTATCTGAAAGGGTCCAAAGAAACTGAGCCAATTTGACTGGTAAATTCCAAATAGGGATGTTCCTGCTGGATAACCACACTTTATCCCCATCTGTATATGGAGGCTCTGTGGTCTGCTTCCTGTTTGACATGGTTTTCTGTAATGCTGCTGTCTCCTGTAGGACCAAGGCCACCGTATGCTTGGCAGTCTGAATTTGTTGGACGATGGCATCTGCGGCAGGTAAGTGCAAAAGCAGCAATTTTGGGTGAATGCTGTGCCTGCAATAGAAGCCTCCTTATTCAAAGATCATATCCATACTCTTGCCCCATGGGTCACTACCTTTGTTAACAGATCTTTCAGTGAATCATATGTCCCCGAAAACATAAAGGAAGCATGGGTCACTCCTCTGCTTAAGAAGGAAAATCTGGATCCTGCAGAGGCAGGAAATTATCGCCCAATCACTAATGTTCCCTTCATGCTGAAAATCATAGACAAGATTGCCTACTGTCAATACCAAACTTGTCGAGGAACATGATATTCTAGCCTCACAACAATCTGGGTTTCGCCCCAATCATGGGACTGAGACTGCAGTTAGATTTAAAATCTTACATTGCTGGTCTTGTTGACAAAGGGCATACTGCCCTGTTATTATTATTAGACTTATCCGCTGCGTTCGATTTAGTCGATCATCAACTACTGGCGGATAGACTAATCACAATCGGCAAATGTTCCCCTGAAGCCTCTGCCTGGTTCAAATCATTCTTGGGTCCACGGAACATGAGTTACTAAGGATAATGCTCACTCCATGGCTTCTTTACTATTATGTGGTGTTCCACAGGGCTCATGTCTTTCGCCTCTTCTCTTTAATATCTACTCTCGTCTTCTCTGCGCTCTTTTGTCAGCCCTAGGCATTTATTTTGCCAATTACGCTGACGACACGCAGGTTATTAAACTCACTGGTGAGTATCTAAAAGATGTAGAGTATATTAACTCCATCTTCGCTGAAATCCAGAAGTGGATGGCGTTAAACTCACTGGCCCTCAACAATGCAAAAACAGAGCTGTTGACTTTAGGTACCCAGAAAAAACTGAAGAAACTTGACACAAAATGACAACTTTCTGATTGGTCAACATATAATTCCTGTATCTAAGTCCGTAAAGACCTTGGGAGTTTACTTTGACCCGCAGCTATCCTTCACCCATCAGGCCAATTACCTCAAATCCTCGTGTCATTATTATATTCAGCTTCTATGGCAGATTCGTCCCTATCTGTCTAAAGAGAACCTTGCTGTGATTGCAGCCGCCATTGTAAACTGCAAGCTGGATTATTGTAACAGTCTAAAGATCGGTACCTCCCAGGCCAACATTAAAACTTTGCAGATTATACAAAATAATGCAGCACGCGCTGTAATGGGCCTTAAGCGCAACATGCACGTCTCTGACGTCAGGCGCAGCCTTCATTGGCTTCCAGTGAAACAGTGCTTACACCACAAAGGCCTTACTACAGTGTTTAAATGCCTTCATGGTCAAGCTCCATTTTACCTTGCTACTAGGATCAAAAAGAAACCTGTCACCCGTTCCTTGCGCTCAAGTAGCAATACCGTCTTGGTTCAGCCCCCATTTATCCTGAAAAGATTTGGGGGTATTAGCTTTGACTATTGGGCCCCGGCTCTCTGGAATGTACTCCCTAAATACCTTACTAATAGGGAGTCTATGCCCATCTTCAAAAAGCAATTGAAGACCTTCCTGTTTGACAAAGGATAGGTCTCTTCTGTCTTTTTAGCATAGCTCTCTCGGTATTGAAATCAGTCTTCCGCTATCTTTTCCTCATCCTGCTGGTCTTTGTGAGGTTTGGGTTCACCAAGTCTCCATGTCTTTGTTTTCCCTATCTGACATTGTTTTTTGTCTGTCTCCTTCTTCCTTTTGTGTGCGCCCTGAGGCCTATGGGTTAGTGGCGCAACACAAGAATACAGATAGATAGAAGGGGCTGATATTGATAGAGGAATGCATAGCGTTGGTTAACGGGAATATTGTTCCAGGGATTGCTCGGTTCTTTCCATTTGACTATTGCTCGGAGGCTGGTATCCAGAGTTAAAGCACAATGTATACCAGTATGGGCACAAAGGGTCTTCCAAAAACATGATGAATGGTGACCCCTGTCAGAAATTACCTTTTTTAGGCCGACCATGCAATTAGCATATTTCATGAAAATATGCGTGCCATCTGTATGGCGGACAGTAAACTGGGCAGAGGAATACAATGATAGTTTGGTCAAACAGTCCACCATGATACAGGTTTTACCCTTGGATTCCAGATGATTCCAGATGTTCTGCGAAAAATTTGGTAGCTTGTATGTTAGGCGTACAGTGGTTTCTCCACAGGTTGTAACAATCCCACCGGGTGATAGTCTGGGCAGAACCCGGACACACATTAATGTAGTCCTGTACTTGTTGTACAATCCGGGACACCAGAATTGTCAATAGATCTGATCCACCGTAGCCTTGATGTCCCTGTGACCTGCGACACGGGTCTTGTGTAGACAAGAGTATTTCACAATGAAAAGCTGTGGAGGGCAATACAGGAGTCTGTCACGAAATAGCATAAGAGGCTTGACTGCAACTCTCCTTCTGGTCTCAATCTTATCTTTTTTTTTCTTTTCGTCTGCCTATGATACGGTTAATCATGCCACCCTTATATATTGGCTCTGTGATACCCTTGGCATCACGGACCTGGCACTGGACTGGTTGGCCTTTCCTACCTGACTGACCTTCCCAGGTTTAACTGCACTTCTCCTCAACACTCTCCACCTGCGACATCCCTTCAGGGCTCTATCCTCTCGTTGTGGCTCTTCATCTGGCCGACTTGATCTCCACCTATTTTTTTAAACTTTATTTTATTGGATCATATCAGCGCCAACATGTTACAGGTATCGGTCAATGCAATATGAGTAACATCATAAATGTAATAAATGCAATAGGTCAAGGCGTGTATGCTGGAGAAAAGTAACCTTCGGATAGCATGTCTGAGTCTCTGAAAGGTGCCCAAATGTCCTTGGGGTGGCTGGTCACAGGCATAGTGAGTACATTTTGCTCTTCGTATTCGTTAACAAATGTGAGTTCACAAAGGAAATGGTCAATTCGGGGGGCATTTGTGGCTGTCCAACATTTCAATATACAACATTTTGCAACAACACAGGCCACATGGAATAGACAATCTGGTGGTTTCAGCCACCTTACCGATGTCTCCGAGCAGATATTTCAAGGGGGACAGTGATGCCGGGATTAATGTGATCTTTTCATGGATCTCTGCAACTGAACCCCAGAACAGTTAAAAAAGGCCACGCTCAGTACATATGGAAAGCGTTTGCACTAGGTTTGCCACATTTCAAACGCTCCCCAGACCAATTCACCGTAACCTTGGCCATCTTGGCAGGGGTATAATGGAGCTGATTGAGAATATTAAACTGGATTAGGTGTAGGCCAGCATTCAAAGACAGTTTGTCAGTTGGCAGCATCTGAGCAATTGTTCCTCACTTAGCGTTACACCCAAGTCTGTTTCCCAAGTCGTTTTTATAGTGTTTAGAGATTTGGAATGTTTTCACTAGGGCATACAAATTAGAAACCCCCTTCTTTGCCCCATTTGTTGCTTTTATGGCACTTATACATTCATGTTGTAGTGGGTTCTTCAGGAAACGTTGGCCATCTCGCGGCAAATGTGGACCTCATGTAGTGATACCGAAGCTGTTTAAGCTGTCCTCCCCAACAGTGTTCACACAATCACTCAAACTCGCATAGGTACCCTCTGGAAACATGTCCCGCATTTTTAGCTGTTCATCCGGGTCCCATGTCCTCTGCAATGCTCTGTCGAAAGTGGGGGAGATACCAGGGCAGTGCCAAAGCGGGATCTCTGGGTCAAAGGTTACAGCCACCCTGATCCTTTTGTATATCCTGGCCCATGCATGAGCTGTAGTGCAGGGGTCTTTATGGCTTGGACTGAAAATGACAGTTCTGAGGTCGGTAAGGGAAGCTGCATATTTCTCTATGGGGATGTGTGGCTGTATCAGGGTCGAACCAGTGTTTGGCAAATTCGGCCTGAGCTGTCAAGTAATACATTTTGAAGTCTGGTGCTGCAATACCGCTGCTCAAGTATGGCTCCACCAATTTGTCCCATTTCATTCTTCGCTCCCCCTCCCCCCAATCAACCCATACGAAGGAAGTGGCTAGTGATGGTAGCTTTGTGAAAAATGCCTTGCCTGGCCAGAGTGGAACATTGCCAAAATAGTACAGTAGTTTGGGGAGAATAACCATTTTGAGAAGCGCCACACGCCGTATAAGGAGATGGAGAGTTTAGCCCACAGTTGAGTTTGTGGCTGTCAGTACTTGTAAAAAAATGTTCATGATTGTCTGCGTAGAGAGTATTTCTCTGGACACGATTATGTCCAAGTAGAGCACTCTCACAGGAGACCATTTAAATCCACTGATATTGGATGGGCATTTAGTGGCAGGTGTAAGTGGAAACAATTCAGATTTGGAGTTGTTGCTTTTATACCCAGAGTAGCGTGCAAAGTCATGTATGTCTGTCATGATGGGTTCCAGATTTACCTTGGGTTCTCGGATATAGAGGATCTCGTCCGCGTAAAGAGATTATCAGCGGCGGGCCTGTCATTCTGATGCCTCTATGCACATGTTTCTTCCGGACGAACTCAGCCATGGGTTTGATTGCAAGGGCGAACAGTATGGGGGAGAAGGGGCAACCCTGTCTGGTCCCTCTTCCCAGGTAAAAAAGCGCAGATAGAGTATGGTTGGTGAGCGCACTCGCACCCGGGTTAGTGTAAAGTAATCGGACGCATCTTACGAAGTACGCCCCAAAGCATTCAAGCTCCGAGAACCTTAAGGCCCAGAGACTGAGTCGAATGCCTTCTCAGCGCTGAGTGCAGCGACTGCTGCATTTGCGTTCAGGCAGATCTGTGCTATCACCCCAAATAGTCTGCAGAGATTGAAGGCTGTGGACTGTATTGGGATAAAGCCTGACTGGTCTGGTTGCACCAGGCTGGGCATGTATATAAGGAGTCTAGTTGCGAGGATTTTGGTGAACATTTTGGTGTCTGTGTTTTATCAGGGAAAGGGACCCGTATGAGGACATATCATGAGCAGGGCGTTGCGGCTTCAGGAGCACAGTTATAGCTTTGCGCATGGGATCTGGGAGTATGCCCTGGTCCATAGTCTCGTCCCACACATTCAACAGGATGGGGGCCAATTCTCATGGTATACCTTGTATAGTTCAGTGCCGAGCCCATGGGAACCGGGAGCCTTCCCAGACGTTTAGGCCTTGACAGCACTTTTTATCTCCTCTAGGGTGATAGTTAAATCCAATGTGGATATGACCTCTGGGGGAGAGGACAGGGAGCTCAAGTCCATCTAGATAATCTGATGTTTCCTGAGCAGATCTTTTGTCACGATTGGAGTACAGTGCCGTGTAAAACTGCGTGAATGTGGCATTTATGCGTTCCTCCCGGTTCACTACCACCCCCTGTGTTTGCATACTATCAATAGGGTTACGATAAATTTCCACTTCCAGCATATTGGCCAAGGATTTACCTGCCTTATTGCCCCTTGCCATATCTGCAACCCCTGACTGGGGCTGCCATATACTGTACCTCTGTCAGCCAGCTTGTGAAATTCACTCAGTAATTTATGGATGTCCGTGTGGGTGTCTTTGTGTGTAGCACTATAGCTCTGTGTCCGGCTGACACAATTCTTTCCTGACTGATTTTGAGTAACCCAGTAGTATTGGCCATAAGGATGCCGCGGATCCATACCTTGAATGGTTCCCACAGTGTTGGATAGGAGCTAACGGAGCCCTCATTAATCTAAAACTCTCCTCTATCTCCACATGCAGGGATTCACATACATTGGGATCTTTAAGGATAGCAGAGGGCATCCTCCAACGCTTAGCTCGCGGGGGCCCTTTGCAGAGCTCAAGGGATAAGATCATCGGAGAATGATCCGATACGCGGGTGGATTTCTCATGCCGACACTGCATTTGAGAGTGAGGTGGTAAGGAGCCAGTATCTGAGACTCAGTCATGGAACGTGGAATAGTATGTATATTGTTTGTGTCGGGTGGAGCAAGCACCAAGTGACGATTAGGGGCGTCTGTAGCATTATTTGTTGCAAATTGGTAGCAGCCCTCGTGGGCCTGCGGGGGGCAGTGGAAGACCTGCCCAGTGTCTTATCTAGGATAGTGTTCAAATCTCTGCACTAAAGTATCATCCAGCGGGATGAGCATATCCAGCACAGCCCGAAGGAAATCCCGGATAGTCTACATTCGGTCCATATGTGTTGACCAGTACCATTGAGCGGCCCGCTATTTACCCCCTCCCCTTCCCACACCAATATGAATGTTCCCATAGGGTCGATTTTACTGTTCCGGTATCGGAACCCTACGGATGGATGGATGAATGAATGAGTGTAAGGACCCACCTGGACTGCGCAGAATATTCCGTATAGTATCGAAGTGGGCCCCAGCGTTCATTGAAATTGACCTTTACATTTTTAAGTGCATGTTTCTAGGAGCATCAGTATCTGTGGGTTGTGTCTTGTCGCATACGCAGCCACTTTCCTGGCCTTGCCCGGGTTGAGACCCTGTACATTGCAAGAGAGCAGCCTAACTGTTAGCCCGCTGCCCGTATGAGT
Organism: Ambystoma mexicanum; assembly: GCF_040938575.1. NCBI lineage: Eukaryota > Metazoa > Chordata > Amphibia > Caudata > Ambystomatidae > Ambystoma > Ambystoma mexicanum. Next base: position 1,235,906,323 of record NC_090927.1, on the reverse strand, counting down.
GGTATGTTCATTTGTAATTATGTTTATCATATGTTTTATATGCATAGTCTAGTTTAATACTGTTTGCAGCAACATGACTGTTTTAAAACTTAACATCCCCAATGTACCCCGTCCAATGTCGGGGCCCGAACATCACAAATCCCACCCCCCACCCACACTATCAACCCCAACAAGATGACGTTCCTCCCTGAACTTGTGGAACCTTCCGGGGGTGCATATGTTGCGGCCCGCAACTGCCACAGCTGGACGCTACCAATCCGGCATAACCTAACAGTTTAGTTTTGTGCCATCCAGACACCTCAACCTCCAACACATAAAGGATATTGTACTCGGCAACAGTCAGTCTGCCGGGTCCCTCCTCTCTACTTCAAGTTGCAAGATTCTGTTCTGGACCACGATCACGTGGCGGTAGTGCATCTGAGGCTTCAACGTAGTCCATTGCCTCCGCCGGATGTTCAAAGAAGTGAGCTCTGCCACGGTATTGTAGCTGTAGTTTTGCCAGAACGATTAGTGCTTATGGGACATGTGGAAGTTGCCTTTTAATTTGCTCGTATGATCTCCTCTGAGCCTACAGCATTGCAGCAAAGTCTGTGTAGATGTGTATATTGTCTCCGTCATGGCGTAGGTACCCCATCTCTCTCTCGCCAACCTGAGGACTGCATCTCTCTCTCTGTAATTGAGCAGTTCGGCAGTGTTGGTATGGGCAGGGGCTTCGGGTTTAGGCGCAGGGGCCAGTGTTCGGTGGGCTCTTTACACGAGGAAATGGTCTGAGAAAGGAGCACCGAAGAGGGATTTCAGGAGGGCCTCGACATGCATCTCCATGCGTCCCTTGTAAGAGGACTCTGCCACTTCCACAATACACATGTTATTTCTCCTGGACCTGGATTCCAGGTTCTCACGTTTGCCTTGCATTTTGGTGACCTCCCCCTTTAACAGAGCAACATCTCTGCTGTTTTGGTCAATCGTGTCTTCATTAGTACTTAGAACAGTCCAAAAACAATGGGGATGCCTGATATCACAACTGGTCCCTCAGGCTGCAAACAGTGAAACAATGTATATGGGACCAATCGAAGAGAGGGGTGGCCTCTTGGTCGATATTTGTAAAAAGACCATATATTAGTACAATGATTCAGTTAATTCAATCAAAGAAAGCAATTTTATTGTCGTACACATTTTAAAAATACATTCTACAAAAAATATTTTTAAAAAACTATTTTATCAAATAACCTGTGTTTCTAAGAAAAATTTAATTAATTCTAAGAAACAAAGCTCACGTATCGAAATATACTACCACTCATTCACTCTCATTCTCTATTCCATTCATACTTTCTATCTTCTTTCTCTAACCGTCTTTGGTTAGATATAACAGTTTATCTGTTAAAATTTTTCTGGGTTCAGGTCTGTTGCTCAATCAACCCATCTGTGTAGATGTTAATCTCACAACGCGTTTCAGTTGTTCTCATGACCACTATTCGGGCCTTCTTCGTATAGCAACCCTCTTCAGGACGAACTGACAGCAGACCTTCTGTGTGCGGTCTTTTTATGATAGGGTGAGCCCAGGTCCCTATAAGACAATTACAACACTCCTGCGTCACCCCTCGTTATTTCACAATATAATTAATATCAGCACTGACTCATTACTAGTCATGATCTGACTCACCTGCACTAACCAATCGGCGCAGATGGTTCAGATATTGGCATCAGTCCATATTACTGTATGGGTCCTTATTTCCCAAAAATGGCACAACCTGAATGTAGACTATGTTCAAATTAAATATTCAGCAAATTATCTTGATTAGAAAAACTTGATCCAGCAGCTAGATCATATACACCTACTAGAAAGTGTGCTTCTTATGTGGCCACTCTACTGTGGGGGATCCTCTTTTCCAGGGCCTTTGATCTTCCCTGGTTCTTTCACTTCTGCCACTCAACTGGTTCTTATCCAGCGACCTGTGGAGAGGTGCACCAAAATCAGGTAAAGGCGAGTAAAATCCAAGTATTTTATTCTATTACGTTCCTTTGTTAGACCTATTTAGCACGGCGTCAAAGGGCTACATTTCACCTAAAGTCATGATAGAGTGCTGGCATCCCGATGATATCTATTGGCCATTAATTTACATAATTTTCATTTAGTTTGTATTTTCAGTATTCTCAACCATCATCTCCTGTCATGTAATATAAGACTTAGTTTTTCAAGCATGCCAAGGAAATAAAACAGAGGGCTTACACACAGCGTTCGGACCTTGCCTAGTGATGGGCGTGCACGCGAAGCTTAAACGTGCCCCAACGTGGCATATTTCAACCTATGTAGATCTGCTGTTGCCTGCACTGTGATCTCACCTAATGGCCTCTAAGAACAGTGTATAACCTGTCTAAAGCCCCAAGCACTTGAGCACTCCTTGGCGTTGCATATTCCAAACTGTGTATTTCAACTGGTGCGCGCGCTGTAATCTCATCTAAAGCTTTCTAGGGCCAGTATATAGCCTATCCCGAGGGAGCGTGTATGAAACTCAACTTTTTATATTTTTCTCTTTATTTTTGCCACGCGTTCTGATTCTGCCTCCAACGTTTGTGTTATCTATTTCTGGTTGTAATCAATGAAAAAGGACTCGTTACACCTAATGAAAAACGTAGTCCTAGAAAGAGGACTATTGCATCCCTATTGTCCGTATTGATAAGTCAGGTTATAGAGTATCTCCACTATCACAAATGTCTATTTAGCACAGTACCCTCTATTATTACAAAAGTTGTTACATGTTAATTTGGCCTTCCTGCCCCTCTCAGGCTTGAGCCGGATCTCCTTAAGTTCCAGGAGCTTCCCAAGACCTTCCTTTTCTGTTCTTCCTTTCCTCTCCCACTCCCCTGCGAATGCATCCCTCCCCCCTCCCCCTTCTTGCATTGACTGGCTGCCTGGTCCCTTCTGATTCCCACAGAGCAGCAGGCCCTCGTCGTTCTAACCCAGCAACCCTTTAAACTGCACTTGCCCTTCTGGGCCGTGCCCCCTGACTAGCCTGGCAGCGTGTGCATACCTACTGAGTCTGGTCCACCCCTGTCCTTTCAGCGATCCGGATGATTATTGGTACAGCAAAGAGAATGCAAATACTGGAGGTTTCTGTGGTCGTTACGAACTGCAACCTTGTGGATGCTGATGAGTAAATGTTGCCACTCCTGGGTGGCTTCCTTTATTGCTAACAATTCTTTTTCAGTCACTGAATAATTCACCTCACTGGGGTGTGTTTTCTAGTATTGTAAGCAATTGAATGTTCTATGTTGGTGTAGGGGCAGTTTTTACAAGAGTATAGCTTCAATAGCCTTGTCGGAGGCATCGGCTACAATAACAAGGCAGAGAATCGTCTGAAGGTTACAGGACAGGGGGCCTCTGAAAACGCAATTTCTTTGGGACTGGAATGCTGTTCAGTTGTCTGTTCCACTGGAATTCCCTTTCAGCACCTAAAGTCTGCTGTTGGGTGAGAATAGCCAGTGGTAAAGCGGCAATAGAAGTTGGCAAACCCCAGAAACCTTAGGACTGCTTTGATATCCTGCGGATTAGTCAATTTCAGAACAGTTGGACTTTACGGGGATCCATGTGGATTCCAGAAGGACTGATGACACACCCTAGGAATTCAATCAAAGAGCACGTCACAGATTTAGCATAGAAATGGTTAGCCACTAGACGAGAGAGCACTTCCGAGACATGGAGCTTATGGACCTCCGGGGATGAAGAAAAGAAGACTGTTGTCCAGATAAACCCAAACACATTCCCATTAGGTCAGAGAAAACAGAGTCCATGAACTGCTGGAAAACTGCAGGGGCATTATTCGGGTGGAATGGCATCACCCGATACTCATATTGCCCCTGGGCTGTTAAGAAGTCCGCGTTCCACTCGTCTCCTTTCTTTATGTGGGATAGATGGTAAGCACCGCAATTTCAATTTGTTGAATACGGTAGAGGAACGCAATGTCTCCAGGATGGATAAGGGGTAAAGAGGATCAGTCCTTGTAATATCATTGAGCAGGTGGTAGTCTAGGCATGGGCGTAATGTGCCCACCTTTTAGGGCATGAAGAATAAGGGAGCCCCTGCAGGAGACTTGGATGGTCTTATATACCCCTTTTTGGAGACAGTAGTCAAGGTACTTCCGCAACTCTGCCTTTTCCAATTCAGTGAGGGAGTACACAGGTCCATTAAGAATGGGGTTATCAAGTACCGGATTGATTTCGCAGTCAAATGGACGATGCAGAGGCAATGGTATATCTGGCTGAAAGACTTTAATAAAAGTATACATCCAGCATGCTTTGCAACATACAACCCAATAAAGATGTTTCTATGGTAGGTGGTGCGCTCACCTCAACCAAGGCTTCTGTCTGATCTGGGGTAGATTGGAAGCACATGATCTTGGAGGTCCAGTTGATTAAGGGACTATTCTTGGGCTGAAACATGTCTGGGGATGCTTGTGGTCTCGTGCAAAAGGGATGTGACCTAGCAGTTCGGGCTGGACTACCCCTTTGGGGGTGGGACCAAGCCTGATTTGCATATGGTTTTTCCCTTTTTGTAATGGCTTGGCAGGCGAAGAACGATGGTCTGGTGGGTTGCCCAGAGCAATGCCAGAGGTCAAGATTTATTCTAAACCTTCCAGCCATCAACTCTTTTGTTTTGCTATTGTCACCCCGAGTGGGAAGGGTATGCCCAGACGTGGGTCCCTTGCCTGCTGGGCCTAGAGACCCAAGCTACTCCTCACTGATGACGCCCAACAAGGCTGAAACATGTCTGGGGATGCTTGTGGTCTCGTGCAAAAGGGATGTGACCTAGCAGTTCGGGCTGGACTACCCCTTTGGGGGTGGGACCAAGCCTGATTTGCATATGGTTTTTCCCTTTTTGTAATGGCTTGGCAGGCGAAGAACGATGGTCTGGAGGGTTGCCCAGAGCAATGCCAGAGGTCAAGATTTATTCTAAACCTTCCAGCCATCAACTCTTTTGTTTTACTATTCTTGGTGAGCCAGGCATTATTCTTGGTGAGCCAGGCAAGACCCAATACTATGTGGTATGAGGGCGTTTGGATGACATCAAAGGCTAAGTCCTATGAATGGCTGCCGATCCTCAAGGATACCGGTATGGTATGTTGCCATACATGGCCAGCGGAGTCCCATCAATACCTCAATCCAATATTCAAAAGTTTTCTTAAGCAGAGGAATAGACATCGGAAGGGTGAATGTTGAATTGATGGAATTGCCCGAAGCCTCAGAATCTAGCATTGCAAAGGTTGATACTACGTAGGTGCCACTGCCCCAACTCAGTTAGACTTTGTAAGACAAAAGACATGATGGCAAAATGGGTGATAAAAAAAATGTCAGAAGGGTTCCAGTACTTGGGCTGCTTGTTCCCTTTTGTTCCACAACAGGCCCTTCAGTTTCCTGTCAGTTTTGTGGGGCGCAGGGGGCAAGTACTCAAGAAATTACCGATTTCTCTGCAGTAAAGGCCCTTTCGATGGAGTTGTTTCTCTGCAGTCTTTGCAGTGCCCCCAACTGCATGTGGTCTGAAAGGGAGGCATGGTATCATAAGTATGACACTGGCACAAAAGGTACAGTTTGTAAAACCTTCATTCAATTGTTGAGGTTTGGAAAAATTCCCATCTTTGCTATAGGGCAAAGTAGGAGTAGTCTCTACCATCAAATAATAAAGAAAACCCAGTTCTAGTCCGTCTCAGTCAAATCAAAATGGCCTATACTAACAAAACCTAATGCCTGCCCTATCTCTTCATCATTCATTCAGTGTTAGAATATAAAGAATCAAAGTGGCTGAGTCGGCTCTCCTCCTCACGTTGGACAGCATGGAGTAAGGCAGATCCCATAGACAGGATGACACACTCTGGCTCAGGTTCTCAAAACAAAGCAGTTCAAAATGTGGCCTTCCACGTTAAAGTCACTTTTCCAGCTATCCAAAAGTTAATTCACAGTTCAACAAAATGGTTTTACTATAGTCCTCCGCAGGACCACTTCGACTTTCCTTTCAACTCACACTATTTGCTCCAGCGTTTCTTGGTCTATGTAGGTCAATGTCATAAGCACAAGACTTCAACATTCACTTTCCACTTCTCCTTTTGCCAGGGTCAATCTTGATCATGCTTTTTTAAAGTTCATTCACTTTGTGGCTTTCACAGATACTCAAGTGGGCAACTTCCTTTCGCTGGACCACTCCACTATTATGTATTACAAGCTTCAGTTATTGGTAATTTTAAAGTTCACCACAGGTCTGCCTTTCTTAGTGTCTCATCCAGACACATGCAGCCTTCAATTGTATGATATATTGTTGGGGGAATACTGCATCTCACCATCTGTCACCTCGCCCCCACTCCCTGAAGACACCTCACCCAGGTGGTGATCCTGCACTAGTCCACCCCCAGGAACTGGGTCCAAAGGCGATGGCCGTGTACTTGCCGCCTTGATGACAAGTCCCTGAGGACTAGCGGATGAGACACCCTTTGGTTTCTCACAGGTCCTCCAATGCTTCTTTCAGGGACATAGTAGGAGAGGTTACTGGACAGAAGAATCCTTCACTGGTCTTTCTATGAGCTCCCATCGCTCAGTTAGATTGATCCGGACAACCTGGTTTATTAGGCCCTGAAACTTGTCAGGTTCTGTTCTGTGCACCTACTCGTCCTTTTACTCTTCGCATAGGTTTTTTATGGAACCATATACGTTGCTTTACCCCAGACCATTGTCAGTCCGCAGCCAATTGACGGAAACGGCTAATGTAGGATAACGGGTCAGTGTGTACTTGCGTCAAGTAATTGATTCTGCATGGCGGCAGGAGATGCCAATGCATTGCCCATCATGTTACTAAGTATGAACCCAATTTCTGTCTTGTGTTAGTCTTGAGGTCTGATATGAAACTGTATTTTGCAGCGATTACATAACTCCATGGGCTTACGTGGGTCCCCATTTTACTTAAGTGGTGTAGTGTGTGCCAGTGTTCTCGGTCAAGGAAACTACAGTGTCTCTGTTGATGGTTCCCCCAAAGCGAGCGCTTTCCTGTTTCAGCTGCCCCATTTCCACTCTCAATGCTTGGGAGTTTGTCTTAGTTCTTGAATGCATGACATCCAGTGCTACTGAAGTGGTAGGTTTCTTGTAATGTACCTGATCCTGACGCTGCTGAGAATAGTTTCTAGGTGGACGCTTCAGACCTGATCTTGCTCCTTCAAGATGATCCAGAATAGAAGGCATTGCTGATGCGTCTATCCCAGAGCACCCCCCAACCCCTGTGAATTACAAACACAAATCGGCTCCCGCCGAGCGCCGGCTCGCAACACCACAGTTCAGTTTCTCACTCAGATTAATGTGGTGCTGTACCGGGAAGCCGTGCTGTGCCTCAGTGGTGGAAAACTGGCAGGTGGTCTACTGGTAGGCAGAGGCCAGACAAGCACTGGCAGGAGGCTGCAGGGCAGCAACCCCACCACATGCAGATGCAGGCACAGAAAACAAGGCTAGCACAAGCAGGAACCAGACAGGCAGAAACCACCAGAAGGCTGGGGAGCAAGGCTGGAATAGGCTGGTGCCAGAAGTGCAAGGAGCAAGGATTCCCCAAGAGGGCAAGAGAACAGAGACCGAAGAAGACGGCAGAATGGGGAACACAGATCTTAAGACAGACTGATTTAAATCCCCTGACGCTGCAGAGCTGGAACGTAATGCCCCTGGTGTTTTTGCTGTGACGACAGACGCGAATGCCAGGGAGCTGGTCCTCCGTGCAAGCGCTCGGAGGGCCCAACGGTGGAAACCATGGTGCAGGTGATTACAGCCGCTGTGCTACCAGATCCTGTGCTGCCTTCCTAACCGCAGAGGGCACCAGCGGTGGTAGACTCCAGGTATGAGCCCGTGGGTTGCGGCCGTGATGGGCTGAGGGCATGACACCCAGGAGTCCATGCTTTCACATTCACTCATAGTACTGAGTTTTAAATCCCTCCAAAACATCTTGTCTCTTATCATCTGGCGTTGGTCATCCTGTTGCAAGCCACTTCGTACCATCCCCTGTGGTCCACCCAGTCCTTGTGAGCCTGTACCCTAGACCAGGCAAGAGGCTCTGGTTGGTTTAGGTTTCATTCTTGTCTTCTTTGTTCCTGCCAACCTTCCAGCTGGTATTTTCTCAGCCTTTAATCCTACCTCCACCCAGCCTTCTCTATTCTCCTTCTACATTAATCTTTCAAAGCATCCTCTTCTGTTCCGCTAACGCCATGCCTACCTCACTAGCTCCTGACTCCCACAAAGAGGAAACAAGATTGTGGCTTAGGTTCAGCCCCTCCCTCTAGGTTGTTTGTTTTCATCCTACAGGTGATATTTATTTCGGGAATCTCAAACCATTGTATGGAGTAGCCTTGATCTAGAGCACTGTCACCATGTGGAACTGCAACAGAATGCAGACGGGCTCTCAAGAGCCCTACCACTATCTTGGATGTGAATACGCTTGCCAATGAGCCACCACTGGCAATCTCTTCACCAGTAAATCTCCTCCTGCCCACTTCTTACATAGGCTGCACGGTAGTGAGCACATTACCATTACAAACTATAGATGTGGGAATCCAATATAACACCACTTAATGGGACTGTCACTGCATGGGCATGTGCCTTGTGACATCCCTCTGCCACAAAGCTGGGGCCTGATGCAGAGGCCCAAGAGATTCACCCTGACCCACTCTGGCCAGGTATCCCAGAGCGGGTGTTGGCCCCCAGGGTCAGGCCTCCAGATAAGGTGCGTACTAGGCCTTTTTACGCATGAAAATCTTGCAAATACGACAGCTTCTTTTTTCCCCTGTGTACATTTACACAACAGTTTAGAGCAGAAAACATCACAAAGGTCAGGTTACTTATCTACATGGATGTAATTGCAACCCATGGATAAAAGCCTCTGAAACAATGTATTTCTCTGAAGCCTTTCAAAAAATGAAACTGCACACTTTGATAAAAGGAATGGTTTATTTCCATTCAGCTTCTGCTGTGTTGCTGGTCATGGAGCAAACGGAAGCACTGTGCATGTTTATTTTCCTAGCATTATAGTATTGTAAAATTAATAAGATGGAAAACGAAGTTGCAATTGAAAATTAATATTTTGTAACAAATTATGCTTTTTATTCCAGTGAAAGCAAATCAGTATTGCACTTATTTTTCAGAGTTCCTGTGCTGTGTATAAAATCATGCGGAGGCAGATCATTTTTAGACTTATAATTTGATGTACACTAATTATAAAAACAGTGTGTAAAATGATGACTATGCACGTTCTAGTTTACATCCATTTAACCTTGCAGTCAGTGGGGTACATGGTCAGTGGCAGCAGAGTCTTTGTTCAAGGGTGAGAGGAGTTCTAGCCTCTCAAATCGTCAAGACTACAATTAAAACATCCAAAACCTGACACTCCAGGAAGTGCAAGCGCAGTTCAAAAACAAACGAGTTACATTTGTAATTGAAATAGAAACTCAGCAAAACGTGTCCCTGTGATAATCCAGAGAGGTATTTAACTTTATATAGCACTTCATACATGGTTCGTCCAACATCTAGGCACTGATTATTATACCTCAGTTAACTGACCTCTGAAGCATGTTAGCCCATGAGATAGCTCAGCCGGTTGAGCACTTGTTGCTTAGATCTGTGCGTGATCTGTAGGTTGCAGAATCCCGGCAAGGCCAACTCAGCATTTCATCCTTTCAAGGTCGATAAAGGAGTACCGACAGTTTGTTAATTATTTTCTATGTACAACGCTTTGCCAAAAGCGCTATATAAATAACCATTTTGTGAAATCAAAATATCAAGGCTGAGTACCCCAAAAGGAAACGACAAACACGGGATACAAAGGCACATACAAGTACTTTATTTTATACTGAATCCAGTTACAAAAACAGAGCAAAATCATATAGCTATCGGCCCTCAGTACAACACAACGAACTCCAGCGTGGTTCAGTGTGTTCAGTGAGAGACGCTGTACATTAAAAATGCATTCGCTTTTTATACACGTGGTGGGCACGATGTCCACCCCCACTTCGGGTTACTATTTCACTTAATACATCACCGATCTAGGATTCTTGCCAAGTCTCGAACAACCGCATATAACTGGTTTGCCTTTAATACATGTATCAACAAGCCTATGCAATAACTGTGATCTGGGATTTTTCCATAATAGTCGTCTTAAACATTAATACAATGCGGTTAAACAAGTGTTCTATGTTCAGTATTTGAATACATTGTTTTTATAGTATACTCATGGCTTAGTTTCTTTACACGAGTAATCCCTTACACACAAGTCAACGAAGGACAAGGTCTCAGTTCATGACCTCAAGTGGCCTGCAGGCAAGTTACATATTGGCTATGTACAGAGGTCAAGACGGCCATGTTGTATTTTGGAATGACATTGTCCACCATTTTAACTCAACAGGGTGACTTTTACGCAGCGAATCCTAAAAATGGTGGATTGGCCTAAAATGGCGGCTTACATTGATTTAAGGTCAGGACCTTGCAACACGGATTCTTTCGCAAGCGACTTTCGAGCAGCTTGGCGTAGGCCAATATACATATATTTATTGCAATAGGGGGCACGATATAATTTCTCTTTTGACAAACCCTCCCTTTGGCCTATGCCAAGTGCTAAAACTAATTTGGATCTCCTTGCAAATAACTCCATGCATCATCGTCCATGCACCCTGAATCACTGTTGGAAATATCTATTGCCATTAGGTCATTTGCTAAAATTTCTTTCAACACATTCTTTGGAAGTTTTATCTGGGGCATACAATTTATGTCCTATCGAACCTAGCGCTTGTGCGCAACATCCCCCTAGCATCGAACACATACCAGGTAGGCACTGAATACAGCAACAAAGAAACAGGATTCCCAAAATAATTAGCAATACTGAAAGTACCTTCCAACCCCAAGATCGCAAGAAGTCCCAGAACCAAGCGCTTAGATCCCAGTTTCCTTTGGGAACATGCACTTCGGAACTAAGGACGTGCAGATTCTGTATTGCCTTGAAGATAGTTGGGGAGGAATCTGGTACGAAAACACAGCAAGCGGACCCCACTAATTTACACACTCCAACACGCTTAGCCAGAATGACCTCTAATGCCATTCGGTTTTAAAGCGCTACTAGTCTTATCGCCTTTTGTTCTAACGTCAGAGTATGTCCGTTGTCCGGTTGATGATTCTCTCCAGTACTCTCGCTAGCTTTCTAATAGTGAATTTGGAAGATATCTGCCCCCAAAATGGCACAACTGATTTAGCTATATCTCCCAAGATTTGTGCTGGGGTGTCTCCATTCTCGTCCCGCCGTGGACGAGCCTTTGAAACTTCTCTTGTACTAGCGATAAACACCCCAGCTAACAGGATCCCTAAATAACAGGTTCCCTGCCAATCCCTGGGCAACCATGGGAATGCTACATTACCGTAGAGGTTTGCCTACATATAAAGCTGTTTTCCCCAGTCAAATTTGCAACGTTGGCACAACCTAGAAAATTTCCCATTGACAGAGTTCCATTCCGCTGTATGCAGAAGGAGACTGAATCGGGGCTATGATTAACAGTGTAAGGAGGCATGGCATTCTTATTGCCTATTGGAGCCATTTTAAAGGAAATCAAAGATTGGAAAGGACGAGACCGTTTATCAGAAGGCCTAATAGAAGCAACATTCGGTCTACTCATGTTTGCAAAAAGCAAGCATCCCACGGGAGTTAAAACACGTTTCTCAAAACTATTCAAATTGGTGCCATCAAAGTTCCCTGAGATGCTATCATTCCACTGGCCAAAGAACAGTGCTCTAAGAGAAGCATAGCAAGCAGTTGTCAAAGGTAAAGGATGAATATACTAACCTAGCCCCTTATCCGCGTGTTGCGGTAAATGTGAGCAGACCCAACAGTTAGATTTATTAAAAATGGCATGCGTAGCATTCATAAGCAGTAGAGTTATTGTGGTACATTTGCCTATGCTGAGAATCCAAAGGGAGTAGGAATGGATGTACTTTCAGTAGGCAAAAAAAGTTCTAAAGAATTAGTTTCCTCAAGGTACCACAATCCTAAGGCAGCGACTATTAAAAACCCAAATATCATTATAAAAATACAGCAATACATTTTCGTGGCCCAGGCATTTTGTCCATTGTCCCGGTTGGTCACCCCCTTATTTACAAGTCCCATACGAGCGGTAGCAGGCATTGTAGTCTTCAAACAGATGCCGCAATGGTCGTTGCTGGGGACCTCCCGGTCGAGCGACTTTAGTCCTTCCACAACCCTAGCCAACAGAATCCCCTTTCTCAAATCAAAAACAAGCCCCCGTTGATCCTTTTCTTCTTCAAATGCACAGCAAAACCGTCCCGTAAGTCTATTTTCTTGGACGCAGATTGTACCTTACTTTTCCCAGTACTGATTGATCCGGAAACAATGTCGTCACTTCCTGCTGGAAGTAACGTGTCGGAAGCAAGTGAAGAATTTGAAATGGCAGTTTCCAGATGCAAAACTTTTGGAGAGTGTGGAGACAAAATGGCAGCTTCCCCAAGCCTCACGGGCTCAGATTCTCGGACACTCTCAGTGCTACTTACTGCTTTGGGATCGTTGGTTGCAGTATCAGCAAGGGGTTCTGTTTCTTCTGTAACGTGTGGCACAGGGTGAGGAAGTTTCTTGACGGACGCGTGGATCCAGTTCTTTCTCCCAGCGACCCGCACCGCTGTCTGGGTGACCAACAGGACTTGGAACGGCCCACGCCAGTGAGGCGTGAGGCAAGAGGAGCGCTTGAACGCTTTGACGAGCACCCAGCTTCCAGGCTGTATGCTGTGGCCCGGACCCTCGTATCGCACAGGTAAAGCTTCTCGTACCTGGTGATAAATCAAATACAGGTTTTTAATCAACTGGCTACAATAATCTGAAAGTAATACATTTTCAACATTTCTCAATGAATTGCATTTAGGAAGGTTCCAAATATTGGCAGGTCTCCCCATTACCACCTCAAATGGAGAGAGCCCAGTCTTAGTTTGAGGGGTTGTACGCATGGATAACAACACGATCGGTAAGGCGTCCGGCCATTTTAGTTTGGTGCCGGCACACGTCTTAGCCAGCTTGTTCTTAGTGATACCGTTGTGTCTTTCTACTAGTCCGGCGCTCTGAGCATGTCTGACTGAATGGAACCGTTTGTCAATTCGTAATGCCGTACATATCTGCAGAATTACAGCAGCGACAAAATGTGGACCATTGTCCGACCAGATAACTCTTGGTAGCCCGAACCGTGGGAAGTATTCCCTTAACATGATTTTTGCAGTCGTCATAGCTGTAGCATCTTTAACAGGGAAAGCCTCAACCCATTTACTAAAAGCGCAGATAACCACCAGCACATATTTTTTATTATCACATCGTTCCATTTCAATAAAGTCAAAGTGGATCACTTCGAAGGGGACAGAGTGTGGCCTGAAACTTCCCCTTGGAGTTACTGTCCCCTTTCCCGCATTGTGTTGTAGGCAAATCATGCAATCCTGGACGTAGTGCTGGGCAAATTTCGAAATCTTGTAATTTACCCAAACTTTCTCTAACATTTTTGTCATCTTCTGGGCACATACATGCGTAGGACCATGGGCCATGATGACCATCATCATTATATACGCGTCAGGGAGTAGCCATTTCCCTTCCACTATATCCACCCAACACCCGTCTTCATCCAGTTTCCCCAAGCCTTCAGCCCACCTTTTGGATTCTTCTAACGTGGCATCAGCTTGGATATCCCGTACAGACCCAACACCCTCATCCATCGCATAAGCATTTAGTCTCCCTTGAAACATACATCTCCGTAAGGAGATCGGTAGCAGTTTGTCTAGCTATCTGATCAGCGAAAGCATTCCCTTTCCCTATATCTGTAATCTTTCGATGTGCTGCACATTTCATAACTGCTAACGGAGTAGGGGGCGCAAGCGCTAAGTGTAGTTGTACTATTAGGGAGCCATGTTGGATTTTGGTACCATGTGAAGTTAGGAACCCTCTCTTTGACCAAAGTCTCCCAAGTTGTGAACCACCCCAAAGGCATACTAACTATCAGTATATATATTGACTGCAAGCCCTTTGGAAAGTTCACAAGCTCGGGTTAACGCTATCTCTGCGGCCTGCGCAGAATTATGCGTGATTCTTAGTTTCCACAAAGTGCTTAATGTAGTGATCGCATAAGCAGCTGTGGATGTACCATCCGGAAGTTTGAAGCAGGAGCCATCACAAAACAGCTCTGCTTGCGGATTATCCAAAGGAGTATCTTTCAAATCAATTCTACCCTTTGTCTCTTTTTTGGTCGTATAAAAACAATCATGTGGCACTTCATCGCCGCAAGTAGTATCTTGTGGTAAAGGTAGGAGTTCAGCCGGATTAAGAACACAACCTCTTAATTTGAATGTGAGGAGCAAACGAGATCAATTCATATCTTGTCAACCGTGCAGAAGTGAGGTGTTGCGTTTGAGTTCGGTTCAGTAGAACATCTACAGAGTGAGGCACCATCAGGGTTAGATCATGGCCTAGGACCATTCCCTCACTCTGTTTTACAGACGCAGCAGCGACAGCTCGCAAACATCTTGGCAAAGCGCATGCTACAAGATCAAGGGCGGAAGAAAAGTAACCGCACGGCCTATTCTTCCTTCCATATTACTGCGTTAATACAGCCAAAGCACATCCATCACATTCATGCACAAACACAAAGGCCTTCTCATAGTTTGGTGTGCCCCAAACTGGTGCAGAGCATAATGCAGTCTTAAGCAAGTCAAACGATTGCTGGTATTCCGCATTCCATGGCAATGGCGAAGAAATGCCCTTCGTCAAAGCCAACATCGGTTTGATCACTAGTGAAAAAATTTGGGATCCACTAACTACAGTAAGAAGCCATACCTATCAAGGCTCTAACTTCCTTCTGTGTATTTGGGACAGACCTGCCAGAAATGTGTTTTATTCTTTCAGGTGTCAATCTTGTTCCCTCCTTTGACAGGAGATGGCCTAAATAGGCGACCTCCTGGCAACAATATTGAAATTTTTTAAGCGAAGCTTTGTGACCATGCTTAGCTAGATGGATAAGCAATAACAGTGCCCTCCTTACAGGCACTCTGAGTCAGCAGCTAAAAGCAAATCATCAACGTACTGAAGCAAAGTACAGGTAGAGGGCAATTCAAGGGTACCAAGTTGTTCTTTCAAAGCCCTCGTATAAATGCTAGGACTCTGTGTACCCTTGAGGTGTACGAGTAAATGTGAACGAGCGTCCCCCCTAAGGTGAACGCGAACAAGTATCTACTATCCTTGTGTATAGGAATACTAAAGCAAGCATTCTTTAGATCCACCACACTAAAGTAAGTAGCTGTACCTGGAATCATGGTTAGGATTGTCGTTACATCAGGCACAATTGGAAATTGTGGAGCCACAACTTTATTAATGGCATGTAAATCAATTATGAAACGGAATGGAATTGCATTATCGCCTTACTTGTACACAGGTAGAATTGGACTGTTACACAAACTGCCTGAAATTTCTTCAATCACCCTCAATGCACAAAATCGTAAACCATGCATTTCAAAGCTTGCTCGCCCTCAACTGAAATCTTATTCTGGGGAATGCGTGGCAGCTCAATTCCATGCTTCAAAACTATCTTAACAGGTTCAATCTGTAAAACACTGACATCATTGTCAACAGCCCACAAGCTCTCCGATACATTAATGAATTCTGTAGGCAAAGGTCTAGTCAAGAATTGCGAGACAGAAGATTGCTGTGGTGAAATCGTCAAGCGCACTCCATCAGAAGAACAATAAATCACTGCATTTAATTCTTTTAACAGATTCAACCCCAGCAAGTTCTCTCCACAATTCGAAGTCAACAGAAATGGACAGTAGTCCGTAAAGGGACCCAAAGAAATAGCTACCGGCAAAGAAACCGGACAAACAACTGGTGTGCCAGAAAACCCTAAAACATTGGTTTGCCCTGACAATGGAATGTTTGGGACCCGTGAATCATCAATGGAATACTTCTGTGCTCCAGTGTCAATCAAAAACTGATGTTTCCTACTTCCCACCATCATTTCAACATAGGGACCTTTCTGATTGACGGGAATGGTTGTAGGTTCCAAACCCTGCTTCGGGCAATCCTAATGAAACAATGTCATCAAAAGGAAGCTCTTCAGATAAATATGCAGCGGAAGGATGATCAAATATGTTCCCGGTGTCCACACTTGAAATCTGATTATCCTGTGAGAAAGGTTGCTGAGGGTCCTGTGCAAAGTGACCTCTACCAGTGCCCCTACACCCGGGTGACCTCTGGATCGTCTACCCATATTTCCAAATGTATTATTTGAGCTTTGTTGAAGGACGGGGCATTGTGCTCTCCAATGACCCTCTCGATGACAATAAGCGCACTGGTTAATGTTCACAGGACCCAAGGGCACATTCCCCTGCGGGACATACTGACCTAATCTGAGAACTACCCCCTCTGGGGCCTCTAGCAATTTGCTGCAATAGCACTTTAGTTTTCAAATCGCCTTTTCGTTTTTCAACCCTACTTTCATTATTGACACGGTTCCCGTAGTACTGAGCCATGTGCAGTACTTCCGATTGTGATTTCGCCTGCCAATCTCTCTCAGAAGACATAATTTGTGACTGGATGTCAGGCAGCAATCCTCGCACAAATCTGTCTATGAACAACCTTTTCCCAGACTCTGTGCCTAGGTCTTGTCCACTGAAATCCAAGAATACCTGCTTGAACCGATTAAAGAACTCAGTAGCACCCTCAGACTTTCCTTGGACACAGACTGTAAGTTTGTCCCAGATAATTCTTTACTCTGGAATTATTATAGTTTTTAATAATTCTATCAGGCAAAGTTAGTATCACCTGAGGCGGTCTTTTCACCAGCTGGCCTTTCTCCATCGAGTCTAGTTATATTCACCCATGTGTCTCCCAACCCTGGTACGTCAATAGTTCTAACTTGTTTACACAAATCTACAGGCAGGAGTACAGGGAATAACAAATCAATATTGCCTGAGGTGAATACTGAGGATTGCAAGACGGACTCCATTTCTTTATAGAATCCTGTCGGATTTTTCCTAATATCAGGAATGGATTGCCTAATAGTATTCCCTTCCTGTCTTGAGAACGGGACGTGAACGAACTGTGATACATAATGTGCAGGAATGTTCACAGCAACTAGACCCTGTGCAGCATCGGCCGCAACCTCAACCTTCAGGACAAATGTCGAAGGAACCTCTCTCATAGGCAACTCCGAACGCTTACCAAGCAACAGAGCTAAATCGAGCGCTAAAGCAGTCGAAGTGTCAAGTGAAAAAGCTCTTGTGAATACTCTAACTCTGTGGGACAACTCATCTTTCTTTTTACACAATCATCCTGTAGGTACTCTATCATTACCTGTATCACTTTCCTCTGCATTTCTGGCATATACTGACTATACGTGTCATATACTTCAACTGGAGTTATCGACATATCTGAAATCCATTTAAGTGCGTCCTTCGTACAAATTTGTGCTTCCTCAGTTATCGATTGCTTCCTCAGTTATCGATTTATGACCCGGAAGGAACCTTTTCTGTACATACATACTTTCCTCCTTGTCATCCTCATTCTGTAACTTTTCTAACTCCTTTCTATACCCAAATAACCTCTCGACATGCTCATTTACCTTCTCCACAGTGTCTCTAGAAAACGCTAAAGTATTTAGATGCCTTAACCCTTGCGGGAGATCCGTATTTAATTTTCCCCACATTATACATAACTGAATCCCTAAAGCTTCAATAAACATTTTTTCTCAGGAAAATTATCCATATTACAAAGTGTGGCAAAAACACTAGGTTGACCATCCTTCTCCATACAATGCTTAGCCCATGCAATTAACTCTCGTTTCTTCTCCGGTGGTACAGTATTATGAGTGATAACCTTTGACCCTGCACCTCGATCGATTACAAGCGGCTCAGTACCAATTGGAAGAGAGGGAGCAGGCAAATTCAATGGAGGTACTGTAACTGGTGCAATAAGAGGTGGAGGAGCTGGAGGAAGGGGAACATTAGGAAGAGCAGCAACAACGGGAACAGCAGGTAGAGCAGGAGGAAGAGGCAAAGCAGCAGGAAGAGGAACATATGGAGGTGGCACAGAGGCATCAGGCCTTCGTTCATTTAACAATTTATCTATAAATTCATCGGAAGCATGGAGGTGTTTGGATGGATATATTTTTTGAATTCCAAGTGAGAAAGCCCTGTCCATATTTCTAGTCGATTCAGAATGTTTATCTTGGTCATACAATAATGCTTTTTCGGAGTTCGTCTTATGACGGCGTGCATGCTTCTCTCTACTTAAGTTGTTGCAACACTTTTTTCCAATTCTGCAAAACATCAAATGCTGCAGGTCTAGCCTTTTCCTTTAATAGATTTGACTCTAAATACTCAAACTACCATTGATTGGCCACTGAAGTTCGGAGGCATGTCTGGTTTGTCTGTGCCAAATGTCATTAAATACTATACCTCCAATGCCATGCTTATAGTACATGCCGGCGACCCCTCCTGTGGTGCCGGATGGCTAAATTCCAAAGATTGTCTATCGCTGCGGAACAATGCCCTGAAGCAGGTAGACCATTTCCCAGGCATATCAAATTATTGGTGTTACCTGGTCAATTGTGCCTGCAGATACAATGTGCCAAATTCTAATTTTCATGGTTGAATTAAGAGTTGGGTCACGACTCACCTGAACAAACCTAAGGTGGTCTGATCGGATTTCAAAGAATCTTACCCAACTAATCTTACCTTGTGTATGGTGATTTCGGCAAATCTGCCCGCCTCGATAAGTGGACCCTCGTCAAGATGCCGCCTCGGACCACAAGCTAATGGTCCAGGGATCGGGTCGTGCAGCGCTTCTGAGGTGTCGCGTCCCGTTCAGTGGGGCCCCTTTTTGTGTCACCGTCCGATCCCGGTCCGATAGCCTGCGTCAACCTTCAACAATCCGGCATCAATCTTGAGGGTCCCTATTCGGGCGCCAACAACAAAATCAAAATATAGAGGCGGAGTACCCCAAAAGGAAACACACCAAACACGGGTTACAAGGGAACATACAAAGTACTTTATTTTATACTGAATCCACTTACAAAAACAGAGCAAAATCAGATGGCTATCGGCCCTCCGTACAACACAACGAACTCCAGCGTGGTTCAATGTGTTCAGTGAGAGACGCTGTACATTAAAATGCATTCGCTTTTTATACACTTGGTGGGCACGATGTCCAGCCCCACTTCGGGTTAATATTCCACTTAATAAATCACTGATCTAGGGTTCGTGCTAAGTCTCGAACAACCGCATATAACTGGTTTGCCTTTAATACATGTATCAACAAGCCTATGCAATAACTGTGATCTGGGATTTTTCCATACTAGTCTTCTTAAACATTAATACAAAGCGGTTAAACAAGTGTTCTATGTTCAGTATTTGAATACATTGTTTTTATAGTATACTCGTGGCTTAGTTTCTTTACACGAGTAATCCCTTACACATAAGTCAACGAAGGACAAGGTCTCGGTTCATGACCTCAACAAGTGGCCTGCAGGCAAGTTACATATTGGCTATGTACAGAGGTCAAGACGGCCATGTTGTATTTTGGAATGACATTGTCCACCTTTTTAACTCGCAGGGTGACTTTTACGCAGTGAATCCTAAAATGGCGGATTGGCCTAAAATGGCGGCTTACATTGATTTTAGGTCAGGACCTTGCAACACGGATTCTTTCGCAAGGGACTTTCGAGCAGCTTTGCGTAGGCCAATATACATATATTTATTGCAATAGGAGGCACGATAGAATTTCTCTTGACAATTTGGCCATGAGATTAGAAATAGAATTTAGCATGAAGTCTTTGCCTCTCTGCACTGTTGTATCATAACATTGGCATACAATTCGGTAGTAATAGCTGCAGGAAATTAGGTTAAAACATCAAGACAATTCTGCTATTGAACCTCAAATCACACAATAAAATTCATGCTTGCTTTACTAGGTAATTGGCTAGGTATTTGTGTTTTCAACATTTCAATATATACAGGAGAGATAGAATGGCCAGACCTTAGAGAAGTAATGAAATGTGTATTCTGTCACAATTCTGAAAGCTGCTGCATAGTAATGATTTCCATACAGGTTTTGCACACGTCGGCTGGATGTCGCATACATTTTACTCTCTTGCAAAGGTGAAGTCCTTTTTACTCTCTTAAAATCACATTTACTCTGAAAGTTTAAAAATAGGGAGCAAAATACTCCCACCTCAAAATCTTATCTGGAGCACTGCCCAGGGTTCTATGTGAATCAACTTTTCAATATTTTTTATTTTGGGGGTTACACTCTAAACCCCCATTTCTCTATTGTTTGACCCGTTCTCCAACCTCCTCCCCACCCATTTTTAGCCTCTCCCCATATTTCTATTTTTTTTGTTGAAGTAATTTTGACGTCAGAAAGTACTTTGGAAAATAAACACACCGGCTTCCCAGCACCTGTGACTAGCCCATCCAGCACCCCCAATGAAAGGCAAGAAACTCCGTCCCTAGTTTCGGAATCTCATATTTCTTAGCATGAACTGGCCAGTAAACCATTAGTATGCCCTCTTATTTAAGGCACCAGGTACATGACTGCCCCATCCTGCTGTTTCTATTGGAAGTATTTCTTATCAAAACATCTTGTGCCTTCAGTAACTAAAATACATGAATGCCATAAATAAAGTATCAAGTAATAACAAGGAGATGTGTTGGAATGGACCATGACATACAACCCAATGCTCTCAAGGGGAGGGTCAGTGTTGTTCGGCTGCAAAGAAATTAAGATCAAAAGCAGTATGGCAGTTCTGAAGGAAAGGAGTGTGGCGCATCAAACGGAACAGATTGCCATGTTTTAAGTGGATGCAAATGTTAAGATATTGTACCTAAAAGATTGTCAATAACCAAGATCTAGCCGAGGACAATGACGTACAACAGAGGGACCTCGTGACTTCTCGGTGTGCATGCACACATGGGTGTGATGAAAGGATGGGCAGTGGCTCTTCTATTGAATCTGCTCAAGCAGCAGGTCAACAGCCATGCCTGCGTAAAAGTACTACATACTGATTGTGTTTTAATTAGAGTTGCCTTGCAAACTGGGATGTTGGTTTGAGTTGTACATGAGATTCTGTAGGTGGTGTTTGGGAGCGGGCTATGCGTCCGTAAACGTGGGTGGAATTAACGTTACCTTGACCTTTCCATGGGCCAGTGTCATGCTTTAACTCCATTTCCATTAAATGTGGTGTGTAAGCTTACCAAAAGTAGATTTTTTTTTTTTTTTTTTTTTTTTTTTTTTTTTTTTTTCCCAACCAACGTTCAGTGTCTTCCAAAATCAGATCACTGGCACCTACAAGGCAGCAAGAAGGGCTGAGCCATAACATAATGCTCCATGTCACTACATAGAGCTATACATAATATGTAGTGCGCATAAAGAAACATACTATACAATCATTTCATCCATGCATAATTTTTTCCTTTGTACTGTAAAAATGAGTAACTTATTATGCAACAGAGAACATAGAATATAAAATGTAGACATACATTTATCTGGGTGTTGAAAAGGATATGTCTGTAAGCTTGAGCCTTGCATAGTATTGCATTAATCAAGATGATAACCGGATCATACTCGATGTACTTATCTACTGCTTTCTGGCAAGATTTCTGAAATGAAGAAGAAAAGCATGTCAAGGGAAGCAACACCCACTTAAGATCTACGCTTTTTTGAGAAAAGTGAAGATCAAGGTTGGTGCACCACATCCATAGTTCATCCATAGTTCATTCATTAGTTCAGTCTTTCAGTGCCATGTCTCATCCGAACTTCCCTCTATTTTTTCCAAGTATGGAAATGGTTCGCATCGAGGAACATCATTTTTCATGTGCACAACCCACTAACAAGCTAATTCACTTTGTGAGCATGCTTAGTTACAGAGCTATCCTATGTATAGCGACAGAAGGGGATTTATTTCGCCCTCTTCCCAAACCACTGCAATTCTTTTGAAATCCCTATCAAAAAGTGGCATCTTGCATCACTTTTTCTGGATGAATTGGCTAAAAAACACACAGGTTTTGTATGTGGCCCATAAACTGGTCCAATACTTGTAGATCTGCCACAGTATCTAGCAAATGTAGTTTTGAGCTGCAAGAAATAAACGTATGTATCAAACGAAAGCATTGGATGCTCAGTATAAAGAATGTTTAGTTGTAGGTAGTCGGCCATGGGGAAGGGGGGACGAGGGGCGGTCTGTAGTTCGCATGTGTTGCAAAGAAAAAAATATCACTTGCAAAAATTCGCACATCACATTATTTGCCAGACCAAATGATGCCACCCGAAAAGGATGATACCAGTGTGCCAGAAAACATGACACTAAGAGTTCCTGTGCCACTACAATTAAGTAATTGAGATGCCAGGAGAACAAGTTTCTCGTAATTTGTCAGTAGGTAATTGCATCAGAATTGGTGCACTAGAGTATGATCATCAATTATTTGCCATTTACCATCAAGTTTACATTGCTTTAATAACAGAACAGTGACAACTTTTACTCTTGGTAAGAGGCATACCAGCCACTTCGATGCCCTAAAATTTGGCAAATACTACCCAACTAAAAAAAAACAGAGGGAAAACATGCTGAACAAAAAAATAGTGAACAGTGGATACATGAGAGCCTCACTGCCCGCCCCTTGCTTCCACCCATGAAGTGCCACAGAGATTTTCGGGTTAGTGGTATTAGCGGAGCAGTGTAACAGGAAGGAGCCATAATATTACTGCCTTTTATGGGGAAAACATCTTTAATAAGCATTACTATTTATAAAAGCTTCGATTACAAAATGTTATCTGTTCTACAGTTAACATATATTAACTCACCTAAAATGTATATCCATTGGCAATGCAAATTACCTTTTTACTCCCTGAAAAATCATTCGATTCCAAACGTACATAAATATGGAGTAAAATTGTATCTTAACGTTGCTTGTAACCCTGTCATAGCAAGTGAAAATCTCACCCTTCGTCACTCATCCAAAAGAAAATTAACCAAATTAGAGCATCCTGAGGTCCCTTAAGGATTCCCTTTAAAAACATAAAATTGCAAAGGTTTACCACACAGGTTAATTGAAGCACGATTCTGAGGTGTATAACCGATGGGGGGGGGGGGGGACATTCTCTGTAACTAGCGGTCGCTCTAGAGAACCTCAACCAGAGTTGCCCAACACCAGGCCTTGAGGGATGTATCCTGACGGGTTTTCAGGATATCCCTCGTTAGTATTCATGAGAAAAAATGTGCCTACATTTAGAATCAATGTATGCAAATGTATCATGAATATTAATGAGGTATCCTAAAAATCCAACATATTAACCCTTGAGGCCTGGAGTCGGACAACCCTGATCTAAACACATAATACAACATTATATTGAAAAGCCCTCAGCATCTGAGAACATAGAACTTTGTTTCTGACAGTTACATATTTTGTATTCACCCCTCTCACCCCCCAAGAAATATGCTCCTGTGCCCCACAGTCAGCCGTGCTGGTTTCTAATAGTTGTCAGTGTTCAGATCAAAGTGAGCTGAGCTCCTCTGTGGGTTTTTGCAATAACTCACCCATTAGGATAGTTGTATACGCACAATACCTATGCATGCAAAAAAAATATTTAAAACCTCAGCATCATACTATGGGCCATTTAAGAAAATGTCATGAATATGCACACACAATAATTTTGCAGTGCAACAAGGTTGTTTCCAATATCGCCTCCCCCTAATATTGTTGGATAGGAATATATAAGTGCTCAGTGAAACCATTCGTTTATAAAAGATACCTTAAGAGTCATTAAAGTCTGTTAATAGAACTCTAGAAAGTATGCAGATTGGTATTTTGAGGTGTGAAAATGTAAATACATGTGTGTGCCAAGCATAAGCATTTATAGCTGGGGTACAACAATCCAGGCAGGGATTGAAAGGGGCCAGTCTTCACATTGCCTTGTGCCTGGTGTTATGCTGAGTGCATTAGGCTACTGTTGAAGATGAAGCGCACGCTGGAACAAATCTCTTCACGAAGCACGGACTGTCATTTCTGAAAGTTGTATTAACGTAGCTGCAAGCACAAAGATTTTTTCACAAGCAGGTTTACTTTTGTGACTACTGCCACAAGCAGACGAACTTTTTCCTCACTTTCAAGAGCACTTGACACTCTAAAGTGAGGCAAATCGGGTGCAAGTTTGGCCGTATAGATTTGTAAAACTGTTTGGTACACAATATATTGCCTCTACATCAGGGAGCAAATTCAAGTAGCAAGCTATTAGCCAGCCGTAGAAAGGTCGCTCGCCACCTCAATTCTATACATTCACACAGCACATCTTTTCTTACTAGACAAGAGTCAAATACCACTAGCCAACGGCTAGCACGAAGTAGAAATGTTGTGCCCTGCTTTACATAATTGCACATTCAAATTAATCTCATTTTAAAATAAAATGGGACTGATTATGAGTTTGGTGATATTACTTCTGGTAATGTTGGCATGCTTATTTACCATTACTGCATGCAGTAATGGAAAAGGTCCACATGGCTCAGAGTTAGGCGAACCCTTCTGATATTCCCCATTTTGGAGTTACCACATGCAGAAAATGACTTGTAGCACTGAAACTGTTTGGCTGAGTGGTAAAACATGCAGTATTCAGAAATAATGCAGGATATATCTTTCCTGCCTAGCTTGTGGTTGGGGCCTTTATCATCAGAACTATTTTCATTGTCCTGCTGCACCATCAGACGCGTTATGTTCTGCAACAGTGATTTCACCAGCACTGTTAAATGACCACTAGCAAGTTTTTTAAAAAATGTTTCTACAGATTTGGGCAGCAATGAAATGGCGAATTATAACCCACTACTAAGAGATGCTGGTGATGTTTGGCAGCTAGCAATAACCAACGGAGTAAACCAGTGACGATGAAATGCTGTAACCAGGGAGCAGAGAAGCAGCTTAAGCAGGAAGTCGTAGGCCTGAAACCTTGCAGGTGGCGGAGTGGGAGCGTCCAGAAGCATTTGAATGCCTTGGAACCGAGAAATGCTACTGTTAAACCTTGTAAGCAAGTTAGCACTAGAGTTTGCAAGACGAACGGCATCTTGGGTACGAAACTGCTCTCGTACAGAAAAGTGACGTCCACAACAGATTCTATAAGAGGGGAAACCCACGGACTTGAGAGAATCATGCAAACTCTAGAAGCAGATGAACCTGAAAATAGGCCCGAGAAGGACAGAACAGATCCCAGAACAGTTTGGATCTACATACCCGACTGAACACTGACAAATGAAGTGCCTGATGGGAGATGCCCGTTAACTCGCCAAATATTGCTAAACCGCAAAAGGAAGAGGAAGAGTGTTTGGTACCAGAAAATAAAGTTAAGCCATGGGGTAGTACACTGACAGATGGTGGCTGGGGTTGTCACTTTCCAGCGAATGATAAAGCCGCAAAGGTACGATCATACACTAGAAAGGCAGTAAAAGCAACAGTGTATGGGAGTTGTTCCCCATTGCCCAGCTAATAGTAAGCCGCTAGGATAACCAGCTGCATAGCATATTGTATAACACGGGTTCTTCCCGTGGAATTATTTCAAACTTATGCAGATTTATCTTAAATTTTAAAAAAATTCAGACAATCCATGAATAGAAATCACTTTCAGCTCGTATGCATTCACTTTAGAAAACATTTGTTCAGTTCATGCTTCTAAGCACCTTCTAATGTAATAGTGCAAAGAAATGTATAATGAAGAAAGTGTTGCTGAAGCATAATGACTGCAGTTTAAAATCCAAAACATATTACAACACATTTAATCAAAATATTTAACATAAAAAGAAAAATTAAATAAAATCAACAAATTAAATGGAAATGAAATAAATGTACATTAAGACAGAAGTACATCCGCGTTACGTTTCACACAAACACTATTTTTGTTGGCTCAATCACAAGAGACAGACGATGCAAATATATGTTGGGGGATTGTAGAACATAGAGGGAATAATATTTTTACTATACAATGGATAGTGGTTAATATTATATAGGCATCGTGAAGAATCCTGCAAAGTCCTCACAGAAACCCTACCTAAAGTCTCCTCCCAGGTGGCCAGGGGAAGGCAGCTGCTACCTGATCTTAACCCTGGGGGTGGTATTAGCCAGGAGGATCACCTGGGAGGAGAAGGGCCCCAAGAGAATAGGAGGGTGCCGCTAGGAGAGACGCAATATTGGACTTCTTCAGAGGGAGGGATTTTCATGACACCAGAATATTTGATGGCCTCTTGCCAGAGTCCTCCCTTCCCAAAGCTACTTATCTTGTAATGAACATTGTTATGATCAGCATGGGAGTCCAAAAGTATTAACACCTTGACTTCTGATAAATGTAATTTCCCCCTTAAGTCGAAAACCAATCATTAACCAATTTAAAATCCTCCCCTAAAGGTGCATTTAATACAGATTGAATTAAATAAAGGTGAAGGCTGTATACATGATGTAAAAATTAATTCGAACACTCGGGACTTCAAATCCCACAATGCTTTAAATACAGGGACAAGGGCCTGAGAGGCCCAAAACTGCAATGTGCAGTCTGACCCACACCGGAGCGGGAATTTTGAATATGTAAAGCCTCCTCAGGTGCAGACCATTAGAACAAGAAGGCGGAGCAGCAGTAGGAGTTGCCAGCGCAGTTGCAGAAGCAGAGGAACGAAGATGCCAGAACCCCTGCTGTCTTTAATGTGGAGTCTGGTCCTGAGAGGGACATGGGTGTAGAAAACCTGAAGCTGTAAACTGACCAGCTGTTCCATGAATGAGAGAAGCTCTCTTTATACTGTACCTGTTCCCAGTGGCTGGCGAGCACTGCAGTGCAGGAGGAGCAAGGGAATGCAACCAAAGCTTACCGGATGTTCAGGAAAGCACAGAAGAAGCAGCGACAGCGGCGAACGCGTATGGAAAAGCCAGTGAGTTGTCCTATGATGGGAAATCCTGAAACACTCCGTAGTCGAACCCCGCTGAACAATGTTTTAAATACCGAATTAATATGAAGTTAAATTGGCAATATACTAACTTTGAAGGAAAGCCAATTGCGATTGCCAAAATAAAGAGGGGTAATATTAAAAGGAAAGCAATAACCACCATTGCCAAAGTAAAGGGAAGGCAATACTCCAGTAGACCTATAGCACGCATTGGCAAAATAACAAGAGCAATATTGCACAGAAATTGTAAATATTACAATGGCAAACTACGAGTTCTGCAAGCGGGGAGCCTTTCAGTCTGCTGAAAGGACCCCGCTCGCAGACCTCGACGGATGCACCAACACCATTCATTAATGGTGCTGGTGCATCCATCCTCCCCATTGGAGTCCAATGGGGAGAAATATTTTCCAGCGCCTGGGAATGGGCAATTACCGGGTCCGCCGGCCTGTAATGCCCCTGTAATTGCCCATTCCCCGGTGCCGGAAAATTCATGACTCCGGTGGCAGCTGTGCTGGTGTTTACAGGCCCGGCTACCGCCGACCTCGTAATGACCCCCAATGTACTGAAAATGAAGGTGCAAGATAATCCATAAATTACTTTTCCGGAGTCAACAGCAAGCTCACTCGCCTATCAAGTAATTATATTGTACTAGTCCTTTATGAGAATGTGCTCTGCTTGGAATTTCAAAAATATTGAACATTTTTATGTATAGTATTGCTTATTTACACAAATTGGCATGTATGGGTGTCTGTATGTACCATCGAATGCATCCTTATTATTTCAGTTCCATTTCGCTGTTTTCATCCGTACTAAAATGAGCACTGTTATAGGGAGATGCTGGAACTTCAACTACAATCATTTACTACTTTGCAACAGGTCCATAGTATGAGGTATGTGTACTTACAGTTCCCTTGCAAGAATGAAAGTAAATCCTACAAAGGATATCATTTGAGACTGAAATTCATGTAAGCTAGCACTGTTTCAAACTTTTTTGTTTTTGGTTCCTCCCGGAAGCAGAATAGATTACAAAGCAAACCTTGCAAAGCAAACTACTTCATTACAATCAGTATGTTCTGCACGTTGAACTCAGATCAAGTACCTATGTCATCTTTGAAGGTTATCAGGTGAGATCTGAAATATATATTATGGTCAAATAACATACACTGTTTTCAAGGGTATGGTCATACGAATGTTCGATTTGTGTTGCCACAACAAATCCTATATGGTTCGTAATCATTTTATACTACTTTGTGTGTAAGTGCCCCGTGGGATGAAAGATCTTGGTTTCCAGTATGATTGACTTTTTTTTTTAACCCAAGGTGTGCAATTAGAAGAGGAGGCATATGGACCAGAGGTATACATAACCTAATATTGAATATCATTGGGCATCACATTGCATTTGGAATACATTTTTACAGTGTAAAGTTTTCAAGTATGTCAAGTTGGTTCTGTTTGTAGATATGTACATATATGTTTATGTGGAAATTAAATTTGCTTTACTTAAAGTGCATTAAAAATGCTGTTTTTTTCAGCTTGATGGTGCGGTGGGCAAAGAGAAGGCCACGGTTTCGAAGCAAATTAAGAAAACAAGGGTAAAGAACGAACAAGTTTGTTTTGGAGAAGTTTTTAAGCAGATGTTTTAATCATATTAGGTTTTTAGTTTGAAAATGTTATCTGCTGTATGTGTGCTATACATTGAACAGGGTTTTCTATACATCTGTTAAAGGCCCAGAAGGAAGAGAAGGTTAAAGACCGAGACAACAAATGAAACCAAAGATGCCACTTGCCAAACTGATTTACAACTGGAGGAACTACTATTTGAGGCTCGGTGTGGTCCAGCCAATAATCAGACTCGTGATGCATATGTCTTGTGGCCGGAAAATGAATGCAATCTCACCTTACTAAGATTCCATGGACCATTGCTATTATGTGCAAACTTGAACAGATGAAACTGAAGATGCATTGCAATTGCTTGCAGACCCCTTGACAGTCTACACCCTCTAAAATTGTTCCTCCCAAGAAACCTTTAATGTTACCCGTTTCTCCAATTCATGTGGAACTATCATAGCCTGAACTAGGAGGCTTAAGCTTTGATGCAAAGGACTGAAGAATGTGCTCAAGATCTCAACTTCAGTCTGCCTGGTTTGGGGTAAATTGTCCACCACCGTCGAGTCGCAAAACACAGAACTGCAGGATGATTGGCTATTAAAGGAGCAGAAATACATTGTATTCGACAGCTGCCTGCTAGAGATTGTACAAATGCTGAAATGTGTCCATACAGTAAGAGGGAACATATGCAGGGATCATTGGTGAATGTGTCTCGTGTATTACAAGGCACCAACCTGAAAATCAATGCCAGCTGTGTCCACCTCCATAACACATTTTCATGGTCTGCTTAACCGATGCTGGGCAAAGTGCCTGTGGCAAATCTACTATGTTCAGCAGCTTTACTTTTCAGTGGGTCTACTTTCAGTAAGCTTTCCAGTTTGTCAATTTGTGGGACTTTAGTTCCTTGCTAAAACCCAGTACTACAAATATCAAAAGGTATTTCTAATTCCCCGCTATTAGTGAAGCCTTGAAGCGGACAGTACATTCTCTGGCAAACGTTTCACTGTGAACTGCCTTCTCCCAACTCCTGCGTACCTTGTAATTGCGTGCTGACCTGACCTCAACGCTACAGCAAAAAGCTCCTGACAGCATTTGGGCAGGCCTATCTCGGCAACTGGGAGAAGCTTGATCTTACTTCCCACAGCGAACTGGCTGCAGTGACCAGTGCACATACACATTCTGCCACTTGCCCCACTCCAGACTGCTTTATCTCTGTCGCCGTATACCTGGTGACTATCTGCTGACCTGGCCACACCACAACAGCACTGGCCCTGCTGGTACATTGACTAGTCTATCCCAGTGGCTGGGAGCACCCTGGTCCGTCGTACCTCCGTTCCTGGTTCTCCTCATCCTCCAGTGCCCCCCCACCCGTTGTGGACTGATACTCGCCTGGGCTGCGGCAACAGAAACCACCACCAAGCGCCTTCTACCTGGCATAGTCACACTCGTCACTGCATAGACATTTCGAACAGATCCCACGGAGCCAACAAAGTGGGGGCCATGGACAAGTTCGCCGAGGTAGCACCTAGGCCAGAGTCGGGGCATGTGTCCCCCCCCCCAATCGGGAAGAACTTAACTCATGCCCAGGTACGCCGACTCCTGACCTCCCTACACTAATGGAATCTATGGCTAAAAACTTTGCCTCCTTCCATGAAAAGGTGGATGATATAAATACCAACAATGCATCTCTCAAATCGATCAGGTGGGTACCAGGATCACTGAAGCAGAATCCAGAATTGGAGCCAATGAAGATGGACTGCACACCCTCCAAAAGACAGTTGCATCCCTTACGCGCGACTTGAAGCCCATGAAAGCTAAATGTGATGACTTGGAGTCCAGATCACGTAGAAACATACGGATCATTGGTGTCCCCGAAAATCCTCTTAAGGGTTGCACGGTGTTGGCAGTCGAGAACTTGCTCAAGGAACTGCTGGACAACCCCGATTTGTCCCTCTTCTTCAAGGTAGGGTGCGATGGGCCCGCTCTATCATCACGACCCCAAACCTGGTGACTTCCCCAGGCCAGTCATTGCTAAAATTCTCAATTATAGGGACAGGATCTCCTCCATCTGGCGCGCGAGAAAGGTGGCCTGCGCCTTGGCTCCCAAGTCATCAGGATCTTCCCCGACTTCTTTGTGGGAGTACAGAGGAGAGGTGCCAATTCCTTGGTGTGAAAAAGCTGCTGAGAGAGCAAAATATTCCTTACGCAATATTGTTCCCAGCAAGACTCAATGTTCACCTTTCAAGAAAAACTACTACTTTACTGTGCCTGGTGAGGCGGTGAAGTTTATAGAGGCAGGGATTCCGCTTCATAACCCGCCTGCAGACCCCATGGATAATGATTAAGTCGTGACCTGCTTGTCCTAATACTATCTACAGGTCGCTAGGCAGTATCCGTTAGCCTCTGGGTTGATAGTAGAATCAAGCATGTTGACTCTTCATAACATTGTGCACGGTCTGTTGTTGTGTTATGCCTCATAGTCTGTGGTTAACTCAATTACCTTTGCGACCTATTGCATCCAGCGTCGCTGTGAGGCTTATACCTGTGGCCAAATCACCTGTCATTAATGCTGCCCTAAGCTGATAGACCGTGCCCACTGGCGTCTTGGTATTCCTCTCCCTTGTCACATACACTGGTGTGATAAATCTGTGTCATAATGATGTATACCGCCATAACATGTACCAAACCTGGTACTTTATTGCTCCTGTTCGGTTGACTGCACGGCAACTGCTGGGGGGAAATGTTGGCATTTGTGGGAGTGCGGCGGGAGAGGACACTATTGGCCGTTCTTGGATGGTGGGGGTGGATATGTTTGGGATCATAGCAAAAAATGGCAGGGCCTGGGCGGGATTTCATGTCATGGTAGAGCGACACAATGCAAGAGACCCTATCTATAGGTACAAACTGAATCATACTTGCTGGGATGTACCCTAGACCTACGGAATTCCCACTAAGAAAATGTCCTGGAATCTCCGGGGCCTAAGTAACTTCTCCAAGGCTCGTAAGATTATCACTTCTGCCCGGAGGCACGGTGTCAAGATACTCATGCTGCAGGAGACGCATGCTCGTAGTCGCCTTAAGTTGTGTGGCACCATCCTGGGGATTTAACAGATTTTATACAATGTATTCTATACAGGCCAGGGGCGTGTGGACTTTGGCCCACAAATCTATTAAATTCACACTTGTAAAAAGTCGTGTAGACCTCGAAGGCAGATATGTCATACTGCATTGCACGTTAATGAACAGGGAGTACCTCCTGGTGAACCGTTATGGCCCCAATGCAGACTCACCTGATTTCTATGACACTGTCGCCTCGATCTTGCTGGATTATGTGGGTATCCAGATAATCTGGGGGGGTGATATGAACCTAATGCTTGATATGGGCCTGGATAGAACAGGATCGGCGTCTAGGGCACTTTCTTGGGCAGAGCGTAGACTACACGCACACAGCATAACACTTGGTATCCACGACATCTAGAGGGCCCTCCACCCTCAGTTACGTGAATATACCTATTACTCGACCGCTCATCCAGAATTGACCTCTTCTTGCTGTCCAGCGATTTGATAAGAAAAATAGGTGAGACCCAGATATTGACCCGGACACTATCCGACCACGCACCAATCACCCTGTTGTTGGAGCTTGAACCACCTGCACCTACATGTAGCACTTGGCGCTTTAAATCAGCAGCCCTCCTAGATATAGTATTTAAAGCTGACATTTTGGCAGATATTGTGACCTTCTTTGAATGTAATTCCTTACAGGCCACCACTGCCGGATTCTACTGGGGCGCATTCTACATTCGAGGGATGTCCATCTCGAGGGAGGTGGGAGTGTTGAAAGTGATAAGGAATGAGCTCCGCCATTCCGAATCTAAGCTGTGGGACTGCACGTCTGCATCAGACCCCGTTAACCTGGCACTATTTGGGGAGGAACTTAAGATCTTCGAGTCACATGCCACTAGGGAGGTTCGCTATTTCAGCCGCCCTAAAGCGGCATGGAAGTATGGGGAGGGTGATAGACCGGGCAAGACACTAGCTAGGTTAACAAGAGGGGAATGGGGCCAAACCCAGATCATATCTGTTCAAGATACGCAGTGTGCGCAAATATTGAAGGTCTTCGCTGACTTTTACACTAGTCTTTACGCACAGCCCCTGGAACACGAGAGATCTCCTCACCCAGATTCCCATGACAGATGTCTCCCACGCAACTAGGGACCTACTGGATTCCTCTATACTGTTGGAACAGATAGTCAAAGCCATCTCAGACCTCCCAAAAGGCAGGGCGCCCGGCCCTGACGGGCTTACTCCTGAATTTTACCAGGAACATATCGCTATCCTAGCCCCCAAATTTAGATGTCTGGGATGAATCTCTCCGATTGGCAGTCCTCCCTCAGTCGGTCATCACAATACTGCTCAAGCCCGACAAACCAAGTGATGAATGTGGCTCGCACAGGCCACTATCGCTTATGAACATTGACACCAAGATCTTCGCAAAGGTGATAGCCAACTGATTTCACTCAATAATGAAATGCCTGGTCCACGAAGACCAAGGGGGTTTTGTACCGGGGAGGTCCACCTCCCACAGCATCCAGCGACTTTTCAATGTACTGCCAGAATTGATCAGGACGCAAACGCCATTGCTGTGACCCTTGATGCTCAAAAAGCATTTGACTTGGTCTTGTGGAAATATGTGGCTGGTCTTGGAGATAATGGGGATTGGTCCAATATGATCAGATACATTAAGCTACTGTATACTGCCCCATTAGCTCGAGTACAGGTCAATTCCCTAATATCCACGCTATTTACCCTATTTAGGGGCACCCGCCAAGGCTGTCCATTCTCCCTGATTCTTTTTGCACTAGTAATAGAGCCAATGGCTGATCATGTTCGGGCATGGCATGCCCACAGAGGTGTACGATTGAGGGACGCCCCTGAAATAATATCCCTATACGCTGTTGATGTGCTCTCTTACATCAGGGAACCCCTCCACCCACCTCTATCCCATTTTGTGAGATATCACACGTATAGGCACCTGCTCTGGCTTTGCAATTATTTACTCCAAGTCAAACATTTTTCACAACTATTTCAAAAATGACCAGATGGCGTTCTCTCACGCTAATAAGGGAAACTCTCCCTTATTAAAATAATTCTGGTCCCCAAACTGCTTTGTCTTCAGCAAGTTCCAATTTGGCCTGGGAAACAATACTTCATGAAACTACATATGTGCACAGTGCCTATGGCACTTGGGTGCAGTCCGTAAGAAATGGTCAGTCATGGTACTTCCATATGAGGGGATTTACTGCACCGGACTTAACGTTGTATTGGATAGCTGCACAAGCCCATTATGCCATGTATTGGTACCCGAGCACCCTGGCTTGCCTGCATGTCAAGTTGGAAACTCTAGCTGCGGACAAGATTAATATTATGACCTTGATACTCCATCGGGATTGTACACCTGATTCTCCGATTTACCCAGTGGCCGCTACCCTAGTAGCGCTTGGGGCCGACTACTGAACACAACAACTGAAACACATCCCTACTATAAATGGCTTCCTGTTTGGGGCTTCCCTGGGCTATAACCCACACATGATACAACCCTGGTGCGGCACTGTGAAACTCTGGGTTACCAAGCACTTACTGAATTCTTTCCCGACGGGAAGTTCATGGAGGCAGGGTCACTCTGGGTCTGCACTTGAGATGTTACAATACTACATGCTCCGTGCTGCTTTACGTGCCAGGTGGCCCACCTTTCCTGATGAACCCCCTGATGATCCCGAGGTCACCTACATAGCTAATTCAAGTGGCACCCGTGGTGTTGTCTCCTCGCTATATAAACTACTGCTGGCCGCAACTCCAACCCAACCCTCCAGAGCATGCACTGAATGGGCGGATGAACTGGGCCTTGAGATTTCTGACCACCTCTGGGAAAAGATGTACTCGCATACCAAGAGAGTATCCCGTAATTTCCTCTACCGTCTCATACAAGTTTAAACTGCTCAATAGGCTGTACTAAACTCGCCGTAAGATCTCTAGATTTGACTGTACTGATACACCTACCTGTGCAAGTTGGAGGGTGCAGACCATTTACACATGTTTTGGACATGCCACACACTAGGGGATTTCTGGGATAGGATTTTGAAAACCCTTGCTGATATCACTGGCACGGCTGTTGGCCCTTGTCCGTTGGGAATCCTATTTGGAGTTTGGGGGAACGGATAATACCAGACGGATGGCTACATTTCTAAATATAAGATGCATGGGTGCCAAGAAATGCGTGCTTCAGTGATGGAAAAGCCCTTCTCCTCCAACTTTCCAGAAATGGCTTGGTGCACTTACCGTGGCCCGGTCCTGTGAGGAAGAATACCTGACTATGCTCCGAGAACACACTCGCCACAGGAACATATGGGCCGCCTTTAACAGTTATCTTATTAATCAGACTGAAAGTGTGTCCGACGATGACTCACGTGAGGCCTTGCAGAGATGCACCGGAGCGTCCTAATGCCTTCTGAGTTACTGTTTTCTCTTTCTGTTGGGATGTTACCTGTTTCTATGTATACTATGGACCAGTAATATATCTATTGCATGGTTTGCTCTGATGTGCACGACTGCTGTAACCTCTGCCTTAAATAAAAAGAAAAGACACTGGTTTACCTGATTCGCCGGGATGATTTCGACGGCGTCCTTTAACAGCCGCGCTTCCACCTGTTCCA
This sequence comes from Ambystoma mexicanum, assembly GCF_040938575.1. Classification (NCBI taxonomy): domain Eukaryota; kingdom Metazoa; phylum Chordata; class Amphibia; order Caudata; family Ambystomatidae; genus Ambystoma; species Ambystoma mexicanum. Next base: position 1,235,871,012 of record NC_090927.1, on the reverse strand, counting down.
GAAGTATGTGCTATTCTTCCTTCGTGGTGGTCTTTTGTCACAGGGGGGTGGGAGGAGGGTCTTTGGAGTAACTCTATGCAATAACCGCCTGCCACGGTAGCAAGCACCCACTTGTCTGAGGTGATTCTCTCCCATGCGTGGGTGAAGTGTTATAAGTCCTCCTACTTGAGTGGCATGGGAGGGGACCTGAAGTGGATGGTCACTGCTTTCTGGGGGGAGGGGGGGATATATCCACCTCTGGAGGAGGACCTGCCCGCTGCAAGATCTTCGCTGGCCCTTCTTGAAGCCTTGATTCGTACCCTAGGATGAACCCTGGTCCTGGTTGTAACCACCGCCTCTTTGCGACGTTTGGCCCCTGAAACAACAAAAATTACTTCCCCTTTGGCTTGAGGGTTTGTTTGTAAGCTGACCCAGCGATTTTTAAGGTGTTGTAGTCTTCCTTTGCTGTTTTCAGAGCATCCTCTACTGCTTTGCTGAAGGGAACATTAGTCTTGATCGGCATATTGAGGAGGGTTGCCTGTGTCTCTAATTTAAAACCTGATTGGTACAGCCATGCGTTGCACTTTATAAGAGTGCCCTCAGCGATAATTCTACAAACATTATCTGCTGCGTCCACATAATTTTTTAAGATAGTTAGATACAGCCTTCCCTTCTGCTATTGCAAGGGAGAGTTGGGATTTTAATGGCTCTTGAGCAGAGACCATTAATGTGGATATTTCCTCCCACTTGACTTGTGGCAGTTATAGCTGGCCAGCAGAGTGGTATTGTTGGCAATTCTTGCCCGATATGCTGCTGAGGTGGCCACTTTCCGACTAAAAGTGTATATCTTTTTGCTCTTTGTCCTCGGGTGCCTCTGATGCAAGAGGGGTCCCCGCCCTTTTCCTTGTGGTGGTGGTAACCACTAAAGAGTCTGGCTTTAATTGGCCACTGATATAGAGGGGGTCAGAGGTAGCTGGATGGAACATTTTCTCAATGCAGGGATTCACTGCCCGCGTTAGGTTTGGTGTCAAAAGAGAGGGTTGTATCCTTCTCTGTACGGATTGCAATATGGGGATAAAGTCCCTGTCGACTAATGTTTCTTGTGTCTAGATATGAAAGTGCTCTGCTGCCTTGAGGAGCATGTCATTGAATTGAAGCGGACTATCAACCGGGGAATCTGCCACTGGCGGGTCAACATGATCTGGAGACAGTAAGACATAACTGTCACCCTCGTCATAATAATGATCTACATCTTGTAAGTCCTCCTGACCCTCGGAGTCAGAAAAAGCTCCTGTGTCTTAAAGGCATAGGTTGGGTTCATCAAACTGAAACTGGTCTGTGTCATGGAGAGGGGTGTCTACCAGAAGGTTTTCTGTTTATGCTCTTTTTGAAGAGGGTACTGGGAGTGCTGTCCCACTAGCTGGAGGTGGATTCTGCAAGTTGTGAGAGCTTGAGGATTTTTTTCGAAGAATTCGCCAAAAAAAGTCATGTCTCATGACACGGTCTGTCTTCAGCAAACCACTGTGTGTGGTGTTTTGAAGGCCAGCTTTTCAAGCTAAAACAGTTTTTTAATTTGCGGGGGATTTAGCGGATTTTGATGTGAGGAACGCTGTTTTTCGGCAGAGGTTGGAGCCGTCGCCTTCGACGTTCGGCTGTATTTTTAAGCACGTGTCCGAATCGGACTGGTCTGTCGACTTCGAGGGCCTTTCATGCGGCGAACACAAATGCCCAGATGACAAGTAACTGGTAGACTTTCCCCTCGACCCTGTGTGTGGCTGTGTAGTCTGTTGTAGACTTCTGGCCCTGGGTTGTGTCTTAGTGTGGTGCGACTTGTGTGAGTGCTAATGCCGCTTGGTGTCGTCCCTGTAACAGCTATGCCGGCATGTCTGGTGGGGTTGGGGGGGGGGCTTGTGCGTGGGAATCTGAAGTTTCCTTTATTATTTTTATTGGTTTGTTACAAACCTTTAAAAAATTATGTACAAAATTTATGAAAAATCACAGAATTCACAAAAGAAATCCTTCTTGAGGAGAGATCCTCAGATGGAGCTTCAATGAAAGGAAAATCGAAATCAAGCAACACGTAAGGAAAGCATAAGGAAGGACCACAACACGATGCATAGAAACTCTGCAGTTTAGACAAAATTGCCTTTCCGAAGTTCAAACAGAACTCATGATGACTTCAATATCGTTTTCATATTTATCCAGCTTTAGATCCATTTTTTCTAAAAGGAAAGTCAATTCAATTGTTCAGCTGCGCTCGACGTCTTGATGCATCTCAGCCCACCAATCCTCAGCGGACACTGTTGGTCTTGCCACAATGAACTTTCCCAAGTGAGTAGTACGTTCCTGTCGCAGTTGCGTGCAGTATAGTGTGAGGTGTTTTAATGTTTCATTTTCTTCTCCACATAGGCGACAGATCACCGATGGAGCGCCATCCTTTTGCCGAATCGCTAACGTCTCTCTTGTTGGAAATTGATTCAAACGATATTTCATATAAAGCAGTTGGTACTTAAGATGTTTTCACAGCGTCTAGTCCATTGAAACAGAACACTATCTGTGGTGTCTGTGTGTGCATTAGTTAGGATGTGATATTGTGGAGCGGTTGGTTCAATGGTTATCTTTCTGTACTCATTTAGCGTAGTCCACGTTATTATTGCATTGATGGACGAGAGACTTAGCTCATACCTTATGCATGCAGTTGGTACACCCATTGGAAGACGCAATACTTTGGACCAGAAATGATGTTCTAACGCTGACCATAAGGTGTCTGGACATCCCAGGGCACTGTTTGTTCCATGTGTTATCGCCGGAATGAATTTCATTTTATAGAAATCCATAACAGGTTTTAGCCAGTGGTTGCCAAATTTCCTGTTGAGTATACAGGCTTGGGCTGTTAGTTGTTTGCATTTATCTTTTGCTTTTGCGACCCAAGGAAAGTTGTTTATGCTCTAGCTAATACAAATGCCATGGTACAGTGTCTGGTCGACGCTTTTTATTGACTCTTTCCCAATTCTCCATTCAAACTTTTTTATTCCCACACTCTTTATTTTTTGGAAGATTTTGCAGGGTTAAGATTTCTGAATTTTTTGGAGTTCACGGTCAGACCGTTTTGAGCGACATATTGGTCGAGTATGTACAGTTTCCGTTGTAGTCCTATGGGTGTTAGATCTAATAGGACTAGATCATCCGCATACAAGAGCCAGTTTACTTCATTTCCGTTGATTTTTGGGGCAAAGGCATTTATATTCATGTATGCATCCCCCAGGTCTGAGATGAACAGATTAAATATTATAGATGCAAGTGGGCAACCCTGTTTTACTCCTTTACAGGTTTTTATTGGGTCAGAGAGAAGACCCTGTTGATTCAGCCTCACCCTTATTACTGTATCAGTGTGTAGTGCTTTGATAGCCAGGAGTAGACTGAGAGGACAGTTCCAGTTCGCCATTTTTTTCCATAATAATTCCCTGTCGATGCTATCAAACGCTTGGGATAAATCCACAAATGCGAGATAGATTTTATGTGTTCTTATAGCATCCATTTTCAGTATATTCAAAATTAACAGATTTAGGCCACAACCAACGCCTCGGACAAAACCAGTTTGTCGGAAGTCCAGGTGTTTTGTTGATTCAATCCATTCCATTAGTTGTTTTTGTAACTGAATGAATAGCAAATATTTTGCCGAGGACATCTAATAATGCTATGGGCATATAGTTCTTAGGATCTGCTCTATTTCCCTTCTTGAAAATGGAAATTACAATTGCCGATTTCCAGCTAGATGGTATGCTGGTTTCCTCCGCAATTCTTGTGAACAATAGCATGAGGAATTCAGACCACTCTTCTGGATTTTGTTTTATTAAAAAGTTGGTTAGTCCATCGGGACCGGGGGCTCTTTAGGATGATGCTCGTTGGATACTCTGAGCTATGCTCTCCTTGTCGAACTTTAAATCCCATTCAGTGAGCTGCGGTAGATTGGGTTCAATAGTTGTACTGCTTTTTCTGTAGACCGAATCAGTGTGTGAGCCATTCAGCTTGAGGCACCATATTTGTTTGGATTGCACTTTATTGACAGTTCATGTTATTTATTAGTTTCCAAAAGTCAGCTAAGTTCTTGTTGCTTAGCAATGCTAGCATGGCTTCGCTGTCCTGTTGATATTGAATGGATTTATGCAAAATTAGCCAATTTCTATATTGTTGCTTTGGTACTTTTTTTTTGCGTGCTGTCACTGTTCGAATTCAAGTTGTGCATGTTGTCTTAGTTCTTTATGTAGTTGCCTCTTTCTTATTGCAATTTCGTGATTATGGCAGTGTTTGCGTATGAAGTCCGGTCTTTTTGATCGATTTTGGACAGTCATAAACTGTTTTAGAACGGCGGTGTATTCAAGGCTGGAATCTGTTGAGTTAGTTATGAGGTTATGATCTGATTCAGTGACCAACTTTACCTCATATGGCCTTATTTTCAGGCGAGTTCTATTAGGCTCAACTTCAACTTGATTCCTCCAACTGTTTGCTTTCTCTATAGTCGGCGAGAGCAACGTAAGTATTAACTTACTATGGTCAATGTTTGAGTCTTCTGATATTGTCAATGCCACCGCTTGTTGACTTAAGTTTTCTGAGATGAAAAAGTAGTCTATGATGTTGAGTTTTTGTTTTTCCAGGTCTTTTGTGCAGGAATATCTCTGCACATGTTACCATTAGCCATTGATATATTTCTTGCTTGCAAAGCCAGGCACCATTTCACTGCCAATTTTTGCGCTGTTGCCGATGTAGCAGAATCTTTCACATCCCTTATGCACGACAAATTCAAATCACCACAGCAAATTATGTTGGGGACCCGTTGCTCACTGTTGATGACATCAATTGGGTCCAATACTGTGTTCATGAATTTATATGTGCCAGCTTCTTTATGGTGCCAGTATAGATTGAGTATGTTAAGCTGAGTTTTTTTTTCCGTGGGCCATAGATGTTGCTTCAACAATTGTATGTTGAATGTATGGTGTATGAATAGTGGCGCTTTTTACTTTCCATCCCAAATTTTTTCTACCATCGTTATTAGGCCAGCAGATGGACGACCCTTTTTTCTCACTATGGCTGGATTCATGACTATATCATAGTCATCAGACATTGGGCATAGTCATCCATGTTTCCTGAAGGCATTTCACTGTTTGATTCAGTGGGCTTTTTTTAGATTCATTAAACAAATGGGTAAATCCTCGAGTGTTCCATGAGAGGACATTCATATGTGCGCTAGAACGCCCCTGATGGCATTAGCTAGTTTGCCCTCCCAGGACTCCCACAAGCCAATTCCAGTTGTTCAGAATGTTGTTGCCGTCCAAGTTTTGTAAATTGGGGTTTTCCTCACTTTCAGCTGAAGATGTGCCCAAGGTCGTGATTTTAATCATTTCCTCCATGTTAAATTTTTCTTGGGGAGGGCTATGTTGTTCAATGCTATATTCCGATTTTTTTCTTTTTTTTTTTTTTTTTGGCGCTAGCTGTCACGTTGGATTCTCTATTGGAGTGTTTTGAGCTGACAGCGCTTCCAAAGGTGACCTTGTGTGTTAGAGGTGAATTGTTATCCCTTACTTCCTCCAACTTTGTAGGACACAGTGCAGCGTCTTTATTTGCAGTTTCCTCATGGATATCAAAACCCAAGGACAACAATAAAGGGACTGCATTTAAGAGTAAGTCACAGACTAGCCTGGAGTTTATATGTAGTCGGACTTTGTCATTCTAGTGATCATTGAGGAAATCCACTGTTTGAATGTCATTGGACTCTATTGACCGTAGTCCTGGGACATGATGTAAAAGTCTAAGGACATTATTTCGATTCAGAGTTAAGCCATCTTTTGTGTCCAAAATTCTTTCCAAGATTAACCTATACTTCGCAGGTTTTTCCAATTTGTCTTTATTTGCGAAGAAGTTCTGTGACGGTCTTCCTCGGTTTTTGCTTTCTGGGTTTGTTACAAGTATTTTGGCATCACTTGAGATAAGATGGCTCGGACTGGCCGTATCAGCCTTATTGATTTTTGTTTTTGTCACTGATTCTGTCTGCATTTTATTATGTTGATTCCAGCCATCTATACTGTTTTCATTTGCAACTTTTAAGGCTTCGTTCCGGACACCCAAGCGTCTTCTTTTTTCTGACATAGTTTCGAATTTGTTGTATTTTTCAACGGGTACCAAAGGAATAATTTCAGGAGGCGGGCGTATTAGTACGCAGACTCGCCCGATAGATGCTGGGGCTGCTCCGATCGGGGCAATTTGCCTATCTTATTTTGCCGATGCATCAGTACATGCATTGTTAAGTGCAGGCTCTCCATCGTCCATTTCAGCACTCGTCTCATCTTCATAGACTGATAAGTTCAATAGCTCTTGCTCATCAATTTCAGCACTTTTATCAAGCACAATTGCGGGTTCAGGTGCGGCAGTGTAATTTTGCTTGACTAATGCATTGGTCTTTTTAGGTAATTCGTTTACTTTCTCTGTGTTGACAAATACATTGACTGATTTTCGTTTGCATTTTTGGTTCTTTGGTTTTTTTTTCCTTGCGCTTTATTTGCGTCAGCAGTTTGTAATTTCTGGAATATTTCGTATGTTTTGTCAGGGCAAATGCTTTCTTTTTGTTCTGGATTGCTAATGATTCCCTCTGCATTAGCTGAAGTGGATGGTAATGAGTTATTTGCATCAGAGAGACTATTTCCAATAGGAACAATTGAAGCGGTTGGAGGAATTTTCGTTGAAGTTTCTGGCTGGTCAATGGGAGGTGATGCGATGTTTGCATCGGGCAGATGATTACCAATATCGGCATCTGGAACAGTCACAGGTATTTCCAATGGCGTTCCTGGCTGAACCACAGCCGGAAGGCTAATGGTTTCATTAGCAGACTTTTCATCACTTTGAGGAGCCTGTTGAGGAGTAGTCATATTAGTCTGCTTTGTCAGGTGCCTACATGCAATTACCACCTCTTGACCGTTCATTGTCGAGAGTGGGAGAGTTGATCTTAATGACTTTCCAGGATCATCGGTTTGAAAGACACTGCCATTCTGAACAATTGATGAATCAACTGCGATTTGTATATTAGACTCAACGGACCGTGGGGCTGCATAGGACTCATGGACCGATCTCTTGGGTATTTGTGTTTGTTTCAATAAGCTTAACGCTTCTATTGTTATTTCAGACAGTAAGCGTTTCTCGTCAATGTTAGTGCATTTTTGATCCGCTAGATCCTTTGTTAAAACTTCAAATCTTTGGATGTATTCAAGCACTTTGATGTTTCCTCCAGTATGAGACAATTCCACAGCTGCAAGTTTGAGAGTGATGCAAATGTGGTTGGATCCTTTAAGTTGTCGTTGATTTGCTCATAAAGCTTGAGCATTGGGGCCATAGCTATAGTCAGTTATGACAAAACGAATGATCTGAGATCATTTAAGGCCTCTTTCACGATGTTCTGCAGCTTAACCTCTGAGTATTTGAGTGGTGGATTTTCTGTGCTTGCGAGATTTTCTTTAGGATGCTGATGTCTAATAGTTGAGACGTACATCGACTCGTCCAGAGATGAAAGATCAGGCCTCTCATCGTCGCTTGAAGATATGGAAAGTCTTGTGTTTAACTTTCTTGTGACACCTAGACGACACTGGTGAAGTTTGAATCATAGAAGTTCCACGCTGCTGCTTCCTGTTTTGAGAACATGGTATCGGAGGAGATTCGCTGGAATCAACTCGTCTTCTTTTTCTAAGGCCCCTCGGCCATGAGATACTAGATAGTTTGTTACCAGCGGGCTCTTTGTGAGCTTGTGCCTCTATGCAGGACTCAACGGTAGTAGGTTCGCTGTTAAACCCAGTGTCATTTGATGCCGGTTTGGCATTTAAGGAACTGTTCATTTTTGTTAAGTCATTAGTAGTTTGTTGACTATAGCCAAGGAATTGCGCTTTTCAAGATGACGGTATACATGATTTGGCTCCATTGGTGGATGCCAGTCAACAATTGGTTTATTTCTCAGCCATCTCTAGATTGACACGTCGGTAAGCTAGGCTCATCTCTCCAAGGAGTGAAGGTCAGGTTGTGGGCTGATGCTTGTGGGAATGGAGGAAACATATCCAGTCCCACTGTTGCGTCTTGTCCGGTCTATTTTATTATTGTGGCATTCTTTCACAGAATCGAAACCTACCTGTCTGGCTTCAATAACTGAAAACAAGCTGCTATTGTTATTTGGCCTTGAATGAAAGTCAGCAACCGCAGAGGACAACACAAGGGGCCTCATGAGTTGGCTTGTAGCCCTTACATTTGGTGGTAACAGTATTACCGCCACATTTAAGGGCTGGCCCTATCACGAGTTGGGTGCTAAATGGGCTGTTTTACCTCCAGCCTTTCTCTGGAGGTGAAAATCCCATGTTTTTGGCTGTATTAGCCCACATAATTAGCTCTGAAAATGCCCCATGGAATCCAATGGGGAATGGGGATTTACTGTTAACACCCAACCCGTGATCCGGCAGTAATATCGCCGGGCCGGTCGGTGCTAGGGCTATTACAGTCGGGCTGTGTTACAGCCGGGATACAGCCCAACTCGTGATGAGGCCCAAGGTGTCTAATACCCTCGTATAACATTTACTATATTTAAAGGGGTCATTGGAAAATGTAGTTTCAAATTCTGCAATCTGTTGTTTGGGGCATTTACTCAGCATGACACTGAGAGAATGGAACTTCCAAACATTATGTAAGTTCAACTATGCATAATATTTTTGCAATTAAAAGCAGCAAGTGTGCTGTATAGGTATTGAATAATTCAGTGATGTGCGAATATGCGATTTGATGAATAAAAGGACTGACTACGTTATTTTGAGTTATATTTACAGGATGCGCTATAAAAAAAACTGAGTGCATAACTCGTGGCTTGTTTAAATGTCTAATAATAATAATTTGGCATTGACTAACTGCAACCACAACCTGTGTGCAGGCAAGTGATCTCGAAATTGCTTGGTCCCGTTGAATATACTGGTGTGCTGCCACCATGGTATCCTTGTGCATCATAAAGAGGGTGTGGGGTGGAAGGACTGGGGGCTGAACATTTTCCAAGTAAACTTGGTTTGCTTTTCAAACAATCTTCCCAGTTCTGTTATGCCATTTGTTTGCGGTTATCCTTATCCATCTGGTTCTCCATCCCACTGGGAGCTATACCTACTTCAGCGTTAACATTTCATGCACGTTGTGGTCTCAAATACTCCATGTCATGTGTTCATTATGTGTGGTTTGGGTTTATGATTAGGTTTCATCCAGTGCTGAATTATATGGTACTTGTATATATTTGATTTAAGAACTGTGACGGCGACTAAAATATATTTAGATTCTGTTATCTACAGGTATATTTTACCATTCTGCATATGCCATGTGTCATGAACCACCGAATTCACCCTTTTTGGACTTCATGGTCCATGATGCATCGCAGCATGAATTCAGTGATCCTTCCAACATGGCCGACAGGCCTGAAACGCTGCACTCTAGCCTTTGTGCGCAATGCTTGACTTCCTAGAAAACAGACACGCCCCCCCCCCCTGGCTCTGCGCGTGGCAACGCAACTGCTTGGAGTTGCTAGATGTGTGTTTCAAGTCCACTTCCTGTACTATCTCCAGTTCCTTACCTTTCACTTTTTCTTTTGTTTTCCGGAATCCCGTTCGAATCTCTCCTTACCCGCTAGCCCGTATCCTTTTCACAGATTCGTCTTGTGCTCGGTCCTGCTGTTTCCCGGACACTCTCCGAGCGTGGGACTCTTACCTCCTTTCTGGATTCACAACTACATTCCTTGATACTAAACGCCATCTGGCTAAGGACAGCCGGCTACCTCACGCTTGAACCTGAAGACTCACGCCCTGGCATGTACAAGTCTTGGACAGTGAGAAAAAAGGAAGTCACACCCAAGAAGGTCACAAGCAAGGAAAAACAGGTGAGAATGAGAAACTTGTGACAGATTGAGATGCCTCAAACCTGATACAGAAAGAGACATGGAAGCTGCAGTTCAAGACCTCATGAGATGTATGCAAGAATTAACCACAGAGGTTAAAAACCTCAAGGCTGAGAATGCAGCATTAAAGCAGCTTGTCTTGTCCCGAGATTCCACGGTCAAAGAAAGCGCCCTGGTAGAGGGGGCGGGGGGGGAGTGGACAAGTATGATGGATCTTCCAAGTCCCTGAGTTCCTTCCTTGATTCCTGCCTAGTACATTTCACATTCAAACCCTACTATTTTTCCATGCCACGAGCAAAAGTCAGATTCATGATATCTCACCTAATGGGCAATGCCTTAACCTGGGCCACTCCCTTAGTCATTTTGGGAGACTTGCTCTTGTATAATTACGATGGGTTTGTGGAAGCCCATAAGGCCATGTTTGATCGACCAGAACTTGTCTACGGTGCACAAGAAAGACTTCTCGAATTCCAGCAAGGGAGTCAGGATATGCTCACTTATGTGACTCGCTTCAAACAGCTAGCTAAAGAAGCAGATTGGTCTCAAGAAGCCAGTTTCACTCTCTTCTGAAGAGGTTTAAATGATGAGATAAAGGACGAACTAGCCAGAGTAGCTTGTCCGAGTTCCTTCCAGGCTCTCATGGATCTTTCCCTACAGATAGATTTCCAGATCCAGGAGAGAAAGGCAGAGAAAAGGAAGACTAAGACATCCCCAAAAGCAACCGCAGATTACCCTTGTCCAAAAGAAGCATGCGCTCCACGTGCCTCAGATCCAGAACCTATGCAATTGGGTGCCTGCCGTGGACCAATTTCTCCACAAGAAAGGAGCTGTCGGATTAATACCGGACTTTGCTTGTACTGTGCCTCTGATAAACATCTTGTGAGAGAATGCCCTATAGTACCACCCCGATGTTCGGGAAACGCCAGCGCCTGATCCTAAGCGGAGCACAGCTTCGGGAGAAAGATGCCCGCTCTGCATCCATTCCTTCCTTGAACACTCCAGGACAGAACACTTTAGTGATTCTTCAGACATTCTTGTCACCTACCAAAAAAGAATCTTACCCCATCCTGGCCTTAGTGAACTGCGGTGCCATGGGTATTTTTTATAGATCACGACTGGGCTGTCAGTCACCACATTCCTCATGAAACCCAAAGAGGTAATACAACCCGTCTAAGGTATTGACAGTAGACCATTGTCTTCAGGACCCATTAGTCACCAAACCAAGGAATTACTACTATCGATAAACGACCATCAGGAAAAGCTCCGATTTGACGACATAAAGGCTGCTCATTACCCCATGGTTCTAGGCATGCCCTGGCTTCAGAAGCACCAACTGGGAAGCAGGATCCCCGTTTCTAGGTTCTGAATTTTGCATGTCCCACTGTTTGTCTCAAGACACGTTACAAGACCCTCCAGTGACCTCCCAGAACCACAAGCAATCATCCTTAAGTGTATCCAACATTATCCAAGTACCTGAGATCTATCAAACGTACTTAGATGTGTTTTCAACAGCCATTGTTCAAGCGCTTCCACCCCATAGGCCAGAGGATTGTACCATTGACACAGATCCTTCACCGGTGATTCCATTCGGGAGGATGTTCATATTATCCGAACCCGAAAAGAGGGCTCTACGAGAATACCTGGATACAAACCTGGCAAATTATCAAAATCTCCAGCTGGTGCTTCCCTATTCGTCGTTCCTAAGAAAGACACTAAAGAACTTCGGCCTTGTTTAGATTACTGTGGTCTCAACCAATGTACCCTCAAAGACCGCTATCCACTACCACTTATCTCTGACATCCTGGAGGCAGTACGAGGTGCTGTTATCTTCACTAAACGCTATCTTAGGGGTGCTTACCATTTCATCCGAATAAGGGAAGGCGATGAATGGAAGATGGCCTTCAGAACTCCCTTTGGCCACTTTGAGTATCTGGTAATGCCCTTCGGTCTCACCAACGCCCCCGCGGTTTTTCAAGGCTTCATGGATAGAGTTTTCTCCAATATGATGTTCCTTTTCGTCTTTGATCCTTCCAAGGTCGACTCCATACTTTCTTGGCCAGCACCCACCACTGTGAAACAGATTAAATCCTTCCTGGGAATTGCACATTTTTACAGAAAATAATTTCTGCATTTTCTGACATAGTGCATCCCATTGTAACACTCTTAAAAAAGTATACTCCATTTAAATGGTCTACTGCTCAAGAGATGGCTTTTCAGCAACTGAAAAAAGAATTTACTCGAGCCCCAATCCTGGCCCAGCCCGACGCAGACTGGCCTTTTTTTGTGGAAACAGACGCTTCAAACTATGACATTGGTGCGGTCTTAAAACAAGAATTTGAAGACAAAATGGAACATCCTATTGCATATCTATCCTGCACCTTGACTCCCAGTGAGAGCCACTATTCCGTCCTGGAGAAGGAGTTACTGGCCATACGGCAAGCCTTCACTGATTGGCGCCACCTTCTCTTGGGTGCTAAACACCCAGTGCAGGTACGAACAGATCATCGAAACTTGCAAGTCCTACAGTCCCTGGAATGCAGAAACCGTCGTCAAGCCTGTTGGGCCTGTTTTTTGCTCAGTACCAATTCCAAATTAATCCCTTTCGTGAAACGAATAACATTATCACATATGCCTTATCTAGGCGTCCTGATTACGAGCCCGTCGAAGCCCGGACCTTTCCAAAGATGTTCCCTGGTACTGTGTTTGTGGCACAAGCCATTTCTCTCCTGGAAGACATCCGTGCAAGAACACCTTCTGATCTCTGGAAGGAATACATCAGGAATAATCATCAGAACTTAGCCGTCTTTTGTTACTATCTCTTCAAGGAAAAACGGCTGGCAATACCCACACAAAAACTGAGGGACAAAATCGTGAATCTCTGCCATGACACCTTCCGTTCGGGACATCAGGCATCACTACCACCCTCCATCTTAATACAGAGGCAATTCTGGTGGCCAAAGATGGTAGCTGACATAAGAACCTACATCCAATCCTGCGCAGTGTGCAATCAGAATAAACATAACGGAAAAACCTGCAGGTCTCCTACATCAACCCGCACTACCATCACGACCTTGGGAAATCGTCACCACAGATTTTATCGTGGAAATACCCCCGTCCAAAGGATATACAACCATAATGGTTACCATCGATCTGTTTACCCATATGGCTCACTTCACACGCTTGTTCAAACTACCATCCTTGTTTGAATTGGCTGGAATATTCCTAAAACACAGACTTCATGGATTTCCTTCCAAGATCATCTCCGACAGAGGACCCCCAGTACATATCCCAGTTCTGGAAACAACTATGCCAAATATTAAGCATCCAGCGTGCATTATCTTCGGGATATCATCCACAGACTAATGGGGCAACTGAGCGAGTCAATCAGACCCTAGAACAATACCTCTGCTGTTTCGCAACCAAGGTCCAGGATGACTGGTCACTTTTGATTCCTGTGGCTGAATTCGCTTACAACAATCCTGATCCCTAGGCTATCAAGACAAGTCCATTCTTTTGCAGTCAGGGATTTCATCCTTCAGTTCTACCATCTGTCCTACCACATCTTACCCCGGTCCCGGCAGTTGATCAGTTGATTCCTGGATTGAAACACTGGTAAGCTTACACAGAGATGCTAAAGAACGACTGGAAAAGGCCAGGCTAGAAGTCAAACGATATGCAGCTACCAAGCGGAAACCAAGCCCTTCATGTGCAGTTGGGGATAAGGTTTGGCTATCCTCAACACTTCTTCCTAGACATCTGCGACCAAATAAACTGGCTCCCAAGTATTATGGATCCTTCTCCATTAAGGAAATCATTAATCCAGTGGCCTTCCGGCTCCAGATTCCAGAATCCTGGAAAAGGATTCATCCGGTCTTCCACAGTTCCTTATTGAAACCATATGTACAGTCCGCCAGAAGTACTCCTAGACCTAACCCTGTAATCATCAATGTCCAGCTTGAATTCAAAGTCTCCAGGATATGTGATTCCAGATGCAGACGGGGTCAGCTTCAATATTTGGTAGAATGGAAAGGATATTTTTTTTGGAGTTCATAGTCCATGATGCACCGCAGCATGAATTCAGTGATCCTTCCAACATGGCCGACTGGCCTCAAACGCTGCGCGCAATGCTCTAATTCCTAGAAAAGACACGCCCCCGCGGCTCTGAGCATCTCAACGAAACTGCTTGGAGTTGCTAGACGTGTGTTTTGAGTCTGCTTCCCGTGCTATCTCCAATTCCGTACCTTTCCTTTTTTTGGTTTCCTGGAATCTCATTCGAATCTCTCCTTACCCGCTAGCCCGTATACTTTTCCCGGATTCGTCTTGTGCTCAGTCCTGCGGTGTCCCGGACACATTCCGAGTGTGGGGCTCTTACCTCCTTCCTGGATTCACAACTACATTCCTGGATCCTGAACGCCCCCCGGCTAAGGACAGCCGGCTACCTCACGCTGGAACCCGAAGACTTGCGCCCCGGCCTGTACAAGCCTCGGACAGTGAGAAAAAAGGAAGTCGCACCCAAGGTGGTCACAAGAAGGGAACAACAGGTGAGAAAGAGAGAAACTTGTGACACCATGGTTTCCAGCTACCGTCGGATGGATTCTTCAATCAGCATTGAGGGATAAACATAAATGGCGCTTATTTTATTACCCTTATGTGGGACAACAGACAGGGACCGATCTGCCCTTTGACGGCGACAAGGAGCAACCTGTCATCGTTTAAGATGTGGCAACACACTGAAGCGAAAGGGTTCCAATGGAAAGAGCTAAGAATCCATATCTTGTCACAAAAGGAACACCATGTGCGTCATTAGAAAGTTTTGCTGCTGTAACCTAAGGACGCACCCGAATTGGAGTATTGGGATTAATTGATCGCAATCAACGTATCATGAGGAAGTTATAAAGAGCATTCGAAGCATGCGATGTTCGCTAGCTATAACTTGTATGGCAAAACATAGTTCATTTCATGGACTTAATATACTATTGGTAGCGTTCTTTGATAAATAAAAGCACTTGTTACATTGCAGACTAATGATGTTTTCTTAAAATATTGTTTTCTTATACGATTTGGAATGTGCTTTAAGAGGATGCATGTGTTTATCTGCCTGGTTCTGCGTTAAGTGACGTTATGGTCTGGGTGATGACTGGGTGCGTTTGGCTACGCTGGCCACGAATGTTATGAAAATAGGTCGAGCATATTGTTTCGACTAGTGATGTCAGCTTCAGGGGCAGGCGATCTGTATTCTTGCCACGAGCGCACTTGAAGTTAGTGTGATGTCACAACGTATAAGATTAGCACAAGATGGCGGTGCCCAACCCTTTGTTTTCGCATGTGTAAAAGTGAGGAAAACTAAGGTAAGATGCATAGGAAAATATTTTAAGATCGATTACAGTATGCTTAAAGATACATGCCTGAACGATTGGGACAATAAGATTTTTTGAGCGCTCTTCCCTTTAAAAGAACATAATAGCTTATAATATTTCAAACTTTGACCTAGTCTACAGGAACATGCTCAATAAAATAAGTATGTCATATTGTTGCAAGGGTCCTTCTCATAGGCCCATGTGCAGGAACCTCCCTGGCAAGAAATTGTGGCTACACTGCTGGTGCCACATCTTGTCTATTAGGTAAGTTAGCATGTTTCTGGTGTCCCAATGCCTTTTACCTGAAGGTAGGTGGAATGGCTGGCTGCTAATGTCAGAGTTTTTGGCAGTGGGTACTGTGGTAGCAACAATACCTGATTAGTGAGAGATAGGACTAGGGAAGATGTCTACAGTAATGGGGGATACCATTCAAAATCTAGGCATCACCCTCCAAAATATGTTTCCCCCCCTCCCCCCCTTCCATCAACATCACTGAACTCATCCTCCAAAACATGTACATTTAAACTTCTCAGATTTATGAGGTTTTGGGGTATGGCATGGACAAAGATTCATTTCCCCCCCTGGAATCTTAATTTAAAGTAGGACTATATGACATGGGGGTAACTTGCTGCCGTGAGCCAGACACACGCCTAGTGACAATGCATGGGTGCCCACTCAGCATTTTCTAGACGTTTCGTATTTGGGCTAGACTGTGGAAACATTGTTAACTGACTCAATTTGTCCATATGTTCTTGCATACACAAACGACGGATCCCTGAATGGCCTGCTGGCGGTGCATTGCCATGGCGTGGAAGTCAGCTGGGGGCCGGCAATACACCCGCTGGCAGAGTTTGTGTGCTGGGCTGAGGTAGAAACTAAAGTGTGGGTTGGTGCAGTAAACTGGTTGGAGGTGCTTGCTAGTGCTGCCTACGAGTCCTGGAAAGTGTTGGTTTGAGACATGTTCCACCCCTCTGATGACAAATACCAGTGAAGGCTACGAAACACATGCACCGTGGTAATAGTACTTTACCTTGATGAAAGGAAGAGCCCAAAGTGACACCCATCAGCTGACAATATCGCTGATACATGTGCTGCACTTGTAAAACACTATCAATAATGTGTCCCCGTGCACCTACCCTGAACAAAGTATATACGTCTGTGGGATCAGGCTCCCTGTGTGAAGAACGTTTTCACTGTTATGTTAAAGTTGTCTTTACTGAATTGTGATTTTCATCGTGTTTATGCATATATCAATCTGGAATATGCTAAAATGTACGTGTATAAATGCCAATAAAAAGACGTTAAAATAAAACTGAATGGCCTGCTGACAAAAAAAAACACTGTCACCATCCAATAATAGCCAGGCCACCTACCAATGGTGGAAACATTTTGGCAGTGACATGGAGGGAATCCGTCCAATCGACAGCATTCTCTAAGCTGAATGTGCCTGGGGGTGAGACTTATGGCAGCCCTCGACATGCAATCTGAGGCAGGAAAAAGCGGACGGCGGGGGCCCCAGAGGCCTTCTGCTACAATAACCCTGTAGAGCGTAGTCTGTGGAAAGCAGTGGGACCTCTAACTGTTCCTTCAGGCACTCTGCCGCTTTATGAAAATATGCTCTCTGGGTGACTACCCAAGGGAGCCTGTGTGTTGGGCATGCCCAGTCCAGGAGTTAAAGTGTAATGCTCATGGCGCTGCTCTGAAGCAGAATCCATTACTGCTGCCTCATCCAGAGAGACACCCGGAAATGCAGACTACATATAAAGTTATTGTTTTTTAAGCCGTGAGTGTGTTTCAATGTATTGCAGTGTGTGTGCGCGTGCGTGGAAGAGTTTTAATGTGTGGGCATGCTTTTACGTATGTGTATGACCGGCTATGTGCATGTAATGGACTATTTTCATTTCAATTGTTTACAGCCAATTGTTGGCTGCCATGTATATGGGAGCAACTGCACAGGTCCCCAAATATGTTCTGGTGATTAAATGGTGCTATTGAAAACCTAGTGTACTTGTACTACTTGAAATTGAACTATTGTGTTAGTATTACGTTTAAAGCAATGAGGAGAGATGGGCAGACTATATGATATGGCATTTATAACGCGCCTATACACAAGTGTTTTAAATCGCGACGAGGCAAGGGAGGGGGAACAGAGGGAAGACAGACAACGACCTTACTAGGCCAAGTGTCATTCAGAACGCGCAAGTGCAAAGGTGTCAAGATAGTGACAGAACTTCTGTTATCAAATATGTACGTAACAAGAGCACTGATCAGCTTTACACAACTTTCTCTGACCTATTACCAATCACCGCTCATCGAATACTAATCACTAGGCTCTGATGTTCAACCCCTTAACTCAGTAACAGCAAAGTAGTCAGGTATTTGAGTTGAAGACCAAGGATTGTGTCTCTTGTTATCGAGTATCTGTCTTCGTACATGACACTGAGCGGGGCGATTAAAACAAGAAGTTGAGTGACGCACTCGTTGAGGTGTCTGGTGGCTTTAGCGACTGCATTGCAACAGACAGTGGCGCAGTTGGTTGCAGCTCAAAATGTCCTTTAATGTAGATGTCTGTAGATGCTCGTCAATGCACTCTTCCTAGCAGCGTCTCTGGGCTCGTGTTGTCCTTTAAGTCAGATGGCCCAAAGCTGAGGAGTGTTGCAGGCAGCTGTATTGTCCATGGTTCGTTCAGAGACTCTCTGGCACTTCCCATCTAGGAAGCTTGCTGCAGAGCCTAGCAGGGCACGCTGTGTGCTGTTTGGGTAGCAGTACTGGAGCTCCTGGAGGGTCTTCTGGATTCAGTATCACCTTCTGTTCCCTGGAAGATGTTTAGGGGGGGTGGGTGGGAATCTTGCTTCTCTTTTGGAGGTCCTGGCCTTCCTTCACTGGCGGAAGATAGAAGGCAGACTGTACCAGGTTTCAATGATAAGTTCTTCCTTCTGGTGAAGCCTTCAGTTGATCTGCTAAAGCCAAATGGACTACAGGGATTGGAATAGGCTAAGACTACTTTAATGAACCAATCCAGGGGGGTGGGGGGAGGAGAAGAGAAGAAAAGAGAAAGGAGAGAGGTATTTTTTTTCTCATTTATTAGCCTCTGCAGCCAGGCCCCATTTGGGCATGTTTTAATTAAACTCTGATTAGTATGTGGATGCTACCACCAGCAACATTGCTCAATAAAAGGACACCGCTGACCCATGTAGCCTTTGTTGGTTAATTAGGCTGGCCATTGCAGGGGGAAGGTTTGGCCCGTCCCCTTCTGAGATGGCATGGTGTACTCCTGGCTGTCATATCAACCATATCAGCGCCTGTAGGGTGTGTCCATCCAGAGTACACGGGTCTGTATGTCGTGCAGTGAGCATAGGAAAATGTGCGTATTAGCCTCACACATTTTCCAGAGGTATCACTCATTTCATTTAAAAAATCCTGCGAGTGCACACCCACTGTGTGGATGGTCGAATTCCTCACACCAGGTGGAGAGAAGGAGTTACAGGCAGGCATGTACAAGAGAAGGGGCACTGGAGGAGAATGCAGGCGAGCCAGAACTGAGAGAAAGGCATCACAAGGCCAGGACTGACTAGAGGAGCGTTAAGACAGAATGGTGAACAGAGGATTGCACAGGGGCAGCGTGCTGGTCTTGGTAGAAACCACCACGCAGAGCAACAGAGGTTTGAATCCCGGATCCGCACTTAGAAACCAAACTCTGGTATTAAGCAAGTTATAAAAAAAAAAAAGAAATATTGCAAGATGGTGGGTTAAACACTCTGCTGGACTGGAAATGAGGCTCAGTGGTGTCGGTGCGCATTTGCAGATGTGAGACACTGGTACCCTGCACATGCGCTATACCATTGTGGAGGCGCCACCACTGGAGGATCCCACCTTCTGTGCCTAGGTGAGGGGCTGCTGCTAAAGCCCCAGGCTCTCCTGGAGCATGACCCCAGCAGTCGCCAGCGAGGATAAATCTGTCATACTTTTTTATTTATTTGTTTATGACTCGCACGTCTTTACAAAATTAGTATAACAATTAATACAACAAAAGAAAACACAATTTGTAAATTTACAAACTATATTTCTCTGCATTAAAAATTTCCAGTGTTATGTTTGCCGTGTCCTGTCTTTTTAGTTTCGACTCCAATGTTGTTTAATTGGTCACAAAAGTTCTTTAAGTAATTTCACAGATTTTTCGGACACGTACCACCGCAGATGTTAATAAATACATCTGCCATACTGGTAAGTGGCAGCAAACCAGAACACATTTTCTTTTCTTCTGTCGTTGATGTAGTTAAATCAGGAGAAATTGATTGCTGCCTGCCTACGGTCTCTTGATTTGTTCTGATTACCAAGATGCTGAAAATAAAGTGCAGTCTGCAAGTTCACAGACGGTTCTAGACAAGATGGTAACCTATATCGAGGACATATTAGGTCTAGACTAACTCAGAGCTTTTAGTTGACTATTTTGGAGGAGGTTATGTGCATTTTGTTATCAGCTTTGACAGCTTCTATATTGTGGGATTACAAGAGGCATATGTAGTCTGCTTTTGACTGTTAATATCTAATCCCCTTCAGAAAATTGTCTAGTCCTAATGTGTGTATGCTGCTTTATATTATGTTGTCGAAAGGACTTCATCCTCAAGGGTTACACATACATATGTGACACGCCATATATCGCAGATGTGGCTTTTGGAATAAGTATAACCTTAAGTAATCTGAAGGTCTGTACTATGCACTTTAAGAGGATGCATACAAGATGGAATGTTAGTGCTCGGCTATCAAGCGGATTGATTTTAACTACGCATTTTAGTTAATTTCTAGAGTGGTATACATCAAAGCGCTTTAAAAAAAAAAGGGTAAAAGAAATCGTGCAAGTCAGGTGCACATAAATTAGTTCAAAATTTGCAGGAAAGCAAATGGATTTCGAGACGAGAGCAGAACTGAGCAACAGAGAACAAGGAACTAAGAGGAAGTGCGTTCCAATGCTTTGGAGCCTAAAGAGAAAAGGAACAAAACACGATTCTGAGCAAGGAGGGCGAGGGACCAGGAAGGGAGTAGAAAGAGGTCAGAGAGTAGAGCTAGTTGGCAGGCCATAGAGCCATTTAAAGACGAGGCAGAGAAAATTAAACGGCAAGCGTGATTTCAATGAAAGCCACTTGAGTGATAACAGTGCAGAGTAGATAAAGTGACGAGAGGATAAAGAGAAAAGATGTGTAGATGAGTGTTAGATGGAGAGGAGCGGAGCCAAATGGTTAGCAGGAAGCCCAGAACAGATGGCTAGAAATTAGACCAGCTTTTTAGTGGCATGAAAGGAAGAGGCGTGCCTTCCAGACATTGAAAAGATTAAACCAACAGCAGTGAAAGTAACATAGTGTTGTTGTTCGTGTAATTTAGAAAGGATGAATTTTATAGTATCATGCTCAGATTAATTTGACTGTTTTGTGACATTGAATGTAATATCTTATGTCTGAAATACAGATTAAAAGTGTTACTATGGCACAATAAATACAATTAAAATAAAGATCATCACTGTTCTATACTTGAGGGAAAGGCAATACAAAAAAAAATGAAGATCCCCATGTTTAGACCCTATAGCTTGCATCATAATTGATATCATTTTTCTGTAACACTGTTGCAATGCCTCATTTCAGGTTTCATTGGAGTGATCAATTGTTAATTGAATAGGTCTGTCTGGAAGCAGAAAAACTCTCCCGACCCTTAATTGCAGGCAGACTGTTTTATGGAAATATATAACTGTCAGTCAAGACTCAGATGGAGTGAAGATCCTCAGGAACCACGGAAGATATAGGCACTCCTGCTCTCAAGGAAAAGGCCAACCATTCGGTATAGGTAGAATACAAATGGGATGAGCCCTTCCAAGGAGACAGGAGTGCTACTTGATATACCCCCTTCCTTAAGACCATCAATAAGAGGACAGGGGCTGCAGGGGGACAGAATATAGATATTTAAAATGTATAACATAAGTCACAAAAAAGTCTTCACAAGAATGACCCTGAACAGGGGCTTACCTGTTGGTGAACTGCACCCAGCCGTGGACCTAAACCCATGAACTTGGCAGGAAGAAGCACAAGAAATGGTAACACTAAATATCTAAAGGCTAATTACTGCAAAGGAATACATGAAGATAATATACCAAAGGGTCTAAATGGCCTTTGGAACATGGCATTCCTTAAAGGAGCTTCGCCATTAAGGACAGTTGAGAGAAAAGTACCTGTAGGCACTACCTCTCTTTATACTGTGGCTGCAGCTGTTGTGGATGCTGTGGGATTCGTGCGACGTGCACTGACCGCTTAGAGGAAAGGAACTCGCAGCAAGTGTGCGCCACGCAGAATCAGGAAAAGGCCTCCCGCAGGATGACGAAGACCCATGGCACGCCAGAGGCACCACGTTACTCGGTCTCCAGGGGAGTTTGGCGGGCTGGATACCCGCTCGCCGCACCTGATTCTTAACAGTAACTTTCCTGTGTACTGTGCCCCTTTAAATTATACAGTTCACATGATGTAGCAGTCCCTGCCCTCCATTCTGTGCAGAATTTCCAGTGCCTCAAGCACATTCTGTCTCAAGTGCACAATTCCATGCGTGGTACAAATAAAATGTTACGTCAAACAACCTCCTCAGAGGTGAAGCATGTTCGACTGTGCCAGAATTTGCTCAAAGTATGGATGTATTTGATCTTGCTTGGGGCAGTTGTTGCCTATTGCAACGGGAGAGTTTAAACACTAGTGACGCAACTCCCCCCACACAGGGACATAATTTGGGGGGTCATCAGGGGTCGCAGTATTAGTGTGACCCCTGGTCAATCCCTTGCGACCCCTGGTCAGCCCTCCAATCACAAAGCTGAAATGAGGGGGCGTGGCTAATTTGAAACTGAGTAACTGCAGAGGCCGCTTTTGGCTCCATTTTTAATTAGCAGCCTCAGGCCAGCAGCACGTTTGAGAAGAGCAGCACTGGGCCTGGTACTTCAAAGGTTAAGGTGAGTCAGTTGCCAGGAAGACTGTTTGCCCGGGCGGCCTACTTGGGGAGCGAGAGAGGGAGAGAATGAATGGATTTGTGAAATTGTGAGGATGGCGGGGAGTGAGGTCCACTCTGGTGTAGTGGTCCGTGCTGGCTGCACTGGCCTGCTGCACCATTGCATACCTTGGCTGCATGGCTCACATCAAGGTTGGGTCTGCATCATGGACTGGCGGACTTCCCTACCACTGCCAACCCAGCTTAGTCCAACTATTCTGTGGCAGACACTGGCACTATGCCAGGGCTCCGCCGTTGGGCTCGCTCAGAGTCGGCGGCAACGGTGACTGTAGTCGGTGCTTTCTTCTTTCTCAAATTCTGTGCCTACAATGCAGCAGTGGCCTGGATATATAAAGGTAAAGAGTACATGCAGGACAAAACTGCAAAACCTTTCAATTGGTGTTTAGACAGTATAGTTTAAATCTAATCTAAATTGAACAACAATTTTACAGAATTCGTTTTATCCTCCCACCTAAACTAACGGTCTGAGTAGTCAGGGGTGTGTCTTATGTCATGACCTGTTTTCCACTGCCATTTTTAAAGACTCATACAAGAAAGGCACCATCCCACTTGGCTGTTAAAATTCACTTGTACCAACCAGGTAAACTACTCAGGTCAGCAGGACAAAAGAAGTTGATAGTGCCATGGGCAAAATCTAAAGTTGGAAGAGAAATTGTATACTGTCCTTGGCTCAAGACTCTGGAATTCCCTCCTGTTTGCAATCCACCAGATTACTAGTTTGAAATCCCTCGGACTAGAACCAAGCACAACGTGCTGCTCTTTGTCCCGCAGCATTGCCACCAGCAGATGCTTGCCAACGCATGTACCCCATTCAAGAAATGTAGCCCAGTCCTGTCTTTCTTCCTGCATTCTGGGACTTGGAGTCCTGCTTTCCCCTTGGAGTAGAGCATTTAGGCATATTTAGCAGAGTTCACATTAGAGGAAAGTGCAGCTGAATAATTCCGGAAAGCTCACATGGTGACTGTGGCAAAGGATTAAAATAAATATTTTATTTATATCGTGCTCGTACACAAGTGTTTCAAAGCGCGACCAGGCAAAGGGAGGGGATCAAGGGAGAAACAAACAACGATCTTACTAAGACCAGTGACATTGAGAACACACAAGTGCATGGGAAAGGAAAAAGGGGGGGAAAGTGCGGAACAGAGGAGAGAGCAGAATAAATTAAATAAAGGTGATTAAAAATGGTAGTGCAGCCAGCAACTGCTAGGTTAGTCAGAGTGTATCTGATAAGTGCAGAAGAAAAGTGGGTGGGGGAATGTATGGGTACAGATATAGACCCCCAGTGCAAGGGGTGGCCCAGAGGCAGTGCACAATGGTGGCAGGGTGAGCAGGTACCTGGGCTCGAAGGAGGCCAGGTACACAATGCCTAGAGAGAAACAGATCAGCAGGGGAGAAGAGGGGCAAAGGCAGAAGTGAAGAGGAAGGTCCTGAGGTACTTCCGGAACCAGAGATGATTCTCCTCAAGTTTCAAGGTGGCAGGGAGGCTGTTCCAAAGGGAGGCCCCAGTCGAAGACAGATCTACCCCCAGCTCGTTTTGACCATGAGGGAGTTAGAAGAGGAGCTAAGTGTTCGAAATGGCAGGTATTTACGGAGGGATAGTTGAAGATATTTTGGACCCATGCCGCAGAAAGCTTTGTGGACAATGAAGAGGGTTTTAAATTTAATCCTTGCTTCCACTAGGAGCCAATGAAGGGATTTCAGAGCTGGAGAGATACATTCCAACGCGACCCAGGCCATTTTGGAGATGATCACACTGTCCTGTTTTCTTTGCATTCCGGCACTTGTAGCCATGGAACTGAGCACATTGATTGTGGCCGGGTAATGTAAAGGAAAAGACAGGGTGGATGAAACTGCACATCCTTTCAATTAGGGTTTACCGTTCCGGACAGTAAAACACCAATTGAAAGGTTTTGCAGTTTAGTCCCGTTGCCATACTGTCTTCATTACCCGGTCCGCACTATGATGACTTCCACTGGCAAGTGCAACACACTTTATACTTAGGAAGTAATAAGGTGTGTAATCTCTGTTCAAGATTGCAGCAAATAACGAAATACACCACCCACCTGCAACACATCAGTGGGCAGAGGGTCAGGGTGGCGATTTTACTGGGAACAGCACTCCACCACAAAATGTTGGGCTGTGTATGGTGACTTGACCTGGCTGACCTACAGAGCCTGAGCAGGACAGCACAGGTCAAACACAGTAAACAGCGCCTGAGGCTTCCCAGATGACAAAGACACAGCAACGACTAATGTAAAACATTTCATTGTTAGCAAATCGTGATGTGGGGGTAGTACTTGCATGTCAGGCTAATGACTACAAGGGTGGGAGGGTTGGGGGTGGCGGGGAAGGAGACCACACTTTCTCAAAGCAGTTATTAAGTGGGTGCTCTCAGGCGTAAAAGAGGGGGTTAACTGCTTGTGTAACATGGAAGCTGCACTAGAATAGTAACATTAGAATATGTAAAGGTAGATGCCCCCACACAAGTATGTTTGCCCCTCTCCCACAGTCGCTGAAGATAGCACCCCTCCCAATACTGTATGGTTTAGCCCCAAATCACAACATTTTAGCCTAGGTGCATGCCTGGCCTGGGAAGCGGGAGTTAATGTGGCCTCACCTCTCTCGTGTTTCCACGCTAAAGGGAGCTTGGGAATGGATATACAGCGTGAGAAGGAGGGAAGGCCGTGTACATGGGGTTGCAGCTGCAGCATGGAAGTAGTGTTCAGTTAGCGGACGGGAAGGGAAAAATTATACTTGTTTTAAACTGTGAGAATGATACTAGTAATGTATAGAAATAACTATAAATGTTTTGCTCCTCAAGTTATGCAAGCACTTTGAAGAGAGACTGGAAGATGATCAGGTAGCAGTATTTGCCAAGACACTAATCAAGCCCATTTTAAACTTAGGTATAGGTTGTGAAGGAGATGAATATCTGAGATGTCTGGCTGTGCAGGAATAACAAAGTCCATGAAACAATTGCAAACAGTACATCACAACACATCCTACTGAGAGGTAACCCTGAAGGTAACTTGTCAAATCAGAAGCAAATGCTGACAGTAAATTCCAAAATCATTGAAGACTGTGTATGCCAGTGACCCATAAGAACAAATGTTTCTGTGGTGAAATATTTTCCCTTTCCCCTTCTATCATGGCTTTCCTCTATGCCTATCCCTTCCAGAATGTGATTTTGCTCTGTAGTCATGTTGAAATAACAGGGCGGATCCACATAAAGAGGGATTTGGGTTCAATGTCTTTAATAGTACACATGTCGCAGTACAATACATTCAGTATTGTGCAAAAAATAAAACAGTTTCTTTATAGACATTCTTGTGCAATAAGTGAAGTAAAAACACAATTGCCAGCTAAGCTTCATAAAATAATGCAATGAGAAGACGTCAATAATAGTGTCCATTCATATATTGCACACCACAAATTCTCTTGAGTTACACAGGAAAACCTGGCATCCAGGATTGGGAAAACAAATGTATAAACACATTCTTTTGCTTGACCTTATGCGATATGTGCACTTTTCAAGGCATCGGTAGACAAATAATTATTTACCCTTTTGATTACTAAGCCTTAAAAATACTGATATAAAGTATACCTGGGAAGATATGTGGTCAAGTTCTTACATCTCCACCTGGGACAGAATCCTGGTTCTGATACTTAAAGTAATCCTGGGCACATAATGCAATCTCATTGTGCCTGATCTACCAACATTGGGAGCCCATAAAAGCAATTCAGTTTTCAACTTCTGTTATGCACTCTCAAGAGTCACTAAACTCGAGTTAATGATAATTATTGGTTATGTAAATAGCGCTTCGCCACACCACTATACATAGAACGTATTCACATACAATAATCACCCAACTAAAGTTGGCACTGATTTATTGATCTTGGAAGGATGAAAGGCCAAGTTGGCCATGCCAGCATTAGAATCTTTGACCTGCAGATCACACCCCCTCCTCCCCCCCACTGAGCGACCTTGTTACATAATTACTGTCCATTCATATAGCACACACCATAAACTTTGCTTGGCATATACGTGAAATCCTCGATTCAGGATGAGCAAAGTAAACATCTCACATTCTTTTTGCTTGACCCATTTCCATAATGTATACATGGATTGGGAGCCCATAAAAGCAATTCAGTTTGCAACTTTTCTGATTGGCCACCCCAGGTGCCACCCCCCATTATCCTAAACTATGATCATTATGTGTGTGCGCTCGTACTTCATGCCTCCTCTGCATAAGTCAGTGCCCCACTTTGAGACACCCCAGCCAAAAGAGCCAGGACAGCCACTGCAAAAGCACACTTTAAGCATTTGTGTGGCGCTTTTGCTGTTTGGGGGACCAAACTGGGAGGAAAGTCAGCTGGCAAGACTGCCAACAAGTGGTCTGTGGACCAAGCGAAGCAACACTTCTGTTTTTGCCCCTTGAGGTGCCTCAATGATCCTACTTGGCCCCCACTCTTTTACCATTCTATGACGACCTGTGGCCTGTTAGCCATTGCTGTGGGTTTTAAGTAAATGATGTAGCGCCATGCAGCGCTAACTTGTTACTATTCTCCCCCAGTCAAGGTTTTCTGTTAACGGATCGCGTTTGGAAATCCTGAAGAACAGTTAGGTTTCCCAACGCAAAAGCAAGAGCCACACTGTAAAAAAATGTGTTCAGACTATCTCAAACAAAACAGAAGCTGTTCCATGCTATTTAAGTACCAAAGGGGATGGGGGGGAATTAATTTCCCTACCATCCCTTTACAGGTATGTGTTGCAGGCGGGATCCAAACACGGGTCTCCCATGACCTAATGAATGCACTTAACCACTACACCAATGCGGTTCTTTCAACACAACGAATGCTGCGGCAGAATGTGTCCTTTGTGTTCCTTCCTCACTGACATTTTATGGGAATGGAGGCCACTGGCTGGAGTCGCAGCAGAAAGGGCCTTGTGGCCTGTGTCTCAGAGACTGGGAAGGATAGGGGCTGGGCAGGGCACAGGGGCCCGCTCGCTGTTTGTCCGCCTGGCAACCATTAAATCAGCCTCTGCTGTAAAGTTGACCCATGTTTATCCAAAATGTGTATCCATAAATGTAAACTTTTGTCCAGAATATATATGGCAACTGTCCAGAATCTTTATCAGTGCCAAGCAGACCTGCCTAACCTCCGAGCTTTTCCCAGAGCCCCGAGTTTTCATGATCTTCTCTGCGTCGCCGGGTAAGAGCATGACACCTCCGAAATTCACAGGGCTGCGCATGCAATAAAATGCAGTGGCTGTCTTCCCTCTACAGGGATCACGTTCAGATAGGTTATACAATGCTGCTCAGGCAGCAAAATCCACAGGGCTCCAACTGGGGCATTTAAACAATTAACACCTATGTGCTAATGGTCAGAGATCATAACTGAGGGGGGGCGGGGGGGCAGTAGCTATTTAGCATCAAACACCAAATAAATATCCAACTATGGGCTTTATTTCAAGACAAAAAACAATCAGAACTGTCTCTCAGTTCCATCATGCTTTATTTTGACACACATCATAAGGATGCCTGGTTTGACAGATATGCAGGCAGCTTATCAGTGTCCAGGGACGTCATTTCACCACAATGCCAGGGTAGCAGAAGTGACATCACATGACCCTTGCGCTCTGATCACATCACCGGAAGTGATGTCATTTGACCCAACCCAGCAGTAACATCATGGAAAGCGATGAAACATGAACTTCACCCTTTGACAAAATAGGAAGGGGCATCACATAGCATTGTTCTTAAGTACGCTACGAAAAATATGGTTACGATATCACTATAACGTAATATACATTTCATACAAGAATGGATCACCATATCTCTCGTTAATATCTGTGTGTATGGGCCCATGTTACTGTGAATGCACGCAGACGTCCAAGGCCAAATTATTTGTTTTTATAAAGCACTTACACTTACTTTATAGAACAAATACACATACAATATCACCCAACCTGTGTTGGTACTCATTTATTGACCTCGGAAGGACGAAAGGCTGAGTTTAGGTGTTTAAGAACAGACTAAATTAGTGATTCACCCCCTGAAGTGTGCCTGAAATAAACCTTCAATGAGTCTAGCAATTATTATATAGAATTCCAAAAAGACAAATTATTCGTTATTCCTATTTTTTCTTATTTACTTGTGCAATCACCTAATTATTATTTTTTTTTTTAAGAGGCCTGCACAAGAAAGTCAGCCGCTCCAGAAAGACATCCCAGGAGTAGCAAGGGAAACCTCAGAGGTCGCAGTGGCGACCCCTGGAGACTCCCCAATGACGTCCCTAATAGTATCATTTGTTACGGGACTTTAAGCATTGAGATCACATTTGAAAAACATAAGTCATTTTTTAAGCTTGTATTACTTTACATTCTGAAACTTGGAAAGGAAAGTGCAAGTGGGGGTTGAGAGGGCTGCAATTATACTGTTTTTGCATAACATATTGCTATAATTTATAGTTGTCATGCTATTTATATTTAATTTCCATAAAACAGAGAATTGTTAAAAGCCAAATAGTAACACATTACCAACTACACCAGAGAAGATATACAGTAAAGTGCTTAAATTGCAGGTTGGTCTCAAATCCGGGCTTCTTCACTTAGCTAATAAAGTGTGTGATGCTGGGCAAATCATTTTTTCTCACTGTGCCTTGTCTACAGATGTTTAATGAAAAATGCGTAGACCCTGTTTTTGCCTTACAAAGAGCATCTAATAAACAACAAATGTGTGAAATTGTTTTTAATTAACAAAACAGGAACATTTAAAGTGTACCCATGTGCAAAGAAATAAAAGATGCCAATAGTAAGTTTCAATTCTTTCGTAGTTTTTCCAGATGCCGAATACAAAATATTTATTTGCCCTGATTAAGATATATATATATAGATATATATATATATATATCTTAATGTGTGCCGGCTTTTTAACCTAGGGTGTGGCAGTCGTCTATAGTATTCATAGGTGCTGCAAGGGGTGCGCGCACCGCAGGCAGCAGAAATTTCAGGGTTTTTGATTTTCAAATGAAGGCCGGTCTGGTGCCAAATGGCCAGTTCACCCCACAACACACCACCTGTCAACAAATCCACACTTAAGACACAATGAAGAGACACCCCAAACTACTAAAATAAAACGGGATAAATGAATTGCTAAAGTGGATAACATACTTGCCAACATTCTGTGACCAAAAAGATGTAGGATTTTTCAAGTTTGAAAAATAATTCCCATAACAATGACATCACAGGAAAATACAAAACATACAAACAGCACAACAGGGAAATATGTTGAAATGTTAAAAATGTATAATTCTGAATGCTAACACCAAATTCTGCCACTTGCTTTCACTGCTGGTTCACCCATGGGTTGTACCGGTAACGGCGCAGGACCGGGTCACGCAGCTGTCAGGTCAGTGGATTGGTCTGAGTGCAATAAAAGTAATCACCTACCAGTCCACTGTAGTGACAGACTAATGTGTTGCATGCTTTGTCCTGGAGCCTGCCTTAGAATTACATAAATGACTTGCCACTTTAAAAAGCAGTAGGATCTGTCACTGAAATATGTAGGCGGTAGGGCTGCTTCAAAAGCAGTAGCCTACTGCCTAGGGTTGGCAAGTATGGGATAATAAATCCTACATCGCAAGGGCACTTAAAAAAAATAAATAGAAACCGAACGTTTTTTCCGTGCCCCGTTGCATCCTACTGGACGCCGAATCCGATACGTTTGAATTATAAACATTGGCGACCTCCCACCGGAAGCAGGATCTAAGCTGACGCCTACAGGGGCAGACCCGGAAGTAAACTTACACATATAGTGATCTTCAACACACCGTGGCTGTAATCTCTGTATAGTTCCACCGAAAGTTGGCTGCATTCTATGCACCGATAAACACAGTTGGTCTCCATTGCAGGGCTTCCCATTTTAGAAGTATCCGTTTGTGCGGTTTCTTCCTTTTGCTGCCCCTTCATTTTCTGGAAAAACAACCAGCTTCTCCAATCCGAGAGCTCGTCCTGGTCAGGAAACGCCTACTTTCACACTGAGTGCTTACGCTTGGCTCTGGTGAGGCCCGCGAAGTGGGTTCTGGGCACCGCCAGCTTCCATTGGACGATCAAGCGACTATTCCGATTGGTTTCTAAGAACCGGTGTCGGAAGTGACGGATCAAGGTAGTTAAAAAGGGAGATGAGGTCATATTGAGAAAACCTTAGTTGGAAGTACAGCGACGGGGTCTAACACTGCAATTTCTCGTAGTAACAAAGTTATTTTTTTCTATGCCCCTCAACGGTTACAACTTTGAAACGTGCTGTTTTGTGTGTGTGGGGTAGTGCTTTACGTGTGTTGAGAGATCTTCGCAGTCTGTAACATGGAGACGTGGTGTATATGCTATGCGTGACCTAGATGTGTGGGCAGACGGCTTAAAGTAGAAAGACTGCCAATTTAAATGAATACATCATGGTCCTGGGAGCTTGCAAGCAAATATTTTAGATTGATGTGGAGGCTTCGATTTTGTATTTATCTTCATGAATTCTGCCAAGAGTTAAAAGTACTCAACCTGGCCACCGGTGGTCAGTCCTCATTAATTATGAAGTCTATAAATAAATGATGTTCCTCACTCTCGCATATTGCACAAGAGCATTGGGCAGTAGAACAAATGCCTTGGCTTGTAGTGGCCTGACCTTAAAGAGCCTTGCCTCAAAAACACTTTTTGGAAACTGCTGGAGCTCTGCCCCTGCTAGCACTGGCCTACTTAAAACCCTGTATGTGGATTCCAATATGGCCGCCACACTTTGAGGACGTGCGTGCGAGTGCTCCGTCTGAAGCGGTTTGAATTAGGGCAGCAGCCCCTCCTAATTTCAACATCAAACTGTGGCTGGAGCAGACCCCTGGCACCTTAGAACTGCAGCGCTCTTCTGTTAAAACTGTGGCAGTGAGACTTGTGCAATGCAGAAAGGCTGGCCCTTCGGTACGGTGTGGCCTGCAGGGTCGTATCGCCACTCGGGAAGGTTGTGCAAGCGGAGACTTTCCCCAACTGAGGGGCTGCAGGGAACAGTAGGTGGACACCGGAGTGTGAACTCGGGGCTCAAACACGTGTCTAATAGCAGGGCGTCGCCCGCGGTCACAAATCGGCGGTGGAGGCTTCATTGAGCACATAGGAACCGGCTTCAGTGGTCCAGGCTACTCCCAACATGGCCGCCGCAGGGCTTTTCACCGGAACGAAGCAATGCGCAGATGCGTTGCAACTCATGCTTGTTTCGAGTGCCAACGCTCCGTAGTCTCGCTTTCCGTCCTAGCCTCCGGGTGCTCTGTGCCTTGCTATATTCTGGATCCCCCCCGGTTTCTAGCTCCTGCTCTGCCTTTCTACGTTCTTGCTTCCTCGGACCTTGGTCATTCCGACTGCGCCTCACAGGCAGGCTTGGCTCGCTCTCTCACCTTCAGCGCTCCTTCGTTGCCTGCCTGGTTTCCTCCTCTTCTTGTTGCCTTCCTGTGCTGTTGCTTCTTCCCCATTCTCTGTGTGGACATCCTTCTACGCAATGGTATCTGTCGCCATATCCCCAGCTTTTTTGGGCCATATCGAGGATTCCTTTAACTGCATTCTAGGATTGTTAGTTCCGCAAGTCTGCTGGTGCTTCCAGTGTCTCCTGTTGTTTGTGGAAAGGAATTTGCAATCGGCTCAAGAATCTTCAGCCTGCCTATATTGCTCTGGGACAACTACATAATATCCGGGTTTTCTTTAGCCTTAGTGCTTTTTCCCTGTTTTGGACTCGGCTCCCTGGAGTCCCCACAGCTGGGCAAGTTGCCATACCTGCAAAGTGGCCTCTGGGGGAGCTTGCCCTTATCTCTTACAAAAGAGCCAGAAGACTGCAGTGCGATGAAGAAAGAAGAGTCATCCAAGGAATCCGCCAGAGACAGGTGGAAACAGAGGAAGAGACAGTTTCAGAATCAGAGAGTTTGCAGCGCCCAAAGACCACTATGGCGAGCTTGGAACAGTACCAAGAATTGGTAGCTGCCATTCAGGACCTCACAGTTGAAGTGCAGATTGGAGCAGCCCGAGGACCTCTTACACCTACAGAACGCAAGCGATAGAAGGACCTTGGGCTGTGTATGTATTGTGGATCAGATAAGCATCTTGAGGTACTGTCCTGAGGTGCCTCCGAGGCGTCAGGGAAACTATCGACCCCAAACCTTGAACAGGGACAAGGAAGGGGTAAGACACAACCATCCCTGCAACACAACCCGGTTCCAAGAATCTGAAATCGATAACCGTCTGATGGTGTTTAGTGTCCTTCAAGTAAAAGAAACTCAAACCATCCAAGCACTGACCATGCTGAACTGTGGTGCCGCTGGATGTTTCATGGGCGATACTTGGGCCAAGGAACACCTCATCCCATGTCAAGACAAGCCAAACCCGATACCACTAGAATGTGTGGATGGCACACCTTTGAAATCGGGGCCCATCCTACAGGAAACCTTAAGAATACAGGTATCCATGATGGCACACCATGAACACTTAACCTTTGACCTGATATGTGCCGCACACTTCCCCATTATCCTGGGTATACACTGGCAATCCAGATATCGACTGGGTGTCTAATATAGTTCGTTTTTAATCCCAGTACTGTCTAGACTATTGTTTACATCTGGGTGAGGAAGAACCCTGTGCTGGGAATGCAGTGCCTCTCCAGACAACCATGCTAAACTCAGTTCCACCACAGTATCAAGAATACCAGGAGGTTTTTGAAGACGTTTTACCCAGAAAACTACCACCTCACCGGAAAGAGGATTGTTCCATCAATCTCATACCCCAGGCAACAGTACCCTTAGGAAGGATGTATCCGCTATCGCTACCTGAGAGGAGAGCTCTCAAGGAATACTTCGAGGGACACCTTAAGAACAGCTTGATCCGTAAATCCACCTCCTCGGCAGGCATGTCTCTTTTTCATACCAAAGAAGGGAACCACTGAGCTAAGGCCATGTATAGACTACTGCAGACTCAATAATATTACCATACGAGACCGGTATCCCATGCTGCTCATTAAGGACATCTTAGAAGCGGTTAAGGGGGCTAACGTGTTTACTAAGATGGATTTATGTGGAGCCTATCATCTCCTGCGAATTAAGGCTGGGGATGAATGGAAGATTGCCTTTCGGACACCATTAGGCCATATCGAATGCCAGGTTATTCCGTTTGGTCTTGTGAATACTCCTGCTCATTTCCAACGTTTCATGGACTAGATCTTTGCCGATCTCCTCCATTCATCGGTAGTGGTCTGTCTGGATGACATCCTGGTCTTCTCAACTAATCTTCTAGAACATAGGCGCCATGTCTCGGATGTCCTCCTTTGTCTAAGCCAAAACCAGCTGCTAGCTAAGCCAGAGAAGTGCACGTTTGAGGCTTCCACAGTATTGTATTTGGGTTTTATTGTTTCAGCCAAAGGGGTCCAGGTGGATCCAAACAAGGTCAAGGTAATCCTACAGTGGCCAGTTACGAGATCAGTCAAGGATGTACAGAGATTTTTGGGCCTAGCCAATTTTTATAGGAAATGTATTCCTGGATTGGATTCTCTGAGATCGTCTTGCCGATAACCTCTTTACTCAAGAATGGGATACGGTTTGCTTGGGATAACGCAGCGGAAGAAGCCTTCCAAGGTCTCAAGAGGTCTTTGGTCTCTGATCCTATACTAAGGCAGCCAAACCAGTCAATCCCCTTTATCGTGGAAAAGGACGCCTCAGGAGGTGCTGTGGGAGCCGCGCTACTGCAGAAAGAGGTAGACGGCTTAAAACGCCCTATCGCCTACTATTCAAGGATCCTCAATCCCAGCGAACTGAATTATTCAGTTCTGGAAAAGGAACTCCTCGCGATTTGTCAAGCATGCGAGGAATGGAGACACTTACTCCAGGGAGTTCCCATCCTTTTCAGGTGCGCACAGACCATCACAACCTAAACGTTCTGCAGCAGATGGTGTGCCAATGCCAGGCATGCAAGGTGGGCCTACTTCTTCTCTCAATACGATCTCAATACGATTTCGAGATTACATACCTACCAGGTCGTGAAAACATCTTGGCGGAAGCACTATACTGCAGCTTTGGAGAGGAATCGGGACAATACACTGGCCATTAGAAGATCTTAGCTGGAATAAGGATCTGGATGGTGAACACATTCCTGTACAGCCCTGTACCTACCGAACCAACATTTGCGGTCCCAGGCCATGTCGTGCCACGACCTTCCAATGGCTGGCCACAGGAACCAGGCCGCCATTTTGGAACTGACATCTTGCCATTTTTGGTGACCTATGTTAACAAAGGACGTCAGGGAATATGTTGCTCCCTGTCCTACTTGTGCGCAGAACAAATATTCCACAGCCAAACATTTGGGTCTCTTGCAGCAAGAACCACCACCACCATCTAGTCCGTGGCAACTCATCTGTACAGATTTCATTGTAGACCTCCCTCTTTCTCAAGGTATCACTGCCATCATGGAGACGATAGGCACCTTTAGCAAGCTTTCCCACTTCTCTCCACTCAAAGGTCTTGCGTCTGGTTCTCACACTGCTGAGCTCTTCATCGGGAATGTAGCCAGATTGCATAGACTTCCGCTCACCATAGTCTCGGACAAGGGCTCTCAGTTTACATCCAAATTCTGGACTACACTCTGTAGACATCTGAACATACACTGGGCTCTCTCCTCAGGATACCACCCAGAGAGCAACGGGCAGACAAAAAGACTAAACTCCACATTGGAGCAATATCTCTGGTGCTTTTGTAACCGTGAACAGGACAAGTGGGCTAGTCTCCTTCCACTTGCCGAATTTGCCTACAATAATGCCAAGCACACGGCTATTGGGATATCTCCTTTCTATTGTACCTATGGGTTTAACCCCGCCATCTTCCTACACAAGGACTCCCTGCATCAAGTGTGCCCAGTGGATCAACTAATGGGGATTCTGAGGGACATGCACAGGGAGGCATCAAGGAATCTTCATGCCAACAGATAAGACCATAAAAGATGGGCTAACAAAGGAAAACGGTCCAATCCCTCATGGGAGAAAGGTACTAAGGTCTGGCTTTCCACAAAGTTTCTTCCCAGGTGGATCCATACAGGTAAATTCTCTCCTCGTTTTATCGGACCATACACCATCCAAGCCAGAATCAACCCAGTGGCTTTCCGCTTACGACTCCCTCCTCATCAGAAGAAAGTGCATCCTGTGTTTCATACGTCCCTCCTCAAGGCTTATGCCTGATCCTTATTCGAGGCGACTAAGAAGACTCAACAGTAATTCTGACGGCGTTACCAACAAGTGAGTACGAGGTGTCGCAATTCTCGATACAGGAAGGGTGGTTTGCAATACCTAGCCCACTGTGCTGTTGCTTCTTCCGCATTCTCTGTGCAGACATCCTTCTACGCAACAGTATCTGTCGCTGTATCCCCTGCTTTTTCGGGCCCTACCGAGGTTCCCGGGTTCCTTCTACTGCATTCTGGGATTGTTAGTTCAGCGTCACCTCTGTGCTATTCTGGCAGTCTGCTGGTGCTTCCAGTGTCTCCTGGGTTGTGTGGAAAAGGAATTCGCAATTGGCTCAAGAATCTTCAGCCTGCCTATATTACTCTTGGCCAACTACATCACATCAGGTTTTTTTTTTTTTTAGCCTTCTGGCTTTTTCCCTGTTTTGTGGTCGGCTCCCCGGAGCCCCCACTGCTGGGCAATTTGCCATATCGGCAAAGGGGCCTGCGGGGGAAGCTCGCCCTTAGCTCTTCCAAAAGAGGAGCCAGAAGACTGCGGTGCTACAAAGGAAGAAGACAGAAGAGTCACCCAGGGAATCCGCCTGAGTCACAGGTGAGGAGACAGAGGAACAGACCTCCTGTAGTGCAACAGTTTCAGAATCTGAGACCCGCCCACTGAGATTAGGCAATCTTAACTACGGTCAGCCCAACCTATGGAGATAAGTCCTCTGCTTACCTGGGGATTCCTTCTGGAAATCGAGCATAGAGGAAGGGCTGTGCACTCAAAACCTTCAGACCCAGTTCCAATAACTGAAGGGATAATTGAAGGGTCTGAAATCACATACGGGCACCTGCAACTGACCTGGTTTAATTCTTGGCAAATACCCGGGAGGAAAGTTACAAGGCGTCCTATACATACCAGGATAACTTGCTGTAGATGTGCTTTCAAGGGGTGTGGGTTCTTTTTTCTTTGTCGAATCGATCATAAAACGGGTGTGGAGTAGCACACCAATCTCTACAGAACAAACGGGTAAAATGACACTGTATCCTGCACATCACATGCCGAGGGGCAGAAAGAAGCTCACTCGGGCTGGGCATACCAAAGCTCCCCAAACTTCAATAAATCTGATACAAAGACACTGGGCATCGGGCTAGGTGGCACCCCTATCCAGAAACATAACTGCAGCGAACCCTGACAAAGAACATAGCACCCTCAGTCCAGTAATGGCTGCAGCCAAACAGGACTTTGTAACCAGTTTCCAGAATTCGAGGACTAGTTCCTGGCCTCGTTTCAGGTGCAATTTACTTCCTTTACTACGCAAAGTAGGCAGTCATTATCCGATTTAAGCAAAGATATATATTCCCTGGCGGTGCATATGGACACCAATGAGTGGGCAATCCAGGAACTGACACAGGAAAGCAAACAGTCTATCGCCCTAAAGGATTTGACCAGGCTTACTCGTAACCTCGAAATACAGTGTGAAGACCTTGAGAACAGATCCAGACGTTCTAATATACAGATAATAAATCTTACAGAATCGATCTTAGACGCTGATTTGAAAGACACTGTAATTCATATCTTTACAGACTTAATTGCAGACGAGGAGGCTCCCACAGTTCCGCTGGACTGAGTACATAGAACAGGCCTGAAAAGAAACAATCCTGGTGCCCACCCGATTTCCTGGTAGCTTGTACATCATTCCCACAAATGGAACAGATTCTCGTGGAGGCACGGACAGCATTTCCAATTACTTATAATGGGAATGAGATCCAACTATATCAAGATCTCTCGCAGATTAACCTTCAAAAACGCAGTGAGATGCAGCAGGTGGTAAGAACATTATAGTCCCAAGAAACTAAATACAAATTGACTTTTTCCTTTTGGATTGGTCTTTTCTCTACAATGTAGACACCAGAGGATACCCTCTCGTGAATCAGGTATGGCCTTATTACAAATTGAAGAAGATACTACCGGGGACCCTACTGAGGCCACAAATGGGTGCTTGGTTCAGCAATCTAAACCCTGGGAGTGAACGACTTCAAATCGATGTGCGAGGAAAGATAGGATCAAACACCAAGAGGACTGGAAGGCACGACTTAAAGGGTCAAATTTAGAACACCGGGATAATGGAGCTCAGATGAAGACAGCCACCAGAGAAAGGGTTAAGAACTGACTTTTTGACTACAGTTGAGACGGAGCACACCATCTTGGAACTCATCTGTTCAGGTAACAGACGGGTGTACTAGGATACCCCGCACGTTGCCCTAGTGTTGATTCACTGCTGGGGTCTTGTACCCCGGGATATATTGGCTCCTGTGGCTCACAACACTGTTTGTGGAGACTTTTGGAATAGTTGGGCTTCGGGGGGGATTGTAGATGTGGGTTGGGTAAACAAAGTGAGCGGGGGGGATTGCAGTGTCTGAACGATGTAATAATTTTAGGATATTTTATATTTGTCAGGATAATTCAAGTGTTTAACATTAAATACTATGGGTCTTAACGTACCAGCAAAGGAAATTAGAATCCCTCTTGGGGCGCTACCGAACAGACTTGGTGGCGCTCCTGGAGAGACACATTTGTCTGGCTGATAAACAAACTCCGATTACGATGTTATCCAGTTGTATTACAGGTAAATACGGTGGGGAAGGTGGCTGGTTTGTTGATAGCATTGGGGTCCGGTCCCCATATCAAAGTGCTTCGAACAAAAATTCATAAAGAAGCTAGTTATATTTTTACAATCCTCGCGCTTGGCCCAAAGAAACTAATGGTGGCTTTGATTTATGCTCCTAAAACAGGCCTGGATGTTTTTTTTTAAATCGACTCTCATGCTACTGTAATCTTTTACTGCAGGGGAAATCATTTTGTTAGATCTCAATATTGCCTGGGATCCTATCTGTGTTCAGAGCATGGTTACCTGTTTCACGCAATCTTCGCAATCCAAATTGCTAATACAAAAATGTGCGATGCTGACCTTGGTGTATGTATTGCTAACACTTCTGGGGTCTGAGAAAGGATATACCTTTTACTCGCATGTCCACAGGTCTCTTTCATGCATAGATTAAGCCTGGGTTTCGAAATCACTTGTAGGTACTGTCACCCAAGTCAGGCGATTACACTCTCAGATCATGCACCTCTCATTGGCGACCTGAACATAGTTGGGGCGATTCAGAGGCTATGGCTTGGCGATTCCCATCGGATTCAATGTTGAGAGATAAAATTGAAGGAAAGATTGGGGAGGTCTTGGAGTTAAATTCCGATGCAGGATACCCCCGTAAATGTGACATGTGACGTCTTTAAAGCAACTCTTCGTGGAGTGATAATAGCAGAAGCAGATATCAGACATAAACAAAATATAGCACTTGAGATAGTAGGAAGAGCTTTGACGGGTAATGGGAAAAATGTAAACAAATGTGGGCCCCTCTATGCAACAAAAAACTATAGAACCGGGGCGGGTAAATTAAACCTACTCCAAGCAAAAAAGTACTTCTATCTTAGGCAAACCTATTCTGTAAAAGCCAATAGGGCTGACCGCCTATTAGCTAGAAAATTGCGCCAAAGAATGACATCACACATTATACAGACGATTCAATTACCCTCAGGGGGGGTGAGGGGTATGGTTACAGAAACACCTCAGATTGTTTCACGCATTTTACTCGAAACTTTACCGATCGGAGTCTCCCGACTTGGGAGCTGAGGTGGTGTAATTGGATGGGGTTACCCTGCCCCGGATCGGCTTGAGCAAGATATCACCCTAGTAGTAGTAATTAGGGTTTTGAATGCTCTTCCCTTGAAAAAAATCACCTGGCCCATATGGATTTCCTGTTTTCTTTTACAAGATCTATTGGAAGGTGCTGACCCCTAAACTCACTCACTTATATAACTTGTTTATACACTCAGGTTGT
This sequence comes from Ambystoma mexicanum, assembly GCF_040938575.1. Taxonomy (NCBI): domain Eukaryota; kingdom Metazoa; phylum Chordata; class Amphibia; order Caudata; family Ambystomatidae; genus Ambystoma; species Ambystoma mexicanum. The sequence continues at coordinate 1,235,831,567 of NC_090927.1, read as the reverse complement.
ATATTGTAAGGAACTCATGGAGGCAACAAATAAGACGGACGCAAGTGATCACAGTTCAAGGGTGTTTATTGACCAATGAATGCTGGATGTAGGTTGGAAAAACGCCTAATCTAAAACTAAATCTAAGATGGGAGTAAGCGTCGACCTTCAAATAGAAATAAAGCAGTCCTAGTGGCGTTGTCAAATAAAAAGCGCCTATACTAAAAAACCTTTTGCCAAACCTTGCAGCAAATATAAAAAGGGTGTGGGATAGCTTTCAAAAAAAGAAAAGTGTTCTCAAATAATATGTCGGGATGCGGGAGCTTGGGTTGCCCTTGCCCAAGTTTTGAGCATGGGGTAAGGTGGGATCGTGGAGCCACAGCACACTCTTGAGCTCTTCCAGCACGAGACGACAGTTCAGCTTTCAACTACCAGGGCCGTTGATGGCCAAGTCTTGTTTCACTTGAAATTCTCTTGTCTTGGAGGACCTGACGTATTCGAATAACACAAATTAACAGTCTCTTTTCCATGGGTTTTGGGTGACTACTTTCACCCCAGGATTCCCCTCTTCTGTGCGCAAATCCCTAGACTGTTCCATAATGATAGCAAGACCCCGGATAGCTATGCTCTCTCGCTTTTGAGGGTCTGTCGGATTCTAAAATGAAGTTCAAGCAAAGTTCCTTTAACACATGAACGTTTGTTTACTTGTTTTGCTTCAGTGAGGATTGTTCACCCCCTCGGTCTCCCTCTTCTGGGCACTGACCCCTCTCGAATATTTAAGCCTCCCTCACCGGGTCCACTCTGGCTTTTCTCCTTCACAAATCTAAATGTCCTTTTCAACAGTTCAACGTGGACGTCCCTCCGCCGGGTTGACTCTTGTCAACACACTGTTTCTTGGGACTTTGCCCCTCTTTACTGGCATCCCTCCTCTGGGTTCACTCTTGCCATCTCATTACTCTCTTGCTTTTACTTTCACCAATCTTTAGGGTGACAACATTTCACGCTTAGATCCCCCTCTGCTGGGCTCCGACCCCTCTCGCTTGTTAACCTCCCTCTACCGGGTTCACTATCGCCCTCGATAAAGGTGATAGTGAATCGCACCTGAGTCCACCTCTACTGGGCGCTGATGCTTCTTTGCTTTCACAATTTTGGCGGGCTTCACTTCCCTGGCTTTCTCTCAATGCGGGATTCACTTACCGCTTTATTGTTTGCAGATCAAAATCTTTTGATGGTACAGGGATTTTGGCTGACCCTCAGTATGACCACTTTTGACCTATTTCGGTTGCTCTCCTACGGTCATTGTAGTTTCACTCAGATGGGGTTCGACCAGAGTATTTTGAGTTAGCACCCACGTGGTGCCAGTTTCCCCTCTGCAGCTGGTTTCCCCTTAAGACATACAGTTCATTGAACTTGGTTCAAACTTGCCACTTTGCACTTTTCATTCAACACAGCCCGGTTCTTATCGATTCTCCCCCCGACTCACCAGCTGTGATGAACCGTTTGGCTTTCGGCTTTACTTGAGTCAATGCCTGTACCATGGTCGCAGGAGCTTCCCTCGCTCCTGCTTATCGGCGTAAGCTTGCCCCGTGTACCACTGACCTCTGCTGCAAGGCACTTGTGCTATTGGTCGCTGTTTTATTTCTTTTCGACAAATGTTCTGCAGGCCTGGGATGAAAAGAGAAGTTGCTTTTCTCCTCACCGCCTTTTGGGCTCTTGCTGCTTTTCTCTTCTCTTGAACTGCTGTTGCCCCTGGTTAGCTGTCTTGCCGTGCTGTCTGCTCTGCTCGCCTTGGTCGTCCTGTGCTTTCTTATTTCACTTTTTATCCCTGTGGGGAAAGGAGAGGGCCGTCAGGTGTGTGCAATTCAGGTTAATTGCCTGATTTTGCCTGACGTTTGGGTTGGGACATGTCAGGTGAACCGACTGCATGTTAATCTGTTGTCTGTGGTGTACCCAAGTATTAGTGTTGGAAAGGGGAGGAGGGTTGAAGTGTCAGAGTATGTGGGGTAGGATAGGGAAAAGGTTTTATAGGGAATTACAACCCTCACATCAGGAGGGTTGATGTCCTTAAAGGGGGAAGATTGGTAGGATTTGTGAAATGAACAGGACTGACCAAGGTTTTTATCATAAAATAAACAAGGGGGATTGTGGGAACGATAGTGTTTTATCTGAGCCTGTTGGGAGTGTGGGAAACTGTAATCGGAGGGACGTCGAGAAGAGCGGTTGGAATCATTCAGGTATGAAATAGAAAAGCATGGATTCTGGGATAGGTAGTTTCTGGGAACAATCGGAATTGGGATCGTAGGGGATTTATTATATACAGTGGGGTTGTTAGTTTTTAGAAAAGGAAGTTTATTGGATTAAAGAGGTCAATTTGGTACAGCCTATAAAGGCTTCATGGACCTCATCTTCCTTGTCCCTATATTCTGTATAATACCGCATCTCATCTGCAGTAACCCCCCCCAAGCATGACCCCGGGTTCCCCTAACCAGGTGATCCTCCCTTGCTTGTCCACCCCCAGGGCTGGGATTTGAGAGTGCCAGCCCTTCCCTGGCCACCTGAATAAGAATTCTCATAGTCTTTTGGGGAGAATACCCTCGGGCTTCTCACAATATCCTCTACTATGGACAAGGCAAAGAGCGTACAGTTCCTACAGACTGGGAAAGACCCTAGTAGGTGTGGATCATATCGTCCCATAGCTCTTATAAACCTAGATGCAAAAATGTATCCTAAAATATTGGCCAATGGGATGGAGGATCTACTCTCCACAGTAATATACCCTGATCAATCAGGTTTTATAAAACTCCTTCAAACACATGATAATATCAGGCACACTTGTCACATTTTAGAGAAGGTTGAAAAAAAAGATGTCACAGCGATCTTGCTCTCGATCGATGCGCTGAAGGCTTTCAACCAGGTCGAGTGGTTGTTCTACTTTCTGACCCTGGTAAGGATGGGCATCGGCCCGAAGTTTATTCAACTACAAACAACCGTCTGCTCCACTGTTGATCAATGACCAACTCTCTCCCCCTATTGCTCTCCAACGCGGGACAAAACAGGGATGCCTCATGTCACCACTGCTTTGCTCCATTTGTCTTGAGCATTCCTCGCCAGGGTTTGACAGACAGGCCATCCAAGGGATTCATTTTGGAGGGGTATCACATAAAATGATGGCCTATGCAGATGATTTGCTGCTCCTTGCATCCCATCCGGTAAACACTTTGCAGGCGGTAGAACGGGAGCTATAGACGTATGGGTCGATAGCTGGCTTGAAAATTAACCATACTAAATCGGAAATGTTGAACCTCTCCCTTCTCCCTGAAGAAGTGCACTCTCTGCAATCACAAAGACAATTTGGAGCGGCGCAGGACTGAATTGAATTGCTGGGCGTCACCATAACTCCTACGATTGGCAAGATCTATGGGGCTAATTATCCCCTGTTGCTGAAAGAAATCATGGGTCAACTAGCTAAATGGGGTCCGTTAACGGTTTCCTGGCATGGTTGTATCAACTTGGTAAAAATAGTTATCCTCCCCAAAGCACTTTATTTCTTTCAGTCACTAGCGATCCGGGTCCCGGCTCCCTTTTCAAAAAGCTACATAAAGCGATATCTGCATTTGTATGGAACAACAAAGCCCCACGAGTAGCCTATGACGTTCTAATGACTCCAGCATACAGGGGCGGTCTGGGTCTTCCAAATTTCCAAAAATGTTATCAAGCCGCATAAATTCAAATAGTGAAAGATTGGTGGGTAGTGGACACTGGGAAATGGTGGGTTCAGATAGAGCGAGCAATAGGAGGCCCTCAGCTTGGAGACACCTTATGGCTTCCTAAGTGTGATTGTTCGCCCAATATTCATAAGAGCAGGATCACGAGTTTGGTAGAAGTTTGGGCTATAGTGGTTAAGCAATATCAATTCACAACATTCCCTTTACACTTCACGCCGCTGTTTTGTAACCCACAATTTACTCCAGGCCTTGACCCACTCGCATTCTCTAGATGGAAGCATGCAGGCTCTACAAAACTATGAGATCTTTTTCAATGCAAAGACCCCAAACCCTTCATTCAATGTAAACTAGAACTGGGGTTGAATTAATTAGCTTGTTTCCAATATTTCCCGGTTTGGCATTGTATATTGGCTCTGCCAAACAAGTAGCAACCACACGTTTGAAAAATGTGGGATCTCCAATCCGGTGAATAGGGCTCTTATCTCTAATTTATATAGAATTATGTCTGAGATTACCCCCAATATCCCACGGTATTATAAACAACATTGGCAGCTAACACTGGGAGAACAGATTTCGTAAGCAAATGGGAGGGTATCTGGAAACATATCCCCAGACTTACCCGCTTAATCCAAATTAGAGAATTTTGGTACAAGTTGGTAATTCAGTGGCATTATACACCAGTCCGTTTGCATAAAATGAGATTGTCTATCTCGGACCAATGCTGGAGAGTGTGGTTTGCTTGGGGATTGGGGGCATGTATGGTGGGTCTGCCCGATCCTGACGGCATACTGGACCGAGATAGATCATGGCACACATTTTTGGCTTGGTAAAGCTTATTGCGCTTACGTCTATTGTCCTATAGTTGTTGGAGGCGAATGAGACAGAGTTCTAAACAAACATTTTAAGATTTTGTTATTACAATTGGCGGCTCTATTGGGGATATCTCAAAAATTGAAATCCAAGGATCCGCCACAGCTCAGCGAATGGTTCTCCAGAGTCTGGAACTTTGTTGCTCTTTAACGGATCACATATTCCATACAGGGGATCAATCAAAGTTTACACAAGACTGGGCTGTGGTGGTAAACTTTTTGCACAATTACTATAATATTCGATATTGCCCTCAACATCTTTGAATTCTTGGTATTCAGTGTGAACATTGCAATAGGTATCATGCATCGGGATGGGGGTGGGGGATTGCGGAGGGAAGAAAGGGGTATGTTAATGTTTATCACACGAAATGCTAAAAGTAAAAACAAATCTGCATGTTGTGAGTTTAGTGCTGTTGTCACAGTACATGACAGTGTTTCTGTGCATGTTCTCACGAATTGCTATGTTGCTGGGTTCCTTTTGGCATGTCGTGGCAGAGGTGTTTGCCTCCAATTCTGCATTAACCCCCAGACCTACAGGGAGAAACGAAAAGGTCTTGTGAATATGACATGTAGCAGGAGAGGGAGTCAGAAGCCTGGAGAGCCATATAGGAAAGGGCCCTTCCCCTTTGAGGTGGAGACAGGAAGGAGTACCATGCAGACGGCGTGTAGTGCGTCAGAGCGCTGCTGCCTGGAAAGAGCCTGGGAGCTGGAACTGATCGGGCCAGCCACCAAGTGAGTAGAGGGGACCACTCAAAAATGGTCCACCAGTACCTGCTGGATCCGACGCTGATGTCCTTGGCCAAACCGCTGGAGAACAATGATGCCTGCTCAGTGACGTGGAAGACTGTGGAATAGCACAAACCGTGCTGCCGCTGAAGACACTGCTTTCACCCGAAAAACATTGCTGCAGCAATCCAGGTATGCAGTACGTCTCGGAAGGTGGGATGACAGGTTCGTTTTCGAACCCCATGAAGGGGTTACAAACCAAATAGCCCAAAAGGTGCTGAAACGCCAGAGAGGGGCTTAGCGTGCAAATACCCCAAGAGGGAGTGTGAAACCTGACACCCTGAGTGGGGTGAGAATTTGTTTGTCCCAGAGTTGGCTGCAATTCAATCTACCTCAGTAGGGTGATCGGAATTCCGATACCCCAGGGAGGTGTAGGGACCAAAAGGGTTCCGAGCCAAGCCAGATGAGGCTGTTGTATAGAGACATTAGTTTAGAAAATGGGTACTCCCTGTTGTTTGATAACCGGGGGTCGACACTATCGAATGGGAGACTTATATATTGAAAAAGAACAAAGATAGGTCAACTACCCCTTCCTTTTGTCCATGAGTGACAACAGGTCAGTTCCAAGATGATCTTATCAACTCTCAGATTGATCAGGGCCACAACGTATTACAGTTAATATGACATATTTTTTTTATTTCAGTGCATCCTCTGCACAGCATAAAAAAGGACTGTGAATAAGTCCTGTACAGAAAAACTAAAAAAACACAAAACTGTGTTCACCACTTACAATCTAATTGGTGTGGTTACATTGTATCAAACAAATCAAATCAACAAAATATTTTTATGGTATTTTTAAGAAAGGGAAAGCGCAGTATAAAATCCTGTTGCAAAGTGCTATTTGTTCACCAATTCAAGGATCAGAAACCCTGAGCACTTCTGAATTTGTAAATATGACAAAAGACTACAAAGGCTGCTGTTTGTTTGTTCATTTACCACATATCTGCAACCTCTCAGTATTGCTCTATAACATGAATACAAGGTATATATATTGTTGTTCATTCAACAAAGATAATCTTTGTTTGTTGGTATGGATAGAGACATAGGAAAAAAGGTAGTAACAATTTCCTAATATTAAGTTGAGATATGTTTCAGCCATATTAACTCATACATATCACTCATGACAGTAGTTGACATATAGAGACATTGACAGGAACGGTTTTGCGTTCCAGATTTGGACTGTGGAAGGCCAGCAGGCTTAGAGAGATTCATATTCTTTTGTACATGGGTCGGAAAACCCTGAGAAGAGCTAAACGTTCTTACTGATCTGAAAAGAGGAGGAAAACTCCAGAGACATTTGCTGGTGATAAAAGGGGACATTTGCTGAGAACAAGCCCCCTTGTTTAATTAAGAGACAGTAGAGTGGGGGTCAGAAACTAGAGCTTGTCATTTGGGCAGAAGGCACTTGAGATATCTTTTGTGTTCATGTTAGATGTCTTCCTTTTTAGTTGTAGGGAGCAGGATCAGGGTAGCTTAGGTTTCTAGACGGCGGACACACTTTGTTGTACAATATCCTGACATGCAACCTTTTGAACTCCCCTTTCTTTTAGCATAGGGAACTGAAGCATATGGCGACTAGAGGTTTTTTTACTCAATATAAAATAATCACTTTGCAAAGCACAATGAGTTGTACGTATCCTGATTCTGAACAGCCACAGGGGGTAAGCTGGTTTGAAGGAGACTGATTTCCCTTTATTCATCTTTGTATATTTCCCAGGCAGTATCTGGTCAGATGTCCTGGTTTTTCATAGGCATAACATCGGCTCTCTGCAACTCATCCAGAACAGAACCGCAAGAGTTAGCCTTGGCCTCAAGCCCAGGGACGGCATCTCTCCAGCGCTGAAAGCCCTTCACTGGCTCCCCGTGGCTGCACGGATCAAATTAAATTTTGGGACCCTCTGTATTGTCCACAAGGCTTTCTGGGGCCTTGGACCTTCTTACCTGAACGTTGCCTACTTGAATACTGTCCATCTCGAGCCCTCCGCTCATCTACCTCCAACCTTCTGCTAGTGAGCTGGTTCTCCAAGCAGAGATTTGGAGGAAGATCCTCATCCTCGGCAGGCGCCTCCCCTGGAATAGCCTCCCTGCCACCCTCGGTCTTGAGCCCGATCTTCTTAAGTTCCGGAAACTCCTCAAGACCTTACTCTTCTCCTTCTCGCTCCCCCTACCCTGCTAACCTAGCTCTCTGTTCTTCCATCTCTCCCTCCTCTTCCATACTGCTTGCTGACTGGCCGCCTGGTGTATCTCAGAGTCTCACAAGTCCCTGGCACCCCCGCCAGTCCTCTCTGCACTTGCCTCATGGCCCTGCACCCCAGAACCCTCACTGCAGTTGTAATAAATCCTAGAGAGCTTCTCTCTACGCACTTGCCCCAGTCTCTACTGACTGGGTGCACTTGGACCCCCGCCCCTCCCTTGCCCGTCCTGCACTTGCACAATCTAAATGAAGCTCTGCCTGAAAATCGTCTCTGTTCTCCCTTGTCTTCACCCCTCAATATGCACTTGAAAAACTCTCTGAATCGCTGTTAAGCCTATTTGCTGTATCTAAACTGTTAAATATATCTTATTCACTTACACTGCCTGTGCAGATCGTTATCGTCTCAGAATTACTCTGCCTGTGCAAACCGTTATCGTTTCAGAATTCCAAGGGCTCTGAGTGACTGTTGTTTTTCCCCATGTTCCCACCCTCATTGAGCGCTTTGAAATACTGCCTGTGTATAGGCGCTTTATAAATAAACATTACAATTACCAAAGCAAATTCTATAAGTCTAACAAACGGAACTTAAATGAACAACTGGCACTCAAGATATAATCATCAAAGAGGCTGACACGGGAGGCAACATTATCGTATTAAACAAGGAAGACTTTATCAAGATGGGAGATGACCACTTGAATATCTCATGATGTTATAAAATAATCAACAAAGAGAACATTGAACGCATTACGAAGGAAATTAATGATCCGATAATAAAATTGCATCAGAGAAAGATGATTAATGATGAAGAAAGAGCCTACTTATGTGCAGACTAACCTAGGATCCCTACCATATACTTTCTCCCTAAAATCCACAGAGAATAAACAAACTCACCTGAAGTGAGACCAATAGTAAGTGGAAATGGATGGATCTCAGAAAATATGTCCATATTCATAGAGACTGTACTAAGGCCTGAAGTTTACAAACTTGACTCACAAACACGTTACACAATGCACGTTCTAGAGCATGCTAGGAACTATGGACGTTAGGGCCTTATATATTTCCATTGACCACACCCTGGCACTCACAACAATCGATTAATAACACCTTTCGAAATGCCTCTGCCTCTTACCATACCGATATTTCAATGCTCAAGGAATTTCTCCCCTTTGTACTTAAAAGCAATGGCTTTCTTTTCAACGAGAATCTATACCAACAGACAAAGGGAATTGCCATGGCAAATCTGTTTGTCGGAGAATTTGAACACAAACGCCCTATAACACATTTAACTCTATCCAAACAAGTGATTAAATGGTTAAGCTACATAGACAATGTATGGATCATATGGGATGGTGGTGACGAAACGCAATTTACTGAGTACTGTGACTACTCTAATGAAAACCCTTATGATCTGAGCTTTACACTAGACAGAAGCAAGGATACGGCAAACCACTAGAGATCTGTTTTTACATTGGGGAGGGTAGAATCCAAACCAGGACTTGCACGAAGAAAACAGAGGTTCATGCAACCTTAGATGCTAATAGCTCACATCTGAGGAGCACCATCGATAACCTACCCACTGGTGAATTCACACAGTGTTAGGAGAAACTGTAGCACAGAGAAAACATACCACGCAGAAGAACAAGTTACTTACCAACTGGTAACGTTCTTTCGATTGGATGTTCCTCCAACGTATTCCTCATGTTAGATGTATTCCGTCCAGATTTAGCTGCTTCGGAAATTCTTTTCGACACCGTGCGTCGATGTCGCCGAGTCGATGGTCCCTTGAAGGCCACCGTGGAGGGTGACGTAATCGGGTGTATAAGTAGCACACGCGGCACCTGTTGGCCTCAGTTCTGTTTTTCCCCCTCACTTTCGTTGTCGTAGATTTGTGCCGGTAGTCCGGTATCAGCCTTGCGAGAGTTGACGTGGCAATAGCCCGGAAAAATCTACAGAGGGGTAGGTTGGGAGGGCGATGAGGAATACGTTGGATGAACATCCAATCAAAAGAACGTTACTAGTTGGTAAGTAACTTGTTCTTCGAGTGGATTGTGTCCTACAATGTATTCCTCATCTTAGATAGACTCCCAAAGCAGTATGGACAATTTCTTTGGAGGAGGGGTAGATTTTTTGATACCTTTAAATGGCTGAATATAGTACTGCTTTACCAAAATTTAACTCCTTAGACTGGAAAGCATCCATACTATAGAATTTTGAAAAAGTATGCAGTGAAGACCAAGTTGCTGCTTCACAAATAGACCTTATTGGGACACCTCTTTGAAGGGCTGTCGAAGAGGCAATGCCTCTAGTGGAATTAGCCCTTAAACCTTCTGGTGGGTCTTTTTGTGCTAATATGTAGCATTCAGAAATGCAAAGCACAATCCAGCGTGATATGGTTTGTTTTGACACTGATTGACCCAATTTCCTTCCTGTGTAGCCAATGAACAGTTGATTGTCCACACTAAGCTTGGAAAGTCTAGAGACCTAAAAGCTTAAAGCTCTTCTTGGGCCTAACCTGTGCAATCTTTCCTCCTCCTTACCCGATGAAGTGGAGGGTAGAATGTGGGTAGAACAATTTTCTGATTTAAATGAAAATCAGACAAAACTTTAGGTAAAAATGAGGGTTTAACCCTTAACACAACTCTGTCCTTATGGAACACAGTATAGGTGGCCCAGAAGACAGTGCCTGCAATTCGTTCACTCTTCTTGAAGATGTTAAAGGAACTAGGAAAGCAGTTTTCCATGTCAGTAATCTTAATGGACAAGTGTGAAAAGGCTCAAAAGGGGCACACATTAAGAATTTTAGAACCAGATTAAGAGCTCAAATTGGTACTTGGAATGGGTAAGGAGGAAACACGTTAGTGAGTCCTTTTAAGAATTGTCCTATTAAAGGAATTTTGAAATGGGAGCATTCTTCCGACGAGCGCTTGAAGATGGAAAGCGCTGCAAGATAACCTTTTAATGATTCCAACATTTAGACCTCTATGTGCTAGGAACAAGCGGAAAGACCGTTCTTCCGGAATAGAACATAGAAAAGGGTCAACATTATTTTCTCTGCACCAGTTGCAAAACTTTTTCCAATGGCATCGGTATAGAGACTTTGTTGCTGGCCTTCTTGCCGAAAGCAACACCTCCATGACCTCATCTGGAAGGTCCCTATCCTTGTATCTCAGCCTTTCAGATACTAAGCGTGAAGGTTGAGAATCTTGACCTCTGGTTGGAGAACCTGACCCTCCATTTGTGAGAGAAGGTCCTCTCTCTGAGGAAGACATACCGGGGGACAGATGGACATATCCAGAAGGTCCGGGTACCACGTTCTCCTGGCCCAATCCGGGGCAATTGGGATCATCCGGTTTCCAAACCGTCTTAGTCTCCTGATGACCTCAGGAATGACGGGAATCGCAGGGAACGCGTACAATAGTGGGAAATTCCACTCCACCACCAACGCGTCCCCTAGGGCTCCTCTCGGGGGAAATTCCCTTGAGCAATACCTTTCACACTTCCGGTTGATTCTGGTTGCAAACAGGTCTACTTGAGGGGTTCCCAAAAGGGCAAAGATCTCCTGAATGACCTCCTGAGCCAGTTCCCATTCGTGGGACACCGTGCTCTGCCTGCTCAGAGCATCTGACGTCATTATCGACTCTCCGGCTAGATGAACTGCCGTTAAGGAGATTCTGTAACGCTCACCTGATTCCCGTAGAGGCGCCGGTCTTGACTGGGCGTATACCGTATCTTCAAAGGTGATGTGTAACACACGGCTGGCTCTTTGGGCTGGACCTCTGTGCACTGTATGTCTGACTCGAAGGGTAAGATGTCTGCAGATAGAAAATATGGGATTAAGGAACTGGGTTATTGAATGTCTCTCTCTTCTTCCCTTTCTCTTCTCCTGTAGAACCCCAAAGGTTAACGCTCTCACCTTAGGTAAGTGAACGCTCTGCTCTCCATCTGCCTCGGGGCAGGGTGCTGTAACCAGTTTCTTCACTGGATAAGGGGAGCAGGCCTCTTGACTTCAGAGGACTGCTGTCCGTCGTTTACTGCACGAACGGTAAGTTTCGAGTAATTCTAATGTCTTTAAAGTCTTTAGTAATGATGTCTCTTGTTTTGCAGGGTTCCGGCGATGGCGGATGACGGGCTGAAGTGAGTTGAAGATGGAGCCCGTGTGATGAATAGAAGCGCCTGGAAGCACGTAAGTAAGCGCTTGTTGCCTGCTTCACGATGCGCTCTAACTGTCTTTTTATTTTGCAGGTAAAAGTTCGGAACGGCTGCAGGGTGCCGGAATACCCACTGGGTTAGATGTGGAAAGGAGTAATGGCACGTGAGTATTAAAGTTCCCCAATGTCTTTAAACGCACCTTGTTTTGTCTTTCAGATGCGGGATGCAGCGCCGAAGGCCTCCGGAGCGTGCGAAGAGTTGGTAAGCTTTTGTCTTTCAGATGCCGGAATGCAGTGTGAAGACCTCCGGAGCGCACGAAGAGTAGGTAAGCCTTTGTCTTTCAGATGCCGGAATGCAGCGCGAGGCGTTGGTGACAGCCGATGGACCAGGTAAGTGAAGAGCTGTCACTGAAGACCGTAATGCTAACCTGTTCTTTCTTGTCTTTATAGGTGTTGCTGAAGACTGGATTCAGGATGGTAAGCCTTTTTCCTTAGGCCCAGGATCAGATGCAGAAGACACGATGAGCGTTCTGCTGCAGAGGATGCAGAATAACGCAAAGCAAGATTCATCCATCGGGTGTGGTTTAAATAGCCTCCTGTAGTGCTTAGGTGTCTCCTTCCACAGCCACGCCTAGGTAAGAAAAGAGTTCCTGCTTTCCAGAAGAGTTCCAGTGTTCTGAATCTAGGGAGTGGCTCCTGCCCCACCCAACAGGAAAAGTAGTTCCAAACAGAAGAGGATCAGAGGCTCAACTGGCAGGCAAGTAAGCAGCATGGTCTGCTGCAGGTAAGTCCACCCAAGCATTATGAGCCCGGCGCTTCCAGCGCTGGGACTGGGCATATTTATGAGCCTGGTGCCACTGGCGCCAGGACTGGGTCCAAAAGGTCCCAATTGGGACTGGTTGGCACTCGGAACATGGGTTATGGATCTGCTTCCAAGGGAGTTGGGAAAACCCTGACCTTTTGGAAGCAGAGATCATGACAGTACCCCCCCCCTCAAGGCCCCTCCCAAACCGGGCTTCTCCGGGGGTTTTGGCTTGTCAGGAAATGTTCGGTGAAATCTTTTGATTAGGCGAGGAGCGTGGACATATTCAGCAGGTTCCCAGGATCTCTCTTGGGGGCCGTAGCCTTTCCAGTCAATTAGGTAAAATAGTTTAGATTTGGAGATCTTGGAGTCCAGAATGCTTTTGACTTCAAACTCGAGTTCTCCATCAACTAGGATAGGTTTTGGAGATTTAGTTAGTCGGGTTTGAGGTTGCACGGGTTTTAATAGGGAGACGTGGAAGACCGGATGTATCTTCATGTGCGGGGGCAAGTCCAACTTGACCGCTACTGGGTTTACTATGGTAGTGATGGAATAGGGACCAAGGTATCTTGGGTTGAATGTGCGTGGCCCTTTTAGAGGTAGATATTTGGTGGATAACCAGACTTGATCCCCTACTTGATATTGAGGGGCTTCCTTCCGATGTTGATCTGCTCCTTTCTTGTATTGTTCTTTAGCCCTTTGAAGGTGAGAAACAGCTTCCTTAAAGGCTTGGGTGATTGTAGAATGCAGGTAGTCTACTGCTGGTGTTTCAAGATCTTGGAGGGGATCCAACTCCGAGGTTCGAGGGTGACTGCCGTACAAAAGAAAAAACGGGGTTTTCCCAGTTCCCGAATGGACAGAGTTATTGTAGGCATATTCGGCTATCCAAAGGATGTCTTTCCAAGTTTTTTCAGCTTGTTGCAGCGTAAATACTGTTCCAGAGTTTGATTGGTCCTCTCGGTTTGTCCGTCGGTCTGAGGGTGGTGACTGGTCGATAGTCTCACATCAATTTGAGCCGACCGACAGCAACTTCGCCAAAAATGAGAAATAAATTGACTACCTCGATCCGAAATTAGAACCGAAGAAAAACCGTGCAGTCGGACGATGTTTTCGAGAAATTCTCGGGCCAGAGTTGCTGCTGTTGGCAAGCCTTTGAGCGGAATGAAATGCGCCATCTTGGAGAATAAGTCCACGATTACTAGAATCGTATTGTATCCGGAGCATGGAGGTAGATCGGTGATGAAGTCCATAGAAAGCGTATGCCAAGGGCGAGGTGGGATGTCAATAGGGCGTAAGAGGCCTGCTGGTCTTTCCTTTTGACTCTTGTTTTGGGCGCATACTCCACAGGACATTATAAAGTCTCTGATATCTTTTTTCCAAGACGGCCACCAGAAGTAGCGCTTGATCTTTTCTGAGGTCTTGGCCATACCGGGATGTCCTTCCATTAAAGAGTCGTGATAACAAGAGATTACTTTTTTCTGTAAATCTGTGCTGGGTAGGTATAATCGTTCTTGGAAATACAATAAGTTGTCCTTTACTGCAAAGTCCTTTCCCTGCAGATGCCAATTCTGTATGTCTGCTGGAGTTACAAGTTGCCTGGCTTTATCCTTAACTTCCTCTATGGATTCTGTGGCGATTACACCCAGAATTCTTTGTTCGGGAATGATTGGTACAGGTTTAGGGTTGATCAAGTGTTCTTCCACTCCCATCCGAGAAAGGGCATCAGCTTTACCGTTCTTTGTACCAGGTCGATAGGTAATTATGAAGTCAAACTCGGCAAAGAATAATGCCCAACGGAGTTGTCTACAGGATTGGGCTTTTGCGGTTTTCAAATATTGCAGGTTTCGGTGATCCGTAATCACAGTAACGGTGTGTCGGGCCCCCAGCAGATAATGCCGCCAAGCCTTAAAGGCAGACTTGATAGCCAGAAGTTCCTTGTCAGTAATCGTGCAATTGATTTCAGGAGGCGAGAATTTGCGGGACCAAAATGCCACGGGATGCAACTGATTGGTTACCGGGTCCTTTTGTGATAGAACTGCCCCCATGGCAAGGCTTGAAGCATCAGTTTCCACGATGTAGGGGAGTTCGGGGCGAGGGTGTTTTAAGATTGGTGCAGAGATAAATTTAGTCTTCAAATCCTGGAAAGCTTGTTCCGCCTCGGTAGACCATTCAAAACGTTTGTTTTTCTTTAACAAGGCAGTGATGGGCTGGACTATTCGAGAGAATTCGGGGATAAACCTGCGGTAAAAGTTAGCGAAGCCTAACATGCTTTGCACACCTTTTACGGAGGATGGTGATGGCCATTTGAGAACTGCATCGACCTTCTTTGAATCCATACGCACTCCGCCAGGTGATAATATGAATCCCAAGACTTCAACTTCAGTCACGTTGAAAACACATTTTTCCAACTTAGCGAAAAGTTTGTGTTGACGCAATCTTTCGAGGACCATTTTCACGTGTTTCCGATGTTCAGATTCCGATGAAGAATAAACGAGGATGTCGTCAATGTAAACAACAACACACACATCTATGAGCTCTCTGAGGACATCGTTCATAAAATATTGAAAGGCGGCCGGGGCATTGCAAAGTCCGAAGGGCATGACCTGATATTCAAATAGCCCATACTTGGTGCGGAAGGCCGTCTTCCATTCATCGCCCTCTTTTACTCGTACCAAGTGGTAAGCTCCTCTAAGATCCAGCTTTGTATATATGCATGCTTTTCTGACTTGGTCCAGGAGTTCAGGGATCAAAGGTAACGGATATCTATTCTTAACGGTGATCTGGTTCAGGGAGCGATAATCTATACAAGTTCTAAGGTCTCCTTCCTTTTTTGGAACGAAGAACAAAGCTGAAGAAGCAGGGGACTTGGAAGGACGAATAAACCCATTTGCCAGATATTGATCCAGGTATTGTCGAAGGTGAAGGTTCTCAGGCTCGGTGAGGGCATAAATTCTACTACAAGGAGGAGTAGATCCAGGTATCAGGTCTATCTGGCAGTCATAAGACCTATGAGGAGGTAGAGAGTTAGCCTGATCCTTGCGGAAAACATCTTGGTATTCTAGGTATTCGGGAGGTAACTGGGGAGTCTCTGAAGAAATTGCTGCCAGTGCAACACCAGGTGGAGGGTGACAAGTAGAGACACATTCTGGAAACTGGACCGTTCTTGCTCGCCAATCGATCAGAGGATTGTGTTTCTCTAACCAAGGTATTCCTAGAATAATCTGAAACTGAGGGGCCTTGATCACATCGAACACGATCTTCTCATGGTGTCCATCTTGACTTACTAGCGTCACCTCTTGAGTGGTATGCGTTACTGGCCCGGAGGCTATCTCCGTACCATCCACCGTAGTAATGACGTCCTTTATAGCCTTGGGACAAAGAGTTAGATTCATCCTCAAAACCATTTCATGATCCACATAATTGCCGATGGCACCGCTGTCGACGTAAGCTTCAATTGCATGTAATCGATCCGGATTATCAGGGCTAATGAGGACCATAGGTATCACGAAATGCGAGGTCACGGAACTGGTTTTCACGCTCGGCAAGAGGACCTCTATTCTTGTCGGGCGAGGTCGTTTCCCTGCTCAGAGTTTGTAACTTTGGTAACTGCAGCTCCTACTGCCTTCTTGGCAGGTTTCACCGGACAGTCTCGAAGAAAGTGCCCTGAGTTTCCGCAATAGAGGCATAATTGCAACTGTTTTCTCCTTTCCCGCTCCTTTTGTGTTAGAGGACCTTTTAGACCCCCTATTTGCATGGGTTCCCCGGAGTCTACTCCTTTGGAAGGAGTTGGCGGTTTGGAAAATACTCGAGCATCAAACTTGGAACGATTGGCCTTCCTGTTCTGCACTCTGTGATCTATTTGAACGACTAAGTCTATATAGTCCGAACAATCTTGTGGGGGATTCACTACTTGGGCTAACACATCTTTGAGCTCTCCACGTAGACCTCTATAAAACAGCGTAATCCTTTTGTCCTCAGGCCATTGAGTTTCCACTATCAGTCTGTTGAAAGACGCTATATAAGCCAAAAGGTCTTGATTACCTTGTCGCAACGAAAGAAGCTCATTGTCCAAGGCCTGCCCCTGTGAATGTCTTGCGAACAGTTTTTCCATACTGAGCTGAAAAGCTTGAAAATCATGGAGGACCGGATCATCTTGATTTACTAGAGGGATCGACCAGTCTGCCGCATTGCCACTAAGGTACGAAAGCACGAAAGCTACTTTAGCTTGATCAGTTGGAAAGGCTGCTGGCCGGCATAAGAAATGCAACCGGCACTGATTGATAAATACTGCAAACCTCTTTGGGTCACCAGAAAATCGTTCGGGCGGAGCCAGAGGTACATTCCCAGGTAGGTTGATCTGCACTGGATTCATAGAGGATGTAGAAGGAAGATTTCCCCCAGATACGGGTAACGGGGTCTGTCCGGCTTGTGACTGTAGCAATTGTCTAGCGAGATCATCTGTTCGCTCCTTGGAAATAATCAGTTCCCTTCTTAGAGCGTTCGTTTCCTGACGGGCTGCATGCACTTCTGCCCTTAGTTCCCCAAGTAACTGGGCTAGCTGGTCGGTATCCGAGGTTTCCATAGCGCCTGGACGGGAGTTTTGTGGTAGGCTTTGCGTTCTGTAACGCTCACCTGATTCCCGTAGAGGCGCCGGTCTTGACTGGGCGTATACCGTATCTTCAAAGGTGATGTGTAACACACGGCTGGCTCTTTGGGCTGGACCTCTGTGCACTGTATGTCTGACTCGAAGGGTAAGATGTCTGCAGATAGAAAATATGGGATTAAGGAACTGGGTTATTGAATGTCTCTCTCTTCTTCCCTTTCTCTTCTCCTGTAGAACCCCAAAGGTTAACGCTCTCACCTTAGGTAAGTGAACGCTGTGCTCTCCATCTGCCTCGGGGCAGGTTGCTGTAACCAGTTTCTTCACTGGATAAGGGGAGCAGGCCTCTTGACTTCAGAGGACTGCTGTCCGTCGTTTACTGCACGAACGGTAAGTTTCGAGTAATTCTAATGTCTTTAAAGTCTTTAGTAATGATGTTTCTTGTTTTGCAGGGTTCCGGCGATGGCGGATGACGGGCTGAAGTGAGTTGAAGATGGAGCCCGTGTGATGAATAGAAGCGCCTGGAAGCACGTAAGTAAGCGCTTGTTGCCTGCTTCACGATGCGCTCTAACTGTCTTTTTATTTTGCAGGTACAAGTTCGGAGCGGCTGCAGGGTGCCGGAATACCCACTGGGTTAGATGTGGAAAGGAGTAATGGCACGTGAGTATTAAAGTTCCCCAATGTCTTTAAACGCACCTTGTTTTGTCTTTCAGATGCGGGATGCAGCGCCGAAGGCCTCCGGAGCGTGCGAAGAGTTGGTAAGCTTTTGTCTTTCAGATGCCGGAATGCAGTGTGAAGACCTCCGGAGCGCACGAAGAGTAGGTAAGCCTTTGTCTTTCAGATGCCGGAATGCAGCGCGAGGCGTTGGTGACAGCCGATGGACCAGGTAAGTGAAGAGCTGTCACTGAAGACCGTAATGCTAACCTGTTCTTTCTTGTCTTTATAGGTGTTGCTGAAGACTGGATTCAGGATGGTAAGCCTTTTTCCTTAGGCCCAGGATCAGATGCAGAAGACACGATGAGCGTTCTGCTGCAGAGGATGCAGAATAACGCAAAGCAAGATTCATCCATCGGGTGTGGTTTAAATAGCCTCCTGTAGTGCTTAGGTGTCTCCTTCCACAGCCACGCCTAGGTAAGAAAAGAGTTCCTGCTTTCCAGAAGAGTTCCAGTGTTCTGAATCTAGGGAGTGGCTCCTGCCCCACCCAACAGGAAAAGTAGTTCCAAACAGAAGAGGATCAGAGGCTCAACTGGCAGGCAAGTAAGCAGCATGGTCTGCTGCAGGTAAGTCCACCCAAGCATTATGAGCCTGGCGCTTCCAGCGCTGGGACTGGGCATATTTATGAGCCTGGTGCCACTGGCGCCAGGACTGGGTCCAAAAGGTCCCAATTGGGACTGGTTGGCACTCGGAACATGGGTTATGGATCTGCTTCCAAGGGAGTTGGGAAAACCCTGACCTTTTGGAAGCAGAGATCATGACAGATTCTTTCCTGAATTGCCCAATACCAGAGCTGCATTACCTCTATGCACAGAGGTAGTGACCCTACACCTCCTCTTTTGTTTAGATAATGCATGGCCACTGTGTTTTCCGTCATTATCGGGACATTTCTTCCCCTGACAGATGGTAGAAAAGCTTTCAGCGCTAGTCTGATTGCTCTCAGCTCTAAAATGCTGATGTGCAGTTTGGACTCCGATGGAGACCAGCGACTGCTGATTGTCAGCTCGTTGGCGTGAGCTCCCCCCGCCCCTCATGAGTGAGGCGTCCGTCACCACTGTGATCTCCGGCCATGGTTGCCAAAAAAGTCTCCTTTTAGGATATTCTCTGTACAGGTCCACCACAGAAGATCCTGCCGAACCTTGTTCGGAATCTGGAGAAGATCCGTCATTTGACCTGAGAGTTACAACCATTGAGTCTTTAGGGCCCATTGAAGGGATCTCATCCTCAGGCGTGCCTCTGGCACCAGGAAGATGCAGTTTGCCAAGAGGCCGAGTAACCTTAAAGTCGTAGGCCTGGAGATTTTGGGCATTTTGGAATTTGGAGACCATCTGAAGAATGTCTTGAGCCCTCGACTTGGGAGGCAAGCTCTTTCCCAAGGATGTGTCCAAGGTTGTAGGTGAAAGCATCTAAAACAAAAGGATCTAATGTCTTTTTTCGACACCTAAAGTGCCGAAAAAAAGTTTCTAATGCCACCGTTTTAAAAAAACGTTTTTTTGCACACTAAACTAAAAATATATAAATAAATATAAAATCATTCAAAACTTTTTTTTCCGGTCCTTTTGGTTTTGAAAAAAGGCCATTCAATCCTTTTTTTTCGATCCTTTGACCGGACACCGTGTGTAATACAGCTCCTATGTATTGGAGCTGTTGGGAAGTTGTCATTTGTGACTTCTTGAAATTGAGGGAGAAGCCCAGCTTGTGGAGGCAAGTGGCAGATGACTTTCAGATGATCCGGTGCTTGCTCGGCAGAACGTGCACTGATCAGCTAATCATCCAGGTAGGGGTTGACGTGAACTCCACCCGCCCTCTCCTGAGGTGCGCTGCCACCACTACCATTAGCTTGGTCAAGACCCTCGGGCGGAGGTCAATCCGAATGTCAGGACTCGAAACTGATAGTGTGAGTCGTCAACTACGAACCTCGGATATTTTCTGTGCTTGAGCTGAATCGGCACATGAAAATAAGCATCCTGGAGGTCCAATGACACCAACCAATCCTGGAGTTGAAGGGCCTGAAGGATCTGAGAAAGAGTGACCATCCTGAACTTGTCCTTCCTGAGGAACTTGTTCATGTTTCTTAAGTCCAAGATGGGTATCGGTCCTCTGTCCTTTTTGGGAATAAAAAAATAGGGGGAGTACCATCCCTTGTTCCTCTCTGCTGCAGCACCAGCAGGGTTAGAACATCCTGTTGTAAGAGCAGGTCTGAAAACTTCAAAGAGTGTCTACCTGGTGGATTGTTTTGAGGTTGCATTAGAAAATGAAGGCAGTAACCTTGGGCTATTATTTCTAGAGCCCAAACATCTGAAGTAATCGCTCGCCATTCTTCCAGATGCTGTGCCGGTCTGCCCCCCACAGATGTCTTGTGATGCAAGTCCTCAAAGCGGTTTTGTGGCGGTTGCTGCGGCCGCTGATGACAAAGAGGCTGCAGCTGGAGTTCGCTTTGCTCGTTTTCCTCGTCCACTACGAGCAGCCTTTTTCTGGCCCCTTTAACTGGCTATTCCTCTCGCCTTTCCATATGGGGAGTAGTAACGATAAGATCGTCCCCTCCAAGATTGTCCTGGTGCACGAAAAGGCTGAGGTTGCCTAATAGCAGCCCCTAAACACTTGGCAGCTGCTTTTGAGGTCTGCAACCTCTCAAGGCGCTCGTCAGCCTTGCTCCCAAGAAGGTGAGACCCGTCAACGGGCATGTTCAGAAGGTGGTTCTGTACATCTGGTGCGAAAACCGACTTCCGTAACCAAGCAAATCTGCGCATTATAGTGCTAGTGCCCATGGACCTGCTCACACTATCTGCAGTGTTCAGTCCAGATTGAAGGGATTCCTGCATGGCCTCTTTTCCATCTCTAATGATGGCTAGGAATCCTTCCCTTTCGTCCCCTTCTGGTATGTGCTCCGCCGCCATTGCAATGCACTCCCACAGAGTGTACAAACAAAAACTTTGCCAAGGCACATGTGGCTGATTTTAACGCCATACTCCCATCTGAAAATACCTTTCGTGCCCAGCCATCCACACGCTTATCGTCCCTGTCCGGAGGGATAGAAGGGTACGCCAGTTTGTTAGAAGCTGTGGCTGCCTGTGTGACCA
Organism: Ambystoma mexicanum; assembly: GCF_040938575.1. Taxonomy (NCBI): domain Eukaryota; kingdom Metazoa; phylum Chordata; class Amphibia; order Caudata; family Ambystomatidae; genus Ambystoma; species Ambystoma mexicanum. The sequence goes on along the minus strand of NC_090927.1, from coordinate 1,235,810,670 downwards.
GACTCTTGGGAGTGGGATGTTTAGACAGGTAGCCGGGGTCGTGTAAGTGGTTTCAACCGGGCACTCCACCTAAGTCAATGCATAGCGTGAGATGCCCAGCTGGAACCCTTAATTATATATTTCTATGTCTAAAGTTATTTTATTTCTGAATGATGTACCCTTGTATCACGCCCCTCTCTTTGAATCCCCACCCGGTCTCACTGAACCAAGAAGTAGGTTGTTTTGCAAAGTTAAAAGATTTATTTTATGAATTGAACAATATATATATCACACTTTTATGAATTTGAACAATATCTAGATATCACACTATTAATATTTATACAATGATCAGCGTTGGATGATATTACAATCAACAATCCCTTTAATCTGCAGGAGTATGGATGAGAAGAATAATGTAGCATGAATAAACTTTGTGTGGGTTCAATGAAATGCAATGATAGGAAATTAATGCAGCACAGAAATCATACCTTTGTGTGTTCAATCAAATGCCATGCAATCACTATTTTCCCCTGATACTACTCAATCCCCCCTAATATGCAATATAGAGCTGGAAGGAGAGAAAACAGGTTTCAGGAATAAACACTCTACAAATGCAGTTTCAATCCCAGTTTCCCCCCAGCAAGCTTAGAGAAAAAAACAGGAATGATTTTAAAACAGGCCGATGCTTTTGAATGTGATTTTAAATGAATAGGGAAAACACTGAAAAATGACCTTAAATCACTAAATGGGATTCAAAACTAGTGGGAGCCGCTTTGGATAGCTTCAGGTAAACACTAGCAATGATGATTGAATGACTGGCAGATAAGAAACTGAATTCAGAGGTTGAGTGCAAGAAATAGCTATTTTACGTGTGATGAAATTGAGCCAAATGCAGATTTGTGGCAAACTTTTCAGTGAGAAATGCGATTACAGTAAAACTATAAGGAATTGAAATGCGGTTCTACGTTTCTAGCATGTACGGTTCAAAAGTTATGAAGGTTTTAGTAGAGGGTGAATTGTCTCAAGAGTCAAGGTTTTCAAATGAAAGATGCGTTTTTGAATATTACAAACAAAGATCTTTTACACTAGGGAGTCTATGAAGCCACAAGCTACATGACAGCACAGCCGCCGATCCAGTGACGCCCCCAGTTGGTTTCTATCTGCCGAGACGCTGCCTTTCTTCAGCAAATATATCAGCGCAAAGATGATTTTATCACTACAATTAACAAAGGACTATATGGATGTGGGAAAGATTCAGAAGACAAGAGATTCTACAATGCAGTTATGGATATGCTAGAATAGTTTGGGATTGGATTACTTAAAGCTAAGAGATTGGCTATGGCCAATTCTATCCTAGATACTCACAACTATGGTTTGGAATAGGCCCGTCAGGATCTGGTCAAAGGTTTTGGACTGGAATTCTGCTAGCCCACCAGACAGGATTCAGGCACCCGGGTCTGCACTCAGCATGGCCTCCAAACTGGATCTGACGGGTTGGTTCTGGAGTTAACTATCTGGGTTCAGCTCTGCTCTACTGGTTTGGATCTCTGGGTTCTGGCAAGAGTTCTTGGCAAGGAGCAGAAACAGCACAGCCAGGCTGTTCAATTTTTGATGTGCCCCTTGGAAGTCTGGGGGTAAAATCAGGTTGCAAGATTTTAAAGGCCAAGCTGAGAAATGTTCAGCTTTGGAATTAGGCCTTCTGCTTTCAGAGTTCCGGAGTCTGGATCTGGATTCTCCTGCAGAGCGCTTTGCCAGTAAATCAGTTGATGGGTGAATGTGTGTGTCTGTGTAGGTCCTCAACAGTCCCTATTTATGTATTTCCCAAAGGGGTAGGTAGGCTGATATACTAGGCCCCGCCTCTAGGGATCAGATTGGTGAAAGTTGTGGGATGTATTTACCCATGCATCCTAGCCCTACCTCAAAACTGTGCAGTACTGACATGAAAACATCATGATGGCCAGAGCTTCCCAGAAAATGCACAGGGAAATGCAGGAAGAATAGGCTGCCACCCATTTTTGCCGATGTTATGGGCACAGAAGGACGCTGCCTAAAACCACCATTGGACTACCCGCACAGTAGTCTGAAACCATTGGGAATGGCAATGCTGATTGCCAAATGCAACCTAGAATTGTGGGGAATTCATTTCTTAAATCCCAAAAATGGGTGCAGTACCAGTACTCACCACTATCCAAAAGCCGGCGTTTTAAAACCACTCTGTTTCCCTGAAGGCAAGTCAAAATGCCTATTTTCAAACATTGCAATATGTGCAAAATATTTACTGAACACCAGCAGACATTTGGCAGAATGGAGTTTTGTGTGCCTACAAAATCTGGGAAATGAAGATCATAAGACAAGGTTTATAACAAGACTGGCTGCGCTGTGGATTTCAGCAGTTTAAGTTGCACTGGATTTAAAGACACTAAAATCGAAAATGTTTAGATTAAATGAGTGAGCTATGTTTGGTGTCACATGCCTTTGTAACTGTTTAAATGTCATAGTTTTGCACTTAGAATCAGCATTCTAGCTGCATGTGTAAAATTGCAAGTTAATTTAAAAAGCAACAAATAACATGACAGTAGCTGAAAGTCTGGCTTAAGGAACTTGATTCTGCCTGGCAACTACCCCCATCAGCAGTGAAACTTGAGTCACCACTGTGTTCCCAGGCCAACCTTCCTTTTGCTGCCCCCACTAAGGATATGCCATCTATCTGATAATTGAATTATCTGTGCTCTGTAGGAGAGTGAACAAAGCCCTCTTCACTCAGGCAAAGGTTTTTATTACCGCAGTCGTAAATTGTAGCTTCCTCTTGGCAGGAGCTGGGAGGAGCACTGCCTGTGAGAGCAAGCTGGCTTGGCAGAAACTGGAAAGACTGGTTTCTATACCATGTGCTGAGGGTAAACCACACCCCTTTGGAGCCAGAACATAACTTTAAAAAGATGAATAACTCATAGAGCGGACATGTGAAAATTTTATAAATGACACCATAATTCTTGTGATTTTTCTGCCCACAGTTTAAGACGTGGTAGGAACCGGTGGTATGTTCAGGGGGGTTTTAGCGGAAAAGTGGATATTACTCTAAATGTGTGCATGTTAAAAATCTGAAACTTCATCAGTTAATGTCCCTACCCCCTGCACACATGTATGTAAAGTTGGGTCCATGTCGGAAATTGAAAAAGCAGTTAAAAAGTGAAATATGTGCCAGTTCTGAATGCAAGCTCCCAGGAAGAGCAGAGTTTGAACAGGGGATACCTCCTGTAATGCATGATGGGTGCATATGATTTTAAAACAATATGTACCTCTGCAAATATGTATTTGTTTCAAATCTAGATTTGTGTGTAAGTTGACAGGAGGAGTGGACTTTCTGCAGGCTGTAAAATGACATCAATCTGACTCACAGTTCAGTTTGCCAATCAAGCGGAGGAATGGAAGCCTGACCAATGACGAATGAGAGGGGCAAGTCTAGTGATGCAACACACACACCCATTCTCAAGAAACAGATAAAAGCAGAGAGTCAGGACACATAGAGACATGCAATTTCATCTGCCGCTGGAAGCCCTGCCGGAAAAATCCATACTTACCTCCATCAAACTCCAGAAAGCCAAACTAGAGACTTCAATCTATCCAGAGCAGAGACCAGACCAGAGAGAAAGCAGTGCTGTGCCTAGCAGAGACCAGACCAGAGAGAAAGCAGGGCTGTGCCTAGCCGAGACCAGACCAGGCGCTGTGAGCAGAATCCGGAAAGACCTGACCAGACTGAAGATCGTGACCAAGTCGCTTTCCTGTTCAAAATCTCTTGTGAGTACTTAGCAAAACTCAGAACACATCTCTTAGTTTAAATTCATCTAATTCAATCTATTTAACCTAAGTAGAACTGCCTCCTATCTGTCACCTGTCATTTCTAGTAAAATTTGTCATTTTGAAAAAGTGTGCGTTTAAAATTTACAAAACCAAAAACGACCTTTACTAAATTACTCATATCTCCGCAACCGTTTGGGCTAGAGACTTGCAATAACTTTCATTTGGAACCTGAGATCCTAGGCTTTCCTAGGACCCCACAACGGTAGAGATAGTCCTTGCGGTTCCTCTGTAATAGCGCTCGGCGCATCCGCGAATTTTGCCGCGATTTGCAATTTCTTCACATGTAAAAAAACTGCTGCTGCCTGATTTCCATTTGCCAGAAATTCGTTTAACCTGCTAACTATCCCTGCATCATTGCTAGTGTGAGCCTGGACTAATATTAACTAGATACCACTCATCCTGAACCTCTAAAAGGGAATTAAGAGCGTTTCCAGCATATTTCTCATTCATTGCCAGCACATATCAAAGCAATTTGGGCCTGTGATTTCAAAACTCCTATCTGTTTTCTGTTGTCTAAGTTTGCTGGATTGAACTGATTACATTGATTGCATTTCTGAGAACTGTGTGCTTCCTCCCATTTCCTTGCATTGCATAAAGAGGGGGGGAGTGAATAGCCAGAGAAAAGTGATTACATTGTTTTGTTGAAATCATATTGAGTATTTCTATACTGCATTTCATTCATTCAACCTTGCATCCATTTGAACTCTATAAAGCATTTTGTACCACATTATACTTTTGTTCCTATTTACCAGTGTGATATTCAATTATTAATTTATTAAAAAGTGTGATATATATTTTAATTTATCAAATAAACCTTTTAAACTTGCAAAACAGAACTACTTCTTGGCTCAGTGGGGTCAGGGGGATTCCAAGAGAGGGGTGTTATATAGGGGTAGTCATCCAGAACGCATGAACTGGACCTAAAGATATATCAATAAGGGTTTTCATTCAGTATTATAGACTAGGCGTTGACTTAGCTGTAGTGTTGAATTGAATCCTCTTACAAAGTGGGGGCTCGAGCCGAGACGTTGGGTTAGATTTACCATTTGTGCAGATTAATACAGTGTGCTAACTGACGGGATACATACATCCAGTCGGATCACCACGCTGCATTACGCTGTGAAGCATTCCTCAAAAGGGACACTCCAAGAAAAGTTCTGTTCTGCAAAAATAAAATACAAACTTCTGTAAGTCAGGACAGAGACCAATCTCTAGAATGACGACCTTAGTAGACATGAAAATAGCCAGAGAGCACCTCTTGCATAAGCTATTTGTGAGAGGTGAATGGACCGAACAGGGCCAGGATGTGTGGTTGCAGGCCATCACACAACAGGTCACTGAAACAGGGTCAGATATATATAGAGATCAGGGTCCCTTACATGTGGCCCTGAGTGAACTATATATGGCTCCTAAAGCCAAAGAGGAACACAATAAGATTGCCAGGATAGCAGCATACCTGTACCTATATATGGGAGACATGCAGGAGAGATGTGCTGAAAGCCAAAATCTGGCAAATAGGCAACAGATGGCATTACAGAAGGTCCAATCTGATCTGGACTCTTCTGAGCAGAGGCTGCAGAGGAGCCAGGAGTCAGAAAATGACAGCAGACTGTACATCACTAAAATGAAGGAGGATATGGATGTGCTGCAAAAGGAAAAGTCAGAACAGGATACCAGATTTCTGGCCTTGCAGAAGGAACACCAAGAAGGTTTGGACTCCCTACTGCAAAGCCAGAAAAAGCTGGAGCAACAGTTAGACTTTAACAGGGCATGCACGGAGCAGGTAGCCACCCTGCAAAGTCATCTAGACAGAGAGAAAGAGGAGAGCAATAAACTGATCCTGAAAGACCTGGATACCCAGGCAGAGTTTGATCAGGAGCGCCAGAAAGCTGGTGCCTTCCAAAGGCAAAGGGACGACCTGGCGGCACAAATGCAGGCTCTTAGTCAGGAAAGAGACGCCATAGGCCAGGAAGTCTGCCACTTAAAAAAGGAAATTGAAGAAAATCACCTGGCCCTCCAGGGGCTGGGTGATCTCCAAAAAGAAAACCAGAACTTGGTAGAGCACACCAGAAGGGTGGAAGATGCTCTAGCAAGAAAGGAGCAGGCCAATAGGGACATTGCCCAGGAGGTAAACCTCCTGCAGCAAAGACTGGCCCAGTTCTCCAGGACCAACCAGGAAGCACAGAGGGAGAATGAGGCCCTCTGTCAACACAATGATAGGCTCCAGCAACAGGTAGCGATGCAGGAGAAACTGATAGAGTCGAGTAAGGCCTTAACAGAGGAACTGAAGGCACAAATGCAGGCTCTTGCATTGCAACAGGGAGCAGGGGCGGATAGAGATGAGGTCCGCTGGGAAAGAGAGACTCCTGACCATAACCGCAGGAGCCCTAACCCCAGGGGCCTTCATCTCCCCCAGTCCCTGGACTCTGCCACCCCCATGTCCCCTGGCGCACATGAGCACAGGGCCACAGGGATGGCAGATTACTATCCAGCTAAGAGTATGGGGCTCATAGGCCAGTACCACTCAGGAATGGAGGGGTGGGCATCCGGGTATGGGCACCCAAGTACAGTACAGTTCAATGGGGAACCCCAGGAGAGTAGGCCCATTAAGGGCATCCTGAAAACCTCTGCCCAGTTAGGTCAGTGGAGGGGGTACCCATCAAATCCTGGCAGCAAGGAGGAATCTGAAGACTCCTCTGAACTGCGCAGGACACAGGAGACCAGGTCCCCACATTCTGCCAGCCATTCCCAGGCTCGCAGAATCCGGGAAAACCTGGAAGAACAGATGGGAACCTCGGGGAGCAGTGCCTCTGAGTCCGAGGAAGAATGGACAAGGGTTACCCGAACCAAAAAGGCCAATAAGGCAAAAAGGGCTTTGCTTAAGGACCCCTTAAAGCAGATTAAGGCGATCAGGAGCGTCATTACGCCTTACCATAAGAACGCTAAGTATTCTGTTTGGGAGCACTTAGAGTTGTTTGAACAAATGATGGAGACTTTTCATTTGAAGGACAGCCAAAGCTGTATTCAATATGTAAAGTGGACCTTCTCCCCGGAATACTCCAGTTTCTTTGCGGGGCTGGAGGACCAAAATCATATAAGATGGTCCACCTATAAGGCGGCCATCCTGAAACATTTTTCTGTTCACAGAAATCCTCAAGAGGCTCGCAAGGCAGCCTACAATTTGCAATGTGGGGAGGATCAGGCCCCACAAGAATTTGTGCAGGAGTTAAAGCGGGCTTTTGCACAGACCACAAGAAGGGTGCGCACGGATAGCCGTGAATTTATAAACACGTTTTTCCATGCCTTGCCCAAATATATCATGACCCAGCTCGTGAGGGATTTTCACGAGAAAAGATCTTTAGACTGGGTCATTGAACAGGCTACCCGCATCTATGAGGTGCAGAAGCCCATAGAAAATAAAAGCAATGCCCAGAAAAACCCCAAAGCCAACAGCACCCCTGCTGCTGCCAAGGTGGCAGAGGTAAAGGTCACCCCCGTTTTGGATTTGGAGATGGGGGGGCCTAAAAACCTACCTGCACCTAATAATGCTAGGCCCAGAAGGTCCTCGGGCCAGTCGCAGACAGGGAGCCAGGGAGGCAGCCCCACAAATGGGGTCCCTCGCTCTCCTGACTATGTAAGTCCTCGCTACAAAGGTAACAGACCCATCCTGGGTTATGTGTGGACTCCTCCAGCCCAAGGGGGGGGATCCAGCCAAGCACCTAACCCAGGGAACTTCCCTCCAAACTTCCCACAGGAGGGCAGAAATTTACCAAACCCTGGGCAGAACTTTTTCCCCAGATATCCACCCGACTTCCAACCCCAAAATCATCCATCCTTCTTTCCTCAATTCCCTGAGCCCAGACCACTGAATCCGGGAGAGGGGAGGCCAAGGGTGGAGGGGTACCAAAATCTTCCCAACCAGGGGTACTACCAGAGGAGGGACAGCTACCCTTCCCGGGATCAGCCCAGGGGAGAAAACAGGGCCCCGTATCAGCCTGAGCGGGTTTCCCAGTTAGAGCGCCAGGTTCAAAACATGGCGCGGGATATGGGTCATATACTGAGGGCACAGCAGAACCCTTAGATCAGCATGCCGGCGCAGAACGCACCCAACTCTGGACCTGGTGCTCCAGAACAATGACGGGGGCAGCACCCCGATAAATCACCGGTTCCCAGGGAGGAGGCACAAAGGGAAGGGGGGTGTAAAGCCTTGGAGGAAGCTTCCTTCCTCACTTGTAAACAGCCCCTGGAAACCCAGGAACCGGAAACAAAATCTCTTGCCCCTGAAAGTCTGCCTCCTAAGGAGCAGAGGGGGGGTAGGAGAAACAAAAGACCCAAACAGACTCAGTTTGAGGAGGAGGTACAGATCTTCCAATTTGAGGGAGAGGGATCCTCAGAGGATCCTGGGAAAAGGATCTTCTCCTTCAGAGAGGGGGGAACTCCTCCCAAAGAAAAATGGGTCCCTAGGGATGCAAATCCAGACTGGGGAGATGTGGAGACTGAGCTACCGCCGCCCACCATCTCATCCCAGAACCAACAGCAAGAAAATCCCCTGGTTCAAACCCATCCTGGCGACTGCCTCCAAAAAGGGGGGGGCGGCCCAGAAACGGAGCCAGGGGAACCCACAATGGCTCTGATCTCCAGTTGCAAATTTTTTCTTTCAGATTCCCAAGGCTCTCCACAGAATTCTGCCCAAAATTCTTCTCTCGCGATGTCCAAAACCAGAAAATTAGCCCACCAGTTGTCCAAAAATGTACATTATCTGTGCCCCCTTGAGGAGAAGGAGGGAAGATATTATGCCCCGGTACAAGTACAGGGACAGGGTACAATTTTGGCACTGGTGGACACTGGATCTCAAGCTACCCTTCTGTCCAGAAGGGCCTTTGATGAACTGAATGCAGGAAGGGGAGAGAATTACCAAATTCCTCTCACCTCTCTTCCTGGACAACTGCAGAACTTTGACGGGAAGGAAATTCCCGTCGAGGGGACGGCAGATTTGGACATTAAAATTGGGCGACACAAGCTGAAACACCCGGTCATAGTTGTGACCCCAGAGGGCACCCCTTGTTTACTAGGGAATGACCTCCTGAGAAGGTTGTCACCCCTAATAGATTGCGTAAACAAGGTCCTCTGGACCCAGACTAGCCGACCAATAAAATTAAAACAGAGTGTCAACCATGTTAGTTTAAACGGCACATGCCACATGATTGAACAAAAATCTGACCAAGTAGAATTTCACTTCCAGAATAGCCAAATTCCAGACGTGACAGTAATAGCAGTAGGACAACAGACTAGTGATGGGGGGTCCTCTCTATTTCTGAAAATCAACCTTCCTTCCAGTTTAAGGTGGTATTCCACGCTGGAAGGAAATACTCTGAAATTCTATACCAATCCACAATCTGAAACTCCCACTCCTATAGTCCAGAAAGATGTGAAATCAGCTCAAAGCCTGGCTGATATTCAGCAAATTGGAGAGCAGTTGTTCATCCCTGTTCAGTTAAATGATGGGAAGGACTCTGTTCTCGCTCGAGTGTGTGTGAACAACGGTAAGAGCTTCATCAGCGAAGCCATGTTCCGCCAACTCCCAAAAGATCCAGCCATTCCCACCTTCAAACTGATAGACAAATGGGAAATGGACCTGGAAGCACCTGACTCCAAACATCTCCTGCCAAGCAGGTGTATGCTCAAAATCTCCATTGGCAACAAGAGCATAGTCCATAATTGTTGGGTCGTGCGAGACGTCACTGCCGCCTTTTACTTAGGCAGTGACATTCTCAATCGCTTTGCCATTAGTTTGGACCTAATAAACTTCAAAGCTTGGTCCCGATTAGCGGATAATCCCATGGGCTTTGATGATCCAGAAAAAGCATTTAGGTCAGCTCAATTGCTACCTTATGCAGTTGAAATTCAGGTTAAAGAGGAAGTCACCATCCCAGAAAGGACCCGACAATTCTCCCTGGAAGTGAAAGTTAAAAGGGGACAAGAGTTGAAAAACCCTGATGCTTACATACATCTAAATGCTTCTCTCCAACAGCAAGGGTTGGGGGTAAACCCGACTCCATTAGTCAACATAGAACATGACCCCATTCTAATAGAGGTGGATAACAGCGACTTAAAGAGTATTACTCTAGCCGCAGGCACCATTATTGGAATGGCGGTTGATGACCGACATTTCTCCATTGATCTTGTAAATGAACTGTTAGGACCCATCCCCAAGGACTGTTTTGACAGTGACAGTGATGACAACGCAACACCAGACAGGATTTTTACCCGGCATGGGGGGAACTTCCTGCCCCTATGGTAAGGAAGATGTGACCTGTGACTTCAGGAGGGATGAGGTGATTTTCCAGGTCCATGAGGGCTGCCTTTCCCACCTGAAGCCTCCGGTCCAAATCAGCACTCTGACCAGGGACTTCTCCACCCAGCTGGAGGAGGCCGCGGAGATAGCCAAACCAGAAGTCTTTCCAGGCTTCAGGCAGATGGTGGAAGAGAGAGTCAACCTAGCTGATGCCTGTGTGACTCTGGAACAAAAGCAAAAGTTGAAACAAGTTTTCTTGGATTTCCAAGATCTCTTTGCGGTAGACTCATATGACTGTGGTCGCACTGACATCCACACAACAACAATCCCCACGGACCCTGGCATGACTCCTGTGTTTGTGAAGCAATATCGCTTGCCTCTCGCATCAATGGAGTCCCTTACTGAAATAATTAAGAACCTTGAGTCCCGGGGAATAATCCGTCCAGTCCACAGCACCTTCAATAATCCGGTGCTGGGAATATTGAAGCCAAACGGCCAGTGGAGACTCTGCGCTGACCTCAGGGAGCTCAACAAACGGGTCCACACTTCCCGATGGCCTCTTCCCTACATTGACCAAGGGCTGGCCCAGATTCAGGGGTCACAGGTATTCACTGCAATAGACCTGACCAATGGATACTGGACCGTGCCTGTCAGTAGGGAGGACCAATACAAGCTGGCTTTTACCTTTGGGGGCCAGCAGTACACATGGACCCGGACTCCCTTCGGATACCTTAACTCCGGTAATGAGTTCAATATTTTCCTACATAAGGCCATGCCCGACCTGGGTATGAGGGGTAACCTGGCTTATGTAGATGATGTCGTCATCAAAAGTTCATCTGTGGAGGAACACATAGCAGAGATCCGTTATGTTCTGACACAGTTGAGGGCCGCCGGAGCAAAACTTTCCTTTCAGAAAGCACAGTGGTGTAGAACCCGTGTTAATTTCTTGGGGCATGAGATTACTCCTCAGGGTCTCTGTCCCCAGGAAAAGAAAGTGGAAGCACTTCAGAAACTGAAAGACCCCACAACTCTGCGGGAACTAAGGAGCCTCCTTGGACTGACTAATTACAGCAGAAAGTTCATTGAGGGCTACGCAGAGATCACCAGACCCCTGATTCATCTCCTGAAGGGGGGGGTCAAGTGGGAATGGGGTCCAGAACAAGCCGAGGCAGTAAAACAACTCAAAAGAAGCCTCTCACAAGCGCCTTGCCTAGCTTACCCTGTCAGAAACAAGGAGTTCTTCCTGGAGACGGGGTTCTCTAATACGTGCTTGACGGCAGTATTATATCAAAAGCATGACAAGGTCAATAAAGTAATCTCCTATGCGAGCAAAACTTTATCCTCTGTGGAGGAAAAATTCAACGATTGTGAGAAGGCACTCCTGGCAACGGTGTGGGCATTGAAGAATTACCGCCCGTTTATCCAGGGGGAACACATCATAGTGGAGACTCCACACCAGCCTCTGCAATATCTCCAAAGTGACAGAATCCGGGCCGGAAATGTGAGTAATTCCCGAATTACTTCCTGGATTCTGTCAATGCAAGGCTTTCCTGTGGAGGTCAGATATGGCCAAAACAAGAAGAGTCCCCTCGCGCAAGGTCTGGCTGACTTGCATGATTGTGCCAGAGAAAACTGTCTCGAGGACGAAAGTCTAAAAATAAAGGACAACATGGAGGCATACCTTAATTCCCCACACAAAGTATTTGAAGAAGACAAGTGTGAGGGAATGCCCACTGTCTATGTGGATGGATGCTCTTACCATGTTGCCAACAACGGGGAGAAAGAACTGGTGGCTGGCGTAGGGAATGCATGGGTGAATGAGTCCCCAGAACCCTCCGCTGGATACAAAATTGGTCCCCGAAGTAGTCAGGTGGCAGAATTGATGGCTGTGCGTCAGGCCATCCTCACTGCTGCCCAGCATCAACTCCACGAACTGGTCATAATCACAGATTCAGATTATGTACGGAACGGGTTCGTGGAGCACCTGGTTAATTGGAAAACCAGAGGCATGTTACGTGCTAACAACAAACCCTTGAAACATGGGAAGTTGATCCAAAACATTGATGATTTGGTCACCTCGAATGAGATGACCATCTACTGGAAAAAGATCAAGGGTCATTCCAAAGTAGAGGGACCAGACAAAACTGGAAATGACTTAGCTGATCAGCTGGCCAAAACCGGGGCCATCCAAGGGGATCTAATTGAGATTGAGTCCCTGTTGGGGGAAATCCAGGTCACTGCCATCACTAGGTCCCAGACAAATGCTCACAACGACCTTTCAATTGCACAATGGAGTAAGGAGACCCCTGATGCTGATTTGATTACTGCTCAGAAGGGGGATCCGATTATTGGTAAATTTTACCAGCACCTTGAGGACCCTGAGAACTTTCCCCTGACGGATACCGATTACATTGGGAAAGAGGACCTAAGAGTGTTGATGAAATGTCCAAAAATGTTCCGAATCCAAGACGGTTTGTTGGTAAGGAAATCCAAAGCTGGCCACGATCAGTGGGTGGTTCCTACCTCATTCCGAAGCCTGATGTTAAGTCACGCCCATGATGCGGCCACCGCCGGTCATAGGGGGTTTCACACAACATTGGAAATCTTAAGAGAGGTTGCATACTGGCCACACATGGGGCAGGACCTCAACCAATATTTGAAGGGGTGTCTTGTGTGTGCACAATTTCAGCCATCATCCCTCACGCACCGGGCGCCTTTACAAAAGAGGGGAATGACACTGCCATGGTCAGATTTACAAATCGACTTTGTAGGCCCTGTGATTCGCTCGGCTAGGGGGAATAAGTACATGTTGACTGTGACATGCTTGTTTACCAAGTGGGTGGAATGTCTCCCAGCCCCAAACTGCAAGGCAGAAACTGCAGCTGCCTTGATGATTAACCACATCTTTTCCCGTTTTGGTCTACCTCAAAGGATTGAGTCAGACAGAGGTAGCCACTTCACCAGTGAAGTAATGACAAAGATGTGGGAGATACTGGGGGTCAAAAGGAAGTTGCATATTGCTTATCGGCCAGCTTCTTCTGGGGCAGTAGAGAGATATAACCGGACAATTGTGAGCATATTAAAGAAGTTTGTGGCAGATTCTGGGCCAAGTTGGGATATCCGATTACCTCTGGTCCTAATGGCCATCAGATCTACCCCTTCATCTGCAACCAAAATGTCACCATTTGAGTTGATGACTGGGCGCAAGATGGTGCTTCCTCAGCATTTGCTCTACAGGACCCAAGAGCAGACACTAATAAATGCCTCCACTACTCATGAGTATGTGGAGAATTTAAGGAAACACCTTCAACATGCTTTTGCTTACGCTCAGCGGAATCTAGAAAGATCAGCTGATAGCATGAAGACCCACTATGACCTGAAAACTTCCAGGAAGGAATATCAGGTGGGGGACCGGGTCTATCTATACAACTTCCAAAGGAACCAGGCCAAGCAGCGCAAATTTTTGCCTACATGGAAAGGACCCTTTGAGATCGTCGATAAGATCTCCCCTGTGGCCTACAAGATCCGCATCCCCAAAGGCGGTTCGGCAGAGGGGGAAGACAAGTGGGTCCACATAAACCAGTTGAAATGTTGCCATCCCAGGCACACTTTGCAACAACTGGAGGAATCCTCTGGAATCCTAGCGGGTACTGTCTCAGACTAATTCTGTTCCAATCATAAAACATACCACATCTAGTCTCTAAAATATTGTGATTTGCCTGAAACTGTCTCTTAGTTATACTGTTTTTTTTTCAAAATAAGAATGTAATGTTTCGTGATGATGAAATGCATATGCTGCCCCACTATCTCAACGGTGGTGGAAAAACGTCTATGAATAGGTATTGCCGCTCTTCCTTTGTCGTCCTAGGAGAAAGAAAACCTGAAGACGGGCCAAGGAGGATGATACGGAGACTGGGAACGAAGATCCAATGGGCCCAGTGGACCGCCCAATATTCCCATCAGGACCGGCGAGGAGAACTGATCGATCAGTACCGGATGGAGGAAAAGATGCTGAACTGTGCCATCTATTGGAAGAAGATGAGGAAACATCCCAGATCTTGCGAGTCCCATCAGTGAAACCGAATGGCCATCGCAAGAGGGGGGCTTGTGGGATGTATTTACCCATGCATCCTAGCCCTACCTCAAAACTGTGCAGTACTGACATGAAAACATCATGATGGCCAGAGCTTCCCAGAAAATGCACAGGGAAATGCAGGAAGAATAGGCTGCCACCCATTTTTGCCGATGTTATGGGCACAGAAGGACGCTGCCTAAAACCACCATTGGACTACCCGCACAGTAGTCTGAAACCATTGGGAATGGCAATGCTGATTGCCAAATGCAACCTAGAATTGTGGGGAATTCATTTCTTAAATCCCAAAAATGGGTGCAGTACCAGTACTCACCACTATCCAAAAGCCGGCATTTTAAAACCACTCTGTTTCCCTGAAGGCAAGTCAAAATGCCTATTTTCAAACATTGCAATATGTGCAAAATATTTACTGAACACCAGCAGACATTTGGCAGAATGGAGTTTTGTGTGCCTACAAAATCTGGGAAATGAAGATCATAAGACAAGGTTTATAACAAGACTGGCTGCGCTGTGGATTTCAGCAGTTTAAGTTGCACTGGATTTAAAGACACTAAAATCGAAAATGTTTAGATTAAATGAGTGAGCTATGTTTGGTGTCACATGCCTTTGTAACTGTTTAAATGTCATAGTTTTGCACTTAGAATCAGCATTCTAGCTGCATGTGTAAAATTGCAAGTTAATTTAAAAAGCAACAAATAACATGACAGTAGCTGAAAGTCTGGCTTAAGGAACTTGATTCTGCCTGGCAACTACCCCCATCAGCAGTGAAACTTGAGTCACCACTGTGTTCCCAGGCCAACCTTCCTTTTGCTGCCCCCACTAAGGATATGCCATCTATCTGATAATTGAATTATCTGTGCTCTGTAGGAGAGTGAACAAAGCCCTCTTCACTCAGGCAAAGGTTTTTATTACCGCAGTCGTAAATTGTAGCTTCCTCTTGGCAGGAGCTGGGAGGAGCACTGCCTGTGAGAGCAAGCTGGCTTGGCAGAAACTGGAAAGACTGGTTTCTATACCATGTGCTGAGGGTAAACCACACCCCTTTGGAGCCAGAACATAACTTTAAAAAGATGAATAACTCATAGAGCGGACATGTGAACATTTTATAAATGACACCATAATTCTTGTGATTTTTCTGCCCACAGTTTAAGACGTGGTAGGAACCGGTGGTATGTTCAGGGGGGTTTTAGCGGAAAAGTGGATATTACTCTAAATGTGTGCATGTTAAAAATCTGAAACTTCATCAGTTAATGTCCCTACCCCCTGCACACATGTATGTAAAGTTGGGTCCATGTCGGAAATTGAAAAAGCAGTTAAAAAGTGAAATATGTGCCAGTTCTGAATGCAAGCTCCCAGGAAGAGCAGAGTTTGAACAGGGGATACCTCCTGTAATGCATGATGGGTGCATATGATTTTAAAACAATATGTACCTCTGCAAATATGTATTTGTTTCAAATCTAGATTTGTGTGTAAGTTGACAGGAGGAGTGGACTTTCTGCAGGCTGTAAAATGACATCAATCTGACTCACAGTTCAGTTTGCCAATCAAGCGGAGGAATGGAAGCCTGACCAATGACGAATGAGAGGGGCAAGTCTAGTGATGCAACACACACACCCATTCTCAAGAAACAGATAAAAGCAGAGAGTCAGGACACATAGAGACATGCAATTTCATCTGCCGCTGGAAGCCCTGCCGGAAAAATCCATACTTACCTCCATCAAACTCCAGAAAGCCAAACTAGAGACTTCAATCTATCCAGAGCAGAGACCAGACCAGAGAGAAAGCAGTGCTGTGCCTAGCAGAGACCAGACCAGAGAGAAAGCAGGGCTGTGCCTAGCCGAGACCAGACCAGGCGCTGTGAGCAGAATCCGGAAAGACCTGACCAGACTGAAGATCGTGACCAAGTCGCTTTCCTGTTCAAAATCTCTTGTGAGTACTTAGCAAAACTCAGAACACATCTCTTAGTTTAAATTCATCTAATTCAATCTATTTAACCTAAGTAGAACTGCCTCCTATCTGTCACCTGTCATTTCTAGTAAAATTTGTCATTTTGAAAAAGTGTGCGTTTAAAATTTACAAAACCAAAAACGACCTTTACTAAATTACTCATATCTCCGCAACCGTTTGGGCTAGAGACTTGCAATAACTTTCATTTGGAACCTGAGATCCTAGGCTTTCCTAGGACCCCAAAACGGTAGAGATAGTCCTTGCGGTTCCTCTGTAATAGCGCTCGGCGCATCCGCGAATTTTGCCGCGATTTGCAATTTCTTCACATGTAAAAAAACTGCTGCTGCCTGATTTCCATTTGCCAGAAATTCGTTTAACCTGCTAACTATCCCTGCATCATTGCTAGTGTGAGCCTGGACTAATATTAACTAGATACCACTCATCCTGAACCTCTAAAAGGGAATTAAGAGCGTTTCCAGCATATTTCTCATTCATTGCCAGCACATATCAAAGCAATTTGGGCCTGTGATTTCAAAACTCCTATCTGTTTTCTGTTGTCTAAGTTTGCTGGATTGAACTGATTACATTGATTGCATTTCTGAGAACTGTGTGCTTCCTCCCATTTCCTTGCATTGCATAAAGAGGGGGGGAGTGAATAGCCAGAGAAATGTGATTACATTGTTTTGTTGAAATCATATTGAGTATTTCTATACTGCATTTCATTCATTCAACCTTGCATCCATTTGAACTCTATAAAGCATTTTGTACCACATTATACTTTTGTTCCTATTTACCAGTGTGATATTCAATTATTAATTTATTAAAAAGTGTGATATATATTTTAATTTATCAAATAAACCTTTTAAACTTGCAAAACAGAACTACTTCTTGGCTCAGTGGGGTCAGGGGGATTCCAAGAGAGGGGTGTTATATAGGGGTAGTCATCCAGAACGCATGAACTGGACCTAAAGATATATCAATAAGGGTTTTCATTCAGTATTATAGACTAGGCGTTGACTTAGCTGTAGTGTTGAATTGAATCCTCTTACAAAGTATTAACTCTCTCCTGATTAGAGAAAGAAATCAAGTGTCATAGTAATGCTGCAATTTACAATCCAGGGAAAAACCTCCCCTTTGTTTCTACACAGAAAACTTATTTTTCATATAAAGCATATTTACAATATCACCAACTTGCTAATAATACATATCCACATCACATATTTAATAAAGCACTTCTCCGTCCAAGTCCCATCTTCTTGAGAGTTTCGGTTAAAAACTGATAGTTTTTCACGCTTTTGGTTGGTTACCCAGTGTGAGATCTGTACACATTTTTCCACATACACGCGCAAAACATCTGGGCATAATCCTGTAAACTTTCATATTCCTAGCATGATCACAATTGCTACAATCTCAACATTTTAGTAGTTCGGTCTCTGAATATCGCACAGGGTTCAGAGTAGTCTCAAATTGTGAGCAGCCTTTTTATATTAACAACCTATAAAACACAGATTTTTCCAAATTGTTCACATTCTTCTAGGAGTCTTTTTCCAAAAACATATTTCCTTGTATTTCAGATACACATATCAGTCTAGCTCCGCCTCCAAGGTTTGGTTGGGCTAGAGCAGCCCCAGGCTTCTTCCTGCCAGCAGTTGGCTTCTGTCGACACCCGATTTTGCATTTCCTTTCAGTTCAAGAAGCCTATTGTCTCTTTCCCAGAGCAGCAGAGCAAATCCCCTCCCACCTCCATTCACAACCCCATGCTAGTTCCTGAGCTGAGAGCAGGGGGGAAGATGCTTTTGTTTGAGCAAACTGGGGAATGTGCCTTTGAACTTCAGTGTGGCTACATTAGTTCACTTTTAAAACACTGCTTAAAATTGTCTTTTCTACAATAAAATTACATTTTCAGCAAATATACACACACATCTCTTCACTTCAGTCTTTTTCAAACGTAGAGATTGAACTGTAGCAACCCATATTGCTTTTGATGGCAAGTCTCTTCTTTTCAATAATTTGATTTTAAGACACAAGTTTCAAACTAACAATGTAAATAAATGACAGCTTTGACACAGGCGAGCGGCGGTACTGCGCCCATATTCTGATATATTTTCCCAAGCAAGCACCCTTTTGAAGGGGGATATTTTTGTGATGAAAGGTACTTCTCCTGACATTGTGCTTAAGGGGATTCCTTAAATAAGGTGATGGTGGACACCCCAAAAAGATGTTGGATCTTCTCTGTTGTTTGGGAACCATGATTTTGTACTTTCAACAGCCAAAGAAAAACGGATTTTAAACACTTCTGGATTTTCCTGGCAAGGCAGCACTGCCTTTTCAAGCAGTTTTATTTCATTCTGTGGACAGCCCAAATGATAGGTTTTGGCAGTGTGGTCTCTTCTTTTACCACTGACATAGGCAAAATGGATTGGCGGCCTATTTTTCAGGTTTCCCTGCGCACTTCTCAGCAATTTTTAGCGCGCATTTTGCCAGCCCTTCTGTTGTTTTTGATGAAAGCAACACCCAGTGATGTTGCAGGGCAGAGCCAGTGGGTCAGAACATTCCACAGTCGCTACTGGCAGGGCGGTATTTTGAGGTGAGGGATTTATTCACTGGAGGAATAGAATCCAGAGTCTCCCAATTTTTGGCCACCCTATTTTGCAAGGCTACTTGAAAGGGTAGTATTGGGTCTTCGGTGGGACCATGGTCCAATATATCTGTCAAATCATCCTGGATGAATTGGGTTGCTGGTCTAGTCCATCCTAAGTAATCTACCAACTTTGTCGTTAGCTGACGGTATGATGGACTGCCATGCTCTCCTGGTTCTGGCCTGCCAAAGTCATTTTCAGGAGATGTATCAATGCCACTTGCATTGTGTAATGATTCCACCAGGTCCCTCATCCTGCTTTCTTCTGAAATCAGGCATTCTGGGACATTTGGGGTGCCATATTCCAGCCCAAAGGGTACATTCTCCTCATCAGATCTCTCCTGTTTCTCAAAAATTGAGGTCAGGGACTTGAGAAATTCCTTCGTAGGAAGAGGTTTGAAAACCTTTTCTGGGAGAGGTGGAAGGTGTGTATTAATTGGTTCTGAAGGTATTATAGGTTTTGTTGCCTTCTCTTTCCCTTTCCCTGGCTGGCCTGGAGCCTTTGGCACCCAGGGATTCGGGGTCGATGTCGACGATGGCATCGACGTAATGGTTGTCGTCGACGGAGCCGCCTTCGAGGGCGTCAATGTGCTCTTCAAAGATTTGCCCTTTGAGGTGCGTTGGGTCTCGGACGGCGTCGGTGATCTCGAGCAGTTGACTCGACTCGAGCAGTCTTTTTCGCTCGGCGTCTTGGAAGGTTCTCTATCCTTCCTTTTTCGATCACCCGGGCTCGAGGGTGCACGAGTGTGAGAGCGATGACCTTCCTAGCCGGCTTCCGAAGAAGGCGTGGACTGAGGCTTGGCTTTCTCGAACACCTCTTTGGAAGACAAATGTTTTGTGGAGCATTTCATCCTTTTTGGGGATGAGGACGAGGTGGAGGGGGACCTGTGGTGTCTTTTCTTTGATTTTTTTTTTTTAAATTTATTTATTTTTTAAATTTTGAAATTAATTTATTATTTATTTAATCAAAGACGAGCGATGAGAATCGCTTCGGGACCTGGACCGATGCCTTTCGTGTCGAGGAGACTTCTCCTCACGGGACCTTGACTCGACGCTAGAGGCATTACGGTCAGATTTACGACCTACCTGTAGTTTTCCCCCTCCTCTCTCACAAGGCCTTTACCGTCATCGCCTCACACTTCGTACAGGCCTCCATGTCGTGGCCTTCCCCGAGGCACCACAAACACTCTCGGTGCGGGTCTGTGATAGACATTTTTGAACCGCATGATTTGCACTTTTTGAAACCCGATCTCGGGGTCGTAGTCGGCGTCGATGACGAGGACATACCGTATCTTATTAGTAATTCACACTGCGTCACAGAACTCAAGGTGCGCCGAATCTCCGAAGCAACGTGTACCGCGGAAAAACTGAACTGAGGCCAGCGAGCGCGTGCTACTTATACACCGGATGACGTCCCCTTCGACGGACCATCGACTCGACGACATCTACACACGGCGCCCTCTGCCGAAATTGTTTTCCCCAAGCAGCTAAAGCTGGATGGAATACATCTAAGATGAGGTATACGTTGGAGGACACAATCCACTCGAATGGGACACTATAGGGAACGGGTTTCGAGACAGGGGATACTCTGAGTCGTTCCTCAACAAAGCTAGAGCCAAAGTATCAGCTAGAGAAAGAATAGAACTACTTAAACCTAGGGACAAGACACAGGAACTTAAATCCAACCCTGTTAGACGTATTACCCAACACTCCAAGGGCAATGACATCATTGGCAGACTCTTTCAAAAGACTTGGCATTTACTGATTCTTGATCTAAAAAACCACATCACTTACAGACCAAGTATTGTCTACACAAAAACACCCACTTTGGGAATGAAACTCAGCCCGAGTTTTATGCCAACGAAAAAAATGGTGCTACAAACTAGCCTAATTGCAGGTAAACCATTAACTGGCTTCTGCACATGTTGTAATTGCAATATGTGTAGATACGCTCAGAATAATATTCACCTGCATACCACAAACTATGGTAAAGTGATAAGAATAAATGAATTCATTAACTGCAGGACAACAAATGTGATCTAAATAATTATCTGCATCTGTAACAAACTGTATGTTGGAAGCACCATACCCGAACTAAGAATTAGAATAAGAGAACACCTGCACAGCTTTGCATCAATTGAAAGGAAAGCCACATTCGCTGATCACTGGTACATGGAACAACAGTCCAATTCTTCGGGATACGTACAACACATCAGAGTGGACCTAAAACTAGGAGACAGAGAAAAGGCTCTCAAGGACTATCTGTAACCTAAGCACAATCAAGGAAGGACTCAACGCGGACAGTGAGATGCACCACTTCCTTTGAGAAACCGTTACATATGTAAAAACCAACCAAAATGTATACTCGCACGGAAACTAATATCATGTGGATTTAGATGATAAATTATACACTCTTCTAAAATCAAACTGAATGTATGCCTACACGGAAACTGATATCATGTGTATTATGTGGAGTTTATGAAGTTACATCAATGTAAGGATGCACAGTCAACCAAAAGGAAAAGAATGAAGCATGAGACACACTAAACATAAATATGGCTCTTTTAGGACAACCATCTGGAAACATCACCCTGACCAAAGGATGGCACAAGGAAAGCAAATATAATCTGCATGCTCACGATTATCACACGCTGTAAATATATTACAAACCACGATTGGATAACAAGCGCAATAATGGGAGATGATAGTGCTACATTCTGTGCAACCTGCCAATAATTTCATGGCTCATATGTGACATCACGATCACGACAAGATATTAGGGGGATGCTCTAATATCCATCACTTTGCACATGGTTGAAGGCACCTCCCTCAGTATTATCACTCTCATCCCCAGGACCCCAAATGCCCATTACCGTAATGCACAAGATGCATTTTCAGTTGAACACGTTACCGCGATCACGGCCACCAGTGATGTCATCACGTTACTAAACGCATGATGTCATCCCGGGAACACGTTATTAGATGCAACCAAGATGTCGGTGCTCACAACTTCCAGCGGAACGCCATCAGGACATCCATGACTGTAGCCTAGTACATACTAACCAGGTAAGAACTTGCACTTGCTGGGCCTTTAGTACTTGCCTATTTTTGACCGTATTAAGTAGACTAACCTCTTTCATTCCCCAAACAGGATTTGACATAGTTTGAATATTATTACAACAAGGGATTTCCTGAGTGCAACTGTCAGGTAAGGACAAAGGCAGTGAATATGGCAATGGAAATGTGCACATAATCGCACAGTGAAGAGCTTTGAGTCAAACAACATGCACACAGGAACCAAGACTCATGTATACTAAAACCCAGGAGTGCAAACTGAGTGTGACAACAATACAAATGTATGAACAGGGATGTGGGGTAAGCACTTAGAAGCTCCTTATGACTGCAAGGAAAGTCGGCAAGCTCCTTACCCACAATTGCTATTACAGGTACTGACAGTGCTAAGCCCACGTAGAGGGCAAGCAACGACAGGACCTGTGATCTAACACTCTTGATGGTATTGAATAAGGAAACTTAAAAACAGTACTCACGAGGACGAGAAATACCACTTGAATGTCAGCAAGCCCACAAACCCTGTTGATCAAACAGGGACCCAGAAAGGCTATAACAGCAATGGGAGGTTAACTAAATACATAAGACTCAAGACAAGGGGCAAGAAGGAATAGTGATTACAGAATAGTGAGGAAAGCATAGGCATTCACACAGGAGCTAGCTACAACAGCACACCACACCCAATGATCAATGGGAAATAAATGCAGCAGTGCAAGGGAAAACATGAAATGGATTCCAAGAGAAAGTAAGGAACAGGAGCAGTGAAAAACGAAATCACAAAGGCAAACTTCCCCCACCCATCCAAGGAAAAAGGCAGGAAGCTAATCTATAAAGAGGAAAGACTAAATCATCAAGGTTTACAGCAGCAAAGGACAAAATGTAAGAAATATAGAACACGGGCAAACCGGGCTGCACCAAAGGGAAAGCACTGAGAAATGCTGCCTGCAAACAGAGGAAGACAGAAAGGGAATCTGGGAAGCAAAAAAGCAAAAATCAATGAAGCACATACATTTGAAATCCAGGGATAAGGAACAAGGAATAGAAACTTGGAACTAGGCACAAGTCTAAGAATCGGGAACAAGGGACCAGTCACAAACAGGAACACTGCATCACAGCACTGTAGCATAAGGTTCGGAAGGAAAGTCCAGTAGGGAATAAACCCCAAATCATGCCCCCATTACTAAGAACACTTTTTTAACCTATACATGCCTACAAAATTGACACATGCATAATGCATGCTCCCTAGACTCATGCAACTTTTTCCTTCCCACGGAACCAGCATGATATTGGCGCCATGAAATAGACCAGAGTCTAACCCTTTCTGACGCACAAAACAGTGATCCTAAAAAGATACTGCTAGATGCATGCTTATTCCTTTCCTCACGAGCAACCACAAAATGTAGAGGATCGCTATGGTGCTTATTAAACTAGCTGATTTGAATCCTACAGGTCCCTGGCACCCCCTGCTGATAAACTGAAGAAATAAGACCATTTGGAGAAATAATGCACTATATGATACTAAACCAACCACCACCGATGATTACAAACCGGTGTCTTCAGAGACACAATTGAAGCTTTAAAAAAATGTAGACCTCTTAGCCATGTGTGAGCCTGACATTGCATAGTGGAGGCAATATTGAGATTGTGCAGTAGTCCGAATATGTTCAAGGATTCTGTGCAGCATATAAAATGTTTTCAGGGAGGGGTTAGGATTCCTTAAAAGCTTTGTGCAAAAAATTGCCTGTATAAAAGCTGCCATACCCTCAAGGTGCGCAGAATGCCGATTACTGTGTGAAACAAGCTTTCTGATTTCCATAGTGACATGGTCGGTTAGGATTAGTGAGGCAACTGAGCCAGTTGAAACTTTGGAATGGGTATCTTGTGATTCTAGCACAAAGGGTTGATTGGAAGCTTTGGCTGTGTGTGTATCTTCAAGGGGGTCAATGAGTATGTTGTGGATGATTGTCACCCCTTACTGAGTTTTCAGGAGTTACTGTCATGACCCTAGTACTTTATCACACAACTACAGGGGTAGGTTTAGTAACCTTGGTAAGCAATGGACAATGAGGGTTGTTGGCTGTTTGTTAGCTCAGATGGCCCCCGCCAGGATGGCTACCAAGTCAGGATTCAACATAGGAACCAAGATGGCCCCTGAGTGGCTCACACTGCCAGCATCCTTGGTGGACTAGTGGAGAGTGCAGCCCAGGACTATAAAAGCCCCGCTCTGGCCGCACCCAGTGCTTAACGTTTTTCCCTCACCAAACGCAAGTGGTGTAATGCTTGCTGCGATGCCTGCTCCACGTGTGAAGAGACTCCTATATTTGGGCTCTTGCTGCGTATTTTACCTACCTGATTCCGAGTCCTCTGCAGCCCGCCTGCTCTTCTGGGACCCCTCGGCCTTCATACTCACCCAGATCGCCCTGTTCCACCACAGTGTCCCTCGGTGGCTCCAGTACTTACCCGGGCTCACTCTGCAGAGCCAACCACTTCCAACATCCACCGCTGCATTTCCTCTGCACCTGAAAAGAAAAAAACACAGTAAGTGTTTGAGCGCCCATTATCACACGCTCCCATAGCTCCCCCTTGATGCCGCTTACCTGAGACCAGCGTTCCGCGAACCCGCTGACAGCACGCGGCACCTAGAAAAGAAAGCAACAAAGACAGAAAAGGACTTGGCAAAACATAATGTGCGCATCGCGTGGCATCCTCATGTAAAGACTTGCATTGCTGCAGAGCAACAAGAGACACTTCAGCTCAACTAAAGACTTACCTGCAGAATAGCAAAGACATTGTAGCACAACTGAAACTTACCTGCAGAACGCATGCCGCAGCCGGAATGGGCCACTCTCCAGTGACAGAACTGGAGCGGAGGCTATCTTGATTCCCCTAAAGAGCACAACTGTAGTACAAAGGTGAACTGAGTCCTTGTCTCCCCAGCCAGCTGCCCTTGGGGAATAGGAGGAGGTGGGGGGGAGTAGCAGAACATGTAGTAATGCACTCATTTTTTTTTGTCCCTAGGCTCACCTAGAACGCTCATCATTCTTCCTAACACAGGAGTTCCCAACCAAAACACTCACAACCACGTTGTATGCTGGGCAATAGCCTTTCAGCGAAAACAGTGGGAAAGGAGTGGGTTGGACTCGCATCTCGTCCCCGAGGCCACATCATCCCAGAGGAACACACTCCTGACAATCCGGACCAGGCCCTCCTGCAGGTCACCAGAGGCAAGCGTTAAAGTTACCGACTATTCTAGATTTGTTCAGTGTCTTCAGTACATTGGACATGACTAGTGCATATGAAGAGGAGCAGGTGAGGTCATCTCTAGTGCCTGCCCCTCACCTCCATCATTCTGGAAGAATAGCAAGAGAGCACTGTGTGTGACACCAGGTATCATCCCAATATCGCACTGAAGATGTGAAAGACCTTATGCACTCAGACAGCCATATCGAATGTACCCTCAAACTGAAGTGGTGGAAGAAAGTTCACATACATACACCATTGGACATAAAAGAGCTGTAAGTGCAAACTAACACAAGTAAAGTGACGTCATGAAGGGAACATACGAGGATGTACAGAAATGATATGTAGATACTTAAAGAATGGAAGTGCAATTGAAGTAACAAAGCAATTGAGTGTAAAGAGATGAAGAAAGCGTCTATGTTGAAAACATGAGTGAGATGAAGCTCAATGAATGTATTCATGCAGAAACCCAAGGTAGATGAGACATATAGGAGCTTGCTGCAATAGAAACTATAATGCAAATAGAGCAGCCCTGATGAAAAGATGAAAGGGAGTTAACTAGGATAAACATTGTACGCAAGAAATATTTTCTTAGATTAAGCAAAGAAGAAAACATCTGCAAGTGCCAAGCAGTCAACATTGGCTCTCTTGCCCACCTTGTACTCACTGATCTCTGTAACCACTCCTTTGCTACTGGTTCTTTCCCCTCCTCCCTCAAGCACTCCCTTCTGTGCCCCCTCCTAAAAAAAACGTCAGCAGACCCTACCTGTGCAGCCAACTGCCACCTTATCTCCATCTCAGCTCTCACAATTAACATGTTGGTGGTCTCCATGACCATCAATCTGGATTCCGAATATCCAGAGGCACGGAGGCACGGAAAGTGCTCTTCTGAACACCTGTGAACTGCTTGCATCCCTGGATTCCAACTCCCCTGCTGTCCACCGCCTTCTGTTCTCTCCTCTGCATTGGGCACGGTCAACCACTCCATCCTCATACAAAGACTCCATGACACCCTTGGTATCTCAGAGGGGGCACTGGACTGGCTGACCTCCTTCCTAACTGACTGCTCCTCCCAAGTCATCCTGGGCACTGTCTCCTCTCCTACTTCCTTCTCCACCTGTGGTGTCCCCCATGGCTCTATCCTCTTGCCTTGGCTCTTTAACATCTACCTTACTCAGCTGGCACTCCTTGTCTCCTCCTTCTCCCCCAACATCCAGTGTTATGCTGATGACACACAACCCTTCTTCAAACAACCATAATCCCTGACTGCCTTTCTGCCATCCAGGGATGGTGCACTTCCAATGATCTCTGCCTCAATGCCAGCAAAACAGAGATCCTTCCCATTAGTACCCATGCTCCCGACTTCTTGCCTTCACTCAGGTCTTCTTACATGAGCTCTCCCCCCTGCTCCCTCCTCTGAAGCCAGAAACTTTGGCGTCATCCAACTACTCACTCTCCTTTCTCCCTCACACTCAGGACATTACCAAGAAGTCCCCCCTTGATTCCTTCCTTCTCAGAGTAATTCTACCATGTTCACCTTCCGCCAGAAGTCCAATGTTACCAGGGCCATGGTTCTCTCTAGGCTTGACTATTGCAATAGGCTCCTCCTGAATCTACCTTCTTGCACTCTGCGCCTCCTCCAGCTAATCCGGAATAGGGCAGCGAGATTTGTCCTTGGCCTCAAGCCCAGGGACTGCATCTCTCTTGCCCTAAAGTATTCACTGGCTCCCGGTTGCTTCACGGATTCGATTCAAATCCCTCTGTATCATCCACAAGGCTGTCCGGGGCCAGGAACCACTGTCAGCTTTCGCCCTCCCTTGAGACTGTGGAATGGGTGGCATATACAACGCCATTAGTGTGCCGGCACATATTCCTCATTTTTCCTGTTGCCGGTCTAGTTGTTTTTCAAGATGGCAGCTTGCCCTATTAACGGTTGTCGCAGCATTGCAACTGTGCGTTGCAACCCCGCTCTGTATTTTTGGGTAAGACAGTGTTTTCTTGTTGGTGTTCCCCTTTGCTCGTTTCTGCTACTTGTTACTCCTTCCAACCTTTATTTGCTCTGCTTTCGAACACTGGGTTCCCCGGCACTCGCTCACTTGCTACCTCATTTCGCCACTTGCTGCTACTCTGCCTGCCTCTAGTTCCCTGACTCTGTTCGCCTGTGTAGCCTTCCGCTAGGTTTTCTTGAGGCCTCCATCTTTGTGCTGAAAGGTCTGCATTCTGCTGTGTCCCTTTCTTCGATATTTATCATCTACTATCCGCTGCAAGGACACCTGTATCTACAACTTGCTGGACTTCTTTTATAAGGGTGTTTTCTGCCGCTGCAGCTTCTTCCCTTACTATTTCCGTTTTCTCGGGCGGGAGGGCCGCTTGCCTTAGCTGTTTACCGGCAGGCATAGTGGCTACTTCCCAGGACAGACCCTACCTCTACAACTTATCATTGCATTTCACCTAATTCGTTTTCACCTAATGTGAAATCTTCGAAATGTATTTTCTTCGAATTTGATTGGTTAAGTGGGTAAATTTAAAAAAATAGATTGAGTGGGGTAAGGACGATAGTATAAGGTTGGGGGAAGTGGTGGGGATCGGGGGGTCTTTTAGAAGAAACAATTTATTTTAGAAGATTTCACCTCTAGGTGAAGTAAATTCAGTGAAATCACATTCATGCCCTCTACAAGAACCGTAATTCTGTCAGGAAAAGAGGAACCGACTTGCCAGAGGAATCTACAGACTCCATCTACAGCGAGGAGTCAGGTGAGGAGGAGTTGGGGAAGGGTTGAAAACCAACCTATCTGCAACTCTCTCTTACTAAATATTCCCCCTCTAGACCTCTGTGCTCTTCTGCCACCAACTCTTTGTGTGTAAAGCATTTAGCTAAACAGAGAGCAGGAGGTCGATCACTTTGCTCAGCTGGCTCCCTTCTTTGGAACAGCCTCCCACTCCCTCTTCGTCTTGAGCAGGACTTTCTTAAATTCCAAAAGCTTCTCAAGACTTTCCTCTTTACCGCCTCCGTCCCTCCCTCTCTCCTCTGCTAATCTCACAGTTGCTTGCTTGGTGTTCAGGACCCTTATGCATCCCCTGACCTCCCACACTGCATCACCCAGTTTCTGTCTATCCTCAGCACTTGCCTCGGCTCACCCTCCACCCTGGAGGCTCGCACTTACCTTACATTGCACTTCACCTCACATTGCACTTCACCTCTTGCTCTCCCATGAGCACCCCAGCACCTATCCCATTCCCACTCCCTTCTGCACTTGCACGTTATGAACACTCACAAGGCATAATAGGTTCGTCCCACGCAACCCCTACTGTATTTAATATTTTTTATGTGGGCGCTTTCAAACAGTATTTACTTCCTGTATAAGCGCCTAACAAGCAAACAAATAGTGGACAATTAAGGATGCAAAAAACATATGCAAGGTGGAATGACCAAGTCTCCAGGGGCCAAGAGGAGTAATAGCAGCAAGCACAATTAAATCAAATAGCAGGAAATAAAAGAATGAAATTGACAAATTTGTGGTTTTTAACACGTGGTGCAAGAGAGAAGACCAGGTCTATTCATTAGACAAAGATAGTGGTGTACCCCGACTCCCTATAAAGTCCAAGAGCAGAAAATATTCAGCAAGGTCAACTATAAAGGTAAAGCCTTGATTTGGGGCCTGACCAATTAGAGATATAAAATAAATAAATCTAGATGATGAACTAATTGGGCAAGTTGGTAGTAGTCGGACGTTACACTCTACACCTGGGTTTCGTTTTGTTCACGTGTTGCTAGCAAGCTGAATGTCCAAGGTTGGGAGACTTTGCCAACCAATCATGAGTGGTTATGGAACAGCATGCTATGCAATGTTGCAAAAGACAATTTGATGTTAGTAGTTTGCTATAATCAATATTATACATATTTTTAGATATAAAGGGCAGCCAATTATGTTATAAACACTTATACATACTATATGTATATGTCTTTAACCAATCCCTCCCCTCGATAGAGTTTGTTGTTAGCCACGTAGGATGACGTCATAGTTGACGTACATTGGAGTATAAAGCCTTTGTGTAATCAAAATAAATTGAAGTGTGAGTGCGTGGACTACGACTTGTTCGGCAAATTGCGCTACTTTATTTAAGCTGACAAAGTTGTATTTTGCCATATTTTTGGAGTCTGTCCGGTTATTTGTGTCTGAGATCATTATTGGTAATTCCATCGAGCACATGAGACGCTTCAAGATGCTCTTGAACATTTTGGTGGTGGTGCGGATGGTTCTGGTCCAATCGACCATGGCCCAGATCTAGACTCTCCGACGATCGACAACTTCTGCCATTAGCCAGAAGACTCTGGATCTTCCTGTGGAGAGCAGCGCGCAATACACACGTGTGCAAATAATCAGTTGGCAGGTGCCCGATGAAGGCGAACTGGTGGATTGGGGGAAGAATCGATGCTGAGTGACTCGAGCTGAGCCACGGATGTAAGTAGAGCATTGGAAGTGACAAATGAGGGGGAATGGGGCTATAGTAGAAGTGTAAATGTATGGTAACTGGATTTGTGTTTAAAGAGATAGATTCCTCGATTTTAGATTGCAAGGGAACCAAAGAATATGCAATAAACTCTTAAGAGTAAATGATGGGGATCCCTGAGGCAAGTGTCAATTAAGAAAAATGTGTATTACACTCCAAAATGGGCTAGTGAGATGAGATACATTTACTAATGGAAAGTAAAGGAAGGTGGTTGTAGAAAAAAGAAAAGTGCACGTTATAAATAGGTCAGTGTAAAACTTTTATTGTGTATAAACTGAGAAATATAAAACGATAGTCATAAAATTAACTCATGATCAGGCCTTAAAATCAAGTGACTGACACCAACAGAGAAGGATAAAAATGGAGAAAAAGTAAGTAAAATCAAATAAAGGTTTGTGCAGCTGCAATAATAGAACAGGCCAGCAAGAATCGATAGAATTGTAAATGGAATAATAAAGAGAATCGACATTCTAGAGATTTTAAAATTGGATAACATTTTTGGGATTTATGGTAAAAAGGCGGTGATTGATAGTGCTTGCCCAAATTGATTTTTGTATTGTGAGTGATTTAACCTGATAAGTATTGGCAGTTGAGATCGACTTGCCATCATGGGGGATATGCCCATTTTACACCTATGCAGGACATTACCAAGGTACACACCTAAAATTAGGCAGTATCATGCGCAGTGTGTGTGAAGGGAACGACTAATAAAACACTTAATGCCGTTGGCTCAAGCAGGTAAGTTGTCAAAAACAGTATTTCGTCATATGACAACATATTTGTATTCTACATACATGGGAACGAAGTTACAAAAGAGGTTAGCTGTTTTAGAATTATGGAAGATGTACCAAAATGAGAAAGAAGACCCACCCGAGGAGGAGAGGATGCTTAATCTGCATAAAGAGGAGGCTGTAACACCACCAGCTCCTCTAACTCCTCCCAAAAAAGATAACACAATGGAAGATACACAGGGAATTCATCCTTTAAAGGAATTGAAGGCAGCAGCAGGGAATGTTAATCCAATATACGCACCTCCTGCTTACAATAGTGGTGACAGCTTGGAAGAAAGTAAGACTAAGGAACGGAAAAATATATCTGCCCACGACGAACATAAAGAGCGTGATGAATGAAGAAATGGAGGAGGGAGCTAAGAGACAAAAAGAGGAGAAGGATGAAGCCAAGTCAGGGATTATAGTGCAAAATGAATGGATGGTAGGACAGAAATTACTCCAGTTAGAAAGAAAGGGGATTGATGGTTTCCGAGAGGGATGAAAGAGAAGCACGGCAAGAGAAAGAAAAGGAGCAAGAAAGAGCATACAAAGCAGAGGAGAAACAGGAAATGAAGGGAAGAACGAAAAGAACAAAGAAGGTATGAGGAACAAAAGAAAGAGAAGGAGAGATTAGAGAACAAAAAACATAGAAGTCGAAGCCCAGAGAATGAAAGAACATAGGTTGCAAGGAAGGCAAGAGGAAGAAGACAGGGAGATGAGGAGAAGGGAAGAAGAAATGAGAAGGAGTAGGGAACAAGAGATGATAAAATAGATTGTACTGTTTATAGAAGTATGGTAACCATTGAGGCACAAGAGCAATTCTAGGAAGAGAGAGGGTCACAACAGCTCCGCAGGGAGTTGCAAGGAATACCCAGGGTACAGACATGGGCTGACGAACATGAAGCTGAAGGCATAGAGAAAAGGATTGGGGATCTATATAGACACATGAGGGAGAAAGACGGCTACAAGGCTATGGGGAGCATCGCAGGATCTCTGCCAAAGGAAACAGAAAGTAGAACAGATAGTATGTTGATTGACGAGCATGGAGTGCTGGCCCTAAGTAAACAAGATCTTGTCGATTAGGAAAGGGATAATAGCCATACTAGATGGTGCATAATGATGTCAGATGAAAAAAGGGAACAAAACGAGAAGGCACAAAAAGAGGGTACATATGGTTTGTCCGATAGACCCGAATATAGAGAAAGCGCTAAAATGGTCATCCTTAGAAGACCCCAAAGAGAAAACGCCAGAATCGACACCATATTCTGAATGACCATCCGTATGATTGCAAAGTGCAGGGGATTTATCTCCCCGCCATATGTGAGCAGGCTAAGGTCGCTGCTAGGACGAAGACAGATGGGCAAAACTAGCACCACCCGGAAAACAAGAAGTGTAGGTAAGTATGATTATGGGCGAGGGTATGCACAATTCCCATTATTAGAGAAAGGGGGAGGATGACCACAGTATATTCCATGACTACAAATGGACAATAACAATTTGAAATTTAACTTGCCTAGTTTGACTGCAGGTGCAGGAAATTGATTCATGAGTTAGAAAGAATGACAGCGGGAATGACGTTAGCAGTGGGTGACGTAAAAGGCCTGCTGGCAGCCATTCTAGGGGAGAGAACTGACGACATTTGGAGGCGAGCCGGTATGTGAGTGTAACAGCACAAAACACGACACATGGCGGAGCGCCATTTAATAATTGTAAAGCAGACATATGGAGAGCGCTTAGAGTACAGTACCTGGACACATAGGACATGGATGCGATTATGATGAGAAAAATGGGTGAGAATGAAGACCCTATTGCCTTTATTCAAGAGCACTGGCGGGTCGAGACTAGCGAACCGTGCGATAAAACGTTGGCATTATTTTACCACATTTTGTGTCAGGGGTTGCCTGAGCCAGTGCAATGCAAATGAAGAAACAGGTGGGAATGGAAGCGAAACCCCAGCTAGAAATACAGTTGACTTTTGTGCATCATTGCTGATTGTTGCAAGAGAAGAACAAGAAAAAAAGCTGAGGGTAGAAAGCCAGGGGAAGCAAAGTTAGTTCAGAAAAGGTTGTCAAAGTTTGCCATAAAAGAAGCAGTATTGACAAGTGGTTAAGGTGTGGTAACACGAGGAGTACAGGCAGTGCAGCAAAGTAATGTAGTGTATCCTACGAATCAGAGTGGGTATAATTTTTAGCTACGAGGCAGAGGGAATGCACCTAGAGGACGACAAGGGGGATTTCAAAACTTTCAAGGAGGAGGAGGCTTTAATGGAAGACAGCCATAGCAATGTTGAAATTGCAGGAGGAGGGGACATATATCCTGATCCTGTAGGAGTAGAGGGGGCATGCAACAGAACTGGCAAGCTCCAAGAGGGGGGAGGAGTTATTCTCCACAGTATAATGCAGAGCTACAGGAGTAGTATGCCCAGGATCACACACAGAATCAGACACATGTGCCACAAATGCACAGCAAGGCCCAGCATAATTGCAGATGCTGTAAGGATATCTACATCAAGTGCCTACACAAGCACAACAAATACAGATTCAGCAAGCAGTAGCATGACAATGGAATGTGAATACAGGAGTCCCACACCTACACCCAGGATAGTGAGTGTGACTGTGGTAGAAGGAAATCCTTTCACGTTTACTGGGATGAATGTATACCTAGAATAGGACTGCCCACAGAGTGACCTGATGTGTTCAGTACTATCAGTGACACCGGACCCCCAAGAGCAACCAAGGGTCAAGGTGATAATAGGAGACAAAACATTTTAGTTGCTTGTAGACACTGGTGTGACTCGTTCCTGTGTTTGAGAGGGAAAATACCCTGTCATGCATTGCCATGAATGTGTGGGGATTCTCTGGGGCGACGACATAAGTTCATTTTTACTGATGAACTACCAATTTGATGTATCTATGCCATTCTTGTTCTCTCGATAGACCACAAGTTAACCTATTAGGACCTGATCTGATTAACTATGACGATATCTTTCACTGACAAAGGGATTTTGTGTTTCACTCCAGGAATACAGTTATTGAAAGTAAGAGTTCATATTAGCATTTGCAAAACATAAGTCACTATGAGGGGTCCTTTTAGACCTAGAAGTAATCGTACACAGTCTAACCATTTTGTGGTGCGCAAGTGGTGTTGACTGTGGTGGGCCCTTGCTGCTCCTGATCGTTTGTGCAGTATTGAAAGTCTGATAATGACTTTTCTCCTGGGACGCTGTACTCGTGTTACCTGTGGTGTTTGCCTTTAAGGCAGAGGAGGAGCTTGCGACCTGACCCAGCACCCAAAAGCGCCCACTCCCACGGAAGTGGTGCGCAGGTGGTGTCGACGGTGTTGCCGGGTCTCAGGCAAAGGCAACCATTAGGCCCTTATCATCCAGCTCCATATTTACCATCTAGAGGAGCTGCACTACGTGTTCAAGCCGGTGCGTGATGAGCAAATCGACGGCCCCAGAAGCAGATGACTTCTTGAGTGAGTTTGAAATTATGTCTGCAGGAGTCATGGTTAAGAACAAGCCCATTATACGAGGGCTATCAAGCTTTCATCAACCCTGCATTGAAAGGCCCATTGGGAAGGCCCCGTGCTGGGCTCTTGACCCCAATTAAAGAGGATAGAGACTTGCAGGTAATAGACCTTCAAACACTGAATCCATATCTCCAGGTGTTGAAACTGGTAAAAAACAGAGGGAGCCAGGAGATCAGACTCCTTCTAAGTAATACATATCTGAGCAGTCATGACTGCGAATTTGATAAGTTCCTTGCAGAGATCACAGAATTTATTGATGAGTCCATGCTCGAAGATCAAAATCAGTTGACCCTAATTTGCGGAGATCTAAACCTGAAGCTTCTGGATAAAAATGGCCAATTGAAACAAAGAATACATTTGTGAGCCGTAGAAAAATAGATGGATCACAGAAATGAATGTCAGAGAAATGACAATGCTAAATGGGAAGACCCATGGCGACATACCAGGAACGGACACTGGGTTTTGTAATCTAAGTAGCGCCTGCTTGGATTACTGTTTTATGGCAGGAAACACAACTAAGTGGATCGAATCCTTCACCATAAAAAACTGCTGACTAGTGATCATGCACTGTTGGAAGTGGAACTATTGTGGAAATCCAAAGAGGCGCATCAACAAAATATATGCCCAATTGAAATAACATCGGGCAGAAACATACTTAGAATTAAAGCATCTGCCTTTTCCATAATAGTGACTCACCTAGACAAAATTATCAAAAGTTAAAAAAAAAAAACACAGTGGCATACAGATGGCTGTTGAAGGAATTCGAACTTAAAAGAGACAGGAATAATATCCCAGCAATTGTAAGAAAACACTCCTATAACATTGATCTGGTCAAAAGGAGAATGGTACATCGTGCTGATCTTAGAAGGATTCTTCGAAGAAACTCGCCTGATAGAAAGGAAAGATCTAGGCAATGTAAACAACGGTATAAGAACTGGCTAAAATCCTCGAGAGCACAGGCAGACGCAGAATATATGCTAGCTGCGATCAGCACTGCTAGCACAAGATCCCTCTGGTAAATCATAAATAAGGACAAAGACTTCCAGCCTGCCCTAACTACAAACCATGTCTCAAAGGACCAATGGGTGAAGCACTATACAGCATTATTCAAAGCGGAAGGGACCCCCTGGCTCATTGAGATCGACAAGGAAGCTATATCTTACCGACTCAAACAATTGAGCTCTTCAAGAGCATCCGGCCCCGATGGCATTTCCAATCACATGTTAAAAGAAAACGGGGAGGCATGGACAGAATTCATTTTGACACTGTTCCAACATATTACGAAAACAAGATCTATCCCGCAATCTTGGAAGGAAGCCCTGATAGTTCCCATCTTCAAGAAAGGAGATCGTACTAACCCCAGGAACTACAGGCCTATTGCCCTCTTCTACTCTATTGGGAAAATCTTCTCTTCGATTCTGCTGAGAGATCGGAAAAACTGGGCTATTAAGACAGGTTTCCTGGACAAACTCCAGACGACCTTTATGACCAGCGCGGGCCCTTCGCTGAACCTGTTTCTATTAAACTTGCTAAAGTTACGAGCACTTGAAACAAAAGGCAACATCTACTTAGGATTCATAGACCTCAAACAGGCGTTTGATGCAGTCAGCAGAGAACATCTATGGGCCAAACCTGAAAAATTTCACTGTCCTGACGACCTTCTGGAAGCAAGAAACGCGCTCTACACCGATTTGACAATCCAAATAATTGTCTCAAAAGGATGGGGCACAACAGAGAAAATCCTGACGTTTAAGGGCATCATACAGGGATGTGTGATAGCCCCCTTTCTATTTGCCCTGTACTTTGTGGACATGAAAGCCTCCCAGGACAAAATAAGAGCATTTCCACCAAAGCTCGAAGGGACTGAACTCCCCTGGATCCTCTATGCAGACAACGTCGTCTTTATCGACCAAACGGCAATGGGGCTTCAAAGACGTATAGTGGATTTCAAGACTTATCTCGACCAAAACAGAATGAAAATCAATGCAGATAAGTTGACGATCCTGGTAATGCAATCCACTCTAGGTGCTAAGAAGAAAAAGACCCCCTTCACACGTGGAGAATTGAAAACCAGGTGCTGAAAAGTGGAGACTACAACATACCTTGGAGTCAGAATTAATAAAAACATCAATGAACAGGCACAAATTATCTTTATCAGGAAACGTCTAGAGAAACTAACAAATCAGGGGAGAGCTCTACATCGGAGATACGGCACTTATTCCATGATCCCAATCATCTCCTTCTACAAACAAAAGGTGGTGCCTATCTTGACCCACAGAGCTGAGACATGTCTAAATCCATCCTGGGAAGTATGGGGGAAATTTGAGGCCTATTTCTGGCGGAAAATCCTTAGACTTCCAAACTGCCTGAAAGTGGAAACAATTAGACATGAGCTAAGACTTCAGTCTATGATCTTGATAGTCTTATGGAAAACCATTTCCCTCTATCGTAAATGTATACTGGATAATCCTCTGATCCCTTTTGAGATCTTGGTAAACTCAAGTAACAACAAGGGTGAGACATTTCTTGGGATCTGGAAGCAGAAATGTAATGACCTATTACTACAGAACCACATCGGAATTAAGACATTGAAAGGCAATCCGGATAAGGCCAAGAGACTTTTACGGGAGAAGGATTGGGCTGAAATGGATTTGCAGAAGGCGCAAACGATCTATTGTCATAATATAATTTGGGAAAGGAAAAAATTGAATCGACCTCCCCCCACCCCCCGTAACTTACAAGATGCCCATCCCCCCAATACAGGGACTTACTGAAGCACTGCAGATTAAATCTATTGCCGTCAAGAGAAGTGCAATGCCTCAGAAGTCAGATTTTAAGGCAAGACGCATGCTGCTGCTTCTGTAGGATACCCGAAACCCTGGAAACTACGAGGCATCTGACACTCATGCCCGAGATTACAAAGACTAAGGAGTTTGTATTTGAAGATCACTCCGGCCTCGCTGGATATGACCACCGAGGAGGAATGGTGGGAACGCCTAATGACGGCGGACAAACTTGGTCAGACATTGGACGCCCTTAAATTGGTGGACCAGATTATTCCATCGCTTTTAGAGGGCGATGATCAGACTAACGAAGACCCGGTCAATCAGGAGGACATTTAAAGAGGCTCAAATGGGCGAAGGAAATTGTCTATTCAGTTTGTTAAAAGTTGAAATGTTATGTTGAACCATAAAACAATTAAAAAAAATTTAAAACATTTGTTATCGTGGCTCCCCAGATTAATAGGTAAAACATTGAAAATACCAAATGAATGTTTGTTTATACCAGAAATACCTATGGATAATGAAGGACAGAGTTAGAGTTAGAAGTTAGGAGCAGCAGTAGTAAGAGAAGAAAGGGTGGTTGTTCATGGGACAGATGATGAGGGAAGAGGGTGCAGAGCGGTGATAGCCCTGGGTGATGGATACAGATCGACAGATTTGACAGACGGAGAATTGTTCAGACATGATTATTCAGACGATGAATTCATATATTTTTTTTGTAAGTCTTATTGGATTAAAATAGAAAATAGAGACATCCCAGAGGGAATGGCATTAATAAGAACAAAATCGTCATTCTTTCATGAAGACCTAGAGAAAGTATCAAGCATCTTGTGGACTAGCAGTCTACTAAAAGGAGTAGGGGCAGTTAAAATGAAGCTTAAGCCTGGAGCTATTCTGCCACAAGCAAAGCAGTATCCCATGTCCACAGAAGTGTATGAGGGCATATTTGAAACCACTTCCGCCTTAATGCGGCTAGGATATTGGTGCCATCAGAATTCCCATGCAACACGGCTGTGTAGCCCGTAAAGAAATCAAAAGGGGGGTCATGGAGATTTATTCAGGATCTCTGCCCTCTTATTATTGTCAAAGCAGAATTTCCTTTAGTTCTGAATCCAGCTACAATATTGTGCAATATCCCTTCTGCAGCCAAATATTTCACAGTAATACATTTAAAAAACGCGTTCTTCTCAATTCCCCTTCACAAGAACCCGGAGAATACGATCTCATCTTGGTATAGAAATCGGCATCTAAAACACACTTGTTTTCCCCAACAGTATTTTGAGTCCCCCTCAATCTTTCATAGAGTCCTTCAGATAGACCTAGCTAATGTACAGCTCGAAAGTGCAATAATTCAAAACGTAGATTATGTATTATTTTGCAGTGAGATAGAAGCAAGATGTAGAGAAGTCTGAGTTCAACTCATGTCCATATTGGCAGAAAAAGGATATAAGGTAGACAAAGAGAAAATACAACCAAAACAAAAAAGAGGCTGAACGACACAGATTGGATCTCGACTTTGGACAAATCGCTGAAATATAAGCTTATATCGCACCTCCTGCCGGAGGCTAGAAAACTAAATGAAACTCGACCCTTTTTAAAGAAACATCCTAACGGAAGACTGAGAAATGTCCTCCTAAGGGCTCAGCTAAATCCTCTTCCCTCGAATAAAATCCTAAAAATCAGAGGTCTCTCAAACGAACCACTGTAGATTTTGTGATACCCCTTCAGAGATTGAAACAATACAACACCTCTTATTGACGGAACTCTGGTGGGCTTATCTAATCGGTGTTGAGAAAACCTCATGGGCAATAGCCGCAGCCAAACAGATTTTTCTCTCGACCGCAATGTCAAACCCCACATCCCTGACCAGCCTCAATTAGGCCATCTCATATGATGAATGACAAATAACTGCTGGGAGAGAGCTACCACCATTAAGATCTTCTTCTCCTTCTTTTTTGTTTTTCTTTTCTTATTTAAGATATTCACAAAATCAGCAGCTTGTAAAATTTGCTAACGCGATTTAAATCTCGTCAATCATTTTTTTTTCAAAAAAGAAAATACAATATTGTCAGGAAGAGGTCCTGTATATAGGACAGTTGAGGAGAAAAGTGACAGAAGTGATTAAAAAAAACACCTAAACCAGAGACAGTAAAAGAGATGCAACCATTTTTAGGCCTGTATAATTATTGTAGGGCCTTAGATATTGACTACAGTACATATATTCAACCACTTTTAAAAGGACTTAAGGAAGCAAAGGTGGATAAGAAAAACATAATGTGGACTGAGGAAATGACTGAGGGATTTGAGGAATTAAAAAGAGCAATTTGCACTCCTAACACAGAAAAACCATTAGCTTATTACAGTGGGATTTTAGATCCAATAATGCAAGGACACTACCCTTGCGAACAAGCTTTTAACCTCTGCTGCATTTGCGTTTGAAAAGGCTGCAAGTATTACGATGGGGTGCCTAATGACGTTATTTGTCGAGCATGCTTTATTTGCCATATTAGAAAAATCTAAAAGTACATTGGCTACACAAAGAGCATCAGGATATGAGGTGATTATATCAAATCCAGTGATTAAAATTGTTTGATACAGAACAGTGAATCCAGTGACATTTGTAGCATAATTGGTAGGGAAGGAGGACTATGTGCATGATTGTACAACGTATGCTGAATTTCATGACATTCCCCATCTTTGAGAAAATGCCCTCGTGGGGTGGGGCGTTAAGGGGTTATGAGGTTCTCTTTATTTTTGGATCTTTGAAAATGTACCCCAACAAAACTAACAAAAGACATGCTGGATCAGCAGTAGTAAATCTGAACTGTGAGGGTGAATTTGAGGTAGTGACAAGTGAGAGTCTGCCTTTGCATTGTTCAGCACAGGCTGCAGAGTTAGTGGCGCTCATCGCTGTACTCTAGAGATACAAGGATGAAGTGACAGTGTACTCTGACTCCACCTATGAACCGTACACGCAGGATTGTCATGCTGGAAAAGGAGGGGTTTCCACCGTGTAGATGGTTCACCATTGCAATATGCACCGCTATTGGACAAGCTTCCTAAAGTAGTAAAATATCTATTGGTTATTGCATTAGTGAAATGCGCAGGCCATACTAAAAGGGCAGATTTGATTCCTCGCGGTAACTGAGCCGCAGATGTTGAAGCCAAAAGGGCAGCGTATTTCCCAAAACTTCTGATTTTGATGTAGAGAGTGTTAAACAATTGTCAGGAAGATGCATGATGATGAAGGAAGGGTTATTATCCTATCCATTGTACAATTCATTGAACTGCAAGGTCGAGCACCACAGGAAGAACAGGATCTTTGGCAAAAACAGAGGTGTTCTTTATCCCCCACCGAGGCCATATGGAGACAGGACAGCACTGGAAAGCCAATTATGCCTCTAGCATTATTAAATGTGGTGATGGAGCAGCTTCCCTATCCAGTGCACACAAGAGGGTTGCTGCCACAATTGCAGAAGACTGGTTTGCATGTGGCACAGTTTATTGTGAACTGCATTATATGCCAGTAGTTCACAGCAGGACTCCCTTTCAGAACAGTGAGTGGAGCAATCCCAAGGCCTAATGGTTCTTTTCAGAATCTACATATAGATTAAGTGGATCTGTTGCAAGTATGCAATGGACATAGGTACATATTAGTGGTAGTTTGTCCCTTTTCCCGATGCCACATGCACTGCCAAGTTCCTCGTGTGTGAGGTGTTTCCAGGATGGGATGTGTGCGAAGTCCTGTGGTCTGACAATGGACTGCATTTAGTAAATGACCCATTTGAGCAGGTCACTCTTTCATTAGGTATAAAACACACATTTTCGTCTGCTTATCATCCACAGGCCAATGGTATCTGTGAGAGATTAAATAGACTCCTCAGAGAGGATAGCCAAGATTAGAATTACCTTAAAGGGGTGGCAACATTGTTTGCCCCTTTCTTTGTTTGCACTGAGAAATGCCTGGTTCAGATCACCATCTGACTCCTCATGAGTTGGTGACTGGACGTCATATGAGAATACCCCTTGCTCCTCGCACTCAAACATAAACTGATGCCCATAGTGTAGCAAAGGCTTTAGGTGACGAGATGCATGATTATTTGACAAATATGACCGCTAGTGTTCCTTTTATTTCTCAACAGATCAAACGTCGGAGGGAAGGGTCGAAGAAGATTGAAGAAGACAGCCAAACCGATGACGCCAGTAGACCTTTAAAGCAGCCTATTTAGAATCCAGGGGACCAGGTGTTAGCACAAAGTTTTGTGCACACTTGGAATAAGCCTGCTTCAAAGGACCATGCCTAGTAGAGGTAATCACACCCACAGCTGTTAAATCAAAAGGTGGAAGAGCTTGACCGCACTTGAACGACGTGAAGCTCTGCAAAGGAGAGACCCATATCCCTCCAGCAGCCGATGACGGAGAAGCAAGAGAAGAATTTCTGCGCATGCAGACTAGGCCGGCCACTAAGGGCAAGGACAAAGAATTGATGAATTAAAAACATTCTGGAACCAATGAACACTTCTTAGAGCTAGATAGGAAGTGAATGGACTTTCTGCGGTTCAAGAAACTCTTTCAGCTGACCTAAAAAACGATTATACATTAACAGGAAGAGACAGAGTGCACAACATATTGTATGTTGCTTGGAACATTACAGCGATTGCAGAACAATGTGCCAGAAAGGAAAACAATAATGTGTATATAAATATCACTTCATGAAACCCATAACTGTAACGTTGCGCACATTTTTTACTGCTCT
The DNA here is from genome assembly GCF_040938575.1 of Ambystoma mexicanum. Classification (NCBI taxonomy): domain Eukaryota; kingdom Metazoa; phylum Chordata; class Amphibia; order Caudata; family Ambystomatidae; genus Ambystoma; species Ambystoma mexicanum. Next base: position 1,235,769,202 of record NC_090927.1, on the reverse strand, counting down.
TTTCACCTATATTCTTCAGTCCTACCCAGCTTTAGTAAGACCAGATGTGGATGTTTAAATTCTTTGGAGATCCTAAAAAATGTCCTATCATTCTCAGAATTGTCATTGCAATTATTCTGCAGTATTTGTTGTGAAAAGAGGACAAAACTTTTATAAAAGTGATTTAAGTACACCCTGAAAGAAGAGAATGAGCATATTTGTGGAACTATGCCTGTGAGAAGATCAATAAGTGAATTTGGATTGATTATTGTATTATCGTTCTGTACTATGATTTGTCTTTTCTTCTTTAGTATTATGGCATTTAGACAGATAATCGTTAATGCTGATGAAATGTTAGGTAATGACACTTCCATGATTATCCCTAGCAAAGGTACAATGTTTCCCTAATATTGCTGAACAAATTGTTCGAGCAAAAAGAGATGCTGAAGAGGATAATGAGGATATAAACTTCTATCTTGACAAATCAGCCCATTCAAAGAATAATATGTGGTATCAGCACATGAAGGAGGTGGGAAAGAGTACTTCAGATGAAAGCTGCTACGTATGCTCTTGCATCCCCTATGCCATGAACGCAGCCTGAACATTTAATTTCAAAAGAAATACCTGCACATTATGCGAAGTGCCTCAGCCATCTAGCAGCGCTCACAATCAGAGGACAATTCGAAGGAAGATGGGCAACCCTACGATGGCGATAAAGGAGATCATTTCCCTATGAAGATGCTTATGTGAAAAAACAAAAGATGGAAGAAGGGGCTGTACAAGGAAGAAGCTTATATAGTCATCTCTGACTGGAGAACAAGTAAAGGTTGTTGAAATGAGGAGGATGGGATGTTCAGACATATAGGAAAAATCAGGAGTACCAGGATGGTGGGAAAGACCTCTGCTGTTGGTATATGGATGAGTTAACCACCAGCACAGGATGGGAAGATGTTATCTTGCACCACACACTTATTGAAGAAGGAATCGGTAAGAACAGTGCAAATAATAAATGACATATGCCTAAAGTCATGGGCCAAGTATTCTAAGTTACTAACATGGGTTGAAAATGAAGCAGGACCGGTGTCCATAATACCAAAAAAGAATGCAACAGCAAATTGGGGAGATATATGCTTCTTAGTGGTCACACACGTTCCTGCAATAGTGATTCCCCGGAGTGATCTCTATATTGAAGAATTTCTGAAAATGTATGTGCACCAGAGAAAGAAGAGGTCGCTCAACCTTCTCCGGCTGAAGAGGGAGAACAATTTTTCAGCAAAATCGATAAAAGCTTTTGATGATATTCCAGATGAGCATAAACTATTTGGCAAAATGGCGATGATACTTACATCCATATTCATGCCAGGACTCCAGACTGTAGTGAATGCCAATTGGTTACAGATCACCAGGTGGCAATTGTTGCAAACTATCAATATGACAATCAAGGGTTCAATGCAATTCGAGAAGGACTAAGGGCCATTCGATTGATGACCCTCCAGAACAAGTATTTCTTGGACTTGGTTACAGCAATGGAAGGTGCGTTTGCGCCAAGATCAGGCTTTCTTGCTGCACGTACCCACCTGCCCATGATGCAGAAAATGGAATGCGCTACAGTGGCAATAACGATGTTGTCAAATCTGCACATGACGATGGCAAATGTCTTCAAGTTATTAGGAGCAATACTGGTGTTGGTAATGCTGGGTTTAACCCTTACCTTGGACTCTGCAGGAGCGCCTAGACCCTCTGGTTATTCCCCGCCTCTCGTCGCCCCACACCTGTGTGGCGCTAAAGTGATCACCATCCAAGTGTAGGGAGGAAGGAGCAGGAGTGTGGTGTGAGCTGCAGGATGTGGCAACCCCTGGATGCCTGGCATGGTGTTGGATTGGATGCGGTAACCCATGGGTGTAGGACATGGGGCAGGGACAGGGGGGAAACACCCCCCCACATTTTTAAGTGGGGGTATATAATGGCATTTATCTCCCTAGAATATGAAAGTAGAATGTGTAATTGTTGAGCTTGCAGCGTGTAAAAGTTTGCAACGTGTAATTCTACTTCTGCAGGCTGCAGCCGTCAGCATGCAAAAGTAAAAGTTCTGCAGGCTTAAAGATACATCCCTGAAGATTACCAGGCCACGTGAAAGCCACGTAAAGTTGCTCCCGCAGCCTTTAATATCATTACTGTGGTCCTCATACACGACCCATAAAAGGTGCTGAATATTGAAAAAGTGAGCATTACCTGGTCAGCCTAGCGTCAGGGTTTGGGTCTCGGGGCGCTACTGCATGGCACACTTTGCCTTAGTCCAGTTCTGCCTTACTCCAGTATTGCATACCCTGTCCCCATCAAACGGTAGGCCCTTCCTCCTGTCTTACAATGTGACTCGATGCCCCTGCATCACATGTCAGAAGTCACCAGATCCTCTGTGAGTTGCCCATCCAGTCCCGGTTTTCATCTGCGTTCTGGGACTTGTGGTTTTGCTTTTCCCATTTTGAATAAGAGTCTGCAATCCCCATATTGCAAAGAGCTATGACCTAAGAATGCCATGAACACCTCCGGAATATTCTGGAGTGTGTAGCCCCTTTCCGCCCTGTTGATTTCCCTCCTTCCCTAAAAATGTTACTCCATCACTGACTTCCGCACTCTGTGCAGAAAAGCAATGCAAACCAACGGGACGTATCCTGGTGAACGGACACCCAGCACTTCTGTTTCCCGATTAAAAAAGCTTTTGGAAGCTGCCGAAGTTAATCAAATGCAAATGCCTTGCCTGCATGTGTGTCAAAAGTACTAGGAAACATTTGCAGGCTGAGACTTTAAATGTGGCCTAGTATAGGAGGAACAATTATTCAGTACAACTCTAGGTGTATTGCCTACCCAGATCTCATTATACATGTCTATGGCCCCCAGCCCCCTTTAACACCTGCACCCAAGAACCTGTCATGTACATTTCCAGAGTCAAATAAGGGAGGCAATGCTGAGCACGGGGATGCATGTGGGGGGCTGAAGCTATCATGTTGGGGCCTGGTTGGCGGGGGTGCATGTGGGGGGCTGAAGCTACCATGTTAGAGCCTGGTCGGTGGGGGGCGCATGTAGGGGACTCAAGCTTCCATATTAGGGCCTGGTCAGCAGCGGGTGTATGTGAAGGGCTCAAGCTTCATTGGGGCCTGGTCGGCAGGGGGTGCATGTGGGGGGCACAAACTTCCATGTTAGGGTCTGGTCGGCTGGGGGGGTGAATGTGGCGGGCTCAACCTTCCATGTTATGGGCCTGGTCGGCAGGGGTGCATGTGTGGGGGGGCTCAAGCTTCCATGTTACGGCCTGGTCAGCTGGGGGTGCGTGTGGGGGGCTCATGCTTCCATGTTAGAGCCTGGTCAGCGGGGGGTGAATGTGGCGGGCTCAAGCTTCCATGTTAGGGCCTGGTCGACTGATCTGCGGAAAATGGCATGTCATGTTATAACACAGAACTATATACTTGGCAACGTTTTGTTGGTGGACAATTTGATTGTCCTACTATTCCATTATAAATACACAGCTCTAGCTTAGTTGGAAGAAAGCCACTTTTCCTAAATGAATGGAAGAAGTCAGGGAAGCAGAGCAAATGTACCCTGTGATTGGTGAACAGTGCCAGCAAACGAGCAAAGCGCAAACTCTGAAGAGGCAGCTGTCTCATATATATGGCAATGGCCAGATCTCTACGTAATTAGGGGCTGCACTGTGCATTTTTAAGCACTAATGTAAATTAACTGCACATGTTTTGGGAGCTGTGTTATAAATGTAATACCTAAGCATCTTCTGACGAGTAAAGAGGAAACCATATGGCCAACATCCCAGGCATCCCACAAATGGAGTTCCATATTAGTGGCCCCAACCTTTCATGCAGAGGTGCACAACTTGTTTAGCTCAGGGCCGAATGTTTGACCCTTCCACTGTGGTTGGCACGGGTTCCTGATGATAGAAATTACAGGTGACCACGTGGCAGCCAGTGGGTTAAGGAGGGATTAGGGAGAGGTTGTGGATGGGTAAGGGAGGAGAGGTTGTCGATGGGTAGGGGGAAGTAGGGAAACCGCGAAGAGGGTTAGGGTCACAAAATTTGACAGTTAGAGGGATGTTAGGGGAAAAAACACACCTTGATACTCTGCATACCCACCTAGCGACCTGACCTCACCTAATAGTATTCAAACCTGTCTGAAAAAATAGCCTACTGCCTTCCTAAATCACTACAAACATACATTCCTCTGACCCCCTTCTACCTGAACATTCGAAACAAAATATTGGACCTTTAACACTCCCTTATTTGGAGTTGAGGTAGCAAAATGTACATGGCAATTTAATGATGGCAACATAATGAAACAATGGGTTGGGTATGCCCAGACGTGGGTCCTGAGTCTGCCCGGCCTAGAGACCCAAGCTACTCCTCACTGATGATGCCCAACAAGGCTGAAACATGTCTGGGGATGCTTGTGGTCTCGTGCAGAAGGGATTTGACCTAGTAGTTCGGGTTCGACTGCCCCTTTTGGGGGTAGGACCAAGCCTTATTTGCATATGGTTTTTCCCCTTCTGTAATGGCTGGCAGGCTGAAAAACAATGGTCTGGAGGGTTGCCCAAAGCTATGCCAGTGGTTATGATTAATTCAAAACCTTCCAGCCATCACCTTTTTGTTTTGCTAACATAATGACACAAAACAGCAGGGAGCTTCTCCCCTCATGATTGACAAAACTCATGAAGGGCCCAAGGGTTCTGCTTGAGCAGCTGGGGGACGAAGGGCATAGGGTAAGTGGGAACATGGTGCAACTTATGTCAAGGGCTTGAGGCTGGTACAAATTAATGGCCAAGTGTGTAAAACGGGAAAAACAAGGTGGTTCCCCCAGGGGCAGCATAAGGGCCTTTCAACCATTTCATTTAAAAGGGGCATCAAGCTTCCAGATTACATTGACCCGCCCCATTTTGCCAGTCAGCACCTACAACATGGCAATATATTCGTTTCTATATTACATTTGTTCTGGCGCTTGCAATGTGCGCTTTGCTGGAGCCCATCAGCCGTCACTTCCCTCAAGCCTACCTTGGGGACTTCCTTAATACACAAAAGTCCCCAAGGTGTCCCCCCCCCAGATTTTGTGTCTCCTACGCCCCTGCGGTAACCCCTAGATGCCTGGCGTTGTGCTGGATTGGACTTCTTCCTAAAAACAAAACATGTGTATCATGCATGTGTCATGCCAGTGTAATGCACCCCCTTGCTATCTCTCCTCCCGTGGAAGGCTGGACTCACCAGTTGACTGTCACAGGGGCGCTTGGTTCCTGCACTTCATCTGTGCCAGTTGCTTCACTGACTGCCCAGACCGGCTGTGGCTTGGATGAAACAATGTCTGTCTTTTCACGTTAGTCTTTGTCTTTGTAGTTAATGTCTCTGCACTGCTTTCCTTGTGTGCGCTGTTGGGTGTTGAATTTGTATGCACTGTTGCTGCCTTGCACGCGTGGTAATCTTTGCAAACAGCTTAATCCTGCTGTGCGTTCACTTTCTCCTCCTCTTTATCTATGCCTTTATAGGCTGTGCGTTTACTTTCTCTTCCCTTTTGTCTTTGTTTTAATAGGTGCTGTGCCGGAGCCGAAATACCTGGAGCTGATGAAACCGGAGCTGCTGAGGGACAGGCACGGTACTGGAGCAGAATGGAGCCAGAGCCGCTGAGGGACAAATGCAGCGCCAGGATCACAGGAACTGTGAAGAAGAAATGCTCAACCCGGTGAGTGCTCTGCACATGCTCTTGTTCTTTCCTTGCAGCGGTCCATCTTTAACCTGTGGTTTCTTTCTTCCTAGGATTGGGTTGCTGGAAGCTGGAGCCTGCGGTAAGTCTCACGCTGCTGCAGGCAGGGTAACACGAATCGAGGAGGAAAGCATGGGTGTGGTTTAAATAGACACCCACCCATTTGCGCTAGGCCACAGATCTGTATGAGGCGAAATGGCTCCTCTGTTGGCCATCTTGGTAGTAATCCGGATGGGCTTCAGGGGGCCATCTTGGAGGGACAGCCTACACAATGCTAAAGGCCAGACTTATGGCCCTAATGAGCGCCAGGCAAGCAACAATGATGTCCAGCCTTCCCTTTTCTTGGCCCCATGTGTAGTCTGAGTATGTGGGTGATGTGAGTAACTCCCAGTGATCATGACAGTACCACCCACCAAGGCCCCACCTATGGGGCGACTGCCGGGACTTCTCTGGTCGGAGGATTCCGATGAAAGCTAGTCACCAACTGTGGAACGTGTACATTAGTGGCGGGTTCCCATGTGCAGTCCTGTGCCCCATGCCCCTTCCAGTCTATTAGACAATACAGGGTGTGTCTTACAAATTTAGTGTCGAGGATGTCTTTAACCTCATATTCTGGCTCGCTGTCAACGAGTACCGGGGCCGGAGAGGTCATACTGACACATGTACCTGGTTGGACGGGTTTAAGCAATGAGACATGGAACACAGGATGCATGCGCATGGTGGGAGGCAACGCCAGTTCGATAGCAACGGGATTGATCATTGCTGAAATTGTGTAAGGACCAGAAACTTAGGGTAGAACTTCCTAGGTCCCTTCAGTTGAATGTGTGTAGTGGCCAACCATACCTTTTCGCCCACCGGATAACTGGGAGAATTCCTTCAATTACTGTCTGCAAAACATATATGGGATTCTTTGGCAGCTAACAGATGTACCGTGGCTTGTTTCAAGGTGTGGTGAATGATGTCATGTAATGTAGTGATGTCCGGCATTTCTAGTGTTTCAGGAGGAACATAAACCGAGGTGCAGGGATGTCAGCCATGTAGAACATAGAACAGGCTGTACGCTGTGGAAGCGTGCACCGAGTTATCGTATGCATATTCAGCTATCCATAAGATATCGACTCATTTCTGATCAGCCTGGCGAAGTATGCAATGGAGATACTTCTCTAATATTTGGTTAGTTCTTTCAGTTTGTCCGGCCATTTGAGGATGGTGGCTAGTGGACAAATGTACTTCAATCTGCGCCAGGCTACAACATCTTTTCCAGAATTGAGCCACAAACTGACTGCTCCGAGCAGAAATTAACACAGAGGGGAAACCATGAAGCTTGACTATTGGTTCCGAAAAGGTTTTAGCCAATGTGTTTGCATTTGGAAGTCCTTTGAGTGCTATAAAATGGCCATTATAGATTAATGGTCTACTGCAACTAATATGGTACTCAAACCCATCACACGGGGGTAGGTCAGTGATGAAGTCTGACACAGTATGCCATGGAGCTGGAGGCACAGCCAGAGTTTTCTGTTTGAGTCTTGTTCTGTGCACATACACAGCACAGTGTTTTTTCACCAGGTCGGCCACCAATAATGTTGCCAGACTTTGGCCAGGGTCTTTAGTGCGGATCTGGAAGATAGTCGGCCTTGGTGATAAGGGAGGCCTTGCCGGACTTCCCACTGTGAGTCTTCTGCTGCCCAAGCTTTTTGTTCATCCGATGTCATGGCTTGCTTTACCGATGTAAGTAAATCATCCAGCGGGGTGGATGCAGTATTGATGGCGCCTAACAACGTATCTGCAGGAATGATGGCCACCGGATAAAGGTAAGCATATGCACTGTCCGCTTCTCCCAGACCTGATAGAGCGTCAGCCATGCCGTTGCGTACTCTGGTTCGATAAGTTATCATGAAGTCATATTCTGCAAAGAATAGGGCCCACCTTAATTGACGCAGTGACTGCACTTTAGCTGTCGGCAAGTACTGTAGGTTCTGGTGGTCTGTGATTACTGTTACGGGATGCCTTGTTCCAACAAGTGATGCCTCCATTCTTTGAATGCCGCTTTGATTGACAGAAGCACTTTGTCCGTGATGGCAAATTGAACTCTGCGAGCGAGAACTTTTTTGATCAGAAGGTCACTTGATGTAATTGACCTATCTTTTTTTTTGGACAAAACAGCCCCCATAGCCACATTCGAAGCGTCGGTATCAACCACATACGGAAGGTCTGGCTTTGGGTGTTGCAGGATGGGTGCTGTGGTTAAGCTTTGTTTCAATGCACGGAATGCCTGTTCTGCTTCCAAGGACCAATTTAATTTCTTGTTCTCACGGAGCAATGTGGTGATGGGATGTACCAGGTAAGAAAAGCTGGGAACAAAACAGTGATAAAAATGTGCGAATCCCCAAAAACTCTGGACGCCCTTTACTAAAGTGGGTGAAGGCCAATTGAGGATTGCGTCTACTTTATGATTATCCATACGGATGCCTTGCGGAGTCAATACAAAACCCCAAAATTCAACTTCAGAGACATGGAAGGCGCACTTCTTCAGTTTGGCATACAGTTTATGCTGGCATAATTTCCCTAGTACTTCTCGCACATGAAATACATGGTCCTGAGGTGGGGCAGAATAGATTAGGATGTCGTCGATGTAGACAATCGCACAGACGTTCAAGAGCTCACGCAGGACGTCATTCATGAAATACAGGAATGCCGCTGGAGCGTTGCGTAGCCCGAACGGCATAACCTGGTATTCATAGAGCCCAAATTTGGTTCGGAATGCGGCCTTCCATCCATCCCTAAAATGATCTGGAACTGCGGAGCACCAATCCGATCAAAGGAGATGCTTTCACGATGTCTGTCCTGACAAAGTAGCACAACTTCCTCCGTGCATTGTGTCACTCGGCCCGACGATAATTGAGTGCCGTCCACGGCGGTGATATTATCCGCTCTAGGCTCGGGCAGAGAAGGGAATCCCAAATCTGTCAGGTAAGGACAAAGGCAGTGAATATGGCAAGGGATATATGCACAATATCACACAGTGAATAGCTTGAGTCAACAACATACATACAGGAACCAAGACTCAGGTATACTAAAACCCAGGAGTGCAAAGTGTGACAACAATACAAATATATGAAAAGGGATGTGGGGTAAGCACTTAGATACTCCTTATGACTGCAAGGAAAGTCGGCAAGCTCCTACCCACAATTGCTATTACAGGTTATGACAGTGCTAAGCCCACGTAGAGGGCAAGCAAAGACAGATCTGTGATCTAACACTCTTGATGGTATTAAATAAGGAAACTTAAAAACAATACTCACGAGGACGAGAAATACCACTTGAATGTCAGCAAGCCCACGAACCCTGTTGATCAAACAGGGACCCCGAAAGGCTGTAACAGCAATGGGAGGATAACTAAATACATAAGACTCAAGACAAGGGGCAAGAAGGAATAGTGATTACAGAATACTGAGGAAAACGTAGGCATTCACACAGGAGCTAGCTAACAACGGAACACCACACCTAATGATCAATGGACATTATATGCAGAGGTGCAAGGGAAAACATGGATTCCAAGAAAAGTAAAGGAACAGGAGCAGGGAAAACGAAATAACAAGGGCAAACTTCCCCCACCCAACCAAGGAAAAGGGCAGAAGGCTAATCTAAAAAGAGGAACGACTAAAGCATCAAGGTATACGGCAGCAAAGGACAAGTCAGAGAAATATAGAACATAGGCAAACTGGGCTGCACCAAAGGGAAAAGCACTGAGAAATGCTGCCTGCAAACAGGGGAAAACAGAAGGGACATCTGAGATGCAGAAATCAATTAAGCACATAAATTCAAAATCCAAGGATAAGGAACAAGCAATGGAAATTTGGAACTAGGCACAAGGCTAAGAACCAGGAACAAGGGACCAGTCAGAAACAGGAACACTGCAACAATGACCAGCGCTGGACTGAAGCAAACTGAGGCTTTTAAACCTGCTTAACGAGCACACGCCGCAGGTGTGCAGCTTGCTGCACCTGCAGCCACAGGTGTTGCCTATCCTCCACCCAGCCTTGTCCTGCAAGGGTGGAGATGAAGCAGTGGGCCAGGCATTCTGGGAAGCATAGTCATTTGATTAAAGCAGCATACTGGCTGGCAAAAACCTGGAATGGATCCGGAAGGGAATAGTTTGGCAAATAAGGATTTAGCGCTCCCAATTCATCACAGCATTGTAGCATAAGGTTTGTAAAGGAACGTCCAGTAGGGAATCAACCCCAAATCATGCCCCCCAAGTGGTGGGAACGGGAGCGAAGGAAGTGGATCGTGACAATAATTTCCCACCAGCTGCTATCTACGTACACCTCCAAAGCGTGCATCCGTGTAGGCTGTTGGTGGCAAATGAGCACCACATGTAAAACCAGATGTGAGGTCATATATGCCTTTTCCTTGCTTGACAAGCAGGCCTCTTTTCTTGTCGGGCAGTGGAGTTTTCCGGATGGTATTCAGCATCGCCCTTGTCCATGGCTCCCACAGTCTTCCTTGGCGGTTTTACCAGACAATCTTGTAGGAACTGGCCCTCCTTGCCACAATACAAACAACATTTTTGCCACCGTCTCTTCTCCTTCTAGTCCCTGGTGAGCGGGCCGCAGACACCTCCCAGCAGCATGGGCCCAGGATGATTCTCCGAATGATGTACAGGGCTTTCCTTTGGATGGATAAATAACGATCGCCCCTCTGAACAGACGCAATCTGTTCTTCGGTCTTGTAACTGGTGGTCCAACTGTAGAACCAGGTCTGTATTCCGCACATCCTTCCAGTGGGTTGACTACCTGTGCCAAGACATCTTTCAGCTCCCCCCGGAGCCCCCGATAAAATAACGTGGTTGCTTTTCGTATGGCCAGTTGGATTCAGCTACCAGTCAGTTGAAGGTGGCGTCGTAATCCAAAATATCCTGATTGCCCTGACGAAGAGACAGCATTTCGTTATCGATAGCCTGCCCCTGAGTTCTACGGGCGAAATCTTTTTCGAACTCTTGTTGAAACCCCTGATAATTATGCAGGACGAGGTCATCACTGTTTACCAGCGGGATGGATCAGTTGGCAGCATGCCCTCCCAGGTAGGATAGGACAAACGCCACCTTGGATTGATCGGTGGGAAAAACCCCAGATCTACAGAGGAAATGGACTTGCATTGATTCATGAAAACTGGGAATTTGTGAGGGTCCCCTGTAAATCGTTCAAGGGGGAATAAAAGAACTGCCACTGGAACAACCACCTAAACCGGGGCTGCAGGGATGACCGTGGGAACCGTACCAGATTGTGGAGCTTGCAGTGCTTGTGCCTGTAGCAACTGTATAGCTAACTCCTCGGTGCGGTCCTTATTCACCACCAAGTCCCACCACAATGCATTTGTCTCTGACTGGGCCACGTGAACTTCAGCCCTGAGCTTACCTAGGAGCAGCGATAACTGGTCCAATTCAGAGGAGTCCATGGCGCTCAGGCAGTATAGTAACATGGGCTTCATGTTCTGTAACGCCTACCTTGGATTCTGCGGGACCGCCTGAACCCTCTGATGATTCCTTGCCTCTCGTGGCCCCACACCCGTGTGGTGCTAAAAGTGAACACCATCCAAGTGTAGGGTGGAAAGAGTGGGAGTGTGGTGTGAGCTGCAGGATGCTGTAACCCCTGGATGCCTGGCGTTGTGCTATATTGGACTTCTTCCACGTCTATTATGCATGTGTCATGCCAGTGTAATGCACCCCCTGGCTATCTCCCCCTCCCGTGGAAGGTTGGGCTCACCTGTTGACTCTCACAGGGATGCACTCCTTCCTGTTGCCTGTCACATGTGTGCTTGGTTCCTGCTCTTCATCCGCGCCAGTTGCTTCACTGACTCTGCGCAGACTGGCTGTGGCTTGGATGAAACAATTTCTGTCTTTTCACGTTCGCCTTTGTCTTTGTATTTAGTGCCTCTGCGCAGCTCTGTCCTTGTTCTCAGTGTCTCTGCACTGCTTTGCTGGTGTGCGCTGTTGGGGGTTTCATTTGTGTGCGCTGCTGCCTTGCGCGTGTGGTTGTCTTTGCAAACAGCTTAATGCTGCGATGCATTCACTTTCTCTTCCTCTCTATCACTGCCTTTATAGGCTGTGCGTTTACTTTCTCTTCCCTTTTGTCTTTGTTTTTATAGGTGCCGGGCCAGAGCCGAAATACCTGGAGCTGATGAAGCCGGGAGCTGAAAAGGGACAGGTCCATCACGGAGCAGAATGGAGCTGGAGCCACTGAGGGACAGATGTGGCACTGAGATCACTGGAACTGTCAAGAAGAGATGCTCAACCTTGCAGCAGTCCGTCTTTAACCTGTGGTTTCTTTCTTCCTAGGATCGGTTTGCTGGAAGCTGGAGCCTGCGGTAAGCGTCAAGTTGCTGTAGGCAGGGTAATGCGAAGTGAGGAGGAAACCATGGGTGTGGTTTAAGTAGACACCCACCCATGCGCGCTACTCTGCAGATCTGTATGAGGTGAAATGGCCCTGCTGTCTGTCATCTCGGTAGTAATCCGGATGGGTTCAGGGAGTCATCTTGGAGGGACAGCCTACACAATGCTAAAGGCCAGACTTATGGCCCTAATGAGTGCCAGGAGCGCAACAATGATATCCAGTATTCACCTTTCTTGGCCCCAGGTGTAGTGCGAGTATGTGGATGATGTGAGGAACTCCCAGTGATCATGACACTGGGATTCTGTGTTGTGAGAATCATCATTGGCCAATGTCAGAATGAAAAGAAAGCTGTTGGGATGAAGATAATGATTGTAAATGCTAAAACTGATTAACAAATGCAAAATGAGGGAACCATTCGTGAACATATAAAAGGAAGTCCCTGACACCCCAGGAACAAAGTTCTACTACCCTAAGTATCATAAGAATTATGTAGGATGTTGGATATTCTGTCAACCATCTGGCGAGCGTTGCCACATGACTTTGAGTGTGGATGAGCATATAAAGAATGAAGGTCACCTGAGGGGGGTGACGAACATATGGTTTCCAAATAAACCACAGTGTGAAGAAAAGGTGAAGAAGATTGAGTAGGTGGTTGAGGACTCAACCAGAGGGGAGAATGTAGAGGAGCTGATGATGTCCACTCTAGTGCCTGCACCCTCACCTCCGTCTTACTGGAAGAATAGCAAGAGAGCACTGTGTGTGACACCAGGTATCATCCTAATGCTGCACAGAAGATATGAAAGATGGTATGTAATCAGACAGCCGTATCGAATGTACCCTCGTACTCAAGTGGTGGAAGGATGTCAACATACACCATTGGGCATAGAAGAGCTGTAAGTGCAAACTAACACAAGTAAAGTGACGTCATCAAAGGAAGATACAAGGATGTACAGAAAGGATATGCAGATACTTAAACAATGAAGGTGCAATTGAAGTAACAAAGTAATCGAGTGTAAAGAGATGAAGAAACGTCTATGCCGAAAAGATGAGTGATATGAAGCTCAACTAATGTACATATGCAGAAGCGCAAGGTAGATGAGAGGTATAGAAGCTTGCTGCAATAGAAACTATAACGTAAAAAGAGCGGCCATGATGAAACGATGGACCTTGGATCATGTTGAAACTACCTTGTAGACAAACTGAGGCGGCAGAACTGGGAGACGCTGCAGAAACAGCTTTGGGTGAACAACAAAGAATATCTGTTTTACTTCAACCAAGGATGACACATCAAGGCATAATTGGAAAGTGCAAAGGTAGTTAACAAGGATGCACATAAGGCATATTTGACTTAGATTAAGCAAAGAAGAAAACATCTGCAAGTGGCAATTAGTGGGCATTTAGGGATGCAAAAAGCATATGTAAGGTGAAACGACCAAGTCTCCATAGGTCAAGAGGAGTAATAGCACCCAACACAATTAAATCAAATCCCAGTAAATAAAGGGATGAAATTGACAAATGTGTGGTCTACTAACACGTGGTGCCAGAACAGAAAACAATGTCTATTCATTAGGCCTCAGATGAAGATAGTGGTGTACCCTGACTACCTTAAAAGTCCCAGAGCAGAAAACAGCAAGGTCTACTATAAAGGAGAAGCCTTGGCTTGGGGCCTGACCAATGAGAGATGGACTAATTGGGCAAGTGAGTAGTAGTATGACTTTGCTTTCTGCACCTGGTTTTCGTTTCATTCACGGGCTGCTAACGACCCATATGTCCAAGGTTGGGTGACTATGCCAACCAATCATGAGTGGTTATGGAGCAAATGTTCCAAAAGCCAATCTGCTGTTACTATTTTGCTATAATCAGTATTATACATATTTTAGAGGTTGCTAGAGGTATGCCTACTAGATAAAGGGCAGCCAATAATGTTAGTAACACTTACACATACTATAAGTGTATATGTTCCCTTAACCAATCCCTCAGCTCGATATGTTTTGTTGTTTTCCACATAGGATGATGCCATAGCTGACGTACATTGGAGCCTTTGTGTAATCAACATTGAAGTGTGAGTGCGTAGACTACGACTTGTTGTTCGCCAGATTGCCCTACTTTATTTGAGCTGACAATAAAGTATTACTTTGCCATATTCTTTGAGTTTGTCCGGTTATTTGGGTCTTATTGGTAATTCCATCGAGCACATGAGACGCTTCAAAGTGCTATTGCACACTTCAAGGAACTCATTGTGGCAACAGTAAAGACAGACACAAGTGATCACAGTTCAATGGTGTTTATTAAACTGGATATACACGTTGGAAAACACCTACTCTAAACCTAAAACTAAGATGGGAGCTACGACCATCAAATAATAATAAGGCAGTCCTAGGGGCGTCTTGTCAAATAAAAGGGCCTATAGTAAAGAAAAACCTATTGCCAATCCTTACAACTAAATACAACAAAGAGTGTGGGATACGGTTCACAAGAAAGAAAGAAGTGTTCACAAATGATAAGTCAGGATGTGGTAGCCTGGGTTCTCCCTTCCTCACGTTTTGAGCACGGGACAAGGCAGGACTTCAGAGTACAGCACACGCTCAAGCTTTTCCCAGCACAAGACTACAGGTCTGTTCTCAGGTATCAGGACCTTCGGTGGTTGTCTCTTTTTCTACAAAAATGTCTTGCCTCCAAGGACCTGATGTATTCAAAATAACAGACTAAGTTATTTTCCGTATATATGTTCGGTGATGACTCTTCACCCCTGGATCCTTCTCTTCCGGGCTCAGACCCTTCTTGAATGTTAGCCTCCCTCCGTCAGCTTCACTGCGGCTTTTCCCAAACAACTTCACCTTTTGTATTCATAAGTCTTAATTTCCTTTTAGACAATCCATTGTGGACATCCCTCTGTCGGGTTCACTCTCGTCAACACAAGTTCATTGGGGCATTAAACTTCACCAGGTTCTGTCGGCATCCCTCAGTCGGGTTCACTCTGGGCAACACAATGTTACTTCTCCTTTCTCACTATGTGTGATTCATCTCCCTTAGGTTTTCCATTGGTTTGTTGCTCAAAGACTTTCAGCTGTACAACGGATTTGGCTAGACCACTGTATGACCACTTTGATCTTTTCATTCCGGCTCTCCTAGTACCTTCTGGTATCGGTAGTTTCACCAAACGGGGAATCAACTAAGAGTATCTCAAATGAACACCCACATAGTGCCTCTGCAGCTGATTTTCCCCTAACGTGTTAACAGTTCTTTGAACTTCCCTTAATTTGCTATTGGCAACTTTTGTTCAACATAGTTCGGTTTCTTATCGGTTCTCCCCTTGACTCACCGGCTGTGATGAACCGCTTGGCTTTTCTTGTCTCTGGAGTGCAGGCTGGTACCACGGCAGCAATCGTCTCTCCCTGTCCTGATTATCAGTGTAGGAGAGCTCTGTGTACCGTTGACATCTAGTGCAATACACGCTTGCTATTTTCTGCAGTCTTATGATTCCTTCCACAGAGGCTTCACAGGTTTGGTTCGGAAAAGGGCAAGGTCGCTTCTCTCCTTGTCACCCCTTTTGGTTCTCACCGCCTTCCTCCTCCTCCTGAACTGCTGCCCTGGGATAGCTGCCTCTTTGTGCGGTGTGCCTTGCTTGTAGTGTGATCTCGTGCTTAACATTTTATCCTGTGGGGAAGGGAAAGAGCCGTCAGGTGTGTGTGATTCTGGTCAATTGCCTGACTTTGCCTGACCCTTGTGTTGGGACATGCCAGGTAACCGGCTCTGGTGTTAGTCCGTTGTCTTTCGTGGTGTGCAAAAGTGTTTTTGTCGGAAAGGGGGCAGAGGGGGTGTTATAAGAAGGGGGATACCGCATCTCACCCGTTTGTGTCCCACTTCTACTTCCCGAGGACCCCCCCACCCAGGTTAGCCTCCCTCACTGGTCCACCCCCAGGAACTGGATCTAATAGCGATGACCGTGTCCTGGCCACCTGGCTGACAGATCCCTGGGGACTAGTCAGGGAGGCACCTTCAGGTCTCTCAACACCTACTATCAGGTATGTCTTCCTGAATAATCAGTGGACCTGACAGAGTGTATGCCAAATGGTCTCATCAGAGTTCAGCATCTTGCTTTTGGACTTGCAAGTGTTACCTCAGTTTTGCAGAAGCCGATGTTCAATATCTTGACGAGCATAGAAGGTGCAGTTGTATTTTAAAATGATATTCTTGGCAGAACCAAGGCACAATTCAGTCTTGACCAAGTACTTAAGTCATTGAATGACAGTGGAATGAACTTAAATCATGAGAAGTTTAAGGTGGTTTTCCTGAGACAGAATATGTATGGCACATTATATCCAGTGCAGGCACTTTTCCCAAGGCTAAACTGCTCTTAGATCTAAAGAGAGCACCCAGTCCTGGCGATGCTGAACATTTCAGGTCATTTCAGGATTTGACATGATAGGTTATTTATAACACGCGTAATACACAGAGGTTTCCAAATAGTAGGTGCCTTCGACTATGAATTGATGTGAGGTTGTGTGGATGGTCCAATGGGAATAGGAATGTTCAGGATAGGCGTATCTGGAATTACCACTGAAGAGAGGGAAGCAACATTGACAGATTGTATCCTGGACAGGGTGGAGAAATATTATTGAGAAGGAAGGCTGCCTCTATGGCGAATTGAAAATTCTTATCAAAGTGTCGATCAGTTTAGTGGGAGGAAGGGTTGCTTGATGCATAATGAGAAAGTTATACCACCACAAGGGATTTCTCACATTCTAGTCACTTTGGCTCATCAAGGCATCTGGGCACAAATTTTGCAAGTTATAAGAAGACTTCTGGTGGCCCCAGATGTGCGATGATGTAGAACCTGAGGTGCACGTTTGTGTTGTCTGCCAGTCCAGTGATGAGGGGGCAACTACAAGGATACATTTTGTTCACCAGTACATGGTGCCAGCAACAAGCAACATTGATTTAATTTGGCTTGTCTTTTGAAAAAAGGAAATCCATGTTTCATGACGATGGCGACATGCAGCTGTGAACATGAAACAACCTTTCATTCGGGGGGCGGAGGTGCCTACTGAGATATTTTCTAGGTCTCGTTTCTAGAATCCTGAGGATCAATTTCCTCTTAATATCAACCCCTGCTTCAGATCTCTATATGGCAGTGACAATGTGTGCAGAAATATTTCCATTGAAGTGAAGAATTTAGATTCTGTGCATATTCAATTTTCAAAGAACGTTAATTCCTAAAGCATGGTTCAGGGGTCATCTTAACCTCTGAGAAGAATGTAATGAATGGCATCAAAGCAGATGTGAAGAATTTACACTGTGTGTGAGGAATTCAACCATCTGCATGCACTCATCTGGGCTTTTTTGAAATGTCTCACTAAATGGAATGATGGTAGACCAACTTCAGGAAAAAAAAACACACACACACAACACACACACCCCACTCCCCCCCAAAAGTGGACACAGGCACAGTTTGCCCAGTCATATTTAGTTGGAATGTGACAGCCAGAAGTGCACTTTCATCTACAGGAAGGGTAGCCATAGCCAGCCTGATTAACTAACAAAGGCTCCATGGATCTACCTTGCTCTTTTTTTAGGCCCTGCAGTTGGTGGCAGCAATTAACATACCAATTAGATGGTACTTCAAACCGGACCCCATTCATAAGAAACGAGAATATGATTTGTAGGAGCCAGAGAGTCCGGTCTCACTGCAGCTTCAAGGGAGACCTGCCGCTTTAACAGGGACCACATAGAAAGAACCATTAACCAGAGAGACTCTTTGACCAACAACAGACAGGAAGATGGGTAGGACTTAGTACATATAACAAGGGAGTGTGGCCAGAGATCTTTCTGCTGAGAGACGCGTTCCACCATTTTAGTTCTGAGGCACCCCTGTTCCTGTTTTCACCCCTTACCTTTCCTGTTTCAAAACACTCTGGTTATGACATCAGGCATACAGGAGATTATTGGTAGGGGCCCCAAGATTGGTCCATTAAGGTAGGCTTAGCCTACACCAATCGGTGTGGTCCACTTGGCTTTAAAAGAGGGGTGGAGCTGCTCTTTAAGCAGATCTGAAGACTTATCTTAAAATAACAAAGAAGAACTCAACCTTGGACCCTGGCTAAAGGTACAGTCTGCCTTACACCTTCTGCCAGTGAATTAAGGCCAGGATATCGGAAGAGGGAAGCAAGATCCCTCCCCTAAACATCTCACAGAGAACAGAGGGAGATACAGAACTCAGAGGATCCTCCAAATGCTCCATAACCAGTACCCAGCCAGCACACAGCGTGCTCTGCTAGGCTTTCCAGCAAGCTTCCTGGATAGTGCCAGAAGGTCTCTGAACCTACAAGGCAGCTGCCTGCAACACAGTCCACAGCTGTGGGCCGTCCATCTTAAAGGATGACACAAGCCCATTGAAGAAGCTGCGAGAAGTACCTCGATAACAATGTAACCACATAAGCCGTAAAGGACATTTTTGAGCCAGTCGAGTTCCTCGAGCAGCAAATGACGGCCACGCTGACCATTGTCAAGCCGCCGTTGCTTAAAGACATCCAAAACATCTCGACCAGTGCTTCAGAATCGCAGATCAGCACTGAGACGACGATTCCTGAGCTGCCGTGCAGGCCAGCCTGCAGACATTCGTCCAGCTTCACTCGCTCAACCGTCTTGCCGCCTGATACTCGCAGCTGACTCCCATCTCGGACTCTGTCACAGAAGCCTGCAAAGCACCCTGAAGCCGCCTCAACCCTATCAAGCACCAAGAACACCTACAGCACAAGGTACAGTTTAGTTATTTTCTCCTGGTCCTTCCCCAAAAGCCCCTAGAGTCATATTAAGACCCATTGCTCCTTTCGTGCTGTAGCCAAGAAACCTTAAATTGTTGTGGCTAGTAACCATACTGACTACCTTTTTCAATCTTTGAAACTGTCTGTCCTCTGAATTCCTTTACAGAAGCTGGGTTGTATTTCGGAGTGTTTCTGAAACTGTCTTTTGCAATATAAATAAAGACAATATTTATTTTTTTAAAACACTTTTTTTTTGCATTTTTCATAAACAAGCAGTCAAAAACAAGTCCCAACATTTCCTTCCTTCCTCCCCCCGCACCCACCTTTGATTTTCCCAGACCAATTCTCATGAGACCTCTTTATCCTATCTCAGCCTTCTCATCCCTACCCGCCTCCCCCCTTTCTCATGGTAGTTGGCCTTCCGTATCAGCCTTCCCACCGGGGTTCACCCTTAACCCTGCCATATCCTTGGTCTTCCTTCTCCTTCCCTCCTCTTCTCGTCTCCTCATTTTCCAGCACCTCATGGTGGTTTCAGGTCGTTCAACAATTGGTCCCAGTCTGCTGTTACTCCATCCCCCTCAACCCCAGTCCCAGCTCTCTGTAGTGTTTCCAGTTCGTCTATCCCCCATCTACGGGCGTCTGCCTGCCACAACATTACTGCTGGTCCTTGTGGGTGTTTCCACGCAATGGCCATGTGGCGTTTGGATAATATCAGTAGGAATCGTACCATCCTATTCCGTATTTTGTGTCTCCTTCCCCCTGGAAGGATCCCCCAAATGCATATTCTCGGGTTGCCCTCCAGTTTGGTTCCCAGTAACTCGTTCACCCCTCTGATGACCTTTTCCCAGTATATTGCTATAACTCTACAGTCCCATATCATATGCTAGAATCCTGGTGAGGCTCTGCTGCACCTAGGGCATTCGTCTGCCAGTGCTTTATTCATAGCCCGTAATCTGGTTGGGGTCACATATGTTCTATGCATAATAAGTGCCCAGATGCCCGTGGGCTTGGAGCGCTATACAAATAAAATAAATACAAGTACAATGTTAAATTGGACCAATTGGAATCGGGCGTTCTGTGGCGCCTTCTGGACCTGTTCCCATATTCTTACCCACTCCTTCTCCGGTATCTGATACCTCATGTACACAAAGCGATATTTTTTGATACAAACTTGACTGGACAGTCCCTTTTATCACTGGGTATTAATTGTATTTTCGCTGTGTTGTAACTAACCAACGATCCACGACATTTCGGAGATAAGACTGCCATTCCGTCCACGTTAAATTTGGACAAGGTTTATAATTTGCTTGTTATTCCAATCTGTTTGGATCCCTTCTGGTGCATTAGAGGTGTGGGGCTGATTGATGGTTTAGAAACCGATATTCATCCCCTGCAACACTGGTACCCCAGAAGTTGATTCGTCACATTGTGCATTTGCCATATGCAAAGATTTAATTATCAAGCAAGCATTAAGAACCTCCTAAGGATGTAATGATTTAGGGGTGGCCGAAAATGACTGCTGGCAAAGTGACATTTGTCACCTATTCAGTTTCACTGGCAAAGCAGTTTTTTCCTTGTTCTGCCACATGCTTGCCGATTTTCCTTTTTCTCTGAAAATCAAAACAATGAAATGTAAGGCATGAACACATCTGAAATTTCATTTTTAACAAACATTTTTTTTTTAAATGGCTCATTTTG
The DNA here is from genome assembly GCF_040938575.1 of Ambystoma mexicanum. Lineage (NCBI taxonomy): Eukaryota > Metazoa > Chordata > Amphibia > Caudata > Ambystomatidae > Ambystoma > Ambystoma mexicanum. The sequence goes on along the minus strand of NC_090927.1, from coordinate 1,235,748,621 downwards.
CTCCACAGGTGAAATTGGCAGAGCAGGCGAATTTTTCCCAGAATTCATCAATTATCCAACAAACCAAATGTTTCCATTTCACTCACCCGTAATAATGAATGGTATCAGAGCAGATTCATCGTAGAAGGAACAGTCGTGGGGTGGCATGCAAATGTTTATAAATTATAGTGTTTGTTCTGATAGTCATTGAGTTTAGAAAGGCTAAGATAGTGGTTGTCTCAGCCTATAAGAGTGGCAGAAATACAGTGTTGACATGTTTGTATGGTTTTATTGTTGACATCTGTTTTAAATACTAATTAGGTATAGCCTACTACGTGTGTGAAATAGGAATACATCTAATAAACCCAGAGATTCTGAAATGAAATAATGTGAATAAAAAATGTCATGTATCCCCCACATTTTGAAAATCTGAAGTTGTATATGCCCATCCTATTTGATTAAAAATGTGTCATTTAAATCTGATGTAACTTTGTTACTAACCTCACATTTGTTGAAAATAAGAATGTTTCTATAATACAGTTTTATGCAGTTGTTGAATATTCGATGTAAGAAATCCATCAAATGGATGTGTTTGTGAACAGAGATTTCTTTCTGATCCTTAGTGCATTGCTTAGTAATCTTACCTTTTTTTGAGAATATAATTCTTATAATTCTTATAATTCAATGTTTGTTGATATACTTTCAATCTATGATATTTAATAGAAAAAATGTCAATCTATATTTAATAGAAAAAAGTATCTGTTCAGCAAATAATACTAAGTTTTTAAGATTTGTAACTTCATTATTTATGTCATGTTTGGTGTGTTTTTCTGATTGTTTTTATTTGACCCCTTTTATTAGCTGAGACACCAGTACACTATCCCTATGGCTATCTTGCACCTCGACCTAGGCGTGCCAGAATTATTCTTTTCCTACAAACACACTTGAATTAGAGTACAGGCCCTCTTTTGTGGTGAAGTGAAGATACACTTTTTTTTTGGCATGGCCCCCTTTAAAGGAATGGTTCGGTCAAAATTTTGTATTGCCCCTACGGGTCGGCCATTTGTTTTTAAGTCTAAGTCGCTCGATTTTAGAAAAATTTCCTATGGACCTTACCCGAGTTTTCGTCCATTAAACGCACGCGAAAACAGGCATCAGGCAGCTGCCATTTTGTGATAATCCTATCATTTCCCCCATCGCCCTGGCTGACCTGCTTTTGCGGCACTAAATCATATTCCCCGACCCTGAGCCTGACATTATCAAAACATTCATATTCCCCGCCTCTCTCCGTGACGTTTCTGTGCTGCGTAGGCAAACGCGCCCAGTCGTCTTCTACGCGACTTTACACAGAACCCGGAAACCAACACAGATCAACTCGCAACACAGCGCGCCACAATTCGGAATATGAAACTGTACTTTAAAATCAAACAGCAACACGGTACATTTGGTAAAGTACATTTATTTGACATTAAATGTTTATAGAATATTCAGCAATTGCCATATGAACTCCGAAAGCCATTTATTTTCTTTTATCTCTATCCGCAAATCCGTAAAAGTTTATCGTGAGTCACACGCTGTTCCTTTATGGTACAGAGGATGTTGGTTTTCGTTAAAAGAAGCACTTTTGTCGTACGTTGAACCGCAAAGCTGTTCCATCAAGTAGGCACTAGGCCAGCGTAGAGGTTGATATGTTGCTTCTAGCCGCTAGTACCGCATAAGGGCATATGGGCCCTTGGCGATCGTCCCATAAAATCATCAGGATTGTGCAGTTGTTTACATTAAGCTGCAGCTGCCGGTTCAAAAAAACATCTGCCGGTTTCTGAAACTGGTGGCAGTAATATACCTGTTTTGAAAACATAAAATTTATAATTAGTCTCAGGCAATCTTTATTAATATTATTCATTTTATTTATTATGGCCGAGCTGAATCTATTTGCTTTCAAGGATAGTGCAATGGAGTATATTCACCTCTAAAATTAATGCGAAAACTAACGAAATAAATTGAGGTTAGTACACAATGAGAAACGACGTTTTGTCTAAATGCGTGTGGAATGTGGACCTGCATGCCCATGTGCCCGCTACAAGGACGATCCCACAAACTTTTTCCAAGCACTTCATTCATTAATTTATTCATGCATCCATTCATTAATTCTTCATTCCGGTATAAAAGAGTCTAAAGAGTTACTTACATTATATTTGCAATTTCCATTGTGACTCTGCGTAATGCAGTCCGTAAATCCCACTGTGCTCTTGACAACGATTTTTCGTATACTGAACTAACATGAAACTTGGTCTAGTTTCAGAATTTTCTGCCTTATCGTCTCTTACGTTATTGCACCCCCCCCCTTCAAATTAAGTTCTTTCGGCATGGTTCCTGTCTCTCAAGGTCAAAAAACAATAGAACCTTATACTGCCAGTGCGAGTTGTGGGCCTCTTCAGGGCGCGAGCTGAAAATCAAAGCCGCTGACCTTCACTAGAAATGAGCATACATTCTTTCTTTGCAACATCCCGTAGTAAAGCCATCTGTGAGAACTTGAATTCTCGAATCCATCTATGTAGTGTGCCTCAATGTGCAAATGCGAATTGGCTTCTCTCCCATCTGCAACGGCTCGCTTGGCGCGTTCTAAGGCCCCCAATTTTGTCCTCGTTGTCTGCGAGCTTTGAAGCCTCAAAGAACCATAACTATTGAGACTTTTAATTTTTTGGGGAAGGTCAGGGAAAGTATAAAGTACCCGAGGAGTTGAGTTGAAAGTGAGATTTATTGTTTGTTTTATTATTTGCAATACGCAAGCCTCCCCTCGGTTAACAGTGCGCAGCATTTACAAGAGATTGCGAAAATTAGTTAATTCAACAAAAATATATACATACACATATAGACAAGGTCAGCAATATTAGGTGAATAGAGAGAGAATTCAAAGATGACACCCAGGTTGTTCGGCACCCAGGATGGTGAAGGTAGGGGTTAGGGTTAGCGTACTTTGTATGCACACTGTACAATAACATTTATTTACAAAAAGACAATCGTATTACAATTATTTAAACCGGGATTTGTACTTCACAACCAGCTCTCCTTTGGGTGGACATGGCACAGTGGCAATGTTGGGTGGCAATGGATCAGTGCTCTGCACAGAAACGTTCAAAATTCCATATCTGTGCTTCTCTAATACCACAACAATAAGGCTTTGACAAAGTCGAACTCCATTTCCTCATAGACTGGTTTGATCACCCATTGCTTACTTCTTTTTGAAAAGGCCTTAGTGTAGCGAGGCATCCTTACATTACCCTTAGTCCTACATTGTTCACGGCCGAGATTCTCGTTATGGGCCAAGACCGCTAGTAGAGTCCTATGTCTCATGCCCTGTATGCTGAAATGCAAGTGCTTTGGCCTGTACTTTAGGCACATATTGTGGAACACCTCCAAACCTCCTGTGTGACAGAATTCTGTCAGTCCCCTCAAATCTCTTGATAGAGTTTTATCGAAAACAATCTTCTCAATGGCTTTGTGTGTCGGTGAAGATGGATTCAACCACTCCTTCTTCCGTGCCTCCACTGGGGACAAAGGGCTATGTTCACATTGGTGGGAATGTAGGTTTTCTGACCAGCGGTGCATGCTGGTACAGTGGTGCATCAGTGACTGCCATTTTTCAAGTAGTATTTCCACTGACCCTTCACAAGTTTTGGAGCTCCACCAAAGATGGTTGCTGATAGACTGGGACCACTCTGAAAAACTTTCCAAACCTTATTTTTCCCCTGCAGCCGAGATTTAGCAAGATGTCATACGTCAAATTGATGTTTAATATGTGGGAACTGCTCTCTCATTGTCTTGGCAATTGAAACGTGTCTGTCCGTGGCTGAGGTCGATGTGCATTCCCCTCGATTGCAGATATTCCACTGATTTTATAAATCCTAGTTTCTCCATGGCCATTGAGGATGTACATTGTGTTACCTGCACGACCACCGAACTCACAATTTTCTTACTATCCATGTCCTGAAAGTGGTAGGTGCAGTACTTGGCAGAAAATCCAGGGCTGTCGCACTGTCCATCGCCGGCTAGCCTGAATCGTTTGCCTTCGAATGTACTTGCTAGAGACAATTGTTCAATTTTCCAAGCATCACTAATGGCCGGAAAAAGATAATCATGTTGGTATTTGTAGTACTGCGTTTTTGAAATGAAATGGAGTCCCACAAATTGAAAGAAAGACTCTAACTTTCTAAAACTGGAGCCACTAAAAAGTAATGCAGCTGCACATAGTAGATTGCCTGCTGGCAGTTTCCCCAGCATCGGTTGTGTAGACCATGAAAACGTATGATGTAATGTACAGGCGGCATGTATTGTGACGTTACTGCCTTGTTTTTGACGAGTCACATGAATCAATGGCTTCCCACATACTTTCCCTCTGATGGAATGCCCACATTTCAGCATACTTATAATATCCATCAAAAAATTGTCGAATACTATGTATTTACCCTCTTTCATTAGACTGTCATCCTGCGTCAAAGTTGTTTCGGCCTGTGACGTTGAGGACATATCACCACATTTTAAAGAAATATCGCTATCAAGTTCTGAAGCGTCGGTGAATGCTGCTGCTGGTTCATTCACTGTCATTTCAACATCTGCTACTTCAACATTGATGGGAGAACACAACAATGTCGACAGCTTTTTTGGTACCAATTTTTTGGCTGGTGTAGATTGTGTGAATTGATCTGCGACTACTTCAGATCTATCTTCAATACATCCAGTATCATCTTGTTGCGGTGGTGCAGTCCTACTGTAGCAATGGTCCAATATAACTTTGCCGGATTCTCCGGACACATTCATTTCATTTTCTGTACATTGGACATGAGCATCCCGAGTCTCAACACGCCGCGTCTGAATTAATAGTTCCTCCATAGCCTCCATAGTGTAAATGGTCTGGCAAGCAACATCTCTCATTCGCTTCACTGTCTGTGTATGTATAGTTCGTAGACCCACGGGTAACTAGAGGACAGATTGGAAAAGGGATGTTCAGTTTAAACACAAGATAAAGTATAGTACAATTGACTGGAAAAAAACATAAAATAGTCCCCAGCACAAAAAAATGTCTAAAGTTATGAACTGTTTGTAACTAACCTTATTTTTGTTTCTTTTCTTTGCAACTTTTTTGACTCGACCTTCAACATCTGCACGCTGTTGCTCCGATACGTATCCGCATGTCTCCCCTTCCTCTTGCGCTGCAACGACTATATTTTCTGTATCCGCATAGACAGCACGGAATGAGGCTCCATCGACTCCCTGAAACATAGTATTTTCATTACTGTGTATCAAAATATTGTTAGCATAAAACACATGTGAGGACGAACACACATGTACATCTCAAAAGCCAAACACGATTTAAACATTGTGTGGAACAATCAAACGACAAGTATTCGAGCTCTGATGACCTAGTTCGATGGAGCTGTCAGTATCCATACCTCTGGCTCTGCATGGACTGCCACGAATGATTGAATTGAAGAGGAGGCATCAGCAAATCCCTGAAACACATTACTTGCGTTTTCAATATTGTAAACATAACACACACTTGGGGTCGACGGCACAGGTACATATAAAGAGATAACCACAAATGTTGCATTGTCTAAAAGAATCAAGGAATATTTAAATATGATCAGATTTAATCGACTTATTTCTCCGAGTTCTTTACATCTGCATCATCTAAATGGGATCTTGTGATTGTAGTGGAAGCTCCATTGTCTCCCTGAAACACAGTACTTGCGTTAATAGGGAAGAAAGTATAGCAAATGGAATCACGTTATATGATCACGCTCGATGGAGCTGTCGGTATCCATACCTCGTGCTGCTGAAGAATATCTAGGGCTGTTGTCAATGTGGTGCGCACTTCCGAAAGCTGTTGCGCCGATGGTCCCGCTTCCCCTGGAATTACTTGAATGTCAGGCTCTGCATCAAGTGTGTGGGTTGACGCTTCAACAACTGCCTGAAACATAGTATTTGCATTAGTAATGATTACAATATTGTAAACACAGCACACACTTGGGGTCGACCGCACAGGTACATATCAATGGCTAACCACGAATGAAACATGGTGTAGAACAATCAAACGACAAGTGTTCCAGTCCTGATGATCACGGTCGATGGAGCTGTCAGTATCCATACCTCGTGCTGCAAAAGAACATCTAGGGCTGTTGTCAATGTGGTGGACGCTTCAGCATCTCCCTGAAACACTGTACTTGCATTAGTATGGATAACACTAATTATAACTGAAAACAAACAACAGGGGACGACAACTAAGGTGTGTATCAATTGGAAAGCACTAACCAAACAATTGGTAAAATAATCACACGATACATGAAAATGATTACTTGACATGCATAAAACAAGTCTGTAGCGGAATAGCCAAGAATGATTACCTGATACGCGGGAGAAGTGGTTGATAACTGCGAGCATGTCACGGAAGTAGAATGTTCTTGCTTCAGATTCAAGGGGTAGTCAAGAAGTTGTAAAGGTAAATTATTGTTTGATAATGAAATGCCCATATTTAAAATTGCCATGTTAGGAGACAGAATACTTGAGTAATGCGCAATATAGCACAGTTCCCTGTGCCCATATATAGATTTTGTTTGTGGGTTATGAAATCTAAAAATAATATATTGATAAATGTCATTATTCAAAAAGCTATACACTCATATCAATGTCGAAAGTATTAAAAATTGGAGACAACACCTAAAATATCAATGAATCCATTCGGCTACCTACACACTACCGCAAGGCCTAAAGCTAAAAACGGCGTTTGACTCACCAGTGGCAGAATGTGGACGAATAGAGTGGGAATAGCGTTTGCGAGCAATTTTCGTGTCGATCGCCGTTTATTCTTCTTTGTTACCCAAGATGTGGTGTACATGTTCGAGGGAAAGTGCCGGCTGCAGATGCAGTATCGATCACCCCTCTTGTCCTCAAAGACTTGTTGGACTCTACTTTCCAGCTCATCCAGTGGATATCCGCAATGTCTGACCCATTCTCTTATTCGATCAACAGTTTTCGGGAATACATGCATTGTAGTGCCTTCAGATTTAGCATGGGTCTTCGAAGGGCAACCGCTAATTGAACAGGCAGGCATTGTAGAAAATTCTGAAAAGTAAATATCAAGATTATTATAAAACCTTGATGAATAAAAATGTCATAAAAAAGTAAATGAACCATACCATGCTCAATGCAAGGTTTGTTTTGGTCGCCAGAACTATACCAATTCATCATGTGCGGCTTAGTATTTGCATAAGTTACAGACATTTGTTAAATTATGTGACTAAGCTCTGAACATGTGACTCGTCCCTTGGATGTTCTGTCTTGCACGAAAAGGAAACATGCTTACATTATAGACTGGACCCCCGAAGGATGCAATTCGATGACAATTGACACAGATGAAAATAAATAGATCTATTGATAGCATAACAATTGAAACTCAAGTCAATAGCAATGAGACCAATGACCATAGCTCTATTGGGTACTGTAATCGCAAATAGATAGAAATTAAAAAATGACCGAAATATGACTAGGATACATGGCCTTACCTTGACCAACAAACAGTTGGATTCAGCAGGCCGAGCAGTATGTTGCCGGAGAACAGGTAGATGGCCACAGGTAGCACACTGACGAGTTTGCTCGAAGCGGTCACAGATAGCACGACGACGAGCAGATTAGCATAGATCTCAGTGCTTCTCAGGTAGAAGGTTCAGGAGTTGACTTGCAAAGCACAAAGATGTTCTCATGAGACATATCAAGTGGTTTATAAAGTATTAGAAACAGAGGTGTGTTTGTGAATGAATGACGTGTGTATGTCGTGGTATTATGTTTATTGCAGGGGGGCTGCCTGCCTCAGGGGATTCCTGCCTGGAGACACGGGGTCTGAGGAGGCCATTTGAGCGATGGCCCCTGGGCATGGGATACCTTTTGAAGTGTACATGCTGTTTGGCACCTTGGCCGTTTGCGCCCCTGACAGCCCCCCATGCCAGCGCTCATCCCCGGGTGCGAACCGCCTTTGATAGAGGGGGTGGGATGGATGGGCCTGAGGCGTGCAGATAAGGCACAGGAAGACTGCTGAATGGAGACACACTTATGTTTATTGCAGGGGGGCGGCCTGCCTCAGGGGAGGCCTGCCTGGAGACACGGAGTCTGAGGAGGCCATGTGAGCGATGGCCCCTGGGCGTGGGATACCTTTTGAAGTGTACATGCTGTTTGGCACCTTGGCCGTTTGCGCCCCTGACAGCCCCTCATGCCAGCGCTCATCCCCAGGTGCGAACCGCCTTTGATAGAGGGGGTGGGATGGATGGGCCTGGGGCGTGCAGGCAAGTGTGTGGGAGCAAGGTGCCATCAGGCCCCTCTCATCCTTTACTTCTCCGTAGAAACTCGTACCAAGTGCCTCCAGTAGTGGGTTTGCCCCTTGCCCTTATGTGATGTTAACTTTGGATGACATTCGCGTAGAAGGGAACACTGAGCAGGACACGGGGCATCCATTTTTGTACCCCCTTTCCACTCCATCTTGGTGACCAGGCCTCACTGCGATAGTACAGCGCGCAGAGCACATGGCCCACACCCTCGTTCCCACTCTGACTGGAAAACTCCAGAGGTGTTTGCAACAGCTAATAAATGTAACACATCACTCTCCCTCTGAGATCACGGTCCTGCATGTGAACCAGCCTGAACCAAGCACATAGCTCGTTCATCTCCACAATCGTGTCCTTGCCCACGCACCCTCGCCAGTGGAAACTTACTGCCATTCTGACCCTGTGTCCCTGCAAGGTATTCTCTTCATGTGCCAGACCACTGACCACGCCATGATGCCCACCTAGCAGATCCCCAACTAACATTAGACCCCTACTGCAGTATATCGTTGCCTATCAATAACAAATGCCACATACCGGAGATTCTTGTGAGCACAGACCCACACTTCAAACAGTGTATTATAGTGGTCAAGACCATTGACCTGAGGCCTGTATAATCCAATGTAAATTGATAGTATAGATATATGTGTGACTTTTATAGAGACATAACCGACTGAAAGACTTTGAACAAGTGTTATTTAGTGCATGCATTATTGATATGTTAGCTTAGATAGTGACCACCCTGCTTGACAGTGACTTGATCTTCACCCATTCAGAGCACAGATGTCTGACGTCCATCCTTGAATGGAGACACACTTGATTCATTTCAAAAATCGAAACAACCGTTGTTAAAATATATGTGGTATTTTATTTTGTATCTTATTTAAATACAAGACTTTAAACATTGTACAGGTCAGGTTGCAGCACAGCGAGAGAAAAACCCCTGTACTGACCGCTGTCGCTCGGGAACGTTTCTTTTATGGCATGAATGGCACAGGCGGGTATCACTCTTCGAACACGGTGTCCAAGCGTCCCGTGAAGCCACCATGTAAAGGAACGATAGGCCACCAGCATGTACCACCTGTGAAAAGGAATGAAACAAACTGTTTTTAAATTACCAAGATAAGTTTAATAAACGTTTGTTGTCAATGACAATTCTTGTAACTAATGGCATTCTGCTCGGACAAATGCTATCTAGACACTGCACACTATTGAACGACTTTCATGCGTTACAATGATATGTATATGTAATTTTGGATATAGTAGAAGACCATGAAATAGGAGCGGCATGACAAGCAGAGTATACTTACTCGTTACTCGGATTACGAGGACGAACAGTTGCGCGAAGTTCGTGCATAAGCACCATCATTATCCTCAACACGGATTGTGTGAGGCAGGCTGCCCTGAAGTCTGGCAGCTCGGTGATGCATTGCGGTCGTGGCTCGCCTTCCGAAATGTAGGCCACGCATCCCGAGTTTTCACAGCAGCAGCAGTTCTCGTCCTCGGTTGGCATTAGCTCGCACCGATTGCATGTGCACCACGTGGAAACACCGTCCATGCGACTAGGTCCAGGCTCTTCAGCTGTTGAATCGTCCTCCCAACTGCCGTCGGAAGACCCATCGTTTTCGCGTGTTTCCCTTTCCAGTAGTTCCTCCTCGGTATACTCGGGCTCGTACATGTATGGCATTATTGTAGCCATTGTGTGTTAAACAAACTAAAATAATTTATAGCGGTGGTACTGGTATCTGTTCACACGGGCTACAAGCAACGAAGGTAGCTGACCAGAGCACAGAAACAAGTCACAGAATACTCAAAGTAACACAGAGAGAGGAATGGAATCGAAAATCTGCTGCTGTGTGTTGTGAAACGGTCTGTTTATACTTATTGAGGAAAGAGGCGTCCTGCCATTTCCATGGCGACACGTCATTAGCTGAAGCGCAGCGAATGTTGACACGAGATGTGCTTTGGCGTTGTAAAATGGGCAGTACGCGTCTGCTGATGACAGGCTCAGGGGCGGGGGATATGATTTTGTCCCACAAAAGCAGGTCAGCCAGGGCGATGGGGGAAATGATAGGATTATCACAAAATGGCAGCTCCCTGATGCCTGTTTTCGCGTGCGTTTAATGGACGAAAACTCGGGTATGGTCCATAGGAAATTTTTCTAAAATCGAGCGACTTAGGCTTAAAACACATGGCCGACCCGCAGGGGCAATAAAAATGTTTGACCGAACCATTCCTTTAAGGGGTTTGCAATTGCATTAAAACCTTTCGGAACACAATTAATTTGTTGCAACATGGACTTCCAGACTAGACACTTTACTAGCAGCTGTAGAAAAGGAGATAGATATGCTTGGAAATCGTTCACAAAGCCTTTCAAAGCTCATTGCACTGTAACCTGTAGAAACGCAAATGATTTTGATCCAAAAACTGATGGTAGACTAGACACTTTTCCAGCAGCAGGAGAAATTAGGATTTTGCATAGTAGTTACACTTGAAAACCGGCACTGCACCAAAAGCTGTCAAAAGAAAACACAAAATGTAATCTGTTTAAAAAATGATTCCACGGCGAGGCACCTTCCACGCATGTTATCTAACGTGACATTTGTAAATCCCTTAACTGGACCTGCATTTGCATTACACAATCAAGGTGCATTGCAGAACATGGGTAAGGAATCGCAAATGAGCATGTCCCACTCAGTCAATCTAGTGTGCTGCACATAGTCGGGTTTTGTCAGTTCAAATTGTGTCTATTTATCCCCGTGCAGCTTTGGGCTTTGCAGAATGGAGACATGTATTTTTGCCATTCAAACTATTCCCAAACCCCTTTTTTCCTTTAAGTGATTAGGAACAAATCCCAGAGTGAGCACACCGACTTCTATGTATTTGATAGCAAAGCAGTGGCTAGTTCTCAGATTGATAAGGCTGATGCAGCAAAGAGATGTGGGTAATGACATCACAGGAAATGAAGTCGCATACAGAGGGAGTGACATCCGTCATTAAGGATAGATGGATTCATAGAAAGTTACATCACAAGGACGGACCATGTGTTTGCCAAGAGACAAATTACTGCGATATGTAATAAATATATCATGCATAATTTTTCCAGCATGCCGAGGAGACACCAGCCGCAAGTGAATAGGATTAGCCTGATCTTAAAGCTAACTTTGCATTTAGAAAGCGCATTGCGCCCGTAGCACACAGTCCTTTGCCTGCCCAGGCCCACTTCTCCCACTGCCGCCCTCATAGTGCTGGGTTGGCTCCCAGGAGGGTCCCGGAACACTGAAGAGGATTGGAGAGCGTATTCCATTGTTCCAGCCTGAGTGGAGACACCAGCCGCAAGTGAGTAGGATTAGCCTGATCTTAAAGCGTCTTATTAGTACTTTCCCCGATAGTGTCCCAAATGTAGGTTTTGCTGCCTGTTATTTCGCCACTGCTTGCACTTTGCCACCACTTGCGTTTTACTCCTGAGTGTCCCAAAGGTAGGTTTTATTTTTCGACTACTTGCATTTCACTCCCCCCTGAGTATTCCAAAGATAGATTTTGCTACTTTATTACCAGACCACCATTTATATTTTTGCACACTTGCATTTTGCCCCTCAGAGTGGTCCAAATGTAGGTTTTTCTGCCGGTTATCTTGCCACTGCTTGTATTTTGCCACTGCTTGTATTTTGCCACTACTTGCATTTTGCCACTACTTGCATTTTGCCCCAGAGTGTCCCAAAGGCAGATTTTGCCACTTTATCACACCACTATTTATGTTTTAGCACACTTGCATATGCTTTTGATCTCGCTGCTGTTGGTACTTGGCCACACTTGTAATGCCTGACTAGGTTTCCCAGTTAGATCGCTCGTTTGAAACTTCCCACTGTTTTTTTTATTTCACCATTTTGCTTTTCCCATACAAAGTTTCCCACTCTAGATTGCTGATTTGAATCATGCCACGGATTGTGTTCTGTCTGTCAGGATCGCCTGTGTGGGCTTGCCCTCGTAGTGTAGCCGATGAATTCTACCCTACAATATAACCCTGTGTGTGATTACAATGAAACCAACACCAGGGATCCATTGTTTGGAAGAATGGACCCAAACGCGTGGCAGAAGACTCCCTAAACCGGAAAGGAAAAGATTGGTTAACAACAATCTTACTTCTTTCCTAAGCAAAAAATGTAACAACTAAATAAATCGAATACCTTAATGTGGATACTCAAAGACCGCAAGGGAAGAAGCTTGAAAACAGTATCACAGAATGTGAGCCCTGGAACTCTGATTCTAAGTACAAGAGGAACACAATGGAAAAACTTCTAAATACTCACAAATGACCAAAGCATGAAGGAAAAGAAAAACAGGACAGACACTTCTTACCATAGGTGGTTCAGGAGACCAAATAGAGGCAGGACAAGTGCTCCAAAATAAGACTGTAGGGTACAACAGGCCTGGGACTATTCCCGACGGCACGCGAACGCCTAGGGAGAGGAACTCCCACAAGTACACCCGACGAAACGAGGACACTACCCCCTTTCTTCACAGGGTACAAATGGCAGTCTCTAGTCCGTACTGAAGAAAGGCGAGGAGGGGGCACCCACAGTCTTATGCAGGAGAGCACTTGCGTTCATATGGGTCCATGGTGGTTTAGTGGTCTGGAAGTTTCCGGATCACAGCACGTGAGAAGGACAATCGGGAGGCAAAAGGCAATCCGTTAAGCAGTCCGGGTCGGCAACGTGCAAGAAGCAAACAGCGTTGAATCGGGAGGCGAAGGCAATCCGTTAAGCAGTCCGGGTCGGCAACGTGTAGGAAGCAAACAGCGTTGAAATCTGGAGGCAAAGGCAATCCGTTAAGCAGTCCGGGTCGGCAACGTGCAGGAAGCAAACAGCGTTGAAATCGTGAGGCGAAGGCAATCCACTAATCAGTCCAGGTGAGAACAGGGATCAGGGAGGGCGACGAAGAGGTAGGTCTGAAGCGGGAATAGACACACAGGTAGTGGGAACAAGGCACAGAAGAGGAAGGGGCAAATGGTGGGTGTGGAGATGGCAAGGAATAAGTCTCTTACTAGACTTTCACACCGGCAATAATCACAAAGTAGGCAACTTGACAGCAAGAACAAAACATAGTTCGCAACTAATCAGAAGCAATGAGTGTCGGGAGGGGAGGAGTTTTATGAAGTTACGGTCACATGATTGTAAAGTGCGTCTGACGTCGGATGCATCGGCGTCTCACACTCAATTTCCATGGCAACCGCCACCGGGAAGAGAAAGAGGTGTACTTTCGTATTGGCCGGGGTCTGCAAGATGTTCCTTTCACCCTAAAAGGGGTTTTATGTGTTGGCGTCTGTGAGCGCGCGTGTGTACTTCGTACCCTGGAACGTCCATACTGTCTCTGACAATACGGAGACGGAATCGACCTCCCTTGATTCCTGACACTGCCACACTTGGCTTGATTAGGGCTCATAATCTAGATTGCTACTTTGGGCTCCTACTGTTTATACTTCGTCACCTTTTGCTTCTTGCCATAAAAAGTTTCCCAGTTATGCTGTTGCTTTGAATCTCGCCACTAGTTGTGCCTCGCCACCTTCAATTCTGTTGTGAAATGTCCAACTTTGAATTTACTGCCGTAAGATCCTACCACTCTAAAATTGACTGCTTTCAGTTGCCTCACCTTGAATTCTTGTTCTTGAGGTTTTTCTACACCTGTCTCACTTAATTTACCACTGTGCTTGTCTTCCCCTCTTTTTGAATGTTTCCACCGTGAGCTCTGTCACCGCAAAATCTGCCAGTGTGAGGTCAGACTCAACCCTAAAGGTGACAAGGCAGGGCAAGGCCACCTGGAACTTCACAGTTGTGAGATTTAACAATACACCTCCTAGGGTTCGCCACTGCTGAACCTCATCCCTCTGCCACCCAACCTTTGGACTCCAAGACTTTGAACCTCCCAACACAAATTCTGGAAGCCTTCGACCTACTGCCTCGAACACTACCAATGTAAAACTGGGGTTACCAAGCTCCACAAGGATCTGAGACCAAGATACAACCACCAGAGAGAGGCCTTTGTCACTGTGAACCCGACACCACTACAAGGCCCCAAAAAAGGGAGCTCATACCAACATTAAACCAATCGCCAATACAAGGCACCATCACTATGGGACTCACGGTCAGGAACCCTAACATAGTAAGGATTTATCACTCTGAGACCCATACCATTGGGAGGACTCCCCATCACAAGCTCCTAGCGCTAAGAAGCCGCCATCACAGGAGAACCAAACTGAAAAACCTTGGACAAGGGATAATATTGCAACTAGGATACTCTTACCTAAGGTAACTTCCACATGGGATAGCTCCACCTCTGGGTTAGTTCAACCTCTGGGACTTGTGAGGCGTCAGAAATGTGAGGCGGACAACTTGATAAAGGTTTTTCACAAGAAGCCATTTTATTAACTTAAGTGTGTGATAAACACTTCGCTTTCCTTAACGTAAAGTGGGTTTCCCTGTCTATGAAACTAAGACCAAAGGAAAACACTATAATGAACAAGGATATCTTTCTCTCACATTTATACATACAACATATTCATTTCCGATATGCATATGATATGATATATTTTATTTATATTGCGCTCATACACAGGTGTTCAACAAAATTATAATTAGAACCACAAGCCCTGAGGACCAAAGGGCTGAGGACTTCACTGTTTGGCTGTGGGGAGTGTCTCCATCAGGAAGAGAGGAGAAGTAGAGACTGAGGTGCGTGTGCCTGTACCTTTAATAACTGATCAAGTCACCTGACCCAGGTCACCTGGTACAAAAGGCCGCCTCTGCCGCCCTTGCGGCGCTAAGCCCTGAGGACCAAAGGGCTGAGGACTTCACTGTTTGGCTGTGGGGAGTGTCTCCATCAGGAAGAGAGGAGAAGTAGAGACTGAGATGCGTGTGCCTGTACCTTTAATAACTGATCAAGTCACCTGACCCAGGTCACCTGGTACAAAAGGCCGCCTCTGCCGCCCTTGCGGCGCTAAGCCCTGAGGACCAAAGGGCTGAGGACTTCACTGTTTGGCTGTGGCGAGTGTCTCTATCAGGAAGAGAGGAGAAGTAGAGACTGAGGTGCGTGTGCCTGTACCTTTAATAATTGACCAAGTCACCTGACCCAGGTCACCTGGTACAAAAGGCCGCCTCTGCCGCCCTTGCAGCGCTAAGCCCTGAGGACCAAAGGGCTGAGGACTTCACTGTTTGGCTGTTTGGTGAGTGGCGCATGGCGTTTGCCAAATGATGGATCCAGCCAATCTTATTTCAAGGACCAGAGCCCAAGTAAAGCGCATGGCCAATCTCCCTGCAAAACGAGCGTGACAACAACAGGTGAGCCAATATTGTTCATGCGGATCAGTGACTGAAAACACAGGAATATCCGGAGATCCAACAGTGGTGACGGTAGAAGATGTTTTTGAACCTTTGAGATTAGAGGAGTGCTCCTCTCTTACCTGTGATGCATTAGTGCCTCCTGTTCATCCAGAAACACCCCGTGCCACTGCCTCGTTGCTCCCCCCATTCTCCCAATATCACTCAGCCAGCTGAGGACATGATTCAGTCTCCGACGACAAGCTCAACAAGTACGACAAGTATAATTAATAAGGCTGCCAACGACATTGATCACGACTTACCGGCTGGCGAGGCCTCTGTGCCTTGGTCGTCATGTGGGGGCGGGGGGGCAATGTTGGTGGCCGCGGTGCTGGGTTGCAGGGAGGCTGCTGTGGAGCGGGCACAGGAAACTGCGATACTGACCGCGGCCGCTACTGATGACACTGGTGGGCGGGGTCAGGATGTAAATGCGGCGTCCGTGAGCGAGTATGGCGTTGCCTCTGAAGCCTCCGAAGCCGTGCAGCGCCAGTTGGACTTGGCTGAGGCGCGTCTAATCAGCCGATCGCTTGCCCACTCTGAGACGGCGTGGCGGCTGAAAGCGATGTCTCGTGGAAAATGCCACAATGGATCTGAAGACAACTTAGAAGTAAGTGCAATCCTTGATTCTCCCAGGGCCGCAAACTCGCACTCGAACGGAATGTTAAGTGTTGATCAACGCGAGGCTTCTGCCTCCATACAGAAAACCTCCACCCCTACCCTTGATGCAAACTTAATGGATCTTCATCTTAAAGCATCCATTTCTAACACAGCATTACAAAGTGAATGCGAGCAGAGGGATGTAGTGGAAGGCACATCCTATATCGACAAAAGAAATTCTTTGGAGGTGGTGTCTTCTGTACTACAAAATCTGATCAACCGAAACAAATCCCGCTCATGTAAACGGATAGCCGTATCCACCCCAGTTCAGGACTTGATACATAAAGCCCCCCCAGAAAAGGCACTGTACTAATGTCACTGATGTAAATCCAGATATATGGGGATCCGGCAACTACAAAAGACTCAAGTCACGAGAGATTGTGTCTTCTGACGGTTCAGTACAGTCACAAGTGGGAAATGTGGCTGACTCCCAGAAAAGATTGCCTGCCCATCATAATGTAGGGCGTGATCTTAGGATGAGAAGCCAAATTCAATTAAGTCAATCTTCATATTGTGAGGACTCGTCAGATGACCCTACTACAAGGGACTCTTCGCTTGTCGAACATCCATTTCCAAAAATTAGGAGAGAACGGGCTCGGTTTGCACGAGCTGCACGTGAGCCACAGGGGAAAGCTGGAGGTGGGTGGCCAGCCCCTTGCATACACGTGCCCTCAAATGACCTCCTAATAGCCCTAACGTCTGCAATGGCAATATCTCTGACACCTTTCACTAAGTTGTACGAAACACTAAATGAAAATGTGAAGGATGTCACGACTTTATTGGTTATGATGAACACAAAATTGATGCACCTAGAAGTAATGCGTGGTGCACAAAGGACCAAACAAGAAGAGGTGAATCAAAATATACTGGCGGGCATAGAATCAGCTAACGATGCTAAACGGAATGACATGATTGATAAAAAATGTTTGCAGAGGTTGGAAGGAAGCACTGTCTCTTTTTCGCAAATCACACAGAGAACAAAGGGATGAGGAGCTGGGCAATGTTGGCAACATGAAAGACTTGGTAACGAAAGAGCAGTCTTCTCTCTTACAAGTTCCATCCAACACTGCTAAGTCAACCATGAAGACTGATTGCCAAATGCAGCCATTTCAAATCGTGAACCAGACTCCCCAGCCCATCATGCTATCCGAAAGTCTTGTAACAGAAGTGATTGACTAATCCAAGGTAGGGCCTAAGGTCGCCTCTCCTTTGGCAGTAATCGAGGTGGAAAATTTGAAGAACCTCAGTGAGACACAGAGTAAAAGTGATTGACATCCCAACTTACTCGAAATGTCATTTAATACAGCATTTCTGCAAGCTAAAAATGCATTAAATCCAGCCTTATTGGACCCTCAAAAGGCTTCTGGCTCATTTCCTCCTTCGAAAGTAGTGGATCAGGCTTCTGGTCTGAATGAGGTGCCCGTTGTTATTACAAAGTCTGCAGGCCTATTTTCCATTTTTGGAAGTTTAGATGCTGAAGCTCAAACTAAATCAAAGGTGGACGCTAAAAAAAATCCCCCCCAAACAAAAAAGCAAAAGAGCATGCCAGCCCATAAAAAACATCAACAAAAAGGAGCCTGAAAATTCCTTTGCAACATCAATATGTTTCAATGTGTCAATAAAGCAATCACTACCAGTTTGAAATTAGCTGACACCATCAAGGAGAACAAAATGGCCCAACTAGACTCGGGGGGGGGGGAATAATACGAAAGTTGCGGAAACTCCGCTAAACAAAGAAGAATTAGCGACTCATGATGAACTAATGGAACTATCAACCCATGAATACCCTATGGAGGTGGCAGTGGAATTTGTGAAAGCCCCTCTTGAAGTTCCTTGCACTCAAAAAGTCACCCTATTGCCAACAAACTCAAAATCGATCAGTGAGCCTAAGAACTCGGTAACGGAGCCACCAAACTCCAAACTGAGTATGCTGCAAAAGATTCAAGTATCACCAACTAACACATTACGAGAGATCAGTGACAGGTTATGTGAGTTAGTTCCTCTTGTTGTAGAGGCAAGGGATGAGGGCCTAGAGCCCGGAGTTCATCACGTTACAAGCAAAATGGGAAAGACAGAGGACAAACGGGCAGACGATGCACCAGGATGTTGGTGGTCCATGCCTGCGGCTTTTGAAGGGGGTGAACTTTGCAAGAGGAAATGTAGAGCATGCGGCGGCTGTTTCGGCTGTCAAAGTATCTATGTCCCAGAAATTTGACCTCCATCAGTCAGAGACGTTGGTGCAAAATCAGAAGACTAGTAACCGTCAGGTTACAGCCCGAACCGTGGAACCGACTCCTTTGCTTAAACTAATGCTGGAGAGGCTGGAAGGCAGTGACAAACTAATCTTGAACAGAACAAATGTGTTAAGACTGCTCCATCACATACCTCGGCTGCGATCCCTTGGTTCGAAAGATTTGAAAATTGTCGAATTCCCGGACGATCTGTGTACCGATAAGATGATTCTGCACGTAAACTCTAATATAATTGCGAATGTAATCTTGGATGCAGACGAAGAGTTGTTGTCGCTAGGTTTCGATACTTACAAAGTAATGGAACCTGAAGGGCGCAAAAAAGTGGAGATGAAAGATGGACCAGGCGAAGCATGGCTTACTCAAAAGGGTAAGTCAAGGCCATTGGAGATCTCACAAAAATCTACAGTAATCGAACAAAATCAGCAGGAACAGTCTGGTCAGAACGGACCAGCACTTAAAGTTCGACAACCTGCTCTCACCCCTCAAAGTGTAGTTGCTGTTGAGCAGGACGTGATAACCAGAACAAGTCCAATGGCGAAAATTAAAATTACCATAAAAAACTGTGGCTCAGCCGACCAGTCCTCTTCCATGAAAACAAGCAGCCTTATGGAACAAGACTTTATGTGTCAGGATTGGCACTCTGTCAAGAGTGGCACAGGGTACCCAAGTATGGTTTGGGTGGCTGTGCTGAGGTAAGATAGCAGATAAGCACACACAGCAGGAAGTTCAACAAGAAAGAAGAGTAGGAAACAGTAGCTGTGAGCCAAAAGGGGCAAAAGATTCAAAGGTACAAACAAACTGGATTCCCTCTTGGGGTGTATACTGAAATGGGGAAGAGTGTTCCACGAACCTTAGGAAACTCCAGCCTTCTGCACAGATTGCTATAACAGAGGCCCACGCTGTATGCTCATAGCTGGGAACAACAAGAGTGGGTGTCTGTAACACTGAAACCGCGACAAAGGAAGGGGCAGCGGTTGCCTGCCGGAAACCAACACGCAAGCTCTGTACAAAGGGATTACATAAGACACATGAGAAGACAAGAACAGAAATATCCAGCGAAAAGGAAGTCAATGAGCAATCTAGCAGAAGGAAATGAAGGAAAGGCAGTTAGACTGAAATAGATAACCTAAGGTGGAGTACAGAGGACTCAAGGAAGAGAACACGGAGCAGCAGTCAGGAAAACAGAAGGCTGCAAAGTAGGAAGCAGGTCTGCAGTCAAGAGAGGCACTAAGTGCAGTCAAACTGTATTGGACTTCGGAGGACTGCGGAGGACTGTAGTAGGCTGAAAGGCAGGGAGCCCAGAAGAACAGGACAGAGAGGGATTAGTAGTAGGCGACAGACAGAGAGCCCAAAAGAATAGGGCCGCTAGGTAGGGAGCCCAGAGGAGCAGGGCTGTAGGCTGCGAAGAGGTGCAGGCTGCAAGGTAGGGAGCCCAGGGAACAAGGGCTTGGAGACAGCAGAAGGTTGCAAGCTGCACGGTAGGGAGCCCAGAGAACAAGGGCTATAGGCAGCCGGAGTGAGGCAGGCTGCAGGGCAGGGAACCCAGAGGACAAGGACGGTAGGCAGTCGGAGTGAGGCAGGCTGCAGGGCAGGGAGCCCAGAGGACAAGGATTGTAGGCAGCCGGAGTGAGGCAGGCTGCAAGGCGGGCAGCAGAGGACTAGGACTGTAGGCAGCCGGAGTGAAGCAGGCTGCAGAGCAGGGAGCCCAGAGGACAAGGACAGTAGGCAGCTGGAGTGAGGCAGGCTGCAGGGCAGGGAACCCAGAGGACAAGGATTGTAGGCAGCCAGAGTGAGGCAGGCTGCAAGGCGGGCTGCAGAAGATTAGGACTGTAGGCAGCCGGAGTGAGGTAGGCTGCAGGGCAGGGAACCCAGAGGACAAGGACTGTAGGTAGCCGGAGTGAGGCAGGCTGCAGGGCAAGGAGCCCAGAGGAGCAGGGCAGCAAGGAGTGAGCCCAGAGGAGCCGGGCCGCAGACTGTAGAGGGCTGCAGAGGACTGTAATAGGCTGCAAGGCAGGAAGCCCAGAGGACAAGGGCTGTAGGTAGAAGGCAGCGGAGCGTGATCGGCTGCAAGGCAGGGAGCCCGGAAAGGGCACTGGAACAAAACAGGATAATGCAGCAACAGGAACAGCATACAAAGTAAAGGGTCAAGGCAAACAGGAGCGGGGAGAACTGAAGATGCAAGACCCTGTGCTCCTGCAGGCAGCTGCTTATATACAGCCCTGCCCTGTTCTGAGGCAGGCTAATTGACAGCACCTGTAGCAGCACACCTGAAGACAATCTGCCTCCTCCCTCTCTGGTCCTGAGCAGGTGGAAGCAGCACTAGCCGCTAGGGCTTCTGGGGATTGTGGTCCCAATAACGATGAATGAGAAAAGCCAGGAATTGAGGACTGCAGCCAGGTGCATTATGGTAAATGTAGTTAATTGAATAAAATAAGAAAGAACCAAAGTTGAGCAAATGGAAATAAAAGACCAAGGCGTGAAAAGGAGTTGTTCAAGGAGTATTAGGAGGATAAATGAGTACCAAGTAGTCCATGATGGTTGCCAATGCGTGCGCCAGCGGTGCGGGCATGACAGTATGCCCCTCTCCATGCCCCTCTCCAGGCCCCCTGAAGACTGACCAACAAGAAGAGCACGTCCAAGGCCTGTCACACCGCGAGAGAGTCTTATACCAAAAAGGCACATCATGAAGCACCAAAAACTGTTTAATGCTGCAAGGTGAGAGTCTTGAAGGGAGGAGACATTACCAATGTTTCCAACATTTGAGGTATAATTCAGAAAAGACAACTTCTTAGGGACCAAAAACCCAACAGTGCGTTCATGAACTGAGGAACTGTGGAGATGTGCTGCAGACTCCATGGCATATATTGCTTTGAAAGAAGTGTTCTTCCTTAGGACTGGCAATGGTACAGTGCTGAAAGGTGGAACCAGAGATTCAGCTGAATTGGTTGCTCTAGGACGGTCGTCCAAATAGTCAGAAGCAGCAATGGCAACATGAAGATTTGCGACAGAGACTTCAGGAGTAACAAATGTTGCAGGAACACCATGAGTTGCAGGAAGATCAGGAATGGCAGTAGGAAGTTCAGATGCTGTAACAGCTGGAAGTATAGGTGTCACAGGAGCACCAGCCGACAGGGACTCAACTGAGACTGATGGCGTCGTGACTTGTAGTTTAGGTGCTGCAGAGGCACCAACAGGATCTACCAGAGCTGTAGCCTTAATAGGAGAACTTTTAACTGGCTTTGCAACAGGTACTGTCCTTGCAGGCAGAGAGGAAGGGGATGCTTCGACTGCAGTAGGAGTGATCTGAGATGAGGCATCAGTAGCAGACTCAGGAGTACTAGCAGGGGGAGCAGCAGAGATTGGGCTAGCAGATCTTCTAACAAGTAGCATGGTGGATGTAGGACCAGGAAAGGGTAAGCCTTCCGAAGGCTGGCCTGCAAAGCCTTGTGTGCCCAAGTTGATACATGGATCTGGGGTATTGACAGTAGGGAAAGTTGGATTCCAGACAGGTACTGGGTATGTTTCAGGATCTGAATCATGGTCACGGGTGCCAATGTTCATAGAAGCAGAATACATCTCAGATCTGGTCACTTCAGTAGAGGCTGTAAGTGGGAGTAAAGGACTGACATCAAGGGCAAGAATGGAACAATCCTTTGACTCAGCGGAATGTCCAGTCAGATGATTACACTTGATCTTTGGTGTAATGGCCGTGTGAGCGATCTGGCACACTGGAGGAGTCCATTCTTCACTATCTGAACGACAGCCTGTGTTACTGTGACTAGTAAGTGAATGAGTGGTGTCAAGCTTTAACTGGTATGTATATGCCAAGTTCAGGTCTTCCAACTGCTCTGTATAAGTCTGTATCCTCTTCTGTGTTACCAGTACAGGCCTTAATCTGTTAAACTCTAAAGACAGAATGTCGGGTGTTGGACATAGTGTCAGATGGTCTGGTAAATTGTGTCCCTTAGCTAGATTCTTATAATGCAGATAGACAAATTCATCATAGAGGTCTTCGGTTTGTCTTTTAAGGCTTAAGAGTTGTTCTTGTAACAGGTATGTTCCATTAGCCTGTTCTACAGCTTCAGAATCTGGTGCAGCAGAAAATTCGGGTGTTGCAATAGGAAGACTGACCTTAGAGTTATCATGGTTAGTAGTTACTGGGGAAGCATTAAGACAACTGATGGTCAGTATTGGTCTTTTGTACCCAGGACCAGCTGCACTAACCTCACAATACTGAATGCCTTGTCCGGTTAAATGAGTGTTTACAGCAGTCAGGGGAGGTTGTGTAGCTTGCCAAGCTGATCTTGAGCATATCACTTTGGCAACAGCGTACTCGGGTTGAGAGTCTGCCACAATGAGTGCAATATCCTTGGCTGTAGCAGTGTTACGACATTGGTCCTGTGACCGGGTAGCCTGGGATAAAGGAATACAAGGTTCGTGTACCGGCTGAATGTCAAATGTAGTGTCAGAAGAAATGCCAGAAACCGCATGAGTGTTTTACACTGGTTGGGCTAACAAAATCTGCAGGAATTCATTTTCTTGCTGTAGCTCTTCTATAGATGGAGACTGCGGATCATAGTTCCAAATGTCATAGTAGTTACACATGGAAGGGTCAGCAAGCCATTGAGTGTAGTACTGTGCTTGTAAACCTTTGTTTACTAGGGCGAGTCTGTCTTTTAAACTATGGTTTTTGTTTGCAGTCCTTAAGAAAACTTTAGATTTTTGCAGAGGTTTCTTGAACCGAAACGAAAGAATCTTTGGTCTGTGTGTGCCCTTCCTGCCTATGGAACCAGAATCTTTTTGGTCTTGCAATCTGTCAGGAATGGCACTCTGTCAAGAGTGGCACAGGGTACCCAAGTAGGGTTTGGGTGGCTGTGCTGAGGTAAGATAGCAGATAAGCACATACAGCAGGAAGTTCAACAAGAAAGAAGAGTAGGAAACAGTAGCTGTGAGCCAAAAGGGGCAAAAGATACAAAGGTACAAACAAACTGGATTCCCTCTTGGGGTGTATGCTGAAATGGGGAAGAGTGTTCCACGAACCTTAGGAAACTCCAGCCTTCTGCACAGATTGCTATAACAGAGGCCCACGCTGTATGCTCATGGCTGGGAACAACAAGAGTGGGTGTCTGTAACACTGAAAACGCGACAAAGGAAGGGGCAGCGGTTGCATGCCGGAAACCAACAGGAAAGCTCTGTACAAAGGGATTACATAAGACACATGAGAAGACAAGAACAGAAATATCCAGCGAAAAGGAAGTCAATGAGCAATCTAGCAGAAGGAAATGAAGGAAAGGCAGACTGAAATAGATAACCTAAGGTGGAGTACAGAGGACTCAAGGAAGAGAACAAGGAGCAGCAGTCAGGAAAACAGAAGGCTGCAAAGTAGGAAGCAGGTCTGCAGTCAAGAGAGGCACTAGGTGCAGGCAAACTGTATTGGACTACGGAGGACTGTAGTAGGCTGAAAGGCAGGGAGTCCAGAAGAACAGGACAGAGAGAGATTAGTAGTTGGCGACAGACAGAGAGCCCAAAAGAATAGGGCCGCTAGGTAGGGAGCCCAGAGGAGCAGGGCTGTAGGCTGCGAAGAGGTGCAGGCTGCAAGGTAGGGAGCCCAGTGAACAAGGGCTTGGAGACAGCAGAAGGTTGCAAGCTGCACGGTAGGGAGCCCAGAGGATAAGGTCTGTAGGCAGCCGGAGTGAGGCAGGCTGCAGAGCAGGGAGCCCAGAGGACAAGGACGGTAGGTAGCCGGAGTGAGGCAGGCTGCAAGGCGGGCAGCAGAGGACTAGGACTGTAGGCAGCCGGAGTGAAGCAGGCTGCAGAGCAGAGAGCCCAGAGGACAAGGATTGTAGGCAGCCGAAGTGAGGCAGGCTGCAAGGCGGGCTGCAGAGGACTAGGACTGTAGGCAGCCGGAGTGAGGTAGGCTGCAGGGCAGGGAGCCCAGAGGACAAGGATTGTAGGCAGCCGAAGTGAGGCAGGCTGCAAGGCGGGCTGCAGAGGACTAGGACTGTAGGCAGCCGGAGTGAGGTAGGCTGCAGGGCAGGGAGCCCAGAGGACAAGGACTGTAGGCAGCCGGAGTGAGGCAGGCTGCAGGGCAAGGAGCCCAGAGGAGCAGGGCAGCAAGGAGTGAGCCCAGAGGAGCAGGGCCGCTGACTGTAGAGGGCTGCAGAGGACTGTAATAGGCTGCAAGGCAGGAAGCCCAGAGGACAAGGGCTGTAGGTAGAAGGCAGCGGAGCGTGATCGGCTGCAAGGCAGGGAGCCCGGAAAGGGCACTGTAACAAAACAGGATAATGCAGCAACAGGAACAGCATACAAAGTAAAGGTCAAGGCAAACGGGAGCGGGGAGAACTCAAGATGCAAGACCCTGTGCTCCTGCAGGCAGCTGCTTATATACAGCCCTGCCCTGTTCTGAGGCAGGCTAATTGACAGCACCTGTAGCAGCACACCTGAAGACAATCTGCCTCCTCCCTCTCTGGTCCTGAGCAGGTGGAAGCAGCACTAGCCGCTAGGGCTTCTGGGGATTGTGGTCCCAATAGCGATGAATGAGAATAGCCAAGAATTGAGGACTGCAGCCAGGTTCATTATGGTAAATGTAGTTAATTGAATAAAATAAGAAAGAACCAAAGTTGAGCAAATGGAAATAAAAGACCAAGGCGTGAAAAGGAGTTGTTCAAGGAGTATTAGGAGGATAAATGAGTACCAAGTAGTCCATGATGGTTGCCAATGCGTGCGCCAGCGGCGCGGGCATGACACTATGCAAGAATGGAATTGGATGGCCTTGGCTTTGAACGCTTATACTCACAGCTAATGTTCGAAGCTTAGCGCGGTCCACGAATGCTCTTTCGCTTCATGGAACACGCGCGGCTTCATACATCTCCTAAATAATGATTGGATACATGACTTACAACTGATCCGTCTTCAAGAAACTTGGATGTGCGATTTGCCAGTGATCTCAGATTTTGAATGTGCTCTGAACCCAGCCATTAAGGCTGAGAAGGGGCGTCCGTTAGCAGGACTCTTAACGATGATCAAACGGTCCTCAGGTTACCGATTGCTGAATTCAAAGAACTATAAGCCCTACATTCAAGTCTGTGAGATACGAAAATCCATTGATACACCTAAAGCTCTCTATGTGATCCACATAATCAACTTATATTGGAACCATCGATGGACCGGGACATATCCATTCATCGATCAGGTCACCTCAATAATCGATAACCTGCTAAAGTCAAGCAGTGGAAGTGGTTTGATAGTTTGTGGTGATCTAAATATTAATTTTTTCAAACCAGAGTTTCACCAAAGGACAATTAGCTAAAACCTGGTCAGAAGAAATGAATGCAAGAGGTATCTCAATGCTAAACGGCTGTACCCAAGGGGACATTCCGGCGAAGCCTAAGTGGCAGCGTGAAGGCCAAAGCTCTATCATCAATTATATCTTTGCCTCTGATACGATGCATGCGAGGATAAAGACCATGAAAATCCTTACAATGGTCAACAGTGATCACGAAATGATGGAATTAAAATTTCAAGATCTAAGAGGTGTGAAAAAACAAAAATGGGGCACAAAAGTGCTGGTGGAGTCAAATCGCCTACGTGTGAGGCTGGAGCAATATGAGGTGGCCAATATATGCTCCCAATCCAAGTCTTCGCTGGAAGAGATTGAATATGTGCCTATATTGTCGCAATTTAAAGCCAAAAATACCGGACTGAAAAATTGGTCATTTCGGAAAAAACACTGTTTCGACCTAACGGTGATGCAGCGCAAAAGAACGATGAGAGCTGAAATCCGGAAAAACAATCAAGGCCCAAAGGAAGAAATAACTGCAAGAAACAAAGTAACCAAACAGTCCTATAAAAATTGCATTAAAAGCCATCGATTTGTGCTACACCAGAATGATGCCGAGGCTATGTTGAAGACTCTAACTAATAAGAACAGTGGTGAGTTCTGGCGAACCATTAATGACATGAAACACCGCAAGAGGCATTGCAAGTATGCCTGGTTCCAGAAATCGAGTGGGTACATCATTTTACCGCCCTATATTACAAAAATCTTGCTCCTAACTTGGCAACATCTAACCTAGCATCATGGAATTTACACTTTACAAGGGAAGATATCCGTGAGGTAATTATGAGAGTGAAAAATTCTAGGGTGCCGGGCCCCGACGGCTTGTCGAACTTCACGATCAAACAGTTTCCTGATCTTTGGGCTGACCTGTGTTTCGATCTATTTGCAAGAATCAACTCGCAAAAACAAGTGCCAACTTCATGGAAGACAGGGATAATAGTGCCGATCTTCAAGAAAGGAAATAGAGCATCACCGAAAAACTATCGTCCGGTGGCCCTGCTTGATGTACTGGGTAAGATTTACGCGTCTTTACTGCAAACAAAATTGATCACCTGGGCCAAAACAGCTAAAAGAGTGGACGAAAGACAAGCAGGTTTTGTGAAATTTGTTGGGTGTTCTCTGAACCTGCTTGTCCTAAATCTACTGAAAATGGAAGCTCTGCGAACTAACACGAAAGTGTATCTTGCCTTTGTTGACTTTTCTATGGCATTTGACATGATTGATCGTGAAGCGTTGTGGCAAAAAATGGAAGTGTGGGGTTGCCCGGCAGGTTTGCTTGCGGCAATTAAAGAACTCCACACAGACACTTCAATTGCTATTCGACTAGATCAATCAGGTTCCTTGTCAGCTCAAATTAAGAAGCACAAAGGGGTTAAACAGGGATGGCCGTTGGCAGCTGCAATTTTTAGTCTTCATTTCCGACATTGGTGAGGCGATACAATCTGTGAGAGCTTTTCCACCTAAGCTCAACTCATCAAAGATAAGCTGGCTGTTGTACGCCGACGATTTGGTAATCTTAGATTTAACCCCGATTGGCCTTCAACGTAAACTCGAGGCAGTGCAAAAATACGTGAGCATGAACAATCTGAAAATAAACACAGCAAAGACTGAAATACTGGTGTTTGAGAACTTAAAAACAAGCCAAAAGCCAAGGGACGTAAAATACGTGTGGTCATTAGATCAAGATCATCTGTGTATCGCAAAAAGCATAAAATACCTTGGTATGATTCTGAACTCCAGCATCTGTGATGAGCCTTGGGTGGCTGAATCCAAGAGGAAATGCGGTCAGCTGGCATGTCAGGGAGTTGTGATACACTGAAAATTCGGGCGTTTTTCAATGCGACCACTGCGAAACATTTACGAACAGAAAGTTGTCCCAATCCTGTCTTATGGTGCGGAAAACACCTTTGGATGCCCGTCGAATCACTGGGCTTCACTGGAACATACGTTCTGTACCAAGGCATTAAGACTACTAATCGGAATTTCAACAGCCTGCATAAGGTATGAACTCGCCGTAATTTGGCTGCATGCCCGGATCTACTGGAACCAACTAGCTTTGTTTCGAAAATCCAGAGCAGAGGAAGGAATTTTCCAATTTAAGATCTTTCACAATGCGTCAGCTAGAGGCCCAGACATCCTATCTCAATGAGTGAAACAATGCAAAGATCTCTTACTAATCAATAACATCAGCTTGGAAACTCTCCACTCAAATCCTACGGCAGCTAAAGTGATGATGTGACGCGCCTATTGGATCACTACATGTAGTGAGCGCCATTCAGCAAGCGCTATGAAAGACTCTCCTGCCGAAGCAAGAGGCTGCAATGTACTTCAAAATATCTGATTCGATTTCCAAATTCGAAAGCCAGTAGACTATTCATGTTATTCCGGCTAAATGCAATTAAAACCAAGGAGCGGACCAGCCATTGGGCTTGTAACGTAGGTTCAAATTTCACTTGTCGCTTGTGGAACAAAGAGCTGGAATCCTTCACGCATCTTGTGCTTTTCTGTCCGAAACTAAAGGACGTAAGATCAATTCATCTGGCCCAGTGGTATGATGACCATCAGTCTGTGTGCGCGGATGAATGGTGGTAGAGAATGTGGAAAGGATTGGACATGAAACTAATTATGCCCCTTACTTCCTTCTTGGCCGTAATTGAAGCGAGATTAAAAAATGCAATTGAACGGCCGCCAGCATAAGATGTCAAGTAAACTTAAGGACGATTCAGTAACGCTAAAGACTCGGTTATGTGAAGTCTTCTGTAATAACTTGACATGGGACGTGAGAAGGGAGGAGGATAGTTGGGGCTAAATATTAATGTGTAACTTATTGTTTTGTCTTGTTTGTGTAACATTTTAAAGGTTTGAATTTAAACCAATAAAATTATAAAAAATTCAAAATAAAAAAAAATTAGAAGCACATATTCTTGTACGGAGGGTTGGATCCCTTCCCTAGGTTTAAAGGAGAATTTCCATATGGAAGTTTCAATGAATAAAATGTATTCCAATAATCAAGTTTCCCTTCAAAAGGTAACATACACGACACAAAGGTTTCTCCCAGTAGCCAAGTTCTCTTTCCAACACAAAGTTCCTTCACTTCCGGAGGGTTTTCACTTGGCATTGTGTTTATCTTACAATCAAACAAAGCTCATTGTTCTTCCAATGAATATTTCAATAGGATTTCTCGTTTCTTGAGAAAGACAACTACTAAACACTTCTTAATACACAACAATGTTTTCGTCAGGATGGTTTTACCACAGTTCATCAAACATATTGTTGGCGTTGCCACTTTCTTTCTACCACAACCTTTTACTACAATGGAGTACTCCAATGTCTTCTTTCTGATTCACTAACCTGGTGTACCCTGCTGCCAGGATGAATCTCCTAACACTACTACAAGTACTCTGTGGTGTGGGTTACTGCAAAACATCAGTAAAGTATTTTGACTTTCAACAACAATAAGATTCACAACTAAAGGTGTCTCACTCGCTAGTCCCTGGGGATCTGTCATCCAGGTGGCCAGGACGTGGCCATCGCTTTTGGATCCAGTTCCTGGGGGTTCGACCAGTGTGGGAGGATCACCTGCGTGAGGGGTCTTCGGGGAGTGGGACACCGGATGGCGAGACACAGTATCCTCTTCCCTGTAACACCTTTACCCCATCCTATCAGATAGGATACTTAGGAACTCAACCCCCCCTTTTCCCAACACAGCTTGCTATGAGAGAAAACAGATTAACACTCGAACCGTATACCTGATATGTCCCAATACAACAGTCGGGCAGGGTCAGGCAATTAGTGATATTACACACACACCTGACTTCCATTACACTTCCCCACACGGATTAAAGGCAGAGCACGAAAACACACTCTGAGCGAGGCAAAGCACACAAGGAAGCAGCAGTTCCAAGATGGCAGTTTAATACAAGGCGAAGGATGGTAAAACAGAAGGGGATTGCAAGGAGGGAAGTGCCCTTGACCTTTTCGACAAGGAACCGTTGCTTTCACAAGCTTTTGAGAATAGGAAACATAAGACCAGGAAACCAGGCTGGGGAACCCTGTATTGTGTATCGGAAGTACCTAGGGCTCTCCCGTGTCGATAGCCAAGGCGGGGAGAATCCCTTGCCGCCGTGGTACTGTCCTTGGCTCCTACAACAAAGCAGTGCAAGTGAAGTCAGCACAGCCAGTGAGTTGGGGAGATTGTTACCAGGCCGGTCTGTGTTGAAGACAAGGATGCAAGCGGCAACATTGTATAGTGAACGCTGAAACTAACAGTGCATGAAGCGTATGTGATGATCAACGCGACCAGTATTGATGTTTTGATGTTTACTTACCATTACTGTTGTAGCGTACTTTGTTTTTAAATCGTACAGCACTTTGGGTTAGAGTGCTATATAAAACACAATAAAATACAAGCAAAATTGAACAGCAGATTAGTGATTGAATTTAGGAGCCAAGATACGATACCTTAGACAATGGCCAGCACCACGTGGGTGCTCGTTTGAAAGTCTCTGTAAGGTGTCCAACTGAAAGGTAGCAAAAGCGAAAGAGTGTGGAGATTTGTCATGCCGCAGCAATGGTGTTTATGGAAAAGATGGAAATTCACAAGTTGAGTCTCTTCGTGACCGGCATTGAGAGAACAACGCTTAGCGGTCTAGTCCTCCACCAACATGGCCACCACAAGATGGAGGACAGAGCTATATCTGGGTCACGTGACCAACGCTCTATGCGTTGTATCCGTCTCTGGTGCCTGCTGCAGTGACAACAGCTTTTACTCTGTTTTCTGCCCACGTAATCTATCCTTCTCATCCCGCTTGGTTCTTACCCCTCGTAGTGCTCTCTGCTCTTTATCTCCTGCTGCTATCTTTGTTTCTAGCGTTCCGTGCTAACTGTGCTTACCCACTTCCGGGTTGGCAGTCTGTATCTTTTTCACCGGCTTACCGCTACAGCTTTCTCCTTTTTTCTGCTGACGGCTCCGCTAGGAACCGTTGTTTCTGTCTATCCGTTCCTATCCTTTCATCCACACTAGGATTCATTCTTTTACTTACCTTCTGCTGGTTACGGGCTGCCTTTGCTTCCTCTGCTTACTTATTCTTCCGTACCCCTAGGACACCCATATAGGCAATCCTCTGCTATTCCATTCCATTCCCCTTTCTGCTGTGATCAGACTTAACCTACTGCCACTGAAGAACAAGCCGTGGCGTTGAAGGACTTTTCAAAGGACCGTGTTCAGACTTTTTGGTGCCTCTGGATTTTTCCCTGACTTGGGGTCGGCTCCCTGGGGTTCCCTTTGGTGTGGCTTCTCATCCATGCCAAGGTGGCCTCTGGGGGAACTAGACCCTACCTCCATGATAAAAAGGTCAAGAAACCCAAGGGCGAGAAGAAAGAGGAGACCCGAAGAAGTAAACAAAAGGTATCTTCCGGAGCCCAGCAAGACTCTTCAAACACAGAAGGTGAGGAGGGGTCCCGGGAGGGTACGCCATATCCTACAGTTTAGGACAAATATTGTGAATCGAAGTGGTCCTGCAACGGTTAAAGCAAAACCCTGTGCACAATCGAAAGTCTTAGATGTTAATAGCGTAAAGAAAGTTAATGACAAAGTAAATTGAAGTTGGTCCGAGCCTGGCAGAGGGAGATCAGCTGTGAGCTTTTTGGTTAAAGCAAGTTTGTGTTGAAAAGTTACATTGGAATTAGTCCGAGCCTGGCGAAGGGAGACTAATTGAACATTGTGTTGAAAGGGATCTGAGCCCGGCTGAGGTGGATCCGGGGTGAACTATGTGTCACCTGACAAAGCATATCCTACAAGAAATTGGATGCATGAATATCCCATGAACATTGTTTTAAGAGGATCTGAGCTCGGATGAGGAGGATCCTATGTGAATAGTGAATCAAGTGAAAAATTGAATACTTAAGAGGAAAAGAACATATTGTTTGTCGGATCAGGCCCTCTGAAAGAAGAGACTTTGAAAGGCAAAGAGAATTGGATACGGAAGGCCCTGATGCTAATGTTTGAACTGCACCCTTGTGCTGGAGAAGCCAGAGACTGTACTAAGCTCGAGTGTACCGCCTTGTCCCATGCTGAAAATGTGGGGAAGGGAGGCCAACAGCCTGAATATCCTGACATGCCATTTCTTGGACACTTCTTTCTTTTGCATAACATTGTTTCCCACACTATTTGTATTTAGAGGTAAGGATTGGCAATAGGTTTATAGTATAGGCGCTTTTATTTTGACAAGACACCAGTATGACTGCCTTATTATTATTTGATGGTCGTAGCTTGCTCCCATCTGTAGATTTAGGATTAGATAGCTGTTTTTCAAACCCTTTTTGAAGTTCAATAAACATCCTTGAAGTGTGGTCACATGTCTGTCTTACTGTTGATACCATGCCTTCCTTACCATGCATTCCTTACATGTGGTTTCAGGAGTGGGGTGTGACTCAATTGAGACAAATTGGGGAATCCCTAAAATTCCAGGTGGTTAGTCATAGAGCCTCAGAACCCTCTATTGCCACGAAAGAATCAATAGGCTTTGACATCTAGTTTTGATACCGCCTCCTGAGTGTTATATAAGATTGGCCCCAAAATCTGGCATGGCTTGCGAGTTCAGTCTAGATGTTCTAGCAGGCGTCCTAGATCCTGATTTCCGGGGAGACATAAAGGTTCTACAGAAACATGGTGAAATTCCATTTGAAGACCATTGTGGTGGCAAATGTTGCAGATGGAATTCTTGAAAGGGCTCCATTTCCTCATTTTAGAGAGAATGATCCAGAAGATACTGAGAGAGGTGCTTTAGGCTTTGGGGAAGCTGAGGAACCATCTACCTCTGAAGCGAAAAGGGAAGAAGAACCTACCACCCTTCCCGAACAAGCCTTCACCCAGCGAAATGATCCAGCACTCACTGAGGCTTTCTCACAAGCAATTTCCGAAGGGGAAGGATTAGAGAAAGAAAGTCCCTTTTTCTTCCTAAAACAAGGATTACTGTACAGAAAGGAAACATCCACAGGAGGCCTAAGTAAAGCTCAGTAATCCCCAAAACCCATCGGACGATCGTACTAGAGATTGCACTCATCTGGCAGGGGGACACCTAGGACAATCTAAGACCCAGGCGCACCTCAGTGGGAAGTTATACTGGCCGGGTATTCATGCTGATATAAAAAACATCATTCAGACATGTGAAATATGTCAGAAAACCAGTACTCACATTCCCTTCCCTGCCCCTCTGTATCCTTTACCAATAATAGAAGTCCCTTTCTCAAGGATTGGGATGGATATCATTGGACCATTGGAACACCCAGTCTAGAGGTTAACAAATATGTCCTTGTGATTGTCGATTACGCTACCAGATACCCTAAGGCATTCCCTATGCGGAACAACACCACCCAGCAGATTTTAAAACAACTCATTACCATATTCTTTTCAGGGTTGGTTTTCCTAAGGACATCGTAACGGATCAAGGGTCCTATTTCATCAGCAAACTCATGGGTGAAGTCAAGGAGCTGCTCCATATCACCACCTTAAGAACTTCAGTTTACCATCTATGAATCGGTAACAATGTCTGATATTGCTCTTAAACTTCTCAGTGGCCAGGGCGTGTGTTTTCTCGTAGGGTTGCATAAAGCTGTTTGCCAGCGCTGGGTTATAGCTAGCTCCCATAGCTATTCCCTGGGTTTGGCAATAGTAATCCTCATTAAGGAGGAAGGTATCCTGCCAGGGATAGCCAGGGAGCACTGCAAGAAATTCTTTGTCATTTCCAGGTGAAGATAATGTGAGGCTGATTTGTTGGTAAAGAGGTGGTCAATGCTAACTAAGGCTAGTTGGTGGTCAATTGAGGTATACATTGCTTTTACATCCAGTGTTGCAAGGAGGAAGACAGTTTCCCATTTGATTCCTTCCAATATCTGTAGAGTGTGCACTGTGTCCCGTAGGTTGGACGGTATGGTGGGTACCTCTCTTTGGATTACATTGTTGATGTATTTAGATAGTGGTTCGGTAATTCCACCTATGCCACTCATTACTGGCCTACCCTCTGGGTCTGCATTGGTTTTTGTGTACCTTAGGTAGGAAGTACAATGTTGGCATTATGGGATGTGTTACTCATTGTCCGTTAACAGCCCTTTGTCCAAAAATGTCTTCAAAATTGAATTATAGTCTCAGAGTATAGTATTAGTGGGGTTACCACTTAGTTTAGTATAGCATCCTGAGGTACTGAGATGATTGGTTGCCATTTTGATGTAATCTTTTTTGTCCATCAGTACGATATTGCCCCCTTTGTCCGATTCCTTAATCATGATGTCTTGATCCTTCTATAGGTTCTTCAGGGCTTCTAATTCCAGTTGTTTCACATTCGGTATAATTCCATTGGCTTGTTGGTTGCTGTCTTCAAGTCTATGCAGATCTTGGTTCTCTGCTTGTTGGAAAGTGTCGATGTAGTTTTACATAAATAGTTGCGGTGTACATTTTGACTTCTATGTTCAGGTATCTTGTATGGCTCCTTCTTCAATGTCTAAGTGGGCCCTTATTTTTTCTTTGCTGGTCTGTGAGTCGTCTTCCAATGTTACCAGTAGGTGTGTGTCATAAAGGTGTTCCAATGTGATGCTGCTTGAAATTGGTCACGGTGGTGGTCTTTTGTTTATGCCCGGTTTAGTGACATAGAACTTTTTCAGTTTGAGCCTTATTGTGAATTTGAAGATATCTATTTGTAGATCCACAAAGTTGTTAGAGCTTGTTGGTGAGAATGATAGTCCTGTATTCAGTATGTTTGTTCCTATATCCCTTAGTGTCATGATTCAATGTTTCCACCCTTTCTGGACTACATGGTCCATCAAACACTGCAAAACCCTTTCTAGTATACTTCCAACATGGCCGACGCTGTTACAAAGTTCTCTGTCTAGTGTTTCAACTGACCTGCTACTTCCTAGAAAGCAGACACGGCTCTGCATGTCTCAACGCTACCTTTCCGAAGTTCCGGCAAGTATGTGTCTAACTTTCCTCTACTCCTGCGCTCCCCCTGGTTAGCGGTGTCCAATTAATTCCTGGTATTTTCGGTCCTGGCCCCGCTTACCGCATGTGGAATTATCCTTCCGCCTTTTCTGCGGGCCTTGCCCGGATCCGCTCTGCACTCGTATTCTGCCTTCCACACGGTGTAAGGTTCCCGATTCCTTCCTGGTTCCCACACCCTTCCTGGCCGCAGATCTATACTCACCTGATCCCCCCAGGAATACTGAACGCCTGCATCTCTACGACACTGGTACCCTACCTGCACAGTCCCGGACCACCAGAAAGAAGGAAAGACCTCCGAACAACAAGACTTCAAAGGATAAACAGGTGAGATTCGAGGCGAAGTGTGACAGTTTGAGATGCCAAGGAATTGAGATTGAAACAAATATGGAGGCTGCTGTTCAGGACCTCATGAGGGGAATGAAAGAGTTAACAACCGAAGTACATAATCTTAAAGCCGAAAATGCAGCACTAAAACAGCTTTTGCTATCCAGGTACTCTGCATTTCAAGAAAGGGCCATAGTTGGGGGCATAGTGGACAAATACGATGGAACCACCAAAGCACTACGTTCCTTCCTTGATTCATGTCTAGTGCATTTCACTTTCAAACCATACTATTTTTCTACACCCAGGGCTAAAGTGGGATTCATAATCTTTCACTTTTCTGGAAATGCTTTAGCCTGGGCAACTCCCTTAGTGAATGCGGGAGACCCACTCCTGGACAACTATGAAGGATTTGTGGATGCCTTTAAAACCATGTTTGATCATCCTGAGCATGTATACAGTGCTCAGGAGAAGCTGTTGGCGTTCCAACAAGGAACCCAAGATATGTTGTCTTATGTAACCCGCTTTAAGCAATTGGTTAAGGAAGCAATTGGACCCCATAAGCATGTTTTGCCTTGTTTCGGCATGGGTTAAATGATGAAATCACGGATGAATTAGCTAGAGTGGCCCGTCCTGGTTCCTTCCAGGCTCTGTTCGATTTGTATTTACAAATCGACTTCCGTATTCAAGAGAGAAAGGCAGAGAAAAGAAAAACACATACATTACCACCAAAGGTTCCTGTGGATTATCCTAGCCCTAAAGAAACAACCACTCCACACTCCACGGATCCTGAACCTATGCAACTTGGCTCCTTGCGGGGCCCTATGTCTCCACAGGAAAGGACTTGTAGGATCAACAATGAACTCTGCATGTATTGTGCTTCTGACAAACACCTCGTCTGAAACTGTCCAATAGCTCCACATCGACGTTCGGGAAACGCCAGCTCCCGATCTTGAACGGAGCCCAGCTTCGGGAGAAAAAAACATGCTCCGATTCTTCTCCTTCCGTGAACTGTCCACATTCAAACAGCTTGGTGATACTTCAGGTATCCTTGTCACCCGCCAATAGGGAGAAACATTTCATCCTGGCCCTGGTGGATTGTGGTACTATGGGTATTTATTTGGACCATGGATGGGCTTGGAAACACCATATACCCCGAGAACCTAAAGAGATCATCCAGGCTGTTGAAGGAATAGATAGGGAAACCATTATCTTCTGGACCCATAACCCAGCAAATCATGGAATTACTACTGTCAATAAACCACCACCAGGAGACGCTACGTTTTGACATAATAAAAGCAGCTCATTACCCGATGGTTTTGGGCATGCCCTGGCTCCAAAAGCACAATCCATATATCAACTGGGCAGCCGGTTCTTAGTTTCTCGGCTCAGAATTTTGTCTATCCCATTGTCTGTCCCACAATATGATGTTACCTATATCCACGGAAACTCAGACTTCCGAAAAATCATCCATTTGTGTATCCAACATTACCCAGGTACCTGAGAAATACCAGCAATTTTCAGATGTTTTCTCATCAGCTATTGTTTCAATCACTACCTCCCCATCGTCCTGAAGACTGTGCTATCGACACTGAGAAGTCTGCAGTTATACCCTTTCGAAGGATGTTTATACTTTCTGAATTCGAGAAAAGAGCTCTATGTGAATACCTGGACACCAACCTCGCCAGTGGAACCATTCATCCTTCTAAGTCCCCTGCGGAGGCCTCATTATTTTTTGTGCCCAAGAAGGATACCAAAGAACTGTGACTCTGCCTGGACTACCGGGGTCTTAAT
Source organism: Ambystoma mexicanum (assembly GCF_040938575.1). Taxonomy (NCBI): domain Eukaryota; kingdom Metazoa; phylum Chordata; class Amphibia; order Caudata; family Ambystomatidae; genus Ambystoma; species Ambystoma mexicanum. The sequence goes on along the minus strand of NC_090927.1, from coordinate 1,235,711,542 downwards.
CAATGTACCCTTAAGGACCGTTATCCATTACGACTCATCTCTGATATCTTGGAAGCAGTACGCAGCGCCGTCATCTTTTCCAAACTTGACTTGCGGGGCGCGTACCATTTGATCCGTATAAAGGAAGGCGATGAGTGAAAGACTGCTTTTAGGATACCCTTCGGACATTTCGAATATTTAGTGATGCCATTCGGTCTAGCCAATTCTCCAGCAGTTTTTCAACGCTTTATGGACAGAGTCTTTTCAGACATGTTATTCCTTTTTGTTATTGTTTATCTGGATGACATTTTGATTTATCCCAGTGATCCCATACTACATCAAGAACATGTGACTCTGGTGTTACAATGCTTGCAAGAGAATAAACCGTTGGCCAAGCCAGAGAAGTGTATTTTCCATGTCCCCATTGTTCATTATCTGGGGTTCGTTTTAAGTCCTCAAGGAATATAAATGGATCCTGCCAAGGTTTACTCTATTCTTTCGTGGCCTATTCCTAGATAATTAAACCAGATACAATCCTTCCTGGGACTTGCACATTTTTATAGGAAATTCATCCCTTCATTTTCAGCCACAGTACAACCTATAGTGGCATTATTGAAGAAAGACATACCCTTCAACTGGTCAACGGATCAAGAGACCGCCTTTCAAGAACTAAAACAAAAATTTACTCAAAGACCCATCCAGGCTCAACCTGACATCAATAAACCCTTCCTGGTGGAAACTGACGCCTCGGACTATGCCATTGGGGCAGTCCTAAAACAAGAATCCGAGGACAAGGAAGAACATCCCATTGCATATTTGTCTCTCACTTTGAATCCTAGTGAAACACATTACTCAGCACTGGAGAAGGAACTGCTCGCCATCCGGCAGGCTTTTACAGAGTGGCATCATCTACTCTTGGGTGCCAAGTTTCCTGTACAAATTCGAACTGATCATCGGAATTTACAGGTCCTTCAGTCCCTGGAGTGTAGAAACAGTCATCAGGCTAGTTGGGCCTTCTTTTTTAACATCCATGTTACTCACCACTCCGTAAATAGGTCAGTGTTACGTCTCCCGCACCGAGTGCAGCTTGTACAGGTGCTCTTTCTCCGCCCTCGAACACTGTCTCTCCCACTACCCCACATACTCACCTTGGCTCACGTAACCCAGTGCCCTTCGCCCATCCTGTTGGATCGCAGCAAAGCAGACCCGGCGTTTATCGCCCCTACCGTTCTTGGCAGCTGAACTGGAGGTTGACATCTCGCTACAACGCAAAGCGTTGCCCACGGAGACCCGCGCGTCACGGATCACGTGATTGTCCTATGCACAGCAACGCTCCAGTGTCACGTATCACGTGACCCCTGACAAGGTATAAATAACTTCCGGAAACAAGGAGCGTTGCTTCACAGCTGTTTCCCTCCTGGATCACGTGACGCTGAATTCTACGTTTGGACTTACGGATTGCTTTTTCTCGACCATGCTTTTGTTACACGGATTGCTTCGCCTTACCCTTCTACTAACCGAACTTTGATCCTCCAGTTGCCGAACCACGATTTGCTCCACGGACTGTTTTTGCCTCAGCCTACTGTTCGAACTTTGGTCCTCTTGTTTACCTGACTACGGCATCGTCCCTGGATACCCTACGGATCACGTCTGTCTGTTTGATAACCCGGCCTCTGGCCCCCACGCTAGGTGTTTACCTATCCAGTTCCTGCCCCGGGGTCCAGTCCTTCCCCACATCTCTGGGCCACCTTTGTACACATTGGTAAGCAGAGCTGAGTTGCCTGTGTTCTTCTGTTATCCTGCCTGTTTTATGCATAACTGCCTAATCCTTTGCCTTACAGCGTTCAAGGGGTTCTTCCGGCTGTTCCCGAATCGGCTCGACGGACTACCACCTGTGGCCTCAAAGACCGCACAGGCAGTATTTCTGGTGTTGTCTGTGTGGTACTTGGGGACGGAGGTATTTATACTCTGCACGACCATCAAGTCTATAACAGACTGTGAAGCCTTTGGCCGTTCAGAGTATGAATCCCTCCGCCGGGGACCCAGTGACCGCTCTAATGCAGGCCGTAGCGGCCCTTAGGACCGACATGGCGGCAGCTACGACAGCCATTCACCATCGACTAGACGCCTTGCAAAGCACACGTTATCCTCTACCTGCAGACACCGAGTTCGGGGACCCTGCCCCTCCAGTCCAGCCTGTCCCGGCCCCGGCCCCCGCACCCACTCCTGTTTTGTTTCCAACCTCTTTCCCTCTTGCCGCCCCAGAACGCTATCAGGGTGACCCACGGAAATACCGCACCTTCATAAACCAATGCAAACTTCACTTCTTGTGCAGACCCCAAGCCTTCCCCGATTCTGTCACAAAGGCCGCATTTCTTTTGTCTCATCTTTCTGGTGTAGCAGCTACCTGGGCAAACCCATTGTTAGAAAATGACCACCCTGCCTTGTATGACTTTGAGCTTCTCATAACGGAAATGGCTAAAGTGTTTGACACCCGCTACAAAGCCCAGTCAAGGGACCTGGAACTACTAGACCTCTCACAGGGAAAGCAAACACTTATTGAGTACATCACCCGTTATAATCAACTCGCCGCTGAAACTTCCTGGCCAGAGGAAAAAAAGGCGATCGTGTTCTATCGTGGTTTATGCAACACCTTGAAGGACGCCCTGTCAGTGGTTCCTGCCCTTCCCTCTGTTTTTTCAGATCTGGTAGACCTTGCACTACAGGTGGACGCCCGCAGGTCCGAACGGAAGGCAGAAACCACGTTTGCCGGCCAGTCAACCCCGGTTCCTTCCCCCGCCAGTTCCGAACCCATGCAAATAGGCGGGATCCGAAGCCCGATAACACAGTCTGAACGGGACCGTCGGAGAACCGACAACGCCTGTTTTTACTGCGGCCTAAACGGACACTACGTAAGGGAGTGCCCCCGACGACCAAAGAACAAGGCGCCGGGTTTTCAGAAGGCTCGCCCATGATACAGGGGGCGCCGGCGAGCCTATCCGCGACCCCCACTGAACCCGCCTTCGGTCCTATCAGACCGGTTGTGGTTCATGCCCTGTTGAAACCCACTCAGGAGATCGTCCATGCTGTTCAGATCGTGATCGACTCCGGGGCCACGGGTTGTTTTATAGACATCACATTAGCCCATCGTCTCAATCTACCTTTGATCAAAAAGGAACACCCGGAACCAGTGCAAGCTGTCGATGGCACGTCCTTAGCCTCTGGTCCGATCAAACATCAAACTGCACCTCTGGAGGTGGTGATACAGAGCACTCATAAGGAGAGCCTATCATTTGACCTCATCACCACGCCACAGTTCGGGGTTATTTTGGGTATCCCCTGGTTACGGCACCACAACCCTTTGATTAATTGGAGAACGGGACAAGTAACGTTCGAATCAGAAGAATGCCAGCACTTTTGTCTAACAGAACCAGTATCACTCTCCTCTCCCGCCAGGATTCTCGGTGCTCTGGCTTCCTCCAGTATCAGGGACATAGCCCCTGACACCACGTCACCACACACCGTGGGAGCTGTTATGGCAGGCATTCCCGTGGACTACCATGACTATCATATGGTTTTTGACAAAAACACAGCGGAAGGTCTACCTCCACACAGACCCTACGACTGTCCTATTGACCTTCTCCCGGATGCTCCCATACCAAGAGGCAGGATCTACTCGTTATCACAGTCTGAAGAACGAGCTCTGAAAGAATACATCCAGCAAGCCTTGCGTTTGGGTCATATTCGTCCTTCCTGTTCTCCAGCTGCCAGTCCTATCTTTTTCGTCCCAAAAAAGGAAGGTGATCTGCGCCCGTGTGTAGACTATAGACGGTTAAATGCTATCACCGTAAAGAACAGGTACCCCATTCCGCTCATCTCCACGCTACTGGACAGGTTGACAAAGGCGTCCCTGTTTACCAAATTGGATCTGAGAGGGGCATACAACTTAATCCGCATGCGGCGTGGAGACGAATGGAAAACGGCTTTTTGCTCTAGACAGGGATTATTCGAATACACAGTGATGCCTTTCGGGCTCTGTAACGCACCTGCAACGTTCCAGCATTTCATTAACGACGTATTCTCTGACATCCTTGATACGTACGTGGTGGTTTATCTGGACGACATATTGATCTATTCGTCCTCCTTGAAAGAACATATTGCTCATGTTAGAGAGGTACTCTCCCGTCTCAAAAAGAACGCCCTGTTCGCCAAGCCCGAGAAATGTTTGTTTCATACGAGAGAGGTGGAATTCCTGGGTTTTCACATCACTCCCGGAGGGTTGTCCATGAATGAGTCAAAAGTCTGTGCTGTCACGGAATGGCCAGTCCCTGTCAACCTCAAACAACTCCAGTCTTTTCTAGGCTTCGCTAATTTTTACCGGCGTTTCATTGCCGGGTTTTCTTCCATTGTATCCCCCCTGACTGCGCTGACCAGTCCTCTTGTCCCTTTCGTCTGGTCCTCTGTACACCAGGAGGCTTTCGAAGCACTTAAATCCAGGTTTGTTTCTGCCCCCGTGCTGGAGCACACAGACCCGGACCTCCCATTTGTAATAGAGGCTGACGCTTCCTCTTTCGCTCTGGGTGCCATACTGTCACAACCATGTCCAGCCACGGGTAGTTTGCATCCGGTGGCTTATCACTCGCGGAAGTTCACTGTAGCCGAGTCACACTATACAGTGACCGAGAAAGAGCTGTTGGCCATCAAGGACGCCCTCCAATCATGGCGACACCACCTCATGGGGGCAAAACACCAGACAGTAGTATACACGGACCACAAGAATCTACAGGATTTGGCCTCTCTTAAATGCGTAAACAGCAGACAAGTGCGTTGGCATCTGTTCTTCGCTGCCTTTGATTTTGTCGTTAAGCACAGGCCGGGTCTTGTTCATGGTAAGGCGGATGCTCTGTCTCGTTCACCTGGGGGGGAACCTCTGTCTTCGTTTCCAGACACTTTGTTGGGGAGGGGTCATGTTGTTTGTTTGTGTACACCATCCCAGCCATTGCTTACCGCCATTAGACAATGGGTTTCCCGACACCCGCATGCACTCACGGAATGGGATATTGTACTACGGGAGGGGTTGCTGTTTGTTCAGGGCAAGTTGTTCCTTCCCACATGCGATGTGCGCAACCAAGCGCTTGCCTGGTCTCATGATGCTGCCATAAACGGTCACTCAGGGCAGCAACGCACCCTGGATCTGCTACACCGGTGGTGCTGGTGGCCATCCATGAGAAGGGATATAGAGAACTACGTGAACACCTGTTCGATATGCGCCCAATGCAAGTCACGTAGAGGACGCCCCCTGGGCCTACTCCATCCACTGCCCATTCCCCCCCGACCATGGCATACGATCTCCATGGATCTTGTCACGGATCTGCCACGCAGACAAGGCTATGATACCATCTGGGTTATCGTGGACTCCTACACTAAGATGGCACGCTTCATTCCCTGTACCGGCATACCCTCGGCCCCAACGTTAGCCCGCCTGTTCTTCAGGACGGTCTGTTGTCTCTTTGGTCTCCCACAGGTCATCATATCGGATCGCGGGTCACAGTTTACTTCCTGTTTCTGGCGTGCCCTTACCAGACTCCTGGGTATTGATGCTCGTTTCTCCTCTGCCTATCACCCAGAAAGCGATGGGCAGACTGAGAGGGTGAATCAAGCCATGGAACAATATTTGCGGTGCTTGACCCTTCAATACCAAGACTCCTGGTTCAATCTGCTCCACCTCGCTGAATTCGCATATAACAACTCACGTCACTCAGCTACTGGTTTCTCTCCTTTCTATTCCATGTATGGTCAACATCCGCGCACCCTCCCGCTCCCGGATTTCTCCTCTGCCACCCCTGCTGCCAACGCCTGTGTTCGTGACCTGGCGGACGGCCATTCTCGGACCCTTGTCCATCTCCGTGAGGCCCAAACGTTGATGAAGTCAAAGGCTGACCGGAGGCGGTCAGTGGCCCCTGCTTATCGCGTGGGGGACCGAGTGTGGTTGTCAACCCGGCACTTACGTATCCCTGGGTGTCGCAAACTGTTGCCCCGTTTCGTGGGTCCCTACAAAATCACTAAGGTCTTGAACCCCGTGGCCTTCCGCCTTGCTGTTCCCCTTACTTGGCGGATTCACCCGGTATTTCATACCTCCCTTCTCAAGCCTTGCCTTGCTCCTACCCGCGTCACTGCTTCCCCGGCCCCTGTCTCGGTGTCCTCTCCGGATGTCTTCGAGGTTAGTGCTATCCTGGGTTCCCGCTTTCACAGGGGTCGCCTGCAGTATCTTGTTGACTGGGTGGGTTACGGTCCCGAGGACCGCTCTTGGGTTCCCTCCCACGATGTCCATGCCCCGCTTCTTGTTGCCCGTTTTCATAGGGACTGCCCTGCCTGCCCACGGGGTCGTGGGCCTTTGAGGGGGGACTCTGTTACGTCTCCCGCACCGAGTGCAGCTTGTACAGGTGCTCTTTCTCCGCCCTCGAACACTGTCTCTCCCACTACCCCACATACTCACCTTGGCTCACGTAACCCAGTGCCCTTCGCCCATCCTGTTGGATCGCAGCAAAGCAGACCCGGCGTTTATCGCCCCTCCCGTTCTTGGCAGCTGAACTGGAGGTTGACATCTCGCTACAACGCAAAGCGTTGCCCACGGAGACCCGCGCGTCACGGATCACGTGATTGTCCTATGCACAGCAACGCTCCAGTGTCACGTATCACGTGACCCCTGACAAGGTATAAATAACTTCCGGAAACAAGGAGCGTTGCTTCACAGCTGTTTCCCTCCTGGATCACGTGACGCTGAATTCTACGTTTGGACTTACGGATTGCTTTTTCTCGACCACGCTTTTGTTACACGGATTGCTTCGCCTTACCCTTCTACTAACCGAACTTTGATCCTCCAGTTGCCGAACCACGATTTGCTCCACGGACTGTTTTTGCCTCAGCCTACTGTTCGAACTTTGGTCCTCTTGTTTACCTGACTACGGCATCGTCCCTGGATACCCTACGGATCACGTCTGTCTGTTTGATAACCCGGCCTCTGGCCCCCACGCTAGGTGTTTACCTATCCAGTTCCTGCCCCGGGGTCCAGTCCTTCCCCACATCTCTGGGCCACCTTTGTACACATTGGTAAGCAGAGCTGAGTTGCCTGTGTTCTTCTGTTATCCTGCCTGTTTTATGCATAACTGCCTAATCCTTTGCCTTACAGCGTTCAAGGGGTTCTTCCGGCTGTTCCCGAATCGGCTCGACGGACTACCACCTGTGGCCTCAAAGACCGCACAGGCAGTATTTCTGGTGTTGTCTGTGTGGTACTTGGGGACGGAGGTATTTATACTCTGCACGACCATCAAGTCTATAACAGTCAGGAAGATAGATAGATGACCTTGGAGACGATATGTACACAGGAATCGATATTCAGCCTCCAATTCCAGCTCCCCTGAGTACAAGACTCAGGCTTCCTCAAAGAGGGGCTCTTCTTTACAACGTACCTCTCTGCTGTTTCTGTTGGAACAGGCAGAGGTGTCAGTTGAATAAAAGAGCGGGGAGAACACACACCGCCAATACCAATGCTGCAAAGGAATACAAAGATATTAGACAGTGCTGAGAAAACAAGTAAGCAATCAAGCACAGTATGGGACAGGAAATACTTAGGCAGGGATTGGAGTGGAACTTTCCCCGGAATGGACCTACAAGTAAAGAAGTAAACCCAAATGAGTGAATTAGTCTAATGGATTCTTCCTATAGAGAGTTTTTAGCCAAAACTACAGACCTGAATTGGGGGACTCTCAAGGGTTAACGATTTCCAGGATTGGAGAAAACGACAGGAAAAAATGATAAACAGGTAAGTTAGTACAGGGAAGTAAACCCGGGCGGCACGAGGGTCGCGCTAGAGCCGGGTTGGTGCAGGATCAGGAGACTGTCAATATGCAGTTTGAAAATAAGTTCGTTGAGTGTTGTAGTTCGATGAATGTCCCAAATCCAGCAGAGAGGAATACCAACAGAGCAGTAGGTAAATGAGGTACAATAGTCAAAGATGGCGCTGGCAGAAATAGCAGAAAACACACACAATTGGTTACCTGAAACACACACTTCCCAAACGAGGGTTGGTGCAACTGAGGTGTTCCGAGTAACTGCTGACGAATGAGTTGCAAAGACAGCAGGAGTAGGGAAGGACATTCCAAATAACGTTCCGCGTCAAATACCAGAAGATCACGACAATGATAAGGGCGGAGAAAAGGCAGTCCAGGGGCAGTCCGGGTCGATACCGTAGCGGTCTATAAGAAGTGCCAGTGGAATAGGAGACGTAACAATCCAAGAATTCGGGCGTGGGTCGGAACCAGGAGATCAAGTCGGGATTTCGTGACAAGATTTCACGAAGGAAAACGGACGTAACCGCAAATAGTAAGAAACACTAATTAGCAGCAACAAGCCCTCTGGAAGACGGCAGTTTTAAACCCGTAAGTGGGGCGTGCCTTGTTGTACGTCCTTCACGTACAAGACGTGTCAGTTGACACGGGTTCTGCCGTAGCTTGTACAGATGCCATGGCAACCTGTATCTGCTCCACAACGGAGCTTGTGAATGGGACGTACACCACAGGGAAGTTTTTCTCTGCCGAAGTGTAACAATCCACCATGTACCCTGAACAACCAACATAATAGCTGACGCACTAACCAGACGACCTGATTACGAACCTGATGAAGCCGTGCCTTTCCAAAGATGTTTCCCGAATCTGTGTTTGTTGCCCAGGCCAACTCTCTATTGGATAACATCCGCACTGAGACCCCACTCTCTGAACTCTGGAATGAATACCTCAAGACTAACAAATGGTCTTTCATTGCCAAGGACTGTTACCTCTTTAAGGACATGTGTCTGGTTATACCCACACAAACCCTGAGAACCAAGATAACAAACCTCTGTCATGATACCTTCCATTCCAGGCATCGGGGCATCACGGCTACTCTTCGACTCATCCAGAGAAGCTTTTGGTGGCCCAGAATGGCCAATGATATAAAAGCATACATCCAAGCATGTGCTGTCTGCAGTCAGAACAAGTGCGACAATAAAAGACCAGCTGGTCTTCTTCATCAACCTGCAATGCCGGATCGATCGTGGGAGATAATTGCCACCGACTTCATTGTAGAATTACCTCCTTCCAAAGGCTTCACAACCATCATGGTTACCATCAACCTGTTTACCCATATGGCCCATTTCATTCCCTTGGAGAAGCTACCATCGGCACAAGAAATGGCAGGCATTTTCTTGAACCACACCTTTAGACTACACAGCCTCTCTTCCAAAATCATTTCAGACCGCGGCCCTTAATATATCTCTCAGTTTTGGAAGTACTTGTGCCAAATGTTGGTTATTCAACATGCCTTGTCTTCAGGATACCATCCTCAGACCAACGGGATAACTGAACGAGTAAATCAGACCCTGGAACAATGCCTACAATGTTTTGCCTCCAAGGTCCAGGATTATTGGTCAGTTTTGAATCCAGTAGCGGAATTTGCATCCAACAACTCGGACCACTCTGCCATTAAGACAAGTCCTTTCTTTTGCAGTCAAGGATTCCATCCATCTGTTCTGTCAACACTCCTGCTTCACTCCCCCCCGGTTCCTTCGGTTGATTCCTGGATTGAGCATTTGGTCACTGTACACAAAGACGTGAAAGGACATCTAGAAAAGGCCAGGATGGATGTTAACCGATATGCTGATACCAGGAGGAGACCTGGTCCTATGTATGCCATCGGGGACAAGATCTGGCTTTCCTCTAAACTTTTGACTCGACACCTATGACTTAACAAGCTGGCTACATGATTCTATGGGCCCTTTGCGATTAAGGAGATCATTAATCCTGTGGCATGTCGACTTCAATTACCAGAATCCTGGAAGAAAATCCATCCCGTTTTTCACACATCATTGCTTAAACCCTATTCTCAAACCACCAGTACAGCTCTACGACCTACCCCTGTACTCATCAATGATCAAATGGAATTTGAAGTTTCCAGGATATGCAATTCCAGATATAGAAGAGGTCGACTGCAATACTTGGTGGAATGGAAAGGTTATCCACCCAGCAAACGAACGTGGGAACCTGTCTCCAACATGAATGCCCCCCATTTGCTAAGCCACGGAGGTTCCATCAAGCCCATCCAGGTAAACCTGGTGGATCACAATTTAAGAGGAGGCATGCTGTCATGATTCACCATTTCCACCCCTTCTGGACTACATGGTCCATCAAACACTGCAAAACCCTTTCTAGTATACTTCCAACATGGCCGACGCCGTTACAAAGTTCCCTGTCTAGTGTTTCAACTGACCTGCCACTTCCTAGAAAGAAGACGCACCCCTGCGGCTCTGTGCGTCTCAACGCTACCTTTCCGAAGTTCCGGCAAGTGTGTGTCTAACTTTCCTCTACTCCCGTGCTCCCCCTAGTTAGCGGTTTCCAATTAATTCCTGGTATTTTCGGTCCTGGACCCACTTACCGCTTGTGGAATTATTCCTCCGCTTTCTCTGCGGGCCTTGACCGGGTCCGCTCTGCACTCGTATTCTGCCTTCAGCACGGTGCGAGCTTCCCGATTCCTTCCTGGTTCCCAAACCCTTCCTGGCCGCAGAGCTATACTCACCTGATCCCCCCTGGAATACTGAACGCCTGCATCTCTACGAGACTGGTACCCTACCTGCACATTGGCGACGGAGGACACTCGCCCGTATCTGTACAAGTTCCGGACCACCAGAAAGAAGGAAAGACCTCCAAACAACAAGACTTCAAAGGATAAACAGGTGCGATTCGAGGCGAAGTGCGACACTTAGTTTCCTTGTTGAAAGATTCATTACTAGATTTGGAAGTTGCCCTGTCCCGATTGTTTCTGCGAGTGTGATCTTGTTAATCTGTTTCCTATTTATTTTTTTAGATTGTTGCTGCTGTTTACCAGCCCCCCTGCCTCTTCTTAGCTTTGTCCTGTTGCAGTACCTGTTAAGGGATCTGTGAAATGTTCATGTTTGGTTGTTTTTGTGCGGTTGGCCTTTTTGTGCCGTTTAATCTGTTCTAAAAAAGTTTTTTTTGTTGTTTGTGGTATCTGCTCAATGTTTGTTGGTGCCGCAGTTGTTGTTTCTGGTTCACTTTCAGCCCCTGAGCTTGCTGGTGAGCTGTTAGGCATACTTTTACGTGATCTGGTTGCTGTTCGGTCGTATTTTGGGTGAAATGTGAACACTCGGTCTTCTCTGTAATCCTGATCGTCCCTGAAGTATTTGCATGATTTTCTCATTTTAACTTCATCTTGGTGCATTTTTAAGATCCTGTACACTGTTTTGTAGTTTTTCTCTTTTGTTGCACTGTGGGCTTCGTATTCTTCAATTTCTGCTTTTATTTCACCAATTTGTGATCCCAATCTGCTGTGCGCTCGGTCTGTGTGTTCCACTAGCAGTTGGATCATGGTTTTTGAGCTTTGAATTTGATTCTCCTCCCATTGCTGGGCCAAGTCATTGTCCCTTATATCCTCAAAGTCTGGGAAGATTAGTATACGTAAGCCCCTTGGTATTTTCGCTTGGTCTGCATATTGCTGCATTGTTGTTGGTTCCCAAAATGTATTAATCTCCTTTTGTAGAGAGTATGTCTAGTTTCATGAATTATGTTTTAAGTCCTTATTAGGGTTGGGTCCAGTTTTTAAGGCGTGATCCGTGGATCCTCTTGGTATTGAATGTGCTGTGTGAGTTGTGGGCTAGTGGGACCCGTGGGGGAATGTCACCTGGTGAGTGAAGAGCAAGTGGCATTCCTGGTTGTTGCCAATGATGTAACCATGTTGATGTGCTGTTGGGTTCTGTGGGACCGGTGGTACTGGGATCCATGAGTGACTAATTGGCATGCTCAGGATGCCATTGCTAGGGGCACCCCCAAGCTGGCTGAAGTGGTTGTGCCAGATGAAAGAGCAGGCTAGTGTGTCCAGTGGGGAGGTTTTCCGCTCAAATTGTTTGGCAAAGTGATCAGGACGGGTGCACAGTCCCTGTAAAGCGTTTCTGCTGATAATTGTGAAGTTAGGGTGCTGCTAATACAACTCTGGCTGGGAGTCTGGTATCGGAATAGGGAAGAGTCCTATTGACGGCTTGAAAATGGAATTACCCATGTGATCATGGAACCATTGAAAGCGATCGAGAGCAATGAGGATTACCCATAGGAACAACATAGAGAGGCCTACTACATAGCACCATTAGGCTGTCCCACTAATAAAGTCAGGCACAGTCAGGCACTTTAATACAACTGTGCACACCTGACTCCACTTGATTCTCCACTACGCTATAAAAGGTGTGGTTCTGCCAGAAGCAATGAGCAAGCAGCCCCTCTGACACACAGCCCCAGCTCGTTCATTGCTTCTGGCAGAACCCCACCTTTTATAGGTGTGTACAGTTGTAGTAAAGTGCCTGACTTTGCCTGACTATATTAGTGGGACAGCCTAACGGTGCTATCTAGTAGGCCTCTCTTTGCCTCTCCAAGTTGTTCCTATGGGTAATCCCCCATTGCTCTCGATGGCCTCTTCCTCGTCCCAGTACTTATTGCAAATAGGTAGGAGGAGATAGGGTGAGATTTGAAATACCCTAGACAGACTGAGGGAGTTTGAGCTTGTCTCATCCTCTTTTCAGTTCCAGGTATCTGGACTTGTTGGGTCCTATTAAGGTGAGTGCGTGATGTTAAATCCCTTTGTTTATTGGAGGGGGATAACTGGGAGGAAAAGGGTGGGCTCACATCATATCCTCTGTGTTTTGAGGAATGAGAGAGAATGTTAGTGTCAAGAGTTGTGAAAGGGCTTGTTCTCCCTAGCCCGTCCAATATATTTTATCTTCCCTTTTCGTGAGGGAAGGTCAAGGGTTAGGACAGCACTTGGGTGACAATATCCCATGAAGGAGGGTGGGTAGGATGGATTGGGGCAAGGAATGGAGGAATACCATGTTTCGCCTTTGGGTGCCCTCCTTGCAGTCTCTGAGGAACCCCTGCCCAGGTGATCCTCTCTCACTTGTCCGCCCCCAGTGTTGGGATCCAAGAACGATGGCCCTTCCCTGGCCACCTGAGCATTGGATCCCTGTTGACTACTTATGAGAATGCACTTAGGTTTCTCACACTATATAGATGAACTTGTGATACATAGTAAGACTGTGAGGGTTGACTTTGACTCTGATAACCCCTGTTGTATGCAACAACCAGGGTCTCCTTTCATAGAGAGATTTCCCCCTGAGAGCACAGCCTGCAGAGAATGATAAAACTACCAGTCAGGCTACGGGCTAAGGTGAAAAGGTAGGAGCAACCAGCAGAGCTAGAGAGAGGGAAGGAAACAGATGCAACGCAGTCAGCACTGTTGTTTAGTAACAATGAACAGCTAAAACACTACCCTCTGCCAGTACCCAGTTCCTTCCTGGTGTTTCAAAATGGTTGCGGTAAACCTACTTGACAAACTCCTGCCAGGATGTCCCAAGAATCAAGGTATCCCAAACAGGATTTGCCAGGGAGAGCCGAAGAAGTCTTATCCAGAAAAGAGGACACCTGACCCTTACGGCACAAGGGCTCAATCTAGGGAGTGTGAAGGTAGAAGAGTTTCAGTTCACTCCTAAGAAGGAAGCAGTGCTGTTTTTGAGGCAACACATACACTGAAATGTCAGAGGTTGGCGGACCGTGACAGTAACCCCTCCTCAAAGGACCTCCTCCACGGGACCCACACATATACAACGTGCAGAAGGCATGAAGAAGCTAAGGTGCGTGTACATGTTCAGCACGTTCCCAGGTCCTGTCCTCTGGGCCATACCCTTTCCAATATATTAGATAGTAACAGACACCTTTCCTGCATGTACCTTGTATTTGTCCTCAACACGTACTTTATTGGGAGCGGGTTTAGTGCCGGTTACAAATGGTTTAAGCAGGGCCACCTTAAAAACAGGATGTATGTGCCAATTCGAAGGGACCGTAAGTAGAAAAGCAACAGGGTTATGTGAGAAACCTGAGGGTAATCTCCCAAGTAGACCCAGAGAATCCCTTATTCCGGTTGCCAGGGAAGGGCTGGCGCTCTCAGATCCCAACCCTGGGGGCGGCCGAGTGAAGGAGGATCACCTTGTTAGGGGAGCCCAGGGTTGTGCTAGTGGGAAAACCCCAGGTGAGACGCAGTATTCTATCGGGAGGAGGACAAAGAGGACTAAGTCCTTGAGGCCTTTATAGGCTGTTACAGCTCAACCTCCTTTCCATCCAAAGAATCGCTCTTACCCGAATCCAGAAACCCCTCCACATCTGGTAAAACCAATACCAACTCAAACCCTGTTGCACTAGGAAACTACATCTCCCAGAATCCCTGTTTTCCTGTCGTGCATCTGAATACAGATAGAAAAGGGGCGCCTGATTATTGTCTATGGCCCTCCAGGCAAATCTGCAACAATAATAAAGAAGTAGGGCCAACTACACCAGAAATGACAACTAACTATTATTTTAAATCATAATGGCATAATGTTTATTGCACAAATACATAATCATACCAAAATGTATACAATTTTTATAATCATGATTGGGCTCCACAACCCAACCAAAATACATCCCTCCATGCACAATTAATCCACAACTCATTCATATGGTCATCATATACACAAAGATAGAGAAAAGTGATATTTTGTTTATATCACAGTGGTGCGTCAAACAATTCTGAGTAAAACACTCAATAATTTTACAATGTGCCCCTCTGTAATTATTCGGGGGGTTCAGAAAACCGGTGTTGACATGTTTCGGTTGAGTTCTCTTATCGAGGCTGAAACAATCCCCTCATGTCGTAACTTAGTAATCAACCTTCAAGACAGGGGAGCAATCGCCATTCCATCGTTGCCTCTTGGTAAAAAAAACAGTGGTTGGAGCTGTGTGTGGCTAGGGAGCCTTAGATCTCCTCTGAGTCTTTCAGGGACTGGTGAAGCCGGTAAGGTGGAATAAATCCTGACGTGAATGCTTCCAACAATGGCACTTTACGTCATGTCTGTCAGTTGTACAAAAACAAAGTGTCCTCTTAGGGCCCAGTAAATATATTGGGTCAAGTAGCCGTGCACTTTAAATGCTTGTAGCCAATATTCGCATTCGTCTGCACTGTGGCTCTCTGGAAAATGAATGTCAGTGACGAAATTTCCCAAAAGATTAATGGCCGTAAAACGCTGTCTACTCCTGGCCAAAATTGCTTTTTTTGCATCCCGGAATTGTGGCCAAAACACTTTTTTACAAAGGAGATCACCGATGGATGTTGCGGCTCACTCTGCATCTGAATACTCCCAGTCAATTTTCCTCATGTCCCTGATTATTATTGCCCGATTCCCAGGCTACTTTGACAAAACACCACGTCCACCCTATTAATTTCACAAACCCTACCAAACTCACCCTTCCAAATTCACTTACCCCCCCCCCAGGACGAAGAATATAATTCCTCATGACACCTTTTCCCCACTTACAAATGCATACTCCCCTCCCCTTTCCGACAGAAACACTTTTTTACACTGTAGAAAACAACGGACTAACACTAGAGTCGTTTACCTGACATGTGCCGACATAAGGGTCAGGCAGAATCATGCAATTGATAGAAATAACACACTAACACACACCTTACGGCCATTTCTCTTCCCCAAAGGGATAAAAGGTGGAGCATGAGAGCACATTACGAGGAAGGCAGACTACACAATGAGACAGCTATCCCAAGTACCCCAGTTCAAGTGGAGGAGAAAGGCAGTGAGCACTGAAAGGGTAACAACGAGAGAAGAGACCTTGCCCTTTCCGGACAAGACCCACAAAGCCTCCGTGGAAGGAATCGTAAGACCATGAATAATAGCTAGCGTGTGTTACAGCAGTCGTCAATGGAGCACGCTTATTGATCAGAACAGGGAGAGACGCTTGCTACTGTGGTACCGGCCTTGACTCCGGAGACAAGAAACCCAAGCGGTTCATCACAGCCGGTGAGTCGAGGGGAGAACCGATAAGAAACCGAACTGTGTTGAACGAAAGTCGCAAATGGCAAATTAAGGAAAGTACAAAACTGTTAACATTAAGGGAGAACCAGCTGCAGAGACGTCCGGCAGCACAGGGGTGCTCATTCGAGAGGCTCTGGTTGATCCCTTGTTTGTTGAATCTACTGATACCAGAAGGCTGTAGGAGAGCCGGAAGAAAAAGGTCAAAGTGGTCATACAGGGGTTTAGCAAAACCCCCTGTACAGTCGAAATTCTTTGGCCTGTACGTAATTGAAAAGCTAAGGGAGATGAATCCTGAATAGTGAGAAAAGAGAAAACTGTGTGATTGGCAAGAGTGAACCCGACGGAGGGATACCGATGGAAAGGGGGCGAAGTCTGAAGACCCAATGAACACTGTGTTGAGGGGAGTGAACCCGACAGAGGGTTGTCCACATTGAACTGTTTAAAAAGACATTAAGGCTTGTGAATGGCAAAGGTGAAATTGTTTTAGACACCAAGCTATAGTGAACCCGACAGAGGGAGGCTAACATTCACGCAGGGTCTGAGCCCAGAAGAGGTTGATCCACGGGTGAAAAGCTGTCACCCAAAGATTTGTGAATGCAAAAGGAGAAAGCGTGTGAATGAGAGCCGTAGTGAACTAGACAGAGGGAGGCTGCTATTCGAGAGGGGTCTGAGACCGGAAGAGGGGGATCCAGGCGTGAAAAGCCAACACTCAGCGACATGTGAACGTAATAGACCAAGTTGTTTGAATACGAGCCATAGTGAACCCAACAGAGGGAGGCTGCGATTCGAGAGGGGTCTGAGTCCTGAGGAGAGGGACCCAGGGGTGAAGAATTATCACCCCATGTACAATAAGAAAGGAACTTTTGTTTGTTATTTTGAACATACCAGGCCCTCGGAAGCAAGATATTGAACCACTGAAGATCCTGATATCATTAGAAATATTTTGGTGGATCTGAGCCTGGAAGAGGGGGACCTAGGGGTGAAAAGTCATCACCCAACGTGCATTTGGAAAGTAACTTTTTGTTTGTTATTTTGAACACATCAGGTCCTCGGAGGCAAGAGACTTTTTGTAAAAAAGAGACTTAACCACCGAATGTCCTGATAGCGGAAAACGGAACTGTTGTCGCGTGCTTGAAAAGGTCGAGAGTGTGCTGTGCTCAGGAGTCCCGCCTTGTCCCATGCTCAAAATGTAGGGAAGAGGAGACCCCCGGCGACCACATCCTGACTTATCATTTGTGAACACTGTTTTCTTTCTTTCATGTAAACACTATCCCACACTTTTTGTATTTAGTTGTAAGGACTGGCAATAGTTTAATTTTAGTATAGGCCCTTTTATTTGACAAGACGCCACTAGGACTACCTTATTATTATTTGATGGTCGTAGCTTGCTCCCATCTTAGATTTAGGTTTAGATTAGACATTTTTCCAACCTACCTATACAGTTAATAAACACCCTTGAACTGTGATCACGTGTCTGTCTTTACAGTTGCCACCATAAGTTCCTCACAGTTGATACACTTGTCAATAAGGTAAGGACCAACATATTGTGGCAGAAGCTTGCGTTTCCCTGAGATGCGCAGGTATTTCGTGGACAGCCAAATGTTATCCCTGTGCTGGTATGCTGGGGCAGGATGCTGATGCTTATCGGCCTGTCGTTTCATGGTTTCTTGGGCCTTCTGTAAATGTTGTGCCACAGTCGAATGAATGCTCGACAATGAGCGGACCAGGGCATTGGCGGCGGTACCTGGACTGGGCAACACATGAAGCAATATACGTGGATGCTTCCCATATAAGGCAAAGAAAGGGGAACAGCTCGCTGACGAGTGCTAGGAATTGTTGTAAGCAAACTCGGCTGCCCCTAAAACCATAAGCCAGTCTGACTGGTATTGCAGTCGGAGGCAACGTAGACATTGTTCCATGCTAGAGTTGGTTCTCTTGGTCTGGCCATCAGTCTGGGGGTGATAAGTAGAAGAGAAACGGGCATCAACGCCCAAAGATCTGGTCAGAGCTAGCCAGAAAACATGATTTAAACTGTGAGCCACAGTCCGTGATGGGAATAGAGGGCAGGCCAAAGAATCGGATCATATTAACAAAAAACAGAGTAGCCAATTCAGAAGCCATGGGTAAACCCTGACAAGGGATAAAGATTGCAATTTTCGGGAAAACATCGGCCACCAGTAGAATGGTGGACATCCCTCTTACCAACGGCATTTGAATGACGAAGTCCATGGAAACCATGAACCAAGGCTTATGTGGTATTGGCATCGTTTGCAGCAAGCCCACTTGTTTACGAGGGACTATTTTACACTGCAAACTGTGAGAAACCAGAAGGTGTCTCACCTGCTCTTCCCGGGTATCCGTCATCCTGGTGACCAGGACATGGCCATCGCTTTTGGATCCAGTTCCTGGAGGTAGACCAGTGCGGGAATATCACCTCGGTGAGGGGTCTTCAGGGAGTATGTGTGGGACACGAGATGGCGAATCACGGTATGCCCTTCCCTGTAACACCTTTACCCCATCCTACTAGGTAGGATACTTAGGATCTCAACCCCCTTTTCCCAACACAAACATTTTCTCACAGACAGCTCTCTATAAGAGAAAACGGACTAACCCCCGAGCTGTATACCTGATGTCCCAATATAACGGTCAGGCAGTGTCAGGCAATTACTGACCATTACACACACCGGACTTCCATTACACTTCCCCACATTCATGAAAGGCAGAGCGCGGGAGCACACTCTGAGCAAGGCAAAGAACACGAGGAAGCAGCAGTTCCAAGATGGCAGTTTAATACAAGGCAAAATAAGGCAAAACCAAAGAGGAACGCAAGGAGGGAAGCACCCTTGAACTTTTCAACGAAAGACAGTGACTTTCATGAGCCTTCGAAAATAGGAAACGTAAGATCAGGAATCCAGGCTGAATAATCCTGCATTGTGTGTGGGAGGTACCTGAGGCTTTCCCGCATCGATAGTCAAGGCAGGGAGAATCATTTGCTGCAGTGGTACTGTCCTTGGCTCCTACAACAAAGCAGCGCCAGTGAAGTCAGTACAGCCAGTGAGTTGGGGAGACTGATACCAGACTGGTCTGTTGAAGTCAAGTTTGCAAGCAGCAACATTGTATAGTGAAAACTGAAGAGAACAGTGTATGAAGCGTATGTGGCAAGCGGTGCAAACATAATTAAACAGCAGTTGAATAGTGAATCGCCTGAGAAATTGAGTACTTGTGAACATCTGAAAGAGGAAAAGAACTTATTGTTTGTTGCATCAGGACCTCTGAAAGAAGAGACTTTGAAAGCCAAAGAGACTTGGCACGGAAGGCCCTGATGGTAACGTTTCAACTGCACCCGTGTGCTAGAGAAGCCAGAGACCTGTGCTAAACTCGAGTGTACCGCCTAGCCGCGTGCTGAAAACCTCGGAAAAGGAAGCCAACGGCCTGATTATCCTGAAATCTAATTTATTGGACACTTCATTCTTTTGCATAACTTTGTTTCTCACACTATTTTTATTTAGAGGTAAGGATTGGCAATAGGTTTATTAGTATATGCCCTTTTATTTTGACAAGACGCCACTAAGACTGCGTTATTATTATTTGATGGTGGTAGGTTGCTCCCATCTGTAGAATTAGGATTAGATAGGCTTTTTTTGAAGTTCAATAAACACCCTTGAACTGTGGTCACTTGTGTCTGTCTTACTGTTGATACCATGCGTTCCTTACAGTACATACAGCACATTTCAATATATAATCCACAATGTCCCTTTTCATATGCGGCCACCAACATCACCTCTGCAACAGTTCTAAGGTCTTTTGACGACCCGTATGGGCAACTAGCTTAGCATCACAGGACCACTTAAGCACGGAGAGGCGTGTGGTCTTGTCAGATATGTATAGACGTGCATGTATATACGGCAAGCCATTGACAACCTGCACATTAAGGGATGCGACGTCGGATGAGTGATCGTTCACCCAACAGCAGATAATGTCCAACAAGGGAGGGGAGCCCGAACAAACACAGATTAGAGTCCAAAGGCAGTAATGGAAGTTCAGCATGGATAACATCCAGGCCCCTCTCCCCGATCCTGGATAAAACATGTGGTTTGCCATGAAGAGGACCAGGACGGTAAAGCACAATGAAATTAAACATGGCAAAAAACAAAGTGCCACTGTATCTGGCGTGCATTTGGCATGCGATAAGGCCTGGAGATTACGTTGTCAGAGTACACCATTACAGGATGTCTGGCACCTAATAGCTGGTGTCTCCATTCCTTAAAATCAGCTCTAATTGCCAGGAGCTCTCTTTCCACGATTGTATCATTCTTTTCATGTGTCGACAGAGTCCTAGAAAAGTAAGTTACCGGATGCAGTTGGTGTGTTGTAGGGCGCATCTGTGATAGAATGGCAAAAATTGCTATGGCTGAGGCATCAGCTTCCACCATATATAGCAGAGAAGGTTGTGGATGTTGCAGTGCCGGGGCCGATGTGAAGGCATCCTTCAGGGATTGGAATGCTGCTTGTGCCTATGTGTTCCATACAAATGGGACAGGAGGCCTAGTTGAACGAGCCAATGCAGCCATTATCTCAGAAAATGAAGCAATGCATCACCTATAAAAATTGGCAAAGCCCAAAAACGTTTGTAATGCTTTCACTGTAGTAGGTGCCGGACTGTCGAGCACTGCTCAGACTTGGTTATCACTCATATGAACCCCCTGCGAGGATAGTACAAACCCCAACAATTCAACAGAAGGTGCGTGGAACATGAATTTGTCAGCCTTAGCATGTAGCGCATTTTCCAATAATCTCTGCAGAACAATACGCACATGTTCGACCTGCTTTTTGTATGTTTCAGAGAGGATTAGGATGTCATCCAGATACACCAGAATGAAGTCATCCAGTATGTCCCGAAAGATGTCATTAATGAAATACTGAAGTAGCGGGGGCATTACACAGGCCAAAAGGCATGACGAGATACTCAAAAAGACCATATTTAGTTTTGAAGGCAGTCTTCCAATCATCGCCATGCCTTATAAAGACCAAGTTGTATGCCCCCGGAGGTCGAGTTTAGTAAAAACAACAGATGAACTCAACTGGTCTAACAGCTCTGATATCAGAGGCATCGGATATTGGTTCTTGATTGTAACAGCGTTTAACGCTCTCTAATCCACAAATGGACGCAATTCCCGATCCTTCTACAGTATGAAATAAAATAGGGGAAGTGGTTGGGGACCGAGAAGGACTTATATGACCCAGATGTACGGCCTTCTCTATGTATTCCTTGAGAAAGTCATCTTCCTTGTGCGTAAAGGAGCAATTGTGACCGTGGTGTGTGGAGGCACCAGGTAACAGGTCTATCGGACAGTCATACTCCCGATGTGATGGTAGTCTTTCAGACAAACCCGTTAGGAATCAGTCTTCATGGTCCTTATGGCAAAGATGGAGAAGGAGACATCCTTATGGTTTGCTAACCCACTCAAGATGGCGGAGAATGGGTCTTCATTTGCTCTGCAAACCAAGCGTTCTAGTCTTCCCACATGGTGGCAGCACTGTGCACTGCTCAAGTAGAGATGCTGACTGAGAATCCTCATAAGCAGCGCTGAAGGTAGGAACTGCGCTTTGCTTCGTCTACCCTCTGTGAGCACTGACGCTAGTTTCCAATTTGCCTTTTTGTGAAACTACTTCTTGCAATTCTGCCTTTTTCTCTTTCCCGGGGGCTTCTCAGCTCCTCTCCCTCACGGCGAACCCTGCAGCCGCTCTCTTCACGGAATCACCCTGTAGCTTTTCTCTCTCACGACACTGCTATTCTGTTGCCGTTCTCTTTCCTACCTACTCATGAGATCGTCTGTCTGCCGTTCTCCTTCACGGCATGCTCTGCAGCCGCTCTCCTAACGGCTTGCCAGCAGCTCCTCTGCCGGCCCCGCTACTCGGTTGCTGTTCTATGTCTCCTGCCTGCACCAGAGATTCTCGATCTGCCTCTCCCCCTCACTGCTTTGCAGCCTGAATGCCATTCTCTCCCCGTGGCTTCCCGCTTGATATCCTACATCGATCACAGTAACATACAAGAGATTCTGCACACACCCATTCGCTACTGGAAGACACCTCACTTCTTATACCTGGACTCTACAGAGAAACTGCCATCATATTCTACAGTCCAAAGCATATTGAAAGAAGGAGAATTTACATTGGGGTTTTCCCTTACCAAGGTTTTCTCCCCAAGTGCATTTCTGGGCTCTGCCCATGGAGTTTCTACAGAGTTCTTATTTCTACACTAGGACTCTGGAGAGGCTTCTGTGCTTTGCACCATTTTCTTCATTCATCATTCCAGACTTCAAGGCTGCAACACAGAACAGGCAAGTCTTTTGAATCCATACTATTACAAGATTGTGTCAATACTGATTTCCGGCTTGTCAATATCTAACAAGACTAACAAAACCCTTGTCAAAAACATCTGAAAAATCCTGATATTCTGTGGGTATGCAGACTATTGTTTCTTAATTGGTGGCACCTACTGTCGATATACCAGACAGGAGCGCCAAGCAAGGAGAATACGTTGCTTCCATCTTGGATAGTAAACAGTGTTCCTTACAGAACAAGGAAGAAAAAAACCACAGCCTGGTCATCCCAATCAATAGCTGTGTTGTCTTTCTGTAACCAATATAACCCCATATTAAGGAGTGGCTATAAGGTCGAAAACAATCCATTTGGATTGCGCCTCTTGAGTGGTTATCCGGATGGATTCGATCTGGTCCGTTACGTACCCAGACACCAGATAAGAAGCATCCACTTCACGCACTGTTTCTGGGACTGGTTCCATGTGTTAAAATCGTGGC
Organism: Ambystoma mexicanum; assembly: GCF_040938575.1. Classification (NCBI taxonomy): domain Eukaryota; kingdom Metazoa; phylum Chordata; class Amphibia; order Caudata; family Ambystomatidae; genus Ambystoma; species Ambystoma mexicanum. Next base: position 1,235,688,790 of record NC_090927.1, on the reverse strand, counting down.
AAAAAGGCTGTGGTTTTGCCGTCGCCATCCATGTAAAGGATGCGGGGGACAGCCCCGCAACCCCCCAGACCCATTATACCATTTAAGGGTAGTGGGGGACACCCCATAATCCCTGCTCCCCTTAAATGGTATAATGGGGTACACCTTTACCAGGTCAAACCACGGCATTTTTGCCATGATTTTTTGTAAAGGCGATATTTTTGCAGTGATTTTATTACTGCATACACTGGGACTTTCTTCTTTTGTATGGGAATACAATTTCTCTTTGAAAGCTGGTAATCCATGTAGTTACCTGTTGCTCCGGCGTTGATCATTACCGAAACAATGAACTATTTAGATCCAGGCAAAGAAAAGGATATAGGCAGGTATCATGGTTGAAGAGGCGGTATCAGAGCCAGTCAGAGGCTGACTCGTCCCAATGGCCCTGTTTAGGGACGAGTCCTGGCATTTCCTGCTCGCTTAACTGGGCGTTTAGGGAAAACACAGATGAAGTGACCGGTCTGCCCACAATAAGGTTCAGAGGTTGTTGGTCATGAGCCTCTCTCTCTGTCTCCTCCTTGGTCAAAAGACTATGCGCAGCCCCGATCTGCATTGGCTCTCTCTCACCAGGAAGAACTGGAGGTACAGCCTCTTTTTTTATTTTGACGCATCTCAGGGGCCCTACGTTCACCCTATCTTTGTACAAGTCGGGCATCTACCTGTAACATTAGGTCCAGGAATTCCAGAAAACCAGATGGTATTGATGGAACCACGAGAAGGCATCCTTCAATTCGTCAGAAAGGCCTCAGTAGAACACTGCCGCCTTTTTTCTGTTCTGGCCACGTGGTTTCTGACGCCAATTGGTTAAACCGGGACAAATATGACAACAGGTTTTGTTTTCCTTGCGTCAAAGCCAAGAACTCCAGGTCTGATGCTTGTGCTTTATATCTGGCATCAAATACCAGATTCATAGCCCCCCAAAAGGGCCTCAAAATCATATAACGCAGGGTCATTTGCTTCCAGGAGAGGGTTGGCCCAAGCAGCAGCTGTACCCCCCCAAATGTGAAAGTACAAAAGCCGCTTTAGTGGTAAAATTAGGGAAAGCAAGTGGGCGGCACAATAAATGCAACCAGCACTGGTTTATAAATGTCCTGCAAGTTTTCGAATCCCCTGTAAAGCGTTCTGGTGGGGCCAATGGAAATGGCCCGGGCAACACAACAGGGGTGACCCCTGGGTTTGGGGGAACCAGAACTGAAGGGGCTGCTGCGGCAACCCCATCCCCAAATTCCTCATCTGAGGGCAATTGGTGTAATTAGCTCTGCATCACATCTATGCATTGGTTTATAGACGCATGGGCAGCTGCCATATCTGTGCGGAGAGTAGAAAAGGCCTCCAATAAAGCAGCCATGGGGTTGGCTCCTGGGGCCATCACAGTATGACAATATGGCTCCTTAATCTGTCAGGGTTGGCTACGAGACTGATAACCCCTGTTGTTTGTAACAACTGGGGTCACCTTTCACAGGGGGAATTTCCCCCTGAGAGCGCAGCCTGCAGAGAATGATCAAACTACCTGTCAGGCTAGGGGCTTGGGTGAAAAGGCAGGAGCAACCAGCAGAGCTAGAGAGAGGGAAGGAAATGGATGCAACAAGGTCAGCACTGTTGTTTAGTAACAATGAACAGGTAAGAAACACCACCCTCTGTCAGTACCCAGTTCCTACCTGGTGCTGCAAGATGGAGGTGGAAAACCTACTTGACAAACTCCTGCCAGGAAGCGCCAAGAACCAAGGTGTACCAAACAGGATATGACATAGAGAGCTGAAGAAGTCCTATCCAGAAAAGAGGACACCTGATCCGTACAGCACAAGGGCGCAATCTAGGGAGTGTGAAGGTAGAAGAGTTTCAGTTCACTCTTAGGAAGGAAGCAGTCCTGTTGTTGAGGCAACAAATCCACATAAATGTCAATGAGCTGAGAGGCCAAAAAGAAAATTAAAGAAATCCAAATTCATACCAATAGTTCAATTCAGGCATCTGTAGTAAAAAAAGGCAATCCAGGGTGTGGAAAAAAGAGTTTGTAATGTAGATAAACGAAGAGTCTGTGAAACAATGCACTGTGATTGAAGCAAAATGGATGAAGAAAAAGCAGTCCAGGATACGAAGATTGGAGTTCAGGAGTAGCTGAGAGATCAGTCAGAGGGAGGGCAACCATGCGCGAAAGCAGACAGGGAAAGCCAACGACATTCCAAAGAGCCGGCAAAAAGGGGGTCTGAAATCCGGAGAAGGCAAGCAGAGGCACAAACAAGATCACAGGGCGAACGCAACGGTTACGGAACGCTGCCCGGTGAGTTCAGTATACTTATAAACAAACACTGATGTGACCTGAAGCTTCCGGGTCACATCGGTAGGCACACACATGAATCATCACATGCGCGGTGACCGGGGCCATCTGGGAACTGAAGTCGGTGGCAACTGCCACAGCGCATACTGCCATAACCGCCATAGCAGCCGCCACTTCAGTCGTCGAGTGGGGCGGTAAGCAAGGGGGGATGTCGGAGACGGGCAGACCTTGACAAAGACATGGGAAGATCATTTGTATCACCTTTACACAGTCATGAGGATGTTAAGAAAAGCAGGGTTGACCGCTAATCCCCAAAAATGCAAGCTGGCCCAATCTGCGGTTCAGTATTTGTTTTTTTTGTGGGTAATGGTACTGTCCAACTACAGCAAGAGAAGGTGAGAGCGGTTCTCGATCCCCCACTCCAAAAACCAAGAAAGATCTGAGGGCCTTTTTGGGACAAATGAGTTACTGCTGCAGGTTTATTCCAAACTTCTCCAGTAAAACATCAAGGTTGACTGACAAATTGAAAAACGCTGCGCCCCAAAAGATCGGATGGGAGGAGGAAGACGAGGTCTGTTATGACCTTGAAATGAGCCTTATGCCAGAGCCCCATTTTGAATGTGGCAGATTTTCCTATAGAGGTCATCCCCCAGACTGATGCTTCTTTAGTGGGGTTAGGAGTCGTTTTATTGCAAAATCACAATGGTTTTGAACATCCAATTTTGTAATTAGTCGAAAGTTGTTCCCTTAGGAGAAAAACTACTCAGTCATCGAGTTAGTGGCACTGGCAATCAGGTGGGCAGTGATGCATCTGAAGTACTAACTCTTGGGTCGTAGATTTCAGTTAATAACTGACCACTCCCCTTTGGCATGGATTAGTCAGAGGAGGAGTCCAATCCTCGTGTAATGTGGTGGTTCTTGGATCTTCAGCCGTATTGCTTCACAGTGGAACACCGGAAGGGCAGAGAGCAAAGTAACATGGACTTGTTCTCCCGGTTTCTCTGTGAAGCACCTTGGTCCAACCCGCATTTGGGAAGGGTATGTGAGAAATCTGAGGGTATCCTCACACCTACTCCCTTTGGATTCTCTTCTCAGGTGGCCAGAGAAAGGCCATAGCTTTTAGATCCTGAACCTGAGGGTGAAGACATGAGGGAGGATCACCTGGGTAGAGGATCCTTGGGGATTGGGAAGAGGGTATGCTGAGGCGACATATGGTATCCCAATTTCCCTTGTGAGAACCAACCTAACCCTCCCGGCCTTTATGGGCTATTACAAACCATCTCCCTGAATTTCCCCTCATTCAACCCACTATAGTACTGGGACAAGGGAAGAGACGACTATGAGTAGTGAGCACTAGTAAGCCATTTCACCACTCTAGTACTGTGATGAGGAAGAGGCCTGCAGAGTGTTGTAAATATCAGGCATTGCCCAAGTGCTTCACTAATTGTGAGCAGGCAATTACAATTTGGAACTCACACCTGCAACCTGTCAGGTGGTTGCAGGTGTATAAAAAGGAAGGAGACCAGCAGCAGTCAGTCCAGCAGGGAATCCTGTATGCGAGGAGGCAGCCGTGGTGGGGCCTGCAAGGGAGCCAGGATGCTGGCAGACCGCCCCAAGGAACTGTGGAGCACAGGACCAGGCAGGCCGCAAACAAACTACAGGTGGGGAACCTCTATGGTTGGAGATACACCGTCAGAGCTGCAGGTACAGAAGAAGGAAGCAAAGTGACTGACAGCGTCCACAGAGAGGAAGCGCTGCTGCCGGCGGGATCTGGAGAGAAACCGAAGTGAGCGGGGCTCGCGGTTGAAGGAAAGCTAGGAGGCGGAGCCCAAAATTGAAGCACAGCTGCCCGGAGGGAACACCAGGGGCTGGTGAGTGAAGAGGGCAAATCAATCAAACCGGGGCGCTCCAGGGGGCTGTGGGGAAAGCGAGGTCAATGCCGAATGACTGAAACAGCATACGCATGATTAAATAAACCACAAGCCACGGGTTGGGAGAAAATTGAGGATAATATAAAATGCAAGCGGCAGAGGGAAAATTCCTGAATATTGAATACTGAACTGAATGAAAATGTTTGGTCAAAGCTATGGCCTGATGACAAATGTTTGTGAAATTCAAATATTGCTTAGTTGAAAGCAAAACACGAAACTGTATGAAACAAAGAAGAAAGCAAGTATGGAAGATTGCAAGAGAGCATGACAGCAGGGTGGTAAAAGAACAAAACCACTGTGAAGGGAACCATACAGAATACAGTGTGGCAAGGCCAAAGACTGGCAAAGGATATGTGATACACTGTGGCAAAGCCAAGAGGCTGGCAAGGAGAAGCAAAGCGAGTGTGAACATTCACACAGGTGCAGATACGGAAGAACCTGTGTGGACTAGAGAGCGTAGGGTTCCTAGTTGCGCAACCTGTAATGGGTGAACTGTTTGGTTTGACAACTGCACCTAGATCAGGGGACCCCAATTGTTAAAGCCAAAGAAGCTGCTGAAGTGAACTAAGAAGAAGTCATCTGAATGAAATGTTAATAAAACCCAGAAAGAGTGTAAAGTTGATCTGGTGCTGTTTTGAACATTGAAAGATTGAGAATAAGGGCAAGTTGACTCTCTTGAACTTGAGGGTAAGGGGAACCAAAGGATTTCTGGAACTGTCTTGAACTTGGGGGAAGGGACCCCCGAGTATTTGTGGAACGTTCTTGAACTTGGGGGAGTGGAGCTGAAAACTATTTTTTTTTATTGCTGACATCCCTACATATTGTTTAGCTTTCGTTTGTTTGTTTATTTATTTGTAGGGCGCACCTAACCCAAAGGTAACTGTGCACAACATAGTACAAGATAACTTAAGACTTAGGTCGCATAAAGAAATAGTTGCAATACAGATAATAGAGTACACAATGAAGTAGTTATAATACGTAGACAGGCAAAATACAAGGGGGTGAAGCAACAGGATACAAAGGTTGCATTTATACAAATATGTACATTGAGGTTAGATTCGGTGTGGATCATATGTCATTGGCACGCAGCCAGCTCAGAGTGTTGTGCCTAAAACTGAGGTAGGATTGGCCAGCTCTTAGTGCTAAAGGTAGTGCCGTCCACGATTGGGCAGCTTTCACCGGGAAGCTACTTCCTCCAGATCTTTTTAGTTTCAATCTAGGTATTTCCAGACGAAAGGCTTTAGCCGTTCTAGCAGGGCGGGTAGATATCTTCCTAACCATTCTCTCGGTTAGGTATGGGGTTGCTTTGTTGTTCAGGCATTTGGGAGACTGCTTTAAGTAGGATTCCGCTGTTGATCTTTAGCCAATGGTGTTCCCTTCTAATATTGGAGACATATTCTCTGAGGGGTATGTTCAGGGCCGTTCTCAGGGCATTATTTTGGAGGATTTGGATTTTATCCAGTATATATTTGTTGTCCCCTAGGTTACAGTAATCCAGTTTTGATATAATTAGGGCATTGGCAAGGATAATGCAGCTTGCTTTGGATAAGAATGGTCTGCAGACTCTAATAAGTTTGCAGGTGTAGGCCGTAGATGACGCCATAGAGTTTACCTATTTCCTGAGGGTCAGTGTGGAATCAAGGTAGAAACCTAATGTTTTGACTTCCTTAGCTACCTTGATAATATTTCCTTCTATATTGAAGGCAGAGTAATTAGAATTATGTTTTTTAAGCTAGTAGCTAAACCAAGAATTAAGATTTCCGTTTTGTCGTAATTCAGGCAGAGGCCGTGGGATGCTATCCATGCCTAAATGAGGAGGTATACTTTCTATTTACCAAGGGGGGTAAGGATCTGGCTGTCATCTGCGTAGTTCGTGTAGGTTACACCCAGTCTGTCCAATTTGTTGAATAGGGGCTTGGTAAATATATTATACCTCGTTTGTGATCCACGCAAGCCTTGTGGAACGCCACATGTGATCTGGATAGGGTCAGCAGAGGCCGAGTGGGAGAAGACTCGCATCGTTCTATTGTCAAGGACGGACAGAACTCATGCTATTGCGTCCAATGAAAAGTGGGCTGCCGTGGCCAGATGTTTGCAGAAGCCTTTGTGGTCCATCAAGTCGAAGGCCGCTGACAGGTCCAAGAGCAGAAGCATGCCAGTTTTCCCTTGGTCCCTAAGCTCATCAATTTGTGTTTTAAGGTCAATTAGTGCTTTTTCCGTGCCATGTTGTGGCCTGAATCCGGATTGGCGAAAACCTAGTTGAGGGCAAGTATATGTTTTGGACACAGACAGACTTTTAAGTTGTACTTTCTGACTCAGACTTTCCTTATTTTTTTTAAGGTAGGAAAATCCCATCCTTAGTATAGGGAAAGTTAGGCTTTAATCGATCCTAACATTTTATTTAATAAAGCAACTTTGTTTAAACTTTGAATATGTTGTCTGTGTCTTGCTTCATGATGCCTTCACAGTACACAAAATATATCTGCTCCTTTGTTATATTGCACTGTTACCCCGGCTTATCTCTTCAGCAGAGATCTCCTCCGTCCACGCCACATGTCGATTGATTTAATGTAGGAACAGAAGTAGCGTATTTGCATGCATACTGTAGTGACAGCGCGATAAGGGGGGTAACTTTACATTCAACTTTACTTTATGGGGTAATGGTTTTGTTGAGTTGGGTCCTGGGAATTAGAGATAAGGCATGGCGGGTACTGATTGAATTTTTGTTTTGGCCTACTGTGCCAACACCAGGCACCATTGTTACAGTTCTCCTATAAGCAGTAGATAACAAGAACAGGATGGTTCTCTCAGGCCCTGATGAGGAATGCAGAGAGTGGCACACAGTTTTGTGCATCAATCTGATGTTATCACTTAGGGATGTGTCCGGCGAGCAAATGTTCGACGACACTGAGGACACATGAGAGATAGTTTTTGAGATTTGGGTGCCTTGCCAGATAATGATAGCGGTTCAGGGTGAATATATTGAAAACATTTGGTCGAATCCAATTTGGGGAGTCCCCCCGCATCTCCCTGACCAACCCCTGTATTTATATTCACAATTCCCCCCCCACATATGTTTGTGCCCATTTTAGCAAAAACACCAGTTCAAATTCGGTCAAATGTCCAGCACAGTAATCTGCCATTCCCAGCGATAGAGCAAAGGGAAGTACCACAGACCATGCTCATCGTTAGAAATACATGGCCATATTGAAAGGAGGATTTGGAGAAAGTGCCAGACCATTTATACGTGGGTCTGTTAAAGAGTGTTGGAGCGTTATGGATAAAATTGAAACCTGGTGCGATATTACCATGGGTTAACCAGTGCCTCATATCTAGATAGGCGGGCAAAGGGATTTATGAGACCATTATGACGTTGTTGAAGCAAGGAAAGGTACAACCTTCTGTCTCCCCATGTAACATCTACTCTGTGAAGGAAGCAAAGGGGTCCAGTTGGAGGATGGTCGAGGATTTGCGCCCTCTCAAAAATATTGTTGAGGCGGAGTTCCCTGTAGTGGCGAATCCTGCTACCATTCTCTGTAATATCCCTACTGGGTCGACCCACTTCACAGTGATTGATCTGACGAATGCATTTTTCTCGGTCCCCTTTCACACGATTTTCAGTAATTCACAGCGTTTACGTATCATGGTCAGAGATTCAAGCTCATGAGGTTGCCCCAGGGGCACTGTGAATCTCCAAGTGTTTTCAAAAGATTGGTTGAAATGGATTTGGGGAATTTACGAGGAGATTCAATAACGCTCCTCACCGTGCTTGCGGAGAAGGGGTACAAAGGGGACAAAGAAAAATTGCAATAATGCCAGACAGAGGTAGTATATTTGGGGCAAGTGATATCGCCCGCAGGAAGGAAGGTAATGCCAGAGAGAGCCATTGCAGTTCACAATACGCCCTAGTCAGTCACAGTGAAACAAATGCAGCAGTATTTGGGACTCTGTAACTATTGTAGATCATGGATTTTTTACTTCTATAGTTACACAAGGCCCTCACTGCAGGGGCTTAAGGGAGTGCTAAAGGCAAAGGGTCCGATAGAATGGTCTGAGGAGATGGCGATTTGATTTTGTGAACTCAAGACCGTGATCAGCAATGCTCCGGTCTTAGCCACCCTGAATTACAAGAACCCATTTGATCTGTTTTCTCACTCAAACGGGAAAGTGATGACAGCGGTCCTGATCCAGCAAACATCGTTCGGCCATGAACCTTTAGAATAATACAGTGGACTATGTGAGGAGTTAGCAATGCGAGGCAGACAAATGTTTGTTCAAAACATGCCATTTTATTAAAATATAAATTATATTAAATGCCTCACTATCCTTACTCTGATGAAGATTTCCCTGCCTAACAAAACTAAAGGGAAACCCTCTAACGCTGGATGTCTGTCCCTTACACTTAAACATCAAATAAACAAAGAAAATATATATGGCAATTCAAATAACAAACAATTCTATTCAGTTTCTTGTTCACTCTTTAGTAACCTGGATGAACTCCCTTCCCCATGAGTCAACATATATTCAGCTCCAATTCTCTTCAAATGAAATTAAGAAATCCTTGTAAATAGCAGTCTCAATTCAGTTCTTGATATTTCAATGTCATGGGGCCTCATTACGAGTCTGCCGGTCCGGAAATAAGGGTGCCGGTAGCAACATCCCAGCACCCTTTCCGGACCGGCAGACTACAACTCTGCCTGACGGGTCAGATGTGCCCGGCAGGTCTTACCTGCCGGGCGCCTCGGCCCAGGTAGGCAGGGTTGCCATGAAAGCACCGGCACCGCTGCCAACGGTGCTGGTGCTTCCATGTACCCATTCCTGTGGAGTCATATGGGACTCCACAGAAACATTTCCCGCCGCTGGTACTTGTAATGTCTCGGTGACACTGGGATCTCAGGTGGCAGAAATGGTGATACAGTCCGGCGGCGACCCGCTGATAGCAACAGGGGGTTACTGCCAGACTTGTAATGAGTCCCTTGGTAAAGTTTTGTTAACCAAAGTTCCAACAACAACAAAGCTCTACTTCCTGGTGAAATTAAGACTTTCCACTTCCTCAGAATAGCATCCATGTTATTCCTAGCCACAATGCTTTGCCACCACTTTCAGGGGAGGGCAAGTGCAGGGGTAGATTGGGCAGGGGGGGGGGGACTGGTGGCCTGTATGACTTTGAGGGAACCAGGCCGCAATCTCAGACAGAAGGGGACTTTAGAGGGGGAAGGAAGAAGAGAAACGGATGGTCTTGAGGAGTTTCTGGAACTTAAGGAGATCCGGCTCAAGTTTGAGAGGGACAGGGAGGCCATTCCAGAGAAAAGCACCTGCCTCATAGTATTCCACTTCACCTGTACCACTGAAGTCTTGCATCTACTGACAACCAAATATACCACCACAACTTCAGTACTTTGTAATTCAAAACAGATTCTAACAAGATTCCCTTTAAGGTACTTAAACACCTTCAAATAAGCAAGGCACTCCTCCTCTGAATATCTCTTCAAAGGGGGAAGCCTATTTGCCTCTCTTGTCTGTCTGCCACAACATGTTTGCTTCTGAGACCCACTTCTCTTTTTCTATTTTAGTCTCTGGCAACATATTTTGTGAAAACCTCAAATAATGTTTATAAGCAGCATGTTTCCCTTTCTAAACTTTGCTTTTGCCCCCCTGCCAACTGTTGGCCAAAGTAATTACCCAGAAGCCTTGGTGCCACTCTCTTGGCTTCAGGTAATGTTGCACAATTGTATCTTAGGCAAGGTTGAACTTCTATTGGGCTCACAGCATTGGTTAGATTGTTTTTTTGTTTTTCGAAAGACTGCTTTCAGTCTTAATAGGGGAATATCCGTCACTTTGGCAATGCTTGCTCTCTCCAACTGCATATACAATGTTTAACCATTGGACCTCTTTTATAAGCAATGATTGTTCCCATGAATAAAGAGGTAGAGTTCACTCTTCCTTTGAAAGTGAAATTAGGCACACGCGACCATGTCTTCATATGTTTTACCAAGGTTGAATGTTCAACAATGGCACTCGTAATGTTTGTTCCGCACAATGAGAGAGACACAACCACTTCTTCACAAGGGTTTAATGGTCTTTTGCAGCATTTGCTCTTCATGCGAGTGAAAGAGAAATTACTGATCACACGCAAGTGCTACTATTCCATTGTCCCCTTGTTAAAGACTCAACAAATAACTTCAGCTCGCTCCTGCTTGTATGCGAGTGAATATTAATCTGGATACTGCTGCTGGCAGTGCTTGTGCAAGGAATCAGAACACCAGGTTTGATTCACCGGCTTCTGTGATCCTCGTTCCACGTGTTGCACAACTTCTACTGCTACTGGCTTCACTTGGGACCCATACCCTTCCTCGCTGAAGGTGTCTCTGGTCCGGCTACTCAATTAAAGAGCCCCTCTTGCTCCTGAGACCCATGGCTTTACAACAGTTCCTTGCCTCGCTCTCTGTGATGTTGGAAATGCATTGGAGGGACAGGGCCTCCCTGTCCTTGTCCTGTACTCCCTTATCATGTGTGTTCTGTGTTATTTACTGCACAGGAGTCCAGTGGGAACCCTGGCAGTGTAGCTCTTACTCTTTTTGGTTGTGGTGAACAGAGACCCTTGGGATACCCTTATGGCATCCATGGGTGGGGGTACAACCCTGTACCTTTAGTATATGTTTTTGTGTACATGTGAGTTGCCCACAAAGCAGGGTATGGGCTGGTGGCAGCTTAATGCTGATATGACAGGAGCTCTGAGTATCCTCCATTTTGGAATACTCAGGCCCTGCCCTAGGAATCAGTGGATTTCTAATAGAAGGCAATATGGCCCCTGGGATCTCTTGGTTTCTATTGCCTGTTACCTTGTTTTCCCAAGTCCTGACTCTGTTCCTTCCCCTGACTGGCTGTTGGGTGGAAGAACCATTTATGGTATTGTGGGGAAGTCCAGGCCAGACTAGCTGGAGCCTTCCCAGTGACTGTATGTTGTGGGCACTCCCTTGGGGTGGGACCTGTGTGAATAGAGTGTGTGACCAATATGTATTCTATGTTTTGGGTGCCTGGTTTCTGTGTGTGTAACGCAATAAATGAGATAGCCATTGCCTGAAACTGACATGAATACAGTGTGGTGTGCTGAAAGGCTGGATGCTTGCCCCAATCCACATTCCTTGTTATGAGTATCTGGGTGAAAGTGAATAGCCTGAATGCTTGTGTGCCTGATCGCCTGCCTGCTTGAATGCCCTTGTGTGTGGTTGGCTGACTGAGCCTGGCTCAGCCATAGTGAATGAGGGACAGATGTGTATAGCTGGGGTCCTCTCACTTACCAATTTGTTCAGAAGCTGAAGTTGAAACTTGAAACTCATCCTTGAAGCCCCGCTGGATTAAGAAGAATTGCTGCTGCATTTCCTTCAAAATCTAAAAGCTGTTGAGTCTGTCACGGACTGATCTGAGAGAATACCTGGCTAGGAGACCTCTTTCCGAGCTACGAGGGACCATTGTGCAAAAACTGCTCTTCTTCATCGAGGCACCCTGGAAACCAGTCCCAAAAAGCTGTCGATCAGAGAAGAGGTCTGAATCCTGAAGAGAAGCGCTGGGACATCGAGGCCATCGAAGTCCATTGCCATCGACCAGGGTTCGGAAGATTTCTCTGACCACTGGAAGCTAGTTGAATCATGTTGCCCAGAATCTGGGACACCCTGACGCCATGCTGCTCGACGACCGGAGCCCAGAAAGCTCCATTCTTGCCTAATAACATTTGAAAGAGGGCTACCTTGCCATCCCCGTCGACCACTTTGTCCTGTCAGAGATAGTTGAGGTTGCCGGCTACCGAATACAGTCTGCCGGTGGGTTTCCCGCCACCTGAAGCCAACAAAGATGTCCTGAGGACACTGACAGAGTGAAGATCCCAGGTCCAGCCCATGGTCGAGCGCCACTCGCCCAAGCTATCCTGAGGTACCTGCTGCGACTGCCGCACCGACAGGCCAGAGGACCGCAGAACACGGCTCCCGGCGGCGGCTGCCGGATCTGCATCTATTACTGAGTCTTCTTTGCGGCACCAAACACTTTGCATCGAGGTGTACTGCATGCCTTATCTTACGAGGACTTCCACAATCAATTGTCGAAGAGCACCACGGAGGTCAAAGCTGCACATTGACGCCAGTGTTCCACTTTTCATCGGGATCTCAATGCCCTGTAGCTCTTGCTTTAAAGAGAGTCCAGCCTAGAGGGCATCGTCGACGAACCATTGAAGAAACTTTTCCACAACAGGTACATTGAGGTGGTTGAACTTTTTGACCAGGATGCAGACTGATTAAACATTTATAGACTGGGCTTGTTAATACTTTTATTACAAGTTGCCCAGGTGGGGGAATCCTCACTCAGAATTGTGTAGCGAAAGAAAGCATTCTGCAAGTGTTTAAACTAAACTCCCTTCCTTCCTATAATCTATGTTGATACACCTTACTGCAGGATTTGTATGCTGCCATATAACTGTCAGCAGTTGATGCATTTTAAAGGAATCTAAAAGCTAAGTGTAGTACCCCATAGAAACTGTATATATTTGTCATATTAGAATTACCAGAGTACAAAGTGTGTTATTGAATTATGTATTACATCTTGAACCTTATTTTTTATAAAGAGCTGTGTTAGCACATACAATAGTGTGTGGACATTCCTTTGTGGGGTCTTGGGGCATTCAATATACTTAAGAACCAGCCTGCATCACCTCCTGAGAGCTTAAGCCTTGGTTGCTCGTCCATAATGTTGGGTGTCCTGACCCACGTTTGAGCTATCATGCTGCAACATTTGGTGCTGTGGGCTTAGAAAATCCAAGATGGCCAAGAAGCCCACATGTGCGCCAGAATCCAGGAGAACCACGCAGTTTGTGCGCACACCAAAATGGTTACCTAACTTGCCACCCACCAGTGTAAAGAAAGATCTTTGTTAAAAAAATCCACTGTTACTGATGACAAAAAGTTGCTGAAATCGTGGCTCATCGGACCACTTTAAAGATTCAACCCTTTTGTGGGGTTCCACATAACCATTTTACTGTAAGGAGCCCCATCAAAACAATGTTAAGCAAGGATTATTTACTACCATGTAAGAACCATTCCTGTTTGGAATGCATTAATCCAAGAAAGATCCCAAAAATGGATGCAGTACCAACAAAATCCCCAAGGCGGCGCTAGCGGTCTAAACTCTGACAGGAGAACTGAGTGCAGTTGCTGACAAAGGAATTTGACTCAGCTGACTTCAAAGGCTGCATTTTAATAAAAAATTAGCCACCTGCTGTTCCCAGAGGCCAGAAGCCTGGGAAACCCTCTCACCTCAAGAGATTCACACCACAGCCCAGGATATCACATGGTCATAATAACCAAATGCAAAGTGACCCCCTGGTCTGCTGACCTAAGCCTCCCATAGACCACACAATAGGCTCTTGCACTTGAATAGAATATGTTGATTTTGACTGTTTCCTGTCAACAAAGGCCTGCCTGCCAGCAGAGGCATGGTTTCTGACCCACCCAAGTTTCTAGGAGGAGGAGACTAACGCTCTGAGAGCTGAATTGCAGTAAAAATACAGTTTATAAAAATACTGATAACTCTTTGTAATCAAATGACAGGAATGTATAACTTTGAGAGCCTTAATTTAAAAAATGTACCTTCGATTCAAGCCCAAACTCCAATTTGTGTGATGTTCTGGGGCAAAACCCTGCTATTTATTGACACCACATACTTTGTGTTTAAGCTAGAGATATGGGAATTTACTGGAGTAGGTATGGACAGCCTGTGTATATGTGTATAACTTTTAATGAAGAACCAAGGTTGCATAACCCACTAAAATAGAAATTAAGTTGCCATTTTTGAATGCAAGCCCTCAGGAAGAGCAGATTTGGGACAGAGACTACCTCATGTGATAGGTAATATGTACATGCAATGACAAACCACTATGTATTTGAGAAATGTGTATTTTGATCAAATATAGATTTGTGTGCAATTTGACAGGGGAGTGTCCTTTCTGCAGGCCATATAATGACATCGCTCTGACACTCCACTTCTTTCCCCCAATCAAGAGAGAAAGGAAAGCTTGACCAATGATAAATTGAGAGAGGGGCTGGCTTAGTGATGCTTCGCACACCCCCACTTTCAAAACATATAAAAGGAACATTGAAACCCAGGTGGAGAGATTGAAATCCATTTGCTGCAACGCGCTCTGCCGGACCACACAACATCCAGAAGGCACCAGATCCAACACTTAGACTTTAAAACTCCAAAGAACTTGATCCAGAACTCAAAGTAAGGGCCTAAACCCACAGACTGAGAACTCTTCTCAGCAGGCCTCAGCATCCAGCAAACCTAACCAACTATCAACAGCCGGGCGAGCTGTTTGAATTCCCTGCCTAGAACATTGCCAGGACCGGTAGCAGTGTCCAGGAGCCGTGCAGATCAGCGCTGTGTCCGGAGAAAGCGGGACCAGGAGCCGTGCAGACCGGTGCTGGACCAGACCAGCAGAACCCAAGATCCAGGAGCAGTGCCGGTGAGCCAGAAAGCAGAGCTGTACTCGGAACCGGAGACCAGATCGCTGTGAAGTGCTGTGCGCAGTGACCGGATCCGTGACAAAGTCGCCTTCCTGTCCAAAATCTCTTGTGAGTACTCAGCAAAACTCAGAACATATCCCTTAGTTTAATATAATAAAATTCAATCTATTTAACCTAAGTAGAACTGTCACCTGTCATTTTCTAGCTGCAAGCTGTAACCTGTCGCTTTGAACTTTTAAAATTTCAAATCGGAAAAACAACCTTCACAAAATCGTTCATAATTCCGTAACCGTTTGTGCTAGGAACTTGAATTAACTTTCCTCTGAAAGCTTAGAATCTAGGCTTTCCAAAGAACCTGAAACCGACTTGCTACTCCTTATAGTGCCTCCGTAACCACGATTCACGCACTCGCGAATTTTACAGCGATTTGCGATTTGGCCTGATTTCAGCCACCTGTAAAAATCAGCAGCTTTTGCCTGAACTGCTAAAATTTCGTTTGCCTCCTAAGAACCATCCCTGAATCATTGCTAGAGTGAGCCTGAACTAATATTAAGTAGATACCACTCACCCTGAACCTCCTGAAGGGAATTAAAAGCATTTTCAGCATATTTCTCACTTCATTGTCACCATATTCAAAGCATTTTGCCTGTGTTTTAAAACTCCTCCGACTATCCGTTGTATAAGCTGCTGGGGGGGAATTGAACTGAATTCTATTTGATTGCATTCCTAAGAACTGTGTGCTCTCCTCTTCATCTCCTTACATTGCATAAAGGGGGGGTGAATTGTCCAAGAAAGTGATTACATTGTCTTTTGCTGAAATCCTATCAAGTTATTTTCTCTACTGCATTTTCATTCCACATTGCATCTATTTGAAACCATAAAAGTATTGTTGCTATCTTATCCATCCTATACCCACTCATCATTGATTATAAAGAAGTGTGCTAGTGCCAGACTATCCATTGTTGTTTACTGCTCAGATTAAGTGTGATATTCAATTATTAATTCATTATAAAAGTGAGATATATATATATATATATACTGTTTATTTTTTTTCTTCAAATAAACCTTTTAAACTTGCAAAACAGAACTACTTCTTGGCTCAGTGGGGTCAGGGGGATTCCAAGAGAGGGGTGTTATATAGGGGTAGTCATCCAGAACTCATGAACTGGACATAAAGATATATCAATAAGGGTTTCCATTCAGTATCCCAGACTAGGCATTGACTTAGCTGTAGTGTTGAATTGAATCCTCTTACAAATTGGGGGCTCGTGCCGGACGTCTGGGTTAGATCTATCACTTGTGCAGCTTAATACAGTGTGCTAACTGACGGGATACATACATCCGGTCGGATCACCACGCTGTTTTACGCTGTAAAGCACTCTTCAAAGGGACACTCTAAGGAAAAGGTCTGTTTTGCAAAAATAAAATACTAATTTCTGTAAGTCAGGAAGGAACTCAAATTCCAGAATGACGACACTGGTAGACATCAAAATAGCCAGAGAGCACTTCTTACATAAGCTATTTGTGAGAGGTGAGTGGACTCATCAGGACCAAACGGTCTGGTTGCAGGCAATCGCGCAACAGGTCACTGAAACAGGGTCAGATATATGGGGAGATCAGGGTCCATTACATGTGGCCCTGAGTGAACTATATATGGCCCCTAAAGCCAAAGATGAACATAATAAGATTGCCAGGATAGCGGCATACTTGTACCTATATATGGGAGCCATGCAGGACAAATGTGCTGAAGGCCAGGATCTGGCAAATAGGCAACAGATGGCGTTAGAGAAGGCCCAATCTGATCTGGACTCTTCTGAGCAGAGGCTGCTCAGCAGCCAGGAGTCAGAAAATGACAGCAGACGGTGCATCACTAAAATAAAGGAGGACATGGATGTGCTGCAACAGGAAAAGGCTGACCAGGATACCAGATTTCTGGCCTTGCAGAAGGAGTACCAAGAAGGTTTGGACTCCCTACTGCAGAGCTAGAAAAAGCTGGAGCAACAGTTAGACTTCAATAGGGCATGTGCTGAGCAGGTAGTCACCCTGCAAAGCCACCTAGATAGGGAGAAGGCAGAGAGCAATAAACTGATTTTGAAAGACCTGGATACCCAGGCAGAGTTTGACCAGGAGCGCCAGAAAGCTGGTGCCTTCCAAAGGCAAAGGGACGACCTGGCGGCACAGATGCAGGCTCTTAGTCAGGAAAGGGATACCTTAGGCCAGGACGTCTCCCACTTAAAAAGGAAAATGGAGGAAAATCACCTGGCCCTCCAGGGACTGGGTGACCTCCAAAAAGAACACCAGAACTTGTTAGAGCACACCAGGAGGGTGGAGGAGGCTCTGGCAAGAAAGGAGCAGGCCAGTAGGGAAGGGACTCAGGAGGTAACCCTCCTGCAGCAAAGTCTGGCCCAGTACTCCAGGACCAATCAGGAGGCACAGAGAGAAAATGAGGCTCTCTGTCAGCACAATGATAGGCTCCAACAACAGGTAGCGATGCAGGAGAGACTGATAGAGTCTAGTAAGGCCTTAACTGAGGAACTGAAAGCGCAGGCTCTTGCATTGCAACAGGGAGCAGGGGCGGATAGAGACCAGGTTCGTTGGGAGAGGGAGACTCCTGAGCATAACCTCAGGAGCCCTAGCACCAGAGGCCTTCATATCTCTCAGTCCCTGGACTCTGCCACCCCCATGTCCCCTCGCACACATGAGCCCAGGGCCACGGGGTTGGCAGATTACTATCCAACCAGAATTATGGGGCTCATAGGCCAGTACCTCCCAGGAATGGAGGGGCGGGCATCCGGGTATGGGCACCCAAGCACAGTGCAATTTAGTGGGGAACCCCAGGAGAGTAGGCCCATTAAGGGCATCCTGAAAACTTCTGCCCAGTTAGGTCAGTGGGGGGGGGTACCCATCAAATCCTGGCAGCAAGGAGGAATCTGAAGACTCCTCTGAACGGCGCAGGACACAGGAGACCAGGTCCCCACATTCTGCCAGCCATTCCCAGGCTCGCAGAATCCGGGAAAACCTGGAAGAGCAGACAGGAACCTCTGGGAGCAGTGCCTCTGAGTCAGAGGATGAATGGACCAGGGTTACCCGAACCAAAAAGGCCAATAAGGCAAAAAGGGCCTTGCTTAAGGACCCATTGAAGCAAATAAAGGCAATAAGGAGTGTCATCACGCCTTATCATAAGAACGCCAAGTATTACGTTTGGGAACACTTGGAGCTCTATGAGCAAATGATGGAGACTTTCCATTTGAAGGACAGCAGTAGCTGCACCCAGTACGTCAAATGGACATTCTCCCCAGAATACTCCAGTTTCTTTGCGGGGCTGGAGGACCAAAATCATTTAAGATGGTCCACCTATAAGGCGGCCATCTTGAAACATTTTTCTGTTCACAGAAATCCTCAAGAGGCTCGCAAGGCAGCCTACAATTTGCAATGTGGGGAGGATCAGGCCCCACAAGAGTTTGTGCAAGAATCAAAACGTGCTTTTGCGCAGACCACCAGAAGGGTGCGCACGGATAGCAGAGAATTTATCAATACGTTTTTCCATGCCTTACCCAAATACATAATGACCCAGCTCGTGAGAGATTTTCATGAGAAAAGATCTTTAGACTGGGTCATTGAACAGGCTACCCGGATCTATGAGGTGCAGAAGCCTATCGAAAATAAAAATAACGCGCCGAAAAACCCCAAAACCAACAGCACCCCTGCTGCTGCCAAGGTGGCAGAGGTAAAGGTTGCCCCCGTTTTAGATTTGGAGATGGGGGGCCTAAAAACCTGCCTGCACCAAATAATTCACAGCCTAGAAGGCCCTCGGGCCAGTCACAGACAGGGAGTCGAGGAGGTAGTCCCACAAATGGGGTCCCCCGCTCCCCTGACTATGTAAGTCCCCGCTATAAGGGAAACCGACCAATCCTGGGTTATGTGTGGACTCCTCCAGCCTAAGGGGGGGGATCCAGCCAAGCACCTAACCCAGGGAACTTCCCTCCCAACTTCCCACAGGAGGGTAGAAATTCTCCAAATCCTGGGCAGAACTTTTTCCCCAGGTATCCACCCAATTTCCCGCCCCAAAATCATCCATCCTTCTTTCCCCAATTCCCTGAGCCCAGACAACCTAATCCGGGAGAGGGGAGGCCAAGGGTGGAGGGGTACCAAAATCTTCCCAACCAGGGGTACTACCAGAAAAGGGATAGCTACCCTTCCCGGGATCAGCCCAGGGGAGAAAATAGAGCCCCGTATCAGCCTGAGCGGGTTTCCCAGTTAGAGCGCCAGGTCCAAAATATGGCACGGGATCTGGGTCACATACTGAGGGCTCAACAGAACCCTCAGATTAGCATGCCACCGCAGAATGCCCCAAACTCGGGACCTGGTGCTCCAGAACAATGACGGGGCAGCACCCCGATAACCCACCGGTTCCCAGGGAGGAGGCACAAGGGGAAGGGGGGTGTAAAGCCTTGGAGGAAGCTTCCTTGCCAACTTGTAAACAGCCGCTGGAAAACCAGGAACCGGAAACAAAATCTCCTGCCCCTGAAAGTCTGCCTCCCAAGGAGCAGAGAGGAGGTAGGAGAAACAAAGGACCCAAACAGACCCACTTTGTGGAGGAGGTACAAGTCTTCCAATTTGAGGGAGAGGGATCCTCAGAGGATCCTGGGGAAAGGATCTTCTCCTATAGAGATGGGGGAACTCCTCCCAAGGAAAAATGGGTCCCAAAGGATGCCAATTCAGACTGGGGAGATATGGAGACTGAGCTACCGCCGCCCATCATCTCATCCCAGAACCCACAATACCGAAATCCCCTGGTTCAAACCCATCCTGGTGACTGCCTCCAAAAAGGGGGGGGCGGCCCAGAACCGGAACCAGGGGAACCCACAAAGGCTCTGATTTCCAGTTGCCAACTTTTTCTTTCAGATTCCCAAGGTTCTCCACAGAATTCTGCCCAAACTCTTCGCTAGCAATGTCCAAAACCAGAAAGTTAGCCCACCAGTTGTCCAAAAATGTGCATTATCTGTGCCCCCTTGAGGAGAAGGAGGGAAGATACTATGCCCCGGTACAAGTACAGGGGCAGGGTACAATTTTGGCACTGGTGGACACTGGATCCCAAGCTACCCTTCTGTCCAAAAGGGCCTTTGAGGAACTAAATGCCGGAAGGGGGGAGAATTACTGTATTCCTCTCACCTCTCTTCCTGGACAACTGCAGAACTTTGACGGGAAGGAGATTCCCGTTGAGGGGACTGCAGACTTGGACATTAAAATTGGGCGACACAAGGTGAAACACCCGGTCATAGTAGTGACTCCAGAGGGCACCCATTGTTTACTAGGGAATTACCTCCTGAGAAGGTTGTCACCCCTAATAGATTGTGTAAACAAGGTCCTCTGGACCCAGACTAGCCGACCCATAAAATTAAAACAGAGTGTCAACCATGTTAGTTTAAACGGCACCTGCCACATGGTTGAACAAAAATCTGACCACGTAGAATTTCACTTCCAGAACAACCAAACTCCAGACGTGACAGTAATAGCAGTAGGGCAACAGACTGGTGATGCGGGGTCCTCTCTATTTCTGAAAATCAACCTCCCTTCCAGTTTAAGGTGGTATTCCACACTGGAAGGAACCACCCTGAAATTCTTCACCAATCCACAATCAGAAACTCCCACTCCTATAGTCCAGAAAGATGTGAAATCAGCTCAGAGCCTGGCTGATATTCAGCAAATTGGAGAGCGGTTGTTCATCCCTGTTCAGTTAAATGATGGGAAGGACTCTGTTCTCGCTCGAGTGTGTGTGAACAAGGGTAAGAGCTTCATCAGCGAAGCCATGTTCCGCCAACTCCCAAAAGATCCAGACATTCCCACATTCAAACTGATAGACAAATGGGAAATGGACCTGGAAGCACCTAATTCCAAACATCTCCTGCCAAGCAGGTGTATGCTCAAAATCTCCATTGGCAACAAGAGCATAGTCCATAATTGTTGGGTCGTGCGAGACGTCACTGCCGCCTTTTACTTAGGCAGTGACATTCTCAATCGCTTTGCCATTAGTTTGGACCTAATAAACTTCAAAGCTTGGTCCCGATTAGCGGATAATCCCATGGGCTTTGATGATCCAGAAAAAGCATTTAGGTCAGCTCAATTGCTACCTTATGCAGTTGAAATTCAGATCAAAGAGGAAGTCACCATCCCAGAAAGGACCCGACAATTCTCCCTGGAAGTGAAAGTTAAAAGAGGACAACATTTGAAAAACCCTGATGCTTACATACATCTAAACGCTTCTCTCCAACAGCAAGGGTTGGGGGTAAACCCAACTCCATTAGTCAACATAGAACATGACACCATTCCAATAGAGGTGGATAACAGCGACTTAAAGAGTATTACTCTAGCCGCAGGCACCATTATTGGAATGGCGGTTGATGACCGACATTTTTCCATTGATTTAGGAAATGAACTGTTAGGACCAATCCCCAAGGACTGTTTTGACAGTGACAGTGATGACAATACAACACCAGACAGGATTTTCACCCGGCATGGGGGGAACTTCCTGGTGTACACTTCTTGCCCTTATGGTAAGGAAGATGTGACTTGTGACTTCAGGAGGGATGAGGTGATTTTCCAGGTCCATGAGGGCTGCCTTTCCCACCTGAGGCCTCCAGTCCAAATCAGCACTCTGACCAGGGACTTCTCCACCCAGCTGGAGGAGGCCGCTGAGATAGCCAAACCAGAAGTCTTTCCAGGCTTCAGGCAGATGGTGGAAGAGAGAGTCAACCTAGCTGATGCCTGTGTGACTCTGGAACAAAAGCAAAAGTTGAAACAAGTTTTCTTGGATTTCCAAGATCTCTTTGCGGTAGACTCATATGACTGTGGTCGCACCGGCATCCACACAACAACAATCCCCACGGACCCTGGAATGACTCCAGTGTTTGTGAAGCAATATCGTTTGCCTCTCGCCTCCATGGAGTCCCTTACTGAAATAATTTAGAACCTTGAGTCCCGGGGAATAATACGTCCA
Source organism: Ambystoma mexicanum (assembly GCF_040938575.1). NCBI lineage: Eukaryota > Metazoa > Chordata > Amphibia > Caudata > Ambystomatidae > Ambystoma > Ambystoma mexicanum. Next base: position 1,235,667,037 of record NC_090927.1, on the reverse strand, counting down.
GTACACAGCACCTTCAATAACCCGGTGCTGGGAATATTGAAGCCAAACGGCCAGTGGAGACTCTGCGCCAACCTCAGGGAGCTCAACAAACGGGTCCATACTTCCCGATGGCCTTTGCCCTGCATTGACCAAGGGCTGGCCCAGATTCAGGGGTCACAGGTATTCACTGCAATAGACCTGACCAATGGATACTGGACTGTGCCTGTCAGTAGGGAGGACCAATACAAGCTGGCTGTTTCCTTTGGGGGCCAGCAGTACACATGGACCCGGACTCCCTTCGGATACCTCAACTCCGGCAATGAATTCAACATTTTCCTACATAAGGCCATGCCCGACCTGGGTGCGAGGGGTAACCTGGCTTATGTAGATGATGTCCTCATCAAAAGTTCATCTGTGGAGGAACACATAGCGGAGATCCGTTATGTTCTGACACAGTTGAGGGCCGCCGGAGCAAAACTTTCCTTTCAGAAAGCACAGTGGTGTAGAACCTGTGTTAATTTCTTGGGGCATGAGATTACTCCCCAGGGTCTCTGTCCCCAAGAAAAGAAAGTGGAAGCACTCCAGAAACTGAAAGACCCCACAACTCTGCGGGAACTAAGGAGCCTCCTTGGACTGACTAATTACAGCAGAAAGTTCATTGAGGGCTACGCAGAGATCACCAGACCCCTGATTCATCTCCTGAAGGGGGGGGGGGTCAAGTGGGAATGGGGTCCAGAACAAGCCGAGGCAGTAAGACAACTCAAAAGAAGCCTCTCACAAGCGCCTTGCCTAGCTTACCCTGTCAGAAACAAGGAGTTCTTCCTGGAGACGGGGTTCTCTAATACGTGCTTGACGGCAGTATTATACCAAAAGCATGACAAGGTCAATAAAGTAATCTCCTATGCGAGCAAAACGTTATCCTCTGTGGAGGAAAAATTCAACGATTGTGAGAAGGCACTCCTGGCAACGGTGTGGGCATTGAAGAATTACCGCCCGTTTATCCAGGGGGAACACATCATAGTGGAGACTCCACACCAGCCTCTGCAATATCTCCAAAGTGACAGAATCCGGGCCGGAAATGTGAGTAATTCCCGAATTACTTCCTGGATTCTGTCAATGCAAGGCTTTCCTGTGGAGGTCAGATATGGCCAAAACAAGAAGAGTCCCCTCGCGCAAGGTCTGGCTGACTTGCATGATTGTGCCAGAGAAAACTGTCTCGAAGACGAAAGTCTAAAAATCAAGGACAACATGGAGGCATACCTTAATTCCCCACACAAAGTCTTTGAAGAAGACAAGTGTGAGAGAATGCCCACTGTCTATGTGGATGGATGCTCGTACCATGTTGACAACGACGGGGAGAAAGAACTGGTGGCTGGCGTAGGGAATGCATGGGTGAAGGAGTTCCCAGAACCCTCCGCTGGATACAAAATTGGTCCCCGAAGTAGTCAGGTGGCAGAATTGATGGCTGTGCATCAGGCCATCCTCACTGCTGTCCAACATCAACTCCACGAACTGGTCATAATCACCGATTCGGATTATGTACGGAACGGGTTCGTGGAGCACCTGGTTAATTGGAAAACCAGAGGCATGTTATGTGCTAATAACAAACCCTTGAAACATGGGAAGTTAATCCAAAACATTGATGATCTGGTCACATCGAATGGGATGACCATCTACTGGAAAAAGATCAAGGGTCATTCCAAAGTAGAGGGACCAGACAAAACTGGAAATGACTTAGCTGATCAGCTGGCCAAACCCAGGGCCATCCAAGTGGATCTAATCGAAATAGAGTCCCTGTTGGGGGAAATCCAGGTCACTGCTATCACTAGGTCCCAGACAAATGCTCACAATGATCTTTCAACTGCCCAATGGAGCAAGGAGACCCCTGATGCTGATTTAATTACAGCTCAGAAGGGGGATCCAATTATTGGTAAGTTTTACCAACACCTTGAGGACCCTGAGAACTTTCCCCTGACGGATACCGATTACATTGGGAAAGAGGACCTAAGAGTGTTGATGAAATGTCCAAAAATGTTCCGAATCCAAGACGGTTTGTTGGTAAAGAAATCCCAAGCTGGCCATGATCAGTGGGTGGTTCCTACCTCATTCCGAAGCCTGATGTTAAGTCACGCCCATGATGCGGCCACGGTCATAGGGGGTTTCACACAACACTGGAAATCTCAAGAGAGGTTGCATACTGGCCACACATGGGGCAGGACCTCGACCAATACTTGAAGGGGTGTCTTGTGTGTGCACAATTTCAGCCATCATCCCTCACACACCGTGCGCCTCTCCAAAAGAGGGGGATGACACTGCCATGGTCAGATTTGCAAATCGACTTTGTAGGCCCTGTGATTCGCTCGTCTAGAGGAAACGAGTACATGTTGACCGTTACATGCTTGTTTACCAAGAGGGTGGAATGTCTCCCAGCCCCAAACTGCAAGGCAGAAACGGCAGCTGCCTTGATGATTAACCACATCTTTTCCCGTGTTGGTCTACCTCAAAGGATTGAGTCAGACAGAGGTAGCCACTTCACCAGTGAAGTGATGACAAAGATGTGGGAGATACTGGGGGTCAAGAGAAAGCTACACATTGCTTACAGGCCAGCTTCTTCTGGAGCAGTGGAACGCTACAACCGGACAATTGTGAGCATCTTAAAAAAGTTTGTGGCAGATTCTGGGCCAAGTTGGGATATCCGATTACCTCTGGTCCTAATGGCCATCAGATCTACCCCTTCATCTGCAACCAAAATGTCACCATTTGAGTTGATGACTGGACGCAAGATGGTGCTTCCTCAGCATTTGCTCTACAGGACCCAAGAGCAGACCTTAATAAATGCCTCCACTACTCAAGAGTATGTGGAGAATTTAAGGAAACACCTTCAACATGCTTTTGCCTTTGCTCAGCGGAATCTAGAAAGATCAGCCGAGAGCATGAAGACCCACTATGATTTAAAAACTACCCGAAAGGATTATAAGGTGGGTTATCGGGCCTATCTATACAATTTCCAAAGGAACCAGGCCAAACAGCGTAAATTCTTGCCTACATGGAAGGGACCGTTTGAAATTATAGACAAGATCTCCCCTGTGGCCTACAAGATCCGCATCCCCAAAGGCGGTTTGGCAGAGGGGGAAGACAAGTGGGTCCACATAAACCAGTTGAAGTGTTGCCATCCCAGGCACACTTTGCAGCAACTGGAGGAGTCCTCTGCAATCCCAGAGGGTACCGCTCCAGAGTAATTCAATTCCAACCCTAAAATATCCTACATATAGCCTATCAAATTCTGTGTTTCTCAAGTTTATGTGTTTCTGTCTCTTAATTTAAAAAAATGTGCATGTTCATATCTGTTGAGTTCTAAAATATATATGCCACCCCACTACATCAATGGTGGGGGAGAAATGTCCATGAATAGGTATTGCCGCTCTTCCTTTGTCGTCCTAGGAGAAATAAAACCTGGAGACTGGCCAAGGAGGACGACCTGGAGAACGGGAGCAAAGATCCGAGGGGCCCGGGGTACCGCCCAATATCGATCCGACCGATGGAGGAAAAGATGCTGAACTGTGCCATTTGCAGAATTGGGAGAAGATTATGCGGACATACCAGTACGTGGGTCAAAACACTCTTTGCACCCGACTCCCCATCGACTCAGATTTAAAGTGCAGTCGGGTGGGGGGGCCTTGTTGGGTGTCCTGACCCACGTTTGAGCTATCATGCTGCAACATTTGGTGCTGTGGGCTTAGAAAATCAAAGATGGCCAAGAAGCCCACAGGTGCGCCAGAATCCAGGAGAACCACGCAGTTTGTGCGCACACCAAAATGGTTACCTAACTTGCCAACCAACAGTGTAAAGAAATAACGTTGTTAAAAAAATCCACTGTTACTGATGTCAAAAAGTTGCTGAAATCGTGGCTCATCGGACCACTTTAAAGATTCAACCCTTTTGTGGGGTTCCACATAACCATTTTACTGTAAGGAGCCCCATCAAAACAATGTTAAGCAAGGATTATTTACTACCATGTAAGAACCATTCCTGTTTGGAATGCATTAATCCAAGAAAGATGCCAAAAATGGATGCAGTACCAACAAAATCCCCAAGGTGGCGCTAGCGGTCTAAACTCTGACAGGAGAACTGAGTGCAGTTGCTGACAAAGGAATTTGACTCAGCTGACTTCAAAGGCTGCATTTTAATAAAAAATTAGCCACCTACTGTTCCCAGAGGCCAGAAGCCTGGGAAACTCTCTCACCTCAAGAGATTCACACCACAGCCCAGGATATCACATGGTCATAATAACCAAATGCAAAGTGACCCCCTGGTCTGCTGACCTAAGCCTCCCAGAGACTACACAATAGGCTCTTGCACTTGAATAGAATATGTTGATTTTGACTGTTTCCTGTCAACAAAGGCCTGCCTGCCAGCAGAGGCATGGTTTCTGACCCACCCAAGTTTCTAGGAGGAGGAGACTAACGCTCTGAGAGCTGGATTGCAGTAAAAATACAGTTTATAAAAATACTGATAACTCTTTGTAATCAAATGACAGGAATGTATAACTTTGAGAGCCTTAATTTAAAAAAATGTACCTTCGATTCAAGCCCAAACTCCAATTTGTGTGATGTTCTGGGGCAAAACCCCGCTATTTATTGACACCACATACTCTGTGTTTAAGCTAGAGATATGGGAATTTACTGGAGTAGGTATGGACAGCCTGTGTATATGTGTATAACTTTTAATGAAGAACCAAGGTTGCATAACCCACTAAAATCGAAAATAAGTTGCCATTTTTGAATGCAAGCCCTCAGGAAGAGCAGATTTGGGACAGAGACTACCTCATGTGATAGGTAATATGTACATGCAATGACAAACCACTATGTATTTGAGAAATGTGTATTTTGATCAAATATAGATTTGTGTGCAATTTGACAGGGGAGTGTCCTTTCTGCAGGCCATATAATGACATCGCTCTGACACTCCACTTCTTTCCCCCAATCAAGAGAGAAAGGAAAGCTTGACCAATGATAAATTGAGAGAGGGGCTGGCTTAGTGATGCTGCGCACACACCCACTTTCAAAACATATAAAAGGAACATTGAAACCCAGGTGGAGAGATTGAAATCCATTTGCTGCAACGCGCTCTGCCGGACCACACAACATCCAGAAGGCACCAGATCCAACACTTAGACTTTAAAACTCCAAAGAACTTGATCCAGAACTCAAAGTAAGGGCCTAAACCCACAGACTGAGAACTCTTCTCAGCAGGCCTCAGCATCCAGCAAACCTAACCAACTATCAACAGCCGGGCGAGCTGTTTGAATTCCCTGCCTAGAACATTGCCGGGACCGGTAACAGTGTCCAGGAGCCATGCAGATCAACGCTGTGTCCGGAGAAAGCGGGACCAGGAGCCGTGCAGACCGGTGCTAGACCAGACCAGCTGAACCCAAGATCCAGGAGCAGTGCCGGTGACCCAGAAAGCAGAGCTGTACTCGGAACCGGAGACCAGATCGCTGTGAAGTGCTGTGTGCAGTGACCGGATCCGTGACAAAGTCGCCTTCCTGTCCAAAATCTCTTGTGAGTACTCAGCAAAACTCAGAACATATCCCTTAGTTTAATATAATATAATTCAATCTATTTAACCTAAGTAGAACTGTCACCTGTCATTTTCTAGCTGCAAGCTGTAACCTGTCGCTTTGAACTTTTAAAATTTCAAATCGGAAAAACAACCTTCACAAAATCGTTCATAACTCCGTAACCGTTTGTGCTAGGAATTTGATTTAACTTTCCCCTGAAAGCTTAGAATCTAGGCTTTCCAAAGAACTGACTTGCTACTTCTTATAGTGCCTCCGTAATCACGACTCACACATTCGCGAATTTTACCGCGATTTGCGATTTGGCCTGATTTCAGCCACCTGTAAAAATCAGCAGCTTTTGCCTGAACTGCTAAAATTTCGTTTGCCTCCTAAGAACCATCCCTGAATCATTGCTAGAGGAGTGAGCCTGAACTAATATTAACTAGATACCACTCACCCTGAACCTCCTGAAGGGAATTAAAAGCATTTTCAGCATATTTCTCACTTCATTGTCACCATATTCAAAGCATTTTGCCTGTGTTTTAAAACTCCTATCCGTTGTATAAGCTGCTGGGGGGGAATTGAACTGAATTCTATTTGATTGCATTCCTAAGAACTGTGTGCTCTCCTCTTCATCTCCTTACATTGCATAAAGGGGGGGTGAATTGTCCAAGAAAGTGATTACATTGTCTTTTGCTGAAATCCTATCAAGTTATTTTCTCTACTGCATTTTCATTCCACATTGCATCTATTTGAAACCATAAAAGTATTGTTGCTATCTTATCCATCCTATACCCACTCATCATTGATTATAAAGAAGTGTGCTAGTGCCAGACTATCCATTATTGATTACTGCTCAGATTAAGTGTGATATTCAATTATTAATTCATTATAAAAGTGTGATATATATATATATATACTGTTTAATTTTTTTTTCAAATAAACCTTTTAAACTTGCAAAACAGAACTACTTCTTGGCTCAGTGGGGTCAGGGGGATTCCAAGAGAGGGGTGTTATATAGGGGTAGTCATCCAGAACTCATGAACTGGACATAAAGATATATCAATAAGGGTTTCCATTCAGTATCCCAGACTAGGCATTGACTTAGCTGTAGTGTTGAATTGAATCCTCTTACAATAAGCTACCATATAGAACCTTGGCTGGCGTGCTCTGTGCCTCTACTCTGCCATATAGAGGGCAGAAGTACAGATACCCCCTCCAGTCTTTACAGTCTCTGACACGCTTTCTGCACAGCAACCTCTGCAATTAGGCTCACATGGGGAAAGGCAGCCTTCCTGCACGTCTTCTGCTGCGCAGCCTCTGCACTTAGGAGTTTGGGGGCAACAGGACCATCTCAGAACAAGCAGGTGAAATCTGCATCCACATTCCGGCGTCCCTCTGGTTCGCCCACTTCTGCTTGGATTGCCAACACAGTGCCTTCTTTCTTCTGCCACCGCTATTACTGCATGCACTGCAGTTACAGTTACAGCTCCTACTAATTGCCTGCACCTGAGGGGGCCTTTTCTGCCTCTCAGATTCCTTCAGGTGTGGGCTGTTGGTCTCCATTGCCTGACTACTGCTACAGCAAAACTCTTCAGTCATCTAACTAATCCCAGTATTTATGGAATTATGGGACTTGGAGTCTCCAACAACAAAGTTAGTTCTTTTAATTTTTTAAGGGTAGATTTATTCCCTTTAGGATTATTTAAAGACAAACCATTAGAAGTTGTTGTTACAGAGGACGACAATTTACTTAATGCAATATTTCTAGATTCCTTTTGATTATACCTTTGGGAGTAAGGAAGATTTTATCCTGAATTACCTTGAAGAATCTTTCCATTATTAAGGCTTATTCAGGTTTTCTGGTATTTGTGCCCAGAGTACCAGGTCTTATATGTGGTTCAGATACATCATAATGGCAATAAGCCAATACTTGTTTTGGCAATCTTCAGAGGTTTTCCTTTTCAAAGGACAAATACGCTGTCCAATCCCACAGGATCTCCTCACCAACCTGGGCCCTGTCTCCTCTCAGGTGATCCTCCGACAATACACCACCCCCAAGGTCAAGATCATAAAGCGTCTGCCTTTCCCTGGCCACCTGGGAGGAGACTTTAGGCAGGGGTTCAGTGAGGGATCCGTAGGATTCATCACAACTCGTAGACCCAGTGATGCAGGGACCGTTTCCTTACAAACAAGCTTTAGTGGCAGCAGCTTTTGCAATTTAAAAGTCTTCTAACATTACTATGGGTTTCCTGGTGACATTGTACATGGAGCATGCGTTCTTTGCGATCTTGGAAAAATCCAAGTCGATTTTGACGGCCCAAAGAATTTCAAGGTATGAGGTTATTCTATTGAATGTATCCATACATCCCATACAGTGTCACCTAGTCAATCCTGCTACATTTGTAGCCGAGCCATTGAAACCTTATGATATGGTCCACTATTGTGCAACATATGAGGGAGAAATGGAAGAGAGGACAAGTGTTAAGGAGGATGCTTTGGAGGGAGGTGAGGCACTTTTTGTTGATGGGTCCTCAACAATCTATTGGACTCCACAGCACGTACCCCCTTTTTCCCTCTTCCCTCTTCCATTCTGCACTTGCACGTTCTGAACACTCACAAGGCATAGCAGGGTTGTCCCTCTACCTCCCCCCTCTGCTCTTAAATATATTGTTGTAATGTATTTCCCACCCTCCCTCCCAGCCCTGTGGGCGCTTTGAAACAGTATACTCTTATTGTATAAGCGCCTAACAAGTAAACACAATAAATAAATAAATCAGGCCACTGGTGAGAGGCATATGGGTACAGCCACTGTGGGCCTTATGGATGGGGATTCGTGCAAGCGGCGGAACTAATGGCACTTACGGAGGTGCTAGAAATGAGTAAGGGGGAAGGCCATCACTATTCATTCTGACTCTGCATATGTAACCTTGACTGTGCATTCAGGCTCGTCAAGGTGGCAGAGAAGAGGGTTTAGGAGATCTGATGAGACCCCTGTCCAGCATGCTTCACTGCTGTCCAGATTAATCAAAGCGCTCACACTGTCCGCAGAGGTTGGGATCATTAAGTACGCTGTGCATACTAATCGTACTAACAAGCCAGCTTCACCGTCCTAGCTCCCACCCACTGGAACGCTCTCCCTACATGTATCAATGAAGAGCCTTCCTACCTGTCTTCTGTAAAAAACTCACAACTGTTTTATTCAATAAATACGCCTCACTACTGCCCTACCATTCATGATATGGCATTTGTAGTTGTTAGGAAAGATTTCGTAATTGTAGGTAATTTTCCTTCCATGTGGCAACCCCTAAACTTTTTGCTGTTGTTTTCACCATGATCTAGACTTTGCCAGAGAAGTGCAGCCTTCTGCCGCACTCCTCTGGGCTTTCGCTCCATTCTTACGGGGAAACTGACATGCCCTTAAAGGGATGGTCTAGTAAAAATTTTTATTTAAAAAATAGATAGGCCACATAAAAAAAAAATACTAGCATCCTCCGTTTTAAAACTTCCTATGTAAAATTTTGAGCTATTCAAGCTCAAAATTCGAAAAAGCAAGCACAGGGGCGCAGCCATTTTGTGAAATGGAGGCCCTCCTGTGCTGGCTTTTGCTTTTGCGGCACTAATGAAGGAAAAGCCAGCCAGCTGTAGTAAACAAAGTCTACCGCTGGGTGGGCTTTCCCTTCATTAGTGCCGGGACTCGGAGGACGCGGACCGGAGACCAGAGCAGGAAAGCTGCAGCTGAATCTCGTTAAGTGCTATTTATTTTTTTTACAAAAAATAAGCACTAGCTGCGTTTTTTTTTCTAAGTTTTCCGGGCTGGAGGAGCCCGGAAAACTTAGAAATAAAACCGCAGCTTTAAAAACGTTGTATTTATGTTTGCGGTCGCTTTTGAAGGGACGCAGGGCGGAACATAACATTCCTCCTTTATTATAAAACGAACAAAATGCAGTACTACATGCCATCAACCTGGAACTAACACACTCTACTAACGTTTCTACACAACTCGCTACCACACATAGTCACTTAGCTTGGCGGGCGGTCTCGTGGTAGTTCTTAGACCGTATCGTCCTCCTCGAGGACGGCACCTCGCCGCCTCATGCTCCGTGTCACGATCTCTGCTCGGACTCTCGGGGCCGAGGGCCTCCAGCTGTTCCCCGGTTCCGTCCTCCGCCCCTGCTTCATATGGGATGGACTCGGGGCTTTCTTCACTGGGGTGATCAGCCTCGTCTTCCCGATAGCATTCACTGTCAGTCCACAGGTTTCGTGGCACCGTCTTGAACCACGACGAGTTCCTCGTCACTCGCCGGTTTCCTCGTGTCACGGTCACCATGGTTCCGCTCCGGTCACTGACGGTCCATGGGACCGCCTCGTATCTGGTATCGAGTTTAGATTTGGTGGGGTTGCGTAGCATGATGACTTGGTCCCCTACTCGATGATCGGACAGCCTCGCTCTCCTCTTGTCACTCATGTTGGCATTGGCATTCCTTCTCGTCCTTTCCGTGCGCTCTTCGTTTACCACATCCGGGGCCCTGCTGGGATGATGCGGGATCGAGGATTGGATGATGGTGCCAAACATGACGTCGGCCGGCGGTACTCATGTTGTGCTGTGGGGAGTGACCCGGTAGTTTCGAAGGAAACGGAAGAGGTCAACTTTCCATGGGCTGGCGTTCGCCTTGGACACCCTTAGTACCTTGTTTATCGTTCTCATGAAACGTTCTACGTCTCCATTTGCCTGGGGCCATCTCGGCATGATGTGGTGGTATTTAATGTTGAGTTCCTGTAGATAGGTTTTGAACTCTTCTCCAGTGAACGGCGGCCCATTGTCACTTTTGATAGAGATGGGCAACCCGTGAGTTGCGAACATCTTCTCTATGGCCGGAATGACCACTTCCGCTGCAGTGGATTCAATTATTTCAACTTCGGGATATCGGGAGTGGTCATCAAGGTAAAGGCCTTCTCGGAGCTTGCAAAAATGAATGCTGATGGCTTCCCAGCGAGATTGGCCGCGTTGTGCCGACAGAATTGGCTCTGGCTCCGGCGGGGCCCCCGTTATCTGGCAGGGTAAGCATGTGCTGAGTCTCGACCCGCTCCTCGATCTGGGGAAACCATACCCTATGTCTTATGCGGGCTTTGGTCCTTCCCAGTCCTTGGTGACCTTCGTGCGCTAGTGCCACTATCCTGTTTTGCATGCGGAGAGGGATCACGATGCGGTTTCCTCTTAATATCACTCCACTTTCCGTGATTGACAAGTCATGCCGGACGGTGAACATGCCGGATAGGAAACCTTTTGCTTCGACGGTCCTGTTGTGTGTGTGTGTCATGAACATCTTCCAGTCTCCTGATAGGATGGCATCTTTGACTAAATTGCAACATGGATCCCTGTGGGTTTCAGCCTCGATGTCTTCAATGCTCACAGCCTTTGGCCTCATCGCTCGTACCACCTGACATATGTGTACCTCAGTTTCTTCGGCCACTTGGATCTCTTGTTGCGTTGCCGCTCGTGGATGTCTTGATAGGAAATCGGCAGGGATTACCGCAGCCTGGTTTGTAGACAAGATCGAAGTCGTACTGCTGCAAGTGTAGTAGCCATTTGGTGATCCGTGCCGGAGGGTGTGCCGACGTTCCCAAGAAAATGGGTAGTAGGGGTTTGTGGTCGGTGATTGTCGTGAACCGACGCCCATACAGATAGATATGGAAGTGCCTGCACCCCCACAACACGGCTATGGCTTCCTTTTCGATGTGGGAATACCTCTGTTCAGTGTCCGTGAGGGCTCTCGAGGCATATGCAATTGGTCTTTTCTGCCCCTCCTTCGTGACTTGCATTAGGATGGCTCCGAGCCCCACAGGGCTTGCATCCACGAACAGTTCCGTGGGCAGTTCAGTGTTATAGTATGCCACTTTGGTGTCGATGGACAGGGACTCTTTGATGCTTTCAAACGAGTCCTGGCACTCCTGCCGCCAGTCCCACTTGGTGTTGGCTTTCGTGAGCTCCCGTAATGGTTCAGATAGGGTGGCTAAGTCTCGAATGAATCTCCCGCAGTATGTTGCCATGCCCAAGAAGCTGCGTACTTCCGTGGGATTCACCGGTGGGCTTGCCGCCTGAATGTCCTCAACCTTCTGGGGGTCAGGGGAGATTCCTGTGCTGTCGAATCTGTAGCCAAAGAAAGTGATTTCGGATTTGAGGAATTCACACTTCTCCCTGTGTATGGTGAGCCCAGCTTCATGTAGCCTGCCCAATAGAGTTTGGAGCCTCTTGATGTGTTCTTTCTTGTCAGGAGCGTGGATCAAGATGTCATCACTTACATTTATAACGCCGGGGATGTCTCTAACGACCTCTTGGATGGTTTGCTGGAATACCTCAGCCGCTGACGATATCCCGAAGCTCAGACGTTTGTATCTCCTCAATCCGAGATGCGTCGAGAAGGTAGTAATGTAGCGAGAGTCTCTGTGGAGTTTGAGCTGGTGATAACCTGCCTTGAGATCTACTTTAGAGAATATACACAACCCTGTGAGGTCGGCCACGATTTCGTCAATCGTTGGGGTGATATGACGTTCCCTTTTAATGGCAGTGTTGGGGAGGCGCATGTCTATACATATCCGGACTTTACCGGGCTGTTTGGGTTTGCGCGTTACTACCATTGGGGAGACCCATGGTGTGGGCCCTGTGACCTCCTCTATGATACCCGCTTCTTCCAAAACCTTGAGTTCCTGCTCCACCTGCTCTCTCATGTGGAATGGCGTTCTTCTATGCCTCACGGCTTTGGGCTGTACCGTTTCGTCTATGTGCAGTTTGATGGTTTTGCCCTTCAAACACCCTATGCCATCTTGCAGCTTGGGGTATTGACTCAGTAACTTTTCAACCTCGTCGGCTGCGTCCAAGTGGCAGATGAACTTGACTACTCCGAGGTCTTCCGCTGCGTCCCCACTCAGGAGGCTCTCGATTCCAGCCTTCACCACGTATATTTTTGACTGTAAACTGTGCTCACCGTGTTCCAGTGTGGTGCGGAACATGCCGACGACTAGTAGGGGCTTCCGGCTGCCATATGCATATAACAGCGTGTCTGTGGTTTTCAGCTCTGGTTGAGGGCTCAGGGTCTGGAATATGCTTGTCGGCATGACATTCACCGAGGCACCTGTGTCGATGGTCATGAGGATGCACTGGTTTTGGACAGTGATCATACATCTGCGTCTCCAAAGTGATTTCCTCTGTGGTTCATGGCTTTGGCTTAGTGCAGACACCAGGTATACCTTCCTCCCTTTCCTGTCGTTGTCTCTGCGAGGTTCTTGCTGCATTGCTGGAACGTCGTCTCCTTCTTCTTCTGTGGACGAATTTGCGACTGCGACCCTCCTTGCTCTGGCTTGCTTTTTCTTTCTGGTTGCGTTCTTGTCTGGAAGATTTTGTGTGGGTTGCGTGGAGGCGCCCGTTGATCTGCATACCTTTGCATAATGATCTTTTCTGCCACATGCGCCACATGTCGTGCCTTGGGCGGGACAGTTGAGGCGGCCATGACGTGGTCCGCCACACCAGCCACACTCAGTGGGGCCAGGAATTCGCGGTTGCCACCTGTTTTGCGCATGGCCCCCACTGTTGTCATCCCTCGAGGGTTGTCTGTTAACGACCTGGGCTACCATGGCTGTGTTGAGAGCCGGTTGCAGTTTATGTAACGTGGCCTCCATGTTGGCCGCTCTGGTATGGGCCAGTTCTCTTTGTCGTCCAAGTTCGAGGATGCGCTGTAAGGGGATTCCTTTCTCGCTTAGTATCAGTCGTCTTAGTTTTTCTGATTGAATGCCGTTAATTATTTGCCTCCTGATCTCCTTCTCAACATTTGTGAACTCACAAGACATGGCTAATTTTCTCAACCGAGTGTGGTAAGCATCAAGGGTCTCATCCGCTGCCTGTATGGTGGTGCAGAAAATAAATGTCTCGTAGTCTGGGTTTAGTTGAGGAAGGAAATGAGCTGTGAGGGCATCTTTGGCGCTTTGGTATACATCTGGGCCATCATCAATGTTCAATGAATTGAAAATGCGCAGTACCTCGTCACCCACGCTGAGTAGCAGGTGTGCCTTCATTTTCCTGGCCGTCTTGATGTCTTTGCACTCCATGGCCATCTCAAATTTTTGGATCCACAGCTGCCACCTGGGTCCACTCGACGAGGGGTCCGTGAATGGATCGAATGGCTGGATCAATGTCGACGAGCCCCCTTGTGTGCGAGGTAGTGGTGACGACATCGACAGGTTTGCCGCCATCCTGGACGGCGTGGTGGGCCCAGGGGTGGATGATCCGGCTGCCATGTGGACAGGTGTTTCAGGGATGGCCTCCAGCGCTGTGAAAGATGCCCTCCTTGGGCTGGCTGCGGTGGCTAGGCACTATGCGATGGAATGTTCCAGAACCATAGTTCCCACGTGGCATTGATATCAGCTGCTGCTGCTGTGGTCAGGCATGGGGAGGCCAGGTGCCGGAGGGTTCCCCAGTGTTCATCACGGCACATGGGGCTACCGGAGTGCAGCAGGTGGAAATGGAGAGATTAAAAAAAATTTTTTTTTTTTTTTTTTTTGGGGTGGGGGGGTCACATGTTCGTTCCCCCCTCCACCGGGTGTCCAAAAATTTGGCCGCGATGGCTGCGGGCCATATGGGTGCCTTGAGGAAGCCAGGCACGTGTTCGTATCACTTCTGCCTCGTCGCCATTGTTATGATCCTGCCCGCGGCCTGCATGCGCGCGGGCTGGCGTGGATGAAGTAGGCCGCGCGGCCCGTGGCGTAGCTCCAGCGGGAGCTGGAGAAGAAACATACACCCACACGCTTGCTCGGTCTGCCCCGGAACTGCCTCCCACTAGCGGGGGCGGGGCTTTTATTGACGCGCCCTGCGTCACCGCGTAGCGGGACGCAGGGCGGAACATAACAAGCACCTGAGGAGGAACAGGAGCTATTGGCAAAGAAAGGATGTGCCCTCTCACCCACAGATTTGCTGTGGAGACAGGAGCTTACAGGAAGGTAGTAATGCCTGTAGAACTGCTTCTTGTGGCTCTAGGGCAACTACATTACCCGTTGCAAACTTCTGGGTGACAAATTGCAGCAGAGCTCCAGTAGGAATAGTTAATAGCAAACCTCCAGGAACAGGCAAGTAGATTTGTAGGGAATTATGTAGTTTGCAGGGAATTCAATCCTAGAAACACCATGCAGTCAGTAATGGGAGTTTTGCAGAGGCCCTCTGGGCCATTTTGGGAACTCCATATTGATTTTGTCTACATGATTACGAAATGTTATAATGATCATTGCCTCATAGTTGTTGTTTGCCCATTTTCCCGATGGCTTGAGGTTGGTCTCTGCGTACACCCTGATGCTAAATCTGCATCAACCTTTTTGGTAAGTGAGGTATTTCCATGGTGGGAATTTGTGAGTTCCTGAAGCCTGACAATGGCACCCACCTCTTTAAGGCCTTGTTCTCAGAAATCACTTTGCTCTTGGGGATCAAGCACAGGTTGTGTTCAGTGTACCACCCAAAGGCCAACAGAATCTAAAGCATCTCAATGGGGTTCTTTAGGTTTAGTTATCTAAAATGTCTAGTGATTTACGTAACAATGGAATGCATTGTTTTCCACTAGTTTTGTTTTATTTGAGGAATCAGCCAGGAAGGGAGCACCAGCTTAGCCTCATGATATTGTGACGGGGCATAGGTTACACACGCTGCTCTCACTTGCACGCACAGCATCAGATGCACATAAAGCAGCAGTGATCCTGGGTGAGGAGTTTAGGGATTACATTAGGGCTGTGAGAAACCTGACCGTATTCTCCCACCCACTCCCTCTGGATATTCCATTCAGGTGGCCAGGGAAGGGCCATTGCTTTTGGATCCCAACCAGGGGGTGGACAAGCAAGGGAGGATCACCTGAGTGGAGGGCTACGAGGGATTGGGAGGATGATACCCAAGGGCGAGACATGGTATTCCCGCAGTCCCACAAATAACCCAACTGCCTCTCCCTCAGCCTTTGTGGGGTATCTCCAATCTTGCCCCATTTTCCCCTCCCCATTTCCAACACATACTGAGACGAGGAAGAGGCAACTTAGATCAGTAAAGATTACTTTAAGGAAGGCATAGTATCTGTGAGGTGGGACCCGGAGTGGAGGGGGTGCCGGGAGGGGTAGCGGGACTCCGCGGGATCGCGGCAACGGGCCGCGAGACAGAAAGCGCAGCCCCTTCCCACCCGTCCTCCCCGGGACTCTACAGGTTCGCGGCAACGGGCCGCGATACGAAAGGAGCGGCCCCCTCCCACGCAGCCTTACCTGAGCCCGCCGGGGGTGGCGCCGCGGCTGGTAGCCCGGGATCCGGGTTGGTGGTCGCGGGCCTGCGGGAGCGCGGGTGGTCGCGGAGAGCCGGCCCACGCGGCCCGCTGAGCGTCTCTCCCCGCCAGGAAGGGAGAGGAGGGAGAGACGGCTTGCTCGGCGGGGCGGTCCGCTCTGGAGCGGCCGTGTGCGCGAACCCACATGGCGAGAGAGAGAGACTTCCAAGGGGGGGAGGGACTCACGGGATGGAGTTGCCTGGGAGCGGGACTCTCCTGGCAGGCAGCAGAATCAGGCACTTTGGGAAACCACGGCAGCCTTTAAAGGACCGGGACATGGCAATACCAGCCAATGAGAAGCCAGATTGACAGGGGAGGTTTCCATTGGGGGGGAAGCAAGTCACTCACATCACATAAAAGCCCAGGAACTAATCCAGCGTTTGTTGTTGATTTTCCTAGTCATACGAAGAGGACGAGGAGAGAAGGAACAACTGGTGGGCCTATCCGGACACCAAGGAGAAGTAGGAGGGTTTAAATCACGTCCCTGGAAGGCTGCCTAAGAGTTGAGTAACTCTCAAGGAGTTCATGGACTATAATTTCTTTAGTTTAAAATTACAAGAATAAAGTATAATTTCAGCAACCCAAACCTGGTCTGGGTCTTGATTTCTACATTGGCGCCGAAGGTGGGATTTGCGACAACGCGATGGAGACCCTAATTAAAACCCTGACGGATGGCCAACAGCAGTTGCAGCAATTAATACAGCTGCAAACGCAACAGGCAGTGGCTGACCGCCGGGCGTTCCAGCAAGCCATCCAATTACAGGGCACCCTACAGACCACGGCCCAGGACAAACAACATGAGAACATTATCAGGCTCACAGATGCAGTGGCCAGCACGAGGAACCAACCCATGGTGCCGTCCACCCTGCTCCAGAAGTATAAGGAGGGAGAGGATCCAGCCTTTTTCTTCACAAGTTTTGAGAGGATTGCAAGAAATGCGCAATGGCCGCCTGAACGCTGGGGACAGTATGTTGCTCCCTTATTATCTGGGGTAATGCAGGGTGCATATCAGGCTGTGAACCCCAATGGTAACACTCCATATGGGGAAATTAAAGCAGCTGTACTGGACCGGCTAGGCCTGGATGAGGAGGCCTATCGCCTTCAGCTAAGGGACACCAAGTTAAGAAACGGAGAGAGTCCCAGGCAGTTATATTACCGCATTAAAGATCTGACAGAGAAGTGGATGCAATCCCCCACACCAGCCAACCAACCCCTCCTAGATAAAATAATCCTGGAACAGTTCATAGAAGCCTTGCCGAGCCCAATGCAAAGATGGGTTAGGCAACACCACAGGCCTACATTGGCGGAAGCCGTGGACATTGCGTCGGCTTACCAAAAGGCCGGGTATAGTCGCTTCCCCTCAACAAGTATACCAGGAAGGATGACGTCGCCGAGCTTTGAACATCAGATACAAAAAGGCCCAAAAGTGGCACACACCAGATGGAGGCAACCGGAGGAGGTTTCCAGGAAACCAGAAGAAAGGAAGACTGGATATGAGGAGAAACAGTCACCCATAATCCTGGGAGTTCGACAACCCCAGTGCTTTGAGTGTGGTGAATGGGGTCACATTGCCCGGTTTTGCCCCAGAAGGAAGACCACAGAGCCTATGGAAATTGGCTACATGAAGCCACATCCGGAAGTACGTAGCCCTAGTCCATACATCGTGGATATAAGGGTGGATGGACGACCGACCCGGGTGCTGCTGGATAGCGGAAGTCGACAAACAGCCATATCTCCCACCGTGAGTAATAACCCTAATTTACCTAACATTTCTATACCAATAAAGTGTATACATGGGGACATTAAAACATACCCGATGAGAGAGGTACAGATAGAGGTGAATCATGAAACCACTCAATTAAAGGCTGCCGTCCTTCCTACTCTACCCACCCCAGTGGTCCTGGGAACAGACCTGCCCCACTTTGGTAAAGCACTGGATGAAGAAAGAGCGAAGAGTAACAGAACCACGAACATAGGTGACTCTAGAAACCCTCCCGGACATAAAAGACGGAATAGACTAGAGTGGTGCCAAGCCAGTTACATGACCCG
Source organism: Ambystoma mexicanum (assembly GCF_040938575.1). Classification (NCBI taxonomy): domain Eukaryota; kingdom Metazoa; phylum Chordata; class Amphibia; order Caudata; family Ambystomatidae; genus Ambystoma; species Ambystoma mexicanum. The sequence goes on along the minus strand of NC_090927.1, from coordinate 1,235,649,112 downwards.
ACCCATTAACTGGCAACCCGAGGATCATGAGGACTCCCTGAGGGGGGAAACCCTAACTGATCCCACCCTTCGGGTAGCCCGTGAGAGAGCGGCCAATGAGAAAGATCCAGACGTAACAAAAGGACCTGGCTTTCTGTTCCGTCACGGACTATTGTACCGAAAATATAAGGCGGACGATGGGACTGTAAAGGAACAATTGGTATTACCAAAACCCCATAGAATGGTCATAATGCAACTGGCACACAACCACCCCTGTGGCGGGCATATGGCCTCCCTGAAAACGCAGCAGAACATCCTGAGACGGTTCTACTGGCCAGGCATATACGTTGAAGTATCCCAGTTCTGTAAGGCGTGTTCCACTTGCCAGTTAACAAGTGGCGTCTTACCAGCAAAAGCCCCTTTGCAGAAGATGCCCCTTATTAACGTTCCTTTTCAGCGGATAGGCATGGACATCGTTGGACCAATAGAACCCGCATCCCGTGGATACAAGTATCTACTAGTCATTGTTGACTATGCTACGCGGTATACAGAGGCATTTCCCTTGAAGGGAACATCAGCCCGACAACTATGCGACCAGCTCATTCCCTTCTTCGCAAGAGTGGGGTTACCCTCGGAAGTTATCACCGACCAAGGGACCAATTTTATGTCCACCTTACTTCGGCAGGTATGCGAAAGACTGCAGATACATCAGTTACGCACCTCGGTATACCATCCCCAGACTGATGGCCTTGTCGAAAGGTACAACAAAACGATCAAGAAAAAGATACGGAGAGTGACCGGGTCAGATGGGAAGAACTGGGACCGCATATTGCCCTTGGTCTTGATGGTATTACGCGACACCCCACAGTCGTCTACCGGTTTTTCTCCATCCGAGCTCCTTTTCGGAAGACAACCCCGAACCATCTTGGATCTTGTAAAAGAAGAATGGGAGACTTCGGATGAGATCTCTTTAACAGAGTACACCGAAGAGTTGAAGGAACATCTGACAGCACTCCGCTCGATGGCCGAGACAAATCTGGGACACGCTCAGACAAACCAGGAGAAAAACTATAACAAAGGAAGTCGGATGAGAACCTTCCGAATAGGAGACCAAGTACTAATCCTACTACCCACCAGTACTAACAAGCTATTGGCCAGATGGAGAGGTCCTTATGAAGTTAAGGAGGTACTCAGCCCTGTGACGTATCGGATCCACCAACCCGATCGTGCCACACCAGACAAGGTATACCATGTGAACCTGCTAAAAGCATGGAACGCGCCTGTATTGGTAGCCACAATGGATACCGGTGAGGATACCTCAGAACAATATGTGAATCGTGAACAGGGCAAGCTAGAAGACGTGCAATGGGGAACCATCTTGACTCCTTCGATGAAGTCAGAACCTTTGACCAGACTGTCACCCTTTGGAGAAGCGTTCTCGGCCTTACCAGGGAGGACCGATCTAATCGAACATGAGATCAAAACCGATCCCGGACAGATTGTTAGGCTAAGGCCCTATCGTATTCCAGAAGCACGAAGGCTGGTTATCCGAAACGAAGTAGAAGAGATGCTCCGTATGGATATAATTGAACCATCAACCAGCCGATGGTCATCCCCGATAGTGTTGGTACCAAAGCCCGATGGTACAATTAGATTTTGTATGGACTACCGACAATTAAATACGATTTCCAATTACGAAGCATATCCTATGCCACGAATGGACGAGCTGTTGGAAAGGCTAGGATCCGCCAACTTCCTAAGTACGCTTGACCTAACTAAGGGTTATTGGCAGATTCCCTTGAAATCCACGGACCGGGAAAAGACTGCCTTTACAACTCCCCAAGGTCTATACCAATTCAAGGTTTTGCCATTCGGGCTACACGGTGCACCAGCCACCTTCCAGAGACTGATGGATGTCATACTACATCCCCATGAGAGTTATGCTGCGGCTTACTTAGACGACATCGTCGTGTATAGCACGACCTGGACAGACCATGTACACCACTTGGAACAAGTGGTGTCTGAGTTGTTTAAGGCAGGCCTACACATTAATCCGAAGAAAACAGTGATAGGGGCACACGAGACGAAATATCTGGGACACTTGGTAGGCGGAGGCACGATACGACCACAATTCTCGAAAATCCAGGCCATTCACGAGATTCCTACTCCATCCACGAAGAAACAGATCCGTGCCTTTTTGGGTTTCGTAGGCTACTACCGTAGATTTATCCCAGATTTCTCCTCGGTGGCAGCTCCACTAACTGACGCTTTGAGGAACAAAGGATCTCCCGATTTGACCAAGAACACCGCTGCTTTGGAAGCTATCGATGTCCTAAAGCAGAGGATCACCTCAAATCCAGTACTTCGGTGCCCCGACTTCCATAGCCAGTTTTTTCTTCAGACGGACGCATCGAATCAGGGGCTGGGAGCAGTACTTTCACAGGAACAAGAGGGCGAACTTCAACCCATCTGTTTCGTGAGCAGGAAGCTCGTACCTCACGAGGAGGCCTATTCCACTATTGAGAAGGAGTGTTTGGCCATCAAATGGGCGGTAGAGACCCTCAGGTATTATCTCTTGGGTCGCTGCTTTACGTTGTATACCGACCATGCCCCCTTACAGTGGCTAGCAAGACATAAGGATACCAACCAGCGGGTGCTTAGATGGTTCCTGTCTCTACAACCGTTCGATTTCCTTACCTTACACAGACCTGCGGGTTACCAGCTGGTGGCTGACTATCTGTCCCGGATTGCTCCCTTGCCCAATCGGCCAGGGTTTGTGATGGGGAGATGTGAGGTGGGACCCGGAGTGGAGGGTGTGCCGGGAGGGGTAGCGGGACTCCGCGGGATCGCGGCAACGGGCCGCGAGACAGAAAGCGCAGCCCCTTCCCACCCGTCCTCCCCGGGACTCTACAGGTTCGCGGCAACGGGCCGCGATACGAAAGGAGCGGCCCCCTCCCACGCAGCCTTACCTGAGCCCGCCGGGGGTGGCGCCGCGGCTGGTAGCCCGGGATCCGGGTTGGTGGTCGCGGGCCTGCGGGAGCGCGGGTGGTCGCGGAGAGCCGGCCCACGCGGCCCGCTGAGCGTCTCTCCCCGCCAGGAAGGGAGAGGAGGGAGAGACGGCTTGCTTGGCGGGGCGGTCCGCACTGGAGCGGCCGCGTGCGCGAACCCACATGGCGAGAGAGAGAGACTTCCAAGGGGGGGAGGGACTCACGGGATGGAGTTGCCTGGGAGCGGGACTCTCCTGGCAGGCAGCAGAATCAGGCACTTTGGGAAACCACGGCAGCCTTTAAAGGAGGCGGGACATGGCAATACCAGCCAATGAGAAGCCAGATTGACAGGGGAGGTTTCCATTGGGGGGGAAGCAAGTCACTCACATCACATAAAAGCCCGGGAACTAATCCAGCGTTTGTTGTTGATTTTCCTAGTCATACGAAGAGGACGAGGAGAGAAGGAACAACTGGTGGGCCTATCCGGACACCAAGGAGACGTAGGAGGGTTTAAATCACGTCCCTGGAAGGCTGCCTAAGAGTGGAGTAACTCTCAAGGAGTTCATGGACTATATTTTCTTTAGTTTAAAATTACAAGAATAAAGTATAATTTCAGCAACCCAAACCTGGTCCGGGTCTTGATTTCTACAGTATCAAACAGTGAAGACAGACACAAGTGATCACATTTCAAGGGTGTTTATTGAACTTCAGTGGGTTGGTTGAACGCCTATCTAATCCTAAATCTAAGGATGAGAACAGGCTACAACCTTCAAATAATAATAACCCAGTCCTAGTGGAGTCTTTGTCAGAATTAGAGGGCCTATACTAATAAACCTATTGCCAATCCTTACTTCTAAATACAAAATGTGCGGGACAACAATGTAGGCAAAAGAAAAGTGTTCAAGAAATGATATGTCAGGATAGTTCAGCAGTTGGCTTCCCTTCCCCACATTTTCAGCACAGCACAAGGCGGCAGGTTTGAGCTTCACACACACTCTGGCTTTTTGGCCACGAGGAAACTGTTCAAAGCATAGGTACCATCGCCTTCTGCCAAAATCTCTCTCCCAATGACACTCTCTTATTGCAGAAGGCCTGATGTAACAAACAAACACCAAAGTTCATTTCTTATTAGGATTTTCACATTCACAAGTTCACAATTGGTCTCCCTTGTTCGGGTACGGACCACGGATACCTCTCATTCGGGCTCAGACCCCTTTGTATCAAAAACCAAAGACTTTCAATTGTGCGATGGGTTTTGCTTAAACCGTCGCACGACCACTTTTCACTCCAATTCTTATGCTTTATCTTTTACTTTCGTTTCTGCCACTTCTTGGCTGAATATCTTACAGAGACCTTCGATTAAGCGCACTCGCGGAGCTAGGCCACTCTGTCAAGAATACTGCATCTTCTTTGCTAAAGTTCAAACATCCATCAGCCGTTAAGCTGTCCTCGAGTCTTTCATCCCACGCGTTCAGCAGTCTTTATCCTTGCTCTTGGTATACAATGTTGCTGCTTACAACCTTGACTTCAACACAGACCGGTCTTGCATCGGTTTCCCCAACTCACCGGCTGTGTTGATCTTTTTTTGATCTTGGAATCAAGGAGGGTACCACGGCAGCTGCTGCTTCTCTCCTACTCGATCAGCCATGCAGGAGAGCCCCGGGTATCTCTCACACACAATACAGGATTGTTCAGTCTGGTTTCTTGGCCTTATGCTCTGAAATCCAAAGATGTCTAGAAAGTTATGGCTTTCTGCCTGAAGTGGCAAGGCTATCTCCTTCCTTGTGCACCCTTCATGGTTTGCCATCTTTCTTCCTTCGTTTGTCTGCCTTCTCAAAACTGTTGTTCCTTCATATGATTTACCTCGCTCAGAGAGTGCTCGCGTGCTCTGACTTTTATCCATGTGGGGAAGTTTAATGGAAATCGGGTGTGAATGATTACCATTAATTTGCTGACCTTGCCTGACCATAGTAGTGGGAAATGTCATGCATCATGGCTCGGTGTGAATCTGTTTTCTCCCAGAGCGGGCTGCCCGTGTGAAAGTGTTTGTGCAGTAAAAGGGGGGTAGAGTTCCATATATCCTACTGGGTAGGATGGGGTAAAGGTGTTGCAGGAAAGTAAGGGATACCACGTCCCGCCATCAGATGTCCCACTCCTACTCCCTGAAGACCCCCCACCTAGGTGATCCTCCCGCACTGGTTCAACCCCCGGAACTGGATCCAAAAGTGATGGCCGTGTCTTGGTCACCTTGATGACATCCCTGAGAACTAGCGGGTGAGACACCTTCTGGTTTCTCACATTACCCATAGGAATAACATGGGGAAAATAAGGGCAACCTACCCTAGAAAGAACTTGAGTTGTCCCACTAATTGAGTCAGGGAGGGTGTCATGATGCCTACCCCCGGGGACCCAGACCAAGTCCAGCAACCCCAGAAGCATGCATCAAGTTATTCCAAGCAAGCCCAACAACCCCTGCTAGGGGCTATTTAGGTGCAGTCCTGGCGTCTATGGCGCCAGGCTCATATGGAGAGTCAGTCCTGGCGCCATAGGCGCCAGGCTCATAGATTAAAACTTACCTGATGCAGACCATGCTGCAAACTTACCTGATGCAGACCATGCTGCAAGAGCTCCAAGCCAAAAGAGGCTTGGAAGGGACTACTTTACCTAGGGCCTATTTTTTACTCGTGTGGGGCTGGGGAGGAATACTTACCTGGGACTACTTTGGGGGCTATTTAAACAACGCCCAAAGAGCAGCACACGCTTCGCATTATTCTGCATCCAGCAGCGTAACGCTCACTGTGCCTGCAAGTCTGCATCCAGTCTTCTGCCACGCCCGCCTCGAGTCTGGAGCTCCTAGAAAAAGGGAGAAAGAAGGAGAAAAGGTTAGCACAAGGGCAATACCTTTGATCCTTACCTGAATTCCCGATCAATCGTGCCTTCGAGCTGGAAGAAAGAAGTTATTTTATGCGTGTCGCCTCGCCTGCTGCCGCGCCGCGCTGAACTCACCGGCCTTCGCAGCACTTCACATTCCACCGCATCCTTCTGCATGTTCCCGCCGCACTCCGGCACCTATGGGGAAGACAAGAACAGCAAGGTGAGCCAAGGGAATACACAGAGGCAATATTAGTTACCCCCCCATAGACTTACCTGATTTTACCAGCGGGGGTACTATTCCTCTTCACGGGTCGGCACAGCTTCCACTGCATCCTCGCCGAACCCCGGCCCTTAAGGGGAAACAAAGGACAGCAAGGTGAAACAAAGGGACAAACAAGGGGAAACCTCCTCACCACAATAGACTTACCTGATTTTACCGCCGGAGGCATTATTCCCCGAGACTTCATACTTTCTCTCAGCGCCTGAATAAGGGAGAAAGCAACAGGTTACATATTGATATTATTTTATCGAACTGTGTTGGATAATACAAATCCTTACTTGAATATTACCGGTTGCCACGAGGAACTCTTCGCTAGGGTCAAGCTGCAACCTGCAAGGAATCGGACAAGAGTGAAAGTCAGACATTTGAACTCTTACGAACAACATACTTACGGCGTCTTGCCGGGAATCTCAGAGTCAACATTGTTCTGGAACTCACCAATTCATTCGAACCAGTGAAGCAACTGGTTATCTATGCACCCCTGCGCTCAATGCAGGATGGAGAGCTCGTCTTTCCAAACCATCAGAAGAATATTCCTACGGGCCAAGCAAACAAAGCTAAGTGGGCCACTCCAGTCTGTCATCTCGGCACTACGCGTCACATTGGTGGAAACCGCAGCTGTCCAGTTCAGATCGACGCCCCTGTGGGAGCCAGGTGAGCGTAACAGAACGCGAAGCCTACCCACAAATTCCCACCCGGGCATTATGGATACCTCAGAAACTGACCAATTGGCCCAATTACTAGGGGAACTGAGGGCCGAAGTGCATTCCGCCCGTCAAGAAACCAATGCTCTTAGGAGAGAACTGCTTTTGTCAAAGGAGCGAACTGATGGGCTTGCTAGGCAACTACTGCAAAGCCAGGCTGGACAAGCACCCCTACCAGGTCCCAGGGAAAATCCAGCTCCTGTGTCATCGAGTAACCCTGTGCAAATAAACCTACCAGGAAATATTCCATCAGCTCCGCCTGAATGCTTTGCCGGAGATCCCAAAAGGTTCGCCGTGTTTATGAACCAATGCCGCTTGCACTTTTTATGCAGACCTGGAGCCTTCCTAAACGATCAAGCCAAGGTAGCTTTCGTATTGTCATATCTCAGCGGCAGTGCAGCTGATTGGTCAATTCCACTAGTTACTCAGGATGACCCAATTCTTCGGGATTTTCAGGGCTTTCAAATGAACATGGAAAGACTATTTGGCCGGCACTCCCAAGGACAGGCCCTGGATAACAAACTTTTGTCCCTACGACAGGGTAACCAGGACTTTCTATCCTACATCGCAACCTTTAATAGGTTGATAGTGGAAACTGGATGGCCTGAGGTAAAACGAATCACGTTATTTCATCGAGGGCTTCGAGGAGAACTCAAGGATGTCTTGGCTCAAGTCGTGAACCCACCTCAAGACTGCGCTGAATATATAGACTTAGTAGTCCAGTTAGATCACAGACTTCAGAACAGAAAGGCTGATCGAGCCAAGTTTGAGAATCGGGTGTTGGTCAAAACCCACGCTAACCCCAAAGGAGCAGATGCTTCAGAACCCATGCAAATCGGAGGGCTTTAAGGACCCTTAACCCAGAAGGAAAGAGAAAGGAGATGGCAAATGCAATTGTGTCTATATTGTGGTACTTCTGGGCATATTGGTTTGCTTTACAGTGTTGAAAAAACTGAAGCGTAGGGAAGGGAACCCAAGGAACTGTAATACATTTCTTTTGTGGTGTTTGAAATTTGAATAAGTTGAAGATTGGGGAAGGGAACTCCAAGGAACTCAAAGACACTGAAGGTATTTGAATTCCCTGCAAGGACCCTGTAACGAAGGTCTTGCTAGCATCCCTGTTTGATTGAATTCATTTTTGTGAGCTTAAGACCACACCTGGCAAGAATGCCACTGGTAACCAACCTCTGTTGAACCACTATTCTTGATTTTTGACAAAAGACCCCCTAACACATTTTTGTATAGAGTGAGGGCAAGCATAGGTTTAGACACTGTGGGAAACCTGGGGGTATTCTCCCCAACAAACCTCTAGAATCCCTTATTCAGGTGGCTAGGAAATGGCCATTGCTTGTGGATCCAGTACCTGGAGGTGGACCAGTGGGGAGGATCACCTCTGGGTATGGGACTTATTGTCAGGATTCGACCTTGGAAGCTATGGCATTATTGGAAACGTAATACAGTCTAGAACTCCTGTGCCACAGTCTAGTCCTCACATATCATGGCCGCCGTGTGTACATAACGAAGCCCCGCCCATTGTTCTGGCGCATTGTATCTGTTCTCTTCGATACTTCACGCTCCGTAGCTAACCTCATTTTGCAGCCCCCCTCTACGTGTTTTGAGAGTTTTCTTCCTCCCTCTCTCTCGCCGACTCGGCCGGCTTCCCTTGCTGTGCTCCTTTCCTTGAGTCTATATTTCTCGTTCTTTTCGGCGCTCGGCCGCTACCCTCTTTTTCGTTTTCACTTATCCTTTCGGCGTACTCCGCCATTCTAACTTTCTGGTCCCGCTCTTCCGGATCAGCCTCCTTTCACGGTCTTCCGTACTCTGTCTTGTTTCCTTCGTGGTATCTGCCTATTTTCTGGTAAGTGGTCACTTTACTAATTTTGCTTCCTTGCCCTTCTATCCTATACCTACTTTCACAGTCCTCTGTGTTAAGCCGTACTCTGCTTCTACCTGAGTTACCGTTCTCCTCCGGTCACTCGGCTGCAGTGTCCCGCTTCTTCTTCGTCCATTTGCAAGACCTGCACTTCGGTGTTACTCAGCAGCAGTATTCCCCTTCATCTTCACCATCCTGCAAGACCTGCACCCCGGTGTCATTTCACCTAATCCACTTCAAGACTCGACTTATCTTCTTGGGACATTATCCTCCAGTTGTGTGCATCCCCTTCACGAGTCAGACATAACCACAGAAGGACACAACACCAGGGTTTTTTTGTGCCATCCGTCTTTTTCCCTGAGTATTGGGGTTTGGCTCCTCGGGGTCCCCCAAAGACAGGTCCTAATCCCTGTCAAGGTGGCCTTGAGGGAGCCAGACCCTGTTTGGCACGATAGGATATCCAAAGAAAGGCCAATAAGAGAAACCCAAAGACCCCGGAAGAAGTCGTCTTCCTACTCTAAGGACAGTGACCTTGAAGGACCAGGTGAGGGGCAGGAGGAGGGCAGGACGCAGTCTGACACATATAAGCTATTCCTGCTCATCATCTCTTCCACTCATTGAATCTCCCTTACCCAAAGGTAAAGCCAGCAACCCATTCGCATCTGGTAAACTTGTTAAGAACCACAACCCTCAGAATCCCGCTTTTCCTGGTTCCTATTCTAATACTCCCGGACACTCTTCTCTTCGTCCCTCTGGTTATTCTTTCCGGAATACCAACCTGCTCAGACAAAACACCACCGTTCCCACAAACCTTCCTGCTTGTCTTCAGTCAATAATCCTGGTCATTCCACTTTGTTCCACACACCCCACAAATCTCACCCTTCAGAATTTACCCAAATCCCTAGCAAGAGAACTATAATCCCATACAACACCTCTTCCTCTCTATACCCTGTAGGATACTGGAAATCGCTACCCCCCCCTTTCTGACACAAACACCTTTACACAACGGACTTGTAATAAAACTGTTAACCTGACATGTCCCGACACAAGGGTCAGACATAGTCAGGCAATTAACTTAACTTAAATCTCACACACCTGATGGCCCTTCTTTTTCCCTACAGGGTTAAAAGATGGAGCAAGAGAGCACAGTGCCAGCTCGGCAGACAGCACGACAAGACGGCTAAACAGACGCAGCAGTTCAAGAGAAGGAGAAAGGCGTCAGGAATCGAGAGGGTGGCAAGGAGAGGAGTGACCTTGCCCTTTTTGTCCCAGGCCCACGGAAGCTTCAGAGAAGAGAGTCTAAGATCGCAAACAATAGCACAAGTGTCTTGCTGCAGATGTCAAGGGTACACAGGGCCAGCCTATGCCGATAAGCAATAGCAAGGTAAGCTCCTGCACCCGTGGTACCGGCCTTGACGCCAATGAAGAAGAAAAACAAGCAGTTCAACACAGCCGGTGAGTCGAGGGGAGAACCGATAAGAACCGGGCTGTGTTGATTGAGAATCGCAAAGTGGCATGTTTGAATTAAGTTCAGTGAACTATGAAAGAACTGTAAAAGTGCTAAAGGGAGACCAGCTGCGGAGGGAAACCTGCACCATCTGGATGCTACCTCAAGAGACTCTGATCGAACGCCATTTGAGAGAAACCACTCTGAGAGAAACTACAGATACCAGAAGGCCATAGGAGGGCCACCAAAAAAGGTCAAAGTGGTCATACTGAAGGTCAAGCAAAATCCCTGTACAATTGAAAGACTTTGATCAACATATGCTGTGAAAGAAAGGGAAGTGAATCCTGCAGTGAGAGGAAACAAGGGAAGCGAATCCCACCAACATTGAAATGTGTAAAAGAGATAGCAAGAGTGAACCCGACCAAGGGATTCCAGTGAGTAAAAGAGACAGCAAGAGTGAACCCGACCGAGGGATGCCAGTGAGAAGGGGCAAACTCTGAAGTCCCGAGAAACTTGTGTTAACAGATGTGAACCCGGCCGAGGGATGTCAACTATGAACTGTTTGAAAAGACATTTAGAAGCTAAGGGAAGAGAAATCCTGCTAAAGAGAACTGAAAGTCATAGTGAACCCAGAGGAGGGAGGCTGAGATTAAGAGGGGTCCGAACCCGATCGAGGGAGAACCAGGGGTAAAGCTATCACCCAAATACTGGCAGTCGAGAGGGGTCTGAGCCCGACCGAGGGAGATCCGCGGGTGAAGCTATCATCCAAAGCTCACTGAGAAAAGAACTGATATGTAAATTGAGGAATACGTTCAGTGAGGGTCAGCACACAGAAGAGGGTGACCCAGGGGTGAAGTCCTCACCCTACATGAACTGTGGTGAACAACTGAGAAGGGTCCGCGCCCAGAAGAGGGGGACCAAAGGGTGAACTATTATCACCCAGAAGAACATTGATTTGGTTAAAGGAACTTTTGTTTTGTTGGCTGAACACGCAAGGCCCTTTAAGGCAAGAGAGTTTCAAAGGAAACAAGACTTGGCCATCGATGGTCCTGAGAGCCGCCATTGCAACTGTTGACTCATGCTGGAGAAGCCCGAGACTGTACTGTTCTCCAAGACATTACACCTTACCCTGTGCTCAAAACGTGAGGAAGGGGGACCCAGGCTACCACATCTTGACATATTATTTAAGAACAATTCTCTCTTCTGAAAATTATCCCACACCCTTTTTGTATTAGTTGTAAGGCTTGGCAATAGGTTTCTTAGTATAGGCCCTTTTTATTTGACACAACGCCACCAAGATTGCCTTATTTTTAGATCCACCCTGCATTTATTGTTCAATAAACACACTTGAACTGTGATCACTTGTGTCTGTCTAACTCGTGCCACCATGAGTTCCTTACAACACAGACAATTATTTTGGACTTTCAGACATCAACGGCCCTTAGAAACATCATTTGAAGGAACCATCCCTTTAGAGTTAGGTATTACATCAACCCCGAATCTTTGAGAAATACAGGTTTTGAAAACGTATTTACGAGTCTGTGGGCCTCATTACAACTCCGGCGGTAACCGTACCGGTAAAACCGGCAGGCTGCCGCCACAATTTGATTTTATTTCCGGCAACTGGCCTGTCGGTAACAACAGGAGATTCTAACCCCGCCGGACCGGGAAGTCAGGCGCCGGAAACATGGTATTCCCCATTCGAGTCCGATAGGTCTCAATTGGGAATGGAGAGCACGGAAACATCGGCACTGTTTATAACGGTGCTGGTGTTTCCGTGAAAGTCTGCGGCCGGGTGCCGTTCCGCCCACCAAGTCAGACCTGGCGGGTGGGAGGGCATCCGCCTCGCAAACTTGTACTTTGCCAGTCCGGTAACAACGGTGCCGGTAGGCTTAACGGCACCGTTGTTAGCAGACCGGCTGGGTCGTAATGAGGCCCAGTGTCTCTCTTGATACCATGCCTGTATCACAGGGCCCTAACCAAAAGTGTCAGAATTATATCTTCACAGGTTGTGTCTTCTCACCATCAGCCTATGGGAGGAAGCAACAAAGAATTTGCCGATCTGTACAAGCAACCACTAGTCCCTGGGGACCTGATTTTCATCCTTTCCCTTGTGTGACGCTGGAATGAGCAGCGTTTCCATGGGCTGCACCGTGTGATTTTCAAACTCTGACTGCTGTGAAGGTGGAGGGCAACAATTGCTGGGTCCACATCAGCAATGTATGAAGGGATACCGGCGCCCCTACACTTGCACAGGAGCAGGCTCAAAGTTGAGTATGCCTTAAGGATTCACAGTTCATTCCAGTAGAAAAGGGGGAGCGCATGAACACCAGTAATTGTTATTTTTTAAGAATTAGAAGAAACTTTGTATTTACAATGTATATTCAATGGTTGTTTATATGTCTTTCTCGTTTCTCTTGTCATGTTCAAAGATGGCAAACACTTGTGTATAGGCGCGTTATAAATGCCATATCATATCATATCATATAGCAAACAGTACGGGTGTGAATGGTTTAAATGTATCTAGTATTATAGTATTTGATGACATTCGATGACATTCGATTGAGGTCACAAAGGAATGTTGACGCTGATTTCCTGGGCAATGAGGACAATGTAAATTTATACTCGATAGTAGATGCACATGGTTTTGCAGCAGATAATGCATGGTATAGCCATATGGGTAGAGTGGGGAGAGAGAGATCTCTAGAATTTAGCTATATCTGCTCTCTCATCCCCCATGCTTCTGGTGTCCCTAGAGTGTTTATCCTGGATGAAATAGAGTTATCAGAGGCACTGTGTCTAATGCACCTAGCTTTGTGCAGGGTTTGAGGGCAGTTCCAAGGGCAATAAGTCACAGCATCTATTTTCCCTGTTAACGAAGAATGTTCAGCTACAGATCGTAAAGAGCAGAAGAATGTTCTGTGTATGCAAAGAGTCCAGTTGAGTTTAAAAGGGTCCATCATCATCATCAACAACCGACGGGATCAAGGAGTGAATAGTTGCTGAGCTGGTATATGAGGGGGTTCTCAGAAGAAGGGGTGTGTCATGGTCATCTCAAGGGTTAAGGAGTTGGGACCAGGTATGCAGGTTAGCAAGGGTTCTTTGTGCAGATCTGTGGGGACTAGATGGTTACTAGCATGGCATGCCAGACATTCTCACACTCCTCAGCATCAGATTCACAGTGGGCTCCCATAGAGACCTAGTGGTTAAATGGTTCCCTTAAGATGGCCGCTTTGCGGGTCACAGACTGTGAATAGCAATAGAGAACTAGTAGTTTGGCTTGGAGGATTATATAAGCCCCGCCTGTGCCGTAGCACGTGCTTTGTGTTAGTTCCGCTGACAGCGGTAGAATGCTTATCGGCACTCTACTCACAGACCTGTAAAAACAATAGAAAAGTCATGAACTTATCGAGTTACCAGTAAATCCACAGACCAAAGATACAACGTACCTGACAAGAATTTCATCAGGAGTAGTCTTCCAGCAGGTGTAACCTTCCTCCGAGTTCGGCACGGCAGTCTGCAGCCTTCTTCAGCCGCGGCTTCTCTTTGCGGATCCTCCGACCTCCGTTTAACCTGCAAGACAAGGTATTTTAGTTAAAGAAAGACATTTAACATTAGTTTGCGTGTGAAAGTAAACTACGCGCTTACTTACCGTAAACTCCTATGTACATTACCGAGCATTCCAAAAAGGCTCGGCCCCGCAGCTAGAGTCTGCAGCTTGGTCACAAAGTCACACATTACCGCACGCCTTCCATGTACGCACGTAACCTTACCTCAAGAGAAGACTTCATGTTTTTTCTTCTATGACGCCCATGCTTCCTCAAGTGCGATTCCTTCCTCATTGAACCTGCAAGAGAAAAAGAGAGAATTCGACTTTCACCAAGAGAAGCTATCTCTCCAGTTAATATTTTCCCTCAGAGGCTTCAAACCCAAGCTGACTAAAACAAAGGCCTCAAGCATCAAGACACTTACCACCTCGAAAATCTTTCCACCATACTTCTATTCTTGGTCTATGGCATACCTTCCCCTTCCACCCCATGGCGATTCTTCTCTTGGCTAATACATACGCCAGGTCTTTCAATTTACTCACATGCTTGAGTTTATGCGGTCTAGGGAACCCTCATAGCAAGCAAGCCCACAGTGTCCACCACCATTTTAATTCCTTTTTCTTCCATCCTATGTGCTGTTTCTCCCCAAAATCTCTCTATTATGGGGCCGGACCAGAACATGTTCACCATACCGGCGTTCTCTTCATCGCATTTGGGGCATGCCTTTCGTCCTGCATTTTAAAATTTGGCTATTTTTGGGGGGTTATGTACGCCCTGTGAGTTATATATAATTGTATCTGTTGTAATCTGGCATTTCTTGACACTTTTTTGTGGTATCCTTGGGCCCGCTCCCATATCCCATCACTCTTTGGGGCACCCACTTCCTCTTCCCAATCCTGTCTAAGCTGTACCACTTCCTTCCCCGCTTTAGTCATCATCAGCTCATATATTCTAGATATTGCATGTCCCCCCTCTGCTATGTCATATATTATGTCTATAGTGGCGTCCGGTTCATCCGCTAGTACTATTTCGGACCATGTCTCCTTAATTCGCTACACCACCCTATGGTATGTGATATACTGCCCCATTTGTAACCCTTTTTCCTCCATCAGCTCCTCGAAATCCTTTATGCTCCCCTCTTGCCACATGTCACTCATTGTTGTTATCCCCGCTGGTTCCCAGTTCTTCCTAATCGTTAGCCTTAGTTGCTTGTCTTTTCCCACCAGAGCGACTAATGGGACCTGCGGGGAGCATGGGGATGGATTCTCCATTATCTGGCATGCTCTCCGCCATATCTCCCACCCTAGTGTCATCATCCTTGGGCGTCCTTCCATACCCGATCTGGGCACCCACATCATCTCATTCAGGAAGAATGGGGCGCATTCTGCTCGGAACAGCCTGGATTCCGAGGTCGGCTCCTCAGAGAGCCATTTAGCTACATATTGCAGTTGGCTAGCTGCATAATAAATCTCATAGTTTGGTAATTTAATACCCCCTTTTTTCGTGTGAGTTTTGTAGCTTCCAAAGGGTCACCTTGTTCCTTGTCCAATGCCAGAGGAATTCCCTGCATATGCTATTTAGTCTGATAAAGAATCGCCTGGGTATCAAATATGGGATGTTCCCAAAGTAGTGCAACAGTCTCGGCAAGACCACCATTTTAAGCATTGCCCCTCGTCCCATCATTGCCAAAGGGCGCTTCACCCAGAACTTCATGCTCTTTTCAATATTCTTGAGAGCTTGCTCCGTGTTACATTGATGCTCTGCTTCCACCGTATGATATATATCTATTCCCAGGTATCAGAACTAGCTGACCTCCCATGGTATCTGCAGGATGGGTATCTGTGCTAGCAGGGTCCCTTTATACCTGCCCAGTGGAAATACACAAGATTTTTGGGGGTTCACAGCTATGCCTGAAAGCTTTGCAAATCACTCCATCACTTGAAGGACATATTGGAGGTTTTCTTCATGGTAGCGTAAATACAACAACATGTCATCAGCGTACAAGGAAATTAAATGCGGTTCCCCTATTATGATGATACCTATTATGTCATACTGCTGCCTCAGGTATATCGCCAGGGGCTCCAGGGCATCCCTGCCTTGTGCCCCTGCCGAGCTGCCACCTCTCTGATATCTCTGCTCCTGTCTTAACCCTGGCTAGTGGCTCGCTATACAATAGTTTAGCCCACCTGGGATACCCCGGTCCTATGCCATAATTAGTCAGGGCTGCCATCAGCCATGGCCATTTGACTGAGTCAAAGGCCTTTATTGCGTCCATCGAGACTATTGCCATCTCACCTACCTCCCCGTTTGCATATTCAATGACTCAGTGCTTCCACCGTATGATATATATCTATTCCCAGGTATCAGAACTAGCTGACCTCCCATGGTATCTGCAGGATGGGTATCTGTGCTAGCAGGGTCCCTTTATACCTGCCCAGTGGAAATACACAAGATTTTTGGGGGTTCACAGCTATGCCTGAAAGCTTTGCAAATCACTCCATCACTTGAAGGACATATTGGAGGTTTTCTTCATGGTAGCGTAAATACAACAACATGTCATCAGCGTACAAGGAAATTAAATGCGGTTCCCCTTTTATGATGATACCTATTATGTCATACTGCTGCCTCAGGTATATCGCCAGGGGCTCCAGGGCATCCCTGCCTTGTGCCCCTGCCGAGCTGCCACCTCTCTGATATCTCTGCTCCTGTCTTAACCCTGGCTAGTGGCTCGCTATACAATAGTTTAGCCCACCTGGGATACCCCGGTCCTATGCCATAATTAGTCAGGGCTGCCATCAGCCATGGCCATTTGACTGAGTCAAAGGCCTTTATTGCGTCCATCGAGACTATTGCCATCTCACCTACCTCCCCGTTTGCATATTCAATGACTCAGTGGAGCCGCCTGAGATTGTTGGATATGTTCCTGTTGGGGACATAGCCTGTCTGGTCGGGATGTATTAATT
This sequence comes from Ambystoma mexicanum, assembly GCF_040938575.1. Lineage (NCBI taxonomy): Eukaryota > Metazoa > Chordata > Amphibia > Caudata > Ambystomatidae > Ambystoma > Ambystoma mexicanum. Next base: position 1,235,632,457 of record NC_090927.1, on the reverse strand, counting down.
TATTAATGACTCTCCTCATTCTATTTGCCAGGAACGCCGTCAAATTTTACTGTCCTGGTTCAGCAGCGACAGAGGTCTGTAGGAGCCGCACTCGCTGCCGGGTTTATTAGGTTTGCGGAGTGGTATGATGATCGCCTCTCTTAGGGACTCTGGTAGTCTTCCAGCTTCATATGGCTCATTTAGCATCTCTAGAAGCGGGGGGAGTACCTCATTTTTGTACATCTTATAAAATTCACTGGGGAGTCCATCAGACCCAGGGGTCTTGCTGGTGGGTTGTTGCTTCACTACTTCCTCCAATTCCTCTAGAGTGATCGCAGCGTCCAGCGCCTCTCTCTCTTCTACGCTGATTTGTGGCAACCCAACATCCTCCAGTGTTTCCCTTGTTTCCTTGCTGTCGCTGTCCTCCGCATCTCTGTACAAGTTACAGTAATAATCTACAAATTCCTGATTAACTCCCTCTTGAGTGTCTACCACACTCCCATCATCTTTCACTATCGTTCTGATTGTAGGTCTGGGAGACTCGCTTTTGTATAGTGTCAGAAAGATCCATTATGTCCTCTTCCTCCTGAGAAGAGTCTGTTTCCCTTTCCTCCCCTTCCACCTCACCTCTGAGTTTCCGGTGTAATGTCAGCTTTGGGTTGTCCTTGATTCGAGTCTTCTCCTTTTTTTTTGTGAAGATAGGGGCGACCGTAGAAGGACGCCACAGTGACACCCAATGGGTGAGCTGTGGCTTTCCTCCGTGGCCGCCGGACAGTGGGGAAAAAGCCTGTGGCACAAAAAAAAAACAGAATAGTTCTTCTCTGCTGGAGCGTGGTCTACTTCTGCAAGATTTGGTAAACTCCAGGGGCAGCAGCAATGGAGGAGTGGCTGATAGCAACAGAGTCCAGGAAGAGAACAATAAGTGTTCAAAGTTGAAGAGTGGTACCAGGGTCACGCAGGATATAGTACCAGACGAACCAATTTAGATAAAGGATGAGGCAAGGTAATCCACTGGACAGGCCGAGGTCGGTACACAGGAAGACAAGGGCCGCAATGAGAGACAGAGTAGAAAAGAGGAAAAGGTACAAGGGCAAAAGGGAAACAACACTAGGCGGGAGGGAAGGAAGGGAGTAATCTGGGAACGGAACAGCAGAAGGAGGAGGAGCGAAGGAAAGCAGCAGCGAGGGCAGGCTGCTGAAAACGGAAAGTAAAAGAATTAGAAAACCGGGAATGGATAATTTGCCAAAGGCTAGAGGAAAGAAACTCAAGAGTACGGGCAGCGCAGGAGAATAGGGATACTGTACGTTGCAACGCATCCGACACCGGAAGTGGGAAGGATTAAGTACCGGCGTCGGAACGCGTTGCACAGAAAGGCTAGACCAGTACTCTGCGCTTCGCCGTACGTGATGGAACCAGCAATGGAGGGCGCAGCTTCCATCTAGTCCAAAGCCGCCAGGTTCCCCAAGGTGTGACAGTATGCCCCCTCCTAAGGTCCAACCCTCATGGTTTGCTCGCGTGTCTTCGGTGGAACCTACGCAATAGTAGGGGAGCATTCAAATGGGATTTGGGTTCCCAGGTGTTTTCAGACCAAGGGTATCCTTTCCAGTGGACTAGGTACTCCAAGCGCCCTCTGCGATATCGGGAGTCACATATTTGGGCTACCTCATAGATGTCTTTAGAGGGATCTATAGGGACTGAAGTGTTGCCCGTTCCCCGGGTCCATCTATCTGCCACAAAGGTCTTCAATTGGGAGGTGTGAAACACCAGATGTACTCGACGTAAGCGTGTAGGTAGTTGTAGGTGAAAGGCTACTGGGTTGATAACTTGTGTAATCTTGTATGGTCCAATGTATTTAGGAGACAGCTTGGATGGACGTACCCACCGTGGTAGGAATTTAGTGGACAGGAGTACTTTCGAACCAACACCCCAATCAGGAACCGGTCTTCGGTGTTTATTAGCTTGGGTCTTGTTCCTTTCTTGGGCCTCTATAAGTCCCAGCCTGGGCTTGTTATGAGCCTCTCGGATTATCGCCAGTGTAGCATCCACAGAAGGTACGGAGGACTCAATGTTGGTCAAGGGAAGAAGGGTGCGGGGATGATAACCGTATGTACAATAAAAGGGGCTTGTACCTAGGGCAGAGTGGCAAGAGTTGTTGTATGAAAATTCTGCCGTCGGGAGTAACTGGACCCAATCGTCTTGTTGTTGGTTTACAAAACACCAGAAATATTGCTGTAAGGTGCCATTTAGACGCTCCGTTTGACCATTAGATTGAGGATGGAACACAGAGGTCAGAGCTCTTTCTATGCCCAACCTTTTACAGAAAGCAGACCAGAAATGGGAGGTGTACTGGCTGCCATGGTCTGAGATTATCTTGGTCGGTAGACCGTGTAGCTTGAATATGTCTCTCAAGAAGATCTCCGCCATTTGGGAGGCTGAAGGTACTCTGGGTAAAGGTGAAAAATGTGCCAACTTGGTGAACGAATCTACAACCACCATTATGCAGGTACAGCCTTGTGACTCTGGCAGTTCCACGATAAAATCGGTCGATACTGTGGTCCATGGTACAGTAGGAATGGCACAGAGTTCCAACAATCCCAGAGGTCTTTGAGTGGAGAATTGACTACGAAGACAGGTAGCACTGGACTGGACGTATTGTCTGGTCTCTTCCCTCATGTTGGGCCAATAAAAGTATTGTAGTAGATATTCTTGTGTGCAACGAATGCCACGATGGCCAGCAATCTTGGAATCATGACACCAGTATAGTGCGGTCTTCCTTAATGATGGAGTAGGCAGATACAACTTGTCGTTCACCAGATACAGACCGTCTTTGATGACATAATCTGTCTTATTGCCATGCATTTCAACTTCAAATCTTCCTCTTGAACCGTCCTTAACTTGTTGCAGAAATGTATACATAACTCCTATTCTCTGAGACCTTGAAAACATCAATTCTGTAGTGGATTCAGGTTCAGACAAATAGTCACTGCGCCGGGACAGAGCATCTGCTACTAAGTTTTGTTCGCCCGGGATGTATGTATTATTAAAGTCGAACTGGGCAAAAAAATGAGCCCACCTTGCCTGTCTAGTGTTGTAGCACTCAAATTGACGTAACACCTGCACATTTTTATGATCAGTCCGGGTGGTAAAAGGGTGTTCACCACCTTGGAGAAGGTGACGCCATTCTGTACAAGCTAATTTCATGGCTAGCAACTCTCGCTCTATCACTGAGTAATTTTGTTGACTGGTGTTCAGAGTTTTGGAATAAAAAGACACAGGGTGTTCTTTACCATGATGTTCTTGTAGTAAGACAGCTCCTACCGCGGCTGAAGAGGCGTCTGCTTCCACTATGAAAGGACGATGCTGGTCTGGCTGTCTTAAAATGGGAGCCGAACAGAAAGTTTGTTTAAGTTGTTGAAAACTCTCCTGTGCCTGGGGAGACCATTGGAATGGGGAGGAAGACTTCTTGAGAAGAGAGGTCATTGGGAGTACCTGTTGAGAGAAGTTAGGGATAAATTTCCGGTAGAAATTCAATAAGCCAAGGAATCTCTGAATGTCCTTAACAGATTTAGGAGACGGCCACTCTAGTATGGAATTGACCTTTTTTGGGTCCATGGCTATGCCCTCTGAAGAAAGAATGTAACCTAAATAGGATATGGACGTAGCTGAAAATACACACTTCTCCAGTTTGACCGAGAGGTGATTGTCTTTTAATCTGTGAAATACTTCCCTGACGTGAGCGTTATGCTCTTCTTGGGTGTGTGAGAAGACTAGAATATTGTCAAGATAGATGATGATAGAGTGTCCTAGGAGATCAGAAAAGAGTCTGTCCATGAAGCGTTGGAAAAGGGATGGTGCATTGACTAGGCCAAAAGGCATCACTTGATACTCATAAAGCCCAAAGGGAGTCCTGAACGCTGTCTTCCACTCATCCCCAGATTGTATACGAAGCAGATGGTAAGCGTTACGTAAATCTAGTTTAGTAAACACTGTGGCTGACTGAACGGCGTGAATGATTTCGGATATCAGTGGCATGGGATATCTGTCTTTTATGGTTACCTTGTTTAGTCCTCTGTAATCTATGCAAGGGCTTAACTCCTGAGTGTCTTTATTTGGAATGAAAAATAAAGAGGTCCCAGCAGGAGATTTGGAAGGTCTAATTAATTCATTGGCTAGATTCTTGTCTAAATAATCCCTCAAATACTGCCTTTCTCGTAGAGTCAAGGGATACATCCGGCAAAAAGGGACCTAGGCACCGGGATGCAGATCGATACTACAATCTTTGGGTCTGTGTGGAGGAAGCTCTAGAGGGATCTTCTCCGTCACTACTTCTGTGTATTCATTAAGATAGGATGGTAAACAATGTATGGTCCTGGATTCAACTCGGCAGGTGGTTCGCACAGCTGCAAAGGTCGGTTTAGGCATACTGTTTGTTTTGCAGAAGGTGGAGTGAAAGCTTAATAGATTTCTGGACCAGTCAATGGTGGGGTTATGCCTGCGAAGCCAACCAATGCCCAAAATTAGAGGGAAGTGAGCTGCTCTGATGATATCAAAGGAAAGACGTTCTGAATGTTGCATGATACACATGGTGAGTTCTTCCGTAGAATGTGTGATAAGGCCAGAGCTCAATGGCTCGCTGTCAATACCCTCCACCTTCTGATCCTCGGTCTTGGCTACACGAGTAAATCCTTGGCATTCTGCTGACTGCGTATCAATGAAGTTTCCTGCGGCCCCACAATCCAGGAGAGCCTGAGTCTGGATCGAGGTCTTGCCAACCACGAGGGTAACTGCCATCACCATGAGACGGGCATCTTCCGAACTTTCCAAGGATGTGATTGAGAGGGTAACAAAGGGACTGGAATTACTCCCTCGGTAGTGAGTCCCCGAACTTACCGAGGGTGCTCGTTTCCTAAGCGCCTAGGAGGTACATCTGGACAGTCTCGAAGTAAGTGGGTGTAAGATCCACAGTACATACCCAAGCTTCCTTCCCGCCTCCTCCTGCGTTCTTCCGCCGTGAGGGGGGCTCGGGTGGTACCAATTTGCATGGGCTCTTCTCGAGCGGAACGTGTAGTGGAAGGTGGAGGAAGAGGATCTGGAGGTATAGGAATACCACTCTTTGTCTTTTGACGCTCAGCTCGCCGTTCGGTTAGCCGGAAATCGATCCGAAGTGTGGCCGTGATCAGGTCAGCGAAAGTAAGAGGTTGTTCTATACGTGCAAGTTCATCCTTCAAATCCTCTCGTAGACCCCTCCGAAATATGGCGTACTGGGCCTGCTCTTGCCAACCTGCCTCAGCCGCAATCTGTTTGAATAATGTGATATAGGACATTAAGTCCGAGTTCCCTTGTTTGATATCCAACAGATCCTCGGAGGCCATATAGGTGCTCTCAGTACGTAGGAACGTTTGCTTCATCAAAGTCTTGAATGCGTCATAATCCTGGAGTACTGGATCAGATCTGTTGACCAACGGGGTAGCCCAAGCCAGGGCATTGCCTGACATGTGAGTGATCATGAAACCAACCTTGGCATGACCCGAAGAGAATGCTTGGGTGCGAAAGGAAAAGTGCAGGTTACAGGCATCCAAAAACTTGTTTAGTCTCTTGGGCGTCCCATCAAACTTTCCTGAGACTAGTGGTAGTGGAGGTAAATCCGTAGTCGGTGAGTCCCGCTCAGCTATTCTCTGATGTAATGCGACATTAGCGCTCTTAAGGTTCTGGACTTCTAGGTTCAGGTTTTGGACAGCTGCTACTAACTCCTGAACCTGTTGTGGAGTGGCCATGTTGGGTTGTGGGCGTTGCAAACTGTCAGAAAGATCCGTTATGTCCTCTTCCTCCTGAGAAGAGTCTGTTTCCCTTTCCTCCCCTTCCACCTCACCTCTGAGTTTCCGGCGTAGTGTCAGCTTCGGGTTGTCCTTGGTTCGAGTCTTCTCCTTTTTTTTGTGAAGATAGGGGTGACCATGGAAGGACGCCACAGTGACACCCAATGGGTGAGCTGTGGCTTTCCTCTGCGGCCGCCGGACAGTGGGGAAAAAGCCTGTGGCACAAAAAACCCCAGAATAGTTCTTCTCTGCTGGAGCGTGGTCTACTTCTGCAAGATTTGGTAAACTCCAGGGGCAGCAGCAATAGAGGAGTGGCTGGTAGCAACAGAGTCCAGGAAGAGAACAATAAGTGTTCAAAGTTGAAGAGTGGTACCAGGGTCACGCAGGATATAGTACCAGACTAACCAATTTAGATAAAGGATGAGGCAAGGCAATCCGCTGGACAGGCCGAGGTCGGTACACAGGAAGACAAGGGCCGCAATGAGAGACAGAGTAGAAAAGAGGAAAAGGTACAAGGGCAGAAGGGAAACAACACTAGGCGGGAGGGAAGGAAGGGAGTAAGCCGGGAACGGAACAGCAGAAGGAGGAGGAGCGAAGGAAAGCAGCAGCGAGGGCAGGCTGCTGAAAACGGAAAGTAAAAGAATTAGAAAACCGGGAATGGATAATTTGCCAAAGGCTAGAGGAAAGAAACTCAAGAGTATGGGCAGCGCAGGCGAACGGGGATACTGTACGTTGCAACGCATCCGACACAGGAAGTGGGAGGGATTAAGTACCGGCGTCGGAACGCGTTGCACAGAAAGGCTAGACCTGTACTCTGCGCTTTGCCGTACGTGATGGAACCAGCAATGGAGGGCGCAGCTTCCATCTAGTCCAAAGCCGCCAGGTCCCCCGAGATGTGACATATAGCCATGCCAGGACTCTCCCTGGTTTGTCCCCCACTGCATGCTGCCTCTCTATATATTTTTTATAGTTGAGGTTACACAACATTTCCCAGTACCCTGCATATTTCTGCTGCAGCATTAATATTGCTTCATTATCTTCCTTAGTGTCACCTCCCTTTTTCAGTGCTTTTTCTAGCTCCCGTTCCGCTTCTTGTAGTTCAGCCAAAATCCCTCCTTGTAGTCCCTTGGACTTAGCTATGGCTATCCCTCTCACTACTACTTAAAAGCCTCCCAGAGCATACCCGCTGTCTCCACGCTACCAGTATTGATCTCTCATGTCCTTCCTAAAAATATCATCTTTCAGCGCTTCTGCTCGGAGGCGCCATGTCAGTATCTTCGCTCTCGGGGGTCTGTATTGTCATACTAGTATCAGCGGCGAGTGGTCTGAGAGCACCCTCGCTTTATATTCTCGATCATTAGTTTGTGTGAGACAAACACGTAGTCCAGCCTAGTGTGCAGGCCATGGGGAGCCGAATAGTGCGAGTAGTGTCTATCCCATGGATGGTGTGACCTCCATGCATCCTCTAACCCGAGATCTGCTAACAGTGACTGCAACATCCTGGCAGCTGGGGTGGGCCTATCTATTTTGGTATCAGATCGATCTACTTTTGGGTTGAGTACACAATTAAAATCTCCTCCCCAAATCACTGCCCCTCCGAGGCTCACGCTGAGTTCTAAAATATGCCACCATATCCTGGTTCGGGGCATATGTATTTATAATACATATTTCCTTATTTTCCACCAACCCCTTAATTATTACCATCCTCCCGTCTGGCTCAACCGTGGAGTGCAGCAACTGAAACGGGACACGCGGTGCAACCCAAGTAATCACCCCCCTAGCATAGGCTGAATATGACGCGCCCTCTACTGTCCCCTTCCACTTCTTTCGGACCACCTCCAGCTTTTCTTGCGTTAGGTGAGTCTCTTGTAGCAAAGCTACGTCTATTTTCTGCCTGCGCAGGTACATCATTACCTTGTTTCTTTTTAAATAGCTATTGAGCCCCCTGACGTTCCAAGTAACTACTTTAAGGTCTCCCATGACTTATTAGGTTCCCACTCTTCCCTCCACAAGTACAGTCCAAATCCTGTTTTTTCGGGGTGTGGGCTCATACCCCAACTTCCCAACTTTCCCCAAACTTCCCCACCTGCCCCCTTCCCTCCCCACCCCAACTCCCCCTCCAACTCCCTTTTACCACTACCCCTCCCCAACTTTTGCTCAGCTCCATCCCTGGATCACAGACACCCCCGCATCTAGCCCTTTTCCGGTTACTGCCGTACTCGTGGCTCAGCAGGGAGATATCGCCCTAGCGGCGGTCCTGCTATTCTACTTCCTGGGGGTAAGGTGTCTCCATCCGATTACTCCTTTTTTAAAACAAGCTAAGCGCTCCTAATACCACCCACATTGCATTTTACGCTCTCTATTCCAGTCCAAAGTGTTCAAGTGTCACATGTTACAGTGTCCCATTACTATCTTCCCAGCCGCAACCATTGTTAACTGTTCCACTATCTCTGCCTCAGGTCCCTTCACCCACCTTTTATCATAAATGGCTGTTGCGTCACTTATCGTGTTCCTCTCGGCTTTGCTCCTCCTCCGGTTCCGGGCAGCCCTGTGCATCCAACCATGTCGCCGCATCCTCCGGAGTGTAAAAAGAAAAGCGCTTTGCCTTTGTGCAGGATCTTCAGTTTGGCAGGGTACAGAAGCATGTATTTTAATCCAGCAGCGCGCAGTCTCCTCTTGATCGCCACATAACTGTAGCGCTGTCTCTGTACCTGCATCGTGTAGTCAGGTTATGCAGTGATGGTCGCAGACACCCTTTTTATTGTCCCTCCCTTCTGGAAAAATTCCCAAATCTTTTCCCTGTCCCTAAAGTTCAGGATCTTGGCTATAATTGCTCTCGGGGGAGTTCCGGGTTGTGGTTTCCTCATCAAGGCCCTATGCGCACGTTCTATTGCAAACCCTTGGGAGAGCTTGTTGGCTCCTATCTCCTGAATGATCATGTTCTCCACATAATCCGTGGGGTCTTGACCTTCTTCCCCCTCCGGCAGGCCAACCACGCGTATGTTGTTGCGTGTCGCTCTTCCCTCGGCTTCCTCAGCCCGATTCTCCAGGTTGGCCACATGCTGCTTCAATATGTGGACCTCCTTGGCATTGTGTCTGTGTTGATTTTCACTGCACTCTCCAGGCCGCTCGTTCTCTCCGCTAGCGCTCGCACATCTTGCCTCAGCAGATTGACCTCTATCCCCACCTCATCTATCTTGGTTTCTAGCGCAGTCCTCATGTCGGCCATAGTTATTCCCCACAAGGTCTTCAGTTCCGTAATGGCTATTAGGATCATCTGGTTCTGTCGGTGATGCCTCTACTGCGGATGCCGTGGCCATAACTTGCGTAGGAGTGGTGGGGGCTTGTTGCGTCTTAGTAAAAATGTCCAGTGTGGGCTGCTTACCCTTGGTTTTGCCTCCTCTTACAGACATCTCTGCTCTGTTTCAGCTCCAGGATCTGTTCCGCCAGTAGTGTACAGGTCTTTGCCACCTCCCGTGGCTTCCTCCCGTGGCAGATGGCCCTCTATGGCGCCTCCCGCCCCGCTGTGCCAGTCCTCTCTGGTTCTAGCTTTGTTGCCGGCTCCCAGCCACCTCTCCCAGCCTCTATATTGACACCCTGCGTGCCTACTATGCCTAGGCGGGGGACCTATGCCCTCTTGTCTTTAAGTCCGGGCCCTGCCCTGGGGCTTATGCATTATTTTGCCAGCTTGCGGACTGAGTGCTAGTCTCACCAGGCTTGGGCTCTGCAGGGGCTTTCATGCCTTGTCGTGAGATCCTGCTTTGGTGTGGTTCTTTGTCTCTTAGGAGGCTTCCGCGCCTGTTGTTTAACTATATTGGGTCTTCATGCTCCTTCCGGAGTCTGTTGCACCTCTGCAGGGCCTTCCCTCCTGGCGCATTGCGCCTCTTGTAATATGCTCCCCAATGTCTCCGGGCAAGGGGCTTCCTGTATGTAGATGTGGTCCATATTGTGGTGCTGTTCAAGGATTGTGCTTTGACATGTCCCTGTACCCAGAGGCTATAGTCCTGTCGGGGTCCATTACAGCCTCTCAACTGTCCCAAATTTGTCTTTTCGAAGGGATTGTGTCCTCCGACATATTCCTCATCTTAGATATCTCCTTCCAGCTCTGCTGGCCTCTGAAAAAATTTTCTTTAGAGGGCGCTGCGCGTCGACGTCCTCCGAGTCGATGTCCCTCGACAGCCGCCGTATCGACGTCGACGTCATCCTGGCTATAAAGACCGCGCGCAGCGTCCGTTGCTCAGTTCCGTTTTTCCGCGCTTACTCAGTGCCTCGGAATACCGTTGCTCAGTTTTGTCAGGTTAAACCTATTTACCTCGAGTTATTCGATACCGTACTCGATGGCTTCTTCGTCGGAACCGACAACTCCTCGATCCGGCTTCAAAAAATGCCGAGATTGTGGGAAAAAGATGTCGCTGACTGACCCTCACAGAGTTTGTCTGTGGTGTTTGGGAGCTGAACACCATTGTTCGGAGTGCGAGGGCTCTATGTCCATGACAGCTAAGGCCCTGAAGGAGCGTAGGGGGAAGCTGGAGAAAGGTAAGACTTTTAAAGCTTCTTCTTCGTCGACGAAGTCGAGACATTTGTCTCCTCGTCACCATTCGCGCTCCAGGTCTCGGAGTGGGTCTCATCACTCCTCGAGATCGAAGCACTCGAAGAGGAGACGTCGAAGATCCCCTTCTCCGTCTTCCTCTTCCTCTGTTTCGCCAAAGAGAATCCCGTGCCCCACGAAACATAGTTCCCGGGCTGAATGGGAGGAATTCCGCAAAAATATGATGAGCGTCTTCGAGAAAGCGGCCTCGACCCCCTCGAAGACTGCCGAGAGCGATGCTCTGGTCGAAAGACCCGAAGGTCAAAAACGCTGCAAGTCGCAGTACCCGGCGAAGGAAACCTCTCGAGCGCGTCACGAACCCTCAAGTAGGACTATGACCTCCAAACCTTCCTCGAAGGTTCCGTCGACGCCGTCGACGAAGGTTCCGTCGACGTCGAGGTCGATGTCTTCGACGCCGTTTTCGAAGGGACCCTCGACACACGAGTCTGTCGACTCGACGCCAGCTTTGACCCTAGTGTCGACGCCAAGAAAAGTCATGGTTACGACACACCCAGTGACTATCCCCAGGTCCTCGACGTCGATGGCTTCGAGATTGTCGAGTAGAATCCCAATTCTGTCGAGGTCTTCGAGGCCTCCGCCTTTGTTTTCGACGCCACGCTCGAAGCCTTCGACGTCGGCGTCGACGACATCGACGTTTTCGAGGCCGATTATGACAAGTTCGGCACCCTCAGCCTTGGAAATGGGGTTTACACCCTTTATGAGTTCAGAACAATTGAGAACTATGTCCTCAATTATGGAAGAGGGTGAATTGTCTGAACAGGAAGACACATTTGAGTTGCAGGGACCTGTAACCCCAATTAGAGAGGAATTTTCCTCTGAAGAACGCAGGTTAAAGGATCTTCATGATTCCTTACATGAGGCAAGTGGGTTAGACACCTCCCCTGAGGTGGAGTTTGCTAGGCCAGACCCGGGGGAGCATGCTGAAACCCCCTATAGAGCCTTAATGGCCAGGATCACAGAGTTTATGGGGTGGTCTGCACCTTCACAATCTTTCCAACAAGATGACCTCACGGATATTCTTGACAAAGGCCCACAGGAGGATCCTGTGGTGCCTTTTCATAAAGCTCTTCAGAGGAAGATTATGACGAACTGGGAAACCCCAGATGTCGTCCCGGCAGTAAATAAAAAACTGTCTACAAAGTACAGGGTATCCTCTACAGACCCGGAGTTTTTGTCAAAACACCCATCCCCAGAAAGTCTGGTGGTACAGGCAGCATCCTCTACCGATGTCAAGACGGCTTATCCTATCGTCCCACAGGACAGGGACGATAAAAAATATGATGCTATGGCAAAGAAAGTTTTTTTCGGCATGTAGCATGGCGTTAAAATCTGTTAATGCTACTTGCACCCTTGCTAGATTCAGCCATACACTTTGGGAGTGTGCTTCTACAGCGGCTGACTGCATCCCGGAGGGAGAAGAAAGGGATGCGTTCCTGAATATCATACAGGACGGTAAAGACGCTATGTGCGAATCCCTACAGACGGGCATTGATTCGGCTGACAGTATCAGCAGAGCAATGGCGGCAAGTACAACAACCAGGAGATTCGCTTGGTTGAGAAAGTCTGGTTTTGCCCCAGATGTGCAAGCCAGGCTCTTGAACATGCCATTCGATGGCTCTTCTTTGTTCGGGAAAAAGGCGGATGACAGTTTAGAGAAACTGCAAACTTCAAAAGCAGCAGCAAAATCCCTAGGCGCTGCAATCCGTCAGACACCTTTTCGTCCCACAGGAACCTCTGCGAGGGGCAAGTCCCTTCGCTTCTACTCCGCATTCGGAAGAGGTAGAGGACGACCGGCTCAAAGGGGACAAAGAAGAACTACCTGAGGTGGACGGGGTAGATATTCAAAAGCCGCAGCAACAGCAGGTGCCTCTTTACCATCGGCATCTGCATCAGCCGCCCCAAAACCACTCTGAGGACTTCCCTCACAGGACACCTGTAGGAGGCAGGTTGACTCAACATCTGGCGGTATGGCAGGCTATCACGTCAGATGCTTGGGCATTGGAAACAGTTGCCCAAGGTTACTGCCTGCCTTTCCTACGTATACCTCAGAGTCATCCACCGGGGATCAGCTCTCAGAAAGCTCCAGATCCGCTCCTCTTGCAGGAAATTTTGGACCTGCTAGAGAAAGGTGCCATAGAACCGGTACCTGTAGCGGAGAGGAACAAGGGCTGGTACTCCCCTTACTTTCTCATTCCAAAGAAAGACGGAGGACTGAGACCCATCTTGGACTTGCGAGAATTGAACAAATTCCTCAGGAAAGACAAATTCAGGACTGGTTGGTATCTCTGGACCTTCAGGACGCTTATTTCCATGTGCCTATCCATCTCAAACACAGGAAATACCTGAGGTTCGCAATTGGCAACTCTCACTATCAATTTCGAGTGCTGCCATTTGGGCTGACCTCCGCCCCGAGGATCTTCACCAAGTTAATGTCGGTAGTGGCGGCAAGTCTAAGGAGGGAAGGGATTCACGTCTACCCCTACCTGGACGATTGGTTTGATCAGGGCTGTTTCTTCGGAACAAGCTCAGATCCAGCTAAATAACGTGTGCCACTCCCTTCACAGACTGGGCTTCTCCCTCAATTTAAAGAAGTCACAAATGATACCATCGCAGAGACTCCAGTTCATAGGAGCGATCCTGGACACTTCCCTGGGAAAAGCCTCGCCACCAGAGGTGAGGGCTCAAGATATTCTACAGATGGTTACCAAGTTCCAACATGCCCAACGTCTCCCAGCCTTCGACTTTTTGAGGTTGCTAGGCCTCATGGCATCCTGCATTTTCCTAGTGCCAGAGGCTCGCCTGAGAATGAGATCCCTCCAGTGGGCACTGAGGACTCAGTGGTCACAATTCTCAGGGAGAATGACAGATCTTCTTCAGGTTCCCGACAGGGTGGCTCGAGACCTTCAGTGGTGGGCCTGTCAGGAGAACATTCTGAAAGGAGAACAATTTTGGCAACCCTGGCCGGAGATAACAGTAGTCACGGATGCCTCACTCACAGGGTGGGGAGCCCACGCCAACGACTTGACCATCAGCGGTCGTTGGTCTCCATCGGAGTCCAGACTGCATATCAACCTGTTAGAGCTGAGAGCCATCAGACTTGCGCTGAAGGCGTTCCTGCCAGCTGTACAAGGGAAAAACGTCCTGATAATGACGGACAACACGGTGGCCATGCATTACCTCAACAAAAGAGGAGGCGTAGGATCACTACCCCTGTGCAGAGAGGCGATGCAGCTCTGGTTTTGGGCAATCCAAGAAGGAATCTCTCTATCAGCAGTTCACCTAGCCGGAGAGAAGAACTTGACAGCAGACGCTCTGAGCAGGCAGAGCACAGTCTCCCACGAGTGGGAGCTAGCTCAGGAAGTCCTTCAAGAGATCTTCGCCCTTTGGGGAACCCCTCAGGTAGATCTGTTCGCCACCAGCCTCAACAGGAAATGCGATCTGTTCTGCTCAAGGGAATTTCTCCCGAGAGGAGCTCTGGGAGACGCGTTCATAGTGGACTGGGAGTTTCCGCTTCTGTACGCGTTCCCACCGGTCCCTGTCATTCCTCAAATGATCAGGAGGTTGAGAAGATTCCGGAGAACCATGATCCTAATTGCCCCGGATTGGGCCAGGAGAACATGGTACCCGGACCTTCTAGACTTGTCCATCTGCCCTCCAATTCGACTTCCACTCAGAGAGAACCTACTCTCACAGAAGGGAGGTCAGGTTCTCCATCCAGACATCAAAACCCTCAACCTTCACGCTTGGCTTCTGAAAGGCTGAGGTACAAGGATTGGGACCTCCCTGATGATGTTATGGAGGTGTTGCTTTCGGCAAGGAGGCCAGCAACAAAGTCTTTATACCGCTGCCGTTGGAACAGATTTTGCAGCTGGTGTAGAGAACAGAATATCGAACCTTTTTCATGTGGTACACCAATGGTTTTGTTCTTCCTACTTTATTTCTTCAGGCCTTCAAGTTGGCACCATTAAGGGCTATCTCGCAGCGCTATCCATCTTTAAGCGCACTGCGGAAGAACCATCCTATTTCAAGTTACCCTTGGTAATACAATTTCTAAAGGGGTTAACCAATGTTTATCCCCCAAGACCATTCCAAGTTCCCCTATGGGATTTAAACTTAGTCCTAACTTTCCTGATGGGCACACCTTTCGAACCACTCCATTCTTGTTCATTAAGATTCCTTACCCTTAAAACTGTTTTATTAATAGCACTTACATCTGCTAGAAGGGTGAGCGAATTACAAGCTCTTTCTTGTAAACCCCCTCACACTATCTTTCACAAAGACAAAGTTGTCCTGTAAGTGAAGCCTAATTTCCTCCCAAAGGTGGTTTCTGAATTCCATATCACTCAGAAGATTACCCTACCATCTTTCTATCCTCCTCCTCATCCGGGGAAAGAGGAAGAGAGGTTACACAGGCTAGACCCTAGAAGGGCTTTAAGTTTTTACATCAGTAGACTAGCCAGGATAAGACAGGCAGACCAGCTGTTTGTAGGTTACACAGGTCACAAGCTGGGGTTACCAATAACTAAGCAGACCATTTCCAGATGGATCATTCTAGCCATTCTGGAATGTTATAAACTGGCAGGGAAAGAGCCCCCTCAAAACCTTAGCACTCATTCGACCAGAGGTATTGCAGCTTCATCGGCCCTCAAAAGAGGTGTGCCGGTTAAAGACATCTGTGCGGCCGCTACATGGTCGTCTGTCCATACCTTTACACGACTTTACAACTTGGATTCCTCCTCCAGTCAATAGACTAGGTTTGGAAGGGCTGTACTACATTCTATTCATCAATAGAAGACAGCATGAAGTCAGTACTCCCTCCTCCAATAATAGAATACTGCTATGGGAGCCTATCTAAGATGAGGAATACGTCGGAGGACACAATCCCTTCGAAGAACAAGTTACTTCTTACCTTGTAACGTTCTTTCGACGGGATGTTCCTCCGACGTATTCCTCATCGACCCTCCCATCCATCCCCGCAGTTCTACTTCCCTTGTTGTTGCAGCTTACGCTCCTTCAGGATGATTAGTTTAGTCCAGAAAGAATTATTTTGGGCTACAAAACGGAACTGAGCAACGGACACTGCGCGCGGCCTTTATAGCCAGGATGACGTCGACGTCGATACGGCGGCTGTCGAGGTACGGCGGCTGTCGAGGGACATCGACTCGGAGGACGTCGACGCGCAGCGCCCTCTAAAGAAAACATTTTCCGAGGCCAGCAGAGCTGGAAGGAGATATCTAAGATGAGGAATACGTCGGAGGAACATCCCGTCGAAAGAACGTTACAAGGTGCCACACCAGGTCTATGAGGGTCGCTTGCTCCCGTTTCTCGCTAGTTCTTAGTGTGTCCTCGCCTTTCATCTATCCACCTAGCCAATGGCCGTGCATGCTGTGCTCCTGCTTTACTGGTCTGTCCACAAGCACGCTGCATGTATGATTTCTTTATGCTCACAGCGTGAATGTGTCTCATATATCAGCCGTTGTTTATTTAGTTTTGCCGTCCGGAGGGTGCGTGCCACGTCTTCATTGTGCCTTCTGCAGTGGTTCCCTCACAGTGTTCACCGTAACTATTTTATTAGCTCTGACGGGTCCTCTCGTATAGCTAATGCAGTCCTGGGTGCTGCCTCCTCGCCACCATTTCGTTTGGTCTTCCGTTGCTACAGTTTCACTGACGAGCACCAGCCGCTTTTATGTATCGGCCGCCACCTGCATCCAGGCGCCAGCCTTTGTTCCTCTCCGATCATGCAGTGCAACGAGGTTCTCAGGTCCTTTGCGTCCCCTCTCACCGCAGTGCGCTGCTTATAGATCGCCCAGCGCCTCGGGCTTCAGCACTAGGGTCCGCTCGCCACAGGCTTTTGTCCGCCAGCCCGTCACAGTTACCGCGGGGGTTCACTGTGATGTTTTACCGCACCTCGCAGTCCGACGTTTCTGCACTCGCGATCGCGTGTGTTTCCTTCTATGGTGCGCTTCTCTGGTGTGGTTCTTGCTCTCCTCGTCGGGCACTGTCACTCAGGGGCTCCTTTGTTTGGGTCCCGCCGCCATCTTGAGTACAGCCCGGCGTCTCACGTTCAAAACTTCAGAGTACCATAACTTTTGTTCTGCTACAGCAATAAGCACATGGCATCGTGTATTAGAATCCGCTATGCTTCATACTGCCATCATTTTCTTTTCACGCTGGTTCCCAAGGTATATAGGCCTGCCCCCATCCGGATTATTTGACGGATCTAGGAGCTCAGTAGAAGAGCAGCCTATTCCATGGCTGCTAGACCACGCCCCGCAGGGGGAACTCCTTTGTATCCAGCATTTGCAGATCACGGGGTATTTCAGGTAACTTACGTTTCTGCAAAGATAAGGTAAGCGTTACAGAACGCAGATCCCTTACTTAAAATTACTCTGCCCAAGCGTAATGGAGACCACAGATATAGATAATTTGTCCCAGTTGTTGGGGGAACTACGTGCTAAAGTCCATGCAGCACGGTCTGAAACCAATTCCTTGAGACAGGAGTTGGTAGTTAATAGGGATTGCACAGATGAGTTGGGCCGACAGCTACTTCAAACGCAGGCAGGTCAGGCCCCATTTCCCGGTGGTCTTCCCCCAGTGCTAATTCCTCAATCAGTGCCCCCGGTTCAGGTGGTTGTACCAGGAAACATTCCGTTGGCACCCCAGAACGGTTTATGGGGGATCCCAAGCGTTTCGCAGTGTTCATGAATCAGTGCCATTTACATTTCCTGTTCAGACCAGGGTTTATTCCATCAGACCAGTCTGAAGTGGCATTTGTATTGTCCTATCTGGGGGGGGACATGCTGCAGACTGGTCCATTCCTCTTGTGAACAGGGATGATCATTTGTTACAAAATTTCCCAGGGTTTCAGCAGGAACTAGAGAAACTCTTTACATTGATCTTACCATTCAGCTGGACCACCGCTTGCAAGATCGTCGAGTGGATTTCTCCTGCTCGGATAACAAATCATACTATCTCTGTCTGACAGAAAATGGGCCCGTCATGCATCCGAGAGCCATCCCGAGCCTATGCAATTGGGAATTCGGGGCCCCATCTCAAAGGAGGAAAGGGCGAAAAGAAGACAGCAGCATTTGTGCCTCTATTGTGGTTCGGCTGGACATTTCCTTCACAACTGTCTGGTGAAACCTCCCTGAAAATCGGTAGGTACCTTGGATAAGGGGGAAAAAGAAGATCAGGCGGAAAACTCCAACGCCCGGCAAGCTTAGAGGTCTCATTTCGTTGTATCTGTCATCCCGATTAGTCACCATCAACCCTCCAAACTGCACGCTTCAGAAGCATACATGTACAGCAGTGCGATAGGCAATTACATGGATCACGAACTTGCAAGCAAGATCGGTATTGCGATGTACCCTAAGCCAGTGGTTGAGAACGTCACGGCGGTAGACGGTACCCAGTTAATATCAGGACCAATGACATAGTGCACTGAGGTTTGCACCTTGCTCTGCCAAGATGGGCATCGCGAAAAGATATTGTTTGACCTAATCAGTGCTCCGCAGTTCAAAGTTATTTTAGGTATCCCATGGTTAGAAGAACACAACCCGCAGATTGATTGGCGCACCAGGACCTTGACGTTCACAGAAGAGTGCAATAATTCATGTTATAGAGTGGAAGAAGAATCAGGAAACCAGGTACAGGCTGTACATACGGGGGTCCTGCACTGGGGTTGTTGGGAATCCTACCCCCGGAATATTGAGATTTCCAGGACGTTTTTAAGAAGGAACAGGCCAACTTATTACCACTGCATCGGCCCTACGATTGCCAGATGGATCTGATACCAGGATCCCAGGCCCTGTGTAGTCTAATCTATGCCTTAACGGAGCAAGAAAATACTCCTCTGAAGGCATATCTCGATAGGTACCTCGCTAACGGATTTAGCCGACCTTTGAAATCGCCTGCAGCTTCTCCCCTATTCTTCGTGCCGAAGGAGGGGGACCTTTGCACCTGCATAGATTACTGAGCGCTTAATCAGATCACAGTAAAGAACAGGTACCCACTTCCACTCATTCTGGTGTTGTTGGACTAAAATTTTCACTGAGTTAGACCTTCAGGGAGCCTACCATCTAGTGCGAGTCAAGAAAGGTGATGAGTGGAAGACCGCATTCCGCACCCAGTATGCATTATATGAGTATCAAGTATTGCCCTTTGGCCTATGCAATGCCCCGGCAGCCTTCCAGAATTTCATGAACGACGTGCTACGGGAGTTGTTAGACATGTGCGCAGTGGTGTACATTGACGACATCTTGATCTACTCAGCCTCAGTCCAGGAACACATTACCCATGTTCGAGCAGCACTTACTAAGTTGCGGCAACATCAACTGTACGTCAAACTGGAGAAGTGCTCTTTTCATGTGACTTCTGTGGAATTCTTGGGATTTGTTTTGTCATCACAGGGCAGTCAGATGGATAACAGAAAAGTGGAAGCGGTTCTAACCTGGCCATCTTCCACATCGGTAAAAGGAGTCAAAGGTTTCCTGGGATTCGCCAATTTTTATCTGCATTTTGTACCTGGTTTCTCTCAACTCGTCCATCCAATAACGTTTTTACTTCGGAACCAAAAAATTTAATTGGACAGTCTAGGCAGAAGAGGCGTTCCAGGCTTTGAAGAATAGGATAACGACAGCTCCAGTGTTACAGCATCCTCAACCCGATCTGCCGTTTGTGGTGGAGACCGATGCTTCTAGTGCTGCCATGGGAGCGGTACTGTCCCAAAAGGACTCAGACACCGGACAGTTGCACCCAGTGGCCTTTTGGTCCACAAAGTTTTCAGCAGCTGAATTTAATTATGTCATCACAAACAATGAACTATTGGCTATCAAGAATGCATCATGAAGGAATGGAGACATCATTTGTTAGGAGCTCAGCACACTGTCACTGTCCTGTCACACTCACCTGTGTCTCTGCATGAGCGATGGATGAGCCTCCCTTGACCCTGGGTCTTCACTTCTCCTGTTGCAAATATAAGGTGTACACTCATACCTGAATTCACCCGATTCCCCTGGACCTTTCCCTTCTCTTTACTGTGTGCTGTGATGTCCCCTTATGGGCTTAACTTGATCTTTAGTAGGGTGTGCACTCCATCCTGCATTTGCAGGGGTGCGATTCACTCATGTGATTGGTGTCATTGTCTGTAGGCTGACTTCAGATGCCAAATGTTGTTTTATGCCTTCACAGCGAGGCCGAGAGTTCAAAGCGCCAGTTGCTTCACTGGCTAGAAAGTCCTTCCCACAAGTGAACGTTGCACGGAGAATGTTGAATGTCCAAAATTGTCTTTGTTTGCCGGTATTCCTGTGGGTGAGTAGCGCTGCGTGTAGAAAGTAGCTGCTGGTAGGTTTCTGCAGCACCTTCAATTCGAGCACGCCTGGTAATGTCTCTCCCTTTCCCTTGCAGGAGAAATTATGTGGTATTAGCGCCTCTGTCAGTCTAGAAATATGGATACCTCTACTTTGTGACCACAAACGCATTTTGGTGGCCCTGGGCCAACCGTCTCATGTACGATATGACAGAATATAGATTTTCAAGTTTGCCAATGAACGACCATTTTGATGTAACAAGAATCGCCATTTTGTTTTCTAACCATTGCTCATTGCTTTCTGTTCCTATTGCTTCGCAGTATATTTTCCGCTTACACTGCTCGACTGTAAACATTGTTGTCTGTATGTGAAAAGGACAAGCCGCAGGGCCAAGAGGATAACAAGAGTTTGTTGAAACACAAACGTAGGCAGCGCCAGGAAGAATGCCCGGCTCCCTCCCGAATGTAGCCTTGAAGCAGAGCTCCAGGGCATTTAATAATTTCGCAGCTGCTAGCCAGTCTCGTTATATGGTAGAATATGTTCGAATAATACCGCTAAAGGCTTGAATTATGCTTTTCTTACCGCCCCCCTTTGCTGAGCCTGCTAGAGCGTGTCGGCTCCCAGGACGCGAACAGCACCTAATAGATAGCAAGGTCCGGAATGCAACTCTTCCCCCCCGTATGTAGTTCACTTCCAAGAACAGAAGCGCTGTGTTCTATTCAACAACTGAAAGATGCCGCAAATTGCAAATTGTTACTAGAATAGATGTTCGAAGGTGTCATAGTAGTCGCAGATGTCCATCATCATACCAAGTTCAAAGAAACCCAATAAAGGGGGGTGTTAAACATGTCATAGCTGATTGTTTGATATGCATTTTGTATATATGTAACTGATGTACGTAATACACTCTCTTGCGTCCCTCGAGGTCTAGAGATACACGTCGCGGGGCGTGAGACCAAGTTGGCCAACTGAGACTTTTGCTTTACTATAAACCCTAGCTTTGGGAATACAACCTCGTGTCTGGCGTATCTATTGTGTGTGGTGACTCGCCTTGTTTCCATAGACGTCTGGGTCCCCTAGGGGCCCCTTTCAAGATGGCGCCCGAATAGGGACCCTCCCCCACTTGTTCCATTGCATAATGTTGTAATTGAGTAAGGCAGAGAACGGCGAGGACGGGACGATCGAGCCGGGATCAAGAGGTGTTCGGGGCGCCCTGTAAAAGTGATGAGAGATTCCTTTGCAGATCTGCTCACATCTGATCCCTGAAGGACGTGCCTGGCTAGAGAACAAGCAGGCGAGGGTCCCGAAACGAGGCAGAAGCCACGAAATGCAGACACGACGTCCTTTGGTGCGTCAGTATACAGACGACTTGATTTATCAGGTGAGTCATTCCCAGATTCAAAATAACCCTGATATTGGTTGAGAGTTGACTTTGCAAAATCAAACGCCGTAGGTAAGGTTGATTAACCAGGGGGAAGGTTGAAACATGCCTGGGGTATTGTCCACCTTAGCAGGGTTTTTCCGCTGTGGTAGACAATCTTTGGAAGATGGCCAAATTGTACCACCTGGGGGAACGCCGGCGTATTAGATGTATGTGAAGTATGGAGTGGGTGCGATAATATTCTTGCATAGGCAAACCAGAAAACAGCAAGACCATCAGTGGCCGATTAATGGTAGTTTTGAGATAGTGAGGATAGACAACCTGGAAAGGGTGTTGATAAGAAAGAAAGAACGTCCTGCAGCATTTGAGACTATTAAAGACTGGAGAAAGGAAGCAATGCTCCGATTTAAAAGCAGAGCAAAGCATGCGCGCAGGCATAAATCGAAAGGTGAAGTAGCGGAAGAGAAAGAGGAAGAGGAGTGGACTGAGAGTCTAAGAAGGGCAGGTAGGCGTGACCAGTTGAAGATAGAAAAAGCCCTCCCGCAGCCACAGACCATGCGCGTAACACTTCCTATTAGCCAATCAGGCCCACAGCAGACACTCCCTGATCCCATTGTCCCATCCGCACCTCCCGCCTCAGGCACAGACTCGGTACCGTCCGTTCCTCCCGGGGTTGAAGTTGAAACCATGGGGGGCAAGAGGCGGGACTGACCAACGGGGATGCACGAGGGTAACTCGCAGTGCGATCAGCAAAGAAAGGAAGGTGGAATTGCAGCAACAGGCAGAGATGTATATAGATGGGAATGATGGGACGGCAGCAGTGGCTTCGATATATGACTTCCGTAGGAGCAACGAAAGACAGGTAGTGTTGGAATGCATGAGTGAATATTTGGTGGAGAAATGGAAACAGCTAATTGGGAACTTACCACCGCAGCGATTGTTAGATTTGAATGCATTATCACGCTGTAGGGAGAGGGATGAAGAAGTGAGAGAACATGTATATAGACTTTTTGAGCTCAGAGATGAATTAGATAATGAATATGTCGAAATGTTTACTACACCTGCGTACAGGAGTAGGGATGTCGGGAGACCTGGGAAGGGGGAAAAGGGGTCGCATAATAAACGGCAGCAATTACCATCGCTGGGGCAGAAGGAGATGGTGAACGAATTATCGTTGCTAAAACAGGTGGGTGCAGACTTGAAAGAATGTCTAATAAGAACACAGGTACTATTGCAGCAAGTAACAGGACACAATATAAGGCGAGGGAACGCACAAGGAAGGAGTAATTCGAATATGCATGGGGGAACAGTGGGACCGAATCAGTGTGCGTATTGTAAGGAGGAAGGACATTGGCGAGCGCAATGTCCGCATCTACAGAATAGAAATGGGTCTGGTCAGAGGAGACAGCATAGAGGACACCCAGGAGCGAATGGACCAAATATGAATAGTATGCAGCAGCATCACAATAATGGAGGTAATCAAAACCAAGGCCAAAACCAAAATGCCCCAAACCAGAGTCAGGGACAGCAAAATCAACAATATGGAAACCAGAGTGGGGGAAATAGAGGGAAGAGTGGGAATGTTTTCGATACACAGCCAAACACGTATTACAGTAATAGTAATGATAACACATCGGACGATGTGTTATTTCCCAATAGGACAGCCCAGGACAGGGGTCGGAACCAGTGTCTATTCCCGTGAATCAGAGAGGACCCTATGTAGAAATGAGAGTCGGGAATGAGGAGCACCGCTTTCTTGTAGATACAGGAGCACAAACGTGTTCAGTAGACCATCACTTGGTTCCGGATATACCACTGTCAGGGCAAAAGAATATTTCCGTAGGGTTCGCAGGTACACCAGTCATAAACCCAGTGTCCAAACCAGTCCCAGTTACCATAGGACCATTTACTGAACATTGTCCTTTCCTTTTAACAGAAAATTGTGGGGAGAATTTGTTGGGATTAAACTTGTTGAAAAAACTAGGTTCTGTTATACATTGCACGGCAGACGGAGTGTTTCTAACGATATGCCACAAGATGCCCCTGTGTCAGAATTCATGTCCGAAGTGTTACCAGGGGAACTAAGTAAAGTACCAACCTGTACATGGGCAATGCATGACAATGATGTAGGATGTTTAAAGATAGAGCCAGTAAAGATAATTTTGAAAGAAGGTGTTACCTTACCGCGAATACCCCAATACGAAATTTCAGCTGAAGGTGAGAAAGGTTTGAAGAGTATTGTTACAGATTTGGTGAAATTAGGGGTAATCGAGGAAATTACAGGCAGTACATGCAACAGCCCGATTCTTTCGGTTTATAAAAAAGGAGGTAATGAGGTACCATACCGCTTCATAATTGATCTACGTGCATTGAATAAGGTAGTAGATCCACAATTTCCTCTAGTGCCAGACGTCACTACAATATTGACAATGATACCTGTTTCAGCAGAATATTTTAGGGTAGTAGATTTGAAAAACGCATTCTTCAGTATTCCAGTGGACAAGCACAGCAGATATTTGTTCGCGTTCACATTAGGAGGACGATCATTTACATTTACGCGGATTCCGCAAGGTTACACGGAAAGTCCAAGTATTTACAGTAGAGCATTAAAAGAGCAGCTAGACATGCTGGAATTGCCCGTGGGTTGTGTACTCTTGCAATACATAGACAATCTATTGCTAGCTGCAGACACAGGAGATTTGTAAAGAAAGCACTGTATTACTACTGTCATACCTAGCGGCACATGGCCATAAAGCTAGTTTGAAGAAATTTCAGTATAATCGAAAGGAGGTGGCCTATTTGGGCTACCTACTTTGGAAAGGTGGGAAAAGACTAACGCCAGAACGCATAGAAAGTATTTCTTGTATGCCTCTTCCAAAGACACAAAAAGGAGTCAGAGCCATAATAGACATGGCTTCATATTGCCGACAATGGATTGGTAATTTTGCGTTAATTGTGAAACCGTTGGTGAATTTAACTAGAAAGGATGCGGTTATGCCTTTGCAGTGGGATGAGGAATGTCAGAAAGCATTTGATGGATTGAAAACTGCATTATGCTCGGCTCCAGTTTTGGGTACGCCGAACTATGAGAAAATGTTTAGACTATTTGTGTGTGAAAGTGAAGGATGTGCATTGGTGGTTTTGACACAGGAACAAGTTGGAAAAAATATGGCGTGCGGCTATTTTTCTTCTGCGTTGGACCCTGAAGCGCACGCACTCCCACGATGTTTGCGATCTGTCGCAGCAGCTGCTGCGTCAGTGAAACAAACGGAAGGGATGGTATTGGGGCACACTTTAATTTTGATGGTGCCACATGCCATAGACGTTCTATTAAATAGGACACAGACGCAACACCTCACCTTGACAAGATATGAGATTATCTTGTTTGCGCCCCATATCCAGATTATGAGGTGTAGCGCTTTGAATCCTGCAGAATTAATGCCACCAACCATAAAAGAAATTGGGAAGAATGAATCAACCCCCCATCATTGCTTGATGGTCACTGAGGAAGAAATCAAGGGAAGAGTTGATTTAAGTGATATCCCACAGAAAGAGCCAGATGGAGAGTTATTTTGTGACGGCTCATGTTTTAAATTACCAGATGGCACGACAACTGCCGCATACGCTATCACTACCCTAGAGAGCGTTGTAGAAAGCAAAAGAATTCCCTATAATTCAGCACAAGCCGTGGAAATAATAGCATTAACCAGAGCCTGCAAGATTTCTGAAAATTTGAATGTGAATATATATACTGATAGTCAGTATGCTTTTGGAGTGGTTCATAATTTTGGTCGACTCTGGGCAGAGAGAGGGTTTCTGACATCACATGGCGCCAGAATTCAACATGGCCCTTTGATTGTACGATTGCTGTCTGCACTCACGTTTCCAAAGCGCCTAGCAATAGTGAAATGCGAGGCACATAAAAAAGTAACATACAAAGTAGGAGAGGGAAACGCGTTTGCAGACAGGATTGCGAAACAAACTGCCACTGATTTGAATACCAAAATGATGACGGTTCAGACAGAGGAAGTACCCTGTATGATAGAAGATGGAGTTGCCACTGTCAAAGAAATGTAGGCCGAGGCTACGGCCGATGAAATACAGGGGTGGGCAGAGGGATCTGCTGAGTTGGATCTGGAGGGTTGTTGGGTGGACAAGGGAACTAGAAACTGGATGTTGCCAAATTCGTACGTGACTGCAATGGTCACAATGGCCCACAGCCCTAGGCACATCTGTGCGAAGAAAATAATACAGCACCTTTCTACAGTTTGGCAGAATGTAAACATAAAAAAGAATGCAGAGAGGTTGGTGCAGAACTGTATCACGTGTTTGCAACACAATGTAGGGAAGGGAACAGTGACTCCAACAGGCAGTTTTGGGCCGCCCTCCATGCCATTTGAGGTAATTCATTTTGATTTCATAGAGATGGAGAGGTGCCAAAACTTAAAATACGTCTTGGTGGTGATCTGTGCATTCAGTAAGTGGGTGGAGGCATATCCCTTGAAGGACTGCACAGCAATGAGCACGGCAAAAGTAATGTTGAAGGATTACTTTTCCAGATTTGGCTTGCCCTGAGTCCTATGGTCTGATAATGGACCACATTTTGTGGGTTCAGTGGTATTACAGATTTATTTATTTATTTATTTATTTATTCAGATTTATTTAAAGCGCACATCAGCCCGGGGGCATCGTGGCGCTGTTACATGAATACATACATAGTCTGGTTACAATGGAAGGAAGATGGTTACAAAGCAATTTACATTACAGGAAGCATTTCGTATCGAACACTTTTAGTATCAGATGTGTGCGAGCTGAGGTGGGTGAAGGGAAGGTGGAGTTAGTTGAATAGCGTGGTTTTGAGGGATTTGCGAAAGAGATACAGAGATGGTTCTGCTCTAAGCGCGTTGGGGAGGGCATTCCATAGCTTAGGTGCTATGTGAGGGAAGCCAATGCCGCCGGCTTTGGCTCTTTTTACAGTGGGTACTTGGAGTTGGTTGGCGTGGTGACTTCTTCTGGGGCGGATGGAGGAGTTCTTGGTTATAGTCTCAGATAGGTAGGGGGTGCTGTGTGGTTAATGCATTTGTGTGTGAGGGTGAGGATTTTAAAGTTGATCCTTTCCTTGACTGGGAGCCAATGGACGCGTCTTCTGGCCTGTGAGATATGGTCAGTTTTGGGCATGTGTAGTGCAGCACGGAGGGCATTGTTTTGCACTATTTGGAGCTTGTTTAGGTTTTTTGATGAGGTGCCTGCCAGGAGGGCGTTACAGTAGTCCAGTCTGGCTCCTATAGTAGCTCTGGCTATGGAGAGGCAGTTGGGCGTGGTGAGGTAGGGTTTTATGGCGTAGATGAGTTTGGTAGTCAGAGCAGAAGCTGAGGCAATGGCGCTGGTTTGTCTTGTCATTGAGAGTGTCGCGTCAATGTAGACTCCTAAGGTCTTGACGGCAGAGGAGACAGGTATGCTAATACTGTCGATGATCAAGTGCGAGTAATTGGGGCTGAGTTTGGTTAGAGTTTCGTTAGGGGCTAGGATGATGATTTCGGTTTTGTCTCCGTTTAGGCAGAGGCCATTGATAGCCATCCATGTTTGGATAGTTGAGTAGATTTTGAGGAGGGCTTCTGAGTCAAGGTCGTAGTCTCCAGAGAGGGGGAGGAGGACCTGCGTGTCATCAGCGTAGTTGGTGTACGCTATGTTGAGGGAGTCCAGTAGGTCAAAGAGGGGTTTGGTGAATAGGTTGTAGAGGGTCGGTGCGGTGCAGGATCCTTGTGGGACTCCACAATTGATAGTGGTGGGGGGGGCGCTATCCTGGTCAGAGTACACTTTCATGGCCCTGCCTTCAAGGAAGGATGTGATCCATGTGGTAGCCTTGTGAGAGAAGTGTGCAGCATTGGAGAGGTGCGTTGTGAGAATGCTGTGGTCGACCAAATCGAATGCTGCAGAAAGGTCGAGGAGGAGGAGGAGGGCAGGTTTGCCTGTGTCCATTATTTTAGTAATCTGATTTTTTAAATCTAGAAGAGCAGTTTCAGTCCCATGGCCTTTGCGGAAACCTGACTGTCTTTTGCCTAGGATGGTGTTTGTTTCCAGGTAGTGTTGGATTTGATTGTGTGCAGCTTTGTCCAAGATTTTAAGGAGAAAGGGGACGGTGGTGATGGGGCGGTAGTTGTTAGGGGAGGAAGGATCAAGGGAGGTTTTTTTTAGGAGCGGGCGGACCCAGGCTTCTTTTAGGCATTGTGGTACACTTCCAGATGTGAAAGAGGCATTGATAAAAGCCGTGATGATGGGGGTGAGGTATTCTGCGCTCTCTTTGATTACGGAGGGTGGGCAGATATCCCCTTTGCAAGTGGAGGGTTTGATTTTTTTAAGGAGGTCATTGACTTCCGTCTCCGAGACTTCTCTGAAGGCAAAAAGGGGTGTTTGTGATGGGGAGTTGTTGGTGTGAGGTATGGGCGGGCAGGTGGGGGTGTTGAGAGCTTTGCGTTGGGAGGCTATTTTGTCTTGGAGTGATTTAACTTTGTTGAGGAGAGCAGCCTGGATGCCTGTACACCATGCTTCATCCTTGATGATTTTGTCTGGGCTAGAGGCTGGTGTGGTGAGTTCTTTGAATATGGAGAAAATTTCTCTTGATTTGGAACTGGCATTAGTGATTCTCTGGTTGTAGGATTCGGATTTAGCAAGGAATATGGCTTTTTTGTAGGTCAGAGAGATCTCTTTAAAGTCTTTAAGCGAGGATTGATTAGGCGCTGCTTGCCACCTGGTTAGGGCTTTGCGTTTCTTGGTGCGTAGGACGGATAGTTCTTCAGTGAACCAGGAGTTGCAGTGCATAGATTTTTTCCCTTTTTTTTCTTCTAGCGGGGCAATGAGATCGATGGCTTGAGTGAGTGTGCTGGAATAGATGTTGGCTAGAGATGTAGGGTCAGTGGGGAATGGGTGCTTGAGTTGTGAGGTATCAAGGAGAGGGGCGAGGTTGGCAGCAGTGAGTTTTTTGGAGCTTCTTACTTTAGCGGGTGGGGCATGGGTTAAGGTTTTATGAGTAGGCGTGGTAGGAATGGTAAATTGGATGAGGTGATGGTCCGTCCATGGAAGGGCTGAGATGGAGGTAATTGTCGATGAGCAGTTGTGATCAGCTAGCCAGTCAATGGATCTGCCTTTGCTGTGAGTGGGTGCAGTAACTTTGTGTTCGAATCCCATGTTAGATAATTCTTTGGCTAAATTTGCGGCTGCTTTGTCCTTTGGGTCAGCTAAGCCAAGATTAATGTCCCCTAGTAGGATGCTTTTGGTGGTGCTTTTGAGGTTGTTGCCTATGTTTTGGAGGAGTTGCTTTTGGTAGTCAAGAGGAGATCCTGGTGGTCTGTAGGTGATAAAGAAGTTTATGGTGCAATTAGGTGAAAGGGCTAGTTTGGCAGTGAGGAGATCGGCGTTATTGTCCCATTGTTGATTACACATTCTTATGGAGAGGGTGTCCTTGAAGATGAGGGCTACGCCGCCACCACTTTTTAAGTTTTTACGGTCCTGTCTAAGGATGGTATAGTTTTCAGGGAGAGCGAGGTGAATGGAAGGACTGGAGGCTTCATGGAGCCAAGTTTCGGAGATGGCAAGTATGTCGAGATCATGGGTAGAGATAAGGTCATTGATTTCAATGGCATGGGCATGGACAGAGCGCGCGTTGATGAGGGCGCATCTTAAGTTTGGATGTAGAGTGTGTGTGTTGGTGGTGCTGGGGGTGGGCGGTGTGAATTTGGGTGTGTGAGGCTTGGTCGTGGCACATGCAGCGTGATGAGAGCTAAGGTAGTGAGCGTGGTCAGGGAAGGAAATCTGGGCGGCTGATGTATGGGTGCGAGAGCTGAGTCTGTAGTTCCTAAGGAATGTGGAGTGTGGAGTACTGCGGAGAGTAAGGAGGTGTTTAGTGCGAGTTCTCAGTCTGCAGAGCCTGAGGTGGAGTGGGTGGTGTCCGACCGGGTCGGTAAGGGAGTTGAGTGTGGGATGGAGTGCAAATGACGGTGTGTTGTGTATGAGGTCTGCTGGAGGGGTGGGGCGAAGGTGGGCATGTTGGTCTAGGTGCGCATGCAGCATGTTGCAGGTGGCCAGAAAGGAGAGGGATGTGAGAAAGATGGAAAAAGTGGAAGGGAGGTATGTAGGCGCTTTGGGGTGTGGGCTAGGGGGCTGCATTGGTAGACAAGGGATGTACATGTAAGTGTGCAAAAACACAGAAGGTCAGATCACAGAGTAAATCAGGACAGTTTGGGGCAGTCTGTATCACAAAAGAGCATTTTGACCAAGGGGCACAACACAACTGAAATGTGGTCTGTGGGCGACCAAAGGGCACAATACAATTCTAGACTGGTCTGTGGCGACCAAGGGGCACAACACAGCTGAAATGTGGTCTGTAGGCGACCAAGGGGCACAATACAATTCTAGACTGGTCTGTGGCGACCAAGGGGCACAACACAGCTGAAATGTGGTCTGTAGGCGACCAAGGGGCACAACACAGCTGAAATGTGGTCTGTGGGCGACCAAAGGGCACAATACAATTCTAGACTGGTCTGTAGGCGACCAAGGGGCACAACACAGCTGAAATGTGGTCTGTGGGCGACCAAAGGGCACAATACAATTCTAGACTGGTCTGTAGGCGACCAAGGGGCACAACACAGCTGAAATGTGGTCTGTGGGCGACCATAGGGCACAATACAATTCTAGACTGGTCTGTAGGCGACCAAGGGGCACAACAACATACCAGAGATATGAGCTGGTCTTCAGATTGATAAGAGATTCCAAAGTTCAAGGCATCCGAGTTCTGCCGGTCTTGTGGGGAGGCACAACGGGATTCTTAAATCAAAGATTAGCAAGATTTGTGCGGGAAGCAAGTTGAGTTGGGTGGATGCATTACCAATAGCACTATTATGCAGGCGTACGTCTGTACAGGCTAAAACTGGGCTCTCCCCGTACGAGATCATGATGGGGAGGCCAGCAAATGTTTGGTGCGCACCTCAGCCAAAACGACTTAGTGAGATAGAACATCCTGTGCTTAGTACTTATTGTGGCCTTTTAATGCAGAAATTGCATTTGATTCATCAGCAGGTGCAGGAGGCATTACCAGTGATATACACCGGTCCAGGGCATGCGCTGGAGCCAGGAGACTGGGTGCTGCTAAAGAACTTTGAAAGAAAGTCATCATTAGCACCCAGGTGGCGCGGGCCCTATCAAGTACTTTTGGCGATGCAGACGGCAATACGGGTGGATGGAAGGAAGTCGTGGATCCATGCCACCCATGCCAAGAAGATTCCAACTGCACTGAAAGACTTGCCTGACACTGATGACTGAAAAGAGACAGCAGCCTCAGAAACGAAAGAAACTGTTGCCAGTAAGCAGCCACCTACTCTGCCAAAACGAATAGTGAAACTCGAAACAAAGCCTGCAACGATTGCCAAAGAGGGGGAAGGGCAAAGAGTGCCCCAACGTTGCCCAGCAGAATCGACATCACTGCTGACCGACGCGAAATCTGCCTTGCAAATACCAGCAGAAACAAATCGTGTACCCCTTTGGCGCCCATCAGCACTTGCCAACACGCCAAAAAACGGATCTGCATCATTGGCGCGGCGCACACCAGCACCTGCAGTAGCGCCACAGGCTGACTTTGAGCCTGAATCTGGAAGTGCACCGGCACTGTTCACGGATCATACGATAGCAGGAGCCAGGTGATACAACTTGCGGCCTCGGAAGACAAAGTGATCCGCAGTTCTTTTTGGTGTTTATGTCAACCTCTGGTTCAGCTCATGGACGGAGAAGGAACCAGAGGTGTAGAGGAGAGAAGCGTGAGAATTGTGCAAGTCGGACAATTCAAGACTCGCGGCTCCTCAGTGCGATCATAAAAAGTACATATGTCTGGAACCAGAGCGGACAAGCTGGGTGCACATGGTACTATGGCAAGTGAGATAACTGATTAACAGTACATGTGTCCGGAACCAGAGCGGACAAGTTGAGCGCACATGATACTAAGGCGATAAGATAACTGATCAAAGGTCCTCTGAGCAGTATAAGAAAGGACAAGTGATCTCGCCTAAAAAACGAATAATTGAATCCAGGCTAAAAAGGACCAGCAGAACTGAACTGTGACAATTCCATTGAACTTATTAACATCAGAGCAAACGCGACACAGAGAGATATCCACAACTAACTGTGATAAGAAAGAAGAAGGACGACGAGAAACATGCCGGGACCGGTTCCAGCCTCCTCCTGCACCACCACCGCTGAGAATGAGTCAATTATAAAGACTGTAAGCTTAAGAAAAACGCATGGTAAAACAAATTGTATGCTGGTACTGACAATAATAATGTGCTTTATGAGCGTGGTAGCACCAATATCGAAAGCCCTAATATTATGGTGGGTAGAAACAATACACCCATTAGAAATGTTTTTACCAATAATTAATATATCCACTACTGAAAGCCCGGTTCAGGTGATCACTTATATCCTGCCCCCAATGGAAGAAAAACACAGGGAAGGTTTTGGAAATAACACTTTACTGTTGATCATGAACATGACACCTGCAATCCTGAAGAAAACAAATTGCTGGGTATATGCCCATTTACCACAGCATGCTGGGAAAGGAATAGGGTGGGATGTGCAGCCATTACCATTAAGTTCTGCATGTAGTGCATCTTTAGGTGCAATGTTTTATGGGAAATGGAATGAGAGTAATACGGGTCAATTAGACAGAACCAACATGAATGAGTTTGAGGAGATAATAATGAAGCCTGTGGGTTGTTCCATTTTCCATAAAGCACAGGTAATAGCCCCAGAGACCACGAGGAAAAGTACACGAAAGATAACACGACAAAATAGACGAGATAGATTGTCCCCACCAGAAAAAACATCTGTAATGACGTTTTGTGTAAGAACAGAAGGGGACAAAGATGCAATTCCCCCATTTTACACGGTGAATTATAGCCCAAGAAGTGTCCCTTTTTGTCTAAAAAAGAAAGTCTCTTTTTCAGTCGGGACATATGCTGGTTGTATGAATACAGTGGTATTAAAATGGGAAATAGAACCAGTAAACGTAGGTGATCCAGTTTATTTTATATGTGGAGAGAAAGCATACCCTTCGTTGCCCAGAAACTGGGGAGGTACATGTTACCTAGGGCTACTGTTCCCAGGAGTATTCCTTTTAGAAACAGCAGCCATGGTCAGATTATCCACAACTAGAGTCAAAAGGACTGACGAGGGT
Organism: Ambystoma mexicanum; assembly: GCF_040938575.1. Lineage (NCBI taxonomy): Eukaryota > Metazoa > Chordata > Amphibia > Caudata > Ambystomatidae > Ambystoma > Ambystoma mexicanum. Next base: position 1,235,600,149 of record NC_090927.1, on the reverse strand, counting down.
GTTTTAATAGCAACTGATGTAGCAAAATCATGTATTCCATTCTTAGGGCAGATAGTGAACTCCTATAATATAAGGCAACTGTCCAGAATCCTAAAAAATACAATAAACACAACAACAGATATATTATTTAACATGACGTTGGAAGAAAGAGGAATCAGGTTAATGACGGTGCAAAATAGAATGGCTCTCGATGTGATCCTGGTTGATCGTGGGGAAATTTGCAAAATAGTGGGATCAGCATGTTGCGTTTATGTCGATGACTATTCCCCCACGATCTTTGAAGCAATAAAAAAAATGCACGTCCTAAGCTCTGAACTCCCTACTGGAGAAGGGAGCTGGGGAATAGGATCTTGGTTATGGGGAATACTACGTTTTTGGGGATGGAAGTTGATTTCAATATTAGTAGTGGTGTTTGTAATATTCCTAACGTGTTGTTGTTGTATACATTGTTTACCCATAGTTTGCGCTGAGGTAACTGAGGGATGTACGGAAGGATGTATGCATATGATGACAAAGAAAAAACAACCTCATGATCGAACTGACCCAGACCCAAATGAGATGAGAGCAGTAAAAGAGTTGATGGCAATAGGTATTGATGAAGACAATGATGTCCACGATAGCATGCAAAATTCAGACATAAGTACTTCAGATTCATCATTACTAGAGGAGGTTTCAATAAATAGATGAGACATTTGGCATACGTCCAAAGGAGGGTTTGTCAGTCTAGAAATATGGATACCTCTACTTTGTGACCACAAACGCATTTTGGTGGCCGTGGGCCAACCGTCTCATGCACGATATGACAGAATATAGGTTTTCAAGTGTGCCAATGAACGACCATTTTGATGTAACAAGAATCGCCATTTGTTTTTCTAACCATTGCTCATTGCTTTCTGTTCCTATCGCTTTGCAGTATATTTTCCGCTTACACTGCTCGACTGTAAAACATTGTTGTCTAAATGTGAAAAGTACAAGGCCGCAGGGCCGAGAGGATAACAAGAGTTTGTTGAAACACAAACATAGGCAGCGCCAGGAAGAATGCCCGGCTCCCTCCCGAATGTAGCTTTGAAGCAGAGCTGCAGGGCATTTAATCATTTCGCAGCTGCCAGCCAGTCTCGTTATATGGTAGAATATGTTAGAATAATACCGCTAAAGGCTTGAATTATGCTTTTCTTACGGCCCCCCTTTTCTGAGCCCGCTAGAGTGTGTCGGCTCCCAGGACGCGAAATAGCACCTAATAGATAGCAAGGTCCGGAATGCAACTCTTCCCCCCGTATGTAGCTCGCTTCCAAGAACAGAAGCGCTGTGTTCTATTCAACAACTGAAAGATGCCTTTGCACTCGCAAATTGCAAATTGTTACTAGAATAGATGTTTGAAGGTGTCATAGTAGTCGGAGATGTCCATCATCACACCAAGTTCAAAGAAACCCAATAAAGGGAGGTATTAAACATGTCATAGCTGATTGTTTGAAATGCATTTTGTATATATGTAACTGATGTACGTAATACACTCTCTTGCGTCCCTCGAGGTCTAGAGATACACGTCGCGGGGCGTGAGACCGAGTTGGCCAACTGAGACTTTTGCTTTGCAATAAACCCTAGCTTTGGGAATACAACCGTGTGTCTGGCGTATCTATCGTGGGTGGTGACTCGCCTTGTTTCCATAGACGTCAGGGTCCCCTAGGGACCCCTTTCACATTCGAGTCCGGGTTCAGCGCTACTGGAGACTTGGTGGTTAGGTAAGTTTGCATGGAAGCTTTTGGTAAGTATGCACCGCGTAGAGAGAGAGAGCGCAGTGAAATAAGTGTCTGCGTTATTGGAGCGAGCGCAATGAATAATGTCTCTTCTTTCTTACAGGGGCTTGTGCGCTCGTGCAACTAACCTGGATTTCAGCATCACGGGAAGATTCGGTGAGTATGCGCAGCGTTACTGATGTGCGTGTGTTAACGCTGTTCTTCTTTGTTCTTACAGGTGCCGGTGTAGAAGTCCCCTCTTGACTGGAGATAGCTGCGGCGTGGAGTAAGAACCAGGTAAGCTGAAGCTGAATGATCCAGAGCGGGTAAGCAGAAGTAGAATGATCCGGAGCAGGTAAGCAGAAGCAGAATGATCCGGAGCAAGTAAGCAGAAGCAGGATGATCTGGAGCAGGTAAGCAGAAACAGGATGATCCGGAGCAGGTAAGCAGATGCTGGCTGATCCAGAGCACGGCAGGTGTGTTGCTGATACAGCTCACAGTAAGCAACACGAAGCACTGGAAGAATCTTGGGTGTGGCTTATATAGCCAGCCACACCCAAACACTAGAGAGCTCATGTGTTATCATGCACTTCCTGTTTGGCAACCGGAAGTGGTAACCAGGAAGTTACTACAAACACTAGGAAGGAATGAAAGGAGGGATTTGTGTCACAAGTCTCTCCCCTTCTCACCTGTTTCTCCTTACTTGTGAACTTCTTGGAAGTGGCTTCCTTCTTTCTTACTGTCCGGGACTTGTATAGGCCTGGACGCGGGTCTTGGGAGTCCAGCGTGAGGTCTGTTGCTTTCCACTAGGAAGCGTTCTGTATCCAGGACGAGGAACCAGGAAGAAGATGAGCCGGCTTGGAAGGAGCTGAAGCGCCGACTCCGAGCACAAGGTAATTCCAGGAATAGTACCACGAAAAGGAAGGGAAAGGGAAAGGGTAGGGAATGTAGGAGTACCAGGAAGGAAGGAAACAACGAATCAAAAAGGAGCGCGAAGCGATCTTCGGAAACGCACGTCTAACTACACCAAGCAGTAGCGTTGAGACGCGCGGCACCGCAGAGGCGTCGCCCTTTTCCAGGAAGCCGAACGCAGTGTGGAAAGGCTGGTGTGCAGCGCTTCGGAACCGTCGGCCATGTTGGTAGAACCGCAGAGTTCACACCGCGGTGCATCATGGACCAATTCGGCGGTTCATGACAATTTGTTATGGGTTCTTTGTGTGCATATGCCAGCCCTGCTAAGCCTCCACCCAGCTTGCCCCAACTACCTGCCTGATACCTATGACATGTCCTCACTGGCCATCAGAACCTGCAATACCTGCAATACCTGCAATCTGCAAAGGCTCAGTCATCGCGACAGCTCCGTTGGGCTCTGTTTTTTGTGGAGTATAATTTTGTCATCACGTACTGCCCCGGTGTGCGCAACGGCAAGGCGGACGCATAGGGGAAGGTGAAGATGTCTATGATGCCCAAAGTCCGGTGAACATCATTCCTGAAGAAAAGATGTTGGGAGTTGTGGGAGTTACCGGCTGCTCTTTAGAGGACTTGAAGACAAAGATCTGGCTTAGTATGACAACCTCAGAGTTAGATACCTGGGGGTCCAAAGGGCCTCTGTGTTCAATCCAGGAGAACCTACCGTATTTCCAGGGGTGTCTTTATCTGCCTACACGGGCCTTGCAAGAGCAGGTCTTAGTAGACTATCATGGTGCGCTGTTGGAAGTTCATCCGGGCATTGCTAAGACTACAGCCAAAATTAAGCGATTATTCTGGTGGCCCACATGGCTTAAGGATATCGTCACTTTTGTTCAGACTTGTGGGATATGCGTTCAAAATAAATGTTCTAAGCAAAAACATGCGGGACTTCTTCAACCTTTAGCGGTTCCACCAATTCCATGGCACACCATCTCAGTGGATTTCATTACAGAGTTGCCACCCTGTTCTGGTTACAACACGATCCTGGTGGTAGTGGATTTGTTTTCCAAGATGGCCCACTTTGTAGCTCTCAAGGGAATTAGTCGGCATCAGCCTTGGCTAAAGTCTTCTTGGAACACATTGTACATCTGTTAGGGAGAATTCTCTGTTTAGGCTGAATTTCCTAACCCAGTGAGTCCCCCAGCAGCTTTGCTGAATTTCGGGAGTTTGTTTTTTTTCTCCTGCCAAGAGTGAGACTCTTTTTCTCCCACTCTTGGACATGATTTGTGGTGTTCCTTTGACTGTTAATGTGTTTTATGGGCTATGGGGTCCTTTACTCCACAGGGTCTCATGTGTTTTTACTATTTGTGTTACACAGCACCCTCCGTGCAGTGACACAGGGGTGTCATAGTGACACCCCACCATAGACTCCATACCCTGGGACTGACTACTGTCTCCCAGGGCATGTAAAGTCACCATTGGCTTTACTAGTCCCAAATTATGAACAGAAACCAGTACAAACCATCATATTGTGGACGTACTGGCCGGGGCAATTCGATTGCCCCGGGGTCTGTTAGGCGAGGGGGGCACATCTCCGTCCCCCCTGATAGAGTTTTGGCTGGTGGCAGTGGATACTACTTTTTATATTCGACCGTGAATATATCTCTATGGGATTTTCCCATTGTTCGAGGCTACCAACTTTAATTATTTAATTCTCATAGCCTCGAACATACCGCCTGTTTAATTATTTAATATTAATTCGCCGGTTGGTATTTTTTGCCAGGACTCGATTCAAAAATGGCGTTTGTGTTCTCTTCTGTGACTCCAACCCAAGTCGAGCCCTTTGTTCCACTTTTTGGCGGCCTTCTCCACAGAAGCCTCCAAAAGTGGTGCCACTTTGTCTGGGTACCACAGATGGTGTGGGAGGGGGTTTAGGCACCCTGGACTGAGTTACCTTGGTAACTCAAGTCGCACTCTTGTGTGATTGGCCCAAGTGGTGAGCCGGCAAGCTCACCACTTAGCATGTTTGATTGACAGCCAGTGAATGGGGGTGTGCTGCATAAAAGCAGGGCTTTTGGGACTGGAAATTCAGAAGTCGCCACAGGACCTGAGAATCCGACGAGGGAGAAGCTGAGCCGACCTGCTACGACGACACCACCGGTTGAGCCCTGTGGAACCGACTCACCACTTCCCGACGACAGAGAAGATCTCCCGGCTGGAGAGTCTTCTTCCCCTGACTGGTGGGCACAACCAGTTTACCTTCTTTTCCTCGCATCCCAGGACGTCTTGTGCTCGAATTGCCAGTGCCAAGCACCCCAGAAATTGGATAGCCACTTACCACTGGACCGCGAATAAAAGGACCACTCCTTTTTGACCTGAGAACTCCACGGCTGGTTTCTTCCCTGGCAGTGCAACGGTCTCCTGTCTTCCTCCCCCACGAGATCCTCTCTTCCCCCGGACGAAGCACCGACTTGCATCCGCTGCCAGGAACAACTGCCCCTGCTGGAGTATTCTCACCACTTTAAGGTACCGTGTCCACCAGGCCTCCCTTTCAAAAGATTGCTACAAGGTAATAATAATCCCTTAACATTCTGGACAGGGCTGGCCGCCTTGACCATCTAACTGGTTTTCTTTTGGTCCAACTCTTTCGGAACCTTTTCGAGACTTTCATGCACTTTTCAACCGTGTGACCTTGGACACATTTAGTTCTGATCCTCTTTAAGTGGATCCGGCTTCTGAACTCTAACTTCACGGTTTGACTCTGCCGTCCTCTCTTGCTGTGTTCTTTTGAAAGTGTTGGGATCTGTTTCAATTTATGCTCTGCCTTTCACTCCCTTTTAAACCGAATTATTAGACTGCCATCTACGTTAAGCGCTGACCGCTGTCTGAAAATAAGTGGGGCTTTACTTAAGACTTGTCTAATATTCTCTTAAGGGAGTGTATATCTTTTAGTGACCGTGTTTTTGAACTGCTTAATATTAGTGCCTGTGTGTTTTATTAGATGTGGTTTTAAATAAATAATTATATCTCTTTTACACCAAGCTCTGGTCAGTGTTTGCTTGTTCTACTGTGTTCTTTTGACCTATTGTGAATACTCTGTATACTGCCTAACTCTTCTTGAGGGAAGTCTGACTGCTCAGCCACAGCTACCAAGTGAATCTGTGTGGTACAGACTGCTACCAAGTGGGTTTACTGCCAAGCACCTGTAGTCTTAAATCTTTTGCAGTGGTCTCAGAGGGAACTGCACAGGTTTCTGCCTAACAACTTCTACATTGATTTCCGTCGGTTGTGGTCTCTGATTGTCACGATACGGCCATGGAAGGTGTGGCAAAGTTGGAGGCTCCACTGAAGCCTTAAATTCTCTGTGTAACGGTCTAGTGGTTGCTTGAGCCGACTGCTTTTAGCAAGGCCACGCCCCTTGCTTGGTGCATTGCAACTTGCTACAGTTTGACCATTTTGGGCTCTCTACGTTTGTTTGCAGTGCCATTCCTTGAGTCTGTATACCTTGGGCAGGTACCCCTGTACGCTGCTCCATTTTCTTGCCTTTGTCGGCATCCCCGACAGCCTTTTGTTTTCCTTCTGTTCGTTAATTTCTCTGTTTCACTTTGCTGGATCCAGCCCCTCCTCTTCTACTCGTACTGGGACCGACACGTTCTCTTTTGGACTTCCCTTCTTGTGTCCGTTCTATCTCTGGTGTATCTATCCTTAGTTCTGCTTACCCACCCTTTTGGCGGGTTAGTCTCTATACAACTGACGCCGGCTTCTGATCAATATCCTTCGTTCACTCGCAGAGCCGGTTAGCTCTTTCTCTCTCTCTCTCTCTCTCTCTCTCTCCCTCTCTCTCTCTCTCTTGTATCTTCTGCCTTACCTTCCGCTAACCTGTTCATTTCTATTCAGGTTATTCGCTACTAGGCTCTTATCCTACTATTTCTCCACCTGTGCAGTTTGCTAGTCCTTTCAGACTTGGTTCTTTGCTTTGCATTTGGCACACGAGTTGGCTACTTGTTTACCCATTCTGGGTCTTATGTTCCTGCCTTTCCTGTACGATCCTCTTCAGCCCCTGATACTACTGGAGAACTTAAGCTTGCAGTGTTCAACTTCCCAGAAGAGTTCTGAGTCCAATCCAGCCTATCCATCTTCTGCAGCTTCCTCTCCGGGCTACCAAGTCCACCTTCCAACATCACAGTGTTTTTTCTGCCTACATGGGCTTTTTCCCTGTTTTTGGGGGCAGGCTCCTCTGGGTTCCCCAGACCGTTGTACCTTTCACGGTCAAGGTGGCCTCGGATGGAGCTCGCCCCTATCTTCACCAGCGAAAGAAAGATAAGAAGATAAAAAAGAAGGAAGAAGACGAAGAGACAACCAGAAAGAGCTGAAGAAGAAGACAGAAGACCTCCATACTGGATAGCTCCGTGGAAGAACCAGGTGAGGAGGTTCAGGGGGAGGAATCCATGGACACTGACAGCTTGCAACGCCAAGGGACTGACATGGCCTCCTTGGAGCAATACCAGGAGATAGTAAACGCATTACAAGGACTCCAAGTGGAGGACCAGAATTTTTGTGCTGAAAACGTAAACCTGCGCCAGCAAGTCGCTAAACAAGATGATTCCTGAGGCGACCTCCCTCCTTTGGCCTTCTTATATAGAAAGTACGATGGTAAGCCGAGACAACTAAAGGAGTTTCTAGATGCCTGTATGGTGTCCTACACTTTTTGACCTAAGGCTTACGAATTGGACAGGGCAAAGGTTGGATTCCTAGTGTCCAATTTGGTGGGTAACTCCCTGGCTTGGGCTACCCCTCTGATCGCCCAAGCCGATCCTGTGATAAACGACTACACCCAATTCACTTGGTTAATGCGAACAAGATTTGGATGTCCCGTGGTCCAGTATTCTTTGTATGAGGCCCTTTTGGACATCCGCAAAGGCTCACAGGATGTTCAGACCTATGCTTCAACCTTCATAAAACTGGCGGCTGATGCCGGTTGGCCGGATTCAGCCCAACAGACTCTTTTTCGCCGAGGGCTACACGAAGACCTGAAAGACGAGCTAGCTAGGATGGGTCGCCCCACCTCATTCCAGGAGTTGGTGTCTTTGACTCTCCAGTTGGAATTCCGAATGCAGGAAAGAAGGCATGAAAAAAGGCGAGCAAGGTTTCCTTCCTCCTTAGTACCTCCCACGGCAAATGTTCCAAATCGGACCCAGATGGAGGAGCCCATGCAGATTGGCAAAGCAAGAGGCCCTCTAACCCCAGAAGAGCTTCAGAGACGCAGAGACCAGGGACTCTGCATGTATTGCGGATCCTCGAAATATTTGCTTCGTGTCTGTCCAGAGGTGCCTCCTAGGCGTTCGGGAAACGCCCTTCCCCAGCCTTGAGCAGGGAAAGATCCCGGGTAGAGGTGGCTGGTCCCTGCAACGTGAACCAACAAACAAGAGACACCGATAACAACCGTCTCATGGTATTTTCAGTTTGACTATCTTTTGGAACTGCACCGACAGTGGAAGTCCTAGCAATGCTAGATTGCAGAGCAGCTGGAAACTTTTTAGACATCCAGTGGGCAAAGGAACACCAGATTCCTTTATGTCGCAAAAATAAGCCCCTTCCAGTTGAAGGCGTGGATGGGTCACCCCTGACTTTTGGATCAATCATCCAAGAAACCTGTCCAGCCACGTTGTCTATGTTTCAACATACGGAAAAAAAAATCTTTTGACGTGATCAGGGCTGCCCACTTCCCAGTTATCTTGGGCCTGCCCCGGCTACGAAGACATAATTCAATGATAGATTTGGCGGCTAATACCACATGCTTCCATTCTACGTGCTGTGCCCAGAATTGCTTGCCCCAGTCTGTCCCCATCTCTGGAGAAGGGACTTCCGTTCCTGTATCTACTTCTGTGGTCCAGATGGTACCTCCTTACTATCAACAATTTGCTGACATATTTGAGGACAAACCCCCCCGCTTTCTAACACCGTATCATGCAGAAGACTGCGCTATAGACCTCATACCAGGGGCCTCCGTACCTTTCGGTCAGATGTATCCAATGTCACTACCAGAAAGAAGGGCACTAAGGGAGTATCTGGATGCAAATCTTCAAAACTGGCTCATTCAGGAGTCCAGGTCGTCAGCTGGAGCCTCAATGTTCTTCATCCCTAAAAAGGGAACGACAGAACTATGACCCTGCATTGATTATCGCGGGTTGAATGGAGTGACCATACGAGATCGGTACCCCATGCCATTGATAAAGGAGGTTCTAGAAGCGGTTCAGGGATCCAGTCTGTTTACCAAACTTGACCTCTGAGGTGCATATCACCTATTGAGGATCCTGGAGTGCGATGAGTGGAAGACCGCCTTCCGGACCCCTCTAGGACAGTTTGAATACAGGGTAATGCCGTTTGGTCTTGTGAACGCTCCGTCAATTTTTCAGCGCTTTGTCGACAAGGTGCTATCAGACCTATTGTATTTCTCTGTAGTAGTCTATTTGTTTTTAAACACACTTTTTTTTTATCAACACACCAAACATTGCAATAATTAAGTCAAATTCGACAGCAAAACATTTACAAATTGGATTCTTTAGTCCCGCTCCCACACACCCCCTTAACTTGAGCCAATGTGTCCGTGTCATCAGCCTGCGCTTCTACAGGTGGATCTATCATTATCGTATTATCCGTATCATTATCACTGAGATCGGGTGGGGGGAGCCCACCTTAGTCGCCACCAACTGCCTGCATTCAATTAGGGGTCCTACCGCTTCCTCCCCTCCCCTACAGACCGCATCAAACCAAGCAGCCATTTCTGCCTCCGGCCATTTCATGAGGTCAGCCCACCACAACTCCATCCTTGGCCTCTGAGCAGCCTTCCAGCACATCGCAATCCTCCGTTTGGCCAGGATATATGCCAGGTCTTTAATTTTGCTAATGTGCCTTAGATTGCGTGGCCTAGTGAAACCCCCCAGTATGCATGCCAAGGCCGCTCCACCTCCAGCGTGATGCCTTTTCTGGCTATGCGTGTCTTCAGTTCTGACCAAAATCTTCTCACCTCCGGACAGGCCCAGAACATATGTAACATCCCGGCTTCCTCCTCCCCACACCTGGGGCATCTCTGAGTCGTCTGACCACCAAACCTGGCGATCTTCCTGGGGGTGAGATATGCTCTGTGTGACATATAATTGGATCTGCTGGAGCCTTGCGTTCCGGGACACTTTTTTATGATATCTTTGGGCCCTATCCCAGAGCCTGTCCGACATGGGCTCCCCCACCTCTTCTTCCCAGAGTTGTCTCAATTGGAGCAATTTCCTCCCCACTTTAGATCCCAGCAGCTCATATATCCGGGATATCTCATGCCCACCCTCTGAAATGTCATATATCATCTCCATGGCGGCATCCGGTTGTTCAGATAGCAGCAGCGCCGGCCACTTTTCTCACACTCGTTTAACCATTCTGGAGTAGGTTACATACTGCCCCTTATGCACCCCTGTGTCTTCTATAGTTTCTGGAATTCCAGTGCCTCCCCTTCTTGCCATATGTCTCCCAGGGTGGCCAGGCCCATCGGTTCCCAGTACTTTCTGACCCTGTGTATCAATTGAGGGTCCTCTCTACATAGCGCCGCCAGTGGCACCTGCATCGAAAACGGAGCCGGGTATCCCACCATCTGCCATGCCCTGTGCCACATTTCCCAACCAAGCACCAACAGCCTCGCCATCCTTAGAACCTTTGGCTTGGACAGCCATACTACTTCCCTGAGGAAGAAGGGAGCCGGTTCTATGCACAACAGCCTGGTTTCAGCTGTCTCCTCCTCAGACAGCCATCTCGCCACATACTGCAGTTGTCCCGCCAAATAATATAACTCAAAATTCGGCAGGTTTATTCCTCCCCTGTCACACGAATTCTGTAATTTCCAAAGAGCCACCTGTTAGGGTTGCTTTCTCTAAGTGTGTGTTTGAGGTGTGTTTGTTTGTTGTAGGAAAGGAGGTGTTAGGGTTGGCTCTTATACTTGCATGTGTGCTGAGCCAGGATTGATGTCACCATCAGAATGTAGGCTGTGAGTCTAGAGTGTGAGATTAGAATGTTTGGGGTTGAATGGGTTCTAACCCAGGCAGTTAGATTATGTGAGCCTGGGTGGTGGGAGCCAGTGGGCTCCTGTCCCTTTCCTCTTTATCTCCTAATGACTTGTTGACATCTGATCCTGTAACCTAAGAAGCTAATAAAGTAACCACTATGCGTACCTGGCCTGTGTATCCTGAGTGTCCCTTGGAGTGAACCCTATGACCAAGAGCCGGTCATAACAATTGGCGACGAGGATGGGATGAGGTATGGTGAAGGAGGACCTTGGAGTGGACACCAAGTGAAGCAAAAGGAGATGCAGGTACCTGTGTGATGTCATGTGAGAGAGGAGAAGAGACTCTGCTGCGGGGGGTGCAGGCAAGAGGACAAGTAAATTAAAGGAGAGAGGGAGAGCCCACTGCCCCCCATAGACTGGTTGCACCCACCACCCAGGGCTGTTTGAGCCAGTCCACCCAGGGCTGGAAGGGACAGCCTGTCAGAGGAGACCCCTGGGAAGAAGGTAGAGTGTCCTCTTTGAGGCCAGGAGTCATTAGAGGCTGTCCAAGAGTCTGGAGAAATGGAAATCACCCAGGGCTGGAAGGGACAGCCTGTCAGAGGAGACCCCTGGGAAGAAGGTAGAGTGCCCTCTTTGAGGCCAGCAGTCATTAGAGGCTGTCCAAGAGTCTGGAGAAATGGAAAGCACCCAGGGCTGGAAGGGACAGCCTGTCAGAGGAGACCCCTGGGAAGAAGGGAGAGTGCCCTGTTTGAGGCCAGGAGTCATTAGAGGCTGTCCAAGAGTCTGGAGAAATGGAAAGCATTCAGGGCTGTTTGAGTCAGCCACCAAGTACTTCTTTAGTCAGCCCCCAGGGCTGTTGCAGGCGGCCACCCAGGGGTGTCAGAAGCACCCTGCCCCATGGAGCCTGGGGCAAGAATGGCCTGTTGGAGTCTGCCAGGAGCAGGCCCCTGGTACATGAGGAGACATTGGCAGGGTTGCATGAGGCTGCCCAAGTGTGCCACCATTTCCTGAGTGACTATGCCAGCATTATTTAAAAAGGGGAAGTGTAATTTCCATGCCAAGTAAGCGTAATTTTGCCTTTTATGCACCTGGAGGCTAAAGGTTTTAATGAGAATAGACGCTATGCTGATTTGGTCTGAGGTGGGGACCATGCAATGAGAAAATGGTTACTGTTTGGGTTTGGGTATGATAGTAGTTTTTGGGGATGATTAGTTTATGCTTGCAGAAGAAATTTTGGAGTTTCATTTAAAAGTAAAATGTCATAATGGATTGAGCAACGATGTGGCAAGCAGTGACTGAAGAGTACTGTTGTGCATTAGTAGTGAATTACCATGAAAAGTATTAGTGAGAATGATGTTGCACTTAGAATAGGAGATGCATTTTATTTTAGATGTAACCATTTTGAGGTATTGCAGGTTGGTTTTAGAGTTGGCCCCAGTTGGCAACATGGACGTTTAGGTCTCATTTAAAGTTGGTTTCCACATTTGTGTTGTGACAGGGGTTGTGTGTGAGTGGCACATATGAGGTTGATTGAGGTGGACAATCAAAGGGTGTTGATCCTATTATGCTTAGTATAACGTTTTGAGGCATTTTAGCATATTAGGTTACCTGTTTAATGGCGACATGGACTTTTAGAAAATGTGACTTGGATGTACTATGTTTCAATGTTCTGATCATCCTAAGACTATGTTTTGCTTGTGTGTGTGTGGTGTGAGAATTGTGATCTTAAAGCACAATAAGAGTGATGTTGGTCATTAATGGTTACCACAATCTTTGAGTCATTTCAGCATTTAGAGTTGCCCATGCTTTGGCAACATGGACTTTTAGGAAATGAGATCTGCAATTTATAATGTGATTATTGATATGTCATTGCAATGCTTACTATAACCATTTTTGAGGCATTGTAGGCGTGATGTTCTGTTTGTGCGTGTATGGATGTGCAACCCATGATGACTGCCAGAGTGACTGCAGCGCTCCTTAGCAGTTAACATTCTATGCCGGGGTTGTCTGTATTTTGAACATCCTGTGTTTGTGTGTGTGTTGTAGCAGTATGTGAATGTTTTAGTGTTGGTGCATGACCAGTGTTGGGTTTTGAAATCTTTTATTGTTTTTGGAATATGTTTTAATTGATGTACATGACCAGGGTTGGTCAGGGGACTCTGCAGAGTTGGAGGTGTTTGGTGTTTTGAGGCCCTGTGGGGTTAGTGATGTTACTAGTGGTAGGCTAGTATAGAAGCTAGTTGGAACTTTGATTAATTGGTTAGTGACTCTGAGGGGTCCAGAGGTACCTAGTAGGAGACTAGTACCATAAGCTTTGCAAAGCTGTGTTTTTGGAATGATTGGTGGCTCTGAGGAGTTCACATGAAACCTAGTGAAGCTTTTATGTTGTTTTGGATTGTGGCTCTGCGGAGCAGTCCAGAGGCATCTAGCAGGGGACTAGTGCCTGAAGCTGTGTGAAGCTTCTATGTTGTTTTTGAAGGTGTCTAGCTCTGCGGAGTTTACTTGAAGCTGTAAGAAGCTTTGATGTTTTTGGTGACCCTGGAGTTGTTAAGGTCCAGGGATTGCTTGGAATTCTGGAGATGCAAGTTACATTGCATTTAGTGTTTTCTTTTAACTTTAGGTGACTTTTGGAATTGTTCTTGAGTCCGCTCTTGATTAATTTCAGAAGCCTGGCAACGTTTCATCTGCAGCTGTGTTCACTTTGGGGTGTTTATTTGGTTTTGAAGGGCTCATTTGTCTGGCCAACATTTGTAGCGTTATGCTGGTGGCGGTTGTTTAGTGACAGCTGGTTGCGTTTTTCTTTATTGGTCTGATGAGGTGAGTGACTGGTGATTAGGTGTGTCTGTGTTGCTTGAATTTTGGAATGGATTTGACAGCGGCATGAGTTGTGACTGTGGTTTCTTGGTGACCCAGGTAGATTGTTGGGTTGTTAGTAAGTATCTTGCGCAGTTATGACAGTACCTGGTTTTTCCCGGTTTTGGGAGTTAGTACTCGGAAGTGGCAGTCCGAGGTTCCTTTGTGGCAGAGAGGAACGGAAGGAGCTTTGTGTTTGGTTGGTCTTGGTAGTGTTGTGGTTTGTTTGCCGATGTGGGCGGTTAGTGCTCGAAAGTGGCAGTTCGAGGTTCCTTTGTGGCAGGCGGGAACGGAAGGCGATTTGTGATGTTTTGATTGGTTGGGAATGTTAGTTGTGGCGGCTGGGACTGTCTTAGGATGTTAGTTACGCCTGTTTGTTCAATCTCTGGGGTTAGCGGAACTCTGCTGAGAGTGAGGTGTGTCTTGCTGTTGTGAAAGTGTGTGTTGCTCTTTATGCAAGAGGAGGAGGTGTTAGGGTTGCTTTCTCTAAGTGTGTGTTTGAGGTGTGTTTGTTTGTTGTAGGAAAGGAGGTGTTAGGGTTGGCTCTTATACTTGCATGTGTGCTGAGCCAGGATTGATGTCACCATCAGAATGTAGGCTGTGAGTCTGGAGTGTGAGATTAGAATGTTTGGGGTTGAATGGGTTCTAACCCAGGCAGTTAGATTATGTGAGCCTGGGTGGTGGGAGCCAGTGGGCTCCTGTCCCTTTCCTCTTTATCTCCTAATGACTTGTTGACATCTGATCCTGTAACCTAAGAAGCTAATAAAGTAACCACTATGCGTACCTGGCCTGTGTATCCTGAGTGTCCCTTGGAGTGAACCCTATGACCAAGAGCCGGTCATAACACCACCCTGTTCCTGGAGTTATGCCAAATAAAGCCCCTGCACAAACTGTGGAGACTAGTGAAAAAGCGCCTAGGGATCACATGCTGGGCAAGACTACCATCTTAAGTAGAGCAGCTCTCCCCATCATGGCCAGGGGTAGTCTGGATCACAATACCATGCTATTTTTAATGCCTTCTACTGCCTTTTCTGTGTTGTGTTTATGTTCTTCTCCTGCCGTGTGGTATATATCAATTCCGAGATATCAGAACGACTTGGTGCGCCAGGGTATTGGTAATATCGGCAAGCCCCTGGGTAGGACAAAGCTGTATCTCCCCAGGAGGAACATGCTAGATTTCTTGGGGTTAACCGCTATGCTGGAGAGAGCGGCGTATTGCTCCATCACTTCCAGAATGTATTGTATGTTCTCTTCTGGGAAGCGCAGATACAATAGTATATTGTCACCATATAATGAGACAAGATGCGGACCACCCGCAGTGCGGATCCCTATCTCCTTGTATTGTTGTCTCAGACAGACGGCCAGTGGTTCCAACGCTAGTATATATAACATGGGCGACCAAGGGCAGCCCTGTCTAGTGCCCCTGCTAAGTTGCCATTTATCCGATATAGTAGCACCTGTTTTAACCCTAGCAATTGGGGAGCTGTATAACATTTTAACCCACCTAAGGTACCTTGGCCCCATTCCATAGCCTCCCAAAGTCGCCAACAGCCAGGGCCATCTAACTGAATCGAAGGCCTTAACCGCGTCAAGCGAGACGATCGCAAGTTCACCCGGGTCCTCCTTTGTTTGATCTATAATATGATGCAATCTTCTATGGTTATCTGTTATGTTCCTGCCTGGACGTAGCCTGTTTGGTCAGGATGTATCAGTTTACCAATGACTCGCTTAAGCCTGTTTGCCAGCACTGCCGTGAGGAATTTGCTATCTTGGTTGAGCATCGATAGGGGTCTGTATGACCCACAATCTGTGCTAGGCTTACCTGGTTTTAGGAGCGGAATGATCACCGCCTCTCGTAAGGACTCTGGCAACCTGCCATACTCATACGCCTCATTGAGCATAGCCAGCAACGGGGGGAGCAGCTCCTGCTTGTAGGTTTTGTAAAATTCACTAGGGAGCCCATCTGACCCCAGAGCCTTACAGGTGGGCAGGTGCTGAATCACTAGCTCCAGTTCTTCTATTGTAATTGGGGCATCTAGGTCCGCCCGTTCCAAGTCATCCAAAGTGGGCAGGCCTATATCCTCCAGCGTTCCCTGGATTTCATGGTCCCTCGATCCACCAGGGTCCTCATAGAGGCGTTTATAGTATCCCAGGAACTCATCATTCACTCCCTCCTGGGTATTCAGGATCTGGACTCCTCCCCCTTAATTTCCCTGATCACCGGCTTATATAGCCAGGCCAGCAACCTGTCCAGCTTTTCTCCTCCCACATGCTGTCTCTCCACATATTTCTTATAGCTTATTTTACATAGCCTGTCACAGAGTTCACCACTAGCTTGTTGTAGCTGTCTCATCCTGACCCCCTCTTCATTAGATGTGCCTCCCCTGCGCATTATGTCCTCCAACTCCTCCTCCATTCCCTGCAGTTCCCACTCTATGTCCCCCTGGAGCCCTCTAGATTTCGATATGGCAACCCCGCGCACTACCACTTTAAATGCCTCCCACACGGTTCCCATAGATCGAACACTGCCACTATTGATCTCGAAGTACTCTGTGATCGCCTCCCTTAAGTCCTCCTGGAATCCCGGGTCCTGCAGAGCCTCGGCTCTGAGCTTCCAAGTAGGAATCCGTGCCCAAGGAGGCTGGTGTAGCCACTCCAGCACCAGGGTGGAATGATCCGAGAGCACCCTGGCCTTATATTCTGCGCTTCTCATCTCTTCAGCCATTTCTGTAGTGGTGAACACGTAGTCCAGCCTCGTGTGCAGGTCGCGTGGCGCTGCGTAGTGCGAGTATTGCCTATCTGCTGGGTGCAGCTGCCTCCAGACATCAACTAGGTTGAAGTCTCTCAGGCCTGTAACACCTTTGCAGCCGGAGTGGGTTTGTCTAGCTTACTATCTCATCTGTCAACCTTATGATTAAGCACACAATTAAAGTCTCCAACCCACAGGATCCCGCCACCTAATAGGGGGCTAATTTTGCCATACAGAGTCCGAAAGTAAGCTGCTGTATCCTGGTTGGGGGCATATTAGTTTACAATACACACTTCCCGGTTTTCCAACATACCGCTCATAACGATCATCCTGTCTTCCGGGTCTCCTGTAGCCTGAAGCAGCTGAAATGGCACATGCGGTGCCACCCAAGTGATAACACCTCTAGCGTAGGCCGAATATGTGGCTCCCGCCATCCACCCCTTTCACTTCCTTTTGACCACCTCCAATTTCTCCCTGGTGAGGTGGGTCTCCTGCAATAATGCAACATCAATCTTCATCCTTTTCAGGTACATCATCACCTTGTTAAGCTTCAAATAGCTGTTGAGGCCCCTGACGTTCCAGGTAGCCACTCTAAGGCACCCCAACGCCATGGATACGATGTCCCGCCCTCCATCTCCCCACTACCACCCGCCTACTAAGTGTAACGCTCACCTGACTCCCACGGAGGCGCTGGCCTGGTTCGCTCTGCTGTGACCTCTTCTAAGGTGATGCGCAGGGTTCGGAAGACGGACTGGACCGGGCCCCCAAATCTGGCTTGTCTGGCTCGCAGAAGTATCCTTCTGTAGGCGAAAATAGGGGATTAACTGTCTGCGGGGTAATGCAATCAGCCTCCCACTTTCCCCTCTCACCCTCCTCGAAACCCTTCTGTGATTCCTCATAGCGTCTCACCTTAGGGTCTGGAAGGACGAGCTCTCCATCCTGCTTCTGATGCAGGGGCGCGTTGGTATCCAGTTACTTCACTGGATTTTCGGATTGGTGAGAACCAAACTTGCTTGGCTTCCAGGTAAGTTTTTTGATAAGAGGTTCCCCTTGTGTCCATGCATTAATGTACTAATGCTAGTGTCTTTTTTCCCCATAGGGGCCGGGTACGGAATGCCGGGGAACAGGCACCGACCCGAGATGAGAGGTGAAATCCTTGTAGAAATCAGGTAAGTCTTTAATGAGCGTTTTTTGGTAATGTCTTTTCATTCGCTCATTAATGCTGATGTCTCTTTTTCCCCTTAGGGGCCGGGGTCCGGAAATGCCAGGATGCGGCGCGGACCCGAAATGGAGAGGGAATGAATCAACAGGTAAGTCTTAACATGGAGATTTAGCTTTCCTTATTCCCTTCTCTCTCTCACCTTTTGTTCTGGTCTTTTTCTCCCTAGGCGCTGGGGCGTGACTGCGAATCCGGATGATCGCTGCTGAACATGGAGGCGCCCTGTAAAGGTGAGTGGAATGCGGCGCTGCAGTGATCGACGCGATGAGCTTTTAAATAAAAGTCTTCCTTTTCAGGATTGTCGGCGAGATGTCTCTGGGATGCGGTTTTAGCAGGTAAGGACTTTTCCTTCTTCTGTTCTCTTCTTCTCTTCCTTTGCAGGTGATCCAGGATGCTGGCAGGTGTGGCAGAAGTCAGGATGCAGGAGCAGACACGGTGAGCGTCCAGCTGCTAGATGCAGAACAACGCGAAGCACGTGTGGCTGTTCGGGTGGGGTTTAAATAGCCTTGGAAGAAGTTCCAGGTATGTATCCTTCCTCCAATCAGGTATGTATCCTTCCCCGACCACGCCCGGATGGTAAATTAGTCCCACAGGTAAAGTAGTTCCTTTCAGGCCTCAAGGAGGCCGGGATCCTGCAGCATGGTCTGCATCAGGTAAGTGCACCCAAGCACTCCCATAATGAGCCTGGCGCCTATGGCGCCAGGACTGATGTCTTTTATGAGCCTGGCGCCATAGGCGCCAGGACACTGTCCAAAGGGCCCCTATATGGGGTTGCTGGGTCCTTCCTTGGGGACTGGATGTCCGCTTTCGGGGACGCAGGGCTTGAACCGGCTCCCCGGGAACGGGCATCATGACACTAAGATTCGCATTTTGACTCGTAACCCCTTCCCTCCCAACAAACGTCCCTTTCCCCAACTTCCCAACTTCAAACCCCCACACAACACCCCATCCCTCCCCCACCCTTCCCTTCCCCAACAAATGCCCAGCTCCATCCCTGGATCTCAGGCGACCCCGTGTTTGGTTCTGCCTCGGTATGCCGAGGACAGAAGCCCGGCAGGGTGTCACCGGACTACCAGTGACCTAACTAAACTATTCTAAATGGGGGTATGAGGACTAGCTCTGCGAAGCTCCTATAATGTGTTCGCAGTCTCAGTGCTCACGGATCATTTCCAGTTATAAGCTGATGAAGCCCGCCCATGAGCTACAACTTGCACAATAATCAAGTCCCATAGTCTTAGGCTGCAACCCCCATGGTGCAGCATACACAGCTTACTTATCTCTTCCATCACCTTCTCCTGTCTGGATGCCCGATTCCTGGGGGCAGCTCTGCGTGTCGAGCCACCCCATCCCCTCTTCCGCAGACTCGAAAAACAAGGTTCTGTTTTTGTGGAACACCTTCAGCTACGCCAGGTAGAGCAACATATACTTGTGGCCTGCTTCGCGCAATCTTCTCTTCACCATCCCAAAGTTCATGCGGCTGCGTTGTACCAACAGGGTATAATCTGGGTATGCGGTTATATTTGCCATTCCTCTTTGTATTGTGCCGCCCTTCCGAAAGTGTTCAAGGATCCTTTCCCGGTCTCTATAGTTCAGGATCTTGGCAATCACCTGCCTAGGGGGGATACCTGGGGCCGGCCTCCTTGTCAGGGCCCTATGCGCTCTTTCCACCACCTGGGATAACACTCCTCCAGTTATTTCCTGCAGTAGCATGGATTCAATGGACTCCGTAGGCTTGGGTCCCTCAGCTCCCTCTGGCAAGCCAATAATGCGGATGTTGTTACTTCTGCCGCGTCCCTCCGCCTCTTCTGCCCTGCTCTCTAGGTTGCCCACGCATTGCACTAGGGCGTAAAGGGCTGCTTTATGAGTTTTACAGTCCGCTGTGTTCAGGCCCACCTCTTTTTCCAAATTTTCTGTGAGTTCCGCCAGTGACCTGACATCTTGTCGGAGAAGGTTCACTTCCTCTTGCACTGCACCGACTTTAAGCTCCAAAGCTGCCTTCAGTTCGGTCATAGCCAGTCCCAATTTGGTCTCCCAAGCCACTTTCAGGTCCGCGATCGCTGCTAGGATCTCCTGGTTAGTGCCCATGGTGTCTGCGCTTCCAGCCGGGGTTTTGTCTTTACTCCTGGCTCCTTCCGGGCCCGGTGGTGTCCTGGCGTATTAATCTAACGTGGGTTGCTTGCCTTTTGTTCTCAGAGGTTTGCTGGAGAGGTGTCATGCCACCGATTCGTGGGCGAGCCTCGCCACTAGCTAGCCTCAGTGGGATTAGATAGCTATTATCGCCAGGGCCCGGACAGGCCACGCAAAGAGAGCCTTGGAGCAACCTTTGCGCTGCTGGAGTGGGTTGTGTCCTCCCACGTAGGAATATAAGGCTGCAATTCGATCCGGCGCCCGCCCACACTGTGGACCATCCAGACCAGGTACCTTGTGTCCAGGCAGGCTGTGGGCCCGAACAATTTCACCAGCTCTCTGTATGTAGTCCACATGTGTCGCACTCTTTATGCCCACCCTCTCTGTGTAGTGCACGCTAGGTGGTTGAGGCCTTTTGACGTATTTGTCTCCACTTTTCAGTCTGTGCTTATAATACCCACAGCACCCCTCTTCATTCAGGATCTCCTCCCAGTGTGTGTCCCTCCACTGGCAAGATACTCTCTGATTTACCGTGGGGTAGGGCAGTGCTATGAGCCCTTTGTTAAGGACCCAGCTGACAAGTCTAGGTGAGGGTAGCACCGGCTGAGCACAGTTTGTGAGCTCGCCTCTCTGATCTCCTGAGAAACACGTTTCAGTGTTAAATTGGCCTCCTGCTTCATTTCTCGCTTTGCCGCTGTGCCCCTGATCCACGCTCCGCCGCAGGCTGCTGTCTCTGCAGCCCCGGGCGTATGATTAACTGACAGAATGTCCACGCCCCTCATCCCGCATTGGGATGCCAAAGCCACTTCTTTGTTCGGGCCGCAGGGTCCAGCTGCGCATTCCTCCCTTCCTACACGGGTTCCTCACCAGTCATCAGGCCATCCATATATTTCGGTGCGCGGCGCACCCGGATGCTGCCATTTGTGTCCATCGTGCTCCTCGCCGCGTGAGCGTGCCCCCAGAGCTGCAAGGCCCGTTGGCAAGCGCTTCGCAATACGGCCCTGCAGGCCCTGGTTCCTGGAGGCCACCATCGGGCTGGGGTCTATAGCTCACCCTCCCTCAGCCCCCGGATGCCTGGAGCGCTTCTGCGTTCGGGCCGTGAGGTCCGGCCGCTGTTGTACCACCACCGATGCGGTTCTAGCACCGGGCGCCCCTCTTCACCGCACGGTCTCCGGCTTCCAGTAGCACTGTAATCGCGGCTGTCCAGAGCACGATAAGCTTATTCGTGTCGTGCCGGGGGTATATCTTCTGTTGCCCAGCCTACGCTCCAGCCATACACATCTCGGGCGCCGCTTCCACTTTACTTGATGTTCCTTTGTGTTCGAACGTCCACCATTTTTCTTTATTCGGGTCCTCGTCTCGGGAGCTTCACACGCTTCTTGCTGATGTTCCTTTAATCGCGTGGGCTCCAAACTTCCAGCATCTGTGCACTACACCTTCATAAGCTTGCGCTTATATTTTCTAATTCAAAGGGCTATTGCATCTGCACCTTTTATCCGGATGACTTCAGGATCGACAAGAGCTCCTCCAAGAGCACGTCTGCTCACATGGCCTTCAAGCCACGCCCCCAATGTAGTAGTCTATTTAGACGACATCCTAATCTTTTCATCTCTCTCGGAACACCGGAGACATGTCGTGGAGGTACTACAGAGACTGCGCGAACATCAACTCCTAGTCAAGCCAGAAAAGTGCACCTTCGAAGCTACCTCGGTGTCATTCTTGGGATTCATCCTCTCAAAGGATGGAATCCAGATGGATCCTGAAAAAGTCAAGATAGTTTGACAATGGCCTACCCCTAGGTACCCAAAGGACATACAACGGTTTCTGGGGTTGTCAAATTTCTACCAGAGGTTCATCCCCTGTTTTTCGGATATAGTCCTGCCTACAACCAGATTGCTAAAGAAGAGGAAGAGATTTCTCCTCTTTCTCCCTACTGCATATTTCCTGCTTATATTATGTTACATGTATATACCATGGCCTGCATTATGTAATTTCTACTATGTATAATCACTATTTGTAATCATATGTAACCTGTAAAGTTTAAAGTATCCTTGAACAACGCGCCCGGTTACCCTCGGGTCTGGCGCGCGCTATAAATAATAAACTCAAACTCAAACTCAAACTCATTTGAATGGGACACGGAGGCCGAACAAGCCTTCCAGATACTCAAGGACACCTTCACCTCAGCTCCCATCCGGATTCAACCCAATCAGTCCCTTCCTTTCATTGTGGAGACTGACGCCTCAGGAGGGGCCATAGGAGCAGCACTACTGCAGACAGGAGAGGACGACACAGAGCACCCAGTAGCATATTATTCCCGGACGCTGGCCCTGAGCGTAAGAAATTACTCCGTTTTGGAAAGGAAGTTGTTGGCTATCCGCAAGGCATGTATTGAGTGGAGGCATTTGTTACATGAAGCTGCAAATCCATTCCTGGTATGCACTGACCACAGAAACCTAAAAGGTACTCCAACAAATGGAGTGTTGTAACTCCAGACATGCCTGATGGGTTTATTTCTTTTACCAGTTTAACTTTGTCATAACGTATCTTCCGGGAAAAGAGATTGTACTTGCAGATGCATTGTCCCGAAGCCTTGGAGCGGATACCAGTGAGTGCCAAGAGCATGAAGGGCTACTGAAGGGAAAACGAATACTAGGAGTGGTTCACTGCTTCCTACAGGATGTCGAACGTTCCACCCGACTGACACACTTACCAAAGAACCACCAACAAGATCTGGAAAGGAGAGGAGATCTATACTTCCACCACGGTTTATTAGTCCTACCGTCTAAAGACCTGCAGACACAAACTTTGACTTGGTGTCATGATCTCCCTTCTGCCAATCACAAGGGGCAAGGAGCCACCTAAGACCTTTTATCTAGATATTTCTGGTGGCCTACCATGTCTAAGGATGCCAAGACCTACGTGTCTGGATGTCCGGTATGTGCAGCCAATAAACATTCTACACACAGACGGATCGGTCACCCTTCAGTAGGAACCGTCGCATTCTCTACCATGGGAACATGTCTCTACGGACTTTGTTGTTGACCATCCGCCTTTGCAAGGGTACACAGCCATTATGGTAACCATTTACTCTTTGAGCAAACTTGCGCATTTTTCCACTCTTCCTTGGCTTACCATCGGCACCAGAAGCAGCTGCCGTATTCTTGAGAGACGTTGTCCGTTTACATGGTCTACCTCAAACCATGCTGTCTGACAGAGTTACCCAGTTCACATCGAGATTCTGGTCTGCTTTATGTAGCAATCTGGGCATCAAACAAGCACTTTCTTCAGGGTACCACCCATAGAGTAATGGTCAGGCAGAACGCCTTAATGCCACAGTGGAGCAATACATTTGTTGCTTTTGCAGCCAAGAACAGGACAAATGGGTTCTAGTTTTATCTATGGCTGAGTTCACCTACAACAACGATAGACACTCCGCTACAGGAATCAGCCACTTCTATTTCACCTACGGCTTCCACCCAAGACACATTCCTCTGTTTGGAATGCCTCCCACCGCTGTACCATCTGTAGACCAACGTTTAAATGACTTGAAACACATTCAAAAAGAGGCTCTTCAGAACTTACAAAACAGTAGGAAGAGGTACAAGAGGTATGCTGATGGGAAGAGACTACAAAACCCCACATGGGAAATTGGCACACTAGTCTGGTTATCCACCAAATACCTGCCACAATGGGTCCACCCACAAAGGTTTTCAGCCTGCTTTATAGGACCCTTTCCCATTGTTTCTCGGGTCAATCCTGTAGCCTTTAGGTTACGGTTACTAGACAGACTCAAGAGGATACACCCTGTTTTTCACACCTCCCTTCTGAATGCTTATCAGCCTGATCCCCAAGGCCGCCGAAGTCCTCGTATATCTATACCAAAGGATCCAGATGAATATGAGGTGGAAAGGTTGGTGGACTCTCGATACAAACATGGTACCTTGCAGTATGTGGTCCAATGGAAGGGTTATTCTACAGCAGAACAGACATGGGAGCCACAAAGTCACATCCATGCTCCACGTCTCCTTCGCCTGTTTCACCGACACTACCCGGGTAAGGCCGGGGGAAGCCCAATGAAGAGGGGGCATGCTGTCGCGATACGGCCATGGAAGGTGTGGCAAAGATGGAGGCTCCACTGAAGCCCGCAGTTTTCTGTGTAACGGTCTAGTGGTTGCTTGAGCTGACTGCTTTTAGCAAGGCCACAGCCTCTGCTTGTTGCGTTGCAACTTGGTACAGTTTGACCGTTTTGGGCTCTCTGTTTGTTTGCAGTGCCGTCCCTTGAGTCTGTATACCTTGGGCAGGTACCCCTGTACGCTGCTCCATTCTCTTGCCTTTGTCGGCATCCCCGACAGCCTTATGTTTCCCTTCTATTCGTTCATTTCTCTATGTTTCACTTCGCAGGATCCAGCCCCTCCTCTTCTATTTGTACTGGGACCATCGCGTTCTATTTCGGACTTTCCTTCTTGTGTCCGTTCTATCTCTGGTGTATCTTTCCCGAGTTCCGCTTACCCAACTTTTTGGCGGATTCGTCTCTATTCATCTTCCCTTCATACAACTGACGCCGGCTTTGCGAACAGTATCCTTCGTCCACTTGTGGAGCCGGTTAGCTCTCTCTCTCTCTCTCTGTCTCTCTCTCTCTATCTCTCTCTCTCTCTCACTTTCTCTCTCGTATCTTCTGCCTTACCTTCCGCTTACCTGTTCATTTCTATTCAGGTTCTTCGCTACTAGGATCATCCTACTATTTCTCCACCTGTGCAGTTTGCTAGTCCTTTCAGACTTGGTTCTTTTTTGTGCATTTGGCACACGAGCTGGCTACTTGTTTAACTCTACCCACTCTGGGTCTTACGTTCCTGCCTTTCCTGTACGATCGTCTTCAGCCCCCGATACTACTGGATAACTTAAGCCTCCAGTGTTCATCTTCCCAGAAGACTTCTGAGTCCAATCCAGCCTATCTATCTTCTGCAGCTTCCTGTTCGGCTACCAAGTCCACCTTCCAACATGACAGGGTTTTTCCCGCCTACATGGGCTTTTTCCCTGTTTTTGGGGGCTGGCTCCTCTGAGTTACCCAGACCGCTGTACCTTTCAAGGTCAAGGTGGCCTCGGTTGGAGCTCGCCCCTACCTTCACGAGCGAAAGAAAGACAAGAAGATAAAAAAAGAAGGAAGACGAAGAGACAACTAGAAAGAGCAGAAGAAGACGGAAGACCTCCATACTGAATAGCTCAGTGGAAGAACCAGGTGAGGAGGTTCAGGGGAAGGAATCCATAGACACTGACACTGATAGAGGCAGCCAATTTGTATCCCAGTTTTGGAAGAGGTGCTGTGAGATGGCCAAGATCGAGGTGCGATTGTCGACTAGCCATCATCCACAGACCGACGGACAGAGCGAACAAACCAAACCCTACAGCAATATCTCCGATGTCTCCTCCATCAAACGGATAACACTTGGGTGGTTCTGCTTTGGATTGCATAGTACCCTTATAACAATTCTGAGCATGCATCTACCGGGCATACTCCTTTTTACATTTTGAATGCTTGCCATCCACGAACCTCAGCTTTCGATGCACGAGAGCCCTTAGTGATGCCTGCAGTGTAGAATTCACATGAGAACATTGCTCAAGCTAAAGAGGAAGCCTTGGTACATCTGGCTGCAGCGAAGGAGAGCCGGAACAAATGTGCTGACAAGCACCGAATAGACACTCTGGATTATCAGGAGGGGGACAAGGTGTGGTTAGCGCCTAGACACATCGCTCTTAAGGGGGCCGCGTACATTTCAACCTAGATTTTTGGGCCCATTTCCAGTGGAAGCAATCATCAACCCTGTAGCTATGAAGTTGACTCTTCTATCTCAAATGCGAATACACCCTGTGTTTCATGTTTCCCTATTGAAGCCGGTGTGTCCAGGAGCCAGAATGCAAGAATCCCCAGACCCAGTGGTTATAGAGGTGGAGCCCGAGTTTGAAGTGAAAGACACTATAGATTCCAAGGTGGTCAGGAGGAAATTGTTTTACCTGGTGGATTGGAAGTGGTTTGGCCCGCAGGACAGAACTTGGGAACCCCGTTATAATATCCATGCTCCTCAACTACTTAAAAGGTTTCATCAGAACCATCCGACTAAGCCAGGTCCGGAAGGTCCATCCTTCGGAGGGGTCTCGGAGGTGTGGGGGAACTGTCATGATCACCTCAAGGGTTAAGGCGTTGGGACCAGGTATGCAGGCTAGCAAGTGTTCTTTGTGCAGATCTGTGGGGATTAGATGGTTACTAGCATGGCGTGCCAGACATTCTTCACAGTCCTCTGAATCAGATTCACAGTGGGCTCCCATAGAGATCTAATGGTTAAATGCTTCCCTTAAAATGGCCGTCTTGATGGTCGCAGACTGCATAGCAATAGAGAACTAGTAGTTGGGCTTGAAGGACTATATAAGGCCTGCCCACGCCGTAGCTTTGCCTTAGTTCTGCTGACATCGGTGCAAAGCTTACTGGCGCTCTGCTCACAGACCTGTAAAAACAATAGAAAAGTCATGTTATGAACTTATCGAGTTACCAGTAAATCCACAGACCAAAGATACAACGTACCGGACAAGAATTTCCGCAGCAGTAGTCTTCCAGCAGGTGGAACCTTCCTCGGAGTTCCGCGCGGCAGTCCGCAACCTTCTTCTTCAGCCGCGGCTTCACTGCGGATCCTCCGACCTCCGTTTAACATGCAAGACAAGGCATTTTAGTTAAAGAAAGACATTGAACATCAGTTTGCGTGTGAAAGTAAACTACGAGCTTACTTACCGTAAACTCCTATGAACTTTACCGAGCATTCAAGAAACGGTTGGCCTCGCAGCTAGAATCTGCAGCTTGGTCACAAAGTCACGCATTCCTTCCATTTACACGCGCAACCTTACCTCAAGTCGATGACCCCTGTGCTTCCTCAACTGCGATTCCTTCTTCATTGAACCTGCAAGAGAAAAAGAGAGAATTAGACTTTCACCAAGAGAAGCGATCTCTGCAGTTAATATTTTCCCTCAGAGGCTTCAAAACCAAACTGACTACAGCAAAGGCCTCAAGCATCAAGATACTTACCACCTTGAGGCCCTTCTATGCTCTCCAGTCTGGAGCATTATTGTGCCTCATTACCAACGCAGCCCTGCAAGATAGCAGGACGGAGAGCTCCCTAACAAAAAAGCACAGGTGAGAAGGGAAACGGGTCATCCAGATTATTATAAAGGCACTCAGCAGGTGGGGGTAGAGCCATAGAATATTGACCCACATTAGGTTCATTCCATGTTCCTTTCTCTCTCTTTTTGACGACAGGGGGGACTCCTTTTTATCCAGCATTTGCAGATCACGGGGTATTTCAGGCAACTTACGCTCCTGCAGAGATAAGGTAAGCATTACAGGCTGGCATGTGTAAACCAAGAATGTGGAAATGTGTGGCAGAAATATTTAAAGTATCTGACATGAGTCAAGGAGCCAGAAAATCCTGTTAAGATAGAGACACTTACACATTTTTTGTGTTTTAAGGGCGATGGCAGTGTGCCTGTTGGCACAAATGGGAACTGCAGCCCATGCTTCGCATGGCAGATCTGGCTGGAGGTACAGCTGCACTTCTCTATATATTTTGGACTTGTGGACAGAATGCCTATAGACAATTGCCTCCAGCCTGGCAAGATGTGTGCCATTTCACCATATTACATGCGCCTGTCCTTGTCATTCCTGAGGAACATTTAATCCTTGCCTGCCCGATGCTCAAAGCCACAACTGTGCCCCTTGCGTCCCCTGTATCATCATAATACATGGACACCGCAATGACTTTGCCTGTTTGTGGAAAAGAGAGATGATTGTGATAGAACAAGCTTTCAAACCACATATCGGCAGCATCTTCAAAAGCTTTAATGGACATTCCAGAGCAATTTTATTTGTTTAGTCGAATGGAGAAATGTTTCTCTTCCCTCCTGACACCTGGCGTCCAAGCTGCAGCATACGCAAAGTGGCTCCAGGTGACCCGATATGAACCTTTATTATTTATGAATTCTTCCAAATCGGCTTTCAGATTCATCAAGGAAGAACTTTGGGACCTGAGGCTCATTGCCTTGCAGAATAGGTATATTCTCGATCTCCTAACAGCTATGGAGGGAGGTGTCTGTCAGAAGATAGGAAGTACCTGCTGTACATTTGTGCCTCCTAATGATTCGAAGAATGAGACCCTGACACAAACAATCGCCGCCTTGCACAAGCTTAGGGTGGTCATAGAGAACAAGGGAGGAAACACAAATGACCCATGGTTGGACTCTCTTTTTTTCTTGGGTGCCGTCTTGAATGAGCCTAGCTGCCATGGTTTTAATGCCCATTTTTTTCTTGTTATCTTTTGCTCTTGCCAAATGCTCTCAGGGTGCTGTTCTGCCCAGATACTGAAAGTAGCTGCCATGATGACTGTGACCCTATCCAAAGCTAGAACCACTTCCATTTCATATCACATGGGTACTCAGGCTGAAGCTGTCTTGTGTCCTCCACCAAGTTGGGATGATTGTGTGGAGCAGCGGGTAGATTGCGGAAATGGTGAAGGGACAAGTTGGGTTTGTTCAGTGGAGGAGTATGCCCATATTGGGACTAATGGGAGAGATGGTTGTAGGGTTTTTCCAGAGAAAATGTTTTGAAAGAACAAGAACTTGCTTTATTAGTTAAAGTATTAACTTAAGAAAGGGAATTTTGGGTGGTTAGGAAAGGTCCCAATGAGAAAGAGTGGTTCACGTTGCGTACATCATATTGGTGACTGGGGGAGCGGCATAGTTGGCCCGATGTTGCTATTTTACATGTATCTAGCGCAGTTAATGAGAATGGGATATGTGTTACATTTAGTGTTTGATACACTTAGATTTGCACACGAACAGCAATAAAAAAGTCAAAACTGCTGATGAAATATAAATGCAATATAGGTATGATGTGCCATGAAGCGCTTGGAAATGGACCAGGAGGTTCATAATGTGCATGCCAGAAAAGAGATTTGTCATGAAGGAAACATTGTGAAGAAGATGCAGTCATTTTAAAACAGGCATGCACAGACAAACATACCTGGGGGTCTCAAGGGATATATTTTGAGGACAGTTTTGGGCACATGTTGAAAATGTACAGATCTGTATGCCGTGTGTTTTTTTTCATAGTTTGGCCAGGCTCTGCAGCCAGGGTTTTGCAAGGTGAACTAAGTGTGACTGGGGAAACTGTTTTTTTCCAAGGATGGAGGGAAGGCAATAAGTAACTATAACATAATCAGATGGTCACTTACAGTCAAGTTGGGTTTTTATGACTTGGCATACTTGCGGGAAGGAGATGCAATCTTTTGAAGTACATGAGAACCTGTTATTCATTGTTCAGATAGGTCCTGCCATCTGTTTGTGGCTGAGCAATAAACCTGGGGTGAAGCGACGCCTGAAGGCAGTGTTGACCGATACTTTGTGGGTTTCAATTATTTTCCACGTTGTGTCCGGAGGTCATGCGTGTTAGATTGGTAGTTGTTTAGATAATAATGAAATAAGGATGCCAGCAAGTCTGGGTGGGTGAGATAGTTATCATCAGTTCAAAGGAAACTTATTTACTGCCCCGCTCCCCATATTGTTTGAAGTGTCCTTGCAAACCATGTGCAATCACGTCATGGGTTAGAAGGTCCCAGGCCAGCTGGAACTTGTAATGAATTATGTTTATGTTTAAATGTGTAACTATGTGATGATGTCATGACCTACCACAGAAGACTGCAGGAAAGGGGTGTG
Organism: Ambystoma mexicanum; assembly: GCF_040938575.1. Lineage (NCBI taxonomy): Eukaryota > Metazoa > Chordata > Amphibia > Caudata > Ambystomatidae > Ambystoma > Ambystoma mexicanum. Next base: position 1,235,570,759 of record NC_090927.1, on the reverse strand, counting down.
CTACAAATATGAGTTGATGATGGTAGATAAATGAAGGTGACCAATGAGAACGTGGGAATTAGAAAAGATTGGATTTCTTTTGTATAGGTTTGACCAATCATGTTTGGGGGTTGACTTGTAATAAAATACGTGTGAGTGTTTTAACTGTTGAAAAATTATATGTAATGTGTCAACTTGTGTGGTTCAGGGAGACTCGTGTTATCTATAGAATCATCTAGCCCCTCCCAGCCGATTTTACAATAAACTTGCTTTATGTACAAATATGCACTTGCTTCTCAATTGGTGGGCCTACTTTGGGTTAAGGTAATTAAAGGCCCATCCACACCATACCCATCCTAGGTGGATGAGGGGAGGTATGGCAATATGCCATTAAGACATTGGGCATGGATGGTGGTATCCTCAAAAGAAAAGGGGAGATACCATTTCTCGGCCGATGATACCATGATACTCCCCCATGTGATCCTCCCTCATATAGCCATCCCCAGAGTCAGGATCAGGTAGCGGTTGCAGTCCCCTGGCTACACGGGGAGATACTACCGAAAGAAGTGATGACGCCACCAGATTCATCACACCACCCATCCCCATGCAGTACTCCCTCTCTTAATTTTTGGGGGCAGGAGACAGGGTTATCCCAGCAGTACTGGTAATGTGTCCACTGTGCTGCGGGAGGATTCACATCTCAAAATAATGTCTCCCAACACCAATGTCATGGTTAGTGCTTATGCTGCCATATTAGCAACAGCAGGCAGTGCTCAGACCTGTACCCATACCAAGAGACTTGGTAGCCCTGCAGATCTGCAAGAGGTCATGTCAGTTGCAAACTTAAATGAGTGGAACCACCATACCCCACACACAAATAGTAGCAATGTACATGAGATATAGAGAATCACACAGTGACTGAAGTCCTACTCACTGTGACCTCAAGCCTCCTTGGAAGGGTGTATCTGTAATCCCCCACCTCACTATGCAGCGCACCTTCTCATAATTTGGAGGGGCTCTTTGTAGTAGCGGCTGCACTCAACAAATAGCAATGCAGTGCTTCTTCCTTACATCATGGCCACTGTGTGGGCCCCAGTAAGCCCTCGTACTGATGACGTCTCTTGCTCACTTTCAGTGCCCTGTTCTTTGCAGGCCCAAGGAGTGCTGACTGCAACCACCCACAAGCCTGGGCACCCCTGGCTCTCAGCCCAGCAGAAAACTACTGGGGTACCCCATACTCACCAGGCCTGGTACTGCCTTCCCCTACTGAAGTCCAAGCTCAGCATGGGCTAAAGGGAAATTCACAAAACAGCATGCTTAGATCCCTGAAAAGCCAGCAGTGGGATCAAAACCTGCGGAAAACTAGAGAACAGCCTAGGTGGCATCTCCAGAGTTCACACACTTCATAACCCGGGCTAGGAGGGGGAGGGGCTAACATTTTTAAAAGAAGGATTTTTTGGGAAATGGTTCTGTCGGAAGGTCAAGCAATCTCAGAGGATAAAGTACTGTGATGAAGAACAAGGGAATGGAGGTAATGGTTGTAAGAAACTTTTTTTTAAATGATACATAAATAGATAGCTTGTACATAGCTCTGGTGTGGACCTTCTTTTGTGGTGTCCTTGTATATGTATATAATGTTAAGGGTATCCTGTGGTTTTTCTGACAGTAATTACTTTGAAGTAATTTACTTTGATGTAATTACTTCGAAAACAGTTTGAATAATATAGGGGATTGTGGGTTACGGGCTTAAAATGGGGTTGGGAGCGGTTTGGGGTACTAGTGCTAAGGGAAGGGGGATTGGGGCAACCACCCAATTAAAAACAATTGAATTGATTTTTCGAAGCAATCACTTGGAACTAAAATACTTCCAAGTAATTACAGTCGGCAAAATCACATGGAACCGGGGTTTAAATATGTGGGACACGTGAACCAGTAGGTCCGATTCATTTTCCTGAGAGAGAGTACAGTATGTGGTTCACATCATGCAGGGGGCATGTACTTCACCCTAAATGAGAGGTGGTGTCCCTAAGACACCATGTTAACACCCCATGTTAAAGCTGGGGTTTAGAGGGATAGAAAGGTAACCTTGTGATGCACAACCCATCTCCTGTGCTTAGAAAAAGATGGCACCATTCAATAGGTTTAACACATATTAATCTGCTCCATACTTGCTGTTCACAGATTTGAATTGGCATGGCCAAATTAGTTCTTCCTCTTGAATTTGACTAGGTACCATCTTTTGCCTACTGCACTATGAAACAGTAATTTGATGGCCTATTATATATACAAGTAAAGCTTAAAGCTATTAACTGCTAAATACCCATACATAAAACACATACATTTGCACTGACTATGAGCATGAATCATTGCCGTAACCTTATCACGGGCCTCATCACATACATGCCAACCCTCCCGATTTAGGTGGGAGACTCACGACTTTCCGTGAAAAAATATTGCTATTTTTCACTCTCCCGCCTAAAATACTTCTAGCTCCAATGCATCCATATGGGGGAATGTGCATCTCCCGATTTCTCTGATGAAATCTCCCACCCAGTTGAGTTGGAATGTTGGCATGTCTGTCATCATAAGTTGGGCGGAGCAGTAAAAATGGGATGGTAACTCTATTAGCGTTTGGTGGTCTCACGGTGCATTTATCACTGGGATACCGCCCAACTCCTGATGACCCCCCCATATCTTAAAAAAGAATGCAATGCTAGTTTTTAACGTTTCTTTTATATCATTCATATTTAGTAACATTTTTCAGGGCTATGGGAAATTAGTGTTGTTTTTGACAGTCTGAAAGTCCTATAAAGTGGGACGGCACGGTGTTGCTCATCTGCCCCCGTACAACTTGCCTTTTAGAGACACTGTATTTCGAAGGGATTGTGTCCTCCGACGTATTCCTTATCTTGATAGATCATCTCCAGCTTGCTGGCCTCGGAAAAAAAATTTCAGTAGAGGGCGCTGCGTGTCGACGTCCCTCAAGCCGATGTCCCTCGACAGCCTCTGTATCGGCGCCAATGTCATCATGCGTATAAATAGACTCGCGCAGTGTCCGTTGCTCAGTTCCATTTTTCTGCGCTTCATGGGCCTTGGAATCGCATTGCTCAGTTCATTAGTCAGATTTATTCTTCATTATTCCTCGATAATACCAACTCTTACTCGATGGCTTCCTCATCCGAACCGACGACTCCACAGTCCGGCTTCAAAAAATGTCGAGACTGTGGAAAGAAAATGTCGTTGACAGATCCTCGCAGGATCTGTTTGTGGTGCCTGGGATTGGAGCACCAATGTTCGGAGTGCGAGGACTGCATGTCCATGACGTCTAAAGCCTTGAAGGAGCGTAAGGGTAAGCTTGAGAGAGGTAAGACAGTTAACACTCCTTCGAAAGTTTCCTCGGCAGTCGAGACATTCGTCTCCTGGCAGACACAGGAAACATTCTCGTTCTAGGTCTCGAAGCAGTTCCCACCACTCTTCGAGATCCAAGCATTCGAGTAAGAGACGTCGAAGATCCCCTTCCTCGTCTTCTTCTGTTTCCCCAGAAAGAGTCACCTGCCCCACAAAACATAGCTCTCAGGCTGAGTGGGAGGAATTCCGTAAAAGGATGCTTAGCGTCTTCGAGAAAGCGGCCTCGACCCCCTCGAAGACAGCTGAGGGTGATACTCTGGGTGAAAGACCCAAAAAATCGAAACGCTGCGAGTCGTTGCACCCGGCGAAAGAAACTACTCAGGAGCGTCACGAACCCTTGAGCAAAGGCACTGTGCCATCGACGCCATCGTCGAAAGTCCCTTCGACGCATAAATCTGGGCATCAATGCCATTATCGAAGGGCTCATTGACGCATAGGTCGATCGAATTGACGCCGTCTTCGACGCTGACGTCGACGCCGAAAAAGAACAAACCCACGGCCGTCACTACCTCACAGCCAGTGGTCATACCCAGGGCCTCTAACACGACTTTGAGAATGTCATCGACAACCTCGAGTAGGATTCCGATCCTCTCGAGCTCTTCGAGGCCTCTTCCAATCTTCTCAACGCCTTTATCAGTGTTTTCGAAGCCTTTAACGTCCGTGTCGACGACATTGACGTTTTCTCAACCAATTATGACAAATTTGGCCCCTTCTGCTCTGGAAATGGGATTTAAGCCATTTCCAAGGTCTGATCATTTCAGACCTTTGTCTTCAATTTATGAAGAAGCAGAGGATTCGGATCAAGAAAGACCCTTTGGGTTGCAGAGAACTACAACACCTGAACCAGAGGAATTTACCTCTGAGGAAAATAGGTTAAAGGACCTTCGAGAATCCTTACATGAGGCAAGTGTGTTAGATACTTCCCCAGAAATAGAATTTGCCAAACCAGACCCAGGGGAACATGCCGAGACCCCTTACAGAATTTTAATGGCAAAGATTATAGAATTCATGGGTTGGTCTACACCTTCACCAGCATTCCAAAAGGATGACCTTACAGACATTTTAGTTAAAGGCCCACAGGAGGATCCTGTGGTTCCATTTCACGCTGCATTACAAAGAAAATATTGGCTAACTGGGAAACTCCTGAGGTTATCCCGGCGGTTAACAAGAAGTTATCAGCCAAATATAGGGTATCTGCTACTGACCCTGAATTTTTGTCTAAACATCCAACTCCAGAGAGTCTGGTTGTTCAAGCAGCAACTGCATCAGGCAGTAGATCGGCATACCCTACTGTTCCACAGGACAGGGATGACAAAAGATACGACTCTATGGCTAAGAAAGTCTTTTCTGCATGTAGCATGGCGTTGAAATCTATTAACGCTACTTGTACGCTTGCAAGGTTCAGCCACACACTTTGGGAGTGTGCTTCATCACCGGCTGACTGCCTCCCAGAGGGAGAAGAAAGGGAAGCATTTCTAAACATCATTAAGGATGGTAAAGACGCAATGTGTGAATCCCTTCAAACTGGCATTGATTCTGCTGACAGTATCAGTAGGGCCATGGCGGCAAGTACTACAACCCTCAGATTTGCGTGGTTGTGAAAGTCTGGGTTTGCTTCAGATGTACAAGCCAGACTTTTAAATATGCCCTTTGACGGCTCTTCTTTGTTCGGTAAGAAGGCGGATGACAGTCTAGAAAAGTTAGACATCCAAAGCAGCAGCAAAAACCCTAGGAGCTGCAATCCGTCAAACGCCATATCGCCCCTCAGCAACCTCTTGGAGAGGTAAGTCGTTTCGCTTTTATTCCGCATTCGGAAAAGGCAGAGGACAGTCGGTTCAAAGAGGTCAAAAAAGATTCACCGGAGGTGGACGGGGTAAAAATACAAAAGCCGCAGCAGCAGCAGGTGCCTCTTTACCCTCGGCATCTGCATCAGCCGCCTCTAAATCACTCTGAGGACTCTCCTCACAAGACACCAGTAGGGGGCAGGCTAACTCAACATCTGACGGAATGGCAGGCTATTACGTCAGATGCTTAGGCATTGGAAACAGTTGCCCAAGGTTACTGCCTGCCTTTTCTACGCATTACTCAGAGTCATCCACCGGGGAACAGCTCTCTGAAAGTTCCAGATCGGCTCCTCTTGCAGGAAATTGTAGACCTGCTGGAGAAAGGTGCCATAGAACCAGTACCTGTAGCGGAGAGGAACAAGGGCTGGTACTCCCCCTACTTCCTAATACCGAAGAAGGACGGAGGACTGAGACCTATCTTGGACTTACGAGAATTGAACAAGTTCCTCAGGAAGGACAAGTTCAAGATGGTAACTCTCTCTCAGATCCTTTAGGCCCTCCAGCTCCAGGACTGGCATCTCTGGACCTTCAGGATGCTTATTTCCATGTGCCAATCCATCTCAAACTCAGGAAATACCTGAGGTTCGCAATTGGCGGCTCTCATTATCAATTTCAAGTTCTGCCATTTGGGCTGACCTCCGCCCCGAGGGTCTTCACCAAGCTAATGTCGGTAGTGGCTGCAAGTCTAAGGAGGGAAGGGATTCATGTCTACCCCTACCTGGACGATTGGCTGATCAGAGCTGTATCTCCGGAACAAGCTCAGATCCAGCTAGATTATGTCTGCCACTTCCTTCACAAACTGGGCTTCTCCCTCAATTTAAAGAAGTCACAGATGATACCATCAAAGAGACTCCAGTTCATTGGAGCGGTCCTGGACTGTTCCCTGGGAAAAGCCTCGCCACCAGAGGGGAGGGCTCAAGATATTTTGCAGATGGTCACCAAGTTTCAAAATGCCCAACGTCTCCCAGCCTTCGACTTTTTGAGGTTGCTAGGCCTCATGGCATCCTGCATCTTCCTTGTGCCAGAGGCTCTCCTGAGAATGAGATCTCTTCAGTGGGCACTAAGAACTCAGTGGTCGCAATTCTCAGGGAGAATGACAGATCTCCTTCAGGTTCCGGACAAGGTGGCTCGAGACCTTCAGTGGTGGGCCTGTCAGGAGAACATTTTGAAAGGAGAACTGTTTTGGTAACCATGGCCGGAGATAACAGTAGTCACAGATGCCTCACTCACGGGGTGGGGACCCATGCCAACGACTTGACCATCAGCGGTCGTTGGTCTCCATCGGAGTCCAGACTACATATCAACCTGTTAGAGCTGAGAGCAATCAGACTAGCGCTGAAAGCTTTTCTGCCGTCTGTACGGGGGAGAAACGTCCTGATAATGACGGACAACACAGTGGCCATGCACTACCTCAACAAAAGAGGAGGCGTAGGATCACTGCCTCTGTGCAGAGAGGCGATGCAGCTCTGGTTTTGGGCAATCCAAGAAGGAATCTCTCTATCGGCAGTTCACTTAGCCGGAGAGAAAAACATGACGGCGGACGCTCTGAGCAGGCAGAGTACAGTCTCCCACGAGTGGGAACTAGCTCAGGAAGTCCTTCAACAGATCTTCACCCTTTGGGGAACCCCTCAAGTGGATCTGTTCGTCACCAGCATCAACAGGAAGTACGATCAGTTTTGTTCAAGGGAATTTCCCCCGAGAGGAGCTCTAGGGGATGCGTTCGTAGTGGACTGGGAGTTTCCACTTCTGTGCGTGTTTCCTCCAGTCCCTGTCATTCCTCAAATGATCAGGTGGTTGAGAAGGTTCCGGAAAGCCATGATCCTAAATGCCCCGGACTGGGCCAGGAGAACATGGTACCCGGACCTTCTGGACATGTCCATCTGCCCTCGAATTCGTCTTCCACTCAAGGAAAATCTTCTCTCGCAGAAGGGAGGTGGGTTCTCCATCCAGACATCAGACTCCTCAACCTTCACACTTGGTATCTGAAAGGTTGAGATAGAAGGATTGGGACCTCCGAGATGGCCTCATGGAGGTGTTGCTTTCGGCCAGAAGGCCAGCAACAAAGACTTTATACCGCTGCTGTTGGAACAAATTTTGCAGCTGGTGTAGAGAAAAGAATATCGACCCCTTTTCATGTGGTACACCAACGGTGTTATCTTTTCTACTCTATTTGGCAAATTCGGGCCTTCAGGTTGGCACTATCAAAGGCTATCTCGCAGCGCTATCGATCTTCAAGCGCACTGCAGAGGAACCATCGTATTTCAAGTTACCTGTAGTAATACAATTTCTGAAGGGATTAACCAATGTCTATCCTCCAAGACCATTCCAAGTTCCCTTATGGGACTTAAATTTAGTCTTAAATTTCCTGATGGGTACTCCTTTTGAATCACTCCACTCTTGTTCGCTAAGATTTCTCACCCTTAAAACTGTCTTATAAGTGGCATTGACATCTGCTAGGAGGGTGAGCGAATTACAAGCTCTATTTTGTAAACCCCCTCATACAATTTTTCATAAAAACAAAGTTGTCCTACAAGTAAAGCCTAATTTCCTCCCAAAGGTGTTTTCTGAATTCCACATCACTCAGAAGATTACCTTACCTTCATTCTATCCCCCTCCCCATCTGGTGAAAGAGGAATAAAGGCTACATAGGCTGGACCCAAGGTGGGCTTTGAGCTTTTACATCAGCAGACTTGCTAGGATTAGGCAAGCAGACCAACTGTTCGTAGGTTACTCAGGGCACAAATTGGGATTACCGATAACAAAACAGACCATTTCCAGATGGATTATTTTGGCCATTCTGGAATGTTACAAACTGGCAGGGAAAGAGCCTCCTCAAAATCTTAGGGCTCATTCAACCAGGGGTATCGCAGCCTCTTCGGCCCTCCAAAGAGGGGTACCGATTCGAGACATATGTGCGGCTGCCACATGGTCGTCTGCACATACCTTCACAAAATTTTACAACCTGGATTCCTCCTCTAGCCAAGAGACTAGATTTGGCAAAGCTGTGTTGCACTCTGTTCATTATTGAAGGGAAACATGGCAATTTTGCTCCCACCTCCAGTTACAAAGCACTGCTATGGGAGTATATCAAGATAAGGAATACGTCGGAGGACACAATCCCTTCGAAGAACAAGTTACTTCTTACCTGGTAACGTTCTTTCGATGGGATGTTCCTCCGACGTATTCCTTATCGCCCCTCCCATCCATCCCCTCAGTAAAACTTCCCTTGTGGTTACAGCTTACGCTCCTTCAGGGTCAATAACCAATTCATGTGAAGCAACTGTTAAACGTCAAAACGGAACTGAGCAACGGACGCTGCGCAAGTCTATTTATACGCATGATGACGTCGGCGCCGGTACGGAGGCTGACGAGGGACATCGGCTCGAGAGACGTCGACGCGCAGCGCCCTCTACTGAAAAAATGTTTCCGAGCCCAGCAAGCTGGAGATGATTCCCATCGAAAGAATGTTACCAGGTAAGAAGTAACTTGTTCTTCGAGACTACTCTGAATTGTACTAAGGCCCACTTGAACTCCAGTTGGGGAAAGCAGATCCCTTTAAGGATCAAAGGTTGTTTGCACTGTCTTATGGATTTGTGTTTCTATTTTAAGATATTCGTTTTATTACGTATAAGTGTGAAATTGTACAAGGAACACTTTTGAGGACTGGTATTTGTAGGTACGTAAATCAGAGTATTCTTAATTTCCCTCACCATGCAGACTACCCGCGCTGTGCCCCGAGCAGTGGAATAAACCCCATGTAGTACTTACGTTTTTCATAAACCCAAAAAAATCATTGCTATAAAAAAAAAGACATGCGATCTGATTATGTCTTTTCGTGCATATTCATACTGCATCAAGCAAGATGGCTCTATTTAGTACCACCCGATCAGTTTAGTGGAGCTGTGCCCTTTCGTCCCGCATCTTCGTTTTTATATGCGGCATAACTGTATTCATGTCTTTGTCGTCCTGGATTTTATCTGTGAGGAGCTTGAGCTTCACGCTCCCTCGGACGGCACTGTCTAGGTGAGAAGAGCCGGAAACTACAAGTCCCGTGAGGCCAAGCGGTTCCAGCTAACCTACCTGCAACGGAGGGGGAAGCGGGACAAGAAGCGTGAAAACACAAGCGCGCTGCCTTGTTCAGCATTGCGCTGGGTGGCTCTTTCGTCGCTGTGACCGGTTGCCAGCGGCACATGCTGGTCGAGGAGTGACCGTTTAAGATGACAGCTGTCCGCGGTTGCCTGCTGCTGCTGTTAGCGTGGCTGTGGGGACCTTCTCTGGGCTGGCATTCTGAATCGGCGCGGCTGCCTTTCCTCTTACCCCATCAGCAGCGGGGTCCGGGTTGTGGGCAGCGTGCTGAGCCGTGGGAGGAGCACCCAGAGTGTGGTGAGTACCCCGGGGGAGGGTGGAGTGTGTCAGATGCTGGAGAACGCCACGTCCTGCCAGCAACACTTCCGCATGCCCTGACAGCCAGTGCACACCACGGACTGTTCAGAATAAAATAATTGTTGATACTGTATGCAAAGGTTCACGCACCTGCACAAATCAAGCCCTCTCAGCATTGCAAAATATACACCACACTACACCTGGAACTGCCCATATCTTTACGTATTTCACTTCGCCTGGCGCCACGTCTAAACTGTCCTTGCACCTCACCGAGAACTGTGCCTCTCTGTCAGTCCAACTCTCTCCAAGCACTAAATTACCGCATCTAACCGTGCATTGCGCCTTACGTCTCAGTGTCCAAAGCTCACTGCCCACTTTCTGGCGCCAAGCACACGCAACTATTTCACTAAACGTGCATACGGCTACCACACAGCAGCATTACGATCCACAATGTGCCAAGCACTCCGAAGCATGGCACTTCAACTGCACCACACTTGAAATGCACAGCGTACGGATCTCCAGTGTCTTCATTTAGCCCTTCGTAACCAGCTGATAAACATTGCACCTAGCACTGAGCGGTTTTGGACAGGTCGCTAAGGGCCTCATAGCGAGTTTGTCATGAGCACATAAATGCAGCTTTAACGGTATTACCGCTGCATTTAAGGGCTGCACAAATCACGAGTTGAGCGGAAAATTGCATTTTTACCTCTAGCTTTTTGCTGGAGGTAAAATAAAAATTTTCTGGCTGTTTTTCGGCGCTATTACCGCTGGAGCAATTACCGGTTATTGCGATGGACTGAGTTGCGCTTGCAGTGTCCAATGGATGCAAACTCTCACATGTGACCTTACTGCTTCAATGGCGAGCTTAGATTTTATTAAATGTGGGTTGGGCAGCATCTAAACTTAGAGTGTGCAAAAAGAAACTATGGTCAATGTACCAAATTTGGTTTCTGCAGGCATGTTTTACCAAGCTGCATTTATTAAAAAGGTGGCATTATGCAAGTTCAGAATCAGTTTAAGACCAGGTCTATGTCAAATTAAAAAGCAGCGCAGTGAGGTATGATTGCATAAAGGTCATCAAAACATTTTAAAGGCATTTGGCATCACACGTGTTTTAGTATGCGTTTTTCAGTGGCCATCATTTTGTCAGCATTTGTTGTGGTGTCTTTTAATCCATTATCGAAAAATACATAAAATAAATTCTCTGCAATGTCATTCTCCCCTTTGTGCCTTTTATGCGTTTCTTCCAACATCACTCATGCCATGTCAGCTACACTTGTGATTCCTAGGCTGTAGCTGTTATGAGGCGGAGAAAGCTTGCACAAAGCTTGCACTCGTGCTGTTTCTTCTGCGCTAAACCTTTTTTTTTCCTGTTGCTTTGTTTTGACTAATTTTGCCACCAAAACATCGCCAACATCATTGCTGCAGAGACGAAAGGGGTGCCAAGAAGCAGTCTTTGTGGTTGGCATGACAACTGGAAATGTAGCACATAATTGCGAACGCACTATTTCCTGTTGTACTATGTGGATGTAATCCAATGGTGGTATTTTGTCCCAATTGGGAGCACTGTCACATGTAACGTGTCTGTGTGACTTTCGAACGCTGGAGCCGCAGAGTGATCTCTTTTCGAGATAAAGACTGAGGCAGGCCTCCCTTCTCCTTGTCTGTGTGGGGTGATTGTCCAAGTGGCATTGCGGGGGCAGGCCCCGACAACAATGTGCCAAGGGGGGGGGCTGTGGCTGCCCCCCAGTAACATTGCTGCTCCCTCTGAGTGGCTGCTCGCCACACAGGCACGCTGGCCGAGGCTGAGCACGAAATAAGGAATTACAGTAGTCAGTAAGGACCAGGGAAGCTGTCACCAAATGACAAAAGTGAGCCGGGAGAAATGACAGAACTTTGCGCAAGATTTTGAATTGGAAAACCCTGGCCTTACAGGCGGCACCCACCTGGCCCGAGGTAGATAGAAAGGGGGAGAATTTAAAACCTAAATTCCTCACCTCAAGGCACAGATGTAGGGTAAGGACCAAGCTCACAGGGCCAGAAGGCCGAAGACGAAACTGAAGCAGAAGAGAACGGAATACAGTGAGGAGCGTGAGATGGGTTAACCACCAGTACCTGCATCTTGTCCCCGTTAAGTTTCAGCCAATTGCGGCCCATCTACATATCCATCGCCACCAGGCAACTCCTAAACTGAGACGCTGTGTCCGGCTGAGCAGAGTCCAGCTGGACGATGATTTGAGTGTCATCAGCATAGTAGTAACACCTGAAGCTGTGCAAGCGGCTGAGCAGACCAAGAGGCTGAGTATAGATAATAAAAGGCATGGGGGGGGAAAGGCAGAACCCTGGGGGACCTCACATACAAGCGAAGCAGAGACAGAAGTAAAGGAAGAAAGTGTAAGTGTCTGGCTCTAGTCACTCTGGTAGGATGCAAACCAGTAGAGGACCTGTCCCGATAGGACGGCCAGGGCAAGGCGATCCAGCAGCACAGGGTGGTTCACGGTGTGAAATGCTGCTGAGATCTAACAGAATCAGGACACCAAATCCCTTGGTCTAGCAGCCAGGCCAGGTCGTCGAAGACTGAAGCAAGCCCGCTCTCCGTACCCCGACCAGGGCGCAAGCCAGATTGGAAAGGGTTGAGGAATAGTGTTCTAAAAAAACAGCTTCATGAAAAAAAGGAAAAAGTGAAATAGGACGAACATTAGCAGGTACAGAGGAGTCAAGCAAAGGCTTTCTCAAGAGTGGAATGACCACTGATTGCTTTAGCTTAATGGAAATTTTGCCTGAGGAACAAACTGATTGTGTGACCCAGACTAGAATGTGGGGCACCATTTCTTTTTTTTTTTAAACTTCTTTTTATTATTCAGCGTGGCAGCAACAAACAAGCGAACAGCATGAGGCGTTACAGCATGAATACCATATAAACATTGTAGGTGCACAGAGGTTATTACACATAACATCACAATCAGTGGGTACAATCACAGAATGAATTGGGCACCAGAAGCCCGCAACAGGGGGGAGGACCTGAGCCGGTGGGGGGGGAAGAGGGCGGGGGGGAAGCGTCCGGTGTCGCAATCAGATCGGACATGTAAGAGCGGAACTTAAGCCATACATTTCTAGGTCTAGAGTGGGCAGGTTGTATATGGGACCAGGCTTCCTCAGAGTCCGAGGCCCGAGTAACCGCCCTCAGCCATTGAGCGTGTGTGGGGGGCAAGGGACGAAGCCAACAGAGTAGGATGGTGCGCACCGCAAGCAGGAGGCATAGGCCAGCTAATTTTTTGGAATCACGGGAGAGACCTGGGAGATCGTGAAAGAGACACACCAGCGGAGAAGGAACAATGGGATGGCCGAGAACCGCAGACATTGTCGAGCAAACTGCCTCCCAAAACTGTGAGAGGCGAGGGCAGGACAGAATCATGTGTATGTAGTCAGCGTCGTCATGATGGCACCTAGGGCAGCTGGAAGGGTGATCCCTGGACATACGATGTAGTCTGATCGGGGTGTAGTGAAATCTGTGTAGTACTTTGAATTGAATGAGTTTAAGACGGGAGTTAAAGGATACTCGATGTGTGCGCTCGCATAGATGTGCCCAGCGTTCGTCCGAAATCTCAACACCCAAGTCCGCCTCCCATAACCCCCTCAGTCTAGCGAAATCGGGGACAGATCTGGACTGCAACATCGTGTACAACCTAGAGATTTTACCCCTTGTGGGCGTGGGGCATCATTTCTTATAGTATTCTCAAAGGGATTTTGTCAGAGGGTGACGCAGATTGGAGTATGGTGGCTGCTTCAATATCATCAGTAGGAAAAATAGACGATTGTTGGTCAGGAGGTTAAATTAGGGCAACGGGGCTCGGTGCATATGCCAGATGGATGTATCTGGTCACGTATACTACTGACCTTAGTGGTGAAGAAATTAAAAAGATCATCACAACTGGCAGAAGTGTCTGGTCTAAATAACAGTGTGTGTCGTGAACCCATGAACCTGGGACCCTTTAAGACTGGGTAGTAATACTTACAGATGAATGGGGATGCAGAATTACTCGTACATCAATAATTAAACCAACTCAGGAAGTTGGCAAAACACTGTACTGTTTTATTAACTATTATCTAAAACAGGGAGTTACAACCGACATCGCACAGCATAGTCTCAACGCATTTCTTAAAAAACAGCATTCTTATACTAAAAATGTGTCGCTACTAACGTCATCCTATGTGCAAACTAAGAAAACATTGCTAAGGAAAGTTATAGGCTTAAAGGGGAACCTCTAGGTATACATTCCATACTGTTGTGATTGGGTCTCTAAGATCAGGTGGACAACTAAGCCCATCCCAAGTGCAAAAACATCTTCCATGTCATACTAATATTCAACACCCTATTGGCTTCTTAAACTATAGGGCTCTGTACTACGTGGCCCTCTACAATTGGTTGGCACGCTTGTACTCTTCTGGGATATTCCACTTGCTAGCAGTACGCAAGCTGGTTACCCCAGTTGCTGGGAGATCCGGCCTGGTCATGCCTCCCCACCCAATTAGCCCTCATCCATCTTCACTCCTGCGGTCTTCACATTCAATTAAGGCTTTGTACTCGGCCTTGTAAAGGCTCCCTGTGCCTGAGAATAAAAGGCAGTATGGTATGGCATGGTCTTCTGGTTTAGGTGTAGCTCGACCCACAGTCTATTTCCATCTGACCATGTGTCTGGAGACCACGTTTTCGAGCTTTTCGCTGCATAAAATACTATTAAATGATGAACTCTTGGCACCGTCAGTGTTTTTCTATTACACCTCAAACAGAAGTTTTTTTCTTTTCTCATGTTCATGTAGCTTTTTTAACAACCAGGCTCACAGTGGCCTCGACTCTTGACACTGGGCCAGCCAGCCTTTCTTGAATTCTCCTTTGCCATTAGCTATTTTTCAACTGCGCCACACTTAAAGCATTTTCTATTTGCGGGGTTCAGGTTTTCTAAAGTACATTATGGAACATCCAGATTCTATACATTCCTATGAATATACATTAGCGCATCGCCACAATCTATTTACTACGTAGCCAGCCTTAAGATCACTTTGCCTACTTGCTTTACTGCATCTGTACAATTGTAAAATGACTTTGCATTTTCTTCAGTGTTTCTTTGCATGAGCAATCTTCATTTCGAACCCGAAATGTTGTCTTTCTTCGGTACTTTATCCTCAGATCCCATGGAATGTCTATATTCCTTCTTCATGTGTATCTGTTCTGGGTGCGTCATTTCTACTTCGCATGACATCGCCTGTTTTCTTTCCCGTTCATTTTCACACTTCTTACGGGACTTTCTCCAGAAGACCGTTATTTCTTCAAGAATGCATATAGGGTTTTCTCAATGGATACCTTGTCTCAAGGATTCTTTGCGGTATAGGCATCCTCACTGGCACTGTACTTGTTGCAATTTCTGGTTCTCAACATATATGCAACATGGGGGCAGAGCTTCCGGTAGGGGTATTTGGCTCTTCCTCTACACTCTTCCTCTGGGCGATTCATCGACCACTCTCACCAATTTTTACATCCAGACATCCTTTTCTGAAAAAGTGCTTCTTCGGAGCCCATATCTTTATGACTCCTTTCAGGCATCATGTTCGTCAGCACTCCAAGTCATTAGACTGCATTGTCCATTCGGGCTGCAGTAGATCCATCTTCCCACGTACTTCTTGTGGTTCTTTGGATACAGGAACTTTGTTCCCTCAAGTGCATGAATACTGGCTTTTACATAGTCTCTGATTTCTTCGTCTGTCAGCTCTTTGGGTTTGATCCCTGATTCAACATCAATCACGATTTTCAGTCCTACTGCTTTCTTTGCAGTCTTCTTGCACTGTGTGATTATTATCCTGATCACACAGAATCCAAACATGATCATCACGAACAGGGCTCCAAGGAACTTAAACATTTTTTCCATCCATTGTGGAACCCATGAGAAAATTGACGCAAACCAGCTGTCATCCGCAGTGTCTTCCACTTTTATGTTCCAACTTGAGGTGCAAGTTGTCAACATCGTTATGGCCTCTGTCAAGTTGCCATTCTCGTTGTCATGAAAAGGTGTGAATGTGCAACATGAGTCTCCGATTTTGGCACACACGCCTCCATCCATTGCTGTGATCATATCCAAGAGACATCGGTTCTGGAGAGTCATCAGTAGTATGGCTCTCAACTCTTCTTTGATAGCATTGAATCCCTTTATGGTGGTGTTAATAGTCTGCAAAAGCTCACATCTGTTTATTTGCAACCATTTGGCATTTGCCTTTGTCTGGATCCCAGGCATAAAGATAATGGTGAAAACTGAATCTATGTTCATATGGAATAGCATCTATCGATTTGGCTGAGAAAAATTCTCTCCATTTGCTTAAGTCGTTCAACAGATCTCTTCTTCCTCAAGTGAGCATCTGCTTTCGGAAACTCGCCATTGTTCAGGTCACTCTTTCGGAATCACCAATGCTGGAACATGAACGATCACTATAGAAAATAGTCCTCTCCAATTTCTGGGCAGCTTCATGTAAGCTCTGGATCCACAGGCCCAGTAGTTATCCATTATCATTACTGTCCCATCTTTCATTCCTGGCACTTCAAAGATTCGACCACACTGTTCATTTTCTCTGACTTTTTTTTGTGCCTTTGTTTCTGAAGCATAGCTCTGCACTTGCCAAAGGTATTATCTGCTACCGACCCCCTCTGTCTTCAACCCATTCTCAAAAACTTTGCGAGCCTAGGCCAGAGAGGTTTGCATCCATTTTCAACTTGTTCAATAACTGGCTTGTGATTACCACTTACTGCCATAGCTCTGCACATGACTGTGTTTTTCCCCAACCATCTGGAGAAAGTACTGTTCCCCAGATTCGCATTTGGCCTCTTTCCTTGCAGCTTCGAACTTCATCAGTTGATTTCTGGTGTGTGCTCTTTCTCTTGTATTGTAAAATGCATTGTGGAGCTTAGGCCTCTCCCCCACTATACAGGACTCTTCTAGGTGTGCTCTCCTGCATTTAAAACTGCATTGTGAGGCTTGGGCCTCTCTAGTCTAGGTGTTCAATTGCTGCCTGACACTCTGAGAGGCCTGGACCTTCCTTCCGATATTTAGGCATCTTAAAATGGGGCGTTAATTACCACTTACCTCTCCCAACTAAACCTCCCCAGTCACCTAGGTGTCCCTAACCTAATATTTTCACCCCCTGCTTCCTACAGAGTCTAAAACCCTCTGCCGATAGCTAGGTGTCCCAGTCTTGACCTATGTCTGCCTTTACGGAACCTGGACCAACCAGCTGCTGTCCAAGGATCAGGAACCGAGCTGTTCAATCATCGCTTGACTCACTGAAACCTACATCCCTTCGAACATCTGATACCCTACACCCAAGAATACAAATCAATGTGAACCACCTGCAAAACCTAAACTCTCCACCTCTTACTTCCCACCCGTCTGGATATTATCAGTACCTACCATAGTTGAATCCTAAAAACCCACACCCCTGAACACCCAGCGACCACTAAAGCCGGTAACTACCACCTTAATCCGCGGCCGAATTTACCACACCAACAGCCCATATCCATCCGCGTCACCCTCCCACATGCAATACTCCCCAGGACAGCCTCCTGTTATAAGAGGAACACCCCTACCCAACCAACTAAGTGAAGACCATAGCCCACCCTCCCACGTACAATACCCCCCATGACAGACCTCCCTTTGAAAAGGAAGTCCCCTACCCAATCAACTGAACAAAGACACCCCCTCAAAAAACCTTGCAACAACCTAAGAGGATTAAAATCAACACCAGCTTAGCATAAGGATCAACTGTTGGACAACTGCCCTATAACCCCAAACCTCAGACCAACTCACCCCTCCAAGGACCTCCAACGCAGAATTGGACGCTAACAAAGAGAAAAGGAACACAATACAAATAATACGGATGCACAAGCTCAACTGGCCCCAGCAGAAAACAATTTCAATACAGAAGACACCACTCCAAACAATACTATTGACAGAACCAACATCGGAAGAGAAAAATCCTTATACCTTACACTGTACCTCGTACCAACCAAAGAACCTAGATCCTTCAACGATACCAACACTTTCAGTCGGGTTAACCCCCCCCCCCCCACACCCCTGAGCAACAGAAAAAAAGAGTGGACCCAAGAAGAGAATGAGATGACGCCAACCCTCTTACTCCCATACATCACAAGAACAGAAGGACATTATCAATATCCACATCAAATGATGAGATGACAAAGCAATAGAAGTCAACAACCCAGTTATCAATCTCAGTCCGATTCAACAACGAAGCCGCCTTCACAGAACTTCAAACAATCGGAGTCAACATAAAAGCACCCTAACTGAACACCCACAAATGAAAACCAACAACATATAAACCAAACCACAAAGATCCACTGCAATCTAATTAACGCAAGATCAATGTCCAAACATGCCACCGAAATATACAACCTCCTAAGTGACGAAGGCATCGATACCTTCAAGTGCATCCAAGCAAACAGGAATACCAAAAGAGGTGGTGGACTGGCAAGCATCCACTAGGAACACTTGGAAATTAAAGCGGAAGACCCATTAAACATTAATTAATGCGAATCCCTAATCGTATGTCTATCAACAAATCCCAGATCAAACCTGAAATTCTTACTGGTATACAGACCACCAACGTATGATGCAGCCTTTTATAGAAGCAATCACCAACCTAGCTATCGAGCATAACCACCTGATTATCATCAGAGACTTAAACATCTGGTTCGATGAAGAAACCACAACCTCACAAAAATCTCTTACCAGCCAACTAACAACGATGAAACTACATCAACTGGTTAAAGGAGCAACCCACATGGCAGGACAAACACTGAACGCAATCTTCGCCAACAGAAAACTAATTACCACAGCGCCACCCATTTAGATCCTCTAGAACGACCACCTCATCATCCCCTTCGTAATTACACTGCCCTCCCCAATAACCAAGGACAAGCTAACGATCATCATGAAAAGAAACTGAAGAACCATAAAAAAACTCCAACTTAACGCAACTACTGGGGATCACCAAACCACAAGCATCAACTATGGATGAAGCTAACCCAGCCACTAAAATAGATATACTTCACAACTGGATCATCAAAACAATTGATGAGATTGATGGATTGAGAGCAACAGAAAAATGGTACACCCCACTACTAGGCGCCATGAAAAGGAAAAAACAAAAACTAGAACTAGAATGGAGGATCAAAAAAGACTGCAGAAAAAAATGTAAACTTCAACAACATACCTGTTCATACAAAAAGGAAATGCGAAACGGAAATACAACAGAATCCTCAAACGCCCAAAAAGAACTATTTAAAATCATAAACAAAATAAAAAACCCACAAGGCTGCAACAACGCTCAATACCATCGCAGAAACTATGCAGTGACATCTCAGACCACTTCAAAAATAAAATCATGACCATACAAAACAGACCATGCAACCACAACACTGAAGATGCCCATCGATGCAAGGAACACCAGAACAAACTCCGAAACTTCAGCACATATCAGTGGAAACTTTTGTCAAACTGGTAAATCAAAGCAACAAATCGGGCTCCCCCACGGATCCCTGCCCCCCTGATATCTACAAATAAATCCTCTCACAAGGAACACCTGTCATGAAACCCTGCTACTGCCCCCTCTGGACATCCTGGTCTATACGGCATCGTACCAGAATGATCTCACATACCTCCCAACATGGCGAACACCCCTCTTGGATCCGTGGTCTAGCTCCTGGGAATACCAACTCGGCTAGATAAGCGCCCCGCCCCTGCGGTACGGCGCGTGTCAACGCTCGCAGTTCCGAGTTCCGGTTGCTGTTCCTAGTGCTCGTCTACCTTGGAACCTTTCCCCTAGCGGTTCCATCTTGTGCTTCCTCCCTGGACTGTTCGGCCGTGCCTTGCAGCCTTTCCACGGCTCTTCCTTCCTGGACTCTTACTTTTGCGGTTATCCTCGGATCGCCGCTCCTCCTCCTTCCTGGGCTTCCTATTGCCGCGGTGCCTCCGGACCTCTGCTATTCCTCCCTGGGCTCATACATCCACAAACTTGCGTGGCTACTTTGACCGTTTCTTCTCCTCCATGGCAATACTTTCTACAATTCGGATATTGAACTACTACTGACGGAGTGGCATCGGAAGAAGCCCGTCCTTACCTCCACGAGACCCGCACCTCCAAGAAACGCGGGCAGCCTGAGTCAACAAAGAAGAAACATTCCAAGTCTTCACAGGTGAGCCCACAAGCAGGTTGTGATAGTTGTGACAGTTTGACATGCCATCTACTTGACAAGACGTCAGATGGATACTACTGTACAGGATCTTTTACGAGGAATGCAAGAACTCTCAACAGAGGTACAAAACCTTAAGGCGGAAAATTCAGCCCTGAAACAACTGGTTCTATCCCAGGACTCTGCCTATCAGGACAGCGCCTCAACGGGTGGTGTAGTGGATAAATATGATGGTTCCCCTAAAATGCTCTGCTCTTTCCTGGATTCATGTCTGGTACACTTCACCTTTTTAAGCCATATTATATTTCCACCCCCATAGCCAAGGTGGGGTTTGTCATAGCCCATCTTACTGGTAATGCCCTGGCCTGTGCTACTCCATTGGTTTCCGCAGGAGATGCTTTGTTGGACAATTATGATGGGTTCATTAAAGCCTTTAAAGAGATGTTTGACCGCCCAGACCAGGTTTATACTGCTCGAGAAAGATTTCTGGAATTCCAACAAGGTTCCCAGGATATGTTGTCCTATGTTACCCGATTTTAAGCAGCTCGCTTAAGAAGCAGACTGGTCTTCAGCGGCATGCCTTACTTTGTTCCGTCGTGGCCTGAATTAAGAAGTAAAGGACGAGTTGGCCAGGATAGCACGTCCAGTTTCATTCCAGGCTCTTATGGATTCATCCCTACAAATTGATTTCAGAATACGGGAGAGAAAGGCGGAAAAGAAAAAGACACAAAGCTCTCCTCCCAAGACATCTCCATTCACTCCTACTTCCAGGGAAAACCTTTCTGCTGAGCCAGAACCTATGCATCTGGGGGCTATGAGAGGCCCTTTGTCAGCCCAAGAAAGAAACCGCAGATGTAGTGGTTTATGCATGTATTGTGCTTCAGACAAACATTTAGTCAGGAACTGTCCCATAGCACCACCAAGGCGTTCGGGAAATGCCAGCTCCCGATCCTGAATGGAGCCCAGCTTTGGGAGACCAAAGACCGCTCAACCCCTCAAACCCTGGATCCTTCATCGAGATGTAACCTGGTGGTCCTTCAGGTTACCCTGACCCCTTCCACCGGAGCACCACATTGAGCCTTAGCCTTGGTAGACTGTAGAGCTATGGTTATGTTTATGGATGACGAGTAGGCATTAAGGCACAACTTTCCAAGAGAATCCAAGGATATCATACAGACAGTTGAAGGAATTGATGGCTCCCCTCTATCTTCTGGACCAATTACCCAACAAACCAGGAACATTGTACTCTCCATCCACAACCATCAAGAAAACATACAGTTTGACATCATAAAGGCCGCTCACTATCCAGTGGTCCAGGGCATGCCATGGTTAAAAAAAACATAATCCATACATTAATTGGACCGCCGGTTCTTTGTTTTTGGGCTCAGAGTTTTGTTTATCACATTGCCTTGCACAAGACACTAGACCGGTCATATCCATGGAAGGCAGAAAAGCTAATCATTCTCTTCTCGGTTCCAATATCAATCAAGTACTAGACATCTATCAGCAGTTTTCTGATGTCTATTCCTCAGCTATTGTACAGTCTCTACCTCCACATAGACCAGAAGACTGCGCCATTCATACTGAGGAGAACGCAATAATTCCCTTCGGCAGGATGTTTATCCTGTCGGAATCCGAAAAAAGGGTCCTATGAGACTACTTGATACCAACCTTGCTAACGGTACCATCTGTCCATCCAAGTCCCCCACAGGGACATCCTTATTTTTTGGACCCCAAAAAAGACACCAAGGAACTACGACCCTGTTTGGACTATAGAGGTCTGAATCAATGTACCTGGAAGGACAGATATCCCTTACCACTGATATCAGACATCCTAGAAGCACTTGAGGTGCCGTGATATTTACCAAGTTGGACTTAAGAGGAGCCTACCATTTGGTCCGAATAAAGGAAGGCGACGAATGGAAGACTGCCTTTCGAACACCCTTTGGACACTTCGAGTATCTGTATACCATTTGGTCTTGCTAGTGCCCCAGCTGTCTTCCAACGTTTTATGGATAGGGTTTTCTCGGACATGCTGTTCCTCTTTGTTATTGTATATCTGGATGACATTCTGGTGTATTCCAGCGACCCAATAAAGCATCAGGGACACGTCTCTGCTGTACTACAAAGACTAAGGGAACATCAATTGCTATCCAAACCCGAAAAGTGCATATTTCACATCTCTACGGTACATTACCTGGGATTTGTCTTGAACCCTCAAGGGGTGGCTATGGATCCAACCAAGATTCAAGCTATCACTTCCTGGCCAGTTCCGTGCTCTGTTAAACAAATCCAATCCTTCCTGGGCCTTGCGAATTTCTACAGGAAATTCATACCCTCTTTTTCAGCTATTGTTCAACCGATTGTATCCTTACTCAAAAGGAACGTTCCCATTCGATGGACTTCTTTTCAAGAAACCGCCTTTCAAAGACTGAAGGAGATGTTAACTCAAGGACCCGTTCTGATACAACCTGACACTCCAAGACCCTCCCTGGTGGAAACAGACGCCTCAGAATATGCCATTGATGCGGTTTTGAAACAAGAAGCCGAAGATGGTCTTGAACATCCTGTGGCTTATCTGTCCCGAATCTTGCTTCCTTATGAGACACACTATTCAGTCCTGGAAAAGTAACTACTCTCCATTCGTCAAGCATTTAAGGATTGGCGTCATCTCCTCCTGGGCGTCACTCACCCTGTGCAGGTGCGGACGGATCACAGAAATCTACAAGTCCTCCAGTCCATGGAGTGTAGAAACAGTCGACAAGCACGATGGGCCTTCTTCTTTGCTCAATACCAGTTCCAAATCTCAATACCAGCACCTTGCAGCCTTTCCGCGACTCTTCCTTCCTGGACTTACTTTTGCGGTTATCCTCGGATCGCCGTTCCTCCTCCATCCTGGGCTTCATACTGCCACGGTGCCTCCGGACAGCTGCTATTCCCTGGGCTCATACATCCACAAACTTACACGGCTACTTTGACCGTTCCTTCTCCTCCCTGGGAATACTGTCTACAATTCGGATACTGAACTACTACCGACAGAGTGGTGCCGGAAGAAGCCCATCCTTACCTCCACGAGACCCGCACCTCCAAGAAATGCGGGCAGCCTGAGTCAACAAAGAAGAAACATTCCAAGTCTTCACAGGTGAGCCCACACACAGGTCGTGATAGTCGTGACAGTGATAGTCGTGACAACACCAATGGAATATTACAGGAATGTCCTCAACCAATCGATCACAACAGGGAGAGTGCCACACTCCTTCAAATCGGCATACATCAAACCACGTTGCAAACTACAAGAAAAGTGAACAATAGATTTTTCAATCGCATATTTAGTGATGCCGCACTCTATCTAATAGAGGAACATTAGGCATGATAGGAAAACAACCCACCTTTATGGCTTAGTCAGAAACTTCTCTGTAAATAAGTGTTTGAACTGCTATCTGGAGCTTAGTTCTTGCCACTTGTAAGGGTGCTTGTCTTCATACAACCACACTAAGAAGTTTTCGCACCCACATGAACCTATCCAGGTAATCTAACCTAATGTATCAGGTTCTAAGTTCTATTATTGAACCGCAATGGAGTACTCCAGCTATTCACAGTTTACCCTCTGTTTCTTTTAACCCAACAGGTTGTACTTGTTATAACTCTCTCTCTCCAGTCGTATTTGCTGAAATAGGAATCTGATCTACTCCTACCCTCCTGATGAATGTTCATTATTTAATTTCCAAGAACAGAAACATGTCGACCATTTTCTGTAACTCGACCGATTCATTGGTTTTGATGTATTCCTATAGAATTTTTCTTCTTCCTTTACTTTGTTATTAGCACATACATGCAATTGAATGTACAAGTGATTTAATACTGTTCCTAACCATTCGTTTAAACTAATACATTTGTGGTTGGTTTTTATGAAAGTTGGTTGCTATTTGCCACCTTTTGAAAGTATAACCTGGAAACCTGAGCTCTATCTCATTTATAATGATTAATTATAATATAACACCACCACCTAGGTAAGTATAATGTTCGCCCACCAGGTATGTACTAAGCTCAATAACGTAGCTGGCGATCAGCCTCCCCAATGCCTTAGGAACTAGACAGTCAGGAAAAGGAAGAGGGCGAATACACCTACCCAATGGACCAGCGACAGTAAATGGATAGGAAGGAGCGGGGAATGTTAATATAACACCACTATTGAACTAGGGGATAATGCTCACCCAACCGGGTGTACTAAAAACTCTAACTTAGCTAAGAACCAGCCTCGCCATTGCCTTAGAAACTAGACAGCCAGGAAAGAAAGAGGAAGAATATACCTACCAGTATGACAACCGGACACATAAATAAAACTACAAGGATTAAGAGTCATACAACCCACTAACCAAAACCTCGAATTTTGGCATACTTAACACGCACACAAACCCACAAAACCACTTCTCTCACAGCAAGCCGCACGCACTTCACCACACTGCAACAGCAAACAATCAACACATAGACGGCAACAACAGCACACAAGGACTTGCTTCGATCCTATATTCACGCCCCAGGTCAGCGCACAGTGAAAACCGAACTGAAGCTGCCAACAGGACACTACCTTCTCACTTTACTGCGCCCTCTTCACCCACTAACCCAACCCGACCTCTTTGTTTACAGATCTGCCTGAGCACCTGGAGACCAACTCTGTTGGTGACGGTGCGCTATATAAATACCTTTTAACATTGTCTTTAAATCTTGAACATAGTCCTAGTCCTCTTCATTCTGTCACCTGTACCAAGGATGCTGTTTGACCCTGGAATTGACCTTGTATGGCAGAGTGCAAGGTGAGTTAGGCAGTGAGCTGTTTGGACATCTATCTCTATAGCTATGAATATCTTAGGCTTTCCCATAGCATAAGGCAGAGAGCACATACATAGCAATCCCCCTTAGAAGTACTCTTTCCCACTTCTTTCATGTGCTGATACCACATGTTTCCCAAATGTGCTGTACTAACTAAATAGTTTCTTGCCAAGTGACCTCGCATAAGAAACTCACAAAATACATCACTATACTTCCTACAGAGAAATCGGTGACCTTTCATGCACCACTGGCGTAGGAATGATCACATATGGCCTAGGCCTTCTTGCAATACCTGGCTCTGCATAGGTCACTGGAGTAGGAAGAATCAAGGGGATTCTCTCTTTCTTGGGACCAACAAAATACACAGTGTGGATTAGCAGGATCAGAAAAAACAATAATAAAGGCTGAACAGGCATATATCATGCACCAATACATTAGGCTCCACCATTGGTGTCTCTCCACACGTTGTTGACTCTGCTCGCTCTCTGGAATTTTAATATGTTCAATAGACCACATTATGCCTGTAATTACTTTAAGGAAGGAAGGAAAAACCTCTTTAATCAGGCAATCTCGTTGAATACTCGGGTAACTTCCTGATTTGCTCTATAATTGCTGCCAATAATAGTCTAATCGCCGGGCCATTTTTAGGATCTGGGACTAAAGTATGCACATCAGTGCTCCTCCCAACAAAAGCAGCGTAAGCCCGGAGTATAAAAATGAAGACGGCAAGAAGTAGTCTGTGAACATCAACATCTGACAGGAATATTTACGCTTGCAAAGAGAAATTCAGTAAGAAACGAATCGGGGAACTGCTCCCTTTTCCAGTCATCAAAAAGGAAGTCAAGATGGGGCATTTTTCCATTTACTTCGGCACTTTCTTGAGTCCAAAGTCAACAAACTCGTGTGGCTCAAGAACAGTAACTTTCTCACTTCCTGCTATAATATCTATAAGGAGTGTTTTAGGGGAGCCACATTCCAAATGTACACTTGTCTATCTAGTGGAGAGTCTTTGCATCCTTCTTCCTCGTCATCAATCGAGTTTGCACGTGCTGAACTTCTTCTTCTAGACTTGTTTCCGAATGGGGTTGTGGTGTGAAAGTCTCACCAGCGTAGACTTTCACATCTCCCAGGTGGATCCAAGCTTGCATCCTTTGGACTTTAACTGCTGAAGGAGTAATGTCTTCCACTACAAAAGGACCACTAAACTTGGGCTCATGCCATCCTTGAGTATAATTCCTAATTAGGACAGTATCTCCAGCAAAGAGTTTAGGAACACATAGCTTCTCAAGTCCTTTTGTTGTATTGTCTTCATCTGTGTCCTGAGACCGACACCGACACCCCTTCCGCTTGAATTAATCTGAAATGACAGAGATATTAGCGGTCATACATGTTAAGTACACATGTAACTAATTTTCTACCAGTTCTGCAGTTGTCTGGGCATCCCTCTTAGTCCCCGATGGGGGAGTCAGAGGCGTTCTCATCCGCCTCCCTGTAACTAGCTTGTGGGGCGTGAGGTGGTGGTCTAACCCAGGCTGATTTCTCAATGCATATAATGCAAGCGGCAGGCCATACAGCCACCTCTTCAGTGTCAATTTCAGCTTTGGTATCCTTTCCTTGAGAAGACCGTTGAGTCTCTGACATATTCTGTTCGCTTGTGGGTGATTAGCAGACGAAAACATATGTTTAATACGGAGCAATAGGTTAATCTGCACAAATACCTAATTCACAAAATGGGGTCCATTGTCAGACCTTACCACCTCACATACTCCCCATCTAAGAAATACTTCCCGAAGTGAAAACTTTGCAGCGCAAGTGGCATCGGGATGTGTGCATTGACCAGCTTCAATACATCTCAAAATGGGGCACACTACCACTATCATATACCTGAATCCATTACAGACCTGCAGCATGTCAACATAATCGATATGTAAATGCTGATAGGGACCATTTGGTCGAGGAATTACTCCTCTAACTGTTCGCAGTGTGTACCCAGCAGTAAACCTTTGACATATTGCAAGGCTCTCCCTAGTTAAATGTGCGGGGTTGTAGCTGGTCTAACGCCACCCTTAACAAGGCTGCAGGCATCACCGGTTTACCAGTGCTGTCTTGTCGCCACAATGCTTCCGAAGGGAATAAATAACACCCCCTCTGTGTCCCCAGCTCTTTCTCTTCCAGTGGAGCTGCACCTTGAATTTCCATCAATTGCGTTCGAGACAAATGGTTAAACCTTTTTTTCACAACCATTCTAGTGACCATTTTTTCTTTCACATCTAGCGTATCCAAACTCCTTATCAGGTGAATATGCAACCCTTTTTGCCTCATCTGCGGCTTGGTTTCAGCATGAAATAAAGTCATTTGTTTTAGTATGTGCTGTGCACTTTACTATTGCAATGGCTACTGGGAGTTGTAGTATCTTAATGAGCCTATCCAATAATGCAGCGTGTTGCACTGAAGTGTCGTCTTCTCAGAGGTAGCCCCTCCTTTTTCAACATGCTAACCCTGCGTGCACGCTTGACGTCACGTAGGCGAGTCACTGTACACTGTCACTTCCTGTTCTGCATGTTTTTCAAGCGTGACAATAGGCAGCACTAATTCTCCAGCCTGTGCCGAAAAGTGAGACGGTAGTCTTGAACTCATTACTTCAAATCCCCCATTAGACCTGTGTCTTACAGAGCAGCACCTGAATGCCTTTCTTCATCAGTATGATCGATTTTCGGAGAACCGTCAATAAAGAGAACCTCCCCCGCTGCTAGATCATTCTCCTTTACCCATGGGGTCTTGTCATAGAATTCCTCATAATTAGAGCAATCATGCGTTTGCTCGCCCGCTGCCAGTGGTTGGGCTACAAACATGGCAGGAATCACTTTTTTACACTGGACTATTTTGATCGCTGTATTCGATGTGACCACCTGATGATCAGAAGTTCTCTGAGACGTCCGCGTACCCTTAGGTTTCTCCAATACAGCAAATAATGCATGCTCAACAAATAGTCATGGAACACCCTATCACAATCCTTGCAGATTTCTCAATGGAGAATGCGGCTGCTGCCAGCGATTGTTTGCACAGGAAATGCCCTCTCATAACTGAATCTAGAATCCCACTATAATATGCTAACGGTTTGTACCCCAATGTGGTTCTCTGTGCGAGTACTGATGTCATAACTATTCCATCTGTGTGCAAAAACAAATATAATTCCTCAGAATAATTAGGAATCCCTAGAACTGGAGCTGTGTAAATTGCTTTTTCAATTCATCATACCCTTCCTCCATTTCCTCAGTCCATTCAGATTTTTTCCGTATTCACCTGTGCTTTCTTCAGAGCCTGCAAAAGGGGTCTGGTATATGAACTATAGTTAAATACCCATGCTCTGACATAATTGTCCAATCCGAGAAACTTGCATTTGTTTTATCGTGTGCGGTTTTGGCATTTTCATAATTGCCTCAGCTCTTTCAGGTGTAACTTTCTTTCCCTCATGCGAGATCAACTGACCTATGTATAATACTTCTTCCTGTCAATTTTTCCTCATCCACTTTATATCTTTTGTCTGCTAGAATAATCATCAGCTGAATTGAGTCTCGTCTGCACTCTTCCTCTGTTGTGCTACTAACTAAAATGTTATCCACGTACTGCAGCACAATGTCAAATCAATATTGTTCAGATCCTTCTGCAGGACCCTATTACAGATTGATGGCGATTCACAGTACCCTTGGGGAAAATGTGTGCTTTTCAGTTTAGTCTGACAGAATGTAAATGACGTAAAATCTTGGGAATCCTTATTGAACAGGATTGAGAAAAATGCATTTCTCAAGTCAATCACAGTGAAATATCGAGCTTCGGGGGAAATACTTCATATAATCATTGCAGGATTAGGAACTAGAGGAAACTCTGCTTCTACAATCTGGATAATCTGCCTCATGTCATGAATTAAATGACATGACCCCCCCCTCTTCGATTACTTTACACCACAGTATTACATGGTGACTCTGATGTCACCAGGATGTCTTGTTGTATCATAGCCGATATAGTCTTAAAAATCCCTTCGTCTGCCTCTCGAGACGCAGGATACTGCCTTGCTCGGGGTAAAATTGCTCCTGGTTTCAATTTAATCTTAACTTCTCCTACCCCCTTCAACAGGCCTACGTCATAGGGGCCTGTAGTCCATAAAGAGGCTGGCACCTTTTCCATGTCCTCATAAAAAAAATGCTGGACGCTGCCGTACTATCACCATTTGCTGTGTGGGATTTCTCTTCTTTCTATCCTGATCCAATAAGGGATGCTCATTTCGAACATTACTTCATCGTCTGACGGATTGTCTTTAAACATATCTTCGTCAGTAATGTTAGTGAATCTGTACCCTTCCCCGAATGGCAATTACCGTTCTCCATGGCCTGCCTTCGTCATCGAATCCTTCGAGCATGTCCAATTCCCCTCGCACAATGGCTGCCTGCAATTCTAGGCGAATAATCTGTCCTCCCTCTTCGTCCATAGGTATCTGTGGCCTGAACAAAAATTCATAAGGTATCCTCATAATCTTGCCCAATAAACCGGGTAGCCATGTTAACAAAATATGTACCCCATAGTGAAAGACCTCTGGCTCCAACGGCATTCCTCGTAGAGCTATTTGCCCTGTAAATACCATAATAAATTCACCCACGTTTAAATAATGTATTCCTGGCGTTGAACACACTATATCTTTGTCAGTGAAGGAAATCATTGTATTTAACTTTGTCATTAAATCTCGACCCAGAATATGAACTGGTGTCGGCCTCGAATACGATATTGGGACCGACATGTCACACTCTCCTATAGAGACTGGTAATTTCTCAGTCAAAGGAACTCTACTTGTTTCTCCAGAGAAGCCTTGAGCATTCCTAGCATTTCCTGATAATGAAAATGTTCCCTCCCGTATACATTAGCGAGTTGCCCCAGTGTCTAATAAAAAAGAAAAAGATTTGCCTCCTATGGTTACATCAACCGTTGGTTCCTCTTGAGGATTTGGCGTCACTGACTGATAGTACTGAACACATCAAGTCACCCTGTGACCTGTCCTATTGTAGATACATGCTTATTCCTGTACCTGTAAAAGGATTCCCTCCCACGACAGTGACACCCCCTACTCTAGGAGTCAATAACTGTCCTGTGGTATCACTTGGCTCTATCTGCATGGGTGCATGCTGTGACTGCCCTTGCAGCAGATTCAATGGTGCTTGCTGTGGTTGTAAAACCTGTTGCGTTTGCGGTACTTGTGCTTGATAGACTGTCTGATCTTGGGCAAACCCATCCCTACTTTGTGGGCTATATGCTGGAGGATAAGCTGCCCCCCTCTCCCCCCTCTTGAGAATTTCCCCTTCTGTACATACCCTTGACCCTTGGCTCCCACATTGTGCCCTGTCATTCCACATGTCCAACACACAGGAGGGAGTCTTCTAATCTGCCCTCCCTGCATGTTTTGATTATCATCCTGCACATTCTGAAAACCACCTAGATTATTCTGGAAGCCTCCTTGACTATTCTGAAAGCCTCTTTTTTTTCCTCTGAAACCCGTTCCCCTGCCTCTCAGCATGAACCCATTCCCTCCTTAGTCTGGTTATTCACCTGTGACATACCCGCTGCTTGCTGCGTTCCCTACCCCTTTCTGCTTGTCAATATGGCTCCTTCTATAGAGTACTTTGACAATTTCTTCTGAACTAATTTAGCTTCCTCAAGTTTCCTAGCATCTTCCCTCTTCTAGTTTTTCTCTTGCAACAATCTGCAATGATGCACAATCGTTAACTGTATTTCTGCCCATGGTTTTGTTTCCATTCCCACCAACTTCTTGAGTTGCCTCTGAACTGCTTCTGGCAACTATTGACACAAATATGATAAAATACAGATCTAGATTTCCCCCACTGCTCTCGAGTTTCCAAAGAACATTGTTCCTGAAATGTTTTAATGTAAGCAAACGGATCTTCGCCATCTTGCATCTTACGTGCCACAATTGCACCCATATCTGACATATCGGGCTATTGTACTCTAATCGCTTTCCAAACTGCCGCCCTCCAGTTATTAAACAGTGCTCCGTCATGCACTGTGTTCTGTGACACTTGAGTATCCTGCTCTCGTCCAAATGTCGTCAGCCCTTTCCCCAAGTATAGCTGCTAGAAGACCCTTAATGTCCCCTGTTGCTAAGGTATTTCCTCCTGTAATTTTTTCTAATTCGTAAGCTTGGTAATTTGCATTTAAATTCTCTTTATCCTTCTGGGGCCAGGGGATATACTACAGCCTGACCCCTCCTTTCTCTAATAAAGGGAATTGTGAAATCCAAAAGTCGCAATCGGCTCCCATCGTCTGCCCATAGTAGGGACAATGGTTCCTGATGGCCTTCTCCCTGGCAATGACCTTAAATTAATCTGCTCACATATGGCAGCGATTTCCCCCCCCCTCCCCCCTCTCACTATGAGATCGCCCTTTAGGTCGCTCTGGATATGCCATAGGCTCTGGCATCCCTTTCTTAGGTTGGTCCAAGTCTGACCATCTTACTTGTCTGTCTGGAAGCATCCCTCAGGACCTCATGGACTGATACCCTCCTCTGCATGGAAGGTTTTCCTGCCTTGACATATCTTGTCACCAACTAGTATGACTGTCTGCTTTCTTGTCTCTGTTTAGAGTCAGCCTGTCCAAAGACAAGGCTCTATGCATGAGGCTAAACGGGCTTCCTTCCTTGCCTCGTGACTGGGCAACTATGGATCGATCTTTTCCCCTGTTCCTCAATTCACTTTGTGTCCTCATCTCCTGATATGCTTTATTGATTCTGTCTCTGATATTTCCTATCTCAAAATTCTCCTCTAGGTTTACCCGAGAGGGTCTAGGCATTTCATCTTGCAATGGGAGAAACACCTCTGCTGCCCCATAATACTACTGGACTTGGTGCCATTAGCTCTTTCTCAATGTCACATGCCCTCTTTCTTCTCTTTTGTTCTATCTCCTTGTCAAATTCCCTTCGTTTCTTTGATTCCTCTCTAACCCTTTCCTCTTCCTGTCTTTTCACTTCCCTTCTTTCATTGACCCTACGTACCCCCTCGTCCCTGCGTCTTTGCATTCTTTAATGTCTCAATTTCTGTTTCTGTTCTTCTTTTCTAACCTATCTCGTTCTTCGATTGCTTTGTCCATTGTCATTTTTTCTTTGCTCTTCTGCTCTTTTTTTTTCCTTTCTTAGCTGTTCTTCCTGATACATCTGTTCTAGTTTTTGTCTACTCTTTCCTTTTAGGCTCCTCTTCTTTCAATCGTTTCTCTCGTTCCCTGTTTTTATTATTTTTTTTATCCTGCTCATCTTGATTTTCTCCCTGCGTTACTTCCTTGATGCTCTTCCGATCAAGTTTGAGCAATATCTGACCACCCATCCATTCATTCTGTGTGAGTGCTATCTTGTCAGTTGTGACTTTTTCTCCTTTCCATCTCTTAATTTCTCGTTCGATTTCTAGGGTCACATTTGGCCGTTCACTTTTCTGTTTTTCTTGTAAGACTTTAGAGATCACTTCTTTTTCTGAGGTCCTTTCTGGACTCCCATCACTCCTATAAGCAGGTGGTTAATGTATCAGATTTCTATACCCTGTCGCTGCTTTCAATTCCCTCAATGGATACAATTCATCATCCTTTGTACTATCGCCATTTACTTCGGGTGCGGTAGGGGGAGCAGAAGGCACAACCCCCCCCCCTCTTTACACTGCTTATACATCCAGTCTTTAGGAGGCAGGTCTTCCCGTTCCTCCTGGTACATTTTCCAAAGCTCTTAGCTGGCTAATCTTTTCTCCAATTTCTTTCCCGTGTACGCAGTGTGCAAGTATGTGGTCATGTGTAGCAAAACTGCTTTCATCAGCGGTCCCCCTTCTGGCCATGGCATGAACATCTTACCGGCCGTGCCCTTAATCCTTTCTGCGCTGTATTGCTTCAGCTTGGGTGTGTGTTTTGCCAGTTGCTTACACGGGTGTACTAGTGGAGTTACATCCCCCATTGTGACGAGTCTGACTTGACTGTCAGTACTTGCGTTATTTCACAAAAAAAGAATACGTTTCAGAAAAATTATAAATGAGCGCACACCAATCGTTGCCCTTCCAAGCTTCTATTTCATACTTACCTTCAGTCTACCTATTCAGTCGGTACCGACAATGACTTAATAAAATAGGCGTTTTTACTCTCAATAACACATTCTGTTTTTTTTTTTTTTTTTTCTTTTTCATTCTTTTCTCTATACAAAAAATACATAACATAAACAGACTGACTATCCGGCCTCAAAATATATCTCTTCTCAGCGCTCCTCACTGCTATTCTTGCCCCTAATTTTACTCCGATTGGAGTGCAAGTTCTTTCCTTTCGCAGACCTTTTCTAGGGCATAGTCTATTTATCCACTTGGATTTTGAAATAACTTCTTCTAAACGGTCCTTGAATGTAGGACTCTGGGCTTATCTTTGACGCTCCTCGTCATATACCTCCTATTTGACGCTCTTCATCACTAACTAAATACCCAACCAACCCTCTGCTACTTTCTTCCCATTATCACTTTCCCCAATTAATATTCATTCATTTTTTGACACCATTCTCAATGTACTCGCCATTCGCTTTTCAGCTCCTGACCCTCGGGATCGTCGCCTCCTGAACGGGCTATGGTTGCTTTCAGTCCGCTCAGCTCCTTGTGGAAACCAGGAGGGGGTTTTGTGAAAGAGGGACACGTTCCCATGTATCTTTTTTGTCTTGCAAGATCTTCTTTGGCCGCTATCCACAGAGAGCCTTGCGGTCCCCCAGCTAAATGGCAGAGGATGTCTGATATTCCGAGACCCTTAAAAGCCAACTAGGTCGATGGATCGAAACCATCCTCTGCTATCACGTGAAACCCCGGACCTGGAGCCCTTTAAGACGAGGTAGCAATACTTAGAGATGGATGGGGATGCAGAAATTACTCGTACATCAATAATCAAACTGACTCAGGAAGTTGGCAAACACTGTACTGTTTTATTAACAATTACCTAAAACAGGGAGTTGCAACTGACATTGCACAGCATAGTCTCAATGCACTTCTTAAACAGCATTCTTGTACTAAAAATATGTCACTACTGACGTCCTCCTACGTGGCAAAGTAAGAAAACTTACTAAGGAAAGTGAAAGTCCTAAAGGGAACATTTAGGTATACGTTCCATACTGTCAGGAGTTGTGATTGGGTCTCTAAGATCAGGTGGACAACTAAGCCCATCCCAAGTGCAAGTCTTCTTCCGTGTCATACTAATATTTGACACTCTATTGGCTTCTTAAACTATAGGGCTCTGTTCTACGTGGCCCTCTACAATTGGTTGGCACGCTTCTACCATTCTGGAATATTCTGCTCGCTATCAGCACGCTAGTTGGTTATCCTAGGTGATGGCAGGGTCGGCCTGGTCGTGCCTTCCCACCCAATTAGCCCTCATCCATCATCACTCCTGTGGTCTGTCATTCAATTAAGGCTTTGAACTCGGCTTTGTAGAGGCTCCCTGTGCCTGAGAATAAAAGGGAGTATGGCATGGTCTAATATAATGGTTTCTATTTCCATCTGACCATGTGACTGGAAACCACGTTTTCGAGCTTTTTGCTGCATAAAATACTATTAAATGATGAACTTTTGGCACCTTCAGTGTTTTTCCATTAGACCTCAGACAGAAGTTTGTTTCTTTCTCACGTTCATGTAGCTTCTTTAACAGACAACCAGGCTCACAGTGGCCTCGACTCTTGACACTGGGCCAGCCAGCCTTTCTTGAATACTCCTTTGCCATTAGTTATTTTCCAACTGCGCTACGCTTGAAACCCTTTCTAGTCGCAGGGTTCAGGATTACTAAAGTACATTATGGAACAACCAGATTCTATACATTCCTATGATATATATTGGTGCATCGCCGCAATCTATTTACTACGTAGCCTGTCTTAAGATCACTTTGTCCACTTGTGTTACTGCATCTGTACAATTGTAAAATGACTTTGCTAATGTTTCTTCGCATTAGCAATCTTCATTTCGATCCCGAAATGTTGTCTTTCTTCGGTACTTCATCCTTCGATCCTATAAACTGTCTATATTCCTTCTTCATTTGCATCTTTTCTGGGTGCGTCAGTTCTACTTTGCATGATGTCACCAGTCTTATTACCTGTTTGTTTTCACACTTCTTCTGGGACTTTCTCCAGAAGACCGTTATTTCTTCGTGAATGAATATAGGGGTTTCTCAATGGATACCTTGTCTCAAGAATTCTTTGCGGTATAGGCATCCTCACTGGCACTGCACATGTCGCAATTTCCGGCTCCCAACATAGGCAACGTGGGGGCAGAGCTTCTGGTAGGGGTATTTGGCTCTTCCTCTACACTACCAAAGAGACAATTCCTTTGGGCGATTGAGAGCGTTTTCCACCCTTTGGGTGTAGAAGGCGGATTTAGCGAGATGAATAACTTGATGGCAAGACTTAGAAGCCTGCAGGAACCCTATCATTATGTGAGGAATATTAGAGCTGGCGTTTCCACTCAGCTTGACTCTTTAGAAGTTCTAGGTCTTTCAGTTCATCGTTAAACCAGGGCTGCAAAGGACAACCCACAACCTTGTGTAATTTGAGTGGAGCCAGTACATCTGCAGCTGGTTTTGAAAACTTGAGTCTGAACAGAAAAATCAATTTTAGCAATCGTGCCACACTGAGCCTCTCTGTTTAAGACAATGGGCCTCATTACAACACCGGCGGTAGCCGTGCCGTTAAAAACAGCACGGCTGCCACCAGAGTTGCATTTTTTCCGGTACCCGCGAATGGGCAAGAACCGGGTCATGCCGAGCTCGGCGGACCCGGCAATTGCCCATTTGCGGGTGCCGGAATCGAGGGCCTGCCAATCCCCATTCTGCCCCATACGGCTGAATGGGGATGGGGGACGTCTGATGCACCGGCACATTCAGAGTTGTGCCGGTGCCTCTGACTTGCTCTGCTCGTGGTTGTCGTTACACCCTGAGACGCCCCCCGCAAGCAGAGCTCGCAGTATGGTGGCCCGGG
The DNA here is from genome assembly GCF_040938575.1 of Ambystoma mexicanum. Classification (NCBI taxonomy): domain Eukaryota; kingdom Metazoa; phylum Chordata; class Amphibia; order Caudata; family Ambystomatidae; genus Ambystoma; species Ambystoma mexicanum. Next base: position 1,235,535,040 of record NC_090927.1, on the reverse strand, counting down.
AACTACGGTACCGACATGCTTACCGGTACCGTAGTTCCTGGCCCGCCATGCTCTTAATGAGGCCCAAAGGCAGCATTAGAGGTCTTGTGCGAGCTGCGTTGCAGCCGATACTTGGAATCAGAGTTTGCTTGAGGAATCCTAGCATTGACTAGGAGAGGGACAGCCAACTAGTCGGACCAAAGAATTGGAAGTGGCATGAACGTTGATACCAAAGAGTTGGGTGCAAATACGAAGTCAAGTGCATGAGTAGGGTCACTAATACGTTGTTCAAGGCCGAAGTCGCTCATGGCTTAAAAAAATTGATTTACAGTGAGTGAGATTGGTGAATTCAATTTAAGGTTGAAATCACTGATAATAATCAGATTTGTGAATTTCAGTTCTGTGTCTGCAGCAAATTCAAGGAATTGACCACAAAAGGAGGTAACTGCTCCAGGAGGGCGATAAACCACCAAAATATGTAAGCTGGGTGAAGCTGGGATGGAATAGGCCCTTAAAAGTATCAGAGGGTGTTGCATTTAATGAAGTGGATGAGCAGCCAGTGTCTGGCAAGGCCGTAGTGGAAGGTGCCAAAGCTAAGTGTTCCATGTGAGTCCAAGTTATAGTATCAAGAGAGGTATGACAAGGAGCACAGGGCTTGGGCTGCGCACGGACGAGCACAGACCGGCTTTACTAATTTAGGCGCAACTTTGGCACTATATGCTATATAGTGGTAGAGGAATCCGGCTATTAATTGACATAGTGCTGAACCAAAAAAAGGGGTACAATCATGTGGCCACAATTCACGAGAGGTTGGGAAGATGGCCGGATTATGAACACACTCTACAGAACAAGCGACCGTCCAATGAACGCCGTGCTGCAACCCGCGTCTTTGAGGGGGCCCTAAATTCGCCCTCCCCAGCCGGGCCACCTACTGTGAGGTGAGGAAGGACGAAGCAAACGCAGCGTACCCCAGGATCTACCTCCCGATACAAGGTATGCCTGGCAAACAACCCCCCCCCATCACGGTCTAACAACCGTGCTATGTCTCACTGCTAACGGGAGACACGAACACTTGCCTCTTATTTTTCCTCATCACTTTCCCGCACCACGGCCTCCTCTGCGCAGCGGCCCTCTGCATCACAGCGCACCGACCTGTTCTTTCACACATAGGCCCCCAGTGAGCGGAGCTTGGCGGAGATAGTGGGACACAATACACAGAGCTTGTGTAAGGTTATAGGCACTCATATGATGGGAATCCTGCTCTGGTAACCTGTTTGGCGTTCACCCCGCCCTGATTTGTGAGGTAGAAGAAGATCCTCAAAACAATCGCTCCAGGTACTCTGGCATCTGCACTGCAGTGGGCAGCCATAGCGCTCGAGCGACTTGAAAAACCCCAAGAGGAAGCAAATGAGATTGAACGGTACTACAACAGTACGTCCATATCCATAGGGTGCTGAGGACACCAGAGACAGTGTGGAGACTCCCCTACCTTGAGGGACCACAGCATGTCCACCTGGTGCCCCCTGCTTCACTCACAATCCTGGAATCATTCTGGAAGCATCTGTCCACAGTGCGCCACGTTGCAGACGCAATCAAGCCTAGGGTCGCCTCCGAAGTGGTGTCCTAAAATAAGGAAATCTGACAAGACTCCGGAGATTGAATAACTCCAGTGCACACTTGGGGACAATAAGGGTGATCTTTTGGAATAACCCCTCTACGCCCCTCATACTCGTCATATACCTTTCTACAGTGGGAGATCAAAAGATTCACCCTTAGGAGTGGGATACCCTCCCATTGGACATACGGGCAGACCCTCACCCCCACAGGAGTCTAGCAAAAAAGCATTATGGTCTAATAACACCGACTGCACTCTCTCCGAACAGTGGATACAACCCGGCGTATGTGACTACCCCGATTGATCTCTCACCGGCCGCTCATCAGGGAGCTGGACTTCTACTCAATAGTGCGTGCACCCTCCTCAAAATAAGCACGGAACAACAACACTCCCCTCTGTCCTCCTATGTCCCGCCTACAACCCGAAGAGCGACCACTGTGGTGAGATAACTGAGGATAGAAGGTTGTCGGCTCTCTTCAGTCACAGCACTCTGGCAAGGAACAAGCTCACATCAAAGGGATTGAACTCTACAATCAACCGAGAAGGTTGGGCTCCCTTACTTTAGGGGCTTGTGCCCTCTTCTCCTGACATAGAAGCAAGGCGACAGGTTTGGTCACACAGCACCCTCGCGCATCTTCTTGAACACCACCCTCTGAAACGTCTTGAGCTCGGTGCACATGGACATTAACGAGAAGCTCGCATCGTACAAGTTCTCCCCACATCGCTCTCGGAACACCCCCCTCTCTGGTTGCTGCAATGTCGTCGGGAGCTGAAGCTGCCGCGACCAAGGCAGATGTAGCTGACCTCCTGACTGAAATGAAGAGTGTGCGAGCTGACATGTGGGAAAATGGATAAAATAACTCACAGAATCGACAAAATGGAAGAGAGGCTGGAGGAAGACGAGCACAACCAAACCTCACTGACCACATTGGAATCCCAAATGGATCAAAGGATTGCCGACATTGAGGCCAGAGAGGAGGAATTTTGCCTGAAGGTTGAAGATTTGGAGAACCAAGAACGATGTAATAATATACGCATCTTCGGCGTTCTGGAAAGAGTGGGGGAAACCGAGCTTGACCCGAAAAGAACACTGCACTCTCTGATGAAACTGTTGTTTGGAGACGACTCCATAGATGAACCGAAAATTGACCGCATTCACAGAGCCGGAGGTACGGGGGGTGGCCCGAGAACACTATTGGCCCGGTTCCATAACTATGCAGACAAAGCTCGGGTCCTTGAGAAGGCCAGACTCAGCACACAGATTTTGTTGGACACAGCAAGCGTTTCTACCAAGACCTGTCCTCCCTCACTCTAGCAATGAGAAGGAAATGCCTACCGCTCACTAAAATGTTGAAAGAAAAGGGCATACGAAACCGTTTGGGGTACCCCTTCTCACTTGCATTCGAGTGGGAGGGGAGTACGATAAGGCTGAATTGAGAGAAGGATATTCGGAGCTGTGCGACGGACCTATTGGGGGGGGGATCAGGAGGAAGGGGCAGTCTCTGACGAAAGAAGGAATGCAGATAGAAAGTTGGACCTAGGTGAAAATAGATACCAGTTCCAGAAAGTTTAGGAGGATGAATGCATCCCCGGACATGGAGCACTGAACTCTGTCCTGGAGTGCTGACGTCACCAAGGGGTTGACTCAAGTCAACAGTCCATTTGACCTTTTCCGGATGAAGGACTCCATGTGAAGGTCATCCAAGGCGGAGGAACGGTCAGACATGACTGGAACGTCAAAGAGTATGCAGCAAATGCAGTTATTTGTGGTATGAAAAGAGGGGGCATAAGGGGGCTCATTGTTATTTAAGTTGTTATGATACAGGACATATAGTTGTACGGTTCTCACTGATGGTCCAAGGTTGACTGGATGAAGATAACCCAGTTAGATCGGACGCCGCATGGGGGTGTTGGGAGGGGGAAATTGGAGGCGGGGAGGGTCAAGATTATGACTGGCAGTCACGTTGGTACTTGCAGAATCGTAATGTATATGCTGAAATTTTCCATGTTGGAGCATCCAGATAAGCACCTAGATTCCGAATATGTCCGCAGCAGTAGTTAAGCCAATGGTTCGATCCGGGTTTCTCCGGGCCGGCACTCTCAATGTTAAGGGTCTTAATTCCCCCAACTAAGCGGTCCTTGGTCTCCCGAGAATTTAGGAGAGCTAACTTGGATATACTCTTCCTTCAAGAAACCAGATACACACGGGGGGCGGAACGTAAGGTCCTTTATTCCAGGGTGGGATTTGAATTTCGGGGTTTCGGGCCCCCTACGGAAAGCAAGAGTTGGGATTCTGGTGAGGAAGGGACTAAACTTAGAGGTTGAAAATGTCTGGTCAGATGTAGAGGAAAGAGCTATTGTATTGGTAGGCAGGCTGCATAATACCACTCTTACCCTTGCTTCTCTTTATGCGCCCAATACGGGACAATCCCGCTTCCTTCAGCGCATGGTCCCAAAAATTATGATTGAGGCAGCGGGCCAGATCATTCTGGGTGGGGATTTCAATATGTGGGCTGATCCCAAGCTGGATAGACAGACAGGCAATCCAGAAGCGAACAAACCACCTGATGCTGGCCTGGGATGAGGTGTCCAAAATGATGGACCTATATCGATTACAGGAAATATGCCGATATTTTCACCCCAACCACACAGGCTATACCTTCTACTACGCACCACACTCTACGTTCACAAGGATAGACTATATATACCTTACCACAGGTCTGGGAGAAGCAGCAGCTGCCTCGGAGATCACTCCGATCCCGTGGTGAGATCACAATATGGTTACCACTGATATATGTTTCTTGGCATTCCCACAAAAAAATTCAAAATGGTGCTGTAATGAGTCACTCTGGAGGGACCCTGTCTTTCGAGAACAACTAGATAAGGAGATTACTGAATATTTTACAACGAACAACGCAGGAGAGGAGGTATCCAAAAACACGGTGTGGGAGGCGGGGAAGGCAACATGGAGGGGCATCCTGATTAAAGAAGGGGCCGACAAGAAAAGAGAGAGGACCCTAATAGAAAACAGACTTCGGGGGGAGATTGCACGGTTGGATCTTACAGCCCAGGCCAATGGTGAAGGGAGAAGAGGGAGAATAGCCGAAGCGGTTCAAAAAAGGGAGGAGCTCTGGCAACTGGAAGAGGGACTAGTCATACGCAAGCTCCAATTTCTCAAACAAAAACGCTATGGAAAAAAAGGAGATGAGCTGATGCACTCCTAGCTACGGGGGCAACAAGCTGAATGATGGGTTGTGGCTATTGAAGGAAGTAGTAATTCCCAGCCAGGAGACACCCATCAATCCCCCCCCGCCCTAGAGCATCCCTGTGGCCTTTGCTGATTTTTACGAGCATCTCTACAGGTCTGAAACTACACGGGGAACGGTAGATATAGATCGTTACCTGGAGGGTATCAACCTGCCAAAACTCTCCCGAGATAAGATTGAGACGCTAGAGTCTCCTATAACCGCTGATGAGGTAGAGAGTGGTTAAGAGTTTATCAATGTGGAAAGCACCTGGGAATGATGGGTATACCGTTGCATTTTATAAGACCTTCCTCTGACCCCTCCTCCCCTTTATGGTTGAGCCATTCAATGAAATCTTACAAACGGGAACGGCATCAGATTCCTTCTCACAGGCGTTCATCTCTGTGATTCCTAAAGATTGTAAGGACCCCAAACAGTGCGGGTCATACCGGCCCATTTCCTTCCTTAATATCGACGTGAAAATCTACACATGCGTACTTGCGGCTAGGCTCGAAACCCACATGCTTTTCTTGATGCACTCCGACCAGGTCGGATTCATTCTATGGCGGCAGGGAGCAGACACAATGCGCAAGACTCTCCACCTGATACATGAGTCGAAGAAACTGTTGAACGACCCCTCACTACTATCCATCGACGCTGAGAAAGCGTTTGACAGAGTAGAGTGGGATATCCTGGACGCAGTGTTGTGTAAAGTGGGGCTTGGCTCAACATTCAGAAAAGGGGTCCGGGCCGTCTACGTGACACCCCGAGCATCGGTTATGGTAAACTCAGAATATTCTAGGTGGTTCACTTTGGGTAGAGGTACGAGACCGGGTTGTTGCCTCTCAGCAATATTGTTCGCTCTTTCCTTGGAACCCCTTGCCCAAACACTCAGAGAGGAGGTCTGAGGGTAGACGAAAGGAATACAAGTTAGCCCTCTATGCGGATGACATTCTACTCCATGTCCAGAATCCAATGTCCTCCATACCCCATGCCATACAACTGATTGAGACCTGTGGGTCACTCTCAGGTTTCAAAATCCATACTCTTTCCCCCCTATATGAACCCACCCCGGACTCTTCCAGGAAACTCTCCCAACTGGGGCTAGTGATGTGGGGAGAATCGACTCTACGCTACCTGGGGGTCAACCTAATCGAGGAACCTAGATCATATGTATAATGCTAATTTCCCCCACATTCTCGCAGCCTTCCAGGCAGACTTGGCGAAATGGCAGGCTCTCACGATTTCTTGGATGGGGTGGCTGAACGCCATCAAAATGGTATGCCTCCTACGATTTCTGTATCCAATTGAGGTGCTCCCCCTGAAAATTCCAGACGCGTTCTTCCGAGAGGTGAAGAGTGGCATACTACGTTTCCTGTGGCAGGGGAAGAAACCGAGAATCCCATATGATGTGCTCATATTGCCCAAAGAAAAAGGAGGAGTAGGCCTCCCAGATATTAAACTATACTACCAGGCTGTCCAACTACGTGTGTTGATTCCCCACTTAAGGGAAAGAATTGACCTCCAATGGGTCCACCTCGATAACTACCACTTAGTCCCTGCCACACTTTCAGAATGGCTACGGGTCCCTAGAGCTAAACTCCTGCGGAGACTCCAAGACCACCCCATACTCGGCACCAAATGGGATATATGGAGGAAAGGAGCGGACATGGCTACTGTCACAATGTGGCTGCCCCCCTTGAGCCACATATGGCCCCCGGGGATTCGTGAAGAAATTGCGAACCACCCGAGATATCAATCCTGGTTTGATGCAGGCCTCGAAAGGGTTGGACAGCTGTGGAAGGGCAGGGTTTTCATAACTATTCCAGAACTGGAAGAGGCCCTCCAGATACGTCTGATCCTGGTCTTCTTCCATTTCCAGCTTAAGGTGGTATTTTCGAGAAAAGACTGGTGAGGGAAAATACAAAGGGAACTCGAACCGTTTGAAAAGCTGCTTGATACGGTAACTGAAACTAAGGGCCTGGTCACTAACCTGTATAGGGCACTATTAGCTAACGGATTGAGATCGGTCACAAAACTCAAACACAGGTGGGAACTAGATTTTGGCAAGGAATTTGATGAACGCACATGGGCTAAGATCTGCAAGATACCCTCACAGGTATCGATTGCGGCACAATACAAATTGCACGCTATCAAATTGTTGCATAGGTGGCAGTACGACCCCCACAGGTTGTCTAAAATGTTTCAGACTACTAGCCCCCTATGTTTTGCGTTCATACGGAGAAAGGGCCAACTATTGGCACATGTGGTGGGAATGTTCCCGGGTCAAGGTGTATTGGAATGAAGTCCTGGGATGGATCAGGAAGATTGATGGAATCTCCCCAGAGGCGATACCCCTCTTTATATTGTTTGGTGTGGAAGAGAGTGACGATGGAGTGTTGAGAGCATGTAGAATTGTGGCCCCTTACTACTCGCAGCACAAGCCTGCCTGGTGATCAGGTGGAAGGAACAACAACTCCCCTCCAAGAAAGAGTGGGTTGGGGTGGCCTCAAACATATACACAATGGAAAGGATCACTGCAGCTCTCCATGAAAGAGCTGCCCAATGCGATCTGTTGTGGAATGACTTTGCGGATATGTATGTCCCTGACCCTGCAAGGAACCCAGCACAAGAGAACAAGGGTTCTGATGAAGGACAATAACACATCGTAGTAATACTCTGAAGTCGAGGTCTGGTAACCCGTGTCCTACCCTATTGCTAATATCGAAACTCTTTGAATGGATATATTTGATGGACGCATCTGAAAGGCGGCCCCTACATCTCTTGAGTACAAATGCAAGATAACGTGAATGTAAAGTGCTGATAACCTGTCTCGGAGGGTGCGGGTTGAGGGATGGGGGTAATAAGGAGTTACTTTTGTTGGTTTAGTATCCATTGGAAAAAGAAAGGAGCAACGTATGATACACGGTTGTAACCGGATACCAATGCCAAACGATGTTATATATTGTTTCTGTATAAAACCCAATAAAATGAAATGTGAAAAAAATGGGATATAAAAATTGCCAAAAGACAAACAAAGAATGTATTGAGCAACAATGTGAGCTTTTTTTGAAGTAAATCAAATAGTTTTATGTCTAATGCAGTTGTTGAGACATACATTATGCCATCTCCTTGGACAAGTAGTCCTTGGACCACCATGGTAATGGGCCACTCTCCTTATTGGGCATTGCCAGTAAGATCTTCTCCAAATCTTTGTTGCCTAGATTGGAGGAGTGGGCTCAAAGTAATTTTCTTGAAGCCAAACTGGTTTCAGGGGGTTGAGGGCTTAGTGCAGTGGACCACTGATTAACTCTCAGCACCATCATGGAGAAATACGGTAAGGCTAAGGGAGGGACATTATTTTTGGCTTTTTTATTTTTATTTGGAGAAAGCATTTAATTCGATTGTTTAAAAGATAGTGTGGCATAATTTCCATTTTATTGTGGTCCCTAATGGTTTATTAAATCGTATCCTTCTCCAGCAATTGATCTTTCATAGATTCACATGCTTAGAATATTCCCCGTCGTCGGGCTGGGAACCCTCCAGTATATTTTTTAAGACCTTTTCCATAGGGAAAAATTCTGACACTTCTGTGTCCCATCTACATCATTTTGGGCTGCGTACGCCTGACCCAATAGGACGTAGGGGTATAAATATCCCAGCCCCTGCGGCTCCCTCCAGATTTCAACCGTCTCCAAAGTAGCGGGAGCACCTCGTGTTTGTTTCTACTTCTGTACAAGGTTGAATTCTACTCTTGAAAGTGTTTTCGTTAAAATGTCAGGAAAGGCGTTGTTCCGCCTGTGCCATGTGCGGACTGAAAAAAGTCTATGAAGGAGATGGGCACATGGATTGCTTGTACTGTCTACACCCACACCACTCGGCGGACAGTTTTGAGATCTGCAAAGTTTTCTCACAGAAAACGTTAAAGTATCGGAATAGACGTCTGGTGACGTGGCTAAATGAAGGAACCTACCCTTCATCAGAGGTAGGACCGGCGCACAGCCTAGCATCCAGGCCTAAGTCATCGAAGGCAGAATCCTATCGCCGGTCAGTGCCGGCAGAGCCGCCGACGAAAAAACTGCGATCTATGGAAAAGCACCCCTCAGAGAAACACCCGTTGAAGGAATCTTTGTCAAAACATGGGCAGGATCGCCACCTAGGAAAGTCTTCTTCATCTTCCTCGAAAAAAAGAAAAGATCCTCTGAAGACCTCCTCCTCAGGAGACCATCACAGTTCTTCCTCGAGTAGAGACTCGACGAGGCGTAGATCTTCATCAAAAACGGCGGGATCGCCAAGACAAGCTGCATCACAGCCTACACCATCGTCGACTGAGACTCCATCGTTGACGAGATCGTTACCGTCGACGCAGGTAACCCCTGCAGTGGCCCTGGTGAATACGACAGCAACGATAGACGTCTCCACATTGACATCGTCGACGGTGGGCACTCCAAGGGCATGGCAACCGGAGGTGTACGATGCGGTTCTGCCAGAGGCCTTATTACAGCCGGAGGCGGCCTTCTCAATATCATCCATGGAGGAGGATCGAGAACGGATCACTGTTCCAGCAGATCTAGGATTGCAAGGGATTGGTTCGTCAACTGTTTAGGGAGGGCAAAGTGCCCCTGCTTCGTCTTTATTGAACCCTCAATCTGTACGATCCTTGCAAGTGTTGTCCACGCTACAGTCCCTTCTGAAGCAGTTGGATGCAAGGCTACCCCTCGTAGGCGCACCTTCGGGGATGCCAGTGATGCCTACCAACAACGAACCGTGTCCTTCTACGTGGTTGACGGGGAATCCACCCTCCAGTCCAGTTAGCGAGGAACCACCACGCGCATACCCGGAGGAAGGGGAGTTACACGATTCAGAGTCAGAACCTAGAGACTCTTTTTCGGATGTTTCATCATCCCCTTCGAGGGACCCTACAGGGGAGTCAGAGGCGGAGATGGAAACACCTAGAAGCCCGGCTCAACCGTCGCCGCCAAACATCAGCGTTTTTCATGCGATGATGGGCAAAGCCTGTATTGAGTTTGGTCTGACCCCTGCAGAAGAAAAGAAGGAATGCTTCTTGTTCGACCATATGGGGAAAAGGAGGAAGTCAGTCTTCTCAGTTCCCATTCTGGACCACGTCTGGCAAGAAGGCTTGAGGACCATGTGCCAACCATTTTCAGGACCAGCAATGAAGGGCAGATTAGAAAAGAAATTCTAAGCTCCAGACTCTACGCCTAAATGCTTTACTGCTCAACCTTCTTCTGAGTCGGTAGTGGCGGCGGCAGCAGCTAGAAAGGCCAGATCGAAACACAAATGTTCTACCCCTCCGGATAATGAGGCTAGGAGACGGGACGCGTTTGGCAAGAAGGTTCTATCCGTAGGAGCGACAACAGTTAAAGCAGCTAATTTGCTGGTAATAATGGCAAGGTACGACAGGGAGATGTGGCATCATTCAGCCCCTATCCTAGAACACCTTCCTGAGGAGCATAGAAAGTCGGCTATGTTACTGGTCCGTGAGGGGGAAGAGGCATGGAACCACTCGATTAATATCGCTGTGGACTTGGCGGAATCCAGGTTCAAACAAATAAGCAACGGAGTGGTTTTGAGAAGGCAAGCCTGGCTGAAATGTACCAACTTGAGACCAGAGGTCCAGTATAAGGTGCCCGATATGCCGTGTGAGGGTGACAACTGTTCGGAGAGAAAGTGGATGAGGCCTTGAAAGGTATGAAAGAAGATACGGACACGGCCAGGTCGCTAGGAGCCCTGCAAAGTGGAAGAACCTTTCCATCTTTTCGTCCCTTCCACGGAGCATCAGGGAATTCCCGCTTTACCGCATCTAAAGACCGAAACTTCAGTAGGCCATCATATTCCTCCCAGAGTTATAGGCGTGCGGTCCAGGCAACGCGAAGAGGCCGAAACTACCAGGCTTCGAGAAAAAGGAGATATTCCTCGTCAGCAAAAGACGCAGTCAAGGTCCCAACAATGACAAGTTTCAGGACATCCTGGGAGGAAGGGTGTCCCGTTGCGTCGACGAGTGGGAAAGTATAACAGATCGCTGGGTATAGGACACGATATAAACTAGGCCACTGGTTGCAATTCAAGGAAACGCTGTCACAAATTCCACCTGAATATTCGGCGCAACCTTATCTTCGCATATTACAACAAGAAGTGGAGCTTATGCTGCAAAATTCGTCCCAGTGGCCGAGGGAGGCAGGGGAGTTTATTCTTGTTACTTGTCAAGAAACCCAACGGCAAGTGGCGACCCATTCTGGACCTTTGGGCTCTCAACAAGACCCTGAAAGATCTGAAGTTCAAAATACTTAGCTTCAGGAGGTCATCCGATCCGTAAAGCCAGGACATTTTCTGGCATCGTTAGACCTTTAAAAACGCATATTTTCACATACCTATGCGTCGACGACACAAAGTTTCTGAGGTTCGTAGTCAGTCTGAGCCATTACCAGTTCAAAGTACTTCCTTTTCGGTCTAAAGTCGTCTCCCAGGACGTTCACAAAATGTTTGGCTCCAGTGGCAGCTTGGTTGCGAAGAAAAGGTCACCATGTTTACCCTTGGACGATTGGCTGATAAGGGGCTCATCTCCGACCATAACACAGGGAAGCCTAAGGGCCATCATGCAACTTCTGAAGCGCTTGGGTTTTACAATCGACTTCGAGAAATCCTCATCAACGCCCTCAAAAAACTTGGTATTTCTGGGTGCGGAATTCCAAACTCAATCATGGCTAGTGAAGCCCTCCTTGGAAAGAATTCAAAAACTAATACAAAAGGCGAAAGAATGGAAAGTGGGCACCAGGGTGTCAGTCAGAAAATACATGTCACTGCTGGGGGCCTTGGCGTCCTGTATTCCGTTGGTAAACGATTGCTGTCTCTTCATGAGGCCGGTACAGGAGTTTCTGGCAGACCGATGGTCCCAGAGTCGAGGCTTGTGGTCAGACAAGTTGAGCATCACCAACGACCTTCTGCGGGCACTTCAGTGGTGGCAGCTCTCGGACAATCTGACGAGAGGGATGCCCCTACAGGAACCGGATTTTCAAAGAACGGTGATAACGGATGCATCGCTGAACGGATGGGGAGCCCATCTAGGGTCCCTGCAAGTTCAAGGTCAATGGTCCACGACAGAGTCTACTCTTCACATCAACGTGCTGGAGTTAAGAGCGGTGTGTTGGGCTCTGAAATCCTTTCTACTGCACATAAGAGCATCGGTCGTCAGAATACTAACGGACAATACAACAACGATGTTCTATCTCAGGAAACAAGGTGGGAACGTTCCAGGGCGCTCTCGAGCGAAGCTAAAAAAATATGGCATTGGGCCCTCGAACAGAATATGAGCATAATGGCTTACCATCTTCCAGGGGTAAAGAATATACAAGCAGACTCGCTCAGCAGGGAAATGAATCCACTGCATGAGTGGGAACTGGACCATCGACAACTTGCAAACATCTTCAGAAAATGGGGTCATCCATCCCTGGATCTGTTTGCAACCCGAGAGAACAAGAAGTGCACACATTGCGCGAGCAGGTGGCCACAACCCGGATCAATGGGGGAGGCGTTCTCCCGTGGACGAACAGGTTCGCTTACGCGTTCCCTCTGTTACCGCTCATTCGGCGGACACTCCAGTGGATTCACAAGTACCCATGTCGGGTAATTGTAGTGGCTCCTTACTAGGCGAGAAAGTCGTAGTTCTCAGACCTTCTCCAGCTATCTATGGCAGAACCAGTGAAGTTCCAGAAGATTCCGAACCTTCTATCTCAGGACAAAGGAGCAGTTTGGCATTACAATCCAGACTCCCTCAACCTGACGGCCTTCTCTGAGTTTGGGGACCTGAACATTCCCTCGGAGTGATGTCGAATCTTGCAGGCGGCACAAGCTCCGTCCACGAACGCTTCATATGCAGGTAAATGGAAGAGGTTCTGTGTGTGGTGCAGGGCTCATCTGGGTGTAGACTCCTTGAGCGTCGGAGCAGAACAGATTCTTCCATATTTGCTACACTTGGCGGAGCAAGGATTGGCTTTTTCCTCCATTAAAGTTCATTTGGCGGCCATCTCAAGATTTACTCGGAAAAGACATTCAACGCCGCTGTTCAGCGATCGACTGGTAAAATATTTCCTGAAAGGCTTGTTTCGGACTTTTCCTATAGCCAAAAAGTTTCCACCTAACTGGAGTCTCAATCTGGTACTGTCAGCGCTAATCAGGGCTCCTTTCGAGCCAATGTCATCGTCGTCGTTGAAGTTTTTGTCATGGAAAATGGCCTTTTTAGTAGTCATTACATCAGCAAGAAGGCTTTCGGAGTTACAGGCATTGGTCATTGATCCACCATACCTGCGGTTCTACAAAGACAAAGTAGTATTGGCAACCAATCCTCACTTCATTCCTAAAGTCCTGACCACATTCCACAAACATTCTTCTATGGTTCTACCGACGTTCTTTGCAGCAGCCTCTTCTGTGGCAGAAAAAACTCTCCACACGTTGGATGTAAAAAGAGCTTTGAAGTTCTATCTCAGTCGTACTCAAGGTTTTAGATGTTCGAGGCAGCTGTTTGTAGTTTATGGGCCTTCGGTGAAGGGAAAGCAGATCTCTAAGCAAGGACTGGCCCGCTGGGTGTCGTCGACTATTGCTTTTTGTCACTCTAAAGCAGGAAAGCCTCTGGAAAGACACCCAAAAGCTCATTCAACAAGATCCTCCTAGTCGCCAGCGGCGTTATGGTCGGGAATTCCATTGGTGGACATCTGTCAAGCGGCATCTTGGTCGGTGCCGCACACATTTACTCGCCATTATTGCCTAGAGCAACAGCATGTAGCAGATATGCAGATGGGACTAGCAGTCCTTCGGCATCTGTTTCAGTAAGGTAAGCCCCACAAAGGGGTGTATGCTCTTGTCAATAGGCCATATGTTTAGTTATTGTCAATGTACCGTGATGGGGATATTTTGGTATACCTAACTGCATGTGTGGCTGGATAGTCTTGGTTTTGCATTGCACACCTCCAAGTTTAGGGGTACTGCTGTATAATCTATTCTAAGCATGTGAATCCATGAAAGCTCCAATGCTGGAGAAGGGAGTAGTTTCTTACCTGTAACTTCATTTCTCCAGCGTTTGTATTTTCATGGATTCACATGCACCCGCCGGCCTCTGTTACGCTCACCTGGTTCCCACAGGGGCGTCGATCGGACCTGGACAGCTGCGGTCTCCACCAAATATATATATTTTGGTGAGACAAGTAGCTCAAAGTTGGTGAAAGGGGTAGCCGACGCGAGTTTCAACCGAAGTCTTTATCAAGGCATAGATCATTAGGCAGCAAACTCGTGGTTGAGCTGGCGTTAGGAGGCCCAGGTTAGGGTTCCCGGTGTGGGCTCATTAGCCTGGTCTGTGGCCGGAGTCGGCGATTCGAGCTCGGATATTCAGGAAGCGGCTGCTTCCTGAATATCCGAGCTCGAATCGCCGAAATATATATATATATATATATATATATATATATATATATATATATATATATATATATATATATATATATATATATATATATATATATATATTTCTTGTTGGCACCAAAATGCGTATCAATCTGTTGTTTTGCTAACAATAAACGCACAAAATCACCTAAATGCATGACCAAAGGACTGGACTCTTACTAGACTACACAAATGTCTCTAATTGGGCTAGCAGACCAAGCCAGCGCCCACAACTAACAAAGGTTTGTCATCCCACCAAGCATCAATTCAACTGGGAACCTAGGAGTTGGTCCCCCCCAGACAAACCACGTGCTAGACGGCAGGCCTAACCACTACCACCAACAAGAAGTGCGCAGAGGACCAAGTGTCCCGACACCCAAGACTCCACATCCCTTTGAAACCCTACTCCCAACTATGATATACAGATATTGCGGCATCTCTCTGATAGTCAATACGGGGAATTGTACATTGTTTTGCCCTACCATTAAAGAAAGGCAGGGATGTCAGTTGGCCCCTATTATTCCTCTCAGATGTTGATTCTAGTACTTCTTTTAATCCACCCTCTATGAAGGGTACATTGTATAGCATGCTTCTTTATGCCAAAGACACAGCTATTTTGAACTTTAACACTGGCAGGTCTCCAACAGGGCCTGCTAAACAGAAATTACTATTTTTGGTAATATAGTTTTGAAATTAAATATGATAAAAATAAAAATGAGGGTATTTGAGAAAAGGGTGAAAATGTGTAGCTAGTTTTTAAATGAATGTAGAAATGAAGTGGCAGTCTCATTTTTATTTGAGCCTACTCTTTTCAAAGAGCGGTGGTTGGGTCAGTCATTTTAAGAAGACAGCTGAAAGGGCATCATTAAGGATTAAAGGGCTTTTTTTCTTTATTTCGCGTTTGAGGCATTCTGATTGGACAAGCGCCTGGAGGCATACAAGACAAAGGTCTGCTCTGAGTTTTATGGCAATGAAATCTATGGTGCTTTAAACTGTCATGACCTGGAGGGGTTGCAAAATAAATTCCTGTGCCAAATAGCAGGTCTCCCTGCAGATGCACCTGGTAGCACCTTTTATGAGCTGAATTGGGGGTGTTCAGTTTGAAGGTGCCGGGCCACTTTGATTTTTAACTTATTTGTATAAACGCACATCTGCTATTTTCTGCTAATTGTAAAGTGAATTTTAGTGCAAGTGGGATTGCAGCTTCCCCTGGTAAAGAAAAAAACTTGTGGTATGGGGAACGGGGTTTGTAAGGCACTGTCTATTTGGCTAGGGGGGTGAGATGTAACTAAATTTGGCACATTAAGTCAACTCAAAATAGTTCTTAAAGCAAGAGCTTGTCCGATGGGTAGTGAGGCAGATGTCCAAATTATATATAGGCTGCCCTCTTCAGCTTTTACGTGCAGACTTGGTACACATCTAATATGGCAAGAAGAAATCTGTGAAATAAGATCCCCAGAATGCTGGAAGCCGATGCTAATGGTACGTTTAAATGTACCCACCCCTCATTAAATGTAGGTGTGCAGGAGGAAGCACAAAGTGTACCTGCAAAATGGAAGTCGGTGCAGATTTGGTTAATGTTCTGTTCATTTGTTTCTCTGTTTTGCATAGAGTGGACATGCATGGGAGCTATGTTTTATATAATTTAATTGTGATGATCAGGATTTTATATATAGCTTGTTTGAATATGTTGAAGCAGCGTTTTTTATTTTTGGCATGTTCTATGAATTTTATGAAATATGATGCATGTTTTTAAATGTTGACTTAATGGAGAAATGCGATTTAAATAAATATTGAGTAATACTGGTAATTGTGTTGTAGTCTTTCAAGATCACTTCACTAGTGTACCACCTAAGAAGAATTTGTTTGGCTTGTAATGGAAAATGGTGCATTTTAAAGCTCCCGAGGCCTGTTATGTTGGTGAAAAAGTGGTTTGGAATACAAATAATATATATCCCAAGGATTTGCAGCCTCTTTTCTCTGGCCAGAAGGGATTTTAACAAAATGTAGTGTCAATAATTGGTCAAAACCTTGGGCGTTTGATGACCACTTCAGAGGGGAGTGTGACGGTGTTAATTAGGTATTTGGATTAATTCATTGGCTTGCTCATTTACATTTATGAACCGTACATTTATTGGATTTGAATATAGCGCAAATTAATTATGAAATATATGGCATGACATTTACCTTATCTGTATCCACATGCCAAATGGGCTGAGTATCAAACGATGACCATTTTATCACAAGGACAAATGTATATTGTTGACACTAAAATTAATATTTCCAATAAATATAATTCATGTTCTCATGAAACACAAACCTCACTTGTACAAAAAGCAGTGCATGCAAATTATTTATAAAAGATTAGTTGGGTATGCATGCCACTTATTTGTCCCTTCTGCTCCTACTAGCTGATAAAGGAGCAGAATATGACAATTATTTTCCAGGACACCAACATGGTTCAATTATTTTGCTCATTAATACACTTGTCAGCTCGGCAATGTATATGAAGATGACAGAGTTTTAACAATGACACTGCTATAATAAATAAGGACATTTACTGAATAATAATGTGCATGGTGGCAACAAACTAAAATCTTGCGTATATACAATTAGTACCCGGCGACGGGTCACATGTTTTCTAAACCCGAACGCCATTGGCTCCCGTGTGGGCGTTAACCGACTGGGAATCCCTCACCTGCAGCGCCGTTCTCCATGTACCGTCCCTGGCTGGGGGAGTGTGTGGCAGCCACTCAGCCAATGAGGAGGATCAGAACGTGGGAATTACCAGAGGTAATGCCGCCATCTTCCCCTCCAACCCCCACCTGGGACACGAGGGAAGTGTTGTCTGCCTCCCTCCTCTCCCCCAACCCCCATAATCCACAGAACAACCTCCCTGCCCCCCCATCCCAACTTACCTTCTTTCCTGTCCATTTCGGCAGAGGATGCGCTGGGCACACTTCTGTCCCCAGCGCGTCCGCTTCCCGATCCGCGACCGGCCGTCATGGAAAGGTAGAAAGGACTACACTTAGTCCCTTCTATCCTTTCCATGGCAGTCAATTTTTTTGTTTACATTTTTCCCTTTTTTATGAATGGCCACCGTGGAGAGGGAGAAGGGCAATACGTGTATGTAGTCCCTTCTCCCTTTCCATGGTGGCCATTTTGTTTACCTTTTTACGCTTATTTTCAATGGCCACCGTGGAAAGGGAAAACTAACTTTTTCCCTTGCCCGTCTACCATTTTGTGAAATTTGTTTGTTTTTTTTATAATTTTTATTTTTTTCCAAAACGCAAGAGTGTTTCTGAACAGAAAAAAAAATGCTTTTAGTACCCCGGTCTTACGGTCTGGGTACTAATAGCAATAAGCCCTTTTGCAGCCCTTTCGCAGGGTGGGCATTACCATTTCAGGTAATGCCCGGCACCTTCGTTAAGGCCCGAGCGAACTATGGGCCCGGGGCTTTACCTGAAGTGGTAATGCCCCCCTGCTTGGGTTTCATTGCTTAAATAAGTCAACTGGAACAACAGCAGGCTCCTTGGCCAACATTCTTGCACAGTCCAAGACTCTGTCCTGGCAATACTGCGACGAGGTCTCATTCCTTCAGCACCCCCTTCTAGGACTCCACACCATTACCCAGAGCAACTGGCGAGCAACAACTTAGGGTGCCGCGAGCAACATTTTGCTCCCGAACTACACATTGGGGATCACTGTGTTAGGCCATTTATGTAGTGCTCATTTAACAGAATCACTTGTTGCTGATCCCTATTTTGACAACCAAGGAAAATGGGAACAATTGGGTAGAGTGACTTTGGCAGGATCACACATTGGTCAAGTAGGTACGCCGGGCTCTGAGCCAAGGTTTTCTTGTTGCTCTCTTTGCAGTTGTTTTCCTTCAAGCTACATGTGTGCTTGCATGGCATAGATATTTTTGCAATAACATATTGATATATTTTGTTTTTGGTTTTTTTAAGCCAAAACAATTGCGTAGGAAGTACAGCTAGGAGGCAGATTGGATGCGAGGAGGGGACACACAGCTTGTGGGTGTTTGGTTATTCAATCACCCATTGGCTGCCCACGGCCCTGCTACTTCCTATGATCCTTTCCACTCACTGTCCAACCGTCCCGATACCCCCAAAACACATCCTCTTGGATCTCTTTGAGCAAGATTTATCAAGCAGTAAGATCAAACTTTGTGCTTCAAGTTCCTACTATTGTTAATTTAAAGTGGCTTAACTGCACTTTTGGTGTAATACAAATGTCTTAACGAAAGGTTCGTTTAGCTACTTGATTCATAAGCAGTTTTGTTTTTAAACGATAAAACAAGTACCATAATGCAAATTGATAATTTGCACTGTTAGCATCTCACATGTAACATGGGCCAATATGAGCCGTTTGTAATCTTCTGTCTGGGTTATTCATATGACCGTCACCTGATTTTAGTCATGGCTTGATGCAACAATTCATCTTGTTATGCATAATGTGCGTACAAGCAACAGATGGCATACCTTTTTAATGCGAATGGAACCAACTAATAATCTACATTCGGCAAGAGACAGCATATTTTAAATATACCTCAATCACAGGTCGGCGTCAAATATATAGTGGCAGACCGTGTTGACCAGAGGACCTCGCTCACAGTCGGCTCTAAATATTATGTAGTCAAAGACAGTTAGTTTATTTACCAGACCGAGGGAACATCCATAGCGAAGATTCTAAAGAACTACTGTCTTTAATTGGATTTTTCGTTTCGTTTTTTTATTAAATTGCAAGCAGGAACATTCAGTAAAGTGGGGTTACAACATGTGTGAGCTCTTCTTTGAATATACGAAGCCCCTTTGGCGGGTATTGTAAAATCAGTGATGTCAAACTATTTTTAAAAAAACGGATAAAGTACTCCATTGGCAATTTGTTTATTCGAGTTAGAGACCCTAGGTCAGGGCTATACAAACTTTGGCTCTCCTGATGATGTTTTGAGCTACAATTTGCATCAGCGCAGCCAGGATAGTGGGTGGTGCGGGATCATGGGAGTTGTATGCAAAGGCATAGGTTGCAGACGCCTGCCTTAGGTGAACTTGGAGATGAGACCCCTAAAGCCAAAACTGGTTCTGTGACTTCCAGCATGAGAGGTGGTCCTACACTTTGGCATCCAGTTGTCACACTGTGCCTTGTGCTCGTATCGGGAGATGGCATTCCTGCCCCGGAATACAATCTTCAGTATTAAAAAAAAAAAAATATCCTGAGGCAAAGTTAATAGTCTTGTGGATGAAAAGGCTTGACCATAAGAGGCAATAAATAGGTTAATTGTATAATCTCATTGGTGCAATGTCTAAACCTAAAATCTAACCAAAGGGCACACATTTCCTATGCTTCTGGGGAAAAGCAACTTCTTGTGGGAGTGGTTTTTCTTGCCAATTGCAACTCTTCACTCATTTCCTTCCTCCTTTAATTTGACAGGAAGGAGTTGTTGTGCTCAATGTTCCCCATTTCATCTGCCCACCACCCTACAAACAAAGGCTGATTGGCCCTTGAGCGCCATGAATGTGTCTGGGCACTTTCTGGGAGTTAATTCTCTCTGGTAGAAAGGTGCTGCTTGCCAAGAGCGTTGCCATCCTCCCTTCTTCTTTTCAGAGGGTCCATTAGGATTGTGAGTTCCTAAAGTTGGAAGCTCCCACAATGAGTTTCATCAGCCAACTTCCACACCTTAGCACCAGCTGAAAAAAGGTTAACTTTTTTAAAATGCCATAACACCTGCTCAGTAAAAATCCCATTAAAAAAAAAAAAAAACTGTTCAACAGACGTTGTACAGTTTGATTCTAAAAATGATTCGAACTTTGGTGCCATTCTGATTGTCACCATTAGTGATTTGAATCCCAGGTCTGTTCTAGTTATTGCAGTCTGGTTGCATCTTTAAGGACCATAGCTGGATCACTTTGTGCAACCTTTCACCGCACAGCACCTCTGTCCTCCATTTTATGACCAAAATTTTCTACTTTTAATTTCCACTGGTTAACTCAAAAACAACCACCACCATAATATTTTTAAGACATAAAGTGCCTGCTTGGTTCATCACACAAAACACTTAATATTCACAATTGTACCCCATCCATAACTGCCCAAAATGTAAACTGTGGCTGACTAACCCATTTGGCTTGATGCAAAGTATGCTAATCTTACAGTGTGAGGTTAGAATCAGAAGGCTACCTTATACAAGTGGGGCACATGCTGACTATGGCTGATGAGCAACAATTGGGTAGAGTGTCTGGGGAGTAGGATATTGGGTAATGAGATGGGTGGGGTAGTTAATGGAGGACAGTAATGGTTGTACCCCCTACCTACACCATGTTTACCTGATCAGTCGCTGCTGGTTGATGGCTGCAGGCTTCCCTAGCGAACATGGACAAACGCGGCTTGGAGCTGCTTCTTCAGGAGCTGCCCTTCACCTTTGGGCCCTTAGCCGAAGGGGCAGTACAGGCAGGGGCTGCCCTGGAAGGGCCTCTGAAAAACAGCTGTTCCAGTCAGAGGTGCGGCACTGACTAATGATAATCAAATGGGCAAAGAGACACCGGTTTCAGCCAATTGCAAGAGGTACGGTGGGGAGAGTTAAAAAAAAAAAACAGAATCAAAGGACTGCACCAGAGGCTGCATACCTTAGATGCAGACCAGCTCAGAAAATGTGGTGGGAGTCAACAAAAACACAAACTAAATCACAAGCTAGGCAGAACACGATTGCAAAAAACACTCAAATCCCTCCACAAAGGCACCTAAAACAGGCCAAAAATTGATTTAAATCAATGTGAAACTACTCGCGGAGCATCAGTCAGCCCCCAAGACTGCTTTTCAAGTGGTCTCCATGTAGGATGCAGCTGCATTAGTGTGTTGAACAGGCATCCTAAATAACTACATTTAACGACTGTATTCACTCTGCAAGTGTCTGCCACTCATTGACATTAGCAGGGCAAAAGATAGACATTTAACAAGTTTTATAAATGATCGGGTTATAGATGTATATTAATGTCCACTGAGGTCCTTGCAATGCCCGTAATAAAGATTGTGGTTTTTTTTTTTGACAATTGACCTGAGCCACAAGATAACGTAGAGCAATTTTTTTAACACTAGTTTTGTCAGGCAATTACGAACCCTCAACTTAGTCTCCTGTTTTGCCACTGTTTTTTCCTCTGAATTTTCCGTCTCTATATTGGGCGTGGTTAGGAACCGTAACTTCACGGTCTAGCAGTGACTTTACCATTAGCCTCTAGGAACCTTGCCATCAAGGTCCATCAGCCAACCATTCTACTTATCATCACGTTTGTGTTCAGTCTCTCTGAACCTTTCTCCATGAGCCCTGGGAACATTGCTTTCAGGTTCCTGCATGCAGTGCTTTAAATTCGTATTTTCGTCTAAACTCGTGCCCTGCAAGTTGTGGGTTTCATGTGAATATTTCACGCCCTTAAGTGTAGTGGCTGTAATTATCAACGCTCCAATGTGTTTTTTCATTTCGTCCTTGTTGCCCTTTTTTTATGGGGAGACTGCCCCACCCCACACATCGTTTTCTAACTCTCTGGCCCGGCCCAACAACTCCTCGTGCAGCGCCTCCATCGATACAGTTTCTGATCCAAACTAGATTTGTCAATGCAAAATATATTGCCATTATATTACGGCCACAATAAAATTGCCTGTCGCCAAGTGCCAACAGGCAGCGTTTCTCTTTTCAGTTACTTTCTTAATGGAGTCTGGAAAAGACTCTGGTAAGTTATGTCCCGCTCCCGGGTCACCAGAGTGGGACACAGTTACTCAGATCACCAGTTTAGGTATAAAGCTGCGAGCACGCAGCGGAGCGGACCAGAACTGGAACATGCAGTATCTGGCTCACCAGACTGCACCCCAGTGCTGGAGGCACCCAGCCGACATGCTGGGGCACCCAGCAAACATCTCAGGAAGGACTGGGGGGCACCCGGTCAGCCCGTAAGCAGACAGGCTTTGCCATGGCCTGGGGGCCCCAAGGCCGACACATGACACAGCGACGAAGTTGACCAGCAGGGGCACCGGCACCTTCCTGCAGAGTTGCCTGGCAGCGACTCTACTACCATTGGGCGGGGGGGGGGGACAGACATCATGGACAGCGTTGCCCAGCAAGGGCAGTGTCCAGGGGAAGGGTCCTGCAGCAGCAGGCCCTCCGCCTGCTACACAGCACCTCCACAGCGCAGCTGCAATAACAGACAAAGCAGGCAGGGCTCCCTAGTATCGACTCTCAAGCCAGAACTGGCTAGTCCCTTTTTGTTGTGTAGCTCACATCGTCATTGACACCTGACCTCAGCACGAGCCCTGGGAGATACCATGGTCCCAGGAGGGGTGACACACCACGTTGGTTTTCAGTTGCAGCATGCAGCAGTTTTCCTTTCAGTTTACTTTCTCAATGGACTCTGAGAACCTATTCTGGTTAGTTCTAACATTCTCTCCTTTGATTCACTTTTGTTCATTGTGCTTTACTGGGTCCAGTCCTTGATGTCTACCTTCTGGTTGGTGGGCTTCCTCCACTGTTCTCCTCTAGATGCTAGCAGATTTCCTCAAATCTCTCACTTGGTTCCTCTCTCCTCACTTCATTTTGCCCTCAGTTGGTCATGGCATAAAATCCTCATCCAGGAACTTCTTTAGCGGCTCTGCTTCATCCCAGTGTCTGGCATTTCTTCTTCACGTCTCACTCTTGACCTTTATCAGAGGCGCTCCACTCTCCTGATATCTGGCTGTTCTCTCTGCTGCTTTTGACCTCCGTGTCTAACATCTACCAACTTTCCTTTACTTCGTCTGCCTTCCTGGACTTTCCATGGGCACTACTTCTACCCGATTCACTCCAGTTCTGTCAAGGTTCCATGCTTTCCTCCATATTCTTGTTCACTACCTTCTCATTAAAGTCCTCTCACTGGCATCTGTGGCCCTGCAGCTGGAGTCACATGGCTGAAAATTCGCCAGAACACAATCCGCTAGACCTACATGGTCCACTCACTTTCTCCTCCTCTCTACACCAAGATTTAGATTGCAAAGAGCAGGGGGCTGCCACTTCCCTGTAGTGGCGGCTAAGCATTGGAATGCAATACTGCTCTCTCTAAGAGCAGAACTGTCAAATAAAAATAGCAGAAATATCCAATAAATAAATGTCTCTAAACTTGGCTCTTTTCTCAAGACCTTTAATCGCCTCCAATCTGCTTGCATGACTGCTTATACGACCACACAATGTAACTAAGTTCCGTTCCAAGAATGCTTCTTGTATGTGCTGTTAAGTGTCGCTATCTGTAAACACTGTAACCAGCGACTGGATGTCCTCTGGCTTGGTGCGCTCTACAAATGCCAACATAAATAAAAATAAATAGGCATCGTAATAAAGACATATTCAGTCAATGTCTTGGACCGCACTTCACCACAAGAGCAATTGGCATTCTCGTAAACCACCCTTTCACTTTCACTCTGAACTGCACCATGTCTTTGTAGTTTTGACAGAATTTATGACAAAATGAGTGTTTGGCTTTTGACTCGCCCATTGGTTGTCTGTGACTAGTGCCACCAATTACCTGCTCCTCCTGCCCTAAACACCCCGTGGGATCTCTTGAAGCTAGCTCTGTTGCACAGCAACATCAAACTGCCCTAATATCTGACATTTTTATTTGTAATCTGGCTTCTGAAAAGCATTGGCTTAAATGCATCTAAACCGGCTTCTGGTTTAATAATAATTAAAGTTCTCCTTCTATAACTTGATTTATAAACATTGTCTTCTCACAACTAGTTTAAATTACAAAAGTCTCTACATTTACATTTAATGGGACACACTGCTTGCTACATACAGTTTAATGATGAAGTATTGACGATGCATTGACTGCTGTGAGAGCCCCATGTTCTCTTCTAGCACATACGTTTTATTTTCCATAGGGCAGTGCAATTTGTTCATCCCAATTAACTGCATCATTCCGTTTTGCATCCCTAGAAAACGATTTAGGTTCCCATATAATTTCTACCTTTTTCGTTCGGAATTCATTGTTTTGTGTTTGATAAAATGTATATCCAGAGTTCAACCGAGGACCGATGCAGCAACGAAAGAACATCGATCTTAACTACTTCTGAAATGTTCACCATCCACACTTGTTTTATCAGAGCCTGTAGCTGTTGGCGAAATGTGTGCGTTTGCTGTATACATGTAGATTTGTTTAAGGTGTAGTGCTTGTTTAGGGGGAGACACGTGTATGGAGCTCATTGTTTCATTTCCCTTTTACTAAGTTCTAAATGTGTATGTGCGTCGTCTTATTTTGCCACAAGGCAAACCCACATCATTTTGTCGAGTAAATAAAGTGGCCATTAAAGTTGAAAATTGCCCAACCCTGAGCTAATTCTGGCTTTTCATTAACTAGCTCTTTGTATTTTAGGACTTGTTGTCCTCATGAGTAGTTTGTACCGACAGTGGGTTAATGCTGATTATACAGCGATATCTGTGCACCCGAAGGTCACAGCTTTGATTGCGTCACAAGGATGCAAGAGGTGATTTTGGAGAATTGGATTTTCTACAATTATAGTGGCACATGCACTTGGCTACTTAAAAATCCCAGTCTTTTGGAGATCAGCAGTAGGTTCAAGTACCTGGATGTTTGGCTTTATTTTGCTACCTTTTGATGCTTTGTGTCCTCATTTCTGTTCCTTCCGCTGAATTCCTGTTGAAAATAGCAGAGGCACCACCACCAGATTTGACTCCTCTAAAATCCTTAATTGACATTTGAGAGACTGCCATAATGTGCTCTGGCACTCTTCCTTTGCCAGCTGTTGCCATCGTATTGCCATCTAGTACAATGCATGCACAAAAGTCAAGACTGTTGGCATAGTTGTTGCTGTTTTTGACCTGTTGGTCAGAATTCTTGCAGCACTAAGCAAAGGAGCCCCAGTGTCAATGGCTTCACTGAGATGCAGACAGTGAATCATGAAGAAACTGCTGTTGCGCTCTGCACTTATGTAGATGCTTGTGCAACTGTAAGTTTTGAAGTGAACGGTCGAATGTTGCTTTTTAAGAGCCGATTTACTTTCTACGTTGCTTGATACATTGGCGTTGTGCCCTTTTCTACTGCTTTGCGATGTGATTAATACATATAACACTGCTCCCAATCTGTAGCAATGAGCTGCTAAGTGATGCACAGACTGTTACTTTGGACTGCTTCATCTTAACAGCACAAGAATTTTGTTTTAAGAAACTCCAGCCACCTCCGTGCCCTCTATTCCACCCCCCCCACTGCCCCCATCCCCACATGCAAACATCATACAAGCATTAGTCTTGATGCAGGTCTGAAACTGTCTCAGCCAATGTAGACTTGGAACAAGATATTGGTTAAGTTAAGCTGCAATGTACCGCAAGCCTGATTAATAAAAAACACCCAAAATAGTATATGATTTCTGGTAATGGATGAAGCACACAACGCAACAATGCTGCTCAGCTCCCACAAGTGATTTTCACAACGGTGCACTTTGGTATTGAAATTAAAGCATAGCGTGATGGGTGTTACAATAACATAAGGGGGTTCTTGCTTGTGGCAAGTAGTACTTATGCTATTGGCCTAATTTTATATTCAGAGCTAATGTATTCTTGAGATGGAAATAGAAGAAATACACAATTTATAGATTTAGGGTGTGGTGGGGGATTCAATGCAATGCATCCTTGTGAACCCGCGTGCAGACCAAAGACGACTATTGGCTTGTGTTTTGATGAGAAAATGGAAAAACCTCAGTACTGGCAAATACTCTGTTTCCTTGTGATCTTTGGTAAGGACAACGTTCTACACTCTTGGATCGATGGGAAGAAAGAAAAGCAATGGCAGGTGAATTGTATTCCAGCACAGCCACGTGGTTGTGGTCCAGGTTTCTTGCTGAGGCAGGTTGTATAATTTTAATCTACCCCAGCTCCCTTCTTAGACTTTAACTTAAAATGGCCACAGTACACGTTAGCCATCCCTGCAACCTTTCTGCAAACTGGAAATCTCTAATTTTTGAGCTTGTAGATATCTACTTACCAGCAGTACATCCTAGGCATGTGGTTCATATCCAAATCATTTATTTTCTGTTGAATATAAGCCTGGGTTGGGTGACTGGGCTGGGTTGGCCTGCATGTTTTGGGCCAGATGCAAGGCGAAGAGTGCATAACCAGAATAATGAACATAACCAGTGCTTCAGATAGGATTTTGGAGGGAGAGTATTTTACTCCCAAATTTTTGAATTGGAGAGTAAATCCAATTTCAAGAGTAAAAATGAGTTTCCTACTTCGCAAGAGTAAAAAGTACAGTTATCAACCCCCAACCATCCACATAGTCCGACTTTGTATCTCACCAACCACTCCCTTAACCTCACTACCCACACTTGGCAGCAATATCTCTACGCTACCTCCAAGGCTGCCGTTGCAAACGCGTTTTCAAATTTATTTAACTCTTCCACATTGCAAAAATTCAACAATGCCAATTTGAGGCATTTTTCTATTGGGATAGGAAGAGCTCTGGTAATATAAGTAACTACCTGCCCTAACATTCCCACATTTTGGTACAGGTCCATAATGTATGGCAGAATGACCCTTTTTTCACTGTGCACTGGAGACAAAGTGGATCAGTGGTACAACCCATCCTATCTAGCGCCTCCCAAGAGTAATTCATTCTGCCCACCATTTTTAATTTGACTAGTTTGAATCGGCTCCTGACGTGACTTCCCCAACAGACCTTACCGGTTACTTCCATTCCTCCTCCTAGGTGTTCCAGATTGTCCATCAGTTTTGATAAAGGATGGGGAGTAAAGCTTTCAATTGCATGGTACAACCTTGATATGGACGGATAAAAAAAATCTTTCTGACAATAGGTTTGCCTCTAGGAGGCAACAGCCTGGTGTATACTTATTATCTACACATTGCAGCCTTGGGCCTGACATATGCGTAGTGTTCTCTGTCCTTCAAGTGATACCTGTCCTGTAGATCCTTAAAGAGCACCATCCGCCCTTTGGGAAAGTATATCATTTACATTTGTTTCTATTGGTTCAGGTCTACCTGGAAGGAAATACCCCCCAGTTTTATTAACCTCTGGCAAATCCTGGTTCTGTCAGATTGGGGCGGTGTGACCTTCCCCTTCTAGCCCATGGCTATCGTAACCGTGTGCCTGGGTGTATCGCTCTGTTGGTAACCTGCAGGAGGTCAGATTTCTGGGACGGAAGGCATTTACCCCCCGCCCCCTCATCAAATCTACAACTGTGGATGAGCGGTGGATTGTCCGTCAAATAGCCATTCGTTCACTAGCCGGTATGCCCAGTAGCATCTACGTAAATCCATAAGTCATACTCCTCCTTCCTATAACTATCTAGATAGCGTCTTGGAGCTCCCTCTGTTAAGACCACCTTCCTCATCAACTCCTCCATTTGTTCAAATATTAACACTGGGATGATGTTCAGGCTCTACAGGAGTCTGGTAAGAGAAAAGTTCTGAAAATGATTGGCTCGACCTAACATTGAGGTTGGAACTTTCATCAGGAGGAGAGCATTCTCTTTAAGTATGCTCAAAAGCAGATACAAATTCTGCTCCAAAAAGCTGTCATCCTTCAAATATATTTGGATCCCCTGGTATTTAAAGAAAAAAAATAAAATCAATTTCCACTTTAAAGGGGCAGTGATCCGGTATCGCTTCTTCCACGTTTTACTGATAGGCGTATGGATTTATCCCATCTGATTTTATGTCCACTATATTTACCAAACTATTCTATCATGCTTTTTACTCTAGGTCTGGAAATCTTCGGCTTGCCCAGAAATATTAACAGTTCATCTGTGTGCAATGATATGCGAGTCGACCATCAAAATCCCTTGAAGATGGTGTCCAATTGTGCCCTTTTTGATTTGTATTCAAACCTGTAGCTACACAGCCTAATGTCTACTGGTAAAGGTGTTGACCTTTAATTTTCCCACTTGTGTGCTCTTTTGATACTTCTTCAAAGAGGACTACTACAGGGCAAAATAAAAATGCATTCAAGAAAGTACATACCAGCCCAAAACATGGAGAGAGAGCACATGTTTTCAGATGTTAGCAAGGCAGTGTGTACTTAAGGCAGAGGAGTGCAAATTGGAAACCAGGACAAAGGGAGTGGCAGACAAGATGATTAAAAAGGGGTGCAAGACGTAATAGTGTGACAAACGCCTGCAGAAATGTCAAAGGTAAAAAAAAAAAAACAACATGGTGGAGCGCTAAATGATGGAGTGCAATCGAACAAAATGGTACATTATCAATGCAGGAGAGGGGGCAGAGAGGGTGTGATAGAAAAGGAGTGTGAAGAAAATAAATCCACATCCGGATTCAGGGACCATTCTACTCATGAACCTTAACTGGCTGCATATGGCTCTTTTTTTTAGACCCCACCACTTGGAGGATACAGCAGACCAGGAACAACTAGATAGATCCACTTGTATATATCAACCTTCAGAAGGTAGCAGGGATGGAAAGGGCAAAATCTGGACCTTGTGCTGCACTAGGGATAGGAAACAACAAACTAGACAGCCGAAGTTAGTGGTTAGGATTCCAAAGTCAACGTCCATGAGAAATCAGCCACGGAAATAGTCCTGAAAGGATCGCTAATGCTTGAATACAACTTGAGCAGTATTTACTGGAAGAAAATGTAAATCTGAGATCAGACTGGAGCTTGAACCATCTACTGAACCAAAGATTCCAGAAATTGGATATTGGCACTAGCAAATAAAAGCTAAACACAAGCCGGAGATGGCATGGTCCTAAGTAAAGAGGATTAATGACCCAGGGTAAGGGTGAATGAAAAGGAAAAGTTATTCCTGGGGAAAAATGTGTTTCAGAGAGCACTTTTTTGCAGCGCCTGAAGATCTAGGTTAGCCAAGAGGACCACGAAGCGCTTCATAATCTCGGTTTTATTTTACTGAAGTGTTTTCTGAACAACCAAAAGTCCTATATATTCCAAAGTCATAAGAGACTAGTACACACATACATTGAAAAGCCTATAATTGAAGTGAGCAACGTTATTTTACTCGTTGGACAGTTTTGTTGAAAATAAAAAATGAGGCAAAGGTTTGTTCAACTTTTAATATTAGGCGTTGTCTGGGTATTCATTCTCTGGATGACAGACACACCTGACAAGGGCGCAGCCAATTCACTTGGCTAGATGCAGTCATAGAGATAATGAGAGGTTAAAAGAACATGTGAGGTAATGAGGAAGCGAGATCAAGGTGAGACGCAAGCAAACCTAGGGAGTGCCCCAGCAGGCAAAAGTTTCAGGAAATGTAATGGCAACCCAGGGTATGAATGCATGCATGGTTTATTAGTCACATTGACGCCGTAGATTTTTATTTTGGGGTGGTAACGGGGGTCATCCAATGCACTTCTGCTGTGCCAGTTTCTCATGGTGGCATGCAGCGCCTTCATATTTGGCAACGCTTTGTGCTTGATCCAAAGGCTAAACTATGACCCACTCCTACCAGCAAGTATTTCTTCAAGCTTGTTTAGAGTCCCAAAAATGGGATAGCTTCCCAGCAGCCCCATGCCTGAGCCACTTGCATCCCTTCAGAGTCTACTGAATTTCCCTTCTTGTTCTCTGGCTCAAATTAGCCTCCGAGAAATAGCCCTCATTACACTAGCAGCACACCTCTTGCCTCTAGTCATGATCTCGGCTAGTGTGTGAAATAATGCCTTCAGCAGACATGTAGCTTTTCTTACTCCCCTTGATTTGAACTCTGCTTTTGTTAAGCTTGCAGCTTTCTCTCACTCTCCCATTGTACCACTCGCTCCTTCCTTGCTCTTCCGGCTTCCAAGCTGGTAGGCCAGGCTTTTTTATAGCCTGCAGCTCAGAGCCTTTTTATATTCCCCACCACCCTTCCCTTATTGCCCTGATTATCCTTTCCATCTACTGATTTTGGGGCACTTCCTGTCTCCTTTATTTTTGGCCCCTTGCTGGGACCCCTTCCCTGCTAGTCTCGTGCCTGGCCCTGCTTCTTTTTTCCCGTGCATTGCTCCAGGTGTTTTTTATTCCCCTTGCTGGCCACCCAGCTGCACAGGAAAAACAACATATTGTTTGATGATGTGAGGAGTGCTATCCTATATGGCACCGTCTGTGTATTGCAGAAGGAGACCCAGTCCTTCCTCCTTGCTTGATTATGAATAAAAGGGTACAATGCATGTATTCCTGATTATTAGGGTTTAGGAGGTGTGCAGGAATCCTTAGGGAACATCCATATGTAGGGTATCTCCATATGTAGGGTATCTTGAGTAGCATTTCACCTGCTATGTGGGTATCCACCCTCAATACTCCCACACAGAGCTCCTGGTCTTCCTAAGGTAATCCTTTTGCATCGGTGTGCTTCAGTCCGTTTTATTGTAAAATCCAGTCAGTTACAAGTAAAACCGAAAACCACCTGAAATTTGGTATGCTAAGCAACCATAGCTTGAGCCACCACTGTGCATTGCTAAAACAAACACCAAGTACATGAAAGGTGACATCTCAAATGTTGATGATATCACTGATAACATCACATATGTGGGCCACTTGTTTTTGTTCACTGACATGGCTAGGCTGTTTTTTATTTTTACTGACAATGAGAATTTTAAACATTGAAAAGGACACACGCACGCACGCACACACTCTCGCACACACGCACGCACACACTCTCGCACACACACACACTCTGGCACACACACACACTCTCGCACACACACTCTCGCACACACACTCTCGCACACACACTCTCGCACACACTCTCTCGCACACTCTCTCGCACACTCTATTTTCCGTAGACTTTCATTTGACCTCATAGTGCACATACATGGGGTAGTAAGCAGGCCTCAAACACAATTTGTGCACATGAAATTCAACGCTGATGTTATTGTAATTTTTTGGTGCTGTTGTCTTTCTTCCTCACTTCAGTTTCCCTGTATGTGGCTCTACTTAGTATGCATTCTGGGTTTTTATATGTATTTCTTTGTACGAACACAAGTATATCATAAGTTTGAAATTGTTAGCTATTTAATCCTTGTTTAACATTACGCAAAACTTTGAAGGTAGCATTTATTATTTTACTATCGGAAATTACCAGATGAAAAATATTGTACTTTTTTTGCACATGCTGCAGCCATTGCCTGTGTATGTATGATTAGGGTCCTGTATTAACAGCACTCAAATTTGTTTCCTTTAGATGAGAACATTCTTTAATACATTAAGTAGTTTATGATAGATCTTCTGTTCCTGATCACCCGTGACATCTTGTTACCAACATCCCCCTGTAGGGACGGTTCATGAACATTATTTTAATATGCAATGTTATCTGTGATGTCATCTTTCAAATACTGGGTGTTTGTCTTAGCAGTGCACGGTGGTGTTGTGAGTTATGTTTATTTAGCTTTCCATAAATGGTAAATTTCTGGGGATTTTTGGTTTTACTTGTAACCATAACGTCACTTCAACCAAGTTTTATTTCAGTGAATTTCATAGGTTTTTACAAGTGCACCCATAATTTGCTACAACTTACTAATATCATACTTACCCCAATATAGCAATATTTCTTTCCCAATTTATAAAGTTTCACCTTAAAACTCTGCAAATTTCCAACTGCTAGCATCATTTTTAACACTCCTATACACTTTTTGCAACTTTTTCCATAGTTTTTGTGTTCGGCGACATTCACAAATGTCTGTTTTTGCTGACTTTTCGGACATTTCACGGGACCACACGCTCGAGCGCTGCATGATGACGTGTTTGCGAACTCGTCTGCACTTTGCAAACGGGTCTGTGCTTCGCAAACGGTTCGGATCTCCATTTTCAGCTCAACTAGGAACTTTGAAGCTCAAATATCACCCTTGCACAGTCCCTATACCTATTCTTACTTATCCATTAACAATCCAGCAAACGGCACATACTTGGAAGAATCTTAGGGAGACTGCTATTTATCTTAGAAAAGGGCATCAGCTATTGCCATACTTCCTCCCCAGGAGCTGCCACCACCACCAGCTGTAGGACCTAAACAAAGAAAGAAGCGCAATACTTAAAAAAAACAATCAAGAAGACCAGGAAGGTGAGGTAGAAGTGCCTACGGCTAGCACCCAGAGATAATCATTGGTGTGGCAGTTCTTTACCACTGTTGCAAATGTACCAAAGGTTAAAGCTAGCAAAGTGAAATGCACAACATTGTTATCAGTCGCAGACAACCGGGGCAGTACTCCTACAGGACCACTTCAATGCACCGCCACACCAAATCCAACCAGCGCAATGCTCTCAGAAAGGCTGTTCCTTTCTTAGGAAGTAGTAGGCTGTCTTCCTCTACTTCATCTTCCTTAAACAATGCTGTAACCACACAGCCTACTTCTTTGGGACACAAAATTCCACCAGCTACCTTAAAAGCAATAAGAGGCTGTTGATCCATATCTTTCGAAAACAGTACTCTGTGTATATACTGCAACACAACACTCTGCAGGGGGGAGCAATTTCAAAGTGCTTTTGAAACTGTAATCAAGGAGCATGAGAAACACTGCTCTCTAGCATAGATTTAACACGTGCAACATTTCCCCTGTCCACCTGCCCCTCCATATGTGTGGTTGGTGCGCCATTCCCTCATTTCCCTCCCCACCTTACTTTCTGGCCTCCTGCAAACCAAAATAACAGCATAATAAAACATAAATAAAGGTTCCTTTTAGGAACCACCTTTCACAGTTAAAAAATAGAATTAAAAAAATAAGCTTATAGACTCCATCTACTCTACATTTGTCAGTAAAGTAGTTGGATTCAATGAGATTCTCCAACATTCCGATTAGCATTTCCTAATATGTTAATGGAAATAATGGACAGTTGTATCCTAAAGAAAAAGAAAAAAAGCAGACCCATTTTTTGTCCAAAATTCTTCTCTAGTATACAATAATCATAATCCATTGCCGTTCGGAACTATCAGGTCTCTGCATTCCCCTGTCTAGCGCATGCCTTATTAGAAAACCCAGATAGCACATTCACAGTATCACACAATACAGCCCATTTACTCTTTTTACTGTTATGTTTTAACACTCCCTCATTGCCTGCTTTAAACCATTCACACATATATGCACCAATCACTTTAAAAAACTCTACATATAGCCTATCAACATATTAAATGTCCACCCACCAACTGCCACTTAACAATGTTCTACAAATCTTTTGTATCTACATTTCCTATACTTATTCCCAAAAATAAAAAATAGTGATCCTAGAAATGCACATAGGTATTGTGCAGTGACACAAGTGCATACATAAAAGAGGCAGTACAGCTGGACAAGTGCTCATGGGAGCCCAGGAGGGAAGTGCCAAAGGATCCCAAGGTGTGAAGCCCCTAGCTAACTGCTGGGGCACAGGAGACTCAAGGGAGGGATACATCTTCACTGCAACATCCCATTTTTTTGTTTTATTTGATTATTTTCTGTTTTTTTTTTTTAAACAAGTTTTATTCCCTCACCCCGCCATTTAAATCTACAACTTGGGCCATGCTCATGCTCCAATAAGTAAATCAAAGTAGGCATTTGCCCTTGCCAAGGGCTAGGCCCATTGTCCATGCACCAAACTTGTATCACTTTATTTTGTGCCGCTCCCCACTGCAGAAAAGGTATAATCAATATTTTGCGTTTCCACACTTCCCAAAAAAAATAAAATGCAGCACAGAATTGCAAAAACATCCTTTCGGGTCCTTGCTGATGCTCCTTGCGCAAGTTTGCTACAATCTCGTCCAGCACTCTGTAGCCGCAAGCAGAATTTTCTTTACCATTTCAACCTAGAGTTTCAGCCATGCCCCAAAAAGTAAGGCATTTGTCCTTGCTGATTGCCAGGCCCATTGTCCATGCACCAAACGTATATTATAGTTTTTTGTGCCTACATTTGCACAGTAAAAAATCAATTTGCAAAACCATGCTTTCAGGTCCTTGCTGATGCTCCTCGCGCAGGTTTGTTGTCATTTAGTACAGCACTTCAGGGTGTAGCCGCAAGCAACATTTCTTCCCATTCAAACCTAGGATTCGGCCATGGTCCATATCCCAATAATCCAATCGGAGTACACGATTATCAAGTAATTGCAGGGCAGTAGAATAGGTAGATCACTCCGCTTCATCTAGTACTTTAAACAGATTTCTCTGCTGCTGGTGATGGCGTTCTTTTTTGAAGGTGCCCTTCCTGGTTCAAGCGTTAGTTTCAAATGGAGTGAGCCCTGTTCACCTCAGCACTGGGTTATTCAATAAGTAACTGTTGTCGTAATGAAGCAGTCTTCCAAACCATTCTTGATGCTATATTTATTGTTAGAACTCAGCTGACATATAATTCGACTCTCTAAAGTCTTTCCCAAGGCATGTGGTCCAGTCATTGCTGCAAGGTTGTGCAGATGAGTCCAGCAGCCAATCGCAATATCTTCTCCCACTATGGTCACAAATAATCATGGCTAATGATTTCAAGGGGTGGCCTGGTGACAATGTAGGCACCTGGTTCAGCATGCTTGGTAATTATCTGCTGATTAGCATTGTCTCGGGAGTGTATACAGTGATGGTCATGGCGAGCTGTTCATGCAATCCTGTGCAGCACTTCGGGCAGTAGCCATGGACAGAATTTTAGCCATGGGCAGAATTTATTTTCCCATTCAAACCTATCCCGATTTTGACAAAACTTCACCACATAGGCAGTCCCTGGTGGCCATGCCCACTTTAACCCCATTGGCAGTGCCTCGTGGTCATGGCCAGTAGCCATATTGTCTGAGTCATGGTCTTTGGCCATGACTCCGACATCTGGCCGCTGCCTATGGCCACCGGCTATAACTCTGTCACCAATGGAATATCACTATTTTTTTTACCTAAATTATGACCCGTTTCCAAAAATAAAACGCACACATTTGCAAAACCATGCTTTCAATTCCTTGCCAATACTCCATGCACAGCTTACCTGCAAATCCATCAATTCTTTTGAAAAGTGTCAAAATGTATGTTGATAAAATAGCCGTATAACTCTGCTCCCATTTGAAAAAATCCATTCAGACTTTGCAGAAACATTCAAGGTTGGGTCGATATGAAATCTTCTGTGCGCATTCGTCAAATGCCAATAAAGTTATAACCCATCTACAAATGTTGACCCCCTCCTCTAATTTTGCCCCCTCTTCACAAAATCCCACCAGACGTTGCAAAAACATTCAAATCTGGGTCTTAAATATTTTTGCAAACTTTTGTGCAGTTTTGTGAAACGGCACCAAATTGTTAAGCCTTTCAAATATTTTGGGACCCCTTTTTAATTTTGTTCCCTCTTGGCAAAACTGCACCAAACCTTGAACCATTCAGGGTCAGGTCTAGAATGATATTGCAAAATGTCATGCAGTTTCAGTGAGTGCTGCCAAAGTTATACGCTATTCAAAAACTGCTTTTCACCAACCCTGTAATGCAAAAATATGTATGGATGTCCCCGAACATCTGAGATGTTTGTGAACATTACAGGGATGTCCAAAACTCTCTACAAACTTCAAAGGTGGAACAACAGCCTTTTTTTGGCTTTTTATGGCCATATCCCATCCCAGCCTCATCACCTCACTGTTTGTTTCATTAGTTTGACAAGTGTAATGTTGTATTTTTCAATATGTTTTTACTGTGATGTTAGCGGACAACGGGTGGTGTCAGCGAATCCAACATTGCGGGCGTTTCCCCAAAAATGACTCACCTCACGCTTTTCACCATTCAATCCTCGTGCCCGTCCGATGTTCACGGACATCATGTTGCCCCCTGGACCAATCGGGGGCCCATCTGCGGACCGAACAGGGAAGTGAGTCCGCTGACCAAACCCAGATATCACCAATTTGTTTTGGGCTGTTTTAAAACAAACTCCTGGACGGATTTATACCAAATTTACAAAAGTACGCTTTCGGGACCAAGCCGCCGCTCCTGGCGGAAATTTTGTGAAAATCTGTCCAGCGTGCTGGGCTTTAGGCACAAACAAGCACATGAGGTTTTTTTTCCACTACGTATATGGGAAAAACCATAGGGTACCCCACCTACAACTTTGCCTCCCCCCGCCACCATGCAGAATCGATCTGACGGGCCATATACATTTTATTAAAAGTTTTGTGAGGATTCGTCCAGGGGATGCGAAGATATAAGCCGCCAAAAAAGTGCTCTTCCTATGGGTTGGGCAACTTAACCACCTCTCTCACTCAACTTTTCAGTGGTGATTATTTGCATCTTTGCTCTTTTGCTTTTTTTTTTGCCCACATAGTTTTCACTCTGTTGTTTGCTATTGTCCTCTTTTGCTCCCTCAAATGCCTATTTGTTCTTTCTCATTGCCTTTTAGATTTGCGCACCTGTTTGTTTTTTGTCATACTCCTTTTTGTTTCTCTAACTTTTTACTTTTGTATTTGCTTTCTCTTGTTCATCTGTTATGTTCCTTCGTTAATTTTTTATTGAACTCTAGCTCCTTTATCCATTTTCGCTTCTCCTTCTCAACTTGCCTTTTCTGGTTGCTTTAGGGGACCATACCTGGTACATTTCTGGTGTTTTTGGTATTCATATTTTGTGCTGCAATTTTAATGTCCACTCACGTAAAGTTTAATCCTGTGAATTTGTAGGTTTTTTTTAATGGTGGGTTAACCTTAACTTTTTTTTGTCTTCATTTGAATTTTGTTTTTAATGATGTTGCTGTGTTCAAGTTCTCCAGCATGGGGTCTGGCATGGATTCACATGCTCATGAATATTCCCCGTCGTCAGGCTGGGAATCCTCGGTAAAGAAAAAAACCAGTATCAGTTTCGTTTCTGATCTGTCTTTCGTAGTAGTAACCAATCACTGGTCTCTGCGTCATACTGACCACAGCCAATGACTGCCCTCTACCTAAGCACCGCCTCTGGCAACCATCTTCAGATTTTTACCGCACGTTCATGTGTTGGGATCCTCGTGCTATTGCTCTCGAGCGTTAGTGCTATTTTTTCACGTTTTTTCTCAAAAACTTAGTTTTTTCGGTCAAAAGAGCCTCAAGCTCCACCTACTCTCCATCCGATCAACGGGGACCCGTGTCGGATTCGTCTGCGCCCCTCAAGGGTGAAGATTTCGTCGAGCTACGCTTTTAGAGGATTCCAGAAGTTTCTCAGGCCCGGACATGGCCCAGGAGAAGGGAAGCTCGACGCCCGGAAAGCTGTTCAGGATCTGCCCTGGATGCCAGCTGCAGAACGTCTTTAAGGAGGACGAACACTCCTTTTGTCTCTACTGCTTACATGAGGACAAGACGCACGTGGAGAAGGACTGTGCGTTTTGCGGCAATATGTCGGAGCGGACCATGAAGGACCGCCATCAACGTCTCGCCAACTGGCTGGAAGGGAAGAGCCCGTCGGGCGAGAAGAAGAGGAAGAAATCCGAGCGGTCTTCTAAGACCTTTGAGGACGCCCCGGCGACGGGGGTCCAACACAAGGCCAAGCACCGCGAGTCCGCTGGCACCGGGAGCGCCGAACGGTCGGGCTCTACGGGCGCCAGGCAGGGCGCACCCTCCCCGGCACCTTCAGCCACGAGCCAACGCTCTGGGTCGGGTAGGAGGAAGGGCGAGCACCCGGCGAAGCTCCTGGAGAGGCCCCGGTCGAGCTCGAAGGCCCCATCGGAGGGGGAGCGAGGCAGTGTCCCCCCTCAAGGATAAGGCGGTGAGCGCACCTAAGGTGGTGAAGGCCTTAATCCATCCGGCCAAGCCCTCTATCGATACTGTCGCGGCGCCCCTGGCTCAGCCTGTAGAGGCTACACCAGTGGTGGCGACCTCGGGGCTCAGAGTCTCCCTGCCACCTCGGAGGGAGTCCTCTTTTGTGCCCATCGATAGGACCCCCGTGAAATCCCCGGCGGGGAAGAAAAAGGGGGGGCAGGGCGTCGTCGTAGATTCGGCCTCAACCTCGGAGGAGGAGCTGATTGAGGTCTTAAGCCACGGCCTTGGCGTGGAAGAAGACCGGCCCGTCGGGATGGATCCCGATGCAGGTGACGACGACATCATCGAGGGTGCCGACGGGGCCCCTGATCGCCCGTCGGATTCCCCTCTGCCAGCGCCGCAAGACAACTCGGCGGCCATTTTGTTGGCTATACAGTCCTTATGTTCAGAGATAAGGACGAGACTACCGTTGCCGACGGAGGAACCTCTCCCGTCGGGGGATCCGGGACCTTCTGGTGCTCCCCCGCCCAAGAAAAGAAGGATTCACCCTCCACCTCCTTTTCAGCCGTCGCGCCCCGTCCAGCCCTCCTCCCCGTCCACCCGAGGGGATGATACGGGGACTGACACGGCAGCGACGCGTACGGACGACGAGGTATACGACGAGGATCTACCGTCGTCACCTCCCACCAGGGCTTCTCCACCCGACGAGATTGGATCGTTCCACTCCATGATCGCCAGGGCATCCGAGCTTTTCCAACTCTGCCCTGAGGAGAAGAAAAAGGAAGGATTCCTTTATCAACGGCGCGAGGCCAAGAGGAAGACGGTCCTCGCGGTGCCTCTACTGGACGACATTTGGGATGAGGGCCTCGCCCTCCTCAAGAACCCTTCCACGACGCCAGCTAGAAGGAACCGGTACGAGAAGAAGTACCGGGTCCCGGACGCGGCCCCCCTGTGCCTCCGGGCGCAGCCTACCCCGGACTCCGTCGTCTCCGCGGCGGCCAGGAAGAAAGCGGGGGGGGGGGGTGCGGCCTCCACATCGACTTCCCCACCGGACGGCGAGGGAAAGAAATTGGACGCTATGGGACGCAGGGTCATCTCGTCTGCAGCGACGACGATTAAAGCGGCCAACGCCTTGGCTATCGTGGCCCGCTACGACAGGGAGCTATGGTACAAACTGGCTCCCCTGCTGGACTTCCTCCCGGACGACAAGAGGGCGGATGCCCTGGAGATCCTACAGGAAGGTGAGGTGGCGTCGGACCACGCCATCACTATTGCGACGGACATCGCCGACACTGGGTTTCGCCAGTTGGGCAACGGCGTGTGCCTGAGGCGGCGTGGATGGCTCAAGGCTACGGACTTCCGTCAAGACGTACAGACCAGAGTCCTAGACATGCCGTTCGATGGGAACAACCTGTTTGGGAAAACAGTGGACGATTCCCTTCAGGCCATTAAAGCAGACACTGAGACGGCCCGGGCCCTTGGGGTTCTGCAGCAACGACGGACGCCCTTTCGGAGCAGCGGAGGCAAGGGCGCCTCCAAAGGTTCCGGCGGCGGTTTCTCCACCTACCGTCAAGCGGCCCGCTCGTCGTCTCAGGAGGCCTACAGAGGACGAGGCAAGTCTGGCGGACCCCGCCGTCGTCGCCAAGGAGGTCAAGGCGGCAAAGCCTCGTCGAAACAGGATTGAACCGGCCGTGGGGTCGGGCCCCCACCGAAGCACCCCGGTGGGAGGCCGGCTGGCGAGCTTCGTCAGCGTGTGGGAGTCCATCTCCACCGACCGTTGGGTGCTGGATGCCTTAGCCCGGGGCCACGCGCTCGAGTTTCAAAGAAGGTGCCCGCGCGTCCCCCCCCGTGGCCAGGAAAGTGCTTCACGTCCCTCAGCTTCTCCTGGAGGTAAAGGCGATGCTCAGGAAGGGTGCCATCGAACTCGTCCCAAAGAGGCTTCGGGGCTCCGGAGTTTACTCGAGATACTTCCTCGTGAAGAAGAAGACGGGAGGATGGCGCCCCATCCTAGACCTGCGACATCTGAACAAGTTCATCAAGGCGCAGAAGTTCCGGATGGTCACCCTCCAGCACGTCCTGGGGCAGCTGGAGGAAGGAGACTTCCTGTCGTCGTTGGATTTGGAGGATGCCTACTTCCATATTCCCATCCTTAAGGGGCACCGAAAATTCCTCAGGTTTGTGGTCCAAGGGCGTCACTACCAGTTCAAAGCCCTCCCCTTCGGACTACGGTCGGCACCCAGGGTATTCACCAAGTGCCTTGCACCGGTGGCGGCGCAGCTGCGCCGCGAGGGGATCCACGTCTACCCCTACCTGGACGACTGGCTCATCCGAGCCAAGACGAGGGAGCTCGCCGTGGAGCACACGGCAAGGACCGTCCAACTTCTCACGGACCTGGGTTTCTCCGTGAACTACGCCAAGTCCCACCTGGTACCCGCGCAAAACGCACTGTTTCTGGGAGCGAAGCTCGACACAGTGTCCCTTCTGGCCTCCCCGTCGGAGGAAAGGACCAGGTCCATCCTGGGCAAGGTACAGCGGATGTTGGTTTCCGACGCGGCCAAGGTGAGGTCCATCAAGTCCCTCCTCGGAATGATGTCTTCTTGCATCTACCTCATTCCCATGTGCAGGCTCCGGATGCGCCCGTTGCAGGAGTTCCTGGACGCGCGCTGGATCCAAACGACGGGCGGCTTCGAGGAGAGGATCACACTCGACGAGAGTTTCCGCCGAGCGGTCCGGTGGTGGGGCAACCGCGCGCATCTGACGGCGGGCATGGACTTCCAGA
Organism: Ambystoma mexicanum; assembly: GCF_040938575.1. Classification (NCBI taxonomy): domain Eukaryota; kingdom Metazoa; phylum Chordata; class Amphibia; order Caudata; family Ambystomatidae; genus Ambystoma; species Ambystoma mexicanum. The sequence goes on along the minus strand of NC_090927.1, from coordinate 1,235,494,326 downwards.
CCCCAGACCACCAAGAGACAGTGACCACGGATGCCTCCCTGGAAGGGTGGGGAGCGCACACTGAAAATCTGCACGCGAGAGGCCTGTGGCTCCCGACGGAGAAGTCCCTCCATATCAACGTCCTGGAGCTCCGTGCAGTGTTCTGGGCCCTCGGGTCCTTCCTTCCTTCCGTCCCTCAAGGGCAAGGTGGTGAGGATCTTCACCGACAACACCACCACCATGTTTTACATCAGGAAACGGGGCGGAACCAGGTCCCCAGCGCTGTCCAAGGAGGCGCAGGACCTGTGGCATTGGGCCGTCGCCCAAAGGATGTTTCTGGTGCCGTTTCATCTGGCAGGGATAAAAAACACCATCGCCGACTCACTCAGCAGGGAGCTGCGCTCGTGCCACGAGTGGGAACTACGGCAGGATATAGTGGATCGCCTCTTCCGACGGTGGGGCACACCCCAGATCGACCTGTTCGCGACGGCGACGAACTCCAAGTGCCGGAGGTTCGCCAGCAGGTTTCCCCAGGCGAGGAGCATGGGCGATGCTTTCTCGTTCCCCTGGGAGGGCCTGTTCCTCTACGCGTTCCCTCCTTTGCCACTGCTAATCCGGCTGGTCAACCAGCTCAAGAGGTCACGGTGCAGGATGATCCTCGTCGCACCTGCGTGGCCGAGGCAGATATGGTTCCCGGACCTTCTGGACTTGTCAGCGTCCCTGCCAATCAAGCTGCCGGTGGACGCGGATCTACTCTCCAGGGAAGGAGGCGCCATCCTCCACCACGACCCGAAATCGCTGAACTTGCAGGCCTGGCTCCTGCAACGCTAGAGTTTGGAGGATACGACATACCGGCCGACTGCAGAGAGGTTCTTGCAAAGGCCAGGGCGTCCTCGACTCTTAAATGCTACGGACACAAATGGAAGAGGTTCTCTGTCTGGTGCCACGCACAGAAGATTAACCCTCTACGGATTACGGCTCCCCAGGTACTGCCGTACCTGCTGACGCTGGCCAAAGCTGGACTGGCACACGCGTCCATCAAGATTCATCTTGCTGCGATCTCCCGATACAACAGAACCACGGGCCGGACGTCCTTGTGGTCTCATCGTCTGGTGAAAGAGTTCATGAAGGGACTGTTCAGATCGTTCCCGCCGGTGAAGGCTCCGGCCCCGGCGTGGGAGCTCAACGTGGTGCTGACCAAGCTCATGGGACCTCCGTTCGAGCCTCTGCACTCGGCCCCGTTGAAGTTTCTGTCGTGGAAAACGGCGTTTCTTGTGGCCATCACCTCCGCACGACGGGTGGGAGAGATCCAGGCCCTTTCCTGCAAGGCCCCGTACTTGACTTTTCACGACACGAGGGTAGTGCTCAGGACGCACCCCTCCTTCATGCCCAAGGTACCGTCGGACTTCCATCTCAACGAACCCTTGGTGTTGCCTGTGTTCTTCCCGTCGCCTTCGTCGCCGGCTGAGAGGACTTTGCACTCGCTGGATGTGGCTAGAGCGCTGAAGTTCTACGTGGACCGCACAAAGTGTTTTCGGAAGACGTCACAACTCTTTGTGAACTTTGGACCTGTCAATCAGGGGAAGGCTCTCTCGAAGGCTTCCATTTCCAGATGGCTCTCCGGCTGTATCATGTACTGTCATCGGTTGGCAAACCGACCGCTGCCTGGTCGTCCGAGAGCCCATTCCACCAGAGCGATCGCAGCTACCACGGCGTTCCTTTCTGGTGTGCCCCTGCTGGACATATGCAGGGCTGCTACGTGGAGGTCGACGCACACCTTCACGAAATTCTACTGCGTCGATCGGGATTCCAGGGAGGAGTCCAGGGTCGGCCAAGCAGTGCTGCGCAACCTGTTCGCCTGAGGTGAGCCTGGTGAGGAGGTAAGATGCTTAATGTTGAGTTTGCTGTACTGCTTAATGTTGAGCCTTTGCCACCTCCCGTGGTTGTGCATGTGTGTACTGCTATGTATTCTTTATTCATGAGCATGTGAATCCATGCCAGACCCCATGCTGGAGAAGGAACAAGTTACTTACCTGTAACTGTTGTTCTCCAGCATGGGTCTGGCATGGATTCACATGCGAACCCTCCCGCCTACCCCTTTGCGGCTCTTCACTTGGTCATACTGCCACTTCACGTGCTTCCAAATCTGAAGATGGCTGCCAGAGGCGGTGCTTAGGTAGAGGGCAGTCATTGGCTGTGGTCAGTATGACGCAGAGACCAGTGATTGGTTACTACTACGAAAGACAGATCAGAAACGAAACTGATACTGGTTTTTTTCTTTACCGAGGATTCCCAGCCTGACGACGGGGAATATTCATGAGCATGTGAATCCATGCCAGACCCATGCTGGAGAACAACAGTTACAGGTAAGTAACTTGTTCCTTCCCTGCCCAGTTTAAGGAACTGACAAGGTGGAGAGCGGGTGCCACATCGAGCAAGTGGATGTTCAGCCCAGGCGTTTTATGGGGAAAATCACCTCGTCACCCCACCTTAGACCCAGTCATGTGCCAGGGTATAATTGCAGTCCTGCGTCTCATGCCAGCCTAAGGAGACTCCAGTTACCCCTACTCGCTGGTTTAGACAGGCAAGTCCATTCTGGCAACTCCAAGCCTACCCAAAACCCTGGCGAGACCCTGCAGAAGAACATTAGGATGCCCCCTCTCCAACTGACAGTCTGAAGCTGTTCCTGATCATACCCACTATTGTAACAATAGGGATGGAAGCTTCCCTTTTGACAATTACTTCTCTGCACTACGCACCAATAGTGACTGTCTACATACTGTTTCAACGTTCACATAATGTATTTTAAACAACTCCTGCCTGGGAGTTTTTGAGGTGCGCGGTTATCTCAGAAGTGCAGTTATAATTTGGCGATTCTCCAAACTCTGAAGATTTTCTTCCCAAACTGAGCACTCGGTGTTCCTAGTTTCTCAAAAGCACAATTAAACTAACTGCTCTAAAGAATTTTACAATGTGTTTCGGGCTTTGTTATCAGATGCTGGAAACACTAGAGAGCCCTTCACAACATAATTGGCAACCGGCAAAGAGCAAAAGGGGAAATATTGCAATTCAAGATGGTGAATATCCCAAATGTAGCCACGGCCCAACCTTTAGACCAAAAACGGTCCCAAGTAGGCACTAGGAGGGCAACCAATTGCAGCCCTTCCCCAAGGATGGGGGGGTGGGGGAAGGAGGAAGAGGGGGGAAGAAGGGGGCGGAGGGAGAAAAAAAAACACATAAACACCAGACACACTGTGGCAGAAGGAGAAGACCGAAGTGAATGTGAAAAGGGTAAGAACTCAAGGTATAGAAGTAACTAGTGAAATCCCAGGAGGAGGCAGTAACAAAATCAGAGTTGTAACATCAGGAAAAGAAGGCAAAGCTGAAACCGGAACAGCAGGCGGCAAGGAAATGGACCAGCGAGAGGGGAAAAGCCAAGGCTTAGCTGGCAAGAAAAGTTGGTTCTGGAGGGCTGGATTGGCTCTAGACAGGACCAGATGGTACGAGCTGAGGGTCAGTGATGTCACTAAGTTTTGAGATGGGGTTTGAGAGTAAATCGCGAGAAGCATAGGTACCCCACCTTTTAGACTTCTCTTTCCTTGCTGGCTACATCCTCTGATCTGCCTGCACACAAGGTCGTCTCATCAAGTGAATTCTGGAGAACAGGAACCCGGAAAACCTACAACTAGTTGAGCCCAAGAAGGGCTCTCTTCATCCTAGAGCTCACAACACAGGAAAGGTTTGATGGAACCCATTTTGAACTGTACAGACTAGGACACTTGCTCCTGAGGCTGGGAAGGCCATTGTACCAGCATGCCTTGAAGAGACATGGTTTCAGAGCACAAGGAACAAAACCTTGCAGAAGAGCGTACCATTCTGACCTTTTTGTTTGTTTGGGAAGATGCCATTTATTTTAGGTCATCCAATCTTATAAAAATCCCTGAAAAAAGAGGGTAAAACAGACATGGTCTTGAGCGTCCTTGATTATAGGTGGAACACTGTAGCTGTGTCCAGTTTGCACTGGTATGGCCTTGAGGATTCCACAGGCTGCTCCAGGCTAGCCATTATGGCCATGGCAAGTTGATTTTGTGCCATGGAAAGGGACATTGGCCATGTATCCCAATGACGGCATTAAAACATGCATAGAACAATTTGGGTCCTGATGTCGTTAAACTGACTGCTACTCGATGCACAAAAAAAAGAGGTTCTGTTTTGCGAACATAGTCACACCCGGACATTGGTGCCATCTGCTCCTGTAATTTCGGGAGAAATAGAGAGCCATAGTTTTTGGCCTCCCTTGTTTGCCGTTAGTCTTGCCCCAGTTTCATCTGTCTGGAACCTCTGTGTCTAGTTTGACTCTGACCTTGAATTTTCAACCCATATAATACCCGCAAGCAGCTGCTTTTTTCCAGGTACTTTTTCCAGCTAACATCTCTGAAACAGGCCCTTGACTATTTTAGTTTTCCAGCCAGATCCAAATGGTGAATGCTTTCATTTCAAGCTGCCTTGATTACTGTAACACCACTAACCTGGGCCTTATGAAGAAAACTATCTTTAAACTTCAATGTATTCAGAATGTGGCTGCTCGACTTTTTTCACTTGAATAGAGAGGCTTGTATGTGGCCAGTAGGATTGAATTCAAGACTCTATATGGTTCACAAAACTTTTCATCACGACTGACATGTTTTTATCCATGAACATCTGACTTGATCTATCCTGGGCAGACTGCCAAGATTGGCCTCTGTCAATTTGGTAATAGTGACGAATATCAAAAATAAGCTTTGAAGCCGCATATCTTTTGGTTTTCTTGTACCAAAACTATGGAATAATCTCCTCCCCTTCTTTGATCTATTCCGAGTTTCATGGAGTTTGTGACGCAGGCTGAAGAGCATGTTGTTCCCAAGATAGGGTTTCTGAGATGTCTGGATGTTGGTGTTGTCTTTAATGTGCCGATGCCTGCTCTGAGGCATGTAGCATGCTCTACAAATCTAATGCCAATACCAAAGCCCTAATGTGCCCACTGGGCCTGAGCAAGGCTCAGTGTGCAGATTCCCTGGGCCATGCCCCAGGCACCTCCTATACCACATATTTGCCCACTGCACATGGCCTGCTACACCACCTTTCATGGGGTATGCCCTTGAGCTGTGTCCATCAACCTTTCCCACCACCCACACTTTGGCCACACCCAGCTTTGAGCCTGTGGTCCTCAAGCTTGGCCATGAGAGCATTGAGCTGTGTCTGTGGGAGGATAGGGCAGTTCTGCAGGTCCATCAGCCAAAACAGTAATCTTCTGTTTTGATCTTGGTGACACATTCCACCATTTGGGGACATGGGGCTTGTTCTAATCCTGCAAGGTTGCAAAATTGGATTTTTTCTTTGTGTGCTGATTTTTCATAGCCGGCCCAGCAAATTCAGCAGGAAAATACATGGGCCACAATGGTGGCTGTCTTCCGGTGGCTGAAACCAATCGGAAGGGCTTCTTTTAAGTAGCCTTCAGATTAGGTGTTACTGAATCTGACAAAACATCCCAGTGAGTCCACAAACTGGAAAAATCACCAATGCGTGGCTTGGCCACACAACATGGCGGTCGCAACTTAGACTAGCTCCACAAGGCACGTATGAGGGCCTAGAACCAAGGCAAGCCTGGGCTGGAACCATGGTAGGCCGAAACCTGGGACCTCTGAGGCGCACGAAGAGGAGAATCCCAATCTGGGTGCTGGAGCTCATAAGGGGCACAGCCACAGTGCTGTGAGAGCGGTGCACCGACTGGGCCGGCGGAAATTGGCGAGGAAAGCCGGGGGGCACAAGTAGCTTGCTGCCGGAGGCGGGACAGCCAGGTTGGGCAAGGGAAAACCAGTGCAGGCCAGCCATCAGCCCGGCGAAGAGGTGAAGTGACTGATGTGCAGCGCTGCCTCGCAGAGGGCCTATTGGTACCACGGCAAGAGCACAGGCGGCACCACCAGGCAGACCACATCTAGAAACCACAAGCTGGGAGAGGACAACCCAAGCGTTCGTCTGAGCATTGCCATAGCAATGCGCCCATGGTGGATTCAGCATAGGATTGGGCCCCTACTCGGAGAGCCCTGCAGCAGCACCCAGGTATTGGGAGAGCGTAACGCCTCACCACTAGCACTGAACAGCACCCTCTTTGCGTTAAAACCCTTACCCCGTACTAGCACAAGTGAGGTGCAGTGTTTGCTGGAGACTCGAGGCAGCCAGCAGACTCATTGCTGTCCTTCACGGCAGGCCCATAACCTATCCACTCTTAAGCTGCGTACTAAGCAAAATTACACAGCAACACGCATGAGTGCCCCTGGGGGTGGAAGCACCAGGGATTCAGTGACCCAGTTAGCTACTGCCCAGAGTCCGGCCCCAAACAGATGGCTCTACTGAAGCCCAGAAATCAAAAGCTCTGTAGAAAAAGAATTAATGAAAACGTCTTGCTCCGAGGAGTAGATCGTTTGCCTCTTCACCGACTGGGAGGACCGGGCGCGGTCGCACCAGACTCAACAAAGAAAACCCACAATCAACACTCACAGGTTAGTGGAGAAATCATCCCCTGATCAACTCCGTAAGCCCTTCTCGATGACCATCGGCTCAAAACCTCCCAGCACGGCTAGAGCACTGCAGGGGTCAGAAGACTGCGCAATGGCTAAGGAAACCGAAGGGGCAACATTGCAGACATTGCAGCACTGATCACATCCGGCGATCAATGAAACAAGAACATACAGAAACAGCCCAGGGTCATGGGCACGGACCTACCAACCAACTAACTAATATAGATGCCTCTGCATCGAAAGGAGATTTGCTGAATTCTCTTGGACCTGGAAATCACCGCTAGTATCTCCTAACTGACCCAAAAAATCTTTCCCCAGGACAATTTTATGCTAGCAGTGGAAAAAGGGTGACATGGAAGATGCCGCCTGTGAATACCCGCACGACTTAGCGTAATTAACAGGATGGAAACTCTGGAAGCCCAAAATGATCCGCTGCACATTAATAGGAAGACAACGAAAATCGCATGAGAAGAATTAATATCCGAATCAAGGAATCCCAACATGTATCGCAGACCCAGATCTTGAGAGAGATTTCACAGTGCTTTTCAAAGCAGTCCTCCCCACAGCTACAGAGGACTCGTTCATATTAGATCGCACGCACAGGACAGACATCAGCTTCATTTCAGTGAGAGAGGGGCCCAATCCGGGGCACCAAAACTAGGGCTCATTTTTATAAAACAAGAGAATCCTATAGGAGGCAAGATGCATGACCGATATAACACGAGTTGCCTAAAATCAAAGCATTCCAAGATCTTACCCCACGGACACTAGCTCGCCGGAGAAAACTGCACGGTCGCAACAAGGCTTGGTGAAAAAGGCTTAAAATACAAGTGGGGATTACCATGCTCCCTGTTTTCATACAAAGAGAAAGACTGGGCAATAGCGATGCCAAAAGAAGCAGAGGCATCAATGGATCCAAGCAATTCCAGCCTGCCTGAAGATCCAGAGATCATAAAAACAAACCCTCTCAGGTTTAGAAGACCAACACCAGTAGGTTGGAACTGGGTGGGTTAAACCAAGAGACTGTGCCAGCCCAGAATTCATTTGTATCCACCCAACTCAACAAATGCTAACTCGAATTATTGAAAGAAAGATCACTGAGGAGCCTTCGTTGGCTCACCCCTGACTGGTTAACCGACACAACTACCGGACAAACATGCTACCAAATTAAGAAATCACCTCCCCAGAGAGCTTTGCCGGAAAACCCCTAGAGCCCAGAAATTGCAAAATTTCAGTTGGTCAATGATCACTTGCAAAGTTAGGTGCCTGGAAAACAAAAAAGTTCAACGTTATTTCTCTAAATGTTATATCATTTATGTTGTTTGCGAGGTGCTGAACATCTTCAAAGACCGAAGCAGGCATGCACTAAACACCAAGGTCATGCACATTCCATCTTGTTGCTCATCGATATAGGGTCCAAGTAAATAATAACAGGAATATTTTACATGTAATGTACACAGTCTAAACTCCTCTATTAAGAGGGAAAACCTACTCTCCTCTCCCCTCCCCCACCTGCAGCAACAAGCTAATCCTTTTGCCAGAAAATCATCGGCCCTGTGTTGATGAGCATAGAATGTGCGATCAGATAATCCCTCTCCAATACTTTACATCTAGTGGCTGGAAGAATTTGGGAGTCCCCTTCTCCAACTCCCTCCCTGCCTCCCACTCAACAGGACCGGAAAAGCTCAATCACCCTGTGACTAATTGACTTCTGCCCGTCGGGTGTACAAGGATGAGTGGAGGCTAAATCACCCACTCAGCCCTCACACCTCTACAAACCAAGAGCCATCACAAACCTAAAGGTAAAATGGGTGCCATTAAGAGTTTTACCACCTTCCCCTTTTGTGGTAACCCGGACCGAGGGAAGGCTACACTCTCGAGGGGTGTGAATGTGGTTCAGTAGCAACCCAAGCAGCAAAGTACAACAGTCCAAAATAAAGGAATTTACAGTCAAGGTTCTATAAAAATATATATCTCGCGAAATAGTTTATTCGGCTCAAAATCAAAAACCAGGGCAAAAATACAAATATACACAGTGCAATATAAAAATACAGTTAACATGAGCAGGGTAAAAAATTTACAGTCCAGACTAATTATGTACAATTTACGAAAACACGATAAAACAAGCAGCAATATAAAACCTTGCATCTGGATAGGAAGAGAAGAGTTAACATTTGATATGAAACTATTTATGTTGGAGCGTCCACAATGCGTTTTCTTCTATTCCATGCCTTCCTCAGATATTCCGACAGGCCTCCGGCAACAATTGAGGGTTCGGCACGCAACAAGAACATAAGCGCCGGACGGCACTGAGTCAAATTTACTTATCTCAATAGTGGGATAATGGTTTGTGACCTGATGTCATGATAACGCGAGCAAAACAAGACACAGTGTACAAGGTCTTCTTTTACAGCCCCACAACCCAGACAAGCCAAATTCTGCTCATACGCGTGCCAATTCTTCATTGTATAAACGGCAGTAAATTAAAAAGCCCCCTGTTCAGTGCCCAGCGATACACCTGTTTTTCTCTTTGCGTCCAATAGGGCTGAATGATGTCCAGCTTCGTAAGAGGCCAGTATTGCCTATTGACTCGAGAGAGCCCAATGGATTCTCGTTTTATTAAGGTAAGCAAGCAAAAGGCCCTCTGATACATTCGGCTCCCCGTTATTGCTAAAATTGGAGCCGGACATTGTGTTAGACATTTAGCCATGGTCTTTTAAGCCCATGGGAACCTCGTATCAGGGATCTAGTCATTTTGTGTCACAGAGGCTCTCGGATTTCACCAAATCCCCAGCCAGTGAAAAATGGTGCCTCATGCCAGTAGTCGCCAATATGGGTTATACCCAGTCCTGCGTGCACAGCATAGTTTGGGGCGGAACTGGGGAGGCCCAACCATTTTTTCAGAAAATATATATATACTTAAACACACCACGTATGATAATAACAAACTAAAAAAACTACACAATACCCACCCCTGAGGAAAGAACACAGAATATGGAAAGATAACGGATGCAGATTCTGGGTAATGGAACCGGGGGAGAAAAGGCAATTAAAGACCACCATTTTCAAAAGGATATTTCTTGAGGTTGCAAAGGGGATTAAAATAACCTATCCAGTCCCTAGAGCCCATAAATGGACTAAAGGTACAGTTGGCAGTCAATAGTACCTTTTTGAAGTTTTTGGCCATCCAGCAGCAAAAAGACCACGTTCTTGGTGCTGTGCCAAGATCATGAGTGGAAAAGGCAGTACCAGAGGGTCTTGGTGGTTCAAATGTGTCGACCGGTTCTGGGAACACGGCGGCAAGCAGTTCAATGGAAAAAAAAACCCACTAGGATTCCAGCAGTCTTGGCTCTTCTGGTGCTGAGAATCCCAATGCAGGGGGTCGGGGACAAGATGGGTCCTTTTTCTTGTGCTCCCAAGCATGGAGGAGGCAGGCACACAACTGAAGGGGGTATTTCAACACTGTAGTCTTGGGTACTGCTGTGGCTGGCAGAGAGGCAGATCTTGTTAAAGCAACAGCTTCACTCCCAATAGTCCCTGCTGATGGTTGGGGGACAGAGCTTGCCTCTGCCTTTGGTCAACTGCCTTCAGCTCACAACTGGAGGTCTCTGGAAAGGACTGCTCTCCCAGCAGGGCCCAAACTAAATCTTCAAGGGTTTGAGTCCAAAAGATGATTCCAAGAAGTGGTGTAAGACCCCATCTTTTAAAGGTAAAATGGTTGGACCGAAGCTAGCCTGCTTTAGCGGATCAATCCTGTTCTAAAAAGAAGTGGAATTTGTTCTTCCAGCATCGCTCCCAAAGTCTTTTCTCTAGATGAAGTGGAGGGGACAGGAAGGGAGAGAGTGAGGCAGAGGGAAACCTGATGGTGGAACTCATTCCCCCCAACTATACAGAGCTCTCCTGTCTTCACTAACCCTACCTCTTACCTCCTCACTAGGATCAAAGGCCTTTAGAAATGCAGCACCCTGGTGTGAGGCTACTCCCTTTGAATGGGGTGTGCTCCTTTGATGCCTGGGCCCAGGACAGCAGTGGCTGTCTCTGGAGGAGGGCTTTGCCTAACTTCAAAAGGTAATAAAGGTTGGAGGCATAGCCATTCAGGTTCCGGTACTGTCACTTTGATGGCCAAAATACACATCACCTTCCACAGCTAAGCTGGCACACAGGATCTGAGACCTATGTGATATGAAATTGGATGTGGCTGCAATGATTATAAGACTGGCCATGCACCATGGCTTATTTTAGAGTTTACCCTGCCACCAGCATAGATTTGTTACAGGTGTGCATATCTCAAATGCCACCCCTGCAGTGCAGAGGAGTGGCTGTCACTGCAGCTGTCAAATGGGCACCTGTGACAATTGAACCTGATGTGTCACTGGTAGAGCAGGCACTGCAGATTAGGCTACTGATGCAGCAGGGCGCACAAGTAGACACTATGCCTTGGTATGGATTTTATGAAAGGGGAATCTGATCAGCAGTTTACCCTTTCAGAAATGGAATTACCAGAATAATTTTATTAATTAATAAAAGTAAAAAAAGGGCTTTTATACCCTTGCTACTTGTCAGTTCATCACACGTCCTATTAAACATGATGCGTGAGTTACAAATAGTCAACTGGCGAATACAACACACCGGGGAGAGAGCTGATACTGTTTACTCGTATATCCACTGAGTTCATTCACAGATCTATCTTATACTCTCCTCGCTTGCCCTTATACCTTACTTCCCAGCAACCAGGATTGAGCCCAGAATATTATCAGACCACTCCCCAGTAGTGGCCCATATATTTGTCAACACTCACACCGACCTCTACACCCCCTTGACACCTAAAAGTAGCAATACTTGGAGATCAAGTTCGTAGAGTGGAAATAGCGGACATAATTAAAGAATTCTTTGAGATAAATGTCACCCCTGACATGAGCTAGAACACGATCTGGAATGCTTTTGAAGCCACCATTAGGGGAGAGCTTGTCTCCAGAGTCACAAACTTCTCTAGGGTCAACTCATACCTTCGTACTCTGCTAGGAAGGGAAGCCCAACAACAAGAACAGACGACATACTAAGCCACAGTCTCCCTTGGAGCCCTGTGCAAATGGTGCTTGGACAGGGCCTGATTAGAGGCCAACCTCTTTGAGCGTACAACCTACTTGCTTATTGTTTCGAAGAAATGGCATTATGTGCAGTGCAATAAAGTGGGCAAATAGTTTGCCCTAAGGCTCCGAAACATTAAAACTAGGAATCGTATCGCAGGTCTGCGGGATCAGAGATGCAACGTGTTATGGGATGAGGAAGAATATACAAATGTACACATCTGATGACTGGAGGCCCTCTAAAATGCCCTAAATATCAGGAGAGGAAAAGTCCAGGCTTTTTCAACTAATAACCCCCATGAGTAGTATAACTAGCGATTCTATCCCTCCCAGAAATTGTCAGGTTGTGATGATTACCCAACATCGGTCTATAGAACTCCACTCATTGTGCCATTGACCGTTATTTAACTCCTTTCTGACTTCTAAAAGGGTGACGGACACCATAGCAGAATCCAATGCGATCTTAATTCCCAAGCCAGGGAACGCCCGCACTCGTTGCGAGTCAAATGGGCCTATAGCACTGTTAAATTGCAATGCTAAGATCTTTGGGAGCATTTAGCCAGAAGATTATCACCAATCCTCTGGCATCTAATCATAGCAGTTCAATCAGGAGTCATAGCTGAAAGCTCCATGCAATACAATATCCCTAGAGCCATACATGTGGTAGAGCTAGGCACACGGAACAAAGACTATCTCTATATTGGCATTAGATGGTTTTAATTGGGTTGACCGGAGGTTCCTACTGGAGACCAAGTCGGAAATGTTCAGGGGAGAAAAGACCGAAGGTCATTTTTCAGAAAAATAATCTTCAGTCTTTTCTCCCTCGAACATTTCCTTATCCTTGGAGCACCTGGGCATAAACCAAGGCCCAAACCACAAACGTTGACAAACTCAACTTACCCCCACTACTCTCTGAGCTAACGAGAGACTTGGATAGATGGAGCCTGTTTGAGATTTTGTGGATTGGCATAGTTCATGCTTCAAGAATGAATTTAGTGCTCGTACTCCTGTACCCATTTAGTAATTTTACGCCACCAGTACCAGCACGCTACCTGAACGAGCTGCAGTGGAAACTGTATAACTTCATATGAGCTTATAAATCGCACAGGATATGGAGGCAAGTACTATCCAGATCAGTACAAGTGGGAGGGCTGGGAATACCCAACATTAACAGGTGCCTATTGGCCGCCCAAGCAGCACACATGTTCAGATGGAGAAACCTGGAAACACTTCCCAACTGGGCAGAGATGGAACTGGCTGCAACAACAATTCCACTTGGGGATCTCCCATTCTTGCATAGGGGGCGCAGACAGTGAGGGACACTCTCCTAACCACCGCACACAAAACAAGCTAATTTATTAGCACAAGATACAGAGTAAATGGAGTATCACTCCAATAATGGGCCCTTTTACTCCGCTACTGAACAACTCAGAGTTCACCTCGGGGTTAAACGCTGGTGCATTTCACTGATTTTGGGGGGTGGCAGGGGTGGAATGTAGACGCTAGCAGACTGCTATAAAAACGGTGTACCTCACAAATGCTGCCAGTTGCAACACTGGCTCACAAACCCGAAACTGGCATGCCGCAATCGTATGGTCTCTAAGGGAGGATCCAGGTAAAGGTCGAGTCACAAAACTGGATAAGCTGTTAGATAGGGGCCGACCAGATAATCAACCACTTTACATAGAAAAATGGAATAGTGTCCTGAGGGTAGAAACCTCAAAGACGACTGTGCCAATATCTGGGCAGAGCGCAGAAAAGCTCTGTGCATAACAATCAAACAGTGTTCATATAAAATACGAGTCCTGAAATGAAATATTGATTTAGATTTTAAGACGATGGTCTTGGGCTGCGGTGTCCTACTTGAGGATCTTTCCATGGCTGAGAAGAAATTTCTGTTTAGGGGAGCTTCTATGTCCAAGAAAATGATATTGAGAGGGTGGAAATCCCGGATTTCACTTAAATCGAATGATTGGATAGATGAAATGATTTCTTTAGCGGCTATTGAAAAGGGAATGTACAGAAGAATGGGGAAATTACATCGGCATGCTAAGTTTTGGGATGTTTTCTTAGATGTGTATTAACGTAAGAGGTTTTTCTTTTTTGTTGTATATATTGATGTTCTTTGTATGTAATATGGCGTTATTATTTCAAAATTGCTGTATTCTTCTTTGATAAAAATGTAAATAATTTTTTAAAAAAATACTAAAGAGGTGGTGGTACACCCCCAAACGACTTAATGGAATAACCCTGACATGCTCACCTCTATGTTGGAGAGGTTGTCAAGCAGAAGGTACAATGGGGCATATATGGTGGACATGTCCCACTGCGCAGTTTTACTGGCAGGAGGTGCTTGCGAGAATCGGAGACATCACGAAAATGCAGCCCCAGTTAGATACTCTTGTCTTAGTATTGGCTAACAGAGACTGGGCAGCCTTCACAGCCCGAGTGGTCCCAATGTTGATCTTATTACAAAACTCCTCAATGCAGCTAGAATAACAATAGCATAAACCTAGAAAAGGCCAGACGGTCGACAACTGTCAATGTAGTGGAGGAAAGTATGGGAAATCGGCTATGGACAAAGTATTTGCATGCCGTAGCGAGAGTCATCCGAGATATTATGCGACCTGAGTGCCATTTATTTTTCACCTTAAACATGCACAAACCCTGATATTAAAACAATTTTCACTACTATAATACAACCCCATAATAATGGTGGCTGGAGAAGAGAAAGTGTAACAAAACCATTAGGATCCCTAATCTGAATGCAAGCTCCAAGGGCCTTCCACAATTTAAATACTTTTTGCTTGATGTCTTATCTTTATCGGACCTCACACTTGGTGATCTGACCTGTAGCAAGACAGTGATCAATGCATACCTGCAGCTGGACAATGTACCATGCTTATTTTAAATTGATATGAATTTTAAGAGTCCTATGATTGATAACTATTGGATAACTTCAATAAAGTTAAATTTAAAGAAATCTCACCAGCGTGTTTCTGTCCACTGGGTGTGCTTTTTTTCCAGACTAATTCAAGATCACAAATGAGACGAGATATGATTCTTGTGTACGTTTGGTTCAAATCCATCTAGTCATTTTTGCTTTTGCTTTTGCTGTAAGCAACAAATTCGTTATTGGAATTTGCATGGGAAGCAAGTTTTGGGACATATCTTACTTTTTCCCAACCCCCTGAGATGAAACTTCATGAACATTTCTAAACTCACAGTGGATGTTTGTGACTGTTTGTTCAAAAGAACACTCAAGACTGGTTGAAATGGAGTGTCTCGATCAAGTCCTATTTGTAAGGCTCTTGGCTCGGGAAAAATAGTGTCCGGATGGTGAAAGAAAGAAATACATGAGGGCTTTGTATCCAGACCCAGTGTTCAAGTTCCAATTACCTAATGTTAAAGTTTCCAACTAATTTCAGTGTTCCTTGTATAGAGTTTCAAGCACTCCTTTGTGGTTCCCGTGCTTGCTTCTTGGCCTCCTACATCCATGTCGCCACCTTACGTTCTTGAAGGTTGTTGTACAATATGCTTAATCTCTTCTAATTCAGAAGGGTGAAGGTCAAATTCCTCAGTTTACAGAATACTGGGCTGCGCAGCGTATAAATTGGGGGCCACAGTGACTATGTGGGTGAAGTATGTGTGACATATTCTGCACCCTTTACATACTATACAGTGGATAAATCAAAGTCTCTATCAACACTGGGTTGTTTCGTGGTGGCAAACAGAAATGATTTGATGGCAAATACATGAGAACTTGAAGCTAGATCCAACTCCTACACATTCCACAAGTATGGCACAATACAAACTTTGAATAGAAGGCACACCTATTTATTGCAAGTCTTTGGAGGAAAAGGGTCTTCACTTGAAAAGACATTGCTTTCCGGGAGGTCCGTTTGTCTTGTTTGCATATCTGAAGTGAACATTTGATTTGAAGAACCTAGCGTTTTGGAAGTATTTGCAGTTCAGACACTGCATTTAGAGGGTGGAGGAGGAGGAGGGGTAAGATCAACATCTTGAGCAACCCCATTTTGAAGGAAACCTCTTTATCAAGATTTGCAGTCAGTAACCTTAATGAAACGCAGCATCTCCTGAGCATATGCATTCTTTCAAGATGAGGAAGGTGTGAACCAATGTAAGAATTGAGGAGAGCCTAGTCAAGGAACATAGGCAGGGACCATTAAGATTGGCAGGACTGCTTTGGTAGAGCTGCATATGTGTTGGAGAAACTCCAACGCTAAGGTGGTATCTTTTAACATCTTGCATGGAACCAGTTGTATCCTTCCAAGACTCACGTTTGTCTGACCCCTCTGCAGGGATATGAAAAAAAAGAATTATGTGTTGGCTGCAATGTAGGTACAAGGATTCCTTTCTACACATGGTGTGGGGTTGTAAATGTACCCCCCGCCCGCTTCTGTTGTTCAGGGTTGCAAGCTTAATTGAGAGGTTGGCAGGTTTTCAGATCTCCCCACTCCCAACTCTAGAACTTACAATGTTGGGCTTTGAGCATTAGAGCAATTGTGGGAGACTTGCAACTGAAAGTAGCTAAGTGGGGGGAGGAGGCACCGTCCTTGACCTGACTGTGTCATGGCCTTCCTCATGCTTGTAAGGGCAATCTCACATCAGTATGCTTGACATACAAGACACAATTTCTTAACGAGCCACATGTTTTCAGATCTTTGAATGTTTACACACATTTTTAAATGGCATTTTACATTGCACCCATGCAGATGTGACTTTCAGTATGTGCATACGTTTGAACACCCTGTTACATTTTCTTGGTTGTACATGGTAAATTGAGCTTGTTGTGCATACGATTATGCTTCATTAGGCACATAGCAGAAATAACCCCTCCATTTAATTGCAAAGTAAAGGTTTGTGAAATTTTCGCTCGTAGCAGAGGAAACTGATAAAACAGTTGGACCTTTCAACTAGCAAGTTGCCTTGTTGTCATAGCCAACATGCATGACGTAACTGAGCAGATCAGTCTTATAGGTGCTTTAAAAACAAAATGGAGAAACGAGATCACAAGAAAGAAATTGGTGCTTTAAACCAACATTTTCTTTTTCGATGTAGGTCAGTAAGCCCAATTACGTTAGGGAAACCTTTTTAAAAGCTCAGTGCCCCGTATTGAAAACCCCTCCGCAATAAACCTAAAAGGGGTAGAGGGGCACAGATGCCGATTCACAGCTGACCAACTACAATGGCAGTGTGGGGGACTGGGGAGAGAGGGAAAAGAGGAAGCGAAGCCAGGCAGAAAGCTTTGTGGTTGTAGCAAAACCCCCACTAAGTAGATGTTTTACAATGACTACATAGAGAAAAAGGCGTGAGTTTGTGTTGCTGAATATTATAGTGGTGTATATTTTAACAATACATTTTATGGCAACAATCGCAAATACATATACATATAGTCACACACATGCAGAACAACTAAACAAGAGCAGCGTTACTAAATGCACGTAACCACTGAAGTACCTCTTTGCCTCTCACGCTGCTCCGGACCCTGTGGATTTGTATTACAGTTGCGTACTGAACGTGTGTAAACCGCCGTTATACGGCTTAATTTGCTGAGGCCCCGCCCCTGTGGGCAGCAAAGAGTTAAATTCATCAGGCTGTGCACACCAGGCAGAGTACCTGAAGTACCTCTTTGCCGTTGAGTTGCGGGGGCGTGACACTGAGGGATTTCGGGTGCTTGCGTCTCGTGCTTTCAACGTGGTATGCAATTGCGCTTTGCTAAGCATAAGCTGTTGCAGCCTCTGGCTGTTTCCCATTCGGTTCTAGGGAGAGGCATGTCGGCGTCTGGTGGGCGTACGTGTGCTCCTACCCCCTTGACATCCACTCCGGCTGCACGAGTGGCCAGGAAATCGCTGAAAGTAGACGGAAAAGTTCTTAAGAACACAGACATTTGCGCCTTCTACAAAGACATCATGGGGAGGCGCCCGGCAAACTCCAAACAAAGTGCCGGTCGACTCTCCTAAGAGCACTATCGCAACAACTTTAGAAACAAAGGCTCCCAGGGACACCAATGTGAGCGCTCAAAACGGGCGGAGATATGCAAGTTGCCCTCTCTGTAGGCATCTGTTGTGAGTAACATGAGTGAGTCTGTTTCTTCCACTGATGTAAAAATGATATCCAACAATCCTTCGTTAACTGATAGCATTATGCTAAATGCCCTCCCTTCTACTGCTAAAGTAAATATAACCAAGGAAGTAGAAGAAAGGTTTACACAGGATGTACCGGTAATTGATCCGAGGTCGAGGGGTCTGGGTTCTCTGGGCACACCTTACCTGACAATGTGTCAGCGTTCCCAGTCCTCTTCGAAACACCTGTAGTGAATTACACTAGTTCACCCATAAGTGTTTCCTTCATCCATCCTACCCCAAGGAGACCCACATCTCTGCTAAGTAAAAGGAGTATAAAACGAGCAGGATGACAAAACGAGCAGTTATTGGATGCAACATTGCAAGCCATGAACTTTGCTATACAAACACTAGGGAAATTGTTTGAGACACTTGATAATAAAATAACGAAACGGGCGGTGTTTGATCATATGCACACTTGGCAAGATACCATTGCGATGGCAATTGGTCCCAATTTACACATGGCATGCACACCGAGAAAAGAAATGACACCCATGTTATCAGTAGCTGTGCAAACCTCTGTTAGATTGCAGACAGTAGACTCAGTGCTTCCCCATATTGAGGGCATCATTGTTGAAAATTTACCAAATGTGAGAGCTCTGTCTGACACTGAACCCACGAGCATTTCTGAAGTTCATCTGGTTGCCGCTATATCTACTTCCATTAAAAAAGTGTATACCATTTTTACCCCTGGCAGTGGAAAAATAAATAAAAACACTTCCAGTGGTAAGTTATCCAAAAATCAGAGTGCACCTAAAACAGTGGCTAACTCGCGTTCCAAGCAATTTTTTTAGGGCACTTACACTTCCTTAGAAAAGCATGATTGTGGCATCACAAGTAATAAATAAAAAATATAAACAGATGCATGCTAAAACTCCTCAGTCTAACACTTTTGCTAAGTCTGCAGAGTATGCCCCCCTGGACGCATTGATAAAGGAAGTGAACCAACACAATGCGTTAAATCAACAGAAATCATGTTGGGGGGCTGGGGGGGTCCCATCAGGGCCCCCCAACATGCCCATATCTAACCTGATAGCTACGAGAAATGACAAAGCCCTTGAGGCATACAGACCTGAAATAAGAACGGCAGTTGATGCATATATGTCTGGCCATCGCCTGCTATTACCACCAACGCTAGGTGAGGTGCCCACGACAAGGACCTCCGCAGCCAGTACAGCACTCGCGCAGGATGCAAGGTCGGAGTCACATCAAAATTGCCCAAAAAAAATGAAAGATCCACAAAACCGAGTGGTTGGTACACAAATGAATACGCTGCTAGATCAACCTCTTGCAATACCCATCTCTTTACCAGTAGGGGATGTCAGAGACTCAATGAAAGGCTTTCTCAAGCCAACAGGATCTCGAGACCTGCAATCGCAGGGTTTTGATATCGCATTTGAAATGATGGGTCTTGTTGAGGTTGCTCTAAGAAAAATACAGGCTAAAACAAAAATGGATTCACCGAGAGATAATGACAGTAATAAGCAGATACCTTTAGTTTCCATCACAAAGCCAGAGGGAAAAAAAAGACCGGCAACTTACTCACTAATTTTTGCTTGTAGATCAACACCATCTAAGCAATACGACCTTAACAGAAGATCTGTCGTGGCCGTATTTTCTGAAGTTGGGCAATTGGAAGACATCAACTCTGCTGACATCGAGTATGTGGAGTTTATGAGGGACGATAATCTCAATGTTGTAAGATTGTGGTTGAACTCTCGGGTGGTGCAAAATCTCCTCTGGTCAACAAAAGCCCATCTTTATGATTTGGGTTTTGATTTAATAGCAGAGACACACTTACCAGTTCCATCCTCTGACAGCTCCCAAGTTTATCTAGCCAAACAAACGGGGAATATCTATTTGGGAGGGACATCGGGCAATGGCAAAGATCAACAAATGCCAGTGTAAATGCTCTCAGGAACAACTAACTAGATGACATGCACATGCAGAATTTGACTTCCTTTTTGAGCTGGAATACCAGAGGCTTTACGCACCTCCTCAACAATGACCCAAATCAGATCGGGACGTTTGACCTAATTCTACTGCAAGAGACCTGGCTCATAGACCCGCCAGTTTGGAATGGTTTTGATATTCATCTCAATCCTGCCTATAGACCATCTTCGGGTTTATTAACTGCCATAAAGACTCGAAAGGGATTGTCATCTGAACTATGGGCCTGCCCAAATAATCACATGCTTTTGGTGATGGTAATAGCTGAGGGAATTGGGTATGCTGTCCTTAATATATATTGGAATGCGGCTGCTATAGGTGAGAATGTGTTTTTTGAGGATATTACAACATTACCTGACTTGGTTGCCCCAGATAATTCAGTCTCTCATTTAATACCAGCTGGAGACTTGAACATCAATGCCTTGAACAATAAAAACTCATTAAGTGGGGGAAGAGCGTATAGATGGAATATGTTCACTAAATCTCGTAACCTATATATGCTAAATGGTCTCTTTAAAGAAGATATACCCCCAAGGGCAACCTGGCATAATGGTCAAATTAAATCGATCATTGATTATATTTATGTGAGTAATTCCTTGCTGCCTGTGGTCAAGAATTGTGTCATCCTTGATGCTAAGCAGAGTGATCATAATATCTTAGCAATGAAATGGTGGCATAGTCATCTAAAAAAAGGTGATAATGGTCAGCGTGAAGGGTGTTTACTTGTGAACCCTGGGCTCAACAGACTCTGATGGTCGGAGGATGCTTTACAATAATTTAATCAACAGCTGGTAAATTCGATTCGCCAAAACCCCACTGATGTGAGTAATATGGGTATTCACTATAGCATTACCATGCAACTGTTTCAGAACCCAACATTAAATATGCGTAAACATATCTGCACAGATTTGATCGTGTTGAAATTAAGGAAAGCTGTGCATCGTGATGAATTGAGACAAGATATCAGGGTCTCACTTGTTCGAAAAATCAAAACGAAGTATGTCAATTGGGGAAAAAGTCATCGTGCAAAGCTGTACCAAAATGATGGCGCTGTTATGTTGAATACCTTGGCCACAAAGAACACTGCAAAAATGTGGAATATTATCAATCATGCCACTGGGTCCTCGCAAATCGCGTTACAATCTAATGTAGTTACTGAACAATCCTGGAAACAGCACTTTTTTTTTACTTTTGTTCAGTTCTCCAAGGGTCTAAAAACTTTGACACTGCTGATTTGGACGGACATTTTCACCTTGATTTTGATTACGAAGAAATATTTTCATTAATTAAAACAGCATCCCATTCCAAAGCCGCTGTCCAGATGGTCTGTCAAATTACACCTTGAAATTGCATCCTCAATTGTGGGCTTCTATATTATACACCATATTTTCAGCAATTAATGAAGCACAAGCCCTCCCAAAAACATGGGACACACTCCATCACTTTACCAATCTTTAAGAAGGGTGATTGGCAAGCTCCTAGTAGCTATTTTCCGATCTCCCTTCTTGATGTACCAGGAATTTTTTTTGGCAGATTGCTTTTAAAGAAATTCAACTTATGGACCATGCAAGAGCAATTAAGAGATGCATATCAATCCGGCTTTGTATCTGAATTAGGGACAATACCAAACATATTATGCTTAAACTTGATTAAAATGCAATAAGCCGCCGGAGGACAGCTGCTTTATGTAGCGTTCATTGATTTTTCGGGCCGCGTTCGATTCCATTGATCGCGCATTACTCCATAAGAAACTCAAAAGGCATAATTGTCCAAACTCCCTATTAACTCTTTTGATGCTACTGCATTCGAACACAACAATGCAGGTTCGCCTAACCTTTAAGGGCATCCTCTCAGCTGCTATTGTGACCATGAGAGGATTTAAACAGGGGTGCCCGTTGGCCTCAAATGTATTTAACTTCTTCATATTGGATATTGGTGAGATTTTTACTAACATCTGTTGTGACCCCCCAAAATTGGGAAATAATAAAATCAGATATGTTCTCTATGCAGATGATTTGGTACTATTGTCCCAAACGCCTTATGGTTTACAGCAAATGTTAGACACGCTGGATCAGTATACGGTAGCTAACCATCTGAAAATAAATCCTACCAAATCACAAGTTCTAGTGTGCTATAACACTCGTAAGCGCAGGAAAAAGACTTGTGCCTGGATATTTCAGGGCAAGGCACTCGAAGTGGTGGAACAATATAAATATTTAGGTTTCACTTTCACAAATTCCATTACACCGAGTAGAGAACTGGGAGCTGCAATGCAAATTGCAAGCCCTGACTTCAGACCAAGATTCTTGCCTCTAGATTCGGCAAATTTTCATTCAAGCATATACTCTTTTTATCAAATGAAGGTAGTGCCAATACCCCTATATGGGGCTGAGGCCGGAAGTCCACGTAATCGACCATACTGGGACAAAATAAAGTCTAAATATTGGAGGCAAGTGTTACAACTCCCTAATTGTACCCTGCTTCCTATGATACGCTTCGAGTTGGGTTCACTATACCTGTATTCGCAGGTTCTGTGGAAAATGTGTGCGCTCTTGCGGAAGTGTCTGTTGGGCCTCAATACACCTAATGTACTATGCACAGTATTTGCTTTCAACTGCAACTGGATTTCCCAGTAAGTGGTGTGTACTACTGTATGACATGATGGCTGATGCTGCTGTAAGCATTGAAATGTTGGTCAATAATCCAGAACTTGCAAAAAAAAGATCTTCGAGTGTGATTGGATGAGAAACATAGCAGCGTGCCAAACATATAGGGATTTTGATGCTGCAGTATTTGGGTCGAAAAGACATAGTGATGGCTGAATATCTATTCAAATGTCCCTTGCCTCATATACGACGGCAATAAATGATGTTTCGATTCAATTTATGGCATAGCTGAGAAGTTCTACAGAGGAGAAATTTAATCAGGCCAAACCAAAATTATTGGCGATATTGTTTAAATAAACCACAAAAAGAAACTACAACACATAATTGTTGCATGCCCCGGTTTAAGTCCGCTGCGTATGAAACTATTTAAAAATGTCTTTTTATTATTCTCTGATGGGGAGGAGAGCATAATTTGGAAATTAATTACAAGCCCAAGATTGGCCGTAAAAGTTGCGATTGTGCATTTTCTGGAAGCGACTGTCCCAGATTGAGGCCGTAGAGTATCACTAAAGTCTAAAGAGACAATTTGTCACCAGGGAATTGAGAGCGTGAAATGTAGCAAGAGATCTCAATTTCTTTAAGAGAGAATGAGATAGACCAAATCTCAATTATCGTTTGCATAAAACTGTCTGATTTATTTTAATGTTTAATCACCGATGTCTAATATATATATGGTTTAGTTATTTTCTTCAGTTATGTTGATCTTTGCTCATATGATTCGTTGCGGAGCAAATGTACATTGTATACAAATAGTTTGTTCTTTTTATGTTGAAATGTTAAAGATTTGAAAAGTTGTTTTTAACAACTAACCAAATACAAAATTAAAAAATAAAAACATTTTTTTAGCAATACATTTTATGGCAACAATCGCATATACATATACATATAGTCACACACATGCAGAACAACTAAACAAGTGCAGCGTTAACAAATACACGTAACCACTGAACAAGTTAAAAAATGCCTGGGTACGAGCTCTAAAGTGCTTTTATTTATTAAAAATAACCATTGAATTGAACATCCAAGGATGGCATCATGCAGTTTCATGGCCCTTTGTCCATGCAAAGTACCTTGCTGGGACTTACTCAGGCAAACACCTAGTGAAATGAAAGGCTTTCCATTTTATTGAACATTTCTGCTTCAAACAACTGTGTGTTAAGACCCTCATCACATGATGTGGATGAAGATCAAAGCAACTTGAAAACTAGTGTTTAAACTGGTCGCCATCTTAGAATGGCCCAGAGCATGAAGGTGCCTGGTCCCAACACAATATTAAAACTAAACCAAATAAAGGACTTACCCCTGTAGGGAATGAGACCAGGAGATGGATTGCAAGTTGAACAACGTTTATATCAATAAAGTTGCACACACAGAGAATTCTGCTGCACTGAGAGCGCTGTGCCAAACATTACACAGGCAGTACATTATAAGAGCAAGAATCGTCATTGATGACATCATATTACAAATACACAATTCTACAAAATGATTGGGTTGAGTTGTCAGCACTGTATAGAAGTGTAGGCGCTGACTGCGTAGTATTGGCTGTCGCTTGGGTGTCACTCGCGCAACAGGTGGGTCCGCTGGGCTCATCACCCCAGGGTGAAGGTCAAACTTTGTTCACAAGATGTCATACTTCTAGCTAATCTAAACTACAAAACCATTGGCATGCAAAGAATAATGTTAGACATGGGGCCATTATTTAGATGGAGGAGGCTATAAAATGGGGATCAATATATGTACATTCTAACCCATGCTTTTACGGGGGCAAGGGTACCTTTTGGCCCTTGTCCCAGATGTTTTATCTTATTTATTTATCTATCAATTTGAAATGCGCAGCCCAGTACCCGAAGGCTTAAGGGCGCAGACACAAAACAGGGAACAGAACATAGAACATAGTTAAAGCAAGATGACTTCAGCAGATGGTGATAAACTGTTAAACAGTGTTTAAGAAAAAAGAAAGGTCTTTAATTTCTTCTTAAAGTCTTCTGTCGAGACAATAATTCTTCACAACCTTTATTCGTGGTTTATCCCTGGTGCCTCATGATTCAAACGAGTGGATGGATGGGTGTTGGTTTTGCAGAAAGATATATGATCACACTGGATTAGGAATATAGTGGGCAGTTGAGGGAGGACCGGCGGGGAAGGGTCATCCAGCAGTTACTTCAAAGTGGGAGAGAGGAATGTGGGAAAAGGGTCTGTGAGCTGTAACTCCTAGAGGTGGTGGGCGAAGTGGCACAGGCAGGTTTGTGGAGACGGATGGGCATGCAGGCCAGAGCTTGCTGTGGTCACACACAGGGCAGTGAGCTCAGAGGAAGAAACAAGGATACTGAGTATTTGCAATAATACACAGCCAAGCGCTTCTGTGAGAAATGGGTTTGAGCAGAGCTGCCAGCAGGAGGAGAAGGAGGGGGTTGGCTGGGCTTACTGTGCGCTGTGCTGGGCAGAAGGAGAGCTGGCTTTTTGCGTATTTGTGACAGGGCCTATGAAAAGATGGCGTTTTAGGGTAGCACAAAATGGAGTCTGAACGTCATGGCTTTGTTTACCGTCCATTGTTTAATTTACTTTAAGGTCAAATTATTAGAATCGATAAACAAAAACGTGGGGGCGCCTCCCTCCATTTGGGTAAACACAAGATCCATTTCATGTGGGAATGTCAGGGGGGGTCTGAAAAGACCTTTTCCTGCCTTTACATTACCCCCTTTCGTTACTACTAAAGTAATGGATACCTTTGATCAGTGTTTCTGCGTTCCTCTACTTTCTTTACTGCTGCATCCTATGCTGGAGTCCCTTTTTATTGGCATCCATGCACAGCATACATGTCTCAAGCTTTCACCCCTTCTAGCATATTCTTCAGGAGTGCATGTCATATAAATACAACCCCCTATCCCCAGCCAGGTCCACCCATAACTCCTGATGGGTCTGGAAGTCTTGAGGCTCATCAATGGTTGTATGTCACAGATTATCCACTATATCTCCTGTTTCATACACTGCGGTCATGTGGTATTTGGGCTCCTTATTTTCGCCTGTTTGTGCTTGTGCTTCCCTAGTATCGTGAGGCACCTTAGTCGGGTTACTGACTGTCATCATCATCATGGCACTACTAGAAATTGCTTTGGCACAGCATCAAACCCCCTACCTGTCACACACAGAAAATCAGCAGCAGGAAAACGATGATTGGAACCAGCATCTTCATTGCAGTCCAAGCCATGATGGTACCCAGTCGGACATTGCATCGAACCAGTCACTGGGCTGAACCCCCTCCTTCTCTCTTCATTCTCACCCCAAGGTCATGTACAGCAGCAATCACATGTGAAAGGGTCCCGTTGTCGGCATCTGAGGAAGGTATGAAAGTGCAACATGCGCTCCCAATTTTTCGGCAAACACTGCCTTCCATTGCTGTAAGGAGGTCCAGGAGGTAGCGGTTCTGCATCGTCATCAACCGCAATGCTCTTAGTTCCACCTTGATGACGTTGAACCCCCCTCCGCCCCCCTTCAGTGTTCTTAGCCAGTTTGATCCGCTCCTATCTCACTATCTGGAGCCAATGTGGCATTTTCTCGAGCTTGGATGCTTTGTATCAGCGATGCAAAAAATGTCTTTGCTGAGTTGAAGTTTGTATTGGTCCGGTATCTGTGCCAGCAGGTCAGATGAGTCTCAAGAGAGGTAGTTGGATGCTCTCTTTTTGTGCAATACCTGTTCTTGCAGCAGGTTTTCTGTCAGTACATTATGGATGGGGGGGTTCTTCCTTTTTTGCCGGGGGTGCCGGCGACAGCCCGGTGGGCACCCTCTCCCCCCGGACATGGCTTTCCAGGATCACCATTAAGGCAGAAGCAGCGATGCTAGAGCACAATCGCCTCTCTATGATTGCGGGAGAGTTAAATATGGCTGGTTGCCACATACCCAATAATTGTCCATCAAAGCAGCAGTTCCTTTTCGCATATCAGGAATGATAAGTGTTCTATTGCAGGGTTTGTTTGATCCCAGTGCCACCTTTCCTTCTCCACGAAAACAAAGTTCAAATGTGTCCTCATGTTGTATTTTTATTGGTTTCTCGAGAGCTGTGAGCCAAGTAAGCTTTGTGATATGTTTCGACTGTTCCTGCACAAGTGTCTTCCATCCACTTCAGTCTGTCATCTGTTTGCTCGCATAATGCTTCAGCGTTGCACATCACTGTTACATCATGCCATTTGCTTTCAGTAAATCTAGTCCCCTTAATTAAAAAAAAATGGCTCCTTAAAACATGTTGTACTTTCTCGTCGTTTCTTGCATAGCTTTTCGTCAGGAGGTTGTAATTGCAATTTTACTGTGTGTGCCTGGAAGGTACTTTGAATTCTACACAATGTGAGATGAAGGAGACACTGGGCTTCCACTATGGGGGTTTCCTGCGGCACTAAATCTTTAGGTGTTCCTGATGCATGGGGAGTCAGCGAACAGACATAAAAACTCTCATTAGTGGCCTGCTTGCCGGAGGGCTTCATATCTGAGTACCATTTGTTAGATTGTTCTGGGAGACGGGGGTCTTCAATTGCATCTAATCCCAAGCCATGATAGGCATTATATTTATGCTGTTGTGTTCTCCTTTTCCTCATCCCTTTCCCCCCTAGGCCATCATGGACATGCCTAGCACTCTGGAAATAAATGAGAAAAATACTTGTGTTCAACAGTTCCTCATGATTACTATTAGATTTCCAGTACATCGCATTTGGAGCACTAGCTAGTGTGATAGCTTGGGACATAGCATGCATGAGTTCAACACTTTAGGTAGGATATAAAGGAGTGTGTGGTGTTGCAAATGCTTCTGCGGTTGGGTGGTCATCATTATACATATATATTATATCGTCACTAACATTCATCATAGACAAGTAATGCTGGAAAGGGGTAATTGTATAGTTCTTATGTAACGTGGTTAGATTTGCAGAAATATTGTGGTCCCATATCAATTTTACTCCATCCCATATTCGCTTAGTTCTTTCTTGTATTAATTCCCCCACCCTTCTTTTACATTATCAATGATCAAAGATATACTCAAATAGAAGCCCAAACGCAACAATATAATAGAAAATACTATTGCTACAAAGTAGAGTCCGCACTCATAAGAGTAAGCCCTAGTGGCACTAACATTGTCCCTACTGCTATCTGACTCTCTTCTCTCTGAATTCAGAGGACTCGTGTCAGCCATTGTTGCTCCCATAGAGTGGAATAAAAGTGGGTTAAATACACTCAGTTATTATACTACTGTCATATTAATTGAGGTGCTTTATGGGGGAGGGAAGGAGTAAGGGAGGATGAATTCAGTTATACATTATACATTTTCATTATTTAAATTCTTTAGTTTCCTTCCACAATTGTGAGTTGTGTGCAGTACTCCTCATCTATATATATGTCTTACACTTCCTTACTTCCCTATCTGATTTCTCTCATTAGGGCACTGCCACTTCATGTTCCTCTGGCACTACGGTCTGTGGTGTTACACTGTCATGTGCTTTCCTAACTTCAGACAGATGGTTCCAATATTTCAGGCCTTTTACTTTCACTGCTGAAGCAGTATACTATATCACTTCATAAGGGCCATGAAATCTTGGAGAGTTCCATCTTCTGACATAACTATACCAACTATATGAACGTATACCAACTCCCCTGGCATCAGTTGTGTTGAGGACTGTCTGTTGCTGCTGTTATAGTGTCCAGCCCACTAATCTGTGTGAAGAGTGGCACTATTTGCTCAGCAATGCTTCTTACTGCTCGTGTTAATTGTGTGAAGTACTCTTTGAAATCCTCTCCCCCCTACCCCAGGATCATTGCAGTTTTATGGGCGTCTGACACCCTCCTTACTGGAGAAAGCGGGGTTTGCATACGCCTTCCCGTCACTATTTAGTACGGTGACAAGTGGTGGTCTTTACTAGGCTCTGGTGGAGTTGAAGCAGTGCTAAAGGTAGGCTATACACCCAATCTTTCTTGAGGGTGTAACACAATTTTGATAGTCTGCTCTTAAGGATCTTCTCGACAATCCCGTTTGCTTGCTGGTCATAAATTGAGCACACTTTGTGTTTTATTCCTAATAGTGCAGTTACTTCCTTGAATATGTCATTAACGACATCTGTTCCGTTGTTGGAGCGAATGACCTCACATATCCCCCAGTGTGAGAACCAAAAACTTTGCCATGCATTTAGCTTCCGGGTGTACACAAGGTCCTGCTTCCACCAAATGTGAAAAGGGGCAGACCACCACTATTAAGTATTGTGCTCCATTGCACCTCTCGCCCATGTCTGCATAATCAATGTGCAGTTCATGGAAAGGTCCAATAGGACGTGGTAATGTTCTGCGCAATGTGTGAAGAGTCATTCCTGAGCTTTATGTTTGACACGTTATACATTCAATAGACATTTTGGTCGGGTATTCTTGGAGGTTTGGAACAAACCAATCCTCCTGAATATCTGCAGCTATGTGCTGTTTCATCGTGTGGGCAGGGAAATGCAATTGTTGGAGTGTGAGTGCAATAATTCTACAGGCATTACTACTTTCCTGTTGCATTCGGACTCCCAATGAGGTCTGTTGGTGATTGTGTGCAACCCCTTTTTAGCCATACATCTTGTTCTACTAATGGGGCTCTCTTTTGTAATTCTATCACCTATGCTATTGGAAATGCATTATACCCATCTTCTTTGTTCCTCCTCTTTACTTTGCTGCACGCATTCTCTAGGTAATGTTTTCAAGAAGTATGTTGCCTTTTTAGCCGCAGCGTCTGCTGCTGCGTTCCCTAGTGAGATTTCATCACTGTTTGTATGGGCCTGGCATTTTACTAGTGCTACTGTGAATGGTTCTGCCAGTGCCTTTATTAGTCCATTTAAAAGTTCAGTGTGTTGTACTGGGGACCCATATGCTCTTCTAAACCCCCTTCTTCTCCACCTAGATAACTCAGCATGTACTGTAATGGTTACATATGCTGAATCTGAATAAATTGCCACAGCACAACTTTTAGCAGCTGCATATAGTGCTTCTATCGGTGCTACTAACTCAGCACTTTATGCTGAACAGTGCATGGGCAAATGTTTTTGTACCAGTATTTCATATTCTCCTTCTTCCAATCTCACCACTGCTGCTCCCACATGTTTTTCACCTGTTTCTGGACAAGTCTAAGCTGATTCCTCTACAAAGTACGCTTCCCCTTCACTCAGCGCATTTTGACTTGCTTTGGGAATGTCGTCTCCTTCCCCCTCATTTGTGGCACAATCATGACACTGCATCTCTTCTACTGTGCATAGTTCTGTGAGAAAAGTGGCTGGAGTTACTGTTTTACAACGCACGATATGAATGTTAGGGCTTGAGATTATTATCTCATATGCTGTTGCTCTCTGGGTCGTTAAGGTGGATTTGGATCGTTCAAGTATTGCAAACAGGGATTGTTCTACAAACAAGGTGACAGAACATCCCATCACGATGGTGGAACTTTTCTTTTTTATTGCAGAGGCAGGTGTGGCAAGAGCCTGTTCACAAGCAAAGTGGCCTTGCACTACAGAGTCAAGAGTACCACTGAAGTATGCTAGGGGCTTGTGCCCTAATGACGTTTTCTGTGTCAGTAGTGCAGTCATTAGTGTCCCCTCTGAGTGGGCGAGTAAGAAAAATTCCTGCTCATAATCGGGACGGGTGCTGTGCAAATCGGATCCTTTAGTGTAGTGAAAGCTGTGTTCATCTCAGGTGTCCATGTTGTTTTGTTTTCTTCCTGTGCTTCCATGAGCCCCTGTAGTAATGGTCTGGTGTAGGCGGCATAAGCTAATATCCATGCTCGGCAATAATTACATATGCCAAGGAATTTTTGCATGTCTTTCACTGTGTGGGGACTCGCTGTTGCTCTTACTGTTGCAGCCCTATCAGAAATTATTCTTTTTCCATCTTTTGAAATCAATTGTCCCAGATAAAATACTTCTGTAAGACAGTACTGGAGTTTGCTTTTATATAACTTGTATAACTTGTGGGCCAACAGGGTGAGTAGTTGGACGGAATCCTTCCTGCACATGTCTTCTCCCTCACTACATATTGGTAAATCTACATACTGAATTATTGTGCTCTGAACAGCAATATTGCCAAGGTCTTTGTGCAATATTCTGTTGAAAATGCTGGGGCTCTCATAATACCCCTGGGGCAATCTACAATGTTGGTACCTTCTCCCCCCCCATAGTGTGAAGGCTGTCAGATATTGTGAGTCTGGGTGGAGGGGCACGGAGAAGAAGGTATTTTTCATATCCACTACAGTAAAATGTGTGGCTTTCTTTGGGCTACTGCACAAGATGGATGCCGGATTTGGAACAAGGGGGAATTCTTTCTGAACTATATCATTAAGAGGGCGAAGGTCCTGCACCATCCTCTGCGACCCTCCCCCCCCACTTACTTTTTTTTTATCGGATAAATCACAGTATTGCATGGGGAGTTGGAGGGGACAATAATACCTTGCTGGAGTAATGCAGGTATCGTTTCTCGTATTCCTTCTTCTGCTTCTCTTGGTAACTGTTTTACCCTTGGCAAAAATGCCCCAGGCTTTATTTTTATCCTTAAGGGGGTCACTTCTTGTAATAACCCTACATCATGGGGATTAGTGGTCCATAGATTTGATGGTACCTGCTGTAAATCTGTATTGCAAAATGATGGTGGTGCACTGACGACAGCCATGAGGGGGGCTGGTTCCTCACCGTTTTTTGTACCATTATATCACAAGGCATGCATATTTCCATGATTATTTCTCCATCATGGTCATTGTCAGTGAACAACTCCTCATCTGTCAATTCGCGTAAAGCCTTATTTGGGTCTATGCATAACACTGTTCGCAGAAGGTACTCTCCACGCTTTCAGTGTTATTTCTGGCACTACTCTTGCTACTACCTGTATGCCATATATGAACATATCTGCATTGGTGGGAATCCCTCGCACTACTGTTTAATTGGATATTGTTTGTATTATAAACATCGCCCGCAGGGGGCACATGCCAGGTGTAGAGCAGACCACACCCCTTTCTGTGAATGCATTGATCATGTTAAGTTTACTGAGGAGATCCCATCCCAATACATTTACGGGTGAGTCTTCATGGTACAGTAGGGGTGCTTTCAGTGTTCTGCCCCCTATCTTTACATCCAAATCTTTAGTGTAAGGAACCGTGACTACACCTCCAGAGAATCCCAGCGTCTCGAGATTTTCTGCCAGATAGCGGAAACTTGCCTTCACATAGACCTGATTTGTCTGCCCCAGAGTCCAACATAAAGATGAACTGTTTGTTTCCTATCTCTGCCCCCAACAGTGGTTCCTCGTCTGGGCGTAAGGTAGTTGATGGGACTGGACACGCAAGGGCTCTCTGTGGGCTTTCCTAGGCTGGGTGGGTGTCAGTTCCGGGGCATGCGAAAGCATTGTCACCGAGCACACATGCTCCCCGGAATGGGGCCGGTGCACCATTTGCAGTTGTAACAAAGTGGTTAGTATGTGTGTGGGTCATTTGGTTTTGACATGTAAGACGTGTCTGTATATTTTGCGGTGGTTGTCTGGGTACATTGGGTGATGGCATATATCTGCCATGGTTTTGCTCATCCTGTGCGCATCCCCCCAATGGCAACCCATTGGGGCTGCCTGGGTGCGGGTGCCCATACTGATATCTCAGATTATTTTGGGAATTGGCCTTGGGACAAGTATGAAATTCCCCAGCAATGTGCCCTCCAACGCCCGCACCACCAACATGCATCCTGTCCTCCTCCCCTAGGTCCTTGCCCTCCTCTACGCTGCCCTCTCTACCCACCTCTTCCTCTTGCTGGCCTTCCCTGCCACTGGGGTCCGGTGTATTGCTCCTCTCCTCCCCACTGCTCCTGACCATTATCCGTCCATGTAGATGCCATTCTGGCCTGTAATGCTACTGCTCCCTCCCCTTCTTCTCCCTGCCATTCTTGGGGCGGTCCTGCAGTTAACGCTGTAACCTTCACTAATTTGCTCTGTACCAGCTTTGCTTCGTCTGCTAATCTTCTTTGTGCTATTTCTTTTTCTCTATCTTTGATCCTCCTACAGTGGTGTACTATAATGCTCTGAATTGCTGGCTATCCTTTGGCTTCTATCCCAGCAATTTTATCAAGGGCCTTCTGTACATCTTTTGGGAGGCCTTTTTTTGATAATGGAATAAAACAGAGAGGTGGATTGGTCCCAAGCTGTACCCTTCTCCGCCTGCCTCATATCATGCATCATAAGAATGAACTGCAGAGCCTCTTCCTCGTCCCCCATAGTGCATTACATTCCGGAGTGTAGATCTGGGGTGTCGGGGAAAGTCCTCTGCAGTGCATCCCACACCTGTGCTCTTCCGTTATTAAAGGAGGCCCCGGCATGTCGATCATTTCCCATTGTCACAGCCGGGAACCCCGCCTTCACCCACACCCCGTCTGCTTGGTCACCCACTGCTGATACAGAGAGGCTTTTTATATTGCCAATTGCTACGGGGACCCCTGCCATGTTTTTGTCAAAGGCGTATATCCATTTTCCTGACCCCCCCTGAAAGTGGAGGGAGTGCTTTTAGTTTTGTCCATCTGTGCCCAAGGGACGTATGGGGACGCTCTGCACCTTTTATGGATGTTCGGCATTTGCAGTTTCAATCTCACTTTTCCTTTACTCCCCTTTACTCCTTTGCTATTGCCATTTGCCCTAACCTATTGCGAAGCTTCCTTCCCATCCCTCTTCTCCTGCTTCTGTCACTTGTGTAGTTGCCCATTTTGTCTGTTGTGTTCCTCCCACTGCTCCTTCCTCTAACTCATCAAAGTCTCTGCAACATTCCTCTTCTTTGTTTGATGCTACTGTGTCATGCCCCACACTCATTGTTTCTCCCTCTCGCTCCACCCGGACTTTCCTGATTGGCGTAGTGTCGATGCGGAACAGGAAATCTCCAGATTTACACTCGTCTTCTGGCAGTGTGGTGGAGCTTTTGTGATGGGGGCGGCAGCTGTGGCTGTCCTCCCCCTGAAGTTGGCAATGCTGTTTCGCAAAGTGTCCGTAATTGGCTATCCCGGCCTGTGTGTTCGTCATTAATACTTCAAAATCTGGGGCACCTGTGGAGTTGTCTGGGACATATGGGGGAGGTGGTGCAGCTGGCGGGGTGGTTGGAGCACTTGGTTGTGGGTCGCAATACCCTTCAGTGGGTCTAGTGAGTAGTGGGTACAATTCTTTTTGGTCTGCCCCTCCCTTGTCTTTCTCTCCTCTCTCGTCCTTCAACACTGCTGTGATCTCTGGTTCTTTAGCTTTATCATTTGTAGTGGGCGTTTCTTCAAACATCCTCCACAAATCTAATACTTTGCATTTGTTTTGAAGCTTCTTTCCTTTATGTTTGGCTATTAATATGTTTCCACATGGTCTAATACTACTTTATCAAAAGACCCCTCTTCTGGTCAGACCTGGGGTGCCCCCTCCCCTTTTACTTTCCTTAACCATTGCACATGATATTTCTTTATTTTGTCGCTATAGTGAGGGAGGTGCTCACAAATATGTGAGTGGCGCGTGTCTATGGCCATGGTGCTACTAATTTTCTTCTCTCAAAGTGTGTACACCTGTGTGCTCGCAGTACCGGCTTTCAACCTTTGATATTACACTTGTAATTTCAATTGTCATGAATAGACCAATTACTTCTGTGTTGCAATGACAAACCAACAAAAACACAAAAGATTTAACCACTTAACATTTAGACATAATGGACTGACA
Organism: Ambystoma mexicanum; assembly: GCF_040938575.1. NCBI lineage: Eukaryota > Metazoa > Chordata > Amphibia > Caudata > Ambystomatidae > Ambystoma > Ambystoma mexicanum. The sequence continues at coordinate 1,235,460,234 of NC_090927.1, read as the reverse complement.
AATGTTACTAACGATGTTAAACAAAAAACATGAAACCTGAAACATATGTCCAATATACCTTAGCCCCTTGTTAAAGATCTCTTTGCTGGATTTATCCAACATTCACGTCACTTCTGCCCCTGCTGGGCCTTCCTCCAAAAGATTATAGATGCCTAAGAACTACTGCTATTTTCCCGAGCCCTCTAAATATTTGAGGCTCCTACTTTGTCCTCATCTCCACTTATAATCCTGCACTGGTCGGGACAGTGCTATGCGGCACCGCCTTCCACCCCCTTTCGGAGCTATGTTCCCGTACCTCCTCTTCATCACCTTATTCAACAAACCCTAATGGCCATAGAAGAAAGAACAATCGCTTTAAATTCAACAATCACTCTATTCACTCATATACAACCCAACCCATAACACTATACCCTTAATTGAATCTACTCCATACCCTTCTCCCTTCCCACCTTTAATTCTTCTTGCAATCAATACTCACGTGTCTATGGTATTCTGAGAGCCTTCGTTCGTGGTCTATCTAGAAGGGGGGCCTCCCCGCGGCGGGGCAATCCCTGCTCCAGCGAGCAGTTGGGTATTCGCAAAGCCGGGACCAGCAGAACCTGTTCAGGAGCGTACGCTTTTTGTAAACGTCTGCAAGCCGTAGGTGGTGGTTGTCCCTGCTGGGGAAGCCTTGGATCTTGCCGCAGTACGGGCGCATCAAGAAATATCACGTCGGCAGGTCACCGATTTGAAGGTGCCTGTTCCCAACACGATATAAAAACTAAACCAAATAATGGACACACCCCTGTAGGGAATGAGACCAGGAGATGGATTGAAAGTTGAACAAAGTTTTTATCAATAAAGTTGTGCACTCAGAGAGCGCTCTGCCAAACATTACACGGGCAGCACACTGTAAGAGCAAGAATTGTCATTGATTACATCATATTACAAATACACAATTCTACAAAATGATTGGGTTGAGTTGTCAGGACTGTATAGAAGTATAGGCGCTGACTGTGTAGGATTGGCTGTCACTTGGGTTTCACTTCCTTAGCACCTGGGTCAGCTGGGCTCATCTTCACAGGGTGACGGTCAATCTTTGTTCACAAGATGTCATACTTCTAGCTAATCTAAACTACACAACCATTGGCATGCAAGGAATAATGTTAGACATGGGGCCATTATTTAGATGGAGGAGGCCATAAAATGTGGATCGATATATGTACGTTCTAACCCATGCTTTTATAGAAGCAAGGGTACCTTTTGGCCCTTGTCCTAGATATCTTATCTTCAAGACCTTTATTCGTGGTTTGTTATCCCTGGTGCCTCACGTTTCAAACAAGTGGATGGATGGGTGTTGGTTTTGCAGAAGGGTATATGGTCACACTGGATTAGGTATATGGTGAGCAGTTGAGGGAGTACCGGAGGGGAAGGGTCATCCAGCAGTTACTTCAGAGTGGGAGAGAGGAATGTGGGCAAAGGGTCTGTGAGCTGTAACTCCTAGAGGTGGGGGGGTGACGGTGGCACAGGCAGGTTTGTGGCGACGAATGGGCATGGTGGCCAGAGCTTGCTCCGGTCACACACAGGGCAATGTGCTCAGAGGAAGAAAGAATGATGCAGAGTATTTGCAACAATACATAGCCAAGCACTTTAATGAGAAATGGGTCTGAGCCGAGCTGCCCACAGGAGGAGGTGGGGGTTGGCTGGGTTAATGTGCACGGCGCTGGGCAGAGGGAGAGATGACACAGCCTAGGAAAAGATGGTGTTTTAGGGTAGCACAAAATGGAGTCCGAGTGGCGCCCCGAATGGCTTTGTTCACCGTCCTTTGCGTAATTTACTTTAAGGTCAAATTATTAGAATTGATAAACTTGGGGGTGCCTCCCTCCATTTGGGTTAACACGAGATCCATTTCATGTGGGAATATCAGGGGGGGTCTGAAAAGACCTTTCCTTCCTTACAAGCAGTATGATATTGCAATTGTATAATAGATAAGTATCCACTGATATACCAAACAACTCAAAAGGACCCATCTTTCAGGTTGTAATAAGCCAGAAATGTAACAAAAGAATTATTAATTTGAATAATGAGCCTAAGTGCATGAAAACATATTCTCCTGATCACATATCAACAAACGTGATTTAATACGTGACCATTTCTAGGCGCAGTAGAATCTGCTAGAAGAAAGTGCATGGTGAAATTTCATTCAAATATCTGACATTTAAAAGACATGCGTCGAAAAATACAGATGTCCAAGTGGGCTCATTCGTGTAAAATGTGCATATCCATTGGTGTATATATTACATGGATCTAAAAGAGAAAATTATAGCTACAAATAGCAAACAATATAAACCAACAAAAGTTAACTCCAAAAATATATGAAGTTCTTTATCGGAATTATGGCCATTGTGTTTCAAAGTTCCAAATTCAATTTATTAATTGTAATTGCAGTTGGTGTAGTTTTAAAGTTAGATTTCCTTTACTGTTGTGCTTTGGAACAAACGCTGTGCCACAAAATGTCATTTATTCCATGACAATCCATAAAATGCACAGCTAGGGGGTAGGTGATGTCTTTATTTTGTATTGCTCTGTAATGTTTTCAAGGGCCATATGGTAGAGCCTTAAGGGAAGACCACAAGAACCAGAAATGTCATAAACAACATATTTAGTAAGACAATTACATTTTTTATAAAACAAATGCTAGAATTTTTATATATGAATTGATCAGTTTCGATGGCCAATTCACAGATTTTGCATTTGTAAAAAAACATTGGATCACTTACATTACAATACTAATTTGTATCTTGATTACTAGCCTGGATCGTCCTAGAAGCTATGATCTCTTTCAAAGTGGGTGTTTTAGAAAAAAGTAATTTGCGGGTGCCCCAATGTTTCTTGAGAACATTTTTGATAGCACCTGCCTGACAATTACATTTGGTGATAAATCTTATTGGTTCTTGTTTATTATTCCTTTTAATTATTTTATTTAAAAAATCACCTTTTTCAGAATTTGCTTTGGTTTAAGTAGTAGCAATTGTAAGGGAAAAACTGTTTAACGTTTCTCACTGGTTTTTGCTACTTTTAGAGCAATTTATTTTCGCACGCAAACATTCACAAAATGGAAAACTATTAATCAAGGACCTGGGCTGATGACTTCTGGTATGTAAAATACATAGAATTTGATGTGATAGGCTTTCTATATAATTTGTGGACAAATTCATTTTCAAAGATTATATCAAGAAAAATAGTTCCTTCAACACTACATGTAATGGTCAGTTGTGTCATTAGTTTGTAATTCAAAATATAAACCTAGTCCTATAGAAAATCTCAAGAAACATTCCAAGTTAGGTTAAAATCATAAAACGATGCCAGATCACAATATGATCCAAATGGGTGTCATTTTTCTTGGCATATGTAGGGACCATACAAGAGCCCATCACGGTTCCTCGTTTTCGTCTATAATATTCTGCATTGAACATGAATATGTTGTGTTCGAGACAAAATTGTAGCATGGTAATACGCATTTAATTTTGTTGTTTGAAGCTTACAGATCTAGTATTAAAGTAATATCTTCAAGCTTCAAGGCCGTTGGTTTGTATGATACTGGTATATAAAGGTACCACATTTAAGGAGACTAAAATGTATTGGTTTTCTCACTTCAAGCTTTGTAATTTGTCCAACAGATCAGAAGTGTCACAAATGCAGGAGTTCAACCTTAACGCAAAGGGTTGAAATTATTTGGAAGTGGCTTCTAATAAAGAATTATTGCTAGGAACAATTGATCTCACAGGAGGATTCAATGTACTTTTGTGTACCTTTAGGTAGAAGATATACAATGGTAATAACCGGATACTGGCACTTAAACAATATCTTCCCAATCTGATACATTTTTGATTTTCCCTATCAATTGATCATACAATATTTTAGTTTGTGTCCAAACTTCAATATAGATTGACTCGTAGAAGTAGAAATCCTGCAATTGTCGATTTGCCTACTCTAAATAGAATAGAGGTTTTTGTCTCAAATGACAACTGCTCCACTCTTATCGGCTTGTCCGATTACTATGGTGTCATCATGTTTTAAATTTCCCAGAGCCAGTTGTTGCTCTCAATTGTAGCTTATGCTTTCTAATAAGCTTCTTAATTCACCCTGTGTCATTAAGTGTAACAAAAAAACCCCACAAAAAATTTTAACCAAGTTAAGGACTACTCCATCACAATTGTATTTCCTGAAATTGAAGTTCAGTTTTTTTGGCTGAAAAATGGAAAGCGCTTTCACAATTCCTTGCTAGCACAAAAAAGACTGAAATGAGAATTGCAAGGCCAAAAGCAGTCTAGTCAGTAGCTTATCATACAGACTGAGCTGGAGGGGCCAAACCCCTGGCAGCCCAAAGGATTTATATCATGCCCCTAGAAACAAGTAACCAAGGGGGATGCTTAAAGAGAGGAAAGATTTGATGTCTCTGACGGCAGTATGTGAAGAACTGATCCATAAAGAGTTGGCAGATTTCACACAACTGCAGGATGTTGGGCTACTTTTCTAGAAGGTGTGACCAGTCACTAGCCCGATACCGTCAGGAGTGGGTTGGGGACACCGCTCAGCCTGTGGAGGGAGGCCTGCCAGGGTGGAAGCCAGTGGCATTCCTACCCCAGAAAGGGAAGGTGGCAGTTGGTAGGGCCCCATCCCAGTTCCTCCTCTGTGCCAGTGCGATTTGAAAATGGTCCCACTCTTAATCACTAAATACCTTCTATTTCAAAATGCAGGCCAGTTTCTCAGTTTATTTCAGCAAATTACAAGCCCCAGTGATAGTACACAGCAGCATGAGCCCACAAGAAGTTCTCTAGGGGAAGCCACTGTTGGCAAACCCCAACCAGCAACACTGCAGCCTGAAACCGCTGTGCAACATAGAACAGTCCATGCCAAGTGTATGGAATGCTGCCATCCACTACATACAACAAGCGCCCTCGCCAGCAGCAGAGCTCCTGTGAGTAGCCTGTTCTTGTCATGAGGGGACAGGAACCCCTTTCAGTCTGGTGTGGGAGGCCTACTGGAGTGGAGGCCAGAGCCAGTCCTACCCCAGAGTGGGACAGTGGCAGTTGAGAGGACACCAATGTATGTCCCCTCCCAAGTGCCTGTCTGTACTGTGGCAGTTTCCATTTGGATCATCCAATGCCTATTGTTACAAATGCTTGCTAGCTTCTCTTTCTGTTGTAGACCCAAAGTCAACACTGCAGCCGGAGTGAGAGACCCAGAGAAAAAAGCGCAATACATCAGTGCCCCATGCCATCCGCATTTCAGCACCGGAACAGCAAAGTGGGAGCGAGTGCAAGGATCATTGGACAGCTTGCCTGGCTGCCTGACATGCCTAACACCACTCCACAGTGCCGGTGTGAACAGCAGTGACGCTGCTCCAAAACCCTAGACCACCAGGGACTCAAACCAAGATTTCAAACAATGCAACTCTCCAATGCAAACTTGGACACTGTACACCGCAGACCACCATTGCATCTCCATGGCGGCCCCACATGGAGAAAAGGGCCATGGCTTACCTGCTATTTGAAAAATGTATGTATAATAACACCTCCCGAGCAAGGAAGACACTGCCAGATTAGCCATGGTCAGGCAACCAACCGGTGGATGGGGAGGAGCTAAAAGCAACCCTAAGAAATTAAAAAGTTGGGGGTTGTTCGTATGTTGTCAGAGAAGGGGGTGACAGACTAAGAGACTAGCAGGAGGAAGGACGTTGGGCATGAGCGTGGAGGGGATTTGTAGAAAGGAAGGTATTGCTTGGTGTGTGCAAGTAGTACTCCGATGTGAGTGTGTGTGTCAGACTAGTGAGTAAGATGATTAGGAGCAAATGTGAAGTGGTTGAGTGATAGGTGTGTGACTGTGGAGAGGGTGGGAGGAGTGGTGGTAGTGGGGAGGAGAGAGCAGTAACACTGAAGGGTGGAGGCAGTAGTAGCAGTGAGACATCGGAGGGACAGACGAGGAAGGTGCAGGGAGTAGGAATGAAGGTGGGTGGGGTGGAGAGGGAATGGATCCAGAGCCAGAGAAGGGAATGTCGGAGCATGATGGAAAGGAGACCAAGTTGGGAAGAGTGTCCGACAGGCACATTTCCAGATCCTCTGGTAGCCACTAACAATTTGTCAGTGTAGGGCCAGCTTAAAGAGTCCCTGAGTGAGTCTAAATTGTTAAGGCGATTCTCTTGAGGGGAGAGGCAGGAAGAGGGTAATAAAAGACAGCAGTAGGAGGACGAACAGTGTAGAGGTGGGAGTAGTAATTGAGTGAGGTGTAAGGAGAAGAGAGCGAGAATAGGTGGGTATAAGATCAGATGATGAAAGTGGGTAGCCGGGCCAATGGAGGGCCAGGAAAGGAAGTTGTGAGGCGTGTGAAAGTGAAGACTGGGGATGGGGTGTGGAGTGGGAAGAGAGAAGGAGAGTGTAGAAGGGGGAAGGGATAGAGTCAGTAAGACCCATGGAATCAAGTAGAAGGGTCTGGTTGAACAGGCCAGGGCCCCGAGTGACTGAAAGGCACTATTCATCTGGGGTCCCTTTATAGATGTCACCTAGATTGTTCGAGGAGGATGTCTAGATAAAAAAGCCATTTGCCTTTAGGCCATTACATAATGTCAGATAGCGTTTAGATAGTAGGGGTTACTGATCACTAGTACCAGTCACGATTAAGGTCTGGGTTAGTGTGGGACTGCCAATCCCTAGGTTGGAGAGGGATGGCCTCTAGACCCATTGCCAATCTGACCATACAAACTCTTGAACTTCATGTGGGCGTTGGTGTGTTTTTGAGGCCACCTGTCACTAAGTGAAGTGTTCAGCATTCTGTTTTTCTTTTTTCGCTTTTGAATCTCATTTTGCATACACTGAAATTATTCTTTTAAGTTGCATAATTGGGTATTTACAGAGTAGGATACATTCCGGGTTGAGGGAATGGCTTACTTTGGATTTTTATTCTCATTATTTTCTGCTTATAATTTTGTAGTCTCAATGCTTGAAACTGAAAATTAAGATTCTTTATTATTTTTTTTAACTGACAACCAAGTTAAGTCGCACAACAATATCCATTCCCATAACTCTGTAAACTCAACCCTTTGTAATACATGCCATGTGAAAACATAACCTGATTTACAGGAAGAGGACCGCTATGGCTCAACTGGTATTAATTGTTATGCAAATGAGAACTGGCGGATTTCTGGAGCATGCATGGTAAACCCACAAACTTCAGATCAAACTATGAACTTGCCGATCTGGCAAACTTTGTATGTTAGAAACCATGGTATTTCTTTACAAGGGAAAATCTGCAATCATTTTCACTGGCTTTGCACGTGCTGAGGATAGGATTTGTCATGCTGGGCTTCACAAAATAACTTACCTTCTACATATACAATGCCAGATGAGCACGACTGGACAATGCATGTTTTTCTAGCATTACCACTATCTGGGGACAGTTTTGCTACTTGCTGCACCCCCCGCCCCATCTCCCATCACCCCCTGCCTTCCTCTTAAGGAACATATCTACTTGGCTTTTGTCTTTAGCTTAGAAGAGCCTGGTTAGTTTGATCGACAACCCTATGCCTACTTTTTACTTCAAGATGGACAGCCTGGGTGTGGCGCACCAGAAGAATGAGTCGGATGACCTTATGACCTGTTCAAAGTGGCTTTATTTAAAATAAAACTCCTAACTGGCCCTATTTCAATGAGGGAAGTTCCCTATGTATTGAAACATATTGGGAGCGGTTGCGGGAGAAGGGCGGTATTGCCGCACACCATGATTTCGGTTGTATCATGGTTCAAAAGGAGGCGGTTACAGGTCATCCATCGGTCAATATCACAGAGACGAGCTTGAGGTCAGGGCGTGGGTAGGTGTTAGTCTTGGCGATTCTTAGGATAATTTGGGTATTGTCGATGTAGTTGTAACAAGAGAGGATGCGCGCGTGGATGATTCCTGGTAGAGTGGTCAGATAGAGGTTGAAGAGGAGAGCAAGAGGCATGCACCTTTGGGTACTCCAGTGTTGACGGGACGAGCAGTTGAGACAAAAGGTGGAAGGAAGACTGTTTCCTGTTGCTGAGAAGGAGGCAATCCATTTGAGTGCCGAGCCACAGAATCCTAGGGAGTGGAGGCGGTCAAGGAGGATTGAATGGTTAACGGTGTCAAAGGCTGCAGAGAGATCGAGGAGTATCAGTGTGGCGCATCCCTCAGAATCTGCAGTGACCTTGAGATCATCCCAGATCGTGATCAGAGTGGTTTCTGTTCCATGTCGAGGTCTGAAGCCTGATTGTGTGGGGTCAAGGAGATTGTTTCTACAAAGTGGTTGTGCTGGGAGTATGCAGACCGGTCATTGAGTTTTGCTAGAAATCTGGTGTTGGAGATCTGTCTAATTCTTGGGCTCAAGTGGATTGAGGGATGCTTTTTTAGAAGTGGCTTGTCGTGCGCTGTTTTAAGGGCTTCTGGGAAGAGGCCAGAGGTGAGGGAGTAATTAAGTATAGCTCTTGTATGTTCACCTGCGCATGTAGAGGAGAATATTTCGAATGAATTGGTTCCTCCAACCTATTCCTCATCTTCGATGTTTTCGTCCAATTTTTGCTGCTTTAGAAAGATTTTCTTAGCAGAGGGTCGAGTCCAGGTCCCTCGAAGGTCTCCATCAAGGGTGACGTCATCGGGTATACAAGTAGTTCGCGCGGCACTTGTTGGCCTCAGTTCCTGTATTGCTATCGGAGACTCAGCGCACCTCGGTATTTCTGTGACGCAGTTCATTTTCAAAGAAAATCGAATCAAAGGTGTCCTCTTAATCGACCCCGACTACACCGCGTTCGGGGTTCAAGAAGTGTAAAGATTGCAGTTCAAAATTTCGATAACTGACCCACATCGATAGTGTTTGTGGTGCCTCAGTGAAGATCACGACACAGAGGCCTGCACGAAGTGTCGGGCGATGACCGGTAAGGCCTTGCGAGAGAGAAAGGGAAAACTGCAGGTCGGTCGACAGTCAAAATCCGACCGAAAATCCTCTGAGTCGAAAACCAATAAGGCAAAATCTCCTTGACGTGATAGGACACATAGGTCGAGATCCCAAAGAGGTTCCCACCACTCCTCATCTTCAACAAAAACATCGAAGAAAAGACTCCACCAGTCCCCATCCACTTCGTCACCAGACGACTCTCCCAAGAGAATGAAATGCCCCATTAAACACTCTTTTTCCGAAGAGTGGGAGACTTTCAGAGTATAAATGATGGAGGTATTTGAGAGGGCTAAGCCTTGGTCCGCGCCTTCTTCGGAAGCTGGCCGGGAGCGTTCCCGTACTGACACTCGCGTGCCCTCGAGCCCGGGTAATCGAAAAAGAGCTGATCGGAGGCCCTCGAGGACCCCGAGCAAAAAAGACTGCTCGAGTCTAGACGACCGTTCTAGGTCATCAACGCCATCCAAGGTCCTGAACAGCTCGAAGGAAAAAGCCTCAAAGAGCGCCTCGACGTCTTCGAGACCAGTACCGTTGACGGCTCCTATTTCATCTATGCCATCAACGCCTTTGTTGATGTCGACTCCGAAGCCGCCGGTGCCGAAAATTCCTAAGACTCCAGTTCAGTCATCTGAAAAGGTTGCAGCAAAAGAAAAAGCTGCAGAGCCTACATCCTCTTCAAAAACAGCTCCTGCAGAGAAGACTTTTACCCCTCTGCCCAGGAAAGAATTCTTTAAATCCCTATCCTCCCATTTTTGAAGAGCAGGAAATGTCTGAGGATGAGGAGTTCCCATTTGGCTTGGTATATGGCACCCCAAATGTTCCAGAATGTCTCATCTCTGAAGTGAGTAGAATGAGGGATCTCATTGATACATTACACAATGCTAGTGGTGTGGATACATCAATTCCTTATTCCGTCAACTAATGACAAAGGCGGTTGACTATTTAGGTTGGGCTAGACCACAAGCCCAGTTTGTCCAGGATGATCTGAAGGACATTCTAGATCAAGGTCCGCCCACTGATCCAGTTTTCCGTTCAGCGTGGCCTTCCAAAATAGAGTGGCCAAGAATTGCGAGAAACCGGACCCTCTTTCTGCTCTGAATAAGTCCCTTACATCAAAATACTGCCCTTCCAGTAGCGACCCCGGCTATCTGTCCAAACACCCCACTCCCGACAGTCTGGTGGTCCAGGCAGCCACTGCTACATCAAATGAAGCAGCATACCCTTCTATCCCTCCAGATAGGGACGACAAGCATGTGGATGGATGGGCACGCATGGTATTTTCAGCAGGGTGTATGGCCTTAAAATCGTCTGACTCCCTTGGCAAAATTCTCGTACACTCTCTAGGAGTGCATCTCCATGGTGGCGGAGCATATACCAGAAGTGGAGGAAAGGGAAGGATTTCCTGGCTATCGTAGAGATGGAAAAGCCATGCAGGAATCACTTCAATCTGGTTTGGACACTGCAGACCGCGTCAGCAGGTCCATGGCTACTAGCGCAGTTTTGCACCAGATGTGCAGTCCTATCTCCTGAACATGCCTTTTTGATCGGTCTCACCTTTTTGGCAGCAAGGCTGACGAGAGCCTTGAGATGTTGCAGACCCCAAAAGTGGCTGCCAAATCTTTAGGGGCTGCTATCGGGCAACCTCATTCTTTTTATTCATCAGGAAATTCTTGGAGGGGACGATCCTATTGTTACTACTCCTCATGTGGAAAGGCGAGAGGAATGGCCAGTCAAAAAGGCCAAAGAGAAATCCCTTGTGGTGGATGAGGTAAAAGTGCTAAGCCAGCTCCAGCTGCAGCTTCGTTGCCATCAGCAGCCGCAGCATCCGCTCCAAAACCACTTTGTGGACTTGTATCATGTAACACCGGAGGGGGTGGACTCGCGCAGCATCTGCAAGAATGGCAAGCCATTACTTGAGATGCGTGGGCTCTGGAAACAATAGCCCAAGGTTACTGCCTTCCATTCTTAAAGCAGCCTCAAAACAATCCACCAGGGAGCCACTCTTTGAAGTTTGCAGATCCGCTCATACAGCAGGAGATTTTAACCCTGCTAGAGAAAGGCGCTATAGAACCAGTGCCTGTAGCAGAGAGGAACAAGGGTTGGTACTCCTATTTTTTGATTCCCAAAAAGGACGGAGGACTGAGACTCATCTTGGACTTGAGATACTTGAACAAGTTCCTCAGGAAGGACAAGTTTAAGATGGTTACTCTTTCTCAGATCCTTCAGGCCCTTCAACTTCGGGATTGGTTGGTGTCATTGGACCTTCAGGATGCTTATTTTCATGTGCCGATCCATCCAAAGCACAGAAAATACCTGAGGTTCGCCTTTGGCGGCTCGCATTATCAGTTTCGAGTGCTGCCATTCGGGTTGACCTCTGCCCCGTGGGTTTTTACCAAACTGATGGTGTTAGTAGCAGCGTATCTCAGGAGAGGGGGGGAATCCATGTCTACCACTACCTGGACGACTGGTTGATCAGGGCGCATTCTCCCGAACAAGCCCTGGATCATCTGGAAGTCACCTGTCACTCCCTTCACAGACTGGGCTTCTCCCTCAATTTAAAGAAGTCACAGATGACACCTTCTCAACCGTATTGGATACATCCTTGGGAAAGAGCTTGCCTCCCAAGAATTTCAAAGTGCCCAAAATCTTCCGGCCTACGACTTCTTGAGGTTTCTCAGCCTCCTGGCATCCAGCATCTTTCTAGTGCCAGAGGCTCGCCTGAGAATGAGATCCCTTCAATGGGCCCTAAAGACTCAATGGTCCCAATTCTCAGGAAAGATGACATATCTACTTCAGGTTCCAAACAGGGTTCAACAAGACCTTATATGCTGGACCTGCGAGAACAATATTCTAAAAGGAGAACATTTTTGGCAACCCTGGCCAGAGATTACAGTAGTGACAGATGCCTCACTCATGGGGTAGGGAGCCCATGCCAAAGGTCTGACAGTCAGCGGTCGTTGGTCTCCATCGGAGTCCAAATTACATATAAACCTGTTAGAGCTGAGGGCAATCAGACTAGCGCTGAAGGCTTTCCTGCCCTCGGTCAGAGGGAAGAATGTCCTGATGATGACAGAACACTGTGTCCATGCCTTACCTCAACAAAAGAGGGGGTGTAGGGTAACTACCTCTGTGCAGAGAGGCAGTGAGGCTCTGGTATTGGGCAATTTGAGAGGGAATCTCCTTATCAGCAGTTTGCCTAGCCGCAGAGAAGAATACGACGGCAGATGCTCTGAGCAGGCAGTGTAGTCTCCCACTAGTGGGGGCTAGCTCAGGAAGTCCTTCTAGAGATCTTCGCCCTTTGGGGAACCCCTCAAGTAGACCTGTTTGTGACCTGAATCAACCGGAAATGCGAAAGGTATTGCTCAAGGGAATTTCCTCCGAGAGGAGCTCTATGAGACGCGTTTGTGGTGGACTGGGAATTCTCACTACTATGCGCGTTTCCACCGATCCCCGTCATTCCTCAAGTAATCAGGAGGTTGAGACGGTTCAAAGCCACATGATCCTAATTGCCCCGGATTGGGCCAGGAGAACGTGGTACCCGGACCTTCTAGACATGTCCATCTGTCCTCTGATTAGTCTTCCTCAGAGAGAGAATCTTCTCTCACAAAGGGAAGGTCACGTTCTCCATCCAGAGGTCAACACCCTCATCCTTCATGCTTGGTATGTGAAAGGCTGAGATACAGGGATTGGGACATCCTGGTTGACGTCATGGAGGTGTTGCTTTCGCCAAGAAGGCCAACAACAAAGTCTTTGTACCATTGCTGTTGGAAAACGGATTTAGAACTGGTGCAGGGAAAAGAATGTTGATCCTTTTCTATGTTCAATCCCAGAGGTGGTATCTTTCCTCTTATCACTGGCACATAAGGGTCTCAATGTTGGGACCGTTAAAGGTTATTTGCAGTGCTTTCTATTTTGAAGGGCTCTTCGGAAAAGTGTTCCTATTTTAAAATTCCCTTGATAACCCAATTCCTAAAAGGGCTCACAAATGTGTTTACACCTTCTTCCTTGCAAGTTCCGGTTTGGAACCTTAATCTGGTTCTGAAGTTTTTAATGTGTGCCCCCATTTGAACCCTTGCACACCTGTCCTTTAAGGTTGCTAACCTTCAAGATAATTGTATTGTTTTCATTAACATCTGCACGAAGAGTGAGCGAGTTGCAGGCACTATCTTCCAGGCCTCCGTATACTGTGCTCCACAAGGACCGGGTTGTTTTGAGGGTTAGACCCTCTTTTCTGCCAAAAGTTCTTTAGGATTTTCATCTAAATCTGAAAATCATCCTACCGGCTTTCTATCCTCCACCGCATCCCGCTAAGGATGACGAAAGACTCCACAGGTTGGACCCTAGAAGAGCTTAGAGTTGATGATCAACTTTTTATTGACAACACTGGAAGGAAACTGGGTCAAGCGGTGTCTAAACAGTCCTTATCAAGATGGATTATACTTTGCATTATTGAATGCTACAGATTGGCTGGTAAAGACCCGCCAGAAGGCTTGAGGGCCCACTCGACCAGAGGTATAGCCTCCTCGACAGCCCTTCAAAGGGGTGTCCCCATTAAGTCCATTTGTGATGCAGCAACTTGGTCCTCTATACATACTTTCACAAAGTTTTACAGTTTAGATAAGGATCTTGCCTTTGGTAAGGCAGTACTATATTCAGCACTGTAAAAATAAAAAATACATTTTAAAAAAGAGAGAAAATATATGTTCTACTCCCTCCTCCAAATTCTTACACTGCTTTGGGAGTCTATCTAAGATGAGGAATACGTTGGAGGACACAACCCATTCGAAGAACAAGTTACTTACCAACTGGTACCGTTTTTTCGACTGGATGTTCCTCCAACGTATTCCTCCTCGGCCTCCTAGCCTACCCCTCTGTAGAATTTCCGAGGTTATCACCACTTCAACTCTCGTAAGGCTGAACCATGTCGACCTACACTGTCATTCATCACGAGCAAGAGGGGAAAAACAACTGAGGCCAACGGGCGCTGCACAATCTACTTGTATACCCAATTACGTCACCCTCGACGGAGGCCTTGGAGGGACCTCGACTCGACGCACGGCGCCCTCTGTGGAGAAAAATTTCCAAAGCAGCAAAAGCTGTACGAAAGCATCTAAGATGAGGAATATGTTGGAAGAGCATCCAGTAGAAAGAACGTTAACAATTGGTAAGTAACTTGTTCTTCTATCAGAACAGAGGCAGGGCAAGGGTTGACGTGTGATCCAGAGGGTCTGCTGGCTGTTAATAGGTCAAGTAACTTGTCTCTGGAGATGGGTTTGATAGTCAAAGGTTGGTTGAGTGGGAGTCGGGCAATGGGATCAGGAGGGGTCAGTGTAGGGTAGGGTAGGGTTTTAGCAGGTACAGTCTGGAGTGAAGGGTTGCCGTCCGGTCAAGTGCGGTGTTGTAGAGATGTAGCGAGAGGGAGTCTCCGAGTGCTTGTGTGGGTGAGAGTTGGGCGGAGGTGCAAGCAGCTTTCACGAATTCAGAGATAGTCTTTGCTGCTGCTGCAACAGTTCAGAATTTGTTTATTGTAATAGGGTTTTTTGGCCTTGCGGATCTCGGATGTGTAGTTGCGGTGGTGGAGGGCGAACCGGGATCTGGTGGGGTTTGTTTTAGAAGTTCGCCATTTGTGTTCAAGAGAGTGGTTTTGCTTTTTGAGTGTCCTTAGGGGGGGGGGAGTGAACCGTTTGGGCGACGGTCCTTTGCTTGTGGTTGTAGGGCGCATGGGGGTGAGCGAAATTATATATTCTTCAAGCTAGGAGTTGAAAGATTCGATGGTTAAGGGTCTACCACAGGACAGACATGCAGGGGGATGGAGTAACAGAGCTTCAGCTACGTCAGGGAGTACTTTGACTCTAGTCCAGCATTTGTGGACACGTGTGGGGGTGGGGCTGGCCACAGGAGCAGGCACCGGTGTGTGTATTGAGAAAGGGATGGCAAAGTGATCTGTTCAGATAAGTGGTTTGGGACTGGATTTGGAGACCAGGTCGTAGGAAATGTAGAATGCATCAAGAGTGTGCCCACCTGAGTGGGTTGGACCAGTTGTGTGTTGGGAGAGGTTAAGTGAATCGAGACTGTCGACCAGTGAGTGGGTCATGGGGTTGTTGGGCATATCAAACCAGATATTGAAGTCTCCCAGGAGTGTAAGGGATGGGTGCATTACCTGAATGGTGGCAATAGAGTCGCAGAGATTATCGGCGAAATGCCTGTCGTATCCAGGAAGTCTGTAGATGATTAGGAAGCTGTGGGTAAATGTTGACTTTAGAGAGAGTTTTACCAGAAAGTACTCGCAGGAGGCATTGCATGTCTGGGATTCGACGAGTGGGACGGAGAAATGGGGTTTGTAGAGGATTGCCACTCCGCCACCTCTGGAGGGTCTATTGTGGGTGATAAGCGAGTAGCCATTGGGGTGAGGCTTTGTGCACCACTGGCGCAAAATCATCTGAGAACCAGTTTTCAGTAATAAAAATGAGGTCGGGATTGTTAGAGGAAAGGAGATCAAAGATGGTGTCTGTTAGGTGCTACAGGGCGGGCATTAAAAAGGATGCATGTGACTTCGTGAGGGGAAGTGGATTTCGTGGCGCTCATCACAGGGGATGTTTGGGGGACATGAGTGCCGGATGATGAAGAGGCTGTGGAAGGGGAGGGTCATTCTAGGTGCTGGAGATTGGGGCAGGGGGCTTGGAAGGGGGATTCGATGCATGTGCACTTTGGGTGGTGTGTGGGGAGGGTTATGTTGGGCGGGGAAGAGTAGGTGGGCGTTGGTAGGTATGTGAGTGACGAGGAGTGGTTGGTCAGGGGGAATGTAAGGGAGGTGAGTGGAGCACATGATGTGGGGGGGTTTAGGCGGATGGCTTGTGGTTCAAGTCTGGTGGGCGCCGGGGGTTTAGGAGTGTTGGATGAGACGGCGAGGGGGTGGAGGGTGGGAGAGGGGAGCAGAGTTGGACTGGAGGTAGGGGTGGGAAAGGCTGGTAGGTTGGACCGAAGGAGAAGGGTTGATGTGTGGAGGATTGAGGGAGAGGACCAGTCATTCTTTCAGCGTTTGGAGGGTTTTGGTGCCATAGGAGTGGGAGAGAGGGTAGGGTGATCAGGGGGGGAGGAGGATGAAGCAACAGTTCTGGAAAGGGCGAGCTACTTTCAGGGAAGGGAAGGGAAGGGATATGGAGCCGGGGGTCTGTCGGTGGGGGGAGAGTGGAGGTTGAGGGTGGAATCCTTGGAGGTAGGGTGAGAGGGTGTGGAGTTTCTCGATGGGCGTAATGATGGTGGGGGTGGGGGGGAGGAGCAGATGGGAAGTAGAATCAGAGGGTGGGGCAGAGGGATGGTGAGGTAATGGAGTGAGACTCATGATGTTTGGAGCGCCATAAAGCTCCCCTGGCTTGAGAGTTGGATATTGCGCGCAGAGAATGGATGGGGAGTAGGGGGGTTGCTATCACTAGAAGCACGAGGGATGATGGGTGGTAGTGTGTCTGGCTGGGTTGAGAGGCGCTCGTGGCGTTAGTAGTGCCAGAGAGCGCCTCTGGTTTGTGAGTTGGCATTGTGCAGGGTGTATGAACTGGGGGAGAGCGGATATTCTCAATAGATATTAGAGGGAGGGTGGGGGTTGAGGTGTTCTGAAGGGCTGAGCAGTGTGGGATGAGCGTTTGAGGGGACAGGGGCAATGCGCGCTGGAGTGGTCCTCTGATCTCAGAAATGGGGGTGGGTAGACTGGGGGGTGTGTGCGCAGGTGAGTTCCGGGTGGAATGGAGTTCGGGGTATGGGTTCATGGGTTGTGGGCTGGTGACATACAGGGAGAGGGTAAGGTCTTGAGAGGCCAGGAATGAGGGGGGTAGGCGAGGAGTTTTTTTTTTTTTTTTTGATGTGGGGCCTCCATCCTGGGAGATGTCGGGGGCAGCACCTAGAGTCTGAGGTACCTGTAACAGTGAAAGCAAATGGCCCTAGATGTGATGCCAGGTCTAGATGTGGGGTCAAGGTCTAACCCTTGCACTACAACCAAAACAATAAAGTGTGCAAGGAAATGTTTTCAACCTGATATTGGCAAAAAAGTTTTCACAACTGAATATTACAGTAGCTCCAACAACAACATTCTCTTGAGTCAGACCTTGGGCCCAGAGGGTGATTCTCCTCCCTTGGATTCTGAAATTGATAGCAATGTCTTTTACTAACTGTTCCTTTGTGACTCTCTTTGATCTACAATGTTCATCTTTAAGCAGCACATTCTGTAACAGTCTTTCTTTAACACAATTGTCTTTTTTTCTAGCAAACACTGTCCTCCTATTAGTATTTCTTGTAGCTTTGCAACTCTCCTGGTATGCTCCCCTGCCAGGACTCTTAGTGCAATTCCAACTGCATGGTGTACTCTTTTGCCAGGACCTCTTATGTTTCAATTGCCTGGTATGTTTCCCTTGCCAAGTGTTTCACAGTTCCTCTGTATCACCAAAACTGCACATACTGCTTTTGGCTCGGTATATATTTCTGCGGTAATGTATTTTCAAGCTTTGCCCCACGCTTGCATCTCATGCATCCATATCTCATTGGGGTTTGAATCTGTAGTTTGCCTTTTCTGCATTCAAACATGCTTCTTGTATTTTATGTATTAGCAATCGCATAACAATCAAATTGTCGTTGGCCTGGTTGCCAGAATGCCCCGGGTTCCCCACTTGCTTCGGGTTGACTCGGCGGTTCTCTCCTGCTTCCACTTCTGCGGCGTGGCTCTGCAGCCTGCTTCCCACTCTGGATTATGCAGATGTCCTTCTGGGCCTCCTTCGTGGCTCTGCGTAAACACACCTGCTTCCCTGCAGGTCCCAGTCTGGAGAACGCTGCTCCGCTCCCAGGAACTCTCTTGCGGCATCTCCACTGCACTTCCTGCTTGCGCACTGCGTTTATCCTTCTGCCTTGACGGACTCCTCATCTCCAGCACATCGGTACGTGTCTCTCATGCTCGGAAGCCTCTGCATAGGACTTGACGTCGTCTCCTGCACTGCCACCCTCAGTAGTGCGGTTGCCATCTTAAAATGTCCTGCGCACAAGGGATTTGGTAAAACAACTAGTCTGCACATTGAGCTTCGAGCTCCTGTTATCTTGTTCCAACTCCTTCTTCCTTGTCTCAGTACTTTGGGGATTATGGGCGTTGAGTCCATGGAAGTCATTGGACATGTAACATTTAGGTTGTTTTTCTCAGTGGTTTTACATGAGAACATTTGCACAAAATGATATTTCATAAGCAAAATGGCTTTTGTCGGAGCTTTGTGTGTTTAGGTCATGAATGGGATTTTGACCTAAACAATATTGGGAAGAGGTTTCTTTACTTCCTCTACAAGGGGGACAACCAGCTCGCAATAGGCCATCAAGGTTTTGGACATTAGAGGGTCTTCCTCATGTGAAGTGGGGGGGGGGGGGGGGAATACTGTGCCTCGTACAATTAGTCATGACATCTCCCTGGTAGTTGTCTCCTTCCATGTGATCCTCCCTCACATAGCTGCCTCCGGGGTCAGGATTAGGTAGTGACTGCCATCCCCTGCCCACATGCAAGGAAGTCACCGCTGGGGAAAACGGTGATGACTCGTCAGATTCATTACAGTCCTCTGTGTCTTAACTTGACTGGAGCGTCTTGCTTGGGTAAGGCACCCGCCGTCTAGCCTCCAGCTATCGCGTTATTTGTTCTGCCTGCCACTCTGACTCCACGGCTCGAAGTAGCTCTGCCTCTACATGACACAGATAATCCAGGGACTCTCCTCTACATAGTACTTGTTCACCTCCTACCATGGGAGTTCCCTCTGCCAATCACAAAACGCCAGCTTCTAATACACCTCATTAGAATGAATTAAGTGATGTCCGTCTTCTGTGACTATGGCACTCAGGCGAGGTTCACCATTAACTGAATCCAACATGGTCACAGAAGGATCCTTTTTTTAAAAAAAAAACAATTTTATTGGTTTATTTAAACAAAAAACAATACAAACCAAACACGCAGTGCATATATCAACAGCTCAATTGTTCATGGAGTACTTTCGGTCACTGCTCCCCTTATGAGCCTATTTATTCCACTCCTTCTGTATCTGCCACGCATGGTGGGGTCTCACTTTCCGTGGATTTTGTCAGATCTTGTACTGTTCCAAATAATTCTGCTATCAATGATGTCCATGCCATCAGGGTTCCCGCCTCTTCCTCTCCCCCGACATTGCTCGCCTCTTGCCATACCATGGTTTCTGCCTCTGCCCATTTCTGCAAGTCTTTCCACCACACCTCCACCCGTGGCTTATGACATGTCTTCCATCCCATGGCAATCCTTCTTTTTGCGAGCACATATGCTAGATCTTTCAATTTACCAACATGCTTAAGTTTCTGCGATCTGGGGAACCCCCGCAGCAAGCAGGCCCAGGCTGTGTCTATGATGATTGTGACCCCCTTTTCCGCTAGTTTCTGTGCCACTTCGCCCCAGAAACACTCAATTACTGGGCATGACCAAAACATGTGTACCATGTCAGCTTTTTCTTCATCACATTTGGGACATGCTTGTCGTCCAGCATTTTGAAACCTGGATATCCTCTGAGGTGTCATATATGCCCTGTGTGTAATGTACAGTTGTATCTGTTTTACCCTCGCATTCCTTGACACCTTCTTGTGGTACCCCAGGGCACGTTCCCACATCCCATCCTCTATCGGGGCTCCTACTTCCGCTTCCCAATCCAGTCTCAACTGTGTTAAATCCTTCCCGACCTTTGACATCACCATCTCGTACAGTCTAGAGATCTCATGCCCCACTCCGTTATATCATATATTATATCTATAGTAGCGTCTGGTTCTTCTTCCAGTACCGTTTCGGGCCATGTTTTCCTAATTCTCTGCATCATTCTGTGATATGTGATATACTTGCCCGTGTGTAACCCCGATTTCTCTCCCAGCACTTCAAAATCTATGATAGTCCCTTCTCGCCATACATCTCCCATCATTACTAACCCCACCGGTTCCCAATGGTTCCTGATTATCATCCTCAGCTGCTCATCTCCCCCTACCAGTGCAACTAGTGGTACCTGCGCGGAGCATGGGAATGGGTTCTCCATCATCCGGCATGCCTGGCGCCACATCTTCCACCCAAGCATCATCATCTTGGGGCGTTCTTCCATTTCTGTCTTGGGTAGCCAGATCATCTCTCCTAAATAAAATGGGGCACAATCGTGTCCAAACAACCTGGATTAAGGGGGTCACTTCATCTGAGAGCCATTTGGCAATGTATTGCAGTTGGCTCGCTACGTAATAGACCTCATAATTAGGCAGTTTTATCCCTCCTTTGTCATAAAAGTTCTGCAGCTTCCATAATGCCACCCTATTCTGGGTACCATGCCACAGGAAAACCCTACACATACTGTTCAGTTTAGTGGAACGTCTTGGGTATCAGGTATGGAATATTCCCAAAATAATGCAGGAGCCTATGTAGGACCACCATCTTAAGCATTGCCCCTCGTCCCATCATTGCTAGGGGCAACTTCACCTAGAATTTCATACACCTCTCGATTTTCTCAATGGCTACCTCGGTAATGTGCCTGTGCTCTTCTTCCACCGTGTGGTACACGTTTATCCCAAGATAACGGAAAGTACTAATCGCCCATGGTATATAACACCGGTAACCGTCCCACAGGGATTCCCTTGTAACTGCCTAACGGGAAGATACTAGATTTTTGAGGATTCACTGCTATACCAGACAGCCCTGCATATCTCTCCATCACCTCCAGGATGTACTGGAGATTTTCTTCTGGGTGCCTCAAGTACAGCAGCAAGTCATCCGCATATAAGGAGATCAAGTGTTGTTCCCCCCCCCCCAACCTCGATACCTATAGTATTGTATTGTTGTCTAAGGTATGTTGCCAGGGGCTCCAGGGCTAGTATATAGAGCATTGGGGACCATGGGCACCCCTGCCTGGTGCCTCTACTCAGTTGCCATCTCACAGATATCACTGATACCGTTCTGACCCTGGCCAGCGGTTCACTATATAGCATCTTCGCCCACCTTAAGTATCCAGGCCCCATTCCATAGCCCGCCAGCAGCCATGGCCACTTGACCGAATCAAAAGCTTTTACCACATCCAAGGACACAATCGCCATTTCACCCTCATTCTTACTCCCCCATTCGACAACCCGTTGGAGTGGTCTATGATTATGAGTTATATTTCTGTTCGGGACATAGCCCGTTTGGTTGGGGTGCATTAATTTGCCTTTAACTCTTTGCAGTCCGTTTGCCAAGACAGCCGTCAATATCTTGCTGTCCTGGTTCAACATCGACAAGGGTCTGTAGGAGCCACACATATGCCCAGGCTTATTGGGTTTGGGGAGCGGTATTGTGATCGCTTCTCTAAGTGACTCTGGCAGCCGTCCCACCTCAAACGCTTCATTTAACATTTCTAGCATTGGGGGGAGCACTTCCTTCACATACACTTTATAAAATTTGCTTGGGAACCCGTCCGCCCCCGGAGTCTTACTAGTAGGCAGCTGCCTCACCACTTCTTCTAACTCCTCCAAAGTAATCGGTGCATCCAGCTCCTCTCTTTCCTCGGCACTTATCGTGGGCAGCCGTATGTCCTCCAGTATTTCTGTTATCTCCCCGTCACTACTTCCCTCTTCATTCCCATACAGTAACCTATAATAATCTGCAAACTCCTGATTGACTCCCTCCTGGGTGTCAGCTACACTACTATCTTCTCTCGTTATTGTTCTGATCGTGGTTCTGGGGGTTTCTCTCTAGTATAACCATGCCAATAGCCTTCCTGTTTTATCCCCTCCCGCATGCTGTCTCTCTATATATTTTTTGGAGTTGAGGTTGCACAGTCTTCCCCATTGCTCTGTACATTTCTGCTGTAGTTGAAGTATCCGCTCCATGTCTCTCTCTCAGTTTACCCACCTCCCTTCAGTGCCTTTTCCAGTTCCCTTTCTGCTTTTCCATTTCTTCACAACCATCTCCATCTTTTCCCGTGTCAGGTGAGTCTCCTGCAACAGTGCAATCTCTATCGTTTGTCTGCGCAGGTACAACATAACCTTGTTCCTTTTTATATAACTATTAAGTCCTCTGACATTCCACGTAATTATTTTAAGGTCCCCCATGGCCCATTAGAGTTCCCCCTCCCCTCCCATCGGTGCAGTCCAGATCCCATTTCAATCTCAGTCTGTGTAGGCTCGTATTCCCTTTAACCAAAAACACACCAAACTCCCCAGTCCCCCCCCTCCCGCCTCCCTTCCCATCCCAAACATCACCCTCCCCCCCCCCCCCCTCAACTGTTGCCCAGCTCCATCCCTGGATCTCAGGCACCCCCCGCATCTAGCTCTTTCTGGCAATAGCCTTCACTCGAAGCTCAGCAGGGTGAGGTCACCCTAATGGCTATCCTGCGACTACTTCTATTACCACGGGGTAGGGTGCCATCGTTCTGCCACTCCTGTTTCGCTTTAATTCAACCACACATTGCTGTTTAATTCACTTATATATTCAATCTTCTATATTCCAGTCCTTTAAGTTCAACAAAATCACAGGCATCCCGCCAAATGTCAGCACTACTCGATCGCACCCATTTATCTTATCACTAGCATAGTCTCTACTTGGGTACCCGCTCTACATCATTTCAATATGCATATAATATCCCCATCACTTATCATGCTCCTCCTGGGCCTTCTCCGCATCTCGTTCCGGGCAGCCATGTAGATCCAGCCATGCCGCTGCTTCCTCTGGGGTTTCAAAAAAAGAACATTCTACTTTTGTGCAGCACTTTCAGTTTCGCAGGGTACAGGAGAATGTACTTGATTCCGGCCATGCGCAATCTCCTCTTGACTGCCACATAGCTATAACGTTGCCTCTGGAACAACATTGTGTAGTCGGGATACGCCGTGATGGTACTAGAGGCCCTTTCGATCGTTCCCCCCTTTGTGAAAATACTCAAATCTTCTTGCGATCTTTATAGTTCAGTATCTTGCCAATTATCGCACGAGGAGGGGCCCCCGTCTTCGGTTTCCTCATGAGGGCTCTATGTGCTCGCTCCACCGTAAATCCCTGCAAGAGTTTGTCAGCTCCAATTTCTTGCAAGATCAAGTTCTCAACATAGTCTGTAGGGTCTTGGCCTTCCTCCCCCTCCGGCAGTTTGACCACACGGATATTGTTCCTTCGTGCCGTTCCGCTTCCTCAACGCGGTTCTCCAGGTTGGCTACCTGTTGCTTCAGTATATGCACCTCTTTTGTGTTGCTGGTGCTAGTGTTTGTGTTGGTTTTCACCGCACTTTCCAAGCTGCTCGTTCTCTCTGCCAGCGTTCGAACATCTTGTCGCAGTAGGGTCACTTCTATGCCTACTGCGTCTATTTTAGCCTCCAAGGAGGTTCGCAGGTCCGCCATCGCTATCCCCCACGAGTCTCTCAGCTCCGTTATAGCCGCTAGTATGTGGTGGTTTTCAGCCGCTGAGGTGCTCTCCGCAGGTGCTGTCACGCCGCTGTGTGTTGTCGCTGCAGGAGACTGCTTGGTTCTTGGATCGCTGGGTATTCCTCCTTCCGCACGCCAGTAAATATGTTCTATGGTGTCTGTGCGCTTCAATGCCTGCCCCCTGTCCTCTAACTATCACCGCATCTGGCAATTGTCCAGGAGGTGCCAGCACATGGACTGCACTTGCTACAGTAATGGCAGCACACCCTTATATCCACTTTTCTGGCAATACCTGGGTGCACTACCAGTCTCCTCATGCAGGTTATGGGTGCTCTACCTGCCCTTTTTGGTGATATGATTCTCAGGACCCCTCACAGTGAAGGGCAGGCGTCCAGCACACTCTAGCTGGCAAAGTGTCTTGGCTTCCCATAGGGACACAGCACCCAATTATCATTGCATTAGAGCTGTATGCAAGTTAAAGCTTTAAGTTACACTGCACACCCGGTCACAGAAGGATCCTTGTGATCTTTAGTTGCAACAGTTTTTCTGACATCCATATATGCAGAAGGGGCCATTCGGACTGGGATCATGCTGGAATGGGAGTCTTTGTCCCCAAGAGGGGAGTTTCTCTGTGATGTCCTACTTGTCCATGCCCCTATGGAGGGTCTTGTGTAGCAGACTTGCATACCTAGCCTCAAATGGGGTGGCTCCCCTCTTGCGAAAAGGACGATTTGTCTAGATTCGTCACACTGGGCCATACAAATGTAGGCATGTGGAATTAAACCTATGTTGACTATTTGATGCCTGTGAAGGTGTTTATTCATGATTCTAATTCTTTCTTTTTACTACCTAATTAGAAGTAACCCATCAACCGGTGTGTTTTTCTTTTACAATGTGTAGTCATGAGTTGGCCAGAGGCATAACACTGAGTGAGCAGATACCCATCTATTGATCTTGTTTTAACTATTTAACTATGTGTACTTTTAAGACATTTGAAAGATTCCCCTTTGTTTTTACATTCTGATGTTGATTTGACCTGACCATAATAATAATTAAATTCTTCTTCTAGAATGCTCTGACAGGTAGGGTGTCAATTTGACCATACTATAGAAAACTAATTAGCGATTGAATCTCATGTTGGAGTTTGTTTTTCAACTCAGATTCCTAATTTCTTCAAAGCTGGTATATAACCTTCTAGACTGAGGGTGGGGTCATTATGGCGGCATCATTTTATTTTTTAATTTTTTTATTGTATTCGTATTTATATAGCGTTCAACAGCCCGAGGACATTGTGGCACTTGTTACAGTACAAAGCTTAGTTACATGGTCATTAGCAATATATATACAGGTTGCAATATAGTTATATTACATTTGTGTTATATTGCAATATACATGGCAGAAGTGGAGGAGGCAGTCCTTCACTTGCTAGTTGAGGAGAGTGGCCTTGAGGTTGTTGCGGAAGACAGAGATGGAAGTTTCAGCTCTAAGGGTGGCAGGGAGTGAGTTCCAGAGTTTCGGTGCAATATAGGAGAAGCCTAGACCTCCCGCTGTGGCTCTCTTTATACGTGTAGCTGGTTGGTGTACTGAGCTCTGGTGGAGCGAGTGGATGTGGTCCTTGATATTGCTTCAGATAGGTATGCTGGAGCTGTTTTGTTGATGCACCTGTGAGTGATGGTGAGGATTTTCAGAGTAATACGGTCTTTGACCTGGAGCCACCGGGCTTCACGTCTGGCGTGGGATATATGGTCTCTTCTAGAGATGCTCATGGCGGCTGTGAGGGCATTGTTTTGTGTGGTTTGCAGTCTGTGAATATTTTTGGCCGAGGTGCCAGCTAGAAGGGCGTTGCAATAATCGAGTTTGGCTCCTATAGTTGCTCTAGCTATGGCCAAGCAGTTGGGGGTGGATAAGTAGGGTTTAATGGCATTGATGAGTTTGGTGCTGAACGCTGATGCAGAGGCTATGGCGCTGACTTGTTTGTTCATCGATAGATTTGCATCAATGTGAACACTTAGAGCCTTGACAGAGGATGATACGGAGGTGGTTGAGTTGTCTATGTTGAAGTTGTTGTATTGGGGGTTTAGTTTCAATGCGTTTCGGCCCAGGATGAAAATTTGAGTCTTCTCCCCGTTAAGACAGAGGCCATTGATTGCCATCCAAGCTTAGATAGTGGCATAGATATTGTGAAGGGCCGTGGCGTTTTGGTGATAGAGTCCAGATAGGGGCAAAAGTACTTGAGTGTCGTCTGCATAGTTTGTATATGCAACACCAATGGAGTAAGTCGAAGAGGGGTTTTGTGAAGAGGTTCTAGAGGGTGGGGGCTGTACAAGATCCTTGGGGGACACCGCAGTTTATAGTGGTAGGATCTGCGTTAGCTGTGTCGGAGTAGACTTTCATGGCTCTTCCTTCAAGGAAGGAAGTTGCTTGATTAGAGAAATAGGCTGCATGGGTGAGGTGGGTGGTGAGTGTTTGGTGATCTACCAGGTCAAAAGCAGCTGATAGATCGAGGAGGAGGAGCAAGACAGGTTTGCCTTTGTCCATGATCTGTGAGATTTGATTTTTTAGGTCTAATAAGGTGGATTCTGTTCCATGCCCGACACGGAAGCCAGATTGTCTTTGACCCACCACCAAGTTGTGGCCCAAGGCAAAGCAGAAAAACGTTGGGGAAGGTGAATTATCCTAATCATTAGTGGGCCCTCCAGGGATCTTGAAGGCTATTTGCAAATATAGGTGGTAGTAACACATATTTTGGCGTTTTGGTGGTTAAGTAAAGAATGTTGCATTAAAAAATGAGTTGGTAAATTAAATGTGGTTTAATGTAGTGTTTTAATAGCCAATTTGTGTTTATGTAAGCAATTTAATTGCAAACCTGTTAAAACTGGAGTGGGTTTAACATGAGCATTCATTGGGTGTCATGTATATGTTATGTATAGGTTTATTATAGGAAAGTGAAGGCATTTTCCCATAGATTGGCTTTCTCTTGGTGTGTTAAATAGGATTCTGCAGCAAAACAGGTACTGTTGAACAAGTGTCTTGTTGAAAAATATTGCCTGTAAATTGCACTGTTTCGCTGTCTGCTTTTGAAGACCACATTTTCAGAATGCAATTAATGACAATAGCTTTTGACTGTATTGTAAAGATCCTGATTGGCTGGAGGTCAGTAACTATCTCCATGTGCTAATATAAATGATGTTCTCAATGTTGCATTACTGTTAAGCCTTGGATCATCTCTTGACGGCGCTGTTTTATCTGTTAGTATCTTTCTGTGCCACAACAGAACACTCCACGCTGAAATGTGTTTCTTCTGTATTTGCCCCACTTTAAGAAGGGAGTATTAAGTTTGATCATAAATGAAAATTGTGTTTAAGGTAAATATATCCTTTGGATTTGAGTGATTTATTGTCTATGAATACAACTTCTAAATACTCAAACCATACCTATTTTGCCGGATCTGTGCCTTACCTTTGTATTTGTATTTTGTATTTGTATCGCGCTCCGAACCCTCGGGTAGCTGGGCGCTGGAAAACGTAAGTGTTACAGGCATAAATTAACGATGACAGAGCTAAAAAGATCAGTAGGTCTGACGACAAACATTACAAGTGAGAGCAACAGTTGGGGAGACCTGTGGTTACAGTTAGGTCTGGGGACAAACATTGCAAGTCAAAACAAGCGATATAGGAGATGCTAGGAGAGTCTTGGACCTTGATTGCATGTCCTGATCATTTTGCCCAGCATTTGCAATGGTGTGTGTGTTTTTTTTTTTAATTTATTTTTTTGCATTATCAGTATTATATTCATATTCTGACATTTAACTGCTAATGATGCAAATTTTTTGTCAATCATTGTCCATGAAATGTATCCATGCAAACGAGCCAATTGATACTACACTTCTTAGCTCCTCTTCATGGATGTTGAAGGATTTCCTTTACCTGTTGATCTGGCATAGCTTTGTAGTGAACTGTATTGAGTAAGACATTGTTGAGTGGGACACATTTGGCACCTGCCTACCTCGCAAATGGGCATTAGCATAGCCATTCATGCAGAATGGCCTAACAAATCTACAAAATAAACTGATTTACCAGTAGCCGTGTGAGGTTGGCTGTTTCAGTTGCTACTGTATGGTGCATGTCTGCTGCATTATGTCATCACCCCATGTGTGGCTGAATGGTGCTGCGGTTTGAATATCTGTTAGTGCTCAGTGTGCAATTGGAAGTGTGGCCTAAGTCCGGAGATCACACCCTGGCATGGTGTAAGTAGATGTAGCGTGGCATGGTCCAATATGCTGTAGCAAGCATAACCTAACCAGGCACACCATGGCCGCCTCCCCACATTCTTCCCACTGATCTCTTCAAAGTGCTCCTATTTTCCCCCTATCGCTGAGTCTCTCCATTTCCCACTCTTTCTCTCTCATGTATTGTATCACTGTGCAACAAGGATCAGAAGAATCTGCCTGTGCAGCAACTCCCATCATTTCCTTAAGTGCTGTGCCAGATTCTTTTTGTTTTGTTTTTGGAAGAAGTAAAGGTTTTTGGTTAAGAGAAGTGCTCCCCAGAACTTTAAAAACGCAGTCCCCGCCAATTCTCCTATTATGCTAGAAGGCCTCCTGGGACATTTGCCTGTCGGAGCAACACCCGCCTGGCAAGGAACAATGTTTGTCATGCGATGGGGACAAGGTCCAAAATCCCTAACCATTTGACCCTGTGGGACAAATAAACCTGAATCGCACCTAATATCCACTTTGCAAAAAACAAACGCCTCTTGCAAGGCAAGTATGCCGGACATGCACATCAGGCCAAAGGGACTAATTGGTCTTTCTATGGTGCCCACACAAACCTTGTTTTGAAGCAGTTCATTGTGGTTAAATTTCATAAACTGGTGTTAGGATTCTTGAAGATAGGAGCAGATTATGATTAAGCCTGCAACCATGAATCCTCAATATTCTCCGATTCCAGCTGAATTAATGCACAAGGTTCATCACTGGGAGGTTCAGAGGTGGGCTGCTGGAAATATGTCAGGTGGCACAATGATTCTACTCTGTGCCAAGTAGGGTGCTTTGGCCCTCAGTGTTGCGGGTGCACTGGAGGCATGGCAAGAAGAACAATCCACAGCAGCTTTTAGCAGTCAGATTGGTCTTCACCGTTGCATTTTTTTTTATTTTTTATTTTTTTTTAAAGCAATGAGCTGTTTAGTTCAAAGGCCTTAAAAGTAGATGTTTTCTCACTGGTCGAACATGTATCAGAAATAAAGCTCCTGCATGCCCAGTTTTGTAGATCCTTGTGACCCATATGCAAACTGCCAAGCTGATCCCACAGATCCTCCTCTTCATCTATTGCTTAGCTTCTTTGCTCACATTTTTCAAAATGGATTTGTGGCAATTATTGGTTCCATTCTACTTTTGTGACCTCTTTTGCGTTTCTGGAAACCATGTCCATCTATCTTCAGTAAGGACAAGGCTTTAGCCCTCTCTTCTCGGCATGCACTAGGCTTCATGTTTAATTCAGTTTTAAGTACTGTTTTTTCTTTCTCTGCCGATTTAATGCTTGTGAGATTCTCCACGTCTGTCACTTGTGGCGCTCAGGACAGATTCTCGATACCCCTGCTTAAATCTCTCCAAAATGGACAATCTGTATATTCCTGCAACAAAGTAAATTTCAGAACTGTTTATTTCACTCCAACTCTCCATAACAAGCCACGGTTGTGAATGGTATATGTATTTAATCTCTGTATGACTGTGAATAAATCTACTGTTTTGTGATTCTATCTTCATTAATATCGTTAACGTTGTTGAAACTGTTCTTCAAGCACTTGTTCTTTCTCGTGCAATCTAATAGCTGTTTTTAGTTTTAGGATTTCCTTCTTTTGCTCGGCTCCCTCTGCAGTGATTTTGGAATTCGGTTGTCATTTTATTTCAAGTTTGTAGTTTCCTTCCTGCTGTCACTTTCAAGTTCATTGTCTTGGTTTTGTCCTCGGATGATCTCGTCTGTTCTTCCATATTCACAGCCTTGCCAAGACATATGTTGGGTTCAGACCCCTTGTTCTTCTGTCAGTATCCCTGCTCCCGTCTCCAACTACAAGTGCATTTGACCTCTTGGCTCTAAAGTATTCCCCCCCCCCTTCCATATGCCTTGTGTGTGTGTGTGTGTGTGTGTGTGTATATGTGTATATATATATATATATATATATATATATATATATATATACACACACACACATCAAACTGCTGTTTCTAGCATTTTCCTGTTTTAACTGACTGCTTTTTCTACAAATGGTGGGTTGTTTCGTATAAAATATAAATTATATATTTTTATTTACTTGCATCTAATCATATTAGATTTTTACAAGGACGATTTCAGCAAGAAAGAAAAGAAAAATCGTAGAGTAGAACAGCGTCTAATGTTCAAGACTGGAAAGGAAAGAGAGCAAGGAGAAAATCTTCTTTTCGACTATGTTTTTAGGTGGAAGTTGCAAAGGGGATCAGACATGGTTTAGTCTTATCCATAGCGGTGTTCAAAAGTTTTGCCGTCGCTATTGTCCATCTGGTTTGAGCTCCTGTAATGAAGACGGTTCCACCATATTTCTTCGTCGTTGACAAAAGAGTTTAGAAGTAGAGGGCTGAAAAAAGCTTTCCTTTCCTGGTTCAGTGCAGGGCAACTCATCAGAAGATGTCTAATTGTTTCTGTCTGTTGTGGGTCTTTGCAAAGTCTGCTCGTCTTCTCTTAACTGGCTGTCCTTATTGATAAGATTTCCTGAGTAGGAAGCAGGTTGAGACGCGCTTTCATTAAAGTTTTCATTAGAGGTTTGCTCGGATATTTTGCACAGTATGTCATAGGTTCCTTTTTGTTAAGGCATTTGCAGATGACTTGGTAGTTCATTTGAAACTGCTTTTGCTTTTCTGTCAATCCAATCTTGACATTCCGTTTTTCTTTTAATTCTAAATGGATTTTGCAGCAGCTCTTCTTCTGTGCAAGCAATCTCCCATAGTTTGCTCTTTTGGGCCTTAGCCCAATCATTAAGGAGATGGTTGCTTCCTTTAAGAATTTCTTCGGCGATCATTCAGTAAATTGGTAGGCTCTCTGGGTGCTGGATTTTTCTAAACAGATGCATAGTGCTTTGTTCCACAGCTGCATTTAATGAGAGTAAACCTAGTTCTCTTCTTATCGCAGCGGGAGATGTAGAGTTAGGAAGCCCTAGTACTGTTCTCCAGATGTAACCTTCCAGCTTTAACCACAGTGAAGGCGGAATTGACGGCGTCGCATCCATCCCGTAGGTCAATGACGGGATGACTTTTGCCTTATAAAACTGTATAGCTGGCAGTAAGGAAAATTGTGTGAGATTGTCAAGTTGGTGCTGGAGACCAATCTGGGTGTGATCCAATAGTATCAGGTTGCCTGCGTATAGAAGTCTTAGGACCGTCTCCTTCCCTATTTTAGGTGCAAAAGACTTGATCTTGGCTTGACTATCTTTGAATTCGCTGAGAAAAGATATAAGAGCAGGTGCCAAGGGGCAACCTTGCTTCACTCCGCGTTGAGATGGTATGGATTCAGAAAGTAGTCCTTGGTGGTTTGGGCGAACAGTAACAATGGTGTTGAAGTGTAGGGCAATTATAGGGTCCAGGATTGCTTCAGGACAGTTCCGCGCCTTTAATTTAGCCCATAGTTTTTGTCTTTCGACTCTGTCAAAGGCTTGGGATAGGTCGACAAAGGCTAAAAAGACCTGCGGTGCTCCTGATAGAACTTTTGCCTTGATTATGTTTAATAGCATTATGTTGGCTCCTGGACTGGTGTTCTTCTGAAACCCTGTTTGTAGTGGATCAGCGCTATGGGATGTATGTGCCCATTTGTGAAAGTGACTCAGAAGTATTGTTGCAAAAACCTTTCCAATGATATCAAGGAGGGCTATGGGCCGATAATTAAAAGGGTCTTCTCTAATGCCCTTTTTGAAAATCGGGACGATTAGTGCTCGGGACCAGGAATCTGGGATTATTTTTCTTTCTTTGTAGTCTTTAAAAATCATGCTAATTAAAGTTGCCCAGTTGTCTGGATGCTGTTTTAGATCGGTGTTAGCAAGACCGTCGGGTCCCGGCGCTCTCGACAGCTTCAGCCTTAGTATGACTTTTTTTATCTTTGTCTGAGAGGTCCGCCCAGTTTCCATCTGTTGAGCGGTTAGTCGGGTTGTTAATCTGTGTGGGGGGCTCAAAAAGTTGAGCAAAATGCTTGATCCATTTTGCTTCTGAGACTGAATTGATCATTTGGCTATTAGGATGTTTGTTTGATTTATTAATGAGTGACCAAAACTCGCGAGATTTTTTGTTAGTGCTTTGAGCATATCTTCTGCGCCATTGTTTGTATTTTGTTGTCTCCACGTGGAACGTTTCCCACGCTGTTGTTGTATTCAGGGTAACTGCTTTGATCTTTAATTTCCTCAAACATCTTCGTTTAGCTACCAAATTCACGTTGTACGTGTGGTTGTGGTTAGAGGCGAGTTTATGAGGACCCCTCCTGGGCTTTTTAAAGTCGAGGAGCAGGGGTATGTAGCTTGCCCTGAAGGTTGC
Organism: Ambystoma mexicanum; assembly: GCF_040938575.1. NCBI lineage: Eukaryota > Metazoa > Chordata > Amphibia > Caudata > Ambystomatidae > Ambystoma > Ambystoma mexicanum. The sequence continues at coordinate 1,235,428,360 of NC_090927.1, read as the reverse complement.
CTCTTGAGCTTCAGTATCTCACGTTAAGCTTTTATATTTACCAGAAAGCTTTCGGATGTCCGTGGTGGTCATACGCAGACGGGTTTATTGAGGGTTGGTCTCAATAGATGTTTTGTAGATTTGATGAGAGCGAGCACTGATGCTGCAAATAAGGTTCAGCAAATTGTGATCACTCTCCCTAGTTCTAATGACCTCAAAGGAGTTAAAGCGTAGATGCACAGTTTCGGAGGTAAAAATATAGTCAAGCGTAGCCGATCTATCACGCTCCCACGTAGGTATCAAAGGTCCATTGTTGCTTATGATTGCTGCGTTAAGGAGGTTCCTAGATTTCATTATATTCATCCATGCCCCTGACTTCCATCAGAGTGGGGTCGGGGGGGGTGATTTCGTCGTAAGCAAATTGGACTCAATACAATTAGCATTGAGGTCGGCACAGATAAGGATGTTTGAGGTCTGATATTTGATCGCAATTTCATCAATGGTGTTAGCTACTGTGTCACAGAAGTTCGCTGTTGACTTTTTTGGGGGTTCCAATATACGTTGATGATGGCCAAGGAGTCAGAGGGAGATATCTTTTCAGCTGGGGTTGCATGAGTCCACGTAGTAAGGACAGCCAAGAGTTCATAGCATTCTGCTATTTTCTTTATGATGGTTATACCTGATCACAGGCGGGTGGCTATCGGGAGGTCAGATGAAGGGCGACCTAGCGGCCCTTTAGATGCCGGCGAGATTTCGATGGTAAAGCCGTCGAGGGCCGGTTTTTCCAGCAGCCAAGTTTCCTGTAGGCATAGAACATCATAAGCTCCCAAATCATGACTGTCGGGTTTAGTTAAGTGGACGTGGCCTCTGGTGTTCCATGAGGCTATACTCAAGGCAGTTTTTGGATGATCATTGTGGTTTAGTCGGGGTAGCTGTAAGACTGAAACACCACCTGGTGGTTGCTATCTTTTAGAGCTGGATGTCAGGGCATCTCGAATCCATGACTATTGTCCTTTCTGTATCTGAGTAGTACAATGGAATGCCTTGCTATCCCTTGCACTATTTGAAAAACAATCTCATGCCACCCAAATGTCTAAATGGCCTGGAGACAGCTGGTGCCAGTCCCCGACAGTGATTACAATTCTGCCTCATGACTGGGCCTGCCATGGCCCAAGACCAAGGGCAGATTTCTATATGTCCCTGACATGCTCAGGGCCTGGTCACCCAACCAAAAGCTGCCTAGGTAGTGTCATGTTTGGGTACGCCTCATTACTCCAAGGTTGTCCAGATATTTGTACGTGGAAATTATATAGGTTTGGCATGGGATCAGGGAACTGCCCAGAGTAAATTAAACGACACGTTTGTTCATGCTTCTCAGTTTTTGCATTGGTCACAAAGCTACCATTTGTATTTGGTGCCACGACACAAACGTATTTAGGTGTTGGAACCAAGAAAAGCACGAGCCACAGGCAACAGATTGCATTTGTATAGTTGTATTTGAATCTTGAAAAAATGGGGCAACAGCAGAAGCTATTGCATCACTGTAATTAATCTTCAGGTTACTCTTGTTTTAATTTTTGGACACTGCAACTTTTATCAGTTATCCGCGATGACAGCGGGGCTACACAACTTTGCTTGCGTTTGGCATCTCTAAACATTTCATGAGGCATGCGTGTCTGACACCCTAGCCAGCCTCCATTGTGGCATCAGTGGGCTGCTCTTCCAGATTGCCAGTTGCAGCCTTTTGCTGGTTGGACAGGGACATGTTTGCCTAACTGCTTGAAGAGATTTATATTTTGCTGAATGGATGGTCCTGGCTCCTGCCCCTTTATGCCTGAATGCTACACCAGACTTTTGTCTGTTGGATATACATTAATTGGGTTAGGGATCCTCCTCTACCCAAACGGGATATCCAAGAAACCCGAGCCATAGACCTGTTTGAAATCTGACCCGTCAATGGTTAAGCCTCCAGCCCTAGTAAGAGTAGTACAGAGACCAGTTGGACTAGCACCACTGGTCGACAAACCAGTTATTCAGCTGGGAGCTAGTGTCAATTCCACTTTGAGCAAAGTTGTTAGAAGGGCTGACTTTCTTTTTTAGATCGATATGAAACATTGAATTCTAACCAGTAAAGGAAGTTATTAACTGCTGGAATTACAGAAGTGCCCAATATCCACGTTTCGCAAACGCTATCGAACGTGTTAAATACTACGACCAGACCTTGGCAATACTTAACATGAATATTGGCTGAGGGCTATTCTTCTGGAGCCAGATACGTGGAGCACAGCCTACTAGTGAATACAGAGCGTTTTTTGGCATTCACTGCAGTTCGTAGTGGTGACTAATCTTAGCCAACTGAGGGCCAGTATGTAGTTTTCACTGGTGGCTGATGCAAACATTTGCAAACTGGGCGGGTACTTCATAACTAAGTAGGTTAAGCAACCTCATGAGAATATTCAGCAAAAATATCAAATTGGAGCAACAACAGTGCACAATTATGACTGGATTATAAAGGAACCTATTTTGTAAATGATCTATAATTCAAGAATAAGATGTTAAAACAAGTGCTTTGATAACAAGACGATTTTGAACCCTCTGAACGTTTAAAGATCACGTTTTGATATACCGCTTCATGCCTCCCTATTCTAATCGTTGTAATAATAGCTGTTACTACCCAGTTAATTGCACTGTTAACTGTGTATCGCCCTTGAACGGATGAGTGCTGGAGTTGTCCAGGTAGATGGCTCACAGTTTAAATACTAGACACTGGCCTGGATCAAGTCTGCACTTTTCAAGGTCAAATTCCACAAAGGCCTGACTCAGCCCATCTTATTTCTGAGGTTGGTTAGGAGCCATGCAGGTTTCCCGCCTTTTCCGTTTATGTGAGGATCAGGGCAACAGCAATGCAAGCTTCCATCACGTATAGGAGGTGGAACGGATTTGTGCGAGGTAAAGCAAGTGTAGAAGATTCCCGCACAGAGAACAGACAAGAAATGGGTCTTCGCGTTAGGAGCTCGCCTCACACTCATAGGCTGTAGGAGTGCACACTCGCATCCTAATATAGAAAAGGTATGCTTTGGAACTGTCGATCATGCTTTCCTCATAAACATTGAACATTGTGGGTCGCAAAAGAAGTCGGACTCGCGTAGAGAAGGAAATGCATGGGTTGGGGCAATGCAAGCACCCCCACAATGAACACTTGAATGAAGGGCTTCTGCAATGCAAGCTATTTCTTATAACCTGCTTCTCCCTGTGCCTGTGCTGTGTGCATGTCAGCTGTGGAATACCTGTGGATGCCTGTGTAATGTTGGATGCAGAATGCTGAGTGCGTGTTTTCTTTTGAGTGTTCTTATGAGTGTCAAATGGAAGTGTGCTGCCTGGGTGGGTGTGTACCGGTGGATGTCTGTGTCCCTTTTTCACCTAATGTACTTACCTGTGACCGACCTGTAAACCTGTAACTTGAAGTAAAGAATTTATTTGCTTAACTGAGGCTAAAGTGTCATCTTTGAAAGAAAGTACCACCTTCTAACACTACACTTGCATAGAAAGGGAACCGCATAGGCATCAGCAGTCCCATTTCCCATCACAAAGTGCATGCCCGCATGGGCCTCAGCGATCCAAGCTCCCCTTCAATAGAAAAGGTACAGCCTAACCACAGCAGTGGGAGCATCACTCACATAAAACAGGTGCAGTTAATTGCCTCTGCAAGGCAAGCTTCTCACAGATAAAACTAATATGCATCAATAGCGACAAGTTCAAATACATAGGCTAACTCTGCTTCCAGAATCAGACAAGCTCCACATAGAAGGAATTACTCAAATGTAATTAGAAGAAATTCAACCTTGGAAAAAGAAGTTTTGTGTACCAATTCCCAGCCACATTAGTACTGGTTCACTTCCTAAAGCATGTTGGGGAAGGGGGATGTTAATATTACAGGAGGACAAGTCCCCCATTACGGCTTTTCATTAATCCTCTACAAAGGTCTGCACGTTTGGTCTCTTCTGTATATATTTCAATTTTTAAAACCCAGGCAAACTTGCCCAATTACACTTTAACGCTTTATTGGGTATCTGGTAATAATATCTATATATATATCTATATCTATATCTATATCTATATATATATATATATATATATATATATATATATATATATATATATATATGGATATTATTACCAGATACCCAATAAAGCGTTAAAGTGTAATTATATATATATGGACAGGGGCAGTGGGGGTGGCCCCCGCTCCCCTTGAAGATTAAAGGGTTTAGGGGTATTCCCAGCATGTTCCATGTAATAATGTCCCCACAAAAAAACTGCCATTTTTCCGCAAATGTATTTATTTATTTATTTTGCATGGCGATATTTTTGAGGGGCCATTATTAGATGGAACCCTTTATTGTGTGTTTCAATAGCAGATTTGTCTTTCGATGATTAATGGAATTCCTAATTCCCGGAACCAGTACTACTTAATGGTATGCTAAGTGCTCAATGCTAAAATCTGTATCTGAGCTCATTGTCAAATGTTTGTTGGACAGAGTTATGCTTACATCCATCATTCTTCAGTAAACTATTGACTGAGGTAGTAATAATCACAGTGCTTAGAAGTTGGGGAACCCAGCATGAAGCGCTACATAAAGTAAAATACATACCTGGATTATCACTACAGAGACATGTTATGCAAGTTTTTATTTCAGTTGCAAATGTAACAGTTTCATTTTTGTTTGGTTTGTAACAATGTTTGCACTTGTTTAAGAGTGTTTTGTGTAATATTGAAGATTTGACAAAGGCGGTGACCCCTCTGATTGGTATAATGACAATCACTCACCATTGAGAAAGGGCCTTTCTGCTGCTGACCTTTTACAGTGCCATCTACCACATTTACACCATGTTGAGATTTAATGTATGTTTAAACTAGCCATTGCATTTTCATCCATGCCCCAAATAAAGTGTGAGCATTTTGCACAAGGTTTGCCTAATTACAGTGTAAATTAAATTGTAAGAGTAAGAATTCTTTTCTTTTTCTCCATAAAGAGTGTAAAAAGTATGCGACCGGCAACAAAAACATTACTAAACTTGAAAATGAAAAGAACACATTAGGGACAAAGAACGGTTTGTAGCAAATATGTCTGGCTTCAAACAATTGATTACATTTGTGGAAAATCTTCCCCCCACTCATTGTGTATGAACACACCACATAGATGTATCTTAATGACAAATGTGCACAGTAGCAACTCCAAACTTGAAGTATAATTTGTTACAAAGGATACTTCCCAATTATAAATAAGGTTTCCCTCTTATTACGCAAAAGGATCCTAAAATGCTAGGTAAATATGCATGCATAATACTCCTCTACGTGAGCATCTGCAGACTTGAAACACAGAAGTTAAACAGAAAGAAAGCATCCCAGGCTTGGTGCACACCGCTCGCAAACAAATGTCTGTCTTCAGATCGGCCCCTTGATGGCCTGCAACTTTGTCCATGCAGATGCACATCAGTAGATGTGTTCTGGTTTCTGGCAAGTCACCTTCCATTTGCACTTCCCTCTGCTCTCAACTAGTGCGTTTATCCCTTTTTGTGTGATTTTATCCATTCTTGTTTTTTAGTTTTAATTGCTAATGGAGAAATCTGAATCATATATATATTCTCTCTTTTTTAGGGAAGCCTTTCCTTTTTTAAAGAAACTGCTGCTATTAAATAAATCCTTTTCTAATTTGATACGCAATTGCGTAGTGCAGTTTCTTTTGAATTCCTAAGTTTCACTGGCGGTAATTGGAGCCGCGGTTTGGTACTACTGCAGCAGATGGGAGTGCAGCTCGGCTCCACACAAGAAAGGCTTCATCGCCTTATGCCTTATTTTTTTTTGGGGGGTGGCGGGGAGCTTGTTAGATTGAATAGCAGTTCAAACGTTCCATTGGCAAAACTAAACTACCCTACTTCTGAAAGGTCATTGAAAATGTTTCAGCGGCCGTGGCTGGACAGTGTGCCAAGCAGAGGTGATCCCCCGCAAGCAGCGTTTCGGCCCATCTTCTTTGGTTGCCAGCACCGCCTGTTCAGGAGGGGACCCCACCACTTGGAGGGGCTGTGAAGGAGTAGGTGTTGAGGCAGCTCTTTCCCGGCTCTGCTGAGGAGGAACAAATGAATATTGGTGAGAAGGTGATACCAGGATGAAGGAGTGATGTCTGTGAAGCATCTGCCATTACTTCCTGAAGGTTTCTCAGTGTTCCCCACCTACCCCCATCTTCTGAATCTATTCACCATGCTAGTGTGCGGAACAGAGGGATGGTGTCCCAGTTGACCAGCACAGGTGGTAGTGCCTTTTCCTAGCTGTTATCCCCAGAACAGGAAGGAGGAGGGTGTTGGGAAAATTCCATTTGCCTCTGCTTGAACACCTTGCAGACTACCTTTTGGAGTTAGAGTGAAAGTGGGGTATTCTGTCACTTGGGGCTGCCCTTTAAAGGGACTTAATTTGAGCCTTGAAGTTTGGGGGTAGGGGAAATGGAGACCCTGAAGCAGTCCCAGAAGGCACTGGTCATGCTATTGGGGTTGAGCACAATATAATTCAGGAATCTCTCCTGGCAGTCATTTGGTGTCCTTTTGGATCTTTTGTCTCGAAATAAGCCCTTCCAAGCAAAAAGAGCGAAGAAGACGGAAAAGGTCTGGGAGCTGAAAAGGGAACAGAGCAGACTTTCCTGTTCCCTCAATTTGCCATCCTTGAAGGATGAACTTGGGAGAACTGCAACGCCAAGATGCCTCATTTGGGCAAACAAGTTTAATTTCCATACCAGGTCGAGTACCAACATGGATACGGTCACTACAGTGTTGGAAATCCATGAACAACAAACTGTGTGGGATGATGCCACGTCTGCCACTAAAGGTGAGATTGTCCCTCCCTTTCAGATATATGATCAGAAATTACAACTTCCTCCGAGGACTTCACCAAGACTGTGTGATAACTGGGGTAACATTTTTATGCCCTAGATGAAAGGGTTACAAAATGTGGCGAACCAGAAGGAGTACTCTTGACTATTATATGCCATGTTAAGCGTTTTTATTCAAATAAAAAGAACACGCGCATCTAACCATACCGCTATGAGTATGAGGGAAGTTCCCTGCCTAACCTTCTAAAAATAAGGGTGCTCATCAAAGACTGAAAATATCTATTTTATTTATTGGCTATGTGCAAAGTGCCTATACATCAAATGGTGCTTCAGGGCGCCACAAGACAAAAAAGGTTGTGGGGTGGTGGGGGGAACAGGGAAGAAAACGATAGCAGTCATACTAGACCTTTTGTCAATCGGATGGATCATGCAAGTGCAGGAGGGATGAGAGTGGGGGTAAGGGGAAGTGCTGTTGGGGGCTGAAGGGATAATGCTAGGGTGGGAGGGAAGTGCGGGGCAGAATGGTGGCAGTAGGAGGAGGAGCAGGAGGAGGAGGATCATCCCACTTCTTCCTCTCCGATTACCCTGCCATCTCCTCCTTCCCCCTGTGCCCACTCTCGGGCAACTCTAAGACCTGCGCAGGGCGTTTCTCATGCTTGTCTTTCAAATGTGGCGATCTGCTCCACGTCGCTACTCTTAACTCTCGCCCTGCTGTCCAACACTCCTGACATCTGCCGACTGATCATCAGAGTTCAATATGGATGTTCTGGTCTCATCGAGACATGGTTCACGGCCTGCTCTGTCACAAGTTTTGACACTCACCTCCCTGATGGCAACAAGATTCTTTCCGAACCAAGAATAAACTGTCTTGGAGGTGGAGTAGCCCTGATCCTGCCAGAGTAGATCCCTGCTTCTATCATTCCTACGCAGGCCTATTCCACCTTTAAATGCCTGGTCTGCCGGCTCTCTCTCTCTCTTCTGGCATCACTCTCACTGTGGCTACCATTTACAGGCCGCCTGGCCATGTTGCCCTCTTCCTCTCAGAGTGGGCTGACCTCTCCTCCCTCCTTGCCTCTACCTCTCAACTTATCCTCCCCAGCGACCTCAACATCCACTTGGATGCTTCTAGCTCCTCGTCTAGGCTCTTTCGCAATCTCCGAGACTCTCTCCCTCTCTCTATTCTTCCCTCTGGCCCAACCCACTCTGCAGGGCACACCCTGGATGTTCTGATCTCGTCAGACATCCACCTCTCCACCCCTCTCACCACTTCTCTCTCTTGGATGAACCACTTTCTTCTCACGTCTTACCTGTCACTCTCTGTGCCCCAGGTTAAGCCAACCCCAGCACTGCCACCCACCTTCGCAGCCATCTGGCAAAGAAGCGTGTGTAGGTGGAGGCTTTCGCTGCTACTTTTTCTCCTCTTCCTACACCTGAGGCTGACTTGCACTCTGACACAGCCCTTTCCAATCTTCATCTCTCAATCTGTAACACTCTGGATGTCCTTGCCCCTGTCATGAGAGTCCGCATCCAAGTGCAACTCTTTGTATGATTCCGACCTCGCCACCCTTAAGCACAAGTGTAGGGTGGCTGAGAGGAAGTGGAGGGCATCTGGCTTATCCTCTAACAAACTGACTTGCCACCTGCTCCAAAGGCAATATACTCTGTCCTGTCCAAGAAGAGGGCCTACATCCTAGCCTGCATCTCTGAGGCCTCTAACACCTAAGCCGAACTTATCAAAATATGCAAGGAGCTTGTCAATCCTGCTGCAGTTTCGACCTCTCCTCTTACCTCCCAGGCTCTTTGCATGGCTCTGGCCTCTCATTTCACCTCTAAAACTCAGGATATCCTGTCCACTCTTTCCTCTTCCTCTACCCTTACCATTCCAGGTCCCTCTCTGGCCATCTCTTCCCCCTCCTTTTGCTTATTCGCTCCAGGCGATGTTTCTAGACAAGTCAGATCAATGAAAGTCTTGTCAAAGCAGGTGCTCCCCTGCTCCTCCCGAACCATCAAGGACCACATTGACGCCCTTGCTCCAGCCTTGGCTGATTTCTGCAATCACTCTTTTGCCACTGGAACCTTCCCTTCCCCTCACTTAAGCACTCCCTTGTGCACCCCCTCCTTAAGAAGCCCTCTGGCGATCCTTCCTCTCCGGCAAACTACCACCCGATCTCCATCACTCTTTTCCTGGGAAAACTCCTGCAAAAGCTGGCAAACTCCCAGCTTAATCTTCATACTGAATCTGTTGGTTGCCTCCACGACCACCAGTCTGGCTTCAGAGCAGCCAGAAGCACAGAAACCACAGAAACTGCTCTCCTGAACACCTTTGAAGACTTGCGCACTAATCTCAACTCTAACCTTCCTTCTGTCCTCATTCCACACCATCCTGCTCAATCATCTCTGTGACACCCTGGGCATCACTGGGCAGACCCTAGCTTGGTTGGCATGCTTTCGCTCCGATCGACCCTCCAAGGTCCAACTTGGGTCCTTTCTCTCTACCACCTCTCTCCTACATGTGGTTTTCCCCAGAGGTCTAAGCTCTCTCCCTAGCTCTTTAACCACTACCTGGTACCTCTTACCCACCGCATCTATAACATTCTGATCTAACTTTCAGTATTATGCGGATGACACTCGGTTCTCCTTCAGGCTCCCCTCGGCCCCTTCTGCTTCTCTCGCTCATAACAAACTGTCTGCTATTAGGGAATGTTATGCCTCCAATGATCTCTTCCTTAATGCCTTCATGCCAGTAAGACTGAGATCCTTCTCATTGGGTCACCTGCTCCTGCCTTCCTTCTTTCACTCTGGCCACCCTCCCTTGGCCTGCTACCTGCACCTTCCTGTTTGCCAAACAACCTTGGTGTCATCTTGGACTCCACCCTCGTCTTGCATCTCTTCACGTCTCTAAGAAGTCACACTATCAGCTGCACCTCCTCGGACTTATTCTTCTTTATCTTCTTTATCTCACTTTTCCCCCAGAAGCTCACTGTCTCCAGAGCCCTGGTTCTCTCTAGGCTGTACTACTGCTACAGCCTCCTTCTAAATCTGCCTGCCTCTTCGCAACTAATCCAGAACTGGCCTCAAGCCCAGGGATTGTATCCCTCCAGTCCTGAAATCTCTCCACTGGCTCCCTGTGGCTGCAAGGATCAAGTTGAAGACCATCTGCATCGGCCCAAGGCTTTCTGGGGCCAGGGACCGCACTACATTCAACTCTCTTCCTAAGCATCTTCCTTCTCGAGCTCTCTGCTCATCCACCTCCAACTCTGAGTGTCAGATTCCTCTCCAGGCACAGAGTGGGGGGGTAGATCTCTGTCCTCGGCTGCAGCCGCCCTCTGGAACAGCCTCCCTGCCTCTCTCAAACTTGAGCAGGACCACCTAAGGTTCCGGAAGCAACTCAAGACCTTCCTTTTTGCTTCCGCATTCTCTTTCCCTCTCCCCTGCTGATGCTCCTGTCTGCTGAGCTAACTGGTTACTTGGCCACCCACTGAACCTACGGGACCAGGCTCCTGCACAACCAGTTGCCCCTTCCACTGGATCTGGGCCTCCCAATCACTTAGGGACTGTATCTGCAACCTTACAGTCCCCTGACTTCCTGCACTTATTGAGCCACCAACCTGGCAGCACTTACCGCATTACCCTCGCACTCACCCCCATCCCCCATCCCCCTAACACTTGAGCGATCTGAATGACACAAGGCCTAGTAAGATAGTTTGTTTTGTCCTCCTTCCGTCTTCCCTTCCTTGTCTTGCCTAGAAACACTTGTGTACAGACGCGTTATAAATGACTTATATCCCCGGTGCTGCTCTGACCCAGGCATCTTTGTTGGTCATTACGCTAGCTGTCATGATGCCTACCCCCAGGCATCCGGACCAAGCCCATCAGCCCCGGGAGCAGGCATCTAGACATTTAGTAAAACCTCAGCAGCCCCGGCTAGGGGCTATCTGGGTTCAGTTCTGGCGCCTTAGGTGCCAGGCTCATAGTCATTACTTGCCTCAGGCAGACCATGCTGCAAATGACTCCAATCCAACATGAAGCATGAAAGGGACTATTTTTCTACAGGGACTATTTTTTTTACTCGGGTGTGGGTGTAGGGACTTCTTACCTGGGATTACTTTTGAGGATATTTAAACCACGCCCGACCAGCAACACACGCTTCGCGTTATTCTGCATTCAAGAGTGTAACGCTCACCGTGCCTGCAGCCTGCATCCAGTCTTCTGCCACGCCCGCCTCGAATCCGGAGCTCCTAAAACAAAGAGGAAAGAAAGGGACAAGGTTAGAAAACAAACTTATTTCTATTCCACACCTGATTCTGGATCCATCTTGTCTCCGGATCTGTAAAGAACATCATTTCTGCACGCGCCGCACCTCCAGCTGCAGCGCCGCGCCATACTCGCCAGTCTTCACAGCATCCTTCGGGTCGGCGCTGCCTCCATCATTTCTTCGCCGAACTTCGGCACCTAGGAGACGAAAGAAAACCACAAGGTGAGCCGAGGGAACCAACAAATATAATTCTTATCACCAAAGACTTACCTGATTTACCACCGGAGGCATCCTTTTGTGACTCTCCATATTTTCACGTGCCGCATCTGTAAAGAGAGACAAAACGACACGTTTTCCACGTGCAACATTTACCGGACAGCGCCGGGTAATACAGACTCTTACCTGAGCGCCACCAGCTGCCACAAAAGCATCTTTTCACGAGCCAGCTGCAAGACGAGAAAGGAAGGGGGGGAACAAGAGTGAACATCGGACATATGGAACTCTATGAACTTAATACTTACTGGTCCTCACCAGGAACCTCAGAGTCAATACTCTCCGGAACTCTCCCGAGCCTTCAAACCAGTAGAGTAACTGGAATTGACGCGCCCCTGCAAATCCACGCAGGATGGAGAGCTCATCTTTCAAGAATATAAGGTGAGATTGCTGTGAGGGCATTTCGGAGGTGATTAGTTGGGGAGGACTGTGGGGGTGCCATCACTTGAATCCACAAGTGGCTAAATCCATCTCTCCACTTGCAGGAGAATATTTTTACGGGTTAAGCAGACAAGATTAGGAGGGCAGATCCAGTCAGTCATCGCTGCACTACGCATCACATGGGTGGAGACCGCAGCTGTCCGGGTCCGACCGACGCCCCTGTGGGAGCCAGGTGAGCGTAACACTAGCCTTCTGGCATCTAGTGACCGTCTTGATCGCTTTCCATACTACTGCTGGCTCTGCGATCCAGATTGACTCTGCCCCTCCAGGGCATCTTTCCGGAGGTTTGCCTCTGCGTAGGATTCTTCTTCCTCTCGGATTTAAAATTTCTCTTGGTTTTATGTATGTCATCTGAAACAAAAGGGGTGTGTCTTTCCTCTTAGCCCCCACACTAGTTAGTGACGCATGATGTCAGGAAGGCAATCGGCTCAAAGTAGAAAGGTGGTAAAGCTCCCAAGATTTGTGTGGGCTGGGGGTGGAGAAGGGTGAAATCAAATTGATAAGCCTTGCAAGCATGTTACATGAGGAAACGTACCATTCAAATGGTTGTTGGGATAAAAGCTTAACATGTTTACTTGTTTGGGGCATTGCAATTTATTTTTTTGTCTCTGGTGTCTCTTACAAGGGTCTGTTTGTCTCTGTCATCTACCACATTGTAATCGATCTGTTAACAGGACTGCCTTACTCAATGAATATTTTTAATAGGGGGGGGTAGGTCTCTGACCCCCTTTATCTAGGTGCCGCCATCACGTTCCTATACAGATCGTAATCCTTGGTTTTTTATTTATTTTTTTTTAGTCCCTAGGAAATTGGTTGTTATATCTTTTAGATGTTTGTGAAATTGAGAAATAAGATTGGGTGGTATTATGGGGCCTTTGTTCATTGCTTTGTGGGTTTTACAATTTTTGTTTGGAATCGGTGGAAGGTATATAGGTGCACATTAGAGCAACATATTGCAGTGTATGGAGGGATGGTTTTGTAATCTTTGGGTGCCTATATATTTTGTCAAGCTCTTTGCAGTGGCGCCCATCCTGAACATAGTCTATCTGAATGGTTGGTGCTTAAATTCCCCCTTTAAAACCAGGGCTCTCTTACATCCTTCGTACAGAGCCTTTTATCAAGAAACGTATTTATTAGTCATTTGAACATCAGTCGCAGTCTCTGCTCTACCCCCATCAATTCGATCCCTCAGCTGAACAGGAAAAAATGGGTCTGGGGGTTGCAATTTTAATGGCCAAGGATTTGTAGGTGGAGGGTTATGGTTCTTGTTAGGGACTCACAGGGCAATTTGTTGGCGCTTCATTTATATTTAGGCAATAGGCTATTTATAGTAGTCTTGATCTATGGTTTGAACTATCTTTGGGATGAATTTTACACTAACTCTCTTCATTGAGTGATGCCGTTGCAAATTAGCAAATTAATTTTGGGGGAGGCTTTTAATCTATTGGATGGTTCTGATCAGAAAGTTATCCTGTGCATTGATCACAATTCAGTAGAGTAAACGCCAAGGGAAAAATAATGTGGGACCGAACTACAGGGTCACATAAGATCATGTTGAAGTCTCCAGTGGCTCCTCAGGACCAGGTAGTGGTGAAGGAGCTTAAAGGCGAAGGGGGACCAAAGCATGATCAGATGAGTATCTCCTATTTCTGTCTATGGAAACTTCTCAAGGCATTATCGTGGATGATACCAAGTACATGTCTAATCTTTTGTATCCCTGGTGTACACGAGTAGTGTGCATAGTCCCTTTCCTCTTGGTCGAAAAATCTACAGGTTTCTATTACAGAACGATTTCTGGGAAGTCTAGCCAGTGCAAGGGCATCTTTCTGATCTGTATGGAATTCAGATTTAACAATGCAATTAAAGACTCTCCCCATAATCTACTCCCCTCCCCCCTGCCCCCCAGCAAACCGATGTATAATATTGAGATTTGTACAGAAACTCATCTTGGGATACATCGGGGCATATTTGGAAACCAGTGTAAACATTTGATCACTTAAGTGTCAATTATAAGCAACAAATTTCTCCTTTAGGGATCTTCCATCTTGTCACTCGAGATGAATTGGGAGTTCAGCACGAATGACGATTGCCACCCCTTTCTTCTTGGTACTAGCTTAGACGAGGAATTGTTGCGGAAAAGACAGACTTTGAAGCCGGGTTTCATCTTGTGACATGAGATTTGTCTCTTGAGGCAATCCTATTAGTCAGCCTAGTAGTAATGGACTGGCGTTTAGCGGGGTTGTTCGTACCCTGTACATGCAGGGTTCAACAAGTAATGTCTGTGTGTATCCACCCAGTGAACCTACATGTGACAGGATAAAACAAAAACCACTAATCCTGCACCAGCCAAATTTTGCTGATCAAACCTTTGTAGACCCATGTCCTCCTGTATCATTAGCTAATGTTGGCAATAAGGGTCTCCTACAGCCTAGTAACTATAACCCAACAAAAAGTTAATTTCAACTATGATTAAAACATCCCTATCTCGTGGAAGCTTTCAGTTCCAATTCAAATGTAATCCAAGACTCCTGAGTGATGTTTATTCAAATTACGTCCATTATAGTGCATCCTTTTCTCAGCATTGAATCCAGATGTAGGTCCAGAATTATGACTGCTCTTATCAGACGTATTAAGAGAAGGTAAAGAGGAATGGACGCTACTTGATCCTGCTTAACTTCAATGGCTTCTTCTTCTTTACTGATCATATACAACTGAACCCTTGTATTTCAACAGCAATTTACAGGACAACCCCCGCCTGTATTTGATGATCTTATCCCATAGTCTGAATGTTATAATTATGATGGATCTTCAACATGCAAGCATTGACTGAGACCATCCTTATACAAAAAGAGGGTAATTTCTAAATTTGGTGGAATATGAAGTTAGTGTGACTGCCATTATGAATTCCTTTTGCTGAAAATAATGGTTTCTGTTCAGTACATCTGGCATTAGGTTCTTCTGCTATTGAAAGGTAGCGTATACTCTGTTCGATTTACGGTGATCTCTGGGTGATCTTGGAGTTGAAGCAGCTTCTGAACTAGGTTTTTAATATATTCCTCCAGTTACTGGATAATCTCCTATTTTTACATGGGGTGCAATTCTCATAATCCTCCTGTTTGGCCAATCTGAAATCAAGTTACACTTATCAAGTTGCAAGTTCATTATCTCGGAGACTACTGCGTGTTCATAAGATTACTTGCACACTGTGTTCTCATTTTCATCTACTCTCCTTTCGACAGATCAGATGCGTTTGTCCAAGTGATTGAGGATGTGAACTTGTCCCCATTATCCTTAGTTTTTGTTTATTTCCTGAGCATCTGCATCAGATCGCATTTAGTGGCCAGTGCTTCCATATCTTAATCTGAGTCTTGATTGCTATGAACCGCAGCCACTACTTGTTGAATTTGTTTTTGCAGTGTGACCTGCGCCTGCGGAATTGATTTCATGTCCAGCTGCGATATATATGCTTCTGCTTGCGTCTAGTTTTTGCCCTGGGGACTCAATCTGCGGAAGCACTTATCCAGGCCTCCAGGAAGACACAATAAGCTCAAATCAATTGATTAAGCACAAGTGATTTAGAAGAGGGTCGGTGGAATCGGGGCTTAATGCTATCCTAAGCTGCTTATAATGTGCGAAGGAGAGCACCTGGTCAATCAATTGCTGCAGTATGAAAAGATCTTACTTTGTTCTTCCCATGGCACTCAAAAATGATGCAATGTCTCAGCAACTGAGCAGGGGAGCGCCTGGTACATCTCCTACACCACCAGCATGAGGACTGTGGTTCAACAATGCTACTCTAGGAGCCATAGCAGGTATATAAAATACATGCTGTACCAAGTTGCCTGTCTTATTTGGTTGTTGACAGTTTGGTATTTCACATGGTTTGCATACGTTGTGCAAAATAGTGCCCCACGAGCCAGCGTATCTGCGAACAGGGCACTGTACCTTATGCATTTTCCTAATCCTGCCTCTATTCACCAAACTTAAAACGCCCACAGCATAGTGTCCCTAACCAGTGACGCCATCCCAAAGTGCAACAATACAGCGACTTGCATATATAACCTGTTCTGGCTCCTAGAGTAGCCTTTTTCAACCACAGTCCTCATGCTGCTGTTATATGATCTGTACCAGGCACTCCCCTTCACAGTTCACATATATGGCCTTGTATTCCTTTCCCAGCCCCATCAATCCCCACTCTCTTCACACTCCTACTCTGACCATTTGGCTTTTCTCAAAACCCAATCCCAGCCACTCTCATCTGCTCTCGGCGGCATTGTTCTGCTGTTTCTATGAAGGTATAGTTTCCATATTGTTTACATTTTGCAGTATTAACGTGCAGCGAGTGCAGGTAATGAACGGGCTGGTGAAGGGCATACCTGTGCATGGTGCCATGGGGGGGGGGGGGGGGAAAGAGAGAGTGTGAGTGTGAGTGTGAGTGTGAGTGTGAGTGTGAATATTTTACAAGGCCACGGTAGTGGCCATGTAGTTATGGTTAAGTTGGTGTTTCCATAGGAAGAGCACTTTTTGGGCGGCTTATAACTTTGCTCCCCCTGGACGAATCCTCACCAAACTTTGCAAAAGAAGTATATGGCCCACTCTGAATTTTGCAAAGTTTCGTGAGGATTCGTCTAGGGGGGTCCCAAAACTTTTTTTTCTTCCCATAGACTGAATGGGAAAACATTTTTGCTCGCGCCTACAGCCCAAACCGCTGGACGGATTTTCACCAAATTTGGACCAGGAGCAGTGGCTTGGTCCCGAAAGCGTGCTTTTGCAAATTTGGTGAAAATCCGTCCAGTAGTTTTTTTTTAAATGACCAAAAAGTAGGTCAGAAAAAATTTGTGATATCTGTGTTCGCTTCGCGGACACACTTCCCTGTTCACTCCGCGGACAGGACGGTGATTGGGCAAGCAGCTTGCGTGATGTCCGCGGACATCTGACGTGCTTTTCTATAGGCTGTCGTGAAGCGTGCAGTGCGTCTATTTTCAGAGACGCCCGCCATCTTTGTTTATCGGAGCGGGATCTGCTGCCTGCACAGTGTAGATGTAGGCTGCGTCGGCCACGAAAAGGCAGTGAGGCACAGGCCCTCGTGCCTCTCTCTTGTTCCCCCCATCCCCCGCTCATGGCCCGTGTCTCATGTTCCCCTCCCTCACCGATTCTCCGTGTGTTCCTCCCACTCCCCGGCTCATTCTCAGTTTCTCTTTCCAGTTCCCCCGTTCATGTCCCGTGTCTCCCTCCTTCCCCCCCAACCCCACTCATGCCCCGTGTCACCCTACTGTTCCCCTCACCCCCGCTCATGCCCCGTGTCTCTCTCCCCTTCCCCCGCTCATGCCCCATGTCTCTGCCCTCCCCCCACCCCCTGCTCATGCCCCGTGTCTCTCCCCTTCCCCCACCCCCCGCTCATGCCCTGTGTCTCACCCCTCCCCCACCCCCGCTCATGCCCCGTGTCTCACCCCTTCCCCTCACCCCTTCCCCCCACCCCCCGCTCATGCCCCATGTCTCACCCCTTCCCCCCACCCCCCGCTCATGCCCCGTGTCTCTCCCCTTTACCCCCACCCCCGCTCAAGCCCTGTCTCTCCCCTCCCCCCACCCCCGCTCATGACCCGTGTGTCTCTCCCCTCCCCCCACCCCCGCTCATGCCCCGTGTGTCTCTCCCCTCCCCCCACCCCCCGCTAATGCCCCGCGTGTCTCTTCCCTCCCCCCCACCCCCCGGTAATGCCCCTTGTGTCTCTCCCCTCCCCCCGCTAATGCCCCGTGTGTCTCTCCCCTTCTCCCCAACCCCCGCTCATGCCCCGTGTCTCTCCCCTTCCCCCAACCCCGCTCATGCCCCGTGTCTCTCCACTTCCCCCCCACCCCCGCTCATGCCCCGTGTCTCTCCACTTCCCCCCCACCCCCGCTCATGCCCCGTGTCTCTCCACTTCCCCCCAGCCCCCGCTCATGCCCCGTGTCTCTCCCCTTCCCCCCACCCCCCGTGTCTCTCCCCTTCCCCCTACCCCCGCTCATGTCCTGTGTCTCCCTACTGTTCCCCCCACCCCCTGCTCATGCCCCGTGTCTCCCCTGTTACCCCCACCCATTGCTCATGATGTGTCTCCCTTGTGTTACCCCCCACCCCCCGCTCATGCCCCGTGTCTCCCTTGTTACCCCCCACCCCCCGCTCATGTGTTCTCATTATACACACTGCCTTCCCTTTCCATGGTGGCCATCTTGGTAAAAGATTTTCCTTCCTACACCGGGACGCCACAGGCGTCCCGGTGTAGGAATGAAAATCTTTTTTTTTTTTACCACCCGGGGTTCCCACTGTGAGGACCTAAGATGCTAGTGGTGTTCATCTATTGAAAAGGATATTATGGTGACGTAGCACTAATAAAAGCGTATAAAATTCAGTAAAAAAAAAGTGTTACAGGGACGTTATGTTTAAGTTGCACTAATTAAAACCTATGCAATTCAGTGAAAAAACGTTGTCAAAGGGACGTTATGGTTCCAAGTAAAACTGAAAAACCCTTGAAATTCGCCAGTTATGGTAAGCTAAGCAACCATAACTCGCGCAACCAACGTGCACTGCTAAGACTAACACCCAGGACATCAAAGATGACATCATAAATGTCATTGATGACATCACTGATGACATCACATGTCTGGCTCACTCTTTTCTTTTGCTGACATATCTAGGCCACATGGTTTTCTTCAGTAACAGTCAGAAACTAAAAATGTTATTTTATTTGTAGACTTATCCTTCAAGTAGGTTCTTACAGTAATTGCCTTAGAGTCCAGTCACATCATATGAAACATATACATACGGGAAGACACAAGCTTGAAAGACAGCAATCCTTTTTGTGCATAACGATAATCAATAGACTTATGAGCACTTTCTGATAGTTCTGTTTTTTTTATGGCTGTACTTTCCCAGTATATGGTCATATTTGTATACATTGTTCTCACACTACTTCCCTTAGGATCCAATCACATCAAGTGATACATATACATAGGGTAAATAGCAGCTTTGAAACAGAGCAATCATTTATTTGCATGAAAATAATCAGTTAAGTTATTAATTGTTTCTGCTACTACTTGTGCTTTTTTGCTAACTTCACTTTCCCTGTATATACCCATATTGGTATGTGTTCTTGTGTCTTTGTGTTTTGTCTATAGTAATGCAATTATGTAATACATGTGTTTTATTAGCTACTTATTACATATTTCACAGTACACAAAAATCTATTAAGACAATTATCATTTCATTATTCAACATATTAACATTACGAATATTATACATTCATCTTGTACGCTGCACACAATGTTATGTTTCTGTATGAGTAGCTTAGTCTACTAGATAGAGCGCCATAATAGAATGCTATTTATATCAATGCATCGTTCAATGCACTAATTAGGGTATGATATTTATTGCAATGATCCTTGACGCTTGTTTCGCAACATTATAATAAGAATCCCTTGTACACATATTTCATGAAAAGTATTGATGTCATCTTTGATGTCCTGGGTGTTAGTCTTAGCAGTGCACGGTGGTGGCGCGAGTTATGGTTGCTTAGCTTACCATAACTGGCGAATTTCAAGGGTTTTTCGGTTTTACTTGGAACCATAACGTCCCTTTGACAACGTTGACAAAGTTTTTTCACTGTGTGTGTGTGTATATATATATATATATATATATATATATATATATATATATATATATATATATATATTTAGGGCCTGCGGTAACAGCCCTGTAGTTAGTGTTATTTTGCTCAACCCATAGGAAGAGCACTTTTTGGGCAGCTTATAACTTTGCCCTCCCCCCCAACCCTGGACGAATTCTCATGAAACTTGGCAAAAAATGTATATGGCCCTTTCAGATGGATCCCGTGAAGTTTGGCGAGGTTTTGTCAAGGTGGGGGGGGGGGAGGGGAGTTATAGGGGGTGGTCCCAAAATTTGTGGTTTTTCCCATAGAGGCAAACGACCCAAAAAGTAGGCCAAAACAAATGTGATATATCTGGGTTCGGTCTGCAAACTGACTTCCCTCACCGGCCCGCGAACGGGCGCCCGATGTTTGTGAACATTAGACGCAGTCACCGATTAGATGGTGAAGTGCGTGAGGTGCGTCAGATTTCTGGAGACGCCCGCCATGTTGGATTTGCAGACATCCGCTGCTGTCCGTGAACATCGCTGTAAAAACATATTAAAAACACAACATTGCACTTGTCAAACTAATGAAGCAATATCTGGGGAGGTGAGGGGTGATGGGGATGGGATGTGGCCTTACAAAAGCCCAAAAACTGGCGTGTTTCTTATCTGATATCCGCAAACATCCCGGGGCAGGCCTGTGTTGTCGGAACATTTTGCGGACATCATTTCGATTGCAAGGGGGTGGGGCTGAGTTGCATTAGTTCACTGTGTATGATACGTACTTGTTATGCAGTTAATTGTGTTGTGGTGAGTGGCTAGATGCACTGGGCACAATGACTATAGTAGTAGTATGTGTATTGTAATTATAGGTAATGGTGTAGGAGTAAGGCCAGAATGATCATAGTAGCAATGTGTTTAAATTAATTGTCCATAATGTAGTGTTTGTAATATGAGGTATTATGAAATTGAGTCACTGTGAGAAAAAAAACTGTACTGGATAAAAAAACTAAATACAAATATTACAAATAGTTCCAGGTAAACAGTTGAGACACTTCTGTAAGTGCACTACACGTTCAAACATATAAGCGTATTGTTAGATATTGTATTAATAACACATGCATTGGGCTATGGCACTCACCTTACCCTTACATACCCTCCCCTGTCTAGTATCAATGGCAGTTAGCACCTGTGATGGTGTGCTCGCAAAAGGGGGCAGGGTGGACGGAGACGCTGAAGGTATGGTACACCATGTGCACCAGAAAGGTATCTTATGCACTGTGACTTGTGGAAATGGACACTGCTGTTGTCTGGAGACTCTCATTTGAAGACCTCGTTCCTGCAATGAACATATGTATGAGTCGATTGAATGCTGTCCCAGGCCTATTGCACTTATCCCATAAACTGAGGAGCAGCGATAGGCCCATGGTCCTTTTGTGTTACTACCCGCTACGCCCAACCTTGTTGGCTTGTTTCTCTAAAGACTACTGACACGTATAATAAAATTGTATTCATAACATTTTTCCATAAAAAGAGTTCTTTTGGGCACAAGGGCCAGTGGGTGTCCCCCTGAACTGTGTCGCCTTCTTTTCCCACAACTGTGTGACAACGTTCGTTGTACTGTTATTCTTTTTTGTGTCCATCTTTGGTTTTTGTAATTCTACTTTTTCGCCCAACCCACCTACCCGGAAAAATAAGAAGTCTTCTGCGGTCGCAGAACGGTTCCTTTGCGTTCTGTTCAGAGTGATGTGCGAATTGGACACCCTTGCTAGCAGGGCTCATTTTATTCGCTTTTTGTGCCCTTAGGCCATTTGTTTGGTGGTGGCCTTGATGGCAGGCTGGCGACGAAGATTTTGCACATACGTGTTCCCCCTTCCCCCTCCTCCTATGCCACACTTCCTTCCCTTCCTTTATTGTTCTGCAGCGTGACACCTGGGTCTTTTAAGCAACATGGTGTGAGATTCTAAGTTGCCTTTTGGTTCCCCCGGTGGTCCCCTTTCCTTTAGCCACACTACAAAAAGTAGGGGTGGGGGAGAACAAGAAAACGGGAACTTATGTGAGAAAAGGGGGGAATAACAACCACTCATCCGAAGTGCTCCGAAAGTGTGGCTTTTAGGCTGGGTGGACTGTGCCTTCTGCTCCTGCTTCGTGTGGAATTCGTGTGCCTTTTGCTTTTGGATACGGCGTCGGCAAGGTGAAGCCGCTACTGCCGTTCATCTGCGCGTAACGCGCTGTCTCCGGACCCTTACTACTTCCCAACCATCTTTGTCACTCACTCCAGGTGAGCTCTTGACTCTTGACTCCTGCGGCTCTTGCCGCATATTCAGTTTCATTGCTGGGCGGAGAGCTCAACTCTCTCTCTGATTCTTTCTTTTCAGCCCCGTCCTCTCTGCTCCGCCTCCTGCCTGCGCCCCACCCACAGCCTCTTCCATTTTAGCACTGGTGCACGCGCATCTCGCGCGCGCATCCGAAGTGCTCCGGAAGTGTGGCTGTTGGGCTGTTCGGCTGGCGGCGGTCGGGGGTTGGCTTACCAAATATTATGTGGTATTGACATTGTTATTGTTTTTGTACCCTTTGAATCCAAATATACCTTTACCTCTACCTTTTTTTTAAGCTGATTATTTTCTTTTTCACATCTACAAGATGAGGAAAAACAAAATGCTGGCCATGAAAAATGATGTTAGAGCTGATTTTTTTGCTGCTGTCAGCACTAGACGGGCGAGCTTAGCCAGAGCTGCTGCCCTCCCTCTACCTGATATCAACGATGATGAGGAAGCACTGTTGCAATGTGCACAAGACTGCTCTATTGTAGGTAAAAACATTGAGGATCCAATAGACCCATCCCAACCTCTCTTTTTGGAACCCGATTCTCCTGATGATACCCTAATTACAAAGAAAATAGCCCTGCACAAAGATAAGGTTACTAATGCACAGGACCCGTGCATAGCTAGCGATTTTGATTATGATAATTTCAATGAATCCCCATCCTCTTTACTCTTAGGATCTGAGGATTTTGTTGCCTCGGGTACGGGGAATTTTGCTACCGTGGGTATGGGGGAGCTGGTTCAATCTAGTCACTCTGCCAACACGGATTTTATGGCAATGATGGGGATTTTTAATCACCTGATTCTGTCTGAACTGAGAAAACAAACGGTTGCAATAACCAATTTAGCATCTGAAATAGATAACCTACCCATGAATCTGGGGGAGTCCCTTACTACGGTACTTCCGCCTATTTTGGGGAAGGAGTTGAGGGAGGTTTTTGGTGCCATAACTCGGAATGTTAAGACCATTCCTTTACCTGCAGATGAAATAATTATATTACCTCCCACTCAGGAAGAAGGTAGTGTCGACCCGCCCCTGGGTGAAGGGACCACAGGTAACAAGTCTTTAACTGAAAAAGAATGACCTGACACATTTGAGGATTTTGAAGTAAAAATATCTAAACGACAGGGGAAAAAACTGGCTAAAATCAAGAAAAAAAACTGCAACGAAGCCCTCAAAAAATCTTCTCGCAAATTTATGAGGGCGTCTGAACTCAAACATGTCATGCTTGATGATGTGGATGCAATCTCTGTTCCCGAGGAAAAAATGTGAAAATCAAAACAAAAACTTAAACACACAACACAATCACGATGTCATACTAGTAGAGAATGCCCATGACTCTCAAGGCTTTTTTTCTGAGGGGGATTTGGCTTTGTGTGATGTTTTAAAAAAGAAAAGGGAAGCCATGTATGAGATCTTTAAAACGATTCCTTCTCTTGATAATCTTATTGAGCGTTCGAACCATAATCTGGCTTGGGGTCGGAATGCTCAAGCTGATCCGATTGATAACAATGTTACGCTAGACTTGAAACATGATGATTATGTTCCCAATCATGGTTCGATGACAAAACCAGGAAAAAACTGTGTGGCCACTGAAAACACTGGTACTACCACCACTGGTTCGACTGTATCTACAGTTCCTATTCTACCTATTTTGTCTAGTGAACATAATCCTGCCAATACTGTGGGAATTACCCAGGAGCCAACAATGACTCCCAATGCTGTGGGGAAAGGGCAGGTGGGGCCCACTTACAACAAAAAGGAGGATGAAATTCAACATATTATTTTGAAGATACTTGGAGACAATATGTTACTCCAACCAGAGTCTAAACTGCCCGTTCCTATTGCTCCAATCAAGACTATAGAATCTTCATATGTTAGCAATATAGGGAGTGATCCTGGTAGGACTAGGGGCCTTGAAGAGCAATGGTATTCGAACGAACCCTTTGAAGAATATGAACACACTCCATCTTCTGCTGTGCTACCTGACCCTGACTTAAGACAACCAGCCAGGCCTGAACTCCCTGGCTTAATCCTTAAAACGCTTTTTAAGGACAATGGTAATGCCCCTTTAAATAGATCTTATATTCTATCCTTGTTTGCCGCCATACCTGAACTCAATCTCATATCATCTGCGGATATCTATTTGGTTGATTTCATACACAAACACAGGTATGATTATGTTCTTTTGACTATCCCCTCACCTTTGGTGAGATCGTTACTCTTGAAGGAGGCTGAACTGCAATCTAGAGGTTTCGATATATATGAACATAAGGCCACCTCACCTAAGGACCCTAATTGTCTACCTAGGCAGGTGAAACATGAAACTGGCCATTTACGGCCAAATCCTGATAGGGTGAATTCTAAACCCAATTCGGACTTGGACAAGCAAGAATGGAGGTGGTTAGCCCTGTCCCTGCGCGAGTCGATTGACTCGCTTAAGCGGCTGGGTAAACCACTCTAGCTCCGAACGTGTTCTAAATTTTGTGAGTTGGAATATGAGAGGTAGTTTTAACCTCTTGCAGAATGAGGACCTTATGTGTTTCCTTGCTAAGTTTGACTTTATCCTACTTCAAGAAACCTGGTGTAGAACTGAATTATGCTGGGATGGTTTTATGGTGACCTCTCTGTGCTCATGGCGGGAATAAGGGCCGTCTCAAAGGGGGACTCATTATAGCAGCCAAGATAACTACAGACTTAGTAAAAACTGGTGAATGGCGTTGTTCGCATCACTTTCTCATTGTCTCCTTTTTGTTGGGGGCAACCCATGACTGTTTAGCCATTCTTATGGTTAATGTGTACTGGAACCCAAACGAATTATCTGCTCTGCAACTTGTCAATGAACTTACCAAGTTGGGATCCATCATTGAACAGTGGTTGCTTAATAATAAAGGGGGTCAACTGGTTATTGCTGGTGATCTTAATGCGGACTGTTTTATAGTGAATGCATGTCTGGTGATATCTTTTTAGCCTACACTTATGATTCAGTCAGAATTGGTGGTAATCCCAAGTTGAGGGGTAGGATGTGGTCTCACTTTGCGGAATTGTGGGCTCTGGATTTACTGTACAATGACCACTTTACATGGAAAGCTCGGGGTCTTACCTCTATTATTGACTATGTCTTTCTTTCCAGCTACTTGTCAACTGCTATGAGTAAATTCGATGTCAGGGAAACCAGTTGTAGTGACCATTGTTTCTTGATATTTGAAATTACTGTAAATGTCCAAAGTACGGGAGTACTTGAGTACAAACATGAGTTAACTTCCAGTCCGAAAGGCAATAGAATTAAGTGGACCTTTAGGAAAAATGCAAAGTTTACCTCGACTATGGTGACCGATTTTGAGGGCAGGACTCTGCATCAACGCGTGGATTGCTATTCTGCAGTTAATTTCAGTGCATACATTCACTACACGATCAATAGCTTAGAGAAACAATCTTTGAAATATCCTAAAGTAAATGACCAACATAAGCATTGCACTGATAGCAAAATTTACGAACGTAGAATTATCTATAGGAAACAACTACGAAGTCTACGTAAATCCGATCTTACTCTACCTGATGTGGTACATAAGATAAAATCAATCAAACAAAGCTACAAAAATTGGTTGATCCATCATAAAGGCCAACTTTTGCAACAGGATGGTGAAGCCATGCTACGAGCACTAAGAGG
Organism: Ambystoma mexicanum; assembly: GCF_040938575.1. Classification (NCBI taxonomy): domain Eukaryota; kingdom Metazoa; phylum Chordata; class Amphibia; order Caudata; family Ambystomatidae; genus Ambystoma; species Ambystoma mexicanum. The sequence goes on along the minus strand of NC_090927.1, from coordinate 1,235,402,918 downwards.
GACCAATTGCTCCAACTTTTGGTCTCTAATTAATGAATCTGAAAGACCCCAAAAGCTAGCTAACTTGCATTCTATTAGCGAAGACTGTTGGTTGGGTCATTTTGCAAATTTGTACCCTCCGACCAACTGCACTGAATCCAATAGCAATAGCTGATCCAGAATCCAAGCTTTTTGCCTCGCCGGTCCTACGGGATCTGGAAAAATGGATCACAGATAACCATATTCTTGACCTCAAACAGATTGACTTCAAAAAAAATATTGGTACCAACTGTGGAGGCCTAATACTCAAATCCCTTACGTCTAGATCCATTAAGGCTGCCAAACCATCTATCTTTGTCCATGGATCTAAGCTCGGCTTTCGATCTTGTAGATTTGACAATACTATGGCTAATACTAAAAGATCTTGATATTCCTAGCCACCTGCTCGCAATTATTATGGCTCTCTATTCTGACACTAGGATCAGAGTAAGACTTAATTCGGATGGCCTACTTTCTAAGGAATTGATTATCCCAAACGGCCTTCGACAAGGCTGTATGTTAGCCCTCACTATTTTTAATCTTTATGTTAGTGGTGCCAATAAAGCCTTGGATAAGAAGGGTTTGGTCTGTCCCAAATTGAATAATATTTCCCTGGCATGGATGGCATACGCTGATGACTTTCTTCTTATTGACTCTACAAAGATTGGCCTACAGCGACTGCTTATGGCCTTTGAGAGGTTCATTTTGGACCTACGGCTCAAGATCAATCCTTCTAAGACCGTTATTGTGCGCTTTGGCAGATCCAATAAAAAGGAAAACGCTTTCACCTGGCTTTGTGGTAATAAAATCATTAAGGCCCAACCGGCCTTTAAATATTTGGGCTTTTATTTCTCCGGAACAGGAACGACTAATCTAATTAAAAGCCAGTTGAAACTAAAAGCTGAGATTGCAATTAGGCAACTACGGGCCATTGAATCAAAATTTGGGAAGTTTTCGGCGACTCCGCTTAGAGAGTTCTACATTAAAAAAGTCATACCTCGTCTCACGTACGGCCTGGACCTGTTTTCAGACGACTTACATGCATATTTGACATACATTGAAGGCTACATCTGGAGGTCTGTTCTTTTCTTTCCAAATGTCTGCCACTGGCATTCATCAAATATGAATTTGGTTTAACATCTCTAGCCACTATTGTTACTTGGAAACATATGCATCTGTGGCGTAAATGCGACAGATCAGGGGAGGATACACTATATGCTTGTGCTGCAAGGGATCCTGCAAATCCCTTTTTCAATATATTGCATAATGAGACAATGCAATGTCTAGCCAGAATTGGTATGTCCACAGTCTCACTTCGTAACAAACCCAAGAAAGTTAAAATGAGTCTCGAGGGTTTTGACTGGCAAACAACCAAAAGTAAAATTACTGAAACCAAATTGTATAAACATGCATGTTCCATCTGGAAATGGGTCCCGGCTATGGAATGTTATCTTAAGAAATATCCAAGTAAACAAACACGGAATGACTTTATGCGCTTCAGATTCAATGCCATTCAAACTAACCAAATTAACTGTATTAGAAACTGTATATTGGGGGACTGGAAATGGTGTTGTTTCTGTAACAAGGAATGAGTGGTTGAAACACTACAACATATTCTGCTGGTGTGTCCTGGACTTTTATCTTATAGGATACTTTATTTCGCACAATTTGTATACTCAACCCACGAGGTAAATAGAGAATTTATATGGCACAGAATGCTACATGAGAACTCACCAACTCTGATCATTCGGATCACTTCCTTTATAAGAAATGTATGTGAACTTTGCTAGCCTGGTGCTAAATTCGCTGTCTTTCCTTATTTTCTGACAGAAAGCACTTTGACGTTAGGGAATAATTTACTCTTGCAACTTCTAACCAATATTGTGGTGTTTCGTTAGATCTTCCGTGCTGACTTGATTTATAATGAATTCCCTTTTGTTTTTAGGTAAACAAACTATTGTTTTATGGTTTGCTTTTTAAACAAAATCAATTATGTATTTAATGTATTGTTTTGGATTCTTAGTGTTTTTTAAATATTTTGTAAAATGTTGTAATCAACCGATACTGTAATTTGTTAATCTGGTGATTCTGTTCATTGTCTTTTGCTTTTCTCTTAAATTTTGTAAAGGTTTATTATAAACCAAAACAAATAAATAAAAAAATAAAAAAAATAACAACCACTGTTGGTGTTCTGTACTTATTGTGCTGTACTAATATTGTACAGCTTCAGGGCGGCTGTACTCTCCCTATGGGTCCCCGCAGCCCCTGCTTATGTTCCTGTGCCTTCTAGCTTCATATGGTGCCCTTATTTTACAGCGTTGGCCCTTGTCATAGTCCGCCTCTAACTTTTATCTAGATGCTGAACACGTGTAGAGCAATGGTACTCTTCAGGCGGCCTTGGTGGTTGTTTTAAGGATGAGATTGTAAGATCATAAGGATGTGTGGCATGTGTTTCCAGAGACGAAACTGACTTGGGCACGATGTGAACGCTACATGAAGGGTTGCTTTGTTATGTGTCCTAGAAAACAGTGGACTAAGAATTTGTCAGAGTAAATGTGTCAACAATCCGCAAAGGAATAAGAATCGCTGTATTAAAAGCAAAAATTGGAAAGTAAAGTTTGTATTTCAGAAAACTGTGTTGTGAAGCGGTGCGTCCTGTACAACATTAGAAATATGGATTCGCAAAACGCATGTAAACAGTGAAAGCTATGGCAGTGTGGAAAGTGTACTGTCTGCCATATGATCAACGCTGTGAGGCATGAATGTTGAATTTGCCGCAAAGAGTAGACGTCGTACATGTTACGAGAAACCTTAATTTATAGCCAAAATATGAATGTATTTGTATATTGAATTGTAAAGTGGTTACTGAAATATGCTTTTCTGTAATTAATTTCACATAGTTATATACTCCTACTCTGTGCGTGTCATGGGTTCTGCCTACCGGCCGACAGCTTTTAATTATTGTCCAAACAAGTGTTTGGTCAATAATTATCCACAACGGCTCTTATAAATATTGTGTGGGATGATCGCCAGACAACAATTTGTCCTTTTTTGCCGTTGCAGTAACAAGAAGCAACATGGTCACATATGGGTTCTAGAAAAGTGCGTATGTGAAAGTATTGCATTTATTTAAATTTCAAAGCAGTAATTTGTCCTGCGTAATGGAGCTCCATGTGCACAGATTATTTTTTGCTTATGGAAAATGATTTTTGTTGGGGAACGTGAAGACTTGAATTGATGGATCAATGATAGGGTTTGGCAGTAGAAGATTACAGTTGCGAGTTTAAGTGAAAATCTGAACTCTGCGACGTTCGGTAGCTATGAACTGTGTTTGAAAAAGTTAACAAAACTTTCGTGGACTTTCATCGTTGTGTCAAAATGAGAACTATTTTTCATGGTCCCCACTATTGCTTTTGTCGTTAAAATAAAATGCTACTATAATTGCTGTTTAAAAAAAGTTTTGCGTTTGTTGTGGATGTTTATGTTTAAGTTCCTTGTTCTGCGTAACATAACTTGATGACGCTGGTGATGACTGTGTACATTTGGCTATGCTGACCACTAACGTCATTGAAGTAGGTGGAGCACATTCTGAGCATATAGGGATGTTAACGTTGGGGGCTGGCGAATGTAATCAGCGCTGCGCGGCTCTTTGTTCGGCCGATAGAATCTTATTGAGTTTATCTACTTTAGTGAACATGCAAAGTAGATGAATTCTCTAAGATTACTTTTTTAGTTATATTTTATAACTGTGTTAAACTGGAATGTTTCTTTTTTCTTTAATTATATGTATTTTTTTTCTTCCGGAAAGGTGACCATCTAAGGTGGGGTGTGAAATGAGGGCATAGGCACCAAGCAGTAATATGGAAGGGCAGATGGACCGGGGAAGATGTTGCACGTGTGTTACTATTAAGGTAGGGAGGGGGCTGTGTTTTTCATGCTCTTTGATTACAGCTTCAAAAGCACTTTGAAACTGCTCCTCCCTGCAGAGGGGTGTGTTGCAGTATATACAGAGGACTGTTGTCTTGGAAAGATATGGATCAACAGCCTCTTTTTAATGCTTGCAAGGTAGCTGGTGGAATTTGGTGTCCCACAGAACTAGGCTCTGTGGTTATAGTACTGGTTGTCGAAGGTGAGGTGGAGGTAGACTGGCTACTACTTAATAAGAAAGGAACAGCCTTTCTAAGAGCTTTGCAGTGGTTGGATTAGGTGTGGCGAACATGGATGCGGTCCTGTACGAGTACTGTCCAGGTAGACTGCGACTAAGTAGAACTTTGCACTCCGTGCATTTCACTTTTGTAGCTTTAACCTTTGGTACATTCCCAACAGTGGTAAAGAACTGACACACCCATTATTGTCTCTTGGTGCTAAGGTAAGCAATTAGTCTAACTACTTTTCTTGGTCCTCTTAATTATGTTTGGAAGTGCCTCCCTTTTTTTTGAGGTGGTCGTCCTGCAGCTGGTAGTGGTGATGGTGGCTCTTGGGGAGAAGAGATGGCAGTAGATTATGCCATAGCAGTTTTACAAATCTTCCATGTATGTGCTGCGTGCTAGATTGTTAGTGGATAATGAGTAAGAATATGTGTAGGAGCTGTGCAAGGGTAAAATCTGAGCTTGAAAGTTCCTAGATCGGTAGAAATTGCAGTTCCGAACTAACTGCCAAGCACGATGCGTTCGCAAACACGTCATCATGCCGCGTGCGTGCCAAGTCACGAGTCACTGTCCGGAAAGTCTGTGATGATGTTAGATGTTTGAACGTTGACGGACGCAAAAACAATGGAAAAAGTTGCAAAAACTGCATAGGAGTGTTCAAAATGATGCTAGAAGGTGGGAAATGGCAGCGTTTTAATATGAAACTTTGTAAATTGGACAAAAACGTTACTATATTGGGGTAAGTATGATATGAGCAAGTTGTAGGAAGTTAGCATGCGCTGGTAAAAACCATGAAATTCACTGAAAAGACTTTGTTAAAGGGACGTTATGGTTACAAGTAAAACCGAAAAACCTCTGAAATTGACCAGTTATGGTAAGCTAAGCAACCATAATTCGCGCCACCACCGTGCACTGCCAAGACTAACTCCCAGGACATCAAAGATGACAACACAGCTGTCATTGATGACATCACATACCACTCATTTTTGCTGAAAAGTCTTCAGAAGGAGTTGTGTTTATAATGTTGGTAACAAGATGTCAGGAGTGATCGGGAGACCAATTCTGAACTACTTAATGTATTAAACAATGTACTCATGTTAACAAAACATTATATTTGAGGGTTGTTGTTAATACATGAACCTAATCATACACACACATAGGCAAAGGCTGCAGCATGCACCATAGAAGTACAGTATTTCTACTCTGGTAATTTGGATAGTATAATAATGAATGGTACCTTATCAGAGTTTTCAGTAATGTTAGACATGGAATAAAAAGCTAATAATTCAAGACGTAACACATACTTGGGTTAGTACAAACAATATGTATGAGGACCCACATTGCATACAAATCAGAGACACATATAGGGAAACTAAAGTAAGGAAGAAGGAAATCTCACCAGAATGTCAATAACATTAAAGTTCTTCATCATGTATACAAATTACTTGTGTGTTTGAGGCCTGCCGATTGCCCCATATATGTGCACCATGAACTAAGACTGAACCCTAAGGAAAGTACTTTAAGAACATACAAGATGGTTAACGTCTAGATATCAACACATTTTCAATTTGTATTGACCGTCCGCGAATAAAACCGCCTCCCATAGATATGTCAGTGAACACAAACAAGTGGCCCAGATATGTGATGTCGTCATTGATATCATCAATTCCATTTGTGATGCCATTTTTGTCCTGGGTGTTAATCTTAGCAGTGCACAGTGGTGGCGCTGAACTTAAGGCCCTTTGGGTAGCGTGTCATGCAGTGGATGGGAAGCAGAGTAACTTTTACACCAAATAACGGCACCAACTCCGGAAGATGGCAAAGTATTTCTGTTTTGTTATCAGTTGTCTAAAATAGGGAGTTACAACAGACATCAACGGACGTCGCACAAGCTCTCAAACATTTTGCATAAAAAACACATCTTTGTACTAAAAACTATTCATACGTGACGTCATACTACTAAGAAAAACCTATGACGGATTGTGATTTTGTTTAAAAGGAACATCTAAGTATACTTTATATACAGGGTTGGGTTGTGATAGGACATCTATCAGGTGGGCAACTTGAGCCTGCCTCTAGTGCAAGTCATCTTCAACACTTAAGTACACGGTATGTCATTGGCTTTCAAACTATAAGGCCCTTAGTTATTGTTACTCTCACCTGGCTCCCACAGAGGCATCGATCTGGACTGGACTGCTGCGATCTCCACCAATATGACGCGTAGGGCCGAGATGACGGACTGGACTGGTCCACCTAGCTACGCTTGCTTGGCCCGTAGGAATATTCTTCTGCAGTGGAGAAAGGGAATTAACCACCCGTGGAGTTGAGCGTAAATACCCCACCCCGTTGTTCTCCCCACTGATCACCTTGGATGTCCCCTCTTATAGTCTCACCTGATTATTTGAAAAGATGAGCTCTCCATCCTGCATTGAGCGCAGGGGCGCGTAGATAACCAGTTGCTTCACTGGCTCGAAGGAATTGGTGAGTTCCAGGACAAAATTGACTCGGCAAGACGCCGTAAGTATGTAGTTCGTAAGAGTTCAAACGCCTGACTTTCACTCTTGTCCAATTCCTTGCAGGTTGCAGCTTGACCTTACTGAAGAGTTCCTCGTGGCAACTGGTAATGTTCAGGTAAGGATTTGTATTATCCAACACAGTTCGATTAAAATAATGTCCATACGTAACCTGTTGCTTTCTCCCTTATTCAGGCGCTGAGAGAAAGTATGAAGTCTCGGGGAATAATGCCTCCGGCGGTAAAATCAGGTAAGTCTATTGTGATGAGGAGGGTTCCCCTTGTTAGTCCCTTGTTTCACCTTGTTGTCCTTTTGTTTCCCCTTAGGGGCCGGGGTTCGGCTAGGATGCAGTGGTGGCTGCGCCGACCCGTGAACAATAGTACCCCCGGTGGTAAAATCAGGTAAGTCTATGGGGAGTATTCCTCTGTGTATTCCCTTGGCTCACCTTGCTGTTTTTGTCTTCTCCTTAGGTGCCGGAGTGCGGCGGGAACATGCAGGAGGATGCGGTGAAATGTGAAGATGCTGCGAAGGCCGCTGAGTTCAGCGCAGCGCTGCAGCAGGCGAGGCAATGTGCGTAAAATAACTTCTTTCTTCCAGCTCGAAGGCGCGATGGATCGGGAATTCAGGTAAGGATCAAAGGTATTGCTCTTGTTCTAACCTTTTTCTCCTTCTTTCTCCCTTTTTCTAGGAGCTCCAAACTCGAGGCGGGCGTGGCAGAAGACTTGATGCAGACTTGCAGGCACGGTGAGCGTTACGCTGCTGGATGCAGAATAACGCAAAGCGTGTGCTGCTCTTCGAGCGTGGTTTAAATAGCCTCCAAAGTAGCCCCAGGTAAGTATTCCTCCCCAGCCCCAATCGAGTAAAAATAGTCCCTAGGTAAAATAGTCCCTTCCAAGCCTCCTTTGGCTTGGAGCTCTTGCAGCATGGTCTGCATCAGGTAAGTTTGCAGCATGGTCTGCATCAGGTAAGTTTTAATCTATGAGCCTGGACTGACTCTCCATATGAGCCTGGCGCCATAGGCGCCAGGACTGCACCCAAATAGCCCCTAGCAGGGGTTGTTGGGCTTGCTTGGGGCAACTTGATGCCTGCTTCCGGGGTTGCTGGACTTGGTCTGGGTTCCCGGGGGTAGGCATCATGACAGCTATATGGCCTTCTACAGTTGGTTGGCACGCTTGTGCATGTCTGGAACATAAGGTTAATTTAGCAGCAAGTAAGCTCATACCCAGGCACTAGGAGTTGGACATGACTTTGCCTCCCTACCCAATTATCCCCACGTCGCATCACTCATGCCTTCTGCCATGAGGATTGTCTTTGAACTTGGCCTTGCAGAGTATCCTTGCCTCTGGGAATATAAGGGAGTATAAGCACACGCTATTGTAGCTTCTGGAAGGCAATGCCCAACTTCCATCTTTGGCTCACGTGACAGAAGACCACGATCTGGTTCATTTTTGCAGTAATTAAATTTCGAATGGATTGTGTCCTCCAACGTATTCCACATCGTTGAAATGTTATGTCCACAGCTGTGCACTTCGGAAACTTTTTCGGCAGAGGGCGTCCTGTGTCAATGGCGTTGGGTCAATGTCCCTTGAAGGCCTCCGTCGAGGGCGACGTCACAGGATGTTATAAATAGGACCCACGGTGCCCGTAGCCTCAGTTCTGTTTTTTTCTGCGAACGTGTTAACTTCGTGAGACTCAGCGCTCCTCGTGTGCATCCTTACAATGTCTTTCTCTTCGACCCCTCTGACTCTGTGGTCTGGCTTCAAGACCTGCCGGGACTGCAAGTCGAAGATGTCGCCCACCGACCCCCACCGCATTTGTTTGTGGTGCCCTGGGCGAGTCGCACGACACGGTCAACTGCTCGAAATGCCTGTCGCTTAGTGCCAAGGCATTGCAGAAGGGGAAGCTCCAGGAAGGTAGGGGCTCTAAGCCTGTTAAGTCCCGGACTTCCAAGTCCAAGGGGGTTTCCACCGACAACTCGAGGGGCGACTCTCCGCGTCGGAAGGAGTCCTGGGGATCTCAGTCCCGGATTGGTTCCAGCCACTCGTCCTCGACCCGGCACTCTAGGAAGTGCCATCACCGGTCACCTTCCCCGTCGTCCTCGGAGGATGGTGCCTCGTGGAAGGTTACGTGCCCTACGAAGTCCTCTACTCCAGAGGAATGGGCGGCGTTTAAACAATCCATGTTAGCGATTTGTCAATCTCAGGGCACGGGTCCGGTCGCGCCTTCTGATGAAGCTGGCCAGGATCAGTCTCGTACTGTGGCTTGCACACCTTCGGGCTTCAGTACATGACGCGACTTGCATTGGGAGCCGTTGAGGTCCCGTTCGTACAAGGATTCGAAGAGTCGGAAGAGGCATGTGTCGGTCCTTGTCTCCAGCGAGGGCTTGGGGCCGGCATTGACTCGTTCAGCGCCGTGTCCGTCCGATTCCGACATTGACGCCTTGCCGTCGTATCGGCCCATGGTGCTGTCGGCACCTGTACGTCGACGCCAAAGTCTTCGGCGATCACGACGTCGAGGTTGTTGACGCTCTTGACGTCGAAGCCTTCGGTGCTATCGGCGCCTTTGGGGATTTTTTCTCGAAATTTGCCATTGGAGTTACCCGGTTATCGTGGATCCTCCAAGGAAGCCTACGTCGAAGTCTGTGAGGCCGGTTTTAGCCTCCAGGCCCTCTTCTGTCCCCAGACCTGGGTTTCAACACCCTCTGGATGATATTTATGAAGAGGAGGAAAGGTGAGGAACCTGGTGACGTTGATGATGATCCACTTTTTTCTGGTGAGTCAGTTGGAGGAGTTACAGCAGACCCTCCATGATGCCAGTGGGTTGGACACTTCTCCGGAAGTGGAATTCGGTAGGCCTGAGCCTGGGGCTCATGCAGAGTCTTCGTACAGGAGGCTCATGGCGAGGGTCTCGGAGTATCTGGGCTGGTCCAGTCCTCCTGAAGACTTTGTGCAGGATGATCTGACGGACATTTTAGATCCGTCCTCTGACCCTGTTTTGCCATTTCACCTTACCTTGCAGAAAAGGGTGGCAGCTGCTTGGCAGTCCCCGGAATCTCTTCCTGCTGTTAATAAGTCTTTGACCAAGAAATACTGCCCTTCCGTTAGTGACTCCAGCTATTTATCTACTCGCCCCACTCCCGAGAGTTTGGTGGTTCAGGCGGTTATGGCCACCTCGAGGCAGGCGGCGTACCCTACCAACCCTCCGGATAGCGACGACGAGCGCTTCGACGGTTGGGCCTGGAAGGTATTTTCTGCTTGGAGCATGGCCCTGAAATCGGCCAACTCCATGTGTGCCTTGGCAAGGTTTTCACAGACTCTGGAATTATGTTTCTTTGGCGGCTGACCATATTCCTGAGGGGGAAGAAAGGGATGGGTTCCTTGCTCTCGCGCAGGACGGCAAGGATGCCATTTGTGAATCCCTTCAGTCAGGTTTGGATAGGGCAGACAGTGTTAGCCGATCCATGGCTGCGAGCACCGTTATATGCACATTTGCACGGTTGCGGAAGTCGGTGTTTGCTCTGGATGTGCAGACCCGTCTTCTCAGCATGCCCTTTGATGGCGCACATTAGTTTAGCAGCAAGGCTGACGAGAGCCTTGAGAAGTTGCAGGCCTCAAAAGCTGCGGCAAAATCTTTAAGTGCCGCAGTGTGTCAACCTCTGTCTTTTCATCCTAGGTGACAGCAGTGGAGGGGACGTTCCTTTTGTTGCTACTCCTCCTTTGGTAGAACGAGAGGGGCCTCCAGTCAAAGGGGCCAGCGAAAAAGTACCCCTGGTGGTTGGGGAAATCGTGGTGCCAAAGCCGCTCAGGCAGCTGCCTCTTTGGAAGCGGCTACGGCAGTGCCTGAAGGCAAACGGTGATGAGGCCATGTCCCTTGGTTTGCCGGCTGGGGGCAGACTGTCTCAGCATCTCGAAGAATGGTGTGCCATTACTTCAGATGCTTGGGTTCTGCATACCATTGCCCATGGCTACTGCCTTCCCTTCCTTCAGCGGCCTCACGACAATCCACCCGGAAAACTCTTTGAAGCTTCCGGATCCGCTCCTTGCACAGGAAATCTTGAGCCTGCTGGAGAAAGGCGCTATATTTATTTTATTTATTTGCATTTTTAAAGCTCCCAGCTGCCCTCGGGCATCATGGCGCTGTTACAAGAAAGTTTACTTGGCATGATGAGATAGTCTGAACACAAATGAAGACATGGTTACAGGCATGGCTACAGTTCCGAGGTTACAGGGGAACAGTGAGCGTGGTACATTTGTAATTTACAGACATTGATGTATGCAGTAGTATTATAAGTGGGATTCACTTAAAGAGGGTGGTTTTCAGAGCTTTTCTAAAAGCTATGAGGGATGTTTCAGCTCTTAGTTTGGGCGGTAGAGAGTTCCAGGCTTTTGGCACTAGGACTTCGAAACTCGAGCCGCCCGCTCTAGCTCTATTGAAGTTGGGGATTGAGAGTTGGTTAACGTATAAGTCCCTTTTGGGTCTAAGTGACAGAACTGGTTGTATCCGTTCAGTAAGGTAGCTAGGGGTAGATTGGGATATGCATCTGTGGGTAATGGTGAGAGTCTTGAACTGAATGCGCTCTTTGACTGGGACCCAGTGGGCATTTTGTCTTTCTAGGGAGATATGTTCCCTTCTTGGAATATCGAGGGCTGCTCTCAAAGCGTTGTTCTGTGTGACTTGCAGTCTATTAATGTTTTTGGCCGAGGTGCCTAGTAGGAGGACGTTGCAGTAGTCCAGTTTAGCGCCTATGGTGGCCCTGGCGATGTTGAGGCGGTTAGTGGTGGACAAGTAAGGCTTTACTGCGTTGATTATTTTGGTTGTTAGGGCTGCTGAGGAGGAGATGTAACTGACATGAATCTAGGTATACTACCGGAGTTTTTACAGCAGGGGAGACTGAGACTACCGAGTTCTCAATTAAAAATGTGCTGTATTTGCTGTCTAGTTTGCTGAGGATTTCCTTGGGGCCCACCAGTAAGATCTCTTTCGAGGGGATTGGGTCCTCCGACGTATTCCATATCTATGACGGGTAATGTCCACAGCTGTGCTGCTTCGGAAAATCTTTGGCGTCTGCGTCGATGCGCCGTCCCCAAGGACCTCCGCCGACGTCACCCGATGTGATAAGTAGGATGCACGACGCCCATAGCCTCAGTCCCGTTTTTTCCGCGAACGTGTTCGCTTCGTGAATCTCGGTACGCCTCGACTCGTTGGAGTTTGCTGTTTTCAATTCTCGGTTCGTTGAACCTGTTCGGTTTGTTGTGAAGACCTGTTCGTGGTGATGTCTTCTTCGTCTTCAACCCCGTGTCCGGGCTTCAAGAAATGCGGGGACTGTGGGTCCAAGATGTCGGTCACGGACTGGCACGACGCCTGTCTCTGGTGCCTCAGAGAGGCCCACGATACGGACGACTGTGTCGACTGCCAGTCGCTCACGGCAAAGGCCTTGCGGGAACTCAAGAAGAAGCTGTCGGTAGGCCGGGTGTCTAAGCCCCGGAAGTCGAGGTCTGCGGGGCTTTCGACGGATGACTCGAGGGGCGACTCTCCGCGTCATTGTCGGAAGTCCAGTTGGTCTCCTTCCAGGAGTCGGTCTCGCCACTCATCCGCCTCTTCGAGGCATTCCCGGAAGCGCCGGCATAGGTCGCCTTCCCCGTCTGAGGACTCCACCCGTTGGCAGGTCGCTTATCCCTCCATGCAAGCGACACCGCAGGAATGGGCTTCCTTAGGGAAGCAGATGCTAGCGATTCTTGAATCGCAGGGCACCGGTCCGTCCGCGCCTCCAAGTGGGGTCGGTCGGCACCGGTCGAGAGACAGCGCCCGTACGCCTTCGGGCTCGGGTGGTCGACACGGCTCATGGGAGAGGTCGCGCTCGGACAAGGGTAGCCGTTCTCGCCATGCCCGTTCCAGGTCCCGGTCCTCGACGCGCTCAAGACCGTGTGATCCTGTGCCGTCTTCGAAGAAGACGTCAACGCCTGTGGCGCCGAGGTCGTCGACGATTTCTCTCGCGGCTCCGCCGATGCTGGCGGCGCTGCAGCTGATGTCGACGCCGATTCGCTCGACGTCTTTTCTGTCGGCGCCGACTCGTTCTGTCGATGCCTTTCCAGGCAGTGGTGTCGGAGGGGCCCCGTGGCACAGGGTTTGCCCCTAGAAAGGCTATGGCTAAGGTCAGGCACTGCTTTGGTCCACAGAGGTCTTCCTCTCCCCGCCTGGAGTACATTTCAGAGGGTGATGAAGGCTCTGATGGGGGCTTGGTTCCGGTTACGGTTCCAGATTACCTTATCTCGGGCCATAGCCAGTTTGATGATCTGCGGCAGTCGCTGCATGATGCCAGTGGACTGGACACCTCTCCGGAGGTGGAGTTTTGTAGGCCGGAGCCTGGCACTCATGCCGATTCTTCATATCGGCGCCTTATGTCTCGGGCCACCGAGTACTTGGGTTGGTCAGCTCCCCCCAGGGGAGTTCGTTCAGGATGATCTCACGGACATCCTTGATCTCTGTCCCCCCACTGACCCGGTTTTGCCTTTTCATATGGCTCTGCAGAGAAGGGTGGCAGCGGCTTGGACTGCTCCGGAGAGTCTCCCGGCAGTGGGCAAGTCTTTGTCGCGAAAATACCGTCCAGCCAGTAGCGACCCCTGCTACTTGTCTAGGCACCCCACTCTGGAGAGTTTGGTGGTGCAGGCGGCTACGGCCCCGGCAAAGCAGGCGTCGTATCCTACCATCCCTCCGGATAGGGACGACAAACGTTTTGACAGCTGGGCGAAGAAAGTGTTTTCTTCAGGGGGTATGGCGCTTCAGGCGGCCAACTCCATATGTGCCTTGTCTCGTTTCACACACACTCTGTGGAACTGTGTTGCATTAGCGGCTGAACATATTCCCGAAGGGACCGAACGGGATGGTTTCCTTGCTATGGTTCAGGATGGCAAGGATGCTATGTGCGAGGCTGTTCAGTCGGGTTTGGACTTAGCGGATTGTGTCAGCCGGTCCATGGCGGCGAGCACCGTAATGCGCAGGTTTGCTTGGTTGCGGAAGTCTGGGTTCGCTCCTGATGTGCAGTCCCGGCTCCTCAACATGCCCTTTGACGGTGAACACCTTTTTGGCAGCAAGGCTGACGAGAGCCTTGAGAGGTTGCAGACCTCCAAGGCTGCAGCAAAGTCGTTGAGCGCTGCAGTTCGCCAACCTCCACCTTTTCGTCCTAGGGGACAGCAATGGAGGGGAGGTTCCTTTCGCTATTACTCGTCCTTCAGTAAAGCGAGGGGAGCTAGCAGTCAAAGAGGCCATCGTAAGAGTGCCAGAGGTGGAACTAAAGGTACTCGAGGTGCCGAGGCGGCTCGGGCAGTTGCCTCTTTACCCTCAGGCAACGCCGCAGCCGCTACCACTCAGTCATGAGGCCAGGTCCCATTGTTCGCCGGTTGGGGGAAGGCTGGCGCAGCACCTTGTAGAGTGGCAAGCCATTACTTCGGATGTGTGGGTTCTGGAGATCATAACCCATGGCTACTGTCTTCCTTTTCGGCAGAGACCTCAAGACAATCCACCAGGGAACCTCTCTTTGAAGTGTCCGGATCTGCTCCTTGCGCAGGAAATTCAAGCCCTGCTGGAGAAATGCGCCATAGAACTGGTGCCTGTAGCGGAGATGAACAAGGGATGGTATTCCCCTTATTTTTTTATTTCAAAAAAAGACGTGGGATTGAGACCCATCATGGACTTGCGCGGTTTGAACAAACTCCTCAGGAAGGACAAGTTCAAGATGGTGACTCAAGTTCTCCAGGCCCTTCAACTTCAGGACTGGTTGGTGTCTCTCAACCTCAAGGTTGCCTACTTCCATGTGCCGATCCATCCCAAGCACAAGAAGTACCCGAGGTTCGCGGTTGGCGACTCGCACTTTCAGTTTCGGGTCCTGCCGTTCGGATTGACCTCCGCCCCGAGGGTTTTCACGAAGCTCATGGTGGTGGCAGCGCATCTCAGGAAAGGGGGGATTCACGTCTACCCCTACCTGGACGATTGGTTGATCAGGGGGAGCTCTCCCGAGCAAGTCCTGGATCATCTATCTGTCACCTGCCACTCCCTTCACAGGCTGGGCTTCTCCCTCAATTTAAAAAGTCCCATTTGACACCAACTCCAGTACATCGGAACAGTGCTCGACACGTCCCTGGGCAGTTTTCCTCCTCAGGTGAGGGCTCTTCACATTCAGCAGTTGGTGCACAAGTTTCACTTTGCCCAGAATCTCCCAGCGTCCGAGTTCTTGAGACTGCTCGGCCTCATGGCATCATGCATTCTTCTGGTGCCAGAGGCTCGTCTGTGGATGAGATCTTTGCAGTGGGCACTCAAGCTCCAGTGGTCTCAGTCCTCCGGCAGGCTGTCGGACCCTGTTCAGGTGCCGCCCTCGGTGGCCCGGGACCTTCTGTGGTGGGCCGTCGGGGGCAATCTGATGAAGGGGGCCCCATTTTGGCTGCCCTGGCCGGAGGTGACGATCGTGACGGACGCATCCCTCACGGGATGAGGAGCTCATGCCAACGAGTTGACAGTAAGCGGTCGTTGGTCTCCGTCGGATTACAGACTCCATATCAATCTGTTGGAGCCGAGGGCCGTCAGGCTAGCCCTGAAGGCTTTTTCTGCCGACTGTGCGCGGAAAGAGTGTCCTGATTCTAACGAACAATACGGTGGCCATGCACTACCTCAACAGAAAGAGGGGGGCAGGGTCACTTCCGCTGTGCAGGGAGGCGATGCAGCTCGAATTTTGGGCCATCCAACAGGAAGTTTCGATCTCGGCTGTTCATCTGGCCGGAGACGACAACGAGACGGCAGACGCTCTGAGCAGGCAGACCCCGATCTCTCACGAGTGGGAGCTGGCTCAGGAGATTCTCCTGGAGATCTTCGCCCTTTGGGGGACCCCTCAAGTGGATCTCTTCGCCTCCAGTGTCAACCGGAAGTGCGAAGGTTTTGCTCGCGGGAATTTCCTCCAAAAGGAGCCTTCGGAGACCCGTTCGTGGTGGAGTGGTCATTCCCACTGCTGTACGCGTTTCCTCCAGTCCCCGTCATCCCGCAAGTGCTGCGGAGGTTACGGAGGTTCGTTTCCCAGATGATCCTCATTGCTACGGCGTGGGCCCGGAGGACGTGGTACCCGGACCTTCGAGACTTGTCCATCTGCCCTCCACGTCGTCTTCCCTACCGAGACGATCTGCTCTCACGGGAGGGGGGGTCAGGTTCTTCATACAGAGGTCAGCTCCCTCAATCTTCACGCTTGGCTTCTGAAAGGTTGAGGTATAAGGATTGGGACCTCCCTGAAGACGTGATGGAGGTGTTTCTCTCGGCCAGGCGGCCGGCAACAAAGTCTCTGTGCCGTTTGAGAAAGTTCTGCGACTGGTGCAGAGTTCAGAATGTGGATCCTTTTGAATGTGACATTCCCATGGTTCTGTCTTTTTTGCTTTCTTTGGCCCACAGGGGCTTGCAAGTGGGGAACATTAAAGGTTACCTGGCGGCGCTGTCCATATTTAAGCGCTCGTCTGAAGAGTGTTCCTATTTTAAGATTCCTTTCATTTCGCAGTTTTTGAAAGGACTCACTAATGTGTTCCCTCCGTCACCTTTTTTGGTGCCAGGTTGGGATTTGAACCTTGTTCTTAAGTTTCTTATGGGTGCTCCATTTGAGCCTTTACATTCTTGCCCTTTGAGGCTGTTGACTCTGAAAACTGTGTTTTTGGTTGCGGTTACTTCCGCTCGCAGAGTGAGTGAGTTACAGGCACTTTCAGTTAAGCCACCCTTCACTGTGTTTCATAAGGACAGAGTTGTCCTTCGAGTTTGTCCTTTTTTTCTTCCGAAGGTGGTTTCGGAGTTTCATTTGAGCCAGAAGGTTGTTCTTCCGGCGTTCTATCCTCCTCCACATCCTGGTAAGGAAGAGGGGAGGCTCCATAGGCTTGATCCTAGGAGAGCGTTGAGCTTTTATATTTCGCACATGTCCCGGGTCAGAGTGGACGATCAACTTTTCATTGGTTACGCTGGAAAGCGTTTGGGACAAGCTGTGACGAAACAGACTTTGTCTCGTTGGATTATTTTAGCTATCTCCGAGTGTTACTGCTTGGCGGGTAAGGACCCTCCGGCTGGCTTGCGGGCTCATTCTACCAGTGGAGTGGCTGCGTCTACTGCCCTGCAGAGGGGAGTTCCTATTTGTCACATCTGTGATGCAGCCACCTGGGCTTCAGTACATACTTTTGTACGTCACTACTCCCTCGATTCCATCAGAGGGCAAGATCTGGCCTTTGGCAAGGCAGTTCTCTATTCCGCAATTTGATTGGGCATGCTAAATTTGTATTCTAAATTCTTTCCTACCTCCTTGCTTGGTACTGCTTTGGGAGTCTGTCATAGATATGGAATACGTCGGAGGACCCAATCCCCTCGAAGAACAAGTTTCTTTCTTACCTGGTAACGTTCTTTCGATGGGATGGTCCGAAGACGTATTCCATATCGCTCCCTCCCTGCCTTCCCCGCTTCCGCAAGGCCTTATGTGTCTGACTGGCAGAAAACTGGTGGCACACGTTCTGGGAAAAAACTATAACTGAGGCTATGGGCGTCGTGCGTCCTACTTATCACATCAGGTGACGTCGGCCATCGGAGGAGATCCTCGGGGACGGCGCATTGACGTCATCGACGCAGGACGCAGACGCCAAAGATTTTCCGAAGCAGCACAACTGTGGACATTACCTGTCATAGATATGGAATACGTCGTCGGACCATCCCATCAAAAGAACGTTACCAGGTAAGAAAGTAACTTGTTCGTCTTGTCTCCATTGAGACAAAGGCCATTAGCTGCCATCCAAGCCTGGATGATGGCATTAGTGTTTTGAAGGGTTTTTAGGTCTTGCTCGTAGTCACCGGTTAGCGGGAGAAGGATTTGAGTATCGTCGGCATAATTGGTGAACGTTATGCCGAATTCTTCTAGGTCATTGAATAGCGGGAGTGTGAATAGGTTGTATAGTGTGGGGGAGGTGCAGGACCCTTGTGGTACTCCACAGTTGATGGGGGAGGGAGTGGCTGACGCTTGGTCTGAGTAGACCCTCATGGCTCTGCCCTCCAAGAAGGATGAGATCCATGTTGTGGCTTCATCCGAGAAGTGAGCTGTATTGGTGAGATGAGTCCTTAAGGTTTTATGGCTATAGAACCGGTGCCTGTAGCAGAGAGGAACAAGGGATGGCATTCCCCTTATTTTTTTATCCCAAAGAAAGACGTTGGATTGAGACCCATCATGGACTTGAGTTTGTTGAACCTACTTCTCAGGAAGGACAAGTTCAAGATGGTCACTCTTTCTCAAGTCCTCCAGGCCCTTCAACTTCAGGATTGGTTGGTGTCTCTGGACCTCAAGGATGCTTACTTTCATGTGCCGATTCATCCCGCGCACAGAGTACCTGAGGTTTGCGGCTGGCGACTTGCACTTTCAGTTTCGGGTACTGTTGTTCGGATTGACCTCTGCCCGAGGGTCTTCACCAAGATAATGGTGGTGGTGGTAGCGTACCTCAGGCGAGGGGGGATTCACGTCTACCCCTACCTAGACGACTGGCTGATCCAGGCACGCTCTCCTGAGCTGGTGTTTGATCATCTCAGTTTCACCTGCCACACCTTCCACAGGCTGGGCTTCTCCCTTGGTGGGCTTCGTCCTTGGGGAAGTGTTCGCCTCCCAAGGTAAGGGCTCATCACATTGTGCAGATGGTGGACAAGTTTCAACATGCCCAGAGTCTCCCAGCTTTCGAATTCTTAAGGTTGCTCAGCCTCCTGCATTTTTCTGGTGCCAGAGGCCCGGCTGCGGATGAGATCCCTGCAGTGGGCTCTCAAGATGCAGTGGTCACAGTTCTCCGGCAAGATGTCGGATCCCGTTCAGATTCCACTCTCGGTCTCCCAGGACCTTCTGTGGTGGGCCAACGAAGGGAACCTGATGGAGGAACAGCTTTGGCAACCGTGGCCAGAGGGGACGGTAGTGACGGAAGCCTCCCTCAAAGCATGGGGCGCTCATGCCAATGACATTTTGCCAGCGGTCATTGGTCTCCGCCGGAGTCCAGACTCCACATCAATCTGTTAGACCTGAGGGCCATCAGGCTAGCCCTGAAGGCTTTTCTGCCCTCTGTACGGGGGAAGAGTGTACTGATCATGACGGACAACACAGTGGCCATGCATTACCTCAACAAAAAGGGGGGCGGGGGGTAGCATCACTTCTGTTTTGTGCAGAGGGGCAATGCAGCTCTTGTTCTGGGCCATCCAGCAGGAAATTTCGATCTCGGTAGTTAATCTGGCCGGAGACACAAATGCAGCGGCGGATGCTCTGAGCAGGCAGAGCATGGTCTCCCCCACGTGGGTATTGGCTCAGGAAGTCCTTCAGGAGATCTTCGCCCTTTGGGCAACCCCGCAAGTGGATCTCTTCGCCACCAGTGTCAACCGGAAGTGCGAGAGATTCTGCTCAAGGGAATTTCCTTCGTGGTGGATTGGTCATTCCCATTGCTGTACGCATTTCCTCCTCCAGTCCCTGTCATTCCTCAAGTGTTGCAGAGGTTCGGTTCCCACTTGATCCTCAGTGCCCTGGATTGGGCCAGAAGAGTGTGGTACCCGGACCTTCTAGAAATGTCCATCTGTCTTCCAAGCCGTCTTCCCTACCGAGAGGATCTGCTCTCTCACGCGGGTGAGCGGAGGGGAGGGGAGGAGAGGGGAGGAGAGGAGTCTAGGGTGGGTGTCCTGTTCTCCATCCAGAGGTCAAGACTCTCAACCTTCACGTTTGGTATCTGAAAGGTTGAGGTCGAAGGATTGGGACCTCCCGGATGACGTGATGGAGGTGTTGCTTTCGGCCAGGCGGCCTGCAACTAAATCACTGTACCATTGCCATTGGCGTACGTTCTGCGGCTGGTGCAGAGATCAATGTTGATCCTTTTCAGTGCTCCATTCCTATGGTTTTGTCTTTCTTACTTTCTTTAGTTTATTTATTTGGTTTAGTTTATTTATTTGTAACACGCACCATCAGGCGCACAGGGGCCTTAAAGTGGGTACCTTTTAAAGGTTACCTGGCGGCGCTGTCTATCTTTAAGCGCTCGTCTGAAGAATGTTCTTACTTTAATATTCCTCAGTTTCTTAAAGGACTGACTAATGTATTGCTGCCGTCCCCTTTCCAGGTGCCGGTTTGGGATTTGAATTGGGTTTTGAAATTTCTCATGGGTGCTCCGTTTGAATCTTTGCACTCTTGTCCTTTGAGGTTACTGTCCTTCAAGACTGTGTTCTTGGTTGCGGTTACTTCCGCTCGCAGAGTGAGTGAATTGCAGGCACTTTCATCTAAGCCACCCTTTACTGTGTTTCACAATGACAGGGTTGTACTGCGAGTACGTCCCTCCATTCTACATAAGGTAGTTTCTGAATACCATTTGAGTCAAAAGGTGATCCTTCCATTTTTCTACCCTCCTCCTCATCCTGGTAAGGAAGAAGAGCGACTCCATCGATTGGATCCTAGGAGACCTCTCAGCTTTTACATTTCTAGGATGTCCAGGGTCAGAGTGGACGATCAACTCTTTGTAGGATATGCCGGACACCGTTTGGACCAGGCTTTTTCCAAACAGACCTTGTCCAGGTGGATTATCCTTACCATTACGTAGTTTACAGATTGGCAGGTAATGCTAATCTGTAACACTCCTGAAGGGTTGAGAGCGCATTCCATTAGAGGCGTGTGGCTACTTCCACCGCCCTCCAGCGGGGTGTTCCTATTAGGAATATTTGTGATGCTGCTACATGGGCTTCCATCCACACCTTTGTAAAACATTATTCCCTGGATACAATCCATGGTCAGGATATGGCCTTTGGGAAGGTGGTTCTTTATTCCGCAATCTAATTGGGTGCTCTTAATTCTTTTCCCTCCTCCATTTACTCGTACTGCTTTGGGAGTCTGTCAAAGATGTGGAATACGTTGAAGGACACAATCCATTCGAAGAACAAGTTACTTACCAACTGGTAACGTAACGTTCTTTGGACTGGATGTTCCTTCAACGTATTCCACATCGCCCTCCCAGCCTGCCCCTCTGGAGAATTTCCTATGTGATTGCAGCTTCTGTTTCCGCAAGGCTAGGTGCAGTCAAGCAGGCATCAGACTGGTGCCACACGTTGTGAGGAAAAAACGTAACTTAAACTGAGGCTACGGGCACCGTGTGTCCTATTTATAACATCCTGTGATGGAGGCCTTCGAGGGACATTGACCCGACGCCATCGATTCAGGACGCCCTCTGCCAAAAAAGTTTCCGAAGTGCACAGCTGTGGACATTATATGTCAAAGATGTGGAATACATTGGAGGAACATCCAGTTGAAAGAACGTTACCAGTTGGTAAGTAACTTGTTTGTCTTAACTGAATAAAACTTGCCATGCAAGGTGTTCTTTCTTTGCACCTTAACAAGTAGTGATTCAGCTACTCACGTTTTACTGTCTTGAGAATAGATAACCAGCTTTGGCTTGCTTAAACTTTGATACCAGGCCAGACAGCTTCACCATTCAAATCTGCAAATTCAGCTAATTCATTGCTGTGACACAGTTCTTGATCTTTCTCTGTGGGTCTGAGCTTACTAAAGTTGTGACATCGATGTCCAGATACTATACAATGATGGCTTCGCCTGCAGTCTATACTACTGTCAAGGAGTCCCCCCCCCCCTCCTTCTCACCTGAGTCCGTTCATTTACTGGTGTCCTTGGTCGATGCCTTCTTGCGGATGGACCGGGTCTTGAAGAAGGCTGCCAGAGTCTCTTCCGAATCCAGAATGCGTTCAGTTTCTGGGACGCCGAATCCAGGAATCCAGGAGGCAGTGGAAGCACGCTAGCCACGATTCCAGGAGGTAAGTAGAAGGGGGAGGACAAGGAAGGGATAGCGGAATTGGAAAAAGGGGAAGAACCGCGAGCTACGGAGCACACGTCTGGTCGCTACTTCGCAATAGCATTGAGACGCGCAGAGCCGTGGAAGGTGTGGTCTATTAGTAGAAAAGGCTACGTCCAGCGCATGGAGCGAGAAGGGATTACGCTGGATGGCCATGTTGGGAGTATTAATGCGTGCAAGCCCGCTGTGACAGGGACCAAGAAGCCCAAAAGGGGCGCACTCTGTCATTCATGACAGCATGCCTCCTCCGAAGACCATTCCCTCCAGGTTTGCCTGGGTGAATGAGGTGAAATCTTCTGAGCAGCCGAGGGGCCTTGATGTTTGACATAGGCTCCCAGGTTCTTTCACTAGGGGGATATCCTTTCCATTCAACCAGATATTGAAGCTGGCCCCTTCTATACCTGGAATCACAAATCCGTGACACCTCGTATTCCAATTGGTTGTCGACCAGTATAGGAGGAGGTTTGCAGGGTTTCCGGGGGGATGGATAGTAGGGTTTCAGCAAAGATGTGTGAAAGACTGGGTGTATTTTCTTCCAGGAGTCTGGCAATTTGATCCGATAAGAAACGGGATTTATAACTTCTTTGATGGGAAAGGGACCATAGTATCGAGGGGCCAATTTACTAGGCCGTAGATGTCGGGGTAGTAATTTTGAGGACAACCAGACCTGGTCACCGATTGCATAAGAAGGGCCTGGTCTTCTTTTGGAATCTGCATATTTCTTGATCTGTTTTCTGGCCTTCTCCAAGAATTCCTTGGCCTCCTTATGTATATTGACAAGGGTTTCGATCCAGGAGTCGACTGTAGGTACTGGTGTAGGTTGAGGAAGAACAGAAGGCAGGACCGATGGATGGAAACCTTGACTGCAATAAAAGGGGCTGGTCTTAAGTGCCGAATGGTCGGAATTGTTGTAGGCGAATTCAGCCATGGGTATCAGGAGGGACCAGTCATCCTGAACCTTGGTGGCGAAGCATCGAAGATACTGTTCCAGAGTTTGATTGACAAGTTCTGTGGCTCCGTTGGTTTGAGGGTGATATCCTGAAGAAAGGGCACGTTGGATTCCTAAGCATTGACAGAGACATTTCCAGAATTGTGAGATGTATTGAGGTCCACGATCCGATATGATCTTGGAAGGGAGTCCATGCAAATGGAATATGTGTTCCAGGAAGATTCCTGCTAGTTCAGAGGAGGATGGCAGTTTATGCAGGTGTGTAAAATGAGCCATATGAGTAAACAAGTCTATGGTAACCATAATGGTAGTGTATCCACGGGAAGGTGGTAGTTCCACAATGAAATCCGTAGCGATAATCTCCCATGGCCTGGTTGGCAGTGTAGGTTGCAGTAGAAGGCCCGCCGGTCTCTTGTTGTCATGTTTATTTTGACTGCAGACAGTACAGGATTGAATGTACTGCCGTACGTCGAATCTCATCCTAGGCCACCAGAATTGCCTTTGTATAAGACGGAGGGTATTGGTGATTCCACGATGTCCAGAGTGTAGAGTATTGTTAGGCAGAAACCTGTGCAGTTCCCTTAGGGACCACTGCAAAAGATTTAAGACTACAGGTGGTTGGCAGTAAACCAAATTGGTAGCAGTCTGTACCACGCAGATTTACCTGGTAGCTGTGGCTGAGCAGTCAGACTTCTCTCAAGAAGAGTTAGGCAGTATACAGAGCATACAAAATAAGTACAGAAATACAGTAGCACAAGCAAACACTGACCAGAGCTTGGGTGTACAAGTATATAATTATTTATTTAACACACACTTATAAAACACACTAGCCCTAAATTGGTAAAATAAGTTCAAAACACAATCCCTATTATCATATGTACATCCCTGGTTACTTGTTGGACAAGTCTTCGTTAACACCACTTATTTCCAGACAGAGGTAAGTGCTTAACGTTCGATGGTAGTCCAACAAGTTAAATAAAAAGGGAGGGAAAAGCAGAATTATGGAAGCATACACACTAAACACTTTTTAAAGAACCACAGCAAGTTAGGAAGGCACAGTCTACTGGTGAGCAAGGAAGTTTAGGTGCCAGGCCCACTTCCAAGGGAGCCAGGCAGAAGATGCCCAAGATCAGACAGTTACAGAGTCTTTGAAGTTTGTGTAGGTAGTTCGAAAAAAAGGTTTAGTTCAGTTCAGAAAAGTTAGCTAAGTTGTCCCAGGCTAACCCAGGTTCGAGAGACGAGGATTTAATACACCCTGTTCAAACGGTTGCAAGGGAAGCCAGGCGGAACACGGTACCTTAAATGGAGAGGATCCTCCAGCGGGGGCAGTTGTTCCTGGCAGCGGGTGCAAGTCGCAGCGTCGTCCAGAGGAAGAGAAGATCTCGTTGTGGAGGAAGGATGAAGGTCGTTGCAATGCCAGGGAAGAAACCAGCTGTGGAGTTCTCCGGTACAAAGGTACTACCCTTTCGGTTCGCAGTAGTGGTGAAAACGTGGTATCCAGGTTGCCGGGGTGCTTGTCACAGGCAAGGCGGCCACGAGATGCTCCAGGAAGGCGAAAAGAAGGTAGACTGGTTATCCCCACCAGTCGAAGGAAGAAGACTCTCCGGGCTGGAGATCTCCTCTGTCGTTGGGAAAAGTGGTGAGACGGTTCAGCAGGGCTCCACAGGTGGTGTCGTTGTTGCAGGCCGGCTCAGCTTCTCCCTCCTCGGATTCTCAGGTCCTGTGGCGACTTCTGAAGTTCCAGTCCCCAAAGCCCTGCTTTTATGCAGCACACCCTCATTCACTCAGCCTAGCTGTCAATCAAACATGCTAAGTGGTGAGCCGGCCGGCTCACCACTTGGGCCAATCACACAAGAGTGCGACTTGAGTTACCAAGGTAACTCAGTCCAGGGTGCCTAAACCCCCCTGTGGTACCCAGAGTGGCACCACTTTTGGAGGCTTCTGTGGAGAAGCCCGCCAAAAAGTGGAACAAAGGGCTCAACTTGGGTTGGAGTCACAGAAGAGAACACAAATGCCATTTTAGAATAGAGTTCTGGCAAAAAATACCAACCGGTGAATTAATAAATAAATAAACCGGCGGTATGTTTGAGGCTATAAGAATTATATAATTAAAGTTGGTAGCCTCGAACAATGGGAAAATCCCATAGAGATATATTTGCGGTCGAATATAAAAAGTAGTATCCCCTGCCACCAGCCAAAACTCTATCAGGGGGGACGGAGACGAGCCACCCCGAACAGACCCCGGGGCAATCGAATTTCCCCGACCAGTACGTCCGCAATATGATGGTTTGTACTGGTTTCTGTTCATAATTTGGGACTAGCAAAGCCAATGGTGACTTTACATGCCCTGGGAGACAGTAGTCAGTCCCAGGATATGGAGTCTATGTTGGGGGGTCGCTACGACACCCCTGGGTTACGGCACGGAGGGTGCTGTGTAACCCACATAAAAAAACACCCTATGGAGTAAAAGACCCCATAGCCCATAAAACACATGGAAAGTTAAACGAACACCTCAAATCATATCTAAGAGTGGGAGCAAAAGAATCTCACTCTTAGCAGGAGAGAAAGAAAAAAAAAATCCAGCAAAGCTGCTGGGGGGACTCACTCGGTTTGGGAAATTAGCCTTACAGAGAATTCTCCCTAACAAGTATCATGACAGAGATTTATTATTCTTTGTTGTAGCCTTTTTGTAGGGATGACCAATACATTGTCCTTGAACAGATACCCTTCCCAGACCCTTAGATTCCATTGATTTTTCTTGGATATATCCTTCCACAGATCAGAGTATTGGGTCTGAGCTTGGATTTCTTCAAGGAGGTCGACTGCTTGGGCTACAAAGATCTTGGGGGGGGGGGGGGGGGGGTGGGGGGGGAGAACATCTGTGGATATGCCTCGTCTTCAATGGGCTCGTAGTCTGGTCGTCGAGATAAGGCGTCAGCAATTAGGTTTTGTGATCCTGGAACATGAGTGATGTGAAACTGGTACTGGGCAAAGAAGTAGGCCCATCGCGCCTGACGACTATTCCTACACTCCAAAGACTGTAGAATCTGGAGGTTCCGGGGGTCCGTACGGACCTGAACTAGATGTTTAGCTCCCAGAAGTAAATGTCGCCACTCGGTGAAGGCTTGACGGATGGCTAACAATTCCTTTTCCAGGACTGAATAGTGTGTTTCACTAGGAGTCAGGGTTTGTGAAAGATAAGCAATTGGGTGTTCCAGTTTATCTCCTAATTCTTGCTTCAGGACCGCACCTATGGCGTAATTAGAGGCGTCTGTTTCTACTAGGAAGGTATCCGGTTGGGCCAAGATAGGAGCTTGTGTAAACTCTGTCTGCAGACGCTGGAACGCCGTTTCTTGTAGTGTAGACCAGAGGAAGGGAGTGTCTTTCTTCAGGAGAGCAACAATCGGTTGTACTATCTCGGAGAAATTAGATATGAACTTGCGGTAGAAATTGGCAAGGCCCAGGAATGATTGAACTTGTTTCATGGAAGTAGGAGCAGGCCAGGTCAGTATGGCCTTTACCTTTGAAGGATCCATACCGATTCCTTCTGGGCTAAGGATAAATCCTAGGTAATGAACGGAGGTTACATGAAACAAACATTTTTCGGGTTTGGCTAAGAGTTTGTGTTCTCTAAGTCTCTGCAAGACTACCTTCATGTGCTCTTCATGTTGTATAGGGTCTTTGGAGAAGATCAATATGTCATCCAGATATGCAATGACGAAGAGAAACAACATGTCAGAAAACACCCTGTCCATAAAGCGTTGGAAAATTGCCGGGCATTAGCTAGTCCAAAGGGCATAACTAGATATTCATAATGGCCAAAGGGTGTTCTGAAGGCGATTTTCCATTCGTCCCCTTCCCGGACACGAATCAAATGATAGGCGCCCCTGGGATCCAACTTGGTGAATATTACTGTGCCTCTCACGGCTTCCAGGATGTCCGAAATCAAGGGTAACTGGTACCGGTCCTTGAGGGTGCACTGATTTAGGCTGCGATAATCAAGGCAGGGTCTGAGTTCCTTGGTATCCTTCTTGGGAACAAAGAATAGGGAAGCACCAGCAGGAGATTTTGGAGGTTTTATGGTGCCATTGTCAAGGTTGGTATCCAGGTATTCTCTTAGGGCCTTTTTCTCAGGTTCGGAAAGGATGAACATCCTGCTGAAGGGAATCATTGTGGAGGGTTCTGTATCTATTGCGCAGTCTTCAGGTCTGTGTGGGGGTAAGGCCTGGACTATGGCAGTCGAAAACACATCAGCATATCCTTGATAGGCCTCAGGAACGTGTTTGACAGAAACCATGAGTGATGTCTGTTGTTCCCTTGTTGGTTCATTTGGGTGTGTTAACGGAGGTTCCAGGGATAGGCGGTGAGATATGCAAAACTCTGAGCCTAGGAATAGAGAACCCGCTGTCCAGTTGATATATGGATTGTGTTTCTGTAGCCAGGGCATACCCAAAACCATGGGGTAATGAGATGACTTAATGATGTCAAACCTAATCAGTTCCTGATGGTGATTTATTGAAAGCTGGATCTCTTTGGTCTGCAGGCTTATGGGCCCTGATGCGAGGGGTCTTCCGTCAATACCTTCCACAGGTTGCATGGTGCTTCGTGTCTTGTACGGAATTCGATGTTTAGTAACCCATTCTTGATCGATGAATATCCCCATAGCTCCGCAGTCTACCAGGGCCAAAATGGAATAGGTCTTATTCTTGGAGGGTGATAAGAAGGCCTGCAATATCACCAAATTGTTTTGTCCAGGAGAGTTCAAGGATGGAATTGATGTGGAGCAAACCTCTCTCTCCCGAAGCTCTGCTCCATCTAGGATCAGGAGCTGGCGTTTCCCGAACGCCGAGGGGGTGCTAGAGGGCATTCCCTAACCAAATGCTTATCTGAGGCACAATACATGCACAAGCCCGTATCAATTCTTCTCATTCTCTCTTGCGGAGATATGGGTCTACGAAAAAAGCCCCAATCTGCATGGGATCTGGTTCCGTTCTGACGGTACTCTCAAATGATACCTTGGGAGGAATTCCCCTGGTTTTTTTCTTTTCTGTCTTCCTTTCCTGGATACGGAAGTCAATTTGCATGGCAAGATCCATTAGTGCCTGGAACGAGCTTGGTCGTGCCACTCTGGCCAGCTCATCCTTAATCTCTTCGTTCAATCCTCTCCTGAACAGGGTAAAGCTCGCCTCAGCGGACCAGTCAGCTTCCTTAGCCAATTGTTTAAATCGGGTCACATACGTGAGCATATCCTGGGAACCTTGCTGAAAGTCTAACAGGCGTTCCTGGGCGCTGTAAACCTGCTCAGGGCGGTCAAACATGTTTTTAAGGGCCTGTATAAACCCATCATAGTCGTCCAAAAGGCTATCACTAGGGTTAACGAGGGAAGTAGCCCAAGTTAAGGCATTCCCGGAAAGGTGAGAGATTATAAAACCAACCTTGGCCCTGGGGGTCGAAAAGTAATAGGGCTTGAAGGTAAAGTGGACCAAGCACGAATCCAGGAATGCACGAAGGGTTTTTGCTGAGCCGTCGTATTTGTCCACGATGCCGCCCAGCAAGACACTTTCTTTTGTAGCAGAATCCCGGGATAGGACCAACTGTTTGAGAGCGGCGTTCTCTGCCTTTAAATTCTGTACCTCGGTTGATAATTCCTGCATACTACGCATCAGGTCCTGCACGGCAGCCTCCATATCAATATCGAGTTCGGTCGGGTGGCGTCTCAAACTGTCAAGGAGTTCCCCCCCCCTTCTCACCTGAGTCCGTTCTTTACTGGTGTCCTTGGTCGATGCCTTCTTGCGGATGGACCGGGTCTTGAAGAAGGCTGCCCGAGTCTCTTCCGAATCCAGAATGCGCTCAGTTTCCGGGGCACAGAATCCAGGAGGCAGTGGAAGCACGCTAGCCACTAATCCAGGAGGTAAGTAGAAGGGGGAGGACAAGGAAGGGATAGTGGAAAAAGGGGAAGAACCGCGAGCTACGGAGCACATGTCTGGTCGCTACTTTGCAATAGCATTGAATCGCGCGGAGCCACGGAAGGCGTGGTCTATTAGTAGAAAAGGCGATGTCCAGCGCATGGAACGAGAATGGATTATGCTGGACGGCCATGTTGGGAGTGTTAATGAGTGCAAGCCCGCTGCGACAGGGACCAAGAAGCCCAAAAGGGGCGCACTCTGTGATTCATGACAACTACGTATAGTCAGCTTCTATGATCACTTAACCTACTTGCGTTGCTGCCTCTGTACATTTATTAAACGACTTGTATTTTCTGCAGTGCTCTTCACATGTGCAATCTCCTTTTTTAAATACAAGTATTTACTCAATTCTTTACTTTGTCATTAGGCTCTTCAGGATCTATAAATCTTCAGCCAGTCTTCTCCGTGCGTCACACTACTTTCTTGTGACATCACTAGCTCCTCTTTCGCTCTCTCGTATTCCTTCGGGGAGTTCCCTCCCTCAGATTGTTATCTCTTCGGGATGCAGCGTGTATGGTTTTTTTCAGTGGGTATCTTTTCTCGAAGACTCGCAGCTGAATAGTCACAATTGCTGGTGTCAAACATGGCACAATTTCAGGCTTCCAACATTGGTTGGACTTCCTGCAGAGGCATTCGGATGCTCCTCTACACTCCCCCCTCTGGTCGAGCCATCACCTTCCCCAATCTCCACATTTTGCCATCTTCTCTTGAAGTGCTTCTTTGGAGTCCAGATCTTCACTCCCTTAAGGGAACCAGCGGTTTTGACTTGTTCGTCCACACTCCAGGCCATGTAGCTACACTGTCCGTTTGGATTACAATAGACCCATCGTCCCACGTACTACTTGTGATTTTTCGTATATAGGAACTTTGTTCCTTCAGGTGCTACGATGCTGGCCTCTACATACTTTCTGAAATATTCATCAGTCCATTCTTTTCGTCCAAACCCTGACTCGACATTGATCATGATCTTCATCCCTAATGCTTTCTTTGCAGTCTTCTTGCACTGTGTAATTATTATCCTTATCACACTGAATCCAAACATCAGCATCACTAATACTGCTCCAAGGAACTTGAAAACGTTTGCCATCCACTGTGGAATCCTTGAAAATATAGACGAGAACCAACTGTCATCTGTAATGTCTTCTGTCTCATCCTCCATCTTATTGTGCAAGTTTGTCAACAACGTTATGGCCTCTATCAAGGTTCCATTCTCGCAATCATGAGAAGGTATGAATGTACAACATGATGGCCCGATTTTGGCGCAAACTCCCCCTTCCATCGCAGTGGTCATCTCAAGGACAGATCTGTTCTGGAGAGTCATTAGTCGTATTGGCCCTCAGCTCTTCCTTGAAAGCATCGAATCCTTTTATGGTGATGTTGATTGTCTGTAGAAGCTGCCATCTGGTAATCTCTAGCCATTTATCATTTGCCATCATCTGGATCCCAGGCATGAAGATGATCGTGAAGATTGAAGCAGTCTTGCTGAACAGCCTATGCTCATATGGAATGGCCTCGTATGCATCTATTGATTTAGCTGAGCAGTAATTATCTCTTTCTTCGATTTGAGAAATTCAAGCAAATCTTTTCCTTCTCAAATAGGCATCTATCTTCGGGAATTTCTTCAGTTTTCAGGTCACTGCTGTAACATGGATAAGCACCAAGGAACACGTCCCTCCCCAGTCCTTGAGCAGCTTCATGTAGGTTTTGGGCCCACACGCCCAATATCGATCCATCAGGACAGCGGTCCCTGCTCCCATTTTGGTCACATCAATTCTAATTTTACAATCTTTGTCTCCCACACAAACTCTTCCTTCTCTTCGGAAGCACAACATCGCATTCGCCAATGGGATCACAACCATAGAGCAGGATTCATCTTCTACCCATGTCAGCAGTTTAGCATGTTTGGCCCACGATTTTAAACATCCATCGTTTACTATCTGCACTTCTTGCACATATTCTGATTTTAACAAATGTGCTGTATAGGACACCAGGCCTTCGTCCCATCCCTTCTTGGACTTCACCCGTCCATAAAATAAAACTTGAGTACGTTCCCAACATCCAGGCCATCCAGCTACTTCCGTTTTATCAGGGCAGTTCAGTCTCTTCATGTCTGCTATAACTACCCCTTGTCCTATCACAGGATACATAAGCATTTTGCTCTTCCATTCAGGCTCCTTTTTCATCTGTCTAGCCTTGATATAATCATCCTGGAATGCAAATGCCCATTTCGATATCCATCGCAGAGTAGCCCAACTTCCCTGGACCTGTCCTCTAGTCATGCATGCTGCAAGGTGAACAAGGCGTCTAGCATAGTATTCTGGGACTTCCCTTGAAATAAAGGTTTGCACTGTATCCATGGCATAGGGTATGAGGGCACAGATGTAACGGCTCTCCTTAGACATTCTCTTTCCCATACTCTCTCCCATACTTCATGATACTTCATGTGCTGATGCCACATTTTATGACCCTGGTTTGCTACATTGTCTAAATAGGTATTTATCAAATCATTATCTTCCTCTGCATTTCTCTTATGTCTCACCACTACAAATTCAGAGCTTGCATAGTAATCAAAAAGCCAATCAAAAAGAGTTCTCTTTGTGGGGAGAGCCATAGGAACTTCCACCTTCATAGCAGTAAGCAAATCAAAAGCAGTTCCTGTAGTAGGGGAAATCATAGTAGCCTCTAGCTCAGTGGGAGTACTTTTATAATAAACTGGAAATGAAAAGAGATAGAAAGACAAAAAAGTTCAATTGTGCAGGCATATTTCATGCACCAATACACTGACTTCCATCTTGTGTGACATCCTGGTACTTAAGGTTCCTTTTCCAGAATCATGCCAACTTCTGCATGTCTCCTCTTTTAATACACTTTACCAAATTATTTTACTCCTGTAGTTGCAGTATTTGCTCCATGATCGCAATTTACAGTCTTCTAATCAAAGGGCCATTTTTAGGAGCCTGTAAAAAAGTGTGAATATCAACATCTCTTCTGACAAGAGCAGGATGAGCTTGAAGGATAAACACAAAAACAGCAGGCACAAGCCAATGCACATCGCTATCGTCCAATACCATGGGATTACGGTTTAGAACCGGTATGTACCAAGAAATTAATCTGGGTACTGTGCACGTTTCCAGTTGCGAATTAGAAACTGACGTTTAGAATTATATTGACGAATCAAAGTTATGCCTAAAGTTCTTTTTTTCAAGATTCCTAAAACTTTCAGCAAGGGTTTGCACTCTTGCTATAATATCTATAAGGAGTGTCCAATCAAGTCTTAGCCCAAATGCAAACTCTGCATTAGCAGCGGGTTTCCTGATCGTCCTTCTTCATCATCGATTAAGTCTGCACACGCTCAAATTCTTCTTCTTTTCTTGCTTCTAGATCAGCAACAGAGGGAGGCATGGTCTTGCCTTTATATGGTTTTATATCACTTAAATGAAGCCAAGCTTGCCTGACGTGGACCTTTACTGCTGAGGGCTTATATTTTCAACGATAAAAGGGGCCATGGAATCGTGGCTCGTGCCACTTTCGGGTAACCATTCTTTTTAAGAATGGTGTCACCAATAAACATTTTAGGTGCCAATAAAAGTTCACTTGATCCGGTTGTTGAATTGTTTTCATCTGTGTTCTGAGACCGACCACCCTGACGCTTGAGTTGAACTGAAATGCGAGAGATGCTAGAGGTCATACATGTCAAATATTTATGCAGTTCATCACCTAACAGTTTTGCTGTACTCTGGCCATCACTTCTACTCCTTGGTGGAGGTGTAAGAGGCGTTCTCATTCGCCATCCTGTCACTAGTTTATGGGAGGTGAGGTGATGGTCCGAACCAAGCTGATTCCATAGGGCATATAAAGCTAAGGGTAGGTAATATAGCTGTTTTATTTGAGCAATTCTTTCTTTAAGAAGGCCGTTGAGTCTCTCTCGTATCCCATTTGCTTACAGGTGAAGAGCAGAAGAAAACGTATGCTTAATATTCAATAGAAGCCCTATCTGTTCAAACACTTCATTAACAAAATGTGGGCCATTATCGGATCTGAGCACTTAACACACGCCCCGTCTTGGAAAGACTTCACATACTAAAAATACTAAAAACTTTGCTCCACAAGTTGCATCAAGGTGTGTTCACGGACTGCCCTGATCCACCAAGAGAAGGGACACGCCACCACTATCCGATACCTCTATCCGGTAAATACTTGCAGCATATCAACATAATCGATATGTAAATTCTGAAAAGGAATGTTAGGTTGAGGTATTACTCCTCTAATCATTCTTAGTGTATGCCCAGCGGTAAACATTTGACACACGATGCAAATCGCTACAAAGAATGCAGCATGTTCTAACAAATGTGGAATAAACCAGTCTCCCGCTATTGTTGCAGCAAGACTTTCCCTAGTTCTATGCGCAGGGTAATGCAGCTGTTAAAGCGCTACCTTTTAGTAATGCTATTGGCATCACCGGCTTTCGAGTGCTATCTTGTCGCCATAATGCTTCTGTGGGGTATAAAGAGCCACCCCCCGCTTCTATAATTCCTGCTCTTCCTGCGGTGCACTTCCTTGAATTTCCATTAATTGGCTCATTGGTAATTTTATTGAACCCTTATTGCATTATCATACTGTGACTACTTGCTCTTTAGCATTTGGAGTATCAAAACTTGAAATATGTGGGAAATACGCAACCCTTCTGGTTCCATGTAATAATGTCCCCGCAAATATTTCTCCTGACAAAAATGTCAGTGTTTTTTTGCAGAGACATTATTACATTGAACATGCAACCCCCACATTTTTTTTCTTTTACAATGCCGCAGGGGACATTATGTATGGGGACATTATTACCTGATACCATCCTTTTGGCTTCTATGCCTGCAGCTTTGTTCCTGCAAGAAATACAATCTGTTCCTTTAGTGTGAGCGGCGCACTTAACCGATATAGCTACTGGGAGTTGTAGTGCCTTAATACGTTTAATATGCCTATTCCACTTGCACCTGCTCCCCATCTGCAAAGGAAAAGAGGCTGGAGGGCTCCTCAAGTAGGGAAAAAGAGTGGCAACCAGGAAGGCACCAGGTTGGCAGGGCTTTGGCCATGGGGTACTGTTTTGCTTGAGGTAAGATTTCTCCCGGTTACAATTTTACCTCGACTTCCCCTATCCCTTTTAACAACCCTGCATCATAAGGGCCTGTAGTCCAAAGGACACTTGGCACTTTTTCCAAGCCTTCCTCAAAAAATGATGGATGCTGCCGCATTATCACCATTCGCTGTGGGACTTCCCTCTTCTCTATTCTTATCCAGTATGTGATGCTCATAAAGAACACCACTTCGTCTATTTGGTCTTCCCTAAACCTGTTGTTTCGAGAGCTATTACTGTCCTTCATGGTCTCCCCTCATCGTCAATTCCTTCAAGCATTGCCATTTCCCTTCGAACTGTGGCAGATTCCAATTCTGTAGGGATAGTCTGTCCCCCATCTTTGTCCATAGGGATCTGTGGTCTAAACAAAAACTCATCGGGTATCCTCACAGTTTTTCCCACTAAGCCAGGCAGCCATGTCAGTAGAATGCTCACTCCATACAAGAAAACCTATGCCACTACTGGAACGTCTCGCAGAGCTACTTGCCCTGCGAACATCAGTATAAATTCACCCACGTTTAAATAGTGTATTCCTGGAGTGGAACACTATCCCATGGTCGTGAATGAAATTGTCATGTTAAGTTGTGTCATCAAATCTCTTCCCAAAATGTTAACTGGTGTCTGCCGTGAATACAACAAACGAACAGACATGTCACACTCTCCTATAGAGACCGGTAATTCATCAGTAAAAGGAACTCGACTTGTAGCTCCAGAGAACTCTTGAGCTTTCATGGCCATTCCCAACATTGGATATTTTCCCTCTTATATATGAGCGAGTAGCCCCTGTGTCTACTAAAAAAAGAAAAGGATTTGACTCCTATCGTCATATCGACCCTTGGTTCATCTTGGGCATCTGGTGTCACAGATAGTACTGAACACAAGTCAACCTGTGAGCTGTCCAATTGTAGGTACAGGCATATCCCATTTCCTGTGAAAGGATTTCCTCCTACCACATTGGCACCTCTTATTCTAGGTGTCAGCAATTGTCCTTTGCTTGCACACTGCTGTGTCTGCATGGGGGCCTGTTGCGACTGCCCTTGCGGTGGATTCATTTGCACTTGCTCTGGTTGCTGTCTGTGGCACTCACTGTGCTGGTGTCTGATACACTGTCTGATCTTGGGCAAACCCTTCCCTAGTTTGTATGCTATATGGTGGAGGATAAGCTGCCCTCCCCGCCCCCTTGTGAATTGTGCATTCTGTACATTCCCTTGGCTCCCACATATGCGTGCAATGTGCCCTGTCATCCCACAAGTCCAAAATACCGGGGGTGCTCGTCTAACAAGTACCCCTTGGTTAAGTCCTCCCTTGGTATTTTGGTTCTCATTCTGCATATTTTGAAACCCACCTTGATTGTTTTCAAATCCACCCCTTCCTCTATAGCCATACCTCTGCCTCGTGGCACGAACTCGTAACCACGTTGGTCCATCAGACGCTGATTATTCGCCTGCAATGAACCCACTGTTTGCTGCACTCCCAATCCTTCTCCACTCGTTAATACTGACCCTTTTTATGGTGTATTTTGACAATTCTTTCTGAACTAACTTGGCTTCCTCTATTTTTCTGGCCTCAAATTTCTCTTTATTTTTCTCTTGCAGTAGCCAACAGTGACGCACTATCATCAACTGTATTCAGCCCATGGTTTTGCTTCCATTCCCACCTTTTTCTTCATTTGCCTCTGCACTGGCTCGGGCAACCACTCACATAAAATGTGGTAAAATAATGCCATCATTTTTTCCCACGGCTAACGCGTTTCAAGTTGCCATCGCTCCTGAATATCCTGAATGTAAGCAGTAGGGTCTTCATCTTCTTTCATTTTATGTGTCATGATTGCACCCATACCTGATGTATGTGGATACTGTACCCGGAGAGCCCTCCAAACATTTGCTCTGCAGTTATTAAACGGCGTTCCATCATGTGCTGTTTCGTGCCGTCACACCTGCATACCCGGCTCGCCTTCATGTGTCTTCCGCTCTCTCCCCAAGAATACTGCAGCCTTTGCTCCTCCTTTTTCCAGTAAGGCAAACTGTGTAAACCCTAACCCACAATCTGCTCCCATCGTCAACCTATCCATAGCAGGGACGATAGTTCCTTACCATCTCCTCGATGGTAACAATCTTAATCTACTCACATATGGCGGCGATTCTCCCTTTTCACTATTTGATCATCCTCTGGGACGCTCTGCTTATGATATGGGATCTGGCGCTCTATCCTTGGGTTGTTCCAGATCTGACCATTTCACTTTATCGAACTGCAGGTTTCCTTCTGGGCGCATTCGCTTTCTCCTTCTCCCACAAGGAAAGATTCTCTTTCTTCTTCTGACGTGTCTTGTCCCCCAAGGCCACAAAGTATTACTACCCTCCTGTTCACTCTGGTCTAGGTTCAATCTGCTTAAGGACAAGCCTCTGTGCTGAAGACGGAACCAATTGTATTCTTCGTTTCGTGATTGAAATGCCGGGGGCGCATCCCCTTTCCCTCGACTTCCATAGTTGCTGCTTCCCTTCAATTCTTGATAGGCTTTATCGATCCTATCTCCTATACTTCCTATGTCACAGTTTTCCTCTTCCAGTACTATTCTAGATGCCCCTGACTTTGCTTCCTTTATCAGAATAAACTCTCCTATTCTGTCCCATCGTTTTGCTGGGCTTGGCCCTACTGGTTCCTTTCTAATAAGGCTCGACTCAGAATTCTGCTTTCTCCTTTTTCGTTCTAGCTCTTTGTCTAGTTCTTTGTTGTCTCGCCTCTCATCTAATTCTGTCTTCCTCTTGCGTTTGTTCTTCACTTATTTCTGCCCTCCTTTCTTCTTCCTCTCCATCTGTATTCTTATGTCCCTTATTTGCTGCACTTCTTCCTTTCTCTTCTATCCCTGTCTTCATCACTCGATCATATTTTCTTTGCTCCTGATGCATCTACTTCGTCGCTCCCTGTTCTTTCTATCTTTATCTTCCCTTTGCCTAACTTCCTCAATGCTTTTCCAGTCTAGCTTGAGTAATATATGTCCTCCCATCCATTTGTTCTGCACAAGTGATCTTGCCAGCTTTGTCCTTTTCTCCTTTCCATCTCTTAACCTCTCTTGCTATTTCTGTTGATACATTTGACTGCTCACTCGTCTCTTCCTTGTCTTGTATGATCCTAAAGATCTCCTTGTTTTTCTTTTTCTTCTATGGACTATCGTCACTGCTATAAGCAGGCGGTTTGTAAATCAGATTACTATACCCCCCTGCCGCTTTCAGTTCCTTTAAAGGATACAACCCTACTTCTTCCGCACTGGCGCCTTTCACTTCAGGTGAGGTAAGGGGTATTGAAGGCTCAACACCTTCCTCCTCACACTGGCTAAGCATCCACTGGTTATGTGTTGCAATACCGCTTTTAACAGCGATTCCCCCTTGTGGCTACGGCATGAACATCTTATCTGCCGTGCCTTTCACCCATTCCGCACTGTACTGTTTGAGCTTGGGCATGTGCTTTGGCAATGTCTTGCATAAGCGCGTCAGAGGAGTGTCTCCCATTGTGATGAGTTTGTTGAGTTACCAGACTTTATGAAATCTTCTCATCACCTTTTTTAATGCTGTTCAAAAACAACTAATATGAGCGTGCTCCAACAATCGCTGCTCAAACCTTTGCCTTTTCAATGAACTGCGTCTGCCTCTGGATTGGTACTAACCATTTCAATAGATAGCCACGGTAGCTCTTTTAACTTGGTCTCAATTTTTTATCACCTTTTTCGACAATTTTATTCAATACATAATACATAGATTAGTTGACTCTAGACATCAATAAAAATACTCTGTGATCACGCTTCTTTTTCTCCTTGCCTCTATTCAGTTACCCTGTCACAGGGTTTAAATCGTCTCCTTGTGCGAACCTGTTTGCACGTAGCCTATTTGCCTCCTGCTGGAGTGTGAGATGACTTCTTCTGCAGCTCCCTTGAGCCAGGATTCTAGGCGCTACTAACTCTTTACACAATATTTCCCATTGCTTAAACTTTATCACAACCCTGTCCCCTTAATTTGCCATTTCCCTTAGTCTACTCACCATTCGTCCGCCAATCTAATCGAGGCCTTCAGTATCGTCTCCTCCTCCAGCTGACCACTTCGCCTTCCGTCCGCAGAGCGCACGTGGAAACCAGGCAGGGATTTTGTCAAAGAGGGACCTTGCCCACATCTTGGTTCTGCTTGCAAGTTTTCTTCTAATGGGCCGCTCTCCACAGGAAACCCTGTGATTTCTTCCGGCTAGATGGCTGAGGATGTCCGATCGTCTGAAATACTGGATCAGAACTGGTTTGTATTGAAACCCTACTCTGCCACCATGTGAACATAAGGCTCTTTGGGTAGCGTGTCATAGAGTGGATGGGAAGCACAGTAACTCGTATACCAAATAACGGAACAAACTCAAAAAGATGGTAAAGTATTTCTGTTTTATTATCAATTGTCTAAAACAGGGAGTTACAACGGACATCAATGATGTTGCATGCGCTCTCAAACATTTTGCATAAAAAGCACATCTTTATACTAAAAATGGGTCACATGTGACGTCATACTACGTGGTAAATAAGAAAAACCTCTGGGTTGTGATTTGTTCAAATGGACCATCTAAGTATACTTTATATATGGGGTTGGGTTGTGATTGGACATCTACTATTGGTTCTACGTTATTTTGCCGCAGGATTTTTCATCGCAGGACTTTTCATCGCCGTTTTTTTATCGGAAAAAACTCGTTTTTTTTTTTTTTTTAAAATCCCTTTGATCCACAAATATTTATTTAATTTTTAACCCCTGCCCCCCAAAAAAAACAATGTTTTTTTTTCGATAAAAAAACGGCGCTGAAAAGTCCTGCAACGAAAAATCCTGCTGCAAAAGAACTGTATACCCTACTATCAGGTGGGCAACTTAAGCCTGCCTCTAGTGCAAGTCCTCTAATACTTATTAAGTACACGTATGTCATTGGCTTTCAAACTATAAGGCCCTTAGTTATATGGCCGTCTACAATTGGTTGGAATACTCCTGCCTGTCTGGAACATTCGGTTAATTTAGCAGCACGTAAGCTCATACCCAGGTGCTAGGAGGTGGACATGACTTTGCCTCCCCACCCAATTAGCCCCATGTCTCATCACTCGTGCCTTCTGCCATGAGGATTGTCTTTGAAGTTGGCCTTGCAGAGTATCCTTGCCTCTGGGAATATAAGTGTGAGCACACGCTATCATAGTTTCTGGAGGGCAATACCCAACTCTATTTCCATCATTGGCTCACGTGACGGAAGACCGCAATGGTCCATCTTTGCAGTAATTAAATGTCTTAACTGAATAAAACTTGGCATGCATGGTGTTCTTTCTTTGCACATTAACAAGGAGTGATTCAGCTTCTCACGTTTTACTGTCTTGAGAATAGATAACGGGCCTTGACTTGCTTCAACTGTAAAAACCAGGCCAGGCAGCTTCACCATTCAAATCCATGTATTCAGCTAATTTGTTGCTGTGGCACAGCTCTTGATCTTTCTTTCTCTGTGGGTCTGAGCTTACTAAAGTTGTGACATCGATGTTCAGATACTATACAATGGCGGCTTCGCCTGCAGTCTATTCACTACATATAGCCAGCTTCTATGATCACTTAATCTACTTGCGTTGCTGCCTCTGTACAGTTATTAAACGACTTGTATTTTCTACAGTGCTCTTCACACGTGCAATCTCCTTCTTACATACACGCATTTACTCGATTCTTTACTTCGTCATTGGGCTCTTCAGGATCTATACATCTTATTCAGCCAGGCTTTTTGGCGTGTCTCACTCCTTTCTTGTGACGTCACTAGCTCCTCTTTTGCTCTTTCTCATAATCCTTCGGGGAGTTCCTCCCCTCAGATTGTCATCTCTTATGGGATGCATCAGATATGGTTTTCTTGGTGGGTATCGTTTCTCGAAGGATCGCTGCGGATTGGTCACAATTGCTGGTGTCAAACATGGCATCATTTCAGGCTTCCCACATATAGGTAGTAGGGGGGCGGGACTTCCTGCGGAGGCATTCGGCTGCTCCTCTACAGCGTGATTTATGGTTGCTTAGTTTACCATAACTGGTGAATTGCTGAGGTTTTCCGGTTTTACTTGTAACCATAACGTCCCTTTAACAAAGTTATATCTGTCCAATTTGCCAGTTATATATTATATATCTTCTTGTGAAACGAGATTGGTTAGTTGCAACACACAAATGTGTAGCAAAAGGGGAAAAATATAATAACCTAAGACGATGAAAAGCCAAGGTTAAGAGACAGTGGGACTACACTACACCACACCAAGTGCAAGACTTTCAGAGCTGGGTCCTCTGTGCCCTTTCCATGATAAGGTGGTAGAAAGGGCAGACCCCAGCATCACGTGAGTGAGAAAGAGTTTGAGAGAGACTATCTCTAAGCCCGCTGGCGCTGCCTTTCAGCCTGGTATCTGGAAAGGGTGGGTGGAGGCAACTGCATGAAGTGAAAACCCTGACAATTCCGAAGTTTAGCCATTCTGATATTTGGTTCATGCCACACTTTGTTTATTGTGATGTACTGCTTATTGTTATGCCTCCCGCCCACTAACACTACTATGTTGTCATCACAATTTGCGTTCTTTTGCATGTTGTTGTTTTCTACTCTAATATTGAACTTCATTCCTAATTTTGCATACAAATGGGCCAAATGCTGAGTGAGTTAAAAAAAAAAGTCCACAACCCAGTAGACCCCTAATGACACGAAAACAAATATTTGTCCCTGCTGCATCCACATGGAAAAGTGGCTCGAAGCCCTCTATTATCGATCATGTCTACGTTTGTGAAATATTTTTTTCCTGGATACTGTTGGGCTGTTTCTCTTTTTCTGACTATTGGGACCATGCTATTTTAACCTTAGGGTGGGAGATGGATGCTGTGAGATGCAAGAAGCATGACAAAGTTGGCTCTGTGGTAGTGAATGCTGGTGGTAATAGACTGGGCTGGTCGGATGCGAATTTGGACCAGATTAATAGTTTTATGTACACTGTCTCGGAGGATTATCAGTGTTTTGGTTCATTTTATGCGATAGTTGATTGGATAACATTGATTGCATTCAAATACTTGCGTACGGGAAGTTGCCATTCCTTTAAGGAAGGTAACCATTCGGGCGGATATTTGATAAAAAAAGATCTGCCATGTAAAGAAAAGTATGAGTCAGGAACTACAAAGTATTTGGCTATATGGTATGTCTGAAATTGATAAAAATGGCATGTATAAAAAAATAAAAAGGCGAGGAATAGGTGTAGAAATGGGTAAAGTGCTCTAAGGCGTTTTCCCATAACGTAGTGTGGCAGATCCTGCTGAAGAACTTAATCTCTTGGGATTGTAAAAGGCTATGGATGTTGTATGAGCAGATTACTCCAAAAAAGAATTGACAGCTAGTGTGTAGTATTAGTGAAGCCACGTGACATTAATATTTAACAAAGACATTTGTGAATGATTACCAGACCGTATTGGTTAAAGCTAATGTTGGCCCCCTTCCTGGTGGATATATAGGGCCTTAAATAGTCTTGTGCGTCTGGGCCTGATGTAATTTGTAATATAGCACTGAAATCTATTCCTATCCTCTGGGCAGAGATTTGGAGTGTACTGTTTAACAAGGTGGTTGAGAGCAGAGAAGTTCCACACTCTTGGAGGATGTCGCATCAGATTCCCATTTGTAAAAGAGGCAAGAGAGACGACCCAGAAAGCTATCTGCTAATGGCAGTGACCGATGTGGCTAGTAAAATCTCAACTTTTTTGTTGAAAGAGATGAACACCTTGGTCTACTACTGCCTTCAGCTATTTCCAAACTGGTTTCATAAAGGGACTATCGACCAGTATGAATATATTAATTGTTAACTCTATAATGGAGTAAACCAAGCTGGGCGATGGCCTCCCATTATACTTTGTTTCTTTTCAGAAGCGTTTGACGCTATGGATAGCGCAAAGCTGTTGTCAAAACTGACAGGTATGGGGCTGCCTAAAAACTTGCTTTTTGCGTGCCAACTTTTGTACCTTGACAACATGGCATACGTGAGATTTAATGGTTTGGGCAAACTGCTTTGTTGTCTATTAGGCCCTCGCCTAATAGCCTCGGGGTTAGACAAGGTTGTGTTGGCCCCCATCCTATTTAATTTGTTTGTGTCTGATTTGAGGAGCTTTGTAGGAGAAGTTAATAATGCCCCTCCTAGATTGGGCCATATAAAAGTAGGCTGTGCTAATCAGTTGAGTGCTTGGGCCATTCTTGAATATGCAGAAAGTAACAGGCTCACTGTGAATGTGAAAAAGATGCAATTTAAGACATTTAGGAAGAAATGTACGGCACATCGCCAAATTACCTGTGGGGAAGGTGCTATCGAGAGAGTAAGTAACTACTGTTATTTGGGTTGTGACATTGAGTTGAGAGGTAGTGTGGATAGACTTCTGAGGAAAAGGCAATCTAAAGCCATGACCACTATGGCAGCTATTGGACAGTTCTTCAAGTGCACTGCCGGATATAGCCTCATTGCTGTTATTTGCATCTATAAACAGAAGCTGGTCTCTACCATTCGCTATGCCTTATAAACATTCTATAAAGATCACTCTGTTTGGGCAAACCGAGCTCAGGGCATATTGTGGAGACAGGTTTTGGGTCTTTCAAACTCAACGCCAATTGAGGCTGTGAGACTTGAACTGGGTATGATTTCTTTGTCAACTATGATTAAGATCAATTAGGGCAGTCTTTATATTAAGATGAGTGCAATGGAAGGCACTTCCTTGGGGATAGTGAAGACTGCCCGTGTGACCCATAAAAGTGCAGTATTGCAATCCTTTAAAAGGATGAATGAGGACGTTTTCCTTTCTATCTTCCATTAAGCTTTTATTGAACATTTTATGATGAACAAGAAACCAAACACTTTTACACAGTAGAAAATCAACTGAAGAAGGTCTAGAAAATCCCATACCCCCCCCATCCTGCCTCCCCCTACCCAATAGTTGCCGAGTACTGACTGGGACCACCAAACCTGAGGAACAAAAGAGAAAGAACTAAATCACGAGATCATGACACCACCAATAGATGACTCAAATGGGTTCCAATCCACCAACCCACAAGGACAGAAGATAGCCAAAGGTTTGCTTGCAAAAAAAGTACAGAAAACCAGATGGAAGACCATGCCTCCAGCAAAGTCTCAGTGCCTCACAGTCTTCATGAATGAGTACTGGAGTCCAGTCCCGCATTAAGGCTTCCATTTTATTGTGTGTCAGAGCAGACAGTTTCTCATAAGTAAAAATTACCCACAATTTGGACAACCAATCTGATTTGGATGGTGTTAAGGTCACTTTCCACTTCTGCGCCAGAGCCAACCTCCCCGCCCTCAACATACACCGGACTACCTGCGGTAAGCCTCCTGTGTCTTCCTTCGGGACTGAAACACCGAAAAGTATTTCCAGGGGACCTTTAGGCACAGCAAAACCCACTATATCTTTGATCCAACTCAAAAGCTCTGACCAGTAAATTTGAGCAGACGGGCACTCTCACCACAGGTGAAACCACGTGGCCCGCTGGTCACAATCCCTAGGGCACAAGGGGGAAGAGACCCCGAAACATCTTTGACAGCCTGTCCGGGGAAAGATGGCAAGCATGGAGTGTCTTAAAGTTATGCTCCATAGCTGCAGTGTAGAGGGAGCCCGAAAACAGGGCCTCATACATTCTAGACCAGGTGGAGTCCTCTATCACCAACCCAAGTTTTTCTTCCCAAAATAGTTTAAACCCTTGTCTACCCTGCAGTTGAGCTGTAATCAAGACCCAATACATTTTGGAGAGGGCTCCCCTATGGGAACAAGACTCTACAATCACTTTCTCAAATGGTGTGAGAGGGCGCGCTAACATCTTGAGCCAGGGGGGTGATGTGAGGATACCTTTTAATGTGGAGAAACTCAAAAATTGACATCGGGCGATCTCCCATCGCCTCTACCAGGGAGCCATACTCTATAAAAGAGGCCTTTGGGAACAATTGAACAGCCCTTTCCAGACCTATATCTGACCACATCTGTGTATTTCTTAAGCCCTTTTTACCTAGGTCGATGGGCGGACCCCAAAGTGAGGAGAGAGGTGAAGGCCACGAGGAGAGGGTAAGATCCTCTTTGGTTGGCTGCCAGAGTTCCCACAGAACCATTAGCGTAGGATGAGTTTTCACTCCACTGGGAAGCTCGTTACCTTGGGACCACACCAATTCACAAACTTTTCTGGGGTGCGTGTATGTATCCTCGATGTATGTCCAATAGGTGCGCATATCGTCCCTCATATGCTCCAACAAGACCCTAAGCTGTGCCACCTGCCCCAAAGACCTCGGGAGAGTCAGAGTGTCGTACCTGATCCTTGGTTTCTTGCCATTCCAAATAAAACACTAAATCATAAGGCCCATTGACCCAAAGTAAAACCCCAGCGATCTTCGTGGGGAGGGAAGAGAAGAGCTAGAGAAGGTGGGGGAGGACATTCATTTTAAAGGACACCATTCGACCAAACCAAGAGAGGGTCAGGGGTGCCCACCTAGCAAGGTCTCACTTTATCCTGGATAGAATTGGGGGAAAATTAAGTTAGAAAAGGGACTCCAGGTCTCTTGGGAGATGGATCCCGAGATATAGAATGTCAGAACCAACTATCTCGATGCCCTGCACTGCATCTCCTCCCACCTTGCCCCTGGAACCCGACCCCACCGGCATTAAGCGGGATTTTGATGGGTTGATCTTCAGGCCTGAGAAAGCTCTGAACGACCGG
Source organism: Ambystoma mexicanum (assembly GCF_040938575.1). Lineage (NCBI taxonomy): Eukaryota > Metazoa > Chordata > Amphibia > Caudata > Ambystomatidae > Ambystoma > Ambystoma mexicanum. The sequence goes on along the minus strand of NC_090927.1, from coordinate 1,235,358,586 downwards.
ATCAGTGAAAGGAGATTAGGGAGTGAAGTATCCAAATTAGTTAGATATGCTAGAACGTCATCCGCGAAGAGAGAGTTTAAAATCCAGCTTGCCCACCCTAATCCCCGTAATCCTGTGGTGTTGCTGTATCGCTATGGCAAGAGGCTCCATTGCAAGGTCATAAAGAAGGGGGGAAAGGGGACAACCCTCTCTGGTGCCCCTGGAAAAGAACAGCTGATCCGAAACTATGCAATTTACCACTACTCTGGCCGAAGGCCCGTTATATAAGGTGGCAATCCAGTGGCGAAACATTGCACCCAGCCCCATTTTTTGCAGCACCCTGCCCATATATGGCCACTCGACCCGGTCAAAGGCTTTCTACAAGTCTAAAGACAACAAATAGGCCTCCCAGCCGTTACATGAGGCTTCATACATAAGGTCCAGGATCTTTCTGATGTTGTCAGACCCTTGCCTGCCGGGGATAAAACCCACCTGGTCACCGTGAACTAGCGCTGGAAGGTGCTGGGCCAATCTGTTCGCTAGTAGTTTCGCCAGGATTTTCACATCGGTGTTGAGTAGAGAAATAGGTCGATAGGAATGGCATTGAGGAGGGTCTTTGCCTTCTTTAGGGATAATGAAAATAAGGGCTGAAAGCATCGACTGAGGGAGGAGTCTGGAATCGAGAGCGGAATTGAACAGTTTAGCCAAGAAAGGAGCAAGGATGGTTCCAAAGGTCTTATAGAAAGAGACAGAGAATCCATCATCCCCTGGGGTGGTACCACCCTTCATTGAGGCTATCGTATCTACCACTTCCTGCGGGGTAATTGGGTTTTCCAAAGGACCAGCCTGCTCCGGGGAGAGGCGAGGAACTGGAAGGGAGTCAAGGAAGGCATCCGCCTCAGCGCCCTCACCAGAACATTCCCAGGAGTAGAGGCGTTCATAATGTAGTCTGAAGAGCTCAGCTATACCAGCATCTTCCTGACATCTACCCCCCGGGGAGCCAAGCACATGAACTCTCTTGCTATTTCAGAGTTCCCTCAGTCTCCAGGCAAGGATCCCATCAGCCCTTTCCCCCTTCTTCATATATTGCTGCTTAAGAAAAGCTAGTTTTCTCTTGGTTTGACCCACCAAGAGAGCTGCTAGCTGGGCCTTAAGCCGTTGAAGCTTGGACCATTTACCCCGGAACATTTGGGACCTAAGCTTGCCCCCCGGCAGGATAGCCTCTATTTTATCTCTAAGAATGTTCTCCTCCCTGCCTCTCTCCCGCTTTCTCATTGCCCCCATGCCAATGAGCACCCCTCTAATCGTAGCCTTAAATGCTTCCCATACACGGGCAACCCCCACTTCACCATTGTCATTCAAGGCAAAGTAGTCCTTTATCGCTACCACAAGTTCCTGCGATAGGACTTTATCCCGCAACAACAGATCATTACACGACCACCTCGCTTTCTGGGGAAATTCTGGGGGCATCCCTATCTGAGCCCAAACTAGATCACGATCTGACCATGGGATCAACTCCACCCCAGAGCTAGATACCCTCTCCTTCAGAGAGTTGTCCGCCAAGATGTGATCAATACGGGAGAAGGTAGACTGCGGGCTAGAAAAGAAGGTAAAGAGGGTGGCCGCACCCCTTCCGGGCTGACTGAGAGAGTCCGAGAGCCCCAACGCTAAGTTTGTATTATGAAAGGAGGCCGAGATCTTCCGCAGCCTGCGGGAGACTGTGCACAGGTGCTCAGATTTACAATCTACATCGGGGTCGAGAACCATATTAAAATCACCTCCCACCAAGAGAGCCCACTCCATGTGAACTCCATGATTTTTGACCTTGTCGCTTCCCAGAACTGGTCTTGGCCTTCGTTCGGGGGGCGTAAACAGACACCAGCGTCACTTTATTGCCTCTGATTTCCCCCTTAACCATCACAAAACGGCCCTCTGGGTCTTTTCGCTGAGAATGTAGAATAAAGTGGACTTTCTGGGAAACTAATATTGCCACCCCTCCTTTTTTTTTTGATCTGACCAGATGCTTGGTAAACCCCCTGAACAAAGTTAGATCTGATAGGCCATTCCCTACCCCTCGCCCAATGAGTTTCCTGGAGGAACAACACATGGAGTTTCAACCTCCTTAAAATCCTTCATCACCAAAGATCTCTTATGGGGAGAATTCAAACCTCGGACAATCAGAGAACCCAGGATCAGAGTGTGATTGGAGTCAACCCTTAGAGAGGCGTTTGCTTCTCAATCTTTTCCCCTGGAGACGCCCATGAGCTGTACTCCCCAGGAGACTTCCCCACATTACGATCTAGAAAAAACCCAAAACATTCCCCATGGGACCGGTCCCAACTTGGCAAAGGCATAAGCTGCAAAACCCAAGGGAACAATTGACAAAACCCAACACCCCCCCCCCCGAGCGCCTGGATTCTACGTGACCTTAACAGCATCACCAGGACCAGGCCACCAGCATCTACCTCCAAAGGGTAAATGCCCATGAAGCTCAAGAACTCATTGAGCCCCCTCCCCCCAGTTACAAACCGAGGGATTAACCCCCCCCCCCCCCGGCATTGCAGAAGTTATTAAAACCGTAACCCCTTCACCTCGAACCAAAGTACCCAATACTGATCCCCAATCCTCAAGAACCTTCAAGAGACCAAGACCATCCCCGACACATTAGAGTGCATTCAAACAGCTAAACGAAATCGGGTCTAAGACGTGCCCGGCGAGGGAGGGGACACCTTCCTGTACTTCCTATGACCCCGCACCCGACGCCTCTCAGAGCGCCCCTAGGGGCACGTGACTGGGACACGTCGACTCTATCGCCCTCCTGTCCGCCCCCCTGTTCAGGCTCACCGAGGCTCTCACAGGTGACCCTCTGAATGTCATCTTCTGTGACCAAGGTGTATTTAAGGCCGTCGTATTCAAATGCTAGAGAAAAGGGAAGGCCCGGTCTGTATCTCACTCCTTTAGCTTGCATCCATCTAGTTAAGGGACCGCACCCACGATGGCGGGCCAGGGTAAAGGCCTCCCAATTGACGGGGCCCTTCTTCCTTGCCAGGTCAAGAATCCTAGACTTCTCTGCATAATAATGGAATTTAACTAGGATGGACCTGAGCCCTGTGTTTGGATTGCCTGCTCGGTGAGCCCTGTCAATCGTTGGTTCGCTGGTGTTGCTCCCCTCAAACAAGTGATTTATCACTGAGTTAACAATCCTGAAGATATCCGCCTGGGTTTCCCCCTCTCGTTCTGGCACCCCCAGAAATCTTAGGTTGCCCCGGCGCTCCCTGTTTTCCAAATCGTCCAACTTAAGAGCACACTTTTCCTCCCTCCTTTCCAGTTCTAAGAGGCGCATATCAAACTGGGATTCCGAAATGTCCGAGGACTGGTTCGCCACCAGTGCCTGAACACGTTCATCAACAGAGTCCACCTTCTTATCCAGACTGTCCAGCCTTTTGCCTATGTCGGCCCTGAAGCCGTGTATTTCTTCCAAGAGGGCTGCCATGTTCTTATTGACCTCCTGGGCATCTAGCGTGTCAGCAGGCACCTTGGTTGCCATGTTGGGAGCGGCCTGAGCAGCAGGAGGGCGTATCAGTATTTTTGGAGGGCTCGGGTCCAGCTCATCCAGCAATCTACCAGGCATCCTCAAGGGGGATGACAGGGAGGAACCATATGCAAATGGAGGGGCCTCCGGGAAGAAGCCCACACCTGCGCAGAGGCTCCGGAACAGGTGCCCGTCCCCCAAGACCTCCCCAACCATGAGGACAGACACAGGACCCAGCAAGGCCTCCCGAGAAGACCCAGATCACAACCAAAAATGGGGCAACACAAAGGTTCCAGGCCGCAGACCCTCAGTCCCTCAGTTCCTCTGGCTGTGAGCAAGAACTGAATCCCCAAACATGAGGTTCGTGGCAGTATGGGAAAAAAATATGGGGCAGATGTGGCAGCAGGGAGGCAAACAAAAGGCACAACCAGTCCCCCTCTCCCCACCTCAGACTCCCACTCAGTGCCAGAGAATCTCACCAGCTCACTGGCTCCACTCAATTGGAGGGGGTGCCTCACACAGCCCCCAGAGCAGCCGCAGCATCAGCAGGGGCCTCCCTGGGGAAGAGATGAGCCGGGGAAGGATCTTATGTAGAAGGCTCACCAGGATGTGCCCCCCCCCAGTCACATGACCACCAGGGGGCGATCCCTCCGCCGGACCCCCTCGGGAGGACCAGGAGGGGCGCGGGCCGCCCCGCACCCAGCCCGACTGCAACCGCTCACGAGGCGCCCGCTCACACGCCTAAAGCGCATTGACGGGCCGAGGCCGCCCGATCTTGGTCCCACCTCCTCCTGCAGCTGTCGGGCCCAGCAGTCTTCCCGCTACCGGGGTGGCCAGTCCCAAGACCTCATGTCGGAACGCCTGAATCCTGTGTTCTGCGGCTCCCAGGAAGCTGGAGCCCAATGGCGGCCCGCTGCGTCGGCGTCCCTCTGCTGACACACGTCGGCAGCCCGATCCGGGTCACTCCCACAACGATTTGGGCAGGGAAAAGGCTCAACCGATGCTCTCCACCGCCTGAGGTTTGATTCGGGGGGGGGGGGGTCACTCCTCACTCCTGGGAAGGAGCTCATGACCCAAAACATACGGCTCTTGGAGGAGACTGAGAAAGGAGCGTCGGAGCATCTCCGCGACCCCTGGTGGCTCCACGTTTTGCTTTCTATTGGTTGGAAACCTATTTGGAACTATGGTACAGGTGCTCTGTTGCAATTTTTCAGAAACCGCGCTGAAAAATGGGACTGGGCTAATAATCACGATAAAATAGCCAGAATGAGTTCGCTCTCTATCTTTGCACAAATATTTACTTGCATTAAAAAAAATTATATATATTATATGTCTCAATCCAACTCCAGTTACGTGAAGACTGTTAATGTGGTTTAGATTCAACAGGTTAGAAGGCCAATAGTGGAGCGTGGCTTGGTATTCCAAAATGTAACCGCGCACATGTACACTATGGGCCTCATTACACAGACGGCGGTAACCATGGTGCTATTGGCGCCATGGTTGCCGCCTGTATTTTACCGAGTCCGCCATGGTGAATGGCGGAATTACCGCCCTATTCCAAGGTGTGTGATGGCGGTAATTCCACATTCACCATGGCCCTTCCCCATTCCCATTTTTGCCCACATAGGGCTCAATGGGAATGGGGAAGGCGGTAATTACGGTACTGCAAATTGCGGTACCGTAATTACCTCTTAGGTCCCTTTGCGGGTCCCGTCTTTAACGGCTGGTAAAACCAGCCCTTAATTTAGGGTCCCACAAAGGGACCTCGTAGTAAGGCGGTAAGGGTTTAGCGGCACTGGTACCCTTACCGGTACCGGTAAATCCTTACCGCCGTCCGTGTAATGAGGCCCTATGTCTTGATGTACAACAAGCTGATACTATTAGACATGTGACTACTTTGTGTCCGGTCGTGCGTAGGACTTATCTTTTTGTATTATAGCAAACATGTGTATCACATATATGTAATAAGAAGTTGGAATTTTTGGCTGAGCTTTGTATTGGGTTATAGTATGGTTATGCTAATAGCAATTGTACATGTTTAAAACGTGGTTGACAGGTTGGCCGAATGGGGTCTTAATTGATTTTAGTTTTAATGTTATTTTAAGTGAATATGGTATAAATTGCTACTGATTCATTTTATTGTTAAAAAAAGGTATTTATTTTATGATGTACTTTTTTATCCTTCTTTGAATGTATGTGTAAAGTTTTAGAACTATAACAGAGTACATTTAAAATAAAGAGATTTTTTATTCAATCACAACCTGAAACTACTCCTGAAATGTAACGGTATCCTCATAGATTTTGGGAAAGTTTACAAATTATTAAATAGATCAGTGGAGCACCATGGATTGAAAGATTATAAATAAATGCATTCATAAAATGTAAAGACCAATTACACTTGATACAACTGTGAGGCACTTGAGGGCATTCTCCCTTTTTCCCCAGAATACTCATCTCAGGTGACCAGAGTAAGGCCATCGCTTCTGGATCCTGACCCGGGGGGTGGATATGCATTATAGGATCACCTGGGTGGAGGCAACTTGGGGAGTGGACAGTCCTTAGGCGAGGCATGGCATCACCCATTCCCTTTGCAGAATAACTCCTCTATCCCTCAAGCCTTCGTAGGCCTTTTTCCTGTCCCCCGCCCACCGAAACACCACCTCAACACAGGAACGAGGAGGAGACCACACAGAGTTATGCACACTTCCTTTATTAAAACAAACTTCCCCAATCACCCTTTTCATACTGGGATGAAGAGGAGTCGTCCAGAGTCCATGCAGAGTACATGTGACTTGTTTCAAGGTAAGCGGACTTGCTCTAATGATCCCAAGCCTCAGCGCTGTATATTTAAAGAGCTTAATGGAGATCAGCTGAGTAGCAGTGTTAGGCCCTGAAGACCCTCGCGTATGGAAACAAGGCACAATCACCATACACTAAGTGATACGACGGACACAAGGTTTGATTTCCAAGTACTAGGGTTCATTGTAAAGCAAATATTCTCAGTCGGCCGACTGGGTTTAACGTTTCGCAACATGTGTCACCAGACCTTGTGAGACACAAGAGAGTGAACATTTTACAACAGTCTCATATATAGAAAATACAATCATACAATCTCTTTGTGACACATCAAAACCACCCATAATGTATGTTCTTGAGCTAGGGTTCGGTAATTGACAATTATGACAAGTATGACACGTTTCTTACCCAATCTATAATACTCGTTTTAGCAACAGTTGCAATTTGCAGTAAGCAGACATAGTTCTTTGTTATGAAGAACACAAGGCACTTGTTCAGCGAGGATACTGTGTTCCTAGGAGAGACACATTCCAAAGTGTGTTATCTACTGTTTTCTATTCGTGAAGTAGGGGTCAGTTTGATCTAAAGAGAGCCCCGAAGGGGGGCCGCTAGAAGAGTATAATTCATGTTTTAACGGCCTGTTTCTACAGCTTCAGCGAGACCGGCCGGCACCTGGGCCGCTGATTAAATGCCTTGCTGCTCGCTTTCAAGGACTTGTGAAGGAGGGAAACAATGTATTTATGTACTGTTTGGCATTTGTGTTTGGGCCGGTCTCTCCATGTAAACCGTGGCCTTGCTCTGTGAATGAGCTTATGAAATAAAATACATTTTGCAAAGCGTTAAACAGAAAGGAAGAGAAAGCAAATGGCGGATGTTACAGCACAAAATGGACACCCTATGGTTATGCTGACGATTCTCTATTGGCGATGTAGGGCATATGATGCGATTGGTTTTCGGCCAACATAATATACCTTCGAGGGGATTGGGTCCTCCGACGTATTCCATATCTATGACAGTAATCACCACAGTTGTGCTGCTTCGGAAAATCTTCTGCGTCGATATGCCGCCCTCGAGGACCTCCTTCGACAGCCGATGTCACTGGATGTTATAAGTAGGACGCACAACGCCCGTAGCCTCAGTTCCGTTTTTTCTGCGAACGTGTTCGTTTCGGGAATCTCGGCGGGCCTCGACTCTTTGGAGTTTGTTGTTTCTCAGTTCTTTGAATCTGTTTGGTGTTTGTGAAGTATTTCTTCGTGAAGATGTCTACCTCGTCTTCCACACCGCGTCCGGGCTTTAAGAAGTGCGGGGACTGTGGGTCCAAGATGTCGGTTACGGACTCGCACGACGCCTGCATCTGGTGCCTCGGGGAGGCCCATCACACGGATGACTGTGTCGACTGCCAGTCGCTCACGTCAAAAGCCTTGCAGGAGCGCAAGAAGTTATCGGTAGGTAAGGTGTCCAAGCCCCGGAAGTCGAGGTGTGCAGGGCTTTCGACGGACGACTCGAGGGGCGACTCTCTGCGTCGTCAGAAGTCCAGTGGGTCTCGGTCCCGGAGTCGGTCTTGCCACTCCTCTGCCTCTTCGAGGCACTCCCAGAAGCGCCGTCATCGGTCGCCTTCCCCGTCCTCATCCGAGGACTCCGCCCGTCGGCGGGTCGCTTACCCCACCGAGCATGCGATACCAGAGGAATGGGTTTCTTTCAGGTAGAATATCTTGGCGATTCTCGAATCGCAGGGCACTGGTCCGTTCGTGCCTCCAAGTGGGGTCGGTCGTGATCAGCCGAGAGACACCGCTTGCACGCCTTCGGGCTCGGGTGGTCGTCATGATTCGCGGGAAAGGTCCCGCTCAGACAAGGGGAATCGTTCTCGGCATGCCCGGTCCAGGTCCTCCACGCTCTCGAGACCGTGTGAACCTGTGGTGTCTTCTCCGAAGGCAAGCCCTCGAGAGAGCCCCTCGATGGCCGGAATGCCGATGGCGTCGACGACTTATTCGAAGGCAAGCCCTCGAGAGTCCGTCCGACGACGTCTTCCGTGAAGTCGTCGACGCCAAGGTCGTCGACGGACTCTCTCGAGGGCTTGCCTTCGAAGAAGTTGTCGATGTTAGGCAGAAACCTGTGCAGTTCCCTCTGGGACCACTGCAAAAGGTTTAAGACTACAGGTGTTTGGCAGTAAACCCACTTGGTAGCAGTCTGTACCACACAGATTCACTTGGTAGCTGTGGCTGAGCAGTCAAACTTCCCTCAAGAAGAGTTAGGCAGTATACAGAGTATTCACAATAGGTCAAGAGAACACAATAGAAGAAGTAAACACTGACCAGGGCTTAGTGTAAAAGAGATATAATTATTTATTTAAAACCACATCTAGAAAAACACACAGGCACTAATAGTAAGCAATTCAAAAACACGGTGACTAAAAGATATACACTCCCTTAAAAGAATACTAGGCAAGTCTTAAGTAAAGCCCCACTTATTTTCAGACAACGGTGAGCGCTTAACGTAGATGGCACTCTAATAGTTTGTTTTAAAAAGGGAGAGAAAAGCAGAGAACAAATTGAAACAGATCCCAACACTTCTACAAGAACATAACAAGCGAGGAAGGCAAAGTAGAACCGTGAATTCAGAGTCAGTAGGCCGGATCCGCTTTAAGAGGATCGAAACGAAATGTGTCCAATGTCACACGGTTGCAGTGCACAAAAGTCTTGAAAAGGTTCAAAAAGGAGTTGGACCAAAGAAAGGGACCAGTTAGAGGGTCAAGGCGGCCAGCCCAGTACAGAAGGTTAAGGAGTTATTACTACCTTGTAGCAATCCTTAGAAAGGGAGGCCTGGCGGACAAGGTACCTTAAAGTGGTGAGAAGACTCCAGCGGGGGCAGTTGTTCCTGGCAGCGGATGCAAGTCGGTGCTTCGTCTGGGGGAAGAGAGGATCTCGTCGTGGAGGAAGACAGGAGTCCGTTGCAATGTCAGGAAAGAAACCAGCTGCGGAGTTTCTCAGGTACAAGGAGCAGTCTGTTGATTCGCCGTTCAGTGGTGAGTGGCTATCCGGCAGCCGGGGTGCTTGGAACGGGCAGTTCGACCACAAACCGGTCTGGGGTGCGAAGAAGGAAGGTAAAACTGGTTGTGCCCACCAGTCAGGGGAAGAAGCCTCTCCAGCCGGGAGACCTTCTCTGTCGTCGGGAAGTGGTGAGTCGGTTCCGCAGGGGTCCACCGGTGGTGTCGTCGTGGTAGGTCGGCTGAGCTTCTCCCTCGTCGGATTCTCAGGTCCTGTGGCAACTTCTGAAGTTCCAGTCCCCAAAGCCCTGCTTTTATGCAGCATACCCCCATTCACTCAGCCTAGCTGTCAATCAAACATGCTAAGTGGTCAGCCGGCCGGCTCACCACTTGGGCCAATCACACAAGAGTGCGACTTGCGTTAGCAAGGTAACTCAGTCCAGGGTGCCTAAACCCCCCTCCCACACCGCCCTTGGTACCCAGACAGAGTGGCACCACTTTTGCAGGCTTCTGTGGAGAAGCCCGCCAAAAAGTCGAACAAAGGGCTTGACTTGGGTTGGGGTCACAGAAGAGAACACAGACGCCATTTTAGAATCGGGTCCTGGCAAAAAATACCAACCGGCGAATTAATTAATATTAAAAAAAAACGGCGGTAGGTTCGAGGCTATGAGAATTAAATAATTAAAGTTGGTAGCCTCAAACAATGGGAAAATCCCATGGGGAAATATTCGCGGTTGAATATAAAAAGTAGTTTCCACTGCCACCAGCCAAAACTCGTTCAGGGGGGACGGAGACGTGCCCCCTCGACTAACAGACCCCGGGGCAATCGAATTGCCCTGAGCAGTACGTCCACAATATGATGGTTTGTACTGGTTTCTGTTAATAATTTGGGACTAGTAAAGCCAATGGTGACTTTACATGCCCTGGGAGACAGTAGTCAGTCCCAGGGTATGGAGCCTATGGTTGGGTGCCACTATGACACCCCTGTGTTACTGCACGGAGGGTGCTGTGTAACGCACATAGTAAAAACACATGAGGCCCTATGGAGTAAAGGACCCTATAGCCCATAAAACACATTAACAGTCAAAGGAACACCATAACCCATGTCCAAGAGTGGGAGAAAAAGAGTCTCGCTCTTGGCAGGAGAAAAAAACTCCAGAAATCCAGCAAAGCTGCTGGGGGACACACTAGGTTAGGAAATTCAGCCTAAAGAGAGAATTCGGAGTCCCGGCCGTCGAGGGACACGCTCGGGGCCCCGGCCGCGAGGACTGTCGGCGCTGTCGATGCCCTCGACGCCTTTCGAGGCTGTGTCGACTGGGGTACCCCATGGCTTGGGGGAACCACCTAGAAAGGCTCTGGCCAAGGTCCAGCATGGCTTTGGTTCAAGTTCTGTGCCTTCTTACCGTCATCGGAGGTGGGTGAGGGCTCTGATGATGGCATGGTCCCTGACACGGTGCCAGGCGAGATTCTCTCGGGCCATAGCCAGTTTGATGACTTGAGGCAGTCCCTGCGTGATGCTAGTGGGCTGGACACCTCTCCGGAGGTGGAGTTTTGTAGGCCTGAGCCTGGCACTAATGCCGATTCTTCGTACCGGCGCCTTATGTCAAGGGTCACCGAGTACTTAGGATGGTCTTCTCCCCCGGGGGAGTTTGTTCAGGATGACCTTACGGGCATCCTCGACATTGGTCCACCAACTGACCCAGTACTGCCGTTTCATATGGCTCTACAGAGGAGGGTGGCGGTGGCTTGGACTGCTCCGGAGAGTCTCCCGGCAGTGGGCAAGTCTTTGCCGGGAAAATACTGCCCAGCCAGTAGTGAACCCTGCTACTTGTCCAAGCACCCTACTCCGGAGAGTTTGGTGGTGCAGGCGGCTACGGCCCCGGCAAAGCAGGCGTCGTACCCTACCATCCCTCCTGATAGAGACAAGCGTTTTGACGGCTGGGCGAAGAGTGTTTTCTGCAGGGGGTATGGCGCTTCAGGCGGCCAACTCCATATGTGCCTTGTCACGTTTCACGCACACTCTGTGGAACTGTTTCCTTGGCGGCTGAACATATTCCCGAAGGGGACGAACGGGATGGTTTCCTTGCCATGTTTCAGGATGGCAAGGATGCCATGTGTGAGGCCGTTCAGTCGCGTTTGGAAATGGCAGATTGCGTCAGCCGGTCCATGGCGGCGAGCACCGTGATACGCAGGTTTGCGTGGTTGCGGAAGTTGGGGTTTGCTCCTGATGTGCCAGCCCGGCTCCTCAACATGCCCTTTGACGGGGAACTTCTTTTTGGCAGCAAGGCTGACGAGAGCCTTGAGAGGTTGCAGACCTCAAAGGCTGCAGCAAAGTCGTTGGGCGCTGAAGTTCGACAACCTCTGCCTTTTCGTCCTAGGGGACAGCAATGGAGGGGAGGTTCCTTTCGTTATTACTCGTCCTTTGGTAAAGCGAGAGGAGCTGCCAGTCAAAGGGGCCACCGTAGGAGTGCCAGAGGTGGAAAACAAGGTACTCGAGGTGCCAAGGCCGCTCGGGCTGTTGCCTTTTTGCCATCAGGCAATGCCGCAGCTGCTTCAGCCAAGTCATGAGGCCATGTCGCATGGTTCGCCAGTTGGGGGAAGGCTGGCGCAGCATCTTGCAGAGTGGCGCGCCATTACTTCAGATGTGTGGGTTCTGGAGATCTTAACCCACGGCTACTGTCTTCCTTTCCGGCAGAGGCCTCAAGGCTATCCACCGGGGAATCTCTCTTTGAAGAGTCCGGATCCGCTCCTGGTGCAGGAAATTCAATCCCGGCTGGAGAAAGGCGCCATAGAACTGGTGCCTGTAGCATAGAGGAACAAGGGATGGTATTCCCCTTATTTTTTGATTTCCAAGAAAGACTGGGGATTGAGACCCATCATGGACTTGCGTGGTTTGAACAAACTCCTCAGGAAGGACAAGTTCAAGAGGGTTACTCTCAAGTCCTCCAGGCCCTTCAACTTCAGGACTGGTTGGTGTCTCGACCTCAAGGACGCTTATTTTCATGTGCCGATCCATCCAAAGCACAAGACGTACCTGAGGTTCGCGGTTGGCGACTCGCACTTTCAGTTTCGGGTCCTGCCATTCGGATTGACCTCTGCCCCGAGGGTCTTCACCAAGCTCATGGTATTGGTGGTAGCGCACCTCAGGAAAGGGGGGGGGGGTTCACGTCTACCCCTACCTGGACGATTGGTTGATCAGGGCGCGCTCTGGATCCTGGATAATCTGTCACCTGCCACTCCCTCCACAAGCTGGGCTTCTTCCTCAACTTAAAGAAGTCCCGTTTGACACCAACTCGGAGGCTCCAGTACATCGGAGCAGTGCTCGACACGTCCCTGGGGCAGTGTTTTCCTCCCCAGGTGAGGGCTCATCACATTTAGCAGATGGTGCACAAGTTTCAACTTGCCCAGACTCTCCCTGCGTTTGAGTTCTTGAGACTGGTCGGCCTCATGGCATCCTGCATTCTTCTGGTGCCAGAGGCCAGGTTGCGGATGAGATCTTTGCAATGGGCACTCAAGCTCCAGTGGTCTCAGTCCTCCGGCAGGATGTCGGACCCTGTTCAGGTGCCGTCTTCGGTCGCCCAGGACCTTCTGTGATAGGCCGACGAAGGCAATCTGATGACGGGGGCTCCATTTTGGCTGCCCTGGCCGGAGGTGACGATCGTGACGGGCGCATCCCTCACAGGATTGGGAGCTCATGCCAACAAGTTGACAGTCAGCGGTCGTTGGTCTCCGTCGGAGTCAAGATTCCATATCAATCTGTTGGAGCTGAGGGCCGTCAGGCTAGCCCCGAAGGCTTTTCTGCCGACTGTGCGAGGAAAGAATGTCCTGATCCTGACGGACAACACGGTGGCCATGCACTACCTCAACAAAAAGGGGGGGGGGGGGCAGGGTCACTTCCTCTGTGCAGTGAAGCGATGCAGCTCTGGTTCTGGGCAATTCAGCAGAAAGTTACGATCTCGGCAGTTCATCTGGCAGGAGACGAAAACAAGATGGCTGACGCTCTGAGCAGGCAGAGCGCGATCTTGCACGAGTGGGAGTTGGCTCAGGAGATTCTCCTGGAGATCTTCGCCATTTGGGGGACCCCTCAAGTGGATCTCTTCGCCTCCATGGTCAACCGGAAGTGCGAGAGGTTCTGCGAGAGGTTCTGCCTGCGGGAATTTTCTCCAAACGGAGCCTTAGGAGACGCGTTCGCGGTGGAGTGGTCATTCCCACTACTGTACGCGTTTCCTCCAGTCCCCGTCATCCCGCAAGTACTGCGGAGGTTCGGTTCCTGGATGATCCTCATTGCTCCGGCGTGGGCCCGGAGGACGTGGTACCTGGACCTTCTCGACTTGTCCATGCCCTCCATGTCGTCTTCCCTGCCGAGACGATCTGCTCTCACGGGAGGGGGGGGTCAGGTTCTCCATCCAGAGGTCAGGTCCCTCAACCTTCACGCTTGGTTTCTGAACGGTTGAGTTATATGGATTGGGACTTCCCTGAAGACGTGATGGAGGTGTTGCTTTCGGGCAGAAGGCCCGCAACTAAGTCCCTGTACCGTTGCCATTGGAGAAAGTTCTGCGACTGGTGCAGGGTTAAGAATGTGGATCCTTTTGCATGTAAAATTCACATGGTTCTGTCTTTTTTGCTTTCTTTGGCCAGGGGCCTTCAAGTGGGTACCATTAAAGGTTACCTGGCGGTGCTGTCCATATTTAAGCCCTCGTCTGAAAAGAGTTCCTATTTTAAAATTCCTTTAATTTCTCAGTTTCTGAAAGGGCTCACTAATGTGTTCCCTCCGTCGCCTTTCCAGGTGCCCGGTTGGGATTTGAACCTTGTTCTCAAGTTTCTGATGGGTGCTCCGTTTGAGCCTTTGCATTCATGCCCTTTGAGACTGTTAACTCTTAAAACTGTATTTTTTGTTGCGGTCACTTCCGCTCGCAGAGTAAGTGAGTTACAGGCACTTTCAGTTAAGTCATCCTTCACTGTGTTTCATAAGGACAGGGTTGACCTTAGAGTTCGTCCTTCTTTTCTTCCGAATTTGGTGTCAGAATTTCATTTAGGCCAGAAGGTTGTTCTTCTGGCATTTTATCCTCCTCCACATCCTGGTAAGGAAGAGGAGAAGCTCCATAGGCTTGATCCTAGGAGAGCTTTAAGCTTTTATGTTTCACGCATGTCCCGGGTCAGAGTGGACGATCAACTCTTTATTGGTTACGCTGAAAAGCGTTTGGGACAGGCTGCGACGAAACAGACTTTGTCTCGCTGGATTATTTTGGCTATGTCTGAGTGTTACCGCTTGGCGGGTAAGGACCCACCGGTCGGCTTACGGGCCTATTCTACCAGGGGTGTGGCTGCCTCTACTGCCCTGCAGAGGGGTGTTCCTATTCATACCATCTGTGATGCAGCCACCTGGGCTTCAGTACATACTTTTGTACGTCACTATTCCCTCGATTCCATCTGGGGGCAGGATCTGGCCTTTGGCAAGGCGGTCCTTTACTCAGCAATTTGATTGGGCATGCTAAATTTCTGTTTTCTAAATTCTTTTCCCACCTCCTTGCATTGGTAGTGCTTTGGGAGTCTGTCATAGATATGGAATACGTCGGAGGACCCAATCCCCTCGAAGAACAAGTTACTCTCTTACCTGGTAACTTTCTTTCGATGGGATGGTCCGACGACGTATTCCATATCGCTCCCTCCCTACCTTCCCCGCTACAGAATTTCCTATGTGATTGCAGCTTACGTTTCCGCAGGGCTTTGTGTCAGACTGGCAGAAGACTGGTGGCACACATTCTGGGGGAAAAAAACTACAACTGAGGCTACGGGCGTCGTGCGTCCTACTTATAGCATCCAGTGTCATTGGCCATCGGAGGTCCTCGAGGGCGGCGTATCGACGTCATCGACGCAGGACGCAGACGCCGAAGATTTTCCGAAGCAGCACAGCTGTGGTGATTACTGTCATAGATATGGAATACGTCTTCGGACTACCCATCGAAAGAACGTTACCAGGTAAGAGAGTAACTTGTTCTTCTATACTTTGGTAGGGTAGTTTCTAGACTCACAACCCCTCCTTTTGGCCGTAAGCCAAGAGCATCATCCGTACATCGCATCTTCATCTGACCACGTATCTAGCTCTGAGCTATGCATGCTACTGTAATCGTCGTCCTCAATATTAATTGACATTAACTCTTTCATTGTTTCTATTTCGTGGTTTGTATTCGTATCCAATTTGGAAGTTATTTTTTCTGTTACCATGTGTACACCTTAATTTGTTGTTTCGGAGCAAAGGATTGGCAGGCAGTGTATGCAACAACATGTCATGAGGATTCCAAATAATGTTACTAGAATTGCAATTAGTTTCCATCCCCATGAGCGCAGTAACTCCCAAAACCATGAACTTATAGTCAGCTCCCAACCGCCTGTTGGAGTATGAATGTCAGAACTCAGAATGTGCAATTTCTTGATTGCCTCAAAAATCGTTGGGGAGGAGTCACTTACAAATACACAGCACGCTGACCCCACGATTTTGCACGTGCCTCCACGGTCGGCCAAAATTATATCAAGAGCCATTCTATTTTGAAGTGTCATTAATCTAACTGCCTTTTCTTCTAGTGTCATATACAATATGTCGGTTGTTCCATTTATCGTTTTTTCTAATATCCTGGACAGTCTTCGTATATTCCGTAAGTTTATGGCTTGCCCCCAAAATGGGATAAATGATTTTGCTATGTCTTCCGCAATTAATCCTGTGTCATCCTGCCGTGGCCTAGATCTGGATAGTTTGGATATGTGTGACGTTTTGGAAAGGAATACGCCAGGGAAAAGGATTCCTAAGTAACCGGTCCCTCCCCAATTTCTAGGCAACCAGGGATAAGATTTTTCTCCACATATAAAATAAACGGGATCACCTACATATATTGGTTCTTTCTTCTTTCTCAAGTACTGCAATATTTATACATCTAGTGAATGTCCCTACTGAATAGGAACCATTCTTTCGCAAGCAAAATGGGACAGTGCGCGAGTTGTAATTAATAGTATAAGAGGGGGGGCGCAACGTCCTTGTCCCCTACTGGATTCATGTGAAAAGTTATTACAGATGATTTAAAAGGCACATAAAGTCTATCTACTGGTCTCACCCCAGGTTTGATTACTCTTGCTTTGTTAAATATGGAACAACCCACTGGTTCCATTATCACTCTTTCGAACTCATCCACGTTTGTTGCATCTAGTTGACCCGTATCACTCTTGTTCTATTTCCCATAAAATGATGCGCTTAATGATGCTTAACATGCCTTATTTAGGGGTAGTGGTTGTACATACCAACCCATTCCTTTCCCACCATGCTGGGGTAAATGGGAGCAGACCCAACAATTTGTTCTATTCAGGATAGAGTGAGTCATATTCATGATCAGAATCAATGTGTTATTGTTGTATCCTCTCCTGTGTCTTTCTTCTAGAGGCGGAAGAGTATACAAGAGTACATGGACTTGACTGTCTGTAGCAGGAGCATTTGTAGCAGGCAAAAGAGCACTTGATGGATGCACGCTCTCCAGATACCATAATACTTGGATTAGTGTGCTCAGAATGCAAAGTAGTGTTATACTCATTTGCATGAATTTCCTACAGCAAATACTTCTAGACATCTTTGTAGTCTCTATCTATTACGTCATCAACGTTGGTGCAGGAGGGAACAGAAGTAAGTATAGGCATTGTCTGCAATTTCTTCTCTGCAATATTTGCAAATACTGGCTTCACTGCAGCACTCGTTTAATCAGCAAAGCGTTCAAAGGAATCAGCGTCTAGGCCAGTTCTCGTTAGCCTGCTTTATAAAGAAATGGCAAGCTTGTTGTGGCTCTGCACAATGCTCCAAAACGTTGGAGCAAGCATCAGTTGTGTCGGGGTGATCAACATAGGCCAGTAATTTTTTCAAAGATAGCACCCGAAAGCCGCGTTCCAGAGCTTTCACTTCGATGCAGATTGATACAGCTCTCACGCTCCACTTCCCTAGGCGTCCGATTCCCAATTCCTCCATGTTGGGAATAGAGGCAAGACAAAACATGTAGATCAGATCACTTCCGATTTTGAGAACGTAGGTTGTACCTCATTGCTCCAGGTACTCTGTGATCCATGAATAATGCAGATTCACTTCCAGATGCAGGCTCAGTGTCAGCCTGTGATGCAATAAGTGATGATGCAGGCTTAATGTCAGCCCGTGATGATGCAGGCTCAGCTGGGCAAAGTTGGGCCACCTTTAGCCCTTTCTCCTTTGTGGCAATCTTTTCAGGCTCTTTCTCAGGCTTAGGCAGTACTTGTGGCAGAGAACTGGTGATGGTGTCTTTCGAGTCAAGGGTAGCTGTTTCTTTCTTGTTGTCTGGATCAGGCAGCTCTTTCAACGAGAATGGAATTCTTTTTGTGTGGGTGGCATGAATCCATGCTTTTCGACCATCCACTCGGACGGCAGTCTGTGTTGCCAGGAGGATCTGGTAGGGGCCTCTCCAACGCAGTGCAAGTGCATATTTTCTTTCAAAGTTCTTGACCAGAACCAATCGCCTGGCTGCAGACAATGGCCTGGGCCAGTGTATCTGACAGGACAGGAAGAGCCTCCTGCAACTGCTGATGAATCACACACAATTTTTGAGTTAACACATTACAATAAGTGCTGAGCAAAGGGTATTCAATTTCGCTCAAACGCCTAGGCTGCGGGGCGCTCCAAACATTTGCGGGTCTCTCCATCCCGATTTCGTAAGGGGAGAGTCCAGTCCCTGTCCGCACAGAGGTGCGCATTCACAACAAAGCTAAGAGCAGCGTATCGGGCCACTTCAACTGACTCCCTGAACAAATTTGACTAATCTTGTTCTTCAAGATACCGTTTTGGCGCTCAACAAGACCGGCACTTATCGGCTGTCTGGCCGAATGGAATCGTTTATCAATCTGGAGGCCTGCACAGATTTGTAATATCACGGCGGCAACAAAATGTGGGCCGTTGTCTGACCATATTACACGTGGCAGGCCAAATCTGGAAAAGTACTCCTTCAGCATCACACTTGCTGTGCTCATCACTGTGCAGTCCTTAAGCGGGTATGCTTCCACCCATTTACTGACTGCACAAACTACCACAAGGACATACTTTAAGTTCTGACATCTTTCCATTTCTATGACATCAAAATGTACCCCTTCAAATCATGGAGGGGGGCGGAAACTACCTACTGGGGTAGTTGTTACTTTTCCATTGTTGTGTTGCAAACATGTCATACAATTCTGAACCAGTCTTTCAGCAGTTTCTCTAATGTGCAGATTCTGCCATACTGTATTTAAATGTTGAATCATTTTCTTAGCACATATGTGTGGGACTATGGGCCATAATTACCATCGCGGTTACATAGGAGTTGGGCAGCATCCACTTTTCACTTTGTCTACCCAGCAACCCTCTACGTCTAATTCTGCTGGACCCTCAGCCCAAGCTTTTATTTCATCTGCAGTTGCTTCTGCTTGCATTCCTTAACTGTGGCAATCCCATTTTCTATCTACTTCTTCTGACTTCTCAATGAACATTTTCGTGTGTGGATCAATGGTAGTTTGTTTCGCAATGTTGTCTGCAAATGCGTTCCCTTTTCCAATGTTACATGTTACTTTCTTATGCACTTCGCATTTCATTATTGCTGATCGCTTAGGACGCGTCAGTGCAGACAACAATCTTGATATCAAAGGACCATGTTGAATCTTGGTTCCATGTGATGTTAGAAAACCCCTCTCAGCCTAGAGTCGACCAAAATTGTGTACCACCCCAAATGCTTACTGACTGTCAGTATATATGTTTACATTTAGGTTTTCAGAGGTTTCACATGCTCTCGTTAACGCTATTCTCTCTGCAGCCTGTACTGAATTATATGGGATCCTTTTGCTCTCTACAATACTCTTTAGTGTCCTGATGGCATATGCAGCAGTTGATGTACCATCGGGTAATTTGAAACAGGAACCTTTCGTTTCTTGTTCAGTAACCATTATACAATCATGGGGTGGTGATTCCCTTTCACCCGTTCTTTCATTGGGAGGGGGCATTAACTCTGCAGGATTCAAATCGAAACATCTCAAAATTTGAATATGCGGTGCAAATAGTATAATTTCATATCTTGTCAGTCTAGCTGATGTAAGATGTTGCATCTTCGTTCTATTTAAAAGAACATCTACTGTGTGAGGCACCATTAAGGTTAAGGTGTGACCCAAAACCATTCCCTCGGTTTGTTTTACTGATGCGGCAGTCGCAGCAACAGCTCGCAAACAGCGCAGCAAAGCACATGCAACAGGATCCAGCATGGAAAAAAAATAACCGCATGGTCTATTTCTCCCTCCTTGTTCCTGAGTCAAAACTGCCAAAGCACAACCATTACTCTCATGCACAAGTAACTTGAAATCCTTTTCATAATTTGGTGTGCCCAAAACTGGAGCGAAGCACAATGCAACTTTGAGAAGATCAAATGCATACTGACATTCCACACTCCATGGCAAAGGCAATGCAACATCCTTCTTTGCCAATGCCACCATCAGTTTCACAATCATGGCAAAGTTAGCAATCCACTGCCTAAAATATGAAGCCATGCCTATTATTGCTCTGACTTCCTTCTGTGTCTTTGGCATAGGCATACCAGAGATGCTTTCTATTCTTTCTGGTGTCGGTCTCCTTTCCTCTTTCGAAAGTAGGTAGCCTAAATTGGCCACCTCCTTTCGACAATACAGGAACTTTTTTAGTGAAGCTTTATTTCCATGTGCTGCCAAATAAGTCAACAACTTGGAGGTACTCTCTTTACAAATGTCTTCTGTGTCAGTAGCAATCAATAGGTCATCAATGTATTGCAATAATACACAACCCGTTGGTAATTCTAGCGTGTCTAGTTCTTTTAACGCTCTGCTATAAATACTCGGGCTCTCAGTGTAACCTTGTGGAATTTGTGTGAATGTGAAAGAACGTCCTCCTAATGTAAAAGTAAATAAATATCTACTATCTGGATGTACCAGAATGCAAAAAAATGCATTCTTCAGATCTATAACACTAAAATACGATGCAGATGCAGGTATCATAGTTAAAATGTTAGTGACATCTGGGACCAATGGGAATTGGGGATCAACTACTTTATTCAATCCGTGCAAGTCAATTATGAAACTATATGGTATTTTGTTCCCTCCTTTCTTATAAACTGGAAGAATTGGACTATTGCAAGTGCTACCAGTAATTTCTTCAATTACGTTCTGTTTAATTAAATCAGAAACAATGCTTTTCAGCGCTTTTTCACCTTCCACCGAAATTGTATACTGTGGACTACGTGGCAATGTAACTCCCTCCTTCAAAATTATTTTCACTGGCACTATTTTCAAACAACCAACATCATCGCCGATATACAAGTTGGCACACTACTTAATTCAGTTGGTAATGGTTTAGACAGAAATTGTGACACTGGCATTTTTTGTGGTGCTATTGTCAAATTCACTCCATCAGGGGAACAATGAATAACTGCACTCAATTTTTTCAACAAATTTAAACCCAATAAATTTTCCCCCGCAATTTTGTGCCAAAAGAAATGGGCAAGACTCAGTGAATGGACCTAGTGTTATAGGTACTGACTGCGACACTGGACTGATTACTGGCGTACCTGCGAACCCTACTGAAACATTCTTTTGCCCTGACAGTGGTATTTCTGGAACCAAGTGATGGTCTATTGAGCACTTTCGCACATGTGTCCACTAGCAAAGTATGCTCTCTATTCCCAACTTTCATCTCTATGTAGGGCCCTTTCTGGTCAACGGGAATAGACGCTGGTTCCGACCCCTGTATTGGGCTGTCCTAGTTGAACAATACATCATCGGATGTAAAGTCGCCAGAGAAGTATTAATTGGACCGAGTATCAAAAACGTTTCCTTCTCCTGCACTATTCTGCTGTTGCTGATTTTGGTTCTGATTTGGGTTATTTCCCTGGTGATTCTGATTTTGCGGCATTCTTGATTTTCTATTTTGACCTTGTGTTCCCGGGTGACCTCTATTCTGCCTCCTCGGGGCATTTCCATTCCTATTGTGCAAATGTGGGCACTGTGCTTGCCAATGACCTTCTTCTCTACAATATGCACATTGATTCAGTCCAATTGGACCTCCGTGCATGTTGGAAAAATTCCCTCTTGTTTGTGCATTTCCTCCGCCCCTGTTATTATTCGCTACCTGCTGCAACAATACTCTCGTCTTTAAATTGACTATAACCCTTGTTTCTTTCTCTTTCTCTGTATTTACTCTATTCTCATAATATTGTGCCATGTGTAATACCTCACTCTGTGATTTTGCTTGCCATGCACTATCAGATGTCATTATTAAATTTTAAACTTTCGGTAGCAACCCTCTCACATATTTGTCAACAAATAATCTTTTCCCGGGTTCAGTGCTCAAATCTTGGCCACTAAAATCAGCAAATACTTCTTCAAATCTATTAAAATAGTCAGTAGCCAATTCATCTTTATCTTGCACACATGCCGTTAATTTATCCCCGACAATTCTTCTTTCAGGAACTAGTATTTTTAATTTCTGAACTATGTGCGCTGGTAATGCTAATAAAACCGGCGATAGTTTTTCGCCAGCTTTTCTGTCGGTGTCCTCTTTAATCAAATGTTCCCATGTCCCACCCAAAATATCAGCATCATCTACATTTCTAATTTGTTTCCATATATCTATTGGGAGAATTACAGGAAATAATAGGTCACTATCACTCATTGTGAAAATAGACTATTTCAAATAGGACTCAATCGCTTTATAAAATCCCGCTGGATTCTTTCTCAAATCAGGGATTGTCTGTTTTATATTATTCACCTCGTGTCTGGAAAAAGGGACACGCACAAACTGTGCTCTATAATGGGCTTCTATTACCTGTGGTGGATTTCCATCCGCTCCAGCAATCTCTACTTTTGGCACAAAGGTGGGAGGTACTTCTCTCATGGGCAATATCAAACTAGGCATTTTCTCATTTGTTAGTTTATTAAGCACTATAGCTAAATCGAGGGAGGTGGCAGACTTTCCAGTTTCAGGTAAAAACGCTCTTTTGTATATGGTCATTAAATCGGGGGGGGGGGCAACAATACTTCTTTTCAAAACATTCATCTTGTAAATATTCAACCATCACATGCAATGCCTTCCTTTGCATCTCTACTGTATACTGATCAAACGTATCGTGCACCTCCATCGGAGAAATGTTAGCATCCGTAATCCATCTTATCGCCTCTCTTGTACATATTTTCATCTCTTCACTTACAGGTTTTGACGGCGGAAAAAATCGCTGCTTGACATATGGTACCACCTGTCGTTTCCCTCTTCTCACTTCGGCATGCAATTCATCAAACTCATTTTAAAACTCAAATAGCCGGTCTCCGTGCTCTTTTATCTCTGCCGCACTTTCCCCTCATACGCGAAAAAGCATTTAGATCCCGCAACTTCTGCGGTGCTAACATACCGGTCAATTTCTTCCATTCTTCTATAAGATACTCCCCCATGCATTCCAACAATACCTGTTGTTCACCAAGCTTCTTATAGTCCTACATTGCACACAGCGCGGATCCCTCGGCGTTGCCTTCAATGTACGTTTATGCTCATTCTTTCCTCTCCCTGCTAACCGTACTATGAGATACTCTGGTGCTCCCTCTTTGTGCAGGCCCCGCCTCCTTAGATCAGCCTCCTTCTGCAGCTGCTAATTCCTGCTCTTTCGGTGGTGTGGGAAATAGTGTCATGTGCACAGGGGGAGATGGTGCAGTTGGAACAACAGGAATGGGGGGTGCCAACGGAGGTGGAACAATGTGTATTGGTGCAATAGTGTCAACATTACTTTGAGGACGCTCTTTTCTTTGCTCATTAAGAATTTTATTTATTAGTTCATCTGATGCATGCAATTCTTGTTGGGGATATATTTTTTGTATGCCCAATTGGATACTCCTATCCCCTCCTTTGATATCCTCAGTTATTCTGAGGTCTTCTAGTTCTAGCGCTTTTTCTGTGTTATATTTGTGTCTACGTGCATGTTTCTCCCTACTGTTTAGACCGAGATTAGCTCCCTTCCTCCAGTCTCTTACGACGTCAAATGTCGCAGGGTGTGCTTTCTTGCACCTAGCAGTACTGATTCTAAGTGTTCTATTCATGCCATTTCAAAAGTACCATCTTTCGGCCACTGCAAGTCTTCTACACGCCTGGTCTGCCTATGCCAAATTTTATTGAACATTATTGACCCTATCCCATATTTAACATACATTTCAAACGCTGGCATCCCTATGGGTGGTGCAGCCTGGCCAGTTTCCACAGATTGTCTACCGCAGTGGAAACATCCCACTAGAAAGGAAGACAATTTCCCAGGCGTATTGATCTTCTTCGTACCTTACCCTGGGTGTTTGATCTTGCAAGTGCAACTCTCAACCAATATCACGGCTGTTAAGAATCGGGGCACGACTCACCTGATCAATCAGTTCATCACTCAAGACGCAATTCGTCCGTATACAGACGCAACCAAGAATCGCCGTGACTGCGTATCTGGCTCAGTCTGCCTCGTTTCAGGACCCTCGCCTCGATGCTTTCTGGCCGCTGCTCGTCGATCAGGGATTGGCTGTGTACAGATCTGCAAAGGAGTCTCACTTTTACAGGGGCGCCCCAAACACCTTTCGATCCCAGCTCGACAGCCTCGTCCTCGATTTTGTTTTTTCGGCTTCTTCAAATTTCAACATACATGATGGAGCAAAAGGGGGAGGGTCCCTATTCGGGTGCCATTTTTTTGCTGGGCCCTGAAGACCATCTCATATGGAAACAAGGCACAATCACCATACACTAAGTGATATGACAGACACGAGGTTCTATTTCCAAGTACTAGGGTTTATTGCAAAGCAAATCTTCTCAGTCGGCCGACTGGGTCTAACGTCTCGCAACGTGTGTCACCCAGACCTCGTGAGACGCAAGAGAGCGAACATTTTACAACAGTCTCATATATAGAAAATACAATCATACAATCTCTTTGTGACACATCAAAACTGCCCATAATGTATCTTCTTGAGCTAGGATTCGGTAATTGACTATTTAGACAAGTATGACACATTATGACACGTTTCTTACCCAATCTATAATACTCGTTTTAGCAACAGTTGCAATTTGCAGTAAGCAGATATAGTTCTTTGTTATGAAGAACACGAGGCACTTGTTCAGCGAGGATACTGTGTTCGTAGGAGAGACGCATTCCAAAGCGTGTTATCTACTGGTTTCTATTTGTGAACTAGGGGTCAGTCCGATCTAAGGAGAGCCCCAAAGGGGGGCCGCTAGAAGAGTATAATTCATGTTTTAACGGCCTGTTTCTACAGCTTCAGCGAGACCGGCCGCACCTTGGCCGCTGATTAAATGCCTCGCTGCTCGCCTCCAAGGACTTGTGAAGGAGGGGAAACAATGTTTTTCTGTACTGTTTGGTATTTCTGTCTGGGCCGGTCTCTCAACATGTAAACCGTGGACTTGCTCCGTGCATGAGCTTATGAAATAAAATACATTTTGCAAAGCATTGAACAGAAAGGAAGAGAAAGCAAATGGCGGATGTTACAGCACAAAATGGTCGCCTTATGGTTATGCTGACGATTCTCTATTGGCGATGTAGGGCATATGATGCGATTGGTTTTCAGCCAACATAATATACCTTCTATACTTTGGTAGGGTAGTTTTTAGACTCACAGCAGGAGAGGAAGGAGAAGGCAAATCACTTCCTTGACTGGAGCGGAGAGAGATCGCTGTGGCATGAGAATCGCTGGAGAACTAAGTCGGGATGCAGATGGAAAGCAGTGGAATGCGAGGCTGCTGGAAGGCAGAGGTCCGGGGTGAACTGTGAGGCAGAGGCAGTCACCAGCTGGAGGACTCACGCCAGGAAGCCAAACCTGCTGACTGCATGCCGATTGGGAGAGAAGCCACGGAATGCCGCTGAATTGCTATAGCGAGACACCCGGAGGGAAAGCAAGACTGTGGCTGCCTGGGACCTCGTAAAAGGGCTGTGAAAGACATCTGGTGAGTCCACCAAAGAAAAGAGGTCCAGATATGTCCATATGTGCAATAAATTCATGAAACCTTGGAACGGGGAACGTAAGAAAGGCAATTGTGAATGCCGAAACAAGTACTTTGAATACCGAATGAATTGAAAGACATTAAACGTACTTTTGAATGCCACCCAGAGTAAAAGCAAGTTGTGAGTTGAGTGAAAGAAAGGTGCTACATTTGTCAGATACCACCGAATGTGTTTGAGAACCAAGTATGGGCGAAAGTCAAGAGAGTACCAAGAAGGTTATGAGATTGGGCTAAGCTAAAAGAGTTAATGGAACTGCAGGTTATGGGGAAACCTGTATTGGCAAGGGCCCAAGGAATACAGAACAAGGGTAGCAGAGCACAGCACAGCACATGGTAACCCAGCAAGCCACAGAACACTGTTAGAGTGTGACACTGATGAAAGAACCAACCTTCACTGTCAAAGGAAGGCAGTGGCTAATTGTTGGTAGAAAGCAGTTGATATGGGGTATTGGTTGCGTGACCTGTAATGGGTGGACCGTCTGGTCCAAGAACTGCGCCTAGACCGAGTGCACCCCTGTACGGAGAGGCTAAGGAAAGTATGCATAAAGAAGCTTGTGTTTTGCAACAGCCGCTTATGTGATTTGAACATTAACAAACAGAGCAATTCGTGTAAGCCAGTGAAAAGTACTGATGCCAAAATAGCTGGGAAGTGTCCGAGGGGATTGTTTTGTTGAAAGATGCAAGATTTGAACTCCTGTATGAACTACTTGGGACTTGGGGAATGGGAAGCTGATTACGAGCCAAAAGCTGAAAGAAGCTCAGAACTTTATTTTGAACACTATTCATTTTGATGCTGACATCCCTACAATTTGTTTATAATTAGTTGTGAGGGCAAGTATAGTTTTTGGACACAGACCGACATTTTAGTTGAACTTCCTGACGCAGACTATCCTTCATTTTTTTTTTTTAGATGGGGAAATCCCACCTTAGGATAGGGCAAGGGTGCCATTACTCCAACCTGCCTTTTAAAGTTAATAAAAGATTTGTTAATGAACTTGAACCTGTTGTCTGTGTCTTACTCACGATGCCTTCACACAACACTATAAGAAAATGGCATATATGTACCAATATAAACAAGAGATATGAAGATAAAAGAACTGTGTTAAATACATCTAAACTATTTCATGAAACAGAATCATGCCATGGGGTTACACATTTTAAAAGAAAGTTCAGATAAGTTTATTATATACTTAAACTTGGTGCAACTGCAGTCCTTTGCCCCACTGCAAGTACCCCATAGGCAGTACGCCCTGCCTGTGTCCAGGTATTTCATCATCTGTTCATTCAGAGACCTTGCCCTGGACAAGTGTCTCATCTAAGTCACCCATGTGTTGCTGGCTAATAATTGCTTCCCTAACATACCTTGCTTCAAATTAAACTAGCAGTGGTTTCAAGGATTTATCTTCATCTGCTATGAGATGCACAAGATGCACACAAAAATAAGTAGCACAGCATAATTTCTATTAGCTTCCTTGAGTATTTTTCGGCCTATTGATGCCTTGCAATTCCATGCTGTGCCTCAGTAACGCAGGCCACCAGAAGTTGGTCAAACAATAGTTTGATGTTTGGTTGATGCATGGATGGCTTTGTTAGTAAATAAAGGAATTACTTAAAAACCTCAATGGCCAGGCCTTCTGGGTCCTCCCAGCCTCTCCAACTTATCTCACAATATTTCCAGATTCTCCTCCATGTATTTGGGGGGTTCAAAATGTCATCAACTCTAGTTCGGCTAGTCTCTTCTTTACATGTGTAAAGCCGGCACAAGGTTTGGTCAGGTCTTCTAAAGTATTAATTTATGCAAGGTCAGGATGCTTGCCAAACAAATTACTAATGGGATCATGATGATGAGGGTGACTAAAAGTTATGGCAAAATGGCTCGAAGCATCTGGGTCGTGACTGAGTGGTGGGGCTACTAACCAAAGGACTCTAATGTAGTCTTCACCTCTTACTCCAAAGGGGTTCCTCTGTGAAATGTCCAGAGTTTAACAAAATAGTCTTAAAATCTGTGGTAAAGTTAAAAAAGGTGTTTCCATACAAATGTGTTTATATACAAACATGTCTTTCGTAAGGAGGGGCGTCTCCTTTCCACCTTCTGCATTTGTCGAATGGTATACTCCTTCGACTCTGCCTTGATCCACGGGTATTCGTATACCATGTTCTCAGGGCTTTCAGGCAGACTGATGCATATGACTTGTATCTCTTCTTCTATCTAGACACTTCAAACTCCCCTTCGGCTCCACCATGCTGTGTGTGTGTCACACGATAACTGGAAAGCTTGATACAGTGTTGATGACACACAGATTGTAACATTCTAGCTCCTGTAATGCTTGTTGGAGCAGGAAATGGCATGTTCATTGTTTTCACTCTCGCGCGTATTTGTTTTCTTTCTCTTAGTGGAGGGAGGCACTGATGTGTTGTATTTGCGTAGGGACTACAAATTATTTTCTTGTCTTAACTTTGCAGTATTGCCAGAGAGCACTAAGTAACAAATTGGAACGATCATATGATTCCTTCCCATTTGCTTACAGCAAACCTATTACATTTTGCCAACATTAGATTAGGTTTGGCTAGTTGGGGCTTCCAGCTCTCAAGACTGAGGCTAGCTTTCTTTGTTTCCTTTCACGTGGGGCTTTGGACTTCCCTGAATGGAGTACCTGGTGGTCCATTGTGATATGCCCCTGCCCTCTGAAAGGTTGACTTGTCACAGTAGGAAGTAGATTCAACTATATCCGATGCCAAAGGGGCGCAATGGCTTATCCCCACTAGATCTTTAGTTTGTAATTATAGGGCTTCCAGTCTAAAGTGATCTGGGGATTCCCATTGCTACTCCCAAAGATGATTGTACAAAACCTTTCACTGTCTTTGTCAGGTTAGCTACACTGCTGAAGCCCAAGATCCAAGCCCCATACTGGTTTGTGGCTGCTGCCTTTGCCTGAAAAACCTCTAAGCCAGTTTTTACCAAACATTTCTCTGAACCTCTGATTAAATGAGCGTTAGCCCATAGACTCACTTTATGGCCCTCATTCTTTAACAATTTGCTTCCCACAGCCTCCATATGCTAAACACCTAAATCAGTCCTATTCAGATACTTGTTCCAGTTGTAATACTCTTCCCCCCCCCCCCCTCTTCAGTTTAGGATCCATTCTAAATGCAGAACAAGCACCCCTAGGACCATTAGATGTGTATCGATTGTCTCTTAAGCATTTTACCCCACAGGTATTCTTCAACTCTTAGAGGTTTGGCAAGCTCCCTCTTTGCCCTACCTGTGATTTTTATTTATTTTATTTTAATTGATTCATTTGTATAGTGCCGGGAACCCACAGGTATCTGGGCACACAATTACACTGTAAGGCGAACCGAAAGGACGATACAGATACGATACCGATTAGTAATCCTGAGCAGAAAAATTTAACAGAAAAGGAATGTTTTTAGGGATTTTTTGAAAAGCTTGAAGTTGGATGCTTGTCGAATATTCAGAGGGAGGGACTTCCATATCTGGACAGCTTAGTTAGGGAAAGATTTGCCTAAACCATTTAGGCGTTTGGTCCTCAGGCGGCCAACAAGTGCCATGCAAGATGATCGTAGATTTCTACTGGGCTTGTGTTTGGGCAAGTAGGATTTCAGGTACACTGGTGCTTTCCCATGTAGGCATTTGTGGACGAGGGAGTCGGATTTAAGCTGATCCCGTGAAAATACTGTGAGCCAGTCTAGGGCCTGTCTACTGGTTCAGATTTGTTCCGGAGATTACCTTGATGCGTACTGCGTCGTTTTGAACTAGTTGAAGCTTTTGCATGTGTCCTCTGCAAACAGCAGTATTGGAACCCTGACCCACATTTAATCTACAACCTTTTTTGTATTTTATTTATATAATGAAAATGACAGGGCAAATAATGCGTATAGGCACAAAAAATGCTTACAAACCTTTTAAAATAGTCTCACCCATGGCCCTGAGCTCTGTAAATCTATGTGGATATAGGACCAGATGATGCAGGGGAGGTAGAATCGTGAACCTGACACAAGAACAGCAGAGTATGACAAGGGAGGGATAAATGCTGTGGGGTTTGTCGTAGAGAGGTAGGGGGAGAGGAGAACAGGGAGATGTGGTGGCATAGAATGCTACCCAAATGATTTGTCAGAAAGGAGGGGAGGTTCGATTTTAAATACAGGTGGAGTGGGAGTAGTGCGCAAAAGGAGAGGAAGAGCATTGCAGAGTAACAGAGTGAGGAGAGGAAGTGAAAGGGGCATGAGAGGTGGCAAGGAGGTGAGCCGAGGATGATCATAAGGAGCGAGGGTAAGAATAGGGAATTAAATGGGCTGATGGGTATGGTAGGGCAAATCTGTGTATAGTTTTGAAAATTATGAGTTTATACTTTGCCCTCTGTCTCCTAGATAACCTGAATAACTGACAAAGGGCTGGGGAGGTGATGTGGGGAAGGTTGAATAGTTTACAGACAGCAAAGTTGAGCATTTTATCTAGAGGTGAAAAAGCATATTTGGGGAAAGAGGTAGAGGAGACTGGCAAAGCAGTCAGATCAAGAGGGTAGTAAAGAGGAGATTAGGTGCTTAGCAGTGTTAAAGGGAAGAAGTCTTATTTTTCTTATGTTGAGGAGATTAAGTCTGGCCGGAGTGGTAGATTTGGAGATGAAGAGCGAGAAGTTCTGAGATGGTACGAAGACACCAAGGTTGCAAACAGAAGCAGAGTAGGGAAGTTAGTCAGGAGAGAAGAATAGAAGAGGGGGAGGGGAAGCGATGGGATGTTTGGATGGGAAGTAGATGGTCGACTGTATCGGAGGCAGTAGAGAGGATGAGAAGGCTAAGAATAGATATGTTTAGCGTGACCAGCGGAAGAGATGTAGTTGCTGAAATTTGGGAGCACTTTAGTAGAGTGATGAGGTCAGAAGCTAGACTAAAGAGGATCCCGGAGGTTGTGTGTGTGTGTGTCAAGGAACTCGGTGAGACGGTTGAAACCTACACGCTCTAGGGCGCTGCAATACTGACGTAGAAAAGAGACGGGACGAAAGTTGGTAGGACAGCTAGGATCTAGACCAAGTTCCTTAAGGATAGGGATGACCATAGTCGACTTGTAGGATGACGGAACAGTGACAGAGTAGTTGGAAGAGGCAAGCAAGATATGGTTCAACACTGTGTGTGGATAGAGGGTCGATGGAGGCACATGAAGGGTATCAGGGTTTTTTGGGGCAAAGGAAGACGTCACAGGAGAAAGGGTAGAGCTGGTGGAAAAAAAGAGCAGGTGACGGGTATGAAAGGTAATTTGCGAGGTTATTTTGAATGCTGGAAGTTTTTTGAAGAAAAGTAAAGGGCTTGATGCTTAGTAGAACGAGTAGAGGAGGTACATGAGGGTTTAGGAGTTGAGAGAATTGAGTTGAGAGATCTTTGGAGGTGCATATTTTGAGCGGATTGAGATGAAATGGAGCACGATATAAAATCAAATGCCACGTTTTGTAACTTGGGTGGCAAATTATTACAGTACTTGTTGAACGGAGTGGCGATCAATACACAGCCCTGCTTTTTACCTTTGTCATCTGGGAACTGCCGAGGGCACAGTTACCCACTCCCCTCACCTGCCTTCTTAACACATTGATGCAGAATTGCAGGAACTGATCTTCAGTAGCACCAATAAGCGATGGGCTCAAACAATGGAGCAAAAGTGCATGCAATAACAAACATTTTACTTGAGCTAAGTGCAAGGGAAGCAAAAAATAAATAACCCATTTTGAGAGAACCATTTTAATTTAAAAATGTATCATTTTAAATGATACTCCAAAATGATTTCCTTTTTTAATACTGCCTGTGCTTGTTGTATTGTCTGGTGTCCCCAGCCACTGTTTCAGTCTATTGCAAGGTAGAGTCCCGTGTAACATACCTGTCCATCCAAAAGGAAATTGGCTGCCAGATAACCTCTATTCTGTGTTCATATTTTCAAAACGGACACCCTGCCGCACAATAGACACCAGCTTTCTAAAATTGCACTTGACATGCTACCTATTATTGGAATCCACAACTGTGGCCTGGTGCTTAAAAGATCAATTGAAATGAAGTATCACTTGTGGTGCTGTTTTGAGATTCCAGTGGCTATTTTATTTTTTTAGGATGAATGATTATACCCATAATTTCTCATTAGGTAGTTATGTTAATGTGATTTATACTACACACTGCTACCTTTATCGTGGTCTCTAGGCACTGTTCTGGATCTGAAAAGAAAAAGGGGAGGGGTGGGTTTGTTAGTGGGAGGAGAGGAAGAGCACAAGTGCTTTTGCTGCTGGTAGTTTCAGTTTTGAAAAACGGGTCACTGTGAATTGGGCTTGCTTCTATGTGATAGAGGAGGATGTGTTTTAAGTCTGCATTGGTAGTTTTATGTGGCTGTGACGTGGGTTTGATCCTGAGTGTGTTGAGATTGTGAGTTTTTGGATGAGGTGTGGGTTTTTGTGTGGTCTTGGAGATGGTATTAGTCGTTTGTGGGTGTTGCTGGGCAATGTGATTGCAGGAGGTTAATGGTATGAGGGAGTTGTGCAGTG
Source organism: Ambystoma mexicanum (assembly GCF_040938575.1). Taxonomy (NCBI): domain Eukaryota; kingdom Metazoa; phylum Chordata; class Amphibia; order Caudata; family Ambystomatidae; genus Ambystoma; species Ambystoma mexicanum. The sequence goes on along the minus strand of NC_090927.1, from coordinate 1,235,326,688 downwards.
GTTAATGATGTTACATCGTCTTTTGCTGGGGGCTAACCATCTTGGTTGACTAGACTGTGGCATCCCGAACGTGACCTCCACTTTCGTGGTGTACCTCTTTGTATTTGGTGTGCACACTTTTATTAGGCCACAGTTTGGCTTTTAAGGCTGATGAATCAGAGAGCCAGGTTTTTAGTGATTGCCTGAAGGTAGGGTGTTCCTCTATTGTGCATATTTGTTTTGAGAGCGAGTTCGAGTTTCATTGAGATGTATGAAAAGACTGATCCATCATATTTCATTTTTGAATATTTTTTGGGTTCCAGATGTAGGTCATTGCTAGATTTCAGGGTTCCTTTCGGCATATAGATGGAGTCTGTTTATTGTCGGAATTCAGCTCCTTGGCAATGTATGCTGAGTGTTTAGAGAAAATCATTTACTTGACTGGTAGTGAGGATAGGGATCCTATTGCAAGTGTGTGGTGTGTTCTCACTTATCAAGTCTTAAGATTATTTTTGCTGCTTTATGTATCTGTTTCAGTTTTTGGTGAGGTAGTCTGGCATTTCAAGGTTGATGCTGTTGGCATAGTCTATTTTTACATGACAAGAGATGATGGCACGAAGAACGGGTAGTATCTGTGCATAGATTGAAGAAACCTTCACTTCTGAATTGACTTGGGGGTTCTACTGTTAAGTCGTTTATCATCAGAATTCCAGATCCATAACTACTTTGGATGGTTCCCATTTCTGTAGGCTATGGTATGTGCTATTGAACGGAAAGGTTATTGGGTGTGATCATAATTTGTTTTGCCCGGGTTGAGTTTAAGGGTGTTGCTGCTCCTTCATCTGTCGATTTGCGAGAGGCAGTTGCTAAGGGTTTGGTCTGCATTTCCACTTTTCTGTGGATTACTTGCCGGTCATCTCCATAGCTGTAGCAAGTTTTGCGCTTCACAAGTGGGGTCATGTAAATGTTGAAGAGTACTGATGAGAGGCGTGGAGACTTGTGTAACCCCACAGGTGGGTGTGTGGGCGTCTGTGCTTTGGTGGTGGTGGTGTGGTGATGAGCTGAAGGGCGGTAACCAACTGATTTCCATTCTTTCTGTCAATAATGATTTTATCCATTCTAATGCAATGTTGCCTAGCCCTATTTCATGAATGCTTTTGATGAGGGTTGTGTGGACGACTGAGCCAAAGGCTGCTGAAAAATCTAGTAGTATCGGGGCAGAAGGAAAGTTGGAATCGGAGCTCATTTTTATCGTCCCAGATGGGAGAGGTGCAGTGCTGATTTGGTTCCTCTCATAGGCCTGAATCTGACATGTACCTGGTCCAGTCTATGGTTGGCTTCTACGTGTAAGGATTTGTCCATATATATAGGTTTTATGAGTTTCGCCGGGTGAGGGATGTTTGATATAGGCCGGTAGTTTGTAGGCATGTCTCTGTTTCCTGAGGGATTTTGAGAAGTGGTTTGATGTGGGCAACTTTGAAGCTCCTTGGTACTATTCGTGTTGCAAATGAGTGGTTCATGAGATTGTGGAAGTATTCTGAAGGCGTCTCTTTGCTGTGGGTGTTTCTTGGAGATGTCTGGTGGTTAGGGTCTACTGGTGATCTGGCTTTGTTGCTTTCCTTAACAAAACTGTGTGTTTGAAGTCTTCTGTTGATATTGGTGTGAAGTAAGTTGATCAGTGTTGTGGTTGCCTCTGAAGTTGGGTGCTTGTTGGATCTTTATGATTTTGTTTTTGAAGTGGTTTGTAAAGTCATCAGAGTTTCTGAGGGAGTGGGGGCGTTCTTGCAGGCTGTCACTTTTCTTCTCATTGGTGATTGTTTTAGTTGTGCGACTTTGTCCTGTTCTAACCTTTTCTCCTAGCTTGTTCCAGTTTCACATTTTCTTTTGGTGGTTCAAAGTTTCTTCAGTGAAACGGCATCTGTGGCTTCCTTGATCCATTTTCGGAGTATCTCATGTCTTCTCTTGGGAGTGTGTTCAGCAGCGCATTTGGTGCTTTAGTTTATTCAATTATGGTGTTGCAATCGGCAGTGCTGACGGTTTACCAGTTTATTTTCTGAATTGGCATTCTATTTATGTGGTTGGCATATGCTGAGGCTGGAGTGTATATCACGAAAAAGGCAACCTACGGTGGTCTCTCCAGAGCATGTGTGTTGGGGGTGCAGTTGTGGCCAGATTTTTGTGTGTGGAAAGTTGCCCGGATGAGTGGGTTGCTCCCTTCACCATTTGTTAGAGGTGCATCGTGGATAGTTCTAATGGTCAGTGATTTGCAGAACTGGTGTTTTCCTCTTAAAAGCAGATACTGAAACCTCCTAGTATGATCATGTGGTTGAGTTTTATGTAGGCTATGGCATCTACAAATGCCTCTGTGAAAGACTAGTTTTATGTGTGTAGTTCTTTGTTCCTTGTTTGGGTCCATGAATTGTTTGCTTCTCTCTTTGTGTGGTTGAAATGTCTTTGGATTGTCTGTTGATTTTCTGTAGGTTGATGGGTAACATGAGACAAGGAGCAATTTTGTTTGAGCGGTCGCCAAAGGCCTCTCTTCCATGAAGAAGTTTTGTGCAATGGCCCCATGTCTCCTGGGAAGTGTTTTTTTTTTTTTTAAAAAGAAAAAATATTTTTTTTATCCATGAAGTGGTAGGTCATGATGTTTGGTTTTCTTTGCTGGTTCTTGTGCCTTTTAGGGTAGCTCATGTTTGGCTGTCTTTCCATGATTAGGGCATTTTGGTGTGGTTGTGCTGTTGGTTCTGCGGCTGCCAACGTGTTGCCTATATCTGGCATACGTTTTAGAGTATCCTTATTTTGTTTTTCAGTGGCCCTGTATCCCAGAGCTCAGAGTCCCAGTTGCTTTTCAATCATGACTTAGTAATGTCTGCAAGTTTCTGGTAACCTCCTTAAATAGAATATTTAGGCTGATGGGGCGGGGGCTGAAGGGTATTGTAGTAAAGGGGTGTCAAGGTATCAAAGTTTCAGATTCATCAATGGGTCAATTATCAAGGTGGTAGTCTTTTGTATTGTGATAAATATTACTGTGGCAGAGCATCACAAAGGCAGATTACCACAGGGGAAATAACATCTGAGTGGCACAAAAGCTGAGTGAATCGCAATCAAACATGCAAGAATATCAGTGGCAACAAATTATAGTGGCTACATATCACAGTGGCAGTATCTCTGTGGCAATTATTACTGTTGCCAGTTAACTGAGTTGAGCTTTATCACGGTGGCAACATATGGTGGCAAACTATTACAGTGGCCGCAAATCGCAGTGGCAAATATTAGTGACAACCTATCTGAGTTGCACGCTACCTGAGTGGCAACAAATAATCCCACACAAATATCACAGTGGCAGCATATCAGTGGCCAGCTTTGAGTTGAGCAAGCTATCAAAGTGGCAAAGGTATCATAATGGCACAATATCAGGGTAGAAAACCTACCAGGGTGGCAAACTAACAGGGTGGCAGCAAATCAAACTCGAAAGAATATCACGGTGGCTACATATCAGTGGTTAACTAGCTGCTGCGACCTGTGTGATCTGCAGGTCCAAATTCCGACAAGGTCAACTCTGCCTGTCATCCTTCCGAGGTCGATAAATGAGTACCAACTTTGGTTGGGTGATGGTGTATATGTCCCCATAACATGCATACTATATGCAGATGATCTAGTTTTGATAGATCGTACCCAAGTAGGCCTCCAACGACTATTGAACAAACTACTGTAATACCTCAATAACAACGACCTTGAATTAAATGCAACAAAGATAATGGTTATAGGGCCATGAGGTAACAAAAAAGACACTTTCGTTGGATTATTGCAGGCGATGTACTATCTAAAGTTCCCTCTAAGATATCTGTGAATTCAATATAACAACTCATTCGAAGGGATTGTGTCCTCCGACGTATTCCTCATCTTAGATATCTCCTTCCAGCTCTGCTGGCCTCGGAAAATGTTTTCTCTCTAGAGGGCGCTGCGCGTCGACGTCCTCCGAGTCGATGTCCCTCGACAGCCGCCGTATCAACGTCGACGTCATCCTGCCTATAAAGGCCGCGCGCAGCGTCCGTTGCTCAGTTCCGTTTTTCCGCGCTTACTCAGTGCCTCGGAATACCGTTGCTCAGTTCTTGTCAGATTAATCCTATTTACCTCGAGTCATTCGATCCGTACTCGATGGCTTCCTCGTCGGAACCGACAACTCCTCGATCCGGCTTAAAAAAATGCTGAGATTGTGGGAAAAAGATGTCGCTGACTGACCCTCACAGAGTTTGTCTGTGGTGTTTGGGAGCTGAACACCATTGTTCGGAATGCGAGGACTGTATGTCCATGACAGCTAAGGCCCTGAAGGAGCGTAGGGGGAAGCTTGAGAAAGGTAAGACTTTTAAAGCTTCTTCTTGGTCGACGAAGTCGAGACACTCTTCTCCTCGTCACCATTCGCGCTCCAGGTCTCGGAGTGGGTCTCTTCACTCCTCGAGATCGAAGCACTCGAAGAGGAGACGTCGAAGATCCCCTTCTCCGTCTTCCTCTTCCTCTGTTTCGCCAAAAAGAATCCCTTGCCCCACGAAACATAGTTCCCGGGTTGAATGGGAGGAATTCCGCAAAAATATGATGAGCGTCTTCGAGAAAGCGGCCTCGACCCCCTCGAAGACTGCCGAGAGCGATGCTCTGGTCGAAAGACCCGAAGGTCAAAAACGCCGCGAGTCGCAGTACCCGGCGAAGGAAACCTCTCGAGCGCGTCTCGAACCCTCGAGTAGGACTATGACCTCCAAACCTTCCTCGAAGGTTCCGTCGACGAGGGTTGCGTCGACGCCGAGGTCGATGTCTTCGACGCCGTTGTCGAAGGGACCTTCGACACACGGGTCTGTCGACTCGACGCCAGCTTCGACACCAGCGTCGACGCCAAGAAAAGTCACGGTTACGACACACCCAGCGACTATCCCCAGGTCCTCGACGTCGATGGCTTCGAGATTCTCGAGTAGAATTCCAATTCTGTCGAGGTCTTCGAGGCCTCCGCCTTTGTTTTCGACGCCACGCTCGAAGCCTTCGGCGTCGACGACATCGACGTTTTCGAGGCCGATAATGACAAGTTCGGCACCCTCTGCCTTGGAAATGGGATTTACTCCCTTTATGAGTTCAGAACAATTGAGAACTATGTCCTCAATTTTGGAAGAGGGTGAATTGTCTGAACAGGAAGACACATTTGAGTTGCAGGGACCTGTAACCCCAATTAGAGAGGAATTTTCCTCTGAAGAACGCAGGTTAAAGGATCTTCATGATTCCTTACATGAGGCAAGTGGGTTAGACACTTCCCCTGAGGTGGAGTTTGCTAGGCCAGACCCGGGGGAGCATGCTGAAACCCCCTATAGAGCCTTAATGGCCAGGATCACAGAGTTCATGGGGTGGTCTGCACCTTCACAATCTTTCCAACAAGATGACCTCACGGATATTCTTGACAAAGGCCCACAGGAGGATCCTGTGGTGCCTTTTCATAAAGCTCTTCAGAGGAAGATCATGACAAACTGGGAAACCCCAGATGTCGTACCAGCAGTAAATAAAAAACTGTCTACAAAGTACAGGGTATCTTCTACAGACCCGGAGTTTTTGTCTAAACACCCATCCCCAGAAAGTCTGGTGGTACAGGCAGCATCCTCTACCGATGTCAAAACGGCTTATCCTACCGTCCCACAGGACAGGGACGATAAAAAATATGATGCTATGGCAAAGAAAGTCTTTTCAGCATGTAGCATGGCGTTAAAATCTGTTAATGCTACTTGCACCCTTGCTAGGTTCAGCCATACACTTTGGGAGTGTGCTTCTACAGCGGCTGACTGCATCCCGGAGGGAGAAGACAGGGATGCGTTCCTGAATATTATACAGGACGGTAAAGACGCTATGTGCGAATCCCTCCAAACGGGCATTGATTCGGCTGACAGTATCAGCAGAGCAATGGCGGCAAGTACATCAACCAGGAGATTCGCTTGGTTGAGAAAGTCTGGTTTTGCCCCAGATGTGCAAGCCAGGCTCTTGAACATGCCATTCGATGGCTCTTCTTTGTTCGAGAAAAAGGCGGATGACAGTTTAGAGAAACTGCAAACTTCAAAAGCAGCAGCAAAATCCCTAGGAGCTGCAATCCGTCAGACTCCCTTTCGTCCCACAGGAACCTCTGCGAGGGGCAAGTCCTTTCGCTTCTACTCCGCATTCGGAAGAGGTAGAGGACGACCGGCTCAAAGGGGACAAAGAAGAACTACCCGAGGTGGACGGGGTAGATATTCAAAAGCCGCAGCAACAGCAGGTGCCTCTTTACCATCGGCATCTGCATCAGCCGCCCCAAAACCACTCTGAGGACTTCCCTCACAGGACACCTGTAGGAGGCAGGTTGACTCAACATCTGGCGGTATGGCAGGCTATCACGTCAGATGCTTGGGCATTGGAAACAGTTGCCCAAGGTTACTGCCTGCCTTTCCTACGTATACCTCAGAGTCATCCACCGGGGATCAGCTCTCAGAAAGCTCCAGATCCGCTCCTCTTGCAGGAAATTTTGGACCGGCTAGAGAAAGGTGCCATAGAACCGGTACCTGTAGCGGAGAGGAACAAGGGCTGGTACTCCCCTTACTTTCTCATTCCAAAGAAAGACGGAGGACTGAGACCCATCTTGGACTTGCGAGAATTGAACAAATTCCTCAGAAAAGACAAATTCAAGATGGTCACTCTTTCTCAGATCCTCCAGGCCCTTCAGTTCCAGGACTGGTTGGTATCTCTGGACCTTCAGGACGCTTATTTCCATGTGCCTATCCATCTCAAACACAGGAAATACCTGAGGTTCGCAATTGGCAACTTTCACTATCAATTTCGAGTGCTGCCATTTGGACTGACCTCCGCCCTGAGGGTCTTCACCAAGTTAATGTCGGTAGTGGCTGCAAGTCTAAGGAGGGAAGGGATTCACGTCTACCCCTACCTGGACGATTGGTTGATCAGGGCTGTTTCTTCGGAACAAGCTCAGATCCAGCTAAATCACGTGTGCCATTTCCTTCACAAACTGGGCTTCTCCCTCAATTTAAAGAAGTCACAAATGATACCATCGCAGAGACTCCAGTTCATAGGAGCGATCCTGGACACTTCCCTGGGAAAAGCCTCGCCACCAGAGGTGAGGGCTCAAGATATTCTACAGATGGTTACCAAGTTCCAACATGCCCAACGTCTCCCAGCCTTCGACTTTTTGAGGTTGCTAGGCCTCATGGCATCCTGCATTTTCCTAGTGCCAGAGGTTCGCCTGAGAATGAGATCCCTCCAGTGGGCACTGAGGACTCAGTGGTCACAATTCTCAGGGAGAATGACAGATCTTCTTCAGGTTCCCGGCAGGGTGGCTCGAGACCTTCAGTGGTGGGCATGTCAGGAGAACATTCTGAAAGGAGAACAGTTTTGGCAACCCTGGCCGGAGATAACAGTAGTCACGGATGCCTCACTCACGGGGTGGGGAGCCCACGCCAACGACTTGACCATCAGCGGTCGTTGGTCTCCATCGGAGTCCAGACTACATATCAACCTGTTAGAGCTGAGAGCCATCAGACTTGCGCTGAAGGCGTTCCTGCCAGCTGTACAAGGGAAGAACGTCCTGATAATGACGGACAACACTGTGGCCATGCATTACCTCAACAAAAAAGGAGGCGTAGGATCACTACCCCTGTGCAGAGAGGCGATGCAGCTCTGGTTTTGGGCAATCCAAGAAGGAATCTCTCTATCGGCAGTTCACCTAGCCGGAGAGAAGAACTTGACAGCGGACGTTCTGAGCAGGCAGAACACAGTCTCCCACGAGTGGGAGCTAGCTCAGGAAGTCCTTCAAGAGATCTTCGCCCTTTGGGGAACCCCTCAGGTAGATCTGTTCGCCACCAGCCTAAACAAGAAATGCGACCTGTTCTGCTCAAGGGAATTTCCCCCGAGAGGAGCTCTGGGAGACGCGTTCATAGTGGACTGGGAGTTTCCGCTTCTGTACGCGTTCCCACAGGTCCCTGTCATTCCTCAAATGATCAGGAGGTTGAGAAGATTCCGGCGAACCATGATCCTAATTGCCCCGGATTGGGCCAGGAGAACGTGGTACCCGGACCTTCTAGACTTGTCCATCTGCCCTCCAATTCGACTTCCACTCAGAGAGAACCTACTCTCACAGAAGGGAGGACAGGTTCTCCATCCAGACATCAAAACCCTCAACCTTCACGCTTTGCTTCTGAAAGGCTGAGGTACAAGGATTGGGACCTCCCTGATGATGTTATGGAGGTGTTGCTTTCGGCAAGGAGGCCAGCAACAAAGTCTTTAAACCGCTGCCGTTGGAACAGATTTTGCAGCTGGTGTAGAGAACAGAATATCGACCCTTTTTCATGTGGTACACCAATGGTTTTGTCCTTCCTACTATATTTGGCAAATTCAGGCCTTCAAGTTGGCACCATTAAGGGCTATCTCGCAGCGCTATCCATCTTTAAGCGTACTGCGGAAGAACCATCCTATTTCAAATTACCCTTGGTAATACAGTTTCTAAAGGGGTTAACCAATGTTTATCCCCCAAGACCATTCCAAGTTCCCCTATGGGATTTAAACTTAGTACTAACTTTCCTGATGGGCACACCTTTAGAACCTCTCCATTCTTGTTCGTTAAGATTCCTTACCCTTAAAACTGTTTTATTAATAGCACTTACATCTGCTAGAAGGGTGAGCGAATTACAAGCTCTTTCTTGTAAACCCCCTCACACAATATTTCACAAAGACAAAGTTGTCCTGCAAGTGAAGCCTAATTTCCTCCCAAAGGTGGTTTCTGAATTCCATATCACTCAGAAGATTACCCTACCATCTTTCTATCCTCCTCCTCACCTGGGGAAAGAGGAAGAGAGGTTTCACAGGCTAGACCCTAAGAGGGCTTTAAGTTTTTACATCAGTAGACTAGCCAGGATAAGACAGGCAGACCAGCTGTTTGTAGGTTACGCAGGTCACAAGCTGGGGTTACCAATAACTAAGCAGACCATTTCCAGATGGATCATTCTAGCCATTCTGGAATGTTATAAACTGGCAGGGAAAGAGCCCCCTCAAAACCTTAGGGCTCATTCGACCAGAGGTATTGCAGCTTCATCGGCCCTCAAAAGAGGCGTGCCGGTTAAAGACATCTGTGCGGCCGCTACATGGTCGTCTGTCCATACCTTTACACGTTTTTATAATTTGCATTCCTCCTCCGGTCAAGAGACGAGGTTTGGAAGGGCTGTACTGCATTCTATTCATCAATAGAAGACAGCGTGAAGTCAGTACTCCCTCCTCCGATAATAGAATACTGCTATGGGAGCCTATCTAAGATGAGGAATACGTCGGAGGAACATCCCGTCGAAAGAACGTTACAAGGTAAGAAGTAACTTGTTCATCTGTGAAAGGCCGTGGATCCAAGACCTAAAAAATCAAACAAAAGATTTGCATTACAAGGAACGAAAATATATAGGGACTTTGGAAAGTTTACGCTGGCACCTGTGTTAACATTCTACTTGCAAAAAGTGGTACCGGCAATCACATTTGGTGCCGAAGTCGGATGGAATATTCCAGAACGGGATTGGACCTTGTTAGAGGGCATCTTTTGGTGTCATGCTCTGAACTTGCCTCGACCTATCTCCATGACAGCTTTAAGATATGAGCTAGTCTTGAACTCAATGCATGCAAAGGTCATGTGGAAATCACTTGCCACGTGAAGAAAAATGCATCTTAGTACTCCATCATCAGCATACGAAATCTTTATGCCAAGAAGCAGTAAGCCTATGGATCTATTGAAAACATGGAATTTGAAAATAGGCGAAATTCTAGCAGCTGCCGACATAAAAAAATGTGACCTATATGATCGTCCACAGGTTACAAAAATAAAATTTGAGCGATGGAGCTGGATCCTGAATATGGAAAAAAGGGACCGATTGAAAACCGCCTTAAGTTCAAATGCAAGCAGAAACATGCTAAATGTGCCTCCACGATTCATGCTATACTGTCCTTCTAGGCACCACTGAGCACAATTCCTACGACTTAGATTAAACACACTGAACACAAGACATTTTGTGGATGAGAGTGGACAAAGACACAGCTGACAGCCAATGTCGATTTTGTAAACAGGAGACCGAATCCTTAAAACATCTGATAATCGGATGCACTGAAACCATCAAGCAACGTCAAATTCATCTAGGGAATTTTGCCCCCAAGAACGGAAACATGGAAGAATGGTGGCACTATGCAATATTGGGCACAATATAAAGTTAACCTGTGCAGTTGTAGATTTATTTGGACATGATTCTGAGGAAATGATAGATGGAAAGAAATAACGTGGAAATCTAGGATGAAAGACAGTGGCTCAAAGGACTAAAAAATAATGAACAAATTGTAACAAAAGTTTAATGTTTTTTTTTTACTTAAACAAGTTTTTTTACAAATAGAAAAAGTATATGAATATGTTCTATGAAAAGTGCTTTGATGAAAGTGCTGTATAAATAACACTTCATTATTAGAATGGTAGACTATCGTAGTTGCAAACGATTAGATTTTTAGTAACTATCGCTATGGCAAAGTATCATTCATAGCACAGTTAATTCATTAATATGGATATCTTATCGGTCTGGGTGGAGGGTGTTGCAGGGCTGGGGCACCAGGCAAACGGGGAGGTGCCCTTAGCCGGCTGCCAGTTGTGAGAAACTAAAGTGTCTCACTCACTAGTCCTTAGGACTGGTCATTCAGGTGGCCAGGACACGGCCATCTCTTTTGGATCCAGTTCCTGGGGGTGGACCAGTGCGGGAGGATCACCTGGGTGAGTGGTCTTCGGGGAGTAGGGGTGAGGCAGCCCAATTGAGAGATGTGGTATCCCCCCCCTTTTTTGTACATGTAACCCCTCCTATTTTTTAGGATCCAATATCCCAACTCCACCCCCATCTGCACAAACACTAGGCTGAGGAAGAGGATGACTGAGAGTAACAAGACTAACTCTTATACATCGTACTGGACATGTCCCGCTAGTCGGGTCAGGCAAAGTCAGGCACTTGACTTCAAGTGCATAAACCTGATTCCAATTGGCTCTCCTCACACAGATAAAAGGCGGAACCTAAAGACACATTCTGAGCAAGGTGGAACATGAGTACGAGCAGAACCTCTAGGGCAAAGGCAAACTTACTGGAGCAGAGTGACGGACCAGGGGACGCAAGCAGCGGGTCAAACTCCAAGAGTTCTCTAAAGGAGGTTGTTGCCTCCACAAGGCTGTGAAAGACGCGTGAAAAAGGCCAGATCCTAATATCGAAGACTGCATTGTGTTTCAAGGACACCAGCAACCCTCCCGGGTGAACAGTTGTAGAGGCGAGGCCAAGCCTGTGGTACTAACCTTGACTTGTGAATTGAAAAACAAAGAACCGCACACAGCTGGTGAGTTGACAAGCGACCTGAGAGACCGGTGTACTAAAAGATCGAGGTTTGCAACAATACATTGCAGGTGAAGGCTTTCTGCATGTGCATGAGCCGTGAGAAAAGGCAGACCTGTGAATGAACTTTAAGATAAAAGGCAGCTGTGGAATCAGCGATGAAGAGTAACTGAGTGGTCCGGCGAAAAGGAGTAGTTCATTCAAAAGTATCTGTGAAAGGTGCATTGTTTAAAGCGATAAATGAATGAACTACAAATGCGAAAGTGAACGAAATTAACCCTGAGAGAAGAAGGGGAGAGGAAAAGTTGAACACTGACTTCTAAGTCGAAGTAGTCCTGCGGTGGCCTGAAAAGGGAGCACACACATTCGAAAGTCTTTGACATCCGAAAAGTGGTCTTTTGAAGGGAGACCCGAAGTGTGAAAAGCTTGGAGAAGGGAGACACGAAACGTGTTGTTGAATGTGCAAGGTCTGAGCCTGACAGAGGAGGAATGGTGTAAACTTTTTTGTTTCATTATTTGGGGAAGACTGGAACAAGAGCCTTTAATGTGGAAGGCCAGGCGGGCCTCGATCCACGTTCCAAACTGTTTGAGTTCAAGCGTGAGCCAGTGTGTGCCATCCTGCTTATAGAGACTGCCTTATTCCATGCTGTCTAAACATAGCTACCTTCAGTGTTTTTCCGCGTTCCGCGACAGCCTGGCGTGATGCAGCATTCGGCGTTCTGCAGCTCCTGCTCCTGGGAATACTCAGCAGAGAGTTTCACTAACCTCTCAACACCAGATACACCACGGCAGAATCTGTAAGGGCTCCGTGCATTTTGTAATGATCGCCACTACACGTCTGGCACCCTTCCCCGCACAGCATAAGATTCATCTCTTCAAGGGGCACGTCAGCCAAACGACAACCAAACGACACAGAGCTGGCATCTAATTCTTTTCATTGATACAGGTGCACCTTTTGGCTTCTCCTACCTCCAGTACTATCAGAACTTTACCACAATCAGAGGCACAGGTCGTGTGCTCTGTCCCCGACATCTATAGGGTCCTGTTACCCACTGCCCTGACGAAGGCGGATCATCTTTTTCTTCTTTTCTGAATAAATTGACTTCACCTGTTCAAACCGCCGAAACACACTGCTATAAGAGGGGATTGAAGGTCCTTCATAGACCACATCATTAACCTGGACCGCGGGCAGACCCAATCCCAGATGAGAATCACTTCTAACTCTGGGACATTCCTAGAATGTGAAATAAGGATCCATTTCCTTCTCTTATCCCAAATCAGGGCCTCTTTTTGAATCAGTAACAACGCCTGGATTCAAAGATAGCCTTTCCTCTAATTAATAGACGAACGGACTGAGCATGTAGTTTTCACACGCGATTCCCCCATGTCCGTCCTGTCTCACGTACCGGTTAATTTGAACTGGTTTCTTTTGATTCACTGTGTTTTACGTAATTGCTTTTGGATTTATGTTTTCCTGAATTAATGGTTCTTGCATTGATTCTCGATTTGTGTTAACTATATGTACCTTTTGTTCATGTTCAAGAATATGTATTTGTTGAAGTAAATATTATTTCAATGTGTCCCCATGAGCTAGGTCTCACTGTTTTGCTTTATTCCTGTTTGTGATTGTTACATTGATGATTTTGTTTTCAATAATATGTTGATTTTTTTACACTCTTGTGGCTTACGAGGTGTCTTTTGTTCTTTATGATTGTAGCAATGTAATTTTGTTGACACACAGGGTTGGACTAGGTAACTGTGTTCAAATAATTCAACCAAAAGAGCCAATCCTTAACGTAACAGCACCTTTTTGTTTTTATACAATATATTTGTGCCCCAGACACTTATGTCTCCCAAGGGGCAGACCTTTGCCACTATAGAGTGGCTTCTCCTTTGCAGATATAAACCTGGCAGGAGAGCTGATTCAGCCACATTTTCTTTGTCGAACACAGATTTTCCTTTTATATACATACTTCGTTTGTACAGTGTTTTGTACGAGAGATAGGGCAGGCATTAGGTTTAGTTTGAATAGGCCATTTTGATTTGACAGACACGACTAAGACTGTTTTCTTTATTATTTGATGGTAGTCGTCACCCCCCACAATCCGAGTCATAGGGCAAAATAGGAGTTTTCCCAAACCCCACAAAGTTAATCAAGGTTTTACAAATGTTATCTTTTGTGTCCGTGTCATACTTGATACCATGCCTCCCTTACACTGGGCAAGGCTGCCTTGGAAGGGTTAAGGGTTTCTTGGGTCACATGACCCTTAACGTTGGCCAATCACGGCGAGGGGTGGGGTACCTAAACCTTTTGGCCTATTGAGGAGGCACTGTGGTGCAGGGCTATGCAAGGGCCTCTAGAGGCTGAAGCTTACTTCTTTTTTCCCCGCCTGAAAAGTGCACAGTGAGCGCTCCTGTTTGGAGGCACAGGCTCTGCGTTTGGGTGACATGATCCGTACGCGAGCCAAATTAGGTGGGTAGTCAGGCGAGGTGGAGGTATGGCTGGAGGGGAGGCGAGGGACTTGGAAAAATGGCCTTTTAAACCTTTTGTCCTAGTCAGAGGGGGCATGAGGTTGGTGTAATCACATCCACACCACACTCATGGGTGCATGAATAATTATTAGAACAATGCTTGCACCATGTAATCGCATATGTTCATATTAGAGTAACACTGCCAATCTAATGTCCACTAGCTTTAGTTTCCCCAAAGCTTTCGGGCTTTGTTTTACTGCCTGGCAATTAAATCTTGATGTAGTACCATGGCTTCCGCAAGGCTCTTGGTATCCCTGGACTTCCAGAATTGAGGAATTTATCACTGCAGCAACTGGTGAGGAGCAAGCACACAGCTACAGCATCTCTTAACTCCTTCTGTCTCTGAATTGCCATCAACTACTGTTGCCATAAAAGAAATGGGGAATACAAATCGCTGGGCTCGCTGCAGAGACCCAGGAAGGGGCCCACTGTGTACATGAGCAACCTGGGGCTCAGACTATGGCTAGTTTTGAAACCTTCGAAATAACCATTTAATCCATTCTAACAGATTGCAGTCATGTGGATGCAGCCTCCTAGTTCTGCAGACTTTAGGAGTTGCACAACCTGGAGTCCATGCAAATCACAGTGGTATTCTATAAATACCAGCAAGATAAGAAGAATAAGTTGCAATGTAATAACTGATCAGGGACATGTGCAGAAATGCTGAAAACTCCCAGTAGAGGCTAAATGAGGTATTTGACATAGTCATGGCTGATCATGACGGCTCTGTGCCCAAAACAGACCTGCCACGGTTTGTCTCAAAATCCATAGTGCTGATTCTTACAAAGCTTTCACGAGGTTTTACTGAGTTAGCTTCTTAATAATTAGACGATCGTCTCTCTGACCAAACGCCCATCCCAAGCTGAAACCGCAGCTCCCGCTGTGCAATTGACCTGTCCGATTTGGCATTATTGGCCACAAAACTATGAATGATCAGAATACCATGGATTTGCAATATCTCCTCCCTGGAAAGCAGTAACCATTGTGTAACAATCGACCTATTTCGAAATGTATCGTTCAGTTGATCCTCGCCATGCCCAGCGAAATTTAGCAAGGCCGTCAGAGTTGACTTTAAAGAAATCCCAGAAGTGAGTTTGTCAGTAGTGCAGATGCTAAGAAGCAGAGTTTATCCTGAGGTATAGGCATTTTTTAAGGTTCAGGGCTCCTTATGACGAACTGGTATGAGCTCTGTCATTTTTTTTAATTTTCTGGAGACAATTAGAAGCTGAGCTGATGGGTCATGAAGGTGACGAAAAATTGTCAAACTAAAACATTCCCTCCAGATTAACACTTTCCCACTCACTATGTTGATAAATAAACCAATTAGACTGGCATATAGACAGTTGGTCCCCTCCGCTGTCTTTTCTGTGTCGAGTCCCCTCCCCTCTCCCACATTAATAATCATGTATTCGGTGCTATGGTGCAAATATTTCTAAGGCCGCTGAATGCTGTGTTACGTCAAATGGCACGCTGTGCACCAAAATGCACACAATTAAAAATAAATAAGGGTAATGTATATGTCTAACGTTTAACTGTCTGTTATTTCCAATTGTTATTTACTGCAAAGCTCTAAACTGCAGAAGAAAATACCTTTTAAAAACAGCATACCCAACACAAACCTTAATGCAGATCAGAGTGTTAAGTGGAGAATGGAAAAATGCACAAAACCCAATTGAAAGGAAGCACAAAACACAACTGAAAGGAAGCCGCTGTCGCATGCTACCAGAAACCACTTGCTATTCAGGGTGACTTTTTTTTAGAGCAAGAGATGAGACCGGAAGGAAGCGCAGCAGATGGCCCCCAAAGACATTTTTATTTTAACTTAAGTATACACTACAGTATGATCTTTTTGAAGTTACTGGAGATTTGTTACGACCCATGGAAGAAAAAACGACTTCTGCATTTTTTTTTTCCCCTCACCGATTACAGGTGGAGCGAAAGCAGACAAACGTTTTACTGCACCACTTTGTCATTGTATGTTTTTAAACGTTTGTTCTTTTTAAAGCGATCATTTTAGAGGGACTCCTGTCTATGAAGTAGAACAAAGCATAGGAAAATACCAAGCCTTGAAAAAATTGAAATGTTTCTTGGGTTGTTTGTGACCTCTTCCTCCCAAAACACTACCCACCCAGGGGTGTAGGAGATGCTCAAAATGTGTGTTGGGATGCGGGGTCGGGGGGGGGGGTGACAGGGGACATATTGGTGTCTTTGCTACAGACGCGATCCAAACTGACGTAGGGCTAAGTGCTGAAGCGTTAAAACCCCAATAAACCGATGTGGTGTTAGATTTATTTTAAGAAAGAACACCAAATAAAAACACAGATACACTTTAGGTAAGTTCCAAATTCCTCATTTATGGCACAAAATGTAAAGATGTTTATTTCTGTTTTGATTAAAAATTACAATGTGTGCCCTGCTAAAACAAAAGGAAACACAGTTCTCTAAATCTTTTTGAACATCTCAATGTAGTTGTAGTGAGGGGGTTTTGATATTGTTATATTGTTCAACTAATGTGTTGGACTTGAAGAATGTTTTATAGATTGTCACATTAATTGATTTTTATGCAAAAAAAAAAGTAAACGTCAGTATTTCGGATAAATAAATACTTTCGATCGTCACCATTTACATCGTGTAAAAATAAAGTACATTCAAAATGCAAACAAAAAATCACCATTAACCTCTACGAAAATACAATACTGTTCAATGTACAACAAGAGGCATGTTAAAGTATAATAAAAGAAAAATGCTAAAAACGTAATGTTCTGCCAATACGTTTAAAAGCCTCAATAATGTACTCGGATAAATCATTGATAAAAGCATTGACACAGGACAGAACAAAATCCATAGCGTCATTGACATGCCTACTATTCTTGGCACTAAAATGTCTCCTCAGCTATAGTAGTCTCAGATCTAATAATTTTCGAAAGATAAATAGAAAACGAGTTAAATCTTCATCCACCCCACTTCCGCAAGTACAGAGCTTTGTATTAAATAACCATGTCGCCCAGGCCCTCGTTGATAGGACATTCAAATGCTCCATTGCAATGATACGTCTTTGCAAGGGAGAGCGAATGACACTTAGTGAAAAATGTTCACAATATATGCGGCAAGTCCCCAGCAAGTGGGCAAGTGAGCTTAAGTTTTCCATAATATGTATTGCCAAATCAAATTCTCTCCTTCTAGCTTTCCTAGACAATAGTTGTTTTGTAATCCGGCCACCCCTTAGTTCATCAAAGGCAATGCTCTTAAGAACCTACATTCAGTTTGGACACCAATATTTGGAGCCCCGGACTCCAGTGCAAGGGAAAATACTGGAGTGCTGGACGACAACACGCCCAGCAACTGTATAAGATGCGATCCAAAGAACTGCAACTCGCACTTCCCCAGATCTCACTACCGTACAATATGGCGGTATAAATCTTAGCCTCCAGCACCTGAATACATTTGTCAAATCGGAACCCACAAGATTTTTTGCTGCATCTCCTGATCCTTTACAAGCTCGTCCTGATTCTGCTGACGCTAAATGTGCAGGCCACAGGCAGTTGCTTGAAAACGTCACTCCCAAGTAGTAATATGAATCGGTCCCAGTTAGATTCACATTGTCAATACACCAATTCTAATTGATTTCTTTCTTCGAACCAAAAGCAAGGATCTTAGTTTTCTTCAGATTTTAATTTTAGACCGTTGACTTTAAAATACTTTTATGCATATTTGAGACTACTGGCAAGACCCTTTGGGGGGTCAGATCTAATAGTATAGCATCATCTGCATAAGGTAGGGTAGGATACATTACTCCATTCAAGAAGGGAGGGAAAATGCCTGGCATATGTGAGACAGACATAAAATTGGATAAAAAGATAATAAACAAAAGCGGGGCCAGTGGACAGCCTTGGCGCACCCCTTTATTGGTGGCAAACACACTTGTACGGCCGCCTCTCGGGTTATTTCTCACAGTGGCACTGGTATCCGAGTACAAGCGGACGATCAGTTGTAATAGAGAGACCAGAACCCCCAATCTCTGGAGTTTATTCTAGAGAACAGAGTGATCAATGGGGTCAAATGCTTTAACTAGATCCGAAAAACCTGCATATACTATGCCCCTTCTGATCTTCACATATTTATCTAAAATGGTTGAAAATACAAAGACTTGGTCCAGTGTCGAAAATCCCTTTTTAAATCCCGCCTGATAAACAGGGAGTATGTTATTTTCCTCAGCCCAGCTCTCTAACCTGACCAGCAGCCAGTTTGTGTAGATTTTTTAAATACTGTTTAATAATGATATGGGGCGGTAGCAATAGGATCCAGCCTTGAGCCCTTTTTGAAGATAGGTTTAATTATACTCAGACCAAGAATGGGGAAAAGTCATTGATGCAGCGATTGAGTTGAAGTGCCAAAAGGACCGGTGACCACCATTCTGGGAACCACTTGCATGCTTCTGGTCTAATGCCACCAGGACCTGGTGCCTTGTTGGGCTTGATCCCAGTGATGGGATGCACAACTTCAAGTAAAAAAATAGCCTGTGTCCCCATTTTGTCAGCAAAGTAGATATTCTACCATATTCAAACCTGATGGCCCTAAAGTGCTGGGCCCATTCAGGGTCTGATATAGGACAAACCGTAACCTGTATATCATCCCGGAATCCTCAAGACACCAGCTTCCAAAAACACTTAGCATCTCTATCCTGTATAGTTATTTTTAGTCTTTCCCACTGGAATTCTTAACACAATTTTCTTTTTAACCCCAGGTGTTTTTTATAATCACACTTAGCCATGTACCTGATCCCCGCTGTGCTCTTTTGTTTTAGATGCTGACCACAGGGCAAACTTAGCTCTACGACACTCCGCACCAAACCATGGAGCATCGTTACGTGAGCCTACCTGCCTCCCTGTTCAATCAGCTAACATGGGGTTTCCGGAGTACCTGCACCTTTCGGAGATAAAGGTCACCAATTTCCGCATGCTAATACATTAGCCACAGGATCCTCTGCGGAGAAATGTAACCAGAAACTACCTTTTACAAGCAGTGCTCTATCCAAATTTTCTGCCAACTTTTGGACAATTTTCTAGAATGGTAGTCTGAGGACAGATTGACACCTATAGAGAGAGGCTTTAGAAAGGGGGGGACGACACCATATTCCACCCGAGAATTAAGGGGTCATGATCGCTTTCCGGGCAGGGGACATAATGTTCCACCCTCCAAAAAGAAAAAAAACAATCTACCAAAGAATAGTCGATTAGGGAATTACTGCCGGCACGACTAAAAGTAGACTTGCTGGGATCAACACCCTCAGCCCTCAACTAAAGCAGTAGTGTTTAACAGAGAATCTGATACAATACCATGTGGGTCTGTTCCTCCTGGGGATCCCCCAGAAGCTTCTAACAGCAACCTCTCAGTAGGTATACTCCGATTTGACCGTTTAGGGTTAAAATTGCATACCATGACCATGCTTGACTCACATTCACATAATAAATAATCCACCAGCCAGCCGTTGGGAGATGATCATTTTTGTGATCCTCCTTCGGGTGTAGGTAGATATGAGCAGAGGTGCCTGAACTTGCGAGAAGCGAGCCAGCATCAGGTTTTGCCAGGGCATTGCAGACGTACCAGGGGTCATGGAGATGGCAAAGTGAGGCCCTTGCATTCTTATAAACCTCAATGCCTTTGTCTGCCAGGGCCTCGCAACAGTTTAAAATGCATGATCGTAGATGAGTGTTTACGAACAAGAAACGGACATTACAGCCCTTACAGTACATGCAATCGGAGAGGATTTGTATGCAGGAAAACAATTTAAAAGAAATATCATTCACTCCAAGAGCTTCTGTAAGAGAATGCTGATCAAAGGAGTTCTTGTTTCCATGTGTTAGTCCCCTGAAACACATTATTCTCTCTTCAACCCATCAAGGGGTCAGTTGTTGGATGCACACCACCAGAACTCGGTACTTGCCGGGGGGGGTGGTTGCCGGATGTGTCCCTAAGTTTGCGCACTCCGGTCCCAGCTCTGTCCTGGAGACTGCTGACAGCTGGGGGGAGGGGGGGGGACAAAGGGGCTATTCTTATATGCGGCTTGATCTCGAATGTGAGCCCCACCTTCTTTAGAGGTAGTAGTTTCACCAGAACCTAAACACTGTGTTGGGGGGCCAGCTTGTTCATTTTTTCCTTGAACTAGTTGTATAGATTTCGCCCGCTGCGCTAGAATCTGGCACAGGCAAAGACTTGGCGATAGGCCGCTTTTGGAAATCCTCCATCATGTTCATCAGTGAGCCAATTATGTCTAGACATTTGTCCATATAAGCCATGTCTTTTTGACCTTTGCTCAGTCAATGATTGCAGAGAAAGACTCATCTCATGGTGATCATTCGTTAGAAAATTCACACAGTCGACCAAAAAACTAGAATTGCACAGGACTCTTTCTGGGCCACTATTGCTTGGAGAGTCCATCAGCTAGTCATGCACCTCCTGTGGCGATGGCATAAACTGGGGATCCTAATTATCCGTACACATATCCTGATGGTCCGAGTGTACCAAGGACGTCCCCCACATACTATCGCCAGATAGGTTAGTTTGCGATAGAGGCTGAGCCTGTAGCACAGGCTGACGGATAGGAGATGCGGGCGGGTTATCAGAGACCCCCATCGGCATTTCCAAGAGACAATCTACAATGACACTAGAAATAGTAGGGATGGGTGGAAAGAATATCTCAGCTGTGCCGTTATCTGGAGCACAAAATACTAAACCTCTAGGTGCAACAATATTATCTACAATTAGTGCACAACGGTCGGCCATAGTAAGTCCCTGTCCCTCGGTTGAAGTCAGCTAATTTTCATATTCGGGCCACGTCTGGGTACATAATCCATTAATGAAGACACTAGATTGCCTGTGCACACAGTTCTTGTAATGACGGTCGATTTGAGGCCTCTAGGACCTCGAGAGTGGCTTTGCCTGGCCACCGGAACTAGGTTGCAAAGGGGGTGCTGAAGTGATTTAGACATTTGACTGGTTTTGGAAGAACCGTCGCACTCGAAGAACAGTCCCTGCACACTCCTGTACAATGCAAAACTCTTCACCACGTAGGGTGAGAGAGCGAAGTGGAGATGCTGGAATGCTGCAGAGAGTCAGCCCGCCCTGGGACTTTGATATAAGAGACATTTTAGCATACAATATCCCAGGGCTGCTTATACCTGGCATAGCAGTAGGCAACTGAGGGGTCTGAGGGAGACTGGAAGTTGACTTGCTTCGCAAAGCCAACTTGATTGTGGACTGCTTAAAAGATTCATTGCGTTTGCTTTTCAAAGTTACAGCAATACTAGTGTGCCTAGTGAACTTATTGCTTCTGTCAGATAATAGAATCCTCCTGGATGCATCAGCACTCGCCTTGCCCATCCTACTAGCTTACTTAGCTTAACTCGTTGGGGAATAACCAATAATGAGGTGGTATGGGGAGGCTATGTCGTGGAGAGTGGGATCTCCAGCAGCACACCCCCAGTGGCTGGCAAGTAAAAGTGCAGCAGCCGGGAGCTCCAGACACAGAAAACCGAACTCGGATGGACTAGAGGACTAGAGGAAACGACCTATCAGGACCTAACCGGAAGCACTGGCCACAGTGTCAAGCCGCACCACAGCTTCTCTGAGGCTGCCTCTGACGTGTGACAAAACAATGCCAATGTGTTCTTGAGTGTGGAAAGGGAGTAGAGTGTATAGGAGAATATTTTAGGTTCCTCCAAATCAAGAAATACATTTCAGAGATATGTTTCTGCACTCCTATAACATTGGGCACAGGAGGGAGATGCTTACGCTGTCTCAAAATCAATTTTAGATTCAACAATCAAATATTCCAGATGCGTTCTTTTAATAAAAATGTAACATTAGCGGTATTGCTACACAAACTACTTTGGAGCCTTTTATCACTGATAATACATTGGTGGAGAAAGCCACACTGCCTGTGTCCAATAGCACTAAGGTGGCATAGTTGGAAGGAACCCACATAGGGTGGTTTCTGTTGCATGGACATGCCACTTTGGGGGCAAAGTTCTGAGTCCTACGGTCCCAGAGCACCAACAGGATACTACTGACGGAAGCACACGCCAAATGCTGGTGATGACACATGGTGAAAGAGAGGAGATCAAGGCAGACCCATCCTCACACCATTTACATGTAAACACTTTTGACGTCCCCAAAATTAACCAGCAGCATTAGGAGTGTGGTGTGTGCTAATCAGTTTACTGATAAAACAGCTTGCCTATCCATAAACAACCTGACCATTAAATAGGTTGAGTTTCGCAATTTCGTTTTCATACACAACACACTGGTTCATTTACAAGGGTATAAAGAAACATACATCAGAAATACAATTACATAAAATACATTCAATATGGCAAATGGGATAAGCATGAAATTCCATCTAGACCCATCGGACCCATCTCATTGACTGCTGTTTGCCTTCTCTTTCACCAACTTCTTTTGGATGACTAGCCACATAATAAAAAGGGCTAATTATTGCATAGTTGTTGAGGATCATGAGCATTTATCAAATTTCTTGCAGTATGCATGGCAAAATGTTTTGCTTTTGCTCATGTTTCTTCCAGATCCATATTATCTTTACGTACATTGCACACAGCAGCGTGAGTCAGTCTTTTCTGAGACATTGTTGAATGTTGCGAGGGTTTCAGTCATAAATCACTGAAGCTTCTTTCAGCCTCGCAAGGCAAAGCTGGAACAGTTAAGAGGATCCACAGTGGCTTCACCTGAACAAAGAAAGCTCTTTCAATGGGAAGAACTCTTCCAAAAAATGTCTTACAGTTCTGAGACTGAAGAATACTTAGTGATGCTGGATAAGGTTATTAATTGTCCAGAGAGTAGGAAATATTTGATTTGTCAGTATTTAACATTCATTTCAGAGCCTCTCACTGGTTGATGGAAGCGAACGGAAGGTGGGGGTTGTGGAAGAGTGAAAGAAGGGAGAACACTGGAGGAGAGTTGTTTGCAAATTAGAGGGAATGGTGGTAAAATAGGATCTGCATGGAGGAGCATTTGAGAGGGAGAGCATTCACAGATACTAGGGTCAGGAAGATGGCTCAGGGGCAACACCCTGTTTTTGTAAGGAAAATCATGCTGAGCGGCAGATGTTCAAAACTTGGTCCTGTGCTTGGAGGCTGCACTCCGACATGAAGTGTGATATACAAACCCAATTTTTTATAATGAGCACAATAAAGGTCATCAGATCCAATTAATCATGTGCATATTACCATGCCTGCGTCAACACTCTAGACACAACTTGGAACATGTATTGATGAAGCCAACAGTGTTTAAGTATTTTATAGGCATTGTTATAACTCTAGGCACTAATGCTGATTACCAGCAATTTCCATCATGCGCCCAGAGATATCAAAATTTGGTCAGGTATTGCAATGACGTGCTCTGGTACTCGTACCATTTCTTGCTACTGTATACCAGGTAATGACATCAAAAGCCCTGGCACGCACCATTTCAAGGTTTTCTTATCACATTTCAAGGTATGCATACCATTACCAGGTACAGCCTTCAATAAACCAGGTTTTTGCACCATTACCATTCAATACCCAGATACCCACACCATTGTCAGGGCTGTGTACAATTGGTATAACAGTGCCAATCTCCATGATTCAAATAAGAAAGCAGTGCCAGGTTGCCTGATGCCTAGATAGCACAGCAATGAAAGATTGATTACAACCAATTTGGTCATCAATGGCAGCTTCCATTATGCCCACTTGGCACCGAAAGCCCAGATATCCCAATATGCCAGGTTATCAAAAGCCACGGTGGATTTAAATGTACCAAGTTAGCACAGCGAGGCCATATTCCATTGTTTGCATTTATCACAATAAAGCAAGATACTTATGACCACCAGCAGAGTAATCCCAGACCTCAGTATGTTGGTTAGCCCTCCAAGACCTATCAGTGCTGTGTGTGCGCAATCAATGGTGGGGCAGTTTGTGTATGCACTGCTGGGGCTAGTGTGTCTTTGTACACTACACTGAAGTGTTGGGGACAATATGCTTGGTGGTTAGTTTGATTTTTGTGTACAGTACGATACTGTGGGCAGTGTGTGAGCATGTGTGCAGTGAAAGAGCCTGTATGTGAATGCTGAAGACGGCGTCAGTGTTTGCAGGGCAGTTTTGGGGCTGTAAGACTGTATGCAGTTTGGGGATGGTGTGAGAGCAGGGCGGGAGAAGGTGTGTGAATAGCAGGGGTGGGGCGGTGTACATTCATTGTGGATGATGCAAATGTAGAGCAGTGCTGGGGCTGTGTGCAGTGCAGTGGATGGTGAGTGTAGAGCAGTGTGGGTGTGCAGTGCAGTGGTGTGTATGAACTGTGCTTAGCATTGGAGCATGCAGTGTAGTGGAGAGGTGTATATGCACAGTGCGAGCGGGCGATGTGGGTGTGCAGTGGGTTGTTGTATACACAATGCTGGGGAGGTGTTTGTGTGTATGTGTGTATATATGTATGTACATGCACATACATGGCTAGGGTCAGCTCTGGCATGTTTGTCAAAGCACACTTGGACAAATGTTGTACCTGCTTCATGTTTTATAATGAAAGGAGGTCCATAATGGTGAACACATCTCGGAACACATTTCCTTTCAGTTTACCTAATAAATCTCACTTTTAAATTTTCGCTTTGCAAACTTAGCCAAAATTTAAAAATAAAAATATGTATATTCAAGTAATTACACGGTTTTTATCACTTCCTGGCACAATCATGCAGCCTCTTTGCACTCTTGTAATCAACAAACGTTTCGAAAACACACTCAAAAGCAGTCATTTGATCACTTTCAGTAGGATGGAAGTCTGAGTTGACTCTGCTGGAATAGGATGCAGCTGGTGCATCAACCCACTAAGCTATTGTATCACCAACATCATGTCAATGTAGTAAATGTCCAGCAAAATTGCACAAGCACACATTTACTGAGCGTATTTACATGTGTTTACGAGCAAAGTAGCAAAGCTGGGCTCTGTAGAATTTGGGTCAGTCTGGGAGGTAGCTCTGGGTTAGGGCCAGCTGCAGATGTATCAAGGCTGGTGGGGATTTTCAGCATGATGTTCGGGAGCCTCCTTTGTCTTACAACTGGTAAAAACAGTCTGAGGCGCAAGTGGGGTGTTTTTAAATCATAAAATGTTAAAAGAATACAGTGAGATGGTTAATAGCTGCATATTAAAACGGAAAATGCAGCCTGCAGAGGGTGCAAACACTAAATGTCCCCTATTAATTCCTCTTTGGCAGCATGATGCCAATGATTTGAAATTCTGAATAAAAAGGCAATAAGGTGCTAATAAAATTTCCGAGAGACTGCCAGAAGGTGTCGGTCTGCAATGTGCGTGCATTTAATGTCCCAAATCAAAGGGTTTTGTTTCGGTTTCATAAGATTTCCAACCCAGGGCACCTTCTCCTGGCCCCTAAAGCTCCATGGCACATTTCTCTTATCTGGGGTGTGAGTGGCAACGTCAGCAGGCAGCAGCTCTTCTCCTAGGGCAAGCAAATAGGTCCAGTTGGAAATGGGACAAAGAGGTAGCGTTTCCAGGGCTGGGGACTGAAAAGCTCCTTCAGGTCCAGGTTGAGAAACTGCAGCTCAGTCAAGACTCCTCTTGTTCAGGTGGTGAATGATGTTTTACTCGAGCACCTGTCTTTTATCCCTTCTTTCATTCTGTACCTGGGTCTTAATTTGCAGAGGAAAGGATGGTTAGGAAAAGTCACACCACTTGTTAAAAAAAAAAAAAGAAACAAAAAGAAAAACAATGTCTTCTGGTAACAATTGTCACATTTTATCTCAGTGGTGAAATATCAGTTTTGCACCAGATTTCTGGTCAGGCCCTCAGCATGAACTGCTAATGAAACACCCTCTTTCTTAGTGTGACGTTTTTGTATCCTGCTGGCACAAAAGCACAGGTCTCCTCTTCAACCCATCACATACAACAAATAACCAGTACGTGTTTAACAGGAGAGCAATTTTCACCTTGCTAAATCTAAATAAAGCAATTTAACAGTAAATGGGGGGGCAGGCCACTCTGAAATTATTTGGCACTCCAAAGATGCCACCGCCTGTGCTTTTGTCACAGACCAGTGGATGTGGTAAGGGCAAGGAGGGGTTAAATGGCTTTTATTTGCTTTTAATACATTACAAAATTACAGCCATTCTATTTGAATATTAATACCTTTTAAACTCTGAATAATAAAAAATGTACTTGGTGAGCTTAACATTACAATCTTTTCACTATCTTTGAAAAGGTGCTCTGAAGATTGCCTTTAATTTCTCTGATTTTCCCTCCAGCCTGTGACAGGAAGGTGGGAGAGGGTGCAACAGCATCCTGCTCTGCGCCCCTCGCCCCCTACCCCACAGAACAGTGACCTTAATGGTCAATTTATAGGAAGGACAGCACAAGCGGTTTACATTTCTAGCACTTGAGGGGGGGGAGAGGGGGAGGAAAGGCAGGTTTCTTCACAGAAGCTTATGCTTCCCAATTGTAAAAATAAACAGCCTTTCTTTTCAATTTCTTCAGATTCTGGGGCGATAAATCATATTGTATCCCCCTGCTTAAAATTGTGGGGGGTATTTATCCCCCCATTACCTATTCCCATGTACCCACCCCCTACTTCTGTTCCTATTCCCCAATCCATCTGTCCATGGCCATCAAATGGTGCAGCTAGAAGCAGCAATTTCTCCTCCTATGTTGTAGCTTGAAAATCCCTTGAGCTGCTCTACAACCACTATGATTTAATAGACCTGTTGGTATCCAGATCTATTAAAGGCATGTATGCAGAGACCCCCGTGCGTAATATATGCCATGTAAGTGCTAAAAATAACTGCTTTTGCTAATTTTTGGTTTTGTCCAGTTGCAATCCAGGTTTAACTTGCCTCAACTTAACATTGTCAAAGAAGGCTCATGGTCATGTGATACCACATACTTCCCATGTAATTTTGGTGAAACGACTTCACTGTCACTGTATAGCTAGATTTTTAAGTGCATTACATAGATGTCATTTTAAAATATATAGCTTTACTGCACTTTGTAGCGCTATTTTGGAGTATGTTGCATGTTTACAACTAATGCCTATGTATTTGCTTTTGTTTAGCAGATTCACCCTTTTTAAGCGTTCCTGATGTGGATTGTGAACCCCAAGGTTCTCCAGCCTGTGAATCGCTACTTGCACTCAACACTGAAAAGATTCTGGTATGTTTTCCACCTTTTCTTTGTAAAGGCCTGTACCCTCATAGCACTGACATTTTGAATAACCCTACAACATAAATTTGTGAAGAGCAAAGGTTAAAACTCTCGATTTCTACTCTTGGCAGTCAATGTAATTCATTGCATGTTGATGGGGCAATGGCAAATTGGTTGTTTGAGACGCTGTTCGCAGTGCTTAGTATCTTGGAATTGGGTGATCTATGAACACGTTTCATCCTAGGAGCTTGTGCAGCGCACCTATCAGCTTATTTAAGTTTAGAGGATGTTGCACAGGATAAATAAAGGTATTCCTTGAGGATTGCCTTGGGATCGAGACATTTAATATCCTATAGATAAACAATATTCTCTCGGACCTATGTGTGCATGTTATCAACATACATTACAATTAATTGGGGACATTTGGAAATCAAAACGGGGACCAATAAGTCACGTGGTTGGTATATCCATATTCTATTGTCTTTTGCATAGCGCTAAATGCACCTTGCATTCGGTTCAGAGCAATATATTTTGAAAGAGAAGTGGAACGGGAAGCAGTGATAGGATTGAGTTGAGGAATCTCTAAGATCCACACGCAATGAGCGACAGGTGAGGCTGAATTTCAGGAGATTCTATTGGAAGCCTAGATATAGTATGAGGTGGGAGCAGGGGTGTTGCTAGGTCTGGAAAAGACCAGGGGCTACGCTGATGTCGGAACTGTCGGGACTGGGGGCTAGCTCGCCTTTTGGTTGTAGCTCCTGAGATTCTATCTGGGGTTACAGCCAAAAGACCAGGGGCTATAGCCCTCTTAGCCCCACCTAGCAATGCCTCTGGGTGGGAGGCTTGATAATGTAGCTCTGCACCCACAATGTACAGGCCTTCTGTGGCACTAGACCAGCAAGGTCGGGGAAACTTGACCTTCAGTTTCTGGTTAGCTGCTGGTGGGAAGACCTTTGGTTGGATAATAGGGAGCATCACCATATATGGCTTGGTGGATCTATTTGTTATTAATCAGTAGCCACTTTAATGATTCAAAACCGCAAGTGATATGATTGTATTTTTTCAAGCCAAAAATGACGTGGGCAGTGAAGTTCTAGGCTGTCCGGTAATTGTGCAGCATGTTTGCAGGGAATGCATCGTAAATCCCATTTTAATCTTCAAGAAGGAAAGGCACAGTCATACATGGTAGACGTCTGCTTTCAAGACAGTACTAACCTGTCGGATGAATTATCGGACTGTTGAAGAATACTCACAAGTTTTAAGTTTCAGGAATAGGGCAGGGGATGACTCTAGACTAGCTGGCCAACAGAGCGTTAGAAAATTTGGATCAACCACCCTGCTAGTGTTATATCCATCGTTGAGGCAAAGGCGCTGGCTGCAATTCATAATTTCTTTTAATTTTCTTTTTAAACATTCTATATAGTGCGAACCAGGCGCCAAGGAGTGCTTCTCAAAATTCCATATATAACAATCAGGACAAACACTACAACTATTAAAAACCATACGAAAACACATAAAACAGCAAATCATTCAATAAAACATGAGATCCAATTAAAGCTAAAAAAAATGGCTTAAGACCAATTTAAAAGACTTCCAGAGCCATGTTTTAAATATTTTCCTGAATCTCAAGTAGTCCAGAGTCTTGTAAATATCTCTTGGCAAGGCATTCCAGAGAGATACTGCAGCCCCGGCAAAGGACATTTTTAATAGTGAAACCCTGATTGAACTTGCTTACTTCAACCAGAAGAGAATTACGGCTCCAAAGACCTATCAGACCTCCTGAGATCTTTCGTTTATTTGCAAACTAAGGAGGAGTCTCTAAATGGATAGTTTTATAGACAATACATAGAAGTTTAAAAGTTTAACGTTGGCCAATGCAAGGTTTTTAAAATGGGAGTAATATGGTCCAATATTGGGTCTCCAGAAACCAGATGGGCCGCAGCATAGAACACTGCTTATAAAGGGGCCAGAGTAGAATGTTGTATTTCTGTTAGTATAGAGTTCCCGCAATCCATTCAGGATAGCACCAGGGATTGTAGGAGAGTGGAAAAATGGCAAGTTAAAACAAAAGGTTTCACATGTCTCAAGGAATATAGATGAAAATGTGCAGGTTTCACCAAGGCATTAATGTGATGGACCAATGTTGGTTTAGCATCTAGTGTGTAGCCCAAGGATTTGACAGACTGGGGATAAGTCTGTGGGTGGGTGCACTGGGGATATTTGCATTAAAAAACCTGGTTGAGAAAACAGTTTGAGAACAAGAAAATAAAAGAAACTCATTCTTAGACTGATTCAGGTTAAAAACGATTTCAGACATCCAACTTCCGATGTCTAAAAGACAATTCCTTAGTAAAGACAGATCTTGTTCTGATGACATTCTCAAATATAATTGAGTATCATCCACATACTGATGAATTTCAATACCATGCTTTATGACTAGATTTCCCCATAGGCTCATATATAAATTAAAAAATATAGGAGATAAAATAGAGCATTGGGGGGGAAACTGTAGGGAACTAAAAATTGCTCAGAGCAGTTCTGGCCTATTACAACCTCTGTGGCCTGTCCGTCGGGAATTATCAGAACCAGTCTAAGTCTTAATTTTGTATTCTCATTTGATAAGATAGTCTCAAGGAGGATGTTATGGTCAATGGTATCAAATGCTGTGGGGGAGACGCTGTTGCGCGGCAATGAAGATGACCGCCGCCTGGAAAGCTCCGGTGACACCAGTATCCTTTATAATTTCCTGTGTTTAGCCGGCCTGCTCAACCCCGTAGTCGGTGCTACAGATGCATGAATGAGGGAGGCATAGACTGAACGTGGAGCCAACCCGTATCAGAATCCTTGAAACCAGAATAGAGGGAGATACTGCTCTGCCCCCTCCGACTCAGCCGCAGGGAAAATAGGCGCAAGGGTGCCAAGCCTTGACTGGATCCTATGAGTGGGATTGTGACCGCCAGGCGGTGCCCCTGCCTGGGTCGCGGGAGTGTGCGGCTTAGTCTGTCCCCAAGACTGTGATTCTGTAAATCCCCCTCCATCCCCCCCTGGAGAGGAAGGAGGCCGCCGCGCGGCTGATTGCCCCTCCCCCCGTGAAGATCCCGGCCAGGCAGAGGTGAGCCGTGGAGGGTGACGGCTGCCGGTGCTTTACTAGCGAGATGCCCAACAACGGCTCTGGTAACCGGCATCTCCGAGCGCCCCAGGTGAGCTCCTGCATGCGGTAGGGTCCGCCTCCGAGCACCCCTGCGGTCTGTAGCGCCTTCACGCAGAGAGAAGGGGACATCACTGCAGTGATGTGGCAACGCCATTACAACTGGTCGTCTGATCCACGCACATACTGGTGGAGCCTCGCTTCGACCACACCGGGAGCAGCCTGATGCAGCGGATGCCTGCTATTAATAACTCCTGATCGGTGTGACCCACAGTAAGCGCTCTGTATAACTTTGCCCCAGCAGCGTTTACTGTCCAAGTACCTGGAGAGACTTTGGGTGGATGGGGCTCCTCTCATATAACTGACTTCTTGGAGCCAGGTCTAACGGCTAGGGGGGCCGCTCTTAACCCTCACAACCTGAGACCAATCTGGGAGTGCGTAGTACCCCTCATTGGGGGCCTACATTTGACACCTATTGGAGGCACTGGTGCTGGGCTGCGGTTATAGGGCACATCCCGACCCCTGAAAGGAGTGCGGAAGGAGGCATCGTGGCACATACTAGGCTGAGTTACAGGAAGCCCTGCATTGTGGGTGAAGCAGTTGGCACACGGTTCTCCGCATAACGCGGGGACTCAAAGAACATAGTGAGAGATTATATCAACACTTGAAATGAGAATTGGCACCATGCTTGGAGTAACATAGCTACAAAAATAGGTGGCATTATCCTGGCGGATGGAGCAGAGGACCCTCTAGATGATCCTGGAGCAACATTCCTGGCCACTGGTGTGGGGGGGGGGACCCTAGATGGGGCGTGTAGGTTCCCTGCGCCCACCGCCACAGACTGGGCTAATATTGTCTGTAATACCTTGCATATAATAGATACATGCCTTTGTGGCAATATTGGTCGAGGAGGGTGCTGGATGCAACTTTGGTAAGCCATACAACCTTACACTTCGACCTGGTCAGGAAGTAAGTGGTGGGGGCAACGGGACAATGGTCAACCCTAAAAAACAGGCAAAAATGTACTAATTCCCTCGACTCGATCAGCCACAGTTGCCCCTTCCCTGGAGCAAACAAACACGTTGGCCCATATAGATGTGACCGCCTTGAACCAGACCCTGCTGTTTTCAAGAGTAGCACGGACAACCTAGTGGCAAAGATCGACGCCCTCACCTGCAAAGTCGACAATTCAGATGTGAAAATCGACAAGTTCTGTGGTCAAATGACTGAGCGGGAGCAGAGGATGGGGGAAGGGGAGGAGAAAGTAGCAACCCTACAACGAGAAGTGGCTGAAAAACAGCAATCTGTCAAAAAAGAGATTGCCAAGAACGAATACTTGGAGGGTCAATCCAGGCGGAAAACTACCCGTATCCTTGGGGTACCGGAGTCCACACCAATCGACAATATGGAAATGTTTGTGGAGAAATTGTTGGTGGAGATACTGGGGGAACCCCCCACTCGGGAACATGTATATGGTAGAGTGGGCTCACTGATCGCTGGCTGCGAGACCCTCCCCCTTCGCCCCCCCCCCATCGGGCTCCGGAACATCCCATCATAGCTAGAATCAACTACTGTGATGGGGATATCCTGCTTCGCTCTGTATGGGACAAGGAGCTGCAGTGGGGGTCCTCAACAATTCAGCTTCTTCCAGACTTCAGCCCTTCAGTGCAGGAAAAACGTAACACCGTTCAGTCAGTGAAGGAAATCCTACGTGGGGGAAAAATGTGCAATTCTTTTCTTTTTATATATATATATTTTTTTATTGATTTGGTTGCAAAACAAATACAACTTTTCAATATACAATTTGATCAATTTTACAATAAAATAGAGCAAAAAGAAAGGACAAAATAAAAAAAGGTGAACACAAGTGCTAATGAATAATTTTACAAACTAAATAGTCACACTTTCTATTAAAAGCAGTACCTTATAAAATTCTATTTTACAATACATTTAAATGACACCATATAGGAAATAAAGTTTCAACTAATGAAAAATACTGATTTAAAAGATGCCTATCTATGCTTTACAAAGTGTGATCATTGAAAGAGTTCACCACTCAGAATATACACACCTATTATGCTAGCTGCGTAATACATAAACATTTAGTTAGAGATTGTTAAGTAGCACCATTATATTTGAATATAATTGTATGTATAAAAGAAAACAAACAAAGCTCAAGTGTCTATTGGGCGGTTAACCTTTCTTCTGGCCTGAAACCGGAGCATAAATAAACCAGTACAATTTTCTTACGGAGTCCGCAGAAAGAACACATTCACTTAGATGAAAGAATGTCCAAATTAACAGAAATTGTACAATGGCTACTCTGTCAGAGTTTTTTGTTGCGCCAAATAGAAAGCACCTCAGGGTGTCTGTGTCTGATATTCTAATCTCCACAGCACTTTTTCAGATCTTTATCTCGTGCGTTGGATAATAGGGAGCATTCTGTTAAGATGCTTTACTGATTCAGATTGGCCCTTGAGCTGACAAAACCGACATACATCTGCTACTTGGTGTATCATTTTGCGTCTGGCTAAAATTTCTTTAGTCGGCCATCAATTTCATCTAAATCTCAAAAATGCGTGTCTTGAGTACCGGGGACGGCAATTTTACAAGGTAGGATTCAGGATTTTTGTATTGTTCATGATTATACGGATTATTCATAAAATCTTTATACTTTTCGCAAGTCTCTCTGGTGTCTATCCAATCCTTAAGCCAGTTTTTATGTTTTGGCTTTTGTGGGATTGGATACTAGAAGTTCCATACAAATGCCGGCCCCCTCCATATTGTTTGTGATTTTCATTTTTCACATAGACATGATTTTGTGATCTGACCTTTGTACTTAGGTGGATAAAACATTAATTCTCAGGTATCCTTATTATGAAACATTTCCTATGTGAAGAATGTGCAATACTGAATGGTATACCCAGCCAAACTTCGGGTACTGCATAATGGCTCGACGACCTTCTTCACCTCACCTGAGCACTCTCCCTGATGGCACCTTTATATCCTTTTTAGAACCTCATTATGGCGGCCTCGAGGGGTTACATTGAAGGCTCTTGGGGTCAGGAGCGGGACCGCAGAATAATATGCAGTGGCCGTCGCCACAAAGAGCGCTCTGGCCGCCCTCGGCGCTCCGTTAACCGTGGACACTGCAGTGGTTGTTAATGGGGTATGTTGTGGAAGGGGGTGGGATAAGGGGGCCGGTAGGTTATAGCTTCTGGCGTGGGTCGGTGTGGGTGGGCACAGGAGCTGAGTATATGGGTAGTTCATTTGTTCCAGTTTGTATAGGAAATAAAGGGAATGGCTCGAAGATCTGCACAAGGGAGAGATGTCTAACTCATGACTGGCACCACAATAATATATTACCTGTGCATAACTACGGGGTCCAGTTAATCAGGATCAATGTCTTGAGGAACCCAGGTCTACTATTTGCAATACAGGTATGCCTGACGTAAGTGAGAAACTAGGACACATTATCCATAATGTCGTGGAACATACGAGGGTTCATTAACCAGAAGAAAGCCTGATTAATCGCTAACTATAGCAAGAATCACAACATAAATATACTATGTCTGCAAGAAACGCACCTGGCTCGGGAAGCACCCCTTCCTAAGTTGCCTGGCTGGGCGTCCATAGGTACTGCTGCTCTTACACCACACATTCCGGGGGGGGTGGCGGTTTACGTACACAGCTCCTTGGAGTTCAAGCTGCATGAGCGCATTGGGGATGAGGAAGGGCGTTATATTGTGTTGGCTGGGGAAATCTCTGGTTCGAAGCTAATAGTAATAAATATAGATTCCCCAGATTTATTTTTTTCCATTAAAATGTGCCCATTACATCCACAAATTCCCGGGCTATAATATCATTTGTTTGGGTGATTTCAACATGGCCCTCACATTAACACTGGACAGGTCCTCTTCAGTGCAACAATCTCTGCCACGGGCGGCCCAGGCATGGTCAGCTATCACTAAATATCATGATCTCCATGATATGTGGCGAGAGATGCATCCTACAGATAGGGAGTATACTTTCTTCTCTGGGGTCCATGGCAGCTACTCGAGAATTGACTACATTGTGTCTACCTCATCCATAGTTCGGTGTGTGACGGAGGCCAGCATACTTCCCTAAACCCTCTCTGACCACTCCCCAGTTCTGATCCTCATAGCTGGCCTCATGGGTCCCCCGAAACAAATGTGCTGGCGATTCAGGGCCACAACCTTGGAAGACGTTGCATTCCGGGGGGGGGAAATTGGCCAAGACAAACAGAACTA
Source organism: Ambystoma mexicanum (assembly GCF_040938575.1). NCBI lineage: Eukaryota > Metazoa > Chordata > Amphibia > Caudata > Ambystomatidae > Ambystoma > Ambystoma mexicanum. The sequence goes on along the minus strand of NC_090927.1, from coordinate 1,235,292,168 downwards.
CTTTCAAGCCAATGTGGGCTTGGTACCCGACCCTGGGGTGATCTGGGAGGCCTTCAAAGTATATGTTAGGGGATGCTGTATATCGAAAGAGGGGGGCATGTTAAAAGCCTTGTGTAGGTCCATGCGGGCACTGGAGGGGACCATTAAGGACTTAGAGAACCAGCAAGGGACCCAAGACACGGTCCAGGTGCGCGACACCCTGAGAGTGCAAAGAGAAGAATTACACAATTTGGCAATTAGGGAAGAGAGATTCCTTGGCGATCCAATAGCTGCAACAAAGTACGGTGCGTGTGACCGTCCCAGTAGGACAGTTGTGTGGGCCATTAAACTGGAATATCAGGCAACACCCATTATGAAGGTCGAAGATTGTGATGGCTGCCCAGTCAGAGACCTAGAAGGAATAAATAATATTTTCGGTGAGTACTATGATCGGTTGTATACCTCTGCCCCAGCATAGGACATATTATAAGTCAATATCTGGACGAGATGGCCCTAGGGTGATTGGATTCAGACCAAAAATGCAGCCATAACGGAAAAAGAGATCCGCAAGGCAATATACTCACTCCCAAACGGTAAGGCCCCTGGAAATGATGGAATTACGGCCGAATTCTTTAAAGTTTACTTAGACCACCTTCTCCCAAGTCTGCGTGATATGTACGACAGTACCCTGCGTGTGGGCATCCTCGCGGCCTCTACAAGTACTGCCATAGTGACTGTACTCCTTAAGCCAGAGAAGGACCCCCGGAAATGTACATCATACAGACCATTGTCGTTAATTAACACTGACAATAAAATACTTGCAAAAATAATGGTGAACCACACATGCCAGCATTAGTCCTACCTGACCAGGCAGGCTTCATACCGGGTCGGTCGATCCAACACAATTTGAGACAGCTATTCACACTTATGCACAACGTCGACTTGGAGATCCCTGGGGTTGTGACGGCATTGGACACGGAGAAGGCCTTCGACTCCGTGAAGTGGCCTTTCCTGTTCGAGGTCTTTTGTCGCTCCGGTTTTGGGCTAAATTTCATACGCTGGATTAGATTGCTGTACACCGCGTCCAGTATATAGCGGGTTGGAGGTCCCATACAGATGATCCAACCCCCCCCCATTCTCACCTAGTCAGGGCGCTGGAGAGTCCGAATGACCTATTGGGAACACTCTGGGGCACCCGACAAAAGGTAACCTGTAAGCCCTGAGAACAGATCTCTGGGGCGACCGGGCCTGGGACCTGCTACTCCCCCGACTTCCCCATATATAATATCCAGGGGATTCCCCTCACATGTGCGAGAGCTTTCCAGGCACACTTCCAGAGATTATGGGTCCAGACACTAGGGGATCTAATACACGAGGAGCAGTTCATAAAATGGGAAAGCTTGAGTGCCAGGGGCGAATGGACAGCTGTGACGTTGCTTTTGTATTTCAGACTTAGGGAGGCACTGATATCCATATGGCCCTTGTTCTCCCAGGCTCCTACCCATCACCCAGTTTTGCAATATGTACTCAATCCCCTATCCACTAGGAAGCTGGTGTCAACCATCTATAAGATGATCAGAAGGAAGAGGGCGGTAGGCAGGGCAGACGTATAGAAATGGCTGGGAGAACGCTCTAAAGGTCGAGATACGTGAAGATCACTGGACACATATCGGCATGCAGACACATACATGGTCTTTAAACAGTAGATTCAAGTTTGATGGCCATTGTGACAGCTAGATACCTGATAGCTAGATCATGGGGGAAATGTACTGCACCTTGTTTCTCGAGATGTTTGGAGCTCATGAATGTATGTGAACTAAGGGAGACTTAGTATGCGTCTACACTCCCAGTCAGCAGCCGACCGCTGGACTACTGGCCCCTATTTCGACAATACTTCTCAGATCTGAAACAAAACAGGCTGGCAATTGAGTGACGCCTGCTATACAAAAGGATTTAAGCCAATAAGAGAGTGGAACTTCAATGGTAACAAGAACGTCAGAGACTAATTGAGTGGGCATGTAACTGGTGGGAAACGGCCAATGAAGCAACACTACCCTTCATGCTGTGTATGTTGATGAACTTGGTCAACGCTATAATGGTTCCCATGACATGTTGGAATGTTAAAAAATTAAGATGTCTTATTGTGTACGGTCCAGATTCAGCAATACCTTTTGTGCACTACCACGAGCCTGGTGGGGGAGGGCAGGAGAGGGGAGAGGAGGGTGGTGGGATTGCCTATTGATATGGTTTCTGTAACTGGTGTTTAACTGTTAAATCAACAAATAAAGTTAAAAAAAATGTGTATTGAATGCTGTGGATAGGTGGAGTGAAATCAACGGGCCGGATCTGCCATCATGGAACATTCGGTACACATCATCAAAAATATGTAGAGTAACAGTTTTCTGTGCTGCAACCAGTTTGGAAACCAGACTTGGTGGGAGGGTAGTAAATTCTGTTCCATAATCCAGCTGTACACTTGATCAGAAACTACTCTTTCAATAACCTTGCCCCAAAAGGAATGGAGAAAACTGGTCTATAATTGGACAAGTCATCAACGTCTAATTTACACGGCTGTTTTTAAAGAAACTGTAAAGCATCACAAATCTAAGGGAAGGTGAACTAATTGGCCTAAAGAAAGGACAACAAATATTGGAGTTGTACTTTATTTTAGATGCTGGGCAAGGGTCATCAAGGTAGGTATGTAGCTTTGTTTTTTGACATTAATGTCTTAAACTTATTGTCAACAGGAAGGGCAGTGGATGTTGAAGAGGCAATTTCAAATTCAATGGTGTTCACAGGTGCTTTGTTGTAGTTTAGTGTGTAGACTGGTGTCTGCAGCATACATATTGAAAGCAATATTGTAGCTACTGATGACCTTTGCTAGTGGATCAATTTATATCTGGAATAGGATAATCCAACAAGCTAGCAGCTGTAGCACTCCTCAATTGATCCTTCATCAAATAACTATTTGGGCCTCAGAGAAGTTGCTAAAGAAACATGAGCAAAGATGACTGCTTGAGGTTGGTGCTCTTAAACTCACCATAATATCCTTCTGAAAGATCCTGGCAAACCGCACTTAAGGGTGATGGTACTGTGCCTAGCTGAAAGTGCAGGGGATTGAAGAGGTGTCCAAAGTGAAAAATGTGTCTCCCCCAAAGTGTGCCAAACCAGCTTCTCCAATGGTTGCTTCCTATCCTTCTGCCTACGTGTGGTGTTAGTGGCCTCAGAGGCTGCATCATTCTTACTGACTGACCCGCTCAGTGGGATCCTTGCAGCTTGTCAGCGCAGGGGAATGGGCGTTGCACCTTTTCCAGGATAACTCTGGGCGAGAGCCCTTATCTCCCCACTGCTCATTGGTTGCCTACTACGTTTTGGCCTCCTATAGGCGGTGAGTGTGGAGGCACCTGCCCGGCCTCCCTTGGGATTGCTATTTGGCATCTGCGTCTGTTTTTGGAGTTCTACAGTGGGTGGCCATGGATCGGAAGGCACTGCCTGGGACACAGCAACACGAAGATCGGCCTGTGTCTTCTTGTGCTCTTTAGGGAGTCGAAAACTCAATATCACTCATACAACAAATCTGGTTCGTTCCTCTTTCCAAGGTTATATTACATTTTCCTGGCTCTGCATTGCCCAGCATCAGCATGTCCCATTCAGACACTGGGACGAAGCAAGCCAAGCTGGAAACTTAAACAATGAAGCTGTTGAAGCTTGAAAAGCCCCAGCCGGATCGAAGAACTGTAACTGAAGCCACCACAGAAGAACAATACGCTTCACATTTTAAAGAAATCCTTAGGATCTTAGAGGAGCGATCCAAACATTGTTTTCCAAACTTTATGCTCTGTCTGCTAAAGTTGAGGCATCTCAGCACATGGTGCATCAACTTTATGGACATCTGACGGAAGATCAACGTTGCAGAGATGTAGGGTACTGTGTAGACGCACAGAACTGATATGCCTGCCGATAAGAATCACCTGGCCCTTGTCCAGGTGAAGATCTAGAATCTGGAATCCAGGCTTAGATGTAACAACGTACAAATGATGGGTCTTTTGGAGATGGTGGTGCATAACTCTCTAGAGTGTTTCTTTGGAAAAGACTCTTCCAGAAATCCTACGAGAACCTGTTCCCACCCTTTCCCTCTCAATCTCTACCGCCCTACCCGTCTCTCCCTCTCGATATCTCTCCTCCTTGCTGTGTCTCCCTCTGTACTCACCATCCCCTCTCCCTTTCCTTCTCAATCTTGTCCCTCTCGGCCCCCCTGTCCCTTCCCCCTCTGCCTCCGCCCACCTCTCGTTCCTTCTCTGCCTCTCCCCCCCACACCCCCCTCAGTCCCACTCTGCCTTCCCCCTCTCGGTTCCCCTCTCCCTTCCTCCCTCTATGTCCCCCTCTCCCATCCTCCCTCCTTCTTAGTCCCCTCTCCCATCCTCCCTCTCGGCCCCAGTCTCCCTTCCTTCCTCCATCCTCCCTCCCTCCCGGGCACTCGACCCTTCCGCCCTCACGCCGTCTCCTCCCCCACCCTCCCTCTTGGTCGCTTCTACCTTCCTCCCTCCCTCCCTCTTGGTCGCTTCTACCTTCCTTCCTCCCTCCCTCTCGGTCCCCTCTCCCTTCCTCCCTCCCTCTCGGTCCCCTCTCCCTTCCTCCCTCCCTCTCGGTCCCCTCTCCCTTCCTCCCTCCCTCTCGGTCCCCTCTCCCTTACTCCCTCCCTCTCGGTCCCCTCTTCCTTCCACCCTCCATCCCGGTCCCCTCTCTCTTCCTCCCTCCCGGTCCCCTCTCCTTTCCAGTCCCCTCCCGGCCCCCTCTCCCTTCCTCACTCCCTGTCCCCTCTCCCCTCTTTGCCTCCCTCTTAATCGCTTATACCTTCCTTCCTCCCCCTCAGTACCCTCTCTCCCCCCCTTCCTTCCTTCCTTCCTCCCTCCCTGTACCCTGTCCCTTCCTCCCTCTTGGTCCCCTCTCTCTTCTTTCCTCCCTCCCGGTCCCCTCTCTCTCCCACACTCCCTCCTCCCTCTCTTCCTTGCCCTCTTGGTCCCCCTCTTTCTCTCCCTCTCGCCCTCTCGGTCCCCCTCTTTCTCTCCCGTGCTCCCTCTCGGTCCCCCTCTCTTCCCTTCCCTCTCTCCCTCGCGATCCCCCTCTCTTCCCTCTCTCCACCCCCCCTCCCTCTCGGTCCCCCCTCTCTTCCTTTCCCCCCCTCTCTCTCTCGGTCCTCCTCGTTCTTCCACCCCCCCTCTCCCTTTCGGTCCCCCTCTCTCCCTTCCCTCACGGCCCCCCACTTTCTTGTCCTTTCCTCTCTTCCTTTCGTCTTCTTGTCTCTATCCCTCACTTTTGATTATGGAGACTGAGATCGGATCTTGAGAGCGGTCAGAAAAATGGGGGAGAGCTGAAACGATATGTGTGGCTTCAGATCTTTGTCTTCATGCTGACGGCGTAAGCCGTCCAGAGGAAATGAAATGAGGTGAAGATTATTTTCTAGAAGTCTGCTACTAAATACTTTTTCCATCTAAGTTTGAAGATCGTTTATAAATATGAATTTTTCTTCTTCTCAACCGCTGATGAGGCGCTTCATTTCATAAGTCTGCAGCACTCTACAATTCGTCACGCGCAAAATAGGCTGATTGACTGTGGCATCCCTTGCATCTTCTCTGATTTTAACTTGCTACGCTAATTGCACAATTACATTTAAGATTAAATGTCTGCTCGGCACCAAGTCCCTGAGAGTAAAACACAGATTTTGCTGTTAGTTTGAGCGTTGATTTTGTGTAATCCTGTATTTAAGCCTAACTTCTGCTCAGCTGAAACCTATCACTCATTTAGGAGTGTTGAACAAGAGATTGGAGTGCAAAACCATTCCACAAGCATTTGTGGGTGGTCACTTGGCAGGGTCGGGTTGTTTTATATGTTGCTATGGGAAGTTATAACTTTCTGATTTTCTTTTTGTGATGATGCAAGATGCTTTGATACATACTAAACTATCTGGGATGAGCCGCAGGTTAGTAATGCTTACTCTTTGCTCTCAGACTCAGGTGGGCAATTCGTCTTGCCCCATGGTCAACTCTTTGGATCCAAGTCACTTTGGTCAATGTTTACATTCCCAATTATGACACTGTATATTGTGGCGTACCGTTTTTGATAAACGGCACGGGTAGCATAGCTCAGTGTCAACACGCTTGTCTTGTAAGCAAGACGACTGGAGCAACACATTTTTGAATCCTGCCGCGCTTAGAAACCTCTTCTGTATTAAGCGTGCTATAAAAACAATTATAAATGTAGCCCTTTCTGATCCACCTATCCTATTTGGGGCTGATTTTAAGACTGTATTGGATGTGGCCCTGCATCACTTCCTTTCCCTAAAGCGGTTCTCTTCCAAAGCCACACTGCATTTTAAGACCCTAATGTCATTTTGCACAGTGGATATTGGGTGCTGTAAACATGACATTGACTTCATTGTTTGGCACATATTACGCCACCAGACTGGAATATTGGTTGACCACGCCACATCTGTTGCAGACCATGCTGGGTCGTGACACATTGTAATCATTTTCCTCTTTCAAACACTATCTCTTACAATAGTCACAAATGATGATGAACAAACTGCAGCATGTCAAATTTTACATCCCATGCTAACTTTACATAAAAACCAGGCAAAATATGTAATACATTACAGGTTGCCAGTATAGTTTTAGCGAATATGTTTCTTTGTTAATTTGACATTTGAGTGTATAGAGCGGCTTAGTATGAGGAACCGAAAAGAGCGGAGGACTGTGGAGAGCGGAGGACTGTGGAGAGCGGAGGACTGTGGAGAGCGGAGGACTGTGGAGAGCGGAGGACTGTGGAGAGCGGAGGACTGTGGAGAGCGGAGATCGGGTGGAGAGCGGAGAACTCTAGATAGCGTAGGACTGTGGAGAGCAGAGGACTATGGAGAGCGGATAAGTATGGAGAGCGGGTGAGAGCGGAGATCGGGTGAGAGCGGAGATCGGGTGAGAGTGCGGAGAGCGGCTTGAGAGTGGAGAACGGACGAGAGTGGAGAGCGGATGATTTTGAGAGCAGATGAGTGTGGGGAACGCATGAGTGTGGGGAGCGCATGAGTGTGGGGAGCGCACGACTGATTATGGACTGAACGAGTGTCCTACCTCGACCAGTATGCAGACTGGACGAGTGGATAAACTACACGAGCATATAGTCTCGACAAGTGTCTAGACCTGACGAAGTGTGCGGTCTGGACGAGGGTGCGAACCAAAAGTAGGGTGCGGACTGGACGAATGTGTGGAGCGGTTGAGTATGAGGAACGGGCGATTATGTGCAACGGACGATACTTAACATGCCTTGGAATGAAGGAAACTCTTGAAAACATACATCACGCCACACCCCACGCTTACCCTCTCCCTTACACCACCACTCATCTAGAACACAGAGATAGTATGACACCATTCGGTATAACTGTTCTCATATCTACATCTCCCGCTTACTCCACATCACTCTAAGTAAACATTGCTGGTTTCTCACCACCCAGCCAGGCGTTCTTCTCAGGCCTAACGCAGCTCGTTCCGGATAAAGCCGACCAGAGTGAACACATACTCCTGATCTCTCAACCACCACACCTACAGCTAAGAAGCAGCTACCACTTGTTTTCGCACCAGCTGCACACATATAGTGCGCACACGCACTTTTTGACTCCCCCCTACTCTCTCTACTGACCCGAACTTCGGTTCCCAAGGGCGTTCAACCTACCAGCGCCTTCAGACCATACCAATGGTATATAAGGCGCTATATAAATGCAAAATAACATAACATAACATTTCTCCAGTAGTTTGTTTGGACCATGCGCCCTTTTATATTACTGCAGACAATTCTCTTAACATGGACATAACCGGTGACATTGCTACAGTGGGAAGCTGTCTGATGATACATTTCGCCTCCCATCAGCTATGAGCTGTACAACAAACAAGGGGTGTGTACTTGGTTATATGAATTAATCTAGGTATGACCCCCCCCCCCCCCCACGTTCACGGGCGTACAGAGCTAATAACTGCCTGCCATCCGCAGCAAAACGGAGGTGTGAGAAAAGCAAGGGCCTCGCAAAGGCTCATGGCAGTTACCGGCCTTGTACTCGTGGGGATCACTGGTGAGTAGTTGAACAATATTTTTTTTTATGGGAAAGGAAGCTGCGCGTATTGTGCGGGCCCCATTGGTTATGAACAACGAAGTTGTGTGCCACTGTAGTGAATGGAGGAGGGACAAAGTCCCACTCCTCTTTCTATGATGGTGTGGGTGAACATAGTGTGGCAAGCTGGGAGGAAGAGGTCCCGGTGACTGAAGGAAGTGCGTAACTCTTTGGGAGCGCACATAGCGGGCAAAGGAGGTGGCATGAACACAAAGACGGCCCCCTGGAAAGTGGCGCATAGAACATGGGCGTTCACTGGCAGATTCTGCCCTATTTCTCAGCCACCTGATTGGCTGAGCACCCTTCCCCCACATCCGAATACCGAAGGCTAACTTACCGTCTGCAACCGCAATAGACTTTGTTCAGCTGCGTACTAGTGCGGACAGACTTAATACATATATGATGGAAGCAACTTGAGGTGAAGGCAGGTATGCATAGTACAGAAGAGACTCGGGGCCCAACAGAACTATTACAGCATCTGCTGAAGCAAGTGGAAGCAGCGCGATCAAGCGTAGATTCAATTGATAATCGTGCAACTGCAAAGCATGCAACTCTTGAGACCCTACCAGAAGACATTCGGTTGCATTCTGGCAGACTATCTAATCGGGACCATCTCATTTTGGCAGTGGAAGGAAGAATTGAAGGCCTTGAACATTTACAAACATGTTGTCAAAGCAGCCGCTGCCAAATGATCATTTACACCGCCACTGGAATTTCTGCTGGCACTTCAGATCAGGCTGAAAAATCCAATGAAAATCAATAAACGGGCATTTATGTGTGCTTCGACATAACCACACACGCTAGCTTCTTCAACATGCAGAAAATAATATCCTTATACTTTTTTCTTTCTGTGAACTTTTCAAAGGCAACAATGTAAATGTGAAAACATTTATTGGATTATGCCCAGCACTCGGCTTTTATATTCGTCAGAAGTGATAATTACCAAAGATAGCAGGACAACTGAATATCCATTGCATGAGCAACTCAAAGCATTCTTAGACATGAGATGACAAAGCAATGGATGTCACTGGTCCGTTGGATAATGCATGCGCATTAAATACAACTATTGCGATAATTGTGAATGATGTGCCCATTACCCAGTTATATTATGGGCTATATAAAGAAGCACTCGTCGTATTAAATCAATGTTCTGGACAGTAACATAAAATGTATTTCATTATAGCCAGTCTGGTGAATTTCAAGCGCTACAACAACCCTAAGCATAATGATATTTGGCAGTATATACAGCTTAAATGTTGATAAGAGAAGGCTGTAGAATTGCAAGCTTTGCATAGGCTGACATCTATTGGTTGGTGCGGAGTATTGCATGACTTGTTTCCAGAAAGGGGAGTTAGTTGACAGGGCGTGTTTGTAATATTATCCCAAGTGTGAGGTACACTGTACCAATGGTCTTCACGCATCGAGGTCCTTTGTTTTTTTTCCGCCTTTGTGGTAGGTCGCTCTATGCAGAGTTCCTGGATTACTGGCCTTTGCTATTATAATTAATACATATGCATGTATATCGCTCCCTTCTTATTTTCTATCGTTCTACACTCGATGGTACTCAGCGATATTGCCATCAAGACACAAAGCAACTTGACGACAGTCTTCGACTTCCAACTCCTTGCAGTCTTCGGCCTACACCAGGCTGCGACCTGTACAGTGGGGAGGGCGGGTTGACCTATTACATTGCCTTTAGAGAATGTCTATTCCCCTGTAATAGGAAATATCTGTGGAAGGACATGCATAGCATGTGCAACCAGTACGACGTTCATTTACCCACGTTTTTTTTCTGTCTGCACTTTTTGCCAAAAAAATGTTTGTCCGAAAAAAATGTTCAAGAAATATGGGGGTGGGGTAGTATGTAGGGAATGAAAGTGCAAAGGTTTTTTTTTTTGCAAAGAATTGTCAGCAAAAAGTGCCACAAAAACGAATGGCTGATGAATGAACCGTGCAACCACCGTCTTCCCAGGAATCACTTACAAAAACCTCTTTCGTCCTAAAGCATTGAAAGACAGACGCACTAAACTGTGGCCGGTTTACACTATGCAAGCCGTGGCTTTATCAGACGGCTCCACCGGCACAGAGGAGTCCGAGAAAGAACAGGGCAGCTACGATGCACAAAGTGACGCTAGTCCTCCGCTCCAAAGGCAGGCCGTCGGTCCTGCGGTGGAGACCACACCCAGTGACAAAGGCACACATAAACATGGGGAGGGGGCACAAACATCTAACCCACAACCCCCAGCCAGACTTCGTCAAACCTGTTGAACCATCGGCACGTGGTATCTCGAGACGCAGCATCTAGTGCTTCTAACTCGACGCATCTTTAAGTCTGCTGCAACCACTTAAAAACGTTTGACGCAAGACCTACAAAGCAAAAAGACACTGCGCGATCCAACTGCCATGCATAAATCAACGGTTACAGTTTCCTCAAAACCCATTGCCAAACAGGTGCCAAAACAACCATCCGGACTGTTGAAAGAGTCAAGTAGCGTAGACACAAACTGTCAAGAGTCGCACAAACATCCGTCAAAAGACACACACTACACTTCAGCTATGTCCCTCTTATTTGAAGTGTTGCATAGGGATCCCATTCTTACTGATCCTGAAGCAATTACTTTTCCATTAAAAATACATCTAGATCAGGTGCATGGACAAAAGATGTTTTAAAAGACAACGGCCAAGGTTTCTTGTGTTTGTACATTTTTTTAGAACGTTACCCAGGTAAGCAAAAATACTGTGACATGGGTGAGGATCAACCACCAGCTAAGTCACCCAGACTTGATGGGGAACCTGCGTCACTATCTCATGGCATAGCTCATATTTATAAATATAACGGGGATGTGTTCATTGGTGATCATGGCACTTTATATGATGATCCCACTGACGATCCTGATGATGACCAGATAATTATCTATTACCATCACATGATGTTGACGATGAACCGGTTGATAACACCCCTATAGACGAGCAGATCCTCTATAAGGACTTATTTATGAAAGCTGCAGACCATTTTAAAATACAAACTCATGAGTCTGTAGAGCTATAGATTTTGTTGATGATATTTTTAATGAAAAAGGCCTGTGGGACAGTTTGTTCCTTTTGTTACAGTCTATAACCAAACGTGTACAACCTTTTTTAGTAACCCCCTCACTTACTAGAGCAGTAAATCCATGGATTGAGAACTTTTAAACTTGCTCCTATTGGCTGTTTGTATATAAGGGGCCACCTCAAACCTAATTTCCTGATGGTAACAGCCACACGAAAAAGGGCATGAACACTACGAGAGCGTCAGCTGAAGCGTCCCGTGATAAAGCAATAAGGGAAAAAGGTCTCAAATTCTGCGGCACACCTGGTCAGAATTGCTAATACAACTCTGTTAGTAAGCTATATTAGAGCACAGCAGCAACTAGACTTTGTTCCTGAACCCTTCTGTTTTCAGATTCTAAAAACTGTATCGGAAGGCAAACAAGTTGCCAACAACGTAATTAAAAATTCTTTAGACACTGCGAAAACAGCAGGAAGGATGGTGGCACAAGGCACTGTTCAACCAACACTCTTCGCAATTCTGGCTTAAAGCTAGAAACTGAAGCTACTCTCATTAAAATGCCCATAGAGAGCAATGTATTATTTGGGAAGTAGTGGATGATGCTATACAAATTCCAAAAAAGAGCATGAAACTTAACATTAGGGCAAATTTCAAATAAGCCTTCTGTTCAACGTGGTGCTTTTAACACTATTTCGAGAGCAAGGCTACCCACAAACATCCCAACATGGTTACAGTCGGGGATCTGCATCTTCCCCATGGTATTCCCCACAACCACAATCCACCTTTCAAAGGGGTTATAAGCCAGGAAGCAGTCATGGTAGAGGTATAGCCACAATAGGCTCCTCAGCCCCTACAAAACAGTGACTCACCCATTCAGGTTCCCTCCCCTGTTTCTCCAGTAGGGGTCACATTTCTCAATTCACCCACACATGGGAGGGAATTGTAACAGACTATTGGGTGCTGTTGACTGCTTCCAAGGGATACACCATTGAGTTTCTAGAAGAACCTCACCATCATCTGCCAAGACACAGGAAAATGTTGCTGGAGCATCAGCTGATTCTCCGAGCCGAAATACAATAAGAAGCAATAGGGCTTGTCCCTCCGCACAGTGTAAACAATGGTATTTATTAATATACTTCCTTGTACCAAAAAATGACTTTACCAAACACTATGTGTTAGTCCTGCACCCTGCAAATGCATGACAAACCACAACATTTTGGAAGACAATCCTTCAAGAGGTAAACCCACTCCTAAAACATAAAAGGGGGGATTAGATGGCAACATTGGACATGAAAGATGCATACTTTCATATTTCAATGTTGCCAGTGCACCGAAAGTGCTTCCCTTCAGCATAGCCTCAGTGCCAAAGGTGGTCACAAAGGTACTAGGAGTAGTGGCAGCACACAGGCAGTCCATTCCAGTGTACCCCTATCTAGATGACTGGCTCATAACAAGAGACGCATGCAAATGTGCCAGCAGCACCCTCGGGCCACATTCAACCTGTTTCAGTTGGGGTTCTTAAACAATGATAGTCTTGTCCCCAGTCATGTAAAATTCCTAAGTGCACTAATTCGGACACAGGATGCTCTAGTCTTTCCTTCCAACTAAAGAGTACAAAACATGCTGTGTTAACTTCCTTAATAAGTGGCCGGTCGTCCGATAACCATGCAAAAGGGAATGTGCCTTCTTGGGATGATGGCTTCATGCATCTTTCTGGTTATGTATACAAGATGGAGCATGCATCCAACGCAAGAGTGGCTAGTGAATTGGTGGTCTCAAGCATGCAGTCACTGGGACAATCTAGTGGTCTTTTCACAATCTCTAGTTCAAGCACTGGACTGGTGGTCAAGGAAGAACATGCTAAAAGGAAAACCCTTTCTCAACCCTGCAGTAGAAGCCACTCTAACAGACGCATCACTTTCAGGATGGGGAGCACATTTTCTTCGTCAAACAGCGCGCAGCATGTGGACACAATGGCAAAGAAGCATATCAACCTTCTTGAATTTCAGGCAGTTTTCAAGGCCCTATTAGCGTTTCACTATCAGTTAGCGGGGAGAACAGTTCTAGTCCTCATAGATAGCACTACTGCCATGTTTTACATAAACAAACAAGGCGGGACCCACTAAGTCTGTTCAAACTAGCCCAAAAAATGTGAACCTGGTTGCTGAACCAAAACATATTCTTCCTATCGCAACATGTTCCAGGGGAACACAACTATCTAGCAGATGGGCAGTTAAAGACATTTTACGCAACGTCTTAAAAGAATTTGGGCACCCAAGCATATATCTCTTCACAACACAAGAGAACTCACAATGCTATGATTACGCACCCTGGTTTCCTCATACAGGGTCCAAGGGCAACACACTGTGGATCAGTTGGTGCAGGAGATTTGTGTAACCCCACCATCACCACCACCACTGCTCCACAAAATGCACAAGGAGCATCTCACAATGTTCAGAATAGCATCAATGTGTGCCCGCCAAACTTGATTTTCACACCTACTCAAAATGTCACTTTGTCCACCAGTTAAACTTCTGAGCCCTATCAACATGTTGTCTCAGCATCAGGGGCCAACATTCCATCCATGTCCTCACACATTGAACTTAACAGCTTGGTTCCTGAAGTCAGAGCTTGGTTACTTAAATCTACCTCAGTGATGCATGGACAAGCCTAACATTGTTACTTCAACAAGTGGAAGCGCTTTGTCTTGTGGTGCAAAAGGCAACACGTTGACCTAATTGACTGTTTACCTTCCAATATAATACACTATCTACTGTATTTGTTATACTCCGGCTTATTCTTTAATTCTCTTAGTCTACCTGGCTGCAGCATATTCCACCACACAAAGTAAAGTTTCTTGGTGGAAGGTCCCTGTGGTTAAGGCTTTCATGGAAGGGGTGAAGGGGTTCTATCCTCCAATTTCATGGGGCCCCTTTTGAACTGATCCATACAGCTAGTCTTAAAACATCTCACCTTCAAGGCGGCTTTTCTTAAAGCCATCGCCTCAATAAGAAATTCGGAGAACTGCATGCTCTCTGTTCAAGACCCATTTGTAGTCATTCATAAAGACAAGGTAGTGTTGAAAACGCATCCATGTTTGTCTCTGAGATGTATTTCTAAATTTCATGTTACTTAATTTATAGAACTTCCAGAGTTATTTCAGAACTTTCAAAATGCAACGAGAAAAACATCCATTCACTTGATCTTAAGATAGCAGTAATGTACTACCTAGACAAACCAAAACCAACAAGGAAAATTGATCAATTCTTTGTTTCCTTAGCTGCTCACATAGCTTTTGTCACTTGTTCACTTGGGCACCGTTCCGTCGTCTCACCCTTGGACTACGGGCTGCTGTTAGAGACCTAGCCATTTTCTGCCTACCTTCGATTTGGCAATAAATGCACACATGCATTTTACACTCCTTTCGTTACAGTTCATCACAAACTACGGTTTTACAAAGGGCGTTCATCCACCACAGTGATTCAAGGCCATCCCAATGCCAGTAAGCGCTACACAAATATCACTAACATAACACATGCCCTGAATATTGACAACCCTGCATTCTTCACACGGATATCCTCTATTCTTTCCGGATGGGAGACTCTAATTGTATTTTACACCTGAATCTTGATATGCCCAGAATTAGGGGCAGAGTGTTGGGGAGGGCCTCCAACACATTGTTGAAAGTAATGGCAGAGCACAGATTGGTAAAGACTTGGCAACACCTGCGCCACGAGAATAGAGGCTATTCATTCTACTCGGCGGTGCATGGGACCTTTAGTCGTATATATTTTGGCTTTATGCATGCTGATTTGGGGGGGCTGGGGAGGGCATGTTCTCCAAACAGAATATTTGAATGGGTCACTATCTGACCATGCTCCATTGCTCAGAACACTGAAATGGGCTGATGTCGGGCCCCAATCCCCACTTGGAGGCTCATGACAGAGATGCTCATGTATGTGGCATTTGATCACACAATATGGACTTCAATATTTGCATTCTTCGAGACAAACCCTACTTCTGTGGGGGGTGTGGCTAGGAAGCCATGTGAAAGGACGTGTCTGTACGGGGGCTCCCGCAGATCCGTACATTATCCGACTGAAAACCGTGCAAGGACCGATGTAATTTGGCTGAGACTGAGATGGCTGCGTACATGAATCTCGGGTGCACGTGTGGACACATTTTGATACGGGCCCGCACCGTGAAAGCGCAACAAGAAGCTAAGAGAAGACTTGGAGGCGAGAGTGCGATGAACGAGAAAATGGCCGCCGCCGCTCAACGAAGGAACAAAGGAGTGACTGATCTGGGCGCCTGACGATCGCACTGGAGCGTGGTGGTAGTGAAGGAGCATGACTCGGGTGCATCGTGGTCATTAAGGACACCCGGGCCCGCGAGGCCGACGGCGTGGACCTGGCCAAAGGTAACCGGACGTGCGGATAGCAGGGGAGCGTGCGGTGTGACCTGAAACTGTGCCCCTGACTCTTCATGGCCTAAAGTGCGCTTCAAAGGGTGAGACGCGACCTGGCCTATCTTGGGCCAGCGAAAGACAAAGGCAGTAGACAAGATGGCCGGGGGAGCCGGAGGACAAAGGAACTTCGTGTCGGAGATGTGGCGATAGCGAGGGGACACCCGAAGAGCGCACTGTGACATCCTGCCCCAGATCCGAGCGGGGACAGAAGGACGGGAGACATGTCTAATAAGCTCCTGAGAGCGAAGAACAAACAGCCCACGCTCGACAAATACGCTAAGACGCCGCCCGGCCCAGACGGAGCCAGAAGCAAAGATAAAACTCAGGCCAAGGAAATGGCCGCCGGGGGTGCGAACCAGGAGGTCCTCGCTGCGATCGCGGACCTGAAAGCGACCTGGGAGACTAAGCTCCAGCTCGCTGTGGCTGAACTGAAGACCGCAATGGAACTCCAGGTTGGGGCGGTGCAGGAGGACGTGAACCTCCTAAGGCAGGACGTGCGTGCTCTGGCAGAGCGCACGGAGACTTTGGAAAAAGAAATGGGCCCTACCTCGGCGGACTGCGCCGTGCAAAAGCGTGAACTCCATGCCCTGGTGCAACGTGTGGGCAATTTAGAGAGTAGGGCGAAGGAGGCGGAAGGACGCGCCCGGAGGAACAACATCCGTATCGTGGGCCTGCCGGAGGGAGCTGAGGGCCATAATCCCACGGAATTTATCGAGAACATGCTACTGCAGGAGATCACAGGAGGCACCCTGTCGCAGGGTTTTGCGGTGGAGAGAGCGCACAGGGCCTTAACTAGGAAGCCACCGCCGGGAAACCCGCCCAGGCCGGTGATCGCCAAGATCCTTAATTACCGGGACCGGGAAAGGATCCTCGAACACTTCCGCAAGGGAGGCACAATACAACGAGGAGCGGCGAACATAACTGCCTATCCCGATTATACCCTGCAGGTACAGCGCAGTCGTATGAACTTTGGATCGGTAAAGAGGAGATTGCGGGAAGCGGGGTATAAATACATGTTGCTCTATCCGGCCAAACTGAAGGTTTTCTTTAAGAGCAAGCTGCTGTTCTTTGACACTCCGGAGGATGCCATGGAGTGGCTGGATGCGCAAAACTGCCCTCAGGAGCCAGATGTTCAGACGGCTGGCGGAAAAAAGACGAGATAAGTAACGCTGTGGGCCCGGTCGGGTTACGAACATTGGGACTTGAATATAGTCATTGAATTCGCTGGAGAACATGTGCGCGTCAGTGGTTATGAAACGTGGTCCGTGAGCACGGACATGGCTGCGAGGGAGAGGAGCCTCCAAAGGCCGCTCTTTACACCCCCTTTTTTTGTGTTTAGTTTAGTCACTGTTAGTGGGGTGACACCTTGTCGGGTTCTCTACTTGGGCTTCCCAGAGAGGACCGAACACAGGGATGCCTGAGATCCAGGGATGGAGCTGGGCAGTTGTTTGGGTTAGGGGTTTGGGGTGTTTTAGTTTTTGTATGAGCCTGGGAGTGAAATCGGGATTGGGTGTCTGCATAGTGGGGAGGGATTGCCTCGGATGGGGGGAGGAAACTACTGATAGACCATGGGGGACCTTAGGATATTAACGTGGAACGTTAGAGGGCTTAACAGTTATCTGAAGCGAAATAAAGTCATGTTGTATCTTAAGAGGCAAAAGATAGACGTAGCCCTGTTACAGGAGACGCATCTAAAGCGAGAGAAACTGGAGCTGGTAGGGAGGAAGTGGAAGGGGACAGTGGTGGGATCAACGTACTCCGCCTATGCCAGAGGAGTGCTGGTGTGGGTGGCGCCACATGTCCCATTTAAGCTAATTGAGGAGGTTGTGGAGGTGGATGGGAGATTGGTTATGGTGAGGGGGCTGGTAGAGAACAAATTAGTGTGCATTGTAAACACATATGCGCCTAACCAGGACACGGCGACATACTTTAGGACGCTGTGCACCAAGCTCAGTGTCGGGATGGGGGGTACGGTGATTTGGGGCGGCGATTTCAATTGTGTATTGAATCCCAGGGAGGATAGGTCGGATGACAAGATGGCTAAGCCCAGCCCGGCGGCCAAAGTATTGCAGACGATGCTGGCGGATCTTGGCCTGGTAGATGTGTGGAGAGCGAAACACCCGGGCAGGAGGCAATACTCGCATTATTCGGCCCCGCATCAACTGCACACGAGGCTTGATTACTTCTTCGCCACGCCGGACATAGTCGCGGAGTGCGACCATATAGACTACAGGGCGAGAGTTCTCTCTGACCACTCGCCCCTGGTCATGCGATGGCAGCTTTATCCCCCACGAGCGCGTATACCAACATGGCGCCTCAGGGCGGAGGCGCTCAAGGACCCTGCCTTCAGAGAGGATATGAGGGAGGAGATAACTGCTTATTTTGAGGTGAACACAGGTAGCGTTAAGTCAGCTGGCACCTTATGGGAGGCCTTTAAGGTCGTAATGCGGGGGATCGCCATTGCGAAGTCCAAGGGATTGATGGGGGGAGTCCTAGCGGATCTGCATAGAGCTGAGACTGAGCTGGAGGAGGAGCTGGAAGGTGGTGGGATAGATACGGAGGCGGTCTCCAAATTGCAACAGAAGTGTGCGGAACATTGGGACAGGCTCTGTAATCTGAACTATAGAAAGTATATTGAGAGACTGCATGCGGGGGGAGACAAAACGGGCCGACTTCTAGCTTGGCTGTACAAGAGCGAGACCCCACGATCCCCGATCAGATTGGTAATCCATGAAAAGGGTGAGGAGGCGGACACCCAAGAAGGCGTAAACAGGGCATTCGTGGAATACTATAAGGTCTTATACGAAGATTGTGAGGGGGGCAGCCAGGAGGAGATAGACGAAGTGCTGGAAGACGTAGGCCTGCCCAGGGTCGGTGACGAGGAGCGAGAGGAGCTGGATGCCCCGATCACCCTGGAAGAGTTGAAGGAGATTGTGAGGCAGTTACCCACCAGCAAAGCCCCAGGGGCGGATGGGTTCCCCAGTGAATTTTATAAAGTATATGCAGAGGAAGTGCTCCCGCCCATGCTGGAAATGCTCAACGAAGCGTACGAGGTGGGACGGCTGCCGGAGTCACTCAGGGAGGCGATTATAATACCGCTCCCCAAGCCAAATAAACCGGGACACGATTGTGGCTCCTACAGGCCCTTGTCGATGCTGAACCAGGACAGCAAGATCCTGACAGCTGTCCTGGCTACTAGAATGCGGAGAGTGATCGGCAAGTTGATCCACCCTGACCAGACGGGCTATGTCCCAAACAGGAACATTACTCACAACCACAGACGCCTCCACAGGGTGGTCGAATGGGGACGTAGTGACGACGGCGAAATGGCGATAGTGGCATTGGACGCGGTTAAAGCGTTCGACTCTGTTCGGTGGCCGTGGCTGCTGGCGGCTCTGGGATGGTATGGGATGGGACCAGGTTACATTAGGTGGGCCGAGATGCTATACAGTGCACCACTGGCTAGGGTCCGCACAGGTGCAGTGGTGTCAGAGAGATGGCAGTTGGGCAGAGGCACTAGGCAGGGGTGTCCCTGGTCCCCAATGTTGTACATCCTGGCCCTTGAACCCTTAGCAATTTACCTCCGGCAGCAATATGACCCGGTCGGCATCGACGTAGGAGGAGAGTGTCACCTTATATCCCTGTATGCAGATGATATGCTGCTATACCTGAGATATCCAGAAGAAAATTTGCAGTATGTCTTAGAGGTGATGGGGAGGTATGCCTAGTTGTCCGGTATAGCAGTAAACCCCCAGAAATCCACTCTATTTCCGCTGGGTGGCTATGTGGGGACTCCGGTGGAGAGGTTGCCAGTGTTGCAGATCCCGTGGGCGACGAGCTCTTTCCGATACCTGGGAATAGACGTGTATCACACGACTGAGGAAGAACACAAGCACAACACTGAACTTGCCGTGGGGAAGATCGAGAAATGCATGAGGTTCTGGGAAAGATTGCCATTAGCGATGATGGGCCGGGGAGCTATGCTTAAAATGGTGGTACTGCCCAGGCTTTTGCATTATTTTAACAACATCCCTTATGATACCTAAGAAGTTTTTTGTGAGGCTACATAGTGTTTGCAGGGAATTCCTGTGGCACGGCACGCGTAACAGAGTCGCACTGTGGAAGCTGCAGAACTTCTACGAGAAGGGCGGAGTTAAACTGCCGAACCTTGAGGCCTATTATGTGGCAGCGCAGCTGCAATATGTGTCCAGGTGGCTCTCTGACGACGAGACCCCTGAACACAGGCTGTTTGGGAGGGACTGTTCCCCTTTTTATCTGCGGGAGGTGATCTGGGTGACTAATGCATGCATGAGGGAACGTCCTAGAATGCTAGCTTTGGGACGGAACATGTGGCGACGGGCCTGCCGGATGATGGGTAACCCTTTGCCGTGTGTGCCGCAGTTACCACTGGTCGCACTGGCGAAAGGAGACGGGCAGCTCAGAGCAATCATCCGGACATACTGGGAGTCAGTGGGGTTGGTCACCATGGGAGATATTTGGCAGGATGGGACCATCATGGAGTTCGAAGAACTAGAGGCGGTGTCGGGATTGCACAGGGGTCAATATGTAACATATCACAGGATAGTGCAGGAGATCCGGAGTAGGTGGCCTGAAACTACCTTGGCCGATGAACCGGACGCCACGGTGGAGATACTATACGACACATCGGAGGGCGGGCATGAGGTCTCTAGGTTGTACGAGATGTTGATGACAAAGGTTGGGAGTGATTTAGTGCACTTGAGACTGGAATGGGAAACAGAGTTGGGGGCCCCGATGGCAGATGGGTTGTGGGAGCGTGCCTTGGGGTATCATAAAAAAGAATCGAGGAATGCCAGGTTTAAGCAAATACAGCTTTATATAACGCACAGGGCATACATGACCCCCTTGAGAATATCCAAATTTCGGGACACTAGACGCCAGGCGTGCCCCAAGTGTGACGAGGAGAATTCAGACATGATACACATGTTCTGGGCGTGCCCAGTAATTGCAGGCTACTGGGGTGAAGTGGCGCAGAAGCTGGCAGGAAAGGGTATCACGCTCAAAGTGGATTCAGCCTGGGCCTGCTTACTGGGGGATATCCCAGAGCGCGTAAACTCAGACATGTTGAGAAATTGAAAGATTTGGCTTATGTGCTTGCTAAACGTAGGATTGCCATGGGATGGAAGGAGTGTCATAAGCCACGAGTGGAGGTCTGGTGGAGGGATCTCCAAAAATGGGCGGAGGCCGAGACGGCGGTGTGGCGGGATACCAGTATTGCAGGGGAGTAGGAGGAAATGTGCTCCCTCGCGGCATGGAAATTGATGATAGCCAAGCTGTTTGGAACAGGGCCGGCTCAAATTGAATCGGAGAGCGATGACGCCCCTCCGCTCGCAGCGGATACCGATGGCGGACACCATACAGGCTCATAGGGGGGAGGGATGGGGATTGCAGTGCTTTTGTTGTTAAATGTGTTTATTTATGTTCTGTTGTATTGTTGTTTGGTTTATATAAAATAAAAATATATTAAAAAAAAAAAAAAAACTACTTCTGTGGCAGATTTTGACATGGAATGGAAGGGTTTTAAAATTACGATAGTGTGTTTGCATAGTCTACATCTTGTCGGGTATGTCCGTCACTGGCAAAGCAAATAAGTTAAGTCAACTCGAAAATTGAATTAGGGTGCTGGAGATTGTTCCCATAGAGGACCTGAGCAAGGCTGGGGAACTGATGAGGCAGAGGGAGTCCCTATATGAGCAAGCCAGGAAGATGCACTAGAAGTTATATGTAAGCAATGTACATGACGAGGCGGATAAACCGTCAATACTCTTGCCTGGTTGGTCAACGGGGAAAAAAAGAAAGTGCCACAGGTGTCCTTACAGTGAAAATTGGCTATGTGATTCACGGTCAGGAAGGGATTAATGAAACATTCC
The DNA here is from genome assembly GCF_040938575.1 of Ambystoma mexicanum. Classification (NCBI taxonomy): domain Eukaryota; kingdom Metazoa; phylum Chordata; class Amphibia; order Caudata; family Ambystomatidae; genus Ambystoma; species Ambystoma mexicanum. Next base: position 1,235,270,611 of record NC_090927.1, on the reverse strand, counting down.
AGGAATACTATACTCTTAGATGCCCAGCATGCAAGGCCAGATCCAGAACAAATTCCGGAGCTACTGGTGGAAGCAGGAGATCTGCAGTTAAGTGTTGACAATGCAGAGATGCTGCATGGACCATTGAACCCGGAAGAAATCCAGTTGGTGATTGATTGATGACTTAGAAAACGGCGAAAAACACCGGCAGGGTAGGGGGCTGTGGGGTTGGCAGGAGTTGGTCTGCCAGTTGAATTTTATTTTAAAAAGATGCTGACATACTGATCCCCCAAACTAGTGGCTGAGTCATTGATCATTTTACATCTTATGGTGGACAAAAACCCAATGGAGTGCAGTTCTTACAGAATGCTGTGTATGATAAATGCAGACTATGAAATATTGGCCAAATTATTAGCTAAACGGCTATCTAAAGTAATTCCCAAACCTGTGCATGAAGATCGTGATGGCTTTATTCCTAAGCGGAATGCTATGATGAACATTGGGCGTCTTTATAATAATGGAAGGCATGAAAGAAGAACCCAATCAATGGGCAGTAGTCTTGGGTGCAAATAAGTCGTTTGTGTTGACTTGTGCTATATGATTGAATCTTTATGTCAATTTGGATTTGGGGAAACGTTTATAAATTAGATTAAGCGATTATACAAGGGCCTGCTCTCTTAAATTAAAACCAATTAGTTCATATCAGATAGGTGGCAGATAGGTAGCAGATGGGTAGGACGACCCTTGCCAGTGCTGATATTCTCATTGGTCGTAGAGCCGTTCACGTGTTTGTGGAGAAAACCTAGGGCCTGGGGATTTAAGGTGGCAGGACATGCTCATGCTATACCATTATATGCAGACCACATGTTGCTCTATGTATGGGAACCAGCTGTGTCCTTTCTGCAAGTGCTGGAACAAATGGAGGAATTTGGTATGGTTTCCGGCTTGCTAATTAACTGTGCGAAATCCTGCATGTAACCAATACCGAGGATTAATCCAGAGATGTTGGAGGGACTGCCGATTCCTTTGACAGCACACCCTTTTCGGTATTTGGGAGTTATGGTAAGTGAAGATAATGGGGAAGTATATAATCTCTGCGAGCTAATAGTCTAGATAAGTCGGTGGACTACTTCCTAACATTTCCCTTGTCATTACTAGGTACGCTTTCAATATTTAAAATGATAGTTCTACCACAAATGTTTTATGTGCTATAGAGTATGCCTATATTTTTGCCAGGCTCCATTTTCAGGAAGATTGACAGATTAGTAGGCTATACTGGGAGAACAAATTAGTCTGCGTACATTGATGCTGCCCTATAAAGATGTGGTGCCTGATTTTAGGGGTTGTTATACTGCAGCTGTGTTGCAGTATGTGGTACCGTGGAATACGAATGAGGGAAGAGAATCTCATTGTTGAATAGGAATCGGCTCAAAAGACTACTGATACAAATTAGGGGAATATGCAAAGTTTGGAAAGCAAGTAGAAAGATTGAAGGCCAGAAATACACGCACTTGCCGCAACTTAACATTTGGCCGAAGGCTGTATGTCCGATTGGACCATGATTCTTGCATGGTAATCGAGTCAGGGATGTGTCAACGTTGCATTGGGGAGATATCTATGAAGAGAATTGGTTTGTTGGGGATGAGACCTTTACTTGCAACATTGGGTTTAAGCAGAGCAGAGTTTGACATATGCTGAAGTGGCAGCAGGGAGAACTGGAATGGGTTCCCGGAAGAACTTTAAATGCACATTATGAATGTGCTAATACTGTCTTTGCGGAGGTGGGGGAGAGGGCAGGTGCATCACCACACTTTACAAAGCAGGAATACCCTGGAATCTGTGTGCATTGTTGATATATGTTTTACTCCTACGCCCCGTCCCCTATCCTCCATACTTATGGGACATCTCTCCGTCCTGTGGGACGGGACCGGAGCACTTTGTAAAAAGCATCCCATTTTTTTTTCAAAAATTTGTCCCTCCTCTCTTTCCTGCGCGGGGCCCGGCACGCGGCCGTAACCCCGCCCACCTTGGCTCCGCCCCACGCATCGCCCATCAGTCCTTTTCTCTGCACGATCGGGGCCGGACGCACTTGCATCCTCGGAAGTTTTTCTTCTGTTTTTCCCTCTCTGGCTCTCGCTAGTGTTTGTTTACTAGTTTGTCTTTTAAACTAGATTTTCCAGACTGTTCATCGTGTCACCGTCGCTTCGCGAGGGCGGATCCCCATCCTCTTTGTTTAGAGTGTTTGGGTCCGGAACACCATTGGGACTCCTGTTTTTACTGTGACTCCCTTTCGGTCCGGGCTCTTCAACGTCGGTTGGAGCGGAGGGAGGAGGTGTTCGGTCGGATTCCTCCTTCGCATTTTCAGGAGTTCATAGACGAGAAGAAACAACGCCTGGTAAGTTCTTTGATTTTCAGAGCACCCCGGCCAGTGGATACCTTCCCGGGTTCCTCTCGAGCCGGGAGGGGCGTTGATCGCTCTGTTACCGGGTTTCGCCCTGAGGTGCCTGTCGGGCCTAATAATTCTACCAGAGTTTTCTCCGAGGGTCTCCGTAAGGGGCCTGTGTTCACCGGACTACACTCCGAGGCCCCTCCTGTGGGGGCTGTGTGTAGACCCAGTTCTACTGAGTTCTGGGGTACCGGAGCTTGCTCTGAGGCCGTTCTTTCGGCTTCCCTCAAAAACAAAACCGGGGTACGCCCCGAGGTCTTGGCTGGGCTTGGATACCGAACGCATGTTCGAGGCCCGTGCCGATAAGGCTTCTACCGGGCCTAGATCAGAGGTTCCTCGTACAGAGGCTAAGGCTACCAACAGGTCTGAGGGGGCGGGCAAGGCCCTGTCAGTGACAGTGCACCATTCCCGCTCTTGTGGTGACACCAGATCTGTTGAGGGGGCAAAGAAGAAGGTGGTTTCTTTTACAGGCAGTGCCGAGGCTCTTCCTTCGACGGCTCAGTTGGCGGTTGGTATGTCGCAGAAACATTCCAGGCCTCATAGTACCGGCTCTGCCGAGGTTCCTTACGTTAAGGCTAAAATTAAGACCCCTGATCCATCGACGGGGACCCCTGCCTCACTTCCTCACGTGCCGCAGTTCCCCTCAGATGAGGACAAAATGGCGCCCGTTCCCGCCATGACCATGGCGGTCATTTTAGGTACTACCACTACAACTACGCCATCGGCCCCTGGTGTAGGGTTCGGTCCTTTGGGTGAACCTAAGGTCCCTTGTGCGCATCCTTACCGGCCAGTTTTTGATTGGAACGCCCGGATGCCTCTTCCGCACAATGTTTGGTTGCCCGCGGGGGCGGCTCCCTTGATTTATGTGGATATGTCGGCGGAGGGGCCGGTGTGGCACCCGTCCCCGTTGCGTCCCTGGTTTTGGCCACCTCATGAGAGGCCTCCTCAGGTTCCGAAACAATCTCCTGAGGACGTCTATTTCGGTAAGTTTCAAGCGCTTATGCGCACCGACCCCATGAGGGAATATTTCAAGGGGCTTTTCAAGGAGATATGTCCACCCGCGCCTCCGGCTCCAACCGTCCCATTGGTGGTTCCGCCGGCGCCTCACTTGCCGGTGGTGCCTCCCCTTGCGCTTCCGCCTGTGCCGCCATTGTCCCCAGTGGACAAGGCAGTGCCTGACTCGGCTCAGCAGGAGCCGGACCTGTCAGATGACCCTCAAGGCGATCAGGACAACGAGGACCTGCCCCGCTCTACCAGAGCTTTCCATGACCGGGTACTGGACATGATGAGCTTTTTGGATGTTCCGGTGCCGAGGCACCTGCTCCGCAGGAGGGCGTGCTTTCTGGGGCGTTCACCTTGTCTCCTTTGGAGCGTACCGGCCTTTTCTTGCAGAAGGACATTCTGGCCGAGGTCCGAAGAGTTTGGGAGTAGCCACACTTTTTGTCAATAAAAAGATTGACGCGAGGTACAGGCTACATTCCTCGCAAGAAGTGGCCTTGTCGTCTTGTCCGCCTCCCTCCTCCACAGTGGTGGCTGCAGCCACGTTGCAATCCAGACCTGCAGCTTCCTCCTCCGCTATGGCGACTCAGGTCTTGGGGAAGGAGGACAAGCTCCTGGTCTCCCTAGGGAGGAAAATCGGCCTTGCAGTTCAGGCAGGCCAATGCAGAATTGATTTTGGCGGGAGCTAACCTGCGGATGTGGAGAGTTCTGTCGGAGTTTGAGGAGCATATCCCGGTCGAGAAGCTGGAGGATTTCAGAGGGGGCCTTTTTGATGACAGGGTCTTGGCCTAGGATCTCCTGGAGGCTGTGGCTCATCACGTAGACACATCGGTTCGGGGTCTGATGTTAGGGGTTGATACCTCGCGGCAAGCATGGCTGCATGCCACGAAGTTCTCGAAGGAGGTGCAAGACAAGGTCCTGGACCTTCCATTTGATGGTAAGGAGCTTTTTCACTCTTCTACTGATGTAGAGCTCACCAAAACCAAAGACCGCACTCAGACGGCTAAATCTTTGTCTGTTCTGGTTAAACCTCCCTTCAAGACTCAAAGGCCGTTGTCGCAAGGTCGACCTTACTCTGGTTTTAGGGGCTTCCTCGTCCGCAAAAATCGCAGAGTGGTTACTCCTGCGGGGAATAAACGCCGTAGACTACAGCGTACGCGGTATTTCTCCCGCTCCTCAGCCTCATCAGGTTCAGGTGGCACTGCCACCGATAAACCTGCCAAATGAGGGTTTTCCGTGCTCGCACGAAACCCCGGTGGGAGGACGCATTGTGTCTCATTGGGAGGCATGGCAGACCATCACAGAAGACAGATGGGTCTCGTCAGTCGCTCGAGCGGGCTTCCGCTTACCTTTACCCCCTACCTCAACCCTCCTTTTCAGCTGTCGGGCTCACCCTCCCTCAAAGCCGAGGTTCAGAAACTTCTGCTCCTCAGAGCTGTGGAACCCATTCCCCTTGGGGAGCGAGGGGAGGGCTTCTACTTCCGGCTGTTTACGGTGCCCAAACCCAACCAGGCTGGCCTGTGCACCATCCTAGACCTTTCCCAGTTCAATCTTTCCCTACCCCAAGAGAAATTTCAAGATAACGCCCCGGCCAAATTCGCTCCTCTTTGCAGGCGGGCGATTGGCTCAGTGTGGTGGATCTTCAGGATGCGTACATGCATATCCTGATTTGGAACCCACACAGGAGATATCTACGTTTCTCTCCGGGAGAAGAGCACTTCCAGTTTCGGGTGCTTCCTTTTGGCCTCAGTTCGGCGCAGCGTGTCTTCACGAAGAGGATGTCGGTGATCACGGCCCATCTTAGTCTCCAGGGTATCCATGTGTATCCCTATTTGGACGACTGGCTCCTATGCAGCCCTTGCCCGTTGGCAGCAGCAGGCAACCTCCAGTCTCTCCTTCAGCTCCTGTTCCATCTTGGGCTGTTGGTGAACTGGCGGAAATCCTCCATGACGGTCTCACAGGACCTGACTTTCCTGGGTTTTCGTTGGAACACGATAGACTGCCGTGTGTATCTGACCGGGGACAGAATGGCGGATCTGTTGGCCACATGTCAGATGTTTACGCAGTCGGAGATCATGTCGGCCTGGTGGTTCCAGAGGCTTCTGGGCCTCATGGCCTCGTGTGTGCTGGCTCTTCCTCTTGCTCGTCTCAAAATGAGGTGGACCCAGATGGCTCTTCGGAGTTCCTGGCATCAGGCTGTGGACCCGGATTCCAAACGGATAATGATTCCGGATTCCATGAGTGGACCTGGACTGGTGGTCTTCTCTCAGCAACCCGTCAGTGGGTTTCGGGTTCCAGGACCCAAGCCCCATGGTGACCATCACGACCGACTCCTCCCTTTTCGGGTGGGGTGCGACGTTAGATCTTCTTCAGGTCTCGGACCTCTGGTCACCTCAGGACAAGCTCCTGCACATAAATCAATTGGCGCTTCTGGCGATTTTTCTGGCGCTCAAGGCGTTCAGACCTCTCATTGTCAACAAGCTGGTCCGCATAAGAACGGACAAAGTGGTGTCAATGTACTACATAAACAAGCAGGGGGAACGAAGTCTCCCCCTCTCCTGGATCTGGCCATTCAGATTTGGGAGTGGGCCGTGCTTCATGGGGTCTGGCTGCTTGCAGTGCACATCCCGGGCCGGTTGAATGTCACCGCGGATGCCCTCAGCCGGCGGTCAGTGGTCAGCTACGAGTGGAAGTTGAAGGCGGAGATCCTATCATGGATGTTCTCGCGTTGGGGCACACCGGAGGTGGACCTCTTCGCCACGGCGATGAACAAGAAGCTTCCTCAGTATGCCTCCAGAGGGGGGCTGGGAGCCTCCTCTCTGGGGGATGCACTCGAGATCCCATGGCACAACATGAGAGCTTACGCCTTCCCGCCTCTTCCTCTGGTTCATCGAGCAATTTGGAAGTTGAAAAGTTCTGTGAACTGTTCTCTTCTACTGATAGCTCTGTCTGGCCGGCCAGGTTTTGGTTCTCAGAACTTCAACACCTGTCGGCGTGTCCGCCGATCGGGAGTTACTGGTAACCTGATCTTCTTCTCCAAGGGGAACAGCAGATGTGGCACCCCTCCCCACAATCGCTCAACTTGGCGGCATGGTGCCTAAGTTCACGGCGCTAGAGCCTTTGGGTTTGTCTGCGGATAACATGCACATTATCCAGGCAGCCAGGAAACCCTCGACCAGATCCCAATACAAAAGTAAATGGCTCAGGTTCTGTCATTGGTGTGTGAAGAAAGAATTGGACCCGAGGGTGGCGACGATTGACACGGTGCTGTCCTTTGTCTCCTCCCTAGCAGAGTCAGGCGTTCATGTTTTGTCCTGCAGGACTTCTCTCGGCGATTTCCGCCTACCTCTCTACAGACCGGTGTTCTTCTTCGTTAACGAACCTGGTGGTGAAGAGACATTTTGCTGGTTTGACACGCATCTACCCTCCGGTTCGTACTCTGCACCCGCCCTGGGACTTAAACGTAGTCCTGATGGCGCTGTGCCATAAACCTTTCGAGCCAATGGCTACGGTTGACCTCTAGTACGTGTCCTGGAAAGTGTCCTTTCTGGTCGCCGTTACGTCAGCGAGGAGTGAGTGAGCTCCAGGCATTGTCGGTGGAGCATCCTTTCTTGGTTTTTCACTGAACCCAGCTTTCCTTCCAAAGGTAGTGACCGAATTCCATCTGAATCAGTCTATTTCCCTTCTGGTCTTTTTTCCGAAACCTGCCTCGGAGGCGGAAAGGTTTCTACACTGCCTGGATGTCCAAAGAGCTCTTAATTTATACCTGGACAGGACTGCCGAGCTTCAGAGCTCTTCCCAACTGTTTGTGACCTTCGGTAAACCTCAGGTCAGGTCGGTGTCTAAGGCATCCATTTCCAGATGGATTGCTGCCTGTATCACGGAATCTTTCACCGTCCAAATGCTGAAACCACCTAAGGGTATTCATGCGCATCAGGTGCGAGGCAAGGCAGCTGCGGTTGCTTTTCAGAAGTATGTTCCTTGGGAGTCCATCGCTAGAGCGGCTACCTGGGCCTCCCCAACTGCTTTCTGTAAGCATTACTGCCTCGATATGAGCTCTAGGGCCGACCCTCAGTTCGGCCGGGCTGTGCTGAAGAACCTGTTTCAGTAAGGGGTATTTCCATCCACCCGTAGTTCCTGTAAGGAGTGCTTGGGGAATCTCCCATAAGTATGGAGGAAAGGGGACGGGACGTAGGAGTATTACCAGGTTACTCACCGTAGTGACCACCTTACTCCTAGTCCATAGTCCCCTTTCCTCCATACGCCCGTCCGCGGTCCCCTCTAATAAGGTTCCTCTGTTATTGCTAATGGGTCTTGGACCCTGCGTTAGAAAAGGACTGATGGGCGATGCGCGGGGCGGAGCCAAGGTGGGCGGGGATTACGGCCGCGTGCCGGGCCCCGCGCAGGATCGAGAGGAGGGACACATTTTTGAAAAAACTGTGGATGCTTTTTACAAGGTGCTCCGGTCCCGTCCCACAGGACGGAGAGATGTCCCATAAGTATGGAGGAAAGGGGACTATGGACTAGGAGTAAGGTGGTCACTACGTGAGGAACCTGGTAAATTGATCATGAAGGGGTTGGAAAAAGGCCTCTATATACCTAAAGCTGAAAAGGGGGTTCCCTACCTCAAAGAAAACTAGTGAAATTGTCAGGATGTCCAAAACTAAAGAGTCTGTCACTGTTGTCTCAAAAACCTACTGTCCCTAACACTAATAACTTTAATCAACTGTGCAAGGATGATCTCTTCCCAAAGTAAAGTGTTAATTGTAGCTCCAACCAACAGAAAAGTTCCCTGTCTCTCTAGTATTCCAAACTGATGAAATAAACATTGTTCAGAAATGTAACACTCCAACGCTAGGTTTGTGCTCCTTTCCCATAGACTCCTCCTTGTTCTACTTTCCTTCCTTTTGGGCTACTGAGCCACGTATCTTCTTAGGTAATTGTCACTGGGTAATTCACAAGCATATGTATCTCAGATTTACAGTTCCTTATCCCACCAACTAGAGACACTTCCCTACCAAGTGTAGGATTCCTTCGAATTGGTCCTTTTCACTTCCAGGGTTATTGACCCACTTATTCTCACTCTCATTAGTCCTCTTCAGTTCAAGTTTCCTTGACCCTCTTATTCTCAAACTCTCATGTTGGTGTGGGTCCTAGACTCCCAATAGTCTGAATGGCTTGGTTTACTCTCTTGTCAAGCAACTGTCCTCTCATGGACTGTCTTTCTCTCACAGGGTTCCAGACCCTCTTATTCTTCATTACTTTAGGCTTTTGTCTCTTATACGGGTGCAGGTCCCAGACTCTCAATGTATTTTTGTACAGCTTGGTTTCTCCAGCATGGGGTCTGGCATGGATTCACATGCTCATGAATATTCCCCGTCGTCAGGCTGGGAATCCTCGGTAAAGAAAAAACCAGTATCAGTTTCGTTTCTGATCTGTCTTTCGTAGTAATAACCAATCACTGGTCTCTGCGTCATACTGACCACAGCCAATGACTGCCCTCTACCTAAGCACCGCCTCTGGCAGCCATCTTCAGATTTTTACCGCACGTTCATGTGTTGGGATCCTCGTGCTATTGCTCTCGAGCGTTAGTGCTATTTTTCGCGCTTTTTCACAAAAAACTTCGATTCTTTCGGTCAAAAGAGCCTCAAGCTCCACCGATCCTACATCCGATCAACGGGGACCCGTGTCGGATTCGTCTGTGCCCCTCAAGGGTGAAGATTTCGTCGAGCTACACTTCGGAGGACTCCAGAAGCTTCTCAGGCCCGGTCTCGGAGATGGCCCAGGAGAAGGGAAGCTCTACGCCCGGAAAGCTGTTCAGGGTCTGCCCTGGATGCCAGCTGCAGAACGTCTTTAAGGAGGACGAACACTCTTTCTGCCTTTACTGCCTTCATGAGGACAAGACGCACGTGGAGAAGGACTGTGCGTTTTGCGGCAACATGTCGGAACGGACCATGAAGGACCGCCATCAACGTCTCGCCAACTGGCTGGAGGGTAAGAGCCCGTCTGGCGAGAAGAAGAAGAAGAAATCCGAGCGGTCTTCTAAGACCTTTGAGGGCGCCCCGGCGACGGGGGCCCAACATAAGGCTAAGCACCGTGAGTCCGCTGGCACCGGGAGCGCCAAACGGTCGGGCTCTACGGGCGTCAGGCAGGGCGCACCCTCCCCGGCACCATCAACCACGAGCCAACGCTCTGGGTCGGGTAAGAGGAAGGCCGAGCACCCGGCGAAGCTCCTGGAGAGGCCCCGGTCGAGCTCTAAGGCAGAGGAGGAGCGTGGCAGTGCCCCCTCCCTCAAGGATAAGGCGGTGAGCGCACCTAAGGTGGTGAAGGCCTTGATCCATCCGACCAAGCCCTCTATCGAAACGGTCGCGGCGGCCCTGGCTCAGCCTGTGGAGGCTGCACCAGTGGTGGCGACCTCGGGGCCCAGAATCTCCCTGCTACCTCGGAGGGAGTCTTCTTTTGTGCCCATCGATAGGACCCCCGTGAAACCCTCCGTGGGGAAGAAGGGGGGGCAGGGCGTCGTCGTAGATTCGGCCTCAACCTCAGAAGAGGAGCTGATCGAGGTCTTAAGCCACGGCCTAGGCGTGGAAGAAGGCCAGCCCGTCGGAATGGACCCCGACGCAGGTGACGACGACGACATCGTCGAGGATACCGACGGGGCCCCTGCTCGCCCGTCGGACTCCCCTCTGCCAGCGCCGCAAGACAACTCGGCGGCCATTTTGTTGGCCATACAGTCCTTATGCTCCGAGATAAGGACGAGGCTACCGTTACCGACGGAGGAACCTCTCCCGTCGGGGGATCCAGAACCGGGACCTTCTGGTGTTCCCCCTACCAAGAAAAGAAGGATCCATCCACCACCTCCTTTTCAACCGTCGCGCCCCGTCCAGCCCTCCTCCCCGTCCACCCGAGGGGATGATACGGGGACTGACATGGCAGCGACGGGTATGGACGACAAGGCATACGACGAGGATTTTCCGTCGTCGCCTCCCGCCAGGGCTTCTCCGCCCGACGAGATCGGATCTTTCCACTCCATGATCTCCAGGGCTTCCGAGCTTTTCCAACTCTGCCCTGAGGAGAAGAAAAAGGAAGGCTTCCTTTATCAGCGGCGCGAGGCCAAGAGGAAGACGGTCCTCGCAGTGCCTCTGTTGGACGACATTTGGGATGAGGGCCTTTCCCTCCTCAAGAACCCTTCCACGACGCCAGCTAGAAGAGACCGGTACGAGAAAAAGTACCGGGTCCCGGACACGGCCCCCCTGTGCCTCCGGGCGCAGCCTACCCCGGATTCCGTCGTCTCCGCGGCAGCCAGGAAGAAAGCGGGGGGGGTGCGGCCTCCACATCGACTTCCCCGCCGGACGGCGAGGGAAGGAAATTGGATGCTATGGGACGTAGAGTCATCTCGTCGGCAGCGACGACGATTAAAGCGGCCAACGCCTTGGCTATCGTGGCTCGCTACGACAGGGAGCTCTGGTACAAGATAGCTCCCCTGCTGGATTTTCTGCCGGACGACAAGAGGGCGGAGGCCCTGGAGATCCTGCAGGAAGGTGAGGTGGCCTCGGACCACGCCATCACCGTGGCGACGGACATCGCCGACACTGGGTTCCGCCAGCTGGGCAACGGCGTTTGCCTTCGACGTCGTGGATGGCTCAAAGCTACGGACTTCCGGCAGGACGTCCAGACCAGAGTCCTGGACATGCCCTTCGACGGGAACAATCTGTTTGGGAAGACAGTGGACGATTCCCTTCAGGCCATCAAGGCGGATACTGAGACGGCCCGGGCCCTTGGAGTTCTGCAGCAACGACGGACGCCCTTTCGGAGCAGCGGAGGCAAGGGCGCCTCCAAAGGTTCTGGCGGCAGTTTCGCTTCCTACCGTCAAGCGGCCCGCTCGTCGTCGCAAGAGGCCTACAGAGGACGAGGCAAGTCTAGCGGACCCCGCCGTCGTCGCCAAGGAGGTCAAGGCGGCAAGGCCGCGTCCAAGCAGGATTGAACCGGCCGTGGGGTCGGGCCCCCACCGAAGCACCCCGGTGGGAGGCTGTGCGTCCCCCCCGTGGCCAGGAAAGAACTTCACGCCCCTCAACTTCTCCTGGAGGCGCAGAAGTTCCGGATGGTCACCCTCCAGCACGTCCTGGGTCAGCTGGAGGAAGGAGACTTCCTATCGTCGTTGGATTTGGAGGATGCCTACTTCCTCATTCCCATCCTAAAGGGGCACCGGAAATTCCTCAGGTTCGTGGTCCAAGGGCGTCATTACCAGTTCAAAGCCCTTCCCTTCGGACTACGGTCGGCACCCAGGGTATTCACCAAGTGCCTCGCACCGGTGGCGGCGCAGCTGCGCCGCGAGGGGATTCACGTCTACCCCTACCTGGACGACTGGCTCATCCGCGCCAAGACGAGGGAGCTCGCCGTGGTCCACACGGCAAGGACCGTCCAACTCCTCACGGACCTGGGATTCTCCGTGAAATACGCCAAATCCCACCTGGTGCCCGCGCAAGTCGCACTGTTTCTGGGAGCGAGGCTCGACACAGTGTCCCTTCTGGCCTCCCCGTCGGAGGAGAGGACCAGGACCATCTTGGGCAAGGTGCAACGGATGTTGGTGGCCGACGCGGCCAAAGTGAGGTCCATCAAGTCCCTCCTCGGGATGATGTCTTCCTGCATCTACCTCATTCCCATGTGCAGGCTCCGGATGCGCCCGTTGCAAGAATTCCTGGATGCGCGCTGGATCCAGACGACGGGCAGCTTCGAGGAAAGGATCAAGCTCGACGAGAGCTTCCGACGAGCGATACGGTGGTGGGGCACCCGCGCGCATCTGACGGCGGGCATGGACTTCCAGGCCCCAGCTCACCGGGAGACTGACCACGGATGCCTCCCTGGAAGGGTGGGGAGCGCACACCGAAAATCTGCACGCAAGGGGACTCTGGCTCCCGACGGAGAAGTCCCTGCATATCAACGTCCTGGAGCTCCGTGCAGTGTTTTGGGCCCTCAGGTCCTTCCTTCCGTCCCTCAAGGGCAAGGTGGTGAGGATCTTCACCGACAACACCACCACCATGTTTTACATCAGGAAACAGGGCGGAACCAGGTCCCCAGCGCTGTCCAAGGAGGCGCAGGACCTGTGGCATTGGGCCGTCGCCCAAGGGATTGTTCTGGTGCCGTTTCATCTGGCAGGGATAAAAAACACCATCGCCGACTCACTCAGCAGGGAGCTGCGCTCGTGCCACGAGTGGGAACTACGGCAGGATCTGGTGGATCGCCTCTTCCGACGGTGGGGCACACCCCAGATCGACCTGTTCGCGACGGCGACGAACACCAAGTGCCGGAGGTTCGCCAGCAGGTTTCCCCAGACGAGGAGCATGGGCGATGCTTTCTCGTTCCCCTGGGAGGGCCTGTTCCTCTACGCGTTCCCTCCTTTGCCTCTGCTAATCCGGCTCATCAACCAGCTCAAGAGGTCACGGTGCAGGATGATCCTCGTCGCACCTGCGTGGCCGAGGCAGATATGGTTCCCGGACTTGCTGGACTTGTCAGCGTCCCCGCCGATCAAGCTGCCGGCGGACGCGGATCTACTCTCCAGGGAAGGAGGCGCCATCCTCCACCACGACCCGAAGTCGCTGAACTTGCAGGCCTGGCTCCTGCAGCGCTAGTGTTTGGAGGATACGACATACCGGCCGATTGCAGAGAGGTTCTTGCAAAGGCCAGGGCGTCCTCGACTCTTAAATGCTACGGACACAAATGGAAGAGGTTCTCTGTCTGGTGCCGCGCACAGAAGATTAACCCTCTACGGATTACGGCTCCCCAAGTACTGCCGTACCTGCTGACGCTGGCCAAAGCTGGTCTGGCACACGCGTCCATCAAGATTCATCTTGCTGCGATCTCCCGATACACCAGAACCACGGGGCGGACGTCCTTGTGGTCTCATCGTCTGGTGAAAGAGTTCATGAAGGGACTGTTCAGATCGTTCCCGCCGGTGAAGGCTCCGGCCCCGGCGTGGGAGCTCAACGTGGTGCTGACCAAGCTCATGGGACCTCCGTTCGAGCCTCTGCACTCGGCCCCGTTGAAGTTTCTATCGTGGAAAACAGCTTTTCTTGTGGCCATCACCTCCGCACGACGAGTGGGAGAGATCCAGGCCCTTACCTGCAAGGCCCCGTACTTGACTTTCCACGACACGAGGGTAGTGCTCAGGACGCACCCCTCCTTCATGCCCAAGGTACCGTCGGACTTCCATCTCAACGAACCCTTGGTGTTACCTGTGTTCTTCCCGTCGCCTTCGTCGCCGGCTGAGAGGACTTTGCACTCGCTGGATGTAGCTAGAGCGCTGAAGTTCTACGTGGACCGCACGAAGGGTTTTCGGAAGACGTCACAACTCTTTGTGAACTTTGGACCTGTCAATCAGGGGAAGGCTTTCTCGAAGGCTTCCATCTCCAGATGTCTCTCCGGCTGTATCATGTGCTGTCACCGGTTGGCAAACCGACCGCTGCCTGGCCGTCCGAGAGCCCATTCCACCAGAGCGATCGCAGCTACCACGGCGTTCCTATCTGGTGTGCCCCTGCTGGACATATGCAGGGCTGCTACGTGGAGGTCGACGCACACCTTCACGAAATTCTACTGCGTCGATCGGGATTCCAGGGAGGAGTCCAGGGTCGGCCAAGCAGTGCTGCGCAACCTGTTCGCCTGAGGTGAGCCTGGTGAGGAGGTAAGATGCTTAATGTTGAGTTGATGTGATGCTTAATGTTGAGCCTTTGCCACCTCCCGTGGTTGTGCATGTGTGTACTGCTATGTATTCTTTATTCATGAGCATGTGAATCCATGCCAGACCCCATGCTGGAGAAGGAACAAGTTACTTACCTGTAACTGTTGTTCTCCAGCATGGGTCTGGCATGGATTCACATGCGAACCCTCCCGCCTACCCCTCTGCGGCTCTTCACTTGGTCATACTGCCACTTCACGTGCTTCCAAATCTGAAGATGGCTGCCAGAGGCGGTGCTTAGGTAGAGGGCAGTCATTGGCTGTGGTCAGTATGACGCAGAGACCAGTGATTGGTTATTACTACGAAAGACAGATCAGAAACGAAACTGATACTGGTTTTTTCTTTACCGAGGATTCCCAGCCTGACGACGGGGAATATTCATGAGCATGTGAATCCATGCCAGACCCATGCTGGAGAACAACAGTTACAGGTAAGTATCTTGTTCCTTATACCCCTGCCAAGCGTACTTCCTTGTTTGTTTTATAGTCAGGATCCCAGACCCTCTTAATCTCGGCTTCTTATATGGGTGTGGGTCCCAGACTCGAAAATTCATTTTATTTGCTTGGTTCACTCTCCTGCCAAACATACGACTCCTCTTTCTCTATCTTGGTTATTCTCTGGGTCCCAGACCGTCTTATACTTTGACTTCCATATCGGTGCGAGTCCCAGACTCCCAAATTCTTAGGGTCCCAGACACACTCATTCCAGCTTCTGCTTTCACCCCTTTGCTTCAACGGACCTCTAGCACCTCTTGGGTAACAAATGTACCTGTTTGTCTCTTCCGTTTCCCAGGAAGCTGTGTCCCTTCTCAAGGCACCAGTATAATTCGGGTAACCGGCATGGTCTGCAGCGGCTCTGCAGACGTCTTACTCTGTCCTTTTTTTCTCTGGGCTTTTCCAGGGCTTGGGGTGCCCAGAAGTTTGACTTGGCAGCAACCCGAGTAGTCCTTCAGTCCGGGAACATGTTCAGGTTCTCCTTCTCCTCCATTCGTGGCTTCCCTTTTCGGCTCTTGACTGCTCGCCTAGTGCACGGCTCCCGCAGTTCCTCCTGGGAGGACCGCTCCCTCTCTCTCTCAGCGTCTGAGCTGAGCTCCTTTTGAACTTTTATGCTGGATTGTTGGATCGCTTTGAGCCAATCGCATACAGTGAGAAGTTGGACTGCTCACTCTGTTTCTCTGGAGTGATCCTCGGACTCTGTGTCCTCTTCTTCACTGTACTTGTATTAGAATAATATGTAAAATACTTAGTATTCTCTAATGTTTTAATCCTGTCAAGTATATTAAGTTGACGAACTTGACAATAGAACACATTGGCTCTGTCTAGAGCGGGGGGAGGCAGATTTCGCATTGGAGAAGGGGTTTGGGTTTATTGAACCGGAGGTAATACCACATTCTCTGAGAACGGTTATCCCCAATCCTGTAAGGGGCTTCCTTCCCCATGTGATCCTCCTTTGATGCACCGACCCCCAGGAAGACTATTGTACTGTGGATGCACCGCCCTAGCCCCATGGGAAAGGTCTCCCCCACCCCGATAGGGGAGAGGGAACGACATCCACAGGTTCGTCACACCCCCTTAGAAAATGCAAAATGGCTAGAGTGTGTACGAATACCAAGGAGGTGTCAAATATGAGTTTTATATTGATACACTATAAATGTCTGCAGCTTACGTATATAATTCTGGCGCTGGTGCAAAAAATGCATGCACAATCTGACACAAAATGCCCCAATTGTACATGCAATTGTCACATTTCTGCATATGTGCAGGGAATGCCATATGGTGTATGATTTCTGGGATGGCCGTCTAGAGACAGTGGAGAATTTCACCAGTTACACGCTCAACAGATCTGTTGTAGTGTCTGTTGGAGACTAATACCGATCGGGAAAAGACGGAAACCCTGAACTTAATTGAATTACCCAGGCATAACCCTAGTGAAACGGCAGATTGCAATGTTGTGGATCAATCATCCCTTCCATCTGTTGACAGGTGGTTCAAGGACATGGTGAAATGGGTAACCGCGTAAAGGGATATAAGGGTGCTTAAAGCCGAAGTGGGGGAGGATGAGGGAGTCTGTTCCCTAGGGATGAGTTTATTGATGCCATATAGGACTCGCCTAATTTTATGCTTCCCTGAATGTAAGGGCAAGCATGTACACCAAAATCGACGTTTGTGATGTATAGTTGAAGATATGCAAATCTTGAGAAGATCTGTTATTTCGGATGGATGCATGCAGGGATTTGTCTGTCTATAGATCAATATGGGAGAGTCTACTGGAAGTAGCATTTAATATCAGTCGATGTGTACATTGATTTATAATAACTGACGTATGTTTGTGAAGGGCAGAAAATTCGATATCTGTATGATTCAGCTTGCAATGTCTAAACGTTCATAAAATAATTTGAAACAAAGAAACAACAAAAATCCTTGCATGCATGCGGTTTCCAAGATGGCCACCTAGGGAGCAGGACGCGTCGCCCCGCGCTCCCGACCTGCGTTGTGCTCCAATCCCGTCCACAGCTTTAGCAGCCCTCCCCGGCATCTGGACGGGCCGGCGGGGCTCTGTGGAAGACCTTGGTCTTCCTCGATTTCAGACGCTCTCGGGAAGGTCCGAGGCGGCCGCGGCTCGAGCTGGGGGAACCCCTGCGGCTCAGAGTCTGAGTGCTCTGTTGGAGTGCGGGCTGGACTGGGCCCTGGGGGCTGCGTTGGTCGGCACCCGCCGAGCAGTTGGTGTTCTCCCCCCTCCTCGGTTCCCGGTGTGCCATGCGAGAGGGGCTTCAGCGGGCGGCCGCCGGGGTGTTGCGAGCCCCTGGCCCCCTGGAGCTTCGCTTGTCTGGTCTGGCGTACCTTGGCTGGCCGGCGTTGGAAGGTGCGGTAGGGGCCCGCGGCCCGGGGCCTTTGGATTGGCGCCGGAGAAGTTGGAGTGGCCTCTCCCCCCCGGAGGATTGTGAGGACGTTTGGGTGGCCTGCTTCCCCCCGTAGGCGGCTGGGCAAGTGGATCATCCCTGCTCCCCTCCACAGAGGCATATCTTTGGAGGTGAGGAGGGGGGTGGGTGGTCTGAGGTGGCCCCAGATCTGAGTTCGTTGAGGAAGGCGGGCTCCCTGCATGACGGAGTCGTGGGGTCCCTGGGGGCCGGGGCAAGGAGCAACTCCCCTAGCTATGTAATACAGAGAGACTCGCCCGGCACGCATTGGAGCGGGGGTCCCCCCATCACAATTCTTGTACGCTACCAAAAAGATTCTGCTTGACCTGGCCTGCGGGGGTGCCAACTGGTTCTTGCCTGGACAGTGCACAGTTGCTTAGGGCCTTGGCCGGATTGGGGTGCGCTCGCTCCTGCCGCCCTCCGCCCGCAGCCCCGCTGACCGGGAGCTTTTGCTAAGTTCTCAAGCTGCTTCCTGGGGACGGGGGGGGCGTGGGCGCCCTTATCAGCCATGTCAAGATTAAAGAATAAAGACTGTCCACCCCAAGGGAAAACCCCCAAAAAGGCACCGGAGGGCCCCCTCACGAAAATTTTGGTCCAAGGAGGTAGACGCGGCCGAGGACCCACAGGCGGCCCAAGACTCCCCGGAGAGCGCCCCCGGGTGTTACCGCGAGGGTCAAGACAAACCAATCACCCAAGCGATGCTTTCATAGTTTATGGGAGAGTTAGTTGAGAAAATCAGGGCTGCGGGGCAGCAGCAAATGGACAAGCTGCGCAAGGGCTGAGAATCTAAGGGATCTTAAAAGAGACTTTAGTAAAGTCGAGGAGAGAGTGGACATTAATGAGGGGGCCATACAGGAACTGACGGAGGACGCCAGAAAAGCGGACAATCTGCTAGAGTCTCTGGCTGTGGCTATGCAAAACCTGGAGCTACTGCCAGAGGATCTGGAGAACAGGTCTCGAAGGGCAAACATTAGAGTGAAATCATTGCCGGAAGATGTCCAGGACCAGCAGCTAAGCCCAGTCTTGAAAGATATATTTGTTGACCTGCTAGAAGCCAATCCAGATCCTGAAATGCAGTTCGATAGAGTCCACAGGGTGGGTCTGCGATCGGCCGAGCCAGGGTCCAGACCGCGAGACGTGCTGGTGGCCTTCCATAGTTATGCAATGAAGGAGAAGGTTATGGCAAGAGCGAGAAAGGCAACTTGTATCGCCTACAATGGCCAAGAAATATCAGGACCTGGCGAGGAGCACCCTAATAAAGCGGCGGCAGATGGGTCCGTCCTGTCCTTACTTAGATCACAGCAAATCCGCTACAGATGGGCCTACCCCTTTGGTTAGACTTTCATGTGGCAAGGTTCCCATCATAAGATCACAACCTGCGACCAAGGGATGTCCTTGTTGTGCCTAGAAGGGCAGACCCTGCCTCCATTAGCGGGCCCCGATGAGCCACCGGCTACTCGAAAGCCATGGGAATGGTCTACAGCCAAGCGCAGGAGAGGTCGCAAGAGACCCACAGACTCGGGTCGCCCAAAGCCTACTGCTGATGGGGCCAGCGACCGGTTGACGGGGCAGTGTGGTCCTCCGTCAGTCACATGAGACTTTCCTTGGCGGAGCTCGGTTAACTATTAGAGCCCGGGGAGGGCATTACCGACAGCTGTTCACTAGTGGTTGATGGGTGGTTCGAATGAGTTGTGTGGGTTACGGGTTGAGGGGGGGGTGGCCGGGAGTCTTGGAATGGGGAAGGGTTTCCCTGCGTTGGAAGTTTCCGGGTTGGTTAATGGGATCGGCTCTCGTGGCAACTTCACGAGGGGGGCTGAGGGCCAGTCGTTCCCGCCTGGCGGGGGAATGGGTGGGGGAGGGGAGGTGGGTAGGGGGTTTGTGGGAGAGGTTTTAGATCCAGGGTTCAGGGTGAGGCGCCTAGGCATGGCGCCCTTGGTAGAAGCGCATGCTGCAAACTAGTGCAACACTTGAGGAGCTGCTCACAGGGTTCTTCAGAGTCAGCCTGAATCATGTGGACCATATTAATGGTTGGCTCCCAGGTTGTAAAATTCCTTTGCCTAAACGTGAATGGTCTCAATTCCCAGGTTAAGAGGAGAAGAGTCGAGAGAGGTTTCTCAAGAGAGAGCAGCCCCAGGTAGTGACCTTGCAAGAGACTCACGTGCACACCAAAGATTCTCTCAGAATTAGATTCTGGGGTTATTCCAAATTGATACAGGCCACACAAGCCTCCAAGAAAGGGGGGGGGGGCGTCTTAATTGCAGTACGAGACGGATCAGGTCTTTCCATTAGAGACATGCAGAAGGATAGTCAGGGACAGTATCTGGCCGTGTTAGTGGAGGGCTTGGGCGAGATCTTCACGGTAGCAACTCTATATGCCCCTAATCAGGCCCAGGATGCCTTTCTACAAAAATCCCTCACGAGACTGGGGAATTTTGCTGTGGGTAACATTGCCCTTATGGGGGACTTTAACTTGGCATGGGACCCCGCCATAGATAGCTCTACATCGTGGGGGAGTCAGGATGGCCCATCAGGGGATCTGGTAAGGAAATTGCGGGATTTGGCCCTGGTGGACACTTGGCGGAAACTTTACAGACATACTAAGGGGTTCCCCCTTCTACTCACATGCACACAGGACGCATTCCCGGACAGATTATGCCTGGATCTCGAAACCACTGTTAGGAAGGGCGACCGAATTGGAGATTAGAGCAATCACGTTGGGAGATCACGCCCCGCTCACTCTGATAATGGCAGTGCCCAAGGGTCCCCCGTCCGTCTGGAAATGGAGGTACCCAGCCCCGTTGTTTAGGGATCTGGTCTTGGTTAGGGAGATAGAGAAGGAACTTAGGGATTACTCTAATAATAACAAGTGGGAAGACACTACCCCTCAGAATTGGTGGGACGCCCTGAAGGCCACAATTAGGGGAAGGATCATTGCAATTAAAGCTAGAAGGGAACGGGAACTGAGGTTGGAGGAATTATGGTTGGAAGAAAGGTTAAAGGAGATTATGGCTCGCATGGGCACAAGGATGTCGGCGGCCACCAAAAAGGAATACAGGGCTGTGCGAGGTCAGTTAAACCTCATACAAACAAGAGCGGCAGAACGTAGCCTCCTCCGTCAGCGACAAAGATACGTCAAAGGCAACAAAGCTGACTGTTTGCTGGCCAGAAGGTTGCATAAGGAAGCAGGTGACAAGACAATAATAAAAATAAAGGGTGAGGGTGGAGTTTTGCTTACGTCGAATTCTGACATTGAAGCTCAATTTACTAAATTCTACACTGCCCTCTATAGTTCAAACTTCCCCGATTGCTCAGATCAGGATGCTTATTTGCGGGATGTTGATGTCCGACGGTTATCGCGGGACGATAGGGACGCGTTGGAAGTCGAGATCTCGGCGGATGAGGTGAGGAGAGTTATTAATAACCTTCCACCCGGCAAAGCCCCGGGTCCTGATGGGTTTGTCGTTGAATTTTACAAGACCCATAGGGAATTCCTGATTCCAATTCTTACTAGACTGTTTAATTGCATGGGGTCAACGGGCTTTCTCCCCAATTCTATGAATGAGGCCAAGGTAATCTTGATACAGAAACGGGGCAAAGATCCGACAGACTGCGCGTCATACCGTCCTATTGCTTTAATTAACGTGGATGCCAAGATTCTAGCTAACCGCCTTGAAGCCATCCTCCCCAAGTTAATTCACCGCGACCAGTCGGGGTTTATAAAGGGCAGACAAACCTCAGATAATGTGAGACGGTTGGCACATTTGGTTGAAAAGTCTCAAAAAAAGAACATCCCGGCCCTTCTTTTAGCGATCGACGCCGAGAAGGCTTTTGATCGGGTTGGGTGGGGCTTCCTGTTTGCGGTATTGGGTCGAATGGGGTTTGGCCCAGGTTTTATTACTCGGGTAAGAGCGAACTACCGGAACCAGGTCATACGTCTGGCAATTAACGGCCAAGTCTCCGCTCCGATACCGGTGGGAAGAGGCACCAAGCAGGGATGTCCGATGTCGCTGCTCCTTTATGCCCTCCAGCTCGAACCGTTCTTGGAGACGGTCCAAGGGGCTGATGATGTAAAGGGAATCCCATTTGGGGTGGAGGTCCACAAGATTGCGGCCTTTGTTGATGACATGATCTCATTGACTCATCCGACCATCTCCCTGCAGGCGGTGGGAAGAGCGCTTAACAGATTTGGGCAGGTAGCGGGCCTAAAAATTAATATCCATAAGTCTGAGGCCCTTCACCTTACTTTGTCTTCGTCCGCCATTCAGGACCTCAGAAAGGTTTACGATTATAGGTGGATGGACTCTTCACTGAGGTACCTTGGGATCCAGCTGACCAAAGCTGTGGAGCACTTATATACAGCAAACTATCCTCCGCTTCTTCAGAAGGTGAAATCCAAGCTGGTCGACTGGGGCACCCCTGGAGTTTTTGTTTGGGTAGAGTTAATACTTTAAAGATGGCAATTCTTCCACTGCTCCTTTATCACTTTGCGGCCCTACCGGTCCGTGTCCCTACTTCTTTTTTCAGAGCTCTGCAGAAAATAACTAATAGGTTCGTATGGAACCGAAAGCGTCCAAGGGTAGCAGCTTCCACGATGAAGGCATTGCCGGAAAGAGGTGGATTAGGGGAACCTGACTTCCGTGTGTACTATATGGCAGCACAATTGAGGGTCATTAGGGACTGGCAAAGGGATGTCAGAGGCAAGGTGTGGAGGTTGATGGGCAGGGCAGTGGTGGGGAGGGACCTGGAGGGGGTCCTGTGGGTCCCAAAGCAAGACAGGCGGACCAGAATGTTCTGTAGTATAATAACGTCAACAATGGGGGAGGCCTGGGATCAGGCCGTCGTGAGAGCTCGGAATCACCTCCTTCCCATCCCTGTTCTCTCCCCAGCGGCCACATATGACCCGAGCTTCGACCCATGGTTTTCGGGTGGTTGCAGGATGCTGCGAGATATGCTAAAGGGGGGTGAGGTGAAGCAGTTCGAGCAGTGTAAGAGGGACTTTGGAGTGGGGGAAAAGCAGAGATTCTCGTACCTCCAGATCAGGCACTGGCTTTCCCATCCATCAGTAAAGCAGGCGGGTTCTCGCTCTCTTACCCACTTTAAAAAAAGTCTAGATACTGAGTCGGGTGATGGGGGGGGGGGATTGATCTCCTCCATTTACAGACTAATAAAACGCGAGGAACCCATGCACTCCAAGAACTGTATGAATAAATGGTCGCAAGATCTTGGATCAGGCATAGAGGAACAGGAATGGCTTAGGCTGTGGTCCCAAATCCCAAAACTTGCAAAGTCTATTCAAATCCGCGAGATCTGTGAAGCTCCTACTGAGATGGCACTGCACCCCCCTTAGGCTACATAAAATGTTCCCCACGGTTTCAGAGAAATGCTGGAGGGAATGCGGTGCTGCGGGCTCATGGCCACACATATGGTGGGAGTGCCCAAAACTTGATGCATTCTGTTCGCAGGTTCAGCGGGCTACTGCCCAGGTGTTGGGGCTTCAGCGGTCTGATGACAGGGGTAGGGACTTGTTGGGCCTGAATGCGGTCTTCACTATTCTGCCCTCTAAAGCCGATCGTAAATTATATGTGATAATGATGCTGTCTGCTGCATTGGTTTTAGCTAGAAAGTGGAATTCGAAGGTCCCTCCACAGGAGCACGACTGGGACGCCAAGCTCTGGACATTGGTCGCTATGGAATGGTTAACCTTCTCGATCCAGGGATGTCGTATGCGCTTTTATACAGACTGGGCCAGTCTTCTGTCATTCCTAAGGGAGGGTGCATGGTGCCCCAAGGCGATGGAACTACTGGGCATAATCCGCCCTCAGGACGAATCTGACCTGTGAATTTACCTTGACTGTTGTTCATGCCGTCATCTCATTTGTTGATTTCGAGCTATCTCCGAGCCTGTGGGATCTGGGAAGGTGGGTCGGTGGGGGGAGTTGGGGTGTGGGTTTAGGGGACAGGTTGTTGTTTTCTTGTTACTCTTGTTTCTATGAAAATCTGATAATAAAAATGTATTGGAAAAAAAAAAATCCTTGCATGCATATCAAAAGTTTGTTTTATACACATGCTTCCCTCAATCCTGCACTTATCCCCTTTTCTCCCCTTTCTATTGTATCTTAGGACTTCTATTTCAGACTTGAATAAGTGCAGGATTGAGCGAAGCACAAATCCTAACATACTATAGAAAGGGGAGAAAAGAGGATGGCCATAAACAACCTTTGTATACCTATTTTCCGGAAATAATGGTTGCCATTACTTGATCAAAAATGGTATGCCCAAAATGTCAGCCGGTTAAAGAACATTCTTGAATAGCCCTTTTATCCTTTCATGTTAATGTGAGTATCAGAATCTAAGATGGCCGCACCTTACAATGAAAACAAAAAGAAAGTCCTACGGCTTTGTGTGGTAGCTCAGGCAAGAGGTCATGTTTTATAAAGCTTTTTATTATCAAAGGAAAGAAAGCATATCTTTCCCTAAGTGTAAGAGGTTTTTGCCCTAGTATACAAAAGAAAATAATCCAGGTGCTTGTCAAGATATCTTTACAATGAAAATCACTCTGACCCTACAACTAAAAAATAACTTTCCCCAGCACCTGTCTGCATAGGGACTTTGTCTCAGTCCTGTAAGCTCTTGGCCAATTTCTGACTACCGGAAAAGTCTCTCGTGTCTTTACGATTGTATGGTTCAAAGTTCCATATGAAAAAAAGTCTCATTACTCAGATTTCTCCTAAGCCACGTGCTAGGTTGTACAGTTCCCAATTCAGAAGTATATTCTTTTTCCCTTCTCAGGATTTGTTCTTTGGTACTTCACCGTAGACTTTTGTGACTGTCCACCCCACTTGAGGAATAATATTTCCCATCTCCTCCCGTGTGGTGGTGTCCCTTACCCTCTCCTGGGTTCCTTGTGTTACCAACCCTACTGGGGGTATTTTCTCTTCTTTCTCCCCGGTGTGGAAATCATTTTCCCTAGTGTAGAGATCTCTCTCACGCCGGCTTAGGGCGCTCTCTCTCGTGCCTGTGCTGTGCAAAATATTCAATGACATCTTGTCACAGTGGGAGGTTGCCTATTATTGGCACAAGGCAGTGATTGTCGCTATATATAAGAAAGGCGGAAGGGACAGCCCGTCGATCGCCCTCTTAGATGGCTCATGAAAGCTGTTTGGTAAGGTCATGCTAAACCACCTGTTAGCCAGGGTGGATAGTAATATCGTTAACGTACTCCAGGCGGGTTTCAAGGGGCTTAGAGGTACGCTGGACCAATGTTTCATCCTGTTTTTGATAATCCAAAAGTATACTGCCCTGTGGAAAATGAAAGAATATGTGCTGTTTTGGACCTAAAGACAGCATTCGATTCAGTTTCCAGGGCAAAACTGTGGCAGATTCTTTTGGCAGGCAAGTCCCCTGTACCTGATCTCCATAATATCTAAGCTTTACTCAGACACCAAGGCCTCTATTCGCTATGGACTTGGTGGGGGAATTAACGAGCACCTTCGATGTTGATCGGGGTGTCACACGGCTGTGTCCTGGCCCCACTTTTATTTAACATCTACATCTAGGAAATTATAGATGCACTGGTAAGTGGGGCCCAGCTTTATTCTATGCAGACGATGCGGCTTGGATTGCTACCACACCGCTCGGTCTGCAGAAATCCTTGGCCATATTTTTGGTTAAGTGCAAGGATTTACAATTGGAACTAAGCATCGGTAAGACTAAACTGATGGTGCTCAGACCCCAATTTTCAAAGCATGTGCCACTCAGGATGAAGGTGGAGGTAGGAGGGGGGTTCGCAATAGAATGGGTTGAGCATTTCGGCTACCTGTGAGTTGGATTCAAGGAGTGTCCGGAATGGGTGACGGAGGTAGACAAAGCTGCCCTGACTTCGGAATTGTACAGCAGAGCTGTTTTATCTTTTTCAAGTGACACAGGAGCAATGTCATGTCGCTGGCCTTGAATTTATACAACATGCAAGTATTGCCGGCAGTACTGTATGGAGCCGAGCTCTGGGGCTACTCAAATGTTGGGAAATTGGTCACAGGAGAGAACAAATTTCTGAAGAAATTGTTAATCCCTTTGGGTGCTCCCACAGCACTCGTCCACCATGAATACAGCACCACCCCAGTCAGTGCAGAAGCTATGTGTAACCCTGTCATCTTCTCGGCCAGAATATGGACTCAACCAGGTCTGGGCCAGTTTAGGGATGTGATTTCACATCTTCTGTCCCTCAATATTGGGTGGGAGGGGGTAGTCCAAAAAGACTGGTCCATGATGAGAACATGCTCCACAAACTAAATACAGCTGAGTTTTGGCGTGACCCACAGTCTATCTCCCTGTCGAACATCGATGCCTAAAAGGGTCATCCAGGTTATGGGCTCTTGATTGGCTCATGATTGATGCTTCCAAGTTGAAGTTGAGCTCTGAGTACTTTGCTCACGAGTCAACAACAGGGTTTAAAGCATACCTAGATATCATTTTTCTGGCTTACGAAAAATCACTGTATGCCTGTTTAAGGTTGGGTATTCTTCCAGTTGCAGCCTTTACACATTCTAGGAGTGGTTATGAATCTAAGTTATGGCTTTGTGTGGTGCTGCAAATAACTGTTACATTTTCTTCTAATTTGTCCCTCGACTACTCGGTTGAGGCGTTTGTACTTGAGGCCTTTATTACAGGATGCTGCCGCACGCAACTTAGGATCTGCTCTCTTTTTTGCTGCAGTCCTCTGACCTACCTGTAGTATTTGGCACTGCTTGTTACATTCATAGAGCTTTGTTGCAGAGGAAAAGGGAACTCAAATAATTTGCATGTGTATGTTATAATTGTTGTTAGCAAGTGCATTGGAATTTACTGAATGTTGGGCCCTCTGTTGCTGCTCAGTTTGTTACTTTTATCTTTTTATTTAGTTGCTGATTCTTTTTAATGGTTTTAGAATGTACAAAATCTTTTTAGATATCTAATGTATTTTTGTATGTTTGTTCTGCCTTTTTGCTTTGTACCTGAAGACACAATGCCGAATAAAGGAATTATGACGTGACCCGATAGATCAGAGATATCACAAATTCTCTTTTAGATTATCTTGTGATGTTTGAACACCTTCATTGCATGGGACGATCATCTCCTTTTCTACTGTGGGCCTAAATACATTCATTCTTGGTCATCGAGGGATAGATCTTCTTTGTTCTGGTTGACAAGATTTCTTCTTTGCAGTTCAAAGATTTCTATTCAATATCGACAATTTCTTTTTCACTCTTACTTCCTGCTGTTCTGAGAGTTCCATCTTCAAAAATGTCCATCCTTGTTGAGTACATGCAGCTGATTTTGCTTTTCAACTTGGAGGCCAATGGTGTGGCCAGTTGTATCCAATACCATGCTGAGTTAGCTTTTCAGTCATTGACTGCAATCCATGCAATTTTTTGTAAAGTTGTGTTCGAGAAGTCCTGGTAGAGCAATATTCTTGTTCGATGGGAATCGAACAGTCCTCTTTCTCTTGCAGTGCGAGGAAGCTTTTCTTTGAAATAGAAAATATGGGCATCATTACGAGGTCGGCGTTAACCCATCCCCCCCCCCCCACACCGGTCGCACCAGCGGGTTGCCGATGCTCCCGTAACACTGGATGCGCTGCCTAGCTTCCTGGTGCCTCCAGCACATTAGAAGTCCCAGCGGAGTGGGACTCCATGGGAATGTGGACTCTGAAGCACCAACGCTGACGGTGCCAGCCCTTCCATGACAACTCTGTGCAGTGCCGCTGCGCACAGCAGAGTCAGACTTGCCTTGCCAGCGACCCCGGCAGGTAGACCCTTAGTGTGGCGGTCTGGAAACAAGGGTGCCGGTGAGCTTATTTCCAGAACGCCACACTTGTAATGAGGCCTAATGTGTCTTCATATATCTCTCAGCATGTCTCCCTTCTGTTTAGCCACGTTTGGTCCCACCATGTAGGCCCTGTAAATTCCCATAGAGCTAGTCGATTCTCCCAGTTGCAGCATTATGAAAGATCTTTAAAGAGATTTTCTAAACTGGGTGTTTTGTTATCTGCCCTTTGGGGGGGGCATGTTAATAAAGATTATAACCCTCTGATAAGTTAATTGTAGCACACCAAAGGGGAGCATCCAGTGGATTTTAATCAACCAGTTCCATTCAGCTTTTATGGTGGTCTCTTGCTTTTATGAGGGAACCTTTGCCCAGAGCCAGCATGATCTGTGCACATATCCATGTGTATTTAGATAATTGCTTTATTGTTTCATTGGCAGTTTGTTCAATGAAATATAAAGTTGCTCTATGGGACAGGAGTTTGCTGCTTTCTAAATTGGCCAGCAATACGCATCCGAAGGATTTCGATTTCCGAGCCTTTTGAATATGTAATGAAAAGTAAAAACAAAAGGGTTAGAGATTTTATGTTTTGTTTGCGACTGGATCAACTTCAAACAAACGCTATTATGGGGGCTTGGCAGAGCATACCCTATGAACAAAAGGCTATGTTGCCTCGGCAAGATAGAAGCAGAGCCCATACGTCATGTTCTAACCAATTACCCCAAGTTGCTGACTAATTATGTAAAGCTTTGTTTATAGATTGCCAAATGTTGGCTCCGATCAATTTTGGAGTTTAATACACTCTAGGACTTCTTTAGTTGTATCTGCAGTGGCATTGCATATTTGGAAAGAATAGTTTATTCAAGAATGTAGTATTTTTGAAAGCATATATAGGGCTCAAATGACACATTGTGTCGTGCTGTATTTTTGTTGTTTTTTTGGTGTTTTAGTGTCATGTATTTTATTCTGTGGAATGAACTGAACTACTTGTGTATTGCAGAGACATTTTCAATTCGACTTGTTCCAGGAAATCGTTCTCTGTCACTGCTTTTCTTCGGTAGTTATTGGCTGCCTTGTTTACATTTCTACATCTGTGTATTCAGGTTCGGAAATTAGCCCATGAAGCACTGTTATTGCAGCTTTGGAATGTGCTATGTAGATGAACAATGCACAGGTGAAGACTGCTCACAAAGGAGACCTGTGGAAAAAGTGCAGATAAAACGGGTACCAGCAAAAAAAAAAGTCAAAAACTTGTCTTTGCAAAACTGGTTAATAAATGTTGTGACAATGGTAATCAAACGATTGTTAAATTAACAGGTTGAGAGGGATATGTAGAGAAAATGCTTAACACACCACAATGTCAGAATATTAAAGGAAAGAAACCTCATTCGATTGCAGATGTAGAAAAATGTATTTGTAAGGAGATATTAAGAAAAATTCTACGGAAGGGAAACTTTTTCATTGGTTACATAATACTGTAAACCACTAACTCTGATGTATCGGATGTTCGAGTAAGTTGTACCTTCACCAAGATGTAGAAAGTGATTTGGTAAAGCGAAAAATGTGTTTAAAGGTAAAAAGAAAAACACGAGTGGATAATAAACCGAATATGATATGTATTGCAAGCGAAAGTGTCTTCTGCATTTCCATGGAACTTGATTGTTTAAGTGTGTTGATACTACGTTTTGCTCCGGCGGCCACAGAACTTCCTGCAGTGACTTTTTCTCCAGTTGGAGGCATTCGAATTTAAAGCAACCACGTCAGACTTTACAGCCGAACACTCTATAAAAGCACACTTACAATACATCTCTATGAGGTGAGGAGCAGATGTTATGACAATTCGTGGAGAAAAAGTACAAGGGTAACCATTAGTTTAAGGACGCTTGTACTGGGACCAGTTTATACAGACTTTGCACTTCAGTTTTTGTTCCCTCCCCATAACCCTGTTGTGCAAATTAGCCATAGAAGAGAGCACTGAACAAAAAATTCCCCAACTTGGAGTCTTGATGGAACATTGACATGATTACTACCTGGGAATGGTTTAGTGACGAAAGTTCCTATAACATTTTACAGCAATTTATTTTTGGGCACTTCTAGGTAAGGAGGCACAGTCTATTCCTTGAACATACATATGGACATGTTCCGTCCTACTTGAGGAGAATTACCCCCCCCCGCACCCTCTTGCGCACGCCCCGCCCCAGTCCTGTGAGTCCTGCAGTCACAGAAACTGTTTACGATTCAATGGCCGTACACTTGCTTGCCACCACTAGAGTTAAAGGAATTTTGTTTATGGGATTTAAATGTTTTCCCTTTGTGTTTGATTAATCCTTACACAAAGCCAGACAGGCCAGTCATAAAGCTAAAATAAGAGACCCGAAGTATACCAATAATACCATTGATATATAGGTGAGTTGCCCCCCACTTTGGCAAATAGAATATAGTCTCAGTTGGGTGGGATATAGTCTACACCAGGGATTTCCAACTCCGGCCTCAAGGGCTGGAATCCTGACTGTTTTCAGGATATCCATCATTAATAGTCATGAGAGATGTGCATACTATGATTCTAAATGTATGCACATTTTTCTCGTGAATATTGAGGTATATCCTGAAAACCCGGCAGAATTCCGTGCCTCGAGGCCTGCAGTTCGACAACCCTGGTCTACACAGTGACAGTTGGTATAAAGTTATTGCTCTCCTTTTAAATGGCGTCTCTTCAGCAAGAATTATATGGTCATTGCAAAAGATAGGCAGGAATAATTGGAAATTCCCACAAGCTGCTCCCAGTTTTGGTCTCCATATGAAAAGAATAGTTAAGGGGGGGGCAGCTACTTTTCAAGATTAGGTCCCATGGCCTCCGCTTTGCCTAACTTTGTGGTGGGTCAGAAGGACAGAGGTTGGGATCTTCCACTGAAGGATTTATTTAACAAAAGGAAAGGCTAGAAACTACAAACTGTCCCCATGCTACTGGTTTTACCTACCTAACACAAACTAACTAGGGTGCTAAACTAAACTATTCTGTCCCTACCGCTACCAAATCAATGTAAGTGCAGGAGAATAACGCGCTTCTACCATGTGCTGCTCTTCAGCACAGTCACTTTAGTAGCTTAATCATAGGTAATTCTTGGCTGCTACTTGACCAGTTCATACATTTCAAAAATAGGGCTTTTCAATTTCTCTCTTGTAGCCTTGACACCTTGCTTTCCCCTTTTTGAGGTTATTCTTCTCTGGCTCTTTACTTAACTCAGTTGGTGTTTCTCCTATAGACAATGTACACTTTTTCTCCTGGCTGGGCCTTTTGTAAAGGATTATCAAATGAACCCTTGCTTCTCTCTTCTGCTATACAGTTACCGGGCCTAACATGAAGGTTCCAATAATGATTCTCACTCCTATATACTGCTTTGTCCTTACTGGGACGAGTATGAATGTTCCAGTAATTATTCTCCTCTGTTTCAGGCAGACCGGCTGTGGGGAGTTGGTGGAGGGACCTCCTAAAGTGGGCTGACGCAGAGGCTGTGGTATGGCAGGAAGTGAGGGGCAGGAACCCGGAACAGGAGGAGGGGGTTTGGTGGTGTGGATGCAATTGATAGCTGATCTGGTGACCTCAGAACAGGGGGCACGAGATTCGCAGTAGACTTAGTCGGACCAAAATGGAAAGGCGAGAGTGGGTAACTTGGCAGGAGGCTTCTGAAGATTAAGTGCACAGTAGGCTGGGATGGGGGGGGCTAAAGGGGGATAAAATCAGTTAGAAAATGGAAATGATTAATGCTGATGTTGATCCACAGTTGTAAAGTGGAATGTTTGCATGTATAAAACCAATAAAAAAATTGTTTAAAAATAAAAGTGTACGAAGGTACCAGTAATGATGATCTTGGTTCTATACCTTTCTCTTTGTTATACGTTGCTCCATACGAGTTCCACTCTCCTTCAAGTGATGTGCTTCACTGGGACGAGTATGTTTACTGTGCTCTTTATGTTCATTATACCTCCTGGGTCTCACGCCTTGCCTGTTACCTCTCTCACTTGGTGTTGGCATCACCGGGCCTGCGATCAGGACGGGATGTTTGCTTCTATCCTTTCGTCAGGTTGGCTTCTGGCCCCTCGAGTTCTGCCTTGCTTCCTCTGCAACCATTCCATGGTGTGAACAGGTTTGTGGTCTGTGCGTCATTGTCTGGCTTGACAGTCCACCGATCTCGGTCACGCCACCATTTACAACTTGGTAAGCAGGTTAAGGTTTCCTTCCCTCAGCTCTTCCTACTTCAGACTTTGCTCTTGCCATCTTCAGTTGCCAGTTTGCTTCCACGCTTGCAGGCTGTGCGTCCTGGTCTGATTCAGAGGTGAATCGAATCTCCTGGGTTTATCTCCCAGTCAGGACTCCTCCTCCATTTATGACGCTAAGCTGGGCCTTCACCAGCAGAGAGTCCAGTACTCTACATTACTCAGACCTTCTTCTTCTCAGTATTGAACTCATTTTCTTTCTCACATTGTTTTAAGGTTTCTGCACCACAGTAATATACATTAATTGATTCTTCATGTCTTCTTTGGATAGAACTCAAATTGAAACTTTCACACAAACTAGTGCGCCAGTTGGTATACAAAACTGCTCAAAAGCATGGTTGATGGATTCCAAGATGGCCGACGGCACTGAGTAGCTGTGCCGCCAGCGCTCCCTGGACCTGTCTGTTTGGAAGGTGCCCACTACCCCTTTACGGACTTGTTTCTGCATCGCTTGGACCCCTTTGGACCTAGAGGAAGTGGGAGAGCGTTGGCGGAGTGCTCGGTCCCGGTGGTGCAGCAGCGAGCGAGAGAGTAATGCCGCGACCGGCGAGCCGAGGAGGAGCTGCAGAGGCGGCCGCCGCGGGCCCGCTCACGTTTGGCGGGTGGGGTGCTGTGAGGCCGGCCGGAGCCTCCGGGGGGCGGCGCCGAGGACTTGCCCCGCAGTGAGCACTATCGCGGCGCCGAGGACTTGCCCCTGCTGTGAGCACTATAGCAGGGACCAATCTGAGGAGGAGCGACGCCGGCTCTGCGCGGCTCGGGCCTGCCTTCCTCACTGGAGGATCCCCGAGCGGGCGGCTGCGGGGCCCGGCGCCCCCTGGAGGGTGCGATTTGTGACCCGGGAGAGGATGAACCCAGAGGTGGGTCCGGCGGGGTGGATTCTTCGTCCGGGAGCTGTGTAGCGGGACGGAGGAAGATTGCCTGAAGGTGAGAGCCCGGGGGCGGCGGTGAGAGGAGGCGCACTTACCCGGCTCCCCCTGGAAGGAGCGGCCAGGGAGTGGTGGCAGCCGGGGGCAGACGAGGTCAGCGGGGAGCGAGCCCGGTGGTGCAAAACTGTGTGAAGGTGAGAGCCCGGGGCCGGCGGGGAGAGGAGGCTCACTCTTGGGACGTTGATTGAGCCCCGTATGGTCCAGGAGGAGAAGACTGAAATTGGTTGCCCTGCCGGCTAGGCCCCGCGGGGGTGCCTGAGACTCGCTTCCTCCTGCCCTTTGGAGGCGGGGGGGGCGGAGGGCCTGGCCTCCCCTGGGACTGGAGGGCTTCAGGGGGGCCTGCGAGGGACCATTGGGAGCAAGTTCAGCACGGCGAGGATTCCTCCCCTCTAACGAGCGACGCGGAGCCTGGGAGGCCTGGGAGGAGGCAGGGGGTCAGAATTTCGCTGGTCCCCTAGGAATCGGGGAGCGGATTTTGACTACGCGGGCGGCCTTGGGGGCCGGCATTCTATTTGTGGAGACTGTCCTAGGAAGAGGTCAGTGAGGTTTGGCTGGACCGGAGCCGCCCACCTGGAGGAGAAGTGACTGGCATGACCACGAAACTCAAGGGTAGAAAGGGAAAGCACCCACAGAACCCTGGAGATAACACGGGTACCCTTCAAGCCATGTGGTCAGCACAAAATCCGAAGGAGGGGTCTGAGGCCTCAGGAGGCACGCCAAGAGAAGAACCCGTGCCAAGGCGAGCGGAGGACTTGGCAAATATGCCCAGACAGTTCATCGGAGAACTGCACTCCTTGCAAGCGAATCTAGCTAAGACTTTTCAAGAGCAGTTTCAGTTAATGCGCACAGACCTGAGCCGTAGGGGAGTTAAAGCAGGAGATGCGACAACTGGGGGAGAGGACCGACATCCTGGAAAAAGGTCTCCAAGAAGTGGGTAAAGACAATGCAGCAAATAGTGAAGCCATAGAGAGGTTGGATGTCGCCACCAGAAATCTCGAACTCCAAGTGGAGGACCTGGAAAACAGGTCTCGTAGAGTCAACATAAGGGTCAAAATGCTGCCTGAATATGTGCCTGATAAGACCTTGAAAGCGGTGCTCCAGGGTATCTTCGCAGACATTTTGGAAACGGGTAGCCCAGAAAGGGTGGATCTGGACCGGGTTCACAGAACTGGTCGTCTGGCGAAGGGCCAGGCGGCGAGGCCAAGGGATGTGCTGGCTGCATTCACTCGATATGCTCAGAAGGAAGCGGTTCTCAGAGCGGTGAGATTACAAGAGCCAATTATGTTCGACGGCCAGCGGATCGCCCTCTTTCAAGACCTGGCGAGCAGCACACTCCTAAAGAGGCGACTAATGGGCCCGGTGGTGAAAGTTCTGAATGAGAGAGCGATTAGGTACAGGTGGACCTTCCCCTTTGGCTTGCTCTTTGTCTGGGAGGGTTCCCAGAGACGAATCACATCCCTCCAAGAAGGGGCTGCTCTTCTTCACATCGAGCTGGAGGAATCCCCCCCCCCCCCCCCCCCCCCCATGGTGTGGGACCCCCGGGCAGTCGTTCTGGGTCAAGGCCCTGGAACTGGACGACGGTTCGGGAAAGGAGGAAAAGGGGTCCCAGAGGAAATAGTCGGCAGAGGGAGGGAATACCTGGTGACACAAGAAGCCGCTCCCCCGGGCAACCTTGATTAGGCACAGGCTGATAGGGGTGGTGGGCCTCTATAGGGTGTCTTAGGGGGGGCAACCATGTTGGGAGTAAAAAGGGCGAAGATGCCCGACTTTGGTGGGAGGAGGGGGTGGGTAGGTATTAGCCTTCAGGGGGGATGGGGTAGGGTGAGGGGGAATCGGGGGGGTGGCAACGAGCAAAAGCTTTAAGGGAGTGGGCAAAAAGGTATCCCCATTCGATGGCGATTCTCCTTTATTGGGGGTTCCCTTAAGTGGCTAACACATAATGTGAGGGGCCTAAATACCCCCCTGAAAAGGAAAAAGTTGGAGCACTTCACGCAAAAGGAGAAGCCGGATATTATGGGGCTCCAGGAGACTCACTTGCTCCATAGGGATCAGGGCAGGTTGAAACTGCGTGGTTTTGACCAAATACTGCACGCCTCGGGCCACTGCAAGGCTAGGGGGGTAGCCCTGGCAATTAGGAACACGGTAGATTTCAAGCTTGACTGGGTCCTTGGGG
Source organism: Ambystoma mexicanum (assembly GCF_040938575.1). Lineage (NCBI taxonomy): Eukaryota > Metazoa > Chordata > Amphibia > Caudata > Ambystomatidae > Ambystoma > Ambystoma mexicanum. The sequence continues at coordinate 1,235,236,363 of NC_090927.1, read as the reverse complement.
ATAAGGAAGGGAGGTATATTGTAGCAAAAGGGAAGTGCCAAGGGGTCCCTTTTACGATAGCGGTAGTGTATGCTCCCAACACGGGCCAGGAATCCTTTCTGCAGCGGGTTTTGAAATTGCTGGAAGAGTACTCGTGGGGCCAAATTGTTCTCCTCTGGGACCTCAATATTGCTTGGGATAAGAGAACAGATAAGACAGGAGGCAGCGGGGAGGGGGGGGAACTGGGGAGGGGAGGGGGAGCTGTAGGGAGGGGGGGAGCTGTAATGTCAGCGGAGCTGAAAGATAGAGTTGGCAAGTTGGGACTACGAGATGTCTGGAGGGAGTTTAGGGGGGGGACGAGGAGTCCACGGTTCTCAATCCAGAATCGATTATATATGGGTCTCGGTCGCCTTGGTTGGAGCTATTCGGGAGGTATGCACGGGGCCGATAGGGATTGCAGATCATAAGATAGTCTCTCTGGTGATGGATGTGGGTCGGAGGAGAAGGGGGATCTGGGGTTGGAAACTCCCAGGAGCCATTTTGAGGGACCCAGTACTCAGAAAAGATATTGAAGAGAAGATTAAGTTCTTTTTTGATACCAACAGGAAGGAAGATACTGGGGAGGACACGAGGTGGGATGCCTTTAAGGCCACTCTCAGGGGGGAACTAATAGCGATATCTGCCCACCGAGTGAAACAACTGCAAGCGTTGGAATCTCAATTAGAAGCAGAAGTGGAGATAGCCAGACAGGCTGCGGGTGACACCCCCTCTAGGAGGGCTATGCGGGAATATAGAAGGGCGGTTGGGCAGCTGGAACCCCTACGCACTAAGAAGGCAGAGGGGGCCTTGCTGTCGGTGCGACAACAGTATTATGCAAGGGCTAATAGAACCGGCTCCCTGCTAGCGTGGCTACTGAGAGGTAAAAGGTCGAGAAATGCAATTACGGCTTTAAGGTCGGCTAGGGGGGAACGGATCACGGATCATGAGGGGTTGCAGGAGGCCTTTGCGGAATACTATGAGTCACTCTACACCTCCCAACACCCTCCAGGTGATAGGCAGGAGGACTTCCTCAAAAACATCCGGCTGGGGGAAATTAGCCGTGAGGTGCGCAAAGTCCTCAACCAAGAAATCGTAGAGGAGGAGGTGCAGGGGGTGATAAGGGCTCTACCACCAGGCAAGGCTCCAGGCCCGGACGGCGACACAGCTGCCTTTTATAAGTTGTTCAGTGTGCAGTTAATCCCGCATCTCACCTCGCTGTTTAACTCATTTCGTCTCTCGGGTAGATTTACGCCTTCTATGGAGGAAGCTAAGGTCACCCTAATTTTGAAACCAAATAAAAATCCGGAAGACAGAGCCTCTAACCGTCCTATTGCATTGATTTAATATAGACGCTAAGATTTTCACCAAGATCCTGGCCAACAGGCTTGACTCCACCCTCCCAGATCGGATTCATCCTGACCAAGCTGGGTTTATCAGGGGCAGACAAACCGCGGACAACATCCGTCGAGTGGCCCATATAATCGAAAAGGTCCAGAAAACACACTCCAGCGGTCCTGGTGGCCTTAGACGTGAAAAGGCTTTCGACTGCGTGGAGTGGCCTTTCCTCTTTCGGGTAATGGAAAAGATGGGTTTTGGAGGGGACTTTTTGTCGATGGTCAAGGCCAACTATCAGGCGCCCTCTATTAGAGTGATGGTGAACGGGATCGCCTCCAGAAAGATATCCTTGCAGAGAGGGACAAAGTAGGGCTGGCCACTTTCCCCAATATTGTATGCGATTTATTTGGAGCCGCTACTTCAGGCCTTCCGGGAAACAGGGGAGATTCAGGGTGTTCCATTTGGAGGTGAGCAGCATAAGGGAGCAGCCTTCGCTGATGACCTGCTGCTCATGCTCACAGCCCCACGGGAATCATTGCAGGCTAGTGTGGCCCTCATAGAGACCTATGGGGCGGCTTTGGGGCTAAAAATTAACACCAATAAATCTGAGGTCTTGAATTTAACACTCGGAATAGCGGATAGGGAGCGTCTGCGAACGAACACTAGCTTCTTGTGGAGCACGGGTGGGATTTGTTACCTAGGGGTGAGAATTACGGCGACTTTGGCAGGATGGTTCCCGGCAAACTTCCCCCCGCTTCTTAAAGCAATCAAGAGGGATTTCCAGAGGTGGAGGGATCTGAGGGTGTCTTGGCTAGGGCGGATAGCGGTGGTTAAAATGATTACACTTGCACGGCTTCTATATCTATTCCAGGCGGTTCCGCACCCAGTGCCGGCGAGCTACTTCAGAGAGCTGGACACCCTGACCAAGGGATTCATATGGGAATGGAAAAGACCTAGGGTGGGAGCCAGACTTTTGATGGCACCGAAGGGCGAGGGAGGGCTTGCTGTCATGATCTCTGCTTCCAAAAGGTCAGGGTTTTCCCAACTCCCTTGGAAGCAGATCCATAACCCAGGTTCCGAGTGCCAACCAGTCCCAATTGGGACCTTTTGGACCCAGTCCTGGCGCCAGTGGCACCAGGCTCATAAATATGCCCAGTCCCAGCGCTGGAAGCGCCGGGCTCATAATGCTTGGGTGGACTTACCTGCAGCAGACCATGCTGCTTACTTGCCTGCCAGTTGAGCCTCTGATCCTCTTCTGTTTGGAACTACTTTTCATGTTGGGTGGGGCTGGAGCCACTCCCTAGATTTAGAACACTGGAACTCTTCTGGAAGGCAGGAACTCTTTTCTTACCAGGAACTCTTTTCTTACTTAGGCGTGGCTGTGGAAGGAGACACCTAAGCACTACAGGAGGCTATTTAAACCACACCCGGTGGATGAATCTTGCTTTGCGTTATTCTGCACCCTCTGCAGCAGGACGCTCATCGTGTCTTCTGCATCCAGTCCTGGGCCTAAGGAAAAAGGCTTACCATCCTGAATCCAGTCTTCAGCAACACCTATAAAGACAAGAAAGAACAGGTTAGCATTCCGGCATCTGAAAGGCAAAGGCTTACCTACTCTTCGTGCGCTCCGGAGGTCTTCACACTGCATTCCGGCATCTGAAAGGCAAAAGCTTACCAACTCTTCGCACGCTCCGGAGGCCTTCGGCGCTGCATCCGCATCTGAAAGACAAAACAAGGTGCGTTTAAAGACATTGGGGAACTTTAATACTCACGTGCCATTACTCCTTTCCACATCTAATCCAGTGGGTATTCCGGCACCCTGCAGCCGCTCCGAACTCGTACCTGCAAAATAAAAAGACGAGCGCATCGTGAAGCAGGCATCAAGCGCTTACTCACGTGCTTCCAGGCGCTTCTATTCATCACACGGGCTCCATCTTCAACTCACTTCAGCCCGTCATCCGCCATCGCCGGAACCCTGCAAAACAAGAGACATCATTACTAAAGACTTTAAAAAGACATTTGAAGGACTCGAAACTTACCGTTCGTGCAGTAAATGACGGACAGCAGTCCTCTGAAGTCAAGAGGCCTGCGCTACCTATCCAGTGAAGAAACTGGCTACAGCACCCTGCCCCGAGGCAGATGGAGAACTCGGCATTCACTTACCTAAGGTGAGAGCGTTAACCTTTGGGGGTCTACAGGAGAGGAGAAGAGGAAAGAGATAGGGACACCCCAATAACCCCAGTTCATTAACCCCATATTTTCTATCTGCAGACATCCTACTCTACACGTCAGGCATACAGTGCACAGAGGTCCAGCCCAAAGAGCCAACCGGGTGCTACACATCACCTTTGAAGATACGGTAGTCGCCCAGTCAAGACCGGCGCCTCTGCGAGAATCAGGTTAGCGTTACACTTGCATTGCCAAATTTTTGGCAGTATTATGAGGCAACACAGCTGCGAATCATTAGGGAATGGTTGAAGGGGGAGGAGGGAACGCGGGACAAATTGTGGGTCTGGATGGATAGGGCCGTGGCGCATCGAAACCTAGCAGAAGTACTTTGGCTCCCGAAGCAGCACAGGCCTCGCCACCTCTACGAGAGTTCCATCACCAAACTGATGGCTGACGTTTGGGATAGGTTGGTGGGCTCTGAAGGGATTACCACATTCCCGACACCCTTCACCCCCCTCTTTGGCAATGGGGATTTCTCCCCTGGCATGGAGAGAAGAGAACTTCACGAATTGGCAGGAGGGTGGCTGTCGGAAATTATGCGATATGTTTCCCGAAGGGGAATTGTTATCGTTTTTTTATTATAAGAGGCATTTTGTAGTGCAAGAAGGAGAGATTGAGGTATGCCCAGATCCGCCACTGGGTTCTACATCCAGAGGTCAAGTAGGCGGCCACTAGACTCCCAACGCCCTTTGAAAAATTCCTGCTCACTAATGACGGGGCGAGAGGCCTCATCTCCAACATCTATAAGATTCCGACTGGCTCTAGAGCGGGGGTCCAATGGGCTTACATGCGGGAATGGGAACGGGTCTTGGGATGCGAGGTCAGTAGGGCAGTCTGGGAAAAGCTGTGGAGAAGAATTCCTAAATTGGTCAAGGCACCCCACCTACAAGAGGCATGGTATAAGATTATGTTTGGGTGGCATTATACCCCCGCCCGGCTTAATAGGTACTACCCTACTGTATCAGGGATTTACTGGAGGGGTTGTGGGATGGCGGGTTCCGCGGAGCACATCTGGTGGAATTGCCCAAAACTTGCATCGTTCTGGGGGGAGGTACGGGGGGCACAGGAGCTGGCCTTCGGGCTGGGAGACGGGAGGGCTCCAGTGCAAATTCTCTTGGGCATCCGGGAGGAATCAGGGGCAGGTGAACCTAGAGGAAGGGAAAAAGCCAAAGTTATTACGACACTTGCCGCTATGCTGTTAATAGCCCAGAGATGGAAAGGCCCAGAGGTTCCTATGATTCAAGACTGGTACCGAAAGTTGTGGGAGATAGTGGCCCCGGAATGGGCGATTTACGCCATGGATAACAAGGCCCAGAGTTTCGCGGCAGACTGGGGGGAATTATTGAAGGTTCTTAAAGACGATTTCAAGGTGATGTGGTGTCCACAGCGTTTGAGGTTGTTGGATCTGCAATGACTGAAGAATCTCGCCCGTAGGGACGATGGGTGAAGGGTGTTAGCTCGTTGCCGGAAGGGAGGGGCAGGGGTGGGGTGGGGGGAAGGGAATGTTTGCTTGTTATTTTGTGAAAATCAATAAAGAGTTTTCAAAAAAAAAAAGCATGGTTGATTGTTTAAGGTTTTAATTGTATGTATGTTATCACATAAAGATTTTGCCTTTTTTGAGACATGTTTCGGCATCTCTTGTGCCTTTTTCAAATTAGGGCATTGACTTAATCGTTCCTTTTCTCAAATTATCCTCTTTGTCTGGTTTTAAAAGTGTCATGGGTTTAATCCCTCCTGCAAATTCGTTGAAAAGATCTCTGACGTCTTGCGTCGGCTCACTCTTTGGATAGGAGTCCTTGTCCCCAAGGAGGAAAGTCTTTCCCGGTGGGTTCCCGCTTGCCTTTACCTCTAGGGAGGGTATGGCGTAGCGGCCTCACCTACCTAGCCTCACAGGGAAAGGCCCTGGAGAGAAGTGACGGAATCTCTAGATTCGTCACTCTTCATATCGGTTGGTAGAGAGTTACAAAATTGTTCCATAAATGCCTGCTCCAAGTTGTCTTGGAAGGTGTTCTTAGGCTGTTGCAGCCCCCTCAGCACAAAAGCCTTGAAACCACGGGACAACTAGGCGGGTTGTTCCATGATGATCTAACATCAAGGCAGAAAACAGTTGCCTGGAAACCTTATGGTTGAATCCAACCTCTCCAGCAGACCTTTTTAAAAGTATTTATAGTAGTAGTAGTCCCTATAGGGGGTTTTCAGCTTGGCATGCCTGCTGGATGTCTTTTGATAATGTTTATAGTGGAGAAATATACTGCCCACATCGTTCCTTTAGCTAGCTTGCTGTTTGGGCAACCCTCTCAAAAGTTTATTAAAAATCCGCAATCTGCAGAGTGACCCTTCTGCAGCACTGATGCAGGAATATTTCAAGGAAATTCTACCCAAGGTGGTCAAATGTCACAATTGCAGTTTGCTTCAGTGCCAGTCTGTTTTTGACCTTGTCCTTATATTACCTCTTTGAAAGATTGGCTCTGTTCACTCTGTACCAGTCTGGGGGCTGGTAAGAATGTGTTGGTGTTGCACTTGCTAGTATTGCAGGATCTTGATGAAAGCCTACAAGATGGCAAGTCCTTCTTCCTTTGAAACAAATTCAAAGGTAGATGGTCTCAAGACGCAAGTGCTTTTTTTAAATACATTTTTCGCCTTCAAAGATTTATTTTGTGTGGTAAATAATCTGGTCTTGATGACCCCACTTCAAACGCAGAATGTAGGAACCTGTGAAATAATTTCTCGTACGCTGTTGTAGATTTTTATTTTTAAGTTGACAGAATGAAATTTGTCTTAATGTCTGTTGGTGATTCTTTGGTAAACACATTAATTTCCTAACAATGCAATGTTGGACCTTACTTTCTCACATGACTTTTGGGCACTTTGGTAATTTCATTATGTTTGACGGTACGCAGCATCCAGCCTCTTTCTCTACCTTTGTCTTATGAGCGCTTTGGTACTTTAACTATAATTTCTAGAAATTAGTGCCTGAGCTTTCGTCCTTGTACTTTGTCTTCACTTCTAAACATGCAGCATTAGGCTCAACTCATTTACTCAGACCTTCAGTGTGTCTTCCCCTCAGCCTGTTCCTTGTACTCATTTGAATTCTGTCTGATTTGGTCAGACTTCCAAAATCCATCCGGTCTCTCTAGCTCTCACGGGACCTCACTGATTGCAGCGTCTCTAGTCTAATTTACTCCTTGGGCAACACATCGCTTGGATTCTCTAACGTTTAATTTGGCACTTTAGGTTTCAGAACCCCTCCAGCAACGAGGGCTCCCTGGTACAGGCTTTGACCTGGGTCCACCCCTAGCAATGTCGGAGCGATTTCTCCCAACAGCACTGACTGGCCCACGACTTCTCCAGTTTCAGCAGCTCCTGGCTTACTGTCACCTCTTCCAGGTCTCCTCAGTGTTCACCCATCTGCTATGTATCTTGTCCTTCTCAGACCTCTCGTGACTTAACCCATTGGTGATCAGTCCTTATCTTGCTGGTCTACGAAAGGCCATCTCCTCCTTATTCCGCAACCTTCTCTGTGTCTCTTCTCAAACTCCCATTTAGAATTGTCATAATAGTATCTTAATGTTATGACTCTGGAAGAAAAAAAGGTTCGCCAAAAGCGCTATCTTTATTTGTGTGTGATATGCTGTAGCAATGCATTTCTATTTTTATGTAAATGCCTGCTCCTTTTTACAATCCTAGAAAGTAATAGTTGGGGATTTGGTAAATGTTCCCAAACGTCCACCCTTTGGAGGATGAGCGAGTGTATTTTTTTGTTAATTGTTAGGGGTTTCAAAGGCTGGAAGTGGTGTTTCTGGAGCATGGGTTAAAGGTTGCTAGCAATATTGCAGAAACCTCCAGTTGGAAATAGCAGATACTCTCCACTGTATTTTTTAGTATTCTAAAAGTAATTTTTTACCTTACCTGCTAACGCCCATTGGTGGATTTGGCGATCCTTTCCTGACCAGTAATCCCTCTTCTGATGTTCCGTCTCGTGCCGTCTTCGCACAACATTCTTTCCCTGTCTCACAAGGCACCGCTCACTGCCGGAACCCCGCAGCCTGCGTTATGGCCCTCGCGGCATTACCTGACCCTCACCTTACATTGGCCTCCCTCACCCTGCTCGTGGCTTATTGCTTGCTGTGTTACTCTGGTAATCCTTTATCCTGTGTTGTATTTACTTTTGAAGGCACTAGCTTCTCAGCATTGTCACAGTGGCAGTTTTGCACATTCTAAAGATCACATGTATTGTGTGTGTTAAAGCTTTAGTTCTGTGTAAATCGGGGTGGTCTGTGAATTTGCAGAATATTGATATTTATTTTGTTTTTGTCCTTTAAGCTTATAGTGGTATCTGGAAAGTTAACTTCCTTCCTGTAGTGTGTGATTTTAAAGTTGGCTGTTGTATGGGATTTGTTAAAGTAAAACTAATAGGGTACTGCTCATTTGCAGTCTAAATTAGTAGTGTGTTAAAATGGAACGTGCTGACAAGTGGTTCTATACAGCAGTTCCATGTGTGCCATAGGAAGGCTGGCTAATGACAGTGACACTGTCGTTCTTATGGCCTTTCCAATTTGTTATATTACATGACATTGCCAAAGTACTTGTGGGTCATCATTGTATATATGTAATTACTTTAGATGTGGGTGTATTTGGCTAGTCCTGGAATCCCTTCCAATAGTCCTCGTTGCTACAGGGGAACTGCACGGCAAGGGTCGACTAAATAGTTTCTCCTGTAAGGGGCCCAATGGCATGCAGTTAGTTTAGTAAACCTGTGGGAGCCTGCATGTAGCTGGCTGTTTTATAATATTCCCCAGATTTCCAGAAATGTTTCTGGAGGGAGAAAGATTAACATACTATGGGAACCCCGGATTCCCTCGTTTGTGTTTTCGGGAACATGTAAAATGTGCCAAATCTTTTAAATGGATCTGTGAGGTGTTTGGTGCATTAATAATTTCTTTTGCGTATCCCTCTAGTCTCTGCTTCATTTGGTGTCTCTGCTAGGGTACCCAGTCAGCATTTGAGATCTCTTGGGCCTGTCGTGTGCGCTGAACATTTCCCTCGATATGCTCCCAAGCCAGAGGTAATTCCATGGGAGTTCTCCTACTGCACAGGACCATGCAGAACCATAGTGGGCTCCACTTTGTCTAAATTGCACTTCTGATTATTTGGGGTGCAAGTTCTGTGAGTGTTGTCGCTGACATGTGTGACCACACGGAGGAGGACTTGCCTGCTTTATCAAAGGACTTGTATTATGGGTGACCTAGTTAACCTTCAGGCATTAGGACCCTCGACTTCTGACCTCATGTATAACTGGGGCATCACCATAGCTGATTTCTTCAGAGATTAACTATTTGTACCTTACTCCCAAAAGACGATCTCTCCCAGAGTAGGCAGGTGGCATGGATAAGGAGATTTGCCACCTCGGTTGTCTCCTTGTGCACCACTATGTAGCTGATGACTGTGGCCACAATGCCCTGGTAGACCGTTTTTCTGGGCTGCAAAGCCCCCTTCAATGTCGTGGGATGAGGTTGGGTATCTGGATTTGTAACACCTGCAATTTCCGTGAATTAAATCAATCCTCTTCATGTTGGTCAGCCTTTAATCCATCATCATTATAGCACTAGTCTTCGTGGAAGTTGCTGCTCATTCCACTCATCTGAACACATCACCTGAGCAATGCAAGTGGCACAAAGGGTTAAGCACATGTGTACTTGTTACTCTAATGTTTTGTTGGGATTATTGGGCTGACATTAGAGTAAAACGTGGCAGGTAGCTACTTAAGTGTGTATTGGGCCCACCATTGAAGTGGAGATGAGCTTTGTGCATAGTTTTTTTGTTTTCTGAGAGTGCTGGGTATTGCTCTGTCACAAGATTTGTGTGCCTATCAATTTCTGTGTTGGTTGGGTCTAGTTTGTTTTCTTTTTGATTGAGACTTACTGGTTCACATTAGTTTTCATTTCCACCTCTCTTTTCATTTAGATGCAATAAGTACTTTCCATAGTAAAAGGAAGGCATATATTCTGCTATGGGGTATATAGGCGCATGTTATGCATTATTTTCTGTACTTCTGTAACTCATGCAGACAATAAAAAATAAACACTTTTCACATGAAACCAACAGATTTATGAAAAATGGCAAATCCTGGGTCTCACTGTATAATGTAACCTCTGTGATGGCCATCCTACTATTTGTCCTTATCTGCTGCTTGAGCAGCACTTTTGCCGGTTAGTGGATATTGTGCGGGTTTAGGGTAGTTATTTGCTATGCCGAATTTAAATTGTTATTGTGTTAATATCTGGTGTGCAAATAGCATTGTACACTATTGCGAGATACGTGTTGTACTTTTTTATGTCTAATGCAAGCTGGTAGGGGATCGATAGGATATTTATCGATCCCTATCTGGTGCGGTCCAGCATTTATCACTAAAGGTAAGCCAACATTCATAGGGTTTCTGGGCTTCTACGGATCACCTGTGTGGGTTGTGGTGTCAACGTGCAGTGAGGGCGAGTAGGCAGAGCTGCTTTTACGGCTTGAATTGCCTTCTCGGGGTGCATTTTCAACAGCAACAGGTGCTCAGGTGATAAGAGTACGGTTGATGGCAGGGTCAAAGGCTGCATGCTCTACAACTCTGTCAATAAAACTCGCCCACACCATGCATATGCAGGACTTGCATGACACAAGCTGAAGCTGGCCACTTCGTATTAAGCACGCTGTGAGGCGTCCCACAGTCGGCTGTTACTGAACGAGAGCTGTCCATTGTTTTAAGTCAGCACTTGCTGCTGTTTTGCTACTTTGGCGACCGAGTGTGAGCTCTGTTAAGCTGGATTTCTGAACTTTGACCTGGTGGGCAGAGGTTCAGAAGGGCAGCCTAGTTTAATGGAACAGGGTAACCTTCTAGACAAGCCGGACCAATCAAGGTGGCATTGGCGGTGGTCAAGACTAGGTCTCAGGAGGTGTGAGGGTGAATAAAAGCCCACAATGAGCACACACAGCAAGGACACTACAAATTCCTCTGTCGGATATATTTCAAAAATACATATACATTTTTAAAAGGCCTTTTAAATCAAACACAAGCAATGATCAGTAGCAATACTTAAACCCACACAAAACTATTATAAAACGTATATTCAGGTACAGTTGGCCTAAAGGAATGATTAAGGCAGTGATTAAGTTCCAACTATTCAAGTAGGGTCTCCCCAAGAGGGCATAACCGGTTCAAAGAGTTGGGAACGAAACAGTAGCACAGGCTACCTCGAGAAAGGTGAGTGGCCCTCAGGGCACACTTGTGTGTAAAAATGGATGGATGCGCGGTTCCATGTGTTAAAATCGCGGCAAAAATGGCGGTGGTTTTGCCGCCGCAATCCTTATAAAGGATGCGGGGGACACACCCGCAACCCCTGCTCCCCTTAAATGGTGTAATGGGGTACACCTTTAACTGGTCAAATCACAGCATTTTTGCTGCGATTATTTATAATTATTATTTATTTTTTATTTGTTTATTTATTTTTTGTGCAGGCAACATTTTTGCCACGATTTTATCACTGCATACCGGATGCGCCCGTCGCCACCGGTAAGGGTTGCAAGTACTCGCCGACCCAAGGCGCACTCCAGACCAAACTTCGGCAGTCTAGTCCACTTCGGTTGCAGGTTCAAGTGCAGCAATTGTGCAGCGTTCAGCAGCTGAGTTACAGCAATGATTCTGTGGCAGGACACTGGCGATTTCTCTGCTCCTGATGAAGGATCAGGCAAGTTTCCGGGCATCAGGATTCAGGGCACAGAGGGGCACAGCAGCAAGGCACCTGCGAAGTTCGTCACCATGGCTGGGCGACACAGTGACCGCACCGCGTGCACTCAGGTTCAGACATACTCTCCTCATTCCAGACTTAGGGCGCCCAGGTGTAGGAAACTTGGCAGGAAGAGGGTATTGGGCCCAGTGCTTACGATCTGCAAAGTTTCAAGTGTTAACTCGGAACAACGGCTGTTTAAGAGCAAAGGTCCTGCGCAAGCTGGTCAGTTCACTGGTTGGCCCAGGAACACTTCAAAGAGGCTTGCTTGCAGGTTAAGATGAAGGTGCCGTGAATACTTGTTCACACTATTCAAATGGGTCGAAATGCCTTTGCAGACCTTTTAAGTTCGATCAGATGCAGAGGGGTCCTGCAGGACAACAGCGGGCTCAGCGGTGCCAAACCTTCCATCAGGTCACCAGCGGTTCCTCGACTTGGCTTCTTAGCTTCAGGATGCTTGGATACTATCCCATGTTCAGTGAGGACCCAAGAGATCGACCTGGTATGGGTGTTTTGGAGCCTCCTCTTATCCAGAATCTCCTTTGCGCCAAAACAAAGAGGGCCCAATGGGAGATCTGCTCACATACAGGCACACCAGACGTGGACCAATCACGGACCACGTTGGTCCCAGTCATTCCCAGCCCACCAGACTCTTTTGGAACCCAGGATGTGTATTGGAACTAGACAGTCCAGCCCAAATCCTGAAGGCGCTCCCACACAAAGATATGCAGAAGCCCGCAAAAGCTTGGTCTTTTGCGGGAGAATGCATGACCAAATAAGGACGGACCCACGCCTGCTTGAGCTGGGGAAGGCACATGGATAAAATGGCCAAAGGACAGGACAAAGAGCCTCGTGGCATGGGCATTTTGGGGCCACATTGCTGTGTCAACCGCGGTAAATGCGGTTTGCATGGCACGAAAGAGTTATAATATGCAAAAAGATAATCTGCCACCAGCCCTGTCCAAGGCACATCTGTACTACTATCAAAAAAAATAATTTGAGGGAGTCTAGAGCCTTTGGAAACGAAAGGAAGACCCCAGTGCACTGTAATGTAAGGTACATTGTGCACTGGTAACGCGTTGCTGAAAGGTTACAACAATGCAAAGGACTAAGGGAAACAGTCTCCCAGTACTGACTGTCTTTAAGGACATGTCGGTTTCCCCATAGCAAAGTGAGTGAAAAACTCAGCAGAGTGCAGCAGAAGACTGTGCTCCACTGGCAAAAGTCAGGCTAGGCTTGTCAAACAAAATTACACATAAATGGGAATCTTTCCTAACAAGTTCCCACAAGCTACTTCAATTACTGGTCAGAACAAGCAAAGACTAATCAGCATTTTATGGTTGTGGGAAGAAAGCTTTAGTTCTGGGGTCCTCTGTGGTTCAAACCTTCAATGGGGTGCTACATGTCTTCCTCAAGCCAGTGGGGAAGAAAGAGGAATCCTTGGTGCAGCATCTGTACTGGTAAATGATCTAATACTGCACGCAAGTGGATGTGCCACAGTGGTCTGCGTTCTCAAGATAGGGGGTGGAGAGGTTGAATGTGTTATAGATGATAAAAAGACTGAAGTCTATGACCCCCTTCCTCTACTGGACACCTCTCCTGGGTTAGTGAGGCTTCTTGGTCCCTAAGACATGTGCTTCTGATGGTTAATATGGAGACTAAGCAGATTGCAACATCCCATCAGCCTCAGCAGATGAAGACGAGATGTGAATCCTGCTTCACCACAATGAGATCCATATGCATCTGACTGGAAGAGTTGCTGCAAATAAGCATCTTCATGAAATCCTTGCTCCCCAGAATTGACATGATTTCAATCTGATAAGCAATAGACTACAATTTAATGAACCAAGTCTCAACGAAATACCTGCATCTCAAAATGAGTGGTAAAGTATCCTTCATTCCAAACCTAGATTCTAGCATGCTGACAGCCCTATGCAAGTGGGACAAAGATCCTAAAACACTGGATGACCGTTGATTGTGTTCCTGCCAGGATAAAGTGCTGTATCCTGCGTGTCCAGTGGTGGTGCTACTAGACGTGGTAAAGCAAGTTAGGCTTGTGGGTGTGTACTCGGGAGTATAGGCACGTTTTGCACAGAATGGTTTCAATGCAAGGAAACAGTAAATGTGTTTGTTCCATTGAACAGCATAAAGGGAACTATGGAAAGTCAGAATCTGGAGACAGACAAGGTGACATGTTGATAACTGATTGGTTTATTCACACAAATAATCTTCTGTGTCCCTGAACGCGTAGGCTCTAGCCGAAAGAAAGATGTCAAAAGGGCCCACATCAGGATGCCCAGTAACATAAACTTTGTCGTCGTCTAGCACCCAACTTATCCCGACACCTGTCCCCTACCACTAATACAGGAAAAAGAACAATCAAACAAAATAAATCAATAGCTTCTTGCCCCAAAGATTAAACAGTGGTTGGAATCTGCCCCCGCCCCTTGATCTGTCTTGCATTCAACGAGGGCCCCCAAGCCCAAAGTCCAGTCAACACAAATTGTCTCTCACCTCCCCCATACTGGATGAAGTGTTCTATTTAATTTAGTGTTTTTTCTTCTTTGGTTTTCCTGGTCTATCTTTGTTGTATCATTTGTACCGGTCCAGGTGTTTGGTACTCTAGGGCTTTGATAAATCCGTTTCCAGGTCATCTCCAGGACTTTGTATTTGAAAGGTCATCAGAATGTCCTTTTCACTCTTTTCTGTGGTTTCTCCTCTGTGTGTCTGGGACCTTTTTTCCCCCAACATTAATGTTCATCTTTCACCAGCCCAGCTTGGGGTTGAGTCTCTTTTGGCATGGTGTGGGCTTGTTGGATGCCGCCTACCCCACAGAGCGGGATCTGTTTTTCACTCTTTGTGGTACTTTCGCTTCTACCCCTTCCTGGGGTCATCTGTCTCACCCGCTCTTGTAGTTTGTTTCGACTGTATTGCCTACCTCCCGACTTCACCGAACAACCGCGTACCTTTTTCTGTATCGCTGTGCTACTCCGGGTTGGTTGAGGTAGAGTGTCTTTGTCCGGTCGTCTTCTGCTGCAGCTGCTCCATCCTCGCCAGTATGTAGCGGCCTCGTCTCTGCATCTCCTTGTTCCGTAGAATCCAGCGTTTTCCGGGCAGCCTGCATGAGACCTGCTGCTTCCGTGTTGCTGCCTGTCAGCCGGGACCACAGTCCCAAACACCACGGCTGGTGCACATGCATTTGCTCCACATCGTGCCATGCCTTCCAGGAAGGCTCTTCTGTGTCGTTAAGTGGGTCTCTCTGGCTCACCAACAACATGGATGGGCTCTTCCCTCCTACTGTTGCATGGGGTAGGGCTCAAGACCGGCACTCTAAGTTAACTTGTGTACAGTGCGTGCCAAGGGTCAGAAGCTACACCAACCTTAAATATATGCTTTGAAAACTCATTACATTAGTCAATCCCCATGTATCTAACAAACCTATCGGATTCTAGAGGAAATGGAGGATAACACATGTCCCGCTCGAAGGATTGCCTGCCTTCTTCAGCAGGGGGAGGAGTTGAAACCCAAGTGGGATCCTGCCGGCCCTTTACCCTTCGGGGTGTTGAGCTTAGCAGGCTCCTCATAGGGCACAGGGGACAAATTCCATGGATTTGCCATAGAACCTAATGAAAATTGATTCCAAGCAGAGCAAGTTCAGCTACCAAAGCTAATCCTCCCCATATCTAGGGGCTGCTGTTCGGTGACCCATTTCGCCCAAGAGCATGGCAAAATGTTCCCAGAATGTACACGGCCTTACACAAAGCACAGACATCCATACATAGGGTTTTAACACTTCATTTTTCTATATACAACTGTTGGTGGTAGAAGCTGCTTGTCCAGTCACTTCCATGGAGGAACGGGGATATCTCTGTATTGGAACTTTACTGAGCAGCTGAACCCCTTGTTCTCTTTCAATGGATTTCTGGAGTTCACGGCTGGGGCTGTAGAACAGCCAGACACCAAGCCTTTGTGCATTGCTTCCTACTCTTAATGGGTGGCCTTCCCTTTACCTATGCAATTGGTAAGTTGTAAACAGTAATGTTTGGGTTCTGCAAACCATGTAAGGTTTACGCCTGGAATTCTACAGCTTCCCTTTGTCAAAGAGAAGACAGTGTGGAGGGAAAATGTGGAGTGTAAAGAAGGGAATATATTGCTTAAAGACAAAATAATGCAAAAAAGGAATATCTGTGTTTGAAATGGGGCAAGAGCTCCGCAACTAAAGCTGCACAAGGACTTGCACAGTAGATAAGGGGTCTTCTGTAGCAAGGACATTAGAGAAATGCCCAAAGCATGGAGCTAGTACTGCCGGAGGGAACAAAAGGACAACAATGAAAAAGGGGTGATTTAGGAGAAAGCTGGTAGGATGCAAGAGGGGACTGGTAATAATTAAATTAAACTTAATCTTGATACAGGATACTCTCACAGGGAAGGTAAGGTGAAAACGAAAAGAACGTATATATTTCAAATTGATTTTGTTCAGTTTCTTTTCATATGTCTTTTTGGAAGATCAACAATCAATAAAATAGTACAGATTTACAGTAATCCAAAACTATATTACACCTACGTCCCGTCCCCATTCCTCCATACTTATGGGGACACATTTGGTCATCTGAATAGGACCACATCAATTTTTGTAGCACGTAAAATGTTAGTCCTTCTGACCCTGACCCCTGCCCAGAGCCTTACACTTCAGTCCTTTTTTTCCGATTGGGAAGATCAGTGATCTACTAACAAATAACAATATTTTTAGAGGTGAAGACGTGCAGAGGCATGGAGGAAAGGGGACTCTGGATTAGGAGTAAGTTGGTCACTATGGTGAGAAACATTTTCATACTCCTGTGTCCATCTCCTTTCATCTAGACTTCTGGAAGATTCTCAAGCACTGGACCAGGATTAATGGGTCGATGGTCCCAATTCCATGTAACTTTGAGAGGTTTTTGGGAACAGCCTGCCTGAACTGAGCATCCGCTCTGAACTCAAGTCAAGGCAGTAGTGTTTACAGAAGACCAATTGAGTAGCCCAGATGGCTGCTTTTGTAATTGACACATTTCAGGAAAGCAACTTAGGCTGCTTTGTCTCTCACAGGTGCCCATGAAGACCTTTCGTTGGTTGGAAACCTTAAACAGATAAGCCTGTGATATGCAGGAAACTATCGACCTGGAGATGGTGGCCTTAGATGTCTGTGCACCTTTCTGATAATTGGTCAACGAGACAAAAATACTTGAGGATGACTGAAGTCCTTTCTTCTGTTAAGGTAGGCTTGAAGTGCTCTTCTAACGTCAAAGTTGTGGAGGACTCTATCTGAGTCAGATGATTCTGCAAAGAATACAGACAGGAAAAGTTCTTGATTTAAAAACCCATTACAACTTTAGGTAAAAAGGATGATTAAGTTTGAAGGACATCCTTGTCCTGATGAAAGGCTCACCAGTGCAAAGAGCAAGTTATAGGAACAAGGAATGAACCTTCCAATAAACCAATTAATGTTGGTAGTAGCCATAGGTTCAAAGGGTTTATTACATATTACATGAAGAACGGCATTAAGATCCCACTCAGTATGAGGGGATTATATCGGAGCATAAAGGTGACAAAGGTCATCAAAATTACACATCACTACCCAATTTGACAAAGAAAAACAATTCTGATTTTAGGCACGCTCACACGGCCGAGAAATGGGTCCTTGTTATAAGGAAGAATCTTATTTAACTAAGCCGACAAGGGATTTGTCCCCTTTTCTAGGCGACAGTGCCAAAAGTGAAGCCATTTGTATTTATATTGAGCTAGTGTGGAAGGCTTCTGAGCAGCTGGATAATGCAACGTTTCTCTTCTGAAAAGCCAAGATGATCTATTGACTTGATTTCAGAAACCTCACCACCAAGTTGAGCGATTGAGGGATGTAATATCTAGGCTTTTGCTCTGATGAGGCAGGTTTCGTGCGATCTGGCAGGCTTATTGGTTGAATAAACTAAAGTTCACCAGATCTGAAAACCAGAAACTGGCTAGCTGCAAAGGGGCTATAAACAGTAGACTGCAGTTAGCTGCCATTCTGAGTTTTAATAAGGGTTGGTATATTGAATATAGAAGAAGAAACTCCAAAACAGACATGTTTTTCCAAAAGATCTCCAGAGCGTCTTCTAGTGAATCTGGGCCTAGACGCTCTCTTGAGGCATACATTGGAAGATTTTTGTTGCTGTTCATTGCAAAAATTGGAGTCTTGTGGAGCTTCCCACTCCCTGAAAATCTGATTTGGGACATCAGTGTTCAATTCCCACTTGTGATTCGCCGTCGGCCGGTGATTAAGTGCGTCTGCAGCGAAATTCTACAGTTCTGGATTGTGAACTGCATGCAGCCAAGTTCCTCGCTGTATCACCCATTCTCATATCTGTATTGCCAGCAGTTTTCTGGGGTTAGACTTTGTTCCTCCTTGTTTGTTCATATAAAACCTTGATACTTCATTGTCGGTTCGGATACAAACTTTGTTCATGATGTTCAGCCAGAAGGCTTTGAGAGCTGACAAAATTGCCATTAACTCCAGAAAATGTATGTTCCCTCTCCTCGAATGGAGACCAAAGATGGAACTCCAGCAGGTGGTCTAAAGTGTCTCCCCATACCATGGACAAGTCTGTCATAATGAAAACATGAGTGGCAGGCACTGAGAAGGAAGCCCCTGTCACTAGGTTGGCTGGGTTCGACCACCAAATCAGATTGCTATTCATTTTGGATTGAATTGGAACTACTCAGGACTTAGAATCTGATTCCTGGGCCATGCCTGTCTCAATGCTACCTAGGTCTTTCTCATTTTGAGTCTTACTAAAGGTATTGCAAGGACACAGGAAGCCATTAGCTTGAGCAGCATCTGAAACCACCAGGCAGTCATGTGAGTAGGTTGTAGGAAAAGGGAACACGTCCGATGCAGGTCCCATATTATGTCCTTCATAACAAACACCCTGGCTATTGTTGTATTGCAACGGAATCCTATAAAATTCAGGTCCTGGGAGTCTGTCATGGTGGATTTCAACCAGTTCTCTTAAAGGCCTGGGAAGTAAAGAAGGTGAAGCTTCGAGCTGCGGACCAGTTAGATTAGGAAAATCAGATTTAAGGTGCCAATTGTTGAAATATGAATATACATGGACTACCTGTTTTCCAAGTTAGGCTGCCATGGCTGACTTCTTGGTAAATAGCCACTACCATAAGGGAAAATTATACTAAAAAGGGGGCTCTGTATATGATATGTTTAGAAATATTTGGTGTTGGGGCCCAATCAGGATGTGAAGATAAGTCTCTTTCAGAATCTCTGCGCATGGCCTATCATACCAGTTGGAGAGTGGATATCGTGGGGGGATCACCTGGAATTTCTCTTGGGGAAGGTGAAGATTGAAATCCAAAATGTCTAAGGTCTAATATCATGGGTTTGAGCACTGTAAAAAGACCAGAATAAAATCCCTAGCCTTTCACTTTCAGTGGGATTCCTCTATTGCCTTAATAGAGCAAAGTTTCTCTGCTTCCTTCAGTAGAGTTGGGGAACCGCTCTAGGAAAGGCTTGGACAGGAATCCACTGAAATAAACTAAAGGGACCCATGCCTATGAGGTGATGATCCTCTATAAATCCAAGTAGTTGGAAATGCGTTCCATGTGACCAGTATCACTTTGCTGTTCTATCACGGTGCAGATAGAGGGGGTTCACGCTTAGGAGGTACGGGAGAAATAGCCCTGTGCCAGCAGTCTTTTGCTGTTTTTGCGGCTGTACACTTGGGGACCGGTCTGATTGTCTAGATTTGCAGTGCTGAAAGCCTCAAAATCCTGTAAAGGATCTAGAACAAAAGTCGAGCCTCCGTGGGAAGGTTGGCTTGTGAGTTGGTTTAGGGAGGTCTAACAAAGATTTAGCAGTCTGAATACTGGTCTTCCTCTTTGTGAGTTCATCATCGGGTAAAGTGAAGATCTAGGACCTTGACTTCAATGCCTTTGGCAAACTTTGTGGCGTGCATCCATGCTTGCTGCACTCCAATTGCAAGCCCTCTAGCCGAGGTGTCCACAGGATGGGCTGCCGATTCCAACAGGTCTTGGGCTAGTAATCTTGCGTCTGATAGGCCGATTTTAAAAAGCTCCAATTTGGATGGGAGGCGGACCTGGGACACCCTATAGAAGACCAGACATGGGTGTACATATGGTCCAGGAGCAACTCGACATCTTGATGCGTTACAAACAAGGAATGCGCCCTAAAGCTCCTTCACCACTGGTATTACTCTCCAGTTTGCCTGCAACATTGCAACGCTGACATAGACCTGAGTTATTGGAGCCGTTGCAGTGAGTGGGGATCCTTTTTCCACATGTGGTGGGGATGCCCGACAGTGCAGTCCTTCTGGAGGGAGGTCCTGCGGATCGTTGAGGACCTCACCCAACGCAAACTACCGATGGACCCGGAGATAATCCTTCTCTTTGGGTAGCGAGCCCAGACTGCTATCTCAAAACAGGATGATCTGCCAAACTACTTACACACTTACTGCTAGCAGCTAAGATCACAGTGGCACGGAAGTGGAAGGCGCAGGAGGGTCCTTCTGGCCCTCTGGTGGATAAAAGTTTGGGAGATCTTGGTGGCGGAGAAGTTCACCTTGGCTAAGGAGGGGTCTCTCCACCGCTTCACCGACTGCTGGGCCCCAGTACTGGACTAGCACTCCCGATTCCCAGCGTTAACATTTCAATCCCGCCTGCTATTGAACTTTCTGGGCCCCCAAAACCCTGTCGGGTCTCCAACACATCAGAGCATCACAGACTAAAGAGGTGGCAGAGGAGGGACCAGTGGGCGGGGGTAATGTTCAAGCCGTGTGCATATTAACTGTAAAGGGAGTCACAATAATATATGTAATGCATAGATAACGCTGTAACCGAAATAAATAAAGTTGTTCAAAAACAAGTTCCAATTTGTCAAGTAGAATGTATTTTTCAAAGTCTGCCAACTCATTCCAGAGCTTTAAATTTGCTGCAACTAAGATGGCCTCAGTATTTGCTTGCCTTAATTGAAGGATGGAGTTGGAGTAAAAATGTTCCCCGATGCCTCTAAAACCATATCTTTACTCAGCAGCTGTGAGGAAGAAGAGGACGTAGAAGCTTCTGAATAAAAAGTAGCCGCAGCTACTACTTTTGTTGATGGCTGAGGTCGCAAGTAGCTGGGTCAACATCCTCATATGAATGTAGTCTGTCTCGTGAATCAATCTTGCAATTGATCTATTTTCCTGAATAGTTAGGGTTAAGTTGCTCAACTCATAGAGCACATTTCGGGTGGTAGGGATGTAACAGTATTACTGTATACCGTTCAAGATACCGTGAACCACTTAATTGAACAATAATAACCGTCACATTGTTTATACCGGTATACCGTTCATACCGTCAAGTGTGCTTTTCATTCTGATTTGGAAAGGCTGCAGTAAGTAAGCAAGTGCTGTGCAGTCTTGGTCTTGCACTGTTGGATGTGCCGTCTGCCAAGTAGTTTCAGTTTGAGCAGTTTTTAATGCCATTCCATAAACCACACGTGCCTGACACAAAAGCAATATGTTAGCAATAGGAAGAATAAATACAGTGCCAAGAAGGAAAAGGGTTTACTTTTTTTTTATGTACATTTTTTTTTAAAGCGCTCACACAGCCTGCGGGCATCGAGGCGCTGTTAAAGAAATTGGTTTTGTTTATTTAGTTGCGTAATTGTTTTTGTCTTAGTTGCGTATTTATAACGCGCTTAAGCACCCAGAGGTTTCTAAGCGCGGACCCAGGGATCGAACCTGTGTTGCTTCGTGTCGTCTTGCTTCCAAGGCACGCACGTTGCCGCTGAGCTATCCTCCCGGGACTTTGGGTTGGCGGCTTTGGGGTTTATATATTTATAATGGATAATGTTTTCTAAACATATGACAATGGGGGATTTCCCTGGTTCTATCATTGAATTTACATATAATAAGTCACACTGCGAAATTTAATCATCTTTGTGGGTATTCCCTGCTGCCATACCAAAGGGTAACATGTCTGTGATTACTGAACACCTTTTGGCACGGAAGTAAACTAAAGGCTGTAACGTAAAGAGAGAGTGCGTGTGTGTGTATGCGCACAAGCGTATACTACCATCAGACTCCATTGATCTGTGGCATGCAGATTATCAAGATGGCAACATGTTCATCTTCACCAGTAGCCAGTGGGGGGATCTAAAAGCCTAAATGACCACTTAAGAAAATCTATTCAGTTTGCTTTGCCAGTCGCAGCAGGGCCCCCCCCCTCCTCTCCACATGTGTATGGTGGAAGCAAGGGGTGGCATTTCAGTGGAAAGTATGCTGAAAAGCCCAATTCTGGCCCTGGGTGCCTGGTTTTGTTTGTGATGATAAATCTGACAATTTATGACCTTTTAGAAATTTGTTAAGATTATTTAACTCCACCTGCTATACCGCGATAACCATGATATACCGTCATTTGGCAAGAAGGTTATTGTACCGTCATAAATTAATACCGTTACACCCCTATTGGGTGGTTTATAACTTTGGCACTGTTCAGCAAAGTGAGAAAGAAGTCTGGAAAATACATTTGGGGTTATTTGGTAGCCGAAGGGGGTCCTGGAAAGGAAGGGATGGTTGATTTAAAGTTGAATGGAGCAGTTTTGTGTGTCCGCGGATGTCATTTGGATAACGGAGGTCTGGGTGAGAATTATTTGAAGGTGTATTGTATGTACTTGTTCTATGGATAATTATATTGTGGTGGCCACTGGCAACACATAGTATAGTAATTATAGATACTGTATGGGGAGTGTGCAGTATTTGTAATATGGAACAGTGATATAATTGAAGTGTAAATAGTAGTAGTGCTGCCTACAGAGGACCAAATACAACAGCCTCTTCTTTAACCTCCCCCTTTCTTATCTACACCCCCTTCGGCTAATCTAGAATAGGGCTGCAATAGTTATCCTTGGCCTCAATCCCAGGGATCATATTGCTGCAGCTCCAAAATGTGTATATTGGCTCCTGATGGATGCAAGGATGAAATTCAAGATCCTCTGTATCTTGACTAGGCTTTATGGGGCCTGGGACTACAATATCTCCAACTTTGTCTCCCTAAATACTTCCCTGCTAGAGCCTTTGGCTCCTCTAACTCCAATTCTCAGCTTGTCAAATGCTTTCTGAAACAGAGCAGGGGGCATGTTTCTCTCTTCGGCCGGTGCCTCTCTTTGGAACAGTCTTCCTGCTCCTCCTATACTTCAGCTGGACTTTCTTAAGTTCCAGAAACTTTTGAGAAAACTGCTTTTCTTTTCCTGTTTTACTTATCTCTTCCCTGCTAACGCATACCACTGCCACTGAGACTGGTGGCATGGCCCCTCATAAACCTCACAGGTTCCAGGACCTATATCTAGTCAACATCAGTGCACCCCCCATTCAGCACTGCCCTTGCGGGTCTACCACCTGGCGGCGGTGTACCCCACCCTTGGGACTCTTCTGCCCCTGCAGTAAGCCTCCCATCTTGGCATGTCTTGCCACTTTCCTTCTGGGGTCCTATCAGCACTTGTCAATCCCTACTCCCATTTCCATGAAGACCTGCTCTCCAACCTTGATTCTAACACCCCCTGTATCCTCATCTTGCTTGATCTCTCTTTTCTGCCTTTGACACGGTCAACCATGCTATCCTGCTCAAATGTCTCCGTTATAACCTGGGTATCACCGTTCAGGCCCTGGTGTGGCCGACTTCTTTCCTCTGACCGACCCTCCCAGGTCCAACTTGGGTCCTTCCTCTCTGCAATCTTTTTCTCTACCTGTGGTGTCCCCCAGGGGTGTAACCTCTCTCCCTGGCTGTTCAACCAAAACCCGGCACTTCTTGCCCACCGCATTGCTGCTTTATGCCCCAACTTTCAGTGCTATGCGGATGACACTCAGCTAATTTTCAGGCTACCCTTGGCCACCTCTTCTCCATCTCTCATCACGGGCTGTCTGTCTGCCATCCAGGAGTGGTGTGCCGCCAATGACCTCTGCCTTAATACCAGTAAGACGGAGATTCTCCTCATCGGCACTCCCACTCCCTCCTTTCCTGTCTCTCTGCAAGGCTAAAAACCTCGGGGTCATTTTCGACTCCACACTCTTTCTCTCCTCACATCTCTGACGTCTCTAAGAAGTCACACTACCAGCTGCACCTCCTCAGAGGTATTCTTTCTTTCCTCACCTTCCCCCAGAAGCTCATGTCTCCAGAGCTCTGGTTCTCTCTAGGCTGGACTATTGCAACAGCCTTTTTCTAAATCTGCCTGCCTCTACTCTCCGCCCTCTGCCACTCATCCAGAACAGGACTGCAAGACTTGTCGTTGGCCTCAAGCCCAGGGATCGTATCTCTCCAGGACTGAAATCTCTGTACTGGCTCCCAGTGGCTGCAAGGATTAAGTTCAAAATCCTCTGCATTGTTCACAAGGCCCTCTGGGCCCTCAATACCTTCAACTCTCTCTTCCTAAATATCTTCCTTCTCGAGCCCTGCGCTCATCCGCCTCCAACTCCCTCGGGGTCAGTCGCTTCTTCAAGCAACGAGTTGGTGGTAGATCTCTTTCCTCGGCTTGGGCCTCCCTCTGGAACGGCCTCCCTGAAACTTGAGGAGAACCATCTCTGGTTCCGGAGGCACCTCAAGACCTTCCTCTTCGCTTCTGCTTTTTTTCCTCCTCTCCCCTGCTGACCTCCTGGCTGTAACTGTACTGGCTTCCTGGCCACCCTCTGATCTCGCGCCCAGGTCCATTCACAGCCAGTCACACACACCTGCACTGCCTGCATGGCAACCCCCGCACTTGGTCTGTTCCTGTATCCCTACAGTACCACCACCAGCACTTGACACCGGATTCCTGCACTTACCTTTGCCAGCTGCTGGCTGTTACTTACTTGGGATTACTTTCCCTGGTTACTGCACTTTCCCTTCCCCCATCCCATGCACTTGCGCAATCTGAATGACACCTGGCCTAGTAGGATCGTTGTCTGTCCTCCCTTGCCTCATCGCACCTTGAAACAGTTGTGTATCGGCGCGTTATAAATGCCATATATCATATCATATATATCATTCATGCACTTCTCTTATTGCACAATGCATATGTGCATTTATAGCAGCGGTGTGTACATTATGTCTGGATAAGCAAGGGAAATGCAGATACAAAAGATTTCAAGAACATTCTTAAGTGGCGTTTGGTGTATGGAAGTTTAATATGTTGATAGGTCATATGGAGAGTTGTTTTTTAACTGATTGGTGGATAGATGTGTGACTGTTTGAAAGCAGGCAATGAGTGAGTGTTACATAATAGTAAAATGAGTAGGTCGTCTGTCTTGTGCGATGGTGTGCATATTCAATCCAGGTTTTTTAATGATGCATTGCCTGGAGAGGGGGCTGCTGAGAGCACGGATAGTCCTGAAGATCCATGGATTATGGTCCTTATTGTATGCTAGAGAAAAGTATTTGTGCTTTTTTCTTTTTCTCTAGTATACAACTGTCCATTATTTCCATTAGCATAGTAGAACATGCAAATGGGAATGCTGGAGAATCTTATTGAGTCTAACTACTTTACTGAAAAATGTGTGGAGTCTGTAAGGTGTAGTAGGGTGGTTGACTTTTGGAGAGAGGTTATAGATTGCATTGATATAGTAACTGGTATGTTGTTGCCTCGTACTTTTCTTTCAGCGATTTTCCTTTCAGCTGATAGTTGGAGTGTGGAGTTGTGGGATTGTTCGGATTGGATTGATGGGGCATTGTTGATGGCCATAAAACAAATAATTAAGGTGTGGAAGTCTAGGAAGAAGCCACATTGCGAGAATTGGGTGGCGGATATGCGGACACTCTCTTGGTATGAGAAGGCTCGGGCAATTCGACATCATAGGGAAGTTGAATACGAGGAAAGATGGGGGTCATTTCGTGATCTATTCGGGTAAAGGTGTAGACTAATTTTGAGATTTGGGGGAAGGGGGTGTTTTTGTGTAGTTGTTGTTTTTGTGGTTTTGTTTTGTGTGGTTTTATCTTGTTGTGGGGTAGAAGGGTGGGAATGATCTTTGATTTCTTATCCTTTTTTGAATTACTGTTCACTTAGTGTGTCATTTACAATTTTAATGAACTGGAATTGTATGGTGTGTTTTTTCACTTGTTCTCACTCTGATATTTATGATGTTACTCAGTTGTATTGTTTCATATATATTTCCTAAATAAAGTTGGTAAAAAAAAAATTATATATATAATTTTTTTTTTACTTCTATTTCTTAACTGTCAAATGTGGTTCCTAAAGGAATCTATTGTTTTGGTGTTTTTTGAATTAAAGATAAATGTTTTAGCAGGAGATGGCAGCAAGTAAGGTGGGGAGGGAAATGAGGGAAGGGGCACTGACCACAGATATGGAGGGGCAGGTGGACAAGGAAAGATGTTGAGCGTCTGTTAAATCTAAGGTTAGGGGGCAGTATTTCTCATGCGCCTTTGTTACAGCCTCAAAAGCACTTCAAAACTGCTCCCCCATGCAGAGTGGTGTGTTGCAGTATATACATAATACTGTTGTCTTGGAAAGATATGGATCAACAGCCTCTTTTAGGGCTTGCAAGGTAGCTGGTGGGATTTACTGCCCCGAGGAGTAGCCTGTGTGGTGTAAGGATAGGTTGAGGAAGATGAGTTAGAGGAAGACAGCCTCCTACTTCCTGAGAAAGGGACAACCTTTTTCAGAGTATCCTGGCGGTTGGGTTTGGTGTGGCGGTGCATGGCGGTGGTCCCGTAGGAATACTGCCCAAGTTGTCCGCGACCTGGTACAATGTTACACTGAATGCATTTCACCGTGGTAGCCTAGGCCTTTAGTACACCCCAACAGTGGTAAAGAACCGACACAACCGTGATTCTCTCTGGTTGCTGGAGTTAGGCATTTCCTCTTTTCTTCATTGCGCTTTTTCCGTTGGTCAGGCCCTCTAGCTGGTGTGGTGGCTCCCGGGGAGGAGGAATGTCAATGGCTGCCATTTTTTAAAATAAATAGCAATTGTGCTAATATTCTTCCAAGCATGTGCTCTCTCCTCGATTTCAGATGGAAAATCAGTAAGAATAGGTCTGTATGGAAACTCTGCGATTTCGTCATAAGTTTGCGAACGTCTGCGAACAGAAAACAGTGCAAACATTTGCAAAAAAGTTCTTAGAAGTGTTATACAAGTTGCTAGGAGGTGGGTAATGGCACATTTCCAAGTTGAACCTTTCTAGATCAGCTGAAAATGCTGCTATATTATCTTAAGTATTATCTTAGGAAGTTGTATCAAATTAGGCTGCACTGGTAAAAACCTATGAAATTAAGGCGAAAAACATTGATAAAGGGACGCTATGGTTACAAGCATAACTGAAAACGCCTAGAAATTCGCCACTTATGGTAAGCTAAGCAACCATAACTGGCATCACCACTGTGCACTGCTAACAAGAACACCCATGCCATTGATGACATCCCATATTAAATGAATTTGGATAACTTCCTACTAGGGGCTGTGCTTATAATGTTGGTAGCAAGATGTCAGAGTTGATTAGGAGATCTATCGTACTATGTACTCATCTAAACAAAACATTATATTGCAGTGTTGCTGTTAATACAGGACCGTAATCATACATACACATAGGCAATGGCTGCAGCATGCGCCATAGAAGTATAATATTTTTAATCTGGTCATTTTGGATAGTAAATAATGAATGCTACCTTATCTGAGTTTTGAGTAATGTTAAACATGGAATTAATAGCTAAATTCAAGACTTCATGCACACTTGTGTTAGTACAAACAATACATATGATGACCCACAATGCATACAAATCAGAGGCACATACAGGGAAAAGTAAGGAAAAAAGAAACCTCACCAGAAAATGTCAATAACCTTACATTTCATCTTCATATATACAAATAAATTGTGTGTCAGAGGCCTGCTTATTGCCCCGTGTATGTGTACCATGAGCTGAGACTAAACACTAAGGAACGTACTTTAAGAGCATACGACAAGGTTAACATCTAGATATAGCACGTTTTGAATTTTAATATTCTGTCAATGAAATAAAACACCTGGCCTAGATATGTCAGTGAACAAAAACAAGTGGCCTAGATATGTGATGTCATCAATGACATTTGTGATGTCCTGGGTGTTAGTGTTAGTAGTGCACGGCAGTGGCGCAAGTTATGGCTGCTTAGTTTACCAGACATGGTGAATTTCTGGGGGGTTTCGGTTTTACTTGTAACCATAACGTCCCTTTTAACGTTTTTTTCACTTAATTTCATAGGTTTTTATTAGTGCAACTTAACCATGACGTTCCTTTAACAGTTTTTTCACTGAAAATATATACATTCTATGCCTTCGCGCTTGCGCAAGGCATAGTTGCGGTTAAAACAATGTCTCTACGTAGTATCAGAAAATGACATGTTTCCCATAGGAAAATAAAAAAGAAATTCAGCCTACATAGCTCAAAATTGGCTGCTTCGATTTTTTTTTTTCTTTTTTTTTTTTCTCTAATTGTTGGCATGCGCCTAGATTTCATCAGGAATTGAGGTTCACAAAAAATAAAACATAAATAAAAAATAACAAATTTGAAATCGATTTGGATAATTTTGAGTTACATTTTAAATGTATCCATATATCGCACATGTCCAGAATGAACTTGTTTTTCTTATGAACTGTACCAAGAACAAAGGAGTTTCATAGTTCATACATTATGCCTACATCACGCTCTCCTACACACACCCTATTACAAAATGCGCTTTGCAATGTGCTCCTATGACACCCTCCTACCACACAATTTCTATGACATGAGCTCCTACAACACTGCCTTACCACACCATTTCTATGACCTGCACATATGACACCCTCTTACCACACAGTGGCCCTCATTACGAGTCCGGCGGTAGCTGTGCCGGTAAAACCAGCAGGCCACCGGACCCATAGGGATTTACTGGCTCCGGACTTGACGGAATTACCGTACAGCCCCGGTGCGCCGGTAATTCCGGAGCCGGCATTCTTTAAATCCCCATTCCCATGGAGTGCCATAGGAATCCATGGGAATGGGGGAAGTGGAAACACAGGCACCATGTGGTAATGGTGCAGTGTTTCCACATACGTCTGCGGCCAGTGGCATTACGCCAGCCAGGTCAGACCTGGTGGGTGTAACACCACACAGCCACAGAACTTGTAGTTAGCCGGTCTGGAAAACGGTGCCGTTGTGGTTTTAACAGCACCGTTATATCCGGACCGGCTAACTTGTAATGAGGGCCAGTGTCTACGATGTGCTATACGACACATGGTCCTACAACACAGTTACAACAAGCACTCCACAATAGGTGCTCTTGTGGCACACACTGACATGCACACACCGCTATGACGCATGATGTTAGGTCTGCTTTATATAAATTTGGTGCATGCTGACAATAAATGTGCATCTTTCACACCCTTATGGCATGTCTTGCAACCAGTGCTCTTATAACACGTGCCCCTGCCACACAAGCTCCTGCGACACACTTGTACGACACTTGTATATTTGGTGCATGCTCATTACTAAAGTGATCTTTCATGCAAACTGTGCTCAGAATTTATAAGTTTCACAGTTAATAAATTCCAGCTTCTGAAAATGTGCATGAAAGTTGGGGCTAACCGTGATGTCTGCTTTCAGATGAAATCATGTGCATGAACTGTACAAAGAGGCAAAGGAGTTTTACAGTTCGTATATTACGCAAACTGTTATATATGCCTTTTTACGTATTTAAAATGCACGTCAAAATTAGAATAAATGTACGAATTCCATCTAAAATGTACACGGACATGTACAGTGTGTACATTATGCACGCTCTGAATGAATGTACCAATTCGATTTAAAAGGAACATGGACGTGTAAATCTGTACATTAGCACATGCTCAGAATGCATATACAGCTATACAAAAAGTACACGGACATCTACAGTATATACATTACATGCTCAGAATGAATTTACAGCTTCTATATTACATGGACATGTACAGGATGTACATTACACACGCTCAGAGTGAATGTACTGTGTTTTTACAAAATGTATATGTATACGGGGGGTATGTACACACAAATAAAAAACAATAATGTAACTGTAAAAAAAGTTACAATTATTTGAAGAAAGGCATTTCTTTACAAAATATTTTAAAGTTAAACCAACAAAAACAATCTACAAATGTTATACATAATAATGTTACGGTAACAAAATTATAAACTTTATCAATTAATGAAAAAAGATATATTGAAATCAAATATCATGGTAAACTTAACTCCCCCGTAATCCTATAAGCACACAATTGGCCAGTAATTAGACTGATACAAACAAGTTATTGTATAAAATGTAAAAATATTAACATGTAGAATAAATGTACACCTAACACTGTTCAAGTATAACATGTTTTTGTGATATAACATTACAATACAATCACAAACTGAAATTCTAATATAAACAATTCGAATTACTCCAAAAAGTAGCAATTAAAAAAATAAAATAGAATTCTTTTTAAATAAAAGTAAATTAACCATTAATTTCCAATGGTGAAATATACATAAGCATGTCAATATCTACATTTTATTAAAATATCAATTTACAGAGACCACCAGGGTGTGCGGATGACATGGCTGCTTAGTGTAGTCTCCTTCACCCGCAGCGTTAACTATCCAAAAACGGACCCCCTAAGTGCTCATTAAATGGTGATTGACTGACCCCCCTCGAGTGTATGAAGGATCTAGGAAGAGATTGAGCCCCCACTCTGATACTTGAGTGGGCGACGTTGCTCGAATAACTGAGGCGCTGGAGTGGTGTGCTCTGTAACTGATGCCGTCCCAGGAGCTGAAGGGAAAGTTAGCCAGGCCAGCACTGTGCTTTAGAGGATGGCATGCTTGTGCGGCTCGATCGGCACAGTGTGGTGAGAGTAAAAGCTGGGACAATGTAGCAGAGATGTCCCGAGCTAGCGGATCGGGCGACAATGAAGGCAGTGAGTTGGGTAGCGATCGTGGACTCATCCCTAGACGGAGGGCCCTCTGTCTCCCGTGCTGCTGAAATGACTGAGGGATTACTTAACACAGGCCCTTCGTGTGGAAGAACTTGCAGGGCCTCATTGCATAGGTAGCATTCCCCAGCTGAGCCTGCACCAAGAGTAGATTAGTGGGTATTCACCAGACCCGGAGCCTGGCCGTGGACATGCTCCACAATCCCGCGGGTAGGTTGATCAAGCCGCTTAGGTCGCCCAGCCTGTTGCTTTAATGCCCACCCCTGCTCACCCTGGACCTTGTGGTGTAGGGCTAGACTGCAGGGGCCCACATGACAGATCTTCAAGAGACCCGGCAAGGAAAATAGGGTAATCGGAGGGATAGACATGAGACAGCGACATCAGTAAACAGAAGCACCAATGGTTGGGAGAGATCTTCCTAGCAAGGGCTACAACACCAGGCCTACGATCAAGGGCTGCCCTCACTGGTGGCACTCCCCGTAACATAGGAGGTATCCCCCTTAACAGGAGGCTGCAAAACACAGCAGATTGTTGCCCCAATGTGGAATCAGAAAATACAATATTAAGGCTTTTACACCATGCAAAGAGAAATGCACCGGCACGGGCTTGTAAAGATTCTCAGAATCTTTATTGCAATACTGTACAGATTACAAAACAAAGTACACAAATATCTATTTGGCCGTCAATACATCAGAGACCACCAGCAGGGTTCAATGTGAGCAGTGAACAGGAATTGGTAGCTGGACATCAGCGTATTTATACAGTTTCTTTATAACGATGTCCAGCCTCCTACAAGTTAATCATGTACTGGGCTAGGGTCGCGCCAGGTTCGTTCCCAATTTACATATCTCGTGCATGCGGTTTACTTTTTAATACATTTACTAACAAACACTATTATTCTCTGGGTTTAACTTTACACTCTTTACACATTTGTTTTAATACAGGTCAAACGGATGTTTCGCATGACATGTTTAAATAGCGTTTTTGTTCTTATATACTTGTAGGTTAACCTCGCCGATTCAAGTAATCCCCTGATCCCGAGGTCAACAAAGGACAAGGTCTACATGACCCTAACATGTAGCCTGCAGGCACTCTCCTACAGAGGTTAAAGTAAGAACAAGAGAACACAGGTCGGCCATTTTAGGCCACAGGGTGACTTTGCACGATAAACTAAAATGGCGGCTTTAACCTAAAATGGAGGCTTGATAAAATTAAGGTCGCGACCTTGCAATACGGATTTCCTCGCAAAGCGACTGGGCATAGGCCAACATATACAATGAGGACGAAACAATATTATATCAGTTCTAACAAACCCTCCTTTTGGCCTATGCCAAGCGCTAAACTACCTTCAATCACTTTGCGACTAACTCCATATTTCAACGTCTATACACCCCGAATCATTGTCAGATATATCTATTGCCATTAGATCAGACACTAGAGTTTCTTTCAACACATACTCCTTGGAAACCTTATCTGGGGCGTATATTTTATGCCCTAATACACTTGTTGCTTGCGCGCAACACCCCCCCTAACACTGAACATGTACCAAGGAGACACTGTATACAACAACAAAGGAACCGAAAACTACCCAAGATAATCAGCAGGGCCGAAAACAACTTCGATCCCCACGACCGTAGGAGGTCCCAAAACCATGCACTAAGTTCCCAATTTCCCTCAGGAACATGTACTTCTGAACTAAGAACATGTAGATTTTGGATCGCCCTAAAGATCGTTGGAGAGGAGTCTGGTACGTAAACTCAGCAAGCTGACCCCACTAATTTACATACTCCTCCACGCTCTGCCAGAATGACATCTAATGCCATCCGGTTCTGAAGATCTACTAATCTTATCTCTCTGTTCTAACGTCATATTATAGAGTATGTCAGTGGTCCGGTTGATGGTTCTCTCCAATACTCTCGCTAGTCCCCTGATATCTTCTGAATTCGTAATTTGCCCCAAAAATGGCACAAAGGATTTCATGATGTCTCCTAGAGTTTGCGCTGGAGTATCCCCCTTCACACCTCGTCGTGGACGAGTTTTTGAAATTTCTGCAATACTGGCAATAAATACCCCAGGTAATAGAATCCCTAAATAGCAGGTTCCTTGCCAATCTCTGGGCAACCATGGAAATGCCACATTACCGCAAACGAAATAGACAGGTTCACCTATGTACAGAGGTCTGTTCTCACTAGTCAAATTCGCAACGTTGGCGCATTTTCTAAAATTACCCATTGACCGTGTTCCATTCCTCTGTATGCAGAAGGATACTGAATCGGGGCTATGGTTAACAGAATAAGATGGAGGCGTGGCATCCTTATTGCCTATAGGAGCCATTTTGAAAGAGATTAAAGACTGAAAAGGACGAGACAATCTATCAGAGGGCCTAACGGAAGCAACGTTTGGCTTACTCCTATTTGCAAAAAGCGAGCATCCCAGGGGCATCAAAACACGTTTTTCAAAACTATTCAAATTTGTACCATCAAAATTCCCTGGGATGCTGTCATTCCATCGGCCAAAGAAAAGAAAAGAGAAGCATAACAAGCAGTTGTCAAAGGTAAAGGATGAATATACCAACCTAGCCCCTTATCCCCATGTTGCGGTAGATGTGAGCAGATCCAGCAGTTGGTCCTATTCAAAATTGCATGAGCGGCATTCATCATTAACAAAAGAGTATTATTCTGATAGTTCCGTCTATGCGAAGAATCTCTAGGCGACAAGGTATGCAATTGCACGGAAGGAGTGGGGAAAACAGATACATTTTCAACAGGTAAAAAGTCCTCTAGCGGATATGCTTCCTCCAGATACCATAACCCAAAACCAATAGTTACTAAAAACCCAAAAAGGCAACAATACACTTTCGGGTCCCATTACATGCTTGATCATTGTCTCTGCTAGTCACATATTTATCTAAGAGTTCGGTACGAGCGGTAGCGGGTGCAGGCATTGTCGTCTTCAATCGAAAACACACCAATTGTTCGTTTGCTGGCGACTCCAGTCGCGCGTCTTCTTAATGTCTTTCCCACAACCCTTAGCCAACAGAATCCTTTCGTACAGTCGGGCCAAAAGGCAAGCCCTCAAATGATTTCCTCGATCGCACAGTCAAACCGTGCCGAACGTCTATTTTCTTGGACGTAAATTATATTTCACAATTTCCGGTGCCGAAGGATCGGATAGCAGTATGTCGTCACTTCCCACTGGAGGTGGCGAGTGAACGGAAATGGGGTCAGAAAATGATGGATCCGGAAGTACCACTGTTGGAGAGTGTGGAGACAAGATGGTTGTTTTGTCTGGCCTTACGAATTCTGGAACGGTCTCCGATACTCTCTTGTCGGTTGTTGCTGTTTCAGACACGTTGGTTACAGCATTGGAAAGGGATTCTGTGTCTTCTGTATCGTATGGCACGGGCTGCAGGATCCGTTTAGTGTGTGTCGCGTGGATCCAGTTCTTAGGCCCTGCTACCCGCACAGCAGTCTGGGTGACTAGCAGGACCTGGTAGGGACCCCTCCACCGAGGTGCAAGGCAAGACGACCTCTCAAACTTTCGTGAGGTTCCAGTCCCCGGTCATAGACTGTGACCAGCACCCTCATACCATACAGGTAAGGCCTCTCGCACCTGGTGATAAATTGAAAATAGATTTTTAATCAACTGGTTACAGTAATCTGAAAGAAGCACATTCTCTATATCCCGCAACAAGCGACTTTTTGGCATACCCCAAATATTAGCAGGCCTCCCCATTAGCACCTCAAAGGGAGAGAGCCCAGTCTCAGTTTGAGGGGTTGTTCTCATCGACAGCAATACGATCGGTAAGGCGTCCGGCCATTTTAACTTGGTGCCAGCACACGTCTTAGCAAGCTTGTTCATTATAATACCGTTATTTCCACTAATCCGGCACTTTGGGCATGTCTGGCCGAATGGAACCGTTTATCAATCTGTAATCCTTCGCATATTTGTAGGATTACAGCAGCGATAAAGTGTGGCCCATTATCCGACCAGATGACTCTCGGCAGCCCGAACCTAGGAAAAAATACAGAGTTTTTGCCGTGGTTATGGCCGTTGCATCTCTAACAGGGAAGGCCTCAACCCACTTACTAAATGCACAAATAACAACCAACACATATTTAAGATTGTTACAATGTTCCATTTCAATAAAATCAAAGTGGATAACCTCAAACGGAACAGAAGGTGGAGCGAAACTTCCTCTAGGAGTCGAGGTACCTTTTCCTACATTGTGCTGCAAGCAGACCATGCACCCTGGGACAAAGCGCTCCACAATTTTGAAAATGTTATCATTGGCCCATACACGGTGTAACATTTTAGTCAATTTACGCGCGCCTACATGGGTCGGACCATGAGCCATAATGACCATCATTGTAATATAGGGGTCGGGGAGTAACCATTTTCCTTCAACATTGTCCACCCAACACCCATCATCATCCAATCTTCCTGCACCCTCGACCCATTTCTTGGTCTCCTCTATAGTAGCCTCTGCTTGAATGTCTTTTACAGAATCGATACTGTCACCAAAAGTGCAAACATTTACAGTTTCTCTTACAGCATACATTTCTGAACTAAAATCAGTGGCAGTTTGCTTAGCTATCTGATCAGCGAAAGCATTCCCTTTTCCTATATCATCTGTAACCTTTTGATGTGCTGTACATTTTATAATGGCTAACTGAACAGGGAGTGCGGGAGCTGAAAGTAATTGCACTATTAAAGTGCCATGCTGTATTTTCGTGCCATGTGAGGTCAAGAATCCTTGTTTTTTCCAAAGTCTACCGAAGTTGTGAACTACCCCAAAGGCATACTGACTGTCACTATATATATTTACTGTTAGCCCTTCAGAAAGTTCACAAGCCCGAGTTAATGCTATAATTTCTGCGGCCTGCGCGGAATTATGCATAATTCTTTTGGTTTCTACAACCGTACTTAAAGTAGTGACGGCATAAGCAGCCGTGGATATACCATTCGGCTGTTTAAAACAAGAGCCATCACAAAATAGCTCTCCTTGTGGGCTATTCAAAGGCGTGTCTTTCGAATCGATTCTACCTTTAGTTTCTTGTTCTGTCGTATAAAGGCAATCGTGTGACGTCTCGTCACCATCAACAGTATCTTGCGGGACAGGTAAAAGTTCAGCCGGATTTAATACACAACACCTCTGAATTTGAATGTGGGGAGCAAACAAGATCAATTTGTATCTTGTCAATCGTGCGGAAGTGAGGTTTTTAGTTCTATTCATTAAAATATCTACAGAGTGAGTTACCATTAGGACCATTCCCTCACTCTGTTTTACAGACACAGCAGCGACAGTTCTCCAACATCTCAGCAAAGCGCATGCAACAGGATCAAGGGCGGATGAGAAATAGCCGCAAGGCCTATTCTTCCCTCCATGTTGCTGCGTTAACGCAGCCAAAGCACATCCATCACGTTCATGCACATACAACACGAAGGCCTTTTCATAATTTGGAATTCCTAAAACCGGCGCCGAACACAGCGCGGTTTTGAGCAAGTCAAATGCTGTCTGGTGTTCCAAAGTCCATGGCAATGGCAAAGAAATGCCCTTTTTGTCAAAGCCAGCATTGGTTTAATCGTTAACGAAAAGTTAGGGATCCACAATCTACAGTAAGAAGCCATACCTATCAGGGCTCTAACTTCCTTCTGCGTATTTGGGACAGACATGCCAGAAATAGTTTTTATTCGTTCAGGTGTCAACCGTCTTCCCTCCTTTGACAGGAGATAGCCTAAATAGGTGACCTCCTGACAACAATATTGGAATTTTTGAGTGAAGCTTTGTGGCCAAGTTTTGCTAGATGACAAAGCAACAACATGGTGCCTTCTTTACAGGCACTCTCAGAATCGGCAGCCAAGAGGAGATCTACATACTGTAGTAACGTGCAAGTAGTAGGCAACTCGAGGGTATCGAGCTGCTCTTTTAATGCCCTACTATAAATACTTGGACTCTCGGTGTACCCTTGTGGTGCACGAGTGAATGTGAACGAGCGTCCACCTAAGGTAAACGCGAACAAATACCTACTATCCTTGTGTATGGGAATACTGAAAAACACGTTTTTGAGGTCAACAACGCTAAAGTGAGTGGCAGAAGCCGGAATCATAGTTGGTATCGTTGTAACATCAGGTACAATGGGAAATTGAGGAGCCACAATTTTGTTAATAGCACGTAAATCAATTATACACCGAAAGGGAATCGCATTATCACCATTTTTGTATACTGGCAAAATCGGGCTGTTACACAAACTACCTGTAATTTCCTCCATTACTCCACGATGTACAAAATCCGAGACTATACATTTCAAAGCCTGTTCGCCTTCAACTGAGATCTTATATTGATGGATGCGAGGCAATTTTACTCCATGTTTCAGAATAATTTTAACAGGTTCAATTTGAAGAATGCCCACATCATCATCATCAATTGCCCATAAGCATTCCAGAATATTACTGAATTCTGGCGGTAAAGGTTGAGTCAAAAACTGAGAGACGAGTGATTGCTGAGGTGAAATTGTTAACCGAACTCCGTCCGTGGAACAATGTATAACTGCATGTAATTCCTTCAACAAATTTAACCCCAGCAAATTCTCCCCACAGTTTGTGGTAAGTAGAAATGGACACTGCTCCATGAAGGGACCCAGTGTTATCGGTACCGGCAGAGACCGGACAAACTACAGGTGTGCCTGAAAACCCTACGGAAACGTGGGACTGACCTGACAGGGGAATATTTGGAACCCGTGAATGGTCAATGGAACATTTCTGTACTCCCGTATCTACTAAAAATAGATGCTTCCTATTTCCCACCGCCATCTCAACGTAGGGACCTTTCTGATGAACGGGAATAGGCGTCGGTTCCAAATCCTGCTTCGGGCAATCCTAACGAAACAGAATGTCGTCAAAAGGAAACTCTTCAGAGAGGTATGCGGCAGAAGGGTGATAAAAAATGTTTCTATTATCCACATTCGAAACTTGCTTATCCTATGAAGGAGGTTGCTGTGATTCTGGTACAAACTGACCTCTTCCAGGGCCCCCTGCACCTGGGCGACCTCTGGACCGTCGACCCATGTTCCCAAATGACCTTTGCTGCAAGGTCGGACATTGTGCACGCCATTGACCTTCCTGTCGACAGTAGGCACACTGGTTAATGGTTACCGGAGCCAGGAGCGTACTTCCCTATGGAACGTACTGACCTCCTAAATTGATTACCCCTCTAGGATTTCTAACAATCAGTTGTAATAGGACTTTTGTTTTCAGGTCACCCTTTTTTTTCTCAAGTTTTTCCTTTTCATTATTCACACGATTTTCATAGTACTGAGCCATGTGCAGTACTTCTGATTGAGACTTCGCCTGCCAAGCGCTTTCGGAAGACATAATCTGTAACTGGATGTCAGGCAGCAATCCATGTACAAATTTGTCGACAAACAGCCTTTTCCCTGACTCTGTGCCCAAGTCTTGTCCACTGAAATCTGAAAATACCTGTTCAAACCGATTGAAGAAATCGCTAGCACCCTCAGACTTTCCTTGGACACAGGCCGTAAGCTTGTCCCAAATGATTCTTTTTTCAGGAACTATAGTTTTTAATTTTACAATAATCCTATCAGGCAAAGTTAATATCACTTGAGGCGGTCGCCCGCCAGCTGGTCTTTCTGTCGAGCCTAACCATGTTATCCCATGTATCTCCTAACCCAGGTACATCATCTACAGTCCTAATCTGTTTCCACAAATCAACTGGCAGGAGCACGGGAAATAATAAATCAATATCACTTAAGGTGAATACCGATGATTGTAAGACCGACTCTATTTCTTTATAGAACCCTGTCGGATTCTTTCTTATATCAGGAATAGATTGCTTTATGGTGTTCACTTCCGGTCTTGAGAACGGGACGTGAACAAACTGTGATACGTAATGTGCAGGAATGTCCACCGTGAGTATTCCTTGTGCAGCATCGGCCGTAATCTCAACTTCTGGGACAAATGTCGGAGGGACCTCTCTCATAGGCAACTGAGAAGTAGGTAGCTCCGAACGCTTACTAAGCAACAGAGCCAAATCGAGCGCTAAGGCAGTCGAAGAAATATCAATCGAAAAGGCTCTCTTATAAACGCTCAACAATTCTGCGGGACAACAAATCTTTCTTTTTACACACTCATTCTGCAGGTATTCTACCATAACTTGTATCACTTTCTTTTGCATTTCTAACGTATACTGACCATTTGTGTCATATACTTCATCTGGAGTTATCGACATATCCGAAATCCATCTTATCGCATCCTTTGTACAAATTCACGCTTCCTCACCTTTTAATTCATGGCGAGGAGAAAACCGTTTTTGTAAGAACATAATACCTAAACTATCACCATCTGCTTCTTCATTCTGTAACTCTTCCAACTCCTTTCTATACACAAAAATCCTCTTGACATGCTCATATACTTACTCTGCAGTATATCTGGACAACGCTAAGGCGTTCAAATCCCGTAACCCTTGTGGGAGATCTACATCCTTTAATCTATTCCACATTATACTCAAATGAATCCCTAACCTTTCAATAAAAACATTTTTCTCAGGAATACTTTTTAGATTTTTTCGAGTGTGGAAAAAACATCAGCTTGTTCACCCTTCTCCATACAATGTTTAGCCCAAGCAATCAATTCATTCTTTTTATCTGAGGACACAGTATTACGAGTCACAACCCTTGATCCCGCGCCCTGGTCTACTACAAGCGATGCAGAATCACTTGGAAGAGGAAGAGTAGGCACATTCTGAATATCAACAGGTGGAGGCAAGGGGGCAGGCAAAGGAGCGACGGCTGGAAGAACAGGAAGAACCGGAGGAACTATAGGAGGAGGAATAACAGGAAGGGGCAAAGCACCAGGAGGAGGGACGTACGGGGGTGGCACAGAGGCATCAGGCCTTCGTTCATGCAAAGGTTTATTAATCAATTCATCTGACAAATGAAAATCTTTTGAAGGGTACATTTCTTGAATGCCTAATTGAAACGCTCTGTCCGTGTTCCTAACTGACTCCAATTGTTTATTTTGATCATATAACCGTGCCTTTTCGACACTCGTCCTATGTCGAAGCATGTGTTTCTCTGTACTCTTTTGTTGCTGCAAAGCTTCTGTTTTCCAACTGTGCAATGCGTCAAATGCTGCAGGTCTAGCCTTTTTCTTTACCAATACAGACTCTAGATATTCTATACGAGGGATTTCAAAGCTACCATTGGTTGGCCACTGAAGATTAGAGTTATGTCTGGTCTGTCTGTGCCAAATGTCAATAAAAACGCTATACTACCAAAGCCTTTCTTACAGTACATAGTACATGCCGGCGACCCCTCCTGTGGTGCGGGACGGCTATCTTCCAAAGATTGTCTGTCGCTGCAGAATAATGCCCTGAAGCAGGCAGACAATTTCCCAGGCATATCAAAGTTCTGGTGTTACCTGGTCAAATAATTGTGCTCGCGAGTACAATGCGCCAAATTCAAATTGTCAGGCTTAAATTAAAAATCGGGTCACGATTCACCTGACCAAAGGATTGGGAGGCCCGATCGGGTTACTAAGGACAATTCTAAGGACCCACGTGTCTGGTGATTTCGGCAGATTTACCCACCTCGATATATGGACCCTCGTCAAGACGTCGTCTCGGGCTACAGCTCACCGTTCAGGGATCGGATTGTGCAGTTCTGTCGAGGAATTCACTTCTCGTCCGGAGGGGTGGTTTCTGTTGGCACCGTCTGATCCCGGTCCGATAGCCGAGCCAACCTTCAACGAGATGAAGTCGATCTTGAGGGTCCCTATTCGGGCGCCATCTGTGGAATCAGAAAATACAATATTAAGGCTTTTACACCATGCAAAGAGAAATACACCGACACGGGCTTGTAAAGATTCCCAGAATCTTTATTGCAATACTGTACAGATTACAAAACAAAGTACACAAATAGCTATTTGGCCGTCAATACATCAGAGACCACCAGCAGGGTTCAATGTGAGCAGTGAACAGGAATTGCTAGCTGGAGATCAGCGTATTTATACAGTTTCTTTATAACGATGTCCAGCCTCCTACAAGTTAATCATGTACTGGGCTAGGGTCGCGCCAGGTTCGTTCCTAATTTACATATCTCGTGCATGCGTTTTACTTTTTAATACATTTACTAACAAACACTATTATTCTCTGGGTTTAACTTTACACTCTTTACACATTTGTTTTAATACAGGTCAAACAGATGTTTCGCAAGACATGTTTAAATAGCGTTATTGTTCTTATAATCTTGTAGGTTAACATCGCCGATTCAAGTAATCCCCTGATCCCGAGGTCAACAAAGGACAAGGTCTACATGACCCTAACATGTAGCCTGCAGGCAGGTTGGACATTAACTCTCCTACAGAGGTTGAAGAGGTTAATGTAAGAACAAGAGAACACAGGTCGGCCATTTTAAGCCACAGGGTGACTTTGCACGATAAACTAAAATGGCGGCTTTAACCTAAAATGGAGGCTTGAGTCACTTAAGGTCGCGACCTTGCAATACGGATTTCCTCGCAAAGCGACTGGGCATAGGCCAACATATACAATGAGGACGAAAGAATATTATATCAGTTCTAACACCAATACTGGTCTGAGATGACTGCAATGATTGCTGCCCACGAGATTCATCTGGTGTTTAGAAGTATAGGGGCTGGCTAGTAGTCACCGAGCCAATACAGCTGGGCAACTTTGTGGAGAGTGCTATTGAATGCGCAGAGAAGTGCAGGACAAAGCTGTTCCACAAAATATAGAGAGAAGCTGAATTCCTCTGGTTAATTGAAAGCAAGTGAAAGGTTTTGCCCACGCTACCTTCTGCCAAAGCAAGTCTAGTGGTCCGTACGCTGATGCCCTCTACACTGAACTCCCTACATGCCTTTGCTAGAACGCCTGACACAGTGGTAGAAGCCAAAGGTGAGCCACCCCAAACGATAGCCCGACAAATAGAAAAATAATCTACCAAGCAAGCATTCAGCTTCTTGTGGCCAAAATCAAATCCATGAGGAATAAAGTACAATCCTCTGTAGCGGAACTGAAAGGGAGAATGGGAAAACCTGAAGATAAACTGTAGCCTCTCGAACAACCAGCTCTGTGGATCTGGTTGACATGAAGATTGATGCCAGGCTTCAAAACCTGGAATCCAGAGAAACTGACCCAGCCCTGAAAATAGACTACCTGGCTAACAGGGAAAGGAGTTGCAATTTACGGATAATGGGCCTGAAGGAACCGCAAGGTGAAATGGTAGCATCCCTAGAACGAGTAGTCACAAAATGGATCTCGTCCCTGTTCGAAGGAACCGATCTTACCAATATCAATTTAGATAAAATACATAGAGAAGGTAGTCCGCCAGGAGGTCCGCGTTTGGTGCTGGCCAAATGCCATTATTTCAGGCAGAGGGTGGCGATCTGGGACAAACTAAAAGAAAAAGGGCCAATTTATTTTGAAGGGTCCAAAATACAAATCTACCAAGATCTGTCACCCTAGCATTATCTAAACGTAAAAATTGCAGCCAATTAACACAATAGCTTCGGGACCACGAGATCCGCTAAAGATGGGGGTTCCTTTTTGCATTTATCTTTTCGTCCAGAAGGACGAATACTGGATAACGTCAGTAGAAGAGGAAGGTGTGATGGCCCTTATTCTATAGGGGTGTCTATAAAATGGGAGGGGGAGATGGGAAGAGTGAAATTGGTAGGGGGACCCAGTTGGGGGCGGGGGGGCAGTCAGTAAAGAGGAGAAGGAACAGTGCATTCTGGTTGAAAGGCAGCAGTGTCTAATGCTACCTATGTGTACCGCCCATTCTCTGCTGCAATAATGATATTTGGGACCTTGCAAATACCTAGAAGATGGCAAATACGAGCAATTGGTAGAGTGATCATATATGACATGTGAAGGAATGCTGCATGCTGCAGGTGGGGACCTTGAATGTTAAAGATCTAAAGTCGCCTCACAAGACTAGGCAGGGAATTTAGGCAATCGGGGATGGATATATTTGTTCAAGAGACTAAATTCAAAAAAGGAGAATAATTCAGTATAAGGGGGAAATGGGATAGGTGCAATGTTGTGGGCGTCCG
The DNA here is from genome assembly GCF_040938575.1 of Ambystoma mexicanum. NCBI lineage: Eukaryota > Metazoa > Chordata > Amphibia > Caudata > Ambystomatidae > Ambystoma > Ambystoma mexicanum. Next base: position 1,235,193,950 of record NC_090927.1, on the reverse strand, counting down.
GTATGGAAAGAAAAACTGGAGTGGGTATTCAGATTAGAAAAGTGTTGAGATTGCAAATCCACCAGATTAGGGATGGTCAAGGCAGTTCCTGACGATTAGGGGGGCACTTATGGTGATGAGGTAACTCTGTGTGCGCTATATGCACCTAAACAGCAACCGTTTAAGTTTTGTGCCGAATCATTAGGCATACTTGAGGTGTCAGGAAGGACTGCTAATTTGTGGGGGAGATTTTAATTTGTTGGCTGACTCAACAAAAGACTGGGACTCATTGAGAGAAGGAGCAACAAATACAGCAAGGGTGCCAGGCAATGATCTTTTCAGACTCATAAACCAATATCTCATGACTAATATCTTTATGGCACGACACCTTGACAAAAGGACATATACATTCTACTCTTCGCAACAAAAGACCTATACGATACTCGATTGCATATTCGAATCGGAAAGAGCGCACAACATAGTGGGAGCAGGCATCAGAGTGGTCACGTAGTCTGACCACAACATGGCAATGGCTACAATCGATCTGGGCCATCTGACTGTTTCAGACAGGCAACGGTCCTGCAATGGCACCATATTCAGGGACCTTCTCGTTCAAGAATCCTTCCAGAAAGAAATGAGGGATTTCTTTATGATCAATGATACAGGGGGAAGTACATAGACCTACTGTTTGGAGGCGGCTGAAGTAACCCTCCGAGGCCTGTTGATCTCGAGGGTATGCTAAAAAAAAAGGGTCAGGACCCTGCGAGTTAAGGAGCGAATGAGAGCCATACGGGCCCAGGAGGATGCCCCGAGAGGGGTGGAATAACCTGGAGGTTAGGCAGTAGATGGTGGTCGAGCTGTGATGTGAATTAAAGGGCTTCTGGCAGGGAGAAGCCATGTTTCAACTTTGTAGTCTGAAACAGAGGTTCTTTGAAGGGGGTGGGGGAAGGGAGGTGAAAAAGCCAAAACTCTGTTAGTAGCCAGGCTCACGAAACCAAGATCTGAGAGAGCAGTGAATGTGCTGAGAGACCGTCAGAGTGAGACACTTGCACGCCCAGAAGACCTTTCAGTGATTTGGCAACTTTTATGCCACATTATATTCTAACGAATGGACCCCCAGTGACCAACTTATAGCGAAGTGTCTCAATGACGTGGAGCTATCCAGGTTGGAAAGCGCAGACCTGGTCCAGATAGATAACCCAATTGAGCCCTTGGAGGTTCTCCAAGCAATTGCCAAGTTGAAACCCGACTTGGCCCCTTCTCCGGACGGCTATTCCCCCACTTTCTATAAACGATTTGGAGCCATATTGGTCCCATTTCTTAATGCACTCTTTAATGACATCATGGACAGGAACCCAGTCCAGACTCCTTTACGCAGGCTAGGATTGTGGTAATTCCAAAGGAAGGTAAAAGACAAGTTGGACTGTAGCTTTTATCGCCCTATTTCTCTTCTAAATTTAGATGTACAAATATATATCCCGTGTTCTAGCAGAGAGGTTGGGTAGACTGATGCCCAGTCCGGTACACCATGACCAGGTGGGTTTCATTAGTGGCAGGCAAGGAACAGATAACAACCGGAAGACTTTGGGTTTGATGGCCTCCGTAAGTCCCACAGACAAGAACACGTTACTAGTTTCATTTGATGCAGAAAAGGTCTTTCATAGGGTTGGATGCCCTTTCCTTAGGGTGGTCCTCCGGAGGGATGGGCTTGACTCTTGATGGTACACAGGAGTTCTAGCCTTGTACAGAAACCTGAGAGCTCCGGTGGCTGGGAATGGAATGTCCCTACAAGGGGTACCAGACAGGGCTGTCGCCTTTACTGCCCCTATTTTTGCTTTGATTCAGGAACTGCTAGCGGAATGTATTCATACGGAAGAGGCCATTCAGGGGTTCATGAGACATGAAAGGGAAAATAAACTGGCCCTCTTCACAGATGACATTTTGACATAGGTAACTTCCCCAACACTTCCCTTCCCAAGTTGATAGACACGGTAGAGAAATATTGGATCTACTCATGGTTCAAAATGTATTTTACAAAATCTGAAGTCCTCCCCCCTGACGGACCACACAGCTGAATGGACCAGACCGATGGACAGTAATGGATTTCACATGCAACCCAGAGTCTTGCGATACTTGTGAGTCTTCTTGTCGAGGGATATGAGCACGCTATTTGACTCCAATTTCTCCGTGTTCTTGGCCACGGTTAAAAATGACCTGACGAGATGGGCATAGCCGATTCAAGCTTGGGCCTGCCACCTGGTTGCTTTGAAAAGGAATGTTTTACCACGATTGCTATTCTTATACCAAGCATTGCCAGTGGATATCCTCTTGATGTTTTTTGAAGATGTAAAAAAAGCATTCCTGTGCTTGCTTTGGGATAACAAAAGCCACATTTAGCCTATACAAACTCGACACTCCAGCAGGAAAACTGATCCTCTCTCCCCCAGACATCAAGGAATATTAGAGAGCTGGCCAGTTACGGATACTGCTACACCAACTTGGGGGCAACAAAGAAAAGCAATGGGTACACCTGGAAAAACATGTAATGTCTCCAGTTTCTATTGGATTACATATGGACAACCACCATATAGAGTTGGGGAAACATCCAGTATTGACCATGTTGTGGGCACTATGTAGAAACTCAGATGGAAATGACCACCTGGCCTCCCCCACCCTTGGCTGCCTTGGGCACCCCCGATTAGGGATAAACTTCATGAACCGTTTAGATTCCAACCCCAATATGAGAGAGGCTTGGTTCGCTCTGGACGTTGTGGAGGGAAGGAAAGTTCCTGAGTAAACCAATCCTGGACGAGGAATTGGGGGGCGGGGGGTGACCCAATTTCATGTACCTTCAACTAAAAGGCGTCTCAAAGGACCACTCCTGGGAAGAGTGCCTGAACCGTCCATTGACAGCATTTGAACAAATTCTTAATACAAACTTGGGGACCAGGGGGCTTATTTCACGGCTTTATACAGCGTTGCTGGAAGCAGGAAACCAATGGGCTTAGACAGCAGTGGATGTGGAACATTAACTTCCCAGGTCACAGGTACCCTTTGACGGCTATTCATAAACAGTTATGGTCTGCCTCTATTGTAGTGCAGTACAAGATGCACAATTATAGGTTATTGCAGTGCTGGCAATTTGCCCCAGACACATTGACCGACCACGTTGTATCCACGATCGAGCCCACTATGTTGGAGGGGGTGCAGTTATGTAGGCACCCACTGGCATATTTAGTGGGATTGTCTGAAAGCGCAATCTTATTGGAAGGAGGTGCTGGCCTGGATAAAAGTGGTAGAAGGCATAGAGTGGCCGTTGACTACTCCCTTAGTGCTTTTTGTGTTGGAAGATGATGGGTGCCGGAGGTGGTCGGGGGGTGAGGGGGAAACTACACACGTGACCAGGAACCTGTTGTTAGCTGCAAAGGTTTGTATAACTTTATACTGGAAGCAATCTTACCTCCCCACTCACAGAGAATGGCTTCATAAAACCTATGACATTTATGACATGGAGAGCCTTACAGCAACCCTCTTAGTCACATAGTCATATAGATTTGGAGTGGCTTCCCTTTCTGACTGATCATGGACATGAGCAGGCTCTGGTCCTACCAGGGTCTCTTCGGGCCTCACCTGCATCTGAAGAGCAATAGACCAATCTGCCCAATTGAAAGTTTCGCAGTGGAACCATGGACCTTAGTCGAAGCCTGCCTCCACAGAGAGTGCAGAGGGCACGGTTACAATAACACTATTAGACCATCAGTAGACACAGAACTGATGCCCCGGTATCTGGCAAAGAAATGCTAGCTAGACGGCTGTTGTGTTAATGATGCCGTATCGTATATAAATAGAATTTATTAAGTAGTTAAGTTGTTCTAACCCCATTTAGGGTTGGTGGCTGGGAGGAGGGAACCGGGTGGGTGGGGTGTGACGGGAGTACTTCAAAGCATGTCGAAGATCATGACTATTCTAAACTGATGACAATGTGTGAGTGAACTAGTATAGTATTGTTACAGCTGGTAACATGTGCCCTCCTTGTTCTGTAAAGTCGATGACAATGTACATTGTGAGATAATGTACTTGTTGAAAACCTTAATAAAAAGAACAATTAAAAAGAAATGTAAAAAGTGCATGTAATCATTGCAAATATGTAATCTAGTAAACAAACATAACATACAAATAAAACTTAATTTGGTAAATAAGACAATGTAAATGCTAACAAAAGCAGCTCAAATGTAATGCACGTTAAAAACAAGAACAGTTTAACATTTTTGATACCCAAACAAATACATACTCGTATAAGAAATTACACTTCTTTCCCTATTAATATTTCATAGCAAAACATTGCAACCTAAGACCAGTATGAGTTAAGGTTGCCATGATATTTGATTTTAATATTACTTGTTTAGTTAATTGATGATGTATTATGTTATGTTAACATTATTATTTATAATATTTGTAGACTTCATGTTTTTGTTGGTTTAACCTGAACTATTTTATAAAAAATGTTCTTCAATCACAAATGGCAATCATTAAGCAAGTCACCTTAAGTCTTCTCTCCTATGCAATGTCAACATTAAGGGGTCAATGAAGGCTTGACTCCTCATCAAAAAGGTTTTGCTGGTGCCTAAAGATGGTTCATTGTGCAACTGGGAGTTATACAAGTCAAATCCCTGCAGATTGATACACCTGCAAAATCACGAAATGGAGAATGCTCAGCCAGTAGTGATTCATGTTTTTAATTCCCACATACCCTCGTTTTCCCACATACTCCTTCCTGCAGTTTGAGGGTACTTGTTGTTTTGGTCAAACGTGCATTATTGTGATTCTTTTATGATCATACACATTGGGGATTCTGCATGACGACCAAAAGGAAGAATCCCATAAAAATCATGTCCTTGCATGAAGCCTGCTACATTCTATTGAGAATATTCAAAATGGTGGCTAAACATATAATATTTAGTTTATTAATTTAAACCACTAATGCATCACACATATAGATCAATATAGAATTGTCTTAACTTATCAATGCTAGAACGCCCACAATGTTCAGGAATATACTGTAGAGTGCCTGCCAAACAAATACATTCAAAAAAGGAAATTGTTTGATGTTGATGGAAGACCAGCTGGTGGATAAATATATTAGTGATTTGTCTTCGTGATTAGTACATGTATTTATAATGTTATCAAACATGATTGAGATGAGATTGGAAGGCACTCTGTAATTTGTTATTGCTGGTGGAGAAATGTGATGACATCTTTACTTGGTCTCTCATAACGTAACTAGTGATATTCCAGATTGTGGATGTGGTGGCATAATACCTAATTGTCAGGGTATTGGTTGCCTTTGTTTATGTGGTGTGATGTTCCAAGTGTCACATTATTTTTTCCAATTAATTTTATCTTTTATTTTTGGTCAAATAATTTGTATGTACTAGTCTGAATATAGCTTGCTGATTTGTATTTCTGACTGTGTGAGAATTCAGCCTTCTAAATTAAATTGTTTATAGTTGTGTAGACATTGGGTGCTTTTCCTTTTTTTTTTCTTCATTGTTCCACCTCTCTCCCCGCCCACTCTTCCCACCTCTTTATTTTCTCTGCTTCCTCTGTCTCTTTTCCCCTCCCCATTAGATGGCATACTTCACAAGTTCAAACCAATTTTGACTCAAGAAAATGTAGGTGCCTTTCCCCGTCTTACTACGTGTGAGAGAAAAAATAAAATAGCAGACAAAACCCCTTGTCGGGGAAAGAGGCACTGAGACCCGGCTGTAAGAGTTCAAAGGATGGTTTATTTCTCCAGCTAGGAAATAACCCAAAAAACTCTCCCAAATCTCATTACATCATTCTTGTATTTATATTAGTTAAAGTAACTCTAACAAAAAATGCTAAAAGGACCCGATTGGCCAGACGGTGTGGTGCTGTAGGTGTGGGTAGCATCTCTCCCTCCTGGTTGGCTGAGTAGCTGACAGACGTCAAACATCTTGTGCTCCATGCAGGTCAGGGTCCGGTCACTGTGGTCACTACCTAAGCTAATATGTTACACACTAAATAACAAATTATTTAAAACATTTTATGCTACTTGTCACATTTCTACATAAGTCACACACAATGATTATTGTCAGTACAATTGGGTAATTTGTGGCTTTAATTGAAGGCCTTGACCTTTATTGTGCATGTAAAAGAATCAGGCTGTTTCGCATCTCTTCGAGGTTTCAAACTCATTAGTACAAGTAAAAACATATATAGTAGTAAAAATGCTTATGGTTAGTAGTGGGTGTGTTGGGTGGGTTTCGCAGCACAGGCGAGGGTCTGGCACTTGGAAGAAATACCTTACAGGGGGTGCAGGGTCAGGATGGCAATACATTGTTCTAATGGGGGTGGGTGGCTTGCACGTTTGAGGACGTATCAAGCAGAAAGTGCTTAGCTCATCCTGGTTCACATGCCGGTTCTCAGATGAACAGTGATCTCAGAGGAAGAAAACTGTAGCATATTGATTGTTGCAACTTTCTCCAGCTTCAGCGTGAGAATGGAAGCGCAGAGCCAGCTGCCTGCGCTGTGTGTGTGTGTGTCTGTCTGTCTGTCTGTCCTTGGCTGCCACGGTGGAAGGGGAGCTGAGCATTGCTGTACTATCGTAGTGAGGCCTGTTTAGCCAAGATGGAGTCGAAAGGGGGCACAAAAGATGGATGCCCCGTGTCTTGCTCAGTAGTCCCATCTATGTAGCAGTCAACCGTGGTTAACTTTACATAAGGGCAAGGGGCAATCCCACTACCGGAGGCACGTGGTCCAAGCCTTGTACTGAGGAGCGTACGATGCGAGGGGGCCTGAGGACCCCTCGCTCCCATACAGATTTAGACCCATGGGGAGTTCGGAGCTCTCCTACCGGGAGGCACACTGAGTGACAGCAGTTCACTACATATTGTAAGGGTTCAGAAATGAGAGCTAAAGTTGTTTTTCAAGAGAAAAAGGTTTGGAAAAATTCCTCTCCGACTCTGTGCTAAAGAGCAGTTTCCCTTCCTATAAACTAAAAACGGTGTCAGAGTGTCAATAACTGAAAAACTGTTGTCAAAAATGTCCTATCCTGGCCCTCACACTATAAACGAATGAAACATGTATAAGGAAAATATCTTAAACTGGCCCAAAAGTGTTCACAAATGAAACAAGTATAATTCTAACCAAAATGTTTTTCAAGTCGGAAGCCCTTGGTTCCAAGCGGTGGATCCCTTCCCCTGGATTCTTGATCATAAGAACAGTCACTTTTTGTAAACCGTTCCTTGTGTCTTGTTTAAACTCCCAAGATTCATGTTTAGGTAACTAAGTCTTTGACAGTCTTTCTTTAATACAACTTTCTCCTCGGTCTGGATAGAATCTTTCTTTTTTTTAAAATTAATTTATTTTCAAGATTTTCAATAATCAAAATATACATCACCAAAAGTTCAGAGTACAAAAAATAACACTCAATTGTACATAGGTATGGAAGCAAAAGAAGTTCGACGCATGTATAAATATTGAAACTTTTCAAATACAAGACACATTTTGTACTTTTCTCAAAATAAAATACCTAATCACAAAACAACTTAATAAAGAATTGCAACACAGAACAGTACAAAAACATAAAGACAACATACAGACTACATAGAACAGAACAAAAACAAAACAAGGGGAATCCTCAACTAATGCACATATACAATATTGGGTAGTCGGGTCCAATAGGAATAACTAATCCTCAGATATACAGTCACCATATAAATCTGTAAATGGTTTCCAAAGAGCTAGATACTTATTTTCCTTTCCTTGTCTCACAAACATCATCCGCTCAAAGTTTGACAATACCAACAAATCATTAATCCAATTCTCCACTCTGGGCTTCTTCCTAGTCTTCCACACCATCAGTATTTGTTTCACTGCAACCACAAGTGCTTTATCAACCCATTGTCCATATTGACGAGCAACCGCACAACGCCCCTTACCTGACAACAGCAGCACCTGCATAGGCATCCTGGGAAAACGTATGGACAAGATCGCCTCCAACCTATCCAACATTCCCACCCAAAATTCTAACACCATAGGACAATATCATAACATGTGAATCAACTTTCCCTTCTCCTTCCCACACCCCCAACACAGATCATCATCAGTTAATCCCAACTTATACATACGTAATGGAGTCCAATACAGATGTCCTAACACTTTCAAATGAATCCATCTCAACCTGAGATACAACTTACTTCTATAACCTACATTCCACATAGATTCCACTCTTTTTCCATAATATCGCAGCCCAACTCGTGTTTCCACCTCTCCAATGCTCTCCTGTCAGCATCAACATCCCTAGAACATATCGGCATCAAGCTAGTATAAGTGCATACCATTCGCGGCGATGACATAAGAATCTGACTACCCGCCGACACCACCTCCAACGGTCCTGACAACATTGCCAATCTTTCACTCAATAGAGCTTTCAACTTCACAAACCTATTCAGTTCCCTCTCTGCCAAATGAAACGTCCTCTGCAACTCCTCGAATGACAATATACGGCCATCACGCACCACATCTCTGATACATAAAATCCCTTTCGAGTCCCAACTTCTCCAACAAAAGGGCTTATTGGCAAATTGTAAACTCGGATTAAACCAAATAGATGCTCCATAGTGTAAGTACAAGTTCCCTTGAAAGGGACTCAACCACCACACTAAAACCTCTTTAGTCAGCGTAATAGTCGGAAGTCTACTAACCCTCCCAGGCAGACGTCCCATCGAGGTAATAGATATAATTTGAATGGTTTTCCGTTGCATGCTTTCAATAAGCACCCACAAGGGTTCTGGTCCATTCCCCACTGAAAAATAATACGCAGCCTTTTTCAAAATAAACCCTGTATAGTAGCGTTCCAAATCTGGGTATCCAAAGCCTCCATTTTTAGTACTACGGGTCAAAATAAATTTTGGAATTTTAGATCTCTTTTTATCCCCCCACAGAAACACGATCGATACTAGCCAGCATCTTTTTCGAAAACTTCAGAGGCAAATATTGCACAACATAAAGCACCTTTGGTAAAAGAGTCATCGTAATAGCGTTGACTTTAGCCCAAATCCCCATCGGTAATCGTTCCCATCTTCTAATATCGTTACGCGAGGTATCCACTAATTTTCCTACATTGAATTCCACCATTTTTTTGACATCCTTAGTCGGATAAACACCCAAATATTTCACATGAGAAGTAGTCCATTTACAATGCCAATCCAAAAAATAACCACCTACACATGTATTGGCAATTGGAAACACCTCCGTTTTCTCCCAATTAATTTTATGTCCCGACAACTCACTCACCCTATCAAAGGCACTTTTCAGAACTACACTACCTCGCTCAGGATCCGCTAGAACCACCACCATGTCATCTGCATATGAAAGGACTTTAACTTCCACATGACCAAATTTCAGGCCCCCAATACCTCGTTCCCCACGTATATAGGCCAACAATGGCTCCAAACCAAGATTGAACAAGTAGGGTGACAACAGGCATCCCTCCCTAGTTCCCCCTAGTCAACCCAAAAGCTTCAGACAAAACACCATTTACCCAAATCCTAGCCTTGGCACCACTCTGAAGACAACTGATTATCCCTAGAAATCCATTCCCAAATCTCATCTGCCGCATCGTAAACTGCAAAAATCTCCAACTCACTCTATCAAACGCTTTCTCCGCATCCATAAAAATCAATGCCGCATCTGACAGATCTTCCTGTTTTAAACTCATAATATCAGTCAAAGTTCTAATATCATAACCAAATCTGTTCCGCAAAAACCCCACTTGGGGTGTATGAATCAATTTCCTTATACATTTTTCCAATCTATTAGCCATGTTCTTAGCAAATATCTTCACATCCACATTCAGTAATGATATGGGACGATAATTGCTACAATTCTTCCGATCCTTCCCCTCTTTCAGTATTAAGGTAATTATTGCTTCACACGTCGACTGACACAGAACACCTTCATGTATAAACAGATTAAACAACCTACATAAGATAGGAGCCAAATAAGTCTCAAATTTCCTGTAAAATTCCACCGGAATACCATCCACTCCCAGCGATTTACCTACTCCTAGCTGCCTAATAGCCAGTAAAATATCATCCACCTCAATATCTATTTCTAAATCCCTGCTTTCTTCCAGCGATAACCTAGGAAGATCCAAATTCACAAAGAAATCTTCCAATTCAACCTGAGACGGGAACACATCCTCTGAATACAATTTCCTTATAAAATCCCTTAAAACGTTTACAAATATCGACATTTGTCATTACCACATCACCATGCTCATCAACAAGACTTTGAACAAAAGGTTTCTCCGCCATACCCTTCAACCTACTAGCGAGCAGCTTTCCGCTCTTATCTCCACATTCCCAGAATTTCTGCTTCGTATAAAAAATACCCATCTCAGTCAATAGGTCATTCTTACTAGCCAACAACTTTCGAGCCTGTAACATCTCCTCTTTATCATTAACCATACCCGACTGCGCATATATTCATTGCAAATCAGACAGCCTACTTTCCATACATTTCAATTCATTCAAATTCTTAATCTTCAAGTGTGCAATTTTACTTATAAATTCCCCTCTTAATACAGCCTTAAAACCATCCCAACCATCCTGAAGTCAGTCGACCCTTCATTCTCTTCAAAATACCTCTACATAAACGTCTGGATGTTTTCACAAACCTCCCTCTCATCCAAAACCCCTACTTTAAGATGCCAACTAATAAATGTGGGAACTTTCTGATCCATAACCACCTGCAAATCCATAGGAGCATGGTCTGAAATCTCCCTTTCCCTAATGTTCACAGCAATTGTTTTATCCAACAATTTATCAGACACCAAAATGTAATCTATTCTCGAAAACGTATCATGCAATGGACAATAGAATGTAAATTCCCTCGAAAAAGGATGAACTTCCCTCCAGATGTCCACTAAACTGAACTTCTGCAAGAATAAATCAAATTCTTTACAAACACCAAAATTAGTGTACCTACATTGACTAGTTCGGTCAATCTTATAATCTCTAACACAATTAAAATTCCCCCCCAAAAATAACCGTCTCACCATGCATTTCATTGAGTAAACGTGAAATGTCCTCAAAAAAGCACTTGCACTCCCCTAATGTGATCTTTTTACCACAACACTGGATATCGAAAAAAATAATTCGACCCTCCCCATCCATTACCACCTTATCAACACTAAATTGCAAACCTTTCCTAAATAGGATGCTGAGCCCTCTCGATTTAGACAAATAACAATTAGAAAACTGCCTACGAAATATCGAATTAAGTAAAATATGATTATCCTCATCCACCAGATGAGTCTCTTGCAAGAACATAACATCCGCTCTGGTTCTCCACAATCTCGCCAGAACCTTCCTACGTTTACGCGGACAATTCAAACCCTTAACATTCCAAGTCACCACTGACGGTGTACCCATCTCCCTATAGTAACTTACTCAAAAGACTGAACAATTCGAAACAGCATTGCAGAATGCACCGCCATCAGTTGAACTCCAAGCCAGCACTGAATCCAACAATGATACATATACCTAAAGCTCCAACAACCCAATCTACCATGATACACAATTGAGGATCCCCAGCGACATACAGTTCACAAAGATAAAACAAGACAAACATATAAACACAAACCAGTAAAAAACAAAACCACGTTAGTATCTGGATAAACCTCCAGATTTCACATGAGTGTATCTCCCTCCCGCATATAGCACATTCCAACCCATCTCCTCCAGGATACCAGCCCAAAAAATCTGTATAATTACTAAATACCGTCCCTCCAAACAAAATTTCAATATCAACCAACACTAAGAATCAATCTTCCAAGTAATCCCAACACCCTCCTAACATAATGCATCTACAGAGAGGTACAAGCACTCCATCCAATAAGCAGCATCAAAAAGGTACAAAACAAGAACACTACTCTTCACCAGAGCAACGAAACTTCCCATCCACACTAAAATAACAAATGTCTAAGCTAACAATATAACAACTGCCTATTCCCAAGTATAAGTCACAACAAAGCAAACAAAATCCCAAAAATTCTTACATTTATCTCACACCTATCCCAATCACAGAAGCTCATAGTTAGATCCATACACACGACAATTGATTGTGTCCATGCAACAAGGAAATAGTAAGTATCCAAACAGATCAAGTACTCGCACACATAGCCACCAAGGCAGGGTAAAATTTGTATCAATGAATCTTTACCACCCCCATTCATCTTGGTCACCACATAAAAATATAAGCAACCTCCCACTCAAATCTACACCCCCATCCATATATTGTTCTGCAGTCAGACAGTTCACTGTGTATGTATATATATATATATATATATATACATTAAATCTTAGAAAGAAGTCATCCGCAACCAAACCACATCCAGTGAGACCCATTAAGTAGTAACACAACCACCACCCACAGCATGTTGTCACATAGCATATAGGTAAGAGAAAAAAAAGCATGCTGCGAGATTCCCAGTACTATAGACCACCCAACATCAAAGCTCCAAACATCAAAATGTATGTAAGGGTATGGTAGGAAAAGCCCCCATGGTAAGTAGTCACAATAGATCAATTCCACATCCATTGGCAATGTCTAATTTTTGTAAAGCCTGCAGGCTACGCATCATGGTGATATATTAAATCACCAAGCAACCGTAATTTATCAGATGTAAAGCCTGGAAGTATGGCCATTACCTCAGTCCACCCAACACTTTCGCTGCCTCAGTGAATTAACAATAGCACACCAAAGAGGAGTACAGATGCAAACTACTGACCAAATAAGGCACAACATATGGCAATAACATCCAAAGCAAACTACACCTTCCAAGTGCCTGTCAAGGAACTACCTGCCATTTCCTGTCTACATGTTGGTTATAAAGATCATTGACCTACCAGCCTTCCACGGCACCAGTACATACCCACCCCCATCCCAGTCGAATTTCTTTTAGCCCAGAACAACCATTCTTCATTCCCCATTCCCCCCTAAATCTCCTCTCTATTCATGTCCCTTAAGGGTTAGTCATTTTACACACATAGAATCCCTCATCCCAGCCTGGACCATTTCCCCTCCTATGTACAGCGTTACACATTCTTCTCCTCACCACTAAATGACCCATCCACCCCCCCGCCCCCTTTCAGTTTCACCACAATGACTTGAGACCATAAAATGATAGGTGTGTGTACCTTGAAACCCAATAAACCACTTGCTGCATAAGTGTTGTACTAACAGTACATCATCGACAGAGAATGATACATATGAATCCATAGCCACCATAGAGAAGGCGCCACAACAAGGTTATTACGAGCCGTATAAAAATTGATGTGCAACACATAAAAGCAATGCAACCTAACATACAGAAGGAAACGCTGCACAAACGCCATAAAATCACGCTGTAGAGGCTCAAAACATAAATGGAAGGAAAGAACCAACGTCCATCACTCGCGCCAAACAAAGCATCTTTCACATATCAGGGGTACTGGCAAACAAATTAAAGATACTTTTTGAAATTGAAAAATTGAAAAGAAAAAAGAAAAAAGTCTGTTAAAGGTCCAAACATCAACATATGGCACATTAATCACATAAGCAATTCAAGTACAGAATGCATTTGGACATGGCACAAGTTTTACGATCTATATTCAAATATATGCTATTGTGTGGCTTTTGAACTATCATCAAATTACTGAAACGCACTTTTCAAGGTGTCAGTTAAAGCACATACCAAATTGACCAAGGCTGGGGCAAAAATCACAGGTCACTTCACTTCGATGTCTGCCCAGTGCAAAAGGCACCCAGTCCCACTTTCACAGTACATAGAGCTACAAGCCAAAAATGAAACTCCACCCCTACACCCATCACCAAAGAACAGGTTGTTCAATAACTTCATTCCATAGTAAGTGGTGTGTGGATTTCCAAAGTTCCCCATGGAGCAGTCCTCATCCACAGGAGTCGGAATAGTTACAGGAAGATGAAGAGCCCACGAAAACCATGAAGAAATTGAGGTTTTAGTAGTGCTCATGGGTAGGAGGGGAGTCTCAATAGACATCTATGGAAAGTGGGCATGACAGTCTCAATAGACATCTCTGTCACGAAGGTCCATTTCACAATCCAACTAGCGAATCCGAAGTGTTGACACCTGCAGGTAGTCTGAGGAGTGAGCATGGCTGGGGATAGTCAGGACTGGGTCCCAGGCATTTTCTGGAGACTTTTGGGGCTTGATCCTGATCAAAGCCAGCCCAATTAAAGCCCTAGCAGTGCCTGGCTGACTTACGCTTATACAGTGCCTATTTGAAAGTCACAACCATTGGCTTAAGCAATGCATGCTTTTAGAGGGGCTTTTTCCCAGCCCCGCCAAGTTTTCAAAGGCGCTGCTCTATGCCTTCAGCAGATATGGTGCCTGGGGATAGGGGGGGTCAGTAAGAACTGTTGGGACATCTGAGGCTATGATGTCCTGATCGCGCTGGTACTGAACGCGTTGGTGTTACATGATCAGCTCTGCCCCCAACCCACCTGCACGAGGCATTCCAGGTGTCCACTGATGCTACAGGTCACGCCCTCACACCATCATACAGGGCTTACCATTGCTGCAGCCATTTCCCAAAATATCTGCCTGGTTTATGGCTCTGGAACGGTCAAGGAGCCACAGTGGTTGGATTAGGGATGGGCACGTGACCGTTTCTGTTTAGAGCTAAGAGTCGTATGGAACAGAGAACAGGCTGTCTACCATGAGACCGGGCCACTTTACCCCTGAAAATGTCTCTGCTGGAGTTAGAGTAAGTGTGCATTTAGGATAAGGTTTTGCTCCTCGGTCAGGTGCCTCGGGGTACTTTCCATGGGCGGAGTATTCCTTTGCTTCCATCAAGCAATGCTATCCGCTGGTATCTTTAAGAGACTGTTGTGCTGGTGAGTCTGCCAATAGTACCAGCCTATGTGCCTCTCCTTGGCAGAAAGTCTTGCAGGTATTGGCGTTCGTCCTTTTCCTTATGTGTCTTGACGAGGTTGTTCTTTGACTTGTACCAAGACTGAGCAAGTTTGCACCACAGCTCAAATAAACACAATTCAAATACGCTACCCACAAAGTCACATTTCATTGTGTTAGGAATGCAAGTGCACTCTCCATAAGGAGAACAGTCTTTATACTATTAAGCAGAACGTTGGGTGTTTCTCCTCTAAAGTTGTGGAGATATCTTGAACTCCCACTGAACAAAACACAGGATAATGTGCTACACCGTTTTTATTATAGGAGAACTGGCTGCTCCTGGCATTTTAAATTTCCTGTTTTCCATTGAATTCACTTTTTTGCTTTTTCTGTTTTGGACTATAAAAATCCGCATATGACTAGTCATAGGCAAGGATGAGCATATTGCTCAGCAATGCAGTAGCACAATTGCACAATATTGTAACCCATTCTGCTGACTACCCGCTCATCTGCCCAGAAAGGTTTATGCATCAGGATTAAAAAAAAAGGCAAAAGTGACAAGATATCCCCATGCCCCGTCTACACTGTTTCTGTGGACGGACACTTTCACTATTTACCAAGTGCGTGTACGCGCGTACTGTGGAGAGTCACCTGAGCCAGGATGAAAGGTCTGCTTGTCCTCCGATGCCTGTTGTCTGGCATAGTTGCTTGTTCCCAGCAGCTGTGTAAGTGTGTTTGAGTGCTGCTTGCCACCTCCAGTTGCCGAACACCTACAGCGCTCTCACCACGCCATAGTGATCGAGCATAGGAAGCACAATTCGCTCCCAACCCTATTCCTTCCTCTTCATGTACGTCATCCCCAGCACGTACACCACGTAATTTCAGGTCCTTTCCTCCATTCTTTCAGTTGGGAAGTCGCGTGTATTGTGTTCCAAGTTATGAACACAAACAAAAACATGATTCAACGGTTTTTCTATCTAATTATTAAGTAAAAAAAACGAAAACTATAGAAAAAATGGTAATGGCAATTATGGCATATGGTAATTAAAATCAATAAAGCTAAAAAGAAAAAATAAATAAATGCCAGCAATCACATCCCAGAGGCCTCATCTTTTTTTCCCCATGTAATCCACTCCTCTGTGTGCTTGAATCCTCCATATGTTCAACTTCCAGATCAGAGAGAAAAGCTTCAACACTAAAGTCAGTGAAGGAGTGAGTTTGACCATTTAAAACAAACCACACTCAACACAGCTGGGTACAGCTTATAGTACTTTAGATGTTTACTTCTAGGTTTATCCTTGGCTACATTAAATGCTCTCCTTTTCTCCACAACATCCTTACTGAAGTCTCCAAAGATCATAATCTTGTTACCTCCCCAGTTTAAGTCTCTTAGCTCGCGAGCTCTTCTCAGGATTAATTCATGCACTGGAAATCTCAAAAATTTAACAATATAGTGTCTTGGTTTCTGTCCACTGGCAGGTTTGGGTCCCAAGGATCTGTGGGCTCTCTCAATTTCCAGTGGGGTCTTTGGATCCAATTTAAGCATCTTGAATAAAGCATTTTACAAAAACTCACCAGGGCATCCCAGTTCAATGTTTTCTGGAAAACCTGCTATGCGCACGTTATTTCTATGTGATAAATTGTCTTGCTCAGAACATTTCAAATTCAGTTTTTCAGTTAGTATTTGTAACTCCCTTATCTGTTCGGCCATTCTTCGTGAATCCTCATCCACTACAGTTAAATGAGTCTCTACAGAGGTAACCTTGGAAGTTAGCTCACCATATCTCTCTTCTGAAGCAAACAGCTTGGCTTTGATCTCAGCAATGTCAGCAGTCATTATGGTCAGCATGCCCAAAACTTTATCATCTCTGCTCTCACCATCCACTTTGTCACCTTCCCCTTTCTGCCTCTTGGAAGGCTGCAGTTTCTCTGGTGTTTTCTCAGCCATATTATCAAAAAGAAAGAGAGATAAGTTGAGGGCGCAGGAGCTCAGCCCTCAAGCTTCCATTCCCTGGAGCTGCAGGTTCTAGAATCGGAATATCTTTCTTTAACAACCAACTTTTCAGGGTTGAACAAATAAAGGCCAATCTTTCCTCTAGTATTTCTTGGGGCTTGCAGATAGCCTGGTTTACTCTCCTTCAGGGTTATATGCAATGCCACATGCCTGGGATACTCCCCTGCCAGGACTTATATATATTTCAATTGCGTCCTATTTTGCGTCTCAGGATTTCTCATATAGTTCACTCGCCTGGTGTCTTTGGTTTCCCAGGACTTCTCATATGCTTCGCTCGCCAGGTGTATGAGGTCCCAGGACTTCTAATATGCTTTGCTAGTTTATGGCCCCTTAAGATTTCTTTAAGGTTGACCCCACATTTACATTTCAGATATTCACAGTTCATTGGGGTTTGCCTTTTTTTGCTTTTTGGTATTCAAGCAAGCCGTTTGTAGTGTTCACAAGTTTACAATATTCAAATTGCTGTTGACGCGGTTGCCGCAATGCCCCGGTGTTACGCTCACCTGGTCTCTGCGGAGGCATTGGGGCATGGTTGCAGCCCTCGTAGTGGTGAGTTCGCTCGGGTCCGACTTCACCCCCTGCGCTTATGTGGTGACTGGTGGTAATAGGTGATGCTGCTCGGGACTGCTCCTGCGTGGAGAATAGGGGGCGTAAGTATGCCAGCTTGTGCGCCTGATCCCCTTCCAGACCCCTTCTCCCAAACCGGGGTACCCGTGGGATGCACTCTCCCTGGAAAGCTCACCTGTTGATTAGTTTTGGCAAGCACTCCGTCCTGCTGCTTCTGGCAGGGGTGCTTGTATGATCTGGACAGAGTTCCTTCACTGGTCCCTTGCACCTGGTAGTCCAGTCCTGCTGCCACTAAGCCACTATACTTCAGGTAAGTGTTCCTGTGTGCCTTTGTCTTTCCTAGTCTGTTTTTGTTGTATTGTAAAGTTAACTGTCTTGTATTGCTGTCCATGCCACTTTTGATGTTTGCTCTTTTGCTTTCTTCCCATGCAGGTGAAGTTGCCGGCCCACCAGAAGCTGTGGAGCGCGATCAAACAGCCGTAAGCAATGAGGAACAAAGCTGCAGCGGTACAGTAGCTGGTAAATTGTTAACTAGGGGGCACATGGGGTTCAAATGTGGCACGGCCCTAGGACGGATGTTCTGACCTTGTCTGTCTTCTTCACAGGGTCCGAGTTTGTGGATGCAGAGTGCTGTGCTGTGGCGTCGGGATCAAGATCACTGGATGTCAGGCGATGAGTCTGCAGATGAAGCCAGGAAGCACCAGTTTCCTGGAGGTGAGTATGCAGGAGAACACCTGGTTTCAAAGGTAAGTATACTGGTCCAAGCGGCGGTGAGCGTCATGTTGCATGCGAGTGCACAGTAACGCGAAGCACCGGCCTTAAGGATGGAGAAGCTTATTTAGCTGAGCTTCTTAAGCCACGCCCACCAGGTTCAACCTGCCTGCCACACCCGATAAGTCAACACATGAAGACCAGGCCTAGGGAGCCACACCCGATGAGTCAGCACATGAGGGTGTTCTCTGGAATAAAGGCTTTCAGCTCTTGGAAAGTTCTTGCAAAATAAAAGCACTCCTGCACTGAAATAAAGTGTTCCTGCTCACATCTCTATATGAGCCTGGCACCAAAGCCCCAAAGGCGCCAGGATTTAGTCCATCCAGGGCCCCTGTGTTTATAGGTCCCACAGGGACATAAGTGAGTCAAGTGACCCATTGCCCCCATCACTAGATCGTGTGGTTTTTGTGTTCTGGGGCCTGTGGCCATGACACCCGGTGTCCCTACTGGTTTTGGGTAGACTCACTGGCTTTCTCCAGCAGCTCCAGTCGGGTTTGCGCTTCTGCGGTGTGCTCCTTTCACTTCTTTTTTCACTCTGGAGGATGTAGACGTTCTTCTGGCCTCCTTTGCGTTTTCCGCAATTACACGTCTGCTTCCCTTCTGGATTTGGAATGGACAACGCCTGCTTCTTGACTCGCCAAGCGGCCAGGAGCTTCCTTGTGACGTCCAGCGTCCCCACGGCCTTTCAGTCTCTGATGTTGCATCTCGCCCGTGACAGCCTCTTCTCCTCTGCCACAACGATACATAAGCTTTGCTTTCTTGAGCCCTTGAATAGGAGCCAACGTCTTGTCCTGCACTGCCTCTGAATAGCGCGCTCACCAGGTTTAAATGATCCGCGCACAGGTGCTTTAGAAAAACAACTAGACTCTGCACATTGTGGTTCAAGGTCTTCGTAAATGGCTCAAACTCCTGCATCCCCATCGTCTCAGTACTTTGGAAATTCTGGGAGTTGAAGTTATGTTTGTGTGCTCGGCCATAGAAATATGACAATGAGGGTTTGCCTCTTCTACCAGTGGGAACACGTATCTGACAGTATGCCATGGCAGTCTGGGGCATCAGAGGGTCTTCCTCGTGGAAAAGAGACTTTGAGTATAAGGGGGTCTTCCTCCTGGGAATGGGGGAAATACTGCATCTTGTCCAGTGAAGTTGCGGCATCTCGCCGGTAGCTGTTTTCCTCCCATGTGATCCTCCCTCATAAAGCCACCCCCAGGGTCAGGATCAGGTAGTGGCTGCTATCCCCCGGCCACATGGGAGGAGGCCACCACCAGGGATTCCTTGATGACTCCACTGGATTTATCACAGTATGTACAGGTTTGCTGCCTTGTCTGGCCTCATCTTGATGCTTAGCCCAACGGGCTCGGCATCCCTGCTCAGACTTCCTCTGCAAAGGGAAGAAACCAAAACTGTAAATGCTGAAGCTGCAACACTCTGCTGATAGAGATAGCTTATTTTATTAAAACCTCCAAGATTACCACAGATGATTCATAATCAAACCTTGATAATTGTGTGAGGGGTAAAAATTTGAGGCAGACAACTTTGTGAAGATTTCTCAACAAATGCCATTTTATATAATGCAAGGTTGGATTAACACCTCGCTATCCCCTACTCTGATGAGGATTTCCCTGCCTAAAGTAAACTAAAGGAAACGCTCTAACAAAGGATATCTGTTCCTCACACCTATGCATACAACAAATAAACAATGAAGTACATGGCACTTCCAAACAAACAATAATGATTGAATTTATAATGTCACCACAGTCTCTTTGTAACCTGAACGAATTCCCCCCTGCCCCAGGTTCAAGCATGGTTCTGTTTCATAGTTCAAGAAAGGAAAACCATTCTGATTTGCAGCAGTGTTCAACCACAGTTCGCTTCCACTTCCACTTTTCAATCGAAAGTTCCAACCGAGTTTGGTGTAGCTTGAACTTGTTAACAGAAAGTTACAACTCAATTTGGTATGCTTCAACCTGTCAACAGAAGGTTTCAACTCAGTAAATGGAAGAAATGGATTTTTCCGTTCCTTGAACATGTTCTCAGTTCATCAATGGCAATAATAATTGTCTTGGTCAGGATGATTTGCCACAAATACCTTGAGCATCACAGTAAATATAGATTGTCTTTGTCAATAACCCTTTAAAGCACTTCAACTTCCACCTGGTTTACTCCCATGCCAGGCCCACGCCTCCAACAGTTTGCCATCGACGTATACTCCCCTGCCCGAACAGCATTTCACAACCACAAGTGCTTTTGGGGTTAATATCACTTGATGCACGTTTCACCACAACTTCATAATATTCAACCAATTGCAGCTTCAAAATTCCCAACAACTCTTCAGGGAAAACAAAATTTAAATGGGATCTCTTTGACACTTCTGAAAATAATGCTCCTCTTCTGGATCTTTTCCCAGAAAGGCAGCCCTTTCGCCACTCTAGTTTCCCCACTACCGCAATAATCGATGATTAATAGGCAAAAGGGTCTTTTACTTCTCGTCCCTTCATTTGGATAATGTGAGTTTATAGCAACTTTCACCACAGGATTTGCAAAGTATGGGCAACAAGTTTCACTGCTCTTAAATCTTCCAGTAGCCCCTTGCCGCTGGTTGCATAGTCTACTAGATTGTAACTGTCTTGGTTTGGCTGTCTTGGCTTGAGCAATGCTTGCAGGTGTTTACTTTTATCAATGTTGCCCCTTGTGATTTTTGGTGTTTTCATAGGCTCACACTTATACAGTTCAGTCTTTTGGCTTGCTTATAAGGGGGTTTCGCTGCTTTTCATTACTTTGGTATTCAAAATTACTTTGGGAATCTCGCTCACTTCCTCGCTTGCGAGTGCTGCTTTTGCTGCGTTTCAGTAGTGCGAGTTTCAAAAGTGCTTTCAAGTCACTTGCATTCACAAGCGAGTGTCCCCCACTCGTTCAACTCCTGCTTTGCATACACGAGCGGGAAAGGAGTGCTCTGGGGTCACAAACAAGCTGTGAACTCACTGGATAAGATGTGCTCGTCACTTCCTTTCGCCGCTTGCAGGATTTCTCCTCTTGTGGCTTCTCACAACTCAGCAAACCTCTTCTTTCTGTTTGCCGACACCCACGTCACCTGCAACTGGAGCGCTCGTCACTCCTGAGGTGCTCTGGTGCACGACTGCCACCAGACTACCTCGAGGCCCTCAGGTGCACACCAGCCACCTGAGACTGGAAAACCTCCCTCGTCTTTGCTTCCCGCTGTGCAGCCTCTGCAGATTAGGTCACCAGAGGGCAAGCTTCCCTCCTTGAACGCTTCCCTCTGCGGGACTTCTGCACTTCAGGATTTGAGAGGTGCAGACCATCTCAGGACTGACAGTTGCTCTCTGCCACGTAGTGGTCCCGGCGTCTTCTCGCTCCTTCAGCGTCTGCTTGGGCGGCCTGCACGCACCATGCTGCTTCTGCTCCCTGCTAATCCTCTCATTTCCTTCTTCTCATGACTTGCACCTGAGGCGGCCTTTTAAGCTTGTCTCCCTCAGGTGTGGGTCCTTTGCTTTAATGATATGACCACTCCCGTAGTAATGCACCTTTTCAGCCATCTGCCTCATCCCAGTACTTCAAGGATTATGGGACTTGAAGTCCCTAAAGACAAAGTTAGGTTTTCTTATTTGAATTTCACTTCTATACCTCGATTTGCTCTTTATAACACCTTTTTAAAGGCAATTCTTTTAGGTCGTTATTAGTATCCTATAGTACCCGGCACGGGTTATATTGCTCGAAACAAACGCACCGATTGGTGCATTTGCGAGCCTTATCTCACGCATGTCGTCTTATTTTTTATTTTGTTCTGGCCACCATGGAACAGGAGAAGGGATCACATGTAGTCCCTTCTCCCTGTTCCATGGCGGCCATTTTCTTTGTTTACTATGGCAGGCACGGAAAGAGAAAAAGGACTACGTTTTCTGTAAGCGGCAGGCATTTTTTTAAAACAACGCGTCTCGCAGCTAGGCAAAACAAAACATTAGTACCCTGGTACTAATGGCAATAAGCTCCTCGACTGTGGGCCATTATGGTAATGCCCCCAGGGCCTTTAACTATGGGCGCTAATGGCCTGCAGTCTCTGGGTTTATTGCCACATAAATTCCCTTTCACTGTATCTTTGGGTGTAACGGAGGTTTTTACACGTTGCTGGGGTTTTGACAAGGCTTTCATTTCTTCTAAGTAGTGAGGGTTTTTACCTCTGTTTAAATGTGTATTTTGTGACACAGCAAGATTGTTTTTACGAGAAGCATTTGCATGCTTTGGTATTAGGCACCCTCCTTGGAGATAGACCAATACCGTGCATCATTTCACAGAGTCCTCTAAGCCCCTGAGCCTTTTCTCCTCCCATGTGATCCTCCCACATACACCCCGCCCCAATCTCAGGATCAGAACGTTTCGCCCTTTCCCTGGCCACTTGGGATGAGACTTCTAGGGAATTAGTGAGGATTCAGTAGGATTCAACACAATTGATTTGGGAGATGAGCACAAAAGCTCAGGTTCAGCTTACTGTGGTGGGTGAAGACCACGTTATTCTGATTGGGGCAAGCCACCAGGGACTGGATTGGCCCGGCTGCTACTTGATGTGCCTCTTGGGGTTTAGGAATGGGATCCAGCAGGGTTGCCACTCCCAACAAGCCGCAGTGTTCCAGCACCAGTTATTTCAGAACCCTCGGTCAGAAGCGTCCAGAACCATACCATCAGGACAATTGAAACTCTCTAACATCCCATTATCGAAGGCATATAAGAGACCTTCCTGACAAGCTTATCAAAGATTATCATCAAAAGTCCTTACAGCTAGATCTTCAAACCAATTATTTCATAGAAAGGTATGCTTTGCACCATGAAGCGCTCACCTGATTCTGAATGTTACAAATGTAGAGCCCATAAAAGCTGGAGAAAGAAGTTCCTGAACGGGTAGAACCAGGAAAAGCGACGACCATGAACCACGCGATCAGAGGAGAATGCCACCAAAATCTACGTATTGATTTCCGAAAGATGCAGGATGCCAAAAATGAATGTGGGAGAGATTCCAAGATGGTGCATTGTCTCATACTGCCTTTAAAGACTTGAGGCATACTGCCAAGTAAAATCCCTAATGAACAACCCTAAAGTCGCTCAAGTAAAGAAATTGGAACCACCATTGAGATAGCAATGCTGAGCCAAAGGAAAAAGGTATGATAAACTGCACGATCAATACAAAAAAGAAAACCTAAGCAGCGTGAAAAAGGACTGGGAAATCCCAAGCAGAAGAAACTGGAGTGGAGTCCAGAGCAGACTGGGAACAAGAGGCACTAGGAGCGGAAGACTGTTACTGGTCAAGTAAGAGAGCTAAGCAAGTGAATGCCAGCATTGCAGCTTGTGGTGAGACCTGTCCAAGTTACCATTGATACTTCAAGTCATGGTGAAACCAAGTCATGGTGAAACCAGCCCAATTGAATACTTGTCCTTCAGATTGTGGCAAACGAAAGAAATGAAAGATTGTGGTGCGTGAGTGAACCTGACAAATCGGGTTGTTGAAGTTGAAAGACCAGGCGAGGGGAGACCCGACCAAGTGAATACTAGAAACTTTCATCTTAACCGGGAGGTCTGAAGGGAAGACTATATTGAATAAGACAGTCTTGCAGAGACTTCCCTGTTTAAACACCAGACGTTGGTTGCAAATTCAACAACTCGGTGAGAAAGGCTGAGAATCCAAGCTGGAAGATAAGTCTGTAAAGGCAGAGCCTGGAGTAAAAGCTGAGAATTAAGGGACCAGGTAAAGGTCTGACGGATGGCAGTGAAAGCTGGAAGACCATGGAGGGTACGTACCATGATAAACCCCTGGAAGGTTTTGTTTTTGAGACTAGGAATGAACTCTAGAATAGGATTTTTAAACTCTTTTGTTGGCCAAGTATTGAAACAGTTTGTTATAGCTTAGGGTTCGTCCTGAAACTAAAGATTTGGTGAGCCATGAAACTAAAGACTTGTTAAGTCCAGGTTTAAGAACCTTTTGTTTGCCCGATCCTCTAAACATTTTGTTCTGGATAAGGGCAGGAATCTGCAAAAATGTGGCTCTACAGGTGTTTTTGACTGACTCCCATGATACTTCACTATTGACTGCACTGGCTAGGGCTGATGGGAAGTTGTAGTTTGAAACGTCTGGCGAGAGTTTGCAAATCAGTTGATTAGGGAGCCCGGTGAGCGGCATGGGTTTATAAGATCAGACTTTTTAGGATTTGTAACCACACCACTCAGTGCTCCAGATAAGAGTTTGAAGCTGGAGTATTATTCTTTAAAGTTGGGAGTAAAATGTATTTTTAGGGAGTACAAATGTAAGTTATATTCCCAATGTGAGTATTTTATGAGCAAGTAAAAATGTAACAGGAAAAAGGAAATGTTTTGTAAAAATAATTCTTTTGCACCTGGTTATTCATAGGCATTAAAAGATACACGTTTACTATTATTACTGCCTGATTGAAAGAAGTAGTTTCTTCCTGTTGTACTATGTCCACTACTGCTCCAAACATATCCATGGAGCTGTGTGGATGAAAGCAGGAGCACATGGTCATACGTGTCTGTTTCCTATTGTTTGTTGCGAGTATTTTTACTCCACATTTTTATTTTTTTGAGTATTTGCCTGTTTTCATGGAGTAAAAGTGGTTGGCACTTCCCTTCCCTTACCTGTAGGTCTGACACCACTGGAACTGTGAAACAGGTGACCAATACCACTCTGTGCTACTCCTATTCTGACACTGAGCTAGATGCCCCCTTTTATTTGCTGAGATTCCCTGAAATCCTATAGGTATTTGGTCTAACACATACCATAAATATTCTTCTTGGTCAAGTCATTGCTTATATGGAGCACTTGTCTTGCTCTGTTTATAAAAGTTAACAAAGTACCTAGACAATCAGTTTGCTGAGTTGGCGTATCTCCCACTGGTTCTGAGTCATGCTGAGGGATAAAAAGATGACTCCAAGACAATATGTTATTGAAGGGTTTTATTACAAGCAACAGTAAAATCGGGTAGTAACATTAACTGAGGCCAGGTTTCTCCAAGAACCCTGTTCCTCATTTCTTTCCTCTCTTCCTTATCCTCTGACTTCCTAGTAGTCTTTGGGCAGCGACTTGCTGTGATGACTTGCCATGAGGGGATGGAAACCCCTCTCAGCCTGGTGTTGGAAGCAAAAGCAAGTCCTACCCCAGAGAGAGTTGGAGGCAGTTAAGGGCCACAATTCCTATCCCCTCCCCAAGTTTCTGTTTGTATACAAATGGTACCACCTTATCACTCCAAAACAATGCTTGGCAGACCATTTTATCATCATAGGCAGCAACATGCGCCAGAAATCAGGCAGTCCGCCCGTAAGCGTGTAACCCATCAGATCCTGCAGACTGGAAATTGCAGTGTTCAGCATTCTCTGTACAGTGAGAAGAGAGTGAACCAACAAACACAGAGACCCAGGGTCTGCGCTACCATGGGGAAAGCTGTGCATCCATCAGCAGCACAAACTCTGCTATGGCAGGACCAATAGCGCCCCCTAAATCGGGCTTGTATATATCACTATGCTGTGGAGTGGATTGCTACAAGACTTTCCACACCACATCACAATAACACAAACTAGGACACACTCCAATGTGGGCCGCCAACGTTGCACAACAGCAGCCCTTCGTGGAAGAAGGGGCAAGCTCTTAGCCCTCTTTTTGGAAACGCTGACTTTTGTAACAGCACTGCAGCAGGCAAGACGGAACCAGATTGATTAGGGCTAGAAATCCAATGGTGGGAGGATAGAATGAGGAACGAAAACTGGAAGGTGTGGGTTATTTGAGTGAGGGAAGATAAGGAGAAGGTGGCAGACCAAGAGGCCAGCAGAAGGAAGGACTGTGGACTGGAGTGTGATGGCGTTTTGAAAGGATGAGGTATTAGTTGGTGAGAGTAAGGGGTACTGTGTTGTGAGTGTGCGTGCAACGTGGGTGAGTGAACGTTAAAGGGAGTGCAGAGGGTGAATGGCAAGTGTTCAAAATATTGAAAGGTGAGTGACTGAGAATTTAATGCGAAGTAGTATTGTGGGGAGGAGGGAGTAGTAATGTGGAGAGTGGCCGTAGGAGGAAGCAACATTGGAGGAGGAATGTAGGTTGTATAAAGAAACATCTGAGTGACAAAAGGAAGACCTAGGACAAAATCGGAGAGCAGGTGGGTGGGGTTTGGCAGAATAAAACACATAGGGATAGGGACATTGGGGCGTGAAAGAAGGAGGTTTGAGCAGGGCTAGAGTCTCTCTAAGGCACATCCCTACAATTCCTTTATAACTAACTTGAACATTAGAGTGGGTCTAGAATAGAAAGTCCCTGCACAGGAATATGCTTTAGACCCTCGCCAACAGCAAGCTAGCATTTAGTTGGTATTAATAGGGGCCAATAAGCGCCATCTACTAACCAGGGAAATCGGGACTCCTGGGGTAGGGTGGGACTGCTTGCTTAAGACGAGAGAGCCAGTTACAGCCATTAGTGCCCTGCCAAAGATTTTAAAAACCCTTGAACCATCTCTGGGAGTTGACCTGTTCTTTGGGCCATCTGTGACACTTCCTTGGCCCTTGCAGAATTCATTAGGTGGTCGCTGGTCTCCCCTCCTCTAGCAAAACCTGCCACCACAACCCCTGTTGTCGTAGGTTATCTGAGCATCGGCCGGCATCACTCCTTATATTGCATTGGTTCCTGGGGTTCTCAGGCTTAAACTCTCAGCTTTGCTATTAGGACCTTTATTGGGTGCTGCTCCTTCACCAATGTAGATGCCCCTCCAGGAGCTTATGTCTAAATCAGCCAGATCACCTGCTGTCCCACTTTTTGGGGAACTACTCCTTTTCATTATTTCCCCCTCCCTCCATAGCTTGTCGTCCTGCTCTAAAGTACTTCTACTCTGGCTTACTTCTCTTCTTCCCCCGCCTTCTCAGATTGCAACTTTCTCCCCTCCTTCTACTTAATATTACTCTGCTCCTCTTCTGGTCAGTTCTCTCCATTCATCCTCTTCCCCAATTCTCCTCTGCTCCTTTTCCTTGGTTTCAATACTTTTCCTGTCTCCTCCCTCCTTAATCCACCTCCTCCTACTCCGGTCTTTATTCTCCCCATCCTCCACCATATTCCTTATCACCTCCTCTGCTATTAGCTTGCTTCTCACTTCCTTAAAACACCTCTGAAGCTCCTCCACTTCTTTCTTTATCCCCATCTTTCTCTGTGCATCTTTTCTCCCTGCCACACTACTGTGTAGGTCCTTCTCACACTTCAAATTCAGTGTGCAACACCTTTTTAACAGCTTATGGGGTGTCTGTTTGAGAGTTTGCAGCTGTGTGGACACTCTGAGCGACTGGCCTGCATGCCATGGTACTGCAAAACTTTTCTCTGTTGTCAATTCATGAGTGAGGTCTGATACTGCTTATTTTTCAAGGGAGTGTGGCATTTTGGATTTACTTCCTGCCCTATAGTGGTTGCAGACGATTGGCAGTGTCAAGTTCTCTTCTTGCACTAGGTAAGCGATTGATTCCCTGACTCGTGCTGGGCTTTGCGAAGGCCAGTGGTCCTGGTTCCCGAAGGTGTGCACAAACCAAAGTGGTAGAAATGTCTCTTCTGAAACTAGTCTTCCATTTTGCTGTTGCCGGCTCAGTGGGTCTGCGGCCTATTGAAGCTCTGGACGCAAACTCTTTGATGCCCTGGTGTCCTTTCATAGTGGGCAAAGGGCTGTTAGGCGTGGCAAACGGACTTAAACAAAACATTTTAGGTGGTGGACTGGGGAGCATGAGGGATCCGCATTGTACCTCTTCTGGGGCCTAATTTATGCAGTGGGTGATTTTCCATGACCCCCATAGTCACCACAGCCCCATCCACTAGCGTAAGACATGTGACTTTGCCAAAGTGCGTAGTCCATAGGAGCATGTGCCCAAAAGCATTCTGCAGATCCGTCAAGGCTCAGATCTGGATGAATCCACAAATAGCTGAAGAATGTTTATCTTTCACACAGCATTGAACGGATCGTGAAGGGAACCCTCAGACAAAAGGGTGAAGATCTCTGCTCCTTTTCTGTACTGATGGAAACTCGCCATCTCTGACGCAATGAAATTTGATAATTGAGACTGAAGCACCTTTTGGAATGTTACATGAACACTGCAAATTGAGTCATGGGTTCTATATATCTTTGCAAACTAAGCTCTCTGCCAATTTACTGGGTTTTGTCAAAGTTTCAGATCTGCAAGCTTATTGGTGTATATGATAAGTACTGTGAGAAACAGATTAGACTTAAGGGTGATTGGAATACCCCCGTTCGTTGTGAACAGGATGCTTGCAGCTAGCAGCAGGGTAGATGTGGCCCTACACAGAAAGCCGATGGACAAACTGCTTCAGATGACATTTGTCTGCCTGGAAAATGCTTTGTCCGAGGCGAACTGGAACGGTTAGGCAATGGAAGTATGGGGAGCAAGAACCACATTGTGCCTACTATGAACGTAATGTTTTTGCATATTGCATGTTTCTGTGCATATGTTTATTACAATCTACAAGCCAACGAGACTCCTCAGGTCAAGCATCGAAATCCGCCTAGAACTAAAACCATACCTTAAGAAAAAACGTGGAGGCACCTCCTTCTACCACTTACCCGCAAAAACCTGGAACATCCCAAAAGAAATGAGAAACACCAAAGATCACCTAAAATTCAGAAAATGACTAAAAACCTCGCTCTTCAACACCACAGACTCAAGCTGAAAACCTAAACAACACAAAGGGGGAAAAAAGAATGACTAAACCGGAAAGGACACTGACAAGCTCCCAGAACCGACTGAGAAGTACCCATGGCAGCTGGATGGGCGACGCCGGGTAGAGTGGAACACAGGCGACACCCATGGAGACTGAGTCAACAACCCCAGCCAATCCCATCCAACATCTTCGCTAGCCCCTTACTTGCTACTAGGTACCACAGTGTTGTGGAACTGTCGGTATATTTCCAATCACCACATTAACAGAGTTGTGTACACTGGCAGGTGCACTGGCCATGTAAGTGGGAAGGGAGGACAGGTAGGGTTGTGAGGGAGGCTGGAGGAGGTGGGAGCGAGATGTGAAAGGAACCTTGAATGCTGGACGGGCCCAGATCAGGACAGAGGCGCAGGGTGCCCCCGCACAACATCTGGAGAGATTACGCAAGCCCAACACGTCAATTCAGGATAGAGATGTCAACTAACCAATTCCACTAACAATTTCCCCTCTTCATACATCTCTCAAACTCCAAACCAAACACAACCACAAACCTATAGCACAACAAACCGCACAAACTTCACTACACTGCAACAACAAAACAAAAAAACACACTTAGACTCGCACAACAGTACACAGCGACTACTGGCCGCAAAACACCCCAGGCCCAGCCAACTGACCCACCGGGCTGAGGCCGCCAACAGCGCATCACTGCTTTCTTGCACTTTTCCAGCTTCCTCCCACTAACTCACCTCCCTTCCTCTTTCAGAGCCGCCAGAGCGCCAGGGGACCACTCTGGTGGTGATAGTATGTGGTACAAATGTCCTTTAACATTAACATGTGTATAGCTTTTGTCTTATGTTTGTGTTCCAAGCGTGTATGTGCGTGTGCATATTCTGAGCAGGTCATCTGTCTCTACTTACTGTCAGATGCTTGCCTGACCTGTGCTCTTTTCTGGGTCCGGTCAGGGAAGAGAAAGGGTCTGTCCTTTCGGCAGCTACTCCAACCACTGACTGAACAGGGGGTGGGAGAGGCTGGACATGAGGGCAAATCCTGGTGTGGGGAAAAAACCCAATGAAGGGTGGAAAAAACTATGCAGAAGCAGCGTAATCTAAATCAGCAAGGCAAGGTGATGTAGCTAAGTATGCAAAGACTGCTGAGAGGGCTGGAGCCAGGGTAGGGCGAAGGTCAGAGCACAATAGCAGAAAAAACAGAGCGGAGGCAGCGAGGCAATCCAACAGCAGGATCAGGAGCACCAGAGCAAAATAAAGCAAAAGAGGATCAGGGGAGACCAGTAACTTCAGAGATGAGGCAAGCAGCAAGTAGAACACAAGGTAGAAGGGAAATGAGGCAACAGAGGAACAGTAGAAACGCAAGGGCATGCCAGTGGTTCTTGCAGGTAGAGCAAGGTTGGTGTGCCTTTGGCGGGCTGCGTCTTGTTCCTTCCGACACTCTGTGGCGGCGGCCATCTTGGGGAGGTCTGGGTGGAGCAACGCAGTCGCCATGATGGAATGGGCACCTTCTTCCTCCAGCACCACCAGAGTGAGTTTCGCGGCTGCAGGCGAGTCGTACTGACCTTTAAATTCTAAGGGTGATTTATACGCATATTGGATATATATTGTTAGAAATGGCACAATAATCTTTCCAAGTAGCCGAGATGATTCAAGAGGTTTTATTTTTTCTATACAGTCCTAGGCCGCTCTTTGTTTCCATCTCTCCTTCTCTCTTTCTCCCCTCCTTTTCTTTTTCGAAATTTTGTGACAGTTGAGACTGAAAGACCTTGTTGAACACTGCAAATGGAGCCTGGGTTCGACATATCTTTGCAAACTAAACTCTGCACATTTTTACTGGGTTTTGAAAAGGTTTCACCTTTCTCTTTTTTTCACCTTTTCTGTTTCTCTTTTTCTCCTCTTTCTCTCCTTTCTCTCTCCTTTGTTCTTGGACTCCTTTGTCTTCTCACTCCTTCTTTCTAGTTCGCTCTCTCCTTTCTCTGTCCCCCACTTCCCCTCTCCTCATCTCTCCCTCTTTCTTCTCTCTCCCTTCCTTTTTTCTTTTTCTCTTCCTCTCTTTTTCTTTTTCTTTCTCTCATTCTGCCTTTCTTTCTCTTTCCCCCTCATCCTCTCTCCCCCCCTTTGTCTCCCCCCATAATCCTCTCTCCCTCTTCTATCCCCTCTCACCCACCCCCTCTTCCTGGCTTTATGCCCATACTCCCTAACCCAGGCATCAGTCACCCTAGCGATCTAAACACCCTCAGGGACTTCCCAACTGTGCCTACTCTATCCAGTTGTAAATGATCTAATGGGATTTGGGGTGCTGCCTTACAAATACTGTTTGATTTAGACTTCGTCCAATACTCACTCTCACCTCCCACTGCAATTTTCCTCTAGTCTACTTCCGCCTCAGTCCTCCCATCCCCCTTCTGTCCCTTCAACGTTCCCACTCCTAGGTCTTGCCTTCATCCTTTGATGTTAGTCTTCTTTCCACTGCTATTAATAACTTTTTCTCTGCTCCCTGCTCCATACTACTACTAGTTCTCCCTCCAAACTACTGCACCTCCCTCCTAACTACTGCTCTTCCTTTAGCTCAGTAACATTTGCTTCACAATCACTACTTGCAGTACCTTTTCCACACAACCACTCTCCACACCCTG
Source organism: Ambystoma mexicanum (assembly GCF_040938575.1). Taxonomy (NCBI): domain Eukaryota; kingdom Metazoa; phylum Chordata; class Amphibia; order Caudata; family Ambystomatidae; genus Ambystoma; species Ambystoma mexicanum. The sequence continues at coordinate 1,235,162,302 of NC_090927.1, read as the reverse complement.
CAGACCCAATTTAGTTCCTTAGCCAATACCTTGCCTGTTCCCCAAAACGCCACTGCATGCCATCACTTCTTCCTTCCTCCTGCTGGTATTTTAGTCGTCCTTCACCTCTGACCTCGTGCGAAAAACCCACGCTTCCTGCTTATGTCCATCTTTGACTGTGAGGGTGATCCTCTCTCGTTGGCCAATCAGGCCCTGTCTTCTGCATCTGGTGTGGTTGCCGTGAAAAGTCGTAAGTAAGGGGCTCGGCCCTATTCTTTTTCAACATGTGTGCTCGCCATATGTTCAAGCTCGCGGCCCAAAAAGCTTTTTTTGTTTCGCGATCCCCATTTCATGGGGTCTGCTGGTACATTCCTTAGGACAGTGGTCTTCAAACTTTTTTGGCCTGGGCCCCCCCCCCTGATAGAAAATGTTGGCAGGCCGGGCCTCCCCTGATAAAAAATTTGGGCAGGCCGGGGCCCCAAAAGTGCAAGATGTATAGTATGTAGAAATGGCTATGAACATTTGTACGCTGTCACCACACCCTATTCCCAGTACCGACCCTGGGCTCTCCCCACCCTACTCCCACCACTATCTCAGTGCTTCCGCCCATCCTGCTCCCACCACAGTCCCATAACACAAGCATACATGCATCCATACACATATTTAAATAAAAAATAAATCACCATAAACGTACCTTCTGCAGGGGCATGCGCGTGGTTGCTAAAATTCCTCGCTCCAGGTTGCTCTGCCCGTATGTGCAAGGAGGTGCATGAGCACCCCCTCGTACATACATACATGCAGTGCCCCAGCCAGCATTTCCAATGAGCTATGCAAGGCTGGCGAAGCAAAACGCCCCCAGCATTGCATGGCTCAGTGAGCATGTGCGGCTGGGGAACTGAACTATCAAAGGCAAACAGTGTTTCCCTTTGAAAGTTCAGCCAGGCCAGGAGCACTCGCTCAGCTGGAAAAAGCAGCTGAGGGAGTGTTCAGTGTTTCACTGGGCTGGCTCCTCGGCTCCTCCATAATGGGTGAGAGGGCCAGAGGGTGGACTCGCCCATTATGGATGAGCCACCAGGCTTGGACTGGCCTATAGGGCAATAGGGCGATGACCGTACCAAAAATGCAAAATGCTAGTGTAGGCCAGTCAAAATGGGCCACTTTTTCGGACAATGTGGGCCAGTTTGAGGAGTTACTTCACTATGCAGCTAGTAGTTTTGACCATTATTGCTGAATAAATATTCTTTAAATATCGCAATTTGTTTACATTTGAACAAAAAACACCCCCTTGGGTACTATACAAACAGTTTGTGACTAAAGGACTGAAGGTCCGTTTCCAACTGCTGGCCACTTTTACATTGGTGCCTTAGGCCGTTTTATGGTCCAGTCTGACCATGTTAGCTGCCCCCGCCCATTTCCTCCAATCTAAAAAAAAAAATGTGTTTTGTGCTTTTTTTTTACATTTCATGCTGGGCTCATAGGGGTCTGGGAAAGTGGGACCTACTGGGAGTGACTCCCCTCTTGGGAACAAGGACTCCCATTCATGTGCAGAACTCCTGGTCCAGAACACATTTTCTGCCTACATGGGAATTCGAAAAAACTGTCACTTCTGTTTTGAATCCAACAAACTGTGACATTTCTTCAAGCTCTTTGCCTTCTGTTAATGCTGGATCTCGCCTGAACACCAGTCAGACAAATGACACACGCCCACTTTTTCTGATGTTGTACATAAAATCATGAGGAACTTTTAATCTGGGAGGAAGAATCCTACGCAGCCTCTGACGGAGAGATGTTCTGGAGGGGCCAGGCTGCGGAGCAGCTGTAGTGTGGGGAGCAGTCGAAAAACGCTCGCAAGACGCCAGAAGGCTGGCACCAGGACCGACCAGGAAGTCAAGGTTGGAAGATTACTGTAAAGCAACTCTCACCTGGTGGTGCGACTACACAGAAGCCATAGTGGGCCAGGGGCCCGTTAACAGACGCCAAGACCAGAATGCAAAGGAGGGCCCAGAAACCCAAGCTCCGCCCAAGATGTTTAATAGCTGCCGAGTCGGGCAGCAGAAGGGAACGCTCCCAAAGAGGTAACGCCAGCGAGCGAGGCGAACAGACATTAGCGCCTGGGAAATCCACAAATGTTAAGGGAGCCTGATAAACCCGAGTGGGCCGACTCCCTAGCCTAAGTCAAGCTGTAGCAAGTCTATTAAAGAGTTAGGGCTTCGGAGGGCCCCGAGAAACTGAACAACTTTAACTGTTGAAGCTGGGAAAGTTGCAAGGGTTACGAGAACCAAGAAAAACGGAACAGGCAGATGCCCTACCAAGAGCCAGATAAAGGGAGCCTGTCAGAAGGCCAGAGGACTTTGGGAAGTCCAAGAGCCACAAAATCTCATGAATCGAACTGTAGAGAGAGAACCTGGAGGGTTATATTTTTTAAGTATAATACAAGAACACTGTTCAGAACCAAGTCGAAGTTGGTGGAATTGTACTGGGGCAATCGCTTTTTCTTGGAGAGAGAGTTGTAAAGAACTGAGATTTGACAAACTGACCCCGCAGAGAAGTTATGACCTGTGTTTTGCGACATTGATGAACTTTTAACTCTATGGAAAAGAGATGCAAGTGATTTGGCCAGGCAGAAGCCAAGGACAGAGGCTATCGCTCCAGCTGCCTTCTTTTTCTTTAGTTTTCATATAGTGGTAGGGCCAGTTGGCAGAATCAGATTTGAACTTGGGACTATGTCTTTGGACTTTGCGAGCACCCTTATTTTTAGTTGGTTAGGCAGGGCTATATAGGCGTTTCGAGGGGATTGGGTCCTCTGACGTATTCCATATCTATGACAGGTAATGTCCACAGCTGTGCTGCTTCGGAAAATCTTTGGCGTCTGCGTCCTGCGTCGATGCGCCGCCCCCGACGGCCAACGTCACCCGATGTGATAAGTAGGACGCACGACGGCCATAGCCTCAGTTCCGTTTTTTCCGCGAACGTGTTCGCTTCGTGAATCTCGGTACCCCTCGACTCTTTGGAGTTTGCTGTTTTCAGTTCTCAGTTCGTTGAACCTGTCCGTTTTTTGTGAAAGACCTGTTCGTGGCGATGTCTACTTCGTCTTCAACCCCGCGCCCGGGCTTCAAGAAATGCAGGGACTGTGGGTCCAAGATGTCGGTCACGGACTCGCACGGCGCCTGCATCTGGTCCGTCGGGGAGGCCCACGATACGGACGACTGTGTCGACTGCCAGTCGCTCACGGCAAAGGCCTTGCGGGAACGCAAGAAGAAGCTGTCGGTAGGTCGGGTGTCTAAGCCCCGGAAGTCGAGGTCTGCGGGGCTTTCGACGGATGACTCGAGGGGGCGACTCTCCGCGTCATCGTCGGAAGTCCAGTGGGTCTCCTTCCAGGAGTCGGTCTCGCCACTCCTCTGCCTCTTCCTGGCATTCCCGGAAGTGCCGGCATCGGTCGCCTTCCCCGTCCTCTTCCGAGGACTCCGCCCGTCGGCGGGTCGCTTATCCCTCCATGCAAGCGACACCGGAGGAATGGGCTTCCTTTGGAAAGCAGATGCTAGCGATTCGTGAATCGCAGGGCACTGGTCCGTCTGCGCCTCTGGGTCGGTCAGCACCGGTCGAGAGACACCGCTCGTACGCCTTCGGGCTCGTGTGGTCGGCACGGCTCGCGGGAGAGGTCCCGCTCGGACAAGGGTAGCCGTTCTCGCCATGCCCGTTCCAGGTCCCGGTCCTCGACGCGCTTGAGACCGCGTGAGCCTGTGCCGTCTTCGAAGAAGACGTCGACGCCTGTGGCGCCGAAGTCATCGATGATTTCTCTCGAGGCTCCGCCTCCGAGGGGGTCATCGACGCTGTCGGCGCATAGGTCTTTGAGAAACACGCTCGGTGCTCCGACTTTGAGGCCTGTGTCGACGCCGCCGATGCTGGCGGCGCTGCAGCTGACGTCAACGCTGATTCTGTCGTCGCCGACTTAGTTCGGCGCCCTGGACGCCTTTCGAGGAGGTGGTGTCGGAGGGGCCCCGTGGCACGGGGTTAGCCCCTAGAAAGGCTCTGGCTAAGGTCAGGCACTGCTTTGGTCCCCAGTTGTCTTCCTCTCCCCGCCTGGAGTACATTTCAGAGGGTGATGAAGGCTCTGATGACGGCTTGGTTCCGGTTACGGTACCAGATGAGCTTATCTCGGGCCATAGCCAGTTTGATGACCTGAGGCAGTCACTGCATGATGCCAGTGGACTGGACACCTCTCCGGAGGTGGAGATTTGTAGGCCGGAGCCTGGCATCCATGCTGATTCTTCATATCGGCGCCCTATGTCTCGGGTCACCGAGTACTTGGGTTGGTCAGCTCCCCCAGGGGAGTTCGTTCAGGGTGATCTCATGGACATCCTTGATCTTGGTCCCCCCCACTGACCCGGTTTTGCCGTTTCATATGGCTCTGCAGAGAAGGGTGGCGGCAGCTTGGAGAGTCTCCCAGCAGTGGGCAAGTCTTTGTCGCGAAAATACCGTCCAGCCAGTAGAGACCCCTGCTACTTGTCCAGGCACCCCACTCTGGAGAGTTTGGTGGTGCAGGCGGCCACGGCCCCGGCAAAGCAGGCGTCGTATCCTACCATCCCTCCGGATAGGGACGACAAACGTTTTGACGGCTGGGCGAAGAAAGTGTTTTCTTCAGGGGGTATGGCGCTTCAGGCGGCCAACTCCATATGTGCCTTGTCTCGTTTCACACACACTTTGTGGCACTGTGTTGCATTAGCGGCTGAACGTATTCCCGAAGGGGACGAACGGGATGGTTTCCTTGCTATGGTTCAGAATGGCAAGGATGCCATGTGTGAGGCCGTTCAGTCGGGTTTGGACATGGCAGATTGTGTCAGCCGGTCCATGGCCGTGAGCACCGTAATACGCAGATTTGCGTGGTTGCGGAAGTCTGGGTTCGCTCCTGATGTGCAGTCCCGGCTCCTCAACATGCCCTTTGATGGTGAACACCTTTTTGGCAGCAAGGCTGACGAGAGCCTTGAGAGGTTGCAGACCTCCAAAGCAGCAGCGAAGTCGTTGGGCGCTGCAGTCCGCCAACCTCCGCCTTTTCGTCTGAGGGGACAGCAATGGAGGGGAGGTTCCTTTCGCTATTTCTTGTCCTTCAAGAGGAGCTAGCAGTCAAGGGGGCCACTGTAGGAGTGCCAGAGGTGGAAACGAAGGTACTCGAGGTGCCAAGGCCGCTCGGGCAGTTGCCTCTTTGCCCTCAGGCAACGCCGCAGCCGCTACCACTCAGTCATGAGGCCAGGTCCCATGGTTCGACGGTTGGGGGAAGGCTGGCGCAGCATCTTGTAGAGTGGCAAGCCATTACTTCAGATGTGTGGGTTCTGGAGATCATAATCCACGGCTACTGTCTACCTTTTCGGCAGAGGCCTCACGACAATCCACCTGGGAACCTCTTTGAAGAGTCTGGATCCGCTCCTTGCGCAGGAAATTCAAGCCCTGCTTAGAAAGGCGCCATAGAACTGGTGCCTGTAGCGGAGAGGAACAAGGGATGGTATTCCCCTTATTTTTTGATTTCGAAGAAAGACAGGGGATTGAGACCCATCATGGACTTGTGCGGTTTGAACAAACTCCTCAGGAAGGACAAGTTCAAGATGGTTACTCTCTCTCAAGTCCTCCAGGCCCTTCAACCTCAGGACTGGTTGGTGTCTCTCGACCTCAAGGATGCTTACTTCCATGTGCCGATCCATCCCAAGCACAAGAAGTACCTGAGGTTCGCGGTTGGCGACTTGCACTTTCAGTTTCAGGTCCTGCCGTTCGGATTGACCTCTGCCCCAAGGGTTTTCACCAAGCTCATGGTGGGGGCAGCGCATCTCAGGAAAGGGGGGATTCACGTCTACCCCTACCTGGACGATCGGTTGATCAGGGGGAGCTCTCCCGAGCAAGTCCTGGATCATCTGTCCGTCACCTGCCACTCCCTTCACAAGCTGGGCTTCTCCCTCAATTTAAAGAAGTCCCATTTGACACCAACGCAGCGGCTCCAGTACATCGGAGCAGTGCTCGACACATCCCTGGGGCAGTGTTTTCCTCCCCAGGTGAGGGCTCTTCACATTCAGCAGATGGTGCACAAGTTTCAGTTTGCCCAGACTCCCAGCGTCCGAGTTCTTGAGACTGCTCGGCCTCATGGCATCCTGCATTCTTCTGGTGCCAGAGGCTCGTCTGCGGATGAGATCTTTGCAGTGGGCACTCAAGCTCCAGTGGTCTGTCCTCCGCCAGGCTGTCAGACCCTGTTCAGGTGCCGCCCTCGGTCGCCCAGGACCTTCTGTGGTGGGCCGTCGAAGGCAATCTGATGAAGGAGGCCCCATTTTGGCTGCCCTGGCCGGAGGTGACAATCGTGACGGATGCATCCCTCACGGGATGGGGAGCTCATGCCAACGAGTTGACAGTCAGCGGTCGGTGGTCTCCGTCGTAGTCCAGACTCCATATCAATCTGTTGGAGCTGAGGGCCGTCAGGCTAGCCCTGAAGGCTTTACTGCCGACTGTGCGAGGAAAGAGTGTCCTGATTCTAACGGACAACACGGTGGCCATGCACCACCTCAACAAAAAGGGGGGGGCAGGGTCACTTCCGCTGTGCAGGGAGGCGATGCAGCTCGAGTTCTGGGCCATCCAGCATGAAGTTTCGATCTCGGATGTTCATCTGGCCGGAGACGACAACGAGACGGCAGACGCTCTGAGCAGGCAGAGCACGATCTCTCACGAGTGGGAGCTGGCTCAGGAGATTCTCCTGGAGATCTTCACCCTTTGGGGGACCCCTCAAGTGGATCTCTTCGCCTCCAGTGTCAACCGGAAGTGCGAAAAGTTTTGCTCGTGGGAATTTCCTCCAAAAGGAGCCTTAGGAGACGCGTTCGCGGAGTGGTCATTCCCACTGCTGTACGCGTTTCCTCCAGTCCCCGTCATTCCGCAAGTACTGCGGAGGTTACGGAGGTTCGGTTCCCGGATGATCCTGATTGCTCTGGCGTGGGCCCGGAGGATGTGGTACCCGGACCTCTCGACTTGTTCATCTGCCCTCCACGTCGTCTTCCCTACCGAGACGATCTGCTCTCACGGGAGGGGGGGGGTCAGGTTCTCCATCCAGAGGTCAGATCCCTCAACCTTCACGCTTGGCTTCTGAAAGGTTGAGGTATAAGGATTGGGACCTCCCTGAAGACGTGATGGAGGTGTTGCTCTCAGCCAGGCAGCCGGCAACAAAGTCTCTGTACCGTTGCCGTTGGATAAAGTTCTGCGACTGGTTCCCATGGTTTTCTTTTTTGCTTGCTTTGGCCCACAGGGGCTTGCAAGTGGGGACCATTAAAGGTTACCTGGCGGTGCTATCCATCTTTAAGCGCTCGTTTGAAGAATGTTCCTATTTTAAGATTCCTTTAATTTCAGTTTTTGAAAGGGCTTACTAATGTGTTCCCTCCGTCACCTTTTCTGGTGCCCGGTTGGGATGTGAACCTTGTTCTTAAGTTTCTTATGGGTGCTCCGTTTGAGCCTTTACATTCTTGCCCTTTAAGGCTGTTAGCTCTGAAAACTGTGTTTTTGGTTGCGGTTACTTCCGCTCGCAGAGTGAGTGAGTTACAGGCACTTTCAGTTAAGCCACCCTTCACTGTGTTTCATAAGGACAGAGTTGTCCTTAGAGTTTGTCCTTCTTTTCTTCCGAAGGTGGTTTTGGAATTTCATTTGAGCCAGAAGGTTGTTCTTCCGGCGTTCTTTCCTCCTCCACATCCTGGTAAGGAAGAGGAGAGGCTCCATAGGCTTGATCCTAGGAGAGCGATTTCGTGCATGTCCCGGGTCAGAGTGGACGATCAACTTTTCATTGGTAACGCAGGAAAGCGTTTGGGACAAGCTTTGACGAAACAGACTGTCTCATTGGATTATTTTAGCTACCTCCGAGTGTTACCGCTTGGCAGGTAAGGACCCTCTGGCTGGCTTGCAGGCCCATTCTACCAGGGGAGTGCCTACGTCTACTGCCCTGGAGAGGGGCGTTCCTATTCGTCACATCTGTGATGCAGCCACCTGGGCTTCAATACATACTTTTGTACGTCACTACTCCCTCGATTCCATCAGAGGGCATGATCTGGCCTTTGGCAATGCAGTCCTCTATTCCGCAATTTGATTGGGTATGCTAAATTTGTGTTCTAAATTCTTTCTCACCTCCTTGCTTGGTACTGCTTTGGGAGTCTGTCATAGATATGGAATACATCGGAGGACCCAATCCCCTCGAAGAACAAGTTACTTTCTTACCTGGTAACTTTCTTTCGATGGGATGGTCCGACGTATTCCAGATCTCTCCCTCCCTACCTTCCCCACTGCAGAATTTCTTTTGCGATTGCAGCTTGCGTTCCGCAAGGCCTTGTGTGTCTGACTGGCAGAAAACTGGTGGCACACGTTCTGGGGAAAAAACTATAACTGAGGCTATGGGCGTTGTGCGTCCTACTTATCACATCGTGGTGACGTCGGCCATCGGAGGAGGTCCTCGGGGACGGCGCATCGACGTCATTGACGCAGGACGCAGACGCCAAAGATTTTCCGTAGCAGCACAGGTTTGGACATTAACTGTCATAGATATGGAATACGTCGTCGGACCTTCCCATCGAAAGAACGTTACCAGGTAAGAAAGTAACTTGTTCTTTCTTGTCATTTGAATAAAACATCCAGTCATCATGGCACACTGTAGTGGGAGTCCTTCTTCTAGTTCGCCTCACTCCCGTTCTAGGATAATTTCAGTTGCGGGCAAATGGTTGTGCTGCGCTCTCCTCTGGGTACATGTCCTGATGAGTTTCCTTGCAGATTTAACAAGGGGGGTCCTGGGAGTCCCTCTGCCAGACATTAGTCCTGGTTACGAGGGACTTACCCAGAGTCTTTAGCTCACTATCTTTCACAGAGAAAAAATATCCCAAACATATCAGTCTTTGTTCAGAGGAGAATTGCCTAGCATTTCGGTGCTGGACTGCCCCAGGGCAGGACAAAGACTGATATGTTTAGGATATTTCTTCTCTGTGAAAGATAGTGAGCTAAAGACTCTGGGTAAGTCTCTTGCAACCAGGACTAATGTCTGGCAGAGAGACTCCCAGGACCCCCCTTGTTAATTTGCATATGCAAGTAACTTTGGGTCTCACCCTAAGTTACTAGGGGAATCCAGACGTGGACCCCTTGCTCACTATTCTTAGAGAGGCACAGCTCCTCCCTACTGATGAGGTCCAACCAGACCGAAACACGTGTCTGGGGATGCTGTTGGTACTCTTGTTCAGAGGAGAATTGCCTAGCATTTCGGTGCTGGACTGCCCCAGGGCAGGACAAAGACTGATATGTTTAGGATATTTCTTCTCTGTGAAAGATAGTGAGCTAAAGACTCTGGGTAAGTCTCTTGCAACCAGGACTAATGTCTGGCAGAGAGACTCCCAGGACCCCCCTTGTTAATTTGCATATGCAAGTAACTTTGGGTCTCACCCTAAGTTACTAGGGGAATCCAGACGTGGACCCCTTGCTCACTATTCTTAGAGAGGCACGGCTCCTCCCTACTGATGAGGTCCAACCAGACCGAAACACGTGTCTGGGGATGCTGTTGGTACTCTTGTTCAGAGGAGAATTGCCTAGCATTTCGGTGCTGGACTGCCCCAGGGCAGGACAAAGACTGATATGTTTAGGATATTTCTTCTCTGTGAAAGATAGTGAGCTAAAGACTCTGGGTAAGTCTCTTGCAACCAGGACTAATGTCTGGCAGAGAGACTCCCAGGACCCCCCTTGTTAATTTGCTGATGAGTTTCCTTGCCTTCTGGCTCAGTAACGGTCTTTTTTTTTTTAAAAAGAAAGAGAAGAATGGCGAGCAATTTGTTGATGCATTGCATGAGCTGCTGGTGCTGTGCACATAAACCTATCGGCACAAGGGGGGGATGCCCAGGGATTGGGGCCCTCTCATGGCATCCTGCCCTCTGGGTTTGTGCTGGTTCTGAATTGCTCTGTTCCTCCAATCTCCTGCTCTTATTCCTCCTTGACAAGGCGAAGCAATTGGCCTTGTCGCAACATATTGTTATTATAGTAACTCTGTCCCATTGAGGGTGCTTATTGTCTGTCTTGTTGGTGAGTTTTGGCCACGCAAGTTGTCTGTGCTTATTGTTCCCACATGTATTCTCGGCGTATTACAGGTGCATAAGTTTATTTAGAGCATGTTGCAAGCACAAAGGTAATCGGCGCATTTTTTACTCTGGTCCCTTGCACAGGTCCAATGTATAGATGCATTTCTTGGACTCTTTAAAAAGTTACTATCTTAATATTGGCTGATCTGGTTTTGCTTATTTTTGCGGTGTACACCAGTTACAGGCGTGTGCCAGAAATTCTGAAAACTGCGTGTAAATTTCGTGATGCTTTTTGGGTTTAGTGAACACACAAGGACACCTAATATTCAGCATGTTCATTCTTTTACAAATTGATTTTTTAGACGGTTATGGAAATAATTTCTCAGAGGGGCACCCATCTATAAGTATATCTCAGAGTATAGATCTAAAAATAATAAAAATGATGCCTAAACCCACTTTTTTCAATGGCTGAATGTATTAAATACCTTTACAGCATCTTTACACAATGTCTTTATCTTTACCCTGTGATGGGATAATGCACTCCTATAGCGCCTCCCTCCCTCTCCATTCAGCTTTTGGCCTGTGCATTGGACGGAAGTCCTCTTGGCTGTCTAGAATTATTTGACTAGAGCGCCCAGTCCAAAAATATGTTGCACATTGCTGACCTTTTTTTCTAAATGTATTGTAATAATGTGTATAGTGTAATCTGTGTATAATATATGTTTTGGAATTGTAGCAGAATATTAACACTGAATTAATAAATACATCTCATGTATGCAATTTATTCAATCCCCATCCTTTGTTATCCATCATTCACTTTTAGTCAAAAGCTGACTATGAAGAAATTACTCTCGGTCCTCCACCTTGGCAGTACCGGATTAATATTATAGAGCTCGCCTGCAGTAAAATGTAAATGTATACACTGGCAATAAGTCACCCAATCATCACAACTTCCCCATCGTCATCTTAAGTCCTTCATGCATTTATACATTACATTATATTGTGTACTAACGCCCAATTATGTGTTGGAAGCACAATCCAATTATCACAACACTTGTACTCACTTACTACATTTAAGAACTATGGTCCATCGTAACGGGGCAGGGTGTGCATGCACCCATGCTATCACAAACCATTCTTACAACACCGCATCCATCCAATCTTTTTGTTTGTCACATTTCTTTCCAAGTTGACTACCTCATTATCTCACTCATGCTCATTTCTTCTTTCTGCACTTTCCAGTCAGCTCAATACACCAATCTATGGACACGGATAGGCGTTCTAAAATTGCTAGAATGATGATTTAGTGCAGCATAAAAGCGTATGAAAAGAGCATGCAAACATTTATAAACTTCACCAGATTTGGCATGTGTATTAGGTGCGACCAGGTCAGTTGCTTGCCAAATTTGGTGAACTTTAATGAATAAGGTCAGAGGGAAGTCATCCCAGATTCCCATGTAAAATCTCAGGTGGATTTAGTTGGAGGGGTGCCTGAATTGAGGGTGGTAGGGTCCCATTTCTTAATATTTTCTGCACGTGTGTGTGTAACGTATATGTGCATGTCTAGTCCTTTCCAAGTGTGTTTTGCGGGTGCTTATTGTCTACGCGTATTTGCTGTGCCTATTGTGCCCTCCTTATATTCGTAGCATTGTGTAGGCGTTTATTCCAAGCATGTTGTTGATGGGCATGCAGTCCTTTTGCAAGTGTGTGCGTCATCTGCAAACGAATGTATTTGTTACTCTTACGCTGCGCAAATCCTCATTTCGGATGGATTTAATGAATTTAACAGTTAAATCTCAACTTTGGCTGATCTGGTGTTCAATATTTGTGTGCCGTTCACCATTTGCGGGACTAGACTTGTGCCGCAAACCAAAGTATACAATTTCGAAATGTACCCATGAAAGGGTGCATTTTTTGGGGCTATGAAAAACAAATGCAAAAATGTTTTTTTAAATGTTGTTTTTATGTTTAGACTTTCATGAAACATCACCAGATTTTCCATGTGTGTTAAGGTGTGGTCAGAGCAGTTGCTTGACTAATGTGGTGAGCTATCATGATTGAGGTCAGGTTACAGAGGAAAACACTTTATCATCTTTCATGTAAAGTGTTCTGTAACCTTCGCGTTCGTGTTGCTACTATTTGTGTTATTTATGTTTGAAAAAGAAATCCCGGTTTAACCCATGAAGTTAGTCTACAAAAATTTGAAATACGTTTATACCGTTTTAAATTTTATACTGTGCATATTACAATCAAAATATATTCCACAAATGTCAAACATCATGGTAATCCCAACTCCCTCTTTCTTTGGGTATTTTGTGCATGCACTGTTACGTGTATTTTCTATACCGAGTATACGACATGCATTGCTCTATGGGGACTCCGCAAAATGCTTCCGACCAGTATGGCGGAAAAAAACAATTTGAGGATCCTAGACGCGTGAGGGATCTTGTGTACAGTGGACGTCACACTAGGGATAGTATTACTGGCACGCCCTGTGTCGACGCCCATTTTCGAGTTTCGAATAACAAACTGTAATACTCCGCAGCTTCCACTAGATGTTGGCCTATGCACAGCATGTGAATCTAAGCAGATACAAGCATCGGAAATACGATTACGGTGAGTAATGTATCCTATATATATATATATATATATATATATATATATATATATATATATATATATATATATATATATTCTTTGCATACGAGGACATTTAACTTTCACATGTGTTCCAATTTGCAATAGTGTGCTATTTAGATGTATTTGTCATATTATAATTTTGTAACTAGCTATGACATTTTTGTGTTCTGTAGTATTTTACGATTTTTAGGTTATATAATATTGTATTGGGGTGAGCTAAGGTTAAAAAGACGTTTGCTTTTTGTGTAGTATACTTGTACTTTAATATACAAAATATATAACTTTAAATCCTTAATGTATGTATTTCAAATGTTGGTTGAATGACGTTATTTTGTATTTTTAAACTTACTTGTTTTTTTTTTTTTTAAGAAATTCAAATAATTTCTATAGTTTTGAGCTGCTACTTTTAACCTACTTATTTTTATTAAACTAATAATTCTTACACTTAATAGACATTTATTGTAAATTTTATGTTCAAGTAATATGTTTATTTTACATGTATATTTTCTTAATATGCATGTTATTTTTTATGACACTATTAGTTGTTGTCCCACCCCTTGGGGGATGGTTCATGTTCCTGGGAGGAAGATGGCGGCCCTCCTCGGGGGGGGGGGGGGGATCGAAGAGAAGCCTCCTGTGAGCAAACTGACATGGTGGTTGTGGGTACACCTAGGCCAGACGGCTAATGGCCATTTGACCTTGTCATGCAAGAGTGCCTGCTCGCCAAGCTGATAATGGTTGTAGCTGTATAATTGTGTACTCTCAGTATCCACCATTTTAAGACCAGACCTAGCTTATGTTTAGATATTAATAACTGCCACTAGACTATATGGGTAACACGATTTTGACATTTTTAACCAGAGGTGCAAATGGTTACAGTCACCTCTACCTGTTAGATCTTTGTGTTCCAGAAGCTGTGTTAAGGAATACATGTTGGACCTTTGAACCTGCCTTGCTGCCACCATATGGCTGCTGCTGGGTATGGCAGATGGTCAAAGTGAAGTGCACTTGTGCATTTTGCTTTTTGGTATGACACATTATGAAATTGGGATTTGATTAGCAGATCTCAACTTTCATAACAGAATTACCTGCATGATTTTATTACAAACCAAAAAAGCTTCTGCTATCCCACCCTCATCCGATTTTCACAATCGCCCCTTATTCGTTCCACAGCACTTGTATGTTCTCAGATCGCTGCCGCTGTATGAAGTGTTATTAAACTGTGTGATTACTGTTCTTGCAAATCGACATAGAGCAGCACCCCAGTATACCAGCTACGAAAGTTAGAGGACCTACCACATCAAGTGAGAATTTCCATAAAGTTCTAGGCCCAAGACCTGCAATTGTGGATGCAGGGAACAGAGGAGCATATAGGGCAAAGTGGGTACTTCCAGATTACAAGAAAACACCGGTAGGCTTGTTTGAATGCTGCTTGTCTGGTATATGCAGTATCAAACGAAGTGCAGCGGAACGTGCTGGGCATTTGCGTGCTCACTTGGAAACTACAGGTACCAGGGATCTGCTACATTCCTCTGTCAAGTGACCACCCCGAGTTCCGGGGCAGCAGGGTGAAGATGCAGCGGATTATTAGGAGGTCCTTATACCTTCTTCTCTGGTCTCCGAACGTTCCATAGGGGTTGTCACTGGCCTGTACTAATCAGCAGAACATTACCCTCCACCCTCCACCTTCCAGCAGCAACAACTCTCCCACTGGGATGCCTCGCTACTTCCAGCGACGTCCAGAAGTCTGGCAAGGGTCTGCTCCTCGGAGCTGCCGGCGCCCCCACTAAGAGCATATCAGAATTCCCAGCATACCCATACCTGAAAATGCTGTCTCCAGGTGGAAACTGCCTCGCTTGATTACTTCACAGCTGCAGGGTGGCCTCTGGTTGGGAAAGGGTTACACAATCAGACAAAACTGGGAATTTTGGATGGCAAAATTCACAGGTCCTCAGGAGCTAGTGAGAGAATAAACTGCAGGGCATCCCGCTCAGCCACACCCTCAGCAATTCTTTCTAATGAACCAAAAATAAGTGGAAGGTATTCTTTACACGCATTGAAAAACAAGAATAGGCATTGTAACAGACCACAGGGCCAGGATTATTTTATTATGTCTCTCTTTTGGCACAGCAAGGACCCGAATAGTGGCAGGACGGCGCTATGCAAGACAACTTGCATTATATCACATTAGTGTTCTGACTTGGGCTATAAGTACTTTTCCTCAGTCCCTGGTGCCCCGTCTTTACCTTATCGCCCACCTCTCCTGGTCCTTACTCATGCCCGCTGCCCCAGACTGCTCACCACCTCTGTGTGTACACTAAAACACCCATGTCCATGTTTATGAAATGATTCCGGAGTTGTTTGTTTTTTATCACAATAGTGGAATTTAGAATCATCATTCTTAAGGTGTTTTCTTTCACAAATTGGCCATTATTTATTCTGTTCAATTAATTAGTAGAAATATATCAAATCAATTTTATCAAATCTCTGAACATTCAGAAATGTCGGCCAAAATGTTGATGAGCAATCTTCTGCACATGTGGTATTCTTCTAAACATGTAGGCAATCTTTTGAACTAATCGTTATTTAATACCTCAATTTTATATAATTTTCACTTTTTTCATATTTCTTTAATAATTCAATATACTCAAAGGTTTGCGCTAAGGATTTTGCCTATCTAAGACTTCAAGCATTTGCTCCAGCGATTATTTTAAAGAGCTACTATGCTTATTCTGAAGTTTGCACCAAAAATTGTCAATTTCAAAACTGATTGTTGTATCGTTTGTCCATTTCACTTTTTGTGCTGAATTACAATTGTTTGATTGCTCCATTTAACTTTAGGTTATTATACATGATCCGAGAATTAAAATATTTGCTTCAAGTGTTGGAAAAATTATTCAAGTACTGTAATTTCGAAACTGGTAAAATGTTTGCAAACATTTGAAAATAAATGCTTACACAATCGTTGGTGCAAACTCTTATCCCCAGGTAGTACTCAACTGTTGTCTGAGACACAAATACGACATTGAGCAGAGTAAAGGGAAGTGTTTGAACTATTGAACTTAAAATAACCTATATTTTTGCATGTGTTATGCAGTGTGTTTGTACAAATGTTTGAATTTATTTTTTTCTGTGTGCATGTATGGCTGTGTGAGTGTGGTATCCATGGAGCACACCACCATCATCCTGAAAGTGTTATACAGTGGCAATGCTGCCGTATATTGTGGGCACAATTATCATGAACATGATTTACCTGCACAGTATATATTGGGATTCAGCTTCATGAAAGTTATTTACAGTGTGTCATGGACAGCTTCAAAAGCACACAAACTCTTGAAGACAGTGCAATGGTTTTTATTTTTAGAATAGTCGGGGGCTCACTAAGGACATCCCTCTCTAGTCTAGTGTGGGCTGTGCATTTCCTAACCAATCGTTCCTCAACACAAGGTTTGTTACTAGAGATCGTTATCAGTGTCTTAGCATCTGACATGGTGATGGGCAAAAGGTAAACTTCTATCTCTGAAATCCCTCTGGGAACAATGTAGGTGGTCCCTAATCGAAGTTCCCTAATGTAGTATAAGGTTATGATTGGTACCTTCAGACACTCGGGCCGCACTTGGTCCTTTCTTTCCCTGCCCTGCTGTTCCTCTCCCTGCTACTCTGTTTTCTACTACTACTCCTTTCCTGACTACTCCAACCACCATCTCTCCCCTCTTCCATACCCTTCCTCTTCTTTCCCTCCGATGGTCCTCTCACCACTACCTACCTCCACCTGCCAGTCTTACTCCCTCCTCTCCACTCTACTATTACACCCCTTTCTTCACTCTACTACTATTTTTTTCCACACTAATACTCGCCTCTCCAAATTACTACATCTCCACACTACTACACCTATCTCAATACTACTACATCCATATCCACGTTACTACTCCCCTCTCCACACCACATTCTATCTCATGCACTCTTCTTTCACTTCCCCAGTCACCTCCCCATTCACTCCATAATCTCACTCTATCACACACCTTGCATGCACATTGAAACCACTGTACCACTTTCTCTAACTGACCAACACCTCCCCTTGCCCACTCCTTCTGCAAAACTCCTCTACATTCTTCCACACAGTCCTTCCTCTGCTTGGTCTGTTGGTCCTCCTTCTCCTCACTGACCTCACCGGAATAGCCCACATCTTCCTTTTATCCTCCTCCTCTCCTCTCTAATGGCTCTTTCCCACACCTGGTTGCTCAGGTCAACTGCTGGCTTTCCTTTCCCCACGGGTGGTGTCACAAGTAAGGAAACGCACAAAGGGGCCTCATGCACGGGTCCGCTGGGTTCATGCAATGCAACCCACTGCATTCAATGTCCCAGTTCTTGTGAGGGCCATCAGTCCAGTTTGGGATGCCGGTTCGAATAGGAACCACTCTGCGCTCCCCTCGCAAGTGAGAGTACATTGTCTCCGGATGATTGTGTGAATATTGCTTGAGTGCTCTGTTACTTTGCTAGCTTTGGAGTTGTGCTTGTGTGGGTGACCTAGCGGCTTATCTCATTCAGGCTGCTGCATGGTTGGCTCTGTCCCTTCTGCTCTTTGTGGTTTCTCTTCCACTTGTTTGCTGGCTGTTCCACCCTAAGGCCGCTGGTACTTGAAGTCCTGGAGGACAAACAGAAAGGAACTAGCTAGAATTGGGCAGTGCAGGCATGGGCTAATTGATGGTGGTAAACATTGGCAACATGAAGGGTCTGAGACTGGGCCCCTCTCAAAACCCACAGGACTGGCTATGGGAAGGAATCCCTGTGGTAGGCCTCCTATCCCAGTTTGAAAGGAGTGCTATCTCCTCTTGACAGGGTCAGGTCTCTGGCCATGCCACAAGTGGCAATGCCAGCATAGAACTGGCACACAATCATGAAAGTGCTTTACAATGGAAATACTGGCATATTGTGGGCGCAATGTCCTGAAAGTCACTTTTATCATTCTGGACAAAGCTATCATAAAAGTGTTGTAAAATACTCTAGTGTACTTTTGGTGAAAGGCATCTATTGGTTTTTGTTACCTTGAGAAGTGATGCAAATTGTATGGCTTTTTACATACTTTTCTCATCGTCATGTTATCTCAACTAGGGTTGTAAAATGCACCATTTCAACCCATTTTAAAAAAAAAAACTTCTCGAGGTGATCGAGGTGAAAGCTCTCTGAATGCTCCGCCATTCTTGGAGCACCCCTTACGTGTGTTTACTTGTGGAGATATTTAGTGTCCTCCATTGCAAATATTGTCCAGCTGCCATTAACCTTGAATCACTGAAGGAGAGGGACTAAGTCACTATCTCCTTGAAAATGCATTTTCACACCAAAAATGCAGACCCTTTTTTGTGCTTTCTCCTATATAGACTCAAAACTTTATTTACACATACAGTCTCATTAACGCACAAAAACAGTTTCGTGCAAATTGGTCCCCTCATACAATTTTCATCAATTGCGCTATGTAGTGCAAAACAGGTGAACTCGTTTAAACCTATTTTTATGCACTTTGTAGTGCAAAACGTATAAAGGTATACACAGGTAATGCTTGCAACATTCATTTACAATGGATTTCAAGGCAAACTGCCAGCTTGTAGATGGTGCTAAAAAACAGGCAGATTCAATAGCAATACATTGGCCTTCATTACGAGATGGCCGGTTCGGAAATAAGGCGCCGGGCAGCTTCCGGACCGGCCAACTCCAGGTCTTACAGTAGATCAGGCCCTACCACCTGAATCACTGGCACCGTTAATAACGGTGCCAGTGATTCGGGCAATGAATGGGGAATTGCTGGCGTCTCCACGGGCCATAATATCCCAGTAAACTGGGATATTGGGCGGGGGAGGCAGTACAGTAGTTCCCTGGTATCCGACCGGAATTATCAGCAAATTTGTAATAAGCCCCATTGATTTTACACCATCAAGAATGTCCTGCTGGCATTAAATAGAAATGGCACATCCCTTCTGTCCCTACACTCTGCCTTCAAAAACCTGTAAAATGCCCTAGAGCTAAAAAAAGTGTTCATAAGGATTTCTTGCTCGCTAGTCCAATGTAGGGGCTGGCATGACTTTGCTACTTTTGGTCGCAATTACTGCCCTGAAAGTCCCTTTTTGAACTGCAGTCTGGCAAAAAGCCGTCAGTGAGCTTCTGGACAGAGATTGGATAGTAATTGGTCCAGGACAAGATGGCGCGGCCGACGGCTATCAGAAGGACCAGGAGACTGAATACAGAAGCAGCCAAAGCCTCGCCTACTGTATTGTAGCTGTCCACTGGTAGATATGTCCTGCAATTAACAGACATTGTTTTGTTTAGGGTCAATATTGTGACCAATGACAACAGCAGAGTCCAACATCCTTTGTTCCCTCAAAAGGGCTTCTTTCTGAATCGCTATAAAACGGGTTTCATATTTAAAATGATGGGTATTATGTTCCCATAATGCTCTTTGTTTTATGAAAATCTCCAGGATTGGGTTCTGTGAAAATACTGTGTTGCGCGACCTGACTGGAGCCACGCCTATCGGCCCGGCTCCCTCCTCGCCACAGCCCTGCCAAGGAGGAGAGGGTTCCCCCAGTAATGTATTTCTATTTTCAGCACTGGACAGGGACTTGTAGTCGGACCTTCTTTTTGTTTCTCTTGTATATTTTTCCAGGAGACGTATTGCATACCAATACCCCATAACTCATACATTTAAATGCATTATCACATTGCACTCAATTGCTAGACTGAATGGACGTCTACAGGCACCTGGGAGAGGCACAGATTCATTCTATTGCAACCACTCATCCACCAATCAACAGTCTCACACATCAACCATAAATCTCTTTGCAACCACACCCCATCCACATATTCACACCCATTCAAACACATTAATCCGTCCATCATCTAATGACACTTAATCCATCGCACTCAAAAACACGTTCATACCCAGCCATACAGTTTCATCCATTTTTATTGTGCATTTGGTTAAATCTTTATAACCTTAAGCACAGTTAAACACATACACATATATAATAAAAGAATAATTCAATATCATACATATATCGATGTGCATGGTAAAATCACTTGCAGCTATCATGATGCAATTCTTTTGACGTTTGGTTCTTCTTCCTTCATAATGACCATGTATCTTGTAAATTACTTTTAGTCTTTGCTCATTATGTTAGCATGGAAATAAAAATACAATCCAGTATTTAAAATAAAATCCTTTAAGCTATGCATTGGTAGCCCATGATTTCATTCTCCGCGCTTGCTGCCAGATAACATAAGCTCCACGAGTGATCACCAAAGAAGTTACCCGAATCAAAGTACTCTAAAATTGATCAGTCTATATATTCGATAGATTTGTCACAAATGTTTGATAACCCTTTAGGTATTGCAGATGGACGTTGGGACACTGTGCTAAAATATGTTGTGATGTTTCGGTCGCACCCTCACACATTCTGCAGGCTCTGTCGACATAAGGAACCTTAGCCCACTCCACAGCAACTTTGTCTGCTATACTCAAAGTATCTCTTCTTCCCACTCAGTTTACCCATGGACACTGCTCTGTCCCCCAAATTAACGTTTCGAAGGGATTGTGTCCTCCGACGTATTCCTCATCTTAGATATCTCCTTCCAGCTCTGCTGGCCTTGGAACATTTTTTCTCTAGAGGGCGCTGCGCATCGACGTCCTTCGAGTCGATGTCCCTCGACAGCCGCCGTATCGACGTTCGACGTCATCCTGCCTATAAAGGCCGCGCGCAGCGTCCGTTGCTCAGTTCCGTTTTTCCGCGCTTACTCGGTGCCTCGGAATACCGTTGCTCAGTTCTTAGTCAGATAATCCTATTTACCTCGAGTTATTCGATCTGTACTCGATGGCTTCCTCGTCGGAACCGACAACTCCTCGATCCGGCTTCAAAAAATGTCGAGATTGTGGGAAAAAGATGTCGTTGACCGATCCTCACAGAATTTGTCTGTGGTGCTTGGGAGCTGAACACCATTGTTCGGAATGCGAGGACTGTATGTCCATGACAGCTAAGGCCCTGAAGGAACGTAGGGGGAAGCTGGAGAAAGGTAAGACTTTTAAAGCTTCTTCTTCGTCGACGAAGTCGAGACCTTCGTCTCCTCGTCACCATTCGCGCTCCAGGTCTTGGAGAGGGTCTCATCACTCCTCGAGATCAAAGCACTCGAAGAGGAGACGTCGAAGATCCCTTTCTCCGTCTTCCTCTTACTCTGTTTCGCCAAAAAGAATCCCTTGCCCCACGAAACATAGTTCCCGGGCTGAATGGGAGGAATTCCGAAAGAATATGATGAGTGTCTTCGAGAAAGCGGCCTCGACCCCCTCGAAGACTGGCGAGAGCGATGCTCTGGTCGAAAGACCCGAAGGTCAAAAACGCCGCGAGTCGCAGTACCCGGCGAAAGAAACCTCTCGAGCGCGTTTCGAACCCTCGAGCAGGACTATGACCTCCAAACCTTCCTCGAAGGTTCCGTCGATGTCTTCGACGCCGTTGTCGAGGGGACCTTCGACACACGGGTCTGTCGACTCGACGCCGGCCTCGACACCGGCATCGACGCCAAGAAAAGTCACGGTTACCACACATCCAGTGACTATCCCCAGGCCCTCGACGTCGATGGCTTCGATATTGTCGAGTAGAAATCCAATTCTGTCGAGGTCCTCGAGGCCTCCACCTCTGTTTTCGACGCCACGCTCGAAGCCTTCGACGTCGGCGACATCGACGCTTTCGAGGCCAATAATGACAAGTTCGGCACCCTCTGCCTTGGAAATGGGATTTACTCCCTTTATGAGTTCAGAACAATTAAGAACTATATCCTCAATTTTAGAAGAGGGTGATTTGTCTGAACAAGACACATTTGAGTTACAGGGACCTGTAACCCCAGTTAGAGAGGAATTTTCCTCTGAAGAGCGCAGATTAAAGGATCTTCATGATTCTTTACATGAGGCAAGTGGGTTAGACACTTCCCCTGAGGTGGAGTTTGCTAAGCCAGACCCGGGGGAGCATGCTGAAACCCCCTACAGAGCCTTAATGGCCAGGATTACAGAGTTCATGGGGTGGTCTGCACCTTCACAATCTTTCCAACAAGATGACCTCACGGATATTCTTGACAAAGGCCCACAAGAGGATCCTGTGGTGCCCTTTCATAAAGCTCTTCAGAGAAAGATCATGACAAACTGGGAAACCCCAGATGTAATACCAGCAGTAAATAAAAAACTG
The DNA here is from genome assembly GCF_040938575.1 of Ambystoma mexicanum. Lineage (NCBI taxonomy): Eukaryota > Metazoa > Chordata > Amphibia > Caudata > Ambystomatidae > Ambystoma > Ambystoma mexicanum. The sequence continues at coordinate 1,235,140,404 of NC_090927.1, read as the reverse complement.
TCTACAAAGTACAGGGTATCTTCCACAGACCCAGAGTTTTTGTCTAAACACCCATCCCCAGAAAGTCTGGTGGTACAAGCAGCATCCTCTACCGATGTCAAGACGGCTTATCCTACAGTCCCACAGGACAGGGACGATAAAAAAAATGATGCTATGGCAAAGAAAGTCTTTTCAGCATGTAGCATGGCGTTAAAGTCTGTTAATGCTGCTTGCACCCTTGCTAGGTTCAGCCATACACTTTGGGAGTGTGCTTCTACAGCGGCTGACTGCATCCCGGAGGGAGAAGAAAGGGATGCATTCCTGAATATTATACAGGACGGTAAAGACGCTATGTGCGAATCCCTCCAGACGGGCATTGATTCGGCTGACAGTATCAGCAGAGCAATGGCGGCAAGTACATCAACCAGGAGATTCGCTTGGTTGAGAAAGTCGGGTTTTGCCCCAGATGTGCAAGCCAGGCTCTTGAACATGCCATTCGATGGCTCTTCTTTGTTCGGGAAAAAGGCGGATGACAGTTTAGAGAAACTGCAAACTTCAAAAGCTGCAGCAAAATCCCTAGGAGCTGCAATCCGTCAGACTCCCTTTCATCCCACAGGAACCTCTGCGAGGGGCAAGTCCTTTCGCTTCTACTCCGCATTCGGAAGAGGTAGAGGACGACCGGCTCAAAGGGGTCAAAGAACTACCCGAGGTGGACGGGGTAGATATTCTAAAGCCGCAGCAACAGCAGGTGCCTCTTTACCATCAGCATCTGCATCAGCCGCCCCAAAACCACTCTGAGGACTCCCCTCACAGGACACCTGTAGGAGGCAGGTTGACTCAACATCTGACGGTATGGCAGGCTATCAAGTCAGATGCTTGGGCATTGGAAACAGTCGCCCAAGGTTACTGCCTGCCTTTCCTACGTATACCTCAGAGTCATCCACCGGGGATCAGCTCTCAGAAAGCTCCAGATCCGCTCCTCTTGCAGGAAATTTTGGACCTGCTAGAGAAAGGTGCCATAGAACCGGTACCTGTAGCGGAGAGGAACAAGGGCTGGTACTCCCCTTACGTTCTCATTCCGAAGAAAGACGGAGGACTGAGACCCATCTTGGACTTGCGAGAATTGAACAAATTCCTCAGAAAAGACAAATTCAAGATGGTCACTCTTTCTCAGATCCTCCAGGCCCTTCAGTTCCAGGACTGGTTGGTATCTCTGGACCTTCAGGACGCTTATTTCCATGTGCCTATCCATCTCAAACACAGGAAATACCTGAGGTTCGCAATTGGCAACTCTCACTATCAATTTCGAGTGCTGCCATTTGGGCTGACCTCCGCCCCGATGGTCTTCACCAAGTTAATGTCGGTAGTGGCTGCAAGTCTAAGGAGGGAAGGGATTCACGTCTACCCCTACCTGGACGATTGGCTGATCAGGGCTGTTTCTCCGGAGCAACCTCAGATCCAGCTAAATCACGTGTGCCACTTCCTTCACAGACTGGCTTCTCCCTCAATTTAAAGAAGTCACAAATGATACCATCGCAGAGACTCCAGTTCATAGGAGCGATCCTGGATACTTCCCTGGGAAAAGCCTCGCCACCAGAGGTGAGGGCTCAAGATATTCTATAGATGGTTACCAAGTTCCAGCATGCCAAACGTCTCCCAGCCTTCGACTTTTTGAGGTTGCTAGGCCTCATGGCATCCTGCATTTTCCTAGTGCCAGAGGCTCGCCTGAGAATGAGATCCCTCCAGTGGGCACTGAGGACTCAGTGGTCACAATTCTCAGGGAGAATGACAGATCTTCTTCAGGTTCCCGGCAGGGTGGCTCGAGACCTTCAGTGGTGGGCCTGTCAGGAGAACATTCTGAAAGGAGAACAGTTTTTGGCAACCCTGGCCGGAGATAACAGTAGTCACGGATGCCTCACTCATGGGGTGGGGAGCCCACGCCAACGACTTGACCATCAGCGGTCGTTGGTCTCCATCGGAGTCCAGACTACACATCAACCTGTTAGAGCTGAGAGCCATCAGACTTGCGTTGAAGGCTTTCCTGCCAGCTGTACAAGGGAAGAACGTCCTGATAATGACGGACAACACGGTGGCCATGCATTACCTCAACAAAAGAGGAGGCGTAGGATCACTACCCCTGTGCAGAGAGGCGATGCAGCTCTGGTTTTGGGCAATCCAAGAAGGAATCTCTCTATCGGCAGTTCACCTAGCCGGAGAGAAGAACTTGACAGCGGACGCTCTGAGCAGGCAGAACACAGTCTCCCACGAGTGGGAGCTAGCTCAGGAAGTCCTTCAAGAGATCTTCGCCCTTTGGGGAACCCCTCAGGTAGATCTGTTCGCCACCAGCCTAAACAGGAAATGCGACCTGTTCTGCTCAAGGGAATTTCCTCCGAGAGGAGCTCTGGGAGACGCGTTCATAGTGGACTGGGAGTTTCCGCTTCTGTACGCGTTCCCACCAGTCCCTGTCATTCCTCAAATGATCAGGAGGTTGAGAAGATTCCGGCGAACCATGATCCTAATTGCCCCGGATTGGGCCAGGAGAACGTGGTACCCGGACCTTCTAGACTTGTCCATCTGCCCTCCAATTCGACTTCCACTCAGAGAGAACCTACTCACAGAAGGGAGGTCAGGTTCTCCATCCAGACATCAAAACCCTCAATCTTCACGCTTGGCTTCTGAACGGCTGAGGTACAAGGATTGGGACCTCCCTGATGATATGGAGGTGTTGCTTTCGGCAAGGACCCAGCAACCAAGTCTTTATACCGCTGCCGTTGGAACAGATTTTGCAGCTGGTGTAGAGAACAGAATATCGACCCATTTTCATGTGGTACACCAATGGTTTTGTCCTTCCTACTATATTTGGCAAATTCAGGCCTTCAAGTTGGCACCATTAAGGGCTATCTCGCAGCGCTATCCATCTTTAAGCGTACTGCGGAAGAACCATCCTATTTCAAATTACCCTTGGTAATACAGTTTCTAAAGGGGTTAACCAATGTTTATCCCCCAAAACCATTCCAAGTTCCCCTATGGGATTTAAACTTAGTACTAACTTTCCTGATGGGTACACCTTTCGAACCTCTCCATTCTTGTTCGTTAAGATTCCTTACCCTTAAAACTGTTTTATTAATAACACTTACATCTGCTAGAAGGGTGAGCGAATTACAAGCTCTTTCTTGTAAACCCCCTCATACAATCTTTCACAAAGACAAAGTTGTCCTGCAAGTGAAGCCTAATTTCCTCCCAAAGGTGGTTTCTGAATTCCATATCACTCAGAAGATTACCCTACCATCTTCTATCCTCCTCCTCACCCGGGGGAAAGAGGAAGAGAGGTTACACAGACTAGACCCTAGGAGGGCTTTAAGTTTTTACATTAGTAGACTAGCCAGGATAAGACAGGCAGACCAGCTGTTTGTAGGTTACACAGGTCACAAGCTGGGGTTACCAATAACTAAGCAGACCATTTCCAGATGGATCATTCTAGCCATTCTGGAATGTTATAAACTGGCAGGGAAAGAGCCCCCTCAAAACCTTAGGGCTCATTCGACCAGAGGTATTGCAGCTTCATCGGCCCTCAAAAGAGGCGTGCCGGTTAAAGACATATGTGCGGCCGCTACATGGTCGTCTGTCCATACCTTTACACGTTTTTACAATCTGGATTCCTCCTCCAGTCAAGAGACTAGGTTTGGAAGGGCTGTACTGCATTCTATTCATCAATAGAAGACAGCGTGAAGTCAGTACTCCCTCCTCCGAATATAGAATACTGCTATGGGAGCCTATCTAAGATGAGGAATACGTCGGAGGACACAATCCCTTCGAAGAACAAGTTACTTCTTACCTTGTAACGTTCTTTCGACGGGATGTTCCTCCGACGTATTCCTCATCGACCCTCCCATCCATCCCCGCAGTTCTACTTCCCTTGTTGTTGCAGCTTACGCTCCTTCATGGTGATTAGTCTAGTCCAGACAGTAATACTGTGGGCTACAAAACGGAACTGAGCAACGGACGCTGCGCGCGGCCTTTATAGGCAGGATGACGTCGATACAGCGGCTGTCGAGGGACATCGACTCGAAGGACGTCGACGCGCAGCGCCCTCTAGAGAAAAAATTTTCCGAGGCCAGCAGAGCTGGAAGGAGATATCTAAGATGAGGAATACGTCGGAGGAACATCCCGTCGAAAGAACGTTACAAGGTAAGAAGTAACTTGTTCTTTTTTTCTTTAGGTTACTCAAAACATCGGCATCAATCGAATCAATAGCTGCAGCAATACCTAGTATCAGCCATTGGATCGATATTACGGAAATGTGCACTGGCAGTTTTCTTTGATGCGGGCAGTAATGCGTTGAGACAAGGAGCTTGATATCTACGTGAGAACAGGGCAATGAGGGTCTCGCCATTAATTGGAGCAGTAATCGGAGAAAGATATAGTGTGCAGAATTTAATGCATCATCTGGCCCGCTTCATCCATTAAACAACCACACATATTCACCCTTCCACACAATCAAACCATCTATCTTTTTCCCGCATCCCCACAAATACACCCATATTTATTCTATTTATAAAGTGCAGACCTAGCTCGAGAACAGCAGAACACTGTGCAAGGGTGTACAGGGTGTGGGTAGCAGCGTACAGGCTGGCATCTTTTAAAAGTAGCGCAGCACCCATACATTCACCCAATCCTATTAATTCTTTCAGGCAATGACATTCAGAATCCCTCTATCAATAACGCTAGTCAGCCCATCTTCCATCCACACAATATATCTTTTATCCAACCTTCTATCCAGTAATAAGAAGAAGAAAAAAAAACATACCTTTTTAAATATGAAGTCAAACATGTTGGCTTTGCCAATGGTTGTTCTTACCTGGCTGCTAGCACTCAATGTTTTCACAGGAATGCCAAAACGTGGCATGTCTCCTTAATGCGCGAGATCTGATTGTTGGGCATGGTCGCGAAAAGGCGCAGAACTTGCACCTTCCTATTTCTGGCAGGTAACTCTCACTCCCATGTTTCATACCGATTTCAGATGTTGTATACCACCACCGCCTCGTCTCCAGTTTTCTCTGATTGTCAGCTTAGCAGCGCCTCTGCTGCTTTCCTGCATGCTCCTCTGTCGGAGTGCCTGTTTGTCTTTGATTCGGTGAATTCAATGTTTGTGCTAACATTTTTTTAACCTCGAATTTAAAAGGGCCGGAAGAACTGTAAAACAGTGGGCAGCAAAATGGGTGCTCAATTTTGTAGCCTTTAATGATCTGTCTATAAAATGACCGGGAAAATGACCCAGCCTCATAATTCACACAGCTGCCCCAGCACCCACATTTTTCCATCTTTAATCCGGTTCCGGCTTCAAATTTCCCTTGACATGCCAAATTTCTGCAAATGGGAATTTCATTGTAGACGCCAGTGATTATCTCTAGGGAATTTTTTAAGCAAAGCACCTATGCTATGTGTCCTAATTATGTTCAGGTTTGGGGTCTTGTGTGGGATGAACAAAGTTTTTCTTAATTTAGGATTCAAAATAAAAACCGTAGCTCAATGCTGTGTTATCCACACTTTACGGGGAGATTTAGTTCCTTATTAAAAGAAATACATCTAAAAATCCAAATGCAAAGTTGGTCTTAAAATGATACCTCGCTATTATCTCAAACTTAGATGTTGCCTACTGCATTTGAGTCAATTGCTCCCATTGTTTTTTGAGTCACCTTGTACCTCTTGTCCCACTGCATTTTAGCCAACTGCTATTATCTCAAACTTAGGTGGTGCCTGCTGCATTTGAGTCAATTGCGCCCATTGCTTTTTGAGTCACCTTGTACCTATGCCCTGTCCCATTGCATTTTAGCCAGCTGCTATTATCTCAAACTTAGGTGTTGCCTACTGCATTTGAGTCAATTACTCCCATTGCTTTTTGAGTCAATTGTTCCTATGCTGCTCTACTGCACTCTAGTCAACTGCTACTATCTCTAACCTACGTGTTGCCTATTGCACCTAAGTCAACTGCCTCCATTGCTTTTTGAGTCACTCCGTACCTATGTGCTGCCCATTGCTTTTTTGAGTCAACTGCTCCCATGTGTGACCCCAATGCATTTTAGTCACCTGCCACTATCTCAAATTTAGGTGCCGTCCACTACACTTGAGGCATAAGTCTCTACTTGCACTTGTTTTACCCTGATAGGCTGGCACACTTAAGTAAAGTTCTAGCTCGTATTGCCTGCCCTACCACGGCAACGCTACAAGATGCTAACCCTACAAGCCACACTTGCCTTTCTCACACTCGCAGCACTCCTAGTCTACAAACTCTGACTCGCTCCAGTCCCCACCATCGACAACACTACCCTTCAACTCTTGGCCCTCTCCCCCACCATGACACAGACACAGCCCCAACCACTGACGAGTCATAATGACCAACTGGAAGAACTCCAACAGTCCTGGTAATTTGAATCTAAACTGTGTACTACCACCTCCAGAAACGCTAGACTCCGAGCCAGACTTGCTAAACTATATGAACCTCGCGCCAGAACGCTGCCCTCGTCTAACCGCAGCAAATCTACACCTAACGGGAGCACAGAAAAACCCTACAGCCTAAACCTGAAGACACAGAATGCACGTATATACACCTCTCATGACCCATGAAAAGTTTTGCACACCTCCATCCACCCTCCCCCACCTAAAAGGTGCATTAATTAACGGTAGATCCATGATTGCTCATGCCATTGAGATTGCTGATCCAGACCGAAAACCTTGACTTCTTGGCCATTAGGGAATCCTGGCTTCATGCCGCCGCAGGACCGGCCATCATGTTAGCGATCCCCAACGGTTACACCATCCTAAGATCAGACAGAAACGAAGCCCGTGGAGGAGGCATTGCCATTATTGATAAATCTAACTTATCGATCAGGCTAGCTCCATCTAACGACACTAAATCCTGCGAAAGCCTGACCACCAAATTAGCTATTAACAACTCTCAAACCCTCACCATCCACCTCATTTATAGACCGCCAGGCCCTATTGGAACTTTCGAGGAGGACATCTCCACCGTTCTATCTCACAACCTTAAACTTTCATCACAGGTCACCCTGTTAGGGGACGTTAACCTGGCCTTCAATGACCAAAACGACCCACATGCAAGCAGAGTGGCTAACCTACTCTCTGAACTAGGACTAGGCTTCTCACAAAGAGTACTGCACCCTACCCACAACAAAGGTAGAATACTCGACTGGGTGGCAGACCACAATTGTAACGCCCCCATCCAATCGATTTTCCCCCCTAATTCGGACAGACCACCACCTTATAACATTTGCTCTAGAAACGGACAGACCCACTCCTACCCTAGCTCAACTAGCTCCGTCCATCCCAACAAGGAATAAGAAAAACATCACCCCAGATAACCTACTCCCGCTCATCCTCCCAACGCTTAACTCACTACCAGATAACTTGGACCCCGAAAGTCTAGTGAATGAGTACAACAAAATTATGTCTTCGGCTCTGGACCTAATTGCACCTCTTAAAGTGAGACAAAGCAAACCAAAAGCCCACCTCAACTCCTGGTACACCCCTCACCTAAAAACTCTTCGTACCAAAAAAAGACAATGTGAGGTTGCATGGAAACTACAACCCTCCGAAGAAAATAAAAGCACTCTGAGAAACATATCTATCCTCTACAAAAAGGAAATACTGTCGGCTAAACGAGAAACTTACAACGCTAGAATAGCCCAAGCCAACTCTAGCATGAAGGAACTCTTCATTATCCTAAAGGAAATAGTCTCCCATCCCAGTGCCTGACAACTGCGTCAAAGATAAAATATGGTGCACCAATATTCAACACGCCCTAGCTAACAAAGTGACAACTCTCCAATCCAAAATTGCCACAAAAAAATCCTACTTAATCTGGATACTAAACCCAAAACTACCATCACCCCCCCCAAAAATAACATCGACAATCCTCGCTTCAAGTTCTCTAAAGTATCTATCATTGAGACTGAAAAAATCATACTGTCACTCAAGCCATCAAACTGCCAGGGGGATCAATGTCCGCCCCAACTGATAAAGGATGCAGCCAGAGACCTGGCTCCCTTTATCTCAAAACTCATTAACGCCTCATTTGCTACAGGGTCTATACCTAGCAACCTAAAAGAATCCTGGGTACTCCCACTGCTCAAAAAACAGACGCTAGACCCAGCCATACCCACGAATTACCGCCCAATCACCACCGTGTATTTCCCCCTAAAAAAAAGTGGCGTATTCTCAAATTCAGAAACACCTTGAAACTAACAATTTACTAGGAGTACGGCAGTCTGGCTTCCGTCCCCAGCACGGGAGCGAAACAGCCCTCCTAGACCTAAAGCCACAAATCGATGAGCTAAGGGATCAAGGCAAACCAGCCCTACTCCTCCTTCTGGACTTATCCGCTGCATTCGACCTTGTTGACCACAAGGTCCTTTGCAGGCATCTGGATATGGCCGCGCATTTTTCTGAAGAAGCCACAGATTGGATCCAATCTTTCCTCAATAATAGGACCATGAGAGTCTTCTCCACCTCTGCGGCAGCAGACTACATCCCCATCACATGCGGCGTGCCCCAGGGATCTTGCGTTTCTCCTACACTCTACAACATCTTCACAAAGCCCCTTTTCGATTATCTGGACCTTCTTGGTATCACCTACACTAATTATGCAGATGATACTCAGATTCTCCTACCACTTACCGGTGATTACGAAAAGGATTTGGCCTTGGTGAATAGGGTGTATCTCATCATCCAGGCATGGATGGCCACTCACGGACTATGCCTGAATGATGACAAAACTGAAATCATCATCCTTGGCACACCCTCCACTCTCAAAAAACTGGGCCCCTACTACTCCTCTTTTAACATTGATAATAACCAAATCACAACCGCCCTCGCGGTAAAAACCTTGGGTTTCTACCTGGACTCCACCCTCTTTCAACAAGCAGGTCAACGCGATGGCTTCTGCCACCGCCTACACCTGTAAATTGATAAGAGCAGGCAAACCCTTCCTATCGAACTACAGCTGCATCACACTGGCGCGAGCGCTCGTGCTATCAAAGTTGGACTATTGTAACTCGCTCTATATTGGCGCCATTAAGGAAGTTATCAAAAGAATTCAATTCTTGCAGAACAACGTGCTTAGAGCAGCACTAGGTATTCCCAGGAGAGCCCACATCACCGAATTTAGAAAAGCCAATAACTGGTGCTCCACTCAGGAAAAGATCCAGTTAAAAGTAGCCTCGCTTGTCTACAAATGCCTAAACAATGCCGCACCACGTTACCTTTCTACGAGATTCATGAAAGTAAAACCAACAAGACTCACCAGATCCACGAACTCCAACAACATATCTACACCTAGATTTAAACTGTCCAGAGTCGGTGGTTGTAGCTTTCAGGTGAAAGCAGCTCAACTTTGGAATTCACTACCATCCACTCTGAGGACAGATCAACCCTACCTCACTTTCCGACACAACCTCACAAGATGGATCAAAGACCCAGACAAACAATAGACCACCCACTGCCTGGACCTATCCCGCACATCCCTCCACCTTTTGTATCTTTGCACATACTGAATTCCTAGCAGCTCCTGTTTAGGACTGTAAATACGTGTATCTGCATTTTTTGCCTGCTGTATATTTTTGTATATTTCGTGGTTCTCTATTTGCCTTGTAACTAAGTAACTGTAACTAAGCTGTAAGTTGTCATATAAAATGCGCCCGGTTACCCCTGGGTCTGGTGCGCAATACAAGTAATAAACAAACAAACCTTTTTTCATTTCTTTTGTTTTTCTTTGCAAGCTTCGAAGGTGACCAATGTTCTATATTTATGCAGTTGTGAAGAAGTAATCTAGGTTGCCCTGAAACCTTGAAAAATAAAATGAGAACAAAAAGTGTCCTTCTTTATTTTCATTTAGCGCTCACCTCACCTTGTCCACTTACTTGTTTTTGCAGACCCAGGCAAAATCACTTGCTGAACAGAAGCGGTTTCCATTTGCCACTGAAAATTACAATACAAATGAAGAGTTGGGTAAGTTTGTCGTTGCGTTTCTTTATAATTTACTGTTTCTGCTGGTTGGCAAATTTCTCCCCGGAGTCAAATGCATTTTACAGTAATTGTAGGTTCGCATTTAATCATGGATTTAGCAGACCTGTAAGGTGAATGCATTATATAAAAATGCATCTTGCCACTTTTCCCCCACCTGCAGGTGAAGACGTACTATGCAAATTAATATCTTTCTACCACCCAAAACAATGCAGAAAAAAACGAGTCCAAAAACCAAGACAGATACTATGCTATGTGGTTCCAGAGTAAACCAAAATGCACCCCACTCATGCATGTGTAGCTCACTCGTGTACCGCAAATCCTTTCCTCTTGGCGCACCTTCTGCCTGACATCATACCAAACGCCAGTGTCCACCTCTTGACCTTGGCACAAACATAACCACAGGAGGATCCTCAACAGCCACACACCCAAAAACATGGGAGCTGACAAAAGCAATTTTGCAGACACTCCCTTCTTCTTTAAAGGCCATGCACCAGGCATATTCCCTGACAGACCAGAGGCTGCCGTTTATCCTCCACCTCCTCCTTCTGTTAGGGAAGGGCGGTAGATCGCAAGTGATGCCACGAGGGAGCCAATGGACAATTCAGCCTTTTGGCTGTGGGACGGACACAAATGATCAGCATTATGGGTTATAAAATGGTACAATATTTTTCAGATGTTAAACAGCCAGATGCTGGTTGATGTATGAATTCAGTGTATCATGCATAATTGATTGCTATTCCCAGTGTCGCATGAAGACTTCATGAACTCAAGATAACGTGAATGCCAAAGCCAGTCCTAGTCGGTTAGGAATGACTTCCTGAAACCGACCGGAACCACCAACTCCACCAAGATTCTACTTGTTCAGGAAAAGATCAAACTTGATGTAGAGTAGGAGGCATCCGAGATCCAGACTAAGTTGAGTGTTTCTAGTCTTCACTGGGAATTACACTATAGTACTGAGACAATTGCAGCTTAACTTACAAGCAAAGAGCCTGCCTGTAACCGTTTCATTGCAACACCGAAGCATGAAGAGTATAGGTCTTTCACTTAACCATATTCTTGGACTTCCCATCTCCTTGTTATATTCCCCTGCTCCACACTACCCTAATGTCTACCTCCACTCTGCGCCCTCCTTTCACCTTTCTAGTCCTTACTGCCCCATTTCTGTTCTCATTCCTCTCTTCTCCGTTTTATCCGACATGTTGCATTCTCGTTGTCACTCTTATTTAGACTCTTCTCACACTCCTCTCGCTGCCTCTCCTAAGCGCCCTTTCCATCTACGTTCTTTATTGCACATGCTTTCACTATTCTTTCACTCTGACTGTAGCTTACAAAACCATCTACATAATGATAATCAATCCCAGCCACTGAGGAGACTCAGAACGGGGGAATTACCACATGGTAATCCCCCCTGCTCCAAGCTCCTCACGGCTGGTGGCCGCAATCTTTCCCCATCAGGGATTCTGGTAAGTGATCCGCTCCCTCACGCCCCCTCCATAGATTTCCCCCCCTCACCCACCTTCTCCCTCCTCTGCCCCTCCATTCCCCAATTCCTTCCCTTCCTTCGCCCATTCCTTCTCTCCACTTATCTTTTTTGCTTCTATTTGGGAGTGGACGAGCTGGAAACACTTCTGTCTCCAGTGTGTCCACTCCTGATCTGCGACAGGCTGCCATGGAAAGGAAGAAGGGACTACCTACACATAATCCATGGCAGACATTTTGTTTTACTTTTTTAATTATTTTCAATTGCCACCATGGAAAGGGACAACTGACTTGTAACTATGGGCCGCGGGGCATTACCTGACTCGGTAATGCCCCCCCCCCCACCTCCCTGGATTATTGAATAATTCTGTCACAATTCTCACTCTTTTGCTCCGATTCTGGTTGACATTAACTTGACAAATGCAGGTTCAGCTCTCCAGGTTCTCCTCCTTGGGTCTCTCTCTCACCCCTCTGTTTTTCCCCCTCTCCCTTCACCCCCCTCTTTCTCCCTCCTCTCTTTCTCCCCCTCTTTCTCACCCCTCTATCCCCTCCCTCTCTTTCCCCCCTCTCCTCCCCCTCTCCTCCCCCTCTCACCCTCTGTCCCCCCTCTCCTCCTTCTCCTCCTTCTCCTCCATCTCCTCCTTCTCCTCCTTCTCCTCCTTCTCCTCCTTCTCCTCCTTCTCCTCCTTCTCCTCCTTCTCCTCCTGCCCTTCTCTCCGCCCTTCTCTCCGCCCTTCTCTCCGCCCTTCTCTCCGCCCTTCTCTCCGCCCTTCTCTCCGCCCTTCTCTCCGCCCTTCTCTCCGCCCTCCTCTCCGCCCTCCTCTCTCTCCCCTCACTCTCTCTATCCCCTATCTCATCCCCCTCTCACTATCTCATCCCCCTCTCTCTATTCCCCCCACCTCTCTCTACCATTCTCTATACCGGTCTTCCCTCCCTTACTCCTATGTCTCTTCCCCTTTCCTCCAACCTGTATGGGCGTCCCTCGCGAGGCAGGGGCACGGAACCTCTTTTCCAACAGAAAGACATTTCCCCTTTAAATTTACTGGCCCATGGCCCAATGAGCGCGGGCTCCCTTAACCCTGCCCACCGGCACCACAACTCCGTCCCCTTTTCCACGTCGGCCAGCGCTCCTGGGTAAGGCCTAGCCTCGTAATTCCATGCGCTTTTCCCTGCTAGCTTAACTTGTTTTTTCTTTCTCTACAGAAATGGAAACACTGTCCACCGGTGCCTCAACAGGCTTTAGCAGGTGCATGTCGTGCGCAGATCCCCACGCACCCTGTCTCTGATGCCTTGGTGAGTACCACGGTTGGGACGGATGCTCTGCATGTGACTCCCTCACTCCCAGGTCGCTTAAGAACTGATTAGAGCGTTGGAGTGAACTGTTCAATAGGACACCTCCCCAGAACATCAAGGACTACGTCCCCAGCAAGACACAAAAGGTAGGTGCATTGTTCTCCAAGGCACCCCCGCCGAGGTGACTCAATTCCCGGGGAAGCCCTGTAGCGGGAGGGGTCAGTCTGCCCTCGCACCGGCTTAGGGAGCACTGAGGCCCACCCAGCTACCAGCCTCACGGCCGAGGGGGTTCAAGGGCCCTACCCCTGCAGCAAGGGGCCTGTGAGCTCTACTTCCACCGGGACCTGTCCTGAGGGGCATCGTCCCTGATACCGGGTCTCTACCTGAGGGGGCGCCTTCATGCAAAGCCAGCATTACCGGCCGGGAGTCTGAGGGTGCACAGCCTACCGGGGGTATACCTGAGGGGCAGGGCCGAGCCGGTGCAGTTGGGCATGCAGGCCGAGCCCAGGAACACACTGGCTACAGGTCCATGTGCCCAGGGCATGGACAAAATGGCAACCACTACAGAGCAGCAAAGGCGGGAAGCCTCTCGGGTAGGTGTGGAGGCCCGCCAGCTCTCAGAGCAGCAAAGGAGAAGTTTTGTTCCTAGGAGAGACTGGGTACCACTGAGCCCCGTCACCTGGTCCACGTCTTATCCCAACATCTCTGGGTCCAGGTACAACAACGCCCTGTACGGGCAGGGGCTGGGGAGGCAGCTGGCACATTTGCTCCGTCCACCTGCACAAGATCATACTCAGCCAGCGTGTGAGGACAGGTTTTTCGAAAAGTTCATATTCCTCATGCAGTCTCCACAAATGGGCTCAATTCTCAGAGGCATTATTAAGGACATGCTACGCCGGCGCAAACCCACGCCAGCATAGCCCATGCCTCCTCCAGCTCCATCACAGCAGCAGCCCAGTCCTGAGGCTCCAGCTACCCCCGCAATTCCAGGCCGCCACCACGGAGGACCCCCGAAAGGCAACGAGGCCCACCCCTTCTGGGTCAGAGGACCAGCAGAACACAAGCGAGGTAGAGCAGGATACTGCCTCATCAGCAAAAGCCTACCATGACAGGATTGCTGGCCTGTCGGAATACCTGGGTATCCCCCAGCCACGAAGCAGGACTTCTAGCGGAGGTCTTGAGCATCATGGCCGAGGCGAAGTTTGGCATTCCCCCTACAAAAGGATGTGGAGGCTTTCACCAAAAAGGGCTGGCTCAAGCCCCACTCCATACAACCCATTAACAAGAAGCTGGATGCTAGGTTCAGACAAACAGGGGGGGTGTTACACTTCGCCCTCAGCCGCACCACGTTCCCCGGGTTCTTCCTCGTTCCTCCCGTGTACACAAGGACAATTGGGGAGTTCCAGGTAATGCCAGAATAAGGGACAGGAAAGTGATCGCCCTTCATAAAGGGTTACGGCGCCGGCATGCGCCCTTCTTATCGCGCTGGCAGCTGCCGTGGAAAATTGCTACATGAACTACATTACCCAGAAAACCTGTCAAGGGTTGTAGTTCCCGGTGTTGATACGGGAGCCTCATTTTCAAACGGTACGCCTCCTTGTTGTTACTTATTCCACAGCGGCGTGCAGAACGCTGCTTCTGTTTAAAGTTACAACCGGCATACTTTCCGAAGTGCTCTCTCTGTACCTTGATTTTGGAAGTTCCTGTTTTCCCGTGTACCGACCCTGCCTGCACACGGACTCCTTCTTCTTAAACCCTTATTTTGATTAGTTTGCTGACCGACCGTGTACCAGACCTCTTGCCTGCTTCCTGGACTCTTGGATAGTGATTTTGCTGTGTTAATTGACCGCCCGTGTACCAGAACCCTTGCCTGCTTCCTGGACTCTTGGATAATTGATTCTGCTGTTTTTTGATCGCCCGTGTACCAGAACCCTTGCCTGCTTCCTGGACTCTTGGATAGTGATTACCCTGGTAAGAACAACTCTATAATTGGAATCCCTCTCATCAGACTGTCATCACGTCTGTGGATTTTGGCTTCATTTCTAAAGTGCATTTTGGAACGCTTTGCTGTGGTGCACCATCCCGAAACCAGTGCGACCCTCGTTCCGCTCGGGGATAGCTGCCTTACTAACCTTCCTTTTTTTTATTTTATACTTTCGTTGTTACCCAGGATTCTTTACACCAATCTTACTTCCACCAGTGGTAAAGTATAGTTTTCTTGGTTTTCAATATTGGAGAGTTACACATTTAGCTATATACTAAAGCCTCTTTGCTTTATAGTTTGTTCCAGTTCTTTTGGCTTAAGGGGAGTTAAACCAGGTACTACTTAAGGGCTATAGTATTGGGGAAACCAGATTTAGAATTGACATATAGTTTAACTTGTTATCCCTTTCCTTTACAGCCTGGGTTCGAGGCGATGTGTTCTCCCCGCTCTTTTGATTGATCGGTCCCCTTGTCTGTACAGTTCAGCAGGTGGTCATATCGGTTTAAAGAGTTCTTTCCCTCACAGAGAGGAGGCTTGGGTGGAGGCTCCAACCCTTGCTCCTTCAAGCAACTCCCCAGCACTAGAGGTCCGGCCTGTTTTACGTACTCCCCATTCTGGTGAGTGACACGGGGACAGCATACTGCTCTCTACACACCCGCAGCCTCATCAGTAATTGCTGCTGCATCCATCTATGCCAAGCCCCAGGCCTTGTCATCCAGAACCACCACAACAGCCCTCCTGAACAAGGAAGAAAAGACCCTCGAATCATACGCCAAGAAGGTCTACTCAAATGCTGGGCTGCGGCTAATCAACACCTGTGGAGAAAGATCGCAGATTTCCTGCCTGACATCCCTAAGGACAAGCATGCCTCTTTCAAAGCTGGCCTAGCTGAGGCCAAACCCGTGGCGCAAGACATAATGGAGGCATCCGTGGGGTCACATCGACATGGCCAACAGGGCACTCTGTCTGGCAACAGACATGAGGAGGATGGCCTGACTTAAAGCTATGAGGTTCAACCCGGATGTGCAGAATAGAATCTTGGACCTTCTGTTTGAGGGGGCTGATCTCTTCCACTCTTCCACTGATGAGGAGCTGGATACGAAGAGCTGCTGCCAGACTGCAAAGTCTCTGGCCAACCTCACAAAACCGGCGCCTCAACCGTTCTCACATACACAGTCCTGCTTAGACAAAGGGCATTCATTTGGCAGCTTCCAGGGTTTCCAGGACCGCAAGGCCAGACAGCCGGACAGGTGGTCTTGTCTGCACTGGAGAAAACACTATAAAGCATCTCATGAGGGGTTCTTCCAGTCCCCCTCCTCTTCCTCAGCCTCTAATCAGAAAAAAAAATGACGTTTTGTATCCGGTCCACAGCACCCCAGTTGGGGCAGGCTGGCCCTACAAAGTCAGGCTTGGCGGGCGAAGTTCGCAGACCACTGGGTCATCTCAGTAGTGTTCTGGGGCTTCCAGTTACCTGTTCCTTCTACCCCTCTAGTTTCGCCTCCCCTGCCACAAATCGGCACACCATCACTGCTAGCGGACTTTCACTCTCTCGTAGAGATAGAAGTGGTGGAGCAAGTTCCCCCTCCCAGCAGGGGCAGGGCTTTTACTCCTGCATCTTTGCTATCCAGAGGAACCACCAGGCGGGCCTGCATGTGGTGTTGGCTCCATCTTCCCAGAACCTTTACCTAACTTTGCAGAAGTTAAAGATGGTGACGCCAGCACTCATTGCTCAGCCACTGTGTGGGGAGACTAGATGTGTTCCATGGACCTGAAGGATTTGTATCTCCACGTACCCATTTTGCAGCCTCACCAGGCCTTCCTCATGTTCCGGGTCATGGGCCTTCATCTTCAGGTACAAGGTTCTGCCTTTTTGGATAAACTCAGCTCTGAGATTCTTCACGAGGCTCATGCATGTGGTGGCGGCTCTTCTTAGATCGGATGAATGACATGTCTACCTGTAGCTCGACGACTGGCTAGTCAGGGGTACGTTTCCGGTGCAGGTTCGGGACTCAGTGGACCGGCTCATCTCTACCCTATTTGACCTGGGCTTCTCGATAATCTACCAAAAGTCTCAGCTCAATCCTACACAGACGCTAGTGTTTCTTGACCTGGTGCGGGACACACAGCAGCAGAGGGTTTTCCCCACGGGGGACAAAGTGACAGCGATTCGAACAGCAGTCTCCCATTTCTGCAGCAGGTCAATTGCCACTTTCTGGGCGTATTGGCAGCTTGTCTCCTGGCGGTCCATTACACCAGACTCCGCATGAGAAGGCTCCAGTTGCTTTTCACAGATTCTTGGGATCAGCATCAGTGGGCTCCAATCTCCATCCCGCAACACCTGTACCACGGCCTCAGATGTTGGCAACAGGAAAAACATTATGGTGGGCAGACCCTTCCGGTCACCCCCCATATAGTACACATTACCACAGATTCCTCACTCCAGGGTCCGTTCACAGCCTCTGTACCGCGACCGATAGTCAGAATCACAACAACTGGCTGGTGCTTATTGCGATACAGTTGGCATACATGTCTTTGCAACTGACCATCGGGGGCAGGTCAGTGTGTATCCAGACAGATAACACGACCCGCATGTTCTTTATCAACAAACAGGGGGGCACAGATCCTGAAACTGTGTGCCTTGACTCTTGAAAATCTGGGAATGATCGATCAGCCAGGAAGTGTGGCTCTCGGCGGTCCACCTCCCGGGAAAGTCCAACCTGGAAGCAGACACTCAGTCGCTTGGTCGCAGACAACGGGAGAGTGTTCCAGGAGGTATTCAGCAGATGGGGGTCACCCAACAGACCTGTTTGTAACGGCACAGAATTGGACGGGTCAACAGTTTGCATCCTGTGGAGGAAGAGGATTGAACTCTCTCTGGGATGTGGGCGTATGCATTCCCTCCCACACCGTTCGTGCACAAGGTAGTGAGCAAGAACAGGAACCTCAGGACTATCCTTGTGGCTCCTCGCTGGGCCGGCGCACCCTTGGTTTCGGACATGTGGCAGATGTCTCTTCAGCCAGAAATTCTACTCCGCCGCCTGTTGCCCCCCATTGGGAAGGGCCCTCTACTAGCGCAGCAAGGTGGCGCAGTGCTACACCCCTTTCCAGAGAGGCTAGCCCTAAATGGACAAGATTCTGCTTTTGGGCTAAGGAACATGGGGTGAACCCACTGACATCCACGCTCGACCAATTCAGAACGTACCTTGCCACTGTGTTTGTAGGAACTCTGACTCTCTCGTCCTGTACTCAGCCAATCGTGTATTAAAGAGGCACCTCAAGGGACTGACCAGGCTGTATCCCCCCGTGAAGCGCCCTCATCCCGTTTGGGACCTGAATGTAGTCCTAAGCGCTATAGCACATAAACCATTTGAACCCATGGCCACTGCAGACAGATTGGCCACACTAAAGACAGCTTTGCTGGTTGGGCTCACATCAGCTCGCAGAGTACGCGAGATCCAGGCGTTGGTCGTCTCAGAGCCATACACTAGATTTCATAAGGACATGGTCATGCTTCGTAAACATCCCAAATTCCTCCCAAAGGTGGTTTCATCATATCAACGAGGAGATTGTGGTCCCCACATTCTTCCCGGGCCCCATGGAAGATGCAGAGAAAACGCTCCACTGCCTGGATGTCAGTAGGGCGTTGAAATTTTATCTAGACAGAATAAAGGGCATCCCCAAGACAGACACACTGTAACATTCGGAGGCTCTAGGCCTGGGCAGCAGGCATCCAAGGCATCCATAGATGGAGGTCAGCAGCTATCCAGAAGGCCATGTAAGGATCCCCTGCAGGGCATGCATGCGGTGAGAGCTAAAGCAAAAGCGTTTCCTGGCAGGCGATCAGCAGGGCGGCAACATGGGCCAAGCCTTCGGCCTTTTGCAAGCACTACTGCTTGGATACCAGTGCCGAAGCTGATGCAGCATGTGGCCAAGTGTTGCTGCGTAATCTATTTGCCTAGAAGATCAGGCTCTAGTCCCCAGGGTGTGGTGTCAGTTGTAATCGCCCATACAGGATGGAGGAAAGGGAGTAATTGAGTGTTACTCATCATAGTGACTAAAGTACTCCTAGTCCATGGTCCCCTTTCCTCCATACGTCCCACCATCCATCCCCCTATAATAACACCAGTAGGGTTGTTAAAATATTATACACCCGGTGTGTCATAAGGGGACTGAGGGGTGGCGCCAGTGGGCGGGATTAGGGGAGCCTGCGCTCCCTGGACGGGGCCCCCGTGCGTGAGGAAATTGTAACAGGGGCATGTCTTTTTCTGGTGGAAAAAGAGGTTCTGATCCCGTCACCTCCGAGGGACGTCCATACATGGAGGAATGGGACTATGGACTGTGTTTGTTAGTCCGGTAACACTTAATTTTCCCCTCCCCCGTTTTGCCCCTCCTCACTTTTGCCCCCTGCCACCTTCCCCTCTCCCCCTTTTCCCTCTTCTTCCCCTCTCCCTTTTCCTCTTTCCCCTTTCTTCCCCTCCCCCTTCCCTCTTCTTCCCCTCCCCCTTTTCCCTCTTCTTCCCCTCCCCTTCCTCTCACCCCTTTTCCCTTCCTCTCACCCCTTTTCCCTTCCTCTCACCCCTTTTTCCCTTCCTCTCCCCCCTTTTCCCTTCCTCTCCCCCTTTTCCCTTACCTCTCCCCCTTTTCCCTTACTCTCCCCTTCTTCCTTCCCCCCTTTTCCTTCCTCTCCCCTCTCCCTTCCTCTCCCCCCTTTTCCCTTCCTCTCCCCCCTTTTCTTCCTCTCCCCCTTTTCCCTTCCTCCCCCCCTTTTCCCTTCCTCCCCCCTTCCCTTCCTCTCCCCCCTTTTCCCTTCCTCTCCCCCCTTTTCCCTTCCTCTCCCTCTCTCTCCCCTTTTCCCTTCCCTCCTTCCCTTCCTCTCCTTTTCCCTTCCTCTCCCCCCTTTTCCTTCCTCTCCCCCCTTTTCCTTCCTCTCCCCCCTTTCCCTTCCTCTCCCCCCTTTTCCTTCCTCCCCCTTCTTCACCCCCCCTTTTCCTCCTCCTCCCCCCTTTCCCTTCCTCTCCCCCCTTTTCCCTCCTCTCCCCCCTTTTCCTTCTCTCCCCTTTTCCCTTCCTCTCCCCCTTTTTCCCCTCCTCCTCCCCCTTTCCCTTCCTCTCCCCCCTTTTCCCGTCTCCCCCTTTTCCTTCTCCCCCTATCCCTCTCTCTCCCCCTTGTCCCCGGCCCCCCTCTTCCCCCTCTCCCCCCTTTTTCCCTTCCTCTCCCCCCTTTTCCTTCCTCTCCCCCCTTTTCCCTTCCTCTCCCCCCTTTTCCCTTCCTCTCCCCCCTCCTCCCCCCTTTTCCTTCCTCTCCCCCCTTTCCTTGCCTCTCCCCCAGTTTCTTCCTCTCCCCCCTTTCCCTTCCTCGCCCCCCTTTTCCCTTCCTCTCCCCCCTTTTCCCTTCCTCTCCCCCTTTTCCCCTCTCTCTCCCCCCTTCGCCTCCCCCTTGGCCCCTCTCCTCACCCCTTGTCCTCTCTCTCCCCTTTCCCGTCTCCCCCCTTCCCCTCTTGTCCCCTGTCTCTCCCCTTGTCCCCTGTCTCTCCCCTTCCCCCCCTCATCCCCTCTCCCCCCTTTTCCCCTCCCCCTTTCCTCTCTCCCCCCTTTTCCTCTCTCCCCCTTTTCCCCCCTCTCCCCCTTTCCCCCTCCCCCCCTTTCCCCCTCTCCTTTCCCCCTCCCCCCCCTTTCCCCCTCCCCCTTCCCCCCTCGTTCTCTTTCTCTTCTTTCTCACTTTCTCACTTTCTCTCTTTCTCTCTTTCTCTCTTTCTCTCTTTCTCTCTTTCTCTCTTTCTCTCTTTCTCTCTTTCTCTCTTTCTCTCTTTCTCTATTCCCCCACGACTTGCTAAGGCTTATGGGAGGCAAGAACATATGTTTCAGGAAGGGCAGCTTGAACAGTAAGGCCTGCAGTGACCCATTTTACCTTCCCTAGTATGTTGCTTAACAGGCAGAGGGATGCCTCAGACCTCACTCTAACATGCTCAGGTGCCTTTTGCCCTGTTGAGGGCAGGGCCCATCTAGGAATGACAAGACTTTTGTCAGGCCTTGTTGGTGCAGAGGCCAGAATCCCTGCTCATTTTGTCCAACGGTCTACACTGCTGTCTCCCACAAGCCCTTCCCACACAGTCCAAAATGAAATTGCCCCCACACCATTGCGCTACACCAGGCCTTCATTATTTGTGAGGCGGCAATCCTGCTGGGGATTGGATTCTTCATGATGAAACGAGTAGAAAAGATGTTAGGTAGAGTGTCAATTCCAATACAGATTCTGACACTCATTTGCATGTTCAACAAAACAAAAGGGACATTACTTACCACACCTGAGAGCGAGTAGGATGCTGTCCAAACGGTAATAAGTGAAATAATAGTTTTATTTTTACCGAAGAAAAAAATCTATTTAGAAAGATCAGTTTTTCTAAATCGAACTGTCAGCCTCTGCAACGCACACCGGTGGGAGAGGCAGAGTGGGTGTGTTTGTGTGTATGTGGTGGTGAAGCAAGGGGTAAAGGGGTTCTGGGGGGGGATTAACCCCCGCCCTGAATTAAAAAACTTTTTTGAACCCCGCCATGCGCTTTTTTGGCTTTTTGGGGGTTTGCCACTGTGTTGAATTTAGCTTATTTGAGTGTAGCCACTGTGCAATATTTGAGAGTATAGCCAACCACTGTTATATTTAACTGCCTATTGAGCTTAGCAACTGTTGCATCTAGCTGCATCTTTGAGTAAAGCCACTGTCTCTTATTTAGATGCATTTTGAGTATAGCCACTGTCTCTTATTTAGCTGCATGTTTTAGTATAATCATATTAAGCTGCATTTTTAGTATAGCCACTGTCTTATTTAGCTGCATTTTTTAGCACTGCCAGTCTCCTATTTAGCTGCATTTTTAAATATAGCCAATATCCTATTTAACTACTTTTTTAAGTATAGCCAGTGTGTTCCAAATGTAGGTCACATCACTAACAACCCTACTAAAATGTCCCGATATCCTGCATACTCATCCTCAAACGCCAAACAAAACACATGCATACCTCTACCACAACAGAAACCCAAAACCACCATAAGTTCGCACACACAGCAACACTCAACTAAACAGAACACACTATAGAAAACAAAACCAACTACCCACATCACCCCATACACATACTCCTACAACAACCACCACCTAACCCTTACCAACTAAAAACAAACCTAGCACACACTGGCTGGTTTGTCCGAACTGAAGCTACCAACATCACAACAAAGCTCTCTAAAGCTTTCCTTCTCTATCCGACTAAGTCCTCCCAGTCCTTCTTCTTTTTCAGTTCTGCCAGAGCACCTGGAGAGCTGCGAGGTATAAATCACAATAGCATAACCTATTTAGACTATTGTCTCCTCCGGCACCAACGATGACCAAGGCATGGCAGTCCATCTTGAGCACAGAAAAAATACTTCAACGCCTGGGCTTTACCATAATCAGAAAGTCACACACAGTGCCATACGAGAAGCTAGCCTATCTTGTGCACACTTTTCCACAATGGAAGCGCTAATAAGGCCATCCATAGACAGTCTCTAAACTTTAACATCATTGATCCCCCCCCAATCTTCAAACCAGGGCAATGGATGTTTAGTCACAAATGCATGCGTCTACTAGGCACCATGTCGTCTTGCATCCCCCTCATCCCGAATTGCAGGCTTTACATGTGACCCCTGCTGGAGATTATAGCCAATAGGTGGTCTCAGATCACGGGGTCTTGGGAGGACCAGGCACAAATGACCCTCTTGCTCACACGCATGCTCAGGCGGTGGGCCCTCGCGCACAACATAGTTGGGGGGGAAATCCCTTACAGAAACCAAAACACCAGACGACACCCGTCACGGATGCCTCCATGTCCGGCTGGGGGGGGGGTGCATGTAGACCACCTTGACATCAAGGGACACTGACCACCGTGGATGCAACCCTATATTTAAATGTTCTAGAGTAGAGAGCAGCCAAATGGGCACTCTGATCTTTCATACCTGTGTTGCAGGGAACCACGGTGAGAGTTCTCACAGACAATAACAACCACAATGCATTATATCGGGAAACGAGATGGAACAAGTTCAACCACCCTATCCCAGGAAGCCCAGCAGGTATGGCATTGTGCGATCACCAACAGCATATTTCTCCAAGCGCACCATCTACCAGGGATCTAAAACTCAATACCAGACAACCTTAGCAGAGCAACGACACAGTGCCACGAGTGGAAGCGCTCAGAAAAGTGTTCAAACAATGGGGACACTCGCCAGTAGACTTGTTTGCCACTAGACAGAAGAATAAGTTTGCACAGTTCGCAAGCAGTATTCCACAGGAAGGGTTAAAAGGGGGGCACCTTCTCCATCCCATAGAAAAACCTGTTCGCCAATGCGTTTTTCCCCAGTACCAGTGATCTGCAAGACGGTGCAAATGATGAGAGCATATCCCTGTCGAAGAATCCTAATTGCACCAAACTGGCCACTCCAAACATGGTATTCAGATCTCCTCCAACGGTCGGAGAACCAGCCAATCTGTCTACAGGACCAAACCAACATAATATCTCAAGGCCAGGGCAAAGCAATGCACCACAACCCACAGTCACTGCAGTTAACAGCATGGCTCCTGACTTGACAGAATTTTGGTACCTAACCATAACACAAGAATGTAAGGAAATTCTTAGCACCACAAAAGTGCCCTTCACCAACCGCTCGTGGAAGCGATTCTGTCCATGGTGGGCATGACAATTACATGTTCAACCACTCACTGTATGTCCAGCGCAACTCCTCCCATACCTGTCATCTTTAGCAAAAGTAGGCCTCTCCCACAATCCTCAATCAAAGTACACCTGGCTGCCATCTCCAGGTACACCAGGAAGAGGGGAAGATGCCTCTGTGAGGAAGGCATGGTATCGAGCAGTAGACAAAGACACAATAGATAGGCTTTGAAAACCTTTATTTACTAATTTGGTTGGGATGGTAGAATTCCTAACTGGGCCGAACTCTAAAATGGGAGTAATCTCGACCATTAAACAATTTCAAATACGGCGAAGTCAGTCTGGTCAAAATATAAAGGCCTATACTACGAAAAACCTAACCTTGCCCTCCTTCTCAAAATAACAAATGTGTTAAGGGAATACAAAAAGGAAAAATAGTGTCACAAAAAGAAATGTCAGAGTGGCTTCAGTACCTACTCCCTTCTCCAGCTTCAACCCCATGGGGACTAGAGAGTCTCTTAATAAACAAAAGATAGGTGGATGTGCCAGTTCTCAGTCTTGCACACTTTGGCTTACTTGTACAATTGAACAGTTAAATCTCAATCTCAAGCTCTCAGGTTCTGGTAGTTCAATCACTTCCTTAGGCTTCACCCGCCTTGCCATCAATACTCAGTTCATATGTTCTCAGTTTCTCACAGTTCTGCACAGGCTTCCCTCTGCCGGGCTTGATCCTCTCTCCCCTTCATGGGGGGTTCCCTTCCCCGTGTTTTATCTAAGATATCTTTCAATATTGAAGACTTTCGAAACTGCAAGGAATTTACAGACCTCTGCATGACCACTTTCTTTCAGTACTCCAATTCTCAATCAATACTCATCTTGTGACACCAATACTACTTGGTACTTATAATTCTCACTCTCTTCAGTCTGCCCTCTTGGCCTGTTCTAACATTTGTGTGTGACACCAATACCTCTTGGTAGTTATTTTACCCCAATGCCTCTTGGTAATTGTAGTTCGAGGGGATTGGGTCCTCCGACGTATTCCATATCCATGACAGGTAATGTCCACAGCTGTGCTGCTTCGGAAAATCTTTGGCTCCTGCGTCGATGACGTCGATGCGCTGTCCCCGAGGACCTCCTCCGATGGCCGACGTCACCCGGTGTGATAAGTGTCAGGCTTTATCAAATCTGATGTTGTCCCAGGAAGCTGCTGAACCCCCGCAGTCCCCTTTGGATGCTAACCTCTTAACTGGTATCAAACAGTTCAGTTGAGAGCACCCCCAAGGGAAGGGGGGAAAATGGGACAAAATAATAAACTTCAGGTTTTGCTCAGCTTCTTTATCTGTCAACCTGTTGGTAAAAAAATAACAACAAATTCACTTAAGTCACTAACCTTTGAATTTCTTGGCTCTGACTTCTCTTTATCAATTTAAGTAAATAAACACGCCACCATACCGGATTATCCTCTGTGAATAACGTAGAGGACGAGTGTAAATTCTACTGAAGAAAACAGAAAAATAGAGTCTCCGATGCTCTTACTAATTTCTTCAATTAGGTATGAAAATCTGCTAATCTCTCTCAGTTTAATGAGTTAATCTTCTAGCAGTTCTGATGTCGTTTGCCCAAACAACCCGCTGGAAATATTATACCTGTTGTTCGTATTAATTTCTAGCTTCAACACAAAATTCCAAAAAAAATGACACTGACTATTCAATTTAAAATTGTTTGTTTCCTGAATATATAAAGTGTTCATTAATTGGATCTTCTGCTTGCAAAGAAGATCGCTCATAAAAGAAGCGTTCTTTTATCCAGAGTCTGCGCATGCGTGAAGATATTGTTTACTCCTTCTAAAATGGATGCGCTCATGAACAAGAAATAGAGTTCAAAAATGAAACTGGCATGGGCGCATGCGTAATGGAATAGTATTCACTCTTCTTAATGTAAAGTGTTCAAACTGGAAAGAAGAAATTCCTCAGTTCCGGACACTAATCCTTGAAGAGGCAGCCCAGAGATGATCACGCGCCAGGTTAGAATGTTAGTAATTAAAACATAACGCCTCGGAGTCGCGTGGCTACCACACTGTCACTTGCGCAGACAGTGTAAGATTTCTAACGCTAGTCCGACGTTAAGAAAAGCACTAGTTACCAAAAAATGGAACAATACTCAATAATCTTTTATACGGCCGAAAAAACACACGACGCTATAATGATAAACAGACCTCCACACTCCAACTTGCCAGGTGCAAAAAATGTGAAGCAGTTCAATAAATTTAAAATACAGTTCTAGAAGTTCCAAAATAAATTCTTGAAAGAACGAAATGAACTACTAATTAAACAAAAACTAAGAAAACAGGAACAAGTTAATTAATGGTATTGATATTTAACTCCTGCTTGAATATCACAAAGTTCCTTAAAATATAAAGAATTCACTTAGCTTGCTTCTTTCTTGCACTGGAACGTTTTCTAAGTTTCTTCTTAATTCTCCAACACTTTCCTGATCCAAATAAACAATTTTAGGCACAAGGGCCTAACTAAAGTTTTCTAAATCTTAAGAGCTTCAAACATAAGACCTTCCAGCTGGGCTTCTGACAATGAAAGGCGGTTTAGAATGTTCCAACAATGCCTTTTCTTTACTTCTGACCAATCACTGATCCTTTTGGAAGTCTCCATTTTGGCTTGGGAAGCTCTCCACACTCTGCACAGAAAGTTAAGGCCCAAACCATACTTTGTTAATCATATCCTCATTCCACCACATTCAACCAAATCCCACGAAACCTGACAATAAGTAGGACGCACGACGCCCATAGCCTCAGTTCCGTTTTTTCTGCGAACGTGTTCGCTTCGTGAATCTCGGTACGCCTCGACTCGTTGGAGTTGCTGTTTTCTATTCTCGGTTTGTTGAACCTGTTCGGTTGGTTGTGAAGACCTGTTCGTGGCGATGTCTTTCTCATCTTCAACCCCGCGTCCGGGCTTCAAGAAATGCGGGGACTGTGGGTCCAAGATGTCGGTCACGGACTCGCACGACGCCTGCCTCTGGTGCCTCGGGGAGGCCCACGATACGGACGACTGTGTCGACTGCCAGTCGCTCACTGCAAAAGCCTTGCGGGAACGCAAGAAGAAGCTGTCGATAGGCCGGGTGTCTAAGCCCCGGAAATATAGGTCTGCAGGGCTTTCGACCGATGACTCGAGGGGTGACTCTCCGCGTCGTCGTCGGAAGTCCGGTGGGTCTCCTTCCAGGAGTCGGTCTCGCCACTCCTCCGCCTCTTCTAGGCATTCCAGGAAGCGCCGGCATAGGTCGCCTTCCCCGTCCTCTTCCGAGGACTCCGCCCGTCGGCGGGTCGCTTATCCCTCCATGCAAGCGACTCCGGAGGAATGGGCTTCCTTCGGGAAGCAGATGCTAGCGATTCTGGAATCGCAGGGTACCGGTCTGTCCGCGCCTCCGAGTGGGGTCAGTCGGCACCGGTCGAGAGACAACGCCCGTATGCCTTCGGGCTCAGGTGGTCGGCACGGCTCGCGGGAGAGGTCCCGCTCGGACAAGGGTAGCCGTTCTCGCCATGCCCGTTCCAGGTCACGGTCCTTGACGCGCTTGAGACCGCGTTATCCTGTGCCGTCTTCGAAGAAGACGTCGACGCCTGTGGCTCCGAGGTCGTCGACGATTTCTCTTGAGGTTCCGTCTCCAAGGGGGTCGTCGACGCTGTCGGCGCCCAGGTTGTCGAGAGACAATCTCGGAGCTCCGGCTTCGAGGACTGTGTCGATGCCGTCGATGCTGGCGGCGCTGCAGCTGTCGTCGGCGCCTTTTCTGTCGACGCCGTGCACTTTCGAGGCAGTGGTGTCGGAGGGGCCCCATGGCACGGGGTTTGCCCCTAGAAAGGCTATGGCTAAGGTCCGGCACTGTTTTGGTCCGCAGAGGTCTTCCTCTCCCCGCCTGGAGTACATTTCAGAGGGTGATGAAGGCTCTGATGGTGGCCTGGTTTCGGTTACGGTTCCAGATGACCTTATCTTGGGCCATAGCCAGTTTGATGACCTGAGGCAGTCGCTGCATGATGCCAGTGGACTGGACACCTCTCCAGAGGTGGAGTTTTGTCGGTCGGAGTCTGGCACTCATGCCGATTCTTCATATCGGCGCCTTCTGTCTCGGGTTACCGAGTACTTGGGTTGGTCAGCTCCCCCAGGGGAGTTCGTTCAGGATGATCTCACGGACATCCTTGATCTCGGTCCACCCACTGACCCGGTTTTGCCTTTTCATATGGCTCTGCAGAGAAGGGTGGCGGCGGCTTGGACTGCTCCGGAGAATCTCCCGGCAGTGGGCAAGTCTTTGTCGCGAAAATACCGTCCAGCCAGTAGCGACCCCTGCTACTTGTCTAGGCACCCCACCCCGGAGAGTTTGGTGGTGCAGGCGGCTACGGCCCCGGCAAAGCAGGCGTCGTATCTTACCATCCCTCCGTATAGGGACGGCAAACGTTTTGACGGCTGGGCGAAGAAAGTGTTTTCTTCGGGGGGGTGGGGGGGGGTATGGCGCTTCAGGCGGCCAACTCCATATGTGCCTTGTCTCGTTTCACGCACACTCTGTGGAACTGTGTTGCATTAGCGGCTGATCATATTCCCGAAGGGGACGAACGGGATGGTTTCCTTGCTATGGTTCAGGATGGCAAGGATGCTATGTGTGAGGCCATTCAGTCGGGTTTGGACTTGGCGGATTGTGTCAGCCGGTCCATGGCGGCGAGCACCGTAATGCGCAGGTTTACGTGGTTGCGGAAGTCTGGGTTCGCTCCTGATGTGCAGTCCCGGCTCCTCAACATGCCTTTTGACGGTGAACACCTTTTTGGCAGCAAGGCTGACGAGTGCCTGGAGAGGTTGCAGACCTCCAAAGCTGCAGCAAAATCGGTGGGTGCTGCAGTTCGCCAACCTCCGCCTTTTCGTCCTAGGGGACAGCAATGGAGGGGAGGTTCCTTTCGCTATTACTCATCCTTCAGTAAAGCGAGAGGAGCTAGCAGTCAAAGAGGCCATCCCAAGCACAAGAAGTACCTGAGGTTCGCGGTTGGCGACTCGCACTTTCAGTTTCGGGTCCTGCCGTTCGGATTGACCTCCGCCCCGAGGGTTTTCACCAAGCTCATGGTGGTGGTGGCAGCGCATCTCAGGAAAGAGGGGATTCACATCTACCCCTACCTGGACGATTGGTTGATCAGGGGGAGCTCTCCCGAGCAAGTCCTGGATCATCTGTCCGTCACCTGCCACTACCTTCACAGGCTGGGCTTCTCCCTCAATTTAAAGAAGTCCCATTTGACACAACGCAGCAGCTCCAGTACATCGGAGCAGTGATCGACACGTCCCTGGGGCAGTGTTTTCCTCCTCAGGTGAGGGCTCTTCACATTCAGCAGATGGTGCACAGGTTTGTTTGCCTAGAATCTCCCAGCGTCCGAGTTCTTGAGATTGCTCGGCATCATGGCATCCTGCATTCTTCTGGTGCCAGAGGCTCGTCTGCGGATGAGATCTTTGCAGTGGGCACTCAAGCTCCAGTGGTATCGGTCCTCGGCAGGCTGTCGGACCCTGTTCAGGTGCCGCCCTCGGTAGCCCGGGACCTTCTGTGGTGGGCCGTCGAGGGCAATCTGATGAAGGGGGCCCCATTTTGGCTGCCCTGGCCGGAGGTGACGATCGTGATGGATGCATCCCTCACGGGAAGGGGAGCTCATGCCAACGAGTTGAGTCACCGGTCGTTGGTCTCCGTCGGAGTCCAGACTCCATATCAATCTGTTGGAGCTGAGGGCCGTCAGGCTAGCCCTGAAGGCTTTTCTGCCGACTGTGCATGGGAAGAGTGTCCTGATTCTGACGGACAACACGGTGGCCATGCACTACCTCAACAAAAAGGGGGGGGGACAGGGTCACTTCCGCTGTGCAGGAAGGCGATGCAGCTCGAGTTCTGGGCCATCCAGCAGGAAGTTTCGATCTCAGCGGTTCATCTGGCCGGAGACGACAACGAGACGGCGGACGCTCTGAGCAGGCAGAGCACGATCTCTCACGAGTGGGAGCTGGCTCAGGAGATTCTCCTGGAGATCTTCGCCCTTTGGGGGACCCCTCAAGTGGATCTCTTCGCCTCCAGTGTCAACCAGAAGTGGAAAGGTTTTGCTCGTGGGAATTTCCTCCAAAAGCAGCCTTAGGAAACGCGTTCGTGGTGGAGTGGTCATTCCCCCTGATGTACGCGTTTCCTCCAGTCCCCGTCATCCCGCAAGTGCTGCGGAAATTACGGAGGTTCGGTTCCCGGATGATCCTCATTGCTCCGGCGTGGGCCCGGAGGACGTGGTACCAGGACCTTCTAGACTTGTCCATCTGCCCTCCACGTCGTCTTCCCTACCGAGACGATCTGCTCTCACGGGATTGGGGTCAGGTTTTCCATCCAGAGGTCAGATCCCTCAATCTTCACGCTTGGCTTCTGAAAGGTTGAGGTATAAGGATTGGGACCTCCCTGAAGACGTGATGGAGGTGTTGCTCTCGGCCAGGCGGCCGGCAACAAAGTCTCTGTACCTTTGCCGTTGGAGAAAGTTCTGCGACTGGTGCAGAGTTCAGAATGTGGATCCTTTTGAATGCGACATTCCCATGGTTTTGTCTTTTTTGCTTTCTTTGGCCCACAGGGGCTTGCAAGTGGGGACCATTAAAGGTTACCTGGGGCGCTGTCCATATTTAAGCGCTCGTCTGAAGAGTGTTCCTATTTTAAGATTCCTTTAATTGCGCAGTTTTTGAAAGGGCTCACTAATATGTTCCCTCCGTCACCTTTTTTGGTGCCAGGTTGGGATTTGAACCTTGTTCTTAAGTTTCTTATGGGTGCTCCGTTTGAGCCTTTACATTCTTGCCCTTTGAGGCTGTTGACTCTGAAAACTGTGTTTTTGGTTGCGGATACTTCCGCTCGCAGAGTGAGTGAGTGAGGAGTGGCTGCGTCTACTGCCCTGCAGAGGGGAGTTCCTATTCGTCACATCTGTGACTCAGCCACCTGGGCTTCAGTACATACTTTTGTACATCACTATTTCCTTGATTTCATCAGAGGGCAAGATCTGGCCTTTGGCAAGGCAGTTCTCCATTCCGCAATTTGATTGGGCATGCTAAATTTGTATTCTAAATTCTTTCCCACCTCCTTGCTTGGTACTGCTTTGGGAGTCTGTCATAGATATGGAATACGTCAGAGGACACAATCCCCTCGAATAACAAGTTACTTTCTTACCTGGTAACGTTCTTTCGATGGGATGGTCCGACGACGTATTCCATATTGCTCCCTTCCTGCCTTCCCTGCTGCAGAATTTCTTTTGCGATTGCAGCTTGCGTTCCGCAAGGCCCTGTGTGTCTGACTGGTAGAAAACTGGTGGCACACGTTCTGGGAAAAAAACTATAACTGAGGCTATGGGCGTTGTGCGTCCTACTTATCACATCGGGTGCCGTCGGAAGAGGTCCTCGGGGACGACGCATCGACGTCATCGACGCAGACGTCAAAGATGTTCCGAAGCAGCACAGCTGTGGACATTACCTGTCATAGATATGGAATACATCGTCAGACCATCCCATCGAAAGAACGTTAGCAGGTAAGAAAGTAACTTGTTCTTCTTATTCATTTAGTTTGCCGTCATGGATTTTGCCAAATTTCTTCTATTTTACTTTTGCCCTCTTGACATATTTCACAATTCACATATTTCATTTTCCTCTTATTCAAATTTTTTTCATTTGATCTCAGCTTGTAATATCTTTCAAAAGTTCATAACATTTCAGAGACTTTCGAATGTGCGACTTCCTCTTGCAGGACCATTCTGCTACTTGTTATACTTTTGTTTGTTTGTTTGTTTATTCATTTGTTAAGCGCACCAGACTCGTGAGTAAAAGGGCGCAGTTATATGGAGATGCAAGACTTACAAAGTTGCGTATACACAGGTTACAAAAATTTACATAATAGCAAGATATACAGTTTTTTACATGAATACAGGATATATACAATGTACAAAATAAGACAAAGAAAGAATAACCAATGAAATAAATAATCAGTAGACACTGTACAGAGGATAAATGTGCCACGTGGGGTCCTTTGCAGGATACTAAGCTCCTGAGTGGATCACAATGCGCAAGGTCTTCAGAAATTAATGCAAAAGTCAAAATTAGTGCAGTAGTCCGCTGTTGCTGCAGGATGACAAAGTCACTAGGGAAGTGGGCAAGTCCTCTGAGGGTGGTGGGAGACTGAGGATCCGTAGCAGTGATATGTTTTATTACATTTTTCCTGAAATGTAAGTAGGGTTGGTCTGCTCTCAGCTCCTGAGGCAATGAGTTCCAACTTTTAGCTGCCTTAACAGTGAAGCTTTTACCCCCCGTGGTGGTTAGCTTATATTTAGGAATAGTCAGACAATTAGTATTCCCAGTTCTAGTAGGTCTGAGAGAAGTTCTTCTCTGGAGTTTATCTGAGGTGGCTGGCGGCTGCGTTATTAAGAGCTTTATGTGTCAAGGAAAGTGTTTTTAGTAG
This sequence comes from Ambystoma mexicanum, assembly GCF_040938575.1. Taxonomy (NCBI): domain Eukaryota; kingdom Metazoa; phylum Chordata; class Amphibia; order Caudata; family Ambystomatidae; genus Ambystoma; species Ambystoma mexicanum. The sequence continues at coordinate 1,235,108,454 of NC_090927.1, read as the reverse complement.
TATTTTGTTAGATGTGGATAGCCATTTATGTTGACGTCTCAAGGAGGAGATGTGAGTTTTCTTATTTATGCCTAAGGCTGCTCTTAGGGCGTTATTCTGTAGTGTTTGGAGATTTTGAATGGTAGATTTGTTGGCACCACTGTACAGGGCATTACAGTAGTCGATTCTGGAGAGTATTAGAGCTCTAGCCAGGATCGGACAACTATTGTCAGAGAGGAATGGTTTACCAGCTCTGAGTAATTTGCAGGTGTAGGCCGTGGCAGAGGTAACGGATTTGACCTGTTTATCAAAGGACAGTGTAGAGTCCAAGTAGAATCCAAGGGTTTTTACTTCCTTGAAGACTTTGATGGTGTTACCATCAATATTGAATGATGAATATTCTTGGCTTAGTTTTTTGATATTCGCCTGCGAGCCCAGAATTATAAGTTCAGTCTTATCATCGTTCAAGCACAGGCCATGAGTGGCTATCCATGCTTGGATGATAAGGTAAACTTTGTTCACTAAACCCATGTCTGTACCGTAATCCCCAGAAAGTGGGAGGAGAATCTGAGTATCATCTGCATAGTTAGTGTAGGTGATACCCAGCTGGTCCAGATGGTTGAACAGTGGCTTAGTGAAGATGTTGTAAAGGGTGGGCGAGACACGGGACCCTTGGGGAACACCACATAGGATGGGTGTAGGGTCGGCAGCTGCTGAGGGGGAGAAGACTCTCATGGTTCTCTCACTCAGGAAGGACTCAATCCATTTGATGGCACCCATAGAGAAGTGAGCTGCAGAATCAAGGTGCCGGTATAAGACCTTGTGGTTGACCAGATCAAATGCGGCAGAGAGGTCAAGTAGGAGCAAGAGTACTGTCCTTCCTTTGTCTCTCAGCTCGTCTATTTGGGACTTTAGGTCGATTAGGGCTGTCTCTGTTCCGTGTAGTGGGCGGAAACCAGATTGTCTGTTGCCTAGTAGTTTATGCAATTCCAAGTGTTTTTGAATTTGAATGTAAGCAGCTTTATCCAATATTTTTAGTAGAAATGGGACCGTGGTAATGGGCCGGTAGTTCGTGGGAATAAGAGGATCTAGTGTCTGTTTCTTGAGGAGGGGTAGCACCCAGGATTGTTTAAAGTTAGCAGGTATAGTACCTGTAGCAAATGAGGCATTTATCAGTTTAGTTATGAATGGGGAGAGTTCTCTGGCAGCATCTTCTATTAGCTGTGCTGGGCAAATATCGCCAATCAGCTATGACATGTTTAACACCCCCCCTTTTATTGGGTTTCTTTGAACTTGGTGTGATGATGGACATCTCCGACTACTATGACACCTTCAAATATCTATTCTAGTAACAATTTGCAATTTGTGAGTGCAAAGGCATCTTTCAGTTGTTGAATAGAACACAGCGCTTCTGTTCTTGGAAGCGAGCTACATATGGCGGGGGCGGGGGGAAGAGTTGCATTCCGCACCTTGCTATCTATTAGGTGCTATTTGCGTCCTGGGAGCCGACACGCTCTAGCGGGCTCAGCAAAATGGGGGCGGTAAGAAAAGCATAATTCAAGCCTTTAGCGGTATTATTCTAACATATTCTACCATATAACGAGACTCACTGGCAGCTGCAAAATGATTAAATGCCCTGCAGCTCTGCTTCAAGGCTACATTCGGGAGGGAACCGGGCATTCTTCCTGGCGCTGCCTATGTTTGTGTTTCAAAGAACTCTTGTTATCCTCTCGGCCCTACGGCCTTGTCCTTTTCACATACGTTTTACAGTCGAGCAGTGTAAGCGGAAAATATACTGCGAAGCAATAGGAACAGAAAGCAATGAGCAATGGTTAGAAAACAAAATGGCGATTCTTGTTATATCAAAATGGCTGTTCATTGGCAAACTCGAAAACCTATATTCTGTCATATCGTGCATGAGACGGTTGGCCCACGGCCACCAAAATATGTTTGCGGTCACAAAGTAGAGGTATCCATTTTTCTAGACTGACAAACCCTCCTTTGGCCGTATGCCAAACGTCTCATCTATGTATTGAAACCTCCTCTAGTGATGATGAATCTGAAGTACTTATGTCTGAATTTTGCACGCTATCGTAGACATCATCGTCTTCATCAATATCTATTGCCTTCAACTCTTTTACTGCTCTCATCTCATTTGGGTCTGGGTCAGTTCGATCATGAGGTTGTTTTTTCCTGGTCATCATATGCATACATCCTTCAGTACATCCCTCAGTTACCTCAGCGCAAACTATGGGTAAACAATGTATACAACAACAGCACGTTAGGAATATTCCAAACACCACTACTAATATTGAGATCAACTTCCATCCCCAAGAACGTGGTATTCCCCAAAACCAAGATCCTATTCGCCAGCTCCCTTCTCCAGTAGGGAGTTCAGAGCTTAGGACGTGCATTTTCTTTATTGCTTCAAAGATCGTGGGGGAATAGTCATCGATATAAGTGATCACCTGAACCGGGCTCTCAGTAGTGGATATATTAATTATTGGTAAAAACATTTCTAATGGGTGTATTGTTTCCACCCACCATAATATTAGGGCTGTCGATATTGGTGCTGCCACGCTCATAAAGCACATTATTATTGTCAGTACCAGCATACAATTCTTTTTACCATGCGTTTTTCTTAAGCTTACAGTTTTTATAATTGACTCATTCTCAGTGGTGATGGTGCAGGAGGAGGCTGGAACCGGTCTCGGCATGTTTCTCGTCGTCCTTCTTCTTTCTTATCACAGTTCGTTGTGGATATCTGTCTTCGTCGCGCTTGCTCTGATGTTAATAAGTTCAATGGAATTGTCACAGTTCATTTCTGCCTGTCCTTTTTAGCCTGGATTCGATTATTCGTTTTTAGGCAAGATCACTTGTTCTTTCTTATACTGCTCAGAGGACCTTTGATCAGTTATCTTCTCGCCTTAGTATCATGTGCGCCCAGCTTGTCTGCTCTGGTTCAGGACGCATGTACTTTTTATGATCGCACTGAGGAGCCGCGAGTCTTGAATTGTCCGACTTGCACAATTCTCACGCTTCTCTCCTACACCTCTGGTTCCTTCTCCGTCCATGAGCTGAACCAGCGGTTGACATAAACACCAAAAAGAACTGCGGATCACTTTGTCTTCCGAGGCTGAAAGTTGTATCGTCTTGCTCCTGGTATGGTATGATCCGTGACCAGTGCCGGTGCACTTCCAGATTCAGGCTCAAAGTCAGCCTGTGGCACTACTGCAGGTGCTGGTGTGCGCCGCGCCAATGATGCAGATCCGTTTTTTGGCGTGCTGGCAAGTGCTGGTTGGCGCCAAAGGGGTACACGATTTGTTTCTGCTGGTATTTGCAAGGCAGATTTTGTGTCGGCCAGCAGTGATGTCGATTCTACTGGGCAACATTTGGGCACTCTTTGCCCTTCCCCCTCTTTGGCAATCGTCTCAGGCTTTGTTTCGAGTTTCACTTCTCGTTTTGGCAGATTAGGCGGCTGCTTACTGGCAACAGTTTCTTTCGTTTCTGGGACCGCTGTCTCTTTCCGGTCATCAGTGTCAGGCAAGTCTTTCAGTGCAGTTGGAATCTTCTTGGCATGGGTGGCATGGATCCACGACTTCCTTCCATCCACCCGTATTGCCGTCTGGGTCGCCAAGAGTATTTGATAGGGCCCGCGCCACCTGGCTGCTAATGATGACTTTCTTTCAAAGTTCTTTAGCAGCACCCAGTCTCCTGGCTCCAGCACGTGCCCCGGACCGGTGTATCTCACTGGTAATGCCTCCTGCACCTGATGATGAATCAAACGCAATTTCTGCATTAAAAGGCCACAATAAGTACTAAGCATAGGATGTTCTATCTCACTGAGTCGTTTTGGCTGAGGTGCGCACCAAACATTTGCCGGCCTCCACATCACGATCTTGTACGGAGAGAGCCCAGTTTTAGCCTGTACAAACATACGCATGCATAATAGTGCTATTGGTAATGCATCCACCCAACTCATCTTGCTCCCCGCACAAATCTTGCTAATCTTTGATTTAAGAATCCCGTTGTGCCTCTCCACAAAACCGGCAGAACTCGGATGCCTTTAACTATGGAATCTTATCAATCTGAAGACCAGCACAAATCTGTAATACCACTGCACCCACAAAATGTGGTCCATGATCAGACCATAGGACACGGGGCAAGCCAAATCTGGAGAAGTACTCCTTCAACATTCCTTTTGCCGTGCTCATTGCTGTGCAGTCCTTCAAGGGATACGCCTCCACCCACTTACTGAATGCACAGATCACCACCAAGACGTATTTTAAGTTTTGGCACCTCTCCATCTCTATGAAATCAAAAGGAATCGCCTCAAATGGCATGGAGGGCGGGCCAAAACTGCCTGTGGAGTCACTGTTCCCTTCCGTACATTCTGTTGCAAACACGTGATACAGTTCTGCACCAACCTCTCTGCATTCTTTTTTATGTTTGCATTCTGCCAAACTGTAGAAAGGTGCTGTATTTTCTTCACACCGATGTGCGTAGTGCTGTGGGCCATTGTGACCATTGCAGTCACGTACGAGTTTGGCAACATCCAGTTTCTAGTTCCCTTGTCCACCCAACAACCCTCCAGATCCGACTCAGCAGATCCCCCTGCCCACCCCTGCATTTCATCGGCCGGAGCCTCGGCCTGCATTTCTTTGACCGTGGCAACTCCATCTTCTATCATACAGGGTACTTCCTCTGTCTGAACCGTCATCATTTTGGTATTCAAATCAGTGGCAGTTTGTTTCGCAATTCTGTCTGCAAACGCATTTCCCTCTCCTACTTTGCATGTTACCTTTTTATGTGCCTCGCATTTCACTATTGCTAGGCGCTTTGGAAACGTGAGTGCAGACAGCAATCGTACAATCAAAGGGCCATGTTGAATTCTGGCACCATGTGATGTCAAAAACCCTCTCTCAGCCCAGAGTCGACCAAAGTTATGAACCACTCCAAAAGCATACTGACTATCAGTATATATATTCACATTCAAATTTTCAGAATTCTTGCAGGCTCTAGTTAATGCTATTATTTCTGCGCCTTGTGCTGAATCATAGGGAATCCTTTTGCTTTCTACAACTCTTTCTACAGTAGTGATAGCATATGCGGCAGTTGTCGTGCCATCTGGTAATTTAAAACATGAGCCGTCACAAAATAACTCTCCATCTGGCCCTTTCTTTGGGATATCACTTAAATCAACTCTCCCCTTGGTTTCTTCCTTGGTGACCATTAAGCCATCGTGGGGGTGGTGATTCATCCTTCCCAATTTCTTTTATGTTTGGTGGCATTAATTCTGCAGGATTCAAAGCGCTACACCTCATAATTTGGATATGGGGCGCAAACAAGATAATCTCATATCTTGTCAATCTAGCAGAGGTGAGGTGTTGCGTCTGTGTCCTATTTAATAGCACGTCTATGGCATGTGGCACCATCAAAAATAAAGTGAGCCCCAATACCATTCCTTCCATTTGTTTCATTGACGCAGCAGCCGCAGCCGCGACAGATCGCAAACATCGTGGTAGTGCGCGCACTACAGGGTCCAGCGCAGAAGAAAAATAGCCGCACGGCCTATTTCTTCCACCTTGTTCCTGTGTCAAAACCGCCAATGCACATCCGTCACTTTCACACACAAATAGTCTAAAAATGTTCTCATAATTCGGCGTGCCCAAAACTGGAGCCGAGCATAATGCACTTTTCAATCCATCAAATGCTTTCTTACATTCCTCATCCCATTGCAAAGGCATAACCGCATCCTTTCTAGTTAAATTCACCAACGGCTTCACAATTAACGCAAAATTTCCAATCCATTGTCGGCAATATGAAGCCATGCCTATTATGGCTCTGACTCCTTTTTGTGTCTTTGGAATAGGCATACAAGAAATACTTTCTATGCGTTCTGGCGTTAGTCTTCTCCCTCCTTTCGAAAGTAGGTAGCCCAAATAGGCCACCTCCTTTCGATTTATACTGAAATTTCTTCAAACTAGATTTATGACAATGTGCCGCTAGGTGTGACAGTAGTAATACATTGCTTTCTTTACAAATCTCCTCTGTGTCTGCAGCTAGCAATAGATCGTCTATGTATTGCAAGAGTACACAACCCATGGGTAATTCCAGCATGTCTAGCTGCTCTTTTAATGCTCTACTGTAAATACTTGGACTTTCCGTGTAACCTTGCGGAATCCGCGTAAATGTAAATGATCGTCCTCCTAATGTGAACGCGAACAAATATCTGCTGTCCTTGTCCACTGGAATACTGAAGAATGCGTTTTTCAAATCTACTACACTAAAATATTCTGCTGAAACAGGTATCATTGTCAATATTGTAGTGACGTCTGGCACTAGAGGAAATTGTGGATCTACTACCTTATTCACTGCGCGTAGATCAATTATGAAATGGTATGGTACCTCATTACCTCCTTTTTTATAAACCGGAAGAATCGGGCTGTTGCATGTACTGCCTGTAATTTCCTCGATTACCCCTAATTTCACCAAATCTGTAACAATACTTTTCAATCCTTTCTCACCTTCAGCCGAAATTCTGTATTGGGGTATTCGCGGTAGGGTAACGCCTTCTTTCAAAATGATCTTTACTGGCTCTATCTTTAAACATCCTTCATCATTGTCATGCATTGCCCATATACAGGTTGGTACTTTACTTAGTTCCCCTGGTAACGCTTCGGACATGAATTCTGACACACGGGCATCGTGTGGCCAAATCGTTAGAAACACTCCGTCTGCCGTGCAATGTATAACGGAACCTAGTTTTTTTAACAAGTTTAATCCCAACAAGTTTTCCCCACAATTTTCTGTTAAAAGGAAAGGACAATGTTCAGTAAATGGTCCTATGGTAACTGGGACTGGTTTGGACACTGGGTTTATGACTGGTGTACCTGCGAACCCTACGGAAATATTCTTTTGCCCTGACAGTGGTATCTCCGGAACCAAGTGATGGTCTATTGAACACTTCTGTGCTCCTGTATCTACAAGAAAGCGGTGTTCCTCATTCCCGACTCTCATTTCTACGTAGGGTCCTCTCTGATTCACGGGAATAGACACTGGTTCCGACCCCTGTCCTGGGCTGTCCTATTGGGGAAATAACACATCGTCCGATGTGTAATCATTACTATTACTGTAATACGTGTTTGGCTGTGTATCAAATACATACCCACTCTTCCCTCATTTTCCCCACTCTGGTTTCCATATTGTTGATTTTGCTCTCCCTGACTCTGGTTTGGGGCATTTTGGTTTTGGCCTTGGTTTTGATTACCTCTGATATTGTGATGCTGCTGCATACTATTCCTATTTGGTCCATTCGCTCCTGGGTGTCCTCTATGCTGTCTCTTTTGACCAGACCCATTTCTATTCTGTAGATGCGGACATTGCGCTCGCCAATGTCCTTCCTCCTTCCAATACGCACACTGATTCGGTCCCACTGTTCCCCCATGCATACTCGAATTACTCCTTCCTTGTGCGTTCCCTCGCCCTCTATTATGTCCTACTACATGCTGCATTAATACCCGTGTTTTCAGATTTACCCTATCACACTCTTCTTTTTCTTTTCCCGCAGTCACTCTGCGCTCATAATATTGGGCCATATGTAATACTTTGCCCAATGTTTTTGCTTGCCATGCACTCTCTGATGTCATTAGATCCTGAATTGGAAGTTTTAACCCCCTTACATATTTCTCAACAAATAACCTCTTTCCCGCTTCCGAGCCCACATCCTGCCCACTGAAGTCCGTAAACTTCTTCAAATCTATTAAAATAATCTGTAGCCAACTCATCCTTGCCTTGTACACATGCAGTCAATTTGTCCCATTGAATTCTTTTCTCTGGGACAATTGCTTTTAACTTCTGCACTATAAGTGCTGGTAACGCCACCAGGTTCGCTCCTGGTGTCCCTCCAACCGCTTTATTCCTGTCTTCTATTATCAAGTCCGCCCATGTGGCGCCAGAGGCTATTGGGTCATCTACCTTATTTGTTTCCATATGTCTGCTGGCAGGATCACCGGGAATATTAGGTCTATATCACCCATGGTAAGCACAGATGATTGTAGGCAGGACTCTACTTCCTTGTAAAACCCTGCAGGATTCTTTCTTATATTAGGAATCGTCTGCTTTATGTTGTTCACCTCCTGTCTGGAAAAGGGGACATGCACATATTGGGCGGTGTAATGGGCTGGTGTTACCTGCGCAGCTGCACCGCCCACTGCGGGAACCTCCACTTTGGGCACAAAGGTAGGTGGGACATCTCTCATTGGAAATGCCCCACTTAGCGTTTCCTCTCCCCCTTCACTTAGATGTAACAATATTCAGAGATCCAACGATAGGGCTGTTTCTCCTGTCCCTCGCTCTAGTGCTCTTCTATATACTGCCATTATTTCAGGTGGGCTGGCCTTATCATTTTTTTATATCTTTGTCTAATAAATGTTCAGCCATCGACTGTAGTGCTTTTCTTTTCATGGGCATGGAATATTCATCAAATATCTCGTGTATCTCCATTGTGGGAATACTAGGATCCGACATCAATCTAAACGCTTCTCGTATACATACTTTTAACTTATCGCCCCTTTGTACTGGCGACATTGAATGTCGTCGTCGTATATATGGCTCTACACTTCCCTTCCTATTTCTCCCGATATCCCTACTCTTGTACCCAGGTGTAGCAAACATTTCGGCATAATCATTATCCAATTCACCTTTAAGCTCAAAAAGTCTTTATACATGTGCTCTCACTTCATCCCTCTCCCTACAGCGTGCTAATGCATTCAAATCTAACAATCGCTGCAGTGGTAATTTCCCAATTAGCTGTTTCCATTTCTCCACCAAATATTCACCCATGCATTCCAACACTACCTGTCTTTCGTTGCTTCTACGGAAGTCATATATCGAAGCCACTGCTGCCATCCCATCATTCCCATCTATATACATCTCTGCCTGTTGCTGCAATTCCACCTTCGTTTCTTTGCTGATTGCTCTGCGAGTTACCCTCGAGCATCCCCGTTGGTCAGTCCCGCCTCTTGCCCCCGTGGTTTCAACTTCAACCCCGGGAGGAACGGACGGAACCGAGTCTGTGCCTGAGGCGGGAGGTGCGGATGGGACAATGGGAACAGGGAGTGTCTGTTGTGGGCCTGGTTGGCTAATAGGAAGTGTTACGCGCGCGGTCTGTGGCTGTGGGAGGGTTTGAGCTACCGGAGGGGGAGCTTGAGCTACAGGCGGGGTCTGGGCAATAGCTACTGATGTGTCTGGTCTTACTTCTGATATTGGTCCTTGTTTTGTATGGGTCAATATATTTTCTATCAATTCATCTGCTATATGTAATTCTCGTTGTGGGTATATCTTTTCTATATTCAACTGGTCACGCCTACCTGCCCTTCTTAGACTCTCAGTCCACTCCTCCTCTTTCTCTTCCGCTACTTCACCTTACGATTTATGCCTGCGTGCATGCTTTGCTCTGCTTTTAAACCGGAGCATTGCTTCCTTGCTCTAGTCTTTAATAGTCTCAAATGCTGCAGGACGCGCTTTCTTTCTTATCAACACCCTTTCCAGGTTGTCTATCCTCGCTTTCTCAAAACTACAATTAATCGGCCACTGATGGTCTTGTTGCTTTCTGGTTTGCCTATGCCAAGTCTCACAGAATATAATCGCACCCACTCCAATCTTCACATACATCTCATACGCCGGCGTTCCCCCAGGTGGTACAATTTGGCCCTCTTCCAAAGATTGTCTACCACAGCGGAAAAACCCTGCTAAGGTGGACAATACCCCAGGCATGTTTCAACCTCCCCCCTGGTTAATCAACCTTACATAGGGCGTTTGATTTTGCAAAGTCAACTCTCAACCAATATCAGGATACTTTGAATCGGGGAATGACTCGCCTGATAAATCAAGTCGTCTGTATACTGACGCGCCAAAGGACGTCGTGTCTGCGTTTCTTGGCTTCCGCCTTGTTTCGGGACCCTTGCCTCCTTGTTCTCTAGCCAGGCACGTCGATCAGGGATCAGATGTGTGCAGATCTGCAAAGGAGTCTCATCACTTTTACAAGGCGCCCCGAACACCCCTCGATCCCGGGTCGATCGTCCCGTCCTCGCCGTTCTCCGCCTTACTCAATTACAACGTTATGCGATGGAACAAGTGGGGGAGGGTCCCTATTCGGGTGCCATCTTGAAAGGGGCCCCTAGGCGACCCTGACGTCTATGGAAACAAGGCGAGTCACCACACACGATATATACGTCAGACACGAGGTTGTATTCCCAAAGCTAGGGTTTATTGCAAAGCAAAAGTCTCAGTTGGCCAACTCGGTCTCATGCCCCGCGACGTGTATCTCTAGACCTCGAGGGACGCAAGAGAGTGAATTACGTACATCAGTTACATATATACAAAATGCATATCAATCGGCTATGACATGTTTAACACCCCTCCACCTTTATTGGGTTTCTTTGAACTTGGTGTGATGATGGACATCTGCGACTACTATGACGCCTTCAAACATCTATTCTAGTAACAATTTGCAATTTGTGAGCGCGAAGGCATCTTTCAGTTGTTGAATAGAACACAGCGCTTCTGTTCTTGGAAGCGAGCTACATACGGGGTGAAGAGTTGCATTCCGGACCTTGCTATCTATTAGGTGCTATTCGCGTCCTGGGAGCCGACACGCTCTAGCGGGCTCAGCAAAGGGGGGGCCGCAAGAAAAGCATAATTCAAGCCTTCAGCGGTATTATTCTAACATATTCTACCATATAACGAGACTGGCTGACAGCTGCGAAATGATTAAATGCCCTGCAACTCTGCTTCAAGGCTACATTCGGGAGGGAGCCGGGCATTCTTCCTGGCGCTGCCTATGTTCATGTTTCAACAAACTCTTGTTATCCTCTCGGCCCTGCGGCCTTGTCCTTTTCACATACAGACAACAATGTTTTACAGTCGAGCAGTGTAAGCGGAAAAATGCTGCGAAGCAATAGGAACAGAAGGCAATGAGCAATGGTTGGAAAACAAAATGGCGATTCTTGTTATATCAAAATAGCCGTTCATTGGCAAACTCGAAAACCTATATTCTGTCAGATCGTGCATGAGACGGTTGGCCCAGGGCCACCAAAATAAGTTTGCGGTCACAAAGTAGAGGTATCCATTTTTCTAGACTGACAATCCCATTCCTCATCCTCCTCAGCACAGTACTTTTGTCAAGTCAAAGTGGGGAGGCATTATGACAGTTGTAGTTTCCCATACAATAAACCGGGGTTACATGGGCTGTGAAGAAAGGGGATACCATGTCTCACCTTTGGGTGCTTTTCCCCCACTCTCCGAGAACCCCCTACCCAGGTGATCCTTCCTCACTTGTCCACCCCCGGGGTCACGATCCAAAAGCGATGGCCTTTCCCTGGCCACCTGAGTGCTGGATCCTCGCGGACTGGGTTGTGAAACACCCTCTGGTTTTTCACAGTAACGACAGGCTTGTTGAACATTTCCTGTCACGGCTGTTTCAGTCATTCCCCCCGTCCAGAACGGCACCACCAGAATGGAGTTTAAACACAGTCCTGGCGGGGCTCATGAAGGTGCCATTCGAGTTCCAGTATGCATCATGGAAGGTCGGCTTCTTAGTAGCCATCTCTTCTCCAGAAGGTTGTCTATGTTGCAGGCACTGGCAGTGAACGAGCCGTACTTGCGGTTCCAGAGGGATTAAGTGGTGCTGAGGACCAACCCTCACTTCATCTGCAAGGTCCCAACAGACTTTCACAAAAACTCAACAATACATTGCATGTGTTTTTCCAAACCACTCCATCACCAGCAGAAATTGCATTGCACTCCTTAGACCTGAAAAGAGCAATTATGGGTAGGGCGAAATCGTTTTGAAACTCCACCCAGCTTTTTGTATCTTTTGGCCCTTCAAATAAAGCAAATGCAGTCTCAAAGCAAGTGATCTCCAGATGGATCTCGTCGACCATCTCTCTGTCATTCGAAGGCAAATAAAACAGTCCAGGCCCATTCCACTAGAGCCACAGCGATGTCAGCAGCACTGTGGGCCAGAATTGCATTGATGGACATATGTCAGGCGGCCACCTGGGTGGTGCCAAACACGTTCACAAGACATTACTGCCTTGAAGGGCAACAAGAAGCAGACTCAAGAATGGGGAGAGCCATCCTTCAGTGTCTGTTCCAGTAAGATAGGCTTTTTCCTACATCTCAGCTGCCAGAAAGTTAACACTGCTGCATGTTCTGTTCACAGCATGTGAATCTATGAAAGAACCAATGCTGGAGAAGGAGTATGTTGCTTACCTGTAACTCCAGTTATCCAGCATTGGTATCTTTCATCGATTTGTGCACCCTCCATCCACCGCTAACGTAAAAGTCTAAATTTCAAGTATACAGCTAGCCAGCACACACTGGTTAGAATCTGAAGAGAGGTTCAAGGGGAGAGTCTAGATAGTCGATGCCCAGTTAGATGGGACCAAAAGCACCCATAAGGAGGGTAATGTGCTGCACAACACAACTGAAATAGGAAAGGTGTAACCGTGGATTCCCAGCCTGACAACAGAGAATATTCACAGCATGTGAATCTATGAAAGATAGCAATGCTTGAGAACTAGAGTTACAGGTAAGCAACTTGCTCCGTCTCCCAATATTCAAAACACCCAGACTGAAAGCCCTTTACATTGAATAGTACTTAGTCCAAAAACAGGGCTTTGCATGTTCTGGCCGTCCAGGAGCAGATTTCAGCTCAATGCATTTTAATGGAAACTGCAGTTGGACCAGCATTTCATTGTTAAGGGAGACTGATTGCAATTTTGAAAGGTGGAGACTTTTGACAATCTCACCCACTCCTGCATTAAAGTTCTCTCAACACAGTGCAACTAATGCAGAATTGCTAGAGCGATGCAGAAGAGTCAACAACACATACTTGGTGAAAATTCAATAAACAAAGGAAAGGAAAAGAAAAACAAACACACTTGGTTGCAATAATGCTCCCAGGTACACAAAGTTCAAAATGTGTAATTTCAAAGTCCAAAATATTTATAGACCAACTTTACCTAGTGTCTACTTTATTTTATTTAATCTTGTTGCCCATGGCAACAATGTTCATGTTAGTGGGCCTATAGGAATTCCCCACCCCTACGGTTGTGTTCTGAGAAATTAGTTGGATGCCTGCTCGGTGGCGGCTGGACTTCGCAGACAGATGCATCTTTTTCACTTTGTGCAGACAGAGTAGCCATATTGCCATTTCACAAGATAGTCCATCAGATAGAAGCTTTCATCTGTCGTGCTGTGTCTGATCTTAAGTCTTGTTAAATCATAACTGCCACATTTCAAACACAGATAGAAGGATCTGAAGTTTCCATGAGTTTCATTTTACAAACATCAGCATACCATTCCGGCTGTGTTAAAGAGGTATACTGTTTACAGTACATCGATAAAGTAAAACCCTACCCTGATTGATCTGCCCGTCTCCCCTCTTATTTACCCAAAAACAATCAGCTTGTGCATTTTAGGCTACCAGCACTAAAGCAGCCTTATGATTAAGGTGGGCACATAGCCAAGACTGATCCAAGGAGGAATACGATTCTGAATTTGAAAAAGAGTAACTTTTCCTGGAATGTGTGAACCCTAGGAGCAATTCTAACAGAGACCTGTCCGTGAGTTTTAAGTATCCTAATGGACTCAATTAAATGGGCTGTAGCCAAAGGCGTCAAGCCAATTGCAGCCAAGGCTAAAAGCCCTACAATTACTGCTGGAATTTAAAGTTACCAAGAGAGTGAAAGTGGAGGAAGAATTCTGTGGGTGATGAACCATCTCTGGACAATGGACCATCCCCAAAAAGACACTTCATGAGTGAAAAGTTCAAGTGGTGGGGTTACAGCCTTTGAGGCTCTCCTTCACTAAACCCTGGGCCACACTGGAAGACTAAAGCAAATCCTTCTGGAAGTATGGTATGAGTTCAATAAGATTAAGGCACTGCAAAGTGCCCAGTTGCCTAACCTCTGCCCTGGGAGGGGGAACGGGGGGGGGGCAGAGAATAACATGGGGGTGGGGGGGGTCTGCAGGTGTGTCAGATGTCACTGTACATCAGCAGATGTCCTTCATGTGGCCTCCGGTTGCCCTACTTTACAATGCTTTGGGAGCAGAAGTTTGAGACTATCCAGGGTGTCACTGGGCAGGATGTAGAACCAGACCCATTGATGGCTCTGTTGGTTTACACTAAACCGATCCTCGGGCGTACGCAAAGATTAGTCGGTTTGCATTTGATTTTAGCTAAGAGAAGGGTGGCAATGCTATGGGGAGGAAAGCAAAGGCCAAGGATAGCCCAGTGGAAGGCGGATATCATTTATTGTAATGATATGGAAAGTGGATGGGGTACCCTTTCCCGTAACCAGCATGGGGATAGACTCATATGGGAACCCTATGTACAATTTCTGATCAGACAATTGGATGATGAAATGGTGGAACCTACCACACCCTAAATCGAACTACTGAAGCCAATTGGGGCAAGACCTTGCTATAGTACATGTGGACTCTATATACCCTACTTCTCTAATGAGCGTATTAGTAAGAAGCGCAGTGAAGCATGGATTGATGTTTGTACAATGTAATGAACAGCAAGCATAATGTATCATGTGAAATGTTGAACGGTACCAAGGGGAGGGAATGGGATTAGGGGAATGTTGGCACACATTGTTTTTTTTAAATGCCAATAAAGAAAAGTAAAAAAAAGAAAAAATGGGGAGTTGAGGGGGGGGGGGGGGTGCAGCCTACTATACCCAAAGTAAACTGCTTATAAAGGCGAGATCTTGTTCTCAGAAGACTAAGAGAAGATGAATAAATGGCAGAGAACAACAATCTCTGCTTAAGACCCAGTATGTCAAGGAGGATGGAAGAGCTATATTTGACCCTGTTAACATCCAACATCTTCCAAATGGACCCCTTCACTGAAGGTATATGAAAGTAAGTCTATGCAAAATCAAAGTCTGCAACACTTGCGAGCAAAATCCCTCAGACCAGACTTGCATGGTTAGTGACAAAAAGGCAGAAAGACCATAGGCAGAGCAAGAGTAATTCATGGCGAGCTTGCCAAGCTACACTGGTAGACCTGGCAGGTACCTTGGCAATATCTGTAGTTTAAGCTGAGGTCAAAAAACGGGCAAAGCAGTAGGAACCACCATTTTGGTGAACTGAGTGCAGAGGCCGGTGTGTATCGTAGGGAATGCAATGCCTACCATTTCTATGGACTGAAGAACAAGCCTGCTCCTGAAAATTAGAAACCAAGCTAGTGAGTTGGCCTCTTGCGTGATAGGCCTCTGTTTATAGTGCCTGCTTTTCAAGGATGCATTCACCAAAGTAATGGGCACATTTTTTGGCTCTTGATATATAGCCTAGGCATCCTACAGAAAGATGATCCCCTCAAACATTTTGGTGGAACTGGCCATGGTAGGGCTAGTTTGGTTTGAGTCAATGCAAGTCCCAGGGAAATTATGCAACAGCTCAGTAGAAGTATAACAACAAGACTGCTTCTCCCCCACCCATGAAGGCTGCTGGAGAGAGGTCTGATATCCAGCCATTACTGCAGGTGAGCTTTGAGATGTCTTGTAAATCATGGTAGGGCAGCTTTGTTCTTGCAAAACTGGTGAGGGTTGTCAGGGCATGCTTCAGTTCTGTAGACTGTAGAATGGTCCCACTTAGAATTCTGGTAGAACCCTGTGCAGTTATTACTTCCCATTCCTATAAATATTGTCCTCAACAGAGAAGCAGATCTTGGGGAAGGGAAATACAGAACGGACCGCTGCATCTCTGAAATGTGTTTACGCAATATATTTCCAGCAGAGGGAAAGTCAGGTCATTCATAAATCTGAGGACTCAACAAATAGCTATAATATAGACTCTTCAAAATGGAAGCTATACACTTGCTCAAGGATTTCCTTTGAGGCAGAGAATGGTTAATCAGGCTATACCTTAGGGATGCATATTTAAAAAATACCCATATGTCAGCAACACAGAACATTTCTCCAGCTTATCTGAAAGATCAGATCTGGGAATTTAAATGTCTTCCTTTTTGTTCTCTTCTCCTCGACTTGGTGTTTCACTAAGTATTCAAACCACTGGTGATAGTGCCCAGATATCAAAGAATCTCATTATTTATCTTAACAACAGGATTCTCTGGTCTCAAGATGCCCACTCACCGACAGAGCAGGTAAAAACTGGGAAGACAGAGTCCCTGCAGTTTCTCATAAATTGAGAAATGCCAAAGCTAGTGCCATGCAAGAAACTAGAGTTCCTTCGATTCATCGTGGATGCTAAAGTAGCGACAGAGCTTGCAGCACCAAAAGTGAGTTCACGATCTTGACCAGAGGGAGATGGGAATAGAAATAAATAAAGCTGCACATAATTTCCAAGAGCTGCTGGACACTTCTCTCACCGTTCGATCTCTGTAAGAGACTTGATGAGTTGCAGCATCCTGATGGGGTTGGACCCATGTGTTTGCTGTGAGGTATATTAATTACCTGGAAGTCGCCAGGATGAGAATGCTAGCCGAACAAGCAATGGTTATTTTCAAATTACTACCTCTATATGAGTATATCTGTCACCTTCCGGGAGTTACCAACCTGCTGGTAGATTTGTGTTACCGATAACTACAAGACTCAAGCTCTCCTAGTCCTGGTAAATGTATTTGCGACCAGAGTCCTCATGCAGTTACCCCAAAGGATACAAGAGGCAGGAGTGTAGCAGGCAGGCTTGTTTTTGTAGGACTGGAGATGGACCAATGTATAGTGTACCCATTTCCCCTGTCCTCATTGTTGGCAAGGACCTTGTCGAAAGTGATGAGTGTCTCCATGCTGATCGTAACTCCACTCTTGCAATCGGTGTTGACCAAAACAGGGGTGAACTTTCTGCTGGTGCAAGGTGAATGCTTCAACTTGGTTGTATGCAAGATTTTGGGAAATATTGGAACTTGCCGAGCCTCCTGGGGTTGGATTCAAGGCTCATCAGTGAATTTGAGCTTCATCCACAGTGAAAAGCTATTGAGCAGCTTTAAGGGCATGGAGAAGTGGGCATCTGGTACAAGGACCTCATCCCTTTTCTGCCTCTCTTGTAATAGCTTTATATGTTAAAGCCTCCCTCTCATAAGATCGAGTGGATGTTTCAGAATGATCCGCTATCTTGGCTAGAGTGGGGGGGTCGGGGAGACCAGGTCGAAGAACCACACAAAATGTAGTAGTACAAGTCCTTAAAGCAGTGAGATTCTTATATCCTCTGGGGCCTAAATAAATTACCTTTTGGGATGTAGGTGTGGTGCTCACTTTTTTTAGGCGATGGTCTGATAATTATCATCTAACCCAGAAGGCATTGTCTGGCCAGCTGGCCATGTGTTTGTGTCTCATATCTTGCACAAGGGTATTGGAAATCTGTGTGCTAGTTGTCACTCAGAATGTTATTTCACAAGGACGTGACAATTACAAGAGTCTGTTTTCCTTACGGATAGGATTCAGCTGTCTCTTACTCTCCCATATTCCTTTAAACACATGTATAGCAGCACTGATTAAACAAGTGCTGATCACCATGAGACATCGGAAACAATCCAAATTGTCTGCGACTGTAGCCCTGTGCTTTGTTTGGGTGATTCAGCTTGCAGGGAAAGATGTGCTCATTTTTGGAATGCTTTTGGCTGGGGAGGCATTGCCTCGAAAGGCATTTGTGAGATGAGCCATTTTGGAAGATATTCTGATTTTGGTCTAGGGGCTTCAAATCTAAAAGCTTTTACTTTAAACCCCTTACAAAGGTAACATAATTAGCAGTGAGTAAGCTTTGAGCTAACCTAATGCTGAATTAATGCAGGGAGTCTATAGTATCGTACATTATCCCTCCAAATTCTGTAACTACTGGAGACAAGGTCTTGGGAAAGGATAGTTCTAATGAAGGTCACTGGGATTATTCTGTCTAATGGTGCAATTGCTGTCTGATGTGAATAGTCAACCCTGTCTCCCGTCTGTTTCTCCCAGCAGATAGTGTTTTATTTTTCAAGGGGTCCAGGCAGTGAACGGAGGTTAAAGCAAGTTTAATGCCAGTTGCAGCATTAGGCCCATGTTCGGAGGTTGAAATGGAGCCAGGATTTGGGTAATGGTTTAAGACGATTCATGTCAAAAGAGAAAGGCTTTGTGGAGAGGAAGTGATGTTTAGCGATGGAATACCTGGGATTGGTCAAGGTCCAGGGATTAAACCGGATTTGAGTAAAGGAAAAGGCATGGACTACTCAAACCACTCGGTATGTTGTAGATGGTAGTGTTTTGACTTTGTATTATTCCTTCTTTGGCTGCTGAAGAGTGCAATCAAGAAAGATTATGCGTAATGTCTGCTAATCAAGACTTTCTGCACAAATTTGGCCTGGTTAATATTAGGTTCCATGAGGTATTTCCACAGGCCAGGTTTTCTGAAGCCTTGCCTTTCTCTAGCCATGACTTTCTGGCTGCAGCAATACATCTTGGTCCATTACCTTTTGTGGGAAATTACAAAGAGAAAGGCATATTGATGAGCCCGACCTAAGTGGATGAATTAAGGGGCATCCATCGCCCAGGCAGGATTGGCGAGAGCTAGACAACCTGCATGAAGGCTAGGAGACTAACCGAGAGAAGGAGAAAAAGTTGAATATGCTACACCTTCTAGCTTAATTTACTGGAGCTGCCATGCAGAGAGCTATCACAGGGAGTCAATATCTGTGATGCTTGACCTATTGAGACGGCTTCTAAACTGAGCTGGGCACTGTATCCCTACTGCAGAGAGTTGGGCTCTATATCTCTACTACCATGGGACTGAGCTTGAGAGTAAAGCATGCTGGGCCCTATATCCCTGACACTTGGCGTAAGAGTAAAAGTGGGCCAGGCAAAATACCCTGGATGGATTAAGAATGGCGATTAATAAAAGAAGTGTGCAGCATGCTATTTTCAAATTTGTTTATTGCCATTTGTTATTTAATACAGTTACAGGACAATAAATGCCTGTGATTAGAGGATAATGAGCGTTTCATCATAAAACATTAGCAATTAACAGTACAACATTAACTATCTCCCAGTGTTCTTTCCGTTGAGCAATTGACATTTGGTGGATCCGGGGGGGACCCGGCTGGTCTGGAGGAGGGGGGAAAAGGGGGGGGCTGTGCCTGTGAGGGGCCCAGTATGGTAGCGGCCGGCTAGACTTAGGTTCTACTGATTCGGTTCGTAATTCCGCCTTGGGTGGGTTTGTCCCAGTTCATGGGGGCTTGTCGTCTGAGGGGTAAAACAGGGAGCCTGTGAGTTCCTTCCAGGCCTCCTGGGTCATGCTCGAGTCATCTGTAGATCTGGCTACACTGCACTGCCAGGCCGTTGTTTCTGCTCTTACCGATCGCTTCAGTTCTTTGTGCCAAATTTTTTGTTGGGGCCCCGCTGTTGTCTTCCAGGACATTGCAATTGTCCTCTTTGCGAGTATACACATAATGTCCATTATTCTAGCAAGGTGCTTGAGTTTGGCCGGTCTAGTGTATGTGCCCAATAGGCATTCCTCTGGGGTCCATTTATACCTGGTCACCCCAAGGTTGTCGCTTGTCTGCTGTATGTCGGTCCACAGGGACTGCGTCTTAATGCACAACCAGAACATATGGATTAAGTCTGCATTGTCCATTCCGCACCATGTACAATTAGAGTGCGGCAATTTATTGAACTTTGCGAGCCTGGGTGGGGTTAAGTACGTTCGGTGAAGCAGGTTGAGTTGTATTTGACGAAATCTATGGTTTCTAGAGACAGTTTTGGGAAATGTCAAAGCCCTCTCCCATTCTCCATTGGTCATTTATCGGCCCATGTCCGTTTCCCATTTGCTTTTCAAATCGGCACTCCGTGGGTTGGGGACGTCACTTAGGTGGCCATAGATCTGAGACACCGGCTTCCAACCTTCACCTAGGGCATACAATAATGTAATCGGGGGGGGGGGGGGTTTGATTCCGGCTCCTCCGGCCATGATGTCCACTTGGTTCGTGCTGTGGTTCTCATCCTTTGATACCATAGGAACTGGCCTACGTGGACACCATCCATTTCCTGAAGTGTTTCAAAATCTTTAAAAGCCCCATTTACATACAGGTCCCCCCATGAGTATATCCCTTTCTTTTCCCAGTGTCTGAGGTGATGTAAATCCACTACAGATGCATAGGTCTGAGATCAGAGGAATGTCCGGGGAGTACTGGCGCCTAGCACAGATAAGGGTTTCTGTCCTGCGCCAAATGTTTCATCCCAGGGTGGCTATGAAGGGGGCATCACGCATCAGGTGAGTGGGAGCCCAGATAAGTTCTCTCATACGCAACGGGGATACTAAAGACTGCAGCAGTCGCGTCTCAGATGTGACTTCATCTGCTAGCCATTTGGTGACAAAACTGAGCTGTGCAGCCAGATAATATTTTTCGAAGTTTGGGAGTTGGATTCCTCCTTGGGTGTATGGTAGCATCAGGGTGGTGAGTGCTATTTTGCGTCTCCCTTTCCCCCACAGGAAATCTCAAAGTATCTTCTCTAACAGGCGGAAAAAAGGCACATTGATGTAGAAATGTATATTTTGGAACCCATATAAGAATCTAGGAAGGACAATCATTTTAACTATTGCGGCTCTACCCATCATGGATAGGGGGAGTTTCGCCCAGAAGTTCATGGATTTCCTCAAGACAGGGATAGCAGATTTCGTGTTGTGGTCGTGCATTAGTGTAGGAGTATGCATTATGTGTATCCCTAAATATTTGAATGAGGTCAGCTCCCATTGTATTCCTACCACAGGCAGTTCTGTTGCATCTTGCGTCTTGAGGCCTGCCAGAGGGAATAGGCTAGACTTTGCCCTGCTAAATTGTATACCTGAAAACTTTGCAAAGTTGTCTAAGACGTCTAGCATTGTTGGCACATTGATATGTGGGTCTCTGAAATACAATAGTACGTCATCTGCGTAGAGAGATATAATATGGTCTATTCCTCCAAGCCGTATCCCGGCGTCAAAAAATTGTTTTCGAAAATATATAGCAATAGGTTTCAGTCCTAATACATAAAGCATGGGGGAGAGTGGGCATCCCTGTCTAGTGCCCCTACATATGTCCCAGGTCTCAGATATGCGTTTACCTGTTTTTACTCTGGCCCCAGGCTTGGTGTAAAGTATCTTAATCCACCCGATAAACCCCGGGCCGAAACCAAAACCCTCTAGAACCGCTTCCAGCCACTCCAAAAATATAGAATCAAACGCCTTGATGGCATCAAGGGACAACAGTGCATAAGTCTCTGTGGTAGCCTCCGTCTGAGCAATAATCTGTTGTACTCTCCGTAGGTTCATGGTCGTGTTCCGGCCTGGTATGAAGCCACACTGATCTTCGTACACTATATCCCCTATTATTTTAGCCAGCCTATTCGCTAATACTGTTGTTAGTATTTTCACATCATAATTAAGCATGGCTATTGGGCGATAGGAGTCGCATTTGTCGGCAGGCTTATTGGGCTTAATGATCGGAATCAGCAGGGTCTCCCTCATACTGTCAGGTAATACCCCTCTCTCATGTGCTTCCTGAAAGACCTCATGTAACAGGGGCGTCAGGGAGGTCTTGTAAGCCTTATAGAACTCAGTGGGATAGCCCATCAATCCCAGGGGTCTTGCCGGTGGCCAGTGACTTAATAGCCTACGTTATGTCCTCTGTTGTAATGTCTGCATCTAGGGCTTCGGCCTGCTCAGGGGTCATTTTAGGGAGTCCTACTTCCTCCAGGGTATCTATGATTTGATCTCGGGGAACCTGGTTCTTGTGAGAATAGAGGTGTTCATAGAAGCCCTTGAAGGTTTCGTTTATGTCTTGCTGTGTCTGCACTACCGTGCTATCTTCAGCCTGTATCATGGTGATCGTATGTCTGGGGTGTTCTTTCCTGCATAGCCAGGCCAGCATTCTACCTGGTTTATCGGCTTCAATGTGTGTTCTGTTACTTTTGGTGAAGTAGTCAAATTTAGCTAGTCTATCCCATGATAAGGTGCATTTAGCTCTGAGTATTTTGAGGTTATCTTCTCTTTGGTGGGTGTTCACCGGGGCTGCTTCAAGTTGCTCTACCTGTCGTTCCCACTGATCTAGTTCACCCCTTAATTTTTAGGGCGTCCCACATCGTGCTCAGGTGGGCAACGCTACCAGTGCTCTTTTCAATAAAGCTGTCTATAAATTCCTGCAGTTCTTCCTTGAACGCCGGGTCACCTAGGGCGTCCACCGGCATTCTCCACATAGGGATAGGGGATCTGGGGCCAGCTTGATTCCATTCTATTAGGAGCGGCAAGTGGTCAGAAATGGTTCTTCCTAAGTGTTGTGCTTCTTCTAGTTGTGACAGGTGCTCTTTGCCTATAAAGATATAATCTATCCTTGTGTGAACATCATGCGGGGAGGAGAAGTATGTATAACCTTGGAGGTTAGGATGACGTTCTCTCCAGGTGGAACAAAGGGACACAAGCTCAATTACCCCTCTTTTTGTCCGCCTCGCAGTAGGGCAGGGACAGAGGGATTTTTGGATAGATATATTTCTTGTCTATCTGAGAGTCGCATAAAAATATTTCATTATTCAGAGGGTAGTCACAGTAAAAAACATATTTTAATAGTATAATTTATACACTTTTGTAGGTGGTTGGTGCTGTCCACCAGGCACCTCCAGACTTAGAAAACAATACATACAACTAAAAAGTCCAAACTAACACATACATATTCTGCTTGTGGTGTCTAGGTTAGTAGAGTGACAATTCTAATGATGCACTTTGTCAATTTTAATTTGTTGACTTTCGAAAAATGGGGAAACTAAGACATTCAATGTACAGCATGCAATTTTAAACGCTGCAAGAAAACACAGTTGTTTCAGTGTTAGGATGTCTCTCCAGGTGTCAGCCAGGTTCAAACTGCCCCCCCCCCCCCAGAAAACGATACCATGTCTGTATGGTGCGATTTTTGGCATACATAGAGTTCAAGTGTTTCGGAATGTTGGTATTGGGGAGGTAAGAGTTTACTATGCATATCTCTTCTTGTTCCAGTCGGCCCCACAATATTACATACCTGCCCTCAGGGTCAGTCTCAGACCTGATTAAGTGGAATGGGAGTTGGGGATGGATCCAAGTGTACACCCCTCTTGCATATCTGGAGTAAGTAGTACCCACACCTTGTCCTCCCCAATGTTCCCCCAATCTAGCCAGGGAGTCCGCCGTGCAGTGTGTCTCTTGTAACAGCGCAATTTGCACTCTTTTCCTGTTCAAATAGGACTTGATTCTGTTCCGACGTAAGTAGGATCCCAGGCCCCTCACATTCCAGGTCATTATCTTTATTTTAACCTTAGATGCCATATCAGGTCAAACAAACTATCTCTGATTCAGTCCGGCACCTATCGGTGTCTGCAGTAGGTTCGCCCAACCTCAGCCTTCTCCCCTCCTGTCCACTTTCCTCAGTATCTTTTGGTTCACTTGTAGGAGATTTTTTAACTTGAGTAACTCCCATTGCCTTGAATGGGGAAAAAAAGAAAACAAACCAACCACCTTGACCAATCCTGGCAGTTGCTTTCAACTTGCAACGCTCAGGGAGTCTCGAGCCTTCCAGGCCACAACAAACAAAACAACTTGAACTGTCCCTAGCAGTTGCTTTAACTTGCAGCGCTCAGGAGATCCCGAGCCTTCCAGGCCACTCCTGGCCTTCCGGATCAGGTTGTGAGTAAGCAAACTGCCTACTCGGTTTCTTGTGGGGTGGGTGGCTTTTTTTCACTCGTGTGTTCCTCCGAGCTTGTGTCCGATTTAGCTTAGTTCACATTAAAACTCCGTTGTAGTGTATTTGTCTGCTGTCTGTCTTCATGTGGGAGAAGCCATTTTCTTTTCGCCTCGCAGCTGACATGCAGTCAGCCCTGGTCTAAGCTTAGTGGATCTTCCTTGTCATCGGCCAGGTTATTATGTTCGTGCCACATGTTGCTGCTGCTGGGGATTCTGGAAATACTGCTTTTCCTTTGTAGAGGATCTTAAGGTGTGACTGGTAGAGAAGCATATATTTTAAATTGAGTTTCCTCACTCTGGCTTTGATTGGAATGAAGGAGTTCCTCGCTCGTTGACCTGAAGGGGTATAATCGGGGTATAGAACTATTGTCAAATCTTTTCTCTTGATCTCACCCACTTTAGGATTTTAGCAATAATTGGGCGTGGGTGTGATCCGGGTGGGGGGCGCTTCTGGAGGGATCTGTGGGCCCTTTCTACAGAGAACCCCTGAGAGAGACTTCCCGATCCAATTTCCTGTAGCAGCAATGTTTCGATAAAGTCTGTCGGGTCTGGGCCTTCCAAGTCTTCAGGGACCCCCAGTATGCAAATGTTATTTCGGCGGGAACGACCTTCTTTTTCCTCAGAGCGCGCCTCCAGCCTTGCCACTTTCTGTTCCAAATCATGGACCGTTATCTTGAGATCTCGAGTACTATCCACATTATCCTGCAGGGTAGTTTCCGTCGCCGTGACTCTTTCAGTTAGATTGCGGGCGTCCTGGCGCATGAGTTGTATATCCGATTTCATCTCTTCCATCCTCCCTTCGAGAGATGTGCGGAGGGCCGCTATTGCTTGCAAAACTTGTGTGTGTCGAAGGTCCTCACCCTGTTGGGACGGTTCTGCAGGAGTTTCCTGGTCCTGTTGTGGTTAACTTGGAGGCCTGATTGTGGTGAAGGAGTCCATTGTGAACAACTTTGGTTTACTTTTGGGGGGAGGCATTTCTTGCTTCTGGGTCAGGTCTGTGCGGTGTGCGGATCTCGCCTGCGGCCTCTATTTCGTGTTTCAGTGCTTTCCGCACCAGGTACGACCCTTTAGGCGGGATCCGCTAGCAAATCGAAGTTAGGTGGTTCAGGTGCACCAATAATCGCCCCCACCAGCCGCTCTTATTTGCAGGTCAATTGTTTGGGGGTATACCCCTCGCGAATCTGGCTTTTTGATCTGGCTAGGTGTGGCTCTCAGCAGTTTGTTGGTCTCAAGAGTCCTGTCCCACCGCTGCAGATGGTGCGACCAATTTCTCTATCTTGATGTTCAGATTTAATGGTTGGGGGGTCGCCCAGGAGGTCCCTTCTCTAAGCTTTAGCTGGTCCCTGCTTCTGGGAAATGTCTACGTTGCCCCACCAGTGAACCTGATGTTGCCACGATTACCCAGTGAGTGCTGTTTCTGTTTGTTAGATAGCGGAGAGGGTGACTTCCCTTAATGGCACTCGGGCCCTTTTTGGTTTGGATCTGGACTCCGGGGCTTTGCGGTTGCAGCTGGGCGGGTTAGTCCTCAAATATCTTGGCGTGGGCAACCGAGGCCCACTACCCGCTGCAGGCCCCTCCTAGCATCCTAGCTGTAATCTCCCCGGTTCCTGGGGGCCTTCATGCGTTGTGTGAGCTCCACCCCCCTGCTGGGGCCCCCCGCAGCCCGTGTTCGTGGGACGAGCGGATCAGCCCTTCCGGCCCACCAGTCACACGGGGTGCCCAGTGGGTGCTGTTCCTGTCAACTACTGTATTGCAGGGAGGATGGCTTCCCCAACGGCGCTCGGGCCCTGTCTGGGCTGGATCTGGGCTCCGTGGCTGCAGCTGGGCGGGGTAGTCCACGAATGCTGGGCGGGGTAGTCCACGAATGCCTTGGTGTGGGCAATCGGGGTCCACTGCCCGCTACGGGGCCTTCCCAGCGTCTGAGCTGCAGTCTCCCTGGTTCCTGGGGGGCTGTGTGCGCTGCGTGAGCTCCGCTTCCTCACTGGGGGCCTCCAGCCCGTGTCCGTGGGGCGAGCGGGTTGGCCCCAATGGCCCACTGGTCCAACGGGATGCCTCGCTCTTAGTTGTACAGTGCGTGGGGGGGGCGCTTCTTCTCTGCTTCCGCGCCTGGATGCGCACTCAACGTCTCAGGATGCCTCGCCGCCTCACCTTCTGTTTGCGCGGCCGTTGCTGGTGTCTTCTCCCCGCTCTGCGCACCAGTGCAGCCGGCTGGGAATCCTGCTTCTCAGACGTCCGGCGCTTCCCGTATCTTTTCTACCCGGAGTTCTGCTTCAGATTTCGGCAGCGTTGGTACCCCGGTGCTGTGGTCCTCGGGTCCTGCAGTCTTCCAGCGCTTCAGCATGGATCGGACAGCGGGCGGGAACGATTCGCCTTATCCGTTCCACTATGTCAAGTGTCCCAGGGGTGCTCAGACGCTTCGTGTTAGTCGGACGGCGTCGCCATCTTGCTGGTCGCAGGGGCTTGACTTCGTCTCACCCGTTTATACTCTTTTCTGGTCCGATTCACCAGGAGAGCAGAGTCGAGTGCAGGAAAATAGTCCCTCTTCGTGAAAGTATGATTTATGTTGTCCAGCATACGGTTTTAAAGCAATATTCTAAACTACTTCAGGATCACGGACCGGAGCTCAACAGGAGTCTGACTTCACAGCATGCGTGCTGGCCACGCCCCCCGTGTGCTGCATGCTATAGCCCAGAGACAGTGTTCTTATATACTCTGAACTAAGATTCAGAGAGAGACCAGGATCCCTGTTAGACAGGGTACCTGCTTGCACAATACTTTCTTTTTTGCGCCTGTGTTGGTAGAGGTTGTGGAGAACAATAACTTCAATTTTCTGCTGTTAGATAAAACTCCTAGAGCCTACATGTCTGTACCCGTGACAGATGTCCATCTTTTAGGGTGATATACCCTGAGCTTGATTTTAAATAATAAAACTATGTGGGTAAATCTGTCTTTAGAAGTGGGGGGGGTCTACAAATCAGACCACTTTTTTTTATAATGCTCTATACTTAAAAGCATAGTGTGCATATATGTACCTCTGCTGAGCCGGTCTACTGGCACCTCTAATCGGATGCCTTGTGGTTTGGAGACCTGGCAATCATGTGGTGATGTGCATTCTTGCCACCGGCTGTTTAAACCAAAATTCCAGCCATCAAGATCTGGCATTAACCGTGGGCAGTCCTAGGCCTGAATGAAATTATATAATTGTGTGCTCCCATAACCAAGTGGCACATAAAAGACTAATTATAAGCTATGTTTGTTTTGGAAATGGTGGTCTCTTTGCCAATTAAGCTTGCCAAAACCTATTTGTGTCATTTTCTTGTCAGCTAGGTTTATTTTTTACCTTCTTGTCAGTTCCTCCTCTGTTCCCAGTGTCTGGGACGGAGTTTCACCCAACTCTGACCATGTGGGCTTAGCCCCAGTAAAAGCATTTGCCTTTTCTTAGCAAGGTTCATCACATTCTAGGAAGACAGAACTGACCCCAGAGGGCAGGGAGAGGCCCAGTGCTTCAAAAGACTGGCTCTTCCAAGCCAGAGGAAGTTGTTCCAGGGTGATAACTAACAGACGTTTTGATGTACAAAGACATTAGATGTTCCCCCATCTTCGGAAATTCATAGTGCTCCCAATATTCCTGTGCCCCCTCCTCATTTCCTGCATACAATGCACTCTGGGTATGACATCACCAGGCAGAATATGCCTGTTTGAGAGGTTGAGAGCCCCCCCTTCTGTTGAAGGATTACACCTGGAACTTTGTTGGGAGTCCAGTCTGCTCTAAAGGCCTCTTCCATAGAGGTGAAGAAGGCCAAACCCTCTAAGAAAAGGGCAGGCCTTTTCCCTAAACCATCTCAGAGGAATATTTGGGGTGATGTGCAGGCTGAACAAGGTCTACTGCAAGCTGAGACCGCTGGTACCCAGGAACTCGATTAATACAGGTGGCAGACCCTGGCAGTGCTCTTTAAAATCCTTAATGGCTGGTAAGTACAGATAAAGGACTTCTCTTCCGCTCACTTAGTGTGGTGGATTTGTGGGCATCTTTCTGGCTGTGCTTCGTTTTGGTCCTCGGACGTGCTTCATCGTCCTTCTCGACGCCGCTCCAGCACGTTTTGGCCACTCGTCTTCAGTGTCTGGCTACTCTCTCCAACTGCGCTTCACCAAGACTTTTCTCCTTCTCTCACCGGCAGCACCCCCTGTGACCTCCCCAGCGCAGTTAAACTCAGAGGGACGTACGTTGACCTTCCCCTGATTGGTTTTTCCGGAGACACTCATCCAGTGGGCTGATTTGTTTACTTCTCAACAGTCTTCCATGAAGATTGGGCATGGGGAGGGTCAGAAGCAAAGTCCTCTGTGTAAAGGGTGTATGGAGTTCTCAAAAGCCAGCCCCCATATACCTTAAGGGTGTTATTGTCTGGGAGGGAGCTATCCCTACTAGACAGAATACCCACATGCACTATGATTTGTTTGTTCCTTCACTTCTTTAGATTGTTCCAAGTAAGAATGTTCTTTTCCTTTAATCATGACGGACAAAATAAAATCCTTGAAACCCATTGATCTGTGTCACTGGTTCTGTTGGTCCGCCACCAGGGTAACTGGTAGGAAGAACTCTGGTTGAGACCATGGAGAATCAGCGGGAGGGGGGGCCTCAACATAGATTAAGGGACTCGCTTCATGCGAAATAACTGTTAGTCTGCTGTAAGGTATTTGCAAGATACAGCTTATAAGGTCTTACTGTAGTTGTATTGTTGTTTCTGGAGATGGATCGCAAGCGTTTATTCTACGATAACCCTGGGACCATCCTAGTACATGTGTTAAAAGACTGCCCCAAGGTTTCTGCCCCCTGTGGTAAATAAATTGTAAAGTTAAATCCAATTTTATGAGCTCAAATATTGCCAGAGCCAATGCATGTTGCTCACAAAACCTCTGACCGTATTAATCACTGTAACAGCAAATGTACAAGTGTAGACATCCCAGTGAATAAGTGCCAAATTGGTGTAATTATCGTGATTGCGGGGCTTTCGTGCAGTGCGTTAAAAGCATGCTGCATACAGTTTTATGTATGCTTTTTACACACCAATTTTTCTGGATTTGTAAAACAAGAGGGGACGCATGCATAAGGAATTCTGATTTCGCTACAAAATCATCCTAGTCGCAAATGCAACAGTATGTCTGCTGACATCTGATTTTGATGCAGACAGAGATGCTTTGGATTCCTATGGGATCTGTTTTTTTTGCACCTATGATGCATGAAAATGCCTCCCACCTTGCACTGACATGGTGGGCAGCATTCAGTTATTTACTTAAGGTAAATGGAGTAAACTGGACCCGTTTGGGATTTTCATGCATTTTTTACACCTCAACTTTAAGAAAATCAATATTGCACACGATGACTGCTTAAACCAAAGTCTGCATGAAAGCTGTCCTCTGTTCAATATACAGATCCAACCAAAATGAGCCCCATTGTGTTTGTTGGATGAAGTCTAGTTTGCTCGGCTAGCCAACGATTGGTTTACTGCAATGACATGGAGAACTGTTTCTGCACCTTGGCACATCCTAAGCAGGTGTGTGGATGAAATTTAGATAATGATTGACCATGACAATAGGTATTCAGTGATTTTATTTTTAGTGGTATACTGAACAGAGAATTGGGGGATATGGGCATCTTTAGCTTGTCACCGCCAGGCTCCCCAGTAAAGGAAACTGGGACTTCTTCAACCATTCTATGATGTTTTTGCCAGCTGGCGCTACTGAGAGGATCATGGAGGACCTGAGGCTGGTAGGAAGATGTACAATTGTTCCGGCTGCTGTAGCAGCATGCACCATACGCTGCAAAACCTTATAGTTTTCTCACACAGCCTGTTTTCAGCAGCGCACCAATAATGGCCAGCAAACGCTGAAAACTGTGTATGAGTGGCTTTGTTTTCTGAAAAATCTGAATTCATCAGAACTCTAAGACACAAGTGCCTGATCAAATTGATTACATCAGCTAGTTGTAATTGTTAACATTTTAGATCAATTATGAATTGCTCCCCTGAGCGAAGCAGGAGTCTGATAAATTGAAACATGCAGTGGAGATGGTGCACTAAAAACAAATGATGGCTAGATTCAAGACTATAATAACGAGCCCATCTTTCACCTCCCATTTCCATGGAAGCTGATGGAGCTGGCTGTTAATAAATAGCTGCAGTCTCTGATTGAGCAGCTCAACATTCTTAATCTATATCAAGCTGGGTACAGAATCTATGGTAGCAGCAGTTGTGGATGACAGCAGAATATACATTTCCCCCACCATAATTAAAGGGGTAGTTTATATGTTATTGTTTTAAAAAGATTGCACATGACAAAAAAATACCTAAACCCACCTCTCAATATATATTTGTGAGGAAATGTGTTACAGAATTGCGAACAAGTGGGCCTTGAGGAAATAGGCCTGCGATGTGTTTCTACCTCAAAAGGATTTTACTGGTGGAACCGATCTGTAATGCCTTTAAACATGAATTATCTTTGATTCCAAAATGGAGTCAAGATGAGAGGCATTCTGGGAAAACCAGTGAACATTAGATTTCAGGCTTAAAGAGAAGCTCATGTCTGAGAACAATGTGCGTTTGCTGGAGCCATGGAAAGACAGCTTGTTTGTGTCCAGCAAAGCTTGTTTTGCATTCTTTTAGCAGCCGAGAGCAAGGTCCGCCGACTTCTCATGAGAAACCGGAGAATATTTACAAATTAAGTGGAGACAGTAGCTGCAATGGCCGCACAGCTCTGGGGTTCTACTGCCGGCAAACCTCTCTGGAAAAATACTATTACATTTGGAGGGAAAGACATCACACCGACAGAGAAAGAGCAAGTCACTTTTTGAACTCTGACTGGGCTGACCGAAGCAGACGTGCTTCCTTCAGCCTGTTCCTGTTGACGAGTGACTTTCTTACCCTGGTGGTTTTCAGGGAAGACTTGGCAGAGGTTAAGAATGTTAGAGACACTCTAACGGTTTAGTAGTCCTGCTTGTTCTGTCTGTATTTTGCTGTGGTCATTTTTAATTGTGATAATAAAGAGACCTGAGACAGGCCTATTTCAAAATCTACATGAAGTGTGAATTAATTCTTGTGTTCCAAGAAAAAGCACATTGCCTTCCAGCCTTTTTTTTAAAGTGCAGAGGGGAACCCTAAAAGCATAAGTATCTTTAAAGTACTGAGAAAACAGAAAGGTAAAACACTGTCCTAACAATACCCAGGGATATGGTTCAACACAAATGTCTTTACAAATGCCCAGTTCCTCTCACCAATGCGTTTATGCCCTTGTGTGCCTACCCTTGATGTTCTCTTCCTCCATCCTTCCTTCCCTCACTTGCTGTGTTCCCTCATTCCCCGTTCTACCCCTCTAGTCGCTGCTTCTGTTGCTCTGATGGCCACTTAAGCTTCTAACAACTCTTCGCAACACTCTTCTTTGCACTCCTCTCCACTCTTTCCTCCTCACTTTGTCACTTCTCACACTCTCATACACTCTTCTTGCTCACTCTCCTATTCTATCTCTTTGACTGCCACTCACAACTACCTACATTCTCTTTCACTCATTATACACAGGTACCACTCTATCTCACAACCAACTCCTTACCTGCAACAATCTCCACCACAATCTTCCCACCACTGTGTTCCACCATCCTCTGCATCTTGGTCACTTGGTCCGCTTCCGCTCCACATGGCCTTACCCAAACAACCCATGCTCCTTTTGTCTTCAGCACGGTTTTTATACCCCAAACTTCCTGGGGTCCTTGCTTCCTCCCATTCCCATTGGCTCTCTTGTTCAGCTGATCTCTGTGGTCAATCTGATCTGGCTACTTCACTTTTGGTAGTGCGACTTTAGCGTGAAGCTTCAAAATCCCTGCTTAGCCCAACACCTTTTTAGTTGTAGCATTCGTGTTAGTCTCTTTGCTGTGGGTTTTGGCGACCGAGTCGCTGTTGCAGAGACTTTATGAATTACACTTTGATGTGGCAATGGTTCTTGGGGCTCTGGTTGCAGTTTTCTTTGTCCTTTACGAAGTCAGCAGGTCCTTCTCCTAGAGTGTGGCGACTTCTAGCTACGGCAGTACTTTCTGGTACATTGGTGTTAAGTCTCTCACCCTGTTGCACCTGAGATGCTGTGTTCTTGTCCCATCCTGGCCGAGTACGTTTGAACTCTCATGGTGCTGCTTAGCTCTTAAAGGAATAGTTCACTCTAAAATGTTATTGTCCCAAAAGATGGGCAATAATCAAAAACCTATATTAAATGTCTTTTTAAAGAAAGTTCCTATGTAAAATTTTGAGCAAACGAGGTTTAAAGTGTTTACATGAGACGAAGTATTCATAATTGCCTCGAATTGCCTACAACCAAATGCACAGCAATTAAGATTGCAGTGGCTTCAGCTTTGAGTCTCCTGGGCTCCCCCGACGCGGGGGAGCCCAGGAGACTCAAAGCTGAAGCCACTGCAAACATAAATACAACAACGTTGCATTTAAAAATGCTGCGGTTTTCTCTCTAAGTTTCCTGGGCTCCTCAGGCCCTGACACGGGGCTCACCTAGGAGACTCAAAGCTGAAGCCACCGCAAACATAAATACAACGTTATAAATGGTGCACCAGCCAGGAGGAGCCCGGGAAACTTAACGAAAAACGCTGCTTTTATAAATACAAGGTTGTATTTATATTTGCAGTGCTTGGTTAAGAAAAAAATAAGCACTTACCGCAGCCTTCCTGCCTGCATTCTCTGGTTTCCGACAATAATGAAGCAAAAGCCACCCAGGGGTAGCTTTTGTTTATTACAGCTGGCTAGCTTTTGCTTCATTAGTGCGGCAAGGGCAGATTTTAACGGAAGCACAGGAGGCTCATCCATTTCACAAAATAGATGCCTCCTAGTGTTTGAAATGTTTGAGTTTGAGCCTCATTTGCTCCAAACTTTACATAGGGACTTTGTTTAAAAATACTTTTTATATATATTTTTGATTATGGGCCATCTTTTTAGCCAATAATATTTTAGAGTGAACTATCCCTTTAATTTATGTTCGTTCCTGAGAGTAGCTCATTTATTAGGCATTTATTTTAACTTCAGGAATCTTTATGGGACCCCATAATTTGTGTCCTTTAAACTTGGGACTATTTTTATGAATGTGTTTTTCCTCTTGACTGGATTGCAGTTCAGTATCTCGTACATCTATATAATTTGCCCTTGTAGCGTAGTCAAAATTCAGCAGTCTCATTTTTGCAGACAATTGCACTGGCTCCTCACTACGGGGGCTTCGTATTGCCTTTGAACTTGTCTGGAACACTGACATTTATGATGCTGGCTACTCCTTTGATTCAGTGCAAGGTTTTATACATTTGTATCTGGTTGGGGGGCTTGGCCAGCAGCACCACTGATGTGGACATGCTGCTGATGGGCAAGGCCGAAGCATTTATAACTATACCTGGTTGCCGTGACTCCTGCAAGCAGCTAATCCCGGGACCTGCCAGCGGAACACAATGTCTACCTGCGGTCCCGTGTTAAGGGCTGGGATAGGTGTGGCTTCTGCCTGAAATCGGCTCTGGACCCAGGGCCGGCGCTCTCCAACTCCAAAGAGAAAGCTGAGCCCAGCACCGCTGAGGGGTCCTCTATCGGAGCACTAGTGTGCGCCTCCTAGGCTGCTGAGGGCTAATCTGCAGGGTATCCGGGGCCTCGGGCGCAGCCCCGTTGGTTGTTACCGCTGCCCGCTGGAGCTTCCTGATCTATGCAGTATTCTCCCGCTTTGAAGGGACGTACCGGCGCTGCTACTGAGCAGGCAAGTGGGAGGTGGAGATCGGGGGGAGCGGAGAGGGAGAGGCCCCCTTTCCCTCCGAAGATCTAAGCTACCCCTCCCAAATATCTAAGCTAGTGTTAGGGAGAATTCTCTCTTTAGGCTGAATTTCCTAACCTAGTGAGTCCCACAGCAGCTTTACTGGATTTCTGGAGTTTGTTTTTTTTCCTCCTGCCAAGAGTGAGACTCTTTTCCTCCCACTCTTGGACATGATTAATGGTATTCCTTTGACTGGTAATGTGTTTTATGGGCTATGGGGTCCTTTACTCCATAGGGTCTCATGTGTTTTTCCTATGTGTGTTACACAGCACCCTCCGTGCAGTAACACAGGGGTGTCATAGTGACACCCCACCATAGACTCCATACCCTGGGACTGACTACTGTCTCCCAGGGCATGTAAAGTCACCATTGGCTTTACTAGTCCCAAATTATTAACAGAAACTAGTACAAACCATCATATTGCGGACGTACTGATCGGGGCAATTCGATTGCCCCGGGGTCTGTTAGTCGAGGGGGCATGTCTCAGTACCCCCTGATCGAGTTTTGGCTGGTGGCAGTGGAAACTACTTTTTATATTCGACCGCAAATATTTTCCTATGGGATTTTCCCATTGTTCGAGGCTACCAACTTTAATTATTTAATTCTCATAGCCTCGAACATACCGCCGGTTTATTTAATTAATAATAATTCTCTGGTTGGTATTTTTTGCCAAGACTCGATTCCAAAATGGCGTTTGTGTTCTCTACTGTGACTCCAACCCAAGTCGAGCCCTTTGTTCCACTGTTTTGGCGGGTTTATCCACAGAAGCCTCCAAAAGTGGTGCCACTCTGTCTGGGTACCACAGGGGGGTGTGGGAGGGGGTTTAGGCACCCTGGACCGAGTTACCTTGGTAACTCAGGTCGCACTCTTGTGTGATTGGCCCAAGTCTCACTACTTAGCATGTTTGAGTGACAGCTAGGCTGAGTGAATGGGGGTTTTGTGCATAAAAGCAGGGCTTTGGGGACTAGAACTTCAGAAGTCGCCACAGGACCTGAGAATCCGACGAGGGAGAAGCTGAGCCGACCTACCACGACAACACCACCGGTGGAGCCCTGCAGAACTGACTCACCACTTCCCGACGACAGAGAAGATCTCCCGGCTGGAGAGGCTTCTTCCCCTGACTGGTGGGCACAACCAGTTTTCCTTTCTTTGCACCCCAGCCCGGTTTGTGGTCGAACTGCCCGTGCCAAGCACCCCGGCAGCCGGATAGCCACTCACCACTGAACCGCGAATCACCGGACCGCTCCTTGTACCTGAGAAACTCCGCGGCTGGTTTCTTCCCTGTCAGTGCAATGGACTCCTGTCTTCCTCCACGACGAGATCCTCTCTTCCCCCGGACGAAGCACCGACTTGCACCCGCTGCCAGGAACAACTGCCCCCGCTGGAGCGCTCTCACCACTTTAAGGTACTGTGTCCGCCAGGCCTCCCTTTCTAAAGATTGCTACAAGGTAATAATAACTCCTTAACCTTCTGGACTGGGCTGGCCGACTTCACCCTCTAACTGGTCCCTTTCGGTGATCCAACTCCTTTTTGAACCTTTACAAGACCTTTGTGCACTGCAACCGTGTGACTTTGGACACATTTCGTTTGGATCCTCTGAAAGTGGATCCGGCCTCTTGAACTCTAACTTCACGGTTTTACTTTGCCTTCCTCTCTTGTTGTGTTCTTGAAAAAGTGTTGGGATCGGTTTCAGTTTTTTCTCTGCTTTTCTCTCCCTTTTTAAAACGATCTATTAGAGTGCCATCTACGTTAAGCACTCACCGCTGTCTGGAAATAAGTGGGGCTTTACTTAAGACTTGTCTAATATTCTTTTAAGGGAGTGTATATCTTTTAGTGACTGTGTTTTTGAATTGCTTATTATTAGTGCCTGTGTGTTTTTCTAGATGTGGTTTTAAATAAATATCTCTTTTACACCAAGCCCTGGTCAGTGTTTACTTGTTTTATTGTGTGCTCTTGACCTATTGTGAATACTCTGTATACTGCCTAACTCTTCTTGAGGGAAGTCTGACTGCTCAGTCACAGCTACCAAGTGAATCTGTGTGGTACAGACTGCTACCAAGTGGGTTTACTGCCAAACACCTGTAGTCCTAAATCTTTTGCAGTGGTCTCAGAGGGAACTGCACAGGTTTCTGCATAACGGGTACAACGTGGCCCCAGGGCTGGTGGGTTAAGGACTGCCCCCTCTCCCCCCCACACTGCAAATCTCACTCAAATCTCAGTGCGGAGTGATGGATACAGAGGAGCCCCGACGCAGTCAGCCCAGCTGTCTGAGGCAAGGCAGACAGTGGCAACGGTGAGGAGCAGGTGTGGACCCCGCCTTTCCGCCCCACATATCCTACAAACATCAAGCCCACAAAGAGGAAGCTGCGGCATACAGACACCGCTATGACGGACCTCGCCCATGGCGCAGAACCACCAGAGGCCTGAGCCTGGAGAGGCGGTGCCCAGGCCCCAGGGGGGTGGTCCTGGGAGGTCCAAGGGTAATTTGAATATCGAAGGAGCCCCCGACCCCTAATCTGCCGACATCTCCTGCCCCTCACCATAAAGAGGGATCTGCACATGCCTGCAAAGCCACGCAAGTTCCCCCACAACTACCACAGAGCGCTGGAGATTACTGGCCACCAAAGACGATATTCAGGCCTTTATGGCGGACATTATCGCTCCTGTATGAGAGATCTTACACCAAACTCGAACATACGGATCAAAGAGTAACAGAGGCGGAGCAAAGGCTGGGAGAAGTGGAAGACCTGACCCGAGAACGTGCTACGTCACTGCTGGAAATCCAACAGCCGATCCGGGCCCTAGCACACAGGAACGAGATCTTGGAGTATAAGCAGGAGGATTTGGAGAAAAGCGCCCGGCGGAATAATCTATGTATTAGAGGTATCCCCCTGTCAGTTCCATTACAGAGCCTAGCAGGGTACGTGGGAGATCTTGAGATGAGAAAGGAGGGATTGAAACAGAAGTCCCAGCTCCTGTTGGACCATACCCACAGATTGCGCACCCGCAGAGGTTTGTAAGCAGAATCCCGCCCCTGATGTGATCACCTGGGTGCACTTTTATATGACCAAGGAGGCTTTAATGGCAGTTGGCCGCTCCTGAGACAAACTCTCGTTCCAAGGAGCTCCCCTACACATTTTTCAGGATGCAGAAACAGAGAACCCTCAGGCCATTGACACACTTTCTCCAGGAGCAAAGGATCAGATACCGCTGGCTATTCCCCACCGCAGTCCAGTTCTCCTACAAAGACGATTGCACATCTAGAAGACGCAGAAATGATCCTGAGCCCTTCAATGCCGGATAAAGAGGGTGACCCCATAGCCGCATCTTCCGGGGATGTAGACGTCCTTCCGCCAAAACCATGACGCCCGGGCTGGTCAAAATTCCAGAAGGGATGAAACAGAAGATAAGGACCCCTCCCCCAGTTACTTGCGACCACGAGCCCCAGAGCTCGGAGAGCGAACCAAAAGCTACACTGCCCCGCTGCAATCGGCCGTTCCGACGGAGCTCTACAAAACCACGACACATAATGTTAATGTCCACGGGCTTCACATGGTCTAAGCCCATCTCCAAGGAGAACATCATCGGAAAACCCTTGGAATGTACTGCCGACGTGTTATGGCAGTCAAACAGTTGGGAGTCCAAAGTTCGGACTCAGTTCACGGTTGTGTGGTTTTGTGTTAATGGAAAAGTTGGCTGGAGCAGACATACAGAAATCCTTAGTCCCTAAATGGCATCAGCTGACTGACGCCCCCACCACCTGCCCCCTGTTAGACCCACCGAGAAGAGTCGCGACACCCCAGTCCGGGAGGGGAACTTTGTTACATTGAATGTCAAAGGCCTCCACTCCCCTGTGAAGCGAAAGGCTATATTAGAATGCTTGAGAGACTTGGACTGAGTGGTAATATTTCTTGAGGAAACTCACTTACTGCCGGAGGACTATGGCCGTCTCGGAAGCAGAAACTTTCCAAAGCAGTTCTTAGCCTCAGGGGCACCAAGAAATGGGGTACTACTATTCTGGTGGCAAAGGGCGTCCCGTTCCGGGTATTGGACAATATCACAGAACCAGGGGCCTGTTACATAGGGGTGAAGGGGCTGCTCTTGGGCCAACTTCACTCACTGGTTTCAATCAACGCCCCGAATGAGGGTCAACACCAAGTCGTTATTGGGAGAGATTTTAACCTGGTACCTGATCCGGAGAAGGACCAATCTCACGCTCCAGCCACCAGAGACTTCAAAATTGCTCTTGGGATCCTTCATCTGTTCGATCCCTGGGTGTGGTGGATGCATGGAGAGTGCTACACCCAGAGGAAAGGAACTATACTTTCTTCTCGCAGGTCCACTGAACCTCCTCATGCATTGACTTGCTCCTAGTTTCCCCTTAGCTGTTATCTTTCACAAACAAGGTGAACATTGCCCCGAAGGTTCTCACGGATATCGCCCCGGTGTCACTCCAGGCTAGATCCTTGAACCCATCCCCCAATGGCATCTGTACGACCCGATTTTGAATCACTTTTCCCTAAGAGACTAGGTGGCCAAAGCAATCAAAAAATACTTTCGGGGAAATCCAGTGGAATTGACCTCTCCGGCCACAACATGGAACGCCATGAAGGCGATTATTACAGGGCACCTAATAGCGCACACACAGCGGCATACTACAGAAGGAAGAAATAGACAAAAACCATGCTGGAGCAGGAGATGGCAGACATTGAAGAGAGGTACAAGAAGGGATGGTCACCAAAGGTGCATGCCGCCCTGCGGGTGGCTTGCAACAAACTGGTAACGCTGTATGCGGAGGAGACTGCTCAGGCCCTGCTATCAGTCAAACGGTCTCATTATGCTAAGAGTAATAAAGCCAACCATCTCCTGACGAGGAAACTAGCTAAAACCAGAAGACAGAACTTCATCACCTGCCTCCGGAACTAGGCGGGGGTAACCCAATCCGGGGAACGGGAGAAACTACGGATTGCACAGGACTATCTGCTTGAGAATATGATCGCACTGGACAGATCGAGGGAAGCTCAAAAGCAATAAATTGCAGAGGCATCCCTGCCCCATTTGACATAGGAGGACAGGGAGGCCCTGGAGGCGCCGATCCAACAGGAAGAGGTGGAGGCAGTAATTAAATCCCTGAAGTCCCGCACCCTGGGCCCGGATGTCTTTTCCACTAGATTTTACAAATTGTTTAGTGCGCAACTGCTGGCCCCCCTAACCTCACTTTTCAATTCATTCCGGGAAGTGGGGAATGTGACGCTCTCGATGGGGAACTCTTAATACGATCCTGGTAATGAAACCAGGGAAGGATTCAAGGGATTGTGCCTCATACAGAACAATCGCTTTCCTGAATATCAATGCTAACATCTATTCCAAGGTCATGGCGATCCGCTTAGCCCCTCTTCTTCCTCGCTTGATTAACTCAGACCAGACTGGTTTCATCCAGGGTAGGAATACGGGGGACAGCATCAGGCAGGCGCTCAACTTGATTGAACTAGTCACACGTAATAAGCAATCACTGGCCCTCCTGGCTCTGGACGCAACAAAAGCGTTCGATAGAGTAGACTGGTCTTTCCTGCACCTGACTCTGGAGACGTTTGCCTTCGGTCTGCAGTTTCGGAAGGCGATAGCTGGCAATTACTTTGCTCCAAACACCTCTCTTCAAATTAACCGGGAGTGCTCGCTCCCAATTCCTCTTACCTGTGGTACGCGTCAGGGATGTCCGTTATCCCCTCTTCTGTTCGCACTTATAATGGAGCCACTTGCCCAACACATACAGGGCAATGACACAATACAGGCCCCATTAATCCGAAACACTCCCATAAGGTCTCGGTGTACGCCGATGACGTTCGTCTATTTATCACTAACATTATCCCCTCCCTACAGGCAGCCATACAGGAGCTTCACACTTTTGGGCAGGTTGCTGGGTTTGACATTAACTTCAAGAAATCTGTGGCACTGGGAGTGGGCCTGTCCACACAAGAGCTAAGGGCGGTTGGGGCTATTTGCCCGATCCGCTGGGATACAACTTCTATACCCTATCTAGGGGTCCACCTGACAGCCTCCATGGGAGACCTCTATGGGGCCAATTTCCCCCTCCATTGATTAAGGCATTAGAACAGTACCTGGATAGATCGGCGAAGCAGGAAATGTCATTGATGGGTCGTATTACGGCTGTTAAAATACCTTCCCCCTCCTCCCCCCGGTTGCTATATTACTGTTCATCCCTCCCGATAGGTCCCCAAATCTGCAGTGGAAAGGCTGCAGCGCAGACTACTGGGGTTCATCTGGCAAGGAAAGAAATCTAAGATCCCTAGGAGGGTGACGGGAGGGGGCGGTGGGGGTTAGGGGTCCCAAACCTACTGAAATATGCAGACGCTGCCCAACTAACTATCCCACTTGCCGACTTGGTCGGCAAAGACCACAGTTCCGAGATGGTTGGAAATAGAACAGGCTCAATGTGTCATGCCCCTACGTGTTCTGCCCTTTATCCCTCTCGCACTGCGTAAACTGTGGCCTGCGCAATGAATGTGCATTGAAGCTGTTGTTCCGGTGGTATTACTCTCCAGTGCAAACTCGCTACTTTCAGGCCGCCCCTACCACCTGCTGGTGAAAGTGTGGGGCACGGTGCTCCCATCTCCAGATGTGGTGGGACTGCCCCCTGTTACGGTCCTTCTGGGAGAGCATTATACAGGTAATTTACGATGTCACGGGCTCCGGCCTCCCATTATGCCCAAATACCCTGCTGCTCGGGGCACCTTGTGAAGGGATATACCCGAAATCGAATAAGCGGGCAAAATTAATGACCCACTTGTTGTTGGCTGCGTGTATCACTACCGCCCGTTGTTGGAAGACGGCGCAGGGCCCAGACCTGGGTTGGTGGTGGATTAAAGTTTGGGAGTCTTGGCAGCAAAGGAGGGAAAGCTCCTCCACCTGTTACAGGCCGTCTGGGCTCACCTTTTGGAATTTGACCTAAAGTTCCCAGCCCTGACCTTCAAACCACGATTGATCCGGACATACCTGGGCTCAGAGGGAACCAGAGGAGAGAGGGGATTTGGACTACAGAGGGACGATCAGCCGGATGAGGGAGAGGGTGGGGAGGGAAGTATTGTTATACTCTAGGTGCCGTAAGGCTCGTCAAAGGTTGCTGATTAGTAAAATGTGGTGTTTTTGCTCCAGCTGTGAAATAAAAACATGTTAAAAAAATGTCTATCTGGTTGCAATCTCCAGTCAAAGTATCAACGTGTGGTGGTTGCTCAGATCACCCATAAACCGGTTGGACACTGGTATCTTTCTCCGGGACTGCCACTTTCTCCATCTTACACTTATTGATGACAAGCTGGTGTTATCGAAATCTTCAAGGACCCTGTTCTTTTCTTAAAACCCCAATTCTTTGATTTGCAATGTTTTTGCTCGATGGTTCCTTTCTCGGTGCAAAAATGCCAAGGGAGAACATTGCAATTTATAAACTGGGGGAGCGGAGGAAAAGAATGGAAATAAATGGCTCCTGATAGTGTTGTCTGTTTGATGTGCAAATGATATACAAATGATATACACATTATGCATACAAAGATGCATTCTTTTCTCAAATAGTGACTGTAAGCAGATCGCTTTTTCGTCTTTGCACAGTTGCTAAAAGGAGTGCCGTTTAGGTGGGTAGATTTTTTAAATTGTATTATGGCGCCCTGTTTTTCATGTTTACTGATTTTTACTCATATAAACAGACGGAAATAAATCTTTCTGTCTACATTCATTTCTAAAAATTGAAAAAAAAAGAAAAGCAGGTCTTTCTGGTTGGTTCCCTATACTGTCCGTCAAGCGTTGCAAGCCAATCTCATTGCAGACTGTCAGCATGGAAAGCATACGAGTAGCATACAATAGTATTAAAGTTCCTCAAATTGCAGAAAAGTTGTCTTAGTTCAAGCATTTGTTATGATAAAAATGGACCTGACATTGATGTTGAGTAACTCTGTTCTGTCTGAATGCAATTTGTTCATGCCCATAAAGGCAGAAAAATACTGGTTGCACATTTTTTATAGTATTTTTTTAATTATATTTATTAGCTAATCCAAGTTGGCCTTACACAATCAAGAAAAATGTAATAACAATTCATTACATTTGATAGAAAACATGCACATAATCCACTTATTAACACTACTTTGTCACACTATAAAAGAACCACACATTGAGATCATTTCAAACAAAAAAGGGCTAAAAAAATAGCATTTAACATATTCGTAATGCATAAAGAATATTTCCTTTACAATCCTAATGCTATCCTGAATCATGTTTCTTTGTCATCAATCCTGCTATGCCTTATAGTTTTATCTAGGCTATTGTCTGGGGTTTCATACCCGCTTACAACTCTAGCCCAAAAGTCTTCGCTAGAGATCCATTTTGCATCATGCAGAAATCTGCTGAACAATGTAA
Source organism: Ambystoma mexicanum (assembly GCF_040938575.1). NCBI lineage: Eukaryota > Metazoa > Chordata > Amphibia > Caudata > Ambystomatidae > Ambystoma > Ambystoma mexicanum. Next base: position 1,235,066,478 of record NC_090927.1, on the reverse strand, counting down.
CCCTCGCAGAATTAAGTGCAACACAGCTCTCTAGCCTGAACCCTTTCTTTCGCCAGACGCATAGGGCGCACATTGAGCAGTGACCCACCTGATCGAATATATACACTTTCCCCCTGTTTGAATAACATTCATTCTGAAGCGAATAAATTGCATCTGCCAGTATGGATTAGGGAATTTAAATACTATGGCAAGTCCCAGTGGCTTATCCCACCAAATAAAGCGGTTGTTTAATGCATTGGATCCCATACTAGCAATCGCTTTTTATTGTGTGTTCTGTCATGTTTTCCACGCAGGAGTTCAGGTGGGATTCCTGGCGGTGCAGCTCTCTCTTGGTTTGGTGAACAGACCCATGGGATACCCTTATGGCACCCATGGGTAGGGGTGCAACCCTGTGCCCCATGTGTTTTTGGGCACCTGTGTGTGACCCACAGAGCAGGGTACGGGCTGGTGGCAGCTCCGTGCTGAAATGACTAGTGCCCTGAGCGTCCTCCATTTTGGGATCCCCAGGCCCCGTCATTGGAATCGGTAGATTCCGGATGGAGACAAAATGGCCCCTGTGGCCTCTTGCCTTCCATCACCTGTTAGCTTTATCTTCCCAAAGTCCCAGGAAGCCCTGCCTCTGTCCCTTCCCCCTGACTGGCTGTTGGGTGGAAGTTCCATATATGGTAGTGTGGGGGAAGTGCCGACCAGACTGGCTGGAGCCTTCTCAACGACCGTATGTTGTGGGTACCCCTGTGGGTGGGACCTGGGTGAATGGAGTGTGTGACGAATACGCATTCTATGTTGTGGGTGTCTAGTATCTGGTGTTTGACACAATGACTGAGACAGCCCTGCCCGAAACCGGTATGAATGCAGTATGGAGTGTTGAATGGCTCAGTACTTGTCCGAATACACATAGCTTGTTGTGCGTGTCTGGAGAAAAGTGAATGGCCTGAATGCACTGTGTCCGATTGGTTGCCTGCCTGCATGAGTGCCCTTACTCGTGATTGGATGCTTGAGTGTGACCCAGCAGAATGAATGGGAGATCCACAGTATATCTGGGGACCTCTCACTGCTAGGAATCGTGTTCAGAAGCTGAAGTCAACTACGACGAGTAACTGGAGTAACTGAAGCTTGACCTTGAAGCCCTGCTGGACGAGAAGAATTGCTGTGGCTCTCCTTCACAATCTGAAAGCTGTTGTGCCTCCAAGAACTGACCCAGAGAGGACCTGGTAAGGCGCCCTCTTGCCGAGCTACGAGAGACCATCATGCACCAGCTCATCTTTGCCAAAGCTCCTTGGTAGACAGACCTTCGACAGGCTGCCGACCCGATACGGTGACTGCTGCGGAACTCCAAGGAGAAGCACTCGGACTGTTGTCCGCCACTGTCGACGACCGCCGTCGCCGACCGGAGCCGCCGTGCTTGCGTTTGCCTAAAAACTTCATTTGATCCAAGGACGCTCTCGTCCGCATAGTCGCCCCTGTATCCTGCTGTAGAAGGCCTGATCGTCGACACGCTGAAGACCATCTGCCGGTGGGTTTCCCGCCACCCAAAGACCACAGAAACGCCGATGACTCGACACCCTTGCTGGGCCACAGTTCTTCAAATTCTTTGCGGTCCAGAACTATTGACCTCGAGGTGCCCCGCACGCCTCTTCCTTGCAGGACGTTTATGCTACCCCGTCAACAAGCACCGCTAGGAACGACGTGGCCACTTCACCGTCGTAGCTCGACCTGTTCTCCGTCGGACGATCGACCCGTGACTCCTGCCTGAAAGGGAGGACACTCAAGAAGGGCCGTCGATTCCCCGACGAGGAACACTACAACGCCAGGTACTTTGGGGTTGCAGAACTATTGGAAAGTCTAGTGGGAACAATAAATGGACTGGGCTTGTATCTTTCTTCTACAGGTTGCCCAGGTGGGGGGGGGGGGATCTCCACACAGAACTGTGTTTAACGGTAGTGACCAGTATTCTGCCAATTGTTCAACCATCTTGCTTTCCTTCCTCTCTCTACTGCTGGTTTCCTCTTTATTTGATCTGTGTGTCATTCTGACCGTATGCACTTTAATGAGATCTGATAACGTTAGTGGTACCACTTTAGAACTGTATATATTTACCATTGTTGATTTTCAGAGTACAAAGTGTGTTATTGTGATGGTGTACATGACCTTGAATATTAATTAAATAAAGACTGTTTTAACCAATACAGTGTGTGGACATTCCTTTGTGGATGCTTGGGGACTACACTGTACTTAAGAACCAGCTTGCATCACCTCCTGAGAAGCTAGGCCTTGATTGCTCGACCATAGCTACCAAATAGAGAATCATGGCAGGGGTTCTCTGTGCCTCTCCTCTACCATATAGAGAGCGGAAGAACAGACCACCCGCTTCTAGTGCGTTTCTTTACACCCAGGATCACACATTGGTTAAGGGGTTAAGCTGGGATTTGTGCCAACTCTGCAATTTCTGCATTTGAACACTTTCTTTTCCAGTTCTTACCATGAACTAAAACCATCAACAGACTTTGGAAAATGCACGAATCACATTACCAAACATGACCATTTTTAAACAACATATTATAGAAGGGTATTCTGCAAAATGGGAATGATTCTAGCTTCATTCTCTCCATCATCAAGGGAAGTACATACGTATCAGCATACCAATCAATGCGATTTAACACATTTAATCTGGGTTTGTCTTTTGCATTTTAAAGCTTTAAATACTTCCAAAACAATGGCTTGTGACATTTTCATTAATAAACGTGCATAAAAACCTTTGACTTTTACCCAAAAGCAAACCTTTTTTGTGTCAAACAAGGTGACCTTAAAATGTGCTTGCCTGAGGCCTGCAACATCTGGTCCTATCTCTTCTGTCTACTAACCCTTCCACTCAAATGGCCTACATAAGAAGAAAGATCAAGTAATAGGCTGAACGATACAAGCAGCATGCAGGAAGGCAAACCTCGCAGAAGACAACACAGTAATGTAAGAAATATCAGATGTTTTGGCCAGGATCACTGTATCGTCTGCTGGCAAATCCAGGATACAAGCATGAACGCTTTTGTTCCATAGTCTTGAATTTGGATACTTATTCACCACTGTTTATGCCATCGTGGGAGGCGATTGTCTAGGTTTTACAACACCCCATCTGAACAAACCAATTTCTAGACCTTCAACATACCTATGATATGTTTGTTTTTATAGCAACCCCTATTTGGTGCAGGTACTTTGCTGATAATGGCAGATGGTGTTCTGCAAAACCAACTACATATGCAGGCAGGTTTATAAACTTCAGACATAGGAAAGGTTCAGTCAGCCTTGCCGGAATGTGATATTCTAATTTTGCATATGAACACACATCTCTGCAATGGGTGCTTCACACACTGAGCTAACTTCTGAGCCATTGTGGCACTCAATTTATCAATATGCATTTCACTGTTGCCTATTGCACATGATCAACATAATTCCCACAGGAAGGAAAGAATGCTACAGAGTTGTGTCGTAAGGAACACACAAACTATGTATACAACAGGGAACACAGAAAGCAATACATGGTTAATTGATCAAGGCAGAATGTAGTTGTCAAAACAGAAATGCAATGGGTTTAGAGCCTCAGCAGCACCCCATAAAATATCCTGACATGTGCTATTTAAGACTGGTGAACAATGGAATCTTAATTCTTCAGATCAGGCAGCCCTGTGGGCCCCCCTCCAAGGTGGGGGCCCTGAGCAAGTGACCCGTTTGCCCTCCCATAAAAACGTCTTTGCGTTGGGTAGATCTTTGTTTGCCTAATACATGAAGAATCTCCCAAAATAAAAGGACCTCAGTCTTTTGCTAAATCTGCATGAAGAGTTTGGAAGGCCCCCTTGCTGCGAGACCCACACTACTGTGCAAACACTGATTGATGCAATACTAATTGTGAAGTGTGCTCTGTATTGTTAGATGCCTACTTGAATTCACAATTGCAATATGTTCACGTTGTACTGTTATAAACATGAATACACCTTTTAAAAAATGTGCAATGTAAACAAAACGGTGAATCTAGGTGATTTTCATTAGAAATCATGTTTTAATGGCCGTTTTTATTGAAATGTAAAGTACTTTGAAGAAACTACCTCTAATCTTCCTCCTTTTTTCAATGTCTCCTTAGCAATTGGGTATGTTTTAATTGGCAGTGGCCTCCCTGATGAAGCAGTAAGACATTTTTCATCACTGCTACAGGTAGTTATTTTATTGTTTTCTATTGTTTCATCTTTTAAAAGCGTATTATTTCACTCGCAATGCATCTTGCAAACATTTTGTACTCTAGCATAGTGGACGATGAATTTTATTTCAACAGATTGGCGTAAATGCTTCCTATGAATGTGTGTAACCAACTGATAGTAGCACGGAAGCACCAACCAACCTTCATTTATTCTTTTAAATGATGGCCTAAAATTATACATTTTACAGCACCTTTTTGAAGAAGAAATCTGTAAAAGCCATACAATTTGCAATCTGTTTTTTAGGATAACATGAAAAATCCAGTAGATGCCAGATCATCAAAAGTACAGTGGAGCATTTTCAATGCATGAAAAAAGGTAAATGCTGGCATGCCCAAAATAAATGCTAGTGTTCTGCCAGTGTAAGAAGACTGCCCCTGCCCAATATTGCCACTGTAGGAAGATATTCCCATGTTGGCACACTCCTGTTTGCTTTGCCCATACATGCCAGTAGTACCACTGTAAGAAAAATATGGCAGTCATTTTTTTTAAATGTTGCTGTTTTATTTAAGCATTTGGCCTTGAACAAAAACCTTTCGCTAGCCACCTTTGCATACAAATTCTCTTTGCATCAAATATAATTACAATACCATGTTACACATAAAATACAGATCTCATATCTACAAAAAAGAAGAAAATGCATCCACACATTGATACCACTGATAACGCATTTAAAAATCTGATAGTACGAAATATAGCGGGTTTAGATGGAGAAAAGTGTAGTTCCGCTCCTGCGCGCCTATCGTGGGGGCCCAGCAGCAGTCCCACTGAGTAACCCAGGTCGTCTTGGGTCCTCCGAAGTGTGAGAAAGTGGTGTGCAGGTCCTGATGGCGGCAGCTAACCCGCAGCCGCGCATCATATTGCAGAAACTCAAAGGTGGCAGCGGGAGCCGAGGCCAGACGGCCGGTCCAGCGTCAGTAGGAGAGCCCGCCAGAGAGTGGGGAGGGGCAGGCCCACCCAGACGCTGCCGCAGCAAAGGGGAGGCCCGGAGGCACAGTGGGGAGCGATGCAGCGGGGCCGCAGAGGCACGGTAAAAGGTTCCAGCACAGTGTCACCCCATCATCTCCCCATCTGGCCCCCAACGGTAGCTACGCCTGGAGTGGGTGCGGCTCACTATGTAGTGGCTGTGAGGCAGCTCTCTCCCACAGAGGTGGGGAGACCAGGGCAGGCCGGCCCGGAAGATGCCTTTAGTGAAGGTGGGCAGGGATACTAGCACTCCACGAGGAGCAGGCCTGCAGGGGAACAGAGCCCCCCCACCCAGGCCCCACAGCAGGACAGTATGGCCAACCCCAGTGGCAGTTAAGAGCCAGGGAGGCCGCCCTAGGCTCAACGCAGGGGGCAAGGAGACCAAATTTCAACCACATGGAAGGGTGATACCAGTGCATCAAGGGTCAGTGGGTCCCCCGAGGGCCCCAGTTTACGGAGACAATGCACCCCCTACCTGAGGGAGTGCAAGCGATAGAAGGACCAGAAGTCGAGGCAAATGATGGCAATGGGGCAGGACCGGTTCATAGGTGAGTGCAGCCAAGGCATGATACATAAGAGCGGAGGGGAGCTTGCCGGGTGCCCAGAACTATACTGGGCAGCAGAAGGAGTGACAGCTAATAGTAGCAACAGGAAGGTGGGCCACGGCGAAGGAAAATGGGAAGAAGGCACTGCTGCAATCGAACATGGGCGCTTTCCCAGTACCCCAGTCCCAAAGGGGCTCATGAGTGGCAGGGAGGATGGAGCGGCTTGCGATGGAGAGGTCCCCAGGACATCACCTTGAATGAGCTCCTGCTAGCAATTAAAGACTCTAAGACCTCGCTGGAAAGAAAGGTGGATGCGGTGGGAGCAGAGGTCGGCTTCCTCAGGCAGAATCTGCATAAAATATCGTCCAGAGTGGGGAAGCAGAAAATAGAATCTTGGAGGTGCAGGACTCTATACAGCCCATGCAGAAAGATATCCAGGAGCTCAAGCAGTGGAGAAAACTGAGGGCCCATCCATGGAGCTGTATCTGGAAAAGTGGTTGTCAGACTGATTGGGTCCATCAGGACTCTCGAAGTTCTCACTGGAGCAAGCCCACAGAGTCCTCCGTAGGGTAACCCTGGGGACCCACTCTCGGCCAGTGATTGCAAAGTTACTAAATTACCAAGACCGGGACGCAATACTGCAAGTGTCCAGGATGAAAGGGCCTGTGTTGACGGAGCTAATGATTTTCCCGGAGTTCTCAAGGGAAGTGCATTCGTTTGAGGAGGTTAAACGCAAATTAAGAGGAGCAGAGAACAAGTATGCCATGATTCTACAGGCAACTCTGCGGATGGTGGGGCCGGGGAAGTGAGATTCTTCCACCTGAAAGAGGCATGGGACTCGGTAGACGAAAGCCTTGGCAACCGGATCAAGAAAAGGACTGTAGAAGGGGGCGGGCCCCGCTGAATATACTGAAGTCGCAGCTAAATTAACCCAAGCAACAGAACTACTTTTTCAGTCGGGGAGGTGCGAAGGATATTCTGAAGGGACTTAGCCGGAGCGCAGCTGGAGAGACGTGAGCACACACCCCTGGATCACCCGCCAGAAAGCTGGGATGATCATAGTTTGATTAATGGTTATGGGGTGACAAATGCTTAAAGTTGGGCGGGAACGGTAGGGAGGGGTAGGGCAAGATTGGTTCCACAGTTGGGGACAGAAGTCTTTGCAGTGGAGGGATGGGAGGGCGGGGTGGGGAGTGCATTCACACTGGAAGGATTTGGGACCAGAGCCGTTATGGGCAGTTTGTGCCAGTCTCAATCAAGCAGTAGAGCCTATGTCGCAAACCGGGGATGGCTGGAAAGGATAATACCGGGGGAGGGGAATAGGACCTTGACTTGCATGTCATGGAATGTTAACGGACTCCTGGATAAAATTAAACAAAGCCTAGTGGCAAAATTCCTGGTGTACCACCAAGCGGACATAGTGTTTCTTCAGGAGACCCATATGTTGGAGATAGAATGTAGATTCCTGGGGAGGGCCCGGTATTTGACGGTGGAGCATGCAGGTTTTGCTAGGGGGTCCTGGTGAGTGGCAATATTGATTAAAAGTTCCTTACCTCTAGAGATACTTAAGGTGGAAAGGAGCCAGTGGGGGTGAGTGGGTGGTGCTGGTGAAGGATCCCTGTGGGGGAAACGTTATGTTTTGTAAATGTGTACGCCCCCAATCCCGCTTTACAGGCATCAACGTTAACACTGGTCCCAAGAACTATTAGCAAAGCCTGGGGGAGACCTGACGCTGGTGGGAGCGGACGTTAATGACACAGCTCAGCTGTCACTGGATAGACAGCCCTCTAGGGGACAGCAGATGCATCCTCCTACGAAACTAAAAACCTTGATCGAAGGAACAGGGATGAGCGATATTTGGGGGGGGGCGGACCTCCATCCCCGGGTAAAGGGATTCTCGTTCTACTCCAACGCATACACCGCCTTCTCTGAGATAGAATACTTTCTAGTTCCAAGCACTGTGGCAGGAAGAGTGACCCGAGACTAAATATTTACAGTATGGGATCTCTCCCCGCTGCTGTCACGCTAAGGGGGATGGCGGTTGAATGCGTACTTCCGTAAGAACGAGAAGAGAGCAGAGGGACAAGCATGCACGCATATTTGATGTGCGAGACAAATGCGGAAGGCTCTTGGCGTGGCTGGAGAAAAGGGACAAACGAACCAGGTGGGTGAGGGAAATTAGGCGGGCGAATGGGGAGGCATGGAACGAGAGCATGGACATAGACGAAGAGTTGGACAATTATATCGAACTGTACGGGGCGCTGGTGGTCGAGAACCCCACAGCTATAGAACAATACATGGAGGGGGACGGGGCTGCCGCAGTTAAGCGGGGAGCAGTGGGCTGGGATAGAGATGGATCCAACCTTCGAGGATCTTCAAGCATCCATTGCGCAACTTCATTTGGGAAATCCCCGGGAACTAATGGGTTCCTTGCAGAGTTCTGGAAAATGATAGGGCAGAGGCCAGCAGAGGAAATGAGGGCAATGTTCATGGAGTGCTATGAGTGCCCAAGCGGTGTGGCAGGTATTGCCTTATCTTTAAGATAAACGGGGAGGCGAAAGTCCTGGCGAAAGTCCTATCTAATAACCTTCTCCCAGTCATTAGTGCCCTGGGCCATCCAGATCAGTGTGGGTTTGTGCCGGGAAGGGCGACAAGGATGAATATTTGGAGGCTGCACAATGCACCGAGTGCAGCCTCCTTGTTGGAGGGGCCTTACGCGCAAATAGCAATAGACTCGGAGAAGGCCTTCAACTCAGTGAGCTTGGAGTATATCTGGGCGACTATGAGAAAGTTCGAACTTGCCGCCAGATTCGTACAGCGGGTGCTACTGCTATACACCGACCCGGTAGCGTGAATCACAGTGAACCACTGCACCTTGGGACCCTTCCTGCTACAAAGGGGAACTAGGCAGGAATGCCCACTCTCGTCACTCTTGTTTCTATTAGCAATGGAGCCGTTGGCCGCTAGGGTAAGGGCGGACCCCTGTTGAAGGGCGGGGAGGACCGCATATTGTTGTTCGCGCATGATGTCCTACTCCGCTATTTAGGAGAGCCCAGACAGGGCCGAGAGTCAGAGGTGTTCAGGGAGTTTGGTGAAGTAAGTGGTTCAGGATAAATTGGGAGAAATCGGTGCTCATGCCAATAAAAGATGTGGAGGAAGCGATCCAGGAGGAGTGCCCCCCATGATTTCGCAGGGCGCCATTAGATTCCTGGGCATCGGAGTTAGGACGGAGTCATCAGTGTTTCTTCTGAAAAATTAGGGCCTGTTCCTGGACAGACTAAGTGACCCCAAGCACTGGGTGACCCTCCCGATCTCGATGCTGGGCAGGGCACATCTATTTAAAATGATGGCGTTACCGCAGCTTCTCTATATTTTACAAAACACTCCTGTGAAGGTCACATCAGGGACGTTTAGAGCCATAGAAAGACTACTTCAGGAGATTACATGAGGGAACAAAACCCAGAATGTAGCACTACGAACAATGATTAGGTCAGTGTGGGATGGGGCAGGGGGGGTTGTGGTCCCAAATGTGAACCATTATTATTGTGCGTCAGTTGTTGGTTGTGGATGTTTGGCAGGAGGGAACTGCCCCACACAGCATTGGACCGGAGAAGGATGGGAGCTTGGCCGTATGGGTGCCGGCCCCTTCAGGGAATGACGCAACCGGGATTTGTACATTAGTCCCGCAGAGCGGCTCTTGAAGAGATGGGCTGTGTGCAGTGGGTGGTGACCAGAGAGTCCACCCTTTGGGAGATCACAGACATGCCGGAAGTAAATTGGACAGGCACAAAAGGTGGCAGAACAAAGCGGTAATGAAAAAAGCTGACATGGCCCAGGAGAAACGTGACTCGTGAGACATTCCCAAAAGTTCTCAGATCGAAGCTACTTTTATGGAAGGGGAAATTCAAGCAAAGGCAATCGTGCAATTGTACCAAATTCACATCCAAGCCCCTACAGAAGCTGAGGGAGAAATAGGAGGCAAACCTTGGGGTACTGGAAGAGGACTAGGTGGAGGCGCTTTGCTCAACGAGAGGCCAGCATATGTACGAGACTGTTCCTGAAGTGCAGTGGGGACTGTGGGAGAACGGGTATATTCTGCCATGCGTTGTGGGAATGTCCCGAGGTGCAATCCTTTAGGCGTAGGGTTTAGAACCAAGACATCCAGGGCTGTCGGCACTCCGATTCCAGAAATTGAACTCCTGGCCATTTGGGGGGACCTGGGATTCAGCAACTAGAAAAGGACCTCATCAGAACTCCCATGATGATGGGGGAGTTTGGGGGCTGGGGGGGAGGTCCTGGCAGTGGGCTGGGGGAGTTTGATATAACCAAGTATACACAAGTAGGTGGAGGCGATGGATTACCATGCAGAGTTGGAACAGAGGGTGTATAGGGAATTGGGGGGTGGAGGGTGCCCAGAGGTTTGAAAAAATATGAGCCAAATGGGTAGATCCAGGATAGGCAGGAAGAGGGCCGGTGCAGGGAGGGGGGCCTATGATTCAGAACAGTGGGGCAACACAGGACATTGGGCGGGACAAGTTGGGAAACGACAGACAGACGATAATGGCTGTGGGCACTGGGGAGAGGGGAGGGAATTCGAAAGGGGGATGCACAAGACGACTTCACGTTTTTTGTTTGTGTTGATGGTTAAGCTGCAATTGCACAAACATACAATAAAAATAGTTTAATAAAGCAAAATTTGATAGCTAAAACTAAAGAAAATTGCTCCCACTACAGGATCCCCCACTAACCCTCTGTATCAAGCGTCTTATGTATGCGTCAAAAGACATTCAAAATCTAGAGACTTCAGATCGGTCGTACCCTTATAAAACAGTAACCAATGCTTTAGAGTTTCTACCTCAGTGGGGGCCTTACAATATCTTCAGCTACAATTCTGTCTCTTTTTTTTTTTTTACAAGCAGTAAGAACTTTCTTTGTAGGAAATAAATTAAAACGCAGCCTTAAAAACTATTTTGTGACCACCAGGGGGCACAGACCAAGATGGCCGTGTAGGAAAGGAGCTCTGCCAAACAGTGTCAGATTTGTGATTGTGGCTTTACCCCCAGCACCAAGTGAGACATCATAAGGGGCATTTGGGCCTGCAGAAGTCTGGAGGCTGCTCCTAGAGTGGATCTGCCGCTTGGAGCTGATTTTTTTGTACACTGAATGAGGGAGCAGACCGCGCCAGGCAGGCGAGAGGAGGGAACTCCGGCCTTGCGGCGCGCGCGGGAGACCACACCCAAGCCCTCCCAGGGACCAGGTGGAGCGGTGGACCGTCTTGAGTGCTGGAGTTGACGGATTGAGAGGAAACACCCTTCTCCCTCCATCGATCTGTGTGGATCTCGACGGCAGAGGACCCACCAAGTAACGCAGACCATCGGAGGGGATCAGCGGGCATTGGGAGGCATCGAGGCATTGCCTCGACCCATCACCCCGGCTGGGTGGGGGGAAGCCGCCCCAAGGCAAGATCTGATTCGGAATGCTGCTGGAGGTGAGGGGGATGAGAGGAGGCATCGGGGCCGTACCGGCCACAAAAGGCATAGTGACACTCTTGCATTCCCGAGCTACGTAGCCAAGAGTCAGGTATACAGCTGGACACACACACTCCTCGAGCGTTGAGGTGGTGGAGGCCCAGAGGGTCCGGATCAAGGGAGAGGGACTGCCCAGAACCGGAGTGGGGAAATATTGGTTCAATTTAGGACGGTCCTGGGCCCAGATTGGGGAATTTCCTACATAATTGTATCTCGAAATGAGGCCCAATAAGAACCGGTGCAAGGTCCCACACGCAGGCCCTGCAGATCAGGTCAGAGAGGGACACAATCAGGACCAGGGAGGGGCGGGGGGGGATCCCAGAGACATTCTGGACATGCTGGGCACCTGAGAAGGGGCCCAACACATAACCTTCGCCCAGGGAGCACAGTAAACTGCCGGCAGGGACAGGGTTAGAGGCGGCTGAAACAGAGACCAGATTGACACAGGTGTGTGTAATGGTCCGGCACAGACCTCCCCCTTCCAACCCTCTCCAACGGTCAAGACAACGCAATTCCCCCATCGGGACTCTGGCAGCGCTGACCAGGGCGCCACGAAGGTCCCACACTGATGGTACTGGGCCGTAACAGAGCACAGGAGCAGATCTATGGCCAGTGAGCATCTGGCCCCAGTCACTGGAGCAAACTTTAAGTTTGAAACAGGTGCCACACGCAAGCAGCAGGGAACAGGGACAGCCACAGGTCAGACCAAACGTGATCCTGCTGCACCCGGCCTCACTGGAGTGTCCTCGGAGCCAGCCCTCAATGTTGAGTTTAGGGCAGGGGATAAGTTCCCTACAACACTTCAGAAGGGAAGCAAGAAGAGACCAAGGTGGGAGTACAAGTCAGAAGGATGTCATGGCGGAGGGAGGCAACGCCCTGGCCCTCACCAAAGAGGACTTGAAAGAGATCTTCCAAGAAATTAAGGTGATCCGGACAGACATCCAGGCGTCTATATGCGACCTCAAGGGACAGGCGGACAAGCTTGAAGATAAAGTGGAAGAAATGGAAAACAACCATCTACAGGTCGATCTCCTGGACATGAAATACGAGGCGTGATTAACAGATTTGGAGTCTAGAGAAGAAGACACACTCCTAAAACTAGACGACCTTGAAATCAGAATGTCGAAATACCCCTGCGAATTCTAGGAATTACAGAGGAGAGGGGAGAGATGGCTGCAGATCTGGGGAGAAAGGTCCAAGGCCTGATCTACTCCATCTTTTCGGAGGATGGAGGGAATGATTTCCAGTTGGAGGGAGCTCAGAGGTGGCGGCGGAGGAGGTAGGGGCCCGAGGTCAATAGTGGTCCACTTCCTAGTATACAGGGAAAAGATGGAAGTCCTTTAGAAGGCCAAACGTCTGGGCACCGTGATTTGAGGGGGACACGGTTAAAGTATAACAGGACTTGTCTGGTCTCACTCTGACGCAGAGACTGCCGCCCTCTGACCCAATGGCTCACGGAGAAGGGTATTAGATATCGCTGGTCCTTTCCTTTTGCCCTGACCTTCGAAAGAGGGGAGGTTGACTATAGGATCACGATTGGCCAAGTGGCGCAACAGGTCCTTCATGTCTTGAGAGGAAGCCTTGAGGGAAGGTTCCACTCGAGAGGTGGGTAAAATGGCAATGGAGCAGCCCCGGCAGGGTTTCCGCAGTGCTAAGAGAAGAATGCCTGGGGTCAGGAAATACAAGAAGATCAACATCCCCCCTAACCCCCCGGTGGACAAATAGGGCTGGATTACCAGCTGACAGTCATGGACTGAGGTGCAGGCGGGCCTGGGGGGGCCCTTTGGGGCTGAGAACAGACAGGGATTGGGTAAGGGCCTGGACGTTTCGATGGTGTAGGAGAAAAGGTGGGTTTGAGGGAACGAAAGGCGCATCACTGGGGCACAAGTTGGGCAGGTGTTTTGGTAGTGGGGGCTAGTCGAGAAAGGAGTGGGCATCCTTTTTAGTCTAAAAACTCAGCTGGGTGACCCACAGATCTAGAGGAGGGCGGATGGGAGAGTCCTTGTGGTCTCAGGGACGATAGAGGGGTTTCAGGTGAACTTCGCCACAATATATGGTCCCAACACGGGACAGTCTCAATTTTTAGTGGAGGTTATGAGAGAGATACTTACCCGAGCAACGGGCCTCCTCCTCCTGTTGGGTTGGGACTTCAATATGTGGCCAGATAGATCCATGGACCACAAGTGAAGGTGTGGGCCGTACGGGAGGGGAGGATGCATTGGGGATGAAAGCCTCCTGGGATATATGGCCGATCAGTGATTAGTGGATATATGGGGGGGAACTGCACCTGTCCACAAGAGGTTAAACCTTCTACTCCCCAGTACACTATTTGCGGTCACTGATCGTCTACTGGTTGGTGCACTATCATTATGCACAGAGGATAGATACCAGTCAGATCATTCTCATAAATTGGTCAGACCATGACATGGTTAAAGTGGGGCTAGTGTTGAATGGCCTTGGGGCCAGAGACTCATTATGGCGCTGCAATGACATGTTAAAGGCAGTGGCCTTCCACGAAGAAATTAAGGGATCTATATAGGAATACTTTGTTCTTAACGATACAGGTGAGGTCGAATTGGGAACGGTCTGGGAGGCGGCTAAAGCCACTTGGAGAGGCCTCATAAAGGAGGGTGCAGCTAAGAAGAGGGTTAGGAACCTCTAGATGGAAAAGTTATGCAGGAAAATACGGGCACTGGAGACCGGAGTAACGGAGGGAGGTAAGAAGAGCGAGGTCATATTGAGAAGGGCAAGTGAAAATCTGGGGGAATTGAGGGAACTGGAGGTGGGAAAGGTGGTCTTTGGTTTACAGTTTCTTAAATAAAGGCATTATGAGAAGGGGGACAAAGGCGAAACTCTGGGGGCAGAGGGCAGATAGATGGGTATCTAAAATTGTAGACCTAGACGGGCAGTCGCACTCGACGACTGGGGGAATCGCCCAGGAATTTGCTACGTTTTATGAGCAATTGTATGGAGGGGGAGAGGGAGGCAGGGAAGGAGGAGTTGGATAGGTATTTGAGTGAGGTGTCTCTCCCTGTCCTCCAGGACAAGGAGGTCATAACTATGGAAAGGCTGATTACGCAGGAGGAGATCTTGAGAGCCATCAGTGGCTTTAAGTTTGGTAAGGCCACCGGGGGGCGACTGGTACACAGCAGGATTTTTACAAGGCATTCTCGGGTAGCCTGGCCCAGCCCCTCGCCAAGCTGTTTAACAATATCCTGGACACAGGGAGGGCTCCTCCTTCGTTTGGCAGAGCGGTGATAACGGTTATTCCTAAGGTGGGGAGGGATCTCGAAGTGTAAATCGTCCCGTCCAATTTCCCTTTTGAACATCGATGCAAAGAATTTTACGATGATTCTGGGCGCCAGAATGGAGGGGCTTATGTCAAAATTGGTTCACTCATATCAGGCGGATTTTTATCCAGGGAATACAGGGGGCGGACACAATGCGCAAAACATTGCTCCTGATGGAGGCGGTGGGGAAAAGGGAGGGTAACTCAGTGCTGATCGCCCTTAATGCTGAGAAGGTTTTTGACTGTAACGATTGGAGCTTTCTCTATGGGGTATTGCAGAAATATGGGCTGGGAGATCTATTTCAGAGCGGGATGCAGGCTTTGTACACAACCCAGTTAGCTCAGGTTGCAGTTAATGGGACCTTATCAAGGCCAATCAACTTGAAGAGGGGTACTAGGCAGGGATGCCCGCTTTCACCACTCCTTTTTGCGCTGACGATGGAGGTCCTTGCAGAGGAGAGGTAGAGGGGAAACAAAGTCTGGGATCGGGAATGAAAAATTGGCCTATACGCGGACGACGTCCTGTTACACTTGGGGAACCCACTGAGCTTGACCCCGGAGGCCCTAGAAATAATGGAGGAATACAGCCTTTTTTCAGGCTTCAAGGTAAATAAAGAAATGTCTGTGATCTTCCCATTTGCAAGTGACGACCAAAGGGATGTGGAGGCCCTCCGGACAATAGGGTTGGAAATCCAAGTTGATAGCATACGCTACCTGGGAATCGCCATGGTCAGGCCAGGAGAAGATTTGGTGGAGGCCAACTATCCCCCGCTCTTTAATACATTGTTTAATCAAATGGGAGTATGGAGGAAGGGACTGATTTCATGGATGGGGAGACTCAATGCCCAAAAAATGAACCTCCTCCCCAGGGTCCTCTTGTTTCAGATGCTGCCAGTCAGAGCCCGGAGATACTCCTGAGGGAAGCCAAAGCCCGAATGCTTCGGTTTCTGTGGCAGAACCAGAAACCCAGGGTTGGATATGAAACGCTGATACTCCCGAAGGACTGGGGGGGGTGGGGGCTGGGGAATTCCCATGTTTGAAATTGTACTATATAGCGGCCCAGCTCAGAAGACCCGGAGAAACAGTGGGTTTTCCTGGAAAACCGCTATATGCATCCAGCGATACTAGGGGAGTGGCTCTGGGTCCCCAGGAGACAACTTCAGAGGAGAATTAGAGAACACCCATTCATAGGAGTTTACTGGGAAGTTTTACAGAAGGGCTCTAGGACACAGGGAATCACCTCCTGGTCCTCCCGATGAGTCACATCTGGGCCCCGCCTGTTCGGGATGAGATACTTGAGCTAGGAATGTATTTGGCATGGTTGGAGTTGGATGAACACCTCTGGCAGTTAGTTTAGGCGAGCCTTTAAAACATCAATTACATGCCAGTATCAACTCCATGGCATGAGGCTACTGCACCGGTGGCAATACGATCCCATGAAATTGTCCAAAATGTTCCCGGCAGTGAATCCCCAATGTTGGCATGTTTGTTGGGCTAGGGCAGATTACTGGCACATGTGGTGGAGTTGCCCGAGGGTTCACGTGTATTGGACAGAGGTTCTGGGATGGATAAGGAGCGTGGGGGGATGGGGTAGGAGACTGGGAGTGTGAACCTATGTTAATACTTTTTGGTCTGCTTAAATGCGAGGAACAATGGTGTACCCTCCCCTCTTTGCTCCACTTTCTTCAATTAGCGGCAAGAGCATGTCGCGCTAGAGGGTAAAAGAATGGTCGGACACAGCAAGCGAAATTTACCTCTTGGAAAAGATCACATCAGCAATTCATGGCAGTAGTGCAAACCTCGAAGGGGAATGGTTGCAATTTTCCCGAAGTTTTGGAGGGGGCTGAGGTGAACTGTATGGCCAGTATGGGCTGGCGCGGCCCCCGGTAGAGACGGTAGTAGTTTAGCGAGCACAACGAAGGATTTGGAAGACTGGTGATTGACCACTACTTGTAGGATTTGTTTAGTGTGTTTCTACCCCAAACATGTATGTTTTATTGGTGATGTTCCCCGGACAAGTGGGGGTTGGGGGGGATGAAGGGCATGGTGGGGCGATTTAACAAGAATAACCTGGAGTTCCTGAGTTTGAACCTCCAAAAAGAGGGCTCTGCCCTACAGTTGTTTTGTATATCTTCAATTTTTTTCTTGAAAACAATAAAATTCAATTTACAACCAAAAATGTTGTAAAAGTCGCATAAGTATTTAGGAAGTTGATTCATAGGCTTAGTTTCACATCATTTATATTTTGGACCAGCCATCTGCGTTTCAATCCAAACACCCATAATTAGGATTTAACAGCTATCTGATTCGAAATCAGCAGTTCAGCTGTCACATCTATTGCATCTAGCATTTCTAAAAAGCGTGTTCCCTTGAACCGAGACTTGTATCCCTTTATATAAATGAACGCCTCTCTCTATATATATATAAAACATAGAATTCTCCTCCTCCTGTTTCCTGCAGTGTGACGGTGAACACAGAATTTAATAGCCATTTACAGCCCATTTGCACAGGGATGTGAGGCGTATCCCCAATGCCAAGATGGCATACAGTACCCAATCAGCATGCCCAGTGGGTCATGCGAGGCTGGGGAAGCAAAGCATCCCTTGCTTTTCATGGCCCATTACGCATGGCCTCACTAAAGCTACTCCCACAGAGAAGCCAGAAATCCCCAACAACTGCTAGCATAGGTGCAGTCTTAGCTGCTTGCTTCAGCAGAGGCACCACTTTGGTTTCTATGAGCCTGCCCGCTGACTTCTCCTTAAAAGGTAACTTATCCTATTTTCTATTGTGGACACGAGACCCAAGGTGTAGCAATGCTAAAGAAGCAATGACCTAGCCAGTAGGCCTCTCATTTTCAAACTATGGTATCGTACAGATGTATGTTTTGGTGGAAAGTGTATGCATAGGTGGATGTTTTGGGATTGGGCACTGGTGTTTGTTTTTGGATGTATTATTTGCAGGATTAAGTGAATGTATTTATAGTTTAAGTATTGTACAAAGGGGTCTTTTACCATATTCCCATGGCATGTCCACATACTAGGCTCATATGCCAGCAATTGGTTCTTATTCCAAGTCCAAATGACAACATCTATTAACTATTCCTTTAAAGTCAACACAAGTTTACTTTTTCTTATGCCTGATTTAGTCAACCCCACCAGCAGTAGGAGGGGAAGAATCGCCATAAACGACAAGATTACCATGACAATGACATTACCCTCTACCAGCCTCCTGATTATGAATCCCACCTGTATCTTAAATCCTGGTTACCACAAAGGATGTATACTTGCCCATGCCTTAGGCTTGTGCTTCTGTGCAAAGTGCTTAAGGACAGAAAGCCTGGTGTTAGCCCGGCAGTAGTCAGACTTGTCAGCCTTCCACAGTGTCATGGTGAGCCTGGGCATTTTGAAGTGATGCCCAGGAAAACGCAGATAGCAAACCCCTACTCCTCTAGGCCCTCAACATCTGGGAGGTGGATATGTCCGAAATCTGAATTTGTCATGTTTGCAAAATGTTCCCTAAAAATAAGGTCTAGCAAATCAACCGCTGTTTTATTTTTTTATTCCCATTTATGTCATAGTTACCACAAGGATTTCTTTTAAACTTCCACCAAACCCCAGGCTTGCGCTTCTGGGCAAAGTGCTTAAGGACAAAAAGACTCATTGACTCAGCAGTGATTAGGCATGTGAAACTTCCAGAGCACCATAGTGTGCTGAGGCATGTTGAAGCCATGCCCAAGAAATAACGAGGGCAAAGCCTATCTTTTTTTTTTTTTGAAAAACTAGTTTCTTTTGTACAAAACACACACAAAAAAAAACTTTTGTTTCAAAGAACATAAAGAAGACTCCAAATCTTCGTGGTTCCATCAATCTAAGCTTCAATCCGCTCCAAAAGATCGAGGTATTCCAATCCACACAACCTACCGCAGCCTTAAGCTCATGAACCCCAAACATGCGTACATTAAGTAATTAGAGGCACACTAAACAGGTACATTAGTCCTTCTCAGCATAATAATAGCGACAGCCATTAAAAAGGAAATTTCAATAGCGCATTCAAATAGTTCACAATAGCGCAGACGTGTTTGACGTTGTTGCCAGAGGAAATCAAACGCCACCACGACTCCATGTCATCGTTTAAAGGTGCGAACTGACCAAGATGTAAAAGATGCAAGTCATTCGTTGCTTGGCAGTCCAAGATTAGATGTTTCAAGGATTCAACACAGACAAAGCAGAATCGACAGTAATTATCAGCTATAGGTTGATCTTTACGGCGCCATAAAATTTCCTTAGAATTTAGAATATTAAGACGAAATCTCAGAAATTTCTCGCGGTAGTAGCTGGTATAGCATTGGGTCAGGTAAGAAGCCTGGACATTTAATTTTTTTTGCAAGTGGCCTACCAAGCTTGTTCAGGCCATTTGATTTCGCTTTTCTAAATTGACTATCCAAGCCCACGCCTCAAATTTCCTTTTTGCATGTTTGGGCCGAGAAATTAGATCAAAATTACATATATCTGCCGCATTAACCCAGGCTTGTACTTTTATCTGCCATTGAGCCAACAGGCTAGGGTTAGATGCGACTTGCATATGGTTGAATATATAATAAGGTGAGGCTTCGCACGAGCAGGACATCTTACGCATAAGAGAAATGGACTTCCAGATAACATGGCTGTAAAGGGAGTTCAATGATAATTCGTAGCGAATTACAGTCATTGAAAGACAGCGTGGAAGGTTGAGTGCCCGTTTCCAAAAGCGGCCTTCAAGTTGGTCCCATGTTGACTCCTTTATATTCCAACTTGCTTCGGCGCCAAACGTTAGAATGGGCACTACCTTTTGTAGATAAAATATTAACATCGGTTTAAGTGAGAATTTCCCGAAGTTTCTGTTCAGTTTTGCTGCTTATCTACGGTCCTCTAAACACTGAATGGCCAGGTTCTTCTTCTTCTTAATTACTGAAAAATGGCCAGGTTCTTAGATGGGAAAGATGGAGGGAAATATGGGCAAGTTTAAATGTGGGTGGGATTTCTGCCATTTCTTCCCTGGGAGCAGAAGTCCCTATCTGGTTCCAGAGTTCTGCTATGACCTTTATGGTAATGGTGACCGTGATGTGTGAGGCAGAAATCTTCATAAATTGGGTGGTTATGGGAGTTAATATACATAATCGAGCCTTTGACTAGCCACCTCAATCTGGGTGAAGTTACTTTGCTATTTAATAGGGGGCATCATGCAAATGTTTGGCCAAAACAGGTATGTTAGTGTCTAGTTAACAGATTAGATTTCCAGGCCTAAATTATATTCCTGTTTTATAATGTATGATTTGCTTTTTTATTTGTTTCAGAGGTGCTGGTTTATGTCTGCTTCAAGGCACTTGAACATTCGACATTTAAAGTAAAATGTAATTAAACCTCAACATAATATAACTTGACCTAACCAGCTAGTATGAAAGGAAAGAGACATCATACACCCCCCACAACCCACAAAAAGAGTAAATAAATCCATACAATGCAAGTAAAAAAAAACAGGACCATTCTGGTTAGCTTTTCCTGGGTGTTGGTGATAGCTGTATTATTTAGTAACATCTGTTCCCCTGCATTTAAGTTTGTTTGTAGTACTGCACCAATCCTTTGAGCAGAAGAAATAGTAAGAACCCTCAAATCCCAGCTGCATTTAGTGGCTATATAACTAAAGGTGGTTTTGTACTGTTCATTGTCTCAAAAAAAGACATGGGTCATTACGGAAATAATTCGAGGCCCGTCCCATTTCGATCAACCAGGGACCAGTCACAGTAATTTGGTTTACTCCTCTAGTGAGGTTCTGAACGGGCATTTCCTCCGTGAGTATCTCGGAGCTAATTAATCCTTAATGAACCTGCATCTGTCTTATTTCCCCAACCTTATCTCCAGAGGCCTTCCCTGCTTCTAAAAACATCCTCCACAGCTCTAAGGTGTTCTGTCTTTTTTCCAATGTCTTTCCCTTGTACCTTGTTGGTAAAAAGGTATACATATTTTCCAACTCCCCTTTATCATACGCCTCCCACGCCTCCCACCTTTGGGCCAAGATCTGAACATCCTACCCTTAGTCTCTTGTACCCACTGTATGTGGTACTTCAGAATCTCTTCCCTTTACCTTGAAAGCATTTGGCATATATGATCCAGTGGAGTCTCCATACTCCAAAACAACCTATATCTAACAATACCCAAAAAAACAATACTTTGGAAAAAAAAATCCTGCTACCTTCCAAAAATTACTAAAATTCCAGAACAAAAGTCAGTGCCCCCAAGTTCTTTTCAACTTCTCAATATCTCCCCTCGTACTCACTCGCACCACAATCACATTACTCAAAACTAATCCACATTAACACTTCTACACATAAGGCAGCATATCACTAAAACAAATTACTGCAGTTCCTCATTAAAATATTGCCTTCACTTGAGCATAAAGCAGTTCAATTTTTTCCACTACAGCACTGCTCTCTCTCCCTTCTTTATCACTAGGAAAGCACTTTTTACTGCAACACTGTCTTTTCACAACTAAGGAATATCTCTTCTCACTACGCACAACCAAAAATAATAAACAAAGTAAAAAATGATTAAAAAAAGGACTTATAACCTATAACAATTCACCATATCCTTACACTCTTAAATCAAATCTTCCACTTTCATCCGGTTTCAATTAACCGCCTGACTCCAAGCAAAACTCAACAACCTGTTGCACTCCATACACCTCTTGTACTCTCCCAGAAATTAGAAAATCACGTTTTCCCTATGACTCCCCCCCCCCCCCCTTGGTTTTGCACTTACATAATATAGATGTCCTTAGAAGCTCTGCAAAGCGGTGGCTTGTCAAAATATCCTGTACAGATGGACCGCGGCACCTTAGCTGAGTGAACAGGCATGTCTGTGGTCAATACGGCACCCATAGGCCATTCTTTGATGTGCATGGAAACTGATCACTGACAGGTAGGAGCCGCAGCCGAATGTGTGGCCAGAAAAAAACGACTACAACCCCAGCCACAATAGTCATTGGTAAAGGATCTTGGGAGTTGTAGTTTAAAACATCTGGCGAGCTATAGGTTTCAGACCAGTGGTCATATCATTGGTTTTAATCACAGGGCCCAGAAGCACTATGGTGGGCTAAGTGTCGACTGCTGGCTGTTGCCCCACACCTTTCCCTACTCTACATCCTGAACATTGAAAGAGGTTTATGCCTTCTGGCAGGAAAGCTTTTTATAACTCAGTAACCTGGCTTTTGGTATGGCTAATGCTACATACATGCTGAACTGACTATTTTGTGAGATTTAGTAAGAACTAAATGTATTGCATGCTACTGGAAATGCAGAAACCTTTCCAAGTTGGACAAGCCAGCTTTCAGAAGGGGATTAGTTTGGCCAGATGCTTAAGTACAGTTTCAGTCATGTATCCCCATTATTTAATGCGCAGCTCTCGGTTTGGCACTATGGTCCAAGCATTATCCACATGCTCTTAGATGGGGTACATCTGTTTTGTTTTAAAGCCAATTAGTCAATGGAGAAATGTGAAACCTTGCAAGCTATACAGCAACACACTTGTGCCCTTTGACCCTCATCGGCTTTCTTTTCCAAGGTTTGTTGATTTTGCCCGTAGACATGCAATTCACTCTGGACCAATATCAGCAGTGAATATTTTTAAACTTCCTGAGGGAAGGAATCTATTCCTGGAAGGGTCAACTCCAGTATGTCGTCCACTAAAGCTGCTCCAAAACAGTTTCCATTTACCCACCTTTTCACATTATTCACAACTTCAAACTGGATTGATCATTTATACAGGAATAAAAGTGAATCGCCACAGACCGATATGATTTTGCAAATCATTTTCCTTCGCTGTTGCCTTCCACTTTCAAATAGGCATCCTGAGTCGCCTTTGTCTGGCTTGAAAGCTTGTACATTTACATGATAGCGATTTCCTAATTTAAAAGGACATCTCAGGAAGTCTTGTATGCTTCTATTCCTCCAGTAATGCAGTTTTTCACACATTAAGTTTCTTTGAGGATTAGCATTAAACAACCAAAACCAAGAAATATATATCCAACCATTGTGTAAGTAAAGAACAGAACAAAAAAATGAAACTGAACTCGTACTGTACTGCAAAGTTACATGGGGAATACTGTTGACAATGTTTCAGTTCCCAGCCTTACTTTTAACTCCCTTCAGCCCCTATGTTCCACCCCTTGGTACCTTTAAATTCAACATATAGATTGTGTTGGTTTATACAATTAAATGGGCCTTTAATGACATGCACACCCTCACTATAATCTTAACAATGTTGCTACCGCACCATTCCCCTCCCCAGGCCTAGTCAGAAAAACCCAAGTCACAGAGTTGCATTGAATATCGCAATCTCATGCAGTCTATCAAGGTATAGTCTAGAAATGGCCCCTATATTGCATGGAATTTAGAGTCGAGCTGTTTTACAACTTTAGAGATCTTTTTGATCACCAGAATTTGAAATATTGTTGTCAACCACATGTCTATGGTCCCTATTGCCCCACCATTTCATTATGCACCTTACTGCTAGCAAAAGTGTGCACATTTATTTTGACAGATTATATCCTTGCAATTAGTCACCCATGCCCAATAAAAGCAGCGAAAGGACATCGGGATGGCGGACTCAAACAATTTTGGCTGTCATTGATCTGACTTCCAGCCAACAATTCTGTGATTGTGAGCATATCCGGACAAAATGACTATAACAAACTTTATTCACACACTCCATCACGCAGGCGGCAGTTCCACCTTTATGTATGGCATGTAATATAGTTTGGGTATAGTCTGACTGGTATAGGACTTTGCATTGGATCTGAGCAACTGTACACTCGCAAGTTTTAGTGCTCCCTATGCCTCCCTCCATTTTTTCTGCAGTAATTGGCATGCTCGTATCGTCCTCCTCCTCATCATCCTCCTCCTACTTCTGGACTAATTGTTCATTAAAAGTTTGTGACTCTTGGACATTAGAGTTCTGCGTGAGCCATAATTGATGATGATTTCTTTAAATCCTTTTAAGCATTATTGTGCTGTGGAGCACCTAGTGCCGAATTTGAAAGTTTTGATATTTGTCCCTTTCCTGCACTTCGAAATCTGCTTTATATTCCTCAAATGCCTTTATCTGCATGCCACTGAGCATGTCTCCCAAACACCTACCTCTCCTCCAGGATCTGAATTACTGTCTGCCCAGTTTCGGTGTAAAGTCAGGGTTGGCAAAGAGTGGTGTAACTTTGTAGGGAAAAGGGCGCAAGACTGCATTGAACTACTGCCCTAACCCATACCTTGAGTGTACCATTAGTGATGCGATTAATGGTGAGTGACTGCAGTTCTATCCAAGGTTGTGCCCAGATCCTTGTCTGCAATAGATTTGCTCCTAATGCAGCCAGGGTGCTCCGACTTCATATTAATCCATTCTACAATGGTCTTGAGTTGGGCTGCAATATAATATTTGATGTCCGGACAGCCAGCTACCCCATTTTCTTTAGGGAATACCAGCAGGGGTTTAATCAACCTAGGTTTTACCCTTTCCAATCCAGCATACTTATAGTACCTTGTATATGCTTCCAGTCGCTGGGGATATGTACTGGGAGGACCTGGAATGGGTAAAGGAGATGTGGGAGTATGTTCATTTTAATGAGGTGGGAAGAATCCATGGAATGTGTCCCCTCTCTGTAATTGGTAGGAGACATCGTCTTTGGGACTAGGGAGGTGAGCCCGCTCAGCTTAACACCTCCTAGGGGACAGGGCAAGTGGTATTCCACTTGCGCTGACCCTTCCTCTCTCTGATTACACCCTCTTAGGGGACAGGCAATCCCTAAACATGGATATAATGCATCCTCTTCTCCCAAGAGCCTAATATATATGTTGGTTATATGGGAGATAAACTGTGTAATAACTTGCAAATATCAACACAAATGGCTGATGTGGCTTCTGACCCTTTTCAGGCACCACCCATGTCTCAGAAGAGACAGTGGGAGAAAGGCTCACGCCCCTGGCCACATGCAGTGTAAAGGCCCAATCAGCGTTGCTACTCTGGAAGAGAGTAGCCTGTGGTGCTGCAGAGGGGGGAGAGACCTCCTCCTGAGAGTTGTGGGAAGAAGGAATCCCAAGCCCAGTTTAGCAGATTGACGTGCAGCCCATCCCGCAGAACGCTCAGCAGCCCTGCATAGAAGCAGACTGGAGAAGCTTGGCCCACATGAGTCTCCATCAGAGGAGAACGCCAGAGCAACAAACAAGCAGCACAACTCTGAACCAGCGTTGAAGCCCCGCAGAAAGAGAGTGGTAAGGAAGCGCCAGCTCCAGCAGACGTGGAGTATCAGGAAGCAGCCAAAAGGAAGAAGCAGTGTCTGCCTACTGGAACGCCTACCCACTTCAGGGAATTGGGAGAAGGGTGGACCGTCCCATCGTGACCCCAAGGTGGTGTGTGAGGCAGACCCAGCCCCATGGCATGGTGTGAGGGAGACTCGGCCCCATGGCGGTGTGAGGGGGAGAGAGTGTGACCGAAGCACCAAGGAGGTGTACACTCCAGGTGATGGATAACTGTAGAAAGTACCACGAGATTGCTTGGTGGGGAGCCCAAGGAGAGTACCTGGCCTGAAGTCAGAAACCACAAGGTCCCCAAAGCTGGAAGTAAACTGGATATGGAGACAAAAGGAAGGTGTGGGGGAAGATGCTTATTGGCATACTGACTTGAACTGTACCATGGCCAAGGAGACCCTTTTTCTGATGGAGATATCAGCATGGTGTCAGAAACCAGCCACCATTCTTTCATTTGGGGCAAAGGCCCTTATGTTTGAGGCCTTTTTTTTAAATGTGTTTATTTTAAGCAGACAGGTTATAACAATACAAAGCTTGATCAATTGTGACATGTGGCATGAAAACAATACAATTATTCGCCCTTCCCTTCCTTCCCCCGGGTCTTAAGGTCACTCTTCCCGTCCCCGATGGGGATCATCATCTTGTAGAGTTCTCCTGGCTAGTTGGGGCTTGTATGTCAGGGCCGGAAAGTTCTGGTCAAAGTCTAAGACCGGGCCCCAAATGTTGTTAAACTGGTGTAGATGGCCTGCCCCGGCAGCCGTCACCCTCTCAACGATCAGGATGTCCCAGACTTTTACCCACCAAAAAGGCATAAGAGGGCCTTCTGCCGTTTTCCAAGTGCGGGCTATCACATTTCTGCCCGCCATTGGGATATTAGTTTGGCTTTGGGTCCGGACCTTGGGTAGGTTTCGGGGATCGGAGCTCCAAGAAGAATGGGTTTGGGTTCTAGGGGCAGCCGCACCTGAGTAATGTCTGCAATCGTAGCTAGGCATTGTTTCCAAAAGGCTTGGACCCTCGGGCAGGACCACCACATATGAAAGAAGGACCCTATTTGGCCGCATTGTCTCCAGCAGTTCGGGTCAAGTGTGGGATTCATATGGTGAAGTATAGGGGAGGGTAATACCAGCAGAGGAGGATCTTGTAGGCGCATTCTCTGTTTGTGATGCGGGATGAGGAGGTGTGGGCCAGAGACCAAATGTCAACCCATAGCTGGTCCTCGATTGGCTGGCCCAGGTCCGCTTCCCATTGGGCCATATACCGGGTCTTGGAGATTAAAAAGTCATTTTGGAGGCGTATAGAGTAAAAATTCTCCCTCGGACTGGGAACTCATTGAGGGTCAGTTCAATAGCTGTGGGGGGGGCGGGTAACTGCCTGGCGGGTCTGTAGGTGAGAGCACCAGTGGCGCAACTGGATTTATGTGAATCTGTCCTGTTCCCGGAGTTGAAAGAGTTCTTTACATCGCTCAAAGGTACAGGGTTGTCTCCCTTCGAAGAGTTGTCCCAGGGTCTCCAGGCCTCCCGCGATCCAGGATCCAAAGTTCCGGGTGGACAGAAATAGTATGTTTGGTGGTCGCCAGGAGTTCCTGCCACCGTCAGCGCTCCGAAGGAGGGACGTGTGGGAGAAAGCGTAGCGGGAGAGGTAGCTGCGCCTGTTCGAGATCCACCCATCTGGGGCGGTTGGTGAGTATCTGCCATGATTGAATGTAGGCCAGCTGGGCCGCCATCTGGTATTTCTGTAGATCTGGGACTCCGAGGCCACTGAGCTTTGCGTTGCCTAGCATCATGGTCCTAGGGATTCTGGCTTTCTTCCCCCTCCAAATAAACTGCAACATTTTCCTCTGTAGGTTTTGAAGGGCTGGCGCTGGGATTGGTACCAGGAGCGAAGAACAAGCGTACAGGAATCTTGGTAGCAAGTTCATTGTACAGGCCCCAACGCTTTAAGTCCGCCTCGAGGTCTGTGAATAGTGGAGGAAAGTTTGCTCGATAGACCTCTTTAGGGTTAGCTGGGATCTGGACTCCTAGTTAGCGGATTGCCCTGGTCGTCCATTGTATTGGGCATAGCGGGGTTAGGGTTTCCCGGTCCTCCAGGGACAGACCCACTCCCATGGCAGCTGATTTCCGGAAGTTAATGGCAAAACCGGTGACCTTTCCATAGCGCTCTATCTCAGCCAGGGCCTGGGGGAGGGAAGTACAGGATTCCGTGATGGTCAGCAGGATGTCGTTCGCATAGAGGGCCAGTTTATGGTGCGCTGCGCCCGACTGGAAGCCTTTGATCGCAGGGTTCAGCCTGATCCGCTGGGCGAACGGTTCCATAATTAGTGCGAAGAGGAGTGGTGACAGTGGACATCCTTGCCTGGTTCCGCAGGTTAAGCTGATAGGGGAGGAGAGGGTGCCATTAACTCTAAGAAGGGTTTTGGGCGTTTTATAGTTAGCCAGAGTCATGGTGCAAAATTCCAGGCCAAATCCAAAGGCCTCGAGAGTGAGCATCATAAAGGTCCAATCCATCTTGTCGAATGCCTTAATTGCATCTAGGGCCAGAAGCACCAACTCCCGGGAGGCAAGTTCCACCAGGTCCAAGGCTCTACGAATGTTGTCAGCTGTTGAGCGTTGTTTGAGGAAACCACTCTGGTTGGCGCCGATTATTTCTGGCAAAATCTGGGACAGGCGTGTTGCTAAAATTTTACAGTATATGGTGGCATCTATATTGAGTAGGGCAATGGGTCTATATGATGCAGGGTTCTTCGGGTCGCCTCTGGGTTTGGGCAGCAAGACTGTGATTGACTCTTGCATAGACGGGGTTATAATGCCCGTGGTTCTGAATGAATTAAACAGCTGTACCAGAGGTGCTAAGATTTGAGGTTTGAAAATCTTGTAGAACCTGGTCCTATAGCCATCCAGGCAAGGGGCCCGCGATTTAAGGGCTTTTATCGCCTCATCCACTTCCTCGTCGGTAATCGGCGCCTCCAAAGAGTCACGACCTGCGTTTTCCAGTCGGGGGAGCACCACCCTCCGCAGGTATTCCCTCTGTTCCTTTGTCTCGTATCGGGGCGGTCACAACCCGAGTCAGGTGGGCCGTTGCGAGCCGTAGCTTGTCGTGGTCAGTGTATTGGGTTTCGCCATGCTGGCCCGCAGGCCCACGATCGTGTTATTTCTTTTTGCTTTGGCAAGTTTGGCCACCAGTAGTTTGTTCGCTTTATTGTTTTTAGCATAGTAAAACTGTTTAGCTTTTGCCATTTGGTGGGCAGTATGCTCGGCGTAATGAGCCTCGATTTTCTTTTGCGCTATCCGGATAGCTCGTTGTGTTGGGTCAAGCCCTTCTCCTTATGGATCCTTTCTGCTTCCTCAAGATCCTCCTCAAGGGTCTGCCAAATTTGTCGCTTGTGCCTGTGTTAAGCCACCCCTTGGGCAATCAGTTCCCCCCGCACCACTGCCTTCATTGCGTCCCAGTTGTTGGCGAAGGAGGTGTCCCCGCTAGAGTTTTCCTTAAAGAAGTTGTTAATCGTAGTTGTAATCGCATCTCTGAGTGGCATCTCATTAAGGATTGGGTCATATAGCATCCATCTGCACTGTTGGAGATCAGGTGGTCCCTGCACTCGAATTTCCAGGGTCACCGGGGCGTGGTCGGACAGGATCCTGGAGCATATAGTCACATCGTTGGTGAAGGTGAAGATTTGCGGAGATACTAGAAGATTGATCCTGGAAAACATCCTGTGAACATAAGAATAGAAAGCAGTCTTTTTCAGATGGATGGAGTACCCTCCATGAGTCCACTACCCCTAAGGCTCTAAATAATTGCAGGAGAGCTAGGGCTGTAGCGAGGACCCCGGCAGAGGGCGGATGCAACTTGTCTTTCACGGGTTCCGGGACCACATTGAAGTCACCGCCAATCACTATCTGGCCCTCCAAGAAGGGAGAGAGAGTTGTACTCAGACTCAAAGAAAGGCGCCTGGCCTGAGTTCGGCGCGTATACTGAGACTATGGAGTATAATTGTCCCAACAGCAGACACTTGACCGCTATGTACCGCCGCTCCGGGCAGCTTATGGAGTCCAGTATCTGAGGGTTCAGCCCCTTCCTGAATAGGATTGTCGTGCCACCCCTCTTGGAGTCCCCAGACGCGAAGAATTACCTCGGGAAGTTTCGGGAGCGTAGGCTTCCGAGGTCTGGCGGCAGTAGGTGAGTTTCCTGTAGCATAGCTACTGCAGCAGTGTCATTCTGGAGTTTTTGTAGGATTGACTTGCGTTTAGCTGGTGTATTCAGTCCCTTGACATTCAGGGAGACAAACTTTAGAGTCTGTTCCGGGGCAAGATCTGGGGTCGCCAACAAGTTCTGAGGAAGGGGGAGAGCTGCAGAAGGGTCAGCCATCATGTCGTGGGATATGTGACCATTTATTAACCTGCCTTTGGGGTTTTTGCTCGGACCGCCAACCGGAGGTCCAAGGTTTAACTGGGGACGGTGGACCCTTTACGGGTTCAAAACCTCCCCTGGCCAACGGGGCCATAGAACAGTGTGTAGCCAACATGGCTAGGAGTACAAACAGTCTTGGTGGAACGCTCCAAGGACTCATAGGTGGACTGTGCCTCAGAGCTGGGCATGGACCGTGGGGTGAGGCCCGCTGCATCAGAGATGGGGTTCGTCTGTGTTCCTGCAGGTGATGGTCAGCTCCAGGGCGCCGGTCCCGTGAGTCGGGTCATAGAGTACAAGGGACTCCATTATGGGACCGCGCCGGGTCATTTCCTTTTCCTGAATCTCGGGACCCTTGATCACGCGTTTTGTTTGGACTTAGGAGAGGCCATAGGGTCCGAGTCAGCTGCCGCCTCAGTGGCTGGTGGAGGTGAGGGGCTGGAGGGGTCCGGATGCAAAATGTTTTCAGTGTCATCTAGGTGGCTGATTTTCCTTAGGGTGCCCTTGTAGGAAAATTGCAAAGCTGTGGGAAAAAGCCATCTGTAGCAAATTTTTTGGGCTTGAAGGAGAGTGGTTAGCGGGCGGACGGCTCGCCTCTTCTGAAGAGTAAGAGGAGATAGATCTTGGTAAATCTGGAGGGCGGCCCCTTGGGAAATGCACCCTGGTGATGACATCGGGCGGGGCGTCCGACTCCACTCCGCAGCGGGGGCTTAACCTGTGGGTGCGGTCTAGAAGAAGTTGTGATTCCTCCAGGTCAGGGAGGAGAGACTGCAAGAAGAGGCCAACGTATTCGACCAGCCCGTGATCAATACAGGAACCCCCCGAATACCGAGGTTGTTGCGCCAGGCCCTATTTTCCAGGTCCTCCTGCTTGTATTCCAAGATTTCGCACTTATCTTGCAAGAGTCTAATAGAGCGTTGGATCTTGGTTAGGGCGGAGGTATGGTCTTCGGTGCGATCCTCAATCTCTCCCAGTCTCTGTTCCACCTCCAAGACCCTTTTGTCGGTGCTCTCTAGCTTGGTAGTAAGCTCTGTCGTACATGACCGGAATTCTGTTTTAATGTCACCCATAAATTTGCGGATATCCTTTGGTCACCAAAGGTTCCTTGTTGTCCAGGGATTCTCGTGAAGCTTTGTCGGATGACATTAGCATTGTTGCTATGTCCGAGGTCTTGGTGGATTTCGGTTGCTTGGACATTGCGTCGCCTGACAGCAGCAGGGTCAACAGCCGCAGGGAGCACTGTAGCAGTGGTGGCGAGATGCTTTGGGAGTCGCCCGGGGCCCCTCAGAGAGTTGGAGTGAGGATTCCGGTGTCTTGGCTGGATTCTTGTTAGTGTAGGTGTTTCCGTAGATTGCGGCCTCTTGATGCAGGGTGAGGAAGAGAGGGAGTCTTTGGTTCCTCCAGTGAGGAGTGGGATTGTGATGTCGTCCCCGGCTCCTTGATACAGAGTCGAGAAAGGGGGTAAAGACGTGGGCCGGGGGCGTCCCAGGATGTGAGTGGAGGGAGGAGAGGGAGCGGAGCAGACACAGGAGCGCACCAGTTCAGTGGAGCCTCTTTGAGGTGAAAGGTGAGGACCCAATTTGTCTCAGGCGATGGTAGGTCTCTTGGTGGCAGTGAGGGTTTATTTCAATGTAAATACCTTGTGGTGGCTTCGATGACAGGCCCGAGGAGGTGGAGGCAGAATACTCAGTAAAGAGGGCAGAATGTTGACGCTCCTCACAGCCAGCTTGTTACTCGTGGCTGTCTGAGGCCGGATCCGGGATGCCGATGGGGGTGGGAGGGCCTCCCCCAGAGCACAGTGTTGCGGACTAGGTCCATTCTGGTGCCTCAGGGGCGCTACCACACGAGTGGCCCCTGAGTTGGGTAGGCCCACCCCCGTAGACGTGCTGTGTTGTGCAGGTCAAGGCCCAGGTCCAGTTCGATTCCCCCTCCACACAAGCGGGGGGAGTGGAGATCAGGCGCGAGGAGCTGGGCTAATGCCGGGCCGCTGCTCCGCAGGGAACGTAGGATGTTGCAGCTCCCTTGCAGCTGGTAAAAGCAGGGGATCCTGATTCTCCTATCCCCAACAGGGGTTCTCAGGCAAGAGAAGTCCAAGGTCGGGTTCCCACCATGTGTGTCCAGGGAGGAGGGAGAGTGAATTCGCCCCGAGGTGCACCCCCGCAACCGCTGCAGCCCCAGCCCCCTCCTCTGGAGCGGGGTCGGAGAAACAGCAGCGGCGGTCTGAGGCGTGCCGGGAGTGCAATAGAGAAGGCCGGGAAGCCTGCTTCCCCCGGGGGACACCAGAAGGGATGATCCGGCGCTGTGTGCTGGAGGGGCCAGGGGCGCTTACCCAGTCTCCCGCCGCACGTGTGTTCCGTCCTCCAGAGTGCCACCGGGAACACCAGCAGGACCCCAGCCTGAGGCGCGGGCACAAGAGGCAGCCGAGGGAGGCAGCAGAGCGACTCCCAAGACCTTCGCTCCGTACAGTCAATGGGGCAGATCCCTCAGAGCTGGCGGAGTTCAGGCGCACTCAGGAGGTATGTTGCTGGTGGGGCGCCACCGAGCGGCTCCACAAAGCCGCAGACTTATCTTCGCTTGTCGCTGCCGCAGCAGATCTCGGGCATCGCTGTCCCGTCCGCCATTTTGGGTTACGCGGCAGAGGGGCCGCGGGGTAAAGGCAGCTCAAACTTCTCCATTACGAGGTCCTCGGCCCCCATCAGAATGCCGGCAGAACCCCCGGACCCTCATACGCCGCCACAACTTATCAGGCCATCAAACACTTTGCAGGAGCGATGATAAAGTGCAAATGCAGCAGGCGTCCCACGGAGGCCATCAGGGGAGCGACTGCATTGTCAGCGCTCCAGGCCACGCCCCGTTTGAGGCCTTTTTTATATAGTAGTATGGATAGCCATCTCGCTAGAATAGCTTTCTGGATTGCCGACTTTGCTTATTTTATAGGTCATCCTGACGAGCATTTTTTAGGACTTCTTTCTTTTCTTTTAGACCAGTGCGAGAAACAAAGTGTTAGATTAGGTATTGGTTTTCCAATAAAGAAACATTTAACCCAAAAGGCCGCTTTGTCAGTCTCCTGATTTGGATTGACCACTCAGGGCTAGTTGGCCCACCCAGGTAAGCGTCAATCCCTTCCATTAAATTATCACCTCGCATGTCAAATATTAGTGTTGGGTAGTTCCCTTTGTACAATGACTAATATTTAGTGGTCGGATGTATACTAAGGTACTTAATATTGATGTCCATTTATAGGGCTATTTGTCTTGTATCATTTGCAATGTTCTTGGCAGCATGGAAATATTTTGTATCTCAGATTTATCTTAATTGATTTTAAATCCTGAGGCCCTGGAGTACCTGTCTATTGCTTTAGTGATTGTCGCCAATGATTTTGTTAAATTTGTCAACGTAAGTATCACATAGTCTCCAAATAAGCAGTGGGTATCTTTAGCCCAAGGAACCCCAGTTATGGATTCAGTGGCCATTATCCTAGCTGCAAAGGGTTCCATAGACACTAGGCACCTCTGCTTGTTCTCCCTGGCCATTGGAAAAGGTTTGGTTAGGGTACCATTGACCAAAGCACTTGACCAATATGCCTGGTAGTTCTCTATGGTCATTTTCGAAAAGTTTCCCTAAATCCAAACTTCACCAGCACCACTTCAAGATATTCTCAGTCCACCCGGTCAAAAGTCTTCTTCGCATCTAATACAAGGAATGTTGTTTGACGTGTTGACTGGGTGGATTTATCTGCAATGTGGAAAAGTGTTCTATGTGTTATTACCACATTTTGAAAACCAAACAGAGACTGATTTTTTTTCCTGCACGTTTTGGTCCCAGAGCACTTTAAAGCATCAAAAAATGTATGTTTGTCCTTTTTATTTTTACGCGGGCCCACTGCATGTCACCGTAGCCATGCCCTCAAGAGTGCCGCTCTGTACTTCACCCTTCAGTCATTTCCTCTGCATGGTCGGGCTCGGACGCCCTTGCATCACATGGAATATTTTTCTTTTTGTTCCCTTGTCCTTCATTCCTGCTCCGGAGCCACGGTCATCTTTCTTCTGTCTATGCCAGAGCGTCTGGGATTCGTGTCCTGTTCATCATGATAACGTTGTTTCGCGAGGGCGGATCCCGACTCTTTGCCTCGAGTGCTTAGACCCGGAACACTGTTGGGACTCGTGCTTCTAACGCGACTCCCTCTACGCCGGGCACTCCAGTGTCGGCTTGTCATGTGGGAGGAGGTGTTTCAACGTGTTCCTCAACCACATTTACAGCAGTTCATTGAAGAAAAAAGGAAACGGATGCGAAGTTTGTTCATTTTTAGGGGACCCGAGCCAGCAAACTCCTTCCTTTGGGCTTCTGGGTCCAGGAGGAGCTCAAGCAGCTCTCTTACCAGGGATCTCCCTGAGGTGTCCTGAAAAGGATCTAACCGGCGCTCAGGGGGTTTCCTCCGAGGGCCCTGCAAAGGGGCTGCCAAAACCAGATCTTCATCCGAGGTTCCCCTTTTGGGGGCTATAGTTAGGCCCAGTACTTCTGGTGCTGTTGTCACCGGGATCAGCCCTGAGGTTTCCACATCTGGAATTAAGTGTACCGAGTCTCGGCTCGAGGTCCCTCTCAAGGTGACTAAACGTACCGGGGTTATCCCTGAGGTTCCCCTTCTTGGGGCAATATCTAAGACCTGCAAGATTGAGGGGCCCCCTTTGAGGGTCCTGGCTTCAGGGGGTGACTTTAAGCCTTCCCACACTCAGACCGGTGGTGGAACTGATCCTGCTGAGGGGGAAAAGAAGCGGGTTAAGCACCTTAAGTTTTCGAGTACCGGCTCTGCCGAGGATCCCTCACTTGGGGCTACTTGTCACGATCACCGGCCCTACCAATACTGGCCTTGCACCTACCCTAGTGTAGTAGCAGGCACATAGGCACACAGCCTGGGGTTTCCAAGGAACCACTGGGGTTCTTGGGCCGGATCGGGCCCAAGCCTGGCGTGCCTGGCGCCACGTTTCTTATTCATGAGGTGGCTATGCTCTGCCATTTCTTATTCCTTATTCCTCCAACAAGGGGGCATCGTAAACCCAGCAGCATTTAAAATGCTGCAGGGCTGCCTTTGTGTGGCTGGCTCTGCCTTTTTGGTGGGGCTAGGCATGCTTAGTCATTGGGTGTGGCTGGGTGTGGTTGGCTATTTAAGCCACACCCAGGCAAGGGTTCCCTGCTTCGCGTCATTCTGCCACTGCAGCGTGACGCTTTCCGGCCTTGCTCCTGCTCTCCAGACCTGAAAGAAGAAACAGCTGTTAGACGGGGCTCCGCTCTACGGACCCGATCTCCGATCCTCGGCAGCACTCACCTGGTTATCCTTGTGTGAATTCTTGGCAGCAACGCTTCTTGACATCTCGGCTTCTCGACTCCTCCGTTGGCGCTCCTGCTGGAAAGAGAAAAGAAACAAGATAAGTTAGTAAGAGGAATTACTGCGCAAGGTAGCAGCGTCATGAACAGCATTAACATCGCGCATATCATTAAGGCAGCAATTGAAGAAGGTGAAAGCAGCATTGTGCTTGGGGAAAAGCGGCGCTTCAGAAAGCACCAACAGAGCGCCTTCAACGCCGGTAGCTGCTAGACGATCCACAACATAGTACCACGCCCCAAAGGGGCAGTGCTCTGCATCAAGACACGCTAGAGAGTGCTGAGCATAGAAGGAACAGCGCACAGCCAAGCTGAACTTTAAAACCACCCTTTACAGACAATTATCTACACCGCAAGGTGAAAGGACACTGATGCACGCTGCAGCAGGCCTAGGCTGGATATAGGCCACCACAGTCAGTGACGTAACTGACCTACACCTATTGTGCCCCTGCTCAAGAGATAGCAGGATGGAGAGCTTCTCTTCCCAATAAATCAGGTGAGTGGCGACCACGAAAGTTGTACACTCGGGGGGGAGGGTACAGGGTGGAGGGGGGGCCCTATTCACCACTCTCATTAACACAGTATTGTGTATCCCTTTTAGGATCATGCCCAGGGGTTCGGATCCACCGGAGGGTTCTGACAAAGATGCCACACGGAAGAGGTTTCCTGGTGTCCCCGCAGAGCGAAGGTGAGCATTGTACTACTTCTCGAAGGTGGCTCATAAACACTCTAGATCTGCTAGCACCATCTCTACCTCCCTTACACCAACGTTCACTACGGCTGGTGCTGTGGGGCCTGTTTTTAGGGCAGGTAAGGCTTTTCCACGATAAGAACCTGTTGCACCCTCCAATGGATTGGCGTGCTCGGACTCCAATGCCGCTACAGTCTTGCTCCATCCTACGTCTGCGCCTTCGATTTACGTGGATCCAGGTGGTGGGGGAACATCCTGGCAACCATTCTCTTTGTGCTCCTAGGGTATCTCCCTTCCGAGCAGTCTCTACCCACTCCGGCGCCTAGACCTTCGTCTGAGGATGTGTTTTTTTGGCAAGTTTCAGACGCTTATGCATTCTGATCCCATGAAGGCGTACATTAAGGATTTATTTAAGGAAATGTATCCTAAGCCGTCTGAATCGGCCCCTGCTCTGGCAATCCCTATCAGTAGTGCCACCTCCTCCACCACTTCCTGTGGGGACTCCTCCACTGCCTCCACTTTCCCCTGTGCAAAAGACTCCAGTTGCACAGTCAACTGTGCCTTCGGAGCCTGAGGCTCCACATGCCACGGATCAGACTTCTGCTCATGCCTCCTTGGATGAGGACCAGACAGACCAGGACAGCGATGACGCGCCACGCTCTATTAGAGCCTTTCACGACCGGGTGGTGGATATGATGCCATTGCTAGACATCCCAATAACAGAGCCCCTGGCTCCACAAGAAGGGATACTTTCTGGATCCTTCACTCTGTCGACACAGTAGCGCACCAGGCCTGTTCCTTCAGAAGGACGTCCTGGCCGAAGCCCTTAAGGTCTGGGAAAAACCTCATTCCGGGCAACACCTAAACAAGAAAATTGACGCTAGCTACAAGCTACACGCGTCTGATGACATATTCTTGTCTGCATGGCCACTCCCCTCATCAACGGTGGTGGCAGTAGCTACGCTCCAGTCAAAGCCGCCTCTACATCCTCCACTGCAGCGTCTCAGATCCTTGCCAAAGAGAACAAGCTTCTTGATGCCATTGGGGTAAAAGGGGTTTTCCAATTCGGCTCTTCAGCTGCGTCATGCTAATACCGAGCTTATCCTGGCGGCTGCTAATGTCAAACTGTGGAAGGAGCTCGCTGAGTTTCAGGAATGTATTCTTCCTGATGGGCTCAAAGACGTTAAGGATGGTTATCCGATGCCAGGGTTCTGGCGCAGGATCTACTTGAGGCTGCGGCCCATCAAGTAGATGCATCCGCTCAAGGCCTTAAGTTCGGAGTACACATCTCCCGCCAAGCGGGGCTTCATGCTACAAAGTTTTCGAAGGAAGTTCAGGACAAGGTGCTTGATCTCCCCTTCGAGGGTAAAGAACTGTTCCACTGCTCCACGGATTTGGAACTCGCAAAGATCAAGGCAAGCACTCAAACTGCCAAGTCATTGTTGGTCCTTGCGAAAACCCTAGCAAAGGCAACGTATACTCGGAGGTCGCGGTCTCAAACAAGGTCCTCCTCTGGTTTCAGATGCTTTCAGGACTGCTGTGTGCACCGCGCAGAGGCTCCAGCTGGTGGCCCCCACAATAAATGGCAACGGCAAGTTGCCTGGTTTTTCTCTCGGCCAGCAGCCTCCTCTTCAGCAACGGGTGGTCTCCCTGCCAATAAAAAAATCTAAATGATATTTTCCATCGGTCGCACAAGACTCCAGTGGGTGAACGAATCTGGTCTTATCTGGAGGCATGGCAGACCATCACAGAAGACCGATGGGTTTTGTCCGACGCCCGGGTGGGCTTCTGCTTGCCCCTCAGCCCCTACCCCGCCCTCTCATCCTCCCCTCAAACAGACTGGGTCACCCTCACTCGGAGCCGAGGTACAGAAACTTCTAGACCTCAAAGCAGTGGAACCTGTTCCCTTGTGGGAGCAGAGGGGAGGGCCATTACCCCCATCTATTTACAGTGCCCAAACCCAACCAGGCTGGCCTGCGCACTATCCTTGATCTCTCCAAGTCCAATCTCTTTCTACCCCAAGAGAAATCCAAGATGATTACGCCCTGACAGATAAAGTCCTCTCTCCGGAAAGGCGATTTGCTCAGCGTAGTAGACCTTCAGGATGCATACATGCATATTCTGATTTGGAGTTTGCATCAATATCTGCGGTTCTCCTTGGCAACAGAACACTTCCAGTATTGTGTGCTTCCGTTTGGTCTCAGCTCGGCATTGTGTGTCTTTACGAAGATGTCGGTCATCACAGCATTCCTCAGACTGCAGGGGGTTCATGTATATCCATACTTGGACAATTGGCTCCTGCGCAGTCCTTGCCCAGAGGCTGCTACGACCAATCTTCAGTCGCTCCTTCAGCTACTGTTCCATCTTTGGTGGTTGGTGAACTGGCGGAAATCGTCGATGATGGTCGCTCAAGACCAGATCTTTCTGCGTTTCTGTTGGGATACCGTCAGTACCAGAGTGTTCCTGATGGAGGACAGGATTGCAGGCTTTTTTCGACCACGTGCCACCTCTTCCTGCAGACCTCCCACATGCCGGCCTGGTGGACTCCTGGGCCTCATGGCCTCTTGTGTGCTAGCTCTACCTCTTGCACACCTGAAAATGAGGCACACTCGGCTTGCTCTTCAGAGCTGCTGGTCACAGGCTACGGATCCGGATTCCGAGATGATTCCAGTCTCATCCTGCATGACGGCAGATCTTCAATGGTTGTCTTCCGTCAGCAACCTTTCAGTGGGGACCTCCTTCCAGGAGCCCTTACCACAAGCAACGGTAACTACAGACTTCTCCCTTCTGGGGTGGGGAGCGACACAGCGTCACCTCGAGGTGTATGATTTGTGGATTCCTCAGGACAGGCGGTTCCATATCAATTACCTGGAGCTCCTGGCAGTTTTTCTGGCACTCAAGGCTTTTCAACCCTCTATCACCAACAGTGTGGTTCGAATTCACACAGATTCCGTAGCAATGTCCTACATCAACAAACGGGGCGACACCAAGTCTCCCCTCCAGATGGACCTTGCTATCCAAATTTGGAATTGGGCTATCCAACATGATGGCTGGCTTCAAGCTTTGCACATTCTGGATCACATCAATATGGCTGCAGACTCCATCACCTGCCAATCTGCGGCGAGATAAGAGTGTGAGATAAACACTGATGTTCTCACTAAGATCTTTCAGCAATGGGGTACTCCAGCGCTGGACCTCTTTGTGACATCATCGAACAGGAAATGTCCTCTTTATGCTTCGAGGGACGGGTCTGAGTTTTTTCCTTGCGGGAAGCCCTCGAGATCCTGTGGGACAACATGAAAGCTTACACTTTCCCTCCTTTGCCACAGATTCATCGGTCACTCTGGAAACTCAGGAGTGCATCCAACTGCACTCTTCTCTTCATAGCTCCTTGGTGACCAGCCAGATTCTGGTTTTCGGAGCTGCAGCACCTGTCTGTGTCCTCTCCGATCAGGTTGCCGTAGATTCCTGACCTCCTTCACCAGAGCAGTCACCAGTTGTGGCACCCCCCCCCTCTCCCCCCCACAATCGTTTAGCTTGGCGGCCTGGTGCCTGAGTTCCAGTCATTAGCGCAGTTCAACCTGTCTGAGGAAAAAATGCTTATAATCCAAGCGGCACGAAAGCCATTTTTGAGAGCTAAATACAGGCGCAAGTGACTCAGTTTTTGTCATTGGTGTCTAGCCAAAGAGCTTGATCCCAGGCATGCTTCTATTGACAGTGTCTTGTCTTTTGTATCTGACCTTGCAGCCTCTGGCATCCATGCCTTATATCATGCGGGACATATTTGTCCGCCATTGCGGCTTACCCGTCTACAGTTGCTAGTTACTCATTTTCATTGGCTAATCCATTCATCAAAGGTCTTCATATTTTTCTGCCAGTTCGGGCCCCTCATCCCAAATGGGATCTGAATGTGGTCCTCACCGCTTTGTCATAAGCCTTTTGAACCTATGGCTACTACCGAACTCAAGTACCTTTCTTGGGAAGGTGGCCTTTTTGATTGCGGTAACACCTGCAAGACCAATAAGTGAGCTTCAAGTTCTCTGTGGAACATCCGTTCCTAACTTACCACAAGGATAAGGTTGTGCTTCGCACTCACCCTTCCTTCCTACCTAAAGTGGTTTCTGAATTCCATTAAAACCAATCAATATCTTTACCGGTCTTCTTCCCGAACCCGGTCTTAGATGCCAGAAGGGTTCTACACAACCTAGACTTCTGAAGAGCTCTGAAGTTTTACCTCGACAGAACAAGCAAACTCAGCTCTTCAAAACTCTGTTACGTTTGGTGACCCAAAAGGGAAACCAGCCTCGAAAGCATCCATCTCCTGTTGGATAGCTTCATGTATTTCCGAGGCCTACAAGATTCAAGGCCTTAAACCCCCAAAGGACATTCATGGAAGTCTGGTTTGTGGCAAATCGGCTGCTGTTGCCTTCCAAAAATACATCCCTTGGGAGTCCATGGCCAAGGTGGCCCCATTGGCTTTTTGCAGACATTACTGTCTTGACCTGAGCTCCAAGGCTGATGCCCAATTTGGCCAGGCAGTTCTTAAGAATTTGTTCCAATAAGGGACATTTCCATATGCCTGTAATTCCTATGGTCAGCGCTTGGGTATCTCCCACAAGTATGGAGGAAATGGAACGGGACGTAAGCGTACGACAAAGTAACTCACCGTAGTGACTGCCTTACTCCTAGTCCATAGTCACCTTTCTTCCATATGTCCGCCCGCCATCCCCTCTAATAATTATCCTATAGTATTGCTAAATGGTCTTGGACCTGGAGATAGAAAAGGACTGAAGGGCGATGCATGGGACGGAGCTCAGGAGGACGGGGCTATGGTCACGTTCGGTGGCCCAGCATAAAAATAAAAGGACAAAAAGTTCATTTTGTTATGCTTTAAAGTTCTCTGGCCCCGTCCCGAAGGACAGAATGTACCACAAGTATGGAGGAAAGGGGACTATAGACTTAGGAGTAAGGTAGTCACTACAATGAGTAACTTTGTCATTTTCACTTAATACCATAAAAAAGCATTTCCAGTTGTTATTCCTGGCTAAGGTTTATCGTCGTATGTGAGATTTTTTAAATGCGGTATGCCCGTCTGCCCCGAAGTGTCTTTCCAATATAGGGGCAATGTAGCTCATGTATCTTCTATAGAAGCTTGCAGTGAAGCTATCTGGCCCCCTTTTCCTAATCTTGAGCTGTGAAACAGCCTTTGTTTCCTTGAGGTTTATTAGCTTGTTGCGTTTCTGCCGTTTCTCTTCTGTGATGCAAGGCAGGATGACAACCTCCAGATTATGCCCCTGATCTATCAGACTCAAAGGAGCTGCTTCATACAACTATTGGTAGAAAGAGAAGCACTCTTTTTCCTTTTGCTATCCTCCCATTTTCTCCCTTTCATCCGCTACATGCTGAGTACTAGTTGGAAGGGAACAAGGTGGAGTTTTCCATGCTCTTGCAGCAACTTTGCCCCAGAGATCTTGGCAGGACTGAATGGATAGTTGGTATTTTTATGCATTCATGACAAAGGAATCAGAGTGCAGAGAGAGAGGCTTTGTCCACCTGTACTAACTTGCCATGAGGTATTTCTACTGGCAGGATTTCCCGGAGCGATCATAGGATTCAGATTGCTTTGCTGTACAACAATGGGTTTGACCGGTTTGTGTCGCTTACCAGATAACAAAGATGTCTATTCCAACCACTCATCCCTTTATCTTTTCCTTTCTTATGGGGGGAGTGGGGGGGAGAAGGGTGTTTTACCCTTAATCAAAGATTCTAACCCAGCTGTCAGCGAAGCGAGGGTTTGGAGTCCTAAACTCATGTCTGGTGTTGGACTAGGGAGTCTGGAGATCCTCTTTCTACCTTCTCCAGTCCAGAGATCACCAAATGGGTGGTGGCTGTCGACCCCTAGAGCTCCGCCAATCCCATCACCCAACCTGCTCCATGGGACGTTGTCATAGGTGGCACCTTACTGCCTCT
Organism: Ambystoma mexicanum; assembly: GCF_040938575.1. Classification (NCBI taxonomy): domain Eukaryota; kingdom Metazoa; phylum Chordata; class Amphibia; order Caudata; family Ambystomatidae; genus Ambystoma; species Ambystoma mexicanum. The sequence continues at coordinate 1,235,025,138 of NC_090927.1, read as the reverse complement.
AGGACTGTTTCCCGCATTTCCCAGGCAGCACAAGGAGTTGGATTGTGCTAGTAGCTTCTACGGGAGAAGGGCAGTGGTCCCATCTTTGAGACTTCCCTCTCAAAGGGGTTTTTGCCTGCCTTTTTTGATTTCGAATTGGGAGGAATAGTGGCATATAATTGCATGCCGGTGCAAGAGTGAGTGAATATTTTTATGCCGCAATATCCTGGAAGGTCCGTTTTGAGTAGATCACGGTAACACATCACCTTGGGCTAGAAGCCTTCTGGGGGAATCCTCATTTAATGAGGGCCACCTATGCCGTGTTACCGGGGCCATCCTGTTCTAGAGGTGTTCTGCAGGTTTATCTGGGCATCGGGCTTCTGCCTGTGTTTGACATTTACTTAATGGACGCTGTGTGCTTTGGCAAGCACTGCCTCCTGGTTAAGCTGAGGCTAAAAGGCCTCCTGTTAAATAACCAGACCTGTAAATTGAAAGGGTATGGGGGTGCAGGTTTATGTGATCTGTTGTGCCTGGAAACATAAGAATATTTACATCTTCCTGCCCATGGTACCAGGGTAGGGAGGAGGTGTTGGCTTAGGCCAATAACTGTGAATTACGGATTGCCACATTGACATGAAATATTTGTATTTCTGGTGCAGATACAGGGAGAAATATGTGTAAGCCCCCAAGTTGAAAAGTTGGACAGTATTTTTTTACTTGGTGCTCTGTAGTGTTTTTCTTTTTAGGGTTACATTATATTAGCTATAACTTTTTTGTACAGGGATCCCATATGTTTATTACATTTTCTTGTATTGTAATAATATATAGTTGTTTACCTTGTATTGTACTATGGTATGGCCTTGACTGAAATAAATGTCTTATGTTTTAGAATGGAGACCTCTACTTTCAACTGTCTGTTTTAATAAGGACCACATTTCCCTAAGCCCCTTTTGACCTAGTCAAGTTATTTCGGAACATGTGCTTTGTATCTCTTGCTTTCAACATTGCCACATTGAAATCTATTTTTTTCCCCTTGTATACAGTACAACAGGTGTGCAGAATGTCACACATGTCTTGGCAGTTTTTCTCGGGATTTCAGGGTTCCAATAGCCTTAGGCTTGGTGTGGGGAAAAATCACACAGCTTGTGTGTTTAAACAAACAAATGACAGGCTGTCCAGTCAGTATCAGTTTTAATCACTAGACTAATTGTGTATGTGCAGGCCTTTGCACAAACAGCAACAGACTAGAAAGGAGGGTCTTCGCAACCTAGCAAATTTAAAATGTAGAGGGGTTACAGTTGGCATTAATGTGCAATGAGGACATTTGAATAAAATAAATCGCAGATAAACATTGAAGCACAGGCAGAGAGTGATTTATTTAAAGTCAAATCGTTTTGGTGACATAGGGGATTCCTTATTAGAATCAATATCTGCTGGTCCCAAAATCATCAACTTGGCACTGAACCACATCTCTTCCACTTACTCTTCCTGCCCTTCATATAATTACTTCATACTGGCCTTTATTGCCTTCCTGCATTTGTTAAATAAAAAAGCAGATGGCGGTGTGATATTTGCCAAAATTTACACAAGTGGGGAAATGAGGATTAGCACTGGTGGCTTTATTTCCCCAGAATAATGGTCAGAGAAGTTGCATCATACAGCACGTTTCCCCTAATTGGCCATGTGAGAAGGGACATTTATTGTTACTTAAACCTGAAATCTATGTTTAAAGCCTCAGACCAAACGTCACCTCGACAGTCTCTTTTCTGTAATATTGCGTTTTAAACTGGTGTAAGTGATTTGCTAAAGGTAAAATAGTTTTGGTCAAGTTCTGACATGAGAACCTGGATCCTCTTGCCCTAAAGTCAGCATTTCAGCAAGGGTGCATCTGCACCCTTTTATTCTTTTTAATTTAATGCAGTACCTTGAACTGGTGCTCACTTTAGTTTGGGGCACCTCAAACATTTGGCAGATTAGGAAAGTAGAATTCTAGTGAACTACACATAACATAGTACTGTTTAAGTGGAAAAGTCAAACTAATTTCTCCCACTTCCAGTGTCTGCAATGTATCCAGTAAAACACGTCCAACTCCTTGCTTGATTTGTTATTTTGTTTTAATGAAGCCAGTTATATTGGTGTTCACTTATTTTCAAGCACTTGCACATTTTGCAGTTAAGTAAACATAAGTTGGGGAAATAGTGATTTGTCCAAGTCTCTATCATGTTGGCAATCGGAGAAGTCGAGATTAGACATGGATCTTTTGATTTCAAAGTTGGCAATTTATCCACTAGACAACTTATTTTCTTCTTCACACTTTACTATCCTCTCCACCATTTTCCCTCTGCCCCCCTGACCTGTGTGCCCTTGTTCCTTTTGCCAATTGAGCACTGTGTAAGAATGGGATACATTTCCGTGGAAGGTGGTGTGATTTCTGTGCCGATTGAGGCCTTGATGAGGACTGTATATCTACCTGTAAGAGGTGGATGGGGTTGTGTATGTGTTATGTTTTGGATATATCCAAATGAGAGCTAATCAAGTTGCACTCCTAATTTTTACACAAGAGTATTTTTAAAGATATATCCTGAGAGTTATTGGTTTTAAGGTGCGGAGGAGATGAATAACAACCCTGGCATATAGGTTGAAAAAATGTACACATTAGATCAAGTTCCCAAATGTGGGAACTCCCGTCCTCTGCACTCTATGGATGGCTCTGTAAGGAGTCCTTATATGTTTAATTATTTGTTAAATAGATGTTTCATTAAATTGATTTGTACAAAATTGTAGGTAATTTGCTTAGTAACATATATCCATACATGTATTAATACACATTGACACAGTTAAGCATTTTTAGCAAAAATCCATTGATTTATTAGAAGCCCAACGCGTTTCGTGAAATAATTCACTTCTTCAGGGGCAAACTGCATAATTTTTCTTAAAGTAATTTGGAAGACATAATATTGAAGTAGATGCATATTAGTCCCAAAAGTTCACAAAAGAAAATTTGTATAATTTCCAACAGCAAAGAAACTTGTTAAGTTTGGAATATACCTGTGGCAGCATGACCACATGGATGTTCCCAGGTGGTCAGTCTGTGGAGTTTGCGTGTTTGTTTTGTGGTGTTTTTGTGGAACGACTGAGAACATATCCACATGGGGTTGTTCAAAGAGGCTGTGACAGATGTGGGGATACTTGCATAAGCAGCTGATCTAGCGGTCATTTATATTTCTTGCTTTCATGATTTCTGGTTCATCTGAAAACTTAGTTTGAATATGGTTGAAGCAGAAAGTCTTCGTCCTTGTGGCTCCTATGAAAAGTTCCTAATACATAATTGGTGCATCAACCTTTCAACTAGATTACGTGTCTTGCTTAGAATATAAACATTTGGCGGGCATCTGCCAGACTGCAGAGCCCTTGTTTATCGAAAGATATCTAGGAGATGTATTCAGCAATGAAGCTTGCAGATCTTATTTAATGTTTTTAGTTCAACTTTAAACCCAAGGTAATGGGTGTAAGCATCTAGAATATAGTAAACAAAGGCGCCCTCTTTGTTACCAGGCAGAACAAGATCTTACACATGTTTTATTTGAGAGCTTGCCGCTTAAACAAGCTTAAAATATACATGAACTTAAGATTTGCCAAGTCTATAGTGAGGACAATTTATGATTCACTTGGATTATGTTCAACACCTGAAATTGTAATTGTTTTACATTTAAATGTTTTTAATTATGTTGGATAAACTGTAGGATTATAGGGTTGTTATATATTTTGTCCTGTTTGGTTTTAAAGTGAGACTTAATGTTGTATGACTTGGGTAGAAACCTTTCGACAACTAATGGGGTGGTGTGGCAGGATTGTTATGCGATGCTGTTATGCTAGGATTGTTATGCAATGCTATGTACAATTACCATGCTCTGGTATACTACATTAGGCTCTCTCTCATACATTTAGGCCTCGGATCTTACCTCTGCCTCCCCCTGCATGCAGGAACCCGGACATGCACAAACTCCTCCTGGGGCAGATGACCCGTCAGTCCTTCTCTTCCGCTTATTCTCTACAAGTATAACATTAGCACCATATATGGGAGATAACAGTAGGGTTTCTGGGAATGCGGCTTATCCATAATACAACACAATGTCCCCGCAAGGCTGTGTCACAAGATCACAAGTGAGATGTCGACATTTCTTGGCAAATGTCTGCAATATTTTGCCAAGTAACACCCCCCATTGTGAAAGTGCTATAATATATTAGTAATTGTTTATGATATGCTATCTAACTGGTGCTCTAAGGGGTGGTCCCTAGGGAGCTCCATGTGCTGACTTCTAGGCACTTGTCCTTCTGTGTTTTCCTGCTTCTCCGCTGATAGTGTCTCTATATTTGCTATCTAATACAAGAAGCTTGGTTTACCACCAGTCTGTGTCTGATCTCCTTATTTGCTTCAAACTAAGGCTGACTCTGAGGGGCACTTGGTAAGGGCCCGATCTTGGCCACCACAAGGGTTATGCCACCAAATGTCATGATGAGGGTGTTGATATAATTGGGATTGAATGAGGGGCATCTAGTATATAGCTGTATTTGTGAAGGTATACTCCACACTAGGAGTGTGCGATTATGTCCGTCAGGGTGTAAAAAGAGTATGGAGATAGGAATTGGGGCGTGGGATGGGGGGAAAAGATGAATGATTTGCTTTGAGGGCAGGTTTGAGCTAGATCTTTAGGAAGACCATGAGGTTGGGATGGATTCAATACATGAGTGATGCAATGATCTAACTTGTAGTTGCATAATTTGAGGTCTTGCTTGAGTTAATTATGACTAATCCAGTCGGATGGCCTTTGTTGGTAAAACAGCATGAAATCAATACTAATCCCCTCTGAATTGATCATTAAAGTAAAAGTACTGCCTGCACACCCGGATTGGTAACCTTGAGGATTGTCACCATTGCTAATAACTACAGGAGTCGATTTGCTAATCCTTTGCCTGCTGTCATTATTGCCTGCTGGCCAATATTGAAAATTATACTTGAGGACCTTTTTTTTTCCTAATTTGGCCCGATTGTCATTCTTATTTATCCTCTCGTGTCGTCATTGCTCTGTAAGGAGCAGTGATATCGATCTTGTTGCACTTGCAACTGAGAAAGCTGTGCTTAAAGTGCACAATCTGGGTCCTAATAAAAAATAATGTTAGTATTAAACCCCCTTAAAAATGGTTACTCACTTGCCCAGTGACTCATACATAGTCCAAGTAGGAAATCTGTCACAATATTCTGTTTTGTGAGGAATGTTTTGTTGACACTTGTTGCAAGGCTATAGTAAAACTCTCTTTGCAATCAGCACAGCAGAACCTATTCCCTTGTATAAATGAAGATGAGCATAAACTATATCAATAAACAAAAGAATATGGCATATTAAGATAGGGAGGTCTAGATTGCCCCTCAGAATTAATCGACATACAGACCTACAGCTTTTCTGAAGGTGTGATGCTCATTTGTTCTGTTCTTTCTACTTTGCAATTTGACATCCTTGTCTTTCAGCAAGTCAGGATGGAAATGTTTCTTATAAAAATATATTATTTTGAAATTTGAAAATAATCTGCACTAGTTTGTCTTGGTGCGCCAGAGTCCACTCTGAATCACCTTCACCTCCCTTCTGCAGGTTCACTTAAGGTTCAGGTGGGAACTTTTTTTGCATCTAATGTACACTGTTCAGTTGATTTCGATGCTTTTCCTTTAAGGGTCTCCTCTTTATTTGACCTTTTCAGTAGCATGAATATGGATCACCCTGGCTACTATGTATTATAGCCTTCATTTTTTTGGTTCTCTTCAAACACACTTGAGTGCTTTTTTTGGAGCCTTTTTACCCACGTTTCTGAACCTGACACTTTATGCCCCTTTCAATAATTTCACTAAATGAACCTGCCTGTCTTGAGCCTTTTTCCTAGCATGTACATGCAAGTGGCTGGAGGGGCATATCTTGCTCAGTTCTGGAGAGAACAAATCCTTTGATGGATTAGATAAGACTTTGCTTCCGGCATTACCCTCTTTGTTTTGTCTTTGTTTGACATCCGTTTTGGAAAAAGTCGAACTGGAGATTGAGGGAGAATCAACGGAGAAATTGTCTCTCTGAAAATGTGTGGACACCGAAATAAAGTGTTGGGTCTATTCCGCAAGAGAGCGGGCTTGATCCAAGATGCAGACAGCATGACCGAGGTCTTGCTAGCAAAGGCGAATGTGAGGCTGCAGAAAAACGACATGCTGATGGCAGGAGTCAAGGACCTGCAGGATTTGACTGATAGATTAATTACATTAAAGTTTTATACAACACAGATCATAGTAGAGGCCAACCTTAAGTTCTAACACTTTGAGAACTAAGCTACAGGAAGGAATCCCATGTTTACATGAATACCCACTAATCGTTGTGATCAAGGATGTGGTAGCAATAAGATCCTTTTTAAGAGTTTTCATTTGGGCTGATAACCCTGCGTTGAATCAATAAAACTAGTGGATCTGAAGGACTTCACTGGATTGGTGGCGGTGAATTGTTGAAGTGTGTTTCCCTTTGCTTCCCTCTTATGTATACCCCCTTTCCATTTGCAAGTGGCAGTGATGAATTTGCTATTTTCTGTGCTCATTGGAGATTTAAAGTTAAGACCGAAAAGAGGATTGAGTTTTCAAGAATGATGATGTTATGGTGCCTGATGCTGAAGTGTTTTGTCTTCCTCTTAATAAACTGGTTACAACATGTAAAAAGGCTTTGTTTTATCTTAAGTTTTAAAGCATGTTTGAAAACTGTATGCAAAACTTTTTGCACACTTATGCTTTTTAAGTGTGCAAAGATGGACCAGTCCTGGTCCATCTATGTGAATGTAAAGCTCTGGAGAAAGGTCATATTTATTTAGTATCATTAAAGAGGATGACTGAGGGGCATTGAAACATTATGTGAACAATGGAAAAGACCAGCAAGTCAGTTTTGACAGCAAGTCAGTTTTGAGGTTTTTTTTTGTTTGTTTTTTTTTGTTTCTCCGCTTTCGTGGGAACTCCCAGACAGGCAAGTTACTTCAAGTGAGTGGTTGGGGAGTTCAGAAGGAGATAAATCTCCTGTTGTAATGCCTTTATTCACACAAAGAATAAGGCACTTTAGTATCTTTTCATACGACATACTTGTTGCTATCTTTTTTTAAATTGTTTTATTATTTTTAAATCAACCAAATGTGTTAGCAGTACCTGACAAGCAAGATCAACAAATCGATCAGCAGCATTACAGTAAACCCAGTTCATTCATATGAATAAATTGAACAAAACCTACAAAATAAAAGGTTCGGTACAATCAGTAATTTCAATTAATCGTAACCCCCCAATTTATTCTATATCTTGGCAAATTTATATGGACAGCTTCAGGCCCTCTATCATTTGCTCTAGTGACATGCAATTATTCAGGTCCGTTTTCCATTTGGAGACCTTTGGTGTTTCCTTCACCCCCAGGGCAAGGCTATATTATGCTAGGCCACAAGCAACACATTTGCTATAAACCGCTTTTCGTAATAGGAATAGACAGTCTCTCCCCATACACCCAATAAAGCCAGTTGTGGATCATCAGGGATGGATTGTTTCGAGTGTTCGGGATATGATATGAATTGCAAGCCAGAACCTACTGATCTTTGGGCATAGCCAGATTGTATGATGGAAGGTGCCGTGAGGAGTCAGTAATGAGAGAAGGGCGGAAAGTTGAAGTTTCTTCAACTTTCACCACATTTATTAAAATAAAAAGGGGATAGCATAAACGCCTATCTGCCACTACCCTAACCAAAATTTTCCTACCTAACGAGCCAAAAGCTAAAGAAAGATAACCTGTGTCCAAAAATATCTGACCCTTACACTAGTACCTGCAATCAAAGTGCTTAAGGTAAATGTCTGTTTTTATGTTAAACCAAAATGTTCACTCAGATTTCCCATAAAGTAATACTTGTGACCTGAGTTAGTTCCTTTCCCTTCTCCTCCCCTCCCACCCCCCCCCCCCCGAGTCATTTCAGAAAGACTTTTGCAAGAGTTCTGTTTCAACAATTTCATTTTCAGTTCAATGAAAAAGGTTCCTTTCATCCAACACTTATTTAAAATGGGTAAAGAAAATGTCTCTTCCACAAAACACCAAAGCACCCGTTTTTTCCACACAGTGTTCTTTTCAAGTAACAATAATTATTATATGAAAAATGTCCCAACCCTCCTTTCCACAGGATATCTTTGCCAGGACAACAAAGCAAATGTCACTTGTTAGACAATAGTTTAATGCTAAGGTAAATATAATCTTTTCTCAGCACTTCTTATAAAAACGCTTTCCCCTTGATAGCCACTGTTCCTTTCCTGGTTCACTCGCCTGCCAGGACTGGTTTCAATTAAACACAATATTCGTTTCTTGAAAACAATTCTTCCTTTCCTGGTTTAATCCCCTGCCAGGATTGGGTTTTGACTTTCCACACAACCTTCTTTATAGCCACAAAGTTTTCTACTTGAAAGCAACTGTAACTGTTCCTTTGCTGGTCTACTCGCCTGCCAGGAATGGACATCAACTTCATGCAACTCTCAATGGTTTCTCTGCTTGTGGCAATGGCAATGTGGTTTGCAGATTTCCCCAAACTGGTATCCCCTGTGAGGAGAATTGCACCCTTTCTGCCCTTCTTTCTCTCTTATAATTTTTTGGCTGGTGTCAATGTGGGCTCCAGTTTTCCCCAAACTGATGTCCCATGTGAGGAGAATTGTATGCTGTTGGCCTTCTTGTCTACTTAGTCAGATTTTCCAAGTGTTTTCTAAATGGCAGTTGTTCCTTATGAAGAACCCCTGGGTTACCTTGCTCTTTAGGTAAAATCAACGGCTTCCTTCTGCGTCTCCAATTGTTTTCAGGAGGTTGCAGTGCGGTCTCGATCAATGCATGAGGGACCTCTGGTCAGTCATATCCTCTCCGGGTCGCTAGCGCTGCCGACTGCTCTTCGGTGGTTGCTGCTGCTTATGCCGCCTTCCCGGGAGCCGGCCAGGCTCCACCGGGTGTTCAGGTGGGCCGGTCTGCTGGAGTGGTCCTACATCACCCAGGAGCACTTCTTCTCCGCTGGGCTTTTCACACCACGACATCCTTCCACCCCTTTGCTTCCCACTGCGCACACACGGCAGAATACCACGGTTTCTTCTCCGACTGTGACCTCCGCCATGTTCTCTGCTTCAGCTTCCACTTCTGCCGCTCAGCTGTTTAGAATTGCAACAACTAGACAGCGCGGTCTTCTTGACATCACCACTGATCCTCATCAACTCTTTTCTCCTCTTCCTTGTCCCGGTTCTATAGGCATTCTGGGCATTGAAGTCCATAATATTTCTATGTTTCCTAAAGTCACTTTGTTTCAACTGATGGTTAGAGGAAACAGAGGATGTCATATGAGCATTATGTGCAACAACATTAAGTTTAGAAGGTTTACCCAAGACCGAACCATTGCAGTCAGGGGGTACCACATGTGATGCATATACTCGAAAAGTGGAAAACCTATTTTGTTTAGATGGTCCCTCATGTATCATCTTTGGGGCTTTCACATGGGTGAGTTTGGTGTAGTGGCAACATGCCATCCGGTATTTGGGGATTATAGGATCAATACTGCGTTGCTCCCGAGTGAGTCACCATTTCTCCCCGACAGCTATCTCGTCCCATGTGATCATTGCTCACAATGCCATGCCCCAGCATCTCGATCATGTAGCGGCTGCTTTCCCCTGGCCACATGGGAGGAGATTTCAGGCTGGGGATCAGTGATGACTCAGCAGGATCCATCACAGTGCCAACTACTACGTGGCAACACTAGCAGTTGGGGTTCTTGGCTTGGCCACATTTAAACAGCATATCCCAAGCAAAATACTCTGTGAAGGATTTTAAATTGGACCAAAAGGAATCTGACAGATAATGCAATTTCCCTCAGGCCATCAGAGCCTCCTTCCAGTCTTCCACTTCAATGTGGCCAACATCTGTACTATAACTGCTGAAGCCATATCCAGGGGAGGCAGCTAAGATTTAGAACAACCTGATACAGGGTCGAGATTGACATTTTCCGAATGAGTTCTGTATTCAAATTGGCCTCCAGCGGATTCTGGTGAGGGCAGTTTTAACGCCATTAAGTTGTACCTGCATAGCGTTTCCAAACCTAAGATAACGGAACCTATCTATAGGCGTTAACCCAAATCTATGTTGTATATCCACAGACATGCAATCCTGTCCCTCGGCTAGCACACACCATACTAGCTGTATATCCCTCCCTCCCCTATGATTTAGCAAAGTCCAGATTCTGGATTTCTGGTAGCTTCCTATTATTCCATTGAGTGGCTTTCAGGGTGACTTTCCCGGCCGATCCCATTCTCCTAGTTGAAGTCCTTTTAAGCCGGGCTACTTGCTGTGAGGACATTGGCAGTCTCTCCAGAATAGTGTTACTGTATAGCGTCTGAAGTCGGTCGATGCATGACGACTAGTCTATTTCTATACCGCTATAAGGGTGTGTTGGATCACCATTCAGCCATTCATTAGCGGCTTGCAGCTGGGAGGCCCAATAGTATTTCTGAAGGTCGGGGTCTCAGATTCCCCGTTCCCATACAGAGCTGTAGAGGGTGTGTAGTGCTATCCTGGGCTGCCACCCGTGCCAGAGTAAATGCTGCATGGCCTGCTTAATTTAGCAAAGGTTGCTCTGCGATAGTGGCTCTGGGGTGTTCTGGAGAACATAGAGGTATCTAGGGAAAGCAATTGTCTTAAACAGGGCTGCCTGTCCCATAAAGTGAGGCAAAGAGCTGCCCAAACCTAGAGTCTGACAGGAACCTATCTGTAATTGGTGTCAGATTACATTTAAGGAAAACGCTCACGACCTATTTGAATGCCCAAGTGCTTAAACGAGTTGACGGCCACAGAAAATCTGCAATCCATCGGCAGTGCTTCCAGTCTGCCCTATACCAGGAACAATATAGGCATACTCCAATTGATGCAGAGTATAAATTTGCAACATGTCCTTGGACCATCATGGTTCTTCCATATATACCAGTAAATTATCTGCATATAGCAGCACTCCGTCTTCTCAGCCTTACGGCCAATACGAAACCTTTTATAAGATGATCTCCATGTAATCAGATCGCCAGTGGTTACTTGGCTAGAATAAAAAGTATTGGAGAAACGGGACCACCCTGTCACATCCCCTACCCCAGTGGAAAGAAGTCTGTAAATTGACCTGGATTGCCGCCATTCAGTGGTCATGTAACAATTTGGCCCATTGTAGAAATACTGGTCACACACCCAGTTTAGCCAACACTGTCCATATGAATACCCATTAGACCATGTCAGATGACTTGTCAAAGCCTTCCTCCATGGCAATATGAAATCTGTGTAAATTCATACAGATATCCCTCTCTGGTAAGAAGGCAGTCTGGTCCAGGTGGATCAGTGATGGCATAACCTTTGACAATCTGTGATCAAGGAGTTTAGCCAACACTTTTTCTTTTTTGAACTTCATTTAACTTTGTACAAGGATACATCATCACATATTCATACATCCAGATAATGCAGTGTACAGGAATCATTTCGATAGCACTTGCAACAAGGTGTACTAATCTTTCACAGTACTACATTTCTGTCATCTCCACCATCTCCTTTATTGCTCCGGTACTGACGGAATCCTCCCCATACATCTCTCGGTCGGTTTGTTGGGGGCACCAGGCTTGAGTACAGCTCCTCCTTATCACTCGCCCAGGTCATATCGCTCACCCATTCCTCAATCTTAGAGGGTGCTGCACTTTTCCATCTCATTAATATAGCATCTTTAGCCAGCAGCAGATACATATTTATACATTTTCGCTTCACTGGGTTCATTTTAAGCACATAGTCCAATGAACATGACGTGTGTTCCCATCTCACAGGTTGGTCTACCATTTCTTCTAGTGCATCACATACCTTCCCAATATGTGGAAAGGCCCTACAACATATGCATTATTTCAGCGTCCTCATTTCTGCATCTCGGACACCATCCCTCAACAGCTGCGTACATTCTCTTAAGGCGTACCAGTGTAAGGTGAACTCTATTCAGTATTTTGAAGTGAATCAGTCTGTACCTAGAATTGTAAAACACCTGTTTTGTCAGCCTGCATAGATGCAGCCAGGGTTCCTCCGTGAAAGTAATATGTAGGTCCTTCTCCCATTCTCCCTTAACGTCTGGTGTTGGCACCCTCCTCATCGACCATGCCAGTTTATATATCGCTGAAGCAGTTTTCTTCATTGTACCAGAGGATATTACATAGTTCAGACTTTGGTGCGAGGGCGGTTCTTGGGGAAATCCAGCCCACACCGACACCGACGCCAAGCAGAAGACTAAGGTACTGGAGTCTCTGGAGTGGGGTATCCCCTACATGTACATATCGTCCCAGGTCACAAACACGCCATCCCGGTACAAATCTCCAAGATTAATTATCCCCACTCCTCACCAGTGTGCTGCCAGCACTGCGTCTCTGGGCGGGGCCTGATATGGCACGTCCCAGATTGTCATAGCCGGGCTAGACATTTAGCCAACACAATAGATTCAAAGTTGATGAGTGATATATATTGGCCGATAGGAGGCGCAATCTTCCTGCAGTTGTCATGTTTTTGAGGGAGGACCACGATATTAGCCCGGCACAGGTCGAGGGGGAGTTCTCCCTTTCCTTGCTCCCCAGGAGCATGGATAGCATACGTTTGGACACTCTTGTGTCGTTTCCACAATTCCATTGGTAATCCATTGGGCCCAGGAGTTTCTACGACTGGAGCAGCATTGTCGCTGCCCCCTCACCGTCCGTGATGTCTGACTCTAGGATGCTTTTCTAGTTCTCCCTGATGCTAGGAATGGGAAGCTCGTCTCGCAGGTCTGCATATTGTGGTTCTTTTGGACCACCTCGCCAGTAGTTGTGACACCACATACATATCATGAGGTAAATTCTCTTGTTTCAAACCAGGCCAGTAATTTCCCATCCTTACAGATTGTTTCATATACCCTGACTCGGGAAGCTATGTATGACTGCCGAGCATTGTCCGTCGCACGGTTGTGGTATGTGTCTTGGGTTTGCATCAGCTGTCTCTGGGCCTCCAGAGAGTAGTTACCAATAAATTCACGCTCCAACGTTTTGCAGTCCATCGCGATTTGTAGAAGTTTCCCCATGCTTCCTCATTCCTTGGCCGCAAGCACCGAAATGCTCTCCTTTCAGTGTACTCCTTTCCACCCCTCCCAAAGTATACCCGGGTCATCGACTAAAGGGGAATTTAACTCAAAGTATTCCTCCGTTTTGTCCTTGAGTGCCTCTGTCACCTCAGGCGCCCTCAAGTAATATGGCCCACCAGGGCAACTGCCACTTTCTACGTGGGCGGCCCACACCGAACAGGTCTATGGCGCTTGTTAGGAAAGATTTCTCTTAGGTGCAATTTTTCCCTCCATTTGTGAAACCCCCAAACCTTTTGCTTGGCTTACCTAACTTGACTTTTTCCAGTGGAGCATAGCTTTCAGCTGCATGCCTCTGGGCTTTCACTCATTTGTTATGGGGAAACTGACATGTCCTTCAGGCTGTCAGTACTGGGAAAGTGGTTCCCTTAGTCTTCGACTATGTTGCCATTTCTTGGTAACGTATTATCTATGTGCCAAGTACCTTACAGTACCGCGCATAGGGGTCCTTTTGTTTTATGGGCCTAGCCACCCTCTAAGGATTTTTGGGTGTTTGTACAAGTGTGCCTAGGACGAACTGGTGGCAGCAGTTTACTTTTTTTTTCAAAATTGATTTTATTGATCGTTTTACGTACATGAATAGTCGAAAATCAACATGACTACCTTCAAAAGGTTAGCTTGGAAAACCTCTTGACTAGTCAGTCATTCAACAATTAACTTAGTTTTAACTCCTGTGTCCCCACCCCCCTGCGGCCCCTATGGAGACTCGACGGAGTGCGGGTAGAATTTTTTGAGTCATGGGAGTACCGTTTCAAGGGGGATCCTGGCACCTGGAGTGGTCTCAAGTCATTTATAAGCCTCCAGGAAAGGTGCCCATTCCAATTCTCTGCTCGCGGATATTCCATGAATGGTCCCTGTAATGTTCTTCATTTGGTAAAGTTCTCTGGCTTTTCGGACCCATGTTTGCTCTGAGGGGAGGCATTTCGATTTCCAGCTTGTTGTGAGACATGCCATGGCTTCCAGCAATAGGAAGTGAGTCGTGTGGGGGGACTTTCACTAAATGCCCTTCTTGTTCTTCGAGCCCAAAAAGCACAAGCCTTGGATCGATGTCCTTGGTGATCCCTTCTATGTTCCTAATCCATGCGAGCACTAACCTGCAGAATGTTTGTGTTTTGGGGCATGACCACCACATATGCCAGTATTCGGCCGTGTCCCCGCACTCCCTCCATCACAGGGGGCTGGTCTAATCAACCATTTTGGAGAGCCTTAATGGGTCGTCCTGCCACCTGTGCAATAGCTTTAGCCCATGCAGCTTGTATTGCGCCGAAATGGATGTTTTGTGCGCCGGTTTGCACATTTTTGTCCAGAGCTGGTCCGACATTAGTGGGCCTAGGTCTTTCTCCCATCTTTTTTTGATACTCTCAAAGTTGTTTCTTCGCTCCGCTATCAGTGAACTGTACAGGCGGGAAGTGAGGCCTCTGTTCGAATGGGTCTCGTTGAGTATATGCTCGAAGGCGGTGAGGTCTCTTTGGAGCTTGTCTTTCCATGACTGGGTTGTGAGCACCCCTTTCTGATGCAGAAACATAAACACTCCAAGATGCCCCAGTTGCAGCCCTGCTTCCAGCTCCTGGATTGTTATGCACCCCTCTCGCTTTATGATTTGCCCAACTCTTTCTAGCCCCCCCCCCCCCTCATACCATCCTTGGTAACGGTCCGGTTCTTGGATTTTGTCTCTGATAGGCAGAGCCCAAATACAACTTAGTGGGGAGGGCCATGTAGTGAGACCTTTCATTTCCCTCTTATTCCACCACATCTTCATGAGGGGGCCCATTGCAAAGTGCTTCAGTACGCTCTTAGGGAATGCTTTTTCGGGAGCCCATAGCCATTCACCCAGTGTTACCGGTCTGAGCTGATAATTTTCGATGGCCACCCACTGTTTCTGCCTGTCGCTTCTCGGGTGCGGGATGAGGGCACGGTATTGAGCTGCGCGATAGTAAGCATAGGGGTCTGGCAGACCTACTCCTCCTTTTCTTTTGGCTGGATTAAGGTGTCATAGGAGACGCGTTGCTTCTTCCACTGCCAAAGGAATCACGTGAACATGGCTTTCAGCTCGGCAAAGTGCAACATAGGGATGGCTGTTGGTAGCATGTGGTATTGATATAAGATTTTAGGCAATATAACCATCTTTATGGCGTTTAGGCAGCCTAGCCATGATACCGTGAGCTTGCCCCACGTTTCCAGATCTTTCCTTAGTTCCAGCAACTGCAGAGGTAGGTTAGCTCCATACAGGTCATCAAGGTCCTTGGTGATTTTGATCCCCAAGTATTTTAGGTTCTGTTGCGCTGTGGGTATTCCACCTGTGAGCGTGCTTGTGTCTGGGGGTTCACTGGGGCCTTATATGTAAAAAGGGACGATTTTTCTTCATTTACCTTTTATACCTCCCCATTTACCAAATTCTTTCAGTGTGCGTAGCAGTCTTGGTATTGACGAGTCGGAGTCTGTCAAGTAAAGCATTATATCGTCGGCGAACATGGCTAGCTTATGCTCTGTATCGCCAACAATTCCCTTGATGGCTGGATCGTTCCTTATTATGTTGCTGAGTGGCTCAATTGATAGGGTGTAAAGAAGAGGGGACAAGGGGCAACCCTGTCTGGTTCCTCTGGTCAGGCTGAATTATCTCGAGAGTTTGTTGTTCACAGCCACTCTGCTCTTTGGATTTTGGTAGATTGCTTGTATCCCTGTTATGAAACGTTCTCCGAACCCCATGCTTCTTAGAGTAGCCCAGAGGAATGCCCACTCCACCTGGTCGAAGGCCTTTTCTGAGTCTACACTCGGGAGTGCATGATCCCCTGTTGTTCTCTTAGACTCTTCTATAATGTCTAGGGTTTTTCTCATGACATCTGACCCTTGTCTCCCTTTGATGAAGCCCACTTGGTCTGGGTGAATCAGACGAGGCATTAGGTCTTCCATTCGTATGGCCAGGACTCTTGCATACACCTTGGCATCAGTATTCAGCAATGAGATAGGTCGGTAGAATTTGCATGAGGTAGGGTCTCTTTCTGCTTTCGGGAGCACCACTATATGTGCTATTGAGAAGGAGGGCGGGGCCTGGCCTGAGTCGCATATGAAGTTGAATAATTTAGCAAGTTGTGGGTATAGAGTCTTTGTGAAGTGTTCGTAAAAGCCCATAGTATAGCCATCTTCACCTGGGGCCCCTCCTGTCGGGGGGTGTTTTATTGCCGCTTCCACTTCTTCAGGCCTTATTTGGGATTCTAGGAGGGCTTACTCTGTGTTGGTGAGGTGGGTTAGGCCAGCTCTCTTTATGTATTCCTCCATCTCTGCTCCCTCCCGCCCTGTCCCCCTCTGACGAGTACAATTTGGCATAGTATTCAGCGAATTGATCTGCTATTCCTTCTGGGGAATGTATCAAGCCACCCTCTTCTGTTATGATCCTATCAACCAATCTTTCTGCTCTCTGGGCTCTCAGTCCGTTAACTAGCATCTTGTCCATCTTGTCCGCCTTCTCCACTTTTTCATAGAATTTCTGTTTTAGGAGTGTCCATTTTCTCATAACGTCACCCTGTGTAACGCTCACCTGATTCTCGCAGAGGCGCCGGTCTTGACTGGGCGACTACCGTATCTTCAAAGGTTATGTGTAGCACCCGGTTGGCTCTTTGGGCTGGACCTCTGTGCACTGTATGCCTGACGTGTAGAGTAAGATGTCTGCAGATAGAAAATATGGGGTTAATGAACTGGGGTTATTGGGGTGTCCCTATCTCTTTCCTCTTCTCCTCTCTTGTAGACCCCCAAAGGTTAACGCTCTCACCTTAGGTAAGTGAATGCCGAGCTCTCCATCTGCCTCGGGGCAGGGTGCTGTAACCAGTTTCTTCACTGGATAGGTAGCGCAGGCCTCTTGACTTCAGAGGACTGCTGTCCGTCGTTTACTGCACGAACGGTAAGTTTCGAGTCATTCAAATGTCTTTAAAGTCTTTAGTAATGATGTCTCTTGTTTTGCAGGGTTCCGGCGATGGCGGATGACGGGCTGAAGTGAGTTGAAGATGGAGCCCGTGTGATGAATAGAAGCGCCTGGAAGCACGTAAGTAAGCGCTTGTTGCCTGCTTCACTATGCGCTCTAACTGTCTTTTTATTTTGCAGGTACGAGTTCGGAGCGGCTGCAGGGTGCCGGAATACCCACTGGATTAGATGTGGAAAGGAGTAATGGCACGTGAGTATTAAAGTTCCCCAATGTCTTTAAACGCACCTTGTTTTGTCTTTCAGATGCGGGATGCAGCGCCGAAGGCCTCCGGAGCGTGCGAAGTGTTGGTAAACCTTTGTCTTTCAGATGCCGGAATGCAGTGTGAAGACCTCCGGAGCGCACAAAGAGTAGGTAAGCCTTTGCCTTTCAGATGCCGGAATGCTAACCTGTTCTTTCTTGTCTTTATAGGTGTTGCTGAAGACTGGATTCAGGATGGTAAGCCTTTGCCTTTCAGATGCCGGAATGCTAACCTTTTCTTTCTTGTCGTTATAGGTGTTGCTGAAGACTGGATTCAGGATGGTAAGCCTTTTTCCTTAGGCCCAGGACCGGATGCAGAAGACACGATGAGCGTTCTGCTGCAGAGGTTGCAGAATAACGCAAAGCAAGATTCATCCACCGGGTGTGGTTTAAATAGCCTCCTGTAGTGCTTAGGTGTCTCCTTCCACAGCCACGCCTAAGTAAGAAAAGAGTTCCTGGTAAGAAAAGAGTTCCTGCCTTCCAGAAGAGTTCCAGTGTTCTGAATCTAGGGAGTGGCTCCAGCCCCACCCAACAGGAAAAGTAGTTCCAAACAGAAGAGGATCAGAGGCTCAACTGGCAGGCAAGTAAGCAGCATGGTCTGCTGAAGGTAAGTCCACCCAAGCATTATGAGCCCGGCGCTTCCAGCGCTGGGACTGGGCATATTTATGAGCCTGGTGCCACTGGCGCCAGGACTGGGTCCAAAAGGTCCCAATTGGGACTGGTTGGCACTCGGAACCTGGGTTATGGATCTGCTTCCAAGGGAGTTGGGAAAACCCTGACCTTTTGGAAGCAGAGATCATGACACCCTGTTCTAGTGCTTTCAGCTCCTCCCTCTTCTGTTTCAGCGTTTCTAGATGATCCCCTCCATAGGTACCAAGGGTGTGTAGCCTATCCTCAAGGCGGGAGATATCTTTCCGAAGCGTCTACTCCTGCATTTTCCTTTCTCTTTTTTGCAGGGCCCCTTTTTTCATCAGGTGCCCCCCTACAGCCTGCTTTCCCAGCTTCCCAAACTGTTGTGACCCCTTCCTCTCCATCCCTGTTAATCTGGAAGTATTCCTGTATTGCTTTGTTTAAGTCTTGGGGAGTACAGCTTATCCTTTAGAAGGAATTCGTTACACCGCCATTTGGTTTCACGTCGACTAAGCCCCCCCATTTCTAGTGTCGCTGTGACCATGTCATGGTCAGAACATCCTATTGGGCGAATCTCGCTGCTCCGTATTGATGAGGTAGTCCCTCTGGCAACCAGCCGGTAGTCGATTCTGGTGAACGTCCATGGACCGCAGATCTAAATGTGAATTCCTTTGCAGTTGGGTTAATTGTCCACCAGATGGGTCTCCCTAAGGTAGCTACAGAATTCACTAGATTCCTCCTGAGGGGGCGGGGGGGTGTCTGGATATCGTCTGCATGGGTTGCCTGTCCATTTGGGGTTCTCCCCACGTATTAAAGTCTCCGCCTATTATACAGCCTCTGACGGTTCCCATTATCGTCGAGAGGCCCCCTTATTGAATTTCCCTTGGCCTTGGTTCGGCGCGTAAACCGCTGTGCGTGTGATGGGGGGTCCTTTCCCATTCACCCTGCACTAATAAGAGCCTCCCTTCCACCAGTGATTGTAACACCAACTTGACTCTCTTGTAGAGGATCATGCCTACCCCCCCCTCTGTTGTGGCCTGCCGAGGCCCAGTATATTTGCCCCATTCCTCTCCGTGGTTTTTCTTCCCCCGCCTTTAGTCTCTTGAATAAAGAGCAGATCCAGGTCTGCTCTATCAAATTCTCGTGACACTAGTGATCTTTTAGTGGGCGAGTTGATCCCTTTGTTGAGGGTGCCTATTTTCAAGGTTCCTATCTCTGGCCTTGGCTTGGTTAGAGTTGCCATTTTCAGGTAGGGTCCCACCAAGTTTGCATCTTCCCTCCCCAATCTTTCTTCTGTTTGGTTTGTCGTTTTGCGCCCCCAGACTCCTGTGTTTGTCTGCCCCCGTCATGTGTCTCCACCCCCCCCAACCTGAGCTATTAACAAATATAACTCTGTTAACTGAACTGTGAGTGTGAGATCTCACCTTAACTGAACTGCAGTCATTGTGCCTGACCAAGGTTTTTTTGGGGTTAGGACACTCTCTTAACGTTGAAGGCCACTAGGGTTAGGACTCGAACCACACGGGGGAGCTCTTTTGCAAATTCTTCTCCCTCTGTATGTGTGTGTGTGTTTGGTTTCCATGGTGTTCTGCATAGTTTTTGCCCCTTCATGGAGGTTTTGTTGGTGACTCTGGGCTTAGTTTGGCATATTTTCTACCGGCTTTTGATCTTTTCTGCCATTGATGGGGTCTGTCTCTTGAGCCTTTGGCGCTTGGTCTCGACTGGTGACCTGGTCTGGTCTGATCTGTTAAATATTGTAGTACCTGCTTTGCTTCCTGGGGGGGGGTAACAACTCTATTCCTCCCCTTTCCATTTAAAGGGGAGGTCGAAGGGATATCCCCATCTGTACCTCATGGCTTTCTCTGTTAGCCAGGCGGTGAGGGGTCAGCAGGCTCGCCTTCTGTTTAGCGTAAAATTGTATAGGTCCTGGAATATCTTAGTTTTAGTGCCTTGGAATGAGATGTCTTGCGTCTATTTAGCTTTAAGGAGGATTTCAGTTTTTTCCTTGTAACTTAAAAACTTTACTACTATCGATCGTGGTCCCCCTGCAAATGCTCGGCCCCCTCTGTGGGCCTTTTCGATGTGTACGGTCTTGCCCCCTTCTGTTGCGAAGAGCTGGTTTATTATTTCATGAACTTTCCTCTCAACGATGGCAGGCGTTTCCACTTCTGTATCTAATAGGCTGACTATTCTTAGGTTGGACCTCCTTTCCCTGTTTTCCATGTCGTCCATCTTGAGAGTGAGCTATTCTGCTTTCATTTCTATTTCCGTCATCCTTGCATTCAACTTCTTCTCCATTAGGTCTGTATTGACTTGGTTATGCTCCAGGTTCTCAACTTTACTCTCGATGGATTACACTTTTCCCCTGATTTCTGAGATGGAGACCTGTATGTCAGACCGTAGTGCGCAGATTTCTGCCATGATTCCTGCTTTGTCTTTTGTCGCTGCCGTGCTCATTTTGGCCGCTGTTGGTTTTGGAGTCTCCTCTCTTCTGTATTGCTGTAGCCTGTCTAGGCTCCCCCCAGCGTATGGCCTTGTTCTTTTCTGCTTGATCCTTATGTGATTCTTGGCAGGGCTGTGGGAGGGTTTCTTCAGTGTTTCTCTTATGAGTTCCAGGTTTCTTCCTGTTTGTTCCGAATTTCGTTGGGGGTGGTGGCAGCACACTACGTCCCCTTTGCACCTCCTTCTGCCGGGGGGCGCGCGTGTGGGGTTTCCTGTAGGAGCTCTAGTTTGCTCCTGCTGGTTGCCTCCCCCAGGTTGTACAGGTGATCCTGGTTCTATGCAAATGTTTGTGTTGACCTGCCTTTTCCAACTCTCAGGCGTCCAGCTTGGCTTATCTGTACCCAGTTTCGTTCGGCACTTCGAGCTCCCTTGCTCTCTGCCCACCTTCAGACGAGCCCCCAGGGTAGACACTTGTGATGTTGACCCCGGGGGCGGTTTAATTGCCCTGGGGCAGTGTTTCCTGCCATGGGCTTGGTCCATTGCAGTGATGATGTTGTCTTGCCCCCTGCTATTCTTTGATTCCTGGCAGCTTAGGGGTCCTTGGGGAAATCAGTCCATTCCCGGATGTGACAGTGCCTTTCCCTTCTGTCTTTACGCCCCTGAGGTGGGCTCCAATAATTGCTCCAGGGCCAATGCATAATGTCTCCCCTCCCTTCAGAGTATGGTCGGTGTGCTGCAAGCGGGTGCGCAGGGTTGGTGGGAAGGGTAGCTTCTTACCTCATTTCCTTCCGTCGCAGTGTCTTCCGTGGGGCTCACTCCCTCGGGTGCTGCGTGGAGTCCTGGAAGCTGTCAATGCTGGCTCTCGCAGTTCCACTGCTGCTCCGCCACTGAGATCTTCAAGCGGCGTGGGTTGAGCTCCTGGTGAGTTACAGTTTTGGGCTACTTGCGAGTTCAGCCCTATTATCTGGTGCTGGGCCGCTCGATCTTGTCGGGGCATATAGATCAGCTTTACATGGTGCCGGCTTCCCGACTCGGGTCCTTGGTGCCGCCTTTCCTATGCGCTTCTCCCCTGCAGCCTCACGCGGTCTATGCGAGGGGGGCCCTGTTCTGATGTCCGCCGCACCTCTTCCCCCCCCCCGTGGGGGGCGGCGGTCCTATAGCTGGGCCACTGCGAGCTACCGAGCAGCCATCAGGTGAGAGCCCACGGGTCAGGGGGTCCGGCCTAGGGGGTGAGGATACAGATTGGTCGCTGGGCTTGACACGGTTTGCTCCACCCTGGGTTCCTTCGTAGAAGTGCCCCAGGAGACTCAGGCTCAGATTCCGCCACAGGCTCAATAGCCGCTCGTTGCTCTTAGAGGGGGCTGTTGCTTCCCACAGCCTGGTCTTTCTAGCGATCACCGGCTACTATGCCTCGGGCTGGCATTTTGGCACTCTTCCGCACTGGGCCTCTGCGCACTGCATCTGGTGGTGGAGGAGGCTGGCTAGCCGTCCTTGGTCGATTCTCCTTCAGTTCTCCCCCTTTGCAGTTTCTCAGTGCGGTTTCTACTGCTTCCTCGGTTCGCCCATCCACCTTTGGTGTTTTCTTGTCGGAGAGGGGTCATATAACACACTTTGTCATCTCAGTGTTCCCCGTTGGGTCGGGATCCTCGGATCAAGCGACGATTGCCATCTGAGCCCCCTAGTCAGCAGTTTACTCTTAAAGTCATGAGACCTGGGTATTCTTATTTGGGCAAGCAGCCTCCTGCGAAAACCACATCTTTCGCGGGCTCCTGCATGTCACGTGTGCAAGTGCCCAGGAAGAGGGTTGGGACTGTCTGGTCCCAATCCACAATCTTGGTGCCAGTATGTCTGGTAGGCCTGAATGACTAGAACCACCATGGGCCACACTTGGCCCAAGCCTGGCGTGCATGAAAGAGAGCAGATCTTCCATTGGTTATCTGAGATTTAGGCGCAAAACGAATCTTGGATAAGAGAAGGGGTCCTGCATCCATTCCAGGTCGATCACCTGAAGTTCACATCGGAATACAGCAGCAGCCAAGTATCCTGAACGAAAGAGCAGACTTTTGGAACCGCCAGAGACTTGCTGGAAGGTTTGGCACCCTGATCCGCTGTTGTCCTGTCGGACCCCTGCTTTTGCATCTTACCAAGAAGGCCTGCAAGGGCGCTTACTCCCTTTTGGAGTAATGGGACCAACTACTCTCTGCACTTCTGCTTACCATCGCAAAGAGCCTCTTCGGAAGTGTTCGTGGGCCATCCAGTGAACTCACCAGCTCGAACCTGGGGTATCGCACAGGAGCGCCGCCGTCCCGAGTTGAGGCTTGAGACTTTGGGCATCGCTTACTTGTGGTCCTAGGCCCTGTCCAACCGTTGTCTTAGCTACCCTGGGTCGCGAATTATGAGAGTGCACCACGCCGTGATAAGTTGCGGTCCCTGTGTCGCCCAGCTGTGGTGACTGTCGCTGTAAGTGCCCGCATACCTGCTCCACTGTGTCCTGAGATGCTGGACTGAAACTATCCTTCTCCTTTCTTCGAGAGCTGAGAAAAGGTTACTGTCCCGCCACAGACGATCGCCCTGTCCTGATAGCCAGAATGTCCTGTAACTACAGGGGTGAAACCTACTAGCGAATTGGACTAGACTGGCACTAGATTGGCAAAGTTTGGTCCAGACTGTGTCAAGGGTTGGGGAGTACTTTCATCACTTAGTGGTGCCCCCTGGCACATCCATCTATTTATACGCACGAGAATACTCACCTTGGCTGGGCTGGCCTGCGCTCCCCAGCTATCCTGGAACTCCAAAAGTCGCTCTATCTGCAAGGGTAGACCCTCCTCAAGGAGTAGGACTTTATTCTCCATCACCATAACCCCCTTCCTGAACAACTACAGATCCCTGAAGAGAACCCGCTTTTCGTTTTACGTATGACTGCACGTTGTTAACGCACTGCTGTGCTTTGAGCATAATGCTCCACAATTCTTAGGGCTGGACTGCATAAGATATTGATTGACTTCGAAGAACTGCCTAATGCAATATCTTTGAGGAACTTACCCCTTTCTGTTGCAGGTGGTGGTTATTTTCTCCATTTTCATTAGCATTACGCGAAGTGCATTTTGTATATATGTCACATAGTGAAAAAGCTTGTGTGGTAACTGTTTTATTATTACTGTGGTCTAATCATCTTTTGTTATAAAGGCCTATATTGTATTTTTGATATACATCTAAGAGTAATCTGTGGAGCTTTGCTGTGTGTGCTCATTGGGGGCTTCCGATCACTCTCACCCCTCCTGAGACTTGGTCTTGACCGTCTGCCAAACTACCGTAGATTGATAAGTTTTGTCCAGAAGGTTCCCCTATTCCACTTAACTAGGGTGGCCTCCTAAACCTCTGCCCACCAGGTCAGAGTTTTGAAATCCATCATAACAGCTCTCGCAAATGTGTTGGTCATAGTGTGAGTATGGGCCGCACCCGCAGAGTCTGGGAATCTATCTAGAGCTGCTCTCTTCATGACACAGTTGAAATTTCCCCCCTCCAAAACCCCCACAATCCAAAGATGCACATATGTCTCGCTATCGGCCAGTATAGTTCAGGTAGTAGATCTCTCCTCGGCATGGTGGGAGAGCTGCATAAGCATTAAGAAGCCCCATTAACACTCCTTGAAGTACCTCAATTGGTAGTAAGTATCGGCCCCTCATGTCCGATAAAGCAGCTTTGATCTCAAATGGGACATTCTTCTGTATCCTAAACATAACCCCCACCCCCTCTTGTGAATACGATATTGAACCTTCATGCCGTTGTTCTTTCTCGTGAAGAATTTATATTCATTCCTGCCAAGTGAGTCTTTTGAAGAAATACAAATATGGGTTTAAATAGATTAAGGTGTTGTAACACGGTACCCTGCTTAATTCTGTCACAGAGACCATTAACGTTTCAGGACATACACTGGAACGTGGTGCTACTGTCTAAACTCATTGGACCATTTCGCATTGTTTAGCTATGGCCAGACCCCTGTACCTATATGAGCCTAACTTAGCATAGAGACTGAAAAACGTAAATGCGCTGACCATAGCTTGTAACTCTTTGCATTCAAACATTTTCCCCCTTCCCCATACTTCCTGCAACTCAATGTATCCATCTCCCACCTTTAACCAATAAAAAAATGTCCACTTCTGCAGAGAGCAAAACAGTACAATGGTCTCTCCAATCACCACTGCATACCCCCATAAAGTCAATTTACCAATCCCAAAGGCATATACCACTACAGTACAACCGCTGACCTTTAGCATAGGTCTCAACCCATGTCATGCCTCCCCACCCACAATTTAAAGCACCCATATACATTGGGATGGTATGGGGTTCTGCAGATCGTCTGATTTGCGTCTCTGGTCCACTGAGGCGGCATCACCGGCAGGCAAGGATTTATCAACACCGTCAGCATGTGTTTTCCCCCTGTGCTGGCGATCCAGCTTGTGCCCCGCCGAAACTCCCGCCTCTCACAGGCCTGCCCGTGTTCTGAAGAACAGTGATTGTCTCTCATAGTAAACTTTCAGATTGGCCGGATAGTACAGAGCGTATTTCATGTTTGTCGCCACTAATTACTACTTTATAGCATCAAACGACTGTCTGGCTTTTTGCAATTAGTTAATATGGCTATCTTGACTCCCTGTCAGTCCAGGATTACCCTCCATCTCGCCACATGTAGGCTTGTGTTGCAGTAGTTGAGGGTTTTTGCCACGATTGCTGAGGGTGGGGTTCCAGGTGGCAGGGGCTTAGCTGAAACTCGCTGTGCTCGTTCAGTGGAGAAATTAGTCTGGTAGGCCCCACCATAGTCTTGAACCAGGACTCAAGGAAAAGCTCAGCCGCGGGGTCGTCCAATCTCTCAGGTAAGCCTGATTTTGGAAACAAAATATACCTCATCATTCAGGCATGAATGGCCACAAATGGCCTATGCCTGAATGATGATAAAACCGAAATTCTGCTCCTCGGTTCCAACACCAATCTAAAAAAACTCAGCTCCAACTACAAGGCATTCAACATTAATGGCAATACTATCACAGTCGCCAAAACAGTAAAAACCCTAGGCTTTCACCTCGACTCAGCCTTGTCCCTAAAAAAACAAGTAAACTCACTAGCATCCTCCACCGCCTACACATGCAAGTTAATCAGGGCAAGTAGAGCATTCCTCTCCCAAGCTAGTTGCATCATCATCGCCAATGCCCTTATACTATCCAAACTTGACTATTGTGATGCAGTGTACCTAGGAGCCAACAAATACATAACCGACAAACTTCAAACACTGCAAAACACACTCAGTACAGCCCTTAACCTACCCTCCAAGGAACACATCTCCAACAAAAGAAGAGAACACAAATGGCTCAAAATCTGTGACCGCATCTCACTCAAAACAGCATCACTCACTTTCAAATGCTTAAACAATGCAGCACCCCCCTACCTCGCAGCCAGAATAGTAAAAAGAACTTCCACCCGCCCCACCAGAATAATTAACTCTCACTGCCTTCAGGTACCCAAATTCAGACAGAAAAAAACGGGCGGCAGTAGCTTCCTGGTCATGGCTGCTCAACATTGGAATGCTCTATCACTCGACATCAGAACAGACCAATCCTACTATAGCTTTAGGCGAAAAACTCTCCTGGCTACGATCCAATGACCCCCTTGACTGAACCATGCCAACCTGATAGTATATATGTACATTCCTTAATTGACCCACTGTAATATAATTGTGTGTATATGTATATATATATATATATGGTGGTTATTTTCAAGTATGTCCTCTCACCAGTTTTTACGAAATGTAATGCTATGCTTTATACTCATCTGTATCTATCCTGCAACCAAGCTTTTATGTAAACTTACTTTCCTGTTCTCTGTTGCGCCCTGGTACCTTTGGGTTTTGCGCGCCATACTAAATAAACAAAACAATGCATGAAGGCTGATAATTGACTGTGGACAGTAGTTGGAACATCATCCATGGCTGACACTGTGGTTTTCACTTGATCCATCTGGCCTGAGATTTTATGGAGGTCTTGCCGCAAATGGGCCAACATCAATCCCAAGGGAGTCAGTTTTACTCTTCGGTGATGTCCTGGAGTTGTTAGCCTGCATGAAGTCATGCATGGATGGTATACCAGGCAGATCTTGGTTGTCCGGACTCGAGATCGTCATACTTCAAAACAGCCCGCAGGAGCCTCCCCCGACCTCTATAGGAACAGCAGGCTGCCTCCGAAGGGCTGTCTCCCAGTAAGGTATGCTGACAATGCTACCGCCACGCGTATTTGTTTAATTTGAACGAGATACTCTTAGCGCACTAGACGCGGTATCTCATGTCATTTATGTAGATATGTAAGAGCTTGAGCCCGAAAGCGCATACCTGCCACAATTAGCCCGGACAATCCCGATGCCAACTACAGCGCCATTGATGCACACGAGACTCCAGCCAATCCAAGATGGCCGCCCGTGTTGCTTAATTTCTTCGTGCCTCCCTGCACCTTCCATCTGAGGAGGCCAGCACCTCCCTGATTGGCTGTATCAGGGAAGATACCAGCCAACCCGACGCCGGGAGGCTTAAGCCGGCCCTTCCTGGAAAGGCCCTGAGGGTAAGGCCAACAACTGTCCAGAGACTGTCCCGAGCTGACCAGAGCCCAGGGCCATATCCCCTGTTCGTACCCCACAAGACTGTGAGGAATCTATGTCTGTCTAAACCTACTCCCTCAGCACTCTCAATATATCTAGCCACCCGGAACAGTTCCCTCCACTACCCTACCTGCACTAGCCATGCACACTAATCACTGTGTTGGTCTTGAATGCCACTTAGCATTTGCAACAGTGCCTAACCCCAGATGTACCTTTGCCTGTGTACTCTGCATCTTGGTGGACAACCACACCTTGCCTACTCCTCGTTGGTAACTCACATCTAGCTGTCCTTTGTTTATGCATTTCATTTAGTGCCATTCTGGCTCCCAGTGCTAAATTTGAATCTAGGCGTCCTTTGTCTATGCATTTGAATTATTTGAATTAGCCCAAACTAATGTTCATTAAGCCCCAGCCGATTTTGCACCTATTCTGTGCATTTCAGCCAAGTCTTATTCGCCCAACCTTAGAAATACTGTGCCAACTGATCATGTTTATTTATGCATTCTAACGTAATCGATCTGTGTCCACTCTGTATTGTATTCTAGCCAAGCCGAACTACCTTTCGGCGACTGTCCAGCTAAAAATCACATTTCAATCCCAGCGCCCCTGGCATCAGCCATCACTCTCTTTGATAGCATTAAAGGAAAATGGTAACCTTAGTATTACTGTTATGCACCTTGATACCTATCAGTTACCTACTAGCACCACTCTAAAATTTTAGCCCACCTATACCAACAAACCTTGACACTATGAGTCAACCTTCACATAATAGGGCTTGCACCATAGCACCCTATGCCTCTTTACCTTGTGACACCACTAAGAGAAATGTATGCCTCCGCGCTAGACTCCCTAAAATATACGAACCACTAAGAAGATCGCTCCCAAATTCTAACCGCAAAACTAACCTTAACATTAAATTGTCCCTGCCACTATCTACATGGGACACAAATATCCAGAACAACCACAAGTGTAAGTCGCGTGCTAATAACGCTGACAATTCTACCCCGGTCAAGGCATCTACCGTGGCTCCCCCCCCTTAAAGGGGCCCTTCTTAATGCAAGATCGCTTGTCACACATGCCATCGACATTGCCGATCTAATTACAGAGGGTAAGCTTGACTTTCTAGCCATTACGGAAACATGGCTCCATAGTGCAGCAGGAGCTGCTCTCATGCTAGCGATTCCCGATTTCTATACCATAGCCAGACAAGACCGTGACAGTACCCGAGGAGGTGGCATCGCCATAATCTCTAGAACATCTCTAGGCCTACGACTAGCCCCTGCCCATTTGTCACAATCGTGTGAAGCCCTCTCGGTCTAATTCGAAATAAATAATTCTCAAACTTTGACCATTCACCTAATATAGACCGCCTGGTCCACTTGGGACGTTTGAGGAGGACCTGCACAATTTACTCACCAACAACCTCAAACCATCCTCGCAATTACTCCTATTAGGGGACCTCAACCTTGGCTTTATGGACCAAACCAATAAACATGCCACAGACATAGCCAAAACAATTAAGGCACTAGGTCTTTCCCAAAAAGTTATTAAACCTACCCATCAAAAAGGAAGAATATTGGATTGGATAGGGGATTGCAATTGCACAGCCACCATTTCCTCAATCCTACCACTCTCCTGGACAGACCATTCACTGGTGTCCTTCGACCTATCAACTGCAACATTTACCCCACAGGTGCCCCCCAGCAGCGCCACCCTGTCTAACCAGAAACAAAAAAAGTATAACGGTAGAGAAAATTATCCCTGCTATCCTTCCCACCCTCAACTCTCTGCCAGAAAATCTTGACCCTAGTACTCTAGTTCAAGAATTCAACAACATCATGCTCTCCACCATGGACAGAATTGCCCCCCTTAAACTCAGACCTAGTAAACCTATGGCCCACATAAATAAATGGTTTACGCCTCAATTTAAAGACCTTCGCACACTAAAAAGAAAAAGTGAAACAAAATGGAGACTCTGCCCTTCCAGTGAGAATAAGACCAAATTATCCTCACTGTCCTCACTCTATAAGCAGGAAGTCTGCCAGGCCAAATGTAAATCGTATGATGAGCGTATTGCCAACTCAAACTCCAATATGAAAGAACTGTTCTCCATACTCAAATAACTTGAGTCGCCAATAGCAGAACCCTGACATTTGTACCAAGGACAAATCTTGGTGTTCAGACACCCAAAAAGCACTAGCCACTAAAATTGTCACCCTGCAAAATAAAATTCAACAAAAGAAGGGCTGAACCTACAGCACCCATTGAATAGTCCTGTAACAAATGTCCCACCACAGGCCTATAGAAACACGTTCAATTTCTCCAAAATGTCCGCCCTGGAAGTTGAAAAAATTATCCTGTCACTGAAGCCATCTAATTGCAAAGGTGACACCTGCCCAGCCCAACTAATAAAAGATGCTGCCAGAGAACTATCCCCATTCATCACCAAACTATTCAACGCCTCTTTTGACACAGGCACCGTCCCTGCTAACCTCAAACAATCTTGGGTGCTACCGCTCCTCAAGAAACAAACCCTAGACCCACTTATCCCTACCAACTACCGATCCATCACCACGGTCCCATTCCTACTCAAAATTCTAGATAAAGCCGCATACATTCAAATCCAAAAACACCTTGAACAGTTTAAACTCCTTGGTAATAGACAATCTGGCTTCCGCCCACTACATGGAACAGAAACAGCCCTTATTGATTTAAAGACTCAAATTGACGAGCTGAGGGACAAAGGGAAATCAGTACTTCTGCTCCTTCTTGATCTTTCAGCCGCGTTTGATCTGGACAACCACAATGTCCTCTGCCAACACCTTGACTCTGCTGCCCACTTCTCCCCGGAAGCTATTAAATGGATTAGGTCCTTCCTTAGCGAGAAAACAATGAGTCTTCTCTCCCTCGGCAGCAGCTGACCCTACCCCCATTCTCTGCGGGGTCCTGCGTCTCACCAACTATACATCTTCACCAAACCCTTGTTTGACGATCTAGACAATATGGGTGTCACCTACATTAACTACGCAGATGACACCCAGATTCTCCTCCCGCTTTCTGGGGATCACAGCAAAGACGCAGGGTTGGTGAACAAAGTATATCTTATCATCCAAGCATGGATGGCCACCCACGGCCTTTGCTTGAACAATGATAAGACTGAGTTGATAATTCTGGGTTCACAAGCTAATATCAAAAAACTAGGGCAGGAATTCTCCTCTTTCAACATTGATGGGAATACCATTAAAGTCTCTAAAGAGGTAAAAACCCTCGGCTTTTACCTAGACTCTACACTGTCTTTCGATAAACAGATCAAATCTCTGACCTCCTCCACGGCCTACATATGTAAGCTTCTTAGAGCGGGAAAGCCATTCCTCTCTGACGAGAGCTGCTTGATCCTGGCCAGAGCCTTAATACTTTCCAGAATCGACTACTGCAATGCTCTCTACAGTGGTGCTAATAAAACTACTATTCACAAGCTCCAAACCATACAAAATAATGCCTTAACAGCAGCCCTAGGCACAAACAAAAGAACCCACATTTCCTCCCTTAGACAACACCATAAATGGTTATCCACAGATAACAAAATACAGCTGAAGATGCTATCTCTGACACACAAAGCTCTCAACAACATGGCACCCATGTATCTGATTGCCAAACTCAAGAGAAGAATCACTCATAGACCTACTAGAACAGGCAATGCTAATTGTCTGACCATACCCAAATACAAACTTACAACCATTGGTGGTAATAGCTTCCCCGTAAAGGCAGCCAAATGTTGTAACTTACTGCCTCACGACCTGAGAGCTGCCCAACACTACTGTCATTTCTGAATTTTTTTAATAAAACATATCATCGCTATTGACCCCTAGCTGTGACCTGTAAGACTATGCCTGCTACTAGGACCTAACCTAGAGCCCTGAATGATACACAAAGGTGATTTGTGTATGTGTGCACCCCTGGCACACTGCTTGGCTCCCCTCTTGCATCAGTAAAGGGTCTTCCCTTCTGTATATATTGATACATCTGTATATATGTGTTTACTTTGACCTGCAAAATTCTGTATTTATGCTAAATTGTAACTTGTGTTTGTAACTATGTAAGCCTTGCATTTTCATTCTGCTGCGCCCTTTTACCTACAGGTTTGGTGCGCATAACAAATAAATAAACAAAAAAAAAAATAAACATTGCGTCCACCCCTTGGGATGCTACTCTTGGAGCAGATGAAGAAATGTAGGCCTCCATCCTGCTCTGCAGACTGTGCTTGCACAGTTTGTCTCTTGCCATTTTTCTTGTGGCGCTGTATGTGTAAGGGGCCCTCGGGCCTTTCAGGAAGTCCCCAACACCTGATTCTCTGCATGATGTGAAAGGGCTGTTTCATGGGAGCTTTCCTCCTCACCTCTGGCTTCACCACTAGGTGGGGCCCAAAAACTGGGGTCCTGGACTTGCGTCGTTAGTGGCGCACAATGTCCTCATGGATTCTGCTGCCACAACGTGTCATCCGGGCCGGGAGCATGTCGGCAGCTGCCCATCTTTTGCAGGCCTCCATCCCCAACCAGCACTATATCCCTCCACAGGCCGCGCACTTCAATCCCTAAGGAGGTGGGTGAAGCTGCCTACCCGTATGTTTTTCTGAACTCACCCGATTATGGCCCTTCCCACCCGAATGGTCTGCCGTCAGTCCTCCAGGGTCAATCCCTGTTACTGTGGCGATCTGGCCCACAGCTCTCTACCAGCACCAGGCTCGCCGCAGGTCACAAAAACCCCAGAGGGGATTGCTGCATGATCTCACTTGGTGTGGGGCTCTGTGGCCTCCCACTGCCACTTATGTCTGCTGCAGCCTCCGTTTGCACTGGTCTCCGTGGCTTGCAGACCTTCACATGCCTGCCCTCAGTGTCTGCGCTGATCATTCGGTGCCCTCGATGGAAGGAGCTCTATTCCTAGATTACTCGCTGTATATCGGCTTCTACCCACAAGTAGGCAACGCGGCTTCTAGGAAAACATTGTTTTTAAATTTTCAGGATATTTTACAGGGGACATGCAGAGCTCTGGTGACCATGACTACATTCCGCCGCCGCACTCTAGCTACCTGTTGCTTTCTTAAGGCCAAACATGTACTTTGTGCTGAATTCCCTGGAATAAAAGCAAGTATGATCCATGAAACTTGCTTGGCTGCCATCCTAGCATTTGTTTCGTTCTTTGATACTTTGCATTACTTTTCAGAAAGCAGTGAACTGGTTGTGCAAGTAAGCATTGATCACTTGCCGGTTGTAGTTAATGCTATACCTATAGGCCTCAAATCCCTATTGTTCTTATGTTTAATTCACCTTATATCTACATGGTTCAGGCTACTTTGGAAATGTCCATTTTTAACAACAGTTAGGAAACTCCGGGATAAGCCATTGAGGGAAAATGCCTGGTGGGGTTGTTAGGGACGCTTAGGAGATTTGTGTATTTGACCTGGCATTGCTACGTTTTACCAAAGTTTCCATAACAATCCATGCTGTGGTAATGTTCTTGAACAACATGCTAGGACATAAATTGGACCGGTTACTCAACACGTGTACAATTTCTTTTGGGTTATTATTGGGCTGAACTGAAGTCATTGGATGTTCTTTGTTTGTACGTATATATTTTCATGTTGCTGTAGAATCAGGCTGTATGCATGGACTTGTTTAAAAAATGTCGAAAGCAATTTTTGTATTGCTTTTTAAAATGTTTTTGGTCTTTTTTTTCTTTTTTTTGCAGGAGGAGCCAGATCTGATTAGTGCCATTTATGGTCGAGGCATAGCATATGGAAAGAAAGGACTACAAGTAAGTTTTAAATACATTTTATGCACTATGCCACAATCTTGACTAATATAATGGTTCACTCCTGTAAAGAGTTGTGTGCTTGCTAGTTTTAGGTCTCTGCTGGTAAAGACACCTTTATGGGTCCAAGATAAATAAGACTTACACCATTGAATAGTGAAATTATGCTTACCCACAACTCTTAGAATCTTCTTTTAAACAACTTTGCAATTCTATATGTAATCAAATATGAATCTGTAATGCTGTAAATATTGCCAGCATGTTTTCCATTCTTTAATTCACTAATGCTTTTGTTTACTTCCCAATTTATTGAAATTCCTTTGCATATGCAAGATAGTCCTAACTTGCATTCTTTGGTAGTATGTGGTGCCAGGAATGAGACGTGGACACAGAAAGCTCATAGTTTTGGCCAAAAACATTTCTTCAAAAGAAAGGGCTTGGGTGGGGTCAGGGTGGGGGTCAGAAAATGCCTTGCTATCCCTATTCTAGAAGGTGTTTCCCTACTGCAACCAAAACTAAAGGTCTCTCCGACGTCAAGATGTCCAAAGCAAAAATGTCCTGTGCCTGAAATACTATTGTGGCCTCACATTGTAAAAGTAGCTCTAAGGTGAAAAGGATAATGTCTCTGGCCTTGAAAGTGCACAAATGTTCAAGTTCAAAAGGAAAGGCATAACTCAAACACAAAATTTCCCAATGGATAAAGTTCGCAGTTCCAGGGGATTGCTCCCTTCCCCAGGTTTTCTCTTCAAGATATTTTAAACTCCTAAGGGTATGAGACTTGCTTGGAATTCTCTGATCAACAAAAACTTGTATACAAAAAAACGTGGCTTTTAATCTCGATTTCACAGGATACCTGGTATTACTCTCCTGTCAGGTTTCTTCTCCAACCTTTCCTCACAGCCTTGGCTTTGCCTTCTGTCTTCTCCTACCAGGACTTCCTCATGTGCTTCGATTAACACACTTGCAAATGTGTATATATCTTGCATTTATTCTGTTATTACTCCTTTTTAAATATTGTCTCATATTCACTTTAATGCGCTTCATTTATCTTTATTTATCTTTGGTAAGTTTGCCAAAGTGCCCCGGTGTCCCAGCTTCCCTCATGAGGACTCACCGGCTTTCTGTGGCGACTTTGGTTCTGAAGTGGCTCTCCGGCGTCCTGACCCCACTTCCCCGGCTCACTGACTTCGCTTCTCAGCTCCTGCCTGTCTGCTGTGTGCTTCTCCATATTCGGGTGGCCTGGATAATGCTGTCCGGTTCCCTCAAATGCCAGGAAGTATTCCTCTTTGTTCCTCTCTTGGCTTTTATGCAGAAGACTGGTTGCTGCAGACTTCTTTCTCTGGGCTTTCCCTTGAGTCGGTTGGCTCCACGGTCTTCCTTGCAGCACAGTAGTCCCTCGGCCAGCACTGAGAGGATGAGGCTTCACCAGGCAGCGTCTGCCACCTGTCAGCTGGTAATGTTTTTTAAAATGTCCCGCAGCCTATTATGCGCTTGCAACCACTAGAGCGCATCTGTGCTTCTCGCCTTTTTTGATCCTCTTTACCCCATCCAGCTTTCTCATCATAGTACTTTCACATGCATGGAAATGGTTGTCCGTTCTTAGTAGCTTATGCATACAACATTGGAAGGTATTCCCAGTAGGTTTCGTGGGTGGTTAATGTCAGGTCCCAGGTTAGGTAGGGGTACTTTGTAAATGAAATTAGATTATAGATTTAATTAATTTATTGTTTTAATCTGATTTTGGGTTGTTGATCTTAACTTCTGTTCATCAGAGTGCTAACTCCCCAAACCAACATGGTGGCAGTAGTGCCAGTTCCTGATTGGAAGTTTCATGAACCTCTGACCTTCCATACAATTCTAAACTGCCTTTCATTGTTCACCTTCAAGAAGGAAGGTCCTGTTTTGATTAAGTTCCTGCGTCAAGGCCTTTTGATGAGATTCTGGTGAAGTTTACAAAGATAAATATTGTTTCCTGAGAAGCTGGTCAACGTGGGACAAGCTCAGCTGATAATTTGGTGGGAGCGTCGATTTTTCTCAAGCTGGAGAAAAGTTGCTTTATTTTTATCACTTTATTCATGTTAGGTATTTATTTAGTTTAGGTATTTAGATTCGTTTCATTTTACTTCAAAAATCTGCTTGACTTTTATGACTCTGTGTAATTGACACGGTTTTGAATTTCTGACATTGTACTGAAGGAAGAAGCGTTTGGAATTTTAACTGCGCAGTTTTCTTAGATC
This sequence comes from Ambystoma mexicanum, assembly GCF_040938575.1. Lineage (NCBI taxonomy): Eukaryota > Metazoa > Chordata > Amphibia > Caudata > Ambystomatidae > Ambystoma > Ambystoma mexicanum. The sequence goes on along the minus strand of NC_090927.1, from coordinate 1,234,989,951 downwards.
AGTGCTTCAGAGCCTTCATTTTTGTTTCACGCATGCGCAAAGGAGAAGAGTCCTTGTTTTACTGCTGTGTCTCGTATCTGATCTGATTTCAAGTCTGTCAGTTTCAGTACGGTTGCGTGAATGAAGATTGCTTAAGGAAAATACCTGAGCCTAAGTTTTTGATGTTGTTTAACTTGAATTCATAAGGCTTTTAATTACGCTTGCGCGCCATTATATAAGGTGGCTTCTAAAAATATTCACTGTGCGCATGTGGAAAGTAAAGACACATTGATTTCATGAGCATAGCACATTTTTCTGAAGGATAAGGCAGCGCCTGAACTTGTCTATTGTGCGCATGTCAAAGGCAAAAGCAGTTGTTTTCGTTAGCATTGCGCATGTGCTCAAAAGGTAAACAGCATCTGAACTCATTTACAGTGCTTAAGTCAAAAGCAAAGCTTCGGATTCCATTAGCATTGCGCATGTGCTTCAAAGGTTGAACAGGATCTGAATTCATTCTTATTGTTCTTGTTTAAAGTTTTAAAATACCATCTGAACTCTTAATTGCGCATTTGTTACTAAAGTAAAAGGAACATCTGAACAGGAATACAATGTGCTTGAGAAAGGATGAAATGCAATTGAATGAATGAACACTCGAAAGTGATTTCCTCTTTAATTTAAGAAGATTGCACATTCTTGAACTCATTATTTTGAGCATTATTGGTTGAGGAACAAAATGCATTCTTAAATTCACATTGCCCTTCTGAAATTGAACATTGACTGTGCTAGATAAATTCTCAATGGGTCTTTGTGAAAAAGAAGTTAATTAATCTCCAAGGTTATTTCGGAGATTGGACAGGTATGGGTTTAGATATTAAATTATTTGATATTTAGAGATTGAGTTAATTTAATGCATGTCTTCATTATTTAATAAACATTAATGTCTCCTTCTACAGATTGCAGCCCACCAGAAGTAGGCGTCTGTCGTTTGTTATTTTCTCCACTTCCCCTTTTCCCTTGGGAGTGTTAGTTCTTCAACTGGGTTTAAGACAGTTGTTGATCAAACGTTCTTGAGAGATCTGTGGGGCTCAGCATCTCCTGCAGACGCAGACGTCAGGACCGGACAGATGAAAGGCCAAAAAATAGTCTGCCTGGTTTGTTGAGTCTCACAGATTTCATCATGGAACAGTTGGGAGAAGTAATCCAAGAACTGAGAGAAGAATTAAGAGTTTCTCATTTAGAGAATTCAAAATTACATAAAAAGGTGGAGGAGTTGGGAGTTAAGATGACTCGGATTCAAGAATCCATTGGGGAATCTAGAACCCAGAGAGTAGGGTATTCTGGGGAAGGATTGTCTTCGGAGTTGGGAGCCACAGGGAACAGTGAACAACAACCCCCAGTTCTGGAAAGAGCAGACGGGAGAGATGAAGATAGAGTAGGAAGACACATTTTGAGTCAGACATCAGTTCCTTTAGCGTCCCCAGAACGTTTTAGTGGAGATGTTAAAACATTTTCAACTTTTGTTACACAGTGTGAGTTACATTTCTTGTGTCGTCCTGAGAGTTTTAGAACTGACATGGCTAAAGTTGCATTTATGTTATCTTATTTAACTGGGGATGCATCATCTTGGGCAGTTCTTTTGGTTGCTCAAGAGAATCCAATTTTGAAAGATGTTGTTCTATTTAAAGAAGAGTTTCGAAAGATGTTTGGAAGAAGAATGATTTCACAAGAGTTAGATGGGGAACTGTTAGATTTAAAACAAGGAAATAAGGACTTAGTGAGTTATGTAACAGCTTTTAGAGCTCTAGTTTTGGAAACAGGGTGGCCAGAGGACAAGAGATCGTCCTTATTTTACAGAGGTTTAAGGGACGAATTTAAAGACGCTTTATCAACCATGGTTGATCGTCCCACTTCTTGTGATGCCTTAATTGACTTAGTTATGCGAATAGATTTTCGATTGGGAGAAAGAAGAAATGAACGTAGAAAGGGTTTTGGAGAGGTCAAGGTGGGTCAGCGTTTTGAAAAACCTAGAATGGAAGAAAGGAGTAAAGTCAGTGAACAGTCAGGCAAAATAAGAGGACCATTATCTAAAGAGGAGAAAGATAGGAGAAGAGCTAATCACTTGTGTTTATATTGTGGGCGTAGTGGTCATTTTCTAGGGAATTGTCCTTACACTCCCAAAAGAGGGCAGTCCAATGTTTCTCGATCTCAACAGGTGGCGAATACCCTTCAAGCGGCTGTACCTCATGTAACAATTAACGTATCCTTATTCTTGGATGATGTTTTAAAAGGATCAGGACCAGCCATGATTGATTCAGGGGCAACTGGTAATTTTATGGATTGGGGATTGGCTCGGTCTATGAAAATTCCATTAGTTGAAAAAATAGCAGTAGAGCAAGTAAGAGCAGTAGATGGTTCTCAGTTAACCTCGGGACCCATCACTCATGAAACTGTTCCTTTGTTTATGACACTGGTTAAAGATCACTCTGAGTATATTGTCTTTGAACTTATTGATGCTCCTCAGCTACAAATCATTTTGGGAATGCCTTGGTTGACTAATCATAATCCCACAATTGACTGGGGAAGAAGAATATTAGATTTTCGATCAGAAATTTGTAAGGAACATTGTTTCAATTGTAAGTATGAGATCAGAGATGAGAGTATTGAAAGTGGAAGAGTGGTGGCTTTAGCTCAAAATGGATTTGAAGAACATTCTATTGGAGCTGTGATGGGTTTTTTGCCTGAGTGTTATAAAGAGTTTACTTGTGTGTTTGATGAGGTTGAAGCAGGGGAGTTACCGCCACATCGATCATATGATTGCAAAATTGATTTAGAGGATGGAGCAATCTTACCTAGTAGTAGGGTGTATGCCTTGACCGAGAAGGAAAATGATTACTTGAAGGAATACATTGAGGAAAATCTCAATAAAGGGTTTATTAGACACTCACAATCTCCTGCAGCTTCACCATTGTTTTTTGTACCCAAGAAGGAAGGGAAGCTCAGAGCTTGCATTGATTATAGATCTTTGAATAAAGTCACTGTTAAGAATCGCTATCCTTTGCCATTGATTCCAGAAATGTTAAACCAAATTCAAGGAGCAACCATTTTTACTAAATTGGATTTGAGAGGAGCTTACCATTTGGTTAGGGTTAGGGAGGGAGACGAGTGGAAGACTGCTTTCAAAACACGTTTTGGTTTGTTTGAATACCTTGTGATGCCATTCGGATTATGTAATGCTCCAGCGGCTTTTCAATTCTTTATTAATGATGTTTTGAAAGAATTTCTAGATCTTTTTGTCGTAGTTTATATTGATGACATTTTGATTTTTTCACATAATTTGGAGCAACATTATCAACATGTAAGACAAGTTTTGAAGAAGTTACACGATCATCATCTTTTTGCTAGTCTTGATAAGAGTCAATTTCATACTGAAGTGGTGGAGTTTCTGGGTTTCGTGATTTCTCCTCAAGGGTTGGAAATGGATCAAAAAAAAGTCAGAGCAGTGAAAGATTGGCCGACTCCCACTAAGATCAAGGAAGTGCAAAGTTTTTTAGGTTTTGCTAATTTTTATAGGAGATTTATCAAAGATTTTTCATCCATTATTCCTCCTATCACTAGACTTTTAAAAAAAGGTGTACCTTTTCTTTGGAATCAAGAAACGGAAGAAGCTTTTAACACCTTGAAGAATAGATTTATTTCTGGTCCTATTCTTTTACACCCAGATCCAACACAACCATTCTTTGTAGAAGCAGACGCTTCTAATTTTGCAGTTGGAGCTATTTTATCTCAAAGGCATAAAGAAACTGGTCAGCTTCATCCAATAGCATTCTTCTCAAAGAAATTTTCTGCCGCAGAAAGTAACTATTCAATAATGGATAAGGAATTACTTGCAATAAAAGCTGCATTTCAAGAATGGCGACATTTTTTGATGGGTGCCAGAAATCCTGTCACGGTGCTTACTGATCACCGAAATTTACTTTTTCTTAAGTCAGCTAAGACTCTTACTCCCAGACAGTTACGTTGGTCATTATTTTTTGCGGATTTTGACTTTGTAGTGACATACAGACCTGGGAAATTAAATGGTAAAGCGGATGCTTTATCCAGACAATTTCCTGGTTGTGAAAAAGAATTGGAGTTAAGACCTGAACCTGTAATTCCTGAAGAACATTTTGTTTCAGCTAACTCTTCTAAAAAAGAAGATTTGCAGGAGTTAATTAAAATAAATCTGAATATTCAGAAGATGAAAGAATGGGCACAGTTGGATGTTAAAAGAACTATTAAAAATGGTTTACCTTATTTTGAGGATAAGTTGTATCTCCCGAGTGAGGACCTTAGAGAGAAAATTTTACAAGATTGTCATGATTCAGTTTTAGCTGGACATCCGGGTTTTCATAAGACTTTGGATTTAGTTCTACGGCATTTCTGGTGGGAAAGTATTAAGAAAGATGTCTTAAATTATGTAAAGACTTGTGAAGTCTGTGCTAAGTCAAAACATGAGACTGGAAAACCTGCTGGACTTCTTGAACCCTTGCCTATTCCTCCTCGGCCTTGGCATACAATTGGTTTAGATTTTATTGTAGATTTACCTAACGATAGAGGATTCTCCACAATTCTGGTAGTGGTAGATTGTTTCTCTAAAGAGAGTCATTTTATTCCCATGAAAGGAGGAGTTACAGCTTCAAGTCTAGCTAAAAAATTCATTCAAGAAATTGTACGATTGCATGGAGTTCCCAGTCAAGTTATTTCAGATAGGGGGTCTCAATTTGTGTCGAGATTTTGGAAGGAATTTTGTAGGAGATTGGGTTTGAAGATAAAATTAACATCAGGATATCACCCAGAGGCTAATGGTCAAGTAGAAAGAATCAATCAGGAATTAGAAAAATATTTAAGATGTTTTGTCGAAGGAGAGTTTGAGTGGGTGGATTTGTTGTGGACAGCGGAATTTGCATATAATAATTCTACTAAAACCTCTACTTCCATGTCACCTTTTTTTTGTGGAAGAGGTTATAATCCTCGGTTTCTATGTGAGAATGATGGAGTAAATGAGACATGTCCAGCTGTGAAAGATATAACTGAAATAATTCAGAAAGGTTGGGCTAAAGCAAAGGAAATGTTACAAAAAAGTAAGTCTGAGTATAAAAGATTTGCAGATTTTAAAAGAAAGAAAAGTCCAAGTTATGCTAAAGGTGATTTAGTCTGGTTATCAGCAAAAAATATTAAATTGAAAGGAAAAAATAAATTTTGTCCTAAGTTTTTGGGTCCTTTTGAGATTGAGGAAGTGATAGGACCAGTATCAGTCAAACTTAAATTGACTACTAATTTGAAAATTCATCCAGTATTTCATGTAAGTTTATTAAAACCAGTGTCAAAAGGAATCAGAATGAGACCAGTTCCTAAACCAATTGTTTTGGAAACTAATTCAGAAGAATTTGAGGTTAAAAGAATACTTGATTCTAGAAAAGTAAGGGGAAAGATTCAATATCTTATTGATTGGAAGGGGTTTGGTCCTGATGAAAGAAGTTGGGAGTCAGAATCTGATATTCATGCGGAAAGATTAGTATCTAAGTTTCACAGAAGAAATCCAAATAAACCTGGCCCTGAGGTCAGGGCTTAAGGAGGGGGTACTGTCAGGTCCCAGGTTAGGTAGGGGTACTTTGTAAATGAAATTAGATTATAGATTTAATTAATTTATTGTTTTAATCTGATTTTGGGTTGTTGATCTTAACTTCTGTTCATCAGAGTGCTAACTCCCCAAACCAACATGGTGGCAGTAGTGCCAGTTCCTGATTGGAAGTTTCATGAACCTCTGACCTTCCATACAATTCTAAACTGCCTTTCATTGTTCACCTTCAAGAAGGAAGGTCCTGTTTTGATTAAGTTCCTGCGTCAAGGCCTTTTGATGAGATTCTGGTGAAGTTTACAAAGATAAATATTGTTTCCTGAGAAGCTGGTCAACGTGGGACAAGCTCAGCTGATAATTTGGTGGGAGCGTCGATTTTTCTCAAGCTGGAGAAAAGTTGCTTTATTTTTATCACTTTATTCATGTTAGGTATTTATTTAGTTTAGGTATTTAGATTCGTTTCATTTTACTTCAAAAATCTGCTTGACTTTTATGACTCTGTGTAATTGACACGGTTTTGAATTTCTGACATTGTACTGAAGGAAGAAGCGTTTGGAATTTTAACTGCGCAGTTTTCTTAGATCAGTGCTTCAGAGCCTTCATTTTTGTTTCACGCATGCGCAAAGGAGAAGAGTCCTTGTTTTACTGCTGTGTCTCGTATCTGATCTGATTTCAAGTCTGTCAGTTTCAGTACGGTTGCGTGAATGAAGATTGCTTAAGGAAAATACCTGAGCCTAAGTTTTTGATGTTGTTTAACTTGAATTCATAAGGCTTTTAATTACGCTTGCGCGCCATTATATAAGGTGGCTTCTAAAAATATTCACTGTGCGCATGTGGAAAGTAAAGACACATTGATTTCATGAGCATAGCACATTTTTCTGAAGGATAAGGCAGCGCCTGAACTTGTCTATTGTGCGCATGTCAAAGGCAAAAGCAGTTGTTTTCGTTAGCATTGCGCATGTGCTCAAAAGGTAAACAGCATCTGAACTCATTTACAGTGCTTAAGTCAAAAGCAAAGCTTCGGATTCCATTAGCATTGCGCATGTGCTTCAAAGGTTGAACAGGATCTGAATTCATTCTTATTGTTCTTGTTTAAAGTTTTAAAATACCATCTGAACTCTTAATTGCGCATTTGTTACTAAAGTAAAAGGAACATCTGAACAGGAATACAATGTGCTTGAGAAAGGATGAAATGCAATTGAATGAATGAACACTCGAAAGTGATTTCCTCTTTAATTTAAGAAGATTGCACATTCTTGAACTCATTATTTTGAGCATTATTGGTTGAGGAACAAAATGCATTCTTAAATTCACATTGCCCTTCTGAAATTGAACATTGACTGTGCTAGATAAATTCTCAATGGGTCTTTGTGAAAAAGAAGTTAATTAATCTCCAAGGTTATTTCGGAGATTGGACAGGTATGGGTTTAGATATTAAATTATTTGATATTTAGAGATTGAGTTAATTTAATGCATGTCTTCATTATTTAATAAACATTAATGTCTCCTTCTACAGATTGCAGCCCACCAGAAGTAGGCGTCTGTCGTTTGTTATTTTCTCCACTTCCCCTTTTCCCTTGGGAGTGTTAGTTCTTCAACTGGGTTTAAGACAGTTGTTGATCAAACGTTCTTGAGAGATCTGTGGGGCTCAGCATCTCCTGCAGACGCAGACGTCAGGACCGGACAGTTAAAGGGAGTCATGACAATATGCCATTAAGGCATGGGGAATGGAATGGGTAGCGCAGAAAGGAAAACGGGGATACCATGTCTCATCCGATGGTGTTTCACCCCTCTAGGAATCACCCCTGACCCCCATGTGATCCTCCCTCAAATAGCCACCCACAGGGTCAGGATCAGGTAGCGGCTGCCGTCCCCTGGCCAGATGAGGAGAGGTTATCCCTGGGAAAGGAGTAATGACATAATCAGATTCATCACAGTAGTTCATTGTCTTCATTGGTATTTTCTCACTCTTTAAATTGATTTAATTGCAATTAGGTGTACAGCAGGTTTGTGGAACAGTCTAAAGTGTGAGGAGATGAGCAAAAACACGGGGCACACCTATGATTTAGCAAAAGAGTATTAGGATATTTTAGAGTAACCTTTATAGAGTTAGAGATCATTTGAGGTGCGGGGGAGAAAAGGCTCAACCTTGGCAACTAGGTTGGGAAAATGGAGGACAAAAAATGGTTGTTCCTAAAGATTTAGGAACTCCCGTCCCCTGCACACTGTCTGATATCTGCAAAGCAGATCAATAACTTTCGTGTTTTTTTGTTTTACTAAATTTCATAACACATAATTCAATAGACAGTTAAATAGGTGGAGCAGTCAAAATGAATAACAAGCTCACAAAATTTCTATAGACAACAAACATGATATTTATTGTACAATATCTCTGGGCCCGACGCGTTTCGAGTATAAACGCTTCTTCAGGGGCAAAAACATATTTCACAATTCAATTTCTAGAAAAAAGTAGAGAAGGGTACAACTTAGTATTTTGCATATAATTCAATTATTCATACAAACTTTCAAAACAAATCATAGATGTAGTTTGAATACTTGTCAAAAGATGTCTGGGATAGTACCTAGTAGCTCAGTTTAGTATAAGTCCAGTCAGATAAGTAGTATCTCTAATCAACACGAAAAGGATATATGATTTGTGGGATAATGACAAGTTAAACTATTTTAAAAAACTAAAAAATAAAAAATTATATACAATTTTGGCATAATCAATGCATGTAGGTAGTGTGCCACTTGCCAACTATGGAGTAGGCATAGTTGAAAAAACACATATACGATGTCCACGGATAGCGGGTGCTTTAGAAAGGTAGCGTGTGCATTCACACTAAGTAAGATATGTGAAAAGTCAATAGTATACTTAAGGTGCAAGTATAGGTAAAGATAACGGTAACGGAGTTCCATCAACACTTACATTGGTTTCCCAAAAGGATTCCGGCAAGCGGTACGTGGACTGAGCCAAAAAGGAACAAGCAGTTTGCGCTAGTACATAAATCTGTATGGAAGTAAAGGAAAAGGTAGGAGGAGGTGAGTAATAGTAAAAAAGTTCCAGGTCTCGAGTGTCAGTGGACCCATAGATCACTTACTAGATACAATGTCATGGCGAACCTCATCCCGAACAAAGAGGATGTTGTTCGTTCATGATTCTGTTCTTATGTACTGAAAGTGATACTGACGTGTGAATGAGCATGCGTGGTAGCAAAGCAGTCGCTACGCATGCGTTCGCAACAAGTTGAAGGTAATTGGTGCGCGTCATGTGTCTGACGACACGGTGTAACCGGCGTCAGAACAACATGAAAACAAAGAAAGGCGCGCATGCGCGAGACTCGTAAGCGGCTAAATGCCTGAAAATGGCTGTCTATTTTGTAGTAGGCAAGTAAGTGGCCCTGAGCCATGAAGAGTAATGAAAATTTAGAAAAGAAGAACGCGGACTAGGCGAAGTGGTTTTTGAAAGATAAGACGGATAAGTCAGACCGTCCTCTGCCAGTCAGTACCTCAGTCAGTACAGTGATATAATTCAACACAAATGATATTACAGGCATTGATATAATGTACATAAAGCACAATATGTTGTACAGTTTACCATCAGAATGATGGCATACATTGGGTAATAATATGGCATAGTTTTTCAAAAGGTGACTTCACAATCATTTGAGCACCCCAAACCAAAGAAGGGGGTGTTTACGATTTCAATACAATCCTGATTAGCATATATATTTCTTTGAAAAATTACATTTTAACCATATGCGCACATGTAAATACAATGAGACCACCTTGATGGATAGGTATTGACTTGTAAATAGAGTACATTTATAAAAAATGGGGATTTTAACCAAGATATGGTCAATATGAACTGATGTAACTAGAGTAGTTGGGGTGAAGGGTATGGTCCTCATAAATAGGGGCCAAGGTAGTAGTCCTCGTTCATGCCAAGAGGGGCAAGTGAATCAAGGCAGTGTATCCAATAGAGTTCTCTCTGGGATAGTAGTTTTTGTAAGTCCCCACCTCTGGGAAGTGGATGTATTACTTCGAGTATTACCATTGTCATTTGTGCCACTGTGTGTTGATGATCTCTGAAATGTCTATACACCAGGGATTTGGTATTTCTAGTGCAAATATTTGACTTGTGCTCAGTCCAACGTTCCTTGGCTTTCCTGGTAGATTTCCCTACGTAGTATTTCCCACAGGGACAACGCAGAGCATAAATAACGTTGTTTGAATCACAAGTTGCAAATTGTTTTAGTGGAATTTTCTTCCCAGTGTTTCCATGTCGAATATTGTCTCCTTTAATCACATTGGAACAATGTTGGCAATTTAGGCACGGATAAGTACCCTTTTTAGGTTTGGATACAAATATTTGGTTGTCTGTTTTTCGTTTTTCTGCTCTGATCAGACTGTCACAAAAGTTTTTGACCCTCTTGTACGCCAGCGTCGGGGGTTCCGGAAAAAGTTGGTTCAGTTGCGGGTCTGTTTTGATTATGTCCCAATTTTTGTGGATTATCCGTTTGACCTGAAAGCTCTGGCTAGAGTACTTTAATGAATGAATAAGGTTCCGGTTTTCATTTTTGATCTTTGGATCCAGTAGGTCTTCATGACTTTGTGCTTCTGTTCTGAGTATTGCTTTATTGATCAAATCTTCTGGAAAGTTTCTGTCTTTGAACCTTGATTTCATAATGGAATATTGGTCCTGTAGTCTGAAGTTATTCGCTTGACCCTGAGGAGTTGACTGTACGGTAAATTTTCTTTCAAGTGTTTGGGATGAAAGCTTTGAAAATGTAAGGTACTGTTCACATCAGTAGGTTTCCTGTATAACTGTGTTCTGAGTCCTGTGTTAGTTATTTCAATAGTGACATCCAAGAAATTTACATTAGGTTTACCAATGTCCATTGTGAACTGGATTCTCTCGTTGCATTTGTTAAGGTATTCCCAAAAGGTGTTGAGTTCATCCTCGGTGCCTCTCCAGATTCCAAAAATATTGTCGATATATCTATACCAACTTTTGATCTCGTCTTTCCACCTTGTTTCGTTTAGGACATGGGTATGCTCAAAAGAATACATGAAAATATTTGCATAGGAAGGTGCAACTGGTGACCCCATAGAGGTACCTGAAGTTTGTAGGAAGAATTGACCATTAAATCTGAAATAGTTATTAAAAAGGATGATGTTGATGAGTTCAATTGCCAATATTTTATGAATGTTGATTTCTTCAAGTTTTAGTAGGAACCATTCCAGTGCTTCAATGCCTTGGTTGTGCGGGATTGAGGTGTACAAACTGGTTACATCCATTGTGAACAATAACAAATTTGATTCATCCAATTCAAGGTTCTTCATGTTTTGTAAAAAATGAATGGTGTCCTTTAAGTAAGTTTCAGTTTTCTGTATCAGGGGTTGCAATGCAGTGTCGAGATATACTGCAAGGGGTGGAAAACAATGTTTGTACCAGCAACAACTGGTCTGAAGGGCAGATTCGTTTTGTTTTTATGAATTTTGGGAAGGCCGTAGAAGACTGGTGTCACCGGGTTATTGTTAGTCAGAAACTTTCTTGTGTTCTCAGAAATCCAATCTGACTCTTCTGCTCTGGAGATGGTTTTCTCAATGATTGCCTTGATATTAGTGATCGGGTCATGGTCTAATTTGAGGTAGGTATCTCGATCAGATAGTAATTTCAAACAGCCTTCATTGTACAGCACAGTGTCCATGATAACCAAGGCACCACCTTTATCAGCTTTTTTAATAGTAATACTATTGTCCTCTGCTATATCTTTAATGATTTTAAGCTGATGTTTCTTGATGTTTTGTTTGTTGGATTTACTGTATTTAAGGCATTTGAGTGCTCTAGTGGTTTTGGTTTTAAATAGATTTACTAGAGGATGGTTGATTTGAGGATGAAAGTGGCTTTTGTCTTTCAATTCAAGGTATAGACAATTATCTTTATCACTTGTTAATTGTTAGATTGTCAAAAAAGATTTTCAACTCCATTTTGCGAACTAGCTTGAAAAGATTAACTTCAAACAAACTCGTATTATTCGTTGGTATAAATGATATGCCCAAATTGAGGGTATTCAATTGAGATTGTGAGAGTAGTTTAGAAGAAAGGTTAACTATTATGGGATCCCTCAGTGTTTGTTCTTCTGGCGAGGTTTTCTTTTTCCCTCTTCTGGCTTTTCTCCTCCTCCTAAAAAACTTTCAGGGGTTGGTATTGGTGTTGTAGGTGGTGGGGCAATACTTTGACCCTCAGTGGGTTTTGGCACTGTGGTGCTACTCGTTGATGGAATTTCCTCTAATTCTCCACTGTTCACATCGCTACTATCGGTATTATTGTTAGTGGGTCGTGGTTTAGGTTGTCTTGGAGTGAAATTTGCTTGTTTACTATTATAGAATTCTTGCCAAGAGTAAACAGAATATCATGGGCGTAATCAAGAGTGTCCCGTTTAAATTTTCTTATTTTACGCTGTTCGATTTCTTTCTTATATTGTCCAATTTATTGTTGGTATCCTCCAGTATGGTTTGTAGTTCTGTTGCTGTTTTGAGTTTTGATAATTGAGAAGAGACCTCTTTGATTTCTTGATTGACCTGAGTCAGAGACTTTGATAATTCCTCAATTGTAAGTAGAATGAGGTCAACCGAGCATTTGTTCAATATTTGCTCCCAGCGTTTCACAAATTCAAGGTCATCTTTACAGAGCGTTGGTCGAAGGTATATCCAAAGTCCTCTTGGTATTCTTTTGGATTTAAAGTATTGTGCCAGGGTAGTGGCATGAAGTTTTTGCGCAATTTCCCTTCTGATCAATCTTTCTAGTTTTAGAATTAGATTTTGTGGATTATCTATGCTCAGTGGTTCCTTACTGGTATCTTTAATCAGTCCAAGTATTCTCACTGCTTCTTCATCAGAGAAAGCCAAAGTGGTAGCTGATTTGTCAGTAAGGGTGTTTATTTTAGAAAATGACATATTATTTAGTGTAGCAGGGTGCCAGTGTCAAAGACAGAAACTTTCCAGAATATTTGATCAATAAAGCAATACTCAGAACAGAAGCACAAAGTTGTGAAGACCTACTGGATCCAAAGATCAAAAATGAAAACAGGAACCTTATTCATTCATTAAAGTACTCTAGCCAGAGCTTTCAGGTCAAACGGATAATCCACAAAAATTGTGACATAATCAAAACAGACCCGCAACTGAACCGACTTTTTCCGGAACCCCCGACGCTGGCGTACAAGAGGGGCAAAAACTTTCGTGACAGTCTGATCAGAGCAGAAAAACGAAAAACAGACATCCAAACCTTTTTGTCCAAACCTAAAAAGGGTACTTATCCGTGCCTAAATTGCCAACATAGTTCCAATATGATTAAAGGAGACCATATTCGACATGGAAACACTGGGAAGAAAATTCCACTAAAAAAATTTGCAACTTGTGATTCAAAAAATGTTATTTATGCTCTGCGTTGTCCCTGTGGGAAATACTACGTAGGGAAATCTACCAGGAAAGCCAAGGAACGTTGGACTGAGCACAAGTCAAATATTTGCACTAAAAATACCAAATCCCTGGTGTATAGACATTTCAGAGATCATCAACACACAGTGGCACAAATGACAATGGTAATACTCGAAGTAATACATCCACTTCCCAGAGGTGGGGACTTACAAAAACTACTATCCCAGAGAGAACTCTATTGGATACACTGCTTGATTCACTTGCCCCTCTTGGCATGAACAAGGACTACTACCTTGGCCCCTATTTATGAGGACCATACCCTTCACCCCAACTACTCTAGTTACATCAGTTCATATTGACCATATCTTGGTTAAAATCCCCATTTTTTATAAATGTACTCTGTTACCTATCCATCAAGGTGGTCTCATTCTATTTACATGTGCGCATATGGTTGAAATGTAATTTTTCAAAGAAATATATATGCTAATAAGGATTGTATTGAAATCGTAATCACCCCCTTCTTTGGTTTGGGGTGCTCAAATGATTGTGAAGTCACCTTTTGAAAAACTATGCCATATTATTACCCAATGTATGTTATCATTCTGATGGTAAACTGTACAAAATATTGTGCTGTATGTACATTATATCAATGCCTGTAATATCATTCGTGTTGAATTATATCACTGTACTGACTGAGGTACTGACTGGCAGAGGACGGTCTGACTTATCCGTCTTATCTTTCAAAAACTACTTCGTCTAGTCCGCGTTCTTTTCTAAATTTTCATTACTCTTGATGGCCACTTACTTGCCTACTACAAAATAGACAACCATTTTCAGGCATTTAGCCGCTTACGAGTCTCGCGCATGCGCGCCTTTCTTTGTTTTCATGTTGTTCTGACGCCAGGTACACCATGTCTTCAGACACATGACGCGCACCAATTACCTTCAACTTGTTGCGAACGCATGCGTAACGACTGCTTTTCTACCACGCATGCTCATTCACACGTCAGTATCACTTTCAGTACATAAGAACAGAATCATGAACGAACAACATCCTCTTTGTTCGGGATGAGGTGCGCCATGATTCGCTTGCTGAAGGATCCACATTGTATCTAGTAATTGATGTATGGGTCCACTGACACTCTTGAGACTGGAACTTTTTTACTATTACTCACCTCCTCCTACCTTTTCCTTTACTTCTATACAGATTTATGTACTAGGGCGAACTGCTTGTCCCTTTTTGGCTCAGTCCACGTACCGCTTGCCGGAATCCTTTTGGGAAACCAATGTAAGAGTTGATGGAACTCCGTTACCGTTATCTTTACCTATACTTGCACCTTAAGTATACTATTGACTTTTCACATTTCTTACTTGGTGTGGATGCACACGCTACCTTTCTAAAGCACCCGCTATCCGTGGACATCGTATATGTGTTTTTTCAACTATGCCTACTCCATAGTTGGTAAGTGGCACACTACCTATATGCATTGATTATGCCAAAATTGTATATATTTTTTTTAAAGGTTTTTTTAAATTAGGTTAACTCGTCATTATCCCACAAATCATATATCCTTTTCGTGGTGGTTAGAGATACTACTTATCTGACTGGACTTATACTAAACTGAGCTACTAGGTACTATCCCAGACAACTTTTGACAAGCATTCAAACTACATCTATGATTTAATGTTTTGAAAGTTTGTATGAATAATTGAATTCTATGCAAAATACTAAGTTGTACCCTTCTACTTTTTTCTAGAAATTGAATTGTGAATTGTGAAATATGTTTTTGCCCCTGAAGAAGAGTTTATACTCGAAATGCGTCGGGCCCAGAGATATTGTACAATAAATACCATGTTTGTTGTCTATATAAATTTTGTGAGCTTGTTATTCACTTTGACTGCTCCACCTATTTAACTGTCTATTGAATTGTGTTATGAAATCTAGTAAAACAAAAAAAACGAAAGTTATTGATCTGCTTTGCAGATATCAGACAGTGTGCAGGGGACGGGAGTTCCTAAATCTTTAGGAACAACCATTTTTTGTCGACAGTCTAAAGTGTGAGCATCTTGATTCATGGATAGTAGGCATCGCACCATTTTTTTTAATTTTTTTACCTCAATCATAAAATGAAGTTATAGCATATAGTTTGCAGGTAGACAGGGGGGTTTAACAAAATCTTCTACCATGCCACCTTGTAATGTTCATGTTGCAGGTGTGCATATTGCTCATCGCTAGGGTGACTAGGTCAGTAATTTGACCTTGTCAAAAGGGGATAGGGGCCCCTCTCATTCTGGGGTAGGAGGCTTACCAGGGTGAAAGCCAGAGCCATGCTACTCGAGGGGCCATATGGCAGTTGGGAGGCTTCCCAGTTCCTGTCCCCATCCAAAGTCCCTGACTTTTCTTAGCAGTACCACTTTCGATCACTCCATACCTCTTGACAAACCTGATGGGCAGTTTGTTTCTCTCTCTTGAGACACCAAAGAGGCAGCCAACGTCTGAGTGAACCGCCCACAACACAGTGACCCACCAGTGCCTCACGCCAGAGAGAATTCCGGGGCACATTCTGGCCTTGCCGTAGAGCAGCTTTTATACCAAAACCAGACCTAATACATACTGCTGAAGATTTCTTCGCATCGTGGCTCCCTAATGCAAACTGGGTCCCTGCAATGTAGTCCGCAATGGATACAACAAAGCGGCCCACACAGAAAAGGGGGTGGGATGTAGCCCCCTATTTGTAACCTTTGGCTGTTGTAACAGTTCCCTGGTGTGGAAAATCAGGGTTAGATTGGTTCGGGCCAGAAGTCCAGTGAGTGAGGGACAGGGAGGATAAAATGAGGAACAGGAAGTTGTGCTTTGTTCCAGTGAAGTCCAAGGAGGAGAAAGTGGCAGACCAAGAGACCAGTAGGAGGAAGAATGGTAGATTTGAGGGTGGAAGTGTTTGAAAGTTAAGGCGCAGTATTGGTTGGTGAGAGCAAGTGGAGTGGAGAGTGGTGCGGTGCGGAGGCGGCAGGCGGGAGGCATTGGGGTGGAAAAAAGGTGGGGAGGCTCATGGGGCAGTGGGTAGGGGAGAGGTGTAGGGCAGTGGGGAGGGGAGAGGCGTGGTATTCAAAGTATTTGTAGAAATAAAGGGCAGAAGTTGATAGGAGAGGTAGTTTCAAAGCATACAGTTTAGCTTTATAGAGCTAGCCCAAGGGCTGCAGCAGGCGTTATGGATCCTGAAGACGAAGTTAAAGGCCATAGTGCAGCACAGCCGTTTTATGAGGTTTAACAAGACCGAGAACTCCTGGTATGGCCTTACCTGAGTGCATAGACTATAAATCTATTATGTCCTTATTGGGAGAGAATGGGGGGTGGGTTACAAACTTTTAAAAAGGCAATCTGCCTGGAGTGGTTGCTGGAAACTGGCTAGTTCCCAGCAACCACATTCACAACCACAGCGTGACACAAAAGATGCAGTGGGACTTAAATAGGAGCCAGGCATTGTTTATTTATTGCATATTTATATGGCGCCTATGCACAATGTGTTTCCAGGCCAAGAGGAATAAAAACAAGAACGGTCCTACTTGGCCTTGTGACATTCGTATTGTGCAAGTGCAGCAGCAAGAATTGCAGAGGGGAAGGGGTGTGGGGTGTGTGGGAGTGGGGGGGTGGGTAGGAGGGCCCAGGGTTAAGCAAATGCTATGGGGAGCCCAAGAGCGCAAGTGCCAAGGGTGTCACAGGTTTCCCCCCTTCTCACCTGTCTATGTTGCCTGATGTCCTCCTTGGGTGGAGTCTTCTTTCGTATGGTTCGGGACTTAAATAAGCCAGCTCGGCCGTCCTCAGCTTCCAGATTACGTTCAGCTTTGATGTCCAGGATCACGGGAAACTCCAGGAGAAGAAGGTGTTGGGGGCACGCGGAAGCGGCACAGAGATTCCGGGAAGTAGAAAAGAAGGAAGAAGTCGAAAGAAGGGAATCCAGGAGCCAGGAAATAGCAAGTAGCACTAGAGGAGTTTGGAACACACGTCCGATCACAGCTAGCAGCAGCGTTGAGATGCGCGGACCCGTGGGGGTGTGGCTTCTTTATAGAGGACGCTGCGTAGAACGTGAAGACTGGCGAGCAGCGTGCTGAGCTTGCCGCCATGTTGGTAGTATTATGGAGTGTAAGGCCCGACATGACAGGGACCAGGAAGCCCAGAAGGGGCAAGTTCGATGGTTCATGACAGCATGCCTCCTCCGGAAACTCGTTCCACCGGGTTTGTCCGGGTGTATGAGATGGAACCTTCTGAGTAGTCTGGGGGTATTTAGATTTGAGATAGGTTCCCAAGTGCGTTCACTAGGGGGATATCCTTTCCACTCCACTAGGTACTGGAGTTTGCCACGTCTATATCTAGAATCGCAAATCCTTGAGACCTCATACTCCAGTTGTTCATTGATGATTACTGGTTTGGGCCGAAGTTTAGTTCGAGAGGTCTGAACATATGGCTTTATTAAGGACGTGTGAAAGACTGGGTGGATTTTCTTCCAGGAGTCTGGAAGCTTGAGTCGGTAGGCCACTTGGTTGATAATTTCCTTTATAAGGAATGGCCCATAATATAGAGGAGCCAATTTATTTGGTCGCAAATGCAGTGGTAGTAGTTTCGAGGACAGCCAAACCTTATCCCCTATTGTGTAGGAGGGGCTAGGTCTTCGTTTGGAATATGCATACAGTTTGGTCTGGGTCCTGGCCTTTTCTAATTGTTCTTTGGCTTCTCTTTGGATATTAATGAGCATTTCAATCCAGGAATCGACTGTTGGAACTGGTGTAGGATGAGGAAGGATGGAGGGTAGAACCGAAGGGTGGAATCCTTGGCTACAGAAAAAAGGACTGGTCTTAATAGCAGAGTGGTCCGAATTATTATAGGCGAATTCTGCCACTGGTATTAAGAGGGACCAATTGTCCTGGACCTTGGTAGCGAAGCAACTGAGGTATTGTTCCAAGGTTTGCTTTACGCGCTCTGTGTCTCCGTTGGTTTGGGGATGATATCCCGAGGAAAGAGCGCGTTGGATTCCTAGTATTTGGCAAAGATGTTTACAGAACTGGGAAATGTATTGGGGCCCTCTGTCTGATATGATCTTGGAAGGGAGTCCATGCAGTCGGAAAATGTGTTCCAGGAAAATTCCAGCAAGTTCTGACGAGGATGGTAGTTTAAACAGAGGTGTAAAATGGGCTACATGGGTGAACAAATCAATGGTGACCATGATGGTTGTGTATCCCCTGGAAGGTGGTAATTCCACAATGAAATCTGTTGCTATGAATTCCCAAGGCCTTGTTGGAAGTGGAGGTTGCTGCAATAAACCTGCTGGTCTCTTATTGTCATGTTTGTTTTGTTTACAGACAGAGCATGCCTGGATATACCTTTGTACATCAGTTTTCACTCCAGGCCACCAAAATTGCCTTTGTATTAATCGGAGGGTATTGGTAATACCAAGGTGCCCGGAGTAAAGAGTATCGTGACAGAGATTTATTATCCTTTGCTGTAGTTTTTGTGTTGGGATGACCAAGGCATTGTCTTTGAACACATATCCATCTTTGGTCTTCAGTTTCCACTGGTTCCTGTCCGAGATACCTTTCCAGAGTTCAGAGGATTGAGTCTGACTGCGGACTTCATCTAGGAGGCTGGTCGCCTGCGCTACAATTATTGTGTGGGGAAACATCTTGGGAAATGCTCGGTCATCGGGAGGTTCATAGTCAGGGCTCCGAGACAAGGCGTCAGCAATTACGTTTTGTGTTCCCGGAACATGGTGAATTTGGAACTGGTATTGAGCAAAGAAGATTGCCCAACGGGCCTGACGGCTGTTCCTGCATTCCAGGCCCTGTAACACTTGGAGATTTCGATGGTCCGTCCGAACCTGGACAGGATATTTAGCTCCTAGAAGTAAATGACGCCACTCGGTGAAGGCTTGGGGGATGGCTAGAAGTTCCTTTTCTAAGACTGAGTAATGAGTTTCACTGGAGGTCAATGTCCGCGAAAGATAGGCAATAGGATGTTCCAGCCCGTAATCTAGTTCCTGTTTCAGAACTGCTCCAATGGCATAGTTAGAGGCATCTGTTTCCACTAAGAATGGTCGATTTATATCAGGTTGAACCAGGATGGGGGTTTGTGTAAATTCTGTTTTTAGGCGTTGGAAGGCCTTCTCCTGGGCTGGGGTCCATCGATAGGGAGTATCTTTTTTCAACAAGGAGATGATCGGTTGAACAATCTCGGAGAAGGATGGTATAAACCTCCGATAGAAATTGGCCAAGCCCAGGAAAGATTGGATCTGTTGTACAGAGGTCGGAGTTGGCCAGGATAGTATGGCTTTAACCTTGGATTGATCCATGCCTATGCCATCTGGACGAAGGACAAATCCTAGATAGTGAACAGTGGAAACATGACAAAGGCATTTCTCGGGTTTTGCTAGAAGCTTGTGTTCACATAGCCGTTGTAACACTGATTTAACATGTTCTTCATGCTTGAGAGGATCCTTAGAGAATATCAAAATATCGTCCAAGTAGACGATGACGAAAAGAAATAGCATATCTGAAAACACCCGGTCCATGAAGCGTTGGAAGATTGCCAGAGCATTAGAGAGTCCAAAGGGCATGACCAAGTATTCGTAATGAACGAAGGGTGTTCTGAAGACTGTCTTCCATTCGTCACCTTCTCTAATACGAATCAAGTGATAAGCACCCCTAAGATCCAATTTGGTGAATATTATGGCTCCTCTTACGGCTTCCAGGATATCCGAGATCAAGGGTAATGGATAACGATCCTTAAGGGTGCACTGATTAAGACCTCAATAATCAAGACAAGGTCTGAGTTCCTTGGTGTCTTTTTTAGGAACAAAGAATAATGAAGCTCCAGCCGGAGACTTGGATGGGCGTATGGTGCCATTTTTTTATGTTAGTATCTAGGTATTCACGAAGGGCCTTTTTCTCTGGTTCAGACAGGATGAACATCCTGCCAAAGGGAATCACGGCTGAAGGTTCAGTCTCAATAGCACAGTCCTCAGGCCTATGGGGTGGCAGGGCTTGGACAATAGCAGAAGAGAATACATCGGCATATTCCTGGTAGGTTTTAGGAACCTGGATGATGGAGACCATAAGAGGATCTTGCTGAGTTGTTGAATGTTCTTCTGATGTAGTCGGTGAAGGATCCTGGAGCAGACAATGGGACATGCAAAACTTGGAACCTAAGAACAGGGAACCAGCTGTTCAATTGATGTATGGCTTGTGTTTCTGCAGCCAGGGCATTCCCAAAACCATTGGGTAATGGGGCAGATTTTATGATGTCAAACTTTATCCTTTCTCGATGATGGTTTATAGCAAGCTCAAAGCTCAATTTCCTTAGTCTGAAGGGTTATGGGTCCAGAAGAAAGAGGTCTTCCATCAATTGCTTCCACTGGTTGCTGGACGTTCCGGGATTCGTAAGGAATATGGTGTTTAAGGACCCATTCCTAATCTATGAATATTCCCATGGCCCCACAGTCCACTAGTGCCAGAATCGGGTAGGATTCCTTCTCAGATGATAGAAAAGCTTGTAAGACTACCAGGGAGTTTTGTCCAGGAGAGTTCAAAGATGGTATAGATCTGGAGCCTGCATCTCTCTCCCGAAACTGAGCTCCATCTAGGATCGGGAGCTGGCGTTTCCCGAACACCGCGGAGGGGCCAAGGGACATTCTCTGACTAAATGCTTTTCCGAGGCACAGTACATGCATAAGCCAGTATGAATCCTTCTCAGCCTTTCTTGAGGGGATATGGGTCCACGGAAGGCCCCTAGCTGCATGGGTTCGGGTTCACTTGTAGGAGCAGGAGAATCTTCGGATTTTGAAGGGCTTGTAAGAGGATTTTTTTGGATGGTTGACTTGGTCTTCCTTTTCTCTGCCTTTCTTTCCTGGATTCGGAAATCAATTTGTAGAGCAAGATCCATAAGTGCCTGGTAAGAATTAGGACATGCTACCCTGGCTAATTCGTCCTTAACATCTTTATTTAGCCCTCTTCGAAAGAGGGTGAAGCAAGCTTCAGATGGCCAACCCGATTCTTTAGCCAATTGCTTGAATCGAGTTACGTAGGTGAGCATGTCCTGAGAGCCTTGCTGGAAATCAAGTAAAGGTTCTTGAGCACTAAAGACCTGTTCAGGGTGGTCAAACATAGTTTTTAGTGCTTGAATGAATCCATCATAATCATCCAAAAGAGAATCTCCGGTGTTAACTAATGGTTTGTATGTTTGTTTATTTTATTTATATAGCGCTCCGGACCCGGGAGTAAATGGGCGCTGGTACAGGTTACAAAGCACAATACATGGTAATTAACAGTGATACTTTTTAGCAAGGGTTTTATACAGAGTACAAGCAGTGGCAATGAAGACATCCATTAAAGACATAAATAATACATGTAAAGTATATACAAATAGTAGCTGTGTCTAACATACTAATTGACTTTGTGCCAATAGCCACCCAATGGCAAGTTTCCTGAAGGACTGGAAGGAATTGGCCAACTTAATGTTTAGTGGCAAGGAGTTCCAACGTTGGGAGGCGAGGACAGTGAAGCTAGAGCCTCCGGCTCTTTTAGAGATAAATCTGGACACCATGAGACATAGGGTGTTGGAGGATCTAGTAGTTCTGATGGACTGCTTCCAGGTGAATTTATTGGTAAGGTAGGGGGGGGGCTAAGTGGTTGAGGGCTTTGTATGTGAGGCAGAGAGTTTTTAGGTCAATTTTTTTGTTGGATGGTAAGCCATTTGCACGTGATTCTAGTGTCAGAGATATGCTCTTGCCTAGGAATGTTTAGTGCTACTCGTAGCGCATTGTTTTGAATTACTTGGAGTTTACTAATTATAGCTTGGTTGACACCTAGGTAGAGGCTGTTGCAGTAGTCTAACTTAGACTGTATGAGGGCTCTCGCTAGTGTAAGGCAACTATTAGTAGAGAGAAAAGGTCTGCAGGCCCGAATTAGTTTTCCTGGGTAGGCTGTGGAGGAGGCGGTTGAATTGACTTGCTTAGTGAGGTTGATATTGGCATCAAGATAGAAGCCAAGAGTTTTCACATTTTTGGCGACAGGGATGGTGTTGCCATCGATGATGATTTTGGAGTAGTTAGGGCTCAGTTTTTGTAGGTTGTTAGGTGAATCAATAATGAGCAGTTCGGTCTTCTCGTCATTCAGGCAGAGGCCATGTGTGGCCACCCATGCCTGAATGACAGAGAAAATGTCATTGATCCTGGTGACATCAGTATTGTAATTGCCAGATATGGTGAGGAGTATCTGGGTGTCATCCGCATAGTTTGTATAAGTGACACCCAGATGATACAATTTATCAAAGAGAGGCTTTGTAAAGATATTATATAGGGTGGGGGAAACGCATGAGCCTTGTGGGACACCACAAGTAATGGGGATAGGGTCTGCTGCTGCCACAGGGGAAAAGACCCTCATGGTTCTGTTGGCCAGGAAGGACTGTATCCACGTGACAGCAGAAGGAGAAATGGGCGGCAGAAGGCATTCCCGGAGAGGTGAGAAATAATGAAGCCCACTTTAGCCCTGGGGGTGGAAAAATAATAAGGTTTAAAGGTGAAGTGGACCAAAAAAGAAACCAGGAATCCTCAGAGGGTTTTTGCACAGCTGTCATATTTGTCAACAATGCCGCCCAATAATACGCTGTCCCTTGAGGCAGAGTCGCGTGAGAGTACCAATTGTTTCAGCACGGCGTTCTCCGCTTTCAAGTTCTGTACTTCGGTCGATAGTTCTTGCATGCCACGCATAAGATCCTGGATGGCCGCCTCCATGTCTGTATCGACTTCGGTCAGGTGGCGTCTCAATCTGTCACAGGTTTCCCCCCCTTCTCACCTGTCTATGTTGCCTGATGTCCTCCTTGGGTGGAGTCTTCTTTCGTATGGTTCGGGACTTAAGCCTGCTCGGCCGTCCTCAGCTTCCAGATTACGTTCAGCTTCGATGTCCAGGATCACAGGAAACTCCAGGAGAAGGTGTTGGGGGCGCGCGGAAGCGGCACAGAGATTCCGGGAAGTAGAAAAGAAGGAAGAAGTCGAAAGAAGGGAATCCAGGATCCAGGAAATAGCAAGTAGCGCTAGAGGAGTTTGGAACACACGTCCGATCACAGCCAGCAGCAGCGTTGAGACGCGCGGGGCCGCAGGGATGTGGCTTCTTTATAGAGGACGCTGCGTAGAACGTGAAGACTGGAGAGCAGCGTGCTGAGCTTGCCGCCATGTTGGTAGTATTATGGCGTGTAAGGCCCGACGTGACAGGGACCAGGAAGCCCAGAAGGGGCGAGTTCGATGGTTCATGACAAAGGGATGACGGGGATCACTGAACTAGTGTGGGGAAGGGGGCTGGACCATAGACAGAAGGGGGTGCCAAGCCTCCAGGCTGGTAAGGGAGGTGCCTGGGAGGGCAGTCCTAAGTTGGGCGGGTGCTGAGGAAGACTGGACAAAGGGGGCCTAATGCCTTGTAGGACCCATAAGGAAACCAGGCCGTCACAGCAGATAGCCGGGGGCGGGGCTCAGCAGGGGAGGGCCAGAGAGAAGGGGGAAGTGAAGATCACGGTCTTAAGGAGATCTGGCTCAAGTCTGCCAAACAAAAGCCACTAATTCTTGCTGCAGTTTTCAAGAGTATGTGGGGGGGATATTAATCAGTAGGCCTTGAACAAAAACAGCAGCCTAGGTAGAATGTTATTTTGGTAGAATTGATACAATCCTGCCAAAACAAGAGATTGCTTGTGTGCTCCATGATTTTTGGTCAGACTTTATTTCTTGGAAGAGTCCGGAATGTTCACTCTTGAAGTAGGGGATTCCTTTGATGGGGTCCTCTATCTTAATTCTAGTGGCCATGAGCTCTGCTACCAGGGCTAACAAAAAGGGCGAGAGAGGGCATCCCAACTTCATCCCACTGGTCGAACAGAAACCCCACGAAAAACAGATTGGATGAGACTTTTGTTGTGGGAGAGAATACCACCCTAATGATTCCCCATCCCCTCCGTTTTGAATTTGTTGATCACTGCAAAGGGAAAAGACCATTTGAAATGGCCTATGGCCTTTTCCGCGTCAAAAGGCAGGATCGGGCTGGGCCTTTATTTGGGCTTCTGATTTGGGAATAAATGGGAACATTTGTTTTGTACACATTACATTCACTTGAAAGGCAGATTTTTAGGGATTCTTATTTTGGGATTAAGCACACCCCTCTTCTGTAAGACAGTTGGGTGTTACAGGAAAATAGGGTCACCCAATTACTATATTGACTGTAATGGCTGTAACGCACTGGGCATGACATTTGTTAGTTCCAAATTGTGATCTTTTCTATATAGGAATGCATTTAATTGACTTGAATTCAATTTACTAAGGGTCTGCAGTTTTGCCCCCCCTCACCCACAATCAAATGGACAAGATTAAGGCAGGTAGTTCCCAACACAATTCAATTTAAAAGATTTGGGGGTTTTTCTATGAGGAATTAATTGAGTTATCGTTTTAGTCAAATATGGCCATGGTCTACACCGTTGTGCTCCTCTACCCACTATGAAAGGAGGAGATGAAGGCTGTCAGAATCCCCCCACAATGTTGTCATCTGAATCAATCTACTTACATGTGAGACTTTGGTTATTGGGCACTCAGGGAAACCGGGGCTCCTCATGGGAAAGCACAGACCTGGTCAAAGGCTTCTGTCAACTATAGTCACCAGCACCCAGTCCTCATCTGGCTCTTCCAAAATCTGTCTCTGCCTCCACTGCAAGGTTTAAGGCCTCTGCAGATAGACAGCTTTTCTCCTGGCAAGGTGGTACCCCAGTGGTTTTGGTAGCTCTCCTTTCCTCACGGGTTAGTTGTTCCTGGCTAGATAGGAAATTGATATTATATAGTACTGATGACACACATTATCAATATTCCCATGGTATGGATTGGCTACCTCTCTCGCTCCTGCTCTCACCAATTCTGCCAACTGCCTGCTGATACGGCAAGGAGTTGAGATGTGTTGATTATGGAGGCTGATGTGGAGGAGAAGAATGCATCACTCCAAAATGACATGTTGGTTTATAATTTTGGTTTTCTTGAAATCGCCCTACATGGCAACAATCTTTATTTTTCAGCTAACTGCAGGAACATCTATAATTTTGAATTACATTTTATGGTGAATCAGGAAATACTAATTTCACTTCGGCATGCTCTTCCTGGTAGGAGCAATTATTTTTTGCGATTGGCTCCTGACCCGAAATAATGAAAAATATGCTGCTTCACCATTCAAACATTAATTTCACAGCCTATCAACTCACCAACTTTCCACTTCCTTGGAATTATGAGAAGGCCGGAATCATGGTTTTCTTTCTAATTCAAGTTCTATACATCACACATGGTTAATATTCACATGGAACAGATAGGTGTTTTATGCCCTTTAATTTGAGCCCTGTATGAGCTCACTGGGACGCACAATTCTGTTTTTATAAAGGAAAAAGCAGTGCAATGTTAATCATTGGCACTGCATTGCATGGACCCCTGAGTTTCATATCCAGCTACTCTCTCCTCATAAGTTTCATTTCGAAGGGATTGTGTCCTCCAACGTATTCCACATCTATGAAAGTAGTGTCCAACAGCTGTGCACTTCGGAAACTTTTCTGCAGAGGGCGTCCAGCTTCGATGGCATCGAGCCGATGTCCCTCGAGGGCCTTCGTCGAGGGTCAACGTCACTGGATGTTATAAATAGGATGCACGGCGCCCGTTGCCTCAGTTCCGTTTTTTCCGACGGCGAACGTGTATAGCTTAGTGAAACTCGGCACGCCTCGGGATTCTTCTAATCTCTTATGTCTATTTGTTCGACCCCTCCGACTCCAAGGTCCGGGTTCAAGACTTGCCGGGACTGCAAGTCCAAGATGTCATTGACTGACCTGCACCGTATTTGCTTATGATGCCTGGGTGAGTCCCACGACACAGACGACTGCTCCAAATGCCTGTCTCTATCTGCCAAGGCCTTGCGTGAAAGGAAGGGGAAGCTCCGTGCAGGTAAGACCTCGAAGTCCCGTAAGTTCGGATCGAAGTCTAGGGTTTCCACTGACGATTTGAGGGACAACTCTCCACGTCGGGAGGAAGCTCGAGGTTCTCGGTCCCGGAGTGGTTCCTGCTATTCCTCGTCTTCGCGGCACTCTCGGAAGCGTCGACACCGGTCGCCTTCCCCGTCCCCTTCGGAGGATGGTGCCGTACGGAAGGTAGCCTGTCCCACGAAGTCCTCTACTCCAGAGGAGCGGGCGGGTTTTAAGGAGCAAATGATGGTGATTTTCCTGTTGCAAGGCACGGTTCCTGTCGCGCCTTCTCACGAAGCCGGCCGAGAACGCTCTCGATCATTGGCTTGCACGCCTTTGGGCTCGGCTTGCACCGCGACTCGCACCGGGAGCCCTCCAGGTCCCGTGCGGACAGTCGTAAGAGCCGTGCATCCAGATCTCGGTCCTCGTCCCCAGCGTAACCGGTGCAGCTTGTGGAGTTACCGACGCTGGCGTCGGCTCGTTCGGCTCCAGTCAGACTCGGACGATGCTGTTACGTCCTATCAGCCCACGCCTGTAGCGGCGTCGACGGTCTCAGCGTCGATACCATCGGGGAAGATTCCGGCGTTGACGCGCTCGGCAGTCTCGACGTCTATGTTCTCGATGCCCTCGGCGTCGAGGCGCTCTGCGCCTTTTGGCGCCTTTTGGCGCTTTTTGGGCGTAATGTGTCTAAGGAGTTTCCTGGGCCCTCCTCTATGTCTGGGAGGCCGGTATTGGGCTCCAGGCCCTCTTCTGTCGCTTTGGCTGGGTTTTCCAAGCCTTTGCCTGACATTTTTGAAGGGGAGAAAAGGTCAGACATTGAAGATCCTGTTTCTCATGATGAGGCTCCGGGATTGTTGGGTGACAGTCCATTGGATGAGTTGCGGCAGTCCCTACATGATGCCAGTGGCCTGGATACTTCTCCGGAAGTTGAGTTTGGTAGGCTTGAGCCAGGAGCTCATGCAGACTCTTCCTACAGGCGGCTCAGCTCTCGGGTCTGCGAATACCTGGGGTGGTCCAGTCCTCCTGAGGATTATGTTCAGGATGACCTTACTGAAATTTTGACCCCAGGTCCCCCCTCTGACCCGGTATTGCCCTTCCATCTTACGTTGCAAAAAAGGGTGTAATCGGCTTGGCAGGCCCTGGAATCGCTTCCGGCGGTCAATAAGAATTTGTCAAAAAAGTACCGCCCATCTGTTGGCAACCCCAGCTATTTGTCTACTCACCCCACACCTGAGAGTTTGGTGGTTCAGACGGCTACGGCCACCTTGAGGCAGCAGGCGTACCCTACCATCCCTCCGGATAGGGATGACAAGCGCTTCGACGGATGGGCCCGGAAGGTCTTTTCTTCAGGTAGCATGGCACTGAAAGCTGTCAACTCCACATATGCCTTGGCAAGATTTACACACACTCTGTGGACCTGTATTTCCTACGCGGCTGAGGATATTCCCGAAGGGGAGGAAAGGGATGGTTTCTTAGCCATTGTGCGTGACGGCAAGGATGCTATGTGTGAATCCCTTCAGTCAGGGTTGGACACGGCAAACTGTGTCAGCTGGTCCATGGCTGCGAGCACCGTCCTACGCAGGTTTGCGTGGTTGCGGAAGTCAGGTTTTGCTCCTGATGTGCAAAGTCGGCTTCGGAACATGACCTTTGATGGCATTCATTTATTTGGCAGCAAGGCTGACGAGAGTCTTGAGAGGTTGCAGACCTCCAAAGCTGCAACAAAGTCTTTGAGCACTGCAGTACATCGGCCACCGCCTTTTCGTCCTAGCGGAAAAAAATGGAGGGGAGGTTCCTTTCGTTTCTACTCCTCTTTTGGTAGATCGAGAGAACCTGCCAGTCAAAGGGGCCAACGTAAGAGTACCCGAGGTGGACGGGGTACTCGGGGTGCCAAAGCCGCTCGGGCAGTTGCCTCTTTGCCCTCAGGCACTGCCGCTCCAGCTCAGTCATGAGGCCATGTCTCATGGTTCGCCGGTTGGGGGCAGACTTGCGCAGCATCTTGGAGAATGGCGTGCTGTTACTTCAGATGCGTAGGTTCTGGATATTATAGCCCACGGCTACTGCCTTCCCTTCCTTCAGCGGCCTCACGACAATCCACTGGGGAGGCTCTCTTTGAAGCGCCCGGATCCACTCCTTGCGCAGGAAATCCTATCCCTGCTGGAGAAAGGCACCTCAGAACTGGTGCTTGTAGCAGAGAGGAACAAGGGATGGTATTCCCCATATTTTTTGATCCCAAAGAAAGACGGTGGGGAATTGAGACCCATCATGGACTTGCGTTGGTTGAACAAGCTTCTCAGGAAGGACAAGTTCAAGATGGTCACTTTTTCTCAAGTCCTCCAGGCCCTTCAACTTCAGGATTGGTTGGTGTCTCTGGACCACAAGGATGATTACTTTCATGTGCCGATTCATGCCAAGCACAGGAATTACCTAAGGTTCGCGGCTGGCGACACGCAATTTCAGTTCCCGGTCCTGCCATTCGGATTCACCTCCGCCCTGAGGGTCTTCACCAAGCTGATGGTGGTTGTGGCAGCGTACCTCAGGAGAGGGGGGATTCACGTCTATCCCTACCTGGACGATTGGCTGATCAGGGCACGCTCTCTGGAGCAAGCCCTGGCTCATCTAGCCGTCACCTGCCATTCACTTCACTTCACAAGCTGTGCTTCTCCCTAAATGTAAAGAAGTCGCATTTGACACCTTCCCAGCAGCTCCAATACATCGGAGCAGTGCTCAGCACGTCCCTGGGGCAGGGTTCGCCTCCCCAGGTGAGGGCTCATCGCATTCTGCAGATGGTGGACAAGTTTCAACGTGCCCAGAGTCTCCTGGCTTTCAAATTCTTGAGGTTGCTCGGCCTCATGGCATCCTGCATTTTTCTGGTGCCAGAGTCCAGACTGCAGATGAGATCTCTGCAGTGGGCTCTCAAGATGCAGTGGTCGCAGTTCTCCAGAAAGATGTCGGATCCCGTTCAGATTCCACTCTCGGTCGCCCAGCATCTTCTACGGTGGGCCGACGAAGGCAATCTGATGAAGTGGGCGCCGTTTTGGCAACCATGGCTGGAGGTGACGATCGTGACGGATGTCTCCCTCACAGGATGGGGCACTCATGCCAACGAGTTGACAGCCAGTGGCCGTTGGTCTCTGTCGGAGTCCAGACTCCACATCAATCTGTTAGTTGAGAGCAATCAGGCTGGCCCTGAAGGCTTTTCTGCCGTCTGTGCGGGGGAAGACTGTCCTGTTTATGACGGACAACACAGTGGCCATGCAGACTCTAACGAGTGGGAGCTGGCTCAGGAAGTCCTCCTGGAGATGCCCTTTGGGGAACCCCGCAAGTGGATCTCTTCGCCACCAGGGTCAACCGGATGTGCGAGAGATTCGGCTTGTGGAAATTTCCCCCAAGAAGAGCCTTAGGGGACGCGTTCGTAGTGGAGTGGTCCTTCCCACTGCTGTATGCGTTTCCTCCAGTCCCTGTCATGCCTCAAGTGTTGCAGAGGTTACGGAGGTTCGGTTCCCGAATGATCCTCATTGCTCCGGATTGGGCCAGGAGAGCGTGGTACCCGGACCTTCTCGACATGTCCATCTGCCCTCCACACCGTCTTCCCTACCAAGACGATCTGCTCTCACGGGAGGTGGGGGGGTCAGGTTCTCCATCCAGAGGTCGGGTCTCTCAACCCTCATGCTTGATATCTGAAAGGTTGAGCTAAAAGGATTGGGACCTCCTGGATGACGTGATGGAGTTGTTGCTTTCAGCCAGGCGGCCCGCAACGAAATCTCTGTACCGCTGCCATTGGTGGAAGTTCTGCGACTGGTGCAGGGGTCAGAATGTGGATCCTTTCCAATGGTCCATTCCTATGGTGGTGTCTTTTCTGCTTTCTTTAGCCCACAAGGGCCTTCAAGTGGGGACCATTAAGGGTTACCTGGCGGAGCTGTCTATATTTAAACGCTCGTCTGAAGAGTGTTCTTACTTTAAGATTCCTTTGATTTTGCAGTTTCTGAAATGTTTCCACTGTCCCCTTTACAGGTGTCGGGTTGGGATTTGAATTTGGTTTTAAAGTTTTTGATGGGAGCTCCGTTTGAGCCCTTGCACTCTTGTCCGCTGAGACTGTTTTTAAAACTGAGTTTTTAGTTGCAGTTACTTCCGCACGCAGGGTGAGTGAATCGCAGGCACTTTCTGCAAAGCCACCCTTTACTGTTTTCCATAAGGACAGGGTTGTCCTGCGGGTGCGACCTTCTTTTCTTCCGAAGGTTGTGTCTGGATTTCATTTGAGCCAGAAGGTGATTCTTCTGGCTTTTTATCCTCCTCCGCATCCTGGTAAGGAAGAGGAGAGGCTCCATAGGTTGGATCCTAAGAGAGCTTTGAGCTTTTATCTTTCACGGATGTCCCGGGTCAGATTGGACGATCAGCTTTTTGTAGGTTATGCTGGATACGTTTGGGTCAGGCTGTTTCCAAACAGACCTTGTCCAGATGGATTGTTTTGACTATCACTGAGTGCTACCGTCTGCAGGGAAGGACGCTCCGGTAGGCTTATGGGCTCACTCTACTAGGGGTGTGGCTGCCTCCACTGCTCTACAAAGAGGTGTTCCTATCTGGAATATTCGTGAAGCAGCCACATGGGCCTCTGTCCATACTTGTATGAAACACTATTCCCTGGACACCATCCTTGGGCAGGATTTGGCCTTTGGTAAGGCAGTCCTCTATTCAGCCATTTAATGGAGTACTCTAAATTGCACATTCTAAATTTGTTCCCTCCTCCATAGTGTGGTACTGCTTTGGGATTCTGCCATAGATCTGGAATACGTTGGAAGACACAATCCCTTCGAAGAACAAGTTACTTACCAAACTGGTAACCTCCTTTCGATGGGATGATGTTCCGACGTATTCCACATCGCTCTCCCAGCCTGCCACTCTGGAGAAATTCCTCTGTGATTACAGCTTCCATTTCCGCAAGGCTGTAGGCAGTTATACTGGCAGGAGACTGGTGTCGCACGTTCTGGGAGAAAAAACGAAACTGAGGCAACAGGGGCCGTGCGTCCTATTTATAACATCTGGTGACATCAACCCTCGATGGAGGCCATCGAGGTACATCGGCTCAACGCCATCGAGGCAGGTCGCCCTCTGCTGAAAAGTTTCCGAAGTGCACAGCTGTGGGACACTACTGTCATAGATAGGAACATCCTATCGAAAGAACATTACCAGTTTGGTAAGTAATTATTTCTTCGAAGGGATTGTGTCCTCCGACATATTCCTAATCTTTGATAATACGTTTCCAGCTTGCTGGCCTCGGAATTTTTTTCTGTAGAGGGTGCTGCGCGTCGACGGCCACCGTATCGGCGCCGACGTCACCATGCCCATAAATAGCCACGCGCTGCGTCCGTTGCTCAGTTCCGTTTTTCCGCGCTTCGTGGGGCCTCGGAACGTCGTTGCTCAGTTCAGTCAGGATAACTAACTATATCTACTCGAATATACCTGATTGTTCTCGATGGCTTCTTCATCGGAACCACGACGCCGCGGTCCGGCTTCAAGAAATGTTGAGACTGCAGTAAAAAAAATTTGATAACGGATCCACACAGGATCTGCTTGTGGTGCTTGGGATCCGAGCACCATTGTTCGGAGTGAGAGGACTGCATGTCCATGACGGCGAAAGCCTTGAAGGAGCGCAAGGGGAAGCTCGAGAGAGGTAAGTCAGTCAAAACCTCCTTGAAAGTTTTGTCAGCAGAGTCGAGGCATTTGTCTCCTCGCCGTCAAAAACATTCCCATTCTAGATCTCGAAGTAGCTCCCACCGTCGTCGAGATCAAGACACTCAAAAAAGAGAAGTCGAAGGTCCCCTTCCTCGTCGTCTTCTGTGTCCCCAGAAAGGGTTGCCTGTCCCACTAAACACAGTTCTCAAGCTGAGTGGGAGGAATTCAGAAAGAAAATGTTAAGCGTCTTCGAGAACGCAGCCTCGACCCCCTCAAAGACAGCTGAGGGTGATACCCCGGGGGAAAAAGCCAAAAAATCAAAACACCGCGCGTTGCAGCACCCGGCGAAACATTCCACCCGAGGGCACCATGAGCCATCGGGTAAGAAGGCACCATCTTCGCCGTCGTCGAAGATTCCTTCGACGCACGGATTGACGCCGTTGTCTAAGGGTTCCTCGACGCATTGGTCGATCGTCTCGACGCCATCGTCGATGCAAGAGAGGACTAAGGCCACTCCACAGCCAACGGTGATTCCAAGGGTTCCGGCAAGACGCCGAGACCGTCGTCGATGCCCTCGAGTAGGATCCCGATCCTCTCGTGTTCTTGGAGACCCCTTCCAGTTTTTTCGACGCCGTTCTCGGCACCTTCCAAGCCTGTTACATCGGCGTCGACGACATCAACGTTTTCTCGTCCAATAACGACGAGTTTGGCTCCTTCTGCCTTAGAGATGGGTTTTACTCCATTTCAGAGGCCAGATTACCCTGGACTTTCTTCAATTTATGAAGAGGGGGAAGATTCTGACCAGGAAACATTCGGGTTACAAAGGACCACACTGCCTATTTCAGAGGATTTCACCTCTGAGGAAAGAAGGCTGAAGGACCTACAGGAGTCACTACATGAGGCAAGTGGGCTGGACACTTTCCCAGAAGTGGAATTTGTTAAGCCAGACCCAGGGGAACATGCCGAAACACCCTATAGAACCCTGAGTGCAAGAATTATTGAATTTATCGGTCGGTCTGCGCCTTCACCTGTTTTTCAACAGGATGACCTAACAGATATATTAGACAAAGGCCCACAGGAGGACCCGCTGGTCCCCTTCCATGCAGCCTTACAAAGGAAAATTGCATCTAATTGGGAAACTCCTGAAGTTATCCCTGCGGTCAATAAAAGATTGTCAACCAAATATAGGGTAGCGGCTGCTGACCCTGAATACTTACCAAAACACCCGACCCCAGAGAGCCTGGTGGTTCAAGCGGCAACTTCATCTAGCAGTAGGACCGCTTACCCTACTGTCCCACAGGATAGAGATGACAAGAGGTATGACTCTATGCCGAAGAAAGTCTTCTCTGCCTGTAGTATGGCGTTGAAGTCCATCAACGCCACCTGTACGCTCGCCAGGTTCAGTCACAGACTATGGGAGTGTGCTTCATCAGCGGCTGACTGCATACCAGAAGGAGTGGAAAAGGAAGCCTTCCTTAACATTATTAAAGATGGCAAAGATGCCATGTGCGAATCACTTCAAACTGGCATCGATTCCGCTGACAGTATCAGCAGGGCCATGGCAGCAAGTACAACAATCCGCAGGCATGCGTGTTTGCGAAAGTCGGGCTTTGCTCCAGATGTACAGGCCAGACTTTTGAATATGCCCTTTGACGGCTCTTCATTATTCGGGAAAAAGGCTGATGACAGTCTGGAAAAGTTAGACTTCTAAAGCAGCAGCAAAATCTTTAGGAGCTGCTATCCGCCAAACTCCTTTTCGCCCCTCAGGAACCTCTGGGAGAGGAAAGTCCTTTCGCAATTATTCCGCATTCGGGAAAGGCAGAGGACAGCCAGCTCAAAGAGGCCAAAGGAGATCCACCCGAGGTGGACGGGTCAAAAGTACTAAGACCGCAGCAGCAGCAGGTGTCTCTTTACCCTCTGCATCTGCATCAGCCGCCCCCAAACCACTCTGAGACCTTCCCACACAATACACCTGTAGGGGGCAGGTTAACTCGCCATCTGACGGAATGGCAGGCTATAACGTCAGATGCTTGGGCATTGGAAACAGTTGCCCAAGGTTACTGCCTACCCTTTCTACACATTCCTCAGTCATCCACCGGGGAACAGCTCTCTAAAAGTTCCAGATCTGCTCCTCTTGCAGGAAATTATAGATCTGCTAGAGAAAGGTACCTGTAGCGGACAGTAACAAGGGCTGGTACTCCCCCTACTTTCTCATACCAAAGAAGGACGGAGGACTGAGACCCATCCTGGACTTACGAGAATTGAACAAGTTCCTCAGGAAGGACAAGTTCAAGATGGTAACTCTCTCTCAGATCTTTCAGGCTCTCCAGCTCCAGGACTGGCTGGTATCTCTGGACCTTCAGGATGCTTATTTCCATGTGCCAATCCATCTCAAACACAGGAAATACCTGAGGTTCGCAATTGGCGACACTCATTATCAATTTTGAGTTCTGCCATTTGGGCTGACCTCCGCCCGAGGGTCTTCACCAAGCTGATGTCGGTAGTGGCGGCGAGTCTAAGGAGAGAAGGGATCCACGTCTACCCCTACCTGGGCGATTGGCTGATCAGGGCTGTATCTTCGGAACAGGCCCAGGCCCAGCTAGATTATGTCTGACACTTCCTTCACAGACTGGGCTTCTCCCTCAATTTAAAGAAGTCACAGATGATACCATCACAGAGACTCCAGTTCATTGGAGCGGTCCTGGACACTTCCCTGGGACAAGCCTCGCCACCAGAGGTGAGGGCTCAAGATATTCTACAGATGGTCACCAAGTTTCAAAATGCCCAACATCTCCCAGCCTTCGACTTTTTGAGGTTGCTAGGCCTCATGGCATCCTGCATCTTCCTTGTGCCAGGGGCTCGCCTGAGAATGAGATTTCTTCAGTGGGCACTGAAGTCAGTGGTCGCAATTCTCAGGGAGAATGACAGATCTCCTCCGGATTCCGGACAAGGTAGCCCGCGACCTTCAATGGTGGGCCTATCCAGAGAACATCTTGAAAGGAGAACTGTTTTGGCAACCATGGCCGGAAATAACAGTAGTCACAGACGCCTCACTCAAGGGGTGGGGAGCCCATGCCAACAACTTGACCATCACCGGTCGTTGGTCTCCATCGGAGTCCAGACTACACATCAACCTATTAGAGCTGAGAGCGATCAGACTAGCGCTGAAAGCTTTCCTGCCATCAGTACAGGGGAGAAATGTCCTGATAATGACGGACAACAAGGTGGTCATGCACTACCTCAACAAAAGAGGAGGCGTAGGATCACTGCCACTGTGCAGAGAGGTGATACAGCTCTGGTTTTGGGCAATCCAAGAAGGAATCTCTCTATCGGCAGTCCACCTAGCCGGAGAGAAGAACTTGACAGCGGACGCTCTGAGCAGGCAGAGCACAGTCTCCCTCGAGTGGGAGGTAGCTCAGGAAGTCCTTCAAGAGATCTTTGCCCTTTGGGGAACCCCTCAGGTGGATCTGTTCGCCACAACCACCAACAGGAAGTGCGATCTGTTCTGTTCAAGGGAATTTCCCCCGAGAGGAGCTCTAGGAGATGCGTTCGTAGTGGACTGGGAGTTTCCACTCCTTTACGCGTTCCCACCAGTCCCTGTTATTCCTCAAATGATCAGGAGGTTGAGAAGATTCAGGAAGACCATGATCCTAATTGCCCCGGATTGGGCCAGGAGAACGTGGTACCCGGACCTTCTAGATATGTCAATCTGTCCTCCAATCCGTCTTCCACTCAAAGAGAATCTTCTCTCGCAGAAGGGAGGTCAGGTTCTCCATCCAGACACCAGAACCCTCAACCTTCACGCTTGGCTTCTGAAAGGGTGAGATACAAGGATTGGGATCTCCCTGATGACGTCATGGAGGTGTTGCTTTCGGCCAGAAGACCGGCAACAAAATCTTTATACCGCTGCCGTTGGAACAAATTTTGCAGCTGGTGTAGGGAAGAGAATATGGACCCTTTTTCATGTGGTACACCAATAGTCTTATCGTTTCTACTCTACTTGGCAAACTCAGGCCTTCAAGTGGGCACTGTAAAAGGCTGTCTCGCAGCGCTTTCTATCTTCAAGCGCACTGCGGAGGAACCATCGTATTTCAAACTTCCTCTAGCGGTACAATTTCTCAAGGGACTAACTAATGTTTACCCTCCAAAACCATTCCAGGTTCCCTTATGGGACTTAAATTCAGTCTTACTTCCTAATGGGCACTCCATTCGAACCACTTCACTCTTGCGCGCTGAGATTTCTCACGCTTAAAACTGTCCTATTGGTAGCACTAACATCTGCTAGGAGGGTGAGCAAGCTACAAGCTCTCTCCTGTAAACCCCCACATACAATCTTCCACAAGGACAAAGTTGTCCTACAGGTGAAGCCTAATTTCCTCCCAAAGGTGGTTTCTGAATTTCATATTACTCAGAAAATTACCTTACCTTTGTTCTACCCTCCTCCCCATCCGGGTAAAGAGGAGGAAAGGCTACATAGGCTGGACCCAAGGCGAGCTCTCAGCTTTTACATCAGCAGAATGGCTAGGATCAGGCAAGACGAC
The DNA here is from genome assembly GCF_040938575.1 of Ambystoma mexicanum. Taxonomy (NCBI): domain Eukaryota; kingdom Metazoa; phylum Chordata; class Amphibia; order Caudata; family Ambystomatidae; genus Ambystoma; species Ambystoma mexicanum. Next base: position 1,234,953,689 of record NC_090927.1, on the reverse strand, counting down.
CAACTGTTTGTAGGATACTCAGGTCACAAGTAGGGACTACCCATAACAAAACAAACCATCTCCAGGTGGATTATTTTGGCCATCCTGGAATGTTAGACTGGCAGGGAAAGAGCCACCACAAAATCTCAGGGCTCATTCAACCAGGGGTATCGCAGCCTCTTCGGCTCTCCAAAGAGGGGTACCGGTCCGGGACATATGTGTGGCTGCCACATGGTCGTCCGCACATACATTCACACAATTTTACAATCTGGATTCCTCCACTGCTCAAGAGACCAGATTTGGCAAGGCCGTATTACATTCGGTCCATCCTTAAAGGGACACATAACATTCTCACTCCCACCTCCAATTACATGCCACTGCTATGGGAGTCTATCAAAGATAAGGAATACGTCGGAGGACACAATCCCTTCGAAGAGTAAGTTACTTCTTACCTGGTAACGTTCTTTCGACGGATGTTCCTCCGACGTATTCCTCATCGCCCCTCCCAACCATCCCCACAGTGATACTTCCCTTGTGGTTGCAGCTTACGCTCCTTCAAGGTCAATAACCAATTCAGGCATGACTTTTCTTATGCTACAAAACGGAACTGAGCAGCGGACGCAGCGCGTGGCTATTTATGGGCATGGTGACGTCGGCGCCGATACAGTGGCCGTCGAGGGACATCGACTCGGCGGACGTCGACGCGCAGCGCCTTCTACAGAAAAAATTTCCGAGGCCATCAAGCTGGAAACGTATTATCAAAGATAAGGAATACGTCGGAGGAACATCCCGTCGAAAGAACGTTACCAGGTAAGAAGTAACTTGTTCTTCTCCCCAGTCACATGACAGACATCTGCTTGGCTCATGTTATTACACCCTGCCATTGAGTATCTTCAAAGATCTCTGTTCGAGGCTAATGAGAAGTTAATGAGGAGGCCTGACCTTTAAGGTAATTTCTGCTGCTTATCTTTACCCTCCACAATTCTGATCTACTTTTTATATTTCTTTGCATTTTAAACTGAAAACCAGACCTGCTTTTCCTTGTGGGCTCGCCCAAATGTTTTGAGGTCAAAGTTTCAGAGGCACAGACCTTTCAGTTTGTGTGGGAAAAGAAGCTACATACAAATAGCATTTTAAATTGAAAAGCTATATTTTACACATGACATTCTGTTTACCATCTGGTCTGTTGTCTAGTTATTGTATTAAAGAAAGATTTCTTTCCTAAAGTATTATTCACACATAGGCCACAGTTAACATAGGAAACTAGTGTTCATGTCTGCAACAAGTTAGTCTCTCCTTTTAAATTATGTCGTTTTGAATGTTGAAAAGTATGTGTTTTCATTGTGACAAATGCAAAGTGCTTGGCTTCACTTTAGATTTCTGGGTCACAGTCTTGTGCTGCATTGAAGTCAATATAACTGCTGCCATCTGTCTCTTTTTAAGTGAAGTCCTAGCTTTTCATATTTTATGAAAACAGCATTTTCAGCCACAACTGTCTTTTGCAACTGCATAGGGCACATTCTGTTGTATTAATGTTTTAAGGCTTGTGTTCCTTCGCCTTCCCAATTTGGTAATGTTGAGTGGGGCCTACTTTTCGCGTTCACTAGGCCTCATGTTGGAAATCAATGTTTGAAATGGCCTGCGTATTCCAATGGGTTTCAACATCATCCAGTTTAATTCTCACAATAGGGCCTTGTATGGCCTCCAAATCCCTTGTCACTCTGGGGCTGTATTTTCAACCCACAAGTCCCTCCCCCCCCACCCCTCGTGGCTCTTTAACTCAGGTCACTGAAATGGAAAAAGCAAGGGAGAGTGGGTATTTTGTTTGCATTTTTGCTTTTTATTTTCCGAATCTGAGGGAGTGGGTGTTCTGTTCTGCGCTTTCCTCACTTCAGATTTAGCGGTTTTGGTCCTGGAAACCCCTCTCTTTTTGCATCCTCCTACCCCCAGGCTGTGACGTTAAAGGCATGGTCTAGTAAAAAATGTTATCTAAAAAATAGATAGACAACATAAAAAAAAATACTAGCATTCTCTTTTTTAAAACTTCCTATGTAAAATTGTGAGCTATTCAAGCTCAAAATTCGCAAAAGCAAGCACATGGGCGCATCCATTTTGTGAAATGGATGCCCTCCTGTGCTGGCTTTTGCTTTTGCGGCACTAATGAAGGAAAAGCCAGCCAGCTGTAGTAAACAAAAGCTACTGCTGGGTGGCTTTCCCTTCATTATTGCTGTACGCGGAGGACTGTCATGATCTCTGCTTCCAAAAGGTCAGGGTTTTCCCAACTCCCTTGGAAGCAGATCCATAACCCAGGTTCCGAGTGCCAACCAGTCCCAATTGGGACCTTTTGGACCCAGTCCTGGTGCCAGTGGCACCAGGCTCATAAATATGCCCAGTCCCAGCGCTGGAAGCGCCGGGCTCATAATGCTTGGGTGGACTTACCTGCAGCAGACCATGCTGCTTACTTGCCTGCCAGTTGAGCCTCTGATCCTCTTCTGTTTGGAACTACTTTTCCTGTTGGGTGGGGCAGGAGCCACTCCCTAGGTTCAGAACACTGGAACTCTTCTGGAAAGCAGGAACTCTTTTCTTACCTAGGCGTGGCTGTGGAAGGAGACACCTAAGCACTACAGGAGGCTATTTAAACCACACCCGATGGATGAATCTTGCTTTGCGTTATTCTGCATCCTCTGCAGCAGAACGCTCATCGTGTCTTCTGCATCTGATCCTGGGCCTAAGGAAAAAGGCTTACCATCCTGAATCCAGTCTTCAGCAACACCTATAAAGACAAGAAAGAACAGGTTAGAATTACGGTCTTCAGTGACAGCTCTTCACTTACCTGGTCCATCGGCTGTCACCAACGCCTCGCGCTGCATTCCGGCATCTGAAAGACAAAGGCTTACCTACTCTTCGTGCGCTCCGGAGGTCTTCACACTGCATTCCGGCATCTGAAAGACAAAACAAGGTGCGTTTAAAGACATTGGGGAACTTTAATACTCACGTGCCATTACTCCTTTCCACATCTAACCCAGTGGGTATTCCGGCACCCTGCAGCCGCTCCGAACTTGTACCTGCAAAATAAAAAGACAGTTAGAGCGCATCGTGAAGCAGGCAACAAGCGCTTACTTACGTGCTTCCAGGCGCTTCTATTCATCACACGGGCTCCATCTTCAACTCACTTCAGCCCGTCATCCGCCATCGCCGGAACCCTGCAAAACAAGAAACATCATTACTAAAGACTTTAAAGACATTAGAATTACTCGAAACTTACCGTTCGTGCAGTAAACGACGGACAGCAGTCCTCTGAAGTCAAGAGGCCTGCTCCCCTTATCCAGTGAAGAAACTGGTTACAGCACCCTGCCCCGAGGCAGATGGAGAGCACGGCGTTCACTTACCTAAGGTGAGAGCGTTAACCTTTGGGGTTCTACAGGAGAAGAGAAAGGGAAGAAGAGAGAGCCATTCAATAACCCAGTTCCTTAATCCCATATTTTCTATCTGCAGACATCTTACCCTTCAAGTCAGACATACAGTGCACAGAGGTCCAGCCCAAAGAGCCAGCCGTGTGTTACACATCACCTTTGCAGATACGGTATACGCCCAGTCAAGACCGGCGCCTCTACGGGAATCAGGTGAGCGTTACAGAACGCAAAGCCTACCACAAAACTCCCGTCCAGGCGCTATGGAAACCTCGGATACCGACCAGCTAGCCCAGTTACTTGGGGAACTAAGGGCAGAAGTGCATGCAGCCCGTCAGGAAACGAACGCTCTAAGAAGGGAACTGATTATTTCCAAGGAGCGAACAGATGATCTCGCTAGACAATTGCTACAGTCACAAGCCGGACAGACCCCGTTACCCGCATCTGGGGGAAATCTTCCTTCTACATCCTCTATGAATCCAGTGCAGATCAACCTACCTGGGAATGTACCTCTGGCTCCGCCCGAACAATTTTCTGGTGACCCAAAGAGGTTTGCAGTATTTATCAATCAGTGCCGGTTGCATTTCTTATGCCGGCCAGCAGCCTTTCCAACTGATCAAGCTAAAGTAGCTTTCCTGCTTTCGTACCTTAGTGGCAATGCGGCAGACTGGTCGATCCCTCTAGTAAATCAAGATGATCCGGTCCTCCATGATTTTCAAGCTTTTCAGCTCAGTATGGAAAAACTGTTCGCAAGACATTCACAGGGGCAGGCCTTGGACAATGAGCTTCTTTCGTTGCGACAAGGTAATCAAGACCTTTTGGCTTATATTGCGTCTTTCAACAGACTGATAGTGCAAACTCAATGGCCTGAGGACAAAAAGATTACGCTGTTTTATAGAGGTCTACGTGGAGAGCTCAAAGATGTGTTAGCCCAAGTAGTGAACCCCCCACAAGATTGTTCGGACTATATAGACTTAGTCGTTCAAATAGATCACAGACTGCAGAACAGGAAGGCCGATCGTTCCAAGTTTGATGCTAGAGTATTTTCCAAACCGCCAACTCCTTCCAAAGGAGTAGACCCCGGAGAACCCATGCAAATAGGGGGTCTGAAAGGTCCTCTAACACAAAAGGAGCGGGAAAGGAGAAAACAGTTGCAATTATGCCTCTATTGTGGAAACTCAGGGCACTTTCTTCGAGACTGTCCGGTGAAACCTGCCAAGAAGGCAGTAGGAGCTGCAGTTACCAAAGTTACAAACTCTGAGCAGGGAAACGACCTCGCCCGACAAGAATAGAGGTCCTCTTGCCGAGCGTGAAAACCAGTTCCGTGACCTCGCATTTCGTGATACCTATGGTCCTCATTAGCCCTGATAATCCGGATCGATTACATGCAATTGAAGCTTACGTCGACAGCGGTGCCATCGGCAATTATGTGGATCATGAAATGGTTTTGAGGATGAATCTAACTCTTTGTCCCAAGGCTGTAAAGGACGTCATTACTACGGTGGATGGTACGGAGATAGCCTCCGGGCCAGTAACGCATACCACTCAAGAGGTGACGCTAGTAAGTCAAGATGGACACCATGAGAAGATAGTGTTCGATGTGATCAAGGCCCCTCAGTTTCAGATTATTCTAGGAATACCTTGGTTAGAGAAACACAATCCTCTGATCGATTGGCGAGCAAGAACGGTCCAGTTTCCAGAATGTGTCTCTACTTGTCACCCTCCACCTGATGTTGCACTGGCAGCAATTTCTTCAGAGACTCCCCAGTTACCTCCCGAATACCTAGAATACCAAGATGTTTTCCGGAAGGATCAGGCTAACTCTCTACCTCCTCATAGGTCTTATGACTGCCAGATAGACTTGATACCTGGATCTACTCCTCCTTGTAGTAGAATGTATGCCCTCACCGAGCCTGAGAACCTTCACCTTCGACAATACCTGGATCAATACCTGGCAAATGGGTTTATTCGTCCTTCCAAGTCCCCTGCTTCTTCAGCTTTGTTCTTCGTTCCAAAAAAGGAAGGAGACCTTAGAACTTGTATAGATTATCGCTCCCTGAACCAGATCACCGTTAAGAATAGATATCCGTTAGCTTTGATCCCTGAACTCCTGGACCAAGTCAGAAAAGCATGCATATATACAAAGCTGGATCTTAGAGGAGCTTACCACTTGGTACGAGTAAAAGAGGGCGATGAATGGAAGACAGCCTTCCGCACCAAGTATGGACTATTTGAATATCAGGTCATGCCCTTCGGACTTTGCAATGCCCCGACCGCCTTTCAATATTTTATGAACGATGTCCTCAGAGAGCTCATAGATGTGTGTGTTGTTGTTTACATTGACGACATTCTCGTTTATTCTTCATCGGAAACTGAACATCGGAAACACGTGAAAATGGTCCTCGAAAGATTGCGTCAACACAAACTTTTCGCTAAGTTGGAAAAATGTGTTTTCAACGTAACTGAAGTTGAATTCTTGGGATTCATATCACCTGGCGGAGTGCGTATGGATTCAAAGAAGGTCGATGCAGTTCTCAAATGGCCATCACCATCCTCCGTAAAAGGTGTGCAAAGCATGTTGGGCTTCGCTAACTTTTACCGCAGGTTTATCCCCGAATTCTCTCGAATAGTCCAGCCCATCACTGCCTTGTTAAAGAAAAACAAACGTTTTGAATGGTCTACCGAGGCGGAACAAGCTTTCCAGGATTTGAAGACTAAATTTATCTCTGCACCAATCTTAAAACACCCTCGCCCCGAACTCCCCTACATCGTGGAAACTGATGCTTCAAGCCTTGCCATGGGGGCAGTTATATCACAAAAGGACCCGGTAACCAATCAGTTGCATCCCGTGGCATTTTGGTCCCGCAAATTCTCGCCTCCTGAAATCAATTACACGATTACTGACAAGGAACTTCTGGCTATCAAGTCTGCCTTTAAGGCTTGGCGGCATTATCTGCTGGGGGCCCGACACACCGTTACTGTGATTACGGATCACCGAAACCTGCAATATTTGAAAACCGCAAAAGCCCAATCCTCTAGACAACTCCGTTGGGCATTATTCTTTGCCGAGTTTGACTTCATAATTACCTATCGACCTGGTACAAAGAACGGTAAAGCTGATGCACTTTCTCGGATGGGAGTGGAAGAACACTTGATCAACCCTAAACCTGTACCAATCATTCCCGAACAAAGAATTCTGGGTGTAATCGCCACAGAATCCATAGAGGAAGTTAAGGATAAGGCCAGGCAACTTGTAACTCCAGCAGACATACAGAATTGGCATCTGCAGGGAAAGGACTTTGCAGTAAAGGACAACTTATTGTATTTCCAAGAACGATTATACCTACCCAGCACAGATTTACAGAAAAAAGTAATCTCTTGTTATCACGATTCTTTAATGGAAGGACATCCCGGTATGGCCAAGACCTCAGAAAAGATCAAGCGCTAATTCTGGTGGCCGTCTTGGAAAAAAGATATCAGAGACTTTATAATGTCCTGTGGAGTATGCGCCCAAAACAAGAGTCTAAAGGAAAGACCAGCAGGCCTCTTACGCCCTATTGACATCCCACCTCGCCCTTGGCATACGCTTTCTATGGACTTCATCACCGATCTACCTCCATGCTCCGGATACAATACGATTCTAGTAATCGTGGACTTATTCTCCAAGATGGTGCATTTCATTCCGCTCAAAGGCTCTTGCCAACAGCAGCAACTCTGGCCCGAGAATTTCTCGAAAACATCGTCCGACTGCACGGTTTTCCTTCGGTTCTAATTTCGGATCGAGGTAGTCAATTTATTTCTCATTTTTGGCGAAGTTGCTGTCGGTCGGCTCAAATTGATGTGAGACTATCGACCAGTCACCACCCTCAGACCGACGGACAAACCGAGAGGACCAATCAAACTCTGGAACAGTATTTACGCTGCATGCTGCAACAAACTGAAAAAACTTGGAAAGACATCCTTTGGATAGCCGAAAATGCCTACAATAACTCTGTCCATTCGGGAACTGGGAAAACCCCGTTTTTTCTTTTGTACGGCAGTCAACCTCGGAGTTGGATCCCCTCCAAGATCTTGAAACACCAGCAGTAGACTACCTGCATTCTACAATCACCCAAGCCTTTAAGGAAGCTGTTTCTCACCTTCAAAGGGCTAAAGAACAATACAAGAAAGGAGCAGATCAACATCGGAAGGAAGCCCCTCAATATCAAGTAGGGGATCAAGTCTGGTTATCCACCAAATATCTACCTCTAAAAGGGCCACGCACATTCAACCCAAGATACCTTGGTCCCTATTCCATCACTACCATAGTAAACCCAGTAGCGGTCAAGTTGGACTTGCCCCCGCACATGAAGATACATCCGGTCTTCCACGTTTCTCTATTAAAACCCGTGCAACCTCAAACCCGACTAACTAAATCTCCAAAACCTATCCTAGTTGATGGAGAACTAGAGTTTGAAGTCAAAAGCATTCTGGACTCCAAGATCTCCAAATCTAAACTATTTTACCTAATTGACTGGAAAGGCTACGGCCCCCAAGAGAGATCCTGGGAACCTGCTGAATATGTCCACGCTCCTCGCCTAATCAAAAGATTTCACCGAACATTTTCTGACAAGCCAAAACCCCCGGAGAAGCCCGGTTTGGGAGGGGCCTTGAGGGGGGGTACTGTCATGATCTCTGCTTCCAAAAGGTCAGGGTTTTCCCAACTCCCTTGGAAGCAGATCCATAACCCAGGTTCCGAGTGCCAACCAGTCCCAATTGGGACCTTTTGGACCCAGTCCTGGCGCCAGTGGCACCAGGCTCATAAATATGCCCAGTCCCAGCGCTGGAAGCGCCGGGCTCATAATGCTTGGGTGGACTTACCTGCAGCAGACCATGCTGCTTACTTGCCTGCCAGTTGAGCCTCTGATCCTCTTCTGTTTGGAACTACTTTTCCTGTTGGGTGGGGCAGGAGCCACTCCCTAGATTCAGAACACTGGAACTCTTCTGGAAAGCAGGAACTCTTTTCTTACCTAGGCGTGGCTGTGGAAGGAGACACCTAAGCACTACAGGAGGCTATTTAAACCACACCCGATGGATGAATCTTGCTTTGCGTTATTCTGCATCCTCTGCAGCAGAACGCTCATCGTGTCTTCTGCATCTGATCCTGGGCCTAAGGAAAAAGGCTTACCATCCTGAATCCAGTCTTCAGCAACACCTATAAAGACAAGAAAGAACAGGTTAGCATTACGGTCTTCAGTGACGGCTCTTCACTTACCTGGTCCATCGGCTGTCACCAACGCCTCGCGCTGCATTCCGGCATCTGAAAGACAAAGGCTTACCTACTCTTCGTGCGCTCCGGAGGTCTTCACACTGCATTCCGGCATCTGAAAGACAAAACAAGGTGCGTTTAAAGACATTGGGGAACTTTAATACTCACGTGCCATTACTCCTTTCCACATCTAACCCAGTGGGTATTCCGGCACCCTGCAGCCGCTCCGAACTTGTACCTGCAAAATAAAAAGACAGTTAGAGCGCATCGTGAAGCAGGCAACAAGCGCTTACTTACGTGCTTCCAGGCGCTTCTATTCATCACACGGGCTCCATCTTCAACTCACTTCAGCCCGTCATCCGCCATCGCCGGAACCCTGCAAAACAAGAAACATCATTACTAAAGACTTTAAAGACATTAGAATTACTCGAAACTTACCGTTCGTGCAGTAAACGACGGACAGCAGTCCTCTGAAGTCAAGAGGCCTGCTCCCCTTATCCAGTGAAGAAACTGGTTACAGCATCCTGCCCCGAGGCAGATGGAGAGCACAGCGTTCACTTACCTAAGGTGAGAGCGTTAACCTTTGGGGTTCTACAGGAGAAGAGAAAGGGAAGAAGAGAGAGACATTCAATAACCCAGTTCCTTAATCCCATATTTTCTATCTGCAGACATCTTACCCTTCAAGTCAGACATACAGTGCACAGAGGTCCAGCCCAAAGAGCCAGCCGTGTGTTACACATCACCTTTGCAGATACGGTATACGCCCAGTCAAGACCGGCGCCTCTACGGGAATCAGGTGAGCGTTACAGGACTGGGACCAGAGACCAGAGCAGGAGAGCTGCAGCTGAATCTCGGTAAGTGCTATTTATTTTTTTTTTAAAATAAGCACTAGCTGCGTTTTTTTTTCTAAGTTTTCCGGGCTGGAGGAGCTCGGAAAACTTAGAAATGAAACTGCAGCTTTAAAAAAGTAGTATTTATGTTTGCGGTCGCTTTTGAAGCGACCGCAAACATAAATACAACGTTATTGTGTTGGAAAACGCTGCGGTTTTTCTTTCCAAGTTTCTCAGGCTCTTCCAGCTCGGAGGAGCCTGAGAAACTCGGAAAGAAAAACCGCAGCGTTTTCCAACACAACCGTGTTGTGTTTTTGCCTGAATCTTCTTTCCCATTTGGGGCTCTCAGGCTCCCCACGGGAGCCCGAGAGCCCCAAATGGGAAATCAGCTGTAGGTAGAAACACTACGCGGCATGTAAACACAACCGCGTTGTGTTTCTGCCTGCTGTGGCTTTCACTTTGGGTCTCCGGTGCTCTCCTGGGAGCACCGGAGACCCAAAGTGATAGCCACAGCAGGCAGAAACACAACGCGGTTGTGTTGGAAAACGCTGCGGTTTTTCTTTCCGAGTTTCTCAGGCTCTTCCGAGCCGGAGGAGTCTGAGAAACTTGGAAAGAAAAACCGCAGTGTTTTCCAACACAATAACGTTATATTTATGTTTGCGGTTGCTTCAAAAGCGACCGCAAACATAAATACAACGTTTTTAAAGCTGCGGTTTTATTTCTAAGTTTTACGGGCTCCTCCAGCCCGGAAAACCTAGAAAAAAAAACGCAGCTAGTGCTTATTTTTTTTTCAAATAAATAGCACTTACCGAGATTCAGCTGCAGCTTTCCGTCTCTGGTCTCTGGTCTCCGGTCACCGTCCTCCGCGCACAGCACTAATGAAGGGAAATCCACCCAGCGGTAGCTTTTGTTTACTACAGCTGGCTGGCTTTTCCTTCATTAGTGCCGCAAAAGCAAAAGCCAGCACAGGAGGGCATCCATTTCACAAAATGGATGCGCCCATGTGCTTGCTTTTGCGAATTTTGAGTTTGAATAGCTCAAAATTTTACATAGGAAGTTTTAAAAAAGAGAATGCTAGTATTTTTTTTTATGTTGCCTATCTATTTTTTAAATAAAATGTTTTACTAGACCATGCCTTTAAGGAGTTTTTGAGTCTATAGAGAGGAGTGAAAGAGAGGTTAAGTATATTATACAGTACTTCTTTCTCTGGTATTGTAGACCTACAATTCTAAGAAACACATCCTCACCTAACACATTGACATTTATTATTTTTCTTATCCTTATTTTTATACATACTTTAAGTATGAATTACTTTACTGTGTATATCTTTTTTTCCCCGTCCATTTGGGTTTCCATTCTTTCCTTTCATTCTTCAGATGGTTCCTGGGCTCTACCCTCACTGGGCTCTTCACAGTCATAGCACATGTCTGGGGTGACAGCTCTTCAACTAATTGATATGTACCCATTTCTCTTCTGTATGTTCTCCTTTAGTTTTGCAGATCTTGTATGAAACTGGTGAGATTTTATCGACAAGTTCAAAGGCACCCCGCCAAGAGGGGAGGAATTTCCGATCTTTGGTCTGGTTCCTTTGAAAATTGTACAGGTAGATCCTGTCCTCTGACACTAATTTGTACTCCTTATTGGTAGTTTCCTTAAATGTTGTATGTACACATGGGTAGTGAATGCATTTATCAGGGTCTGCTTTTGAGTTCTGTAGAGCAGATGCTGAGGTAGCACCATGTTTCGTCCAGTCATGAGCTCAAATGGAGATATTTTTGTTGCAGAAGATGGCGTAGACATAATGGTCATCAGGACAAGTGGTAATCTGATGTCCCAAATGGGCCCAGAGTGTGCCACGAACTTCAAGATGCCCACATATGTCTTATTGTACCTCTCCACTCCCCCGCTCGAGGATGGGCGGTAAGCAATGTGGAGTTTTCTTTTTACCCCTAGAATCTCCCACATCTTGGTCATCACCTCGCTGGTAAAATGACTTCCTCGGCCTGACTCAATACTTTGTTGGGGGCCAAAACGAGAGAAGATGTGATTGATCATTAGTTCAGCAGCTGTCTCCGCCTTACAATTCGGGGCCGGAAGACATTCTACCCACTTGGTAAACAAGAATGTTAGTCAACATGTCGTTTTTGCCTCTAGTGGAGCGAATCACTGGCCTGATGAAATCAACTTGCAAATCCGATCAATGCACTGTCCTTCCCTTTTCTCTAGGGGAGCTCTGTGTGTTAGAGAACTGTTCTGAAACTGACAGCCCTTTCAGTAGATGTAGAGGTCCTGACCCATATGGGGCCCGTATGCAACCAGGCGCGAGATTTCTAATGTCATTTGAAACCCCCTATGACTGGCAGTGGCCATGTCATGGGCGTGACACAACATCAGGGTTTGGAATGAGGTAGGTACCACCCACTGGCCACATCCAGATGGGGATCTCTGTACCAACAAACCATCTTGGATTCAAGATATTTTGGAAAACTTCATCAACACCCGGAGATCCTCTTTCCTGATATAATCTGATTGTCAGAGGAAAATTCATAGGGCCTTCAATATGTTGATCACATTTCCCAATAATCGGGTCCTCTTTTTGTGCAGTAATCAAATTTGCATCTGGAGTTTCTTTACTGCACTGGGCAGTTGAAAGTTGATTGTTGAAATGGGTTTGGGACCTGGTGACAGCAGTTGCCTGGATTTCACCCCACAGGTATTCGGTTTCTATGAATTCCACATGAATGGCTCCGGTTTTTGCCACTAGCCAGCCAATTCATTCCCAGTCTTGTCTGGTCCCTCTATTTGGAGTGACCTCTAATCCTTTTCCAATAAATGGTCAGCTCATTAGAGGTTACCAGATCTTCAATTGATTGAATTCATTTCCCATGCTTATTTGCACACATCATGCCTTGATTTTTCCAGTTAATCAGGTGTTCCATGAACCCATTTGTGACCTAATCTGAATCAGTGATTATGACCAGTTCTTGGAGTTTATGGTGCACAGCAATGAGTATGGCTTGTTAAACAGCCATCAACTCCGCCACCCGACTACTTCAAGGTCCTATTTTGTAACCGGCAGAGGGTTCTGGGGTTTCATTCACTCAAGCTTTCCCAGTGCCAGCCACTAGTTATTTTTCCTCATTGTCAACATGGTTGGAGCACCCATCCACATACACTGTGGGTATCCCCTGACACGTTTCTTCCTCATAGACTTTGTGCTGGGAAGTTAGGTATGCCTCTATATTGTCGTTGGTCCTTAGACTTTTGTCCTCGAGATAGTTTTCTTAAGCACAGTCAGCCAATCCTTGCGCTAAAGGAATCTTCCTGTTTTGGCCATATCTGACCTCCACCGGAAAGCCTTCCATGGACAGAATCCAGGAAGTAATTACTTGCATTTCCTGTTCGGATTCGGTCACTTTGGAGATATTGCAATGGTTGGTGAGGAGTCTCGGCAATGATGTGCTCCCCCTGGATGAATGGGTCGTAATTCTTCCACGCCCACACCGTTGCTAGGAGTGCCTTCTCGCAATCGTTGAATTTTTCCTCCAGAGGACAAAGTCTTGCTCGCGCATGATATTACTTTGTTCTTGTTGTGCTTATGGTACAATACCGCTGTTAAGCAAGTATCTAAGAACCCCGTCTACAAGAAGAACTCCGTTGTGCGTACCGGATCGAATGTGCATGAGTTTATGTAGCAGTCGTCTGGAATGACTAATTTAAGATCTGTCGGGGCCGCCCATATCGCTCTAGCGCACAGTGTGGTGGGCTATGGTCTGGTCTGCACCAGCCTCCTACATAGTGTGCTAGTTCTACTAGGTAGTACAACTTGAAATCTGGGGACCCCCAGACCGTCCCATTGTCCCCTTGGTTGTAGGGGTCAGCCAAAGCCTCCCAGCTCATACAGGGCACACCACCGTCAATGACCTAAACTTGAGAAAAAATCTACGCCCGACCATATTTGGATGGTATTGAAAAAATACAATAGTTTGGGAATTACTACAATTTTAAGCATATGACATTGGGAACTTAGACCATACATTCAACTTGGCTGCTAGTGTATTACATATATTTCATGAATTACCTCCTATAGCAGTGTCTGTGTTCGGGATACCGCCACCCCCAAATATTTAAAAACGTACTGAGCCCAATGGAATCTGCAAAGATCCTCTGGTTCGTCTGTGTTCTCCGTGAGCGGGAATAACTCAGATTTTGTAGCATTGATCTTGTACCCGGAGTGATTTGTAAACCTGGCTACCTCCCCCATAACCGGTTAAATATTGAATCCAGGGTTTAAAGTAAGTTAAGCAAGGTGTCATTGGCGTACAAGGAAATTATCTGTGGGGGTCCCGCTATATGAATCCCTCTATGTCCATGGTGGTCTCATCGGCTGTGAAAATGGTTCAATTGTGAGTGCAAACAAGTGGGTGGAGAAGGGGCAGCCCTGTCGTGTACTCCTTGCAAGTGCGAACGGTTGTGACATAGTTCGGTTTGTACGAACTTTAGCTTTCGGGTTCGGGTATAATACTTTCACGTATCCGATAAATTGATACCCCTACCCAAAGTGTTTAAGCACTCCGAACAGGAAGTTCCAAGTGACTGAGTCAAAATCTTTTTCAGCGTCTAATGACGCTGTGACTGCAGATGCATGAGGGTGTATCTGGGAAATAATCCCAAAGAGGCGTTGCAGATTTAAGGCCATGGCACTAACCGGTATAAAGACTGATTGATCAGGATGAACAAGACTGGGCATATGCGGAAGAAGGCTATTCGCCAATATTTTAGCCAACACCTTTGCATCCTAGTTGATCAAAGACAGTGGGGGATAGGAGGCTACATCGCCGGGTGGGGGGGGTCTGCCCTGTTTCAATAATAGTTATTACTGCCCCAGATAATGATGCTGGAAGTAGTATGTCATTGAAAGCCTCTTCCCATACCTTGGATAATCGAGGCATCAGAATACCCTTATAAGCCCAATAAAGTTCTATTCCTATTCCATCTGGGCCTGGTTCTTTGCCCAAAGCCAGTGAGGAGATACCCTCCCCTAATTCTTCCAACGTTACCAGTCCATCGAGTGCCTCTCGGGCCTCTTCACCAAGGTTGGGGAGCGTAATCCTGTCCAAGTACCGCTCCACTTCATCCTTAGTGCATTTATCTGCTTTCGCATATAGGTTCTTATAGTACCTCGTAAATTCAGTGTTGACCGCTTATTTCTCAGTGAGAAACCGTCTCTGTCCCCACTATTACTGTTATTAGTTGTCCCTCTCTCGTCTTGCACTACACCCGCCTGGAACTGCCCGGGACGATCCTCTTACCCATACCTGCGGGCCTGTACCGGTTGAGCCATGAATCGCATTTCCTGATATGCTAATTCACAAAACCTCAGTAGGTTCACTTTAATAATCCCCAGGAGAGCCCCATCACCAGAACATCCATATTCATTTTCGAGCCTGCGCAGTTCCTGCTCTACCTCTCCCAGTTGCCGCCTGGTGTTTTTCAGTATTCCAGAAGTGACTGAGATCGTTGTTCCCCACATCCATCCTTTAAACGTCTCCCATACTGTTTTGTAGCGCTGAACTGACCCCTCATTCGTTGTAAAAAACAACCTTCTTATTTCTTCACGCTGGGTTGACACCAATGCAGCATCTGATGTCGGCGACATCCTCCACATAGGTTGAGGCCTAGACACTTTGCTCAGTGTCAGGGATACCACCACCGGGGAATGGTCCGACAGGGTGCACAGCAAGATCTTGCTGCCACGCAGCCTGTGTGACCAGGTCGCCGACACCAACCAGAAGTCAATACGTGACAGTGTCTCATGAACAGTCGTTGTATATGTACTACGCAGTTGGCGGTTGTTCCTCCATCCATACGTCCACCAGCCCATGTTGGTTCATTATTTGCCTAATCGTCCGAGCGCTGCAGTGATCCCCGTTGTCTAGTACTCGATCTATCCTTAGTTGCATCTAGGATTCTATTAAAAGCTCCTCTCCATACCACAGGTATATCAGCCTTCTTCCCCAACAGTTGATAGAGATGAGTGTTAAAACTGAGATGGTCGATATTCGGACCTTATGTATTTACCAACACAATTATTTCTCCTGTGATTACCCCGGCAACAATAACACATCTTCCTTCAGGGTCTACTTGAATGGCTTCTGCCCCATAAGGTAGCGATTTATGTATCGGGATAAGTACTCCCCTTGCGTGTGTCAAATAGGAGGGATAATATATCTGTCATCCCCATTTAGGTGCAAACCCATCGTGTGTGGAGCCCAGAGCGTGTGTCTCTTGTAGCATCACAATGTTTGGGGGAGTGTCTCTCAAAATAGGCCAGCACCTTTCTGGCTTTGACATGGTTGTTAAGGCCTTGTACGTTCCATGATATTAATACTATTGGTCACCCATGTGTCCCTTGTTGTTGAGCATATTGTCTATGTATGCATGCCTGTATCTCAATGATCACTTCCCGATGCATTTCCGTCTGTCATCCCGTCTGACAACGTTTATATAGCACCCCTCTTTTCCAGTCCCAAATGGATCCCTCCTTTTCATCTATCAGGGGTCCCAGTTACTTCATTTTCCCCTGTATCATGAACTTCCCACCACTCCTCCCCCCCCCCCCCCGCTCCCACATCATCCACCCCAACTTGACGATGTTCCCCTTTTTGTAATCATGAAAAACTCCACCCTCTCCCCACCTGTCCATGTAGTGTCCCCAAACTAATTCCCTGACATTCCCCATGCTGGATACGCAATTTCATGGGAAACATCAGGGCATACCAGACATGTCTAGCCTGCAGTAACCTCTTTACCAGGTCGTAAATCTTCTCAGGACCTGTATACCTGACGCAAAATCAGGATAAATATGAATGTTATTAGCTTCGAAGCAGAGCGTCCCATGCTCCATGGACCGCTTCAGGACACGATCCCTGTCCCTATAATGAAGCAATTTTACTATGATGGTGCACAGAGGGGCTCCTGGTCTAGGAATTGATGTTGAAGTGTGATGAGCACGCTCAACTAGAAAATGAGGAGAGTTGTTCTGCAGGGCAAATAAAACTTTTAGGAGATCCTCGAGGAATGGTTCCATTGGTCCCTTACATGCATGCTGCTTCGGGAACTCCAACTATGCGCAAGTTATTGCGTCTCAATCGTGATTCAAGGTCATCGCACTTCCGTTGGGTCTTAGCAAGCTCCACTTTCAGTGTTGCAATGTTAAGATTGTGTCGGCCCACATTGTCCTCTACTTCTTGTCTCTGCTTCGTTGATACGACCACTCTTTCGCAAGTTTGGATTTGAGAGACCCAATGGTTGCGACAATGTCATCCAGCTTTACATTGACGGCCCTGAAGCCACTTTGCATTGCCACCAGTAGTTGGTCCTCTGGGGCTGCACTGGTCGTGGCATTCGAGATCCCCCCCCCCCTGCTCCGGGGCTGCCATTGCTGCGGTCGGGCCAGATTGCTGGTGAATGAGTCCATGGGAGCCTCGTTGCTTTCCAGCGCCTGTCATGTTACTCCCCTATCCACCATCCTTCAATCACCAGCGGGGTTATTGGGTGTTTCGCCTTCCCGCAGTGTCTACTCACACCTTCCAATTACTGGGCCTAGGCGCCGCCATGATATGTCCTGTTATGTTACTTTGCATTTATATAGCGCCTTATGTACCATTGGTATGGTCTGAAGGTGCGGATAAGTTGAACGCCCTTGGGAACCGAGTTCAAGTCAGTAGAGAGGGTAGAGGGAGTCAAAGGTGCATCTGAGCACCGGATATGTGTGCAGCTGGTGTGGCATTCCTGAAATAGCTGCTTCTTAGCGGTAGGTGTGGTGGTTGAGGGGTCAATAGTATGTGTTTGTTCTGGCAGGATTTATCCAGACCGGTTCTGGCTGTGTTGGGCCTGAGGAGAACGCCTGGCTGAGGGGTGTGTAACCAGCAGTGTTTAGTTAGAGTGATGGGGAGTTTGAGGCAGATGTTGGTATGAGAACAGCTATACCGAATGGTGTCATAGTATCGCTGTGTTCTATTTGAGTGGTGGTGTAAAGAAGAGAGTAAGCGTGGGGATGTGAATATGGTGGTTTACTGTAGGTGCTTGAGATTGCGCCCAGTCCAATAGTTCCATGAACTTCATCCGTTCCATGTACTCCGACTGTTCCGTGCATTAAGACAGTTTCAAGCACTCAGACCGTTCCTTTGAAAGCTCTTTCAGACGTTCCGCGCACTCCCATCCGTTCCACGCACTCCCATCCGTTCCATGTCCTTCAACCATTTTATGCACTACTCCTTTCATTCGTTCTACCCACGTTATCCTTTCTCCATGCATCATCCATAGACATACGTCATGTTCACACTGCTCCTTTCATTCGTTCTACCCAGGTTATCCTTACGCCAAGCATCATCCATCCACATACGTCATCTTCACACGTTTCATTCACTTAACCTATTGCACCCATTTCACTCGTTCCTTGCACTTCATTAGTTCCGCCCACTTCACTGGTTTCAAGCCCATACTTCACCCGTTCCATCCACATACTTCACCCGTTCCATCCACATACTTCACCCGATATAGGGCAGACTTTCTAGACTTTGGCACAGTGATGTTATTGGGGACACCGTCTAATCTCGCTATGCCCGAGTGGTTGTGTTATATACACTTCTAGAATCAACTTTGTACCGAGAGGATATTGGGCACACTTCAAAGTACAACCAGGGCACGCTATTAGGCACACTTCTAAATTCAACTAAGGCACGCTATTAGACACACTTCTAACTTCAGCTTTGCAGAAAGAGGATAATGGGCAACCAAAACAACTTTGCAATGGGAATGATATTAGGCAACCAAATTTAAATTTGCACAGTGAGGATATTCCACTAAGGCGCGCTAATGGGCACACTTCTAAGGTAAACCTTACATGAAAGCCGGGGACTGGATAATACGTGATCAGGTGGCACTGAGTCACCTTGCCAAACTATGCTGTTTAGTGGGAGGCAAAACAAGTCTGAGTATATTGGATAAAAGCAGCCGCCATGGAAATATGTTTTATCCTGGCATATATTGTGGGCAAAGGCGTCATGGAAATGCACTGGGGAATGCTCCTGTGCAATGTTGGTGACTGGCATCTGTTGGATTTTTTCGTTAATTGCCCTAGAAACCCAATTGCAAATCGTGTATCTTTTTACCAAGTTGTTCACTTAAAGTGTGGTATAATATGCACCATTTAAAACCATTAATCAAAAACGTTTCTGTGGGGACCTGGGGGACAAAGCCCCCAAAACCGCATTCACTTGGTTAGTTCAAGCTCCCCATGTTTGGTCGCTCTGGCATATTTGGGGAAATATTGACACCCCCACACTTTTAAAATGTACCATCCAGCACTGCCAAAACTGATGAGCCACACCCCCACCTGGGTGCTGCAGCAAATGCCCCCCAGGAAACCTGCGTAGAACGTGCAGCAAGAGCCCGGTGATCGGAATGCGGCTTTAGAAAAACGGATGTAACGTGTGTACACAAAAAAACACAAGCAAACCGGATTTGAGCAGCCATGACTGGAGTCCAGACTGACACAGGGGGTGCTTGCGGCGCAGAGTGCATGACGTCACTGCTGTGGCTACAGATCTCGCCCATTGGAGGGCAGAGTGACCCGGATAAGAGAGATAGAACGAGCACAAGGTGTTTCCGAGCTGCCAGCTTCCCCTGTTTGCTTTGGAAGCGGCTGCCAGACCCGGCCCAGTGATGCACTCACACGCCCTGGACTCCCTGCTGCTGTTTTCCTGGATCTGAGATTGTTGCTTTGCTAAAGGGACATGTTTGCAGTGTAAATTGGCACGCACTGCTCCTGACTCCTAACGCCGCCCTGAAAACGCAAAAGAGGAGATATGAGGGACCCAAGGATTTGCTAAGGGGTGGCAATCATGTAAGTTGTGTAGCGTCTTTTCAAGTGCCAACACTAACAGTCACTACTCACTTCACAGCCTATTGCACAAGTCGATTTCAGAGCACGAGGGTCACCACGGAAGGCACTACTTGAGCACAGATCACCAAAGGCCAAAAGTTCCAGACAATGAATAAAAGTGGATTTGAAAACAATACACATATGACCTTCTTTATAGTTTGGTGGCATTTAAATACTGCTTAATTCAAATGCAATTGTTGCATGCAGTGAGCATGTGCTCGCAGGAACGGTCTGCGTGATTCAGAGCCATCCATGGTGCGGATGCTGCGGTTGGTGCGGATGTTGCGGATAGAGGCAACACCTGCTCACCATGGTGCTGCCAAACATCTGTATCCCCTATATATCTACCTATATCTCCATATATATCCGCATCCCATATATACCTGTATCCATCCTGTCGCTATATAGCTTTGTCGCTATGTACGTCCCTACTGTCCTGCTCAAATGCCTGATTATACTGATAACCACCATATCACACCACTACGCCTACTCTCTACTATACACCATCATTCAACCAGAACACAGCTATACCCCTGTTGATATGGCCTAGCTGTTCACATACGAACACCTGATCACCTCATCACCCTAATAAAACGTAGCTAGCTGAGCACGTTCTGGCTAGCTGTTCGCATAGGCGTCCCTCAGGCCTAACGCAGCCAGAACCCAGTCTAGGGGCCTCATTAGGCGGTAGGGGGTTCACGGGCCGGTAGAGCTGCCGGCCCAGTTAACCCCCCACCACCTCATTACGAGGTCTGCTCACGGGACCCGCCAAGGACGCCCGGTAAAACCAGGCGTCCTTAGCAGGTCCCGCGAGCAGACCAGGATGCCAACAACGGCCCGTCATTAACAGGCCCATCGTTGGCATCATCCCCATTCCCATTGAGCCCTATGGGGACTCAAATCGGAATGGGGATGTACCGGATCTGGGTTCCCCGAATGGGGAAATACCGGGCCTGCCAAGGTCGAAATTGGCCCAGTATTTCCCCATTCAGGGAACCCGGACCCGGTACCTGGAATGGGGGTAGCCATGCCACAAAAAGTGGCACGGCTACCTCCAGGGTCGTAATGAGGCCCTAGCTGTCCACCCACCAGACTGCACACATCAAACCAATATCTCCAGCACCACACCCATCGCTAGGAAGCAGCTATCATCCAACAACTACACCAGCTGCACACATCTGATGCACCCATGCACCATACAACACTATCTCTCTCTCTCTACTGACTTGAACTACTGTTCCCAAGGGTGTTCAACCTACCAGCGCTTTGAGATCATACCAATGATACATAAGGCGCTATACAAATGCCAAGTAACATAACAAAAAGCACTCTTTGGATGTTCCCCACTTTGAAGTCCCATAGCACTCCAGTGTGGGCTGCATACTACTGCATGCAGAGATTGCCACCTGTAGTAATATTGGGAATAGCGGCTGCTGGAGTATGAGGGCCAAAGAACACTTGCATGTTTTTTCACCAGACGGTGACAACCGCGCAAGGGCCTGATGTCTCTGGAGACTCCCAGGACCACTAGAATTGGGCGGAGGAGGCTGGCCTGTTTGGCTGGGTCACCAGGACCCAGGTAAGAGTGTCAATGAGGGTCCTAGGACAGGCTCCTGCCGAGCAGAGACGCAGGGAGCACGTTCAGTAAGTAGGTTGCGGGTCAGGGCTGAGGTGAACCAATCAAGCTGTGTGATGCACTGCGCAGGACCCCCTCCCCTCACACTAAGGCCCTGATTCACAGAACGTTTTCCTATCACGGGATTCATGGAAGTGTTTTATAATGTTCCCAACTCACCAGTGTCCCCATAGCATAGATCTTCTCCACCAGCAGGGCAGGCCGTGGAGGTTGTGCCAGGCGTGGTAGGAGATAGAGGTTACCCCACGTGGTTGCGTGGAGGAGGCAGGAGGAGCAGCCCCGCTCCGCAGGGGGACAGCTGGCATCGATGCAGGTGGAAGCAGGCGAGGACCCCATGTTTCTGTGCCCCCTACAGCGAGAGATCAGGATACCTGCCACCAGAGCCCGGAAGCAGTCGGAGGGTAGGGCTTGCTCTGTCACCAAGGCGACCCAGGAGCGAGGGCAGTGAGGTCACAAGGAAGACTGTGACATCACGCGGGTCGAGGGAATACTCCATACTCGCGTGGAAAGCTGGTGGGAATTGCATGAAAACCCACTCAAGGTGAGATACACGTGTACAGAACTTTAGCCAATCACGGAGCGCTACACGATTGGGCGGGGTGTGATGGGCGGCAACACAGGTTTATGGTACCCCGGGATAGCACACGGCTCCTTTTACATTATATAAACAAAGAACACAGACAAAATTCCATAAAAAACCGATTCCGGCATTTGATTACAGTATGGAAAAAGGTTAGTGTACATTGCCAGAGAACAGATGTGAATGCACACCCCTGGAACGTAGCTTGGGCGCGGCTGCCACCCTAACACACCCCACACACCCAGCTTATCACGCTACTCAAACAAAGCGCCGTGCAACAGTGATTCCCACTAGTGATGACAGAGCTGAGGCCTTGGAGCAACGTTCAGTACCTGGATGCTATAAGAAATTGGAGGGCAAGTCCAGGACTCCTTTACAAACAAGCATTGGCAAAGCCAACAGTTTGGGCTTTTGCATAGGCAAGGGATAGTTATTCCAGGTACTGCCATTATGGCACTACTTGGCCATAAAATGGCAACAGCTTGAAAATGATGCGACTATCTGGACATATGATAGCGCTGCTCAGCAAATGCCCATCTAACACCCATACACACCTATACACACGCCAAAACTGTTGACTTTGTCAATGCTGGTTTTTAACAGGACCTTACTTCAAGTAACAGATATAAATCGAGTGACTGAAGGCACCCTTGCAGTATCAGCCATTAACAGTTGCACTTACGCCATTCATTCTCAGAAGACTGCTTAAAAATTACACTGGCAAGCTTGACATGACTGCCGGGTAGAGCTCGCTCAGTAGACCACGGAAGGTTGCGTTTTGGGCGAGGAGCAACAGGTAGTGGGTGAGAATGGCCGTAGCGATTAGCACACCCATGGGCAGTCAGTGGATGAGTAAAAAAACAAGCTGTGTGTCCCTCCACACATAGGACTTCCTTGCTATGTGTAGGCCCGTGCAGTAGTTTTGGTTCATAGATTTTGCTTAAGCACCGTCTAATAACCAAAACTAAAAGGTAAAGCAAGCAGAGCGCGGCAGCAGGCATGAAGAGAGGGGTTGTGCATACAATGTGATTCAAATCAACGGTTGCGTTGGGAAGCTGTTGGGAGATGTCTAGTTTTACCATCATTGTCATTCCTTGCATTGTAACCTAGTTGCAAAGGAATCCTTGCTGTGATTATTCAACAAGGGTTCCAGATTCCAGGAGAGAGGTTGAGAGAAGGAGAGAAGCAGCCATCGTGGCTCAGTGCTGGGGGGCCGTTCTCTTGGAAGTATTTCTCAATAAATCTCTCAACTCAAAGGTAACAGTTGTGGAGTGCATTCTTGAACTTATTAACATTGGCGAGGAGGATTGGGCCCAAGGAGATACGGCCCCCGGCAACAACAGTAATTCATCATCCAGCTGGATGCTATTTGATGCACAGGAGCACAAGGAGAGTGTCCTGGTTGATTTGGGAAGTGAACCTGGTCTGTGTCCCGGAGCGCAGTGAAGTGAACCTGGTCTGTTTCGCGGAGCGAAGTGAGCCACTGATGCGAATCCTGGAGCGGAGCAAAGATGCCGCAGAACCTCTGATTTGGGATTTGTGAGGCAGTCTACAAAAGTCGGCTTTGACAGTACTGGCAGAGGACCCACACCGAGGTTTGTTACTAATTTGTGTTTGCCCATGGCTGGATATTACACGGCCTCTCGTTGCATGCAACAGCTGTATATGTTTATATTTGAATAGAAGGCTGCCTTACCTGTTTATGCATCGGCGCGTCACAGCGAACCGAGCCAGTGAATCTCTGAACGCGTTGCCTTTCTGCATTGGATTCCCTGATGATGTGGCCGCGCGTCGCATCATCACGCTGTTAAAGTAAAGGACCTTGGAGCGTGGCGGACATCTTTGTGCAATGGTGATCATTGTGTTTTTCGGAACCACGTTGCGATCCTGTTTACATTGGAATAGAGTGCATTTATACAAATCACTTAGATGCCGGCATCTAGACCTGCTATTGAACCTGGAATTAAATCTGGTGGAGATAAACCTGGTGGGTGCATATATGGTAGCAATTGAATAACTGCACGAGTTGTCTGGGATTTGTTCACTGGTCACTGTGGGAACGCTGCTCCTTGGGAATTTTTGTCTCTTGGGGGTGACATAGCTCAGGCTGGTACATGGCAAACATACCAGCCCCAGTATTCTTCCTTCCAACGCCAGGTGAACCCAGAGTGCGTTGGTCAGACTGGAAGGAGGGATTTTACAAGTATGTGCTTGCAGCATTTGGACCCAATTTTTCAAATGAGCGCAAAGAGGCGCTTCTTTTTCATTGTTTGGGTGCTGCAGGACAGGAAGTGTTAAAAAAAACTCCCAGAACCTCCAGACATTCCTGATGGGGGACCATATGAGAAGACTTTAAAGAAATTGGATAAACATTATTGTATTGAAGAGAATATAATTCTAGAAAGGTACAAGTTTGCAACGAGGTCCCAGAAAACTGGAGAGAGTATTGAAGAGTTTATAACTGCTCTTAGAGGCTTAGCTATTAAATGTAGATTTGACCATTGTCAAGATGAGCATGTAAGGGATCAATTGATGATTAAGTGTTAGAATGACAATATCAGAAAGGAGTTATGGAAGGAAAGAAACCCTTCTCTTGACAGGGCGATTGAGATTGCGAAGATGATAGAACATACAGATAAATGTATAAAGGTTCTACAGCTAGATAATCCATCTCTGGATAAGCCCAAGACAGATGACAATGAGGCTGCCACACAAAAAGTTTCAAAAGTGATGCAGAGAAGTGTGGCAGGGACTTCACGTCGCTCTTGGCAAGTGGGCAGGAGACCTGAGGGTCATCGAGGTCCCATCACCAGAGCATGGGGCCAACAATGGTCATCCATGAAGGTGATCAAAGGACCGCCCAGTGAGACTAGTGTATATAGAGGTGGTAGAGACTCTGGTTATCCAAGGGTTGCTCCGGTAAGGAGGTGTTTCAGATGCGGAAGTTTGTCTCATATAGCTTCTGACAAAGTGTTATGCAATCCACATTGTATGTAACGTGTGCGGCGTTAGGGGACACATGGCCAGATGTTGTAGGAATTGCAATACCACCTCAGGTCAAGTACATGAGGTTAATGTGGAGCATGATTATGATTCAATGGATGATGCTGGTAGGGAAGTGGTGTTCTCAGTCAATGCCATTGATGATTAAGTCAAGAAAAAGAAACCATATGCAACAGTGCTAATTGGGGGTGTGCCGGTATCAATGCTCATGGACAGTGGAGCGGATTATACGTTGATAAGTGTGCATTTGTGGAGAGAGAAGTTTGGATGTTGCACATTGTGGGAGAACGTGGTGAGGACGAATGCTTATGGAGATGTGCCTATATAAATAATAGATTGTTTTGAAGCCGAGTTACAATTCAAGGACAGGAAGTCTACAGGGACTGTCCATGTGGCCAATAGAGGTGGAGAACTTTTGTCCTGGAGTAATCAGGCAGAACTTAAGATACAGCTTGAAGCAAGTCACCCACATCAGGTGTTAGTTGTTGAAAGTGAAAATTCTGTCTCTAGTACTTTCACAGGTGGTGCCAGAATGCAAACCAATGTCACAACTCATAAACTAGGATGCTTGAAAGGATTTGTGCATAAGATTCGATTGAAGAGAGATGCCATCCCTAAAATAGCCAAGTTGCGCACTATTCCTCTGGCTCTTAGGGAAGATGTAGAAGGTGAATTGAAAAGAATGGAATGTGAAGGAGTGATGGAGAAGATTGATTCCTCAGAGTGGGTCAGCCCCATAGTAATAGTGAAAAAGAGTAATGGATCTCTACGGATATGTATTGATCTCAGACATCTAAATAAAATGGTGGTAGCTGAACAATTTCCATTACCCAGGATAGATGATCTATTAGCAGGTGTGTCTGGTTCCAAAGTGTTCTCCCTTATTGATCTAAAATCTGCATACCATCAAGTGGAGCTACATCCTGACTCCAGGGATCTCACAGCATTCATCACTCCAATTGGTCTTTTCAGAGGTGTACGCATGCCGTTTGGATTGGTTTCAGCAGCGAGTGTGTTTCAGAGCATAATGTACAGGTTATTGGGAGGTGAGAGAGGTGTCATGTGCTACCTGGATGATGTGCTTGTGTGTGGAAAGGACGCAATAGAGCATGATAAAAGAATAGAGAGAGTGTTGAACATATTCAAGGAGGCGAGTCTTACAGTGTCTTTAGAGAAATGTATATTCAAAGCTGACAAAGTTGAATATCTAGGTCATGAAATTACGGGGGAAGGTGTCAAACCCAAGGAAAAAGCCATAGAAGCCATTTGTACGATGGAAGCACCAAAATCTAAAGCAGATGTACTGTCTTTTCTTGGCCTGGTTGAATTTTATGGCAAGTTTGTTAGAGGTCTGTCAAATATGTCAAGGAACATGAGGATGTTGACTGGGAAAGGTGCTACTTTTAAGTGAGATGACTCATATAAGGAGGAGTTCCGAAGGATTAAAGATGCCATTGCCAATGCACCCATTTTGAGAACGTTTGAGGAAGGTAAACATTTGTTACTATTTGTGGATGCCAGTGATTATGGTATTGGAGCAGTTTTAATGCAGGAGGATCAGGAAGGTCTGCACACTATTGCATTTGCATCTAGATCTCTCAAAGGACCTGAGAACAGATACTCAGTTGTAGAAAAGGAAGCATTGGCTTGTGTCTGGGGAGTGGAAAAATTCGAAAGATATTTGTGGGGCAGAGAATTCACATTGTGCACGCACCATAAGCCATAGATGGGGATATTCACCTGGAGGGTGTTTCCAGGCGCATCATGAAGTGGGTGACTTCTTTACAAGGATTGCAATATAACATGCTTCACGTTAGTGGTGAAACCAATGTAGTCGCTGATGCCCTATCCAGGTCGGTACTGAGAGAAATTGGGACTGAGGAAAGTCTTATGGTTCGTGAGAGTGGTGTTGAAATATTTCAAGTTCATGAATCAGTAAAGAAAGATCAGTGGGACATTGCATGTTCTGAGGATGAGCTGTATCAGAGAGTGTTGACATTGGTAGCCGAAGGCAAAATAAGAAATTATCTTGGTGATCTAGGTGGGTTTTCCAAAGTCAAAGAAGAACTTTGGATTGATAAGGGGTATCTACATAGAGGACATCAGATGGTGGTGCCTCTCAAGATGAGGAAGTTAATTGAGCTAGCTCAGGTTGGGCACTTGGGACTGGCCAGGACCAAAGGTTTGGTTGGGGCAGAATTTTGGTGGCCCAGTGTAGATAAAGACAGAGGAATTGGTCAAGGGTTGCAGTGATTGCATTGAAGGGAACAAGGGACTAAGGATACAGAAAGTGCCTATGACTGTGAGGAAGTCTCCTTCGGTCCCGTGGGATGAAGTTGCTTTGGATTTGTTAGATCCTTTTAATATCAGAGGGGGGAGAGATACTTATGTGTTGGTTGTCATAGATTTACTATCTAAATGGCCTGAGGTATTTATAGTCAAGGAAATTTCTAGTAGTGGCATCATTAAATATTTGGAGCAATTGTTTTGGAGAGAAGGATTCCCCAGGAAATGTTTGTCAGATAATGGTTCCCAATTGGTTTTCAGGGAATTCAGAGTGTTTTTGAGTAACCATGGCATAAACACTTCATTATATCACCCCCAAACCAGTGGGTGCGTAGAACGCTTCAACCGCACCCTCATGGATGCCATTAGAATTGCTGTGGCCACAGGGGGTGACTGGATAAGGACCATAATGGAGAGGACATTTCAGTATCGATTGGCTCCGCACAGTGTTACAGGTGTGTCTTCTTTTGAAGTACTAAGGGGAAGAAAGCCCAACACACACAGTTCCCGGCTGGATGGGACAATCCACATTTGTAGGAGTAGATTTGGAAGGTGTGAGAGGGAGGATATTTGAGTCTGGTGTAAAATCTAAGGAGCGGTATGATGAAAAAATGCTTGTAGAGAGTTCAATCTTGAGGAAGGTTACTGGATTAAGATCAAACTGCCCACCAATGTGTGTAAAGGTGCATCACTATTTTCTCAGCCTAAACAGGTTGTGAAAGACTTAGGATCTTCTGTTCTTGTCAAAGGAGGTGGGGTTTGGAACAAGGAGAGGATAGCACTTTGCAAGAATGTTAATCGCACCAATGTAACTTAACATCACTGTCTTTGTAACCAACTATCTTCAACACCCTTGTTATTCCATCCTTTGCATTTTTTGCAGCAGTCTCAACATTTTGTTGTGGTATATCCATATATGATGTCATATCATTTATTCTTTGTTCTCTATTTTGTGTGAAAGGAAGGGATGTGTTAGGAGATTTCTAGTTTTACCACCATTGTCATTCCTTGCATTGTAACCTAGTTACAAAGGATTATTCAGCAAGGGTTCCAGATTCCAGGAGAGAGGTTGAGAGAAGGAGGAGAGAAGCAGACATCGTGGCTCAGTGCTGGGGGCCGTTCTCTTGGAAGTATTTCTCAATAAATCCCTCAACTCATAGGTAACAGTTGTGGAGTGCATTCTTGAACTTATTAACAGAAGCTCATGACGACAACATTGATCACCTTTTTAGATATGCATCCAGACTCAAAACTGGTGCACTAGTGCCTGCACAATCGCCTGCTGATACCAGTACTTTATGCAGGTGGTGGCGCGGTCTTCTGCACAAGTCTTCATAGGGCCCTGGTGTGCAGTAGTGACGTCACATCTGCAATGGTGTAATGGTTTGTCGCCATTGCCCTCTTTCCTACACCAGACTCACAGAACTTCCTTCACACTCTTGTCACTGTTCGGATCAATCGCGATCATCATTCAATCATGATCTACTACAGGTAGGGGATATCCCAGAATCCCTTCCACTCCTGATGTTGACTGTTGCAGCTGTCTTTCATGGTGACTACGCTTCAAAGCGTCACATGAGGCAGGAAGAGGCTGGATTGCATCAGCATCATGGCTGCAAACTGTCCGCACGTATGTGCAAATCTCGGGCTATGCGCTGGTCATGCCTTTGAGGGATAATAAGCAGCCTACCCTCTCCTTCCCATCCTCACCTGCACACATGTATTTATGTAGCACAGTGGCTTTGCAGCAACCCAGGACGTGAGGGGAAAAAGGTGAGTGGAGAGGGAGTTCTAGATGGGGGCAAGGGGTGCCTGCCCCCATCTTCGAGAAGTCCAGATCAGTTAAGTGCCAGAGGAGGGACCAACGTGGAAGTGCCATAAGACAGCATCAAGTGTTGCGAGACAGATGAATACGTCATCCATAGCTGCTGCCCCTCCCTCGACCCTATATCGCACAGGTGAGAAACGCTACTCACTATGACAGCCATACCGCTCAGATCCCAGAAATGTATGGCAGAATAGAAACACTGTGATCTAAACTAAAGATTGAGAGAATAAGAAAGCTTACAGTGAAACCACACATATGCATGCATAAGATACAAATCAAATATACACTCAGTGAAGAACGAACACAAGGTCAAATATGCACATGTACATAGAATATTGATTGGATCCATTTAGACATGGAGAATTCTAACATAGCAAAGTATGAAAGCTAAATGCAATAGAAACAATATGACTATATAGTTTACTAACATAGAAACACGATGGTATCTTTTCCAAAATGGAAGCTGCAGCATGCATTGAAGTAAATTAGAGGCTTCAAGGCTTCAGAAAACCCCACATGTTGAATCCACTGAACTACATATTCGTGCAGTCAGACAAATAGCTATGCACACCAAGCCAAGGTTACTAAGAAAATAGGGAGGATCTGGACAGCTCAGAGAAAATGAGATAAAAATTTCCAAGGCACATGCTATATATTCTCAGATTAATTAGAAGAACACAGTCTTTGAAGGTCAGGTGCAGAATAATGATAGCTAAAAGACTTCATAGGAAATGGATTAAGCAAGTCCCTAGTGGTAGTGGAAACTTGAACTCGCATTAAAATTAGCTAAAATCCCTGTAAACGCAGGGTGACATAATTCCAAATGTGGTCTCATCACACGTGAGCCAACTTGAAGAACATCCATTCATTAGCAATAGACACAGATAAGGCACCCGCCTCTCTCCTTGCGCATATTCCCAGACATGAGGTGCAATGCAAGACCAACTATAGAGGAATCAGTCTGGCTCATGACCTAGGAATAAGGGATGGAATCTTTTGTAATTGAAAGGGTGTCCGTGGATCGCTCTCCCCCTACTACCGTTTTGGTTCATGCTTTGCCAACCTGTCAGTTGCCCAAGGTTGGTCAGAAGTAGGCCAACCAATTAGGACCATCAGTGCTAGGCCGCCCAGTATGTGTTGCGCCAACCAATCATTTGTTTTAGAGATTACATGTATTTACCATTAGCAATTTAGAGGCGGTCTCCTGTGGAGCTATCAGATATGCGTTGCCCAATCAAACATTTAACACATATGGAGTCTATATGCGGTCAATTCCCCTAACCAATCTCTTTGTCCCATAGGTCTTTCAGTATGATGTCATAATTATGACATGCTTTTGGTTCATATGGTGCTGTTTTGTATGAGAGCTCCGAGAGCTGCGACTCTATAGCTTGTCTGCCGTCCCTGATTTATTTTGGATGCTAATAAAGCTGGGCTCTGCCTTTCACTTCGACTGTTTCCGTCTTTGAGTCTGAGGTTTACCTGCTTCATAAATCTGGCTTTTCAGGTCATCATTACGCAAGGAAGTGCTAGCCAGCGAGGTGAAGTAAGGGCCGATGTAGAGGAGAGGCAGTGGCATTAGCGTAGACTGCAATTGCATGCAAAATGTCTGTAAAACACACCCTCCAATATCACCCGAATAGCAACAGGAAGACACAACCAAGGAGAGCTCGATAAGAAACCTCTTCAGATACTTTCTTGAACTGAAAACGATTATCCTGTAGTAAATAATGATGTCCACGATGTGTTATGTGATGCGCATTAGCCTCCTCCCAAGTTGGTGGACCTGCTGGGAATTTGTCACCTATAGCCAGCAACTGAGCCACCACCTCACTCAACTGTTAAAATGTGTTCCGCCTCCCTGCTGTCCCATACCAGGGCCAACCAGTCTGTTTAAATCTACCGTTGCTGCCAATTCCAGTCACCTCCACAGAGAGGGGAGCGGGCCGCATCAGCCCAGCACCAGTCCACCAGCCTGTTAGCAGACTGTCTGGGACAGGGGCACAGCACAGTGCGGTGCCCCCTCCACCAGGCCCGCTGGCTCGGAATGGCATGTCCAAGTGTGGAGTGCTCCCCCTTGGGTCCTACCTCGGGGCGGCCCCCCAGCTGGATCACGCAGCGGTCCCCAGGTGGATCACGCCAACTGGCAGGTCTTCAGATCACTCCGGTTCTACAATGTGTATCAGGATACGCGTGGAGCCAAGGGAGCCGCAGTGAGCGCCCAGCTCCAGGCGGGGCTTTCAACCTCGGGGACTGCAGTTGCAACAGAGGGAAGACAGTTTCCCAATGCAAAGGGCAGTCGACTCTGCCCGGCGCCTACACAGCCTGCTCCTGGCTTCACCAGCCTTCAGGGTATAGGATTCCCGTTCGGGTCTGGGCTCCAAGCGGGCCCCTCCCTCTAACGGCCGTCAGATCCCTGAGGCTTAGTAGATGTTGCACTGCATTTTGCCTGATTTGGCAGTCAGCTCTTTCTCCCTCTCCACACCGCACACTCTTTAGTGTGCCGAATCTTCATATTCCGGCTGTGGGAAGCCACTATCCCTGGGCCGCCAATGCCCCAGATCTTCCACCACCACTGCACACATTAATCTCACGAGATGCAGGCACGAAACAGGATTTATTGAACAAATGGATTGTGTCTGAGCCAAAGCTCATGCTTAGGCAGCCATTCTTTGCTGCTCTACAACGCCCCAGATTTTTAGGTATTCTTATTTTGGGATTAAGGACACCCCTCTTCGGTAAGGTAGTCGGGGGCGGGGGAAGTTACAGGAAAATGGGGGTCACCCAATTACTTTATTGACTATAATGGAGTGTAACAGACTTGGCATGACATTAGTTAGTTTCGAATTATAACACAACTCATCCCGTGATCTTTTCTATATGGGAATTCATTGAATTAACTTGAATTAAATGTGCGAAGGGTGCAGTTTTGATCCCTGCCCACCCTCCTCACCATAAAATGGACAGGATTAAGGCAGGTAGTTCCCAACACAATTCATTTTAAATGATAGGGTGTTTGTCTATGAGGAATTCATTGTTATCTTTTTATCCTTTTCAGCTATGTCCAGGGTCTACACAGTTTTGCCCCCGCCCCTCCCACTATGCAAGAAGGAGATGAAGGCTGGCAGAATCCCCTACAATTTTGTGATATGAATCAATCTACTCACATTGGAGACCTTGGTTATTGGGCACTCTGGGGAAACAGCAGGGCTCATCATGGGAAAGCATGGCTCCTCCAATGTCAGGCCCAGTTAGCTTTTAGGTTTCTCTGTCTCTGCCTCCATTGCCAGGTTAAAGGCCTCTCCAGGTAGACGGCTTTTCTCCTGGCAAGGTGGTACCCCAGTGGTTTTGGTAGCTCTCCATGCCTCTCAGGTTAGTTGTTCCTTGCTAGAATCTCCTCTCAGATAGGAAATTGACATTTAGTGCTGATGACACTTACACATTATCAATATTTCAACAGTATGTATTGGCTACCTCTCTCCCTCTCCATCCCACTAATTACGCCCACTGCTTGCTGATAGGACAAGGAGCTTAGATGTGTGGATAATGGAGACTGAAGGGGGGGAGAAGAATGCATCACTCCAAAATGACATGTTGGATTCTAATTTTGGTTTTCTTGAAATCTCCTTACATGGCAACTATCTTTATTTTTCAGGTAACTGCATGAACATGTATATTTTTTAATTTTACATTTTATGGCGACTCGAGCGAATGCTAATTTCACTTATGCACACCCTTCCTGGGAGACACAATTGTTTTTTGCAATTTGCTCCTGTGCTGAAATAATGAAAAAAATGCTTCTTCACAATTCAAACAATAATTTCACAGCCTCACCTCTATACATCACACATGGTTAAAATTCACATGGAGGCCGCCACCAGGGGGTGCAGAGATGAAGTCTGCTTCTGTGTGATCCTCTGTCCTGTGGTCCCCCAAAAGTGCCCTGAACCCCCTATTTTGCCCCACCTACCCCAATAAAGAATAGCTACGGAGGTGGGAGAACTCTGCAGCTGTCAGTGGTCCGAAGACCGGCGAGAATCATGCTGGGAATAGCTGCGAACAGCCGCGGCTCGAGGCGACGAAACCAAAAGTTGGAAAACCAGCACCACAGCAGCGCAACGTTGAGCGGAGACACTCGGTGTAGCTGGGCCTGTGGAGACCTGAGAGGAGGCTGGAGCGCACAGGCCAAGGGGCACCCACAGGGGTGCACACCAATCAGCGCGGCGGCCCGGACTGTATGGCCCGCTGAGGAATCCAAATCATCCGGAAGACGAGGCTGTGAGAAGACCCAGTCCACGCAACCTAGAGGCGGCCAGTGGGTTCCGGGTCGGGTGGGCCCCCAGCTCTGAGGCATGTGCCCTCCTCTTGGGCCCTGGACATGGAGGCACCCAACCAACCGGAACGACAGTTCAGAATGGGCAGGTGTGGTACGGGAGCTAAGGAGAACTACATTGCAAGAGGGGTTTAGCAGACAGGCATTGCCATAACGCCTCCCAGGGCTGGACTACAGAAACCCAACCGGGCGGAGGTTGAATCCTGTAGCTCACAGCCCAAACCCGTTCCAGAGTGGTGTGGGCCCCCTACTTAGGGGCGTGTGCCCGCCATTAGGGCATCAGAGCTGCATTCGAAGAATATCGGGCCTGAAAGGTACACTCTGATAGGGGTTGTTTGATTGATTGATATTTTATTTCTATTGCGCTCGTACACAAGTGTTTCAGAGCGCGACAAGGCAAGGGAGGGGAACAGGGAAGAACAAAACTGCGATCTTACTAGGCCCAGTGACATTGAGAACGCGCAAGTGCATGGGAGAGGGGGGAGGGGAAAAGTGCATGGAAGGGGGAGAGGTGGAAAGTGCGAAGCAGAGGAGAAACGGATAAATAACAATAAATAATAAAGGCAACAAATAGTGGTAGTGCAGGCAGCAATTTGCATGTGCTAGGTTTAAGGCAGCAGACAGGGTAGGTCCGATAAGTGCAGGAAGAAAAAGGGGGGGGCTGTATGGGTACAGGTACAGACCCCAGTGCGGGAGGGTGACAGGATGAACAGGTACCTGGGCCCAAAAGACAGAGGGTGGCCAGGTGCACGGTGCCAAGAGAACAGATCAGCAGGGGAGAGGGGGAGCGAAGGCAGAAGAAAAGAGGAAGGTCTTCAGTTGCTTCCAGAACCGGAGAGGGCAGGGAGGCTGTTCCAGAGGGAGGCCCCAGCCAAAGACAGAGATCTGACCCCAGCTCGTTTCTTAGAAAAATAATTGACCCTGAGTGAGTTGGAGGTAGAGGAGTGAAGAGCTTGAGAGGGGAGGTATTTGCGGAGGGATAGCTGAAGGTATTTTGGACCCAGGCCCCAGAAAGCCTTGTGGACAATGCAGAGGGTTTTGAATTTAATCCTTGCATCCACTGGGTGCCAGTGAAGAGATTTCAGAGCAGGAGAGATACGATCCCAGGGCTTAAGGCCAAGGACAAGTCTTGCAGTCCTATTCTGGATTAGTTGCAGAGGGCAGAGAGTAGAGGCAGGTAGATTTAGAAAGAGGCTGTTACAATAGTCCAAGCTAGAGAGAACCAGAGCTTGAGATACCATGAGCTTCTGGGGGAAGGAGAGGAAAGGCAGAGTACCTCTGAGGAGGTGCAGTCAGAAATTTGACTTTTTAGAGATCTCAGAGATGTGGGCGGAGAAGGAAAGGGTGGAGTCAAAGATGACCTCGAGGTTCTTAGCCTCGCAGGTGGGGGTAGGAGGAGGGCCAAGGGAGGCCGGCCAGAGAGTGAGGGGAAAGGATGGTGAAGGTGTGCCGATGAGGAGGATCTCCGTCTTGCTGGCATTCAGACAAAGATCATTGGCGGCACACCAATCTTGAATGGCAGTTAGGCAATCAGAGATGAGAGAGGGAGAGGTGGTGGCAGAGGGCAGCCTGAAAGTGTCGTCAGCGTAGCACTGGAAATTTGAGCAGAAAATGGCAATGCAGTGGGTGAGAGTTGCCAGGTATTGGTTGAAAAGCCAGGGCGAGAGGTTAGACCCCTGGGGAACACCACAGGTAGAGAGGAAGATAGATGAAAGGAAGGACCCAAGTTGGACCTGGGAGGGTCGATCTGAGAGGAAAGAGGTCAGCCAGGCCAGAGCCTGATCAGTGATAGCCAAGTTTTCATGGAGAAGGTTGAGCAGGATGGTATGGTTGACTGTGTCGAAGGCAGAAGAGAGATTGAGGAGGATGAGGACAGAGGGAATGTTAGAGTTAGTTTTCAATACTGGCTTCAACGGGAGCTGTAGAAACTGGACGGGCCGGAGGTGGCGTATTAGGTAATGGCGCATGGAAGCATGTCGTAAGTTGGTCTCCTATAAATACTCCCCACATCATCCCGGGCCCGGGACCTCAGACCATTCTAGAATGGCGGTGTTGGTGGAGGAATCAGCTGCGACTAAAGGGGACGTGGTGGCCTTGCTAGAGGAATGAGGAACATGAGGGTTGACATTGGAGGCAGGGTTGACAAGATCACAAAAAGGATAGACAAGATGGAGGAGAGGCTAGAGGAAGTGGAAGGCAACCAGACCTCATTGAACACGTTGGAGACACAAATAGACCAAAGATTAAATGACCTGGAGAGTCATGAGGAGGAATTCCGTTTAAAGATGAACGATTTGGAAAATAGTGAAAGACAGAACAACCTGAGGTTCTTTGGCATTCCTGACAAAGAGCAGGACACGAAACTAGACCTGAAAAGACACTTCATGAAGTCACAAAGTTGGTGCTTGGGGATGACTCGATAGACGAGGGGAAGGTCCAGAGGATACGTAGAGCAGTGGGGCCGACTGAAGGTCCCAGGTCGGTCCTAGTCCGGTTCCACAATTATAGTGATAGAAGCAAAATCCTGGAGAAAGCAAAGCTGAAGGGTCCCATCACCTATGGCTCGGCGAGAGTGACTATCTTCCAGGACCTATCCTTTCTGACTCTGGCGTGGAGAAGGATGTGCATGCCATTGACGAAGTGGCTTCAGGAAAAAGGTGTTTACTGTCGATGGGGCTTCCCGTTCTCCCTCACATTCGAATTGGGTGGACAAAAACACAGGCTGAGGTCCGAGAAGGACATCCATGGATGCATGGGCAAGCTTTTGGGGGAACCAGACATTGGGCAGAACTGGGATGAAAGGGCTTACGACAAGGAGGGGCGCGCATCCAGGGACCTAGACGGCGACGCATACCGGGGGCCAGGTAGTACAAAAGAATGAACGCTTCACCGGGGGCTGACCTCTGAATCAAGAGGGGTCCATTGTTATGTAGTTCTGAGTGTGCAGTGATTGTTGGGAATTTTAAATTTGAGCAAGTGGTCCAAGGGGGATCCGCAATGGCAGTACGTTGAGTCTCTGCCAGGTTTAGGGTATGGTGGGGGGGGGGGTCGACTAGGGGGTGAATAGTCCCCCGCTGATGTTCCGAATTAGACCTGGTGAAGTTAACAAGGTGGAATCTTTACACTCATTTTAGGGGCTTTGTGGGGATTGGGGGAGGGTTAGTTTCCTTTTGTCCTCCGAGGGGGTGCTGTAAGGGGTCCTAAGTTACTTGCGCATCATGGAGGGGAATATGGGGTCAGTGGACCCAATGAGACCGTGTGCTGGTGCGATGTGTTCTGAAGGGGGGGCTTAGTGGTTAGGAGATTGTGCAGTTGGGGGGTTAGTGCAGTCAACTGTTCCCCGCCGCTGGTCCGAATTCGGCCTGGTGATGTCAACCGGGTGGGGGCGGATGCCTTTAAGGGAGGTATGGGGGGAAGTGGGTGCGGGTAGGAGAGGGGGTAGGGGGTAGGAATGGGATCTTTGTGCAGTGGTAGTCGAGTTGCAATGGGGTGTCGACGGATGGGGTGAGGCCACCCGGTGGGGGAGGCAGGGAGAGAGTTCTCTGTGACTGGGAATGGCGGTAAACCCAGGGGAGCGGAGAGGCGGCTTTCTGATGGTGTGTACGCTAAATGTCAAAGGAATGAATTCCCCCACAAAGAGGTCGTTGGTGGCGAGAGAATTCCATAGATCAGGGTTGGATGGGATGTTTCTTCAGGAGACTAAATATGCCAAGGGTGATGAAAGGAGGGTACCTGGGGGTATTTTTATCGGGAAGGGTCTGAAAATGGAGGTGTCGAAGGTATGGGCTGATGTGGAGGGCGGGGCCTTATTGGTGGCGGGTTCAGTGCGGAATGTGAATTTTACGCTGACCAGGCTACTGCCCTAACACGGGCTAGCAGCGGTTCCACCGAAAGATAATCCCGAAAATTATGCTGGAGGCCTCTGGCCACGTTATCCTGGGAGGTGACTTCAAAATGTGGGCGGACTTTCAGCTGGATAGGCAGGTGAGAGGGCCCAGTACACAGGACCCACAGGGAAAGGGAAGTGCCGGGGACATGGAGATATTGTGGAGTATGGGCTTGGGATGTCTGGAGGATTCACCACTCGAACACAAAGAATTGACTATTTGTATGTCTGGGAAGGGTTAGTGGAGGTGGCAGTGGGCTAGGAGGTCTCCCCGGTTTCATGGTCCGACCATGATATGGTAAAAGTGGACTTTGACTGATCAAGTATCCTGCGGAAACGGTCGAAGTGGAGATGTAAATAGACATTGTGGAAGGACCCCGTGTTTCGAGATGAGATGGCAGTGGAAATAGGGAAATAGGGGAATATTTTATAACCAACAACACAAGGGAGGTCCCAAGGTCGATGCTGTGGGATGCGGGGGAAGCGGCGTGGAGAGGGATCCTAATCTGGGAGGGGGCTAGAAAGAAGAGGGAGCGAGTCTTAATAGAGAACAGAGGGGAGAGATTGACCACCTGGACTGAGCGGCTAGGGACGCCACAGCAGATGGAGTAGGATTCTGGAGGCCAGATTGAAAAGGGAAGGGTTCAGACTACTGGAGGAAGGTCAAATAATCAGGAAATTACAATTCTTGAAGCAGAAATTTTATGAGAAGGGAGATAAGGCGGATGCGCTGTTGGCTACTAGACTGCGTGGACAACGGTCTGAGAGGTGGGTAGCTGCCATCAAAGAGGGGGGGGGCCCAGACGCGGCACCAGATGGGATACCAGAGGCATATGCAACCTTCTATGAGACCCTATACAAATGAGAGGCCGAAGCGGGGTGTGTAGAGATCGGGGTCATACCTAGCCGACATGCAGATGCCGAGACACTAGATGCCCCAATCGCTGCCGAGGAAATGAAGAGGGGTGATTTTATGCCTGCCGCTGGGGGAAGGCCCTGGGGGAGGATGGGTATACAGCAGGATTCTTTAAAACATTTCTCTCCTCCCTTCTCCCGTTAATGGTTGAACTTTTCAACAATATTTTGCAGAAGGGTGTAGCCCCCGACTCATTTTCACGTGGGTTAATCACAGTGATTACCATGGAAAGCAGGGAATCCAAAAATTGTGGAACCTACCGACCGATATCGCTCCTGAACATCGACGTGAAGATCTATATGAGAGTTATTGGGGCTAGATTGGAGACATATATGCCCTGTTTGATACATCCCGACCAGGTCGGTATTATTATGGGGAGACAGGGAGCTGACACAATGTGGAAAATTTTACTTAATTCATGAGTCACAGAAAATGGAAGGGGACCCGGCCCTTCTTTCAATAGATGCGGAGAAGGCATTTGATCAGGTGGAATGGGGCTTCCTGGGAAAGGGTATGGACAAGATAGGGTTGGGGGCTAAGGTTAAACAGGGAATAATGGCATTGTGCACCTCACCCAGGGCGTCGGTGGCCGTCAATGGAGTCTACTCAATGTGGTTTAGTTAAAGCAGGGGGACGAGGCAGGGTTGTCCACTTTCGCCCATTTTGTTTTCCCTCTCCCTAGAGCCATTAGTGCAGAGGCTCAGGGGGACCCCCAAGTGGAAGGTCTGGTGGTTGGTGGGGTAGAATACAAGGTGTCCCACTATATGGATGACCTACTGCTGCATGCAAGGGACCCCCTGACCATCGTACCCAGGGTGATATGTCTGATTGATCGAACAGTATGGTGAATTGTCTGGCTTCAAGATTAACAGAGCCAAATTGGTCCTGCTTCCACCGAAGGGACCCGGGGGAGGTGATGAAGAGAGATTCTCCCCATTGGGAGTAACGGTTAAAGAGGACAGAATGCGATATCTGGGGGATCAACCTCGCTAGGGAATTGCGGGACCTATTTGTCACGAAGTTCCCCCCAGCTTGCGGGCCAATCTTGGGAAGTGGGGGAAATTGACCATATTGTGGCTGGGAAGATTAAATGCCCTGAAGATGGTTAGCCTCCTGGGGTTATTATATGCTTTCCAGATGCTTCTGATCTGCCTCCCTGAGTCTTTTTCCGGGAGGTAAAGGGGTTGATGCTGAGGATCTTATGGATCGCAAGGGAGCGAGAATAGCGTACAATGTCCTCACCCGTGAGGTGAGAACACTTTCTTGCTGCTGCTGCTATATTCTGTCAACGTGCGCTGGGAGTTCTAAGAACTCGCGCATTTCGATCTCGCCTGCTCGCTCGCTTCCAGGAGGAGGCGGAGCGCTGTGCCGTCACGTGACTGATCACCTGACCTATCCAGGCACATAAAACAGAGATCAGCACACCCTTGCGGCGTTAAGCCCGACAGGGGTAAAGGCCAACGGCTGTTGTGCGGCTGTTTGGCGGTGTACCATCTGGAGCTCGTATTATACACCTGAGCAGCTCGGTGAGGATATGCGCCACCCACAGGTCTTTTTCAGGATCATAAAATACATCAAAACAAGCGGAGTCCGGAGACGAGTTCAGTTTTCTGCAGTCCGTTGCACGCTATCACATCTTGGTAGCGGGCTGAGCTGCAGCCATAATACAATACGATGACTACAATATTGAAGGAGGGACCGCAGACCCGACAAAAATCACTGTTACATCGAAGGAAGCCACCGCAGAGGCTAAATAAGGAGGTAAGCCTGGTGGACTTGTCTGCGCCGAATGATTCAACTGGGTCAATTATAAATGTGGACAGATTGGAAATCAGTCGACCGTTGAAAGGCATAGTGCCTTCCTTAGTCTATTTGTCACAGACGGTTGTGGGTTTCCCGCAGCCGGAGACTGCTTACACGGGAAATGGAAGTAATGATGCCATAACTCTTCCTCAAAATATGCATTTAGACAATCTTAAGAGCCGCATTGTTGAACCGGAAAAAGCCTTTTCGCCCTCGGTCTACATTGACGCTTATGAAACCCCACAAATCTCTCCCTTTGAACTAACTGACCTCGATTTGTTGGGTATTAACATTCCAAATGTTCTATCTCAGACCAAAGTCTCATTGCCTCCCCCCCTGGCAGATCATAGAAGAGCAGGAATGCAGTCCGCACCTTTTTCTCCAATGTTTCCACTTGTTACAAAAAACATACCTATGCCTTCAATACCTTTCAGTACTATGAAGGTAGTTGGTTTTAACCCAGTTAATGAAATAAATTCGGGGGGGGGGGGAGGCGAGTTTTGATTCTATGCCGACTGAAATGCTGAACGTAATGTCATCTGAAATTGCCACAGCGGCGGAGAAACACCTCAGTCAAAGGGTCCGCCTTGAGGCCGTGGGCACAAATAAAGCACATGCACTTCAGATGCAAAAATCACA
Organism: Ambystoma mexicanum; assembly: GCF_040938575.1. Classification (NCBI taxonomy): domain Eukaryota; kingdom Metazoa; phylum Chordata; class Amphibia; order Caudata; family Ambystomatidae; genus Ambystoma; species Ambystoma mexicanum. The sequence continues at coordinate 1,234,913,363 of NC_090927.1, read as the reverse complement.
AGACTCTTCCAGAGGTAACAAACCTACAGAAGTACCATCGACTGAACTCTCAGGACGCGAAGCAAGGTTGGCCACAAGGCTAAAAGCCGACTTCTTAGCAACTTATGAGCGTTTAAATGACAGCTTTCGACAAAATCAAATGGCGCATTCATCTAGAAAAGAACCCACAGACAATGAATTAGTAGGGAATTCATCTTGGAATACATCATTCAGGTCTGAGGGTTCCATGTCAGCTGTAGACAACTTGATACTTCAAAAATCGGATGTAAACTTGGAATCGGTAGGCTCAAAGGATGTAGAGGCCAGAGCTGTCATGAGTAATTCCAAGTTGACTGGTCGGAGCAAGGAAAAGAGAGCCCCCCTTGGAGAGAACCAAGATGTCTCTGAACAAGAAAGGTCTAAACCCCCCTCTAAAAGCTCGCTATCCACAGCGGCCGGAATACAAATCCACAATAATGTGTTGGCCGCAACATCAATTGCCTTACTACCTTTTATGAAATTGTATGAATCCCTGCATGATGCTGTGAGTGACCAATTGACGCTTTTGGCTTCTGTAAATGCCAAGATTTCAACTTTAGAAACCTTTTCGCAAGCAATAACGCACAGAATGGACTATGAAGCTGAAACATCCCTAAAATGGCAAAGCAGATTATGCGAACTTGCTCGCCAGGCAAATGGTGATAATGCGGGCTTGATTGATGCAGTAATCGAATGCACAAAATGGATGCGTCATAATAATCCAACGAATAGCCGGACAGGAAGCGCAAGAGCTGATGACTTGCCTAGATTACCATTATTGACTGAATCATCAAATGGTAAGCCCGGCGTGATCCCAAAACCTTGTTTCAAGCCCTCAGGACTGTCTAGCTGTAATATGGGCACTGCGTGTCCAGTCAAGGTGCAAACGAATATTGAGAATAATGTCCTTGACGTAAGTGACAGGGGCTTGAAGCCAAATGAAGCGAGCAAAAAGCAAACGTCGCGTGTCCAGCTCAACCCCCTGTCCCAGCAAGAAGCACCCGACAATCCCAATAATGGTGTCGTGATTATAGCATCGGCGGAGCCGGAGCAAGCACAAGGGGAACGGTTTTCAGGGCCAGACGTGGAAAGAGCTGTCCCAGGAAGCTTATCTGAAATACTCTCATTTGGGATCTTTAATAAATCCACAACAGTAGAGAAAGTGAGCAAAAACCAACCCCTGGATAAAAAGAGAGGGGAAAAAAACTTACAGACGCGCTCTACCCAGAGGCAAGTGGCTAAACGCGCGCGGAAAACGGGCAGCAAAAAATTCATACGGAATTTATCAACACCGCCACGCCTGTCTATGTTTCAACGTCAGGCGAAACAACCAAAGGAGTCTGATAATGCTATAAAAGAAATTGAATCAACGAGAGTGCCTAAACGGTGCTTGAAAAGAACAAGAGACTGTTCAGGTTGTAATGACGACGAAACATCTGAGTCATCTATTGACTTATGTGATTTTTCAACCTACTCAATTGACGACGACGAAGAAAAAGAAGTGGCTGCCCCTACGGTGGAAGAATTACCGGGTGACACGAGTAAGGCCAAAGAGACTCAGCCTAGACCGGGCCTTCGAAAGGTCATTCCACCACAAATAAGTGGGCAAGCAAGCAAAAACAATAAAAAGGTGCCTCTGCCTTTGCCAACAAGTACGGAAACAGAAGGGCAGAGCAGTAAATTGCCAGCTGTCCGTGACCAACAAAATGACATGTGCGGCAAATTAAATCCGAAATTAACAAGAGCACAAATTGAAAAGCTTGGCAGAAATTCTAATTTGGAAAACACAGAGTCGAATGCTCCATTTGTGAGAGGCATCTGGAAAATACAAATCAAAAATGTTCTGCTAGAACAAAAAGAAGTAAATTTGAATCGTCGGAACATATTAAAACTTTTACAATGCATTCCAAATCTCCGAGCTACCAAATCAGACGACATAGCGGTAGTTGAGTATATGTCTGAAGACCATCTGGACTGGGTAAACTTGCATCTTAATTCCAGCACGTTAAAGGAAGCCGTAAAGGATGCTGCTGCCGACTTTTTGTTCTTCGGCTTCGAAATTATATGTGCTGATGCTCAGGACGTAGAAAGCTTTCCCTATTCTTCTATTGAACAAACAGAGAATGAAAAAAGAAGAAAAGAACTGTGGGACCATATGAGGATAAAGCGATCATCGTGCCAAAGACACGCAAAACAAACTGGACAGTAGCTCAGCGTGGAGGGATTGGGCATTAACAATCAATTAATGTCATGGAACACACAAGGCTTTTCCCACCTTTTTGAAGGTAAATGGCAATTAGCGGACAAAACTTCAATTATATGTTTACAAGAAACATGGCTGCGTGAATGCCCAGTGTGCGATGGATATACTGTCCTTCTCAACCCGGCAGGAAAGAACTTGTTTGGCCGTCCTTTCTCTGGTTTGATAACCATGATAAATAACAGTGAGGACTGGAAGATTTTGTCAACTAAGAATCCAAACATGTTCGCACAAGTCACGACAATTCAAAATTCCAGGTCCTTAAATTCCAGGGACCAGGTGACTCTGATAGTGAACATTTATTGGAATCCAGCAATGATATCACAATCAAGATTCATTTCTGAGGTTATGTCCGCAATTGACGAATGTTTACTCTTATATACTGATCCTGCAATTATAATATGTGGGGATTTCAACTATTCTTGGGTAAATAAACCTCTGACAAAAAACATAACAACTACATCGAGGAGCAACGAACATTTGCAGGATCGGGGTGAAAGATGGGCAAAGGAACTTGCCCTTAGAGACTGCTCTATGCTGAATGGCTGCACTCGTGGCGACATCCCCCCAGGTTTTACCTGGAAGAGAGGAGATTCCATGAAAACGCTCGATTATATATGGGTATCTAGGAACTTTTTGGAACAAATAATCACTCTCAAAGTCACCGAGACAGAAAAAAGTGACCATGACGCACTAATGCTGAAATGGCTGAAAGTTCAAAAAACAACCTTGATAAAATACCCGGAGAGGATTACCATAAACAATGGAGCCAATAGGCTACGTCTGAATGTACCAAAGCTGGTCAAGATAAAATCCCGTTTTGCTAACGTGACCGACACAACGGCAAGGATAAATTATACATTGTTATTACATCAATACAAAACGAGGCCCAACAAACGAAAAGGGCATGATGTCGAAGTAAAACATACTTTTAACCCAATTATAAAACGAGAGAAGCAAAATCTTCGGAACGACATCAGGCTCTTAAGAAAGGATCCTAACTCCTGCAATAACATACTAATTCAAAAAAGAAAACAGCGTTACCGAAACTGGATGAAATCTTTCAATTTGAGTCGAGTCCAAGCCCAAGCGGAACAGATGTTGAAACTTATTCTGCAAAAAGATAGTAGACATATTTGGGAGATAATTAACACCGGTGGGATTAAACATACTTATGCAATGTCAAATGGAGTAAGTGGAACAAGCTGGGTGGTGCATTTTACTACCATATTTGATGATTGCAACTGCATTAGGGTCCCCCAACTAGTGCTCCCTGATGTAAAATGGAATGTGGCAGACTCAGAGGAAGATATTAAACAGGCAATTCAGAAGCTAAACTCTTCCAGAGCAGTCGGCCCCGATGGTATTTCAAACATGATGCTAAAAAAAAACAGCTCTATATGGGCAAATCTGATGAGTATCCTATTCGAAAGAATTGCTCTGGAAAGAGTACTGCCTGATTCTTGGTCCAAGGCGGTGGTTGTTCCGATATTCAAAAAGGGTAATCGGGACGATCCAAACAACTATCGCCCGATTGCCCTTTTGGATACAATCGGGAAAGTATTTGGGTCCTTTCTCCAGAAACGTCTTGCTCACTGGGCTGAAGAAGTTGCAGCTGTTGATCGACGTCAAACCGGATTTACAAAAGGTTTGGGGGTTGAGCTTAACTTGGTGCTTTTGAATTGCCTAAAACTAGACGCACTGAGGCGTAAGAGAAAACTATACATCGCTTTTATAGATCTGAGTCAGGCTTTCGACAGTATAAATCGCAACCTGCTGTGGAAAAAACTTTGTGCTTGGAAATGTCCAAGTGAGCTGCTGGCCCCTCTGATTGCGCTACATTCCAACACATCCATTGGAGTTCGGCTAAACGAGCAAGGTGACTTATCTGATGAGATATTGACAAAACGAGGAGTCAAACAGGGTTGCCCTTTGGCAGCCCAGTTATTTAAGCTCTTCATCTCTGATCTACCTCTAACATTAAGTGAATTAAGAGTCTTTCCTCCGTTGGTGAATGGTCATGAACTAAGTTGGGCTGTTTACGCCGACGATATTGTGTTTATGGACTCTACTCCTATTGGACTGCAGCGCCTGCTAAATGAATTCCAGCAATATTGCATGCAAAATGACCTACGAATTAATATCAAAAAGTCAAAAATCATCGAGGTGGGTCAGAGTAAATCAAAGAAGCCAGGTAACTTTGAATGGAAGATAAACGATGAACTTCTCGTGATAACTGACAGTATAAGATACTTAGGTGTTTTGTTTAACAACTCAATTCGAGAATGGGAGTGGGTTCAAGACTTGGTGGCCCGGATGAAAATGTTTGCATTACAAGGGGCAAAATTGCATGCAGCATACGGAAAATTCACTCTAAAGCCGGCTCTATCATTCTACCTTCAAAAGGTAGTTCCCGCAATAACTTTTGGGAGTGAAACATGTTGGAATCTTCCAGAAGACTTGTGGGACAAGCTCGAAGGTAGCTTTTGGCGTAAAGTGCTGAGATTACCAAATAGCTCATCAATTGTGGCAATACGATATGAGCTATGTACTGAGGCCCTATATGGAACTGTTCTGTGGAAATCAATCTCCATGTTTAGGAAAATGCGGATGGAGACGGTAGTAAAACCATATGAAATACTACACTATGTTTCTGAACATTCATCTGCATTTTTATTAAAGGAGTGGGAGAAAAAACTACTTCTTGTATTAGAAGATGCTGGAGTTTCTGTAGAGACTGTAATACTTCTCCCCCAAATTGCGAAGAATAAAATTCGTCAGCATAATTGGCTAAGAAATGAAGAACGCCGAAATAAACTGACAACTTCTCTGGACTTTGGAACTGCGCTAAATAAACTTGATGCAATTCCAAAATACTTGGAGAAATTTCCTTCACAATACCATCGTAACATGTTCCTGCGGATGAGACTTAATCTATATAAAACTAGGGAGATACAGTTCCTGAGGTATGATCCATTGGTGCAGACGGCAGAATGTAGATTCTGCAAATTTGGCCAAGAATCGGTGAGACATCTAATATTGGATTGTGAAGCCATTACAGCGCAGCGTAGACTGCATTTAGATCGCTTTGCTCCCTCGTCAGGAAACATGGATTCCTGGTGGTGCTACCTGATCGCAGGTCTTAATACTCAGTTAACCTGCGCAATAATAAACTTTATGGATGCACTACAGTTGAACAACTTGGAATGTAATTAGTGATTTTAGTTAGTGAAGACTTTGAGGACTTGAGGCACAATTGTAACAAAAAGTTTTTCTTTCTTTTGTAATAAACTAATGTTACAATAAAAATAAATAAAAAAATAAACAATGTCCTCACATTGACCAAAGATAGGTGGGTCTTCCTAATCTAAAGAAGTACTATGAAGCATCACAGTTTAGGGTCCTTGTACCCCACTTGTGAGGGCAGAAGTGGGTTCAGTGGGTGGACCTTGACAACAATAACTTGGCCCCTGACACGGTGGCGGAATGGCTGTGGGTACCGAGAGGGAAGCTACTACGTAGGGTCAGGGGCCACCCGATTTTGGGCACTATATGGGAGGTGTGGTGGGAGCGGGTAGACCTGCAAGGAGTGACCACATGGCCTTCCCCCAAGAGTCATATATGGGCACCCGGGGTCAGAGAGTTTATTCCGAACCCAGACGGGTACCAAGCTTGGTTTGAAGAAGGGCTGGAGAGGGTAGGCCAACTATGGAGAGAGGGCACTTTTATGTCAATTGGTGACTTGGAGGAGACAATGGGCATAGGGCCTCTCTCGGTCTTCCACTACCTTCAGCTGAAGGGGGTCCTGATGGGGTGAGAGGTGGAGAGAGAAGATTGATAGAGACATCACCCCTTTTGAAGTGCTCCTAGACAAATGGAGGGGAACAAAAGGCCTGATCTCGGCAATGTATGGCACACTCGAGGATGCAGGGAGGGGGTCCACAGAAAACTTGAGGCAAAGGTGGGATCCACATCTCTTCCTTCCTGAGGCACCTGAAGTGATGGTAACGTTTGCACAACACACCTTGGGCTCATCGGTGTATGTCTGTTATGTTTTGGGCTTTCCTTTACGGAAGAGGCTCACAGGTGAACTGCTGCCTTAGGTCACTCTCTGGGCCTCAGCCTACTAAGAGCGGCAAAGGGTGCGGTGGGCTCAGGCCTTCTCCAGCCGACGCCTTGCACCTCCATGTTGGGCAAACGTGGCCGACCGATTCCCAGCCGGCAATCGGTCCTGTAGTTTCCCTGCTGTGCTTCCATCCGAGGAGGTGGTTGCCAGTCCCACAAATTCGGTGCTGGACAGGCCTCTGCACCTGCCACAAGGAGCCAAGGAAGACCCTCACTCACATGTGCCAGAGCGAGAGCTTACAGGTGGCTGCTATGCCACGGAGCCTCGGGGCCTTCCCCCGCCTCCCCCAAGCCACCCGAGCAGTAAACCTGAATCTGACCAAATAACAAACTGCAGACCACCATCTTTTTCCTCATGCCCTCTAGGGGCTGAATGCCTGAAATCCTTCCTCCATGGGCGCTCAAATCCAGGTTAGAGGAATGGTCCACCCGGGACAGTTCTATTCGAAGGCGCCCATTATGGGGGGCCGGCGGCCACCCCTCCCCCATGTAACACTTCATGGATGGCACCATAGGGTCGTCTCAGGATGCTCAGCCAGAGAAATAACACAGTGCAGTACCAGATTTCCTTATTCATCTTCTGTGCAACAAACAGCAACGTAATGAAACTATTCATTGTCCTCATGTTAATCTCATGTTCTCAAGAAGAATACTGGTCTTGTTCGCACTTGTTACTGTCCCTGTCAAATCTAAAAAAATGGGAAAGCACCCATTTGACTCTTCGCGTGATGATAAAAAAAAAAGCCACATGAAGCTGGTGGGCACAGACTCCTAAAGGCTTACCTTGACTGAGTGGGGTAGGGCCTCTCTAAGGCTGAGAAATCTCGTCCCACCTCTTTTACCTGAGAATCTAGTAGTCAAAGATCGCCTAGATGCACTCCAGAGGCCTCATATGACCTATGTTAAAGAATCCTCCACTCGACCAAGAGGATCTAGCTAAGTACAGAACCATCACAATGCTCCCGTTCATTGGGAAACACGTGGAAAAAGTTGTTGCATCTGAACGATTTGCTAAAATCAAACAACTCTGCCTCCTCTGCGATAACCAGACTAATATTTTGCCCCACATGCAGTACAGAGACTGTCACCATCCATGTGGTGGTGGACACATTACAATTCTGCTACAAGGGTGACTCATGCCTCCTGTTCCTCTTAGACACCTGGGCTGCATTTGACACAGTCGACCATTGGACACTCCTTGACCTCCTCACTGACATGTGCTTCTCATGTACTAGCTTAACATGGTTTGCTTCCTACATATCCAGCAGACACCAAGTCAAACAGATCGTCAGTTCAGGTTCAAATCATTCGCAGTCGCATGTGGGTTCCGCCTCAAGTTCCATCCTCTACCCAATCATCTTTAACTTCTAAATGCAACCTCTGGGATTCTTTTTCAAAGCGATCCCAATAAACCCATTCATCAATATGCCAATGACACCCAGCTGTAACTCCAGGCCAGAGACCCCAGAACATCACCCACCTTTGTGAGTGCCAGGCCACAATCCAAACCTGGATGTCAAACGCCTACCTTAAGCTTAAGTCCACCAAGACTGAATGCGTGGTCTTCGGTCCTCTGGCCAAACGATATGTCCACAAGTGTATTGACTATATTCAACTCGGAGAATTCACCCTGCAGCTGTGGGACTATGCCAAATCACTAGGTCTCTGCAGCAGCCTCTTTTCAAAAGCACATAAGACAAAAAGCCCAAATAGCCTAGCAACAGATGGCCACATTCTGCAAAATCAAACCCTTCATCCCCCTATTTGAGTTCAGTACTGTGGTTCTGGCTCTCGTGATCTCACATATTTATGGGGCAATTCCCTCTTAACTGGGCCCCCTCAAGGTTGTCCACTAGACTGCAGACCGCCTCATTAACGGCACCCACAAATTCAACCACATCTCTCTGTGCACCAGCTTCACTGGCTCCCCATCCCCACCAGATTCATATTAAAAACCGCTTGTATCCTCTGCAATGCATTTTTTAAAAGGTGTTCTTTTTTATTAAAGAAAGTGTTAACAACTGCAGGGCTCAGTGAACAGAAGCAAAGCACCCTTCAGCAGACATACGCATAAGATACAAGTATAGGTTAGCCCACCCCCGATCACTGCCCTCCACCTCCCAACAAAACCCACCCCAGAGTAGTGCAGGGTAGTGCAAACAATAAACAGTTACAGCATGTGGTCATGTACTTTGTGCCAAAGAAAACGTGCTTGGATACGTCTATAATAATATCTGTATGACTGCCTAAGTAGTGTACACTGCAAGGTGCTCTTCAGACATGGAAAGGTAGGTTTTGAGCAAATCAGATGCTAGAGCAAATCTAACACGGATCAAATGTACGGGTCAGACAATTCCCAGCATGGTCTAGCATGTTGGGTGGCGGCCGCTTGCAAGGCATTCTTGAAAGGCACACCAACATCCCTAGTGGATAAACTCCATACCTGGCCCCAACGTTACTTCTCCTGCCACATCCGACTCTCAAACTCTATACCACCAAGTTCGGAACTCGCACCATCTTACAATTCTGCAAAACACTAAAATGTGGTCCTTCCATCAATACCTCCCACACCAATAAATCCATGTTTTTCTGCTCTTCGGCCACCATACTATGCTACTGTCCAAAAATGCCATTCCCAATGCTGGTTTCCTCATGTTGCAAAGCGCTCCCCTGTATAGAGCTAGGTTTGCGCTATAAACGATAATCGAGGATCGCCAAGAGTTCGGGATAATGCCTGTTCTTTTAATCTCGTCAAAGCGTTTGTACTGGATGTGAGCCCATTTTTCTGCATCCTGCTTTAATGTAAAATTGGTCTCGCCAGTCATACTGCTTGCTGTTTTGATTAAAGACTCTATGGCCTCTGTCAGTTGCGAATTACCAACCTCCTTTCATCTTTCCCTGGATAGGTATTTTCATGTTGTTTGATGTAAAGAGGACATTCAAATGTTTTATCCATACGTCCTCTGAGACAACCTTACAGTTGAGAGCTGCCTAAGTAGCAAATTGGTTGTTAGAGTCTCCACATTTGGCATGTGTTTTTAGGTAAAATTATGTCGTGCATCAATTCTGTGTCCTACTGATGCATTAACCACTTGTGGCCTTTTAGCCAGTTTTTATATTGCCAAGTATGCTTTTTCTGAGCGAGTATATTACCAGGTTCATTACGTCGGCACTCCTTAATTTTCTTTTCCAGTTCTTTCTTCTTAAGGAGAACTAACATGTCAAAAGAATGTTGCTTTATAAAAGGGGGGCAAGGTCCCTTCGTCCCTCCTTCTTTAAAAATTGACATTGTTAATGATTCTTTTGTGTGGTCCTGGTGTGGGTCCTCTTGTAGACTTCTAATGGACGCTCTCTGAGAGGGTAGGAGTCTATTGCGCCCTTGGTTAACAAGAAGGTTGGCGTGTTCCTTCGTTTGATGCATCCTAGTCCATCCCTTAAAGGTGACGCATACCATGCTGTGGTGTCTAGCTGTAGACTGCATCACTGTCATAAATGTCAAGGTGAAGAACAAGTTCTCTGGTGCAAAAATGTAATCCAACGTTTTTTTTGTCAGCACCTCTTCTACAGGTGCATGAAGCAGGAACGTCTCCTTTTGTCTGACTGTTGGCCATGTAAATATTTCTGTCCTCCAAGTCGACCCTCCAGGACAAGCCTCTAATTTCTTGAGATGTTAGAGTCCGAACAATCCAATACAGGCGCTGTATTAGCGTTGAAGCAGTGTATATTTAGGTCTCCACAAATCAAAATATCCAGGGTAGCCCAGGTCCCCATTGCCTCTTCAATTAAGGACAAAACTGAGCTGGCAAATCCTTCTGCAGCTGGTGAGGTTATGTTCCAGTAGAGGTCTAGTAAAAGGAGCAGTCGGGCCAGTCTTCCTTCAGTCGCCCCTGTTTTTATTAAAAGGGCTTGGATCAAGGGAGACGGGCATTTTTCCATCATCACCGTTGTCGATTGCATGTTTTTTAATGCAATCAGCAGACCTGCCATGGAACGACGCATGGGGCCCTTGCTAGCAGGATTTATGTAGATTGTAAAAACCTCTAAGAGGGGTTTGTCTATAAGCCATGTCTCTCGAAGACACAAAATGTCATGGTCTTCAAAATTTAGCTCACACCCATTGAAAAGGTGGGTGAAGCTTCTTGTGTTCAAGGAGACAAGAACAATATCTGTAGACTGGTCTTCCCAGGGGGTACTAGCTTCTCTGAGTGGCGGCTATGCGGCTCGATGGTCGTTTGCCAGTGCCCCTGCCAACCATGCCCAGGACAGTTCTTGGGTGCCTCTCCTTGAGTTATCACTGCAATGATGTGTGTCCTTGACTTGCCGTATATTTTCAAATATTATTTGCAGGCTGCCTTTATGAGCCCTATGTGTTTGAAGCCGTTGATGGTCACAGTGCTGTAATTTCTGGGTGACTGGCGTTGGAATACGTGTGACCCTTTAGCGCTGTTTTCCTTCTTTGGACTTGGCCGTTCTCTGTCTTGGAGTTGGGCAAGTCGACCCCCCCCCCCCCCCATATCATAATTTGATAGGGCAAATCCCAGATGCAGTAATTTTTTGCCCTCTTGTATTAAAAGATGGGTATTCTTTAATGTGGAGACATGGAGGATAACCATATCAAGTCATTCCTCTGCCGGGAACTCGATCAGGTATAAATTCGAAGAACTTATACTTTTTAAAGAATGCACACAATGCAGAAGGCGCAATGTATTTGCCCTGTTCAAGATTAGTTAGTCATTGTATAACATTATTCTTCGAAGGAGCAAGCGGTGAACAGTATAATCCCTGTGTTGTTCCCCTTGAGGTCTCCCCTTTCTGCCATCTGTTTTATGGCCTTTTTTGCTCAGCCCAAACTCGCAATTCTCACCCGATTTCTTTGAGGTTGTTCCTTTTTTGATGAAGTGTTAGGAAAGGGGCTGGCAGTGTTCTTACAGACCTTGTGTATTGTAGCGGGACAAAAGGAGACAGTAGCTTGTCAGCATCTTCTTCCAATACCGACGGCAAGTGTCTGCTTTTTTTCACTTGTGTTGCCAAAGAGGGGGCAAAGTCAACAATTTTCCGTTTAGTTGTGGCTCTCCTTGTGACAGCCCATAGGGCTGGCAATAGAACTTCGTCTTCCAATAGACTCGCCTCCCCTTCTTCATGATCTGATTGTTCTTCCTCGGTTGAACTGATGATAGATTTGCAAGAGGATTCATCCACAATACTGGGTTCCTTACCTGTGATAGTGTAAGTCGAGAGGTTGATCAGGTTTTCCATATCGTCTTCAGGGTTAGTGGACTCTATCTGAGGTTGTTAGGTGAGGTAGCGGACTTCCTGAGGAATAAGTATCACCAATTTGTTCAGAGAGGCCTTCGTCTAGGCCTTTGTCTTGCTTCGACAGGCCTACAGCATTGAGAACCATAACATTTCTGATGACTAATCTGGACCTGCGAGTGGTGTTGGCTTGCCCCCTGTTAGCATGCGGTTTCTGTGTTCTTCTGTGACTTAGAAGGCTTGGTCATGGCCCTTTTCAGGAGTGTTCTTTTAGTTTGGGGTGAATATTTATTTGCCTCTGGGCCTAATTTAGAAAAGATTTCATATTTCTTTTGGATATCACGCGAATGAGAGGCCTTTTTACTTTCTCCCTGCATAGATTGCTTATTTTTAGGATCGAGGGCAGGAAGGGCTGGTATAGTGTGATCTTCATTTGGACCAACCCCAACCTGGTGCATAGTATTCAAACTTGCTGGTAGTGTCTCTCTCCCCCTGCCCCCCCTTCGATTCTTCAATAGGCTTTTGCCCTTTGTCTTTTTGGGAATTGAGTCATTGTACCTTTGGTGATGAATTGCTGAATTGCTCCTTCTCCAAGATTGTCGGGATCGAATGAACACTTGTGGGTGAATCAACTTCTCTTCCCTCATCGCAGTGCTTGTCCAGTTCGGCCCGCCTCTTGATCTTATCCTGAATGATAGGATCTATGATGCTGTGTAGGATCTTTGTAATGTCGTCTGTGTTTTTATCTAAATTTCACAATAGCAGTGTCAAAGCCCTCCAAAAACATCATTTTATAATTGCGAGCAAAGTTGATTGGTCTCTAATTTGGTCGTTTAGGGACTCATGCAGTTTCATGTATGGAGCTAGGGTTAATGTGGGGGTTGCGGTTAAGTTTGTGTCGACCTGCACCTTGCTAGCTGCCTGGTCCTCCATTTGTGAGGCAGCCAGGTCCATTAAGAGGTCTTCATCCGTCAAGGGTTTTTCCCACTGTCGGTCTGAGGAAGGGATCGCAGGATTTCTAAAATGTTCCTTTGTTTTAACACTCGTTGAGCCCGCTGGCCGCTCATGTTGTAGGCTCAAATCCTCATTGTGTGTACCCCTGGAGATATTTCTCGTGGCCCTCCCACTTTTCGTGGACACTTTTCCCTCCTTGCCGCCAGCATTTGTTGAAGTATCCGAATCTCCTCCAATTAACCGGGTATTAGACACTCTTCTCTCTGCCGTTTCATCTGGTGGGCTGTGTGGGAGGATAATGTCTGACCTCTGATAAAATAACCTTTGTTTGGAAACAAGAGTAGCTGGGGTAAGTCCTGAAGGTTTCCAAATTGATTTAATGGATGACTGATTCATTGTCTTTGTTGATTCATAGTGGGATTTGCCAAACCTGTAAATCGTGTGTACAGGTTTGGCAGCAAGGGGTATATTCCCTCCCCACCCCCCGCAATCCCCTATGGGTAGGGGGATTTTCCTCCCCAGTGCCGCTTGGCTCTGTTGCTTCTTCCACACCCTTGCCCATAACTGCAGTAAAAATACAACCGGGTGGCCCGGTCTCCCCTTTTGGGGGTTCAGAACCCGGTAAATCCTCGGGTGGACTTGAACCGTAGTGAGTGCGGGTTAAGGATATTGTCCAGCTACAGAATATTAGCCACTTAGAGGCTTCCTTAGTTTTTCTTTGCCCGCCAGGAAATTCCCCACAGGGCATTGCTCAAGTCTTCTGACTATTTGTTTCTCATTGACCTGGAATTTTTCAAGCTATAAGGTAACAAATGTGAATTTTTATAACCGTTTTTTAAAATGTATCAAATAAACGATGGCAAGACAGAGAAAAATGTGCTCTATGGTCACACAAATGTGCCGATTCATAATGCTGGATTTCCATCACTGAAATTATTAGCAAAACTGCCTTCATGAATAGTTTATGGCTGTATTGAATTAGTTCCCCCAGTGACTTACATATACAAAAGAGGGAGGCGTGCAAGCATAGAGGCGGTGTCCCCACCTGTGTAGCACATTTCACCACACTTGAGGACTCTCATAACGTGGAGAAATATCTTGTCCCTATCCAAATAAGGTGGGTAGTTTTCCCCTCACTTATGACTTATATAGCCCAGACGAACACCCCCAGGCACTTTCTTTGGGAGATTATTCATCTAGAAAAGGTTAATGAAGGTAATCTGAATCAATGTGCTTATTTTTTGGCAGCAATGATTTAGCAGTTATAGAGGTTTTCTCTCAGATTACCAAATAAATCAACATAGCCCTGACTAGGAGAATCTCAGACCACAACCCCTTCTGCCTACCTCGAAGGATAGGTTAGTTGGATTGCCTCAGTCACTGAAATATCAGAACTTTTCAATTTCTGTAATGAGAGTAGGAAGGTTCACCTTTGGGAAGGTACAGGCTTTTAGAAAGGAGGTGTTCGGTGGCACCGCTTTCAGAGATCTGTGCCATGCTGCAGATTTTAGTCTGGTACAATGGTAATACAATTTTACATTCTTGCATTGCCCTAAAAATTGTTCATTATTTTCAGTCCACTGTTAGTCCCACAGCTGCAACAGCCCTTTGTGCCCAAATAGTTACTCATCAGGCTGCTGCCACATATGCAGTTCCACCCCCTGAAGTGGCCCCTCTTGGCCGGTTGTGTATGCCGACTTTTACGATGCAAGAGGTTTACATTATACACATTTCTTGAGCAGTGTGGAAAAGTGGAGGTCTTTGAGGCAAGGGAGGGCTTTAGAATTATTCCTTACGGGGTTACTACCCTGTAGGTCCCAATCCTTAACAAATATTTTGACAGAGTCAAGAGCAGAGTTTTTCCAAAGTACTAAAACAGGGTAATGGCAGTCCCTCTATTTAGGAAAGAAGTCAAATACGACCTTACCTTTCTTACTGCCCTACCGTTCAACAGGGCTCCATTGCCAAACATTTTGGGAATTACATTGTTGAAGCGGCATGACTCATGCAGAGGCTCATAAAGCTGTTTAACCTCAAGTTTGGTTTTAAACCTCAATGAAAGTGTGATTGAATCCTTTCACTACAGCAACGTCTTTATTAAGCTGCAAGAAATGATTAGTATAAAAGTAAATGTTCAGATTCTAAAATATAGTGCCTAGTTAACAAATATACCGTTTTAAGAGGCATACTCTACAAAGGAAGTGGGTAACCCAGAACATTCTGTAAGGTGATGAACAGTATATATTTGAGCACAGTAGTGTAATGAGATTTATCATGATTTAAAAAATTGAGATGAACAGGAGCGTGGCTTGGAGAGCTATTGTGTCTTGTAGAGCAAGCAAGATGACCACATAATCAAACTCTTTAGGAGGCCCTCTGATTCAGGGGCCGACCGCTGCCCATATTGGGTCAGTTTGGTTCTATTGGAGAGGCATCCTAGATCTGAGGCCTAAAGCAACAGTGTTCTGCTAATTTAGGGTGGCCAACTTTGAGATCATTTTACGGGACACTTGGCCACAAGGTGGTGATGATGACCGCATCATTCACCTTTGGGCCACCCCCATTTGTAATTTAAACAACCTGTGAATAGCTGTTAATGCGCTAACACCCAGCCTAATTGCAATGCTAATGGTTTGTTTTTTGGAGGTGATCATCACATGACTATCAGTACCCCAAGAACAAAGCATTAGCATTGTAATGAAGCCGTTTTCTGACCGTTAGTAGCAAGACTGAAAGAGCAGCGGCGGCAGCTCTATCTGCAGTTTCACAAAGGAGCCTGGGTCGAGACTGCTAAATGAATGGAGGAGGGACCTGTCCAGCACAGAATCCACTATAAAGGGACAGTTGGCCACCCTATGCTAACATTGATCTTTGTCATCTCCCATAAACCATGGTGATGGCAAGCTTGGGGTATGTGGGCCTTCCAGGTCACAGATGTGCTGAACGGGTACCTCTGCATGGCTAAAGAGACACCGTTAGGGGTTTCAGGGAATGGTATGGTATGGTATTGTTTATTTATAAAGCGCCTGCACACAGGCAAGTGTTTCAAAGCGCTCAAGGAGGGTGGGAACATGAGGAAAAAAGAAACAGTCGCTCAGAGCTCTTGAATTTCTGAGACGAAAATAGTCTGCGCAGGAAGAGTAAGTGCATAAAAATACATTCAACAGTTTGGGAGATAGCAAATAGGCCTGACAGTGATTCTGCAGTTTTAACAGTGCAATTTAGGGTGACAACAAGGGAGAACAGACAGATGATCTTCAAACGCAGTGTGTACGGATCGTGCAAGTGCAATGGGTTGCCGAAGCAGAGGGGGGTGCTTGATGACATGCCCCAGAGGTCACAGAAGTCCATACATAGCTATTGCCGGCTGAGGGATCTCTAACTACACAGATGGGCCGCACCCATATTGGTGGCTACTTGGGGGCGCTGTGTGTAGGTGATAAGCGCGCTCTGCCACTGGTGCAAGGTATTAAAGGTCCCAATGTTGTGTATGATTAGAAACTCCCCCAGACATAGAATGTTTGTAGTGTTTAGTCGTCGTCGGTAGGCAGAAAGTGAATTAAGCTAGGCACCGAACAGCATGCCTCAAAAGACAATGGGAATGCGAAGGAGGATGGGGAAATATTATCTTTGCCCCCCCCCCCCGGAGCAGTACACAGAAATGCCAAGATATTGATCATAGAGGTTGTGGTTGCCACTCACCCATGCAGGACCAGGTTTTTAAGGTCCTGCTGTAATTGGAGGCCTCCATTTAAAGACTGAAAATCGAATGTAACAAACTGGCTGAACATGTAATCTTCTTGGGAAGAAAACATTGTGATTGAGAGCAAGACCAGCAAGACCCAGGAAGTAGATGCACAGGGAAAGAAAACAGCACCGAAAGCGACACCTTAAGCAGAAACATAAATCCCTTTATTAGAGTAAGGAAAGCATTGCCGAACTGCACTGAGCTCCAGCTAAATTGAATCTGCACCAATTAGTTTTAAGGCTATGGAATCTAATGTAAAGTGGTCTTCCATAGTTCCTTAATAGTCATTAATGTTGGTCTTGCTGTGCATGGCTCTTCAAGAAAGGAGTGCTGGGTGTGTTACTCGGATAGCTGCAAGGCAGATGCAGAAACCTTAGGTGTTGATGGGTGCAGGACAAAAGTACCTATGTGCCGATATAAAATCTGTTTCTGGTTGGTACCGACTGGGCAGTTTAGCCATATGGGCAGCTCCCGGATTGTGGAGTTCAAAAATTGATGGCATGGTTGTTGAGAGAAGATGGATAGTATCTCAAAGTACATTAGAGCTGGAGGTTGTCTGAAGGAGGGTGGGAGGTGTGAGGATGCAAGATTTTAACAGAGAGGAGTTAGTTGAAGGATGAGGGTAAGTCCCACAAGGAATAGTCCTAGCTCCCCTGCTCTTCAACATCTATCTAAATCTTCTGCCTGCACTCACCCGCTCCCACAATCTTACCTGCTACAACTATGCAGACGACACACAGATCATGCTTGGAATCCCAAAATTGTCAGAACCCAACCATCTAGATGTGTACTCATGCCTCTCGGATATTGACTATTGGGTGACGAACAAACACCTCATCCTCAATCCTGGGAAAACTGAAATCCTAGTCTGTGGGAAAACATGACTCCTCCCACTATGTATTCCATGGCTGAAATCCCTAGGCCCCCGCCACCGGCAACTTCTGCCTTGGTGAAAAACCTTGGATGCCCACTGGACACAGATGCATCCCTCTCCCCAAAAGTCAACTCCGTTTCCAGAACCTGTTTCTTCCACCCACGCATCCTAAGGTGCATCTTCCCTAACCTCACCTATCCTCACTGTTTCTCGGCCATCATCTCCATCGTACTCTCCTGCTTAGACTGTGTAAATTGCCTTTACCTAGGCGCACCAGCTTTTCAGCTAAGGAAACTGCAAAGAATCCAAAACGCTGAGCCCGCCTGCTCATTAACCTACCTCCTAGGGAACACATCAGCCTACACTGAGAGTCCTCCATTGGCTCCCTATTGGCCGATGCGCTACCTTATTAAAGCCATGTGCATCACCCACTGGGCCATCCACAACACAGGGCCGGAATTCCTTCAAGACAGTCACCTGCTACCACCCCTCAAGGACTCTCATATCTGCCACAGTATCTCTCCTAATAGTCCCACAGTACAACTCCTCCAGACTCGGCGGATCCTCTTTCTCTGTCCAATCGCCGATCATCTGGAACTCCCTACCCCTGCACATTCGCAATATTGACAATCACCCGGAATTCAGAAAGGCCCTCAAAACCTCTTTTCTCTCCCTTCCTTGAAACCCTGCCCACTCTACACTCTCGATAGGCGCACAGAAATGTTGAGCCAAACACAACACCACTCATATCTGCCAATACCCCAGGGATGATGGCAGCATTTGCAGATGCACACTATAACAAACTATCGTCCTCTCACGCCAGTCGTCCCTACGGGCACTCTCCCACTCCTCAGACTTTCCTTCCAGGGAGACCACGAAGAGCGAGACCAGCCAATCACACTGCACCAAGAAAATGACACTGCATTCAAACTCCAGTCAAGCCTACGGTACGTATACCTTATACCACGTCTGCGGACACAGGCCACAGGCACGGCCATCCATTCATAGAATGCAGCTATGGCTATGCTATTCCAGTCTAGCAGCACACATTGCCGTCCACACTGAAACCCCTGACTTACCTCAACACCTCTGTCATCAGTATACAGCGACAACCAATGAAAAAGAAATTGGTCTAGCTGGGCACACATTGACTCTTCAGCACTAGAACTCTATCCTAAACAACCAACCAATAGCACCCACCCATGTGCCTGATCACGGTGATGCTCACTAGAGCCCAGCCAGCCCACCCAAGTTCTAACCCGGACAAAATGCACACAAGCATCTTTGATTTAACCTCATAAAACCTCCTGCACATGGACTGTGGTCACTGAGGGTGTTCCAACCACAAAGCGCATTGAGGCCATACAGATGGGGAAATGGCGCTATATAAAGTGCCACAGTTGATGGGTGTGGTGGGTTGTCGCTTCCTAGTTCTTGGTGGTAGATTACACTGAGATTACGGTGTCGACCAGTGTTACACAGCAGAGCATCCATGAATCAAATTGATTTCCCACAGATGGTAGTTCCAAGAGTTTCAAAACTTGCTTTGTTTATAGATCGATGGTCTCCATTCAGCCAACGTACCTAAAGTGGGGTATATTGTAATGCCGATGTTGGCGTATGCTGACAATACAGTATTAATGGCTTGCACTCCTCGGTCACTTCAGAGACTGCTCATGGAATACTCTTAAATTCATTAATCATTTAGATGTACACGTCAACAAGATCAGCAGTAACGATCCTCCAAAAAGCTAGCCGGCCACCCCGATTCAAGGCAATGGTTGGCAATAACAGCAGAATTCCCCTGGTGACTAAATTCAATTATTTAGGAATACGTTTTTTTGTATCACTTTCGTCTGCTCTCCAATGTTAGTCCGTGAGAATGGTTTTCTAAAGGAGATACTGGGTTTACCTCGCTCGTTGGCAAATTATGGGGTACACCTAGAATTGGGCCTAAAGATGTTTTAGCCCCATAACTGGTTCTTTATAGGAATCGCCTGTGGTGCAACAGAAAAGCGACACTCCTTAATAAAAGCACTTTTGGTCAAGGAGAAGGCTTTAGAAATACCATGGCCGAAATATTTAAAAAGTAAGCTTATTAAAATCAATGCACTAAATCACTTTAAGGCACCTGACACTTTATCTCGTGCCATGACTAAGCAATACGATTGCTTGTATGGGCTAGAAGAGAAATTATTGATCTCTCTAAATTATTTAACCCTAGCCATGTAGTCATCACTTCGGACAGCATACAATATGGCTGATTACCAGAGCAAGATTTAACTGCTTGCTGCTGAGAGCGATACAGTCGAAATGGCAGGACAATTTAAGTGAGGGAAAGTGCCTGTTATGTCGTGCACCTAACGAAGGCATACATTTTGTACTGTTCTGCCCAGCCTATTGTAAGTACCAGAAATGTTACTTGGAAACTAATCTGAAGGGGGACGGGGCTGGTACAATGTCACCCAATGTTACTATATCTACTTTGGGCTGACACCACTAAGGTGGGTTGGTCTTTGTTATCTTACCTCCAGAATGGCTTTCCACAAAAGAAAATATCTGCTGGATCTTCTTGAGTATGCTTAATACTCTAAACTAATTTTATTTTTTTGTGTTTATGATTTTCTGAATATTGCTATGTAATGGTTTACTGGTGTTTGTCATGACATGTTGTACTGCATTGTATTTACATTGATGTTTTTATGGAAATGTTCTTCTTTCCGAAATAAAATAATGGAATTGAAAAATTGCTTGTTCCATTAGCCCAAGTTTCTGGTGCATCGGATTTTAGATTTGTTTTTCATTTCTTTCAAAGTGGTTGGTTGAAAAGCCAAGTCTTGAGCTGTTTGAAAGTCTGGTGGTTTACTTCCAGGCGATTCTACAGTTCCGTGGCTAGAACTGAAAAAGAGGATCCTCCTTGCCACTTACTGTTGAAGTTGGGGGCTAGTACTAGTATAGCATTGCTGGACCTCAGTGTTTGGGAAGGAGTGTAGTGTTGAAACTTATTTCGAAAGGAGTAAGGACCCCTTGGAGGTATGAACGATGGACGATGCAAAAGGTTTTGAACTGAGCCCTTTTTTTGTTAGGTACCCAGTGGAGAACATGTAATGCTGGTGTGGTATGTTCAAATTGCTTCATTCTGAGAAGTATACTTGCCGCTGTGTTTTGAACTCTTTGAATTTTCCTCATTAGGTGATCTGGTTGTCCGAGATAGTGGATATTTGCATTATCTAGTTTGGATAGTACTGGAGAAATTATGGCCATGGCCCTATGGGTGAATGGTTTAGTAAGGTAAGATGCGGTGCAGAATGCATGGCTGTGAGAAACTGCTTTGAATGATGGCTTTGACTTGAGGAATGGTATTGTCAAAATGGTATGAAAGTTGACACTCCAAGTCACTTAGCTGAGCAGTGGCTCCCTAAACTGGTTTGCCTCCAAGTGGAAGAAGTCAGTTTTGAACAGACCAGTGTTTTCATATTAAAGTCCTGACAGGTTGTGCTAACCCAAAAGAGGGTGGTTGTCCAGCATAAATCTGAGTTTAATATGAGGGATAAGGTAAGGATTCTTATAAAGAGCATAAGATGCATCTTTTTGCAGACCTGGCACCAAAAACTGTAAAGGAATGTGTGAGTCTGAATGATACTAAGCAGTTTATTGCAAAGGGAGTGTAAGTGCTGGACAACCAGCTGCAACCTCCCAAACTGAGAATGTTGAGGGGCAAGAGAGACTATCTGTTCTGGGACACGCATTGAGCACAACGACACCTGATGGTGGGGCAGGACTTGAGGGTTGTGGGGGGCTGGCACTTATATTTGCAGCAACTATTGGTGATGAAAGGAATTGGCTGCACGAAGAATAAAAAAGTAATATGGTGTCAATGCTCGTCTATTTTGCTCACTGTATGCCTTCAAAGCACGGTGCGATTCCGAAGTGTGATTGAGATCTTAGCCTAGAGACTCCAGCATATACACCTTCAGTACGAAGCTTGGAAATTCTCATTATATAGGAATAAATGAAGAACGCGAGAGCTTAAGTGAAAGATTCTTATTGGTATTTATTTGTAGGGGGCTCTTTCTCTTGTACAGTTTATGTATTTCTGTTGTGAAAAATGCAAACAACATATAAATAAAAGAAGATAAAATGGTCCTTTTAGTCATTGCACGGTCAACAGAATTAACATAGGAAAGGGGCAATGGTTTATTGAATAGTGCGGCCATCATGGTCTATGTTTACATTGTTTTTATAATAAGGGTCTACAGAGCCTAAACATATACAAGATGTACACAAAGATAATCGTGTGATGAATTAGAAAACATAAGTATAGGGACTAGGTGTTAACCTGGATGACCAATGTAAGCTATTGTGTTCATTTAGTTAGTACCAATGGTGGTGTCGCATGACCAAGGGCGTCATCTAAATGTACCACATGGGGTGTTCAGATTGCCATTAGACTGCATTACTTTTCTAAAATTGTAAAAGTTGGAAATGCCAAACGATGGGGTATGATTCTGTTGAGAGTAATGATTGTGTTGGCTGGATCTCATAGAGGCTTTTGGGTTTAGAGTTAGGCACCATTTATGTCTCTACTGAGTTTGTTTCTCATAAAGCTACAGTTAGTGTGCACTGAGTTTAGGGTACAAAGAAAGACCAGTTTTGTTGCTGAAATGAGCATTTCGAGGGGATTGTGTCCTCTGACGTATTCCACATCTATGACAGTAATCATCACAGCTTTGCTGCCTCGGAAATGTTTTCGGTGTCCTGTGTCGATACGCTATCCTCGAGGGCCTCCGTCGAGGGTCAACGTCACCGGATGTTATATATAGGATGCACGGCGCACGTAGCCTCAGTTCCGTTTTTTCCGCGAACGTGTCGCCTCGGAATCTCGGCGCACTCAATTCTTCTATTTCGTTTGTGAAAGTTTGAAAATATGTCTTCGTCTTCTTCTACTCCAAAGTCGGGCTTCAAAAAGTGTCGGGACTGCAGTGCCAAAATGTCCATTACGGACCCGCACGACGTCTGCCTCTGGTGCCTTGACGAGAGCCACGCCACCGACGACTGCGATGACTGCCAGTCCCTGACTTCGAAGGCTTTGCGGGAGCGGAAGAAGTTGTTAACGGTATGTAGGGTGTCTAAACCCCGTCAGTCGAAATCCACTGGGCTTTCAACTGACGACTCGAGGGGCGACTCTCTGTGTCGGCGTAAGTCCAGGGGGGTCTCGGTCGCGCAGTGGGTCCCGCCATTCCTCTGCCTCTTCTAGGCATTCTCGGAAGTGCCGCCATCGGTCGCCCTCCCCGTCCTCATCTGAGGACTCTACCATATGGCAGGTTGCTTGTCCCACCAAGCATTCATCGCCGGCGGAATGGGACACATTCCGCCAGCAGATGATGGCGATTTTCTAATCGCAGGGCACCGTTCCGTCGTGCCTTCGAGAGAAGCCGGCAAGGAACGAGCTAGAGCCACCGCTCGCATGCCTTCGGGCTCGGACGGTCGCCGCGATCATCGGTTGATCGCCATAGCCGTGCCAGGTCCAGGTCCCAGTCCTCGACGCCGTCGAGACAGTCGGAGCCTGTGAGGCCTTCGAAGAAGGCATCGGCGCCATGTCCATCGGGGGACTCTCTCGAGGCTCCGGCTCCGAGGAAGTCGTCGACACCATCGGCACCTAGGCCGTCGAAGGACACGCTCGGGGTTCCGGCCTTGAAGCCGTTGTCGAAGTCAACGACTCCTCGCCCTTCTCACCCCTTGTCATAGGCTTCCTGGACCCCATTGAAATGGCATAATCTTGTACCACCTCCCACCGACTCTAGGATCTGCCCTAGAGTGACCCAGTCTGCTGGAGCCTCTGCCCTCTTTCTAGTAGGGCACCTGTTCTTCTCCCAAATCCTTGTGTAGTAGCTGTATGTCTCTGCTAGTTCTCCCCCCCCCCCCCCCACCTCCTTCAGCTTAATTTATTGTTAATACTTCCTCTCTGCAAGCCTTCCCACTCATTCTCCTGACTTTACCAAGTGTGTTGAATCCAGGGAATTTGTCGCCTCTCCCCAAGGGGAGTCACCCCTCCCCCATTTGAACTGCAGAAGTGAGCCCATTAGCTAAACACTATTTAAGGACAGGGCAACTGGGGGGGGGGGGGTACCCTGCCCCATTAGAGGACAAGAGATCCCTCGAAAGGGATACAAGTTATCCTCCCTATTTCCAAGGTCCCAATATCTGTGTTTGGCTACATGGATGGAAACCTGTATGACGACTTAAAACGTCCTGTGAGAATGGCTGGTTTGGCTTCTAACCCTCTGTATGCACAGTATTTGCTGGAGATGAAAGAACAGTGGGTGCCCCCACTCACCCCCCTACCCCCCCGCCCTGTGTAAGGGAGGCATGGTATCACAAGTGTATTACACTGACACAAGAGCTACACTTTCTAAAACCTTTGTTCAATTCTTGGGGATTGGAATAACCCCTAATTTGCCCTATAGCTATAATGGGAGTAGTCTCTACCATCAAATAATAAAGGAAACACAGTCCTAGTCAGTCTGTCAAATCATATGGCTTATACTAACATGGTCTAATGCCTGCCCTATCTCATATACAAAAAGTGTGTAAAGGGGAATGTAAAGGATCAAGGTGGCTGAGTCAGCTCTCCTCCCCATGGTGTACTGCTTTGAGTAAGGCGGCCCCTGTAAACAGAATGACACACTCTGGCTCAGGTCATCAAAAAAGGCAGTTTAGAATGTGGGTCGAGGCCCGCTTGGCTTCCACATTAAAGTATCTTATTTTCAGTTCACCAAAGGTTCTTTCACAGTTTAACAAAGTTCACGTGGGTCTCCCTCTGTCAGGCTTAGACCTCACAATCACCGCACTTGCAGAATCCTCAAAGTTCACTACTGATTTGCTTTCTTTCGCGTCTCATCAGTACGTGCACTACCGTCAATACACTTCAATACACTGTTGCGGCTTCAATCTTTCCTTGACACAAACCGGCCTTTCATGTCTTTCAGTAACTCACTGGTTGTGTGCATTCCTTTCTTTTCTCTACGACTTTGATTCAAAGTTGTTACCACAGGCTTTGCCTCACCTCCCCAACTCTGCCGCTCAACCAGGAGGGTCGCTAGCGTCCTTGAAACACAAAGCAGGCTTCTTCTTGTCTGGGATTTGGCTTTCTCCACGTATCCTTCATGGTTTACTGGAGGCAGACACCTCCTGCAGGGATCTTCGTGGTCTCGCTATCCCTCACTCTAGTCCCTCGGTCGGTCAGTCGTCCTGCTCCAGTGGATTTCATTTTCCCCTGGAAGATCTGCTCCTTCTCGTGTCTCATCTTGCTTTAAGTGTCTCTCTATGTTCCCCCTTTTATCCATGTGGGGGGAGCTAATGGGTATCAGATGTATGTGATTAAGGTCAAGTGCCTTACTTTGCCTGACACGATTAACGGGACATATCCAATGGGATATGTAAGGGTCAGCCTTTTTACTTTGTCGTCCTCTTCCTCGGCTTAGTGTTTATCTAGAAAAGGGGGGGGATTGGGAGGGTGGTGAATCTTATAAAATAGTTGGGGTATGGGCACTGGAAAGGGGGGATTACCGCGTCTCACCCCCATTCCCAGATGATCCCTCACCCAGGTGATCCTCCCGCACTGGTCCACCCTCAGGGTCTGGATCCAACGGCAATGGCCGTGCTCTGGTCACCTGAGGGAGAGATCACAGGGACTAGCAAGTGAGATCTTTTGGTTTCTCAGACCTGACAGAGGGGATAAAGGGCCAATATTGGGATTGGAACAGCAAGAAGGTAAAATATGCAGGGCTGGTGAGTCACAGAACCCTCCTCGTGGGAGCTGTGGCAGGAAAGCAGGGGTGCGAGTCCAGCATGATGAACCCAACCATGGTCCAGCCTGATTGGGATCTGGGAAGCACCCGGCTGAGGAGAGTCATGCGCAGCACATGCCGCCCGGCAAGCGGGGTGCCAAGAGACCGGCACAGGAGTCCTGCAGGAAGTACACAGGAAAAGAAGGCAAGTTCTGCCCGAATCAGAGTAACGATAAGAAGCCAAAGAAGTGGCGACGAAAGGGGCAGAACTCCCTGATTCTCCCAAAGTTGCTGTGGGCAACCGAAAGAGGGGAGAGAAACCAGACAGCAAGACAGGGTGAGAGACCTGACCACCAGGCAGGGTGAGAGGGAACCAGAACCCCAAGGCGGGTTGAGAAAAACCCAAGGCAGGGTAAAAACCACAAACTACTGTGAGCGCCAGGAACTTGCCTGATAAAATGCCCGGAACAAAGAGGCAGGCACATGAACCAGATGGCCCCATGTGAGAAAGAAGACCAGAAGCATTCCTGGGGCTTCATTGAACTGTGCAGAAGACAGCAATTTCAGAAACTGTAAGGGTGTAGAAGTAGGAGACTGACACAGAGGTGGCATTTTTATGGCCATAGACTTTTATTATGTGAAATAAGCGAGAAAACCCTATCTGACCCTATTACTAAGAACGGTTTCCCTACATCATCTAAATGCTAAGGATTCCGTTAGGATGTCTGTCCAACACTAGTATTCCACTGTTGTATGTCAAAACCTATTTCCTCCCTTACACTTTTTAAATTAAGTACAGTGGTGATCTTCTTGGTCCTGAAGAATGGCTCCCTTCTTCTGGACGATAAAGCAAAGTTCACTTTCAGATGATATAAAGGAAAAGTTCTTCAAAAAGGTCAAAACCAAAAAGTCTCAAAAGCTTTCTTGAGTTGGCGCTCCCCTGAAGCACATGGAAAAAGAAAAATGTTGCATCTTCACAGGGTTAGTGGATAACTTCTTTATAGAGGGTGCTTAAACCCTGCAGGCCTCGGGGTGCCATGAACACAAACACAAAAGTACAACAAAGAGACGGGACAGGAATTCAGCTGAAGCTCAGTATACCAGTTTCACCATACGATTTACAATGCCAGGGGGAATTTCTCACCTTCCCCTGGTCTTTCTAGGGTTCCTCACAATGCTAAATGAATAACTTCCTTCCCTTGCTTTCTCACACAATGTTCACAACCACCAGGGCGGGTACACTCCCTTCCCCTAGCCTTTCTCAGGCTCTTCACAATGCCAAGAGAATGAATCCCTTCTTTTGGCTTCTCACAATGTTCATCAACACCAGGGAGGGGGAATGTCTCTCTTCCCTAGGCCTTTTCCAAGCTCCTCACAGCCCACCTGGTTCACTACACTGCCAGGTACTGTGACTATGAAAATCAATGATTTTTTCTTTTTATAGGTGCAGGTCCCAGACTCTCCTCTCTTGCTTATAACTCATGCTTTATAGACTTGGTTTACTCTCCTGCCAAGTACTATCATGCAACCTAATGGTTAACACGATTTCTTCAGAACTGTCAGGCTCCCTTACCGGGTATTCTCAGTTCCTATCGGCCCTTTTGGCTTGTCACTGCCTTTGTAGGTCCCCAGCGCCATTCCGGCAACCTGCGTACCTGTCTCCTTGGTCCACGAGGGTTCCGGCTCCACCTGTGCACCTTCACTCTGCTGTAGGGGTTCTTGTGGTGTTCTGAGACTTCCTTTGGTCTGCCGCAACTCCGCAGTGTCAGTCTTCCTCTTGGTGGTGTGGTACTTTCTCTCAGCGCTTCCCAGGCTTTAGGAGCACCTGTAGCCTCTGTCTGCACACTCATTGTCTGGATCGGCTCCAGACCTTCCAGCTCCTCGCTCGGCATTCCGGTCTGCTCCCTCTCCGTGCTTGCTCTCACGGTTCCTCTAGGGAGGGCTGTACTCCATCATGAGTCCCTCCTTAGTTTTATGCCCCCACAAAGTCTGAATAGACTAGTATGCTCACTTTGTTTCTGCAGGGTGCTCTTCATGGCTCCACATATCTTCTTCGTCCCAGTATGAATATGATCACTCTCCATTGGGTTTGCTGGATTCATCCTCATCCCATTTTTTCCTGAATACTTCAGTTAAGTAGTCCCAACGCATCCTTGTCTCAGTGGTTCTCACAAGGGTTGGACTTTCTACTCTACACAAACACATGGAAGTGTGGGGGACTGGGTACTGAGCCCAGGAAATGAGCGTGAAGGAGGTTGGGATGTATTTTGGGCATGCCACCTTCTGCCCGAAGCATCGTCCTTAGTCCCATAGGGGGATCCCTCCCCGTAAGATCCTCACGTTGTGTACCACCCCCGGGGGGGACTATACAGTAGTGGCCTCACTTCCCTGGCCTCATGGAAGGGGCTCCCCTTAGAGGAGAAGGGACGACATCCGAGTATTTGTCACATGACATTCAGCTTATTTCTTTTGACTGTGCACCGGTGCAGGGGAATCTTATTGAGAAAGACACACCAGGGTGAGGGGAGGTCAGAAACCAGCCACCATTCACTTACTTCGGATCAAGGGCCGAAGTACTCCTTTGTTTAATTTGTTTCTTTTCTAGTGATGGGGACAGAACACAGGTAAGCAAAGAGTCTTGGCCAGAGGACTTTGTTGTTGTGTAACGTCATCCTGATGGAGCACCCTTTTATAGTTCCTTTATAGGTTAGGGCCAAGAATCTTAGATCTAGAGACAGCGTAGTTTTGTGATTGATAATGAAAGGAAGTCTGCTACAACGCCACCTTGTCCATTTCCTGATTCTGATGTACTACTCAAGTCTCTTCCATCCTCCAGTAACTCATTGCAGCCTTCAGTCTCTCCTTGTTATGGCATGCAACTTTTCTCCAGCATCTCCACATTGTTTCTCCTTCTTGATCGTAACCTCCCTCCACCATAAAAAAATATTTGACCTATTTCTCACCTCCAGCTCTTACACCCCAATGCTACCCTTTCTCCCTCCAACCATCTTCTCCTTATTTCCTCTCACTATTCCTTTTTTTCACGACTCTTGGCCAAACGCCTTCCTCCAACTCCTACTCAAACTCCCCATACAGCCAGACTGAACTGGCTGCTTTTTATATTGGGGAATCACATTACCTTGGGTGGCGCTTAATAATATTGTTGACAACTTGTGTACTGAGGGTTGTGCTTTTCTGTGGTCGGGCCATGTGTTAGCGGTGTAGTCATTAGTCTGGCTTCTTCTGCACTCCAAGCCAGTGAATCTGGATCTTTAAAATCTTTACATAAAGCATTGGAAGCGGTCTGTCTGTTCAGAGGCGTAGACAGGGTAGGGCCTGAGGGGCAAGGCCCACCCAAAATCTGTAAATGCCCACTCAGTAGCGCTGTGTGGGCATTTACAGATATTTTTGTCAGTGCATTGGGCCCAACTACATTAGCTTCAGGCCCCATTTGCTAGACAATCCTATCTGTTACAGTTCAAGGTCCTGTGTTGTGGAGAACTTGTAATTGCTACGATTCTGGGATTCTGGGGTTCGTCTCTTCATTTGCGCGTTTCTCATTTTTCAAAACGCACCTTTTTTTCCCCTGGGCTTCCTACGGCTGTTCTAGTGTGAACGGAATGCCGTTTAGATAATTTTGTAGGCCTTATGGCCACTTTCTATTTTACTCTTCATACAAACGGATAAATAGCAGCTTTAGACGGGACTCTTTTAGGATGGAACTAGGATGGGGAAGGGCTTTCTCGTCGCCTTTCGAATGTGCTCATGACCGGCTTTTTTGATAATGCAACCCATATTACCTTCACTATTTGTTGAATGAACATGTTGCTTTCATGCCAGAAATGCCACTGTCTAAAATCGTGTCAATTGGTGTGCGTTGTTCACCTATTCCTTTTCGCTGTCAAGCAAGCCAAATCGTGTACATATCTGGGGACCCGTTTTGATGCCAACGTACCCTGGAAGGTTTCCTGTTAAGAGGAGAGCAGCTATCTGTGGATGTATATGTAGGGCACATGTTTTGGATTACTTCGAGCAATCCAGTAAAATGGGCAACATTTTTCTCTGTGGCGCACCATGTGGAGGTATGGCTCTCACCACAGTCCACTCATCCTTTCTTCACATTAGTACAGTATGAATGTGACATTTTTGCAAGGTATGGGTGCTCTGTGTACAGAGGCATTCCCTCTCCGTGGTACCACAGAGCACATTATAGATATTGATCTGCGTGGTCACCAGATCATGTAAGCTTATTTCAAATACATGACTCTGTTAGCCTCTTTACGGTATCAACTTGTTATTTTCTTTCTTTTGAATCGAAACTTTACTTTTCATATTAACCTTGGCTAACAATGAACAAGCAAACTCCTCAAAGCCTCTTGCAATCGCTACTTATGAAGCAGGTTTTCTGGTGTTCTAACAAGAAAATCAGAATCTGCCTGAAGGAAAACCTTCTTTGGGAATGTTTTGAGTGTTTCTCTGAATTTCCTCCCATCTTGGCTATTCATCAAGAGTTGGGCCTTTTTTAAATTATTAGATCGCTTTGACCTCAACTTTTTCTGACCGAACCCACCACCATGGCTACCAGTGAGGATCATAACACATTGCAACAGGCTTTGAGGATCCCTAGTGTTAAAAGCATAAAGGACAATTTTAGCTGCTCTTTCATAGTATACATCTCTGCAGCACATCCATGGTCACACAAACGGTAGGGGCTTACATGATTATCTCCAATTCCCTCAAAATTGAGATCTCTTGGCAGATGAGGTGGTTTTAATGCACAGGATTTGTTCACTAGTTTTAGGCATGACTGTTTACTGTTGAGGTGCCTTAATGTAAAGTGAAAAAGCCACTGGAGATTCATCTGGTTGCTGTACATGTGGTTTGAAGTAAAACCGCTCTGCGTCAGCCCACTTCCACAGTATAAGGGTGTCCCCCATTGCAGACGGGCTTTTCTGTGTTTTTGTCAACTAAAAGTTAGACATTTGTGCACTGAAAATTATGCTTCCGCAATTAGCGTGGAGCGAACTACTTCATATTGTGAATTGCTTACCCGATGACGTCCTGTAAAATCGTTTATAATTGACTTTTGGTTAACTATTTACATTCTAATTTTCCGGACAAATGTATTCCAATTGTATGTGCTTTTAGCCAATGGCAATTTTTATTTAAATTACGCATTATGTAATATATTGAGGGGGTTAATTTACTAAACGCTCAGATTGATAGAATGAAGCATAAAAGCAAGCCGTGTTTTATTTACACTTCACTTGCACGATCCGTGGGATTTTTTATTTGACGGTTGAGAGGGGACACGGAACACGTTATGTCGTTGTGCTTCTCTCCGCTCTGCCCCCAAATTATATTGATTTTCTACCTGCTTGTATTTTCATGCTGGTGGAAAACCTTAGGATTCATTGAAACTACTTCACTTAGGCGGACTTCATGGAAATACCGTAAATGCTGCCTGAAAAGCTTTATTTACAAAATGGATTGGGAAAAGGCAGTGTTACTGATCACATTTTCCCTTTGTTTTGGAAATGAGAAATTGCAAGGCAGGGGGTCCTTTTGCACATAAAAGCAGACAGGCACTGCGCGCCCCCTCCCTATGTTGCAAAACCTTTCATAGTGAATCAAGCCATTGTTAATCTCTTCCTATGTTGACACCTTATTTCGCATAATACCTTGTTACCATAGGTTCAGGGCTCATTTTCTTGAGATATTTTGATCAAGTATATCTGTTTTACGTTGCTTTCTTTTTATCTGTTAACATGTATTTTTTTCATGACTGGCTTCTACAATTTGATTCAAAATTCCCACAATATTGGACTGTTTTCAAAGATTGTGACATCCTGCCTTTTTATGTTTTATTTGACAAATGTGATTTTTTTTTTTTAAAAGCATTTTTTTAATTGTTAAACTCATGGCGAAATGCATTTTTCTTTCTTCCTTCTTTCCACCATGCCACCTGTCTTGTTTAGATACCACCTCAGTTATTTTCCTTTTCTTTTTCTCGTGTCTACACAGATTTCCCCCTCTGACCCTGTTAGCCATTTTAGATTAGGCACCTTTTGATCCTGCTCATTTGAGTCGTAATTCTAGTCATTGTTTTTTTTTCGTTGGATTTGTCAAAGGTCCGACTACAACTGCTTTTGACATTGATCCACTATCTTGGTGATATTGCCATTGCCTGTGAAAGGGCTCACTCCCCACTCTACCAATATAAACTCAGAATAAACGACACATCCCAGTAGGGAATGAGACCTGGAGAACAGATTGCGAGGTTGCCAAAGGTTTATAAAAGATTCGGCATCCAGAGAACTCTGCTGCCCTGTGAGCGCTCTGGCAAACATTACATTTAGAAAGGATTATAGGGCTAAAAGGCGTCATCCGTGATGTCAGCTATAAGGGTTACAAAGTACATTGTGATTGGATACGAGGCGACAATGCATATGTGCCTGTAGGTGCTGCTTCTTCAGGATTGGCTGGCCTTGTCCGGGTGAGGTGAGAGTCGGGTCAAGCAGGAGATGCGGTTGAAACTAGCTAATCTGGCATGAGTACTTATTCTGAACATATGATGAACAATGACCATCAACATACCTTTGAGTAAATCTTAGAGGCTTACAAGTTGTACATACATAACTACATAATTTCACATTGGGTCATTCATAAGGTGAAGGGTGCTGGATTCTTACTTTCTGTGATAACCTGGGGACTGGACTGGTCTGGCACATCTGAGCGAAATGGGGGTGTGGAGTGACACATGTTAGTTTAGGACAGGATATTCCGTGACGGAGGTCTGAGTTTATTGGGGGCACTCTGGGCTGGTCAGCACAGTGGGGGCACACTTCTGTTACATAAAGAGAATACCTTAGGAGGGCACATGGTTACACATGCAGTAATTTTCCAACAGCGAGGGTGAGGGGTGAGGGAGCAGGTTTGTGGAGATGGACGAGCTACAAGTCATGGTTCAGGCTGGTTCACACACAGGGCAGTGATCTCAGAGGAAGAATAAGATACATAATGTTAATTGTTGCAGTTGGCTGTGGTGCACCCGTGAGAAAGGGACTTAGGCCATGCAGAAATGATGGGTGTGGCTGGTGCTCGCTGTGTGCGCGCTGCAGAGGGGAGAGGAGACTTCACAGTGCCAAATCACAGCCTAGTCCAAAAGATGGAGTCGAGGGTACATAAAATGGAGTCCAAGTGTGTCTTGCAATAGTCCCACCTCTGCTCCAGCTGAGGCCTTATTCCTCATGGCAGCAGAAGGGCAATGGAGGCGTCCCCCACTAGTGCAAGAGCAAGCGGTTCATCTTGTGTAGAATGTATGAGGGGCTAATTCGCCCTTTCCTTCCTTACATTTCCCCCCTTTTGTTACATCTAAAGTAACAAATTACTTTTTATCATTGTTTGCATTCCGGTAGTACTCCGCCTCCATTACCGCCTCGTCCCAAGCAGGTGTCCCTTTTATTGGCATCCAGGCCCTGGATACCCCTCCTAAACTTTGGCCCTTTCTAGCATACTCGTCAGGGGTACAGGTCATGTATATTCCCCATCCCTGTCCAGATCCACCCACACCTCCTTGTACCATTGTAACTCCCTTGGTTCTTTTATTGTGGTGTGATAAAAATTGTCCACCCTGTCCCCGAGGTAATGATACACTGCTGTCATACGGTATTGGGGGGGGGTGGGTCTGTATTTGGGCATCCTTCATTGTCTGTAGCCTTGTCGGTTGCCCCATCGTCACCATCATCATGGCAGAACTAGGTATTGATTTTGCACAAAATCGAACCCCTACCTGACCCACGCAAAAAATCAGTAACAGGAAAACGATGAGTGGGACAAAAATGTTCATCACGCTGAGCCAGGAAGGTATACAGTTGAAGATGTCATCGAACCAGTTGCTTGGGGTGATTCCTCCTTCTTTTCTCATCCTTTCACCCAAGTTATGCACCGCCGAGATCACATGGGACAGGGTCCCATTGTCCGCATCCACAGAAGGTACGAATGTACAGCATGCACTCCCGATCTTTCGGCAAACACCACCGTCCATTGCTGTTAGTAAGTCTAGGACGTACCGATTCTGCATGGTCATCAACCGCAGGGCACGAAGTTCCACCTTGATGACATTGAAGCCTTCAGTGTCATTGGCCAGCTGGATCAACTCCCAGCACACGGTCTGCAGCCATTTTGCATTTGTTCGCGCTTGGAGTCCTGGCAGGAAGAGTTAATTAAAGAATGTTTCTGCGGAATTGAAAAGTTTGTACTGATCCAGAATTTCGGCCAGGCGGTCTGAGGATTCACTGGAGATGTAATTTGATGATATCTGTTTGGGGGAAACTGTCCTGTAACTCGTCTTCAGTCAGTATGTCGTACATGGCGGGCTCTTTGGTTGCTGGCTGGGGTGCCGGTGATGTGTCGACTGGCACCTTCCCCCCCTTGGACATGGCTTTCTGGAATCACCAATAAGGCGGAGTGTAGCGTTGTCATGGCACAGGTACCTCTCCATGATAGCGGGAGGTGTAGGTACGCTTGTTTGCCAGACACCCAATAAGTATCCATTAAGGGTGCTGTTCCTTTTTTCATGTCTGGAAGGATGATTGTCTTGTTGCAATGTTAGTTGGAGCCCATTTGTACCTTCCCCGCACCATGAAAGCAAAGTTTGTGCTGGATTTCTTTTTGTATCTTGATCGGTTTTTCAAGTGCGGTCACCCAGGTTAGTTTGGCAATGTGCTGGGACCAGGTTGCAGTACAAGTTCGATTCACCCATTGAAAATGTTCTTCTATCAGTCCTCGCAGTGCTTCAGCTTTACATGTGATTGTTTCGTCTTGCCATTTGTTTTCTATGAACATTGTCCCTTTGATGATAAAAAATGGTTCTTTGAAACATATCACTCCTTGAGGTTTGCTTGTGCAAGTTTTTCCGTTTTGCAGCATTTGCACTGTTACCGTATGTGCCTGGAAGTAACTTTGTGTTCTACATAAAGCTAAATGGATCAGACACTGGGCATCTGACCTGGGTATGTCTTGGGGTATAAGGACTTTGGGTGTGCCAGAGACATGTGGTATGAGAGAGCAAACAAAACAGCTCTCATTTGTTGCTTGTTTAGCTGTGGCACTCATGTCTGAGTACCATTTGTTGGACTGGTCTGGGTGGCGAGGGTCTTCAATTTCATCTAATCCCACACCATGATATGCATCAGAACCTTTCCCTCCTGCCCCCCTTTTCTGTCTTTTACCCCCCCTTGACCATTGTGTAACTTTTTCACTTTCTGATGTCTTATAGGAAAAATGTTTGTCCATATCTCATCATTTTGTTTGTTCTCACTCTGCGAAGATTGTGACACTGGGTACGTTAGGGTAACTGGGACATAGGGCGTAAAATGCATTTTATCGCCATCAGAGGTAGGTTCTTCAGTTGTGTGCATATTTACATATGGCGATTCCGAAATACTGAACATAGGATAATCAACATCATACTCATTTGATAAGTTATCAACATCATAACCCATAGCAGAGTATGTAAAAATGGGGATTTTAACAGTTTGGTTTTTGTGCAAAGTGGTTAAGTTAGCATTCACTGAAGCATTGTGGCTCCAAATAACTTTAAAGCCATCCCAAATGAGACTTGACCCTTCTTGTATCTGGTGTACCCCACTTCTCCCCCCCCTCCTTTATATCCCCCAATATAAATGACACACTCCCATACAGGCCAAGGCAGAATAACATTACTGAAAACACGATAGCCACAAAGTAGAGACCACAGTCATAATTGGAATTTCTATTACTGCTAACTTCTATTCTATCGCTATCTACATCTGTAGTGGTGTTAGTGAGGGCCCTCCTTTCTGTCATATTTCCACCTGAAGGGGCGATATAAATGGGTTAAGTACACAAATAATCGACCTTTTTCTTCGTTATTTCAATGACCCATCATTATTATCTTCATTTACATATTTAATATACAATTTTTTAAAGCAAGAATATGAAATGTCAGACATCATGAGAGAAGAGAGCGAGGGCAAGCTATCTTTGAAGAAAAAATGTGCTGAGTGGAAAGTGGCAGATGTAAAGACACACTACGAGGGCGAGAGATAAAGAGAGAGTAATAGGGATAGGGGGACACATAGAAGTGGATACAGAGAAAATGAGATGTGGCAAGAGGGAGCGAGAGCATACATATATGTTTACATTTATTTATAATCATTATTCCCCAGTGCTCATACTTCATTTTTCTTGCTCATCTTTTTCTGTTGTCTTTTACACTTTGTGATCTGTTTTTCATCTCTAAGGGGTTGCAACTTCCTGACTCTGGTGTTGCTCACTCTGGGGTGTTGTACTTTCATGTGCCTTCCTTACATCTGAAAGATGCACCCAGTACTTTAAAACCCAAACTTTTACTGCAGGGGGTGTGCAATAAATTATTTCATAGGGGCCATGAAATCGTGTGGAATTCCATCTCCGCATGAAATTGCGAACGTATACATTTTCACCAGGCATTAACTGTCCTGTGGGGCTGTCTTAGGCAGGTGTGGTTGTATCAGTTTCGTTCTCTCGAGTGAATGCCGGTGCTATTTGCCTTGCTATACTCTGCAAAGCCCGTGTCAGTTGGGTGAGATATTCCTTTAATTCATCCCCTAGCACTGTGGCAGCTCTGAGCGTCTGATGCTCTTCTTACTGGGGATAGTGGCGTATGAATGCGCCTTCCTGTCACTATTTCATGCAGGCTCAAATTGTGGTCCTTACTTGGCTGGGTCCTGAGTTGGAACAGTGCTAGGGGCAAGCAATATACCCAATTCTTCTTAAGTGTGTGACACAATTTGGACAATTTAATCTTGAGGTCGTTGATTTTTTTCTACCACTCCGTTAGCTTGTGGGTGATAAATCGAACAAAGTTTGTTTCACTCCCAGAAATGTTGTCACTTCTTTAAAGAGGTCGTTTACAAAGTGCATACCGTTATCCGAGCGGATCACGTCACATATTCCCCACCTGGAAAATACCTCCCTCACTAAAAACTTGGCCGTGCATTTGGCGTCTGGGTGTGCACATGGTCCTGCTTCCACCCATCGTGAGAAGGGGCCCACTATCACTGAGGTATCTTGCCCCGTTACATCTTTCTCCCATGTCAGCGTAGTCTGTGTAGTTCTCGAAATGGGCGTGACAGCGTTCCTCGCAGCATTCTTGGTGTCATACCTGAACTGTATGTCTGACATGTTGTGCATTCTATTGTTAATTTTGTCAAATGTTCTTGGAAATTGGAGACGAACCACTCTTCCTGGATGTCGGCAGCAATATGTTGCTTTGTAACGTGTGTTGGAAAATGCAGCTGTTGAAATGCTATTTGTAACAATTATATGGGCATTACAACGTTGCCTGTTCTCTTGTCGCCATATCAAATCTCTAGGTGACTGTTTGCACCCTCTTTTCTCCCATAGCCCCTGTTCTTTAGGTGGTGCACGCCTTTGCAACTCTATTTGCAGTATGGGTGTAGAGTTATACCCATCTACCCTGTCTTCTAGTGCTGGTGTTTTTACTATTTATTCTGTTGCTGGAGGGATGTTAAAATATGCCACTTCTTTCGCAGCAGCGTCTGCTGCCGTGCTTCCAAGCGAGATCGTGTCTGTGTTTGTATGTGCCTGGCATTTTACCAAAGCTACTACTGACGGTTCTGCTAGTGCCTCAATTAAGTTGTTCAGTAGTGCTACATGTTGTATGGGGGAACCGTCTCCTCTCTTGAATCCTCTGTCGCCATTGTGACCAGCACGAGTGTACTGTTGTTGTCACATATGCCGAGTCAGAGTATATTGTCGCTGCACACCCTTTAGCTGTACACAATGCTTCAATTAATGCAATGAGTTCCGCTGCCTGTGCTGAAAAATGTGAGTGGAGGCGCTTTTGTGCTATCACTTCGTACTCTTCCCCTTCGATCCTTACCACAGCGGCTCCTACATGTTTTTCTCCCGTTTCACAATCAATAGATGCTGACTCATCTAAAAAATATTTCGAAGGGATTGTGTTCTCCGACGTATTCCTCATCTTAGATATCTCCTTCCAGCTCTGCTGGCCTCGGAAAATATTTCTCTCTAGAGGGCGCTGCGCGTCGACGTCCTTCGAGTCGATGTCCCTCGACAGCTGCCGTATCGACGCCGACGTCATCCTGGCTATAAAGGCCGCGCGCAGCGCCCGTTGCTCAGTTCCGTTTTTCCGCGCGTACTCAGTGCCTCGGAATACCGTTGCTCAGTTTTGTCAGTTAAACCTATTTACCTCGAGTTATTTGATACCGTACTTGATGGCTTCTTCGTCGGAACCGACAACTCCTCGATCCGGCTTCAAAAAATGCTGAGATTGTGGGAAAAAGATGTCGCTGACTGACCCTCACAGTTTGTCTGTGGTGTTTGGGAGCTGAACA
Source organism: Ambystoma mexicanum (assembly GCF_040938575.1). Taxonomy (NCBI): domain Eukaryota; kingdom Metazoa; phylum Chordata; class Amphibia; order Caudata; family Ambystomatidae; genus Ambystoma; species Ambystoma mexicanum. Next base: position 1,234,875,937 of record NC_090927.1, on the reverse strand, counting down.
CCATTGGTCGGAGTGCGAGGACTGTATGTCCATGACAGCTAATGTCCTGAAGAAGCGTAGGGGGAAGCTGGAGAAAGGTAAGACTTTTAAAGCTTCTTCTTCGTCGACGAAGTCGAGACATTCGTCTCCTCATCACCATTCGCGCTCCAGATCTCGGAGTGGGTCTCATCACTCCTCGAGATCGAAGCACTCGAAGAGGAGATGTCGAAGATCCCCTTCTCCGTCTTCCTCTTCCTCTGTTTCGCCAAAGAGAATCCCGTGCCCCACGAAACATAGTTCCTGGGCTGAATGGGAGGAATTCCGCAAAAATATGATGAGCGTCTTCGAGAGAGCGGCCTCGACCCCCTCGAAGACTGCCGAGAGCGATGCTCTGGTCGAAAGACCCGAAGGTCAAAAACGCCGCGAGTCGCAGTACCCGGCGAAGGAAACCTCTCGAGCGCGTCACAAACCCTCGAGCAGGACTATGACCTCTAAACCTTCCTCGAAGGTTCCATCGACGCCATCAACGAAAGTTCCGTCGAGGTCGATGTCTTCGACGCCGTTGTCGAAGGGACCTTCGACACACGAGTCTGTCGACTCGACGCCGGTGTCGACGCCAAGAAAAGTCACGGTTACGACACACCCAGTGTCTATCCCCAGGTCCTCGACGTCGATGGCTTCGAGATTGTCGAGTAGAATCCCAATTCTGTCGAGGTCTTCGAGGCCTCCGCCTTTGTTTTCGACGCCACGCTCAAAGCCTTCGACGTCGGCGTCATCGACGTTTTCGAAGCTGATTATGACAAGTTCGGCACCCTCAGCCTTGGAAATGGGGTTTACACCCTTTATGAGTTCAGAACAATTGAGAACTATGTCCTCAATATTGGAAGAGGCTGAATTGTCTGAACAGGAGGACACATTTGAGCTGCAGGGACCTGTAACCCTAATTAGAGAGGAATTTTCCTCTGAAGAACGCAGGTTAAAGGATCTTCATGATTCCTTACATGAGGCAAGTGGGTTAGACACCTCCCCGGAGGTGGAGTTTGCTAGGCCAGACCCGGGGGAACATACTGAAACCCCCTATAGAGCCTTAATGGCCAGGATCACAGAGTTTATGGGGTGGTCTGCACCTTCACAATCTTTCCAACAAGATGACCTCACGGATATTCTTGACAAAGGCCCACAGGAGGATCCTGTAGTGCCTTTTCATAAAGCTCTTCAGAGGAAGATCATGACAAACTGGGAAACCCCAGATGTCGTACCGGCAGTAAATAAAAAACTGTCTACAAAGTACAGGGTATCCTCTACAGACCCGGAGTTTTTGTCTAAACGCCCATCCCCAGAAAGTCTGGTGGTACAGGCAGCATCCTCTACCGATGTCAAGACGGCTTATCCTACCGTCCCACAGGACAGGGACGATAAAAAATATGATGCTATGGCAAAGAAAGTCTTTTCAGCATGTAGCATGGCGTTAAAATCTGTTAATGCTACTTGCACCCTTGCTAGGTTCAGCCATACACTTTGGGAGTGTGCTTCTACAGCGGCTGATTGTATCCCGGAGGGAGAAGAAAGGGATGCGTTCCTGAATATTATACAGGACGGTAAAGACGCTATGTGCGAATCCCTCCAGACGGGCATTGATTCGGCTGACAGTATCAGCAGAGCAATGGCGGCAAGTACATCAACCAGGAGATTCGCTTGGTTGAGAAAGTCTGGTTTTGCAAGCCAGGCTCTTGAACATGCCATTCGATGGCTCTTCTTTGTTCGGGAAAAAGGCGGATGACAGTTTAGAGAAACTGCAAACTTCAAAAGCAGCAGCAAAATCCCTAGGAGCTGCAATCGGTCGGACTCCTTTTCGTCCCACAGGAACCTCTGCGAGGGGCAAGTCCTTTCGCTTCTACTCCGCTTTCGGAAGAGGTAGAGGACGACCGGCTCAAAGGGGACAAAGAAGAACTACCCGAGGTGGACGGGGTAGATATTCAAAAGCCGCAGCAACAGCAGGTGCCTCTTTACCATCGGCATCTGCATCAGCCGCCCCAAAACCACTCTGAGGACTTCCCTCACAGGACACCTGTAAGAGGCAGGTTGACTCAACATCTGGCGATATGGCAGGCTATCACGTCAGATGCTTGGGCATTGGAAACAGTTGCCCAAGGTTACTGCCTGCCTTTCCTACGTATACCTCAGAGTCATCCACCGGGGATCAGCTCTCAGAAAGCTCCAGATCCGCTCCTTTTGCAGGTAATTTTGGACCTGCTAGAGAAAGGTGCCATAGAACCGGTACCTGTAGCGGAGAGGAACAAGGGCTGGTACTCCCCTTACTTTCTCATTCCAAAGAAAGACGGAGGACTGAGACCCATCTTGGACTTGCGAGAATTGAACAAATTCCTCAGGAAAGACAAATTCAAGATGGTCACTCTTTCTCAGATCCTCCAGGCCCTTCAGTTCCAGGACTGGTTGGTATCTCTGGACCTTCAGGACGCTTATTTCCATGTGCCTATCCATCTCAAACACAGGAAATACCTGAGGTTCGCAATTGGCAACTCTCACTATCAATTTCGAGTGCTGCCATTTGGGCTGACCTCCGCCCTGAGGGTCTTCACCAAGTTAATGTCGGTAGTGGCGGCAAGTCTAAGGAGGGAAGGGATTCACGTCTACCCCTAAATGGACGATTGGTTGATCAGGGCTGTTTCTTCGGAACAAGCTCAGATCCAGCTAAATCACGTGTGCCACTTCCTTCACAGACTGGGCTTCTCCCTCAATTTAAAGAAGTCACAAATGATACCATCGTAGAGACTCCACTTCATAGGAGCGATCCTGGACACTTCCCTGGGAAAAGCCTCGCCACCAGAGGTGAGGGCTCAAGATATTCTACAGATGGTTACCAAGTTCCAACATGCCCAACGTCTCCCAGCCTTTGACTTTTTGAGGTTGCTAGGCCTCATGGCATCCTGCATTTTCCTAGTGCCAGAGGCTCGCCTGAGAATGAGATCCCTCCAGTGGGCACTGAGGACTCAGTGGTCACAATTCTCAGGGAGAATGACAGATCTTCTTCAGGTTCCCGACAGAGTAGCTCGAGACCTTCAGTGGTGGGCCTGTCAGGAGAACATTCTGAAAGGAGAACGGTTTTGGCAACCCTGGCCGGAGATAACAGTAGTCACGGATGACTCACTCACGGGGTGGGGAGCCCACACCAACGACTTGACCATCAGCGGTCGTTGGTCTCCATCGGAGTCCAGACTACATATCAACCTGTTAGAGCTGAGAGCCATCAGACTTGCGCTGAAGGCGTTCCTGCCAGCTGTACAAGGGAAGAACGTCCTGATAATGACGGACAACACGGTGGCCATGCATTACCTCAACAAGAGGAGGCGTAGGATCACTACCCCTGTGCAGAGAGGCGATGCAGCTCTGGTTTTGGGCAATCCAAGAAGGAATCTCTCTATCGGCAGTTCACCTAGCCGGAGAGAAGAACTTGACAGCGGACGCTCTGAGCAGGCAGAGCACAGTCTCCCACGAGTGGGAGCTAGCTCAGGAAGTCCTTCTAGAGATCTTCGCCCTTTGGGGAACCCCTCAGGTAGATCTGTTCGCCACCAGCCTCAACAGGAAATGCGACCTGTTCTGCTCAAGGGAATTTCCCCCGAGAGGAGCTCTGGGAGACGCGTTCATAGTGGACTGGGAGTTTCCGCTTCTGTACGCATTCCCACCGGTCCCTGTCATTCCTCAAATGATCAGGAGGTTGAGAAGATTCAGGAGAACCATGATCCTAATTGCCCCGGATTGGGCCAGGAGAACGTGGTACCCGGACCTTCTAGACTTGTCCATCTGTCCTCCAATTCGACTTCCACTCAGAGAGAACCTACTCTCACAGAAGGGAGGTCAGGTTCTCCATCCAGACATCAAAACCCTCAACCTTCACGCTTGGCTTCTGAAAGGCTGAGGTACAGGAATTGGGACCTCCCTGATGATGTTATGGAGGTGTTGCTTTCGGCAAGGAGGCCAACAACAAAGTCTTTATACCGCTGCCGTTGGAACAGATTTTGCAGCTGGTGTAGAGAACAGAATACCGACCCTTTTTCATGTGGTACACCAATGGGTTTGTCCTTCCTACTATATTTGGCAAATTCAGGCCTTCAAGTTGGCACCATTAAGGGCTATCTCGCAGCGCTATCCATCTTTAAGCGCACTGCGGAAGAACCATCCTATTTCAAGTTACCCTTGGTAATACAATTTCTTAAGGGGTTAACCAATGTTTATCCACCAAGACCATTCCAAGTTCCCCTATGGGATTTAAACTTAGTCCTAACTTCCTGATGGGCACACCTTTCGAACCACTCCATTCTTGTTCGTTAAGATTCCTTACCCTTAAAACTGTTTTATTAATAGCACTTTCATCTGCTAGAAGGGTGAGCGAATTACAAGCTCTTTCTTATAAACCCCCTCACACTATCTTTCACAAAGACAAAGTTGTCCTGCAAGTGAAGCCTAATTTCCTCCCAAAGGTGGTTTCTGAATTCCATATCACTCAGAAGATTACCCTACCATCTTTCTATCCTCCTCTTCACCCGGGGAAAGAGGAAGAGAGGTTACACAGGCTAGAACCTAGAAGGGCTTTAAGTTTTTACATCAGTAGACCAGCCAGGATAAGACAGGCAGATCAGCTGTTTGTAGGTTACACAGGTCACAAGCTGGGGTTACCAATAACTAAGCAGACCATTTCCAGATGGATCATCCTAGCCATTCTGGAATGTTATAAATTGGCAGTAAAAGAGCCCCTTCAAAACCTTAGGGCTCATTCGACCAGAGGTATTGCAGCTTCATCGGCCCTCAAAAGAGGTGTGCCGGTTAAAGACATCTGTGCGGCCGCTACCATGGTCGTCTGTCCATACCTTTACACGATTTTACAATTTGGATTCCTCCTCCAGTCAAGAGACTAGGTTTGGAAGGGCTGTACTGCATTCTATTTATCAATGGAAGACAGCATGAAGTCAGTACTCCCTCCTCCAATAATAGAATACTGCTATGGGAGCATATCTAAGATGAGGAATACGTCGGAGGACACAATCCCTTTGAAGAACAAGTTACTTCTTACCTTGTAACGTTCTTTCGACGGGATGTTCCTCCGACGTATTCCTCATCGACCCTCCCATCCATCGCCGCAGTTCTACTTCCCTTGTTGTTGCAGCTTACGCTCCTTCAGGGTGATTAGTTTAGTCCAGAAAGCATATTTGTGGGCTACAAAACGGAACTGAGCAACGGGCGCTGCGCGCGGCCTTTATAGCCAGGATGACGTTGGCGTCGATACGGCGGCTGTCGAGGGACATCGACTTGATGGACGTCGACGCGCAGCGCCCTCTAGAGAGAAACATTTTCCGAGGCCAGAAGAGCTGGAAGGAGATATCTAAGATGAGGAATACGTCGGAGGAACATCCCGTCGAAAGAACGTTACAAGGTAAGAAGTAACTTGTTCTTCTCCTTCTTCTAGGGCATTTTCACTTGCTTTTGGGATGTCATCTCCCTCCCCCTCATATTTAGCACAATCGTGTGCCAGCATGTCCTCTACTGTGCAGGGTTCTGTGATGTATATGGCAGGGTTTCCAGTTTTCCATTTAACTACGTGTACATTTGCGCTTGATATTATTTCGTATGCAGTTACTCTTTGGGTAGTGAGAGTGGATTTTGATCTCTCGAGTATGGCAAACAGTGAGTGCTCAGCGTAAAGTGTTAGAGAGCAGCCCATCACTATGGTGGCACTTTTTTCTATAGCGAAGCAGCTGCGAGAGCTTGTTCACATGTGAAATGGCCTTGCATCACTGAATCTAAGAAGCTACTTAGTAGGCCAATGGCTTGTGGCCTAGTGATGATTTTTGTGAGCACTGCTGTCATTAGTGTTCCGTTACAGTGTGAAAAGAGATAGAACTTGCAATCATAACCGGGGTTCGCTAAAATAGGTGCGTGTGTGTTGAGGTCCTGAAATTTGAAATATTGCGTCATCGTTTCTTGTGTCCATTTGATAGGGGCGCTGTTCTTTTGGGCATCCTTTAATGCTTGGAGGAGGGGGCATGTGTAGGCAGCATAATCTAATATCCAGGCACGTCAGTAATTACATAGGGCGAGACATTTTTGCATGTCATTCACGGTTTTGGGTATCAATGTGTGGCGTATTGCTGCTGCTCTATCTGGTATAATCCTTTTACCATCTTTCGAAATCAGCTCTCTTAGATACAACACTTCTGCTAGGCAGTATTGCAGTTTTCCCTTGTCCACTTTGTACCCTTTTGTTGCTAACAAGTTCAGTAATGTTATTGAATCTGCTCTACTTTCGCTGCAAATAAGGAGATCATCTACGGATTGAATTATTGTGCTTTTTACATCAATATTGCTGAGATCTTCGTGCAAAATTATGTCAAATATGCTGGGACTTTCACAGTAACCCTGAGGTAGTCTGCAATGTTCAGATCTCCCCCCCCCCCCCCAGGGGAAATGCTGTTAAGTACTGACAACTGGGGTTAAGTGGTATTGAGAAGAAGGCATTCTTCAAATCCCCAACTGTGAAACACGTGGCATTTTTTGGGATGCTGCATAAAATGGATGCAGGGTTTGGCACTAGAGGGAACTCTTTTTGTATGACGTCATTAAGTGGGCAGAGATCCTGGATCATCCTCCAAGCCCCGCCCCTTGCCTTTTTTGTCGGATAAATCGCTGTATTGTATGGTGAATTTGATGGCACAATTATACCTTGTTGTAGTAGTGCACTTATTGTTTCTTTTATTCCCTCTTCCGCTTCTCTGGAAAGCGGATATTGCTTCACTCTTGGCGGTATTACACCTGGCTTTAGTTTAATTTTATGGGCGTTACTCCGTGCAAGAGTCCTACATCATGGGGCCCTGTTGTCCATCATTCTGGTGGTACCTTTTCCATATCTTGATCAAATATGGAAGGTGGTGTACTGACACTGGCCATGAGGGGGTTATGTGTATCTCTGTGTTGGCTCATTATGTCACACGGCACACATTTCCATTATTATTTCCCCGTCAGTGTCACTGTCAGTAAATAGCTCTTCATCAGTTAAATTTCTTAGCACTATGTTTGGGTCTATGCATAACACTGTTTTCCACGCACATCCATGCGTGTCCAGTCCTATTGTCACAATACGTCTGCCTGATACTTGCACCCCCTGCAGGTCAATTGAGAGAATGGTGCCAGGCACTATCTCAGGGTTTATTACAGGGCGGAAAACAAAATCAGATGGCACCCTCCATTTCTTTCGGGTGATTTCTGGTATCACTCTGGCCAAAACTTGTATCCCGTAGATAAACATGTCCACATCTGTGGGTACCCCTCTTACTACAACCCTGTTTACGATTAGCATCGCTCGCGCTGGACATACTCCTGGAGTGGAGCACACTATTCCCCTTTCTGTAAAGGAGATGGACATGTTAAGCTTACTAAGGAGGTCCCTCATCAGAAAATGTATGGGCGAATCTTCATGATACAGCAGGGGCGCTCAAACTGTTTTTCCCCCCACTGTAATATCCAAATCCTTTGTGTAAGGAACTTTCAAGATAGCCCCAGAAAACCCCTGTGTTTCCAAATTTTTCCCTGAGAGAGGAAGCCGGCCCACCATGAGGCACGATTTTTCCGCTCCCGAGTCCACCATGAAGATGAACTGTTTGTTGCCTTTCTCCGCCCCCACCAGTGGTTCCTCTTCTGCACGTAGGGTAGTTGATAGGACTGGACACACAAGTGCTTTCTGTGGGCTGTCCTAATCGGGGGTATGTGTTTATTCCGGGGACAGAGAAAACGCTGTCCCCAACCACTGCTGTGCCACGGAGTGGTGCTGGTGCACCATTAGCTGTGGTAGCAAAAATGTTAGTGTGTGTGTTTCGCATAGTGTTCTGGCGTGGTACTTGTTGTTGCATACCCTACTGTTGTGCTGGTTGCCTAGGTTGCATTTGTTATGGTCCCTGCCCCTCTTTGACAAACTCGACTCATACGGCATCACATACACGAACTACGCGGACGACACACAAGTACTTCTACCCCTTTCAGGATCATAAAACGAAGATGCCAAGGCACTCCACACAATCTACTCCATCATCAAGGCAGGGATGGCAGTTAATGGCCTTTGCCTCAATGGAGACAAGACTGAAATCATGATATTAGGTCAACAGAACACCCTAGACAAACTTGACAAACTGTACGCTAACTTCTCCATTGACAACTCCATCATCCCCGTATCCACAGCCGTAAAGACACTGGGAGTATACTTTGACTCCTCACTATCTATGACTAGACAAGTCAGCGCAATAACTTCCTCATCTGCGCACACCACCAAACTCATAAACGCCATCAAGCCTTACCTCTCTAAACCCAACTGCCTCTCTATAGCGAGAGCAACCATTGGAGCCAAACTGGACTACTGCAATGCGCTCCTAGCAAGCACATCAGCCAAAAACCTAACCAGACTACAAGTCACGCAGAACAATGCTCTCCGGGCCGCTCTTAGTATCCCAAGAAGAGAGCACATCACCCATGCCAGGCACTCAGTCCAATGGCTCCCGGTCAAAGAGCGGATCACTCTCAAAATCCTCACCCTCACTCACAAATGCCTCTCTCTCTCCACCCCGTCCTATCTATCAGAAACCATCCTCAAACCATCCTCCTCCCGTCCCACCAGGACGCAATACTCCAATCTACTCTGCATCCCACGCATCAAAAAAGCCAAAGCCGGAGTTCTAAGTTTCCCCTACATTGCAGCCAAGACATGGAATGCTCTTCCTGCAGACATTAGAGCGGAAAACTCACTCCCCATTTTTCGCAGGAAACTGAAAACCTCATTCCTTGCAAAATAATAGCAAACTCTCAGGAATCCATGTAAATATACTGCATTGCTAATGTGTACATGTCTACTGTAAATATTGTATCTTGTATGTAAATATTGTATCCTATGTAACTAAGATATTGTCTGTAACAAGCGCCACGATGCCCCCGGGCTGACGTGTGCTCTACAAATCTGAATAAAATAAATAAATAAATAAAAAACAATCGTAGTACTGCTCTTGTCATCCGCTACCACCCGGACTACCTGGATGGGGGTGGCCAAATTGCTGTTAGTTCCCCATTGGAGGGGGTCCTTTGTAGTACCCCATAGGTCTCATTCTACATTCTATGGAAAAATGTCCCCACCTTCTGCAGTTCCAACAAGATCCTTGGTTCCTGCCCTGCCCCCCAAACCTTCAACAATTTATTCTGAACAAGCTTTGTTTCGTCTGCCAACCTCCTCTGTGCTATTTCTTTTTCTCTCTTTGATCCTCCTACTATGATGCTCTGAATCTCGGGCCAGCCTATCCCAGCTATTTTGTCCAAGGCCTTCTGCTCCTCCTTCGGGAGCCCTCTCTTGATAATAAAGTAAAACAGGGCGGTGGATTGGTCCCAAGCCGTGCCAGTTTCCGATCTCCACAGGTCCTGCATCCGAAGAATGAATTGGGCAGCCTCTTCCTCCTCCCCATAGTACACTGCATTACTAAATGTAAGTCTGCAGTATCTGGGAATGTTTTCCGCAGTGGATCCCACACGCAGGCCCTTACATTGTTGAACGACGACCCATCAGGTCGGTCACAATTTGTTATTCCCAGAAAACCTGCTCTCACCCTCACTCCATCTGCCTGATCTTCACTGCAGATACTAGCAAACTCTTTACATCTCCTATGGCCAGTGGCACTCCTGCTGTATTCTTTTCAAATGCGTGTATCCACTTTCCCGCCCCACCTGAAAGTGGAGGGAGAAGCTTCAACAGGTTGTTTTTGTCCATCTGTGCCCATGGTATGTAGTGGGGTTGTCCTGATCCTTTGTGTATAAGGGGCATTTGCAGTTTTGCTTTTCCTCTCTTTTTACTTACCGTTCCTTTCTTCTCCTTATTTAGTGACATGTTTCCCACTCTGCTTCTCAGCCTCCCCGGCCACCTTTCCAGCCTACCTCCATGTTCTGGATCCTCACGTAATGGGAGTGATCGTCCTGCTGCTGCCGCCCTTCCTTCATACTCGTCTAGATCACTCCATAATTCATCTATCTCTCTATCTGAATCTTCACCTCCTTGTCCCTCTGCTCCCTGGCTTTCTGCAGTTTCCACCCACACGATTCTTATTGGGTTGTCATTTAAGTGAAAGAAAAACTCTCCTTATTGCCACTCATTTTCCGACCCCTTGGGCATATTGCCTTGTGGCAGTGGCAAAGGTGTGGACCTACCCGCTACACTCGGTGGGGCCGTTAACTCACTGGCTACGTTGGGTGGCGCTTCCCCTTTCCCAGGCAACATTTGTCCCCTGTCACACAAGGCTCTTAACCGGGTCAACTCTATTTGGGTGCTGGTGAGTTGTCTCTCTAAATCTCCAGTGAGGCGTGCTAAATGTACTGCAGGGGCACTAGTGGGTCCATATAAGCCTCTGGTATCATGGGGCGGTGGAGCTGTGGCTGCAGGGGTGGTTGGGGCACTCGGCGCGGGCACATACATGGGGTCACTGTACCCTGAAGCGGGCCTAGTTAACAGCGGATAGAGCCTTGTGAGGTCATTTTCCCCTGCTTTTGTTGTGGGGGCCTCTACCGTTATTCCCTCCTCCTCTGCTGGGGCTGTCGGCGCTTCTGGAGATATCTCTTTGGTTGCGTCATTACTGGCAGAGGCATCTTCAAACATCCTCCACAAATCTAATATTTCACGTCTGTTCTGGAGTTGTTTACCTCTGTATTTTGCTAACTAGTGGGTTGTTACAAGATCTAGTACTCTTTTATCAAAGGACCCTTCTTCTGGCCATATGTGGGACGATCCCTCTGCCTTTATTTCCGTAACCCCCTGTTCGTGGTACTTTTGTATTTTTTCGTTGTATAGGGGAAGATGCCGACAAATATGAGCTAGCGGTGTATCTCCTCCCATTGCTCCCTACCCTACCTCGTGTTGACTTGGGTACTTAATGTGCCACACCGTGCAATTGGAGAAATTCTTATAATTGTTCTACCACCTTCCGTCCCATACTGGGGTAAACCATAAAAACCTTTTTACTTACACCTCTTCAGAAACAACAAAAATATCTGTTCACTCAATACTCTTTACCTGGACGATATAATTACATACATACTTTTAGACAGAACAATACATTTAACTTTGACAACATTTAACATATATTAATTCTCCCTACACCTTTACCCTATTTTAATTAAATTCGCCCTTAATCTATTCTTTCATTCGCCCCCCTCAGCCGAGCCCCCTTGGGCTATTTTCTGCTAAAGTTTTCTGCCCACACAGAAAAAGAATATTCTAAATTACTACTCCGAGTCTGCTCCATATATGAGACCCCTATGTTTATCTCCACTTATTCCCAGCACTGGTCAAGACAATGCTATGCAGCGCTGCCTTCTACCCCCCTTCGGAGCTAGGATGCCGTATTCCTTTACCTCTGTATCCACAACCTAATGGCCATATAAAGGAAATAAAATAAAAAGCCCATCAGTTCCACTCACACAGTCCCTAGGCCCAAAACCTGACTCCCCCTTATTATTTTATCCTTACCCTCACACCAGCTACTTCATAATTTTCCCATCTTTAAGAATCTCGCAACCGGTACTCGCGTGTCCGGGGTGGTCCGAGAGCCTCTGTTCACGGTCTATCCACAATCGGGACCACACCCCAACCAAGCTGTGACCCGCCTTGGCGAGCAGTCTGGTATTTGCAAAGATGAAGGGGACCCTTGGAACCTTTCGTTTTGTGCGCACACTGGTCAACCGCGGAGGCAATGGTTTTGCTGGGAGCATCCCAGATCTCGCTGCATGGCACGGAGGCCTCTCTTGGCGCACTTCTCGATCACGTCACGGGGGGGCACCAAGTGAAAGGGCTCACTCCCCACTTTACCAATATAAACTCAGAATAAAAGACACATCCCCGTAGGGAATGAGATTAGGAGAACAGATTGCGAGGTTGCCAAAGGTTTATAAAAGTTTCGGCATCCAGAGAACTCTGCTGCCCTGTGAGCACTCTGGCAAACATTACATTTACAATGGATTATAAGGCCAAAAGGCGTCATCAGTGATGTCATCTATAAGGGTTACAAAGTACATTATGATTGGATACGAGACAACGATACATATATCAGCCTTAGATTCTATGGCATTGAAAAAATCAAACCACCATTAAGAGGAGGAAACATTGAACAAATCTTACGCAAACACGAAGCGAAATGGATTTGCATTATGGATTGTTGCCACTCTGGTCTGAATTCAGACCAAGAACTATATCACTTTTTATAAAGACACTTCTATTAAAAATTTACGAAACGCCAGCAACTCTGACGATCAGCTGTACCCCAAAGAAGATCAAAACGACTGTAGTATTTGATACTGTATAATCCCTTTTCCTCATTAATTCATTTTCTCGAAAAAACCTTCTTAGTACCTAAAAGTTATCCTTCACTTCTTAATGGTGAAAGTTATTTTGTGTTAATCCCCTTTCTTCCCCAGGAAAGTAAATGTACTTATGTATCTACAATAACCGACATGCATATCGTAAAAACAATTTGAATCATAATAGCGATTTCATCAAACTTGCTACCGGTCCTTAACAACACATAATCACACGCAGGGGCTCTTTAACGTACAGGAAAGCAAAACACAAAATTTGCCCAAGCAGTCCTTTTGATAAGCCCTGGCAAAAGCCCCTCCTACTATAGTAAACAGCTATGATAACTGTTTCATCAAACATTAATTACCATTAGCCCAAATAAACAATATCATGCCACCACAAGACCGATCCCAAAGCAAAATGGCAGCCGTCATGTAAATATGTAATGACATCACTGCGTGTGGCACGCAATGACATCACCACAGCGCAATCGCATTCAAGAATGCAAACGCTGTGTTTTTGGCAACCGCAACACTTGGAATCCCACCACAGATCGAGAGCAACTTAAGATACCCAAAGGTAAGAACATTTAGCTATCCCAATTCTTTACCAAGAAAACAATCAAGCCCCTAGTTAAGCGACCTCCAGCACTTTTCAATTCATAATTGGAGCAGGCTAAAGCAACTTTTTTCTGAAACATTTATGCACGCTCCCCCTTTTTTAGGATACACCATCCGCATCATAAGAAGGTACATCCCACGAAAGTGACACAATCCAATTGAGGCTTACCAGTAAGTATTGGCCTGTTACATATATAGACAATCTAGCAACTGTTTAACTAAAAAGTATGAAAACAAACAAGACACACACCATATTTTCACCCCTAGGCAACTCTATAGAGAACAGGGACTTATATCACCTCTCCTGAAGAACCGCCCCTACAGGGGCGGGGAAACACATATGGAGAGGAAGCATTGAGAGTCAGCATCAAGCCCATTCGGCAGACCGCTGTTGAGGCAATAATCAGCCACTCAAAATAAATATGTTACTATGTTACAGTGAAGTAACTGTGAAGCCATACACAAATTGATGACAAAATTGAAATTCACAAGTTCGAACAAACAATTGAACTGAATTAAGTTTATGAATGTGTTAAACTATACTGCTAACAACCAGCTTTCAATTGATGTCAATTTTGAATTGCATGAGTTGGAACAAACTATAACTGGCAAACATCACAGTGAAGTAACTGTGAAGCTACATACAAATTGATGACAAAATTGAAATATACAAGTTGGAATAAACCATTGAACTGAATTAAATTTGAGAATGCATTCAGGAAAATATACTGTCAACAATCTGTACCCACTGGCCAATGAAATCAGATTTTTCAAGGTATAAAAACGCAACCAAGGCTAATAGTTCTCATTTGTACGACGATACATATGTGCCTGTAGGTGCTGCTTCTTCAGGATTGGCTGCTCCTTTGGCGGGAGGGTGAGCCTCACATTGTTCGGCTGGCCTTGTCCGGGTGGGGTGAGAGTCTGGTCAAGCAGGAGATGCGGTTGAAACTAGCTAAACTGGCATGAGTACTTATTCTGAACATATAATCAACATTGACCATCAATATATCTTTGAGTAAATCTTAGAGGCTTACAAGTTGTACATACATAACTACATCATTTCACATAGGGTCATTCATAAGGTGAAGGGTGCTGGGGTCTTACTTTCTGTGATAACTTGGGGACTGGGCTGGTCTGGTAAATCTGAGCGAAATGGGGGGTGGAGTGACGCATGTTAGTTTAGGACAGGATATACCGTGACACAGGTCTGAGTTTATTGGGGGCACTCTGGGGTGGTCAGCACAGTGGGGGCACACTTCTGTTACGTCAAGAGAATACCTTAGGAGGGCACAGGGGTACACAAGCAGTAATTTTCCAACAGTGAGGGTGTGGGGTGGGGGAGCAGGTTTGTGGAGATGGACGAGCTACAAGTCATGGTTCAGGCTGGTTCACACAAAGGACATTGATCTCAGAGGAAGAATAAGATACATAATGTTAACTGTTGCAGTTGGCTTTGGTGCATCTGTGAGAAAGGAACTTGGGCCGCGCAGAAAAGGTGGGGCGGCTGGTGTTTGCTGTGTGCGGTGCTGGAGAGGGGAGTTCGTAGTGCTGAATCATGGCCTAGACCAAAAGATGGAGTCAAGGGTACACAAAATGTAGTCCAAGTGTGTCTTGCAATAGTCCCACCTCTGTTCCAGCTGAGGCCTTACTTCTCATGGCAGCAGAAGGGCGATGGAGGCGTCCCCCACTAGTGCAAGAGCAAACGGTCTTGTGTAGAATGTATGGGGGGGCTAATTCGCCCCTTCCGTCTTTACACCTGCAAGACATTTGATACCATTTCATGGAAAAGTGGGCAAACAGGCAGCACCATAAATTTGAAAAGTGTAGTCCCTTTCCGCTTAAGACTATGTACTGAGGAAGATTGATTATTGAACAGTAGGACCCAACACTGTACTAGACTTGGACACAATTAACATATTTATTACTTTCTATAGATGATTTTTTGAGCCAAGCACGTAACTGATCATGTTTCACTGATTTGTATGCAGTTTATTTTTTGTTAACGTGGATTGTACCTATTTTTCTAGGATATCAAAAATGCAGAACTTGCCTTAATTGAGTTTAGCCAAGTTATAAGCCAAGAACCAGATCATCCGGAAGTATATGAACAACGAGCAGAGGTGAGGTCTTGCCGTCTGTTCTCGGCCACCATCTGCTTAAATGAGTAATTGCTTTTTGACTAGCTTGAATACTACTTAAATCATTGTCGGTTACACTGACCTAATTTGCAAACCAATGATGCATAGACTGTAATAACTAAATCAAGGAAGGCAAAATATTTTCTTTTACAAAAAGATGTCCATTCACAATTTGAACTGCCTTATGATAATCTTCCATTGAAGTTGAAAACCAGTACCCTAGTCCAATTAAGTAATTTTATTTAGGATGTTTATATAGCACAGATCTGCCGCAGGTGAGATTTACAGGAGAAAGCGAACACATTCTGAGCAGTGTGTATTACATAAGCAGTGTGAGACTTATATAGATTATACTTTGATGGGTTGCCAGCAGTTCACATAATTGGTGTAGAGTGCTAACACATGTGAGTTGTAGGGAGCTATGGAAGGTGGGTTTCATTAGGAGGTGGGAGAGAAGTAGCAGGTAACGAGTAGGCCTTAAGATCCTTCCTGAACCTGTGGATATCTGCAGCATGTCTCTGACAAGTAAGGGAGTTGGAGTTACTTCCATACTTGTAGCGTTCAAAGATCTCAGGTAACGCAGAGACGTTGTGGGAAACAGCTTAGTATTTGCTGAACTGAATTGGGAATTGGGTATATCTATATATAAAGCCCTGCTGATGTCGCCCATCTCTCGCCCGACTCCAACTGCCCGACTCTCCTCAGGCTCCACTCTCGTACCTCCAGCTGCTCCCACGGGCTCAGCCAGTCTTCTGAAGTGGCAGTGTCAATGTAGATGCCGTACTACACATTCCCTTCTCTTTACAGAACAATTTGAAGGAACGATGTACAGTTTGAAGAAACTATGTACAGTTTATCTCCTACACTTATCCTGTCACATGTTTGGGTCTCCGATAGATTTTCCCGGACCTTGACTGGCCAGCAACCCCAGCTGTATGATCAGGCAAGAAAAGAAATCACTTTCACGTTTTCCAGTACCCTCACATTCACTCCTTCAGTGAATTCTTCAACACTTTGTAATTTTCAGACAACCTCCTCTCGCTCCCTCATCAGTATCCACACTTCTACTCTCCCCTCTTCTCACCAAGACACTCTCTCCATGTTCCATACTCTCCCATCATCCCATCCTGGTCGTCATTGTAATGTTTAATGATCTCGGGTAACGCAGGGACGCTGTGGGAAACAGCTTAGTATTTATTACTGAACTAAATTGGGTATAATATCTATATATACAGCCCTGCTGATGTCGCCGTTCTCTCGCCTGACTCCAACTGCCTGACTCTCCTTGCGCACCACTCTCGAACCTACAGCTGCTCCCACGGGATCAGCTAGTCTTGTGCCGTGGCACAATGTCAGTGTAGATGCCATACTACAATACCTCAGGCACCCAAAAGAAGGTGGTTTATTTCAGACCCACTCTCACTGTTTTTAGCCCTCAACTACCAGGATATTAGTGGTACAGAGTTGTTCAGCGAAAACCTTCTCAGCCTAATTTGTTTTTTAATATGAACCACTTTTGAAATTATTCAAAGTGACTTCAACTGGGTGCACACGGTGAGAAGTAGCAATTGAAGCTTTTTCAACTTATGGGTCAGGTGAGTATATGTACAGTCCAGCAATCAGTGTTGATGCAGTGTTTGAGCGAGAATATATCACCCATAAATGTCGGAGAGGTTGGGTGCAATGGAATATATGCTTAACCCTTTCATGAATGCTGCCTCTTAAGCATGCAATGCATGCAATTGTAGAATGAATGGTTGCTCTGGCAACCTCATTATGATCAAACACTTTCAGCTCTCATTTGGTAATGTGGAGGTATGAGTTCATGAAGTGCACACTTTCTGCAATAAAGTGAATGCCTTTACATTTCAGTAGACTCCGGGAAACTTATGAATGCAATAGTCATAGATGGCATAAAGAACACACCAACTCCCACAGATAGTTCTACTTTCTGCCCCTACCATTTGATGTTAATACGGCCTCATCCACAATATTACTCCCCTGCCTTCACTACTACTCCCTCCCACCCTCTCCACATTGCAGCTACCATTTCACACTATTTGCACTCCACCTTCCTAGTCCCCCTCCTTTCACTCTGACACTTGTTCTCTACCCTCCCTTGCCCTCCCTGTGCACACAGCCTCCCCACACAGTACCACATGCTCTCACCAACCAATACCTCACTTCTTTGTAAAATAGGCTCAACGCTCCAGTATGCCATCCTTCCACCTGCTGGCCTCTTGGACTGCCCCATCTCCTCCTCTGACCTCACACGAATAACCTGCAGCTTTCGGTGTACCATCTTCCTTCTTACACTCCCCTTCCGTCTCCCATTGGTGTTCTTCCTCTGTCCAATCTAGCCTCGTCTTCCCCGCCCGTAAGCTGTTACAATTGCAAAATCATACAAATAGCGGTTAAGCCCTGCCCCTTTTCTCCACACGGAGCTCCATTTCTACAACAGTGGTAGTCGACAGCTGAAAATTCCCTAGTAAGTGTAGGGTAATCAAGGCATGTTGTACACCACTCTGCAGCTCTGTAATATTGTCTCGTAGCGGTGGCTCGCTCTCTACTGTTGGTGCCGGGGCTGTGCCAATGCCTCGGAGGGGTGGGGGGATGGTGCGGCCCCCACAAATGCACTGCTATTCTGTTTGGCCAGTTGCTATTGCCCTATTTTGGCAACGTGTATATGTCTGCTGACTGGCGTATGCAGGCTGGGAGGTTTCGATGGGCTATATTCATGTGGGTGATCCATCTTGCTTCCTGAAGCTTGAGTTTGCCTGCAATGAAAGAAATGAATACTGGCTGCTTATCTGTATCTGAGCATATAGTTTGCTGGGAACTACATTTGGATACATTTTAGTGACCCTGGAGACTTGCAAGGGAATCCCACAAAGAACTACAAACACCAAGCCACCGCATTAGTGACTGTAGGGCAAGCGCCCTTTGAACCCAACTGGGCTGCCTATAACAATCAGTCTTGAAGCTGAAGCGGGTAACAGCGATGCGTGCACGGGTAACAGCGACACGTGCAAAGCAAGTTGCCGTCAACCGACGAGCCCGAGCTGAACAGGGGCGGAGTAAAAAAAAACCTCTCCAATGACCAGTTGACGGCAAGGTAACAGAGGCGACAGCGGCAGAAATGCCAGTAAGTGAAATTGCTTGTATGGCCTGCCCTAATTTGTTGGCCGAGGCGAGCATAACTCTTCGGCTTCTACCACCTACAGAATAGCATTTTCAAATGTATTGTTTCTTTCCCACGTATTCTGCATCTTTGACACTTGTGCAGCTGCTTGGGAATTTTGTTTGGCAGAGGGCGATGTGCGTTGATGGCATTGAGTCGATGTCCTTCGAAGGCCTCCGTCGAGGATGTCATCAAAGGCATATATATCACGGGCATCTCCCGTTCGCCTCAGTTGAGTTTTTCCACGCTAGCTTCCAGCGAAATTCGGCGCGCCTTACATCTTGTGAAGTCTTTGTTCATTATCTATCGATACTATGTCTTCATCTATGACGCTGACAACTCTGAGGTCCGGTTTCAAGAAGTGTCAGAGTGCGGATCAAAAATGTCCCTCACAGAACTGCACTGTATCTGTTTGTGGTGCTGGGAGCGGATCACAATACCTCTGACTGTTCGAAGTGCCAGTCCATGACTGGAAAACCCTTGGGGGAATGAAAGGGGAAGCTGAAGAAAAATCCCTAAAAAAATAAAAATAAAAAATTCCTACCCGATCTGTGAAACCTTCCACCGACGAGTCCTCTGAGGAAGAAGGCCAAGCAGTCCAGGTCGAGGAGTGGCTTGCACCACTCTTCTCCCTCCTCGAACAAATCGAAGAGAAGGCACCGCAGGTCACCTTCGTCGACTTTGTCATCGGGCGCTTCTCCTGAAGAGTTTTTCCCAACTAAGAATTTCACGACGGCCGAGTGGGAAGCCTTCAGGGTTGAAATGCTTAAGATCTTTGAAGAACAAAAAAAGCCATGCTCCTACCGAGCCTTTGAAAGAAGCCGGAAAGGAAAGGTCTCATCCGAAAATCCCTCGAGCCCAGGAAAAAGGCCTTATTTACATTGTGAGCCTTCTACACCTCTATCTGATCTTTCATCAAAGGATCATACACGAGACGTAAGGGAAAGTCGAGGTCATCAACACCGGCGGCGCCTTCAATGTCCGCCAAACCCTCAACATCGACATTGAAGCCTTTGACGCCAGCTGCGCCACCTTTGCCACCTATGCTGTCGAGGCCGAGCGCCCCTCCTTCTACGGCACTGATTATTTAAAAAACAAAAAAGCATAGACTTCTGAGGTGTCGAAGCCACATTTTCCCCAAAAAGTTATTCCAGATAGAACATATGCTCCACTGTCTAAAAAAGAACTCTTTAAATCTTAGATTTTTGAAGAATAGGAGCGATCTGATGATGAAGAAGCCTCATTTGGTCTACAATATGGTACACCAATGTACCTGAGAGTTCCATCTCAGAAGAGTCCAGAATGAAGGACCTTTATGACATTTGCAAACTGCAAGTGGGGTAGCTACCTCGCCCAAACTTGCATTTGGGAAGCCATAGGCTGGGGAGCATGCGGATACATCTACAGGTAGCTCATGTCAAAGGTAGCGGAATACATGGGTTGGAGTAGGCCTCCATTACCTTATGAGCAGGATGCCCTTACTGACATTCTTGACAACGGTCCACAATCGGATCCCATCTTGCCTTTCCATATGGCATTGTAGAAAAGGGTGGCCAGGAACTGGGAGACCCCGGAGTGCAATCCGGCAGTTGATAAGAACTTGTCAAAAAAATACTGCCCTTCCAGTAGTGACCCTGACTACCTGTCGAAACACCCCACTCCGGAGAGTCTGGTGGTGCAAGCAGCTACTGCTACTTCCAAACAAGCGGCATACCCTACCATCCCTCCTGATAGGGACGACAAACGTGTAGATGGATGGCCAAGGAAGGTATTCTCTGCAGGGAGCATGGCACTAAAATCTGCCAACTCCACTTGTGCCCCCGCAAATTTTACGTATACTCCATGGGATTGTATTTCCATGGCGGCAGAGCACATTCCCAAAGGGGATTAAAAAGCCGGCTTCTTAGCTATTATTAGAGATGGCAAAGAGGCCATGTGTGAGTCTCTTCAGTCAGGTTTGGATTCTGCGGATAGCATCAGCAGAACCATGGTTGCCAGCACCGTTATGCACAGATTTGCGTGGTTGAGAAAGTCTGGATTTGCTCCCGATGTGCAATCTAGACTTCTCAACTTGATTTTTGACGGGTCTCATCTTTTTGGCAACAAGGCTTACGAGAGCTTTGAGAAGTTGCAGGCCTCAAAGACGGCAGCCAAATCTTTAGGCGCCGCTATTAGGCAACCTCAGCTTTTTCATCCTAGTGGGCAACCTTGGAGGGGTAGATCTTTTCGCTACTACTCCTCAGTTGGAAGGGTGAGAGGAATGGCCAGTCAAAGGGGCCAGAGAAGATTTCCTTGTGATGGACGAGGTAGAGGTGCAAAGCCAGCTCAAGCAGCAGCCTCCTTACCATCAGCCACTGCATCAGCTGCCTCAAAACCATGCTGAGGTCTTGAGTCACAATTCTCCAGTGGGGGTCGGTAGGGGGGGTGTGAGGGACAGACTGTCTCCGCATCTAAAAGATGCTTGGGCTCTGGAAACAGTAGCCCACGGTTACTTCCTTCCTTTCATAAGGATACCTCGGAACAATCCATCGGGGAGCCACTCTGAGGATTCTGGATTATACATTTTAACCCTGCTAGAGAAAGGTGCTATAGAACCAATGTCTGTAGCGGAGAGGAACAAGGGATGTACTCCCCTTATTCTTTGATACCCAAGAAGGACGGAGGACTGAGACCCATCTTGGACTTGAGATACTTGAACAAGTTCCTCAGGAAGGACAAGTTCAAGATGGTCACACTTTCTCAGATCCTTCAGACCCTCCAACTCCAGGATTAGTTGGTGTCATTGAACCTTCAGGATGCTTATTTTCATGTGCCAATCCATCTCAAGCACAGAAAATACCTGAGGTTCGCAGTTGGCGGTTCTCATTATCAATTTCGAGGTCTGCCATTCAGGCTGACCTCCGCCCTGAGGGTTTTCACTAAACTGACAGCGGTAGTGGCAGCGAGTCTCAGAAGGGTGGGGGGGAATTCACATCTGCCCCTACCTGGATGATTGGCTGATCAGAGCGTGTTCTGCCGAACAAGTCCTGGATCATCTCAATGTCACCTGCCACTCTCTTCACAGACTGGGCTTCTCCCTCAATTATAAGAAGTCCCATATGCCACCTTCCCAAAAGCTCCAGTACATGAGAGCTGTGCTAGATACATCCTTGGGAAAGAACTTGCCACCCGAGGTGAGGGCTCAAGACATTCTTCAGATGGTCACCAAATTTCAGAATGCCCACAGTCTACCGGCCTTCAATTATTTTTTTATTAACATTTTTTAATATTTTTTAAAAAAATGTTTTGACGTTGCTCAGCATCATGGCATCCTGCATTTTTCTGGTGCCAGAAGCCCGCCTGAGAATGAGATCCCTTCAATGGGCTCTAAGAACGCAATGGTCCCAGTTATCAGGAAAGATGTCGGAACGACTTCAGATTCCAATCAGGATCTCACAGGATCTTCTGTGGTGGGCCTGCAAGGACAATACTCTGAAGGGAGAACCCTTTTGGCAGCCATTGCCGGAGATTACAGTAGTGACGGACGCCCTCACTTACAGGATGGGGAAGCCCATGGCAACAATCTGACAGTCAGCAGTCGGTATCCATCGGAGTCCATACTACATATCAATCTTTTGGAGCTGAGGGCAATCAGACTAGTGCAGAAGGTTTCTGCCCTCTGTATGGGGAAAGAATGTCCTGATAATGACGGCTAACACAGTGGCCATGTACTACCTCAACAAGAGAGGTGGTGTAGGGTCACAGCCACTGTGCAGAGGTAATGCAGCTCTGGTACTGGGCAATACAAGAAGGAATCTCCCTATCAGCAGTTAACCTAGCCGGAGAGAACACTGTGGCGGACGCTCTGAGCAGGCAGAACAACACTGTCTCTCACGAGTGGGAACTAGCTCAGGAAGTCCTTCAAGAGATCTTCACCCTTTGGGGAACCCCTCAAGTAGACCGGTTGACATCGGTCGCAAACAGAAGTGTCAGAGATATTTCTCCAGGGAATTTCCCCCAAGAAGAGCTCTAGGAGACACGTTCGTAGTGGATTGGGAGTTTTCACTCTTGTACGCGTTTCCTCCAGTCTCCATCATTCCTCATGTAATCAGGAGGTTGAGACACATGAGCCTAATTGCCCCGGATTGGGCCAGGAGGACTTGATACCCAGACCTTCTGGGCATGTCCATCTGTCCTCTGATGCCTCTTCGACAAAGCGAGGACCATCGGGTTCTCCATTAAGAGGTCAAGACTCTCAAACTTCATGCTTGGTTTCTGACAGGCTTGAGATATAAGGATTGGGACCTCCCGGGTGATACAATGGAGGTGTTGCTTTTGGCCAGAAGGCCAGCAACAAAGTCTTTGTACCGTTGCTGTTGGAATACATCTGCAACTGGTGCAATTAATGTAGATCCTTTTCTATGTAAAACACTGGATGTTTATCCTTTCTTCTATCTTTAGCTAATCTGGGGCTCCAGATTTGTACCATTAAAGGTTACTTGGCAGCGCTGTCCATTTTTAAGCGCTCGTCAGAGGAATGTTCGTATTTCAAAATTCCACCAGTGACACAATTCCAAAAGGGGCTCACCAATGTGTTCCCACCTTCTCCTTTACAGGTTCCAGTTTGGTACTTATATCTGGTACCAAAATTCCTAATTTGTGCATACTTTGAACCTCTGCACACTTGTCCTTTAAGGTTAACCTTTAAAACCATTCTATTGGTAGCTCTGACATCAGCCTGTAGAGTGAGCAAGTTGCAGGCACTTTCATGCAAGCCACCCTTTACTATCTTTCACAAGGATAGGCTTGTTTTAACGGTCAAACCTTTTTGTCCAAAATCATTTCTGATTTTCATTGGGTCAGACAATTGCTCTCCCTTCTTTCTATCCCTCTCCTCATCCTGGCAAGAAGGAGGATAAGGCTACCTATGTTATATCCCCGGAGAGCGTAAAGCTTTTACAGTTCAGGAATCTGTAAGTTACTTATTGATGACCAACTCTTCATTGAATAAACAGGACATAAACTGGATCAGGCTGTTTCTAAACAGACCTTATCCAGGCAGATAATTCTGGCTATATCAGAATGTTACAGGCTGGCAGGAAAAGACCCTCCTGGAGGTTTAAGAACCAATTCCACCAGGGGCATGGCTACAGCCCTGCAAAGGGGTGAACCAATTAGAAACATTTGTGAGGCGGCAACGTGGTCTTCCATCCACACATTCGCAAAGCAGTATTGCCTGGATTCTTTCCTTGGTCAGGGTGGTAATTCTGGTTATTTTGGCAATTTCACACTGTGCATGAAAATATATGAAGTAAAATTCTACTCCCTCCTCCAAACCAAACACTGCTTTGGGAGTCTGTCAAAGATGAGCAATATGTGGGAGGGCACAATCCATTAGAAGAACAAGTTACTTAACCCTGGTAACGTTCGTTCGACTGGATGTTCCTCCCACGTAAACCTCATCACCCTTCCTTCTTACCCTTCAGTAGAATTGCCATGCTATTACAGCTTCCGTTCCATCAAGGCTGAGTACGATCACTCCTGTGTTTTAGGGGCATCTCTGCTGCTAAAGGGGGAAAACAGAACTGAGGCCAACGGGCGCTGCGTGTGCTATATATGCCTTTGATGACGACATCCTCGAAGGGACCTCGAACT
The DNA here is from genome assembly GCF_040938575.1 of Ambystoma mexicanum. Taxonomy (NCBI): domain Eukaryota; kingdom Metazoa; phylum Chordata; class Amphibia; order Caudata; family Ambystomatidae; genus Ambystoma; species Ambystoma mexicanum. Next base: position 1,234,851,997 of record NC_090927.1, on the reverse strand, counting down.
TCTTAAGGGACATTGACGCAACAACATCGAAGAACAGCGCCCTCTGCCAACAGCGCTCTCTGCCAAAGCTGGACAACAAATGTCAAAGATGAGGAATAGGTGGGAGGAACATACAGTCGAAAGAACATTAACAGGGGTAAGTAACCTGTTCATCTGCACCATCGGGCAGTTTGTCATTTGTAACTTTTGCCATATTTGGCACCTAACTGTTCCAAGATTGATTTATATTAAGAATAGCCACGATAGCCTGCCTGTAAAAATTGAATATTAATTTGAAAATTAGTCATTGCCACACGAGGAAAGCCCCCCCTACCTACCTACTAATTGTGGCTTTCAGTATAGCAGAACTATGGGTTTTAGGTCCTCAAGAAGCTGCCTGGGTCATTAATCGCTGAAACGTAGTGCCATGGTGACATCGACCCTTGGCGGCTGCAAAATATATTCCGACATGAACTTCGTTTCTCTCGCATGGCGTGGATTCACATGCTCATTACCTGTCGTCAGGCTGGAATCCTCGGTAAAAAACTGTTTCCCTTTCACTTACGGAGGGTAACTAAAGGTACACCCCAAATTGTGGGAGGACTAAGGGATAAGCAAGTAGTGAAACAGTGGGGGCATCCTACCACATGTATTTTTACTAACTCGCACTAAATCATGCAAGGCTTTAATGTTTTATAGTCAATTCTTTGATTAGGGCTTTCATTAATCCGCCCATTCACATCCTTAGCAAAGATGGCTCTGTATTTGCTGATGCAAACATGGAAATACGCGTACAGTTTTCAAGATCAAATTATACAGCATTTATTCATTAGCTGATGGAGTTTTAATGTTAAATCAAACATTGTATCATTTTTCACTTGACATGAACAGTAATGCATTAACATACAAAGTTTTCCATGCATGAAAACATTCTTTAGTGTGAGACCAAGGCACGTATTAGGATGCCCCCCTGTTTCACTACTCACTTTCACTTATAAACTGTTTTCAAATGGATTGTGTCCTCCCATGTATTCCTCATCTTGGATATATCCTTACCTTCAGTTTTGCTGTTTCGATATATCGTTACCTTCAGCTTTGCTGCTTCGGAAATTTGTTCTCTCTCCACCAGAGGGCCCTCCCCTCGAGGCCGCGGCGTCTAAGTCCCTCGGCGGCATCCGTCGAGCACCGATGTATAAATGCCTCAAGCGTGCCCGTTGGCTTCAGTTCCGTTTTTCCGTTGGCTTCGCTTCGGATCGTTACAAACGGCGCTTCAGTTTTTCATGAGAAAAACGTCTTCATCGAACCCTTCCACACCGAAGACGGGATTCAAGAAATGTCAAAAATGTGGAAAGAAAATGTCTTTAACTGATCCACACACAAATTGTGTCTGGTGCCTCCGTTCCGACCACTGTATTGAAGACTGTGGTTCGTGCCAGTCGATGACCCATAAGGCCTTAAAAGGGCATAGAGGTAAACTGTCGATGGGGGAGAGTTCATTGAAGTCTTCTTCGAATGGGAGGAAAGACTCGGCCGAGTCGTCGGTGAAACAACATAAAAAAAAATATAGATCGAGGAGCAGATCTGGGAAGTCTTCTTCTTCGTCCCCCAAAAAGACAAAGAAAAGATGGCACCGATATCCCTCTTCTTCCCCGACGTCATCTGAGGAAGTGATAACTTGCCCTTCGAAACATGACTCTCCAAGTAAATGGGAAGCATTTAGAGTTTCCATGTTAAAAAATGTTGAGAACACGGCCCAGATCCCCTCAAAAAAGCCTAAAGAAGACCATGCCCCTGAGAAACGTGACAGGGGAAGAAATAAAACAAAGTCTGACAAAAAGTTGTCGAGGGGGTCACCCAGGGACTCTTCCCGGTCACCTCATGAAAAAAACCTACCATAAATCAGAAGTAGAAGGAAACAAGATGGCGTCAAGCTCTCATGCGTCATCGAGGTCGACATCGAAAACGCCCTCTAAGTCATCGAAGGCAATCGAGTACAAGGCGTCGACAACTCATTCTAAAAAAATCAAGTTGAGTATACAGTCGACATCTTCGAAGGCTCCTTTGACAGTGTCGATGGTTTCCACAATTCCCTCGACGATTCCTTCAAAGACATTGAAGGCGACCTCGACAATATCGAAGCTTGTTGTGACAGCATCGATGCCATTGACGTTTTTGTCGACGTCCACGCCTATACCAAGGGAAAAACCTGCATTACCTGAAAAGGTTTTTCATCCTGAAAGTCTACATGATTTTTTTAGGACCATGTCATCAATTTATGAGGGAGAGTCCTTAGCAGATGAAGAAATTACCTCTGCAGGTGTTAAATTTGGCACAAGACCTGTTCCTGAGGTGTTAGTTGATCCTCAATCTAAAATACATGATTTACAGGAATGCTTACAATCAGCAAGTGGTCTGGATTCCTCTCCAGAGTACGAATTTGATAAACCAGACCCAGCAGAACATGCTGATGCGGGCTACAGAAAATTAATGAATAGAGTGACTGAATTTATGGGATGGGGTAGAAATTCACCAGTCTATCAAGATGATGATATGACTGATATTCTTTCAGGAACACCTCAGCAAGACCCCATACTTCCATTTCATATTGCCTTACAAAGGAGGGTTAATTCTGCATGGGAACACCCTGAAGCCATTCCAGCAGTTAATAAAAGGTTTGTGTCGAAATATAGACCCTGTAATTCTGACCCAGAATACTTAAGCAAACACCCAGCTCCAGATAGTCTGGTAGTTCAAGAAGCTACCTCCACTAGAAATGCTGCATATCCCACAATCCCTCCGGATAGGGACAATAAAAAGATGTATGGTCCAGGAAGATTTTTACATCGGGGAGTATGGCTTTAAAATCCACTAATGTAACTTGCACCCTGGCAAGGTTTACATATACCCTGTGGGACTGCATGTCAGCGGCAGCTGAACACATCCAAGAAGGTGAGGAACATGATGGCTTTCTAGCCATAAGAAGGGTTGGAAAGGAGGCTTCGGGAGAATGCCTTCAATCAGGTTTGGACACAGCTGACAGTATCAGTAGGTCCATGGTGTCTAGCAGGGTGCTATGTAGGTTTGCGTGGCTAAGAAAGTCTGGTTTTGCACCGGATGTGCAATCCAGGCTTTTTAATATGCCATTTGACGGCTCGAGGTTTTTTGGCAGCAAGGCGGATGAAAGTTTGGAGAAGCTGCAGACCTCCAAAGCAGCGACAAAATCTCTAAGTGCCGCCATAAGACAACCTCAACAACGCCCCTAAACAGGCTCATCTTCCTGGAGGGGTCATCATTTTCATTTTTATTCCTCAATTGAAAAAGGAAGAGGACAGGCCAGTCAGAGAGGCCAAAGAAAATTTTCGCGGGGCGAGGAAAAGATGCTAGACCTGTCCCAGCAGTGGCATCTGTCCCTGCAGCCGCTGCTGCAGCTGCCGCAAAACCACTGAGGTTTTGACCCTCAAGACCCCAGTGGGAGGCAGGATCTCACAGCATCTAGAAGAATGGTGGGGCATTACTTCAGATGCTTGGGCACTGGAAACAGTATCCCAAGGTTACTGCTTTGCTTTTCCAAAGAAACCTCAGGATCACCCACCGGGATACAACTCTGTCAAACATCCAGATCCGCTCCTGTTGCAGGAAGTCTTAACTTTGCTACAGAAAGGTGCAATAGAACATGTACCTGTAGCGGAGAGGAACAAGGGTTGGTATTCCCCATACTTCCTTATTCCAAAGAAAGACGGAGCACTGAGACCCATCTTGGACTTGAGAAACTTGAACAAGTTCAAGATGGTCACACTTTCTCAGATCCTTCAGGCTCTCCAACTCCAGGATTGGTTGGTATCATTGGACCTTCAGGATGCTTACTTTCATGTGCCAATCCATCTGAAGCACAGAAAGTACCTGAGGTTTGCGATTGGCAATTCTCACTATCCGTTTTGAGTTCTGCCATTCGGGTTAACCTCCGCCCCAAGAGTTTTCACCAAGTTGATGGCGGTAGTGGCAGCGAGTCTTGGGAGAGGGGGGGGATTCATGTCTATCCATATCTGGACGATTGGAGGATCAGGGACGTTCTCCAGAACAAGCCCAGGATCATCTGCCCAAGACTAGTCACTTCCTTCACAAACTAGGGTTTTCTCTGAATTTAAAAAAAGTCAAACATGATACCATCACAGAAACTCCAGTTTATTGGAGCAGTCCTCGATACTTGCTCGGGCAAAGCCTCGCCTCCTGAAGAGAGAGCTCACCACATTCTGCAGATAGTAACAAAATACCAGCATGCCCAGTATCTTCCGGCCTTCGATTTTCTCAGGTTGCTCGGCCTGATGGCAACCTGCATTTTTCTGGTGCCAGAAGCCAGATTGAGAATGAGATCCCTTCAATGGGCTCTCAGGACTTAATGGTCCCAATTCTCAGAGGAAATGTCAGATCTGTTGCAGGTTCCAACCAAAGTAGCACATGATCTACAATGGTGGGCTTGCAGATATCATATCCTCAAAGGAGAATCTTTTTGGCAACCATGGCCGGAGATAACAGTAGTAACGGATGCCTCACTCACTGGGTGGGGAGCTCACACCAGTGGGTTGACAATCAGCGGTCGCTGGTCTCCATCGGAGTCCAAACTACACATCAACCTTTTGGAGCTGAGGGCGATCAGACTTGTGCTGAAGGCCTTCCTGCCCTCTGTAGGGGGAAAGAATGTCCTGATAATGACGGACAACACAGTGGCCATGTACTACCTCAAAAAAAGAGGAGTGGGGTCACTTTCTCTGTGCAGAGAGGCGATGCAGCTCTGGTTCTGGGCAATACAAGAGGGGATCTCTATCTGCAGTTCATCTAGCCGGAGAGCAAAACACAGCGGCAGATGCTCTGAGCAGGCAGAGCACAGTCTCCCACGAGTGGGAGACTGCTCAGGAAGTCATTCAAGAGATATTCACCGTTTGGGGAACCCCTCAAGTGGATCTGTTCGCGACCGGTACCAACCGAAAGTGTGAACTGTATTGCTCAAGGGGATTTCCCCCAAGAGGAGCTCTAGGGGATGCGTTTGTGGTGGATTGGGAGTTTCCACTTCTGTACGCATTCCCTCCAGTCCCTGTGATCCCTCAAGTAATAAGGAGGTTGATACATTTCAGTAAAACCATGATCCTAATTGCCCCGGATTGGGCCAGGAGAACGTGGTACACGGACCTATTGGACATGTCCATCTGCCCTCCGATACGTCTTCCAAAAAGAGAGGATCTTCTCTCACGAGAGGAAGGTCATGTTCTCCATCCGGAGGTCAACACACTCAACCTTCACGCATGGCTTCTGAGAGGTTGAGATAGGATTGGGACCGTCCGGATGACGTGATGGAGATTTTGCTTTCAGCCAGAAGACCAGCAACCAAATCTCTGTATCGGTGTCGTTGGAACAAGTTCAGTAACTGGTGCAGGGAAAAGAATGTGGACCTGTTTCAATTTAATATTCCCACAATTTTATCTTTTCTATTACATTTAGCTAATCTGGGGCATTGATATCAGCTCGCAGGGTAAGTGAGTTACAGGCGCTTTCTAGCAGTCCTCCTCACACATCTTTTATAAAGACAAAGTAGTACTTGGAGTTTTTTGCCAAAAATTGTTTCAGATTTTCACCTGTCACAAAAAATAACATTACCTACTTTTTACCCTCCTCCTCACGCAAGTAAGGAAGAGGAACGACTACATAGACTAGATCCCAGGAGAGCTCTTAGCTTCTATATTTCAAGATTGACAAAAATACGTCAGTGTGATCAACTTTTTGTGGGGTACACTGGCCGAAAATTGGGACTTGCTGTAACTAAACAAACATTATCTAGATGGATAACTTTGGCTATTGGCTGGGAAAGAACCACCAGATGGGCTGAGAGCTCATTCGACCAGGGGCATGGCAACTTCAACAGCATTAAAAAGGGGTGTCCCTGTAAAAGATATTTGTGCAGCAGCCACATGGTCATCCATGCATACGTTTATAAAACATTATGCTCTAGATTCGACTTCTTCTCAAGGAGGTCTGTTTGCTAAATCTGTACTCCATTCTGTACATGAATAGAATAATTCTGTGCTCCCGCCTCCAAAACAAAACTGCTTTGGGAGTCATTGTAAGATGAGGAATACATGGGAGGACACAATGCATTCGAAGAACAAGTTACTTACCAACTGTAACATTCTTTCGATTGGATGTTCCTCCCACGTATTCCTCATCGACCCTCCCAGCCAACCCCACAGTACAGTTTACGTGATTTACACTCTAAATCCTTTTAAGGCTTGGGTCAAAAGGGGCACGCCATTAACTACAATCCATTGGCTACAATATACGAGAAAAAACATAACTGACGTCAATGGGCGTCCTCGAGGCATTCATACAGAGGATGACATCAGTGCTCGACGGATGCCGCCGAGGGACATTGATGCTGCAGCCTCGAGGGGACCGCCCTCTGTTGGAGAGAGAAACCATTTCTGAAGCAGCAAAGCTGAAGGTAAGGATATATCGAAGCAGCAGAGCTGAAGGTAAGGATATATCTAAGATGAGGAATATACATGGGAGGAACATCCAATCGAAAGAACGTTACAGTTGGTAAGTAACTTGTTCTTCCATAAACCAATCGCTGTCCTCATCATACTGCCCCCACAGTCCTCTCCCTAAGCCCCTCCACTGCAGCCATCTTCAGATTTTTACTGCACGCTTCAGTGTTGGGAGTCCTCGAGTTTGCTCTCTGAGCTGCGTCTACGTTTATTCGTGTTTTTTGTTCCTAAAGAGCCTGGGTGCTCTTCTCTCCATCAATTATCCAAAGTCCTGCTTGACACCATTGCAGAATGCGCTGTTCCTGGGAGACAGGCTCAATACGTTGTCCTGCCTGGCATCACCCTCGGAGGAGAAGTAGCGGCCAATCAAAGGAAGATGCAGCAGCTGTTGTCTATGAAGACAGCCACGGTGCGGACCATCAAGTCGTTGCTCGGCATGATATCCTGCATCTACCTCATCTACCTCTGCAGGTTACGGATGCAACCTCTTCAGGAGTTCCTGGATGCTTGCTGGATACAATTGTCTGTAAACTTCATGGACAAGATCACTCTAGATGACTAGTACTGTTGGGCGATAAGGAGGTGGGGCGTCCGCTCCAACATCACCCGGGCACAGGGTTTCAGAACCCTCAATTCCAGAAAACTGTCACGACGGACGCTTCCCTAGAAGGCTGTGGAGCCCACACATGGCGTCTGCACGCCAGAGGACTGTGACTGCCGGAGGAGAAGGATATCCATATCAACATCCTGGAGCTACGGGGCAGTGTTCTGGGCCTTCGAGTCATTCCTCGTGTCTCTGAAAGGCAAGGTTGGACAGCACCACAATGTTCTACATCAGGAAACAGAGGGGCACTCTATCGCCGGTACTCTCCAGGGAATCGCAGGACTTGTGGCGCTGGGCCCTCAGTCAAGAGATGTTCCTCTTCACCCGGCGGGAGTCGCGAACACCATCGCAGACTCCTTCAGCAGGGAGTTGCACTCCTGCCACGATTGGGAACTTCGGCAGGATCAGATATACTGCATCTTCGCAAAGTGGGGCAGGCCCCAGATCGATCTGTTTGTGACAGTGGGGAACTCCAAATGCCAGATGTTCACCAGCAGTGAGAAAGGATGTTTCAGTGTGCGTTTCCTCCGTTGCCTCCCCTGCTAGGAATCATCAAAACATGCGGTGTCAGTGCAGGATGATACTCATCACCCCGGCGTCACCGAGGCAGCTTTGGTACCCGGACCTTCTCAGATTATCCGCGTCATCGCCGGTCAAGCTACCAGCGGCACTGGATCTTCTCACCAGAGAAGGAGGCGCGATGCTGCATCACGACCCGGGATTGCTCAACCTAGAGTTTGGAGGATATGAGTTGCTGGCGGCCTGCAGGGAGGTCCTCGCCAAGGCCAGGGCATCGTCGACTCTGAAGTGCTACGGTCACAAGTGGAAGTGTTTCGCTACATGGTGCCGATTGCAGAAGATTACCCCTCTAAGGGTCACAGCCCCGCAGATTCGTCCATACTTGCTATCCCGGCCAAGGCTTGATTGGTGCACACCTTGATCAAAGTACATATGTCGGGTATCTTATGCTACACCAGGTCTCCAGGTAGGTTTTCACATTGCTCTCATCGACTAGTCAAGGAATTCCTCAAAGGACTTTTTCTATCTTTCCCGCTGAGGAAGGCTCCTGCCCCGGCGTGGGATCTCAACGTGGTTCTGACGAGGCTTATGGGGGCTCCATCAAGTCCCTCTTGTGGAAGACTGCTTTCCTTGTGGCCATTACCTCTGCCAGGAGGGTGGGTGAGCTACAGGCCCTATCCTGCAAACAGCCATACCTGACTTTCAATGAATCGAGGGTGATGCTGCGGACGCACCCCTTAGCATGCCGAAGGTTCCACTGGAATTCCACCTCAACGAACCTTTGCTACCTGTTTTTTTTTTTTTCCCCCCAAAACCTTCGTCTCTGTCTGAGGGCCTTGCACTTGCTGGACGTTGCTCGTGCCCTGAAGTTCTACACGTCACCCACGAAGAGTTTTTGAAAGACTTCACAGCTGTTCGATAACTTTGAGTCTGTGAACCACGGTGTTATGGAGAATTCTCTGTTTGGGCTGAAATTCCTAACCTAGTGAGTCCCCCAGCAGCTTTGCTGGATTTCTGGAGTTTGTTTTTTTTCTCCTGCCAAGAGTGAGACTCTTTCTCCCACTCTTGGACATGATTTATGGTGTTCCTTTGACTGTTAATGTGTTTTATGGGCTATGGGGTCCTTTACTCCATAGGGTCTCATGTGTTTTTACTATGTGTGTTACACAGCAGTGTCATAGTGACACCCCACCATAGACTCCATACCCTGGGACTGACTACTGTCTCCCAGGGCATGTAAAGTCACCATTGGCTTTACTAGTCCCAAATTATTAACAGAAACCGGTACAAACCAAAATAATTATATTTCTTTTACACCAAGCTCTGGTCAGTGTTTACTTGTTCTACTGTGCTCTTCTGACCTATTGTGAATACTCTGTATACTGCCTAACTCTTCTTGAGGGAAGTCTGACTGCTCAGCCACAGCTACCAAGTGAATCTGTGTGGTACAGACTGCTACCAAGTGGGTTTACTGGCAAACACATGTAGTCTTAAATCTTTTGCAGTGGTCCCAGAGGGAACTGCACAGGTTTCTGCCTAACACACGGGAAGGCCTTGTAATTGGTTGGCAAACCGACCGCATCCCAGTCGTCTGAGATTCCATTCCCATAGCGATCATTGCAACAACGGCGTTCCTCTCTGGTGTGCCCCTGCTGGACATCTGCAGGGCTGCTACGTGGAGGTCCACGCACACCTTCACAAAGTTCTACTGCGTTGACAGGGATTCCAGACATGAGTCCAGAGTCAGTCGAGCAATGCTACACAACCTGTTCGCTTGAGGTGAGTCTGTTCCAGAGGTAAGGGTGAATTGCTTCTGTTGAGTCTTGCCACCTCCTGTAGTTGTGTAATGTTTTACTGCTGTGTATTCGTTATTCATGAGCATGTGAATCCATGCCAGACTCCATGCTGGAGAAGGAAAAAGTTACTTCCCTGCAACTATTGTTCTCCAGCATGGGTCTGGCATGGATTCACACGCAAACCTTCCCTCCTTCCTCTCTGCGGCGCTTCTTGGTCATACTGCCACTTTACGTGCTTACTAAATCTGAAGATGGCTGCCAGGGGAAGGGCTTAGGGAGAGGATCGTCATTGGCTGGGGGCAGAATGACCCAGAGGACAGTGATTGGTTTATGGGAGAAATACAGTTTGTAAGTGAAAGTAAAACTGCTTTTCTTTTACAGAGGATTCCTAGTCGGACGACGGGGAATCTTCATGAGCATGTGAATCCATGCCATACCCATGCTGGAGAACAATAGTTACAGGTAAGTAACTTGTTCCTTTTATAACTTTTTGTGAATCTCTCCAGTTCAGGGTTGTGTAGGGAACCCCTTCATTCCCATATTTCTTCCAATTGTGTGGCTAAACATTCTTAAGCAAGACTTAAGAAAGCTGAACACTAAATCTAACATGCCGGGCAATACTCCACCAAATTCTAAAATCTCTAGTTTCTTTTTTTTTTCTTTTAAAAAAACTACACTTCTAAACCCATTGCTCTGGCCAGCATGGGTGGGAATGGTCATTGCCACTGCCCCATGCACAATTCGGTGATTGATGATTGTAAAGACTGGTAGGGGGTGTCTGTACTTCCGCTCTCTATATGGTAGAGGAGCGGCACAGAGGACCCCAGCCAAGATTCTCTATTATTGGTAACGTAGTCGAGCAATCAAGGCCTAGCTTCTCAGGAGGTGATGCAGGCTGATTCTTAAGTACAGTGTAGTCCCCGAACCCCCACAAAGGAATGTCCACACACTGTATTACTGAAAACAGTCTTTATATAATTAATATTCAAAGGTATGTACACAATCACAATAACACACTTTGTACTCGGAAGTCAATAATGATAAATAGATACAATTCTAAAGTGGTACCACCAAGGTTATCAAATCTCATTAAAGCGCATCAACTGTACGGTTAAAATGTCACACAGATCAATAACGAGGAAACCAGCAATAGAGATGGGCAGGATTGTAAGATGGTTGAAACAAAAGTCTTATTTCCTCCTATTAAGGTTTTATCCCCCAATGTACCTGGTGGAGTAGAGTTCTCCGAAGATGCGTCGACCGATCCTTCTTGAGTGACTCCCTTTAAAGAAGGACCCACGGATCGTCGAGAGGCGTCGAGGAACTCTGCGTTCGGTGTCGGGGAATCGACCGCCCTTCTTGAGTGCCCTCCCTTTAAGGCAGGAGTCACGGGTCGTCGAACGTCTGACGGCGAACAGGTTGAACTACAGCAGGGAAGTGGCAGCTTCGTTCCTAGCGGTGCTCGTCAACGACAGAGCGTTGGCGTCCTGCAAGGAAGAGGCGTGCGGGGCACCTCGGTGACGATAGTTCTGGACCACAAAGAGATGAGGAAGAACTGTGGCCCAGCAAGAGCGTCGAGTCGTCGGCGTCTCTGTGGTCTTTAGGTGGCGGGAAACCCACCGGCAGATGCTCCTCGGCGCGTCGACGGTCGGGCCTTCTCCAGTGGGATAAAGCGGGCGACGATGCAGACGAGAGCGTCCAATGAGCAAATGAAATTCTAAGGCAAACGGGAGCACGGCGGCTCCGGTTGGCGACGGCGGTCGTCGACAGTGGCGGACAACAGTCCGGGTGCTTCTCTTTGAGATTCCGCGGCAGTCCCCGTCTCGGGTCGGCAGCCTGTCGAAGATCTGTCTACCAGGGGGCTTTGGCAAAGATCAGCTGTGCACGATGGTCCCTTGTAGCTCGGGAAGAGGGTGCCTTACCAGGTCCTCTCTGGGTCAGTCCTTTCAGATTGTGAAGGAGAGCAACAGCAATTCTTCTCGTCCAGCAGGGCTTCAAGGTCAAGCTTCAGTTACTGCAGTTACTCGTCGTATTGGACTTCAGCTTCTGAACACGATTCCTAGCAGTGAGAGGTCCCCAGATTTACTGTTGCTCTCCCATTCATTCCGCTGGGTCACACTCAAGCATCCAATCACGACTAAGGGCATTCATGCAGGCAGGCAGCCAATCAGGCACACAAGGTATTCAGGCCATTCACTTCTCTAAAGACACTCGCAACAAGTTGTGTATTGGGACAAGTACCGAGCCAATCAACACTCCAAGATACATTCATACCGATTTCGGGCAGGGCTGTCGCAGTCATTCTGTCAACCACCAGATACTAGACATCCACAACACAGAATGCATATTCGTCACACACTCTATTCACCCAGGTCCCACCCACAGGAGGTACCCACAACATACATCACCGGGAAGGCTCCAGCTAGTCTGGCCGGGCCTTCACAACAACACCATATATGACACTTCCACCCAACAGCCAGTCAGGGGGAAGGGACAGAGTCAGGGCTTCCCAGGACTTTGGGAAAACAAGGTAATAGGTAATAGAAAGCAAGAGGCCACAGGGGCCATCTTGTTTTCCATCAGGAATCAACTGATCCCAATGGCAGGGCCGGGGTATCCCCAAAATGGAGGATACTCCGCACCTGTCAAATTCAGCATGGAGCTGCCACCAGCCCATACCCTGTTCTGCGGGCCACCCACAGGTGCCCAAAAACATACACTAGGGGCACAGGGTTGTACCCCCACCCATGGGTGCCATAAGGGTATTCCACGGGTCCGTTCACCAAACCAAAAGAGAGAGAGCTGCACCGCCAGGAGTCCCACATGAACTCCTGCGTGGAAAACACGACAGAACACATGACCAAACACATGACCGAACACACGATAAAAAGCAGTAAAGGACAAGGATACGGAGGCCCTGTCCCTCCGATGCATTTCCAGCATCACAATGATGAAACAGTTTGCATGAGATCTTTCATATATGTTGTCGCATTTTGATGATTTAACAAATGTTAATAAATGCAGCCTAGTGCCTGCCAAAGAATATCTGTATCTGGTGTCTCTCACTGGCCCAAAGATGTGCTGTTCCCATAATGTAAACCCTAGTAATCATTGTGTACAGAATTGGTCATCAGTGTACTACAAACTGTGACCTACGTCATGCTTGAAAGTATGTCCATTGTTGTACTATGGAATATGGCCATCATCGTACAGTAGAATGTATCTTTATTTTAATATGTCTTTATAATATATTTTTGTTCTGTGCCACTCCCCGACTTGTTGCCCCTTTCCCCTGCCTTCCACCACCCTCTTTCTGCTATCCTCCCGACTCCCGCTCCACCCCTGATTTATGATTGGGCCTCTGCCCCTTATAATCCATGCCCACAAGGCAGCCCCTGTGGCTAAAGCCGCTGAAGCAAAGGGCAGCTCCGGCAGTAGCAACTCCAGACCGTGTTTGCCTGAGTTCGCCAGTGGAATATGCAACGCAGCCGTCATCCAAAAGCAACTGGCATTGTAAGAAGGGTGCAGGCAGGGGGAACAACCATTACTATTAAAGGGCCCCACCTCTTATTTCTCCTGTTAGCAAAGCTTTAGTGTCAGGTACGTCGTCCACAATTGTATGTTGTCCATCTCGGGCACTTAGGCCCTATCCAGGTAACTTGCATCTTGGCGTTTTGTTTTTACTGCTGTATGTTGAAATCTAGGCTCTTTCTCTTTATCCTGGACACCTGAATCTAGATGGTTGCATTGCTGTTGTTGAAGTTGCTTCTTGATTCTCCCTGACCCGCTTTCAGGCCTCCCTTAGCCCTCTTCTTCCCCTCATCACCTGGTTAGATCTCTGGATGGCCCGCTCTGTGAGTCTCCTCCATCAGGTTTTGCTGTGCTCCTCCAGAATTTTGATGTACAACATTGCCTTTGTCGGTCCAACCTTGGCGGGTTCTGCAATCACTCCTCCTGGCCACTGGCTCCTTCCCGCTTCTCCTCAAGCACTCCCTTGTGCACCCTCTCCTCAAAAGTGCACCTATTCACTTGCACTTAATGTACCCTTCTCCTCCCTCCCGCCTGAGCTTTACCCTTCCTCCTCATCCTGCACTTCTCCTCCTTCCCCTCTGCCCCCACTCTGTTATTGCACTTGCACGCTCTGAATTGTTTCACGACCTAGTAGGAACGTTATTGTTTCTTCTTCCCTGTCCCCACCTCATCCTTCACCCCCCTTCAATTCTTGTTACGGCATTTGCACGATAGGAATTTCTCAAGAGCTATTACGAATGTTGTTGTTTTTTCTTCCCTGTTCCTCCCCCCCTCCCTTGTCTTGATGCTCCTCGAGACACCATTTGGCTGTATAGGTGCATTATAAACACCCAACAAATAAATACAAATCCCTTGCAAATCATGTTAACACATTGCTAGCTGGTTTCGGCTCCAAGGTGACTGAATCCATCGTCACTACATTAACTTCGTCTGGGTCCTGATGCAAGTCAGCTAAATTTCCAATTGCGTGCTTATTAGCTACTCCAACCACCCCAATGCACAACTCCACTCTTTTGGAATCTGGGGACGAGAGCCATGAATTGTGACTCACCTAATAGATCAGAAACGGGGAGAAACGGTTGACAAATTAAGATAGAGAAATGAGGAAAATGGGATATTATCCACCTCTAGAACAGAAGAACATTAATTTATGCACAACTCGCTCTCATACACATTGAAACACTGGGCTTCCTACTTAACTCTTTAGTAAAACATTGCAAACTGATATACTAAGAGGTAAAGGATAATTCTGAATGTGTGGCTCGAATAACGAGCCACTTGGGTGTTAAACTGCCAACAACTAATAACACATGCATACTTACAGACTCAATCACAAGTGGCAGAGACAATATCAACACTAAATAAAAAAAGTACTAGAAATGGTGCTATACCAATAAGGGATGTTAATAAGGTCACTGATATCGAGACTTCAGTGGTGATTGTGAGGGGTCAGAAATGAGAGGTGGGCACAAAGTTGTAATTTTCTCATTATTAGACAACTTTATTAAACAAAAATGGGTTGGATAAAACCCTCTTTATCCCTATCCTAGGAAAACTAAAGATCAGTCCATATCAAGTCATTAAACTCAAAAACTGTTCTTGTGTCCTGAACATTCTAATCTGGCCCTCACACTAGTAATGAACAACTGGGCCTAATTCACAGAAGTGTTTTGTAATGGCAAAATCCCATTGGAAAATGTTCTGTGAATTCGGCCCTAAGAGTGTAAGGAAATGTCTCTTTATGGTTGGAAAAAAGTGTTCATAACCAAAGTAAATGGATAAATCCAACAGAAATGTCTTTTTCCCAGGAGGAATCCTTGAATCCAGAGGGTGGTTCCCTGGATATTTAGGTAGAATAGCAAAAGTGTCTCTTCAAAACAACAGTTTTGTAATGTTTAGGTAGGATGGCAAAAGTGTCTCTTTCCAAACAGTTTATTTTAGTTCTTTAAGTTAGGTTTAGAAAGGTCCTGTACCTGTAATACATTCTATATCATCCATCTCTTCCTTGGTTTCTTTGTAATGGATTCACAAAAGGGTTTTATTCACATGAGAATTTTCCACACAAGGTTTTCTTTACCTTCTCCTGTACTTTGTCAGATTACCGGATATGTTTCTTTACCAGGAATCCTCTTGTGAGCTTTTCATATTTCCTGGTGTACCAGCCAGTTACCTTGTCACAATATTAAATGTTCATATTCAGTTTCAAAATGCCTGGTCTATTTGGCCACCAGGACTTCCTTTTTACAGCATTGGTGGATCTCCTGGTCTACTCTCCTGCCAGGAATCCTTTCATGAGTTCTTCAGATCCCATGTTGTACTCTCCTGCCAGGTAACTTCCCACAGAGTTTTCAGGTTTGTGTTCAGTTTAAAAGTGCCTGATCTATTGGACTGCCAGGACTTCTTCTTTGGGTTTGCTACATCCCCTGGCATACTCCCCTGCCAGGCATCTTGTCACAATGTCTTATAACCTTTTGTATTTGGGTGGATTGCCTGGTATACTTCCCTGCCAGAAATGTCCTACAGAACCCCTGGTGTACTTCTCTACCATGTACCTTTCCCCCAACCCCTGAATTTCCACTGACTGGTGTACTCCTTTCACCAGGACTTATTAACAATTACACTGTCCTTTAACATGCAACAGTTGGATCACTTTATTGTATTTCCAATTGCTTGCTTAAGTTTCAGCTTTCCCCCACATTGTCATCCCATACAGAGGGACTTGTTCGAGTTTTGTAATTGCACTTTATCTTGTTTATTTTCAAATATTATTCTTCATTCATTTGTTTACATACCTGTCGGTCTCCAATGGCTCTGGGCAGACTCACCAGTGTTTTGCAGCGTCCCCGACCTGTGGCATGTCTCCGCAATGAAGCTTACTCTCTGGGGGGGCCTCCTTTGTGCTGCAGATCTACCTCCAGCGTTTTCTTCAGCTTCACGCTCACCCACCAGTTTATGACTCTGGCCCGGACCTTGAGAATGCTTCTTCCTTGCACGACCGTATCCCGGGGTGCTCTGCTGTTGCTCCCGGTGCTCAGACGGTCCTCCAAAGGTGCCTGCAGCGTCTCTCCTCCCTTCGTGCCAAGCCGGTATGTGACTTGCATTTGCATGCTGCTGCATGGATGTGCCAGTCCTCACGACTTCTTCCGGCATTGTCCTCTGCCGTTCTGCCTGTATTTCTAATGTGGATGCCATTTTGTATTGTTCCGTGCGCTTGTGCTTCAACTAAACTAGTCTGCATGTTGAGTTAGGGATTTCTTTCAAGCCGCATCAAGTCCCTCCACCTCTTCTTTGTCCCAGTACTTGAGGCTTTATGGAGTTGCAGTCCTTAGAGATTATGGGATTTCTAGAATAATGTTGTTTAGAACTTTTACTTAGAAAAACATCAGAAACAGGAGATGTGGTAGGTGCGTTATGTATGTTTGAGGTATGAATGGAACTCTCCCATGAATGACTTAAAGGAAGGGGTTTCTGAGTTCTACATTAAGGAGGATTTGTGGGGTGACAACAAGCCATCAAGAACTTGGGTATTCTAAGATCCTCTTCAGTGGGAGGGGGAGAATATGGCTTCGAAGGGATTGTGTCCTCCGACGTATTCCTTATCTTAGATAGAAATCCTTCAGCTTTGCTGGCCTCGGAAAATTTTTTTTCGCCAGAGGGCGCTGCGCGTCGATGATCGCCGAGTCGATGACCCTCGACGGCCTCCGTGCCGACGTCGACGTCATCCTGCCTATAAAGGCCGCGCGCAGCGTCCGTTGCTCAGTTCCGTTTTTCCGCGCTTCGTTGTGCCTCGGAACACCGTTGCTCAGTTCTCGATATAATATCTAACCTCGATATCGATGGCATCCTCCTCCGACCCGACGACCCCTCGGTCCGGTTTCAAAAAGTGCCGAGACTGCGGGAAGAAAATGTCGTTGACGGACCCTCACAGGGTCTGTTTGTGGTGTCTGGGAATCACGCACCAGAGTTCGGAGTGTGAGGAATGCCTTTCCATGACGGCGAAAGCCTTGAAGGAGCGTAGGGGGAAGCTCGAGAGAGGTAGGTCAACTTTAACTTCCTCGAAAGCTTCTTCGGTAGAGTCGAGACGTTCGTCTCCTCACCATAAAAAACACTCTCGTTCTAGATCACGAAGTGGCTCCCACCACTCGTCGACATCGAGACACTCGAAGAAGAGACGTAGGAGATCCCCTTCGTCATCTTCGTCGAGTTCTCCTGAGAGAGTTCATTGCCCCACAAAACGCAGCTCGCAAGCTGAGTGGGAGGAATTCAGGAAAAAGATGCTAAGCGTCTTCGAGAAAGCGGCCTCGTCCCCCTCGAAGACAGCTGAGGGTGATACCCCGGGTAAAAAACCCAAAAAATCTAAACGCCGCGAGTCGCAGTACCCGGCGGAAAAGTCAACCCGAAAGCGCCTCGAGCCATCGGGAGATAAAGCATCATCGACGCCATCGTCGAAAACTCCTTCGAAACAGAGGTCGGCGCCATCGACGCCGTTGTCGAAGGATTCATCGGCGCATCAGTCGATCGAGTCGACGCCGACGTCGACGCCGATATCGACGCCGGTGAAGGAAAGAACCACGGCTACTCCACAGCCAACGGTTAGACAAAAGACCTCCGACTCGACGCCGAGAACGTCGACGTCGTTCTCGAGCAGGACTCCGATCCTTTCGAGTTCCTCGAGGCCTAGTACACATTTCTCGACGCTTTTCACGGCGCCTTCGAGTACTTTCACGTCGGTGTCGACGACATCGACGTTTTCAAGGCCTGTGATGATGGCTCCTTCTGCATTGGAAATGGGGTTTATACCATTCCAAAGACCAAAGTATCCCCCTTTAACCTCGATTTTTGAGGAAAGGGAGGATTCAGACCAAGATATTGATTTACAGAGGACCACATCACCAGAGCCAGAGACTTTCGCCTCTGAGGAAAGAGGATTAAAAAATCTTCAGGATGCACTTCAGGAAGCTAGTGGCTTGGACACTTCTCCTGAAGCAGAATTTATCAAACCAGACCCAGGAGAACATGCGGAGACTCCATATAGAGCTCTGATGTCTAGAATCATAGAATTTATGGGTTGGTCTGCACCTTCTCCTGCCTTTCAGCAGGATGACCTCACTGACATACTGGACAAGGGCCCACAGGAGGATCCTGTGGTTCCATTTCACTCTGCTCTACAGAGAAGGATTTTGACAAACTGGGAAACGCCGGAAATTATCCCGGCAGTAAATAAAAAACTGTCAACAAAATACAGGGTGGCTAGTTCTGACCCTGAATATTTGTCAAAACACCCTACTCCTGAGAGCTTAGTTGTACAGGCTGCAACCTCATCAGGCAGCACATCTGCATACCCCACTGCTCCGCAGGATAGGGATGACAAAAAGTATGATGCCATGGCTAAGAAGGTTTTTTCTGCCTGTAGCATGGCGTTAAAGTCTATTAACGCGACCTGTACGCTCGCTAGGTTCAGCCACACCCTTTGGGAGTGCGCTTCATCAGCGGCTGACTGCCTCCAAGAAGGAGAGGAAAGGGACGCATTTTTAAACATCATCAGGGATGGTAAAGATGCGATGTGCGAGACCCTACAAACTGGCCTAGATTCTGCTGACAGTATCAGCAGGGCCATGGCGGCAAGTACCACAATCCGCAGGCATGCGTGGTTGAGGAAGTCTGGTTTTGCCTCTGACGTGCAGACCAGGCTTTTGAATATGCCCTTTGACGGTTCTACCCTCTTTGGAAAGAAGGCGGATGACAGTTTGGAGAAACTGCAAACGTCCAAGGCAGCAGCCAAGTCATTGGGAGCTGCTATCCGTCAGAATACCTTTCGTCCTTCGGGATCATCGTGGAGAGGACGGTCCTTTCGTTACTATTCCTCATATGGAAAGGGCAGAGGACGACCGGCTCAAAGAGGCCAAGGAAGATTTACCCGTGGTGGACGGGGTAGGGGAAAGAAAGCCGCACCCGCAGGAGCAGGAGCCACTTTACCTTCGGCAACTGCATCAGCCGCTTCAAAACCACTCTGAGGTCTCCCCTCACAGAACACCAGTAGGGGGCAGGTTAACTCACCATCTGACGGAATGGCAGGCTATTACGTCAGATGCTTGGGCTCTGGAGACAGTGGCCCAAGGTTACTGCCTGCCCTTCCTACATATCCCTCAGAGTCATCCACCGGGGAACAACCCTTTGAAGCTTCCAGATCCGCTCCTCTTGCAGGAGGTTTTAGACCTGCTAGAGAAAGGTGCCATAGAACTGGTACCTGTAGCGGAAAGGAACAAGGGTTGGTACTCCCCCTACTTCATAATACCGAAGAAGGACGGAGGACTGAGACCCATCTTAGACTTACGGGAATTGAACAAATTCCTCCGAAAGGACAAGTTCAAGATGGTGACTCTCTCTCAGATCCTTCAGGCCCTCCAGCTTCAGGACTGGTTGGTATCTCTAGACCTCCAGGACGCTTATTTCCATGTGCCGATCCATCCCAGGCACAGGAGATACCTGAGGTTCGCAATTGGCAGCTCTCATTATCAATTTCGAGTTCTGCCATTTGGGCTAACCTCCGCCCCGAGGGTCTTTACCAAGCTAATGTCGGTTGTGGCTGCAAGTCTAAGGAGGGAAGGGATTCATGTCTACCCTTACCTAGACGATTGGTTGATCAGAGCTGTATCTTCGGAACAGGTTCAGAGACAACTAGATTATGTTTGCCACTTCCTTCACAAGCTGGGCTTCTCCCTCAATTTAAAGAAGTCACAGATGATACCATCACAGAGACTCCAATTCATTGGAGCAGTCCTGGACACTTCCCTGGGAAGAGCCTTGCCACCAGAGGTGAGGGCTCGAGATATTCTGCAGATGGTCATCAGATTTCAGAATGCCCAATATCTCCCAGCCTACGACTTTCTGAGGTTGCTAGGCCTCATGGCATCCTGCATATTCCTCGTGCCGGAGGCTCGCCTGAGAATGAGATCCCTCCAGTGGGCACTGAGAACTCAGTGGTCACAGTTCTCAGGAAGGATGACAGATCTCCTTCGGATCCCGGTCAAAGTAGCCCGAGACCTTCAGTGGTGGGCCTGTCGGGAGAACATCCTGAAAGGAGAAATGTTTTGGCAACCATGGCCGGAGATAACAGTAGTCACGGATGCCTCACTCACGGGGTGGGGAGCTCACGCCAACGACTTGACCATCAGCGGTCGTTGGTCTCCATCGGAGTCCAGACTACATATCAACCTGTTGGAGCTGAGAGCCATCAGACTAGCGCTGAAGGCTTTTCTGCCGTCTGTACGGGGAAGAAACGTCCTAATAATGACGGACAATACAGTGGCCATGCACTACCTCAACAAAAGAGGAGGCGTAGGCTCACTACCACTGTGCAGAGAGGCGATGCAGCTCTGGTTTTGGGCAATTCAGGAAGGAATCTCTCTATCGGCAATTCACCTAGCCGGAGAGAAGAACTTGACAGCGGACGCTCTGAGCAGGCAGAGCACAGTCTCTCACGAGTGGGAGATAGCTCAGGAAGTCCTTCAAGAGATCTTCGCCCTTTGGGGAACCCCTCAAGTGGATCTGTTCGCCACCAGTATCAACAGGAAGTGCGACAGATTTTGCTCAAGGGAATTTCCCCCGAGAGGAGCTCTAGGAGATGCGTTCGTAGTGGACTGGGAGTTCCCACTTCTGTACGCGTTCCCTCCGGTCCCTGTCATTCCTCAAATGATCAGGAGGTTGAGAAGGTTTCGGAAGACCATGATCCTAATTGCCCCGGATTGGGCCAGGAGAACGTGGTACCCGGACCTTCTAGACATGTCCATCTGCCCTCCAATTCGACTGCCATACAGAGAGGATCTTCTCTCGCAGAAGGAAGGTCAGGTTCTCCATCCAGCCATCAAGACCCTCAACCTTCACGCTTGGTGTCTGAAAGGTTGAGGTACAAGGATTGGGACCTTCCGGATGATGTTATGGAGGTGTTGCTTTCGGCCAGAAGGCCGGCAACTAAAACTCTATACCGCTGCCGTTGGAACAAATTTTGCAGCTGGTGCAGAGAAAAGAATATTGAACCCTTTTCTTGTGGTACACCTATGGTGTTGTCATTCTTACTTTACCTGGCTAATTCAGGCCTACAGGTTGGCACAATTAAGGGCTATCTCGCAGCGCTATCAATCTTTAAGCGCACTGCAGAGGAGCCTTCATACTTCAAAATTCCATTGGTAATACAATACCTAAAAGGATTAACTAATGTTTATCCCCCGAAACCTTTTCAAGTTCCCTTATGGGATTTAAACCTAATTTTAAACTTCCTAAAGGGTGCCCCTTTTGAACCACTACACTCTTGTTCATTGAAGCTTCTCACCCTCAAAACTGTTTTGCTAATAGCATTGACATCTGCTAGAAGGGTTAGCGAGTTGCAAGCCTTATCGTGTAAACCTCCACATACAATCTTTTACAAGGACAAAGTTGTTCTTCAGGTGAAGCCTAACTTCCTCCCGAAGGTAGTCTCGGAGTTTCACATCACTCAGAAGATTATATTACCTTCTTTCTACCCTCCTCCTCATCCGGGGAAGGAGGAAGAGAGACTGCACAGGCTGGACCCTAAGCGAGCCTTGAGCTTTTATATCAGCAGATTGGCTAAGATCAGACAAGCAGACCAACTCTTTGTAGGTTATGCAGGACATAAGTTGGGCCTTCCAATAACAAAACAAACCATCTCCAGATGGATTATTTTAGCCATTCTGGAGTGCTACAAATTGGCAGGAAAGGAGCCTCCTCAAAATCTAAGGGCTCATTCTACCAGGGGTATCGCAACATCCTCAGCCCTTCAAAGAGGGGTGCCAATTCGAGATATATGTGCGGCTGCCACATGGTCGTCCGCACATACATTTACCAAATTCTATAGCCTGGATTCCTCCTCTAGTCAAGAAACTAGATTCGGCAAGGCTGTGTTACACTCTGTCCATTCTGGAAGGGTAACATAACTTTTATTACTCCCGCCTCCAGTCACAATACCACTGCTATGGGAGTCTATCTAAGATAAGGAATACGTCGGAGGACACAATCCCTTCGAAGAACTAGTTACTCTTACCTTGTAACGTTCTTTCGATGGGATGTTCCTCCGACGTATTCCTTATCGACCCTCCCATCCATCCCCGCAGTATGACTTCCTGTGGGTTTGCAGCCTATGCTCCTTCAAGGTGATTAGTCTAATCCAAAAACATTACTGGGGACTACAAAACGGAACTGAGCAACGGACGCTGCGCGCGGCCTTTATAGGCAGGATGACGTCGACGTCGGCACGGAGGCCGTCGAGGGTCATCGACTCGGCGATCATCGACGCGCAGCGCCCTCTGGCGAAAAAAAATTTTCCGAGGCCAGCAAAGCTGAAGGATTTCTATCTAAGATAAGGAATACGTCGGAGGAACATCCCATCGAAAGAACGTTACAAGGTAAGAGTAACTAGTTCATCTCTTCCATTGGAGTCACTACCACCCCCTGGTAGTCGTCTCCTCCCAAATGATCCTCTCTCACATTATCACCTCCAGGGTCAGTATCAGGTAGCGACTGCTGTCCCTTGGCTCATGTGATTAACAGGGTAGTGGAACCGAGCAATATAGTGCTATGTGAACAATTGTTTACTGACAATCCCGGGAATGAGATTCTCTGGTAAAATGCCAAACTAAGACCACGGAGGCCCACTACTACCAAGCCTAACATTGGCTTAATGCAAGGCACACATTTTAGTTAATAAAATGACACATGACATGAGCCAAATGCTCTATCGATCCAGAGGGTATAGACCTCCAATTTAATGTAAATTAGTGAAATTCTCCTCAAGACACTAAAACCAATCTTGAGGACAACTTCAACGGCTACAGACACGCCTTAGGAGCACCTGCAAGGTCACACCACTTCCATTCACCAACGTAACCTGAACTTCTAGTGGGTATTAAGCAGACTGCATGGAGACAAAGCAAGTTGCAACTCATATATTCTACATAACACAACAAGTCATCAAGTTTCAACTATTATGACAAGAATTGACTAAATGAATTCTCCAAACCCAGAAGTGGCTTAATGTTTAAGAGCTTACTTTGCACCACAGAAACATGCACATTAAATTGTAGTACAGTTTTAGAATTGCTATATCATATTTTGTCCCTATGTACAAATAATTCTGATGATAGACCAAATAGAAGAACACAGAGGAGGTGCGAGAGACTATTTTTACACACAGTGAGAGCGACTGTCCTCTTATTTGCAGAGGACTTCCTCAAGCTGGGCTATGAATGCAGTGACATCACTCTAGGGATGTGGTCATTAGAAGCCAAAATATTAGGAGTGGTAGGCCTGATGACAAGGCCACTGAACAATGAGTGACTGTGAAAATCAGTGAAGAAGGGGCTTAGTCTGCTTTTGTTAACACTCTTCAGGCTTCAAAACTATCTGACTATCGGATATAGGATGGTGGGTGCTCTCCAACCATGAATTATCCAAAGACCATAGCACTTGTAGCAATCTCCAAACCTGGAACATGAGGCCACAGACATTATTTTGGCGATGATTGTTGAATTATGGAACAACATTGAACAGTTTACGGTTGTGGCTTTGCAGGAGGTCTGGGCAAAAGACACTCTTGTATATACGGGTCGAAATCATATTGAAACTGTGGAAATTGTGTGGGGGCAATAGGAGTACCTTAAGGAGGATTACTATTGAGTGTTCCCAATCACCTAGATATTTGCAAGGTTGATTTGACATCACCCTATGTTTTGGCAGGATACATTACCGCGCAGGGGTTGGGCTCCTTCACACCAGGGTACTGATGATTAATATATACGACCTACCATGTCCTTCACATTCCCAGGAAATTATGGAAAAAAAGGTATCCCTGATGGAGGACACAAATAAGTCGGGCTCTATTACGATCATAATAGGTCAATATCTAAATTCCAAAATACCACTCAATATTTGATGAAAATCAAGGTGTACCCACAGCACAACTTACTACAATGTCAAGGGTTGAAATAGAAAGCATTTATGAAATCACATTGTTTAATTATACTAAACGGAAGGTGCATAGGGGACATTTCTGGAGGATTCACTAGATTCTCTGGTAGAAGTGCCTCAAGCTTGGATTATGTACTCATTCAAGCCATGCTATCCCCTCATTACGGGTTTAAGTATCTGTAGGGAAGAAAGCAACCACTTCCTCTCATTCTCATGTGTTATTCGTGCAATAAAACGTAATTGGCACAACCATCGATGGCGGTGCTGGCCATATAGAGATTAACAATGGAGGGAACCGAATAACATAATAGCTAATAGCACCGCCACTCCTCATCAGAAACAAAAAGAACATCAAAGTGGACAAAAACCTACCTCTCATTGTCGGACTCCTCTGATCCAGACTCCCTAGTAGACTCATACAATACCATCATGACTAAAGCTCTAAACATAATTGCCCCACTCAAGATGAGGAAAAGCAAACCCAGAGCACACTGGAACACTTGGTTCACTCCACAAATAAAACCCCTTAGAGCAGAAAAAGAAAACTAGCATGGAGACATCTACCCAAACCTTACAAAACAAACCTTAATATTTCTGCCTTTATATAAAAAAGAAATTTTACGTAACAATCAGGAAACATACAATGAGAGGATCAACAAAGCCAGCTCAAGTACCAAGGAATTATTTGTAATCTTAAGAGAAATGGAATCCCCGATCCCTCCCTCAGACAACTGTCCGATGGACAAACTCTGGTATACGAACATCCAGAATGCCCTAGTGAACAAAATTGCCCTACTACAGAACAAGATTGCAGATACAAAAAGTGAACCTACCGAACTTGGACAGGCAACCAGAATCCCAGCTCAGCCCACAAATCCTCTGCAGCAGTCTAATTTCTCCCAAGTCTCTATCCACGAGGTAGAAGAAATCATCTCCTCCCTCAAACCCCCCAGATGTCGGGGAGATAGTTGCCCGCCCCAGATGATTAAAGACACTGCCAGAGACCTGGCACCATTTATCTCTAAACTAATTAACGCATCCTTTTCATCTGGTAACGTCCCCAGTAACTTAAGAGTCCTGGGTATTGCCCCTTCTAAAAAAACAATCTCTGTACCCCACCATCCCCACTAACTATAGGCCGATTACAACTGTTCCCTTCCTACTCAAAATATCAGACAAAGTGGCATACTTGCAGATTCAGGAGTACCTAGAGACCAATCATCTGCTAGGGGCCTGTCAGTCGGAATTTAGGCCACAACACTGCACTGAAACTGCTTTAGTTGATCTAAAGGCACAGATCGATGAACTTGGGGACACAGGAAAAACAGCCTTGCTTCTTCTCCTTGATCTGTCCGCCGCCTTTGATCTGTTGGACCATAAAGTGCTCTGTAAACATCTGGCCTCATCACCAAACTTTTCCCAGGACGCCGTAGACGGGATCCATTCTTTTCTGAACAATAGGACCATGAGAGTCTTCTCTCAATCAGCGGCCGCTGATCCTATCCCAATAACATGTGGTGTACCACAAGGATCGTGCGTATCACCAACAATGTACAACATATTTACTAAGTCCTTGTTCGACGACTTGGATCATCTGGGTGTCATTTACACGAACTATGCAGATGACGGCCAGATCCTCCTACCTGTTTCAGGAGTTTGACGAGGACAGGGCCGTAGTAAATAAAATGCATCTAATCATCCAGGCTTGGATGGCCACACATGGCCTCTGCCTGAATGATAAAATGGAGCTCCTGATACTTGGTACCGTTACCGACCTGAACAAACTTAGCCCCAACTATGCCTCATTTAACATTGATGGGAATACTATTAAAGTGGTAAAGGAGGACACAACTCTAGGCTTTTACTTAGATTCAGCCCTAACCCTTAGTAGATAAGTTAATGCTATGGCATCAGCTATTGCTTACACTTGTAAGCTCATCAGAGCCTGTAAGCCTTTCTTATCGAATGACAGCTGTACCATTCTATCCAGTGCCCTAATACTGTCAAAGCTGGATTATTGCAATGCCTTGTACTTGGGTGCGAGCCAGTATATTATCAATACAATCCAAATTCTCCAGAGCAATGCTCTTAGAACCGCACTTGGCATACCCAACAGATAACACATTTCAGAGCTGAGGAGACAGAACAATTGGCTCACCATCAACAACAAAATTCTGCTTAAAACAGCCTTACGTACCCACAAATGTATCAATAAAGCAGCACCATTTTACCTATCAGAGAGAATGCTAAAAAAAACTTCACTGCGCCCCACCAGAACATCCAACTCTTTCTGTCTGGTCATCCCCAGATTCAAACTAAAGAAAGCTGGTGGTAGTAGTTTCCCGGTCATGGCGGTGCAGACCTGGAACACACTCCCACATTCCCTGAGAGTAGACCAGTCCTTCCACAACTTTAGGCACAACACTCTTAACTGGCTCAGAACTAATGACAAATAACTCGGTGGCATGTCAGCTGACACAGTACCCTGGCGATGTAACCTTCCGCCACTGACGGACTATCCAATGTTTGCCTACTATAACCTCTCTGTATCTGGGTATATATTCTGTATTTTACTGTATATATTCCTACTGCAATATGTAAATGTACCTCCTATATATGTCCTTGTAATGCTCTGTACATTCTTTTTTTTATTTTTATTACTTTATATCTGTAACCCATGTAACTTAGCCAAAAGTATACCTTTTGCGCCCAAATACCCTCGGGTTTGGTGCGCCATACAAATAAACAAACATACATGGTGCCGAACCAAATTAGGTAGAGCAAACCATTTTGTGTCAAAAGCTAGCGACAACCTAATAGAACAGGATTCTGAAATGGGAGCCAAGTTTGATAACAGGTCACAAAGACCCAAACAATTCAGGTTAAATACAAATTGATGATAGAGGGAGTTATACTAAGAACATTCCGCACTCCAAGCCTCCAAAAAGACACTGTTTAACATTCCTACTCGTGAGCAAAATTGCAATTATAGATTTGATGTGAATATTCTGAAAAGTAAACGAACACGAAGAAAGGCACTGAGACTCGCCTGTAAGGAAAGTGAACATCTCACCATAGCCAGTTTAGGCTGTAAAAACATTAAACGGCAATGCCAGAATTGGCTACGTAATTATAAGAATAGCCAGAAATTGGGAAATTGAGAGAACTAGTTGAGATTGTCCAGAAAAGGAGAGAGGATTTTGTCAGACAATGAATGATCAGCCTAGATATGCAAGAATATTAGGAGGGGTATCTAAGACAGCATGGGAGCAATTTATTACTCAAAATTTGCAAATTATTAAAAATGAAAAACTGTACACTAACGTTGACGATAAATGGGTGTTGTAACACAGAACTAAGGACGTTGTCGCACCCATAAAAAAATGTAATGATTCAAAAATGCTCTAATTCCAAATAGGGTATATTAAACCCTCATGAAACTGGGACCAAAGAGGTGGGTTGCAGTCTTACATATGCTATTCTACACCATCAGTATTACTGGAATTCCTTCTGAAACATGGACCCAAAGCATTGCAATAGCAGTGTATAAGAGGGGCCCTTACAACAGACCTAATAGTTACCACATACTAGCGATGTTGGATTTATTTTTTTAATGCTTAAATAGCTGTGTCAGCTAAAATATTTGCAATTGTACCATTAAATGAGATCAACCACTGAGTAGAAATGAACCCATGTACTCCATTCAACCAATTAGGCTTTTGTAAATCATCCTCTGTCGATAACAATAACCATCATTGAGAGTGCATGGTGTTTTCGACAGCAGCCAGAATATGTGGCCTTTGTCGATTTCATGAAGATCTCGGAAATTGACGAAACATGGGAACAAAATGCCGGAATTGATCAGTCTAGTCTTAATATTAGGAAATATACAAAATCAATACAAGAATACCTCGATTTACAGAGGAAAAGCGCAAATATCGCTGGATCTTGCTACCAAGAAAGATACATCATACATCAATGAGGAACTTGATCCTGGTCTATATTAAGGCCTTTTCAAACATTTTAGAATGGATTATAGCCATATAAAATTCAATTTGGTCAACACGTGATTGGAAATTTGAAAATGGATTGCTATGCATGTGGATTGTGTAATACTGAGCAGATTGAAACCGCTAAACACTTACTGTGCTCTTGCCCTATATCAAGAACGAAAGGTTGCATTGATAGCGGCAGGCAGGGTGTAGGAATTTAGCAATGATCCTCCCAGATTATGGGAAATGTTCAGACTGTAACGATCTGCTGCTCGTTAATCATTTTTCTAATCTATGGATGGTCATTCAGGGCTGATTAGGTGTACACAACAGCAATGCAGGGTTATAGAGCAAATTAACTTGACATAACCCTGAGATTAATCTGTATATGTCCCAATTATATACATTTTTTTTAAATACATGTAAATGAATTGACAGATTTGTATATATTGTATGTATTTGTTCAGAGTTTGAAACACTTTTTAAATAATACTGGGAAGCATGTATTGGTCTAGGTATGGAGTGATGCAAAGTGGTACCACTCCAATGTTAGCAGTCACTTTGGGAGGGAACAGGAGTTGGGACTTTCTGAACTGCTAATGTCCCCCTCTAGGGTAAGTCTGGCACCAGGTTCTACCTTGGTAGGCCTCCTACCCCAAGCTAAGAGGGGATCCTCCTATCCCTTGTGAAAAGGTCAGATTGATGACCGTGTCAAAGTGCAAACCCGGTTGACCGAGCGGAAGCCTTTTTTTTTATTTGTCAGACAAATCTTTCATATCACCTTTTTAGATCTAAATCCAATGATGTTTAGCTAGGGAAGCAGTTAATTCAAATGGCATACAACAGTTGTCCTGCTATTCCTCTGAAGACCTTGACGACTTTAGTTTGATTCCTTGTCTGGAACCTCTGTCCTTATGGCCAAATCCATGATTTAAGACTCAGACAGCGGATGTGCCTTTTGGGTCCTGCTTCGATCAGTTCCAATCTTCAAAATATTAGTCTGGGATTGTGCAGAATCTCCCACCAACAACCCTCACAGCTAATGTTCTAATACACACGGATGCAAAATCAGATTAAAAATGTCTTACAGCATCTCTCACCACATTGTTGTAATTTTAAATGAATGTTGATGGTAGTCTAGACACAGACCAGGTATGAGCATCTTACTTGGAAGTCCAGCTTGTTTTATTTACAATGTGTACAGGTTCCTGGTCATCTTAAGATATATACAAGAGAGACTGACCATTCTCATGCACCCCAGCTCAGGTCCCCAACTGATACCCTCAGAATATTCACGCACCAAGCTTTCATGAACATTCTCCGGAGCGGTCACTCGAGCTTGCAACCACATTCTATCAACGTCCATAGATGGCCAGCAGGACAAGATAACAGTCAGCCAGTCGCAATGTCTCCATTTCGTACATACAACACACAACCAAAACATCGCCTACCACACAACATTCAACTCTGTCTTATAAACAAGTACAAATGGGTGGACATGTGATCACAACCAAAGCAACCTCAACACTGCAGAAATAAACTTGGCATTTCAGGTTATAGCCAGCAGCGAACCACAGGGCACCAGTACATCGAGGGATGCAGAGCCCAGACAAGTCAATCTTGACAGCCCTATGCCCAATAAAAGCTATCTGCCCCAGAGTGGTGTCGCACTTACCCTCCAATGCGAAGCATTGTCATCGTAAGACGTCCAACTTATGACCTTTAAAAAATGGGGTCTTATTGTAACGTTCCAGCTGCATTTTAAAGTCATGATTAACCAAAATATGCCACCAAGACCTGTTGGTATACCTGTGGTGATCGCTCTCGCTCTCGCTCTCGCTCTCTCTCTCTCTCTCTCTTTCTCTCTCTTCTCTCTCTCTTCTCTCCCCCCTCCCCCTCCCCAACAGTACATGGAATCAAACTCTACTGACCTGTTCACTAAAAGCCACAATATTATATGTATTCAGTTCAATTGCAGAAGGCCACGAAAGAATTAAAACCCAAGCCTGGAAAGATCTTACTTCAAACCCCACACTATGCTGAAGACCAAAGAATATGCCTAAAACCGAAAAAACAGAGGTGGGACGGCTATGGGGGTGGGTTAAGTGATCCAAACATTCCACATTTTCATTCAAGCAGGCTTCACTCTTAAACGCACACACCTGAACCTGTGGCATCAAATCCACACAATCATGCAAGCCATGTAGGCCAGAGACCTATCCAAGATGAAAACAGTGCATATGTTTAGAGAATCAATAGCTATGCATTTTAACAAAGGTGTTATCCCTGGGAGTTACTGTGCTGCTATGGTCCACAACAGTATTACCAGAGCCCATGCAGGAGTAACCAAGAACAGTGGGGGTTCCGAGGCTTTGGGACTTCTCTCCCGTTGCCATCCTCAGTCAGAAACAGAATCATGGCCCCTGCGAGACGCAGAGCACCTCCCCTGCACCAGGAGCCCCAGCGGAGTCTCACCCATCGACACAACGCATCCTCAGCAGGTATGCTTGGAAGTGCTGTTTGATTTGCACATGCGTTGCAAAACAAATGAATCGAGGCAACTTCATCTGCAGTAGCACCGCCTCGCATCCTGCTCGCACAGCCAGAGTGCAGTGTTTTCTTTTCATTGTTTCGCCCTGCACACTTCTTCGTTGATCTACGGCGACATAACATCAAAGATAGCCGCCCTGACATACCAAAGCGAAGTTCTTACCTAAAGCAGCCTAATGCCGCTGTGATAGGCTGGAACATCCTCTTAAACTAGCCAATCCTGCAGCCGGCAGGCATAAGCCGCCCCCCCTCGCCAAGGCCCCACTCCTAAAGCTCCTGTTAGCGTGCAGCGCATATTGCTCCAGGCACCACCATCGAAGCCCTGCAAAGCATGCTGTGGTGTAACATTCTTCAAGTAAGTCAATAGTGCCGTACTGTTGATATAATTAACACATTCCATAAACATTCATTGGCTCTCTGCCAAACCTTTTCACATTTGCCACCACTGTGCAGACTTGCTAGATTAATCAACTGAGGCCCAAATACCTCCCATTAATTACTGGGAACCACGACTGGACTCTAAATATGTTTGGTCAACCCACCGGCTAATCCAACCCAGTCAACTTCCACATGCTCCACACGTCCATTGATTTGCATGTACTGCCGATTTGTATGCATAGGTGTTAGAAACCCTCAGACCATCCTGTTTAGCCACATGTGCCTACTATATGCCACAAGCCCATTCAAATGGTATAATGTTCTTATTGAGGCATACGCCCTTGGCTACCATTTAAACTTGGGTGTGTTGTTCTACTGTGCCATAAGCTCTTGGCTACCATTCAAACTTTGGTGTGCTGCTTTTAATGTGTCGAAAGCCCATGCCTACCACTTAAACCAAGCCCACTCACAATGACTAGCCACACGCTCCCTATAGCCCATGGTGCAAATATTTAATTTGAATAACCTTCCCCCATGCCCAATCCTATTGCAAATGTCACGCCTTCTCCCTAACTCGTACGATTTTCCACCTACTCACTTCCTTCCGAAGACTAATCCCTTCACTCGCACTACCACCTCACACCTGAAAATTCCCAACCACCCAGAGTTGAGGAGTGAATCTCCACTTCCCTGCATCTACACCCGCACAATATCTTGCCCCCTCGAATACAGAAAAAAAACGCCTAGTCTCCCGAATATTCCCAACCATCAAAAACCCTCCCACCATCACCCCATCCTTCGCACAGAGAAATGAGCTACTCGCCTCTAGAACAAAGACCCGCCTATCAACTAGACTTCACCACACACTTGCATGCATCAGCTCACCCAGGAACGTTGTCGCCTATACTGGCGCACCTGCATCCAATAAGGAGAAGCCAACAAAACCTAGCTCCTTGAAAACCAACACCTTGCACACTGCCAACACAGATACCACAACACACATTGAGGGAGCCCTTATCAGTGCCATAACCCTCCTTGCAAATGCCTTGGACATTGCAGACCTTATTAAACCCAATGATCTAGACATCCTTGCTGTCACCGAAACCTGGCTGCAACCAGAAGCTGGCCCTATCCTCCCCATGGCTATCCCATAAGGATACACAATTGTCAGGAAAGATAGAATGACCTCCAAAGGAGGTGGAGTGGCGCTCATCGCCAAGAATAACATCAGTCTGAGAGAATCCCCTAACGACGCCTTCCCTTCGGGGGAATTGATTTCACTCAAAATCTCGCTCACTGCCACATCCACCCTCACCTTACACCTTGTCTACAGACCCCCAAGCCCGGTGACCTCATTCGTGGAAGATTGCTTCTCTCCTCACAACCAACACCAAACCCTTATCAAAAATAGTCATTATGCGTGATTTCAACTTGGGCCTCAACGTCCCAGCAGACACCCAGGCTCTTGCTCTTGCCAACACTATCGAAGCACAAGTCTTCACGCATCGTATCTCCAACCCCATGCATTACAAAGGACGAATATTAGATTGGCTAGCAGACCTTAACTGCCTTACCAATATACTAGCTAACAACCCAGGCCCATGGTCAGACCACAACATCATTCTATTCACTATCGCTGTGATAACTAAACCGAATAATCCCCCTCAACTCACTCCGGCGACACTCTCAATAAGCCTTCGGAACATCACCCCTCACAACATGCTCCCAGTGCTACTACCAATAACCACTTACCTTAACACCACTCCCGACCCCACCTCCATGGTGTCCCTCTACAACCAAACGCTCCAAGCTGCCATCAATAAAGTTGCTCCCCTGGGCCACCGTAAAGCCAAACCTATAGCTCATACCAATTCCTGGTTCACAGCTAGCCTCAAAAGCCTAAGCTCTGCTAAAAGAACTGCAGTGTGTGACTGGAAAAAAACACCATCTGATGCAAACAAGCTTCACTTCAATACCTTAGCCACAGAATACAAGGCAACCACTATCCAATCAAAGGGCAATTCATACGATATGAGAATTGAAAACGCTCACTCAGACACCAGAGAGCTCTTCTCCATATTACAGGAGCTCGAATCACTAGCCCCAACACCTGACCACTGCATCAAGGATTAGCCCTGATGTACGAACATCCAAAATGCCCTTTCTGACAAGATTACCCTTCTCCCAAAAAAAAATCAAATATAAAAAATCTAAACTCACTCTAGGCACCCATCGTCTAGTCCTACCCACCACCACACTCACCACTGTCGCCAGATTAAAATTCACCCCCGTCTCCACCGCCGAAAGTATAAAAATTATCAAGGGACTGAAGCCCTCCAGATGCCATGGTGATGTTTGCCCGCCACTCTCATTAAAGACTGTTAATGAGCTTGAACCGTTCATCACAACCCTGATTAACAACTCCTTTTCCTCCAGTAAGGTACCAGAAAATCTGAAAGAAGCTTGCATACTCCCACTGCTCAAAAAAACCTACACTGGACCCAAATGTTCCCACCAATTACCGTCCTATCACAACAGTACTGTTCCTTCTGAAAATACTTGACAGAGTATCCTACCGAATGTACTAGTACAGAGCTGGGTGTGCCTCTTTTTTCTGGGGGCTGTGTGGAGGAGGACAAAACTATTATATTATAGGGGGGATTTCCACAAAACCGCTACCCACCTTTACACATACGTGGTGTGAAAGACCACACTTAACAATAGAGACCCGTCAGAAATTTAGACAGAATTTAAAGAATACATAGTTTAATCATAATATACACAACATAAAACAAGCTTTATAAAACACTTAAAAAAACAAAAAAAAAAACAATGCATGATCTAATGTTTTTGCAAGCTCTTAATGGCCAAAGCAATGAAATGAGGACATATCTAGATTAAGTCTTATCATCACAAAGGATGAGTGAGGTTAGTGGGGAGGTGAGGGACAAGTTTTCAATAATAAATACACCCTCTTTTTTTAACTCCCTTCAATTTGTCGACACTAAACTGTTTCTGGGTCCCAACTTTAGACTAGCATGCAGTTGACTCAATCTTATTTGCATGATCTTGTGGACCCGTCTTCAGGACACTGTGTAGTGCCACAGATTCAGTCAAAGATGACGCATTGTAAAGAGATATGCGGATCTCACAAATCTAAAAAAACAAAACAAAGATGTGTTGGTAATTAAAAACACTTGGTCACATATTGTCTCTATTGTTGGACGGTGGATCTCTTCACTAACCTTACATTTCTTTTAAGGCTTGTCAGGGAGCACTTGTTGTACCGATTAAAGCAATTTTCTCCGAGAGTGGCGATTACAGCCACCTGTAAACGAAACAGTATAAATGTGCTTGATCCTATTTTCAAATATATTTCATTTAATGCATCCTCTAGCTTGCACATATCAAATTGATTTCTAGGACACATCTATAGAAAGGATCTCTTTTTTACAGTATTTCACAGTGGTTTTTTGTCACATCTTACAATTTGATGCCTTCACGTTTACGTGAAAGTCTCGTGATTGCAAAAGATTTTACTCTTAGTTTAGAAACAAGGTTCTAAGTCATTTTTGGAGCCAAATATCATCCCATGATGATGTACGACTGTGTTTCAATTAACGTTGAGCTAACAACCTATAAGCATGGGTTAGATTGTAGTTACCTTACTGGTGTCTGTGTGTGCATGCAACTGCACATTGAAAGTGAATTTTCAGCGCCACAACTTGCACTGTGGAAACTTGCCTTCTTCTGAAACAACAGAATGCCATGTGTGCCAACATTTAGAAGTTGTACAGGATGTTATTAAAGTGAGCTCTGCTAACATCTATTACCGTGATCAAATGCGGGTCTATTTGGAATTATATTCAATTGACAGCTTGTATATGTGCTTTCATTTGTAATTACCTTAGAAACTTCTGGAGGTGCATAAGATTGAACGCTGATGAAAACTGCCAGAGGCGGACTCCCGTACTGTGGAGGATTCCTTCTTAAATTGTTCTAAATTGACAACAAGCAATGCGTGCCAGTGTTTAGATATTGCCCAGCTGTATACAGGCTATTTCTTTTGTCATGTTGGTATTATGTGCAGGAAGAGACTTACTTGATGATTCAAGCTGTGCCGTTGCACCCAACCAAGGTCTGCTTCCAAGCCTTCGATGAAACGCTAGAGCGTGCAGCTCTAGTTTTCGTGTTTATACTGCTGTGTAACAGTTTGTCGACAAATTGAAGGGAGATAAAAAAGAGGGTGTATTTATTATTGAAAACTTGTGCCTCACCTCCCCACTAAACGCACTCACTCTTTGGCCATTAAGAGCTTGCAAAAACATTAGATCAAGCATGGTTTTTTTAAGTGTTAATGCTTGTTTATGTTGTGTATATTATGATAAAAATATGTATTATTTGTTAAATTCTGTCTAAATAATTTATGACCGGTCTCTATTGTTCAGAGTGTCCTACCTACAGATCCAAACATTTCTAGAATACCACAACCTCCTAGGCCTCTGCCAATCAAGCTTCCACCCTGGTCACGGAACTGAAATTGCCCTCCTGGACCTTAAAATACAAATGGACCTAATTAAAGACAAGGGGGACTTGGCAATCCTCCTCCTACTTGACTTATCTGCAGCCTTCGACTTAGTTAATCACAAGATGGTCTGCCAACATCTCGCCCTAGCTGCCCACTACTCGACCAATGCCATAAATTGGATTGGATCATTCCTCTCTAACCGCACAATGAGTCTTCGCCACCTTGGCTCCAGGCTCACCAGCCCCAGTCTCCTTTGGAGTTTCCCAAGGCGCTTGCGTCTCACCAACTTTCTATAACGTGTTCACTAAGCCACAATTCAACCTCTTGGAGAAACTGGGTATCACGTACACTAACTATGCTGACAAACCCAACTTCTCCTACCAATCACTGGTAACTGACACAGACTCTAACCTATTGAATCAAATCTGCCTCACTATTCAAGCCTGGATGGCCCAACATGAACTCTGTCAGAATGATGAAAAAACGGAACTACTCATCATCGGTAACCAATCCAGTTTGAATAATTTTCCCCAATCCTACAAATTCTTCATCATTAACAGCAATATCATCACTGTAGCTAATGAGGTAAAAGCTCTAGGAGTCTACCTTGACTCATCTCTCTCCCTAACCAGACAAGTTAACGCAATAGCCTCAGCAGCGGCTTACACTGCTAAACTGATCATAGCTTGCCGACCTTTCCTAACTACAGATAATTGCATCACCCTTGCAAGAGCAATTTCCTATCACGGATTGACTACTGCAACTGCCTCTTTGTAGGCTCCAATGCCCGAAACATCAACAAACTTCAAATAGTACAGAACAATGCATTCAGAGTTGCTCTCAACATTCCTAGAAAAGAACACATTTCATTAGCTAGATGCAACATCCACTGGCTACCAGTTAGAGATCGCATTACATTCAAAACCCTCTCATTAACACACACATGCCTCTCCAATAGCGCCCCGATTTACCTAGCAAGACATCTCTCTAAAGCCCAGTCCAACAGACCCACCCGCTCAGCCTTTTCTTGTCGCATTCCCATTCCCAGGTTCAGACAACAAAAAGCTGGAGGATCCAGCTTCCCCGTGATTGTGGCCAAACAATGGAACACTATACCCTTGGCCTTGAGATCAGACCCATCCCTTTGGTCCTTCCGCAAAGGCCTCAAAACATGGCTCTTCTCCCAAGAGTCCTAGAAACTCTATGTAAGTTGTATCTTCTTTGGCTATCACCTGAAACTTGTGTAGAATTCCCTGTAACCAATGTAAGCAACTTCTGTAACCTTTTACCTAAGGGAGCAAATTATGCAATGTCTGTAATCTTTTACCAGTGCACGTAACCACTGTAACCATCCTCTTAAGCTAAAAGCGCCTAGATGCCTCTGGGTTATGTGCGCTATAGAAATGACAAAATAAATGAATGCATTACATTTCTATGTAGTAAGCATGGCTAGTTGGCCCAAAAAACTCTGTGTAGGGGCTCCCAAACACAATGCAGTTTACATTAATACTGCTGTCCTGCTCTATCTTCAGCTCAACGTGTTCCGAAAGTTTAGGTCTTCTGAGGAAGTACCTTATTATGCTGAGCTCTAGAGACGCCATGTCTCGGAGGCAGCCGAGCTGCAGGAACATTGTTGGGCTGATGGTTCCCTAGGACTTTTGGACCGCTCACTTCAGTGAGCTGCATATTTTTCCCCTTCCTTGCAAAACCACTGAAACCGTCACACACCAGCATAAAGCAGATGGAGTGTGCAGGGGTTGTGGGACTTTGGCCGTGTGCGATGGTGTTGTGGTGTTCTAATCTTTTGTTTCAAGATGCTGAGCGGCGAGGCACACCCATTCGGGCCATCATAAGCACTTGTCACTTAAACCCCAAAGCCCTGGGGGAGACCTGGCTGGAATGAAAACCTCAAATTTCAACATGCTTTAACGGTCTGGGTCCCCCATTGGTCCTTGGGCACTAAAACAGCATTGGAGAAATCTCCTGCAGCAGTGTAATTCTTGGAAACCAGGGCGGCATTTGTGGGCTGTGTATGTTAGGTAAACTAGACCATACTGATGCCTGCAACGGACATCCTACCTGCTGCATTTGAAGGTCTGTGAAATCCCCTTTAATCTGCAGCACTGGGCTGAGGGCACCTTTTTTAAGGTGTGCCTTGTTCCTTACCAGCACTCAACTCTCTAGCAGTTAAACTAGGTTTGGGTATTAATAAGGTTGAGCCGCGGTGACCTCAAAGCCTATGCTCTTGCTCTGATCCCCTTGCATTCAGCAGTCCAGCTCCACATGGGGCTTTGCACAGTTCACTTTGAAGGATGGGTATCACCTTTTAGAGACGGTGAGTCCTCTATCTTTTGCTGCTCCTTCTTTCCTGTGGGTCATTATTTTTTACATTTGTCACCAATTCGTGTGATTTCAATAAGGATTAATCGAAGTCTAGACACAGAACAACTGTAAACCTCGAAAGAAAGGTATCAGGTAATATTATCCCCATATTTATATATGGTCGCCGTAAATAATATCGGCGGGAAAAGGTCGTGGCGATATTATTTGGGTGACCATATATATGGGGACAAGGGCAAGAAAAAATTCAAATTTTTAAAAAAAAAAATAATAAAAAAAAAATTGGGGGTTGCGGGGGTGTCCCCCGCATGTTCCATGCAATAATGTCGCCACAAAAAACGGCCATTTTTCGACGCTATTTTTGTATGGTGAAATTTTTGTGGCAACATTATTACATGGAACCGAAAGAAAGCCCAGATCATATTTATTTTACAATATATACAGTTTCCAGTTACTCTTAAGCTATTACAAAGGAGAGACCATCCACCAGCCTCGTTCCCTCAAGCTCGGATTGCCAACTCGCACATTGAGAACCTCTGCATACCAAGCATTCATCAACTTTCTCCTAAGGTATCGCCTATACTTGCACCAGCATTATATCTGCATTCATAGGTGGCCAGTAGGACAGGACAGCATGCAGCCACTTGCAAAACACACATTTTCTCTTGTTCCAAATCTACCCGATTGTATCTGCAGTTTGACGTTAACTCATTGAAATCCAGAACCAATCATGTTACATTTCTTTCTATCGTCCAGTTTAATCCCCAAGATTCAACCAGAAAGACCACTTGTTAACTTGCTTGTTTTATGTTGGCATGTGCTAATGCACACAGGCCAGTAACCTACAGAAATGCAAGCTGCGATTCAGTATCTTTGTGAATGAATGCAGCAGTAAGTGCTTCCGTTATTTTCTTAAGCTAGCCAGACTTGCCATTGCATGTGTATAATTTCTAGCATCTTTAACAAACTTGCAAAAACCGTCCAGGTTTTAGCGCAGGCCAGGTCAGACGAGGATAAAACATGTGACTCTTTTTACACTGCCTCCTTTTGTTTTTCAGATACTGTCCCCTCTGGGGCGCATAAGTGAAGCACTGAATGATCTCTCCAAGGCTATCCAGCTTCAGCCTTCTGCACGGCTATACAGACACAGAGGCACCCTTCACTTCATATCCGAGGTTAGTTCAGATTGTTGAACATGTTCACAGGGTAGGAGAATTTAATTACTCCACTATGATATTCCACAATTATAGAGTAGCTTTAAAGTGCTATTGTCATATTCTTTCAATTGAATTGCATACATTTATATAATAAAAACTGTTAAACTACTGAGTCTGAAAAAGGCATCCCATGTACTGTAATCTATTTTTAAGGCCCTCAAACCAGCCTTTCTCCGATACCTTATAGTATCCAATGTAAGTAAGTCTCTTCACAGCAGCCTAGATGGGTACAAAAACAAAGATATAGGTTGAATGATAGAATCTTCACATAACATATCTTCCTGTTGAAATTGTCCTTATTGCTGTTAATTATGTCTTAACGGCTTTAACACTTTTCTACTCTCAAAGGAGGGACATCTTGTGCTCTTATAATAGGAAATTTGTTGAAGCTAAGTAACCAGTTCTCCGTCTGTTCTATTCAGTGTATAACTG
This sequence comes from Ambystoma mexicanum, assembly GCF_040938575.1. Taxonomy (NCBI): domain Eukaryota; kingdom Metazoa; phylum Chordata; class Amphibia; order Caudata; family Ambystomatidae; genus Ambystoma; species Ambystoma mexicanum. The sequence continues at coordinate 1,234,812,615 of NC_090927.1, read as the reverse complement.
CCTTTTCCTCAACCAAAGCATAGACCATTTTCTACTACCCAAAAATAGCCTGTGTTGAAATAATTTCTCATATGCTTTTCCCAGTTTTATGTTGGCAAGAGTTACCCAAATACATATGTGTTTAGTCAACAAGTATTGGTTGATTGTTTTTTGTCATTACTTGTTGCATCCACTCGAAGCAAATGAGCAAAGTGCATGAAACCTCACATCTGTTACATTCAATGCATTTTGTTTGAGTTAATACTGTTTAAGGGTACATTTAGTGCTGGTTCACACATGCTTAAAACGGTAAGAGGCTACCTTCCATTTTGACACACAGTTCTGATTATTGCATATCCACAGGCTTTATTTTTGCATTTTAATTATTTGATTTCAACCTAACTCGATTTGCCTCTTTTGTATAGTGAAGTTAATGGTTTACTACACCTGCGCGGGTTCTGTTTATTCCTGTATTATACTAAATACCATAAGAACTGTGAACTATATATTTTTGATGGGTGATGAATAAATATGAGCTGCATAGTTTTCTTGACATTTGATCACATGCGGTCATCTTTTGGTCTGTGGGCAGATCAACCATAACGCTGATGCCTACCTACAAATCACCTGTTTTGCCAGTTTGCGGATGGTGTCTGTCTCTGTCCTAACATTCTTAAAATAGTCTCGAGTCCTTTCTGAAACAATGCCCAAAGAAATGGGCAACAGTTCCAAATAATAAACTTAACAAGTCTTCATCCTCCTGGCCACCCTATACGTCAGGACAAACGTTCTAATTAATTGTCAAGAGTTCACAAACCCGAGAATCTCGCATGTCCAACCTTGGTCTCACTCAACAAAATAGATAAATGCTCTCCCAGTGGGCAAGTCTGGACCCTTCTTCCAAGATCCTGCTTTTCCAATACTTACGAGACCTCTTCCAGGTTTTCAGGCTTCTTAGGTTTCTCTTCTCCGGCTTCTCCTTGGCCTCTTGCACTCCCAACTTGTACATAGTTGTCTTTAGCTTTCCTTGCCTCACATGTTCACTTTTCCTACCAGACCTTGGGTTTTCTCAGCGTTCACTTTAGATCTCTTCCAGGACTTGGGTTTCCTTACAATTTATCCTCGCAACAGTGGGTATTTCTCTCCTCTCCCACCTACTCATTCAGGGTCCTTCTCAGGCAGACTGTTAATGTTACGCTTCTGCCAGTGATGTCTCCTCTTGCAACCTGCCAGGAAGCCCTTAACTGTCTGGCTTTTTGTTTTCACTGCTTGCTCAGGGACACCTCTGTAGTTCTTCATCATTTAACAAACCCTGTTGTGCATCGACTCTCTGGCGTACCCTTCTTGGAGTAATTGTTGCACACCTGCTAAAACACTGGTTCTGTTTGTTAGACTCTGGTAGGTCATACACATTTCTTTTTACTTGGGGCTCTCCTCTTATGTCCCTGCACCCCCTCTCCAAACCCATAACCCCCTAAATATATTATGCCATCACAGTAGCGCAAGGCATAGTTAAGGTTTGGACAAACTCTGTGGCATATCAGAAAATTACTTTTCTCAATAACTTCAGAACACTTGCATGAACAAATCTGAAAATATTCCAGAGTAATATTTCGAGGCAGTCACCTGTGTGTGCAACATTATAGATTTGTACATTAACCGCTTCATAGTGTGACGAATCAAGGGAATTCGTCCCTTCTCCCGAATGGGAGTCCCCTCCCTGCCACCCCCTGGCGATATTAGGGAGGTGGGTCTGCTCTGCAATACCTTCCCTAGGGGTAGAGACAAGTGGGGCATCACTGAGGGAGACTCCCCCCTAGGGGTCAAGGACTCCCATTCCTGTGAGGAACTCCCTAACCCATTTCACATGATGGCAAACGTGGGACTATCTAATATCCAAAGTAGTGTCCAGTCCTGAGACTTGTCTAAAGAGAAAGATATTTGATGCCATTACCAGGAAAACAAACATGTCTCTTTAAATAAAAATCTCCAATCAAATGGGAGGAGGTGGTTGAAGAGAGAGTGCAGGGTGAACGAATTAGAGAGAGCAATGCATACGCAGGCACAGGAGGCCCCCTGGAGGCGTAACAGTTGAAGGAGGTGGAGCTGGAGAGAACTGCAGAGCCCGCGATATTCAGAAGTGCTATGAATACGAGAAACAAGCCATGGAAAATCATCCTCTGCATAAAGCGAAAGCAGTGGCAAGTGGAGCCCAAAGTATGATGTTGGTGTAACCATGAGGACTTTGTGGTGGGCAGCCTGCCCGTGTAATAACGCTGACACCGTACTGATCAGGAATTGGCAAACGCTCTGGTCACCTGTCTAGATACCAAGACGCCAGATGCCAAGAGAGAGCCACAAAAGAGCTGACAGAGATACCGAGGGAAGGAGGCGGAGGAGGACCTTTCCCTGGCAGAGCAAAGGTAACTGGGGATAACTAGGAGGCCAAACGGGACTCGTACTGAGACGAGTCTGTGCTTGTATATGTGACAAGCTCGTAAAACTTAATCTGGTGAACTTGAACAGTGTTCATGTAATAAAGATCATAAATAATCCTGAGAGGGTTCAATGGACCGTGAGTCACACTACCCTACGAAGACAGAAAAACTGGGTGAGGAGAAAACACGCAGTTACTCTAGCAACATTAAGGGCAACATAACAGAGAAACAATATTAAAAAGGGTAGAGAAGCATCTGGAGTAACACATAGGAAAAGACACTTTCCACGATTACCAAGAACATATTGGCCCGAATCAAAGGATTCAACAAAGGCCAAAGAAAGTAATCGCCAAAGAGGGGAAAGCCACAAGTGTGCATAGAGAACTACAGGAACTCGTACATAAAGTAGTAAGAGAATATTTGAAAATGGAATATTAACAAGAAACTCAAATGATTAAAGAAGAGAAGCAACATCAGGAGGAGGGAGTCAGACTCCTGATATTGGTTTGCTAGAATTGTGGTAGGGTCATGTTAGCATTAGCTTTAGACGGCAGACCCAAGGGCAGCCCTGCACCAAAATGCCAGACAATGCCTTGTTGGCCCTCACCGATGAAGCCCAACAAGGCTGAAACACGTGTCTGGGGTTGCTTTTGGTACTCTTGTTCAAAGGAGGTTTGCCTGGCATTTCGCTGCTGGACTGCCCTTGTGGGTGGGACAAAGACTGATATGCAAATGGAAATTCCTCCTTTGTGAAAAGTACAGTGAGCAGAAAGCGATGGCTGCAGACTCTCAAAGTGAGGGGGGAAAAAAACACAGAACAGGTTATCATACCATGTTCTTTCTAGAGGGGGGCACTCGCTACCTTTTTTCTTATTCTCAATAAACCCATGTCAAAAAGGTCCTCAGTGTCTGCATCCTTTTTCTGACCTGCTTCAATAGTTTAATTGTTTTTTACTTTGATCACGTTTTGACCAGCTTTCAACATGGGGTATTTCTAAGGGGGCAAAAAGCATTGCTCGGCCCCAATTACTCAAAATTGGGTGCTTTGAGTCTGTGTTTTTCAGGCACCTAGATTTCATCTGGAATGTATGCACTGAAAAAGAACATTTGAAGATAGCCAATTTTGAGATATTAGTATTTGAAATGTATCTCTCTATGACGCACGTGCAGAATAAATGCACTTTTTTCATATGAACTGTACAGAATGTATGGGTTTTACAGTACGTACATTAAACAATTACCATCTAAAAACTCACATCAAAGGCAAGTCACAGCTGACTTAGATGTCAGTTTTAAGGTGATGGAATCAATGTACACTTTTTTAATGCAAACTGTTCAGAGCGTGCACCTATGACACATGCTTCTATAACACACGTTCTTACCACATACTCTTAAAACAAACACTCTGACACACACACCTGTAAAACATGCTCCTACGACTTGTGCTGCTATAACAAGCACTCCTATCATACATGTTCCTATGACACGTGCGCCTACTGCACATAAAATGTGGATGTTTGACACATGCTCTCACATGCACCTATGACACATGCACTAACACACATAATGCATGCTCTTACAACACACACCCCAATGACACACACTTATATTACATGCGCACCAACTACACATGCACCTATGACACAACCTTCCTACTCAAGCTCTTCGTTCAGGGAATGCCAGGTTAGTTTCTGTCCCGATGGTCTACCTGTCAAGAGTGGGTGGCCCTGCCTTCTTTGTCGCAGCCGCTAGACTCTGGAATGCACTCTGCAATTCAGGCATCTCCTGAAAATCTTTCTCTTTTGCTCAGACTGGATTAATCAGTTATACTAGGTGTTCCTAGCGCCAAGATGCCTTTGGCCCTACGAGTGCTCTATAAAACATTTAACATAAAACCTACCGCACATGCGCTCCTACCACATGTGAACCTATAGCATGCTCTGAAATCCCGCATGCAGAGCATATGAGTTTTACAGTTGGTACATTACAAAATTAACATCTCCTAAAACCTGCATCAAAGGCAAGTCACAGTTGACATGTCAGTTTTAAGTTGATAGAATAAATGTGCACTTTCAATGCAAACTGTCGCCAGAGCATATGCATTTTACAATATGTGCATTACACAGTTAACATCTCCTAAAAACTTGCATCAAATGCAAATCTGAGCTGACTTTAATGTGAGTTTGAAATGTACACTTTTCATACAAACTGTACACAGAGGGTGCTCCTACAACACGTGCTCCTACGACACACGCTCCTAACACACATGTCCCTATCACACATGTTCCAATGACAAGCGCACCTACTACATATGCGCTTACTGCACATAACATGTGAATGTACAACACTTGATCTCACACACTGCACACGCTCTTAGCGCACACAATCCTATTCCACGCGCTGTTATGCAACATGCTCTTTATCTGCACACACCCCCCCCACACACACACCACACACACTACATGCTCATACAACACAGCCTGGTATTGCAACAAACATTCAGAAGCAACCATGTAACCGCAAATATTATTTGAAAACATTTATTTTTGTTCCTTTTCTTATTTATTTTTTACAGGAGTTGATAAACCAACCAAAACTTACTCTACAAACATCAGAACTAATAAAGTTAAGGTAACAACATAATAAACTTTATTAATAGATAAAAAAATACATATATTAAAATCCAATATTGTAACCTTAACTCACCCACACACAAACGTTTACAATATTACCATACAATTATAACAATTTCACATGTAATTGTATAAAATGTCAAATCATTCAAAAGCACATTCCATTTACACCTATAATAAATGTTGTAAGAAAGTATTAAAACATTTGTAGTACAAAATGACTGCATAATAAACCTAAATTATAATATACAGAAGCATAATTCCTCAACAAATTACAATAAAAAAATGATATTTTCAAAAATAGATCTACTATAACAAAATATACATAAGCATTCAAGTCTTCTGCTTGACGCATACAATATCAATTAACACAACTTTATAAATATGCAAATATAAATGAACAAGGTACGTCGTACGCCATTGTAAATGTATATAATTTACTAAACAATAAACATATAAAAATAAAACCTACAAAAACCACATAAATTATTAAAAATCATATTCATTAAAAGCCTAGTAATTGTTTCTACAAATAACATATACACATTATAGTCATGGCACTGCATAAGAAATGCAAACATTTAATGTGTGCTAAATTACATTAAATGTAATAATACTCTGTATATGCTAACAAAAGCAGCACAAATGTAATGCACATTAAAAACATAAATAAAATCAGTTTAACCTCCTATATTTATAAAAGTGAAAATGTATGGGTTTGTAGCTTGGCGAACCATTGTTCGTTCTACAATTCCACAGTTTGACCAATCTGCATCAAATGTTGCATAGTTACCTGTTAGGGCCGTCCGGACATTAGTGGCTACATAGCATTTGGACACCCCACCCCGTTCCCTCGATTTCAGCACATTCACACAGGAGACAGTTGCCTGAAAATTGGGGAAACATTGTGGTCGTAGAAGGACCGGTCCTCAACCCTAGAATACACAGTTTCTGGGACATTTGCAATGCACCGCAAGGAACTGCACCACGCCAGGGGGCGGCAACCACAGTAGGTTCCAGTATGCAGCAGCGCACCAACTCTCACCTCCCCCCCCCACAACATCTGCTCCGGGGTATGCCAGCCAGCGCCACACGCCCATTCTCAGTGCAGTTTACTTCAGCGTTCAAAGCACATCAATCGATAAGCGAATGGGAACAGCGACCTACAAGATCATTGATTTCCGACAATTGATGAGTGTTGTCATATCTGTCCACAGAACCAACTGGTACTTTTTGCTAGTTTTCATTACAAACCAATATTCACTCCACATTATATCACTGTGACTATAAAGCATTTTAGAGCAAAAACAAAATATTACAAAACAAAAACAGGGTGTGTTAAGGTTATCATGATATTAGATTTTTATTTATTAATAGTGTATTTTGTTACCTTAACTTTATTATTTCTTAACTTTAATATTTCTGTTTGTAGACTGCATTTTTGTTGGTTTAATCTGAGCTCCTTTGTAAAAAAAAAAAGAAAAAAAATCCTCCAAATATATTACATGGACACGGTAGCGTCCATATAGTTATGGTTAAGTTGGTGTTTCCATAGGAAGAGCATTTTTTGGGTGGCTTATAACTTCGCTCCCTCTGGACGAATCCTCACCAAACTTTGCAAAAAAAGTATATGGCCCAGTCTGAATTATTTTGCAAAGTTTGGAGAGGTTTGGTCCGGGGGGGGCAAAGTTATAGGGGGGGTCCCAAAACTTGTTTTTTCCCATAGACATAATGGGAAAAAACTTTGCGCATGCCTACAGCCCAAACCGCTGGACGGATTTACACCAAATTTGTGGCAGGAGCGGGGGCTTGGTCCCGAAAGCGTGCTTTTGAAAATTTGGTGTAAATCCATCCAGTAGTTTTTAAAAAAAATGACCAAAATGTAAGGCAAAAAATTAGTGATATCTTCGTTCGCTCCGCGGACATGCGACGTGTTCGCTGATTGGACGGCGTGGTGCGTGAAGCACGTCATATTTTTTTGTGGCACCCGCCCTCTTGCATTTGACGACTGTGGACAGCGCGGTGGTACTTGGATTAAAAATTGTATTTAGTGGAGTGTGTTGGTGTGTAAGAGTGTTTGGGGATGGTGGGGGAGTATGAGATAGGTTCAATGTTCTGTTTTTTTTAATGTGCTAGATGCTTTTGTTGCGTTCGATTTTGTCTGCGGACAACACGGCTGTTCTGAAATTTTCTATATAAACTAAATGGTGGGGTGTTCCGAGGATGGAGTATGTGTCCGTTTTGTTCGTAAGCAAGCTAAAATTGAGCTAAGAACACTTGCGGTGTCCTTAAATGTTGCTACATAAACAAAATGGGGGTGTCCTGAGGACGCTGTTCGTATTGTACTCTGGCAAGTTGAATGTGTTCTAAGAACACTCGCGGTGCTGAAATGTTTACAATTAAACAAAATGGGGATGTTCTGAGAACGCTGTTCGTATTGTTTGTTGTCAGGTTGAAAGTGTTCCAAGAACCCTCCTTTTGTCCGCTGACATTACAATTGCCTATGGGCCTTACCCGACTTTTTGTCCACTAAAGAAAACGATAAATCAGGCTGCTGTGCGCCGACTTTATGTGATAAGCCCCATCGACCTGGCTGACCTGTTTTTGCGACACTAAATCATATCTCCCGCCCCTAAGCCTGACATTATCAAAGCATTCATATTCCCCGTCTCTCTCCGTGACGTTACAGGGTGCGTAGCCAAACGCACCCAGTCGTCTTCAGTCCTACGTGACTTTACACAGAACCCAGAAAACAACACACATCTCACAACACAGCGCGCCACAATTCGGAATATGAAACTGTGATTTAAAAGCAAACAGCAAGATTGTACATTTCGTAAAGTACATTTATTTGACATCAAATGTTTAGAGAATATTCAGCGATTTGCATTTGTCTTTGTTGTCGATCTGCAAAAGTTCATCTTGACTCACACGCTGTTCCTTTGCGCTACACAGGGTGTTGGTTTATGATAAAAGAAGCACTATGGTCGCACTGATAATCGGAAGGCTGTTCCAACAACGAGGCATTATGGATTATAAAATACTAGCATATTAAAAATGGCAGTACACGTTTAAGAAGCGACAACAGAACAACCTAATCATTGTGGGGTTTATTTAAATACTAGTGCATTTGCATGTGAATGTATGCCTATGGATGTAATGAGTTTGCATCTGTGCATTCGCGACTTTCATCATTACAAAAAAGGGGTGAGCTCAATGAGAGGCTATAACAACCATGCCCTCGGCAATCACCCATCATGCACCTGGTGAATTATGCAAATTAGGTTATGACGTAATTTAGCTACTTCTAGCTACTTTTATGATGGCCAATAGCTACTTTTCTTACTAAGGAGTTGCCAACACTGCTCCTACGCGACTTCATACAGAATCCGGAAAACAACACAGATCATCTCACAACACAGCGCGCAACAATTCGGAATATGAAACTGTGATTTAAAAGCAAACAGCAAGATTGTACATTTCGTAAAGTACATTTATTTGACAACAAATGTTTAGAGAATATTCAGAGATTTGCATTTGTCTTTGCTGTCGATCTGTAAAAGTTAATTTTGAGTCACGCGCTGTTCCTTTGCGTTACACAGGGTGTTGGTTTATGATAAAATGACGACTGTGGTCGCACTGATAATCGGAAGGCTCTTCCAACAACGAGGCATTAGACCACCATAACGGTTGGTATGTTGCTTCTAGCCGCTAGTAACGCGTAAGGGCATATTGGTCCTTGGCGATTGTCCCATAAAATGGTGAGGGTCATGAAGTTGTTTACTAGGAGCTGCACCTGGCAGTTAAAAAATGCGTCGGCCGGGGTCTGAAAATCGTGGCATTGACAGTAGGGAAGGATCTACCTGTTTTAAAAACATAAATTAGTCTCACGAGCCGCTCTTCATTAAAAATATTCATTTTATTTATTAGGGCGTAAAACTATTTGCTAGCGAGGCTAGTGCAACGGAGTATGTTAACTTATTCCCACTAACCCACCCTCTCTCCTCTGCCTTTTTCAGAGCCGTCTGAGCGCCAGCGGACCACTACGGTGGTGATAGTGCGCGGTACAAAGCAATATGCCACATTGAACGAACAAGTACAACTTAACTGGGCTTTAACGCCACGCGTTATATATATTCCGGTATAAAATAATTTAAAGGCTTACTTACATTATATTGGCATTTTCCATTGTCTACGCGTAATGCAGTCCCTAAATACGACTCCATCTGTGCCAATGATCTTTCTCATAGTTATATAATATATAAAAGCGGTTTCATTTCAGAAATTCATCCTTATCGTCTTATGTTTTTGCACCCCTCCTTCAAAAGAAGTCTTTTGGCACGATCCCTGTCTGTCAAGGTCAAAAAACAATAGAACCTTATAGTGACAGTCGTGGGCCACTCCGGCCCGCGAGCAAAAAAAGGAAGCAGCTGACCTTCACTGTGAACAAGCATAAATTCTTACTTTGCAACATTCTGTGTAAAGCCATCCCTGAGAAATTGTTTTTTACACTCCATCTTTGTATATTGTCTGCGTGCTAATGAAAAAAGTTTGTTAAAGGGAGTTTATGGTTAACTTGCGCTGATAAAAACCTATGAAATTCAGTAAAAAAAACTTTGTTGAGGCCACCAGGGGGCGCATAGGTAATGGCAGCCTAGTGCCAAGCTCCCGCCTGGACCGGGCTTTTTAAGGGGATTGAGCTCCCCCAGACCCTTCAGGTGAAATTGATGGGCTGCCACTCATTGGTGACCCCCCCCCCCCCCCCCCGAGCCACTCCAGCTCGAAGGAGCAAAGCTCGAGGCCCCTGGGAGACTGGAGTTCGGGCTGCGACGGGGCCGCGGCCGAGAGGGATCACTTGCTTGCACGCCCAGGGACAAGGAGAGGCCCGCGGTCGTGAGGAGCCCAGCTCGAGAGCCCAGCTTCCCGTCAGGCTGCGGTGCCCGGGAGGGCGACGCGGCTTGCAGGCGGGGCCAGCGAGTGGACCCGGCCTGAAACGATCCACAGGAGGAAGAAGCGATCTGCTGCGACAGGGCAGCTCGCCGTCCGGGCCCACCCCCAACAGGCCCCGGCAGGCGGAAAGAGGAAGCGGCCCGCAAAGGTGAGGCTTTAGACGGGCGGGCACAAGCCCTCCCCGGCAGCCTCACCCCGGACAGTGACCCCCGATCGGGGATTTGAGCCACCAACTCCTCCTCCCCATCCCCAGGGACGGAGCATCCCCCAGATTGGGCCGGCCAGGTGGGAAGCGCGGGTGGCCCCGAACCCGGCACCCAGGGCCCGGAAACGGCAGCATCGGGCGCAACGTCCCCTGGAACCAAGCACAAGGAGGGGGAGGCGCACATAGGGGCAACGACCGCCGCGGCTTACCACTCAGTACCCACCAGCCTTCCGCGGCCGTGGCCCACCCCCCCTCTACACTAGACCCACCCCCAGCAGCAAAGGCCCATCGAGGCCCCACTCAGAACCATCAAGCCCGGTGTGATCACGTCAGGGAGACAGGATTGTGCCTCCCCCTCCACCAAAGAACCCCGTGAGCCCAGGGGCATAGAAAAAGGGTCGAACAGAGGTGGGAATACGACGCCGGCGGCCCCCTCTGCCCCACAAGACCATGCCGAGACGAAGAGAGGCCCAGGTGAGAGGCCCCCGCCCCGAAAGGGTGGGGCGTGTGCCTGCCTGGGGGTTGCCCTGGGGAAACCCCTCCCCCCCCCAAAGCCCCTGGCCAGCGGCAGACGCCCGCGGGGGGCGCAGCGGAGGATTGCATGAACTGGCTGGAGACCCTACAGGAATTTCGATACAGGGAAACTGAGAGACCCAGTAACAGCTTTACTGGCACCGAGGGCTCGGCCCACCCGGGAACCATAGCGGAATCTACGACAGCGATGGAAAGGGGCTTCGCCTCCATGCTTCAGGAAATTAGGGAAATGCGTTCAGACATCGCACAGAAGTTCGAAAAGATGGACCAGAGGGTGGACAAGGTGGAGGAGAGGCTCCTACAGGTAGAAACCAACCAGTCCTCGTCCACAGACCTGGAAGTCCAAATTGACATGAGGCTTTCGGCCCTGGAGAAAAGAGACGAGGAGAGAGCCAGACAGTTGGACGACTTTGAAAACAGGGAGAGGAGGAACAATCAAAGATTTTTTGGGATCCCGGAAACTGAGGGGGAGACGGAGAGGGATTTAACCTGAGTTGTGAGAGACATTATTACCCTTCTATTTGTGGAGGAGATGACCACGGAACTTACGTTCCACCGGGTGCATAGAGCAGGAGGCAAGGCGGGGAACCCCCGATCTGTCCTAGCCCGATTCCACTATTATACAGAAAAGGCCAAGGTCCTGGAGGAAGTGAGGAAGGCAGGGGTGATCACCTACAACAACACCCGGATCACCATTTTCCAGGACCTCTCCGCTTGCACCTTGGCAAAGCGCAGAATGTGCTGCCCCCTAACGCAGCTGCTCAAGGAGAAGGGGGTGCGCTATAGGTGGGGGTATCCTTTCTCCCTGACCTTCGAATACATGGGCCAACGCACAATGTTGGTCACTGAAGATGATATTAGAGGGGCCGTACGGGACTATGTGATGGATCCTAACCCCTGAAGAGGCCCGATCGGACCGGAAGCGATGGCCAGGGGTGACCCCGGCCAGTCGGGAGCCTGGAGAAGGACCGCTTCGCGGAAATACAAAAAATTGAATACTCCACCGCCCGCACAGGAAGGAGATCGTATAGATTAGGAGGGCTGAGAGACTAGACCAAGTGCAATTCGGAATCTGAAGCTATGGAGGTCATGCTGAATCCAAAATCCCCTTGACAAGCAAGTTAAAGAGGGGGTGATGGGGGGGACGAAACTGGGGGTTGGGGGGGCTTACAAAAGCGAGCTAAGCAATGAAGGCCTGGCTAGGGAGGGGGCAGGCTGGTGGTCCGGCCAAAATGCCAGGAATGGCGGAACAGACTGGCTGGACGCCGGGGAGGGGGTTGGGGGTTGACGAATCTGTTGGGGATTCTTTGTTTCGGAAGGGGTTTGAGGGGCAGTTGGGGAATCATTTAAAAAGTGTCCAAGCGGTGAGTCAAAGGGGGCGGGAATGGTGTAGCGATGCGACAACGTTGACCAATAGAGGGGGAAGCACAAACTATGGCTGACGGCCGGCCGGCCCTGGGAGTGGGTACCCTAAATGTGCGGGGTCTGAACACCCCCACGAAGAGGTCTCTGATTTGTAGAGAGTTCAGGAGGGCAAAACTGGACCTGCTCTTCCTGCAGGAGACACACTGGGCGCGGGGGAAAGAACCCAAAATGCGAGGGGGGGGGGATCGAAGATGTTTTCCATGCTTCCCACAAGACAAAAAAAAGAGGGGTGGCCATACTGTTAGCAAGGGATGTTGGCTTTGAGAAAGAGGCCATCCTGAGAGACCCCGAGGGCCGTTACCTGCTGGTACGGGGCTCCTTACAGGGCTCCCCCATAACCCTGGCGGTAGTATATGGCCCGAACGAAGGTCGGGCCCAATTCTGGGAAGAGGTAAGGGATAGGCTTAAGCTGTTTGTACAAGGCCTGGTGGTGGTGGGAGGGGATTTTAATATGGTTTTAGACCCATCCATAGACAGAAAGCGGGTAGGCCATCAAAGCTTCAGATCTGCTGAAGCTTTGGCACGTAACTTTCGGAGGGTGAATGAGGATCTGGGTTTGGCTGATACTATCCCGACCCCCAGAACAGATGTCCCTTCCTTTTCTTACCATTCGACCATCCACAATTCATTTTCTAGAATAGATTACATTCTCGCGGACGAGGTCCTCCGCCCGCATGTCACAGGTTACTGGATAGACCCTGTCCCTTGGTCGGACCACGACATGGTCCGAGTCACCTTAGCGGTGGGGATGTGTAGAGAACGCAGAGGACGCTGGAAATGCAATGATGTCCTATTAAAAGATGAGGTTCATGCCCAGGAAATCTTGGACGCCATAACGGAGTTCTTTGAGCGCAATGATAACTGGGAGGTGGATACGCACACACTTTGGGATGCCTTCAAGGGAACCCTACGAGGTGTCCTCATAAAAATAGGAGCCCAGAGGAAACAGGAGTGGGAGGCCCAGGAGAAAGCCCTGTGGGATAAAATAGCACGTCTCCAGCCGGTGGGCCCCTCGGAACGGGCCCTGAATCACGACCGGGTGGCCGCACTGGAGGATTACAGGCTCCAGCTGAAGGACCTCCTCCTACACAAAATGGAGAGGAGTCTCCAGATGGTCCAACACAAATTTTATGAGAAAGGGGATAAAGCGGATAAGATCCTAGGTCCAGAGAAGTAGAAGGGTGAAGGAGGTGAGAAACTCCCAGGGATCCCTTGGCTATGACTCCCCCCACATCAGAGAGGCTTTTCACCAATATTATAAGACACTGTACTCCTCAGAGTATAACGGGGACGACACCCAGATAGAGGCATTCTTGAATTCCATTCAGATCCCGTCCCTGTCGAGGGAGATGGCAGAGGGGTTGGAGGGCCCGGTGACCGAGGATGAGGTGGACAAGGTGATAAGTGGGATGAAGGTGGGAACCTCCCCTGGGGACGATGGCTTTACTGTTTATTTCTATAAACGATTTCGCTCCTCCCTGGCCCCATACCTGGTAAGGGTTTTCAACGCCGTGCTGGAAGGAGGCATCCTCCCCGAGACCATGATGGGGGCCATAATAGCAGTTTTGCCCAAGGATGTTCCTCCTACCGCCCCATATCGTTGTTAAACATTGACCTAAAGATCCTGGCCAAGGTGGTGGGGAGGCGGATGGAGGGGATAATGCCGAAGCTAGTCCACGGGGACCAGGTGGGCTTCATTAGGGGGAGTTAAGGATCGGATAATATTCGCAAGACGATAGACTTGCTTCATTTTGCCCAAAAGACGGAGCTCAATGCATGTGTCCTCTCCCTAGACTCGGAAAAAGCTTTCGACAGGGTCGAGTGGAGATACATGGAACTCCTCCTCCAAAGAATGGGCTTCGGGGCTCACATCATGAGTTGGGTATCTGCTCTTTACAGAGCCCCCACGGCCCGGGTCCAGGTGAACGGGATACTGTCCGAGGCATTCCCCCTCAGTCGAGGGACGAGACAGGGCTGTCCACTCTCATCCCTGATATATGTCCTTACGATGGAGGCATTGGCCATAGCAGTCAGAGCCCACCCGGACATCAAAGGAAGTAGAAGGGGTGAGGTGGAATTTAAGCTTTCCCTGTTTGCGTACGACATTTTAGCCTACCTAGTGGACCCTGGCTCCTCACTCCCCTCCCCTTCCTGGACCTGGTGGCCGTGTTTGGGCGCTTCTCGGGCCTGAAAATCAACACTACAAAATCTGTCTTACTCCCAATGAGGACACTGGACCCGGAGCTAGACGCCCTGGTAAGGTTCCATGGGATTGCAGTGGGGAAGGATGCTATACGCTACCTGGGCGTACTTCTCACCAGGGATATATCAAAATTGCGCACTTCAAATTATGACCCCATAATGGCAGAGATCACATCAGACCTGAGGAGGTGGGGTACAATGATCCTTTCTTGGTATGGCCACATGACCGCGGTAAAGATGAACATATTACCACGACTTCTGTACCTTTTCACAGCGTTCCCAACCAGATTCCCAGAACAGACTTTTAAAGATCTACAGAAGGCGGTTAGAGACTTTGTATGGCAGTGGAGGACCCAAAGGATCGGGAGGGCCATTCTGACCCTGCAAAGGGAGGAGGGGGGGTTTGGCCTGCCGGACTTTCATCTTTATTTCTGCGCCGCCCAATTGCGCGTCGTCCTGGAGCACATGAAAGAAGGGCTGGGAACGTATTGGTCATACTTGGAAGATATGGACGCTCACCCTCTTAAGGTCCGTGACCTCTTGTGGGCACCACGAAAAACGATCCCGAAACACTGGCAAACCCACACGACCTTGGGAGTTCTCTGGGACATCTGGAGGGAGGGCCCTCAGACTGCATACCTTACCACATGGCCATCCCCGATGACCTCTCTCTGGGGCCACCCCCTCAAATTGTGTAGTAAAGGATTCAGACACTCCCAGTCATGGTCAGACAAGGGAATGGAATGGGCTGGGCAGTTGTTCAGAGAGGGCAAATTTGTAATTTACGAGGACATGAGGGACGCCCTCGGATGAGAGTCTCTCTCAATTTTCGAGTACCAGCGCCTTAAGGGCATCCTTTGCGACCAGTCATGGGGGCTGAACCTGAGGAGAGAGCTGACCCCCTTTGAGAAGCTCCTCGACTCGGCGACCTCTAGAAAGGGTGCGGTATCCAATATGTACAAAATCTTAAACACTTATAACCTACAGGGCAGAAGGAGCTTCCGCACGTTTTGGAACGATCTAGCAGGAGAAGAGATCTCAGAGGACGCCTGGGCTAGGATATTCAAAATAGCATTCCATGGGAACTTATTCACCTCAGACATGGAGCATAATTTCAAGATTCTACAGGGGTGGCACAGGGACCCGGTCAAACTGTCAGATGTTCACGGGGGTGTCGCCTAGGTGCCCGAGGGGATGCGGTCAGACAGGCTCCAGGAGCCACATGTGGTGGCTTTGCCCGAAAGTCCAGACCTACTGGAAGTCAGTGAGGGGCTGGATAGCGGATGTGACAGAGGAACTTCTACCACTGAACCCCCAAACGATGCTGCTGGGTCTCCCCCGGAGGACACGGAACTATACCGATACCCAAGGATGTGGGATACCATGTTGAGGGCGGGCAGAGTGGCTCTCGCTCAACGGTGAAAGAGCCCGGAAGCCCCCTCCAAGGAGGACTGGCTGAAAAAAGTGAAAAGCATGTTCTTGATGGACAAACTAACGGCCATGGTGAACGACTACACTGGATCATTCCTTGCGAACTGGCACGGAGTGCAACAGTCTTGGGGTTGGGAGGTCCACTGATTTTGTGATAAGACCCAGACACGACCGGTGCGGGACTAAACATGCGATGAGTGATAATCAGCCTGGGGACCCACGAACTGGGGAAAGGGGCCTTCAGTCAGCTGGAGATATGGTCACCAATCGCATCGTCTCCTACGTAAGGGATACGAAAAGAACATTCAGAGTATCCCTAGTTGAATAATCTGAACTGGACACGGGAGGGGAGGGTCGGGTCGGTGTTGGGGTGGGGGGTTGGAGGGGGGGGAGTAAGGGGTCACTCAGTTTTTCTTGTTTGTATTGTTACAGAATGCTAATAAAAAACAAAGTTAAAAAAAAAGAAAAACTTTGTTAAAGGGATGTTATGGTTAAGTTGCACTACTAAAAACCTATCAAATTCAGTAAAAAAACTTTGTTAAAGGGACATTATGGTTCAAACTAAAACTGAAAAACCCCTGAAATTCGGCAGTTATGGTAAGATAAGCAACCATAACTCGCGCCACCGTACACTGCTAACACGAACACCCAGGACATCAAAGATGACATGATGTCATTGATGACATCATTGATGACATCACATGTGCATTTACTTTTCATGAAAACTCTGTAGGAGGGATTCTTATAATGTTGACCAAAAAGTGTCAAGGACCATTTGAATAAATATCATGAGCTATTTAGTGCATTAAGCAATGCCTTGATATAAATAGCATTCTATTATGAAGTTCTATCCAGTATACTAAGAAACTCATGCAGAAACTTAGGCAGTGTGTGCAGTATACATGATGAAGGTGCAATATTCATAATCTTTGCATGTAGAATAATGAAATAACTGCTTTCTTATTAGAGTTTTGCGTGCTGTGAAACATGTAATAAGTAGCTAATAAAACCCACTTAATACATAATTACATTATTACAGACAAAACACAGACAACACGTACAAATATGAGTATATACAGGGACAGAGAAGTAAGCAAAAAAGCAGAAGTAGTAGCAGAAAGAGTTCATAACCTAACTGATTATATTTATGCAGAGAAATGATTGCTCTGTTTCAAAGCTGCTACTTACTGTATGTATGTGTATCAAATGATGTCAGTGAACCCTAAGGAAAGGAGTGTGAGTACAATGTATACAGATATGAGCATATACAGGGAAGGTATAGTAATAAAAATAAAACTATGAGAAAGTGCTGATAACTCTAATGATTATCTTCATGAACAGAAAGGATTGCTCTCTTTCAAGCCTGTGTCTTCCGCTATATATATGTTTCATATGATATGACTTGACCCTAAGTCTACAAATATAGTACCTTTTCAATTTTTACTTCCTGACTGTTACTGAAGAAAACTATGTGGCTTAGATATGTCAGTAAAGGGAAAAAAAGGGAGAGACAGCCGTGTGATGTCATCAGTGATGTCATCAATGACATTTGTGATGTCATCTTTGATGTCCTAGGTGTTCGTGTTAGCAGTGCACGGTGGCGCGAGTTATGGTTGCTTATATTACCATAACTGCCGAATTTCAGGGGTTTTTCGGTTTTACTTTGAACCATAACGTCCCTTTAACAAAGTTCTTTTACTGAATATATATATATATATATCTCCTACAAGAGTTGAACAAAATGTGGTGGACCTATATGTGGTTGATAAAACCACAGATTACCGAAAACTTCCCAGGTAGTGGTTTTCTTGTGTATCCAGGGAACAAAGGAAAACGTGTTGGCTTCCTTTTAGTCTTCCTTCTCATCCCCCACCCCCCTCTCTAAGTTAACACTGTCACTTTTAGGGTCGCTCCAGGATCTTTGCTATCTCAGTCCTTCGGATTGTCTGGGGGCACATTGGGTTTGGTTCAGGGTTTTTGATTCTCTTATGGTTTGCACTTCACCAAGGAGAATTTTAAATCTGCCTGAATGAGTCATTGGCTAATGAGGTGATTCTTTTTATCTGTTGGTTCCGCCAAAATAGTGTAGTCCTTCTTAAGCAAGTTCAGTGTTCATGGTGTTCCATAGTTGTGGAAAAATGAACCTCAGCATCTTGATGTCTCCATCTACTGCTGGGACCGCAAGTGTCCCAGTCCGTCCTAGAGTGAGTTTGCAAACATCCCTACTCAGCAGCTCACCCCCTCACATACTAAGATAGGTAGTTAATTCAACTCGCCACAATTGGTATACTATTTGGAATCTGGATAATGTCAAGGTGATTGAACCAACATCAAGTGTCAGGAGCAAATTGTGAACAAGCAAAAAGTCTAAGTGTGAGGCAGGATCTCGCATTTTCCTCTGTTGTGCGTTTCCAAGGTTTCTCCAACCTTAACATTTCAGTCTTTAAGGGGGTGTCCTTCACTCTCCATTGATCTTAGTTCTCTTGTGTTTTAGAGTTTATTCACCATAGCCTCTACAAGTTGGTCCATCTTTGTCCTGCAGGTTCTGTTTTGCTTCTTAGAGTAGGGAGAAGTGGAGTTTGTTACTCCACAAGGTTGAGCCTCCAGCTCCTCTTCAATATCTCTGCTTCTTGGGGAAGGTCTTCTGACCAGACACTCCATGATATTTTTGTATTGAATGAAACATTGTGTTATAAAAAAGCTATTTTGGGGCACAAAATGATATTAGCTGCTGCAGTTTTTAAGCACATTTCTATCAACTGTAGGGAGCAACAGTCATAGTGCATTTGTGTTATATTTTATTGTATTTATTGAGTTAAAGGACTTTAACAAAAATATTGGAACAACGGTACAAATCCTATTCAAAACTGTTAAAGGAGGAACTCGGTGGGATAGCAGATGATCCTTAAGGTGAGAGTTAAAATGAGGATAAGAGGACAGAGCGCAAAGCGGAGGGAGCAAGTGCATTCCAGTGCTTGGGTGCAAGGAAAGAGAGGGAATGAGATTGCGCATAGGTGGCAGAGAGACAGAAGAAAATAGGACTAAGAACGGGCCAGTGAATAGAAGGAAATCGGAGAGGAACGAGAAGGGGAGCCATAATGTACAAACATGTAAATAGAATACAGAGAAAATTAAAGGCCAGACATGATTCAAAGGAAAGCCACAGAATGACAGCACAGGGGAAATGGAATCCCAGGGAGATAGAGATAAAACAATACACATAGTTGAAATAGAATGAAGTGGTGCAAGCCAGTGGCCGACAGGCCAAGAATAAGACTAGAACTGTAGAACAGTCAAGAAAAAATAAGGTGAGACAAAGTTTTGTTAGTAGGAAAATAAATGACACTGCTTTCCGGATGTTACAAAGGTGGAATCGACAGGCTCGAGCCGTAGTGGAAATATGGGAGGAGAATGAGAGAGAAGAGTCAAAAATAAGTGTTTCTGGGCAGAAGGTGAAATTGCAAGGGGGAAGGAAATGGAAGAAGGGGGCATAGAAAAAGTCATAGTATGGAAAAAGAGGACTTTCGTTTTGAAAGGGGTATCTAGGGCTGAATGGCCAGTGGACATTAAGTTAGAGCAGAGTGTATAGATGGACAGAGTGAAGTGTATAAGTGGTGAGAAAGACTAAACGATGAGATGATAGAAGCAAGGGATGGTATAGAGGGCGAAAAAGGAAGGGGACCCATATCCGAACCCTGTGGTACCCAATATTGAAGAGGAAGTACTGAAGAGGATTTTCATACCCAGGAAACCGAGTAGGTGCAGTTGGAAAGTTGAGAACGAAACCAGTTGAGTATGGAGTCCCTGAAAACAAGACGAGAGAGGGCACGCAGAAGAATAGAGTGGCTGACAGTGTCAGTTGTGACAGATCGAGCAGAAAGAGGAGGGAAGATTGTTTGGTATAGCGGGCAGAAGGAAGTGAGTCACAGAATGAGAGAAGGGCGGTTTCCATGGAGTGGAAAGGGCGAAAGCCAGATTGGCAGTGTGGGAGAAGAGTTGAGATGAGCAGAAACTTGAGAATAAACTGTAAATTTTAAGAGTTAAGAGAAAAAACGATGGGGTGAGCTAGGCCAGTGATTTGAAGGAAGAACAGGGGCATGGGGAACGGAGGGGTTAAGGATGGGTTTCTTGATAATCCGTGTTAGCGGTTTTGAACAGAGAAGTAAAAAATTGCAAGGAAGAATTTGAGTATTGTAGGATGAGAGAGTAGACTTTATGAATCAAGGAGGATGGCAGGGGAGCGGAGGGTACAGTGGTGAGGTAAGCTTCAGAAAGAAAAGTTATTTGCATTAGAACGGTGAAGAAAGGTAGAGGGAAAAGGAAGAAGTGGCAGAGGAAGGGGGGATAAGGAAGAGGGGGAATAGAGGCGCATAGAAGTCACGTTAGAGAAATGCAAGGTAAAATCAGACGCAGAGATAGAAGATGATGCAGCAGTATCGGGTAAAGGGTGAGGGAGAATACGCTTCAGAATCTGTAACAGATGTTGGGGATAAGCAGGAAAGGGAATGAAGGAGAACATTGTAATATTGTTGTTTGGCCTGAAGTAGCACAGTCAAAAGCAGTGTAAAGGGAGGTTAGCAAGTAGTGGTCCATAGGAGACAATCAACATGCTTCATCTACGCTCGGCAAGACTCAGAGTGCAACGAGAGGCGCAAAGAGATGGGCTCAGCCATGGCTGAGGGGCTCAGCCATGGCTGAGGAGGTTTAGGTGATTGGGTGGGGGGAGAGCAGGTGAGGGAAAAAAAGGTGAGGGTTGAAGAAAGGGCAGCTGGTGTTAGTGCGGTAGAAGCCAGGTGTCTGTAATGCATAAAAACTGCAGGTTTGGATGAAGAAAGATATCAAGGACAGAATGTGCTTAGTTGCAAAAGTAGCGCACAATAGAAGGAGACAGATTAGAGAGTGGACGGTCAGAGGGAGGGATAGATTAGGTTGCTGGTGTTGCGAGCAGAAATGTGAACAGTCGTAGGTTGGCCAGTATAATGAGGAGTGGTGTTTGACGGAACTAGCAAAACACAAAGTGGGATATGGAAAAAAGGTACTGCAAAACTGAAAAAGTAGTGAAAGAAATAGCATCATAGTCCTAATGGAAAATGGATGGCCCATCAATGAGGGGCGTGGGTGCTGAAAGGAGCAGACGCCGGGAAGAAGGCTCCGATATGAGAGCTGAGATGGAAGGAACATGGTAACAGGGGCACAAGAAAACAGATAAAGAAGACATACTGGATAGAAGAAGGGCAGGTACAGAAGGGGACAAAAATAGAGAAGTGCTGCAGACTGCATCAGGGTCTTAACCTGGATTTCGAGGAGGCATTGCCCTGGGAAGGATGTTTTATAATTCTGGGATACAGGCTTGGCGGGTGCTAATGGGAGCAGGGTGGCTAGTGAGGAGGATGACGGGCCGTGATGGAGCATACCGCTCAACTGGCAAGCGGCTCTGGAAAGCATCCGAGACAGGGTGCCGCAGGAGGCTAGTTAACACCGGAGGAATGTCACTGCAGGCCCAGCAGACGAGGCAAAATCCAGGAATCACTAGTTCCGCCAGCTTAAAGCAAACCTCTCTATCTTTTGGAGGGGCTGCTTTTTTATGGAAATTTTCTTTAGATACTGTTGTTCTAGTTTTTGACTCCTGAAGCCTTACTTCATGGCAATTTCTTTTTTTGGGAGCATGTAAGAGTCAAGTTAGGGCTGGAATCCAATCTTCTTCTCTTCTGAGGATGACATGGATGACTTGAGCTACCCATCGCTCGTTCACCAAGTTGTGAGGCGTGTTCCTGGATTTTCAAATTTTGATTCCATACCATGTTAACATATTTGCGTCTACCTGCAGCAATCTAGATTCCCTCGATGTTGCATTAATTAATTGGTTTGCTACCAGAGTCGCATTTAGTTCTTTAAAGTTTTTCAACAGAGAATCAGCGACCCCCAGGGAGTTTCGTCGTTCTAAGCCCTTGACGGGTTCCACCCCTCTCACCCCATGGCACATAGTTTGGGCATTACAAGACGCTGGATTAGCGACACTGGCAGCCACAAACACTTCATCCTGACAGGTTTTGTGGAGCAACCTGCCAATTTCAGTGGTGTCTGGGGGCGTCTCCGCGTTCAAGGCACACAGAGTCCGGCACCTCATCAGCCTCAACATTGCCAATGGGAAGCCCCATTTCACCAGCTGCCGAACACGTTTCCGGGCTCTCCACAACTCGCCACGCAAGAACCCTCAACGAAGGGATCCCATTTGGAACCCTGTTAGCGGCAACCTCCATCTCGTC
Source organism: Ambystoma mexicanum (assembly GCF_040938575.1). NCBI lineage: Eukaryota > Metazoa > Chordata > Amphibia > Caudata > Ambystomatidae > Ambystoma > Ambystoma mexicanum. The sequence continues at coordinate 1,234,790,552 of NC_090927.1, read as the reverse complement.
AACCCGGGTACCTCCCTCATGGACCACAACACAGCCATTTTGCAGGGTAAGGCACTTTCGATGCGGCACATCGTGCAGTCTGTTCAATTTGTCATATAGATCAAGTCTATTTTGTTCGGACAAACTCCTGTTTTCCCATTTGTCTTCTTCTGAATGGGAAACGCCTACATCTGCTGTCTGAGGTATAGCGTCACGTGCAGGTCCCCCAGGTCGAGCATCGGGGCGGGATGGCAAACAGTAGACCCCCCCCCCCCCCTCGCACGCTGGCATCTATTGTGTGCGAGCGAAGCTCCACGAAAGCCTCTCTTCAGATACGCTTTGCTCATCAGGTTGTAGACCTGGTGTTGCTCGAAGTGTGCTCGGGGGCATGATTGTATTTGGCATTAATGTCTGTTATGATGTGACTTAGAGGGATCCTTGCATTGTCAGTGGATTTCAGTAAGGTCATGGAGTGTTTGGAGAGGAGGGTTCTAATAAGCCAGAATGAGATATGTTTGCTTTAAGATTCTACGTTAGTCAGTTGGTGGACCCTGAAGGAGATTCGGCTGTATATGGGCAGCTGGGGGTCCTTCCTATTATTATCTCTTGTGTCTGCAGTTTAACATTGGCGATGAGGATTTACCCAATATCCCAAAAAAAGTTCAGGAAGGATCAGGAGGACCCCTGGCAGAGACCGACTGGTGTCTGGCCCACACTGGTTCCAAGGCCGCTCCACCGCCGGTGGCGTTGCAGTGGCCCTGACTCCCTCATGTGCTTGTAGAGCAAAGCTCATGCCGCTCCGTGCCTCCACGTAGCAGCGACCGACGTGGGACGAGAACTCACAAGTCTGGAAGTACCTGTAGGGCAAGCCTTGCTCTTGCTGCTCTGTGCCTCCGCGTAGCAGTGGCCAACGTGGGACGAAGCAGATCGGGAAGTGTGTGTGTGTGTGCCCCTGCATTTGCGGCGACCCCATCCGCGGCAGGCTTGTGTGGCGTGGCCCCTTCCGCTGAGAGACTGCAGGCAGCTGTCCGGGCAGGCAGCCTGTCAAAGAACAGCCGCTTCCATGTTAAACAAAGGAAGTGTATGTTTCCTATTAGAGGCGCAGCACACTCTCTCGCTGTTACCGCACAACGTCTAATAGACGCGCAGCACCTTTCGGAGCACGTCATCAGAGAAGCTGAAATTGCTACCTGCAGATAATGACAGTGATAATTCAAGCATCAAGGGAGAATGAGGGGTGCGCATCATTGTGTTATTGACCGGAAACATTGCATAAGGCACCAGTGGAGCTCAAGGATTGCTCCGCAACCCTGTGCAATCCAGAGATTAGAGCAACAGCACATTGCACTAACCGAATACAGACTGAGCAGGCAAGAGGTAGACAAGAGAGAAGAGGGCAGGAAAGAAGAGAGAAATCCAAAGGGAGAAGCGCCCATATGAACATGGCATTCTGATAATAAAGAAAAAGGAAGTCTGCAAGGCGGACAGTGCATGAAACAGGTGTAGCAAATCTCGGACAGTACGTGACACAGGTGTGGTAGATTCTGAGCAGTGAATTGCTAGTACCATTAACCAGAATGGCAATGTCAGGATTAAACGGGCCACCAATGTTCATGACCACCCCCGGAACTCTGAAGATTGCGTGGTCGCAGTGGAAGGAAGGTTTTCTACACTATTTGAAAGCAGCATGCAGCAACTCATACCCTAATGATAGGAAAATGGCACTACTTATGCATTTCCTTGGGTACGAGGGCCAGAGAATTTTCGAGACGCTTCCCCAAGTGCAGGATGACAGGACTGGCGATGCAGCGAATGAACTAGATAGTGCTCTTCCAAGACTTGCCAGCACTTCAACCCGAAGACCAGCACAATTTTGGAACACTTGAACTTTCGCATGTGGATTCAAGATTCAAATGAATCTGTGGAGGACTATTACTACTCTGCGTCATTTAGCGCTGTCATGCAAATTCAATGACGCCTTTGACAAGCACATAAGGGACCAATTTATGACCCATTGCTGCTCCAACAAAATTAGGGAGGAACTATGGTTAAGGGACGAGCCGACATTGGATGAAGTGCTAACCATAGCACGAAGAGTGGAGCATTCATTGGCGTGCGTCGCTAGATTGTCAAAGAATGAACCTATGACATATAAAGAGCAGAAACCCGAAGTACTGGCTGTGAATGAAGTGAAAGCGAAGAAGCATAAGCCCAAACAAAGTAGTCGTGGAGGAGGAGAACAGGAATCTTTGCAAGGCACAATCCAAAAGGGAAAAAGAAAGGAAGGAGAGATAAGAGAGGAACGTCTCTGCTTTCACTGCGCTAGCGGGATTTACTTTGCAGCATTTCTGGGATGTCCTGGAAGGAGAGTCACGTGTTCCAAGTGCAAGAGAAAGGGACACTTTCCTAACTGTTGTAAGAATGACCAGTCTGGACAGTTCAACCAGAGGAGAGTACTGTACGTCAATGATGAGTCAGACCGAAGATCTTCGGAAGATGAGTCGTCTTATGTTGAAAACGTAACTGTTGGCACGATAAATATTATTGGTTATGTTTATGATGACCATGATTTTGAGCATCCGTATGCATGTATTAATGTGAATGCTCAGGACGTGATGATGATGGCTGACTCAGGGTGCAAGATTACGTTGGAATCCAGAGATGTGTTTGAAAGAGATCTGAAGTGAGAAGTTAGACTCTTGGCAAAACCCAACATCAATCCAGGTGGATACAACCAAGATAGAATTGAGTTGTTGGGTTACTGTGTGGGTCAATTTGAGTTCAAGGGTCGCCAGTGTGAAGGAAAAATATATGTGTCAAAGAAAGGTCTGACGCTATTAGTATGGAGAAAACAGAGGAAATTGAAAATAAGATTGGACCCTAATGAGGAGGAGCAGGTCCTTCATGTGGGTTGCGCTAGAGCTGAAAAGTATCCCTGTGTCTTTAAGAAAGGGGGTTAGGAAAATAAAAGGAGTTAAACATCAAATAATTTTGAGAAAGGGAAGCAAACCTGTGGTGGCGAGTTTGAGACCTGTACCTATGATGTTGAGAGAAGGCGTCAAGAGGGAAATATACAAATTGTTACAGATGGTTATTATTGAAAGGGCTGGGGGTGTGGAATGGATGTCCCTGGTAGTGTTGTTGAAGAAGAATTCAGGAGAACTCAGGTTATGTGTAGACTTGCGTGAACTCAACAGGTGTGTATTGGTAGACCGGCACCCACTCCCTAATATGGGAGAGATGTTAGCGAAGGTCGGATGTGGAAAAGTGTTTTCAAAACTTGACATGGTGTCGGCCTACCATCAAGTGGAGCTTGGGGAAGGATGTCGGAAATTGACGGCTTTTGTTACCCATGAAGGGGTTTTTCAATTTAAGAGGATGCCGTTCGGGCTGCTATCAGCATCGTCGGTATTCCAGAAACTCATGGACAGGATGTTAGGTGGAATAAAAGGCGTATTTTGTTTTCCAGATGACGTACTTGTATGCAGTGAATCTGTTGAAGAACATGATGCCATACTAAATGATGTGTTGAGGGTATTTGAAAAGAAAGTTATTACCCTGAGGAAGGAGATGTGCTTGTTTGGTATTAATAAGGTGGAATATTTGGGCCATGAGGTGTCTGGAAATGGTGTCAGGCCAAAGAAGAGTTTAGTTGATGCTATAAAAGTGGTGGGGAGGCCCACCAACAAGGTGGAATGAAGATCTTTTCTTGGTTTAGCAGAATTTTACCAGAAATTTGTGGAAAATTATGCATCTAAGGTTGTGGAGTTGAGGAAATTATTAAAGAAAGGGGCCAAGTTTGTTTGGACCCAGGAATAGGAGGAGTTCATGAGAGTGAAAATGGAAATTGATTTGGCTCAGCCTTTAGGGTGTTACGACACCAGACGGAAAAGTGTTATAACTGTTGATGCATGTGATTCGGGAGTGGGTGCAGTGTTGTCCCAGATTAATTCTGATGGATCTCATGACATAATAGCACATGCGTCGTGAGCATTAAGAGGTGCAGAAGAAAGATACTCTGTTTTGGAGAAAGGCGTTAGCGTGCTATTGGGCAGTAGAAAGGTTTAAGAATTTTGTATGGGAAACCGATTTCATAATTCGAACTGATCACAAGCTGCTGAAGGTCATTTTCGAGAACAAAGGATTAGACAAACTATCAAGGAGGGTGGCAGGATGGGTCACCAGGATGCAATGTCATCGTTTTCAGATGGAAGTAATATCCGGCAGGGAAAATGTTTTAGCGGACAGCTTATCTAGACTAAGGGTAGCACCCAGTACAAGGGAGGATGAAGAGATGCAAATGGAGATGGTATTTGTCAATACTGAAGGGATAGTTCCCAGAGAGACATGGTTAGAAGAAGGAAGAAAGACTAGCTGTTGTCACGTGTCATGACATATGTACTACCGTCGGTGTGGCCTAGAAGGATGGACTTATTGGAAGGGGAGAAGCCTTTTTGGGAAGTTAGGGATGAACTGTCTGTAAGGAATTAGTTGATGTTCTGATGGGAACGTGCAGTGGTTCCTGTTGGATTACGTGCCAAATTCATTGATTTGGCCCATTTTGGGGATATTGGCATCACAAAAACTAAAGGGGTGCTCAGGTAGGACTATTGGTGGCCTGGTTTTGAAAGGGACATTGAGAAGAGAATAAATTGTTGCCCAGTGTGCATAAGGTCAGGGAAGGGCCTGGTAGCGATGAGGCAACCAATGGTGGAGGTTAACATTCCCCCGGGGGTATGGAGAGAATTGGCCATGGACATATTAGGTCCTGTCGACCTGGGCTATGGAAGAGGTAAATATGTAGTACTTGTCATGGACATGTTTTTCCGGTGGTGTGAGTTTGCGATTGTTAGGGAGATTTCCAGTGAGTGTATGGTTGATGTACTCGCAAGGGAAGGTGTTCCAGAAAGTATACTAACGGATAACGGGACGCAATTTACTGGAGGATGTTTTCCTGAGTATTTGGTGAAATGTGGGGTCAAGCACAAGAAATCGTCCCTTTACCATCCAAAGACAAATGTTATGGTTGAAAGGATGAATAGATGTGTGATGGAAAGTGTACGCATGGCCCAGGAAAATGGGTGTGATAAAAAGGTGGCTATTGAGGAAAGGATATGGGCTTTGCGAATGGCTCCACACGTGGAGACGGGTTTATATCCCTTTGAACTGATGCGTGGTCGGAAACAAAATTCTGCAGTGAGTCCGCCTTGGTTAGGTGTGTGTAGGGAGTTCGACGTGGTGGTTGAGGATGTGAGGAAGTTGTTGAAGAGGTGGAAGGAGGAATGGGTCATGAGAGTATATGTGAGGAGAGGCAGAAAGGAGCGGAGAGTAAAATGTGGTGACATGGTGGGAGACGCTTTGTATTCAGACCCTGTGAGGGTGGTTTCGGTGTTGAAAGGGGCTGTCCGTGTTGCGGATGGTGAGGTATGGAACAATAACAGAGTTGCTGTGGTTAGGAGAGGTGCTGTGTGAGTCTATGGAGTGAAGTCGAGAGGAGGGTGATTTCGTTAGTGATATATATATATATATATATTTATTTATTTCTGCTTAGATCACATGCTGTGCATAGGCCGACATCTAGTGGAAGCTGCAGAGTATGTTTGTTTTTTGAAATTCAAAAATGGGCGTCGACACAGGGTGTGCCAGTAATGCTATCCCTAGTGTGACGTCCACTGTACCCATGATCCCTCACGCGTGTAGGACCCTCAGATTGTTTTTTTCCGCCATACTTGTCGGAAGCATTGCGCGGAGTTCCCTGGCTTTCAGCCATATTTTGCTAAATATCATATTAATTTCCCCGTTCTTCCACTCCCACGTCGAGACATTGAAGTTCGAAGATCGACGCCGGTCCGATGAACAAACAACTGTCGAGAACTGCACGACAGACTTTGGGCCTCGGCCCGGGCCTTGGAAGGCCTCTGGCCTCGGCCCTGCAAGTAGGGAGAGTGGGGTGTGGAAACATACTCTACACTCTTATTTTTCCTACACACACTAGCCCGCTGCCACAGGGTGCATATGGAGGGTACCCCATTTAAATTGTGCCCCAAGTGCAACTGCAAGTACCCGTGGGTTGACAAACATGCCACCTTTAACCTCTGCTTGCCGAGGGATCACCCAGAGGCGAACTGCAGAGCGTGTAGCCGGTTCAAGGCTAAAACAATAAAGGACCGCTCAACAATGGTTGGGCCCACCACGCCAGGCAACGCGAGGCCATGGAAGCGGAGGGCGCCTTCAGTGATGGCAGCGACGCCGTACTTTCGGACGGCGAGGGCAAGGAGGTGTCGAGTGATGCCCAAGCACAAGTCCCCGATCTCGGAAGATTATCCGGCAGGGCAGTTATGGGGAACACACCCGGCGACACGAGCGCTACGCACACCACTTCTACACCTAAACACTCGAAGTCCAACCGAGACTCGACACGCATGCCGATCTCTCGGAAAGAGGCACGAAGAGAGCGGTCCATCGAATCGGTGTCCTCTGGGCGTTCCCGGTCAAGATCGCCGCACGACACGAGGCAACCGTCCACAGTTGCCAAGAGTGCCTCACTCACTAAAGTCACAGAGGTACGCTCGTCAGAAGACGAATCCGACCTCCAGCCACAGGCCGCACACCAGAAGTCGACTCCGGCAGACCGTTCGGCGTCTGCTTCCGAGCCTCGACGTGCGCACTCCAAAGACAGAGACACTACCCCCGAATCTCGACGCCAGGCGTTGAAAGACTCAGAGAAGGTGAAAACATCAGGGAAACACTCTTCTACTCATGGGGAAGAGGGGAAACAGCAGGGCCGTAGGTCCAAACAAGGAATAGAAGGGGAACCTTCTCAGGAAAGAGTCATTCCCAGCTCCAAAAAATGGACCAGTGAGGATATAGAGAGAGTAATGTCTAGGATGTCCTCCCTAGCTGACTTCTAGTCCATGAACCCAGAGCACTTACTCTCCTATACCCCAGACGGTGCTACTCCTTCTGGATACAGGGACCCTCAGCCCCCTACTAAAAAACCTCGGGTTGAGACTCAACCCTTTTCACATCCAGCCTTACACTCAGTATGGTGAAGATCCTCAACAGTACGATGAGGATACAGACTTGGTAATGTTGGATGACCAAACTGGGGTGGACTATTAAGGGGATGACGAGGGCCAAGAGGGGGAGGAAGATGACGTTGCAGAAGCCTACACAATAGACTCCCCTGTTCACAAGGAACTTCAGGTTACCGACTCTCCAGTAGACAACCAGCCCCTCCTAAATGAGGTCTTGGCTAGAGCGGCAGAGTGCTTCAGCATAGACACTCGGGGAGGGGGGGGGGGGCACAGGAGGAGAGGGATGTTGCAGAAGAACTAGTGGGAGAGAAGAGGCCCATTGCACAAGCCATTCCAATTCTCAAGTCCATCTAACGGAGAATTGACCCTTCCCTTCTCACTCCTAACCTCACCAGGGCCGTAAACCCCAGAATTAGAAATTGTTCAGGGCCGCCCAGTCAGACCCGCTTTACATAAGGGGTCAACTGAAGACCGAATCCTTGGTGATTACGAACACCAGAAAAAGGGCGGGGACACCTCGATCTTCATCTGAGGCCCACCCAGACAAGGAGAGCAAGAAGATTTATGGGTTGGGAAGGAAAGTAGCCTCCACTGCTGCTTACCAAACAAGGATTGCCAACACCATCACTCTGCTGGCAAGTTACAATTGCCACCAGTGGGAGCAGGTAGCTGCCCTCATTGACTCCGCACTGGAACCTCTAAAGGGTCAGTTGGCCCAGGTAGCGTCCGAGAGGAGAGCCGTGTCCGGTTGCATCCTTAAGGCAACTTTTGATGCCGCAGATAACGCGGGCAGTCTCATAGCAGAGAGCACTGTAATTCAGAGTCATGCTTGTTTAAGACAGTCAGGATTTAAACCTGAAACACAAGCATCCCTAATTGACATGCCGGTGGAGCAGAATCTCCTATTTGGCAAGGCGATAGAGGACGCATTAAAGACTGCCAAAGACGAGTATGATACTCTGAAATCCCTGGGACAGTTGACCAACAAGGCCCCCTAATCAATGAGGCAATGGTAATTTTCGGCGCCCACGAGGCCAGAATACCCAAAGGGTATCCAATTATACACAGGGACAAGGTACATCATGGGGTAACAACCAGCATACTACCCAAAGTTACGGCAGAGGAAACTAGAGGAGCCGTGGTAGAGGTAGAGGCAGCCCCAGCAGAAGCGGCACGCCTCCCGCAAAACAGTGACGCTCCGCTCAGGGTCCCTTCTCACGCATACCCAGTAGGGGGACGCATTTCCAACTTCACCCAAGCTTGGGAAGGGATCAAATCAGACAGATGGGTGCTGTCCACAGTGTCCGCAGGATACTGCATAGAACTGCTCAAGCGTCCCCGAAACCACCCTCCACGTCAAGATACATTCTTCGGACCACCAAAAGATCCTCCTCGAGGAAATCGTCAATCTTCTAGCAAAGGACGCGATCAAACTCGTCCCGGGCAACAAGGTAAACAAGGGTATTTATTCAACTTACTTCCTTGTGCCAAAAAAAGATTTGACAATGCTCCCAGTATTAGACTTACGCCCTGCAAACAAGTATGTCAAGCCCCAAAGATTTCGCATGACTACTCTCCAAGAAGTAATCCCCCTCCTAAAAAAGGGATTACATGGCAACATTGGACATGAAAGATGCCTATTTTCATATTTCCATGTTCCCAGTGCACAGTAGATTCTTGTGCTCCAAAGTGGACAGTCGGCACTACCAGTTCAAGGTGCTGCCCTTCGGTATAGCCTCGGCTCCAAGGGTATTCACCAAGGTACTGGCGGTGGCACACCTACGCAGGGAGGCAATCCCAGTGTACCCTTACCTGGACGACTGGCTCATCACGGGGGAGACCCCAGTAATTTGCAGATCAAACATTCAAAGAAAGATCAACCTCCTCTTCGAATTGGGTTTCTCCATAAACGAGAAAAAATCAAGCCTGGTGCCAAGCACCTCCAAACAGTTCCTAGGAGCTGTCATAAACACTCAAGAGGGGTTGGCCTTTCCATCAGAGGAAAGAATTCAGAATCTACTACTGCAAATTCCTCTATATCCGCCCGGTCGCCAGATAAGGGTGCGCAAAGCGATACCTTTGCTAGGCATGATGGCGTCATGCATTTACCTGGTCCCCCACGCGCGCCTGCGACCCATGCAAGAATGGTTGGCGAAACAGTGGTCTCAGGCAAGTGGTCAGTGGGACGATCTAATGGTCATTTCGCCAACACTTGTACAAAGTCTGCACTGGTGGACAAAAGAGAACCTGTCAAAGGGGAAACCGTTTTACGATCCAGAGGTACAGGCTGTAGTCACAACAGACGCATCCCTGTCAAGGTGGGGAGCACATCTTCTTCACCACACAGCTCAGGGTCTCTGGTCTCACACAGTGGCCAAGAATCATATCAATCTGCTAGAGCTTCTGGCAGTATTCAGAGCGCTTCAAGCGTTCGAGCCCCACCTGTTGAACCTGTCAGTGCAGATCCTGACAGACAGCACAACCGCAATGTTTTACCTAAACAAACAGGGAGGGACTCGTTTGCCAAATCTGTCCAAGCTTGCCCAGAAAATGTGGATATGGGCACTTGGACGGAACATTTACCTGTCATCTCAACATGTTGCAGGGGATCTCAATTCGCTAGCGGACGCTTTGAGTAGAGATCCCCTCTCAGAAGAACACGAATGGTGTCTACACAGAGAGGTCGTAGAAGACCCCTTCTCACCGTGGGGTTTCCCCACTACAGACCTATTCGCCACAAGCGAAAACAGACAATGCCCAGGATTCGCATCCAGGTTCCCTCAGCCAGACTCAAAGGGGAACACCCTGTGGATGAACTGATCTGGAATGTTGGCCTACGCTTTTCAACCAACCCCTCTCATGAGGAAGGTGGTCAACAAGATGCACAGGGAATCGATGACGCTCATCCTAGTTGCTCCCATGTGGGCAAGGCAACCATGGTTCCCACACCTACGCAGACTAGCGGTGTGCCAATCCATCAGACTCCTGTGCTGGTACAACCTACTGTCCCAGCACAAAGGTCAAACAGTGCATCCTCAACTCAGCTCTATGAACCTGGCAGCATGGCTCCTGAAGTCATAGAGTTTGGACATCTCAATCTACCACAGAGATGTATGGACATCCTAAAATAATCTAGGAAACCTAACATGAGGTACTGTTACTTTGATAAATGGAAGAGATTCGTTATCTGGTGCCTGAATAAGCAAATCAACCTGGTTGATTGCACTCCTTCCAATATTGTCACGTACATGCTTCATCTGCTGGATGCAGGGTTGGTATTTAACTCGCTCAAGGTACACCTGGCAGCGCTGTCAGCCTACACCACCTCCCACAACAAGGTTTTGTGGTGGAAGGTACCAGTGGTTAAAGCCTTCATGGAAGGGGTAAAGGGACTCCACCCTCCAATTTCCAACCCACCACCTGGATGGGACCTTAATGTGGTGCTTGCTAAGCTCATAGGCCCACCTTTTGAACTCGTGCATAAAGCCAGTCTCAAACACCTGACCTATAAGACTGCCTTCTTAGTAGACATTACATCCATAAGAAGGGTCAGTGAAATTCAGGCTCTGTCAGTGCAGGATCCTTTCTTTACTGTTCATAAGGATGAACTGGTTCTACGAACACACCCTAGGTTCTCACCTAAGTTCATTTCTAAATTCCACGTGAACCAGTCCATTGAGCTTCCGGCCTTCTTCCAAGAACCCAAAAGCTCTGCTGAGGTGAAACTACACAGTCTAGATGTGCGAAGAGCGGTCCTCTACTATGTAGATAAGACCAGGCCGCTAAGGAAAACAAACCAACTGTTTGTCCCCGTAGCTACAGGCAGAGAAGGTGATTGCATCTCTAAAGGTGCCATCTCCAAGTGGATAGTCAATTGTATCCAGCTATGTTACTCCCTTTCTGAAAAGATTCTGCCTTTTACGCGAAGGGCCCACTCTACAAGAGGCATTGTGGCCACCCTGGCTTTCATTGCAAATGTACCCCTTGACATCATTTGCAAAGCAGCTACATGGAGCTCTATTCACACGTTTACTCAGCACTACTGCATTGACATTCATTCCAAGACAGATACTCAAGTGGGACAAGCAGTTTTAAGACATTTATTTGCTCATGACCCTTCTCACATCCCACCTCCTTTTAAAACTGCTCGCTAACCTATGCACAGCATGTGATCTAAGCAGATTCCACAAGCCTCAGAAGAGATGCATTACTCACCGTAATCCTATTTCTGATGCCTGTATCTGCTTAGATTCACATGCGCCCGCTCTTCCTCCCCTCTGAGAGAAGGCACATGGATGCTTGTAGTGTTATCTTTCTATCTATCTGCTTGGATAATCTGTACTTGCGCTACTCCTCATGCTACCTCATGTCAGAAAAAACACAATCTGAGGGTCGTACACGCGTGAGGGATCATGGGTACAGTGGACGTCACACTAGGGATAGTATTACTGGCACGCCCTGTGTCGACGCCCATTTTCGAGTTTCGAAAAACAAACTGTAATACTCGGCAGCTTCCACTAGATGTCAGCCTATGCACAGCATGTGAAGCAGATACAAGCATCAGAAATACGATTACGGTGATATATATATATATATATATATATATATATATATATATATAGAAGATGTTATGATGTGGCTTAGAGGGATCCTTGCATTGTCCGTGGAATTCAGTGAGGTCATGGAGTGTTTGGAGAGGAGGGTTCTAATAAGCCAGAATGAGATATGTTTAATTTTGTTAAGATTCTACTTTCGTCAGTTGGTGGACCCTGAAGGAGATTAAGCTGTATATGGGCAGCTGGGGGTCCTTCCTGTTATTATCTCAAATAAAGCCCTTTGAATAATACATCTTGCCCTCCTGTGTCTGCAGTTTAACAGTCTGAAACTGTGGTCTGATGTTTTCACTTACTTGTGATATTTTTGGGTCCAAGGCAGCTGCGGCTGTAAGTGCAGTCTCCGAATGGCACCGGTGCTGCAGCCGCGTCAAGGGTATTAATCATCTTATCCGCAGACAGTCCACAGCATTTAGCGCAGGCGCAGAGCTCATTTTGTGGTTAATAAGGACGTGCCTCTTTGCTCACACAGTGAACACAGGAAACACTCAGCTCACTCCGCCGACGCAGTGGGTTTTAAAGGCTCCTACTCCACCAGCTGATGCTTGAGATTACGTGGAAAACAGACTGCGGTCTGCAAACGCTGTAACCAAGAATTGTTCCACATGAGTCAAATGAACACAGGAAACACTCAGCTCACTCTGCAATTCAATAGCAGGTACTCGGGCCAGCCGGGAACGCTGTGCCAAGCCCAACCGCAGACAGCATCTGGGACTTCACCTGGGCTACGAGCGACAGGTTGTTAGTAGAGGCAGTGCCTGTGAGGTTGCTAAAGAGCCAGTTTGTCATTGGTGGCACCTTTATGTATGTAGTCTTTGCTAACATTAATAGTCCCAGTAGTTCTCCCCCCCCCCCCCTCCTTTCTCCTAATCTGCAGCTCGCTCCCTCCCTGCTTTCTGGCCCGCCGCTCCCTCCCTGCTTTCTGGCCCGCCGCTCCCTCCCTGCTTTCTGGCCCGCCGCTCCCTCCCTGCTTTTGGGCCTGCCGCTCCTCCCTCCCTGCATTTGGGCCCGCCACTCCTCCCTCCCTGCTTTCGGGCCCGCCGCTCCCCACCTCCCTGCTTTCTGTGAAGTATCCTCCCTTTTGGGAATACTCATTCCTACACCCTTCTCCAACATCTTCCTGCTTTTGGGCCTGCCGCTTCCCCCTCCTTGCTTTCAGTGAAGTATCCTCCCTTTTGGGAATACTCATTCCTACAGCCTTCTCCAACATCTGCCTAGCGCCAACTAGGCCTTTTGAAACTGTCCTGCTCTGCCTAGCTCTTTTCTTCCTCCTATTTTGCTCAGGTTTCTTTTTAACACCTCCTTCTTTTTAAGTCTCTCTCTCGCATCCAGCAAATTTTCAATGCTTTTTTTGTTAAGGTTTGGAAGGTTCTTCACCTTATTTTGCCCCAAATCCTCTGAGACGGAGAGAGCATGTTGAACATAGGTCATCAATGATTTTACCCGTGTTCATGAGTCTAGATTTGAAGTAGAATAGTATAGCGTGGAGATTGAAACAAAAGCTTCCTTGGTTTGCCACAGCAATGGCGATGAGCACACCACTGCACTGGAAATCTTCCCTCCTTAGCACTCTGGGAGTTCTGAACTAGATTGACATTTTATGAGGGATATCCTCTTGTACAGCACCACAATAGCGATCAGTGATATTGGGCATATCCACGAATGCTTTGTGTCAGTGATGAGGCCTTTAATCATCATGGTTATGTTCCGGTCATGGAATAGTTTGCAGTGCAAACATTTCTGTACCCCCTGATACTTAAACCTTTTCCCTGATTTTTACACTGCATTATTGCCTCTTCACCGGTAATTTGTGGGCTTGTCCCAATTTGTAATGTCTGCATGGCAACAAAATTCTTTGGTCATGATCTTAATTAAAGCTCCAGACAGTTGTGCTCTCCTCAAGTATAACAGTATTTATGCATCGGCATAAAGAGAAATGCATTCTTCTGTTTACCATTACCTCTGGAATACCTTTCTCTGGTGCATGCATATCAATTCCGCCAGGTGCTCTATTGCCACCACTAACCGCAGTGGGCTAGTAGACATCCCTGCCTGGTATGTGGACAATTCAAACTGTCATCAAACCACCCCATACGTTAAGTCTTTTATAGAGATGTCTGACCCAACCAGAAAGTACGGGTCTGAATTCCATTTTGTTCTTTAGGGTATACCTCGAACTCCAGCCCACTGAATCATAGGCTTGGTGGGAGCCCAAACATAGCACACTTACTGAACCTTCTGAATCCTATGCGTGTCCTAGGGCTACGTTAAACCTGCGTAAGTTAGATATAGTCGAACGACTGGGGCTTAAACGGTATTACCCAAACTGTTTGTTTACAATTGTTCGAATGAACAATTGACCGAATTTAAAGGGTCACAGTTGACCTTTTCACAATTGACCGAATATATATATATATATATATATATATATATATATATATATATATATATATATATATATATATATATATATATATATATATATATATATATATATATATATATATATATATATATATATATATATATATATATATATATATATATAGGTTGTGGGGGGTTTCCCCCCACATATATGGTACAATTGACCTTCACAATTCGGTCAATTGTGAAAAGGTCAATTGTCATTCAAACAGTTGTAAAACGAACAATTCGTATACAACCGCTTAAACCACTCTTAGTTTTGATAACATTTTAAACGGGTGATTTGCTAAAACTTTAGCTTGCATTTTAGCTTCTCCGTTCATAGGAGAAATCGGTCTGTCTGTTGGACTGACAGCAGTCCACTGGTCTATTCTCCTTTGTTATTACTACGAATGTTGCCTATCTGAGGTTTGGAGGGCAACAAGCCTGCTCCGTTTTGATAGAACGATGTTCATCATTTTAACCAATTTCTTCCACAACTCTACTGGTAACCTGTTTGGCCCAGTGGACCTACCTCCCTTTGCCTGGTTGATTGCTGCCTCAATCTCAGTTAATTTCCCCTTAAATGAGTTCCCTCTGCTCTTCAGTCGGTCGCCTAATTGGCAAATTTGTTATGAACAAAACCTTGCACCTACAGCTCTGGCCTCAAATATAAAGTTACTGTTCCACTGATAATACAAACTAGAACTGTGAGTTCACTGTGGTGGGCTGACCAGTTTAAGAATATCCCTGCTGTTTCCCTTTGCTTATATACTAGACAACTTGATGGCCATGTTTAGTTGTGGGCCAGGTAAATTTTTTTTTCAGTCCAGGGCCTCTTTCTATTCCTACTTAAGAGGCTGTGACACATTTCAGGAGGTCCTCCAGAGGAGTTTCAGTTCAGTGTTGGCAACAGTTCAGCTGCCGCTTTGCTGCCCTTCTAGCTCCAGTGCTTGCTACACTTCAGTGTGGGGATGTGGGCATCAGAGGGCACTTGTTTGAGGGAGCTTTACTTCCACAGGTACCTCCCGATGTCTTTTATACCTGACTGCCCCTCCTTGGACACCACTACACCCTGCTCCTCAAGGACTGCCCTCAACTCTGAGGCAATTGGCTTCACCAGGGCCTATGCTCGTGCCTCCACAGCTGCTGTGCCATTCCTCAATCCTCCCCTGGGAGGCCCCCAATGCACAGCCCTAACAGCTGTCTACCAGCCGTATAGTCCCTTGCATCAGCTTCGGCTATTGCACGAAGCAGCTGGTATCTTGGAGGTTGCTGCCATACTGAGCCGGGAGTGGGGCCAGACCTAATCCTTCTCTTTTCACCCTCCCTGTGCCATACCATGGTAGCATTATCCGTCCCACCAATTAAGGCATGGAAGGAGGGAGCCTCCAGGAAATGGAATCTTCACACCAGTTAAAGCTTGATTGCTCAATATCAAATGAATTTGGCAGATTACTGAGGGTAGGCAGAGAACAGAGTTTCCCTCCTGCTCTTGTCGCTGCTGGCTATGTGTATGCCCTTTGTATTTGTGCCAAGTTAACCTTGTGTCTATTTGATTGTTTAGAGTGTAATCCCTCCCCCACGTATTTAACTGTGCTCCAGTTGGCGGCAGGACTGTGTCTTTAAGAAAGCTGTTCTACAATCTTCTTTCTGCTGTCTGTACTTGCTGTTGTGTGGGTATCTGTGAGCTGCAGTGAAGCTGTCGGCAACGGGAGTCTCTGTAAGAGATTTCAATATTACAGAGTTTAGAATAGTATTTTATACGGCGATGTACCTTCAGTTTGCTGAATCTGGTGTGGGAGTAGAGCACAGCGCTCTGAATGCCTGCAGGTCATCTGACCAGACCCTTAAAGAGCCCTTACTGTTTTTACGCGGGATGCGATGGTCTGTTGCTAGTGGTGGGGGGCTAAGTGAGGCTGACTAGAGGATATTGCCCATACCACCCCGGGACCATCAGCCCCTAGAATAAGGAGATCACTGTCTCCTTGGTCACCCCACTAGAATTCACCAGAGCAGGTGACTGGCACAGTTGTAACCGAGGGAAAGACCCCACTAGCTTTTGGAAAAATGGAAAAGAGTATGACCATATAAGTGTTACAATATTGGTAAAGTCCTGTTAGGAGATTATAGCCGGCACCCTGAATGCGAGTCTAGGTCTCGTACCCAAAATACAAGTAGTCAAGTCTTAACCAAGTCCTGGCAGGAGAGTACACCAGGCCCCTTTTTGTTTGAGTCAGGAAGACTCGCCCCTGAACTGTGTTGAATACAAACAAGGAAAGAAAGCAAATCTTGTGAAGGATTGAAAAGACCTACTCCCTGATTCACAGAAGCGCTTTATAATGCCACAATCGAACAACATTCTGTGAATCGGGCCCCAAGTAGGGAAGGAGCAACTTCTTGGTCTCCATCTTTTATTGTGAACTTGGAGAGGGAGAGACGGCCTTTCTATCAAGAAAGGAGGGTAATCTCTCCACAAGGCAAACCATTTCCAATCATTTAAAAGTAGTTAAAAGACTAAGAAGACGAAAATAAATGTTTGGTGTTTTTGGGTTAAACTTGTAAACCACTGTGCTCAAAGCAAGGAAGAGGAGAAAGTAAAGAACCTTGTAAATGTGTGAAACCCGCGGAAGAGAAACAAGTCCCTTGGAAGGAAGAGATTGTAAGGAGAATAAAGGACAATCTCTTGATACACAATCCTTATCATATATTTGAAAGTGGTGGAAAGGCTTAGAAGAGGCTAGCACCCTCTTCGCCCTTATGAGACTGTGAACTTCGAAAGAACTAAATCTTAGGGGATGGGAACCCCCAATAATGCTGGAACATTTGGTTGTTTATTTCGTTGATACCCTTTTGGAACTTTAGGTTTAACTTGTGAACTGCCGCTGCAAGCAGCAGCTAGAGAACATTAAGCCCTTTTGCACTTCATGATAGGTTTAGCGTTTGAGGTTCAGGGTAGGGTTTTGGACATAGGATTGAAGACTTTTAGTTTGGACTTCTTGACAGAGACCGTAGTTAGTTTTGTTGAGGCAGGGAAACTGGAGTTGGGGAAAGAGACTTTTCTCCAACCGTTACTTTAAAAAAAAGTTTATATCAATCAACACTAAGCCTCTTTGTCCAAGTCTTACGATGCCTCATACCTCTTACCTTCCTGAGAGAGTACATTAACAGTTGTCAGCCTTTAGGAGAATTATTTCTTCTTTTATAATCAGGCCATGGCTTGCTGTTTTTAGGTACATGTTAAGGTTTTACAATCTAGTCCGTTCATCCAACACAAAGTAAATACCATTTTATTTCTTTAACTCTTCTTGGTTTTCTTTGCTTTTTCTGGATGAAGATCTCCTTTATACAACATTTTGTAAATGGTGAGTTAAGTGCTTTTCCAGACTACTTAAAAAAAAATATATATATGTTTTTAGGATTCCAAAATGGCCGCTAACAGGAGAGCACTCTGACACCAAACCTGGGAGTTATCGATGAAAATACCCTCCGCGGACACGAAGACTCGATAAGGGTGTGTGCAGTACAAGGGCGGTGAAGGGAAAACCTCGTAGAAGCAGTAAAAACCGAGGATTAGGGCAGAATCCGGCAAGAAAAAGAGCAGACCTAGTGCGGTGAATAGGCGTGTGAGGATTCGGCTGACCCCTGCATAGCTACCCCAGGAGACCCAACTGGGTTAGAGGAGAGGCTGCACGGAAGATGAAGCAAGATCTGGGAGGAGCGGGGACTCGTGCGGAAGGAAAAGTCGAGGGCCGAAAGTGATGATAGCGGCGGAGAGCCATGAAGTGAGAACGGAGAAGACACCCGAAGGAGAGCCAAATCCCGGCTAGGAAGGAAAGGGCGGGGCAAAGGGGGACTGATAAGACCCCGGGTGCGACGAGAGGAATAGACAGCCCCCTGTCATCACCCATCCCAGCGACAACAGCTGAAGCAAGAGCAACAGGTGCAAGCGATTGGAGGTGTAGCAAATTCCCGGCCTCCCTTTTCCCACCAGAAATTCCTTGGTGAAAACCTCAGCCAACCCATCAGGAGACTGAGAGGAGGCAAATTTAGCGGGGGCGATTGACCCTGACATACAATCGACAACTAGGCGGCGGTGGGCTCGGATCGGAGGCACAAGGCCCGGGACGTCCTGAAAAGAACTAAAGGTGGAGTTCTATGGAGATTAAGTGAATGCCTGAAGGACATTCTTTTACGCTAAGGGGCAAGGCACTATGTCGAAGAACAGAAGAAAAGAGTCACAGATTCCATCAAAAGGTGCTAATAAAACCCAGGAAGGTGACATTCAAAAGTTATGGAGAAGAGATACAGAAAATCCATTTGAGGGAGAAGGCAGCCCGCAAAAACAAGAGCACACGGGGCCTCAAGCAGATGCCAGGCAAGGCAAGGCGGTCATGCAAGACATTCTAAGACAATATTTCCAAGACTTTGGTGATAAAATTGCAGGGACTATGCAAAACAGCTAGAAAAGATCTGGGAGTACTTGGCATCAGAGCTACAGGAGATAAAGCGTGACGTGAACAAATTAGAGGAAAGAGTGGACACAAAAGAAATTGCGTTCCCGGAACTGAGGAACAATGGACAGAAAACGGACAAACTGGTGGAACGCTTAGCATGCACTACCCACAACCTGGAACTGCAGGCAGAGGATTTTGAAAATGGACCCAGGAGATCGAACTTTCAAGTAAAAGGACTGGCTGTAGAGGTCCACAACAAAGAACTCAAAGCGACGATCTGGCAAATATTTTGGGATCTAATGGAGATAGACGGTGATGCCGAACTAAAAGTGGACAGAGTCCATAGAGTGGGCCTGTTAAGGAGGGAACCAGGAGCCAGACTGGGACGTCTTGGCAGCCCTACACGATTAGTCAAAAGGAAGAGATCCTGGTGGTGGCAAGAAAAGTGAAACAGTTAAACTACAATGGGTCAGAGCTACAGCTCTTCCAGGATCTATCTGAAATAACCTTACTTAAAAGGAGGAAAATGGGCCTGGTGATGAGCCTTCTCTGCGAAAAAGACACTAGATCTTGTTGGACATTCCCTTTTGGCCTGGTATTTGAATGGGAGGGCCGGCAACATTGAATCACATCCTGCAATGAAGGGACAAACATACTTGGGCTAGAAGAGGAGGCAACAGGACCCAGTGGGCCCAAAATAAAAGACTTGGTAATGGACCACAGTGAAGCGAAGGAACTACAAGACGATCCCAAGATTCCCCTCGGCTACCTGAAAGAGGACACGCGACCCAAACATGTTTTGACACGTTAGCGCGGGGAAGCAAATATTATCGTACTCTTGGTGTTGGCAGTGCATGGATGGTGGAATTTCAGATCGTTACATGGGCATGGGTGAGCTTGCAGTTGGCGGGGCTGAGTTGTGGAACGAGCTTAAGCCCTGAGAGGGCAAATCGGGAGGGGCTAGAGGATGGTTGAGTCCACCCAGTCAGGGGGCGGGAGGATGACGGAACAGTCGATAGGGGGAGAGGGGGAGGGTCCCAATCGAAACTCCAAGGTGTAGATAAACAGGTTAAGAAACAGTCCAGGATGGCCTAAATCAATAGCATAAGCATTATTTTGCTGAATAGTAATGGCTTGATCGCCCCGCTGAAAAGGAAGAAGTTAGAAAGATTCTTACAAAGGGAAAACCCAGACCTGCTAATGCTGCAGGAAACGCAACTGCAAGTGAGTGATGAGCACAAAATCAGACTTCAGGGTCATTGTCAGATTTTTCAATCCATCAAGGGGAGGAAAAAGGGAGGGGTCTTAATTGCCTTTTTACGAAACAACCCCAACTTTACAGCAATGAAGTGGGAGAAAGATGACCGTGGGAGATATGTGGCAGTGGTTCTACAGGGGAAGGAGGAACTTTACACGATAGCCACGTTATATGCACCTAACTCGGGACAAGATGGGTTCATTCAGCAGATGCTGGCTAAACTGGAAAGATTTGCAAAGGGACAAATCATACTCTCAGGCGATTTTTATTTGCCTTGGGATCAGATGGCGGGCAGGGCGGGCACCACAAGAGGCTTGTGTGATGAAATAGATAGGCTCTCACTAGTAGACGCCTGGAGTGAAAAGAGGGGAGAGACTAAAGTTTACACATTCTTCTCATGTCCATAGGACCAACTCGAGGATAGATTATATGTGGGTATCCCGGAGCAAGTGGGTACAATAGCGCTATCGGACCACGCTCCCATTACAATGAAAGTGAAGAGAAAAGACCTACTCCCAGGTTGTGGCAATGGAGATATCCTACCTATGTCTTTAAAAACGAAACACTGAGAGAGGAAATAATAGGCATAGAGGAATTCTTCCAAGATAATAAACTGGGAGACACCGAGCAAAACACGAGGTGGGATGTATTTAAGGCCATGATTGGAGGGAAGATTATTGCTGTGAAAGCCCGAAGAAATAGAGCGAGGAGGCTCTTGGAAAGAGAACTGGAGTAAAAATTGAAACGGATCAATCGGAGCAAGACAAGCTGTGCCTAGATCAAGATATTACAGTGGAAGAGGTCCACAGGCCCATAGCGTCACTGCCGACCAACAAATCCCCAGGGCCAGATGGATTTATGGCTGATTTTCATAAAAACATACAGGGAACAGTTAATTCCACACCTGGTCCAGATGTTCAACAATTTTGGGGTCACAGGGAAAATAACGCCAACGATGTAAGAAGCGAAGGTGGTCTTGCTCCCGAAGCAAGGAAAAGATCTGGCAAACTGCAAATCATATAGGCCTATTGCCCTAATTAATATATACTCAAAGATCTGTACAAAAATACTGATGTCCAGGATGGGCCATCTCCTCCCGAAACTAATCTGTACTGACCAATCTGGCTTTATACTGGTAAGCAAATGGGAGATAACACTAGGAGAATAGCACACCTAATAGAAAAGGCTAATAGAAAGAACACTCCAGCCCTCTTGATCGCGTCAGACGCTGAAAAGGCTTTAGATGGGTAGAATGACAATTCTTGTTTTCCACTATGGAGAAAATGGGGTTTGGGGCCAAAATAATCTCAATGATGAAGGGAAACTATTCTAATCCTACGCTTCAATTGATGATTAATGGGCAACTATCGGGAACAGTTAAGGTATCTAGAGGAACAAAACAGGAGTGCTCACTATCCCCACTACTATATGTGATCTGTTTGGAACCCCTGCTTGGCCACAATAAGAGAAATGCCAGAAATTGTAGGAATACCATTTGGAGGTCAGATCCATAAAATGGCTGCATTTGCGGATTACATGCTTCTAGCACTCAACAAACTGGAAAGGTCTATCAGGGCCTCGAATACTGAATTGTCAAAGTTTGGGCTAGTAGCAGGGTTAAAAATAAACTTTTACAAATCTGAGGCCCTGAACCTGACTATCAGTGGAGAAGGAACAGGAGCTTAAAAGTCTCTTTCAATATAGTTGGACAGGCAAGGCTATAAAATATTTAGGGGTCAACATCACTAAAGATATGGAATCATTATCCGAAGCAAACTATTCCCCTCTACTGGGGAAAATCAAGAGACTGCTACAAGAATGGGGCACATTGATGATCTCATGGATAGGAAGAATCAATGTGTTGAAGATGGTTGTACTCCCGAAACGCCTATATTTTATGACATTGCAGACGAAAGTTCCTTGGTCCTTCTTTCGAGCTGTAAAGAGGCACATAGGGAAATTCTTATGGAAGAATAAAAGAAACGAGTTTTGCCAGATATGTAATGACCACATCAAGAAATAGGGGAGGAATGGCCGAACCAGATATACGGGCATATTAAATAGTGGCACAGATCAGGATAATTGGGGACTGGTTGAAAGAAGATGGGCAAAAGGTTTGGAGACAAATGGTCAAGGCGGTAGCAGGAGGCCACCTGGAAGAGGTGCTTTGGAAACCTAAGAAGGACAGACCACATAATCTCTACTGCAGCAGGATTGGATATCTTATGGTGGAATCATGGGACGAATTGGTCACTACAGCGGGATTCACCACCTTCCCGTCTCCATTTACCCCTATACTCCATAACTCTCCATTCACTCCGGCAATGGGGGGGAATAGCTAGCTTTAGTAATGGGGAGAAGGGAGGATGTCTTAAGCTAGGGGCCATGTTTGGGGGGGGAGAGGTGAAATCCTTTAATCATTATAAAGTAGATTTTTTTTTCTGGAAGCGGGTGAGAGATTCTGATGCACACAACTGAGACATTGATGCTGAATCCAACTATTAGGGAGGTAGCAACAAGGCCCCTAACACCTTTTCGAAACGCTATTACGATCAGACTCGGGGCAAAAACACATTGTGGGGACAATTTACAAGTATATCAAACAATATACAGCGGTTGGGTATAGATGCTACATGGGGCACTGGGATGTCCAATTGAGGAGGCAGCATGGGTAGAACTGTGGGATGCAATACCCAAGCACACAAGCTCAATTTAAATACAGGAGATATGGGTAAAGTTCATGTTTCAATGTCACCGTACCCCTGTGGCGCTATACAAGATCTCCCTGAAGCTGTCCAAGGAATGTTGGAGGGTATGTGGCGAGGATGGGTCGTCAAGTCATATTTGGTGGGAGTGCCCTCAGGTCCGCCGGTTTTGGGGGAAAGATCAAAGAGGCAATTGAAGAAATTCTGGCGATCCAGGTGAAGGGAAACTTAGGTCTTGCAATCTTGGGTCTAGGAGGAGTATTAGAAGAACTACCCTCGAAAGCACAAAGGAAGGTAAACATGATCCTAATGATGGCAGGGGCATTGGTGATAGCCCAGAAGTGGAAAGCAAAGGAACCGCCTATGGAGCATGATTGGGTGGGTAAGGTATGGCACTTTGCGGCTCTAGAATGGGTATCTTACTCTTTACAGGGCAACAACAAGGGCTTTGTAGGGGACTGGGACTTAGTAATGACATTCTTACAGAAAGACACCACAGGAATATGGTACCCGAGGAAGATGAAACTCTTGGGCTTGGTATAAACGGTGGACACCAGCTTTGGAGTCAAGGGTCTTACAAGAGGGGGGGGGGAGAGAAAATTCAAAGCGGGAATGGACTACAAGTCAATGGGAAATTGGACTATAACCAGACGGCGAAAAAGACACACATTGGTCATTGGTTGGGACTAAAGGGGGGGCAGGGATGTCATTTATGGGTCGCCAGGGGTCTCAACTGCGACCTCTGAGGTCTCCCTTGCAACCTCTAAAAAAACTTTTTTTAAATAAAAAAATGAGAGATATATATATATATATATATATATATATATATATATATATATATATATATATTATTATTATTATTATTATTATTATTTTTTTTTTTTTTTTTTTTTTGTAATGCAAGCTCCACCATATGGCTCTTTACTTCTGGAGTGGCTGGCTTTCTTGTTCAGGCCCCTTAAAAAAAAAAAAAGAAGAAAAATAAGAACAGGAGTGCCACAAGTCTAACACTTTCAGCACTGACCCTAGATAAGAAAGAATAGGAATAATGTGTCTTTCTGGAATTCTATACAATAATTGCTAGACTCATTAAGGTTTATTTCAGGCACACTTCAGGGGGTGAGTCACTGATTTAGTCTGTTCTTAAACACCTCAACTCAGCCTTTCATCCTTCTGAGGTTGGTAAATGAGTACCAAAACAGGTTGAGTGATATTGGGTGTATATTTCTTCGATATAAAGCGCTTAAGTGTAAGTGCTATATAATACCATTATCATTTGGTTATGGACGTCTGCTTGCATTCACAGTAATTTGGTAATATGGGCCTATACACACTGATCTTAACGATACATATGGCGATCCATTCTTATATGAAATGTGCATCACCTTAGTGATATCGTAACCATATTTTTCGTAGTGGACAGTGCTATGTGATGCCACTTCCTGTTTTGTCAATGGTGGAAAGGTCATGTTCCATCGCTCCCCGTGATATCACTCCGGGGTGGGGTCAAATGACATCCCTTCCTGTGATGTCATCAGGTGGGTCAAGGGTCGTGTGATGTCACTTCCGCTACCCCTGGCATTTTGGTGAAATGACGTCCCAGGTAAGGGGCAGTTGTAAATCTTTTTAAAATTGAATATGCCAATAAAAATCTATTTTAAAAAAAAAATGTTTTAAAACATTAAGTTAATTGAATGTGCGGATATCTGCAATGCCATTACAAGGTAATGCATATCAATTTAGAACCTAACAATGAAACTCCAATAGCTAACTGCCTCCAACTGGGTCTGTCAATCATATTCCGACCCATTCACAAACTTAATGGTCAAGTAAGTAATCATTCACAAAGTTCTAAATACTCCTGCCAAATTGTGCCAAATTTAGCATCATTTCTTCTTGCATGCTATATGACTCCTTCCGTAGTGGCAAGGTCAGTTCTCCCTTCTACCCACTCTTCCAACTTGATTTTTCTGTTAGTTTTCCAATTCCATCGAATTATCAGTTTTCCCACCCTTATCTTATTTTTTACTATAATCTGGCCTGCAGGCTTGGTGGCAATCCGAACATCCAATTAAAGAATATTGGCAGCTGGGCCGGTTTAACTTGTGTTCCCAATGGTATTCAACAAAAATACTGTATTTAAAATCCTGCATTACCCAAAGCCCCGCATTTTGGGGCTACAATAATCTTGTATTCCAAAATACTGAATTAGGGGGAAGATGGGGGTGCGGTGGTGTCCCACGCCCGACTAATTCTGTATTTTGGTCTGCAGGGTTGTTCCCTGCATACACAACATGTGTTGCGGGGCACAAAAAATAAATAAAACTCGAATTACAAAATGCGAACCTATTGTGTTTGTGATTTTGTAGTTCGGGATTTTGGTTTTCGTGATATTAACGTACATCCGTTCCCAATAGAAAGGTTGGCCTTTAAAGATCTTGTTCCAAACATCTGATGCATTTTGCACATGAAAAACACTAAGTATGTACCAGGGGACACCCCACTCCTCTCTGACAGTCTCAGGGTATGAACCAGATGGTTTATCCATTTTGCAGGGATACAATATTGGCTAAAACATATCTTGTATGCCAGTCTGTCATTTAAATTAATATTAGTTTTGGGACTACTAGACTGCATACATAACGAGTCAAAGCCAGCTCCCCTGTTTCAGTCTAAATTCTGCTGGCCAAAATGTGTATCTAAAGCAAAGATTGCCTTGTAAAGTTAAACAGGTTTCCATTTTAAAGGGTGGCCCTTAAAGATGTTAGCCATGTAACTGCAGGGGCACCCCACTTGTCCTTGAAAGATCTAAGTGGTCTCTCTGGGCCTATCTTAATGTAAATAGTACTAGTTTTCAGCAAAGTCTAGGTTATACTGTTTCAGGCAGAAAATTGCTTCATGACCCAGTTTACCCTAAATTGAGATACAAAATGGATCCCAGTATAATCCAGCTCTGCCACAGGAGCATATAATACCCTAAAATAGTACGCCTGTTGTGTTCCAAAGCAGTAGAGCTCTCCAACAAGTAGGGTATGCTATTAGCTCATTCCTCTAATGTCACAAAGGTCTTGAGGGCTCCAACCCTACTCCGCTTGTGTGACAATAATTTGCAGTTCGTTGAATTACAAAATATCTGTTCAGGAACAACATCATGTGATGCTTTTTCAATATGCAGCCACTTGTTCGAATTGGGCTGTTCGGGCTGGATGTGCCTTCCAGTCTGGGTAATTTTAAAGCTTTCATAATTAATTTTGCAAAGTGGTGGCCAACAACGTACTTTAAGACAGTGTCTACCTTTCTTTCATTGAAAATGTATCTGCCTTTTCACCCCAGGCAAAGGTTTAGAAATGCTTGCTCACACTTCATAAAGTACCTTAAAGTCCTCCTCAAGACTAGGTTAAGTGTGTACAGAATGTGCTATAAAAAGTTCATTTGAATTACTTTGAATTGCTCCCATGGGTTGAGGGTTTTCTATCTCTCCACTGCTGGAGAGTGAGTAAATTAACAATCTGAAACCTTTTAAAACACAGTTTGTAATCTAATCAGTACTTTCCTCACTGTATTTTAATTAGTTGATCTATTAAATGGTTTTACAATTGTGTATATGTATCGGACCCTAGTCCTATAATATCATTGTGAACATGCACTTTGGGATAACAATCTACCCAGATCAATATAATTAGTAAAATGTTATCGTTAATATTTATTTCAGTGGCAAACGTTCACCCAAGATTTACTGGATACATTCATTCCTTCCACCAATTGCTCTTTCAAATGTCACCTATGCAAAGACTAGTATAGAATATTTGTTTACAGCGGTTTTCACCATCATCAAGGTTAGGATGCAACAAACAAGGTGCCCCCTATGTGTATTTGTGAAGCTACACACTACAGGGAGCTGTGTAATGGTTTGCAGTGTCATAGGTATGAATTTACCACACAACCCTGTTTGCGCAGACGTACTCCGAACACTGGTCTTGGAGGATATCGCTGAGCTTTTGCTGAAAGGAGCAGTAGTGCTATTACCATATTCATACGTCAGGAGGAGTGGGATGGAGCCTTTTATGGATTTTCTTCTCCTGAAAAACTTTTACATCAGAGTAACCCCATAATTTTCACGCTGAACCAGACCCTCCAGGCACTGGAACTGCAAGATTGGCTTGCCTTATGAGATCTGCACAATGTGCATTTCCACGTCGCAGTCCATCAGAAAATGTTGTGCCGTTTGTTGTTAGAAGTACTTGCTGACAGTTTGCCTTGCACCCTTTCAGATTTACTGCTGCTTCCGCACAGTCTATGAAGGTAATAGCGGCAGCAGCCCATCGTCGCAGGTTGAGGATCCTTGTCTTTTTGTTACCTAGAAGATGACTGGTTTTTGCGGGGTGAGATTGGCAGACACATAGGTTAAAGACCTCAGGACGACGTGTTTCTTCACCATTTCTTGTTAGTTCTCCCCAAATAGGAAGAAGTCTTTGACTCATTTCAGGTTCCTCCATTTGAAAGGGGCGGAGGGGTTTTTGAACATGAAAATGGACATAACATTTCATCCATCAGCTAGTGTGACAAGCATATTTGTCAGTCCAGGAAAACTGGACACCCCTTGAGTGGAAGGAGATGTAGGATAATTGGTTGGCCGAAGACCAATCGCCTCATTTAAAGTGTTAAGAATACATGCTCATTAGTTATTACGTAGCTATTGGCCCAGCTAGAGTGCGGCCATTTTAAGATGACTAGAATCGCCATTTTGCTTTCTGTCTGTCCTCTTTAACTTTTCCTCTTTGCCTCATGTAAAACTGCTTTGCTGTAGATATTATTTCGCTTCAATGGTCCAAGACTACGAAAACATGTTGAAACATTACACTTGAGAGCCAGACAGAAATGCCCGATTCCCTCCCTCATATATCCTTGAAGACAGGGAGCAAGGCATTTAATCAGTACATAAATGCTAGTGAGTCTCTTGAAAGAATAGCAATGTACGAAACTAGCATTTAAAGAGTTGAATTATGTTCTTCTTTACGGCCCCCCTTTCTGAGCCCAGTGAGGCCCCGGAGAGCGGGCTGAACTCCAGAGCGAGAATCGAAACTTAGAGATTGGGAGGCCTGGTATGCGCCAGTCTCCTACGCACAGCTTGCCTATGAGAAACAGAAACGCTGTGTTCTCGCAAACAAAGAATGTCTGTAAAACTGGAGATTGCAACCTGTTACTAAATATGGTGGTCTAAGGTGTCATATTTGTCACACTGGTCAATCATCACCTCTAATTCAAAGGGAAATGAATTGGGGGCGGTATCAAATGTGTCATACTATGTCATTGCTGATTGTAAGGGGCTCCTTTTGTATATATGTAACTGATGTACGTTTTTTGCTTGCTTGCATCCCCTGAGGTCTGTTTAGACACACGTCACGGGGCGCGAGACCACTTGGCCAATTGGGACTATTTTGTATTGCAATAAGCCCTAGACATTTCAGATAGTGCTGGAGGGGGAGGGGGAAAAACAAGTGAGGGGGGCGGAGCTGAACAAAGATACTATCATACTAGGTCCAGGGACCATTCAGATAGAGTAAGTGCATAGGAAAAAGTAAGAGTGGGGAGGTGAGCGAGTAAGAGGGGGAAGGTGTAGTAGCTCCTTTGTTAAGTACTTGTACTGTATTATGCAAAATGATGCTGCTATTATCTTCCCTTGGAGATTTCCCCCCTCCTGTTGTCCTCCAATTGCTCCACTTTATCTCTGGCTCTGTCAACTTAATATTCCACTGGATTTGCTGCAAATGCTCCTAAAGCAGTTTATAGGATAGATGTTTGCTTGATGCCTATTTATCAAGCATTGCAACACTAGGGGAGATCATCTTAGTTCCCAGTTGTGGGCTAAGAGTCGGTTTGCTTTGTTCCCATTGACACAATAGAATTGTTTGGTATATGTTCATGTCATTGCCGATTTGTCTGCCAAATACATCTTAAGGGCATCATCACTAAATGCCCCTCAGCAAATGCCATAATGCTTGGAATTAGGTTGATTAGGAACCGCTCTTGTGCACTGTTCGGGCAGTAGATGGCGACAAAAGGTCATGGGTTGCTCCAGCAGGTGCCCCATGACCATTAAAAATCTACCCATGGGATCCCGCTGTACCGTTACGTGTGTTAGGGGACATTTTCACTCAGTTGGAGGGCGACTCCTCTTTTTCTCCCCTGACGTTGCGAAGTACCGTTTTTTGAATCTGCTAAAGCGCACCCGCTTCTCGTCCACCTCCAGGAGATGGATCTCCTGCAGGTAAACCACACCCGCAGAGATTTGAGCTAGTCTACGCTCCACCGATTTCCTTTTCCCCGGGAAATTGAGGCCCTTTACGTTCCACGTTAGGAACTGCAGTTCCCTGCTCACTCCACCTGTCATGGAGCCCCTTTCTGCTCCAATTCCGGCCCTCCCCCGCTGATCGGTCTTTGCGTAACCTTTGTGTGTCTCATATCCATCCGCCTGTTCCTCAATGTGAATGATGTATCTTATGTAAGATAGTCTATGTGCTCTAAACCTATTTTCCCCCAACTCCCCCTAGTAACCTCTTTTGTTAGCCCCACCCCAAAACTTGTGGTGTTGAGTACAGCCCTCAACCAACGGGGTATCCGGCATCGGCCCGCCATCGACCGTGTTGGGTGCCACGAGGCTCCTGGCTTAACCTTTGGCATTAAAAGAAAAATAATGAAACTTTGCTCATCATGTAGAGGGCTAACCAGCTCTTTCGAATCAACTTTAAACGTGGAGAATTGGATCTTATCTTGATTAATGTTTTCGGCACCCTCCGACAGACTGTCGCTTCGTTCAAACCCCCGACTAGGGTTGGCTCCCGTTTGTAGGTGAGAGGGCGGACATAGCACTAGTGGTGGACACTGCGTCCAGATCTTTTCAGCAGGTCAGGATCAGCCCTTTTCCGGCTTCTTGAGTTTCTGGGGTGGGCCACGGATTCTACGCCTGCGCTGCACCAGAGACCAGCCAGCTGCGGCGCCACCCCAGAGGCCACAGGGTGTGTTTCGCCTTTCCCTCCATCGTCACTCTCCTCCCCAGGGTTAAGGAATTTTCCAGCTTATGTGGGATTATGTACTAGCCATTGCTTGCCCTCCGAAGTGAAGTTCAGTGATGTGGGGAAGCACCAACGGTACGGTACATTCTGCTCCTGCAGCCGTTCAGTGAGGTGCTTCGAGGCTTTCCTTTCCTTTTCAGTAGTGCTGTTTGCCAGATCATGATAAAGCAGAACTGTTGCGTCCCTGAACTGAATATGCTTTGAGTTCCTTGCCTCTTGAATTATTTCTTCTTTCACCTTGTAAAAGTGCACCCTAGCAAGAACATCTGTGCGAGTGAAGAAGGCTTGCCTGGATCTCGTTTGATGCACCCTGTCTAACTCCAGCAGGGTGCTGTCTGGCTTCAAAATGTTTTATGGTTCCACCAGAACAATTTTTCAGCACTCCAGTGAGAGCTCAAACTGCTCACGTTTTGCCTCCATTTTCTCTGAGGACAATTTGGGTCAACTTACACCGGTACCAACACAACTTGGGCCCCAGCTGGTTCTAACCAACATTCTGGTGCCTAGACCCTTAGTGTTGAACATCTACAATCCTAACCAACTGCCTAATGGGGCTGACTCTTCTACTTCTCTTATCAGACTAGAAGAGCCTCTACATAGCCCTTCCCAAATGGTTAACGACATCTCTAACAGTGTGCTGGACACAATGCTTTCTGAGCCCTTCCTAGAAGTTTTGGCTGAAGGCATCAAGGACAAAATGTTACCCATGTTACCTCGGGGATCAGTACCCATCGACCCTATTACCAACCTTGTCACGGTACCAGTGGACAACAAGGACCCTGCTCCTCCACCCAAATAAAACAAAACCTTTCAAAGGACTCTGACTGATTCAGAGGAGGACACCACTCAGTCACCATCTAAGGGGTTCCATGACATTGTGACTATAGGCATGCAGGCTCTAGAAATCCTTCCAAAGGATAAGCCGGAAACAGCTGGTGTTTTTGCGAAACTGCCACACAAGCAGTCAAAAGTTCCACTTCCCATGGAATTGTCCATTCTAGAACACATTCTTGCTCGTTGGGGAAAGCCTCATTCCGATCTTCACATCTCCATGGCCCTAGATAACAAATACAAGGTGCCTAAGGACGAACCATTCATACTCGAGGGTAACCTTCCAGCTCAATCAGCAGGCATTTCTGCTGCCCTTGGCGCAAAGGGGAAAGACCCTTCTCCATCTGCAGCTTCACTGCTAGACAAGAACGGAAAAGCATGGGAGACCCAAGGTAAAAGGTCGTACACCACCTCAATCTTAAAACTTGGGCAGGTTAACACTGCTACAGTTCTGGCGGGATTCAATATCCTTAATTAGGAGAATCTTGAGCGCTTCACTAACATGCTCCCTCAGGAAGCCGCAGACTAATTTTCATTCGGGATTTCAGAGGGCAGAGAAGCTGCTATCCAACAGTTTAAAGTAGTCAAAGTCCTCACTGACACCACTGCAAGGGCAGTCACTAGTGCAGTCTGTATGTGTAGGCATGCATATTTGTCGGCCTCTTCCCTCCACCAAGATATCCAGGGGACAGTGATTGATATTCCATTTGATGGCAAAATATAGTTCGATCCATCTACAGATAAAGTCATACAGAAACGTAAGGCCAGTATTACAACAGCTAAAACCCTTAGCTTAATTTCGGTGAAGCAACCATATCACCAAAAGTGTAAAGCATTTAAACCACGTACACAAGGATTCAGTGGTTCTGCCACTTTTGCTAAATCCTACTACTCTTCTAAAAAGAGAAGATATAGACCCAAAACTAAATCGGGCCCTCCCTCTTCTTCCAATTCTGCTCAAGTGCCGAAGAAGTCTATTTGATTTGCCTCCAGGTATGTACAAACCTTCCGCTGCAACCATCAAGGAGCATACAACCCTGCTAGTGTGTTCTGAATATTATTCAGCATGGTTACTGCCTCCCCTTGCGGCTATTCCACCATCCTCTCCTACAAAGCTCCAAAACTCATCCCCGGAGTTCCTGGAAGAGATTCAAAAACTCCTTGTTCTAGGAGCCGATAGAGTTGGTTCCTCAAGAGGAAGTAGGCAAGGGATTGTACTGTCGTTACTTTCTGATCCCAAAGAAATCAGACGGGATCTGTCCAATTCTGGACCTTTCAGACCTCAACAAATTTCTTTCTCTAGATACCTTCCACGTGGTAACCATTCCTCAGATTCTGGCTTCTCTGCATCCAAATGATTGGAGGGCATCTGTAAATCTACAGGATGTTTTTTTTCACATCCCCCATCTACAAACACCACCATCAGTTTCTTAGATTCACAATAGGAAGGTCTCATTACCTGCTAAATTCTACTCCCAGGTTTTTCACAAAAGGTCTGGGGTCAGTGGCAGCCTACCTTCGGCTAAGAACAGTCCATCTATACCCCTACCTAGATGACTGGCTTCTCAAAGCCCAGTCTCTGGAGGAATTGCTTCAAAAATTGCAAGTAACTTGCCATACTCTGTTCAACCTGGGGCTCTCTGTGTGCTACAAAATCCCAACTCAGTCCCTCACAAAGTATCCAATTCCTAGGAGCAGTTATATATACTACTCTACACAACGCCTTTTCCACTCCTGGAAAGCATGGAAGCCATTCAACAAACCATCCTACAGTTCTCTACGCACCAGACCCTAACAACTTGGTGGTTTCAAAGTCTCTTGGGCCTCATGGCCTCTTGCATACACCTAGTCCCTTTGTGTTAGGGAGAATTCTCTCTTTAGGCTGAATTTCCTATCCTAGTGAGTCCCCCAGCAGCTTTGCTGGATTTCTGGAGTTTGTTTTTTTCTCCTGCCAAGAGTGAGACTCTTTCTCCCACTCTTGGACATGATTTATGGTGTTCCTTTGACTGTTAATGTGTTTTATGGGCTATGTGGTCCTTTACTCCATAGGGTCTCATGTGTTTTTACTATGTGTGTTACACAGCACCCTCTGTGCAGTGACACAGGGGTGTCATAGTGACACCCCACCATAGACTCCATACCCTGGGACTGACTACTGTCTCCCAGGACATGTAAAGTCACCATTGGCTTTACTAGTCCCAAATTATTAACAGAAACGGGTACAAACCATCATATTGTGGACGTACTGGTTGGGGCAATTCGATTGCCCCGGGGTCCGTTAGTCGAGGGGGCACGTCTCCGTCCCCCCTGATCGAGTTTTGGCTGGTGGCAGTGGATACTACTTTTTATATTCGACCGCGAATATATTTCCCTATGGGATTTTCCCATTGTTCGAGGCTACCAACTTTAATTATTTAATTCTCATAGCCTCGAACATACCGCCGGTTTATTTATTTAATATTAATTCGCCGGTTGGTATTTTTTGCCAGGACTCGATTCTAAAATGGTGTTTGTGTTCTCTTCTGTGACTCCAACCCAAGTCGAGCCCTTTGTTCCACTTTTTTGCGGGCTTCTCCACAGAAGCCTCCAAAAGTGGTGCCACTCTGTCTGGGTACCACAGGGGGTGTGGGAGGGGGTTTAGGCACCCTGGACTGAGTTACCTTGGTAACTCAAGTCGCACTCTTGTGTGATTGGCCCAAGTGGTGAGCCGGCCGGCTCACCACTTAGCATGTTTGATTGACAGCTAGGCTGAGTGAATGGGGGTGTGCTGCATAAAAGCAGGGCTTTGGGGACTGGAACTTCAGAAGTCGCCACAGGACCTGAGAATCCGACGAGGGAGAAGCTGAGCTGACCTACCACGACGACACCACCGGTGGAGCCCTGCGGAACCGACTCGCCACTTCCCGACGACAGAGAAGATCTCCCGGCTGGAGAGGCTTCTTCCCCTGACTGGTGGGCACAACCATTTTACCTTCTTTTCCTCACATCCCAGGACATCTTGTGGTCGACTTGCCCGTGCCAAGCACCCCGGCAACCGGATAGCCACTTACCACTGGGCCGCGAATAAAAGGACCGCTCCTTTTACCTGAGAACTCCGCGGCTGGTTTCTTCCCTGGCAGTGCAACGGACTCCTGTCTTCCTCCCCGACGAGATCCACTCTTCCCCGGACGAAGCACCGATTTGCATCCGCTGTCAGGAACAACTGCCCCCGCTGGAGTATTCTCGCCACTTTAAGGTACCGTGTCCGCCAGGCCTCCCTTTCTAAAGATTGCTACAAGGTAATAATAATCCCTTAACCTTCTGGACTGGGCTGGCCGCCTTGACCATCTAACTGGTCCCTTTCTTTGGTCCAACTCTTTGTGAACCTTTTCAAGACTTTTTGTACACTTCAACCATGTGACCTTGGACACATTTCGTTCTGATCCTCTTAAAGTGGATCCGGCCTTCTGAACTCTAACTCGAGAGTGCAGTCTCTTCAAGCCAACGACGTTAAAGGTCCGCTCCACGAAACGCTGGGCCCACCACGCCAAGCAGCTCGAGGCCATGGAGGCAGAAGGCGCCCTTAGCGAGGGCAGCAACGCCGCACTTTCGGACGGCGAGGGCGACGGGTTAGCTACAGCTACCCAAGGGCAGGCCCCCGACCCTGTAGGACAGGCCGGCGGGCATGTTGTGGGGACTCGGTGGCGCTACAAAGACACACATCACTAAGCACATAAGCCCAGGTCGAGACTCGACACATGGGTCGAGTGATCCACAGCATTCGACACCCAGGGAAAGGTCAGCTGAGGTCCAGTCCTCTGGGCAATCTCGCTCGAGATCCCCCACCCCCCACACGACAGGGCCCAACCGTCGAAAGATGGCAAGGGTGTCACTTGTAAAGCTCCATCCGAAGGTCGACCAAGCTTCGGCCCTACCCACATCTGAAAATCGACGCTCGGCATCCGATATAGTAGTAGGCCCCAAAAAGGCGGTTAAACACACCTCAGGGCCACAGGGTTGAGGGGGGGTTTCACATCACAAGAAATTCTCTAAATCTCCTCATAAGGACGAGAGCCCTCTTAGGGATAAAACCCATCAGAAGGAAAAACCTAGAGAATCCAGGCACATATTTCACAAGGAAAAATCTAAGGTAGTACCTCCACAGATCCCCTCAACCTGTGGTTATCCAAGTTCCAAGGAATGGTCTTCTCAAGACATAGAAAGAGTAATGAGAAGAGTGACCTTTATGGCCAATTTTTACGAGAAGAACCATGATTACTTTAAGAGTTTCCACTCTCCCCACCTCAGCTCCCTCTGGTTCACAAGCATCTGTTCTACCGACTCAACCCCCTTCTAAGAGGTCCCGTACTAATGTTCCATTACCAAGTACAGTCATAGATCTCTATGACCCAGAATCAGACCACGAAGAAGATCTCTCTTTTTTAGAGGCAACTGACCCTCAGTTTGGTGATGAGGATACAGCAGACCCTTATTATGGGGATGACGAGGACCAAGATGCTGACCAAGAAGCTAATATGTACTCCATAAACTCCCCTCTTAACCAAGACACTCCATTTGTCGATTCTCCTATTGATAATCAACCCCTCCTTAATGAGGTACTAGACAAGGCGTCTGAGCACTTTCAAATTGACGCCCAGGAGGTACAGGAGGATAAGGACTTTGCGGAATAAATCCTTGGGGCCAAAAAAACAGTGTCCCAGTTTATCCTACAACCATTTTAGAGACCCCTAATCTCACACGGGCTGTAAACCCACGTGTAGAGAAATTTAGGCCCGCACCTTCAGACCCATTATATATCAGAGGGTAACTGAAGCCAGACTCCTTAGTTGTGACTACAAAAAGAGCGGGCACACCCCTTGCTTCCTCTTAGGCTCCACCCGATAAGGAGAGCAAAAAGATTTACTCCATGGGCAGAAAGATCTCCTCCTCTGTGGCTTATAAAACCAGAATAGCGAACAATGCAGCACTTTTGGCCAGTTACAACTGCCACAAATGGGATGAAATTTTGGATTTACTTTAGTCTTCCCCAGAGCCACTGAAGTCCCAGCTAGCACAGGTGGCTGCAGATGTGAGAGCAGTGTCTAGCGGTCTTCTTAAAACCAACTCTGATGCGGCTGACAATGCCGGAAGAGTCCTTGCACAGGGGACTGTTATTAAAAGACATGCATGGCTGCGCCAGTCAGGTTTTAGACCCGAAACGCAGGCCACTCTAATAAACATGCCTGTTGAACCTAACGGGCTCTTCGGTAAGGCTGTAGAAGACGCCCTTAAGACAGCAAAGGACGAGTATGACGCACTTAAATCTTTGGGTCAACTCACCAACAAACCTTCCGGACAGAGGGGTAATGGCAATTTTCTCCGTTTTTGAGACCAAAACTCTCAACAAGGATCCAGCTCCAGTCAAGGTCAGGGTTCCTCCTGGGGAAATAATCAAGCCCAATCCTCCCAGAGCTATCCTAGAGGACAATGCAGAGGTCGTGGTTGGGGCAGAGGCCCTGCTCGAGGTGGCACACCACCTCAGAAGCAGTGCCTTTCCGCTTCAGGTGCCCTCCTATGCTTCTCCAGTACGAAGACACATTTCCAGCTTCACCCACACATGGGAGGGAATCACCTCGGACAGATGGGTGCTGTGCACAGTAGCAGGCGGATACTGTACAGAACTACTCCACATCCCAACAACCACCCCCCACGACAGAAGATCCACTCAGAAGAACACCAGGGTATCTGTCTTGACGAGATAGCCACATTTCTATTAAAGGACACCATCCAAGTCGTCCCGGCCAACCAGGTAAACAGGGGTATTTATTCAACTTACTTCCTTGTGCTAAAGAAAGATCTAACAATCAGCCCAGTATTATATTTGCGCCCTTCAAACAAGTATGTCAAGCCACTAAAGTTCTGCATGACTATGCTACAAGAGGTCCCCCTACTAAAAAAGGGGGATTACATGGCAACACTGGATATAAAAGATGCCTATTTTCATATTTCAATGTTCCCAGCGCACAGAAGATTCTTGCATTTCAAGATAGCGAACCAGCACTACCAATTCAAGGGTGCTGCACTTAGGAATAGCCTCGGCTCCAAGGGCATTCATAAAGGTTCTTGCGGTGGTGGCAGTGCACCTGCGCAAGGAGGCAATCCCAGTGTACCCTTACCTGGACGACTGGCTCATTAAACCCTGATTTGCAGACACAACATTCAGAGAACAATCAACCTCCTCTTTCAATTGGGCTTCTCCGTCAACGAGAAAAAGTCAAGCCTAGTAGTGCCAAGCACTTCAAATCAGTTCCTAGGAACTGTCTTAAACACAGAGGAGGGGTTGGTCTTTCCATCAGAGGAAAGTGTAAAAATGTGTTACTGGAAATACAACATTAACAGGCCGGCCGCCAGATAAGGGTGCGCAAAGCTATGCGTTTATTAGGCATGATGGCATTTTACATTTACCTGGTTCCTCACGCGCGCCTACGACCGATGCTGGAGTGGTTGGCCAAACAGTGGTCTCAGGCAAGTGGTCAGTAGGACGAGCTAGTGGTCGTTACGCCAACACTTGTACAAAATCTGCGCTGGTGGACAGGAGAAAATCTAAAGAAAGGAAAACCTTTCTATGATCCAGAGGTACAGTCGGTTGTCACGATGAACTCCTCACTGGCAGGTTGGGGGGGGCTCACTACCTTCACCACACAGCTCAGGGTCTGTGTTCTCACACTGTATCTCAAACACATCAGTCTGCTGGAACATCTGGCAGTATGCAAAGCCCTCCAGGCATTCAAACCACATTTAACAAATCTCTGTGCAGATCCTAACCGACAGCACTACAGCAATGTTTTATATCAACAAACAGGGGGGTACGCGTTCTCCAAATCTGTCCAGACTTGCACAGCAAATTTGGAAATGGGCACTCAAACGGAAGATGTTCCTGTACTCGCGCTACACCTCATTCTAACTCATGCCAGAAAAATAAATAATCTGAGGGACCCAGACACATATACAAGTGTTTCAAGGCGTGACGAGGCACGGGAGGGGGAACAGAGGGAGGACAGACAACGATCCTACTAGACCAGGTGTCATTCAGATCGCGCAAGTGCATGGGAAGGGGAAGGAGAAGTGCGAGGGAGAAATGGGAGAGGACAGTGCAGTACACGGTGTAAGAAAAAAAAAACAAATAAAACAGTGAGTAAAAGTACACACAGCAGGTGGCAAGTGCAAGGATAAGTGCTGACACTAGGTGTCAAGTGCTGGTAGGGGGACTGTAGGGATACAGAAACAGTCCCCAAGTGTGGGGGTTGCCAAGAGGGCAGTGCAGGAGTGCGACTGGCAGGGGAGGGGACCTGGGCCCGAGATCAGAGGATGACCAGGTAACCAGTGCAAATTCAGTGTCAGCCAGAAAGTCGACAAGGGAGAGGGGAGAAAAACCAGGAGCAAAGAGAAAGGTTTTGAGGTGCTTCTGGAACCAAAGATGATTCTCCTCAAGTTTCAGGTTGCACCGCGTGTGATGCTCTGACTCGCCGCGCACTGAGGAATAAGCTAGCTAGGTGCAGAGAGCTCTTCAAAATATTTCCCCCAGAGGACTTGAAGAAGTTTGTCAAGTGGAGATCGAGGCCCAAGGGAGGGCCATTATTTTCCATCGCACCCCATAAGGGCGACTCCTTCCTGAGGAAACTCCCAAGCGGGTGGAACCTCTCGGGTTCTGTTACCAGCACACGTACCGAAGCTAACCCAGCTACCGCCCTTACGGCTGAGGGGTCTCCGGACCCTACCGGTATCAGTGCTGAGGGACTGCAAGGTTCTCCTACCGGGCCTACACCAGAGGGGCTACGCCCTATTACTGGCTCCATGGCACGCAGCACTACCGGCGACAATGCTGAGGGCGATTTGCCTTCCAGGTCTAGACCTGAGGCGCGGGATAGACCTCATGTTCCAACACCAAGAGTCTTGGATGAGGCTGTACCCAGAGGGCCATGCACCATGACTTTGGCATGTGGCACAAAGCCGGACAAAATGGCGGCCGTGCCAGTCAACATGGCCGTTTGTCCGATGCCACTCCTAGGAACAGAGCAGGCGGGTCAACGAGTTTCAAGGTGGGACTGGCGTCAACCAGGTATGTGGCCTACAGTGTATCCATCAGTAGCGCAGTGCAGGTTCCCCCTGCAACCCAGACTGTGTGCTCTGGCCCCAGCAGCCCCCAGCCACTCCGTCAAGATCTCCTGCCTCCTCGTCGGCTTCCGAAAACAGGTTCTTCGAGAGGTTCTTGGGACTGATGCGAACCCCCCAGATGGGGGCCATCCTAAGGGATGCAGTCAGGGACTTGTTCCCCCCGGTCACTCCATTGGTGCCCATAGTCAATTACCCCATGGCTCCGGCACCACAGTCCCCAGCGCAGCCCCCGCTTCCCCTCCGATTCCAGCTCTAGTACAGGCGGTTCCACACCAGCCTCTGGCACTGGTCGCCACACTGCAGCCCACGGCGCCCAGCACTCTGCCACCTGCTCCAGACCGGCCAGATACCCTGGTGGACACAGATGAGGAGGAGGACCCTGACACGCCATTGTCAGCGAGGGCCTTCCACGACAGGCTTGCAGGTTTGGCAGCATATTTGGGCCTTCCTCAACCAGAGGTCGAGCATCCCGAGGAGGGGGTCCTGGCAGAAGCCCTCATCCTACGACCCCCCTATCAAGACTTGTTTCCCGATGCAGAAGACGTTGTGACTCTGGCCAAGGAAGGGGTGGCTCAAGCCTCACTCGGCCGAACCTGTCAATCGGTGCCGCAATGACAACTATAGACAGATGGAGGGGGATACACTTATTATCAATGCACCCCTAGCCTCATTCTTCTGTGATCGCTGCAGCGTCACTCTGCTCTAAGCTTCAGTCGTCCTCGGCCACCTCATCTCTGGCGCTGCTAAGCAAGGAGGAGAACATCTTGGAGGCGTACGGAAGAAGCTGTACTCAAACGCCTCCCTGCACCTGCGTCAGGCCAACGTGAATGCCATGCTGGCAGCCACTAACCAGGGGTTGTTGCGGGGAATGACACTGCCTGCCGGAACTTCCGGTGCATTTCCAGGCACCCTTCAAGGCGGGTCTAGGAGAATCCAGGCTGGTAGCGCTGGACATCATGGAGTCCACAGTGGCCCACATCACCTTGTGCCAGGCCATCTGCATCGCCATGGACATGAGAAGGACGGCCTGGCTTTGGGCTACCAAATTTAACCCTGACATCCAAGATCGCATATTGGAACTTCCATTCATGGGTAGTGACGTCTTCCACTCTACCACCGACGATGAATTAGAGAAGAACAGCTTGCAAACTGCAAAGCCCTTATCTATCCTGACAAAGGCCACGCCCAAGGCGTACGCCCAGTCGCATCAACGCTCCAACAGGGGGCGGGCGTTTGGCAGTTTCCGGGGATTCTAGGAACGAAGGACGAGACAAGCTGACCGTTCACCATGTCAGCACTGGTGCAAGCAACAAAAAGGAGGGGGAGCAAGGGCTTCTTCCAGTCCACATCTTCATCAGCAGCCTCAGAGAATAAAAAGACATGACGCGTCCCTCCGGGTCCACGTGTCTCCAGTTGGGGGCAAGCTAGCCTCTCACGTGAATTTCTGTTGCCAGAACTTTGCGTACCCTTGGATCATCTCAGTAGTATCCACGGGCTACCGCCTGCCTATACCTTCTGCTCCTCCTTCCTCCCCTCCACTCCCACAGATTGGGACAGCACCTCTGTTGGTGGAGATCCGGTCGCTCGTCGAGAGCCAGGCAGTGGACGAAGTACCAGTCTCCCAGTGGGGCTTAGGCTTCTATTCCAGGATTTTCGCCATACAAAAGAAGAACCAGGCTGGCCTGAGAGTTGTGTTGGACCTATCCACCCACAACCTCTTCCTCCCTCTTCAAAAATTCAAGATGGTTACGCCAGCACTCATTGCAGAGGCACTAGACAAGGGAGATTGGATGTGCTCCCTAGATCTGAAGGACGCCTACCTACACGTCCCAATTTGGCAGCACCACCGCTCCTTCCTACTTTACAGGATCATGGGCTGTCATTTCCAGTACAAGGTGCTACCCTTTGGCCTCAACTCAGCCCCCAATGTATTTACCAGACTCATGAATGCAGTGGCAGCCCTACTCAGGGCCACCATGTCTACCCATACCTGGACGACTGGCTCATCAGGGAGAGATCCCCGGAGGGGGTGGTCCTCACTTCCTCCGCTTTTATGAGTACACTCCATGACCTGGGGTTTACCATCAACCTCAACAAGTCTCAGCTGCAGCCCACACAGTTCCTCACCTTCCTGGGCCTCATCTGGGATACCATTTCCGAGAGAGTTTTTCCCTCAGAAGACAAGATTACGGCCATCAAGAGGGCCTCTATGCACTTCCTTACCAGACCAGTGACTTCGGCTTTGTGCTACCAGCACCTCCTGCGCATCATGGCAGCTCTCCTCTTGGCCGTGCCGCACACGAGGCTCAGGATGAGGAGAGTGTAGCTGCACTTCGCAGTCTCATGAAATCAGGAGAAGGGCTCCCAAGCGGATCTGGTCAGCATACAACCTTCTCTCGACTCGGACTTCACATGGTGGTCCAAGGACTGCAATCTGCGGACAGACAGGCCATTCCGGCAGCCGGCTCTGCAGGTCACCATTACTACGGACTCCTCCATAGATGGCTGGGGAGCCACTCTGGACATCCACAGTGTCCACAGAGCCTGGACCCGCAAGGAGTCTCGTATCAACTGGCTGGAGCACAAGGCCATCTGGCTAGCCATTG
Source organism: Ambystoma mexicanum (assembly GCF_040938575.1). Classification (NCBI taxonomy): domain Eukaryota; kingdom Metazoa; phylum Chordata; class Amphibia; order Caudata; family Ambystomatidae; genus Ambystoma; species Ambystoma mexicanum. The sequence continues at coordinate 1,234,749,436 of NC_090927.1, read as the reverse complement.
GGGGCTTCCTTCCACTCATCAGGGGCAGGACTGTCATGATCCAGACCAACAACTCCACCAGCATGTACTATGTCAACAAGCAGGGGGATACCAGGTCCCCTCCGCTGTGCGACCTAGCGTTCAGCATTTGGGAATGGGCCCTGGAAAACATCTACCTCGGGCCGTCCACCTCCCTGGGAATGCCAACTGGGAAGCAGACCGGCTCAGCAGCATGGGAGCAGACAATTACGAGTGGCAATTGCACGACCAGGCCTGGCAGGTGGTATTCAACGCATGGGGCCATCCTCTGGTGGATCTATTGGCCTCCTGAAAGAACAGCAAGTGTCAGTTTGCATCTTGGCAGGGACAGGGCCCCGGCTCCCTGGGCGACACTGAACAGATTCAATGGGAGGGCATGACAGCCTATGACTTTCCTCCCACGCCCCTGATCCCCAGGGTGCCCCGCAGGATAAAGGAAGCTCGTCACCTCAGCATCCTAGTCCCATGGTGGCCAGCAAGGCTGTGGTTCTCCGAACTGCTCAGTTCTCGGACAGACCACCCATTCACCTTCTGCTGGGCCCAGCAATTCTCCTGTCCCAGCAGGGGGGCAGGGTTCACCACTCCGCTCCTCAGAAGTTAGCCTTTGCAGCGTGGTTCCTGAGCAGGTCACCCTCCAGCACTTGTCCTATCTCGGGCTAACCTGGAGATCATGCAGGGTGCTAGGAGCTAGGCCACTAGGAGCCAATACAAGAGTAAATGGAGCAGGTTCTGTCACTGGGCAGAGTCTAAGGAGATTGATCCCCTGACGTGCACACTGGACGATGTGCTTTCGTTCTCGGCACACCTTTCCCACTCAGGTGTGCAGGTGTACACATGTTGCACCTATCTGGTAGCAATAGGGGCCTACAGGAATTCGGAGGAGGAGGTTCTCTAATCTTCCAACCCAATAGTCAAGAAACATCTGACTGACTTGTCCAGGCTCTACCCGCCCATCAAGAGGCCACATCCTGTGTGGGATCTCTATGTGGTGTTGGGCGCCTTGGCGCACAAACCCTTCGAGCCAATGGCGTCCGTGGACATCAGGCTGCTCACCATCCAGACAGTTCTGTTAGGACTCTAACAACACAAAGCGAGGTGTGAGGGAAAGCTTACACTGCTCTGAGCCCGACCCTCAAAATAGGTTCAAAACCTTAATCCCACACAAAGATGGCTTATGAGCAGCACTATTTTTGAGGATAGGACACTCTTCCCTCATGAGCAAAGAACATGCTCTTTACATAAGCATCACTGGCGGTCTCTCAAAATTAAACATGCCACCAGTATAATAATGATCATAAAATGCAAATGTTATTCATGACAACAAAGAAAAAAAGAATTTCGACATAAAAAGTAAAACAAATTAACTTGTTAATAAGTAGTTGTACAAAAGGCACAGTGCTGGTTCAAAACAGACAAAAGTAGAAATAATCAACTGTTCTACTTCACATGAAGTGGTACAGGCTAAATCTGTACAACTAAAAACTCAAACAGATCATAATAGCAACTCATCTCAATCAAATCAACAGTTATCTTACTCTCAATCAAACTGATTCACACACATTCAATCCATCCAACATGTTTCTTTCCTCACAACCAATTCAGACATTTAAATCAGGGAAATTGAGCAGGGATACCCTGTCTGTTATTTGTCAACGACATACAAAATCAAAATAATATTTTTTCAAATATAATGAATAAATTCTGTAACCACAAGAACGACAGGGACCACTTCTAGATCCAAATCTAATTTTCAAATGGTATTAGCATATGAATGGCTGGGCTTGACGAGGGCAGAAGTAACCCTTCCTTAAACAGAGAAAAGAACATAGGTGCAAGTCATATGTTCCTGGAAATAAATTCTGATTTCCAAAATGTCTAATCATGGGAAACTTCATTAGAGTGTTACAATTACACCAAAACAATATCCTGAGGGTAAAGCAGAAAACTAAACAGGACCAAAAACTACAATTATAAACACACATTCTCTATTCAGCTCGACTTGTTGAGCAGTCCGCATCTGCGTTAACTGACTTTCAGCGAAAATCCTGTCTGCTCAGAGAATCCTAAAAGACAACATCTTGAGAAGTGTTAATTTACTCAGGCTGCATTATATGTGTCCCAATTCTGAGTAGATGCAATACTACAACCATTGTCTGAAAAGGTAACTGTGCACCGGAGAAAATCTAACCGAATAGCTGGTAGGAGTCTTTCCAAGTAGAGTGGTCCCAACGTTCATGTGAGGTTCAAGAAAAAACTAATCCGGCGGACAGGAAGAAAATAAGGATGAAAAGTTTATGCTCACCCCATGTCTGCAGTATCCATACTTGCGGGGACTGTTGAAAAAACAAACGTACAACAGCCTAGGTTGGTTGTGTGTTAGTCCACTGGGGAACACTGTGTTGCGTTAGTGCTGTGTGTGTCTCTCTCTCTCCCCCCCTCTCTCTCGCTCTAACATGTTGTAATACGCCACACTGGCACAAAGTAACGATAATCACCTGCGTATCTAGTTGAAGGCTACACCATATATGCAGCGTCCGGGAACTGCACTTTGTGGGCAGTTGTATAACATCAACAGCCGGTCCGTCAGCGGGGCAAAGCTGGTTTAGACCGCCTAGTAACACACTACGTCTCCTCTTGGAGAATCCAATATTGTCTAAAAATAGACAAGTAGTCGACATAAGGATGTGCAGGGATGTGGATGAGAGAGGGACATTGAAGTGATTATAGAGAAACAAGTGTAGGACGTGCTGGTTTTACCGTTACAATATTCCAATGTGGAGAAAGGTCCAAAATACCGGCTTTCAACTCCAAGCAAAGAACGGTCCTGACTCACTGTAGGCTCGCCCTCCTGAGAGTCAATGGGAATGGTGGGCGGGGTCCAACGTGCACCTTAAGTACCTGCGTGATTCCAGCTGTCCGTGGGATCATGTTGGGCCATCTTTGTCTGTGAGGGGGGGAAGAGTCATGTAGCTGCGTCCACTGTTTTGATGTTGTGTAAAAAATGCAAATACTCGTTCGAGGGGCATTCTGGCTGACTATCAAATGAACAGCATGGCGTCGTGGTCATTACAGTGGAAATATAACCACTCAAAATATACACTAGCTAGGTGTAAACAAAGGGCAAAAAGCGAACGTGTGGCGGTCACCTATCACAATAGGATCACAGTGCTGGAGCGCTAAGCCAAGGGAATAGGCAAATGGTGCTAAAGTTGACGATAAAGTCGTTCTTGACAGAACAACCTTTGGCTATGGATTGGCGTCAAGGGATGCGCATACAAAAAAAGGCTAAAGCACGCATTTAAACTAGTCGGTCCAGTTTTTCATTCAAATCGTTCTCCACGTGTTGGCCAGAAATATGAGGAGTTGTTTCTTTAATAATGTTCTTTTGTCCCGATTGATGTCCCGGCTGGGTTTTGGTTTGTATAACACTGTCCTTCTCAGATCTTCCGGTTTGTGTACATATTCTATCCAGTGGTCTACTAGTGGAGCATTAGATATCCGGTTTGCGGAGACAGCCTTTATTTTCCCCAATTCTCATTTTTATCTTCCTTTCGGGTTTCCCGATGTAAAGTTTGTTGCACGGGCACCAGATACTGTAAACAAGCATTGTTGAATTGCAACTTGTCAGCTCAGTTTGTTTCCATGGTGTCTCTAATCCAATGTCTACTTGGCTGCTCTTATTGTGGAAGGACAGCAATTACAGGTCCCACATGGAAAATGACCTTTCAATATAGACAAGACCCACTGCCTGGAGAGCGTAGTTTGCCTTGTGGGGATGGAATTGATATTGTTTCTTGTGATATGTTCTTTCAGGTTCGTACACCTTTTAAAGGCTAGTTGTTCAATGATGTTCCAATTTTAGTTAAGTAGCACTCACCTCCGCTCGCAGTGTCAGCGAGATCCAGGCTGTGGTGGCTTCAGAGCCCTATACCACTTTCCACAGGGAAAAGGTGGTCCTACGGACGCACCTGGCATTCCTACCTAAGGTACCATCCGCTTTCCATCTGAACGAGGAAATAGTATTGCCAAGGAAGAGGCCCAGAGTCTTACACTGTCTGGATGTCTGACGCGCTCTGAAATTCTATCTGGATAGGACCAAGGGCTTCCATAAATCGGACGCACTCGGTCACCTTTGGCGGTTCCAGACCCGGTTATCAGGCATCCAAGGAGTCAATCGCAAGGTGGATGGTTGCGGCCATCAAGGAGGCCTATAAGGGGTAGCGCAAGCCGCTGCTAGCCAACATGCACGCTCACGCGATCAGAGCCAAGGCCACTGCCAACGCCTTTCAGGGGCAGGTTCCGTGGCAGGTCATAAGCAGGGCAGCCACCTGGGCAACCCCTTCAGCGTTCTGTAAGCACTACTGTTTGGATGCCGGCTCTAAATCAGATGCGGCCTTTGGACAGGCGGTTCAATGGAACCTGTTTGCTTAAGGAGGATCTCCTCTCCACCCTGGGGCTTCATTCAGTTGTAATCGCCTATACAGTATGGAGGAAAGGAGACGGGACGTAAGAGTAATTACAAGTTACTCACTGTAGTGACTAAAGTACTTAGTCCCCTTTCCTCGATACGTCCCACCATCCCCCCACCCACCTAATAATACAGGTGTCATTAGGCAATGGTAAATATTGTCGACGAGTCAATGGGGACTGAGGAGTGGTGCCGGTAGGTGGAGTCAGGGGAGCGCATGCTCCCAGGGCCGCACCCCCACACCTCTAAATTTAAAGGGGAAGAAGGTTTTACTGGTGAAAAAGGTTCCATCTCCTGTCCCTAGGAAGGTACGCCCATACAGTATGGAGGAAAGGGCACTAAGGACGTTAGTTACTACAGTGAGTAACTTGTAATTTGAGCATAGAAATAATCATGGTCATATAGACGTTTTGTCGTTAACAGAGAAAACAGATTGACGGTTGGCAGGTATCGTGTGATAATAGTTGTTGATATCACAATTCCACTTATTTAAGAGGACATAGAGGTTATATACATCATTTGTGAAGGTGGAGAAGGAGAGAGAAGAGGGAAGGTGACATATTTAGTTAGCACAGAATATTGGTTGTGTGGTTTTTACACTTATGGAGCCTTACATAAAGGCTGGAGAGTTGCTCGGCCTGACGCAGATAGACTTACCTAAAATGGCGGGCTCTCAGTTGCCAGGTGGGTTTGAGTTAGCATCCATCTATTCTGGTTCTGGATGGTGGGTTCACGTCTGTTCCTAATGTCTTAGTTAGACATTGGCCCGGGTGGGCAGTGGGTATCTGAAAGTGAGGTGGGGTGCGGGTCAGCATGAGTATGAGGCAAGCTCCTGGTGAAGGGGGTGGTGAGAAAGCGCCATCTGACATGTAAGGTGAGCTACTGATATGTATTAATAAGTTGACATGTGGCATTATGAGGATCTGTAGAATGGTGACTGAATGCAGTTAAGGCGGGGTGTTAATGTGGGGAAAGGAGGGGAGGGATCAGCAAGGTAATCATGAAGATAATCGTACTCGGTGATGGGGGAGCTTTCTTAACAGCCTCCGCTGTATCACTTACCTGGCTGGTTGGAGGTGTCCTGGGGGTTCGTCTTGCTAGTTGGCTAGAACTGTAACTACTGAGGCTGGCTCTATTTAAGCCTGTTTGCTGGCTCTGAGTCTGTGTAATTAGACACTATTCCTTTTTGTGCATGTCATTCTTGGTGTTTCACTGTGTGTGCTCATTGGAGACCTCTGATCACCCACACTCGTTTAGACTTGACTGCTCTCCAACCTACCGTTAATTGGTCTAGCTATCGTCCAAGAAATGTCCCTTGTTCATCAAAAAAAAGGGTGGCCTCCTTAACATCTGTACACCAGGCCAGAGTTTAGAAATCCATTCTAACACTAGGCCCACAGGTTAGACTCTGGAATAAATACAAAATGTCACGTTTCTCTGAGGACTCTTGTCCTCCGTCCTTTCCTCTCTACCCTGTGCAACTCTCCTTTCGTGTGCAAAACTAAATAACAGTCAACCAGGGGATTAAGTTTGGCTTGGGTAATTTATGTATTTATTTTTCATTTTAGAGCGCGCAAAACCCAGAGGCATTGAGGTGCTGGACAATGGTTACAGTGGGCTTAAAGAGGACATAGTTGCTCTATGTAAAGAGCCATGTTTTTAGGCTTTTGCAGAATGACCAATACGATTGTTCTGCTCTCAGGTTGGGCGGAAGGGAGTTCCACAGTTTAGCTGAAGTGACCGGGAAGTTGAAGTCTTGGCTTTGGTCAGCCAGAATTTCGGTAGTCAGACTGTTGGTTTTGGCAGTTCTGGTGGTCTAGATGCTTGAGGTCTGGAGAATTTCTGAATGAGATTGGGGGGGGGGGCAGTCTTGGAGAGATATTTGTGGGTAATGGTCAGTGTCTTGAAATTGATCCGTTCTTGAATTGGTAGTCAGTGTGCTGCTCTTCTTGAGGTTGAGCTGTGCTCCCGTTTGGGAATATTCAGAGCGGAAGGCATTGTTTGGTATCACTTTTAGTTTGTGAATGTTGCGCTGGGAGGTGCAGGCATACAGGATGTTGCGGTAGTCTAGCCTTGCTCCTATGATTGCCCGTGCAATGGTGAGGTGGCTGTCGGTGGAAAGGAAGGGGCTGCAGGCATTGATCAGTTTGTTGGTGTGTGCGGCAGAGTAGGAGATTGCGTTGACTTGGTTTTGTGGACTTGGCTAGAGAGATGCATCCAGGTAGACTACTAGCAATTTTTCAGAATGTGAGACTGGGATGGTGATGCCGTCTATACAGAAGCAGGCGTATTTGGTGTCAAGTTTATTTAGGAACAATGGTAAGCCGACTATTAGTAACTTTGTCTTGCCATTGTTTAGACATAGGGACTTTATGAGATCATCCAAGCGTGGATGGCAATAAACAGTTGAGCTTGTCTGAATCTAGGATGTAGTTGCCAGATAGTGGGAGAAGAATCTGGGTCGTCGGCCTTGGTTTGTCTAATTAATTCCGATGGAGTCGAGGAGGTTAAAAAAGGGTTTTGTGAAGATGTGTCTGGGGGAGACGCCAGAGCCTCGGGGGATACCGCAGGTGATGGGTGTTCGTGGAGCGCTTGTCTTTTCTGCAAATATTCTAAAGGTTCTGTCTTTAAGAAGGAGGCAATCCAATTGGAGGCTTCCGGAGAGAAGTTGACGGCTGAGGAAAGATGTTTGCAGAGAATGCCATGGTCAACCAGGTCGGAGGCTGCTGAGAGGTCGAGGAGGAACAGGACGGCGGATTTCCCTGAGTCTTCGGTTTCATCTAGGTTGTTTTTCAGGTCCAATATGGCTTATTCCATGCCATAACCCGGGCGGAATCCGGATTTGTGGGTGCCCAGGATGTGGTTGATTTCGAGCTATTGCTGTATTTGGATGTAGGCAGCCCCGTCAAGGATTTTGAGGCGGAAGGAGACCGTTGTGATGGGCCGGTAGTTTGAGGGGGCTGTGAGGTCTAGTGTGGGCTTATTTAGCAGTGGGAGAACCCAGGCCTCCACATGGTGCGAAGGAAGCATTGATGAAGGTGGTCATGAAGGAAATCGGCACTTCGTTGCATTCCTTAATAAGAGTGGCTGGGCGTACGTCGCCTGTACATCTAGTGGGCTTTAAGTCTTTTAGTATGGTGCTGACCTCATCCTCAGTGAACATCTTGAAGGTAAAAGAGGGAGGCATGGCGATGTGAGGGGTGGGCGGGTAGATTGATGGTGCTTTGCTTTTGCTGTATTTTGTAGTGGAGTGTGGCAGTTTTCCCTTGGAGGGTATTTTGGATTTCAATGCACCATGATTTGTTTTTTGTGAGGTCGGGAGCATGTGCGATGGGGATCATGGTGTGGGTTTGTGTATTGGAAACCAAAGACTAAGATTCTCTTAGGACCGTGGCCCTTAGTCCTTCCCTTTCTTGGTACTTTGTCAAGTCTTTCTTTTGTTAGGTTGGTCTAGTCTAGGTATTCCTTTAGTTCACTTAAGATGAGGACTTCCTGGCACACCACCACTATGCTGCTTTGGGTTGTCTTTATGGGGCAGGCCCCACTCTTTTGCTGGTGTTAGATCCCCCAGGACTAGCGACTAGTGGGTCTCTTCCCGTGTTGGCTGATAACGCCTAGTCAACTGGTGACCATTCCAACCATTGAGCTTCCCTCTGACTTTTCTCCACTACTGTAGGACTCTATGGAAGGTTGGGTTCTGAAAATATTTGCTTTCCCTTTCACTCATTTCGCCCTCCTCTCCTCTTCTCCTTATAACTACTCTACTATTGGTCTGCATCGTCTTTTCTCTCTTCTCTTCAACTTTTTGTCCTCCACCCTCTGTCCTCGACCATGCAACTCTTTCTTTCACCTACAATTTGTTTGTAATGTATTACTTCTCCAACCTTCCCTTCACTGGTTCTCCTTCCTCCACTCCTTTCTCAAATTCTCTTTCTTTTTCCTTCTTTCTTCCCCTTTTGCAGTCTCCTCCTTCTATTCACCACCCCATTCACATCCTTTCTTTGTCTTTCTTACCTAAGACTCGTGGTCACTCTTTAACACCTACTTCAATCTTCTCCCTGTGTTCTCTCCTTTTCCTTACTTCGCAACCTCTGTATATTTTTACTTTGCCCACTCTGTTCTGCTTCCCACCTTCACTCTACTTAATTCCACCTCATCTCTTCACTCTCTGATCTCTTCCCTTACTTCCTTTCTCGTTGTTTGTCCCTCACCTCTGCTTCTCCAGCATGGGGTCTGGCATGGATTCACATGCTCATGAATATTCCCCGTCGTCAGGCTGGGAATCCTCTGTAAAGAAAAAATCATTAACAGTTTCGTTTCTGATCTGTCTTTTTTTAGTAGTAACCAATCACTGATCTCTGGGTCATACTGTCCCCAGCCAATGACTGCCCTCTCCCTAAGTCCCGCCTCTGGCAGACATCCTCAGATTTTTACCGCACTTTCAAGTGTTGGGAGTCCTCGTGCTTAGCTCTCGAGTTTTTTGCTGCGTTTTTGCGCTTTTTCAGGAGATTTTCTAATTTTTCGGTTTAATTGAGCCTCAAGCTCCACCGTTTCTACTTCCGATAACGGGGACCCATTTCGGAATTCTTCTAAGCCCCTCAAGGGTGAAGTTTTCGTTGAGTTTACGCTTTTTGGAGGATTCCGGAAGATCTGCGGCCTACCTAAACGGACATGGCCCAGGACAAGGGAAGCTCGACGCCCGTATTCAAGCTGTTCAGGTGCTGCGGTGGATGCGGATTACAAAATGTTTTCAAGGAGGACGAGCAATTGCAATGTCTCTACTGCCTTCATGAGGACAAGACGCACGTGGAGAAGGACTGTGCGTTCTGCAAGAACCTTTCGGAACGGACCAAACAAGATCGTCGTTCCCACCTCGCCGCATGGCTGGAGAAGGGCACAGCAGGTGAGAAGGTGAAGAAAAAGTCTGAGCGGGCTTCTAAGTCCTGTGAGGGCGCCCAGGCGACGGGGGCCCAACAGAAGGCCAAGCACCGCGAGTCCGCGGGCACCAGGAGCGCTGAAAGGTCGGGCTCTTCGGCTGCCAGGCAGGGCGCGACTCCCCCGGCACGTTCAACCACGAGCCAGCGCTCTGGTTCGGGGAAGAGGAAGTCCGAGAACCCGGGTAAGCTGCTGGAGCGGCCCCGCTCGATCTTGAAGGGACCCGAGGGGGAGCGAGGTGCTGACCCTCCCCCCAAGGCGAAGGCCCAGGACGCACCTAAGGTGGTAAGGGCTTTGATGCAGCCGGCAAAGGCCTCTATTGAAGTGGTCGTTGTGACCCTGGCGAAGCCGGCTGAGACTACGCAAGTGGAAACGGCCTCTGAAGTCCCCGGTGGAAAAAGAGGGGGGGGGCGCCTGGTGGCAATTACAGACTCGGAATCAGCCTCTGAGGAGGATCTGATGGAAACCGGGAAGGGCCTCAACGAGAGGTTCATAGGCCTCAACGAGAAGTTCGAGAAGGTTCGATCCCAGGGGACGGTTCCTGCTGATGTGATCGAAGATAGCAACGATGGCGACGAAGAGGGCCCAGTGGAGCAGCCATCCCGTCCGTCGCAGCCATTACCCGAGCCCCTGGATAGCTTGGCGACCATTTTGTTGGCGATCCAATCCTTATGTACTGAGATAAGGAAGAAGTTACCACGGACCCCGACGGAGGATCCAGAACCAGGCCCGTTGGGAAGCCCTCCGAACAAGCGGAGGAGAGTCCACCCCGCTCCTCCCTTTGTGCCCGCGAGGCCTAGAGAGGATACGGCGACGGATATAGCGACGGGGATGGACGACGACGACGGCGGCGGCGATGACACAACGGACATCTCGACATCGCCCCAACCTCCCACCCCCCTCCCCCTCGGGCTTCTCCATCCTTTCACGCCATGATAACCAGGGCATCCGAGCTCTTCCAGCTCTGCCCTGAGGAACAGAAAAAGGAAGGGTTTCTTTACCAACGACGAGAGGCCAAGAGGAAGACGGTCCTCGCGGTGCCGTTGCTCGACATCTGGGACGAGGGTCTGGCTATCCTCAAGAACCCTTCCACGACACCCGCCAAGAGGGACAGGTACGAGAAGAAGTACTGAGTCCCCGGTGCCGCCCCCTTGTGCCTCAGGGCCCAGCCCACGCCGGACTCTGTCATCTCGGCAGCGGCCAAGAAGAAAGCAGCGGGTGCGGCGGCTTCAACTTCCACTACCCCGCCGGACAGCGAGGGCAAGAAGTTGGACTCCATGGGACGACGAGTCATCTCGTCGGCGGCAATGACGATTAAAGCAGCCAATGCCTTGGCAATCGTGGCCCGCTACGACAGGGAGCTTTGGTTCAAAATAGCTCCCCTGCTAGACTTCCTACCGGACGACAAGAGGGCGGAGGCCCTACAAATTCTGCAGGAAGGAGAGGTGGCGTCGGATCACACCATAACGGTGGCAGCGGACATTGCCGATACCGGATTTCGCCAACTGGGCAACGGGGTTTGCCTCCGACGATGGGGATGGCTCAACTCAAGGCGACAGACTTTCTCCAGGACGTCCAGACCAGAGTGTTGGATATGCCGTTCGACGGCAACAACCTTTTTGGGAAGACGGTGGACGAGTCGCTCCAGGCCATCAAGACCGACTGGGAGACGGCCCGGGCCCTAGGGGTACTTCAACGACTGCCCTTTCGGAGCTCCGGAGGCAGACCGGGTGCCTCTAAGGGATCCAGCGGTGGCTCTTCTACATACCGCCAGGTGGCCCGCTCCTCGTCCCAGGAGGCCTACAGAGGTTGCGGCAAGCAAGGGGGGATCCCGCCGTCGTCGTCAAGGAGGCCAAGGCGGCAAGGCCTCCTCCAAGCAAGACTGAACCGGCCGTGGCGTCGGGCCCCCACCGAAGCCCCCCGGTGGGAGGCCGGCTGACGAAGTTCGTCAGCGTGTGGGAGTCCATCTCCACCGACCGTTGGGTGCTGGACACCCTGGCCAACGGGCACTCGCTGGAATTCCAAAAGAAGTGTCCTCGCATTCCTCCCGCGGCCAGGAAGGACAATCACGTCCCTCAGCTGCTGTTGGAGGTAAGGGCGATGCTCAAGAAAGGTGCCAGCGAGCTCGTCCCCAGGAGGCTCCGGGGCTCCGGAGGGTACTCAAGGTACTTCCTCGTCAGAAAGAAGACAGGCGGTTGGCGCTCCATCCTGGACCTGCGCCGGTTAAACAAGTACATCAAGGCGCAGTAATTCAGGATGGTCACCCTCCAGCACGTGCTGGGACAGCTGGAGGAGGGCGACTTCCTATCGTCGTTGGACCTGGAGGATGCTTACTTCCACATCCCCATTCTAAAAGGACACAGAACGTTTCTCAGGTTCATGGTTCAGGGACGCCACTACCAATTCAGAGCCCTGCTGTTCGGATTAAAGTCGGCACCCAGGGTATTCACCAAGTGCCTGGCACCAGTGGCGGCGCAGCTGCGCCTGCAGGGGATCCACGTCTACCCCTACCTGGACGACTGGCTAATCCGGGCAAGGACAAGAGAACTCGCCGTTGAACACACGGCGAGGACCGTCTGGCTGCTCACGGAACTGGGATTCGCCATCAACTATTCCAAATCCCACCTGGTTCCGTTGCAAGTAGCACTGTTTCTGGGAGCGAAGTTGATACAGTGGGGCAATTGGCCTGCCCGTCGGAGGAGAGGACGAAGGCCATTCTGGGCAAGGTGCGGCACCTGCTAGCCACGGACGTGGCCAGGGTGAGGTCCATCAAGTCCCTCCTCAGGATGATGTCCTCATGCATCTACCTTGCACCCCTTTGCAGACTTCGGATGCGTCCGCTACAGGAGTTCCTCGACGCCCGCTGGTTTCAGGCGACAGGCTGCTTCGAAGACAGGATCCCTCTCGACGAGGAGTTCCGTTGGGCAATCCTATGGTGGGGTACCCGTGCGCACCTCACTACAGGCACAGACTTTCAGACCCCAGCGTTTCAGGAGACAGTGACGACGGACGCCTCTCTGGAGGGTTGGGGGGCCCACACCGGAGATCAAGAGGCCTTTGGCTCCCAGAGGAGACGTCTCTCCACATCAACTTTCTGGAGCTTCGAGCAGTGTTCTGGGCGCTCAAGTAGTTCCTTCCGTCCCTCAAGGACAAAGTGGTGAGGATCTTCACCGACAACACCACCACGATGTTCTACATACAGAAGCAGGGGTGCACCAGATCCCCGGCCCTATCCAAGGAGGCCCAGGATCTGTGGCACTGGGCCGTTGCCCAGGGGATGTTTCTGGTTCCCTTCCACTTGGCAGGAATAAAAAAACACCATTGCCGACTCACTCAGCAGGGAGCTGCGCTCGTGCCACGAGTGGGAACTACGTCAGGACCAGGTGGATCGGCTCTTTCGACCATGGGGCAAACCCCGTATCGACCTTTTCGCGACGGCGATGAACTCCAAGTGCCAGAGGTTCGCCAGCAGGTTCCTGCAGCCGAGGAGCATGGGCAATGCTTTCTCGTTCCCTTGGGACGGCCTGTTTCTATACGCGTTCCCTCCGTTGCCGTTGCTGCTCCAGCTCATCAACCAGCTCAAGAAGTCCAGGTGCAGAATGATCCTCGTCGCACTGGCGTGTCCGTGGCAGATCTGGTTCCCGGACCTTCTGGACTTGTCAACGTCCCCACCAGTCAAGCTGCCGGCGGACGCGGATCTTCTCTCCAGAGAAGGAGGCGCCATTCTTCATCACGACCCAGAGTCACTGAACTTGCAGGCCTGGCTCCTGCAGCACTAGAGTTTGAAGGGTATGATATCCCGGCTGACTGCAGAGAGGTTCTTGCAAAAGCCAGGGCGTCCTTAACTCTCAAGTGTTACGGTCATAAGTGGAAGAGGTTCTCTGTCTGGTGCCGTGCACAGAAGATTAACCCTCTGCAGATTACGGCCCCTCAAGTACTGCCGTACCTACTGTCGCTGGCCAAAACCGGACTGGCTCACGCCTCCATCAAAATACATCTGGCTGCCATCTCCCGATATACCAGGACTACAGGACGGGCGTCCTTGTGGTCTCATCGCCTGGTGAAGGAATTTATGAAGGGACTATTCCGATCGTTCCTGCCGGTGAAGGCTCCTGCCCCGGCTTGGGAGCTTAATGTGGTGCTGACAAGGCTCATGGGGGCCCCATTCGAGCCTATGCATTTGGCGCCTTTGAAGTTCCTGTTATGGAAGACAGCGTTCCTCGTGGCCATCACCTCCGCACGACGAGTGGGAGATATCCAGGCCCTATCTTGCAAGCCTCCATACTTGACTTTTCATGACACGAGGGTGGTGCTGAGGACGCACCCTTCCTTCATGCCCAAGGTGCCGTCGGACTTCCACCTCAACGAGCCCTTGGTGTTACCAGTTTTCTTCCCGTCGCCTTCGACGCCGGGCGAGAGGACTTTGCACTCGCTGGATGTAGCTAGAGCGCTGAAGTTCTACGTGGACCGCACAAAGAGTTTTCGGAAGACGTCACAACTGTTTGTGAACTTTGGGTCTGTGAATCAAGGGAAAGGCTCTCTCGAAGACTTCCATTTCCGGATGGCTCTCCGGCTGCATCATGCACTGTCACCGGTTGGCAAACCGACCGCTGCCCGGCCGTCGGAGAGCCCATTCGACCAGAGCGATCGCTGCTATCACGGCGTTCCTGTCTGGCGTGCCCCTGCTGGACATCTGCAGGGCTGCTACATGGAGGTCGACGCACACCTTCACAAGATTCTACTGCGTCGATCGGGACGCCAGGGAGGAGTCCAGGGTCGGCCATGGAGTGCTGCGCAACCTCTTTGCCTAAGGTGAGCCTCGTGAGGAGGTAAGAATTGCTTAATGTTGAGTTTTGGATGTAATGCTTAATGTTGAGCCTTTGCCACCTCCTGTGGTTGTGCATGTGTATACTGCTGTGTATTCTTTTATTCATGAGCATGTGAATCCATGCCAGACCCCATGTTGGAGAAGGAACAAGTTCCTTACCTGTAACTGTTGTTCTCCAGCATGGGCCTGGCATGGATTCATATGCGAACCCTCCCACCTACCCCTCTGTGGCTCTTCACTTGGTCATACTGCCACTTGGCGTGCTACCAAATCTGAGGTTGGCTGCCAGAGGCGGGGCTTAGGGAGAGGGCAGTCATTGGCTGGGGACAGTATGACCCAGAGATCAGTGATTGGTTACTACTAAGAAAGACAGATCATAAACAAAACTGATACTGATTTTTTCTTTACCGAGGATTCCCAGCCTGACGACGGGGAATATTCATGAGCATGTGAATCCATGCCAGACCCATGACGGAGAACAACAGTTACAGGTAAGTAACTTGTTCCTTCTCTTCATCCATTGCTCTTTTCTTTCTCATCTTAAATCCCATTTTTTCCAGTTCCCAGTGAAATGTTTGTTTTAATGAAAAAATTAAAATGATTATTAAGAAAGACTGCTCCGAGATCTGAATGGTCTTTCTAAATCGAACTGTCACACCCCTGGACACACAAAAGTATGCAAACGGACTGACTAGTAGTTGCGCTGGAATAGGAAGTCTGGGGACCTCCCAGGTAAGTGTCTGTGTGGTAGAGGAGGGGGAATGTTCGTGGCGTGGAAGGGAGCAGGGGTAGAGGGGGTGGGTTCTGGGGCAGGTAAATGTGAGTGTTTGAGTGTGTGCGTGTCTGTGTGAGAATATGTGATGAGGGTTGAGTTGGAATGCTTTGGGCAGGGAAGGGACGTGGCTGGGATGAAAACCCTACCTCTCCCAATTATCAAGTAATCCCGACAGTGTGAGAGAGGGTGGGGGGGGGCAGAGACCGGCTACCAAGGGGATTGGAGAGGGGCGGGGGGTTTAGCATCATTGATGCTAGCATTGTAACTTTTGCCCACCCCTTACCTGAAGTTCCAGGGTTTTTTTTTTTTTTTTTTTTTTTTTTTTTAAGAACTTCTGGCTGCCATTAGCATGGAAGGGTAGCCATTTCCTGTATTCTCCTCACATTGCAGGTCATTGAAATCAGACTAACATCTCCTGGTGCAGGTGGACAGGTGGTGGGGGCTGCATGTTGAACATTAAATTCAATTTACGTGGATGATTTGTTTTGCGAATATGTTTCCTACACATTTTACCACTCACAATAAACCTTTGTCAGGTGTTAGAGGCTTTCAGTACACCTGATTACGGTGTGAGATTAACATATTGTACATTTCCCATTAATGCAGCATCTGTTTTATGACGTATGGATCAGTCAGGTGGTAATGTTTGCACTATCGTGCCGCGTGAAAAGCATTTACTTGCATACATGTTGGGCATTATTTCAAGAGCTCATTTGAGGGGGATTAATGACTGCTCACTAACGTATGTGTTAAATGAATGTATTGTGCTTCTTTTTTTTTAACCATAACTAGGTGAAGGATGCTTCCTGTGCCCCATAACTACCCATCCCCCCACCGGACATTGTTTTCTGAATGTTCAAATATATGCTGTATTGGTGGAAGTAAACTCTCCTAGAAGTTATTTACAAGTACATAGTGTTTTCATTTGTCTGATCTTCCAAGCCTCCAACCTGCTAGTTTTAATTGTTTTCACAAACTCCCATGGTTCAATCGAACTTGAAATTTGTTTTTGAACTTTTTATTTTGTGGCACAAAGTTGAACTGGGCAATTTCTAAATAAACCTGTCGGGTTGGTTTTCTTTTTTCATTTTGAGAGGTCTATGATTTGTTTTCTATGACATCTGCATTTTGAACACCTCGACTGATCTCCATGACTCCCACAACCTCTTTGTGTAAACTATGGCTTCTTTTTATTCTACAGGACTATGCAACTGCACATGAAGATTTCCAGCGTTCTTTAGACCTTCACAAGAATCAGCCTGTTGCTTTATTATACAAAGGTTTAACTTTCTTTCATAGAGGACTACTAAAGGTAATCTTTTTAAGATGTTGCATGAACCGATGTTCCACAACTGTAAAAATATATATGCAGTAAAGTTCTGTTCTTTAAGCAAGGGGCAAAACATTCAGTTTCAAATTATTTCTCTGAATAAATGTGGTAATAGCCGATTTCATTACAGCGCTCACAAATGAGAGGAATCCAGCATGAATCCTTATATGAAAATGTATTCTTATAAGGCACCAAGAGCAAACCTGTTGTCACCTTATGGGATTGATCCATAGTCATTTTGTCCAAAGTTATTTTTTAAAAAAAAGCCTCAGTATTGGGGGGGGGCGGGTGGGGACGCTGTTGCGCGGCTCGTAAGATGGCCGCAGCCTGAGAGTGCTCCGGCGGAGGCTCTAATATATGGCCCAATATCAGCTGCAAATTGCCCAGTGAAGAGTGTGTTGCACTGTGTCGGAATTTCGGTGGCACCAGGTGATCCAGTATTGTGCTTTTTGGATCGAGTGGACCTCGGTTCCCTGGCTAGCACCCTCCGGGACTTGGTGTATCGTGGCCTAAGCTTGGCGGGCCGCCCCTCCCCCGTCAACGGCTGCAGTGATTGTTGGACAGCCGCTCCGAGTGCTTCCACCCTCTGCTGTGCTGCGCTTCCTCACCACCCTTGTCTGTGGTGGGGGAGGCGGCTTGGTCCTCTGCACTGGGAGCTTGGAGGCTTCCTGGACGCTTGGTCCTCTTGCTCCTTTTAAAAAAAATATGTTTTGTCCCTGCTCACCCGCACTGCTGCTGCCTACACACGGGCACGCGGTGCGGGACTTCTGGATCTACGGCTGGACCGGGGCTGCGCTCAATCCCTGTGGGACGATTTCACCTACCGGCACCTGGCGGAACTTGCCATTTTCACTTCACATCATCATCACTGTGAGTCGGGGGGGGGTTGGGGGAGGAGGAATTCTTTGCATGGTCACTCTCTCCCATAACCTGGAGTGACCGGAGGTTGGGGGCCCCATCTCCATACATGCTCTGTGACAGTAACCTGCCCCTCTCAAAAAAGAAAGGAAGAAGAGAAGGAAGGGAAAAAATGGGGAAGAAGGGGAAAAGAAAATACCTTGGTAAACACTACCAGCTATACAGGTGGTGGCTTGGATCTGCTAACCCTCGCACAACTGCGCCCTGTACCGGTATTAGCCCCTGGTCTCCGGCTTGTTGAGCCCTCCTGTGCCCACAACATCGGACTCCTGGTGGAGGCGGCCGGGCTCACTATCTGCTCCTTGTCAACTTAGAGCCGCTCCCCCATAGCGGCACGAGAGAGGTGGGTTCGCTACTACCAGCCCAAGCCGGTTCAGGCATTACCACACCCTAGGGTCTGTCTGGGAGCTGCTCAGTGGGGCCCACCTTTTTTAACAAGAATCCCTGCGATCCCTGCTTCACGCCGTGCCGCCCCCCTCAGATCGAACTGCACTCTTAACATCTGCTTTGGCCCACCCCACTCTTCATGTGTGCCCACTCTCCCCCCTTGGACCTGATCAGACATCACATACCGCGGTCTTCTTCCCCACGGCCCCAGCAGTCAGCCACAACACTTGGGGCCTGCCATCCACCTGGACCCTTCACCTGCCCATTCAAGGGCTTTCCACGATACACCCCCTTGCCCTGTTTGCCCCACCATCTCCGCAATTCCACAAATGTCTCGCTCGAGGTGGACCCCTGGAACGGGCAACCAAAAGAAACAGGCAAGGATCGAGCAATATGCCAGAGCATACCCACCACAAAACAAGGATGAGCTGGTCCCTCCCAACTTGATATTTCGGCTCTCAATCAAACTTTGTTAGCGCAGAAGAATAGTACAGACAATATGGGGGCTAAAATTGACGCTCTAACATGCAAGGTGGATTTGTCGACAGTTCAAATTGAAAAATGATGTGGTAGGATGTCGGAGGCGGAGCATCGGATCGGCAATGGAGAAGAAAAAATTGGAGAGCTCCAGCGAGAGGTGGCGTCTCTTCAACAAGCGGTAAAAAAAAGTGGTTGCCAAGAATGAGGACCTTGAAGGAAGGTCAAGAAGAAACAACATAAGGATTACGGGGGTCGCCGAGACAACTCCCATTGACATGGAAACCTTTGTGGGGAAGCTACTCAGAGGTTCTCGACAACCCCACCCCGTTACAGATATGTTCATGGTGGAACGTGCCTACCATTCACTTGCAGTGAGACCACCCCCGGGGGCCCAGAGAGCCATCATAGCTCACATATTCAATTATCGGGACCGGGACATCCTGCTTCGAGCTGCAAGAGAAATAAAGACCCTACGATGGGGCTCAGCAACAATAAGACTTTTCTCAGACTTCAGCCAACAGGTTCAGGACCATAGGAAACCCTTCCAATCGGCGAAAAACATCCTGAGAAAGAAAGATATCCGCTATTCCATGATGTACCTGACCAAACTTAGGATCGTCTGAGGGGAAAACTTTATTCTTCACGTCTCCGGAATCCCCAGAGCATTTTGTTTCAGAGATCCCGGTCCCGGGTGACTCCCCCTGCCGCCCACCATAGCTCAACTGGGGTGGGTCTGGGTCCTTTCCACGGTCGTAACTTGTTGACGGGTCCCTCTGGTGCCCCCTGGGGCTTTCCTCAGCAATTCCTGGAGCTTGTGTATGAGAACATCGAATGTGAAAGTTAAATGTGGTAAACGAGCCTCTCTCCACTGGGAGGCACAGTGGCCACCGGCACCCCCCATGCCCAGCGGCACTTAACTGATTTAATAGTTTGATGGGTATAGTTAAGTGGGTGGTGGGTGGGTTACAGTGGTCGGTAGGTTGGTGTTTCTGCCGTGGGTGGGGGGGGGTGGGGTATGGGGAGGGTATGGGTAGTTGCAGTACTGCACCAGCTGGTGTCTTTACTTTAGTTGGGAGGGACGGGTGGGGAGGAGGAGGAGGAGGAGGAGGAGGAGGAGGAGGAGGAGAGGGAGAGAACCTTCTTCCGGGTATATGGAACCCTATGCAGACTTTGATCTTGTAAAGCATCTCAACTGTTATACACCAAATGGGATATCTGAGGATCCTTATAACTTGCAGTCCAGGCATAACATGACACCCTCTCAGGGGTCTGTTACCCCTGTAAACCCTAACATCACACTGCTTACATGGAACGTTCGTGGTCTCACCAATGGAAAAAAGACACGCCTTATCGCTAATTACATGAGGAATCACCACGTTTATGTACTTTGCATCCAGGAGACTCACCTAAGGAAGGAACACGTAATTACCCCCAACATGGGGCATCCACAGATATGGGTCGTTTCGCACTACTCGCTCTCGGGGCGTCAATTTATATACATCGCTCGTTAGAATTTAAATTGCATAGGCAGGTATCCAATGAGGAGGGCCGTTTTATCCTGTTGGCTTGGGAAAATTGCGGCCTGGTCAGTCCTATTTATAAATGTTTACGGTCCTAACTATGACTCCCCCGATTTCTTTCAATCCTGTTCGTGGTCTGGGCGGGGGACTTTAATTTAGCCCTTTCACTGATATTAGACAGGTCCACATCAGTTTAGAAGTCTCTCACCCGAGTGGCCCAAAATTGGCAGTCCATCGCAGTGGACTACACCCTGATCGATATTTGGCGCTTTCACCACCCTGACGGCTGGCGGCTGGGAATTCACCTTCCACTCTACCGTACACAATAGCTCTTCCAGGATAGATATCTACATGTCTCCAGAATTAGCACTTGTGGCCAGCAGGGCGATGATCCGCCCCCGTACTGTCTGATCACTCCCCGGTCCTAGTGCAATTCACGACTCTGTCTATCCCCCCCCCAGGCAACTCAGATGGAGTTTCCAAGCTCAGGCTCTTCAGGACTTAGCGTTTCGGGAAGATATGCACCAAACCATCTCAGAATTTTTCCAACTAAATAGGGAATCCGTCCCAAGTCCCGGGATTGTATGGGATACGTTTAAGGTGTATATTCGGGGCTGGTGTATGTCACAGGAGGGGGCGTCCTGAAAAGCATTCACAGAGCCATGGCATTCAAAGAAAAAGAAATAAAAAATATAGAGCTCTGCCAGGCTCGGATGGACTCACCCGAACTCCAAGCTGACCTGCAGGTTAAAAAACGTGAAATGCGCTCGCTGATGGTTAGTGAGGAAGGATTCATGGGTGACCCTATTGCGGCTGCTAGATATGGGGAAGGAGACGCCTGAGCAGAACTCTTGCTTGGGCTATCAGCAGTGGTGGCTGATTACATAGGGCGGTGGGGCGCCACCGCTCCCCCTCCCCTCCCCAGGGCACCCATAGTGTGCTGCAGAGTGCAGACACTGAAAACGTTTTTTTGTGTGATTTCTTTCTTGGCTGCATGGCAGCACAATACAAATATATAAATAATTAATGACCGACTCTCAGTCTGAGAGGCCCAAAGCCGAATCATCCACATTGCAGAACAGGGTCTGACTCAGACTGCTCTGCAATGTTGATGACTGGGCCTGGCTACAACACAGGGGGGCGTCCCCTTTTACGCACCTTTTTTGTATTGTAGATGCATGAAGCTCGTAGCCCCACGCACTCTACGTTGCACTTCACAATATAGGAGACTGGCGGTCGCTAGAGGGGTGGCCCCGCCAGTATATAATCTGTGCGCAAACAGCGCAGCAGCACCAGCCAGTCTCTTACTTTAGATTGGGGGCGGGGAAAAAGCTAGCAACCGGTATTTTGCGAATGTCATTGGCTGTTTGCCAGCCAATGACATTCATGACTGAGTCTGGGTGGGGTTGGGTGATGGGCACCCGTGTGTTAGTGACGTGGTTGTTGCCACTTTCTAGAACTTCTGCCTCTCTTGAAGTGTTTCAGGCAGCCGGAGAACAGGACAGCAGAGAGGGCCCACTTCACACAGCCAGTTACTGTAATCGGTAAGTAAAAGGAGGTCAGCAATTTGATGGTGTCCAAAGGGGGTGGGGAGCAGGCTCTTGTAGTAGAAAATCTGCTTATATTTTATATTAAAAACCGCCATCTGGGAGGGCCAGTTCCACCCGTTTGAAGAACACTGCAGTATAGCGTTCTTTTGTTCAGCTAGGGACTGCCATCGTGGGTACGTATTTCAGTGTCACTTTTGCACTGCACTGAAGGGGGCTGGCGCTTGGAAGCGCTCTTTCCATACTTGCTCTCTCGGCTGCTACACTTTTGTGTCGTCTTTGCCCCTTTGTGCGCTTTCTCTCCCTTTACCCCCTGCCTGCCCATTTATCTCCCACTTGTATCTCTCTTCTTCTGTTTAGTCTGAATATATTAATGTTGAACCCTCACTCTCGGCCACCTACTATTCTGCCTCGTCCCGTCTATTTTAATGTGCTACATTTGCAAGCCCTGACTGCTATTGGCAATCTCATTCCATGGCCAGTTCTAGTTAATCCCCACTTACACGTCTGCTCCCGCTTACATTTCCCCCACCATCACACGCTGCCCTTCCCCTTCAACCTGTCCGCTAATCTCATTTGCCACGCCATCTTCTAGCTCCGTCTTCTGTGTGTTCTTCAACACACACCCTTCCTTCCTGACCTCCCCTTTACCATTTGTCTGACTCTTTCAACTTCTAACTTATCCTTCCTTCTCTGACTCCCTTCCTAGCCCCTCGCTTCTTTACCCTCCCCACTACTGCCCCCCCAAACTTTCCAGCGGCATCTCCTGCCACCTCCACATGTTATAGCCTTCCCTGTAGCATACCCTCTCTCCCCCTCTCCCCAATCTACCCATATCTTGGACAATTACTGCCCTCCAACTTCCGCCACCTCTGCACTTATCCCCTGGCCCCATCTACTCTGCCTCGTATTCCCCCTCCTTGCTCGCACCTCATGTTCCACGCCTACGTACTGTGTATGCCCTTTCTGCTCCTCTCTCAGCCTGCAGTGCTGCCTCACTGTTATTCGGAGGGTCAGAGACGGAGTTAAGTCACAGGTGAGGACGGCCATGGGTATATTGGGAGCCTTTACGAGCCTATGCATAGTTTTTTTTTTTTTAAACAATTTTTATTATTTTATAACAAACAAGTCAACCATGTTAACTTTTTTAGGACATACATAATCAATATCAAAACATCACATTATGCATTGTCTCTTCCCGTCCCCCCCCTCCCTCCCCACAAACTCGAGCCATCACAGCCTCATCTACATGAGCATTTTTGGGAATCTCTGTTCGTTGACTCATCTAAGTCTTCTGTATCATGATTGACCTGGTGGGGGCTTGCCATTTAGGTCACCAGCTGCCTCCAGGCTATCAGGGGGCCCGCTTCCTCCCCCCCCCCCCTGGTGACAGCTTCAAACCATACCACAGTTTCTGCTTCCGCCCATCTCAAGAGGTCCGCCCACCATATCTCCACTCTGGGTCTGTGGGCCGCTTTCCAGCACATTGCGATTCTGTGTTTTGCCAAAATATAGGCCAGGTCCTTCATTTTACTGATATGCTTCGAATGAGGTGGCCTGGGGAAATTCCCGAGCATGCAAGCCCAAGCAGATCCTACATCCAGTACCACTCCCCCACCGGCCATTTTCATCTTTATTTCCTCCCAGAATCTGTGCACCTCAGGGCACGTCCAGAACATGTGTAGTAGTCCCATTTGTACAGCTGAGCCTCCAAACCTAGCTATTCTACTGGGAGTCAGGTAAGCTCTATGAGTGACATACAGCTGGATCTGCTGGAGTCTCGCATTCCGGGACACCTTTTTATGGTACCTTTGGGCTCTATCCCACTGTCCCTCTGTCATGGGTTCCCCCCACCCCCTCCTCCCAGTCATGCCTCAATTGGAGCAGCTCCGTCCCCGCCTTCGCCCTCAGGAGCTCATACATCCTAGATATTTCGTGCCCACCCTCCGAGACATCATACATCGTTTCTAGGGAGGCATCGGGTTCTTCCTCTAGCACCTCTCTCTCACTTTTTTCATGAGCCTGGTATAAGTAATAAATTGGCCTCTATGCACCCCTGTCTCATCCTGCAGCTTCTGGAATCCCAACGCCTCCCCTTCCTGCCATATGTCTCCAAGGGTGGCCAATCCCATTGGTTCCCAGTACCTACGGACCGCTTCGAACAATTGGGAGTTGTCCCCGCATAGCACCGCCAGCGGGGCCTGCTGGGAAAGCGGATCTGGGTCACCCACCGTTCTCCATGTCCTGCGCCATACTTCCCAGCCCAGCTTCAATAATCTCCCCATCTTCGCCATTTTAGTTTTGCGCAGCCATACTGTCTCCCTCAAAAAGTAAGGAGCCGATTCACCTTGCAAAAGCCTAGCTTCTGCCGAGTCTTCTGCAGACAGCCACCTAGCCACATACAACAACTGTCCTGCCATGGAGCCTATGCATAGTTAGTACATTTGGAGGAAAAAGAAAAACAAAGTCTTCGTGTTTTTCTTTTTCCTCCAAATAAATCTTAAGTTTACTTTAGGTGTCTCTTGAAGGCTTCAAGCACAGCAAGGGCCTTCTGCTGAATTGCATTCTGGTATTTTTCGTCTTCCATTCAAGGTGGGGTGATTAATACCACAAATGTAAACGTTTTGCCTAGCATATTTCTGTAAGGATTTATATATTTGTATGACTACCTTACCATGGTTTGTGTACTTTTCAAATTCTCTTTGTAAAACAGAGTATTGTTGAAAGCCGAACATGGGAGTGAGAAGGGTA
Organism: Ambystoma mexicanum; assembly: GCF_040938575.1. Taxonomy (NCBI): domain Eukaryota; kingdom Metazoa; phylum Chordata; class Amphibia; order Caudata; family Ambystomatidae; genus Ambystoma; species Ambystoma mexicanum. Next base: position 1,234,725,479 of record NC_090927.1, on the reverse strand, counting down.
GGATGAGAGGGCAAGTGAGTCTTGACTATATGCCCAGGATGTGGATAGAGAGGATTCAGTACTGGAGACTGGAGACTGGAGACGAGAGATTATATTCTCTCAGACCCTGTGCTGATTTTCAGGGCACAAGTCGAGAGGATACATATGGGTGGAAGGCATCCACCGACTTTTTTTCAGGGGGCGAACGCACCCCCTTTTAGGTTTATCTGAGGCTAGCATTCAAAAAAGTTTGATCGCTCAAGTGTTCGGCTGCTTGCATTTTTCACCCCAGGTTAGCATGTTTCCAATGCAAAAGCTTACCTACAAGCCCACATGAAAGGGTCACCAAAGCACATGTCTACTGTTTGGATTTTGTTTTCTTTGAAATATTTCAATATAGATTGTTGGGTTAAAAGGTTTGTACTTTTTTATTCTTTGCCAGCATAGTTATTGGAACTCTCTCAGGTTATTGTTCCAGTGTTGGTTACTTTTTTTTGAAAGGCAAATACTCATTTGTCTTGTGCACTTTCTTCTAAAGGGAAAGATCAACTAAATGTGTATATTTCACTTTAAGATATGTTCACTTAGAGTGCATATATTAATGGGTGGCTACCTTTGATTTTTGGTACAGGGGTAGAGATTAACACACAGAGTGATGCGAGGGAGCTGTACCCATCCCCCAGTCGAAACACATTTTACAGCAGGAATAGAGAAAAGCCTTATGATTTATAGGAAGGTCTAAACATAATCTCAGCAACAGTCACCTAATCTGCTGAGTTGTCTTTGCAGCATTCTCCTATAGGATAGCCTGCCACTCCCTCACCCATAAAGCACATTTGAATGATGCTCTTGAATTGTAACAGAACCTGGAGTATTGGAAAACTTAATTCTTAAAAACTGCCTGGAAAATCAATACATTTGTACTACTTTTCCTTTGAAAATGGTACTGTAAAATGCATACATGTAACACTTTTTTCAAAATTTTCATAGGGGAAAAACGCCAGCAAACCCCCCTATTGTCGGTTCAGCTCGCCCGCTATGCTCGCCCGCATGCACTTACTATTTCCAGGTTTAGCGCCCCACAACTTCAGAATTTCACCAGCCGCCACTGGCTATCAGAAAGGACCGCCACCTGGTCGCTATAACAGAGGTAGTGACTACAGAAGGAGATTCCACTAGGGATGTGGGGGGGATAAACAAAGTGTTCCGGCAATACTATGAGGAGCTGTATACGGCTCAGAGTACACCGGGTCATGATGATATCATCCAATACCTAGATAGGATTGCCCTGGGATGGCTCGACCCGGAGATCGGTACCCTTCTCAATGACCCACCCACGGACGAAGAACTCAAAGTGATAAATTCGCTCTCGAATGGTAAGGCCCCTGGAACGGATGGCATCACGGCCGAGCTATATAAAACTTTCCCGGCCCTGCTCATTCCCCACCTATGCCGTATGTTCGAGGAGGCAGCCTCCTCAGATGTCCTCCCAGAATCCACCAGGACTGCCCTTGTCACGGTACTGCTTAAGCCTAACAAAGACCCAAAAAAATGCTCATCCTATCGGCCCTTATCGCTGATCAACACCGACAACAAGATCTTGGCGAAATTACTCGCCGACCGCCTCCTCCTCCATATGCTGGCCCTGGTCCTCCCAGACCAGGCAGGTTTTATACCGGGATGGTCCACTCAAAACAATTTGCAGAGATTGTTCTCCCTGATGCACAATGTGAACCCTGGGGTCCCTATCGCGGTGGAGGCCCTGGATGCAGAGAAGGTGTTTGACTCTGTCGAATGGCCTTTTCTGTTTGAGGTCCTCTGGCGCTGGTACCTCGTTTCTATACTGGATTCAGCTCCTCTAAACAGCCCCACGTGCCCTGGTTTATACTAACAGTATTCAATCTGCACCTATCTATCCAACTCGTGGCACTAGACAGGTTTGCCCTTTCTCCCCCCTTTTGTTTGCCCTGGCCATCGAGCCTGTGGCCTGAGGGAATTCCATTCCCGATGAGGGGTGACTATTCGCTCACATACGTCCATCGTCTCTTTATATGCAGACGATATGTTGTTATATATAAAACACCCTCAAATCAACCTAAACCCAGTGGTGGAAGAGATTACCAGATTTGGCTCACTATGTGGCCTCCAAATAAATTGGACTAAATCAGAGGTGCTCCCACTCACTACAGGGGTTCTCTCAGCGGGATGTCGGGGACTCTTTTGCGCGGTGCCCGCAGGGATTCCGCTACTTGGGTATACAGGTGTCCACTTCCCCATCCAAACTATACGAGGAGAACTACGTAACAGCCCTGCAACACTTGGAACACAGAGTAGACACATGGGTATGCCTCCCTATCTCACAAGCAGCCCGCATTTCCCTATCCAAAATGTCATCCTGCCGAAATTATTATATATCTTCAATAATGTCCCGTTATGGCGCTCCCCCCCCCGTGTTCTTCTGGGATCGTATGACACCATGATGACCAAACTGATCTGGGCCGGGAAGCAACCCCGTATCTCCATGCATACAATGTGCTGTCTGTACTCCCAGGGCGGTCGGGATGGTCCCAATCTTTTCTTATATTAGCTAGTGGCCCAGATTCAATATGCCATCTGGTGGTGGTGCCCCACGAGTAATTTCTCCCCACTCGCGCCTCAAGAAATCCATTACCCAGCCCAATGACCTTAGAGGTCTCCTCTGGGCCGTCCGCGAGCACCATGTGAAGGCGGAGGTGCAGCCCTTGGAGATTGCTCTCAGGGCGTGGGGCCGGTTGGCGAAATGGGCTGGGCTGGGGCCATGGTATTTTCCATCTATGGCCATATAGAATGTCCGCGGCATCCCTCTAACACACAAGCACATCTTTATTCAACACTTTCATACCCTGCAAATCCATACAATAGGAGATGTGGCCCCGGGAGGCAAATTCATATCCTGGGAAGACCTTAAGGACAGGGGCACATGGTCCCCCGTCACTCTGCTGTTATACTTCCGCCTCCGGGAGGTATTATGTGCCAGATGGCTCAACTTCCCGAATGCGCCCCAAACATCTCCATTGTTAGAGTATATCAAAGCTCCAACATCCCCCAAAAAGGTGATTTCGACCCTATATGGATTGACCCGGTCACTCGGACCCCCACCTCCAGCCCAGTTTAAGGTTAAATGGGAGATGTGCAGGGCGAGGCTGTTGTCGGATGTTCAGTGGAGCTCAATTCTCACCCAGACCAAAGCTGTCTCCATTAACAATAGATATCGGCTGATTCACTTTAAATTTCTGCATCAGTTATATTACTCTCCGCTTGCCCTGCACAAACTTTTCCCACTTAGGTCCCCGAATTGCAAGAGATGTCACCAGACCCCTGCTGACTTCTACCACGTGACTTGGTCCTGTCCTCAGATCCAACCTTATTGGTCAGCCATAGCAGTTGTCATGGAGAGTATTGTGGATGACCCGATTGCATTTGCCCATGAAACCTGGCTGCTGGCCCTGGTTGAATTGAAATCCCGCAACGAAAAAAAGCGCCTAGTCACCATGGCCTCAGTAATTGCTAGTTCACTTGTGGCGCGTGCATGGGGGGGCCGCTGCAGCACCTACTTTACAACATTGGTGTAACCTCATGGGGATCTGTGAGCGAAGGGAGACACAGTACAACCTGACGCTCCCTCTCAACAGCAAACCTAGAGACTACTGGGCGGCCTTTAGGAGCTATATGTCCAGGGAAATGGACCTAGGGAATGACTCTTGGCAGGACGCCTTGGATGATGTCCCCACACTCCATCAGGGGATGCAACCCCCCTGAGTCTGCACATGAACAAGGTCCCCGAATGGTTAAGTTGAGATCAACGTCCTATAATAGATGAGTCACGGGTATGGGCCTAGGGACCCTTGATGTGACTGTGGCCGATTTGTGTGCAAATGATCACTAACTGTGTAACATGGAAGAAGTTGAGGGATTGGGGGGCGAGGGGGATTGTTGCCCCACGTCAGGGCCTTGTTTTATATTGTGTTGTATTGTTTACATTGCAAAAGTTAATAAAAACTGTTTGTGAAAAAAAAGCCTCAGTATGATGAAACCCAGTCTCATCACACTGCTTGCTTCCATGTTGTTCTACAGGGCATTGTGATGTGTGGTGTTTTAAATTTGAGCGACGCGTGCAGGATTTCTTCAGTGACTGCTTGCAATTCCTGATGTTTTGGACAGATTTTTCAGTTCACTATACTGCATTTGTGCAAACCAGGAGCTGACTGGGAATGTGAAACTTGGATTGTCAAACATCGTCTTTACTGGGAATATCAAGGTTACTTTGAATGCCAAACTGCAAGTGTACCGGAAATGTTCGATCTGGAGTTTACCGGACCTGGTTAAGTCCCATTATTCCATGCCATGACCTATTCAGGGTTTGAAATTAAGATTTCATGCGCAGGAGCTAAAACTAGCTCCTAGGTATCTGCATCACCTAGTAGGCAGGAACTACCCCTAGAGAACCAGGAGCTAATACATAGTATGTTGCAAATCTAACCTTTATGCAAGGTGTAACCTTTAACTTTTGTCCCATTTTATATGCAATTCGTCATGCACTAAATGTCTGCTAGATGTCCTAATGGGTTCTTATATGCATTCCCAGATACAGAAAGTGAATGCCACATAGGTACGTTTGTATGGCACAAGTTTGCCTCCGTGGCCAGAAGTCGCTCCTTATAGCTGTTTGTCAAGGTGCTCCTGGGCTAGGCGCAAGAAGCAAATAGATCTCGGCAATTTCAAACCATGATATTGTCATGATACATTGTGGCAGAACACATCATGACACATTATATGACATGTGTTGGTTATGTGTTTATCACCCTTTGAGGGAGACTGGAGAACTGTGGAGGCTAGAAGAGACGCCCACTCCGTGATGCAGAAAGGGTCCATGGAGGATTCCTAAGTCCTTCCTCAATGCTTTTTACGGGAGCAGCAGCTGCCATGATCAGAAATCAGACCCCCGATCATTTAGGAAGAAATATGCCTCATGAGGAAATGTAATTCCAGCAGTGAGTTCAAAGGTCAGCCTTACTCAATGGGGAAAAGAAAAGCTGTCAAGAACATAAATAAGGCAAGCTGGTAATATGAGATCCAGTGCGTTCCAAATTTGCATTTACATGCATGGAGCGGCACTCTGCAAACAGAGCACTTTGGGTAATGGCACTATTAGGGCAAATACAACTGAAAAGTTTGCCTATGCAGAAACGGACCCGCCAGCCAAAGTACTCATTATGACCGTTTTTAGAGAATAGGAATTCAATTCAGCCAGATTGTCGACCAGGCTAAACTGACTAGGAATGCTCGGCTCCAGGGACTACTGATTGCCTATTTCAAAAGCTGTTGGGAGCAAGCACCGAAGAGGAGTTAAGAGTAGCCTCCGGGGGCCTCAAGCTCCAATACTGGTGGTAACGTCAAAGCCAACCAGTCGCACTTAAGATTAGCAACTGTAGGAAACCCATCGGGGTGGTGGGAGGTGGTGCTACCCAGAAACATGGAGAAGCCCTACGGCAAGAGGGGAAGCTACAGGTGTTGTCAACAGTGAAGACCCTGGAGTACCCATAGAGGAAGAGTGGTACGATACAGGGCTTGCCCTGGTAAGTCTGTCATTGCATCCCAGCAAACGACGCAACGTCTGAATTGCCAGGCAATGACAAAGGCGTGCACTGATGCACTTTAAGATACCTTGTGACGGTGTGCAATCTGAATAACACAGCCCAGGCGTTTTGGATTTGGTTTAGGGAATGGACATTAAACTTGCAACAATGGATCCTTTTAGTATACTCCCTTCACTGATTTATTTTGTCCCTTTTTCTCGCGGTATGCTTAGACTCTCCCTTTTGAGTTGTACCCTGCCCAATCGGAGTTCCTCTAAATCCTCCACCCCGATAGTAGCAAATAAAGGTGTTGAAACATATATTCCTGTTTGTGTTTTGTGGTGTCCATTGGTATCTCACATCATAACTGACTGCAGCAAACGGAAGGGGTGCTAATAGCGTAGCATTTAGAAAGTATCAGGACATTTGACTTGCAGCTTGGCAATTTTGCTCCTCATAAAAACTTGACATGTCTAGCAACTAAGACATGCCCATGCCATATAAATACTTTCTATGAGGACCTGAGCCATTTCCAACTGAAATCCGGAGAAGGTAGTTAACGGCTTGCTTGTAAAGACAAACCATGGACTTAACACAAGAAGGTTTCACACTTCTATTAGGTCACAGAACAACGTGAATATTAATACGTTTAAATGAGCCACCAGAAATTGCAAAACAGAATTGCATTTTCCAAATTGTTGTAGCGTCCTTGATCTTGGCTGTACTAGAACATTAATACTACTTTCGAGGTTGTGACCCCCTAAAGAAGGCCTTATTAATAGGCGACAAACATGTGCCATGTATTTACTCCCCAAGATGTTCTGAAGTTCTATCCGGATAAAGACAGTCATAATGAAGAAGTCGACGGCGATCGACAAAGAAGTGAGAAGGGTCAGTTTGATTAATAGAAACACTTTATCTAGATCTGTAAGAGCTAGGATCAGCAACACAGTGAGTTGGTGGCAGTGTTGAATGTATATTGAAGGAAAAACTATAGTAAATGTATGCTGAAATGTATGCATCTAAATGAGATTTTTAAGCCATATATATTTGTAAGAAAAACTAGATCTAATTTGTATTTAGCAATTTATTAATAAAATTAGCATAGCAATTGCTTACAAGCCAATGTATCACTCGGCAATAAAGGTTGAAGTGTGGGTTTAACAGGAGACAGATGATTTTTGTGCAGAGGATGTCAAGGTATCAATTTAGAGATGAGAAATGACCGGTCACGGATATATATCAAAAAGACGATTTCGTGTGACCCCTACAAAACGGGAAAGGGACATCACTGCTATTTATTTATTTTATTCGGGGGGGGAGGTTTCACCCTCGCTCCGCAGGGCCTGACAGATTTAGAAAGACTGCTCTGTGTGGTCACAGAGTGGTCTTTCTAAATTGCTCTAAAGGGGGGTGTGTGGCCTGGAGCTGCTTCGACCGGCATGTCTGCCTAAGAGCTCCCCCGTGGCCCAATAGGCCATTCACCACAAATGCCACTTCCAGAGCCAGTCGGAGCCCGGAATTGAAATCGCCGTTAGGGGAATCCCTTCTGCAGCCGCTGCTCGAGTGGGTCCCAGATCTGACCTAATACAGCCCCTCATCAGCCCCGGGACCCACTCGGCGGTAAAAATGGCTGCCGCATCCCCATGGCCTGGAGGCCTCCAGGAGGGGGAGGAGCGGGAATATTATTGCCGCCGAACAGCCGCCGAGTTTACTAAGGCAACTTCAGCTGGCCCGCTGCCCGCCTTCCGATCATGATCTGCATCTGAGCTCATAGACTGCCTCCCGACCAGTTCTGCGGAGCACATACCCCGGCGCCTGCTGAAGCGGCGCTCCGCAGCAGGTACAGGAGGATCCCTTGCTCGCTACCATCCCCCACCAACTGGTTCCTGTTCGCCATCTCCCACCCGGCTCCAAACTTCCCTGCACAGGGGTAAGGCTACTCCGCCAAAATCAGCTCAAGCCCTCAAGAGGACTCAACCCACTCACTCCCCGGCCGCGAACGCCCATCATCCTACCCTCCGACTCCAGCTCTGGCTGCCAGGGGAGTCCCCCGGTCCATACTCTCCCTCTGCAGGCTGCAGCTGCAACCCACTCACCGGCACTCACTGGCACCCCCAGGGCTCCCGGTCGGGATCTCCGACTCCTCCGCTTTGGGCACTGGACTGTCGGGGATAGGCCCCAACACACGGCAACCCGGTTCACCCCAGACGCGGTGCATCACAGCCACCTCCAGCGACGGACTGCTGGCCTTCCGGGGCTCACTACCATCCCCCGCCAACTGATTCCTTCTCGCCATCTCCCGCCCGGAGCTAAAATCACACTGCACAGCTGCAAGGCGATTCTGCCATAAACAACTGGAGCCGTCAAGAGGGATTAAACCTCCCGCCACCCCTGCCGCTCAGTGCTCCGACATCTACTCCGGCTGCCAGGAGAGGCCCCCGGACCATACCCCCCTTCTGCTGACTGCACCCCACTCACCGCCTCCCTCGTGCGCCAGGGACTCAAAATCTACGGGCCTGCGGGGGCTGCTGATCCGACCAACCGCCCAGGCTGCTCTTGGCAAGCAGGACCCTCTACCTGGAGCCCTGCCACCCATCCGGCTCCCGCACTCACTGCGGGGACCCAAACGCAGCCCCCAGCATCCAGAGTGAGAAAGCTGCTCCCCAAAGCGACTTCCCAGAGGAGTGGGAACATCCCAGATCAGCAGACCCACACAGCACTTGCAACTGGCACACGCCAACGACCGCATTGTATCAGCGCACCAGCACCTGGGATGTGAGATGAGGAGTCTGAGGGAGGAAGGCAACCAGGCCTGATTCGGGTGGATCCCCAGATCTGGCACCCGCAGACACAGCGGCCCAATCACCAAGAACACTCAACAGCAGGTCCCGCCGGGCCTAAACCCAAATCGTCACAAGCCCCCTCCTGCCCCAAGACCCAATCTCACCACCAACGCCTAATTACCACCAAGGAGCATATCACAACTCGTCTTAGCCGGCAGCAGCCGCGGAGGGGTACGGACGACAGGCACCAGATCCACAACTGCACACACGAAGAAATTGAAACACCCATACAGAAGCTAAACCACTCAGATTCACCACCCACAAAATGTCTAAAAGCGGGAAGGCAGCAAAACAAACTGACATTGCCACCCTCATGGCTTCCTCAGCCACTGAAAGGGCTAAGAAAGCTGATCCGCCGGAGGACTCCAGCAAGAATAGCATCCCCACACCAGCGGCACTGGAGCCCAATCCACCACAATCAGCAACTAAAGCCGATCTTCAAGACCTATTATCAGCCCTAACCAGGGAAATTCAAAAAAGCACCGAAGAAGAAACCAAGAAAATCAACTCCTTAGATAAAATGGTGGGGCAGGTAGAACACCGAACCACCGAAATAGAATCAGAGGTCTGTGACCAAAGATTTGAAATTGAACACGATGAGGACAGAATAGCCGCCCTTTAGTCGAGATGCAACACCCTGGAAGCAAAACAGGAGGATTTAGAAAACCGATCACGGAGGAACAACATCAGGGTCCGAGGAATCCCAGCCTCTATCCCAGAGGCAAACCTGAAATCCTACATATTGGATTCATAATCACCCTACCGGACAAGTCCCCCTTGGAGTTAGGCCGGGGTACACAGAACGATCCCAAGGAAAACATCCACGTTCCCCCCCAGATGTGTGGGCTAGGGTACACTTTTTCCAAATAAAAGAGGATATAATGCGGGAAGCAAGGCAGATGCGACAGATTACCTTCCGGGGATCTACGATCTCACTTTACCAAGACCTAGCGAGCTCAACTCTCCAGAAACGGAAAACCATGCGGCCATTAACTGGCTGCAAGAAAAGAAAATTCCATACCACTGGGGATTCCCCACTTAAGTAAAATATAGATGGGAGGGATCACAGAGACAAATACAGTCAATGAAAGAAGCAGAGAAACTCATGGGCCAAAGAAGAGCAGAGGGGGACTCTGAATCCGAAGAAACAAACCGCCCTCAACTGGACAACTCTCCAGGGGGCGCGTGGTCAAAAACCAACAGACGGCGCAGACTCCGGGGCCCTCCGAAGAAAGACTGCGACATGGGATGAGCGCCCGGCAATGGCCCCCGAGGCCCTTTAGCCCTCAATTCTCACCAACATTCGAACAAAAGCGCGGGCAGCGGCAGAGCTTTGCCAAAGTTCATTTCGGCGGCCAAGTTGGCCAACACTGAGCGTATTGGTGCCACTATTTCCCTAGTGGCAGTAGGATGTCGTTTCTCCTACCAGTTCAAAGTTGGGAGGAGGGGGGTGGGACTTAAAAGGACGAACCCAAAGCTATGGACCATAATCATCTTCAGTTCTGTCCTTTTGCACTTCACCGCAACATGTAATAAAAACAAGTGAAATACCACCTCAATACAACCGCAAAAGCCGCTTCTAGTCTCAAAGAACCGGTTGGGGGAACGAAACATGAGGCACACTCAACACAACAGAGCAGGCGATGGCTGATGCAAACGAAATAAGAATCCTCTCCTGGAACATCCAAGGGATGAACTCACCAAGAAAACGCAGATCAGTGGAACACCGACTGGGCCAACTAACCGGAGACAATCGTGCTACTTCAAGAAACCCATCTACTAAAATAAGACGAACACTGCATAAAATTCAAGAGATTCAAAAAAGCTTTTCTCCTCATCAGGGAAGAAGAAAAGGGGAGTAGCAATAGTACTTGGCGACAAAGTCCCGCTGTCCAATATCACAATAAGGAGAGATCCAGAGGGCCGCTATCTCCTACTCAAAGGCTTCTTCGAAGAGCTTCCCATCACGATCATTACAATTTACAGTCCCAATTCATCCCAGGGCAGTTTCATCGCGGACATCCTCCCGACCATTTTAGCCTTCCGCGAAGGCCACCTGATCACCGGCGGGGATTTCAATTCCATGCCAAACCCGCAGCTGGACAAAACGCTTCCCCCCCACAAGCGCAGACTTTACACAGGCCCTATCCCTAGCCAAACTATTCAGAGAAACAGAGACCATAGATGTCTGGAGACTAAATAATGACAACTCACGAGACTACACGCACTACTCCAATGTTCACAAGGGCTACTCAAGAATAGACTTCATTCTAATCTCCGGAATAAGGTTCCCATGCGTTAACAGCTCAGAAATCCATACCTGCATGATCTCCGATCACGCTCCAGTCTCCATGAACGTAGCCATATCAGGCCAAAGAAACCCTATCCAGAGGTATTGGAAACTAAATGACTCCCTCCCACTAGAAAGTAGCATCAGAGCCGAAGTGGAGGACTCAATAATCAACTACTTTAAGGAGAACACCACCGAGTCCTCCCCCACCAACATTATCTGAGATGCAATGAAGGCGGTAGTCAGAGGCGCGCTGATCGGGGCAGGAGCGGAACAGAGAAGAATTTCAAACATAGCTACAACCAAGTTGGAAAAAGAGGTGGTCCAACTAGAAGCTCAGCTAAAAGCACGCTACACCAGGAAAACTGAAAGAGCCTTGAGGAAGGCGAAAATAGCCCTGGAAATGCATTGCGCCGACCGGACGGCCAAATCACTAGCATATACAAAACAGTTCTATTACAACAAAGGGAACAAAGCAAATAGGATATTAGCGCAGAAGCTAAGGGCGATCCGCAGCCAAAACAATATTCTCAAGCTACGTGGGGAAGATGGAAAGCTGCTCTACTCCGAGACTGAGAAAATCAATGAACTAATGAGATATCATAAATCTACAATGTCCGGAGATCCCACGGTCCTAGACAAGCTACCAGAATACCTGAGGGTGCTGTCCCCCCAAAGTTCAGCCCAGCTAGAATCCCTGGAAGCCCCTATCAACGCTGAAGAAATTATTGAATCCATCAAGGCCTTCAAATCTACAGCCCCTGGCCCAAATGGATTTACTGCAAACTTTTACAAAAAATTCGCCAGTGTCTTGGCTCCCCAGCTGGCCGCCTTATTTAACTCCTTCCTATCTACAAGATCAGTCACGAAATCAATGGGCGAATTGATCACAGTCCTGCTACATAAACCCAGGAAGAATCCCGAGCTACCTGACTCTTACCACCCGATATCACTACTGAACAACGACAGCAAGATCTTCGCCAAAGTATTAGCCAGAAGACTGGGGCCGGTACTCCCATTCTTAATTGACCAAGATCAGACAGTGTTTATCCCGGGAAGAGGGACCCACGATAACATCAGGCGAACAATACATTTAATTGAGTGCCCACAAAAGGAAGATGGGGATGGCCGTGATCTCATTAGACGCCCACAAAGCCTTCGACCGGGTGGACTGGGGCTATATCCAAGCAGTTCTTAAACACTTTGGCTTTAGCCGCAACTTCACCACATGGGTTATGGCCAACTACCAAATCCCCACCACACAACTTCGAATTAATGGCACCAGGTCAGGACACATACACATATCTAGGGGCACCAGAAAGGGTTGCCCACTATCACCCCTAGTTTTCGCCCTGTCCATGGAACCCTTTGCCACTGGAATTAGACAAAATGAGAGTATAAAGGAGATATCGGTGGGTGACCAAGAATACAAAATCGCGCTATACGCTGATGACGTGTTAATCACTGCCACAAACCTAGCAATATCCCTAGGTGCACTATGGAAAGAAATCGGGGAGTTCGGTGCCCTATCAGGATTCAAGGTTAACCTATTCAAGTCCTCGGCATTAGCCATCAACCTCTCCACTCAAGAGATTCCCTTACCCCACTTTCACCAATCCCATGGGCCAAGGGTGCAATCGAATACCTTGGGGTCCAGATTACTAAAGACCCAACACGACTGTACTTGAACAACATCCCGCAATTAATCAGCGACCTGCAAAACGAACTTAAAAGGTGGTAGCAGCAGGCAATCTCTGTCAAAATGAACCTGATCCCCAGATGGCTATACCACTGTGCAGCACTACCAATACAGATCCCGGGCCCTGCCATAAAAGCTCTACAAAAGAAAATAACAGAATTTGTATGGGGGGGGACCTCGAATTAACAAATGAATTATGCTGAAGGGGAAATCACAGGGGGTGGCTGGGAGTGCCTGACTTGGCCAGATACACCCTAGCCGCTCAATTATCACAAGCATTCTCCTGGGTGCAAGAAACAGACCCCCCGAAATGGAGGCAAATCGAAGAGTCCTGGTGTCCGATCCCATAACCTGATCTCCCACACCTACCAAACATAAAGCCACAGGCAAACAGCAGCCCCCTATCAGCCACGACGGTAACGACCCATTACTGGAAAGCCGCAGCTCAGAAATGGGGCATACGAGGCGCCTTGGGACCCCTCACCCCCGTCTGGAATAATCCTGAATTCTCACTGGGAAAACCCCACAGGACTTCCAAGCCTGGCCAGTAGGGGGCCTGGCGAGAACTAGAGACTTCCTAGAAGAGGGCTCACCCATCATGTTCGAGGGGTGCAAAATAAAATTTGGAGTGGGGGAGCAGGAAATATTCTGCTATACCCAAATCAGGCACTGGATGTCCCACAGGACAACCCGAGAAAAATGCTCTAGAGAACCAACAGCGCTGGAACTCTCGCTAACACCAACCAGCAGGGGCAGGACTTTGACTATCTACGGGCTCCTAGACAGGTCAGACCCCGCAAAAAAAGAAAGATGCATGACAGAGTGGGAAAAGGATCTTGGGCGAGAAATAGCAGTGGAAGAATGGGAGAAAATATGGGCCAGATAGCACAAAAGCTCACAATGCATCACGAACAGGGAAGGGGGTTATAAACTTTGCTATAGATACTATATCACCCCAACTCAAATTCACAAAGCCAACCCAGATATCCCCGATACCTGCTGGCGCGGTTGCCCAATCCCCGGATCACTATTCCACGTGCTGTGGTCCTGTCCAAAGGCAGAGGCATACTGGAAGGAAGTCCTAAAACATATCAAAGAAATCACCGGGCTCTCCATACCCTGGGACCCAGGAATTGTCCTTATAGGCGAAACGGGAGACGGAGCATTCCCGATCTCAGGACAAATACCCTGCCTATGCAAATACCTACTACTAGCGCAAAAATCGCAATGGCCCGACTATGGAAAGACGAAAGTGGCCCCTCGATAGCCTTATGGTGGGCCAAATGCTGGGACATAGCAGTAGCTGAGAAAATCACGGCAATACGAACAGGCTCCCTAAATAGAACCCTGAATATATGGGACCCATTTATGGACTACGCGGCCATATTCCCAGCTCTCAATAAGAGACCCCCACTCACCAGATGGCTCCAATGTAGCCCACTTTACTGATCACCGGAACTCTCCAAAGCACGCCAAAGGCAAGACTGACACCTATCCGCAACCAAGGTGCACCGCCGACAATGGCTGGGAGACCAGCAACAACCCCACCCCCAACCCACAAACATTCAGAGAGACACTTCATGGTGAATTAATTCATAATTATTGTGTTGTTGTAATTAATAAATTACTTTGAAAATAAATCAATAAAATGTTATTAAAAAAAATTGCTCTAAAGGTCATTTGACTTATAACCATCATGGGCATCGGATTAAAAGACAATTCATGCTGTAGAGTTAGGGTAGAATGGAAACAAGTTTATGAGGAACTCAATGGTGAACAAATTAAACTTGATTACGGACCATAGTGCCTAAGTTCTTCCCAGTTGTCTTTGTTTGTTCCTCAATTCATCTTTATTGCAGATTTACATTTTAAACAGTAAAATAACTGATAAGACTAACAAGATGTGTACTATGCATAAAGCAAAATAACATAGTCCTGCCCTCTTCATCGTCAACCCACTCGAGCTACGGGATTGTTAATGCTAGGTTTGTTCCCCCGTCATGGTCCATTGGGATCATTATAATTCATTACTGTTCCCTTTACATCAATCTGAAAGTGTTCACTTACTCTTTCCATTCAACATTTTTCAGCCCTCTTCTCTTCTGACAACTAATCACTCTCCTCCCCTGATAACTAATCGCCCTCTTCCCCACCCCTTCCCTTCCCCGCAACTCCCTCAAGATTCTATCACTTTCCCATTGCTCAACATCCCTAGTCCTCTCTGGACGAGTAAATGGAAATCTTCTTCACGCAAGTGATTCGGGTCGGGTCGGGTTAGGATAGGGGGAGAGGACAAAAACAGAGGGAAATAAAAAGGAAAAAAGGGGATGTCCAACAAGTGTAACCCACTTTTGTACACACCACATCTCTCTCCCACAGTGGGGGTCAGGGCTCTTTGTCCTACTATTCAACTTCCTCTGGTCCTATATGGGTGTTGGGGGAGCACTGTTCCATTTCCGTTCGTCCATCTCTCCCGTCTACATGCCCCCTTTGTCCCCTGTCTTTGTCTTACTTAATGAATCGCTAAGGTGGCCATTTTCCACGGGGGCTTGTCGGCTTCTGATTGTTATGGATCTTGACTAGAAGGGCCCACCATTCATCCATTAACGGCTGCCACTTCGCCATGTGCCAAGTATGTGAGTTTTGTTTTATTATAAATATATACAAGACATTTAGAAGCCACTCTGTCCTGTCAGGAGCGTATGAGGCCTCAGACTTTTGCGCTACGGCTATTCTTCCTATTCTAAGCATCGCCGCACATATCCTAGGAAACCTATAGTGCTTGTAATCTTTAGTGGGGGCGGGGGGCAGCGGAGAGATACTGAACAATATGTTTACAGGATTTCTTTCCAAGCTCTGACCTGTGATTTCTTTGATCTAGCTCAGGAGCTCTGCCCAGTATGTCTCAATTCTCCAGCATGGGGTCTGGGATGGATTCACATGCTCATGAATATTCCCCGCCGTCAGACTGGGAATCCTCGGTAAAGAAAAAATCAGTATCAATTTTGTTTCTGATCTGTCTTTCTTAGTAGTAACCAATCACTGATCTCTGGGTCATACTGCCCCCAGCCAATGACTGCCCTCTCCCTAAGCCCCACCTCTGGCAGCCAATCCTCAGATTTTTACCGCACGCTCAAGTGTTGGTAGTCCTCGTGTTTTAGCTCGAGTTTTTTGCTGCATTTTTGCGCTTTTTCAGTAGATTTTCTCATTTTTTTCGGTTTAATCGAGCCTCAAGCTCCACCGTTTCTACTTCCGACAACGGGGACCCGTTTCGGAATTCTTCTACACCCCTCAAGGGTGAAGTTTTCGTCGAGTTTACACTTCTTGGAGGATTCCGGAAGATCTGCGGCCTACTTCAACGGACATGGCCCAGGATAAGGGAAACTCGACACCCGGATCCAAGCTGTTCAGGTGCTGCCCTGGATGCGGATTACAAAACGTTTTCAAGGAGGACGAGCATTCGCAATGTCTCTACTGCCTTCATGAGGATAAGACGCACGTGGAGAAGGACTGTGCGTTCTGCAAGAACCTTTCGGAACGGACCAAACAAGATCGTCGTTCCCGCCCTGCCGCCTGGCTGGAGAAGGGCACAGCAGGTGAGAAGGCGAAGAAAAAGTCTGAGCGGGCTTCTAAGTCCTGTGAGGGCGCCCTGACGACAGGGGCCCAACAGAAGGCCAAGCACTGCAAGTCCGCGGGCACCGGGAGCGCCGAAAGGTCGGGCTCTTCGGCTGCCAGGCAGGGCGCTACTTCCCTGGCATGTTCGACCACGAGCCAGCGCTCTGGTTCGGAGAAGAGAAAATCCGAGAACCCGGGTAAGCCACTGGAGCGGACCCGGTCGATCTCGAAGGGGGAGCGAGGCGCTGACCCTCCCCCCAAGGCGAAGGCCCAGGACGCACCTAAGATGGTGAGGGCTTTGATCCAGCCGGCAAAGGCCTCTATCGAAGTCGTCGCTGCGACCCTGGCGAAGCCGGCTGAGTACGCCAGTGGAAACGGCCTCTGGGCCCAGAGTATCCCTGCCACCGCGGAGGGAATCCTCTTTTCAGCCCATCGGTAAGACCCCCGTGAAGTCCCCGGCAGAAAAAGAGGGGGGGGGGCAGTGGCCATTACAGACTCGGAATCAGCCTCTGAGGAGGAGCTGGTGGAAACCGAGAAGGGCCTCAACTACAGGTTCGAGAAGGTTCGATCCCAGGGGGCGGTCCCTGCTGACGTGATCGAAGATAGCGACGAAGAGGCCCCAGTGGAGCGGCCTTCCCGTCCGTCGCAGCCATTACCCAAGCCCCAGGATAGTTTGGCGGCCATTTTGTTGGCAATCCAATCCTTATGTACCGAGATAAGGACGAGATTACCACGGACCCCGACGGAGGATCCAGAACCAGGCCTGTCGGGGAGCCCTCCGAACAAGCGGAGGAGAGTCCACCCCGCTCCGCCCTTCGTCCCTGCGAGACCTGTGGACCCCTCATCCCCCTCGCCGGACCCTAGAGAGGATACGGCGACGGGGACGGACGATGACAGCGGTGATGACACAGGACATCCCGTCATCAGCCCCCTCCTCCCCCTGCGGGCTTCTCCAGCTGACGAAATTGGCTCTTTCCACGCCATGATAACAAGGGCATCCGAGCTCTTCCAGCTCTGCCCTGAAGAACAAAAAAAGGAAGGGTTTCTGTACCAACGACGAGAGGCCAAGAGAAAGTCGGTCCTCGCGGTGCCTTTGCTCGACGACATCTGGGATGAGGGGCTTGCTGTCCTCAAGAACCCTTCCACGACACCCGCCAAGAGGGACAGGTACGAGAAGAAGTACCGAGTCCCTGATGCCGCCCCCTTGTGCCTCAGGGCCCAGCCCACGCCGGACTCTGTCGTCTCGGCAGCGGCTAAGAAGGCGGCAGCGGACATTGCCGATACCGGATTTCACCAACTGGGCAACGGAGTTTGCCTCCGACGACGGCTCAAGACGACAGACTTTCGCCAGGACGTCCAGACCAGAGTGTTGGACATGCCGTTCGACGGCAAAAACCTTTTTGGTAAGGCGGTGGACGAGTCTACAGGCCATCAAGACCGACTCGGAGACGGCCCGGGCCCTAGGGGTGCTTCAACAGCGACGGCCCTTTCGGAGCTCCGGTGGCAGACAGGGTGCCTCCAAAGGATCCAGCGGTGGCTCCTCCACTTACCGTCAGGCGGCCCGCTCCTCTTCCCAGGAGGCCTACAGAGGTCGCGGCAAGCAAGGGGGATCCCGCCGTCGTCGGCAAGGCCGCCACCAAGCAAGACTGACCCGACCGTGTTGTCGGGCCCCACCGAAGCACCCCGGTGGGAGGCCGGCTGACGAAGTTCATCAGCGTGTGGGAGTCCATCTCCACTGACCGTTGGGTGTTGGACACCCTGGCCAACGGGCACTCGCTCGAATTCCAAATGAAGTGCCCTCGCATTCCTCCCGTGGCCAGGAAGGAGAATCATGTCCCTCAACTGCTGTTGGAGGTAAGGGCGATGCTCAAGAAAGGTGCCATCGAGCTCGTCCCCAGGAGGCTCCGGGGCTCCGGAGTGTACTCAAGGTACTTCCTCGTCAGAAAGAAGACAGGCGGTTGGCGCCCCATCCTGGACCTGCGTCGGTTAAACAAATACATCAAGGCGCAGAAATTCAGGATGGTCACCCTCCAGCATGTGCTGGGACAGCTGGAGGAAGGAGACTTCCTATTGTCGTTGGACCTGGAGGATACTTCCTTCCACATCCCCATTCTAAAAAGGCACAGGAAGTTCCTCAGGTTCGTGGTTCAGGGACGCCACTACCAATTCAGAGCCCTACCGTTCGGATTAAAGTCGGCACCCAGGGTTTTCACCAAGTGCCTGGCACCAGTGGCGGCGCGGCTGCGCCTGCAGGGGATCCACGTCTACCCCTACCTGGACGACTGGCTAATCCGGGCAAGGATAAGGGAACTCGCCGTCGAACACACGGCGAGGACTGTCCGGTTGCTCATGGAGCTGGGGTTCGCCATCAACTACCCCAAATCCCACCTGGTTCCATCGCAAGTAGCACTGTTTCTGGGAGCGAAGCTTGATACAGTGGGGCAATTGGCCTCCCCTTCAGAGGAAAGGACCAAGACCATCCTGGGCAAGGTGCGGCGCCTGTTAGCCACGGACATGGCCAGGGTGAGGTCCATCAAGTCCCTTCTCGGGATGATGTCCTCATGCATCTATCTTGTACCCCTTTGCAGACTTCGGATGCGTCCGCTACAGGAGTTCCTTGACGCCCGCTGGTTTCAGGCGACGGGCTGCTTGGAGGACAGGATCCCTCTTGATGAGGAGTCTGTCGGGCGATCCTATGGTGGGGCACCCATGCTCACCTCACTACAGGCACGGACTTTCAAACCCCGCCGTTTCAGGAGACGGTGACGACGGATGCCTCTCTGGAGGGTTGGGTGGCCCACACCGGAGATCTCCACGCAAGAGGCCTTTGGCTCCCGGAGGAGAGGTCTCTCCATCAACATTCTGGCACTCCGAGCAGTGTTCTGGGCTCTCAAGTCGTTCCTTTCGTCCTTCAAGTACAAAGTGGTGAGGATCTTCACCGACAACACCACCACGATGTTCTATATACGGAAGCAAGGGGGCACCAGATCCCCAGCCCTATCCAAGTAGGCCCAGGATCTGTGGCACTGGGCCGTCGCCCAGTGGAGGTTTCTGGTTCCCTTCCACTTGGCAGGAATAAAAAACACCATCGCCGACTCACTCAGCAGGGAGCTGCGCTCGTGCCACAAGTGGGAACTGCGCCAGGTACAAGTGGATCGGCTCTTCCAACGATGGGGCAAACACCAGATCGACCTGTTCGCGACGTTGACGAACTCCAAGAGCCAGAGGTTCGCCAGCAGGTTCCCACAGCCGAGGAGCATGGGCGATGCTTTCTCGTTCCCCTGGGACGGCCTGTTTCTATAAGCGTTCCCTCCGTTGCCATTGCTGCTCCGCCTCATCAACCAGCTCAAGAAGTCCAGGTGTAGGATGATCCTCGTTGCACCGGCGTGGACGAGGCAGATCTGGTTCCTGGACCTTCTGGACTTGTCAACGTCCCCACCAGTCAAGCTGCCGGCGGATGCGATCTTCTCTCCAGAGAAGGAGGCGCCATTCTCCATCACGACCCACAGTCTCTGAACTTGCAGGCCTGGCTCCTGCAGCACTAGAGTTTGGAGGGTACGATATACCGGCTGATTGCAGAGAGGTTCTTGCAAAGGCCAGGGCGTCCTCAACTCTCAAGTGTTAGTCATAAATGGAAGAGGTTCTTTGTCTGGTGCCGTGCACAGAAGATTAACCCTCAGTGGATTACGGCCCCTCAAGTACTGCCGTACCTACTGTCTCTGGCCAAAGCTGGACTGGCTCACGCCTCCATCAAAATACATCTGGCTGCTATCTCCCGATATACCAGGACTACGGGACGGGCGTCCTTGTGGTCTCATCGCCTGGTGAAGGAATTTATGAAGGGGCTATTCCGATCATTCCTGCCGGTGAAGGCTCCTGCCCTGGCGTGGGAGCTTAATGTGGTGCTGACCAGGCTCATGGGGGCCCCATTCGAGCCTATGCATTCGGCGCCTTTGAAGTTCCTGTCATGGAAGACAGCGTTCCTCGTGGCCATCACCTCCGCACGATGAGTGGGAGAGATCCAGGCCCTATCTTGCAAGCCTCCATACTTGACTTTTCATGACACGAGGGTGGTGCTGAGGACGCACCCCTCCTTCATGCCCAAGGTGCCGTCGGACTTCCACCTCAAAGAGCCCTTGGTGTTACCAGTTTTCTTCCCGTCGCCTTCGACGCTGGGCGAGAGGACTTTGCACTCGCTGGATGTAGCTAGAGCGCTGAAGTTCTACGTGGACCGCACAAAGAGTTTTCGGAAGACGTCACAACTGTTTGTGAACTTTGGGTCTGTGAATCGAGGGAAGGCTCTCTCGAAGACTTCCATTTCTAGATGGCTCTCCGGCTGCATCATGCACTGTCACCGGTTGGCAAACCGACCGCTGCCCGGCCGTCGGAGAGCCCATTCGACCAGAGCGATCGCTGCTACCACGGCGTTCCTGTCTGGCGTGACCCTGCTGGACATCTGCAGGGCTGCTACGTGGAGGTAGCAGTAGAATCTTGTGAAGGTGTGCGCACACCTTCACAAGATTCTACTGCTACTGCTACTGCGTCGATTGGGACTCCAGGGAGGAGTCCAGGGTCGGCCATGGAGTGCTGCGCAACCTCTTTGCCTAAGGTGAGCCTGGTGAGGAGGTAAGAATTGCTTAATGTTGAGTTTTGGATGTAATGCTTAATGTTGAGCCTTTGCCACCTCCTGTGGTTGTGCATGTGTATACTGCTATGTATTCTTTTATTCATGAGCATGTGAATCCATGCCAGACCCCATGCTGGAGAAGGAACAAGTTACTTACCTGTAACTGTTGTTCTCCAGCATGGGTCTGGCATGGATTCACATGCAAAGCCTCCCACCTACCCCTCTGCGGCTCTTCACTTGGTCATACTGCCACTTGGCGTGCTACCAAATCTGAGGATGGCTGCCAGAGGCGGGGCTTAGGGAGAGGGCAGTCATTGCCTGGGGGCAGTATGACCCAGAGATCAGTGATTGGTTACTACTAAGAAAGACCGATCAGAAACGAAACTGATACTGATTTTTTTCTTTACCGACGATTCCCAGCCTGACGGGGAATATTCATGAGCATGTGAATCCATGCCAGACCCAGGCTGGAGAACAGTTACAGGTAAGTAACTTGTTCCTACTTGGGCATTCCCACCACATGTGAAGGTAGGTTTCCAGGTTATCACAACCTCGTGCAGATTTAGGGGAGCACCCAGAGAACACACTAGATATTTTACAGGGTTCATATTGCCATCTATGCAGAATTTTAAAGTTGGTCATTGTGCTGGTGGACAGATTCCCATGAAACGGAATGTTGAAAATCTTTTTCCACAATTTTTCTTTGTCCACCTCGTTTCTTTCCTTTGGAATCTCAAAGAAGGGCAGGTTGGTCAGGTGCACCCAGTTTTCAATAAAGCTAGGATCAGCAACACAGTGAGCTGGTGGCGTTGTTGAATGTATATTGAAGGAAAAACTATAGTAAATGTATGCTGAAATGTATGTTTCGAGGGGATTGGGTCCTCCGACGTATTCCATATCTATGACAGTAATCACCACAGCTGTGCTGCTTCGGAAAATCTTCCTGCGTCGATGACGTCGATGCGCTGTCCTCGAGGGCCTCCGTCGAGCCGACGTCACCGGATGTTATAAGTACGACGCCGTAGCCTTAGTTCTGTTTTTTCCGCAAACGTGTTCTCTTCGGAGATCTCGGCGCGCCTCGACTCTTCTGAGTTCTGTTCTTTCGGTTCCTCGAACCTGTTCGTTTGTGATATCGCATGATGTCTTCGTCTTCTTCTACCCCACGGCTGGGTTTTAAGAAGTGTTGGGACTGCGGGTCCAAGTTGTCGCTGACAGACACGCACAACGCTTGCCTCTGGTGCCTCGGGGAGGACCACGATACGGATGACTGTGTCGACTGCCAATCGCTCACTTCGAAGGCGGTAAGGTGGCCAAGCCCCGGAAGTCACGTTCCACTGGTCTTGCGACAGATGATTTGACGGGCGACTCACTGCATCGTCGTCCGGGGCTTCTCGGTCTGGGAATCGGTCAGCCATTCTTCTGCCTCGTCGAGGCACTCCAGGAAGCGCCGTCACAGGTCGCCTTCCCCGTCCTCGAACGAGGACTCCGCCCGTCGGCGGGTTGCTTGTCCCAACAAGCATTCCACTCCTGAGGAATGGGATTCCTTCCGAAAGGAGATGTTGGCGATTTTCCAATCGCAGGGCTCTGGTCCGTCCGTGTTGTTGAAAGACGCCGGCCGTGACCGTTCTAGAGAAGCTGCCTGTACGCCTACGGGCTCGAGCGGTCGTCGCAACCACCGGGCGCCTTCGAGGTTCCAGTCGGACAAGGATGGTCGCTCTAGACATGCCCGTTTCAGGTCCCGGTCCTCCACGCCCTCGAGACCGCGAGAACCTACGAAGACTTCGATGAAGACATCGATTCCTGCAGCGCCGAGGTTGTTGATGGACTCTCTCGGCGCTCCGCCTCCGAGAAGGTCATCGGCGCTTAGGCTGTCGAGAGACACACTCGGGGCTCCGCCCTCAAGGCCTGTGTCGAAGCCGTGAATGCTGTCGATGCCGCGCTCGACGTTGACGCCGATTCCGTCGATGCATTTCGAGGCAGCGTTTTCGGGGGTACCCCGTGGCACGGTGGAACCCCCCAGAAAGGCTCTGGCCAAGGCTAAACATGTCTTTGTTCCTTTTTCTGTACCCTCCTTCCAGCCTCTGGATTATATTTCTGAGGTGGATGAGGGGTCTAAGGAAGGTGAGGTTCCTGCAGAGGTTCCAGATGACATTGTTTCTGGTCATAGTCAACTTGAGGACCTGCGTCAGTCGCTGCACGACACCAGTGGTCTAGACACCTCTCCGGATGTGGAGTTTGGTAGGCCGGAGCCTGGCACGCATGCCGAAATCCTCATACTGGCACCTCATGTTGAGGGTCATGGATTATCTGGGGTGGTCTGCCCCCCCCTGGGGATTTTCAGCAGGATGACTTGACCGATATCCTGGACCAAGGTCCACCAACTGACCCGGTGCTGCCATTCCATATGGTCTTGCAGAGAAGGGTGGCTGCGGCTTGGACTTCTCCGGAGAGTCTCCCGGCAGTGAGCAAGTCCTTGCCGAAGAAATATCGCCCGGCCAGTGGCGACCCCTGCTACTTGACCACTACCATCCCTCCTGATAGGGACGACAAACGTTTTGACGGTTGGGCGAAGGTGTTTTCTTCTGGGGGTATAGCGCTTCAGGCTGCCAACTCAGTTTGTGCCTTCTCGTTTCACGCACACTCTGTGGAACTGTATTTTCTTAGCGGCTGATCATATTCCCGAAGGGGAGGAACGGGATGGTTTCCTTGCTATCGTGCAGGATGGCAAGGATGCCATGTGTGAATCCGTTCAGTCGGGTCTGGACATGGTTGATTGCGTTAGCCGGTCCATGGCAGCGAGCACCGTTGTACACAGGTTTGCGTGGTTGCGGAAGTCAGGGTTTGCTCCTGATGTGCAAGCCTGGCTCCTCAACATGCCCTTTGATGGTGAAGATCTTTTTGGCAGCAAGGCTGACGAGAGTCTTCAGAGGTTGCAGACCTCCAAAGCTGCAGCGACATCGTTTGGGCGCTGCAGTTCACCAACTTCTGCCTTTTCGTACTAGGGGACTGCAATGGAGGGGAGGTTCCTTTCGATATTACTCGTCCTTTAGTAAATCGAGAGGAGCTGTAAGTCAAAGGGGCAATCTTAAGAGTGCCAGAGGTGGAAAACAAGGTACTCGAGGTGCCAAGTCCTTTCGAACAGTTGCCTCTTTGCCCTCAGGCACTGCCGCAGCCGCTTCAGCTCAGTCGTGAGGCCCATGCTTCTCCGGTTGGGGGAAGGCTGGCGCAGCATCTTGTAGAATGGCGTGCCATTACTTCAGATGTGTAGGTTCTGGAGATCATAGCCCACGGCTACTGTCTTCCTTTCCGGCAGAGGCCTCACGACAATCCACCAGGGAATCTCTCTTTGAAGAGTCCGGATCTGCTCCTTGTGCAGGAAATTCAATCCCTGCTGGAGAAAGGCGTCATAAACCTGGTGCCTGTAACGGAGAGGACCAAGGGATGGTATTCCCCTTATTTTTTGATTTCTAAGAAAGACTGGGGATTGAGACCCATCATGGACTTGCGCGGTTCGAACAAGCTCCTCAGGAAGTACAAGTTCAAGATGGTTACTCTTTCTCAAGTCCTCCAGGCCCTCAACTTCAGGACTGGTTGGTGTCTCTCGACCTCAAGGACGCTTATTTTCTTGTGCCGATCCATCCCAAGCACAAGAAGTACCTGAGGTTTGTGGTTGGCAACTCACACTTTCGGTTTCGGGTCCTGCCGTTCAGATTGACCTCTGCCCCGAGTGTCTTTACCAATCTCATGGTGGTGGTGGCAGCGTATCTCAGGAAAGGGGGGGGATTCACGTCTACCCCTACCTGGACGATTGGTTGATCAGGGCGCGCTCTCCCGAGTAAGTCCTGGATCATCTGTCCGTCACCTGCCACTCACTTCACAAGCTGGGCTTCTCCCTCAACTTAAAGAAGTCCCACTTGATGCCAACTCAGCAGCTCCAGTACATCGGAGCAGTGCTCGACACGTCCCTGGGGCAGTGTTTTCCTCCCCTGGTGAGGGCTTACCACATTCAGAAGATGGTGCACAAGTTTCAACATGCCCAGAGTCTCCCAGCGTTCGAGTTCTTGAGGTTGCTCGGCCTCATGGCATCCTGCATTCTTCTGGTGCCAGAGGCCAGGTTGCGGATGAGATCTCTGCAATGGGCTCTCAAGCTCCAGTGGTCACAGTCCTCCGGCAGGATGTCGGACCTCATTCAGGTGCCGCCCTCTGTCGCCCAAGACCTTCTGTGGTGGGCAGTGCAAGGCAATATAATGAGGGGGGCTCCATTTTGGCTTCCCTGGCCGGAGGTGACGATCGTGACGGACGCATCCCTCATGGGATGGAGAGCTCATGCCAACGAGCTGACAGTCAGCGGTCGTTGGTCTCCGTCGGAGTCCAGACTCCATATCAATCTGTTGGAGCTGAGGGCCGTCAGGCTTGCCCTGAAGGCTTTTCTGCCGACTGTGCGCGGAAAGAATGTCCTGATTCTGACGGACAACACAGTGGCCATGCACTACCTCAACAAAAAGGGGGGGGCAAGGTCACTTCCTCTGCAGAGAGGTGATGCAGCTCTGGTTCTGGGCTATCCAGCAGGAAATTTCGATCTCGGCAGTTCACCTGGCTGGAGATGAAAACAAGACGGCGGACGCTCCGACCAGGCAGAGCGCAATCTCTCATGAGTGGGAGTTGGCTCAGGAGATTCTCCTGGAGATCTTTGCCCTTTGGGGGACCCCTCAAGTGGATCTCTTCGCCTCCAGTGTCAATCGGAAGTGCAAAAGGTTCTGCTCGCGTGAATTTCCTCCAAGAGGAGCCTTAGATGCGTTCGTGGTGGAGTGGTCCTTCCCACTGCTGTACGCATTTCCTCCAGTCCCTGTCATCCCGCAAGTGCTCCGGAGGTTCGGTTCCCGGATGATCCTCATTGCTCCGGCATGGGCCCGGAGGACGTGGTACCCGGACCTTCTCGACTTGTCCATCTGCCCTTCACGTCATCTTCCCTACCGAGACGATCTGCTGTCACGGGAGGGGGGGTCAGGTTCTCCATCCAGAGGTCAGATCCCTCAACCTTCACACTTGGCTTCTGAAAGGTTGAGGTATAAGGATTGGGACCTCCCTGAAGACGTGATGGAGGTGTTGCTTTCGGCCAGACGGCCGGCAACAAAGTCCCTGTACCGTTGCCATTGGAGAAAGTTCTGCGACTGGTGCAGGGTTAAGAATGTGGGTCCTTTTTCATGTGACATTCCTGTAGTTCTGTCTTTTTTGCTTTCTTTGGCCCACACGGGCCTGCAAGTGGGTGCCATAAAAGGTTACCTGGCAGCGCTGTCTATATTTAAGCGCTCGTCTGAGGAGTGTTCTTATTTTAAAATTCCTTTAATTTCTCAGTTTCTGAAAGGGCTCACTAATGTGTTCCCTCTGTCACCTTTCCAGGTGTCCGGTTGGGATCTGAACCTTGTTCTCAAGTTTCTAATGGGTGCTCCATTTGAGCCTTTACATTGTTGTCCTTTGAGACTGTTAACCCTTAACATTGTATTTTTAGTTGCGGTGACTTCCGCTCGCAGAGTGAGTGAGTTACAGGCACTTTCAGTAAAGCCACCCTTCACTGTGTTTCATAAGGACAGGGTTGGCCTTAGAGTTCGCCCTTCCTTTCTTCTGAAGGTGGTGTCAGAAATTTCATTTAAGCCAGAAGGTTATTCTTCCGGCATTTTATCCTCCTCCACATCCTGGTAAGGAAGAGGAGAGGCTCCATAGGCTGGATCCTAGGAGAGATTGAAGCTTCTACATTTCATGCATGTCCCAGGTCAGAGTGGACGATCAGCTCTTTATTGGTTACGCTGGAAGGCGTTTGGGACAAGCTGTTACTAAGCAGACTTTGTCTCGATGGATTATCTTGGCAATTTCTGAATGTTACCAATTGGCGGGTAAGGACCCTCCGGTAGGCTTATGGGCCCATTCTACTAGGGGTATGGCTGCCTCTACTGCCCTGCAGAGGGGTGTTCCTATTTGTAACATCTGTGATGCAGCCACTTGGGCTTCGGTCCATACTTTTGTACGTCCCTACTCCCTAGATTCTATACATGGGCAAGATCTGGCCTTTGGCAAGGCGGTCCTTTACTCTGCAATTTTATTGGGCATTCTAAATGTGTATATTCGAAATTCTTTTCCCACCTCCTTACGTTGGTACTGCTTTGGGAGTCTGTCATAGATATGGAATACATCAGAGGACCCAATCCCCTCGAAGAACAAGTTACTCTCTTACCTGGTAACGTTCTTTCGATGGGATGGTCCGACGACGTATTCCATATCGCTCCCTCCCTACCCCGCTACAGAATTTCTTATGTGACTGCAGCTTACGTTTCCGCAAGGCTTTCTGTGGTCATACTGGCAGAAGATTGGTGCCACACGTTCTGGGAAAAAACTACAATTGAGGCTATGGGCGTCTTGCGTCCTACTTATAACATCCTGTGACGTCGGCTCGACCGAGGCCCTCGAGGACAGCGTATCGACGTCATCCACGCAGGACGCAGACGCCGAAAGATTTTCCGAAGCAGCACAGCTGTGGTGATTAGTGTCATAGATATGGAATATGTCGTCGGACCATCCCATCGAAAGAACGTTACCAGGTAAGAGAGTAACTTGTTCATCTAAATGAGATTTTTAAGCCATATATATTTGTAAGAAAAACTAGATCTAATTTGTATTCAGCTATTTATTAATAAAATTAGCATAGAAATTGCATACAAGCCAAGGTATCACTCAGCAATAGAGGTTGAAGTGTGGGTTTAACAGGAGACAATGTATTTTTGTGCAGAGGATGTCAAGGTATCCATTTAGAGATGAGAAATGATGTGTCACGAACGATATATCAAAAAGACGATTTTGTGCGACCCCTAGAAAACTGGAAAGGGACATCACTGCTATTTATTTTTTTTATTCGGGGGGTGCACCCTTGCTCCCCTTTACTCCCTGCCACTTTCTCTCTCACACACACACACACACACACGCACACCCCCCGCCATCCTCTCCGTCTTGCCAGTCTGTCAGCCCCTGCCTGCACTTGTGTGCGGCGCAGGGCCTGACAAATTTAGAAAGACTGTTTTGTGGTGTTTTTACTCCAAAACTCTATCTGTGCTTCAAGGACGTCGACCAATGTCGGAATTGACTCCGACCCCTGTATTTGTTCTTCTATCATCCATTCTTTTCTTCAGTTGGACTAGTCTTCATCTCACTTAGGAGGCTCAACAAGACTGAAGCACATGTCTGTGGTTGCTGATGGTACTCTTGTTTAGAGGTGAATTTCCCAGCCTTTCGGTGCTGGACTGCTCTAGTGTGTGGGACCAGACTGATATGCAAATTAATATTTCTTCTCTGTTAAGTGACAGTGCGCTAAAATGTGGTTGAAGACCCCCCCCCCCCCCCTGAGTAGACGTAATTCCATAGAACAGATTATTTCAACCATGTTCGTTCTCAGTAGTGTGGCTTGCACACTCTTGGGATGCAGATCATTTTTTTGTCTGAAACCCATGTTTGGGCTGGGCTGCCTATTTTGGGGTGGGGCGAAGTCTGATTTACATATGGTCTTTCCCCTTTCTATAATGACTTGGAAGGCTGAAGAACTATGGTTTGAAGGGTTGCCCAGAGCTGTGCCAGAGGCTAAGATTGATTCTAAAACTTCCAGCCATCACCTTTTGTTTTGCCCTCATGCCCTTGACTACTTCAAGGAGTGACCTTACATCCTCTTTGATGACCGAAATGTCATCTTTTGATCGATCCAGGGTAGGTTGTGGTGCATCCATTGCTGGGGGCATGTGCGTCCTGTTTTGTCTCGCTGGAACTTCTGCACGGTCAGTCTCCAGCACATTAATGAGAGTTGATTCAGACGTGTGTCCACGCAGTGCAACTTCCTTTTGAGTGGCTGTTTCCACGCCATCGCAAGCTAACTGAGGTGGGGTAACATCCCATTTACTTTCACTCTCTCCCCCCATGCAATGTTTTTTAGTCTGTTGCACTACTTGTGAGGAGCATGTGTCTGACACTCCCAGCTCTGTGGGATCCTGTTCATCCAAATTGTCCAGGTATTTTGGCTTTCAATATCCTACCTTATTCCTCCTTTTCTTCACATTTCGCCCTTTTGGCTTCTTCCCCTCTTTCTTTGTTTCATGCATACTTTTTTCTTTTTTTCCTGATTTCTTTTCTTTCCTCTTTCTTGAATCTTTTCTCTTCTATTTCCTTTACTTCCTCCTACACCTTCTTTCCGTTGTTTTCTTTCCCTTCTCCTTTTTTACACTTTTCCTCACTTTCTTCCTGATCTCCTTTTTCCTTTATTTTCCTCTCTTCTCCTTTCCACCCGCCTCCTCCCCTTCTCTCCCAGTCTCTGTTCCTCCCTTTCATCTTTTTTCGATATCTTCTTCCTCTTAATACTCAGGCCTTTCCTCTCCTCCTAAACTCTTCAGATGAGGGCTCACGGCTGCACTTGCAGGCGTCAAATCCCGCACCCAGAAGGCCAGCCCTGACATCTCTCCCTCCACCTCACGAGTAACTTGCGAGCATGGCTGTGCAAGGACCTGGCTGTCCTCCCAGCTGCACACCAGGGGATGGTTGTCAACATCTCCTGGCCCAGGTCTCGGTCTCCCAGGGGAGGCAGCAGTCCTTGCCTGGCTCTCAGTCACCCTTCCCAGCCTGCCCAGAGGCCCCCTTGGCTTAGGCCCCTCGCCTCCACACCTTGGGGGTGGCTGGTGTCTCTCCGGGCCGGTGTGCAGGCAACACAGCATGTCCCCCTGGGCTTTTTCTTTCCTAGTTAGCCCCCCTTCTTCTCCAAATCAGCAACATGTCAACCCACAGGCTCGGTTATGGGCCCCCCTAGAAGTATGAGGTTCTAATCTTTTAAAAATGTTTTTGTTCGGTCCTCCCATGTGGTCCTTTTGGCGACCCACCTCATCACTACTCCCCCCTTCTTCCGTGGGGTCCCATTCAGATTTGTGGGGTAAGAAGGGGGTGCATTCAACAAATCTCTGCATTTGCCGGTTTCATGAGGGGAAGGGAGGGTTGTTGCAGCAGTTTTAAGGGTTACTGGACCTCAGGATTCCAGAGCTCCTCTACAGAGCCTCCATCTTCTCTGCGCCCCTAGTGGCCTCAGTCTTTGGAGTTTTTGGTAGCCCAACAATCCTTTCTTGGGTTTGGTTGATGGTGATGATTTTTCGCTGGAAGAAGTTTTCACCACCTCAGATTTGTGGGGCCATATTGCCTTCACTGTTGGGCCGTGAATTGCCATTTTTGGAGCCCCTGGTGGTGTCATTTGTAAATTCTACCAATGTGTGTGCCATCACTGCAGTGGTAGGCTTACTACCAGGCGGATGCCACTGGCCATGGGCCATCTTCACCTCTCCTCTGCTGACTTGGTCTCCTCCCTCTGTGACCGCACATAACATTCTGGTCTTCTTCCCTCTTAGCTTATGAACTTCCATATGATCGCACCTTCATTTTTTCCCATCGTCTATCTCTTCTCTGAATGACCACCTACAACAGCATTTGTGCTCAGCGAAGCGCGCGGGTCTCCTGGCTCCCTCCTCCCATGGCCTGACCCAGCACAGAGGCCAGAATTCTGGAGGGCTTTTGAGAGCTATTATTACGGAAGGTAAGCCCATCTGGGCGTTGATATGCGCAATGGTGTTCTGCACCACTGTAATGCTTTCTTGGGCAGCAGCAGTCCTCTCATGCCTTCCACACTTCTAATTGCCCTGCATTTCCACCAGCCACACGTGCGTGCAGTACCAGCTCTGTGAGCCCATATCATTCTTAAGCAGGGCACTGGAGTGCACTGGAGTGCCTCAGAGGGTTGCCATACCAACTGATTTGCGTTGCTCCTGATTGGCTGCCTGCACTGTTTTCTGGGCCAACCGGGAGTCGGCAGTCGAGAAAGCTGGCCCCCCAGCACCAATGCCCACACAAGGCCGTTTCCTGCCTCGCAGCCTTTTCCTTTGTGCTTGCCGAAGCACGAGGATCTCCTGGTTCCCCCCCTCCCAAGGCCTGATCCAGCACAGAGGCCAGAATTCTCAAGGGCTTTTGAGAGCGATTGTTACGGAAAGTAAGCCCATCTGGGCGTTGATATGCGCAATGGTGTTCTGCACCACTGTAATGCCTTTTGGGCAGCAGCAGTCCTCTTGTGCCCTTCCACGCTTCTAATTGACCTGCATTTCCACCAGCCACACGTGCGTGCAGCACCAGCTCCTTGGGCCTGTATCATTCTTCAGCAGGGCCACCCTCTTCCTCTGCACTGCCTCCGCGGGCTGCCATACCGACGGGGTCACATTGCTCCTGATTGGCTGCCTGCACTGTTCTCTGGGCCAACTGGGAGCCGGCAGCTGAGAAAGATGGCCCCTAGTACCAACGCCCACACAAAAGCCCCTGTCTGGCCCTGCCTTTGGCGGAAGGAGTCCCTCTATGCGGATGCACCTGCAATCCTTCCATCGAGCACTGCACACCGAATAAACTAACTGCATCCCTGCATTCAAGTGCATGAACATTGTGCCTCCATCCCTGTGCCGGTAAGCAACTGGGTCACCTGCCGTGGCCCAAAACTCTCCACCTGGTTTGTATAGACTCTTGCCTCCCATGTCTCACAACCTCACTGCTAACTGTTTCCACTTGACATGGTTCTTACTGTACATCTAATTTTTTTTGCCCGATTCTGCTACCTACTCGTGCCTAACCCTTTTTATGCTGCATTGCTGATCGTTGGCAAAGTCAAATCAAAGTGTGCTTTTTAAATGGATGCATCCCTCATTTTGTACTATTTTAATGCGTTTTTGCAAAGTCAAATGTAGGTGTGCTTTTTTGTGCTATTTTAGTGCTCTTTTTGGCACAGTCAATTTCCAGGTTGCTGTTAAATTACACACTACCCCCGGCTGCTAGGCCGCCTGGTGAGTTGTCTCGTGCCTGTGCAGTATCTACTCCTGTTCCTTTACTCCCCTCTCTACCCTCCTCTATGGCTCTCTCCTATCTACTCTTAATTGCTATTCTATCACCTATGCTTCCTCTCTCACTAATCTGGAAGGAAAAAGTTCAAAAAAGATTTCCTTTCTTTTAATCCTGGTTTACCTATCGCAGACACCTATGTCAGCGCCACTTTCAGACAGATTGTCACTGATATTCTCTTTTCTGTCCCCTCTCCAGACCTATGGACTCTGCATCTGATCTCCAATCTCCCCCCTTCCTCACCGATTAATGGTGGCACTAGATTGGAAGTTCTCTTGGCTGGCTTCTCATCCTCGATTTGCATAATTAATGTCTATCAAAATGGCACTATCATGGCTCAGGGTCCTCAACCCAATCTTCCTTCCCGCTCCTGCTAAACCCCCCCCCCCCCTCTCTCAGCACCTCCGTCACCACCTCCAGCGGGTGTACCACCCCCCTGTATCCCTCCTCGGAAAACCTTTAAGGGTGGCAACGGGCTTCACTTAGGCACACTTAATGCTCACTCTGCTATCAAATTTTCTTCCGACATCTGCCCCCTCCTTGAAGACTGACCTTGACATCCTCGCTCTCATTGAGACATGGTTTAATGCCAGCTCAGTCACTGCCTTTGACTCCCTTCTCCCTGATGGCTACAAGATCATCTCGAATCCTCGTCCCAACTGTGCTGGTAGTGGAGCAGCCTTGATCTTCCCTGAGTGGGTCCCTTTGTCCCTCATACCCACCCAGCCCGACTCCTCCTTTGAAAGACTGGTCTGCAAGCTTGGCATCTCAACTACTTCCTCTTTGAGCATTGCCACCATCTACAGACCCCCGGGCCCCATCTCCTCTTTCCTTTCATAATGGGCAGATTTCTCCTCCTCTCTTCTTACTTCCGCCACTAAACTCCTCCTTCTGAGTGACGTCAACATCCACCTGGATTCTTCATTCACAGCCTCCACTCTCTTTCGTGACCGCTGCACCTCTCTCCCCCTCTCTACTCTCTGCTCCGGGCCTATCCACTCGGCTGGACACATTCTCGATGCCTTCATCCATATTGATCTTTTGCGCTCTACTCCACTCTCCAGCCCACTCTCCTGGTCTGACCACTCCCCTCTCTCCTCCAACCTATGACCTCTCGGCCCTCTGACCGAACCTTCTCCAGCTCTACCAGTCTCATTTGCAGACATCCGTCCTATGCAACAGGTGTCAGTTGCTGCCTTTGCTTCCACCTTCATTCCACTACTGACTCAACGATTGACTCAAGTGTAGAACTGATGAACAGAAGTGGCAGACCTCAAGTTCATCCTCTGATAAACTGGCCCGTCACCTTCTCCAAAGGCAATATCATCTCTCCATTCGCTCCAGGAAGAGGGCTCACATTTAGGCCTGCGTCTCTGGAACTTTTAACACGGCTGAACTCCTTCAAATCTGCAAGGAGCTAGCCAATCTATCTACAGTCTCTACCTCCCAGGTTCACTGCACTGCACTAGCCACCCACTTCACTGCTAAAGCTCAGGACATCCTGAGTTATCTTTTTTCCTCCCTCCCATCCCTCTGCCGCCCACCCTTCGTCCCCTGTCGAGTGGAAGTTGAATAGATGTTTTCTGGCTTCATCTACTCTTACCTGCTTTATTACATCTATACTCGCGCTACACTTCATGCTGCCTCATGTCAGAAACGAACCAATCTGAGGTACCTCGACGTGTGACAGAGTATAGGTACAGTGGACGTCACATTAGGGATAGTATTACTGGCATGCCCTGTCGACGTTCCTTTTCGAGTTTCGAAAACAAAAATGTAATACTCCGCGGCTACCACTAGAGGTCGGCTTTTGCATAGCATGTGAATCTAAACAGATACAAGCATCAGAAATACGATTTATGGTGAGTAACGTATCCCGTATATAGCATTCCAGAGAACTTTGGATCCAACAAAACCCCTAAATCCCTCACAATATTTTGCAGTGGCGGAAAATAAAAGGCTGCGTTATTTGTAGACGAGGCATTGGCATCTAGACCCAGTTGTCGTAGCAACGTGCCCATTTACTCAGTGTGATAAATACCTGGCGACACATGATGGCGAAAGGGGCCTAATATCTGGTCTTTACAAGGTCTTAGTTGCGGCCACCACCGGGCAGCGTGGCCATAGGAGAGGACGATCTGGAGGTAGCTAGATAGGAGCAATTGGGAAAGGCTGTGGTCACTGGTACCTGAGGTGGTTAAGGGACCTCAATTACAGGAGTGTTAGTACAAACTGATTTTCATGTAGCACAGCATGCCGGTCTGTCTCCACAACATAAACCCTGAGTCATTGAAGGCGTGTTGGAGGGGATGCTGTGGGGGATGGCTCCTGGTCTCACATGTGGTGGAGATGCCCTAAAATTGAACCATTTTGAAGTGAAGTACGGGAGGCACAAGTGGTAATTGTCAGGGAGGGTGCCCCCAGAGGAAGTGATTCCCTGGGTGCACGGTGGAACACTGGGCGAAGAATGCATGGGTTAGAGGAAGGCCAGAACAGAGCGCACTCTGGCGGCAATGCTCCTTGTAGTGCAGAGTTGGAAAGGGGCAGATATCCCCACATTGCAAGACTGGCTATGGAAAATCTGGGGATTTGAGGGACCCTTGATCGCCTCCTCTACCTCTTCCCTCGTGAGTTCATCTTCTAATTGAACTCTGTGATGGAGACCCTGCATATGTCAGTAACTACCCCCTCCCCCCAAGTATCTTTTTACCTCTATCTGACTAGGGTTGTCCGAGTTATATAGGGAGCCATCAAATTTTTCAATGGACTTAATAATCTTTTAAGTCTGTTGTAGTTGTCCCATCCAGCTGTTTCAGGGCCGTAATGGTACGGTTCGCCTCTGCCTTTCGAAGCTGTCTAGCCAGGAGTCTATGCGCCCTATTTGCCTGTATGTAATATCACTGCTTGGTGCATAATAATGCTTTCTGCCTTTGCAAGATCTGGTTAATTCTAATTGCGCTCGGAGATCTTTTACTTTTCTTTTTATAGTTAGCCTTGCTCTTGTTCCCCGCCACTGTTTTTGTGGCCACCCCTATCTGGGCCTCTAAGTCCTGGTGTAAGGCCTCCCACACTATTTTGTTTCTGGGACTGTATAGTTATCTCTCTCTGAATCACCACTTTAAATGCCTCCCAGATCCCTTCCTGCGAGGTTTCCCCACTCTTTCTGCTCAAAGTACTCCTCTAGCCTGTCTCTTAATTTAGCCACTATTACCTCATCTGTTGGAATCTTTTCGGAATGGCCAGGTGTTAGGCAGAAACCTGTGCAGTTCCCTCTGGGACCACTGCAAAAGATTTAAGACTACAGGTGTTTGGCAGTAAACCCACTTGGTAGAAGTCTGTACCACACAGATTCACTTGGTAGCTGTGGCTGAGCAGTCAGACGTCCCTCAAGAAGAGTTAGGTAGTATACAGAGTATTCACAATAGGTAAAAGAGCACAGAAGAACAAGTAAACAGTGACCAGAGCTTGGTGTAAAAGAGATATAATTATTTATTTAAAACCACATCTAGTAAGACACACAGGCACTAATGTTAAGCAGTTCAAAAACACGGTCACTAAAAGATATACACTCCCTTAAAAGAATATTAGACAATTCTTAAGTAAAGCCCCACTTATTTCCAGACAGCGGTGAGCGCTTAACGCAGATGGCACTCTAATAATTCGTTTTAAAAAGGGAGAGAAAAGCAGGGTATAAATTGAAACAGATCCCAACACTTTCACAAGAACACAACAAGAGAGGAAGGCAAAGTAAAACCGTGAAGTTAGAGTTCAGAAGGCCGGATCTACTTTAAGAGGATCAGAACGAAATGTGTCCAAGGTCACACGGTTGAAGTGCACAAAAAGTCTTGAAAAGGTTCAGAAAGACTTGGACCAAACAAAGGGACCAGTTAGATGGTCAAGGCGGCCAGCCCAGTCCAGAAGGATAAGGGATTATTATTACCTTGTAGCAATCTTTAGAAAGGGAGGCCAGGCGGACACAGTACCTTAAAGTGGTGAGAATACTCCAGCGGGGGCAGTTGTTCCTGGCAGCGGATGCAAGTCAGTGCTTCGTCCGGGGGAAGAGAGGATCTCGTCTGGCAGGAAGACTGGAGTCGTTGCACTGCCATGGAAGAAACCAGCCACGGAGTTCTCAGGTAAAAGGAGCGGTCCTTTTATTCGCGGTCCAGTGGTAAGTGGCTATCCGGTTGCCGGGGTGCTTGGCACGGGCAATTCGACCAAAAGACGTCCTGGGGTGCGAGGAAAAGAAGGTAAACTGGTTGTGCCCACCAGTCAGGGGAAGAAGCCTCTCCAGCCGGGAGATCTTCTCTGTCGTCGGGAAGTGGTGAGTCGGTTCCGCAGGGCTCCACCGGTGGTGGTGTCGTGGTAGGTCGGCTCAGCTTCTCCCTCGTCGGATTCTCAGGTCCTGTGGCAACTTCTAAAGTTCCAGTCCCCAAAGCCCTGCTTTTATGCAGCACACCCCCATTCACTCAGCCTAGCTGTCAATCAATCAAACAAACGGCCGGCTCACCACTTGGGCCAATCACACAAGAGTGCGACTTGAGTTACCAAGGTAACTCAGTCCAGGGTGCCTAAACCCCCTCCCACACCCCCTGTGGTACCCAGACAGAGTGGCACCACTTTTGGAGGCTTCTGTGGAGAAGCCCGCCAAAAAGTGGAACAAAGGGCTCGACTTGGGTTGGAGTCACAGAAGAGAACACAAACGCCATTTTAGAATCGAGTCCTGGCAAAAAATACCAACCGGCGAATTAATATTAAATAAATAAACCGGCGGTATGTTCGAGGCTATGAGAATTAAATAATTAAAGTTGGTAGTCTCGAACAATGGGAAAATCCCATAGGGATATATTTGCGTTCGAATATAGAAAGTAGTATCCACTGCCACCAGCCAAAACTCAATCAGGGGGGACCGAGACATGCCCCCTCGACTAACAGACCCCGGGGCAATCGAATTGCCCCGACCAGTATGTCCACAATATGATGGTTTGTACCGGTTTCTGTTAAAAATGTGAGACTAGTAAAGCCAATGGTGACTTTACATGCCCTGGGAGACAGTAGTCAGTCCCAGGGTATGGAGTCTATGGTGGGGTGTCACTATGACACCCCTGTGTCACTGCACGGAGGGTGCTGTGTAACACACATCGTAAAAACACATGAGACCCTATGGAGTAAAGGACTCCAGAGCCCATAAAACACATAACCAGTCAAAGGAACACCATGAATGTATTTATTTTATTTTTACATTTATAAAGCGCTCACACAGCCCGCAGGCATCGAGGCGCTGTTACAGGAATTGTTTGTTTTTCTTAGTTGCGTGATTGTGTTTTTTTTTTTTTTTGTCTTAGTTACCTATTTATAATGCGCTTAAACACCCAGAGGTTTCTAAGCGCGGACCCAGGGGTCGAACCTGTTGTTGCTTCATGTCGTCTTGCTTCCAAGATGCGCACGCTGCCGCTGAGCTATCCTCCCGGGATAAATCATGTCCAAGAGTGGGAGAAAGAGTCTCACTCTGGGCAGGAGAAAAAAACAAACTCCAGAAATCCAGCAAAGCTGCTGGGGGATTCACTAGGTTAGGAAATTCAGCCTAAAGAGAGAATTCTCCCTAACACCAGGCCCACATGCCCCTACGGGGTTCCCACCAACATATTGCTGGCATTAGCGGTGCATGATCGGACAGCAAGATTGTGCCCAGATCAATGTCCACTATTTAAAAGAGAGACGCTGAAACGCAGGCATCGTCGATCCTAGAGAATATCTGATATACCTGGGAGAAGCACATAAATCTGCACTCCTCGCCTTTCACCTCACGCCACACATCTTTGAGAGCTAAGTTAGCGAAGGTTTCATGTAGGTGTCTGGGAGGGGGCTTGCTCCCCTGCTCACTCTTTGCGCCAGGTTGAAATCCCTTGTTAAGATCATCTCCCCCTACACAAATCTTTCTAATTTTAGCATTGTCTCCTGGAGGAATTCGACCCGGTTGGCGTTGGGCGCATATATCGTCCCCCAGGTAATTTGTTTGTTCCACCTGTACCCGTACAAATAAGTATATCCCCCCCTTGTTCTCCAATGTGTCTAAGACTTGTGCTTGAAGGCTGCTTTTAAGGCCTATTAGCACCCCTGCAGTTCTCCCCTGGGCGTTTGCTTGGTGTATGGCCGTGAACTGGTGAAATCTGGGCAGTGCCCTATCAGTTTTCTTTATATGGGTCTCCTGGAGCATGATTGTCTGCTTGATAGCGGATGACCATCCCTTCTACCTTTTTACGCTTAGCGGGTGAGTTTAGACCCCTTACGTTGCACAAAGTGACTCTAAGTGACATTATTCACATAGGGGACGGAACCTTACCTAGGGTCAATGCTAGACTGGCCCCACTACTAGAACATATTCTGTTGGTCTGGTTTTCCCCCTCCCCTTTTCCCCCTACGCCTTTGAACTCCCCCCCCCCCCCTTCCTCCCCAATGTTCAACCCCGTACTCCCCCACCACCCTCTCTCCCAACTCCCTCTTTCTCCCCCTTTCCCTTCTCCCGGTCAGGGCCTGGGTTCCCAAGAACTACCCCAGATAATATGGTCATCACCTAATCTCCCCCCGACCCCATCCGGGGCATGTTTGACCTTCGCCTTCTCGTGCCCCTTCTTTTGGCCCCCCCTCTTAGTGTCTCCATGATTCATTCTCTTTAGTTTGCAGCCCTCTCAAGGTCGTGTCTCGCCCCCCTCTTCTGCCTCTGCTTTCAGACAATTTGCATAGTCTGTTGGCTTCGTTGTGAAGATTGGGTTTAGGTCTCTGTGGTCGTTGTGCACCTTCATCCTCCACGTTCATTATTGCAAGGCCCTCTTCGTAAGTGGTATCTTTTTGTTGTCCACCCTCCCAGAGGAAGAGCTATGTTTTTTGCTGTTAGGATTTTTGTGAGCGGGTGCATTGCCTTTCTCTTCTGCAGGGTCGTGAACGCCAGGTCCTGGTATAGATGTATCTGTGAGCCGTTGATCGTGATGTCCTTCTGAGCCCTGGCCGCTCGTAGAATGCCCTCTTTCATCCCGTAAAATGCCAAGGCCACCAGGACATCTCGCGGCCTCGCTCCGGGCTCTCTCCTCCAGGGCCCACACAATGTATTCGATCAATCCTTACTTCCGCCCGAAGCATTGCTGCATGGTGCTCCTCAGGTCCGCATCTGGGATCTCTTCGTTCAAGCCCTTTACCCGAATGTTCGACCTGCGGGTCCGGTTGGCCAGATCCTCTGCCTGTATCTCCAAGTTGTGGGTGGCCCTAGCTACTTGTTCCAAGAGTTCTGATCCTTTTATCCTCTTCTGCCACTTCCGATAGCCCCTTATCAGTGACATCTACTCTATTCCCTAGGTCGATGACCTCTTTCTTGACGTCCTGTAGCGAGCTACGCAGCTCTTCCTTCATCTTCGGCATTTGGTCCTGGAATTAGCCTCTGAGGCATTCTTGAAGGTCATCTTTATTGAGCGCCATGGTTTGCATGGTATCCCCTTCTGCCCCTCCACTAGATTGTTTCCCGATAGCTGCGACTTGGGCCTCTCCCTGCTGCTGCTTCCAACAGAGTTCCAGTTGGCTCCCTTGCTTCTTGTTTTGTCCCTTGGCTCGAGACAAGACTCTTTCTTCCTTTGGTTTGGATCCCTCTCCAAGGGTAGGTGCCTTAATGTGTCTGTCCTCTGCATTTAGATCCGCCTAGTTGGTGCTACTGTCACGACTCACTTCCTGAAACCCCCCCGGCAGGCCCATGGGCCAGGAGGGTCTTGACTCGGGCCCCAACAAGCTTAGGGATCCTTTGGCTTGGCCCTCTTGGGGACAGTCCTGGCGCCTTTGGCGCCAGGCTCATACTTAATGAAGACTTGTGCTTGGGAACTACTATATTTCAATGCCAGTCAACATGGAGGCATCCACATAGCTTTGCTCCTTGGAACCAAGCTATGCAGTATAGTGTTTATGGGTGTGGTAGCCTAGGGACTATTTTACCTGGACTACTTTCTTGATGCTATTTAAACTACACCCGACTTGGAGAACACGCTTTGCGTTACTTTGCAATCCTACAATGTGACGCTCATCGTGTTCAGCAGCATCTGCGAACCTCGGAAGAACAGCACCTGAAAAACAAAAGGGACATCGTTATTAGCAGCATCTTACCTGTGATTCCACCGCTAGCTGCCCTCTGCTCCTGCAAACAGCATCCAAGGAACAGCGAGCCTCCCAGACCGTCGTATCTGCAAAAGGAGAGAAACAAGACATTAGACATTTACAATTGTGCCGGCAGCTTACCTCTCAAGTCGCCCATCGACCAGCACCGCATTGGGACGACTTGTTCCGGGTGAGCACCGCAACGGTTTATAGTCATTAAATCGAATACAATAATGTCAAAAGTCAAAAAATCAAAAAAATGTCGAATTTCTCTTTTATTACGTTTTTTATTCGAAATGGGGGGGTTCTCCCCAACCCCCCTTTTTTTTTTTTACATGCGGAACCCAAAAAAATATATAAATTGGATTTTTTTTTCGACATTATTTTTTCGCATTTTTTGTAATTCGACATTCTTTATTCGATTTTATGACTGCACACCAACTGCAACCTACGGGAACAAAAGACAACATGTTAGCAAAGGCAAGGCATCATAGCGCTGCGCATAGCGC
Source organism: Ambystoma mexicanum (assembly GCF_040938575.1). Taxonomy (NCBI): domain Eukaryota; kingdom Metazoa; phylum Chordata; class Amphibia; order Caudata; family Ambystomatidae; genus Ambystoma; species Ambystoma mexicanum. The sequence continues at coordinate 1,234,685,225 of NC_090927.1, read as the reverse complement.
CTACTTACCGCATCAAGGCGCTCTCGAAACACCATCACCTGCCGGTGAGTCCAAATTCAGCCAACGTTCCACGACGAACTTCCGCGCACCTAAGGAGAGAGAAAAGACATTATTGAATCCAAGAAAGCTTACAGTATAACAGTAATAAGACCTACCTGAAAGACTCTAAAGGGCAGCATCAGTGAAGTTACTAGATCGCACTTGCCCACAAAGGACAACGCGCCCCTGCTAAGAAGGCAGGACGGAGAGCACGCCAAAATCCATAACAAGGTGAGGAAAGGGCCGGGGAGGGGCTGCGGGCATACAGGGTGTTGGGAGACTGTTACCCCAGTTGCCCAGTCTTGAACATTGCCCACCTGTTTTCCATGCAGAACTTCCCCACCGATTATACCAGAGAGCGGCTGAGAAGGGCACCAGAGTCCCCACAGCTGGGTGGCGTCCCCGTGGATACCAGGTGAGTGTAACAGCTACTCAAGGGATCCCTCCACACCCTGTGAGTCAGTGGAACCTGCACCAGTGTGGCCCTTAGAAAGGCTCTGGTCAGTTTTTGTTATTGGGCGACTGTGGTGCGGGGGGAGGGTATTCCGCAATTTCCACCTGGCTGCCGCTGTACTTAAGGTGCCCCTCTGTCCTGAGGGGAAGAGTCAGCGTAAATTTGCCCTTAGGCTCATTCGGGGGGGGCCTGTTTCCTCCTTCCTCCAGACCCCCTTAGTGCCTCTCCTGTAGCCCCACCAGCACTTTCTGAGACTTCTTTGTGGTGCGAGCGGGGGCTCCACCTGACCCCTTTACTTAAATTCCCTCTCCTTGACTGTGTCCTCTTCTTATCCCCCAGCTCCCTCAGCTGCTCCTCCTCTCCCTGTGCAACCTCTCCTCGTCCGGGTGTCCCTGGGACGGATTCTGGCCACGTTGGTTTTCTTCTGCCGGATGGGAGGTTGATCCGCTCCCCTCACCCGGGGGCCTGCTGGTCTGCCCGTGGCGGGACTCCTCTCCCGTCACCGCTGTGACTGCTGGCTGCGTGGAATCGGGTAGCTCTTTTCTTCAGGGTCCCTCCTCACTCAGCCGCTTACTTGATCGCCCCCCATGAGCTCAAGGACGTTTTGCAGGGCCTCGCTGGAGGGCTCCTAGTGGCCCTCAGGATTCTGCACTGCAGCTGATCGGGAGCCGCGCCTCTGCTCCGCTCCTCAGTCCACCATGTCTCCCGGGGCGCTGCTTGTCCACGCCTGGCGGCTCCTTCAGCCCTGATCTCCACAGGCCCGCGGGGGGGTGGGGCTCAACCTCTATGGACACACCTGGTGGGCCTCACTGGGAAGGAGGGAGGTGGGGCTGGGCCTCTCACACTCGTAGAGTAGACGAGAACTGCTTTGAAAGGACAACACAGCTAGATGAATAACAGGTTATTCTTTTTCACTTGACCCCGTTAGGTTGTTGCAGTATTGGCAACATGCCTTTTGCTTGTGTGGTTCTCTGGATGGGTCTGTAGGTCCACTGATTTACCCTTTGGTGACTCCTCGGCCATGGAGCAGTCTTGCACGTTCTCAACATGGATCCCACAGTTGTTTGTGTTCTTGATTTTTTTTCAGAAGGGGGTTGAGATAGGGAATACCTTTAACTAGAGTGGTTAGCTGTTATAATCTTCAGCAACTTCAGTGTAAGGCTGTGGTGCTTGGATGAGTGGGCAGGGGCTTATTACATGGACATTTTTGGCAGGTTAATTTCAGAGGGTGTTCTACTGCGTGGGCTATTGTGCAGAGTGTGGGTATGGTATCCTGAAACACAATGGGTCGCTATGCTGGCTGGCTGGGTGGATGGATGGGATAGTGCGTGTCACATCACATCACATCACATCTTAAAGGGATAGATGGGTCCCTTGAGAGGCACGTAATTGGTTCATACATTTTGTAGAAGAGTCAAGAATGCTCTAATACGGGGGGCGCTGTTGCGCGCACATAAAATGGCCGCCTGAGACCTGAGCTCCTCTCCGGGGACAAATCCTGACTATGAAATATCCTACTTCGGGGCCACCCACACCACCAACATTAGCTTTGCCGCCTGCCCGCATCCCCAGGTGCCTCTGGGTGAAATCACGAGGAAAATCGTAACCGTTTCAACCCGGGAACAGCCTCACAAGATCCGGTGGGCCGGACTTGCATCATGGACTGGGCGAGAGAACCACGCAACTGCTGCGGGAGACCGATGCTCAGGCCGCCAGCGAGGGTCTTTGCGGGGGCGCAGCTACACTTCCAATACAGCAACACGGGAGTCACGTCGGTCCCCCTAGAGCTGGAAGCGCTGGGAGATGGACTCTTGGCGCTGAGGACCGGGCGCAAACCATTGAGATGCGGCAACGGGGGCTGCCAGCAGTCATGATTGCTGCCCCTCATGTCCCCAGCCCTCCAATATGTCAGGCTGTAGCCAGGCCACAATCGCCTACATGGCCCTCAACGGCCTCGCCATCCCTCCAAAGACCCACTTGGAGTCAGACTTGGCGCTTGTAGCACCAGACTCACTCACTCCCATAGGATAACATTGGGGATTGGACTTGTAGTGCATTGATGGGGACAAGATGGATGCCCCCACATATTTCGGTTCCCAGAACTGCATGCGCAGTCTAGTCTTTTGGGTGTGGTTCAGCCCAGAGAGACCAGGGATACCCAGAGACTATTTAAGCCACGCCCAGGCTGAGAAACCTGCTTTGTGTTTTCTGCACCTGCAGCGTGACACTCACCGTGTTCGGATCGGTCTCCAGTAGGCCTGCATCTTTCTTCTGCGCTCAGCTCCTGCAAGAACAAGAACACCGTCGGGAACGGCCTTACCTTGCGGAACTTCTGCCCATCATTCATCGCTTCTTCTGTTCTGCGGGCATCTTCGGCGGTGTCATTCCCATCCCGGCACGCCGCTTCCTAAGGAAAAGGGAAAAGAACAGAAAAAAGGCATTAGTAAGCATTCAGCAAATCTTCGCTTATTTTTAAAGATTGTACGCGCTTCAAACGCTTACCTGAATCCCAGCCGCTCTGGGGGAAACTCTGTCTCCGGAACTTCTCATCCATCTGCAAGAGGGAAAAGACACTCCAGGTTAGCGTGGAAACCTCTAGAGGCGCTGCATACCGCGTTTACTCACCGCATTTCTTCTTCATAACCGGCATCCACGCTGAAAACGTCGCGGCACCTAAAAGACACAGAAAAAGAACTCCGTTCAATACAAATATGAAAGGGTCGCACCGCGCATCGCCCTCTCACTCACCTTCAGCGCTACTCATCTCAGCAGCATGTCGCCATCCCCGGACGCCGGCCATCATCTAAGGAAGGAAAGCAATGAAGTTAGAGAACTGTTCAAAAGACTCATTATACTTACCTGTCAGACTCTTGCCAGTGAAGTAACTAGGCAGCAAAGAGCCTGCATCAATCAACGCGCCCCTGTGCTGAAAGCAGGATGGAGAGCACACTTTCCAAGAAAACAAGGTGAGCTCTGGATCAAAGGGAAGGGTTGGACCCCGGGGAAGAAGGGGTTCAAGCACACAGAGACAATAGGAAGTTAAACTCTACCAATCCTGTGTTTCAGGCCCAGTATCCAGTCGAGTAGACTCCAGGGAAGGGTTCGAGGTTGTAAGAGGTGAGAACAGGCTGAGTGACGTCCCCATGGATACCAGGTGAGCGTTACACCAACCTGAAGAACCGGAGAGTGGAAACTGACCGCAGCTCCGTCCCACAACACGGGAGGAACAAGTACCAAGCCCCTGCCGTGGTGAATTGCAGGTGAGGCAACCAGCACCCTCACTGGGGTTGGAGGTACGTCCCCAGCGATTCCCGCTCCGACCCGCCAGTATAACCCTCCCTGCAGTGCCGAGGCCGAGCGTGGCGTGACCCGCCTGGTGGAGCCACTACACCACCAGCACTTGCCTCCACTCCCCCACGGCCTACCCGGATCCTGATTTATCCCCCCCCCCCATCCGTGCATTGGTTGGGAACCGCATCGCAGGGGTGTCACCCGACTGAGGAACCCGCACTCGGAACGGGCAGTGACATCCAAGGCGGAACCTCACTGCCCCTGTCCGAGACATCCCTTCTGTCCCGGCCTCCATATACATATATATAAAAGGGGGAAAAGCAGCTGAAATTCAGTGTTCTACTACACAAGAGGAATACAGCCCAATACAATCTATCAACGTGTAATAAGCACACAGTGTTGGAGCCAGAATTCACCCCTAAGCACATATATTCAATCTCCAAGGACCACAGCCCTAATCAACCACTATCTACACAGGGTATACACCACCCGAAATTTGGTGGCTCACACCACCTGGAGCTACAGACTATATTGTGATTACACGTGGGAGATCACCGTTAATCCTGCTAAAATAGTCATACGTGGTCCCCGCCAACCAAGCAAGCCATTAGCAATTGAGTCACCCCTCAACCCCCGAATGGGCAACTGCAATTAAATTGAGGCAGAGACCACCCCGAAGTAGCCACGCACCAGCCCACGACACAGGCTACGCTAGGACTATGTCTATCATCACGGCTAAATGCGGCACTGAAGATAGTACTCCACACCCTCGCTCACAGACAATCCGCATTCTCGTGCATGGTCCAGATTCGGTTAAAAGACCATCCACGTGCATTGTTCGGACCGCTTAGAACACACAGCGCCGTAGGTTGCCCTAAATCCACCATCGGGCGATGCCAAGGGGCACTAGTGCCAAGAAGAAGACAGGTCCGATGGACTCATACACAAGTTCTCAAACCCCGGCCGCACGCCGGGCCCAGTGTCTGCAACACCAATGGATCCCCAGGAGGAGTCCAAATTTGATCATCTCCTTACCATGGTACAGAATGGCTTCTTCGCGGTAAACGTCAAGTTGGATGACATTGTCTCCACCATAGGTTCGTTCAAAGCCCGAGTGGACAAGGTGGGCGAGAATTACAGAAGCGGAAAATAGAAAAGGGACCAACGAAGATTCAATTGGGCAAAACACCCACGATATATCCCTAATGAAAAACAAAATGGTTAAACTGTGCACTAAATGCGACGCTTTGGAGTCCAGATCACGCCGCAACAATATCCTTATAGTGGGACTTTCCGAATCCTTCTGTAAGGGCCCCATGGATCCACATATCGAGTCCTTACTAAGGTCCCTTTTCGGCAAAAACTCCTTTTCAGAACACTTTTTGGTGGAGAGAGCACACCGCACCCTGGCCCCGGCTCCTAAACCAGGTGCCCCACCCCGTACTGTCATTGCCAAACTTCTTAACTATAGGGACAGGGACGCAGCACTCTTCCTGGCAAGGGAGACGGGCCCACTGCGACATGGAAGCGACAATATCCATGTATATATATCCCGACTTGGCTGCAGGAGTGCAGACACAAAGAAGATCATATGATCCGGTAAAGAGACAACTTAGACTGCAGAAGTTCCCATATGCCTTACTCTTTCCTGCAGAACTACGGACACAACACAGGGGCCGTTCACATTTCTTCGAGCATCCGTCAGCGGCAATGAACTACATTGAAACATCCATCCCCCTGCCACCGCATAGGGATGACCCCGACCAGAATGACCAACATCCAAACGATGAAATTACAGGCCCTGATGATTGAAAGACAGCACAGCAATATCCTTTTGTATGTTTAATTTTCAAATGTGGATGGATGGGTGGCACCATCCAAATACAAGTTATGAACCTGGATGAGATGCGCTTGGCCACGGGGACGGTGGCAGCAGCGCGCACTCCCAAGGGATCTTCCACAAGTTAATGGGTAGGGTTCATCATCAGGTTGGGGTTGATGGTGCGGGTGGGGTAAAGGTACATAACAATGTTATGAATATCTGGCGTTGGGGAGAGAGGGATGGGGTACGAGGTGGGGCTCCCCTCGACACCTGTCCGAGTTCAGTTGAGTATGTTAAAGGTTTTAAAACAGAGCATATTATTGCATCGAACACAGCTGAAAGTCATTCTGTTTCATTGTTCAGGGTACAGAACTATACTCAGAGCGGACTATGGCATGGGGTAGCAAAGGAATAACGGTTAACCTCCTGTCTTGGAATGTGCGAGGTCTCAACAACCCAATCAAGGCCCGTAAAACTGCAGCCTATGTCACTAGACATGACCCCCAAATTGTATTGCTCCAGGAAACGCACGCACTTAACCAGGTCTGTACTAGTTTTCCTGCCGAAATGGGGACCATTACGATATTACACCGAGTACTCCACTCAGGCCAGGGGGGGTTCCCACATTAATCCACCCGAAATTGGGATTCCGACCCAGAGTTGTCAAAACTGACCCCCATGGTAGATATGTGCTGGTTTGGGGGGAGGTGGCGGAGCGACAAGTAGTGATCATCAACACCTATGGTCCCAATATAGACAACCCCAAATTTTACAGTACACGGCATGTAAAGCATGACTGATGACCCAGCAGTGATATGGGGGTGGGGGGGGACTTTAATACGATTCTTGATATAGATCTGGACCGATCCTCCACTACCCCCCCGATCCCCCACCAAAGCTGCACTGACCATACAGCAGATAATGCATCAAATGTCCATAGTATATATATATATATGGAGGGAAAACCACCCACAGAAAAGGCGGTTCACTTACTATTCATCGGTACACGACTCTGAGTCACGCATCGACTACTGGCTCATCCGCTCAACCCTCTCTGATATGGTATCAAATTGTGAGATGCACCCCCGCACGCTTTCCAATATCAATGACCCTAAATATACGCAATTCCACACTGCAGACTAAAAGGTGGAGGGATCACTGCGTGTGCGAATCCCTTCACACTGAAATTGAAGAATTTTTCCAACTTAATGAGAGAACAGTGTAAAGCCATGCTACGCTATGGGAAACATTCAAGGTATGGGTCCGGGGGGCCATCATTGCCAAATCCACTGGGCTGTTGAGAGCTGTCAGGAGAGAGTTAGACACAATGGAAGCAAAACTTGAATTATTGGAATTCGAATACAGCATCACACACAGTAAAGAATCCCTCGCAGATATACATACAACACTGAGCGAATTCAACAGATTAGCGAATCGTGAAATCCAGTATATGGCCGCCCCAGCACGCGCCCGACGATATGGGGAAAGCAACAAGGCGGGTAGATTTGTGGCCCAGATGCTCAGAGCTGAAAACCATCTCTGTCCGATCACCAGTGTACAGACACCCGAAGGGACGATGGTGAACGGAGATCAAGACATAAATGACACCTTTGCTGAATTTTATAAAACCCTATATTCCAACCGGGGCACCAAGTCAAAGGATGAGATAGCCAACTACTTACACAAGTTAGATCTCCCAACACTCACCCTGGAAACAAGAATGATACTGCACACTCCAATCACAGTAGATTAAATCACTGAGGCAATCAAAGCGCTAACTTCAGGCAGAGCCCCGGGATCAGACTGGCTGGGACCCGAATTGTACAAGGAATTCCAAGACGAACTAGCCCCTATTCTATTGAAAGTTTGGGAAGAAGCCATGGAGCGGGGAACTCTACCCAAATAAATGCGTGAGGCAGTAATAACTGTGCTTCTTAAACCCTGCAGACCACCGCAAGATATGGGCTCATATAGGCCACTATCACTCATTAATACAGACGCAAAGGTCTTTGCAAAAATCCTCGCAACTAGAATGCTGCCCTACATGCCCATACTAGTACACCCGGACCAAGCCGGATTCATACCAACCAGATCCACAGCCTTGAATCTGCAACGACTCTTCAGAGTCATGGCACAATTAAACCCGAAGGCAAATGCGGCCATTGCGGCGCTGGACGCCGAAAAGGCCTTTGACTCCGTCTCCTGGGTTTACCTGTTTTTGGTTCTTGAGAAGTTAGGTTTTGGCCAATATTTTGTTAAATGCATCCGTTTACTCTATACGAACCCAAGTGCGAGGGTGCTAACCAACAGTATTTTATCACCCTCCTCCTTACTTAATAGAGGCACCAGGCAAGGATGCCCTTTCTCCCCCATTTTATTTGCCCTAACGATAGAACCCATGGCTGAATCTGTACGACAAAACCACGCACACAGAGGACTTAGAATGACCGGAACACCACAAATAATATCCCTTTATGCAGATGATACCCTATTGGGTTTATAGTCAAAAAGTCGAATGAAAAACATCGAATTACAAAAATGTCGGAAAAAAAAGTCAAATATTTTTTTTTTTTTTTTTAATGGGGGGGGGGGGTTCCCCCCTAAACCCCCTGTTTATTTTTACCAGCTAAAGCCAAAAAAACATATAAATAAAAAAAACACATTTGGTTTTTTTTTTCTACATTTTTTTTTTTTCGATATTTTTGCAAGTCGACTTATTTCATTCGACTTTTTGACTGGACACCACCCTATTGTATGTCCGAGATCCGGCAGAGAACCTGGGGCCCATCATGGCAGATATAGAGGTGTTTTCCAATTACTCGGGATATAAAATTAAAGTTTCCAAATCAGAACTGTTCCCGCTCAACCCCGACACCAAGGACGTGCCCGGCACAAATGGGTTCAAGTGGTCCCCTGTACATTTACGCTATCTAGGAATAATGATATCCAGAGATAAAAATACACTGTACTCTGAGAACTATGGGGAACTGTTGCAATCTCTGTCGGTCAAACTCCAACTTTGGACTAAATTACCTATCTCGCTATATGGACGAATAGCACTCCTTAAAATGATAGTTCTCCCCAAATTACTGTACTACTTCTGCAACATCCCGATCGGGCAAGGCAGAGACTTCTTCACAAAACTTAAGATATTAACCACCTCGTTTGTATTGGGGGGGGGGGGGCAAAACAGCCAGGCTAGAGCGGACTAAAATGACAGCCATTTTCGAAAGGTGGGATATCGGCGCCAGACTTCGAGCTATATTATTTAGCATCACAGACACACTTTGCAAGGCATTGGTTTGACCCAGACGATACAGCAGCACACATTCCCCTGGAAAAATATTCCACCTCCCCGACGGACTTGCGGTCGATTATGCTCAATCCCAAGCGCAGGGACTCCTGTGAGTTTGACCCCGTTAGCACCACCACTCACGCCTGGTTTACGATTTATAAAAGAATCAGCCTCTCCACCCCATACGAACCGCAGATACCGCTTCGGAACTTCCCTGGCATAGCACCCACATTCGATGAAGCAATACAAAGGGCATGGGACCCAAATAAACGTTTCAAAATGCGTGACATGTTCCCAGATGGCAAGTTTTGTGAGCTGGCAGATTTTGTTGAGGCGGTGGGGAGTGGACACCTCATACACTGCCACCGAATGAAAACAGAGTTTGCCGCCAAATGGCCCACATTCCCGACGGAACCCCTATCCACGAATGTGTTAGTACAATGACAGCAGTGGATGGTTGTGGGAAGAGTATCTCTCTATTGTACAATTTGGTTCAAACACACTCTAAATTGTGCAATAAGAACAGAGAGGTTTGGGAACAAGACCTAGGGGTGGAACTGGGTGAAACTAGCTGGCTGCGTTATTAACTTACAAAAGGTGTCTCCATGAATTCGGGCCTTAGACTAATCCAATTCAAGGTATTAAATCAACTCCACTACACACAAGCTAGCTAAGTTTGTAGCTGACCACACAGGCAAATGTCTTAAGTGCGACGCCCCGGGGACAGATGCATATCATATGTATTGGGAATGCTCCTTGGTGTCCCAATACTGGGGGGGAAGTGGCGGAAATCTTTGAAGATATCAACGACATCCCAGCCACACTTTCCCCATTGAAATATCTGTCTGGAGATATTGGCAAAGTAGCCGAGACCACCACACGGTTATTCAATATTGCATGTGCCGTGGCTAAGTGAAACATCCTGAAATGCTGGAAATCCACGGAAGCACCAAAAAAATAAAACTTTCTGAAAGACTTGATGATAAATGAATTTGAGGAGCAATTTGTCGTAACCGTACCGCCGACTTGTCGACCCAAGGACATATGGACTCTCCCCTTTAACTGTGTAATATGCTCCCTGAAGAAGATAATGCCACAATGTTGCCAACCTAACTGACTTGGAATATATACTGTAACAATGCATAAAACAAAACTAACTGCCATGCTACCCTACCAACTGCTTTGTAATATGTGTTCGATGTAACTCTCTTTGAAAAATAAAAATAATTAAAAAAAAAAAGAATGCTCTAATACAAGAGATGCAGTGGCAGAGGTTGAGCATCTGAAGTTGTCTCAAAATTGGAGCTGTTGGTTGTCTTTTTACATCATCAGCTTGTGTAGTCCTAACATGGTTTGATGCATCAATACCCTTTTAGCTGGAACGCTGCTTTTTGGGCAGTACAGGCTTGTTTATCACTCTGGTGAGGAGGCTTTGTGATGAACACATCTTGATATTGTACATGTATACCCCAATGTGGAAGAGGCTCTGTTTATTCAGAAAATGGCTGCACCGGTTAGGGATCATACTGACCCCTATTGTAATTTAGGATGTGGCCTTCAACGGTGTTCTCAATGCTGCAAAAGAAAGATCAGCTAGTGTATCCCGACCCAAGAGTGCTGCTACGTTAGCTTTTCTGACTTTCATGGGTGAGGTTGGGTTTGTTGATTTTTGGTGAAAATGTCATCCGGCTTTATGGTTTCTCTTTCTACTCTGCCGTGCATAGCACTTTTTCCAGAACTGACATGTTCATGGTAAGATATGGGTGCATACAGGGTTCTGGAATTTGATTGCTTAGGGCATAGTCTGACCCTTCCCACTTATCAAATGTATGAACTATTGCGGCATAGAGCTTGCATTACTTGGAGGCCGTAAACTGTTCTTTGAAGGACCTGGCATTCCACACTACCCAGAGGCATGAAATAGTGGGTTTCTTTGACTGGGAGAAGGGTTCTGTGAGGCCAAGGGTTCTCTTTGCACATTACAGAAGCCTTCAAAACATATTCAATAGATGTTTCTGTATCTCTACTAGCTTGGGAGTCAGGTTCTTGCTTCCGAAGTTACATCTTTGGAAGATTAAATTAGGTCACTGTATGTGACCTCTCTGGATGGAAAATGGGCACACTGGTGAATTGTTGGAGACAAGGGTAAATTATCAGAGACAAGGGCACATTATCAGACGCACTAGACAGTTTAGGGAAATTTGATTGGAGTATGCATTGCTACATGACATGGGGAAAGTGAAAAAGCGGGTAGGATGTTGGCCTGGTTAATTAATAGGGAGCAGAATAGGTGGTCGGTACCCTTGGTTGAGATGGTGGTTTGGCAACTGGCACATGACCAGTATAAGATAAGTACAATATTTCAAGACTGTTGTAAGCATATACTCAGCTGGTGCACGCTAGATCAGAGCAAACTCTAGATTGTAGGTAGTTTCACTTGATGCGAAGAATCTGACTTTCAACTTACAACGCCATATGCCTGTAGAGTGACAATATATGAAATGGGCTTTTGCACACCTAGGTAGGGCCAGCCCATGAAGGGGGTCGTGGGCTATCTTTTGAATTCTATGCTAAGTTTGCTGATGTCTTAGTTCCCAATTTACTACAGGTCTACACTGAAGCATTGAATGTGAGAGATCTTGGCCGCAGCCGGTGAAAGAATCACTGATAGTCTTACTAGTAAAACATGCAAAACTGGAAACTGAGCATCTATCATACTGCCTTCTGTCGTTCATAAATGCTGATGGAAACATTTTCAGCAAGAATAATGACTGTGACTGTCAAATGGGATTACTTGCCTGATTATGGATGACCAGAAGGGCTTCACCCCTGGGCGTGATTACTAAATTTCTGATTTTTGTCCCTAATATTGGATCTTTCTTCAAAGCATCCCAGAGAGTTATGCTAAAGCTAGCCTAAATGCCCAACAGGCCTTTAATTCTATCGATTGTAAATGTCTGTGACGGGGTCAGTGTCTTCCAATTTGGAGATGCAGACCTCAGATGGGTCAGGCATGTATAGGGGTGTATCAGCTAGGGTAAGAATGGACTAGACAAAATGTATTTGCACTCCAGCTATTTGTCCTTGCTGTTGGAACCGCTGGCCTGTATGCCAATATTATTTCATGGAGATTGCTGTATAGTGGTAACTCAGGAGAAGCATGTGGTGTTCTTGTATGGTGATGATAATATTTCTGTATGCAGGTGAGCCAATGCACTGATGTCTGATGTGAGTTTGGGCTTCTCTCAGGATCGCACATAAATGTTAGAAAATCGGTGATATACCCTACTGTGAACTGCCACTTGCAAGCCTTATCCGCTTTGTCTCTTCTAGTCTCAGTCCAGCCTTTTAAATACCTGGCAATATGGATTGAGTTAAGGCACAACAAGGTGTATGAGTTATTGTCTGGCAGCCTCTATTGAGAAATGATGTAGGTTTGCTCAATTATAGAACAATTTGCAATAGCAAAGAGGATCATACGCTGTAGATTTTTTTATTTTAATCTATACCCATGCTTATCCCGAGGAGGTTCTTTAAGAGACTTGGTTTGCTATCTATGTTGATTTGGCATGATAGGTCACACTGGATTGCTTTTGTTCTGCTGACATTACTCAACGGGGTTGAGGCTCTAAGATCACTGACCGTTCAGCTTCACGGATCCAATATTTCATCGCCTGGGGAGGGAGGAAAGAGCTTGATAGGCTCCTTTAATCAAATGGTATATTGTTTTGGGGGCAGGAGGGCTATAGGTTCTTTAAAGGCATGAGGTATTACAGTGATGGGGAAATGTGACAAGATAATGGATGTTTACCACTGTGTGATATTTCAAGACTTTGTTCGCACTTGGGTTTTAGTGAACATGCAGTTTTTCCAATTTTGCATCGTTGAGAGGGCCATCAGGGATCTGGGTGGCTGTAGTAAAAAGATCACACTACAATACACCGCGAGGATGCCTGCTGAGATCCATGTTCAACTCCTGTTCAAGGAGAAGTTGGAGAATGTTATTGGTGCAAGCATATAGGATAAGACTGGGAGGCTACGTAATTAAACTAAGGAGACATCCAGCAATGCTGTTTGAAGCGCATACATTTGAAATTCCTGCGCAGAGCTTCTATTCCTCTTGTCATTAGTTTAGTTTGGATGGCAACAATGAATGTCACAAATGGCAGATGTGGCATTTTGTGGTTTTAGATATGTTTTGGGAATGTGCTGGGATTCTTACCCAGTGAAAGGCAGTTTGGCGGATGTCAGAGTGGTTGCTGGAGCCAAGCCGTATTGTATTGTTTATAAAGCGCTTATACACAGGCAAGTGTTTCAAAGCGCTCAATGACAGTGTGAACATAGGGGCAGGGGGAAACAGTCGCTCAGAGCGCTTGGAATTCTGAGACGATAATAGTCTGTACAGGCAGAGTAAGTGCGTATAATGCATTTAAAAGTTTACACTGCAAATAGGCCTGACAGCGATTCTGCAGTTTTACCAGTGCAATTAGGGGGTGAAGACAAGGGAGAACAGACAGATGATCTTCAGGCACGATGCATCCAGATCATGTAAGTGCACAGACGGTACACAGGGAGGGGGTGGTCCTTGTGCACCAGGTTGGTGGAGACTGAGGTAAGTGCAGAGAGAGCCACTCTCTTGGGTTATTTCTCAAGTGCACTGAAGGTGGGTGGGGTGGAGGGCCCTGAGGCAAGTTAGAGAGAGGACTGGCGGGGGGGCCAAGGAACTGTGAGACTGAGGTACATCAGGCGGCCAGTCAGCAAGCTGAAGGGAAGAGGAGGAAGAGAGGGAAGCAGCAGAGAGGTAGTTTAGCAGGGTGGAGGGAGAGAGAAGGGAGAGAAGAGGAAGGTCTTGGGAGTTTCCAGAACTTAAGAAGATCAGACTCAAGAGGGAGGGCGGCAGGGAAGCTATTCCAGGGGGTGGCGAAGATAAGGATCTCCCGCCAAATCTCTGCTTGGAGAACTGACTCACTCGCAGAAGGTTGGAGGTAGATGAGCGGAGGGCTTGTGAGAGACAGGATTTACAGGATTTAGGTAGGCAGCGTTGCAGGAAGGTAGGTCCCAGGCCCCACAAACCCTTGTGGACAATGCAGAGGGTCTTGAACTTGATCCTTGCAGCCACGGGGAGCCAGTGAAGGGATTTCAGCGCCAGAGAGATGTGGTCCCTGGGCTTGAGGCCAAGGATAAGTCTCATGGTTCTGTTCTGGATGAGTTGCAGAAGGCACAGGGTGGAAGGAGAGAGGTTGAGGAACAGGTTGTTGCAGTAGTCCAGCCTAGAAAGAACCAGGGCTCTGGAGACAGTGAGCCGCTGGGCGAAAGTGAGAAAAGGTAGAGTACCTCTGAGGAGGTGTAGTTTACAGACGTTTTTTTTTAGATGGTCGAAATGTGAGAGGAGGAGAGAGTGGAGTCGAATTTGACCCCAAGGTTTTTAGCCTGGCAGATGGGTGCGTGCGCAGGGCCAAGGGAGGCTGGCCAGAGTGAAAGTGGGAAAGTGGGGGCAGAGGTCTCAATGTGAATGATCTCCGTCTTGCTCGCGTTGAGGCAGAAGTTGTTTGCAGCACACCATGACTGAATAGCGGACAGTCGGATATGAGCGTGGAGGAGGGAGACGGCTGAGGGTAGCCTGAAAGATAGTTGTGTCGTCCGCGTAGCACTGGAAGTTAGAGGTGAAAGTGGCAATCACACGGGCCAAAGCAGCCATATAAACGTTGAAGAACCAGGGGAATAAGTTAGATCTCTGGGGAACACCACAGGTTAAGAGAGCGATGGCCGAGAGAAAGGCTCGTAGTTCCACCTGGGATGGGCAGTCTGAGAGAAAGGACGGTAACCATGCCAGAGCCTGACCTGTGATTCCCAGGGTGTCACAGGGACGTGCGATCAGGTTGTTGTGGTTAAACTTGTCAAAGGCAGAGTAGAGATCAAGGAGAATGAGGACCGAGTGAGTGTTAGTGTCAAGGTTTGAGAGCAGGTCTTCACAGGTGTTCAGGGGAGCAGTTTCCATTCCTATGGATGCTCCAAAGCCGCCAGACTGATGGTTGTGGAAACAACCATTAGATTCAGTATGCAGGGTAAGCTGAGAGATAGCCAACTTCTCCAGGAGTTTGCCCAGGAAAGGAGTGATGGAGATAGGGCGGTAGTTTGCCATAGAGGAGGGGTTGGAGGAGGGTTTCTTGAGCAGAGGGTTCACAAGGGAGTTTTTAAGAGTAGTTGGGGAAAATTCCAGTGGAGAAGGAGAGATAGCGATCCACCAAGGCTGGGGCGAGGGAGTCAATATTGTCCTTGATGGTTTTGGAGGGGCAGGGTTCAACCTGTTTGAATGAAGTCTTCATAGACTGGACTTGTCTAGAGCCCTCATTGGGTGTGTCTGGTGAGAGAGAAGAGAGGGGGCGTGGAGGAGGGGCCAAGGGAGGCTCCAGTGTTGCTCCTGCCCTATTAGTCAAGAGGCTCATAGTAATACATTGGAACATCTGGAGGGAACAACACCGCACCGAGAGGCGCTATTCTTATTATTCTGCCCCGCACAAGGTCCACATGAGAATAGACTATCTGTTCATAGATCGTGAGCTGGCTCAACAAGTGGACGACACATTGTACCTAGGCAGAACCATATCCGATCACTCACCGCTGATCATGCAATGGGCTCCTAGAGGACCCAGACCGCCAATCCCGCTATGGAGAATGCCACCCGCAGCACTCACAGACCACGCATTCAAGGAGGAACTTGGTACCAAACTTGAGGAATACCTAGACATTAACACAGGCTCAGTGTCAAGCTGGAGCACACTATGGGAGGCCATGAAGGTTGTAACAAGGGGAGAAGTTATATCAGGTGTTGGTGGCATCCGTAAGCACCTGAAGCTGGAACTGGAGAACAAGATCACGCACCTGGAATCCAAAATCAACATCATGCCGGACGCCGAAACGGAACTGAAGGGCACCCGGGAGGAGTGCCTTTTGGCCTGGAATAGATTGTCCAAATTCGACTGCACGACCTACATAGCCAGAGCGCACAAAGAAGCAGATAAACCTGGTAGAATGTTGGCCTGGCTATGCAAGGCGAGTTCCCAAGACACCTCCCAACTGAAATAACTGATGAAAGGGGGAAAACCCACAGGACGCAGCAAGACGTTAACTCAGCATTTGCGGCCTTCTACTCCAGATTGTACGCCCACGACACCAAAATACCAGTGGAGGACATAAAGGCCACACTGGCCGAGATTGAGCTCCCAAGACTGACGGAGGCCCAAAGAGAGTTACTGGACGCGGAAATCACTACAGAGGATGTGACGGACGCGATTAAATCGCTGACCACCTGCAAGACCCACAGGAGCGATGGGCTTCCGCCAGAATTCTACAAAGCGTATGAAGCGACCCTTGCCCCGACACTCCACAAGGTGTATATGGAGGCATACAAAAACGGAAACTTACCCAACTCCATGAAAGAGACAATTATCATCCCTATACTCAAACCCAACAAATGTGCCGACAACTGTGAATCATACCGCCCAATCGCCATGCTAAACTATGACTGCAAGATCCTGACCACAATCCTGGCTAAGAGGCTGGCGAGGGTGATAGGAACCCTGATCCATGAGGACCAGAATGGTTTTGTGCCAGGACGCAACACCACCGCGAAACTGAGGAGACTCCAACACATCATGGCAGAGACCTATGATCGAGACGAGGACCTAGCAGTACTCTCCTTGGATGCTATAAAAGCCTTCGATTCCATCTACTGGGAGTGGCTGATCGAAGCACTAAAAGAATTCGGCTTTGGCGAGAGCTTTGTAAAGTGGGTCGAGGTATTGCATAATACACCGACAGCGAGAGTGAAGACTGGGAAGACGGTGTCCGAAGCCTGGCCGATACAGCGGGGCACGCGGCAAGGATGCCCGTTATCCCCGATGTTCTACATATTGGGCCTGGAGCCAGTGGCTGCCTATTTCAAGAAACAACACTTCGACGCGGGCATTGGGCTGGACAGTGATCACGCTATAATATCCATGTATGCGGATGACGTCCTCCTGTATCTGAATAACCCCCAGCTCAATGCACAAGTCGCGCTGGACATCCTCGACATCTATGCCCGATATTCTGGGATAACATTTAGCAAACTAAAGTCGTGTGCGTTCCCACTGGCCAGACTCAGGGGTCTGGATAAGCCCGACCTCCCAGACGTCGGGATACAATGGTAACCAGAGCAGTTTAAATACCTGGGAATCGAAGTGTGTCATACCCCAGCGCTCACGCACGAACACAACACGGAAAAAGCAGTAAGAGCCCTCCGCAAATCTATGAACTTTTGGTCGAAGTTACCACTGGCAGTATTGGGCAGAGCGGCAGTAGTCAAGATGATAGTTCTCCCCCGTTTCATATCACTTCACGAATGTATGCTTCTACATCAGACCTCCCATCTTCAAAAAACTAGACTCTCTAATCAAGGACTTCATATGGGGGTCGTCCAGACACAAGATCTCTTTGCCTACACTCACGCTCCCGTACAAAGAAGGTGGGATACAACTACCCGATCTGCAAAAGTACTACCTAGCCGCGCAGCTCAGCCACGCAACGAAATGGCTCTCTGACGACCTGTCAGCTGAAGTGGGGCTCCTGCGACATCCGACCCCTAAGCTATTCCCTAAAGAAATGCTTTGGAACCCTACGAAAGAAACTTCTGGAGTCCCCATGATTGTTACCCTGGGCAGGCAGATATGGGCCAGAATTGGCTTCTTTTGACAACTGAAACACCCCTACAATCCCAATACCCCCATCCTGGCGGATGTGTGCAAAACTCAGGCAGACTTTGCGACAGCTAGGAAATGGGAGAGAGCCGGAATCTATACATGGGGAGATCTGTTTGAAGACGGCACGTTCAGAGAACTCAAATCGCTACAAGCTAATGAAGGCATCTCGAACACCCAGTTCCTGTGGTACCACCGCCTCAAACGGACAGCCAGGGCACAGTGGCCTATCTGGCCAGAAGAACCCCCACCGGACCCCCTCCTTCAGGAGATGTACGATTTAGCAGACGGTTGGAAGCCGGTCTCCCGCTTGTACACCAAACTAAATGATAGACCCAATCCAAAAAGCGCGTCCCTGAGACAAAAATGGGAATCCGAATTAGGGACCACACTAACTGACAGTGAATGGGAGCGAATACTACTATACCCCAAAGAGGTGTCGAGGAACATTAGATTCAAACAAGTTCAATTGAATGTGCTATGCAGAACATACATGACCCCCCACTAAGAGTTGCTACCTTTAACAAACAAGCACCGCCGAACTGCCCTGGTGCGGAAATGACAAAGCGGACATGATCCACATGTTTTGGACCTGCACCAAAACAGCGAAATTCTGGTCCATGCTGGAAAGTACCTGCACCGAAGCGGGACTCACAAGATATGAGTGGAACCAAAAGGAATGCTTACTGGGAGCCCATCCCAGACTCAGCAAACACAAACACCTGGTCAAACTAATGGACCTAGCCTGCATCCTCGCAAAAAGGTCCATAGCAATGGCATGGAAATCACCAAGGGGCCCGAGGCACGGACGTTGGCTTAAGGACCTGGAAAAGTGGACGGAGGCAGAGACCAGGGCCTGGCAGGATGGAATCCACTCAAACGACGACGACTCCAACGACACCCTAGACTCATGGAAGGCCCTGGTGCGTGACATCCAATATGCCTCGGACCACAAACCCCCCTGAGCTTTCACCCTTACTAGAGACTTGCCTGTGACTTACCCCCAAGAATGGTCAACCTGAACACCCAGCCCCCGTGACCTTGGGTGCGCCGCATACCAACCTCTCTCCCCCCGCTACAATTACGAACAACATATTGAGCTACGAAGACTGTGGTAGTTAATTAGTTAATTAGTTCTAGTTTGTTTGTTATGTTACCGTTTGATGGTTGTGATGTATGTATATAAATGCCAATAAAATACTTTAAAAAAAATAGTAATACATTGGAAAGCTTGGGCTGTACCAACGCTGGGAATTACTGTCAGGGATATGATTATGTGGATGTCAGCAGAAAGAGTTTGGCATGGTGAATTTGTATTCTATTGGTGGAAAGTGTATTCTATGTGGTCTCAAGAGAATAGCTCAGGGGCAACATGCTCACCTTGGAAGCAAGACATGGAGCACCACAGGTTCGATCCCTGGGTCCACACTTTGAAACCCCTGGGTATTAAGTGCGTTATAAATAACTTATATATAATATCATATGGAAATATGCTTTTCTGAACTTGGTTAATGCTCCCTCAGTCTTTGTCACTGTACCAATCCGATGTTGCACCTCATGATGTTGTTCTGAGTTGCGTCTTTTGATATGCACTGTGCAACACACTTTAATGGCATCTGTGTGACAAAAACCTTGGAATGTATTTTAGCTGATCTTCCTTTTCATTTTAGTTTTCTTGAACCTCGATTAAACTAATTTTCATTGTTGTGCTATGTTCCTTTTTGTGGAGCTCATTGTTGATCATCATTAAAAAATAAATAGAATTAAAAAAGTGATACTGTTTACTTTGAGGACCTGGCGATATCACTCCAGGGGTGTTGCATTCATATAGCTTCACTCCCAGGACAGGTTCTTTGTTCTCAGGGACAATAAGATTTCATAAATATGGTCCCCTGGGAAAGTAGACTGTAGGGTTAGTGTGCAAGTATTTTAGTATTTCAAAATACTCTATTAGTACTATTGTGTGAGATCATCATGGTTGCCAAGTGTGTATTGATGACTTGGTTGCATGGTCCAGAAAACTGTGTGCTTTTTACATTGTGGTGGGAGAATTCTGTTGCCCGAGTGCTAGGATTGTCAATTGTCTCAATCTTTCAGAATTTGGAATTGCCTCCCTTTGATGTTGAAATACTGGTCCCAATGCATTGGAATGAAATCTGATCTTGGATACCACAGCATGAAAGACCTGTTTTTTTAAACTAAGAACAAGTAAATCCTGTACAACGTACCACAATTTCAGTACTGCTCAATTCTGGGGCAGGTGTTGTAAGGCGAGTCCGGATCCAAGTATCAAACAATCCAAAAGAGCCAAAAAATGAATGCACAAGATATGAGAGGAACAAAAACGTCTCGTAACTGCAAAGCAGGGAAACCTCTACAAAAGATATTCATCCGTATTCCACAAAATGGCAGGTTTTATAGTGGATTACAGAAAGGAAAAGACAACAAATGTTACAAATCACTTAAATTTTCCAGGCTTCTGATTTGCCTGCATCATTTGCACTATACGTTTTTCCATACGTGTTCTTACTCTATTGGTTTAATCTAGCCACTTGACTAAATTAGATTGAAAAGGTTAACTCATTTGCATTGAGCTCATCTCCCTTTGCCCGCTTTCTAATTGGATGGCTCAGCTAAACACAACTTGCAATTGGTTTCTTCACAAGAAGTATGAGTGAAGTGAATGATCATGTACATTTCAACAAATCTCTGTGAGGTGTGGCATTGAGATTGTAACCTGACATCCTCTCCAGTTGACCTAAGTGGTTTGGCACCATCTTACTGTTATCATCGTGAACCATTTATCTCTGGTACACTTTGCAACTCGTCGTTAGAAGCATTACAGGCCTGACTTGTTTCCGTTTCTCATGATTTCATCTGGCCAGTCTTTGACCTTTCACGCTGGGACTTAGCTGCTTGTGAATTTCATTCTCTTACAATGACATGTGTATGTATTTACATGCTTATATGTGCGTGTATCTATATCATTTGTGAAGGTATCTTTATTTCTATTAGGTACGTGCAGTGAGGGTTATGTTGTGAGCTTCTGGAAAACAATCAATTACTCCTAATCAATCCTATTTCAAGTGTAATGGCATTCTGTGCGTCTTCCTTCTTAACTAATGGTGCACTTTATTCTGCAGAGGGCAGTGTTGTTTTATTCACTCTTTCTTAACAGACATATTTTCCACCAGTTATTGCTCTGCTCTTACAAGCTTATGATCTTAATTGTATTACATTTTGACATATTTCTCAGGAATATGATTTACTTGTCTTTCAAATGCTTGCCTGGGAACTCAACTAGACCAATATATTTTGACCAATCAGTATGCAGTGTTCTGTCCTTTCAGCACTGGGTTCTGCTATCTTTGTTTCTCTCTCATGACCTCACTACTGCATCTCAAGCTTGGGAACTGGTTCACCCCCCAACCCCGCCCCGGTCTTAGCCAATCATTATGCGGCAATTAACTGTGTGCTCTGGAAAGTTAGGGTTGAGATGTGTGTATGCTTCCTTGCAATGGTTTGGTTCATATTTTCTGCTGTGGATGTGAGGACTTTCATCCTTGTGAGGTGGCTAACTAGATTTTGAGGCCTAAATGTACTGTGTGCTCGGTTTAGTGTAAAGGGCTACTGTCATTGATTATTATTGATAATGTTTTATATTTCCCTAATTGATGTTAAATGCAGCTGTGTTCATTATGGCACAGGTTATGTTCGGCTATAGGGTGAATACGCTATGGTTCACTAAAGCATGGCTGCTCATGCTTTGTTGGGCCTTCATAAGGGAATCTCTTTTGGGTGTGTGTGCCGCTGCTGACTTCCATGCTGTTTGCTCATTATTACAAGAACTTTTGCAGCTTGTATTTTCATGCACGTTTAGGGCGCTGGATGTACTCTCCAATGGCGCTGGATGTACTCTCCAATGGCGCGTGCAGGATTATATTCGTGAGCCGGGATCTAACCCATGAAAGGACACCCAGCCATCTGGCTTCATATATATTTCTGAACGGTCCTCCAAGCACGCGACCGCGTAAAGAGCCCACTACATATAATTATCAGCCTCAATATCTGCTAACCAGAGATTCAATACTTTGCATTAACCCCGAATACGGGGTCACCATCAGTGATTATTTTTTCTCCTCCTAGAATTACTGCTCTGAACAAGACGATAGTCGAAACACATGTTGGCTGACAACTCAACCTATTAAAATACATTTGCTAATATAGCACTAGAAAACGTTTAAGGCTTTGATATGTTTTGGCTGAGCGCATAGGCTAGTCATCCAATTTCTTATGTTTCAATTATCTATGGTGCTTCTGGGTGCGCCCTTTGACTGTGGTCACGCAGCCGGCCGTATACCCATATTTCAGTGGCTAAAGCACACACTCTAAGGGTCCTACCCATATCTACTGTAAGTTACTCTCCAATGCTCTTGTAATCCCCCATATTCTCATACTCCCCAACAGAGTCATTTGCTCAGTGAGACAACGAGGAAGGATGAAAGTAGGGTTTTGTCTGGAGTGCTAAACTCAAAGAAGGGGCTGGACTTTACACAGCGTTTTGACAGCGAGTAGATTATTCACGTTGGGATAATTGCACAATTATTTTTTGCGCATGTACATGTGCTGCCATTTGATTAGAGAATTCATGCATCACCTCAGTTTATTTGAGCAATACGCTCAGGCCTATTAACGGTACAGGCTGTGGAACAGGTGCTTATTGATATTAATACCCCCAAGCTAAAAGGCAGGGTGCTAACAGCAATGTATTTGTGTGAAACAAGTTGTAAAGAGTACATGACCCATTTCATACAAATATTTCCTCCTCTAAAATGGCCCGCAAATTGAGGGCAGGTCAGAAACAGAGCACTATAAAAGGGGAGTGAGTGAAAAGCAGTGTGGGTTAGATGGGCGAAGTCTGAGGGTGTGAAGGCAAACCTAGAGAATAGAGAGAGAGAGGACAGATGGTGGCGCGGAGTGCTGAAGAGTTGCTGGCAGAGTTGGAGTATAATTCAGGTGAGTACAGCAGTGGGGGGTGTTTTGGAATATCAACCATCAGTGTCCTGTGCTAGATAGGCAGAGGTGGCAGCTGAACAGTGGAGTGACGAAGTGATAGACCCCCTACTCCGGTAAGTATAAGTAAGTATATAGGGCTCAGAAAGAACCCTGCTCCACTTCAGGTCAAGCGCCATACAATAAAGATAGTACAAGGGGTTGTCAGATTTTCATGAAGTATATTTAAACAGACAGTTGCCCTATAGAGACACGTGTTTCGGCGAATCACTTGCCTTTTTCAATCAGGGCTAAATGGTGAGAGATATAGTTCACTTTTTCAAATAGGGTGGTGAATTTCATGGGATCAATCCCACCTCACAAGAGGTGGTCTCCTTCGCAAGCGTCGGCGTCTGGAAGCGAAAGTCTCAATAAACTCAAAATTCAAGTTGCTTCAGTATAAAATTCTGCATCAAATGCATGTGACCAAATTTGACTAAACTGCAACAGCAATACAAAAAGGTTATGAATTGCCACATTGTCAGTCATTATCCCTAGATATAGGAGGATGCCCCCCATTCAGGGATTTGATTTGATGTAACTGAAGTAATGATGGAATTGAAGGAAGAAAGTCTGTATGCATATCAAAAGTAAGTGTGCCAAGGGTTCTTTGTGCAAGCTATGGGTGGCATACATGTACATTTTACTAGAGAGTTAATGATTACAAAACATGATAGTAATGATGATGAGGGGGTCATCTTTTAATCTTTGGTTTGTGACCTGGCCAGTTGCAGTGCAAAAAACATTGATAAACATAAGAGGTTGGGAGGGGATCGCATGAGTGGAACATGGGCCATTGATAACTGAGCTGCTTTCTTTTCCTCTGTAACTGAAGCATCATAAATTCATAGTGATATTGTAGAACCAAAATGTTGGACTGACTAGATTTCGCAGACCTTCGCCAAGATGCAAAGTTGACAAATGCACAGTATACAGGCTACCCTTTTTCTCTTAGACAAACCCATCACACTATACACTGTGTCAAGATGTGATGCAAACAATGTAATCAAAATGGTTATGAATAAAACACATCTAGATGAGAAATGCATGCTACGAGGCACTTTGTTTAGTTTGCTCTTCTACACATTCAAGCCACTCATTGTTCAATAGCGCTGATTTGCCCTGTTTTATGCAAAGTATTTAAAGTACTACTTTTATTTACTGATCGAAATTAAATTGTGAACCATTTACATATTTAACAGGAAGCTATTGAAACATTCAAAGAAGCTTTAAAACAGAAATCTGACTTTATAGATGCATATAAAAGTCTTGGGCAGGCCTACAGGTAAGAGGCTATTTCACCTGTTCTGTTTTCTGTAATGTAAAACTAGTTGTGTGCCATAGATAGGATTATCCTAAGATCATAAAATAAATGCATTGGAGTTAGACAGGAGGCACACTTGTTGATTTCATGATTAGCTGATTGTTTGCATTATTTTAATAATTTAAAAAATTGTGATCGCATTTTCTCAGTGCCATCTGCTGCTTCTCATATGGTTATATATGTTGTTGGCCTTTATCATCTAGTACCTTCTTCCTCATTGATCTGTTGTGGCTTTCCTGCAGCTCTGCTGCACCAGTGAAGTAAGCATCGGGAGTGATCTTTCAGAAGCCGAAAGATACATTTTACAGGGTTATGATCCTCGTTTCACCTCTCCCTTTCCTGGTTGGTTGCTTGCTGTCAGACAGAAGTGAGTAGTCAAGCAGCAAGTGCTGCAATTTCCCATGTTTTTTCTCTTGCCATTAGCTTCACATATCGAATGGGGATACACCTAGGGGAACACGCTACTTCAGTGACTAGCATTGAAGTCTGCCTTCATTCCATTGATGCATTGATGGTCATTGCGGAGTTGTCAGTGAACGATCATACATGTAAAACTCTCATGATGGGTCAACCATTATTGATCGGAGCTGTGTTTTAAATAATAGAATTGCATGCCCAATATCCTTGATGAATTGAAGTATGAGCACAATTGCATGATAAATAAAACTGAAAGTACTTAACTTTAATATTATATATTACCTATGCCCAGGTGTGCATTTTTCAACCACTATAATGCCAGTACACTTCAGGGGGCAGATGTGTGGATACACAATCTGACTGGACTATTCTGATTAGAGTCATCAGGCCTACTGTACTTATCTAGCTTCGATTGATCAACCTGCATCCAGACCAGTTATTCCTTACATAGACACCCGGTCTCCTCTTCATGTGCTGACGATAGGCTGTTGGGATCTGAAAAAACAGCTTATTAAGCTCTGGGGAAAAAAACGCCTCTTTACGATCAGATTGGGGAAAGAGTTCCTTGAAGTTTGGTTAATAGACCTTTGGTGTTATCAGGAATATCTAGAAATACTTCGTCTGGGTTACAATGAATCGTACCGTTCAGCGTATAAAGGTGGTCTGGACTAAGCAAATTAATGGTGACAGAAAGGCTCAACAGAAATGCATGTTTTCTCAGTAATAGGGCCTAGAGTAATGGATACTAGTTTGGTAGCCGGATGCAGTACAGGTGTTAGAAATACACACTGCGTTAATTGGGGTGGAAGACAGTGATGCAAGGTAAACTGATCATACAGCTGACTAATTAGCTCCTGTGTCTACAGACATGAAATGGTTTATCATTCGACAGTACACTGTACCCACCGACCTTGAGTATAGTGGATTCATGTCAAGATTCTTCTCAAGCTGTGTCAGTACAAATCTTTGTTTGGGGCTGTGAGTACTGCTTTAGGTGGTGTAAACCCTAGAGCATTTTGATTTTGGAATAGGGTAACACAGGGGGTGGGGTCATTCCTTTGGAGACCGTTGGGGCATTTATTCAACTAGTTCCCCTCCTAGTTAAAATAATTACTAGCTGTGTGTCTTAAAACCCATTTTCCTTGAGATGCAATAATGCACCTCAGCCTCTTCTCTCCATGCAGTTCCTTGTAAATGATCCTCTTCCCACCCCTTGGGACGTCTGCCCTTGGAGGCTATGCAGTTATAAGGTTATGACCTTTTTCTCAGTATTGTTCTCGGCATGCAGCACAGTGATTCGCTACTGTAGCCAATTCAGATAGTGGTTTTGTTTGTCACCAAACACATTTGAGCTGTTTTCTTAAGCTGAAGTTGTTGCCCTATAACCAAGTCATTAGCCATCTTTGCTTCCGCAGTGTCCATTGGTTTTATTGTTCCTGAATGTAAAGGTAAACTTTCCTGACTGTCCAGGAAGTCTGACGAGATTGTCCTTTATTCTGCTCGTAGTTATTTATCTCTGCCAAATTATTTTTTCTGGTGCACACTTGGGTAATGACATTCAAACGTGTTCCCTTTCTGTATTAATTCTGTCCCAATTGCTGGGTCAATGACAGGCCAACTTCCTGTTGTGTAAACTGCTGTCGGACCCCAAGGCATAATCACCATCTTCAATTGATTCCTGTCTGCCCATGACAGCTTGTGACATTTCATAACCATCTCCAGCTTCTTCACACATTTGTATGGCTCCTCTTATGTTTGGGAATTCCTTGAATAGATTTCAAACGTCCCCTGATGACTGTGGGGCATGAACAGTGATCCCATTTTCTTCCGCATTACTTGTAAGTCAAAGTAGTTTTAGAGGAGCTTGGATTATAGGTGCTTCCCTCCTGTAATTGGTACTGCCACAGGTGATGGATGCTGTAAAAGGGCAAGTAACAGGAATTTGAGAGAACCTGGGGCGGTCAACTCTCCAGGGGCCTGCACCAGTGAGTACGCCGGTGTGATTGCTAATTCAGGTTGGTTTGTAAAGTATTGAATGTCGGGAAAGGGTTATGGAGGAACAGACAATTATTGGATGACTAGTGGTTGGGTGGCAGGTGTTTGCTAACCCTGTGGAGTCTAGGCACCCTGACTAAATTGTGAAGTCGATTGTGGGGATACCTGGGGTACTAGGCTGATCATTTGTTGAGTGCTGGAATTCTGTCCAATTCTGTTTTCTCATCCTGCTTATCCTTTACTACTTGAGGGTACAGTAGGGGGGAGTACCAGCTCTCTATCTCTCCCCCTTAACTTTACCTCCCCGCCCCAAAGCTTGATTTGATATTTCAAAATCTCATTGGTATCTTTCAGTTCCCTTGATTTGGATGCATTTTTTCCATTCTGAGGCTTTCTTGTACCAATCTCAATAAGATCCCCTCTGTTTTGGACACATTTCACAGTTTTTAAGCTCTAATGTACGATTTAAGATTCAAAAGTAGCTCATCGTGAGATACCTTCTAGCGGGAACTAGTTAAACCGATTCTCCCCCATTAAAGAATGACATTCTTACAAATAACCACAATTCTAGTGTGCATGCAATATGCTGGAATGTCTTTTCCTATCTGCACTTCTTCGGAATGTTCCATAGCAATTGTTCTAGCCAATCCTGCTAACTTTATCAATAAACACCACATTATCAGACTGCCTCAAGGAGGCACTGAGGAGTAAAACTCAATTGCACACAAAAATCTACACAGGTGAGGATGGGAAAAAAGCATACGCCTGCCCATTCATGCAGCTTCAGTGCAAGGCCTGTGCCAACTCGTACTCCTGCCCTCTGGCCATTAGGAACTATATACCGCTTTATGTCTAAGTACCATTGCTCACTAACCCCATAATCTGCATTTGATTTACTGCCTGCACCCATTGACTGACAGTGTTATGTAACATATTCCGATACCAGACGTGTGCATTTATTTATCCCAACCAGGCACAACCCTTCCCAGATCCCAGTTTGTTTTTTGCTTGCAGACGCTCGTACCTTTTTACTGACCCTGTTACGAATCTTTATAGTTCCCCACCTGGATCTGCACATCATTAAGTATGGTGCCTAGCAGATCAAAGGAAAACACCACTTACATTCCACCTTTCTGGACAGATTTGAGCATTAATACTCTTCTCTTGTGAAAATCCATGCAGCGTTTTTAAAACTCACTCCCATGCCCAAAAAAGTTGCATAGATGCATATCCGTTTTGGGGGCAATACTTGTCCCTTTTGAGTACCCCAGGTAGGTAGCTGCGTGGGAGTAGCAACAGCTGGCTACCTCGGGGGACAGAACAGCATGCTGGGATGGGGAAAACAGGTTGATGATCGAAGAAAGGGCAGCCGGTTGCAGACGGCTAACCCTCTATTGTGCAGTGAAATTTCCGAGCAAAGATGTGACTCGTGGGCAGCAGACGAAGGGAGGTGGGTCATGCTAGTTACTGGCAGGGGATTGCACACTACCCAGTGCAGGAGGTGTACCGAAGTGCCGGGGACCGTTGCTCGTGCACTCACAGATGTTCCCGGTCACCAAGACACTACCAGGCACAATCTATACTAATTGAGCAAAAAGGATTCAAAGATTTCACAGTGTAGTTGTGAAAAATACCTATCCGGTTTCAATGGTGGTTCACTCACGGCATGCAGTTTACAGTGAAGGATACCTTTGCACAATACATATCCCTGAGGAGATCAGTTTAGGGCAGCTTAGCTGTCCGATTGGAGCCACCAGAAGACAAACCAAGAGAAAGGGTGCGGGGAGTACCTACAGCACAATCCCTCTCAACACTCAGGAAAATGGACAATGTTGTGTCTTGTCTTTTGTGGTAATTTATGTTATGCCCCTGAGCAGATGTCCTGCTGTTCATCCTTGCTTGTTGTTAGAATTACCTGCTTAAACGTAGTATTTGGCCAAGTGAGCCTGATGGACTCTGCATCGCCAAACGTTAATCTAAATATTTGACCCCACGGAGGATGCCTACCACCGTACAAACTAAGACTCCACCAACGTTTATTAATAAATATATATCATAGGGTGGTGGTCGCCGCCCTATAGTTAAGGTGAGCCGGACTCCCATAGGAACCTCGAAAAGGTTTATTGCTAATAACTTTAGATTTGTGCGACGGATTTGACTGACATTTTGAAGTCAATTAGGGACGCGCGCCCCCATGGACTGCACAGTTTGGGAAAATGTGTTAATAAATAAAGTTATTAAGAAAACAAACGAAAGATCAGAGTTGCAGCCTACTTCCCATTCATTTTCCCATAGACAGACAAGGTCAATTCTTGCCGGGCCATACAGCCCAAACAGCTGGACGGATTTGTACCAGGTCTGAAACAAACTGCGCACAAAGCATTTACTGGAGGCCTTATTTTGGTTTGGGGTTATTCCGTGCAGTAGTTTTTCAAAAGTTTATTTTAAAAAAAATTCTCTATTGATTTTACAACATATTAAACTCCCCCCCCCCCGCCCCCCTCCTCCCTAGAAGGGCTCCATTTTGGGGCATCTCCACCATATGTGGGCGGCCGTTCCCTCCTTCCGAGGGTGTAGTGCCATCAATAGAGGATCTTATACCAGGTTTTCTGTAGTTGGGATGCCCTTGCCAATTTAGGGATCTTTCTCCACAATTTTTCCCACTCCTCCATCTTGATTTCCTGCCCCAACATCTGCTCCCAGCGGTTCATATAAGACCATTCAAGTCTGGGGGTGGCATTTTCTAATATTCTATATAGGTTGGATATGAAATCTTTTGACCCATCGTGTGTAAGAAGGAACTTCTCAAATGTTGTGACCTGCCTAGTGGCCGCCTCCTTGATTGCCGGGTTCAGTAGCCAGTGCCTTAATTAAGCGTATCTAAGTCCCCCCCCCGCCCCCCTCCCAAGGTCCATCGAGACCCTCTGCTTACCACGGATTTCCCAGAGAACCATTCTCTGATTACCCTCAATTGTGTTGCCTCGTAGTATTGAAACTTGAGGCAAGCCATCCCCCCTTCCCTCTCCGGGGCCATCAGGAGCTGCCGATTTATTCTTGATCTCTTGCCTTCCCATATGAACTCACTTGCCATTTTCCTTAATTCCCGGTAGAAGTTGGCAGGCAACGCCTGTGGGATTGCTTGGTATAAGTAAAGGAGGTGGGGGAGAGTGACCATTTTAACAGCTGCCATTCGTCCCACCCAGGAGATTCTGAGAGTCCTCCACTTTTGGAAGTCTTTCCTAATTTCCTTCAGAGTAGGCGGGTAATTATCTTCGTACCACCCTGACAAAGATGGTGTGATTTTAGCCCCTAGATAGTGTACCTAATAGCATAACTGTAGTATAGTTCATTTTAGAAAGTGTGTCTAATAACCCCACTGTGTCAAAGCTGAATTTAAAAGAATGCCTAATAGCGTATCTATGGTCTAGTTCAATTTAGAAAGTGTCTAATAACCTCACTGTGACAAAAGTCGAACTTAAACCTTGCCTAACAGCGTAACTGTGATCTAGTTTAATTTAGAGAGTATTTGTGGTCTAGCTCATCTTAGAGAGTGTACCTAATAGCGTAACTGTTACTCTAGTACATTTTAGAGAGTGTGTCTAATAGCCTCCATGTGTCAAAGTTTGAATTTATAAAGTGTGCCTAGTAGCGTAACTGTGGTCTAGCTCAATTTAGAAAGAGTGCCTAAGAACGGAACTGTGGTCCAATTCATTCAGAAAGTGTGAATAATCCAACCCTATCGCATAGTTGAACTTAGAAAATGTGAATAATATCATCCTGTGGTATGGTTGACCTTTAATCTGTGAATATTTTCCAGTGGCACAACTGAGCTTAGAATTTCTAAATAATATCAACTATTTTGCTACTGCCAAACTAGAAACTAGAAAGTATGCTTAACTGCGGTACAGTTTAACTCTGAAAGTGTGAATAATATCCTCCTGTGGTTCAGCTGAACCCAGAAACCGTCCCTAAATGTGGTATAGATAAACTTGGAGAGTCTGGATAATCTCTTCCGGTGGCTCAATTGAACCTACAATCCGTCCATAACTGTGGAATAGGCAAACTTAGAAAGAGCGAATAATATCTTGCTGTGGCTTATGTTGAACCTAGAAACTATCCCTAACTGTAGTACAGGTAAAGATAGAAAGTGTGAATAATTTACATCCGATGGTATAGTTGAACTTGGAAGGTGTGAACGAAATCAACCTATGCAAACCATAACGCAGTTCGAACTTAAGCACGCCATGAGTCCACCCAACCCACCACAGTCCGCCGAAAGAGACCCGCTCGCGCCTGCCTCCCCTCCCTCTCTACCTACCTCCCATACGCCAAACCATCCCGCCCTCAGCGTCATCCTCTGCCCATCCCCTATCCAAGTCCCTTGCCAGAAGAACTTTCCCATCCCAATTCAGTCCACCCCCCCTCCTCGCCCCACCCCATCCCCTATCCAAATGCCAAGCCAGAGGAGCCCGATGGTGAGCCAACCATCCTAAGACCCCTGCTCCTCCCATCTCCTCTTCCCTCCCGCCCACTATCATACCCGCACCCCCGGCCGCCCCAAACAACGGCCCGCCCAGCCTCCCAAGCACACCCAGCCCCGCAACCCCCCCTTCCCCTCATCCACTCCCACCAACATCCTCCTCCGACCCCACCCTTCCCCCCTCCCTAAAAACTGCACTCCTTGACCTGGCAAGAACAGTAGCTGCACCCCTTTCACCCTCCGACGCCCCCCCACCCTCTCTCACACACACCAACCGCAACAAAAACCCTGAAGAGGAAACGTACTTGGTCTCCCTCAACCTCTCAACCCCCCTCCTAACCTCCTACCACCTCTCCGACTCACCACCCCTCCCTTCCCATCCTCCACCTCTCCTACGCCCTCCTCATCCCCCTGTACCGAAGTAAGATGCATACTTTTTAATGTCCGATCTGTAGCAAAAAACGGACACAGCATCTTTGACCTCCTCGCCTCTGACAAACCGGACCTGGTCTTTATCACCGAAACCTGGTTCTCTGACAACTTTGCCCCCATCGCTAATGAAGCCTTCCCTCCAGAGTACGCCCTCATCCCACTGAACCGTCCCTCCAGAGGAGGACTAGCATTTGCCTACAAGTCACACTTCTCCACCTCAATCGTCGACAACCAGCCAGCCATCCCTTCCTGCGAACCGCTTCTCGTAAAACTATCCGACCCCCCCTTACAGCTTCCTAATCATCTACAGACATCCTG
Source organism: Ambystoma mexicanum (assembly GCF_040938575.1). Classification (NCBI taxonomy): domain Eukaryota; kingdom Metazoa; phylum Chordata; class Amphibia; order Caudata; family Ambystomatidae; genus Ambystoma; species Ambystoma mexicanum. Next base: position 1,234,653,568 of record NC_090927.1, on the reverse strand, counting down.
GCTACAACAGACAATTCTCAAACAACCTCTGCGACTCGATAGCCACCCTCCAATTGAACCATCCCACCCTCACCCTTCTAGGAGATTTCAATATCTGGCTTGACATCCCCACCAACCCTATGACCCACTCTCTAGTTGACTGCCTAGATGTGATTAACCTCCATACCCACTTAAACTGGTCAACCCTTGATGCCATCTTCAGCTCCCACGACCTGATGCATCTAAACCCACCAACCCCTATCATCTGGTCGGATCACTTCATTGCCTCTTTCACCATTCGCTCTCCCACCCCGCTTCCCGTACCTGAACCAGAACCTCCAAATCTAAGCAAATGCTAGAAGAAACTAAAAATCCTTCCCAACCTAGCTGACACGCTCCTTCAGTCTGCCCCCGCACCCCCCCCTACCTGCCCACCCAATGAACACCTAACTGCCAACGCCTTTGACTCATGGCTCAATATCTCATTAATCCTGCTTACCCCCACCAGCAAACCATCAGCTCGCCATGACCCTTTTCCTAGATGGTTTACACCTTAACTGAAGACCGCAAAAAAACGATATAGATCCATCGAACGCAAATGGCAGAAAGACAAAACCACCCTGAGCAGATCCACTTTGGCCCGAGACCATCGCCACTACAAAGCCGAAATACGGAAAGCAAAAAAAAGCCCATTACAACTCCCAAATTCTGAACTGTGAAAACCCCAGCAGAGAACTTCACAAAATCATCTCCGAATTCACCAAACCATCTTGTACCTCCACCCAATCGACCCCCTCACAATCACTCTGCGACTTACTCACTCCACTTCTACACCACTGCTCTCGAAAGAACAAATTCTCTAACCAACAAACTGGCCATCTTGCACCCACCACACAATCCACCCACCCTCCCTGCCATCCCACTGCCTACAACCGCTATCCACCCGACCTTAGACTCTTTCACTCCAATATCAACTGACTCATTTCTCAAACTTCTCGCAAACCATCCGGCTCCCCGCTAGACCCATGCCCAGCCACAACCCTCAAAGAAATATTTGCATCTACCTGCGCAGGAGAACATGCACGAATCATCATAAAGGACTCCCTCTCCTCAGGAATTTTCCCCCACGCGTTCAAAGCTGCTCATGTCAAGCCTCTTCTAAAAAAAAAAAAAAAAAAACTACAACCTTCCCTTGACCCCAAAAACTACCGCCCCATCTCAAATACCAGGTTCCTTGCTAAACTCATTGACTGAACAGCCTACACCCAACTAAATGCCTTTGTCGAAGCCAACAATCTCCTAGACCCCGCTCAATCAGGTTTCAGACCCGAAACCACCCTAACCTCAATCTGGGATGACCTTAAAAACACTGCAGACTCTGCCGGATGCGCCGCATTAATCCTTCTTGACCTATCCGCCCCCTTTGACACAATGAACCACTCAATCCTCCTCGACCGCCTCCACTCCCTGGGAATCTGTGGAAACGCTCTCAAATGGATAGCATCCTTCCTCAAAAATAGGAAACGACCCTACTCTCCTCCTATGCTTCCCCCGCCCGACCAGTCAATACGGGAGTTCCACAAGGAGCATGCCTACCAGCCCTCCTGTTCAACCTCTGTGTCCACCCTCCCACGAATAATCTGCTCGCACAATATTCTATGCTATAACTACGCCGATGACACCCAACTAATCCTAAAACTCCTTAACTCAAATCTCAACTGCCAAACTGACCTCGCTGCCTGCCTCCTTGACATAGATCATTGGATGACCACAAACCACCTCCTGTTAAACTCCTCCAAAACTGAAATCATGGTGTGTGGCAACACCAAACTTCTTCCGCACCCCCTACCCAGGCCATCCGCCATGAGTAATTCCCTGAAAACATCAAACTCAGTAAAAAACATTGGATGCACTCTCGACTCTGACCTAACCCTCTCGCTCCAAGTCAACAACGTCTCTAAATCCTGCCACTACCACCTCAAAATTCATAGGCGCATTTTTCCATACCTCTCATTTCCCAACAGACTCTCCGCGGTGCAATCAATTGTTGTGTCAAGACTGGACTATGCTAACCACCTCTACCTCGGAGTCCATGCGTACCACCTGACTAAACTACTAATGCCGCAGCCAAACTGCTACTAGCACTTGGCCCAAGAGATCACATCTCCCCAGCTCTCAAAACTCTACACTGGCTTCCGGTTGCCCGAAGGGTGAGCTTCAAAACCTTATGCTTCGAAGGGATTGGTTCCTCCGACGTATTCCACATCTATGACAGGTAATCACCACAGCTGTGCTGCTTCGGAAAATTCAGAACAGTTTCCTGTTTTTATGACATCGATACGCTGTCCTCGATGGCCTCCGTCGAGCCGACGTCACTGGATGTTATAAGTAGGACGCACAACGCCCGTAGCCTCAGTTCCGTTTTTTTCCGAGAATGTGTTCGCTTCAGAGATCTCAGCGTCCCTCGGTTCTTCTGTTCATTACTATCGGTTCTTCGAACTTGGTTATTTGTGAAGATATCATGTCTTCGTCTTCTTCTACCTCGCGGTCGGGATTCAAAAAGTGTCGGGACTGCGGTTCCAAGATGTCACTTATGGACCCGCACGACGTCTGCCTCTGGTGCTATGCCACCGATGACTGTGACGATTGCCAGTCGTTAACGTCGAAGGCCTTGCGGGAGCGGAAGAAGCTTTCTGTAGGTAGGGTTTCCAAACCCCGAAAGTCGAAATCCGCTGGGCTTTCAACCGACAATTCGAGGGGCGACTCCGCGCCATCGGCATAATTCCAGGGGGTCTCTGTCCCGAGTGGTTCCCGCCATTCCTCTGCCTCCTTGTGGCATTCGCGGAAGTCCCGTCACTGGTCGCCTTCCTCGTACGAGGACTCTGCCAGACGGTGGGTTGCTTGTCCCAACAAGCATTCTTCTCCTGCGGAATGGGATGCATTTCGTAAGGAAATGATGGTGATTTTCGAGTCGCAGGACTCTGTTCCGTCCGCGCCTTCGAAAGAAGCTGGCAGGGAACGTGCAAGGGCCACTGCTCGCACGCCTTCGGGCTTGGGCGGTCGGCGAGATCACCGGGAACCTTCGAGGTCCCGGTCGAACAAGGTGGATCGCTCTAGCCATGCCCGCTTCAGGTCCCGGTCCTCAACGCCCTTGAGACCGGTGGAGCCTGTGAGGTCTTCTAAGAACGGCCAAGAATCCTGGCAGGGCCAAACTCAGCCTTTCATCCTTCCGAGGTCGATAAATGAGCACCACACACTGTGGGTAATAATAAGCAGCGCTCAGATACCTGAGGGTTCGTAGCGCTATATAAATGCTAAATTATTATTACTAAGAAGACGTCGACGCCATCGGCGCCATGTCCGTCGAGGGACTCTCTCGAGGCTCCGCCTCCGAGGAAGTCATCAACACCATCGGCGCTGAGGCCGTCGAAGGACACGCTCGGGGCACAGTCCTCGAGGCCTGTGTTGAAGCCATCAGCGCCACGCTCGACGTCGACGCAGATTTTGTCGACACCCTCGACACCTTTTATGGAGGCTTTACTGGAGGTACCCCGTGCATCGGTGGAAATTCAGAGGAAGGCCCTGAAGAAGTCAGTCAGGCCTGTATTTGAGCCTTTTTCTGTGTCCTCAGCCAGGGATTTATTCTAGCTTCTGGATTATATCTGAGGTCGATGAAGGGTCTGAGGAAGGTTTGGTTCCTGATGAGGTTCCTATTGACCTGTTATCTGGTCATAGCCAGTTGGAAGACCTGCGTCAGTCTTTGCACGACGCCAGTGGTCTTGATACCTCCCCAGAGGTTGAGTTTGGCAGGCCTGAGACTAGTACGCATGCTGAATCTTCGTACAGGCGACTCATGTTGAGGGTGACGGAGTACTTTGGGTGGTCTGCGCCACCAGTGGATTTTCTGCAGGATGACCTGACAGATATCCTTGACCAAGGTCCGCCCACTGACCCGGTGCTGCCATTTCATATGGCTTTACAGAGAAGGGTGGCAGCGGCTTGCACTGCTCCGGAGATTCTCCCGGCGGTGAGCAAGTCGTTGACGAAAAAATACCGTCCAGCCAGTAGCGACCCCGGCTACTTGACTACGCACCCCACTCCGGAGTGTTTGGTGGTGCAGGCGGCTATGGCCCCAGCAAAGCAGGCGTCGTACCCTACCATACCTCCTGATAGGGACGACAAGCATTTTTATGGCTGGGTGAAGAAAGTGTTTTCTTCAGGGGGTATGGCTTTACAGGCAGCCAACTCTGTGTGTGCCTTAGCACGTTTCACTCACACTCTGTGGAATTGTGTGTCTTTGGTGGCTGAACATATTCCCAAAGGGGAGGAACAGGATGGTTTTCTTGCCCTCGTGCAGGATGGCAAGGATGCCATGTGTGAATCCATTCAGTCGGGTCTGGACATGGCAGACTGTTTCAACCGGTCCATGGCGGTGAGCACCGTGATGCGCAGATTTGCGTGGTTGCGGAAGTCGGGGTTTGCTCCTGACGTACAAGCCCGGCTTCTCAACATGCCCTTTGATGGTGTACATCTTTTTGGCAGCAAGGCTGACCAGAGTCTTGAGAGGTTGCAGACCTCCAAAGCTGCAGCAAAGTCATTGAGCGCTGCAGTTCGCCAACCTCCGCCTTTTCTTCCAAGGGGACAGCAATGGAGGAGAGGTTTCTTTCGATACTACTCTTACTTTGGTAGATCGAGGGGAGCTGCAAGTCAAAGGGGCCACCGTAGGAGTACCAGAGGTGGAAAACAAGGTACTCGAGGTGCCAAGGCCGCTCGGGCAGTTGCCTCTTTACCCTCCGGCACTGCTGCAGCAACTTCAGCTCAGTCATGAAGCCATGTCCCATGGTTCGCCGGTTGGGGGAAGGCTGGCGGAGCATCTTTTATAATGGTTTGCCATTACTTCAGATGTGTGGGTTCTGGAGATCATAGCCCACGGCTACTGTCTTCCTTTCCTGCAGAGACCTCACGACAATCCACCAGGGAATCTCTTTGAAGAGTCCGGACCCGCTCCTTGCGCAGGAAATCATGTCCCTGCTGGAGAAAGGCGCCATAGAACTGGTGCCTGTAGCTGAGAGGAACAAGGGATGGTATTCCCCATATTTTTTGATCCCGAAAAAAGATGGGGGATTGAGACCCATCATGGAGTTGCGTGGTTACTCTCTCTCAAGTCCTCCAGGCCCTTCAACTTCAGGACGGGTTGGTGTCTCTCGAACTCAAAGACGCTTACTTTCATGTGCCGATTCATTCCAAGCACAAGAAGCACCTGAGGTTCGCAGTTGGCGATTCGCATTTTCAGTTTCTGGTCCTGCCGTTCGGATTGACCTCCACCCGAGGGTCTTCACCAAGCTCATGGTGGTGGTGGCAGCGTATCCCAGGAAAGGGGAGATTCATGTCTACCCCTACCTGGACGATTGGTTGATCAGGGCGCTCTCTCCCGAGCAAGTCCTGGATCATCTGTCCGTCACCTGCCACTCCCTTCACAAGCTGGGCTTCTCCCTCAACTTGAAGTCCCACTTGACACCTACCCAGCGGCTCCAGTGCATCGGAGAAGTGCTCGACACATCCCTGGGGCTGTTTTTGCCTCCCCAGGTGAGGGCATCTCACATTATGCAGATGGTGAACAAGTTTCAACATGCCCAGAGTCTCCCGGCGTTCGAGTTTTTGAGGTTGCTCGGCCTCATGGCATCCTGTATTCTTCTGGTGCCAGAGGCCAGGTTGCGGATGAGATCCCTGCAATGGGCTCTCCAGCTCCAGTGGCCGCAGTCCTCCGGCAGGATGTCGGACCCCGTTCAGGTGCCGCCCTCTGTCGCCCGGGATCTTCTGTGGTGGGCTGTCAAAGGCAATCTGATGAAGGGGGCTCCATTTTGACTACCCTGGCCGGAGGTAACGATCGTGTCGGACGCGTCCCTCATGGGTTAGGGAGCTCATGCCAACGAGTTGACAGTCAGCAGTCGTTGGTCTCCGTCGGAGTCCAGACACACTATCAATTTGTTAGAGGTGAGGGCCATCAGGCTAGCCCTGAAGGCTTTTCTGTCATCTGTGCGGGGGAAGAATGTCCTGATTCTGATGGACAACACAGTGGCCATGCACTACCTCAACAAAAAGGGGGGGGGACAGGGTCTCTCCCTCTGTGCAGAGAGGTGATGCAGCTCCGGTTCTGGGCCATACAGCAGGAAATTTCGATCTCTGCAGTTCATCTGGCCAGAGACGAAAACGCGGCGGCGGACGGTCTCTCACGAGTGGGAGCTGGCTCAAGAGATTCTCCTGGAGATCTTCGCCCTTTGGGGGACCCCACAAGTGGATCTCTTCACCAGTGTCAACCGGAAGTGCGAAAGATTCTGCTCGCGGGAATTTCCTCCAAGAGGAGCCTTAGGGGACGCGTTCGTAGTGGAGTGGTCCTTCCCACTGCTGTATGCGTTTCCTCCAGTCCCTGTCATTCCGCAAGTGCTGCAGCGGTTATGGAGGTTCGGTTCCCGAATGATTCTCATTGCTCTGGCATGGGCCAGGAGAACGTGGTAGCTGGACCTTCTCGACCTGTCCCTCTGCCCTCCATGCCGTCTTCCCTATCGAGACGATCTGCTCTCACGGGAGGGTGGGTCAGGTTCTCCATCCAGAGGTCCAGTCCCTCAACCTTCATGCTTGGCTTCTGAAAGGTTGAGGTATAAGGATTGGGACCTCCCTGAAAACGTGATGGAGGTTTTGCTTTCGGCCAGAAGGCCTGCAACAAAGTCCCTGTACTGTTGCCGTTGGAGAAAGTTCTGCGACTGGTGCAGGGTTAAGAATGTGGATCCTTTTTCATGTGCCATTCCTGTGGTTCTGTCCTTTTTGCTTTCTTTAGACCACAGGGGCATGCAAGTGGGTACCATTAAAGGTTACCTGGCGGGGCTGTCCATATTTAAGCGCTCGTCTGAGGAGTGTTCTTATTTTAAGATTCCTTTGATTTCTCAGTTTCTGAAAGGGCTCACTAATGTGTTCCCACAGTCACCTTTCCAGGTGCCCGGTTGGGATTTGAACCTGGTTCTAAAATTCCTAATGGGAGCTCCGTTTCATTCTAGTCCTTTGAGACTGTTGACCTTGAAAACTGTATTTTTAGTTGCGATCACTTCTGCTCGCAGAGTGAGCGAGTTGCAGGTACTATCCGTTAAGCCACCCTTCACAGTGTTCCATAAGGACAGGGTTGTCCTTAGGGTTCGTCCTTCTTTTCCGCCAAAAGTGGTGTCGGAATTTAATTTAAGCCAGAAGGTCATTCTTCCGGCATTCTATCCTCCTCCGCATCCTGGTAAGGAAAAGGAGAGGCTCCACAGGTTGGATCCTAGGAGAGCTAGAAGTTTCTACATCTCACGCATTTCCCGGGTCAGAGTGGACGATCAGCTCTTTGTAGGTTACGCTGGAAGGCGTTTGGGACAAGCTGTTACTAAGCAGACTTTGTCTAGATGGATTATCTTGACAATTTCTGAATGTTAACGCTTGGCGGGTAAGGACCCTCTGGTAGGCTTACGGGCCCATTCTACTAGGTGTGTGGCTGCCTCTACTGCTCTGCAGAGGGGTGTTCCCATTCGTAGCATTTGTGAAGCAGCCACATGGGCCTGTCCATACTTTTGTAAAACATTACTCCCTGGATACTGTCCATGGAGAAGATTTGGCCTTTGGTAAGGCAGTCCTCTGTTCTGCAATTTAATTGGGCATTCTAATCTTCTAAATTCTTTTCCCACCTCCATAAGTTGGTAGTGTTTTGGGAGTCTGTCATAGATGTGGAATACGTCGGAGGAACCAATCCCTTCTAAGAACAAGTTACTTTCTTACCTGGTAACGTTCTTTCGATGGGATGTTCCGACGACGTATTCCATATCGCTCCCTCCCTGCCTGCCCCTCTACAGAATTTCTTATGCAATTGCAGCTTCCATTTCCGCAAGGCTTTCTGTAGTCATACTGGCAGAAGATTGGTGCCACACGTTCTGGGAAAAAACTACAACTGAGGCTACGGGCGTCGTGCAGTCTACTTATAACATCCGGTGACATCGGCTCGATGGAGGCCCTCGAGGACAGCGTATCGACGTCATCGACGCAGGACACAGACGCCGAAACATTTTCCGAAGTAGCACTGCTGTGGAATACGTCGTCAGAACATCCCATCGAAAGAACGTTGTAACGTTCACCTGATTCCCACGGAGGCACCGACCCGTTCTGGACTGCTACAACTTCTTCCACGGTAAAGCGTAGTGCTTGGAAGATGGACTGGACTGGACCCCCAAACCTCGTCTGTCTGGCCCGTAGAATAATCCTTCTGTAGATGGGAAAAGGGAGTTAACTGTCTGCTAGATTGTGTGTGAGATTCCCTTTTTCCTCTTCTCACCCTCCTCAAACCCTAGCTGTGCCTTCTGTAGACTCTCACCTTAATTTCTGTATAGACGAGCTCTCCATCCTGCTTCTGACGCAGGGGCGCGTAGATTTCCAGTTACTTCACTGGATCTCGGATTTGGCAAGGGTTCGATGTCTGCTTGCCTTTACCAAAATGCTGCCGTAAGTATATAGTTCAAAAGATCAAGTCTTATTTGTCCCTTGGCCTTTGTTTAATTTTCAGGGACCAGGTGAAGAATCCGTGTGGAGGAAAGGATTCGCCGAGGTAAGCTCAGGTGAGTACTTTTAATGAAGGTGTGCCGTAGTGGTTTGCTCCGACACCTTAATGAGTGTGTCTTATTTCCCCATAGGGGCCGGGGTACGGAAAAGCCAGAAAAGCCGCTCCGACCCGAAAAGTGAACTGAGGTCCCAACAAAATCCAGGTAAGACTTAAGGTGAGTAATCTGTCCTTTTACAATTAGTTCGTTGCTCACCTTGTTTTGTCCTTTTTCTCCGTAGGTCTTGAATGCGACCGATGTCGCCTATGGGCGCTGAAAAGGTTGCCGGCGCCACGTGAAGGTAAGTGGAAGCGGCGCGGCAGCGTGAGAAGCGGAGCGCTTCTAACTATTGTCTTTCTTTTCCGTAGGTGCTGGGATGCGGCCGATGTCGCCTATGACCGCTGAAGAGCTAGACAGCGCCACGTGAAGGTAAGTGGAAGCGGTGCTGCAGCGAGCGATGAGATGCGTTTCTAACCCTTGACTTTCTTTTGCAGGATCGACGGAGTGAAGAATCCGGATGCTGGATGAAGGTAGGTAATGTCCTAATGCTTGCCTTTCTCTCCTTGCCGGTGTTCCAGGTGCTGGCGGGCGTGGCAGGAGCCAGGATGCAGGAGCCGACTCGGTGAGCGTCCTGCTGCAGATGCAGAATAACGCGAAGCACGTGTGGCCATCCGGGCGTGGTTTAAATAGCCTTGGAAGAGCTTCAGGTGAGTGTTCTTCCACTGGCCCCACCCGAGTAAGAAAAGAGTTCCTGAAAGAAAATAGTTCCTCCCCAGCCTTAGTTGGCTTGGGGCTTCAGACAGCATGGTCTGCCTCGGGTGAGTATGCAGCATGGTCTGCCTCAGGTGAGTTCACCCAAGCATTACCATATGTTCTGCCATGATGAGCCTGGCGCCTATGGCGCCAGGACAGATGCCTTTTATGAGCCTGGCGCCAAAGGCGCCAGGACAAGGTCCAAAGAGCCCCTATAGGGGTTTGCTAGGTCCTGCTTGGTGAGTATGAAGTCTGCTTCCGGGGACGCTGGGCCTGACCTGGCTCCTCGGGAGCAGGCATCATGACAAACGTTACCAGGTAAGAAAGTAACTTGTTCATCTCTCACCGAGCCATGCATAAAACCGGACCTCAATATCTTCAGGACAAACTAAAACCCTACCATCCACCACGCACTCTAAGATTAAGCTCTGCCCGCCTCCTAGTGATACCAAAAACCAACTCAGTCAGGTTAGGTGGATCATCACTCTCAGCCCTGGCCCCCACTGTTAGGGTGAATTCTCATTCAATGGCTAATTTCCCTCACCTAGTGAGTCCCTCAGCAGCTTTGCTGGATTTCTGGAGTTTATTTTTTTCCACTTGGTAAGAGTGTGAGCTTTTCCCCCACTCTTACCTTTGTTTAGCCATGTGTATTTCAACTGTTTTTGTGATTGTGGACTCTGGAGCACACCACTTCAGTAGCCCCACTCGTTTGTGTGTTACACAGCACCTTCAGTGCAGTGACACAGGGTTGTCTTTTAGACTTCCCACCGACTCCATTTCTGGGGCTGACCACTGTCCCCCAGAAAAGGGTAAAGTTGCCATTAACCTTACATAGTCATTTAACCACAGATCCAGTGCACCCCATCTTACATGGAGTATTGGAAAGGGTTAATCCGTAGCCCTTTTTATCTGTACCTCCTAGAGCATTGTTTTGCTCTTTTAACATTTAGACTTCGCTGGTGTCAGTGGTATCTACCCTAACTTTTCTACCGCGATTATAGTTATAAACGTGGTTTTGTTTTAGGCTATTATATTAGCCTCGAACATAAACCCGCTTGACCAAATACTCTTTCTTTTGGCTCCGGTCAGGTTTATTCGCCATTTCCGTTTGTTAAAGTCCTTCTTGTGTTTTACTTTGCGAGGCAAACCACTTTTGCCTTCTTTGTTCAGCGTCTTTTGGCGGGCTTCTGCCAAGAAGCCCTCCTCTAGGCGCCTGGCTGTCTAGGTGGGCTGAATGTGAGGGAGGGGTGTAGTCACCCCCTGCACAGGGTATCCTAGGAAACCCAAGTCACACTTTGCCATGATTGGCTGAGGTGGTTGTCTGGGCTGGACAACCACCCTGCTGCGTGATTGACAGCCAGGCTGTGTGAATGGGGGATTTTGGCATAAAAGGCAGGACTCTTGGGCTGGAAGTCAGTCGCCACTGGAACTACAAGGAACCGAAGAGAAGCGGAGAAGAAGACGGCTGCTGCAACTACCCCGTCCCGGTGAAGCCCTGCTGCAGTCCTGAGCTATCTACCCTTCGACGACCAGAGAAGATCCAGTCCGGAGTCTTCTTCCCTTGAGCCTGGTGGTATCGACCAGCTCACCCTCCACAGCCAGAGGATCTGCTTCGTGGTCGAAATCGCTGCACACTGCTGTAGTGGTCCGGATAGCCATCTGAAGAGCCTCTCCTGTCTTAAAGGAGCGCACCTTTTATTTACCGTCACTGATGCTGGCTTCATCCCTGAGCAGTGCAGGCCCCTCCAGACGTCCTCCTTCTTTCCGAAGCTCCAGGAACCGTGGGTCTGCAGGAAACTACCAGGAACAACTGCCGTGGCACCAGCATCTTCATTGAATAAGGTACTGTGTCCAACTTCGAGGAACTAGGGTGAATCCCTTGTCTTCCCTCATTCTTATAACGTTTGCTTTCTCTGTTGACCGTATCCAAGTACTCCTGGCAACGTTGAATCTTGAACTGTCTGACTGTGTGATCCTCGACAACAGGAACCCGGTTCCACTTGACACTGGCTGCGGCCTATTGACTTTTGTATTTCTGTCAGCGAATGTTCTCTGATTCTGTCTGCCTTGACAAAAGTATTGCCTATGATTTTCGCCCCCCAACTCTCTCTGGTTAACTCAGGTGCTAAGTGTGTTTTTGCCCCGGTAACATTTCTTTCTGCGGATACGCGTATCTTTTGTAAGACCAAACTGTCATTATTGTCAAAAAATGATCGCATATGTATTCCCGGAAACGTCTTTTGTTTCACAAAACCGGTCCGTTAAAACATAGGGTACTTACCTTGAGTTAAACTGTGCCAAGTTAATTGGTTGTTTGTAGTGTATTTTACATGTGGTTTTGGATTTAGAGAAGTGTTGTGTTTCACAGATGGTTTAAAAAAAATGTACTTATATTTTTTACCTGAAACCTTGAGTCAGTGTTTGCTTGAGTCACAGTAATTGCGGTCCCTTTGTGTAATCTCTGCTACTGCTCATATACTCTTGAGATAAGCCAGGCTGCTCCGATACTGCTACCACTTTAACATATTAGTATAGGCTTGTACCAAAGGTGAACTTGTATTACGACTTGTAGTCTTAATTGTGTGTAGTGGTCCCTAAGGGCACTGCACAGGATTCTGCCTTACACCCACTCTATGGAACTCACTTCCACCCCACATCCGACTCACTGAAGACCTCATGTCCTTCCGCAAACTACTGAAAACGTGGCTCTTCCCCTAAAAATCGACTCTTAACACAAACAGCATAACAGCAACAATAAACAGTAGCCCATGATTGCTGTATCAAAAAAAAAAACAATCCAGCATCGAGACCCGATCGAGGGAAAAAAAAGAAAATCTAAAACTGCTAATGTAAATTAAAATGGATAAACTGAATCAGAACGAATGAAGTGGATGAAAAGAACGAAGTGGATGAAAGGAATTAAACTGACACAGTGAGTGAAACAAATGCAGTGGATGAAACCGATGATGCGGATGAATTTGATGCAATAGGCGGAACGGGTGAAGCGGATGGAACGGATCGGATGAAGCGGATGGAACGGATCGGATGAAGCGGATGGAACGGATCGGATGAAGCGGATGGAACGGATCGGATGAAGCGGATGGAACGGATCGGATGAAGCGGATGGAACGGGCAGATCGAACAAATGGAAAAAATAGTAGCTTTATCAATTGGGACAGATCAAACAGACTGAACGGATGCAGTGGATGAAACGGATACAGTAGACGGTACATATGGAGTTGATGAAACAAATGGAGCGAATGGAACAGTTGTGGATCGCTCGGGCTGAATAGATGAAGTGAATGGAACAGGTAGAGTGGATGAGACAGGTAGAATGGATGGAACAGATGGAACTGACCGAGTTAAACGAAAGTTGGAATGGATAAGAACAGATAGATCCGATGGAACGAGCAGAGCGGACTGGAGTGGATGGTACAGATGGAGTAGATGGAATCGATGGAACAGGTGAAGTGGATAGAACAGACGGAGTGGGCAGAACTGATAGACCAGATGGAACGAATAGAGCGGATGGAACAAACCAAGTGAATAGAACAGATGGAGCAGATGGCACAGATGGAGTGGATGAAACATATGGAGCAGACGGAACGGATGAAGTGCATGGAAAGGATGGAGTGCATGGGACACATAGAACAGAGGGAACGTTTGAAACAAATGGGGCGCATGGAGGGGATGGGGCGCATGGAGGGGATGGGGCGCATGGAGGGGATGGGGCGCATGGAGGGGATGGGGCGCATGGAGGGGATGGGGCGCATGGAGGGGATGGGGCGCATGGAGGGGATTGGGCGCATGGAGGGGATTGGGCGCATGGAGGGGATTGGGCGCATGGAGGGCATGGAACTGATGGAGGGGATGGAACTGATGAAGTGAGTAAAACACATGGAACAGATTGAATAATTAAAAAGAATGGAACAGATGGAACATGCTAACCAGATGCGAAGGATGAAATGATTCAACAGATTGGATGGAGTAGTTTATGTAGATGAAGGATCGAATGATGGAATTAATTGGCAAGACTAGTAAACTAAATGATGAACCAGACGAAATATATGAACAGATGAAGCTGAATGAACGGACAGAGTGAACAAAACGAATACAATAGACAGTACAGATGAGTGCTCGATCTCAAGCGCCTTACTGAAAACCACCATATCGCACCAACATGCTTACTCTCTCCTATACACACCACTCAACTAGAACTCAGCAATACTATGACGCATTCGGTGTAGCTGTTCTCATACTAACACCCGCCACATATTCCTCATCATCCTAATTAAACACAGCTAGCTGAGCACACACCGCTAGCCTAAGCGTCTCCTCAAGCCTAACGCAGCCAGAAATCACTCTGGGTATCAACCCACCAGAATGAACACATATTACTGACATCCCAACCACCACACCTACCGCTAAGAAGCAGCGATCATACAAGTGCCACACCATCTGCACACACATCTGGTGCACCAATGCACCTTATGTGTGTGTGTGTCTCTCTCTCTCCCTCTCTCTCTCTCTCTCTCTCCCTCTCCCTCTCCCTCTCCCTCTCCCTCTCCCTCTCCCTCTCCCTCTCCCTCTCCCTCTCCCTCTCCCTCTCCCTCTCCCTCTCCCTCTCCCTCTCCCTCTCCCTCTCCCTCTCCCCCTCCCCCTCCCCCTCCCCCTCCCCCTCTCCCTCTCCCTCTCCCTCTCCCTCTCCCCCTCCCCCTCTCTCCCTCCCTCTCCCCCTCCCCCTCCCCCTCTCTCTCTCTCTCTCTCTCTCCCCCTCCCCCTCTCTCTCTCTCTCTCTCTCTCTCTCTCCCCCTCCCCCTCTCTCTCTCTCTCTCTCTCTCTCCCCCCTCCCTCTCTCTCTCTCTCTCTCTCTCCCCCTCCCCCCCTCTCTCTCTCTCTCTCTCTCTCCCCCTCCCTCTCTCTCTCTCTCTCTCTCTCTCTCTTCTCTCCCCCCCCCCCCCGAGGGCGTTCAACCTTCCAGCGCTCTGAGATCATACCAATGATACATAAGGCGCTATATAAATGCAAAGTAACATAACTTACCACAACAAAACCTCTGGAATTCAGCTGAAGCCACCTTAACATTGCACCTTCTATTGGGCAGCCTATGACCTCACTGATGGCATCACGGGTGACATCGCTGATGGCATCATATGTGACCTCAATGAGTATTTATCTAATGGTAAAAGACAGAAGATCACTCTAGGTATTTGCCCATATTTAGACCAGCCTTACATTTCTACATATTTGATATTAGCATTTTAGAATAACTCCTAACAATGAGTACATTGTTTAAAACAGTAAAGGGCTACACATTCATCATATCACTACTTGTGAAGCTTTCCTTTGTAGTACTTTGGTAAATGATAACTGCATTATAAATAGTACACTGCTTAGAATGTTCCTGTTTGTGCCAGATGTATCCAAGACATGTTCAGTATACCATAATCAGTATATACATTTACAAGAAAAGTATATACTTGTATTTATTTGTAGAAATAAATAGAAAGCGACACATGTTGAACCCTAATTATTTTCTACGTTTTAAAATAAACATATGTAAATACTCAATTGTTTTATTGCAAGAAAAATGTGTACACGTATCATTTTCTAAATGACATGAGGTGCTTTAAAACAAGGAACAACTAGTTATTAGGATATATTTTAAGATTTCCATCCATGGGTATTGAAAAAAGTGACTATTACTCTAAATGTATATATGCATAGAAAATAAATTAATTCAACATTTGCTTGAAAACATGTACATAGATATGAATTTCTTTCTGTGTGTCTTTTATTATTGCATTTTGGCTTGAATCCAACCTTTCGCAAAAATGTAATTAACAATAAAACATCCAATTAATTTCTAAAACAAAAACATAACCATTATAAACAGCAATGTTTCAATTAATTACAAATCATAAGGGAAAACAAAAGGAAACAAATCAAAAGTGAAAAAAGAACAATCAGCACCACAAAAAATCTTTGTCTCTGACTTAAAATTCAGTTAAAACAATACAAACCGTAAACATGCATTTTCTATTTCATTTTTCTTTTTGTTCCTTGTGTATAAGAAATTAGTAGACTCAAACTATTATTTTTTTAAATTGTACCATCGCCAACATGGCGCCCACCCTCTGACCGCTTCGCGGTAAGGACCACATTTGAGTATTAGAGTATAACAGAAACTACTTGAATATGGCCCAAACAGATTGCTCTCTTTGTGGTCCAACTGGGACACTCCACTAAAATGTGGAACAGTGTCTCCAGCTGCTCTGAATCCCAGCAATATCTGCAAATACGCAGAATAGGTTCCCATTTCTCGCGAGAGCCCTGGACCTCTCTAGTAGGCAGAATATTCAGCCAAAATCTTAAAAAGATCGCTTTAAAAATTGAATCGGGGAAAATATGTAAAAGAGATCAGTTTATTGCCCAGTTTGTGATTTCTACCCCCAGGATTATAGAGGCCAGGCATTCTTGCTGAATTTCGATCCAGTCAAATAGCTGGAGCTTAACTTTGGACTTTCCTGGTTGGAGAATCAATAGGCCCATCTCCACCTCTGCTTTAGCAGCCAATTCCCAACAGCTCTGAGGTGATGCCCCCACTGCATGATCACTGAACAGATCCATGACTGTTTTGATGGTGCCAAGAGCTTCCATCGCCCATCAAACATTTTCTAAATAAAGCGCTTTCCAAATCGCACTCAATTGCAACGACAGACCCAACTCCCATTGTATAAATTGTATTGGGATAAAATTCGAAACTGTTTTCTATAATAGGCCTGCTATCATATTCCAGGTTGTTTTTGGGTATACATAGAGCTACTTCTGCCCCATACAGGAGTGTGGGGATCACTTTGAGCTTATAAAATAATAAGACTGTGTCGAAGGAAAATCAACCATATTTCTTATGAATGGCCATCCCCTGGGCCGATAGAGGATGGGCCTTCAATTTCAAGGTGGAGAGATTATGTAAGTCTCTGTTGTTGGTGTTCATTATAAAGCCCAGGTATCTATAGGAGTCAACACAAGCAACTCGTTTGTTCTGTATATGCCATTGAACATTATTATTTTTATGTGATGTTGCAGCCTTTAGAATCACAATATTAGACTGCTTGACATTCATTTTAAGACTGTTCTTCTCAGCAAATGATTGTAATGCATTTAAAAGTTTCTGCAGACCAATCTTTCTGATCAGTCTGATCTTTCAAGACACGCTCGTCTGCATATAGCAACCACTGCAAGGGGCATCCATTCAGTTGAGGGGGAAGCTTCTAGTTTAGATAATACATAGCCCAAATCACTGATATAGAGATTGAAGAGGGCACGGGCCAAGAAGCACCTGTGCTTTAAACCCCGATCAGTCAGGATGTTTGCTGAAAGATCGCAGATGTTTATTTAGCCTCGCCCTACAGGAGGTCCCAGAATAGAGGTCTCTAATCATTGATGGCAGATCTTTTGGGTAGTGCAAGTGGCCAACATGTTGAAATTGAAACAAAACACGTAGTGTACAAAGTAAAAGTAAGCTTTAAAATGTATTCAATTTTTAATACATTGACTTAAGTGTATGTCATTAGTGATGTCACCAGTGGTGCCATCTGTGATGGCATGTCAGAACACTGAGCCTTGCAACAATGGTGGAATATTGAACCCGTAGTGAAGTAAACAAGTTCTTCCCACCAATGTAACACTTGGGTGTACTAAAAAACAGACTGAGCGTTCAATTGTTTGAAAGATGGCTCGACACACTGGAATCCCGAAGGCCTCTAAAGAAAACACGTGTTTAACACAAGTGTAAGGTAACGGTACATGCATCATACATCAATGTCTTAGTAACTGACCTGACTATAAACAAGGTTTCATATGGCATATGTAGCACAGGATAGGCAGCACTGTGGATGATAGCAACACTGAAGATATGGGAAAAATGAGATCAATATTAGGTAGGGCAAAACTAGGCTACAACTGACAGATATGTATGTGATATACTTAGCCACGTGTCCAAGAGCTGAATTAATAACAGTAGTTTCAAGAACAGGAAAGCGACACTTGAGGAAAGGCAACGGGTCCAGAATATCCGGGAGAAATTAGGGAATCCTCCTTACACCACCAAAACGAGGACGCCTAATGCCCCATAAGTGCTGTAGGCAGTCTCAAGTCCAGCACAACAATCCCTATTTCCGCCGGTACAAGTACGCCTAGAAAGGTTCTTTGTTTGCAAAGCAGTATTTGATGGGCAGATACAGAGCGGGTCTGTGAAGCAAGCAAATCCGTGGCCAGTCCGGGTCAAACATCAGAGGTAACGACGTTCACAAAATCGCCAGGAAAAAACAGAAGCCAAAAGCAGTCCGAGGTCGTAGCAGTAGTCAGAGCAGTAATTGAGGGGCAAGGCAAACGAAGGTCTGTGAAAACAGGCAAGGGTCGAGGAAACGAGAAACTTCAAGAAACAGTAACGCCACTGTTGAGTACAAAACAACAATCAGAAGCGCCGGATAGCAATCAGGGCGGGTCCATGTTGGCTTCCTAGCAACACGGGAGTCACGTGATCGGAACGACGGAGTAACACGTGAATGGAGCCGCATCACGTGCCAGCGTCGCCACGGCAACCCCCAAGGCGTACGAAACAACCCTTTGTGTTTGTAAATGCCTGCAGGAAAATCCTGTAGCACGCCCCCTCGTTTGCATTTGGAACAAATTACAGCCATAGGAACCTGATCGCTGACAGGTTTATGAGGCCGTGGTGTCGGCTGTTGTATTCTAACAGTATCCTCCCCCAAAGGCACCCCCAAACCCCAGGAGGTAAGAAAACGGGACAACAAGGCAGAAGCATGAATGTTGGACTCGGCCTCCCAGGTGCGATCCTCAGGACCGTACCCCTTCCAGTCCACCAGAAACAATCTCGCACCACGGCAGAGCTTGGTGTCCAAGATCGAGTTGACCTCATACTCCTCCACCCCTTGGACCATTATGGGGCGTGGTCGGGCAGACGGCCTCATCTGCTCAGAACAAGGTTTCACCAACGAAACATGAAAAACAGGATGTATCTTCCAGGATTGGGGCAGGTCCAGCTTTACCACCAGAGGGCTGAGCACTTCCTTGATGACATAAGCGTTGACGAAACGAGGCAAAAGGCTCTTACGGCCCGGGATGTAGAGGTGTTTAGCAGAAAGCCATACACACATACCTGGACTGTGAAGTGGGGCCGGTCTGCGATGATGGTCAGCGTACTTCTTAGTTTGCTCCTGGGAATGTGTCAAGTGCTGCATGACACTGGTATGTAATGAGAACATGTCCCTAAGACAGGACCTAATGGCTGGACAATCCGAGGATGAGCCCAGGTCCAGTGGCAAGGAGCGCAAATGCTGTCCATACAGGGCATAGAAAGGGGAAACCCCAGTGGAAGAGTGGGCAGAGTTGTTGTAAGCGAATTCGGCCATAGACAACACCGAGAGACAGGTTTCCTGATGTTGCAGAATAAGACACTGCAAATATTGCTCCATGGTGGCGTTGACCCGCTCCGTTTGGCCATCAGTTTGTGGATGGTAAGAAGTGGAATACCTCTTGCCGATGCCCATGGATTCTATGAGATGCCTCCAGATACGAGAGGTAAACTGCGCACCCCTATCTGATAGGATGATGTCAGGGAGACCAAAGAAACGGAACACGTTTTGCAAGAACATGTCAGCTAGAACAGGAGCAGAAGGGGAGACCCTGACATGGCAGAAAGAGAGCCATCTTAGTGAACCCATCCACCACCACCCATATGGTGTCAAAACCCCCAATCACAGGTAGGTCCACTACAATGTCCATGGTGATCATAGCCCAAGGTCGGGCGGGAATGGGCAGGGGTTGCAAAAGGCTGATAGGCTTGGCCGGGGTCACCTTACATTGAGCACAAATAGCGCAAGCCGCGATGTACTGTGCAATATCCTTATACATGGAAGGCCACCAACACCATCGTTTAAGTAATTCCAGGGTTTTTCGATGGCCGTGGTGAGCAGCCAACATGGCATCGTGACACCACGAAATAGCAGTACATCGGGTACCAGATTCTGGCATATATATTTTGCCATGAACGTACGGTAGCGACTGGATGACGTCCATGTTGTACTCGTCCAGTTAGGGAGAGCTACTAGCCACCCGCTGCTGGATGGCGTTCTTCAGTGAAGGTTGTAAGGTACACCCACAGACCACCTGGTTGGGCAGCAGTAGAGCACCTTCCTGTATTGGTTCCGGCTCCCCATGTAGTCTAGAAAGAGCATCCGCTTTAGAATGCAGGGCCCCGGGACGGTTAGTCAGCACGAAATTATACATGGAAAAGAACTCGTGCCAACACGCATGATGTGCCGTGGTGCACTTCAATAACTGAAGAGCTAGAAGATTTCTGTGATCTGTGTATACTTGAATCAGTATTTCGGCTCCCAAAAGATGCCTCCAAACAGTAAAGGCCTCACGAACAGCCAGCAGTTCTCGCTCTCTAATGGTGAAATTAACCTTGTATGGTGAGAGCTTACGTGAGTGGAAGGCAACCGGATGAAGGACCCCGGAGTCCGGACATGGTTGAGACAAAACCGCCCCCACTGCTACGTCGGAAGCATCAGCCTCCACAAAAAATGGCTGATTGACATTGGGATGCTGTAACACAGGAGCCGAGGTAAAAGCCTCCTTGAGAGTATCAAAAGACTTTTGTGCCTCCTCATGCCACAAGAACTGACGCTTGTTGCTAGTTAATGCAGTAAGAGGGGTTACTATGTGAGAAAAGTGCCCGATAAAGCGACGATAAAGGTTCGCAAATCCTAAAAAGGATTGCAAGGCCTTCAATGTAGTCAGTACTGACCAATCCAGAATTGCTTTGACTTTCGCTTGGCTCATTTGCATGCCCCGATTGGTGATGTCATATCCAAGAAACTCCACATCCGAGGCATGGAATATGCACTTCTCTAACTTAGCAAATAACCTATTATCACGTAAACGTTGTAGTACTTCCGAAACGTGTTTTGCGTGAAGTTCGCGAGAGGGGGAGGAGATCAAGATATCATCTAGATAGACAATCACAAAACGATTGATCATGTCTTGGAAGACATCGTTAATAAAATGCTGAAACGTGGCAGGGGCGTTGCATAGCCCGAATGGCATGACCAGATATTCAAAAAGGCTGTACCGGGTTTTGAAGGCCGTCTTCCATTCATCCCCCTCTCGGATTCTCACAAGATTATAGGCTCCCCTTAGATCCAGTTTAGTGTAGATCACCGAAGACCCCAACTGGTCCAATAGAATGGAAATCAGAGGTATGGGATACTGATTCCGTGTTTTTACTGCGTTAATTTCCCGGTCATCTATACAGGGCCTTAGGTCTCCTTCCTTCTTGGGAATAAAGAATAGTGGAGAGGCAGCAGGAGAGCAGGAGGGACGAATGAAGCCAGAAGCTAATGCCTTATCCAAATATTCCTTTAATACTGCATCTTCTTTCAACTTGAGGGAGTGTAGATCCTTCCTGAGGGGATTTTAGCACCTTCCTTAAGGTATATTGGACAGTCATATGACCGATGGGGAGGAAGCTTCTCCGAATCACCCTTGTCAAAAACATTCTTGAATTCGGTATACTCCGGAGGTATGGTAGTAGTGAGAACCCCACTGATCAGAGGCTGAGTCCAATAGGGCTTGACATGGACTGTCCTGCATGTGGCTTGGTGGCACACAATGAGATGGGCAATGAGGTGAGGTAAAGGATACAGACCCGGTAACCCAGTTTACAAGAGGGTTATGGGCTCTAAGCCAAGGTAAACCTAGGATGAGCCAGAATTGGGGTGCAGAAATGACGTCAAATGAGATACCCTCAGTATGGGAGTTGTCAATGCTCAAGACCAGAGGTACAGTAGATACGGTTACCAAACCTGAAAGAAGCTTGGTACCATCAACCGCATTGACCACTTCTGGATGATCCTTGGGTATGAGTGGTATATCCCACTTCTTGCGCCTTTTTCTCATCCAGCCAGCTGGTTTCGGCAACAAGCTGGTTGAATTTGGCAAGGTACGTCAAAAGGGGAGTATCCCCTTGCTGCAAGTTATGCAGCTCCAGATCAGTAGCTTGGGATTTATATCGGGTATCAAATACCCATGTCGTAGACTCTATCAGGGCATCGCAGTCAAATAACAAGTGACTGCCCTGTTCCAAAAAAGGATTGACCCAGGCTGCACCCGTACCACCCAAATTCGATAAGACAAAAGCTGCTTTGGTGGTTGAGTCTGGAAATGACGTCGGCCAGCATAAGAAGTGCAGTCTGCATTGGTTTATGAAGGCTTTGGGATCACCTAAAAAATGTCCAGGTGGGACCAAAGGAAATTGTGCTGCCATATCAACAGATACTGTGTCTGGTCTGGGCTCCGGATGTACCCGAGCCAGATGCTGTGGCTAGCGGTTGTGGCTCTGTGACACCAGTTCTCAGACGAAATGCCCCCTTTTTGATTTCAAAGGAAATTTTGTTTAAATACAGTGGATTAGATTTTCATTTGCATTTGTGGTTTGTTGAATTAAATCAAATGATAGGAATTGAGGTTTCTGGGATGTTTTATGACCCCTCTCAGAATTGGCGCTGTTCAACCAATTGAAATTAAGAAGGAACAAGGTATCCTGGTCTTCTGACTATCTGCAGCCTATTTGGATCCAAATAGGAATATGTCCTTGCTCTGGTCCTCTTCTTGGTCAGATGCGAATCCTTCTTGGGCCCATTCCTCTTACTTTTCGCAAATTTGGGATGCTTTCTTTTAGCCAAATTCTGTGTATGTCAGCGGACAATGAGAGGAATAATCCAGGTCCTCCTTTTTATTCTTCTCATAAAAACATCACTTTTTGTACTAAGATCAAATCGGCCCATACAGCCAGTGTTGCAAGTAAGAATTTGAAGTGGGAGTAAAACATTCCTTTTTTTTTATTTTTTTAGAGTTGGGTGTAAAATGAATATTTAAGGAGTAACAAAGTAATCCCCATTCCCGATGGGAGTATTTAGTAAGCAAGTACAAATGTTTGAACTGTAAAACAGACATTTTTTGCAAGGAATATTTCTTTGCACTCATTCATGCATATTTAAAAATACAATTTGGTATCTCTTCAGAGCAGGCTGCAGTAATAGTTTCTTCCTGTGGCACTACGTACGTGTACTACTGGTTCATACCTAATAATCGAGCTTTGTGTATCAAAGCAGTGGGTTAGGCTCCTATGTTTCTGTTTCCTATTTTTTTGGTGGGGGGGATATTTGTATGCGTCACTTTTATTTTTTGAGAGTATCTACCCAGTTTTTGGGCGTAAAGGTGGCTGATACACCCTTTATATTGCATATAGCATTGTTTGACACTAATCTTTGATTAGATGAGTCCAGTAATTGAATAGAAACATGTTCACATGCGCACATGGGTCCTCCTTTTTTCTCCCATTGGCTCATGGAACTTGGTATGTTATAAGGGGATGTGCCATCTACAAACTATTCCCATCCTTTGGAGACAAGACTGATAATCAGCAGCAAAATTCATTTTTGATACAATTCTCTAAAGAAATATTTATAATGGAGAAAATAAATATTAGGATTTGTATGAATATTCTAAATTTGGGGTTATCATTTGTTTCTGTAATTTTGTGCACAATTGCGTAACTATGCACAAAATATACATTTTACAATGATTTAATTGTATGCATCATATTCACATTTCTCTGCTAAATTGAGATGCAAGTTGATTTTTTAGTGAGACAAACGGATCAAAAGTGACAAAAATATAAATCCAATTGTCATTTGTTATGTGCACATTTTAATTGACATTTACTGTAAATTTTGCTGAGTTTCATAAGGGTGGGATGATTATTATCAGGAAGAGCCAACGATTGCTGAGCCACAAGAATGATTTAATCTATTCTCTGCTAACTGTGGCCTAATGGAACAGGTACATTTGTGTGACTTCATGCTTTCCAAAGTTTGTTTATTTAATGTGATACAGTTTACATGTAAACTTTACACATATTAAATCATGTATGTATGTCGTAAAAAAACATAAAAACAATCAAACATACTCAAACACATATTTCATTATTATATGTACTTAATAAAACAACCCAAATAAAATACATACTAAATCTTAAATATGAATTAATTCGATAAACAAGGATTCCTAGACACAACAGCCACTTTAAACACTGCACCGACGAATCGTATTTGATCCATGGATATAGCTCATCCAATAGTAGATCCAGTGATTAAGCCCCAAAACAATAATTAACACACATCAAAGTTACACCACAGGGGTTCCAATCCTGGCTATTTCCAATTTAACGTTCTATAGATATATTTAAATGATTCTCTATCACCAGCCAGACCTTGTATAGTGATATGAGTAGACAGGGATTGGTCGAGCTTACACATTGAAGCCAGAGCATGGTCTCACTAATATTATCCAGACAATGTACATATCTGCCATAATGAGTTGTATAGGTATTTGCCATACTCGGGCATTCAGAGAATTCATGTTTGGCAGTCTGTCATTTCGGTGTTCTTGCATATACGGCAGAAGCGTTCCTTGATCCCCAGGTGTCTTTCACTACCAACAACTGCCAACACGGCAAGGTGATCAAAACTGGCTAACAATATAAATCTTCGGACTCTGGGTGAGGGGCAAAGACCTAGATATTTCTGGGGACTCTTAAAAGAAGAATTCCAATATGAGATGAATTGATATCTTTTAAGGCTATTGAGATGGGCATAGTTTTCCAGCCAATCCCAGAGATCAACACGTTTGTTAAAGACAGCTTCATTGAATCCGTATAACCCTCACATCTGAGAGTCCAGCAGATCTCTTTATATAGCTTCTGCATGCTCTGCTTAAAATAATAGTTCACAGCTTCTTTAGATAGTTCTTGGTAGCTGGAAGCCAACAATAGATTTTCTGGGGCACTACATATCCTCAAGAACAGTTCAGCTCGCATTTTTAGCACTATTGATTTTAATGACAATAGCCCTAGTTCTAACCTGAAAATGGCCTTGGGAATACAAGTAGGGAGACCCAAAATGTATCTTCTATGACTTGTAACCATTTTAATTCGATCATAGCAAGTGATTCAAGGCCGTAGGTTACCATCAGAACAAGAATCTTAATGTATAACTGACGGGCACCATAGATAGTAAAGCCACCATGATTGATTGTAAATCGGTGTACCAATGCGGTGAGTTGGGCGGCCTTCGTTATATGAGAATGTATATATGCCATATATTTTCCCTTAGTTTCGCCCTCAATCCTGAGATGTTTGCATCACAGATAGTAGAGAAGCCCTTCTGGGCAACCCAATATTTGCAACTTTTGCTATAGTATTTTGCGGCTCACTAGGTCGAATGCCGCTTTAAAGTCTATAAAGAGGGCATAGAGTGGAGGATTGACAGTTTTATTTTGCTCTCAGACAGAGGGTATCCATGACTAAGAGGTTATGTGCTGTATAATATCTGTGAGTGAATCCACTTTGGAATCTATTGAGCAAACCTGCCCTGTCTACCCATTCCTGTAATTTGTGGAGAAGAAAAGTAGCACAAAAAGATTGCACGTGCAGTCTAGCATAGAGAGGAGCCTATAATTCCCTGGTTCCAACTTATTACCCTTCTTAAAGATCGGGATAAGAATGGCGGTCTGCCAGGATCTAGGTATTCTTCCTTCAGCTAATACTTTCTCAAATAAAATTTTGATTAAGTTAGCTCATAATTCCAGCTTGTTCTTAAGTACAACGTTTGCCAGCCCGTTAGGGCCAAGCGCTCATGAGGATTTTAGGTTTTTAATTCTGATAGTTCGCATATCAGTGGTCACTTTAAAGGGAGGGCAGGGCAGTAGAATTTCCACTTGAGCTACTACCTGATCAAAATTACGATTTTCCAAAAAATGTTCACATTGCTGGACACTAATTGGGTTAATCAGCGTAATCCTTCTACTTCCCCTGGCTTCTCCCAGTAGAGCCCAAATATTTTGCAAGGTTTATTGGTTATTGGCCCTGTCTAAGCACGCAATTTTGTCATTGAAATTGTCATTTGTTAACTTACTGGAGATAAGCTTAGAAACATAGGACTGTATTTTAGTCCACGTTTCAACTCCTAATGCTTGAATTTTGAAGTTATTTTTAGTTTAAAACCACAACACATTAACTTGAATAAACACAGCTGTTCTGCTCATCTTCCATGTATTGATCTTAGTGATACCTGGGTCTGGAAACTTTTGCTATGGTAGCTGACTCACTTTTGTACGAGCATGTGTTTTTAGTTCAATTGAAGTTAACAGCTTGTACATTCTCAGGATATCAATGCTGTACAATGGGCTTTCTATCAAATTTAAAACAACGAGAAATCCTTTTGCACCATTTTTACGAATAGTAATCAAACAATATGTTAGTCTATCAATGGATAACTAAAATTCTGGTGTGATTTAGAATGTGTGTTCTGATGATCTAAATAACTTTGCATTATTTAATTTCCCTTTGCATTAAAACTGAAGTCGTAAGGTGTGCAGCCTCTCCAGGTTGCCTTTTCACCGGCATCAAATAAGTCTATTTTCACATTAAATACTTCTGGGAGCCCACTCTATTAAAGGGGGATTACTTTAGGTGAGGGCCCCCTCTCCAACGACTCTTTTTTTAGGTAATACACTAATTGCCAAGTACCAAGCAATCCCACTTTAATAGAGTGGGCTCCCAGAAGTGTTTAACTTGTGAAAAAACGTACTGTATCTAACAGGCTGAACGATAAACCCACTATCTTCTCCCTGATTGTAAATTCTGTATCAAATATGTCTAAACAGCCGAATGTCTTTATTTTAATAATGTCTATACACCGCCAGGCATTGGTGGGTCTTGACCACAAATGACATTGTGGGGATCTATGTTCATCTGTTATGCTGGGATTGATATCACTGTGTGTGCTTAAATATCTATAGCGACATAAGCGTTACTTGTATGACAGTTCCTTTTTTCCGCAATAATCCTACGTCCCATCCCCTTTCCTCTATACTTATGGGACATCTCTCCGTCCTGTGGGACAGGACCGGAGCACTTTGTAAAAAGCATCCACATTTTTTTCAAAAATGTGTCCCTCCTATTTCCTGCGCGGGGCCCGGCACACGGCCGTAACTCCGCCCACCTTGGCTCCGCATCGCCCATCAGTCCTTTTCTCCGCACGATCGGGGCCGGATGCACTTGCATCCTCGAAGACTTTCTTCCCTTTTTCCCCCCTCTCTGGCTCTCGCTAGCGTTCATTTACTAGTCTGTCTGTCTTTTAAACTACATTTTCCACACTGTTCATCGTGTCACCGTCGCTTCGCGAGGGCTGATCCCCATCCTCTTTGTTTAGAATGTTTGGGTCCGGAACACCGTTGGGACTCCTGTTTTTACTGTGACTCCCTTTCGGTCCGGGCACTTCAGCGTCGGTTGGAGCGGTGGGAGGTGGTGTTCGAACGGACTCCTCCTTTGCATTTTCAGGCGTTCATCGACGAGAAGAAAAAATGCCCGGTAAGTTCTTTACTTTTCAGCGCACCCCGGCCGGGGGATACCTTTCCGGGTTCCTCTCGAGCCGGGAGGGGCGTTGATCGCTCTGTTACCGGGGTTCGCCCTGAGGTGCCTGTCGGGCCTAATAATTCTACCGGAGTTTTCTCCGAGGGTCTCCGTAAGGGGCCTGTGTCCACCGGAGTACGCTCAGAGGCCCCTCCTTTGGGGGCTGTCTGTAGACCCAGTTCTACTGAGTCGTGGGGTACCGGAGCTTGCTCTGAGGCCGCTCTTTCGGCTTCCCGCAAAGACAAAACCGGGGTGCGCCCCGAGGTCTTGGCTGGGCTTGAGGTTACCCAACGGTTGTTCGAGGCCCGTGCCGATAAGGCTTCTACCGGGCCTATGTCCGAGGTCCCTCGTACAGAGGCTAAGGATACCAACAGTTCTGACGGGCCGGGCAAGGCCCTGTTGGTGGAAGCGCACCGTTCCCGCTCTTGTGGTGACACCAGATCTGTTGAGGGGGCAAAGAAGAAAGTTTCTTCTTTTAACGGCAGTGCTGAGGCCCTTCCTTCGAAGGCTCAGTTGGCGGTTGGTATGTCGCAGAAACATTCCAGGCCTCATAGTACCGGCTCTGCCGAGGTTCCTTACGTTAAGGCTAAAATTAAGACCCCTGACCATCGACAGGGACCCCTGCCTCACTTCCTCACGTGCCGCAGTTCCCCTCAGATGAGGACAAAATGGCGGCCGTTCCCGCCACGACCACGGCGGCCATTTTAGGTACTACCCCTACAACTACGCCATCGGCACTTGGTGTAGGGTTCGGTCCTTCGGGTGAACCTAAGGTCCCTTGTGCGTATCCTTACCGGCCGGTTTATGATTGGAACGCCCGGATGCCTCTTCCGCGCTTTGTTTCATTGCCCGCGGGGCGACTCCCTTGATTTATGTGGATTCGTCGGTGGAGGGGCAGGTGTGGCACCCTTCTCTGTTACGTCCCTGGATTTGTCCACCTCATGAGAGGCCTCCTCAGGTTCCGAAACAATCTCCTGAGGACGCTTTTTTCGGTAAATTTCAAGCGCTTATGCGCACTGACCCCATGAGGGAATATTTCAAAGGGTGTTTCAAGGAGAAATGTCCACCCGCGCCTCTGGCTCCACCCGTTCCGCCGGTGGTTCTGCCGGCGCCTCCCTTGCTCGTGGTGCCTCCCCCTGCGCTTCCGCCTGTGCCACCATTGTCCCCAGTGGACAAGGCAGTGCTTGACACGGCTCAGCAGGATCCTGACCTGTCAGATGACCCTCAAGGCGATCAGGACAACGAGGACCTTCCCCGCTCTATCAGAGCTTTCCATGACCGGGTGCTGAACATGATGAGTTTCTTAGATGTTCCGGTTACCGAGGCACCTGCACCGCAGGAGGGCGTGCTTTCTGGGGCGTTCACCTTGTCTCCTTTGGAGCGTACCGGCCTGTTCTTGCAGAAGGACATTCTGGTCGAGGTCCGAAGAGTTTGGGAAAAGCCACACTCTGGACTTTTTGTCAATAAAAAGATTGACGCGAGGTACAGGCTGCATTCTTCGGAAGAAGTGGCCTTGTTGTCTTGTCCGCCTCCCTCCTCCACAGTGGTGGCTGCAGCTACGTTGCAATCCAGGCCTGCAGCATCCTCCTCAGCGACGGCTACTCAGGTCTTGGGAAAGGAGGACAAGCTCCTGGACTACCTAGGGAGGAAAATCTTTGCCAATTCGGCCTTGCAGCTCAGGCAGGCCAATGCAGAATTGATTTTGGCGGGAGCTAACATGCGGATGTGGAGCGGTCTGTCGGAGTTTGAGGAGCACATTCTGGTCTAGAAGTTGGAGGATTTCAGAGGCCTTACCGATGCCAGGGTCTTGGCCCAGGATCTCCTGGAGACTGCGGCTCATCACGTAGACACCTCGGCTCGGGGTCTGATGCTGGGGGTTGATACCTCGCGGCAAGCGTGGCTGCATGCCACTAAGTTCTCGAAGGAGGTGCAAGACAAGGTTCTGGACCTTCCATGTGATGGTAAGGAATTTTTCACTCTTCTACTGATGTTGAGCTCACCAAAACCAAAGATTGCACTCAGACGGCTAAATCATTGTCTGTTCTGGTTAAAGCTCCCTTCAAGTTTCAAAGGCCGTTGTCGCAAGGTCGACCTTCCTCTGGTTTTAGGGGCTTCCTTGACCGCAAATCTCGCAGAGTGGATACTCCTTCGGGGAATAACCGCCGTAGACCACAGCGTTCGCGGTTTTTCTCCCGCTCCTCAGCCTCCTCATCAGGTACAGGTGGCACCGCCACCGATAAGCCTGCCAAATGAGGGTTTTCCGCGCTCGCACAAGACCCCGGTGGGAGGACGCATTGCGTCTCAGTGGGAGGCGTGGCAGGCCATCACAGAAGACAGATGGGTCTCGTCAGTCGCTCGAGCCGGCTTCCGCTTACCTTTACCCCCCTACCCCACCCCTCAACCCTCCTTTTCAGCTGTCGGGCTCACCCTCCCTCAAGGCCGAGGTTCAGAAACTTCTGCACCTCAGAGCTGTGTAACCCGTTCCCCTTGGGGAGGGAGGGGAGGGCTTCTACTCCCGGCTGTTTACGGTGCCCAAACCCAACCAGGCTGGCCTGCGCACCATCCTAGACCTTTCCCAGTTCAATCTTTTCCTACCCCAAGAGAAATTCAGGATGATCACGCCCGGCCAGATTCGCTCCTCTTTGCAGATGGGCGATTGGCTCAGCGTTGTGGATCTTCAGGATGCGTACATGCATATCCTGATTTGGAATCCACACTCTTTGGGAGACGAGCACTTCCAGTTTCGGGTGCTTTCTTTTGGCCTCAGTTCGGCGCTGCGTGTCTTCACGAAGATGATGTCGGTGATTGCGGCCTAACTTCGTCTCCAGGGTATCCATGAGTATCCGTATTTGGACGACTGGCTCTTATGCCGGGGTGCGCCCCAAGGCCTTGGTGGGGCTTGGTGCTACCGAACAGATGTTCGAGGCCCGCGCGAGTAAGGCTGTTACCGGACCTGGGTTCGAGGTCCCTCGTACAGAGGCTAAAGCTACCAACATTTCTGAGGGTCTGGCAAGGCCTTATCGGTGAAGGTTGTTTCTCACCGTTCCTGCTCTTGCTGCGACACCAGATCTGTTGAGGGGGCAAAGAAGGGAAATTCTTCTTTTACCGGCAGCACCGTGGTCCCTGAGAAGGCTAATTTGGCGGTTGGTATGTTGCAGAAACATTCCAGGCCTCATAGTACCGGCTCTGCCGAGGTTCCTTATGTTGAGGCTAAAGTTAAGACCCCCTGATCCATCGACGGGGACGCCTGCCTCACTTCCTCACGTGCCGCAGTTCCCCTCAGGTGATGACAGAATGGCGCCCGTTCCCACCACGACCGCAGCGGCCATTTTGAACGCTACCCATACAGCTGCACCATCGGCCTCAGGTGTAGGGCTGGTTTCTCGGCCTTGTGCGCATCCATATCGGTCAGTTTATGACCGGAATGTTTGGATACCCCTTCCGCACAATTTTTTGTTGCCTGTGGGGTGGGCACCTTTGGTTGATCTGTCCATCCAGATATAGGAGTGGGCCATGCTTCATGGCGTCTGGCTGCTTGCTGTGCCCATCCCGGGCCAGCTGAATTTCACAGGGGATGGCCTCAGCCGGCGGACAGTGGTCAGCTACGAGTGGGAGTTGAAGGCGGAGATCCTCTCATGGATTTTCTTGCGTTGGGGCACACCGGAGGTGGACCTCTTCGCTACGGTGGTAAACAAGAAGCTTCCTCGGTATGCCTCCAGAGGGGGGCTGAGAGCCTCCTCTCTGGGGGATGCTCTCGAGATTCCATGGCACAACATGAGAGCTTACGCCTTCCCGCCTCTGCCTCTAGTTCATCGAGCAATTGGGAAGCTGACGAACTCTGTGAACTGTTCCCTTCTGCTTCATGGCCCCGTGGTGGCCGGCCAGTTTTTGGTTGTCTGAACTTCAACACCCGTCGGTGTTTCTGCTGATCAGGTTACCAGTAACCCCAGATCTTCTTCATCAAGGGGAACAGCAGATGTGGCACCCCACCCCACAATCGCTCAGCTTGGCGGCATGGTACCCGAGTTCAAGTCTTAGAGCTTTTTAACTTGTCTACGGATAACATGCTTATTATCCAGGCAGCCAGGGAACCCTCGACCAGATCCCAATACAGGAGTAAATGGCTCAGGTTCTGTCGTTGGTGTTTGGAAAAGCAGTTGGATCCAAGGGTGGCTACGATTGACAAGGTGCTGTCCTTCGTGTCCTCCCTAGCAGAGTCGGGTGTTTACATTCTGTCATGCAGAACTTACCTTTCAGCGGTTTCCGCTTATCTTGCTATAGACCAATGCTCTTAT
This sequence comes from Ambystoma mexicanum, assembly GCF_040938575.1. Taxonomy (NCBI): domain Eukaryota; kingdom Metazoa; phylum Chordata; class Amphibia; order Caudata; family Ambystomatidae; genus Ambystoma; species Ambystoma mexicanum. Next base: position 1,234,622,366 of record NC_090927.1, on the reverse strand, counting down.
TCTCTGATTAACCCAGTGGTTAAGAGGCATTTTGCAGGCTTGACACTCCTCTACCCTCCGGTTCGTAGTCCGCACCCGCCTTGGGACCTAAATGTAGTCCTGACGGCGCTGTGCCATAAACCCTTTGAGCCAATGGCTACGGTTGACCTCAAGTACGTGTCCTGGGAAGTGTCCTTTCTGGTAGCCGTTACGTCAGCGAGGAGAGTGAGTGAGCTCTAGGCATTGTCGGTGGAGCACCCTTTCCTGGTCTTTCACAAGGACAAGGTAGTCCTTCGGACAAACCCGGCTTTCCTACCAAAGGTAGTGACCGAATTCCATCTGAATCAGTTGATTTCCCTTCCGGTCTTTTTTCCGAACCCTACCTCGGAGGCGGAAAGGGTTCTACACTGCCTGGATGTCCGAAGAGCTCTTAGGTTCTACCTGGACAGGACTTCTGAGCTTTGGAGCTCTTCCCAACTGTTTGTGACCTTCGGTAAGCCTCAGGGCATGCCGGCGTCTAAGGCATCTATTTCCAGATGGATTACCGCCTGTATCGCGGAATCTTTCACCGTCCAAAAGCTGAAACCTCCTAAAGGTATCCATGCACACCAGGTGCGAGGCAAGGCAGCCGCGGTTGCTTTTCAGAAGTATGTTCCCTGGGAGTCCATCGCTAAAGCGGCTACTTGGGCCTCCCTATCTGCTTTCTGTAAACATTACTGCCTCGATATGAGCTCTAGAGCCGACGCTCAGTTCGGCCAGGCTGTGCTGAAGAACCTGTTTCAGTAAGGGGTATTTCCATCCACCCATAGTTCTTGTAAGGAGTGCTTGGGAATCTCCCATAAGTATGGAGGAAAGGGGACGGGACATAGGAGTATTACCAGGTTACTCACCGTAGTGACCACCTTACTCCTAGTCCATAGTCCCCTTTCCTCCATACGCCCGCCCGCCGTCCCCTCTAATAAGGTTCCTCTGTTATTGCTAATGGGTCTTTGACCCTGCGATAGAAAAGGACTGATGGGCGATGCGCGGGGCGGAGCCAAGGTGGGCAGGGTTACGGCCGCGTGCCGGGCCCCACGCAGGAAAGAGAGGGGGGACACATTTTTGAAAAAAATGTGGATGCTTTTTACAAAGTGCTCCGGTCCCATCCCACAGAACGGAGAGATGTCCCATAAGTATGGAGGAAAGTGGACTATGGACTAGGAGTAAGGTGGTCACTATGGTGAGTAACCTGGTAAATCAGAGCCATTGCTTTCTGGGAACACAGTTTTTGTTTCTCTCTGCGTCATGTCTCTGGAATTAGGCTTTAAGTCTTGCAAGACTGTCACAGAAAATGTTGATCTGTGACTCATCTCTGTGTGTTATGTCTTGGACAGGACTTTGATGTGGAGGTTTGTTCTGCCTGTTCGTCCGCCCCAATCAATGAGGGGAAAGTGTTGGTAAAAATGTTCTCACCATGCGGAAGTCTGGAATAGAGACTGTTCCTTTACTGAGCGGTGCACGTTTCAATCCAACCATTCAGCAGAAGGGGGCAACGTGCTGGTCTTGGAAGCAAGACCAAGCAGAGCAACAGAGGTTTGAATCCCGGATCCCCACTTAGGAACCGAACTTGGGTATTAAGCGCATTATAAAAAAACAATAAAAATAAATAATAGTCTTAGTTACAAAGTGTTTGAGAGAGGCCAACTACGACAAGAAAAAATAACTATCTTACAGTTGTTGCTGCGGCATCGTGCCTATCCCTCTTTGTTTTTATCATGTCGGCATCACTCCGCTGGGTCTTGTGACCCCAATCTGCTGCTTCATTGAGACCTGCTCACTAGTAGATATTGTTGCTCGCCTTTGCTGGATGTTTGCAAGCAGGCCCCTACCTCTCTAATTGATCCAGCGACCATCTGTCTGATACTCCTTTGCTGTATAGTGGAGGCCTAATTTCGTCCTGCCTCCTTTGTACTAGACACCGAAAGATGTTTGCCACTTGGGACCCTCACTACTATGGGCTCCATTGGTAGAGCTATAAATGTCTTCAGTTTATTCACCAGCTACTTTGGTTCCTCTTGATCTTCAAGGCACCTTGATGTACCTTTCTACCATATACATCTCCAGTATTTGCTAGTCTCCCCTTCTGCCCATGAGTATGCAATTGTTCAGTAGAGTATGGCTGTTGTGGTGGTGGTGGACCGCCTCCAAAGACAAAAGTTTCCTGTCTTTCCGTATGTTGATGACATGCTCCTTTTGGTTGGAGGATTAGGATCTAGTGGAGCAAAGTTAATTGGATGTTCTGTGTTTTACACACTGGACTTTTAATAAAATCTCAGGAAGTTATGCTCAACACATTTGAGACCACGCAGTTTATTAGAGTTGAGTATGGCATGCCATCTACAGAGTGAGTTAACATCATTCAGGACAGAGTCAAAAACTGTGACGGAGCAAAATAATCAGCTGGGACTTTTCACAGGCATCCATCTTGCACCTTTCCTTTCCCACATGTAACTGTAAAAATGAAATGCAGGACCTTTTATTGGACCTACATGTTTGTAAGGATCGGTGTTGGTGGTTAACCAACCATCTCCTTCAGGTAGAACCTTTCCATACACCTTTGGTCCAGATTACCCTGTTTATGGACACATAGCTGATAGGTTGGGGAGCAAAAATGTAAGATCTGTAAATGAGCGGTTTCAGGGAAGTTTTACCACAACAGCCTCTTGAAATTGAGAAAACAAGCCTGTTTTCTGGGCACTTTCTTGCCGGTTGTCATGACAGACACCGTTCACTGCTTGAAAAAGAGGGATGGAGTGCGTTTTATCCACTAGCAATAGAGGCCATGCTTCTTTGGTTCTCTGAGAACAGACTGAATCTGGCTCCCTATCTAGCTGAAAACATCCTCGAGTATGTCCCCTCTGTGGGCTGATGGAGGTCTCTTACAAACAAAAGCTGCAAATGAAGGTATGGAGCAAATCTGTTCCATACAGGGTTTTCTTCAAGTGGAATTGTTTGTGCCTTGCATTAACAAAGTGTTTTGTTGTTTTTGACAGTCCTTGAAAGGAGAAGTCTGAGCCAAAACAAACTTTTTAGGTGTATAGTGTGCATCAAAACTTGTTTTGAGCTAACGCAAAATGAAGTGCCGGCAGCTAGGAAACCAAATTCTGCAAGGAACCAAGTGGCATGTTCGCCTCTGTGCAGGTGGGGTACCATTGCTGGATATTGGTCATGTGGCACTGAGGGCCTCTTTGCATGCTTTCACTGAAAGCTACTGCCTTGCCTTACTGGCTGGAGTGGATGCTTGCATTTTGTATTGCTACAGAGCTTCCTGGTGTAGGGGTGATGCCTACACTCCACCCACCTTCGTCTATTTGTGTACAGCTTTGGGAGTCTTTAAAAAGATATGGATTCCTCAGGAGGAAGGTGTCAATTTGGAGAACGGGTCACTATCCTTACCTCAAGTAATATTGTTTATAATGGATACACCACTTCCCCCACAGATGTCTCGTCCATCCTCCCAACTTCCCCTCAGTCATATTGCTCGTAATTTGGTTTCGTTTTCTTAATTTCAGGCTATTCCATTGCATATCTGAATGGGGGAAAAGTAGAATGGAACAGAGGCAAATGGGCATGTACGGCTCCATTTTTAAATATACGCTGTTACAGAATTTCCAGCATGAAAGGCCCTGCTGACTCTGAATGTGTCGACACAGAAGCTGTCCAACTATCTACACCAGTCTGTGCCTGCAAGTCTATTAAAAAAAAATGTGGGATCTGTGGCAGTAATACCATAACCAATAGCAAACCTTTGAAGGCAAATAACTTGTTCTTAAGCTTTCTAAAGTACAACGCAGAATGCAAAAAGACTTTATAGTCAGTAATGGGAGAGGCTACTCTGCTGCTAATGGATTCATAATTCTCATTATTTGTTGGTCAGTCCTTGTGGATTTATTGTGTACCATTAGTACAGAGTCATGAGCCCTTTACAAAGTAACCCTTAGTTACCATTGAATACATTGGGCTACCACTTTTCCTGGCGATTTTTTAAACACTTTTAATTTCTGTAAGCATTTTTGTAAAACTGGTTCACAAGGAAAAGAGTGGAAAATCAACAATTGAACTACTAAATGTAAGCACGAAAAATTGACATTGTACTAGAGAGGACATTCCTCTGGCACATCTGTTTCAGATTCCACAGTTGTACACCAGAAAGTGTTGGCCATCTACAACTGCTTCACACTCCAAGGAACATTTTTTCCACAGAATGCCAGTGCATACTCCACAGAGCCAATGCAATGTTAGGTACTTTTCAGTGCGAGTATTTTCTGATGTCCTCATTGGAGTAGGTACTTGGACACCTTTGTATGCCTTTTGTAAACATTCTAGATAACCGCACAAAAGCCGGTGTACAGTTTGGACAGAGTCAACCTAATTGCCTAATCCATACTGCCAGTAGCTTCTTGTATACATCACAAATGACCTGCTTCGTAACATTTTGCTGCACCCTTAGAAATGGAGCAATTTAGACGGAAGAATAAAAATAAACTAACCATATGGACTACAAGTCTGGTTAACCTAAGTTTCCTCTAAATTACAATCACTAGCACTTTCATCCGCTCATCTCGTCCTGTTTCAACTGTTCATTTGTTGTAATAGAACGCATAGACTAACCACACAGACATCTTGGTCTTCATTGTTACCACTAATTTCTCCAGATGTGTCAAACAGAACTTGGAACTCATAGTACATACCGTCTGAAAACGTAAAGGTTAACTTCAATGAAAAACTGCTAGAGTAATGGGTAATGTTTGGGGTAATGGACAAAAGAATGAGAACGTGAAATTGGTACAATTGTGCAAGGACTTGTAAGGCTAGAAAATAATTTCATGCATTTCTTGTTGTTCATTTTGTGTACTTGAGTAGCTTGACATGGGATGTAAGAGATGGGCTACTCTGTTTTAAAAAGGTGGGTTGCATATTCAAGCATGGATTTATCTTTGTTACATTTAGAGAACTTGGCAACTTTGATGCAGCAACAGAGAGTTTCCAAAAGGCTTTGATGCTAGACCAGAATCATGTTCAGACCCTTCAACTCAGGGGAATTATGCTTTATCATCATGGAAGCTTGCAGGAAGCCTTGCAGAATTTTAAGGTAGGCAACCCTCAACGTGAGCATTTTCATCCTCTACATTTCCAATTTAATCTCTTAAAATAATTTGTTTCAATGATTTAACAACTAAAGAAAATGTTGAATCACAGTGCTTATTTTGCATAGTATGATTCTTTTTTCTTTTTTTCTGTTGTGTAAAATCTGTTTGATTTTAAAGATACATACAAACATACATAAGCCTTGGTGTACATTGTAATATCATAGCAAACCAAATTTTACAGAATTTTAAAAATGTTGACGAATCTCAAATTTCAACTCATTCTCAATCTAAACTGTGGCTAAATTGACCCACACCTCAAGATATGATCATATCCCATTGATATTGGTATGCACTATAACACAACAACACACAAGAGTTTAGAATGAACAGAGTTCCACATATTGTCTCCTGCAACGGGAGCCGACAGGTTGTAAATCTCTTAGCTGATGGTAAACTTTCAATTGAGTTATCAGGCCTCCTGGGCCTTTTACCACAGTCGTATGTGTGCATTTTATGAGATGGGCATACTGCAATCATGCACAGATCTGTTCATATGTCAAGACGTGATGGTCCAAGGGTCTCACCCCACCACCCCCTACTTGTTCCGTACTCCAGAGCCCCTCGTGTAGATAATAAATGTCGCGGAACACGACCTCCATCCAGATTGCTCCCTCCAGCCTGCCAATACAAAATCTCTACCAAAAAAAGACCATATATAAATATGATTCTAGTAGTTCCCAATACTGTTCTGCCTTTTCAGCATCTGACGATTGTCGTTTGAAAGCGGTGTGTTCTAATAAGCATGTTTTAGAGAGCAGTGCTGTCCACATTGCAGTGGTGGGAGGGGAGCTTGCTTTCCAGTGTACAACCAAAATTTACGCTCTGTAAAGAGCATTCATTCTATGACTGCGCATCAGCGTATCTGCATGCCAATCATTCCTAGCTCCCCCAAAACACATAACGTCGGGGGTCAGTGTGACCTCAGCCCGTCTATGTCTGTAATCTGCTGGTACACCATGTGTCAGATTGGGGTTAGAGCTGGGCAGGACCACAGAATATGTTGCATTGTACCTATATAGTTGCATCCTCTCCAGCATGTCGCCGTGGGGGACAAGTCTATTCTAAAGAGCTTTGTTGGGGTATAGTACATGCGTTGGATGATTTTAAATTGGATTTCCTTTTTAAGTTTCAAGGAAACTTTTGGGATAGTGACATAAATTATAAGTTGCTCACCATAGTGACTAACGTACTCTTAGTCCATAGTTCCCTTTCCTCCATACTGTATGGGCGTCCCTTCCAAGGGACGGGAGACAGAACCTTTTTCACCAGAAAAAAACATCTTCCCCTTTTAAATCTAGAGGCGCGAGGTGGCGCGCCCCAGGGAGCATGCGCTGCCCTGACTCCGCCCTCTGGCGCCACACCTCAGTCTCCATTGACGCGTCAACAATAGATTTAACCTTTCCTAATGACACCAGTATTATTAGGGGGGAGGTTGGTGGGGCGTATGGAGGAAAGGGGACTATGGGCTAGGAGTACGTAACTCACTACGGTGAGTAACTTATAATTGCTCTTACGTCCCGTCCCCTTTCCTCCATACTATGTGGGTGATTACAACTGATTGTAGCCCCAGAGTGGAGAGGAGACCCTCCTTAAGCAAATGGGCTCCTGAAAACTGCCTGTCTGAAAGCCGCATCAGATCTAGAGCCGGCATCCAAACAGTAATGCTTGCGGAAAGCCAAGGGAGAGGCCCAAGTGGCTGCCCTGATTCCGACTTGCCAAGGGACATGGCGCTGGAATGGAATGGCCGTTGCCTTGGCCCTGACTGCATGTTGGCCGTGAGTGGCTTGTGCTGGCCCTCATATGCTTCCTTGATAGCAGAGACCATCCAGCGGCATATGGAGGCCTTAGAGGCCTGATAGCCTGGCCTTGAGCCTCCAAAGGTGACAAACCGAGCGACCGACTTGCGAAAGCCCTTGGTCCTGTCCAAGTAGAATTTTAGGGCACGCCTGACGTCCAGGCAGTGCAGCACTCTCTGTGCTTCATCCTTGGGATCGGGAAAGAACGTAGGAAGGACTATTTCTTCATTCAAGGGAAAGGCAGATGGAACCTTGGGCAGAATGCTGGGTGCGTCCGCATGACTACCTTGTGAAAGGTGGTATATGGTTCGAAGGTGACCAATGCCTGGATCTCGCTGACTCTGCGAGCCAAAGTAAGAAAGACTAGTAAGGCCATCTTGATGGTGACCAGCCTAATGTCCCCGGCCGCCATTGGCTCTAATGGTTTGTGCACCAGGGCGCCCAAGACTGTTAAGGGCCCACACAGGGTGCAGTCTCTTGACGGGCTGGTAGAGCCTAGCGAGACCCGTCAGATGTTTGACTATAGGTTTGGAGGAGGAAAAGATGCCCTCCTCCGAGTGCCTATAAGCCCCATTGGCTGCAAGGTATGTGCGGCAGGTGTCCACCTGTATGCCCGAATGAGCGAGGTGTGCCGAAAAGGAGAGCACGTTGTCCAAATTGCAGGCCAAGGGGTTGATTCCCCTGGCGTCTGCCCAGTGGCAGAATCTGGTCCATTTGCTTTTGTACTGGGCCCTGGTGGCCTTGCTCCTGGCACCTTGTATGATCTCCAGATTGGCCTGTGAGAGGCTAAGGTGACGGAGCATTACCTGCTCAGGTACCACGCTGTGAGGGCTAGTTTCCCTGGTGCGGGGTGGATGATTCTGCCCGCCTGCTGTGCCAGATGATGTGCTGGGCCCGTCAGCAGGTGTATAGGGGGCACCTCAGAGAGGATGAGGAGTTCCGAAAACCATGGACTGGCCGGCCACCATAGAGCAATCAGAATGATGGGGAGTCTGTGAGACTCCTTGATCTTGCAAATTACCCTGTGGATCAGGGGAGTGGGCGGAAAGGCATAGGCCTTCATGCCGGTCCACTGGAGGTGAAATGCGTCGCCCAGAGAGCTGGGGCCCTGACCCTGCCAGGATGCAAACTGGGGACACTTCTTGTTGTGGCAAAGAGATCCACTTCGGGGTGACCCCACCTGTTGAAGATCTCCTGAATAACGAGGTGTAACGCTCACCTGGTATCCACAGGGATGTCACTCAGCCTGTTCTGACCTCTTACAACCTCGAACCCTTCCCTGGAACCTACTCGACTGGAGACTGGGCCTGAAACACAGGATTGGTAGAGTTTAACTCCCTATTGTCTCTGTGTGCTTGAACCCTTTCTTCCCCGGGGTCCAACCCTTCCTTTTGATCCACAGCTCACCTTGTTTTCTTGCAAAGTGTGCTCTCCGTCCTGCTTTCAGCGCAGGGGCGCGTTGATTGATGCAGGCTCGTTGCTGCCTAGTTACTTCACTGGCAAGAGTCCGACAGGTAAGTATGAGTCTTTTGAACAGTTCTCTAACTTCGTTCCTTTCCTTCCTTAGATGATGGCCGGCGTCCGGGGATGGCGACGTGCTGCTGAGATGAGTATCGCTGAAGGTGAGTGAGAGCGCGATGCGTGATGCGACCCTTTCGTATTTGTATTGAACGGAGTTCTTTTTCTGTGTCTTTTAGGTGCCGCGAAGTTTTCAGCGTGGATGCTGGTTATGAAGAAGAAATGCGGTGAGTAAGCACGGTATGTGGCGCCTCTAGATGTTTCCACGCTAACCTGTAGTGTCTTTTCCCTCTTGCAGATGGATGAGAAGTTCCGGAGACAGAGTTCCCCCAGAGCGGCTTGGATTCAGGTAAGCGTTTGAAGCTCGTACAGTCTTTAAAAATAAGCGAAGATTTGCTGAATGCTTACTAATGCCTTTTTTCTGTTCTTTTCCCTTTTCCTTAGGAAACGGCGTCCTGGGATGGGAATGACACCGCCGAAGATGACCGCAGAACAGAAGAAGCGATGAATGATGGGCAGAAGCGGTGTTCTTGTTCTTGCAGGGGCTGAGCACAGAAGAAAGATGCAGACCTACTGCACGGACTGCTCCGAACACGGTGAGTGTCACACTGCAGGTGCAGAAAACACAAAGCATGTTTCTCAGCCTGTGCGTGGCTTAAATAGTCTCTGGGTATCCCAGGTGTCTCTGGGCTGAACCACACCCAAAAGACTATACTGTACATGCAGTTCTGGGAACCGAAATATGTGGGGGCATCCATATTGTCCCCATAAAAGCACTACAAGTCCAATCCCCAATGTTATCCTATGGGAGTGAGTGAGTCTGGTGCCACAAGCGCCAAGTCTGACTCCAAGTGGGTCTTTGGAGGGATGGAGAGGCCCTTGAGGGCCATGTAGATGATCGTGGCCTGGCTCCAGCCTGACATCTTCGAGGGCTGGGGACATGAGGGGCAGGAATCATGACACGAGGTTGTTTAGCTGCCACTCGTAATTGTCTGCTCCCAGCCTGCTGAGCCTGTCCGCCTCCAGGTTGGATTCCCCCGAGAGGTGGACTGCCGAGAGGTAAATGTCGTTTTCCTGGGCCCATTCCCACATGCTGATCACCAGCCTGTACAGAGGAGGGGATCTGGTGCCTCCCTGGTTGTTGACGTAGTCCATGTAGGTCGAGTTGTCTGTATGGATGAGAATAACCTTTCCCTTGAGAAGTGGTAGGAATGCTCTGAGCGCTAGCCAGATGGCGTTCAGCTCCATCCAATTGATGTGGTATTCCTGCTCATGTCGAGTCCAGGTGCCGTGGACCGAGAGATCTTCCATAGTGGCTCCCCAGCCCTCGACCGAGGAGTCTATGGTGATGGTGGCCTGCAAAGAGGGCGGCCGAAAGGGCTTGCCCATCTGTAGGTTGCAGTCCATGGACTACCAAGTTAGGTGTGGTTGGAGAGATAGAGGTACGTTGATCATCTCAGATTGCGAGCCCCGCTCCTGATTCCATGAGGCTGGGAAGTGCAGCTGAATCCTTCTCATCCTTAGTCTTGTGTGCGGCACGGCTAACAGGACCGCCGCTAGTAGACCCAGGATATGTTGGTACCACCATGCTGAGGTCCCTTCTCTGCTGAGGAAGTGGATGGTGGCCCTCTCGATGGCCAAGAGTTTGTCTTCCGCCGGGAAAACCCTCTCGGAGCACGTGTCCCAAATGAGTCCCAGGAATGTCAGAGCCTGCGTAGGGAGCAGCTGTGACTTCTTGAGGTTGAGCGAGAAGCCCAGGTCGTGCAGTGTATTCAAAAGGGCATGGGAAGAGTGGTGAACCGCTTCCGGAGATGTAGCACTGACGAACCAGTCATCGAGGTATGGGTAGATGTGGAGGCCCTGCGCTGTGAGGAGGGCCGCTACAGCGTTCATGAATCTGGTAAAGACCCTGGGGGCCGAGTTGAGGCCAAATGGAAGGACTTTGTATTGGAAATGGTAGCACATGATCCTGAACCGTAGGAAAGAACGATGGGGCTGCCAAATCGGGACATGCAAGTATGCGTCCTTCCGGTCCAGGGAACACATCCAGTCTCCCTTGTCCAATGTCTCGGCTATAAAAGCTGGCGTCACCATCTTGAATTTTTGCAGGGGTAGGGAGAGGGTGAGGGTGGAAAGGTCCATCACAACTCTCAGGCCCGCCTGGTTCTTCTACTGAATGGTGAAAATCCTGGAGTAGAAGCCAAAGCCTCGCTGGGAGGCTGGGACTTCCTCCACTGCCTGGCTCTCTACGAGCAACCGGATCTCCGCCAAAAGAGTTGCTGTCCCAACCTGTGGGAGTGAAGTGGAGTGGAGGGGAGGAGGGTGGAGAGGCTGGGATAGGAAGGCAGTACCCCGTGGATACTACTGAGTGGATCCAGGGGTCCGCAAAATACTGGCGCCAGAATTGTGCATGGAAGCAAGCCTGCCCCCCACCGGAGACACGTGGACCCGAAGGGGTGTGTCATGCCTTCTTTTCCTCAGAGGCTGACGCTGAGGAGGAGGACTGGAAAAAGCCCTTACCCTCCCACCCTGGCCCCCTTTGTTGTTTGCGCCGGTTCTGAGACTGCGAGCAGGCCGGCTGCCTGGATCTGTGTTCCTGGAAGCCGCGGAACCCTCCATATGTACGACCCTTTTCCGAGCGCTGCTGAGATTGGGTATACAATCCGGGCGTGGTCTTTGTGAAAATGGATAAAAACTTTGCTGTTTGTGAGCTGCTGTTCTTTTTGTCCAGCGCTTCGTCCGTAGAGGAGTGGAAGAGGTCCCCCCCACCCTCGAACGGTAGATTTAGAATGCGCTCCTGGACATCAGGGTTGAATTTCGTTGCACGGAGCCAGGCCAGCCTCCTCATGTCCGTGGCAATGCAGATGGCACAACCTGAGGCATCGATATGAGCCACTGTGGATTCCATGAGGTCATGGGCCACGAGCTTGGCTTCCGCTAGCCCCGCCTTTAAGCGTGATTGGCATTGGGTGGGGAGTTCCGGGAGGAAGTCCGCAATTTTCCGCCATAACCGTTGGTTGTCGGCAGCCAGCATGGCATCGGCGTTGGCGTAGATCTTCTTGCCGTACGGCTCCAAGATCATCTCCGCCTTGCCTAGCAGCGCCACAGAGGAGGAGGCTGAGGACGACTGAGGCTTGGAGCATAGTGATGCCGCAGCGATCACCGAGGAGTGTGGCTGAGGATGGGTCAAGAGCAGGAGTGTATCCCCCTCCATCGGCATGTACTTGGCATCCAGGCGTTGGTTGACCGGCTGGACTGAGTGGGGCTTGAGCTAACCCTTCTTGCCCAGGGAGACTAAATCCCTGTGTTGGCAGAGGGGCTTCTTGTGAGGACATAAGCCAGAACCCCCTCTGCCGGCTGTTCGACCTCGGGTTGGGGGAGGCCCAGGTACTCCGCAGGGCCAGCAAGACGTTCATGGAAGGGCCTTGGCTGAGGATGACGTGTCCGGATCCTCCTCCTCGTCCGTATCCTTTGGATCTGGAGGATCTTGTGGAGGAGGAGGAGGGCGGGAGGGAGGGAGATGGCGCCGGAGGCTGGGGTATAGGGACCACAGCCGGAGGCTGAGGATGCGGCAGAGGTTGCAGAGTTGGCTGCACCAGGGCTTGAGGGGCCGATGAAGGCATCTGTGGTGCCTCTAGCATGGCTGGAAGGACTTCCCTGACTGCATCTTTGATGATAACCCCCATCTGAGGAGACCTCATGAGGCCGAGAAACTTCTCGAAGAGCACCTCCTCGCTTGCCAAAGAGGTGGCAGTGGGTACCGACGGGTTAGCGGGTCCTGCTGGAGCTGCTGCATACCCTGTCCATATGGACGCAAGGGAAAGTTGCCCTGTGCAAATTAAGGGTAGACTGTAGGCCACGTACCTGGTTGAGGCCAGTCCCACCTTGACACTCGTTCTTCGCCAAATTTGTGGAATGGCGTTGGGCGGGTGCCCCTTTCTGATGCGGCAGGCATTTTCTCGGGATGCCTGCTATGTGTCTGCGACGTGTTGCTCAGCCCTCTGGGCCCGGCCTCGTCCAAGACTCTTGCATGTGGATCACGAGGCCTAACCTGCTCCTTGGGCTTCGGCCCGGCATGTGTAAGACCCTCGACTCGGGGGTCGGTAGAGCTGCGTTTAGGCACCCTCTCAGACGTATTGGCGCTAATATCGCATGGCCCCTCAGACGTATTGCCGGTGTTAGGGCGTAGCCTCTCGGCCATTGTGTTGGTAAAAGGGCGTAGCCCCTCGGGTGTAGACCCGGTACAAGAACCTTCCGGTCCCTCATCACTGTGCCTGGGAGGATCCGAGGACCCCTTGACCCGAAGGCTGGCAGCTGTAGCAGCCTCGGGGCATGTGCCGGTAGAAGGACCTGGCCGGTCCCTCCCACACGGGAGAGTCCCTGGGTAGGAGTCTCCCTTGCGGGGTGCACTGGAAAATATTGGCCCTGGTTCGATGCTTCACGAAGTTCTTGAGATCCTCTGGAGGCGACCTCTGGAAGAGCTCCCTCCACCTGGCTAGTCTGTTCTTCAGCGCCTTCGAGGACGAGTCACACGCCGAACATGATTGCCAACCGTGGTCTGAGCCAAGGCAGAGGGCATGGGGGTCTGAAGTTGGGAAGAGCCTGTTGCAGGATGGACACCTGCTGAACCCTGTAGAAGTCGACATGAGCCAGGGAGGAGCGTGACGCCTGAGGACCGAGTACGTGAATGATAGATAAGACAAAAAAGACATAGAGAAGTATCCATGCATGGAATTACATGGCCGAAGCCAAACCCAGGAGCGCTGGTGAATTTGGCCCGTTCCCAGTCGACGCGGAAAAGGGGACTGGGGTGTGGCGCCGGAGGGCAGAGTCAGGGCAGCGCATGCTCCCTGGGCCGCTCCCCATGCGACTCTAGATTTAAAGGGGAAGGTTTTTTTCTGGTGAAAAAGGTTGTCTCTCGTCCCTTAGAAGGGACGCCCATACAGTATGGAGGAAAGAGGACGGGACGCAAGAGTATAGTCACGTATATCAGCGGTGTCAATTGATATCCCTAGGTCTTCCGCCAATGCCATTGCTAAGTTATAGCTTCTGCCCACATTATTAGGAATGGACATAGCATAGAATGTGCAAAGGTGTGGGAAGGTGTTCCATTTCCAGCTCACATGGAACGGGGGGTGGCATGGCTCTGTATGTTTGCGGATTGCGGCTCGTATCGTGTTATAACAGAGGCAGTCTCCCAACTCCAGACCCAGTATGTGGTGTGCTGCTTGTAACTGTAGTAAGATCTCCCCTCACAAATGTCCATAATCCGTATATATGTGCCCACTCCATGTCTTGTCTGGGTGTACTTTTTGTTTAAGCGCGCTTGAATGCTTGACCACGATGGCGCCTTCTGTATAGGCACCCCCCTGCGTGGACCGCATACAGTGCCATTGCATGATCGTTTTTCGAAAATCGGGTGTAGTTTGATTTGTGGTGGAAGCTTAGCCGGAGTGGCCCTAATTTCTTTGGGAGATAGCGGGGCCATCAGGACCAATGCCATGGCCCTCCAGCTGGTGTCATCGCTAGTATCCAGCCAACGTTTCACCCAGCAAACCTGAGCTGCCTGGTAATAGGCCTTCCATGATGGTACTGCCAATCCACCCTCCGCCATAGCTGCTTGTAATACTTTGAGACAAAGCTGTGCTCTTTTACCTCTCCATGTGAACTTAGCAATAGAAATATCCAGGTCCTTGTACATAGTTGGCGAGGCGCTGATAGGCAGCATCATAGCGATGTATACCAGTTTTGTTACCAGTTTTGTTAGCAAGTTCATTTTCAGGGCATTGATCCTGCCTGTCAAAGAGGGGGGATAAACCATCCCATCTTCCCAGGTCTGTGCGAATCCTATCTAAAACTTGTGGGTAGTTCAGATCTCGAAGCTTGCAGAGGGAAGCGCTAATATTAATCCCCAGATAATTAATATGATGTGTTTAGAGTGTAAAAGGGGTTATTCCTCTGGGATCCCAAAGGATATCTTGCCTTAGAGGTAGAACCTCTGATTTACCCCAATTTATCTTAGCCATTGGGCCAAATTCCTGCAGTTGGACCAGTATATATGTGAGGGATTTAAGGCCATTACTTATGTATAAGAGTAGATCCGCCGCATATAGGGAAACGCAATGTTCTTCTGTACCTTGGCGGATGCCTGTCCACCTGGGATCAGAGCATAGTTTATCGGTTCTCTGGAGAGTGCATACAAAAGAGGCGACAGTGGACATCCCTGACGTGTTCTGGATTGGAGACTAAACGGGGGAGAGGCAACACCATTGGTGACAACCGAGACCTTAGGACCAGTATATAGCAGTTTGATCAGCCTTAAGAGACATGTGGGGAGCCATATTTGGACAGGGCAAGAAACATGAATTCCGATTGGACTTTATCAAATGCTTTCTCTGTGTCAACCGTGAGGATCACGTCTTCTGGCCAAAACTTCTAATAGGCTAAGTATGTTATCGCCAGAATGTCTATTACGAAGAAAACCTGTTTGATTTATGGATCATAGATGGAAGGGTCTCTTCTATTCGCAGAGTCAGGCATTTCGCCAATATCTTGGCGTCAGAATTGATCAGCGATATCGGTCGATACGAACTGAATTCTTCGGGATCACGCCCTCCTTTGTGGAAAACTACCATATTCGCTGCTAGCATGGAGTGTGGTAGTTGCCCTTGGTCTTTTGCCTCATCAAATATACTCCGATTTAGGTGCTATTGCGTTGCCGATAACCGTGAAATCTTTTCGGAAGGTGCATTGGCTGTGGAAGAAACTTCTGACTGAAGATGCTGCGACTTTGGACGAGAACTGCTGTCAGATGATGCTGCGGCTGTAAGAGAAACTTCTGACAGGAGCTGCTGCGGTAATAAACGACCACTGCTGACTGAAGATACGGCTTCGAGGAAAACTAAGGTTCGGTAAGTATTTTCTATAAGCTATGAGATTCTGTTGTCATTTTCTGTAAAGCTAAAGTCTTCTATTTCTCTCCTTTGACAGGTTCTGTGAGGAGAAAGCATTGGAAGCGCTATCCCGCTGTCAGCGGAGAAGACGCGAAGCGAGCGCTTCAGCGGAGGCAGGGCTTAAGTAGTTCCCTCTGCAATATCAATGGAACGCGCTGTAAGATATGAATGGATCTTGCGGGAGCCATGTTTGGAGTATAAGGCCAATGTTAACACTATGAAAGTCTATAAAGACAGATGCTGGGAGTGATGCAAATGCTATGTATGCCAGGCTAACACCTCCTTTTGACCCACTGACTGAGTTAATGTTCCTGGCTTACATGGGATGCTTGAATGTAAACACTGCTCATTGGCTGGGATCATGACAGGTATGCAGTATTACATTTTCAATTTGCGAGTGTCCACTAGGTTCACCCAAGATGCACCCCTAGAGTGTGGGGGCCCTCAATTGGGATATCGGCTTTCCCATGATGAAATGGACAACTTGTGTAATTTAATCTTGAACTAGATCTGTCGTATTCACCCAGTTTTTTGCATTTGGGGTCCAAGCCATGGCCATCTGCCTACTTTTTGCCACTTCCCCCTTGCCCAAGGACGATGTGGGAGGGGCGAGCAGGAGCGAGTGGTCCATTCACCTGGTCCCTGCTCCCGCCCGTTCAAAGTCTGTAGTTACCAGATTTTGTTGTTGCAAGAAACACCATGCTGTTTTGGGTCCCTAAAAGGAGTGCCATTGTTTGTCCACTTGTATGCATCTTATTGCTGGAAATGTAAGATAATGTCTATGGTCAGTGGTCTTAAGCGCTTCAATATAGGGTTAAAGCCCTTTCGCCCTCTGGATACCTCCAAAGAATAGTCATTGAAGAGCCTAATGTGCGTCTCTTCGATGCGTATCGAAGTCAGTTATGTAAGCCTTCAGCAGGGCCATTTTAAGTTAGAAATTGAAAAGCCTCATAGTAATTATGTGCAGGCGATCTCGTGGTGCCAGGTTAAATCGAGTCTGGACATCTTTGAGGTAACGCCTGATATCTTGGACAGTCACATTCATTTCCTGGTTTCGCTGATGGATAATCCTCATCTCTGCCATTATGGTTTGGAGTGGTGTTTGGACATCCATATTGGGTCGGTTTCTAGCAGGCCATTGTGGTAGAGTGCTCGATTGATTAGCGCCCTGTGCGTGATCTAGTCCTTGAACTGGTTCACCTTGTGACATGCCCTCACTGTGATTGCTAGTCGTCCCCTATGTTCTCAGTGCAATATGTCTAATATTCCCCAGATGGTTAACGAGCAATATGGTGGTTGGCCAGATCAGCCTATCGTCTTTTCGGTCACGAAAAGCTTCACATTTCTTAGTAGAGCTAAATTCAAGGTTGGCGGTGCGCCAAGAAGATATGGTAAAATGGTATTTATCCTGTGGGGTATGTCGGCGCCAGCTGAGCACCAGGAAGAGGGCGCCTGAAAGTCAGCTTTGATAATGCTGTGGACTCGCCGTTGTAAAGCAATCTATTTGGCTCCCTTTATGGAAATCATTAGCACTCACCACTTAAAATTTCTGCGTCTGAATTGAGCCTGGATAATCTTCACTTCCTCTTCAGGACCCATCTGCAATCCAAACTCTGCCCAGGGACACAGTATTCCACTTAGCGGGATCCGCGGCAACCTGCGTGTGCTCGGGCATGTCAGTAGGGGGAGATGATACCTTTAATCATCAAGTTAAGCTTGGCAGATTTCCACGCTCCTTATAGAGCGGATATCCCGCCCTAGCGGAGGTGCCTAGCGGAAGTGATGCCATGCGTGGTTGCCAGGAAGTTCCGCCTGGGCTGAAAGCCCAACCCGGAAGTGATGTAGGTGTGTTTAACAGGAAATGAGGCCCTAGCAGCGGTGTCCTACCGGTTGTGACATTATAGGGGTTAGCGGTGAGGGTCCTCGAAGGCCTGGAGCCCTTAGGGGACCCCATGGAGGTTCCCCCGGATGTCCCCACATGTTGGGGGGATCTAACTTGGAAGCAGGTTAGTGGGTTCACCTGAAAGACCGACCTATTTGATCTTATGGGCATGGGTGTTGACCATTATGACCGGACGTCCCCCACAAAGCCCCAAAGTGTAGGTTTTTTGAACAGTGGGGTTCCTGTAGATGATGTCTGAGCGGCGTCCATCTTTAGGGGTGGGGCGTGTAGGTGCATAAATACATATGGGTTTTGGGGGATGTACAAGCCGCACCTGAAGCCCTGGAAAAACCTGATAGATCAAAGACCGCGATACCGGGAATTAAGAAGCGCTACAGCTACTACTCTAAGGACAATACAGAGGCTGATGATTTGAAAACCATTCAAAAATACTACACCCCTGAAAGTCCGCCTGCTTTGGCGCTAGCCGTCGACGGGGAACTTGATGACGCAGCGGCTATGGATAACATGTGTGAAAGTCAGCCGGGGATTATCGACGATGGTGTAAATGACCCCTACACAGATGCAGACTACGTAGAGGATCTGGATGTTTTAGAGCATCTGTTTGCAGAGGCCGCAGTGACCCCGGCGTTAGACACAGCATCCGATGAAGACAAGTTGTTTATGGATGTCACTAGCGCCTTTGTGCTGGAAGATGCTGGTTCTGAAACGTGTAGTATGGTAAGTAATAAAGCAAGGCTGGGGGGGGGTGTGTGTGTGTGTGTGTAAAACCTGTGAAAATATATGCTCAGGAGTTAAACTTCTTTCTTTTTTGAATTGCAGAAAACGCCAGATAAGCGTTTTGAAAGTTCTGATGAGGAAGAAGATGAAAATATGACCCTTTTGGAGTCTGTAACAGTTCAAGCTTTTGCGGCGGTGTTAGGCAGAATCCTGTGCAGTTCCCTTAGGGAGCACTACAGAAGATTAAGACTACAGGTGAGAGCAATAAATCCCCTTTGGCATCAGTCCGTACCACGAAGATTTAGTTGGTAGCTGTGGCTGAGCAGTCAGACTTATCTCAAGAGGGAGATGAGCAGTATTCAGGGTTTACAAAATAATCCTACTGTACTATGGCACAAGGAAACACTGACCAAATCTTTGTATTAAAAAGTAGATAGATATTTATTTTATACACTTCTAGTAAAACACATTTATCACAGTTATCAAGCAAGTTAAAATTAAGTCAAGGAAAAATATACACGCTCCCTAGTTAAATTGTAGACCAAGTGAACCAGAGTGAAAACTGAGCAAGACTGCACAGTGAAAACCACACACAAGGGATACTCTAGCAATTTCTCACAAGGGAGGGAAAGCACAAGTTATATAGAAGTAACTTCTTACACACCCTAGCAACACTTCCCATAAATTTGTGAACCAGTTTAGGCAAGACAGTGCATCAGTATAGGATATACTTCAATGAAAACTGAGCAAAATGGCATTTCACAAGGTTTGGAAAGGGGAAGAAAAGGGTAGTTATCAGAAGCAGGTGCACCAACACAGTTCGAGTTGAGAATCAATCTAAAGAAGACAGATCTCACAAATGTAGCCAGAGTCAATAGGCCTGTGCCAGAGTCAGTGGTACAGGGCAAGGGCCCAGGAGCGAAACGTTCTTGTAGCTGCAGTCAAGTCTTTGGTTAACGATTTTGAAAAGGTGAATGCAGAAAGCGAAAGACAATGTTAAGAGAGAGGGGCGGCCGACCCAACAGGTAGGTAAAGGATTTAAAACACCTTTAGTGCTACCGCGAAGAAAGGGCGGCCTGGCGGAACAATGTACCTTTAAAATGAAGTAGTGGCTCCTGCAGTGGCGATTGTTCCTGGTAGTTCCTGCAGTTCGGTGGATCTAGCAGAGGAAGAGAGGCTCTCATTGTGGATGTCAGAGCTTGCTTCTTCCAGGCGCAGAGGCAGCACAAACGCAGCTAAAACGCCTCCCTCCCCGTTAGGTCGCAGTACCTGGAGATAGACAGCACAGGCAACCTTGACCCTTCGGGGAAAGAGGGTTAGGGTCCATTGGTTGGATAGGTAAGGAAGTTAGGAACACCGGAAAGGGGTTTAGGTAGAGGTTCTGGATGGGAAGGGGGAATGTCAGGGTCACATGCTCCTCGGCTCCTGTTCCATGAATTCGCCGCCCATGCACTCCTGATCTCACCACTCACTCCTTCACTGAATGCTTGAATTCACCTCAGGCTTTTGTACTGGAGCCCCTCACCAGGACATCACATGTAAACATACATTAACTTAGGTACAGCTTAGATAAGCCCCACATTGCAGCATGCAGGATTCCAAACCTGCATTACTTCATGCAGCACCAATGGGAATTGCCCCAAAGCAATAAAGTACTTAGCTTCGGTTTCTGCCTGAGTCCACGGCTTTTCTGGCCTTTTCGTGTTGATTGGCCACGAACTGTCTCCAGGATTTCCAGTCCAGTCTCTCTGCAATTAGATTCAATACCAGTGCGCGCTGTGCGCGTGATTGGTTAGTGGCTTTTGGGTACTCTGCACGGCTTCGGAGTCATGCGACTATACTTTGGTCACATTTAAGCATGCGGGCATTGTTCGAGTCTCATGCGTGGTTAGGGACGTTATAACTCTTAGCGTTCCCTTCAAGAGTTTTGCGCTCCCGGCTCGCTGTGGGCTGGTGGGTTTCTGAGGCGCTTCTACTACGTGGCCCACCCCCGGGATATTACTGGCGAGATGCGCAAGGTAAGTATTTGTACTTATCTCAGACTTGTACGCGGGCCTGGGGTTTGCAGGCACCGGGCGGGATCGCCCCGCGAAAGCTTGCCTCCGGAGCTCCTGTGAACACGTCTTTCCAGGACACCGGTCAGGATTGCGAGCGGCTCGCCACGGGCGCGGCTCGCGCATGCGCGCCGATGCGGGCGCGGTCAGGGGTGTGGCAATCTTCCCCCGAGCAGGCCCAAGCGGCGAGCAGCTTGCTGGGAAATGCAGTTCCCGGGCTGTTCTCCATCCCTGGACCACGGTCCTACAAAAAGGGTGGAGAACACGCCTGGAGTACTTGGTAGAGTGCTTTCTGGTTGCTTGTCTGCCCCCCAGGCTGACCATAAGGGCATTTACCCCCAGACCTGCCCCAGCCCTGACAGTGGAGGACGGTTCGAGTTACTGCACTACCCAGGGATGAAACCAGCCGCGGTGCTGCCCGACGAATAAAAGGTACGCTCCTTTAAATCGCAGTCCGGGTGGACCGGTGCCTGGCTATCCCTCCACCGAGTATGGGTACTGGTGATTCGACCAATGCAGGTCCAGGAAGGCGATTGGCAAACTGGTTGGCCCCACCAGCTCAAGGGAAGAAGGCTCTTGCAGATGAAGATCTTCTCTCGTCGTGTGGAGAAAAGTGGTGAGACGCTGCAGCAGGGCTTCACCAGTGGTTCAGTCATTGTAGATCTCTTTGGCTTCTCTCCTCTTCGGCTTCTTAGTTCCAGTGGCAACGTCTTGCTCTTCCAGTCCTCAGGACCCTGCTTTTATACAAAAAGAGCCCCATTCATACAGCCTAACTGTCACTCACACAGTGGAGTGGTCATCTTTGGCGGCAGACCCTCCTGACTATCAGGATAGAGTGCAACATGGGTTTCTGAGACAACCCTGTCCAGGGGCCCTACTCCTCCTCCCACACAACAGACCCACCCCAGACTCAGTTGCGCTGAAAGGAGGGCTTCTTGGCAGAAGCCTGCCAAAAGGACGAACAAAGGATCGCCGACCTGGGTTAGGAGTTTAGTGAAAGACACGAGAAAGAAGTTATATTGAAGTTCTGGCAAATAAAACCTACCGGAGTAAAGTTAATAGTAAAATACACCGACGGTATGTTAGAGGCTGTCAGAAAAAGTGGTAGCCTCGAACAATGGGAAAATCCCATAGGGAAATATTCGCGGTCGAATATTTACGGTAGTAACCCCTGCCACCAGCCAGAAACCTTTGAGAGAGGGACTGTACGGTACCCTCTCGAAAATGTTCATAAGGGAAAAACTATTAACTCTTTCCAGTACCTCCATAGTAAGATGGGTTGTACTGGTTAAGTTCATAATAATTGACTAGTAAAGTCAATTGGGACTTTACATGCCCTGGGAGACAGTAGTCAGTTCCAGGGTATGGCGTCTATGTTTGGGGGTCGCTACAACACCCCTGTGTCACTGCAATGAGGGTGCTGTGTAACACATGTGAATAAAGATGGTTCCTATGGGGTTGAGAAAATCCCATAGACATTAAACACAAAAATAGCCTAGAACACACATAGCAAAAATGCCTAACAGTGGGAAAAAGAGTCTCACTCTTAGCAGGAAAAAAAGAAACAAACCCTTCAAATCCAGTAAAGCTGCTGGGGGACTCTATAGGTAAGGGAAATTAGCCATAGAATGAAAATTCTCCCTAACAGGCGGCTGTTGTGAAAACATGTTTGAAGCGTGACTATTATCAATGGTGTGAAGGACATAAATGCAGAGACCTAAGCAGGATGCTTATGATTGTTTACTCCCGAATTATCAATCTGGAGCAATACGGCGGATATGTCAGATGTTGAAGTCATATATAACGTTTAATAGATGCTTATATGTGTTTATAAAACCATGGGTATGCGTGCACATGCTAGTATGGGGGGCTACTAACAAAAACAATCCTGGAAATATACACGTGTCACAAGCCTGAGAAAAAAATGAAATCTTTCCGACTGGCAGGAACCGTGATTTTTAGAAACCAGATAGCCCGTTTAATGCAGAGACTTTTCTAACCTGTACAGTCTTAGGATGAACCATCAGCGTTGTCCGGTACTGCAAAAGCTTTTTTAAAAGATAAAAATACAATAAATCTGCTCCTTATAAGTTTACTGTTGTTTCTAGGGTAGCGTTTCTGGAGGACAAGCCGGGCGTGTGGAGCGCAACCTAACACCTGGACGTATGTGTGTGTGGAAAATGTTTATACGCTATGCTGAAAGAGCGAGTAGCTGTAAACAGTCCACACTTGTTGTGGGGGTTTGTGGTCCCGACACTCCGATATGCACGGACTTGTGAAAGTGCAATCTGTGTAAGGGACATCTGTAACATCATCAAGATGCCGGTGTGTGATGAATACGGTTCTGTATTTCGATACAATGTGGGATCTTTATACATGGCTCCTAGAACCGTGTTGCAACTCCACGTGGCTGAAATGTATGCAAGATGCCTCCGCCTTAAAGGTCGTATTTTACAAGCCTCTGAAATATCTGAACTGTTAAATGCTACGAGTATCTGGTGTCTACAGAGTTAAAGGCGGGGCCACCACGTGGATGTGTATAGCTTGTTTTATAATGCGTCCAATAAAATATCAGCGGTGGTAACGATTCGTCACCCATACATGTTTAATAACCAGTATAGAAAAATAAAATGAAACGTCATACACCAATCCTGTGTCTGTTTATTTTTTGTAGTGCTTCAATGGATAACAACACGCTTTCAAGATTGCATAAAAGCCATTATGATAAAAGCGGTGTTAGCAGTTATGGGAGTGTTGATGCTCTTTATCGAAAATTACAGCGTGATAAACACCCCGTCACACGTGGAGCTGTTAAGGCCTGGCTATCTGATCAGGAGACATATACCCTTCATAAAAATGCTAGAAAACGTTTTAAAAGAAGAATGACCATGGTAGCCTCCAAAGACAATCGGTGGCAAGCTGACCTTGTGGACGTATGTCCCCTTGAAACGCAGAAAAATGGTGCACGGTACATCCTGACGGTGATAGATGTTTTATCAAAATACACTTTTTCAGAGGTCTTGAGGGATAAGACTGGTGCAAGAGTGGCCGCGGCCTTCAAGCATATCTTCAGCAAGGGCCGAGTACCTGTAAAATTACAAACTGATGCCAGTAAGGAATTTCTGAATAGACCCCTCCAAAACCTCCTAAAACAACACGGTGTGCATCATTTTATAATCCACACAGAGGTTAAAGCAGCGGTTGTTGAATGTTTTAATAGAACCCTGAAATCTAAACTATGGAGATATTTCACAGCCAATAATACGCAACGCTATGTGAATATATTAGACTTCTATAGATGTGTATAATGACAGCTATCATCGGTCTATTAAAATGACTCCATATGCTGTAACGTCTGGAAACGCATTAGAGGCATGGAGAAACCTGTATGCCGCCCGGTTACTGGGGAAGATCAAGAAAACAACCTTCCGCGTAGGGGACCACGTCAGAGTATCCAAGTTAAAAGGTGTCTTTACAAAAGGTTACCAGCAAACCTTTACCGATTAAATTTTCATAGTGGCAAAAGCATCAGTGAAAGAGGGGGTATACATATACCAGTTGACTGATTATGCTGGTGAAGTTGTAAGCAGTAATTTCTATACCGAGGAGTTACAAAAGGTGGTTGATGACCCCCAGCGCCTTTATAGGGTTGAGAACATTATTCAGAGTAAATGTAAAGGGTCTAAAACACCTGGTAAAATGGGTGGGTTGGCCTGAGAAATTCAACAGTTGGGTCAACGCGTCATCTCTAGAGGATCTAAAAAGCCGCGGAGCTCCCTGAGAAGAAGATGGGAAACTCTGGCTTATACATCACCTTGTCCAGCAATGCAATATCGAATTATTCTGTGAATCTGGCTCAACCCGTTGATTTACAAGGCCAGTGGGAAGCGGGTCTGATGGAGGTTCAATATCCCCATACCTGGGACACCATAGATAGAACTGAGGCGACGTTTACCATCATGCTTGACGGACCTATTGAACTGTTACACGCTGGGTTTCCGCACGGTTTTTACCCCAACATACAAGCTCTGCTAGATGCTGTCAACAGGTCTCTTGTAAAGATCGAGAACTATTCTGATATACAGCTGTTTCTGGATAAAAAACCGTCGCCGCCTTTTTTTTTCGGGCAGCTGCAGTGGTTTCCGCCTGCAACCCCCGCTTACTATACTGTGTAGTATAGTGAGTGGGGCGTTACGGGGGACACCCCAACTGTGTTTTTATTTTTAAATGCATGCCAAACCTTTGGTGGTATGCATTTTCAACCTTTTTGTATTGTTCGAACCTTTTTTTATCAGTAATTTCTACCGATTATACCCATTTCAACCAGGTGGACATTACTCTAGGCGACCGTCTGATTACACAGAGTGACAACATGTACACCTATAGAGCCTACCTAGAAAGCATTCTGAACTGCAGCAATGACACGTTGGACACACAGCTCACTGCGGGTTATTTTTATAAGGACACATCTGAGCATATGGAGGATTATGCTCTAAATGGAAACAACAAGGGCTTTATAAAGAGAGCATTGTATGGGACAGGTAGCAGACATTTTTATTTACTAGGACGTCTACACACATCTGTTTTTCCAGGAGAAACTTATGGTGAATGGTGTTCTGAAAATTAAACTCTCTCAAAATAAAGACACCTTCTGTCTTAACAGTGATGGTGCAGAAGCCTACAAACTGGTAATTGTATCAGCGAGTTTATTCATTTAAAAGGTCAACGTGTCCCCTACGGTCAGACTTGCTCATGCTGATGTTCTGCAAGTATCTAACTTGAAATATCCCGTGGAGAGGACATCCTTGAAAATCTTCAGTGTACCAGCGGGCATTCGTGTCGCCAGTCGAGTTAACTTGCTCCTGCGACAACTTCCTAAAATAATCGCTATTGGTTCTGTAGATAACACCTCTTTTTCAGGGGATTACGCAAGCAATCCTTTTAATTTTAAACATTACAGCATTAACTAAGCCACTCTTCCTGCCAAAACCTACAGCCCCAGCTTTCAACACAAAAATACGATTAGGGAGTATCTGGGACTACTCTCCATCAGCGGTAAGCACAAGCGTGATAAAGGATTTGTGATACCCTGTGACGACTACGACGCTGGTTACACCTTCTTGGCTTTTGATTAGAGACCCGATAATGCATCATCAGGCCATTATAATCTGATTAGGAATGTTAATTTGCACATTGAGGTGCCGTTTGCGCAAATTTTCCAAGCACTGTGAATCTTATTATTATGACTCTATTTGACTTGGTCATAGAACTCAACAATCAGCGGCAGGTGCTGTACGATAAGTAATGGATACCTACCAGATCCTGCGTTTCCTGCGTAAAGGCAAACATGCTATGAAAACATTCCGGGGCATATATTCGTGTGATAACATTCCAAGGGATATACATGGTGAGCGGACAGTCAGCTTTGTGGTGAACACCGATCCCCAGCATCAAGAAGGCACACATTGGATAGCTATGTTTATAGACGCTGATGCAATAACTGTTTTTGATTGTCTGGGGTGCTTTAAAAGCCACCCTATACACGCCGGCGAGCTATTGGACTATGTTAAACATATAGCACCCGTATTACATTATAATAGACCCCAGGTGCAGCATTCTGAAGCTGTGACATGCGGGCAACACGCTTGTTACTTTGTATCTAAAATGTCTGAGAGCCAGTCGTTGCGGGAGGTGATTCAAACCTATTCTCTTGATCTCAGACAAAATGATCCGATGGTTACGGATTTTGTGAACAAGCGCAAATATCACCAGCCCCCTGTAAATGTATATGGTTTTTGTCAGAAATGTACGCTTGTTACTAAACAGTAGATATGTGTAAAGGTCTAAATAAAAAAATCTTGCACTTTTAAACAATGGTCTACGTCATGTCTACTATTTAATATTTTATAATCAAAAATGCAGGGGCATACATGATTGAAATAATTAGATGCAAAACGTGTGGTTGGTATAAATAATCAGTGTATTTTATTACAAACAGAAACTTTATACAGTTTGAAGGGGTATACATATAAAAGCATATACATAAACACATCTTTTATTACAAACAGTGCCTTTTGTTTAATCAAACAGTCTGGGTATACATTTACATAAACCCATATGGATATACATATTATAAGTATTAAACACGGTTGTTACATTTTAACACACAGTTGCACACTAAACCAGGGCTTGCTTTTGGGTTTCTTTTTCTTTTTTCTTTTCTTTAAGGAAATATCTAGGGAACCCACATCTTCTGAAGGAGTTTTAACACCAGTGTCTTTCATGGCCTCTAGCAGCTCCCGATACCCCATATTTCCCACTAAGTTAGCGGGAATGTTTAAGTCTGCAGCAGCTTGCATGAACAGATCCCAGCCTCTAGGTTTTTGTGTCTTCCAAATGTGAGGATTGGTAATGCTGTGGACTAAATTGTGGACGTTTGAACCTTTGACAGTCTCCCCTTTATATACAAACTCCCCCTTTGCTTTCCAGGGTACCACCCCCTTGTCACTGGTCATCTTGTTCAACAATAGTTGAGCATTTTTACGATAGCAGGGTTAATGGTGTTCAGCATTTCCACCCCCAGGGGATCAGAAACTGGGTGTCCGGGGTTTGGGTTGCTGCGACTTGTGGTCTCTTCAGAGAGCATGTACAGTGTTAGTTTGTTCTCCTCTTTTTAGGTTTGTCTAAAATGTGTTAAGTATTTTTTGAGAATAGTTGAATAGAGGGTAACCTTGTCGCAGTCCTATAAATCATGACTCCGTAGGACCTCTTGCATTTCAGAATCGAACCGGAGGGTGGCTGATTTTCAAATATAAGTTTCTTCGCGGTTTTGGGTGCTCAGGCCGTCCAACTGACGCTTGTCAACCAGATACATCTTCTCACTGTGCTCCATTAACTGCCCCCTAGAAGTCTGGTGATCAGAGGCAATGCAAGGCCTAGGCGCGCGCCTATGAAACCTCCAGATTGTTTAAAAAGTTTTCTTTTAACTTTTGGGGAGGCCCGCTTGTTACCCTGTTTCTTGAGGATGAGCTTCTTCTTTTTTAAGACTCCTAACTGACGGTTGGATAGCACAACGTTCCCTCTGACGGTGTTGAAGGCAATCTGAACTATAGCCGATATTAAATAATCAGGAGCCGAACACAGAATGGCCTTGACTTGCTGTGGTGGTGCCGTTATTAGCATTTTAAGGAGAGCGTAGTTCCTACGTATACGTGCTGTCTTGATGGTCCGTCACAGGCGTTAATGAGGTTGGTTTTTCTCATCGAGTTTTTCTAGAGGCCTTTTGAATGTAGACGACCAGTAAATCAGGATAGAAAAGACTGGTGCGCAATTGATAGTCCTCTAAGGAGTTTGTTTGTTAAATCCACCAATAAGTAACCATAAGGTTTCTGGGTAGCGTCTTCAAAGACCTCCATGAAAAAACAGCTGTTACCTGGATACATCCATCTCGCTACAGCTTGGTGATACCAGTTCTCTTCCCGTCGCCTTCGTCGCCGGCCGAGAGGACTTTGCACTTGCTGGATGTAGCTAGAGCGCTTAAGTTCTACATGGACCGAACAAAGAGTTTTCGGAAGACATCACAGCTGTTTGTGAACTTTGGACCTGTGAACCAGGGGAAGGCTCTCTCGAAGGGTTCCATTTCCAGATGGCTGTGCGGCTGCATCATGCACGGTCACCGGTTGGCAAACCGATCATTGCCTGGCCGTCTGAGAACCCATTCGACCAGAGCGATTGCTGCTACTACGGTGTTCTTGTCTGGTGTGCCCCTGCTGGACATCTGCAGGGCTGCTACGTGGAGGTCGACGCACACCTTCACGAGATTCTACTGCGTTGACCGTGATTCCAGGGAGGAGTCCAGAGTCGGCCAAGCCGTGCTGCGCAACCTGTTCGCCTGAAGGTGGGCCTGGTGAGGAGGTAAGAGTTGCTTAATGTTGAGTTTATGTAATGCTTAATGTTTAGCCTTTTGCCACCGCCCGTGGTTGTGCATGTGTGTACTGCTATGTATTCTTATATTCATGAGCATGTGAATCCATGCCAGACCCCATGCTGGAGAAGGAACAAGTTACTTACCTGTAACTGTTGTTCTCCAGCATGGGTCTGGCATGGATTCACATGCAAACCCTCCCTCCTTCCCCGCAGCAGATCTTCACTTGGTCATACTGCCACTTGGCGTGCTACCAAATCTGAGGATGGCTGCCAGGGGAGGGGCTTAGGGAGAGGACAGTCATTGGCTGTGGGCAGTATGACCCAGAGATCAGTGATTGGTTACTACTAAGAAAGACAGATCAGAAACGAAACTGATACTGATTTTTTTCTTTACTGAGGATTCCCAGCCTGACGACGGGGAATATTCATGAGCATGTGAATCCATGCCAGACCCATGCTGGAGAACAACAGTTACATGTAAGTAACTTGTTCCTTGTGATGATGTGAATACTGTGTGAAGGCTTTTTCCAGTTCCAAGCTATAACTGCCCTCCATCATAATATCATCTAAGATAATCACATTAACAAGGTTTGGTGGTAGCGACCGGTCGTCATTCAGAGAATCTGGTAAGCCCTCCACAAACCTCAGGTGCAGTATTTTAGCGGACAGTTCATTATACAAGGGCTGCCAGCAAGAATAAAACCAAATGACATTATCAGGCGTGGTGGACATGATCGTGTGGGCATTTTCTAGGAGCTGTTTAATAAAATAGCGTTTACCGCAGCTGGAAGGACCTGCTAGCACACATGAAAAAGGGTGTTGGAATTGGGTGTCCATCTTGCGCGATGCTTCCTTTTCAGTAGCCGTAGGGTAATATTTTGTAGTCGTTTGTGCGCAGCTGTTTATCAAACACCACCCTCAAAGTCTTTGCAGCATCTGGGTACTAATTTCCCAACGCTTTTTCTCCCGCCCTATGGATGGTTGCTGCACCACAATAGTCTTGGTAGTGTTTTTTAAAGTGTACTCACGCACTAGCTCTTTCACACTGTCAAAATGTATCTTCATGCTATTGTTGACGTTCAAAGTGATACCTTTTACTTTCAAACAGACTGACTCTGTGGATGTCCGATAGTAATATGTTTTCGGTACAGCAGAAACATACTCTATAATGTGCTCACCCAGAGCTAATTCACTTGTTAGATTACCCAGATAATCACCCAGTGGGGGATTCTCCTGATTGGGGGCACTAACAAAAATGACCAAATCGGTGTCATGGTACAAACACCGCTCCTGGAGAGCATCCATGACTGTATACAACTCCAGACGGGCATGAGCTGTTGTGAAACACGCAATAAATATGTTTATATTGCTGGAACATTGTGGGTACTCCTCAGCGTACCTCCAACAGAGGCACTCTGTTTCCTCATCTATAAACTGCAGGCTTGAAATGTCATAACCGGCGTCAAAAAGGTAGGCTGTCAACTTGTCAGGATCGGTTATAATAGCTGTGTTTGGTAAATTTGTTCTCCGAGCAAACTTACCCCATAAGGAATTTAAACACAACTTAGCTAGTTTCCGGCTGGAGCAGTTATTCTTGATTTCTGGTCTTAAACGGATACCGTGATGTGTGTAATACTCATCTATGTACTTCTGGCAGGAAGCGGGGTCGTCGCAACCCTCGGGGTATCCTGAAGATTCCTGTTTAATTTTCAGGAACATATGAATGTACTCACAAGAGTTCTACCGTACCTTTCTCAAAGTACCATATTTCATGAATCTTTCTCAGACGGTAACAATCGAGCATTCCTCATCGATGCGTGTGCATTCTTTTGCCTGTTTTGATTCTGCACAGGCTTTACATAAGGGGAACATGAGCTTACTAGAAATCCTCTGAGGGAGGACCAGAAAAGAAACCTTCTTAGGGGGGGTACACTTGGCATTTGATCAGCCCAAAATACTGCTTAATATCCCTGAACTTTTCGTAGATCTGCGGATGCCCTAAAGGGTAGGGTTTTAAATGGTTGACAAACGGTTAGAGGCTGGTAAAGTCATATTAGTGTATCTTCTTACCAGGGGCTTTGTGATGGAGCATGATGGCATTAGTCCTACCTCCTAAAAAGAGTGTACTGCCCTCCCAAACCCTGCTGTATGTATACACCCTACAGGCCCCAACTCTAAAGATGGATGCCATTCAGACATCATATCCAGGCGCCCCACCGTTCAAAAACCTTACACTTCTGGGGCTTTGTGGGGGACATCTGGTCATAATGGTAAACACCCATGCCCATAAGCTCAATTAGGTGGGTCTTTCAGGTGAACCCACTAACCGCTTCCAGATTGGGTCCCCCCAACATGTGGGGACATCCAGGAGAAACCCCTGCGGGGGCCCATAAGGACTCCAGGCCTTGGGGGACCTTAACCCCTATAATGTCACATTCAGTGGGACACTGCTGCTAGTGTCTGGTACCACTGCCTAATTTCCTGTTAAACACACCTACATCACTTCCGGGTTGGGCTTTCAGCCCAGGCTGAACATCCTGGCAACCGTGCATGACATCCGCTAGGGCAGGATAACCGCTCTAAAGGGGCATGGAAAGCTGTCAAGCTTAACTTGATGATTAAAGGTTTCATCTCTCCCTACTCATGTCCCAGGGCCACCAGTCTGCTGCGCCGTCTCCTCCGTGTTCGGGGCTCACTTTTCCTATCCTCTGCGCTGGTTTTCAGCTGATCTTCACTCTCCCCTGTGCTCAGTGGCCATGTAAAGGCGGTGGCTGCATGTTGTCGGGCAGGAGGCTCTTCAGGGACTGGCTGTAGTGCACTGCAGTCACTGGGCAGCTTCAGCCTGAAAGTAGGTGGGATGTTCATCGAAGTCGAGCAGTGGCTCACTTCGGTCATTGTGCAACGTTACCTTCAAGTAGAAGGGAGATTCTGTGGAGTCGGGACGCAATTTGTATCAGCCGGTAAGCGGCACCATCCTGACAGTGACCGGGAGGCTCTTCAGATTCAGGCCGTGACTCACATCGGTCGTCGCATCATTGGTCTCGGTTCATTTGAGATATCTGTATTTCACCAGGGTGATCTTCTCCACGTTACAATACTTTGCCGCTTAGTACAAAGGCGAACAAAGCATTGTGAAGGGGCTTATTTCAAAGGTTTATTTTGTATCTGCCGGAGCCTCGTCAACCCGTGGCCATCTTGCTCGGGCCCACGAGCGCCCCCAATAGTATCTTGAATTTTGAGTTCAGCATTAATTTGTTACTTCAATGCCCATGTTGAACATATAACCATCAAACAATCCTTTTCACTAGCAGATTACAGACCAACCAGGGAGAGATCCAATGCCAGATCTAAACCTGAGGTGGATGGTGACAGCTGAGAGGTACCCAATACCCAATCCTGCCACGCCATCTGCCACTGTTTCTGTGTAGACCTCGAATATCTCCAGCCTTGCCTCAAAGAACAGAAACTCCCCAGTGATTTTCTGTTCATTGCAGAACGTCATAAAAGAAACCTGACCGATCGCCAGACTGCCACAGTCCGATCCCTGCAAGAGGACATTGGAGATGGTGGCATGGCCAGTCCGGCAGAGATAGAGCAAAGCCACAGAGGCTGTGATGCACCGCGACTGGGAAAATGGCATATGCATGGCGACCCAGAGACCTTGCATGGACGCCAAACACATGAGAGCCCACGCACCATAACGGTTGACCGGGGATGTAGAGAAGAGCCAAACCCAGTCTCCCTCCCCCCCACCCCCCCACACCAAACAGAACATACTGGGACACTGGGCAGAACCGAATCCCGGAATACAAACAGTAACTATAACTATTGCCGTCCTGGGAAACATTCATGTTACATGGCGTGCCCATGCAGAGAAAGTGGGTGGTGTTTAGCCCCTATTTAAGACTTTTGCACTTTACACACTCTTCCTAGGCAGGAAAAGCCAGGTTAGATTAAGCAAGGGACCCCATCCCGGATAGGGAAGCATATAAAAACCGGGAGCAGGAAGTGTGGAATATTTCAGAGGAGGTCTGCATTGGAGGTGTTGAATGACCAAGAGGACCAGCTGGGGGGTGGGGGGGTAAGGTTTGGTCGATTTTGGAGGCAAATTGTAAAACAGGTGAGGTCTGGACTAGTGTAGAATGGGTAATGCAGTGTGATTAAGCATTTTTGTGTGGCACATGGTTATAATGGGTAGTGTAAGGAGTGATTGAGAAGCAAATGAATACTGGGTGAAAGAAGTGTGACTGACTAGCAAGTAGTGTGGATGAGGAACTAATAGGGTGGAGTGGTAGTGTGGAGAGGGTGTTGTGGTGGTAGCATGGGGGGGTGGTGGTGGTAGTGTGGGGGCAATGGTGGTGGTATTGTGGAGGGGGGTGGTGGTGTGGGATGATTGGGGGAGGTGCTGGTAGTAGTGGTGGTGGCAGCAGTGTGGGGGGGGTTGTGGAGTGGTGGTGGTGGTGGTAGTGTGGGGGGAGTGGTGGCGGTGTGGAGGGGGGAAGTGGTGGCGGTGTGGAGGGGGGAAGTGGTGGCGGTGTGGAGGGGGGAAGTGGTGGCGGTGTGGAGGGGGGAAGTGGTGGCGGTGTGGAGGGGGGGGGAAGTGGTGGCGGTGTGGGGGGGAAGTGGTGGCGGTGTGGGGGGGGAAGTGGTGGCGGTGTGGAGGGGGGAAGTGGTGGAGGGGGGGGAAGTGGTGGAGGGGGGAGTGGTGGCGGCGGCGGTGTGGAGGGGGAGAAGTGGTGGCGGCGGTGTGGAGGGGGGGAAGTGGTGGCGGTGGTGTGGAGGGGGGAGTGGTGGCAGTGTGGTGCAGGGGGAGTGGTGCAGGGAGAGTGGGGACGGTGTGGAGGGGGTAGTGGTGACGGTGTGGATGGGGGAGTGGTGACGGTGTGGAGCATGGAGTGGTAGGGAATAGGGGAGAGTAATGACAGTAGAGAAGTAGGTAATAACATCACAGGGTGAAGGCAAGACCCCAGGATGAATGAAAGACATCAGAGGAGCAGATGGGTGGGAGGGAAGCGAGTTTGAGACGGTGTAGGCAAAGGAGGAGAGAGTGCCCAGGATAGAAAAGACTGAATTGTTGACTGGAGTGTCTGCAAGGCACTCCATTCTGAATCCCATTACATCACTAACAACTGGATAGATTAGGAACAGTTGAGAAATCTCAGTGGGATCCTAGATAGCTGGCAATTGGCACAAGCCAGTTTCTAATGGATTCCTTCCTCTCGCGGATTCTTCATCAGATATCCTATTCGGAGCATAGCTGATCTTCTGGAACTTTTCCGCCTCCTAAACATGTTAGGTCCAGTAATTCTAATGGGTTATTTTTAACGCGCTTAACACCCAGATGTTTATAAGCGCTGACCCGCGGATCGAACCTAGGTTGCTCAGTGTCGTCTTGCTTCCAAGGCGAGCGCATTGCCCCTGAGCTAGCCTCCCGAGACAGTGTATATTGAGGTTCCATGCCCTGCCACCTCAGTGCTTTTTTCCATGTACTCCCTTCAAGTGTACTTCATTTGAAAATGATTACCAGCTTTTTGTGGATTATGCAGATGCACGTGCTGGCAGGGCTCTGACTAAACAGACACAGTTGCGATGAATCATTCTCTGCAACACAGAATGCTATGATCTGGCTGGTAAGGATATTCCCTGCAGAAAGGAGTCTGTCCTGGACATCTGCAAGGCAGCAACCTGGGCTTCTCTACATAAGTTTTCCAAGGATATAGAATGGAGTATGCAAAAATTAACTTTGTCTGGGCGCTCTCCTTAATCAATTTGGGGGTGGGGTTCTCGTCGCTTGTAGAGAGACTCACTTCTGTGTTTGCCCAGAAGTAAAAGTAAGTAATAAAGTGACAATCTCTTGGTTTACATGGTGCCTGAGAAAGGAACATTCTTAATGAGACCCAAATGCGAGAAAAATGTGTGTTTACATTTGTTTGTGAATGGAAATGGATGCAATTTGTGATGGTTGGTACAGGTTAAAGCTTAGTTGTTTAAGATTGTATTTTCAAGAGTTTGGTGCCGAATCTTGTTGTTCTGTGTCCTTATGTCCTCTTTATTCTTTTTTGTTTACAAGTGCTTGATATCTATTTTCTTGTGCTGGTCATTATACTCTGTTTAATACTTCGTTCTTTTTTTGTGACTATGTAATCCCTTTGTGTATCCGTGTGTCCATGTGGTCATCTGTGAGCATTTCTGTGTCCTTGTATCTTCTGTATTCTCTCTGTGTACTTGTGTCCTCTACATGTGGTTCGCCACCTCATTGTGGCTCCTCAGGAGGAAGTATCACATTTGATCTGAAGTCTAATTTAAGTCAGTTTATTGCTGGGCGTTAAGAGTTTCATCTCTTTGTTTACAGCTGTAAATAGATGCAGAGTTCAATCTAACAAGGAAAAAAAAAAACAGTATTTTGAAAAAGGGTTAAACTAATGTGGTCTCACTGGGGTTTCCCCTCTGTAAATTGAACTTTTTTTTCTTTATATTCCAAGCACAGATGTGACTTACCCTGCCTTGTTAGGTGCAGGTAATTCTGGAGATAATGTGAAGCTTGTTCAATTGTATTGCTATACCCATGATACGTTGTCAATTTTTTGGAATGTTGAAGAAAAGATTGGAACAAAAAGAAAAGGGGCTACATGTTGAGTCCGCTCACTAATCTGAGAGAGAGAATATAAACATGGTACATATTGGTATGACAGATCGTCAAAGAGATCTATTTGTTGTCTCCGTGATTGTGAGCCAATGGTTTTGCCACTGTCTGCTAGCACCAGCTTACCTGAAAAATAACATCTTTGGTTCTTCTCCTGGAACAGAGGGATGCGATTGTCCCTGTTTGTTCGGCAGCGAGCAGGGTTTTGAGCCTGGCGTCCGCTGTTCTAGTGGCCACCGTCTGACATTGTGTATTTGGATTTACGCATCAACGTAATGACGGAAAGCAGTTACCACTATGGGAGAAAGTGCGTGTGTCATCATCACTCTTGCAAAGGCGTGCTGCTAATGCTCTATCACTTGTATATTTATTTTGGGTGCTAGTAATTCCAGAATTTCGCTCATGTTTTAAAATTGAAAAATAAACGAAAACTTGTTTTTGAAGAATACACAAATAAAATATTTTTTCACAAAACCAAGCTTTTGAATGTTTGTCGAAAAGTTGTCAAAGTTGATTGGAATCATTTGTTGTGAATAAATCTGATGCACAGAGATGTGATGACAGTTTGTTGATGAATCTGAAATTATTAAAACATTTGGATCGCTAAACAAAAAGTTATCGATGAAGAATTAAGAGTTTGGGCCTGGCTTCCTAGTGCCCTAGCCGACAAAACAAGTTCCTAGCAACGAACGACCTACCACGCCGGTAAGAACGACAAAGTGAACTTGGCTAGAGAAGACACTACTTAACACCTGACCTTAGGATCATGGAACACCAGAGGCTTCTCGCACTTGGCGAACAACTCAGACGTAAACCTAGGGACCTTCAACATCATTTGTCTCCAGGAAACCTGGATAACAAACCAACTGGCGGCCGACAGCTTTATCATAGCCTTTTCTTCGGCACTCCAAGGACATCTGGGGCAACCGCTGGTCTCATCACGGCCATCAAGAAAGGTTGCGACCTCCACTTGGAAAAACCTTTAAAAAAAGAACCTCATATCTTAGCAACTCTAATTGGCCGACAACTCTCAGAGTTCGAAAATAAGGAAAACAAAAGCACCATCTACTTGGTTATCAACACCTCTTGGAACCTAAAAGAATTCCAATCTGACATCTTTATCTCAAAGATAGAAGTAATAGTGGATGACGCTTGGGATACTCACAAAATCGACCACACCATTATATGTGGCGACCTGAATGTACAAATTGCGTGGGAAAGAAGATCAAATACTTCAGAAAAAAAATACACAATTCCCAAAAGAAATGCGGGACACAATGAACAGGGTTCATTATTCAGAGGTGGGAAATGGGCAGAAGCAATGGAATCACGGGACATGCACAACCTGCATACTTAAAAAAAAATACAGATCCGGATATCCCTACATGGGAACTAGCAGGGCATCACGTGACTTTGGACCACATATGTGTCTCGACAACTGCTGACAAAGATGACAAGCTTTAAGGTGACTCGGACACAGCACAGTGATCATAACTTGTTGATCGCATCCTGGGAAACGTAAACTGCATTTAATCCATCCACTTGACCCAAAATATCAATAAACCTAGAAACTAACAGGGGAACCAGACTGCGGCTGAAACCGGCAGCAATCAAGGATATCACAGAATGCTATCGACAAGCAAAGGAGCAGGACTGGAAAATCTGTCAAAGAAAACCAACGGATTAACTGCCCTTTATTAATCCCCTACCAAGTGGTACAACCGGTTTGCCCTATGAACAAGAGTTTTCAGCATCAAAACAATCCTACCCTGAAAACAAAAAGGCTAGAAATGAGAAG
This sequence comes from Ambystoma mexicanum, assembly GCF_040938575.1. Classification (NCBI taxonomy): domain Eukaryota; kingdom Metazoa; phylum Chordata; class Amphibia; order Caudata; family Ambystomatidae; genus Ambystoma; species Ambystoma mexicanum. The sequence goes on along the minus strand of NC_090927.1, from coordinate 1,234,585,887 downwards.
AGCAGTTAGAAAAGCCAAACTATTTCCATCATCATCCAATAGCAGGGAGGCGATTACAGCTACAAAAAATACTAAAGCTGGCTAAAAGGATATCGTATCGCACTGTACCAAGCAGACTCAGAACGTATGCTAAAAACTCTCAGCGGCAAGCAACCTAAATCATTTTGGTTGCTAATTTCAACAGAAAATTCAATAACAAGCAGTGTGAATGAAAAAGCTTGGATCTCACACTTCTGGGATCTATATGGCGCCTCTGCACTATCGAGGCCAGACCCAATAAGCGATGCAGTGAAGTGGGCAATCGACCTGGACCCCACACACTTATTGAAGAAAAAATCATCCAGCTCAAAGCATCCCGAGCTCCAGGACCAGATGGTATTTCGAATATAGATTTGAAATCAAACCCTGGCCCATGGTCCCTGTTAATCGCTGAAATATTTAGAACCTGCGCAGACACATCTTCGATTCCACCCTCATGGAAAACCGCAAACATCGTGCCAATTTACAAAGCTGGAGAAAAAGGGAACCCAAATAATCGGCCGATAGCACTCCTGGACTGCATCAGAATTTTTTTTGGGCCCTTACTCCTGTATAAATTTAAATCATGGGTGACATCGGATGGTTTTGACCCCCTTTCAGATAGGATTCACCAAAAATCTTGGAACCACGGGCAATGTCCTTTTTCATCAGTATCCTAAAGGCAAAAGTTCTAGAAGGAGCCCCACGTCTAATTCTGGCTTTTATCGATCTCTCAAAAGCATTTGATAAAGTGAACAGAGAAAAGCTATGGAAAAAAACTGACCACCTGGAAATGCCACCTAGCCTTGATGGCCCCAATAAAATAACTTTACTTTGGGACCTCAATGAGAGTTCGTCTAAATGGAGCTGGCCTTCTCTCTAACAACATCTCTACTTTTCGTGGGGTAAAACAAAGTTGCCCGCTGGCACCGGCGCTTTACAATGCCTATCCAGAGGATTACCAGTACTCGGAAGAAAACATCAAGACCTACCCTCCTACATTGGGTTCTGAAAAATCAATAGGCTGTTATACGCAGATGATAACATTCTCATTGATCAAACAATGATCGGCCTTCAAAGGAAATTAGACAATCTGCAGGAGTACCTAACACTGAACGACCTGGAGATAAACACGACAAAGATAGCTGGATACTACAGAATGAACGCCTAGAAAAAGAACATTTTCAGATACCTGGGGGTTACCATCAGTAATAGTTCCTCAGAAGTGCCAATGTAGGAAACTCTGAAACAGAAAACAAAAACTTTGACAAATCAGATAATCCTGCTGGATAGAAAGTACGGACGCTTTTCTCTGAAAGCAGCGCTGACCTTTTACAAATCTAAAGTGGTCCCCACCCTGGTATATGGTGCAAAAGCTATGCCAGACATCCCACAAACTATCTGGGAGAAACTGGAAGGGTCACCGTAGAGGAAATTAAGACTCCCTCCCTCTACACCAGTGGCACTCATCCGAAGAGAGCCAATCCTGACATCACTAAAAGGCACTGTCGACATCAACGGATTGATGCTGTACAGGAAAACTCGATCATCACGCCAAAAAATCTATGTACTCATCAGTGAAGAAATGGACAAAAGATCAAACCAGATGCTTAATGGCTGGTCTGGTAAAAACGAGACTCTCCTGGCAGAAATCGGAAGCACAGAAGAAGAGCTCCTCAATAACCTGACGAAAACTGCAAAAAAAGACTGGTGTAACACCTTGGAGAAAGACAGGTGTTAAAAGCTTTCACAACACTTGCCAGTACATACCCAAAACCTGAACAACCCACAAATTTATTTGGTAAAATTCCCAAGTAAAAGGATCCAGACAACCTTTTTACGTGCAGGGTTAAATGTTTTGAAAACAACAATATCTTGGGCATTAGAAATAAAGCCAAAGAAAACTTGTGCAGGTTCTGTAAGGACCACCTTAGAGTGGAAACGGTTAAAGATCTGATTCTAACATGCACAGGCTTATCGACTAACAGAATGACTCACCTAAGCCACCTGTACACTACTTTTTGCCAGTTGGACGAAGACTACTGGTGGTTTTCCCTTTTGAATGGGGCAAATGGAAAACCGGTAATTGCTGTAGGAAACTTCCTGGAAAGTCTTAACCTGGAATACATATATATACCTGAACAAAGAGTGATCTAAGGACAAGAAGAAATAGTCAAGAACAGAATCAAGAAACAAACCAGAATTAAAATGAAAGCAATGGGTCACCAGAGAAAAGGGAACTCATTCACTGAACATTTACTTAAGGAAAGAAGGAACTTAGACTTCATGGTCTTTTGTAAAAGCTGGTAAGATAGAGCTAAACAAATAAAAAGTGCAACTACAAAAACATTTTTGGCTAGGTGCGCTGTCCTACAAAAAAGACCAGTATTCATTTTCTTGATTGAGGCCACAATAGCAGCTATCCATTAGGGTTATCCAATTTGATTCTGATTGTCTCAATTTTTGAATAATTCTTCCTCCACATAGAGTTTCTTTGGTCAATGACAGGCCTAAGAATGTGAGATCCTCAATTTGTTCCTGATGTTCTTGATTGTGATGGATAGCTAGTGGGTATCTTGTGTCCTTATTCTTTATTGCTCTATAATTCTTAATTTGTGTTTCATGATGGTGCGTCCTATGTACCATTTTCCACAGTGACTCTTGATTCTATATACTATTGCAGTTAATTAAGTCATTGATATTTTGTGTGAAGCCATTTGTCAATTGTATGGATTTAGTTTTGTCCATTATCTCTGGGCATGCTTTGCAGATGCCACATGTGTGGTTCCCAAAGATTGCAAGAAGGTTCCATAATGATTTATTTGTTTCTGATGTTTTGAACTTGATTGGTTTCATATAGCTTGGATTTATGAGTGTTTTGCTTGTTGCTGCTTTCCTAAATGTTACTGCTGGATGTTTGTCTAAATGTCTTGATAAGGTTTCCAGTGTTTGTTCAATATCTTTCTTATTTTGAAATGATCAGAGCTATATGTTAGAACCAATGGATGGGTATCGCCTTCATTGTAGGCATCAGGGGAGGAACAATAATAAACCACAAGTAATGGTGCCTCACGGAACTGAAATTATTTCAATTGATTCCAATTGGGGCTCAATAGTAATGAAGGAATGCGACGGGTTCAGTGCTCAGTTCCAATTCCTTATAACATATTTTCTTTATTTTTTATTATAACAATCTTTATAAATTTCATTGTAAACAATCCATTATTCATAAAAGGTTTTTCAATGGTGTGCACATTCGCCTCATTGCTATATTGTGCAAAAATGTGCAAAGCATACATGTGTAAATCCGCAAGTAAAAAAAATGTAAATTCGTAATTCATCTGAACCACTGGTCTGAGACAATCTCGACTGTATATATCTGTAGCATTATGCCAATGTATGTAAACTGTTGTCCGTTTAAAAATTGCAACTAAAAAACATATTCAAACGTTTGTCGCAACTATAACATATTCACACATTTGTCCAGACATTCAACATCAATATCTCTATGTAACGACCTCAGAACACATTTGTTTTCTGTTTCTGTGAATGCCTTATGGACTCATGCATATTCAATATTAAAGTAACCCGTGAATACATTTGCATTTGATGGCGCAAATGTAGCTGCCATGGCAGTTTCATGTACTTGACGATAGATTTGGTTGTCTAAACAGAAAATGTTTTTCTTGAGAGTGAACCTTAGCAATTCAACAATCATTTTATTTTGTTAAAAAAAGAGGCGGATCTGGATTTGAGAAAGTATTCTATTGCTGTGATAACTTTCTCATGTTCAAGGCAGGTATGTAATGAATCGCATCCATAGTTACCAGTGTATATTGTTCTTGCCACATGATTGATCCAATTTGTTGAAAGACATTGTCAGTGTCCTTGATATAGGAAGCTACATTTTGAGCTAGAGGATTAAAAAATCTGTATGTATTCAGATATTCTCTCTGCGATTGATCCAATCCCATTTATAACTGGTCTCAAAGGGGGAATGTAAGATATTGTTTTTTATGAATTATGAGCAGGAAGTATATTGTTGCCAATTGTGGAGAAGTTTCATTGATGTGGTCCTATTCTTCGTCACTCAATAGACCTAGTTGATGCCAGTTGTGGCTTAGTTTGTGCCATGACTCTCCAATGCCTTTCAAAGGATTGGAAGGTAGAAGTTGATAGACTTTTTAGTGTTGTGTATTTCTTTTTTGGCCTCTTATATAATCCGGTGTGTTCATAATTACTATCTTTCCACTTTTGTCTGCAGATTTTGGGACAAAGTTGTTATGTAATTCTTTGACAACCTCCCTTTCAGCATGAGTGAGGTTGTGTTTAAGATGTTTCTGAGTTCTGTTTATGTACATCTTTCTGAGATCTTCTGTAACTACCTTTGGCATTGTCTTGAGGTAATTGTGGTATACATTTGGATTTGGGTTTTAATTCACTGTCTTCTGTTTGAAAAGTATCCATATCCTGTTCTGAAAAAAGATTGAGTCGTGGACTCTTTGTATATGCCTTCAAGATTCATTAAGGTTTGTGATGGTACTTTGTGTACTTGTGTGTCAAAGAACTTTTTTAGTTTTAAACACCTGCAAAAATGTGTGTAGATCAACATTGATCTCAAAGTAGTCATAGGTATTTCTAGGGCTGTATGCCATCCCTTTGATAAGTACCAAAAGTAAATCTTTGGATGGTTTCAAATTTGAGAGATTGACTACTAGGTCTGTTTTCTTATAAGTTTGTTTTTGGCACGATGTTGTTGTTATTCCAGTTTGATTCTCCTTTACATTTCCTCCCTGCACTTTTGCACTTTTGGTGGGTTTTGATGCAATTGATATATTTTCTTTTGTATATGATATGGCATTTATAACACGCCTATACAGAAGTGTTTCAAGGCGCGACACAGCAAGGGAGGAGGAACAGAGGAACGACAGACAGCAATCCTACTAGGCCAAGTGTCATTAGGATCGTTCAAGTGCAGGGGACGGGGGAGGAGGAGAAGTGCAGGCTGCGAGGTTGGGGTGAGGACAGTGCAGTACAAGGGGTAATCAAATAAATAAATATGAGAAATAAGGCCAGACGGTGGCAAGTGCAATATTAAGGGCAGACATCAGGTGTCAAGTGCTGGTGGGGGACTGTAGGAATACAGAAACAGTCCCCAGGTGCAGGAGTTGCCAGGGAGGCAGTGCAGGTGTGTAACTGGCGGGGGAGGGGACCTGGGCCCAAGATCAGAGGGTGACCAGGTTACCAGTACAGTTTCAGACAGGAATTCAGCAGGGGCGAGGAGGAGAGAAAGCAGAAGCAAAGAGGAAGGTTTTGAGGTGCTTCCGGAACCAGAGGTGGTGGTTCTCCTCAAGTTTCAGGGAGGCAGAGAGACTGTTCCAGAGGAAGGCACCAGCCGAAAAAGAGATCTACCACCAACTCGTTGCTTGGAGAAGCGACTGACCTTGGGGGATTTGGTGGCGGTTGAGCGAAGAGCTCGAGAAGGAAGATATTTAGGAAAAGAGAGCTGAAGGTATTGTGGCCCCATGCCCTAGAAGGCCTTGTGGACAATACCAAGGGTTTTGAACTTAATCCTCGCAGCCACTGGGAGCCAGTGCAGAGATTTCAGTTCTGGAGAGATACGATCCCTGGGCTTGAGGTCAAGGACAAGTCTTGCAGTCCTGTTCTGGATGAGTTGCAGTGGGCAGAGAGTAGAAGCAGGCAGATTTAGAAAGAGGCTGTTGCAATAATCCAGCCTAAAGCGCACCAGAGCTCTGGAGATAGTGAGCTTCTGGGGGAAGGAGAGGAAAGGAAGAATACCTCTGAGGTGCAGCTGGTAATGTGTCTTCTTAGAGACGTCAGAGATGTGAGGCAAGAAGGAGAGTGTGGAGTCGAAGATGACCCCGAGGTTTTTAGCCTTGCAGGTGGGAACAGGGCCAAGAGAGGTTGGCCAGAGAATGACAGGAAGGGAGTGAGTGGGTGTGCCGATGAGGAGAATCTCGGTCTTACTGGCATTAAGGCAGAGATCATAGGTGGCACACCACTCGTGGATAGCAGACAGTCAGAGATGAGAGACGGAGAAGAGGTGGCCGAAGAAAGCCTGAAAATAATCTGGGTGTCATCCGCAGAGCACTGCAAGTTGGGGCAGAGTGGCAATACGGTGGGCAAGAAGTGCCAGGTATTGGTTCAACAGCCAGGGAGAGAGGTTAGACCCCTGCGGGACACCACATGTAAAGATAAAGATAGAGGAGAGGAAGGACCCAAGTTGGACCTGGGAGGGTCGATCAGAGAGGAAAGCAGCCAGCCACACCAGGGCCTGACCGGTGATACCCAGGTTATCACAGACTGTTGAGCAGGATGGCATGGTTGACCGTGTCAAAGGCAGAAGAGAGATCAAGTAAGATGAGGACGCAGGGGGTGTTGGAATCAAGGTTTGAGAGCAGTTCTTGATGGATGTTCAGGAGAGCAGTTTCCGTGCTTCTGGCAGCTCTGAAGCCAGACTGATGGTCATGAAGACAAACAACAGATTCAGTGTGAAGATTGAGCGGGAGGTGGCCAGCTTTTCCAGGAGTTTGCCCAGGAAGGGAGTGATGGAGATTGGGCGATAGTTATCCGGGCAGGACTGGTCGGCAGAGGGTTTCTTAAGAAGAGGGTGCATAAGGCGGGGCTTCAGGCGGAAGGGGAAGACTCCAGTGGCAAAGGATTGGTTGCCGAAATCAGCCTGGGCAGGAGCCAGGGAGTCAATGTGATCCTTGATGGTTTTGGAGGAACGGGTGATCCTGTTTTGATGAGACTTTCATAGATCGGACTTGTCTAGAAACCTTGTCTGGGGCGAAAAGGGGAAAGATAGAGAAGGAGGGAGGAGAGGTGGCCGAAGAGGGGCCAGAAGGAAGAGCAGGGAGTAGAGGGGTCAGAGGGAGAGGAAGGGAGAGAGGACAGGATGACCTGAGTTTTAGAGATGAAGTGAGAAGCCAGAGCCATGCAGAGGGCCTTTGAGGGGACAGGAGAGGTAGAGACTGCAGCAGGATTGGCCAGTTCCTTGCAGATTTTAAAGAGTTCAGCCGAGTTGTTGGATGCCACAGAGACACGGGCTTGGATGTGAGCTCTCTTCATAGTGCAGACAGAGAGCCAGTATTGCCTTTGGAGTAAGCAGCAGGCCAGTTTGTCAGAGGATGTACCAGAGGCACGCCATTTCTGCTCAGCCACCCTGCACTTGCGTTTGAGGGTGACGAGGTCAGAGTCATACTAGGAACTGCACTTGGCTTTGGGCTTCAAGCGGATCCTCATGACGGGCAAGAACAGAGAGAGTATCAGATATAGCAGAGTGGAGCGTGGAAAGGGCTTAGTCAGGGTGTGAGTCAGCCAAAGGGTGAGAAAGTGGCGGTGAAAGCCTCAACTGACACACGCTTCATGTGTCGGATAACCGAGAAGATGGGTGGCAGTGCTGGAATTGGCTTAGCCTGGGGGGTGGGTGGGAGGGAGGAGTGGAAGTAGCCATAGAAAGGGGAAGGTCTGAGGAGATCAGAACATCCAGAGTTTGCCTTGCAGAGTGAGTCGGGCCAGAGGGGAGAATAAAGAGTGAGAGTGAGTCACAGAGGTCACTAAAGAGTCCAAAGGAATGACGGGAAGCATCCAGGTGGATGTTAGTCTCCATGAAAGAGGAGTTGATTGGTCGAGACCAGGAGGGAAGAGGTCTCCCATTCAGAGCAGAAGGAGATTTGACCAGGTGGCTTATAGATAGTAGCCACATTAAGAGAATGGCTAGGAGAGCGAGAGAGATAGAGAGCCTAAAGACGAGGGTTTTGAAAGAGGAGTAGGCCTGCGTAGGAATGACAGAGGCAGGGGTCCACTCAGGGAAGATCAGGGCTACACCCCCCCCCCCCCGGAGCGGTTGGACCTAGACGCGTAGAGTATCTTGTAGCCGTCAGGGAGGAGAGTGTCAAAGCTTGGGACGGAGCTTGCCACGACCCATGTCTCTGTGAGACCAAAGACATCGAGGTCAAGTTCCTCCAGGAGGTGGCAGATGTCTGAGGAGTGTTTGACAGCTGAGCGAGAGTTTAGAGTGGCAATATGGAAAAGGTTGCCGTCCTTAAAAGACTTCCGGAAAGGGCTACAAATTAGAGGTATGCCCTGCGGAGGTATAGAAGCGGAAGGAGGAGAGGGCAAGGTAGCCAAGGAGGAGACAGCAGCAGAAGGCGAAGAAGCCGTGGGGGGAAGAGAGGGGACAACAGGAGAAGGGAGGAAATTGATGAGGCACGGAAAACGTCCATCAAAGAGAAGATTGGCCTGAGGGCCTTGGACCAAGATGGAACCATTCGAGTAAATATTAATGATGACCTTAGAGGAGTGGAAGGAGGCCAGGAGGGCCTCCCACCGGGTGCCACCATTGATGGGAGAAGAAGAGAAAGGAGAAATCCGATAGACCATATAAAGAGTCCATAGGTCTGGCAAGGGAACTACAAAGAGGATGTCGGTGAAGGTTTGCCTAGAGGCGGCACTGGTATAGGTGTCAGTGATAGGGAGGCCTTGGTTGGAGACCAGGATATCCTTTTTAAACTTCTTCCTACCAGATTGAGTGAGGAGAGCAGGATAGTCAATAGAGAAGCAGTTAGAAAAGATAGGAGAGACAGAGCACCATAGGGTAGGTAAGGAGAGGAGAGAAGGGGAAGGGAATGTGAGTGGGTAGGGGAGAACACTAGGGAAGGACACAGGGTGGGGTGCTTGGAGACGAGACAGAGAAAAAAACACCTAGAAAAACACACCTAAGTCTGAGAGTCCTGTAAAGAGGGAAAAAAGGTCTAGGTTTCACAATGCAATTTTTACTTTCACAATGCATGTCAGAGAATCTGCTATGGGGTAGGATTGACGGGGTAGAGTACCGGCCCAAAAGACTAACCAGGTCCGCTCTCCCCCACCTGCAGACACAGGTGTAGCTGCCTCTGTTGGAGCCGCCCTTTGCCTAGGGGCCCTGTGCTGCAGGGGCTGCCGGGCAGAGAGCTGCCCTCGGAGGGACGGTGTAGAACGACAGTCACACCATTCAAGGGAGGTGAGTGTGATGGGAGGCAGAGGGAGAAGGGACCAGGAAATGGAGCGAGGGAGGGAGGGAACAAAGAAACAGCGCTCGGAGCACAATCACACAGCAACACACACAGTCCCAATATTCAACAAAAAATGCCCAGATTGGAACTGAGATCTCTTTGTGCCAATCAATAGTGGGTTCCGATCTTTGTTGAGGTCTGTGTCGCTTCCATTTTCTGATAGATCTGTTTCTGATGAGGAACATGAGTCAGTCAGTTGTGGACCGGCTGGTTTTGCTACACCAGTTTTGTTGACAGTTTTTTTCTGATCAAAGACTTTCTGAAATGTGTATATTCTTTTGTTGAGATAGTCTGTTCTTCCCTTTGTAACTTTTTTTGTTTCTTCATCTTCAAATCTACTGTAAAGTGTTGTAGATAACCATCTAAGATTTGATCATTTTTAAAAGTCGCCACTAGTAGATATAGAGTTTTAATATCCTTAATGTCTTCAATTTCTAATACCCCTGGAACATTCGCCACAGCTCAAATATTTCCATACGGTTTGCTAATTTCTTCCCCTTGTATGTATTGTGTAGGTAAGTGAGTAGTGACTGCAGTACATGCCTCGAGAAACTGCTGTTAGGTGGCCACAGTCCCGTTATTTTCCCATCCGTAACCATAGTCCATTCTACGCTGTATTTTACTATTTTGTCTCTAAGTGGGTAGTGTCTTACAGATGTGTTGGATTGGGGTCATTACCATCCCGTGTGCCCCGTATGATAATCCTCCCCCACGGTACATTATTGCTTTTTACCCCTACTTTTTACCGGACCTCAAATTGAGTGTCTCGACTTTCCACTGTCAGGACAAGGGTACAAGTTTATTGGTTATACAGTTCAATGTTCAATTAGCAATATGTGCTGGTCTTAACAGCCACACCTGGGCCAGGCGTACTCTCCTACCGCCCCGTCTTTACGCAGCTGCCGCTTTCTGGCGCGCCCCATCAATGCCTACGCCCCACTGCAGCCTTATACCTTACACGGCGTATCCTGCCTCCACTGGTGTTGCCGCCTCCCGGCACACCCCTTCAATGTGTCCGGCCCTCTCCGACTGTACACCAGTGCGGCTGTTACGCTCACCTGGCTCCCACAGAGGCGTCGATCGCAACTGGACAGCTGCGGTCTCCACCAATGTGAGGCGTAGGGCCGAGATGACGGACTGGACTGGCCCACCTAGCTTTGTTTGCTTGGCCCGTAGGAATATTCTTCTGCAAATGGAGAAAGGGAATTAACCACCCGTGGAGTTGAGCGTCAATCCCCCCACCCCCGCTGTTCTCCCCACAGATCACCTTTGATGTACCCTCTTATAGTCTCACCTGATGGTTTGAAAAGATGAGCTCTCCATCCTGCATTGAGCGTAGGGCGCGTTGATAACAAGTTGCTTCACTGGCTCGAAGGAATTGGTGAGTTCCAGAACAATATTGACTCTGAGATTCCCAGCAAGACGCCGGAAGTATAAAGTTCGTAAGAGTTCAAATGCCTGACTTTCACTCTTGTCCGATTCCTTGCAGGTTGCAGCTTGACCCTAATGAAGAGTTCCTTGTGGCAACTGGTAGTATTCTGGTAAGGATTTGTATTTTCCAACACAGTTCGATTAAAATAATGTCAATATGTAACCTGTTGCTTTCTCCCTTATTCAGGTGCTGAGAGAAAGTATGAAGTCTCGGGGAATAATACCTCCGGCGGTAAAATCAGGTAAGTCTATTGTGGTGAAGAGGGTTCCCCTTGTTAGTCCCTTTGTTTCACCTTGCTGTCCTTTTGTTTCCCCTCAGGGGCCAGGGTTTGGCGAAGATGCAGTGGAAGCTGCGCTGACCCGTGAAGAGGAATAGTACCCCCGGTGGTAAAATCTGGTAAGTCTATGGGGGGGGGTACTAATATTCCTCTGTGTATTCCCTTGGCTCACCTTGCTGTTCTTGTTTTCTCCTTAGGTGCCGGAGTGCGGCGGGAACATGCAGGAGGATGCCGTGGAATGTGAAGATGCTGCGAAGGCCGGTGAGTTAAGCGCGGCGCTGCAGCAGGCGAGGCGACGCGCATAAATAGCTTCTTTCTTCCAGCTCGAAGGCGCGATGGATCGGGAATTCAGGTAAGGATCAAAGGTATTGCTCTTGTTCTAACCTTTTCTCCTTCTTTCTCCCTTTTTCTAGGAGCTCCAAACTCGAGGCGGGCGTGGCAGAAGGCTGGATGCAGACTTGCAGGCACAGTGAGCGTTACGCTGCTGGATGCAGAATAACGCGAAGCGCGTGCTGCTCTTCGGACGTGGATTAAATAGCCTCCAAAGTAGTCCCAGGTAAGTATTCCTCCCCAGCCCCGCCAGAGTAAAAATATAGTCCCTAAGTAAAGTAGTCCCTTCCAAGCCTCTTTTGGCTTGGAGCTCTTGTAGCATGGTCTGCATCAGGTAAGTTTGCAGCATGGTCTGCATCAGGTAAGTTTTAAGCTATGAGCCTGGCGCCTATGGCGCCAGGACTGATTCTCCATATGAGCCTGGCGCCATAGGCGCCAGGACTGGACCCAAATAGCCCCTAGCGGGGGTTGTTGGGCTTGCTTGGGATAACTTCATGCCTGCTTCTGGGGTTGCTGGCCGTAGTCTGGGTCCCCGGGGGTAGGCATCATGATAGCGGCGTACTCTAGTACCACCCTGCCTCTACTGGGCTGCTGCCTCCCGGCATGCCCTTTGATCATGTGCCAGCGCTGTCCGCACACGGCCGCTTGTTCACCTGTCTTGTAGTATCAGCGCTGAGGTACTTTCCCTGCGCTCGCTTATCACTCTGTGTCCTATGCAATGGCCTGTGGGTGACATCACCAAGCTAATTATTGACAAACAGGGTATACAACCAGACAATTTCTGCACACATTTCATACAATAATCCCGCCCCTTTAATTCTTCATCTCAAAATCTGCAATCCCCACAGCTGTCTTCCCACCTCCCCTGGAGTGGAGTATACTTCGTCAATCAAATTTTTTGTAGTTGAGCTGCACCCGTTGCGTCGCTTGATGTGTGATACGCTTCATGCTCAGGAAACCTAACCAGTCCACTACCTTCCGCAATCTTAAGGTAGCTACCGCTAACTCATACGGGAAGCCGACATCTATTCACCGAGCTAAAGCGCTCAAGTAAATAGGAAAACCACATCTATTCACTGAACTACAACGTCGATTAATGGGAAAACCTCGCCCCTATACATGTGCCCACTGTCCAGACCCATCGGTGCGACAATCCTTCCGTAACATAGGGATCCACTGGCCCGCCCCCAAGACGCTTATCAATACAAAAAGATACTACCTCTGCTCTGTTTCCTACAACCATGCACGTGTCAACCACCGATTTGGTACCAAACGTTATTAGTGTTACACCACCCTCCACCCCAGCTACGCATCCTTTCCCACCCGCACAATAGATTGTTGCTAGTTGTGTGGACCAAACATACTTTTAGGCGCATGTCTGTCGGCGTCGCTCGGCTGCTAGCTCCCCTTCCACCTGGCTCGTCTTGCCTCTTCTGGACCACGTGTAGAGACTCGCCAACCGCGGGCGGGATGATTTTGAAGTCAGCTCCCGACGACCAATCTCCGGTTGCGTTGTACGGTAGTGTCGCAATTTCGCGAGGGTCTTGGTGCCACACATTGCTGTTCTGACGTCGCAAACAATCTTGCTGGGGTCTCAGGAGCGCATCTCAGCAGTGCCTCCAACTTGTTAGGGTAATTTCTAGGGTCAGCAGAGCCGTACCTAGGGCCTGCGGACTTCCAGCTCTCGGAAGGCCCTAACTTCTTCCAATGTCCCAAAGAAGTCACGGTCCACACAATGAGCAAGGGTTACTGCTGTTTTATTATATCAAACAAGCAGGGATAACATACATGGAACAAAATACAGTCCAAGCACATCTCATCGATTTTGGGCTCACAGGCCCCTTTTGTATCGTTGCGACGTCACATTTAGCATCGCTTACCAAACCCCATCCCCGAACCTAATGCCACTCTGGGTTGGCTCCCCGAGTGGTAGGTCTGGTATAGGGACATACAGGGTGCACGGTTATTGGTGGCCACTGTCAGGTGGTGTGCTTGGATCGTCCCTAAAAATTGTTACCTGAGAAATGTTACATTAGAACCTCTGATGATTGCCTGGAGATTCCGCCGCCATCCCCTATCCCCCAGTGTCCTCATTGGTCAAGCCGCGGGCCCCCAAGCCTGGGACCACTGTTTTTCCGAGCCTGCACGACACCTGCTCTCGTACAATGTGTATCGAAAAGGTGTGACCATGTGTAACAATGGGGTCTTTGCTAATGCATGAGAGTGGGCCAGTCCCAGCGCATGTTGTAGATGGATTGTTGCTATCATGTTGCAAGGCTCAGTCCCAGACGTGAGACCGCTGCATCTTCCCAGCTTCCAGGCCTTGGCATCAGGTCAGGTCGGCCAGATCACGTGTGAGGAGACCGCTGATGAGGCCGAATTACTTTGATTTGTATTTTAGCTTGGGGGTATTCTCTTCTGTGACTGGGCTCATCGTGGCACAATGAATGAGGAATGTCACTTGCAACATCGTGGCCTTGGCAGTGGCAGTCCCTGCCAGGGATATTCTGTTTGCTCAGCAACTTGCAGCTTCCGAGATGAGTTGTGTGTGCTGGATTGGTCTGAGGCCTACTTCAGCTCTGGTTATACTTTCAACATAATTGTTGATAGGTTAAAGGCATGTAATGGGTAGTCAGGCCCCTTGTGCTCCTGTTCATCCATGGGGTTAATGAGTGAGTAGCATCTTCAAGCCTATACACAAGCTCTTCTGGCGTCTTGCGTTTCTGCGGTGCGGAAGCAAACCTATATGGAAAATAACAAACATGCAGACAGTATGTGTGTCACTGTCATCTAGCTCATAGAACTGTACGCGTATGTTCTTTGTGTGGATTGGTCTGTGATTGTCCCGATTGTGCAGACTGCACGTGTGCTTCCTGTCTAACGCAGCTATGTCGTCATGAAGTCTCTAGCGGCCTGTAGCATAGCTTGCAGGAATGTCAATCGATTTGGTCCATATAATCGTCTCCAGCTCGGTCTTGGTTGTCGTTGATTGAGGTGGCTAGAGCTTGTGCCATTGCGGGGTTGTATGGTCGGATGGCTGGGTGCCAATCGTGATGTGTGTTTATGCTGGGAGCGGTGGGACCAGGTGCAATTTCGTATGGTCGATGATTATTTTGTCTGGGATGCTTCTTCCGGTTGGGGGTCCCATCGAGAGGGAAGGGACTCTGGGATTTTCCCTCTTCAGCTGGAATTATGTCTTTTTCTTTACGACTCTTCAGATTCCATCCCCTCAACCAACGTTAAGTCGAAACCAAGGACACGTAGATTTTCAATTGATTCTACTGACAATCTGTGACGGTATGTGTAAGTAAACAGTCAGTTCAATGCTTTGTTGATGCATGGTTATTTGTCATAGATGTGGGCCACAATGGAGGACTTGCATCACTGTTTTCCTATTAAGGATTATCCTATTTATTTTATCCTAGAGGCTTTCTAGTTTAAATGTTTGATTACTTCTTTGGTCGTTTCTTAGTTCTTGAAAGCTTTTCTTCTGTGTATATTTGTTTCTCTGGTCCATTGGGGATAAGAGTCTTTTTTTCTCTTCTCTTACCCCTTGCTCTCTTAAACCTTTATGCCGCCCTCTTCTATTTTGGGGCATTGCATTTTTGCTCTCTGCCGGACTTGCCTGGGTCTGTTGTCCCCGATGTTTCGTGTCCCTTCCACTTTCAGACTCCTTTTTGTTGGAGTTTGTCTCTTGATGATCGAGATCGAGGTTCTGATGTGACTTAGGACTGTAAAGGGTCTTCGAAATTAGACCTGTAGTTCGCCTTCTTTTCTCAGATAAAGTCAGAAAATGTGGGGAGCGTGGCGGACTTGGGTTCGCCTTCTCCGCCCCCCTCAAGTTGGACCTCAGGGCTTGGCTCGATTTTCCTACTCTGTTCACCTTTGCAGTCGGGAGTTCTGATTCACACTCTTCCACTGAGTGTCCATGAGGTCAATTGATTTGTCTAAACTCTATTATTGGGCGAGTGTTTTGTATGACCTGCTTTATTTTTTCTTGGTTTCCTCGAAGAGTTGTTTTTTGTATATCCTGAGTTGAGTTAACACTCCTTGTTGATGGTTGGTCGAAGATCGTAAGTTTCTTTTGGTGTGGTTCTATTTTTTCCTGACGTGAAATGCATGATTCGTCCATTTGGTTTATATTGATATTTTCGTTGTCCTTTGTACTTCTTGGTTTCCTTTTATTAACTATCCAGTAGTGTTTATGTACACTCTTGATGTACGTTCTCAAACGAGGCCATTCTATTTTGTGTGGATGATGCCAGGGTCTTTGTTAATCCTACCGTTCTCAAGAGAACACAACCGTTGGTTGTACTTTTTTGATACACTGGGGCCACTTTGAGCTTGACTTCCTCGTCCATTTCTTCTGAGTGAACAGCTGAACTTTCGACCTTTTGGCTTTTTTGAGCGTAGGGGGATCGGACAATTCTTTGGCTTACATCATACGTTAGATCAATTTGATCTGATGGTGTGGCTTTGTTTTGCAGGATCTTTCTCCACCTCTTTTTGTTTTTCAGCCATTGTTTGAGATCCCTTATCAACTTGAATTTTTTTGGGGCCAACTGCCTGCATTGATTTCTCCTTAGCCGTGATGAAGCCCTCCAAGTATTAGCTTAGTATGCATCATGGTAATTGGGGTCGTATGATCTTTCATGGTATCATTTATAGCTTCATATAGTTTTGAAAATGGGGCTAGGGCGATGGTGACTGTGGAAAAGAATGGAAGTTGGTCAGACTTTTTATCCAAGTCATTGGATCTCGACTCTGGGAATTCCTCTGATCTTCTCTCTCTCTGTGTTGGACTATTCAGTTAAGATTCGTTACTCCCAGAAAGGCGAGTAGCACAAGGGTGATAAATCGGCTCTATGGTATTCCGTCTACGTGTGGCTAGTTGTGAGGTGTATGTTGTTGATTGAGTGTGCCTTTCAATATCTTTATTTATCTCTTGTAGAGTGAGTCTGGCATTCCTTGACCTAGTCCGCTCCTTTGGTCCCGTTGGTGTGTCTTTCTGGTGGTGTGGCGCAGTCGGCTCTTTGTTTGGTGGTACCTGTCTTGGTGTTGGTATTCTCCCAGCGTTGGGCCTTTCTTTATCGAGTGCTTTTTCCATTTCCATGACAGCCTCTGCCTTCCCAGAACCATTGTTGGAAGGTTTCTTCCCCTCTGGCCTTGGAGGTGGACTCTGTTTTTATTTTTTTCCTTGGCCTTTGAGATTAGCCGATGTGGCGAGGTTTGAGCCTCAGTTTCCAAAACTACTTCTGCGCCCTCTATAAGCTCGGCATCTGAGATTTCATGAGTTGATTCTCTGAAGGAGTCGTCTGTTTCAGAAAATAATTTTTCAAACTTTCGGAGAGAAGCAAACTCTTGACTTTGATCCTTCTGTAGGTTCTTTTACTGGGTTTTGGGGATGCCAATCCGTTTACTGATGAATTTGAGTTAGCTACCTCTGTAGCTTCTGGGCCTTTTCTGATGATTTCTTTGTTCTTTGGGTAGTCACTTTTGTTTTTTTCCTTCCTTGATTTCCCAATTGTTTGGGCTTTTGTTTCAGTGTTTTTTTTGTTTCCTTGTGATGTAGTTCTTTTCCTCTGGTTTGGCCAAGATCGAATATCGATGGCTGCTGGCTCCTTCACAGGTGTCTTCCTGGGAGGTGTTGGATTTGTCCTTGTCCAAGTCTATACTTTCATTCACACCAAGGGCCTCCTCCTGGGTAACCTCGGTGTCGGTGTTGGGTTGATCTCATCAATATACGCCACACCCACCACAGGGTCCTCCGTTGGCTGTGCGAGTGTTTCCTCGTTGTGCATCCCGTTCGTGTTTGCTGCAACATCAATCTTTTCATTCCCCACTTTCTGAAACACTGGTGAGTTAATCACTTTCTGTGGGATCGCGTGGATTTGCACTGAAACCACTTTCTTGGTTTTTAGAGTATCTGACTGAGACTCTACAGAAACTCTCTCAGCTAGGCTTCCTGTGAGGGCTTTATCGGAAGTCCACAGATGCGTTATATTGCACGTCGGCTGTTGATTGGGTGGATGGATGCCGTCAATTTCACCTTTGCATGGTCTGTTGGTGTCCAAGGTAAGTCGGTGGAAGTTGCGAGCCCGTGGCCTCAAACACAAACCCTGTTAAAGGGCTACCCACCTGGGCTACCTTGGAGTTAAAGTTTTGGAACGGGGCTGCCGTATTTACATTGTGCATGTCTGAGGCATGTTTATCGAAGACTCCTAACAGGCTCATGTGGGCGACATTTGGGAGGTGAGCGGATTTAGCGGTTGCGGATTACCTTCTGCCTCCAGCTCCACCGCTTCTTCGCTTGATCTTCTGCAGCCCGTTGGTCGTTGTTCTTTTGTTTGTCTGCACTTCTTTCTTCATCCCGATGAGCCCGATAAGCCTGGTGGTCCTGAGCAGTAGTTTGCCGCTCAAGCTCATGCTCGAAATCCTGCTCAAGAGCAGCTGTGTGCGAACGGAACAGCGATGTATTAGTTTGCTCTCTTTCCTCATCTCGCCTTCTAGAACTCTGCAGCGAGCGTCCTTCCTCCATACTTTTTTAGTTGGCCACGGAGTAATTCAACAGCTTTTCAGCAGACTCCAATCCTACAGTCCTGCAGGACTGTAACTCTCCGTAACTCTGTGGCCGCTCCGCGGCAGAGATTGTCTTTTAAAGTGTGGGTCCACCCACTGTAGTAAAGCCGGAAGAAAGACTTTGGAGTCACAGGTAACACACAGCCCTTCCTACAGGACTGTATCTCTCTGTGACTTTTATTTCTAAGAAGCCTTATGAGAGGTAATTGCTTAATTGCAGCTTTAAATGTTACTGGGTTAATAACCAAGTAAACCTTCAGCCAATAGCTTTGTAACCAATAGGTTTGTCCTTGCATCAGTTCCTTTTGCTGAAGTCCTGATATAAACAAGCATTGGCAAAGACCAGAGTTTTTGCTTGTGTATAAGTATTAGATAGGAATTTGCCAGGCTCAGCTAGCATCGGCAAGGTATGCATACCCTTTTGTAGCTGTTTTCATCTTATGGCCAGTTGGTACAATTATGTCAGCGCCTGGCAAATGCCTAGCCCATGCCTACAAAAAAGTTGACTTTGCGAATGTTTATTCTTCTGACATGCTTCCTACTATATGAAATTCAGTACTAGCTCTTCTAATGATCCACTCTGGTAAATAATGTATTGGTTATTTATAACACGCTTAATACCAAGAGGTTTCTAAGCGCAGACCCGGGTATCGAACCTGTGTTTTTCAGCATCGTCTTGCTTCCAAGGCGAGAGCTTTGCCCCTGAGCTATCTTTCCGGCGCTACCAACCAAGCCCATACTCCCTCTGTTTGCCTACCTCCACCCTACAGGCCAGTGTTTAAATGTAACCGTTCAGCCACAGTTCGTTCATGTTGCTGAAAGACTACAAATCGGAAAGCACCAGTGTTGCCCTTCAATGGACAAGCTGTGATTTTGTAGCATTTCTCAATTTGGACCGTAAAGACTTCACCTTCATGCCGTGATTCAGGTAAGTGCTGATTGGCCATCCTGAAACTCTGTTACCTGGAGATGAACCAACACCTTGTAGGTGATTTCTATTTTCATAGCTGTGACCACTGTGCTACAAGTTAGCACTCGGCCTACAGTTAGCATTTCCTGGCCAGCTTGAGTCATCTTTTCAGCAGTGGTATTAATGTCCCCTTCTCTTAACAAACCCTTTACTGGTTACATATGTCAAATCTCAAATAACTGGCTTCTTGTGTTCATTGTGTCTTGGTTTTAGAGATGCCTGCAGCTGGAACCGTACAATGAAGTATGCCAGTATATGAAAGGACTTGGCCATGCATCAATGGGGCAGTTTTATGAAGGAATACGATCTCAGACTAAAGTTATGCTGAACGATCCCCTTCCTGGTCAAAAAGCAAGCCCAGAATTTCTCAAAGTGAAATACCTTCGAGGTAAGTTGCTGCATACTACGGGTGCTCATTTTTGTTTGCTCTTATTTTCAAACCGGCATAGTAGCAGTTCCCTTTTCAGTTTGGCTTCTCGTGACATGCCACTAGATGATAGAAGTATTGTAATAAACAAAAAAGAAAAGCAAGGTCTGGCATTCCAAGGGAAATATTTGATTCCTCTTCTTTGTGTGGCTCACCATGCCTCATGCAAAACAATCTGGTTGGATAGCTGAAGTGTATTATTTGATCCATGCATGATAACTAACAAACATCGAGAGAAATACTATGTCCTGTGACAAATCTGGACAATTCATCCCTTCTCCCTAGAGATGAGCCACTCCCTGTGAGACTAGATTGGTGAGCCCGCTCCGCGAGACCCTCCCTAGGGGTCTGGGCAAGTGGGACATCACTGGGAGTGACTCCCCACTTGGGCAGAAGGCCTCCCAGTCCAAGGAGGACCTCCCTGGACAGAATATATTGTCAGCCTACATGGGACTGGAAGAAACTGTGTTCTCTCAGATTTTAACTACACATACCAGCAATCCCCTTTCCACCCTGTTGGCCTCAGGTAATGCTGACTGTTATCTGTAATCCGCCATAAAGAAAGGATGACGCACCTTTTTTATTGTGATGACGTACGTACACAGAATGAGAACTGAATGGAGAGGAAAGCTGTGCAGGACTCCCACAGAGGGAGGAGAGTCTATAGTACGCAGAGGCAAGCTTTTGTGAACACATCCTCCGGCGGGGCAGAACTGTGTGTGGCTGCTGAGCCAGTGCTGGCATAGCGAGAGTGAGGCCTGTTAGCTGGAAGCTACGAAGTGGGTATGCTAATGGTCTGACCGTCGGACGACTGCTCGCTTTCCGTGCAGTGCGGCTTGACGGTGTGTAACACGTCTATTGGGCCTTTACTCTAGCCCCGAGCAGTGTCACACTGAGCTCGAGAGAAGTTATGACTGGAGCTGGGGCAGGAGCTGCGGTGTGCAGGATCCCGGCATGCGAGATGTATCGCAGTACCGCTGAGTTTAGAGCTGGTGAGCTGGGCTGTGAACAGGACCTGGCCGTGACTCCTAGTTATCTGGTTCAGTTGTGGTGTGCAATGTATAGAGGAAATTTCCCTCATGATCCAGCGCCGTGTTTAAGGTATCCTGCGTATGCAGACAGGCAGCGCGGTGTGGAATATTGTCGTTGTTGACTAGGCACCCTGTCTGCATGGGTTCTTTCAGGGGTGTATGTTTTTGGATTGCAGAAGACCCTGTGTGCACTTAATGTTGGGGGGTTTTGTTTATGCACATCCATGGTCATTTTGTTAGAGCAAGTCATGGCATTTTATTGAGTCATGGCATATTATTGATGTAACTTTGTGTGGAGTAATTCCTTTCCTAGTTCCCTAACTTGTACTGTCTGTGATTGTGTGCAGACTGTGCTTTAGCGCCCGGTATCCCTGAAATGCTGAGATTCCCACTAATAGAGCCGAGACTCTAAATCCTTAAAAAAAAGGGAACATCAAGAATACTGCTTCCCGCCTGCACACAGAATGTCAAGTACGAGTCGGGTTTCTGAAGTTTTAAAAAGAAGTTAGTGTAGAAGACAGCGCCTTCAAGAAGAAAAATTGGTTATTGCGAGAATATCCAAGGTCCTTCCATGGGTGATACCTAAATGCGTTTGGAGTTGTCTAAGATAGAGGTGGGCCCTCGAAAGGATCCTGAGGATTTGTCGGATGTGCCACCAACTAGAGGATTGATCAGAAATTATGGCATGTCCGAACATCTCCCCGTGATGCAGTCTCCTGTGCAGACCGCAGAGAATGTGGTCACTGAGGCTACCCAGCCTGGTGTGGAAATTAAGGGACCTGATTTAGATCAGCTGGACTCCAAGACCTGGCGTCTTATTAAGGGGAAATGTATTCCTCACCTTATCCAATGTAAGAATATGATAGACTTTAAACTATGGGTAGAATCTTTTGACAATATCATACCTCAGCCTCCGTCAGAATGGTTTGATATAGTTTGTCAGACAGAGGGTGCAGTCCATGGATATAGCCTGCCAGTGATTTGATTGCTCCACGCCACTTCTTAATATGCCGGTTATACCAGAACAATCTGGTTTGAGGATTAGCGCTGGCTCTGAAAACAATAAACAGATGACTGCCCGGGAGTATCCAGGGGTCTCTCTCTTCAGTATATTCATGCCCATTCTAAGGACGTTGGAGTCAGAATGGCTGACTTTCCGTTTGAAAAAGACATTTGCATCAAAAAGTCTAAAATTCCCGAGATCTGTGATCTCCACCTCAGAAGGTTGGTCAATGATTTTAGAAATATTGTCATTATAAATCTAGACAGACCTTAGAGATAAGAAACCAGATAAGCCCTGAGAAACAAAGTATTGTTCTGTTTGCAGAGTAGAGTGGGCCCAGGTTGTAACCGAGCTCAAGATTTGAGGTATTTGCAGAGGGTTCAAGTTAATGACTGGTGTTGTGGGGTTAACAAGGATTGTCTAATTATTGGTTGTGGGCATAATAATCTCCCTTGTTTTTTGAGTATCTACAAAATTTGAACTTTACATCTTCTGTGACAAACCTTAAGAATGCATTGGATTAAGTATGCTTAGTTTTAAACTATGTCCCCTTCCTTGTATTTTTTATTTAAGTTGGCATTTTTGTTCTTTGTGATATGTGTGCTCTTAAGATTGTTATTCATTATGACCTAGTTGTTTGTGTTTTCGTTTGTAGCGCTCTTATGCCTCCGGGCCAATGATGTTGCGCAATATAAATAAATACAATAAATTCAAGCAAGAGGCTCCGGTCAGGAAAGGAGCCTCGACGGGAAGCAAATGTAATTTCTGGTGGTGCGACCACTAAAGCTCAGTGGTGGGCCAGCTCCCAGGAACCGACACTGAGACCATAAGAACGCGCAGAGCCCCAGTCCCCGAGCTCCACATGGCGAGGGCTGGTATTGGCGAGATGAGCAAGAATAAGGATGCAAATTCTCCCAATGTGAGGAGACCAGCAAGGGTGATAAACTGTGGAGTCAGAGACTGCCAAAGCCATTCCCAGTAAGAAACGGGAAAACAGGAACAAGCACCAGACCCAGGTAATCTGGAATGAGAGAGATGCAAATATTGCACTAACTAAGATGATCCCCCCACCTCATGGAGAAACGCCATCATCATTACAATTTTCAAGAAGGGCAATAAAAGAAGTGCCAAGACATTATCGACCAATTCCCCTCCTAGATGTAATGGGCAAAACATTTGGATCCCTTCTCCTCCCTGACCTCACTACATGGCCTACAAAAAGTGTCCGATTAGACCCCCGACGAACTGGATTCATCAAGCAAGTCGGCACCAGTCTAAATCTCTTCATCCTAAACATACTCAAGTTAAATGCCATCAAAGCCAAGCCTAAATACTTCTTGACGTTCATTGACTTTGAACAAGCATTCGATAGAGCGGATAGAGGAATGCTTTGGAAGAAATTATGATTGGGGTTGTCTGAAAGATCTATTAGAAGCCATTATCACCATGTATTTGAATACTTCAATCCAAATAAGACTCACGAGGCACGGAAAAGTCACAGAGAAAGTAAACATATGGAGGATTAAAGCAAGGGTGCCCTCTTGCATCTATGCTATTCAATATACACCTAAGTGACCTACGAGACTAGCAAAACTTGGTTACAGCCATTCCACCAAGAATCTCAAACCAACAAATTCCTTGTATCTTGTACGCCGACTATCTGGTCATCATTGACCAGACACAGATAGGGCTACAGCGAGACTGAATAAATTCATGCAATACACCTTAGCAAACAACCTTAGAATAAACATGAAAAAAACTTACATCTTGGAATTAGCAACTCTGCAGGGAAAATCTTACAAGAAAAATACATTTTTCTATGGAAGCTAGGTGGACATACCCCGACACAAATTAAATCCATCACGTATCTGGGGATTCTTTTCAACTGCAGCGTCTGTGAAAGAGACTGGTATGAAGTACTTTGTATCAAGACCAAGCGATTGGCCTCACAAGGAAAAGCCATATTAAAACGATGGGGAACTACACAATGATACCAGTAATTATATTCTATAAATAGAAGGTTGTACCCATCTTAACATATGGAGGATAAACCATGCTAAACTTAACCTGGCAAATGTGGGCTCTCCTAGAAGGCCTCTTCTGGAGAGAAGTCTGGAGACTTCCCAAGGGACTTCAATCGGCTCCATTAGATATTAGATGGGATTACCATCCATCGAAATGCAAACCCTATTGGAGACTATATCTCTCTTCAGGAACAGCATAATGATGGATCTACCGCCACTTGAGATTATCAGATACGAACAATGGAAGAAAAGAATGGATACGTGAAAGATGGAGTCAAAGATGCTTGAACTGGCTCGATGTGATCTGAGCGACAACAGAAACATTAATATTAAACCCAGACTTGGTTTAAAAGAAACTAAAAGAATGACTGGATTCGTACCTAGGAGGTTAGAACATCATATGCATTGACCATAGAAAAACCCAAACAAAAAAAAAAATGTCGACAACGTGGCAGGATACCTTATTAGATTTCCCTCGAGACACTATTGAGACCTGTTTATAAGATTTCGTCTAATTAGCCTCCCAACTGGAGAAGTCTTATATGTATGGAAAATACACACAGATGGCAAACCATCTTGCAGATAGTGTCAAATTAAACACTCCTTAGACTCTATCCACACTGATGAATTCTGGACTTATATTTTAATGGCAGGTAATTTTGTGATGAATTTTAATCTGTATTACTTGTGGAAAGAAATTAGAAAGAAATTGAGAGTGTGGTCCTGCAGTTGATTTAGCTCTTTTACATTTTATTTTAGCTTGAATGAAAAACTGAATTTGTATAATTGTATGAAGAATTGTTGTTTCTTTTCTTTATGTAATGTGTTTCTGTGTAAAAGGTTTTATTTAACCAATAAACCCGATAAAAATAAAAAAAGAGAGGGGGAAGTGAGAACTGCCTAAAAGATATTTATAACTTTTAACGTACAAAATACACACAAGGATGGATACTGTGTAGAGCCATTATAACAGAGAGTTGGAAATTGGGAATAAGTCCATTCCAAGGCTGTTGTGAAAACATTTTCTTTTTAGTTTGGTTTTCAAAAGTGGTAGGGGGAGTTAGTCATTCTTTTTATTTGAATAAATCTATCAATACCATGACCCATTGTTGTCGTCCTCCTCCACCTGGTTTGCCACAGTCCATGACTGCATACAGGCAGGTGGAGTGATTCCTAGTAACATCCTGAATGCACCTGCACCACCTCCATGGCCCCTGACCTCACAAAACAATGGTCTCTTACATTTCTCCCTCCTTCTTCCCTATACCAAGGCAAAGGTATTTGCATTACCCATATCCGCTGGATACCTTAAGTCTGAAAGTACAGCTTGAGAATTTCACCAGTGTCGGTTGAGATCATGGGAGGATACTCTATAGGTCAAACTGAATAATTAAAACCATGTTACTTCATATTGAAATAACTTTCACAATAAAAATATTCTTTAAACCTATAACTTTTATATAAACAGTCATCTCAAAGGCAGTGTACACTCATTGACTATACCTAGCTCTATACAAAAGACGTATATTTCAATGTCATCCTTTTAGCTTTGGAAATGTATAAGGCAAACTCATAGGGCACACACTACCTTCACAACCTACTGGTGCTCTAGGCCCTTGCAAGCCCACCTGCTCTGTGGAGTCTGTAGGGGAGGCATGGTATCACAAGACACAATGGGTACAATTTGTAAAATATTTATTTAAAATGTTGCTCAGAGAAACTCCTATGTTGCCCTATAACTAATATGGGAGTGGTCTCAACCATCAAACGATAAACAAAATAGTCTTGGTGGAGTCCGTCAAATCAAAATGGCCTATGCTAACAAAACCTAATGCCTGCCCTGGTTCTTGTACAAAAAGGAGAAAGGTATGCAAAGGAAAAATCAGTGTTCAAAAGAATAAAGGTGATTGAACAGGCTCTCCTCCTCACGTTAAACCTCAGGGAGTAAGGCTATCCTTGTAGGCAGGATGACACACTCTGGCTTCGTCTCTGACACTCAAAGTAGTTCCAAACCATGGATTGAAGCCTGCCTGGCCTTCCACATTGCAGTCTCTTTCTTGACTTTCAAAATTGTATTCCAATGTAAAGTTCACAAAGGTCCCCCTCTGCCAGGCTCAGACATTACTGCACACAGATCACCTCGGTCCCCCTTTGCCGGGCTCTGACCTCTCACGTTACAGGTCAACACAAACCTGCCGGGGGCTCCCCTCCCCAAGCTTATTGTCCTTCGGGTATCCCTCAATCGGGCTCGGACCCGTTTCGGATGCCGAAGACTTTGTGTGTGGCTGTCTTTACAGACCACCGCAGGACCACTTCTACTCAAAGTTTACATTTACTCTGGCTTAATTAACTTATAGCTTCAAACAATGTACCTTTCACTGAGTATTTGAATGGGCGACTTCCTTTCGCTGGACCACTCAGTTACTTGGTATCACTGATCACACTGCTGCCTTTTACTTCAAAGTTCATTCACAGGTCTGCCTTTCTTCGTGTCTCATCCACATGCCTGCAGCCTTGTTGCTACTTAATTCACTTTAGCACACACTGGTGTCTCAGGTCGTTTGCCAACTCACCGGCTGTGTGCACTTCTTTCTTGTTTTGCTATTTCCATTTCACGAGTTAAGGTTAGTACCACAGGCTTGGCCTTGCCTCCCCAACTCTGCTGCTCACCCGGGAGGTCGTTGGCATCCTTGAAACACAATGTAATATTCACTTGTGGGATCTGGCCTTCTCAAAGTGTCTTTCACGGTCTGTCGGAGACAATGACCTCCAGTAGTGAACCCTTTTGGTTTTCGGCACCCTGCACCGTTGCTCTGCTCCAGTAGGTGTGCCTTCGTCCTGGAAGTTCTGCTCGTACTCGTTTTCTGCATTGCTCAGTGTGTCTTTAGGTATTGCCTTTTATTCATGTGAGGAGAGCGAACTGGTATCCGGTGTATGCACTTGGTGTAAAGTGCCTGCCTTTGCCTGACCCGGTTAACGGGGCATGTGCAGTACAATGCGAGAGAGTTTCTCAGATTACTCTGTCACCCTCTTCCTTGGACCAGTGTTTGTGTAAAAAGGTGGGGGAGTTGGGACTTCGGAAAATCCTACAAAATAGGATGGGTAGGGTAGATGAACAAAACAGTGGGGAATATCGCATCTCACCCCCACCCCCGAAGACTCTTCACCTTGGTGATCCTCCCACACTGATCCACCTCCAGGAACTGGATCCAAAAACAATGGCCGTGTCCTGGCCACCTGGATGACAAGTCCCCGAGTGCTAGCGGGTGAGACACCCTTTGGTTTCTCACAACTCCTATCTGGAGGTGGTAAACAGGATTTCTTGGAGGCTCTCCTTCGCTGCCACTCCTCATATTTTTGTGTAACGGGACAGCATACCGATCAAACCACTCAACACACACACACATTCACTCTATAGGAAGACTGAGTCTTTATTCATTTTGCTCAAGCACAACTGCCCTTCACTGATTTTTCATTTTGATGCCAGCATTTGGTGCGAACAACGTTCATGACCCATATCTCGTTAGATGGACAATGCTCCAATTGCGAGTGCTGACTTGACTCCTGCGGACTCCTTTGAGGACACATGCACTTACCTTAGCTGCAAGAGTCTACAGACTGCTCTGCATGTAGCTGGGAGGTACTAACTACACAGTGGCTGTGACACTACCACAATGCTTGATTTCAAAATATCTGATTATCTCTTTAAGCCTCCTGCCACTGCTGACTCAAGGATGATTCATTTGGATTACCAAAAGGGAAGTAATGATCGGGGACACCAGATCAGCATTAGGAGAAACAGGAAAACACCTGTACGAGAGTCAGGCAATAACCAATTATGCTCTGGGTCGAGAGGAAAGGTATAGCATGAGCTATTATGGACATTGATGAATAACATTATTCAAGGGCATTATAAAAAAACCTGAGGACTTTGCTGGAGGTATGGGGGCAGGCGAGAGAAGCATCCATTGGAGTTAGAAGCCACTGGGCAAGGTAGTCTGGTTTAGGTGGTTCTGATTATGCCTTTTCTCCACCTTTTGACTGTGGCTGTGGAGAACTGTAGTCTTTCTTAAGACAAGAAGAAAGGGGAGTTTGCGGAGAGCTACAGCTCAAACACTGTCAGTGACAGATGAGAATTGGAACAGATCAGACATTTGGCAAAATGAGCCAGGAGTGCAACCTATGACTACTGACTAACAGTATCACAGCCTTATACAAACCATATGCAAGGGAAATAAATACTGTCTGGTAGGTGCGTGTTAGAGTATTTCTTACTGGCCCATAAGGGGATCTGTGGCTAGATAATGAGAATGTCTGTACCTGAAAAGAACCCGAAGCAAGGGGAACAAATACTTGCTGATAAGAGATTGGTAAAGAAGCAAGCAGGGTGCTATATCCCTCGGATAGACTGCCAAGAAGCGGCTGGGTGCTATAACCCAGAGAATATAAGCTGGAAGCAAGGCATGTACAAGGTGCTATAACTCGGAGATTGTATCATAAATTAGGGAATTATGATATGATTAGTATTCTATTAGTTAGACCCTTGGCACTTTGAGATAATCCATCCTGATTCTGTTTTGCTTAGATTGTTACCAGAGAGGGGTATCCTTTTCAAGATCCATTTATCTTCTAGAATATTTATCCAAACCCATGCTGACAGATAATGATCCTTGTTTTAAACTTCACATCTGACTCACTTGTTTTCTGTTCATACATCACGTGTCTGAAAATGTGTGGGCTCCCGTGCTTTAGAGCTAGATCTTAATTTTTCACAAATGATCAGACTTAATGTCATTTTCCTTGTAAGATGAGTGCTGAGTTTCCTGCAGCTGCCCGACATGCAGATCTATTGTAATGTATTGTTTCTCTTCTGTTTGACGTGAAACCGCTAAGAGGGCCCGCCAGTGCTCTGAGATGTAAGTGACAGCGAACTAAGATTGCAAGGGACGCGGCACAGGTTTTGCACAGCAAAGGCAGCTGTAGACTGAGGAAGAGGTTGGACCATGGGTGAGAGTCTGAAGGGGATAACAATATTCTAAGACTAATAACCGGGGGATAGCAATTCACCATACTGCTAGGGGTAGCGGAAGTGATGTGTCGCACATGATTACATCGCAGGAAGTGATAACATAACTGAGGGGGATAAAGCAGGCATTGTCCTAAGAAAGGGAAAGCAAAAGATGGTACTAAAGCAGATAAATATTTGTATTAGTTGACAACCATATATTAACTAGGGGACTGTTTTGATAAGCTATGGATGTAGTCATAATATGCCATGGGCACATCAAGCAGGACCATCTGCCATTGTGAACTGCCTTTATATTCATCAGCAGCCTTGCATTGTAGTAATTACCTGCCTTCTTATGCCAGTTAGTCTCAGACACCATACTTGGCATATGCTTAATGCTGCTTCACATGCTGACTCACTACCACAACATGCTAAGTTATGCCTCATATACCCATGTAGTTGCATTTTCTCCCATGTTAAACCTTGCATG
Organism: Ambystoma mexicanum; assembly: GCF_040938575.1. Classification (NCBI taxonomy): domain Eukaryota; kingdom Metazoa; phylum Chordata; class Amphibia; order Caudata; family Ambystomatidae; genus Ambystoma; species Ambystoma mexicanum. The sequence continues at coordinate 1,234,557,221 of NC_090927.1, read as the reverse complement.
CCATGTATTGTCAGCATACGCAAAGACTGTAACCTCAGATGCCAAAGTGCTGGTATCAAATGACATGTTCAGGCTCAATAACCCAAGTGCTACCATATGCCAGGTAAACTCTAGCATGTGTGTGTATGTTTGTATGTATACAATGTATAAAGCGCAAACTAAGGCCTGAAGGCATCTAGGGGCTAAGTAGTTGCAAGGTATGGTACATCTTCACATGCCCAGGTACTTTCACCATATGTGACGTGCTTGCCCAGGAAGGACCTTATGACCATTGGTCCACTATATGGCACATTTAAGCCAAATGCATATGGGTTGGGTTTGAGATAACTGGTTTTGGGTGTGGCCGTGTTGCATTTTAGTGGTACATGATTTAGCTTGTTTGTATAATTAATATCAAACAGAATCACTTCTAAGAGATCTGGATTTTGGGGCAAAGCGATTCCGTAGGGTCACACCATCCCATCAAGTGTCTTGGTTTTGCAGTCTCCAGATTAGCCAGCAGGCCATGTTTCCCACCATCCCATTTTTAGTTTTATATCAAACTAGAATGAGTTATTCAGATTTGTAGTGTGTGGAGGACAAAACCAGTTATCTGTATTTAGTTAAGCTAATTTACAAAGCACCAAGCACAGCAACTGGACAACTGAAAATATATCCTTCTAGAAATGTGTTGGGTAAAAGGACCATCATTAATTCTCTTTTTTTGTATAGTGCGTTAAATATCAGAATGATCAACAACACCGAGTCAGAGTTCCTGGGATTCAAACTTGAGACAGGTTGGAGAATGAACAGTTACTGGCAGCAAACACTCAACCCACAGAGCAATATTGCTATTTGTCTGCACACTATAAAAAGTCAGTGATTTCTAAAATGTATAAAGGTGCCAAGTGAGAAGTAAATGTCACAAAATCAATGTGAAAAGTGACACACAAACACAGAAATAGGCTAGTACAAATCCATACATCATAATAGTTCTGAAGATACCATGCTCAATGTAATCGTGGGTTTGGATCAGATATCCTATGCCCATAGATGCGCCTCACACTCGCGTCATGCATGGGTCCCCTGTAAAGGTGGCTCCAGCATTTGTAATTTTGAAAAGAAGGAACATATGCAGTTAAACTGTAAAAACATAGTGATGTATGGCAGCCCAGCAGTTTAGTGAAGGAGAATTATTTGGGCTGTGTGAAGGCATCACAAAGTAAGACACAGACAAGCTTTCTTACTGAAAAGGACTTTTATTTCAAATGTATAAATGTGGACAACAGACCACTACCATACACCGAAACAACACGGACTCGCTAGCATACCGGGACCAGCTAATGAATCTATGCACCGGACGCACTACCTTATCTCCCAGCAACAACGGTCTGTTTTACCAAACAGGGACTCTGTCACAATATAATGCAAAGCCCTGAGAAAGACCCAGAAGGGTAGAAACACATATTGGCTAACTTCTAAGAATAAATATAGCCTCAAATGTGGCTCTTTGAGACTGATTTTATTATGACAATCACTTATTGAACAAACCCAGCACTCAGGTGACAGGGTTCCTTTTCACATTCTACACATTTTAGTGTGTGTGTGTGTGTGTGTGTGTGTGTGTGTGTGTGTGTGTGTGTGTGTGTGTGTGTGTGTGTGTGTGTAAGAGATGGGTACTGTGTTATATGAGGGTATTCCTCTTATTTGTTTACTTTCTGAGTTCATGTATATTTGAGAAGTTGGGAATCATTACAAGTGTTCTGAGGGAGTTCTACTTGACCCGTATAGAGCGAGATCCTTCAGGTTGGTCTCTTTCTATAACAAGGGTGTTTCCATTTGTTATCCTGAGTGGAGGGAACCGGAGTCTGATAACATGACCCTATAAAAGCTTCAGGGGTGAGAGGTTCATCATGAAACGGAAAGGGGGAATAGTGTGTCTAACCTGCAGATGTCCTCTCCCCACTCCCCCATGTCCCCCCACTGTGGTGATCCTCCCTCGCATATCCACCCCCAGGGTCTGGATCTGGAAGCAATGGTCCTTCCCTGGTCACCTGAGAGGTGGAAGAGGGGGAGAAAGAAGTGAGAAGGACCTCCGGTTTCTCAAAGCTGAAATAAATCCACTTTTGACACTTCAAGTGAAATGGCCAGTTGCCACTGACACTGCCTCTGGGATCAGGGTCGCAGAGGCAGTGTCAACGGTTCCAGGAGAACTTTTAAGGGTAACAGTTGCAGCGTGGCGTGCCAAGCAGTAGCATGGCCGTCTGAGAGCTCCCGACCAAACTGGGAGAAACAGCCTGCTAAATTATGCAAAAGGTCAAGACTTTCCTGAAGGCACACCCCAGGCGTGTGAGAAACCCTTCCGAGCCCGGAGCCTGAATTTCAGCGGGAGCCTCGCATCAGGTGGACTCGATCCGGATGCCTGTGCCATTGCTGTGCTCAGCCTGACACGCCGGGGACATTAGTGGACACAGGTGCCGCCGCTCAGTGGTTCTCGCAGGGCTTGCGGCAGAGTGAGCAGAGCGGCTTGGTGCTCCTGCTGCTGCGACTCACACAGACTGCAGCAGCCTGCTTGGGCTGCCATGGGTGGTGCCTGCTCAATACTAGGTTGGAAGCCCAGGGGAGGAGCCCCCTGCATGCGCGGCCCAGGCTCCCATACTGCAAGGAAGCATCCTTGAGACGGGTCGCTTGGAGTTCTGCAACCAACTTGAAGTCCCCACATGCTGCGCAAAATCCACGAGCCGACTTGGCTCTGCCTCATCCTACTGGCAAGTGAGTGGCATGTGTGCCTGTGCCTCCTGTACTGTTGGTAGGTCTGTCTGGGACGGTTATGTTCTGTTGCTGCTCCAGAGTGTGCCTGGGCTGGGAGGCCTGACATGGGTGTCCCTATGATGCTGCCATTGGAACTATAAGGCCGGGAGAGCCCCGTCCCGGCTGTGGTCCCTGGATGCTTGACACAGTGGAGGATCTGCCTCTGGTGTGACTTCCGGCCACATGATTGTGCTTGGCCAGTGCGGGGAGCCATTAGGATAGGTTAACAGCTCCTGCAACCCCCTGCTACACCTTGAGGCCCTTTCATCTGTGGCGGCAGAAGAGAGGTACCCACTTGGCACACGTATGGGCTGTAGAGCCACCCTGACACGCCGAAGGAGATCCCTGCAGGCCTGAGCCAACTGCGCTGCCATCTCAGCTGGGGCCTACTGTGTTGGGACCTTCCCTGGGCGGTGAGATCGCTTGAAGATCGGCCCCAGAGACAAGCTTGGCCTAGGAGGGTCCTTTGGGGGAACCCTTGTTCCCGTTACGGGCCCGACTGTTGGCCTGGGACCCCACGCCATCACCCCGCTGCACTCAGCTGGTGCTCACTTGGCAGGAGTCGGGAGCTACACCCTTGGGACCTTCAGACTTCTTCAGCGATGCCATACACCTGCATATTGCAACACTACAGCCTCTTGCGACCTACAGCTCAGTAACACTTTGGGCACCATAGCGAAATCAGGGATAGCCCCAAAATCTCAGACATCGCATCATTGCTGCAGATTCAGAACTGGGGCTGGAAAGAAAGCACAATGGTGGCCGAGGTGCACGGAGGGTAGGCAGGTACGACTCCTAACCTGCAACTGGCCATGAAAGAAGACCTTCTACAATGGGTCACCGAAATACGGAAGGCCATTCAGGGACGCCTGGCGGAGATGGCAGGGAATGTCTCGGCTATCGACAGCGTCTGACGGCGACTGAACGGAGGGTGGAAGAAGTTGAAACAACCCTATGTGAGCAATCTTATGAAACCAGCGAATGGGCTCAACGTATGGAAGCACTGGAAGATAGTGGCCTTTTTGGGGGACACGTATGAGGACTCTGTGAATTGCTTTCAGTGAAACAATACTCGCATCGGGGGGTGGGGGGTCACCTCTGAGATACCGCAGCGTGACCTGGAAGCATGCGCCATGGACCTGTTTCGCCAGATCCCTGACGCCCCAGTGCACAAGCCAATCGAGCTGGACAGAGCACACCAGGTCTGGCTGCTGGCTCCAGAGCAATGCAACCTGGCCCCTGATGTTCTCACAAGAGTTCATTTTTACAAAGTGAAGAAGATCTTGGCCCGAGCCAGGCAACCTGAGGAGATTTGTTTTAGTCTAACCACCCTGGCCATCTACCAAGATCTGGCGGGCATCACCTTATTCAAGCGCAAAACACTCGGACCACTAACGGAATGGCTATGCGAGAAAGATGAGCGATACAGGTGGGGATTCCCACTGGCCCTCCACTTCACCGATCAAAATCGCTCTAGGTCGGTGTCACCGATGAAGGAAGCTGAACATCTGGTCTCCCCGGACATAACTGATTCTCCTGCAGATGTAGAGCTGAACCCATCATTCAGACCTAGGCCAGAGTGGGGCCATGGAGTATGGTGGGGAAAAACCAGAGGAAGAAAAAGCACTCGAGGGTCCCCGGATGATGCACTATGGACTGCTGCTGGGCGGCTGGACTGCTGCTGGTTGCCCGGTCTGCCACAGTGCATGTTTAGGGTGACTTTGCCACCTCCCTCAGAAGTGGGGTCAATCACGCTGGTTAGCTGAGGCAGTCTTGGTTAATGTTTAATGCTACGACAGGCGACTCCCTGTTACAGGTTCCCCCACTTGATATCGGCCGGAATTGGTTATTGGAAATGTTTGTTGGGGAAAGTTGGGTTTGGTCGGGGTGGAGGGTGGTTTCATGGTTTGGAAATAACATTGGGATGGTGGGCAGATAGCACAGGGTGGAATTTTCTGGGACACTGGCGGAATGGACGGTGGGGGACACGAGGCTCGCTCATAGAACCTAATTGCTAACACAGCTTTAAATACACAGGATAGTACGATGTCCATGCTTACTTGTAACATACAGGGCCTTAACCTGCCCATCAAGAACAAATCAGTAATGGCAAAATTGGCTGAACTTTACCCTTCAGTAGTCTTCCTACAGGAGACTCACCTACTGAAAGCAGATGAGGGGAGACTTTCACATGTCCACTTCTCACAGGTGTACTTAGTGACTAGCAAAGCGAAGAGGGGTAGCTATACTATTTAACAAAACCACTCCCTTTATTTGTACTGGCACCCTACTAAACAGTACCTTCACGTTTATCACTGTACATTCCCCCATTGATAGACCGGATCTGTTCTTGGAGGGTCTTTTGAGCAAATTACTTGTTTTCGCCGAAGGTGCTGTGGTCATAGGGTGGGATCTCAATCTGGCTCCAGACCCTGACATTGACAAAACCTTTTCATCCTCCAGGGTGGACTTTAGAAATTCATTGGCCATCCTGCGTGAGCTGCGGTTAGTAGACATTTGGAGGCTAAGGAATTCATCAGCCAGAGACTACACTCACTAAAACGTCCACCTGGGCTATTCTCGTGTATCAATATGTTTCTGGTCTCGACCGCCTTGGCTCCTTGTATCCCGGAGAGCACTATCCATGTGGTCTCTGTAACGAACCACGCGCCATTTTCGCTCTCCTTATCAATAACTGGACTAGCCCCTCTGGCTCGTAAACCTTTAAAGTTATATGGCCCAATTCCTAGGGACCCGGTAGTCTGTCGAGAGATGGGCACAACTATCACCTCCCTTTTTTTTTCTTCACAACCTCACTGACGACGTGTCCTTAGCCATAGTAAGGGATGCCATGAAGGCCACAGTCAGGGAGGAGGTCATAAGCCTTACCTCCTCTTACACCGAGGGTAATTCCTGTGTACGACAAGTACTGAAGGGTGAGGTTCAGCAGCAAGAGGCTGCGCATAAGCGCCCAGCTCTCTCAGGGATGAACATCGCCTAAATGTTGCCAGGTCTAAACTTAAAGACCACCTAGTGGAACATACTTCCCAGTCCCTCCTTAACGTTAAACGTTTTTACTACACCATGGGGAACAAGGCCAACAAGATGTTGGTACGCAAGCTGGCCAAGCACAGGGCCCGCAACAATGTGCAAGCTCTGTTGGATGACGGAGGAGGACGAACTACATTGGGTACACACTTATGACGCGAGAGCAGCATCGGCCTCCCCACCGAGCACAGACACCTTGCAGTCCTATCTGGAGCCGGTCAACTTCCACACCCTGGCTCCCACTTTGGTCACACAATTGGAACAGCCTATATCAGTCTTGGAAGTCACGGCGGCCATTAAATCCCTGAAAAATACAGCACTTGGGCAAGATGGGTTTATCATTGTTTTTTTACAAGGCCTACTGTGCGATTCTCTCCCTCCCCATCTGACCCAACTCTTTAATTCTTTCCCAATAGCTGGTACACTCATGCCCACGATGCTTGAAACTTCCACCATCTTGCTCCTGAAATCACACAACTCTTATCGTCCCATTTCTTTAATCAATCTGGATACCAAATTGTATTACAAGATCCTTGCTACAAGGCTGATGCCGGTCTGGTCTGGCCTGATCCATGCGGACCAGACCGGCTTTATCTCCTGCCGATCCACTCAGGACAATATCCAGAAGCGCTCAACCTGGTTGAGATCGCAGCCAGAACAAAAACTAAAGCCGGCCTTCTGGCCATCGATGCCCATAAAATTTCGCCAATTGATGTTAGCTATTTACTCTGCACGATGATCTGGATCTTAGTGAACGGCAGAGCCACCCCTCAAAGGTCTGCAGAGGCACGTGGCAAGGGTGACCCTATCGCCACGTATGTTTGCCCTCTTGTTGGAGCCTGTAGCGGCTCAGATGCATACCCGCCCAGACAGTCATGGCATTTATCAGGTTGGCGAGCCCAAAATATCCTTATATGCAGACAATGTGCTGCTCTATTTAACAGAGGTGCAGAAGTTGATTATAGCTCTCATGGTTGAACTGCAGGGCTTTGGGCAGGACTCTGGGTTTGCAGTTAACTACGCAAAATCCTTTGGCCTGGCGATCGCGTTAGCACCCAGGGACACTGACACGCTGGCAGGCATTTGCCCAATCAAATGGAGGCAAGACCATATTGAATAATTGGAGTTTATATCCCCAGCTCTATCAAAGCAGTATACTCTGCCAATTTTCCCTCTTTATTCGCTGGGGTGGAATCATACTTGGGCGCGTCACAGCTGTTAAGATGTCTATCATTCCCAGGCTTTTGTACCCTTTTCTGACTTTCCCCACCGCTGTTCCACTCCCAAAGCTAAATGGGCTACAGGGGAAGATGCTGGCTTACATATGGCAACATTATAGGCCGAGGGTGGCTAAAAAAGTTTTGATGCGTAGGAAATATCTGGGATGCTTGGAGGTCCCTGACATCTATCCCTATTATTTAGCTTCACATCTCGCACATTTTCACATGGGTTCAGTCCGTGGAAATTCCAAGGTGGGTGCAACTGGAACAGGCAGCCACCCTGATCCCACTGAAACAGCTGCCGTTTGTCAAAGTGAGCGGCAGCCCAATCAAACCCACACTCCTGTCTTCGACACTCCACAAACTTAGATGCTGGAACATAGCAACTAAACGATGGAACACTCGCACAGGGTTGGTCTACTGTCACCCGTGGTCAACAATCCTGAATTTTCGCCAGGCAAACATGCAGCAGCATTTGCAGCCTGGGCAGCTGGCGGCCTGAGGGAACTTCGACAGCTTCATGACAACGGGTCTCCATGTACTTTTGAGGAGTGCAAACAGGCGTTTGCGCTGCAGGAGGGGGAAAGGTTTTGGGACCTTCAACTGCAACACTGGGGGTCCCACCCGATGGTTCGACAGAGGGGCACCAGATCTCTGAACGCTTTAGAACTTGCATGCTTAGCAGGCAGATCCAAGGGCAGTCTCCAGACTTTACAATTTGCTAGACTGGATTGGCGCACAAGAACGCTTGCCTTATATGGTGGGATGGGAGAGAGAGACCTGGGAGGGAGATTGGAGAGGACTCATGGTATCACATCTGGGAACGGAACCACAGAGCTTCCAGGTGTACCACGGACAAAGAGTGCCAACTGTAACTTTGTTACCAATGGTATTACTCTCTGGATACATCCTATCGCATCATTCCCTCGTACTCTTGAGAGCTGCTGGACGGGCTGCCAGGGAAGCATATCCTACTTCCACATGTGGTGGCAATGCCCTAAAGCCCATCCTACTGTAAGGAGGTTCTTTCACACATCAGGACCCTGTTGGCTATTGACTTACCTCTGAACCTGCTGATTGTCTTATTGGGGGACTGCAGGGATGGGCTTTACTCTTTGATGGGTCACAGAGCAAGGTTGCTTACTTATCACCTATTTGCTGCCAAAAAAGCCTTGTCCCAGAACTGGAAAAATGTAGACGGGCCGGTGCTGGGCATCTGGTGGGGGAAGTTATGGGAGATGCTGGCATCAGAGAAGATTTCGGCCATGGCGGCAGGGAGATATTCTTTCTACGTGACTACCTGGCTTCCCTTTATAGAATACATGCAAGCAGCCTATCATTGCGCGTATAGTCCCACGTTATATAAATATCTAGTGCTGCTCTAGGCTAGGGCAAGACTGGTGTACAATAATCCTGTGAGTGTATGCTTATTTATCATGTTTTGCCTATGACTCATGATATCCGTTCTTGCTTATGTGTTTTACGGTGCTGTCTCCAAACGTACAAATAAAGATGTTTGTTTTTAAAAAGGGTAACAGCTGCTACCCCTAATTGACATCCCTGAATAGGAAGGAGGCAAAAGTATTCAATACCACCCCTTCCTCCTTTCTAGATGTACCCTGTGTCCTGAATTTGTAAAAGCTGTCTCATATTATGGCATTACCCTTGAAACAATTTTTAGGGGAATGGTTTTTAGTTACAAGGTTTACCTGACTTAGAAAGCATTTTCGATGCACTGCACCACCTTTTCTGTGGTGCCATTTGTTGTGATTTATTATTGGTTCTCCCTTATTTCCCTAGGACATGGTTACTCGTTATGTGGCCATGATCCCATGGCAACATATTCAATTGTGAACAATCCTGGGAGTCCAAAACATCTGGAGGGCTGTATAATGACTAACCAGTGCCTAGGGGAATATGTTATGACGTTCAATGGCCACCTCCTTCCCCACCCCTTATTTGATGATTTTGCACTGGGGTTTCTCTAATTTGCTGATTTGACACTTATCCTTTTTTTGGAGGGATTCTCATTTACTTGAATTATGTGACAATTCCATTGGTAATGAACCCTAACTCAAGAATGATAAAGCAATATATGTTCTTTTGGTTAGAACTCACATTGTCGTGTATGTCAATTATTTCTGGACTTTTCTTAGTGGCACCATCTACCATTTCCTGTCTCGCTTTTTCTTTTTACTTTGAGTACTGGACACTTCTCTAGGCTTTCTATTTCCTATCTGATTATCTAGACTAAGCCTCTCATTGTGTTGGCTAACCCCTGTATTCACTTTCACTGGCAGAGAGGTTATGGTGATGTGTCCAGCTTGTCATATTTACCAGCTTACTTTCTGTCCTTTGTCATGTGGTTATTCCCAATGACTGGTGTGACAGAGTTTTTGTTGTTTTATCAAAGTGAATTACTTTGTTGTAATTCACTTCGATGCATGAAGATGTGGGGCACGTTCATAACCAGTAAGTCCATCTTGGATCAAGCTGACCAATTAGTGATTAGGATGGGGATTCAAATATGAAGTGTGGGGTTTCCTGAAGTCACTTGAGTAGGAGCACTGATTGGCCTCTTGGCACCAATATACTATTTGGTAAGATTTCGATATTTTGAAACATTTGTAACATACACTTAAAGGACTAAATCGTGTCTAGGCGCAGATTAAAAAGAAATATGCAACATGGAGGGAGAGCCAAAAATAAAGCCTTATTATCAAAGATCAATCCAAACCGAGTGAGCAAATACCTGTTAGTGTGTCTCACCTATCCAGATTACTTAAATAGGTGGGTTTTCAGAGCCCTGCAGAACTGATATAAAGATTTGAGAGCCCAGATCGCCAAAGGAAGCCTATTCCACAGTTTGGGCAGATAAACTCCAAATCTGCTGTCTCCTCTGGACACACACTATGAAAGGGGAATTTTAAGTAGCAATGTATCACTTGATCGCAACTGGATAGTACCAGTTTGGGATGGATAGAATGGGGCCAAATTGTTTGCGCATTTAAGAACTAGGCACACATTTTTTAAATCAATTCGATCCTTAACGGTGGGCCAATGTAATGATCACCTAAGGCTTGAGATTGGGGAGGAATTTCTAACTCTAAAAATCAGCCTAACTTGAGCATTTTGAGCTTCTTGCAGGCACTATTTTGAGTGAGTGGAATGCCTGCAATAATCAAGACAAGAATTCATCAGGGCTCCACAACCACTGGATGATCCTCAACTGGGATGAACGGAAGAGCCTGTCGCAGGAAGCGCAATGTGCCAAACACTGACTGCACCTTGCTGCTCACCTGGGCTGTACACCCAGGTTTTCCTGCCAGACACAGCCTGCGTTTTTTATTTTAGGGGCAAACGGTATGTCTGAGCCCAGAAAACATGGTGGAAGTGGGTGTCAACTTTGGTCGAGAAGGTGTTTCGACCCGACCAGTGCTACTTCCGTTTTAATGGCATTCAAAAGAAGCCAGTTGGAGGACATCCATTGACTTTCCACCAAGCATCATTCAACTGTGCTTGGTGGAAGACAGCTAATGTTTTGTGTTCCCCCCCCCCACTTTTTTCAGTGTCTCTAAGGAGCTTGCGTAGTGAGAGAAGATCTTGAGTAAATCAGGTTTGGAAGGTACTTTTAATCTTTCCGTGATTAAACGCGGCTACTCTGGAACAGATGCTACCCAAGATTTGTTCCCTTGTCAAAAAACAAATCGCAATCCTGGGACGTATCTACGGCATTCAAAGCATTCTTTAGCTCTTTGCTTGATATTTTATCCAGGTCTTTGGATCTGTGGTATTGACAGACAGAAGTATTCCCAGTAGGTAGCGCTCCATTTGCAGGGTGTTCAAGGGTGACCATCCTCGCAAATTGGTCATACCTAGAGATGGGTAAGGTTTCAGTTGGTTTGGTACTCATCCCTCTGCATAGAAGATGCGGCCAGACAGTGGCCCCGAATATGCATTGTGGACACTTCGAAAGGCACTGAACAATCGTCCATCCAGATGTTGAAGTCTCCCAGACACAGCAATTCCCTATACTTGGTGCACGATTCTATCAGGAACTGGTCCAAATGTTCCATGAAGGCTTTGGCTGGTCCTGGGGTACGATAACCAAGTACAATTTAGATTGAGCTTGTAGGTGACTTCCATACAATAAAGTGCCCACTCTGAGTAGAGGCAGCCCAATCAAGTGGCTCTAGGTGTGACATTTTTAAAGAGGTTCTCGTCTGTCACCCCCCCTCCTCTTTTATTGGTCATATTAATGTATTTAATTACATCATCTTCTGGCACTAACCAATGAATAAGTGCCTGGGAAGAATCAGTAAGCCACGTTTCCGTGAGGAACATATCTAAATCCTGTTCCTCAATTAAGTAATGTATTTGAGGGACTTACAGCGAACCTCCCATCTAGCAGAGCCGCTTTGAGTCGGACATGATCAAATACTCAAGTCTCTTTACTGCAATATATTTCTCGAGCCCCAGGGCCCTTAATTTATTAAGGAATGGAAGTGTAAAATGTCCTAAATCCTTGTTTAGCTCCAGTAAGGCAGCCCATGTAAACGAGATGTGTGCCATCTCCCCTTCTACCACCACCAAGTAGAGAGATAGTCCACCGGAATGAAACCACATGCCTGCCTCTGGCTGCTAGATGCTGCTCCCATCATGCAGCGTTTCTCTGCTACCTCCTCAAACGGCCACATACAGGCACGATGGAGTTAGGGCCTGCGTCGCCCCCTGTTGATGCAACCAGGATGCCCTCACAATGCCTATGGGGGAAATGTTTCCAAGGCTTCAACCCTCTCCAACGCCAGTAGGCCTCCCGTCCACCTTTCACCCCAGTGCAACTTTGAACCCCACTTATAACAATAACATTCAAAGTTTTAAAACAGATCAAATATAACTCTCACCATGCACGATAATGAATATTTAAAAACCATTTTTAAAATTGTTGATTCAAGTCTATACTGTCACTGGGTAGTTAAGTTTCATTAAAATCCAATAATAGTATATATTTCGGTGTAAACCTCAGGTTTACCAAGCCCTGTTGATTCCGGCTCCGCCCCACTTCACAGCCATAGTTTTCAACACCTTACCGCTTCCACAGCATCCCGCGGCTTCTCCTGCGTTCTCCATTCATCTTGATACCAGGTATTTTCAGTAAAAAAATCCTTTTTTTGCCCGGATGTGCCACTAATTAGCAATAATTGCAATCGTAGCAACATCTCGACCGATTATTACAGGTCCTTGATGTGTGACGGCCGCCGTCCAAAGCCTGACAGCACCAAATCACATAAAATAAACGATAGGTCATCCTAATTTTTTTCTAGAGCCCAGCCAAAAAATTATCCTTTGGCAACACGTCCACTTATTTTATTATGTCTTAAGGTAGTACCCCTAGGATTTGGCATATGTCTGTTATTTTTAGATGACACTCTGAAACATTATTTCCTTCGTGCCTCCAAGAACACGACCAGTCCTGATGACAGTTCGGATACCTTTTTTTATGAACAGTGTTACTAAACAACCGCTCCAGAGAAATTAACTGTTCCGAACTTGAAACTCAAATACAGTGTCGACAAGTCTCACCATGAGCCATGCACTGAGCTGTGACTCAAACACCTTAAACATGCAATCTGCATCATGAAATACCCCGAATTTGTTTCATGTTCATATACAAATATCTTTAAATGTTGTTTTGTCATGCAATGATGTACTACTCCAGACTGTGTCAATTCGTCATATGTCCTTTTTTGATTTTAGTCAGTATTTTTATCAGAATAAATCTGTTATGTTTCTCAACACACTTTGTTTCACTAGCGTAATCTAATGTTCTTCCACTAAGCTCTAGATAGATTTTGACATCTGCCTAGCGCTTGAAAGGCGAGGTAGCCTTGACTCATTCTCTCCTCCACTGTTTACACCCTCTAGAGTCAGGCACCCCATTACCAAAAAAGAGGGCACCCCAGCCTTTAGTTTTTTGACAGGTATGTGCTGGTGGCAGCTCCATGCTGACTTTGACAGGTGCTCTGAGTATCCTCTATTTTGGATACCCAAGCCCTGCCATTGGGATCAGTTGATTGCTGATAGGAGACAAGTTGGCCCCTGTGTCCTCTTGCTTTCTATTGCCTGTTAACTTGTTTTACCAAAGTCCTGGGAAGCCCTGACTCTGTCCCTTCCCCCTGACTAGCTGTTGGTTGGAAGTTCCATACATGGTATTGTGGGGAAGTCCAGGCCAGACTGGCTGGAGCCTTCCTAGTGACTGTATGTTGTGGGTGCACCCTTGGGGTGGGACCTGGGTGAATGGAGTGTGTGACCAATATGCAATTCTTGTCATGGGTGTCTGGTTTCTGGTATGTTACACAAAGACTGAGACAGCCCTGCCCGAAACTGGTATGAATGCAGTGTGGAGTGCTGAATAGCTGGGTACTTGTTTCAATACACATTCCTTGTTGTGAGTGTCTGGAGGGGGAGGAGAATGGCCTGAATACACAGTGAGTCTGGTTGGCTGCCTGCATGCCCTTCTGAATAATTGGTTGCCTGAGTGTGACCCAGCAGGATGAATGAGAGACCAAACAGTATATCTGGGGACCTCTCACTGATGGACATTTTTCAGAAGCTGAAGTTGATACTTAATGCTTATCCTTGAAGCCCAGCTGGAAGAAGAGGACTTGCTGCTGCATTTGCTTTGACCCTATCCAAAAGCATTCTAGTTTGTCGAGGACTGATCCGAGAGAGGACCTGGCTAGGAGACCTCTCCCCGAGCTACGAGGGAACATGGTGCAGACCGCAAACTTTTGCCAAAGCTCCTTGGAAGCCAGCCTTCGAAAGACTGTTGACAGGAGACCGGGACCGCAGAGGAATCTGAAGTAAAGCACCCAGACATTCTGTCCACCGTCGTCGACCATTGTTCGGAAGACCCCCGTAACAGATGGAGGCCTGTCGAAGCCATGTTGCCTAGAAGCGGGGACAGCTTGACGCTGTGTAGCCTACGACCGGAGCTGCAATGTTCCATTGCCTAAGAACATTTAAATCCAAGGACTCTTTCGCCTGCACCGCCGACCGCTTTGTCCTGCTGGAGAAAGTCGAGGCCACCGTGGAGAATCTGCCTGTGGATTTCCCGCCACCCGAAGACCACAAAGACGCTGACGCCCTTGCTGGCCAAAGTTCTTCAGTGAATCTTTGCGGCAACAAACTGTCGTCATTGAGTTGCACCGCACGCCTTGTCTTCACAGGACGTCCACGACCAATCGTCGACGAGCACCGCCAGGACGGAAGCTGCTGCCTCGACGCTCTCGAACCTTTTCATCGATGACTCTCAATGCCAAGGTTCACCTTCTTCAAGGACTATCGACGATACGTGACTCCTGTCTTAAAGGGGGTCACTCAAGAAGGATCTGTTGACGACCCATCGAAGAAATCTGCTATACCAGGAACATTTGGGTGGCAGAACAATTATAGGCGATACCTCTGATAGACAATGTATGGACTGGGCGTGTTTTATATCTTTATTTACAGGTTGCCCAGGTGGGGGGGGTATCCTCGCACAGAACTGTGCCTAGGTGTAGGTGCCCAGGATTCTGCCTATTGTTTTAACTAACCTGCTTTCCTCCTTTGTCTATTGTTGGTTCACTTTATTAAAGGATTTGTATGACATTTGAACTGAGTACAGTTGATGCATTTTAATGGAGTCAAAGGGTAATGGTGGCACCACATAGAAACTGTTGATATTTATCATTTTCGATGATCTGAGCACAAAGTGTGTTATTGTGATTGTGTACATAACTTGAGCCTTATCTATATAAACTGTGTTTTCACTAACCTAGTGTGTGGACATTCCTTTGTGGGTGCTTCGGTACTACACTGTACTTAAGAACCAGCCTGCATCACCTCCTGAGAGCTTAATCCTTGATTGCTCATCCACATTACCAAATCGAGAATCTTGGCTGGGGTGCTCTGTGCCTCTACTCTACCATATAGAGAGCAGGAGTACAGATCCACCCCTCCAGTCTTTACAATCATCCTAGGCTGCTTGACAATATGTTTGAAGCACCCCTACCAATACGTCCAATGAGGGGATTAATGTGACACATTCTGATCATCAAGAATGTGTCACCCTTTGAAGACTGTCATTTCCATGCTACATTATTATAACCTGCTAGACCAACTTTGCCCTCCTGGGCTAAAACATTTAGCCCAATCAGAGTTTGGTCTCTCAGTTTTGATGTCTGGCTCTAGTCAAGCATGTGTGATCTAGCTCTCGGAAGGGTTGCAGCAGTATGTTGTCCTCTCCTTTGGTTCTGGTCTCTGCCAGAGTCTGCAGTAGAGGGCTTTGCAGGTGTGTGTCTCACTGGTTCTTTGTTCAGTCTCTTGTCAATATTGCCATCCTGACTGTCATTCCTGCCTCATCCTGAGCTCTTTTAAAGAGCTTACTTTTATCCATGATGGCCAATTATTCATCTGATTGGTCCACCTTAGGCCCTGCTCCTTGTCTGACTAGGTATTAACCCGCACCCTGTTTCCTCTTGTTTAAATTAGGTGTTTCCTTCACCCCCATTGTTACCCAGGTAATGTCCCCCCAACTGCTCCTGCTCGCCTCGGTGATTGGCTGTCTTGGTTGTTCCTGAAGTGATTGAGAGTTTTTAGACCCAGTGTGCCATTTTGAAGCCAGGAAAAAGTAAAGCTGGAGTTTTATGGCTCTGCAAAGCGTAAACTGACTTAGTCACTATATATGTCTTGGATTGCATTTTCCAAGGCTGGATAAGTGTTTTAATGGCGCCGGCAGGACTGTTTCTTATTAAAACAATTTACCTATTTAACATCACCCAAGAGAAAGGTGTTATTTGTCCTCCCACTCTCCAGCACTTACTCACATATTCTACAGCTAGAGTTTATTTATAACATTATACTGTGCCTAGAATCTGTTGGGAAGGCTGTATGGTGAGAGAAAAAACAAATATGTTCAACTTTACATTGGGCAATGTTAAGTCAAGAGTTTTCACATAGTTTCCCAGGACAAGTGCACATTATTTGGCGTAAGGGAGAATTATTTTGCTGGCAAACGGCTGTACAATCCTAAAGGCTAGAACTATCCAATTTTTGCCACCAGGCTGGGAGAACAAAAGGCTGGATGCCTGGGGGAAGAAAGGTTTTTGGTTCAAGCAACCGAGGCCTGAGATTCATCAATGCCTCCTGTGCCTTGGCCAAAGTTTCTTTTGTTCTTTGGTCCATGATTTTAGAGGTGGCCGAGCACATCGCTGCAGTGGACGTGAGGTATGGATTTGAGGTAAAGAATGGCAAGGAGGCTTCGTGTCAGATCCTGCAGTCAGGTATAGATACTGCCGATTGTGTGGCTAAGGTAATGGCAACTGAAACAGTGTTGAGGAGGTACTTGTGGCCGAGGACCTTTGACTTTGCCCTGTATATCCAGGCCAAAATTCATGGGCATGCCATTTGGTGGCAACAGTCTGTTCAGGACAAAGACTGATGAGTCCCTCCAGAAATTCCTGGCTTCTTTTTACGTGACTGCAAAGTATCTGGGCTTAGTGGTCCTGCCGCAACAGCCTGCGTCCCCCACGGGCCGGGGCTGGGGTTTTCAACCATTCATCTGATGAAGCCCCCGGGGCAGACACCAAGCACCGTCTAGCAAGCCAGTGCAGCACCATCCAAATAGGAGTCATTGGAGAGATGCTCCTAGAGGTGGATTGTAAGCCTCCACTGTGCCCTCAACAGCTCCTGGTGCAATGGTGCTGTGAATTGCACTTCCACCACTCCTCCCCTATGGAAGGCAGAATTTCCCAGTTTGGAAAGGAATGGATTCTTACTGCTTCCAATGCTTGAGTCTCAAAGGTCGATTTGCTCAATGCCCTCCAGACAATCTTCTGGGCAACCAGTGTGTGCTTCTGGACCCCCCTCCTGGCAGAGGTTTGCCGGCTTTTAGTAAAAGAAGCCATAGATCTTGTGCACTACTTTGAAGGCGGCAAAGGCTATACACTGCTTAGATTCTGGTGCTGAATGAGGATGCGGCTTACATCCCATCTCGGATCTGCAGCTTTTTAAACTGTACTTGTGCAAGGATAGGTTCAAGGTGTTTAATCCGGATCAGATCCTCCAAGCCCTCGACCTGCAGGACTGGCTGGGCTCTCTGATCTCAAAGGTACCTACTTCAGTGTGCCCAACCACAAAAGGCACATGAAGTACCTGAGATTCACAATGTGGCACTCCCACTACGAATTCAAGGTCCAGTTATTCGGTCTTTCTTCTACACCCAGGGTCTTCAGCAAGCTGCTGGCAGTGGGAGCTGCTTGCCTCAGATGATAAGGCATTCTATATGAACGACTGGCTCATGTGAGCATGCTAACTAAACCAGGCTTTGGCACACCTATACTGGACATGCAGCCTATTGCACAGTTTGGGCTTCTCCCTGAACTTCAGGAAGTCTCATGTTTTGCCATACCATTCCTCACCAGAGCGGTCTTGGACACTTGCCTGGTCAGGGCCTTTCTGCCCGAGGATAGAGTGGTTAGATCGCTATGATGGTCCATGTCCTCCAGTCAAAGGAGAAAGTTCCAGCCTGCGCTTTCCTCTGCTTGCTGGGTCTTATGGCATTCTGCATTTTTGTTTCGCCAGCGGTCACTTCAGTGGCTTCTCAGTTGCCAGTGGTCTGTTCCCAGGATGCACCTCAGATCTTATACAGGTCTCCATGAAAGTGTCCAGAGACCTGGATTGGTGGTCCCAGAGAGACAACCTATTGAAAGAGGCTTTTTCGACAACCCTGGCCCCAACTCACACTGGTCACTGACAATGACAGGACTCGGCTGGGGGAAGCTTGCACTCCTAGGACCCTACACGCGGGTATTGCAGTGTCGGAGGTGGGTGTGTTAGGTGGTTCGGCCTGACGCTGCCTCGATCGTTGTAGGGTGCTTTACTCGAATCTCTAAGTTCATTCCTCGCTGTGACGGAGCTTAGGCGCGGCGAGCTGAGTTTTTTTGGCAGCATTATCAGTGTTACTAGCGGTAAGGAGTGTGGCATTATACAGTGGATGAGGACCCCTGACCCTCTACTTTCTGACCCCGGCCTGTGTTTCACCTCCCGTTCTTCAGCCACTTCTTTTTTTGCCTTTTTTTCAGCAGTTTCTTTTATGCTATCACGTCAGTTTTCTGACTCCAAAGGCTGTTAAGCATGGATAAAGCCACAGCCCAGCTTAAATTTCTAGATCCGGCTAGTTTTACCAGCCGGAATATGGAGATATCCAGCCCTCAAATAGCGGTTCAGGAGGGTGATCTCTCTCTCCGCTCACCTCCATTGGTTTCCCTTGGGAGAGGCAGTTGTTTCTCCGAGGTTCTAGCACTAAGTGCTAAAAGGAGATTAAAGCTCCAGAAGGACCAGCTCCTTCTTACCACACTTCTGACAAGCAATAAAAATGATAATGGAATATCTGGGAAGAGTGGGAAAAGAATAAAATCCTCCACATACTCCCCGATACCACTTGCACTCAAGCTGTTTGATGACTCTGATGCAGACAAAGAGGGGCACACTAAGTTTGAGGCTCCTGACAAATTAGAAGTCTACTATCAGAAGAGTGTCCAATTGGTATCAACTCAACAATCTTTAAAAATGGGGCAGTCAGGAGATATGACT
The DNA here is from genome assembly GCF_040938575.1 of Ambystoma mexicanum. Classification (NCBI taxonomy): domain Eukaryota; kingdom Metazoa; phylum Chordata; class Amphibia; order Caudata; family Ambystomatidae; genus Ambystoma; species Ambystoma mexicanum. Next base: position 1,234,538,529 of record NC_090927.1, on the reverse strand, counting down.
CCAAGCATTTTTGTGAGGGAGTCGGATCGGTTTAAGGTTCCTGCTAATTGGCTGTCCCATAAGAACCAGCTATTATGGGATTTAGCGGCCTGCCGAAATCTTGAAGACTTGTCTGTCCTGGGTGGCATTGGTAGGCTCAAAATCGTACGAGTCAGATATACCAAGCCTCCATAAGCTATCACAACCTGTAGATAACTCAAAGGATAAATGCTTGCAAACATTTATCCAGCAGGGGTTACAACAGGGTTGTCAAACTGACACCTCTGAGTCACCGCCACTGAGGTCTACGTAGCTAGTGAAACCAGCTGTTCCTGTTTCTTGCCCTGAGACTGAAATTTCAACTGCGAGTACCTTATCGTCTAAGTAATCTGTTGAGACCATGGACTTTTCAATGCACAAGGACGTACGGATCAAGAACTCAGCGATGGCGAAAATCACTGACTCTAAGCTTAGGAGCTTTGCTTCGGACCCTAGAAATGTCATCACAAATGTTAGGAAACCGGACCAGTCTGAATCTAGGGAGGCCCTTAATAAAGTCTTAGCTTGGCTTAACCTAAAAGTGACTCCCAATTGTGTTCGATCCCAGGACCTGAAGGTCCTTAAGAGAATCCAGATTGAGAACTGCTGCAGATCAGAAAACACAGAATGCATTGTAATAGGCTACGGTTCCAGCAGTTTACCATCGTTTCTGCATAAAATCACCATGTTGAATCGGCTATCAATGTCGACCAAGGTCAATATTGAATTGAATTGATCTCTCCCAGTTATTGATACCCTTACTGTATTGTTTTGGCCCTATCATTTTATATTTCTTTGTTGTATACTTTGTTGTTTCGTGTGTAGGCACCATCATGCCTACAGGACCATTGAGTGCGTAATAAATATATAAATGTAAATGTGTTCCTAAAAGGTCGGGACACGCCCCTCCAAGATCTGACCGTGAGAGTACTGTGGTCTCTGTCGGAATGCCAGAAGCACATGAATTTGCTGGAGTTCAGAGCAATTAGGCTCACCCTGGTCGCCTTCTTCCCTTTGATACAGTGCAAGACAGGGCTGGTCCTAACGGACAACAGTTGCCATGCACTGCCTCAACAAATGAGGTGGAATGGGTTCCTTGCCTCAGTGCAGAAAAGCAATGAAACTGTGGTTCTGGGCTCTGCAAATGGTGCCTTGGGCAGACAGTCTTTGGCCTCCCACGAGTGGAAGCTCTGTCAGGAAGTTCTGAGGAGGTATTCTCCCCATGGGGGTACTCCTCAATTGGACCTCTTCACTTCCAGTGTGAACAGGAAGTGCAGGTGGCTCTGATCTAGGAAATGTCTGCGACCGGGAGCTTTGCGGGACATTTGACTGTCGATTTCGATCTACTCTGCTTTTCTGGCAGTCCCAGTCGTAAATCTGGTTCTCAGGAGGCTATGTCTGTTCCCGTACACAATGATTTTGATTGCTCACGACTGGGCCTGGGTAACGTGGTGACCAGAGTTGCTGAACATGTCTATCTGCCCTCCCTGGCACTTTCCAGAGAGTCTGGACCGTCTCTCCCAATACAAAGGACAAATCCTCCATCCAAACCTCACCAGCCCGAACTTTCATGCCTGGCTATTGAAACGTTGAGTTATAAGAAGTGGGATTTATCTGCAGACTTCCTGGACATGCTCCTTTTTGCTAAGAGAGCCACCACCTGCAGGTGGTGTACATTTTCACCTTAGTGCCGAGAGAGGGATTTGTATCATTTTTCCTGTTCTGCATCCTCTGTTCTGGTTTTTCTTAAGATAACCCTGGATCACAGGCTCGTATTTCATGGTCCCCACCGGCATACAATTTCTGCTGGGTTTTGGCGGCAAAAAGGTTTCCGAAGAGCAGCAGCGCCGGCAGAAAGATATCAAAGATGAGGAATCCATGGGAGGAAAATCCCTCAGAAAAAATATTAGAGAGGTACGTAATTTGTTCTTCTGGTGGATTAATTTTCTTCTGGGTTCCCAATACAGCACTGAAGTATTTCCCACAGCCGAGTCTGTTGGTCCATGCATCCGAGAGGAGAGTCCAGAAGAGACCGAAGGGAGTCCCTTTAGTACTCTCCAGCCCTGCCTGTAGCCCCCTGGCTGCTCCCACCGTTGCCTCTGTGCTCCTGAGATATTCATGACTGACCAGTCCTACCGGAACCTTCCTGCTCTGGCAGTGCCTCCATTTCCTCACCTCTGTCTTTCCTTCGCCACTTGATCTTCCCATCACTTCCTCCACTTTTGGGATGTAACCATCTGATATGCTCCCCCAGTTGTGACATTTCAGCCTCCTCAGTACCACCTTCACCTCTTGGTATTCCTTCCTCCACCTCTGTGTCACGGTCTTACCTTGGGAGGAGGCATATCTGTCCTAAAGTGTTATAATTGGTCCATGTTTCCTAGGCAGAAAACGTTAGAATGCATTGAATGGCTAAATACCAAAATCACCAAAAAAAGGCCTTGGCACTGGGAGGGATGGAGGGGGGTACCCATGGCAGTTAAAAGGTTAAGCCAAAGCGCTGAACACAAAAATGAGACACAGTACAATAAAAGTGAATAAGCAGTTAAGTCCAGGAAACGATCACTCGGAAATGTTGAAGTAGATGAGATTTTAACGAACCATGAAAGAGAGTAAACCGTGATAGAACAGAGAGAAAGTGGAAGAACATTCCAATGAAGAGGGGCAAGAAATTCAAAAGATTGAAAACGAGACTGAGCGCAAGGCGGATGAGGAGCCAAAAGTCTGAACTGAGAGGAAGACCGAAGAGAGAGTGTAAAAGGATATGAGTTCAGCACAGTAGCTAGGGGCAAGACCATGGAGAGATTTGAAGACTAGACAAAGAAAATTAATTTTAATTTGAGACTGAAAGGGCAGCCAGCCAAGTGCTGCAAGAGAGGAAGAAATATAGTCCTGATAATTAAGATTGCAGAGTAGGCGAATAGAAGAATTAAAGACTGATCGAAGAGGTGCAAGACGAGAATTGGAGAGTCCAAATGGAGCAGTAGAACAGGCAAGAAGAGATTAAGAGTTTAGATGCTTGAAATGTGAGAAACGGGCGGGCCTTATGGATGTTATGAAGATGAGAACGACAAGAACAAGAGGTTAGAGAAATGTGATGGGAAAAGGAGAGATTTGAGTCAAAGTTGAGACCAAGATCATGAGCCATAGATGAGATTGCGAGCTTAGAAGGAGAAAAGGATACCAAAGAAGGTGGAAGATGGGGAGGAAGAGTGTTAACAGGAAAGAACAGTACTTCACTCTTCCCAGCATTAAGAGTAAGAAAGTGGGAAGACATCGAAGATTAAATGCCAACTGGGCAAGCCGATAGTGTGATGAATTTCAGGAGACAAGGAAGAAAAGGACAGAAAGAGTTGTGTCGTCGGCGTAGAAGTAATGAGATAAGCCAAAGGAGGAAATAATAGCTGGACGATGAGATGGTACAAAGAAAAGAGAAAGGGGCCGAAGACAGACCCTTGAGGTACATCATGGGCAGGCGAGAGAGACATAGAGGACTTGCCCGCCCAGGAGACAGAAAATCTTCGATTAGACAGATGACAGTTAAACCAAGACAGTACAGGAAGTACCTGTAAGACCAAAAGAGGAAGTTGATCCCAGAAGTAGAATGATTCAGTGTCAAAGGCAGCAGATAGATCTAGAAGAATAAGAAAAGATGAGTGCTTATAATAGCGGGCTGAAAGAAGAGAATTTAGTACAGAAACAAGAGCAGTTTCTGTAGAATGTAAGGCACAAAAGCCAGATTAAAATCTGGGGAGAAGAGTCAGAAACAAATGAGGAAATCTGGGAGTAAACAAGGCGTTCTAATAGTTTGGAAAGGTATGATAGGAGAGAGATATGGCGAAAGTTAGAAACAATCAAAGGGTCAATGGTGAGTTTCTTTAGGATATGAATAATAGAAAGATGTAGGAAAACTAGAGGTAGAAAGACAGATGTTAAAAAAGGAAACCAGGTAGGATACAAGAAGAGGATAAACCTTGGGGATTAATGCGGAAGGAATCGGGTCATTAGGAGAAGCAGTGTAGTGGGCTTTAGCTAGTAAGAGAAAAACATTAGTATTAGAAACTGGAACAAAACGATTGTATCCTTTACTCAGTGTCCTTAATCAAGGAAGTAAAGTGACTGTGTTTATGTAGGTGTATTCTTTGCCTCATCCTTTTTTAAGTAGTACTTTCTATATCCAGGAGCATAAAATGGATTATGTAGAATGTAAATAAGTTGTGTAACTATTGCATATAGATGGATTCATAGAAGATAATGTCCTAAACAATTTAACAACTTTACTTGACTGTTTTCCGCTAAAAGAATAATTTTCAATTGGTTGGGTAGCAGTATGTAAGTACCAATATCGAACTATGTTACTATACATTTGTCTTTTATATTTAACAGAATATTCTCGCTATTTGCATGCACATCTCGACATCGCTGTTTCGGAGTATAACATAGATACTGATCTTCCTGGAAACTTTAAGGATCACTGGGCCAAAAATCTTCCTTTTCTCATAGAAGAATATGAAGAACAACCAGGACTCCAACCACATATAAAGTGAGTTTCTTAGGCATACGATGTTCTCTTTTCAATAGGTTGTCAGGGATTTGTCATGTTAAATAGAATTGTGTTAGCCATTTTCAGGTATCCCAGCCCCACTTTCAAATGTCTATTGAATTGTTTATTTGGAAAGAGAAAACGTTTTGCAGGTTTTAAGTTTCATGATTCCTGCAGTAATTTGTGTTTTGCTCAGACGAAGTTTAGTTATTCAAGGGTTATTTCCATCACGTTGTAAGTTTGTATTTTGAATTGTAGCACTCTGCATTTCAGTTTGAATGCTACTTTTTTATTTTTTTATTTTCTATGTTTATTTAAACAAAGGAATGCTTCACAGTTGATAAAACAGCCTTTCGAAACATGGTTTGATTGAGCTCCTTATTTCTATTGTTCATTGCAATAAGCTCTGAAATTACTGTTTGCAAATTAGGTTATTAGCAAATTAGACATACATCAATCAGTGAGTTATAAATGTTTATACAATATTTGATAAGTGGAGTACTGTGAACCAATTCCCTCTGTGTGCTTGGTCATCAAAGCAAATGTAATGGAGGATTTCTGTGGTCTATGGATTAGAAAAAACAAAACATGAGTAAGTATCTTCTGGAAGCGAAATAGTTTGGCTCTGAGTCATAACCTAAGCTCAGATTTGTGCTCCATCAATTATAAAGCTATGGCATCCTTTGAAAGGCATATTTCATCTTGAGATTCTCAGAATGAAAGGCATGGTGGAACAAAGGTTTCACAATAGTTGGTAAAGAGGTATTTTGTTAGTGTAAATATACTGTTTAATTGTGTGTATTTGTGTAGAATGAAGCACATCTTGGATTTCATTCAAACTTCACCTGTGAGGGGGGACGCTGTTGCGCATATCCCAAGATGGCGGACTGCATTTGAGCTCTGCGCTGGGTGGAGTTTCCTGCGTGATATTAAACTGCAAATGAGGCATCTCTGATCGAAAAGTCAGCGAAAAGGCTTGCTGAAGGACTACATGCTCGGCGCATACTATCTATAGTGGAGCTGTCTCCAGTGCTGAGATATTGGGCAGCGGACTTCAGCGACTCCCATCTGGCGTGGGGTGCAGCCCATGTACTGCTGTCAGCTCCATCTGGCTGCAGCACGAAGAAGTGGTGCTGTGCCTAAAAGGCACTGCAGCGAAAAACTATGCATTGCAGGACTGGAGGCGGTGCTGGTGTCAAGCGACCTGTTGATCCTGAGTGCTGATCCTTGTGCTTTACCTTCTCCATAGAGGCCACTGTGCTTGCAGGAGCGCGGGGAGAGACAGAGGTGAGCACTGCCGGCGAGCAGCTCAGAGAGAGGCCTCCAAAAACATTTTTGGAGGCAGATGGAGGTACACAGCCGACCCATCCAGGGGCTGTTCTTTATTATTGACCGTGCGTGTTGCTGGAGCGGCTCACATTGTGTGCTGCTTACTCTATGGCAGCACCAGCTACTCGCACAGAACTGCTATCGGAGCGTTCCAGGACATTTCCGCTCAATTGGTACTGCCGAGGTACGTGAAAGGTGTGGAGGGGCTGCCAGATAGCAGAGCCAGCGCCTCGACCCCCTTCCTTATAGCGTTTACTTTTGTGGGCGCAGGACTGCGGGTGCGTGGGTAGCTGGCCCACCCACACTCCCATATAGGGCATAAGGGCTCACACTTCAGGCTTGGCTGGCAACTCTTGAGCGATTAGTACGCTACAAACTGCGGGCCTGGGAAATAAACAACTAGGTGACATAACTGATAGCCTGTGGTACTACTGCCCCGTTCTGTTGATTGATGGATTTTTGATGTTGGTGCAGTGGTAAGGAGGCTATGGAGAGAACCTCCTCCCCTCCAATCCCCCTGTGGTATCGTGCACTGAATTGGAGGATATGTGTCGTTGTACATCATTAACTGCAACGCTATAGTTACAGTGACCTACCATGACTAAGTGGGCTAGCCACAAGAAAAGCAGCTCAATGAATAGGTTGGAAAAATCCATCCCAAAACTTGTGGAGATGGCGGGTGAAGGTGTAGGCGACCAGACACTTGTAGAGGGAGCCTCGGCCTCCCCACCCATTGATCTTCAGGGAGTTATGGCTCCATCAATAACCGTCAATGTTACAACCATACGCACACAACTTGAGAAGGCTACTCAGCGGATAACAGAAGCAGAAATATAGATCAGCACAGCTGAGGATGCCATAACAGCATTACAGGGGAATGTGGCGTCTCTGGCTAAGGATATGGGCACTAACGCCAGGTGTGAGGACTTGGACGCGAGATCGAGACGGAACAACGTTCGTATTATAGGTGTGCCTGAAGACGCCTTGAATGGTGTGATCGAGACCGCAGTGGAGGAATTGTTGAAAGAACTACTGGGCAATCCCGGGTGAATCCCAATATTTATAGTGGAATACGCGCACATAGCATTAATGGCGAGGACAAGACCGGGTGGATATCCCAGACCCATAATCACCCGCCTCATGAACTACAGAGACTTGGCATTGAGGACCGTGCGTGAGACGCAAGAGTTATTTTTTTAAAAAACTCTTTTTTATTAGTGGTCCAGAAAACACAAAACACAGTTACAGCTTCATCGTGCAAATTGGAGTCAACATTGTAAGGTAAGAGAAAGAAAAAAAAACAGTACATATATCATGCATCTTCCCGAGGTGGCGCGTCTTCACATCGCCGTCATCATCAAAGATCGTATCACAAAGAAACATTCTGAGGGGTCCCCAAATATCCTTAGGTCTGCATACCGAAGGGCGGGTGTGGACAAACTGTTCTTCAGCCTTGTTTACATAAACCAGCCCCCGGAGGAACTGCTTAACAGTGGGTGGCGCTGGATTTTTCCATTGTTGCAGAATACATTTTTTGGCCACTGCACATGTGACATTGAACAGTCTTCTGATCTTTTCGGAGCACTTTCCTATATCTCCGAATAAATATTTCTGTGGAGTCAATACCGGGGGGGATTTGTGTAATTTCCTAAAGTTTATCCGCCACCTCCCTCCAGAACCCAGCCACCACCGGGCAGCTCCAATACATGTGAAGCGAGCCAGCCTAATCCGCTTTGCATTTAGGGCATTGACTTGGACCATCTGAAACAAACTTGGCTATCTTGGCCGGGATATAGTGCAATCTGTTAAGAATTTTAAACTAGATCACACGTAGTCCAGCATTCAGGGAAACCTTCTTGGTAAGAGAACAGTACCTGTCCCAAGTCTTATCGTCTATAGGGAACTGGAGATCTTTTTCCCATTTATCCCTGTTCAAATTAGAAGTGGGTGTGTGCGCTTGTACTATGGCATATAGGCTGGAGACCCTCAAGCGGTCTCCGGCTGTGATCATCTGCACGCAGGGGTGTGTAGGGGGTTCATCAGGGAAATACGCCCAGTGTTTCTGGAAGGCCGATCTCATACGATAGTATTGCAGAACCCTGAGTGGGCCCCTGCCAAACGCCCCAGTTATCTGCTGAAGGGTAGCGAACTTTCCCTCGATAAACATATCTCCCAGGCGCATCTCGTTATTGGGGTCCCAGGCTGAACGCAGGCAGACATTGTGTGTCAGAGGGATATCGGGGTAGTTCCAGAGATAGACCTCCGGATTATACAAGGTCGAAAAACCCAGTTTTTTTAATATTGCCCTCCAGGCACCAATCGTACAACTTACCGGGTTGAAATCGCATGTATCCCTATAATGAGTATCAAAAATTACAGACTGTATGTTCGTGGGGGAGGTGGTGAGCTCTTCTACATCCACGTGCGGGGGGGTCCCCCATCTCCGTAATACCATGGCCTGGGACACATAATAATACAGTTCAAAGTCAGGTGCCGCTAGGCCACCCGAGGAGTATGGTTCAATTATCTTACCCCACTCTATTCTAGGAGTCTGCCCGTGCCATAGGAAGGCTGTAGCCATTGACCTAAGTTTAGTGAAAAAGAGCCTTCCCGGCCAAATCGGTATGTTCACAAACAGGCACAATAATTTAGGTAGAACTATCATTTTAAGAACTGCTATCCTGCCATGGAGTGATATCGGAAGGCGGTCCCATAATAGCAGTTTAGTCTTCAAGGCCTGTAGTGTGACATCGTGATTGTCAGTGTATAACCTGTTTTTCCCGTGCGAAACAAGTATTCCCAAATATCTGATGGACTCATTGGACCACTTCAGCCCGCCCAGAGAGCCAGGGCAGACAGTTGCCGGTGTAAGAGGGAAAACCTCTGACTAATCCTTGTTTATGGAGTAGCCAGAGTGTGCAGTAAATTCTTGAATCTCTGCCAATATGGGCGCTAGGTTGTTTTCCGGTTCACGGATATATAAGAGCGTGTCATCCGCGTAAAGGGATATTAGCTGGGTGGCCCCTTTCAGGTTAATGCCCCTGTTGGAATGCCGGAGCCTGACCGCTATTGCCATTGGTTCTATTGTTAAGTCAAACAGTATAGGTGAAAATGGGCAGCCCTGCCTAGTGCCCCCCCCCAATAGGAACATATCCAAGATCGACTGATTGGTCAGAACCCTGGCACCGGGTTTCGTATAGAGCAATTTCACATACCTAATGAAGTTCGGGCCTATCCCAAATGACTCCAGTACTGCTAGTAAGTAGGTCCAGGACACAGAGTCGAAGGCCTTTTCAGCATCTAATGATACAGCCACAGCGTTCCTGCCCGGGTCAATTTGGGCCATTATGCCAAAGAGCCTACGCAGATTAAGTGCCGTAGATCTAGCAGGGATAAACCCATTCTGGTCAGGGTGAACAAGGGCAGGGACCGCCGTTAAAAGCCTGTTGGCAAATATTTTGGCATCTGTATTAATGAGAGATGGCGGCCTATAGGACGACATATCCTGAGGCGGGCGGCGAGGTTTAGGGAGAACAGTTATTAACGCCTCTCTCATGGATGGAGGCAATATGTTACATTGGAGGGATTCCTCCCAGACCCGCAATAACAATGGAACAAGCTCAGCACTGTACTCCTTGTAGAACCCTGCACCCAGGCCGTCTAACCCAGGAGCTTTATTGGACGATAAATCTTTAATCGCCTCAGCAATCTCATCTGTAGTGAGAGGTTGGTCCAGTGCAAGACGGGTCTCCTCATGGAGTTTCGGCATCGTCAGTGCCTCAAGATATGTCCTTCTCTCAGTAGCCGATTTAGTGTCTCTATTTCTATACAGTTGTTCGTAAAACCCAGTAAACTCAGCATTTATCTCGTTCTCATTTAGTAACACCGCGTCGTTGGGCGTATGTATGCTGGTAATTTGATTAGGGTGTCTATTCTGTTTGAGTAGATTGGATAGTGTCCTACCCGCCTTGTTGCCCTCTCCATACCTACGGGCTCGGATCGGGGCCGCCATGTACTGTACTTCCCTAGAGGCTAGTTTGCCAAATTCCTGAAGATGTTGCTGTATGTCCGCTAGTATGGCCTTATCATGGGTGTGAGCATAAGTGTCCTCCAGTAATTTCAGTTCACCTTCTGTCTGGGTCAGTTCAGCCCTGACTCCTTTAAGCAGACCCACAGATTTGGACAGTAGTGTGCCTCTGATCCAGACGTTGAAGGATTCCCACACCGTGGAACACCTATCAACTGAGTCGATGTTAATTTCAAGGAACTCCGAGATTTCAGCGTGCAACCCCTCCACCACCCCGGGGTCCCTCAGCAAACCCTCGGGCATCCTCCATCTCCTAGGGGGTCTAGGGCAATTGTGAAGTGTGACCTCAAGTGTTATAGGGGCATGGTCAGACAGTGTGCGGAACAGTATTTCACAAGACTTTGTTCCAGCAATCAAAGAGGGGGAGACAAACCAGTAATCGATTCTGGACTCGGAATCATGCACCGATGAATAGTAAGTGTAACCCCTCGCAGTCGGGTGGAGAACTCGCCAGGCATCTTCGAGGGAGAGCTGGGAAAGGACACTTCGCATAGTGAGAACAGCCCTACTCGGTGCTCTAATAATCGTGCTGGATCGATCAAGTACTTGGTCCATAGCAATATTGAAATCTCCTCCCCAGACTATAGTAGGGATATCGATAGCAGCGATCAATTGGTTTACATCTGTATAAAAGGCGGGATCATCAATGTTCGGACCATAAGTGTTGACCAGCAATATCCGCTGACCTGCAATCGAGCCCCAAACAAGAACATATCTACCCTGAGGGTCTAGTTTATGGCCATCAAGCCGGAGCCCAAGATTTGGGTGTATGAACGTAGCGACACCCCTGGACTGGGACGAGTAGTTGGTACAGAACCTGGACTTGCCCCAACCAGGCAACATGAACTCGTTATCGGTGCCAACAGTATGAGTTTCCTGTAGCATAACAATTTGGGCACCGTGCCTGACAATGTAATTTCCCACCTTCTTGGCCTTCAAACGATTATTCAGTCCCCTTACATTCCATGAGACAAGTTTAACCCTCAGAGCGTGAGCAGAGCTTTACAAAAAAACATGTACGGATAGTAACGCAACCTCTTAGACGCAGTATCAGCCGTTATGGGCCGTGTCAGTGCATTCCAGACCACTTATTTCAACAGTTACTTATAACCATTTCCCTCAAGAACATTCTCAGAACAGAGACCCATGCAGTGGGGGAACCTTCCCATTACAAACCATGGGATTTGAAAAAAACTATCCCCCATTTTCCACCCCCAATCCCGCCCACCACCCTCGCCGTCTCCCCCAACTCGACAGTGTCCGACCCCAAACTTGTGGAATACTCCCGGGGTAGACATGTTGCCTCACATGACCGCCATCCCCGGCTTCCAGCGCCACCACTCAAAGAAGATGGCTGACTGTAATATCAGATCAAAGGGGCCCGTAAAATAGGGCCAGCAACCACCGGATGCCAAAATACTAAAGTATGTAAATCTTAGTCCGCCGGCCGAGGTCTATTGTTCTGGGCAGGTTGCTCCCCTCTTGGAGGGAGGGGTATGGAGGACTCAATATATGATGGGGCTTCAGATGGGTTCTCAAAAAAGTGTGATCTTCCAGCATGCTGAATTCTCATTTTGGCCGGAAACATCAAGGCGTATGTGACCTGCCGTTCTCTGAGGAGCTTCTTGACCGGTTCATAAGAGCATCTGCTAGCCTGGACAGAGGCGGAGAAGTCGGGATAGATATGTATACGGTTGCCTTCATAGTGCAATGTGCCGGTCTCTCTGGCTAAACGGAGGATTGTGTCTCTGTCCCTGTAGTTCAGGAGACAAGCAATTATTGTTTGCGGCAGTGCCCCGGCTTGGGTGCCGGTGCTAGGGTGCGGTGCGCTCTCTCAACCAGGAAGTGCTTGGACAGTGCCTCGGGTCCAAATAAGGATTTCAAAAGTTCTTCCACATGTTTCTCCATTTGGCCCTTGCCGAAGGATTCGGCCACACCAACCACACGAACATTGTTCCTCCTGGACCTGGATTCAAGGTCCTCACACTTGCTCTGAAGTTTGCTCATCGTGTCTTTGATGTAGGATATATCTCGACTGTGGTGCCCAATAGTATCTTCGTTAGCACTTATCCTGCCTTCAACCTCAGTGACACGCGCACTCTCCTTATCGATTCTGGCCTTCAAGGAGCCTATGGTAGCAACAATCTCATCCAGCTTGGTATTCACAGCCAGGAATCCGTTCTGAACTAGCGTGGCCAGTTTATCCTCCCTGTCGAACACATCCTGTTCGCCCTGTTCTCCCTCATCCGGCTGCGTGCCAATTGTCACAGCGCGGCTAGCAGTTTTGGTGAATGTTTCCATAGGGCCCTTCTTCTTGCCACCAGGGGTCTTAGAGGCTCTGTTTGACTTGCTCGGCTCCCCTATGTTTATATCGAGTCTGTGTGTATATTGGGTCCGTCGCAGGAACTCCGTAAGGTCGAGGCCCCCACTCCAGGGAGCAGGCAAAGGGAACGTCAACTAAGTGCGGCGGTACGCCACCGCAGGATTGCAAGATCAGGATGGATTGTGTCCTCCCACGGATATGGTGTCCAGCAAAACCACCAGTATAGAGGCTCCCAGGGGGCTTCCCCAGCTGTCGGGGCAGAACCAGAATGGCTGCGTGGCAATTGTAGTGAGGGGGTGAGTAATCGTCCCAGCCAGCCAGGATCTGACACTGGCAACACGTAGTGTAAACTGCAGACCAATATACAAAGCGACTGTGGGTCTAGAGTTGCAGGTAGAAATCAGGGGGTCCGCAGCCCCAGATCAGGTCGTCTCGAGTGGTACTCTGCAACCCAGCACCAGATGTCGCCTCACCCATCGAGCGAGAGAATCCAGGAGTAGTCCCAGTTGTTCAGCCCAGTTGACAACGGCTGTTCGTAGGGTTACCGGCATTCAGCAACACAGCAACCATATATCAACCGAAGCACAACAATTCAATAGGTGAGAGCATGGGCTCATCGGTCCATGTGTGTGGTATAGCCGGCCCCCTGCCATCAAGCAGAGGGGCTCAAAGGGAAGTAAGTGGCGCAACAGGGGCACCACGTTTGCTGGAGGAACTCAGAACCACGAGGGAGCGGCCCCGCCAGGGCACCGTGTCTCCTCCTCCCACTCCCAGCAGCAGCTTACTTGGTTCGTCGGGTCCGGCGTTGTCCGGATCCAGCACCGTCAGGAGTCGCATACCACCAGAGCGAGGGAGGGAGGGAGGACAGCCCAGCAGCGATGGGTCGAGGCAGGGACCGGGACATGGTCAGACCATCCAGCGCAACGACGAGTCACCCGCGACGTCTTCTCCGCAGGATATCAGAGTCGGGCGCCAAGGAGATAGCTCCGCCCAACAGCGGCCTTCAGCGACCAGTACCCACGCCAGTCGGGTAAGTTTCTCTGGAGCCGCGAGTCGGCCCGGGAGCGCCGCCATTGTCGACGGAATTTCTCGAGGGCAGAACTCAGCAATGCAGCACCGTGGGGGACTCAAATTTCCACCATCCGCATATGAGCCTGACTGCAACCGGCACATTTAATTACAGCAAGCCAGCCAGCCTGTTTGCAGATCTATAAGCGCAGGATGTAAAGGTGACGCGGGAGCGTCGGGCTTAAGCGGCCATTTTCTCTGTGCGCAACAGCGCCCCCTTTGACGCAAGAGTTGAAGATGGGTTCTAGTGTGGTTCCCATCTTTACAGATCATACTTTAGTGGTGCAGCAGGAAAGACGCTCATATATTGATGTAAAAAAGCTCCTCCGGGAGCGTGGCATGCCTTATGCCAAGCTTTATCCTGCCCGATGGCGCCTACAATTTAACAACAAGATTTATTTGTTCACATTTCCTGAGGAGGCTACATCGCTTGTGGAGGCTCATATTCCACTCCCAGCGGGTCAAGAGCCAGCGGTGTTTTGATATATTGTGTTACGGCTGTATAACCTGCCCATGTAGATGCAATAATGATGTGTTGATGGTAATGTTGACCTTTTCATCAGTTAGAGGTATTATTGTTGCTTGCGGAAATCGCCATTCGTAGCAGTAAGGGTTTCCCCCCAATGCAAGTGCATATACTAGTTCAAGTGGGGGAGGTTGGGGTGGGGATCAAGGTTGGGCCATACATAGTCAATGTTTGGGGTACTATGAGAGTGGGGGAGGGGGAATTGGGTGGGGGGAGTTGGGTTGTAAGGGTTACAAAATGCACAGGGTGAATAAAATACAATACGCAATTGCCATAACTAGTTGCCTGATGAAGATGCTGCTACGTGCTTTAGAGATCATGGCTGGGAATGATTCATGCAATGTGAAGCTTCTCCGCTGGAATGTATGAAAGTTAGGGTCACCAATGAAAGTGTGTAAGGTTATATCATATGTTAATAGGCCCTGGGTGAAGCTCTTTCTCCAGGAAACACACATGTTGAAATATCAAGCGTGTAGGGTAGCCCCTGGGTGGGGGTGACCTAAGATACTATACGTCCTATTCTACTAGGACACGAGGGGTTAGGATATTGTTGCGCCGGTCTTTTACTATTTGTACTTCTTGGAACTACATGTGACCATTGTGGCAGGTTTGTTTTTGTTCATGGGAAGTTGGGAAATTTGGAGGTACTCTTGATCAGTGTATATGCTCCTAATGGTGATGACTCATACTTCTGCAACACTTTGTTTCAAGAATGTACTAAATACCCCACTGTTTATTTTAAAATGTTTTTATTGGCATTTGTGAAATAACAATAAATCAATAGCTTACATATTGCCGTTTTCAAAGTATACAACTCCGATTCAGTAACTAACAACAAACAAAACAATAACCAACATAACTGTCTTCATTCGTGTTTCCATTATCACAGTTAATCACAGTCTTGTGGTGATATGGTTTACAATGAGCAACTTTCTGTTGCGGGGTAGCTGGGTGGGTGGTCCTTTCCTCCTTCTCGTATTCCGTAATGTTACTATAATTGTGCTAGGTGAAATTTGTATTTTCAAGGGGGTTTGTCGTCAGAAGGAAGAAACATGTCCCAGACCAACGTTTTCCATGCTTCAAACGTTAAGTTCACCTCCTCCTCCCCCCTGGAGACATCCGCACCCCATGTCCTGGTCTCTGTCCAGCGTTCCAGTTCCCTATACCACATTGCATATTTGTGGGGCCCCTTGTCTATTTCCATGCCATTGCGATAGATCTTTTAGCCAGTATGCATACCATATCCATAAGTTTCACTACGGGTTTGAACTTATTTATTCTGGGATATGCACCTAAGAGGCATTCCTTTGGGGACCAGTCACATCATACTACTTTGATTTTCCTGCAAGCCTGCTTCATCTTGGCCCAGAAACGCTGCACCTTTACACAATCCCAAAACATGTTCATCATTCCCACCTCCCCTATGCCACACCAAGGGCACTGAGTCCGTGCCTGTCTGTTGAATCCGGCTACCCTATGTGGGGTCATCTAGGTGCGGTATAAGACATTTTGTTGTATTATTCGGAATCTAGCGTTCCTGGACACCTCCCAGGGATACGCTAGTACTCCCCTCCCCCCACTCTTTTCCGTTATGGCCATTCCCAGATCTGCCTCCCATCTCGCTTTTAATGATGCACTCCGGGGGTTGGGTTTGTCTGTCAACTGACCATACAGTCTGGACACTGGCTTCCAGCCGTCACTAAAGTTGTGCATTAGTGTCAACAGGGGATTCACTGTCTGCTCTTCTGGCCGTTCTTCCCAATTTCCTTTGGCCACGTGTCTGGCCCTCTGATACCACAAGAACTGCCCTTTTTAGCAACCCCTCCGTTTCCTGCAGTGAGTCAAACTCCCTGAAGATTCCCTCTCTGTGTACGTCCCCCCATGTGTATATGCCCCATCTTTCCCAATATCTTACTGTTGCTAGATCGGTTCTTACTTTGCATACATCAACGGCAATTGGGGGTTTCAGGTGAGTAAGGGTGTTCAAGGTGGAGCAGTGCCCTAGCTCTGCTCCATACCTGTCTTCCCAGTGTTACAATCATGGGGGTGCTCCCCAAGCAGCTCAGAGGGACCCACAATATTTCTTTTAAACATACAGGGCCCTTATATGCTGTAGTAGCACCGTCTCAGTTGTGGCCTCATCTGAGAGCCATCGAGCCACAAAGCAAAGTTGTGCAGCTAAGTAGTACTTTCCTAGGTCTGGGAGTTGTATGCCCCCTTCCCTGTAGGGTAGGGTCAGAGTGGCTAGAGACAGTTTAATGCCGGGCTGTACCCCATAGGAACTCCTGTATTAGTACTTCTAGTGTGCGAAAGAAGTAGGCCTTGATATACTAATATATGTTTTGGAAGTGGTATAGAAATCTCGGAAGGATGATCCTTTTAGCAATTGATGCTCTGCCCATCATTGATAGAGGGAGTTTGGAGCAGAACTTCATTGACGTCGGTAGTTTCTTTCACCACTGCTACGGTGTTGCTTTGGTGCATCAACTCCGGTGTGTGCAGTTTGTTTACCCTTAAGTACCTGAACGAGTCCAATTGCCATTGGATGCCCACATCTGGTAGGTCTCCAATACCCTTCCACTCAGACCCGCCAGTGGGAATATGCAAGACTTCTGTCTGCTGAAGCATATCTCTGAGACTCTTGCATAATTGTCCAGTACCTCCAGTATCACTGGTGCGTTAAGGTGTGGGTCCCTCACATACAGAAGGACGTTGTCTGCATATAGTGAGATTATGTGGTTCGTTCCACCCACCTGAATTCCTGCGTCAAAAAATTGCTTCCTAAAGTAGATTGCAATTGGTTCAAGCCCTAGTATGTACAGCATGGGTGATGATGGACATCCATCTAGTGCCTCTTCGAATGTCCCAGGCCAATGATACAGTTCTCCCGAATGTCACCTTCACTCCTGGTGTGGTGTACAGTACCTTTATCCATCTAACAAATCTTTCCCCAAACCTAAATTCTCTTAGCACTGCAAGTAGCCAGTCCCACTATATGGAATTGACCGCTTTGATAGCGTCCAGCGATAGTATCGCAAAGTGCCCCCTCTCATCTGCTCTTTGTGCCATTACATGTTGCAGTCTGTGCAGTTTTGCTGTTGTGTTGCAGCCCGGTACAAAGCCGTTCTGGTAGACATGCACCAGTCCGCCCACCACCATGGACAGCCGTTTGGCCAGTATAATAGTCAATATCTTGATATCATAATTTAGCATTGCCAGTGGGCGATATGAGTCACAATCGTCCGTGGGCTTACCCGGTTTGGGTATGGGAACCACCAGTGTCTTCCCTCATACTTTTCGGCAGTGCCCCCACTTCTTACGCTTCCTTGAACACCTCATGGAGCAGTGGGGTCAGGGTCGACTTGTATGCTTGTAGAACTCCCGAGGGAGCCCGCTGCTTCCAGGGGACATGCTGGTGGTTGGGGATCTTATTGCCTCACTCACGTCTTCAGCAGAGATGTCCCTATCTAGTGCCTCGCATTGTGTTTTGCCTAGTTTGGGCAGCCCTATTTCTTCAAATGTGCCCTGTATGTCTTCTTGTGGCACTGAGGTGTCATGGGCATATAAGCGGGAATAAAATGTTGCAAAGGTGTCATTAATCGACTGCTGTGTCCTGTGGGTAGTGCCCTTGTCATCCTTAAGTGCTGTTAAGTGTCTCGGATGTTCCCTCCTAGACAGCCATGACAGTAGCCTGCCCGGTTTGTCCACCTCCGTATGCGCTTTGGTAGTTCTCGCTATGTGGTGAAACTGGGAAAGCCTCCCCCAGGCATCCCGTCAGTCGCGCCTTGCTTCACCCAATTGTGCCTCCTCCTCCCTGGTCCTCTGGGTGTTAGCCTCCATCTACTTGATTTCCTCCTCCTGTTTCTCTAATTCTGCCCTTAGCATTTTCTGATACCCCCTGCTCCAGCTATGACTTCTCCCCGCACCACTACCTTCAGTGCTTCCATTGTGCTCCAGCGCTCCACACTGCCCACGTTATTTTCTATATGCCCCTTTAGCTTATCCCAGAGGTCTTCTCTAAAGGCCTGGTCTGTCAGCACTTCTGTGGGCATATGCCAATAGGAATGGGGGGGGGCTAGGGCCTTGCACCGTCCAGTTAATAATCGATGGCGAGTGATCAGAAATCGACCTGCCCAGATATTGCGCAGTCTCTTTCTGTGGCAGGTGATCCCTGCCTTTGAATATGTAGTCTATTCTGGTATACAGACCATGCAGTGGGGAGAAATAGGAGTAACCTCTGTCTGTGGGGTGTAGCTCTCCAAACATCAACTAGGTCAAGATGGGCTAGGGCTGGGTTTAGTGCCAAAGGGGCTGCTGCCGCCCGATTCAGCAGTGGGTCAGACCTGTCTGGGTCCAAGTCTCTCGTGCAATTAAAATCCCCACCCCAGATGAAGAAGCTCCCCTTGTGTAGGGTTATTCTGGCACATAGCGCATTGAGGTGCGCAGGGATACCATGGTTGGGAACGTAGGAGTTAATTATGCATATTTCTGTTTGTTCAGCAGAGCCCCACAATATGAAATACCTGCCTCCTGCGTCCCCCTCCACCTCCAGTAACCGGCAGGGTATCTTAGGGTTTATCCACGTGAACGCGCCAGTGTATACTTGGAGTATGCCACTCCGTACCCTTGCCAACCCCAGCATTCCTCCAGCTTGGACATAGCTTCCTCAGTGAGGTGAGTCTCCTGCAGCAGGGCTTTGGATACCTTTTTCCTGTTCAGGGAGGATTTGACCCGGTTCCTACATAAGCAAGTACCCATTCCCCTTCTATTCCACATCAACACCCTAATTTGAGCTGCCATGGTCGCTTGGTGTAGTTTCCCCTTAGCCCCCTCCCATCCCCTCGTTGCGCCCCCCTCATAATCTCAGCCCTGGTTCCTCTCCATCCCAATACACCCAGCCCTGCTTCACATCCCATTGCTGCATATGACCATTTCCCCACTACCTCCACTTTGTATGAAGACCTTGGAACAAACAAAACAGCAAACAAAACCAAGTAAGTACGCCCAGCTGCTGCTTTGCTCCTGCAGCGCTCAGGTGCCCTGGCACCTTCCAGACCCATCCGGGCCATTGAGTTTGCGTATCGTATCGTCAGTATTTATTATTATTATTATTATTATTATTATTATTATTATTATTATTATCGTCGTGCTAGAAAGAGGCCTGCACTAATCGTTCCGTGTGTTAGACCTGTAAGCCCAGGTCAAGTGGCCAAGCAGCCCTTCCGTCCGATTTCCATTATGTAGCAATGCTACAATGGACACAAGGCCGTGTTTGGTTGACTTGCCACCATCCTTGGCGGGCGGCTTTCTTCCCTGATGCCCGCCCCCTGTCCCGTTTTGGCATTTCTCATGTAACTGCCTGTTCCCCTCCTGCCTTTCTGTGTTCCAGCCACATGTTGGCCGCTGCTGGAGTTTCCAGGAATACCGCCTGCCCTTTGTAGATCACTTTCAATCTGGATGGGTACATTTGCATGTATTTTAAGTTCAGTTGTCTGAGCCTGGCCTTGATCGGGACAAAGGAGTGTCTTGCATGTTGTACTGTGGGTATATAGTCCGGGTATATAGCTATTTTGGAATTGTCTCTCTTTATCTCCCCTCCTTCTCTTGAGTATTTAAGTATGATATATCTATCCTGGAAATTCAGGATCTTTGCGATCATCGGGGGGGGAGATGATCCTGGTTGTGGTTTCTTTTGTAGGGATCTGTGGGCCCTCTCCACCGCAAAACCTTGTGAAAGTCGGCCGGCGCCTATCTCCTGCTGTAGCAAAGTTTCCACGAATGCGGTTGGGTTCAGGCCTTCCATTCCCTCAGGAATTCCCAGCAAGCAAACGTTATTGCGTCGGTCCCCCCTTCAGCATCTTCAAATCTTGCCTCAAGCGTCGCAACCCTTTTTTCTAGCTCTTGCACTCTTGCTTTCAGGTCTACCGTGGTCTCTGCTGTTTCATGGAGCCTGGCCTCTGCAGTGGTTACCCTCTCTGCCAGGTAACGTGCATCCTGCCGCATCAGTTGCATGTCCGTCTTAACCTCTTCGATTTTAGTGTCTATGAATGACCTTAGCGCAGCTATAGCCTCCAGTACTTGTCCGTTCCTGTTATCTCTTCCGGGTCCTTTTGTTCACTGCATGCAGCCGTGCCATCCTGCACTGGGACTCGTGGCCTGGTCGCAGCGAAGGAATCCATGATCGTCGTTTTTGCTTTACCTTTAGTAGGGGACATGGCCTCTTGATTAGAGCGCAGGTTGGGTTCCAGTCCTGCACTTTGTTCCTTTAACCTTGACTTGGTGTCGCCCCTTAGAGTGCTGAAGGTGTATGTCGGCCTGAGCAGTCCAGGGGACAGTATCTGAGCTGGTTGTGGTGCCTAGGGATCCAAGCGCCCACGGCTTCCGCTTGGCAGGCGATAGTTCTGTTTCCAGGATTGTTTTGGGTGTCCCAGTGAGCGCAGACGGGTCTGTCTGCCCGCGTGTGATGTTCCGCTTCTAGTGCGATTTAAGCCCAGCCTCCAGGCTATTCAGTCCCCACCGCTTTGTCCTTACTTCCTCCTTGTCCACTTTAGATCATGGGGTATCTGCGGTAGCTGCTGTACACCGCCGCACCCCAGCAGCCTATTTGTGGTTTTGGGTCGAATTCAGCTTCTGGGCTTGTCCTTGGGTTGGTGCTGCTGTCCCACCAACGTTGTCCTTAGGTTTCTCAGTGCCTCTTATCCAGTAATAGCGTGATCCAGCATTCACGCGGCAGAGAGTCGCTCGTTGCTGCTAGTTCTGTAGTGATTCTCCACTGCGCTGTCTTCCCGGGTACTTCCAGACGCCCGGGACTGCGACACGCAAGGTAGGGGTAAGCGCAGTGACCTGCTCGTTGTCACTTTATCGGTGTGCACAGGCGTTAGCTGGTCATATTCCAGCGGCTATGGGTAGGATTGGGTCCCAGTCAGCAATCTGCTGTGTTCACGCAGTCAGCGGTCTGCGTTGCTTGAAGGTTTTCCATTGCGGGCTTGCGCAGTGGTCCAGGTACTGTGAATGTTTATGGTAATGGCCATCCAAGCTGCAGAGATGAGATGTCTCTCATCCGTGCCAGGTCTGTTCCCCGCCCTGCTGTGTCACCTCCCAGACCCCGTAATATGGGCCGTGCACTAGTGGCCCCTTAGTCCAGTTTCGTCAGCTGGGGACGTTGCAAGCCGCTTACCGCGTGGAGCGGAACCTGCAAGTATGATCTACCCCCAGTTCTGATCGGGTATGGTACACCTTTGCCTGCTGGCAGTGCTGTGCCGCAGCATGGCTTAACTTGCCAATGACTGCCGTCACCAGCCTTGAGGGGGGGGTTCCGGTCCACCTCCCTTGTCGTCCGATGTTGCTCTTCGTGGGTAGCGTAGCACACTCGACCCACTGCCGCCACACACGTAGTGAGTCCCGGTAGGTGAAGTTGGTCCTCTGTGGAGTGTCGCAGCTTTCCCAGTCCTCCACCAACAGCCGAATCAATGCCTCCACGCTTTGTGGCTTATTCCACCTTTCCTTCTTAGCTTCCCTCCGTCTCCCGGTCCGCTTTCAGGCACAAGGTCGCACGGTGCCCCTCTGTGCTATCTCGGTGCCTGCCCCTTCCAATGATATTTGCTAGCTACTCTGCCTTGCGGTCTGCCGTAATCGGGAGCACATCGCTCCGCCGCCTCGCTGTACAGTCTCACAGCACCTCTGATTCAGTCAGCTTGCTTTGCTGGCTGCCTTGGCGACAGCCGTGCTTGCCCTTAGTAGAGGGAAAATCTGATTCATAGTTTGCAGTCTTTGTTCATGGAGAGCCTCGTGGCAGTTCCTGCCCCTCCTCCTTACTGCCGCAGGGCCACGGCAGCGGCCGCCATCTTGCTCGCCTCAGTGGTTCGCTTTCCGAGGCTCGGATATACAGTAACCCGACTCAGATTTTCGTCTGACTTTCTTTGGGGATCTGGGAAAACGCTTTGCCTTTCCGTGGAAGTGTCTATGATTTCATTTCATGTCTGTAGCATCAGGATCGACTGAAGGATCTCGGAGGGAGCTTTGCCCAGCAACCTCCTCACGCCATGAGCTCAGTCCATGTCCCCCTAAATATCCCACTGTGACAGTCATCATCTGTGGCGGAGACGTCAATACTATTTTGGATATACATTTAGATCGCACCTCATCGACACCTAGGTCTTTAACTAGTGCAGCACGTGCTATACTCGCGCATACTGAGGATCTGGGAGTGAGGGAGATGTGGCGAACACTCATTACCACTCAGTGCGCATACACCTTTTATTTGCCGGTGCATAATGTGCACTTGCGCATCGATTTATGGCTGGTGACACACAAAATGCTGAATTGGGTAGTGGAGTGCCAGATACTACCTAGAACATTGTCCGATAATTCCCCGGTATTGCTCTCGATGGACATTCCTGGGAATACTGTACCGAAAAAGCGATGGCGTTTTAAACCTGCCTCTTTAGAGGACCCGGTTTTCCGGGCAAATATGATGGAGCATTTTGCCACCTATTTTGACATTAATGAGGCATTAGTTAAGACACATGCTATTCTTTGGCAAGCATTCAAAGTGTATATAAGGGCTATTGCCATGTCCTCAGAATTTGGAGTGCTGCGAGATATCCAATGGTATATGCAGTGTTTTATGATTTCTATAGGGAATTATATGCCCCGAAGAGCGCAGCCACAGCATCAGAGATAGATGCATGTTTTGTGAAAATCCCCATGACACTTATCTGCTGAGGTGCGTAATAGGTTGGAGTGCCGATAAATTTGGCTGAAATTAAGGAAGCTATCCGAGATCTCCCGAGAGGGAAGCCCCCTCGGTAGGATAGGTTAGGGGCTGAATTCTATAAGGAGTTCGTAGACAAGCTCTCTCCCAGATTCTTTCAGTCTGGTCTGAAGCCTTAGGAGTTGGGATTCGGTGAGAGACTATGCATGAAGCAATAATTATTTTAGTACTTAAACATGGTAAGTCTCCTGATGACTGTGGGTCGTACCGGCCACTATTTTTAATCAATACTGATGCGAAGATCTTTGCAAAGATTCTGGCATCTAAATTGAACCCACTAATGCCATATATGGTGCATGAAGATCAGGCAGGATTCATATCGGGGAGATGAACGGTGTCCACCATACGAAGAATGTATAATATTGTGCAGATACCACACAGGATAGTCATGAGGTAGCTATCTCGCTGGACAGCCAAAAAGAATTTGATACGGTGTACTGGCCCTTCATGTTTGGGACCTTACACAATTATGGGTTTGGACCAAATTTTATTCGGTGGGTAAGAGTTTTGTACACACAGCCATACGCCAGAGTGTATGTGAATGGGGTACTCTCGCCTGTATTATCATTGGAGGGCGGCATTAGGCAGGGGTGCCAATGTCAACCCTGTTGTTCGCCCTAGTGATAGAACTATTGGCAGATCTTATGTGTGCTCGCTATATGAGTGCCGGGATTCACATTGCCCGGTAGGTGGTGCTCATCACATTATATGCTGATGATATAATGTATATACGAGACCCGGGGAAACATCTGGGAAAGATATTAACTGCAGTAAGTGAGTTCGGAAACTATTCTGGTTTATGTTTAAACAGTAGCAAATCTGAGGTCTTTCCGCTAACGGACATTTCACAGATACCATATAATATCTTTGCACTATGGTGGTCACCCTCAAATATAAAATACCTTGGAATTGATGTTGCACATACACTAGCTCTTTACACCAGCTCTTACAAAAATCACTTAATTACGACTCCCTAATGACTAGGTTTGGCGTCAAGCTGGAGAGTTGGAATCATCTCCCTATTTCATTGATGGGGCGTGTCACATTGATAAAGATGACCATCCTACCTAAGTTTCTCTACTTGTTTTGCAATATACCTCTATGGCCCGCCAGATCGTTTTTTAATAAATTGTCCCAGATATGTTCCTCATTTGTTTGGAAAGGACAGGTTCCAGTAAAATGGCAACGACTCACACTGGCGTATGAGATTGTGGGGTTTGAGGAGGTTCCCGCCCCCGATTTTGAACTATATTATCTAACAGCGCAGGCGTATTATGCGATATACTGGGTAGAGGGTAGCCGAAGTCGTCACACATGAGGTTGGAGTGGCAGGGGGCCCCCACCAGAGGCAATGATACATTTAACTATAGGGGAGACGCGTCACCGCACCCATCAGCTGAACCTGGTGAAAGCCACGCAGGTAGCTTGCGCTAAGTTAACCAGGTGTCCCAAGAAAGCAGTGTTATACAGAAAAGCCATACTGATTTGGGGCATACCGTTCTTGAGTCCAACACGGGATAAATTACTGGCAGCGCATTGCCGGGAGGCTGGCATACTAAACCTGGGTGACTTGTTTTATGAGGGGGCCTTTGTCACATGGGACCTGATCTTGGTGCATGTAAGTGATACGCCGCTCTGCAGGCTCCAGCAATGCCAGATATGATCAGCCATGGCTTCAGTGTGGCCTGGGTTTCCACAAGAACCAGCATCACACCCATGCCTTAGCTACATACTGTCGTTGGATATGAGGAAAAAAAATCTTAGCAGTCTATAAACTGGCACAGATGGCCTGTGGCGTGCAAACAGTGGATATAAAGGGTAAATGGGGAAGGGATCTTGGCGTCACTCTTACAGACGAACACACTGGTTGTTAATATGTAAGGTAATGAGGCAGGTATCATTGAACTCTAGGTATAGACTAATTCACTTCATTGAACTCTAGGTATAGACACATTTATCCCCAGCTGCTTTTATGAAAATATTCCCCTCCTTGGAAGGCAGATGTCTTAGATGCAATGTTTCAGAAGCTGGAATATTATATATGCTGTGGTTGTGTCAGGCACTGTCGATGTATTGGGATGCATATGTCAAGCGTTAGATGAAATTGTGGGCCAGCCCTTATTATGGATCCCTCGATATGTTTATTGGTATATGTTAAGAAGCTGAATCCATTGAAACACAAATTTGTCAATCTTGGGCTTATAATGGCAAAAAGAGCTATCCTGATGTGCTTGACTTGGAAAGAGGCCCCCACGTATGACAAATGGCTTCATGACATTCTGTGGGCTAATGATATGGAAGACATTTTTTTTAAAAATAGATATTTTATTGCATTTTTGAACAAAAACAACAAATAAGCTCTGTCATAGTATGCATCATTTGTTTAACATATGTGTTCATCTACTCAAATAATTCTACATAACCCCCCCAATACAGCCTAAATAGCCTCTCCAGTCATTCAATTGTTAACATTATGCAGTATCCGCCTCACTTTCACTCGCAAACAGTGTTACTGTTAACACTATCCATCTTTGTATATCCGTTCCTTCTTCTGCCTTTTGTTCTCTGAGTGCCTTCTCCCATACCCCTGTCTCCGCTACACACAATTTTTCCAATTCCTTCCACCATCTGGTTATGCTCGGTTCTTTTGTGTCTTTCCACCCCATGGCTATGCTATGTTTTGTCATTATATACGTCAAATCTTTGAGTTTGATCAACGATTTTATCTTTCCTATTCTTCTTGTATCGGCCAAGCATGCAAGCATCTGGTGTCTGTACATCCAGTTCTATACCTCCCTGGGCCATCTTATCTGCCACCTTCTTCCAGAATCCCTGTACTACCGGTCACTCCCAAAACATATGTGTAAGCCCAACTTCCACTGCCTTGCATTTGGGACATTCTTGCCTGCTGGCCCCAGTAAAAGTTGAGATAACAGCAAGCGTGAGGTATGCTCTCTGTATGACATACAGCTGTATTAACTGTCGCATAGTGTTCCTGGAGACCTTCTTGTGGTACATTTTTATTTCTCTCCATTCTCTATCTTCAAACGTCTTTTCCAGTTCACATTTCCTTTTGCACGCCAGTTCTGGATGCAAGGCTCGGCCTATCAGGAGCTCATAAATTCTAGAAATGGCATATCTGCCCTCTGCCAAAGTGAGTAACATCTCAATGTCCTCATTCCCAATATCCCCTTCTGTGTTGTTTGGCCATCTTCTTCGCAATATAATCAGGACTCTGTTATACAGCAGGAACTGTCCTGCGTGAATACTGTCTCTTCTTACAATTCCTCAGATGTCTTCCACCCCCCCCCCCCCCCCCCTTTGTTCCGTTGGTCCCCCACCGTGGCCACTCCACACGTCTCCCACCTTGTTTCTATCACCGCCCTGCTGCCAGGCTTTTCTTCCAGGATCGCCGCTATTGGTACCTGCAGCGAGAGTGGATCTGCTATCCCTATGACCTTACAAGCCCTATGCCAGACTCGGATGCCCAGTTTCACTAAGTGGGGGTTTCCTTTTTGCTCCTTTGTGGAGATCCACAGGAGATACCTCAAGTATCTACATCCCATAACTGGCTGTAGTAACGCTGTTTTCGCAGTGGGATCGTCTGCCATCCATTGCATCACATATTGTAGTTGGCAAGCTAGGAAATACAGCTCAGTTTGGTATCCTTAGCCCTCCCTCATCATACGGCCTTACCCTGTTCCTCCTCTCCTGCCACAGGAAACCCCTGTACATCTTATCTAGGTCATAAAGGTATTGCTTCGGTATATTGTATGGGACATTCCCAAAGCAATGCATAAGTCTTGGCAATGCCACCATTTTTAACAATGCTGCTCTCCCCATCACCGACAACTGCAGTTTACTCCAAAACCCCATGGATGCTACCAGACCGGCCGTTGCTTGCACTGTTGGCCTCATGCTCCTGCTTAGGGTCATGAGAGACATTAATGCCCAAGTATCTAAAGGAGGTCTTACTCCAGGACAGGGGGCGGTCAAGCAAGTCCTCTTCGGCTTACTTTGCAGTGGCTGCCAATGGGAACAGGCATGAATTATTCTTATATATTTTGATTTCCTGTGAATGTACTAGAGTTGTCCAGTACCTCCAGAATATATGGTAGATTCGTCTCGGGGTGCCTTACATACAGTAATATGTTGTCCGCATACATAGATATCACGTGCCTTACCCCGCTTAGGTCTATGCCTACATCTCCATATTCCTTCCTCAAATACACCACTATGGGCTCTGCTGCTAGGATGTATAGCATCGGGGACAGTGGGCACCCCTGTCTCGTGCCTCTATACAGGTGCCACGCCTCTGAGTACATACTACCCATCCTGACCCTGGCCATTGGTTTCAAGTATATTAATCGTACCCATCGCATGAACTGCAGACCAATTCCCATCTTTATCATTGTGGCATACAACCAGCCCTAATGCACACAGTCGAATGCCTTTGTCGCATCCAAGGAGGCCACTGCACATTCCAAAGCGCAGTCCGCTGTGTTGTAGATCACGTGGTGGAAACGTCCCAGGTTCTCTGGGTACATACCATGTCTAGTTTGGATGAATCAGCACGTGTGTGTATTACCCTTCTGAGTCTGTCAGGATAGCCGTGAGGAACTTACTAGCTTGATTTAGCAACAGCAGTGGTCTGTAAAATCTGCAGTCTGTGCTTATTTGATCTGGTTTGGTTAGTGGCACTATCAGGGCTTCCATCATGCTCCCAGGTAGGATATTATCTGCAAACGCCTCATTATACACTTTAGCCATCAATGGTGCCAGCGTATCAGCGTAGGCTTTATAAAATTTGCTCGGGAGCCCGTCTGTGCCAGGTGCTTTCCCGGTTGGCAGGATTTTAATGCTGGCAACCACCTCCTCCGGAGTTATGGGTGATTCCAGCAGCTCTGCCTGGGGAACCTCTATCGAGTACATCCTGTATATCCCACTGCGCGCTTCCTTGGGGGTCCGCATACAGAAAACACCTCATTTATGCCCTCCTGTGTGCGCACCTCCTCGGCATCTAAGTTCTTAAAGGAGCATATCGGGAATCTGGTGTCATTACATCTGCACAGGGAAAGAGAAGTAACAGACTGACTACCTACCCCTCTCTTTAAGGTCTTGCGACACAACAGATACAGGTGCTGGAGTACTGATATGTAAATTTACAGCAGGAACCTTATGGGAGAGAATTGTTGAGCAGAAACCGTTGAAAGTATATAAATCACTTTAATAGTTAATAATAAAATTACATATATTGCAAAAAACCATGTAATAATAGGCTTTTTCATATCTCACTCATACCATTCATACCAATTCACTCATTCTGTGACATTCGGGTTCAGCAATTTAACATTTCCTTCTAACATATTAGTTGTTGGTAATATGTATGACATTGGGAAAAAACAAGCATGGATTTTCTATAGGTCGACATATGTTTCGGCCCCTTTCAGTAGTACCATCGTTGTCTACGGTGGCCTGAATAGTCAATGTTGGGCCATCTTCAGGACAGTGATGATTTAGTAAAAGCTTAGTCTTCACCCTTATTCGTATGAAAAGCCAAAGCTGTGGCCGGAAAAATTGTTATGGACCACAGAGAAAAGATATGATTGTAGGGTATCTTCTATATTCCCTTTATCTATAGCCAGTTCCCCCTTGGAGGTGGGTGGAGCTTCAGATTTCTGTAACTCAGTATCGCATCGTGAGATGTCTTCAAGATGAGGCTGATTGCATCGGCATTTAAACACGTTGTGTCTGTATTGTTCGTTAGAGCAATGCAGCGTTGTTGCTCGGACGGCGTCTCCTGGCTTGTGAATGAATCTGCACAGACATGCCAATGTTTTTCCAGGCTTATCCCCCTAAGCATAGCTTCTCTCTAGGTGTTTTGCATAGTTAAATTTCCCCAACGTGTCCCACTGCACCAGGCCTGCTTGTTTTAATGCAATTCTTCCTTCCAGGTCCACCCTATTTGTCCGGGCCTCTTCCTCTTGTCTCTTCAATTCCTCCTCTATCTTCTCAAGTTCCTTTATCAAGACTCTTTGTACCCGACCCGACTTTGCTATCGTTACCCCTCTGATAACTATTTTGTACGCCTCCCACACTATAACCACCTTCTGCACACTCCCCTCATTCTCTGCAATATAGTCGATGGTGCTTTTCCTTACATTCTCGGCAAATGCTGTATCCTGCTGCGATTTGCTCCTCAACTTCCACTGGGAATGGTTGACCTCTGGGCGGTCACTCTCCATCTCGCCACGAACGGAGAGTGGTCCGACAGCACTCTAGCTAGGTATTGTAGCTCAGAGAATTCAGATTCATACCCCCCCCCAGTAAATATGTAGTCTATTCTTGTATATACTTTATGCATTGCCGAGTAATGAGAGTATTCCCTGTCCTCGCCGTGCTTAACCCTCCATAAGTCCTGCCGCTGGAAGAGCCCTAGTAACAAGTTCAATACATTGGCCGTGGGAGATGGCCGCCTGTGCTTGGCATCTGACCCATCTTTGGTGGGGGGTCTACCGTACAGTTAAAATCTCCTCCCCCAAATCAACATACCACTCCTATATGGTCCCCAGCCTTGCATACAGTGATCTAAAAAACACAGTAGCATCATGGTTTGGGGCATAGGTATTCACCATGCAAATCTCCCGATTTTCCAATAACCCGTGTAGCATAGCCACCCTACCTTCGTTATCTGTTTTCACTGTCAACACCTTGAATGGTATATTGGGGGCTATCCAAATGAGAACTCCCTGTGCATATGTCGAGTATGTGGAGCCCACCATTACCCCTCTCCAGATTCTTTTCCTTTAGTGCATCTAAGTGGGTTTCCTGTAACACTAGCCCAACTTTATTCCACCAGATATACATATTCACTCTTCTCAGTTTCACGTAATTATTAGGCCCCCTGACATTCCAGGTAATCATTTTTACAGTATCGGACATTATAGACTATGTCTAGGGTCTCCGTGCGGCCACCAGCCTGTAGCCAGTCTCAGTAGGAGTTTGATGCAGTCTGTAATCCTATTTATTAGGCTCCCCTTTGTACCCCCTTGTCCACACATAACAAACTTCAAACGTAACTTGTCCCACTCTGCCAAGCACACTAGGGCTATCCTGTTTCCGCTCCATTTAACCCGGTTGCTAGACCAGTCGCCTGGTGCCCTACGGGCCCTTAATCTACTTCTCAGGGGGATAGAGGTGTCGCTGTAAGCGTTCCCTCTATTGGGTTTCGTAATCCACAATTCTGCTCCTGTTACTTTATCCTATCTCTCATAGCTTCCCTATTACTCGTCCATTCCGTTACTGCTTAGCATGACTTCAACCATTGTTAGTCATATGTTCGTGTTCCTAAACGTTATTATTGTATCCAACCACGCCGGGATTCTTTCCCTCTCCTAGGTGCGCTGACTCTGCTCCGCTGCTTCTGGGATCTGAGCTCTGTCCATCCATTCCTGCGCTTCTCCCGGTGTCTCAAAGAACAGGGCTCTGCCGTTGTAATCACTTTCAGTTTGGCCGGGTAGGTGAGCATGTATCTTAGGTCTGCCTTGCTGAGCCTAGCCTTTATCGCTATACACTGGGCTCTCCTCTTTTGCACCTGAAAGTGTAGTCCGGCTATAACGAGATGTTAGCTGATGCCCTCTGTTTTGTTCCTCCCGACCTGGAGAAGGCCTGGGTCTTGTCACAATCTTTATAATCCAGCACCTTGGCTATCACAGGTCTCAGTGGTGCCCCCGGCGGCGGGTGCCTGACAAGGGAACAATGAGCTCTCTTTATCGTGAAACCCTGCGTGAAATCCCCAGCCCCACCTCCTGGAACAGCATATTTTCAATATAGCTGGTAGGGTCGGCCCCTTACCTTCCTTTGGGCAGCTCAACAATTTTGATGTTATTTCTGTGTGCTCGCCCCTCCGCCTCTTCAGCCCTGTCCTCTAGTAGCTTGACTTTCTGTTGGAGGATGTCCACATCTTTAGACATCGGCATCCCAGTTGCCATGTTTTCCTTGACCTGCTCTTCAAGCTTCCCAGTGCGTTCTGCTATGGCACGGATATCCTGACGCAACAGTCCCACATCAATGCCTACAGCATCAATCTTTGCCTCCACTGTGGTTTGTAGCATCACAATGGCTTTGAAGATCTGTCGGTTCCCCTCTTCAGTCGTGTCGTTAGAGGGAGGTTCTTGCTCCTTCACTTTGCCCTCGCCCCTTCCGTCCTGACGATTGGTTGGCCCCATCAAGAAGGTGTCCGAAGTGGCCTGCTTGTGTCTATTTTTGTTACACTTGGTCGACATTGCTTCTGGTTTATCTCGTCGTGCTCCCAGACTTTGATGGATCCTGAGAGGCCGTCTTACAGTGAAAGTTAGTAGTGTTTTGGCTGCCGCGTTATCTTCCAAGGCCTTGCCTTTGCGTATGGTGGCACTTATAATCCCTGGGGAGTCAGGGCAATGACAGGTTCTCTATGGCTCCCCTGTCTGCAGCGTAATGTTTGCACTACGCGTCCTCTGCTGGTGTATGCCTGTGTGGCAGAATTGCGCAGCATTGACTGCCATGTTAACGCACTGTACTATTGCTGCTCTGTGTACCAGCAGGCTATGTGTTGGCTCTTGAGCTTTGGCAAACCCCCATTCAGTGATGCTCTGTTAGGGATCCTAGTTTCTTGCATGCAACCTGGCTATCTGATGTTCTGTCGGCAGTCGACAGCGCTCCACGTGTGCAGGCCACGTGGCCTCACCACCTCTGACCAAGGAACATCAGACCTGTCTCTGTCCTCCTACATGCGCCTCTTCGGCATACTGTAAGCACAGCGGCAGTCTTGCAGGGACGTTCTCCCAGCAGTGTTGGACTGTGTCCCCGAAAGGCATTGTCCTCTTATTCCCACTGCTCGGCACCGCCTTGTCCTTGGAGCCCTGGTAGGATGACGTGCCCGCTGATGACTGTGCTCTGATCTCCTTATGTCAATCAGTTATTGGTTTGTCACCCACAGCCGTGCTACTTTCCTCATTCTTTCATTGGCCTCTGTTTTTCGGTCCACCTCTAGCCTGGTCCAGTATGGCACCTCCCTTCCAGATGTACTTGGCCAGGGGTACAGACCCCCTATTTAAGCCTGCTGGCTTAGGTCCCTCACAGTTCTCTCCAGGGGGTGTTAGTCTAACACTTGTACACAGCATGCTTCACCGTACCCTGGAGGGCCATTCCCCACAGTGTTCCAACACCACTCCTCTGTCTGAAGGAAGGCACTGTGCTGCCCAATATCAGATTCGTAGCAATAATGTCAGGCGGTCTAGACCGGAGTTCACAATTCGGGCGCTTAATATCTCGCGCCATATGGGCACCCGATCCAGGAGGGCCGCTCTCTCCCTCAAGAGCCTCTGTCTCCACCAACGTGGTCCATGAGGTGCTGGAGCCGCGCAGCTGCAGTATTCTCGGGTCGGCAGGAGGGGCCCACTCAATATGCAATTACTGATTGGCGCTATGACACAGGGCACCCCCACTCCCAACTGCTTACTTGCTTGTGGCCTCGATGTCTTCCGCCGATGGTCCGCGGTGTCTGCTCCTTTAATGTCTCTCCTGTTGCATCCAAGCTGGGGTTCTGCTGCGGTCCCGAGCTTAGTCTTGTGGCAGCACATGGGCGTGATGGCTCGCTTGCGCTCTTCCACCAGCCGCTCTCTTGATTTGTAGATGTCCCCGCTCGCCTCGGATGGCTCGTCTATCCGCTGTCCATGGCCTCATCACAGCAGGCACTCGGCGGCATCCGCCGTTCACCAAGGAGGTCACTTGCCCCCCTGTCAGCCTGAGGGCGCCGCCACCGGAGCCACATACTGCTTTGCGCAGAGAGTGTCCGTTGTTTCCTGCTCTTCCTATCGCCTTCTAGCATGTCGATTCCGCTTCGCTTGCTGGACCGTGCCTTGCAGCCCGGTGATTTGGAGGTCTTTGCCTTCAACTTTGCTGTGCTGCCATTTTCCTTTTGTTCGCTTCTGCTCCCTCTCTCACACACCGTTCTCTGTCAGCACCATCGTCTGTGACTTCGTACTTGGTTGCCAGCCTCTCCTACATTTCCAACACCTGCCTGCTCATTTTCAAGGAAATCTGTTTAACGGAGGTTTGCAGCTCCTCTACAGTCGGATCTCAGGAGCCTCTCGTGATCGCATCCACCTCACATGGCAGTTAACCACACCCCCCGAGATGGAAGAAACATATGTCAACCTGCAGGCCCCAGTGAGTCGTCCATGAGACATTTAGGGAGATTTCCTGCAATATTTGCAACGTAAATATGTTGATAATGTAAGCAACTGAATGGTGTTGTGAATCGGTTATACATGTCATTGGAATACTTATTATGGCAAATTATCATTGTCTATTTATGGTTGATATTGCTGTGGCCATATGCAAAGGAAAATAAAACATTTAAAAAATAAAAACAATTAAAAAAACTTTACCTGTGAGCCAATGCAAGCCTTTGTGCCATTTAAGTATGTTAATGGTTTTTATTTGTAACCAGTCACTGTATTTTGGATTCTTTGTCATGGTTCTGTGAAGTATATGTAGTTTAAAATAGCATATTATTGGTAGAAAAAACCTTGAGAGCGGATGTGCATGAAAGCACAGCTGTTGATAGAAAACATTTTAAAACCCCTTCCTTGGTTATAGACAGGACTGAGCTTTGAAACTTAAATTCAAATGGATTGTGTCCTCCCACGTATTCCTTATTTTTTATTTCCAATGTCGAGCTTAGCTGCTTCAGAAAAAAGATTTAAGCAGAGGGTCCTGCGTGCTGATGCCTGTCGACTCGATGTGCCTCAGAGACCTCTGTCTCGATGGGTTTCAAAAAATACATTGACTGCAGTTCGAAGATGTCTGTTATGGACCCCCACATATTATACTTGTGGTGTCTCGGATCCGCTCACCCTTCATTGGCGTGTGAGGACTGCCTGTCCATGACGTCGAAAGCCCTGAGAGAGCGCAGAGCGAAACTTGCAGCAGGTAGGACCTATAAATCCCCATTGAGTCTGTCGAAAAGACAAACTTCGCCCGAGTCAGGAACTGTTTTCCCTCGCCGTAAAAAAAGTAAATGATCATGATCACAAAGTGATTCCCACCATTCATCATCGTCCAGGCACTCGAAGAAACGGCGCCATAGGTCACCATCTTCAAAGTCCTCGAGTACATCTCCGGAACGGGTCATATGTCATACAAAAAACAGTCTCCCCAGCTGAGTGGGAAGAGTTTACACTCAAAATGTTGAAAGTATTTGAGAATGCGCCCTTGACGCCCTCAAGTACTGTCAAAAGCCATGCTCATGTCGAAAGACCCGATGAGCATAAAACCTGTGTGCCTTTGGCCCCGGCAGGCGGTCTAAGGATCCCTTGAGTCGAGGAAAAGTCCCATTGAGTACTGAGTCATCGGCGCAGAGAGACGCGTCATCGACTCCATCGATGCCAAAAGCCCATCAAAAGTCATCGCATCAGGCTTTCGAGCTCCTCGATGCTACAAGCGTCAAAGTCTTCGACGCAGGCATCGAAGCCCTGGACGTCGTCGGTATCGAAAATTTCGGCACCCTTGTCGACGAATATCATGACACCATTGGGTATAATTGAGAAAACATATACCCCTTTATCTAGGGCTGGATTTTTCAAGTCTTTCTGCGATTTATGAGGACGCAGAGCCATCATCGGCTAAATCAAGACATTTTGGCCTCCAACATGGTACGCCATCAGTTCCTGAGGACCTAATTTCTGAAGAATCCAGAATAAAAGATCTTCAGCAGGGCCTACATGATGCCAGTGGTTTGGACACCTCACCAGAGGTAGGGTTTGGCAGATCAGATCCTTCTGATCATGCATAAATTACCTATAGGCAGTTGATGTCAAGGGTAGTTGAATAAGAAACTGACTTCTAAATACTTATAAATACAGGGTGTCATGCAATGATCCCTAATATTTATCAAAAAACCCAACTCCGGAGAGTCTGGTGGTACAAGCTACCACCTCAACCACTGGACAAAATTCCTACCCTACTATCCCTCCTGATGGGGATAAGTGTCAAGCTGCTCTAGCCCAAAGTTTTTTCGGCTGGAAGTTTGGCCCTGAAGTCAGCAAATGCCACATGCACTTTAGCTAGGTTGACCCGTACACTTTGAGAGTGTGTATCCATGGCGGCTGACCATATCCCCGGAGGGGAAGAACGAGACATGTTTTTTAACATAGTCAGGGATAGAAAGGGCGGTATGTGCGAATCCCTCCAGACTGGTCTCGACTCTGCTGACAGTATCAGCAGCGCATTGGCGGCTAGTACAGTTATGCAGAGGTTTGCCTGGTTAACGAAGTCCGGATTTGCTCCAGATGTACAATCCAGACTACTTAACATGCCCTTTGATGGCACACTTTTGTTTGGTAGCAAGGCGGATGAACATCTGGAGAAACTGCAAACTTCAAAGGCAGCAGGCAAATCCCTTGGTGCTGCGATTAGACAACCTCCAAATCACCCTACAGGTACGCCCTGGCGGGGTAGGTCCTTTCGTCACTAACGCACATTTGGAAGAGGCAGAGGACAGTCGGTTCAAAGAGGCCAAAGAAGATTCCCCCATGGTGGACGGGGAAGAGGTACTAAGACCGCTTCAGGAGTGGCTACTTTGCCATCAGCCACCGTGTCAGTCGCCCCAAAACCTCTCTGAGGACTTAGTTCACAAGACTGCAGCGTGAGGCAGACTGTCACAGCATCTGACAGAATGGCAGGCTATTATTTCAGATGAATGGGCATTGGAAACAGTTGCCCAGGGTTACTGCCTTCCCTTTCTAAAACGTGCTATAGAATCAGTGAGAATCATGCACAAGCTCTCCTTAATGACGCTATGGAGGTTCTTTCACCATGGAGAGAGAATGTACTTTTTGCCAATACATTGTTTTTCAAGAATGTACATGTTTGTGGTGTCTTCAGAGCTAATTTGCATGGTCACTGCATAGTTACCTATAGCGACCTACCAAAATATAATTTCAGACCATGCCCCTGTCTGGTAAAATTGATAATCGAAATGCCTTTTAAGCCATTATGCAAACCATGGCAATTAAGATTTTATGGTAGGTGATAGGAGAACACTTAAGATACCATAAGTAACTACTGCTGAAAATATGGACCAGTGCACAATGGAGTTCAGTTGTCAGAGGTAAACTAATTAGTAAATAGAGTGCCTTTATTAAGGCTAAGGAAAAACAGCACCTGAAGTGGAAGGAGGTGGAAAAACAAAAGAAAGAAATGCATGAAGAAAAATGCTTTTTGAAGAGTTTAGGAGAGTTAACGATTGCAACAACCCAATTAGAAACCCATTTTAATGAGCACACAGCTAGATCCTTATTGTGCACAAAAAAAAATATTTGCAAGGTGATGGGGGAAAAAATATATTGACAGCCAATTTAAAAACACTCCATTATATTACTTGTCTTAAAGATGAGCAAGGGAATAGAATTCATCCCATTTTCATTTATTAGACTTTATCAAAATGAAATCATTGGGTATGCATTTCATTAAAACATAACCATCATTTTGTATTTATAATTTGACTATCCCAAAACACACACCAATAAAATATACACTTGATCCCAAAATAATCCAATTGCCAATAGTTGATCTAGAAAACAAAATCACACTAAAAGCAACAGATATAAAGACCACATGGTAATATATTAGCACAATATAATTTTGTGTGGAAAGATTAATACTTGGAACATTTATGGATTGCTACAACAATTTTAAAATGAGTCTCCTTAACCATGCTCTGTGCAAATATTACGAAACCGCAAAAACAGTGATTTCCTTGCCAGTTCTTCTGCCGACACACATTGTTTCTGAAACAAATCATAGTGAACACATCTTGGTTTTAAATATAGTTTCTGAAAATGCATGTATAGTGGACATGGGACTGTTAGGCAGCTTTTTGGGTTTCCTAGAATCCTCTTAAAAAATAATAATACGCTTATACATAAGGCAGGCACAGATCCAGAGGAATGTACCTCATATAGACCTACCGCCCTTATAAATTCCGACGTGAAAATCTAACCAAAAAGTTTGGCTAAGCGTTTAGAAACTCACCTACCAGCACTGATCCAGCAAGATCAGTCTGGGTTTGTGCAGGGGCGACAAACAGCGATAATATTAGGAGAGTTGCCCATTTGGTCAAAAAGGTACAGAAGGCCCCCACTCCGGCGATTCTTTTAGCCCTGGATGCCGAGAAGGCTTTCGACCGGGTGGAGTGGTCCTTTCTTTTCCGGGTGATGGAGCGAATGGGTCTTGGGCGTAGGTTTATAGATATGATTTGCGCGATTTATAGAGCCCCCTCCGCGCGGCTGCTTATTAACGGCGCAATGTCTCGGCCCTTTAAGCTTGGACGAGGCACGAGGCAGGGGTGCCCCCTGTCTCTGCTTTTGTTTGCTATATATTTAGAGCCCCTGCTCGTGGCAATTCGGGAAGCAAAAGATATTCAGGGAATCCCCTTTGGAGGGACGCAGCATAAGGTGGCGGCTTTTGCCGACGATATGCTCCTCACCCTGACAAACCCATCGGTGTCGCTGGTGGGATGCACATCCTTGTTGTCCACTTTCGGGGAGGTCTCCGGTCTGAGGGTGAATGTGCACAAATCCGAAATCATGAATCTGTCGCTGCAGGGTGAAGATTTGAGGGCCTTGAGAGCCTCTTCCCAGTTCAAGTGGAGCCCGGGAGGAATTCGCCATCTGGGTTACCCCTCGGCTATCAGGATGGTATGGAGCGAATTATACCCCTGCTCTCGCATCTATTAAAAGAGACCTTAGGAAGTGGAGCACCCTAAAGATATCATGGTTGGAAGGGGGGCGGCCCTTAAGATGGTGACTCTCCCGCGTTTACTCTATCTTTTTCAGGCGATCCCGTTGCCCGTTCCCGCCTCCTTTTTCAAAGAGCTAGACAAGGCGGCGAAGGAATTCATCTGGGAGGGCAGGACGCCGCGCTTGGCGAAAGGGCTAATGACAGCTTCCAAAGGGGTAGGGGTTTAGCATTGCCGGACTTTAGGCGCTATTATAGAGCGGTGCAACTCAGGGTGATCAGTGAGTGGTTCTCAGAGGAATACAAGCATTGGGTCAAGATGGATAGAGCGGTGGCGCATCAACACTTAGGTGAGGATCTTTGGCTCCCCCGCAGGCTGAGGCCGGCTCACCTGTACTTGAGTGTCATAACCAAGGGGCTGGATGATATCTGGGACTGGGCGGTGGAAAAGTTGGGGATCAGTTCTTTCCCGTCGCCCTTCACCCCCATTTTTAACAATGGTGACTTTACCCCTGGGCTGGAGAAGGGGGCTTTTCGTAAATGGGAAAGCGGAGGGTGTAGGGTCATCAGAGACCTATTTCCGGGGCATGAAGTGATCTCGTTTGAGGATTGCAAGCGGGAGTTCGGAGTGGGCGAGGGAGAGCGGCTTTGATATTACCAGATCAGGCATTGGGTGTTGTCGGGGAGATCCGAAGGGTGGCAACGCGACATTGGACTCAGTTCAAACGGTTCCTCTTGACAAATGAGGGATCCAGAGGGCTGGTATCAAATATATATAAGCTCCTAGAAAGCTCCGGCCCCATCATAAAGTGGCCGTACATGTCTAGATGGGAGGAGCTCCTGGGGAGGGAGATGGAACGGGAGGAATGGGAGAGGCTCTGGAGACTGATCCCGAAGGTGGCTAAGGCGCCCCAGTTACAGGAGGCCTGGTATAAATATCTAATGGGTTGGCACTATACCCCAGCGCGCCTTCGGGCGTTTTTCCCGACAGCTTCTGGGGCTTGTTGGAGGGGCTGCGGGGAGGCGGGTACGGAAGCCCTTATCTGGTGGGATTGTCCCAGCGTTGGCTCCTTTTGGAAGAGTATTTCTTGTGCGCTGGACCAGGCATTCGGAAGAGGCGCGGGTCAAGACCCCCAGGGGATTCTGGCGGGGAGATGGAGGGACTAGGGGAGGGTGGCAGGGAGGGGACAGCGCAAGGCGGCGGTAATCTTCATTCTGACGGCTATGTCTCTCCTTGCCCAAAGGTGGAAAAGTTCAGTGGTCCCAACAGAGCAAGACTGGTTGAGAAAGTTGTGGGAGGTGGTATCTCTGGATTGGGCCTCGTTCGCGGCCGCTGACAATTTGAGCCGCTTTGCCACGGAATGGGGAGAAACTTTGGACTTCCTGAAGGGCGAGTTCCGGGAGCAATGGCGCCCTCACAGACTGAGACTCCTAGACCTGTCTGTTAAATTGTTG
The DNA here is from genome assembly GCF_040938575.1 of Ambystoma mexicanum. NCBI lineage: Eukaryota > Metazoa > Chordata > Amphibia > Caudata > Ambystomatidae > Ambystoma > Ambystoma mexicanum. Next base: position 1,234,499,626 of record NC_090927.1, on the reverse strand, counting down.
GAAGGGTACGGTGGGGGGGGGGTTGTAGAGATATGGGCTCCTGGGGGGGGGAAAGGGGGAGAGGGGGTTGTGTTGGTTCGTTTTCTGTATTATTAAAACCAATGAAGAGAAATTACACAAAAAATATAATAATAATAATTCTCCATTGCCCCCAAATGATTTAAAATTTAAATAAAGCCAGAGCTCTGCTCCATAAAGGGCTGCATGCCTTGCTTGGAGCTTGTACCCCTCTGGCATGGGTTTTATTGCACCATTTTCCTGCTCATCTGCAAACTTTGCAATAGTACCACAGTATGTTGACTATTTGACCCCTGCTTTCCAGTTAAGTCCCATAATATCCCCTTGTTTGAAAACCTTATACCCAAGTAATCATTTAGCTTCACTTGTTATATTTCAATCTAATCCACCATTAGCATGATGTTGTTTTTTTCATCTTGTTTGTGCAGACAACAGATATATTTTTTTCTATATAATTGGTATCTAGGCGTTTGTCATTCCAAAATTGTTTAAATAAATTGAACATTTTTTAAGCCCGCTTGGTGTGAGTGATATGAGAACTGCATCTTCTGCATACAGAAGCAATGCGTATGTCTCTGTGCCCAATTTTGGAATATCAGTAGGGGTTGACAGGATTTTCTCAATCACTTCATTGATGAAAGGACAAAATAACTTTGGGGCCAGAAGGCATCGCTGATGCACCCTTTTTTGCACATCATATAGAGACGTTGCATTCCTGCCTGTGCCCCATCTTACCACTGCATCATTGCCTGTGTATAATAAGAGATGGCCTGATAATAAACAATGCAGTATTTCAAGCCCGCACAATGTCTCCCACAATTTTCTACATGGCATACTGCCAAACGCAGACTGTACGTCGATAAACAGTGCATATACATTAATTTTTCTGAGTACAACATATTTTTGGACAAACACAAATGATCTAAAGCGCTGATCAATGGTTTCTATGTTCTGTTGGAAGGTGATTGATATGATTATTTTCCATCCAGGTTTTTAACTAGCCAAGCATATAGCACTTGCATAGATTTTCCCTGCAGAATATAGGAATAAGCTTGGGCAATAATTGAATGCGCTCTCATGTCCCCCCTTCTTATAGAGTGGTATAATCTCGGCCATTAATGGTAATAGATATGAGCCCAAATTATCTGTTCACCTTTGTACATTTTGATGGGCATTTTTTCGGGAGCGAGGGCTTTCAAGCTTTTATTTGCACCTCAATGGCATTCCTAACTTCTTAATGTAAAAACCAATGGATCTTGGGGTGATTCTTCCAAGAGTAAATTTACTTGTGTGGGTATATCTTAATCTCTCTTGTCACTATATAGGTTTTAAAGTGGCCATACCATTTGGTTTCAGTTATACAACTCTGGATATCTTTTATCCTTAAGACGTATGGCAAAGTAACATCCAGAATCTCACTTTTTTAATTATTTATTTCTCCGAGACGTTCTTAACACAACCTTTCTCCATGATCTCTTTTTAGTGCCAATCAATTTCTTAGTGTCTTCTTGACACAATTCTTCACTTTATATGATCTAAGGTTTTTAGCACTGTGTAACAAGTATTGTTTTGGAGACTTGCAGTCATGATTGAACCATGTGTTCCTTTTTATTGTTGCCTCCCTGACTGCCTTAAATGGTTTGTTGATCATGGGTCGAATGTTCTCGACTATTTCTCAGTAATTCTCCAATATTAATTTATTGGTCATTGTTGAATCTGTGAGTACATTTTCCAATGGCATCAATATATCTTGTTCTAATTTATATGTAAAATGTCTGTCCCTGACAACAAAGAGACACTGTACCTCTTATGGCATTTTTATTTGCGTGCCATGTGCCTCTAGCTGCTCAATAAACGTGCCACCAAAATGCCACCACAGGTGCAGTGTCTGTTGGTAGATTCTAGCTTCTTCTTGAAAGAAATATTTGAAAGAACATCCGATGTTGACGGGGATGAAAAACAATTATTGTCGTGCCATTTGAGGAAGCGAGCAGATGGAGAAGCTAACGTCTATGGTGGGAGCTGTCTCGTCAAGGTGAAGCAGCCATGCGTGTGTTTGTGGTGCAGTGGGAGTCCCTCGTGTTCCCAAGTCTGCAGAGGTTATCTAAGGAAACAGGTAAAGTAATTAAGACTAAGTAATAGTGGAATCGGAAGAGAAAGTTGGACTGAGGTAGAATTCTTACCATGAATATTTCAGCGGTGCAACATGGAAGATGCAGGTCCAAATAATCTCTGAGTGGTACGTACGCAAGGGAGTGGAATGGTTCGTGGGACCTGTCCTGACGGCACAAGGACATCTGAACTGCTGAAAGTCTCTAGTCTGTGCACAGTTCCTGGTGAAGAGCAGAGTAGAATTAAAAAAAAAGACACAAAGGTAAGTCTGGGTAATCAGCAAATCAGCAGAGCGGCTCTTAAGGAAATGTTTGAGGAAAGCAACAGTACATCAGTCCGGGGGACAGAAGCAGTTGGCAGCAGGCTGTCAGTACAAATCTGAAACGGTAAGCAATACAAATCCAGGGGCGTAGCAGTGGGTCGGTGTGGTGCTGGCAGCGAGGAGCAGGAATCGTGAGAGAAAGGCAATCCAAGTCAAAAGCCAAGATCAATCAATACCAGGGATGAAAACAAGGGGCAGAGGTTGGGTAACAGAAACAGGTCAGCAAAGAAGAACCAACAATGTAGCAAGGAGTGCGTAGAGTCAAGGAACACCTCTAATCAGAAGCGCCGGATTACCCGCGAAAGCAATACTTATTCCGTGATGAACGCAGTGTAAAACGCGTCACGTGATCGCTAGGGCCAGTCCTTTCATTGGTTGCTGTATACACGGCCGCGTGATGTTGTGTATGCAGAGGCTTCCAACTTTGCCATGGCAACCTCCACGGCTGAATGATTCAGGCTCGTAATACCAGTGTAGAATGCCTGGCAGATAAATGGGACTGAGAAACCTTGCACAGAGGTCTGTTCCCTGGATAGGGAGAAATAGCAGGTGGTGTGTGTAACGCTCACCTGATTCCCGCAGAGGCGCCGGTCTTGACTGGGTGAATGCCGTATCTTCAAAGGTGATGTGTAACACACGGTTGGCTCTTTGGGCTGGACCTCTGTGCACTGTATGTCTGACTCGAAGAGTAAAATGTCTGCAGATAGAAAATATGGGATTAATGAACTGGGGTTATTGGGTGCCTCTCTCCTCTTCCCTTTCTCTTCTCCTGTAGAACCCCAAAGGTTAACGCCCTCACCTTAGGTAAGTGAACGCCGAGCTCTCCATCTGCTTCGGGGCAGGGTGCCGTAACCAGTTTCTTCACTGGATAAGGGTGCAGGCCTCTTGACCTCAGAGGACTGCTGTCCGTCGTTAACTGCACGAACAGTAAGTTCTGGGCACTTCAAATGTCTTAAAAGTCTTTTGTAATGATATCTCTTGTTTTGCAGGGTTCCGGCGATGGCGGATGGCGGGCTGATGAGAGTTGAGGATCGAACCCGCGTGAGGAATAGAAGCGCCTGGAAGCACGTAAGTAAGCGCTTGTAGCCTGCTTCACGATGCGCACTAACTGTCCCTTTTATCTTGCAGGTACAAGTTCGGAGCTTTAGAGAAGCTGAAGGGTGCTGGAATACCCACTGGATTCGGCGTGGGAAGGAGTAATGGCACGTGAGTAATAAAGTTGCCCAATGTCTTTAAACGCACCTTCTTTTGTCTTTCAGATGCGGGATGCAGCGCCGAAGGCCTCCGGAGCGTGCAAAGAGCTGGTAAGCTTTTGTCTTTCAGGTGCCGGAATGCAGTGCGAAGACCTCCGGAGCATGCGAAGAGTAGGTAAGCCTTTGTCTTTCAGATGCCGCAATGCAGCGCGAGGCGTTGGTGACAGCCGATGGACCAGGTAAGAGATGCGCTGCCACTGAAGACCGTAGTGCTAACCTGTTCTTTCTTTGTCTTTACAGGTGCTGCTGAAGACTGGATTCCAGGATGGTAAGCCTTTGTTCCCTTAGGCCCAGGATCAGAAGCAGAAGACACGATGAGCGTTCTGCTGCAGAGAATGCAGAATAACGCAAAGCAAGATTCATCCATCGGGTGTGGTTTAAATAGCCTCCTGTAGTGCTTAGGTGTCTCCTTCCACAGCCACGCCTAGGTAAGAAAAGAGTTCCTGCTTTCCAGAAGAGTTCCAGTGTTCTGAATCTAGGGAGTGGCTCCTGCCCCACCCAACAGGAAAAGTAGTCCCAAACAAAAGAGGATCAGGGGTTCAACTGGCAGGTAAGTAAGCAGCATGGTCTGCTGCAGGTAAGTCCACCCAAGCATTATGAGCCCGGCGCTTCCAGCGCTGGGACTGGGCATCTTTATGAGCCTGGTGCCACTGGCGCCAGGACATGGTCCAAAAGGTCCCAATTGGGACTGGCTGGCACTCGGAACCAGGGTTATGGGTCTGCTTCCAAGGGAGTCGGGCAAGTCCTGATCTTTTGGAAGCAGAGATCATGACAGCGTGCGGGAAACCATGAGCCTACTTTTAGGCAGAATCCTGACAGCATCCTTCCCCAACGGCCATCCCCACACCGGGAAGCATGGAACCTATGCAAGAGCAGAGGTGAGTTGATGTTAGCCAGGGGCTCCCAGGTCCTGTCCTCCGGACCATACCCCTTCCAATCGATGAGATAGTGAGGCCTCCCCCTTACGGGTCTTGAAGTCAAGGATAGCATTAACCTCATAGACGTCCGAACCAGAGACAGACCAAGGAGATGGACGGGAAAAGAGGCGATTACCAGGAAGACAAGGCTTGACCAATGAAATGTGAAAAACAGGGTGTATTTTCCAATGAGATGGCAGAGCCAGGCGTACACCCAAGGGATTAATGACCTCAGAAATCACATAAGGACCAACAAAGCGAGGTAGGAGGGCCTTACGACCCGTTATCTGGAGGTTTTTGGTATATAGCCAGATTTGCATCCTGACTTGGTATTCCGGGGCAAGTGCACAATGTTGGTCTGCGAAGCTCTTGGAGCTTTCTTGAGCATCCAACAGATGTCGTTTAATCTCTAGATGCACGACCAGCAGGGCTGTAAACAGGAAGAACAGGATCCATGGGAAAAGCACAAGGGTGTTGTCCGTAAAGAGCAAAAAAGGGCGAAGAACCAGTGGAAGTATGCACAGAATTGTTATAAGTGAATTCTGCGGACCCCAACGGGGGAAACCATGTCCCCTGATGTTGTAGGATGAGGCATCAAAGGTACTGCTTGAGCGTGGCTTTGAGTCGCTCTGTCTGGCCGTCCGTCTGAGGATGGTAAGGACTAGAATACCTCTCATCAATGCCAAAACAGTACATGAGTGTTCTCCAGAAGTGCGACCTGAATGCGAGCCCCTATCGGTGATGATGGTCGGCATCCCAAAGAATTGAAACACATGTTTTAGAAATAAATCGGAGAGCACAGGGGCAGAGGAAAGGCCACAACATGGTATAAAGAGAGCCATCTTTGTAAAATATTCAACAATGACCCAGATGGTATCATATTCTTGAACGGTGAGGAGTTCCACTTTGAAATCCATGGACGATGTATACCAAGGTTGTTGAGGAATCTAAAGTGGTCCTACCAGGCCCATATGTTTTGCCTGAGTGGTTTTGCATTGCGCACAGACAGCACAGGACGAGATTTATGCCGCCACATCCCGGTGCATGGAAGGCCTGCCTGGATGGGCAGCGAGTTTAGAGTCATTACACCACTGCAATGCAGTCTGCTGGGAGACCCCATCAGGATCATAAATCCGACCATGTATGTATGGGAGTGAATGCACAATGTCCATGTTGTACTCGGGTAGTTCAGGTGGTTGTACAGAGACCCATTCTTGAATGGAGGAACGGAGAGAGGATGGAGGTGTACACCCACAAACTACCTGAGGGAACCCTGCGATGCATGTGACACCGAGGTGCCATGTAGGCGGGAAAGAGCATCAACTTCATAGTGTAGATGCCCTGGACGGTACGTGATGATGAAGTCGAACATAGAAAAGAATTTGTGCCACCTGGCTGTGTCAGGCTGTTAAACATTTGATGGATTTAAGAGCTAAGAGATTCCATGGTCGGTATACACTTTTACAGAATGAGTTGCGCCCAAAAGATGATACCGCCATTCCATGAAAGCATTGCGTACAGCCAATAGTTCCCATTCTGTGATGGTGTAGTTTCTTTCGTAGGGAGTACGTTTTCTGGAGTAGAAAATAACAGGATGTAAAACACATGGTATCTGGACATTCTTGGGACAAGATGGCACACACTGCTACACCAGAAGCATCCGCCTCTACTATAAAGGGCAAGTCAGGATTTGAATGCTGCAGTATGGGAGTGGTGGTAAACGCTGCTTTAAGTGCATTGAATGCGTTTTGGGTTTCGGCGTTCCATGAAAACTGTTTTGTTGCTCGTAAGGGCCTTCGGCGGTGCTACCATGGAGGAGAAGAACCAAATGAACCTCATATAGAAATTGGCGAAACCAAGAAATGACTAACGCTTTCAGGATGGTTGGAGTAGGCCATTCGAGTATGGTCTTAACATTGGACCGGTTCATTCGAACTCCTGTACTGGTCAGCTCATACCCAAGGAATTCCACCTCCGTGGCGTGGAAGATGCACTTCTCAGCCTTGGTGTAGAGGTTTTTCTCCCTGAGACGTTGTAGGACCACTGAGACGTGTAGGACGTTTTGTTTGTAGGAGGGAGAATAAATCAGTATGTCATCCAGGCATATTACATACTGATCCAGCATGTCTCGAAACACATCATTCATGAAATAAGTTGTTGGGGCATTGCATAGCCCAAAGGGCATCACACAGTATTCAAATAGACCATAGCAGGTCTTGAAAGTGGTCTTCCACTAGTCCCCCTCACAGACTCGAATAAGATTATAGGCCCCTCGGAGATCCAATTTCGTGAACAGGACGGAAGATCCCAACTGATCAAGTAAAACAGATATCGCAGCTAATGGATACTGGTTGTGGACCGTGATAGCATTGTGACTCCTATAGTCGATACAAGGCCTTAAATCTCCCTCTTTCTTTGGACAAAAAACAAAGGCGAGGTTTGCGGGAGAACCTGCGGGATGGATAAAACCCATACACAATGCTTTGTCTATGTGCTCTTTCATAATGGCATTTTCCTTCTGGGTAAGAGTACACCTGACTGGTGGGTATTTTTGCTCCGGGGACCAGGTCTATAGGACAGTCATTAGGCCTATGATGCGGTAACTGTTCTGCCATCTGTTTATCAAAAACATCCTTAAAAGTCTCATACTCCTTAGGAAGGTTTGTGGCTGACGCGGCCCCCACGACCGAGGCTGTATCAAGAAAAGGATGGCAAGGACATGGGTTGGGCGATGATGGAACCAAAACATTGAGTATCACAAAAGTCCAAAGGAAAACTGACTTCTTTGCTTTGCCAGTCCATTGCAGGATTGTGCTGAAATAGGCAGGGAAGGCCCAGGATCACCTTGAATTGTGGAGCGGCAATCCGATCAAAAGACAAAGGTTCAGTATGCCCACATTCCGTAGACCTATCCAACTTGGTGGTACGTTCCGTCACTAGGTCAGAAAGCAGAGCGGTCCTATCCACTGCATTTACCACTTCGGGTGAGGGTTTGGTGACGACCGGAATCCCCATTTCATGTGCATATTGTAAGTAATGGTAATTACCCGTAGCGCCTGAATCTATAACAGCCAAGGTCTTCCAGGGCTTACCGTAGGAAAACGAGAAGAGAACAGGAACTGTGAATGGGGTCAGAATACTATCTGACGGGGAGTCCTTAGGCAACGCACTTCATAATCCGACTCCATCTATTGTCAAGCTTTGGAGTTTCCCGGTTTCCCGCCTGGTCTTTTGAGACAAGACCGCAAAAAATGCTCTGAAGAACCACAATATAAACAGAGGTTGTTCTTACTTCTGTTTTCCTTTTTGGCTGGTGTTAGCAGACACCACACCACACCAATTTGCATGGCTTCTGCTTGAGGAGAATTCAGCACGTGGGGGAACCTGTAAGACCAGCTTTTTTTCTCTTGTCCCCTCAGCCTTTCTGGTATCAATCTGAAGCACAAGGTCTAGCAATTCAGGGAAGGTCGTGGGAACAACAGGAACAGTGGCCAGAATGTCTTTTAATGGATCAGAAAGACCCTTATAGAATATAGCAGCCTTTTATCCTCAGGGGCATGTGCTATGATTTACTGCCACCAGGGCATTTATTTAGCCTTAGATAGATTGCGGTTGAGATTACGTTATCATAAGATGGTGAACGGGAACAGGTGCAGGTCAGATATTAACCCTACTCCTACGTCCCATCCCCTTTCCTCCATACTGTATGGGGGTTCCTCGCTAGGGATGGCAAACTGAACCTTTTTCACCAGAAAAATCATCTTCCCCTTTAATCCCTTAGCTACCATGGGTTCATAGATAAAATTCCAAATTTAGGAAGGGGTGATTTGCGCAGGTCAGGCAACTATGTCAGGAACAATTCCATAGTTTGGTGAAAAATCGGGAACATTACAGAAAAAAGGTATGTGGTGGACATGGTTGGCCCGGTACGGCAATGGCTTCTGTGAATTTTGAGGATAAGCAATGCCCCGCTACATTTCCCCGACTCTTCCAGTTAGGAAATCACACATTTTACGTAATGTTTCACAAAACAAGCAATACCACAAGCCAAAAACAGAGCCATGTTACACAGGTTTTTTATGCTTACGGCTTAAACAGACGTACTTAGCATGTGTAAGTAAAGAAAGCAAATGTGCTAAGGAAGGGCACGCACACATTTTTTGAAAGAGCACAGGCAGACCTTTTGAAGGGTAGATGACTTGTGCAGGTTACAAAAGTGTATAGTGCCTAAAGCAGCGACTAAATGTAGGTCACATTTGGGAAATGAAAGGGTTGTGTGACAAAATGCAGCAGCAAATGTTTGAAAACGTTATGAAAACTGCGCAAACACAACAAATGTCCTACCTTCCCGCATTGCCACTGCTATCCCCCCCAAGGGTTTGGGGAGCCAACCTACAGATTTCGGCTTGCAGTGTCGCAGCTAGCAAAGAAAACGGGGAACCCATGCATTTCCGAAAAAGAAGACACCCGTGGGAATGCACAGAGGTCTGACTTGTGCAAATCGGCCCAGAATGTATTAACTACAAGCCCCGGCAAAGTCCCATATTTAGGAAAACAAACACAACTTTCAGACATTTCCCACCTGGAAACTACTGAAACACGCCACCACCAACACATGTCCTACATTCCCACAGGTGTCCGGATGAAAACAGTACCTCACATGTGTGGGTACACCTACCTGGGTTTTAAAGAAGTGTCAACTGTCCACAAGTCCAACGGCAATCCCAGGGATCCCCGGTAGCGTCCCTGTCCATTCCCCGAGGGAAATTCTGTAATGCTGCCTAGCCAGAGCTCCAGGATGGTCAGGGGTGATGTCCCTGGCCTTGGGTGGTTGTCCCTCATATGGGTTGACCGTCCACAAATCCAGCGGCGGTTTCAGGGCGCCTCAGCGGGCTCCCCGTCCTTTACCAGAGGAAGAAGGTGTGGGGGGGAGTGGGCCAACCCCCTTTCATTGAGAAAAAAATCCTGGTGGTCTAGTGGCCCCCCAGCACCACCCAAATCTTCTTTTATTAAAAAACTAAAAAAGTTTTGCCCCTTCCCTGGGGGCAGATGATTACCGATCTGCCCTCGGGGGGGGGGGGGGCAATACGTGTGACCCCCATGCTTTGGGGGCCAGGGGAAGAGCCCCCTCTCCCCCACGTTACAAACAGATCCCTGGTGGTCTAGTGGCATTGCTGGGCGCGGATCGAGCTCTCTGCGCCTAATCCGTGCCCAGCAATAATTCAAAAAAGGTGTCGTTGGAAAGGGGAGAGTCTACCCTTTCCAACGACACCTCCCTCGATCTGAACGGCACATTAGTGCCGCAGATCGAGGGGTAGAAATGTGGAGACTCGCCTTTCATTTTCACTGCAGCAGCCGAAAATGGCTGCCGCAGTGAAAATTACTTTGTTTCATGTCGGCGTGCATTACGCATGCCGACGTGGAACTGAAAGAAATCCAACCTGCGGCCTGTGAGGAGAAACCTCCTCTTCACATGGCCCGGGGGTTGGATTTCAGTTTTGTGCGATCCCTGCTTTTCAGGGATCGCACAAAACAAAGTGCTGAAAAGGACAAGCTATCTCGTCCTTGGCAACACAGAGGTAATGTCAAGGACGAGATAGCTCGTCCTTGGCACTTAGCTTAAATTTAGATGCGCCCAGGGGCACGCCCCTGAGAGCATGCGCTCCCCTGACACCGCCCACCGGTGCCACTCCCCAGTCCTCTTTTCCGCGTCCATAGGAACAGACAGCTTTCACCAGCGCTCCTGGGTTAGGCCTCCATCCTTGTAATTCTATGCGCTCTTCCCCGGAAGAAGATGCTTTCTTTTTCTATGTTCTCTTCCAATTGTGAGATACTGCCCTCCTCTCTGGTGCCGCGCTCCTCCCAGTGCATGTCGACGACGGTGGATTTCAGCAAGTGTCCAGCCTGTGTGGTCCCTTCCCAACGGTCACCCTCATGCACTCTGCCTGCGGTGCCTTGGCCTAGACCATGGCTGGGACAGCTGTACCGCGTGCGACTCCTTGACCCAGCGCACTCTGAAGAATTGGCTAGCCAGGAGGAGGAAGCTCTTCGAAAGATCACTTCCAGGGGACCTTAAAGCATATGTGAGAAGGAAGGCCAGGCCCAAGGTAGGTGCCCTGTTCTCCTCTGCACCCCGTAAGGGCGACTCCTTCTCTGGGAAGCGCCCAAGCGGGAGGACTCTTCAGGTCCTAAAACGGGCAGGAAGACTGTGGCTACTCCAGCTACCAGCCCCTGGGCTGAGGGGCCACAAGGCTCTACTACCAGGTCCCGACCCGAGGGGCTTTGCCTTAGTATGGACCCATGTCCGAGGGGGGCCTGTACGCAGCATTACTGGCACCATGGCCGAGGTCACCCCGCCTACCAGGTCTCGACCTGAGGTGCAGGGAAGGTTGCAACCTTCGCGATTCAGCGTGCATGTAGAGACCGGACCCAGCTCGGCAATCGCCACGCCTCAGGAACGTGGCACTGGGCCAGACAAAATGGTGGCTCACCCAGCACCCTTTCCGCTCGGAGATCAGGCAGGCGAGCGCGCCTCCAGATGTGATTGGACAGCGCCTGTTTCCTGGGCCACATCCTATCCCTCCACTTTACAGGGAAGGTATGCATCCCCCAGCTTGGCAAGACAAGGCACGCCCAGGACACTGCAGCCTCAGGACCCGGCCCGATGCCCGCAGAAGCCCCTATACCATTTGGCGCCCCTCCTGTTTGTGAGGATAGGTTCTTTGAGAAGTTCCTCACCCTCATGAGATCACCACAGATGGGTACCATCCTCAGGGACATAATTAAGCACTTGCTCCCTCCAGTACAGCCACAAGCACCCACTGGGGTACAGCCCCTGGGTCCAGCGCAGCCCCTGGCTCCCACACCAGCGCCAATTACAGCAGCTCAGCCACCGGCTCACCCCCTTCAGCAGCATCTGACAGCACGACACAGCTGCCTGTGCCCAGCACTCCTCCTGCTCCCCCAGATCTGCAGGACACAGCGGTTGACACAGACGAGGAGGAAGATCCAGACACCCCATCAGCCAAAGCATTTCATGAGAGCCTAGCAGGTCTGGCTGAGTACCTAGGCATCCCACAGCCACAGGTGTAACAACCCGAGGTGGTGGTACTGGTTAAAGTACTCACACTACGTCCTCTTACTAGAACTGGAATCCCACAGAAGGATGTTGAAGCCTTAGCCAAAAAGGGCTGGGTCAAGCCACGCTCTACCAACCTACCAACATACGTCTAGATGCTCATCCGTGTCTCCATTCCTGGGCAAGGAGGAAAAGCTTTTGGAGGTGTTCGGAAAAAAGATTTACTCAAATGCCATGCTCCACCTGCATCAGGCCAACGCTGGCACCATGCTGGCAGCCATCAATCAGAAGCTCTGGTAGTGGGAGATCGCAGACTTCCTTCCAGAGCACCACCTGTGGAGGGCAAAATTGTGGCCAAGGATATAATGGAATCCACTGTGAACCACATTGACACCACAGGCCGAGCCATATGTATTGCCCCCAAAATGAGGATGACGGCCTGGCTCAAAGCAACAAAATTCAACCCAGATGTGTAGGAGCGTATACTCGACCAACCCTTCGAGGGGGGCAGCTTGTTCCATTCGACAACAGATGAGGAACTCGACAATAAAAAGAATAGCTCCCAGACCGCAAAATCTTTTTCTATTCTAACTAATTCAACACCCAAGACCTACAGCCAAACGCACCAGTGTTCGGACAAAGGTTGGGCCTTCGGAGGCTTTAGTGCCTTCCAGGAGAGGCAGTCCAGACAACCGGATAGATCCCCAAGCCAGCACAGACGCAAGCCGCACAAGGCGGCTAACCAGGGTATCTTCCAGTCCCCTTCTTCAGCACCAGACTCCGTGGGAAAAAAGTTGGGGCAGGTCCATCCGGATCCTCGAGTCTCCGGTGGGGGGCGGGGGGTGGAGGCTTGCCCTGCATGTACACTCCAGGCGGATAAGGTTTGCAGGCCCATGCATGGTGTCCATAGGGTTCCGGCTACCAATTCCTCCATTTTCTCCCTCCGCTCCCGCAGATTGGTATGGCAACTCTGTTGGTGGAAATCCTCTCGCTCGTAACGATCCATGCAGTGGAGGATGTCCCAGCCTCACAGTGAGGCAAGGGCTTCTATTCACACATTTTCGCCATGCACAAAAAGAACCAGGCTGGACTGAGAGTTGTTGGACCTTTCTTCCTTGACCCTTTCCCTTCCCCTCCAAAAGTTCAAGATGGTTACCCCAGCCTTCATTTCAGAGACCTTGTGTGTGGGAGACTGGATGTGCTCCCTGGATCTGAAGAATGCTTACCTGCACATCCCGATTTGGGAAACCCATCGGTCCCTTCTGCAGTTCAGGATCATAGGTTTTCACTTTCAATACAGAGTTCTACCATTTGGACTCAGTTCGGCACGAGCGTCTTTACAAGATGAATGAACGTGGAGGCAGCTCTACTCTGGGCGCAAGGCCCCCACATTTATCCATACCTCGACGACTGGCTAGTCAGGGCGGGGTCCCCCGGCAATGCAGCACACGCCTCCGCTCTCATGGACACACTATACGATCTGGGATTCTCTTCAAGAAGTCAGTTACTGCCCACACACACTCTGACCTTCCTAGGTCTTATATGGGACAAGAGGACCGGGAGGATCTTCCTTTCAGAGTACAAGATCAAAGCCATCAAGAGGGCCAGAGGGCATTTCATCAGCAGAACAGCATGAGTCATGGCAGCATGTCTCCTAGCAGTGCCACATACGAAGCTCAAAATGAGGAGGCTGCAGCTTAATTTCTTAGCTTCCTAGAATCAGGAGAAGGGATCTCAGGCGGAGCCGGTCAGCCTACCACAGCATATCCACCAGGACCTAGTCTGGTGGGGCACAGACACCAACCTGTGGATATGCAAGCCATTCCGGCAGCCTGCACCTCAGGTCATCATTACCACAGACTCATCCATAGAGGGATGGGGGCTAACCTGGACAGCCACAGTATCCATGGAGTATGGTCTTGTCAGGAACAGCTGGAGCACATCAACTAGCTTGAGATGATGGCTTTTTCGCTTGCACGCAAAGCCTTTCTCACCACGATCAGTGGCAAATCGATCTGCATTCAAACAGACCGCTCCACCTGCATGTATACATTAACAAACAGGGCAGGACGTGGTCCCATCCACTCTGCAAGCTGTCGATCGACATAAGGGAGTGGGCTGTGGTGAACAACATTCACTTGTCAGCAATCCACCTTCCTGGGGAGTCTAACCTAGAGGCGGACAGGCTCAGCAGGCTGGGAACAGACAACTATGAGTGGCAGTTGAACGAGTTAGTCCTACAGGGGATCTTCACCAGGTGGGGGTCATCCTCAGGTGGGCCTCTTCGCCACTAGGACCAACAGGAGATGCCCTCAGTTTGTCCCATGGCTGCTGCAAGGCAGGGGCTTGTTGGGTGACTCGTTGTAGATCCCTTGTAACAACATGAACGTGTACGTTCAGCAACCCCTCACCCCTCACCGCTGACTCACCTGGTACACATAGTCAGGGAGTCACGGAGCCTTCGGCTCATCCTGATAGCGCCTTGTGGCCCGCAAGACCCTGGTTCTCTGAACTTCTCAGTCTGTCGAATTAGCCCTTGATACGCCTCCCAGTGGTTCCAGACCACTTACTCTCCCAGCAAGGGGGCACAGTGGTTCACCCCGCTCTGCAGAAGTTAGCCCTCGCAGCTTGGTTCCTGAACAGGTTACCCTGAAGCATCTGTCACAGGCTAACCTGGCTATCGTGCAGGGAGCTAAAAGCGACTCTGTCAGGAGCCAGTACAAAAGCAAGTGAACCAGGTTCTGTCAATGGGCAGAATCAAAGAAAATTGACCCATTGACATGCTTGTTGGACGACATTCTATCCTTCTCAGCCCACCTGGCTCATTCAGGAGTGCAGGTAGACGTACGCCGCACCTATCGGGCGGCCATAGGGGCCTACAAGAACTCCAGCAATGGCAGATTTTCATCCTCAAATCCTGTGGTTCAGTGCCAACTGGCGGGTCTGACGAGATTGTATCCGCCTATCAAAAGACCACACCCGGTCTGTGACCTTAATGCAGTGTTGGCCGCCTGGCGCATAAACCATTTGAACCCATGGCATCTGCGGACATCAGGCTAGTTACCATCAAGACGGCCCTGCTCGTGGGCCTTACTTCAGCAAGCCAGATCACTGAAATTCAGGCCCTGGTTGCTTCAGCCATATACTACATTTCACAGGGAAAAGGTGGTTCTTGGAACACACCATGCATTTCTTCCTAAGGTTGTCTCCTCCTTTCACCTGAATGAGGAGATGGTACTCCCGACAGTCTTTGCTGACCCCCAAGGATGAGGCTCAGCAGGTATTGTACTGTCTGGATTTCAGGCGTGGACTAAGATTTTACCTGGACAGAACCCAGAGCTTCCGTAAATGGGACGCCCTCTTCGTCACATTTGAAGGATCAAACCCAGGCTATCAAGGCTTCCATGGCAAGGCCGATGGTTATGGCCGTCAAGGAGGCGTACGAGGTGCAGCACAAGCCTTTGCCAGCAAACATGCATGCCCACACCATCCGAGCCAAGGCCACAGCGGTAGCTTTCCAAAGACATGTTCCATGGCAGACTATCAGTAGGGCGGCTACGTGGGATACTCCCTCTGCCTTTTGCAAACACTACTGCTTGGATGCCAGCGCTAGGTCAGACGCGGCATTCGGCCTGGCATTCGGCCTGGCAGTTTTGAAGAACTTGTTTTCATAGGAGCTGCAACTCTCCACCCTGGCGCTACATTCAGTTGTAATCGCCCATACAGTATGGAGGAAAGGGACGAGACGTCGGAATAATTATAAGTTACTCACTGTAGTCACTAACATACTCCTAGTCCATAACCCCCTTTCCTCCATACTTCCCACCATCCTCCCCCCTAAATAAAGCCTGTGTCATTAGGCAATCGCAATATTGTCGACGCGTCAAAGGGGATTGAGGAGTGGCTCCGGTGGGCGGAGTCAGGGGAAGATGATTTTTCTGGTGAAAAAGGTTCTGTTTCCTGTCCCTAGCGAGGGACGCCTGTAAAGTATGGAGGAAAGGGGACTATGGACTAGGAGTACTTTAGTCACTACGGTGAGTAACTTATAATTTCAAAATGTAAGTAATGCTCACACAAAAAAAGATGTACATCGCGACATGGGGTGGAGCAGATGTCATTACAATTGGTCCAATTAAGCACATCGGTGAACCTTTTAAGAAAGGACCTTTTGGCGAGGTCCCTTTCACAAACCTTGATACCAGTGGGGGAAGAGCTGATTGTGAGGTACTTTCTTGAAGAAGCTGAAGTAGAATTACCACTGGCAGGAGGCTGAGAATATTGTCAGTCTGAAAAGGACCCTGAATAAAGTGTCGAGGGGAGGGGGGGGTAAATCCCAGCTACTGTCAAGGTGATGGAGAGATGAGTGTGAAGCCTAAGAGAATCAGAGGCTGTGTAGAAACACGAAAAGGTTAACATGTTGAAGGAGCAGGAGACCTTGGAGAGGACCAGCAAATGTATGCTTCTCAGAGATCCTGCATAAGCCAGGGCCATGGGTAACTCCAGGAGGGTGACTGCCCGAGAAAGCGTTTGATAGGTTTGGTTTATAAAATAGGGATGGACTTTAAAAGGTTAGGTTCATGAATGTTTTTGTTGACCACGCTTGAAAAACACTCTTGGTATAGTTTAGGATTAGCCAGGAGGCTAAAGGACGCTTAAAGATTAGATTTGAACTTTGTGTTGGCCATCGGTTTGAACTTTTGTTATTAGAACACTACATTCCTGTAAGAATAGTTTCAAGACTTTTAGCTTAAACCTGATTGCGGTTTGGAAACTACCCTGGAGGTTGAAGTTTGATGCACAAAAGAGCATCATGCATAGGCCAACGCACAACACGGCGTTGCGCTTCCAGAGGCAGTAAAGGGTTCTGAGCATTTTTGAATGGTACAGTGAAAGTCTGTATTGTATATGGTGAAAAACGCAGCTACCAAAGAAATCTAAGAACGTTTTGTTCTCCTTGGCCACGCCGGGCTGCCTCCTGCCACACCAAAGTCTCTGCCAGCACCTATTTTTGGAGGTTGCTCCACCGTAGACTCACTGCGTTTTGCTAGGATATATGCTAGGCCTTTTTAATTTACTGACATGTCTTCCGCGTGTCTAATGTTATAACTGCCTTTGCTAGGGCCTGACCTATGTCTTCCCAGTACCGTTGGATCTTCGTACAAGCCCAAAACATGTGTACCAGATCTGCATTAATCAGTCCACATTTTGGGCAAGTTTGTTCTGCTGCTTTGCTAAATTTGGCAATTTTCTTAGGTGTTAAATACGCCCTGTCAGTTATGTACAACTGAATCAACTGCAGCTTTACCCCAGTTTGCATCTGTCAGTTGTTCCTGCAGATCTGCTTCCCAGCTACTCTGGGTCTGTGCAAGCATATCTCCACCCCGGGACATCAATAACTCCTATATTATCGATACAGTATGCCCCCTTTCTGAGATATCATGAAGTGTTTCTATTGTTTCGTCCTCTTGCAGTTCCCTGCCATTTCTGTTTTAGGCTAGTGAGTTCTGTAGCATATGTTATGTGCTGCCCAGTATGTAAACCAGTCTCTGAAGTGAGTACTCTGAAGTCCATAGGCCTCCCTTCCTGTAGTATATCTCCCACTACTTTCTCACATTTAATCTGAACTGTGGGTCTGCAGCCTTTAGTGTTACCAATGGGATCTGAGGAGAGTAGGGTAACTTTTTCTCTAACAAGCGACAAGCTCTCCTCCATATTGTCTTACCCAGCGTCAGCAGCAGCGGGGGTTTCGGGCTATGTGGCACTTGCGTCCCTATCACCTCTTTTAGAAAGAATGGGTTGCATGCTGGCTGTAGCAACAGTGTCTCTTGGGTCTGCTCGTCGGACAGCCCGTTTGTAACAAATTGTAGTTGGATCGCCACAAAATATGCTTCTGAATTGGGCAACTTTATACCACCCTGGTCATATGGTTTTTGCAATTTCGCTAGTGCCATTCTGCATCTCGAATTGTGCCATGAAAAGCTACGACACATAGTCAAGTTTCTTAAAGAAGCTTTTAGGTATGTCGTATGGGACGTTAGTGAAAAAATGAAGGAGCCTTGGGAGCACTACAGTTTTTAACAGGGTGGCTCTACCCATCATTGAAAGTGGTAGTCTAGCCCAGAAAGCCATAGATGTCTCTACTTTCTCTACCACCTTCTTTGTGTTATGTGTGTGTTCTGTCTTGGGGTCATGGAAGATTTCTACTCCTAGGTATTTAAACATGTTCACTTCCCACTTAATCGGTAGCACTGGGAGTGTGTTCAGAGGCGCTTCCCCTTATACCTTGCCAAGTGGAACAAGCATGATTTCTGCACGCTAATCGTGATGCCTGAAAGGTCTGCGTAGCGCTCAAACACGTCCAGGAAATACTGTAGGTTTGTCTCTGGGCGCTGCAAGTATAAAAGCATGTCATCAGCATATAGGGAAATCAAGTTCCTACTGCAATGTGTAACTATGCCCCCCTCCTGGTACTCCTTCTGCAGATACACCGCCAAGGGTTCGAAGGCCAGTATAAACAACATATGGGGGACCATGGGAAACTCTGCTTTGTGCCTTTCCCTAGCAACCATTGATCAGAGATGTGGTTGCCTGTCTTTACTCTCGCTACCGGACTGCTATACAGCAGCCGTACCCATTTAATGTTATTGGGTCCTATGCCGAAACTCTTCAGTGCAGCAAACAGCCATGGCCATCTAACCAAGTCGAATGCCTTGCTCGCATCCAGCGAGGCCAAAGCATAATGATGCTTACTGTCGCCAGTGTGATCAATGATGTGGTGTAATCTTCTCAGGTTACATGTAATATTCCTGTCCGGAACATATCCTGTCTGGTCAGAGTGCATAAGCTTGGATATTAGCCGCTTAAGCCTGTTGGCCAATAGGGCTGTAAGTATTTTCCCACCCTGGTTGAGCAATGAGAGAGGCCTGTATGACCCGCAGTCAGTCTCAGGTTTGTTCGGCTTCAATAGTGGGATAATAATGGACTCTCAACGATATCGGGCGAGTACCTGTGTCTAGCACTTCATTCAGCATTGCTAACAATGGGGGCGTGGCGTCTGCAATAAATTCCTTATAAAATTAGCTGAGCAGGCCATCTGCTCCAGGAGTTTTGCCACTAGACAACCCTTTGTGGTTTCTAGTTCTTCTATGGTAATGGGAGCCTCTAGCCTACCAGCGGCTACTGCATCTAATTTTGGGAGGTCTGTCTGTGCTAGGGCCTCGTCTATCTCAAATGACTGTGTTCCTCATGTCTCTGTATAACTCTTTGTAATAGTCGTGAAAATATTGTCTTCTTTTGACATGCAGACCTCCCCATTTGTTGCTACCATCATCCTTATATCCCGCTTGGTCTCGCTTTTATATAGCCAAGCCAGCAGTCGTCCTGGCTTATCCCCTTCTATGTGCTGCCTTTCTACTTACTTTTTATAATTCAGTGTGCCTAATCTATCCAAGTGCTTCAGGCATTTTTGCTTCAGACGGGTCACTTCCTGGGCCGGTTCGCTGGACATGTCTGCTGCGTGGTCTATGGCTTCTAGTGCAGTTTCCACTTTATGTAAGTCTCTCTCGAACGTTGCTTGCATTCCTTTCCCTTTAGCTATTGCCATCCCCCTAATCACTACTTTGAAGGCTTCCCATAATGTCCCAGCTGATTTTATACGCGCTGTGTGTTGTTGTTTAAATAGTCCCTGACACCGTACCTTAAACATTCCCGGAACACCGCATCCATCTTTCAGGGATTCACCTCTGAGCTTCCAGGTCGGAATACATGCCCTAAGAGGGACAATCTGTCATGGGACTATCAGCGGTGCGTGGTCAGATAGTACCCTTGTTTTAAATTCCACTGTTTTGAATTTGCCTAGAGTTTCTTCACCTGTGAAGACATAGTCCAATCTGGTGTATAGGTATTTGGGAGCCGTGTAATGTGAATATCTGCGGGCTTGCGGGTGTAGGGCCTGCCATATGTCGGACAGTGTGAATGCTCGCAACAGCTTATTCAAGGCTTTGACTGAAGGGGCAGGGTGTGTGAGTTTCTGATCTATCAAGTTCTGGGTTTAACGTACAATTAAAGTCTCCCCCCACACTAATGTGCCATCTCTATATGGGCCAATCTGGGGGTATAACGAGCGGAAGTAGGCAGTTATGTCGTGGCTCGCAGCGTAAGTGTTGATAATACAGAGCTCCCTCTGTTCCACAAATCCCTGTACTATAATCATCCTGCCTTATTTATCCTTAAATGTCTTGAGGACCCTGAATGGTACAGATGGTGCCACCCATATCAACACCCCTCTAGCTTATGTCGAGTATGGCGAGTCCAGGATTGTGCCACTGCATTTTCTGGCAAGGGCAGCTAGTTTCTCCTCTGTTAGGTGTCTCCTGCAGGAGTGCTATGTCGATTCTTTGGCGGCGCATGTATGTCATTATTCTATTTCTTTTAATGTAACTATTCAGCCCCCTGACATTCCAGGAGGCTATTTTAAGTTCCCCCAGCACAACTAAGAACTTCTATGCAACTCGTCCATCTTATACATTTCCTACTTGGATCAACTCCCCGCTAACTACTCCAACTCCCATACCCTCCCAACCCCCAACAATGGCCCAGCTCTGTACCTTGTGCTTAGGCATCCCTACTTCTCACTCCTGCCCCAGTTGATTGTCCCTAGTGCCTGTAGTGCAGCAGGCGGATACTGAACAACTAGTATCTGAAAACAAAAAAACAATCTTGGGTGAAGGACGCCTCCTTGCAGTGTGCTCCTGACTATGGAGTCTATGCTGCTAACTCCTTCAGTCTGTAGAGTTTGTGGTGCCACAGTTTCCCTTTTCTGAACGTTGTTCCTCTTTCTTCTTTGAGTCGCTTACCACTGTAATCAGTCTGCTGCTGCCACATGCTTAGGGTTAGGACAAAGTACCTTCAGCATGTGTCCCTCTCGCCCACCGCTTGGCTGTCCGCCTCAATTGGCAATTTTTCCATGTCCATCCACTTTTGTGCATCCTCTGGGGTGTCCAAGAAGATGGCCCGACCTTTGTTTGATTTTGAGCCTTGCCGGGTATAGCAGCATGTATTTTAGGTCTGCCTCTCGCAGCCTCATCTTGACCGATGTAAAGTGCAGCCTCTGTTTTTGTACTTGCAAGGTGTAGTCTGGGTATGCCGTAATTTTGACTGATGCTCTCTGTATTGTACCGCCTTTCTGGAAGTGCTCGAGGATCTTTTCCCTATCTTTTAATTTAGTATGTGGGCTATTATGGGCCGTGGTGGGGTTCCTAGCGGTGGTGTCCTCATCAGGGACCTGTGTGGTCTTTCTAATGTAAAACCCTGAGTTAGTTTGCCTTGGCCAATTTCTTGCAGCAACATGGTCTCCACGAAATTAGTAGGGTTTGCTCCTTCTTCACCTTCAGCGAGTCCAATGATTCTAACGTTGTTGCGTCTGGACTGCTCTTCTGCGTCCTTGACTCTTCCGTCTAGGTTCATCATTCTTTGCAGCAGTATCGTTAAATCTTTTGAGGTGTCCTTCAGGCTGGCCGCGTTTTCTGCAACTTCCATTTCGAGGGCTCCGGTGTGTTCTGTGAGTGAACGGACGTCTTGACTCAGGAGGTTCACATCTAGACTGATGGCATCCATTTTAGATTTGAAGGCGAGCTTCAAGGCTGCCATTACTGTTAGGACCTGTTGGTCCCCTTTCATTTGCTCTTGCTCTCCTTGTGGCGCTGGGGGGCCACTGACATGGTGCCATCATTTGAGCTTGCTGGTTTAGCGAATGTGTCCAACGTGGGCTGCTTGGACCTTTTTTTTTTTTTTGGAGTCTTGGATGCCATGGTTAGGTCCCCCACTACCAGTTTGTCCGCCTTTTGTTGGTGCATCAATTGCCTTGCCTCAATATTGCTGGTTGCTAGTCTGTGCCGATTGACAGCCGTTGCCTTATTTTAGGGCTACAATATTGGCCATTTGGCACACTCGGTGGGCTCTGCGGGCGGACATCACTATTAGTCACTGTTGCGTGTGTGACGTTGCAAGGTGGCCAATACACTTTCCTGTCTTGCATACAGTGTGGAGATTGGGGTTTTCCCTCTGAGTGGGCCAGCGCCTACCGGTGCATCCCCATGTGTCTGTTCGTGCTCCAGAGCACACACTACGTTACCACCTCCCACCTCAGGGGCCTCCACTGCTTGTAGGAAGGCTGGCACACGTCACATAGATAACCTTTAGTTCTGCATAGTTGGGTTTCGCATGAAAGGTTCTTCCCTTCTTTATTGAGCTACTGTCATGTGTGTTACCCCACAGATTAACACACAGTCCTCTACACATGGTTGGGCAACCTCCTTTCCCCAGGTAGCCAACTCCTGTTTGCAGCAGCCCCCACTCCTGTGAGTTACTTGATTAGTCTGGTGATTATTCTGTGATCCAGGCCGTTTGTTGCTGAGTATTTCTGTATTGGGTTAAATTTGTTAACCCTGGTACATGTGCCATTTACATACTGCCTAGCATCCAGGCCGTGCCTGCCAGGATGTTGGGTTGCACTGGTGGATCCTGCGCGCTCTAGCAACCTTTTGGATCGCAACTGTCCGAACTTGCTACTTCCCCATCTCCAATATTGTTACGCGATCAGCATATTCTTCAATTATTACTATTCGCTCCTGTCTTGGAGGGGAGGATGTGGGGGTGGCCAGATGCCATGGCCCGGTGCCGGTACAGACGCAGCTGGGGTGCAGTATGGTAACTGGAGCATACCCTGCGGCGGGCGCTATCTTTGCGCTTTCCATTGATCCCCCAGTTGGGTGCCTCTAGAGCTACGGCTGGCCCTCCCCGACTCACCGCTGTGTTCTGCGGTACCTCCGGCAGTCCCGATCTCGTTGAGATGTTGTCCGCTGCACTTCGCATGTCTCGTTGGGCTCTTCCGCCTTCTCACTCGCGGTGCAGCAAAACGATGAGGAAGGGCCACGGGCGGGGCAGGACTTGTAGAGGAGCAATGTACCCTGATTGGACAGGAGCAGTGCACTCAGGACTACCAGGAAGAGAAGGACATTGGATTGTAGTTTTGTCCCTCTTTTTTTTTTGTTTTCTTGTTTTGATTTCAGTGGTTCCTGATGTTAAGAAAAATAATAATAATAAAAAAAATAAGTAAGTTACATAGTTTTCAAAGGCTGCTATTGCGACGGCCGAAAATGCAGACTTTTCTTTTTTTTAACCCTTAACACCACATATATATGCGGGAGGAGACCACCCACAGGTCCCCCCATATTAATATTATATTCTATACCCCTCCACATATATATGTGGTGTAAGGGGGGGGTAAAATAAAAAGTCGGCATTTTTGGCCGTCGCAATTGTCAGGTCGACATTTTGGTACGATTTCCTGCAGAGAGTAACTAATAAAAGAACTTAAAGATAATACTCGTCTCCGGTCTTCACATAGAATTAGAAAACCATACTCCATTTATGGAAGTAGCCTTTTTTATGGTCGCCATCGTAGCAACACGCAGGAACGGTGCACACATGGAGGAAAAGGTCTGTGGCCGAAATGTATATCTATTGTTTTGAAAAGGACGTTTAGTTTGAACCATTTTTGTAGCCAATACGTTCTCAAAATGTCAGCCAGGTTTCACTAGAGTTTGAGAGATAAAATGACCCACTAGTTCTCCTGCCCCTTTTTAGAATGTAGATTTATATGCAGCAACACAATGATTAGAGTAGAGTATGTTAAAATCAGTGGTGTATGTATAATTAGAACGGTAGAATATGAAGGAATAAAGGGAGGGATAATGTTCTAATTATACATACCAAAAACAAAGAGGTGATGGCTGGAAGGTTTAGAATTATTCTTAACCACTGGCAATGCTCTGGGCAACCCTCCAGACCACCGTTCTTCGCCTGCCAAGCCATTACAGAAGGGAAAGACCACATGCAAATCAGGCATGGTCCCACCCCAAAAGGGGCAGTCCAGCCCGAACTGCTAGGCCACATCCCTTCTGCACGAGACCACAAGCATCCCCAAACATGTTTCGCCCTTGTTGGGGCTCATCAGTGAGGAGTAGCTTGGGTCTCTAGGCCCAGCAGGCACGGGACCCACGTCTGGGCATACCCGTCCCACTCGGGGTGACATAGCAAAAACAAAGAGGTGATGGCTGGAAGGTTTAGAATTATTCTTAACCACTGGCAATGCTCTGGGCAACCCTCCAGACCACCGTTCTTCGCCTGCCAAGCCATTACAGAAGGGAAAGACCACATGCAAATCAGGCATGGTCCCACCCCAAAAGGGGCAGTCCAGCCCGAACTGCTAGGCCACATCCCTTCTGCACGAGACCACAAGCATCCCCAAACATGTTTCGCCCTTGTTGGGGCTCATCAGTGAGGAGTAGCTTGGGTCTCTAGGCCCAGCAGGCACGGGACCCACGTCTGGGCATACCCGTCCCACTCGGGGTGACATAGCAAAAACAAAGAGGTGATGGCTGGAAGGTTTAGAATTATTCTTAACCACTGGCAATGCTCTGGGCAACCCTCCAGACCACCGTTCTTCGCCTGCCAAGCCATTACAGAAGGGAAAGACCACATGCAAATCAGGCATGGTCCCACCCCAAAAGGGGCAGTCCAGCCCGAACTGCTAGGCCACATCCCTTCTGCACGAGACCACAAGCATCCCCAAACATGTTTCGCCCTTGTTGGGGCTCATCAGTCAGGAGTAGCTTGGGTCTCTAGGCCCAGCAGGCACGGGACCCACGTCTGGGCATACCCGTCCCACTCGGGGTGACATAGCAAAAACAAAGAGGTGATGGCTGGAAGGTTTAGAATTATTCTTAACCACTGGCAATGCTCTGGGCAACCCTCCAGACCACCGTTCTTCGCCTGCCAAGCCATTACAGAAGGGAAAGACCACATGCAAATCAGGCATGGTCCCACCCCAAAAGGGGCAGTCCAGCCCGAACTGCTAGGCCACATCCCTTCTGCACGAGACCACAAGCATCCCCAAACATGTTTCGCCCTTGTTGGGGCTCATCAGTGAGGAGTAGCTTGGGTCTCTAGGCCCAGCAGGCACGGGACCCACGTCTGGGCATACCCGTCCCACTCGGGGTGACATAGCAAAAACAAAGAGGTGATGGCTGGAAGGTTTAGAATTATTCTTAGCCACTGGCAATGCTCTGGGCAACCCTCCAGACCACCGTTCTTCGCCTGCCAAGCCATTACAGAAGGGAAAGACCACATGCAAATCAGGCATGGTCCCACCCCAAAAGGGGCAGTCCAGCCCGAACTGCTAGGCCACATCCCTTCTGCACGAGACCACAAGCATCCCCAAACATGTTTCGCCCTTGTTGGGGCTCATCAGTGAGGAGTAGCTTGGGTCTCTAGGCCCAGCAGGCACGGGACCCACGTCTGGGCATACCCGTCCCACTCGGGGTGACATAGCAAAAACAAAGAGGTGATGGCTGGAAGGTTTAGAATTATTCTTAACCACTGGCAATGCTCTGGGCAACCCTCCAGACCACCGTTCTTCGCCTGCCAAGCCATTACAGAAGGGAAAGACCACATGCAAATCAGGCATGGTCCCACCCCAAAAGGGGCAGTCCAGCCCGAACTGCTAGGCCACATCCCTTCTGCACGAGACCACAAGCATCCCCAAACATGTTTCGCCCTTGTTGGGGCTCATCAGTGAGGAGTAGCTTGGGTCTCTAGGCCCAGCAGGCACGGGACCCACGTCTGGGCATACCCGTCCCACTCGGGGTGACATAGCAAAAACAAAGAGGTGATGGCTGGAAGGTTTAGAATTATTCTTAACCACTGGCAATGCTCTGGGCAACCCTCCAGACCACCGTTCTTCGCCTGCCAAGCCATTACAGAAGGGAAAGACCACATGCAAATCAGGCATGGTCCCACCCCAAAAGGGGCAGTCCAGCCCGTGGTTATGATTAATTCAAAACCTTCCAGCCATCACCTTTCTGTTTTGCTAAAGTCACCCCGAGTGGGACGGGTATACCCAGACGTGGGTCCCGAGTCTGCCGGGCCTAGAGACCCAAGCTACTCCTCACTGATGACGCCCAACAAGGCTGAAACATGTCTGGGGATGCTTGTGGTCTCGTGCAGAAGGGATGTGACCTAGCAGTTCGGGCTGGACTGCCCCTTTTGGGGTAGGACCAAGCCTGATTTGCATATGGTTTTTCCCCTTCTGTAATGGCTTGGCAGGCTGAAAAACGATGGTCTGGAGGGTTGCCCAGAGCTTTGCCCGTGGTTATGATTAATTCAAAACCTTCCAGCCATCACCTTTCTGTTTTGCTAAAGTCACCCCGAGTGGGACGGGTATACCCAGACGTGGGTCCCGAGTCTGCCGGGCCTAGAGACCCAAGCTACTCCTCACTGATGACGCCCAACAAGGCTGAAACATGTCTGGGGATGCTTGTGGTCTCGTGCAGAAGGGATGTGACCTAGCAGTTCGGGCTGGACTGCCCCTTTTGGGGTAGGACCAAGCCTGATTTGCATATGGTTTTTCCCCTTCTGTAATGGCTTGGCAGGCTGAAAAACGATGGTCTGGAGGGTTGCCCAGAGCTTTGCCCGTGGTTATGATTAATTCAAAACCTTCCAGCCATCACCTTTCTGTTTTGCTAAAGTCACCCCGAGTGGGACGGGTATACCCAGACGTGGGTCCCGAGTCTGCCGGGCCTAGAGACCCAAGCTACTCCTCACTGATGACGCCCAACAAGGCTGAAACATGTCTGGGGATGCTTGTGGTCTCGTGCAGAAGGGATGTGACCTAGCAGTTCGGGCTGGACTGCCCCTTTTGGGGTAGGACCAAGCCTGATTTGCATATGGTTTTTCCCCTTCTGTAATGGCTTGGCAGGCTGAAAAACGATGGTCTGGAGGGTTGCCCAGAGCTTTGCCCGTGGTTATGATTAATTCAAAACCTTCCAGCCATCACCTTTCTGTTTTGCTAAAGTCACCCCGAGTGGGACGGGTATACCCAGACGTGGGTCCCGAGTCTGCCGGGCCTAGAGACCCAAGCTACTCCTCACTGATGACGCCCAACAAGGCTGAAACATGTCTGGGGATGCTTGTGGTCTCGTGCAGAAGGGATGTGACCTAGCAGTTCGGGCTGGACTTCCCCTTTTGGGGTAGGACCAAGCCTGATTTGCATATGGTTTTTCCCCTTCTGTAATGGCTTGGCAGGCTGAAAAACGATCGTCTGGAGGGTTGCCCAGAGCTTTGCCCGTGGTTATGATTAATTCAAAACCTTCCAGCCATCACCTTTCTGTTTTGCTAAAGTCACCCCGAGTGGGACGGGTATACCCAGACGTGGGTCCCGAGTCTGCCGGGCCTAGAGACCCAAGCTACTCCTCACTGATGACGCCCAACAAGGCTGAAACATGTCTGGGGATGCTTGTGGTCTCGTGCAGAAGGGATGTGACCTAGCAGTTCGGGCTGGACTGCCCCTTTTGGGGTAGGACCAAGCCTGATTTGCATATGGTTTTTCCCCTTCTGTAATGGCTTGGCAGGCTGAAAAACGATGGTCTGGAGGGTTGCCCAGAGCTTTGCCCGTGGTTATGATTAATTCAAAACCTTCCAGCCATCACCTTTCTGTTTTGCTAAAGTCACCCCGAGTGGGACGGGTATACCCAGACGTGGGTCCCGAGTCTGCCGGGCCTAGAGACCCAAGCTACTCCTCACTGATGACGCCCAACAAGGCTGAAACATGTCTGGGGATGCTTGTGGTCTCGTGCAGAAGGGATGTGACCTAGCAGTTCGGGCTGGACTGCCCCTTTTGGGGTAGGACCAAGCCTGATTTGCATATGGTTTTTCCCCTTCTGTAATGGCTTGGCAGGCTGAAAAACGATGGTCTGGAGGGTTGCCCAGAGCTTTGCCCGTGGTTATGATTAATTCAAAACCTTCCAGCCATCACCTTTCTGTTTTGCTAATTATACATACACCACCAACTTAACATACTCTACTCTAATCATTGTGTTGCTGGATATAAATCTACATTCTAAAAGGGGCAGGAGAACTAGTGGGTCATTTTATCTCCCATCCTTCCTGTTTAAGATCGAGGAGTGTTTAAAAAAATGACTAACTGGGTTGAAAGAGGGTGAGGAGGAAGAAGGCGGGGAATGGGTTTATCGTACACTAGGATATGGTGTGGGACTTTTTAAGTGGACAATGTATGAAAGGGGATTCCCCCTATGAAATGTTTTTTTGTTTTTAAAAAAAATGTGATTTCACATTTCCACAAATCATGAGAATATTTTGAAAAGCAGACAATCATCGCCTGACATCATTTGAACATGTTACATTTGAAGTAGGGTGATAGTGGTTTTTAAAACTGATTTGCCTTTCTTGCTAAAACATATTTGATTTAAATTGTGAATTCTTTGTTTTCATATCCTGAACGTACTGTTGATGCTAATAAGTTGTTTGCATTATTTTTATGGGTAGGTCCAGTGCTTTCAGATTGACAAGAGAACTAGGAATCGGATGAACAAAATATTCTATTTCAAAGCAAGGCAAAGCAATGCCTGAATGACTAGACACGTCTGCTAAAATTGGTGATGTGAACGGTTCTGCTCGTTTCAGTGATATTAGGGCCTCATCAAAATAGAGCAGGTTATTAAAGTTGAGAGACTAAAAACTTTAGCATTCTGAGATGTTCTCCATCACATCTCTGGCTAGTTTTAGCATCTGACAATCATTATACTTATTATACTCCTACTGTTCAAACTTTGCAATAGTTTGATATAATTCTTTTTTTTTTCAGGGATGTGCTTCACCAGAACTTTGAGAGCTATAAGCCTGAAGTGCAGGAGCTGGTATGTGTGGCTGACCGCCAAGGTGCACTAATGGAATATGAAACACCTGGTTTCCTTCCAAACAGAAGAATACAGCGAGGTAGGTACACTATAGCATAAAATGTGCTGATTGCCGATGTTGCCATTGGTGATGTCATATTTGGGGCACAACCTTAAAACTACCAGCACAATAATAAGCATCCCCTACCTACTGCCGTCCCCTTTGCTAAAAATCTTCAGTTAATCTTTGGCAAGCTTATCACTTTCTTCCAATTTCAAGTCCTTACAAGAAAATCAAACGTCCACTTATGTGCGTTGTGTGGTTTCTTACATCTACCAGTATCTTAACACGGTTGTGGGTTGCCTGTATCAAGGAATTGAAAGGGGTGAAGATATTGCAGTGCCAGTCTGCTTCCAGCATGGCTACATGTGATTTGAACTAATGAAAAAATAACGAATGACATTTTAAAGAAGAAAAAAAAGTCAAACTTATTTGTCATTCATTTTTTCCCATTAAAATCACTGCATACCTCCAACACCTGCTCATTATTGAATGTTCTAATTGGAATGTTTTCAGGAGAATTCTGCAGGCACTTATTGAAAAAGTGATAGCAGTTGGTCCTGGCGCTTTCGCGTACAAACAGCTGTTTAATGCGGAGCCTTATCTGTTTGTAGTCTTGTACAACACATTTTGAACTGACTTGGTCTTTGGCTCTCTTTTGCGAGGTTTGGATAGCTACAGCAGTTCTAGCAAAGAGTTTCCGTAGCCTTCTGCAACATAAAAGGCTCTTTGAAGACCATTATTTTGGGTAGAGTCAACTACATTGAATTTGCAAGCATGGAACTGTGCCTCTGGTGAGAAGCCCTGAGCATTTTGCTTTTCCCTGCTGAGTTACCAAATTTGTCTTTGATCATTCGACCCCCATGTTTTTATCTGGGACACAACTTGTGATGTTCCCCCTGAAGAAGCTCCAAGTCTCTCAAGAATAAGGTGTCATTAGGACACATTGCTCCCTGTGTACACACTGTGCTGTTTGGTGGATGAGATTTTCTTGTTTGGAATACTAGTCTGAGTCAGTTTGCTGTATCCTGTGGGATATTGTAGAGGGGCACCTGTGTTAAAATCTACTATAGTCACACAGATAATCTTTGTTCCTGTCAATTAATGGGACATAGATGTTGCCATATAAGGTCATGGTTTTTCATGGCTCAAAAAAGAGGCCTTCAGAGTGAGACATAAGATCATCAAAACAGAAATTCACTTCAACACCTTTATTTACAAATAACAAGATGAATTAAAGCTTATTGGGACTAGTGTTTCAACTACTCTCAATAAGGATAGATATGCTCAATAAGGATGGGTTTACTCAAGGTACAGGGGCCCTTCTACAGAACCACAAATTCTTTCAGAATTCTTTCATCTGATACATTCTCAGGGTTATAACACTCTGCCCTCTTCTAATGGATTGTGTCCTCACATGGATTTCTCATCTTATATGTATGTTTTCCTGCTTTGCAGCTCTATGAAGCTTTTTCCCGCTTGTGATAGTTATGCGCGCCAGTCGCAGTAAAGTCATTGTCTGTGTGACCATACATAATGTTGATGTGGGTACAAATAGCATGCTGCCTGGAAACTTCACTTAAGAAATCTCTGCTGCATGTATTTTTGTTCTAAATTCTTTCGAATTTTTAGTAGACTTTTCCAGCACGTCTATTCTGAAACTCTCCGGTTTCGAAAAGTGCTGTGATTGCGGTGCAAAAATGTTGCTTACCGATCCTCACAGGATTTTTCTTTGGTGCTTCGGTACCAACCACGTAGTGGCAGTGGCTCATCAGGTTATGAAACCAAAGGTCTTAAAGGAGAGCACTTCCAAACTGTCCCTAGCACAATCATCTTCAAAGTCTCCAAGTATGATGCCATCGAAGATCCGACCCGATTAAAAAAAAAAAAAAAAAGCTCTGTGGCCAAAAAAAAGCCAGAGAAGGAAAGAAAACAGTAGAAAAAAACTATGTAACAGATCCCACTTGAGAGGAACTCGCATCGTCGTTCTTCCTTGTTGTAGAGAAGAAGGCATTCGTCAACGGACTCATCCCCAGAGACACAGGTACGGTTTCCATCTAAATTCACCCCAGTGGAAAAGTGGAAAGAGTTTTGCATCAAGATGATGCAGGTCTTCAAGAAAGCAGGCTCCCTGTTCTCTTCTCCTCCTCCGCGCCTGACAATGCCAGCAGGGACTCGACTCACCAACCATCCTGCAGGAGCTTTCCTCTCTTGGGTGCCAAAGACTTTGCACCTATTCAGGAAAAAAACAGAGGGTGGTACCCCCATGATTCTTTGGTCCAAAAGAAAGACTGAGGTCTGCGACCCATCTTGGACCTGAGGCACTTGAAGTTCAAGATGGTAACACTCTCGCAGATCAGATCCTAGAAATTCAGGATTGGGTGTTGTCACTCGACCTACAGGTCGCTTTCTTCCTTGTGCTGATCCATCAAAAGCACAGGAAGTACCTGAGGTTCATCATATGCAAAACTCGGTACCAGTTTCGAGTTCTGCCTTTCAGGCTTACCTCCTCCCTGAGTGTCTCCACCAAACTGCCAAAGGTCGTGGCAGCCAGTCTCAGGAAGTGGGTGGGGGGTTCACGTCTTTCCCTACCTGGATGATTGGATAATCAGGGCATGATCCCCGGATCAAGCCCTGGATCATCTGTCGCACCTGCAACCTCCTCCACAAGCTGGGATTCTCGCTCAATTTAAAGAAGTCTCAGCTGACATCTTCTCAAATGCTCGAATTCATCATAGCGGTCCCGGATTCTCCCTCGTGCAAGGATTTCCCTCCTGAGGATAGGTGTGAAGAATCTGATAGGATTCTCCCCAGAAACTTAGTTTGTGACCCTCCTCATGTGGCCAGGGAAAGGCAGACGCTTCCTGATCCCGACACTGGGAGTGGTGTACTGTGGGAGGATAACATGAGGGACAGGAACAGACCAGGAAGACTTGGATAAACCCTTTTTAACTTTTCTTGTAATCCCACCCTTTTGATTGATTTTTGCCAATCTAAAGAAGTGGAAAAAACTAATTTTGTTGAAACAAACCACATAATCCTAGATCGACTGAGACGAGGAAGAGAGCTGAAGAGGAATGTAGATGTAGTAAGCGGGCAATTAAGTCTAATAGCCATTATAGGAGTCAGGCAATTGAGACTGATGGCTCACACCTGAAGCCATTTGTCAAACATGTGGGGCATAAAAGGCCCCAGCAGGAAAGAAGAGGAGAAAGGCTCTCGGGCAAGAGTTGGAAGGCTGACAGTAGTAGTAGAAGAGAAGCACGAGGCTGGCAATTCAAGGGGAAGTGGGAGCACTGAAAGGAAGCCCGAACGTAGAGTCAGCAGATTTCACCTGCAAGTTCTTGAGAAGGTCCTGTATTCTCAAAACTTGTATTGCAGAGGCTGTGCAGAGGAAGATGTGCTGGAAGTGGAGTTTTTCCCATGTAAGCCAAGTTGCTGTGATTGCAGAGCTGTCACCGTGCAGCAACCCAAGGCCAGAGGCAGAAGGTAAGCTGAAGGTTTATGGAGTGAAAGCCTACCAAATTAAGGTGGCTGGAGAAGAGACAACCGTCCTGGAGAAGGGTGTGGGTCCCAAGTAGCCCGAAGTAGTAGCAGAGGTCGAGAAAGTCAGGGAAGCTGAGCAATCCACAACTACAGTGTTCCTGAAGCCGGGTGAGTGATGCATGGCGTTCAGATTCACTCAAGCCTTGCCAGATACTTTAACCAGCTTCTAAGTGGGTCGCGTAGAGTTGAAAGCGAGTAAAAGTTGATAGTTAATTCTATACTGACTATTAACAATCGAAATGTAACACACACGGTTATTTTCAATGCTGCAGTGTTTGCATGAGAATACAATCTATTACATCCATTGTTGAGCTCTTTCACATTAGCAGAGTTGTCACGTGTCCTTAATTGTATAGGTGGAACACTTACCGACTCCTGCCGAAAACCTGACATTAAAGTTTTACAAGAGTTACAGTTGAAACTACATCAAAGAACGGTCAGGTGTGACTAATTGTGGTCCCAGAGGGAAGTTGCCTCCTTGTTACTACACAGGAATACAATTTCAGTGAATACTTTAAGTTTAAAATTAAAAATCTACTTTAAAGCGTGTTTGTGTGTGCCTAATTATGCGTTCACTTTGAAGACTGAACCTTGTATAATACAGAATTGACATTCTTTATTTTGAGAAGTTATTATACTGAAGAGAAAAAGCAAAAGCCAAGCGGCGATCCCTTTGCATAGTGAAACAAAAAGTATTTAAACCCCTCCACCTAATCTGTGAAGTTGTCAACTTTCCAGAAGCCTCAGATAGAAGTGTGGCATTGTTACCTGAAGCTGAAAGAGTGGCAATACTTCTTCTGGGTAATTACTTGGTCAGAAGAGGTGTGAGAAAGCTGGAGAAGGCGATCTGGGTGCTTGTAAAAAATGTCCAGAAGATAACCTGTAATGCTAAAAGACTGCTGGAGTTGAAAGGATGTAAGCCTTGTGTTCAGAGGCAGGTTAACCTTTGCGGAAGCTAGACAGACGGAAGAGGCAAACAGGCTGCCCTCTTTTAGAAAGTCATTAAGGGGAAGAGCGCCTTGCCTACCTGAAGAGGTCGAGACTCTGCTAATAATTCTGAAGTATAAAGCAGTGACAGAAATACTTAACGTTGGTGATATACAAAATTATCAGTGGATGTCACATTGGAGTGGTTTTGAAGTAGTAGCATACTGTGAAATAAAAGTAACGGTATTCATAGTAACAACAGTTGAAGAATGGTTATTAAAAGGAAGTAGCAACCCAAAGAAGCACCCTGACCAATATACCAAATGTACTGCAGAAGTCTTAACCCATACTAAAGTTGTTGTTGAAGTCATTTACCTATTCTTTTGAACTTTGGCAAATATTCTTGAAGAGACGAGACCAGGATTACCGTTGGTGCTATTTACTTTGATGGGGATCTTTTCAACCAAACCAGAGAATTGTTACCAGTGGATTGTTTGATTAACTATTGTTTTGACTTGAAGTGATAAACTGAGTTAAGACTTTTCTTTTACTTTGGCATTTTTTTTAAAACTAACATTAAAAGCCTGGGGAAAGGATTTTACCCAGGACAGGAAAAGGTCATACAAATATCTTGTGGTGTTTTATCATTTACTTTGAATGTGTGTTTAGGGTGAGGGCCAGTTTACCCATGCTAGAGATTGTTCCCTTAAGCAAGCTTTATTCTTCAGCATGGGGTCTAGCATGGATTCACATGCTCATGAATATTCCCCGTCGTCATGCTGGGAATCCTCGGTATCAGTTTTGTTTCTGATCTGTCTTTCGTAGTAGTAACCAATCACTGGTCTCTGAGTCATACTGCCCCCAGCCAATGACTGCCCTCTCCCTAAGCCGCTCCCCTGGCAGCCATCCTCAGATTTTTACCGCACAGTGTTGGGAGTCCTCGTGCTATAGCTCTCGAGCTTTTACTGCATTTTCGCGCTTTTTTCAAAGAGATTTTCTAATTTTTCTGTAAATCGAGCCTCAAGCTCCACCGTTCTACTTCCGATCAACGGGGACCCGTTTTGGAATTTCTACGCCCCTTAAGGGTGAAGTTTTCGTTGAGTTACGCCTCTTCGAGGATTCCAGAAGATCTGAGGCCTACCGTGGACATGGCCCAGGACAAGGGAAGCTCGACGGCCGGATCTAAACTGTTCAGGAACTGCTCTGGATGCGGGTTACAGAATGTTTTCAAGGAGGACGATCATTCGAGATGTCTCTACTGCCTTCATGAGGACAAGACGCACGTGGAGAAGGACTGTGCGTTCTGCAAGAACCTATCAGAACGGACCATGAGGGATCGTTGTACCCGCCTCGCCAGGTGGCTGGAGAAGGGCCCAGCAGGTGAGAAGAAGAAAAGATCAGAGCGTTCTTCTAAGTCCTGTGAGGGTGCCCTGGCGAAGGGGGCCCAACAGAAGGCTAAGCACCGCGGGCACTGGGAGCGCTGAACGGTCGGGCTCTTCGGCTGCCAGGCAGCGCGCGCCTTCCCCGGCACCATCAACCACGAGCCAACGCTCTGGTTCGGGGGAAGAGGAAATCTGAGAACACGGGTAAGCTTCTGGAGAGGCCCGGTCGATCTCGAAGAATTCGGCTGAGGGGGAGCGAGGCGGTGACCCTCCCCCCAAGGTGAAGGCCTCAAGCGCGCCAATGGTGGCAAAGGCCTTGATTCACCCGGCTAAGACCTCTATCGAGGGAGTCGCAGCAGCCCTGGCAAAGCCTGGGGAGGCTACACAAGTGGAGGCGATCTCGGGGCCCAGAGTTTCCCTGCCACCACGGAGGGAATCCTCTTTCCAGCCCATCGACAAGACCCCCGTGAAGACCCCGGCGGAAAAAGAGGGGGGGGGGTGCGGTGGCCATTACGGACACAGATTCAGCCTCTGAGGAGGAGCTGGTGGAAACCGTGAAGAACCTCAACGAGAGGTTCGAGAAGGTACAATCCCACGGGAGGGATTCCAAAGAGGTGGTTGAAGAAAGCGACGGTGGCGCCGACGAGGCCCCAGTGGAGGAGCAGCCTTCCCTCCCGTCGCAGCCATTGCCCGAGCCTCAGGACAAGTCAGCGCCCATTTTGATGGCAATCCAAACCTGATGCACGGAGATAAGGACGAGATTACCATGAACTTCGGCGGACGACCCAGAACCGGGCCTGTCGGGAAGCCCTCTGAACAAGCAGAGGAGAGTTCATCCCTCCCCGCCCTGCATGCCCCCACGACCCTTGGAGCCCTCATCCCCCTCACTGGACCCCAGGGATGACACGGCGACGGATATGACGACGGGGACGGATGACGGTGGTGACGACGGGACGGACCTTCCATCACCACTCCCTCGGGCTTTCCTGCCCGACGAAATTGGCTCCTTTCACGCCATGATCGCCAGGGCATCCGAGCTCTTCCAGCTCTGCCCCGAGGAACAGAAGGAGGGTTTCCTCTATCAACGGCGAGTGGCCAAGAGAAAGACGGTCCTCGCGGTACCGTTACTCGACGATATCTGGGACGAGGGACTTGCGATCCTGAAGAATCAGTCCACGACGCCTGCCAAGAGGGACAGGTACGAGAAAAAGTACCGGGTCCCCAACGCCGCCCCTTTGTGCCTCAGGGCTCAACCTATGCCGGATTAGGTCGTCTCAGCGGCGGCCAAGAAGAAGGCGGCGGGGGCGGCAGCCTCAAACTCTACTTCCCCACCTGACGGCGAGGGTAAGAAATTGGACGCCATGGGTCGACGGGTCATCTCGTCGGCGGCAACGACAATTAAGGCAGCCAACCCCTTAGCAATTGTGGCCCGTTACGACAAGGAGCTTTGGTACAAGATAGCTCCCCTACTGGACTTCTACCAGAGGACAAGAGGGCGGAGGCCCTGGAGATTCTGCAGGAAGGTGAGGTGGCGTTGGACCACGCCATAACGGTGCAACAGACATTGCCCACACCGGGTTTCACCAGTTAGGCAACGTTGTTTGCCTTCAACGATGAGGCTGACTCAAGGTGACAGACATCCGTCAGGACGTGCAGACCAGGGTTTTGGACATGCCGTTCGACGGCAACAACCTGTTTGGAAAAACGGTAGATGAGTCGCTGCAGGCCATCAAGGCCGACACAGAGAAGCCCCAAGCCCTGGGAGTCCTTCAGCAACGACGGCCTTTTCGGAGCACCGGAGGCAGACAGGGGGCCTCCAAGGGATCAGGCGGTGGCTCCTCTACGAACCACGAGGCGGCCCGCTCCTCGTCCCAGGAGGCTTACAGAGGTTGCGGCAAGCAAGGAGGATCTCAGCGTCGTCGCCAAGGAGGCAAGGCCGCCTCGAAGCAAGATTGAACTGGCCGTAGCATCGGGCCCCCACGGAAGCACCCCGGTGGGAGGCCAGCTGGCGAAGTTCGTCAGCGTGTTGGAGTCCATCTCCACCGACCGTTGGGTGCTGGATGCCCTGGCCCACGGGCACACTCTTGAATTACAAAAGAAGTGTCCCCGCATTCCTCCCATGGCCAGGAAGGAAAATCACGTCCCTCAACTGCTGTTAGAGGTAAAGGAGATGCTTAAGAAAGGTGCCATCGAGCTCGTCCCCAAGAGGCTCCGGAGTATACTCCATATACTTCCTCGTCAGAAAGAAGACAGGCGGTTGGCGCCCTATCCTGGACCTACGTTGGTTGAACAAATACATCAGGTTGAACAAATACATCAAGGCACAGAAGTTCAGGATGGTCACTCTCCAGCTCGTGCTGGGACAGCTGGAGGAGGGACGACTTCCTATCGTCGTTGGACTTGGAGGATGCTTTCTTCCACATCCCCATCCTAAAAGGACACCGAAAGTTCCTCAGATTTGTAGTCCAAGGACGCCACTACCAATTCAGAGCTCTACCATTCGGATTGAAGTCGGCACCGAGGGTGTTCACCAAGTGCCTAGCACCAGTGGCGGTGCGGCTGCGCCTGCAGGGGATCCACGTCTACCCCTACCTGGACGACTGGCTCATCCGTGCGAGGACAAGAGAACTCGCCGTCGATCACACAGCGAAGACCGGCCGCTTACTCACAGAGCTGGGTTTCTCCATCAATTACCTGAAATCCCATTTGGTTCCGTCGCAGGTGGCACTGTTTCTGGGAGCGAAGCTCGATACAGTGGAACGATTGGTGTCTCCGTCAGAGGAAAGGACTAAGGCCATCTTAAGCAAGGTGCAGCGCTTGCTAGCCACGGACGTGGCCAGGGTGAGATCCATCAAGTCCCTCCTCGGTATGATGTCCTCATGCATCTATCTAGTGCACCTGTGCAGGCTACGGGAGTTCCTCGACGCCCGCTGGATGCAAGCGGCGGGCAGCTTCGAAGACAAGATCCCGCTCAACTAAGTTTTCCGTCGGGCGATTCAGTGGTGGGGCACCCGTACTCACCTCACGGCAGGCACGGACTTCCAGACCCCGGCACATCAGGAGACGGTGACGACGGACGCCTCCCTGGAGGGATGGGGTGTGCACACCGGAGATCTCCACGCAAGAGGCCTTTGGCTCCCAGAGGAGAGGTCTCTCCACATCAACATCTTGGAGCTCTGTGCCGTGTTCTGGGCGCTCAAGTCGTTCCTCCCGTCCCTCAAGGGCAAGGTTGTGAGGATCTTCACCGACGACACCACCACGATGTTCTACATCCGGAAGCAGGGAGGCACCAGATCCCCAGCCCTATCCGAGGAGGCCCAGGATCTGTGGCACTGGGCTGTCGCCCCGGGGCTGTTTCTGGTTCCCTTCCATCTGACAGGAATAAAAAACACCATCGCCGACTCACTCAGCAGGGAGCTGCGCTCGTGCCACGAGTGGGAACTACACCAGGATCAAGTGGATTGGCTCTTCCAACGATGGGGCAAACTCCAGATCGACGTGTTCGCGACGGCGACAAACTTTCGCCAGCAGTTTCCCACAGCCGAGGAACATGTGCAATGCTTTCTCGTTTCCCTGGGACGGCCTGTTCCTGTATGCGTTTCCTCCGTTGCCGCTGCTGCTTCGACTCATCAGCCAGCTCAAGAGGTCCCAGTGCAGGATGATCCTCGTTGCACCAGCGTGGCCGAGACAGATCTGGTTCCTGGACCTTCTGGACCTCTCAGCGTCCCCACCAGTCAAGCTGTCGATGGACGCTGATCTTCTCTCCAGAGTGGGAGGCGCCATTCTTCATCACGACCCGGAGTCGCTGAACTTGCAGGCCTGGCTCCTGCAGCACTAGAGTTTGGAGGGTACGATATCCCGGCTGACTGCAGAGAGGTTCTTGCAAAGGCCAGGGCGTCACCAACTCTCAAGTGCTATGGACATAAGTGTCTGGTACCGTGCACAGAAGATCAACCCTCTACAGATTACGGCACCTCAAGTGCTACCATATCTACTGTCGCTGGCCAAAGCTGGACTAGCTCACGCTTCCGTCAAGATACATCTGGCAGCGATCTCCCGATACACCAGAACTGCAGGACGGCCGTACTTGTGGTCTCATCGACTGGTGAAGGAATTTATGAAGGGACTGTTCCGATCGTTTCCGCCGGTGAAGGCTCCAGCCCCGGCGTGGGAGCTCAACGTGGTGCTGACCAGGCTCATGGGGCCACCATTCGAGCCTTTGCATTCAGCTCCGTTCAAGTTCCTGTCGTGGAAGACAGTGTTCCTTGTGGCCATCACCTCCGCACGACGCGTGGGAGAGATTCAGGCACTATCCTGCAAGTCTCCATACTTGACTTTTCACGATACGAGGGTGGTGCTGAGGACGCACCCCTCTTTCATACGCAAGGTGCCGTCGGACTTCCATCTTAACGAGCCCTTGGTGTTGCCAGTTTTCGTCCCGTCGCCTTTGTTGCCGGCTCAGAGGACTTTGCACTCGCTGGATGTAGAAGAGCGCTGAAGTTCTACGTGGATTGAACAAAGAGTTTTCGGAAGACATCACAGCTGTTTGTGAACTCTGGACCTGTGAACCAAGGGAAGGCTCTCTCGAAGGCTTCCATTTCCAGATGGCTCTCCGGCTGCATCATGCACTGTCACCGGCTGGCAAACCGACCGTTGCCCGGCCGTCCGAGAGCCCATTCGGTCAGAGCGATCGCTGCTACTACGACGTTCTTGTCTGGTGTGCCCCTGCTGGACATCTGCAGGGCTGCTACGTGGAGGTCGACGCACACCTTCACAAGATTCTACTGCGTCGACCGAGATTCCAGGGAGGATTCCAGAGTCAGCCAAGCAGTGCTGCGCAACCTGTTCGCCTGAAGTTGGGCCTGGTGAGAAGGTAAGAGTTGCTTAATGTTGAGCCTTTTGCCACCTCCCGTGGTTGTGCACGTGTGTACTGCTATGTATTCCTATATTCATGAGCATGTGAATCCATGCCAGACCCCATGCTGGAGAAGGAACAAGTTACTTACCTGTAACTGTTGTTCTCCAGTATGGGTCTGGCATGAATTCACATGCGAACCCCTCCTCCTTCCCCTCTGCGGCTCTTCACTTGGTCATACTGCCACTTTACGTCCTACCAAATCTGAGGATGGCTGCCAGGGGAGAGGGTTAGGGAGAGGGCAGTCATTGGCTGGGGGCAGTATGACCCAGAGACCAGTGATTGGTTACTACTAAGAAAGACAGATCAGAAACGAGACTGATACTGATTTTTTTCTTTACCGAGGATTCCCAGCCTGATGACGGGGAATATTCATGAGCATGTGAATCCATGCCAGACCCATCCTGGAGAACAACAGTTACAGGTGAGTCACCCTTTGGGGAACCACTCAAGTGGATCTGTTTGCCTCCAGTGTGAACAGAAAGTGCAAACTTTTCTGCTCCAGGGAATTTCCCCTTGAGGAGCACTGGGGGGTGGACTAGAACTTTCGAGCTCCTGTATGAATTCCCACCTATTGCAGTCATCCCTCAAGTGATCAGTAGGCTGAAGACAATAGGAAGCAAACATGATCCTAATTGCCCCTGACTGGCCCAGGACAACGTGGTACCCAGACATGGCCATCTGTCCGTCTTCCCCGATGGCTGGACCTTCTCTCTCAGGAGAGGGGGCTGGTTCTTCACCTCAGCGTATACATGCTCAACCTGCATGCCTGGTTTCTGAAAGGCTAAGGTACAGCGATTGTGACCTTTCGGAAGACGTGATGGGGGTATTGCTTTCGGTCCAGGCAAACAACAAAAGCTCTATACCACTGCCATTGGATGAAATTCTGCAGCTTGTGCAGAGTACAGGATGTGGATCCTTTCTTATGTGACACTTCAAGAGTGTTGGCCGTCCTTCATCTGGCATTACGGGGCCTTCAGGTCACAACCAGCAAGGGCTATTTAGCTGCGCTTTCTATTTTCAAGCGCATGCCAGAATAAGGGTTGTACTTCTTGAACCCCCTGGTGGTACAATTTTCAAAAGGCCTGATTAGAACTTTTCCTCCCGCACCTTTCTCATGGATTCCCCATTTGAGCCATTACTTTCGTGCCCTTTGAGGCTACTGTCTTGGAAGTCGGCCTATTTGGCTGCCATTTCCTCAGCCAGGAGAGTTAGTGAATTGCAGGCCCCGTCCTGTAAACCACCTTTTACTGTGTTTTTCAGCAACAAGGTGACTCTTACAAGTGTGTCCCTCGTTCCTTCTGAAGTTCGGATCAGAGTTTCACCTGTCGCAGACCGAAGGGTGAATAAAGGCTTCATTTCATTTATTAAATATATAAAGCGCCTTTCGCCAAAAGCGATATTACAAAATATTCAAAAGCTGTGCAATTTACATGATGATGAAAAAACAACTAAAAACAGTAAGGGGAAGAGAAAGAGAATGTCGCTAAGTAGAAAGAAGGGAGGGAAGATGAGCTTTCAGGATAGATTGAAAAATACAAAGAGATGAAGAAGAGCAGATAGAGCGATTAAGAACATTCCAGTGTTTAGGGGCTAAGAGGGTAACCGATCAAACAGGAAGAAGCACAGGGGGGTTTGGGGACAGTGAGAAGAAGCAGATTCTATGATCAGAGAGTCCGATAGGGAGAATAGAACGAGACTAGCGAATAAAGGTGAGGCACCAAGCCATAAGTACATTTTAAAACAATAGAAAGAAAATGATAGAGAAGATGTGATCCAAAGGGAACCAGTGAAATACAGTAAAGAAGATATGATGGAGGATCAAAAAGGTAAGAAGAAGAGAAGACAAACCGAAGAATTATAAACAGTTTGGAGAAGAAGATACGAGGATTTGAAGGCCAAGAATAAAAGAGCAGTGGTCAATACGAGAAGAGACTACGCAGAACAGATGAAGTTTAGTAGCATGAAATGAGAGATGGGGGCGAGCACGACCGATGATAAAAAGGGCACAGCGACAGTAGCGAGCAATAGAAGAGATTTGCTGTTTAAAGGAAGGTGAGGGATGAAAGATAACCCCCAAATTAAATGCAAAAGAGGAAAAAGGGCAGAGGGGAAGAAGGAAAAAAGAGATGGGGGTGGAAGAGTAGACAGAATAGTTGAAGCTGGAAAAAACAGAACCTTAGAAGGATTGAGGTATAGAAAATGAGAAAACATCCAGTTTTGGACAGCAGAAAGGCAAGTTGATACAGTGGAGTGCAGAATAGAGTCAAAGGAAGAAAAAGAGGGAAGGATTTATGTATCATCTGCATACAGATGAAAGGAAAGATTAAATGAAGGAATAAGAGCAGAGAATGGGGCAGTGAGAGAAAAGGAGAGGCAAAGTACAGAACCTTGAGGGACACCGTAGAGAAGAGGAAGTGAGGAAAAGGTGTGTCCAGCCCAAGTTATAGAATAGGAACGCTGAGAAAGATAGGAGCAGAACAATTCAAGGACAGACCCATTAAACGGCAAAGAAGAAAGGGAGGAAATACGAAGTGTGATAAACCGTATCAAATGCTGCAGATAGATCGAGAGGAATAAGTATAGGAGCAAATTAGAATGACGAGCAGAGAGAAGAGAGTTGGAGACATGGAAAAGAGCAGTCTAGAATGAGATGAACGAATCCAGATTGGAGGGGTGGTAGAAGAGCATTAAGATTTAGAAAACTAGCAACCTGGGTATACGCAGCCCACTCACGAATTTTATAGAGAAATGGAAGACATGAAATTGGGTGAAAATCTGCAGGAGTGGAAGGGTCAAAGATCATTTTTTGTAGAATTGGGAGAATAAGAGCATGCTTAAAGGTAGCAGGGAAACAAACATGAGTTGAAAGAGAAATATTAATGAGTGAAATAAGATGAGGAAGAAGATGGGGATAGACCTGTGGAAAAGGGAAGAGGATCAGAAGGAGACGCTGTCGGATGAACACCTGTAAAAAGGGCAGAAGTATCAAAATCGTTAAGAGGGGAGAATGAAGATGGAGTATGAAGGTAAACTGGAGGAGTGGGAGAAGAAGCAAAAGCAGAACAAAGATTAGCAACTTTAGATTGAAGTAATTAGCAAGGTCAAAAGAAGTAAGGGATGAAAGGAGGGATCGCTGAAGATATTAGAAGACAGGATGTTGTGAAGAAGTTTGAAAAGACGTGGGTGGTGAGAAAGAGAAACGGTAAGATCCGAAAAAAGTATGATTTCTTTTTTATTTTACCTTTTGCCGCAAGTAAGGCAGTGTCAAAAGAAGAGTGTAAAGATGAAAGTGATGCAAGATCAGATGATTATCTAGATTTTTCCAGTGCCTCTTAGCTGTACGCAGATGGCAGCGCAGGGAGAGAAGATCAGAAGTAAGCCAAGGCTGAGGAGTTTTACGAGTGGGAGTAAAAGAACAAAGAGGAGAGACAGAATAAAGTACAGACAGCAAAATAGAATGGAGGGTACTAGCAGCCACATCCGGAAACAAAGAGCAAGTTGGAATAGATGGAATAGATAGTTCAGAGAGGTGATAAAAGATAGACCAATGAACGAAGATTACGAGTAAAAGTAGGTGAAGGAGGAGTAGTAGAAAGGATAAAGGGTGAGCCAGGAAAGTAAAAAGTGATCAGAGGCATAGAAGGGACAAGAAAACACAGGCTTGATTGAAGGAAGTGAGAAAAAGATGTGGTCAAGAGAAGAGCCAGACTGATGGGAGGAAGGGGATGGGAACAGCTGAAGATAATAGGAGTCAGTAAGTGAGATCAACCGAGAGCATGTAGGATTAGAAGAAGAGAGATTAAAGTCATGCAAAAGGAAAAAAGGTGACGAAGAAGAAAGGATAGGAGATCAAGATGGTACAGAAAATCACTGGCTGAAAACAAGATATTCAAAAGAATTAAAGGTTGGAAGGCCAGAAAAGGATGGTAAGAGTGTGCAGGTGGAATTATGGAGAACCCCATTACCACTGCTGTGTCTGAGAGGACGAGGACTATGAATGAATAAGGCTTGACCCCAGGAGGGCCCTGAGTTTCCACATCACCAGGATAAGCCAATCCGGGCTGAAAGACCAGCTGTTCATTGGATATAGCGGCCCAAAAACTGGTAAAGCAATAACGAAGCAACCCATCTTTAGATCGATAGTGCTTTGTGTCTATGAATGCTACACCAGAACGGGTAAGGAAATCCCTGATGGCTGTAGGCAACATTCCACTAGAGGTGTGGCCGCTACCTCTGCTCTCCAAAGAGGGGTACCTCTAAAGGATATCTGTCCGGCAGCAACGTGGTCCTCCATACACACATTTCAAAAACACTACTGCCTGGACACAGTATCCCCAAACGAGTTTCATTTAGGCAGGGCTGTCCTCCAAAAAGTGGTGACATAATAACCATGGAGTTCGATCCGAAATTTCCCCGTAATGGTCATACTGCTATGGGAGTCTATCTAAGATTAGGAATACGTGGGAGGACACAATCAATTTGAAGACCAAATTACTTACCCCCGGCAATGTTCTTTCTATTGGATTCCTCATCGCCCTCCCAGCCTACCCTGCAGTTTCAGAGCTCTCTAATGCAATTATACAATGACTCTCCTGTAACGCTAATAATACATTTTTGTCTCAAATCCCCAATGCGGCTGTGCAATGGGGGAAAAATGACACCTGAGTTCACAGTGCGCTGGGCACTATTTTTTACCTGCGTCAACGTCACGTCCGGTCACGAAACGATGTCCATCGACGCTTCCTGCTGGGAAAGCAGGAGAATGTATATATCTAAGATGAGGAATCTAGAGATCAGAAATGCAGAGTCCCTGCCTCTGTCTCGAAAAAAAACAAAAGACCTATCTGTTTAAAGTTTGAAGACACCCGGTCCCTAGGACCTTTTATTATTTCTCTGACCGGGTAACTCTGTACGGTTTCAGTTTTAGAAACCGCTGCGCCTAGATTTGATTTGGTTCGTCAATAGCGCTATTTCAATTTCTCTATCAATCAATCCATGGGTGGAACATCCAGTAGAAAGAACATTACCAGGGGTAACTCATTTTTTTTCCTGACTTTGTCCATCAGTCAAAATGACCACCTTCCCCTTGCTTGCTCTACATGTTTTGGCCTAGATAGTATCACCCTTTCTCTGGGGGTCATCCTTCTGGGCTGAAGATGCCGTTCACACTCCTACCAGCAAGTATTTCCTTCCCCTCTGGCTTAGGGTTTTTGGTGACGTCCTACTCGGGGGGGGGGGGGGGGGAGGGGGGGGGAGTCCCTTTACAGTGGCAGGCATATCAAGCGAAAACAACACTAGTGTATCGGTAACTTTCTGTACTTCATTCATTAAAATAACTTAC
The DNA here is from genome assembly GCF_040938575.1 of Ambystoma mexicanum. NCBI lineage: Eukaryota > Metazoa > Chordata > Amphibia > Caudata > Ambystomatidae > Ambystoma > Ambystoma mexicanum. The sequence goes on along the minus strand of NC_090927.1, from coordinate 1,234,454,997 downwards.
ATACTTGTCCTGCCTCTTCAGAGGTTATAAACGCCTACAAGAAATGTCTAGTGGCCGGCCCACTATTTTCTTATTTATGCTTTCAACAGAAAACTGAAGTGATCTTAATTATTTCATTTTTTATTTCATTAATAGAGTGCCAGAAAAGTGCATATACATGAATACAACTATTTACATACCATTCATACAAAACATTGCTCTACAAACATATACTTTGTATATAAAACCATTACATATAATATTGACTCATATTTACAAAAGTTAAGTGCAAGGATGCTTTGATTGAATTGGGCTCTCAATAATTGTTCTTAAGCACTGCTTAACATTCTTAGTTGCTTGTGCTCATGTAATGTTGAAAAGCCCCCTTGCATGCTCAGGCACGGCGCTGGTGCTTTCAATATTAGCAAATGCTTCATATCTAAGGAGCATAAATGTTACTTAATAGTATTGCAACTAATTATTGGACATGTTTGCAATTTGTCCGGAGTATTAATAAGCGATGAGTGCCTATATTAAGTATATGGTGTCTACTAGTTAAATTAATCCTAACATAGCTGGCTGCGTTCAGTTAGTGCTAATCTCTTAATCTGTAGGTGCGCTAGTTTCGATAAGAACTTCATCTTCATCAGGGCTTGACTTCCTTTTATACTGCTGTCAATAATCATAAAGGGACGAAGGTATCAATCCCCTCTACCGAACCACAGAAGCCGAATAGATCGACCGTCACACCGTGGTTGGCACGGGTGCCTGAATATTAACAATACAGGGAACCACGTGGCAGCCAATGGGGGGGGGGACTGAGTTAGGGAAAGGGGATGGAATGACAAAGGAAAGGTAGGGTCAAGAAACATGCATACAAAACATTAACTGTTCATGACTAAACCAGAAAATCTAACTGCTAATACCTCCTGTCTGAAAACCAGCTCCTGACTTCCTATCAAAGGAGTTCTATTCTCCGCCCTAGACCTGTCACCTTAATACGTGTAGTACCTAGAACTCTTGGAGGATTTCATACTCGGTATACTCCCAAATGCACATAACACACGTAATTTAGAGATCATGGCTCAAAAGCAACAAACACCAGTAATCAACAATCCCTACACAGAACATTGATTTGCGTAAGCAGGATGGCACAAACATGGGAATTCCCTGTAATGGCTGTGGCATAGACACATGGCCCTATTGGGCAAGCAGAAGCACAAACAAGAACATAGTACCATACTTGTAACTGAAGTTTTTAATAAAGCATCTTGCATGAGGAAAGGCCATAAAATGGCTGCCAATGTTCTCCCCACCCCTCAATGCTGAACACGTCCTTTTTGATTTGACATGAATGCCTGTCCGCAACACCACACAGACATTGCCTAGTAGGCTTTGACTAAATAAGTAGCTAAACCTCCTTCAACCAGTGATGCGTAATAAAACACCTCCCAGGTGCCAGCATATTGCCTTAATAACATGCACACTTTGCGAGCAAACACTTAACTGAATGCCCGGACGTCTCAGGAGGTCGTCCGTACTTGAAGAAATGACGCACGTGTTAGCCTAGCCTCTCGTTCCACCGCCGCGACCCAGGCCTCATACTTTCACGGCTCCAGCAAGATCTTCGAAGTGCCTGATTCAGCGCACGCCCCTCAGCATTCCACTAGCTTGCCCAGCCACACCGCCTCATCAGCTCACCAACCGCCGCCGCCGTAGCCTGTGCTCCACAACATTAATCATCTGCACCTGAGCTCTGGCGGTTATAAGCCCATCCTAGATTACCTGCAGCTGATTATTGGCGCGCACATTGAACTACAGTGTCCCAGTGCCTACTGGGAAGTGTAGTTTCCACATTTTACTTTAACTTCACACGTCTCTTTCTGCCCCAGCCCTGAATTCTGCCAACTGCAATGCAAAAAAGCATACATTTGAGTAAGTGTCTGACATAAAATCACTTAATTACGCACTAGATGTGGACTTGTGTGTTTGACGTTGGACCTTAATTAAGGGTACCTGGTTCACTTTGGTACTCTACTTGGGTCTTGACGGAACAAATGGCTCCTGGGCTCTGATTAGACTAACTGAAAGGTTCATTTTCATGCTCAGTCTGGTTCCGATCATCAAGGACTGTATGATGGCTTCTGTGGAGAGAATACATCTGTGTGAGGTGTCAGCCCTAGGTTGACTAACATCTACAGCACTAGTCTCAACATAGGTGAGAATGGAGTGAGAGAATAAGGATGATAATACAAATATTGATCCAGAGATAATGGAGGCATTGTGCTCTTTAAAGTTACTGACAGTATGTACTCAGGTGGACATACTGTGCTTCTTAAAACTGCAATCATGTAATGTCTCTGATTGCAACACTAGAGCTATGCCAGTGTAGGCTATTCACATGCAGATATATGGGTAGAGTGAAGGCGAGATAGCTGCTGCTACAGTTCCTCTGTTAACACTACGGTACTTAACTTATTATGAAAACAGTTGCCATGGATTGTTGAGCGGAGGTTTGCCTGTTTAGTCACCTACTCTCATGGGTGCTGGGATGGTTATGCTCATGCTGGGTTAATCCTAGTATACCTCTGATGGCAAAGTGTTGCCTTACACCTGTTGCTTTTGCCCCGTTCAAATCGTTAAATGCCGCCATGCGGAATGAATAGTATGCAGTTACTTAACTGATTTTGTTGATGATCCGCACATTCCGTGACCTTTCATTTGTAAGTGAACTGTAGACTTAAATATGTATTTAAGTTAAAATGTATATTAATAATTAACTGCTGCTTTGTTTGCTGGAAATCTGTAGTGATGTATGGATGTTTGTCAAAATTCAGCATCCTTTTCTTTTTTCTTTAAAACGCACAGCAGCTGGCGCTCGCATGGTGCTGCAACCAATAAGCAGCCTATTAGTTCACTGTGTGTGTGTGTGTGTGTGTGTGTGTGTGTGTGTGTGTGTGTGTGTGCCTATCACTACTCTCTGCATGTTTAGTGTGCTGCCTCAAATTCTAACCCATGCTGAGACTCAGCCTCTTGCCTTATACTGTGAGCAGTGTTTGCGATGTCGGCCAGCCTGGGTGCCATTACTCGTGTCAGTTTCCCCTCATGCAAGTTTGCGCTGTGCCTTATGGGTTTATCTCTGTCCGATAATGCTCTATGGTACATGCTGGGTTGCTTATTAACTCAGCGGCCATCTTAATATGTCAAATACATGACTTGCTCATATAAGGAATACCAACCCTTAGCTAAGGGCTATATCGTATTGATTCTTTTATATGAGGGTACATTAAATTTCCAGAATATATTAAGTCTAATGGCTTATAACATTTGATGTGACAGACAAATGTTGGTCACTGGGTATGCCTGTTATACGTTTACCATATCTGTCTGGCAAAGTCTTACAACACTGAATGCTCCTGAAATGTGCCAGGTTGTATAGATGTAAAGTATAGGCAAATATAGTCAAAAGTGTAAAGTCCACAACACTAACTGCACATGCCTGTAGTGCATTTATCTTGTATTTACCTGTCGCCATCGCTTGTTATACTCAGTGTGGCTATGTTCTTTATTGGTGGTCTCGTAACCCTATATACTAGGTGAAGTGCTATATTTTGTTTATGGTGGTAGATGGATGGTAATTAGGGTGCCATTCTTGCTGGATAACCCCCAGGTTTACCTCCTTTAAAGAACTGCTGCCCAATCTTCACTTTCATTTAGTCCTTTCAGAACTGATCTCAAAGTTGATATCCAGAATTGTTTGCACTTTGCTAGTGTGACTTTTTAACATTCTTGTGTGCATTGATTTTTTACATTTGTCAAACCACCAAAGGTCCTCTACTTCATTGTTGTTCCAGAAAGTGAGAGACTAATGGTGCTTGTTCGTTCACGTTGCAGATCCTGGATCAATGTTCATTGATCCTAAAATGTACTGGATGTCGAGAAATATGAGCAGGAAGCTTATAGACAGCTAAATAATTTGGAACATTATATCAAATTAAAGAAATATCCAACATAAGAATTGAAGAAGACAATCTGTGCGCTCACAGAGCCAGCTTATGTATTACGATACTTGAGCTTGAAAGAATTGACTTTCTTAAATATAGTAAATCCTAGAGTATTTGCATGGGCATTGGATTACGTACACAACATTGCTGCTATTCCAATTAGTATGGCCTTTTACGCTCCATGTTTTATAATTGTGCTGAAATTCTTTGATCTTCATGGTATTTTGGCAAGCCGTACAATGCACGCATGGGTAACTTCCTGTAAGTAGTTGCAGTTTCTAATGGCTCCTTAAATCCATAGTGGTGGTTTCTCCTCATCTCACTGCGTGTACCAATAATTGCCTTATATTTCTTTCCTTTCTTGAACGCAAATAAAGGTTTAGGTAGGTCTGGCTCATACACTTGTAATATCCTCTAGTTATTGTGAATGAGGTTCTGAATGTTGTTACTGTTGGGTCCATACATAATAACAGATGTGATTTGTTGGTTGTGTATTTTTTCTTTTGTCTCGAACAAAGTTTTCCGGTTATACCATTGGGCTGTTTTATAGGCTTGTTTAAAAGTATTCCTAGAGTATCCCTGTTTTGTCATCTATTCAGTGATGATTGCAGCTTCTTGTTGAAAGTCTTCCAAGCTAGTGCAGTTGCGTCTAGCTCTTAAATATTAACTAAAGGGAATGTTGGATTTAGGGCTCGTAGGATGCTGACTGAGCTGATATTAGATAGTGTTTCTATCTGTCGGTTTCCGGTAAAGGGTGATCTCTAATTCTCCATTCTGTACTTTAATGATGAGATCCAAATAAGAGATAGTAGTTTGGCTCTCCAACTGCGTGAACTGTAAATTGGTATCTAAAGTGTTGATCCACTCATTGAACACCTTCAATTGGATATAGTTTCCTGTCCAAATAAGGAGGACATTGTTGATGTGCCTTTTGTACACTTTAATGAAGACGCAAACAGGTTGCTGGGAGTTCAGATATGTCTGGCTTCGAAGTCATTGACGAATAGGTTGGCTAAACTGGACGCAAAAGCTGCCCCCATAGATGTTCCTTTTTTCTGTTGGAAGAATTCATTCTTGAAAATAAAATAATTCAGTTTGAGACAAACGTCTGCCAGATCTATTATGAAATCAGTTGGAACATTATGTGGTGTACCTCTGGTGTTTAGTGCTTGTTTGATTACTGTTAGGCCTTGAACGCGAGGGATGTTTGTATTCAGTGACTCTATCTAGAGTCACTAACCAGTCGGTATTAGTCAATCTGTTGTCCTTCTATAAATTGAATGGCTTGTCTACTGTCTTTGAGATAGGCGTCACGCTCAGTAGAAAGTGGTTTTATGAAAGTCTATGTACTTGGCCGTAGGCTTTAACACTGTCCTGTTTGCTGACACTATCGGGCGACCAGGTGGGGAAACTGTACATCTATGTATCTTTGGGACTAAATAGATAGCTCTTACTCTAGGATTTACTATATTTAAGAAAGTCAATTCTTTCAAGCTCAAGTATCGTAATACATAAGCTGGCTCTGTGAGCGCACAGATTGTCTTCTTCAATTCTTATGTTGGATATTTCTTTAATTTGATATAGTGTTCCAAATTATTTAGCCATCTATAAGCTTCCTGCTCATATTTCTCGACATCCTGTATAACAACGCCCTTTTCCTTATCGGCAGGTTTGATTTTCACCAATTTGTCTTGTTCTAGCGCTCTGAGAGCCAGATATTGATCTTTTGGCAAATTGAACTTTGCATGTTTCTTAGATGCCAATATTTTGTCTACTCCTTTTGAGAACTAATGACTCAAAGGTGAGTATTTGGGCATTTCTTTTGTAGCTGGTACAATTGTGGAGTTACTACGAAATCCTGTAATGGACGTACTGTCTTTCTACTCTGTGATGTTATCACAAAACACGCAAAGTCTTATTTTCCTCACATATTGGCAGACCTCTATTTCCACTTTAAATTTAGCAGGGAACTTGCCTTTGTTTCTAAAAAAAACTGAAGACCTATCTGTTGAAATAAAGTTTGAAGAGGCATGGTCCAGGACCTTTAGTAATTTCTCTGATCTGGTTACCCTCTACTGTGTCCGTTTAAGATTTGGCTCATCAATAATAATGCTGTATACATTTCTCAATCAATCAATCAATCGATCAATCAATGGGTGGAACATCCAGTAGAAAGAACATTACCAGGGGTAAGTAATTTGTTCTTCTTGACTTTGTCTATCAGTAAGAATTACCCTCCTCTTGCTTGGTTGACATGTTTTGGCCTACGTGTCATCACCCTTTCTTCGGGGTTCATCCTTCTGGACTGATGATGCCGTTCACATACTCCTATCAAGTATTTCCTCCCCTCACTAGCCTAGGATTTTGGTTGGGCTTTAAAATTGTCATCCACTACTCATGGCCTGCCCTCTTGCGCCAAGATCTCTATGGTCTTCAAACAGCTCCTCTTTCCTCTAGTTCTAGTTTTAGCCAGTGTCTAAGTACTAGCCCTTACCAGGTTTTGTGTCCTTTTCTCCTCACTGGGTCTGCTCCTTGTCATTGTCTAATATAGCCTGTAGGATGCTCTTTGCCTTTTCTCGCTCTCTGCCAATGTCCTGGATGCCTCCAGCGGGCTTGTCTCTCCTTCATCTGCCTCAAAGATGGGAGGGTCAGTCTTTGCCCACATTCCTTGGATGCATTGTTTCCCTTTTTTCCTGTTTGTGACTAATTTTCTTTGTGTTTCTGCAGGCTTTCCCATGGTGTTGGTGCCGATCTTCGCCGTTTTGTGGTTGGTTTATGCTTCTGGTGGTGGCCGAAGGTTTAACAACTGTGAAGATTCATGGCATCTTGTCACTACTCCCGAGTGGGGAGCCCTTCCCTGTGAGGCTAGGGAGGTGAGGCTGCTACCCAATGGTGGTCCTAGGGCTGGTAGGAAGCGGGACCTCGCAGGGATAGACTCCCCACCTGCGGATAAGGGCTCCTGTTCCATGAAGGAATGCCCTAAACCCTTTTCCTTTGGGACCAAGTCCCTTTCAGAAATCCCTGATAACACTGCTGTCTGTTATGGTAATATTTCTTCAGTTTGTGATTCACCAATTAATAAAACCCAGACGAGGAAGAGCCAAAGAAACGTGCATAGTAATAACAGGCTGCCTGACTGAGAAGAGGGGAGGATCCAGCTGCAGGAAATGGAGTGAGAAAGGACTGTCAAATGGAGAGCAGCCCATCATGAAGGCAACCCAGGCTGGGAAGTTCAAATCTGGGAACACACAGCTGCAGATACGCTGATTCCGGTTGGCTGGGACATCCAGGAACGGTCAGAGCTGCTTTGTGGTCAAGGCTAACCTCCTGACCTGTGGAAGAAGGGAAGAAAAGCCTGCTGCAGCATGACCTCGGGGAGGTAGACTGTGTGGTCCTGCAACTACGACAGAGCCATGTGGCGCAAGTCTCTGCAGAGCCACTAGGACGGAGCGGAGTGAAGAAAGCACAGAGTTGTGAAGCAACGCAACGCAGGGCAGTGCATCTGCCCAGGAAGGACTGGTGACACAGTCCCGACAAAAGGTGACAATAGTTGTGGGAGACCCGTTAGGGGATTGTGGCAGCTCCAGAGTCCAGAAAGCCTCGGGAGTGATCTCCTGCGTCACAGTAGTGATGCTCAGAGATCTAAGGGTCAACGCCTCAGTAGGTAATCTCCCTCGTCACAGTAGTTATATCAATAGAATCAGGAGTCATGAGTACTTTGGGAGGAATCTCCTTCGTTACAGTCGTAACCTAGTTAAGTTCAAAGATGAAATTAGACAACAAGAGCTACCTGGAGATAATCTTCATAATGTAAGAGGACACAGAAGAATTGCTGGAACTGTAAAGCAAGCTTTCAGAAGCCCTTGGGAAGAAGTGAGGATACTTTTAAGGACTATTGCTAAATGTTATCTGTGGAGAGCCCTCAAGGCTGTGCGAGATGGGTCAGGAGTAGGTAGTAATTCTCCTGACCATACTCAGTCCTGACCATACTCTTTGTTGAATCAGAAGCTAATGCAAAAAGTTGTTGGAAAAGAGATAAAGACTGAGCAAGTTCACTCTTCAGTCAGTCTCCTGGTATTTCTTTCATTTGTATGCTGAACCCTTTTGTAAAATAGTGGTACAGTCCGGTTTTTGGACAGAGGATGGACGCTTTTCATTTAGACAAACATCCTGATGACTGGTACCTGAGTTGATATTTGTTTAGGTAGGGATAGCCCAATAGAAATATGATATGATATGGCATTTATAACGCGCCTATACACAAGTGTTTCAAAGGTGCGACGAGGCAAGGGAGGGGAAACGGGGAAGACAGAGACAGCGATCCTACTAGGCCAGGTGACATTGAGATCGTGCAAGGGAGGGGGGTGAGGGGAAATGGGGAGGGGCCAGTGCAGTACGGATCTGTGTGATTTGTCTGCAGGTAAATTACACGTGACAGAAATGTTTGCATGGGAAATTACGCAACACAAAGGGCCTGATCACGACTTTGGCGGTAACGCCGGCGGTATTACTGCCAGCGGTATTAGCCCTACCGCCGAACTCCCCGGCGCTAATAGCGCCGGATCACGAGTTCGGCGGTAATGTAATTCCACATTCCCCATTGAGCCCATTCGGGAATGCCCCATTCTCCATTGGGCTCAATGGGGAAAATTAGCGCTCTTACCGACGGCGGATTTCCCCCCAGCCAAGAGCTGGGGGGAAATCCACAGAAGTCCTGATTCGGCAGACCCTTAAATCAAGCGGTAATAGCGCGACCGCCGGATTTAAGGGTTACCGCCAAAGTCGTGATGAGGCCCAAAATGTTTGTACATTTCCCATGCGAACATCCATTACAAAATCATACAAACATACACCGCCACTCACACACCCACTCACACCCACACCCCCAACATACCTCCACCACCCTACTTACCGTTCCTTCCGATGCCCAGTGTCCCTGGTTCCCTTACACTTCCGTGATGGGGAACCGGCGCTGCAGGATCCTTTTTCTTTCTTATTTAGTCTGCTCGGCTGCAGGGGTGTCTCCCGCAACCCCCGCTCGCCATACTTTATACTATAGTGAGCGTGGTGTTGCGGGGGACACCCCCGTAGCACCGGCTTTTTTTTTTTTTTTTAGACCAACCTCACCAATAGACCTAAACACACACCACAAAAAGTTCGAACTTTTGGTAGTTGGAACTTTTCGTGGTTTGTGTTTTAGGTCTTTTGGTGAGGTCGGTAATTTTGGGTTATGTAATTTCGTACAATACTGTGCAGTACATAGGATAACAGTAGAATAAATAAAGGCAATAAATAATAAATAAGTGTGGTCAGCTGGTTATAAGTGCAAGGGTAACTGCAGTCATCATATGTCAAGTGCTCGTAGGGGCTGTAGGGATACAGAAACAGCCCCTGAGAGCAAGGGTTGCCAGGGGGGCAGTGCAGGTGTGCAACTGGTGGAGAGGGGCCCTGGGCCCAAGATCAGAGGGTAGCCAGGTATCCAGTGCAGTTTCAGATTCAGCCAGGAGATCAGCAGGGGAGAGGAGGAGAGAAAGCAGAAGCAAAGGGGAAGGTCTTGAGGTGCTTTGAACTTAATCCTCGCCGCCACTGGGAGCCAGTGCAGAGATTTCAGTCCTGGAGAGATACGATCCCTGGGCTTGAGGCCAAGGACAACTCTAGCAGTCCAATTTTGGATGAGTTGCAGAGGGCAAAGAGTAGAGGCAGGCATATTTAGAAAGAGGCTGTTGCAGTAGTCCAGCCTATAGAGAACCAGAGCTCTGGAGACAGTGAGTTTTTGGGGGAAGGAGAGGAAAGGAAGAATAACTCTGAGGAGGTGCAGCTGGTAGTGTGACTAAATAGGGAGAGGTAGGACCTTTTCTTTATCTTTATAACTAAAACTTCCGACTCCCTACTCAACCACACCACAGAACACGGACCTACCTTTTAAAGTCATATCGATGTGCCTGATCAGCAGTGCTGCTCCGCTCTGTAAAGTGGAGCTCTGGGTATGTGTGATAGTGGACCATGAAGTGTCCACCGAGGCTCCCAGTGAGTTTTGTTTTTGCAGATGGAAGTGTGGGAATAAATCTCTGCTGTGCTTGTTTGTGTACATTGTCTGAGCAACCTGTAGCTGAGCAACAGTAATCCCTCTCTGGTGCTCTCAGGCGGTGATTGTGGATCTTGGATTGTGGATCTTGGTTTTGCTAGTACTCATTTGGAAAATGAAAATGGGTGTATAAAGGGTTGCCCTATTTGGGACTATTTGACTCTTCACTGTGTGTGCAAAGGGACATTCGCCTCACTCTTACCGATCCATGTTGCTGTGGGAATAGTTTTTGGGCACGGTCATCTGCTAAAGTCAAGTAGTGTCCAGGTAGCTCCTCACTTGGCTAGCGGGCATGCCTCTCCACATAGCCTCGCTGAGCCGTAGACGATGAATGCTTGTCTTCCATCCAAATATGAAGTGTTTTCTTGGCAGGAATCTGAGTCTTTAAAGATATACTTGGAAGAAACATGGGCACTATAACCTGTGGTGAAACCAGGCTGTCTGAACTTTTTGTACTTGCCACCAAGAACACAAGTGGATGTCCAAGAGGGGGGCTGCCTGTGTGGGTTTGTTGTACTTTGCGATTACATTTTCTGACTGTAACAAACCTAAGGACTTAATGTGTTTTATTTTCTAAGTCTATCCTCAGCATTTTCTGTTTAATATTTGAGACCAAAAAAGGGGAAGGTGGATTTGAATTCCCTTTTAATGAAGTCGAATGAATAATTCAGTAGGCACGGCCCTACACTGGCACCCGGTTTCATCCGGGGCTCAGTTTGAATCTGCTTCACTTGTACACAAATGTCTGTACTGGAAACGCCTGCTTACCTGAAATCCGGTCTGTTTATATAGGAGCCCAGAAGAAACCTACTATCATTTAACATGGCACTGGTTGGCCGTCCGAGGACCAAACGTTCAAATGGCCTTAGCAAGTATTTCCCTAATCAGGCAACTCAGCTGTGGAACTCACTTCCTTTTGACATTCGACAGGAATCTAACATTACTTTCCTTCCTTAATTCCCTAAAAACACTTCTTTTCCGCTAAAATTAAACGTGTAAGATTATTTAATCTATACCGCACATGTCCTGTCTTTTTTGTTCGTCCTAGTGTGCAATTGTGCACCCTGATGCCTGTGGGTTTTCGGCACTATACAAATACAACAATATTTTTGTTTTTATTGTATAAAGGGTCTGCAGAATATGAGACCTTCTTGCCTCCTATTTATTTTTAAATTTGTTTATTGGCATTTTTCAGTGATATCAGTTACATGACATTCAAAAGTGCCATGCACATATATGATCGCAATTAGGGTGTCACGGTATTAGTTTTATGACGGTACGATAACCTTCTTGCCAAATGACGGTATATCATGGTTATCGCGGTATAGCAGGTTGAGTTAACTAATCTTAACAAATATTTTGTTAAAAAGGTCATAAATTGTCAGATTTATCATCACAAACAAAACCAGGCACCCAGGGCCAGAATTGGGCTTTTCAACATACATGTGGTTTATAGAATGGCATTAAAAACTGCTCCAACTGAAACTACTTGTACCAAAAAAACTTTTTTTTTTACATTGCCTTTTTGCATTTGAAGTTCTTTAACTTAACATTAAGTCAATGCGTTTTAGTTGACTCACGAATACACAGGCAGGATTTTCCTGCTGTAGCAAGGTAGCATTTTGAAACTTGTCTCTGCACATATTTAGCTGATCCTCCAGGAATCTAAGGCGGCTGCAGAATTGGTCTTTCATGGCGGTCACTCGTTGATCGCCTTGAATGAAAGAGTGACTAGTGGAAGTGTTGTAATGCACATTTTGAGCAATGAGCTTGCTGCTCAGTCACAGGTCATCGCTTTGAAAATTGGCCTTGACTTGCATTTTTTTGGAACCACATGGCATGGGCATCATGACTCCTCACTGCGCAAAAGGTTTGTTTTGACAACTCTTTATTCCATTAAAGGGAGAAAAGTCACTCATATGCGGTCTGAAAGCCCATGTCATTGTGTTTCTTTTGTCAAAATGTCATAGCCAACACAGACAAACCGAAAGGTTGCATAGTGATCTAATCGCTATAGCTTCTTTAACATCTGCCTGGTGTATTATGAAGGTCTGATGTCGGAGTCTGACCATGTAATCCTAAAGGCACAGCGTTCAGTGGGCGCTGTTGATTTCTTTCTTGATTCTTGCAATACATGTTAATTTACCTTCTTAAAGATGGTGTCAAGGTCTGAGTGCATTAGGACCCCTATAATGCGAGTTCAGAGGGAGGAATGCTTTCATGGGTGAATTGACCTAAGAAATATTTCACCCCCATTGCTCTGGATACTTCAAATTGAATGTAGAATCTGTCCTGCCTGCTTGAGTCCAGTGCCATATGCAGAAGGCAGGTAGGTGACGGATCAAGTGAAGCAACAACTCTAGTGCCAATGTGCAAATCTACACAGAGGACAGTGGGGGGTGGAGGTGCAGTTTATTTACTAGCAGAAAGCACTGATTGGCCCAGTGTTCACACAGTCTACAGCAGGGTCGGACTGGGGAATAAAATTGTCTCGGGCACCAACATAAAAGTGGCCCACGGTTGCAAATGGGAAATCATTCCTTTTGCAGCACTGTTTGAATAGTACCCAAGGGGGAGATTTATGATAAAATGTGATGCAAATTGTACATTTAAAAGAATATTTATTCAGCAACAGTGGTCAAAACTATTAGCCGCATAGTGAAGTCACTCATGAAACTGGCCCACTTTGACCAAAAAAGTGGCCCACTTCGACCCAAAAAACTGGCCCACACAAGCATTTCACGTTTTTGGTTCAGCCATGGGCCTATTGCCGTAAGGTCCAGTCCTTGCCTGGTCTAGACAGCTAATGTTGTTTGTGGAAATGCATCAGAAGGGCGTCCCGTTCATTCCCCCTTTGAATTATGGGATGTGTAGTTCCCCATCTTTCATTTTGGTGGGAAAATTACAAATCCCAGAATTCTAAGCTAAAACAGAACTGGATGGCTATCCGATCCATGACCATGAGAAACTTAAATTCCTTGAATCTAAACCTTGGGAGAGTAATTAGATATGCATGACTTCACTGGCCGTCCTTTTTTTTTTTACAATTTGCACAGCCAGAGCAAAAGCTGTTCCAATGTGTGTTTACTCAGTGCAGTAGGACCCTAACTTACTGAACTAATGGCACATGTTGCCGGGCAAGGCTGAATCGATACATTTCTGCTCCTGCTGGCTGAGTGGTTGCTAAGCAAAGTGCTCCTGTTTCGACTGTTTTGCAAGTCACTGAACGTTTTATTACATTTGTTTACATACGAACAAAAGGAAAAATAAAATGCTCACTTTCAGTTCAGGCCCTCAGCTCACCCTTGTGATGTCCCTGTGGTCGTGCTAATTGCAAATTAAAAATTGGGATAATCACCATAGAAGATCTGACCTGTAGTGCGGAGCAGCACGACTGTGTGAAAACGTTTAAAATCTGTAAGCTGCCTTTCAAATAAATAATGCCTGAAACAAAATAACTTTGTTCTAGTTTGCCCATGAAATCCAGGTCTGGTGGAGTCTATGAACTGTAGTCTCCGGTATGCTAATAAAGCAAGTCATTCAGCTCATTGTTACCAGCTTTGCATGGGGAACACAAAGGTTGAGGCACTGGGCAGCTTTCAACAAAACTTGTGCAAAGTCGGCTGATCTTTGACCCGACTCTACTGATCACAGAGAAAGAGCGGTCACAGCAGCAAAGCTGCATTTACTAATGTGGCCTCACTTTCCCTATGCTCTTGTCTGCCAAACAAGGCCCCCTTGGCAGATGGCACATCCAACAGTGCAAGGCCAAGACTGCGCAGCACTTGCTTACTGCAGCCTTTCCAAATCAGATCGAAAAGCTACCCTTAACGGTATTACGCTATAAACAGCGTGACGGTTATTATTGTTCAATTAAGTTGTTCACGGTATCTTTAACGGTATACCGTTATACCGTTACATCCCTAATCGCAATGCATTTTAACTTAACATTAAACATTATTATAAACAACTGTCTCCATGTTCTGTTCTTACAGTTCCGTGTCTCTTGTCTCGGGAGGGGGTGGGGGGTAGTCAGACGGTTTAAAGGGGGCGGGAGGTGTCCTCAGAGGGCCAGCTTTATCTCCAGTGGCCTCACCTGGGCTGGCCTTTTTTATCCTGCAGGTATGTTTAGCCTGGGGCCTTTAGTTCATGGGGGCTTATCGTCAGAGGGGTAGAACATATGTCTGGTGAGTTCTCTCCATGCCTCGAGCGCCCTGCTGGATTCATCAGTGGATCTGGCGAGGCAATCCTCCCAAGCTTTGGTCTCAGCTAACGCCCACCGCTCCATTTCACTGTGCCATATTTTGTATTGTGGTCCCGCTGGTTTTTTCCAGGACATGGCAATGGTTCTTTTGGCCAGTATGCATGCCAAGTCCATGAGTCATACCGTGTGCTTAAGCTTGGCCAATCTGGGGTAAGTTCCTAATAGGCACTCCTCTGGTGTCCATTTGTATTTGGTCATGCCTGCCTTCTCGCACGTCTGTTTTACTTTGCCCCACAGCAACCTTGTTTTGGGGCATTCCCACAGCATATGTATCAGGTCGGCCTCTTCCCCCATGCACCAGGTGCAGTTCAGCTGAGCTTGCTTGTTAAATTAGGCTATTCGGTGTGGGGTCAGATAAGTTCGGTGCAGTACGTTCAGCTGTATCTGTCTGAATCTGTGGTTTCTTGATACTTCTTTGGGAAATGTGAGCACTCTGCTCCACTCCCCCTCTTGGCATTTCTCTGCCTATGTCCCTTTCCCATTTGTTTTTCATTTCCATGCTCCGGGGGTTAGTTATGTCACTCAAATGGCCATATATTTGGGATATTGGTCTGCTGCCCTCCCCCAGGTTATATAGCATCGTTAAGAGTGGGTCCGAGTCCGGTTCTTCAGGCCACGTATCCCATTTGCGTTGTGCTGTAGTGCGAACCCTTTGATACCATAGGAACTGGCCTGTGTGGAGGCCGTCTATTTCTTGTAGTGAGGCAAACTCTTTGAAGGTGCCCTCTTCGTAGAGGTCCCCCCAGGTGTAGACCCCTTCTCTTTCCCATAGTCTGATTTGCTTCAGGTCTGTGGCCGTTTTGCAAAGGTCTGCGAGCAGTGGTACTTCTGGTGCATAGGTGTTCCGTGAGTGGGTGAGCATTTTTGTTCTATGCCATATCTTTTTCCCCAGGGCGGCTAGGGGGGGGTACATTTCCCAATAGTTGTGAGGGTGTCCAGACCAGTTCTTTCAGTTGGTACGGAAGGATCATTGCTTGCAGCAGGGGCGTTTCAGATGTGGGCTCATCGCCTAGCCATTTTGTCACAAAGCTTAGCTGGGCTGCGAGGCAATATTGTTCCAGATTCGGAAGTTCGATTCCTCCCTGGCTCTGTGGTAGTGTTAACGTCGACCGCACTAATCTGTCTGTTTTTCCCCCATAGGAACTCTTTTATTAACATCTCAAGCAGTCGGAAGAAGGGTTTGTTAATATAGTAATGCATATTCTGGAACCCGTACAAGAACCTTGGTAGTACAATCATCTTGACTATTGAGGCCCGTCCCATTATTGAAAGGGGGAGTTTTGCCCAGGAGTGCTGCTTTTGTGTTGTGCTCATGAATCAGTGCAGAGGTGTGCATTATTTGGATTCCGAGATATCGGAACGAGGTGGTCTGCCATCTTATCCCCACTGCCGGGAGTGCCTCCATGTCCTCATGTCTCAGGGCCGCTAGGGGGAACAGGAAGGATTTTTGCTTGCTGGATTGGATTCCTGAGACTCGGGAGTAATTATCCAAAACATCTAGCATGGTGGGCACATTGTGTTGTGGGTTCCTAACGTATATGAGTACATCATCTGCGTAAAGTGAGATGACGTGATCTATTCCTCCCAACCCGAAAAATTGCTTTCTGAAGTAAATGCCTATGGGCTCCAGTCCCAGTATGTACAACATTGGGGACAGTGGGCAGCCCTGCCTGGTCCCTCTTTGTATGCCCCAGGCTTCTGACACGTGTTTCCCAGATTTCACCCTTGCCCTCGGCTTAGCGTATAGTAGTGTGATCCATCTAATAAACCTCGGTCTAAAGCCAAATTCCTTGAGTACAGCCACTAGCCACTACCAATATATGGAATCGAACGCCTTTATGGCATCCAGGGATAGTAGTGCACACGAGTCCTTATCGTTGTCGGTGTGCGCTATAATGTGTTGCAGCCTACGCAAGTTCATGGATGTATTGCGGCCCGGTACAAAGCCGCACTGGTCAGTGTGTATTATGTCTCCTATAATTCTGGACAGCCGCTTAGCTAATATTGTGGTTAAGATTTTCACATCATAATTAAGCATTGCTAGTGGGTGGTACGAGTCACACTGGTCCGCCGGTATATTGGGCTTGAGGATCGGGACCACCAGTGTTTCTCTCATGCTCTCAGGTAGTATCCCCCTCTCGTATGCTTCCTGGTATACCTCATGTAACAGGGGCGTCAGGGAGGGCTCATAAGCTTTATAAAATTCTGAGGACAATCCGTTTGTACCAGGTGCCTTGCACGTGGCCAGGGACATAATGGCCGTTATGTCTTCGGGTGTGATGTCTGTTTCTAGTGTGTTGGCCTGTTCCGAGGACATCTTGGGGAACCCTATCTCGTCCAGTGTGTCCATTATCTGTTCTTGGGAAACCTGTTCTTTGTGGGAGTATGGGTGCTCGTAGAAGCATTTAAAGGTGTTATTTATGTCCTGCTATAAGTGATGCGTGTTCCTCTCTTCGTCCCGCAGTGTAGTGGTGGAGTGTCTGGGATTTTCCTGTTGGCAGAGCCAGGCCAGTAGCCTGCCCGGTCTGTCCGCCTCTACATGTGCTCTGTTTGTTTTGGCAGTGTAGTCAAACTTTTCTAGCCTGCTCCAAGCGGTTGCATTCTTCTCCCTGAGTTTCTGGAGTTCATTTTCTCCCTGCTGAGTGCCTGTGCGGGTGGCCTCCAGCCTTTCAATCTCCTTCTCCACCTGGTCTAATTGTTTCCTGATTCCCCGGCCTTTGCAATGATTTCCCCCTTATCACACTGTTTTTAGAGCGTCCCATTCTGTACACGCTGCCCGTGTTAATTTCTATGTAGTTGTCTATAGATTCTTGTAATCCCTCTCTAAAGGCTGGGTCCGTCAGGGCATCTACAGGCATTTTCCACATGGGGATCGGGGGTCTTGGGCCATTGTGGTTCCATGTCACTAAAAGTGGGGAGTGGTCAGAGATGGTTCTCCCTAGGTACTGTGCCTCTTCCACTTGGGGTAAGTGTTCCCTGCCTATAAGGATGTAGTCTAATCTCGTGTGTAGATTATGCAGGGACGAGTAATATGAGTAGCCTCTCGTTGATGGATGTGTTTTTCGCCATACATCTGCCAGATCCAGCCTGTCTATCATTGCGATCAGTGCTGTTGTTGCTGCCGGTGGGCCTTTCCAATGGGGTATGGACCTGTCCAGTGTTGGATCGTTTACACAATTGAGGTCTCCCCCGCAGATGAACAGGCCGCTTCTGTGTTGCGTAATTCTGGGATACAGTGAGTTCAAGTGGGCCGGTATGTTGTTGTTGGGGAAGTAGGAGTTCATGATGCATAATTTCGTCTGTTCAATGTGCCCCCATAACATTACGAATCTGCCTTCCGGGTCTATCTCTGATTTGACCAGGCGGAATGGGACCTGTGGGTGTATCCAGGTGTAAACTCCTCTTGCATATTTGGAATAAGTGGTGCCAAATCCCTGTCCCCCCCCAGTGAGTTTGGAGTTTAGTCACAGAATCTGCCGTGCAGTGGGTCTCCTGTAGCAGTGCTATCATCACCCCTTTTCTGTATAGGTAGGTCTTAATTCTGTTTCTGCAAAGGTATGTTCTCAGACCCATCACATTCCATGTCATTATTTTAATTGCTGTTGAGGTCATGGTGGTTCAAAAGGGATATTACGTTTGTCCTGCATCCCCCTCTGCCTCATTTGTGATCGTGGCTCTGGTGTTGAAGCCCCTTCCTGTGCGTGGGTTTGAGCCCAGCCCCCACCCCGTCTTCCATTCGATTCCCCCCCTCCCACCCGGTCCATCTGGAGATTTACCAACAATAGTAACGTTCATTCTAGTGAATGAGAACAACAAACTGTGCAACTTTGAACTGCCCCCAGCAGTTGCTTCGAACTTGCACCGCTCGGGGGCTCCCGAGCCTTTTGGGCCATTCCAGGCCTCCCGGTGCGGGTTGTGTTGGCGGTCGGCTTCCACGTTTCCTGAAGGAGTGTGTTGACGTCATTGGCGCTCGTCCTGCCCGATGTTACTTTCATATTACTGTGGTTCTTGGTGTGGTGCTGCGGTTTTTCCTGCATTGTGCGAACATCGGTCGTTTCCTGTTGCTTTGCCTCCTATCCCAAACACATCGACCCAAATGCAATGGATGTTTCTATTAGATTTGCTCAGTTGCACTTACGTGCAGTAAATGGTTTGACAATGGGGGGGGATAAACCACCAAAACCTACTCTTAGGTAAGGACCAACATTGTTGCATATTGATACATTATTGGTTGACTTGGGTTTATGGCTATATGTC
The DNA here is from genome assembly GCF_040938575.1 of Ambystoma mexicanum. Lineage (NCBI taxonomy): Eukaryota > Metazoa > Chordata > Amphibia > Caudata > Ambystomatidae > Ambystoma > Ambystoma mexicanum. The sequence goes on along the minus strand of NC_090927.1, from coordinate 1,234,436,408 downwards.
AAGGATTCCAAAGTTATCTATAGAGTGGAATGTTACTGCTATCCAATTGTCCTGGATTTATTATTGCAAGATGACACTGAGCCTCCATCTAGTGTAATACAAACTGTTAACCAATCTGCTCAAGCTAGAGAGGGGTGGAGGGTTAAACGAAGCCTACTTGATTGAGACTCCAAGCTACCTGTGGTAGGTCAGAAGGAGGAGAAGGAGCAATAGGTGTAATTTCAAGGTTTTTATTTCAACATAATTATGAAAATACGTAACCTTTCCTATGCTAAGTGTTTCCCTACCTAAGATAACAAAACTAGGGTGCTCATTGTCAGGGTGAAAATCAAAATGAAAAGTCTGTCCTCCATCTGAATCTAGTCTAACTGACCCTACCAATATATTACAAACGCTTGTGTATAGGCACGTTATAAATGCCATATCATATCATATCAATATTGCTACAAACAAACATACCAGGAGAATGACTCCCTTCTCTTGGATTGCTTCTCAACAAAGTTCTCCTCAATATGAGATTCTTGAATAGTGTTTTGCAATTTCTAACAATAAAATTCAGTTCTTTAAATGGCCTGTGCAAGGCCCTTGAGTACTCTCTCTCCTAAGAAATTTCAAACTCCATTCTTGGCTTTCTCTCTTAATGGCCTGAAACTCTTATCTGTTCCAATTTACAGTTCTTACATTTCCTTGATTATTCACATACAGATTGTTGGACCAACCCTTCTTCATGTGTTTGGTTTTCTCATTGCTCAAAAACATAGGTAAAGTCTCTATTTGACTCTTGTTTCTCTTATGATTTTCCCATTTTCTGCAGCAGGTTTGATGGGTTCTTTTATGATGCTCAAACTTGATATATTCGGGCCCCTCACTGGGACGAGTATGATTAATGCTTGAGTGATTCTCACCCTTTTTGCTGGTTGTACTTCACTGAAATGAGGGGGCTGTCTCCATTTCTGTTTGCTTATGGCTTGTTAAATCTCTATTCCTCTTTACATGCGTACACCCTCTTCCCGGGGTCTCCCACTCTCCCCATTACCTGCTGTGTAAGGGGTATGTGTCACTGGGTCAGCATTCTCGTTTTCTTATTTTTGCTCTGTCAAAGCCGCTCTCCGGCTTTCTTCTGATGCGCTTCTGTGTCTGATGATGATATTGGCAATAGAGGGGTTCTTCACCCATTTCCCTTCCAGGTCACCACCACACCACCATATTGTTTTGCTTCCTTACTTGCGTTATCCTTCGGCAGACAAACCGACTTCCGTCTGTTCCTGGCGTCTCGCCTGTCCTGCACGCCAACCTCAGGGCTCTGCTCTAGCCCTCTTTTCGCATCCCTCCTGGCACTGCTGGCCCCTCTTTAGTAGTTGTTCCTTGACGTGCTAAACAGTAGTATTTGTTCCTAGATGTTTGAAACAGCAACGTCTCAGGTTTCGCAGTCTCCTCGATTTGGCCAGTTTGTATTTCTCTGTTCTCACTTTCTTGTTCTCCTGGTGCTCCTTTTTATGATGCAGTGTTGCGGCTTCCCCAGCTTCTCAGGAAAGTCCTTCATTAGTGTGTGGGACACGATTATCATAACGCCTCTTGGCTTCTTCGTCTCAGTATTTGTGAAATAAGTCTTCTTTATTACTCCCTTGGTAGTTATTCTTCTCACTACTGAACTGATACTTTTCCTCTGGCATTATATCACAGTAACATATGATGTAAGAGGAATCTAGAGGTTTGTAAAGTAATGTTACAGTAGGTTCTGGAGTATAATGGGAAGGGAGTTCCTTAGCAGAAAGGGAGTCCGTATCTCCAAGAGGGGAGTCTCGCTCTGTGAGGTCCCGCTTACTGACACCCCTAGTGGGAAAGTTGCAGAGCAGGCTTGCCTCACAGGAAGCGGCTCCCCTCTTGGGGAGATGGACTGAATCCCTCGATTCATAACATACCATTTATCTATAAAGAAATGGTTGTGGTCCTCAAAAGGTTTTGAAGGGATGCGAGTGCTCAATCAGTTGACTTTGAAATAATATATGGTTTAATAGGTGAAGCATTAACTCAGTTTGTTTCAAATGGATCCTTTGGCAAAACAACAAATTGATATAGCTTGTATACTAGTGAAAGTAGATAAGCAAAAATGGCCCTAAAGGAGTCTGTGAAGGTAGACCATGTGAATAAACTAACCATTGTGCAGCTGAAGTCTTGACTATAGATTGCTTTTGAAACAGAAGAAAGAAATAGTTTGTGAATTAACTTGACGTATTCTGATGTCTGGAGTAATTAAAAAACATCAACAGACCTTCTGAATGATAGTTGCAATGGGCTAGAAGGTGAACAATTTTGTAATAAAGTAGTCGCCATCACACCAGACCCCTGATACAGGCACATTCATGTTATTTATGTTGGAGAACGTATTTGTGAATTAGAACCACTGCCAATCTGAGATTTCACTTATCTTTACTTTAAAGTAGGTGGGAAAAGCGCCAACCCTGAAAAAATGTCTATCGATTTTTATTTTTCCTTTTTTTGATTTTTTTGTTTTGCACCATCACCTCCCCACTCCTCCCCCAGAATAAATGTGAAATGTGGGCACTTTCTTTTTTACCATTGTTTATTAATATATATTGCACACTCTTTTTACCCTATTCTTGGTCTGCAGATGAAATTGTCCCTAATTTTAACAAGGGCGATAGGAACCAACCTGGGAACTATTGCTGAATATATTCTTAATAGTTTTAAGAAACTATATAGAAAAGTCTAAATCATGAGGCTAGAGGAGTTGGTATGCGAGTATTGTCCAATATAATAACAATTCTGCAGGGTGGTCGGACAAAATAAATGAACTATTAAGTAATGTTTATCCCCTCTAATTGGAAAAACAGCCATTCAAAGAAAGCTGGTCTACCTGGTCTTTGTTGATCATCAAATGGTTTTTGATAGTGTTGCTAGGGGAACGCTTTGACAAATTTAAAAGACAAAGGTGTTGCATATCCATTGCTTGATATGATTCAACTTTTATGTAGCACTAGCATAGCCAATGCGAGATAAGACGAAAGAGGAGAGTGCTCCAGAGCTTTCAAAATGGCAAGGGGGTTGAGAGAAGATTGCGTCCTGCCTCCCCATCTATTTTTATTGTATGTTAATGTTCTGGCAACCTTTTATACGAGATTTAGGCTGGAGCCACCAGATGTATTATGGACTAGGTATTGCTGACATGCTAAAACTGTATCAATATGCGTCCGCGCCATGTTGCAAGGTGTTGTGACCCTGGCGTGAGTACGTAGTTAAAGCTTATGGGCCCACTTGTGAGAAGACAGTGAAATGGGCAGGAGACTATCTGATGAATTGTATCCTGTTGTAAAAGAATGTTGTCTGGCACGCCCCTCCAATTGAAGACCATGTTAAGCAAAGGTGTAAAATCAATGTAACCTGGGGAAAGGGGATTGCTGTTCTATGCTCCGTCTGGGCACCGAGATCTGGGTGTGTTTGTGCCGTCCTGTCTGGTTGATGTCTGCCTTTGCTGATTGCCATTAAAGGCGTTCACCAACCCTACATCTACTGGATTATTGCTGGAGTGTGAATTTCCTGACATCCCGTTCAAAATAAATAGGTGAACAATTGTAAGGAAAAAAGGGCATGTGGTCTTTGAAAAAACATTGCTAAAGGTAATTGTGCTAAAAAGGGTTTTTGGAACTACATTTCCCATGATTCTGTGTTTGGCACTTGGCTGCGGGCAATCAGGTGCAGCCAACTGCTTTTTAAAGACTTGCCCGGCCCGTGCTGCCTGCTGGTGATTGATGGCGTGACACGGGCCGGAGGAAGCAGAGTGCTTAGTCGGAGCATGTGGAGGTTCTAGGATGAGAAGAGGGACCAACGGTGATTTCAATCAGCCCCGGGCCCGGCAGTGACATATTGCAGCTTGCTCTCCTGAGCGGAGTAGTGCACGGCAGAGAAGCCGTTCAACATGGGCGCTTTCCTGCCTGGGCTGGTGCTGTCTAGCCCCCCCAGGACTCAGATAAGTGCTTGCATTTAATGTTTGTTGTGTATGCATTTGCACTCTCACGCGGAGTAGGGAAACGCTTACAAACGCTGGTATGAACTTTGCATCGGCGTGGTGTGTTTGAAGCATGCGCATATGGTTACCCTCTGCGTTCTAGGGTGTAGTGAGTTGGAACACAAATGAGCATTTTTTGTTGGGCGGCGCGTTGGAGTGACGCACATAGTTATTGCTCAGTATTACAAAGACCTGTGTGAGGCCAACACGGCAGTCTTCAGAATTAAGACATCTGAGCAGGGTGAACACAGGGGCAAGGCATGTTATGCCATAACACTATGTTTGTGTGTGTCGGCATTTTCGTTTCATTCCATGCTGAATCATTAACCTTGTTTAAGTACTGTTCTATGTGTTCTGTGAGTCAGGCATTTATGAGGAAAGCATAACAGCAAATGCTTTGAGAGGCATTACTAATCAAGAAGTGCTGCCTCCAGGTTTCACGGTCTACAGTCTTCAGTGTCATGTTCCATGTGTTATGTGTCACCATGCTTCATGTGGTTATGTTTGTGGATGTTTAAGGAAATTGCAATTACCATTGTGAGTTAGTGTTCTAATTAAGAAGGATACTGACTGAGTGGTAGATTAAAACCCATTACATATCTATAACCTCTCCCTAACCTCCTTTCCCCCTCCCACCAAGGCTGCCTAGGGGTACCTGTGTTACTATAATCAGGAGCCCATGTCAACCAAGGTGGGAGGGGTCACTAAAATTGGCTTCCGTGGCTAGGAAGGAGTTGTGTATAAGTCAGGGGTGTGACCCCAATGGTGAACTGCTGTTATATTTCAACTCCTTAAATTTCGTGCACCAAGTGGAAACACCGGTGAAGCACCGCTTTGCACCGGACCCTTGTTCGGCAAATCAGCTGTGTTTTCTACACTCCATTGCTTTTGATAGTGAATACTGTAGCTCCTCCCATCTTTCACTGACCTCATGAAAAAGGGCCGGCGCGCGCACCAAGTGGAGGCACCGGTGAAGCACCGCTTTTCACCGGACCCTTGCTCAGCAAATCAGCTGTGTTTTCTACACTCCGTTGCTTTTGGTATTTGGACTTTACTTCACTGCTTCAACTCGTTTGTAGCATATGGACATTAACACCTGCTTACCTCGCTTATAAATATTTATATATATTCTGTTTTGCCTTACTTTTAGATCGTGAATACTGAAGCTCCTCCCATCTTTCACTGACCTCATAAAAAAAAGGGCCGGCGCGTGCACCAGCGCAAGCGCGCGCACCAAGTGGAAGCACCAGTGAAGCACCGCTTTGCTGCTTCGCCGCGGCGTCGCACGGAGCTTCACCGGTGTCTTCGTCCTACTATTCCACTAGCTACGTCTTGCGAGTACAGCAGTGTCCCACATCTTGTGTTTGAAGGTTGGTTGACGATCTTGTTCTGTTGAGTCATTGCTGTTGTATCCTGCAATATTGTGAAAAGATGACTCAGCCACTCTATACTCTACGCACAGGCATGCCTTTGCTGCCTGCAGCGAGAGTAAACGCCCTGACGGTGCCTAAACAACGCACCACTTAATTTAAAAGCTTCTTTGATTCTAAAACCTATTCTACCCCAAAACGACGTCAGTATACGTCAAAGAAACCAATTTCCAAACACCAAAGGATTTGTCATCCGCTGACATACGCAGATTTTATCCTGCGTCCCTGATAGGCACTGTAAACATTGCCACCCCCACGGTTTCGCTGGAAAGGCTCTCTCCCGTTGAAGGGACGGGGGAGCATGTTCAAGTGAGAGCAAGCCATTCCATACATACAATTGTCTGCCATCAGTCAATAACAGACAGCGTGGTACTGAGAAGTGAACATGCGCTTGGCAACAACGCCTCTGTTAAAGAGTCGGCTGATGTGGTGGTAATTGACTTAGACACTGTGCATACTAGCTATTCCGCTCAAACAATATCAGAAAAATTGTCTTTCTCCTAAAATGTTTTCTGATGGTAGTTCTGATAGATCTAATGTAACCTCATCTTTTCTAGCACCTACACCTAGACAAATGACAGACATTCAATCTCCTCAGAGCGGTAGCAGAGTAATGGGTCTTGCTCTGGAAGCAATGAATACAACCATGAACAACTTGATGAAACTGGTCGATTCTTTAAATGATAAACTAAATGCTCAGAGCACCCAAATTAGCTCTATTTTAGCATGGCAATCTGCAGCTAAATCACTGGAGGTAAAAGATAATTGCCTTTTGGAATCAAAGGCTCTGTCCCCCATGAGAATTGTGTACCCAATGAGTCTCCTCTCCAATTAATGGCAGCAATTTTAGAGAGCAACTGCGGTTAACTCCAGCTTCAAATGCTACCGCAGCTGCATTACCACACTTCCTAAACGTCATTATTGATTCTGCGGCACTTTGTAATTTGGAGTCTGCTCCTTTGCCTCCCTCCTCTGAGCAAGAAGACAAACAAATATACACCATCTTTGCCAAAACCTCCAAAGGCAATGCCTTTTTGACAAACCCAAAGAAAACGGGCGGCTGCAAACCCAAAAAAAGTACAATAGCAGCCCAGGAGAAAAAAACTAAGAATATAAAAGCCAAGAAACACACCACATCAGGCTCTGCAAAACAGTTAATCAATGCCCTTACTACTCCAGGCAAAAATTTAACTTTAGCGTCTGCCGCTATAATGAAAAAATATATACTCCTGAATCAAATGCGGAAAGCTAAAATGGGGATTCAAAATCTAAAACATCTTAATTTTACCCCATACGCCCCCATAGATACACTTGTTGAGGCAATTCAAAATCACTAAAAGTCCCTAACTAAAGTGCTGCTGGACCCTAAACCACTGACCATTGGTTCCTCCAAAACTTTCATAAATAGCACCAATTCAATAAGCCAACTTTCTAGGCGGGAAGAAATCAGAAGGGAAGTTGATGCCTACATGGCCAGATTTGCTGAGCTCCCCACAATAGGAGCACCGCAAATCAACCCCTGCAGCCAACAAGCCCTGAAAGAAGCCTAGTGACGCCATTTAAAACACTAGGTAATAGTTGCCTTAATACTGCACATCAAGACTCCTTTCCTCCTTTACCCAAGAGTAGATCTTCTAACCAACCTACTAAAGGAGCTCTTAATGCAAATACTAACTCATGTAACCCGGTCCCGACTGGAAGTTCCAATGTCACGTTTGAAAGAGATTCAGCCCCACTTGAAGGACGGGGCACGGAGATCGCTATGATGCTACAAGCCCTCCTTCCCAAAGTTCAACCTAAAAATGTAATGCACCCGTCAGTAGACCCTCAGCACCATCCCCAAGCTCCAAGAAAGCAAGTAAATGACCCAAGTTTTGACAATAATTCTGACACCTTAATTATTGGCTGCCGTCCAGCTCCCCAACCCCAATATCTTCTAAACAGGCATAGCATCCTTGAAATTTTCTCCGACGTAAAACTACTGGAGGATGTGGGCACGGCAGATATTGAACAGGTCGAATTCATTAACAAAAATATACTGATCACCAGCTGTCTGAGGCTTCGCTCTAGGCTGGTTCTTAACATCATTTAGTCAGCCAAAAGCCAACTGTTCGATATGGGTTTTCTGCTTTTACTTGGTCCCTCTCCTGTTGCTGACCTTGCCAAGTGTTCACTCCAGCCTCTTAACCCGGTTTGCATTCCAGGGAATTCTGCCCCCACCGAACGTTTTTTGCAACCTAAATGTGTCTGTAACTGTGTGACAAGTAGTTAACCAGAGCAACAGCACGAGGACAGACTTTTACAATTTGCCTCCTGGAACACTCGTGGGCACCTTCATCTTTTTAACAACCAAGAGTCTAACTTAAACCAATGTGATATAATCATGCTTCAGGAAACATGACTCACTGTCTCGCCTTCTTGGCATGATCACATCATGCACTTTACACCTGCACTGCAAGGCGAGAAAGGTCGTCCCATGTCCGGATTAATCACTGGCATCAAAATTAGTTCTAACCTCAAATTTGTTTTCTCTTATGAGCCCAATGCTTTTGCCCAACTGTCTGTAGTATCAGTCTATTCCATTCTGTATGCTCTGATTAACGTTTATTGGAACGCCAAGGGGATTGATGACTCAAAATTTCTCCAGGATATAGCATGCATGTTGGACTAGGTTGTTATGACACCAGACATTGTCCATATTGTCCTAGCCGGAGATCTCAATTTGCACTTTTTTTCTGCTAGAAAAGCTCAAGAAAATGTCAGGCTAATTCAATGGGAACACATGATGCCTTCACGGGGCCTGTGCTCAATGGAGCGTGCTCCAGGAATATTCCCCCAGGTTTCACCTGGCAACGTGGAACTTCAAAGGCGACCATTAATTATATTTATGTCGACCATAAGTTGTTTGCGGGTGTGGTTTCTCTCCGGGTAAGTCCTGTAATGGACAGTGACCGCCAAATACTAATAAGCCAATGGCCCTTGTCCCAGGCCGTAGATTCAAATCCTCCATCACTCTATGCTGGTGTTATTAGTGCAAACAACCAACTAAACCGCATAAGGTGGTCTGAGGGAATTATACGCCAATATGCAAACTCTCTCACTTCGGCTTTTATCCACTCACGACTAAGTAACAAGCGTATTAATGTTTGCTACTATGATCTTATGCAGAGACCTGCACCAAATACGCAGAAAACCAAAAAGCTAACAAAACCGAGAACTCATGGTTTTGTCATACAAGTTAAAAACCAAAAAAACAGAATTTCGCGCTCAGAGACACAAAGCTTTACTTCTCCCAGCAAACCAAAGAACAGCCGTCTTGACCAAAATCAAAACAGCACATAGAAATTGGTTGCGCTCCCATCGTGCACCTTTATACCAAAAGGACGGTGAGCTTATGTTGTCTCTTACACGCAATCAAAATACTGCACATATGTGGTCAACATTAACTGGGTAATTCATAGAATTCAGCGCACAAGTGGCGCACGCGGCTGGCGCATAGTGTGCGAGTGCGACTTTCTGCGCCAGCCGTGTGCGCTAAAATCCATTTCCGCGCACAGCGTATTCATGGATTTTAACATCCAAAACCAGCCGTGGCGCAGAGTGGCGCATTGACCCGCAGCAGCGCCAGTTACGCCCCCAACCCCTCCCCGTGCGCCATATACAGTGCACAAATCCCGTACATAGCGCACAGGCTCACAACCTCAAACGCCTGTAAAACTCCCTGCGCACCCCTCCGAATACACATACCCCGCTGCGCGGGTAGTCTCACACGCGATTGTCCCTGTGCGAGCGGGGAATGTGTATTACTGGGGTTCGCGGGAAGTTTCACACGCGATTGTCCCTGTAAGAGCGGGGTACCTGTATTACTGGGGTTCGCGGGAAGTTTCACACGCGATTGGCCCTGTGCGAGTGGGCTACATGTATTACTGGGGTTCGCGGGAAGTGTCGCACGCGATTGGCCCTGTGGGAGCGGGGTACGTGTATTACTGGGGTTCGCAGGAAGTTTCACACGCGATTTTGCTGTCAGAGCGGGGTACAAGTATCCAGTGTGGTGCGCGGGGAGTCCTAGACGTGAATTGGCAGTGTGGGTCCTCCCAGGTGTCCCCTCTACCCCCTCCACGGCCCCTGCAGGCAGCCCACACCACAGGGGACTACCCTGCACCCCTGGTCATGTCCCGCAGTGAGCCCATCCACCATGGGCATGACCCCTAGCCAAGCCACATGTCACCTTGCAATATGATCACCAACTCATGTCCCCCTGCACCCCCACCCCCCAGCAGTGAGGGGCACCTGCCAGCAGGCCCCCACTCATGTCCCACTCATGTCCCCCTGCACCCCACCCCCCAGCAGTGAGGGGCACCTGCCAGCAGGCCCCACTCATGTCCCCCTGCTCCCTCACCCCGCAGCAGTGAGGGGGACTTGCCAGCAGGCCCCCACTCATGTCCACCCCCAACATGTCAACATGACCCAAAATCATGGCCCTCATGGCCACCAAAATCCCACGGCATGTCACCCCTGCCCAAATAACCAACAAAGCATAACATACACCCCACATTGAAATGCACATTACAAGAAACAACCCAAATGGCATTTATGTACATCAAAACATGTCCATCACACACACACAATGGGTGCCAGTGAATGTGAAAACCCACATTGTGACATGCATGAAACCAATGAGAGAATACCACACATTGAAGTACGGGAACAAATGTATTGAACAAAAAATGTGGTGAAAGAAAATCAAATACCAAACAATGGACATAAGGAAAACAATGCAGAATGTCACATAATGATAAAAAAAGGAAATCAGAATCCACAATATATGAAATCAAAAATGTCTCCAAAGTCTCCTTCCAACAAAGCAAATCCAAACAGAAAAGAAAATGTAAAATCCATTGCTCCATGGAAAAATAAAAAAAGAAAATAGCGACAAATCCACACTCAAACTATTTACAAGGATGATATCCTGGGTCCATGAGCCCAACTGTCCAAATGAAACCTACAAAAATACACTAATTAATGAAGAACTATATACAAAAATGTGGGGTTTTGTCCAAGCGCCCAAAAAAAAAAATGAAAACCAAAATGAAACCGAACACTAACTAACTATTTACAATGGCAGCGGGCTAGTCCGACGGCTCACTTTTGGATGTCCCGGGCCAGGGCATCATCGAACTCCCGCTCAATGTCCTGGAGGCGGTCCTCTTCCATGGCCCCGAGGGTTCGCAGGGACGATGACATGTTGGCCTCCAACTCCCTGCGAATTGCCTCGAGGCACTCGGCCCGCCTCAGTGCCCTACGCATGGAGTTCTCCGCCCTGACCATTGTGAGCCGTGCCTATTCCGCCCGGTGCTGCTCCGCATCTATGGCGTGGCCCAACCGCTGCCACACGGAAGACACTTGGAATCCTGGGTCCTCCTGCCCTCTGGCCGATGCCTGCCCCTCCGATGTTGAAGGCCCCGAGCCATCATTGCTCCCACCATGTTGCTGCTGTGCCTGCGCCCTGGCTCTTGCTGCCTGCACGTCGTCCTCCGGCTGGAGTGCAGTTGTTGTGGTGGCCACCCTTGCTGGACGTCCGACTCCCGACTGTGGCAGGGATGTGTCCTACACCAGGCTGGCCGCTGGGTCAGAGGCAGCTCCACAGGGTACCCAGGTGATACATGGGTGGGAAGATGGCATGGAGGACGACTGGCGCGTAGGGTGTTCAGGTGGGGAGGGGGTCGCAAGAAGGTCCAGCACACGGAGGAATCCAGCACTGGTGACCCGTCCCAGTAGGTCAACGCGATCAAAGAGGCATCCGAGATGACATGCAGTGTCTTCACGAAAACGCCGCAGGTCAACTCGCATGCCCCGTTGACGCAATGCTATCCCAGCCAGGACAGGCTCAACACGGTCCCGGATAGCCACGTGCGCAGGGAGAGGAAGGCCAGTTGTTGTGCACCCATCCCCTCCCTGAAAACTGGTCTGGACGTAGGCATCCCTGCTGGTGCCGGATGATGCAGTCACAGGATCAGGGACAGGATTACACACAGACACCTCTGCGGCGGCCTGTGCTGCCTCCTGTCCCTGCCTCTGCACTGCACCACTTGCACCAGTGGAATCCCCACCTCCAGACCCCGTTTGTGTACCTTCCACAGCCTCCTCCTCCTCCAAACCCCCCACCAACCTGGATGACTCCATGCCATCTTCCTCCGTCGGACCCTGTGGGGTCTCAGCTGCCCCTTCTGCTGCCGAGGAGTCCATCTCCAACCTCCGCCTCTTGGACCTACCCTCGGCAGCTGCAGCCTGGGACGCGGCACCAGACTCCTCACTCCCCGAAGAGATGACAATCTGGGAGGGGAGCCGGGCCTTGCGTCTCCGGCTGGTGGTGCGATCCCTGCCGCTTTGCTCCACAGCACCCTCTCCGCCCTCTTCATCAGTTGACGCTGCAGACAGGGAGAGGTGTAACACAGGCATCTGGACACTGTAAAATGGACTGATACACACATAACAGTTGTACATGAGTGGCAGTGCCAAACTATAGACATGGCATCACACTCCCTAACACACATGTCATTTCTACTCTCACACATGAGCAATTCCACAGCAATATTGCACCAGGGAGCACCATCCATACACATACAACAGCATCAGCATCCGAAGGTGAGCCTGGCGTAAACACGGGGAGTACACAACACATGCACACACACCAACAAACTTACATGCATGTGTGCATGTCCACCAACTGTCAGTGATGAGATCGCCATCCATGTCACATCTGGGATTCAGCCTTCTACATGTCAGTGCCACATGCATCCATGTTGCATCACAGTTGCACACTTTTCAAATACACACACATGCACACAGTGCAGATACATGCAGCTGGAACCAACATCCATGTGTGACACCACAACCATGCCAACGTATATACACAGTAATTCAAACATGTGTGCTCCCACATCTGCATTTGGCCTGCATGCTTACCCACACATACACCATCCATGTGTCTCACACATGAGAGGACTCGCATTTGTCAGCCTCACGCCCCTGTACATACACATCCATACATGGCCCTACAAAAACACATGTGCAACCTGCACACTACTGGCACACCATGACACGTACAGCGTCCAATCACTATGCATGTACACTTACCGCTCAACTCCAGACGGGTCTGCCTCTCAAGGACCTGGACGTGGAGCGCTGGGCATATGCGTTCCAGGACCCTCATTTGGTGGTCGGACAGGTGGCCCTGGCGCCCCTTGGCATCCGCTTCCTTTAAGAGGCGCCGGGCCTTGTCGAGGGTCCAGGACCTGAAGTCCTCCCAGCGCTTCTTGACATGTTTGATGTCGCGGACTGACACCCCCTCCTCGTTGATGGCAGTCACGATGTCCATCCAGATCCTGGTCCGGCGCGAGAACTTCCAAAGAGGGCATCATACTGCCCCAGGACTTGCTCCACCAGGACACCAACCTCCCTGGCACTGAAGCTGGTGGCCCTCTGCCTCGGGGTTGCCGTGGTGTCAGATGGTGGTGTGCCCGACATGGCAACCCCAGAGGCAGGTGTGGGTGGGCAACTGGGTCCTGGGGCTGGGCTGTGGAACGATGGTATCCCAGTCAGGAGTCTTCAGTTCCAGCAGGGGTGGTCACAACAACTAACAACTGCACCCCTGCAGATGGATGATGTGCAGGCATCAAATAGCAGGGCATGTGGGCAGCAGGCAGGCAATGGCAGGTGGGAGCGTGCTCGGGGGCTCTGGGGGGCAGTAATTCGGCCTTCTCGGCAGGAGCGTGGTCTTCCGTGTGTTGTTGCGTGGCCAGCTTGATACGGAGTGATTTGGCACGTGAAAATCTTGTCATGATCTCTGCTTCCATAAGATCAGGACTTGCCCGACTCCCTTGGAAGCAGACCCATAACCCCGGTTCCGAGTGCCAGCCAGTCCCAATTGGGACCTTTTGGACCCTGTCCTGGCGCCAGTGGCACCAGGCTCATAAAGATGCCCAGTCCCAGCGCTGGAAGCGCCGGGCTCATAATGCTTGGGTGGACTTACCTGCAGCAGACCATGCTGCTTACTTACCTGCCAGTTGAACCCCTGATCCTCTTCTGTTTGGGACTACTTTTCCTGTTGGGTGGGGCAGGAGCCACTCCCTAGGTTCAGAACACTGGAACTCTTCTGGAAAGCAGGAACTCTTTTCTTACCTAGGCGTGGCTGTGGAAGGAGGGACCTAAGCACTACAGGAGGCTATTTAAACCACACCCGATGGATGAATCTTGCTTTGCGTTATTCTGCATTCTCTGCAGCAGAACGCTCATCGTGTCTTCTGCTTCTGATCCTGGGCCTAAGGGAACAAAGGCTTACCATCCTGGAATCCAGTCTTCAGCAGCACCTGTAAAGACAAAGAAAGAACAGGTTAGCACTACGGTCTTCAGTGGCAGCGCATCTCTTACCTGGTCCATCGGCTGTCACCAACGCCTCGCGCTGCATTCCGGCATCTGAAAGACAAAGGCTTACCTACTCTTTGCATGCTCCGGAGGTCTTCGCACTGCATCCCGCATCTGAAAGACAAAAGAAGGTGCGTTTAAAGACATTGGGCAACTTTATTACTCACGTGCCATTACTCCTTCCCACGCCGAATCCAGTGGGTATTCCAGCACCCTTCAGCTTCTCTAAAGCTCCGAACTTGTACCTGCAAGATAAAAGGGACAGTTAGTGCGCATCGTGAAGCAGGCTACAAGCGCTTACTTACGTGCTTCCAGGCGCTTCTATTCCTCACGAGGGTTCGATCCTCAACTCTCATCAGCCCGCCATCCGCCATCGCCGGAACCCTGCAAAACAAGAGATATCATTACAAAAGACTTTTAAGACATTTGAAGTGCCCAGAACTTACCGTTCGTGCAGTTAACGACGGACAGCAGTCCTCTGAGGTCAAGAGGCCTGCACCCTTATCCAGTGAAGAAACTGGTTACGGCACCCTGCCCCGAGGCAGATGGAGAGCTCGGCGTTCACTTACCTAAGGTGAGGGCGTTAACCTTTGGGGTTCTACAGGAGAAGAGAAAGGGAAGAGGAGAGAGGCACCCAATAAACCCAGTTCATTAATCCCATATTTTCTATCTGCAGACATCTTACTCTTCGAGTCAGACATACAGTGCACAGAGGTCCAGCCCAAAGAGCCAACCGTGTGTTACACATCACCTTTGAAGATACGGCATTCACCCAGTCAAGACCGGCGCCTCTGCGGGAATCAGGTGAGCGTTACAATCTTGCACGTCTGCGTGTAATTCGAGGAAAGGCCCTTGCCGCGTAAGTGCGTCTGACGTTATGCGCGCGGGTGTTTCCCTCGTGACGTGGGCATAGTGGCTCGTGAAAAAACTGCACGTCTGCCTGTGAATGCGTGTAATCCGAGGAAAGGGCCTACGTGTAGGTGACGTGACGCACGCGGGTGTTTCCCTCAACACGGGTGCATGTTCATCGTACACGTCCAAGAACTGCACGTCCGAGTGTCCGCTCATGTAATTGGAGGAAAGGGCCTTAGCAGGTACACGTGTAAGTGATGTTGTACGTGTGGGCCGCTTTAAAAGGTACGTGTAGGACCCCATTTCCTTGTACGTGCTTTTCGTGGAGAGCGAGTGGGTGAATTCTGTACTACTTGTCGGTTCACACGCGATTACTTCAGTGTTTCAAGTTCATACTCCCCGTTACCTCTGACAGCGTTCATTTTTTTTGTTGGGCCCGTTTCCTCAAACAGCGTTCACTTCTTCTTTTGTCCTGTCTCCTCAGACAGCGTACAATTCTTCTTTTGGCGGGGGTGTTGCCAACACGCACATGCGCGTCTTTTTCACGTTCTTTTTCCAGGCAGACGGTGAGTCGCGCACATATTTACCAACTTTGCTTGCCCCGTGTGTTGCGTACCCCTTCAGAGGTCATTGTAGGCTGCGTGTAACACCCGTACTCTTGTTTTTGTGTTTCTGGGTGCCACAGCGTAGTGCGGGTTCATTTTTCCACGCATGTGGTCTACGAGGGGTTGCGTGCACGTTATTTTTTGTTTTCGGGTGCCTGTGCGTTGCGTGACCCGTCATCTTCCCCCAGGGGTCACAGACAGCCTTGCTAGAGCACTAGGGTACGATTTCCATCTAGTACCCTACCCCTTTCACCCCCAATTGCCCCGGACAATCATTTACTGCTACTCCCATACGCACAACATCATCAGTGCCATGGTTGGGAGGCGACCAAGCGGTAAGGGAGGCAAAGGTGGCTGACCTCCAAAAGATGGGCGTGGTAGGGGACGTGGCAAGGATTTGCAGGGTGCCCCTAGACCCCCATGTGTGGAGGACCAATCGGGGACACCCATGCCCCACCCCCCATGGTTGTGGGAAACGTAGCTGACACCATCCCAGCTCAGCCCTTGTTGGACCAGCCCATTGTGGCACCTGAGCCGGCACAGGATGACTCCCAGGTCAGCAAGTCTAAGCCACGTGTGGTGGTGCAAGTTGGTGTCACCAGGCCACGTGGATCTGGGGCAGCGATGTCATCTGCTGCCCCAAGTAGGCAGGGTGGGGAGGCTGCAGGGGCAGCTGCAGCTCTATCCACCCCAGCTCTGAGTCTCCCAGCCGGGACAGAGTCGGTCCAGGTCCATCAAACTGACGTTGCCCCAGCCAACATCACACTTCAGCCAATGCCTGCACCAAGACCTATGGTCATTGTGCATTCACACACTCCTAGTACCCAGTCCACCGGCGCTTCTGCCCCTACTGACTAGAGCGGCGTAAGCCACTCAGGCTCCGCTCCACCTTTGAAAAAGAGGAAGAAGGGTGCTCTGGCACTACAGGCTGAGACCCCAGACACGGCTACACACTCCGGCACGTCAAGGAAGCCTAGCTTTAATGACACCGAACTTGATTCACTTGTGGCCTATGTGTCGGCACATAGCCGCAAAATGGTGGTGACTGCAAGGTGCAAGACCACACCCGGTCAACGTAGGGCACACTGGCAGACCATCGCGGACCGCATAAGTGCCCTTGGATTTGTGAGGCGCACAGCTGATGATTGCTACAAGCGGTGGAATGACCTGAAATGCAGAGCAAAGAACAAGTTGGCCTCAAATCATGCCGCTACTCTGGTGACTGGCGGTGGGTCTCCACCAAAGGACAACGAACTCACTGAACATGAGTCTGTTGCTGGGACCTTCTTCAGAGAGGAACAGATCCAAGGCGTGGGAGAGCTACCTGATTACGACGCATTGTCCGGTGAGTGCCCATGCATGTGTGTGTAATCCATGTGTATGTTGTTTGGGTGACGGGTTCTGATTGAGTGCCAGGTGAGGGTGTGTACTCCTGAGTGTTATGGCTCACTCATGTGCTTCCTCCAATATATTCACTTGCCTTTGATTTGGGTATGACAGTATCCCTTCTGCCCACAGTAGCCAATTAGCCCCACATTACTGCTGTTGCCCTTGAACATTAGTTACCTGGTTATGTGAATGATTAGACCATTCATGGCGAGAGAGTATTGGCCTGCTGAAATTTATTTTTAGGGCCTGTTTGCCTGTGCAACATGATAGTTGTTTCCTGTCATGTTGAAGTGACCAACCATTGATGTGTACATCTGCCTACAATCACTGTATTATTGTACACTGGATGTGTTGCAGTGTGTGGCACATGCATATTTTGCAACACTATTCTGCATTAATCTTCTCATCATGTCCATGTGACATGGATGTGTGACAGTACTCATTCACTGACATATCGCTGTAGTTGTCTAATTTACCATGGCTATGCTACATGACATCTGTGTGCCGGCATGTGTCATGTATGTGTATTGGACATGCCACTCACAGGCTGATATGTGATGCCAGTGCTACACAACATGCTGCGAATGTGTTGCTTTTTCATCTTGGTGTCCTCATTGTCTGCCTTTTTGACTCCCCTTCAAACTCATTGACAGTGCATGCATGCCAGGGTTATAGTCATGTGGGACATGTGTAAACCATGTACAGGATCTCTGTCTTGTCAGGCCTATGTGTGTGCTATGGTGCTCATGCCCGTTTCCATTTCTTGTATTTCATGTTTTTGCGGGTGACAACGCACTTGATGCTGGTGAGGTTCAGGAGCTGGTGCAGACCCAGGAGGATTCTCAGCCACGACCAAGCACCAATGGGGGACGTGGTGTGGTGGTGGGTGAAAACACTTTGGTACTGCAGACCATATTGTCGAGGGGTGTCTCTGGGTGCAGCTCCCCAGACCTCTATTCAGGTGCTGAGTAGGATGATGAGACTTATGTGCTGTCGCAGGTCAGTGCTTCTGGCAGGGATTCTGTTCTGTCCAACCCACCTGCACCAGGGGTAGAAGCCTCTATGGGGATGTCAGTGTTGGTAGGTCCGCCTTTGGCGGTTACGGATGCAGGGTCACACTCCACAGCATCTGATCCTGTTCCTGGGCCAGCAGATCAGAGGGGGAATGCAGTCCTGCAGCCTCAGGCAGTGCCAGCACAGCAAGGTGCAGATCGCCTTGCCCCGAACAGGTGTGGTGCCTGCCGACACGGTGGCCGTGCGCCACCAGGCAATACTGTATGGGAAAACTCCATGTACGGTATGGCAACCCAACAGGCAGCATCAGTAGAAATGATGGCTCAGGCAATGGAGACGGTGGCCACTTCCATTATCCCCCCTGAAAGGCAGATGGAGCAACAACAGCAGGCAACAGACTCCATTTGCCAATCACACAGGGAAGACATGGTGGCGTCCAACAGGGACCGACGGGCAGCACTGGAGACTCTGCGCGAATCCATATCGATAGTCACAGGGAAGCCCTGAGGGTAGAACTGCATAACCTCAGGCAGAGTCTGCTTGAACTTGAGGCTTCCCGAAATGTTAAGCAGAACAGCAGCTGGAGCAGCTCACACGTTCACTCTCAGCTGAGCTGCAGGCAACACGTGAGGAGATCCGGGCATCACGCAAGGCCATGCGTGCAGAAGTGCAGGCAACCTGTGAGGTGCTGCATGGGGATCTCTGCACTTTAATCCTCCAGAATCAGACCTTCCAGACCCGCATGCTTGCTGCCATGGAGGACCATACCAGGGCTTTGCGTGGGCTGCCTCCCATAGTGCCACCACCTCCTGATGCAGCAGCAGAGGGTGAAGAGAGCGACAGCAGTTCTCCCACAATGGCATAGCCGTGCAGGCCATGAGCCCATAGAGGTATTTTTTTTTTCTGCAACATCCCTGCAGATGGATTTTGGTGTGCACCCTGTCCTCGAACCTCCTGGGTGGCCTCCCCTGACCCCCACATGGCCACTGTATTCCGGCTGGGCACATGCAGGCTTGTCCAGAGTTTGGGTTAGATGCTTGGGTTTGTGACACACACACACCCCTCCTGCTTCCCGTTTCCATGGGCTTGCAAAGGGTGTGACCAAGTGACAGTGACTTACACAGTGACATTGGGCTCCCATGAGCTGTGTGGGCAGTCTGTAGTCAATACTGTGTGGACATCCCTAGTGGGTATTGTTGTTGTATTGTACACTGCATGGTGTATTGATATGTGCTTGTGCATCCATGTCTTCCTCCTAATTTGCAGGTTCCTTCCTCATGTCTTCACAAGGCCGTCTCCTTTGCAGATGGAGTTCATGTTGTATGCACTACACTGACACATTTGCGTGGCAGCAACACTCTACAGTTGGAAGGGGTCGATGTGCTTGCTTATTCAGGTTGTAAGACTACCACTCCTTTGACTTAGTACTGTCATGTTTTTGCAATGTTTCATGGTGTGTTGCTGTATTGTGTTGGTGCTAAGCATTTGTTCATGTGTGCTGTTTGTTATTGATTACTGGGAGCATATTGTCTGTGGGCATTTTCCATTTGGGACAGTGCACTTTGTGACACTTGTCAGGTCTTGTGCATTGCTTTGTTTGCTTTCACATTGCATGACATGCCATGGTGTGTTGGGTGGCGGAGCTGGGGAGGGGTTGGGTGACATGGCGCTGTTTTCATGTTGTATTTTGCAAGGGGGTTAATCAATTTAGCAGCATAGTTATAATGACACAGCATTGGTGGTGTTTCGGTAGGTAGGGATGCACACAATGTAACACTTCCAGATGACCAATCTCAGGCTGGTATGGTTGTGACAGTTGACTGTCCCTTATGTCATCATCATTGATTGTCAGCTGGTATGTGCCAAGGCTGTGTGCACTCCACAGGGGTGTAATTTTAGGTGAAGTAATTGGCCACCAGCTGCGTACGGGCTGCCTCACCACGTGCCCTTTCCCCTCCCATGCGTAGAGGCCGTGCATGTGGTTGGTGATGTGGGGGCACCACCGTGTCCACCCGCAGGCACCGGCGTGTTGCAACGTTGTGCAGGACACATGCTGCCACTATGATCCTGCACACTACTGGGGGAGCGTATGGCAGCTTCCCACCAGAGTGGTCAAGGGAGCGAAAGCGTGACTTGAGCACTCGGAATGTGCGCTCCACTATGCCCCGGGTTGCAATATGGGCTGTGTTGTATCTTACCTCGAGTGGTGTGGTGGGTTTCCGAATTGGCATCATCATGTGGGTGCTCAGAGGGTAGGCACTGTCCCCTGGGGAGGTGGTGATGGGTATCATTAGTGGGGTTGTGACATTACTCAGTATCTGACATGCATGCATGTGCAGTGGCATTTATACTCGCCAAGCAGCCATGTATCGCCATGCCGCCCGCTTCTAGGTCCCAGTTTAGGGTTAACATTCTGTAAATGAAACTGTCATGGGTGGACCCTGGATAGTTGGCATATACTGAGGTGATGATTCCCTTGGCATCACATACTACCTGCACGTTGATGGAATGCCAGTGCTTGCGGTTTCTATAGATGTGCTCCGTTGCCCTGGCGGGACATAGAGCCACATGGGTGCAATCAATGGCACCTAGCACTTTTGGGAAATTGTGCCACCCCGTAGAAATCTTGGACGGCAGCCTGCCTTTCTGCAGGTGTCCTGGGCAGGTATATGTGCCTGCGGACTGATGGGTGTGCAGTCATGATGGCCAACACCTGGTGTAGGCAGCGTGACTGTGTGACCTGTGACAACCCCCTCTCCCCCAACTATAGCACTTGTCAGCTGAAATGATCCAGTGGCCAAGAAGTGCAGTACATTAAGTACCTTTTCTAGGGGGCTCAGTGCTTGGGAGCACAGGGTGGGTGATGTGAGGTGGAAACCTGTACCTCACATACACCTGGTCATCAGGCATCCCAAACAGGCTGGTTCTGGGTGTAAAAATTCTGGGCCTGACTATACTCCTCCTCCTGCGGTATCCCACGACCACTGCTGCAAGGAAAGGTATATTCATCTTAGCGTCTGAGCTTGTTTGTTTGCGCGCACTTTTATGCTGCGCAGGTCCACGTACGCCTGCTTCCTGCTGGCGTACGTGTTTCCAGATTAGCGTGTCTTTTTTGGCGCACGCATTAGCCCCGTTCGATTCCATGAATACGTGTTGTAGACGCGCATGTGGGCGTTCCGCGCATTTGCTCCCTGTACTCCCCCCCCCCCATTCCGCATGTTACGCCCCGTGTTACGCCTACTTTTGTTGTGTGCGCTGTGCTATGTGTGCGTTCGCTGTGCGCATAGCGCACGCTGTTTGAAGACGTGTGCGCCAGCGTGCGCCACGCAGGATTTTAGCGCACATCCATGGATTTACACGCGCACTGACTTCCATGAATCGCTGTGCGCTAGTTTTGCTGCGATTTTCGCCCTTGCGCTTCAATTCGCACGCTTTCGCATGCTTGCGCAGAAATTTTCAGCGCACATTAATTCCATGAATCGGCCTGTACATGAAGTAACGTCCACCTCCCAAACAATGGTACAGTCCCGTAACGTTTCTGAAAGGGCATGGATTGACCATTTTACTAAAATCTATGCAAATCCTGTAACGTCCTTTGCAGCCCAGGATTGTGAAGGTTGCATTTCCATCTCAACTTCACAAGAGATGACATAATGTATTACATTTCTTTATTAAGTCAGTCGAAAGCCCCGGGGCCAGACGGGCTTTCGAACAAGATCTTTAAACTTAAACCAGCATTGTGGACAGAAATTTTATTTCAAATCTACCAAAACATTAATTTCACCCAAAGTATTCCACCTTCATGGAAACATGCAATTATCATTCCACTGTTCAAAAAAGGTGATTGCCGCCTGCCACAAAGCTACAGACCAATTGCCATAGTAGATGCTCCAAGTAAACTTCATAGTCGCATCATACTCCAGGAGTTGAATGACTGGACCAAGCGAGAAGCCAAAAGAGATCTGTTTCAATTTGGCTTTTTCAGTGGGATGGGTACGGCTCCCATCATGCTCATTCTCAATCTAATCAAGCACAAATACGTTGAGCAAAACCAAACCCTATACATTGCCTTTGTTGATTTCAGCATGGCTTTTGATTCAGTTGATCGGCAACTGCTTTTTATGAAACTCCAACAATATGGTTGCCCTTCATCAATTTTCAATCTAATTAAACTACTGCATTCTAACACCTCGTTGCAAGTAAGTGTCACTTTAGATGGTCTATTGTCTTCCATGATTCCAACAGAACAAGCTTTAAAGCAGGGGTGTATTTTAGACTCAACCCTTTGCAACCTATTTCTGGTCCCTCCATAACCAAGAGTTACCTATTGTCCAACAGTACAAATACTTGGGCCTTCCGTTTACCGAGTCATTGAACGATACCATTTACACAGCAACCTTGGATGCGATAAATCAAGGTTGTCCCAAGAATTACCTATGGCGCAGAGACGGAGACACCCAAACCAAGAGCATTTTGGGACCGAGTCAAACTTTTGGAAGGCTGTTTTGAGCCTCCCGAAATGTACTCCGCTACGACTGGTGCGTCACGAATTGGGTACCATCTCAATCTATAGTCAAGTCTTGTGGAAATTTAGTTTGTTATATAGAAAATGTCTAATTGGTGCAACGTCTCCTAATGTTTTGGGTGTTCTTGCAAAGTATTTGCTTACTTCCAGAGCGAAACTCCCCAAGAAATGGGTTGAATGTGTCTTAGAAACTCTAACAAACGCTGACATCACTCTTGAACTTTTGCTGAAAAACCCTACAAAGGCAAAATTGAAATTGTTTCACTTTGATTGGATTTGTACACGTAAACAATGTTTGGAATATGTGGATTGTGGTCCCATGATGTCATCTCATAAAAAATTGCGTTGTATGGAACCATATTTGGTCAAATGTCCTTCCAACTTTGTAAGATCACAGATGTTACGCATCCGTCTAAACTTATGTTTGACGAGGCAGATCTTGGGTAGGAGACACATGGTTCCTAAAGATCAAACATTTTGCCATTATTGTAATGATCAACGGCAAATTGAAACTTTGTCACTTGGTGGTCGAATGTCCAGCCTTGAGTTTTACTCTGCAGAAACTTTTTAACAAATGTTGTAACTTCCTTTCTCTACGTACTAGAGAAGAAATATGGAGTTATTTGCTCACTAACACCAAAACCTCTATTCAAATCTCACTAGTTCAATTTGTTAAGATTGTTATTCCACCTCAGTGAAATTAGATTCAAGCACATGTTGTGAACTGATTAGCAAATTGCTGCTTTTTGTGAATATTGTTTTCTAATGTTTTATTTCTATACCGTGTAAAACGAACTTTGAATGTTTACTTTTCTTTTACTGCTCTTTTATTGTTTATTACTATGGTTGTAAAATTTTTTGAAAGGTTGATTTTATCAGCCAACCAAAATAAAATAAAATAAAAATATTTCAACTCCAGAAGGACCATTGAAACATCTTTTCACACTCAAAGAAAGACTCTACCAGAGCCAAAAAAGAAGTGTGGGCGCTCTAGACAACAGACTGGGTGACTTTTTTCCTGCCAAGAAGGTAGTGTTGAAGCGGGCGATGAAAAGCATGAAGACCAAAGACCTAAACAATCGTGACCAAACTGGGTTTGGTTTTATGACTGTCACACAATGGCCTCAGTTAAAACTAAACTCTATCTTTCTGTTAATTCGAAGAAGAGAAGTTATTCACCTTTGGCTTTGAGTTGTTAGTTTAACCCTTAATAGTGAGAGCACACTTTGCTTCCAGTCACAAGGGTGCATCCTTAAACACTTTGGGCAGCAGACCAAGACTTGTGACCATCAAATGTAGGCTTCCACTCAAGATGTGGCTTCCTCTCAGTAATCCAGCCAGATCTGATCCAATTTCTCATTGGCAAGATTCCTCAAACAAAAGTTTATTCAGAATTCATACATTTATTTTACAGTCATACAGTAGTGAAATATTACACAACAGTACTAGATGAAATCATTAGATAAATGGCATAAAAATGTATCAAGTGAAGTTCATAGAAACAGGATAATGAAATAAATATTCTGCACAATAAATTCATGTTCTTGCATCTAATAAAACACATGCAATCAAAACTGGGAGCTGCTAAAGCCATATCTCGATAAATAGCCCTTTAAAAATATCAAAGCATCTAACATATTTACAATTGTATAATGGGCCAACATCGGACAGAGAAACTCTTTGCTTTTATATATAATTGGAAGGAGAAGATAAAAATGTCTCTCACATTCAATAAGATCAGAGAAAAATAAACATTTCTCTGAACTATTCATATACCACTTGCAGGTGATTGAAGCCAAAGTCGCGGTACCAAATCTGAATTTCATAAAGAGCCTTTGTCTCGGAGTACCTAACCAAACCAAATGATTTTCATATCACCAAACAGTTTTCAGTAATACAAAGTTCTTGGTTAAAGTACTTCTTAGATCTTTTAAAAAATGACTGATTGCCAATCATTGTACCTCTCCTTTTGAAGAGTGGGATAGTTTGTGCACTTACACATACATCCCATGGCTTAGGCAAATCTAGCCCTGTTAGCTTATTCTTTAAAATTGCAGACCATTTCCATTTTTGGGATTCTGTTTCTAATAATTCCCATAGAACCCTTTATGAGATCTTACGTCCGTTTCTATATTAAGATGGAGCAAAAATAAAATTGGTCTACTATAGGCTTCGTAAATAATCAAGCGAAGGCCAAGTTCACATAAAACAGCTACCGTTGGTGCACTGCTGGATAATGCACAAAACAGAAAAGTATGATCCTATATCTCAATTAAGACAATCTACCACCAGGTTTAGTGCATATTGGAAAACTTCAGGGAGGAATTTAAACCGCATCTGAACACATATGAACCACCTACATCATCGAATGTTTTTACTGAAAAAATATTTGAAAAATATTGTAAACTTGATTTAAAAAAAGAAGACTCCAGTGTCGTCACAAGTGTCTGAGTACAATAAACATGAAACATTTGACATCCAATCAATACAAATAAAAAATTTCCCCTTGTAATAGACAATACACGAGATTAACACCACATACATAGGCATACAGATAAGAATCGGTGCAAAATATCACATTATGTACGATAATGTAAACAGACTGACTGCACAATCCGAGCACTAATTACATAAAAGAAACGTGCCATTATTTATTTAAAAGCAGCCCAGCAGCCCACACGGCTCTACCCCTAGGGCTATCAAATCTCTAAATTGTGTTGCAATTAAAAAATGTTCTTCCAAAAAGCTAGTTTCTCAATAGCCAACTCGAGTTTCAGCTATGCAAATCTTTAAATCATTGAACCCAGCCTTCCTCAGGGCAGTTTTCTTTCTTCACATGCGGAATGTGAAGTTGGTTCTTCCTTAATTAGTCACGAGAGTCAAGGAGTTCCCCATCAGGTCTCCCTCTGATCCGTACCGCTAGTTCAGAAGGTCCAGCCGTTTGATACATCAAGTTTTGACTGTTTCAGTGAGCATGTGACTCAGACTGCATCCGGAAATGACAGACTCCCCAGTGTGGACCGCTGGGTGCCAGCATCATGCTGTGGCTATCGCAGGATAATGCAAATATTTTTCAGGAAAAATGTTTCCCTATTATATAGCGAGGATATTCGACTAAGTCCCCACAGTTCTGCTCTGTACAGGATGGTGCTGTGAACCTGGACTTTATATACTTCGTTTGGATTACCACTGTACCGCCATATCTATGTGCAACATTTTGAGTACCACCAGTCATTTCTGCTGATTTGCCCTGACTACAGACAACTTGTTCTTTCCATGACCCGTTTGATCCCACAATGAGGCCTAAATAGTCAAAATAATCAACCTTGTTTATTGTTTCTTCGTTAATTTATCAGTACATTAACTGTTTTGTTATGGTGGCAAGCCATCCCAACAGTCTCAGACATTAACCTAAGACTGGGATCTCTACAGAAATTCGACAGTAAATCAAATTACTTATTTATTAGAGACCAACACCACACTGTTAGGGAGAATTCTCTGTTTAGGCTGAATTTCCTAACCTAGTGAGTCCCCCAGCAGCTTTGCTGGATTTCTGGAGATTGTTTTTTTCTCCTGCCAAGAGTGAGACTCTTTTTCTTCACACTCTTGGACATGATTTGAGGGGTTCCTTTAACTGTTAATGTGTTTTATGGGCTATGGGGTCTTTTACTCCATAGGGTCTCATGTGTTTTTACTATGTGTGTTACACAGCACCCTCAGTGCAGTGACACAGGGGTGTCATAGTGGCACCCCACCATAGACTCCATACCCTGGGACCGACTACTGTCTCCCAGGGCATGTAAAGTCACCATTGGCTTTACTATTCCCAAATTATGAACAGAAACCAGTACAAACCATCAAATTGTGGACGTACTGGTCGGGGCAATTTGATTGCCCCGGGGTCAGTTAGTCGAGGGGGCACGTCTCCGTCCCCCCTGATTGAGTTTTGGCTGGTGGCAGTGGATACTACTTTTTATATTCGACCGCAAATATATCTCTATGGGATTTTCCCATTGTTCGAGGCTACCAACTTTAATTATTTAATTCTCATAGCCTCGAACATACTGCCGGTTTATTTATTTAATATTAATTCGCCGGTTGGTAGTTTTTGCCAGGACTCAATTCTAATTATTTTATTTTAAAGTATTTTATTGGCATTTATATAAGTACATAATAACCGTCAAACAGTAACATAACAAACAAACAACAACTAATTAACTACCACAGTCTTCATAGCTCAACATATTGTTCTTAATTGTGGTGAGGGGGAGAGGGGCGGTAGTCGGTGTACCCAAGATCACGGGGGATGGGTTTCCGGGTTGTCCATTCTTGGGGGTAAATCCCAGGCAAGTCTCTGGCAGGGGTGAGAGCTCAGGGGGGGTTTGTGATCCGAAGCGTATTGGATGTCGCGCAACAAGGCCTTCCATGATTCTAGGGTGTCATTGGAGTCATCATCGTTTGAGTGGATTCCATCCTGCCAGGCTCTGGTCTCTGCCTCTGTCCACTTTTCCAGGTCCTTAAGCCAACGTCCATGCCTCGGGCCCCCTGGTGATTTCCATGCCATAGCTATGGACCTTTTTGTGAGGATGCAGGCTAGGTCCATTAGTTTGACCAGGTGTTTGTATTTGCTGAGTCTGGGATGGGCTCCCAGTAAGCATTCCTTTGGGTTCCACTCATAACTTGTGAGTCCCGCTTTGGTGCAAGTACTTTCCACCATGGACCAGAATTTCGCCGTTTTGGTGCAGGTCCAGAACATGTGGATCATGTCCGCTTTATCATTTCCGCACCAGGGGCAGTTCGGTGATGCTTGTTTGTTGAAGGTAGCAACTCTTAGTGGGGTCATGTATGTTCTGTATAGCACATTCAGTTGAACTTGTTTAAATCTAATGTTCCTCGACAACTCTTTGGTGTATAGTAGTATTGGCTCCCATTCACTGTCAGTTAGTGTGATCCCTAATTCGGTTTCCCATTTTTGTCTCAGGGATGCGCTTTTTGGATTGGGTCTATCATTCAGTTTGCTGTATAAGCGGGAGACCGGCTTCCAACCGTCTGCTAGATCGTACATCTCCTGGAGGACGGGGTCCGGTGGGGGCTCCTCTGGCCAGACAGGCCATTGTGCCCTGGCTGTCCGCTTGAGGCGGTGGTACCACAGGAATTGGATGTTCGGGATGCCTTCATTTGCTTGTAGCGATTCAAGTTCTCTGAACATGCCGTCTTCAAACAGGTCACCCCATGTGTAGATTCCGGCTCTCTCCCATTTCCTGGCTGTCGCTAGGTCTGCCTGAGTTTTGCATACATCCGCCAGAATTGGGGTGTTGGGATTGTAGGGATGTTTTAATTGTCGAAGGAAGCCAGTTCTGGCCCATATCTGCCTGCCCAGGGTAACAATCATGGGAACTTCGGATGTTTGTTTCGTCGGTTTCCAAAGCATTTCTTTGGGGAATAGCTTGGAGGTCGCATGTCGCAGGAGCCCCACTTTAGCTGACGGGTCATCGGAGAGCCATTTCGTCATGTGGCTAAGCTGTGCAGCTAGATAGTACCTTTGCAGATCGGGTAGTTGTATCCCTCCTTCCCTGTACAGGAGCGTAAGTGTAGGTAAAGAGAGCTTGTGTCTGGTTGACCCCCATATGAAGTCCTTGATTAGAAAGTCCAGTTTCTTGAAGAAGGGAGGTCTGATGTAGAAGCAGACGTTCGTGAAGTGATATAAGGAACGGGGGAGAACTATCATCTTGACTATTGCCGCTCTACCCATTACTGCCAGTGGTAGCTTCGACCAAAAGTTCATGGATTTGCGGAGGGCACCTACTGCTTTCTCAGTGTTGTGTTCATGTGTGAGCGCAGGGGTATGACACACTTCGACTCCCAGGTACTTAAACTTCTCTAATTGCCATTGTATCCCGAGGTCTGGAAGGTCGGACTTATCCAGACCCCTGAGTCTGGCCAGTGGGAACGCACACGACTTTAGCTTGCTAAATGTTATCCCAGAGTATCAGGCATAGTTGTCTAGGATGTCCAACGCGACTTGTGCATTGAGCTGAGGGTTATTCAAATACAGGAGGACGTCGTCTGCATACATGGATATTATGGCATGGTCACTGCCCAGCTCAATGCCCGCGTCGAAGTGTTGTTTCCTGAAATAGGCAGCCACTGGCTCCAGGCCCAGTATGTATAACATCGGGGACAACAGGCATCCTTGCCTCGTGCCCCGCTGTATCGCCCAGGCTTCGGACACCGTCCCTCCAGTCTTCACTCTCGCTGCTGGTGTGTTATACAATACCTCGACCCATTTTACAAAGCGCTCGCCAAAGCCAAATTCCTGTAGTACTTCGATCAGCCACTCCCAGTAGATGGAATCGAAGGCTTTTATAGCGTCCAGCGATAGCACTGCTAGGTCCTCATCTCGATCATAGGTCTCTGTGGTCCTCGTGAATCAGGGTTCCTACCACCCTCGCCAGCCTCTTAGCCAGGATTGTGGTCAGGATTTTGCAGTCATAGTGTAGCATGGCGATTGGGCGGTATGATTCACAGTTGTCGACAGGTTTGTTGGGTTTAAGTATAGGGATGATAATTGTTTCTTTCATGGAGTTGGGTAGGATTCCGTTTTCGTATGCCTCCGTGTACACCTTGTGGAGTATTGGGGCGAGGGTCGCTTCATACGCTTTATAGAATTCTGGCGAAAGCCAGTCACTCCCGGGGGTCTTGCAGGTGGATAGCGATCTGATCGCCTCCGTCACGTCTTCTGGGGTGATTTCCGCGTCCAGTAGCTCGCTTTGGGCCTCCGTCAGTCTTGGGAGCTCAATCTCAGCCAGTGTAGCCCTTATATCCTCCACTGGTATTCTGGTGTCGTGGGCATACAATTTGGAGTAGAAGGCTGCAAATGCAGAGTTAATATCTTGTTGCGTCCTGTGGGTTGTCCCCCTTGCGTCAGTTATTTGAGTTGGGAGGTGTCTTGGGAACTCGCGTTTGCACAGCCAGGCCAACATTCTACCAGGTTTATCTGCTTCTTTGTGTGCCCTGGCTATGTAGGTTGTGTAGTCGAATTTAGACAGTTTATTCCAGGCCAAAAGGCATTCCTCCTGGGTGCCCTTCAGTTCTGTTTCAGCGTCCGGCATGATGTCGATTTCGGATTCCAGGTGTGTAATCTTATTCTCCAGTTCCTCCAGTTCCAACTTCAGATGCTTGCGGATGCCACCAGCTCCGGATATGACTTCTCCCCGTGTCACAACCTTCATGGCCTCCCAACTTGACACTGAGCCTGTGTTAATGTCTAGATATTCCTCAAGTTTAGCACCAAGTTCCTCCTTAAATGCGTGGTCTGTGAGTGCTGCCGGTGGCATTCTCCATAGCGGGGTTGGCAGTCTGGGTCCTCTAGGAGCCCATTGCATAATCAGCGGTGAGTGATCGGATATGGTTCTGCCTAGATATAATGTGGAGTCTACTAGTTGAGCCAGCTCATGATCTATGAACAAATAGTCTATCCTCTTATGGACCTTGTGCGGGGCCGAATAATAAGAATAGCACCTCTCTGTGCGATGTTGTTCCCTCCAGATGTCCACTAGGTCGAGCTGCTCTATTGTGGTGTTTAGCACGTTAGATGCAGGGTTATTTAAAAGATGGGGGGGTGTGGGGTCTGATCTGTCCATAGCTCCGTTCCTGATGCAATTGAAGTCGCCACCCCATATGAAGGCACTCCCTCTGCGAAGAATCATTTTAGCACTGAGCATTTTGAGGTGTGCGGGTATTCCGTGTTGCAGAAAGTATGAGTTCACCAGGCAGACTGGCGTGGATTCGATAGTTCCCCATAGTATTAGATATCTGCTCTCTTTGTCGGCTTCATAGTCCAGTAGCTGGAAGGGCACAGTCGGGTTCACCCACGTGAACACTCCTCTAGCAAATTTGGAGTATGGCGCCCCTCTTCCGATCCCACCCCATCTTTCGGATAATTTGGCTGTGGATTCTTCCGTGAGGTGAGTTTCTTGAAGCATCGCTATCGATACCTTTTTCCTGCGCAGATAAGAGTGGATCTGATTCCTTCTCAGGTACGTGCCCATACCCCTCACATTCCACGTCATCACCTTAAGTTGTAGTGCCATTGAGTTGGTGTCTTGGTTTCATCTTTCCGGTCGCCCCAGATTTCACGGGGCGGCCCTTTCTCCAGGTGCTGAGGCTCTCCCCCTGGGTTCTGGTGTTTTCTCTTCCTCGGCCCCCAAGGACCTCCGGTCTCGTGCTTCCCCTCTCTTAATATTTCGAGGACTGTGGTGTGAACAAAACGATTAACAAAACTGGAACTGGTGCGCCCAGCAACGACAAGTTTCTGCTGGTGCTCAGGCGCTCTCGTACCGTCAGGACCCATCTGGGTGTCAGGCACGAAGAAGGAGGGTCAGGCAACTGGCCTGTCCTGAACTGTTCGTGGGGGTAGGGCTCTGTGCCTGGCGTGGGCCAAGCGAGGGCCGCATCTACGTAGCTAACTGTTGGGTGATTTTACTTTCTCTCTGGTCATTTGCCTTGCGTCTGAGTTAGCTTTATGAGTCATGGATTCATCCATGCCTCAAGCGCAGGGGATTCTTCAGTTTTCCACGGGTTGTGGATCCTTATCTGCGGCTAGATTGTTGTCTTCTAGCCACATGTTTGCAGCTGCTGGGGATTCCAGGAAGATCGCCCTCTCCTTGTGGATCACTTTCAGTCTGGAGGGGTATAACAGCATGTACTTCAGGTTCAGTTGCCTGAGCCGGGCTTTAATCGGCACAAATGAGTTCCTCTCCCATTGGACTTTCGGGGTATAATCGGGGTAGATTGTGATCCTGGAGCTCCCGCGTTCAATGGGGCCCTCCTCTCTGGAGTGCCGGAGGATGGTCTCTCTATCCTGGAAGTTGAGTACTTTAGCGATTATAGGGCGGGGATGTGAGCCCAGCGGGGGTCTCTTCTGAAGTGAGCTATGCGCCCTTTCGATCGAGAATCCTTGCGTTAGTCTTCCAGCGCCCACCTCCTGTTGTATCAGGGATTCTATATAGGCTGTCGGGTTCGAGCCCTCGCTTCCTTCCGGGACCCCAAGTATTCTGATGATGGCGCGTCTGGCCCGGCCCTCCGCCTCCTCAGCCCTGGCCTCAAGTGTGAACACCTTTCGTTCCAGGTCCAGCACCTTAGCTTTCAGCTCCGCTGTGTCGTCTGACGTCTCTTTTATTATTGTTTCGGCAGTGGTCACTCTTTCTGTAAGGTTGCGGGCATCCTGGCGCATGAGTTGTAGCTCGGATTTGAACTCCCCGATTCTAGAATCTATAAATGTGCGCAGTGATGCAATTGCCTCCAGTACCTGGGCTTGATTTTCGGGGGAGTCCGCCGGTTTTGCTTGGGGAGGTTCGGGGGTGGAAGTGCGTGGCTGCGGAGGAGTTTTCACTTTAGCAGATACATACGTGTCCATGGTGCTTGTTTTCGTCTTATTCCTGGCCGCCATGATGAGGGGCTTCAGAGACGCCACTCGGTTGTGTGGGGGTAGATGATAGTGGACATCGCCTCCTCAGCAATGCCCCCACCAGCCTGGTGATTTTGGTGTGCGGGCTGGGGGAGCTTATGGTTCCGGGGGTGGGGTGGTCTGTTTTTCGCGAGATCACTGTTCAAGTTCTCGGAGGGGCGTACAACAGCACATGTTCGATTGGTTTATGCCCTCACCCAGTGCTCTCCTCACCTCCACCTTCTTTTGCCGTCGATGGCGGGGCTCCCCGCACCAATGGGTCAGCGTGTCCACTCACGATGCCGTAGTCCAGGGCCTGGGCCCAGTCTCCCCGGACGGGAGCGCCAGGTTGTCTCCCCGGTCGGTCGCTGCAGCAACAGAAGATCGGACCCGGGTGCAGGGGCAGGCTCCTCCTCTTTGTTTCGGTCGTAGCAGCAGCTTGTGGATCGGCTTCGCTGCGAAGGCAGTTAGCGTTCTCCTCCGACACCGGCTTCAAGAGATGGCCGCCATCTTGGGCCCCGCCAGCAGTGGGGGGGGGGGACCTTTGCAGGGGAGAATCCGTGGGTCTGGAGGTCCGAACCCAGGAGAAAACCACAGGATCGTGCCCGGGGTCGGTTCTCCTTCCCTCGGAACCGGTTCTTTCTGTCTCAGGTGTGATTTTCAGGCAGGCAAAAGGATCAAGATACGGCGTCTCGGCCGGAGCACGGCGACTCAGCTTCCACTCGCCATGAGCTCCAGGCCACGCCCCCAGGACTCAATTCTAAAATGGCGTTTGTGTTCTCTTCTGTGACTCCAACCCAAGTCGAGCCCTTTGTTCCACTTTTTGGCGGGCTTCTCCACAGAAGCCTCCAAAAGTGGTGCCACTCTGTCTGGGTACCACAGTGGGTGTGGGAGGGGGTTTAGGCACCCTGGACTGAGTTACCTTGGTAACTCAAGTCGCACTCTTGTGTGACCACTTAGCATGTTTGATTGACAGCTAGGCTGAGTGAATGGGGGTGTGCTGCATAAAAGCAGGGCTTTTGGGACTAGAACTTCAGAAGTCGCCACAGGACCTGCGAATCCGACAAGGGAGAAGCTGAGCCGACCTGCTATGACGACACCATCAGTGGAGCCCTGCAGAACCGACTCACCACTTCCCGACGACAGAGAAGATCTCCCGGCTGGAGAGTCTTCTTCCCCTGACTGGTGGGCACAACAAGTTTACCTTTTTTCCTCGCATCCCAGGTCGTCTTGTGGTCGAATTGCCCGTGCCAAGCACCCCGGCAACCGGATAGCCACTTACCACTGGACCGCGAATAAAAGGACCGCTCCTTTTAACTGAGAACTCCGCGGCTGGTTTCTTCCCTGGCAGTGCAACGGACTCCTGTCTTCCTCCCCAACGAGATCCTCTCTTCCCCTGGACGAAGCACTGACTTGCATCCGCTGCCAGGAACAACTGCCCCCGCTGGAGTATTCTCACCACTTTAAGGTACCGTGTCCGCCAGGCCTCTCTTTCTAAAGATTGCTACAAGGTAATAATAATCCCTTAACCTTCTGGACTGGGCTGGCCGCCTTGACCATCTAACTGTTCCCTTTCTTTTGGTCCAACTCTTTCTGAACCTTTTCGAGACTTTTGTGCACTTTTCAACCGTGTGACCTTGGACACATTTCATTCTGATCCTCTTAAAGTGGATCCGGCTTTCTGAACTCTAACTTCACGGTTTGATTCTGCCTTCCTCTCTTGCTGTGTTCTTGGGAAAGTGTTGGGATCTGTTTCAATTTATACTCTGCCTTTCTCTCCCTTTTAAACCGAATTATTAGAGTGCCATCTGCGTTAAGCGCTCACAGCTGTCTGAAAATAAGTGGGGCTTTACTTAAGACTTGGCTAGTATTCTTTTAAGGGAGTGTATATCTTTTAGTGACCGTGTTTTTGAACTGCTTAATATTAGTGCCTGTGTGTTTTATTAGATGTGGTTTTAAATAAATAATTATATCTCTTTTACACCAAGCTCTGGTCAGTGTTTGCTTGTTCTACTGTGTTCTTTTGACCTATTGTGAATACTCTGTATACTGCCTAACTCTTCTTGAGGGAAGTCTGACTGCTTAGCCACAGCTACCAAGTGAATCTGTGTGGTACAGACTGCTACCAAGTGGGTTTACTGCCAAACACCTGTAGTCTTAAATCTTTTGCAGTGGTCCCAGAGGGAACTGCACAGGTTTCTGCCTAACACACACCATCGGCTTAAAGCTAATCTGCACTTTGGAACCATCTCGCCGAGTGCAGTGGTACTCTGAATCTCTCATGTAAGCCAGAACAGAAATGCATAAGAAGCGAGCAGCAAATGAAGCAGGCTGCATCCCTCTGGACTTCTCTTGGTTAGGGTGCACACAGAATTGCATATGGATAGGTCTATTTAATGCATAGCGACAAAGTAGAATATTGTATATAGTAACAAGGCTTTGCATTACGAATAATACAAAGAGATGATAAATGTATAGCAGCGTATTTCACATTTCCACCTCATGGGTAATGCGTTACATTCTTCAGCAAACATTTGACCCTAGGTTTTCAGACATAAGCCTCCCTTTCCAGTCTGGCTTGTCCTTTACTGGTTTTACTGCTTCACCACCATGTGAGTTTCTCCAGGACCTTATGTGCTGGTCTGGGCTCTCTTCACTGCCTATTAACATGGGACCGTCCTCCTCCTTCCTATTGTTTTCCTTACCTCTTGTCTTGCCTCTCTGATCTTTCACACCTCCTCAAACACCCGTTGCTCTCCTTCCTCCAATCGGATTGCAAATCCTTCACGCTGCTCTCCTTCCACTGAAATGTCTCTTCTCTTCCTTCTTACCGCACTCAACTCAGTATTCTTCACCTCGCTATTCATACTCCCGACACTAACACCAAAAGTCTGTTCCTCTCCCTTTAATTGCTCACCCGTAGTGGCCCTGCTCGGATACATTTTGAATGGCTCTTAGCTGTGAGGAACGTGTACTTGGGGATTGGATGATACTCTTATAGAATTCCGATTTGAGGGATGTCAGTACTTGGCTGTCTTTCTGCATCATAGTTAATTTAAGGGGCAGCTGAGGTTACCGTTCGAGGCAAAGTTCTGTTTTTCAGGTTTTTGCTATTCATGTAAAGGTTTAGTTTTGTTATGTCTGTGTTTGCAGTGGTAAATGTTTGTGAGGTTCATGAAATGTTGCATGGGCAGCATTTCACGGGCTGTTGTCTTGATGTGAACCAGGTATTCTTGCCTGTGTGGGAAGTGTTGTAGATGGTCTGCTATGGTGTCTCAGCAAACTGCTCAATCCTTTGCCAGAACTCTGCTTTGCTTCCCACAAGATGACCAGATATTTATCTCCAGTAGGTTTGGGGCCAACTGGGCAAGGAAAACGCTTGAGGATCTGGATGCACCCGTGTGCCTGAGGATCTGCCATATACCTCGTTTGGGACCTTCATTACAAAGTCCCTGACCCTAGTGTCACCCAGTCCCATTCACAGCCTCAAACATGGGTCTTGGATCACAGAGAAGCTCACTTATAGTTTTCCTACTTCACTTTGGAGACTGCATTCTTGATCAGTCATGACCCAGATGTTGGAGAGAACGGGTGCCAGACTGTCCAGTAAATGAGAAGCTGTTTAGAAGATGACCATGAAGAAGCTCTGTTGCTGAATCTTGCCAAGACCTGGTTGAGAGCTGTGATGAAGTGCCCTCCAGAGTAGTGAGTAGAGCATGGAAGCCCGGAGTGTCTTATCTGACTGTGGAGCAGAGCACATCAGTCACTCGAAAGGGCCAACAGACATCGAAGTAAGGGATTCTCATTGGTGAATGGCATGTGATTACCAGTGGAGACTCCTTTTCAGGCTTAAGTCAAGCTGAGGTGTGCTGTTTGTGCTGTCAAGAGTAGAATGATGTTGGACATGGAGCCTCTCATTGGTGAGGATAACAACTGCAAGAGTCTGAGATGATTTGCATAGCATTAGGGTCTGTAGAGCAAGTGTTCAACATCCCCAACACTGACTCCAGATTGTCAGAATGAGTAGCAGTATGTGATCAGAGGATCTTGTGCTCCTGCCTGGCGAGTTTTTTTATCACATTTTTTAGGCATAATAAAGATTCATTAGACGGCACCTTGTAGATGAGACATGAATGTGTATGCAAATTGCAGCAAAGTCTGATAGCTTTGTATATATTGGAGCCTTTTGTGTGAAGTATGGGTACAGGTCAAAATAAAGATACATATTCTAATCTTGTCTTGAAAGAACAAGGACTCTAAAAAGATAGACTGGTTTTTCGTTTGAAAAAGGAAGTGATGCTATGTACCAGTAATATGTGAAAAGGTAATGACTTGACAAATTGGTTAATCTGGATATTTAGGAAGAGGTTGTCAGAGTGATGAAAAGCAAAAGCAACTCAACCTAAAAAGGGGCTCACATCCTTGGAGTGTCATCAGTGTACATCTGGAACTCCAGATTGAAGTTCTCGATCTATGTCAATGTGTGCATGTACACACATAACATTGGAGTGAACAGACAAGATCCCTGAGGCCCTTGCAATCAAGTAAATGGCTTTGAGAGGAACGTGTCATTGTCTTCCCCATTAGGATGCTGAGGGGGATGTCTCTTAAATAGATGAAATTGTTGCCAGAGAAAGTGAGCCATTCCTGAAAGTCTTTTTTGAGAAGCACATCGTGGTTAATTAACCGTGCCAAAACTGGCTAAAATATAGAAAGATTAATAAGACGAGTTGTGTTGAAGTGCGGATTCATTCCTGTGCTCTGTTATGAAAGTTGACAATCGTTTCACGTTTACAACGAGGTCTGCAACTGTTTGAAAGCCATATTCCTAAAAACCATAGTCAGTGCACAAGTGATTTGAGTGCAGTATTTGAAATGCAAGACTTGACTTGGATGGATTTTGCAGAGGCTTATCTCGTAGGAAGAAATCGAGACAGCAATCAAAGAGTTATTTGAAAGTGCGAGTGACCTAACTCAAAGTACAACATTTGACCATATGTATCTGTTGCAACAGCAATAGGTACTTGAATGTATAAGTAGCTGGCCAGCAGTTTTCCAGCTCCTATTTTGCAGAATTAAACTTGTGTCAGTCTACAAGGAAATGTGTGATAGCCGCATCACAGTAACATGTGCTATTGAGGGTCAATTAATATGAACACAACAAAATTAAATATTTTTCTGATGAAATTGTTGACGAGCATTGAACATGTAGTGCATATTAGGGCATTGTGTGTGGGGTCTGTTGTGGCAGGAAGTTAAATCGGCGTTGGCAAAGCCAGTAGTTCCGGCTTTGTACATATAGAGCGTTCATTTTTTTTTTAAAGCTTCACAAGACAAACATTTGGAAAGCCAGACTCGATCGCTTTGCCAGTGATTATTACTGTAGATTAGCTATTGAAGAGATTTCCTAATTCTTCCACTTCATAATGGCTGTACAATTGTGAAGCTTGCTGATTGCACTGTAGCCTCATTCTTGTTTTCATTTCTGTCATTCATGCTCCGAAAAGTCATCCAAATCCCATTTGCATACACCGATCTGCTGTTTGATTAAATGTCTGATTTCTTCCTGATGAGCAATATCACAAATACCTTCAACAAAGTGTTGCAGACTTGGGTAACCCCTCCCCTCAGTAGCTTTGTAAACCAATGACACTATCTTGCAATAAATACTAATCTGTAAGTGAAAATTAAAAATAATGCTGAGATTTATTCACTTTCATGTATGTGTACATTACATATTAACAAGGGGGAGTCCTGGGAGTCCCTCTGCCAGACATTAGTCCTGGTTACGAGAGACTTACCGAGAGTCTTTAGCTCACTATCTTTCACAGAGAAGAAATATCCCAAACATATCAGTCTTTGTCCTGCCCTGGGGCAGTCCAGCGCCGAAATGCTAGGCAATTCTCCTCTGAACAAGAGTACCAACAGCATCCCCAGACACGTGTTTCGGTCTGGTTGGACCTCATCAGTAGGGAGGAGCTGTGCCTCTGTAAGAGTAGTGAGCAAGGGGTCCACGTCTGGATTCCCCTAGTAACTTAGGGTGAGACCCAAAGTTACTTGAATTGCCTAGCATTTCGGTGCTGGACTGCCCCAGGGCAGGACAAAGACTGATATGTTTGGGATATTTCTTCTCTGTGAAAGATAGTGAGCTAAAGACTCTGGGTAAGGCTCTTGTAACCAGGACTCATGTCTGGCAGAGAGTCTCCCAGGACCCCCCCTGTTATTTCCTGTGTACATTACATGACACAGTAGTCCCAAACAAGGAAAACACCCAATTAACAGAAACATGATCTTGTGTATTGGAATATAGGTACAAATAACATCATCGGGTCGGGTAGGTCCAACCATTCCAAGGAGGCTCTAGTGAAAACACTGTTTTAGCTGAGATGCAATGGGCCAATGAAAGGGACCCTTTGCAACATGGAACAGCTGATTATTTCTAAGGAACATTTATCATAATGTTTTTCAATTCACAATGTTGTATTTTGTTATTCATTTTGATCCTATTGTTTGCCTCCAGAGTGAATATAGCATTTTTAGCAAAGGCGATTCCTAAATAGTTGGTGCAGTTGGAGATCCATGTGAAGACTTGTCAGGTGGTTTATCGATAGGCTCGTGCTCGCATGACGTGCCCCTTAAAGTCAGGACCTCAATGTGTGAGACAACGCCGCTGGGCGTTTGCAACACAGGTGGAAATCTGATTGAGGCTGATGACAGTGTGCCTTTGTGTTACCCCTGGAATGAAAATGGTGCTGAAGGGGCTCTCGAGGCACAGGTTCCAAGTAAAACCTTTAAACTGACAGAAATTAACAAAAGTGATGACACAAGGGAACAAGGTGCCTCAGTGAGTATAGATGTGCCAAGAGAGCATGCATTGTTATTGAGCAAGATGAGAATTATGTCATCCAGACCAAAAATCACAGATGTTTCAATGATTGCAACGGTGATTGAGGCAGAGTTGGGCAAACGCATGAGGTTCTCATTGGGCCCCTCAACCCCGGTGACCCAAAGTAGGTATGGAATAGAGAATGTTCACATGTTTAGTAAAACAGTCGATGACATTGCCCCCGGGGGGGCTGAGTATGCTGCAAGTACTTTTAAGGTTGACTTCTCTAGTGAAGACTTTGGAAACATACAATCCAGATCACCCACTGAGGCAAAACCTAATCCTGCCCCGCTGGGAGCCTTATCCTTGTCTGAGCTTGAAATGGAAATGTTTACATCCTCCCAAAATCCTGACGTAAGGCAATTTTGATTTGGGTCAGCCTATAGCGCATCACAGTTTGGATGCACAGACCCTGGGTAATGAGTTTCCTATCATGATCAGACTTCTAAATCTGTTAGATAATGGCCAAGAACAGACCCACTGTGAAATTGCAGTTTTGAAGGGTGTTCTGGTGGAAGTGTTATCTAAAATGAGTAGTGATGCTGTAGCAGCCATGACAGTGGGCAAAAACAAATCCAAGTTAGACAAAGCAGACCTGGCTACGCAAACTCTGGCCGATCCGAGGATGGTTGGCAATGATCTTAGGTCTTTTGCTGCTCTGGCTGCTCTTAACACCTCGAAGGGTGGGGCCAAGGGTGATCGACCCCTAACTGAATTGACGCAGGTGGTGACAGCAAATGCCCAGGCTATCCAGAAAATACTCAAGGGACTCATAGTTGCTCCAGTCTCTGACCATGGTGAAGATCCCGTCCCGGGAATTATGGGACTGGTGGGTGAGGAGGGTCGGCATGTTGGCCAGGAAATCGTGGATAGTCCTTCCGCACTCACTAATTTTATAGATCTAGAGGTCGACATCCAGGCTAATATCACACTGTCTCGGAGATGCCATTATTGAGCCAGAGCCATGCCTTGATGTTGTGTTAACTAGAAAGCAAAGAAAACTAGCTGCAAGGGCCCAAAAAAGAAAGTTCCATCAAGCCAAGAATCTGAGCGCTATTTCCAAAAAGACTAAATGTTTTTTTAAAATCTAATGCAAAGCCTATCCCGCCCAGTAAAGTTGGTGGGACCATATCGATTGAAGATGAGGTCATCGACTTACAACAACTGAACCCAGAATCAAACGTATTGATGTCCTGAATATTGAACATTTGACCAACCCGTCTAAGGGGATCTCTGCAATGGGTCTAGGCAGACCGAAACAATTGGATTTTTTTAATTTCTATCCTGCTTTACACATCAAAAAAGCATCTAACAAAATCAAAGAATTGGGTGGAGGGAATTCGACCACTTTGTTGGTAGAAGGTAAGGGGAAATTGGAAGTGAGCCTTAGTTCAGTAAAGGCCCATGTGCCGATCTTGCAAGAGCCTAAGTAGGCTCAACCATGCCCAAAACCGCCTTCAGACAGTACAGAGGCTGAAAACTGTAACATACCGATGACCTCCTCAAAGGTATCCCCCAAGATGGTGAGTGTAAGTGGTGGTCCACAAGAGGGGGTGGGTGGCAACAAGATAGGACTTGCCAAGAAGAATTTGGTCGTTAATACTGAGATGCCGTCGATCATGGGATGGAAATGTAAGGCATCCACTAATGGGAAAACGAGCTTAAATCGATCAGCTATTCTAAAGGCCTTTCAGGCCATACCCTCCCTGAGAACGATCCGTTGAGATGACATCGACTGGGTCCACTTATTGTCAAATAACACTAGGATGATATGTGGGTCTCACTTGCATATCATCATGAAATTGATTTGGGCGCAAAGATGGGATTTTGAAGTGATTGGTCTGACTCCATCCATATTCTCCACAGAAGAGCAAGCTACTATCTTTGTGGAAAAGCCTCCACCAAGGCCTGAGATGCCAATGGGTAGGTCGCAGGGTATTGAGCCTGCCCTATTCAGTGAGGAGGTGTTTAGGCAATTTATGACCTTTGCCGCAACCTTTTCTGGTTCCAGGGGCGGTAATTCTGGTCCCAATCAGCAGGGGTATACCCCTGTTGATGATAATTAGAATGAGGGTCAGGGGTGACTCTGATGTCGTGGAATGTGTGTGGCCTGAAAATCTTTAGGGCGTGGCCAACTCACCTCGACGAGGAGGCTTGCCCCCGCGTCTTTGTGATTCAAGAAACCATGTACTTGGGGCAATTTGAAGTTGATGGTTATCAAACTTATGTGCAGTCAGCAAATAGAGGAGCACAAGGGCGTCCCTCAGCTGGATTGGCAGTATTGATTGACAAAGCCAGCAGAATTTCTTCCAAATTAGTGTTCACTGATTATTCAATTTTAGCAGTTAATTTAAGCTTTCCAGGTGCTACCATGAGGGAGATCTTAGTTATCTGCCTATATTGGAATAAAGTGATAAAAACGTACACTGAAGTGGTCAAACAGTTGGACGAGATTCTTGAAGATGCTTTCTCCCACTACCCTGGCATTAGGGTTATTGTGGGGGGTGACTTCAACTCCACATGCATGGAGGGAGGTGGTGATCACAGTCTCCTGCCCCGCCTGGCCGGTGCCCTCTCTAGACGTAATGGAAAGAAGTGGGTTAACTACTTCCGGGCATGGGATATCCAACTAGTGCCCCCCAATGTTGGGTTGATTGAACACACATGGTCACGTAGGCTACATCGATTGTTGATTGATTATTTTTTTGTGTCTACTACACTTATGGGCGATGTGCACAGGATGTCTATTTGCGACCTGGCCCTGGGCGACCACTTTGCTTTGAAACTATCCCTCAAAGAGCGTATAAGGTGTTTTACTTCTGATACAGCCTTGAAGCTGATTATACCTGATCGTGCATTCATCTCTTTGAGGTGGGATTTTAAATAGTGTCATAGGATGGTGTCTTGTTTAAGGGATGACACCTTGATTCTTTTTCTTTCTGATAGATGGGGTGCAGACTGCCTACTGGCTGTGTGTCAAAACAGTAGGAGAATCCAGGCACATGTAAATGAGTTGATTCTATCGCAGAAAGTTAGAAAGGCGGTGCATACCCACCGGCATTGTTATAATCCATCCGTGGTGAACCTCCGAAAAGAAAAAAGGAAACAAATACATTGTCTGGGTCAGCGTAAATATGATTGGTGTAGTTACTTAAGAGGTTAAAATATGAATTGATGTTGGCTGATAACCAGAGAATGTTGCATCATCTTCTAAACAAAATGCACCAGGCAGGTGTGGTCCATGCTGAGAGCCATTGTTGGCTCAGAGGAAATCCTGAAGGAAGCCGCAGTGGCTGCTGAGACTTGTGTAACATTTTTACAAAATAAATATGCCCTGCCTACACGGTTCACTAACGTGCAAGAAATGAACGATAAGAAACTCATCTTGAGAATTTCTCCTTGGTCTGCAGATGACATCATTTGGGCTATTGTGAAGATCAAGAGCTCCAGAGCGCCGGGCCCCGATGGCATTCCACCTTGCCTAATTAAAGCTGATCCGGTATTGTGGGCCAGGATTTTACTGAATAAGTGTGATAGTATCTATCTACTAGGTGGCATCCCGCCCTTGTGGTGCTCTGCAACCATTATTCCAATCTACAAAAAAGGGAGGCTTGACTATCCAAACAACTTTAGGCCCATCGCTCTGATAGATGCCTCGGCAAAAATCTTCACCTATCTACTGTTGGATGATATCCAGCACTACATTGTCCAACTTGATTTGCTGCCACGCTTCCAAGTGGGTTTTCGCAAATACTTGGGGTGTTCATTAAATGTGACCATTGTGGCCCACTTGTATGAACAAACCAATGTTTCGCGGACGGGCCCAATTTACATGGCAGCGTTGGACCTTACAGCAGCTTTTGACACTGTCATTAGATGTGTTATGGGAGAAGATGGTTGCATTGGGCTTTCCGATTCATCTAGTGGCCATGATTGCCCTCCTGCACCAAAACACCACCTATCGAATTAGGCTGACCAAGGAGGGGACAGTGACCGATCTGAAAACAACTGAGATAGGTCTTAAGCAGGGATGCAATCTGGCCACTATCCTTTTTAATCTTTACTTAGCAGATCTGGAGTCAGCCTGGTGTGATGCTGTCATTCCCCGTGAAGCTGGGCCGGTTGGCATTGAATTGGTTGGGTTTTGCAGACTATTTATTGTTCATGGATCGTACCCCTTTTGATCTCCAGGCAAAACGACCATTTCAGCGCTAGGCCTTTTAAGAACAACTTGCAAGTAAACCCCGCAAAGTCTTTCATCATTACATTTGCAGATGGCAAGAGATTAACATCCAAATTCTCCTGGTCTCTCAACGAGGTTGTAATACCTAAGGTACAATCAATTCGGTATTTGCGTTATCAGCTCTCTGCCAACTATTCTATGGCTATGTGGAA
The DNA here is from genome assembly GCF_040938575.1 of Ambystoma mexicanum. Taxonomy (NCBI): domain Eukaryota; kingdom Metazoa; phylum Chordata; class Amphibia; order Caudata; family Ambystomatidae; genus Ambystoma; species Ambystoma mexicanum. The sequence continues at coordinate 1,234,393,413 of NC_090927.1, read as the reverse complement.
GGTCATTAATGGAAAATTGGTATCGCTGTCCTCTCAAATGAAAATCATATATCATCGTCACAGTCAATTCTCCCTGTTGCCTAGCGTGCAGTTTTACCTTTTTAAAGGTGGAACCAATTATTTTGTATGCCTTTGACATCTGCACATCTGAGTTGGAAGTCTTCCCGGATTGGTTTCAGGGCAGACTGTGGAAACAGGTTCTTGGATTGACGATGTCAATCCCAAATATAATATGTCATGAACTGGGTATTCTCCCCTTATCTGTTAAATGGCTTTGGTGCATGATGAATGGCTATGTTAAAATGCTTGAGCCACCCAAACAGTCCCTATATGAGGACTTGGCGGGACTGAGGAGGGGCGTCCGCCTTCCATCCTGAGATTTAAAAACAAAATGGAGAATAATCCTAGAGGACACAATGATCGCTAAAGAAGATCTAGTGGTGGGTATCCCTGCATGTAAAAGGAAATTTCAGTCCTACTATTGGTGTGTCATGTTAGACAAAATAGGTAAGAGTAAAACCTATTACGAATATGCCAAATTTACCAGAAAATGGGCTGATTGGGCTCGCTATCTTGAAATCTTTCCGTGCAACAAAGCCAGAAAAGCCTACCTACGATTTAAATTGAACCAGTTGTGGACCAATGAAAAACTACAATGCTGGGATCATAATCTGGTTGAAATCTCGACAGGCAGATGCCGTTTTTGTACTCATTTTAACGAGTTGGAAACCCTGAAGCATTTGACAATTCATTCTTTCTTTGAACCTCAGAGGACTGTGATTTTTGACACATTTTTGTCTATATCTTCCAGTATGTGGAAAGAAAGTCTGTGGGATCGATGTATGTGGGGGTCTAGCCATCAGTTGCTGCTTAGACTAACTAAGTTCCTAGACTTATTCGAGGAAGCTTTGTCTAAAAAGTCTAATGTAGTCAAGGACGTGGCCTAACAGCCCATTAACTATGGCTGATTCTGTGTATTTGTTGTTAACCTTAGCTCTGAGGTCTAGGCCTAATCGCATACTGATGCCTATATACTCAAGTTAACGGGAGGGTTGTTGCTCCATATTTTGGGGAACCTTATTTAATTGTAGAACGGAAATGTCTATAAATGGACAGGTGTAACTTAAAGTTGTTTGAAATATGTACGATTATGATTATATGGTCCAATGTTTTGTTGCTTCTAAAGTTGCTTGAAATATGGACGATTATTATTGTATGAACAAATGTTTGTTCTTTTTAATGGAGTGACTTTTATTGTAAAATGAATTGAAAAGCTATTAATTTTGCTTTTTTCTTCTGTATGTATGAAATATTTTGTAAAGGCGTTGTTTTAAACCATAAACAATTAAAAAAAAATGTTTTCAAAAGTGCTGACTTTTTCCCCCCCTTTGGAATGGTGCATCACTAGAAATCTATTTATAGGCTTGTTATAGGCTATGCAGAGCATCACTTTGTTCACTGATGATGTGTTTTCAGGAAATATTAGGTCCGATGCAAAGGGTAATCCGAAAAACAACTATGCCCTTTCTGATAATGGTCTCTGCACAGTGCTTTTTCACTTTAAATTGAGGGAAAGGACCTCATTAAATGGCTGAAGTGGATATTTTTTCCACTTATTAGAAGCACCAATACCCGTTTGGTTCTCAGGCAGACAAGCAATGTGTTCTTTGTTGAACTTTTGCTATGCATCTTTAACTGCGTGTAAGGAAGGAGGGGTCGTTTTGCCCCCCCGTACATTCAATACGGCGGAGATCATCTGCCCTTGAAATAGTTGGACGCCTTCCTTGCCCGTCCTTGGCCCCAGTGGAAATGATCCCTGGCACCAATGGAAGAGGGGCTACTGGAAGATACATTTGGACTCCATCTTGAACACCCCAGACTCCATTTTGGACTAGGCCACTTTAAAGTTACTCTGAAGCCTCCTCTCCCCTCAGCAGCGCGGCGCACAGCGAACACTGGCAAACCCCCCCACCGCCTCCTCCCGTGCCGGCGCATCCCAAGCTCATTTCTCACAAATGTTCTGGCGCTAATTGTTGCAAGCAAACAGTGTATTCTTTTATCCTTCCTCTGAGGTCATTGCCCTGTATGGGACTGGGCCGAATCCTGATCTGTAGCTCATCCATCGCCATAAACCTCCTCTTACCCTAGTCACCCCCACCTGTGGAAAAGTTATTGCCTGCACAACCCTGTGCCCCTCCATTCTCTCTTGTGATGTAGCTGAAGTGTGACCCTTCCCCACTGACCAATCCTAAGTGCCTCCATATAACTTGTCAAATGTCATTATATATTACACTAAAAACTAACATCAATCAGCCCATCTGAGCTCTGTGGCGCCTTGACAGTAAATATCCGACCAAACCCTCAGATAATGCACATGGGGGGGCAAGACCCCCAACCCCGTCACCTCTACGAAGACCCAAAGCAGAAGTGTGTTTATATGTGTTTGCAATTTGTTATGTTATGTTATTTTTCATTTATATAGCGCCTTATATACCATTGGTATGGTCTGAAGGTGCTGGTAGGTTGAACGCCCTTGGGAACCGAAGTTCAGATCAGTAGAGAGAGCAGAGAGAGTCAAAGGTGCGTGTGAGCACCGGGTATGTGTGCAGCTGGTGCAGTATTCGTGTAATAGCTGCTTCTTAGCTGTAGGTGTGGTGGTTGAGAGATCAGGAGTATGTGTTCGTTCTGGCAGGATTTATCCAGACCACATGTGGCTGTGTTAGTCCTGAGGAGAACGCCTGGCTGGGGGTGTATAACCAGCAGTGTTTACTCAGAATGATGGGGAGTGTGCGGCGGATGTTGGTATGAGAACAGTTATACCGAATGGTGTCATAGTATCTCTGCTTTCTAGTTGAGTGATGGTGTAAAGAAGAGAGTAAGCATGATGGTGTGATATGATGGGTTATATGCTCTTTCAAACGCTCCCTGCATTCCAAACCAACTACATACGTCACGCAATTCTATGCGCTCCAGTTCGTTCCATGCACTCCTATCCACTCCATGCACCCCAGTCTGCTCCACACACTCGGTCCGCTCAACACATATGCACTCCAGTCCGCCCCGCACGCTCCAGACATGCACTCCTGTCTGCTCCACACATGCATGCCTGTCTGCCCCACGCATGCACGTCTGTCTGCCCCACGCATGCACGTCTGTCTGCCCCACGCATGCACGTTGTCTGCCCCACGCATGCACGTCTGGCTGCCCCACGCATGCACGTCTGGCTGCCCCACGCATGCACGCCTGGCTGCCCCAGGCTTGCACGCCTGTCTGCCCCAGGCTTGCACGCCTGTCTGCCACACGCACGCCTGTCTGCCACACGCACGCCTGTCCTACAATCCGTGTAGCACGTAACATTTGTTAAAGTGTGTTACTATTATTTTTTGCACTCTTAATCTCCCCTTTTGTGCCCGCCCCAGCCACAACCTCTTCTTGATAAACACTGTGGGCACGCTCATTTCGTGCGTGCATCCAAGGTGCCACCGGAAGTGTGGCAGTTGGCAGGTCTGGCGGTCTAGATTCGAGGTGGGGCATTCCTTAGGGAAAACTGAAAAGTCTCCTTACACATCTTTGGTTTCTGCATTTGCTAATAAGGCATCATTTATTGAATCTGCTTTAGGCAACTAAGAGTATTTTTTTCCCCCCCAAGATGGCTACAGTATTAAGAAATGGGAAAATGTTTCCTGACCCCAATTCCAAAACACGCTAATGTTGACCCCTCAAATGAGGGCCAATGCTCCCCCATATTAAACAACAAAAAGGATATAGCTGAACTCAAGGCTAACAGAGAACCTAGGGTTAGGGGGAGAAACAAATAAGTAAAAAGAAAGCATTGTGGACATAAATCAGGTGGTGGTGGAAAAGGATCTTCTGATGAATATGGCAGCAAATGGAAAAAACACAAAAAAACTGATATCATACAGGAAGTGGAATTATCCCATATGATTGCCCAGGTACATGCAAGGGACAGGGGAAACATGTCAGAGGATGAGGACGACAAATGTATCCCATTGGGTTTATCATTTGACTCGCAGGTTACCATTCAGACTAGTTTCTTGAGTATTCGAGAGAGCTTGCCTGAACAACAGTCGGTGGAGAAACTTGTGGAGTCGGAGGATACAAAACTGGATGTTTTGATGATGACACAAACTGTGAAATTAGAATTGAGCAAACAAGTAATGCTCTCAAGAGGACCATCTACCCCTGTCAACACAGCATGTAATGGTGTTGATAAGGTTCACCTCTTTAATACTCTTCCCCGAACGCAGACTTTAACACCACATAGAATATTCTCTGCCAACATGAAATTTCCTCTCCCATCAGCCTCTATCTTCTCTGATGCCGGGCGACAAAAATGGGTACAGGAGGAAAGCTTTGACTTGCCTTTGCATGAAGGGGGACTGGGACCAAAAGTGCATAATAAAATGTTGACTTCGGAGTCCATTCACCGCCCCCTAGGGGCTCTCTGACTAGCTCCCCAATTCCTGAGAACGACGAGCATTTCGAGGAATCATTGCCAGCAATGTCTAGGATACTAAATCTCCTGGTAAGGGACATGAGTTGACTCATTGGGAAATCGGAGGCCTGAAACGGATTGTATTAGATACACAATCCAAACATAATAGGGTGGAAGGTTTCCTAATGGGTAAAACCAACACCGACCTCTCAGGAGCAGGAAAGACAACCTTACCCTTCGATATGACTGTTAAATCCCAGGGCTCTCAGGCTAGCGAACATCTAAGCAATCGTCCGAGTTGCAGCCCAGCTGAAATTACAGTAAGCAAATCGACAATGACTGAGTTCGCCCTTTCGAGTACTACTCCAAAAATACTTGATGAATGGGACAAACACATTCTTAGAAAGAACTACACCAAAAAATGACTAATGTAGAACAGGGTGTGTCAACTTTGATCTTGTCTTCTGCCCTTAAAACAACTGGAGGGGAGGGTGAAACGACCAAGGTGATAACAAAATCCCCCCCCTATGGCCCCCAGATAGTCCGTCAGCCTTGACAGATCTCTTGGAAAAGTCCAAAAATGTAAATAATTCAGTTGCGGGCTCTCACAACACAGACGATGTATCAATCCAAGAATGTGAGGGTTATTCTCTCTCAAGACGCCAAAAATGCTTGGCACTGAAAGCAAAAAAAAGGCAGTCAAAGAAAAACCAGATACCGGACAAGGTTCAAACAAAAACTAAAGAATGTAAAATCCTGACAAACGAGGTTCCGCTGTCAGACCTGATGCAGCTAAATGAAGAAAGCTTAGTGGCTTTGCAGGTACACAATGTCATCCCTGATTTAAATCCCTTAAGCTCAGTCTTGGTAAATAAAAAAATTTAAAAAATCACAAAAAAGATAAAGACTGACCAAGGGCGGGAGAAGACCGCTGCGGGTGGAAATACAATTCCAGGACCCGAGAACAGATTCCTCTCACTCAGTTCGAAGGCGGAGGATACTAAAGAAGTAAAACAGCTCCAATTATCCAACTTCTATAAAGTACTAGAAAAATCAACCTCTAGTCAAATCTTACCGCAAGAGATCCTAAATCAAAAGGAGGAAGCCCCGATGACATCATTGGAATCTAATAGATTGGGCTTCACCTCACAACCATCGGTTGGTAATCGGGATCCCTTACCTACAAGGGATGCGGACTCCTGGCTTTTGCCGGATAAGCCACCCACTTCAAAAATGGAATTGGCCGACACTAAGAAAAGGGATGATATTGACCATACATTACCAGGGTTAAAGACTGCTCCACAACAACTAATCGAGGAAACGGGGAAACACAATGACCTTCCAATGATCATTAAGAACATTCTATTGGATTTATTACCAGAGGCTTCTAGGCTAAAATATCAGGACCCCCAATGGGAAAGTCTAGAGGAAGGAAATAGAAATTTTCATCAGGACCATGAGGAGGCCCCCACCGAGATTAACATGCATGGCGAGCAGTCTCTGAAACACCACACTCGAATAACTCCGCCAAGCATTTGGGAAAACTCACAAAGGGACCAAGGGAACTTACTGGAACAGCCTTTTAACCCCAGAATCACTCAAACTAAACATAATCAGGATGCTGATGCTAGATCTAGCCAACACTCAACAACTCCAATTCACATTAAAGATAGTGATTTGTGCAATATGACTTGGCGGCAACCGGCCCTTGCAGATTACCCTAGTATTTCGCTATATAACCTATGTGATATTGGTGGCCGGCCTTCCCTAAATAGATAATGTGTCCTTTCACTGTTGAATGAGATTCCAAAATTGAGATTGATCTCCTCTGCGGACATTAGTTTGGTGGACTTCATTCACCCTTCGCGGCTTGAGGTCCCAAAACATCTTTGACCTCATAACACTGGAGACAGAACACTTTAATAAGATGGGGTATGACATTCTTGTTTTCAGCTATGGTTGGGATAGCGATAGGGATTCTAAAGACCCGAAACCCAACGTGCCACCACTGCGGGAGGAGGGTTTTATGAACAAGGATGTCAATATTCCTACGAGGGGTGGTGATGATCAAGAATGGAGATGGTTAGCACTATCTTTGAGAGAATCTATATCTCAAATCCAAACCATGCAAAAGAAACTTTAGTTGTACTGGTCTTACGCAATTGTGACAAATCCTCTCATGGAATTCTAGGGGCCATTCAACCTTGGTGACCTCCAATGCGGTAGGTACCAAACTTAAATCTATGGATGTAATTTGTATCCAAGAAACTTGGTTGAGAGTCCCGCTTCATTTAGACGGTTTTGAATGTAGATGCCAATTTGCTACGATAGGGCCCCGTGGTAGATCATCTGGGGGTCTCCTAACAGCAGTTAAAATAGCAAATGGTACGCGAATAATGGAATCTTTCACTAACGTGAGTGGTGTTTTGGTAACTGTATTGGAATATAAGAGTTCAGATTGTTTGAGTCTTATGTTAATAATGAACATTTACTATAACTTTTGAACATGTTGCTCAAATACAGAGGTCTTGATATTATTATACTGGGCGACCTTAATTCGGAAATTATATATGGTGCGGGAATTCACAAGAGGATGGGTTCCATCTCAGTTAGATCTATGGGTAACTTGGGACCCATATGAATCCTGTTTTCGATACCTTGGCTAATGAGCATACATGGTCAAATGGCACACAAAAATCGGCTATAGATCATATGTTCCTTTCAGATAGACTTGCAGCCCGTTGTGTTGATTTTTGTGTGGGGGACTCTTACGCGAGCGATCATAGAACCTTAGAGGCTAAACTGAATTGGAACTGCGACAAACAGATTCAGGAATCCCTTCCAACGACTATGAGAGTGTCATGCAGGGGGAATCGAATCAGATGGCATGATGACAACATTGACAAATTAAATGCCGCCTTTCTTTACTAACATCATTGTACACCACTGTCTGTAAGATTAACACTGTTTACAGTTCCCTTTTTCTGCGAATATGTTAAATGCCTAATTGACGGATCTGTAAAAATTAAAAAAATTGGAAATACAAGGCCCCATCATGTGCAAATCTACGATCCTATGGTAAGGGCGAAAAAAAATGAAACCAATAGTCAGATTAGAGCAATCCAAAAATCTAACCAACATCAGGACATAAAGGTTAAGGCAATCCATTCTATCAAACAAGCAAAAAAGAATTGGCTGAAAACCCATAGGATGTATATGCTGAAGAAAGATAATACAGCATTGTTAACGGCATTAGGAGATTAATCTGCCCGCCAATTTTGGACTCTAATAAACTCGTTAGAAAAAACATAGGTAATGTTACAATCTGTATGTGTACAAGAGGATGTTTGGGCTACTCACTTCTCTACTCTATATGAAGGAAAGTTTGCTATGACAAATAGCTTAGAAACAATCAAAATGGGAAACTGGCTATGTAACTTTGATGTTGATCTAGAAAAAACAGATCAAGGCTGCTAATACCTCTCAAGCTGCTGGCCCAAATGGGCTCACTAACAGTACATTGAAGAGAAACCCAGAGTGATGGGCTAAGGCTCTTTATATACTATTCTCAGACATTATACTGGCCGTTCTATTCCTTCCTCCTGGAGGATCTCCTATATTGTTCCCATATATAAAAAAGGGGACAGAAGGTGCCCTTATAATTACTGTCTGATATCTATCATGGACGCGGATTCTAAAATATTTGCAGGAATAGTCCTTCGGAAAATTGAGAAATGGGCAGAAGCAAATCGGATACTCCACATGCAACAATTTGGCTTTCGAAAAGGGATGGGCACTGAAATAGGGGGCCTAATCTTTTCTCTCCTTTTGGAGAAGGCGTGTAAGAAGGCTGCCACCCCCATATATCTAGCCTCAATCGATCTTTCCCTTGCGTTCGACAAGGTGGATCGGGTCAGACACTGGACTAAAATGGCCTTAATGGGTATCCCATCGGGACTTCTGACCATTCACATTCATTTACATGAAGACTCTGCAATTCAAGTTCGATTAAATCTATCGGGGGATTTGTCACGGCTTACTCAAACACGCAATGGTCTGAGACAGGGATGCTTGTTTGGACCCACCCTTTTCAATCTATACTTGAGGGATGTTGATGGGCCCTTAACAGCAGCATCGCTTGTCTCACCAAGGATTGAGGGTGGGAAAATATCATGAGCAGCCTATGCGGATGACATCCTTCTGATCGATGCTACCGCTGTGGGTCTCCAGCGGAAATTGGTCGCCCTTTCAAAATATGTGGACAACAATGGTCTGATTATTAATGGGGAAAAATCTGTTGTAATTTCCCTAACACATTGGAGAAAATTCCCCAACTTTAAATGGAGGATAGAGGCATGTTTACTGCTTAAAGTTAGATCACTCTGTTATTTGGGTTTCCTGATCTTCAGTGGTGCCACGATCCATATGTACAGGAATTACTATTTTGATAAAGCTGATAAACTGATTTACCAAATGCAAAAGGTAGCTACTAAATATTGTAAGTACTCAGTGACACCGGTAATCAGGTTTTATAACCTTAAGGTTCTACCTAAACTTCTTTATGGTTTTGAAATTCTCCCATTCCAAACTCATCGATTGGCCGCCAAATTGGAGTCTAAAATTTGGCAGAACATACTTTGTCTACCGAGAGGCGTTCCAATGTCAGCTATCAGTTTTGAGCTGGGTCTTCTCTCACTAGACAATAAAATCAGGTGGAAAAGACTAACCCTGTACCGGAATCTAATTGTTGCCAAAGAAAATACCTTATATGCATTGATGGGTTGCAGACTGAGAACTGGTTCTTCGATATCGAAGTGGTTGTTGAACCTTCAGATAGATTGCTTGAATCGTCTTGATTCTGTTTGTTTAACATTGGAAACCCTGATACTTAACCCTATGTGTGTTAAGGAAAAACTTCAATCTCTGGACTGGGTGCAATCCATGGAAAGGGTGGTGGCCTCCAGGATCTATATACAGATCATCTATGATGGAAAGAAAATGGGTTTTCCGGAGTAATACTTAAATTCCCTGACCCTAAAAAGAGGGCTGCATGTATGAGATTTCGCTTCAATGTTTTGTTAACAGGGGAAATTTTAGAAATTCGCTCTGGTGCCACACAGAGAATCCCCTGTCGTTTTTGTCACTGCAGTGAAACATCTGAAACATTGAAGCATTTACTACTGAAATGTCAGGCATTGGTAACCCAACGTCTGGACATTTTTGGTAAATTTGTTCATGATCCCTCAGGAGTAGATATCTAAGATTTTTGGTGGAATATGCTTTATGGGAAATTGAACGCATTAAAATTGACTGTGCTGCATTTTTTGCATGAAGCTTGTAATCTACCAGCAGCCATTAATTTTACCAACTGAATAATGTAAAAAGGTAGATTTCGTTTGTAGTGACAATTGTTATACATCGCTGTAAATGTATGTATGTTCTTGTTAGGAAGCCAACCTGTTTAATAATTTAAAACTGCTGCTAATGGGACTGATGGTTGAATATTTGATTTGATGTTGTATATAATGTATGTAAAATAGGGTTTTAACTGTTATGTTTATCTTATCCTTATTTTTATTGAGTGTGTAAACTCTTCCCTTTTGTATAAAAAAGTATTTTGTCTTCTTTTGTAAAGGTTTATATTTTGTAAACCAAACGCAAAATAATAAAAATTAAAATAAAAGGGTATTGGATCTTGTGACAGCCTATTTACTAGCAAAGTATAAGGGGAAACGGCTCCAAAATAGAATGGAGTGATTGGATTTCTGGAGAATGTTTGAAGAAGCACCTCCTGTTACTGAAAAGGGGTAGGAAGTGACACATGAGGGAGGATCTGCGACAACAGAAGGAGGGTGAGAAAGCGAGAAAGGAGAACCAACAAAATTGTACCCTCTATCAACTAGACCTGCCGAAGGTTACAGCGACCTGTCTTATCTGCCCCAGCCAAGCGCGCCACACACACCCGAGGCAGCACCCCCGCCCCCTTATGATCCCAGTGGTCTGTATGGCCCAACATGCGCGCCACCAGTGAACATTGCAACGTTAACTAGGGATTTAGAACGACAACGGACCACAACACAAGCAGAATTAACATGACTAATAACACTGTGTGATGGGAGTCAAATGTTGCCATGAGGCGGGGAGAGTGCATTGCCGGCTCCATCTAGCAACACCCCTAGTTTAACAGAGGATGAATGGAAGTCAGGGGAATTCTTCTTCTTCCACCTCAATAACACACCAATAAAAGTGCTGTGTGTAGATCAAGGGAGTGACAAGGCAAGCGAGGAACAAGGTAGCGTAACATCTGACAGGGAAGCAGAAATAGATGAGTGTTGGAGTGACTTAGATGAGTATGAGGATGGAGTGGCCTCAGCTGGCCAACCACTGCCACTGCGAAACGAGCCAGAGGAAGGAGAACCGGTAAGGGGAAGGTGGCGAGGGCGATTCAGAAGTAGGGTAGAGAACATGATGGTGACAAAAAAGAAAGAAGCAAACGTAAGTAAAATAAAAGGGAAGACAAAACTACAGATGCCCCTCATTCACAAGGGAGCAGGGAGGCCCCACGATGTACCCTGGGCACTGATGGATAAAACTAACCTATTGAAAGCATTACCACCACTCTCGGGAGGGGCTTGGAAATTGATATACGTGTTTAGGAAAAACACTGCAGGGGTTCCACTGCCCATAGAGGATGTTAAGAGCTTGCTGGAGTCCGCCGTGGGTGACCAGGCAGACGGGGTGTGGGTGAAGGCAGGTTTTCCGGGAGTAACCATTGATTGTGACCGCCATGATGGATCATCCTTCAATAATGTAAGGGCCCAGGTATGGGATGCATTGTTGAGAGCCTTCCCTGACACTGATTTACACTCAGTGATGCAATGCACAATGGTGGACGAGGCAGATGCTGCACAATTTATTCTTCGGTGCAGGATATGTGGAGGGCGGAGACGGGCATGGCCTGGGACTAATCAACCTCCCTTTTTTACTTCATTATCAAACGAGGTCTCACGAAGGAGGTACAGAAGGCCTTAGATAAAATTGCCGGGATAGATGCCAAAGGCTGGCCTGAAATACAGAGTATCATAGTACACCACTGTAGGAGGATCAAAGAAAGAGAAAAAGAAATTGCACAGAGAAGGTTGGCAGACGATGCAAAACTTGAGCAGAATAAACTGGTGAAGGTCGCGGCGGTAACAGCCGCCCCACCCTCTCAAAGGCTGGGGGAGGAAGGGTCATGTACTGGGGAGACCCCCGGGCGGCCCATATAGTCGGGGTTTACTCCAGAGTACTTTAAGACAAGATAGCTGCACCTTTGAGATGGATGGGGGTGCAGGTTTATTACCCCAACACCAATCAATAAGGACAACTCAATGGTTTGGCAAAGGGAGTGCGTTTAATGACAAGTACAAAAAACAGGGAGTCATGGAAATCAACAGTGATGTGATAGTCTGTCTCGCTTCTACTCCAACGAACTTCATCCAATCAATAACATTTACGCTCAAAACTCGTCACAATTGACATGTAACACACTTAAAAGTTAACATTCAATTCTATTGGTTAGGAAAAGGTAACTTTAATATAGGTATTATATCTGTTTATGGTAATGGAGTGAGGGGATTGGATAAACACTATCAGGTGGCCGTCTAAGCACTTCCTTCAAATATTACTATTGTAGACGTCACTAAGAGTACGACGTCCCATTGGTTCTGCTATCTATAGGACCCTAGATTATTTGGTCCATTGTGACTGGGTTGGCTTCAACCCCATGCATACATTTCCACTTTACTTAGCAGCACGCAGAAGGGTCAGCCAGGTGCAGGATGCCCCACGATTCACCCGGCCGTCCTTCAATCAATCATTACTTTAGTGGCTATGTGTCAATTAGTTAGCTGTGGTTGGCCTCGAAAATGCATCTTCTTGTCAGGAAAAGTTATGATATATTTGTCTGGGTGGCTGCCAATCGTAGGTGTGAACCCGTGCTCCTTCTCGCTCGAGTGGTCACGTGCTGCTCACACCGTGAATTTGCTGAGTTTCCCTCAATTTGTGCATTTAATTCTTATTCGGCTTGCCCCCTGCCTACGCCTCCTTATCTCGACCTTCCAAAGACAGGATATTCTGCTCTTAAGTTTCAATTATGTGAAGCTACTGTTCGTTCCTTCTATTGTAACACTTGGAAAACAGAAGGCTGAGTAATTATAAAGATATTCCTATGGCTGAGTCCCTAGCCAAACACTTAAAAGACCCTAACTGTGAGTGATCTCGTACCAAATGAGTGTGGGCCCTAGTTGGAGCTGCTGGGCCGACTACAAATGGTGTCAAGATCCTGTCCCTGTACTCTCTAAAACACTTTCCTGGTGTCTAGTAGGTGCACACAGAAGTAGAGGTCGATATGTTATATTTTAATCTGTCGCCTCCATGGTGTGTGTCTTATCATTAAAAACAAAATAACTGTTTCTATGTCCAATAGTCAATAGAAAAGATTTTTTAAGAAAAGGATATTCTTCAACCCAACAATGGTGAGAAAGGATACGTGTGCATAACTACGTGTGGATAACACTTTCAATTTCTTTTGTACACAAGCCCTCTATTTTCTTTACAAGGGTATTGGAATCTGGGTTATCAACCAGACCAATTAAACAGTCAACCGGTTTCAGCGGGATTCTCAATTAGCCGCTTTCTTCAGGACGAATACTATTTGTAATTTCTTGTATTCTTATGTTCTCAACAATATCTTCAACGCTTCCTTCTATTGGTCTGACCTTGGCTCTTCCTGGCGCAAGTTGCATCTGCTGGGTTTCGATTCAGCCATCTCTTCCCGTTTCAGCTGGAATACGAATCTTGTCCTGTTTAGCCTCTAGTAACCTGAGTTGATTCTGTTTTTGTGTAAAGTGGACTCACACTTATAATACTGTGCTTCGTTTTGAGGTAGATTGTGTATAATGGCGCTTGCCCTCTATTCTTCTACTTAGCATAGCAAGCCGTACTGTTTTCTTAGCTTTCTTGCAGTTTCAAGCATATGTACAGGCGTTAGCTGGTTGAATGACTTCATCCTGCTTTACAGCTTAAGCTTCTTTATATTTTTACATTGTTCTCTCCTTCTAGGTTCACGATATGGCATTTCGTCTCTTGTGTCATCCTTGGGTCGTCATATCTTCTATCGGCGAGTCCGTCCGGGCCTTCGTGACATCACCATTCGTCTTTCATCAAGGCCTTTTTGGTTTCTTCCGGGATGGTACTTGGGCAATCTTCATTTCGTCTTATTTGCTGGTAGGGTTTTCTCAATGGATACCTTACTGTCCATGGTTTTCTGGGTATTGGTACTTCAACAGATGTTGTTCTTCTGAAAGGCACTGGGCAGAGCCCTACTGCGGCTCTCTGCTGGTTTATTTGTTCATCATACGTCACATATTTTGGTATGAACATTCCTGGTACTTCAAAATGAGCGATGGGAGTGCAGGCTTCATTTGGGGCCTCCTCTACACTGCCCCCTCTGGGCGATTCATCGACCTCTTCCTCCTTTGTATTCATCTTACTTGGTTCCTCTGTACTTATCTTCACTTCATCGTCTGGGTTCATTCTTTCTTCATCTTCTGGGTCTGTACATGATGGTTTGAAGAGGTGTCTTTTTGGAGTCCATATCTTTATTACTCCTTTTAGGTTTCCTGTTGTCCTTACATGTTCGTCTTTATTCCATGTCATCAATTCACATTGTCCATTTGGGCTGTAGTAAATCCATCTTCCCACATAATTTCTGCGTTTCCTGGGATAAAGAAACTTTGTACCTTCCGTTGCATGCCCGCTGGCCTTCACAAAGTCTCTTATTTCATCATCAGTTAGATCTTTGGGCTTCCATCCTGGCTTGACATCAATCATGATCTTTATCCCTATGGCTTTCTTTGCAGTTTTCTGGCATTGCGAGATTATTATCTTGATAACACAAAATCCTAATAATATATTTACTAGAAGGGCTCCCAGAAACTTGAATGCATCTGCCATCCATTGTGGAACCCATGAAAACAGCTGTCATCAACTTCGTCGGTTTCATTCATCATTTGGTTCTGCAGGTTTGTCATCATCCCTATAGCTTCTGTTAAGGTTCCATTTTCCTCGTTATGAGAAGGTATAAATGTGCAACATGATTCTGGTATTTTTGCACAAACTCCTCCATCCATAGCTGTGATCATGTCAAGGACATATCTGTTCTGTAGAGTCATCAGCCAGATAGCTCTTAACTCTTCCTTAATCGCGTTGAATCCTTTTATGGTCGTGTTGATCGTCTGTAGCAATTCCCATCTGGTTATCTGCAACCATTTAGTATTTACTCCAACTTGGATTCTTGGCACGAAGAGCGTTGTGAACACTGAGGTGAGGCTGAACAGCATGTGTTTATATGGGATTGCATGAAATGCTTCTTCTGATTTTTTTTTTTACATATTTTTATTGTTTTCTGCATGTATGAACAATCAACTCAATGATCCCTCATAACTCCCCCCACCCCTTCTTCACCTCCCCCCCCCGGAAGATATGGACCCCGTTCAGTTTGTCTCGGGAAAGTCTATGAACTATATATGTCTGTTGTTTTAATATTATGCGGGCACCATTGTTCCATATAGTCCGACTTCAAGTATTTCAGAACTCCCCCCATTCCTTCATGAAGGAAGCCTTCTGATCCTGAAGGTGGTGTGATCTTTTCCATGGTCATTTGCGACCACACCTTCTGCAGCCATGTGAAAACCAATGGTGGGTCTTGTTTTTTCCAGTTGTGGGCAATCGTTGCCCATGCCGCAATGACCAGACCCATGAAACTCCTCCAATGCGCTTTAAGTCTCTTGGCCTGTTGGTCTTTGAATCCACACAGCCACACCCTCTCCCCCATTTGGTCCGCCTCTGGAAACATCTTTTTCATTTCCGTTCACACTTCCATCCAGAAACCCTTGACCCCCTGACAGTACCACCAGATGTGCCTCCACGTGCCAGATTCCGGGCACCCCCGCCAGCAGCGATCCGACGTTTCCGGATACATAGTGTTGAGCCTCTCTGGTGTGTAGCGCCATTGTGTTATTATTTTAAGCCACATTTCTCTGGTTTGCACTGCCCGGGTGAGTTTTGGGATGCCCGCCCACAATTCCATCCATTGCTGTTTCGATATCCCTTCATGTATGCCCATTTGATTTCTTCTTGTTTATTGATAAAGCGATAGAGTGTTGACACCAGTTTCTTATCACCTGAGTTGGTTATAAGGTATTTCTCTAATGGAGTTAGGTCCCTTGTGGCACCCTGTGAGACCTGTGAAGTGACACGCCAATGTCTAATTTGATCGTATTTATACCTGTCGGCCTCTGTTAGGTTCCACATTTTTTTTACATTCGGTGAATGTTCTTATTTCTTTGTCTTGGAACATTTCCCTGATTTTCCTGCACCGTGCGGCTTCCCATTTTTCAAAAGCCCCAGAGTCTTGTCCCGGTGGGAACTGATGGTTCCGGCATATAGGTGTGAAAGGGGCCAATGGGCGTGTTGATGGTACCCCTCCTGGTTTGTTCGTCCCAGGCATCTAAGGTGGTTTTCATGACCTCACTGATGCGGAGATTCGGGTGTCTGTGTTGTTTGTACTTACACAGTAGGTCTTTCTGGCAACCGCCCTATCTTGGGTCATCCATATTGTTCGTTGGTCATCCCCCAGCCATTCCTTCAGGACCCAAAGTTGCGCTGCTTGATAATATTTCCTGAAATGTGGGAGTGACATTTCCCCTGCACTGGTAGGTGCCATGAGGATGGCTCTGGCGGCCCTTGGGGGTTTCCAGTTCCACACGTAGGTCAAAATAGCCTTTGACAGTGCTTTAAAGAAGGAATTTGGGACTGTTATTGGGAGGGCATGGAAATAGTACAGCACCCGGGGGAGTATGTTCATTTTCACTGACTGAATTCTGCCCCACCAAGAGACCCGTAACGGGCAGCATCGATCTAAGTCCTTCTTCACTCGAGCCAGAAGCTGGGGGTAATTACCATTTATATATCCTGTCCACCTTGTGTGTGAGTGATACCCTCCCCAGCTATTTTAAGCCCTAGCGAGCCCACCTCTTTTTCCAGTGTCCCCCTTATCCCCAGCTAAGAACAAAATCTCTGATATTTTCCTGTTTATTTTTAAGCCAGAGATCTCCCCGAATGCCTCCAATTCTTTTAAGGTTTGTGGTAGGGATTTCCCAGGGTCTTTCACGGCCAGTAGCATATCATCTGCGTAAGCAATGACTTTGTGTTTTCTGCCTGCCATCTCGATTCCCCTTACCCCTGCAGTTTCCCTGATTTTAATTAGGAGTGGTTCCAGGAAGATGGCATATAGGAGGGGGTAAAGGGGGCATCCCTGTTTGGTTCCCCTTGATATCTCCACCCTATCCGTGACCTCCCGATTTATAGCTATTCTTATGGATGGGGAATTGTAGTTGGCTTTGACCATGTTTATGAATTGGTCTCCAAATCCCATGTGTTTCAGTGTTTTGAAAAGAATGGACCACTCTACCCGGTCAAAAGCCTTTTCAGCGTCTAGTGAGAGCAAAATTGCTGGTGTGTGGGTAATACCTATTTTTTCTACCAGGTGAATTATTCTTCTTAAATTGTCATGTGTTTGCCTGCCGGGGATGAAGCCAGATTGATCTGTATTTATTAGGGTCGGGAGAAGGGGTGACAACCTGGCGGCCAGTACCCTGGTATAGATTTTAGCGTCTAAATTTATCAGGGGGATAGGGCAATATGAGCCGGGGATGGTGGGATCTTTACCTGATTTATAAAACACTAGGACCTTTGCCTTATTCATGGAAGTAGTTATGTTTCTGCTGTCCTTAAGTGTTCAATAATCTAGTCAACACTGGAATGAGAGTGTATGCATATTTTTTTGTAGAAGGGAGCCGTAAAGCCATTCGGGCCTGGTGCTTTGGAATTTGGGAGTCCTTCAATTGTCCTCTGCACCTCTTCTTCTGTGATCTGTGATTCCAACGCCACTTTGTCTTCCTCAGATATTGTTGGAATGGGGAGAGATTGTAGGAACCTGTCTTGGTCCTCGTCATCTGGGTGCTCCGTCGCATACAACTCTTGATAGAAAGCCTTAAAGGCCTCCCCTATGTCTTTGCTGCATGTTTGAGTCTCTCCATGTGCATTTTTGACGTTCAGAATAGTCATTGATTTTTGCTTTTCACAGAGTTGTCTTGCTAGGTATCTGTCCACCTTGTTGGCCTTGATATAGTATCTTTGCTTGAGAAAGAGAAGGGATTTCTCTGCCTTTTTGTTGCGGAGCATATCAAGTTGTCCTTGCACATGCTTCAACGCCTTCTTGAGACTTCTAGTGGGATGAGCTACCAACTCCCCTTGAATGTCTGTTATTTTCTTTTCCAGTGCTCTTTCCCAGTCATGCCTCTGCCAGTCCTTGGCGGCCTTCAGCGCTATCATATGTCCCCGGATCACTGCCTTGAAAGTTTCCCATACTGTCCCCAGAGGAACCTCCCCTGTGTCGTTTTGTTGTAAAAATTTGTTGATTTTGTCCCTTATTGCTTCTCCCATCACCTGGTCCGAAAGAAGATCTGATGGCAACCTCCACTTCCAGAGTCCTCCCCCCTTCCTGGGATCTGAATGTCCAACCATAACTGGGCATGATCCGATAAAGCTATAGGGCCAGTTTCTATTCCTTGTATTTTACCAAGCAGCGCCACCGACACCCAGAAATAATCTATTCTCGACATCGTCTTGTGCACATGCGAGTAATACGTAAAGCCACTTGTTTGACCCTTCAATTCCCTCCAGGCATCGCACAACGCCAACTGCTCCATCTTTTGCTTAAGATGTTTGGACGGAGCCCCCTGACCTTGAGTTCCTCCCGCACTCCCGTCCAGCCATGGTTGCCAGGCCATATTCAGATCTCCTCCCATTACTACCTCTCCTTTTGCAAACCCCTCTAATTTCCCCACCGTGTCCTGGAGGAAACTGTCCTGCCCAGAATTTGGTGCTTATATTGCCACTAGGATAAGCCGGAGACCACCTATTGAAACGTTTGCAAACGCAAACCTCCCTTCCCCATCCACCTGTGTGTCCATGGGGGTTGCATCCAGTCCCACATTTACTGCAATCATCGCTCCCGC
Organism: Ambystoma mexicanum; assembly: GCF_040938575.1. Lineage (NCBI taxonomy): Eukaryota > Metazoa > Chordata > Amphibia > Caudata > Ambystomatidae > Ambystoma > Ambystoma mexicanum. The sequence continues at coordinate 1,234,374,834 of NC_090927.1, read as the reverse complement.
TCTTTTTTCCCCAGCATTCGCTTGCGGCCAGACCGTTTACCCTCTGAGGCATACCTTTCTTTTATCCAGGGCTTTCATATGAGTTTCCTGGAGGAGCAGAATGCCCGTCTTCTCCCTCCTAAGCAGAGCCTCCACTTTTTTCCTCTTCGCTGGAGAATTCAAACCCCTCACATTAAATGAGAAGATTCTGAGCTTCCCCATCCCGTCTAGTTTATAGTAGCTGCCAGCAATCCAGAGTGTCATGAGCCCATCTCTCTTCCGGAGTCCCCCCTCCCAATAGCCCTCCCCCCCCCCCTGCCCCCCCAACTGTGAACACTAACTCAACTTTGGTCCCGAGGAGGGCCCAGGCACCTAAGGTTGCTAGGTCACTGCGCCTATCGCTCCCTGCCCTCAAATGACTCGGGTTGAACTTTGCGGGGAGTCCTAAACCCTGCATCATCCTCAGACCTGGATATTTGTCCCTTCCTGGTCCCCTGCGTATATCTGGCTCTCCGAGCTTCCCTCAATAATTTCCTCTCCAGCCTTCTATATTCGGAGACTGAACTTTCGATTTTTGTCTGGGTTCTCCTCTACTCCACTGCGGGTTGCCCAGTGTTTCCTTTTCCATTTTGTTTCTTTTTTTGCCGCACTTCATCCCATCCTCTCAGCCTCTTATGCGGTTCCCCCTTAGTCTTGACGCCCCTCGAAACTGCCTCCTCTACTTGCAGGTCCATTATATGAAGTCCTTCCTTACAGGTGGGTCACTCTTCTCTGTTTGCCTTCCCACTCGAACAGCAGACCAAATGGGAACGTCCATTTGTATCTTATCTTTTTCGCCACCAGCTCCCTTACCAATGGGGCCATCTCTCTCCTTTTTAACAATGTCACCGATGCCAGATCTTGGTATAACTGTATTTCCACCCCATTCATCCTTATGTGGTCTAGTTGACTCGCCCTCCTTAAGATTTGTTCCTTTTGTGGATATGATGAGAGGGCCACTAGTACATCCCTTGGTCTTTCCCCTGGGGGCGCCTGTTCTTTTCGGGCCCACACTGTGTACTCGGTCGATCCTGATGCTTTCCGCTTCTTGCGCCTCACTAATGTCTCTAAATACTTCTTCAACAGCGCTCTTAAGGTCCTTGTCCAACATTGACTCGGGCATACGCTTGATGCGGATATTTGATCTGCAGAAGCGGTTTTCCAAATCTTCACAGTGGATTTCTAAGTTATGCGTTAACCGTACCAAGTGCTCCTGTATTTCACTGTTCTGTCTTGCTTCATCTTCTATGTTTTGCACAATTCTCTCCATGGTATCTGTCCTTTCTTCCAACTTGGCCACGTCTAGTTTCAATTCATGGACTGCCTGCTTCATTGTGTTCCTCATTGAAGGGAATTGGTCCTGCACAGTAGACATAAACTTGTCCTGCAGCTCCACAAACCAGGCATGCATGTCCTCCTTTGTCGGGGGAAGGTTGCACTGGTTTGGTGGGGGGGGTTCGCTATGGATTCTTCTACGGACCTGCCCTTGGAATTTGCCGAGGCATCCGAGGACCACATGTGGATTTGAGTCCTGTCTGGCCGGTTGTGAAGCTGATTGGCTTGCGCCCCCTTTCCCCTTCGCCCTTGACATTGTCCCCTAATTATGGCGGTCCTGTAATATCTCAGGAGGGCCTGTGGGGTGGCAGCTGTGGTGTCTTCATGGAGTGTGCATTGTGGTCCTCCTCCCACTGGGTGCGTATAAATGGAGCTACTGGGCAGCAAGTTTTGTGGGTCAATGTTACTGTGGGGAGAGTGTAGCTTCTCTCCTGCTCCCTCCTTGGCTGCGCTACCTGTCAGGTGACAAGATGGAGTCTGGTTCCTCCTCCCCTACTAGCCGTGCCCCCCTCAGCGTTTAGCTATATTGCTGGAGATTAGAGGGTGGGGGAGTAGCCGCACGCCAGTCCAGGTAGTCCAGGGAGCGGTGCCTATATTAGTGAGCAGGCTTCCGACCCCTTGTGAAGTGGGCAGAGGGGGGTGCCAAGGCAGGGTGTGCTCACCTTGGGTTCGCTCTCTGCCATGGTTCGTGCTTCTGCGTATTGTAATGCAGATCGCTGTCTCCTCTTCCTGCTACGCTCCGAGTCCCATTGAACCGCGCCGGAGCATAAACACGGTCCCGTTGACACTGCTGGTCGATGCTCACCAGCCGCCTTGCATATGCCTCCAGCCCCTCTCCGCTCGTCCTGGTTTCGCACACTCAACCTCTCTTCTGGGGGGGGGGGAGGTCACCCGCAGCCTCAGCGGAGCATTATTTCCCACGATGGCCCCAGGGTGGTGTTCCGAGGCAGGCGCGGGAGGCCCCCGGGCCCCGGAGTGTTTTTGACTCCTCCCGCGGGAGGCGGTCTGGTAGCCTCTCGCTCCCGGGCACTCAGCACACGTCTCCAACTCTATCCCCACACGGCCTCTCCTCGTCTTTCTGCTGGGTTCACCTGGTTCTCGATGGGGGAGGGGCACCCGCGTCTCACGGCAGCAGCGTCTCCCCTGAAGAATCTAGCGGGGCAATCTCCCCTTGCTTCTGTGCCGGCTGCGTCTTGGGGGCATCGGCTGATTTTTCTGTGCAGAGTCGCTCGGATTTCACTTTTAATGTGCGGTTCAAACGCGACTTCCAATGCCGGCAGCCATCTTGGAATCATGAAATGCTTCTTCTGATTTAGCAGAGAAGTAATTTTCTCTCTTCATTCGAGTTATCAGCTCCACAGATCTCTTCTTTCTCAGGTGAACATCTGCTTTTGGGAAACTGTCAATGTTCAGGTCACTTTTCGGGATCACCAATGCTGGAACATGGACATTCACTATTGTGCATATGCCTCCCCAGTTTTTCGGTAGTCTGATGTATGCTTTGGATCCGCATGCCCAATAATGATCCATCATTACTGCGGTTCCATGTACTATTCCTTGAGCATCAAAGATTTGTCCACAGTTCTGATTCTCTCCCATCTTTCTCGTGCCATTGTTCCGGAAGCACAATTTTGGGCATTCTGGGGGCACTATCTGCAAGGGTCCCCCTCTGTCTTCGACCCATGTCAGCAGTTTTGCAAGTTTTGGCCATAATGGCTTGCATTCTTTGTGAGTTTTCAATTGCTTCCTTGAAGGCTCCAAGGACCATCCATGCTCTGCAGATCACTACTCCTTCTCCCATCCGTCTGGTGAAAGCACTGTTCCCCAAATCTGCATTCGATCTATTTTTCCAAATTTGAGCCTCTTCTGGAGTTTTTCCTTGGACGTTTAGTCTCGGGTTTACTTCCCATCTTATTCCTGCTCCTTTAACTCCAGGCTTCTCGTACCTGATCACATGATTCCTAGTATGAGCTCTGTTTCTTGTCTTAATGTCCTGGACATAATCATCTTCATCGGGATAAGCTGTTTCAGTTGCCCATATCAATGAGGTTTCACTTCCCATGAACTGGCCTCGGGTCTTGCACATTGCTACGTGTGAGAGACAGTGTGCTGTTGGAACATCAATTTCTACAGCTACGAAGATCTTGGATTTCCCAAAGCTGTACGGTAGGAGTGCGCAAACAAAGCATTCCCCCTTTGGAATTTCATCTTCCAACTTCCTTCATGTGCTGTTACCAAATGTTGTTTCCCAAATGTGCTGTGCTGTCCAGGTAGTCGTTTAGTTCACTGTCATCTTCATGCATGCTTCTCTTGATTCTTAAGGCTTTCATGTAGTTCGCTATTGCTACTTCTCTGAATGCGTCTGTGTGGCTTTCCCTTGCTAGCGGAGTTTCAGGTATCCAAGGTCCATGTTGCAGCCCTCCACATCTGCACCATTTGAGTGGACAAGAGTCTGGCAGCTCTTTCCTTTTCTTCATACATCCTTTTCCTCCTGGTTACAAATGCCCATGCCAACCAGTTTGACACTGGTCTGGTATATGACTGTATTGTAGAACTGGTACTGGTTCTTTGTGTTAGGACATGTGTGCTTGGCAATACAGTTTCTGCTGTTTTGTTCTTCATTTCCTCTTGTAGTTTCCTCGCTCTGGCTATGTCCGGGAATAATGAGTATCATCTGTGTCCGTGCAGAGCGTTTCTCCGAGTTATCTTTTGTTTTCTCAAGAGTTTCTGATATGACTGCTTCTGTTGGTTTTTCTCTTAACTCTTCTTGTTTTCTCACGACAGCTTCTGTGAAGTTTCTTATGGCATGCAGTCTCTTCCTTTGTGCTGTTTTGGTTGGTGGTTCTGCAGTCATTGATACTAGGCCTGTTTCATGTGCATTCAGTGTTTGTGTGCGTGTAGTTGTCAGTGATTTTACTTCATTCATTTCGTGCCGACCCTGTCTCCGGCTTTCCTTTTCTTTTGTTACCTCAAGTGTGTGTATCATTGCTAATTACATTCATTTCAAGTTCATTCACTCCTCAGTCAGATCTTCTAGGGACTGGAATGACTTTATAAGGTCTTTTGTGGGTTTCATGCGTGCATCATCAGGTGGGTGCACTGAAATTGGAACGCTTTGTGCACCAATAAAGAATGCAGTTCTGATCGTTAATGACAATAAAATAATGATAAATATGATCCATAAGTACATTATGGTTCTGTACGTTAGGCGTCAGCATTTTCTTCCGGAGAAGCGGGGGCGCCTCTCTTCTTGTGGGAGCACGAGGTTGCTGCTCTGGACCCCCATCTTGATCATTCAACAAATGTCAATGTTGTTATTCCCTCACCCAATATCGTCTTTCAAGTTCTGTGTTTAAGAGTGTCAGGTGCTTCAAAAGTGTCCCCCCTCTTGTGAGCGACAAACTGACTCTTATTTCAGGATGCAGTTCCTTTAATAGACTATGGAAAAAATAAAAGAACACTTCAGTGAGTTCCTTTACTGTGCGTGTTCAAAGTAAGTAAGCTCCCAGTCCACTACTCGAATCTGCTTCAGTCCTGAGGACATATTGAACACTGATCAGTATGATGGAATAGGGAAATAATAATAACAAGTATAACAAGTGAAGTTCTTGACTCTGCTCCCTCGTTCTGTCCCTCGGCGGAAGGCTTTTTTAGAATCTCCTCAGATAGCTCCTCTGATGGTTAGAAAGTTCCACTTGAAGCATGATTCCATGTAGGAGCATTCCCATCTGTGCGACATTAGCTGGATCTCTGATGAATGTGAGGACGTCAACATCGATGGGTCTCCCCACTAGCCCTGGAAAGTCAGTGACTAGGTGAAAGAGGACATTGTGTGCCAATCTGCTGTCTTCTGGTGACAGGGACATCTGTCCTGTCTTGCTGGGTTCAGGATTATGTTTTTTCCTTGATGTAAACAATGTCTGCACTGTCCAGTCGCATGGAGTGCGACTAGAATTCTGATCTTATTTAAAAGATGGCTTAAATGTTCAGTGTTTGCTGGTCTCGAAGAAACGTGAGTGTGTCTGTTGTTCTCCCGATAAGAGTTGGACAGTCTTCGATTATGCAAAAGAACAGTGTGTTGATAAGCTCATCTATTTCTGCCTGTGCTGGGAACATTTAATTCTTTCTCACTGTACTCTGGGAGTAGGATAAGTTGTTCAGCAATGACAGTGAGGAGTTGTCTTGTTGTCTTTTCGTTTTCAGGATCTTATAAAAAGTATGTGACACTGGTGAGCCTCCCTACCAGTGACGGGTATGATCTTAGCACTAGCTCAAAATAAGTGACCAGGTCCTTTGTGATGTCTCTACTGTGGGACACCATAAGTGATTCTGAATAGGGTTTAGGTGTGGAATGAGTCGGGATACTGTATTTGCTTCCAATATAAATGTCCTTGGTCAAAATTTGGCATATTCTTCTCATCAAGGCTTAAGTGTGCCTCAGTCCAAAGTTCGGCAGTCACTAGATTATGTTGTGGCTTATACGTGCAATTTTTCTTCTTCACCCTGCAACTAGGATGCACAGAGTGTCCGTTTTTATGTCCTTATTCCCTTTTTTGCTTAGAGGAAGTGTCCAATTTAAACCACAATTTGTAATAATGTCCTTGGTTCACTGGTCATGCGTCCTTCTTCCTTGTCATTGATCCCGTCTGCACGTGCTGTGGTTCTTCCCCATCGTTCGTCGATTCTTCTCGTTGGGGTGCAAACAGGGGGCCTTCTCCGAAGTAGGGTTTGATATCACAGAGACAAATTCAAGCTCTCCTGCCTTGTAGCTTCACTGCGGATGGAGTGCAGTCCTCCACGATAAAAGGACCGTTGAATCTTGGCTCGTCCCACTTTTTCCTTGTATGGTTTTTCACAAGGACGGGGTCTCCAGGGAAGATGAGTGGAACACGTAGACCTTGAACTTGGTCTGTTGTTGTCTCCTTCTGTGTTCTGTGCTGCGCTGCACCCTTTTCGTCGTCGCTGCAGCTGGTCTGAAATTACAGTAAGGCAAGATGTCATGCAGTTCAGGTAATTTTGCGTTTCAGACCCTAAAACCTCTCCTGTTGACTAGGCATCACATCTCGCTCTATCTCGGGGTGTTAGGGGAGTTCTAATTCTTCTTCCTGTGGCTATCTCATGTGGCGTAAGATGATGGTCGGAGCCTGGTTGTTGCCGAAGTGCATACAGTGCCAGTGTAAGGCAGTGCAACCATCCCTTCCTTAGAGTAAGCTTCAACTTGGCTATCCTCTCCTTTAACAAACCGTTGAGCTTCTCACAGACTCCATTACCTTGCGGATGATAAGCCGAGAACTTGTGCTTTATACCAAGCAGCAAGCTAATGTGCTCAAATATTGAATTGACAAAGTGAGGGCCGTTATCTGATCTCATGACTTCGCATACTCCCCACCTTGGGAACACTTCCCTCACTAAAAATATAGCTGCACAGGTAGAGTCTAGGTTTGTACATGGACCTGCCTCTATCCATCTAGAGAATGGACACACCACAACACTTAAGTATCTGTACCCATTACATACTTGAATCATGTCAACGTAATCGACATGCAAGTGCTGAAAAGGCCCATTTGGCCTGGGGATGACAACTGTCATTACCTTTAATGTGTGCCCAGCAGTGAATTGCTGGCAGATTATGTAGTTCACCATAAAGAATGCAACATGCTCAGCTAAATTCAGTATAAACCAGTCTTCCGCAGGCATTGCTGCTAGATTCTTCTTTGTCATATGCGCCGGGTAATGTAACTGCTCCAGCGCTATTTTAAAAGGGCTACAGGCATTACTGGTTTACCAGTGCTGTCTTGTCTCCATAAGCTGTCAGAGGGGTTTAAAGAACACCCTCAACGTTTCCACAGGTTTTTCTCTTCCTGTGGTGCCTCCCCTTGGAGTTCCATTAGCTGCGTTTGCCCAAGACAGTTATAGGCTTCAGGTGTTGTTCGTGCAACCAACATTCTTTCATTTGTATGAGCGATTTCTACTTCCGTAATTGTTTCACTTTTGGATGCCACACGCTTGGCTTCCGTGTCTGTTGCTTGGTTTCCGCGTGAGATAAAATCTGTCCCATTAGTGTGGGCGGCGCATTTCACCACCACTATGCCAACTGGGAGCTGTAGTGCTTTAATCAGCCTGTCTAATAAGGTTTTGTGCTCCAATGGCGTGCCGTCTGTTCGGAGGTAGCCCCTCCTTTTCCAGCGCGCTAAGCCTGCATGCACTGTTGACGTAACATAAGCTGAGTCGCTGTACACAGTTACTTCCTGGTCTGCGTGATTCTCAATGGCGAGTATCAGCGCCAGTAATTCTGCAGCCTGTGCTGAGTAATGAGATGGAATTTGTGCACTAAGAGGCACTCGCAATTCTCCATTTTCTGTGTGTTTCATTACAGCGACGCCTGTCCGTCACTTTGATCGATCCTTGAAGACCCGTCAATAAAGACAATCTCTCCTTCTGCTAGGGCATTTTCTTTCACCCTGGGGATTTCATCATAGAATTCTTCATAATTTGTACAGTCATATATAGGCTCTCCTTCAGTGACTGGTTCTGCTATGAACATGGCTGGGTTCACTATGTTACATCGGACTGTTTTTATCGATGGATTCGATATGATCACTTCATAAGCAGAAGCTCTCTGAGATGTCAATGTGCCCTTTGGTTTCTCCAGAATGGCAAATAGCGACTGCTCGACATACAATGTCATTGAGCATCCCATTACAATGGTTGTCGCCTTTTCTATGGTGAACGCTGCAGCAGCTAAACTTTGTTCACATCGGAAGTGGCCTCTCATTACCGGGTCCAGATTCCTGCTGTAATATGCCAGGGGCTTGTACCCCAACGAGGTTCTTTGAGCGAGCACTGCCATCATGACGTTGCCATTTGTGTGTGAAAACAGGTACAATTCCTCTGCATAATTGGGGATCCCTAGAACTGGAGCTGTGCAAATAGCTCTTTTGGGTCCAGGAAACCCTTTCTCCATGGTCTGACCATTCAATCTTTTCTTTCGTCCCTTGGGCCTTTTTTAGGCCCTGAATTAAAGGCTTAGTGTACGAGCTGTAGTCGAAGACCCATGCTCTGATATAGTTGCATAGGCCTAAAAAGCTCTGCATCTGCTTTATCGTGTGTGGCTTAGCCGTGTTCAATATGGCTTCAGCCCTTTCTGGGGTCACTTTCTTTCTTTCATGTGAGATCAGCTGGCTTATGTAACAGCACTTCTTCTTGACAATATTGTAACTTCTCTTTGTCTACCTTATATCCTTTCTCAGCCAGTGTAGTCAATAGTTGAACAGAATCGTGCCTGCATTGCTCTTATGTTGTGCTGCAGATTAAGATGTCATCCACATACTGCAGGATGACATTTTTTAATGCAATATTGCTTAAGTCCATCTGCAGGACTCTGTTGAAAATAGGAGACTTGCAGTACCCCTGTGGCAGCCTTGTGCTTTTCAGACGCATTTGTCTGAACGTAAATGACGTTAGATCTTGTGAGTCTCGGTGCAACGGGATTGAAAAAAATGCATTTTTCAAGTCAATCACCATGAAATATTTTGCCTCAACGCGTATGTTACATAGGATTGTAGACGGGTTAGGAACTAGAGGGAACTCGGCCTCAACAATATCGTTCATTGGCCTCATGTCCTGCGCTAGCCTCCAAGACCCCCCCTTTACTTTTTTTCACAGGATACACTGAGGTATTACATGGTAACTCTGACGTCACTAAGATGCTGTGGTCCATCATGGCAGAAATTGTCTTGAAAATCCCCTCATCTGCCTTTCTGGGCATGGTATATTGTCGGCTCTTGGTAGAATTGCTCCTGGTTTCAGTTTAATCTTTACTTCCCCAACCCCCTTCAAGAGACCCACGTCATAGGGTCCTATAGTCCACACTGAGACAGGCACCATGGCTTTGTCGTACTCAAAATATTCAGAACGTTTTAGTGCCAACATCATTCTCTGAGGTACTTCTCTTTTTAATCATCTTTACGCAAAAGGTGAGACTCAATTCTGCCATTGTATCTCCCATTTCTGCTTGTTCTTCAAACAGATAGTCATCAGTGACGTCAGTCACTCGATATCCTTCTTCAATGGCAATTAATATCGTTCACCATTGTCTACCCTCGTCATCGTAACCGTCAACCAAGACCACTTTCCCTCACATTGCAGCTGTGTGTATCATCAAGGGAAATGCTTGTCCCTTCTCTCGTGCATCGGTATTCTGGGTCTGAATAAGAACTCATCAGGGATTCTCATGACTTTGTCTGCGAGGCCTGCCAATCCTGCCATAAGCACACGCATACCATATGCAAAGATTTCTGGCTCTAATGGTATGGCCCTCATGGCTGTGTCCTGAGTATGCTCTAATCATTTTGCATACATTTGAATAGTGCATTCCTGGAGTGGAACAAACTATGCCCTCCTCCGTGAATGAGATTGTCATGTTCAACTTTGTCATTAAATCTCGACCCAAAATGTTTACTGGGGTCTGCCGAGAATATAATAGAGGTACATTTATTTCTCCTATAGAGACTGGAAGTGCATTTGTAAAGGGAACTCGACTGGTAGCTCCTGTAAAACTCGGAGTATCTATGGCCTCGCCGGACAAGGAAAATTTGCCTTCACGTATGCACAAGCGTGTCGCACCCGTGTCAACCCCTATAACAACATCCACCCTAGGTTCCCTGTGAGGGTCTGGTGTCATCGATAGGATAGAACACATCAGGGTTCCAAGTGAGCTGTCCTAGTTTACATTCAAATTCGGCCCACTGTGTGCTGGTGGATTTCCCCCACTCCCATTATTACTTCCCATTCCAGGGTTAATGGTCTGTGATAGTTGCAGCGGTGCCTGTTGGGATTGTCCTTGTGGAAAATTCCCTATGCTTTGCGGCTGCACCCCTTGTGCTTGTTGTTGCACCGTGTGATTTTGTGCACCACCCTGCTGTAAAACTGCGGGTGGATTTGCCATGCCTGCACCTATTCCTTGGCCGTTCTGCATCATGCCTTGATTTCTGCATGTGTGCGCCAAATGCCCTGTCATTCCGCGCAGCCAACAAAATGGCAGTGGTTGAACCATTTGCCCATTTGACATATCTTGGTTACCATTTTGCATATTTTGGAAACCTCCCTGATTGTTTTGTAAGCCTCCCTGATTGCTCTGCCATCCTCTTCCCCTTGGATACAATCCAGCATTGCCCTGATTATTCTGCTGCGGACTACACACCTGCTGCATGCTTGATTCCGCTGTGCCAGTTATCATGGCTCCCTCAAGAGCATATTTGACAATTTCTTTTGCACCAATTTCGCTTCCTCACCTTTTCGAGTTGCTTCCTTTTGCGATTCTTTTCCTGCAACAGTCTACAATAATGTGCGATGGTCAACTGTATTTCAGCCCAAGGCTTGGCTTCGATTCCCACCAATTTCTTGAGTTGTTTCTGCACCGGCTCTGGCAGCCCTTGGCACAGTATATGGTAAAACACAGGTATAGATTTTGTCCATGATTCATGAGTCTCGAGCACCCATGCGTCTTGGAAATTCAGTATATAAATTAAAAGATCTTCAGACTCCTTCATCTTTCGCATTATTATAGCTCCCATATCAGAAGTATCTGGGTATAGTACTCGTAGCGTTTTCCATACTGCGGCGCTACAATTGTTGAATTGAGCTCCGTCATGCGAAGTATTAATTGTCGTTACGCCAGGGTAACCTGCTCGTGCCCACACATCGTCTTCTCTCTCACCAAGTATGGCGATCAGGAGAACTTTGATGCCCCCTATAGCTAGCGTGTTGCCTCCTGTCATTTTTTCTAACTCATGTATCCATTTTCCAGCTCCCTGTGTCAGCATTGAAAGCTTGTTTTTGAAATGTTCCTCGCTCCATGTGTGGCCATGGAATATATTGTGGTCTTAGTCCCCCCTTCTCGAGCAGCGGAAATTGCAATGTGTAGCCCTCTATCTCTTCTCTCATTGTTTTCCTGTCTATTGCAGGGGTAATATTCCCGCATCGCTGTCTACCTGGCAATGCCCTTAGTCTGTCCACATAGGGCGTCAAAGACCCCCCTCCCCCTGCTGACCGTGAGATACTACTTCATATCGGTCAGGCTGCATGGTGGACTCTGATGCTCTCGGTGTAGGTTCGCTATTGTCTGACCACCTTATTCCTTTTTCCCTTGGGAGTCGTCTTTCGCTCTGTCCCTCTTCCTCATTTTCCTCGCGCTCCTCCCTTTCGGAATCAGGCATTGTCTGTCCCCAACTAGTGCGACTTCTTGTATCCTCTTTGTTCCTACTTATCTCTAATCTATCCAGGGATAGCTCTCTATTCCCACTACTTTGGGTGACATCCTCAGTGTCATACAGCTGAGTGCCCTCCAGGCGCTCGTCTTCCCCCTCCCCTTGGGGTATTTGTTCTAGCCCCATTTCATCATACATTCTATCGATCGTTTCTCCGATGCTTCTGGTGTCAGTCATCTTTCAATATTTGCCCTAGATGTGCCTGGTACTGAATCGTACGCAGGAAAGAATTATTCGATGTCTTCCCATTCTACAACTGGAGCAGGTTTTTTAACCTCTCTCCCCAGATACTCAAGATCGCGTCTCGGTCTTCGCTTATGTTCTACGTCGTCATCAAATTCTCTGCACTTCCTCGCCTCTTCTCTGACCCAATCTTCTTCCTTTCTCATTTCATTTCTATGTTCATCTGCCCTTTGAATTTCCTCATCTCTTCGTCTCCTTATTCTTTCACGTAACCTTTGCTCTTCTAACCTTTGCTGTTTGTCTGTCTTGATCGTAGGCTGCTCTTGGGTTGCGATCGAGCTGTCTTTCTTGCTTTTTGCGATATAGCTGTTCTCACCTTTGTCTTTCCTTATTCTTTCATCTCTTAACTCTTTTTCCTTCCCCTTCCTCTGTGTCTCATCTAACCTCTCCTTTTGTTTCACGTCATCAATGCCTTTCCCATCAAATTTTAGTAAAATTTGTCCTCCCATCCATTCGTCATTTGCGAATGCTATCTCATCAGTTCTATCTTCACTCCCTTTCCATCTCTTCCCTTCTCTCGCCTTGTCGAGAGATGCACTTGTCTGTGCCTGATCTTTTCTTTCGTCATCGCGTCTCCCCTTGTCCCTTGGGACTGCAGAGGTAATATTCTTGTCCTTCTCTTTCTCTTGATTTTCATCACTACTATGTGTAGGTGACTCGTATGCGGGGTTGCTGTACCCCGTGGCTGCTTTAAGTTCCCTCAACGGGTATAATCCCTCGTCCTTACTTTCTTCAACTTTTGTTTCGGGTGGGGCAGGTGGCGCAGTAGGCGTCTCACACCCCTCTGTGCATACATTAAGTATCCAATCTGTTTGCGGCTCTTCCTCCTTTCCCTGTTCATACATTTTCCATAACTCGAGAACAGCAAGCCGTTTTTCTAATTTCTTGCCTGTATATGTGGCATGCAAATATGTCATCATATGTTGTAAGACAGCTTTATATACAAGACAGACGCTTGACAGACTAGACGGACACCAGCTGGACACAGATATCTCTGCCTCTAATCATTACCCCTTCATGGAGTGTAAACGTACCCCTTTCACAACGTCTTTAAACGTTGTGGTAGTCTAATTGTTCACCATTATGTGGGACTCTGGGTACATGTTTCTTCTAGCCGCTATATTAAAGCGCAGGAATAAGGCGAATCCTCTCACTTCTCGGGTGTCTGCCCCGGTAACCTCTCTCTTCTCGGGTATCCTCCCCGGTAACCTTTTATTTACTTTTTATTATTCTCGAGTCATTATACCCTTATATATATATACAGTCTTCTCTACTTCTACCTATATTTTGTTTTCCCTCCTCCCTCCTCCCTCTTACCTTTTCCCTTTACTTGTTCAAAGGCATGCACTTTTTGCCAAAACATTCAATTTTTTACTTCACTCACCGTTCGCATTGTTCCTCTCTGGTCCCTCGGGATCACCACCTTTGTTACCGCCTTCTTCAGCTTTTTGCCCGCTCAGCTGCCCGTAGGAGTTGGAAGGGAAGTGTGGGGAACAAGGCTTCCTTCAGGCCCTCACTGCAGGTTCTTTCCAACTACCACTGTCTACGGGGAGCTTCACGGTCTACTCAGCCGAATGGCAAAGGACTTGTGATATTGCCAAAGACCTAGAGTTACTTTATGTTGACGGGCAATAGGTGTCTTACTTTAATCAATAATCGATAGTCGATAACCATCAAATCTCTGCTACCAAGTGTACTGGGGAGACCCCCGGCCGGCCCATAGTCAGGGTTTGCTCCACAGTATTTTAGGACGAGATAGCTGCACCTTTGAGATGGATGTGGGTGCAGGTTTATTACTCCAACACCAATCGATAAGGACAACTCAATGGTTTGGCAAAGGGAGTACGTTTAATGACAAGTACAAAAAACAGGGAGTCAAGGAAATCAAAACTCATAATTGACGTGTAACACACTTAAAAGTTAACATGCAATTCTATTTGTTAGGAAAAGGTAACTTTATTATAGGTACTATATCTATATCTGTATATGGTAACGGAGTGAGGTGATTGGATAAACATTATCAGGTGGGCGTCTAAGCCCTTCCTTCAAATAGTACTATTGTAGACGTCACTAAGAGTACGACGTCCCATTGGTTCTGCTATCTAGAGGACCCTAGATTATTTGGTCCATTGTGATTGGGTTGGCTTCAACCCCATGCATACATTTCCACTATACTTAGCAGCACGCAGAATTGTCAGCCAGGTGCAGGGTGCCCCACGATTCACCCAGCTTTCCTTCAATCAATCATTACTTTAGTGGCTATGTGTTAATTAGTTAGCTGTGGTTAGCCACGAAACTGCATCTTCCTGTTAGGAAAAGTTAGGATATCCCTGTCTGGGCGTCTGCTAAGCGTAGGTGTGAACCCGCGCTCCTTCTCGCTCCGGTGGTCATGTGCTGCTCACACTGTGAATTTGCTAAGTTTCCCTCAATTTGTGCATTTAATTCTTAGTCGGCTTGCCACCTGCCTACGCTGTCACGACCCTTGCCCCTGGCCCTCACTGGCAAGTCAGCCTTCCAGTTAGGGCCAGGTCAAAGGCCTTAAAACGTCATCCAAGACTCTCTTGGAGTCAGTCCTGGCGCCTTTGGCGCCAGGCTCATAACCATCATGAAGACCAACATTAGAATGGGACTATTTACTTGGGACTATTTAACTTGGGTGGGGTTTAGTCTTTTGGGTGTGGCAGGCCTGGGACTACTTTACCTGGACTACTTTGGGTGTGGCAGGCCTGGAACTATTTTACCTGGACTTCTTTACCTGAGACTATTTAAACCGCACCTAAAAGCAGAACATGGTTTGTATTATTCTGCTGTGGGCAGCGTAACGCTCACCGTGTCCAGTTCTTTGATGCCAGCTTACCTGAAACCAAGGACCTGCAGAAAGAGAAAGAACACTACAAAACTTACCTGGAACAGTATCCTGTCTTCAATCCATCGCCAACTTCAGTTCCACTCACCTGAAGGTACGAACTCCATCATCCGCCACCACATGCATCCTGGAATACCATAACCTAGAAACAGGAGAAAGAAAGACCGCATTAGTAAGCGTTTACTCACTTTTCCTCCCGAATGAAGAAAGCCGCACAATTCTTACCTAGGTATTCATCTCCTGCTCATTGTCATTGCTGGAACATTCCGGCGCTCGGCGAGGAACATCGCAACCTGCAAGGAGAGAAAAACACAGGTTAGCAATATAAAAGGTGAAACAACGCCGCACATCGCGCATTACTCACCAGACAGCATCGCGCACACCGCTCTTTCGCCTACCGGCCCATGCTCATCTTCAAATGGCATGACAACACCAAAATACCTTTCCATACCTAAAAGGAAAGAAGCAAGACATTATTATTCGAACTAAGAGGAACATAAGAACTGCATATGAAGATGTAAAGCAGCAAACCTACGGAGTTGCAGCAGGCCTGGATTCCCACAGGGTGAAGTAACTTGGTCGCTGCTCGCCCTCCACATCTACGCGCCCCTGCCACGAGGAGCAGGACAGAGAATCCACCTTTCACAATATTAAGGTGAGCAGAGGGTGCAAGGGGGAGGAAGGCGTTGAGGCCAAGGGACGTGGGAAAACATAAAGACAATCTGGTATTGAATCCAACTCTCCTATATGGCAGACCCATCTTTAACCAGAGGCCTTACCAAGGGACTGGGAGAGGGTTCGAGAGTGCAAATCATCCAACCAGGGGTGGGTGGTTTCGTGGATACCAGGTGAGCGTAACATACGCCTCCTTATCTCGACCTTCCAAAGACAGGATAATTATGCTCTTTAGTTTCAATTATGCAAAGCTACTGTTTGTTCCTTCTATTGGTCTGACCTTGGCTCTTCCTGGTGCAAGTTGCATCTGCTGGGTTTCGATTCAGCCGTCTCTTCTCGTTTCAGCTGGAATACGAATCTTGTCCTGTTTGGCCTCTAGTAACCTGAGTTGATCCTGTTTTTGTGTAAAGTGGACTCACACTTATAATACTGTGCTTCGTTTTGAGGTAGATTGTGTATAATGGCGCTTGCCGCTCTATCCTTCTACTTAGCATTGCAAGCCGCACTGCTTTCTTGGCTTTCTTGCAGTTTCAAGCATATGTACAGGCGTTAGCTGGTTGAATGACTTCATCCTGCTTTACAGCTTAAGCTTCTTTATATTGCAACATAGTTCTCTCCTTCTAGGTTCACGATATCCTTATGGCATTTCGTCTCTTGTGTCATCCTTGGGTTGTCAACTTCGATCTGCGAGTCCGTCCGGGCCTTCGTGACGTCACCGTTCGTCTTCCATCAAGGCCTTTTTGGTTTCTTCCGGGAACGTACATGGGCAATCTTCATTTTGTCTTATTTGCTGGTAGGGTTTTCTCAATGGATACCTTACTGTCCATGGTTTTCTGGGTATTGGTACTTCAACAGGTGGTGTTCTTCTGATAGGCACTGGGCAGAGCCCTACTGCGGCTCTCTGCTGGTTTATATGTTCATCATACATCCCATATTTTGGTGTGAACGTTCCTGGTATTTCAAAATGGGCGATGGGAGTGCAGGCTTCATTTGGGACCTCCTCTTCAGTCAGTAGCAGTACAGGCAAGGATGGAAGCAGCATGGACAAACAGGCAGGAACAATGGGCTGGAGAGGAACAGTACAAGGGACCCCAATGGCAGGGAAGGCCTGGAAGAGGTGGGTACAGGAGAATGCGAGGGAGATATGGGGGCCAGGGCCTCGACGGGGGGGGGGGGGGGGGGGGTTAGGAGGGGGACAAGAAACATGTTGGACATGTGGTAGGTGGGGCCATTTTTCAAGGGAATGTCGCACGCGCCCCATGAGATATTATCAGAGCACACGTTTTGGGGATGAACAACAGTTTGGCCATCCCCACCCAGGCAGCACATATGGTTTACCAATGGGAGGGTACGGACAGCGAGAACAATATAACGGTTACCAACCAGGTCCCCAGCCACCACAGCAAGGGCCCCAAACACCACAACAAGGAGGACAACAGCGAATGACACGCCAAAATATAATGGGGAACATACACTCAAACCCTTTCGTCACCACAGCAAATGGTGCACCAGCACCATTTCACGGAACAGCAGTAGTGGGGGAAAGTGTTTTCTCATTTCCAGGTTCAAACACACATCCCGATTAGGACAGCCCACAGAGAACATTTGCATGTCCAGTCCTGTCAACTACCCTACATCCAGACCAAGAACCACTGGTGGGGGCAGAGATAGGAAGCAAGCAGTTCATCTTTATGGTGGACTCGGGGGCAGAAAAATCATGCCTCATTGAATGCAGATTTCTGCTGTTGGGCAAGATTTTGGAAACGCAGGGATTCTCTGGGGCAATTTTAAAGGTTCCCTACACAAAAGATTTAGATGTGATAGTGGGGGGAAAGACCGTGCGTCACCCCTGCTGTATCACGAGGTCTTGCCAATTAATCTGCTTGGGAGTGACCTCATTAGTAAGCTTAAAATGACAATTTCTTTTACCGAAAGGGGCGTGGTATGTTGAACTCCAGGAGTGTGCCCGCTTCGAGCAATGCTTAGTATTCATACCTTGACAAATGAAGTAACAGTAAGGGGGGGCCCACGAATGCAGATATGTTAATCTATGGCATACAGGTGGCAAGGGTGGTGCCAGAAATAATGCGGAAGGAATGTAGAGTGCCCTCCGATTTTACCTTTCACCCAGTGGCAGCCCCAGAGATTGTGCCTGGTTCCATCCTCTCTTTAGATTTACAGGGAGTGCAAGTGTCAGCTAAACGTATTGTGGCAATAGGACTGGACATGAATGGATGTGAATGGAGAACAGTTTTATGTATAAATCCGAATATAGCATTGAGAGATTTAACTGATGAGGAGTTGTTGACTGACGATATCAACTATGGGGAGATTATAATGGAAATGTGCATGCCATGCGACTTAATGATCCAAAAAACATGAATAGCCAACCCCCCTCATGGCCACCGGCAATGCACTGCCATCAATATTTGACGAGGATATGCAACAGGTACCCATGAATTTGTGGACGACAGGCCCCCACGATGTGGGGCTCCTAAAAGAGATGACACCAGTAAAAATAAAACTCAAACCAGGAGCAGTACTGCCCAGAGTTAAACAGCCCCTGTCCAGGGAAGCCGAGGAAGGAATAAAATAATCTATACATGCACTGCTGCAGCAAGTTATCGTACCATCATATTCACCATGTAATACAGTGATTTATCAGATGCACAAAGGCGAGGGGCGGGGCTTGGAGGATGATACAGGACCTCCGCCCACTTAATGACGTCCTACAGAAGGAGTTCCCCCTCGTTTCAAACCCAGTATCCATCTTGTGCAGTATTCCAAAAGAAGCCACATGTTTCACAGTGGTGGACTTGAAAAATGTGTTTTTCTCGATACCACTTGACCCCAGTTCCCAATACTTGACAGTGTTTACCCTGGGAGGAGGGAGATATGAACATTGCAGGCTACCCCAGGGTTATTGCGAAAGCCCAAGCATATTCAACAGGATATTGCATGAAGATCTCGGCAATATTGATGTCAAAAGTGTGATAATTCAGTATGTAGATGACCTCCTTGTTTGCAGTGAAAGCGAAGAGCAATGCATGGCCGACTCTGTTGCCCTGATGAACTTGTTAGCACAGAAAGGGTACAAAGTAGTCAAAGGAAAATTACAATATTGCCTAGTATTGTATCTGGGGCAATTGATATCGAAAGATGGAAAGCGAATAATCCCAGATAGTGCCGCAGCAATACGTGCAACACTGATGCCCAAATGTGTGAAAGATATGCAAAAGTTCCTCTGCATATGTAACTATTGCTGAGCGTGGATATTAGATTATGCAGCATACACACCTTCCCTGCTCCAAGCACTCAAAGAAGCGCAGAAGGAGAGCACAGCACTAAAATGGACACAGGAGATGATCAATGCATTTTTGCAATTAAAAGATCTCATTTTCACAGCACCCGTCGTGGTGACCCCCGATTATGATCGAGAATTTGATTTGTTCTTACACTCTAATGGCACGCTCATGACAGCAGTGCTGACACAGAAGACCTCTTTAGGCCACAAGCCATTGGTATACCACAGTGGCACCCTAGACTCTGTGATGCAAGGACATTTTGCATTGAAACAAGCTCTCACAGCCACCGCCTTTGCAATTGAGAAAAGTGCTACAATAGTGATGGGGTGCTCAGTGACAGTATTTGTCGAACACTCCATATTTGCAATACTTGAATGATCCAAATCAACACTCACCACATAGTGGGCTACAGCCTATGAAATAATAATTTCAAGCTCAAACATACATGTAGTACTCTGCAAAACTGTAAACCCAGCCACATTCATCACAGAGCCATGCACAGTAGAAGACCTGCAGGAACACGATTGCGCAACCTATGAGGGAGAGGGTGACGACATCCCCAAGGCAAGTAAAAATGCACTAGGAGAAGGTCAAGTGTATTTTGGAGATGGGTCAGCATCCATCGACCCAGAGAGGTGAAAAACATCTAGGTGCGGCAATAGTGAGGTTGGAAGGAAAAGACTATGAAATTATAGTGCAGAAAAGACTCCCCTCGCATTATTCAGCACAAGCAGCAGAATGTTTAGCACTCATTGAGGCGCTACACACAGCGAAAACAATATACTCAGATTCGGCATACGTGACAACAACGGTGCATGCCGGGTTGTCACGATGGTGAAGGAGAGGTTTTAGAAGAGCGGATGGTTTCCCGGGACAGCATGCCCAGATATTAAACAACCTGATAGAAGCGTTAGCTGAGCCCTCAATGGTAGAAGCGTTAGCTGAGCCCTCAATGATCGCTTTGGTGAAGTGCCAGGCACACACAAATAACAATGACGTCATCTCATTAGGAAACGTGGCGGCCGACACTGCTGCAAAACAGGCGGTGTACTTCCACAAACCCCAAGTAATAGAATTCATACTTAAAGATAACACAATGGAAGACCAGGAAGAGGGATGCAACTCGACACCCATTACCCAGCTAATTGAACTACAAAAATGAGCACCAAGTCAAGAACAAGACATTTGGGTAAAAAGGCGTTGTAAACAATCGTCAACAGATATCATCTGATGACAAGAAATAACAGGGAAAGTAGTGATACCTGTAGAATTATTACACATAGCATTTCAACAGCTCCACTTTCCAGAGCACACCTCAAAACAACACATAGCAGCAGATATTCAAGAAAGTTGTTCATTCCGAACCTTCAGGAACATCTATCAAAAATGGCAATAGAATGTATCAATTGTCAGACGTACAACTCAGGAATGACACTAAGAACACTACGAGGGACGATTCCCTGTCCTGTAGAACCTTTCAGAGAGCTACACATAGATTACGCGGACATGGGTGAGGGATGCAATGGAGCGAGATACCTCATTGTAGTAGTTTGCCCTTTTTCAAGGTGGGGTGGAAGCAGGTCCTTGTGCACAACCAGATGTGAAATGCGCCACCAAGTATTCCCACGATGGGGCATTTGTGACGTCTTACAGTCAGACAATGGGACGCATTTTGTGAATGATCTTTTCAAAGAGGTCACCTCCCTGTTAGGCATAAAACATAAGTTATGTTCAATTTACCACTCACAAGCGAATGGAGGGGTTCAGTGAGGCTGCTGGAAGAGGGCAGGTTGGACCCCCCGGGTGTGGGGGGGCGCCGGACATCAGTGCCTTGACCTGTCTGAGCCAATTGCACTACACAGAGGAGTAGGCGTGCTTCCCCCGGGATCCTGCGGCTGGCGTCGATGTCATCCAGGGCTAACAGGAAAATGGGGAAGACCAGCCAGCGAGCGGGGGATTCTCTGGGTACCCTCCCCTCCATGTGGACTGCAATGGACGCCAGGGAAACTAACAGAGGGGATAACGGGCAGCTGAAAGAGCGACCATCCCGGGACGGAGCTTTGGACTCGGCGCAGTTGACAAGACAGAACCTCAGAGGTGAGATGCAGGTCCTGAGAGAGACTCTAGCTAGAACATTCCAGGACCAATTTCAGTTCATGAGAACTGACCTGAACGCTGCGCTAGGAGAGCTGAAACCAGAAATGGCCCAGCTAGGGTAAAGAACGGACCTACTGGAAAGAGGGCTGCAGGAGACGGAAAAGGACACTGCAGCTAACGGTGAGGCCATCGATCCCCTGGACTTAGCGACGCAGAACTTGGAAGCTCAAGTGGAGGACCTCGAAAATAGATCTAGAAAGGTCAACATCAGGATTAAACTCCTTCCGGAATCGGTGGCGGACCGGGATTTGTAACGGGAAGTCCAGAGGATTTTTGGTGGACTCTTGGGCGAGGGGGACCCCGAAGCGATTGATCTGGACAGAGTGCATAGGGTCGGTCATCCCCCCAAGGGCCCTAACGCCAGACCGCAGGACGTCCTTGCCGCATATGCGAGATATGCCCAAAAGGAAGCAGTGCTGCGTGCACCGAGGCTCCACAAAGCGGTGCACTACAAGGGTCAAGAGATCGCCCTGTTTCAGGACCTGGCGATCAGTACTCTGGCGAAAAGAAGGAACATGGGCCCAGTCCTGAGAGATCTCACCAGAAAAGATATTAAGTACAAGTGGAATTTCCCCTTTGGGTTACTGTTTGAATGGGAAGGGGTTCTGAGGCGGGCTACCACACTGGAGGAGGCGGCAAACATTATACATTTGGACCTGGATGGGGAGGGGGGGGTCATCGGGGGGGATCCACTGGTCGCCCCGGGGCTGAGGGAC
Source organism: Ambystoma mexicanum (assembly GCF_040938575.1). Lineage (NCBI taxonomy): Eukaryota > Metazoa > Chordata > Amphibia > Caudata > Ambystomatidae > Ambystoma > Ambystoma mexicanum. Next base: position 1,234,353,251 of record NC_090927.1, on the reverse strand, counting down.
AGGGCCAAACTATGGGCATGGTCGACTGGGGGAAAGAAGTAAGAGGAGAACTACCCGGAGGGGTCCCCAGAGGGAAGGGGGGGCAAATGTCCAAGATGGAGATGGGGAGACAGAGAAAGGACCGGGGTAACAACCGGTGTCCGAGCCGTGGTCGGTCCTTAGAAGGGGGTGATGGGAAATGGGCATCACGTAGAGCCACGGGGGGGTGGAGCAGTAAACATCTTGGAACAAGCAATGACAGTTTTGTCCGGGCGGATGGGGGGAATTCGGTTTGCTCTCCAAGTTGGGGAGCGGAGGGTTGGAGGGGGTTCGCGAGAGGGGGGGACCTCAGAGCCGCTGAGAAGGCAGAGCGGGCAACGGGGGCAGGGCTATCGCATGGGGGGAGGGTAGGGAGGACAAAGGGAAGGACAGGAGCTGGCTCACGGGAATGGGCTAAGGGAGCAAAAGCTAGGCAGGGCTTTTAGTGGTTCGACGGGTTCAGATGGATGACACATAATGTGAGGGGGCTTAATACCCCAGTGAAAAGAGCGAAGCTAGAGAAAATTATTAAAACACTTGCCCCAGACGTTTTAGCGCTTCAAGAGACTCGCCTCTTGTGGAGGGATCAGGGCAGCCTGAGATTGAGGGGCTTCACCCAGATTTACTTTGCGCCTGGGCCCACGAAAGAGGAGGGGTGGCACTGGCCTTCGGGAGGAATTTTGACTTCAGGTCACTAGAGGTGTTGAGGGATAGGAACGGTAGGTATGTTCTGGTGACGGGAGAGCTCACGGGTATTTCCTATACTATAGCTTTGGTGTATGTGCCGAATGCGGGCCAGGAGAGTTTCCTACGGGAGACCCTGGGGGTCCTGGAGAACTTTGCAAGGGGGCGAGTCATCTTAATGGGCGACCTTAATCTGGCCTGGGTCAGATGGCTGGATCGCATAACATGCGAGGGCACGGGGGGGCAGTTGCATCGCCTCAACTTCGAGAGTGGATGGAGGAGGCCGGGCTAAGGGACGTGTGGAGGGCTTTGAGGGGAGAGGAGGAGGCTCATACATTCCTTTCGGGTGTTCACAGGTCCCAGTCAAGAATCGACTACATATGGGTCTCGGCGAGTCTGGTGGGAAGGGTGCAGATGGTGGAGACTGGTCCCTTGGGAATAGCAGACCACAAGACAGTAGAAATGAAGATGGGCCTGGGGAGATGAAATCCAGGCGTCTGGCGATGGAAATTTCCAGAGGAACTCTTGAGGGACCGGGTGATCCAGGAAGACATTGGGGAAAAAATAAAGGGGTTCTTTGAGATAAACAATGGGTCCGATACCAGCTTGGGCACTAGATGGGACGCCTTCAAGGCCACACTGGGGGCGGAGCTCATAGCACTCAAGGTGGAAAGGGACAAACGATTGCGGCTCCTAGAGGCGCAACTGGAGCGGGAGGTGGATATGGCTAGGAGGGGGTTAGGGGAGGCTCCTACCAGGAAGGCTCTCTGGGAATACAGGCTGATTGAGGGCCAATTGGGGGTTTTGTGGACTAAAAAAGCAGAGAAGGCTATGCTCATGGTTAGGCAAAAGTATTACGCGAAGGCCAATAAAGCTGACTCATTGCTACCACGCCCACTGAGGGGAGCGAGAGAACAGAATGTGATTGCGGCACTGCGGGATGAGACGGGGATCAGACTCGCGTGCTCTGAGGATATAAAAGATTGTTGAGTGCGATTCTACAGCTCCTTATATTCCTCTCAACATCCCCCTCCTGAGCCCCAGAGGGATTTTCTTGGGGGCGTGTCTCTCCCCAGTTTATCTTCGGACACAAGGGAGGAGCTGGGCCGTGACTTCAGAGGATGAAGTGAGGAACGCAATAGCGTTGATGCCCCGCAATAAGGGGCCTCGGTCAGATGGCTACTCGGCATCATTCTATGGGACGTTTGCCCAGATTCTTACCCCTCATCTCAGGAAGCTATTCAACTCCTTCAGGGATTCGGGGAGAATTACCTCGACAATGGAGGAGGCTAAAATCACCTTTATCCAAAAACCGGGAAAGGATCCAGAGGATTGTGCCTCCTACCGGGCCATTGCGCTTATTAATATAGATGCGAAATGATATACTAAATTACTGACTAAGCGGCTGCAGGGGTACCTTCTGGTACTGATGCATCCGGACCAGGTGGGTTGCCCACTTGGTAGAAAAGCCACGGAAAATGGCCACTTCGGCGGTGCTCCTAGCCTTGGACGCGGAAAAGGCGTTTGACCGGGTGGAGTCGTCGTTTCTGTTTCAGGTTATGGAGAGGTTGGGACTGGGTGCAGATTACATTAGGATGGTCCAAGCCAACTACCAAACCTCATCTGCCCGCATAGTGGTTAACGGGGCCGCGTCAGATCTATTGAGCTTGAGGCGGGGGACCAAGCAAGGGTGCCCTCTATTCACCCTTGCTTTATGCAACTTACTTAGAGCCCCTATTGCAGGGGATCCGGGAGGCGGAGCACATCCGTGGCATACCGTTTGGGGGGGGTCAGCACAAGGTGGCGGCTTTTGCCAACGATATACTTCTCATGCTCACCAATCCGAGGGGATCTATTAAGGGGAGTATAGACCTGCTTTCTAAATTTGCAGAGGTGTCTGGCCTGCAGATAAATTGGCAGAAGTCCGATCTTATGAATCTGTCCTTGGCTTATGGGGAGGCTCAGGAGCTCAGGGAGCGAAGTCCCTTTAAGTGTAGTCCCGGTGGAATAAGATACCTAGGGGTAAAAATTACTCCGGCCTTGGAGCGGATGGTACAGGGCTAACTATTCCCCCTTATTGCATGCTATTAAAAAGGACCTCCGCAGGTGGAGTGCCCTCAGAATCTCATGGTTGGGGAGGGAGGCAGCAATTAAAATGGTGATTCTCCCCAGGCTCCTTTACCTTTTTCAGGCAATCCCGCTCCCAGTTCCAGCAGGCTTTTTTAGGGATCTGGACAAGGTGGCGAAGGACTTCTTATGGGAGGGCAAGAGACCTTGGTTGGCTAAACGCCTGTTGGTGGCGGCGAGGGGGAATGGGGGCCTGGGGCTCCCACACTTCTGCCGATACTACGAGGCAGCACAGCTGCAAGTGATTAAAGAATGGTTCTCGGAAGAGCACATGAAACAGTGGGTTCAAATGGACAGGGCGGTGGCCAGACATCATCTGGGCGAGGTCCTCTGGCTTCCCCGCCATCTTAGGCCACCCCATCTATATCTTAGTGCCATATCCAAGGGTTTGGTGGACATTTGGGATGGGGTAGTAAGAAAGCTGGGTATCACAACATTCCCTTCCCCCTTCACTCCGATCTTTCGAAACAGGGATTTCACCCCAGGCCTGGAAAAAGGGGCATTCAGGAAGTGGGAAGAAGGGGGATGCAGAGTTATTAGGGATATGTTCCGCGGTCAGACGGTGAAATCGTACTCAGAATGTAAGACAGAGTTCGACCTGGGGGAAGGGGAAAGGCATAGGTACTTTCAGATCAGACACTGGGTGATGACCAAGGAGGTGAGGAATGCGGCCACGCGAACCACCACTCAGTTTAAGTGGTTCCTCTTAACACATGAGGGCTCTAGGGGACTAATCTCAGATCTTTATAAACTCCTGGGAGATGCAGACCTCAAGGCTAAGTGGGCTTATATGGCAAGATGGGAGCAGATTCTTGGGTCGAGAAAAGAGAGGGAGGAGTGATAGAAACTGTGGAGGGGCCTGCCGAAGTGGGCAAGAGCAGCACAGTTACAGGAAGCTTGGTATAAATATATTTTCGGTTGGCATTGTACCCCTGCTCGCCTGCATGCAATGTTCCCCACAACGTCCAAAGACTGCTGGAGGGGGTGCAGGGAGGTAGGGACCGCAGCTCATATCTGGTGGGATTGCCCCAGAATTAGACCTTTTTGGAGCAGTATCGCGTTGGCCCAGGAGCAGGCGTTTGGAAAGGGAGAGGGGCGCGATCCCCGGGCAGTCTTAATGGGGAGGCTAAGGGTGAGGGAAGGGGACACGGGGAAGGGCCGAGATAAAGCAAAGGTTATATTTACACTTGCTTCAATGTCCCTCATCGCCCAAAGATGGAAAGGGCCCGAGGTCCCGACGGAGCAGGACTGGATGCGGAAAATGTGAGAATTCGTGGCTTTGGAATGGGGCACGTATGCAGTTAACGGTAAACTGGAGCACTTTGCTTCTGAGTGGGGAGAAACGTTGACTTTCCTAAAAGGAGAATTCCGAGAGCAATGGTGCCCACAAAGGTTGAAATTGTTGGACCTTGACGGATGAGATGTTTTTGCGGTTGTGGTGTCAGCGGGAAGGCCCCGGGGGACTCTTGGCGATCTGAGGTGGGAGGGGGAAGGGCTAAGGGTAGGGGGCTTTGTTTGTTGGTTGCTGTTGTACTGTTTATCTTCAAATAATAAAAAGATTGTTTTTTTAAAATGACAATGTTTACAGAAAACAGGTGGCAAGATGAAACGGTAATGTGCAAGGCAGAAGCACTGCGATGACCGTCAGACGAAAAATTTCAATGGGTCGAAAAAACATGCACTCCAACCTGATCAAATTGACATGGGTAACAGTTCTAGAAAAATCCATCAAGATCCAACGATAAATACAAAACAAACTTTGGTTTCACCCAGAAGGAAAGGTACCTATGGGGTTGAGCAAACACTGCAACAAAACACTTAATCCTCCACGACATGAAGAAAGGCACAGCAGCCTTAATGGATACTTACTGGGTATGCGGCAAACGGGCGTACTTGCACCTTCCGCCATCAGGGAGGGGCACGTGTGCCCTGCCCACGTTGCATTCAGCCCTGATGGTGATCCCGGAAAGCCTTGTCCAGGGGGAGAGGGTGCCCGCCAGACCATCCCAGGCACCCCAGTTAACAACCGAAGAACCCACCACATATGACATCCTGTTGGAAGATGAGTTGATGGAAAGGGTGTCTTGCAAACAGAGAGCATCAAGTTACCTCTCCAAAGAATCCTCAGAACTCTTGGAACAGACCCGACCAATACCAACTGTTCAACTCAGCAGAGACATTTTTCGCGTTACTCGCACCAAGTATCCAGGCTCGAGCAAACGCTAAGTGGCTCCAGATCGTCCGGTGGGAGCTGATCCAGTTGGCCAATGACACTGAAGAAGGGTTCAACGTCATCAAAGTGGAACTTGGAGCCCTGCGGTTAATGACCATGCAGAACCGCTACGTCCTGGACCTCCTCACAGGAATGGATGGCGATGTTTGCCAAAAAATCGGGAGTGCATGTTGCACATTCGTGCCTTCTGCTGATGCCGACAACAGGACCCTTTCACATGTGATAACAGCAGTCCACAACCTCGGGGAAAGAATGAAGAAAGAAGGGGGAATACAATTAACCGACTGGTTCGACCCCATTTTCGACTGGATCCCTACCTGGTTCGGAACTGCTATGAAAATACTCATCCCTCTTATAGTCTTCCTGTTACTCATTGTTTGTGTGCGCCAGTTAGGTGTTCAATGCTGTGCAAAATCAATACCTAGTACTGCAATGATGATGGTGACCATGGGCAGCCCGACAAAGGTGCAAACAATGAAAGACGCACAAATACAAACTTGGGAAAGTAAGAAACCCAAATTTCATATGACAGCAGTATATCGCAATCCAGGGGACAGGGTGGACAGTTTGTATCATACCATTTTTAAAGAACCCTGGGAGCTGGAATGTACAAAAAGGTGTGGGTGGACCTGAATGGGGGTGGGGGCATATACATGACATGCACTCCTGACGAGTATGCTAGAAGGGATCAGAGTTTACAAGGTGTCTGTAGGGCGTGGATGCCCATAAAAGGAACCCCAGCATGGGATGAGGCGGTATTGGAGGCGAAGCACTACAGGAATGTTAATAATAGTAATAATGAATAGTTTGTTACTTAAATGTAACGAAAGGAGGGAATGTAAGGAAGGAGGGGTCGTTTTGCTCCCGTACATTCAATACGACACAGATCTGCCCTTGCAATAGTGGGGGGACGCCTTCCTTGCCCGCCCTTGGCCCCAGTGGAAACGATCCTTGGCACCAATGGAAGAGGGGCTACTGCAAGTTACATTTGGATGACATCTTGAACACCTCAGACTCCATTTTTGGACTAGGCCGCATTCAAGTTATTGTGAAGCCTCCTCTCCCCTCAGCAGCGCCGCGCACAGTGAAACTGACAGCCCCCTCACCTCCTCCCATTCCTGAGCGGCCCAAGCTCATTTTTCATGGATGTTCTGGCGTGAATTGTTGCAAGCAAACAGTGTATTCTTTTATACTTTCTCTGAGCTCATTGCCCTGTGTGTGACTGGGCCGAATCCTTATCTGTAGCTCATCCATCTCCACAAACCTGCTCTTACCCTAGTCATCCCCACCTGTGGTAAAGTTATTGCCTGCACAACCCTGTGCCCCTCCATTCTCTCTTCTGATGTAGCAGAAGTGTGACCCTTTCCCACTGACCACTCCTAAGTGTCACCATATAACTTGTCTCATGTCATTATATATTACACTAAAAACTAACACATAGCAATCAGCCCATCTGAGCTCTGTGGCACCTTGACAGTAAATCTCCGACCAAACCCTCAGATAACGCACCTGGGGGGGGGCAAGACCCCACCCTGTCACCTCTACAAAGACCCAAAGCAGAAGTGTGTTTATATGTGTTTGCAATTTATAGGTAACCCACATTCTAGATTTTGCCTCATGGCCTGCATTATTCATTGTGTGTCAAAACTTTTTATGTAGTCTTGCGGAGACGACCGGACCTTCACACCGCCCATGTGAGCCTGGCCGACCCACGTGGCACGCAAAGCAGCAGATCTGAACCAGCCTATCACGTGGAGCCGGCCCTTATGTTACCATAATGTAATTGTATTCTCAACCAATCCTGATGTAATCTTGTGCCCCTATAGGGAAACGTCAGCAGTGACGCTTTCAGACCATATAATGTATGATTCTTGTAATGTTTGCCAGAGCGCTCTTGAGGTAGCAGAGTTTTCTGGATGGTGAACTTCATAAAGCCTTTATTTCACTTACAACCAATCTCTTGGTCTCATTCCCTACTGGGGTGTGTCCTTATCATTTGTTTATTATTTTATTTTGGGAAGTGAGCACCTTCATGTGCTTCAACACAGGGAAAATATTGCAATTGCAAAACAGTAATGTTTCATAGCGCCACATGAGTGCACAGTGGTTAAAAAACAGGCGATAAATAAGGATTCTGTCTAATCGGACAACAATGATATTTTTTTTAAATGTGTGTGGCTGTGGACATTTACGGGGAAAATCTCTTGGTCTCATTCCCTACTGGGGTGTGTCCTTATCATTTGTTTATTATTTTATTTTGGGGAGTGAGCACCTTCATGTGCTTCAACACAGGGAAAATATTGCAATTGCAAAACAGTAATGTTTCATAGCGCCACACGAGTGCACAGTGGTTAAAAAACAGGCGATAAATAAGGATTCTGTCTAATCGGACAACAATGATATTTTTTTTAAATGTGTGTGGCTGTGGACATTTACGGGGAAAGACCAAAGGGCTTCATTTTGAACAAAAACTGTGCCTGCAACATGACCCTTTTTAACCTCAGCACTTGAAGATGTTCGGACAAGCCAGGCAGTATTAAGGCAGCACGCAGCACAAGTGAATAGGCACTAGCGTTAATGCAATTGGCCAAGTTCAGTGTTTGCACACGTGCTAACAGTGGCACAAGCATATCATAACAAACGCTATGATGGTGTCACACATGTCATGGATTAAGGTTACAGATAGTAAACCTTGAGCATATGCACCAACTTGCTGTGCAGAATAAACGGTGTGAATGATGCACACACTGGGTCAGATTCAGCCAAATACATGCTCCACCATTGATGGGATGTGCCTTTACCTCATCCCACCATTGATGGAATGCCCCTTTGGCGCATTAAACAAAGCTGTGTCCTCCTCACAAAGGGCATCTGGGTGCATCCAGATACCAATGTTCCTCTCCTGATCACAGTTGTGCAAACCTGTGCTATCGAAGGGTGGTCATCTATGCAATACTAATGACCTTTCTAATTCAGTGGTGCATTTGAAATGTGTAGAAAAGAGAACCTCCACCTGCACCGGTTTGTAACAAGGACAGTGATATTTGAATTACATGAGAATCATTTTGGATCCTCTATGGTATTTTTTAAAATGAAAAACTGGATACCAGTGATTCAAGCCATTGCTTTCCCAATAACATTTCTATCACTTAAACATGGATAGGATTACTTTTTTTCTTTTTAAAAATGTGACATTGTGAAGGGCCGCTTTTTGGGCACAGCATAGAGAAATGTGGTGGAAGCTCACGCGTGGGTGCTGCAAGCAGATCATACGATCATATTTATCACAATGACATTAATATATAGGCAAGGGGGCTTACCAGCACAATGTTGCCACTGGCAAACCGCTCCCCAGAAATGCTCAATTCACCTGACCTTTCTGAATAACGTGACTTGTACTTTTTTTTTTTTAAATGCTAGTAATCGTAGTCACATTTGTCAAATTAATACTACTGCCACACAAAACGAGACTTCAACTCCTAGGATGCACTGATGTTTTTAAATTGAATGAAAGTCTATAGCTGTGTTTTGATAGCCCCAAACAGCAGCAGATTTAAACTGTTCAGTGACATTACTGTTTTCTGTACCTGCCCTAACGAAGATGCATGATGACTGGCAGCCCCAACACAGACCAGGCCCACTCCTCTAATACCATCCTCTGCGCTGGCCCCCTAAGCAGATGCATTGAGGTTTGGTGGTACTTGCATGTGCAGCTCTGTTTTTTGCTGCTGGTGGGCCCATTGCCACTGGCCCAGGAGTACTCTGCCACGGGTCCCAGACAGTGACAGCGCCTGACCTGGCTGACCCAAGCAAGCCCCAAGGCAAGTGAAGCAAGCCGCTTAAATCAAGTGGTGTCACTGCTGTTCGTGGGCGACGGCTGCAACGTTCTCTCTCACAGTCTCCACCCGGCTAGAGGCTGCCTGCTGACAGAGGCTGAACCTATGTCTGAGGGGTGAGGGCGAACTAGTGACGTACACAGGTGGCGGGTGGGCCAGACGCTAAAGAAGTGACTGCAGTGCTGGCCTGCTGCTGCCTCTGTGTGTGCGGGCGTGAGCCCAAATGAAAATGCCGGGCCAGGCCCAGCTAATAATGACCCATCCGCCCCCACTGATGTTAATGTCCTCTCTCTCCTGCTGCTCCAGGACCAGGCGCACAGATTCTAATTGGCTCGCTTTGCTGTCAGTGCTGCCTGGCAATTTCCCTGGCCCCAGGGCACACAGACAACAAAGCTGCTTTCAACTTTGCAAGTGCAACAACAATTTGTTGTTGGCACCTGCAAATCTGAAAGCAACTTACAAATGGACTGTGACTGCAGTCTGCACACAGTGCAGTGTGCGAGGTGAGCCGAGGGTGTTAGTGTTACACAAAACAATTAGGGGAGTGACCTGACTGGCGCCACACCGTTGGGTGCCATGGCCAGGCACTGAGAGGCAGGCCAGCGAGCACTGCCCTTCTCGTCTCCCGGGCCGGCTTGCAGGATAATTCATTAAAGCAAGGTAACGTGTGTGTGTGTGTGTGTGTGTGTTACCTTGCTTTGATGAATGCTGCTGCTTGCAGCCATCCCCAATCCGCTAAAGTAACGTTAGTTAAAGTAACATTAGTTACAAAAATCAATATTGCACATAAAACCAGCCATGGGTGGCTGTTCTAAAACCATCCCCCAAGCGCTCACTCGTTCGGCCACGAGCCGGATGACCGATAGGCCAGCCCAACCCTGGAGATTCTGCTTTCTATGTTAAAACCATGGTCTTTCTGGCATCCCCTAGCATAGTGTGAATTACTTTTCTTTCTAGTAAGATCATGTTCAATAATGTTCTCCTCTCCCTAAAGAGCCAGAATGCCATCGAGGTAAGTGGTTTCCATCGAAAGGGATATCTTATTTTGTTTCCAAAGGGACCCCACAATAGTTGAGCACAAGACCATACCATGTGCCGCGAGGTTACATTTTTGTTGCTCTTGTAGATCATCTTTTTTTAATGGTTAGGGGAGCATTTTTGCACCAGTGTGTCAGAACATAATGCAGAAGAGTGCAGAATCGGACACCTTCATTTTATTTAACTCTTGTTGAAAAAATTGATATAATTCAAACATGTGGATATCCTGCATTGTATGACATTCGAGATAGAAAGTATAGAATTTCAATAGCTGCTACAGACTTTAATTTAGATCACTTAATTCCCAGTCGTTTTTTAGATTCTCAAGCATTCTGTATCCGATTAAGAATTGGCTTTGCATGACAATTCAGACTGAAACATAATTGATATCATAGAACAAAAGTGACCCTGCTTTCCTTGAGATTTTTATATACATGATAAATAGTTCCCGGTGTCATCTACTATACTAACAGGTGCGCTAGGGTTTGTTTGATGTAGAGAGCATAGCCATGAGATTTCAGTGTGTGACCAGTTATGTGAGTGTGTACCTTTTACTTATTTTATCAGGGTGTAGTTGGAGTTTCAAGCTATTGGCCAGTTACTTGCCACCTCGCCTCAGTTATCTACATACAGCACACCATATTCTACTCAGCATGGGTTAATTGTCACTATCTTTGAGCTAGGGATGAGTGCACATTTTTAGGCCTGCTCCAATCACACATATCTTGAACCTTTCAACATTTGCCAGCCTTCAAATCAGGAAAAGCCAATCTTAGTATTCTGTGGGCTCCCAGAAAGGGATGTGAATGGAGGTGCATGGCCCTCATCCAGCCCAAACAAAGGGAAATATATTAGCTGTGAGCCACAGCTCACTCACATAAATCGGTCAAAATGGCTGTTACTCCCTTGAAACATGAAAAAGAACCACAAACAAAATGGGCCGGTCACTGGGGTTTGAAAACTCTAGCCATTTTGGTTTATCTGAGGCAGCAATTGACCACCATTGTGGTAAAAGAACCAGTATATAGATGCCACCAACCTGTTATCTGGGTGAAGAAGCTAACCCAGGGACAACATGTTGCCCTTTTGGAAAGACCCTTCCCAGATTGCCTTATGAGCTACCAAGGCAACACATTTTAAAAATGTGTTCTTAAGGTTAAGTGCAACAAAAAAGAAAGATATCAGGATACAAAAAAGCGAGGAGAAATACAAGGGCACCAACAATGTATGTCAAGCAGACCCAAACATTGCTATCGGACTTATCAGTAAAACGTTTATTTATTGAAAATTATCACATAAGTATACTTGAGCCGAACTATGAATATCATGAAGACATCGAAATTGGAAATCTGCAAACATTCTACATAGATTTGAGATGCAAAGTACAGAAATATCTCATGAATTCTACTTATTTAATAGCAGTTAAAGGTACCTTCGATACACTCTGATCAATACAAATTCTCTAACGTTTGTCTAGTCCAACCCGTGACTGCGTATCATTATGGCAGTGCAGGTTCAGTTGTAGGTACTCCCAAAGTGAGCTGACTTGGTATTGTACCAAGAGGAGGTTATCACAGTCCACCGGCTAAGGATCTTAGCAGATAGTCAATGAAACAGTGTTAAGGCCTTTGCAGTTAATCTTCAGTACCTTAGTCAGTGGTTCGAAAGGTGTTAGTTTAAGGACAAGGTGGTGTGTTTCAGTACCCTATTAGCAAGGACTTTGGGCATAAGATGGATACCTGTTCCCAAAATACTATTGAGTTGGTACTCCACAAAGTAGACTTCTACACAGATGAACGGTTTGCACGCTCGTCATTAAAGTAGCTTTCACAAGATCTCCCTTCAAGCAATCCATTTAGAACTATTTTCCAAAGTATTGTTCTGCAATGACAAGACAGCATTTCTTGATTTCAGGAGGGACTTAATTATGCACTCTAACAAATATAAATGTGTGTTGCAATGTAGTCTTGTCATGTCACTGGCCTGGAGTGCTTGCTATGAGAATATTGATGCATGAATGCAGCTCAGGAGAATGTTGTGTGGATCTGTGAGGGAATGTTCTGAGAGTGTCATTTGGGGGCAAGAGCTGGAATAGATGGATGGCCGGTGGGTTTCCTCCTCTGTATGTGGGTCCATTACCCCGCCTTGTCCCTGTCCTGTACTTCATGTCTTGTATATAGCTGAAGAGTAACTGGATTGGTGTATATACTGTACATCTGTTAAATAAAGCTACCTGGAACTACTACCAACTCCACAGAAGGTCTGTGTGTTGAGTGCCAGCTTTATTAACCACCAATAAGACTTTATAACAATTGGCGACAAGACTTAAAGAACCCTGGAAAGGAAGAATCAAGAAAAAAGGAGGGAGAGTCTGAAGGAGAAGATACAGCTACTTGAACAGACAGTAAGGAGAGCTGTGGGGGAGAAACAGCCTGTTAATAGGAGACCCACTGTTCCCCCATTCCCCAAATTAGACCATCCTGCCCAGCAAGCATAATGAGTAAAAATGAAAAACTTTTCCTCAGGAATAAATTAATGTACAGAGTAATATCCAAACATATCCCATTCTATGCATTCAGAATGTTTGCTGGTGAACATTGAATGATACACCATTCTCCGCTGGTAGCATAGATGAGGGAGCAACTCCTACCTACTACGCTTGTAGTTGGCCAATTCCAGTCAAAACTGCTCTTATTTTAGTTGGGTTGGGGAGAGGGCCGCATTCCAGCACCACAGCCACTATTACTCGAAACATTACATAACGGTGGGTATTTTAAAATGAGTGCATTCCATGATGGCCGCCTGCCGGGGATAAACCTGCCGACGGAGCACCTGCGCCCCGGACTTGGGATTTGCCCACCACCCGATACCTAGGCTTGCATGTGCATCGGCAGGAGTTGTAGAGTAGCAGTGGTGCAGTAGTGCACCCAGCGAGGCAAAGAACTGAGTGGAGGTTCGCTGCTTGCGGTCGGTGTGGCCGCCCTGGTGGAGGAGCGGGCCGGAGCCAGAGGGCGCGAGAGGCTGTCGTGGCCCCCGCTGGAAGATCTGCGGCCCATCGGAGCAAGAGGAGGAGGGGCCGCGGAGGGGGCGACTCTGCGCCGGACTAGTGGGGAGTGTGTGGTGGCTGTTCTGCCCCGTGGCTGCCTTGGCGGGGTGATTCGGCTGCAGCGCCCTTGGTGTTGGTGAGGGCTGGGATCCGAGAGCGAGGGGGCGGCCGCGGCCCTGGTGAGCGGGCCCACGATCTGCCCGGGCGGAGGAGGAGCCACGGCGGTACGGCACCGGGCCGAAGGGGGACGTGTGGCGACCGCCTAAATGATGCACTGTGGAGCCACGGTGAGGAGGAGAGCACCCGAAGGAAGGCTGGTGTGGAGTGTGGCTGGCCCCAAGACGGGCGGCCATGGCGCCGAGTTCTTGCACCCCCTCCGAGAGGAGCCTGTTGTTGGAGGAGGGGGTGTCCCTCCGGAGATAGCTGGAGGAAGGCACCAGCTGGGCCGAAAGTCGGAGGGGCCAGCTTTGGAGCTGGCTGTCAAGTTGGAGAGGGGTGGAGGCCAGCCCCCCTGCAGTTCGCGGGACGAGGCTGGCAGCGGAGGCAGAGGAAATTCACTCCCCGGTGTGGGAGACACGGAGACACACAGCAGCCTGAAGGTATGGAGCGGGGTCTAGCACTGGGCCCAGAGGTGGGGGAGAGGCCCGCAAAGCAAACTTGCGTAAGGAGGGGGCCAGAGCACTGCTCAGTTTCGGCTGTCACAGGGATAGGCCTTCTGGACCACCGGGGCCTCGAGTGGTTTGCCGGCAAGAGGGGCGTGACACAGGCGAGCTCCGGCTACCCAACAAGAGTGTTTTCTCAAGAGGAGCAGGGACAGGCTACACCTGCTATCCAGCGGGACTGCCTGGTGGACCGCACGACAGTGAGGAAGAAGTGGGAGACACTGGAGTGAGACCTTTGGGAAAGGAAGCGCAGGAAGTGAAGCAGAAGGGGACCAGACTCTCAAAGGTTCCAGGAGTGGCCGCCTCGGGCCTTGAGGAGAGGGACTGCAGTGCCTAGGGACTAATATCAAGCGAGCGGACCCACGCTGAGATGGCCGCGAAAAACAAAGGGAAGGGAGGGAGAGTGCCGCAAACCCCTGGAGACGCCCCAGGTACTCTCACCACTATGTGGCCGATGCAGGAGTTGAGGGAGACGGTCAGGAACGCGAGAGAATGCTCAGAAGACGCTGATACACCACTTGAAGGGGGGAACTCAGCCATGATCTCGAGGCAGGACTTTTGGGGAGAGATGCTTACACTGCAACCCAGTTTAACAAACATTCCAGGAACAATTTCAGCTCCTGCGAGCAGACCTCAACTCGGCCCTTTGGGAAATCAAGCAGGAATTGCGTCAGCAGGGGGAGCGAACAGACCTTTTGGAGAGAGGCTTGCAGGAAATGGACAAAGTAGTGACGGCCAACAGTGAGGCAATTGAAAGGATCGATGTAGCCACGCAAAACCTAGAGATCCAGATGGAGGACATGGAAAACAGGTCTCGAAGGATCAATATAAGGATTAAAATGTTGCCGGAAACTGTCCAGGACAAGGACCTAAAAGGAGTGGTCCAAGATATCTACGCCAAGATTCTGGGGGTGTTCCCCCTCGGATAAAGTGGAGCTAGAACGTATACACAGGGGGGGCAGAGGTGCTATGTCGAGGCCTAGATATGTCCTTGCGCCATTCATCAGGTATTCCCAAAAGGAAGCAGTCCTCCAAGAGGCAAGAAAGGAAGAACCAATAATGTACAACGAGCAACACATCATACTGTTTCAGGACTTGGCGAGTAGCACTCTGATAAAGAGACATCAAATGGGCCCGGTTCTTAAGGCGCTCAATGCCAGGGGGGATCAGATACAAATGGACCTTCCCTTTCGGATTGGTGTTCGAGTGGGGGGGGAACGCAAAAGCGGATAACTATGCTGCAGGAAGGAGCGGCCGCTCTCCACTTGGACTTGGATGATTTCCCCTCTGGGGCTGGGAAACAGCCCGTGACCGGTGGGCCGGGACCAAAGCCTTGGGCCTGGACAAAAGTGGGAGAAAAGAGGCGGGGAGCGAGGCTGAGTGGTAAACCATCCAAGGAAAGGGATAATAATCACTGTGGGGTAATGGAAGGGGATGCACAGGAGGGAATCTGAGCCAAAAGCGATACAAGGGTGGTGGGCCATTAAGGGGTATCACTGGCGGGGGGGTAGTAACCATCTACGAATCAGAAAGGGTGGGTATGCCTGTGGAGTTGGGGGAGAGGGTGGCGGGAAGGGCACACCCTTCTAGACGGGGGGAGGGGTTGGGGAGAAGGGGATGCGTAAGGGTATGCAAGTTCATTCACGGGGGGGCGATGGGAGGGAAGGGGAGGGAGGGGGGCGGAGAGTGCAGCAGAAGCTATGTACAAGGGCATGGCCATGGGAAGCAGAGATCTACCCCAACTGGAGGGAGGACAGGAGGATTCAAGGGGAGGCATTCAAAGCTCTTCACTCAATGAGTATTGTTACGGGTGGAAGGAGGGGGGGGGGAAGGCAATTTGGAAACACAGACAGGTTAATCCGCATTCAAGTGGTTAACACATAATGTGGGGGACTGAACACCCCCGTTAAGTGGAAAAGAATAGAGCAATTCACGAGGTAAGAGGGTCTAGATATTTTGGGACTACAGGAAACGCATCTCAAGTAAAAAGACCAGGGACACCTAAAGCTACGGGGGTTTGGCCAGATCCTACACGCATCAGGGAGGAGTAAATCGGGGAGAGTAGCTCTAGCTATCAAAAATACAGTAGATTTCAGAGTCACGGAAACTATAAGGGATAAGGAAGGTAGATGCATCATAGTCAAGGGGACGCACCAAGACAGCCCATATACCCTGGCGGTGGTGTATGCCCCAAATTCAGGCCAGGAGCAGTTCCTGGGGCGGGTTCTGAGGATTTTGGAAGACAAGGCCTGGGGGCAAATAATTTTGCTGGGTGACCTCAATATCACGTGGGAGAGGGGAAGGGACAGGTCGGGGGACCTCACAAGAGGATGGGGGCGGTGATATCAGCAGACCTTAAAGAAAAAATAGGGAGTGCAGGGCTGAGGGACGTGTGGCGGGAACTGAAAGGAGACGAAGGGTACACTTTCCTATCCGGGGTCCATGGGTCTCAATCTAGGATCGGCTATATTTGGGTCACATCGATCCTGGTGGGCCGGATCCGGGAGGTAGTGACAGGCCCCATTGGTATAGCGGACCATAAAGTGGTCTCCATGAGGATGCCCCAAGGTCATCGGGAAAGAGGGATGTGGACTTGGAAGTATCCAAAGCACCTAATTAGAGACCCAATCATCCGCCAAGACATAGAAGAAAAGATCAAGGATTTCTTTGTGCTCAATAAAAGGGGGGACACAAGGGATGAGACTAGGTGGGATGCTTTCAAAGTAACGCTGAGGGGGGGGAATTAATAGCAGTAGCAGCGCAGAGGGGAAAGCAACTGAAAGTGCTGGAAACGCAGTTGGAGGAGGAAGTTGAGAGAGCGAGATAGGAAGCGGGGACAACCCCGATTAGGGCGTCCATGAAGAAATACCATAGGGCATTGGGGCAGCTAGAGGTCCTGCGAACTTAAAAGGCGGAAGGGGTGCTGCTTAGCGTTCGCCAAAAATACTATGCCAAAGCAAAAAAGGCAGATGCACTACTTGCGCGCCTATTGAGGGGAGCCCAATCTAGGAACTCTATCACAGCCCTAAAAATAGGCTCAGGGGAACGGGTTACACAGATAGGGGACATACAGGAAGCGTTAGTAGAGTTTTACAAATCTCTCTACGAGTCGCAGGAACCGCGGGCTAGCACACAGAGTTTTTAGAAAGAGTGAAGCTGGGAAAGGTCGGAAAGGAGGCACTGGAATCACTTGATAGGGAGATCACAGAAGAGGAAGTGAGGAGGGTGATTTGTAGTTTACCACCGAACAAAGCACCAGGCCCGCACCGTTATACTGTGGCGTTCTATAAAGCCTTTGCGACTGAGCTAATACCGCACCTGATGCACCTCTTCAATACTTTTAGGTTAACAGGGAAAATAACCCTGTCCATGGAGGAGGCCAGGCTGACCCTTATTCTGAAACCGAATAATAATCCTGAAGAGAGGACGTCCTATAGACCCATTGCATTGATTAATATAGATGCAAAGATATTTAAGAAGATCTTGGCTAATAGGTTAGAGGGCTTTCTCCCGGATCTGATTCACCCGGATCGAGCAGGTTTTATAAGAGGCCGACAGACGGCGGACAACATCAGGAGGGTGGCCCACTTGGTGGAAAAGTTTCATAGGATGGACACTCCCGCGGTCCTCCTATCTTTGGACGCAGAAAAATCGTTTGACCGTGTGGAGTGGTCCTTCCTGTTTAGGACTATGCAGAAGATGTGCATCGGCAGGGAATTTTTGCGTTTGGTTCAGGCCAACTACCAGACACCAACTATGAGGATAGCGATGAATGGGGCAATGTCTAGGTCCATTGGATTGAGTAGGGGCACCAAACAGGGCTGCCACCTGTCCCTGATGCTTTATGCAATTTACCTGGAACCTCTTTTGCAAGCAATTCGGGAGGCGGAGGGGATACGGGACATCCCATTTGGGGGTGTGGAGCACAGGGTGGCGGCATTCGCTGACGATATGCTGCTCACAGTGACGGCTCCGAGGGAGTCCATACAGGCAAGCTGACCTCTGCTGTAGGACTTTGGGGTAACTTCCGGCTTGAAGATAAACGTGGGAACATCGGACCTTACAATCGGGGAGTCAGGAGGCATTGAGGGCGGCTACCCTATTCATATGGAGTTCGGGTGGCATCAGGTATTTAGGAGTGAAAATTACGCCGTCCCTGGCAGGTTAGTACTCAGCCAACTACCCACTGTTGCTAAAAGACATCAAGGGTGATTACCGTAGGTGGAGGGGCCTCCGCGTTTCTGGCTGGGCAGGATGGCAGCGGTTAAAATGGTGACCTGCTGCGCTTGCTGTATCTCGTTCAAACAATAACCCAAGCAGTTCGGGCGGGCTTCTTCAAGGAACTGGGATCCCTGACCAGAGATTTTCTGTGGGAAGGGAAGAAGGCACAAGTTAGTAGACAGTTGTTGATGGCACTGCCTCGGTGGAGCCCAGGTCCCGGGTGAAAGCGAGGGCGATCCTCCCAATCGCAGCTATGACAGTAATAGCGCAGAAATGGAGGAGTATGGAGGTTCCCCTCTTGCAGGACTTACTGCGGAAACTTTGGGACAAGTGGGCAACGTACGCTATGAATAACAATGTGCAATCATTCGCAAGGGACTGGGAAGAAACTCTGGCATTCCTTAAGTATGACTTTCGAGTTGGGTGGCGCCCTCAGCGCTTGCGACTACTGGATCTGCAGTAATCACCGGCGATTGGTTCATGTACGTAATGGATCAAGGACCAGGCTAAGCTGCCACCAGGGGGGGGCGGGGGGGTGGGGGAACGTTGGGAGACTCAATGTCCTTGCCACGAAAACACTAACTTTGGCGATCGGTCTATGGGGCAATGGACTATGAACACAGTAAAGCTGCCTTCGGGGGGGGGGGGAGTTGGGAAATGTAATTTTGTTGTTCTAAAACAAATAAAAAGATGTTTAAAAAAATATGAGTGCATTGCAGCTATAATTATGATGTCATCATATTCTTAATGCAGACGCAAGAGACTAAGCACGTTTGTCCTGGCTGTGGCCCTTCCCCATGCTACATACTCAGTGCAATAATAGCCCACTGGCTTTCACTGCAGTAGAAAAAAGATTATTTAAATTAGGCGCTAACACCTTTTCAGCACTTGCCTGGATTTTCCCTTCCCCTTATTGAACTACTTGTTATATTTGTCGCTGTTGTAAAAGTGAGTTTTTCCATTTGGAAAGAAACGTTCTCTGTTTGAGGCCTAAAATCCTACTCTGGCATGGGGTCCCTTTACCCCCCCCCCCCCTCCCACCCCCAACCGGTTTACTATATAAGTCGTAATCTATGGACTTTTCAGACAGTCAGACACGTCATGTGCTCCCGGAGATACGTTAAGTGCCTGGATGTTGGAGTAAAACCTAGTTCTTCCGCATGCAAGACTAATCGAATAAGGGTTTTGAGGGGAACAACGCATGGTGGCAGCCCTTTTCTAACCCTGGGAGGGCACTTTTTGCTGACTCTGGAATGCACCTACTGGCAACCGCCAATGTACAATCCATTGCAGAGTCCTGCAGTTATATATGGTTCCTTATTTTTATTATCTTTTATTACACGGCGGTGTTTGTGTACATGAAACAGAAACGACCCTATATGGTCATGGCGCTGCCAACCTTAGACTACCAGTGCAACAGCAATGGACAAAACTAGGTAGCACTGGTTTCTGAATGAGGCCTAAATTCAGACTTTAATCTACACCTTGGGTTTGGCTTGGAATACTCCTTGCTAGTGCAGACATTTTGACAAGAAAAAGCATACAAGTAAATTTAACGCTACTTTTTAAAAAATCGGGTTTGTTTTGGTTTATTTTTTTTATATGAAAATAGTTTAAATATTTAAGTGGAACTGTCAGCTGTGCCAACATGAGAAATGTACATTTGCTTGTGTTGCCAACTCAGTCATCGCCACCTTCATGTGAAGTTAGTGGACACTCCAGGAAGCCTGGCATCATTTAAATTAGTTCATAATCCAGATAAAAACAAGGGTTGCTTCTTTTTTCAGGTCTCAAACAATTTCTCAATTTTGAATTAATTAGTGCAAAGGATGAAAACATGAAAACCTTCTTACTACACCGACAGAAGTGGCTACTGCTGTTGAGTGGAATTATCACAACAGTAGTCTTGGAATTCATCTGTTTAAGTGAGTTCAGCCATTTTACTGGTGTGGCTTGCTTTACAAATCATTAGCAAACAGATTTCTTAAATTGTTTACACTTCGCCCCAGAGGTTTATTATAGCTGACATTATGAAATGAAGATTGTACACAGATTAAGCTTTAACTGCTGAGAACTACAAATTGGCTATGGCATAGGCATCCAACAGAGAATTAGGAATATTTGCAGCAAAATTAAAATGTAAATAAAAAAATGATTTAAACAAAATAAAATCCATAACATTTGTTTAATACGAAATCCTAGATTTCTAACCACACTGCAGCTTTTTAATCAAACACTTTGTGTGTTTATGTTCATAGATTAACTGCATTTTTTGGATCATTTTTAGAAGTAAACTTGAAAGTATAGATCTAACTTTTTGAACACTGCACGTATATTTGAGGCGTTTCCTTCTTATGGACTGAAAGAGTTTTTTATTTTTCAGCGATGGGGCTTGCAACGTTGGAAATAATGCAAGCCATGCAGCGAACATGGATGAATTCTAAGGTTCGGATGAATGGGAAGACGAGACCTATGCAGTGGAGAGATATGTTTGACATAGCTGTGAAATGGAGAAGGTGATCGAAAACAAAGCACATTCATCTTCTGTTTTGCAGCTCGTACATGTGCAAATTTGAAAAGTAAACTTGGAGGGTGGTTTTGTTTACGGTTTTGAGATCTGAAGTTCATAATGAAAAGAAATTATTTGAGGCAAGGGATATAGTATACAAATTATTATTTTAGGTCCCTTTGCCAGTAGTTTAATGCAGCTGGTAAACACGCTGCTGATTGCATTTGTCTACAAGGGTGCCTGTAAGGCAGGCATTTAGTTAGTAGTGGGAGATAAGGAAGGTACAAACTAATTTGAAAAAAAATGCTTTTTTAACCAATGGTATTCATTTGCTGCCATTTTGACATGGAACTACTAACATTTGATTAAGTATAGAGTTTGAGTTTTCCGGTTATTCTTAGCTGATCTTTGTCAAGTTTTAGTTTAAATAGTAATTTACAAATGCAAAACTTTTTTTGCAAAATCTTTTATGGGAACATTCAAATTGAGTTATTAACCAAATCTGCAATAAATAGTGCAAGATATGTTGTACAATTTGGGTGTCAACATGTTACATAGCACCAACCTTGTAATATGCACTTTAGAACATACTTCCTTTTAATGAACATTGATTTGGGCTGGGCGGGGGTTGGGGGGGCAGCTGTTGAGCAGCCGGCATATGCAGACGTGAGTTTCTGCTGCTCGGCCGGGGCTGCTGATATCCTGAAGAAAGATCCTCTTTGCACCTTGGCTCACCCAGCAATTTTGCCATGCTGGGAATGTGGAGAGTCCCAACAAAATCTTCCAAGAACCCCAGAGAAAATCGGTGCAGCGAAGCCTGAGAACAGGCGGACCCCATGGCCACTTGCCAGCTCGGCCCTAGGCAGGAAGCAGACAAACAGCGCTGCACAACTGGACAGCCAGGAACCAGCAGAGCCTGCAGCCAGGCATAAAGAAGGACCCAGCCTGACGGGTGGTCTGACACCTGGGAACAACGCAGGGGAACCACTGCCCGAACCCCCCCCCCCCTGCTGCTGGGCACACAAACTAAAAAGGCACACTGCTGGAGGAACCCGGCCCAGCGGTGATGCGTGAGGAGTGCCCCGTAGCAGGAGAGAGGGATGTCCACCAACAGAGTCGGTGAGGCAGCGACTCTTCCCCCTCCCCCCCACCCCACCTCAGACAAACAAAGCTGCTGGGAACCCCGGTCTGGACAGCAGGCGGGGAGACCCGCAGAGTGAAAGATAGGAGGCGACGAACAACGGAACCCAGCCTGGGCCCCAGTGCAGCTCTGTAAAAAGCAGCCAATGCGGGCACCCGCAGAGGGAGGGCACCACCTGACAACGGGGATATACACTGGAGACAATAGCAGTGCAGGGCAACCCGGCTCCGGCGAGTCAAGTACATTCCCGTTTAGGCGAGGGGGCTCCAGTGCTTAACCAGGGGTGTGTGATTGTGGTCCCCCCACACCTCCACCATACCACAGAGGCAAAGTGAAGACTCACTCGATGGAGGAGCGGAACAGCTGTCCTCACGGAGAGGAGGGACTGGCAGAGTGGGGGAGAAAGGATGACAATGTCGCTGACGACAAAAGACCCCAATGCAAAATGGAGGAGGCAGCATGGTAACCGCGGCGGGGTCATGACGCTGGCAACCTGGGAGGACCCTCCCCCTGGGGAAAGGAGGTCAAGGGGCGGAACGGTGTCAGGGCGCCAAAACAGCCCAAAAGCCCGCGAAGGGCTAACAAAAGGAATGGGCGGGGTGAGCGCCTTATAAGCAGCAAGGCCGGGCTGCAGAGTCATCTCGCTAGTGCAGTGGGACCCTGCTGCCGACACGCCGTCACGGAAGGATTTCATTTTGGTTTTCATTGGAGCTCGTTGGAAGCAGCTGGTTTTGTCGTCGTGGTCGGGACGCGGAGTTCGTTTGCCTAGCAGTCCTGATTGCCAGAAGCGAACACGCTGCAGCTGAGCAGGGGAAGGTGCGCCCAGGACCAGGGAGGACAGCGCAGACCCCGCTCGGCGCTGCAGGAAGGCGGGGCTGGAGTCCAGGACTGAGGAGGTCGGCGCGAACAGACCCGGCTCGGCGCGGTGGTGAAGGCGGGGCTGGAGCTCAGGAGCAAGGAGGCAAGCGTGAGCAAGACCCCGCTCAGCGCTACGGGAATCCGGTGCAGGAGCCCAGGATACGAGGAGCGCCTGCAGGGAGGTACCGGGGTTACGTCTGGGGCAGCAACCCCATACCAAGGCTCCGGTGTACCCAAGTGGTCACCCGCGGGCAGGTGCCCCTGAGCCAGGTGCCGGCACACGCTGCAGTTGCCGCAGCACCAAGCGGGAACCCCGACCGAAGCGGAAAGGGACTCGGACAACCGCACAGACTTTCCGGAGGGCGGGCCACGCAGGCGTGCCCTGCAAGATCACGCTGCACAGCAGGCCTCTAGGCAGCAGCTCCGGGGTGAAACGCCCACTTGCAGGGAACGGCGAGCCGGAGGAAGGGGCCGCTAAAAACACTCAATAGGACGGGTGCAAGCAGACGAGCTGCAAGGGGTTGAGAGAGGAGTAAGTCAAGCATGGGAACAGCAAAAGGCTTCCCAGGAGGGGCAGGAAGCAGGCAGCTGGCACAACAGTAGATCCACAACTGATGGATCTGGCAGCCTTTTTAGAGATGGCCAGGGTGGCAGCAGCAACCCACGGGCCGGACTGGATGACAACGATGGTAGCCCAACCGAGCCAAGAAGGGCCCGGACACAGCCAAAGGGTGGAGAGCTCACCTCTGATGTTTCAGGACAGTGCCAGTGAGGCCACAGGGGTCGAGGTGGAGATTCACAGCATGGAAGAAGACGAGGAGGCGGAGGTCCAAGTGAAAAAAAGGAACAGGACAATGACGGCAAAGGCTAAGGCAAGCAAGGAACAGGCCAACAGCACCAAGAGGCCGCGACAGAAGGGGAGGGCGCAGGAGGATGTGGCCTTAACGGCTCCTACACCTGCTGAGGCTCCAGGGAACCAAGTGAGCCCACCCAGCACTCCTGTGACCAGAACGGTGGAGGTCGCTGGGGGAGGAACCACATCCCTGGAGATGGTGAAAGGTATGGTGATGGAATGCATGCAAGCATGGGGAAAAAATGGGCAAGTGCCAAATGTTATTGCTAATGCTAGTATGTTGGAAGGGATGATGAATAATGGGGGAGCAGCAACTCAACCCGGGACAGCCCAGGGCCTAGAGGGGTCATGGTGCGGAGGTAGGAGTCAGGGCTGGTCTCAGATAGGGGGGTAAGTCAGCTGCCACAGAGGAGCGGGATGGATCCCACCTGGGGGTTTCCTATCTGTCGGGCTGCCTAGCGTGGGTCCACCTACCGGGGGCGGTCAGCAGGCGCAGACGGCGGGCACGGCGGGGATGCCAGGGGGACAGGAGTGGTGGAGTCAAGGGCTGAGGGCTCCGGTTAACACAGGGATGGCCCAACCACCCATAGCGGGGGCCCCAATGGGGCCGCAGGCGGCCCCGAAGGAATGGGGGCTGGGGCCAGGGACGGTCATGCCAGGGATGCAGAGCACAGCACAGCTTCCAACAACAGGCCCGACCAGCAGCGATGCAGGGGGAGTGTGGGGCCAGACAACCCAGTATGGGAGACCAATGCCAGGGTTCGCACCAAAGCGGGCAACAGTGAATTCCTTGGTATGGCATATTCCATGGGCGGTCAAGGAGAGGTTGTGGAGGAAGGAATTTATTGACATCTTCGACTTATTAGGGATTGTACCCATGGGGGAAGGGCTGAAAGAGCTGTCCGAGAAGGAGAAAGAAAAGCGGGATAGAGAGTGCACCAAGGTGGAGCACTCCATTAACAATTGGCTCAAGGCTTACAGGATGTACATGTCAGTGATGTTGGAAAGGTATCCTCAGGATGCGCTAGCAATGATAGCTTATGAACAATATGTGCATGATTTGTATCTGAAATATGGCGACGTGGGGTGGTTGGAGTATGACCGTGGTTTTAGACTAAAAATGCAGATATGGCCAGCAATGTCATGGGACGAAATGGATGTCGGGGGTTACATGGACAAGGTAGTACCCTGCAGGGAGCCGGAGGACAAGCCGCAAGGGGAGAGGTCCCAGGCGGGGAGAGGCAGAGGGGGGGGTACACAGCGGGGGAGGGGGTCCTTTCGCGGGACCTCCTCCTGGGTGTATCGGGCAGCAGCCCACCAGGGGGAGCAAGAGATCTGCTGCAGGTTTGCAGAGGGCTACTGTGCCTACGGGAAGACATGCAGATACAAGCATCAAAGGGGTGGCAGCACTGGTCCCCGCAAAGCCACCCCAGGCGAGGCCAAGCTCAGGGACAGTAGTAAACCTAAAGAAAAAACAAATGTTGATTGAGATGCCGGTAAAACAATGCAATGTGGGGGAAATTGTGAATGACAAACGTGTGATTAAAGGGACATTACCCACACCAGTTAGCCTCCTGGCCATGACTCCCTTTCTGAATATTTATCACAACAAGGCGGATGCGAAGTTGTTATGGCAAGGGTTCAGGTGGGGCTTTCAGATCCCGGGGGCGGGTAAACAAGGGGGGAAGGAGGCGGGCAATTTACGGTCAGCATTGGAGAAACCCAAAGTGGTTGAAAGGAAGGTGGGAAAGGAGGTGCAACTAGGGAGAGTGGCAGGCCCATTTCCGGCACCACCCATGAGCAATCTGGTGGTGTCCCCACTGAGGTTGGTACCAAAGAAGGAAGAGGGCCAATTCCGCCTGATCCACCATCTATCCTTCCCCGAGGGACAGTCTGTGAATGATGGCATTCCTGAAGAGCGGTGCAGGGTACAGTACGCCTCCCTGGAGGATGCGGTACAAATGGTGAAAGCAGCAGGGGAAGGGGGGCTGTTAGGGAAAGCAGACAGTCAGCTTTCCGACTGTTACCAATCCACAGAGACAGTTACCACTTGCTGGGTTTTAAAATAGGTGACAACTACTACTACGACAGGTGCTTGCCAATGGGTTGCGCTATTTCATGCGCATATTTTGAGGCATTCAGCTCCTTCTTGGAATTTACAGTGAGGCTGGGGAAGAAGGAAGGGGGAATATTGCACTACCTAGATGATTTCCTCTTCATTGGGAGAAAGGGGACAGAGGAGTGCAGGGCCCTGATGGAGGAATTTCAGGGACGGATGGAACAGTTGGGGGTGCCTTTGGCACCAGGGAAGACCATGGGTCCAGCTACAACATTGACATTTCTGGGGATTGAGATTGATTCGGTGAAAGGGGAATGTAGGCTCCCGCAGGACAAGGTACAAAAGTTGCAGGGCTTGATACGTGACCTATTGGGGAAAAACAAGGTAACCTTGCGGGAGCTACAGTCACTGGCAGGTAACCTCAATTTTGCAGGAAGAGTAATACCAGCGGGTAGGGTGTTTGCCAGAAGTGTGGAACTAAAGACAGTGAGCTTACAACATGCCTCTCAGCACGTCCGGTTGGGAACGGAGGTAAAGGAGGATCTCGGGATGTGGGATATCTTCCTAACAGAATCCAACGGGGTGGCGATCTGGAGGGCGGCTTGGTCTAGCAGCCAGAGGCTCAAACTGTTCACCGATTCCTCTGGGTCCCTGGGTTTTGGTGCGATCCTGGGGGACAGGTGGTGTGGCATGGCATGGCCACTGGAATGGCACAAGGTAGGGGTCACTAAGGACATTACACTACTGGAACTATTCCCCATAGTAGTCGCATTTAAGTTATGGGGGGGGGGAGCAGCTGCAGAATACACAAGTTGCATTATGGTCAGATAATTTGGCGGTGGTCCAGATTATTAACACAGGGTCATCCAGCAATCTGACGGTTCCAAGGCTACTCGGGGAACTCGCCAAAAGTCTGTTAAGTCTGAACATTGAGGTCAGGGCACGGCACATTCCAGGGGTGAAAAATACGGCCGCTGATTCTCTGTCTCGTTTACAGTGGGACCGGTTCCGGGAAAGCTGCCCCGAAGCAAGGAAAGAAATAGCCCCATTCAAGGAACAATGGTGGGAGATGATTGGGGGGGGGATCTGACTTCGTTGGTAGAGACAGCACTGGCGCCTGGTACAGCTAAAAGGTACACGGCATGTTGGGATCGTTTCACGCAATTCCAAGAAGAGGTGCTAACAGGCGACCGGGGTGAGAACCCGGTACGGGAATTTGTGGGCTGGTGCTGGAAGACGGGGAAGACCCGAGCATGGGTAGGCTACCACTTGGTGGCCATAGCGCATTACGCAAAAATGAAAGGGGGGGGGGAAGGACCCCACCAAGGAGCACTACATCATGCTAGCCATGAGAGGCTGGGCGAAACAATCCATAACAAAACCAGATGAGAGGCGGCCGATTGATATTGTAAAATTGCACGGGTTAATTAAATGTCTGGGCACAGTATGTAACGAGGAGGCCAAAAGGGTGCTGTTCACGGCCGCCTTTACGGTGGCATTTTTTGGGGCTCTCAGGGTCAGCGAGCTGGTGCCGGAGAACAAGGACGGCAAGGGGAGCGGGTTTTTACGCTTCAGGGACGTCCAGGTGAACAGCACCCAAGTCATCATTTATTTGAGGAGGTCAAAAACGGATCAAAAGGGAAAGGGGGCGGCATTGACACTGCAGGCCGTCCAGACAAGCAGGGTATGCCCGGTGGCAGCAGCAGCCAACTTTATCCAGCAGCGGCGGCCATCTGGGGCAGAGGCGACATGGCTCTTGCACAGAGATGGGTCAGCGCTAAGCCGCTTTCAGTTTAAAAAAGTGATGGCACAAGGATTGGCAAGGATAGGGTTGTCAGGGGGCCGGTTTGGGGCACATTCATTCCGTATAGGGGCCGCCACCTCCGGAGCGGTCGGGGGTTTGGGGGCGGAAGACATCAAAAAGTTGGGGAGATGGTCTTCCGGGATGTTACAAACGTTATATCAGGCCTGAGAAAATGTAAGTTAACCATGCCGTTCCCTCCATTTTTCATTTCCCAGCGGCACAAGGAAGGAGGAAATGCACAGTGTGGGTAGTGGGGCATTCGTTCATCTCAAGGGCCAAGTCGAGCTGGACTTAATAGCAGGAGGCGTTGACGGCTGCCGAATTCAGGATGGAGTGGCACGGGGTGCCAGGGATGAAATGGGCTCAGCTGAAGGGGCAATTGCGGAAATTGCTGAGTAGGCAGCAGAAGCCAGAGGTGTTGGTGATACACTTGGGAGGGAACGACCTGACCAGCTTGGGGAGGGGTGTCCTGTTGAAGGACATTACGAGCTCACTGCAGGAAATCGCGGCACAGTTTGGCGAAACGGAAATTATATGGTCTGAAGTTATTCCCCGGGCACAATGGAGAGGGGCAGAGAGCCATTCAGCAGTAGAGAAATCAAGGAGGAAGCTGAATGGGGCCATTGCAAAATTCTGCAGGGGCAGAGGTTTCCATCAAGTCAGGCATGGCTTGAATGACGGGAAGACGCCCGAGTACTTCCTAAAAGATGAGGTGCACCTGTCCTCGAAAGGAATGGAGCTCTTTTTCTGGAACATTTGTACCAAACTGCTGGAGTTATGAGAAGGAGAGAGGAAGGAGGGAGCCACGGTGGGCGAGAACCCACCTAGTGGTGTGGCGGTGTTTGGGCAACCAAGCACAAATGATAGACTCCGGATGAGCCAGAAGGAAACGGAATGGGTCTTCGCTCTTCCGGACCATGGCCTCTTGGGGGCCTAAACGGCGGGGGCGTCTGGCGGTAACGAATAAGGCTCAGCTTCCCCCAAAACAAACGGCGCACTCCCCACCCACGGACACCTGCACGGGCAGGATAGGCTCAGGTACAATGGGTCGGGGGAGTTGGGGGCCTACTATACAAAGTATAGGGGGAAGCAAGGGAAATCCGGCAAGCAAGCGCCACACTTACAGGCTGAAGTTCACAAATGTGAACAAAAAAATTCTGTTGTCATGTAAATAAAACTGCGGCCAAGTTTGCCATTTGCAATACTGTGTCATGCCAATTGATTGTGTGGAAAGGAGTAAACGCTGCGGGGTGCATGTGCAAAGGAATAATTGGCAGGAAAGGCAAATGGACAAATGCAGTGGTTATGTCGCTGACGACGAAAGACCCCAATGCAAAATGGAGGAGGCAGCATGGTAACCGTGGCGGGGTCATGTCGTCGGCAACCTGGGAGGACCCTCCCCCTGGGGAAAGGAGGTCAAGGGGCGGAACGGCGTCAGGGCGCCAAAACAGCCCAAAAGCCCACGAAAGGCTAACAAAAGGAATGGGCGGGGCGAGCGCCTTATAAGCAGCAAGGCCGGGCTGCAGAGTCATCTCGCTCCTGCAGTGGGACCCTGCCGCCTACTCGCCGTCACGGAAGGATTTCGTTTTCCACCCACCCACCCACGAAAGTGCAAGGAAGGAGGGTGACACCTGGACGTCGCTGTCGCAGGACGGTCAGGGCTATATGGGACAGTGTTGGCGGTCTTTGGGCAACCAAGCACAAATGATAGACTCCGGACGAGCCAGAAGGAAACGGAATGGGTCTTCGCTCTTCCAGACCAGTGCCTCTTGGGGGCCTAAACGGCGGGGGCGTCTGGTGGTAACGAATAAGGCTCAGCTTCCCCCAAAACAAACGGCGCTCTCCCCACCCACGGACACCTGCACGGGCAGGATAGGCTCAGGTACAATGGGTCGGGGGAGTTGGGGACCTACTATACAAAGTATAGGGGGAAGCAAGGGAAATCCGGCAAGCAAGCGCCACACTTACAGACTGAAGTTCACAAATGTGTACAAAAAAATCTGTTGTCGTGGAAATAAAACTGCGGCCAGGTTTGCCATTTGAAATACTGTGTCATGCTGATTGTGTGGAAAGGAGCAAACGCAGCGGGGTGCATGCGCAAAGGAATAATTGGCAGGAAAGGCAAATGGACAAATGCAGTGGTTAACAGTTGTGCAGCCTTGATTAACTAGAGACATCGACAGGGCCCAGGGAGAGCACCAACTAGCTTCTCCTTGAAAACCCCATGGCCCAGCCTGGGAGAGAACTTCCCATCATGAGGGTCCTTACACGACCTCAGGCTCAGAAGGGGAGCTCTACATCTCACCCCTGGACCCGAAGACCCTCAATCGCCTGCCCGCCTCCCTCCCCCATCCCCTCTCTGACACGGGTGCTGGGGTTAACAATCCACAGAGGACAGAGGAAGCCTGTGGGACTGCACTCTCTTGGGTCCGGCAACCCACATGGCAATGATGAAAGACATGCCCTGGAAAGGGACCGCGCAGAACAGAATAGACCCCTACACGACAAGTGTCCCGACAAGTCCCAACAGCCCCCTCGGCAAGGGATGAAATGGTGGTAGAGGGGGAAGACGCAGGAGCGGGGTCAGTCAATATCGCTCAGACACAATGGCTGCCATCGGCAACTCTAGGTAATCAGTTGAGACCAAAATTGACGGCTTGGCCTCTGAAGTCTCCTTCCTACGGCAGGAATTATGCAATCTGACGTCGCGGGTGGGAGAGATGGAACAGCGCATATCGGACAGCGAGGATGCGCTACGGAAGATGGAGGAACGGCTAAACTTGATGTCTCAGAAATTAACCACCCTAGAAAACCAGGCAGAGGACAATGAAGGCAGGTCCAGCCGCAACAATCTCTGACTCCTGGAGAAAGAAGGGCAGCTCTTTTTAAGAGCGCTGGCTATCGAACCTTATGGCACCTTAAAAAAACTCTCGAACTTCTTTTCAATCGAACGGGCGCACAGAGTCTCAACAGGCCGGCCCGTGCCTGGCGCCCCTCCGTGCACGGTGATGGCACCTCTCCTGAACTAGAGAGACCGAGACATGCTCCTACACATGGCAAGGACAAACAGGCCTGATCACCTACAATGGCAACCGAATTGGCCTCTTCCCGGACTAAACAAGAGAAGTGCAAAGATCACGGCAGTCCTTCGACTCGGTAAGAAGCTAATGTCCCTACATATTAAATATGCACTTTTCTTTCCGGCTGTTAGGGAGAATTCTCTCTTTAGGCTGAATTTCCTAACCTAGTGAGTCCCCCAGCAGCTTTGCTGGATTTCTGGAGTTTTTTTTCTCCTGCCAAGAGTGAGACTCTTTTTCTCCCACTCTTGGACATGATTTATGGTGTTCCTTTGACTGTTAATGTGTTTTATGGGCTATGAGGTCCTTTACTCCATAGGGTCTCATGTGTTTTTACTATGTGTGTTACACAGCACCCTCCGTGCAGTAACACAGGGGTGTCATAGTGACACCCCACCATAGACTCCATACCCTGGGACTGACTACTATCTCCCAGGGCATGTAAAGTCACCATTGGCTTTACTAGTCCCAAATTATTAACAGAAACCAGTACAAACCATCATATTGTGGACGTACTGATCGGGGCAATTCGATTGCCCCGGGGTCTGTTAGTCGAGGGGGCACGTCTCCGTCCCCCCTGATCGAGTTTTGGCTGGTGGCAGTGGATACTACTTTTTATATTCGACCGCGAATATATCCCTATGGGATTTTCCCATCGTTCGAGGCTACCAACTATAATTATTTAATTCTCATAGCCTTGAACATACCGCCGGTTTATTTAATTAATATTAATTCGCCGGTTGGTATTTTTTGCCAGGACTCGATTCTAAAATGGTGTTTGTGTTCTCTTCTGTGACTCCAACCCAAGTCGAGCCCTTTGTTCCACTTTTTGGCGGGCTTCTCCACTCTGTCTGGGTACCACAGGGGGCGTGGGAGGGGGTTTAGGCACCCTAGACTGAGTTACCTTGGTAACTCAAGTCGCACTCTTGTGTGATTGGCCCAAGTGGTGAGCCGGCCGGCTCACCACTTAGCATGTTTGATTGATAGCTAGGCTGAGTGAATGGGGGTATGCTGCATAAAAGCAGGGCTTTGGGGACTGGAACTTCAGAAGTCGCCACAGGACCTGAGAATCCGACGAGGGAGAAGCTGAGCCGACCTACCACGACGACACCACCGGTGGAGCCCTGCGAAGCCGACTCACCACTTCCCGACGACAGAGAAGATCTCCCGGCTGGAGAGGCTTCTTCCCCTGACTGGTGGGCACAACCAGTTTACCACCTTCTCTTCGCACCCCTGACCGGCTTGTGGTCGAATGGCCCATGCCAAGCACCCCGGCAACCGGATAGCCACTTACCACTGGACCGCGAATCAACGGACCGCTCCTTTTACCTGAGAAACTCCGCGGCTGGTTTCTTCCCTGGCAGTGCAACGGACTCCTGTCTTCCTCCCCGACGAGATCTTCTCTTCCCCCGGACGAAGCACTGATTTGCATCCGCTGCCAGGAACAACTGCCCCGCTGGAGTATTGTCACCACTTTAAGGTACCGTGTCCGCCAGGCCTCCCTTTCTAAAGATTGCTACAAGGTAATAATAATCCCTTAACCTTCTGGAGTGGGCTGGCCGCCTTGACCCTCTAACTGGTCCCTTTCTTTGACCCAACTCCTTTTTGAACCGTTACAAGACTTTTGTGCACTGCAACCGTGTGACCTTGGACACATTTAGTTTTGATCCTCGTAAAGCGGATCCGGCCTACTGACTCTAAACTCACGGTGTTACTTTGCCTTCCTCTCTTGTTGTGTTCGTGAAAAAGTGTTGATCTGTTTCAATTTATTCTCTGCTTTTCTCTCCCTCTTTAAAACGAATTATTAGAGTGTCATCTACGTTAAGCGCTCACCGCTGTCTGAAAATAAGTGGGGATTTACTTAAGACTTGTCTAATATTCTTTTAAGGGAGTGTACATCTTTTAGTGACCGTGTTTTTGGATTGCATACTATTAGTGCCTGTGTGTTTTTCTAGATGTGGTTTTAAATAAATATATCTCTTTTACACCAAGCTCTGGTCAGTGTTTACTTGATCTATTGTGTTCTTTTGACCTATTGTGAATACTCTGTATACTGCCTAACTCTTCTTGAGGGAAGTCTGACTGCTCAGCCACAGCTACCAAGTGAATCTGTGTGGTACAGACTGCTACCAAGTGGGTTTACTGCCAAACACCTGTAGTCCTAAATCTTTTGCAGTGGTCCCAGAGGGAACTGCACAGGTTTCTGCCTAACACCGGCCACGCTCAAAGTCTACTACAATACCACAGCACACGTATTTCACAGCCCTAAGGAAGTCTGAGATTGGCTGGAGACACACATTCTCTCTGGCCCGCGCCTTGGAACACCTAAAGATCGCCCAGCCCAGGGTGACACCACGGACACGTCCCCGATCCCGCCTAACACGCTGAAACCATGCATCGACGAGGAAGCTGGTGGGTCCCCAGGGAGTGGGAAAGCAGGTTGACTGGATAGAGGGGTTACATGGACATTCTGCTGTGAAGTTGGGGAAGTCACCAGACAGGCCTTCTGGGATCCAAGACTGTCACCCTTCTGAATTCTTCATCTAGAAGCCCCTGGCGGGGGGCAACGAAGAGCTGAGATGGCTCTCATAGGCAACCCCAAACATGTTCTTAAAAGGTTCCGTTCGTACAGGTTCGGGCGACAGGTACTTCTATTTGTGGGGGTGAGGGTTACAGGGTAGGGGGAAACTCACACTTGATGTTGGGGGAAGTGTGGGGCTGGGGAATATGGATCAGTGCCAAAGCTCACTGGTTTGGTCTTAGAAGCTGGATTCAATCGACTGGCACTATTGGTTGGGGGAGATGCAGGGTGGAGTGTTCGGGGTACTTTTTCTCACAGTTCTGTTTGGTTGGTCACATAGCTTAATGGGGAGGTGGGGTGAGAGGTATGGGCAGGCATTGTGCCGGTTGGCAGTGGGTGGGTGGACCGGCCCAAAAACCCAGGGATCAGAGAGATGGACACTGAACCATATGGCACACAGGACACTCCCGGGGAAGATAAAACAAGGAATGAGGGGTCAGTCCCAGGCTTCCGAGACACATGTCCGGGGTCCCAATGGCACATGATGGGCAAGTATCCCTGTTGACATGGACTCCAGTATTAAACAGAGACTGGTACTCCAGTTCGTCAACACATTCACCGGACATTGCCCTCCTATCAGAGACACACTTGGTTGATACAGAATACAGGTTTTTCAAGAGGTACAACTATGCACTGGCTTATCATGCGGGATTCTCGAGATGGGTAAGGGGGACGATGGTTCTAATACACAAGAGGTTACCGTTTCAACTCTGGGAGGTCCGGGTGGATCCAAGAGGATGATTCGTAGTGGTAACTGGGGGAAATGTGGGGGAGCAGCTGGGGCATTGTGACAGTATATGACACCCATTGATCACGCTGGAGCTCCTGAACGATCTTCAAGCAGCAATACTCCCAGAGCAAGCAGATCTCTGGGTGCTGGGAGGGAACTTTAATGAGGTTATGGAGGTGGGTAGAGACAGATTTTATGAGGGTAATGGGAACCCTGACCTTCTGACCAAGCTGCACTACTTCGTGACGGCACTGGGGCTGGTGGACCCATGGAGGGCAGTACACTAGGCAGAATATTGGTTCTCGTTCTTCTCCAACGCAACACAAATCTCTATCTAGGATAGATTACTTCTTTGTCCCACAGTGCATATTACACGGGCTGCTGTCTGCAACATTTCTGACCAGGGGCATCTCGGACCACTCCCCCCTACTTTTGGTGTTAAAAAATGGACAAACAAGACTTACCACCACCTGACGTCTTAACGCAATTTTCCTGGGCATTCCTGAGGTAATGGAGGGTCTATCCAAAAAGACAATGGAATATTTTACCCTAAATGAGGGCTCAGTTGACAGCCCAATCACGCTATGGGAGGACTATAAGGCGGTGCTTCGGGGGGAGCCTCTCTCTCTGGTATCGGCTCACCGCCGACAACATGGCTGACAAATAGAAGAGGCAGAGGAACTGGCATCAAGGAAATAGGAACAGTTCCTCAAATAGGGTCCTGAGCTTCACAAATGGCCCCAGTCTCTACGCAAGAGGTTCAAAGGAATGTGGCACTAGACAACGCAAGGACAGCCTACTGGGCAGTACGTAGCCAAATACATGAAACTGGTGACAACGTCGGAAAAACCTTGGCTTGGCTGGAAAGGCGGGACAGGAGCAAGGGGCACAGGGGAGAGTTATTAACTGAGGACACTGAGATCGAGGGAGCATTCACTACCTTCTACAAAGACCTCTACTCCCCCCAGGCGATAGCAACGGAGACAGGGGGCTCACACTTCCTCGACTCAATTACGATCCCCCGCCTCTCGGAACAGCAGACGCAGGAACTCAAAGCCGAGATCACAGGGCTGGAGGTGGTGGCTGCAATGTTCCAGCTACAATCTGCAAAGACCCCCGGTCCCAACAACTTTCCAGTGGAAACTTGGAAACGACTGGGCGAACTGGGCATAGGTCACATGCACTGCATGTTCGTACAAAGCAAAAAGAAGGGGCAACTCCCCCCAGACCTTAGTAAGGCATGTATTGTGGTGATCCCCAAACCTGGGAAACCACCAGAGCTCTGTGCCTCCTACAGGCCAATATTGGTAATCAACGCGGAGACCAAGGTTCTGGCACAGGTTTTAGCCAATAGACTACTACGGGTTATAGACTCCCTCTTACACCCAGACCAATGCAGATTTATGCCCTCCAGATCCACCTGGATGAACTTGCGCAGGGTACAGCTTGCCATTGACCAGGCCTCAGCGATCTGAGACCCACTAGCACTCTTGGCCGTGGACTTCGAGAAGGCATTCAGTGGGATGAGATGCCTTATGGGACATAATGGGCCATATCGGATTCGGGAACGGCTTCATGTCTTGGGTCACATTACTGTACGACTCTCTGGTAGCGGTGGTGCAGGTTAACAGGGTGGCTTTCACACTGGGGCGGGGGACCAGACAGGGTTGCCCCTTCTCCCCCTGCTATTTACACTTGACATAGAGCCGCTAGCGATAAAACTAAGGACAACAGGAGAATGGACGGGATTCGCATGGCCGTGGGGAGGGGTGAAGACCGGGTCTCACTCTATGCAGATTATCTTCTTCTCTATATAAGCAACCCTGTAACCTCCTGCCTGGTGGTGACTTGCATCCTTTCCGAATACCAGAAGTTTGGGGGACTTAGGCTGAATAAACAGAAAACAGTCCTCTTTCCTCTTCGGGTGGTGGGGGTGTCGACGCAATCCCTAGGCAGTGCCCAAACTCGATCTAGGTTTCAGGCTTCGAATATCTAGGCATTCGAATAAGCCCAAACCTGGATGACTTCCTACATCTCAACCTGCAGCAGGTGATAGAATTTGTGGATGATGTGACCCACTGACAATCCTTCCCACTAACATTTATGAGCAAGTCGGCCCTCTTTAAAATGTTGATGCTCCCGAGATTTGTATATGTCCTCCAGAATGCCCAACTTCCTATCCCCAAAACTATCTTCACATCAACGGATACCATCCTTCGGGGGCTTCTATGGGGGGTAAACAACCCAGCATAGCCCTCAAAAACCTGCAACGCTCAGTCTGGGAGGGGGAATTGTTTTGCCTTGTCTCAGCACCTACTACTGGGCAACACCATTGGGAGTGGTGAATGAATGGCTTCACTGTGACCCTGTGCTCCCACACACAGGGGGAGAGACTAGGAAAATGGGATCAAATGCACCCCTGCAAGTACTATATAGAGAAGATGGGGGGACTGCGGAAATGTCAAGAATGACGCAACACATCCGTCAAACCTGGGCAGAGGCTCATCACTACATCGGCTGGGGTGGGAGACCAACACCTCTGAAACAATAGGCACATCCCCGAAGTCCTGAAAAGGGGTCACTTTGCTAGCTGGGATGGACATGGGATTCGCACCCATGCGGATGTGGTACAGGATGGGCGCCTTCTGGCATTTGGAGCTCGGCAGAAGTTTAAGTTGCCAACCAAAGACTACTACAGACCTCTCCAACTACACACGCTATCATCGCTCAGTTCCCCACGTTAAGAGTTCCCGAAATGCTCCCTCTCTAGAGGCCAATATTCTCTCAGCCCGAATTCCAACTAAAGTTACCTCCAAACTGTCCCAGGAGCTGTCTCGACTCAGAGAAAGATGGGAGAGGGAGATGGCCCCACTGGAGTCGGAGGAGTAGATAAGGCACTCATTTTCCACAAGACATAGGAATAGACGCCAGGCTTTGTTTAATTCAGTACAAAATACTGCATCAGGCATGCTACTCCCACGCAGTGATGGCACGGTGGGGGGTAGTGGACTACGGAGACTGCCTGAGATGTGGGAGTGTGGAAGGTACCTTATTCCACATGGTGTGGAGCTGTGATGCAATTTAGGACTTTTGGCGTAGATGCATCCATAATATCTCTGGGGTGTTGCGGTCCTCAGTCGCACAAGACCTGAAATTAGTACCTGTGGGAATCTGGGGGGAAGTGGACTTCACTAAACACGAGAAGACATTCCTGGCGGTGGCACTGGGATTGGGGAAGAGACTCACAGCCGCAACAGGGGGTTATGCGGACAGATTGAGCCTCAGCCGCTGGGCCAATGAGGTGGACAGATGTGCATCCCTGCAGGGGCGGATTTATAATGCAAGAGGTTGTCCTGAGAAGTTCCAGAAGGTCGGGGGAAAATAGATAAGAACTGTGTGAACATTAACAATGGAATGTCCTGGTGGGTGGATGGTGTTCCACCAAGCACTGAAAGAACTATAACCCGGCACTGTCCTCTCCCGACTAACCCGAGAAACCTATGTATTTTACGTATTGTCTGTTACCTATTGATAGACTGTACCCAAGCTTTGCAACCTTTGTTTTTGTCTTCTTTCCCATGTGGTTTTATTGGAAAAATAATAGATTTATTTAAAAAACATTGATTTGGGGGGAGTGGACGGTAGAGATGGGGTATGGGAAACAGAGGGGTAGGATAATGGAACTATGATGTACAAGAGCAGAACGGCCTGCTCCAGGCTGCTAGCATGTGCACTTTCTTTTCAGAAAAGGCTAACTATTGCTGTATTGCCAATAAGGGTACCTGAGGCAGCTTTTGACAGTGAATGATGCTTTATCACAATATCATACAATAAAGAAGGAAACCTGTGACATGGGAAATTAACACTACTCTCCTGCAAACCTCTGTGCTGACCTTATACAATTTTGGATAACATTGTTTAGAAGTGGTTGACTTTACACACACTGAAGCAATGGGTATGTCATACATTAATGTCCATAGTCGGGTCACGTTCTGGGTGGGCTGGCGCTGACTGCAGCTGGCTGTCAGGGTGAGGGCACGCTACCCCACCCCGTTCCTGAACATTGTGCGGGGTCCCTGCTAAACCAGTGACTAAGACGAGGAGTTACAGTAGTAGTCCCTATAATGACAACCATTTACTTTACATGTCTCGCACTCTTCGGTAGTTACTAGGACTATAGCTTACTTTATTATCAGTGAACTCCAAAGGCTAATGAGTGT
This sequence comes from Ambystoma mexicanum, assembly GCF_040938575.1. Lineage (NCBI taxonomy): Eukaryota > Metazoa > Chordata > Amphibia > Caudata > Ambystomatidae > Ambystoma > Ambystoma mexicanum. The sequence goes on along the minus strand of NC_090927.1, from coordinate 1,234,315,554 downwards.
AGCTTCAGTGACCCAGGGACGCATTAGGCTACCATCCAAGGACAAGGCCAAAGGATCATGGTCCCTTTCAATGTGCCGAATTACTGCAGAATTGGTGAGCAGATGGCAGTTCTGTATATTTATGATGATAGTCTATCAGAGAGGCTTGATCAGGTGTTCTGGAGGTAACAGATACTGGCACGTCCCAGTGTGTGCAGCCATATATTACTCTTAATTTCTGTGACTCAGAAATAACTGAGTAAATCATTTTCCGTCATGCTAATTTATGGTTCCTGATTCTTCTCTGATACAAGAGTTCACTTTGACAGGTGGTATCATTATCCCTGTTATTCAGATAATATCAATATCACACTACCTGTTAATGCACAATGAAATCCTTTCCCCATAATTCCTTGTCATGTCAAGGAGATAAATGTTTAATGTGCAAAGGACACTGGAGTCCCTATTTCATTCAGTTATAGTTGTACACAGTTAGTACATTAACTCCTTCATCACTCCCCTGAGAAAGGGAGAGACTGATCTATATACGGCAGCAGCTTGCGACAAGGAAGGGAGGGACGCACTCCGCCCTGCGGTTCTTAGAGGTATGTAGACCCACCAATTGTTAGGGTTCTGCCAAACCTGACCACTGTTTCCTTTAGTAAAACCTAGTTTGGTTCTCATCAGAAACACACCATCTCCCCTTTACAATTGTGATAATGCAAAATAAAGAATCTAATAGAGCTCTAAACTGGTTTTGAGTCATCTGTTTTTCTCGAAGGTTTCACAATCTATAGATATATAACTTTTTTATTTAGTGTCTGTAATAGAAATGGTCGTCTTGTTTTCTTTGCAAATTTTTTGAAGCTATTTTATTTTGCAGACTCTCTGACCCAGACCAACCTGTTTTGTGGTTGGACCAAATGCCAGCTCAAAGCCTTAGCAGGGGTTTTAACAACCACATCAATCTTATAAGGTGCGTATGTCTAGCTTAAGTGACAGTATTTTGATGGATTAGTCATGATTAGTCATGAAGTGTGCATTTATTTAGCAATTTGCCTGAAAGTTATTTTGAAGTGTTTATATTCTGATATAGATCATTAGCTTGTTTCTAAAATGGAAAATGTCTCCCCTTATATGCTTCCTACATTAGTGGAAGCTCAGGCTGATCATTGGAGATTGCCATTTCTCTCACTCAGTTGTTAATATTTTCAGGATATTGATGTTGCACTTCAAAGCAGCCAGGTGGCATTTTGAAGTGCTGATAGTTAAAGGTGTGATTATGGATGCTTTCCCAGGTTTACTGAGTATGCAGTTGTCAACCCAAGAGTGTCATTGAATGGTGAATAGCTAGGGGGCAGAAGAGCAACTTTAGCTAGTTGACAAGTGATTGCTTGCATTGTCTTCCTCTGATGTTGCATATTGCTAATGGATACTATTAACCCCAAACAACTCATCTTTTCAAATGGCTCCAGGTGATATGTATATGCATACTACCTCACATACCTTATTGTGATTCATTTTTTTCCTGCATGTCCCAGGAGCTATTGGGAACTAGGTATTTTCAGATTTTTATATTTTGAAATGTTGCCCAAGAAAGAATTTGGTTTAAAGCTTTGAATGGATTCCAAAGTCCATTGTGTACTCTGCAACACACAGTAAACAGAAAGAGGATTCAACTTGGGAACCCTCCCGTCCCCTGCACACTTTCAAATGTTTGGATTAATCCAATACAGTTGTTTAAACTGCGTTATATGCATTGTACATACATTTGTTTCAAACACATATGGTCAGACACAGGAGTGTGAGATAAAAAAATATATATCTTTATAGTCAGGCTGTATTATTTTCAGCAAGAATTATAGTTCAGACAAAGATTATTTACAGTGCATAGAAACAGTATCGATAGATAAAGCTCAAATTGAAGAAAAATGGAGTCCAAATTGATTAGCGACGCGTTTCGAGGAAGTTCTCCTCTTCTTCATAAGGCCACACTTGGACTCTTAATGTAAAAGGAAAGCATAAATTCAGTAAAGAAAATTTTGTAAGCACAATGCATAGACTGTTCATATCATATTAAATGTATACAGTTAAAAAATAAATGGCATTAATTGTATTTAGAACATTCATCTGTCCCTAAAGAATAGGGAATTGAAACAATGTAACATGTTCTAATATGCATTGTAATTCATGCAACATTATTAGATTAACTAGGTTGCCCCTGCTCGAGAGAGGGGCTGAAGGTCTACTGAAGCATCTTTTCCTGCAAAATTAACTGTATAACGTCCATCATACTGTAATTTAGTGGAGTACTACCTCTAATGGGATCTATCACGTGGATGGTGAAACATAAGCTAAAGAAAATTTAAATATGTAGGTAAAACAACACACAGATAGTTCTTAGGCTATATCAATCTAATATGGAAGAAATACAAAAATCGTTACCTCTGTGAGTAGAAAGTGCCGGAAACAGAGAACCGGACGGAGCGGTGAAAATAGATAGACAGTCTTCGTACATCAGTTAGTTCCTTAAAACATGGCTAATTCCCAAAAAGATACCAGAAATCTAAAGAAAACAAAGCCTGATCAATGCCAAGCTCAATGTTCAAACGTAACAGTTATAGGTGTGAGATAAAAAAATTTGAGTAACATACCTAACCAAAATATGGAGGGCGGAAAATAATCAATACAGCGGCCCACATAAGGATGTAGAACTTAAGTATCCCGCCGTCGCTACAGAGGTGCCTCAGTATGTGGGAATTCTGTCATACGAATAGCAAAACTGAACAGGAATGAAGTCCTGATTAGTATAATATACCTAGCAATCTGATATGAAGTAATGGAAACATAATATGGTGTTAAATCAAGGCAAAAAATGTAAAGAATTACCCTGGTAAGAATGTGCAAATGGCATAATTCTCAAAGCTGATGTGCAACTGATGTCAAGATTGTGTGGCCGGTCAACAGCTGAAGAATCCGGCAGTAATAGGTCAGTTAGAGTATCAACTAAAGAAAGTGTAAGGAAAACAGAAAAAAAAGAATCATGAGACTAAGGAACTATTTCCCTGGTCCCTAGATGGATAAATGCACATGCATTCACGCTTACCTGGAGCATAGGGGAGCAATCCTGAGCAGAGTCTGTTCAGCCGAGTGGCTTGTTGTTCACAAACCATGGAGACTACATGTGACCATGGAGATAAATAGAGGACTGAAGTAATAGGTAAAGAAAAAAGACTAAGAAGTAAATGGGCCTCAAGGTCGGCCATCTTGGAACGAGGTTATATTGTAATGAAGGTGTAGATCTCTAGGCATTCAATGACAAGAAGTAACTTAAATTGGGAAGCGTAAAGGTGCGTAACTAAATAAATTAAAAGGAAAAAATTAATACAGTACAGAAACCTATTGTGCGATGTAAATCGGACATTACAAATACTAGTCCGCACATCGTAGAACGGGGAGAGGAAAGTTGAGAAAAATAGTGTACCATGTGAAATAGAGTCGAAATTAGCAATGACAAAGGGTCTTAAATCGAACGAAACGCTCGGATCTTAAAAGGGAAAAAAAATAGCACGGAAAAAATGAATATAATGTTCAGATTGTCTGGCTAAGGTCATTTAATGACCATGTCTAACCTATCAGTTCAAAATAGGTGAATCACATGGATTCACATTATGCAGGAAGAGGGAAAAAAAACCTTAAATCTCTCTCTCATTGCATGGACAACCTAGTGCAATATAGCAATCTCAATGGGGTAAATGCATTTATTTTACAAAAGATCAAAATTAAATGTGATAAGTATAACAGAATGACAAAAAATGAAGATTAAGAATAAGAACAATTTTTACACTGTGTTTACAGGCAATTATTTTTATGGCAACCATCTACTAGTCTCAACAAAGTAGTGCCTTAGATCACAGTCAGACACAGGAATAGCAATGTGACTCTCAATCTTATGTTAAAAATCAATCATTCCTTATTGTCAAATTCAAATCACAGAAAACAGTTCAATGTGAAATCTTCATTTAGACCCCAGGGCTGTAAAGAGCTTAACTTATCAATCCAATAAGCTTCTCTTTGTAGTAAGAGTGACTGATAGTCACCTCCTCTTGTAGGTCGTTTAACAACTTCTAGCACCTGGTATTTAAGTTGTATGTAGCTTATATACCTCAATACCCCATAGTGAAGGTATAGATTCTGTTGAATGGTTGTTACTTAACAATTCAGGTGTGAAAGGTAATCCTCAATTCATTCTGGAGCTACTAAACTTAATCCTCTACAATAGCTATTTTAGACATCAGGGCAAATACTTTTTACAAACATCGGGTACCTCGATGGGATCATCGATGGCGCCCGTGTACGCTAATACTTTTATGTTTCAGTTCGAAAGTCAGCATGTACTGGAACATCCCACATGGGCAGCATACATTTTAACCTGGAAGAGGTTTATTGATGACATTTTCTGCATTTGGTGTGGCACACGAGATGACTTGGACCAGTTTTTTGAATACCTCAATTTAGTGCATCCTAGGATTAAATTTACTATTGAGATTGGTAACCCTTATTTACATTTTCTTGACGTTAACTTAAGCATTGTTAACAATAAGATAGCTACGTCTATATATCACAAACCGACTGATGTAAACAATCTGCTTCACTATTCCAGCTTCCACCCGAGGGCGATGCTCCAAAGTTTACCATATAGTCAAATATTACGTCTGAAAAGAATAATTTCTGACGCAGAAGTTCTGGATAAGGAATGCACAAATCTTGTTAGTAAATTTCAGAACAGAGGCTATCCACCAGAAATTTTGGAAATTGCCAAAGACAGAGCTTCAGAGATCCCCCGTACAGATTTACTGAAACCTAAATCGGAGGTTAAAGACACCCCACTTTTATACATATCAAAATTCTCAAGACAGAGTTTTCAGATCACAAAAAGTATAAAGAAACATTGGAATATTCTTCATAATGATCAAACTCTATTGGAATTGTTCCCCACACCACCAATGATGTGTTTTAAAAGGGGTAAAAATATAAGAGACAAGCTGGTAAAAGCTGAAAGAGTACCAAAGGAGAAACAACTTTTCCTAGCTACCAAAAAACTAGGCACCTTCCCCTGCTTAGGATGTATACACTGTAATAACACAATCAAAGGTAATGTAGTGACTCACCCCAGGAATGGTCAAAAAATCAAATTAAGAGACTATTCTACGTGTCTGACATCAGGTGTCATATATATGTTGAAGTGCCCTTGTGGCAAAGTGTATGTAGGACAAACCAAAAGACCTGTTAAATCAAGACTGTCTGAACACAAGTCGAACATAAGATGTAATAATCAATACTCACCGGTAGCTCGTCACTTCAACATGCAAAAACATACAATTGCCCAACTAAAATACCAGGTGCTAGAAGTTGTTAAACGACCTACAAGAGGAGGTGACTATCAGTCACTCTTACTACAAAGAGAAGCTTATTGGATTGATAAGTTAAGCTCTTTACAGCCCTGGGGTCTAAATGAAGATTTCACATTGAACTGTTTTCTGTGATTTGAATTTGACAATAAGGAATGATTGATTTTTAACATAAGATTGAGAGTCACATTGCTATTCCTGTGTCTGACTGTGATCTAAGGCACTACTTTGTTGAGACTAGTAGATGGTTGCCATAAAAATAATTGCCTGTAAACACAGTGTAAAAATTGTTCTTATTCTTAATCTTCATTTTTTGTCATTCTGTTATACTTATCACATTTAATTTTGATCTTTTGTAAAATAAATGCATTTACCCCATTGAGATTGCTATATTGCACTAGGTTGTCCATGCAATGAGAGAGAGATTTAAGGTTTTTTTTCCCTCTTCCTGCATAATGTGAATCCATGTGATTCACCTATTTTGAACTGATAGGTTAGACATGGTCATTAAATGACCTTAGCCAGACAATCTGAACATTATATTCATTTTTTCCGTGCTATTTTTTTTCCCTTTTAAGATCCGAGCGTTTCGTTCGATTTAAGACCCTTTGTCATTGCTAATTTCGACTCTATTTCACATGGTACACTATTTTTCTCAACTTTCCTCTCCCCGTTCTACGATGTGCGGACTAGTATTTGTAATGTCCGATTTACATCGCACAATAGGTTTCTGTACTGTATTAATGTTTTCCTTTTAATTTATTTAGTTACGCACCTTTACGCTTCCCGATTTAAGTTACTTCTTGTCATTGAATGCCTAGAGATCTACACCTTCATTACAATATAACCTCGTTCCAAGATGGCCGACCTTGAGGCCCATTTACTTCTTAGTCTTTTTTCTTTACCTATTACTTCAGTCCTCTATTTATCTCCATGGTCACATGTAGTCTCCATGGTTTGTGAACAACAAGCCACTCGGCTGAACAGACTCTGCTCAGGATTGCTCCCCTATGCTCCAGGTAAGCGTGAATGCATGTGCATTTATCCATCTAGGGACCAGGGAAATAGTTCCTTAGTCTCATGATTCTTTTTTTTCTGTTTTCCTTACACTTTCTTTAGTTGATACTCTAACTGACCTATTACTGCCGGATTCTTCAGCTGTTGACCGGCCACACAATCTTGACATCAGTTGCACATCAGCTTTGAGAATTATGCCATTTGCACATTCTTACCACGGTAATTCTTTACATTTTTTGCCTTGATTTAACACCATATTATGTTTCCATTACTTCATATCAGATTGCTAGGTATATTATACTAATCAGGACTTCATTCCTGTTCAGTTTTGCTATTCGTATGACAGAATTCCCACATACTGAGGCACCTCTGTAGCGACGGCGGGATACTTAAGTTCTACATCCTTATGTGGGCCGCTGTATTGATTATTTTCCGCCCTCCATATTTTGGTTAGGTATGTTACTCAAATTTTTTTATCTCACACCTATAACTGTTACGTTTGAACATTGAGCTTGGCATTGATCAGGCTTTGTTTTCTTTAGATTTCTGGTATCTTTTTGGGAATTAGCCATGTTTTAAGGAACTAACTGATGTACGAAGACTGTCTATCTATTTTCACCGCTCCGTCCGGTTCTCTGTTTCCGGCACTTTCTACTCACAGAGGTAACGATTTTTGTATTTCTTCCATATTAGATTGATATAGCCTAAGAACTATCTGTGTGTTGTTTTACCTACATATTTAAACTTTCTTTAGCTTATGTTTCACCATCCACGTGATAGATCCCATTAGAGGTAGTACTCCACTAAATTACAGTATGATGGACGTTATACAGTTAATTTTGCAGGAAAAGATGCTTCAGTAGACCTTCAGCCCCTCTCTCGAGCAGGGGCAACCTAGTTAATCTAATAATGTTGCATGAATTACAATGCATATTAGAACATGTTACATTGTTTCAATTCCCTATTCTTTAGGGACAGATGAATGTTCTAAATACAATTAATGCCATTTATTTTTTAACTGTATACATTTAATATGATATGAACAGTCTATGCATTGTGCTTACAAAATTTTCTTTACTGAATTTATGCTTTCCTTTTACATTAAGAGTCCAAGTGTGGCCTTATGAAGAAGAGGAGAACTTCCTCGAAACGCGTCGCTAATCAATTTGGACTCCATTTTTCTTCAATTTGAGCTTTATCTATCGATACTGTTTCTATGCACTGTAAATAATCTTTGTCTGAACTATAATTCTTGCTGAAAATAATACAGCCTGACTATAAAGATATATATTTTTTTATCTCACACTCCTGTGTCTGACCATATGTGTTTGAAACAAATGTATGTACAATGCATATAACGCAGTTTAAACAACTGTATTGGATTAATCCAAACATTTGAAAGTGTGCAGGGGACGGGAGGGTTCCCAAGTTGAATCCTCTTTCTGTTTACTGTTTATTGTCGGGGTCTTGTGCCATGACCTCAGTTTTCCCCCCCGCACCTAAAAGTTTATGCAACATAATCCTCGAATCTCTTTACTAATCTTACTTACTATAGGTGTGCACTTCTATCTAAACCCTTCGCTACTCTGCAACACACACCTACATTCTAGTGTCTCTACTTAGTGCATGACACCATTGTCTGCACAGTGTGGCAGCTGATGGATCGTAAAACCCATCTGGGGGGGTAGCATGTCACAAAGGTGTACATAATGCTGAACAAGCTTGATAGATTAGCACATCTTGGTTTTCCCAAGGGTGGTGATGAACACTTCTGCTGTTTACAGCTGCAGTGTGTTTCTCAGGAAAAGGGATTGGCCACTTTATTTATTTGGTTCTTGACATTGCGACAAGGGCAGGTATACCAACAGTACTAAACAAGGCAATATCTACTTTGCAATTACCACATAACCAAACAATGATTGAACTCAATACAGGAGCGCGGCTCAAAGCACAGAGTAGGAACATACATGATTGTAAGGAGCATATTATCAAATTCAGGGGAGTCGGGGGTCGGAGGGGGGGCTAGTATCTTCAAGTCCATCGTCAGCAAGTGTTTGCAAATACGCCCGGAAGGGGCGGCCAAATGTTTAGGGGCCTGCCACCGGTAGCAAGGAGATAGAGCGTTCCTCAAGGTCTGATGCCCAAGTAACATCACAGAGACACGTTCTATGGTGGGGCTAGCAGGTCTAAGCCATAACAGCAATATACAGCGCACAGCAAGAATCATAGAAAGACTAGCCAGTTTGCTTTGGGTGCGCTGAAGCAACAGGCAGTTCATTGGACACGGTTCGATAACAGTCCAGCATCTCGGATACAGCAGCGCAGACCCCAGTTCAATACTCAGAGATTTTGGGGCAAGCCCAAACCATATGCAGATAGCCTGCGTCGTCTGAATGGCATCTGGGGCTGAGAGGGAAGTGGTCTCGGGACCATAAGATGCAGTCTAGCAGGGGTATAGTGAAATCTGTACAATACCTTAAATTGAATTAGCCGGAACCTGGCATTAAGGGAAACCACACGTCTACATGCACATATCTCCCCAGCCCTTATCAGTAATACCAAAATCTGTATCCCTTCCCCAGGCCCCCTGTAACTTGGATAGTGGTTTGCTAACCGGGTCTTTCAGCATATTGTACAGTCTGGATACTATTCCAGTGGTCGACCCGCCTCCCATAATCAGTGCCAGAAGTGGTTCATCAGGGGTCGACGTGGGGAACTCCCTCCATCTCTTCCTGAGCACACTGCGCAGTCCCGCATACTGTAGCCACTGAGAGTTCTGCCTACCAGGGTGTTTAGGCAGGTCGGGCCACGCAACAAAGGAACCCATAACGAGTACATCACTGAGAGTGGAGTAGCCATCATCTGCTCCCATATTTACGGCAGTTTTGCTTATTTTAGGAAACTCTGGGTGGAGGTTTGAAAGCAGTAAATCCCTACGGAATGGATAAGGGTTACCTGTCGGCTGCCGTATTTTATCCCATGCCAACGCCGTGGTGGCGCTTGGTTGGCCACCCCAGGATCTTTCCACAGTGGGGGTAGTACCAAGGAGCGGATGTCTCGGGCCCGGTCGCGTTTCGCTCGGTCTTTACATGTGGGAGTGGTGGGCGCCTCAGTAAATCAGTAAGTAAGTTGCATATTGAGCCTGGGCCGCTAGCCAGTACTGGGGAGCGAGCCTTCCCTGACTGTATGGTCTCATAAGCATGGCCCATTTAAGTCTTACCGCCCCAGCATGCCACAGAATGCGGTTTACAGCGACCTTCAGTGCATCGAACAGTGCCGCACCCAGCCGTATCGGGACATTCAGAAAACGGTACAGTAGTTGCGACAATACAATCATCTTAAGAAGTGACAAACGGCCAGCAATCGTTATAGGCAGTTTTGCCCAGGTACGCAGTTTTACCAAGAGTTGTTGCAGGTAGGACCTAAAGTTTTGATAATACAGCAAGGCTTGTTGTCTAGTGATTATGACCCTGATATACTTAACAGGATTCGTCCCATAGGGCAGACAAGTGGGGCGCGAGGGGGGGGGACCTATAGCATTTATAAAAGTCTATAGTGAGACCATCCAGGCTGGGAGTCTTGCCCGAGGGTAAAGCCATGATGGCTAGCAAGATCTCTTCGACACATCAGTCAAGATCATCCCTAGCCTCATCAGAAAGTAGAGCAGGAGGCCATCTAGGAACGCATCTATGTCTGGGCTAGGCGCCACTTGGCATAAAGTGTTCGATAAAAGGATCGGAACACATCGTTTACATCAGGGGTGGTGTGGACGAGTACCCCAGCAGTGTCCTCGATGAGCAGGGTGTGGCAGTCACCCTCCTCTTGCCACATAACCCTGGCCAGCAGTCTGCCCGGGTGCTCCCCTTCACCATACTGCCTTGCTGCGCTTGGGCTATCCAGGAACTTCTGTTCCCTGTCAGCGTGGCATCTGGAACTATCCAGCGCATCTTTTATGTCACCTAGAGTGGTGGCAACTGGGTTTGCCGCATATTGAGTTTCAAGTAACTTTAGGGAGGCTTCACTGTCTGACGTTTCGGCAGATGGCCTTAACAATCAGGGCCATGCCGCGGATATAGGCCTTAAAAGCATCCCAAGAATGGTATGGGAATCCACGGTACCCATGTTTATTTTGAAATAGTTGTCAACACACTCCCCAAGCTCAGCCTCAAATATCATATCTAGTAATGCATGAGGCTTAAGCCTCCATAGGCTTTGCATGGCATGCTTCACACACCAAGCCAGATTCAGTGACCGGGGAGCGGTCAGAGTATGTCCTAGGCAGTATATCTGCTCCCACCGTCCAGTTTTAGTGTCCCAGTTACCAGCCACTGGTTGATCTTGGAATGCGAATCATGCTGTTGAATAAAAGGAGAACCCGCAAGACTGGATGCAGCAATCTCCAGGCATCTTCCACCCCCAGGCTAATTTGTCCTTCAAGAGTGGCCTGGGCGACCCTATATAACTGCTGGGCTCTGCTCCCGGACCTATGTAGGTTGAGGTCAACAATGGTGTTAAAGTGCCCACCCCACAGGACTAGCACAAGAGGATACGTTGCCAGTAGGTGTATCACCTGAGAGTAAAAGTCGGGATGATTGACGTTGGGCCCATATATGTACAACATTACCACCTCTAAACCAAGTAGTGTACCAGAACATAGCGCCCAAGGGGATCTACGTGAGTGGCCTTATGTGCATATTGCAGTGATTTGTGAATAAGGATCATGACGGCGCGGCTTTGAGTGGAGTAATGTGTGTAAAATTGATGTGTACCCCAGCTTTTAGCAAACCTATCACAGCTTCCTGTAAGAAGCAAATGCAAGCCTTGTGCATTGTGGCGTTCAGCATAGAGTTGTAGCTTTCGCATCGTAACATGATTGCCCAGACTCCTAACATTCCCGCTCATGCACATCAGGGTGTCAGCCGCCATCAGGCCATACCAAACAGTAGGTCATGGGCCCAATGTGGGCCAGCGAAGAGCACCTTGCAAGAAAAACCTCCAGAGGGTGGTCATCCACCCATCACTGCATCACATATGTCAAGCATTTTCGGTTTAACTGCTCCCAACCACCTACCCTCCTCTTCCAGCCCCATCCCAATCAGAGGAGTGAACACCCTATACCAACCAAACCAACAACATTTGCAACTTTGCATGGGGGGGGACTGTTCGCAGCGTACAGCCCGGTCTTCAACACAACAGCATAGCAAATAGCGAGTATGATATGCACAACACCATGTGGGGGTAACCCATACGCAGGAGGACAACAGTTACCAAAGCCGGGTAAACCCCGGCGAGTGACCTAGCCATGGCATGTAACAACAGCGGTAACTGGACGGATAAACTGGTTCATCCAGGAATTTCATTGTTTCCTCAGGGATTGTAAAAAGTAAACTTTCTCAGTGTGTTCCACCCGGAGCTTAGCTGGGAACAGCATAGCGTACTTAACCCCAAGGTCGTGGAGCCTCCTCTTTACTGCCAAGAAGGATTTCAGTTCCTGCTGCATGGTGATGGAAAGATCGGGATAAAGATGGATTCGGTTAGAACCCAGCAACAGCTCCCCTTTAACCGTGGCAGCCCGCAACAGTGCGTCTCTGTCTTGGTAATGCAGGACCCGGGCAATAATTGGGTGAGGAGGGGCCCCTGGTTTAGGCTTTGTGGTCATTGAGCGGTGAGCGTGTTCTATAGCGAACTGGGGCGACAGTTTCGGACTGTGTAGCAGTGAGAGAAGAGTGCGTTCAACAGTCTTCCATGGGGCCTACTATATTGTCCTCAGGAACACCTATTAGGCGCAAGTTATTGCACCGGGACCGGGACTCCAAATCATCTTTTTCTTGCTGACAGCCTGCACCTGCTTGGTGAGTGAAGTTACGTCAGCTCTGAGCGCAGTAATGTCCTCTGCCAGCACGATTCTGGTCTCAGCCTCAGTTACCCAGGAGTCGTATTTTTCCATGTGGTTCTTTATTGCACTAATTGCGCCACTCATGTCATCGAGTTTAATGTTGAGGGTAGTGAACCCCTTCCACGTGTAGTCCATTGTTCGCTGAATCTTAGTGGATTCCCAAGCTGCAGGCGCAGAAGGGCCTGTCCTAGCAGCCTCAGCAACCCCCAGTTCATTGGAGGCAGTCTTGGTAAACCGGTTTATGGAGCTTTGTTTACCCCACCATCCCCCCTTTGGTCATGGCTGCACCCATGCAGAGAATTCAGGTAGATGGACTAAGTGATTGAGTAATTATCAGTGAGAGGCAGGGACAACAGCAGATGTAGTGGGTGCCGTGACCAGGGTCGCACCTTCCAGTTAGGGTTTAGCAGGAATATCTTATATGTCTGCCCTAAATAGTGATCGTATCTTGTCCATACTACATGGGGCCACCAAGAGCAGACCTGGGAAGTTTCAGTGGTACTGTGGTCCACAGGAGGCACAGTCCCAGACAAGACAAGGTATCCTCCTTAATTAGCAAGCCGCCGGAAGGGAGCAACACGGGAGGAGCAGCCGAGAGCCGCCGGGTGAACAGCACCAGACGCCCAGTGGTGCCTGGAGCGAGCAGCCTCCCAGAGCGGAGTGCGGAGGAGGAGCAGGTAAGGGCACCAGGACAGGATCTCGGGCAGTCAAGGACAAGGGCGCCACCAGCGCGCGGCAACTCACTGCGCTGGTGCTCGCAGAGTGAGGCGGCTGCCAGTATAGCTCCAGATGCAGCAGGGGCCATGAAATTGAGGGCACGCAGACACCAGTAGATGTCGGCAGGAGCGGGCAGATCCCAGCGGTCCACGCCCGCGCACAAACGCTGGTATATTCAGGCACAACAGCCAGTCGGTTCCACAGTGTAGGCAGGCCAAACGCATCACCCGTTACGCCGACTGGCCGGCAATCATAGCGCAGGCCAGTCGCAGCACGGTGGGGCGGATGGAGCCCAGTGTCGGCCAGTGAGGTGATGTAACCCTCTGATTCAATGATTCTCTGTTTCTGATTTATGTGCACAGCAAGGGTGCGTACAACGCTGTGCGAAGGTCCCGAGCTGCAGGGCCACCAAATCAAGCGACCATCTTGCTTTGTGTGCAACAGCGCCCCCTCTCCCCACCAAAGAGGTCATATTCAATTAGTAATTACCCATCCTTCACCCATGCTTCTTCCCCTACTGCACGGCCAGACTCTTAGCCAGGCATTCATGCACAGCTCTGAGTAAAAGGGGCTGATGCCATTCTCGCGGAAATGGTTTAGAAGGATACTAGCCCTGTCACCTTTGCATTGGCGTTTTGGAAACTGTCATTTGGGCTTGTCCAGCTTTAGTTTCTTTCACTTCTAGCTGATGTCCTAGCTTCTGCCATTTTATTTCTTACTGCACCTAGGCTTCCCAATATGTGTCCCTGGGCTATGCATCAACCCCTTTTGCCCCAGCTCTCCTGGTCTTTATGCAGCCTTCTTCAGTCTTTGCTTTTCCTGCGTGCACTAGATCTGATGCTCCCGCTCCTTAACTCTTACTTTGCAATTTACTGCCCCAGATCACCCTGTTCTCACACAAGCTTCCTGTACTGTTTACCTTAATGCCTACCGTCTCGTTTGCATTGGAACCTGACGACCTCAGGTAGTGGTTTTTGGTACTTTTTTCACGTCTGTCACTTGTGACTTCGTTTATGCCCATCCATCTACACATATTGGGACATGGGTGCAGTATTAACTGCAGCTAACCCACAACACATGCACTGGCAATGCTCCTTACCAGATTGTTCCTTGAAGTATAACATCCTCATAATGTGATTGACACTCTCAATAGTTGAGGGGGATGGGAGTGATCTAGCTATAAAACCCAGTTCTCTTCAGAAGAAGTTTACACTGCAAATTTAGGTTGGTCTGATGGTCTTTTTTCCTTCTCCTTCTGACTTATTATAGTAAATAAGTCTTTTGCCCTTGACGCAAAGTTGACTTTTCTGAGTGCCTACGTTCTTCATCCCTCTGCTTACAAAGGGATGGATAAATCTGAGTACAATTGGCTCGTTATCTTGAAGGAAGGATTCTTTGTTCCCGACAGCTTCGGATGCCGTGGGTACAGCAGTTGACTGGTGCACTATGCCACAACATTATTTGCTCTGTACGTCCTTTTTATGGAGTCTGCAATCTCCAGCTATCCAGAGGGTTTGAACTAGCTCTCTTGACCCCGCACCATTCACTATGCTGGTTAGGGGTGATGGGAATTGTTCACAACATCTGGAGAGGAAAAGATTGAAAACCCTGTTAGACGGTTGGACTCATCATCAATTCTGAGTAAAGAGACTTTCACTAAACCACTCCCTCGCTGCTTGTGGAGTGCAAGGCATTTAAGCAGGTCTGCTTAAGACATTTATGCAACAGATTGCATTTCCATCAACTTCAGTCCTGGATAGCATTGCTCCTTCGCCAAATAGTGGTGCTCGCCAAAGGTCACAAAACCTTGTCTGTAACCCTATTAAGCACACTTTGCATATCTGAATACAGGGCATGTGGCACCTCAGTGTACACCTATGAAGTGGATATCTTGTTGACACCTTGGATTTTGATGCTAAACCTGACAGCCAATATCTTGATCCCTTTCTGTGGTGCTCTTCTCTGGTTTGACCCTCTGTGAGATGTACTCGATGTTTCCCATTTTGAAAGTGAGCAGGCAATATAACCTGTCCATTGCTTTTCAGGACACATCCTACGCAAGATAGCCTAATGCTTCAGGAATGGAGTACTAGGTAAAGTCCTTTCGCCCTTCGACTATGGCTGCAGAAATTCAGTTGGAAAAAATGTTCTCATTGCTAGGAAGGGCCATCTTGTTTTGTAGGCTACTAATGTCTCTTTTACACCTGGGTGGTAAACCCAGAGGTAGATCCATACACTTTGGGCTGCTGCAAAAGAGGTTTCAGTTCACATGCCTTTTGACATGCTGACGCAGCTCATGCAATGATGCTGTGAAGCAGTATTTGTGAACCTGTCGCGAAAATGTGGACTGCCTTAGAACATCCATGTGTCAGAGGAGGGTTGTGAAGAGGCATTTCTGGATCCTTCTTTCTTTGGGCCAAAGAGGACGTTCGTGGGTAGGTCAGGAATTGTATTCCCTTCAAAACCTTTGAGCAGAAATGCCCTGGCTCTGCAAATGATTCTACTAGTTCTCTGGTTAACCTTTTTAGCAGAGATTGAATCTGCAGCAGAACTAGGAGCAGCAACAATATATTTGTTGAGTGAAAGGTAGTGTGTCTCAATTATCTGGTAAAGTAATGGCCCAAACCAATATTTTTTATTGCAAAAGAGGTGACATCTCCCTTTTCATAATTACGATAAGAGCTGAATATATCAAATAAGAAGGGCCTTAAAGCTGGACAAGCGGTAGACCACAACCCAGGAGGATATAGTGATTGAGTTATGAGAGCCAACACGCACACAAAGGCAAACATGTTCCAAGGCAAGGATAAGAGTGACATGCCGTGAGATATCATGGCAAAAAAATGCCTATGCAAGGAGAAGAGCAAACTGCTGGAAAAGGCTTGAGCAGAGCTGTCTGGAACGGATTACCATGAAATGATTGAATGGAGAAATTACCAATTTTATGTATTTTATAACCCTTACCCCACCTATATTATAGTAAAATTTCCCAAAATTTAGAAAAAAATCAGTAAAAATATTTGATAATTTCTCCATTCGTTATTGGAACATGGGTGGAGCCATGGAGAGACAAGACGCTGAGCAAAACAGAGTTTGCAAAACTTCAGAAAACCATGCAGAGGTAAAGACTACAAATATGCTGTGAGTCTGCAGAGCCTTGGCAAACCTTGCAGGAAGACTAGTTCCACTGTAGCGAGCCGTAACTCTAGAAAGGCTTTTGGTGGGTTGGGTGCAGACATTCTGCCTTCTGGGAGTTGGTGAAACTGCATAGTGAAGGCCACTGAGTGACAAGACTGAGAAATTACTGACTCTTTGATCTTGCAAAGATGGGGCAAAATGCCAAAGCATCAAACTGTGTGTAACAGAAACATCTTGCAAAAGAGAAATCGGATGTAAAATTTTGGTAAATGTAGTAGAACTATTACATTGTTAGACACGCTGAAGAAAGGGATAACATTGCATTCTGGGAAACAGTGAAAATACCAAAGCATCAGGTAGATCTTGTTTCACAATGGGACCTTGTTTGAAAATGAAATCACTCTGCATTCGGGAAAATGCATTAAAGGTAGTCAAGCATCCAACATACATTTTATGAGGAAGATGAGCATGTTGCTGCATTACAGGAAACGGAGTAGGAGTAACAAAGTATCTTTTGAAAGAGAAACCACTTGTGGCATGGTGGGAATATAGTTAATGTTTCAACTGTACAAGGGGCTTTATGTACCACAGGTTGTGCACTAAATACCATTCTGCATGTTGGGTGCTGAAGTAAGCATCCCATGTGTGATGTTAGAAATTACCCGATTTCCGGGTTGGAGGCACAAAGGAATTGAGAATGTTTTTTATAGCTCTCCTTCTCTTTATCAGTGTATAAACACAGGTATTTGGGAAGACTTTTAGATAGGGTAGAAAACACCAAAGTTACACTTGCCAAGGACCCGACCTCTCCAGGGACACCTGGAGAGGTCGGGTCCTTGTTCCTCCCCCTTACCCAGGGGTTCCTCCCCCTGGGTAAGGGGGAGGAACAAGGAGAAGCGCGCCAAGCGCCGGGAAAAGCCTGCGAATGGCAAACAAAGAAAGGGGGCGGGCAAAGCCCCATATAAGCAGCGGGCAGCCTGGGCAGGGAGTATCCAGCCCCTTCTGCAAAGGATGTCGCCCGCTGCAGCAGGAAGGAGGATTTAGTTTTTGTGTTGCGGTCCAGGTTGCTGTTCACGAGCAGGAAAAAGAGGTGTTCTACCCAGAAGAGGAAGGGTTCCAGTTTTTGTTGGTGGTTCCAGCGAAGCAGCGATATGGTGGCAGCCAGGAGGGTGCGTCGAGTAAGGAGCAGGGAATGCAAGAGTTAAAAGTGGGAATCAGCGCGTGGGTGCATGACGCTAGGCAGCGAGGGCTAGTGGTTAAAGGGTAGTAGTACATGCGGCGGAGGTCGAGTTGCGGAGAGATGGGTGTTCCAGCATTGTATTGGGGAGCATGGACTTCAATTGTTTTCCCGCGGGTACGACTGGGCTGCCTGGCCGAAGGAGGTTAGTGCTGGCAGTATAGCGTTGTCCTATAAAACTAAGCTGTGCGGTATACCAAACAAGCCGGAGACGCACTGTAAATAAACGCTTATCGCCGTATGTGGGATCTGAAAAATATACACCCTCGCATTGCCCATGATAGTCATTTATCCGTCCCAAGTAAATCCAACTGTATACGGCTTCAAATTGCGCAGGGGTGCTGGCAGCTGGCCTATAACAGGATCTGCTGCACTATAGGAGATCACAGTGCATCAGTGAAGTACTTATAGGTCCGCCATACAGTCCTCCAATACAGTGAAGGCTGCGCTTAAGAAAGAGACCACGTCTCCCGAGAGCCGAAGAATGCGAGGCAATCCATTTGCTGCAAGTTAGAGCATGATCACGTGCTATTCCCCGCCTCCCTTACAGGAATAACGTATTGAAGTGCTCATGGACTGTCTGAAGTTGAAACTTCAAGTCCCAAAATGCAATTCGTCCGGACTACTAGGATCCCATTAGCAAGTACACACAGTTTTGTGTGGACACAGGGCAGTAATGGGGAGGCCCAGAAATTGACGAACGGGTATTGGCGGCTGAAGAAGAAAGACAGAGCTTCTATGCAGCGTGTATGGGGGGCAGGCTTTCTATTCAAAGCCACCAGCAACGTTAAGTGTACAATGCAAGAGCAGCCATGCACACGTAATTCAGAGCCAAGAGGTAAAACATGAGGTTCACGTGGGGGCGATCCTGCCGAGCGCAATATGGGGGTGTGAGTAATAGGTAGATAATTGGAACGTAGGGGGCTTATATTATAATTGGGATCAATGGAAATCATACTGGCAAGGGCTGCCCCAGGAGATAGGGATTGATAACACAGGTACTGCACTGAAAGCACCTTGTTCTGGCTTTGGTGCATGTGGGGTACACGTTTGATACACCACCAGCTATGGGCCTCTCAGGAGGTAAGGTTGAGGGTCATATTTACTGTAGTATTGTGAATGCAAATAGTACAGTATGTTTCAGTTGATTTAACGGTATGGGTCATCGTTCACATGTTTGCAGGGTGTCCCACGAAGTAACCATAGACCCAGTGGTTTATATAATTTATGTTCCTAGGAGGAGGAGTTTGTTACGGCTTATGGGGGTTGTTTCTCGGCCGAGCAGAGGGGGAATGGAAAGGGGTTTATCACTGGGGGCACTGCTATTGTAAAACAGTATATAGGTTTTCGAAAACGCTGTTGCACATGGAGGCCAGGGCCAGGAAGGTAGGGCATGGCTTGACTTATCAAAATACCTCTGTGCTGTGGTATAATGGGAGTTTGTGGCGGTTGTGCACGGCTGTTTTTAAATGTGCATGGTTGCCGGACTCGTTTGGTAAGGGAAGCGAGCAGCCATTGTGGGGTGCGTGTGGCCCTGTAGAATATGGTTGGCAGTGGGCTTTGTATTGTGTGGGAAGATTGTTAGGTTGCCAGCCCTGGGTGGGGCACGGATGCACTTTATGCAACAGGCAGAGTCCCAGGTAGCTCAATGTTTTCTGGACACAGGGGTTGAGTGCCAACAATGCAGGATAATGCAATGGTTTCATTTGCACGAGGGGTGATGCTTACAGTTTGAGCTTGGACTGTCCGGTGGGCCAAACGACGACTCTCCAACAGGGTCTGTAAAAGGTTATTTTTCTGGCCCCAATTCTTCATGGGAAGAGGACATCAGCAACATTGGTGTCCCACAATTTTGCGAACTGTCGCCATTTGGGATGGGCGAGCAATGCAGTGATCTTGCATGTGTCATTAAGGGAATATTCCATGTTTACAGGCAGGTTTCTATTTGTCTTATGTGCCGCTTTTATTTTGGCCGGCGGGGCAACCCGCTAGCAGCGAGGTGATTGTGTGCGGCCAGGGGAAATATGGGAGGCTGCATCCGTTGGATTAACGTGTAATTTCGGGGGCAGAGATACTACTAGATGGTGACTGTTTTAGACCGCAGCACTTTCCCCGCACAACTGCACACTAGAGGGTTAAAGCTTTCGATTTGGCCACAGTTTACCTGGGCTGAGTGTTCCGTAAGGAGCATATAGGTTTCCGAGTTCGTAGAAGTAATTGGGCAGCTGGTCAGGGCCCAGAGTCAATATTAAGTTTCATAAGGAGACATGGCATTTGGCATGACTCTTACCAGTGGGTGTGTGAGTGCCACGAGGAAAGTAATACAGAATGGCGCTATAGGCAGTATTGCAGACCCTTTCCATTATATGTGGGAACGCCATGAGGCCAGTAGTACAAAATTGTGCGATTAGAAGTAGTGCATGACTCTTTAGGTGGGGTATAGATGAATGGCCCTATAAGCATTATTGCATCACGTTTCCATGATAAGGGGGAGCGCCATGAGAAGGCTATGACATAACGGCACTATGAGCATTATGGCCTGCCTCTTTGCAGTACCCAGAGGTACAGCACCCGCTCCAGGGCCAGTGTAAGGGTATCGAATTCTGCAGGGCAAATCCAGGGAATAGTCACTAACCTGAATGAGATAGGGTCAGTAGGGGAGGGGGCACAACCAGACAATTTACAGGCTGTGTGAGGGGCCAATACTTGAGTAGAGCCATTGGGGGTGCCCCACAGCATGCCTAGGCTAGTCTTCCCTGTGATTTCATGGGTTATTTTGAAGGCGCTTGATACCCAGAGGCTTCTAAGAGGGTACGTGGTGGGTGCACCCAGGCTGCCTGCCCATTCCCTGTTACATGCCACTATAAACCTGTCTGGCCACGGGTCGGGGGCACGGTAAACTAGTACACTTTCCTAGTCAGCATAACTGTAGTACGCTTATATCCTGGGCATGCCAAATGGAGACTGGTGGGCCAAGCTAGCATGACCCTCCCTCCTCCTTTTCTCTCGGCCAGAGCCACATAACACAAGATGAAGCGCTTGGTAGGTGGGGTAACTCCATAAGTCAACTCTGGGTGTCAGGGCTATTGCATACAACACGTTTTGGGTAAACCAGTACCTTTGGGGTGAAGGTTATGGGGACGGTTGAGGTGCCCAATTTTGGGCTAAACCAGCACATTTGGGCTAAGGTAAAGGTGAGGTGGACTGTAGCTGTACCCAGTTTGGGCACACAGCGGTTCAATGTGCTGCCGGGGTGAAGTCCTAATAATTAAAGTGGGGGGACTCATCAACAAACACAGTGGGATGTGACATCGCCAGAAATTAGCAGGTCAAGGTCTAATAGTGTTGTGGAAACACTAAAAGGTGTGCATTTTTAACCTCCAAGAACCAATACGAATGTTTTCCCCGAAACTCGCAGTATCGAAAAGGGACTTCACTTATTTGCAATTTTTCATCATGTTATATAGTGAAGTGGGGAAGTGTCTGGCCTGCAAACCTAACAACTGCGGTTCGAGACCTGAGGTCAGCGTTGATTCATTGTTTTTAAGGTTTTAAGGTGGTAAGCAAGACAGCAGGGTACGGTGTTGGTGCTGTAGGTTGGAGTGTGGTTTATCAGGTCAGAAAGTCCAACGCTGCCTTTCAGCCTGCCAAAGGAATAGAAGTAGGCTAGGGCCCAGCCTTCCCAAGTCAGGAGCTGCACTAATTCCTGCAAGGGCAAGCAATCCGCTAAGGAGTAGGGGTCGGGGGAATTGGACCCATATGACTTGGAGTATGGAACGGGGGAGCCTTCCTTTAAAGGAAAGAAAGGGATAAGATTGAGACAAGGGGCAATGAAGGCAAAGTTGGTTTTGGAAAATCAAGCTAAACGAATATAGCTGAACCTCACCCATCAGGAACGGCGCTCTCCCAACATGGTAACCCCTGCAAGGGCAGGCAGAGCAAAGATAATTTGTTTGGCGAACTTTTGCCAAAAAAAAATGGTGAGGAACCTATTGCGGGTGCAGTAGGAGGAACAAGTTGGAAAGGTGGCTGGGACAGAAGTGTCCCAGAGCAGGCATGCCCTTGTTAAGGTGGAGCAGGATGGAAAGGTGGGAGGGGCAGACGTGTCACGGAGCAGGCCCGCCCTGGTTAAGGCGGAACAGGATGGGAAGGGGACAGAGGAAGAAGGGTCCCAGAGCAGTCACGTCCTGGTTAAGGCGGAGCAAGATGGAAAGGTGGTAGGAGCAGAAGTACATAAGACAAGGCCTGAACATCTTAAAAATCCACTGAATACTTTCTAAAAGATGGTGTTCATCTGTCTGCAATGGGAATTGAGCTATTCTATGGGAATATATCTACAAAGCTATTGGAGCAATAAAAGGAAGCAGGAGAGAGGGGGAACAACGGTGGACGGTAACCCACCAAGTGGCGTGACAGTGTTTGGGCGACCAAGCACAAAAGACAGACTCCGAATGAGCCAGGAAGAAGTCGGAAGGGTTTTTGCTCTTCTCGGACCCGCGCCTCTTGGGAGCCTAACGGCAGGGGCGTCTGGTGGTAACAATGAGATGCTCAGCTTCCCCCCACCAAACGGCGCTCTCCCAGCCCAGGAACACCTGCGTGGGCAGGCGGGTCTCAGGCACGAAGGGTTGGGGGAGTTGTGCCTACTGTGGACTGTTGGGAAAAGGGTGGAAGCATGTTTTTGGACACGGAGCAGTCGCTGCACCTTCAGCGATATCTTCACAGATGTTGGCTGTGTTTTATTATATGTGTGAAAATAAAATCTGCAGCCTTTTATGCAATAAAGGAAACATGTCTCATTCTGCACCTTACTGGTTGGGGAAAGTAAGGGACCGAAAGAAAGGAACAAGAGTAATGTATATTGGCATAATAATGGACAAATGGCCGGGTTATGAAGGTGACAACGGAAAAAACCCAAAGAAAATGGAGGAGGCACCCCGGTAACTCGGGCAGGGTCCTCCTTGCCTCCCTTCCCCCTGGGGGAGGAACAAGGAGAAGCCCGCGAAGGGAAAACAAAGAAAGGGGGTGGGCTAAGCCCCATATAAGCAGCGGGCAGCCTGGGCAGGGAGTATCCAGCCCCTTCGGCAAAGGTCGTCGCCCTCTGCAGCAGGAAGGAGGATTTTGTATTCCATCCACCCACCCTACAGGAAGGACAGCTACGGCAAGGCCTGGCCGTTGACGTCGCAGGACGGAAAGGCGGTGTGGTGGTGTTTGGGCGACCAAGCACAAACGACAGACTCCGAATGAGCCAGGAAGAAGCCAGAAGGGTCTTCGCTCTTCTCGGACCAGCGCCTCTTGGGAGCCTAACGGTAGGGGCGTCTGGTGTTAACAATGAGAGGCTCAGCTTCCCCCCAACAAACGGCGCTCTCCCAGCCCAGGAACACCTGCAGGGGCAGGCGGGTCTCAGGCACGAAGGGTTGGGGGAATTGTGCCTACTATGGACTGTGTTGGGAAAAGGGGGGAAGCAAGTTTTTCGGACACGGAGCAGTTGCTGCACCTTCGGCGCTATCTTCACAAATGTTGTCTGTGTTTTATTATATGTGTGAAAATAAAATCTGCGGCCTTTTATGCCATTAAGGAAACCTGTCTCATTCTGCACCTTACTGGTTGGGGAAAGTAGAGGCCAAAAGAAAGGAACAAGAATAATGTGTATTGGCATAATAATGGACAAATGGCCAGGTTATGTATGGTGGGGGGGCGCAGGCGATCTTGAAAAAGACTGCCACGCCGAGCTGCGTCCGTTGCTCAGTTCCATTTTTCCGTGCTTCGTGGGGCCTCGGAACGTTGTTGCTCAGTTCAGTCAGGATAACCCTATATCTACTCAAATAAATACCAACTCGTTCTCGATGGCATCTTCATTGGAACCGACGACGCCGCGATCCGGCTTCAAGAAATGTCGAGACTGCGGTAAAAAAAATGTCGATAACGGATCCACACAGGATCTGCTTGTGGTGCTTGGGAGCCGAGCACCATTGTTCGGAGTGTGAGGACTGCATGTCCATGACGGCGAAAGCCTTGAAGGAGCGCAAGGGGAAGGTCGAGAGAGGTAAGTCGGTCAAAACCTCCTTGAAGGTTTCTTCGGCTGAGTCAAGGCATTTGTCTCCTTGCCGTCGAAAATATTCCCATTCTAGATCTCGAAGTAGCTCCCACCATTCGTCGAGATCAAGACACTCAAAAAAGAGACGTCGAAGATCCCCTTCCTCGCCGTCTTCTGTTTCCCCAGAAAAGGGTCTCCTGTCCCACAAAACACAGCTCAGGCTGAGTGGGAGGACTTCAGAAAGAAAATGTTAAGCGTCTTCGAGAAAGCAGCCTCAACCCCCTCGAAGACAGCTGAGGGTGATACTCCGGGTGAAAAACCCAAAAAATCAAAACGCAGCGAGTTGCTGCACCCCGCGAAACATTCCACCCGAGAGCGCCACGAGCCATCTGGTAAGAAGGCACCATCTTCGCCGTCGTCGAAGATTCCTTCGACGCATGGATCAGCGCCATCGATGCCGTTGTCGAAGGGTTCTTCGACGCATCGGTCGATCGACTCGACGCCGACATCGACGCCGATGAAAGAGAAGACCAAGGCTACTCCACAGCCAACGGTGATTCCAAGGGCCTCCGGCACGACGCCGAGACCGTCGTCGATGTCCTCGAATAGGATCCCGATCCTCTCGAGTTCTTCGAGACCTCTTCCAGTTTTCTCGACGCCGTTCTCGGCGCCTTCGAAGCCTGTCACATCGGCGTCGATGACATCGACGTTTTCTCGCCCAATAATGACGAGTTTGGCTCCTTCTACCTTAGAGTTTTTCACCATTTCAGAGGTCAGAGTACCATGGATTATCTTCAATTTCTGAGGAGGGGAAAGATTCTGACCAGGAAACATTTGGGTTGCAGAGGACCACACTGCCTATTTCAGAGGATTTCACCTCTGAGGAAAGAAGGTTGAAGGACCTACAGGAGTCACTACATGAGGCAAGTGGGCTGGACACTTCCCCAGAAGTGGAATTTGTTAAGCCAGACCCAGGGGAACATGCCGAAACACCCTATAGGACCCTTATGGCAAGAATTATTGAATTTATGGGTTGGTCTGCGCCTCGCCTGTTTTTCAACAGGATGACCTGACAGACATATTAGACAAAGGTCCACAGGAGGACCCTGTGGTCCCCTTCCATGCAGCCTTACAAAGGAAAATCTAATTGGGAAACTCCTGAAGTTATCCCTGCGGTCAATAAAAGATCGTCAGTCAAGTATAGGGTAGCGGCTGCTAACCCTGTATACTTATCAAAACACCCGACTCCAGAGAGCCTGGTGGTCCAAGCGGCAACTTCATCTAGCAGTAGGACCGCTTACCCTACTGTCCCACAGGATAGAGATGACAAGAGGTACGATTCTATGGCGAAGAAAGTCTTCTCTGCTTGTAGTATGCGTTGAAGTCCATCGCCACCTGTAAGCTCGCCAGGTTCAGTCACACACTGTGGGAGTGTGCATCATCAGTGGCTGACTGCATACCCGAAGGAGAGGAAAAGGAAGCCTTCCTTAACATTATTAAAGATGGCAAAGATGCCATGTGCGAATCACTTCAAACTGGCATCGATTCCGCTGACAGTATCAGCAGGGCCATGGCGGCAAGTACAACAATCCGCAGGCATGCGTGGTTGCGAAAGTCTGGCTTTGCTCGAGATGTACAGACCAGACTTTTGAATATGCCCTTTGACGGCTCTTCATTATTCGGAAAAAAGGCTGATGAGTCTGCAAAAGTTGCAGACTTCTAAAGCAGCAGCAAAATCTATAGGAGCTGCTATCCGCCAAACTCCTTTTTGCCCCTCAGGAACCTCTGGGAGAGGAAAGTCCTTTCGCTATTCCGCATTCGGGAAAGGCAGAGGACAGCCGGCTCAAAGAGGCCAAAGGAGATCCACCCGAGGTGGACGGGTCAAAGGTACTAAGGCCGCAGCAGCAGCAGGTGCCTCTTTACCCTCGGCATCTGCATCAGCCGCCCCAAACCACTCTGAGGTCTTTCCACACAAAACACATGTAGGGGGCAGATTAACTCACCATCTGACGGAATGGCAGGCTATAACGTCAGATGCTTGGCCATTGGAGACGTTTGCCCAGGGTTACTGCCTACCCTTTCTACACATCCCTCAGAGTCATCCACAGGAGAACAGCTCTCTAAAAGTTCCAGATCCGCTCCTCTTGCAGGAAATTATAGACCTGCTAGAGAAAGGTGCCATAGAACCGGTACCTGTAGCGGACAGGAACAAGGGCTGGTACTCCCCCCTACTTTCTCATACCAAAGAAGGACGGAGGACTGAGACCCATCCTGGACTTACAAGAATTGAACAAGTTCCTCAGGAAGGACAAGTTCAAGATGGTAACTCTCTCTCAGATCCTTCAGTCCCTCCAGCTCAGGACTGGCTGGCATCTCTGGACCTTCAGGATGCTTATTTCCATGTGCCAATCCATCTCAAACACAGGAAATACCTGAGGTTCACAATTGGCGGCTCTCATTATCTATTTCGAGTTTTGCTATTTGGGCTGACCTCCGCCCCAAGGGTCTTCACCAAGCTAATGTCGGTAGTGGCGGCGAGTCTAAGGAGGGAAGGGATCCACGTCTACCCCTACCTGGACTATTGGCTGATCAGAGCTGTATCTTTGGAACAAGCTCAGACCCAGCTAGATTATGTCTGCCACTTCCTTCACAAACTGGGCTTCTCCCTCAATTTAAAGAAGTCACAGATGATACCATCACAGAGACTCCAGTTCATTGGAGCGGTCCTGGACACTTCCCTGGGAAAAGCCTCGCCACCAGAGGTGAGGGCTCAAGATATTCTACAGATGGTCACCAAGTTTCAAAATGCCCAACGTCTCCCAGCCTTTGACTTTTTGAGGTTGCTAGGCCTCATGGCATCCTGCATCTTCCTTGTGCCAGAGGCTCGCCTGAGAATGAGATCTCTTCAGTGGGCACTGAGAATTCAGTGGTCGCAATTCTCAGGGAGAATGACAGATCTCCTCCGGACTCCGGACAAAGTAGCCCGCGACCTTCAGTGGTGGGCCTATCCAGAGAACATCTTGAAAGCAGAACTGTTTTGGCAACCATGGCCGGAGATAACAGTAGTCACAGACGCCTCACTCACGGGGTGGGGAGCCCATGCCAACGACTTGACCATCAGCGGTCGTTGGTCTCCATTGGAGTCCAGACTACACATCAACCTATTGGAGCTGAGAGCGATCAGACTAGCGCTGAATGCTTTCCTGCCATCAGTACAGGGGAGAAATGTCCTGATAATGACGGACAACACAGTGGCCATGCACTAGCCATGCACTACCTCAATGTCATGATGCCTGCCCCCGGAAGACCAGACCAGGCCCAGCAGCCCCGGAAGCAGGCATCATGCCACTTGGAGCATGCCCAAAAGCCCCAGTTAGGGGCTGTTTGGGTGTAGTCCTGGCACCTATGGCGCCAGGCTCATAAAGATAGTCAGTCCTGGCGCCATGGGCGCCAGGCTCATTATTGATAACTTACCTGAAGCAGACCATGCTGCATGAAGACTCAAGCCAAATGAGGCTTAGGAGGGACTATTTTACTGAAGGGACTATTTTGTTACTTGGGTGGGGCTGTGGAAGAATACTTACCTGGATCTTCTTCCAAGGCTATTTAAACCACGGCCGGACAGCCACACGTGCTTCGCGTTATTCTGCTTGCTGCAGCGTAACGCTCACCGTGTTTTCAGCAGCTCCAGTCTTCAGCCACGCCCGCTTCAGTCCTGGGACTCCTGAAACAAAAAGAAAAGAAGGATAAAGGTTAGAACAGGAGTTTTAATTTGAATCCTTACCTGAATCCTGATCCATTTCGCCACGGAACTGAAAGACAGAAGTCTTTGAAGCATCGCTTCGCATTCCTACGGCGCCGCGCTGAACTCACCTGCTTGGCGGTACTTCAGCATTCCATCGCGCTCTCTCCATCTCGCGGCCGCCCTCCGACACCTAAGGAGACAAAGACAGCAAGGTGAGCAAGGGGACTCTCTAAGGCTGTACAAGCTACCCCCAAGGACTTACCTGATTTACCACGGGAGGTACTCGCCTCATCTCGGGTCGGCGCAGTCAACTCTGCTTCATCGCCGTACCCCAGCCCCTAAGGGGAGAAAGCAAAGACAATACCAGTTACCCCCCACAAAACTTACCTGATTTACCACGGGGGTCTCACCTCATCTCCGGTCGGCACAGTCAACTCTGCTTCATCGCCGTACCCCGGCCCCTAAGGGGAAAACCACAATAGACTTACCTGATTCTTACCAAGTGCCATTTGGAAATCTTCGAGTGGATTAATCGGCAACCTGCAAGGAATCGGACAGAGTGAAGATCAGACATTTGAACTCTTATGAACAATTGGACTTAAGAGTCAATACTGGAACTCACCAATTCCTCTACGCCAGTGAAGTAACTGGTCATCAACGCGCCCCTGCGGTCGACGCAGGATGGAGAGCTCATCCTTCCAAACCATCAGGTGAGACTAAGGAGGGGACATCAAGAGTGATCTGTGGGAAGACAACGGGAGTGGGGAAGGTGGGTTGACACTCAATTCCACGGGTGGTTAATTCCTCTTCTCCTTTGCAGAAGAATATTTTTGCGAGCCAGACATACTAGGCTGAGGGGGCCAGTCCAGTCAGTCATCTCGGCGCTACACGTCACGCTGGTGGAAACAACAGCGGCCCAGTTCCGGTCGACGCCCCGTGGGAACCAGGTGAGCGTAACACTCAACAAAAGAGGAGGCTTAGGATCACTGCCACTGTGCAAAGAGGCAATGCAGCTCTGGTTTTGGGCAATTCGGAAAGGAATCTCTCTATCGGCAGTCCACCTAGCCGGAGAGAAGAACTTGACAGCGGACGCTCTGAGCAGGCAGAGCACAGTCTCCCACGAGTGGGAGCTAGCTCAGGAAGTCCTTCAAGAGATCTTCGCCCTTTGGGGAACCCCTCAGGTGGATCTGTTCGCCACAAGCACCAACAGGAAGTGGGATCTGTTCCGCTCAAGGGAATTTCCCCCGAGAGGAGCGCTAGGAGACGCGTTCGTAGTGGACTGGGAGTTTCCACTCCTTTACGTGTTCCCACCAGTCCCTGTTATTCCTCAAATGATCAGGAGGTTGAGAAGATTCCGGAAAACCATGATCCTAATTGCCCTGGACTGGGCCAGGAGAACGTGGTACCCGGACCTTCTAGATATGTCCATCTGCCCTCCAATCCGTCTTCCACTCAAAGAGAATCTTCTCTCGCAGAAGGGAGGTCATGTTCTCCATCCAGACACCAGAACCCTCAACCGTCACGCTTGGCTTCTGAAAGGGTGAGGTACAAGGATTGGGATCTCCCTGATGACGTCATGGAGGTGTTGCTTTCGGCCAGAAGGCCAGCAACAAAGTCTTTATACCGCTGCCGTTGGAACAAATTTTGCAGCTGGTGTAGGGAAGAGAATATCAACCCTTTTTCATGTGGTACACCAACGGTGTTATCGTTTCTACTCTACTTGGCAAACTCAGGCCTTCAAGTTGGTACTGTAAAAGGCTATCTCGCAGCGCTTCCTATCTTCAAGCGCACTGCGGAGGAACCATCTTATTTCAAACTTCCTCTAGTGATACCATTTCTCAAGGGATTAACTAATGTTTATCTTCCAAAACCATTCCAGGTTCCCTTATGGGACTTAAATTTAGTCTTAAACTTCCTAATGGGCACTCCATTCGAACCACTCCATTCTTGTTCGCTGAGATTTCTCACGCTTAAAACTGTCCTATTGGTAGCACTAACATCTGCTAGGAGGGTGGGCGAGCTACAAGCTCTCTCCTGTAAACCCCCACATACAATTTTCCACAAGGACAAAGTTGTCCTACAGGTGTAGCCTAATTTCCTCCCAAAGGTGGTTTCTGAATTTCATATTACTCAGAAAATTACCTTACCTTCGTTCTACCCTCCTCCCCATCCGGGGAAAGAGGAAGAAAGGCTACATAGACTGGACCCAAGGCGAGCTCTCAGCTTTTACATCAGCAGAATGGCTAGGATCAGGCAAGCAGACCAACTGTTTGTAGGATACTCAGGTCACAAGTTGGGACTACCCATAACAAAACAAACCATCTCCAGGTGGATTATTTTGGCCATTCTGGCATGTTACAAACTGGCAGGGAAAGAGCCACCCCAAAATCTTAGGGCTCATTCAACCAGGGGTATCGCAGCCTCTTCAACTCTCCAAAGAGGGGTACCGATCCGAGACATATGTGCAGCTGCTACATGGTCGTCCGCACATACATTCACCAAATTTTACATCCTGGATTCCCCCACTAGTCAAGAGACCAGATTTGGCAAGGCCGTATTACATTCGGTCCATCC
The DNA here is from genome assembly GCF_040938575.1 of Ambystoma mexicanum. Taxonomy (NCBI): domain Eukaryota; kingdom Metazoa; phylum Chordata; class Amphibia; order Caudata; family Ambystomatidae; genus Ambystoma; species Ambystoma mexicanum. The sequence continues at coordinate 1,234,285,806 of NC_090927.1, read as the reverse complement.
CTAAAGGGATACATAAGATTCTCACTCCCACCTCCAATTACATGCCACTGCTATGGGAGTCTATCAAAGATAAGGAATACGTCGGAGGACACAATCCCTTTGAAGAATAAGTTACTTCTTAACTTGTAACGTTCTTTCGACGGGATGTTCCTCCGACGTATTCCTTATCGCCCCTCCCATCCATCCCCACAGTAATACTTCCCTTGTGGTTGCAGCTTACGCTCCTTCAAGGTCAATAACCAATTCAGGCATGACTTTTCTTATGCTACAAAACGGAACTAAGCAACGGACGCAGCACGTAGCTATTTATGGGCATGGTGACGTCGGCGCCGATATGGTGGCCGTCGAGGGACATCGACTCGGCGGATGTCGACGCACAGCGCCCTCTACAGAAAAAATTTCCGAGGCCAGCAAGCTGGAAACGTATTATCAAAGATAAGGAATATGTCGGAGGAACATCCCGTCGAAATAACGTTACAAGGTAAGAAGTAACTTGTTCTTCTCTTTGACTCCTCTCTCTCCTTCTCCCAACACATTTCACTCACCTCTCGCACCTGCCGATACCACTTCTATGATATTCGCAAAATCCGTCCCTCCCTCACATTCCACGCTACCAAACTCCTAATCTCCTCTCTCATCTTTTCCTGCCTCTTCTACTGCTCTTCTCTACTCTTTGGACTTCCCGCATCTCATCTTGCCCCCATTAAATCCATCTACCACTCTGCTGTTCATACCCTTTGTCTCCTTACCTCCCGAGACTCCATCTCTACATCGCTCTCTTACCTTGGCTGGCTACCATTTCACTTACAGCTAAAATTTTACTTGCTCTGCCTTGTCTTCAAATCCCTCCATTGTCTTGCTCCTCCTTATCTCTCCTCCCTTCTCTCCTTCTACTCCCCCTCCCGTTCCCTTCGCTCTGCTGACCATTTCCTTCTCACTGTACCTCCATCCCCCTGTGCTTCCTCCCGTTTCCGCTCCTTCCAACTCCTTGCACCTCTGCACTGGAACTCACGCCCTCTCACAATCTGCTCTACCACGACCTTCTCATTTCGCACTTCCCTTAAATCCCTCCTCCTCCATTCTCCTCCTTGAAACCTCCACCTCTGCCCTCTTTGCTTCCCTTCCCCCTTCCTTCCCTTTGATTTTCTCTCTCCCCTCTCCTGCCCCTCCTCCCTCTCCCTTCCATTTCCCTCTTCCAGCTCCTCACCACCCCCACATATTCCCACTCCCCTATTCCCCCCTCCCCTTCAGTTAATTGCTCTTTTCACTGTTTTGTCGAATGATTCATGATGGAATTTTGCTTCCACTGTTATTTTGTGGTTGTTGTCTTGTATTATGTTGTTCCACTGTACAGCTCCTTGGTGTAAAGCGCTCTATAAATAAATCAATCAAAAACAAACATACATACATCAACAAAGCAGGGGAAGCCAATATGACTGGGCACCTGGGGAGGAGACCCCATCAAAAAGACCACCAGGGTGAAAGGAAGCCAGAGCAACCCACAAGCACCCAATTTCAAGCTCAAGACAAACCCGGCTCTTGACAAGGACCAGGCCGCTCAACCAACATCGTAGGATGCCTCGCAAGCACCCAAGGATATCTTCAGCCAGCCCCAGAATGCATGCCTAAATAGCAATAACCCTCCTACTAGGAGACACCGGTGTAAGCGACCTGCAGCGCAGCACAAGAAATTGAGGGCCCCTACAGCCACCATATAGACACTGAGCGCCAGATGTAACACGGGGGAGTACTATACAACGATACAGGACTCTCCTCAAGCACCTCCTAAAACGAGGCGACAACAGAGGGGCATGCAACAGGGGACCTAGACATAACAATTACCCCAGATGCCGCTCAGATAGGAGGCCTGCCCAGACGCTCTGCAAGGAACAAACCTGAAATGGATGTCCAATCACAACTTCAGGCCATACTGGCCTAGATGAAATTAATCCGCCAGCGAACACAGGAAACAAATACAGCTGTCCACGACATCAAGCGGGACCTCCAGGATGTGCAAAGTCGCCTGGCGGCCCAAGCAGAGAGAACAGATAATGAGCAACACATCAGCGCCCTGGAGGATAATCTGACCACGACGGAAACAGACCTGGATAATAAGAGAAGTACAAAGACTTGTGAGTAAGATTGAGGATCAAGAAAACAGATCCTGCAGAAACAACCTCAGAATTGTAGGCATCCCAGAAAATGCCAAAGTTTCGGACATAGAAAATTTGCCTGACTTCCTACAGAACTCCCTACAACTGACCAATTCCAGGGACCTCATCATCGTAAGGGCACATCGAGCACCGATACCAAAACCGGCACCAAATGAACGCCCTAGAGTCATAACAACTCTAAAAGCCTACAGAGCGGCGGCCCCAGTGCATGTAGGCGAAACAGAAATAAGAATATTCAACTATTTTTCGATGGAAGTCTCGAGATGACAGACAGGCTTCAATCCCATTTTTGAGGCACTCAAAAACACAGAGCATAGACACTATCTCAAATTTCCAGTGGTGTGGTGCATACAGATCGACAGACAGTGGCACCCCTTTGAAGACCCGGAATCAGCATGACAGTTCCTACGACAGCAAAACATAGTGATGACAGTTGGACAGCAAGAACAGATTATCCCCCTCTGCTCCAACAAGAACGCACATGGTCAAAGGGGGAAGTGACAAAAGGCAGGCAGAGGACCCTGAGGATGGGACCCAGATCAAAGGAAGCGCATCAGAAGATCTTGAATATGATCCAATACAAACACCGAAAAGGGCACCCCTGAACACTGGATGGAAGCATGTGACTGAGAAAACAATGTCCCGGCACGGGCAAAGATAAGGACTCGGGAAGAGAATGAAAAACAAAAGAAGAAGAAAATACATAAAAACAAGACAGAAACCCTAGAAATATTTCTCCATCCAACCACGGGTACAGGGACAAGAGGGACGCACACTGGAGCGACCCTGACCACATCGGCCATCTACCACCAAACTGGTAACACCAAGACAGTATATATGGGAAAAGGGAGCGATTCTCCAGCTTGTGCCCAGAAACCCCATATATGGGCTTTTCAGCCTGGTATTGGGCCGGGGCTGGCTGGTTGGCCTGCCCAATATTACAATTTCTGGTTAACTATTGGCCCACAGTTGGGCGGGAGTTTCTAAAATGTTGTAGATGTTGCTCCACAGGTTGTATGTTATGGGCGGGGGCGGACAAGGGATGGGCTCAAGAATCAGCGATGACCTGGCTGATCATAAAAACAGGGATCCTACAAGACCGTACGTGAGACTAACCCACACAACACCACAATGGCCAAACTCGCACTAATAACCCAAAACATCCAAGGTCTGGGCCACCCCATAAAGCACAGACTCATGCTCAATTGCAGAAGCGGAAAAGTTAGCACGACGGTGGGTGGGAACAACAAGACACTCACCGAGTCACGGGAAACAATGGGGGTGGGGGGGGGGTCATTCTGGTTCATAAGCGGGTCCCCTTCCAGGTGCAACATACATGTTATGATATAGAGGGCCGATTCGTACTGGCACAAGGCAGAATTCAGCAACAACCCATCACCCTGCTAAATATATATGACCCCACAACGGACACACCAGCCTTCTTTACATGCATGTTTGCTAAGTGTGCCCAATACATGGGGAACCTCACCATAATGGGCGGAGACCTGAATGTCACCCTTGATCCGGACCCATATCGCCAAGGTTCAAAATCCAGCAGCCCACTCCACCCCAACAAAAGATCGACCCTCCAAGCTCTAATGACCGATCTACAACTAGTAGATTTTTGGCATGATATCCACGCGAACTGGCAGGACTTCAAATTCTATTCCAACCACAACAATAACTACTCCAGGTTAGACTACTAGTTAAAAAAGACCTTTTAAAGACTAAAAAGAACAGCAGAACAGGCATGTGGGATCTCAGGACATTGACAGGCCACCATCCATGTGGCAATTGCACAGCCTGCAAATACACGAGCAAAACTAAATCCTTCAAAATTGAAGGTAAAGAATGATCCCTTCGACAATTCACCAATTGCAAGACACCTAATGTGATATACGCCATTGAGTGCCCCTGCGGCCTTCGCTACGTGGGCCAAACTACAAGACCAGTACACAAACGTATCAGTGAACATCGTTCTAAAATAAGATGCCGCACTATCACAGCACCTTTGGTGTCCCATTTCATGCAATTTCAACATGCATAGGATCAATTGAAATGGTGGGTTCTTGACAAAATACAAAACACCTGGAACATCCAAAATGCCTTAAACTATAAAGAGGCTTGGTGGATTTTTAAATTACGGACAATCGAATACGGACTTAATGAGGCTTCCCCTTCGGAAAACTACTACCACAGCTGAATCTCCCTTTCTTACCATCTTTCTTTAGCCCCAAATAGTTTGGGTCCAGCTAATATGACTTTCACACCAGTACCTCTGTTTCTTATTTTACACTAGTACCACCTAGAACATTCCACAGCTACATCTCACTAGGTAGACACAAGGACTGTCACACCAGGGTACCTTATTACCCGATATATTTTACAGTCCTGCCGGGGGTTCTCTTCTCCCACCTCTCCCTCGTCTCCCCCCCCCCCCTGCACCTTTACAGCCGACCCCCTCCATCCATTACCACAATTAGGGTGCCATATTTCACCCCTAGGTTGCCTGTATGCTAATTATTGACATAGCTACATGAGATTCGTTTACACTCCCCACCTTGGATTACAGCCAGTTTACGCAAACTACGCTAACCCCAAGCCTGCATATCTCTCTGTCCTAGTGTGCTCAGAGGCCCATCGGATGGGTATTTATACACATTTAAGGGTCTGTCGATCATACATCACCTCGCAGCCCCACCCATTCAAAACACAGCCCATAGTTTAGACATCTCGTATATACCCTCATTTCCATCCAGATTTTTACTAAATTCAGGAATGGTTTCTCACACCACCCCAGTCTTCAGATGTCGGTCCCTATCATGATTCATGACGCAGTTCAAACCACACCGCTGTCTCTAGTACAGGCTTGTATGATACGGTAATGATACATTTCTTACTATCTCACAGCGCATGCGTGAGGAGATTAGTGTCCATCTATTCCGACTACAGGGCACACGAGTTGCGCTACTAATCTCCAGCGCACGCGCCCTAGTGCACGCCACCGTCACAGACACTTAACCTAAACACATGCGCACTATCTACAGCATACGGCGTTGCTGTTATCAGTTTGTCACAACCCAGAACAGTCTGCTTTCAGCGTACAACGTCTGATCACGCTTCTTTCTCTAAGTTACAGGAGGTAAGCACATTCGCACAGCAGCCTCCATCAGGCCTTCTTTTCTTCTTCTTTCTTTTTTTCTTCATGCTACATGGCACTGCTGCCATCTACTTCAGAGTTGCTCTTTTGATTTTCCATAGGAGCCAGCACTTCAAAAGCGCATAGCTCCACCGGCTCGGCACATACTTTGACCGCACGCAGCCCACCTCTTTCCAAGGACTTAACTCCCTTGCAGCCCGACAACAATCAGTTCTTCCATTTTGGTAAGATACTGGGGGCGTTTTATTGTTTCTTAATGCCAGGTTGAATATGGCTACCTAGCACTATGGTCATCCAGCAGCACATTTATCTCATTTTCCTTTCCTATAATTGTTTTTGTGTGCTAGATTACCATTTCGTACAGCGGACTCTGCTGCTTAGACCAGATTTTACCTAGAATACCATACTAAGGTCCCACACGTGTACTGACACTGGATCGCCACCATCACGTTCCAGTTTTAGTTTGATTACGACCCTCCATTCCCAAGCCCGGACCTTTCCAAGGTTAGTTGATTTTATCCCTCCTACGCCAGAACACACATCTATATGTGTTTCTGTGCCTTTCTTTTCTTTTTAATTATTGACCCAGCACCACTTGCTGTTTAACATTTAAACACAAGCAAGTTCACTATTTAAAACAAGGCTTTTTCTGTTCTCCTTTCTTAGACATTTCTTTAGGCTATCACAATCCTATTGGCCCAGAAGAAGGCTGTCCAATTGCAAGCCGAAACGTCACTACAGCAGGTTCTTTCCTGCCGTCAGTTCAACATCAGGGAAGTTCTTTTCCCGACGTAGATCAAGGATTGGCCACCACCTAACTAATATGCAAGATGTTACTATACTTAACAAAACTTTGCGTGCCTGACAAATTGCAAGAGCAAGGCCCTGTTTTTTTCTAAGAACAATGCATTTGAAACCTTGCTTTTTTCTTTACCGAACCAAAACGTCATATTTATGGTTAACAAAATGCACTGAATTCTGTTTGAAAATTTGTCTGTCAACATTGTTTCACAGTTAGTTTATACTGACATCAGCATGAAGTATAATCCAGCTGTGCTTTATTAGTCGGTTGTAGAATTAGTAAAACTGCCTACGATTACTTCCTTTGGTTTAAATATTCAGAACCAATTTGTTTTTAAGAATGGTTTTCATGTAGAGAGTATTTTTCTGTTAAACAACTGCTTAACATTGCTTTCTACCCTTATCCTAAAACTCATGTTGAGTATTGATGTGGATAAATCTGTTGTTGAATATTGCCTCCATTCCTTGATTATACATAATGACTATGATTTTTCCTGGTGTATTCATCTATTTTTTGTTTTTTTGTTCATTTGATCTTCATTTATAACATATGTAAATAAATATGTCCCCTGAAGTAAGGGGTTTACAATAATTGTTATGATTTGTTCTAATATATACTGCTAATTCTTCACTAAGTGAGTATATTTTGCAACACTTGTATGCTGGGAAGCAGGTGATTATTTTTAACACCACTACAATTCCCCATAAGTAGCACAACATTCTACAAATCAAGAATGGTTTAATTTTTCCGGCGGCTACCAACCCCCTAGTTATACATACTTAGACTACTAGTTAATGCCAGCAAACACAGCACACATGGTAACCGACTGCAACATTATGCCGATCACCATCTCAGACCACACCCCGGTCACACTGCATATCACGCTCCCAGAGACGACCCACAAATCCCCAGCGTGGCGCCTCAATCTGCGCATCCTACAATATCCGTACATAGTAGAACACTTACTAGACGATGCCAAGGGATTCAGGGAAAACAATGAACAAACAGGATTCACCCCATACAGATGCTGGGACGCCTTCAAGGTATATCTAAGAGGACAGTGCTTATCGCGTTGGTCATATAAGAAAAAGAAATGGGGCGGGGGGGGAGATGGCTTGACTGACGAGTTCAGGATGCTAAAAGCGAGACACAAAGTGACCTGTGACAACCAGATACGACCCCTACTCCAAAAACTGAGATCAGAAATCGGACAACTCGCCTCAGACAGGGCACACAAATCCTACACAAGCTGGTGACAAATGTACAACTTGGAGAGCGATGGACCCTTTCATATGATGGCATTAGAACTCAAACAGCCGCATGCTGCACAGATGAGCATGACCATCAGAGACTGCACAAACAATCCATTAGTAGGGGATAAACAAATAAATGGTAGATTTGCAGAATTCTATCGTGAGCTGTACACGCCGACTGACACGTGCACACCTAACACCATAGAAGCCTTTCTGGACACTGTTCCCATCCCTCGAGTAGCAGCAGAGCAAATAGATGACTTAGGCGCCCACAACACAACTGCCGAAATCACCTGGGCGATATTGTCGCTATCTCAGGAAGGCTGTTGGCCCCAACGGGATCCCAATTGACCTATACAAGAGCATAGTGGAGGAAATGGCCCCAAAATTAGAAGGAGTCTTCAAAGAAGCACTCTCCCAGAAACAACTACCGAAGTCAATGCTAGCAGCCAATATCATAGTATTCCATAAGGGCGGCAGGGATCCAGAACCATGTGGCTCCTATAGGCCAATTTCGTTAATCAACGCAGACACAAAAATATTAGCAAAATGCCTTGCACAAAGAATAGAAAGTACCTCCCACAGTTAGTGCACAAAGACCAAACGGGCTTCATAAAGGGAAGACACTCCAGTGATAACATTCGCAGACTGCTCCACATCATAGCTGGAGATTGGGACCCACGCAGTGCCATCCTGGCGGTAGACTCAGAGAAGACATTCGACAAAGTACAATGGGAGGTTATGTTCCACACTGGTATGGTTTTCCCCCTGTGCCTGATCAGTTAATCAAGCTCCTTCATACAGGCCCAAGTGCCTTTGTTGTAACCAACGGGGTGGCCTCTGCAGAATTTGCTCTTCAGATGGATACACGCAAAAGGTTCCTGCTCTCGCCCCTATTATATGCTCTATCCATTGAGCCACTAGCAGTTAAACTGCGCATAGATCCAAACTGGACGGGTATAAGCCAAGGGTCAGAAAAACATTGTGTTTCACTCTACGCAGACGACCTACTACTGTATATAAGCAAGACACCTACGAACCTCCCATATATCAAAGCTCTTTTGCAAAACATAGGCCTGATGGGGTATAAAGTCAATTGGAATAAATCTAAGGTGATGCCCTTAAGACAGGACATCCCTTGGGACCCGGGCAGTGTTGCACCGTTCTCCCTCCAACCTCATTCCAGAAAATACTTGGGGATTTGCATAAGCCCCTCTGTAGCAGAACTTCGCAACCTCAACTACACACTGGTCCTCCAAAACATTAAAGCAGATCTAGAAAGATGCGACACCCTAACCCTCTCCCTGTCTGGGAGGATCAAGGTCCTAAAGATGAATTCTTTCCCCAAACTTATCTACATAGCTATGATGCTCCCTGGCGGCCCAACAACATGCATGCAAAAGGAGCTAGAAAAAGCCATCACCAAATTCATATGGCACGGGAAGAAAGAACAGGTCGGCCTCCCTATTCTACAAGCGGACAAAGTGTTAGGGAGAATTCTCTGTTTATGCTGAATTTCCTAACCTAGTGAGTCCCCCAGCAGCTTTGCTGGATTTCTGGAGTTTGTTTTTTTCCTCCTGCCAAGAGTGAGACTCTTTTTCTCCCACTCTTGGACATGATTTATGGTATTCCTTTGATTGGTAATGTGTTTTATGGGCTATGGGGTCCTTTACTCCATAGGGTCTCATGTGTTTTTCCTATGTGTGTTACACAGCACCCTCCGTGCAGTAACACAGGGGTGTCATAGTGACACCCCACCATAGACTCCATACCCTGGGACTGACTACTGTCTCCCAGGGCATGTAAAGTCACCATTGGCTTTACTAGTCCCAAATCATTAACAGAAACCAGTACAAACCATCATATTGTGGACGTACTGGTCGGGGCAATTCGATTGCCCCGGGGTCTGTTAGTCGAGGGGCACGTCTTCGTCGAGTTTTGGCTGGTGGCAGTGGAAACTACTTTTTATATTCAACCGCAAATATTTCCCGATGGGATTTTCCCATTGTGCGAGGCTACCAACTTTAATTATTTAATTCTCATAGCCTCGAACATACCGCCGGTTTATTTAATTAATATTAATTCTCCGGTTGGTATTTTTTGCCAAGACTCGATTCTAAAATAGTGTTTGTGTTCTCTTCTGTGACTCCAACCCAAGTCGAGCCCTTTGTTCCACTTTTTGGTGGGCTTCTCCCCAGAAGCCTCCAAAAGTGGTGCCACTCTGTCTGGGTACCACAGGGGGTGTGGGAGGGGGTTTAGGCACCCTGGACTGAGTTACCTTGGTAACTCAAGTCGCACTCTTGTGTGATTGGCTGGCCGGCTCACCACTTAGCATGTTTGATTGACAGCTAGGCTGAGTGAATGGGGGTATGCTGCATAAAAGCAGGGCTTTGGGGACTGGAACTTCAGAAGTCGCCACAGGACCTGAGAATCCGACGAGGGAGAAGCTGAGCCGACCTACCACGACGACACCACCGGTGGAGCCCTGCAGAACTGACTTACCACTTCCCGACGACAGAGAAGATCTCCCGGCTGGAGAGGCTATTTCCCCTGACTGGTGGGCACAACCAGTTTACCTTTCTTTCTTCGCACCCCAGACCGGTTTGTGGTCGAACTGCCCGTGCCAAGCACCCCGGCGGACGGATAGCCACTCAACACTCAACCGCGAATCAACGGACCGCTCCTTGTACCTGAGAAACTCCGCGGCTGGTTTCTTCCCTGGCAGTGCAACGGACTCCTGTCTTCCTCCACAACGAGATCCTCTCTTCCCCCGGACGAAGCACCGACTTGCACCCGCTGCCAGGAACAACTGCCCCCGGTGGAGTGTTCTCACCACTTTAAGGTACCGTGTCCGCCAGGCCTCCCTTTCTAAAGATTGCTACAAGGTAATAATAACTCCTTAACCTTCTGGACTGGGCTGGCCGCCGTGACCCTCTAACTGGTCCCTTTCTTTGGTCCAACTCCTTTTTGAACCATTACAAGACTTTTGTGCACTGCAACCGTGTGACCTTGGACACATTTTGTTTCGATCCTCTTAAAGCGGATCCGCCCTACTGACTCTGAATTCACGGTTTTACTTTGCCTTCCTCTCTTGTTATGTTCTTGTAAAAGTGTTGGGATCTGTTTCAAATTGTTCTCTGCTTTTCTCTCCCTTTTTAAAACGAACTATTAGAGTGCCATCTACGTTAAGCGCTCACCGCTGTCTGAAAATAAGTGGGGCTTTACTTAAGACTTGTCTAATATTCTTTTAAGGGAGTGTATATCTTTTAGTGACCGTGTTTTTGAATTGCTTACTATTAGTGCCTGTGTGTTTTTCTAGATGTGGTTTTAAATAAATAATTATTTCGAAGGGATTGTGTCCTCCGACGTATTCCTTATCTTAGATATAAATCCTTCAGCTTTGCTGGCCTCGGAAAATTTTTTCGCCAGAGGGCGCTGCGCGTCGATGATCGCCGAGTCGATGACCCTCGACGGCCTCCGTGCCGACGTCGACGTCATCCTGCCTATAAAGGCCGCGCGCAGCGTCCGTTGCTCAGTTCCGTTTTTCCGCGCTTCGTTGTGCCTCGGAACACCGTTGCTCAGTTCTCGTCAAGATAACGTATATAATAACTACTATTTACCTCGATATCGATGGCATCCTCCTCCGACCCGACGACCCCTCGGTCCGGTTTCAAAAAGTGCCGAGACTGCGGGAAGAAAATGTCGTTGACGGACCCTCACAGGGTCTGTTTGTGGTGTCTGGGAATCACGCACCAGAGTTCGGAGTGTGAGGAATGCCTTTCCATGACGGCGAAAGCCTTGAAGGAGCGTAGGGGGAAGCTCGAGAGAGGTAGGTCAACTTTAACTTCCTCGAAAGCTTCTTCGGTAGAGTCGAGACGTTCGTCTCCTCACCATAAAAAACACTCTCGATCTAGATCACGAAGTGGCTCCCACCACTCGTCGACATCGAGACACTCGAAGAAGAGACGTAGGAGATCCCCTTCGTCATCTTCGTCGAGTTCTCCTGAGAGAGTTCATTGCCCCACAAAACGCAGCTCGCAAGCTGAGTGGGAGGAATTCAGGAAAAAGATGCTAAGCGTCTTCGAGAAAGCGGCCTCGTCCCCCTCGAAGACAGCTGAGGGTGATACCCCGGGTAAAAAACCCAAAAAATCTAAACGCCGCGAGTCGCAGTACCCGGCGGAAAAGTCAACCCGAAAGCGCCTCGAGCCATCGGGAGATAAAGCATCATCGACGCCATCGTCGAAAACTCCTTCGAAACAGAGGTCGGCGCCATCGACGCCGTTGTCGAAGGATTCATCGGCGCATCAGTCGATCGAGTCGACGCCGACGTCGACGCCGATATCGACGCCGGTGAAGGAAAGAACCACGGCTACTCCACAGCCAACGGTTAGACAAAAGACCTCCGACTCGACGCCGAGAACGTCGACGTCGTTCTCGAGCAAGACTCCGATCCTTTCGAGTTCTTCGAGGCCTAGTACACATTTCTCGACGCTTTTCACGGCGCCTTCGAGTACTTTCACGTCGGTGTCGACGACATCGACGTTTTCAAGGCCTGTGATGATGGCTCCTTCTGCATTGGAAATGGGGTTTATACCATTCCAAAAACCAATGTATCCCCCTTTAACCTCGATTTTTGAGGAAAGGGAGGATTCAGACCAAGATATTGATTTACAGAGGACCACATCACCAGAGCCAGAGACTTTCGCCTCTGAGGAAGGAAGATTAAAAAATCTTCAGGATGCACTTCAGGAAGCTAGTGGCTTGGACACTTCTCCTGAAGCAGAATTTATCAAACCAGACCCAGGAGAACATGCGGAGACTCCATATAGAGCTCTGATGTCTAGAATCATAGAATTTATGGGTTGGTCTGCACCTTCTCCTGCCTTTCAGCAGGATGATCTCACTGACATACTGGACAAGGGCCCACAGGAGGATCCTGTGGTTCCATTTCACTCTGCTCTACAGAGAAGGATTTTGACAAACTGGGAAACGCCAGAAATTATCCCGGCAGTAAATAAAAAACTGTCAACAAAATACAGGGTGGCTAGTTCTGACCCTGAATATTTGTCAAAACACCCTACTCCTGAGAGCTTGGTTGTACAGGCTGCAACCTCATCAGGCAGCACATCTGCATACCCCACTGCTCCGCAGGATAGGGATGACAAAAAATATGATGCCATGGCTAAGAAGGTTTTTTCTGCCTGTAGCATGGCGTTAAAGTCTATTAACGCGACCTGTACGCTCGCTAGGTTCAGCCACACCCTTTGGGAGTGCGCTTCATCAGCGGCTGACTGCCTCCAAGAAGGAGAGGAAAGGGACGCATTTTTAAACATCATCAGGGATGGTAAAGATGCGATGTGCGAGACCCTACAAACTGGCCTAGATTCTGCTGACAGTATCAGCAGGGCCATGGCGGCAAGTACCACAATCCGCAGGCATGCGTGGTTGAGGAAGTCTGGTTTTGCCTCTGACGTGCAGACCAGGCTTTTGAATATGCCCTTTGACGGTTCTACCCTCTTTGGAAAGAAGGCGGATGACAGTTTGGAGAAACTGCAAACGTCCAAGGCAGCAGCCAAGTCATTGGGAGCTGCTATCCGTCAGAATACCTTTCGTCCTTCGGGATCATCGTGGAGAGGACGGTCCTTTCGTTACTATTCCTCATATGGAAGGGGCAGGGGACGACCGGCTCAAAGAGGCCAAGGAAGATTTACCCGTGGTGGACGGGGTAGGGGAAAGAAAGCCGCACCCGCAGGAGCAGGAGCCACTTTACCTTCGGCAACTGCATCAGCCGCTTCAAAACCACTCTGAGGTCTCCCCTCACAGAACACCAGTAGGGGGCAGGTTAACTCACCATCTGACGGAATGGCAGGCTATTACGTCAGATGCTTGGGCTCTGGAGACAGTAGCCCAAGGTTACTGCCTGCCCTTCCTACATATCCCTCAGAGTCATCCACCGGGGAACAACCCTTTGAAGCTTCCAGATCCGCTCCTCTTGCAGGAGGTTTTAGACCTGCTAGAGAAAGGTGCCATAGAACTGGTACCTGTAGCGGAAAGGAACAAGGGTTGGTACTCCCCCTACTTCATAATACCGAAGAAGGACGGAGGACTGAGACCCATCTTAGACTTACGGGAATTGAACAAATTCCTCCGAAAGGACAAGTTCAAGATGGTGACTCTCTCTCAGATCCTTCAGGCCCTCCAGCTTCAGGACTGGTTGGTATCTCTAGACCTCCAGGACGCTTATTTCCATGTGCCGATCCATCCCAGGCACAGGAGATACCTGAGGTTCGCAATTGGCAGCTCTCATTATCAATTTCGAGTTCTGCCATTTGGGCTAACCTCCGCCCCGAGGGTCTTTACCAAGCTAATGTCGGTTGTGGCTGCAAGTCTAAGGAGGGAAGGGATTCATGTCTACCCTTACCTAGACGATTGGTTGATCAGAGCTGTATCTTCGGAACAGGCTCAGAGACAACTAGATTATGTTTGCCACTTCCTTCACAAGCTGGGCTTCTCCCTCAATTTAAAGAAGTCACAGATGATACCATCACAGAGACTCCAATTCATTGGAGCAGTCCTGGACACTTCCCTGGGAAAAGCCTTGCCACCAGAGGTGAGGGCTCGAGATATTCTGCAGATGGTCATCAGATTTCAGAATGCCCAATATCTCCCAGCCTACGACTTTCTGAGGTTGCTAGGCCTCATGGCATCCTGCATATTCCTCGTGCCGGAGGCTCGCCTGAGAATGAGATCCCTCCAGTGGGCACTGAGAACTCAGTGGTCACAGTTCTCAGGAAGGATGACAGATCTCCTTCGGATCCCGGTCAAAGTAGCCCGAGACCTTCAGTGGTGGGCCTGTCGGGAGAACATCCTGAAAGGAGAAATGTTTTGGCAACCATGGCCGGAGATAACAGTAGTCACGGATGCCTCACTCACGGGGTGGGGAGCTCACGCCAACGACTTGACCATCAGCGGTCGTTGGTCTCCATCGGAGTCCAGACTACATATCAACCTGTTGGAGCTGAGAGCCATCAGACTAGCGCTGAAGGCTTTTCTGCCGTCTGTACGGGGAAGAAACGTCCTAATAATGACGGACAATACAGTGGCCATGCACTACCTCAACAAAAGAGGAGGCGTAGGCTCACTACCACTGTGCAGAGAGGCGATGCAGCTCTGGTTTTGGGCAATTCAGGAAGGAATCTCTCTATCGGCAATTCACCTAGCCGGAGAGAAGAACTTGACAGCGGACGCTCTGAGCAGGCAGAGCACAGTCTCTCACGAGTGGGAGATAGCTCAGGAAGTCCTTCAAGAGATCTTCGCCCTTTGGGGAACCCCTCAAGTGGATCTGTTCGCCACCAGTATCAACAGGAAGTGCGACAGATTTTGCTCAAGGGAATTTCCCCCGAGAGGAGCTCTAGGAGATGCGTTCGTAGTGGACTGGGAGTTCCCACTTCTGTACGCGTTCCCTCCGGTCCCTGTCATTCCTCAAATGATCAGGAGGTTGAGAAGGTTTCGGAAGACCATGATCCTAATTGCCCCGGATTGGGCCAGGAGAACGTGGTACCCGGACCTTCTAGACATGTCCATCTGCCCTCCAATTCGACTGCCATACAGAGAGGATCTTCTCTCGCAGAAGGAAGGTCAGGTTCTCCATCCAGCCATCAAGACCCTCAACCTTCACGCTTGGTGTCTGAAAGGTTGAGGTACAAGGATTGGGACCTTCCGGATGATGTTATGGAGGTGTTGCTTTCGGCCAGAAGGCCGGCAACTAAAACTCTATACCGCTGCCGTTGGAACAAATTTTGCAGCTGGTGCAGAGAAAAGAATATTGAACCCTTTTCTTGTGGTACACCTATGGTGTTGTCATTCTTACTTTACCTGGCTAATTCAGGCCTACAGGTTGGCACAATTAAGGGCTATCTCGCAGCGCTATCAATCTTTAAGCGCACTGCAGAGGAGCCTTCATACTTCAAAATTCCATTGGTAATACAATACCTAAAAGGATTAACTAATGTTTATCCCCCGAAACCTTTTCAAGTTCCCTTATGGGATTTAAACCTAATTTTAAACTTCCTAAAGGGTGCCCCTTTTGAACCACTACACTCTTGTTCATTGAAGCTTCTCACCCTCAAAACTGTTTTGCTAATAGCATTGACATCTGCTAGAAGGGTTAGCGAGTTGCAAGCCTTATCGTGTAAACCTCCACATACAATCTTTTACAAGGACAAAGTTGTTCTTCAGGTGAAGCCTAACTTCCTCCCGAAGGTAGTCTCGGAGTTTCACATCACTCAGAAGATTATATTACCTTCTTTCTACCCTCCTCCTCATCCGGGGAAGGAGGAAGAGAGACTGCACAGGCTGGACCCTAAGCGAGCCTTGAGCTTCTATATCAGCAGATTGGCTAAGATCAGACAAGCAGACCAACTCTTTGTAGGTTATGCAGGACATAAGTTGGGCCTTCCAATAACAAAACAAACCATCTCCAGATGGATTATTTTAGCCATTCTGGAATGCTACAAATTGGCAGGAAAGGAGCCTCCTCAAAATCTAAGGGCTCATTCTACCAGGGGTATCGCAACATCCTCAGCCCTTCAAAGAGGGGTGCCAATTCGAGATATATGTGCGGCTGCCACATGGTCGTCCGCACATACATTTACCAAATTCTATAGCCTGGATTCCTCCTCTAGTCAAGAAACTAGATTCGGCAAGGCTGTGTTACACTCTGTCCATTCTGGAAGGGTAACATAACTTTTATTACTCCCGCCTCCAGTCACAATACCACTGCTATGGGAGTCTATCTAAGATAAGGAATACGTCGGAGGACACAATCCCTTCGAAGAACTAGTTACTCTTACCTTGTAACGTTCTTTCGATGGGATGTTCCTCCGACGTATTCCTTATCGACCCTCCCATCCATCCCCGCAGTATGACTTCCTGTGGGTTTGCAGCCTATGCTCCTTCAAGGTGATTAGTCTAATCCAAAAACATTACTGGGGACTACAAAACGGAACTGAGCAACGGACGCTGCGCGCGGCCTTTATAGGCAGGATGACGTCGACGTCGGCACGGAGGCCGTCGAGGGTCATCGACTCGGCGATCATCGACGCGCAGCGCCCTCTGGCGAAAAAATTTTCCGAGGCCAGCAAAGCTGAAGGATTTATATCTAAGATAAGGAATACGTCGGAGGAACATCCCATCGAAAGAACGTTACAAGGTAAGAGTAACTAGTTCATCTCTTTTACACCAAGCCCTGGTCAGTGTTTACTTGTTCTATTGTGTGCTCTTGACCTATTGTGAATACTCTGTATACTGCCTAACTCTTCTTGAGAGAATTTGACTGCTCAGCCACAGCGACCAAGTGAATCTGTGTGGTGCAGACTGCTACCAAGTGGGTTTACTGCCAAACACCTGTAGTCTTAAATCTTTTGCAGTGGTCCCAGAGGGAACTGCACAGGTTTCTGCCTAACACAAAGCCAACAGGGGATTGGCAGCCCCCTCATTGAAGGCCTACTATCAGGCGGCCCAGTTAAGCTGGGTAAAACGATGGTTAAACCCAGATGACGACACCAGCTGGCGGCGCATGGAACTAGCCATGATGGCCCCGCTAATACCTATAGAGATAATGGCCACACCACCCCATAAACACCTGTCGCAGCTTCGAACACACCCAATTGTAGGACCGTCCATCCAACAATGGCACAGACTCCGGGCAGTACAGGGAACACTAACCAGAATGGCGCCAATGAGGGGTAGCATCCAGTCGATATTATCTTATGGGCAACTACAGGTAATTCATCGGAACCAACCAGTCGAATGGGCAAAAACACGGGTAATGGACATCTGAGAAGGCGGGGCACTTGTACACTTCAAAGACGCTAAACATACCCTGGGCCTGGGTGATGGGGACTCGCTATGCTACCAGACCATCCAGGCTACGATCCTGAAACACACGACTGCAGAATCCCGCCTACTGCCCCCCGCACATGTGAGAAAATAATGGACCAAAACATAAGTTTGTTCCCACGGCTACGCACATTCTACTCCATAGAAGTCCCTGATAACAAAGGCAGAACATTCACATTAGCCACATTCTGGACAGAAGACGTAGGGGTCTCAATCAGCATCCCGGACATGCACAACTGCTTCTCGGCGAACCTAGCCTCCTCCCTCTGCCTTAAAAACAGAAAGATACAATACAAAATCCTGCAAAGACTCTAGGTATATTATACCCCGGTTAAACTTTACAAAATGGGACTTCAGCCAACGGCATCATGCTGGAGAGGCTACAAGGGCACCGGATCAATGGGACACATGCTATGGTCATGCCCCAACCTAGACTTATTCTGGCGCAAGATACATCGACATCTAGCAGATATCGAAGGGGCGGATAAAGCCTTTACCCCCAAAGCAATGCTCTTAGGCACAGATGCAACAGACTGGCATACAGACGCACTAACACGCAGGCTCATGAGTCTTGTACTTTTCACCGTACGAAAACTCCTAGTGACTCACTGAAAGGAAACCATGCCGCCCTCACACAATGATTGGTTTAGCACCCTCTCAAAGACATGCCGACTTGAATGGGCAGCATGGCAATCAAGGCTCAATCCAGCAAAGGGAGTCCGATACAGGGAATTGTTAGAACCATACATTTAACCACAGATGGTTTGTGCAGAGACTATTACTTACCAAATGCCACCGTCATATGGTGGCAGGCAACTGAACAGTAAACTCCATCCACCTAATTTGATCAGAATGAGGTCACAAACCCCCACCCGGAGGAAGAGTGGGGGGATCTGGGGGACAAGTGAGGAGGGAGTGGGAGGGGGGACATTGTTGAGGACGTTACAGATAGAGTTAATGCAACATCACCCATAATTGTAGTTTCCCATTGCTCGTTTACCTTTTTTCTTTTTATTTATTTGCTATCTCTGCAGAAGACGCACACAGTTGTCTGTAACCCTTATGTTTGTTACTGTTTATGAAATCCAATAAACAGAGTAAAAAAAAAAATAATATATGTCTGGTGCATGTATATAACAAAAAAAAGAAATCGAGAGAAAGAAGCGTAGGAATGAAAAGGGTACGAAGGAAACTTAAAAATGAGGTAGGAAGCTAAAAGCAAAGTAGGGAAAGTAGAAAAATGGGGAATTAGTAACATAAAGTAGAGACGATTTTCCAAAACATGAACATCCACTATTTTTCTGAAAAAGCCAGGCTCAATAAAAGTTATGTAAATCTGAGCCACATTACTCTTGAGCCTATCTCAATGACTGAAACCTAATTTGTACTACTAAACATAGAGGAATATTAAGAAATATTCAATGTAATGTACCTCACTAGATCAAGCTAAATATCACCAAATACATCAAAAAATGTAAATCTACTCTACAATACACTCCATCATAAAAATCCCACTTGGGAATGTATTGGTCACAATGAATATATGCAGTGATGCTGTGAACTCAATCCATCCAGCATTGATTTCTGCAACATGCTAGTGTTTGGTGACATTTGTGTTTTAACGAGAAATCACAAAATTCATGAATTTCTACAATAGAAGTACACCTAATTTATCAACTGTTCTGTACAACCCCAACATACTAGGTATACATGGGTAAGTAACAAAAGCTCTTCACACACGTGCATCACTTGTGTATTGTTGCTCATACACATTACGTTGTATATTCTGTACAATTCCAACATGTTCTGTATCTCGTATGGATATATAATGAAAATTCATAATGCATTTAATGGAGTAACATATACACTATACATAAAGCATATTGATGTTCAGTATTTTATTATAGCTGCAAACCTATTTTAATACTCATACATGAACAGCCCATTAGTTCTTTTCTTAATGTTACATTTGATTATACCATAATAGTACCCTTAGTTATTATCCTGGACCAAACGAAGTTTATGGAATGCATTATTATTAGTAATACACATATGGAAGGATCCACTTTCAACCAAAATTAAACAAAAGGAAGAGGAATCCTGCTACTCTTCCAAGAGAAAACAAATTGTACAAAAGCAGGTATATCCTTGTTAATGTGGCCCTAAAAACATGCTTGTACAGTCAAATAGCCAATGTAGAATACATTTATATAGAGCAGTGTAAGTTAAGTTCTTCATTCATACCTCCATGAATCACGCTAGTTAATCTATGGATCCAGTATGCAACCTTTTGTTCTAATTTTCTACTTATGTCACAGGAAAGCTTTCTAGGATCAATGACCTCAGGAACCTGAAACCAGGGGTGTTACTAGTTCTGGAAAAGATCAAAGGATACACTATTGTCAGGACTGTCGGGTCTCGGGGCTAGCTAGCCTTTTGGTTGTAGCCTGTGAGCGTCTATCTTGGGCTACGACCAAAAGACCCATTTCTGTAGCCCCCCAATGCCCTACCTAGCGACGCCTCTTCCTGAAACGGCAATTGATTGATCAATTGACAATGCTCTTTAAAACGTCTGCCTACAGAGGAGTTAGGGGTATTGGTTCTGCTATTAGACCTATGCTCATACATCGGATTGTAACATTCCTTGATTTTTGTCCTACATAGTGAAAGCCACAAGGGCAACACATTTAATAAATACTTTCTGTATCATAAGTAGCAAAACGCTTTGTGCATTTTCTCTGTATCCTTAATTGTTTTTCTATAACGCGTCTAATACCGTACTACCTCTGTTTTTCGAAGACCAGCGCGTTGCCCCTGTCCTATCCTCCGTTGAGTGAAATAGTACAATGCTTTTTTCCACATTATTGCAATTGCTGCAGTAGAGTCATTGATATATACCTGTGTGTGTAATACATGTTCTTGTTAATTTAATACTGTCAGTGCACACTTGTCAGTCTTTAAAGTTGTTGATTCCCCTATATGCAAATATGGTTAGTTCTGGGAACAACTCTCTAGTTCCAATATCAAATTTTAGAATATTATATATATATACTTGTTTTGATCTTGTTGCCTTGCATGCAATATTCAAATGGATTGTTTCCACCCACGTATTCTTCATCTATAATATTCCTATCTCAGCGCAGCTGTTCTCTTGAAACTTTTCGATGTACAGGGGGTGCAGCGCGGCTCAGCATCAGCTTTGCCCAATGCCTCTTAAGAGCCCTGCACAGGACATGACATCTGGGCCAGTGTACATAGTGGCGCAGCACCACATGACTCCAGTTATTTTTTTTTCCAAGCACACTCTTCACTACTTGGGAACATGCTCTTTGAGCTTTCCATTTTTCTCTGACACCATGTCTACTCTGCCGAAGGCATCAGGCTTCAAGCCAAGTGTGGATTGCAGCCGGCAGATGTCTGTCTCGGATCAGCACCGGATTTGCCTCTACTGCTTGGGCGAGGGCCATGATACCCAAGATTGCAGGTCGTGCCAGTCCTGGCACGACCTGCAATCGGAAGGCTTCCTGGGAAAGCTGAAGGCCCTCTGAGAAAGGACTGTAAAGATGTTCACATTCTTCCACAAGGCGAAAGGTGAAGCACCGCCGTCTTGGTCGACGTTGTACGGTGCAGAACGGCGCTCTGAGGAAGGTGCAGCTCTGCGCAAGGAAAAGGAGAAGAAGAAAAATCAGAAGTGGACGTGCTAAACGAGAGTCCTCACACCGACATTAGTCTACCTATTTTATGAAGAACCATTGCTACAGGGATTTCCCCAAGCAGCCTGCCCAGGTACCTTTTCCGACCCAATCCTCCACCCCGAAGGAATGGGAAAACGTCCACCTAAAGATGTTGGACATCTTCGCCAAGGCGCTGGCGGCTCCCGCATTGACCTCTATGGCGCAGGTAGCGGCAATGTTAGCTTCAGATATGGTTGCGCACAGTCCCACTGTGTCTGTTGCGACTGGCAGGGTACCCTCTGGAGACCACTCCTGCATGCCTAAGGGCTTGGACCTGGACCAGATTGAGACTGAGGTCTCTTGGCACTGACAGGCCAGCCTTCGGGCGCTGCGGCCTCTGCACCAGTACTGGTGTAGTCAACGGGATTGGCATTGTGGGCGCTGCCGCTCCTTGGGAATACACCCCGCTCGACATTTATGAAGAGGAAGGTGACCATGTCCCCTTTGGGCTTGAACCTATGGGTCCTAGGGAGGTGAGGGATTTCACAGAAGAATTCTATGGGGTAGGTGAGGATGTGCTGGTCCTGGCAGAGGACCTGCGAGTCACCAGTGGCCTCAACACGTCCCGAGAGATGGAGAGCTTCCCAGATCCCACACCAGGAAACCCTCAAGCCACCTTCCAGAGGTTGATTGCTATGGTGGCCGGTACTCTGGGGCTATCTGCTCTGTCCAGGTCCAATGGACTGGATGATGCCGCTAGGAAAAAGGTGTCAACTACAGTGTCCCTCAAGGTTCTGTACTTGGCCCTTTTCTCTTCTCACTGTTAACTCCCTCCTAACTCCAATCATCTTTTCCTTTGGTGTTTCTCACCACTTCTACGCCAATGTCACCCAGCTCTTCCTCTCCTTCTCTTCCTTTGCCCCTGACGTCCATCTGAAACTCTCTTCCTGCCTCAATGCTATTAATTCCTGGATGTCCTCCCACTTTCTTACCTTGAACACTGACAAAACTGAAGTCTTATTCTTTCCTGCTAACACCCTCCGCCCCACCCCACCTCACTCCATTCTCTTTCCTCCCTCTCAGCTCCCTATCTCCCCCTTCGCCCGCAATCTTGGTCTACACTTCGACTCTAATCCCTCCTTTACTCACCACATCAAACTTCCGTCCGCGCTTGCCGCTTCCACCTCTTTAACATCCGCAAAATCTGACCTCTCTTAACCTTTCACTACACTAAACTCCTAATTTCCTCCTTAATCTTCTCTCGACTTTTCTACTGCTCTGCTCTCCTCTTTGGTCTCCCTTCCTCTCATCTTGCCCCCCTTAAATCCATCTACCATTCTGCCATCCGTTCTCTGTCGTCTCTCTCTTCACGATTCTATCGCTTCTTCACTCTCCTCGCTGGGCTGGCTCCCCTTTCATTCCCAAATCAAGTTCAACTTCCTCTGTCTCATCTTTAAATCTCTCTACGGTCTTGCCCCACCCTACCATTCTATTCTCACTCTCGCCCACTTCGTTCTGCCGAACATTTACTACTTATTGTCCCATCTCCTCCCTGTGCACCATCCCGCTTCCGCTCCTTACAACTTCTTGCTCCTCTTTACTGGAACCGTCTCCCTCTTCCCATCCACTCCATCCCATCCTACTCCTCTTTCTGTACTTCTTTAAAATCCTACTTATTCCAATCTCCAACCTGACAGCTCTCTGCTGTCAATTCTCACAACCGTCTTCTCCTACACATGTTTAGCCTTATGATCTCATGGTAAATTGTTCTGCATATTGTTCTCAGTTACTTGATTCATGATTTATGTTTACTTGCTTGTAATGTATTCACTGTTGTTTCATGTAAAGCGCTTTGGCCTAAAGCGCTATATAAAATTCAATAAATACAAATACAAAGAGGTGCTCCTGCCCTTCAATGTGGCAGTGGAAGCCCCTGTATTGGAGGTGTGGAAGACACCTGGCTCTGTTCTGGCAGTGGACAGGGAACTGTTGAGGGAAGCACTGTACTGCTCTGACCCGGCCTTTCTCTCCTCCCCTGTTTCACCGGAAAGCTTAGTGGTGCAGCCCAAGACAGCTAGCCATGGAGAGAGAAAGAGGTTTGACACATCCGGCAAAAAGGTTGTTGCGTTGGGCAGCCTTGCACTGTGGCTCGTAAATGCCTCTTGCACCATAGTGAAGTTCTCCTTCGGGCCTTTGAACTGCGGTGGGCAATGCGGCTGAGCACGTCCAGGATGGAGAGATGAGGGACAGCTTCCTGTCCTTGGTGACTGATGACAAGGAGGTGGCACGGCAATCAAGACTGAACACAGCGGACCGTGTGGGCAGGTCCATGGCCACTAGCACAGTGCTAGAGGTGCAGCAGCCCTCTCCGTGCAGCCATTGTTTTGGGGCAGGGCTTTTTGCCCTCCCCCAGAGGTTTTGGCAGAGCAAGGGCTTCCAGAGAGGTTGGAGGAAGGTGTACTCCAAGGGATGGGGTTGCTGTGGCCACTATCCCCGCCACACCCCAGGATGCCAAACCTCATTGACAGGCTTTGCCACTTTTCAATAGTGCAGAAGTGTACTGCGAAAGTGTACTGTCTTGCTGTCCGGACCAGTGTTGGAAGTAGTACTGAAAGGTGAACATTCTGGCTCTACTTGTGGTTGACAGTACCTGTACTTAACGTGTTCTTAATAATCCCATAGTACTTATAGTTTCTCTTGTGTTTTATTCTATCATAGAGACATGGCGAAAAGCGAGTGGAATCTACTCCCTCTGACCCAGCTTTCCCATAACTAACAGGCGTACACGCGCATCTGCGTAATTGCACTGTGAAAGTGTGCTGTCTTGCTGTCTGCTCATATGCAACAGCGATAGTATTGTATTGTATTCCACATCCTCTGGTCTCAGCCGTATGATTTCACTGTAACAACGGCATGTATGCCATGAGGTGGGTGATGCAACATAAGCTCTAGAAAGGTGTTAACGTTTTGATAACTCTGAGAATGCTTGTAATGTTTTATCAACACGCGTTGTTTGTTGCCAGCGTTCAAATATTCAACTCCCTGCAGTAATAGCTTTTAGTTTCGTAGCTTTGTGACCTCGTATCGTGCTGTTTAAAGATAGTTATTGACAATTGGAAGCCACCTTGCTTCAGTGAGATAATAGAATTAGTATGTAAAATATCTAGCTTTACTATTTATTTCTCACGAAGTGGGGTAGATGGCATTCTTTATTTTCTACTCTCTATTCTCAGTCACCTTATAGTTTATCTGGTTTTGTACTGATTTTGTATTAGAATATACTTGTATGAAAAGCTATTTAGATATAATTAGACTCAGCTATGTGTATTTGAAATAGAGAGGGTGTTTTGTTGAACGATTGATGTGTGTGCGGTAGATAAACTTTCAATCAATCCTTATTAGTAAAAAGGTGATAGTAATAGCTATAACATTACTATCATAACTGCATGATTGGATATAGCGGCAATATATTGCTGTAACATACACGTCCGTATGGAAGCTGTGGTTGCGATGGCAGCATTTGACTGTTTGCAAGTAATACCAACATCTAAGCAGTCAATTAGCGAGGTAATAGAAGAGAACGATACTAACATGCCTATTAAAGTAGTTGGATCAGATGGAGTTGGGCAAGTAGAAACTCAATCTTCGACTGCACCTCAGAGTGTAGTAGTGACTAATACATGCATGGAGTCGACCCATATGCGTTGCGACACATTGCGTCAGACACAAACTCCACGTACTAATACAGATCTAATGTTAGTCATATCTCCTCCTAGACACTATCCACGGCTGGAAAACTGTACGTGTTTTCCAAAGACCATCACCACTATAGGATTTTTTTTAAAAAGGGGGCAGAAGTGAAAATGATTCCAACAAAATAAATAGAACAATGATGTCTGAAAATAATACATTAAAAATGAAAGTGATGACAAATTACTACTCCATAATCGCTGTGAGCACTGATAAGGGGGGAAATCTCATGAATCCTCCTGAAGCAGTTAAATCCAACCATAGTGTGCTGATGATATATCATGAAAAAGAGATTGTGGCTAAAGAAATTGAACAAGAACTCACTACTAGTCTACCATGCCTTGCGGGCAAACTGATTGAAAACATTTTATTACCAGCAAACATGGCTAATGAGAAGACTGCTCAGACAAACACTCTATTGATAAATCAAAGGAACTACGAGGATCGGTTAAATAGTAGAATTATGGTAGCACAAATTAACCATACTTCTGTCGTAGACACAATTTCTATTTTAGGAAATGGAAATGCTCCCAAAGACTTCTTGAAGAATGTAATATTATCTCCAGTGATGGATAACTCTAAAACCATCACGAACATCGATAAGATATCTTTGCCACCGGTTGCAGTGAATTCTTCAACTGTGAGTAATGATGAAGATATTTACAGAGAAACAGATGAGAATGATAAATCAATATCTGACCAACAATTATTAGACGTATCACCAACTGCCCAGACCGGCCAGACCACTATCGATTTAGAAGCCACAAACATATCAGTAGCTAGTATCACATCCTTGGTATGTTTGAAGTTGTTGAGAATTTGTTGTATCGACTAAATGAGAAATGTAAGAGTCTAGAGAAAAAAAATCTACCTACAATCTAGATTACTACACAAAAGTATAAATCAAATAGTATGCAAAGATGTTGAAACGAACACAGAATCACCACTAGGTGAACCTGAAGTAGTAGGTGTAGAGAATAGATTGTTAAATACCAGACATAAAAAGAAATAGAAAATTAAACCAAGAAAACCAGTTTTATCTCATGCCATCATGTATGCCTCAAAAAAAAGGGAGAAAAAAACAAGGAAATGCCATCAATTAAATGGAAATGCTGTGATACCAAATCAAGTGAGTCCATTGATGTCAAAGATAGCTGCTTGAAGATCTCTGAAAAAGTTCATCGTCAATCAGCAAGATACCCAAATTTACCTACGCAAACTTTTTGACGAAATGCAATATCGTCAAAGAGACCAAAGGGAAGAGAAAATACAAAACATAAACCAGGTGAAAGATGACATAATTGAAATCAGTGATGATCTGCCAGTTAAGATTAAAATAAGTTCCCCTATATTAAACACAGGACGACAAATGGTATCCACAGCAATCAACAATGGCACCATAAACATAGTAAGTGAAAAAGCTGCTGTATCAAATACTTTGGGTAACGCGTTAGCAGATAGACACCCTACATCAAATATAGATGTCGCTAATATTGGGAATCCCTCAGTTATCGCTGATAAAGTAAAGTCACTGGAGATCAAATCAGATCTAGGGATTGAAGCCATCCACCTTTAAACAGAACAACCTTTTTACATATTTTACATACAATTATACCACATTATCAAATTTGAAGATATTGCAATGGTAGATCAGTTAGAAGATGAACATTGTTACTTCACAAGTGAGTTTCGGGTCTGATCACACGATATCCTATATATTACAATATGAAAAAGATCTGTTTAAAATGGGATTCTGTCGAGACTTGATTGTCGTGAAGATTAGAGGGGCCTCCGTCCCCAAGTACCACACAGGGAGAGATAATATGACTCTCTATGCGATCCTTGAGGCCACAGGTGGGAGATGCTGGAACGCCGGAACCACGTAGCACTGGAAACCTCAAGGCCGCTGTAAAGCAAACAATTATTAGTACAATCACAGTTGCAGTATACAGAACGGACTAGTACTGTCCAGGAAGAAGCTTACCGTAGTGTAGTAGTAAGGTCACTGCTAACCACACAGGAGCCTGAGATACAGCTACGTGGGGGCGCGTGAGCAGCACCTTCAGATGATGGTCATGGTGACTTGGGAGGGTGGTCAGAGTAGTTACCAGTTGCTGAGCCCACCTGCAGTTGTTGACGTGGTATACGTGGATATACGTAAATTGGTGAGAAGTGAAAATCAATCCAGGGGAGAACCAAAAGAAGTCTGTTATGAAAGTTCTGAGATCAAAAACAGCCAGATATCCACAAGAAAAAGTGCCAAATCCGAAGGGAAAGCCAAAAGTAGTCTGTAGTTCGAGGTCCGAGTTCGAGTAATCCAAGAATCAAGATTGAAGAGCAAACGCCAAACAGAGTCGTGAAGAACAGCTGTGAAGCGATGTGTGGTCGCGAGAACTCTGCTTTTATACAGTTTGATTCCTAGTCACATGACCCAAAACAGAATCGCGTGATCTGGAAGTGAACGTGACCGCCTGACTCTGCCTGACCCAATGTGCCGCGGCAGTTGCCAATGCAGAAATGGATACAACCGGGACCGAATGTGACTTCTGCTCAGATGTAAGGTATGGACCCCAAGCTGCTCACGCGGCCCCCGTCCTACATGTGTACCGGATGTTGCGATTGGGCGTGCTGCGGGGCGTGCTGCAGGGAGTCTAGCGGCCATGTGGACATGATGCATGACAGAGCCCCCACCAAAGGCCCACGGCCCCGTGGGCAGGACGGATGCTCAAGGTGAAAACTGGAAACGAGGCGAGGAGCATGAACGTCCCCAGCAGGGACCCAGGAACGTTCCTCTGGACCATACCCCAACCAATCCACCAGATACTTCAACCTACCCCTAAAAATGCGAGCAGCCAAGATAGCAGAGACCTCGTACACATCAGGGGTGTCCAAAGAAACAGGGGCAGGAGGAGCATGGAGGCGGGTAGGACCAGGCCAGGGTTTGAGCAGGGAGGAGTGAAAGACAGGATGGATACGCCAGGCAGCAGGAATCGAAAGCTGATAAGCCACAGAATTGATCACCTTAGACACCACAAAAGGCCCAACAAACCGGGGCATTAGCTTGCGACAAGCCGGCAAGCGGAGTTGACGAGAGGACAGCCACACCCTATCCCCCACAGAATAATCAGGGGCTGCCGAATGCTATTTGTCAGCCGCGGACTTCAGGGACGCCTGGGCTTCTTGGAGATGAACAAGGGTCTAGGAATGGACAGTGGATAGATCACGGACACAGGCAGCAGCAGCAGGATTGCCAGACAAGGAGAGATCAGGGAAAGGCAAGGTGCGTGGGTGCTGACTGTAAAGGGCATAGAATGGAGAAGAACCTGTGGAGGAGTGCAAGGTGTTATTGTAGGCGAATTCAGTGAGGTGTAATACGCAGAACCAGGACTCTGATGTTGCAACGTTAAACAACGCAGGTATTGCATCATAGTCTGGTTCACTCGCTCAGTTTGTCCATCTGTTTCTGGATGGTAGGCTGAGGAGTAACGTGCGTCTTCACCAAGCAGTTTAGTCAAAGCTCGCCAGAAAGGGGACGTGAACTGGGATCCTCTATCAGAAACTAATACGGTGGGTAACCCAAACAAACAAAAAATGGACTTGAAAAACAACCCAGCTAATACAGGGGCGGAAGGCATTCCTGAGCATGGAATGAAACGTGCCATTTTTGTGAATGAGTCTACCACTACCCATATCGTGTCAAATCCTTGTACTCGTGAGGGGTATTTAGTGGGGGGGCGCTGTTGCGCTTCAATAAGATGGCCGCCTGATTGCACGCTCGCATCACAAGGCACTCTCCTTTCATAAATACTGCATAGGTGCCCTTCTAAACCTAGATCCAGCTACCAGATCTGATGCGCCTAAACTTCGGGAGTGTGCTCCCCGAACGCCGCCCTCTGGGACTGCCCGGCAGCTGAGATCCAGCGTCCGTAATCCGGGCCGGGAGCCGGCGTCGCTCCGCCTCCCAGCTCCGGAGCAGTGCGCCAGCTACACCGCGGCTTCGGGGGCCTCCTGTGGGGGAGTGGCACAGTGCGGCCTGATCCTGCCTCTCTCCCCACCTTGCATGATCCTGCAGTGGCCCGGCTAGAGGCATAGCCCCCTGCTTGGACCCGGGGGCCGCTCCTGCATCTAGAGCGGACTGCTCCGCCGCCCCTTCTCGGGCGGCATACTGTTGTTTGGAGGCCCATCATCCGGAGGCCAACTCACAGGACGTCCTCTCACCCTGTACATTGGTGAGTCACGCAGGCCCCCGGGGCATCCTGCCCGCCTTCCTTGTGGAGGCTCCAGCGCCACCTTGCACCGCCTCCTCCCTGGGAGTGTGAGCAGATCTCTGATCCTGCGTCTCCGACACCCGTGGTGACTGGTGCCGCGCATTACGGCTCCCCACTCTCAGCCCCAGCCCACGCTGACATTACTGAAAGGCCACGTCTTTGGCGGGCACTGGGCCCCCTCGCTCCTCGAGCACTGGCACACAATGCTCAGCGCCGGCTCCAGGTGTGGACCCCAGCTGACACAGCCCCTGTGACTTCTCACACTGGCCTGGGGGCCTCATAGAGACGTTACGCCCCCAGCTCCCTTGCCTACAATGACCACCTGAGCTCCTGGGCCGCAATAAACTGCGGTGGGGGGGCCCAAGCCAGCGCCCTCCCCTGTGTCGTGCGCCTACTGGACTATCAGCAATACCTGTGTACCCTGATAATTGTGGGCCCTCGGCACTGCCCCCCTCAGTGCGGCCAGACCCCGGACGCCCTGCTTGCCTCTTAATGGCCCATGCTCATTGCGCAGGGGGCCCTGTCCGTCTGACCACCCGATCTGGGGAGCGCGCTCCCCAATTTACTTCACTACAACAGAGCCCACGGTCACAACCCCCTCATCTACGACCGCATTGTATTGCTTCTTCACCTTTGGCTCTTGCCTGGGACCCCCTGGTGATCAGCCCCGGTGGACTCTCTCACCGGCCACCTTGCAACCCTCCAGATCCTCGACCCAGCGGGCGACAGCAAACCTAGTCCCCGCTCCCAGCTACAGCTCAGCATTCTACCCTGCCTGCAAGGATTTCTCTTCACCCAGAACACAAACAGTTGTCAGACTCTCCTTCGTTGCCTATTCCTCCCGACACCCCTATCACCCTCCTGGGTCACTGATCCCACACTTCCCCTGGCATCATGACTAAGGGAGCTGGAAAGAAACAAAGTTCGATCAACATGTTTACAAAGTCTTCGGTGGGGCCAGTGGGGGAGGCACCCGACCAGGAACCACCCAATACGTCATCAGACCCGGTTGAGTCCCAAAAACTAATGGAGTACATTCAGGAAGGTTTCACCACACTTCATAGCAAGCTGAACAACATGAACAGCACTATATCCTCCATTAAGGCCCATATAGAAAAGACTGACGGCCGGGTTACTGAGATTGAGACACGAGTGAGCACTACCGAGGATAGCTTGAGCTCTCTGAGGGCTGAGGTCTCGGCTCTCTCTGGCCGGGTCACCAAGGTTGAGAAGAAAAAGGAGGACCTTGAGTCCCGTTCGAGGCGCAACAACCTCTGTATTATCGGAGTACCCAAAGATGGCATACAGGATCCTATGGAGGACTATGTCGAACACATGCTATTGCAACTACTAGACTCTCCAAAGCGCTCTCCTCAGTTTGCTATCGAGCGAGCCCACCGTGCCCTCACGGCAAAACCTAGACCGGGTGCACTACCACGCCCCATCATAGCTAGAGTCCTAAATTTCTGTGATCGTGACGCCCTCTTCAGGGCAGTGAGAGTTAAGGGTGAACTCCTTTTGGGCACAGCACGGATTGACCTATACCCGGACTTCTCGGTGGCGGTGCAGCGGGAACGCAAAACCTTTGTAGCAGTGAAGAGGAGGCTGCGAGATCTGCAGGTCAAATGTGCCATGCTATACCCTGCCAAGATGAGGATCGAACACTCTAACCGTGTGTATTTTTTCACGATCCCGGAGGAGGCCTCCAGATTCCTCGATGAACACTTCCCTGGCTAATCATTCCTGCAACACACAAAGTTTCCACTATGTTTCTTACCTGGTTGCCCATGTTTGGGACCTTGGGCTTATTACAGCAAATTCACATCCGCAGCATACATTATCAATGTTTAGCTCTTTGTCTTTTTTGTCTAGGAATTGAGACATTGATTTGCTACAGTATGGACTACCTGTTGAAAGGGTGCCCCCATTCCAGCGCTCATCAACTATCATAACGTCTCTTTCATATGTGTTGTTAAACCCACATACTGTCATGCTCCGATTGCTTAAGAAACTATTTAACCCAATCTTGTGCAATCTGTTTCCCGATTATACGACCGTGCCTTATCTACCCAGAAAGGACCCTGCCCGGGTGGCGCCTGATATCATCTCTGGGCACCATGTTCATCCTAATATTACCTCCCGATTTGGAGCGTCGCCGCCAGGCCAGTTCACAGGCCCCCCAGGCGTTGATGCCATTGGTTTGGATTTGGTTGTTTAGTTATGGGGTTATTCCTCTGTTTGGGGGAGGGATGTGGGTTGGAGTGGGGGGAATTGGGTTCTATGTTAAAAAAGGCTTGGTATCTGCAGAGGAGGTAGAGTGGAGGACAATGTGGAATCAATGGTATTGCAGATCCATCTGTGCTGCACACCGATCATGGAGGGCACTGTGCCATTTACCCGCAATCCCCGATGACTACTCTTGGTCTGTTGGGTGAAGACACCTTGACATTTATGAGCTGGAATGTGCGGGGTCTGGGAAGCCATAAGAAAATGAGGCTACTACAGCTCCAATCCGAACGTCATCGGGTTAAAATCCTGTTTCTGCAAGAAACGCATGCCCGCACTGAGTACTGCGAAAAGTTTGCTAAAACATGGGGCTCTCAGAGGTATTATACTAACTACTCTACCCAGAGCCGTGGGGGTCATGACCCTAATTCACAGGAGCCTTAAGTTTCACCCCATAGCTACACTGGTTGACCCCCAGGGCAGATATGTGCTACTCCATGGTATCCTGAAAAACAAAGAGGTGGTCCCGTTAAATATTTACGGTCCCAACATTGATGATCCTGAATTATATTTACACCTCACAGCTCTCCTCGATAGTTTCCCGCTGTTACCAATCCTCTGGGGAGGTGATTTTAACACCATATTCGATGTAGACCTTGACAGATCTGGCCGTAGACACTGTCAATTTACCAAAGCTGCTTACACTACACTCTTGTGTCTCCCCCGCCTGGGCCTTGTTGACGCATGGAGGCTTCTCTATCCTGACTCACGCTCTTACTCCTCCTCCTCGGTACACGACTCCTATTCCCGAATCGATAGATGGCTAGTGTCTGATATACTTATAAGGAATATATCTTCTCTAACGATCCTACCCAGAACTCTCTCTGACCATTCACCGGTGACTATCACCCTAGGTTGGGGCCCAGACCGCGGTCGAACCAGGTACTGGAGAATGAAACGACACTCCCTCCTCGACCCGGTTTTCAGCTCCGAGTTGGATTCGGCAATCGAGGAGTTCTTCGAGATCAACACCAACACGGTAACTTCCCAGGCCACCCTTTGAGAGTCCTTCAAAGCCTATATCAGAGGTATTGCCCTCTCCAAGGAAAACGGCATCCTCAAAACTATCCGAAGGGAGATTGCCGAAAGCGAGGCTACGCTGTCTGCTCTTGAAGCCCAATGCCCGCTTCACCGAACCCCTGAAACCCTTGCGTTAATCGGTACAGAATTAGACAGCTTCCTCTCTCTTGCGGATCGTGAACTACGGTTTTTGGACAAGCCGAGTCTCGCGAGGAAATACAGCGAGGGTGAACGCCCAAGCCGCCTCCTGGCTATACTTCTCCACCGAGAGTTTGGTGCACCCCCATCCCCGGGATAGAGAGACCTGATGGTACCCTGGCCACGTCACCCCAAGATATTAATTCCGAATTCCTTTCCTTCTATGAGTCCCTATATGCTCAAACGGACAGCGCCACGATATCGGAAATTGACGCCTACCTGGATAATCTCCCCCTCTCATTCCTCTCCCCCGAGACCATCGGCTCCCTCGAGAATCCATTCACCCCCGAGGCGCTCTCGGACGCTATAGACTCGCTCTCTTCAGGCAAGTCCCCGGGATCAGACAGAATCCCTATCGAATTTTACAAGAACTTTAAATCGCTCCTACTCCCTCGCTTGATGGCCCTTTGGGAAGAGTCAGTGGAAGTAGGTCAGTCCCCCCCCCCACGCTCCGCTAAGCCATAATAACAGGCTTGCTAAAACCAAGTAAACCCCCTACTCAATGTGGCTCCTACCGTCCACTTTCACTTATCAATTGTGATGTCAAGATCTTTGCCAAAGTACTTGCCCTATGCCTTGCACCCTACATGCCACACATCATTCACACTGACTAAGTGGGATTTATTCTGGGACGCTCCACCTCCTTGAGCCTGATGCGCCTCTTCAACATCATAAGCAGGGTGAGCCCAAATGTCCACGCGGTAGCTGCAACACTTAACATGCAAAAGGCTTTTGACACTGTCTCGTGGAAGTATCTTTGGCGTGTGCTCGACAAATGTAAATTCTGCCCCACTTTCCTTTCCTGGGCCAGGTTGCTGTACGCCAACCCTGTAGCCAGAGTTCGCACTGAAGACCGGTGCTCCCCCTCTTTCAAATAGCTAGGGGCACGAGACAGGGCTGTCCCTTTTCCCCCCTAATCTTTGCTGTGGCAATAGAGCCATTTGCGGACATGCTTTGCCAATGTCATGCACACAGGGGTCTGCGTACCTCTGGTTCCTCGGACATAGTTTCCCTATATGCAGATGACGCCCTTCTCTTCATCCGTTCCCCTGATATTAATCTGGCCCCGATTTTGGAAGGTGTAGTCCTCTTTGGTCGAATCTCCGGTCTCAAAGTGAATTGTTCTAAATCTACCCTGTTCCCGCTCACTACCAGCACACTCCCCCTCCTGACACCCTGGGATTCGCATGGGCCCAATCTGTCTTTACCTACCTAGGTATTGTAGTGTCACGTCAAACTGAACGGGTCTTTGAAGAAAATTACCAAAAATACCTTACCAATCTTACAGTAAAGGCACTGGGCTGGAGCAAACTCCCGCTCTCACTGGCTGGCAGGATAGGAATATTGAAGATGGTAGCACTACCCCAGCTTCTGTACAGATTTGCCAATATTCCACAGTGGCCGGTTAGCAGGTTCTTCCAGGCATTGACACGTACCCTTAACACCTTCCTCTGGCACTCTGGCGCGGTCTGGCTTAAACTTAAGACCCTAGCTGCCCCGATGGAAGATGGCGGCTTCGGGGCTCCCGATTTCCTCAAGTACTGGCTGGTGGCACAACTCCAACATACCGCATACTGGTTTAACACATCAGACCCTTCACCCCATGTCAGGCTCGAAAAGTTATCAGTAAGCGACCATGACATCCGCTCACTGGTGATTAAACCTATGCCGATGGTATTGAACTCACTTGACCCAGCGACCTGCACATCAATGGCCTTATCTAAAACGTGGCAACTGTTGGGCATCACCCATCCCTTTCATGGTAATTTACCACTCTGGAATTTCCTTCCAGAGGTCCCACAAGTGCCTCCCTCTGCCTTTCGCCAGTGGGCAGAGGCGGGATATGAATTGCTCCGGGACATTTTTGAACAGGGCATTTTCATAGAGTAGCCTGACCTCCCGCTGTCTCTGAGGCGTAGACCTTCCGTTTGGCTTCAATACTCATCCCTCTGGAAAATCCTTAAACACAAATACCCGACTTTCCCTGCGTTACCACCTGATGAGCCTGCAATCACGGAACTGTCCTCTCCCTCCCCCATGAGGGGCAATAACTCCAGACTTTACACCTTGGTGCAGACCAGATCACCCCCTCTACTTTCTAAATTAAAACACACTTGGGAGGTCGACCTCAGACTGGAAATGACAGACGAACGTTGGGCCCATATGTGCGCACGCACCCATGGGGTCTCATTCAACTCCCGCTTTAAATTGATCCAATTCAAGTTACTCCACAGGTACCATTACACCCGACCAGACTGCACAGCATCTCGAATGACCTCTCCCCGGGTTGCCCCAGGTGCGGCTGCGACGACGCTGGCTATATCCACATGATCTGGTCCTGTCCCCGCCTCACTCAATTCTGGGATGCAGTATGCGCTACTATTTCAGCTATCCTCGAACACCCTATCACCCCAACCCCAATGAGGTGTCTTTTTCACGACTTCCCAGAACTCCACAGAGACTCTAGGAAACTGGCTGTCCTCTGTATGCTACTCGCAGTGCGCTCTATCCTACTCTGCTGGCTCCGGCCTACCACACCTACTCATGCACAGTGGCTCAGGGCGGTCACATGGGCTTCGGATACCGAGGAATCCTGGGCGATACAACGGCCCGCCCACTCCAGACCTAGAGATATCTGGTTAAAGTTTCGCTCATTCATGTCTCCTGCTGATACGGACTCAGACCCTGCATCCCCAGCCCTCTCCCCTCGCCACTCCCCTTCTACCTCCTGAATTCCCTCCCCCTCAGGCCTGCACCCACCTTGTATGTATCCCCCATATGTATAAATTGATCTTTTTCACTTGCGCTATATATCTGCACTGCCTGTTCTTTGCTTTGATTGTACATGCCCTGTGTGTAACTCACCTGTGCTGCCAAGCTGAATAAATAAAAGTTAAAAAAAAAAAAAATCATTGTACTCTGGGTAGGTCAGTCACGAAGTCCATGGTAAAAGTGTGCCATGGTCTTGGGGGTACGGGTAGGGGTTGCAGCAGGCCTACAGGTTGTCCCCTATGGTTTTTGCATTGGGCACACACTGAACAAGTGTTCACATAACAGTCGACGTCCCGCTTCATAGACGGCCACCAGCACTTCAACAGAGCCAGTGTCCGTCTCTGACCGGGATGTCCATTGATGGCGGTATCATGGGACCATTATAATGCAAGGTTACGGGTGTCAGTGGTGGGTAAAACTAGTCTGTTCTGCACAAAAGGTAGACCGTTGTGATACACAGGGTCCCATTCAGACAAATGATCAGGATGTTGGGCCACCCAGGTACGGATAGAAGTCAACATGGATAGAGGTGGAGTGCAAAGGCAAATGACGTTTTTCCGTTCCAGTAAAGTTTCGGGAAACACTGGTAGTGAAACACCCCCTGGGGAACGGGACAATGCATCAGCTAACCCAGGTCGATGTTTGATCTGGAAATCATAGGCTGCAAAAAACAGATGGCGACGGACCTGGCGGCTATTGACGCACTTGAGAGAGGCCAGATCTTGAAGGTTGCGGTGGTCCGTAAACACGATTGTCTGATGTTTAGCACCCAGGAGGTGGTGCCGCCAAGCCTGGAACGGATCCTTTACAGCCAGTAACTCCTTTTCTGTGACTGGGTAATGGATTTCTGTGGGGGTGAATTTACGGGAGTGGAATGGCACAGGATGTAAACGACCAGAAGAAGAGCATGCTTGAGATAAGACAGCCCCTAAAGCAAAAGAGAAAGCATCCGCTTCCACTACAAAAGGTAATTCCGGGTCGGGATGTTGGAGGACCGGAGCAGTGGTAAAGGCGGTTTTTAAGGATTCAAAGGCTTTCTGGTGCTCGTCTAAGCACAGGTATGGGACATGAGGACTGGTCAAAGCTGTGAGAGGGGCTACGATAGACGAGAATCCATAGATGAACCGTCTGTAAAAATTTGCAAAACCTAAGAATGACTGTAGGGCTTTGAGATTGACTGGAGTTGGCCAGTCTAACACTGCTCAGACTTTTGAACGATTCATTGCCAAACCCCCTGGTGTGATGTGGAAACCCAGGAATTCGACATTGTCTACGTGAAATTGACATTTTTCGGGTTTAGCAAAGAGTGAGTGCTTCCGTAGTCGAGAGAGTACTTTGCGAACATGTGTTGCATGTTCCTCCATGTTTTGGGAAAATGAGGATGTCATCTAGATACACATCCAATATATCGTTGAACACCTCGTTCATGAAACGTTGTAAAGTGGCCGGCGCGTTGCAAAGCCAGAATGGCATTACCGTATACTCGTATAAACCATAGCGGGTACAAAACACGGCTTTCCATTCGTCCCCCTTGCGGATTCGAACCAAGTTGTAGGCTCCTCTGAGGTCGAGTTTCGTATACACAGAAGCATGTGTTAGTCGATCTAGCAAGGGTGTGATGAGGCGTATTGGATAGCGGTTCTTTACAGCGATAGCATTTAGGCGGCGATAATTCACACATGGTCGGAGATCGCCTTCTTTCTTGGGGACAAAGAATATTGGACTGGCTGCAGGTGAATTAGATGGACATATGTGTCCTAGTTTTAGTGATTTCTGAATGTATGATTTCAGAGCTTGCTCCTCAGAATGGGACAGAGAGTATATGCGTCCAGTAGGTATGGAGGAATCGGGGAGCAGATCTATAGGGCAATCGTAAGAATGATGCGGAGGGAGAAACTCGGCTGTCCCAAGGTCAAAAACCTCCTGAAAGTCATGTTAGACCGTAGGAATGCCCACAGCGACCGCCCCTACAACATGAGGACTGGATGTAGAATCCCCAGTGTCCTCCAAAGTAAGTTGTGCGACAGCACCCAAAACCTGTGAGGGTGTCTCGTCCCCTTCAGGCAAGGTGAGACAAAAGTTTTGGCATACTTCGGATTCAAAGTGAACTTGCCCCGATTTCCATTTGATAAGCGGATTGTGTTCTTTTAACCATGGAATACCTAAGAGGAGACCGAACTGAGGCATGGAGATCAAGTCAAAACATATGGTCTCTTTATGGATGGTTTGGATGATCATGGTGAGGGGAGCGGTTTGTTGTTTGATGGGGCCAGACACTAAGGCTGTACCGTCAACGGCTTGGACTGGTTCGGACGTGATTTAAGGACAAGGCCAATGTGATGTCGATGTAGTTCCCAGTGGCCCCAGAATCGATGACAGTGGTGACTGGGTGCATGATATATGGAGTTGGTTTCAGAATGGCTTGTACAATAACAGGTCTTATGCAACCAAAAGCAGGCACTGATTCCGAGGAAAAACAAGGCGTGCTCGATCCAGTCCCCGGATCTAAGATCGAGCTGTCCGAAAAACCTGGTTCTTCAGCTTTGGGCGACAAGGACATTCTTTGACGAAATGTCAGTTCAGGCCACAATAGAAACAGGCGTGGTCTGTCCTACGTTCCCTTTCTGTGAGAGAGATAGGACTACAGATTCCCCCAATCTGCATGGGTTCCCCGGAAGCCTCAGAAGATGAAGTGGCGGGATGTGTATTAGTAAACCCAGCTTCGGCCCTTTGTTCAGTTCGTCGGGTGTCCACCTGCATGGCCAAGTCCACCAGGTCGGGGTATTGTGTTGGTAAAGAAGGAACGACTGAAAGGGCGTCTTTCATAGAGTTGCTCAGTCCTCTATAAAACACCACTGTTTCTTGCTTTCCGGCCATGAAGTTTCAACTGATAATTGGTTGAAACGAGTGATGTACTCTGAGTGTACCTTTTCCTTGACTTAAATCTAACAATTCTAGATCACGTGATTGGGCCTTATGTCTAGTATGAAAAACCTGGGTCATTTCTGCCACTAGTAAATCAAAGTCGTACAAGGTAGGGCTGTCTTTTTCTAACAAAGGGTTGGCCCAGGCAGCTGCAGTACCTGCCAAATGAGACAGTGTAAATGCTGTTTTAGTGGTGGAATCTGGGAAGGCCAATGGTCTGCACAAGAAATGTAACTTACATTGATTGAGGAAAGTGCAGAACTTCCTAGGGTCACTGTGGAATCTCTCTGGAGCTGCTAATGGAAAGGGAGTGGGAACCACCACGGGAACGGGTGGTGGCACACTGGGTCCTGGGGGGGGGTTGTGATGCAGCATCCCCGAATTCTGGATCTGCAGGAAGGGGATGTTGGACACTTTGTATGGAATCAAGATGTTGGTGAATGGCGGTGGTGGCGGCTGCCATATCGGCTCGTAAAACTGATTCTTTGAACCAAAGCGGCCACGGGGTCATCAGCTGAGCCTCCATAACCTAAACGACAACTGGCTTCACAGTCTGCCGAGACTTGATTGTTGTGAAGATTAGAGGGGCCTCCATCCCCAAGTACCACACAGGGAGAGATAATGACTCTCTATGCGATCCTTGAGGCCACAGGTGGGAGATGCTGGAACGCTGGAACCACTTAGCACTGGAAACCCCAAGGCCGCTGTAAGGCAAACAATTATTAGTACAATCACAGTTGCAGTATACAGAACGGACTAGTACTGTCCAGGAAGAAGCTTACCGAAGTGTAGTAGTAAGGTCGCTGCAAACCACACAGGGGCCTGATATACAGCTACGTGGTGGCGCGTGAGCAGCACCTTCAGATGATGGTCATGGTGACTTGGGAGGGTGGGCAGAGTAGTCAACAGTTGCTGAGCCCACCTGCAGTTGTTGACATGGAAGACGTGGATATACATAAGTTCGTGAGAAGTGAAAATCAATCCAGGGAAGAACCAAAAGAAGTCCGGTATGTAAGTCCTGAGGTCAAAAACAGCCAGTTATCCACAAGAAAAAGCACTAAATCCGAAGGGAAAGCCAAAAGAAGTCTGTAGTTCGAGGTCCGAGTTCGAGTAATCCAAGAATCAAGATTGAAGAGCAAACGCCAAACAGAGTTGTGAAGAACAGCTGTGAAGCTATGTGTGGTCGCGGCAACTCTGCTTTTATGCTGTTTGATTCCTAGTCACATGACCCAAAACAGAATCATGTGATCGGGATCTCCTTGTCACGTGATCCGGAAGTGAACGCGACCGCCTGACTCTGCCTGACCCAATGCGCCATGGCAGTTGCCAATGCAGAAATGAATACAACCGGGACCGAATGTGACTTTTGCTATGATGTAAGGTATGGACCCCAAGCTGCTCACGCGGCCCCCATCCTTCATGTGTACCGGATGTTTGATTGGGCGTGCCTCGGGGAGTCTAGCGGGCATGTGGACATGATGCATGACAGATATCAATGTAAAAGATTAGACCTGTTGAGAAACAAATATCCAAGTGAGAATGCCAAGAGAAAATCTACAGACCGAAGTAAAAGAGGGTTAGAAAAGAACATCCCCTCAGCACCTCCACCCATTATAAAGACAACAAGGAAGGAAAACCCAGATACCATGGTAACACCTAGAGCTACTCAGATAGATACACCAGATATCTCTACAGCGTGTTGGCAATGGCTGCCAACTATTTTTAAATCCAACTTTACAAGCAGCCTATCATGAGAACTGCCTCCTATGTTCCTGGAATACTAGAGGTTTTAACCATCTATCCAACGATGATGGATTATTAGAATATAATAACCTCTTTCAAATAATTGCATTACAGGAAACATGGATGCTATACCTCTGTGAGTTAGATGGACATAGCAGTAGCCAAGTGTTGGCGACAAAAAGCTCTAAAGGCTGTCCGAAAGGCGGTCTACTTGCATCAGTCCGACACCCTTGCGTTTTAAGTCCCTTACACTGGTCTGAAATGTTTTTGGCTATCGTAGTTAAAACTGAAGTTATTACTACACCTGAGATTATTATCATAAACATATATGATCCTCCTAATTTGGTTTATACTAAAAGCAACTGCAAATTAGTCAAGCAAATATTGAATTCCAATAAGTAAAACATCCCAGTAATTGTAGTCGGTGATCTAATTGCACAAATATTTGATGACAACTATGAACCTGGAAATAGTCATGAGACGGGTCCAGTATCTAAAAGCAGAACTGATCGCCACGGCAAGATGTGGTCATCCATTGATGACCGAGTACAATTTCACAATGCTTAATGGAAATACTGACAGAGACTCAGCTAGAGCATTTAGTAGAATCAGTGGTCAGTCTGGGATGACTATAGATTACGTGTTCACAAATGAACTCGCTAAGGCTGTCATATGCGACATGTCAGTAATCAGTCGAGAGGAGAGCGATCATCTGTAGACATTTTTTGCGACATTATAAGAAAAAAAAAAATACTCGTTGTGGTTGACGTTGCCATCCCAAGCGTGTGAAAATAACAATACAGAGATATGGAGCACACTTAGAGGTGCAACAAAAAGAACAGTCCCCATAAACTGTGTTCCAGCAGAAAGTTGGAAATGTCATATACACAGAACACCTTAGGTTCAGAGTCACCTAGCGATGAGTCGTATCCAACAAAATGCTATATGGAATTCAACAGTGTCTGTAGCTGAACTTACAAAAATTGGGGCCAAACTTCCATCCTCCCGCGCATGGGGTCAGACGGGACATGTACTGCTCTTCTTAAGAAATCTACAGGTGCATGGGCATCAGTACTGCATCCTTAGTTTAATAAAATAGGTAGTAATGGCATTCTACTCATGTTATGGAAAGAAAGTATTATACTTCCTATTTATAAAAAAGGATTATATGGCAATCCATTTCAAATTATAGATTGCTAGCTATTCCTGGAAAATTATTTGCTCGTGTTCTCCTTGAAGAATTAAATGAATGGATTGATGCTAACTCTATTCTCCCCATAAATCAGACTGGTTTTAGAAAAAACTCCAGTACAAGTCACAACCTGATTTGTCTTAGTTCTACAATTGAATACGCATGGAACTGTCGCCAACTTCCAGTGTATGCTGCATTTGTAGATTTTAGTGCGGCATTCGACAGTCATGAGGAACAGACTGTGGAACAAACTTGTGGCATGTTAAGAATGATCCAGCTCTCATATAC
Source organism: Ambystoma mexicanum (assembly GCF_040938575.1). Classification (NCBI taxonomy): domain Eukaryota; kingdom Metazoa; phylum Chordata; class Amphibia; order Caudata; family Ambystomatidae; genus Ambystoma; species Ambystoma mexicanum. Next base: position 1,234,244,401 of record NC_090927.1, on the reverse strand, counting down.
CAACACCAAAGTAAGAGTACCGACAGACAACCCTGGTCATCTTGCTGATCCTTTTAATACAGTTTGAGGAGTGAAACAGGGCTGCCTATTAGCGGCGACACTCTTCAACTTATATCTGGCCGATCTTGTGATAATATTTAACTGTTCAAATATATGTCCGATTAAGTTTGGGACATTGAGATACAGCTGGCTAGGCTATGCAGCCGACTTGTTAACAGTCGATTATACATCAAAGGGATTACAGGTTTTGTTGGATGCACTCGCTGACTATGCTAAATTGAATGGGTTACATATTAATAAAGAAAAACTAAAATTGTAGCTTTCCGGCCTAAAGAAATGATGCAGAAAAAATCAAATGCATACTGGAAAATAGTTAAGAAGGCTGTAGAACAAGTTAAAAGCTATCGTTATTTAGGAGTCATAATTGATGAGAAGCTGAGTTGGAAGGAACAACTACAAGCCACAGAGAACAAATGTATGTCAATAGCACACACTGAGCGTGTTTATTGGACGCCAACGTGGTATTTCTATCAAAACAATCTTGTTATTGTACCCCTCGACAATAGCACCCTGTCTGCTAAATGGTTCTGAAATATGGGGGCACAGACTTGTTTATGAACTAGGAAAACTAGAAGCTAAAATCATTAGATTGCTATTTCGTATGTCGCCTTCTCTACCCATTGAATTTCTTTTATTAAAAATGTCTCATGAACATTTCTGGAAATTTCGAATACAAACTATGATGTATGAGAAATTATCTAGGATAAATAATACAACAATTATGAATGTGTTGTTGGACTCTTTTGAAAATGTCAACTTCTGTACAGATGGGAAGTATGAGCCTGCTTGTTGCGATACATCGGAAATGGATCATGGAAAATCTGTTAACAAATAACACCATGTCTACAGGCCAAAAAAACATTACTGTAAAAAATTGATAGAACATTTCTGTGAGAAAGATATGGTACATTTGGCATCATTATCAACTAGTAGTACCTATATGACCTGTTGGCTGAGAAGATCAAATCGGGGTACATATATAGATGCATATATAAACAGTACAAGTATGAGGAACTATCTAATATGTAAGTTCAATCAAGCAGAAGTACTGGAAACAATAGGGGCACATAAACATTTAAAACACGAAGAGCAAAATTGTCACCTCTGCGGTACCGATTTTTTAGAAACTGTGGAACATGTATTGTGTAATTGTGAGAGTTTAGAAAGTATGAGAAAGAGTCTTATGAGCTTCGTCAAACAGTGGTGGCTTTTTAACCCCGACAGAAAAGTGGTCTATTTTAATGAGTGGACATGATATTACTCTCATTTATCATGCCATGCGTCTATATAAACAGATCATGGACATTTTTAAATTATTAGAAATTATATCTTTTTTCTGATATTGTTTTATTACTTTTTTAGTTGGAATTGATAATGTATGAAATGTTGTGTTGTATGTTATGTACAAAGCCCAAAGAGGCTATATGTATTTTTCTTTTTTTTAATAGTGCTGGGGAGGCTTCCTTTACATGTCATCCGACAGGGATATTGCCTCCCATTCCGTCAGCGTCGCCCAGGCCATGGCCCTCTGGCCACCTGTGAAGAAGTGACGTGACAACCAAGGATGCACAGTTTGTGTGGCATGCTGGACAGGAAGGGGTTAATCGGGTTGTACGCAATGGTTACGAGAGTGAAGGACTGTCTGGTGTGAGCCAGGGTGTGGATGTGGAGAGGGATGGAGTTGGGTTAATTAATTGGTACTGTTTTTTTTGGAGGAAGAGGCCCACCAGGAGGGGAGGTTGTGCCACGAGGGACGGAGGAGACTGCAGGTCACGGGCCGGAAGAGGCGTTTGTCTGGGCGTGTTAGCCTTCCCGGGAAAACGGTACCAGAGGGCCGACGTGATTAGACGCAGAGGCGAGAGCGGAAGACCAGGGTTGCCACGCGGAACGCCGCCAACGAGGGAGCAGGTGAGCCTGCAGACGAGAAAAGGGATTGGGCGGCGAAAAGGGTGAACTCCCAAGCGGAATGCCGCCACCGCAGGATTTGTTTATAACCGGGACAGTCTGGGTCGAAACTTTACAAGTAGCGGACCATCATAGGTGAACTGGGACACCGGGTAGGGGTGAGGTAACCACTGTCCTACTACCAGAATGTTGGGCTACTTATCCGTAACCGTTGGAAAATAAAATAAAGAATTACATACAACTTTCCTTGAGTCTCTGCGTGTAACGAAACCCAAGTAGTGACACCACCCCTTTTTTTCCCAGACAAGGGGGTGGCCCTTTTTTCCCAGACCCCATCCTTCTGTCGAAAAAAGCACAATTGAGCTGGTTCCACGCTCAGAACGAGGAAGTGGTGGTACTCTACCACTTTTCGATGAAGGATGAAGGCTTGCTCCCCATTCTGGATCTGTAGCTCCTGAAATTGTTCTTGCGCAAGGACAAGTTCCAGATGGTTACTCTAGCCCAGAACCTGCATGCCCGCGATCTGCAGTTCTGGTTGTTTTTCCTGGACTTTCAGGATGCCTACTTCAATTTGCCAGTTCAGTGCAAGAACAGGAAGTACCTATGTGGGCCCACATCATTACCGGTTCATGATCCTGCCGTTCATTCTTTCCTCTGCTCCTAGGGTTTTCACCAAGCTGCTGGCAGTGGTAGCAGCTCACCTCAGGAGGAAGGGCACTCATGTCTTCCCTGACTGGATGACTGACTCGTCTGTGCTCGCTCCCCGTATGTGGTGTTGGAGCACCTATTCTGAACATGCACTTTTTGCACAGCTTGGCTTTTTTTTCCCTTAAAAGCCTCAGGTTTGGCAGTCCAAGTCTGTCCGATTCATCAGGGCATTCTTGGACACTAGCCGGGGCAGTGCTTTCCCACCCAAGGATCGATTGGTGAACATCTTTCAGATGGTCAATGTCCTCCAATCCCAGGCACAAGTCCTGGCCTCCGCTTTCTTGTGCCTCATGGCCTCCTGCATCCGTAGGTGAGGCTGCACGTGAGACCGCTTTAGTGGCTTCTCCGTTGCCAGTGGTTGCAGTTTCAGAGCCACATGTCAGACCTTCTGCAGGTCTCCAACCAGTTGTCTCAGAATCTTGTCTGGTGGGCCTTGCAAGCTGAGAGGCATTTGTTTGTCCAATCTTGAACCCAGGTGACGGTTGTCACTGACACATCTCCGATTGGTTGGGGGGCCCACGTGTCGGGCCCAACGGTGAGTGGACTGTGGTCCCCTGCAGAGTCTCTGTAACACATCAACTTGCTGCTGCTTAATTGGGGGGATGGGAGATCAGGCTGGCCCTGGTGACTTTCCTCCCCTCTGTGGAACGCATGACAGTGCGATCAACACAATGCACTACCTCAGCAAACAAGGTGGTGTGGGGTCCTTGCCTCTGTGCAGAGAAGCAATGCGACTGTTGTTCTGGGCTCTGAAGAACGGTATCTCTGATGGCGGCTCATCTGGGCGGACAAGAGAATGTCACAGCAGATGCCTCAAGCAGACAGACTTCAGCCTCCCACGAGTGGGTGCTCTGTCAGGCAGTTCTGTAGGAAATCTTCTCCTTTTGCGAGACTTGTCAAGTGGACTTCTCTGATTCCAGTGTCAACAGAAAGTGTGAGTTCTGTTCCAGGAAATTTCCTCATGAAGAGGCTCTGGGGGGATGCACTCACAGTCGAGTTGACTTTCAACCTCCTTTATGCGTTCCAGCCTGCCATTCTGCTAGTTCTCAGGAGGTTGCTCCTGTTCGGAACCACAATGATCCTTATTGCTGTGGGTTGGACCTGGAGAACGTCTTATCCAGAGTTGCTGAGCATGTTCTACTCTCACTGGCGCATTGAGTCGACTTGCTCTTCCAGTCAGGGGGTCGGGTCCTCCAACCGAATCGCAGCAGTCTGAACCTTCATGCTTGACTACTGATAGGCTGAGGTACAAGGAGTGAGACTTGTCGAAGGGCGTTCAATGTGCTCCTTTCAGCTCGGAGGCCCACTCCGAAATTCATCCATGCCTGCAGGTGAGGTAAGTATTTGGTTTGGTGATGGGAGAGGGACCTGGATCCTTTATCCCGTCCTCTATCCCCTGTATTGGATTTTCTGTTTTCTTGGCCCAAGTGGGCCAGCAGATTGGCACTGTAAAGGGTTACCTCACCGCTGTTTCGGTTTTCGAGAGGTCCCTGGAACAGGGCTTGTTTTTCACAGTCCCCACTGTTATGCACTTCTCTTGCAGGGTTTTTATAACCAGTTTCCATCCCGCCAGTCTGTGGTTCCAGCATGGGATTTGAATTTGGGGTTAACGTTTCTCATGTGTGCTCCATTTGAGCCCCTCCATTCCTGTTCTATTAGGGTACTCGACGTTAAGTTGATTTTCCCGGTTGCCATCAATTCTGGAAGACTGGCGAGTGAGCTTCAGGCGTTGTCTGTTTTACCTCCCTATTTGTTTTTTTCCAAAAGAAGGTGACATTGAATGTGAGACCTTCCTTTCTGTTTAAGGTGGTCTCGGATTCCCATTTCTCTTTTTTTCCCTCTGCCTCACTCTTCAAAGGCAGAGGAACGATTCCATCGGCTGGACCAGGTACGGGCCCTCAAGTTCTCTTACTAGAGCGGCTAGGAAAGATTAGCAGCATTTCATTGGTTACGCTGGTGCTTGTGCGGGCAGGGCTGTGAAGTCTTTTATTCTTTAGAAACATACACAATAGATGGTTGTGATTTTTTGTCGTGCATAAGGGATTCCCTTGTTCTGTTTGATTTTTTTTGTTCCAGGCAACATCTAAATTGTGTGGTGTACAGCCTCTATCTGAGAATTTGTCAATCATAAGCTAGAATTCTCTCTTGCATTGATCTTCATCACTTACAGTCCTGTTCACTCTGAGTAACTGGGTATAATGTAATCTTTTGATGGTAAAGCTCAAGCTGTGAAGTCAGTTGTGATGTATGTATGTCTCAATCCATCTGGTACCACCTTTACATCTACAAAATGTACTCCTGGGTTACCAATGTTGGCTGAGAATGGGCTACGTCCATCTAGCCCATTGATAAAGTCAAAAAGGTCTTATAGTGCCCCCAAAGGGACATGCCAGATAGAGAATGTCATCTATGTAACGACCCAGTATTTTATATATGTATGCCACAGATCATGAAGAATTATATAATGGGACTCAAATTTGTGCATGAAACTGTTAGCATACATGGGTCCCACTGTTGAGTCATTTGTTATAGTTCTGTGTTTTGGATGAAATTGAGTATTATTGACTACAAGGGTGCTGGTGTAAACTGCCTTAGTCCTTGTTGATGTTTGTGACCATTTATGTGCAGGTGTGATTTACTGGCCCTGGTTGCTTTCTTCCCTTTGGTACAGGGCAAGAATGGTTGCTGTGCCAGGGGTCAAGTCCTAAAAATAAAAGTGGGGTACTCGTCAACAAACGCAATGGGATGTGACATTGCCATAAATTACCATATTAAGGTAAAATATGAACATTTCATTAAATTTGCTTTGTATAACCACCCAAATTGCACAGGACGGATGGCATTTGCCTTCCATAAAATAAACGCGCACACAAAACCAAGAGTGGATATTTTCTTCTAATAGTGTTTTTGAAAACGTTAAAAGGTGTGTATGTTTTAAACTCCAAGAACCAATACAAATGTTTTCCCTGGAACACACCGTACCGGAATGAGACATTTCACCTTTAGTTGTTATTTTTCATCATATTATATAGTGCAGTGGTGAAGTGTCCAGCCTGCAAACCTGACGACTGCGGTTTGATCCCTGAGGTTGGCTTAAATTCATGAATTAAAGGAAGACTTCCAATGTTGCTAATTTTAGCTTGGGGGACTGAGTCCCACCCTCTGAAGAAAGGGGGTGGACTCTGCCCACCCGCGTGTACCCTCGACTTTAGCCCTGTGCTATGCACTACCTCAACTAATTGGGTGGTGTGGGCTCCTTGCCTCTGTGCAGAGAGGCAATGCAGCTGTGCTTCTGGGCTCTGGTGAACACATCTGACGGCAGCCCATCTGGCCGGCATGGTGAATGTCATTGCAGATGTCTTGAGCAGGCAGACTTCGCCCTGCCATGATTGGAAACTCTGTCTGGAAGTCCTGCAGGAGCTGTTCTCCCAAGGGGATCACTTTGACGGTTGAGTGGGATTTCTGTGTTAACACTGATTCCTGTCATGCTGCTGGTTCTCAGGAGGCTACACCTGTTTGGCTCCATGATCATTTTGATTACTCCAGACTGGGTATGGGAAACATGGTGGCTGGATTATCTGGACATGCCCATCTACCCTCCCTAGTTCCTTCCATAGAGTGTAGATCTTCTCTGCCATTCAGAAAGAAGATGCCTCTAACAGAACCTCACCAGCCTGAACCTTCATATCTGGCTGCTGAAGGTTTGAGGTATAAGGAGTGGGATTTATCTGAGGACTTTCTGGACGTACTCCTTTGTGCAAGGCCTGCCACCAAATCCATTTATGTGTGCATTTGTCATAAAATTCTAGCTTGGTGCCACGAGAGGGATCTGGCCCTTTTACCTGTCTCACATCCTCTGTTCTAGATTTTCTGTGGCCTGGATTGACATGCAGATTGATTGGCACTGTGACGGGGTATCTTGCTGCTTTTTTCGATTTTAAAAATGCCCCATTGCAATGCTTGTATTTTCACACTCCCCATCGTCGTGCAATTCTTGCAGGGATTGTGTAATAAGTTTCCCCCACACCAGTTGGTTGTTTCTGGCTTGGGACTTGAATTTAGTGTTCACGTTTCTTTTGGGTGCTCAGTTTGAACCTTGCCATTTTTGTTCTTTAAGATCACTCGCCCATAAGGTGATTATTCGGGTCACCGTCACTTCTGTTATCGGCAACACCTCCCTATTTGGTTTTCTCCAAAGAGAAGGTGATGTGGAGAGTTAAGCCATCACTCCTTCTGAAAGTAGTCTCAGACTTCCATCTCTCTCAAAAGATCCTTCTTCCTGTCCTTTGTTTAGACAGGAACAATTACATCGGCTGGATCTGGTGCAGGCCCTCAGCTGCTACATCTCTCGAACAAGGGAGTGTAGGAAAGATGTCCATCTTTTTGTTTATGGTGGTGCACACGCTGGTAGGGTTGTGACCAATCAGAACTTGTGAAGGTGGTTCATCCTCTGTATCTTGGAGTGCTACAATCTGGTTGGGAAGGATGTGCCCAAAGGTCTCAGGATCATTCCAGAAGAGGACTGGCTGGCACATCTGTTCTGCAACATGAAGTCTCTGTTCTGGACATTTTCCAGGCAGCTTCTTGGGCATCTCTCCACACATTTGGAAAGCATTACTGTTTGGAGTCTGTCAAGACAGGATGCTTGTTTTGTTACAGCCGACCTTCAGAGTTTTATGGTTAAGGTGGTGTACTTGCTCTCCTCCCACTTCCATAACAATGTACTGCTATGATAGTCTATCCGAGATGAGAATCTGTGGGAGAAAGAAATACATTAGAAGAATACATTACTTACTACTCTGTAATGTTCACTCTGAATGATGTTGATCCTGCAGATTCCTTGTCGCCTTCCAACCTACCCCTCTTGGCAGATCGCTAGTACACCTTGGTTCTGCGGTCCCTTAGTGTCAGAGTGCAAGGGAAAAAGGGTCGATCAAAGATCACAGGGCTCTGCATCTCCATATTAGCCCTAACTTTTTGGTTTACATAGATGCGTTGGGTGGAGCAGCCCTGCATCTCTTGGTGGATGAAACATTTTCCGAACAGCAGCTGCACTGGGTGATGGAAATATGAGAAACCTGAAGGTGTCTCACCCGCTAGTCCCCGGAGATCTGTCCTCCAGGTGGCCAGGACACGGCCATCGCAATTGAATCCAGTTCTGGTGGGGTCGACCGGTGGGGGCGGATCACCTGGATGCCTGGTGTTCGGGGAGTGGAAGTGGGACGCTGAGGATTGAGACATGGTACCCCCTTCCTTGAAACACCTTTTCCCCATCCTACCCTGTAGGACATTTAGAAGCTCTACCTCCTTCCCTTTTCTGACACAAACACTTTCTTACACCGGAACAGAAAACGGACTAACACCAGAGCCATTGACCGGACATGTCCCAACACACTGGTCAGCCAGCATCAACAATCGACAACGGCCACGCAGACCTGACAGTCCTTTACCTTCCCCACAGGTATAAAAGGCGGAGCATGAAAGCACACAACGAGCAAGGCCGAACGCACAAGGACACAGCTATACTGGACTGGCAGTTCAGGCGGAGGAGAAAGGTGACAAGACCTGGAAAGACAAAGGGGGAGCTGCCGTAGCCCTTTTCAACTCTGACCCGCAAAGCCTCAGAGGGAAATCTTAAGACCGGGAGTTAAAGCTGGCGTCTGGAGGAACAGATGTCACCGATGCAGTGGGGCCTCCCAGAATTGATAGCACAGGCAGGGAGGCGTGCTGGCTACTGTGGTACCGTCCTTGACTCCAGAGGCAACACAAGCCAACTGGTTCAACACAGCCTGTGAGTCTGAGGAATCTGATAGCAAACCAACGTGCGTTGAGCCCAAGGTTGCAAGTGGCAACATTAGATGAACGCAAGAGCTTGGGACAAAGAACTTGTGTGTGTTTGAACTTTTGTGAAAGCCCAGAGAAGGGCCAGCTGCAGAGTGGTCAAGCGCCGCAGGAGTGCTCATTCGAAGGCCTCTCGCTGGCCCCTTTTTTTTGTTGTTGCTGGAAACTGCAAGTACCAGAAGGCTCTAGGAAAGGGCGCCATGAGATGTCAGAGTGGTTCCACAAAGGTCACGTCAAATCCTTTGTGCAATCGAAAGTCTCTGACCCATGGCTGAGAGACAGATAGTGGAAGGGAACGCTGCTTTCTGATAAGATTGTGAACTGTGAAATAAGGTAAGTGTGAACCCGACAGAGTAATGCCAAAAGAAAGCTAGGAGAAGGGAACCCACTCTTTATGATGGAAATGACCAAATCGAAACTGTATTAAAAATGCATGAACTGTGTTAAAGAAGGCCGTAGTGAACCCGACGGAGGGAGGCCCACTTTGCAAGGAGGATCCGAGCCCGGTGCAGGGAGATCCTAGGGGCAAAGAACAGTCGCCCAGGTGCAAGACCACCGAAGGAACTTTTGTTTGTTGTTTTGAACCAGCAGGCTTTCTAAGGGATGAGATTTTGAGGAAAGAGAGAGTTAGCCCTTGAAGGTTCTGGTATCGTTGAACTGGAATTGTGAGCCTCATGCTGCAGAGGCCCAGGAGTGTGCTGTGTTCTGGAGTTCTGCCTTGTCCCGTGCTTGAATCATTTTGAGAACACTTCTTTTCTGGTGAACATTATCCCACACTCCTTTTGGTAACTTAGTGGTAAGGATTTGCAATATTGTTTTTTAGTTTAGGCCCTTCTTTGACAAGATGCTACTAGGACTGCCTTATTAATATCTGATGGTCGTAGCTTGCTCCCATTTCAGCTTTAGGTTTAGATTAGGCGTTTTTGTCACCCCTGCATACAGTTGTATAAACACCCTTGAACTGTGATCACTTGTGTCTGTCTTTACCTTTGCCACCATGAGTTCCTTACAGAAATCACAGATGAGGAATCCGTAGGAGGAACATTGATCAGAAAGAAAATGACCCAAAGTTAAATAATTTCTTCTTCTAATGTTCTTTATGATGGATCCACTATTCCCCCAGAGATTCCTCGTCCAACCCTTCTAACAGACTGCTCAAATAATCCCTTTTTATCCTTTGCATGTGACAGTTCTACCAGCCCTCACCATTTGTGATTCAGGAAAAAGGGGTGGAACTGAGGTTAGAGGGAGCATACAGCTTTCACTCGAAACCTAATGTCCCAGGGAGGTCAGGAATTTCCCTGAGGAGCTCTATAGTGAGGAGGGGGGGTTGATGGATTAAGCTGCTGACTTATGAGAGGCAAGTGAACTGGACCTGCTTTCTGCACCAACTCCCAGAAAACCTCAGGCTTCATTACAGTGGTTGATGACCAAGTTGGCTAGAGACCGTTGGGTTATCGGCCCCTTCCAGACTCAAAGTTCAGTCCGAGCCGACAGACATTCTTGATGAAGGTCTGCAAAGGGGGAGACACTTCTGCCATTTAACGTGGCAGTACAGACCCCAGTCCTTGATTTATGAACAAAGCATGCCTTTCTCCCAACTGTGACCTGTTTGTTCTCTCAAATCAACCAGAATAGGGGGTGGGGTTTCTCCTTTTCCGTCCAGGCTCCCACAAAATGGAACGCAATTCTCCTTAGCATTCGTCAAGTAGAGGATCACCTTGCCTTCTGGAAGGCCCTCAAGACCTGGCTCCCCATCCCTCTTCTCTAGCCCCCTTGACATGACAAAACCTTTTTGCCACCTGTGCTAATTATCTCCCCGTCAACGAGGCTGGGTCAGAAATGAGACCCTCATAGTACTGAGACGCACAGAGAAAGGACTCCAGCAGAACGCAGGTTTGGAACAAATGAAACCATAAACCTTTCAAGACACTCTGGTACGTATCCCACTCCATGTCAATGGAAGACAGCCACAGGCATTGCCACCTATCCACTCTCATCTGCAATCTCAATCACAAGCCACTAGAAGACACATTGCATCACACCTCTGCCAATAAAATGCAGCTAAGTCTCACAACTAAATTCTTTGTAGCTGGACACATAATTAGTCTCCTGGACTCACATATACTTTCCCTATAATTTAACAACACCCATCCACAAGTCTGCTTGATAAGTCGCAAGTAGGGACTTGACTACTGCAACCTTCCTTCATATTGACTAAAATGCGCACACGCATTCTATGCTCCTGTGACGAATCTCCCATTCCACGTACTTCGGTCCCCCGAGGGTGTTTACCTACAATGCTTTGTGCCCATTCCAGTGGTAATAGGCGCTATAAATTACATTGCACACCTTCCCTGAGAGCCTTGTGGTCCAGGCTGCAACATAATCCTGAAGACCTTGTCCTTCCCATCCTTGCCTCCTGACAGAGAGTAAGAGGCTGGATGCCCAGTGCCTTCCACAGAGAGTGGATATACTCTTTCATTCAGGGGGACGAGTACTCCATCCGAACCTCAACAGCCTGAACTTTCATTCTTGCCTCCTGAGACGATGCCGTATTAGGAGTGGGATTTGTTGCATGGCATCCTGGCCACTCTACTCTTAATTCTGAGGCCTGCCACAAAATACATTTATGCCTGCAGGTGATGTAGATATTCGGCTTGGTCCCAGGAGAAGGATCTGGATCAGAGGCGGACTGGGGGGCCACCAGCAGCCTAGGAAGTAAGGGACTCCAGCCTGTTGGAAATATCTTCAACTCTCTGTGACTTTCTTGTTCTATTCTTTCCTCGGGCCCGAAACAATCTGCCGGTCACACCCTGGATGTTCTTATCTCATCAGACACCCACCTCTCCAACCCTCTCACCACTCTTTTCTCTTGGACTGACCACTTCCTTTTCTCCTCTCACCTGTCCCTCTCTGTCCCCCAGGTAAAGCCAACCACAGCACTGCCACCCACCTTCTCGGTCATCCGGCTCATGAAGTGTGTGTCAGTGGAGGCTTTCACGGCTACTTTCTCTCCTCCTCCTACACCTGTGGCTGACTCACACTCTGACACAGCCTTCTCCAACCTGGATCTCTCCATCTGTAACACTCTTGATCTCTTTGCCCCTTTCATGGGAATCATTTTGAAGCCCACATCCAAGTGCAACCCTTGGTATGATTGCAACCTCGTCACCCTTAACCGCAAGTTTAGTGTGGCTAAGAGGAAGTGGAGGGCATCAGGCTCATCCTCTGATAAACTGGCCTGCTGCCTGCTCTAAAGGCAATACAAATTTGCTGTCCTGTCTAAGAAGAGAGCGTACATCCAAGCCCACGTCTCTGCGGCCTCTAACAACACAGCCGAACTTTTCACAATCTGCAAACAGCTGGCCAATCCTGCTGCACTCTCCATCTCTCCTGTTGCCTCCCAGGCCCTTTGCACGGCACTGGCTTCTCACTTCACCACTAAAACTCAGAACATCCTGTCCTCTCTCTCCTCTTCCCCTCCCTCTACCTCTACCAGCCATCCCTCCACATCCTTTCTCCTCCTGCCCATTGTTCACTCCTGAGGATGTTTCTAGAAGTCTTGTCCAAGCAGGTGCTCCCCTGCTCCTCCAGAACCATGAAGGACCACATCGATACCCTCGTCCGATTGCTGCAATCACTCTTTTGCCACTGGAACCTTCCCTTCTGCCCTAACGCACTCCCTCTGCCGATCCCTCCTCTCCGGCAAACTACAGCCTGATCTCAAACACTCCTTTCCTCTGCAAAATCCTGGAAAAGCTGGCCATCTGCCAGCTTGCTCTAAATACTGAATCTGTTGGTTGTCTCCATGAATACCAGTCTGACTTTAGAGCAGCCAGAAGCATGAAAACTGCTCTCCGGAAAACCTGTGAAGGCTTGCTCCCTAATCTCTACTCTAACCTTGCTTCTGTCCTCATTCTCCTTGATCTATCCTCTGCTTTTGTGCACACTACTAGCTGCACCTCCTCAGAAGAATTCTTCCTTTTGTCACTTTCCCTGAAAAGCTCAATGTCCAGAGCCCTGGTACACTCTAGGCTGGACTACTGCAACAGCCTCTTTCTAAATCTGCCTGCCTCTACTCTTCGCCCTTTGCAACTAATCCAGAACAGGACTGCAACACTTGTCCTTGGCCTCAAGCCGGGATCGTATCTCTCCAGCCCTGAAATCTCTCCACTGGCTCCCAATGGCTGCAAGGATCAAGTTCAAGACCCTCTGCATTGTCCACAAGGCTTTCGGGGGCCACATTACATCCACATTTCATCCAACTCTCTCGTCCTAAGTATCTTCCTTCTCGAGCCCTCCGCTCATCCAACTTTCTGAGGGTCAGACGCTTCTCCAGGCAGAGGGTGGGGGGTAGATATCCATCCTCGGGTGGAACAGCCTCCCCGCCTCTCTCAAACTTGAGCAGGACCACCTAAGGTTCCGGAAGCAACTCAAGATCTCTCTCTCTCTCTCTCTCTCTCTCTCTCTCTTTCTCTCTCTCTCTCTTTCTCTCTCTCTCTCTTTCTCTCTCTCTCTTTCTCTCTCTCCTCTCGCCCCCCCCCCCCAACTTGTTACCTGGCCACCCTCTGAACCTCACTGGCACCTGCACGACCAGTAGCCCCTCACACTGTATCTGCAACCCTACAATCCGCTGCCACCCTGCACTTACTTGAGCCACCACCCCGGCAGCAGCAACCATGCTTTTTGCCACTGCCTTGTTCTTGCTGCACTTTCTCTGTTATCCATTTAAATGGGACACATTTTCTCAATAACAGAAGAAAACCTATTTGGCTCTGCCTTGGCTTGAACATGTTCTCTGCAGAGTAAGCACAGCTCAGAACAAGATACACCTAATGCAGTAAGCATTTGGTCCTGCATGAGATCATGGCCCATGCAGATGAGTTTTTACCCCAAGGACCTTAGAAGGGAATTGCTCTGTAGAGTTTCACAAGCCCTATAGTTATGCTAATGTGAGCTTATTAATTGCCCTGTTTCTGTTGATGCGGCCTGTGGCTTTGAGAGGGAAGGGGGGAGGGCTCGACCACACATAGGGAGGCAGCCCTAGACCAACACCAGAGCATCCCTGGTGCCTTTTAAGGGACTGGCTAGCCAGCGAATATCCGAACTGCTCACCGCCCAATCGACCCATGATTTAGATCCTTTTACTTGTCTCAGATCCTCGGTTAGATTTTCTGCTTACGTTGGCGCGGACGTACCTGCAACCTGGCACTATGTAGGTGTACCTTTCTGCTAGTCCAGTTTTCAAAAGGGCCCCAGAACAGAGCACGTTCTTGACAATCAGTTCCCCCATGCCAGTTTGGGATTTAAATTTAGTATTGACTTTTTGGGATGTACTCTGTTCGAGTCCCTCCATTTTTGTTCTTTAATGTTGCTTGCCCTTAAGGTGATTTTCCTGCTTTCCTTTACTTCTGAGTGAGCTAGCTCCAAGCACTATCTGTGAGACCTCCCTATTTGTTTTGTTTTATCAAAGAGAAGTTGACAATGAGAGTGAGACAATCCACCCTCCTCAGGGTAGTCTTGGATTTCCATCTCTCTCAAAATATCCATCTTCCTGTCTCTTTTCCTCCACCTCATCCTTCCAAGGCAGAGGAGCGATCCTGATGTGGGCCCTCTGCAACTACGGCTCTCGGACGAGGGATGGCAGAAAAGATGACTAGCTTTTTTTGTTATGCTGGTCCTCTTGCTGGCAGGGCTGGGACCAAACAGACACTGTCTAGGTGGATGAAACTGTGCATTTCGGGATGCTACAATGTGGCTGCTAATGATGTGCTTGAGGGTCTCCAATCTCATTTGTCCAGGGGACTGACTGCTGCCTCTACCCTGAAGAGAAGAGCCCTTATCCTGGACATTTGCCAGGCAGCTATTTGGGCCTCGCTGCACACGTTCGCCAAACATTACTTCTTGGATTCACAGTCTGGGCAGAATGCTCGCTTTGGTAGAGCGGTCCTTCAAACCTTTCTGGTATAAGTGGTGTTCTTTCTCTCCTCTCTCCTCTAGACCTACGTACTGCTATGGGAGTCTATCATAGATTAGGAATTCGTGAGAATTCATTACAAGAACAAATTACTTACCTCTGTGTAATGTTCTTTCGAAGGGATTGTGTCCTCCGATGTATTCCTCATCTTTGATAGATCATCTCCCAGCTTGCTGGCCTCGGAAACATTTTTTCAGTAGAGGACGCTGCACGTCGACGTCCCTCGAGCCGATGTCCTTTGACGGCCTCCGTATCGGCGCCGACGTCATCACGCGTATAAATAGACTCGCGCAGCGTCCGTTGCTTAGTTCCGTTTTTCCACGCTTCGTGGGGCCTCGGAATATTGTTGCTCAGTTCTTCAGTCAAATATATCAATTATTCCTCGTGAATACCGACTCGTACTCGATGGCTTCCTCACCCGAACCGACGACTCCACGGTCCGGCTTAAAAAAATGTCGAGACTTGGAAAGAAAATGTCGTTGACGGATCCTCACAGGATCTGTTTGTGGTGCCTGGGAATCTAGCACCATTGTTGGGAGTGCGAGGACTGCATGTCCATGACTGGGAAAGCCTTGAAGGAGCGTAAGGGGAAGCTCGAGAGAGGTAAGGCAGTTAAAACATCTTCGAAAGTTTCCTCGGCGGAGTCGAGACATTCGTCTCCTTGCCATCACAAAAGACATTCTCGTTCTAGGTCTCGAAGCTGTTCCCATCACTCTTCGAGATCTAAGCATTCAAAAAAGAGACATCGAAGATCCCCTTCCTCGACTTCGTCTTCCGTTTCCCCAAAAAGGGTCTCCTTCCCCACAAAACATAGCTCTCAGGCTGAGTGGGAGGAATTCAGGAAAAAGATGCTAAGCCTCTTCAAGAAAGCGGCCTCGACCGCCTCGTAGACTGCTGAGGGTGATTCCCTGGGTGAAAGACCCGAAAAATCAAAAAGCCGCAAGTCGCAGTACCCTGCGAAAGAATCCACTTGAGAGCGTCACGAACCCTTGAGTAAAGGCAAAGTTGCGTCTTCGCCGTCGTCGAAGATCCCTTCGACACATAGATCAGCGTTGTCAACGCCGTTATCGAAGGGTTCTTGGACGCACAGGTCAGTCGAGTCGACGCCGTCTTAGACGCCGAGAAAGGATAAACCCACGGCCACCTCACAGCCAGTGGCCATACCCAGAGCCTCGAGCACGAGAATGTCGTCGACAACCTCGAGTAGAATCCCGATACTCTCGAGTTCATCGAGGCCTCTACCACCTTTCTCGACGCCTTTTTCGATGGCTTTGAAGCCTTTAACGTCCGCGTCGACAACGTCTACGTTTTCTCAGTCAATCATGACGAATTTGGTTCCTTCTGCTCAGGAAATGGGATTTATACCATTTTCAAGACCTGATCACTCCAGAGTCTTATCTTCCATTAATGAAGAAGGGGAGGATTTGGATCAGGAAAGACCTTTTTAGTTGCAGGGATCTGCAACTCCTGCACTAGAGGAATTTACCTCTGAGGAAGGTAGGTTGAAAGACCTCCATGAATCCCTACAGGAAGCAAGTGGGTTGACACTTCCCCAGAAGTGGAATTTGCCACATCAGACCCAGGGGAACATGCTGACTGAAACCCCTTATAGAACCTTGATGGCAAGGATAATAGAGTTTATGGGATGGTCCACGCCCTCACCTGCTTTTCAACAAGACGACCTCACAGACATCTTGGTCAAAGGTCCACAGGAGGATCCTGTGGTGCCATTTCATGCGGCATTACAAAGGAGAATATTGGCAAACTGGGAAACACCTGAGGTAATCCCGGCGGTTAACAAAAAATTATCAGCTAAATATCGGGTGTCTTCTGCTGACCCTGAATATTTATCCAAACACCCAACTCCAGAGAGTTTGGTTGTTCAGGCAGCTACTTCAGCAGGTAGTAAATCGGCTTACCCTACTGTTCCACAGGACAGGGATGATAAGAGATATGACTCTATGGCCAAAAAAGTATTTTCCGCATGTAGCATGGCGTTGAAATCCATCAATGCTACTTGTACTCTCGCAAGGTTCAGCCACACACTTTGGGAGTGTGCTTCATCAGCGGCTGACTGCCTCCCGGAGGGAGAAGAAAGGGAAGTGTTTCTCAACATCATTAAGGATGGTAAGGACGCAATGTGCAAATCCCTTCAGACTGGCATCGATTCTGCTGACAGCATCAGCAGGGCCATGGCGGCAAGTACAACAACCAGGAGATTTGCTTGGTTGCGAAAGTCTGGTTTTGCTCCAGATGTGCAAAGCAGACTCTTGAATATGCCCTTTGACCGCTCTTCTTTGTTTGGTAAGAAGGCGGATGACAGTTTAGAAAAACTACAAACATCAAAGGCAGCAGCAAAATCCCTGGGAGCTGCAATCCGTCAGACACGATATCGCCCCTCAGGAACCTCTTGGAGAGGTAAGTCCTTTCGCTTTTATTCCGCATTCGGAAAAGACAGAGGATAGCTGGTTCAAAGGGGTCCGAAAAAATTCACCTGAGGTGGACGGGGTAAAAATGCAAAAGCCGCAGCAGCAGCAGGTGCCTCTTTACCCTCGGCATCTACATCAGCCGCCCTCAAACCGTTCTGAGGACTCTCCTCACAAGACACCAGTAGGGGGCATGTTAAATCAACATCTGACGGAATGGCAGGCTATTACGTCAGATGCTTGGCCATGGGAGACAGTTGCCCAAGGTTACTGCCTGCCCTTTCTACGCATCCCTCAGTCATCCACCAGGGAACAGCTCTCTGAAAGTTCCAGATCCACTCCTCTTGCAGGAAATTGTAGACCTGTTAGAGAAAGGTGCCATAGAACCGGTACCTGTAGCGGAGAGGAACAAGGGCTGGTACTCCCCCCTAGTTTCTCATACCGAAGAAAGACGGAGGACTGAGACCTATCTTGGACTAAGGAGAATTGAACAAGTTCCTCAGGAAGGACAAGTTCAAGATGGTAACTCTCTCTCAGATCCTTCAGGCCCTCCAGCTCCAGGACTGGCTGGTATCTCCGGACCTCCAGGATGCTTATTTCCATGTGCCCATCCATCTCAAACACAGGAAATACCTGAGGTTCGCAATTGGCGGCTCTCATTATCAATTTCGAGTTCTGCCATTTGGGTTGACCTCCGCGTCAAGGGTCTTCACCAAGCTAATGTCGGTAGTGGCTGCAAGTCTAAGGAGGGAAGGGATCCACGTCTACCCCTACCTAGACGATTGGCTGATCAGAGCTGTATCTTCGGAACAAGCTCAGATCCAGCTAGATTATGTCTGCCACTTCCTTCACAAACTGGGCTTCTCCCTCAATTTAAAGAAGTCACAGATGATACCATCACAGAGACTCCAGTTCATTGGAGCGGTCCTGGACACTTCCCTGGGAAAAGCCTCGCCACCTGAGGTGAGGGCTCAAGATATTCTGCAGATGGTCACCAAGTTTCAAAATGCCCAACGTCTCCCAGCCTTCGACTTTTTGAGTTTGCTAGGCCTCATGGCATCCTGCATCTTCCTTGTACCAGAGGCTCGCCTGAGAATGAGATCTCTTCAGTGGGCACTGAGAACTCTGTGGTCACAGTTCTCAGGGAGAATGACGGACCTCCTTCAGGTTCTGGACAAGGTGGCTCGAGACCTTCAGTGGTGGGCCTGCCAGGAAAACATCTTGAAGGGGGAACTGTTTTGGCAACCATGGCCGGAGATAACAGTAGTCGCAGATGCCTCAATCACGGGGTGGGGAGCCCATACCAACGACTTGACCATCAGCGGTCGTTGGTCTCCATCGGAGTCCAGACTACATATCAACCTGTTAGAGCTGAGAGCAATCAGACTAGCGCTGAAAGATTTTCTGCCATCTGTACAGGGGAAAAATGTCCTGATAATGAGGAGGCGTAGGATCACTGCCACTGTGCAGAGAGGCAATGCAGCTCTGGTTTTGGGCAATTCAAGAAGGAATCGCTCTATCGGCAGTTCACCTAGCCTGAGAGAAGAACTTGATGGCGGACGCTCTGAGCAGGCAGGGCACAGTCTCCCACGAGTGGGAACTAGCTTAGGAAGTCCTTCAGGAGATCTTCGCCCTTTGGGGAACCCCTCAAGTGGATCTGTTTGCCACCAGTACGAACAGAAAGTGCGATCTGTTTTGTTCAAGGGAATTTCCCCCGAGAGGAGCTCTAGGGGACGCGTTAGTAGTGGACTAGGAGTTTCCATCCTGTATACATTCCCACCAGTCCCTGTCATTCCTCAAATGAACAGGAGGTTGAGAAGATTCCGGAGGACCATGATCCTAATTGCCCAGACTGGGCCAGGAGAACGTGGTACCCGGACCTTCTGGACATGTCCATCTGCCCTCCAATTCGTCTTCCACTCAAGGAGAAGCTTCTCTCACAGAAGGGAGGTCAGGTTCTCCATCCAGACATCAGAACCCTCAACCTTCACGCCTGGCTTCTGAAAGGTTGAGATACAAGGATTGGGACCTCCCTGATGACGTCATGGAAGTGTGGCTTTCGGCCAGAATGCCAGCAACAAAGTCTTTATACCGCTGCCGTTGGAACAAATTTTGCAGCTGGTTTAGAGAAGAGAATATCGACCCCTTTTCATGTGGTACACCAACGGTGTTATCCTTTCTACTCTACTTGGCAAATTCAGGCCTTCAAGTTGGCACTATCAAGGGCTATCTCGCAGCGCTATAGATCTTCAAGCGCACTGCGGAGGAGCCTTCGCATTTCAAATTACCCATAGTAATACAATTTCTAAAGGGATTAACTAATGTCTACCCTCCAAGAACTTTCCAGGTTCCTTTATGGGACTTAAATTTAGTCTTAAATTTCCTGATGGGTACTCCTTTCGAACCACTCCACTCTTGTTCGCTAAGATTTCTCACCCTTAAAGCTGTCTTATTAGTGGCTTTAACATCTGCTAGAAGGGTGAGCGAATTACAAGCTCTATCTTGTAAACCCCCTCATACAATTTTTCATAAAGACAAGGTTGTCCTACAGGTGAAGCCTAATTTCCTCCCGAAGGTGGTTTCTGAATTCCACATCACTCAGAAAATTACCTTACCTTCATTCTATCCGCTTCCCATCCAGGGAAAGAGGAAGAAAGGCTGCATAGGCTGAACCCAAGGCGGGCTTTAAGCTTTTACATCAGCAGACGTGCTATTATTAGGCAAGCAGACCAACTGTTCGTGGGTTACTCAGGGCACAAGTTGGGACTACCGATAACAAAACAAACCATTTCCAGATGGATTATTATGGCCATCCTGGAATGTTACAAACTAGCAGGGAAAGAGCCTCCTCAAAATCTTAGGGCTCATTCAACCAGGCGTATCGCAGCCTCCTTGGCCCTCTAAAGAGGGGTTCCGGTTCGAGACGTATGTGCAGCTGCCACATGGTCGTCCGCACATACCTTCACAAGATTTTACAACGTGGATTCCTCCTCTAGTCAAGAGACTAGGTTTGGCAAAGCCATATTACATTCGGTTAATTCCTAAAAGGAAACATGGCGTTTTACTCCCACCTCCAATTGCACACCACTACAATGGGAGTCTATCAAAGATAAGGAATACGTCGGAGGACACAATCCCTTCGAAGAACAAGTTACTTCTTACCTTGTAACGTTCTTTCGATGGGATGTTCCGGCGTATTCCTCATCGCCCCTCCCATCCATCCCCGCAGTAATACTTCCCTTGTGGTTGCAGCTTACGCTCCTTCAAGGTCAATAACCATTTCATGTAAAACAACGGTTAACGTCAAAACAGAACTAAGCAACGGACGCTGTGCGAGTCTATTTATACGCGTGGTGACGTCGGCGCTGATACGGAGCCCATCGAGTGACATCGGCTCGAGAGACGTCGAAGCGCAGCGCCCTCTGCTGAAAAAAAAATTCAGAGGCCAGCAAGCTGGGAGATGATCTATCCAAGATCAGGAATACGTCGGAGGAACATCCCATCGAAAGAACGTTACAAGGTAAGAAGTAACTTGTTCTTCTGATGGATGTTCCTATGCGTTCCTCATTGCCCTCCCAACCTGACCCTCTTAGTTCTGCAGTCCCACAGCATCAGAGTGCCAGGGAAAAAGGGTTGAACTAAGGGGTGCAGTACCATATTCGGCATGGGGTACGTAGAGGCGTCAAGCAGACCTATTGCAGAGCTGTGATGCACTCCCGATGGTAAAAAAAAAAGTTTCCAAAGAGCAGCTGAACTGTGAGATGGGTATCACAGATGAGGAATTTGTGGAAGGAAATCCATCAGAAAGCGGATTACTGAGAAGTAAGTAATTTTTCAATTCATCAGACACAATATTACTGATAAGTAATTATTTCTTTATTGCCTATTCTACCAACTGCTTTTATTTACATCTCTTGCATTTCATGCTTGTATATTCTTGGGTCCAGCTACTTTACCTTTATTCAGTTCCTCAAATGTTTACATTTCTTTGCTATGATGTTGTTTGTATGGTATATTTTCACATGTGTAAAACATAATGCATTCAATATTTTTAATTTACTACATTTCTTTCTTTTTTTCTCAACTCACAGGGGCCAAGTAATAAACATGAGATACGAGGCATACTTTGAGAAAATACTTCATTTCATCAAAGACAGGATCCTTGTTTATCATGGGTAAAACTAATGAATTTTGTCAGGCATGTGCCTTTAATAGTGTTCCAGTACATTTCGCCCATCAGACAGCATCACAAAGAATGTTGAATAAGAGTTCTCTTTCCTAGTTTAGCATTGGTAATCTCAAAGGAAAAAAAGGAGCCATGTTTTTCATAAAAGGGAAGGTAATAACATGCATGACAATAAATTAACCCAACACCTACGTACATTGTATTCCACAGTATATCTGCAAGTTTGCAGTGATTCCAACAGACCACATTTTTTAGTTCATGGTCTTCTAGTTCGGATCTTAAATGTCGACTTTTTATTTTATATATGTATGTGTGTGTTTGTAGGGGTAGTATTGGAAGAGGGGTAAGGTAGGGAGAGAGTAGTATGGGGGAACCCCCATGTAAAAATGAGTCAAAATTCAAGAGTCTAATTAGATAACCAACTAACTGGTTGATGGAATCGCATAGATCCATATCTACAAAAGTAGGCCCTTAGGTAAGGTAGGTCCCTAGGAGCAAAAGGTCAACCATTATTACCGTTCAAACTCTGACGAGGAACCCATTTTTTATGATGTTGTTTCTTCCCCACTTGAACGAAATCTATATTTTCATACCTAATTAATGGCCATTTTGCCACCTTATAGACATCTATTTATGAATAGATGTCCCTTTTTGTTTCTTGATTGAGCAACATATGTGGAAGCCTTTGTCAGCCAAGGGGCATGTATATGAATCTTATTTCCCATGATCAGTCTTAAAGATCGTAATTCTATCAATCATTAGAATGCTGCAGTTGTACTTACACAAGTTTTAGTGAGCAGGATTTGACAAGACCTAAAATTCAGGTGAAGCCAGCACCATAATGGGGAAAAGGTACAACCAAAGTAGGACATTGCATCTTTCCTGGATAAAGTCTGTCAAACTAGTGTAACCTATGCAGTCAATACTGCTGCAAGTGTAAAAAAAAATGTTTTTATGCATAACAAATATCAAGGAATCAGGAAATAGTCTTGATGGCAGGCACAAACATTTAATTTTGTCCAATGCGGTATTGACATCACTCGGGAGGCAATGTCATCACGCTGGGTGCCGTACCGGCACTAAGGTAAATAAATGTAAATTACGTGATTAGCAAAAAGTTAGATTGCCTTTAAAGATGTAAAAAGTGATGGCACTACACCTTAGAAAAAGTGCTAAGTGAGGGTATGTAAAAGATCATGTATAATTATAGGACCAGTAGCTGCTAGGACTAGTCATTTATAAATATGTATACATGGGGTGTGGTGGCACTCGATAGCCCGAGCAAGATGGCCACGAGGTGACGGAGCTCGTCACCAGATGGGCCTTCTATGATAAATCTTTTCCGCCCTAACGGCACCGCCAAGATCTATGACATACCCCAAGGCGTAGCAGAGAATGCTGAGCAGCGGCGGGTGAAATTTGGGGGCTCACCACATGCGTGTTCCCTGGAACGAAGCACCGTTGTTGGCAAGGCCCTTAACACCATCATCAGGGCCGGCTGTCTTCATGCACACGATCGCTGCGTGAGCCGAAGGCCGCAATCCCTGTGCGGACCCTGGGGGCTGCTGATGTGGAAGGTGACTGCGGCATGTCCGGGGTGCTGTGTTGCCCCACACTAATGTTGCTGGTGGCCACTGAGACAGGCTATGCAAGAGGTGTACCCTGGGCTCCCGACCTGCGCCTGCCCCGCACCATCTTCAGCAGAGCGGCATTGAGCTATGGACGCGGAAGCTCCACGGATGTGCTGATCACTCCACACTGCACTTGCCGTAGGAAACTGATAATGCGGGACAGCGAGGCACGGAACACGTCTCTCCCGCTACTTAACTAACAATGTGAAGCACCAGTAACATGAGCGGGCATTAAGGAAACACTGCCCTGTCGGGCTGCATTGCTCTAGTGTATTATAAATGAGCCTGCTACGCAGCCCGAGCATGGTGTTCAATTAATCAAGGAGTGCATCGCTGCCAGAGGATTTTGCTGCCCCCTCGCTATCAAGAAAATCAGAGTTGCGCATGCATCCTTTGCACAGGGGTGCAGAGACGGAACTGCATGCCATATGATGAGCCACTGCAACTTGCCTGCTTTCAACTCGCCCGCACCTGCAGCTCTCCTGGGAAATAGTGCGACATCACAAACAGCAGCACCCATTTCTTCAATAGCTGCTGCCACGTGCCCCTGCCTGCTGATTACCACAAGTAAGGCACTGACCTGCATGGTCTGCTGGGGTGGACAGGAAGACGTAAGAGAATGTTTTGCTCCCACCAGTCACTTCACAGTTCTGAATGGCCCAGCCATGACAGAGGGGTCTTCTCCATGGACTTGCACTTCACAGAGGTCTTACATTGGTCGCATTGTCACCCTCCTCTGCACACACCACTAACTGCATGTGTGTAGAGCACTCTTCTCACAGGGGGGGTGCCTCAGTGTCCTGGAGCTCACTATCGGGCACGCTGCAACTGCTACAGCAACCACTTGTGGGGGTGATTGGGGACCCTCTGCTACCGCATGACCCTGGAGCCCATGGATGCTGGCGCCTGCTCCCCCTCTGGCTTTAAACTGGTTTGTCACGCTCAAGGGGAATGTAAAACTGCAGGCTCATTAAAGTATCACGCACACTGAGCACAACGCCCAGGGTGTCCGGTCTCTGGAGGCTCAATATCTGGTTGCTAAACTGGACTTTGTACTGCTACAGGGACTGGCGGCGTAGTGGTGTGCAACGAGCGCCGGTTAATCCTGAATCCGATAGTTGGGATGACAGCAATCCTGCCCCCACCCAACTGTGCAGATCC
This sequence comes from Ambystoma mexicanum, assembly GCF_040938575.1. Taxonomy (NCBI): domain Eukaryota; kingdom Metazoa; phylum Chordata; class Amphibia; order Caudata; family Ambystomatidae; genus Ambystoma; species Ambystoma mexicanum. The sequence goes on along the minus strand of NC_090927.1, from coordinate 1,234,220,503 downwards.
GCCAGATGGCGAGTAAAAATGGATATCCAAACACAGCTACAGGCGATACGAAGGGAAATGAAGCTTATTGGAAAACGCACACAGGAGACTAATTCTGCTGCCCTGGATATCAAGAGGGAGATGCAAGGTATCAACATGGGAATGAAAGCCCAGGCGACAATTGCGGATAACAAACAGCGAATTAGCATGTTGGTAGACAACTACGACACAGCTAATACCGATCTGGATGGACTTATCAAGCAAGGACAATGCCTGGGCACCAAGCTAGAAAACCAAAAGAACAAGTCTTAGTGCAATAATCTGCGACTGGTGGGACTCGCAGAGAATGTCGAAGGGAACGACATGGAGGGCTACGTCAATGGCCTGCTGCAGGACAAGCTCCACCTTGACAATCCATGATCCCACGTCATGGAGAGGGTAGCTGCCACTGGCTGAGCACCCACACACCATCACGCTGCGTCGATTGAATTTCCAGCACACACTGTCCATACTCGAAGCGAAGCCTATCGAGAGGCTGGGCCTATAAGACTGGATGACAGCACTGTGCGTATCTTCAATGACTACTCTGTGGAGGTATCTAAGCGCTGGCGGGCCTTTAATCCACTCTTCAAAGCCTTAAATGGGTCAGAGCATAAACACTACCTCAAGTTGCCGGCAGTTTGGTCTATCCAACTGAATCGGCAATGGCATTCCTTCGAGGTCCCTGAGGAGGCATGGTGCTTTTTAAAGCTGCAGGACATTGCCATCTCAGAGTATGCCTCACTCGAGGAGAGGCCCGCTCAGGGGGAGGTTTCACATCCTACACCTCGCACACAGCAGCAGACAAGATCCCGAGATGGTTGTAAAAAGACTAGAGCAACGGCAAGAAACCTCCACGAATCGAAGATCAGAGGAGTGTGGATGATACCCTTATATGAACACAATGGACTGCTGGAATGCAGGTGAACAGTGAGACGTTGACGACCGGCTGCAGACGCTATGCCGCTGCTTAGAAGAGGGCAACTAGCTAACCTGATGTACCATGCCTGCTTGATGTAAAATAATTGGTGGGATTGGACCATAGGGAAGAGTCGCTATACAGAGCTTGTCAGTCGTGGGACATCTTACCTGTATAATTGTCTTTGTGCTCATGTGCACTTCAGGTAACATAACCTGCACTCCCGGATTGGGAGGACAGGGACGTGGGGTCGGGGGCGTGGGCTATGGGGCCTCGCCTGCTTACAACCCTGCATGTGCTTTAGCTGATGGTGAAAGTTGTATTGGAGCCCCGTTCCTTGGTTCCAATGTTCTGCTGTTGGGTTGGTTGGAGCGTGGGGGGAGAATGTTCAAAGGGGAAATGTCACTTGTCAATATTTGATACAGACCAACTACATACAGGCCTGCACATGTTCTCAAAAGGGGTTAAAACAATGGGGGATTTGCCGTACTGCTACCATGGTCCCGGCTATGTTCATGCACCCATCACCAATAGCTGACCGCACTTGCATGCATTTCCCTTAACGTTCAGGGGCTGGAGCATCCCATTAAGTGGTGACAGCTGCTCAGCTTGATGCGTGACCTGCATGGGGACATACTATTTCTCCAGGAAACCCACCTGGATGCTACTGAATTGGCAAAACTATGCAGGGGTTGGGGGAGGCCGCTCATTCCCCCTCACACGGCAAGAGGGGGGGGTGACCATTCTTGTCCACCAGCAGGGCCCCATTACAATTCTTGCTACAGAGTCGGACAGGGAAGAGCGCTATGTACTCATGCATGGCATCTTACACAACCAACACATTACCCTCATTAACGTTTACAGCCCTAAGTCCGATGTCTCTGGGTTCTTCACGCATCTATTTGCTATATGTGCACCTTTCCAGGATCGCCTGATGCTGGTGGGCGGAGATTTCAATGTGGCACTGCAACCTCATGTCGATAGCGTTAACCCTGCACTACCACAGGTGGGCCCTACCCCGAAAAAGCATGTGCCTTCCACTCCCTGATGAGAGATTTTAGGCTATTGGATGTGTGGAGGTACTTGCATGAACGCGTCAAAGACAATACATTTTACTCTAACCACCTTCAATGCTACTCTCAGCTGGACTACTGGCTGCTCCCATCTACTACACTTTATACAGTGGATTCCTGCTCAATTATCCCCATGACCCTTTCAGACCCTGACCCGGTCTTTCTGCATCTCGCCCTGCCAGACACACCCAACATAATTCCCATATGGAGTATGAACCTCATGGCACTACAATACCCTGACATGATTGACCGGCTGACACAGGATGCGGGCTCCTTCTGGCGGGACAATCTAGTTGATGGTTTTAACACACTCCAATGCTGGGATTCATTGAAGGCTTTTCTAAGGGGACAATTCAATTCCCCGATGGGCGTATAAGAAATACGCAGAACGCGCGCACAAAGTCTATGGAGTCCCCCGGACATATGCCCAGATAACCAAACTGTGGGCTGAGATGACGCAAATCACTACAGCCTGGGCTCAGAAGGCCTTCTCCAAATGGGCACTAGACTTATACGCAGCAGGGGACAGGTCTCTGCGCTTACTCACACTTGCCCTTAGGGGGAAGCAGCGGGGTCAACTGATTGCCTCCATTCGTGGAACTGATGGGGCGGCTGCTCACGGCAGTTCAGGCCATAAACGATAGTTTTGCTGAATTGTACCAGGACCTTTATGCTACCCCACCTGTCGGGCCACAACTCGCATCACAATATTCCTTTGTGAAGTTACTCTTTCATCGCTCACCCCCACCGAACTTGGTCTCTTGAATGCGCCCCTAGAGGACGAGGAGATCCTAAGAGCAATCCAGGGTTTGAACTCATGGAAGACAGCTGGGCCGGATTGCCACCCTGTAGACTTTTATAAACTTGTGGTCGAAGAACTTGAGCCACGCATGGGTCGGATTTTTCAGGAAGCCCTGGAAGTGAGCCAACTCCCAACATACTTAATGAAAGCCAATATTGCTGATGCGAAGGTCTTGACAAAGTGCCTTGCGGGCAGTCTTGCGAGGCTGCGTCCCAGACTTATCCACCAAGATCAAAAAGGCTTTATCATGCATAGACACTCCTCAGATAATCTCGAGCGCTTCCTACACATTCTGGAAGGAGTGGCTCAGCCCGACGATGCGGTCCTATCACTTGATGCCGAGAAGGCATTTGACAGAGTGTGCTGGGACTACATGTTCGAGGTACTGAGGAAATACAGCTTCTTGGGATACTTTCTCCAAATGGTGCAGCTCCTATATAGGATGCCTTGCTCCTCAGTGGTTACAAACAGCTTGACATCAGACCCTTTCCCTCTACACCAGTGGTCTTCAAACTTTTTTGGCCAGGGCCCCCCTGAGCAAAATTTGGGCAGGTCGGGACCCCCCAGAAATGCCAAATGGACAGTATATATTGCGCGCCGTCACCTGCTCCCATCAAAGTCGCTGGGCTCCCTCATCCCACTCCTACCCAGTCGCTGGTCTCTCCCCACCCCATCACACACCCAGGGCTCTCCCCACTCTGCTCCCATCACTATCCCATGGTTCCCGCCCATTGTGCTCCCACCATAGTCCCTCGGTTCCCCCATCCCGTTCCCAACACAGTCTGAGGGCCAGTGGCGGCTGGTGAATCTTTTTTAAGTGGAGGGGCATTAAGGGGAGGTTCGGGGGGGTTTCCCCCTGTGAATTTTTTTTTAAATAATAGGTTAAAATGTTGCATTGTAGAGCATACTTTTAACAAAAAATGGGTAAATAGCCAAACAGTTTGCAATTGTTGCTGGGAGTCCAGGGGGCAGGCATTGATATTTTATTTCTATCGCGCTCGTACACAAGTGTTTCAGAGCGTGACAAGGCAAGGGAGGGGAACAGAGGAGAATAAAACAGCGATCTTACTAGGCCCAGTGACATTGAGAACGCGCAAGTGTGAGGGGAAAAGTGCATGGAAGGGGGGAGAAGTGGAAAGTGCGAAGCAGAGGAGAAACAGATAAATAACAATAAATAAATAATAAAGGCAACAAACAGTGGTAGTGCAGCCAGCAATTTGCAAGTGCTACGTTTAAGGCAGCAGACAGGGTAGGTCTGATAAGTGCAGGAAGAAAGATGGTTCTCCTCAAGTTTTAGAGTGGCAGGGCGCTGTTCCAGAGGGAGGCCGAAGACGGAGATCTACCCCCAGCTCGTTTCTTTGATAAACGACTGACCCTGAGGGAGTTGGAGGTAGAGGAGTGAAGAGCTCGAGAGGGGAGGTATTTGCGGAGGAATAGCTGAAGGTATTTTGGACCGAGGCCCCAGAAAGCCTTGTGGACAAGGCAGAGGGTTTTGAATGATAGATGTCCGGTAAAAAGATACCATCCCTGTCCCCTGGGCCCCACTGGTCCTAACACAATGAACATGATTATGTGTATATGCAAGGCGCTGCACATTCATACAGCAATCACTCTATCATTCACATGAGCATCCATCACCATAGACTCACTCATAACGCATCCATACACATGTTTAAATAAAAACAATGAACATAAACGTACCTTCTGCATTGGCCTGTGTGTGGGTGCTGCTCCAGCTGCTCTGTCCGTATGTGCGAGGAGGCGCAGGAGCTCCCCCTCGGACATACAGACATGCAGTGCCCCAGCCAGCATTTCCAATGAGCTATGCAATGCTGGCGAAGCAAAACGCCCCAGCACTTGCATGGCTCAGTGAGCATGTGCGGCTGGGGAACTAAACTGAACTGTCAAAGGGAAACAGTGTTTCCCTTTGACAGTTCAGCCAGCCCAGGAGCACTCCATTAGCTGGATAAAGCAGCTGAGGGAGTGCTCAATGTTTCACTGGGCTGGCTCCTTAGCTCCTCCATAATGGGTGAGGGGCCACTATGCAGTTAGTAATGTTGACCATTGTTGCTGAATATATCACAATTTACTTACATTTTAACACAAAGCACCCCTTTGGGTACTATTGAAACAGTGGGCTTCATAACTACTCTGGCGGTAGCTGTGCCGGTAAAACCGGCACGGCTGCCACTGGAGTTGCATCCGGGTCTGGCACCCGCGAATGGGCAATTACTAGGTCATGCCGAGTTAGGCGGACATGATAATTGCCCTTTCGAAGGTGCCGGTAGATCCCCATTCCCATTTGAGCCCCATATGGCTCAAATGGGAAGGGGGAGCTCGGATGCACCGGCACCGTTAATAATGGTGCCGGTGCATCCGACGAGCTGAGGTCAGACCTGGCGGGGGCTGTCAAGCACCCACGAGCACAACTCTTACTATGGCGGAACGGTAGCAACGGTGCCGGTAGCTTACCAGCACCGTTGTTACTGGTCCGCCATAGTAGTAATGAGGCCCAGTCTGTGACTAAAGGAATGAATATCCATCTACAACTGTGGGCCACTTTTTCATTGTTGCCTGAGACAGTTTCATGCTTCAGCCCGCCCATGTGGGCCACCCCTGCCCATTTCTTCCAATCTAAAAAAAAAAAAATAAAAAAAAAAAAAAAAAAAAATCTTTTTTCATGCTGAGCTCTCAGGGCCCCCCTGGGATGCACCCGCGGACCCCTAGGGGGTCGCGACCCACAGTTTGAATACCACTGCTCTACACACTGGGACTCAGCAGCGCTGCCCGCTCTTACCCTTGCTCTATACCCAGGCAATTGAACAGCTAGCCGCTAAGATGAGGGAGAACGACGGATGGTCAGGCATAGTCAAGGAGACTGAGTAGCATAGAATATCACTTTATGCAAACATGTTGCTATATATGAGCCACAGCAATAGGTCTCTCCCACATATCTCAGATGTTTTGCATGAATACGGTTACAGCGTCACTTGGGATAAGTCCGAAGCTATGTCATTGCGCTTAGACATTCTATGGAATCCGGGAGGGGTGGTCCCATTCGAACTGCAACTACAGTCTATGAAATATCTTGGGGTATGTATCAACCCTTCGCTAACAACGCATGCTGATCTAAATTACGGGTCCGTGCTCTACAAGATTCAACGGGATATGGCCTCATGGGACCTAGTCCCACTCTCCCTTACTGGGAGAATTAATGCCATTAAGATTAATTATATTCCCAAATTGGTTTACTTGGCATTCATGCTGCCTATGCCACCCTCTAGAGTGCAGTTCCCCGAATTCGATCACCAGATAGCGAAATTCCTTTAGAGGGGCAAAAGGGCACAGCTTAACAATCGCATCCTACAGGCAGCAACACCGGATGGTGGCCTGGCACTCACGTCCTTGCAGACCTACTACATGGCGGCCCAGATAGGCTGGGCTAAGAGATGGCTCAATACAGAAGATACCACTAGCTGGCGCGCTATTGAAATACAGGCACTCCTTACCCTCACACCACAAGAGATTCTGGCGATACCCCCACATTGCTTACTGAGGCCTCTTACACGACACCCAATACTTTACCCCAAATTAGCACAGTGGCATAGGATGCGTAGAATCACTGGCACCAATATGAACACAGCCTCACAGTGGAGCTCACTTTGCGCTCTACTCTCATCGCATAGGCCTCCACAGCCACCACAGAACACCTACATACACAACAGCAGGCCCACTGGCGATGTTAGGCTGATGGACCTCTTTGAGGTTGATACCGCTTTACGTTTTACGTTTTACTGAAGCTAGGGCCAGACCGGGGATGGTGATTGGTTGCAATATAAGGCCCTTCACTCTATCATTGCTACACACACCACCAGAGATACTCGGATAGCTGAGCCCTCACTTTGTGAAAAGGAGATGAGAAATCCTACAGAGTAGCTCACTCTTGAAATGATTTATACCCTCAGCACACACAACTATAAAAGAAATCTGACCCCGTAAGATAGGTGGGGGACATATGATTTCTTCTCTATGGTCAGTGCCTTGCAATCTCCGGCAAAGAGAGATACAATTCAAAATTATACAGAAGGCCAATTTTACCCCGGGTGGGCTTTATAATATGCATATTTAGAGTGCTAGCGCAGCTATGGCAAAATTAAGTCTAAAGGACATATGCGTTGGCACTGCCCGAGAATCGAACTGCTATGGTCCAAGGTGGCCCAAAAGATTGCAGGCTTGCATGGAAATGTGGTTGTTTCAACCCCAACTGCAATGCAATGCTTTTTGGTCAGGAAGTGCAAACTGGCATGGGGATGTACTGATTTGCAGACTGAGATATATTGTACTGTTAACTGCTTGTAAGGCTATCGTGTGGGACTGCAAAAAGCCAAACCCACAGTCAGTACAACGGTGGTGAACCCTTCTAGCCAATATCTGCTCAGTTGGGCGGAACTGTTACTGAAGAGTTGCAGGCCGGGAGCGAGTGGAGAGGTTCTGTGAACTGGCAGATTGGGTCGTTTAGGCCCTGAGCCCCAAAACAGACTGTCTAGTATGATGTTGGACTATTATTACTGTACTCAATGTGACATATAGTTCCCTCTGGGTGGTTTGTTGTTCTTTGGTTACTGGGGTTGGAAAGGCGGGGGAGGGCCGGTCTGTTAAGGAGGAGGGTGGTGGGTTGATGGGGGTAGGGGGAGCATAGAAAGGGCCCAGGTATGTGAGATTAAGATCCCGCTCAATTATTTTACTGTTGTTTTTGTATGAGTTATGAGTCGAGATGCTTGCACTGTACCTTGCCTCCTAGTAAGATTTGATTTTGACTCAAATGCAATAAAAAGATTTAATTTAAAAAAGTATACCTAAAAAAACTATATATTCAGAGCTTCTTAATTAAATGAATATTACCAGAAAAAATGTCTAAATCTATATAGATATGACCTAATAAGTATGTTATTTCGGTGTGCTTTGAAAAGATCTAAAAACTGCAAGTGTCGTACGATGTATCGTCCTATAAATATAGTGTAACCTAAATACGCATATGATCTTTATAAAAAGATAAGCAAAATATATGTATACAACATACTCATTTAAATTGTTACTTCAAGTACATAGTTCTATGTAGATTGGTTTCTGTAGCCTAGATTTATCACTAATGATGTAAAAAATGCATATTAGCCAGTATGACTCCCGTAGAAAAGTTTAGTGTCAGAGTTCATATGCAACTGTTGAGGTTACACTCTTCATTCATTCCTCCTGAATGACTGAGTCTAGTCAATCTATCCAATAAGCTTCTATCTGGTCGAGTTGTCATGCTATGTTAAGTTTTGATCACTTCCAAGATCAGAAATTTGATTTGTGACACCTGATGTTTATGTTCAATGAAATGTGTGGCCACTGAGGATTTCAAATTCTTGGTACACATTCTTCAGCAATGCTCATTTATTTATTTGCATTTTTAAAGCGCTCAAACAGCCCGGGGGCATCAAGGCGCTGTTACAGGAATATGTCTTAGTTGCGTATTTATAACACGCTTAATACCCTGAGGTTTCTAAGCGCGGACCCGGGGATCGAACCTGTGTTGCTTCGTGTTGTCTTGTTTCCAAGGCGAGCAGGTTGCCGCTGAGCTATCCTCCCGGGACTCATTGCAGCATACTTTTGCCTTTCGCTTAGATTGTCCAGGGATATTTGGTTCAGTAGATAATGCTGTAACTGTCACATGTAGCAAGGTCCTTCAGTTTGCGGATGGTGTACTACATTACCTTTGATCACACAATGACAATTACTGCATTGAAGACCTGGAAATGTGCCTATTTTTTGTAAATAATTTCAGATTTCTCCCTGCTAGTGTTTACTAATAGACCTTTCAAGTGTTTACTCCTAGTATATGCAAATATGAGTATTCTGAAACAGTAATTTTAGTTTTTCATGTGAAAATGTTTTCCAATGTTTAATTACGATTTTCTGCAACTTATGACTGTGTGCAATATATGGTTACAGATCAAATCAGGTTGTTTTTTCTTCTGTGATGGAGACAGTACTTTGTGCTGTAGATAATTCCGTATGTGTTTATACTCATTCTAAGAACTTATTGAACACACTGTCTAGCTGTTTTGACTTCCCAACCGGGTCACACTCAAAAAAATGACTGTAAGGTAAGCTTGTTAGTGTTAGTCGGATGGAAAGTCAATCTGTGTAATAGATTGTTCCTGCCTGTAGGTTTGTAATATGAATTAGTTGTCAATTTGTCATCATTGATTTCAACAGAAACATCTAGAAATGCACCAAAGTGTTGCTGACTTCTGCAGTGAATGGAATTTGTTAGTCTGTTTTATTTATGTATTCCACAGATAGTTCTAAATTGGAGTAAGTCCCATTCCAAATGGTGAAAATATTCTATGTACCTCCCCAATACTTTAGTTATGCCAGATAAGATGATGTAAAATACGGATGGTCTCAAATCTGTGCATGAAACTATTTGCATAGGCAGGTGTCATTGTGGCACCCATTAAGGTGCCATAGACTTGAAGGTAAAATGTGTCTTCCATTTCAAGTATGGGTTCTTTGCAATACATTCCAGCAATGCCACAATTAACACTGTTGAGACTCCTGTGTACGATTTGTGGGATGCTTGTGTATTCTGGGTAATATGTAAAATGTAGGTGTGGTCCGATATCTGATGGTCAAACATTTGACTAATCCATTCATGTTCTTCTGCTTCTTGGAGTAGTTTGTAGTTTAAAAGTTTTCTCTGGTAATGAATCGTGTTTGTATTCTGCCTGTATGGTCTTATCACTTTGTTGCTGTGAGCATTCTTTATCAAATTCGCTGGCATTTGTTTTGACTAAAGTACAGCATTTGTCAGCAGGCTTATTGATGATATGTTTCTTCAGAGTAAAGTGTGTGGAATTCCATAATCTCCAAATGTTGCTGTTTAGGTTTTTTGTTTGATTTTTCTAAAAGATCTGACAAGACCGAATTGTGAAAATATTCAATGATAGGATTTTGTAAAGGAGGGTTGAATGTGCTTTTAGGTTTTAACTCGATGTAATTCTCGTCCGAATCTGGTGAATTTTCACTTTGTCAGAAGGCCAGAAAAGAATATTTGGAATTTCAATGTAGGCACAAATCTGTGTAGTTCAATGTTGTGCTCTAACTGTTGCACTGTATGTAGGCACAAAACATAACTTTTTTCTGTAAAGTTTTGCTGTCACTGGTAGTTAAAATATGCTTAGATAAATTAACTGCTAAGTTTTCTTATTGTATTGTCATGTGAGTTGGCGGGATTGTTTTCCTTTTGGTTCCGTTCTATGTCCAAAAATAGCAACTATATGCCGGGGTCATGGAAAAAGGCCACTTTGGTTCCGGTATACAAAAAGGGCTCTTGCAACAACTCTAATAATTATAGGGTATTGGCCCTTCTTGATATACCTTGGAAATTATTTGCGTCTTTCGTTTTGAGAAAACTGAAAAAGTGGGTAGATGAGCTGCGCTTACTGAGTGACTTTCCGACAGGTGTTTTGGCTGCAGCACACAATATGGTGACGTTCAATATGTTGATTCAGGAGAGCAAGATAAAGAATAATCCACTGCTGCACATACGATTTATTACTTCTCTGCCGCATTCGATGCTGTGAACCTCAGTATGCTGTCGTCCAAAACGAGGAGGCTATTCATCCCAGAGGGATTCATTAACTCATTACCAAGATTGCACAGTTGCACACAGGCACTGGTGTACAGTTAAGATTTAATGGTATGGGATCAGTTACTGAGGAAATTAGTACCTGCAGAGGATTAAAACAATCCTGTGTACTCGTCCCAATGCGATTTAATCTGTACTTAGCAGACCTGCCGGAAGAGCTGGCGAAGGTTAATAACTTCCCTACCAAGTTGGGCGACAGTCACGTGATGTAGATGGATTACATAGACGATGCCGTCGTTTTGGTCGCCTTTATGTTAGTATCAGCACAGTGCGTGGAGGTTATGTGAATATGTGAAAGTGAATTACTTGTCAAATTTCAGCAAAACTAAATGCGTGTTGGTGTGAACAAGGGTTGCCCTAATATGATGAGCACCCCGCTGGGTATTGTAAAACAAGTGAGTAGTTCTGCTTAGGGCAGGACGTTTCTGGAAGGAACAGTTTGGGGGAGCTTACAGAGACGAAAGTAAGGAAACCCTGCATGATGATGTTGAAGAATTTCCAAAGTTAATCTGCCACTTTTGGCCTCAAGGGTATAATAATGGTGTACAAGTAACGTTTTATGGCAGCAGTAAGGTATGGCCTGGAATATCCAGCCTGGGGAACCACAAGATCTGGTTGCGGAAATGGTAGAGGACATTATGGAGGAAGGTGCTGGGGTGGCTCCGGGTATCCCTATAGAAGTCCTTAGGCTGGAGTTGGGTTTAACAGTGCTATTCCCAAGGCTTGATTAAGTGGGCTATTATATCAACACCATGATGAACCCTACTTGTCCCCTACTAGCAATACTAGTGGAGCGTATTATAATGAGATGATTATATGCTAGGAACAACATTTTGTAAAATCAACTAGGCCTACTTCCCCACTTTGAAAAAGGAATTTGTGCTTAAAGCCAAAAAATGATTGGATTTGTTGCTATCAACATGTAGGTAAATTAGACAGCTAGATCACGCTCTCCAGGCTGGACACCCATTCAGTTTCCAGCCCCAAGAATCTGCAGATGTTTTCTCCTTCTAAGAATGGGCAAACTCTCCACCCTTTCAGTATGTGTATCATGGTATGGGGTGACCGTCAACAACAGATACTGCAGGATGTGTAAAGAGCATGATGAACTAGAGGGTAGTCACCACATATTGAAATCCTGTGGTGTGCTTGGGGATTGGTATGAGGTAGTGTTGCGGAAATATATAGACAATGATGAATCTATTTGATCGATGGCGTTCTGGTCTTGGTGTTTGCGGGGTTCTGATATTTCAATAACACTGTTATTAACTTGTGGTTTAAAATTGAGGAGAAACTACGCTGCATTGGTATTCCCAGTACTACAGACATTGAAAAGAAGGAATGCATTAAAGTAGTTAATATTAGACAAGTCGGAAAGCCTCTTTGGTGTTGGCCTTTAATTACCTTGCATGAGCCAAATGTGATCTATCATTTTTTCACAGGTTTCTGATACTGCACCCAATGGCTGTCTGATGTGAAATTGTATTCTTGCACTGTTCTGGCTGTGCAGCGTCTCTCACTTTTTGTATTTAGCACAGTTATGTACCTGTGGTCAGTTGGTTGGCCCAGGGAAGGTTACAGTAGAAGTCATGTAGTGGTGCAGAGCCTATTGAAGTATTTTAAATGTGGAATATTAATAATTTATTTTAGTAAATAAAATATACGTTTCATAAGACTGGCACAAGTGTAGATTTTATTTTATTTTTTTAATTTTGATTGATTTTGTTTTTGATGCTTACGCATCTTTACAAAATTATATGGCAGATCCAAATTCAATCGTTACATCATATTTACAGAGATTTTAAAATTCAAATATATACATACGACATACATACAAATGAAATAAAATTACAATCATTGCAAACATTTTCCTTCCAACAAAAGAAATAAGAATGCGTCACTTACAAACAATTCCATAACAGAAGGAATAGTAATACTTTCATCAAAGCAAATGGTAGCAAAACAGAACACATTAGATTATTCTAACAGCAGAAACTCTAATTACATAGATAGAGCTGTCTCAATGATTTTCACTAAGCGAACTGTCGCAATGATTATGGAATTACATGAACCCCACATGCATCTTGCCCAAATTAATTCCCTCCCATATTCAGTGTGTGTCAAGTTACAGGAATTGATGGCTTTTAATCTTTCTACTTCAAAAAAGGGAAATGACAGAAAGAGATGTTTTAAAGTTTCTATACAAGCAACATTGTTGCAGAATCTACAGGTGATATCATAGGAATCGTTAGAATTGCTAAACCAATGCTTGGTTCTAGCTTTCGTATGTAATAAGTCTAGACGAAAGCACAAATATAGTGTCTGAATTTCCTCACTAGGACAAAGCGTGAGGTATTGCAAGCAAGATATTTGCTTATGTCTAAACAGTGCATATTCTGTAAATGAGCAGTAGGAAGCAATTTGTGAAGATGTTGCAGCCCAATCATTTAACAAAAAGGCGTTTATGTGCTAAGCTTAGTTTAAATTGCAAATCTTCTGGAAGAATATTAATACAAGAAAGTATAGTAAGTAGTGCTTGTTTAGACTTGCAATTGATGTGGGATGGGATTCTCTCAACATGTTGAGAAAGTCCTCATACAGAGAATTTGTTGAAGGAAAACGCATCTTTACATAGAAGTTCAGAATGCGCCAATTATGTTGCGAGGCCATGGAGTTTAAGCCAAGTTCATGGCGAAGAATGGCATTGGGCACATATGTTGGCAGGCCAAGTGTAGCTTTCCAAAGCTTTGCTTGTAATTTGTTGAGAAAGGTAGATAGTTCAAGAAGACATAAATCGAGTCCATATAGGATAATTGCTTCTACCTTTTTAGAGTAAAATTCAAATAGAGGCAATAGGGAGAACTTACAATATTTCCGAAAGATTATTTTCATTTGGCTTTGGAGAGGTAATACTTTTTCAATTAAGGCCTTTTGCCAAAAGGAAGTGGAAGAGTTGTTTGCCAAATTATAGCCTAAATAGGAAGTCTGTTTGACAAGCTGAAGATATTGGGAATCAATGTGCCAGTGAAATTTACGTATCCTAGTCTTTGAGGATAGCACCAAAATAGTCGATTTTGATGAATTAATAGCAAGATTGTTTTCTGAATAAAAATGGTGAAAGGATTCTAATTTGATCTGGAGGCCAGAATGAGTACTGTCAAATAGGAGCACATCATCAGCGTAAGCCAGCCATGATAGTTGTAACTTGCCAAGACGGACTACGTTAGATTTAGAAGAGTCCCATATACCTTCAATGTCAGATAGATATAAATTGAACAGAACTGCAGCCAGATTGCAGCCCTGTTTCACACAAATTGCTGTAGGAATTGGCTCAGTCAATAGTCCATTGTTCGAAATGCGTACTCTAAATGAAGTATTGTGATGTAGTAGTGCAATAAGCGCCACTAAAGATGGAGAAAAGTTATACTTTAACATTTTATCCCAGAGTCTACTGCAAATTACACAGTCGAAAGCAGATGAAAGATCCAAAGAGGCTATGAAAATAGGGCCAGGAGCAGGGCGATGTGACGCAGCTATTAGATGAGCAAGAATAGTTGTATTAAGTTGGGTCCCCATGTTTTTTCTAAAGCCTGTCTGGACTTTGAGTATTCAATTTTCCGCAATGTGGTTTTCAACTTCCTTTAGTAGTAGCAGTGCAAAGATTTTAGCCGCAACGTCAATGAGAGCAATAGGTCTAAAATTTAAAGGATTATTCAAAGGCCCTTATTTGTGAAGCGTAATAATAATTGAGCTCACCCAAGATGGAGGGAGACATTTGTTACTGAAAATTGATTGAAAAATCCTCAGAAACACGGTAGCCCAGAATCGCGGGTCATCTTTAACGACACAAGGAGGAAGACCATCAGGCCCTGCGCACTTTGAAGATTTTCATTTTGCAATTGCGAAGAGGATGTCTTCTATGGACCATGGACAGATAGATGGAATGTGTGTGACTAGATCAATAATGTCATATTGTTTAAATCTAGGAGGAAGTAAGTATTTTTGTTCAAAGAAAATAAACCATGAAATACCATCTATTGCTGATTTCAACTGGGTCGCGGGACAGTTGTTCTCCGCCCTAAGTATTTTCCATATATCACAAATGTTGTGATTGCAGATTAATTTTACCATGTTCTGATTACCTATTAAGTGAAATGCAGCACAAGCAGTTTTTATACCGTTCTTATGTTTACGTTGCAGAATTTATTTAGCTGCATAATACGTTATAGTTTCCATATAATGGAAATTACTCAATTCTCTGAGTTCACAGGTTTTTTTTTTTGTTTTTAGTTTAGCAAGTGTGTTCGATAGAAGCAGAGAGGAGTGTGTTGTGTTCTGCTGCTTAAAATTAGATTCTGCAATCGTCTCAAGATGAGTCTGTATCATTTGTAGATTCCGCGAGAGAATGATCTGGGAGGAATTGTCATCAACATTGGAATCAGGCCACCAGTCCCGATTGACTAAAAATGTTAGGCAACGACATGTTGAAATATTCCATCGAAGGGAGAGAAGTGGTCTATCTCTCTGAACGATAGACAGCGCGTGCACCTTAGCAAAGGAATTTGTTTCTACAGTCATAATACTAGAAAGAATGGCGTGATCACCATAGGATGGGAACAAGGCGGTGATTGGGGATAGTATGCCCGATAGATATTTAGAGGCAACTATATAATCAATGGTAGAACCAACATTTACCCTTTTCCATGTTAGAAAGGACTTTAAGCATTGTGATTTAATAACATAAAGATCCCAACAGGTAAAAATGTTAACCCATCTTGCTCTGTTTGCATAGGCACTCTTAAAATGTTTAGAGGATTCCTCAGGCGAGGAAGCGTTCACAGATGCATATAGATAAGCATTGAAATCGCCACACATTAGTAACTCTGCTCCGGGTTGTTTGCAAGTGATATCCATTATAGTATAATTTAGAATGTTAATTGCTTCATCAATTGAAAGGGTAGACGGATTCCAGTAAATTGAAATCCACACCACATTTTTGAGCCCACAAATGTTGATATTGACATCAATTAATAGAAACAATTGGGTGGACAAACTGCAATTTATAGCAGAGGTGATTATTGAGTAGTATTGTGATACCACCGACAGGCCGCCCAGATAGCGGTTGAAAAGCAGCATTATGAAAGGCTGTAAAGCCGTCAAATTGATATTCATTGCAGCACATGGTTTCTTGCAGGAATAAAATAGAAGGCAGCCTTTCCATATTCCTATAAGCAAACCAAGTTGAAAGGTTATTAAAGCCACAACGGTTCCAAGATTGAATAATCAACTTTTTACATTTCGAATTGGCAGTGGGGACAGGATTTACAGACAATTGTTGTGAAGGGGATTTTGAGGTGGGCAAAATTCCCAGACGACCATTCAATGCAGAAGTGAGGGAAGCTAATTGCGTTAGAATTTTTGCATTCTCATATTGGTCAGAGGGACCACCAGGATTGCCATTAAGATCCTTTAGCAACATAGGAGGTTTAAATTCTAAAACTAAAAAGTTCATCGCCTTTTCAAAAGATGAGAAGGCCTGTAATTCAAACCCTAAAGAAAACAAATCAAATTTATGCTCCCAAATTAATTTCACTATAATAGGGGACAAAACCTTGCAGAGCATACGATTATTATTAATCAACCAACTTTATCCAGTTCACATCTTGTGAAATCAGATTACGCAGAGAAGGAATTTTATATAGTGTATTCATCAAGAATGCACGGTTAATAGGTGCTACACCATTGGTTTGGGGATTGCTGGACCATCCAAAAGAGTTTGCGTTTCCTCAGAGATGTCGTCAAAGGCAACAAGCTTTTTATTGTGTACCACCAGGGGAAGAGAAGGTAAGCTTATTGGAACGGTCTTCGCATCAGCCCAATTTATTTAATCTTGGAGCAATGAAGCGTGGGCATTGACAGAAGAAAGTGTACAAGTACTGTACAGTGGTTGAGCAAGCTGGTCGTCTGATTCCACACTTGATAGATGTAACAATTGTGAGCTTGCGCATGGAAGCAGAGTTTGAGGTATCATATTAAGCACCTGTGACGATTGTTTCATCAGTGGTGGATCCGGACAAGATTGGTGAATCATCGCCTGAACGACCATAGGAACAGGTGCAATAGATTCAATCACGCCGTTGATGGAATTACTTTTAACACCAGAACATGTTTTTTTGTTCTCTATGAGAGGAAAAAAAGTGCTCATGTTTGCTTGTATCAAAGAACTGGAAGAAGCGAGCTCCTCACTACGGGAAGAACTTACAGGTGCACTTTTCTCTTCCATTACACTCTCTGCAATTG
Organism: Ambystoma mexicanum; assembly: GCF_040938575.1. Lineage (NCBI taxonomy): Eukaryota > Metazoa > Chordata > Amphibia > Caudata > Ambystomatidae > Ambystoma > Ambystoma mexicanum. The sequence continues at coordinate 1,234,203,695 of NC_090927.1, read as the reverse complement.
GTTTGAGGAGGGAGATGGACTCACCTTTCTTCCCTCCTTCGAGTGCTTTCTTTGAGGATTTTAGTTGAAAGGCAAGTTGACTTTCTTCGTTTAGTTGACTAAAATTCAGAGGGAGGTCTTCATTTCCTACTAGAGAGGCATTCAGTGAGGCATTTCCTATATCAGAATTTGTGACTGAGCTTTGCAAGGAGGAGCCTGCAATGATGCTATTAGAGGAACATTTTTTGTTCAGATTTGATTTGTTTCTACGTTTTACCGCTCTCTGATGAGCTTTTTTTATTCTGCGAAATGGGTGATAGATCTTTTTTAGATAAAGCCATAGGTTCAGACATCTCAGTGGATGCAACCACATCCAGTACGTTCGTAAGAGCTGATGGACTATCAGGAGAGGTGCCAGCAGTAACAGAAGTTTGAGGTACAATATCATATTGGAGCAAGTCCGCAGCAAATAGATTCTATGTAAAGAGAATTTGTTCAATTTGCAAAATTATTTCGTGTTGTAGTTTTGCTGTTTCTATTGAATCTACTTTAGGAAGCAGAGGAATTGCGGGCTCCGCTGTGAAGGGCTTAGCAACTGCCATTGCGAATGACATTAGAGTACCATTTAACAAAGGGGTAGCATCGGTAGTTTGGGTGCTTTGGGAGATCATAACATGCAAGGGCAGGAGAGAAGGCAGGCTCCTTCTTACAATCTCAGCCGTGCGCTCAGGACATGTTGTATGGAAGTTATGACAAGCTTCTTGAGCCAGCATGAACCCTTCAATTTTTGAAAGTTTAGTAGAGTTAGTTAGAATACAATCTTTCATGTCTTTTAAGAGTAAATGAGTAAATTCATGTCCTTTATCCAAAAAGTTTAAGATCCGTGTAAGAACTGGGAAAGAATGTAATTCTCGTTCTAACACGTGAGAAGAATTCTCATCATGTGGGATCGAGGAAATTTGAGAGTGAGGAGAAATTGGCACAGAAGCAACTTCCTGAGGATGCTGTTTTATAGGAGATTCATGAACAAAAGGGATCATCAAGTTGTAATTTCCTATCTGGGAGGAATTCACTTGATGGAGAGCTGCCCATTTTGCTTGGCGCAAAGAAGGCATTGACAGGTTTTGGGGAATTGGTTGGATTTGTAAGCGAGAGTATGGAAGGGAAAGAAGTGGGGTGAAAGTGAACCTGTTCACGAAGCCCACAAGACGCAGTAACAGGGGTGGAAGGGCCCAAGGAGAGGCTTATGCGCCTCTCTAAGGCCGCAATTATGCCAGGTGCCAGCATCGAGGTGTCAGACAGGGGAATGAAGGGCTTAACCAACTCCTCTGAGAGAACATCTGAAGTGATATCCGAATCGTTGGCAGTTTTTAGGGTGAAGGGTATATTCACGTCTATTGCCGCACTTGCATTCGACAATTTTGTATCCGTTAGCAGTTCAAGGGGAGTATGAGACAGAGGCTTCACTTCAGATCTTGGGATAGGGTCTGCCTGTAAGGATACTGAAAGGAACGATTTCTGACCAGAGACTAGAGAATGCATGACTTCCATTTTCTGTTTAGGCAGCTTTTTAATCAATGAAGATTTTAGACTCTCGAAGGCGCTTACCGTTCCTTAAAGTAGTTATGGAGGAATCCATGAAACAGAATTTGTATGTTACAACTAGTATTTAAGCACAAAATGCGCTGAAAAATCACACCAGTATAATGAGCGTCCAAAGAGTGCTAATGCTCCGCCAGAAGCAAAGGGAGAACAGAGCCTGTGCCCAACCGAACAAACTTTATCTACTGAGCACCCGAGCGCTGCGCATCACGAACAGCAAACAGTGCTTAGCTGGTGCTTGGCGGTGCGCCGCGCGGGTGATCCTGGCTGTAACTACTTAAAGGAGAGCAGAGGGCGTCACTCAGCCAGGGGGGCGGAGCCTCCGCTTACAGGAAACACCTTCAAGAAAATGAGAAAGAAGTAGGAGGGTTAAACACACAAAGTGCCCAAGCGGTTTGTAACAACCACACACCAAACAACCACAGTTGGACAACCTTGGGGGAACAACCTCAGTAGGCTTTAATAAAAGCAACACACGAGGCACACAATAACCTCAACAAAGTGAGGCAGGATGGTGTCACGGATTTAAGACTTCCTCCTCGCGAGAAATCAACGGAGGAGCACCAGGGCTGCTCCAGCGCGTAAAGGCTGCAGGGCGGCGTCGGCAGCAGTAGATCCAAGGGGCTGAGTGGCAGTAGACGGCAAACAGTGCTTAGCTGGTGCTTCGCGGTGCAGATGTAGATTTTATTGCTTTGGTGCATAACAAAATCAATGGAAATGCAAAGTATATGAAGTTCATTAATAATGATCATGGTGAAATAATGTTGGTTTTAAAGGTATGTTTGGAAAGTTTTATATAAACTGGATCACACAAAGAAACCCCCCAAAAAAAAATGAGTTTTTTTCATAAAAACATCTGTGGTAAAAACTCCAGCGAAAAAACATCCCGCGATGAAATGACTGGGAACCATCAACTCCTGTCTCTCACATGGTACTATCCCCGCTGCACTCAACTGAACAGATCTCAACCCTCCTCAAAAACCTCTCAACCCCCACGATCCCAGGATATTACTGCCCCATCACTATCCTGCCAGATCATGGAATGCTTTGTCGCTACCCAAGTACAACCTCACACCCTATTCAACCTGACTTTCAACCTCGATGGAGCACTGAGATCACTACACTTCACATCCTCCACGACCTCCACAACATCACTGACAAAGGACATATGACACTACTGGTACTCCTTTATCTCTCTGCAGCCTTCAGTACCATTGATCACACAGTCTACTCTACATCCTAGCCCATAGGATGAAAAACTCGGGCACAGTCCTCGACTGGTCCACCTCATTCTTTACTGACTGGGCACACTTTGTCTTCATGCCCCCTTTTAATCCGACACCACCCTGGTTATGTACGGCATCCGACAAGCCTCTTCCTGATCTCCATTCCTCTTCAACCAGTATGTCGAATCCCTTGAAATACCCTTGAGACACAACATACCTTTCCATCAATATGCAGATGACACACACATATACTTAAAAATATCATCCCTTTCACAGCACCACAAGCTCGAAAGCGGTCTCTCCACCATCACCACCTGGATGGCCACCCACTTGCTAAAACCTTCCAAAACAGAATACTTGCTCATCTTCCTCCCTAGAAACAAACCTGAGCCCACACCCTGGATCAAAGTGCTTGCCACAGGCAACCCACATATATCCCTTTCCACACCTGTTAAATCTCTTGGCTTCAATATCGAAGCACACCTTTCCTTCGCACACAACATAGCTGCTGTTAACAAAAAATGCAAAATACACCTATGAAAAATCAGTCGCATCCTTCCTCCTGAAGGCTTCTGCACTGCAGTCCAAGCACTGGTTCTCTCCAAGCTGGACTACTGCAACACTCTTCTCACTGGACTCCCAAACAGCACCCATGCTCCCCTGCAAGCCATACAAAAATGCAGCAGCCAGACTCCTCCTCTACCTACTGTGACGAATCGCAGGAATTTGTCCCTTCTCCCTAAGGGGTACCGCCCTCTCCACGTGAGGCTAGGGAGGTGAGCCCGCTCAGCAATTCAGCAATACCCTCCACAGAGGTAGAAGAAAATAGGACCCCACTGTGAGAGACTCCCCCTGTGGGGACAGGGGCTCCCGTTCCCAGTAGGGACTCTCTAGAGGACCTTGTAAAATAACACCTTTAAACCTTTCTAAGGATAAGATCTGTAAAGAAAAGGTCAGACTGTATTACTGCTGTTATGAAATGCAAGGCCCCCTTTTTAACTCCCAGTCCACTGGGCTGAAAAAAGAGGATGTATGGAGGAGAAGAAAACCCACCAGAGAAAAAGATCAAAGATTTAAGCAGGGGAAGTCCCATGGCTACATGGGAAGGTGTGCTTCGATATTGAAGCGAAGGGATTTGACAGGAAGCGGGAGGAGCTTGGGGAAATTAAGGAAGAACCTGCGAGTTTCAATAGGGCAAAGATGCTGGCTTGAGAGAAAAGGTGAAGCAAGACGTGCAATGTCGTACTGATGCAAGAGAAGAGGGCCCAGGTGTGTTACCGTCAGTAACCAGGAAGACCGGAGAGTCAAAGCTAGACGTGTGGTATACCGAAGTGAAAAGCGAGCAAGAAGCAGAGAACGGTGGCGTGACCACAGGAAGACTGAAGTGGACCATTGGGCCAAGTAACTATGCCAAAGCCAAAACCGGCCTGACTTGACTTGCTTGGGACCCAAGATACCAGATTTCCCCCCGCACCACCCCTCGACGAGTGGAGAGAAGAGAGGCTGGCGAAAGAGTACGAGACACCAAATCGGGAAGAAGAGGAGCCGTTCCTCACAAACAAAAACCTTGGTGGCGTTCGCCCCAAGAAGAACAGGAAGGTAATGGGAATAACGGGAAACCTGAGGGAGTGATTGGCGACCAGTGTTGTGGGGACATTTATACTCGTCATAGTTACGGGAGAGATATGGTCACAAGAAAGACCGAAGAGTGAGTGAGAAATATTCTTGGAACCCTGATCACATTCAAGGGAGAGAAAACCTGACAATAGTGACTGACCTCACTATTTGGATGTTCATACTCATCACAATCAAGAGAGAGGGAACATAACAAGAGTGAATGAGACTCATTATTGCAATGCTCATACTAGTCAGTCAAGGAAGAGAAATCGTAACAGGAGTAAATGAGAACCATTGTTGGACTGCTCATTCTCATCATAGTATACAAGAACTTGTTGTACAGTCATTACAAAGTGAAAGAGAACTGTTCTGGGAATAATCCCATTCATAAAGATTGCTTCCAAGAAGACCGAAATGAGGTAAACAAACTGGTTCTAAACAGGAAACCTTAAAACAAGTTGGAATTCGTAAAATGAGGTCCAGATAAAGTAGACAAGAAAGAAAACAAAATATTCAAGAAAATGGCAAATGGCCAAGGAGGAAAAGATTATCCTCCGATAAGTTTACTAGGGGAGGAGAAATGGATCAATCCCTATAATAGATAGAGAAGGATCAAACGTTGAAGATAACAATTAATGAACTTTATGACCCGATAAAAGAAATTACCAGAGACTATCAGAAAATCATGCAATTTATAATGGTTCATTTATAACGCGCTTTATATCGGGGACCAGTTTCTAAGGGCCAGCCAGGGATTTGTACCTGTGTTGGTATGCGTCATCTTGCTTCCAAGACAACCCGTTGCCACTGAGCTATCCTCCCAGCCATTAAGGAGGTGTTGCTTTCGGCCAGGTGGTGATGTACCCCTGCTGATGGAAGACATTTTGCAGTTGGTGCAGAGCAATTAGGTGTTACTTTTCTATGCAAGATTACAAAGGTGCTGCCCTTCCTTTTGCATCTCACCATGTAAGGTTCACAGGTTGCAACGGTGGAGGGATTTACATTGCACTCTATCTTCAAGTGCATGCTGTGAGAAACCAGAGGGTATCCTCCCCCTGGATCCTCTTCTCAGGTGGCCAGGGAAAGGCCATCGCTCTTGGATCATGACCCTGGGGGTGGAGAAGTGAGAGGATCACCTGGGTGGAGGGTCATTGGGGATTGGTAGTGGGGTGCCCATAGGTGAGACATGGTATCCCCTTTCCCCATTGAAAACCAACCTACCCCCTCCCCGTCCTTTATAGGCTATTATAAAACAGCTCCTCTCATTTCCCCCCATTTCACACCTGAAAGTACTCGTATAAGGAAAAGGCAACTAAGAGTAATGAACACTCAAACTTTATTTCATGACTTTAGTGCTGGTCCGAGAAAGATGCCTGCAGAGGGCTGAGAGGGTCAGGCAAGTCTAATTGTGAGTCCACACCTACAACTTGTCAAGTGTTTGCAGGTGTATGAAGGGAGACCTGTGAAACAGCAGAGAGAGCAACAGGGAGGCCTGTGTAGGAGAGACCAGGGGACCCTTTCCGTGAGGAGGCAGCCATGGTGGGGCCTGAGGAGGAGCCAGGACGCTGGCTCCCCGAGGTGTGGGAGCCTCCATGACTGAGATCGAGCAGGTGGGGCTGCGAACAAGCTTGAGAGAAAGTGGGAGCTGTCCGTGTCCACACAGAATCAAAGTTGTTGCCGGCTCATACAGGATTCCAACCGGCGTGCGAGCTCGCAGAGGTCGGAGTGCCAGCCAGAGAAGTGACGGGAAGCAACAGGAGCAGCTGGAGCAGGACGTTGAATACCGGTGAGTGTTGGGGAGGAGGCGGGGGGGAAGCCACTCAGAAGCCAGAGCCTCCGGGCTGGGCATGAAGAATGAAGCGCCGTACAAATGGAAGCTTCAAACCAAAATGAGTTATGCATATTTAATACTGAATGAAAGTTTAAAACAGCTGAACTAAGCATCTTGAATACCGATCTGAATGAAAACTTAAAATTAAACATGTTGAACACCGGGTTGAAATAATGAGTCAAAAGGGAAAGTGCCCACATAAAACCAACCTGTGGGTAAAAAAGAGCAAGTGTGAAAGAGTGCAACAACAGGTCCACCACAAAGTGAATCTTATGAATGGATGCAGTGCGACAAGGCCAAAGACTAAAAAGAGGTGTGTAAAACATTATGGCAGAGCCGCAAGGCTAACTAGGGGAAGCCAGAAGAGTATACAACTGCACATGAAGTCAAGAGGCAGACAAAGAGGAACTAAATTCATGGGAATCTGTACACAGGCAAATGTAGAAGAACCTAGGTGTGCTATTTGCGCGACCTGTGATGGGTGGACAGTGTGGTCTAACAACTGCACCTAGACCACGCCCTGTCTTGTAAAACGAACCAAAAAGGAGCACTGTAAGTGAGCTGGTGATGCAAACCAGAAATATGGTCAGGTTGACCTAGAGTTAAGTTGAACTCTGAAAGACTGAAACAAACATTGGTTGCTATGTTGAAGTCTTGGGGAAGGGAACCCTGAGACTTGATGAACTGCAAATGCCGTCTTGCGGACAAGGCCTCAAGCCCTTTTTCGTTTGAATGGTGTTACTTGGAACTTGGGGAAGGGAACCCAGAGGATTGTGCGGAATTGTATTGCCTTGAACTTGAGAAAGGTAATCTTAAGACTTTTGTGGCACTTTCTTGAACTTTGTTGAAGGGAGCTTAAGAGGAAGCAAAGAGCTGGAAGAAGCTCAGATCACCATTTCTTTTATGATTGACATCCCTACACATTGTTTAGCTTTAGTTGTGAAGGCAAGGATAGGTTTTGGACACACACACACAGACTTTTAAGTTGAACTCTTTGACTCAGACTTTCTTTAGTGTCGTCTGGTTGGGGGAAATCCCACCTTAGCATAGTGCAATATAGGCCTTCTACCATCCTGAAATTTGATTTAATATACCAATTTGTTTAGAACTTTGAAATTGGTTGTCTGTGTCTTGCTTCATGATGCCTTCACAATTCCCAAACTGATCATTTTTCTTGATTCCAGTCATAATGCAGATCCTAAAAGGTTTCACGGATACTTGCCCTCCAACCCGTTGTGTTTTCAGTTTGAGCCATTACATTCTTGCCCGCTCAGACTACTCAAGTGGAAAGCGGCTTTCCTTATAGCCGTCAGCACAAAGAGTGAGCTAGCTCCAAGCACGATCATGTACGCCACCTTTCACAATCTTCTCTTAGTAAAATGTCTCATAAAAATATGCCCCTTTTTACTCTTAAGTCCCATCCCCTTTTCTCCATACTGCGTGGGCGTCTCTCGCTAGAGACGGGAGACGGAACCTTTTTCACCAGAAAAAATCTTCTTCCCCCTCTTTAAATTTAGAGGCGCATGGGGGTGAGCACCTGGGAGCATGCGCTTCCCTGACTCCGCCCACCAGCGCCATTCATCAGTCCCCTCTCCTGCATCAACGGGAACGGGCCGATTTCACCTGCACTCCTGGGTTTGGCTTCGGCCATGTAATACCATGCGCTCTTTCCTGGATACTTTCTTCTGTCTTTTTTGTCTTTTATTAATGAGGTACTCGGTCCTCTGGTGCCACACTCCTCCCCGGCGCATGTCGACTTCAGCGGGCTTCAACAGGTGCCCAGCCTGCGAGGGGCTCTTCCCTACATCAGATCCCCACGCTCTTCGCCTCCACTGCCTTGGCCCCAACCACGGATGGGAGGGTTGCACCGCGTGCAGCGCCCTGTCTTCGCATGCTTTGAAGAACAGACTAGCTAGTTGGAGGGAGCTCTTCGAGAAGTTACCACCAGAGGACTTGAAGGACTTAGTCAGCGACAGATCAAGGCTCAAGGGAGGGCCGCTCTTTCCCAGTGCACCCCTTAGGGGTGACTACTTTCCTCAAAAATGGCCAGACGGGAGGAACCTTTCAGGTTCTCTTAACAGCACGAATACCAAGGCTAATTGAGCTACCAGCCGCCTGGCCGAGGGCTCTGCAGATCCTTCCAGTGACAGTGCTGAGGGACCACAAGGTTCTTTTACCGGGTCTACACCCAAGGGGCTATGCCCCTGTACAGGCAACATGTCTGAGGGGGCACCTGCACGCAGCACTACTGGCAACTCGGCCGAGGGCAACACGCCTACCAGGCCTTAGCCTGAGGTGCAGGGTAGGCCTCATACTCCATCGCCAAGATTCCTGGAGGAGGCTGGGCCTAGTGAGCCAAGCACCATGACTTCGGTACGTGGGATGCAGCTCGACAACATGGCCGCTGTGCCAGAGAAAATGGCTGCTCGTCAGACACCTTCCTGAGGAACGCAGCAGGTGTGAGAACGAGTCACAAGGTGGGACTGGTGTCAACCAGGTACGTGGCCTTCAGCTTATCCATCAGCATCGCAGGGCAGGTTTACCCTGTAACCAGTTAGACTGAGTATACACCAGCCTCAGCAGTTGCCCGCTACCCTGTCAATATCACCTACCACGCCACTGACCTGCGAAGACAGGCTCTTTGATAGGTTCCTCATGTTCATGAGATCTCCTCAGATGGGGGTCATCCTTGGGGATGTTGTTAAAATGGATTTCTGAACTCCATCCTGGAGGGGCAGAGGTTCAGAAGGGCAGCCTAGTTTCTTGGAACAGTGTAACCTCTGGACAAGCCAGACCAATCAAGGTAGCGATCGCGGCGGTCAAGACTAGGTCTCAAGAGGGGTGAGGGTGACTGAAAGCCTGCAATGAGCACACAAAGCAAGGACACTTACAAATTACTCCAAGCAGGTGTTATATTAAAAATATAGACACATTTATTACAAGGCCTTTGTAACATTGACCGTAGCGAGAAATCACAATAAAACTCAAGTAAAACAACACATCACAATCAAATGCAATATATATACAATTACCAACGAGTCTGAGTTAGAAGCACAAAATGTGTAGACCACCTAGATGGGGAGGAAAACAGGCAGTGCGAATAATAGTTAGACCCAGTCCGCCTTCAAAGGCACCTACTAGAAGGAAGTCCGAGCCCTATGAAGAGTGGAGCCTTGTGCTCAAAAGTACCTGCACACGTGGGTGCCAACGGGCAAAGGGGGTCTCCTCGAGGGAATCAGGCAGTTCAGTTTGGTGAACAAATGAAGATGAACAGAGCTCTGTGACTCAAGCGCAGCCTCCACTGTGGGCAGAAGCAGAGCGCGAGTACGGAAAGGTGTGCTGTTTGACACATCGGTTAAAAGCTATGGGCTACTGCAGGAGGGCGACCAGTTCCTAGCGATGCTACTCACCGGTCCCCGATGCAGGCAGACCCAGGCTTCTCCGCGTCAGTTTCAGTGCTGGCAGGTTCAGATACGAGCAGGGGACGTCTCGGCGTCGTGTAGATTCCGCAGCAGCAGAGTTGAGGATGTCCCAAACGCAGTGAACCCGCACAGTTTGTTACCTCAGCAGGGCAATGGAGCGGCCGTGTGTATTTCAGCCCAATGTACACTTCTCACTTCAGACCTGGGAATGCCAAGTGTACAAATCGTGTGAGAGTGGCAAGGACTCGTAATACAGCAGCAACCTGACGGCGGTTACAGAGCAAGACTCCTGGGTAGGCTGGTCAGTCCACTGGGTGGCCCAGAGACACTTCCGAAGGCTTACGTGCAGCAGATGGTGAAGATGCCGAGAATAGTTGTTCCCACTATTCCAAAGGGTCGAAGTACCAGTACAGGCCTTCTCGTTCGATCAGAGGTAGAAAGGGTCTCACCAAGCGACAGCAGTGCAGAGGAGCAGTCCTTCAGCGGGTCACCAGCGATTCCTCGGTTCAGCCTCGTAGTTGCAGGATACTTGGCTCCTGTATTCCTTTGTTCGTGAGAACTCAGGACATCGACATGGTAGTGGTGTTTCCAGCCTACTCTTATCCACGGTTCCCTTCGCACCAAAACGGAGGGGACCCAATAGATCTGCTCACAAAACACTCACACCATACGTGGACCTATCACGGACGGCGATGGTCCCAGGCATTCACGACACACTAGACTCTCTGGCACCCAGGATGTGTATTGGGACCAGACATCCCAGCCCACATCCTGGAGGCACACACAAGGCCTGTAGAAGCCCGCAAAAGCATATGTGTTTCGCGGGAAAATACATGCCCAAATAAGGAAGGCCCCGGGTTGGCTCGACCTGGGGAAGGTGAAGGGGGCAAGACGGTCAGCGGACAGGACAAAGAGCCTCGTGGTCTGGCCATTTTGGACGCCAGGCCACCATTTTGGGCTAAGCGCGAGAAACGTGCTTAAACAGCCAAAAGGAGCTCAAAACACAAAGAAACGATCGCTGCCACCAGTCCCGTCCATGATTCACTTGCACCGTTCATTAACAATCCAAAGAGAGTGTCTAGGGCCTGTAGAAGACTAGATACCCAAGAGAGCAGTAACTTAGCTTACAGTGCCCTCTTGTGCCATGTTGCGCGAAAGCTGCAACAATGTAAAGAAACTATGGAAAACAACGTTTCCCGGTACTGACTGTCTTAAGGGCATGTCAGTTTCCCCGTAAGAATGGAGCGAAAGCCCAGAGGAGTGCGGCAGAAGGCTGCACTTTTCTGGCAAAGTCTAGATCACAGTGAAAACAACAGCAAAAAGTTTAGGGGTTGCCACATGGAAGGAAAATTACCCACAATTAAGAAATCTTTCCTAACAGATGTAATTGGGGACATGCTCCCTCCAGCCCCTCTGCCTGTGCCTATAGTCATTCCTCCTATGGCTCCAGCGCTGCAGGCCCCGGTGCAGCCCCGGATGCCCACACCAGCTCCTTCAATTCCGGCTTCCCTGGCTCCCACAGTTCAGGCGGTTCCATACCAGCCTCCGCTGCAGCATCCGGCTACGGTCTCCACACCTCAGCCCTCGGCGCCCAGCACTCCTCCACCTGCTCCAGACAAGCCGCCCTGGTGGACACTGACGAGGAAGAAGACCCTGACACACCTATGTCAGCCAAGGCCATCCATGAACGACTCGCAGGTCTGGCAAAGCACTTGGACCTTCCTCAACCTGAAGTTGAGCAACCGGAGGCGGGGGTATTGGCAGAGGTCCTCACTCTGCGCCCCGCCACTAGAACGGGGATCCCGATGCAGCCTGCCACCTTGGCCAAAAAGGGGTGGCTCAAGCCCCATTCGGCCCAGCCTGTCAATCGGCGCCTGGACACCAAGTATAGGCAAATGGAGGGGGATCCACTCTCGCTGTCGGCACACCCTCAACCGCACTCTTCAGTGATCGCTGTGGCGTCTCTCTACTCAAAGCCTCAGTCTTCATCGGCCACCTCATCCTCGGTGCTGCTAGGCAAGAAGATCATCTTGTAAGCATACGGGAAGAAGCTTTATTCCAACGCTTTGCTGCATCTTCGTCAATCCAACATGTAAGCCATGCTGGCAGCCATTAAACAGAGGCTTTGGCAGGAAATAGCCGACTTCCTTTCAGAAATTCCGGTGCAGAGCCAGTCTCCTTTCAAGGCAGGTCTGGCAGAGGCTAAAATGGTGGGGCAAGACTTCATGGAGTCCACCGTGGCCCACATTGACACCTGTGGCCTGGGCCATATGCATCGCCACGGACATGGGAAGGACTGCCTGACTTCGTGCTACTAAGTTTAACCCAGACGTCCAGGAACGCATATTAGACCTTCCATTCGAGGGGGGAGACCTCTTTCACTCCACCACCGATGAGGAGTTAGATAAAAAGAAAAACTATTTGCAAACTGCGAAGTCCTTTATCCTTACGAAGGCCATGCCCAATACGTACACCCAGTCACATCAACGCCCCAACAAGGGGCGGACATTAGGAGAGTTGCGCGGCTTCCAAGAATGGAGGTCCAGACAGCCTCACCATTTGCCGAGTCAACACCGGCGCAAACAACAAAAGGGGGGAGCAAGGGCTTTTTTCAGTCCCCCTCCTCCACAGCAGCCCCAGAGGGAAAGAAGGCATGACCCGTCCCTTTGGGTCCACGTGTCTCCAGTGGGGGGGCAGGCTTGCCTTTCATGCATAGTCTTTGCGTCAGAAGTTCGCAGACCCCTGGATCCTCGCGTTAGTATCCATAGGGCACTGCATACCAATCCCTTCCTCTCCTCCCTCTTCTCCTCCCACAGATTGGGACAGCAACTCTGTTCGTGGAAGTTTGGTCGCTCGTCGAGAGCCAGGCCATGGAAAAAGTCCCAGCCTCCCAGCAAGGATTGGGCTGCTACTCCAGGATTTTCGCCATACAAAAGGACCACCAGGCTGGCCTGAGAGTTGTGTTGGACCTTTCCACCCTCAACCTCTCCCTCCCTCTTCACAAATTCAAGATGGTTACGCCAGCACTGATTGCGGAGACATTGTGCAGGGGAGACTGGATGTGCTCCCTGGATCTGAAGGACGCTTATCAACACGTCCCGATTTGGCAGCCTCATCGCTCCTTCCTACGATCCAGGATCATGGGCTGCCATTTCCAATACAAGGTGCTACCCTTCGGCCTCAATTTAACCCCAGTGTATTTACCAGGCTCATGAACATGGTGGGAGCCCTCCTCAGGGTCCAGGCCCACCACGTCTACCCGTACCTGGAAAACTGGCTCGTCGGGGCGAGATCTCTGGAGGCGGTTCATCACACTTCCTCCACCCTTATGATCACACTCCACGAGCTGGGGTTTTCGATCATCCTCAAGAAGACTCAGCTGCAGCCTACGCAGAGCCTGACCTTCCTGGACCGACTTTCAACTCCAGGATTGAAAATGCCAAATCGGGGACAAAGGAAATCTTTGCCATCTTTAGAGAATTGGAGACGCCCTCACCTCCGCCTCCTACTCTCCGGACGGACGCAACATGGTGCAACAAAATTCAAGCAGCCATGCTAGTCAAACTGAACTCCCTGGACGCCAGGATCCTAGCCCATCAAAATGCGTTGCCCAATCTCTTTGTTAACAGTCCTGGTACTCCTTCCCCAGTCTTCACTCCCAAGCAGACCACAATGTTTGAATTCATAGACATGAATGAACCTGAAGTCACTGCTCTCCTCAAATCCATCAAGCCCTCAAATTGTAAAGGCAACACCTGCCCGGCTCAGCTCATTAAAGACTCTGCCTCCTCCCTTGCCCCATTTAACTCCTCCTTCCAGGCCGGTCATGTTCCAACTGGACTCAAGGAAGCGTGGGTCCGAGCACTCCTAAAAAAAGAAAAAAAAAAGAAACTCCCTACACCCATCGGTCCCAGGGAACTACAGGCCCAATATAACTCTCCCTTCCTGCTTAAAATTCTAGACAAAGCAGCCTACCTGCAAGTCCAAAAATTCATTGAAGACAACCACCTTCTTGGTCTTCGCCAGTCTGGGTTCCGACCTCGACATGGCACCGAAATGGCATTACTTGACCTAAAAAATCAAATGGATGACCTGAGACACGCAGGCAAACCTGCGCTCCTCCTCCTTTTAGACCTCTCCGCTGCCTTTGATCTGGTGGATCACAAAACCCTCGGCCATCACCTCTCATCTGTGGCCAACTTCTCCCCGAGGGCCTGTGCATGGATAACTTCATTCCTACAGGAAAGAGTGATGAAGGTTTTCTCCGAAACCTCTAATGCCAACCCTATTCTCATTAAATGTGGGGTCCCACAGGGTTCTTGCATTGCTCCCACCCTTTACAAACTCTTTACGAGGCCGCTGTTCAGAAAATTTGACCCCCTGGGCATCTCATAAACCCAACTATGCAGATGACACTCAGGTGCTCATTCCCCTTTCGGGAGACTATTCAACGGACATGAACACCCTCAACTCCATCTACTCCACGATCCAATCCTGGATAGCAGATAACTGGTTATGTCTCAACAGTGAGAAAACCGAACTTCTCCAGCATGGGGTCTGGCATGGATTCACATGCTCATGAATATTCCCCGTCGTCAGGCTGGGAATCCTCGGTAAAGAAAAAACCAGTATCAGTTTCGTTTCTGTTCTGTCTTTCGTAGTAGTAACCAATCACTGGTCTCTGCGTCATACTGACCACAGCCAATGACTGCCCTCTACCTAAGCACCGCCTCTGGCAGCCATCTTCATATTTTTACCGCACGTTCATGTGTTGGGATCCTCGTGCTATTGCTCTCGAGCGTTAGTGCTATTTTTTCACGTTTTTTGCTCAAAAACATGGCCCAGGAGAAGGGAAGCTCGACGCCCGGAAAGCTGTTCAGGGTCTGCCCTGGATGCCAGCTGCAGAACGTCTTTAAGGAGGACGAACACTCCTTTTGTCTCTACTGCTTACATGAGGACAAGACGCACGTGGAGAAGGACTGTGCGTTTTGCGGCAATATGTCGGAGCGGACCATGAAGGACCGCCATCAACGTCTCGCCAACTGGCTGGAAGGGAAGAGCCCGTCAGGCGAGAAGAAGAGGAAGAAATCCGAGCGGTCTTCTAAGACCTTTGAGGACGCCCCGGCGACGGGGGTCCAACACAAGGCCAAGCACCGCGAGTCCGCTGGCACCGGGAGCGCCGAACGGTCGGGCTCTACGGGCGCCAGGCAGGGCGCACCCTCCCCGGCACCTTCAGCCACGAGCCAACGCTCTGGGTCGGGTAAGAGGAAGGGCGAGCACCCGGCAAAGCTCCTGGAGAGGCCCCGGTCGAGCTCGAAGGCCCCATCGGAGGGGGAGCGAGGCAGTGTCCCCCCCCCCTCAAGGATAAGGCGCTGAGCGCACCTAAGGTGGTGAAGGCCTTAATCCATCCGGCCAAGCCCTCTATCGATACTGTCGCAGCGACCCTGGCTCAGCCTGTGGAGGCTACACCAGTGGTGGCGACCTCGGGGCTCAGAGTCTCCCTGCCACCTCGGAGGGAGTCCTCTTTTGTGCCCATCGATGGGACCCCCGTGAAATCCCCGGCGGGGAAGAAAAAGGGGGGGGGCAGGGCGTCGTCGTAGATTCGGCTTCAACCTCGGAGGAAGAGCTGATCGAGGTCTTAAGCCACGGCCTTGGCGTGGAAGAAGACCGGCCCGTCGGGATGGATCCCGACGCAGGTGACGACGACATCGTCGAGGGTGCCGACGGGGCCCCTGATCGCCTGTCGGATTCCCCTCTGCCAGCGCCGCAAGACAACTCGGCGGCCATTTTGTTGGCTATACAGTCCTTATGCTCAGAGATAAGGACGAGACTACCGTTGCCGACGGAGGAACCTCTCCCGTCGAGGGATCCTGAACCGGGACCTTCTGGTGTTCCCCCGCCCAAGAAAAGAAGGATTCACCCTCCACCTCCTTTTCAGCCGTCGCGCACCGTCCAGCCCTCCTCCCCGTCCACCCGAGGGGATGATACGGGGACTGACACGGCAGCGACGGGTACGGACGACGAGGTATACGACGAGGATCTACCGTCGTCACCTCCCACCAGGGCTTCTCCGCCCGACGAGATTGGTTCCTTCCACTCCATGATCGCCAGGGCATCCGAGCTTTTCCAACTCTGCCCTGAGGAGAAGAAAAAGGAAGGATTCCTTTATCAACGGCGCGAGGCCAAGAGGAAGACGGTCCTCGCGGTGCCTCTACTGGACGACATTTGGGATGAGGGCCTCGCCCTCCTCAAGAACCCTTCCACTACGCCAGCTAGAAGAGACCGGTACGAGAAGAAGTACCGGGTCCCGGACGCGGCCAACCTGTGCCTCCGGGCGCAGCCTACCCCGGACTCCGTCGTCTCCGCGGCGGCTAGGAAGAAAGCGGGGGGGGTGCGGCCTCCACATCGACTTCCCCACCGGACGGCGAGGGAAAGAAATTGGACACTATGGGACGCAGGGTCATCTCCTCTGCAGCGACGACGATTAAAGCGGCCAACGCCTTGGCTATCGTGGCCCGCTACGACAGGGAGCTATGGTACAAACTGGCTCCCCTGCTGGACTTCCTACCGGACGACAAGAGGGCGGATGCCCTGGAGATCCTACAGGAAGGTGAGGTGGCGTCGGACCACGCCATCACTATTGCGACGGACATCGCCGACACTGGGTTTCGCCAGTTGGGCAACGGCGTGTGCCTTAGGCGGCGTGGATGGCTCAGGGCTACGGACTTCCATCAAGACGTACAGACCAGAGTCCTGGACATGCCGTTCGATGGGAACAACCTGTTTGGGAAAACAGTGGACGATTCCCTTCAGGCCATTAAAGCGGACACTGAGACGGCCCGGGCCCTTGGGGTTCTGCAGCAACGACTGACGCCCTTTCGGAGCAGCGGAGGCAAGGGCGCCTCCAAAGGTTCCGGCGGCGGTTTCTCCACCTACCGTCAAGCGGCCCGCTCGTCGTCTCAGGAGGCCTACAGAGGACGAGGCAAGTCTGGCGGACCCCGCCGTCGTCGCCAAGGAGGTCAAGGCGGCAAAGCCTCGTCGAAACAGGATTGAACCGACCGTGGGGTCGGGCCCCCACCGATGCACCCCGGTGGGAGGCTGGCTGGCGAGCTTCGTCAGCGTGTGGGAGTCCATCTCCACCGACCGTTGGGTGCTGGACGCCTTAGCCCGGGGCCACGCGCTCGAGTTTCAAAGAAGGAGCCCGCGCGTCCCCCCCGTGGCCAGGAAAGAGCTTCACGTCCCTCAGCTTCTCCTGGAGGTAAGGGCGATGCTCAGGAAGGGCGCCATCGAACTCGTCCCAAAGAGGCTTCGGGGCTCCGGAGTTTACTCGAGATACTTCCTCGTGAAGAAGAAGACGGGAGGATGGCGCCCCATCCTAGACCTGCGACGTCTGAACAAATTCATCAAGGCGCAGAAGTTCCGGATGGTCACCCTCCAGCACGTCCTGGGTCAGCTGGAGGAAGGAGACTTCCTGTCGTCGTTGGATTTGGAGGATGCCTACTTCCATATTCCCATCCTAAAGGGGCACCGAAAATTCCTCAGGTTTGTGGTCCAAGGGCGTCACAACCAGTTCAAAGCCCTCCCCTTCGGACTATGGTCGGCACCCAGGGTATTCACCAAGTGCCTTGCACCGGTGGCGGCGCAGCTGCGCCGCGAGGGGATCCACGTCTACCCCTACCTGGACGACTGGCTCATCCGAGCCAAGACGAGGGAGCTCGCCGTGGAGCACACGGCAAGGACTGTCCAACTTCTCACAGACCTGGGATTCTCCGTGAACTACGCCAAGTCCCACCTGGTACCCGCGCAAAACGCACTGTTTCTGGGAGCAAAGCTCGACACAGTGTCCCTTCTGGCCTCCCCGTCGGAGGAAAGGACCAGGTCCATCCTGGGCAAGGTACAGCGGATGTTGGCTTCCGACGCGGCCAAGGTGAGGTCCATCAAGTCCCTCCTCGGAATGATGTCTTCTTGCATCTACCTCATTCCCATGTGCAGGCTCCGGATGTGCCCGTTGCAGGAGTTCCTGGACGCGCGCTGGATCCAAACGACGGGCGGCTTCGAGGAGAGGATCACACTCGACGAGAATTTCCGCCGAGCGGTCCGGTGGTGGGGCACCCGCGCGCATCTGACGGCGGGCATGGACTTCCAGACCCCAGACCACCAGGAGACAGTGACCACGGATGCCTCCCTGGAAGGGTGGGGAGCGCACACCGAAAATCTGCACGCGAGAGGCCTTTGGCTCCCGACGGAGAAGTCCCTCCATATCAACGTCCTGGAGCTCCGTGCAGTGTTCTGGGCCCTCAGGTCCTTCCTTCCGTCCCTCAAGGGCAAGGTGGTGAGGATCTTCACCGACAACACCACCACCATGTTTTACATCAGGAAACAGGGCGGAACCAGGTCCCCAGCACTGTCCAAGGAGGCGCAGAACCTGTGGCATTGGGCCGTCGCCCAAAGGATGCTTCTGGTGCTGTTTCATCTGGCAGGGATAAAAAACACCATCGCCGACTCACTCAGCAGGAAGCTGCGCTCGTGCCACGAGTGGGAACTACGGCAGGATCTAGTGGATCGCCTCTTCCGACGGTGGGGCACACCCCAGATCGACCTGTTCGCGATGGCGACGAACTCCAAGTGCCGGAGGTTCGCCAGCAGGTTTCCCCAGGCGAGGAGCATGGGCGATGCTTTCTCGTTCCCCTGGGAGGGCCTGTTCCTCTACGCGTTCCCTCCTTTGCCACTGCTAATCCGGCTCGTCAACCAGCTCAAGAGGTCACGGTGCAGGATGATCCTCGTCGCACCTGCGTGGCCGAGGCAGATATGGGTCCCGGACCTTCTGGACTTGTCAGCGTCCCCGCCAATCAAGCTGCCGCTGGACGCGGATCTACTCTCCAGGGAAGGAGGCGCCATCCTCCACCACGACCCGAAATCGCTGAACTTGCAGGCCTGGCTCCTGCAGCGCTAGAGTTTGGAGGATACGACATACCGGCCGACTGCAGAGAGGTTCTTGCAAAGGCCAGGGCGTCCTCGACTCTTAAATGCTACGGACACAAATGGAAGAGGTTCTCTGTCTGGTGCCACGCACAGAAGATTAACCCTCTACGGATTACGGCTCCTCAGGTACTGCCGTACCTGCTGACGCTGGCCAAAGCTGGTCTGGCACACGCGTCCATCAAGATTCATCTTGCTGCGATCTCCCGATACACCAGAACCACGGGGCGGACGTCCTTGTGGTCTCATCGTCTGGTGAAAGAGTTCATGAAGGGACTGTTCAGATCGTTCCCGCCGGTGAAGGCTCCGGCCCCGGCGTGGGAGCTCAACGTGGTGCTGACCAAGCTCATGGGACCTCCGTTCGAGCCTCTGCACTCGGCCCCGTTGAAGTTTCTGTCGTGGAAAACAGCGTTTCTTGTGGCCATCACCTCCGCACGACGGGTGGGAGAGATCCAGGCCCTTTCCTGCAAGGCCCCGTACTTGACTTTTCACGACACAAGGGTAGTGCTCAGGACGCACCCCTCCTTCATGCCCAAGGTGCAGTTGGACTTCCATCTCAACGAACCCTTGGTGTTGCCTGTGTTCATCCCGTCGCCTTCGTCGCCGGCTGAGAGGACTTTGCACTCGCTGGATGTGGCTAGAGCGCTGAAGTTCTACGTGGACCGCACAAAGTGTTTTCGGAAGACGTCACAACTCTTTGTGAACTTTGGACCTGTCAATCAGGGGAAGGCTCTCTCGAAGGCTTCCATTTCCAGATGGCTCTCCGGCTGTATCATGTACTGTCATCGGTTGGCAAACCGACCGCTGCCTGGCCGTCCGAGAGCCCATTCCACCAGAGCGATCGCAGCTACCACGGCGTTCCTTTCTGGTGTGCCCCTGCTGGACATATGTAGGGCTGCTACGTGGAGGTCGACGCACACCTTCACGAAATTCTACTGCGTCGATCGGGATTCCAGGGAGGAGTCCAGGGTCGGCCAAGCAGTGCTGCGCAACCTGTTCGCCTAAGGTGAGCCTGGTGAGGAGGTAAGATGCTTAATGTTGAGTTTGATGTGATGCTTAATGTTGAGCCTTTGCCACCTCCCGTGGTTGTGCATGTGTGTACTGCTATGTATTCTTTATTCATGAGCATGTGAATCCATGCCAGACCCCATGCTGGAGAAGGAACAAGTTACTTACCTGTAACTGTTGTTCTCCAGCATGGGTCTGGCATGGATTCACATGCGAACCCTCCCGCCTACCCCTCTGCGGCTCTTCACTTGGTCATACTGCCACTTCACGTGCTTCCAAATCTGAAGATGGCTGCCAGAGGCGGTGCTTAGGTAGAGGGCAGTCATTGGCTGTGGTCAGTATGACGCAGAGACCAGTGATTGGTTACTACTACGAAAGACAGATCAGAAACGAAACTGATACTGGTTTTTTCTTTACCGAGGATTCCCAGCCTGACGATGGGGAATATTCATGAGCATGTGAATCCATGCCAGACCCATGCTGGAGAACAACAGTTACAGGTAAGTAACTTGTTCCTTCTGCTGATTGGTTCCCCCTCCACCTTGGGCAAATTGGACAAGCAATATTGCTCTTTCACCATCAATAACATCCCCATCACCGCCTCGCAAGTCATCAAGACCTTGGGCGTCTACCTTGAACCCAACCTGACCATGGGCAGACAGGTCAATGCTATTGCATCCTCCGCAGACTACCATTCCAAACTGCTCAATGAAGCCAGACCTTTCCTCTCCCAGGAGAATTGCCTCACCATCGCTAGGGCAATTATTGGCTCAAGGCTTGACTATTGTAATGCCCTTTTTGTTGGAACATCCCACAAGAATCTTGCCAAGCTTCAACTAGCTCAGAACAATGCCCTTAGGGCAGCAATGGGCATCTCACAGAGGGACCACATCTCTGGTGTCAGAAGGCACGTTCACTGGCTCCCCATTAAGGGAAAGAATTGTCTTTAAAACCCTCGCCCTGACACACAAATGTCTCCATGGCCGTGCCCCCCTTACCTGGCCCAAAGGATTGTTAGACACACACCATCTAGACCTTCTAGAATGGCTTACTCAAACCAAATCACTGTTCCCCTAACTCGCAGAGTGCGTTCGGGTGGCACAAGCTTCCCCACCATGGCTGCCACTCTCTGGAACATGCTCCTGCACCAGATCAGTGCCATTGACTCTCATTCAGCATTCCGCAAAGCCATCAAAACAAGGCTCTTTGTCTAGGCTGCATGCCCATATGCATGTATCTCTTTGTTTGCATCTAAGTTACACTGTATCAAAAGCATCTTGTAATGAAACATTCTTTACTAAGCAATACTCTGTTGGGCCGCATCTATGTAACCCTTAATCAAGTTTTCTTACGTATTCTCATAACGCCTGGATGCCTGTGGGCTGTATTGCTCTCTACAAATGCAAACATAAATAAATAAATATGTAACATGAGCTCTGAGAGAGCTTTCCCCTCGGAGGACGAGGTCACAGCCATCAAGCAGGCCACTACTTGCTTCCTCACGGGCGAAATGACATCGGCCTGGTGGTACCAACACTTACTATGCATCATGGCAGCGGTCCTACTGGCTGTATCCTACACGAGACTCAAGCTGAGGAGATTGCAGCTGCACTTTGCAGCCTCATGTAATCAGAAGCGGTGCTACCAAGCGCAGCTTGTCGGCATTCCCCCATTTCTACAGCTGGACCTCACATGGTGGTCCAGGGACTGCAACCTGTGGACTGGCAGGCCCTTCCGGCAGCCGGCCCTGCAGGTCACCATTACTATGGATTCAGGAAGGCTGGGGGGGAGGTGCCACTTTGGTCAACCACAGTGTCCATGGAGTCTGGGCCCTGCAGGAGTCTCATATCAACTTGCTGGAGCTGAAAGTCATCTTGCTAGCTCTCAAAGCTTTCCTTCCGCTCGTTGGCGGCAAAGTCATCCTCTTCCAGGTGGACAACTCCACCAGCATGTACGAAGTCAACAAGCAGGGTGGTACCAGGTGCCCTCCACTGTGCAACCTAGCGGTCAGCATGTGGGACTGGGCCCGGGAGAACATCTACCTGAGGGCCATCCATTTTCCAGGGGACTCCAACCTGGAAGCGGACAAGCTCAGCAGACTGGAAGCGGACAATTACGAGTGGCAATTGAACGATCCAGTGCTGATGGAGGTCTCCAGCAGATGGGGGCATCCTCAGGTGGATCTCTTTGCCTGCTGGGACAACAAGAAGTGCCAGCAGTTTGCATCCTGGCAGGGGCAGGGCCCCCGCCTCTTGGGCGATGCCTTTCAGAGTCGATGGAGCGACATAAAAGCGTATGCCTTCCCTCCTACACCCCTGATCCACAGGGTGCTCTGCAAGATAAAGGAATCATGTCACCTTAGCATCATTCTGATAGCCCCATGGTGGCATGCACGACTGTGGTTCTCGGAGCTTCTCAGCCTCTCAGACAGGCCTCCAATTCACCTGCCGTTAGGCCCAGCACATCTCCTGGCGCAACAGGCGTGCAGGGTCATCCACCTTGCCCCACAGAAGTTAGCCCTTGCAGTGTGGTTCTTGAGCAGGTCATGCTGAAAGAGATGGGCCTATCACAGGCCAATCTGGAAATCATTCAGGGTGCTAAGAGCAATACTACTAGGAGCCAGTACAAGAGTAAATTGTCTAGGTTCTGTCACTGGGCCGACTCTATGGAGATCGACCCCCTTATGTGCACGTTGGATGACGTACTCTTCTGCTCCTTTTGGACCTATCGGCTGCATTTGACCTTGTGGACCACAGGGTCCTCTGTAGTCATCTGGACTCGGCTGCTCACTTGTCTGAGGAAGGCATAACATGGATACAATCCTTTCGAAATAATAGAACTATGAGGGCCTTCTCCCCTACCGCAGCAGCAGGCCCTAGCCCCATCACTTGCGAGGTCCCCCAGGGCTCATGTGTTTCACCTACTTTATACAACATTTTCACGAAGCCCCTTTTCGATGATCTGCATAATCTTGGTATCACCTACGCTAACTATGCAGATGATGATCAGATTATCATACCACTTACTGGGGATTATGAAAAGGATTTGGCCTTGGTAAATAAGGTTTATCGCATCATCCATGCATGGATGGCTGCCCATGGACTATGCCTGAATGATGACAAGACTGAGATCATCATCCTGGGGATCCCTGCAACTCTCAAAAAATTGGGACCCAATTATTCCACATTAAACATTGACAATAACACCATCACGGTCGCGACCAAGGTGAAATCCCTGGGCTTCTACCTGGATTCGACCCTCTCGTTTAAGAAGCAGGTCAATGCGATGGCATATGCCACTGCATATACCTGCAAACTGATCAGAGCCGGCAAACCCTTCCTGTCCAACAATAGTTGCATTACCCTGGCCAGAGCACTTGTTCTGACGAAATTGGATTACTGCAACGCTCTCTACTTCGGAGCCAACAAGGAAACCATCAGAAAAATTAAATCCCTCCAGAATAATGTTTTCAAAGCTGCTCCTGGGATTGCTAGGAGAGAACACATTTCCGACATTAGAAGATCAAACAATTGCCTGTCAACACATAATAAAATACAGCTCAAAGTTGGCTCACTCACCTACAAATGTTTGAAGAAGGCTGCTCCTTGCTATCTTTCAGAGAGATTCACAAGAAGAATTCCCACTAGACTCACCAGACTATCTAGTACTAATTACTTAACAGTCCCAAGATTTAAACTCTCGAGTCAGGGGTTGTAGCTTCCCGGTCAAAGCAGCCCAACTCTGGAACTCACTGCCCCCTCCTCTGCGAGAGGATCAATCCCACCAAAAATTCCGTCAGAACCTCATAAGATGGTTCAAAGACTCTGACAAGTAATGCCTTGCCCTATTCGGTATTCTCTCTCTTCCATGCTCATATCCAAACAAGTGCAGAGAGAATGCCTTTCTAGTATCATCTACCCATGACTATCTCACTACTCTAGCCAACTTCCGACTAATCCTGGCTCACTTGTGTATTTTGTATATTTTTGCTTGCTGTTATGCTTCACCTGTTTGTTTAGGATCTACACTGTTGCCATCTTGAATTAATTTCATGTATATGACCTGTTCTGATGTATAATTAAGTTGTAATTTGTATATATGATAGTTTTGTGTAACTAAGCTGTGCGCCCTAATACCCACGGGTCTGGTGCGCAATATAAGCAATAAAACAAACCTTGCCCACTCAGGCATGCAGCTGGATTCATGCTGCACCTATCTGGCGGCCATATGGGCCTACAGAAATTCAGAGGAGGGAGTTTTCTCCTCTTCCAACCCGGTGGTCAAGCGACATTTGACGGGCCTCACCAGGCTCTTTTCTCCGATCAAGAAACCTCACCCTGTGTGGGACCTCAATGTAGTCTTGGAGGCCTTGGCTCACAAACCATTCGAGACAATGGCGTTCACGGACATCAAACTGGTCACCATTAAAACAGCTCTGTTGGTGGGTCTCACCTCTGCGCACAGAATCAGCGAGATCCAGGCGTTGGTGACTTCAGAACCCTATTGTCATGATCCCTGCTTCCAAGGGGTCAGGACTTGCCCCACGACCTTGGAAGCAGGCCCATAACTCTGATCCCAGGAACCAGCCAGTCCCTATTGGGACCTTTTGGACCTTGTCCTGGCGCCAGTGGCACCAGGCTCATGAAGGTGACTGGTCCCGGCACAGGAAGCGCCGGGCTCATACTAGATAAGAGTGCTTGGTGGACCTACCTGTAGCAGACCATGCTGCTTACTTACCAGCTAGCTGGTCTCCTGATCCTTCTCTGCCTGGGACTACTTTTTCTGTCTGGGTGGAGCAGGAGCCACTCCCTGGAAGCAGAACACAGGAACTCTTCTAGAAATCTGGAACTCTTTTTCTTACCTGGGTGAGGCCGTGGAAGAAGACGCCTAAGCACTACAGAAGGCTATTTAAACCACACCCGATTGGTTTCACGTGCTTCGCGTTATTCTGCATCTGCAGCAGGACGCTCACCGTGTCAGCTCCAGGAAACCTCCAGCTCCAGATCCTGTGAACACGAAATCACCTGCTGGGATCCAACCTTCAGTCTTCAGCAGCTCCTGCAAAACAAAGGCACAGGTTAGGCTAAAGCAAAGGCAGCGCATCCACTTACCTAATCCAACCGCAGCATCCAAGGCGCCTTTTTCAGCCTTTCTCTTCCGGCATCCGACATCTGCAAAGAGAAAGAACATCGGTCAGTAATATTTAACTACAAAGTCTGCTTACCTGTGTTACGCCCGTTCCAACTCAGCTCGCGCTGCATTCCGGCACCTGCAAGACAAGATACATCGGTTAGTAACGCTTAGTTACAAGACTGCTTACCTGTGTTACGTTCGCTTCCAATCTGTTCGCGCTGCACCTCGGCACCTGCAAAGACAAAAGAGACATTACGGTGCATTCTACAGCGCTAGTGCAGTCTTTCTACTTACGTGCCATTAGAAGAATAATCTTCACCGCCACAGCATCTGAAAAGGAAAAGACATAGACTTTAAAGACTTAAGACTTTTGAAAGAGAAGAGAACAATCTAAAAGGAACTTAAATACTTACAAGGCACGCTTGTGCAATAACGGCGTCTTCGCTCTCAGCTAACCCTCTGCTATCAAGAGGCAGAGCTCGCATCCAGTGAAGCAACTGGACCCAGCGCCCCTGCACAAGACGCAGGATGGAGAGCCCGGCATTTACCTATCTAAGGTAAGCGCAATTATCAACCCAGTTCCACGGGGAAAAAAAGGGCGAGAGGGGCTAGGAACTTTCCCAACCTTCCAATCACTAATACCTTGGTTTACCCTTGCAGACACCTCACTCTTCAGCTTAAACTTTCGGTGAGAAGGGGGCCCTGTCCGGGAGCAAAACAAACCCTGCGCCTAACACTGAAGACGGTATCCCCACCAGATCAAGGCCTGCGCCTCCGAGGGAACCAGGTGAGCGTTACAGAACGCGAAGCCTTACCACATAATTCCCGCCCAGGCGCAATGGAAACCTCAGACACAGACCAATTGGCCCATTTACTCGGGGAGTTGAGGGCGGAAGTACACGCCGCACGTCAGGAAACAAATGCCCTAAGGAGGGAGTTAGTGGTCTCCAAGGAGCGAACAGACGATTTGGCTAGGCAATTGCTGCAAGCCCAAGCTGGACAAACTCCTCTACCCACCCCTAGTGGGGGCCACGCTCCTACAGCTTCCTCAAATCTGGTGCAAATCAATCTACCAGGAAATATACCTTTGGCTCCGCCCGAACGGTTTTCAGGTGATCCGAAAAGGTTTGCTGTGTTCATCAATCAATGTCGCTTGCACTTTTTGTGCAGACCCGCCGCTTTTCCAACGGACCAGGCTAAAGTGGCCTTCGTGCTCTCTTATCTCAGTGGCAGTGCCGCAGATTGGTCTGTTCCTTTAGTGTCTCAAGATGACCCCATTCTCCATAACTTCCAGGACTTCCAAGCCAGTATGGAGAAACTGTTCGCAAGGCACTATCAGGGACAGGCCTTGGACAATGAACTTCTTTCACTACGACAGGGCAATCAAGATCTTCTGACTTATATTGCATCATTTAACAGACTAGTGGTGGAAACCGGATGGCCGGAGGATAAGAGGATCACACTGTTTTACAGAGGTCTGCGTGGGGAATTAAAAGACGTTCTGGCTCAAGTGGTAAATCCTCCACAAGACTGTTCCGAATATATCGATCTGGTAGTGCAATTGGATCATCGACTACAGGATCGGAAAGCCGATTGATCCAGATTTGAAACCCGACTTTTTCCAAGGCCACAAAGTTCCACGAAAGGAACTGATTCTGTGGAACCCATGCAAATAGGGATTGTTAAAGGATCTTTAACCCAAAAGGAGAGGGAAAGGAGGAGACAACTGCAAATATGCCTCTATTGCGGAAACTCAGGGCACTTTCTTCGAGATTGTCCAGTGAAGCCCAAGAAGAAGATAGTAGGGGCGTCTGATAAAGGTACCGAGAATTCTGAGCCGGGAAACGACCTCGCCCGGCAAGTGTAGAGGTCCGCTTGCCGAGCGTTAAAACCAGTTCTTTGACCTCGCATTTCATCATGCCCATGGTCCTCGTGAGTCCAGAGCAACCTAATTGTATGCATGCCATTAAAGCATACATTGATAGTGGCGCAATCGGGAATTACTTGGACTGTGAACTGGCAGCCAGGATGAATCTATCTCTTTGTCCAAAGACGGTGAAAGACGTCATCGCCACCGTGGATGGGACGGAAATAGCTTCCGGACCCGTAACTCGCACCACCATGGAAGTAACGTTAGTAAGCCAAGATGGGCATCAAGAGAAGATCGTGTTTGATGTGATCAAGGCCCCGCAGTTTCAAGTCATCTTGGGAGTTCCTTGGTTGGAGAAACACAATCCTCAAATTGATTGGCGAGCAAAGACAATCCGGTTTCCAGAATGCACTTCTACCTGTTACCCTCAGCCCTCCACCAAACTAGCTGCAACTGTTTCTGAGAGTCCACAACTCCCTTCTGAATACCAGGAATTCCAAGATATCTTTTCGGAAAGACCAAGCTAATTCTTTGCCTCCCCACAGATCATACGACTGTCAGATAGACCTGATTCCCGGATCCACTCCTCCGTGCAGTCGGATTTATGCCCTCACTGAACCTGAAAATCTCCACCTAAGGCAATATTTGGACCAGTACCTGGCTAATGGATTCAGCCGTCCTTCGAAGTCCCCGGCCTCCTCAGCTCTGTTCTTCGTGCCAAAAAAGGAGGGAGACTTAAGAACGTGTATAGACTACCGTGCCCTGAACCAGGTTACAATTAAGTACAGGTATCCATTGCCATTGATCCCAGAACTACTTGACCAAGTCAAAAACGCCTGTATATACACTAAATTGGACCTCAGAGGAGCCTACCATTTGGTGCGAATAAAGGAGGGCGATGAGTGGAAGACGGCCTTTCGTACCAAGTATGGACTGTTCGAGTATCAAGTGATGCCCTTCGGGTTGTGTAACGCACCGGCCGCGTTCCAGTTCTTTATGAATGACGTGCTCCGTGAACTCATTGATGTGTGTGTAGTTGTTTACATTGACGATATTCTGGTTTATTCGTCCTCTGAGGCAGAACACCGAAAACACGTCACCGCGGTACTGGAGAGGCTCCGAAAACACAAACTTTTTGCAAAATTAGAGAAGTGCGTCTTTCATGTCACTGAGGTCGAATTTTTGGGATTTATTTTGTCGCCTGACGGAGTTCACATGGACTCGAGGAAAGTAGACGCAATCATCAAGTGGCCCTCACCAACATCTGTAAAAGGGGTTCAAAGTATGTTGGGCTTCGCCAACTTCTATCGTAGGTTTATTCCAGACTTCTCTCGGGTAGTCCAACCCATTACAGCTCTCCTCAGAAAAAACAAACGTTTTGAATGGTCTAACGAGGCAGAACAAGCCTTTCAGGAGCTAAAGACTAAATTTACCTCAGCCCCGATTTTAAAACATCCCCGCCCGGAACTACCTTACATCGTCGAGACCGATGCCTCCAGCCTCGCTATGGGAGCAGTGCTTTCACAAAGAGATCCAGAAACCAACCAGTTACACCCCGTGGCGTTTTGGTCTCGCAAATTCTCGGCCCCAGAAATCAACTACACCATTACTGATAAGGAACTTTTGGCTATTAAGTCCACCTTTAAGTCCTGGCGGCATTATCTCCTAGGAGACCGACACACTGTCACCGTCATTACTGACCATCGTAACCTACAGTATCTTAAATCCGCCAAAGCCCAATCCTCCAGACAACTTCGCTGGGCATTATTTTTTGCCGAATTTGATTTTATAATCACCTACCGACCAGGCAATAAGAATGGTAAAGCGGATGCCCTCTCTCGAATTGGAGTAGATGAACACATGGTTAACCCTGAGCCCGTACCTATTATTCCTGAACAAAGAATCCTGGGTCTGATCGGCATGCAATCCATTGAAGAAATTGAAGCCCAGGTTAAACAACTTGTAACTCCAGCAGACATACAAAAATGGCATCTTCAGGGGGAAGACTTCACAGTAAAGAACGACTTATTGTATTTCAAGGAACGACTTTATCTACCCTGTACTAGCTTACAAAATCAAGTCATCTCTTGTTATCACGACTCCTTAATGGAAGGACACCCGGGTATGGCCAAGACCTCGGAAAAGGTCAAGCGTCACTTCTGGTGGCCATCTTGGAGAAAGGACATCAGAAACTTTGTCATGTCCTGTGGAGTGTGCGCCCAAAACAAGAGTCCTAAGGAGAAACCAGCAGGCCTCTTACAACCAATTGACATCCCACCTCGTCCCTGGCATACCCTCTCCATGGACTTTATCACCGACTTACCTCCCTGTTCCGGATACAATACAATCCTGGTAATCGTAGACTTATTCTCAAAAATGGCACATTTCATCCTACTAAAGGGTTTACCGTCAGCAGCAATCCTGGCTCGAGAATTTCTTGAAAACATTGTTCGGTTGCACGGCTTTCCTTCAATTTTAATCTCGGACAGAGGAAGTCAATTCATCTCCCACTTCTGGCGGAGTTGCTGTCGGTTGGCTCAAATTGATGTGAGACTTTCAACCAGTCACCACCCACAAACCGACGGTCAGACCGAAAGGCCAATCAGACTTTGGAACAGTACCTACGCTGCATGCTGCAACAGACAGAAGTAACTTGGAAGGACATCCTTTGGATAGCTGAGTACGCTTACAATAACTCAGTCCACTCTGGAACCGGAAAGACCCCGTTTTTTCTTTTGTATGGTAACCATCCTCGAACCTCTAACCTGGATCCACCTCAGGATCTTGGAACACCAGCAGTTGACCACCTACATTCAACCATCACCCAAGCCTTCAAGGAAGCTACTACCCACCTTCAAAGGGCCAAGGAACAATACAAGAAAGGAGCAGATCAACATCGGAAGGAAGCCCCTCAATACCAAATAGGAGATCAAGTCTGGTTATCCACCAAACATTTACCCCTAAAGGGACCACGCACCTTTAACCCAAGATACCTGGGACCCTACTCTGTCACTGCCATAATAAATCCAGTAGCGGTCAAGTTGGATTAACCCCCTCTTATGAAAATGCACCCAGTCTTTCATGTTTCACTACTAAAACCTGTTCAACCAGAAACCCGATTGACTAAATCTCCTGAACCTATCCTAGTTGACGGAGAACTCGAGTTTGAAATCAAAAATATCCTGGATTCCAAGATCTCCAAATCAAAACTACACTACCTGATTGACTGGAAAGGCTACGGCCCCCAAGAAAGATCTTGGGAACCTGCAGAACATGTACATGCACCTCGACTAATCAAGAAATTTCATCGGACATTTCCTAACAAACCAAGACCTCCGGAGAAGTCAACCTTGGGAGGGGCCTTAAGGGGGGGTGCTGTCATGATCCCTGCTTCCAAGGGGTCAGGACTTGCCCCACGACCTTGGAAGCAGGCCCATAACTCTGATCCCAGGAACCAGCCAGTCCCTATTGGGACCTTTTGGACCTTGTCCTGGCGCCAGTGGCGCCAGGCTCATGAAGGTGACTGGTCCCGGCACAGGAAGCGCCGGGCTCATATTAGATAAGAGTGCTTGGTGGACCTACCTGTAGCAGACCATCCTGCTTACTTACCAGCTAGCTGGTCTCCTGATCCTTCTCTGCCTGGGACTACTTTTTCTGTCTGGGTGGAGCAGGAGCCACTCCCTGGAAGCAGAACACAGGAACTCTTCTAGAAATCTGGAACTCTTTTTCTTACCTGGGTGAGGCCGTGGAAGAAGACGCCTAAGCACTACAGAAGGCTATTTAAACCACACCCGATTGGTTTCACGTGCTTCACGTTATTCTGCATCTGCATCAGGACGCTCACCGTGTCAGCTCCAGGAAACCTCCAGCTCCAGATCCTGTGAACACGAAATCACCTGCTGGAATCCAACCTTCAGTCTTCAGCAGCTCCTGCAAAACAAAGGCACAGGTTAGGCTAAAGCAAAGGCAGCGCATCCACTTACCTAATCCAACGGCAGCATCCAAGGCGCCTTTTTCAGCCTTTCTCTTCCGGCATCCGACATCTGCAAAGAGAAAGAACATCGGTCAGTAATATTTAACTACAAAGTCTGCTTACCTGTGTTACGCCCGTTCCAACTCAGCTCGCGCTGCATTCCGGCACCTGCAAGACAAGATACATTGGTTAGTAACGCTTAGTTACAAGACTGCTTACCTGTGTTACGTTCGCTTCCAATCTGTTCGCGCTGCACCTCGGCACCTGCAAAGACAAAAGAGACATTACGGTGCATTCTACAGCGCTAGTGCAGTCTTTCTACTTACGTGCCATTAGAAGAATAATCTTCACCGCCACAGCATCTGAAAAGGAAAAGACATAGACTTTAAAGACTTAAGACTTTTGAAAGAGAAGAGAACAATCTAAAAGGAACTTAAATACTTACAAGGCACGCTTGTGCAATAACGGCGTCTTCGCTCTCAGCTAACCCTCTGCTATCAAGAGGCAGAGCTCGCATCCAGTGAAGCAACTGGACCCAGCGCCCCTGCACAAGACGCAGGATGGAGAGCCCGGCATTTACCTATCTAAGGTAAGCGCAATTATCAACCCAGTTCCACGGGGAAAAAAAGGGCGAGAGGGGCTAGGAACTTTCCCAACCTTCCAATCACTAATACCTTGGTTTACCCTTGCAGACACCTCACTCTTCAGCTTAAACTTTCGGTGAGAAGGGGGCCCTGTCCGGGAGCAAAACAAACCCTGCGCCTAACACTGAAGACGGTATCCCCACCAGATCAAGGCCTGCGCCTCCGAGGGAACCAAGTGAGCGTTACACCTATAATGTTTTTCACAAGGATAAGATGGTCCTGAGAACACACCCCACGTTCCTACCCAAGGTAGCCTCCGCTTTCCATCTGAACTAGGAGATAGTTATTTACCGACCCCAAGGACGATGCTCAGAGGGTTTTGCACTGTCCTGATGTCAGGCGTGCACTTCAATTCTATCTGGACAGGACGAAGAGCTTCCGCAAGTCGGATGCTTAGTTTGTCACCTTCGGGGTGGTCAAGGCCCGATTATCGGCATCAAAGGCCTCTATAGCAGAGTGGATGGTTTCGGCCATCAAGGAGGCCTATGACCAGCAGCCCAAACCACTTCCAGTTAACATGCACACCCACGCTGTCAGAGCCAAGGCCACAGTCGTCACATTCCAGCAGCAGATTCCGTGGCAGGTCATCAGCAGGGCGGCCCCCTGGGCCACCCCTTCGGCTTTCTGTAAGTACTACTGTTTGGACACCGGCTCTAAATCAGACTCAGCATTCGGACAGGTGGTTCTAAGGAACCTGTTTGCTTAAGGAGGGTCACCTCTCCACCCTGGGGCTACATTCAGTTATAATCGCCCATGCAGTATGGAGGAAACGGGGTGGTAAGAGTAATTAATAGTTACTGTATTGACTAACATACTCTTAGTCCATAGTCCCCTTTCCTCCATACGTCCTACCATCCTCCCCCTAATAATACTGGTGTCATTAGGCAATGTTAAATATTGTCGACGCGTCAATGGGGACTGAGGAGCGGCACCGGCGGCCGGAGTCGGGGGAGCATACGCTCCCAGGGCTGTGCACCCGCGTGCCTCTAAATTTAAAGGGGAAGAAGATTCTTTCTGTTGAAAATGTTTCTGTCTCCTGTCCCTAGTGAGGGATGCTCATGCAGTATGGAGGAAAGGGGATTATGGACTAAGAGTACGTTAGTCTATATGGTGAGTAACTATTAATTTCTACTTAAATTGATGTCCGAGCCCCACCTTACTCAAAAGAAATCTGCTTTCTATCCTCTGCCTCAACCATCCAAGGAGGAGGAAAAGCTGTAGAGACTAGAACCTAAAACGTCATTACGTTTTTAAATTACCATAACAAATAGTTTCAGATCTGATGACCCAACTGTTTTTACGATGCACCGGCCCTAGGTTAGCTAAGGGAGTGACCAAGCAGAGGCAGATTGAGGAGGGGGCTGTTGCAATAGTCCAGACTAGAGAGAACCAGAGCTCTGGAGACATTGAGTTCTGAGGAAAGGTGAGGAAAGGGAGAATGCCTCTGAGGAGTAGGAGCTGAAAGTTGTACTTCTTGGCAAAGTCCTTGGTGTGAGGGGAGAAGGATAGGGAGGAGTTGAAGATTACCCCAAGATTTTCTGCCTCACAAGAGGGTGAGGGGAGGGGGACCCAAAGAGGGTGGAAAGAGTGGGAGGGAAAAGGGGAACAGGTGTCCCAGTGAGGAGGATCTCGGTCTTACTGGCATTAAGGCAGAGATCATTATCAGAGCACCATGCCTGGATAGCAGTCAGGAAGTTGGGTATGAGAGGAAGGAGAGGAGGTAGAGGAGGGAAGCTTTTTAAC
The DNA here is from genome assembly GCF_040938575.1 of Ambystoma mexicanum. NCBI lineage: Eukaryota > Metazoa > Chordata > Amphibia > Caudata > Ambystomatidae > Ambystoma > Ambystoma mexicanum. The sequence continues at coordinate 1,234,170,668 of NC_090927.1, read as the reverse complement.
CTCTATACCAAGCATTTGTGTGCCTTTGTGTGAAGTATTGGAGAACCTGAATTTCCGGTTTTCTAATTACGCTGACGATACTCGGCTTCTGCTGAGTCTGGACAGAAGCTATGAACAGGACTCGGTGAAACTGAATGACGCTTTTAAAACTGTAAACAGTGGATAGTAGAACACCGGATGTGTCTGAGGCCAAATCAGAGTTGTTGCTATTTGGCTTATCCAGATCACTGAATGTATGCTTGATGGATGTGTGATCAAGTTAGAATCCAAAATCAAAACGCTCGGCATAGTTTAGGATTGCAATGTTAGCACAGATGCACAAGTGAACATCATCACCCATAACACACAATATCATCTGAAACGTCTTTGAAAAATTGATCTCTGAAAGAAATTGCCAAACACTGGCTAGGGCACCCATTCTCTCGAGAATAGACTACTGTAATGCCCTTTTGGGAGGTGCGTCTAAAATGAATGTGCATGCCTTACAAGTGCTCCAAAACAATTCTATGCAAATTATTAAACCAGTTCATTGTGGTGAAACTATTACTTCATATCTAATTAATCTTCACTGGCTCCCTGTCAAAGCCAGAATCCAAATTAAAATAGCGGTCCTGACTCATAAAGCCATTTAGTACCCGGCGAGAGTCAAGCAGAATGCAACACGCATTCTGATTGGCTCTCGCCGGGTTCTTACCCGGCCGAGAATCCTTTGATTCTCGGCCGGGACTCCAGCTGCCTTGTCCTGGGCGGGGGGCGTGGCAGCCCCTCAGCCAATGAGGAGGCTCGAAGCGGGGCCATCCCCGCTCCGAGCCTCCCCACGGCTGAGAGGCTGCCTCCGCCCCCCGCTGGGGACTCGGGTAAGGTTTTTTTTATTTTTCCTTCCTTCCCTCCCCCCTCCCTATCCCACCCCACTTACCTTCTTGCTCCTGCGTCCCTGCCAGGGGACGATGGAAGCCTCCTGCAGTGTGGAGACTCAGCGCCTCCACACAGCTTGAGGCTTCCATCGTCCCCTGGCAGGGACGAAAGTACGTTTTTCTTTTTAGATTTTTTTTCACCCTCCCCTTCCTCCTGCTCGCTTCGCTCGGGCCTATAACTATGGCTCCCGGGGCATTACCTGAGTTGGTAATGCCCCCGCCACTCGGGTCATATTGCTTAAATATAGCACTGCCCCAGAATATCTAAAGAAAAGAATCTCTATCAACCAGCTAGAACAGCTAAAACATTACGTTCAAGCAACACTGTGCTACTTAACTGTCCACGACCCAAACGGATGAAAGCATATGGGAAATCATTCCCGTACATTGCACCCTCCCTTTGGAATACCCTTCCAGTGAACCTACTTGGATTGCAAACTGGCTTCATTTCGAAGTGGCCTGAAAACATAACAGTTTGAATAAATGTATCCTTATGCCCTTAAATTGACATACCACCCTAGGCTTTGGTTTATCTTTTATTGTCTTGTGTGTTTTGTGTGCTCAGGCCAGGATGCCTGTCAGGTTTTCGGCATGTAATAAAACGATATAAATAAATAAAGGAGAGCTGTGTGTCATCAGCATAACACTGGATGTGAGGAGAGAAGGAGGCGATCGGGTGAGCAAGAGGGGCAAGGTAGATGTTGAAGAGCCACGGCGATAGGATAGAGCCCTGAAGGACGCCGCAGGTAGGGAGTCTGGGAGAGGAGAGGAAAGGGCCAAGTTGCACTTGGGAAGATCGGTTTCAGAGGAAGGAGATCAGCCAGGCCAGTGCCCGGTACATGATGCCTAGGGTATCGCAGAGATGATTTAGGAGTATGGCATTGTTGACCGTGTCAGAGGCAGAGGAAAGATCGAGAAGGATCAGAGTAGAGGGAGAGGTGGAATCAAGATTTGATAGCAATCACGGGTGTTCAGGATAGCAGTTTCCATGCCTCTGGATTCTCTGAAGCCAGACTGGTGGTCATGGAGACAGCCAGCAGATTCGATGGGGGGGGGGGGGGGTCAGTTGGGAGATGACTAACTTCTCCAGGAGTTTGCCCAGGAAAGGGGTGATGGAGATAGTTAGCCGGGCAGGAAGGGTCAGCAGACAGCTTTATTTAGGGGAGTGTGCACAAGGGAGTGCTTAAGGGGTTGTGGGAAAGAGCCAGTGGAAAAGCAATGGTTACAGAAGTCAGCCAAGGTAGGGGCGAAAGAGGTACAACTGTTCTGGTACAATACTGGAGCACCTGTTTGGATGAGACTTTCATAGAGTGGACTACTTAAGAGACCTCATCCGGTGCAATGAGAGGGAGGATAGTATGGGGGGTGAGAATGGGGCCAAGGGAGGCAAGAGAGGAGTGGTGGTAGGGAGAGGAGGAGAGTGATTACAGGATGTCCTGAGTTTCGGTGGATAAGTGGGAGGCCAGTGCAGAGGGACTGGGAGGGAGGAGGAGAGGCAGCGACTGCAGTAGGATTGGCAAGTTCCTTGACGATTTTGAAAAGTTAATCTGTGTTATTGGTGGCCCCAGAGATGTCGGCTTGGACATGAACACTCTTGGTGTGGACGGAGAGTCAATATCGCCTTTGGAGCAGGCGTCTGGCCAGTTTGCAGAGGATATACTCAATGCCTGCCACTTCCACTCAGCAACTCTGCACTTGCGTTTCTGAGCGGTCAGGTCGGAGTTATACCAAGAGTTGCCCTTGGAGGCAGGCTTCATGCGGATCCTTATGACTGGGGCAAGTATGTCCAGAGTGTTGGAGATGGAGATTAGAAAGTGCTGAGTCAGTATAAGAGTCAACAGCAGGGATAGGAGGAGAATGAAGGTGGCAGCGAATGCAGCGACTGACAGACACTTCATCGGTCAAATGATGGAGAAGAAGACTGGCAGTGCAGTCGGAGGCATCACCGGGGGGGGGCCTGGGAGCTCCAGGTGGGACGAGACGAGAGTGATCAGACCAGGAGAGTGGAGCAGTTGGAGGGTTAGAAAGAGGGATTTCTGCGGAGATAAGCGCCTCCAAGGTGCGTCTGGCAGAGTGGGTCAGACCAGAAGGAAGAATTGTGAGGGAAAGAGAGTCACAAAGGTTGCATAAGAGTACAGTGGCTGGATCCAGAGAGTCCAGCTGGATGTTAAAGACCCCAAAGAAGAGAAATATGGGCGAGGAGGACAGGAGGTGAAGTCGGCCCATTCAGAGAGGAAAAGGACAGTAGGTCCAAGGGTCCTAGAGATGGGGGCGATATCACTAGTTTGCGTATCCTGTTTCGGTCGATCGGTTCTGCAGCAGATTTTAATCTAACAACAATGGGAGGTCGCTTTACCCTCTGCTAGCAGTTTTGTACTGCTTTGGGAGTGTATCTAATATCTCTCTATCACAATCCATTAGAAAACAAATTACTTACCCCCAATGTTCTTTCTGATGGATGTTCCTTTCATGGATTCCTCATCACTCTCTCATTCTAGCCCCGATTCAGAGATCTCTCTCCCTATTCCTCTGTTTCAATGCTCTCAAGGTGTGCCTCCTATAACATAATCCCCTATGTGAATGAGCACAGGGATAGAACGAGTGAACTGAGGTCACGGGTGCGGTGTACGCCATTTGTACCGACTTAAGTCGTGTCTGGCTTTGATGGAACCTCAACACCAATGATTCACTGGGCCCCTTGCTGCCAAAAAGTTTCAGAGATCTGCTGCCGCAGAACAATATGTCTTAGATGAGAAATCCATGGAAGGAACATCCATCAGAAAGAACATTCATTCCCGAAGGTAAATAATTTGTTAATTGTTAGCTCGGGATATGTGTTGTTTTTGTTTTCAGGAGTAATGGCACCCGAGAGTCTGGCACTTCCACTTTCAGAGGAGAACCCAATACAATATGTTTGCACTGCTGTACTGTTATTGCAGCTGCAGCTACTGACTGCAGGCAAGGTGGCATGCCAGTTGCTACCGGATCAGCTTCCTTGCTTATAGTATGCAATAGGCTTTTGATGGAACCTATGTTTCTGTAGTAGCTCCACAAGCGCAAAACCTTTCCTCTCATGACATCACAAAGTACATCTTTACTTATAATCGGGTAAACCCAAAGCAGGCCCCTCAACCATCTTCATTTTCATTTAAGTCTCTTCAGCTTCTGGTGACCATTGCATGGGTTCAGGGGTATTAACTGTAGTATACAGTTTTAAGGGCTCCTTTAAAGCATCATATGAAGGAGAGGCCAACAGGAGTCCATCAATGTACTGCACCAACACTGATTTGCCTACGAATTTGATATCATCTAGATCATTATTTAGCTGTTGGGAAAATGGGCTAGAGTACTCTGACCTTGGGGCAACCTGGATCCAATGTACTGAATTCCCCTGTGGCAAAATGCAAACAGATATTGGCTGTCTACATGTATTGGAACAGAGGAGAAAGCAGAACTCAAATCTTCTCCCTTAAAATTAGTTGCAGTAGGTGATTTACAGGCTAGAACAGTGGTTGGTTTTGAAACACTAGAGAAGGATGGAAAAACTACTGAATTAATTTCCCTCAGACCCTGTACGAATCTGTAGGGATCTCTCCCATGCTTCTTAACTGACAATATTGGAAGTACTAGTAGGAACAACAATACCTTGTCTCAAGAGGGATTCATTTACCAGAGTAATACCCTCCTTGGCTTCTGGCTTCAAGAAGTGTTTGGTACACGGAGCAACCATATTCTCTACTGGTTCAACATTATGGATGCACCCAACCTCAAAATCATGTACTGACCATAGGGATTGTAGTATAATCTGAGGCCCTTTGGGTCAGTTCACTACTCTCCCTCCCCAGGTTGTGCACCTGGTGCAATTAATGTCTGAAGTACTGCCAGATCGGCCTCAGTATTTTGATCAGGGGCACTTTGAAACACACCGTCCAATGAATGGTACATCTGAGCGTACACATGTTTCTGCCCAATTGACTGAGAGGAAGAGCCATGGCGAAGGAGGACGACATGTGTATCTGTAATAGAACCTAGCGTGACTGTGATGGGCTGTTTTATCTGCTGTTTTACTGGTACATTAGAGACCCCCCACTGTCTTCACCATTTCTGTGGATAAATGAACATTTGGAAACCTTCATATTATGTGGCAGATCAACTAGCACCAGTAATGAACTAAGCAAGGTGTACTTTCCCTTGTCTCGACATTGTACATATGGCCCCTCTTGGTCCACTGGTATGAAAGGTTTACTGTTGATAGCCTCTTCTACTTCAAGTCAAAATGCGTCTGGTCTGTCAGCAGTGGCTGAGGATGGCCAGGTGTAACGTTCGTAGCATTAGGGTTTGCAAAGGGGTGTGGCACACTGGTATTTCGGTTAGGAAAAGTATCTGGAGCACTCATTACAGAGTTCAGGTTGGGACCTTGGTCCTGGGCGTTTGGAAACACTCTACATTTGGGCTCATGGGGACACTATTCTTCCAATGTCCCAGCTGTTTGCAATAATTGCACACTGAACATTAATATAATGTCCATGGCCTTGCATATTGCTGTGGTATGTATGGTGTATGCTGTCCCTGCATCCGCAGTTGTGCTGAATATCCCTTTTGTCCTCAAAAACTGTACTGTGCGGGCTCTTCTGCCCCTGCCTCTTCCCCGAACCCCAAATACTCCCTGGAATAACCTTTTTTCATTTTTATTGCGCTATTTGTTATGAACAAACCTTTGCACATAACCTTTAATAAATATACACACCCTTTCAAATAATTACAATGAGTAAATAAACACTTATCATAATTTTAAAATCAATACCTTCATATAAATAACATCTAAATCATTTCCATGTTAAAAAAAGAAAGTAAAAATAACAGATCAGCTAAAAGAGAACATGGAGTAAAGCAAAATCCCAATGATTAAAATATAATCATAAAATGGGGTCAGAGCCTTGTGACCCAGGAGAGAGTCCCTCCAAAAATAGAATACAGCTCCCGTGATCACAATAGACTCTGCACTGTTTATAGTGTTTCAAAGTTGATCACCTTCAATTGAATCGTATTTATGGATACATTTAAAATGAGCTTTTTAGATAACAAGGTTTCAACTTAAAACATTGCTTTAGAAGGTGACGAGCGGTCTCAATTTCCACCGTACATGGACAACCTATCCTCTCCTTGCGAGGTATTTTATTCCAGCGGCCAGTGTGCTCAAGCATGGGCAAGATATTAAACCAAAGGTAGATGATAAATCTACGTATTTGCACCAAATAGAATTTGGTTTAATAGGAACAGGGAAGATTGTAACAAAAGCTCCGAGTAGAATATTCTAAATATTCTGTATATAGTTTTAACTTGGCCAATCTATCCATATTAATACAAATATCAGAATTCCTAATTTAATCTTTTTAAATAGTGCTATTGGGAGCTGCAATCAACTCTTCAATGGATATATTTAATTGTGTGAGATGTGTCAAGGCAGTTTGACACAATTGTACAAGAAATTAATGTTTACTATCTTGAGCACACTGATCAGCATATTAGATGATGAGAAAGACGATATAATAGTGAAGTAAAGGTTGCCCCATTAGTGCTACGCAAACTGTTTGCTTGAGGGGAGCCCGTTTGCTTGAGGTAAGAGTTCATTGCTTCTGTTGAGCCGTGCCACCTCCCGTGGTTGTGTAATATTGTACTGGTATGTATTTTTATTCATGAGCATGTGAATCCATGCCAGACCCCATGCTGGAGAAGGGATGAAGTTACTTACCTGTAACTATTGTTCTCCAGCATGGGTTCACATGTGAACTCTCTCTCCGGCCCCTCTGCAGCTCTTCTTGGTCATACTGCCACTTTACGTGCTTGCCAAATCTGAAGATGGCTGCCAGGAAAGGTGCTTAGGAGTGTCATTGGATGGGGGCAGTATGACCCAGAGGATAGTCATTGGTTTAGAGAAATACAGTTTTAAAGTCAAAGTGAAACTTTTTTTCTTACACAGATGATTCCCAGCTTGACGTCTGGGAATATTCATGAGCATGTGAATACATGCCAGACCCATGCTGGAGAACAGTAGTTACAGGTAAGTAACTTAAACCGTGGGCCTCATTATATGTTTGCCGGTCCGAAAACAACGGTAGCAGTAAGCTTGCTGGTACCGTGGTTACCGGACCGGCAAACTGCGAGTTCTGCTCGCAGGTGCCTTCCCGCTCGCCAGTACTAGCCTGCCGGGCGGGCCTCACCCGCATGTCGGATGCACCAGCAGCATTCTGAATGGTGCCAGTGCATCCGACCTCCCCATTCCCATTGAGCCCTATGTGGCTGAAATGGGAATGGGGAGCATTTATTTCCGGCGCCTGCGAATGGGCAATTACTGGGTCCAGCGGGGCCGTAATAACCCGGTAATTGCCCATTGTCGGGTGCTGGAAAAATATCGTACGTTTGGCGGCAGCCTGCTGGTTTTACAGACAAGGCTACCGCCAAACTTGTAATGAGGCCCCTTGTCTGTCAGGTAGACAGGCGTACACAGTGTGGTGGGTGGCTTTTAGGGGGGAGGGGCTGAGGGAGAAGCCTGGAGCCCTTCAACGAGGGCATCACCCCGTAAGTATGCAAGATCCCTAGTGCCTGCACCACTGTTCCCAAGTTATGGGGGTGGAAGTAAAGGCTTCATCTGGTGAAGTAGAGATATCTGAACAATGCGGGACTGCAGCATGTATAGGACCAGCAGGAAGAAAACAGTGGGACTCATTAGAGTTTGACGGTGCAGAGAAAAAGTGCAGGTAATTCCATTTACCTCCATTTTTCCGACATCACCAAACTACAAGTTTGCTGATATTGCCTCCAGGGGAATTTCTGGATGGTAATGCTACTGATTTATGAGGGGTAAAGTGGAGAAGTTACCTGCAGCTTCACGTGCCAAAAATCAGCATTATTACCATTCGGTAATTCCAACTGAGGTAATACCAGCAAAAGTGGGGATTTACACCACCAAACCACCACTTGTAATCTGGCTGTATTACCCCAGACCAAATGGCAGTAACAGTAATACCGTTTGGTGGTATCTCAGTGGTAATACCACAGAGATACCACCAAATTCGTAATGAACCCCAGTGATTGCCTTCTGAAACAGGAGCCAGGACACTGTTAACAAATGTGGCATGGCAAGCAATACAGAGGCATGGCAAAGGAAAGGGCCAGAGATTTCTTGCTGAAACCCAGCAGCCAAACTCTCAATGAGGCACTTAAATAAGCACAAGCGATGTCAAAAACATGAACACAAATTCGAGGGGATTGGGTCCTCCGAAGTATTCCATATCTATGACCGTAATCACCACAGCTGTGCTGCTTCGGAAAATCTTTCTGCGTCGATACGCCATCCTCGAGGGCCTCCATCGAGCCGACGTCACCGGATGTTATAAGTAGGACGCACGACGCCTGTAGCCTAAGTTCCGTTTTTTCCGCGAACGTGTTCGCTTCGGAGATCTCGGCGTGCCTCGATTCTACTGAATCCTGTTCTTTCGGTTCTTCAAACCAGTTTCTTCATTGAATATTGCATAATGTCTTCGGCTTCTTCCACCCCGCGGTCCGGGTTTAAGAAGTGTCGGGTGTGCGGGTCCAAGATGTCACTGACGGACACGCACAACGCTTGCCTCTGGTGCCTCGGGGAGGACCATGATAAGGATGACTGTGTTGACTGCTAATCGCTCACATCGAAGGCCTTGCGGGAGCGTAAGAAGAAGCTGTCGGTCGGTAAGGTGGCCAAGCCCCGGAAGTCGCGTTCCACTGGTCTTTCGACGGATGATTCGAGGGGCGACTCTCCGCATCGTCATCGTGAGTCCAGGGGTTCTCGGTCTGGGAGTCGGTCCGGCCATTCCACTGCCTCTTCGAGGCACTCCAGGAAGCGCCGTCACAGGTCGCCTTCCTCGTCCGAGGACTCCACACGTCAGCGGGTTGCTTGTCCCAACAAGCATTCCACTCCTGAGGAATGGGATTCCTTCCGAAAGGAGATGTTGGCGATTTTTCAATCGCAGGGCTCCAGTTCGTCCGCGCTGCCTGAGGACGCCGGACATGGCCATACTAGAGACACCACTCGTCCGCCTTCGGGCTCGAGCAGTCGTCGTGACCACTGGGCGCCTTTGAGGTCCTGGTCGGACAAGGATGGCCGCTCTAGGCATGCCCGTTCCAGGTCCCGGTCCTCCACATCCTCGAGACCGCGAGAACCTGTGAAGCCTTCGAAGAAGACATCGATGCCGGCGGCGCTGAGGTCGTCGACGGACTCTCTCAAGGCTCTGCCTCTGAGGAAGTCGTCGAAGCCATCAGTGCCCAGGCTGTCGAGAGACACGCTCAGGGCTCCGCCCTGGAGGCCTGTCGACGCCGCCGAAGCTATCGGTGCCGCGCTCGACGCTGATTCCATCTACGCCTTTCGAGGCGGCTTTGTCGGGGGTACCCCGTGGCACAGTGGAACCCCCCAGAAAGGCTCTGCCCAAGGCTAAACATGTCTTTGTGCCTTTTTCTGTACCCTCTTTCCAGCATTTGGATTATATTTCTGAGGTGGATGAGGGGTCTGAGGAAGGTGAGGTTCCTGATGGCCTTCTTTCCGGTCATAGCCAACTTGAGGACCTGCGCCAGTCGTTGCACGATGCCAGTGGACTGGACACCTCTCCGGAGGTGGAGTTTGGTAGGCCTGAGCCTGGCGCGCATGCCGACTCCTTTTACCGGTGCCTGATGTCGAGTGTCACGGATTACCTGGGGTGGTCTGCCCCCCCCCTGGGGATTTTCAGCAGGCTGATCTGGCTGATATCCTCGACCACGGTCCACCAACTGACCCTGTACTGCCATTCCATATGACCTTGCAGAGAAGGGTGGCTGCGGCTTGGACTTCTCCGGAGAGTCTCCCGGCAGTGAGCAAGTCCTTGCCGAAGAAATATCGCCCAGCCAGGTGACCCCTGCTACTTGACCACGCACCCCACTCCGGAGAGTTTGGTGGTGCAGGGGGCTACGGCCCCAGCAAAGCAGGCGTCCTACGTCACCATCCCTCCTGATAGGGACGACAAACGTTTTGACGGCTGGGCGAAGAAGGTGTTTTCTTCTGGGGGTATGGCGCTTCAGGCTGCCAACTCCAGACCAGACTGAACGGACTGACACATGGCGTCCTTGCCATCCTGCATGATAGCAAGAAAACCATCCCGTTCCTCCCCTTCTGTGCCTTTTGTGCCTTGTCTCGTTTCACGCACACTCTGGGGAACTGTATCTCCTTAGCGGCTGCACATATTCCCGAAGGGGAGGAACGGGATGGTTTTCTTGCTATCATGCAGGATGGCAAGGACGTCATGTGTCAGTCCGTTCAGTCTGGTCTGGACATGGTTGATTGCGTTAGCCGGTCCATGGCGGTGAGCACCGTTATTCGCAGGTTTGCGTGGTTGCTGAAGTCGGGGTTTGCTCCTGATGTGCAAGCTCTGCTCCTCATCATGCCCTTTGATGGTGAACATCTTTTTGGCAGCAAGGCTGACGAGAGCCTTGAGAGGTTGCAGACCTCCAAAGCTGCAGCGAAGTCGTTGGGTGCTGCAGTTCGCCAACCTACGCCTTTTTGTCCTAGGGGACAACAATGGAGGGGAGGTTCCTTTCGATATTACTCGTCCTTTAGTAAATCGAGAGGAGCTGCTAGTCAAGGGGGCCACTGTAGGAGTGCCAGAGGTGAAAAACGGGGTACTCGAGGTGCCAAGGCCGCTCGGGCAGTTGCTCCTTTGCCCTCAGGCACTGCCGCAGCAGCTTCAGCTCAGTCCTGAGGCCATATCCCATGGTTCGCCGGTTGGGGGAAGGCTGGCGCAGCATCTTGTAGAGTGGCGTGCCAGAACTTCAGATGTGTGGGTTCTGGAGATCATAGCCCACGGCTACTGTCTTCCTTTCCGGCCGAGGCCTCACAACAATCCACCAGGGATTCTCTCTTTGAAGAGTCCGGATCCGCTCCTTCTGCAGGAAATTCAATCCCTGCTGGAGAAAGGCGCCATAGAACTGGTGCCTGTAGCGGAGAGGAACAAGGGATTGTATTCCCCTTATTTTTTGATTTCGAAGAAAGACGGGGGATTGAGACCCATCATGGACTTGTGCGGTTTGAACAAACTCCTCAGGAAGGACAATTTCAAGATGGTTACTCTTTCTCAAGTCCTCCATGCCCTTCAACTTCAGGACTGGTTGGTGTGTCTCGACCTCAAGGACGCTTTCATGTGCCAATCCATCCAAAGCACAAGAAATACCTGAGGTTCGCAGTTGGCGACTTGCACTTTCAGTTTCGGGTCCTGCCGTTCGCGTCTTCACCAAGCTCATGGTGGTGGTGGCAGCGTATCTCAGGAAAGGGGGGGATTCACGTCTACCCCTACCTGGACGATTGCTTGATCTGGGCACGCTCACCCGAGCAGGTCCTGGATCATCTGTCCGTCACCTGTCACTCCCTTCACAAGCTGGGCTTCTCCCTCAACATAAAGAAGTCCCACTTGACGCCAACACAGCGGCTCCAGTACATCGGAGCAGTGCTTGACACATCCCTGGGGCAGTGTTTCCCGCCCCAGGTGAGGGCCCTTCACATTCAGCAGATGGTGCACAAGTTTCAACTTGCCCAGATGCTCCTGCCGTTCGAGTTCTTGAGGTTGCTCGGCCTCAGGGCATCCTGCATTCTTCTGGTGCCAGTGGTCAGGTTGCGGATGAGATCTCTGCAATGGGCCCTCAAGCTACAGTGGTCACAGTCCTCCGGCAGGGTGTCGGACCCTGTTCAGGTGCTGCCCTCGGTCGCCCAGGACCTTCTGTGGTGGGCCGTCGAAGGCAATCTGATGAGGGGGGCTCCATTTTGGCTGCCCTGGCTGGAGGTGACGATCGTGAAGGACGCATCCCTCACAGGATGGGGAGCTCATGCCAATGAGTTGATAGTCAGCGGTCGTTGGTCTCCGTCGGAGTCCAGATCCATATCAATCTGTTGGAGCTGCGGGCTGTCAGGCTTGCGCTGAAGGCTTTTCTGCCGACTGCGAGGGAAGAATGTCCTGATTCTGACAGACAACACAGTGGCCATGCACTACCTCAACAAAAAGGGGGGGTGGGGTCACTTCCTCTGTGCATGGAGGCGATGCAGCTCGAGTTCTGGGCCATCCAGCAGGAAGTTTCGATCTCGGCAGTTCATCTGGCCGGAGATGAAAAAAAGACAGCGGACACTCTGAGCAGGCAGAGCACTATCTCTCACGAGTGGGAGCTGGCTCAGGAGATTCTCCTGGCGATCTTCGCCCTTTGGGGGACCCCTCAAGTGGATCTCTTCGCCCCCGGTGTCAACCGGAAGTGCGAAAGGTTTTGCTCGCGGGAATTTCCTCCAAAAGGAGCCTTAGGAGACGCGTTCGTGGTGGAGTGGTCCTTCCCACTACTGTGCACGTTTCCTCCAGTCCCCGTCATCCCGCAAGTGCTGCGGAGGCTACGGAGGTTTGGTTCCCGGATGATCCTCATTGCTCCGGCATGGGCCCGGAGGACGTGGTACCCGGACCTTCTCGACTTGTCCATCTGCCCTCCACGTCGTCTTCCCTACCGAGACGATCTTCTCTCACGGGAGGGGGGTCAGGTTCTCCATCCAGAGGTCAGGTCCCTCAACCTTCACGCTTGGCTTCTGAAAGGTTGAGGTACAAGGATTGGGAAGACGTGATGGAGGTGTTGCTTTCGGCCAGACGGCCGGCGACTAAGTCCCTGTACCGTTGCCGTTGGAGAAAGTTCTGCGACTGGTGCAGGGTTCAGAATGTGGACCCTTTTTCATGTGACATTCCTGTGGTTCTATCTTTTTTGCTTTCTTTGGCCCACAGGGGCCTGCAAGTTGGTACTGTTAAAGGTTACCTGGCAGCGCTGTCTATTTTTAAGCGCTTGTCTGAGGAGTGTTTCTATTTCAAAATTCCTTTAATTTCTCAGTTTCTCAAAGGACTCACTAATGTGTTTCCGCCGTCACCTTTCCAGGTGCCTGGTTGGGATTTGAACCTTGTTCTGAAATTCCTTATGGGTGCTCCGTTTGAGCCTTTACATTCTTGTCCTTCGAGGCTGTTAACCCTTAATACTGTGTTTTTAGTTGCGGTCACTTTCACTTGCTGAGTGAGTTGCAGGCACTTTCAGTTAAGCCACCCTTCACTGTGTTTCATAAGGACAGGGTTGTCCTTAGAGTTTGTCCTTCCTTTCTTCCGAAGGTGGTGTCGGAATTTCATTTAAGCCAGAAGGTTGTTCTTCTGTCATTTTATCCTCCTTCACATCCTGGTAAGGAAGAGGAGAGGCTCCATAGGTTGGATCCTAGGAGAGCTTTAAGCTTCTACATTTCACACATGTCCCGGGTCACAGTGGACGATCGGCTCTTTATTAGTTACGCTGGAAGGCGTTTGGGATAAACTGTGACTAAGCAGACTTTGTCTAGATGGATTATATTGGCAATTTCTGAATGTTACCGCCTGGTGGGTAAGGACCCTCCGGTAGGCTTACGGGCCCATTCTACTAGGGGTATGGCTGCCTCTACTGCCCTGCAGAGGGGTGTTCTGTGAAGCAGCCACATGGGCTTCGGTCCATACTTTTGTACGACACTACTCCCTAGATTCTATCCATGGGCAGGATCTGGCCTTTGGCAAGGTGGTCCTTTACTCTGCAATTTGATTGGGCATTCTAAATTTCTGTGTTATAAATTCTTTTTCCCTCCTCCATACGTTGGTACTGCTTTGAGAGTCTGTCATAGATATGGAATACGTTGGAGGACCCAATCCCCTCGAAGAACAAGTTACTCTCTTACCTGGTAACGTTCTTTCAATGGGATAGTCCGACGTATTCCATATCGCTCCCTCCCTACCTGCCCCACTACAGAATTTCTTATGCGATTGCAGCTTACGTTTCCGCAAGGCTTTTTGTGGACATACTGGCAGTGGTTTGGTGCCACACGTTCTGGGGGAAAAACTACAACTGGGGCTACGTGCGTCCTACTTATAACATCCGGTGACGTCGGCTCGACGGAGGCCCTTGAGGACGGCGTATCTACGTCATCGACGCAGACGCCGAAAGATTTTCCGAAGCAGCACAGCTGTGGTGATTACTGTCATAGATATGGAATACGTCGTCGGACCATCCCATCGAAAGAACGTTACCAGGTAAGAGAGTAACGTGTTCCTCTCACCAAATAATCTGGAAAGGAACAGGAAGTAAAGTTTCAAGACAGAAAATGGGGAGCCAGCAATAAGAGTACTAGAGACAAAGAAAATGGGTACTGTGGACACGAAAAGCTAATTATAAACTATGGACTGCAATCAAGGACCTGCAGACTGAACTACGGACTTGTATCAAGAAAACTCTGGTCTGAAACTGTGTACTAGAATCAAGGGAAGCTATGAACAGAGAGGAGAGAGAGCAGAGTGGCAGATGGCAAATATCTGACGGACAGTTCGCAAAAACAAGGCACCAAGAGCACTGGAACATGTTCTGGCCATAGTAGACAGCAGCATCAGGGCTCAACAGGAAACCATTGTTCAAAGCAATAGGGTCTGGAAACGCGCTCAGTGCCAAAAGCAAAGAGATCCTGCAGCTTGCTGCAAAAATACGGAAACGCCCTTGAGTTTCAAAAGGCTCACTAGCTGAACCTGAACCACTACACTTGATATCAATCTCCCACCTGTACCCCTCCTCCAAGCCTTGGATAGGAGAAACAAATCTGGCCCATTAGACTTCTGCGGATTGTAGTTATCAAGATTTTATATAGAAATAGCCATGATTTCCAAACCACCAAAAGGTGCATTATGGACATGCAGTTTGTCCAATCAAATGCGAAATTTCCAATACTTTCCAACAGGAATGCAAAATCATAAATATGTATGAACACATTCAGAAAGAACTGTGGTGTGAGTCTGTTAGTCCTCAAATGTTTCCGCCAATTCGTCAAGCGGTACAATCAATGGCATACCCTAGTAAGACATTTGTCCCCTTCACTGCACCAATAACCGGAAAAACACATAATGCAGATAGTGCAGCAAGCTCTTTATGCTAAGCCTTTTGTTGGAAGAACATGCCCACTTGTCTTCACAGCCTGGAAAATATACTCATCTCACGACAGTAACTACTATTACCAAACAATGGGGTAGTCGTTTACTCAGACGTCCGGGTGCCCCACTGCCGGAGTAACTCACACTGACAAGTGCAGAGCCCCAGAGCGTCCCACGTTTGCAGACAGAATTCAATAATGTGGACCGAAATGAAATTGCTTTGGTCCATAGAACTCGGGTGAGCCATGTTCCCCTAGTTGGAACACCTGATTTGAAATGCTTATTTGAATCTAACCCATCCTGCACACACAGAATCACACTCGTTCAGAGCCACATGGGGAGGCTGGCCCAGGGCTGGCTATAGGGCTCTATATTGGGGAGACCTCTTATAAATAGTCTACATATTGCAAGATGTGCAAGTCCTCTTACTGTCCTTTTGTAAGAAGATGATGGTACCAAACACTCAATGGCTGTAGAAGGCGCAGACCGATAGATGGCAACGAGAGAGGAGGGTCACTGTAGTACAATGGCTAATGTTTTATTGGAAATGCTTGGGACTCCGTCCTTGGGGTTGAGGTGGATCTAGAGAAGAGCGCACTCCTCCTCAAGTCAGTAAACAGAGAGGTAGTGAACCAGCTTGGATTAACAAAGAGAAGGGCAGAGGAAGGCAATGAGTAGTGCTGCAGAGAACGCAAGATCAACAAAGCTTTGGGGCAAGGCGCAGGAAGCTCCTTGAAATTTCCAAAGCAGGGAAGGGATGGTGGTTGTCTCTTTTTATAGACAGTCTTCAAATTTCCGGGCATCACTTCTGCATAGTAAACCTCCTCGTTCCTTCTCCATGTACATGCTTGAGCTGTAGATTTCCTAGATGTGGGGCTTGTCTAAGTACACTTCTGGGCACCGCTGCCTTGGAACGCCGCTTTGCTGGATCTCGATAGAGGTAGCAATCACTTAGCCTCCACCAAGGAAACCAAAGGTAAGGGATTGTCAGCATGTCCTTGCATCTCCTAAGTCATTCTTCAAGTGTCCAATTGACAATGGCTCGTACAGTACTTTGACAAGTCTTATTGTTCACATATTCTTAAAGGGATTTTAGAGTAAGTTGTCTCTAAAATGTATTGCTGCTACTGTTTGAGACGAGAGCCTTATTTTGGCTTCTTTCGTGGGTTGTGCTTTTAGAACAGTCCCCCCTATACAGTGTGAGGTTATTGTGTAGCTAGGATGTTCCTTTAAGTGGTCATCTTTTCTAGACCTCACAGAGCAGGTGAGCTCCTGCATTGTTCATTGAGCTCCCATATACTGCTTTGGCAAAAAGAAAGAATTAAAGAGCTGTCATTTTATTTTCTTTTTACACACCTCATGGCATAATAATTATGATTTCAAGAGTCTGACATAGAATATGATACTTCAGTGTTTGGAAAGATTAATGCATTTTCCAGAAGAATGCTTCATTTCTTTTAATTGCTTTCTCCAAAATAAAAAAACACGCAATTGTGTTTAGGTACTCCCAACATTCCAACTTCTGAACATGGAGCCTATACATATCTTTAGCGTTGTTGAGCAAAAAACCCTAAGGGGGTTTTGCCGTTTTCTGTTTGCATGCATTCCGAAAGCATACTCCCGATTTAATTTGTTCATGTTTTGGTTCCTGACCAAAATCAATATTTTGTGTTTTAAGGGGGCAGTGGAAGGATGAAGACTGCCACAACCTAATTACTTTAATGAAGAAAAAAAGCCCCTGGCTGATAAACTAGTTTTTCTACCATATTGGAACTATTTTAATGCATTTGTTTGTGCTTTTGTGTTTTTAGTGCCAATAACCCAAAGGGACTTGAAGAGGTTCGAGAGGCGCTGGCAAAAGTCTACAGAGTGGAAGATCTCCTTCCAATAATGAAGGTAACGTTGCACACCTCTTTTAAAACCTTCTTAGAATTTCCATGCAATAGTTCTTTATCACATACGTTGCATGCATATTGTTTTTATATTGCATATCAACACATGGGAAACTTTCATTCTAATTTAAGAGATATTGATTGCAGTGTTTCACTCGGCATTGTACACAAATGCCTATTACTTTTCTGGTGGAGGTGTTAAATCGTAAGTTATATTTCACCATCATTTTTTAACTTGGGGAATCATTTTGAAAAATGGCCAAAATAAATGTCATGCCGTTTGCAAGGAGATTCCCTTGGCGTCTAGGTAGCCAATGGCAACTCTGCCGCCATTGAATATTTCCACGCTATCTCCTACTTCCTGTTACGCTCTAGTCTCTTTCCTGGCCTCTTCCTGGTTTCGCTATTTAACCATGCCCCCTTGGTCTGTTTGGCGCGTTGCAACTTTTTGCAGTTGTGCTCCGCACCGTTCAGACCTGCTTCCAGCTTGCCTGCTTTGTGCTGCCTTACCGGTCTCGGCCCGGTTTCCTTTCCTTCCTTTGTGCCTCCCTGCCCCTTCCATTCCGCATTTTTTGTAGCTTTCGGTAGCGTCTTTGTCTACCTTCCTTGGACTCTGTTTTTCCTCTTTCCTCTCTCTGCCCTCACTTTCGGCTTCTTGGCCCCTCCCCCTTTCACTCGCTTTACTGTATTCCGACCTCTCTCGGGTCTGCTGTTTCTTTCTTCTTACTTCCTTCTTTTCTATTTTTTCTTCTGCTTACCTTTTCAGGCGACTCTAGCCGTTCAACCTCTTTTCCGGCGTGCTGTCCTTCCGGCATTCCGTTCTTGCGGTGACCCTGCTACCATCGCTTTCGGCTCCGACTCCATTCTCACGTGATCCTCGGCGGTCACGGATTTCTTCTACTACCTGGAACAACTACACCTTCGGAATCAACCACTTACCTGGAATAGATCCTTGTCTGGTAATCCTACACCGCATCAAGACTCCAACACTCAGAGGTTTTTTTAAGCACACGCTTTTTTCCTCTCTTGCGGCTTCTTCGGGAAAGGAGTCCCTTGCTTCCCTGTTTTACCAGGGGGACAGGGTGGCTTCTAACCGCAGAAGACCATTTCTCTTCTCTAAAAAGAAGTCATCAAGGAGAAAAGGGCGAAGACACGAGATATCCACAGAAGAATCAGGTGAGGAGGAGTGGGTTCTGGATAAAGACTGTTCTAACTCCGACGAATTGAGTGATAAGCCTGATATTCATGACAATAAAACTGAGTAATTTTGGTTCGAGGGGATTGGGTCCTCCGATGTATTCCATATCTATGACATGTAATCACCACAGCTGTGCTGCTTCGAAAACTTTTTTCTGCGTTGATGACGTCGATGCGCCGTCGTCGAGGACCACGTCCGACGTCACCGATGTGATAAGTAGGACGCACGACGCCCGTAGCCTCAGTTCCGTTTTATCCGCGAACGTGTTGCTTCGTGAATCTCGGTTAACGCCTCGACTCTTTGGAGTTCTGTTCTTCTCGCTTCTTCGAACCTGTTCGTTTTTGTGAAATCCTTTGTGTGAAGATGTCTTCTACTTCGTCTTCGACCCTGCGTCCGGGCTTCAAGAAGTGCGGGGAGTGTGGGTCCAAGATGTCGGTGACGGACTCGCACGACGCCTGCCTCTGGTGCCTCGGGGAGGCCCACGACACGGATGATTGTATCGACTGCCAGTCGCTCACGTCCAAAGCCTTACGCGAACGTAAGAAGAAGTTGTCGGTAGGTCGGGTGTCCAAGCCCCGGAAGTCGAAGTCTGCGGGGCTTTCGACGGATGATTCGAGAGGTGACTCTCCGCGTCATCGTCGGAAGTCTCGTGGGTCTCCTTCTAGGAGTCGGTCTCGCCACTCCTCAGCCTCTTCGAGGCATTCTCGGAAGCGCTGACACCGGTCGTCTTCCAGGTCCTCTTCGGAGGACTCTGCCCGGCACGTCGCTTACCCCACCAGCCGTGCAACGCCGGAGGAAGGGGCTTCCTTCGGGAAGAAAATGCTGGCGATTCTCGAGTCGCAGGGTACTAAGCCGTCCACGCCCCCGAGTGGGGTCGGTCGTGAGAGGTCGAGAGACACCACTCGCAAGAGTGGTCGGCACGAGTCACGGGAGAGGTCCCGTTCGGACAAGGAGACTCGTTCTCGACGTACCCGTTCCAGGTCCCGGTCCTCGACGCGTTCGAGACCGTGTGCACCTGTGAGGTCTTCGAGGAAGACATCGACGTCTGAGGCGTCGACAGGCTTTCTCGAGGCTCCGGCTTCGAGGGATGTGTCGACGCCGCCTATGCTGGCGGCGCTGCATCTGACGTTGGCGCCGATTTACTCGACGTCGACGCCGATCCTCTCGGCGCCGATGCCTGTTCTCTCGACGCCGATTCGCTCGACGCCATCGACGCCTTTCGTGTCGGAGGTACCCCGTGGCACAGGGGAACCCCCTAGGAAGGCTCTGGTTAAGAGCAAGCACTCTCGGGTGCCTTCTTTTCGCCACCTGGAATATATTTCAGAGGCGGATGAGGATTCTGATGGCCTGGTTCCAGATGAAATTGTCTCGGGCCATAGTCAGTTTGACGATTTGAGGCAGTCACTGCATGATGCCAGTGGACTGGACACCTCTCCGGAGGTGGAGTTTTGTAGGCCTGAGCCTGGCTCTCATGCCAATTCCTCGTACCGGCGCCTTATGGCTAGGGTTTCTGAGTACTTGGGATGGTCTGCTCCCCCAGGGGAGTTTGTGCAGGATGATCTCACGGACATCCTTGATGTTGGTCCCCCAACTGACACGGTACTGCCGTTCCATATGGCTTTACAGAGAAGGGTGGCGGCGGCTTGGACTGCTCCGTAGTGTCTCCCGGCGGTGGGCAGGTCCTTGTCGCGAAAATACCGTCCAGCCAGTAGCGACCCCTGCTACTTGACCAGGCACCCCACTCCGGAGAGTTTGGTGGTGCAGGCGGCCATGGCCCCGGCAAAGCAGAAGTCGTACCCTACCATCCCTCCTGATAGGGACGACAAACGTTTTGATGGCTGGGCGAAGAAAGTGTTTTCTACTGGTGGTATGGCGCTTCAGGCGGCCAACTCCATTTGTGCCTTGTCTCGTTTCACACACACTCTGTGGAACTGTGTTGCGTTAGCGGCTGAACATATTCCCGAAGGGGACGAACGGGATGGTTTCCTTGCTATGGTCCAGGATGGTAAGGATGCCATGTGTGAGTCCGTTCAGTCGGGTTTGGACTTAGCTGAATGCGTCAGTAGGTCCATGGCGGCGAGCACTGTGATACGCAGGTTTGCGTGGTTGCGGAAGTCGGGTTTGCTCCTGATGTGCAGTCCCGGCTCCTCAACATGCCCTTTGACGGTGAACACCTTCTTGGCAGCAAGGCTGACGAGAGCCTTGAGAGGTTGCAGACCTCAAAAGCTGCAGCGAAGTCGTTGGGCGCTGCTGTTCGCCAACCTCCGCCTTTTCGTCCTAGGGGACAGCAGTGGAGGGGTGGTTCCTTTCGCTATTACTCGTCCTTCAGTAAAGCGAGAGGAGCTGGCAGTCAAAGAGGCCAACGTAGGGGTACCAGAGGTGGACAGGGTACCCGTGGTGCCAAGGGTGCTCGGGCAGTTGCCTCTTTGCCCTCAGGTAACGCCGCAGCCGCTCCCACTCAGTCATGAGGCCATGTCCCATGGTTCGCCGGTTGGGGGAAGGCTGGCGCAGCATCTTGTAGAGTGGCAAGCCATTACTTCAGATGTGTGGGTTCTGGAGATCATAACCCACGGCTACTGTCTTCCCTTTCGGCACAGGCCTCGCGACAATCCACCGGGGAACCTCTCTTTGCAGAGTCCGGATCCGCTCCTTGCGCAGGAAATTCAAGCCCTCCCGGAGAAAGACGCCATAGAACTGGTGCCTGTAGCGGAGAGGAACAAGGGATGGTATTCCCCTTATTTTTTGATTTCGAAGAAAGACGGAGGATTGAGACCCATCATGGACTTGCGCGGTTTGAACAAACTCCTCAGGAAGGACAAGTTCAAGATGGTTACTCTCTCTCAAGTCCTCCAGGCCCTTCAGCTTCAGGACTGGCTGGTGTCACTCGACCTCAAGGATGCTTACTTCCATGTGCCGATCCATCCCAAGCACAAGAAGTACCTGAGGTTCGCGGTTGGCGACTCGCACTTTCAGTTTCGGGTCCTGCTGTTCGGATTGACCTCCGCCCCGAGGGTTTTCACCAAACTCATGGTGGTGGTGGTGGCAGCGCATCTCAGGCAAGGGGGGATTCACGTCTACCCCTACCTGGACGATTGGTTGATAAGGGGCAGCTCTCCCGAGCAAGTCCTGGATCATCTGTCCGTCACCTGCCACTCCCTTCACAAGCTGGGCTTCTCCCTCAATTTAAAGAAGTCCCATTTGACGCCAACACAGCGGCTCCAGTACATCGGAGCAGTGCTCGACACTTCCCTGGGGCAGTGTTTTCCTCCCCAGGTGAGGGCTGTTCACATTCAGCAGATGGTGCACAAGTTTCAGCATGCCCAGACGCTCCCAGCGTTCGAGTTCTTGAAGTTGCTCGGCCTCATGGCATCCTGCATTCTTCTGGTGCCAGAGGCTCGCCTGCGGATGAGATCTTTGCAGTGGGCACTCAAGACGCAATGGTCGCAGTCCTCCGGCAGGATGTCGGACCCGGTTCAGGTGCCGCCCTCGGTCGCCTGGGACCTTCTGTGGTGGGCCGTCGAAGGCAACTTGATGAAGGGGGCTCCATTTTGGCTTCCCTGGCCGGAGGTGATGATTGTGACGGATGCATCCCTCACGGGATGGGGAGCTCATGCCAACGGGCTGACAGTCAGCGGTCGTTGGTCTCCGTCGGAGTCCAGACTCCATATCAATCTGTTGGAGCTGCGGGCTGTCAGGCTTGCGCTGAAGGCTTTTCTGCCGACTGCGAGGGAAGAATGTCCTGATTCTGACAGACAACACAGTGGCCATGCACTACCTCAACAAAAAGGGGGGGGGGCAGGGTCACTTCCTCTGTGCAGGGAGGCGATGCAGCTCGAGTTCTGGGCCATCCAGCAGGAAGTTTCGATCTCGGCAGTTCATCTGGCCGGAGACGAAAACGTGACGGCGGACGCTCTGAGCAGGCAGAGCGCAATCTCTCATGAGTGGGAGTTGGCTCAGGAGATTCTCCTGAAGATCTTCGCCCTTTGGGGGACCCCTCAAGTGGATCTCTTCGCCTCCAGTGTCAACCGGAAGTGCGAAAGGTTTTGCTCGCGCAAATTTCCTCCAAAAGGAGCCTTAGGAGACGCGTTCGTGGTGGAGTGGTCATTCCCGCTGCTGTACGCGTTTCCTCCAGTCCCCGTCATCCCGCAAGTGCTGCGGAGGTTACGGAAGTTCGGTTCCGGGATGTTCCTCATTGCTCCGGCGTGGGATCGGAGGACGTGGTACCCGGACCTTCTCGACTTGTCCATCTGCCCTCCACATCGTCTTCCCTACCGAGACGATCTGCTCTCACGGGAGGGGGTTCAGGTTCTCCATCCAGAGGTCAGATCCCTCAACCTTCACGCTTGGCTTCTGTAAGGTTGAGGTATAAGGATTGGGACCTCCCTGAAGACGTGATGGAGGTGTTGCTTTCGGCCCGAAGGCCAGCAACAAAGTCTCTGTACCGTTGCCGTTGGCGTAAATTCTGTGACTGGTGCAGAGTTCAGAATGTGGATCCTTTTGCATGTGACATCCCCATGGTTCTGTCCTTTTTACTTTCTTTGGCCCACAGGGGCTTGCAAGTGGGTACCATTAAAGGTTACCTGGCGGCGCTGTCCATCTTTAAGCGCTCGTCTGAAGAGTGTTCTTACTTTAAAATCCCTTTAATTTCACAGTTTCTGAAAGGGCTCACTAATGTGTTCCCTCCGTCACCTTTCCTGGTGCCCGGTTGGGATTTAAACCTCGTTCTTAAGTTTCCTATGGGTGCTCCATTTGAGCCTCTACATTCTTGCCCTTTGAGGCTGTTAACTCTGAAAACTGTGTTTTTAGTTGCGGTTACTTTCGCTCGCAGAGTGAGTTACAGGCACTTTCAGTTAAGCCACCCTTCACTGTATTTCACAAGGACAGGGTTGTCCTTAGAGTTCGTCCTTCTTTTCTTCCGAAGGTAGTGACGGAATTTCATTTGGCCCAGAAGGTTGTTCTTCCGGCATTCTATCCTCCTCCGCATCCTGGTAAGGAAGAGGAGAGGCTCCATAGGCTTGATCCTAGGAGAGCTTTAAGCTTTTATGTTTCACGCATGTCCCGGGTCAGAGTGGACGATCAACTCTTTATTGGTTACGCTGGAAAGCGTTTGGGGCAAGCTGTGACGAAACAGACTTTGTCTCGCTGGATTATTTTGGCCATCTCGGAGTGTGAACGCTTGGCAGGTAAGGACCCACCGGCTGGCTTGCGGGGCCATTCTACCAGGGGTGTGGCTGCATCTACTGCCCTACAGAGGGGTGTTCCTATTCGCAACATCTGTGATGCAGCCACCTGGGCTTCAGTACATACATTTGTATGTCACTATTCCCTCGATTCCATCCGAGGACAGGATCTGGCCTTTAGCAAGGCGGTCCTTTGCTCTGCTATTTGATTGGCTATTCTAAATTTTGATTCTAAATTCTTTCCCTCCTCCTTGCTCTGGTACTGCTTTGGGAGTCTGTCATAGATATGGAATACGTCAGAGGACCCAATCCCCTCGAAGAACAAGTTACTTTCTTACCTGTTAACGTTCTTTCGATGGGATGGTCCGACGACGTATTCCATATCGCTCCCGCCCTGCCTTCCCCGCTGCAGAATTTCTTTTGCGATTGCAGCTTACGTTCCGCAAGGCTTTGTGTCTGACTGACAGTTGACTAATGTCACACGTTCTGGGGGGAAAAAACTACAACTGAGGCTACGGGCGTCGTGCGTCCTACTTATCACATCGGATGACGTCGGACGTCAGAGGAGGTCCTCGACGACGGCGCATCGACGCAGGACGCAGACGCCGAAAAAAGTTTGCGAAGCAGCACAGCTGTGGTGATTAAATGTCATAGATATGGAATACGTCGTCGGACCATCCCATCGAAAGAACGTTACCAGGTAAGAAAGTAACTTGTTCAACAGCTTGATTATTTTTAACCAACGCCAGTGGATGGTTACCCTGCAGCCCTCAAGGTGTTTTGTTCTACAACTGTCTTCCCTAACCGGTATAGTCAATGAGTGATCATGGAAGTAAGGGTCAAAAGGGCCGTATGTTGCCCCCCACTATTCTATCACCACAGCCATATTTGCTGCCAAACCATCTATCCTGCGTCACAGCAGTCTGCTGCATGAGCCGGGCTCACTCCCATATTCCCTAGCTCTACAGGAGAATTATACCTCTATTAATAGCGTGTATGAGCATGTCAAATAAATGCTCACAGAACATCTGAGATGGCATTGCAAATTAGCACCATAGTACCAAGAAGAATTTGTAGGCTACAGCTTTTTGGCTTCAAGGTCCTGAGTTTGCTGTATTTAATCCTACTTTCCTTGCATACCTGTGCAATGCCCTTACCCTGGCAAAGGAGGGGAACGAAAAATAACGTTGATCAGCAATAAATCAAAGAAGTGCTCAAAGAAGTGCTCAGCATGTGTGAAACATCACTAGACCATCGTTTCATAGTTCCCACTGCATCCGTTATACCTGTTGTCATGCATTGCATCGCAACGCGGCTTGTCTCGTTGTGCTGCATATTGATTTTTTTTTTCTTTTTTGACCTCCTTGCTGTGTATTCTGCAACAGATATACAGGTCTATAAACTGTGATAATGTTAGTAACCTGGCAGTGTCAAGAGGGGATGGAAACCTCTCTCATCTGGTATTGGGAGGCCTGCTAGGGAGAAATCCAGAGCCAGCCAAGAATGAGTCACGGTACAACAGTACTGCAAACACGCACTGAATACTGCAGTTAACCGTGACTGGGAGGAAGGAAGTTGCTTGGAGAGCAGCCTTCCTAGACAGCAAATAGGATATCACATAGCTACCGAGCAACACCGGCAAGCACTCCCTCGATCTGGGGACAAAGGGAAGCAACACCCATCCTGCCCCAGAGAACATTCTGCGGGGTGACTCAGATCATAGCCCCAGATATGAACTGTTGCCATCCCGGGCTGCCATCTCCATTACGTGGTGGACCTGCATGGAAAGTGGGTGGGGCTTATCATGAATATGAGGGGAGACCCCCTACTCTGGTGGAGAAGACCTAACCAGATTGGCCAGAGGGAAAGATCCGGTCCCAGCAGTAAGGACGACGTGTGGGTTTATTCTGGTGAGGACAGAGGTGGATGACGACCAAGGGAGCATGAGGGAGGATGGAACAGCAGACTGTGGTGATGATTATTGGAGATGGTGTGGTATTGGCTAGAGAGTGACAGATGTACTGGTGGTTGAATGTTCATGGTTGTGTGGATAAAAAGGTAAGTATAAGTGGTGGCTGCGAAGTGTATGCTACGGAATGATATGAGGGTGTTTGGGAGATTGTTGCGTGGAAGAGGGGGCATAGTGGTGTGGATGAGGGGCTTAGGGGCGTGGAGGAGGGGCGTAGTGGAAGGAGGAGTTACAAGTAATGTGGAGCCGAGACTTATGATAGGTGAGAACATCCCAGAGACACGAGATTGGTTAGAGGAGTGAGGTGAACTGCATAAGAGGAAAGAGTAGGAATGGGAAAAACGAGAGTAAGGTTATTAGACGGGGCCTGAATCTAATAGGGTATTCATAAGGAACAATCCCCAAATGCCGTTAAAAAACCAATACCTGAATAGTGTAGGTAAATTTACCCTGAGTAAGTTTAGTGAGATAATGCATTCAGCCTTTTGGTGCGCACCACCAGCAAGATAGAAATAGACAGTAGTGGTCAATCTTCTGTATCTACTAACCTGGGGCCAAGAACACCTGGGTTAAGGTGGATGTGCGCTTCAAGATGAGAGAGGAAGGGAATAGCCGTAGGTCCCACAAGAACAATAAAAAACATTGGACGCCCTCTGGGAGTGATCTGTTTGCCATCTGGGACCACACACAGTGTTTTAGAGTACATAAGTGCTGATCACTGGTGTTTATTTTTTGTGTGCAATCAGTTATTTTGTCTCCCACAGTGCCTGCCTGTCCTGCAGCTACAGATAGGAAGACCTATTCTACGTCTTACCTCTGCATAAAATAGTGGACTTAATGGACCGTCAGTGTAAGACTTCAATCTTATTTTCATTGCAACCCAGCAGAGGAACTGATTTTCAGGTCTACTGACTGAGCGGACCCTTGGATTTCACTGGGACCTTCCCCGAAGTGCCCTTTGGGCTTAACACCGGGATTCACCTAGAGATGCTGGCTTGGCTTATTACAGAGGCTTCTTGTCTTTCAAGGTGCCTTCACAGCCGAATTCATCAGCTAATATTTGCCATTCGTTCTTGACTGGACTTTCACTTGAGGTGCTGATAAGGCCCAAAGTGCCTAGAGCTACTACCAGAAATGTTCCTTAGGTACTGAACTTGCTACCCAAAACAGGTGCATGGTTCCAGGCTCAAATGACTGCCAACACTTCACAGGAAACTGCAGTGGAAATGTTGGACATTTTGGGAGTACATGATATCCCCATGGTTTCTGCACCGCTGCGGTTTACAGACCAGTCACACATGCTTCATCTGAGTATTGAAAGTCACCAGTCTCGTGCAGATTTTGCACTGCGTCCTTAGGCAAGCATAGCTGAGAGTAAAAAATAACCTTCATGAATCCAGATGCCAAATGTTAAATAAAATACACTTTTAACAACTGCTGTCAAATGCTTTGTGATGAGAAGTGGGCTCAAAATAGTCTACCATTTAAACAAGCAATTGACATCAGAAACCATACTGATTATGTAAAATATTGATTTCATGTTTTTTGGCAAATTATGCTTCACACATTAATTATTAATTACACTCCTAGTGAAGTTTCAGTTTGTGGCACAAACTATAATACACAAGCAGTTGTATATTGTTATGGGAACTATATTTTTTTTATTTTTTGTTTGTTTTTTGGTAGCAAAAATACATTTACACCTTTAACAAAAAAATGTTGAGTTTCACATTGGTAACGCGACAGAACTTCATTCCTAAACAACATAAATATATACATACATCCTATATACAATTTTCTATTTTCTGAAGAATGTACATCACATATTTTAAATACTTTAAAATGACCTCCAATTTAAAATAAAAATCATCATCTTTCTATAATAAAACGCATTTACCATGTGATGATTTAGACAGTTTCTTTGATCTTCAAAAGAGTTTTTTCCAACATTGTAGTTACTGATTGCTACATTAGACCACTGTTGACTCCTACGTTAGTAACAACTTATTTAAATACAGAAGATCTTTCTCAATTATATTCACCAGCCTTACTATGGCTAACATAATGGAGTTGGACTGACCCCACATGCAACGTAACCAAACCAACTGAAACTCCATGCTAGTGTGTGATACAAAGTAAGCTCCCAGACAGAGGAGCCTTTCAGAAGCAAAGTGGGTACATTGCATAGCTAAGTGTTCCAGGGTTTCTCGCACCCCCACCCTAGAACAAAACCGACAACTGTCCCCCAACCCTAGACCTTTATAACAAGTCCAATTGCCAATTCGGGCTCCAGTATGAATAAAATCCAAACGAAATCTCATGTAAGTCCTGCGGGCATGCTGGTCAGGGAAACACAATAGATATGGCAAGCGGGGCACTACAGCTTGCCTAAATTTTGCATATGTATGGAAGGTAGAAAAACCTGAAATCCGGTAGGTGTTTCGGGCCCATGCATTCCGAAAGAATCTAACTTTGACTTTCCTAGGGGCGTCTATTAAATCCTGTGGGGACATATTCAGGGAGCTCAGGGCCGCCCCCATATGTAACTTAAATTCGGTCCATCGTAGATGGAAGGGCATCCTTTATCATTGAGCTAAAATCCTCATACAAAGAATTGGCGGGGGGCGAGATCATTTTTCTAAATGAGTTCAGCCTGCGCCACTCATGTTTGTCTGATAAAGAATAGAGTCCCAATTCATGTAAAATAATTGGGTTGGGCAAATACCCAGGAAGCCCCAGAACCCTTTTCCAAAGCTTACCTTGCAAATAATTCAGAAGTGGCCCTAGCTGTACTAAACATATATCCAAGATATAGAGTAGAATGGGTTCTACCTTCATAGTGTAGTAGTTCAATAGGGGCAGATGTGAATATTTACAGTATCTTGAAAAAATAATCTGCATCTATGCTGACAAGTGGTTTAGCTTAGTCTCCAACACTAGCTGCCACCTACCGACGGACATACTGCTTGACACTGGGTACCCCAAGTACATGATCTCTTCCCTCATCATAATCTGCTGGGAATTTATATCATACATAAATCGCAGATTTTTCTTTTTTTGGAGAGAACGCTATAATATGAGATTTATCCGAATTGATTGTTAGGTTGTTCTGTTTACAGTACTCATAAAATATGTTTAATTTATTTTGAAGGCCAAAGGGTACACTGTCAAACAGGATGACATCGTCAGCAAATGCCAACCAATGCAGACGCAGTTTACCCAGTTTTACTGGGAATGTATGAGTACCCTACCAAATATGCTCGATGTCGGCCAAATACAAATTAAAAAGTACAGCAGCCAAATTGCAACCCTGCTTCACACCGATTTTTATCGGAATGCTGCCAGATAAAAGACCCTCTGAGTTGATGCGCACCCTGTACGAGGTGTTTTGGTGGAGGGAGGCTATTATCGCAACCATCTCAGAGGGAATGCCATAGGACAGCATTTTCTGCCAAAGGCGGTTGCGCAATACGCTATCAAATGCCGCTGATGGATCTAGAGATGCCATATAAATCGTGCGATTATGCTGTGCGCACAAAACTGACAACAGATGGGAAAGGATGGTGGCGTTAAGCTGCGTGCCCATAGATTTGCGAAAGCCAACCTGAGCTTTTGAGAGGCTACAGGCAGTGTTAACATAAGATTCCAATTCACACAAAATCAGCTTTGCAAATATCTTCGCTGAGATATCAATTAAAGCTATTGGCCTAAAATTTTGCGGGTCGTTTAACGCACCCTTTTTGTGGATTGGAATCACAATTGCCATAAGCCACGAGCCAGGAATTTTCCCAAATTGAAATATTGACTGGAACCACAACAGCAAATACTTAGCCCAGAAGTGGGGATCGTCCTTAATTACGCAGGGTGGCAGCCCGTCAGGACCAGCAGCTTTTCAGAATTTAATTTGGGGAAATTGCCCATATGATGTCTTTAATGGCCCATGGACAAACCAAGGGAAATTCTAACTTTAGATCGAGGGATTCCTGCCTTAGATGTAAGTCAGGCAGCGCAAATTTCTGAAGAAAAAATGATCTCCATTCAGAGCCAGATATAGTGGCGGCCATACGATTGTCCGTTGAACCCAACGGATTACATAGGATAAGCCATTGGTCCCTCGTGTTCTTTTTGCACAGCAATTCAATCATATGTTGATTGGCGAAGTTATGGGCAGCATGGCACACCAACTTTAGCTTTGATCTAAAGCAAGCAACAATGCGGTCCTTTACTCTTTTTAAGTCCAATATGCCCATTAAACAGCCTCTTAAATTCCGCAGCTCTGTTTTTTGCGGTTTTTAGTTTGGCTGCCTCTACCAAGTATGGACAAGGAGCTTTTAGTTGGCTCTGTGCGTGCGATTCCTTGGATAGGCATACCAAATGAGAGTGGATCATCTTCAAGTTTGTTTCATTAGCTTGTTCCAAGGTCTGCCAAGCCATGTTGGTGTCATTGCTCACCAGCAAATCTCGATTTATGCGAAAAACCATTTTGCGACAGGTATTAGGATTCCACCTGACAGACAAAATATGCCTGTTGCTTTCGACCATGGCAGCAGTCTCCATAAATTGGTATGTAGGACCCCTCAAATGTAGACAAGTGTACAGCATCCGGTGGTCACTCACGCCCGTGCTCAAAACTTTGATGTGGTCAAGCAGGCCAGTGCATGCTACAGATGCAAGCATGTAGTCAATAAGAGATGATGAAACCCCACGCTTCCATGAAATTTTAATAGCATCTGTGGCAAATTGGATAGGATAAATACCCCATCCTTCAAAAAAGCTGGCCCATTTATTCCCTCTACAAAAAGCTTGCAGTGCATAGGGCGTGTAGTGGACTGTCGGCCGATTGGTACCTTCCAATTTGATATGAGTTGAAGTCGCCTCCAATTAAAATGTCATGCTTCGGACAAATCCGGGCTGCTAGGCCCAACATTCGATTTATGTCCACTAGGGCCGAGTCCAAGGCGACCATACTCGGGTTCCAATATATGGACATCAAGAGTAGTGAATGAATCGTGCCTTCAGTGAAGATCAAGTCAACCAATATGCATGACTCTGTGTTTCCCAGAATACGTGCGTCCATCTTCAAGGCGTTATTGACCAGTATCGCAATGCCACCAGAAGGACGTCCAAGACGGGGCCGACAAGCAGGGACACCAAAACATGAGTACCCATCAAGCGTGAGTGCCTCTAACGCCATTGTTTCCTGTAGGAATAAAAGATGGGGCCTCTGATAAGGCGCTACACTCCCATGCCATGACCTAAGATTGTTCACACCACAACAGTTCCAGGATGCAATAGCAATCCCATGGTGTTATGATTCCGATAAGGGAGGTTTCACAGATGCAGCGACTTTAATCAAGGGCTCAAGCCACGACAGGCCACTTAACGCCTGTGTTAGTGACGCAAGCTGTAAGGTCAGTTGGCTGGTATGGGATTCAAATGGGGCCACTAAAGGCCCATCTGCACGTGCATTCGGAGTTGGCATCACAAAGTCCAAAAAGGCCCAAGCGCACTCCATGTCCACAAAAAGACAAGGCGTGAGTCCCAATAACACAAAGTCGTCTTTGTAGTGTAGGATCAATTTGGTATGAGAACTATATTGTCTACATAAATAACTCTTAATGGTATGAAGGCAATGATCCAACTGGAACTGTTAAAGAAACTCACCCATTGAAGTTAAACAATTCCAGCATTTTGTTGCTTAAAAGAGCCATTCTACTTTGGGTAAAAATAAAATCTTTAGCGAAATAATTTAATTGGATGTTGTAATGTGACATAGGTTCATGCTCCCAGTTATTATCATAGTGAACGCTGGCCCTCTGGGAACTCGTAGTCTCTCCATATGGTTTTGTGTTATCATTTGAAGACCAAACACAAAAAATACAGATTTATTTCAGCTGATTTTTGTGTAGGCTTCAAAAGGCAGAATGTTCCCACAAATCTGATCCACCATGACCTCCCCAACCCCCCCCCCCCCCTCCCGGACCCCCCCCAGGTGGTTTTTTTGTAAATCAGGGGGAGGGCACCGCTGAGGCCCATTTTCCTCCCACTCTACCCCACCTCCTTACCCCAAAAGAATTTCTCCCACCCCGCCCCCCACCACAGACAAACCAACAGGCAGACAACCATGGAAACGCTCCCATTTACCCATGCCCTTCCCCAGACATATACTCAAAACACTCAAAAAAACATTCACCAAACACTTACCTCTGGCACCTGCATCTCCCCTCTTACTGTCCGGCTGTGCCTGTCAGCCCCTGCGCACTTGTATGTAAAATGTAAAGGTTAGCTGCATGAATGGACACAAATAAACAGATAAGATAAAAAGGCTCTGAGAACAGTTTTCAGTGCAAGGCGG
Organism: Ambystoma mexicanum; assembly: GCF_040938575.1. Classification (NCBI taxonomy): domain Eukaryota; kingdom Metazoa; phylum Chordata; class Amphibia; order Caudata; family Ambystomatidae; genus Ambystoma; species Ambystoma mexicanum. The sequence continues at coordinate 1,234,139,157 of NC_090927.1, read as the reverse complement.
GTCTGGCTGACCCATCATTTGCTGTGTAAGGAGAAGTTCAGAAGTTTCATACATCAAAAGGTTCACAATGTTATTGATATTTTATTTCTATCGTGCTCATACACAAGTGTTTCAGAGCGCAACAAGGTAAAGGGAAGGGGAACAGGGAAGAACAAAAATAACGATATTACTAGGCCCAGTGACATTGAGAACGCACAAGTGCATGGGAGATGGGGAGGGGGAGAAGTTCATGAAAGGGGGAGGGAGAAAAGGAGGGTGCGGAGCAAGGAGAAAAGAAGATAAATAGTAATACATTAATAAATAATTAAGACAACTAAAAATGGTAGTGCAGCCAGCAAGTGCGCGAGGGTGGCAGGGTGAGCAGGTACCTGGGCCCGAAGGGACAGAGTGTGGCCAGGTGCACAGTGCCGAGGGAGAACAGAATCAGCAGGGGATAGGGGGGGGGGACAAAGGCAGAAGTAAAGAGGAAGGTCTTGAGGTGCTTTCGGAACCAGAGATGATTCTCCTCAAGTTTTAGAGTGGTGGGAGGCTGTACTAAAGGGAGGCCCCAGCCGAAGACAGAGATCTACCCCCAGCTCGTTTCTTTGAGAAACGACTGACGCTGAGGGAAATAAGGTAGAGGAGCGGAGAGCTCGAGGTGGGAGGTATTTGCGAGGGATAGCCGAAGTTATGTTGGACCCAGACCCAAGAAAGCCTGGTGGACGATGCAGAGGGTCTTGAATTTAACCCTTGCATCCACTGGGAGCCAATGGAGAGATTTCAGGTCTGGAGAGATATGATCCCACGGCTTGAGGCCAAGGTCAAGTCTCGCAGTCCTGTTCTGGATAAACTTCATAGGCCAGAGAATAGAGGCAGGTAGATTGAGAAAGAGGCTGTTGCAATAGTCCAACCTAGAGAGAACCAGAGCTTGAGAGACGGTGAGCTTCTGGGGGAAGGAGAGGAAAGGCAGAGCACCTCTCCGGAGGAGCAATAAGAAGTTTGACTTTCTTGAGACATCAGCGATGTGTTAACAAAGTCAAAGACTGAGACTTGTAGTATGTAGTGTGGTGTTGCGGCAGGCAGGGTAATTGTCAACTTTAGGTGGATACGAGGACCCTTGCCTGTTAATAACATCAGCCGTTTTCAGTATAGTGTAAAATACCACTTTTGGGGCAGGACAGCAAATGGTACACAAGCCTGAGCCAGGTTTGCCCAAGCGCAACATTCCATCCCTACGCACGCATGAAAGCGATATTTATCACTATAAGCACTCAGAGCTGTCATCTGAGGTGCCAATATTTTTTTTAATTTATTCTTAAGGGAACCAGGCTTTGCGCAATTCATGCTTTCCTTTAAAAGCATTACACATATGTCTAACATTGGAAATAACTATTTCCAGGCCCTCGAGGTGAACCAGAAAGTGCGCAGGTGAGTGGGCATTGGGGTAGAGGTTTAGCACTCCAGTGGAGACCCGGTCTGGGGAACCGTCACCAAGGACAGGGGGAAGGCTGGGCAGATGAGCAGCGTCCCTAGCATGAAATGCAGGTGGATACTTGCAGATTCTGCTTGTGTTCTTGGTCTCCAGATTTGCCAGCTCTCTTCTGCAGTCGCCAATATATAATGCAATCGTAGAGCAAACTGAGCTCTCGGTGCTAACTACAGAGTATGGTATTGACGTTGATCTGTGGATGTACAGATGGTTGGAACTATTGATCACCACTTTGTGCAAACATTTAGTTATCTTTGTTAATTCATTATGTATGAGAAAAGTAAGAAATAGTCTAACCAGAGTGGATGGCATAGCAGGCAGACAACTGGGCAAATATATATTGTATTTTGCGACCATCTCACTTTCAGGGTAGGTGGTATAAAGCAACAGGGTGATAAGATAGAATGTCAAGGAGTTTGTTTGGGATCAGCTCATGAATTGAGCACCAGTTGCACAGATGGCTACAACCAGCAGGTCACATAACTGGTTTGCCATCAAAAGCATTTGTCCGTGTGATCATGTACATTCTCAAAAGTGATCACTCGTCAATATGATGCACCTTCCCCAACAAGATGAAATCTAGTTCATACTATGACATTTAGATACAATAACCTAAACTTTAATGAGAACACGAGAATGCAGTGTTTTACAGCAGCAATGTGTAATTATGCAGTGTAACAACTTACATTTTGAAAAATTGAATTGCAGGACTGTCTTTTAAAAAAATCAAATAAAAAGCAATAAGACATACTGTCCTTTGTCAAACAGGATAGAGTTTTCTCAATACGACCATCATCCCAATTAGGTCTGGTTTGCAATTATTTGAAAAAATAACTTTTCTTCCCTAGCAGTCCCACACACTAAGAGTGGCAGAGATGATTTCTGCCACACTGTCTCCATTATTTCATTTGAACATGCAGTGAACAGAGACAAGAGTGTGGAGAGATTCCTGAGGGCAAGGGAGGAATGCAGGGTGAGCTGTGCTATCATTGAACAGGGTAATTTAAATAGCTAGCTATGGAGGTCACCAGGGGGTGCAGGAATGTGGTGACACGTCTCTGGCAGCTCCTCGCCATCAAAGCTGAACAGGGAATAGAGCCCCCCCCACCTTGTAGCCCCCAGAGATCTGTGCCACCGCCCCACCCCCCCTGCTCCGGGACTGTACCTGGCGCACCGTGGGAGGCAAAGAACGGGGGCTAGAAACCCCAAAACGACAGAGCGCTGTATTGAGGAGGCGGAGCTCCCGACAACTGCAAGCCGCTGCTTGGCTCCAAGCATAACCTACGTGAGGTCGAGGACTCTGGGCCAGGCAGCCGGGGATGACGATCCAGCCCCATGCGGCGAGCGAGAGCAGAGGTGCAGCCTGCCCCCTCTTATCCCGGTGCACCGAGGGGGGGCGTCAGGCGAACGGACTGCCCCTCGGGCCTTGGAAGAATACATTGGAAGTGAGGTGCGAACACTGCGCAACCCCCACCACCCGGCCTGTGAAGTAACGTAGAGTCAAGTGAGGGACGGAGCGCCCACGACGTCGCCATCCCCAAGCCCCACACGGAGAATAGGGCACCTGGGGAGAGCTGGGGAACAGTGAGGGTGAAGCGGGACGGTCCGTCCCTTTGACCATTGCCGGCTGGCGGGGGGCATGCACCTCCTGCCGCTCCGGGGCCCGCAGCTGGACCGAAACACGGCAATAATCCCCCAGGAGGTGGCCTTGCATCAGAGGCGGCAGCCAACCTTGGGTGCGGGACAGGAGGGGCCTCCCCCCCCCCACCACCCCCTCTGGAGGAACCATCTGGGTAGGGCAGCATGGGGAAGATGTTTACCTGGCACCGGATGTGTGGAGAGAGCCTGACTCCCCTGCAGGGTCTGCACTGGGGTCCACCTGCCCCCTCCCAGTTTGCTGCAGTCTGATGAAGATGCCCCCCGGCAGAATTGGGAACTGATTATTTGCAGCAGTAGACAACCAACAACTGCCCCAGCGTGGGCCTGCGCCTTGCCACTAGTCAGACCCCGGTGAAGTACATACTGCTTTGACCTGGGCATTTGGGATACATGAGAGGACATGAGAGACAGCCAGAGTTCCAACTATCCTAGGATTGAGTGGATGAGAGGGAGTGGACCCCAGCTGGGACACTTGCAGACAGTGCCTCCCAATATCAGACAGCGTGGGGCCGGGGGGGGGGGAAGAGTACTGGACCGGAGCCTGCCTCCCCACCCCAACTGGCCTGTGGGCCCGCTGTAGAGCCAGGTGAAATGGGACATGGTGAGGCCCCCCGGGATCCTTACCTGGGGCGTGTGCCTGCCTTGGGAAAGACCCCACGTCACTTGATACCACACACCCAGGCAGTGAAGAACCGGGTGCAAAGCTGGATAGAACCACAACCATTGCTGCAAACGAGGAGTTACATATGAGGTGAGAAGTGAGAAGGCGACGCGGCCTGGCACTGGCAGGGGGTCCCCGGGCTATGGGGCAGACAATAGATTTTCCATGATATAGAGGGAGGGGAAGGGGATGAGCCCATCCGGTTGCCACCCCCCCCCAACCCCCAAAAGCACCTAGGTGTCCCAGGCTACAGAGCACAGAAGAGAGGCAAAGGGTAGCAGGAGATTGGGGTCACCCGGGACTGGAAGGCAAAATTGGGACACTTTGAATACCAGAAAACCAAGTTGGAGAGTGAACCATCCCACTCAAATATGTCGGAGGAGGGAAGCGACGTCATGTCCACCAGGGGAATGAGGGCGGACATTGGCGATAAAGTAGACCGAATAAACGTAAGAATCAACAGTATGGAGAGAGGCTACAGGCGGTTGAGAACAACCAGACCTCCCTAGAGACATTGGAAACCTAGATGCACATGAGGTTGGCGTAGCTGTAGACCAGTGAAGGTGAGGTAGCCCTAAAAATGGATGACCTCAAAAACCGGGAAAGAAGAAATAACTTGAGATTCTTTGGGATCCCGGAGAAGGAGGGGAAAATGGAGGGAGACCTAAGGAGGACCATCCATGAGGTAGTGAAGGCACTGTTCGGAGCCGAGAATATGGATGAGCCCAGACTTGAAAGGGTCCATAGACCAGGTGCAACTGTGAGGGGCCCACGCACCATGCTCGCAGGCTTCCATATCTACCCGGATAGACAAAAAATCCTAGAAAAGGCGAGTGGGCTGGGCTCTGTGTCCCTGGAAAATGTGAAGGTGGTGATCTACCAGGACCTATCTGCCGTTACTCTGGCTAAGAAGCACCTATGCTCCCCCTTAACGAAGTGGCTCAGTGATAAGGGGGTGAGATACTGATGGGATTTCCCTTTCTCTGTATCCTTTGAAATCAAGGGCTACAGCTATAAATTGATGACGAAGGAAGACACAAGAAGGTTCACAGAGGAGCTAACGGGAGGAGACGGACAGAAAATGCCCGACGAGGAAAAGAGCTAGGCGGACAGGCGATGACATATAAAGGGTCCAATAGACGTAAAATCCCAGGCTCAAGAAAATTCAGGAAGCTCAACTCCCTTCCTGCTGGTCCCTCGTGAGCTGAGGGGTCATGCCTGGAAGTATGACACAGGGTCTCAGTGCTTAATATGAGGGGGTTGGGGAGGTTTGTAGGTAAATCGATTGGTGTTGGTAAAAGGTGGCAGAGAAGGGGGCTCGAGCTAGAGTGCTTAGTTAAGCCGATCCTTGTGTGGAGAGGACCACTGGTGATTCAATCCCGTCAGAAGAGATATATCTGTGGATGCTGTGGGTGGGTAGAGAGCAGGTAGGAAGGTGGTTGTAGGGAGGAGGGGGTTGTTGGTTCAGGTTGTTGGTTCAGGGGGATGTACATTTTCAAAAGGTGGTCTGGTGTAGGGGCCCAGTTAAAAGGGTTCCAATCATCTATCTGTCTCGGAGGGGTGGGTGAGGCAGGGTAAAGTGATACCTTGGAAAAGAGGCGATGTCTGACCCGGGTGAGATGACCATTGGCTCCCTAAATGTCTGGGGCCTTAATTCACCTTCCAAGAGATCTTTGGTACTCTGTGATTTCAAGCCTCGATTGGATGTGCCTCCAGGGAACACACTGGCGGGAGCAGGGGGGGCCCAAATTACGCACAAGGGAGGCAGGAGAAGTGATCATGGCCTCTGACGTCAAGAAGAGGCGGGGGGTCGCAGTTCTGATTTCAACCCGATTGGGTTTCACGATAGATTAGGTTCAGCCGATCCCAATGGGAGGTATATGTTTGCAAAGGGTCAGCTGCATGGTATTAAGCTCACGATTGGCTCAGTGTACGCACCGGGATAAATGAATAGTTTGTTGACGGTCAACTAGTGGTTGGGGGGGCTTTAACATGGTGTTAGACCCATTAAGGGACCTTAAGAGGATTGGGGTTTGACAAATGAGCAGGGCAAACTCTGGCCATTTCGAAAGCTTTAAACAGGTGAATGACGTACTGGGGTTATGCGACTCCCTCCACCCAATACCAGAAGGTGACATGCTATTCATCTTTTACTCCGTGGTCCACGGCGCCTTCTCTCGTAACGATCTGGTTCTGTGGCACTCGACCGTAAGGAGCAGTTCCTGGAATCTCGGGTAGCGCCTATCCCGTGGTTGGACTTCGATATGGTGAAAGTTTCAGTAGACATGCGGGGATCACAGGGCCCTCGGCGGAACTGGAGATAGGACGACTGCCTGCTAAAGGATAAAGCAGTGCAACAGGAACTGTTTAGGGGAATCAAGGAGTACTTCCTTTTCAATGATACAGGAGAGGTGGGAATCAAAACAGTCTGGGAGGGCTTCAAGGCAACTATTCGGGGGACCCTGATGAGAATAGGTTCAAAGAAAAAGAAGGAAAGTGGGGAGAGGGAGAGCATGCTCCATAGGAAAAATACAGCCGGAGGTACCCAGGGACAGTATATTTCACCTACTAAGGCGCAAGAGCTTCGACTATATAAGACACAGCTGAAGGCCATCCTAACGCAGGATACAGAAAAAACTCCTGTTCCTGAAGCAGAAATACCCCGAGAGGCGGAAAGGGCGGATAGGATCTTGGCCTGGAGATTGAGGGAGGAGGAAAAAGAGTAGGACCATAAAGAGGAGGACCATAGTGGCTATTAAGACAGAGGAGGGTAGGTGCCTATATGATGCTGAGAGCATCGGGAGTGAATTTGTAAGGTACTACAGTACCCTCTACTTCTCGGAGGGGGAGAAGGCTCAAATATATGAATTCCTGAGAAAGTTACTGCTTCCGGGGCTCCCCAAGGAGATGGTGGAAAACTTTGAGAACCCCATAACCGTAGAGGAGGTCCTGCGGGCCATCACAGGGATGAAGTCAGAGACTGCCCCTCCGGAAGACTGTATCAAGATAGAATTTTACAACAGATTTAAATCTGTTAGCCCTGTTTCTACTGAAGGTGTTTAACGCATGTCTGGGAGGTGAAACCCACGATGATGGCTGCAAACGCCATTGTGATCCCAAAGGAGGGGGAAGGACCCCACTATGTGCTCCTCCTATAGGCTCATTTCCCTCCTTAATGGAGACGTAAAGCTACTGGTAAAAGTCATGGTAGCGAGATTAGAAGGGGGTATGCCACTCTTAATATATTAAGACCAGGTGAGATTCATTAGGGGAAGACAAGGATCCGATAACATCAGGAAGACTATCAACCTGATTCACAGGGCACACGTGGGGGGGTTGGATGGATGCCTGGTGGCGTTGGACTCAGAGAAGGCCTTTGACAGGGTCGAGTGGTCCTTTATGATGAAGGTCCTGGGGAGGATGTCTGGGAATTAAATTCCTTAAATGGGTGCCAGAAGTATACAACAGGCCCAGAGTGAAGATTCGGATAAACGGGGGACTCACAGGGACCTTCGAACTCACAAGAGGTACTAGGCAGGGATGCCCCTTCTCCCCACTATTGTATGCCCCGGCCATGGAGCCATTGGCTATTGCGATTTGAATGAACGACCACATCAAGGGCATAGCGGGCAGAGAAATAGTGTTAAATTTCATTATTTGCAGTCTTGCAGACAATATATTGGCATAACTTACTAATGTTCAGGTCTCCCTCCCGGCACTTCATGACCCAGATAGCAGAGTATGGCCACCTCTCGGGCGCAAGATCAATGTGGGCAAATCTGCCATTTTGTGGTTACTAGAACAGAGTCCTTTATTAGGCACGAGAGAGAGTTACCAAGGCATGAGAGTTAACCAGAGGAGTATTCAGTTCTTGGGCGTTTGGGTAACAAGGAACCTGGACGAGATGGTGGAGACACTTGCGCACTCAACTGACGGCTGACCTAAAGACGTGGCACCCATTGATATTGACATGGTACGGCAGGATGTCATGACCCCTGCCCCTGGCCTTGGCAGTCAGGCCACCTGGGCTGCACCACGGTCTTCCATCATGGCCCCAAGGACCCCATCATGTCCCCCAAGACTCTCTTGCAGTCAGTCCTGGCGCCGTTGGCGCCAGTCTCATATGGGGAATTGGAGAACTGGAACTCACAATGGCATTTTCACAACATGGATGCTCCTGCATGGTTCAGTTCAAGAACTGGGCTATGCGGTCTAGCATTTAGGGTGTGGTGTGGCCTGGGGGCACCTGGGATACCTGCAGGCTATCTAAGCCACGTTCAAGCTGGAGAACACGCTTCGCGTTACTCTGCTGGTCACAGCGTGATGCTCACTGCGGTCTGTCAGATCTTCCTCTGCATTCAGGGCCCGATACCTACAAGAACACCATTAATAATTGCTTACCTATTAGCAAGCCCTGCTTTTGTCATCTGCTCCAGAATCCCGAACATCCAGCATCTGGGCGAACGCTCGCACCAGTGAAGCAACTAGGTTGCGACGCGCCCATCCACAGCGCACCCCTGCACAGAACAGCAGGACGGAGAGCACACATACCAAAAAACAAGGTGAGGGGAGCACTAAGGGGTCATTGGGTCCACAAGGGAGGTGCGCTCCGGGCTAAAAGAGACAATAAGGTAAATCCTAAACTCCTGTGTTTTCAGACCTGTCCTCAGCCGAACAAGAGTCCAAGGGAGTGGGTCCAAGGTCGGAAGCATTCCAGCCAAATTGGGTGGCGTCCCCGTGGATACCAGGTGAGCGTAACACAGGATGACCTCCATAAAAATGAACGTACTCCCCAGACTGTTTTATTTATTTGCAGCCATTCCGAGACAGCTCTTGGAGAAGTTGTTCTTTGAAGTTACAGGAGAACTTCGTAGATATATATGGTGGAACAAGGCCCAGAGGGTGAAAATGACAAGCCTTACCGGGGACGGGGGGGGGGCGGGGCAGGGGTTGGAGTCCCAGACATCCGCTTATATTATAAGCCAGCACAAATTAGGGGGGTGCTGGAACATATGAGGGAAGATCTGAGGACCTATTGGACTTACCTGGAAGACCTTGTAGCACACCCACTGAAGGTCAGGGATTACTTTTGGTCCCTGCTTAGATTGATACCGGAACGCCTTAGATCCCACCCCACCGTTTGTGTTTTTTTGGTCTGTCTGGCATGAATCCAGAGGCATGCAGGGCTATACATCGTGGCTCTGCGTTTGGGCCCCCATTCGATCTAAGGCACCAGGGATTAGCCCGCTCACAGAGCTGGCCAAATGCAGGCCTTCAGAGGGTGGGACAACTATTTGAGGGTGGAAATTTCCAGGAATGGGGCCATGGTATGGGATGTAATGGGAGGGGACTGCATCTCAATATTCGAATATCTCTGCATCAAAGGTATCCTGCCAGACCCAAAGTTGGGGGGAAGGGATGGCTAGAGAGCTAAAAGCAGTGGGAGAAGTCTTAGACCAGTCCACACCAAGAAATGGCATATTGTCCTAACTATAGAAAGCCATGAATGAGAACTGTCTACAGGGGAGACCAACTTTCCTGAGGTACATGTCGAGCTGTTGGGAGAAGAGATCCCCAAGGAGGAGTGGGAATGAATATACAGAGTGGTCTTCCAGGGTGGACTGTTTACTTCCACGATAGAACACAACTTCAAAATGCTAATGGGATGGGACAGGAACCGGTGAAATTGTCCAAGATGTTTCTGGGAGAGTCTCCTATGTGCCCTAGGGGCTGAGGGGCTTGGGGGGCTGTGGCCCACATGTATTGGCGATGTCCTATGGTATAAGTGTTTTGGAAAGAGGTGTTGATCTGGATGGGAGAGATCACTAGGGTAGGGTTGGGCCTGGACCTGCTGCAGTCTCTACTAGGGCTCCCACAAAAAGATAGGCAAGAACATAGACTCCCGAAGATGTGGGAATCGGTGTTAAGAACAAGGAGACTGGCCATAGCCCAGTGTTGGAAAAGCGAAACACTCCCCTCCAAAGAGGTTTGGGAAGGTAAAGTACAAAACATGATGATAATGGAGTGGCTGACAGTGGTGGTGAATGATAGGATGGAGGTGTTTCAAGCTGAGTGGTGTGCTCTGTTGCTCAAATGAGGGCTGCAGGTGTATAGTCACGTGGATTGACCCAGTGGGCGATTGGAGGGTAATAGGGGGGCAAGGGGTGAAGACCCGGAAGGGAGCCGACAAGGAGAATATACAGACACAATGTGAACTTTGCCTCTGAGACATTGAAAGATGGAACCTACACCACCGAACAAGCATTGATTCGGAGTAGGGGTTGCAGGGTTGTTGGGGGGTGGGAGGGGGATGTCCTGGTATGGGGGATGGGGTGGGGAGGGGTGAAGGGAAGGGGGCAGAGGTCCGGAGACTCGCACTGTTGACACCAAAGAGGGTTACACCTGCTTGTTATATCTGTAAATGCCAATAAAACCAAGTAAAAAAAACTAGCTGTGCTACACAAGTATCAATTAGCAAACCTGCAGAATTGCATATCAAATTGCTATGTGACTGCTTATTTTTATGCCTTGCCCACTAGGCAAGGACCAAATACACTGGAGGAAATGTCAGGGAAGGCACTTGGACCACAAGCAGACAAGACTGAAAGAAAGGCCAGATGGGTGATCCTGTAGCATTGAAGTCGAGACTAACCTAGTAAGGGCTGACAAACTGTAAAGATTAGTTATCTGGAAAAAAAGGAAGGGCAGAGGCCAAACAAGGCCAGGGCTGACAGAAGGGAAGAAGCGCTAATGCAGTATGAGGCCACTGGAGCTAACATCTTTGAGATCTTAATAGGCTCAGGTGTGAAGGGGCAAGGTCCGACACACATGCTACAGTTGTCCTGGCAACCCCAAGTGCTTTACATAACACTTGTGCAGATCTCTGGGAGCAGCCCTCGACACAGACATACAGAGTGCAACATGGTGGCTCCTATCACCGTTCATGTCTGTCAATTGAAGGTGCGCACTCCCCGACACAATATCCAAAAATCAGAATAATGGACACACCCCAGTAGCGAATGAGACCAGGAGATACATTTCAAGTAGAACAAAGTTTATATGAGATACATTGTGCACACAAAGAACTCTGCTGCCCAGAGAGCGCACTGCCAAACATTACACGGGCAGTACATTATGAAAGAGAAAATCATCACTGCTGACATGTTACAAATGCACAATTCTGCAATAAAATTGGGTTGAGTCGTTGGTGCTGTATGGATCTATAGGCACCGACCACATAGGATTGTTACTTGGGTGTCACTCCTGCAGCATGTGGGTCAGCTGGGCTCGTCTCCGTGAGGTGAAGGTCATGCCAGCAAAAATGACACTTTCCCTGACTAACTGATCTTGCAATAACAGGATTTGAGAGCCTGAGCCAAATGACAATCGTAAAGTCTGGTAGAAATGTGGGTGCTTTCCAGAGTTCATAGACAAGTTGTAGGCATACATTGTACCCTCTGCACCCCGGTAGCCATAAACCTAGAGTCCCTGAACCAGTTGTCCCACCTTGGAAGTTTTAATCTACCTAATGCGTCATGATACAAATAGACAAGTGTTAGGATTAGAAAAAATATATGAGTGTCTGGGGTCAGGGCTCTGGGGGGTTGTCTTTGTTTGGCCACTACTGGAGGTCAGATGTGTATCTATATCAAAGAGCAGAGAGGCATGAGCCTGGTGAATTACAGCTCATCAGGGTGGGGGTCAGAAGGGGCACGAGCAGGTTAGTGGAGATGGATGGACACTCAGGCGGGGGCCTGTTCAGGTCTCACACAGTTCAGTGAGCTCATCTGCTCTGGGACAGCACTGAAGGTTGCAACAATGAATGGCCGAACTTCCGTGACAATGGGGTTTGTGCGAAGCTGGCAGGAGTCAGTGGGGTGGGGGCCTGTGCTGGTGCTGTGAAGCGCAGGGCAGAGCGAGAGAGAGGCTTTTAGAGATAATTTTCAGGCCTAGTAAAAGATGGTGTCTGGGAGGCTTCCTAAAATGGAGTCTTTGCTCTTTAATACGGCTTGGTTACATGCTTTCTTTGTTATTAATTAGTAGGTGATTAACATAGATTACAGTTGGGAGGAAGAGAGGTCGTCTCCCCCTTCAGCACAAGTGAGATCTGTGCTTGTGGGAGTGGTGAGAGGGGTGGGGAAGGACTACCTCTCTCCCAACACTCCCCCCTTTCGTTACTCCTAAAGTAACGGATACCCTCCTCCAGCACGTCTACATTCCTCCACTCTTTTTAATGCTTCATCCCATGCAGGCGTACCCTTTATTGACATCCATGCACGGAACACACTACTTAGATTTTACCCACGCCACGCATATTCTTCAGGAGTACACGTCCTATAAATGCAGCCTTCATCCCCCGCTAGGCCAAACCACACCTCCTTGTGGTTTTCTAAATCTTGGGGCTGTTTGATGGTTGTGTGCCATGAAGTTTCTACTATATCCCCCGTGTTGTAAATGGCCACCATGTGATATTTGGGTTCATCACTTTCGCCTGTTTGTACTTGGGCTTCCCTAGTATCATGAGGCATTTTCCCATTTGTTTGGATTGGCCACAGTCACCATCATCATCGCACTATTAGGAATCGCCTCTGCGCAGCAAGGTACTCCCAGTTGTGACACACAGAAGATCAGTAGGAGGAAGACAACAACGGGGAACAGTAACTTCATTGCAGTCCCGAGCTGTGATGGTACCCAGTAATGCTGCGCTGAACCAGTTACTAGATGGAACGTCACCTTCTTTCATCCGCACTCAGAGTTCATGCACTGCTGAGATTACATGTAAGTGTGTTCCATTTTCAGCATCTGAAGAAGACACAAACGCACAACATGCACTCCCGATTTTTCAGCAAGCACCGCCTTCTACAGCCGCGAGCAGGTCGAGCATGTATCGATTCTGCATTGTCATTAGTCTAAGTGCTCTTAGTTCTACCCTAATTACATTGAATCCTTCTTCTGTGTTGTTGGCTTATTGGATCAGCTCCCAGCGTATTATTTGTAACCATTTGGCATTTGCTCGTGCCTGGATGCTGGGGATAAGTGATGCAAAAAATGTCTCTGCTGAAGTCAACAGTTTATATTGATCGGGGATTTGTGCTAGGAGGTCTGAAGAGTCTTCCCAGAGGTAATTTGATGCTCTTTTTCTGAGGGACACTTGATCTTGCAGCTTGTCCTATGATAACACGTCAGAAAATGGGGGCTCTTCTCTTGCAGGATTGGGTGCTGGTTGCCATGGATTGGGCACCCATTTCCCCTTGATGTGCTTCTCCAGAATCCCCAGCAGTGCAGAGTGCAGCAATGCCAGAGCACAGTGGCCCCTCCATGATGACGGGAGGTGCAAGTATTCCTGTTTGCCACACACCCAAAAGTAGTCTATTAAAGCTGCAGTTCTGTTGCAGCGTGTATTGGAACCATGGGTACTCTCCCTTCACCTTAGAAGCACAGTTCGTATTTTTCTTTATGCGGGCTCTTGATTGGTTTTTCGAGAGCTGTGACCCATGTTAGTTTCGTGATGTGTTGAGACCATATACGTGGGCACATGTGTCCTCCATCCATTGCAGTCTTTTATCCTATTGGCCACGTAGCTCTTCTGCCTTGCACATCACTGTTGCATCTTGCCATTTGTTTTCAGCAAACATTGTCCCTTTTATGGCAAAGAATGGCTCTTTAAAACACCTTGCACCTTCAGGTTTCTTCTTGCATATCTTCATCAGGAGGAAACAGTTGTAGTTTTACTGTGTGTGCCTGGAAGTGGCTCCTTACCCTACATAGTGCGAGATGAACTACCCTGTGCTTCCACTACGGGGGGGATTATTGTGGCACTGAAACCTTAGGGGTCCCTGATGAATGAGGTATCAGTGAACACACATAGCAGCTACCGTTTGTGGCCTGTCTCCCTTTGGAACTCATACTGTCAGTCCAGAAAGAATAGGCACCCCCTCGATCATAAGGCACTATACTTTGTTGGCCGAAGACCAACCGCCTCATGTGTTTAGTAATAGAAAGGTGTAGCAAAAGCTTAACCATGGTGCGGCCATTTTAAGGTGACTGAAATCGCCATTTTATTTTCTTCTTGTTTTCTCTAACGTTGCCTTTTTGCCTCATGTAAAACTGCTTTGCTGAAATATTATTCTGCTTCACTGGTGCACAATGCAAGGCCGCGAGTGGCATGTTGAAACATAACGCAGTAACCCGGACAGAAATGCCCGGTCCCCTCCCTCGCATATCCTTGGAGAGTGAGCAGCAAGGCATTCTAATCAGTACAGCAGGTGCCAGCTAGTCTCGGTAAGCACAGTAGAAATGCTAGAGCGAACATTAAATGACTTGAATTATGCTCTTCTTTGCGGCCCCTCTTTCCTGAGCCCGGTAGAGCCCTGGAGAGCAAGTTGACCCCCAGTAAACAAATAGAAACGAGGAGATGGCAAGGCCTGGAATGTGTTTCTCCCTAAGCACAGCTTGCTTGTAGAAATAGAAGCATTGTGTTCTTTAAAACAAAGACTTATGTCTGTGAGCTTACAAAATTGCAAACTGTTACTAAATGAATGTTTGAAGGCGTCATACTCGTCACCATTGTCAATCATTGTGCCTAGTTCAAAGGAAATGCAGTAGGGGAGGTATAAGTTGTGACACTACTGATTACTAGATGCTTGTTTTATATATATGTAACTGTTGTACGAATCTCTCTCTCTTGCATCCCCCGAGGTCTGGTAGACACACGTTGCGGGGTGTGGGACCAGTTGGCCAACTGAGACTATTTGCTTTGCAATAAACCCTAGATTTTGGGAATACAACCTTGTGTCTGGCGTATCAGTTCACGTGTGGTGATTGTGCCTTGTTTCCACAAACGAGGGTCCCTTCAATACCACTTGTTAGACTGGTCTGGATGATGAAAATCCTCTACCTTATCCAACCCCAACCCATGGTATGCATTGTATTTGTATTGTTTTGTTTGCCGCTTCTGTCTGTACATTAACTTGTTTTTACCAGTAGTTGGTGACCTTTTATGCTTTTTGTGTACACTGGAAACATATAAGCGATAGATCGGAAAGAGACCCGTATCTGAGGTTACATTAGTATTACTAATTTGCCAATATTGGGTGCTCAAAAGTGCTTCTGACATGTCAGTAGGAGACAGAGTATATACATTATTAATATTTGAGGTAGGATATCTGGTTGTGTAAGGGTCACTTGGTGGTACTGTAAACATTACTGGGGTAGAACAAGTGTTGTCATATATATACATTGCATTTTATCATTCATTACAAATGGCCTAGACTGTGATGACACCTTTGTACAATTTTTGTGTAGTGTAGTAATGTTGAAAGAGATATTAGTTTCACACCATCCCATATTAGTTTGCTCCCTTCTTGTATTAATCCCCCCTTATTTTATGTCTCCAACAATAAAAGTAATGCTCCAGTACAACCCCAAACACAGTAATTTTGTGGAAAACACAGTGGCCGTACAATAAAGGCCACATTCTTACAAATATGCCCTAGTGGCACTTATATTATTCCTACTGCTATCTGACTGAATTCTATTTGTAACCACTGTGTTAGTTTCCGCCATCGTAGCACCTACAGAGTGGGATATAAGGAGTTAAACATACTTTGTTTCTCAGCAGTTTCAAACATTAAACGTACAGGTGCAATTCTGCGAAAGAGAGATAGGTTAAAAAAGCAACCTAATAAGCAATACATCATTTTTAAAGGCATACATTTCTCTGATTCACTATTTTGCTATTGCTCAATGACCTCTTATGCCACATGCAGATTTATCCTGTATTCATTAAGGGGTTGCTGCCTCTCGTTCATTTTGCTGGAGTGTTCCTGGTACTACACTGTCATGTGATTTTCTAAACATCTGACAGGTGGATCCAGTATTTCAGGTCCTTCATCTTCACTGCTGAAGATGTGCAATATATAACCTCATAAGGGCCATGAAATCTTGAACTGTTCCACTTATGTACAAAGCTGCAGACATATACTAGCTCTCCAGACATTAAATGACTTTTCGGGCTATCTGCTGAGGGCATTGAAGTACCTGTTTCATTTTCTCTAGTGAATGGTGGGGCTGTTTGTTTTGAAATTACTCGTAGTGCCCTTGTGAGCTGTGAGATATTCTTTAAATTCCTCTCCCAGCACTGTGGCACTTCTATGGGCATCAGGCATTCTTCTTACCGGCGACAAGGGTGTTTGCATTCGTCACCCAGTTACTATTTCATGGGGGGATAAATGGTGGTCCTTACTGTGCTGAGCATGCAGTTGGAACAAGGCCAGTGGGAGGCAATTGACACAATTCTTTTTGAGAGTGTGGCAAAGTTTGGATAACCTACTTTTAAGGAGGCCATTGATTTTTTTTCTACCACACCATTTGCTTGCGGATGATACATCGAACACATTTTATGCTTTATTCCCAATAATATAGTTACTATATTCCTGGAGGTTCGGGATGAACCAATCCTCCTGGATGTCTGCCTCTACGCGTTGTTTTGATGTGTGAGCTGGAAAGTGTAACTGTTCAAATGCTATTTGCAACCATTCTACTGGCATCACTACTTTCGCTGTTGTGTCCTATTTCCATAGGAGACTGTAGGTGACTGTGTGCAACCCATTTTTGCCCATAGTTCTTGTTCTGACTGGGGTGCTTTCTTTTGGAGCTCTATTATTTACGCTGTTGGGAGGGAGTTATAGCCTCTGTCGTTATGCTCTTCCATTCGTTCTTTTATCATGCATTCTGTTGCGAAGTCTTTCTGGAAGTGTGCTGCTTGTTTTGCACCTGCGTCTGTCGCTGCGTTTCCTAGTGATATTTCATCTTTGTTGTTAGTATGGGCTTGGCATTTTACCAGGGCTACTATTGATGGTTCTGCAAGTGCTTCTATCAATTCATTAAGCAATCCCGAATGTTGCACTAGTGACCCATCTGCTCTCCTGAATCCTCTTCTCCTCCATCTAGATAGTCCAGCATGTACCGTGGTGGTTACATATGCTGAATCTGTGTATATCATCACTGCACATCCTTTGGCTGCATGGAGTGCTACAATTAACGCTACCAATTCTGCTGCTTGAGCTGAATAATGCATTGGCAGTCTCTTCTGTATCAGCACCTCGTACCCCCCTCCCCCACCCCTCAAATCTTACTACTGCCGCACCAACATTCTTTTCAGCAGTCTCTGGACAAATAGACGCTAACCCATCTATAAAAGATACTTCTCCTTTACTCAGGGGAATTTCACTTGCTTTGGGAATGTTGTCTCCTTCTCCCTCATAAGTGGCACAGTCATGTGTTTGCATATCCTCCAATGTACATGGTACTGTGAGGAAAGTGGCTGGGTTCACTGTTTTGCAGTGTATCACATAGACGTTTGGGCTTGAGATGATAATCTCATAGACATTGGCCCTTTGTGTGGTGAGTGCGGACTTCGATCGTTCGAATATGGCAAACGGTAAATGTTCAACAAATAATGTGACAGAGCATCCCATCACAATTGTGGAGCTTTTTTTCAGTCGCGAGGGCAGCTGCTGCAAGAGCTTGTTTGCAAGCAAAATGGCCCTGCTTTACTGAATCAAGGGTACTGCTGTAGTAAGCTAGTGGTTTATGGTCCAATGATGTCTTTTGTGTCAATACTGCGGTCATCAGTTTTCCATTTGAATGTGAGAACAAGAAAAATTCTGTCATAATCGGGTGTGGCGAGGACGGGTGCTGTGCAAAACAGTTCCTTTAATGTTGTGAAAGCAGTATGCATTTAAGGTGCCCATGTTATTGCTGTGTTTTCTTTCTGTGCTTCCTTTAATCCTTGTAATAGGGGTTGTGTGTATGTGCATAATCTAGGATCCATGCCCTGCAATAATTACATATGCCAAGAAACCTTTGCATGTCTTTCATTGTGTGAGGTCTGGCTGCTGCTGTACCCCTTGTGGGCCAGTAATGTTATCAGGGTGACTGTGTCTTTCCTGCATATTTCCTCCCCCTCTCTGCACACTAGGAGGTCATCAGTGTATTGAATGATGGTGCTTTGAACATGAATATTGCCGAGGTATTCTATTGAAAATGCTCTGGCTTTCGCAATACCCTTGAGGCATTCGACAGTGCTCATTTCGTTTCCCACCAAGGGTAAAGGCTGCCAGGTATTGAGTCTGGGTCAAGGGGCACTGAAAAAAAAGTATTTTTCAGGTCCACCACAGTAAAGTGGGTGGCCTGTTTTGGGATGCTACACAAGATGGACGCCGGGTTGGGAACAAGAGGGAACCCTTTTTGGACAATGTCATTAAGTGGGCAGAAGTACTGCACCATACGTCACAACCTCCCTTTTGCTTTTTTAATCCGGTAAATTGCAGTATTGCATGGGGAATTGGAGGGGACAATGATGCCCTGTTATAATAGTGCGTATATAGTGTCTTTTATGCCCTCCTCTGCTTCTCTTGATAGGGGTACTGTCTGATCCTGGGCAACACCGCTCCTTGTTTAATCTTTATTTTTATTGGGGTTACTTCCTTCAATAACCCTACATCATGGGGGTTCGTAGTCCATAAATTTGGTGGCACTAGTTGTAGATCTTTGTCACAGAAAGATGGTGGTGCACTGACAATGGCCATGAGGGCGTTTGTCACTCGTCAGTTTTGTATCATTATGTCACAAGGCATACATATTTCCATTATTATTTCACCATCAGTGTCATTGTCAGTGTACAGCTCTTCATCAGTCACTTTGTGCAGTGCTATGTTTGGTTAAATACACAATACTGTCCTCCATTCACAGTTATGCATGCCCAGGCCAATCACCACAATACGTTTTGCGGAAACCTGAACCCCCCTACAGATCAATAGAAAAAATGGTGCCGGGCAATATCTCGGTGGTCGCTAGTGGGCGGAAAATGAAATCAGAGGGCACTCTACAATCCTTGTGTGTAATCTCTGGTACCACTCTAGCTAACATCTGTATGCCATAAACAAATATGTCTGCTTTGGTTGGTACCCCTCGGACAGCTGTTTCGTTTGCTATCGTTTGTATGAGAAGCATCGCTCGCATGGAGCATGTGCCCGGGGTGGAGCATACTATCCCTCGGTCTGTAAATTCGATAGTCCTGTTTAGTCTGCTTAGTAAGTCTCATCCCACTAAATTCACAGGTGAGTCCTCCTGATACAGTAGGGGTGCTCATACTGTTCTTCCTGCTATTCTGACATCTAGCTCTTCTGTGTAAGGAACTGTGACCAAAGCCCCAGAGAATCCTTGCACCTCGAGATTTTTGCCAGATAATGGAAAATCACCTTCACATGAACATGATTTCTCTGCCACTGAGTCCACCATAAAGATGAACTGTTTGTTTCCTATCTCTGCCCCCACCAGTGGTTCCTCGTATGGACGTAAGGTAGTGGATATGACTGGACACACAAGTGCTCTCTGTGGACTGTCCTAATCTGGGTGGGTGTTCGTACCTGGGCAGGAGAAGACATTTTCACTTAGCACTCAAGTTCTTTGATAAGATACCGGGACGCCGTTAGCCGTGGTGACAAAGGGGTTTGCATGCGTGTGTGCGATACTATTTTGCTGACTTGGATGGGTCTGGAAACATTGTGGTTGGTGTCTGGGTACAGTATACCACAGTGTGGGCCTATTGTCGGGCTGCTTCTCCTGTCCAAAAGGGCCCATGGGAAGTCCATACGGGCTACCTGGTGTGGGTGCCCATACTCCTGTTTATTACTGTACCTTTGGGTATTTTGGTAATTGGTTACAGGTCGGATACGAAATTCCCATGTAAAGTGTCCCCACCTCCCACATGACCAGCATGGTCCAGGTCCACCCCCCCTTTGTCCTTGCCCTCCATATGTATATTCACCCCCTCCTCCTCGCGGTCCTCGATACCCACCTCTTGCCGGTCTACCCTGCCATTGGGTTCCCATGTACTGTTCCTCTCCACCCCATTGCTCCGGACCGTCGTCTGCCCATGTAGCTACCATCCTAGCCTGTAATGCTAGTGGTCCCTCCACTTCTTCGCCCTACTGTGCCGAGGGCGGTTCACCAGTTACTGTGCAACCTTCACTAACTTACTCTGTACCAGCTTTGCTTCATCAGCGAATCTCCTCTCGGCTATTTCTTTTTCCCTTTCTTTGATCCTCCTGCAGTGGTGTACTATAATGCTTTGTATTTCTGTCCACCCCTTGGCTTCCATCCCAGCAATTTTATCAAGGGACTTCTGTACCTCCTTTGGGCGGCCTCGCTTAATGATAAGATAGAAGAGGGAGGTGGACTGCTTAGCATCTTCCTCGTCCCCCATGGTACATTGCATTACCGAGGGTAAATCTGGGGTTTCCGGGAAGGTCCTCCGCAGTGCATCCCATACTCGCGTCCGCACATGGTTGAACGATGCCCCGTCTTGCATGTAATTTTCCATGGTCACTCCCAGAAAACTCCACCTTCACCCACACTGCGTCTACTTGATCTCCTACTGCAGATATTAAAAGACTTTTTATGTCCCCAATTGCTAATGGCACCCCCGCTGTATTCTTTTCAAATGCATATATCCATTTTCCTGGACCCCCTGAAAGCGGAGGGAGTGCTTTGAGGAGATTGTTCTTGTCCATCAGTGCCCAATGTATATTATGAGGTCGACCCACTCCCGTGTGGATTAGGGGTATCTGTAATCTTTATCTCACCTTCCCCTTACTCACCTTTACCACTTTCCTTTTTGCCAATGCCATTCTTCCTAACCTGTTTCGGAGCCTTCCCTCCCATTCCCATCCTTCCTCTGTTGTGATTATTTGCGGGGTAGCACATTATATTTGCTGTACACCTCCCACCGCCCCTTCATCAGCCTCATCCAAGTCACTCCAACATTCCTCATCCCTTTCTGAGGCTACTTTATCATATCCCACACTTTCTATCTCACTTTCTCGTTCCACCCATACTGCTTTTATTGGGGTGCTGTCTATTCTAAAAAAGGAAATACCCAGATTTCCATTTATCTTCTGGTAATGCAGCGGTACTTATTGGCATGGGTTGTAATTGCAGCTGCCCGCCCCCGGACAAGGGCAGCGTTGTTTAGCACATTGCTCGTTATCGGGCCAGTTCTGCCTGGGTAGATGTTAACACTGCTTCTAGATCTGGAGTGGTGGACCCTGTGGGGGCAGGAGTTGTGTTTGACGGGACGTATGGAGGAGGTGGTGAAGTGGCCGGCGTTACGGGCGCACTGGCCCCTGGTACATACACCGGGTCTGCATACCCCTCTGCGGTTCTTGTGAGCAATGGATATATTTTTGTTGGTTCGTCCCTTTCCTTCCCCTTATCTCCTCCTTTGTCACTGCTGTGTGCTCTAGTTCCTATTTTCTGTTTATTTTTAGTGGGTGTTTCCTCGAACATCCTCCACAAATTGAACGCTTCTCGTCTATTTTGCAACTGTTTCCCTTTGTACATTGCCATTAAATAGGTCACTACATGGTCCAATATCCTTTTATCAAAAGATCCTCCTTCGGGCCAGATATGAGATGACTCCCCTCCCCCTTTATTTCAGCTACCCATTGACCATGGTATTTCTTTATTCGATCACTATACAAGGGGAGATGCTTGCAAATGTGTGTAAGTGGTGTATCAAGAGCCATATCTGTCAAAGGTCCTTTTCCCTCTATTTTATTTCCTCTCTATCGTGACACTTCAACTTCTAACGAATTGATCAGTTTTCATTTGTTCACTTTTAAAACATTACTTATGCATTTTCATGTCAGTTACATAAAACATAAACCAGTGAACATTTCCGCATGACAAACCAACAATTACATCGACAACATCAAACAAAGAACAAAAAACACTCTAAAATAAACCCATAACCTCTGGGTATTAAGCACATTATAAATAACATATTGAAGTATTGGCTCACACAGTATTGTAGATAAATTGGTTTATTTAAGATCCATAGACAAACCCACCAGCTCCAACACAGCTAACAGTTCCTCTCTCAGTTCACTCAGATCAGCATCCTTTCTCCTGGGTTCCACATTCAATATTCCCTCTTCTATTACATCACTGTCCCACAATTAAATATAAAGGTGTTAACTAAATGCATGTTCATGTACTAAGATATTACACAGCTCCCTTTCTCGTACACAACTTTCTTTTTTTTTAACGCTTCAATTAATGAACAATAAAACATAGAATCAATATAAAATTACTTTACACTCTTCCTATTCCAATGTAGGTTTACATACAATAACAGTATAGATACATTAATTACACTTCTACTTCACATAGTCTTGCAAATAAACATGTCTCCTGCTAACCCGTTTAGAGCGCGCTTTATGTTCATCCTCTGACAAATTGGCCTGTCGCCTGCTCCAAAGGCAATACCGGCTCTCCGTTCTCACCAAGAAGAGAGCCCTTATCCAAGCCCGCATCTCTGCGACATCTAACAATTCGGCCGAACTCTTTAAAATCTGCAAGGAGCTGGCCAACCCTACTGCAGTCACTACCTTTCCTGTCCCCTCCCAGGCCCTCTGCACGGCACTGGCCTCTCACTTCATTTCAAAAACTCAGGACATCCTGTCCTCACTGTCCTCCTATCACCTCCCCCCCTCTATTCTGTGCCCTTCCTCTGGCCCTTCTGCAGCCACCCCTCCTCTCTCCTTCTCTGCCTTTCCCCTTTTTTCTGCTGACGAGGTTTCAAGACAAGTCTGATCTATGAAAGTCTTGTCAAAACAGGTCCACCTCTGTTCCTCCAAGACTATCAAGGACCACATAGA
The DNA here is from genome assembly GCF_040938575.1 of Ambystoma mexicanum. NCBI lineage: Eukaryota > Metazoa > Chordata > Amphibia > Caudata > Ambystomatidae > Ambystoma > Ambystoma mexicanum. The sequence goes on along the minus strand of NC_090927.1, from coordinate 1,234,116,644 downwards.
CTCCCTGGCTCCTGCCCTTGCTGACTTCTGCAATCACTCCTTTGCCTCTGGAGTCTTCCCATCCCCTCTCAAGCACTCCCTTGTGCACCCCCTTCTTAAGAAACCCTCTTCCGACCCTTCCTGCCCGGCTAACTATCGCCCAATCTCTATCAGCCCCTTCCTGGGCAAGCTCCTGTTGAAACTTGCCATCTCCCAGCTCAATCTCCATGCTGAATCTGTTGGTAGTCTTCATGACCATCAGTCTGGCTTCAGAGTTGCCAGAAGCATGGAAACTGCTCTCCTGAACATCCGTGAGGACCTGCTCTCGAACCTTGACTCTAACATTCCATGTGTTCTCATTTTGCTTGATCTCTCTTCTGCCTTTGATACTGTCAACCATACCATCCTGCTCAACCATCTCCGTGATAACCTGGGTATTACTGGTCAGGCTCTGGCGTGGCTGACCTCTTTCCTCACCAATCGACCCTCCCAGGTCCAACTGGGGTCTTTCCTCTCTGACATATTTTTCTCTACCTGTGGTGTCCCCCGGGGATCTAACCTCTCTCCCTGGCTGTTCAACCAGTATCTGCACTTCTCGCCCACCGCATTGCTGCTCTCTGCCCCAACTTTTAGTGCTATGCGGATGATACCCAACTCATTTTCAGGCTACCCTCGACCTCCTCTTCTGCTTCCCTCATCTCTGACTGTCTTTGTGCTATCCAGGAATGGTGTGCCGCCAACGACCTCTGCCTTAATGCCAGTAAGACTGAGATTCTACTCATCGGCACACCCACTCCCTCCTTCCCTGCAGCTCTCTGGCCGGCCTCTCTTGGCTCTCTTCCTGCTCCTACCTGCAAGGCAAAAAACCTTGGGGTCATCTTCGACTCCAGTCTCCTTCTCTCCTCACATATCCAACGTCTCTAAGAAGTCACACTACCAGCTACACCTCCTCAGAGGTATCCTTCCTTTCCTCTCCTTCCCCCAGAAGCTCACTGTCTCTAGAGCCCTGGTTCTCTCGAAGCTGGACTACTGTAACAGCCTCTATCTAAATCTGCCCGCCTCTACTCTCTGCCCTTTGCAACTCATCCAGAACAGGACTGCGAGACTTGTCCTTGGCCTCAAGCCCAGGGACCGTATATCTCCAGGACTGAAATCACTGCACTAGCTCCCAGTGACTGCGAGGATCAAGTTCAAAACCCTCTGCATTGTCCACAAGGCCGTCTGGGGCCTTGGGCCAAAATACCTTTAATTCTCTCTTCCTAAATCGCTTCTTTCTCGAGCTCTTCGCTCATCCGCCTCCAACTCCCTCAGGGTCAGCCGCTTCTCCAAACGCTCGTTGGGGGCAGATCTCTCTCCGCTGCAGGGGCCTCCCTCTGGAACAGCCTTCCTGCCTCCCTGAAACTTGAGGAGAACCATCTCCGGTTCCGGAAGCACCTCAAAACCTTCCTCTTTGCCTCCGCTTTCTCTCCCCCTCCCCCCTGCTAATACTACTGAAACTGCACTGAATCTGCAACTGGGCCACTCACTGTGCTCGGTCCTTGGCCCAGCCACTCTCCCCTGCACTGCCTCCATGGCAACCCCTGCGCTACGGGACTGTGTCTGTATCCCTACAGCCCCCCTTCCCAGCACTTGTCTGCACTTACTTCGCACTTTCCACCAGCTGGCCCTTGTTATTTATCCTGTTTGCTGTATGCTATTAACCCTGTACTGCACTTTCCCCACTCCCTTTCCCCCTTGCACTTTTCCCTTTCCCTCTACCCTTTGCACTTGCGCGATCTGAATGACACCTGGCCTAGTAGGATCGTTGTCTGTCTCCCCTTGTTCCCCCCCACTGCCTCGTCGCGCCTTGAAACACTTGTGTATAGGCGCGTTACAAATGCCATATCATATCATATCATTATTGTGTTCATCACCACAACTTGTTTTACCACTTTCCTCACTTTCCTCTTTAGAATTTCCCACACAACTTTTACTAACATTACCCACACTCCTTTTTTCCTTTGAACACTTGCACACTTTGTTTACATTCCAGACCCTTCCATCTGAAACTTTCACTGCTCCATGGAATCTTTCCACAACTTTTGTCACAGGTGACCATTTCACCAAATTACCCATGGAAGGCAGTTTTATTCTCACTAAATCACCTACCTTCACTTCGCAAACTTTCACTGCTTTTCTCACATCATAGCGTTCCTTGTTGGCTAATTGCTTATTCATAATCTTCCTTTAAATCTCCTTGAAATCAAGCTCCTTTTTGCACACTCTTCCCAACCATGGTGGACAAATCCTTGTATTGGGCTTTCTACCTCTAAGCATCTGAAACGGGGATATCCCTGTAGTAGTATGAGTTGTGAATCTGTGTGCAACTATATTGATTGATATTTATTTCTATTGCGCTCGTACACAAGTGTTTCAGAGCATAACAAGGCAAGGGAGGGGAACAGGGGAGAACAAAACGGCGATCTTACTAGGTCCAGTGACATTGAGAACGCGCAAGTGCATGGGAGAGGGGGAGGGGAAAAGTGCATGGAAGGAGGGAGAAGTGGAAAGTGCGAAGCAGAGGAGAAACATAAATAAATAATAAAGGCAACAAACAGTGGTAATGTAGACAGCAAGTTGCAAGTGCTAGGTTTAAGGCAGCAGACAGGGTAGGTCTGATAAGTGCAGGAAGAAAACTATAGTGTCAACTGCTTTCTTCCAATCTGTTTTATCCTTCAAGGCACACCTAAACTATTTTTGATGACCTTATTGAACCTTTTCACAATTCCATTTGTTTGTGGATGATAAATGGAACTGGTTTTGTGCTCAACCCCATTTTCTTTAAAAAAAATGTTGTTTCTTGTGTTATCAATTGTACCCCATTATCTGTAATGATGGTAGTGGGATAACCTTCCCTCTTGAATATGCCATTAAAAAATATAATATCATCTCTGGAGCAGATATTTATTCCCCATTTCACTTCCACCCACCTAGAAAGCATATCAATTAAAACAATGCAATATTTCAAGTTACCGTTGGTCCTTACTGGTCCCACAATGTCTAGACCCACCCTCTCCCACGGTACGGTAGGTACAGACATTAATGTCATGGGCTCCTGCCTAGTAATGTATCCCTTTGCAGAAACATCACATGCACAGCACTCTCTGATTGCTCTTTGTATTTCAATGTCCATGCCAGGCCACCAATAGTCTTGTCTTACCAACTGTTTCATTTTTGTCATACCCTGATGCCCTTCGTGTGCTATCTCCAAAATTTTACATCTCACATTTGTGGGTGGAAACAATTTGTCTCCTCTCATTACAAATTTGTCATTCATATGAAATTCATCATACACTTGTCTGACCGCTTCCGGTAAATACCCTTTCCTGACTGCACTACTCTTGACTCCCTCACAAATGCATTTTTTCAATTTGCATAAAACCTCATCTGATTCCATTGCCTTTTCCCACTCACTTCAAATACCACTTCTTGAGTCACGTTAAGTACTGCTTCATCATCATTATCACATTCATCAGTCTCTACATAATTTGTTAACCTAGATAAACAATCTGCACACTTATTTTTAACTTGTGGAAGATATTAAACATCCCAATTGTATTGCTGCAAATTTGTGACCCATTTCCTAATCCTGGCCGACACTTTATCTAAACCTTTGATTGTTAAAATTTCTTTTAGCGGTTTGTGATCTATCCGCACCACGAATTTGGTGCCCCACAAAAAGGATCTATATTTTTCAATGGACCATTTTATAGCTAGTAACTCCTTTTCTATTGTAGAATAATTGCATTCTGTTGGTGCGAGTACTCTGGAAGCAAAACAAATGGGGATGTTCACTTCCCTCTTCAACCGGTGATAATACTGCACCTAAACCTTGATTGCTTGCATCAGTGGTGAGAATGCTACCTTTATTGGGATTGAAAGACTTCAAAGTGGGTGCCGCATTGAGATCCTTCTTGATCTTTTTGAATTCCAACTCACATTCTTCATCCCATACATATTTACATTCTTTTTCGCTAACTTCCTCATATTGAAACTCTTTTATAGATAAGTCTGGAATAAATTTGGCATTATAAAATTATATGACCTTATCTTTTGTATCTGGACTGGGAAAACCTACGATAGTATTAACCAAATCTTGTTTGGGCTTTATGCCTGTCTCTGAAATGTCATGTCCCAAATACTGTATCTGTGATCTGTTGAATTTGCATTTCTCCTTACTGAGCGTAAGACCAGCTTCTCAAAAAATATTAAGCGCTTTGTACAATCTATCATCATGTTCCTTTTTGTCTTTCCTATAAACTAAAACATCATCCTGAAAGCATAGGACACCTTACATATGATGGAATAAATTGTACATTATACGTTGAAACACTGCAGCTGCAGAGATTAACCCGAAGGGCATTCTCCTACATTGAAACAAACCTTCACTTGTAATAAAAGCTGTTACATTCTTAGACTTAGGTTGCAGCACAATTTGATGATACGCAGGCTTGAGGTCAAGCATGCTCATGACCTTTGGATCCCTAATTGAACCTAACATCCCAACATTTCTGCTATATTTGGCAAAGGATGTCTATCAGGAACTATGCATTTATTGACTAACCTAAGATCAATACAGAGCCTAAGTTTCCCATTAGGTTTATGGACTACAGCCAGAGGCGACACCCATTCAGAAGATTGAACTCTCTCAATAACACCTTGCTCTACCATCTTTTCCAATTTCTCTTTTACAGCACTCCTGGTAGCCATTGGCACTGGTCTTACTTTATGTACAACAGGAACAGCATTGCATTTCATTCTTATTTCATGTCTAAAGTGTCTTAAACGTCCCAGTTGTTCCCTGAAAACTGGATGATGTTCAAGATGTTCAAATTGTACCTCTTGGTCTATAGCATACATCATTTCATCTGCACTGGGGTCTAGTCTTATTTTTAATCTCCTCTGATGAGACCAGCTCAACAAAGGATGAAGACCCCTTTTTGACACATATACTTTTCCCTTTGCTGTCTGTCTTTAAATTTCATGGTCGACCAAACCAGCCTTCTAATTCAATTTGTTTAGCCCCCTAGGCAACCGGCTTCACATCAATATCTCTTAATGCAATACTATCTTTGAAATGTCTATCAAATATTATTCTTGGTAACAATGTATACTTGGCACCAGAGTCAATGGCCATCTTAACAACTGAATTGCAAATCTGTATGTCAGCCATGGTTTTTTCTAAAGCCGCATCACAATCTTCTACTATATTGATGTGTGAATTCTCAATCATAAAGGTACATTCTTCAAAATCATCACATATCTTAACACATTCAATGTTTTCTGCTTTGGTTTTGCAACAATTCGTAAAGTGTCCTTTCCTATTACACCTTTTGCACATTTCTTTTAATGCTGCACAGTTATCACTGCTAGCAATATAATTTATGCTACCACATCTAAAACATTTCCTCTTATGATCGTTCACATCCCTTTTTTCATCTCTTCTTTCCTTGAATTTTGGCCCTTTTTTCTTTCATATACTTGATCGTTCTTGTTTGTTTCTTTCTAGTAGTTTTACTGTTGACTTCTTGTGTATACAGTACTTCTGGAACATTAGTCATATTTAGTTTATCAGTGTCTTCTCTTTTTCCAGTTCCTTTACACATCTGTTTGTATGTTCCACTTCCTTTGCATTCCTGAGAACTTCATCCAATGAAGGATTGCCTTTGGCCCATAAGGCATCTCTTACTTTACTGTCCTTACATTCCAACATAAGCTGATCACGGAGGCTCTCTTCCAAATTTGATCTAAAATCGTCTGTAGTGGCTAAACCGCGTATTATAGTGATGAATTGTTCTACTGTTTCTCCATTTTCTTGTTTTCACTTCCCAAAATGGTATATTTCAAGAATGACACTAATGGACTTTTCATAATGTAGATCAAGCATTTTTATACACTTGTCATAGTCTGTCAACCCCAGAGACTCCTGATCAGATAGTGCAGGCAGCTTCTCAAACTGTTCCTGACCATAGTTTCCCAAACAATGAATAAGTAGACATCTCTTCCTCTTACTGGAGAAATTGAGACCATGCGCTGCTAACACATAATTATCAAAGCGCTTCTTCCACCGTTTCCATGGCACAGGAAGCTACCTTTGGTGTCTAAAAAGTCATTAGGAGGCGGTATGCCTTGCATGACTAGCAAAAGTTGCTGATAACAATTGTTTAAATGAGGTTTGAGAAACGTCTGTGTATAGTATATTTGTTTATATTATGTGAGATGCGTGGTCCTTCTTGATCCTTTATATTCTTACAATGAAATGTTGCCTCTATTAGTGGAACAGATGTGATATTCCCAATATATTTGCTTTTTCTCTTTCTTGTAATTTTGTTATGTGGCTGACTGTAATGATATAATTGATAATATGATGGTGATGGAAGTGTAACAATTGTTGCAATAGTGTTTTTGTTTCTTTATTAATTGCTCCGTACAATTTGGAAGCCCAATCACCTTTAAAAATAACTAGCAACACGTTGCTCAAAGTTAGATGTTCCTTACTATGGCACTCATATTTTTTATGATTTGCTCCGTGCACTTTGGAAGCCTAATCACCTTTAAAAACAATTAGAAACACATTGCTCAAATATAATTATATTATAAATGCAAGTGTTAAATTACAATCATACATCCGCTCATGTTCCAAATTAGTTCTGTTATCCCACTTTGAATATAGATAACATTCTCACCGGATTGTACTGCTGAGCAAGCGTTGGTCTATTGAAGACAGTTATATATCCAAGTAAACTTCCTTGGCCTTTTTTTAAAAAAAAAGTGGCACTTGTGATGGCAGACTCCTGGCCGTAATGAATTATGTTCTTTACTTGATCCTTCACACAGGTAGTGTGATAGTGTCTGCTCTTCAGTCTTTTGACTTCACAATCTGTTCAATTGTGGTTTTCCTGGAGTTCAGTTTATTCCACTTGGTGACCAATGTTACCTGGCTTGCAGGTAGTGGTAAATCCAGTGTGAATGAACACCTACGTGGTGGGTTTGCTGTTCTAAGCCAAATAACATCCCATCCTTGTCGCCACTGAAGTAGTGGCTCACACAGTATTGTAGATAAATTGGTTTATTTAAGATCCATAGATAACCACACCTGCTCCACCACATCTAACAGTTCCTCTCTGTTCACTCAGATCAGCATCCTTTCTCCTGGGTTCCACATTCTATATTACCTCTTCTATTACATCACTGTCCCACAATTACATATAAAGATGTTAACTAAATGCATGTTCATGTACTAAGATATTACACCTGTCATATATATCAATCATACCATATGCCCTTAATCCCCCGTTTACTCAACCTTGAGTTTTCCTTTCCCCCACTTAACACTCACATCATCCCTGCCCCTCTTGGGCCTAGCTCCACAAAAGTTATAGAACAGTATAGTTACTAAAAGACTACTAATTTCTGAGCCTACTGAATATATGAGGCTCCTACTTTATTGTGTTTCCTCACTTATTTCCTGCACTGGTTGGGACTGTGCTTTGCGGCGCCGCCTTCCACCCCCTTTCAGAGCTAGGTTCCCGTATCGCCTCTTATTTTCTCACTGTACTCCTTTGTATAAAAACCTAATGGCCATGAAAAAAGAAAAAGCGCTTCGCTTTTCAACAATCACTGCATCCAATCACACTCAACCCAATTCTTGCCTGTTCCCCTTAATTAATCTGCTCCACACCTTCCCTTTTCCCTCCTTTACTTCCGCTTGCAATTAATTCTCATGTGCCCGTGGTATTCCGAGAGCCTCAGTTAGCAGTCTATCCACAAGTGGGGGCCTCCCCATCATGGCCCTGCCTGGCTCCGGCGAGCAGTCGGGTATTCGCAAAGCCGGGACCCACAAAACCTGCCTCACTGCGTACATGTTTTTTGTTTGAGTCTGGTCAGTTGTAGGTTAGGGTTCGGCCTTTCCGGGATAGCCCTGAATCTCGCTGCAGTACGGGGGAGTCAGGGAATATCACGTTGGATGGTCACCAAATGAAGATGCTCACTCCCCGAAACAATATCCAAAAATCAGAATAATGGACACACCTCATTAGGGAATGAGACCAGGAGATAAATTCCAAGTAGAACAAAGTTTATATGACATAAAATGTGCATGCAAAGAACTCTGCTGCCCAGAAAGCGCTCTTCCAAACAGAACACAGCAGCACATTATGAAAGAGAAAATCGTCACTGCTGACATGTTACAAATGCACTTTTCTGCAATACAATTGGGTTGAGTCGTCGGTGCTGTATGGATCTGTAGCCACCGACCACGTAGGATTGGTTGTTACTTGGGTGTCACTCCCACAGCACGTGGGTCAGCTGGACTCGTCTGTGAAGTGAAGGTCAGGCCAGCAAAAATGACACTTTCCCTGACTAACTGATCTTGCAATAACAGGATTTGAGAGCATGAAACAAATGACAGTCATAAAGTCTGGTAGAAATGTGGGTGCTTCCTAGAGTTCATAGACTAGTTATAGGCATGTATTGTACCCTCTGCACCCCGGTAGCCATAAACCTAGAGTCCCACCTTGGAGGTTTGTATCTACCGAATGCCTCATGGTACGAATAGACAAGTGTTAGGATTAGAAAGAATATATGAGTGTCTGGGGGTCAGGGCTCTGGGGGGGGGGGGGGTGTCTTCGTTTGGGCCTTATGGGAGGTTAGATGTGTATCTGTATCAAAGAGCAGAGGGGCATGGGCCTGGTGGATTACAGCTCAGCAGGGTGGGTGTCGGAGGGGGCACGAGCAGGTTAGTAGAGATGGATGGGCACTCAGGCGGGGGCCTGTTCTGGTCTCACACAGTGCAGTGAGCTCATCTGCTCTGGGACGGCACTGAAGGTTGTAACAATGAATGGCTGAGCTTCCGTGAGAACAGGGTTTGTGCGAAGCTGGCAAGAGGCAGTTGGGTGGGGGCCTGGGCTGGTGGTGTGAGGCGCAAGGCAGAGGGAGGGACAGGCTTTTAGAGATCATTTTCAGGCCTAGTAAAAGATGCATCTGGCGGGCTACCTAAAATGGAGTCTTTGCACTTTAATACGACTTGGTTACATGCTTTCTTTGTTAGTAATTAGTAGGTGATTAACACAGATTACAGTTGGGGAGGCGTCTCCCCCCCCTTAGCACAAGTGAGATCCGTGCTTGCGGGAGTGGTGAGGGGGTGGGAGGGGCCACCTCTCTCCCAACACAATCAACGGTAGGAACCGGAGGATGCCACAACCCTACAGACCAGTTGCAGTGGCCCCGACCACAGAGATTGATGGTAGAGGCCCACCATGCAGGTAAGCCACCACTGGACCCATCGGGTAGTAGGTACTAGTCTAAGCCATTGCTTGCCTTTTCTGAGTCCCTCCTCTCCCCTTGGCACCTCACAGTGAGCAATGGCATTGCCAGTGTGCCTCGGGTTTTGCCTTTGGCTCTGCCCTGAGCTCCCCAATTCACCCACATCCATGCCAACCCCCTCCAGAGGTCTGTCTTGGACATCGCTTGCTGCCATGGCTAGGGACCATGGTGCCTGGGTCATAACCTTTTGTTCTAGCTGGCCTCTTGTAGCAGCCACTGGGCTCAGCTTTCCCTGCTCTCGGGCTTGGATCAATGGCTATTTTCCTCGCATTGCTGGTCTCATTCCTGCCAGTACACACAGATCTGCTGATATATAGCCTGGTTTGCAGGCCTTAATACCAGTCCGACATCTAGATTGTGGCTTCAGACAGGGCTGGTGGCCCAAATGCAATCATTGACCTGTAGACAGATGTTGCAGCTGAAAATCATTTTGGGGGGGTTTTGAAGGACATATTGTATCTCTGTGAGGAACCCCGTCACCCTCTACAGGGTTGGCTTATCTCCAGGTGGGCTGCAACTTTTGTCCTTTCCTGTGGAACCCCCTGCAGAAACAGCCTTTTTTCCCTTTTTGGGGACATATTGTAACCCCTTGTACTATTGGGTCCCGTCCCCTTTCCTCCATACTGCATGGGCGTCCCTTCCAAGGGATGGGAGACTGAATTTTTTTCACCAGAAAAAACCTTCTTCCCCTTTAAATTTAGTGGCGCAGGGGTGCGGCCCTGGGAGCGTGCTTTGCCCTGACTCCGCCCTCCGCCGCCACACTGTAGTCGCCTTTTCAGCGTCGATGGGAATGGGCTGAATTCACCAGCACTCCTGGGTTTGGCTTCGTCCATGTTATTCCACACACGGATACTTCTTCTTTGTCTTTTTTTGTCTTTCTTATTATTTAGGTACTCAGTCCTCAGGCGTCACGCTCCTCTACGGGGCCTGTCGACTTCCACTGGGTTCAGGCAGGTGTCCATCCTGCAACTGACTCTTCCAACTTCAGACCCCAATGCCCGCTGCCTACGTTGCCTTGGCCCAGACCACGGTTGGCAAGCTTGTACAGCGTGTTGCGCGCTGTCTTCGAAATCGCTGAAGAACAAACTAGCCAGGTGGAGGGAGCTCTTCCAGAAGTCCCCTCCACAGGACTTCAAGAACTTCGTGAAACACAGAGCCAGGCCCAAGGTAGGGCCGCTATTGTCCATCGCACCCTGCAAAGGAGACTCCTTCCCAAGGACTCTCCCGCGCGGGAGGGACCGTTCATGTCCTTGTACCAGCACGTGCACCGAGGCTGCTGCACCTACCAGCCTTGGGGCCAAGGGATCCTTGGATCCTCCCGGTAGCAGTGTTGAGGGACCGGAAGGTTCTTGTACCGGTTTGTCATCCGAGGGTCTCTGTCCTTGTACCGGCAATATGGCCGAGGGGCTACGCCCTAGTACCGGCAATGCGTCTGAGGGGGTGCCTAAACGCAGCTCTACCGACCCCCGGGTCGAGGGTGTCACACCTACCGGGTCTAGGCCCGAGGAGCAGGGTAGGTCTTGTGATCCACACGCAATAGTCTAGGAGGAGGCTGGGTCCAGTGAGCCGAGCAACACGTGGCTGGCAGCTTGACAAGATGGCTGCCGGGCCAGACAGAGGCACCCATCTAACGCCATTCCAGGAGTTCGGCGAAGAACTGTCAAGGTGGGACTGGCCTCAGCCAGATGCATGGCCTGCAGCCTATCCTTCTTATACACAGGGCAGTTTCTCACTGCGTCCATACGGGTAGGGTATGCAGCTGCCCCAGCAGCTCCCGACTACCCCATCAGTACCCCCTACCACCTCTCCGGCCAGTGAAGAGGGGTTCTTTGAAGAGGTTCCTCGGGCTCATGAAGTCACCTCAGATGGGGGTTATCCTCAAGGATACCATCAGGGAGGTCCTCCCTATGATGTTACCCGCACCACACGCTCCTCCGCTGGCCCTCCCAGCCCCGGCGTAGCCGCTGCCTCTGGCTCGCAAGCCAATTCCTCAGGCGGTCCCGTACCAGCCTCCGGCCGTGGTCTCCGTACCGCAGCCTCCGGCTCTAGCTACTCCTCCACCTCCACAGGATCCTCCTGATCCTCAGTATATGAATGAGGAGGAGGATCCGGACACGCCATCCTCAGGCCAGGGCCTTCCACGAACGTCTTGCAAGGCTGGCGGAGTACATGGGCCTACCCCAACCCGAGGTTGAACAGCCATCCTCATGCAAAGCCCCTCTGCCAAAACAGGGATTCCACTGCAAACCGATGTAGTCTCCCTGGCCAAGAAGGGTTAGCTCAAGCCCCACTCGGTCCAGCTGGTCAGTCGATGCCTGGATGCCAAGTACAAGCAGATAGAGGGGGATACACTCTTGCTATCGGTCCATCCTCAGCCACGCTCCTCTGTGATCGCTGCAGCATCACTATACTCCAAGCCTCAGTCGTCATCAACCTCCACAGCAGCCACGCTACTAGGCAAGGAGGAGAAGATCTTGGAGGCGTACGGGAAGCAGCAGTATTCCAACACCACCTTGCATCTTCGTCAGGCCAACAACGATGCCATGCTGGGTGCTGCTAACCAAAGGTTAGGGCGGAAAATTGCAGACTTCCTCCCAGAACTCCCTACGCAGAGCCAATCACGTTTTAAGGCGGGACTGACTGAGGCCAAGCTGGTGGCGCAGGACCTCATGGAATCCACTGTGGCCCATATCGACACCTCTGTATTGCCACAGACATGAGCAGGACAGCCTGGCTCCGTGCAACGAAATTCAACCCGGACGTCCAGGAACGCATATCAGATTTACCGTTTGAGTGGGAAGGGCCCTCTTCCACTCCACCACAGACAAAGAGCTGGACAAGAAGCAAAACCACTCACAAACTTCCAAGTCTTTATCCATCTTGACAAAGACCATGCCCAAGTCGTATACTCGGTCACAGCAGTGCTCCGACAGGGGGCGTATGTATGGAGGCTTCCGTGGCTTCCAGCAACGGAGATGCAGGCAGCCAGACCGCTCGCTGTCTCAGAACCGGTGCAAGCAACAAATAGGTGGGGGGGGGGCGGTAAGGGCTTTTTCCAGTCCCCCTCTGCGACAGCCTCTAATTGGAAAGAAGGCATGACATGCCCCTTCGGGTCCACGTGTCTCCAGTGGAGGGCAGGCTTGCTCTCCATGCACATTTCTGGCGCCAGAATTTCGCGGACCCCTGGATCCTTGCCATTCAGAAGAACCAGGGCCTGAAAGTTCTGCTGGACCTTTCCACCATCAACCTCTCATTACCTCTACAAAAATTGTAGATGGTTACGCCAGCTTTTATAGCGGAGATATTGTGTAAGGAAGACTGGATGCGCTCCCTGGATCTGAAGGGCGCGTACCTCCATGTCCCGATTTGGCAGCCCCATCGTTCTTTCCTACGGTTCAGGATCATGGGCCACCATTTCCAATACAAGGTCCTCCCTTTTGGCTTCAACTCGGCCCCCAGGGTCTTTACCAGGCTCATGAATGCGGTGGCTGCCCTCCTCAGAGTGCAGGGCCTCGACATTACCCACTTGACATGCGCCTTCATCAACGCTCGCTCCCTTTCTGCCCACGCACTCGATATTCAGGATCTGATCACGAAATACAACCTTGACAAACTTGCCATCACTGGGAGCTGACTTGATGAAGCCTCTGGCCCTGCCCTAGCCTTACCCACTGGATATACTATCCTACGGAACGACAAACCCACCTCTAGGGGAGGCGGAGTTGCCATGATTGTGAGACTTCATCCCCCTTAGACAATTTCACACCTCCTTTGATGGGAATATGGACCTTCTTTCTCTCAAATTCTCAACTTCCCCTGCATGCACTATCACTATTTACCTTATCTACAGCCCTCATGGCCCCTCGCCAAATTTTGAGCAAAATGTACTCCATATCCTCCAGAATAACCCCAAACCATCATCCAAAATAATCTTACTAAGTGACCTTCACTTGGGCCTCCGTGACCCGAATGACCCACCTTCCACATCATTATCCTGACGCTCTTCATACACTTGGCTTCACCCAATGCATCACCAACCCCACACACAAAAAAGGCCACATATTGGACTGCATCACAGACCTTAACTGCCAAATCGGCACTAGCGCCAACACACCCTGTCCGTGATCGGACCATCATATTATCCACTTCTCCATCACACAGCCAAATTAGCCCAAAGCTCGTCCCAACTCACTCCCTCCTGTTGTCTCAAGGAGCTCTCGGAAGCTCACCAGCGACAACATCCTACCCATGATCAACACTCCCTCCTTCAGACTCCTTCCATTTCAAACCCCAACACTAGTCAATACCTACACTGCAATCCTCTCTAAGGCAGTGAACACCTTAGCCCCCCTAAAACCACACAAAGCTAAGATGGTCAGACATTCCAACTCATGGTTCACCCCTGACCTACTAGAGCTACGCACCCTGAAAAGACAAGCTCAGTTAACCTGGCTAAAAGATCCCACCATCATTGCTAAACAGGACTTCACCAATGCCTCTAACGGTGGTCTGGAGGGTTGCCCAGAGCATTGCCAGTGGTTAAGATTAATTCTAAACCTTCCAGCCATCACCTCTTTGTTTTTGCTATGTCACCCCGAGTGGGACGGGTATGCCCAGACGTGGGTCCCGTGCCTGCTGGGCCTAGAGACCCAAGCTACTCCTCACTGATAAGCCCCAACAAGGGCGAAACATGTTTGGGGATGCTTGTGGTCTCGTGCAGAAGGAATGTGGCCTAGCAGTTCGGGCTGGACTGCCGCTTTTGGGGTGGGGCCAAGCCTGATTTGCATATGGTCTTTCCCTTCTGTAATGGCTTGGCAGGCGAAGAACGGTGGTCTGGAGGGTTGCCCAGAGCATTGCCAGTGGTTAAGATTAATTCTAAACCTTCCAGCCATCACCTCTTTGTTTTTGCTATGTCACCCCGAGTGGCTGGGTATGCCCAGACGTGGGTCCCGTGCCTGCTGGGCCTAGAGACCCAAGCTACTCCTCACTGATGAGCCCCAACAAGGGCGAAACATGTTTGGGGATGCTTGTGGTCTCGTGCAGAAGGGATGTGGCCTAGCAGTTCGGGCTGGACTGCCCCTTTTAGGGTGGGGCCAAGCCTGATTTGCATATGGTCTTTCCCTTCTGTAATGGCTTGGCAGGCGAAGAACGGTGGTCTGGAGGGTTGCCCAGAGCATTGCCAGTGGTTAAGATTAATTCTAAACCTTCCAGCCATCACCTTTGTTTTTTCTAAGATGTATAAATCAGCCATAATCACAGCTAAGTCCAACTACTTCAACACTAGAATCAGCAACGCTAAGTCATATGCAAAAGAAATATTCACCATCTATGGAGAACTCGAATCCCCTGCTGCTCCACCTACAACCATCATTAAAGACAAGACTTGGTGCTCGAGCATCCAAGAGTCCTAGGCAAATTTGACACCTTGAATAGGAAAATCCTCTCACAACAAGCAACCTTCAACATAGTACCCATGACCTCCAACAACAACTGCACACAACCTTCCTTTACCTCCCTTAACCCCCAATTCTTCTTCAGGGACCTCTCCGAAACTGATATCACCAAACTGATTAACAGTCTGAATCCCTCAAAATGCAAAGGTGACAGTGCCCTGTGGGCCTCATCAACGACTGTGCCGGCATACTTACCCCCATCATCACAGCCATCATAAATACCTCTTTCGCGCAAAGCACTGTCCCAGCCAGCCTCAAAGAAGCTTGGGTATTGGCCACCAGGGGGCGCACGGATGAATCTTACCTCCGTGTGAGCTCCGTGGCCGTAGGTCCTTAAGGTGAATTGAGCCCCACCTTGGGATCCCCCCACACTCAAAATTGGTGAACAGCTGTTGGAAGACCCCCCCACCCTCCTCACGCTGGCAAAAAACCTGACCAAAAACGGAGTCTGGAAGGCTAAGAAACACCCCTTTCCAGAGGAGCCCACGTGTAGCGGCCCTAGGCGCTCCGGAATCCTGTGAGACCTGTGCAGCAGTTAGTGTCAAGCTCCGGACCTGCGGAACTGGTGGCGCATGCTCTGCCTCTCCCCCCCCTGTGACATCAGCCTCCTACTCCTGTGGGGCTCCCGGAGATGCCGACACCACAGCCAGCACCGTTCCGCCCGTGTCCGCGTTGAGGGAGGTGCCGGCTGGGGCACGGGACAAGCCTGCCCAAGAAGAAAAGGTAGGCGGCCGTCCCCCCCCCCCCACCCCCCACAGGGTTGCGCGAGCACCCTGCGGCATCACTGAACCCCCCCTCCGCCCCAACGACTGCTGAAAAGCACAGCCGCACGCCGGCGCCTGAACCACCCCTCCCCCACCCCCCGCCGGGGGACCGCGTGATACGCGGGAGGCCCTGCCGGCACAGCGCAGGAGGCCCGCGCTTGAAGGAGAGCACGCGAAGAATGAGGAGATGCGCACACGCCCAGAGGACCCATTAGCCCTCCAAGTGTCCCCAAAATGCGCTGAAACAGCGTAATTGCCCTGAAAATTGCCTAAAGAGGCAGAAGAAAAGAAAGGAAATGGGAGAGGGAAGGAGGACAGAAAGAAGGGAAGAGAGGAAGAAAGAAACAAAGACACCAGAAGGCATAAGCCTCAACCTCTGGGGCCCCAAATACTCACAATTGAGCAAATGCCCCACCTACAAGATATTGTGCATCAAGGCCAACAGTGAGAATATGAGTCTCAGTACCGCACTCCCATAATTTCAGGCACACCACAGAGCACCCAGGGATGCCACCAAGATCCGTTATCCTCACTGAATCATTACCTCCATTAGCCAGCAGCTGCGGAAACTGAACAAAACACCACACAGCGGACTACCACCTTCCCTTCCCCTGGTCTGATATCGATGTAAAACACAGTGCCAAAGCCTCTTTACTAGGGGGTCTCAAGTAAACATTCCTCCAACACTCAGGCGGAAAGAGGTGTAACCCAAAAGTCTACAAACCGGCACAACGCAAAGCCAGCCCGAGCCCCCCACAGACACCCGGGAGCATCAAAGCCCGCCCTAACCCAACAGACCAGCACTTCACATTGCCGGTGGTGCCCTGGGCAGACGAAACCTCACGATAACCCACAAGTACCACAAACCCGGGAAACAGTGGATTGTAAACAAACTGTGAACAGAACTCAAACCCTGTGGGCCTCCTCCCTCCCACAAGAAGCATCTCCAGGTGAACCCGTTGGAGGACAAGCCCCCCCGGTACTACAGACCGCCTACTGAATCTTTACCGGCCCCAGGCTGAATTGCACAATGACTTGACCAGCTGGCTTTGCCCTGCTTCTACCAATTTACGCAGCTCCTAAGAGGGTAAGGCCCCCGACTCGGGGGCTTGTGCCTCCTCTAAATCACAAACCATTCTATGAGCGTTGAAAGCAGGCTAGCAAGATACGCCTACGCCCAACCCTCCCCGGCTCCCAAACACACAGCCACCATGTCAACGGAAACAGTGGCAGCGGGGGCAGCCGCTACTAAGGGAGACATTGCTGCATTGTTAAGCGAGATAAAAAACATGGGAGCCAATCTTGGTGGTAAAATCGATAGAATCACCCAGAGAATGGACAAAATTGAAGAGAGACTGGAGGGTGTCGAGAACAACCAGGCCTCGATAGACACCCTCGAAACCCAAATGGACATAAGGATACGAAACCTTGAAAAAAGGGAGGAGGAGATACGCCTGAAAATGGATGATTTAGAAAATAGAGAAAGAAGGAATAACCTATTTTTTTGGGAATTCCGGAACACAAGGCTGAAACCGAAGAGGACCTCAAGTGTATGATACATGACGTCATTAAAATCCTGACAGCAGATGAAGAAATAGACAAGCCCAAAACTGAACGAATACACAGAGCAGGTGGACCCCCTGGCGGCTCACGCTCGGTTCTTGCCAAATTCCACCGATATCAAGACAGAACTAGGATCCTTGAGAAAGCCAGATCGGGAGGCCCACTCACAATGGGAGGTGCCCAAATGACTATATTTCAGGACCTATCCTCACTCAGGCTGGCGCTTCGACGCCTCTGCAGCCCCCTGACAAAATGGCTCAAAGAACAGGGCACGCGATATAGGTGGGGATACCCCTTCTCACTCACCTTTGAGCACGGAAGCAGGAAAATAACCCTTTGATCCGAGGACGAGATCAAAGAATGCATTGCAAACATTCTCGGAACAGGCCCAAGGGATGGCGAAGGAGGTGAAACCGAGCGGGCTGGAATGCAATGGGAGCTCCAGGGCCCTAGGAGAAAAAGGGTGAAAGGATCGAGAAAATATAGGCGCCCTAACAACACGCCCAAAGGCGGAAATTGAAGACTACTTTCACGAATCTTATGAACCAACGCATAGAAATCCTCGGCTGAAATACTGGAAACAGACCCCCACTGAGACTGAGAGCCAGGAATGTAGTTAACATGGGGGCACAGGGCCGCAGAGCTCCCCCCTGAAGTAAGGGGGGGTAACGTACTTCCGAAAAAAGGGCCGGAGAATGCACGTAATGTTACACCTTTGTATGTTTTTTATTGTTACTTTTGAAACGTATGATGTTGGTGGAGGGGAGGGACGGAAGGGGGCTCAATCTTATATTGTGATGGTATACTTGATTGGGACCGTGAGGCAACGGTCCCCACTGGTGGTCTGACATTGGACTGAACACTTTCATGAATTCCAAATCGGACGCCGTCACAGTCTGCAAATACTGCATCTTCAACTCCTGGGTTCACTTGAACTCAATCAACTCAGGAAGGGAGGGGGAGGGCAGGGGGGTAGAAACTTGGAAAAGATAGTAGCACCACCTGAACTTAGTCAAAATACCAAAGATAATGTGGAACTGGGAGAGAGAGTAATTGTCTGGCCGCTAAACGTGAGCAACTTCCCAAAAATAATCAACTATGGCAGCATCCGATGAGCTCAAAGATATGGACTCCCTCAGAGTGGGGACCATCAATGTGAAGGGCTTAAATTCACCAACCAAGAGGTCACTGGTGCTTAGGGAGTTTCGCAGATCCGATATTGACATCCTTCTCCTGCAGGAGAAAAAGTTTGCCAAGGGAGAAAAGCGAAGCGTTCTGGGGAGGGTGGGGGGGGGGCTGTAGTTTTGGAATTCAGGCCCACTCAGGAAGGGCGGTGTTGGAATCTTACTCAAGAAGGGAATTAAATTTGAAGTGGATAAGACATGGTCCGATGTGGGAGGTCGTGAACTCCTGATATCGGGAAGAATTGCGAAACTACAAGTAACAATTGCCACGGTATACTCGCCCAACACGGGACAGACCGCATTCCTTGAGAAAATGATCCCTAAAATAATGTTAGAAGCCTCAGGACATATCCTGGGAGGTGACTTCAACCAATGGGCTGACCCATCCAGGGACTGGAAACCAGGCAAACCTGAAACGAGAAACCAATATAGGGGAGATTGCACCGATCTGTCCGAAATGATGGAACTGTATGAAATGAAAGATGTGTGGAGAGTCTTGCACCCCAGCGAAAGTGGATACACCTTCTATTCGAACCCCCACAACACATTCACAGGCATAGACTATACATATCTCACAACCGACCTCACAAGCAGCACTCACTACTCTGATATCATCCCGATAACATGGTCGGATCATGACATGGTTCTAGTAGATATGAACTGGGCAGGCTTACCCGTTGCAGGAGGGACTTGGAGGTGCAACGAGACCCTCTGGAAAGTTGCGATTTTTCGAACTGAACTGGAGATCGCAATTGATGAATACTTTAAAACGAACAACAATGGGGAGGTTTCCAAACAAATGGTCTTGGAGGCGGGGAAGGCAACATGGAGAGGCATTTTAAAACGAGAGGGATCCTCTAAGAAAAGGGAGTGAAAGATCATAGAAAATAGACTACGGACTGAAATACGCCAACTAGAGGGAGAGGTAAGAAAATACTCTGATGTAGACCCTGGTAAAATGAAGGCAGCCCAAAGAAAAAGGGATGAACTGCGGTTGTTGGAATACAACCAAGTAGTACATAAATTGCGGTTTCTCAAACAGAAATTTTACGAAAAGGGCGACAAGGCCGATGCACTATTAGCCGCTAGACTCAGGGAGCAAAGAGCCGAACGCAAGGTAAAGGAAATAATAGGACTCCTTCCCCCCGGCTCACCCCTCCCGCACTATCCCAGAGTACTTTGCCAATTTCTATCAGACCTTACATACCTCCGAACTGGCCAGCGGCCAATTAGACACAAACTCCTACCTATTGTCAATCACCATGCCCACAATAACGCATGCAGAGGCCGAGCTCCTCGACTCCCCAATCACTGAACAAGAAATCCAGGATGCAATTAAAATGTTAACGCTGGGCAAATCCCCAGGGGAAGACGGTTACACTGCTGGCTTCTATGAAACCTTTAATAAGCAACTAACACCTTATTTAACAGTACTATTCAATGAGATAATAGACAAGGGGGTGGCATCAGATTCTTTCAAAAGAGCACTGATAACAGTGATCCCCAAAGATGAGAGGGACCCCAAACACTGTGGATCTTACCGCCCCATTTCCCTCCTTAACCTCAATGCCAAAATCTATGCCAGAGTAATGGCTGCAAGATTGGAAACACTAATGCCCCACTTGCTTCACCCTGACCAGGTCGGGTTCATTCTGGGGAGACAGGGAGCCGATACCATGCGCAAAACATTACACCTCATCCACGCAGATCACAACCTCCCTGGCGACCCTGCCCTTTTATCAATCGATGCAGAGAAAGCCTTTGAGAGGGTAGAGTGGGAATTCCTGGGAGCAGTCCTACAGAAGGTTGGAATAGGCCAGAGAATTTGAGATGGAATACGAGCGATATACACATCCCCCAAGGCGTCAATATTCGTAAACGGAGAATACTCCAGATGGTTCAAACTGAAACGAGGGACTAGGCAGGGATGCCCCCTCTCTGCGATTCTATTTGCACTCTCCTTAGAACCCTTAACACAAAAAATGAGAGCTGACCCTGAAATAGAGGGAATGCGACTAGGGTCAATGGAATATAAAGTAGCACTCTACGCAGACAACATCCTCTTACACATTACTAATCCTTTAGAATCCGTCCCCTACACCCTTGACTTAATAGACTAATATGGCCAATTCTCTGGATTCAATGTCAATAGGACCAAGTCCATACTGTTCCCCCTCCAGGGATCTCCTGAAGAGAATGACGCCAAGTTCCCCCCTCTAGGCCTTAAACTGGAACACACTGCATTACAATACCTGGGCATACAGATCACCAAAACCCTCAATGACTTATACGAAGCCAATTCCCCCCCCCCTTCTCCGGCGATTCGCATCCGATCTAAAAAAATTGAATAAACTCACAATCTCCTGGCTAGGGTGAATTAATGCTGTCAAAATGGTATGTTTCCCCCGATTCCTGTACCCATTCCAAATGCTACCGGTTGAGATACCGAAAGGGTTCTTTATGGAAGCCAAAAAGATTGACACGTTTCATATGGCAAGCGAAGAAGGTGAGAATCCCATACACTACATTAATACTTCCCAAGGAAAAGGGAGGAGTGGGGCTCCCTAACCTAAGAACTTACTACAAAGCCGCCCAGTTGCGTATCCTAATCCCACACCCCAGGGATCGTAAGAACTTCCAATGGGTGCACATGGACAACCACTACCTGTCCCCCGCTACGGTATCAGAATGGCTATGGACCCCACACAAAAGGGTACAAAGGAAAATCAAAGGCTACCCCATATTGA
The DNA here is from genome assembly GCF_040938575.1 of Ambystoma mexicanum. Taxonomy (NCBI): domain Eukaryota; kingdom Metazoa; phylum Chordata; class Amphibia; order Caudata; family Ambystomatidae; genus Ambystoma; species Ambystoma mexicanum. Next base: position 1,234,095,591 of record NC_090927.1, on the reverse strand, counting down.
GCACCATATTGAGTATATGGCGTACAGGCAAGGAAAAGCGCAAAACCACTACCTGGCCGTCCCCGCTCAGCCACTTATGGTCACCGGGTATAAACAATCACATCCCCAATGTGGGGAGCTTCCAATCGTGGTATGAGGCAGGCCTAGAAAGGGTGGGCAGTTGCAACGAAAGGATTCGTACATCACTCTTCCAGATCTGCCAGAGGCATTGGGTATAGGCACTCTATCCACATTCCAGTATATCCAACTAAAAGGTGTGCTAACGAAGTCCGAATGGAGAGACAAACTCAAGAGACCTTACCCCATTCGAAAGACTCTTAGAATCTAAATCTGAAATGAAAGGCCTCATATCTGCAATATACCAAGAGTTAATAGCGGCAGGAGACGGATCCACGGACCCCCTGAGAGCTAGATGGGAAAAAGACATTGGAGAAGAGATGGATCCTGACCCATGGGGAAATAATGTGTACAGCTGCATCCAAAACCTCCATATCCAGTCAATACAAACTCCATGCCATCAAACTCTTACACAGGTGGCAATACGACCCCCTCAGACTTTCCAAAATGACTCAAACATTGAGCCCAAGATGCTGGAGAAAATGTGGAGAAATAGCTAACTATTGGCATATGTGGTGGGGTTGCCCACGCATCAAAGTGTTCTGGGATGAGGTCCTTGGGTGGATCAAAGAAATAGATGGGATTCAAAGGGATGTCGATCCATATTTAATACTATTCAGCCTAGAAAGAGACGAAGATGACTGGATCAGAGTGAAAGGTCTAACTCCCCACTATTGCTGGCCGCTCGGGCCTTATTAGTGATTAAATGGAAATCTACAACAATCCCGGGAAAGAATGAATGGATCAACTTGGCCTCAAACATTTACTTGATGGAAACTATTACGGCATCCCTACATGATAAAGCCGCCCAATGTGAAGCTCTATGGATGGACTTCAAAAATAAATATCTCACAATAACCTCTGATTCCCAACCGAGGGAGTCCACAGGGTTCTAATGCAAGACGCGTAACCCAAGAAATCACCATGGAAGGAAACTCATATTAACTGATGACAGTGCGACCAGACAATGGGACTATGGTTACTGTGCCTTCATAGCTACCACACCACAATGACGTTCACATGTGTGCTGATCCAAGGAGCGGAGAGGGGTGCGGGTGGGTAAAGGTTATTAGTCTATACAATACACCCAGAAACATGGAATCAATGTTTAGTTAAGAAAGTGAAATGATATTAGATGTTCTGTTTTTGTTACGCTACCACGTGCTAGCAAAGGTGTATTATGTCATATGAAAATGTTTATTTTTCTGTTCAAAAACACATAAAACCAAATTTGAAAAAAAGAAGCTTGGGTACTCCCTCTCCAGAATAAAACATTTCTTGACCCAGTTATCCCCACAAACTATAGGCCAATCACCACTGTCCCTTCTTCCTAAAAATTCTGGTACGAGCTTACAAGTTCAGCAGTTCCTGGAGGACAATTGCATCCTAGGGATTCCACCCAGAGAATCTGCCCTGCTTGATCTAAAAAATAATTTGGATGAAATTAGGGATGAAGGCAAGTCAGCACTACTCCTCGACTTATCAGTAGCTTTCGACCTGGTAAATCACCAGATCCCCTGCCACCATCTCACCACTCGTGCTCACTTCGCACACTCTCCCACTGCTGTGATTGCATCCTTCCTCAATGGAAGAGTGATGAGAGTATTCTCAGACTGCCAACGCCTCTCTTTTTGTTTTTCTCTGTGTGCCACAAGGATCCTGCATTGCCCCCCCCACTTTACGATATCTTCACCAGGCCCCTCTTCCATATTTTAGATTCGCTCGGCATAGCCTCCTACACGAACTATGCCGACGACCCACCTATCTTGGCCCCCGTCTCAGGCACTAACACCCTTAACAAAATCTACTCCACAATTCAGACCTGGATGGCAGCCAATCATCTCCGTTTTAACAGCAACAAGACAGAAATCTTGATTGTTGGGCCGCCAAGCGCCCTAAACACACAATACGCTGCCTTCACAATCGACAATTGCTCGATCCCTGTCTCTAACACCGTAAAGACCGTAGGGGTCTATTTAGACGCTTCACTTACCATGACCAGGCAAGTTGGTGCCATTGCCTCATCGGCAGCCTATGCGACCAAGGTACTTAATGCAGCCGGACCATTTTGCTACAAAAATAACTGCATAAGCATTGCACGTGCATTCATTGGCTCAAAGATTGATTACTGCAACGTCCGATTCAACGGCACCTCTTCCAGAAAAATACTCAAAATGCAAGTTATCCAAAATAACACCCTGTGAGCAGCCCTGAACATCCCAAAAAGAGAGCACAACTCAAGAGCCAGAAGAGATGCACACTGGCTCCCCATCCAGGAGTGGATCATTTTCAAGACACTATCCATCACCCACAAGTGCCTTTTCAACACAGCACCACCTTACCTATCCAATAGAATTGCCAAAGTCCATTCTTCCAGATACAATAGGACCCCATACACATACTAATTGTTCCCATAGTGAAAAGTTGCAAAGCCAGAGGATCCAGCTTCCCATACCTTGCTGCCAAGCTCTGGAACAACCTCCCCTACCCCTTCCTCCCTGAGGGCAGAAAAATCGTACTGAATATTCCGTAAGGCATTAAAAACTCAGCTCTTTACATAAAACTTAAAGGTAACTGTCTGTCCCACTGCACATCTGCCTTCTTGGGATAACTACCGCCTGAAATTTGCCAGCTCTACCTGTGTTTGACTGTGCGTTACCAACTGCTAGTTCTTACACCTATTTATGACTGTTTTTTTCTGTAATAACCGCTATTTGGTCACCCTTTGTCATGTTGTACTTGTATGCAACCTTGCCTGTAACCTACTAGCTTGACTAGTACTTTGTACCTGCAAAGGCACCTCAATGCCTTGGGGTTGCATGTGCGCTCTACAAATGAAATAAATAAAAGATACATGCATGAAAAAATCTCAGGCGGAATTTCTACTGTATGTGGATGTAGTTGAGGGAACAAGAAAATTACTAAAAGCAGAATGCAGAGGGTGTTTTACCTTGGTTCGAGGTCATAGTAAAATGAAGGGCAAGATCTAGAGCTGGGTGGTGGAGCGAAGACAAGAGTACAGAGGCCTGTCTCCTTTAGCTTATGTGAGCGTCAAGTGAGCTCAGTGATGGAATGTGGAAGGAGAGAGGATAGCGGGGCCCCACATCCTGGGAAAGGAATAATGAGAAGGTTAAAATGGGGACAGGATATTTGAGTGCAAGAGGAAAAGGCATGAAAATAGGTACAGTAGACTTGAATGAAATTGAGAAGGTGCCTGGGGAGTTTGAAGGAGGGTGTGGGGGGGCGGTAGGAATTGTGGGATAAGGTGGGGATAGGATAAGAACATGAGTAAAACAAATTAAAGATGTGTTTTGGGTGAAAAGGTGAGTGGACAAAGGCATACACATTATGGAATAGGGAGGGTTTTGGATGGACAGCTAGCATTAGAAGTGTGTAAAAATAGCAGGAAGATGTTGCTGGCTCATTCCACCTGGTAGATGGTCCTCTGATGGGTTGTCAGAGGTTTAAGCATTTAATTGGTACCACAGACCCACTCAGTCCCGCTAGCCTGCTAAATCTGTGGGCGACAACTCTGCCGCTAGCTTCTTTCAGTTTGGCAGTACTGCGTAAAACAAGGGTATAACTCCCCAGCCATCAGATAACCTATTGCTAGATGAACTGGCCTTATTTGCTGTCTCACTATTTACAGAAAAAAAGAAATGCACAAAGCCAGACTCATACACATTAAAAACATCTTCAGAATTGGTTCTTAATGTGGATGAGTTTTCTGTGGGCCACCAGTTTCAAAGTTAAATAGCAACAAAGTTATAAGCCTCTGGAAACATGTTCTTCCTGTTAAGAGTCAACTTAACCATAGCTTCAGAATTGCTACCGCCGGCCCAGAGATGTCATGTTTGTGTGTTAAGTGTATGAGCTCATTACTCCGACAGTCCAAACATGTTTCCATTGGGGAAATATTCCTTGTAATAATATCACAAATGAATCAAAGACAGATTGAGGACATCTCTAGGAATTTCACTCCTTTTTTCATTATTCTTTTATGGAGATGTTTTCTTTGGTAGATAAGCATATTGTACAAATCATGTGGTTCAAAACATTGCACAAATGTCAAGGTATTCCTTATATATCTTTCTATTTACTGATCCATCTAATTTAGTAATGTGTGTCCTGTTTTTGCATATTTGAAGCATTTTGAGGCTAATTACTTTTGGGGGCCGTCTTTAACTTGAATCACTTTTATAATCGAACGTATCTATTTTCTTCATGCTGTGTTCCGCACACAAATATTAATTTTGTAAGTGTGGATTGTGTAATATGAATTCTGTGTCTATGCCACATAAGATTCTCACATTACCAGATAGTAATCAGTATTGATGATTTAAGATGTAATGTTTGTCCCTTAAAGCATCTATTTATAATACTTATCTCATATTTTGAAAGCAGTTTAACAGCAAAACAAGAGATGGGTTCACAGTGAACACAAAAGTTCCCAGCCTCAAAGACCAAGGCAAAGAATATGATGGATTCACATTTACTATAACAGGAGATAAGTATGTTGGCCTTTAAAACGTCTTCAGTACATGTCTTTCCATACTATCCCTTTATTCCATGCGAGACATAACCTTTATAAACTATTCTTAACAAGTATTTCAAAAGAAAAATGGTTAGCTCTTAGCATACTTTGCATTTATATTGATGTTTGCATGGTCCACCTTTCTTCTAATTCTTCTATACATATGGTATTTTCTTTTCTTGCGATATCTGAATGCTATATGTATTTTTTCAGCAGATTCCTGATTTGCCATCATTTGTAGCTTTGTGAATTCATTTTCTTTCTCACTAAACCATAAGCAAAAGGTCCTGCTGGGGCTCTCGCATGCAGCCACGCCACCAGACTTGCTCCAGGCTGTTGTCTGTTTTTCCTGCCAGAAGAATCGGGGTTCTTTCAATACAAGTAGCCACTCTCTCTGCCCCTCTTTATATGAGGCACGCTAAAAAAGGAGTAAGTCGATGTCAAACATATAGACTACTCTTTGCTTCTGTTGCTTTAGGTTAGATAATGAGTCTTCTTTTAACTAGAGGTCCAATTCTTGAGAGCTTGGATGAATGATGGAAGACCCTTAAAACAGTTCTCAAAACATATTCCAAAAACTACCTCTTATGCGTCTGTGACTGTAAAACTGTCCTGCAAAATGTTTTTCCCCTTCATTTCCAGCTGACAGGCTTTTAAATGTCTGCTCTAGCAGGGGTGATGAACCATCTATGCACTGTCAATCAAATAACATCGGGAGCAAGCTACACAGCTCGCTCCGAGCATAATCACAGCACCTTGGTGAATGCTACATAGAGATTCCCTCAAACTGACCTGGATCCCAGACTAACCCTTCCAGAGACCACGTGCCCCATTTACGGACGTCAACTCTATGCCAGAGATCCATTCGACCACTGGCAACCAAACAACATTCAGCCATGATGCTCGCACTACCTTAGGTGCCTGGCACTTTGTTACACCATCGTGCTCCAATATCCCTCAGTCCTGAAGACAGTGCGGTGCCACAACCAGCAGGTTCTGATCCCTTCAACCGATGGCAGCTTCATCTATTCACCACACTAGAAACACCTGATTTTATTGTGTCGACAATGTTTGTGTATTGCCTCATTATTAGCAATACATAAAATTATAGTCACCTTAGATGTACTAACCCACCAAAATATGCATAATCTGTTGTGATTTGTATGCAATGTTTTTCTTTGTGCCTAGGATGGCATATGCCATTGTTTTAAACATATTTTCTTATGTGAACTAATAAAATTGCATTGTTTAATGCTTAGAAAGGAATTCACTTCCCTTTTTCCTGTAAGAGCTATCTGATGCATGCTGTCTGAAGCTCCCCTGCCGACAAAAGCAAACTATCCTAGCGTCAATGACAAGGGTAGCCTTTGACTCCATATTCCTTCGATAAATTTGCTCTAGCAGGGGGCCAGGAAAGGCAACCTTGTGTCTTTCTATCTGGAGGGGATAGGTGAAAAGCATCAACACCTGCCGCTTGTATGGCAACCCGTAAGGCATCAGACCTGGCGAGTAAAATTATGCTGAATGGGTCTCAGTGGATGGCCCCCATTTGAAACCATGTACTTGCAAAGATTATTCAGCGCCCGTAACGCTGAATAATCTTTGCAAGTACATGGTTTCAAATATATAACATATATTTTTTTTTTTTTCTTTTTCAGTTTCTTTAACTTTAACCATGTTGTATGTCCCACTTGGTTGCACCCTCATAAACTGTCTGCCCATTTTCCTCATCTTTGTGCTGTTGTACAGGCATCCTTTGGGGGAAATGTGTTATTGTAAGTCACTTCTGATCGAGATTGACATTCCTATTCTTAAAGTAAATAATAATAGCCTCAAACAGACGGCATTGGTATACTATGCTGCAAAGTTGCTAGCATCAGCTTTTTGAAATCCTCATGGTACGTTCTCTGCCAATTCTACGTGGTGGCACCACCTGAACCTGTTACTGTTCGCCAAGCACAGCTCTGTGAAGGAGACAGTCCCTATTTTCAAGATGAACCAAGAGGTATTCTCCCCTTGAAAACATCTTCCCTGGCTTACATGGATGCTTTCAGTCAATACTGGATGTTTTCCAGCTTAACATCTTGGTATCTTCTGTTCAAGACCTCCTCTGCTGCTTTGGGTAAGGTGTCGAGAGCACGAAGATTTAACCCTTGGAATTGGTCTTTACGTCAGTAATGCCATTGATGCCACATCCGACCCAGCCACTGCTACTCATTGGGGAGGAATCCGTTGTGGGCCATCTGATGTCGTCTACATTGCCCACTCTGTTTCCTCCAATATATCACTTGGTGCTAAAAGTATTTCTTTCCATTAGTGAAAGATACGAGGCAGAATTTCCTCAGAGTGAATTTGGCTGTCTTACCTTGTAGTGACCAGGATTGTTAATGCATTAAGAAACACTGAATATAAAATGTTAAGCGAGAAGTCCTCTGGCTCTTTAGTGGATCTTGCTCCATTCTACACTGGGCTAGGCAGTATTTTGTCCACTCCGCATACTGCAGAGAGCTTGGTGTTTCAGGTTTCCACTGCTTGCTTAGATGAAACTCCTTCGAGGGATGGGGTTTGCCTCTGGGATCCTTTTCCTACAGTTTAATGCTTAGTGTATTTTGCCCGTTTCCTGCACTGTGTGCTCTTCCAGGACATTTCCAAATTAATCTTAGCTCTGGTCTGGACGTGACCAACTGTTTGGGCAGGATCATGGGCACTGATGTGATCCGGAAACACTCATGCATACATATACCTGGCTTTTCTGCAGATGTGCAAACAAGTCATTAACATGCCCTTAAACAGGGCCCTATGTCTAAGGTAACAAAGTGAGATCTGCCTATTTACTCGACACATGAAGAATGTTGTTTGTGCATTACCGTGACAGAATCATGATCATGGCTATTCTTTTAATGCCCCAACATTGCCCTCAAAAAGCAGGCGGGGCACACACAAGGTGGTTGGAGGCAAGCAGTGGGAGGACATGGGGATAAACAATGGATAATGGGGAGGGCAATGACTAGTTGGAGAAGTTTAAGACTTCAACTAGTGTTGAGACTTTGGGTGTGTGTACTTTTACAGCATAACCTTTTAGTGCTAATGGGCTATTTTCCTACCCTTCGCCATCTTTGCAGTGGGCAACTCGGCAGCATTGGCTTAAACAGTGGGATCTTTGCCGTCGTATAGGTAGAGCTTCATGCCATAGTTGCTCTTCCCACAAGGCCATCCTGCATTAGGGGTCATTCACACTCAAACTCTTTTATGAGGTGGACCTTGTACACTGGATCTCAATAGGAGGCAAGGTATGTTGCACTAGCGGGTCCTGAAGATCGTTTTGTCTGTGAGCTGCCTCTCTATCAAGGGATGCCCCACTCCAAACCATCCTTGCCCTCCCTCTTTTCTTTGCTAAATGAGATTGTAGAACTTATAAGGATACCATCAAGAAGCATTCAAAATGCTTCTTGTTCCCAAGCAGGATGGTGGCATGCAGCTTTTTCAATTTGCCTGTTGAGCGTGTTCCTCTGAAAGGAGAAGTTCAAGGTGACGACTTTGACCAAAATTCCCTAGGCACTTTCACAGGAAGTTGTAAGTGTGCCTGGACTGCCCAGCTGTTCGGGTCTGTAAACCCATCCATGTGACCTCCTAGGGGGGTACCTGCAATTCATTGCAGGGGATGTTCCTTGCCGGATCACTGTACTGTATTTCATTCTAACTTTTGCCCAAGGGTCTTTACAAATGTCTTTGCTGTGATGGCCCATACATTTAAATTCATCTTTCCCTATAAGGAGGGCTTGTGATCTGCTTTATTCCCTAGATTGTTCATTGAACTACAAGAAATGTCGACCAGGATCCAGTTCATTGTAGTGCTCTTGATACTGAGTCCAGGAAAGCAATTTCCACTCCTGGATATGGTCTGAGACCTGTCATCCAGTGTGTGTCTATCCGGTCCAGACTCCCACATAGAGGCTTCAAAGTTGTGTATCGAGCCTCTTTGACTTGAGCATCTTTCTGGTGCCAGATGCAAGGCTGCAGATGTGCTCCTTGCAGTGAGCTCTGAAGCCTTAGCAGTCTCGTTTTAGTGAGATTAAAAGGATAAGCTGGAAATGTCAACCTATTTGCACTGAGGCATGTTTTAGAAGTATCTCTCCCTAGTATACTCCAGGGAGAACTGTTTCGCCAGTCAAGCCCAGAATTGATTTTTGATAGCTTTCTTTTTACTTGGAGCCCTTTTGCTGTCAGTCACAGGTACGATTATAAGAAAATTCTGTGCAATCACCTTTTGGAACTCTGGCCACCAAATCAGCTCAACAAAGCACAGAACGGAAGATACTAATTCATATTGTCACCTGCTCCTTTCATCATTCTTCCAAGCTCACTAGTGTACATCTCATTGTTGTACGCTCAGCCGTTTTATCATTAAAATATATCAAATTTTATTTATCAACCACAATCTAAAAATCATTATGCAAAACTATATATATATCTCCCTAAAGACTTACAAATCATTGCTCCTTTTAAATGCACACACATAGTGAGAGTGATGGGGTTAGTACGTGTGTCAATTTAATACTCATGCTCGATGCAAAGAAGCTATAGAGCTCTTCACTTTTATGATTGTATAGGTCTAGACTATCTTTGCTTATAACTTATGACAGACACCGGCACTGCATAATGCTAAACGAAGCAGCTTAGTCATTTGGCTGTACACTGGATGCAAACATCAACCGCAAACAATATCCAAAGCTGAGATGCCTCTTCTTCAGGGAAATCATTTAGGGGTTGCCAGTGGTTGCAACTGCGACCCCCGAGGTCTCCCTTGCTACACCTGTGGTCTCCCTTGCTACACCTAAAAATAAAAACACGTTTTTTTAATTTTTTTAAATGCACACTCCTGGGCTGTGGCCAGCGCCATGTGGCTTTTTGCTTCTGGAGTGGCTGGCTTTCTTTTTCAGGGGTTCCACAAGTCTAAGAATTTCAGCAGTGACCCTAAATGAGGGAAAAAAAGAAATAACAAATATTTTGTCTTTCTGGAATTCTATACTATAATTGCTAGACTCATTAAAGGTTTATTTCAGGCACACTTCAGGGGGTGAGCCACTGATTTCGTCTGTTCTTAAACACCTCAACTCAGCCTTTCATCCTTCTGAGGTCGATAAATGAGTACCAACACAGAAGTGCTATATAATAAAACATCATCATTTGGCATGGACGTCCGCTTGCATTTACAGTAATTTGGTAATATGGGCCTATACACACTGATCTTAACAATACATATGGCGATCCATTCTTGTATGAAATGTCTATCACATTATAGTCATATTGTAACCATATTTTTCATACTGTACTTAGGAACAATGCTGTGTGATACCACTACCTGTTTTGTCAAGGGGTGAACGGTTATGTTCCATCGTTTCCCGTGATATCACTTTGGCGTGGGGTCAAATGACACTTCCTCTGATGTCATCAGAGGTCAAGGGTCATATGATGTCACTTCCGCTAACCCTGGCATTTTGGTGAAATGACATCCCTGCTCATCTTAGACCTAAACTCATTACATGTACAATGTATTCAACTTAAAAATGTCAACGCTGGTGTGTTTCTGCCTTTTTGTTCCGGGGTCAACTCTGAACACTGAGAGCCTCTTCAATTCTTCCATAGGCGTTCATTAGGACAACAAAAATGGATATCCCCAAATGTGCTTATTGATAATCTTCCGTTTTAGAAGAGAATCTTTTTTACTCAAAACTCTGCACCTATAGAAATATATATATGCGTATGTCAACCTTCTGTGCATTTAAAAATAGTATAATAATGTTTTTCAGACAACCAAAATATCTCCCAGAACAGATAAAACAAACTTGCTAAGGACCTTTCAGTTTCATCCTGCTTTGTTTGGTTCGGTTTAAAATCCTTCACTGCTTTTCAGTAGCACATTTTCAAGAAAATTCACACCGGTTTCTACACCAGAATGTAAAAACATTCTGTAAAAACAGTAGTATTAATACACCATTATTCAGAACCATTTTACTAGTTCAATTCCAGTAACACTGCACTTACTTATCCCATAGAAAATCATATTTTCTCCAGTTGCCTTCAACACAGTGTACAGCAATATTAATATGTATACATCTGTTCTCCCATGGTCTCCCTCGTGGGTGGCCTGAAGGGGAAACAAACATATTAAGGAACTTTCTACCTTTACTTGCTCGCTTTGTTGTAGTTTTATTTCTTAAGTACAGGAGCGGTAACCCCATACACTGTATCTACAGAAACGAAACGCTCTGTTCAGCCTTAACAGTTGCTCATTATGTAAATGGTACATTATCAACATCTACAGTGTATAGCCCCTTTGCATCGTATAACTTTAATTTACATTTTTTTTAAAATGTATTTATTTGCATTTTTAAAGCGCTCCCACAGCCTGGGGGCATTGAGGCGATGTTACAGGAATATGTCTCTCAGATGTGTATTTATAACGTGCTTAATACCCAGAGGTTTCGGATCGAACCTGTGTTGCTTCGTGCCGTCTTGTTTCCAAGGCAAGCACGTTGCTGCTGAGCTATCCTCCAGATTTATCTTCCAGGTTCCTTAAAATCAAGCCCCAATGCTTCTTCATTATCACATACCTCCTTATTATTTTACTTGGTATAGGGCCACTCATCAAGCGATCGTTGCATGAGACTTGTTTGCCTGGTGCACTTCCTGTTGTAAAAACGTATCTGCCGGAATGACGCCACTCCTAACCGGCCATAACTGACTTTCCTTAAACACTAGACCAACTTTGACAGCAACTCTTGCAAACCGCCAAGGTGTAATTAATAGCCGCAAAACACCATACTTTATTCCTGTATTTCGCCTTTACAAAACAGACACCATTTTGAACATATGTCAGGGCCTCAAATGTCCCTGCAGTACTTTAGCAAGACTGTCAACACAAGCTTAAAATATTGTGCTAGAGGAAGGCTCAACCCTCCCTCCCCAAGATAGAAACATAATTTGAAAGAAAAATTGTGGTGTACTCCCTGAATGGGGTTAGTTTTACACTAATAAGGGGCCCCATTCAATACTTGCATTGAGGCCCCTCTTTATTGTATCAGATTTCTGAATCCGTTTCTGCTCCATTTTCTGAAGTAGTGAATCATTGTTCATTGTGAGTCTTATCTGCCATATCACAAACCAGAAAAAGTCTTCCACTGTGTGCTATTTCCATACAAAGTGTTGAATGTTTTTCTTGTACTTGATGTCTCACACACGATCGGTGCTCACAAATTTGTTGTCACACTTCCCCTTTTATTTTACCTAAATATACCAAATTGCGCAGGCATTTGATCCAATATACCACATATTTAGTTTTTGAAAACTTTTTAAACTGCCAATGGATACCATTAATCTCAATTTCCTTGATAGTCTTGGTCAAACTACACACTGGACATTGACCATACTTAAAATGGCCTGTTGCTGGAGGTAAACCCCAGACCAGCCTGTCCTGTTCTACTTTGTTGTTGTAGGCACACCTCTCGATTGATTTTCAAGGCTCTCTTTTTACATTATCTAACTGTTTTCTTAGAATACCCCAGTGAAATAGGATGTTGCTCTAACATTTGTGCTTCTATGCCAAAGTCAGTCCTGCTTGAGCAGTTACTGCTGATCCTCAACAACTGTTTGAAGGGCAAGTTATCTTTCATTGTTTTTGGGTGGATGCTCTCAAAGTGTAGAACACTTGGCTTCTTATAGAGCAAAGTAATGAGCTTCCCTTGTCCCTTTTTTTATCCAAATATCCAGGAAGGGTAAAGCCTCATATGACATTGTCAATTTCATATTGGGGTGCCCACTGTTTAACTACTCATGAAATTCTACAGGAGTGTTAACTGGTCCCCTCCAAATTGTGAAGATATCGATGAACCACCTCCATAGTATCAATTTAGGGCTGTATAGATTATTAGTCAAGACCTGTAGATCTTCAAAAGAAGCAACATACACATTTTCCTAATCCAGGGCGATCGTCGCCCCCATAATCGTGCCTTTAATTTGTTTATACAAGCACATTTAAAAGACATTTTTTTTCTGTTAATGCTAGTCTGATACACTCGTCTATGAAAGAAGTGGGAAATGAATCTTGCCCAGCTTTGCTACCGTTCAGGACTGTCTCAATGACTTTGAGGCTGGTTTGTTGCGGTATGTGTGTGTAGAGGGATTCCACATCAAAAGACACTAACCGGTCACACTCTACTATAATTCCGTCCACAACCTTGATGTCTGTGCTATCTTTAATATATAAAGGAGTCATAAGGACGAAAGGTTTAATTACAAAAGTCTCCCTAAGTAGAAAATGGTTCCAGGAGAGACCCAATTGACGAGACATGGGGTCTCACTGGTGGTTTGCCTGCACCTGTATGCACCTTTGTCAAGATGTAATAAATCTGGATTCTGGAGTTGGAAATACTAATTAGTACCTTCCGTTCGGTGCTTTGTTGAGATTATTATCCCGGATGAGGGAGATACTGGTCCTTGTCTCAACCCTTTGTTAATGACACCAAGATCACCTTCATTGCTGTCCTTCTTTCAACTCGGGGAAGGATTTTGCACATCTAGGTAGGCAAAATTGCTGTGTTGCATTACCTCAACAAGACCAGCCTTGTAGTTTCTCTTTGTTTGTGCAGGCAAACAATGTCAATATGATATTCGGCTCCTCAGCAGGAAGTCTACTTCCTAGCGTTTCATCTGGCTAGTACAGAGAACGTTCTGGTGCATGCCCAGAGCGGGCACACAATAACATTCCAACATATTTGCAGAATGGGAGTCATATGTTGATCACTTTCCCTGCAAAATAGAAATACAAGTGCCTTCCTCAAAGGTTCTCTGTGTGGATGCATTGCTACTGAGTGACCATGACCAGGGTGGACAAAGAATATTTGGTGTCCCAAGCTCCTGGGCATGTTGGTGTCCACCCCATTGAGGCTTTCACTAAGGAGACGCAACAGGCTCAACAGAACCACAGGCATTAATGGAGCTCTTGAAGGACATGAAACCATCGCTAATTAAGATGTGGAAACTCTGACGAAAAGAGGGTGGGAAGTCAAACCGGTGCCGGCTGCTGAGGACCCAGCGGGCAGCATCTCCTTAACAATGTCCTTAAATCTCATATAGAAGTTTGTTTTGGCGTTGATTTAAAACCATATACAACAATATATATGCAAACTCAGTTCAATCATATATACACAGAAATTGCATTATTATTCGCCTACAAGCTAAGATATTACAACTCTTGTCCACTTTGGATTTCCACCTATTTGAACTGTCTACTTATATGCCCCAATAATCCTATATTTGGACAGTTTCTATAATTTCCCCATCAACTTTAATTATGGGTTGTTGGAACCGCCTCTTCCTTGGCGATTAACAAACCATCACTTTGGTCTTAGAGATGTAAAATTAATCACCTCTTTAGCAGCATTCTAGAAGGTTGTAATTTCCTTTGTAATCCCATTGGGATCTTTGATATCAGGATTTCATCGTCGTGAAGAGAGCTGCCATTTTATATCCCCCAGGCTTGGTGCATCTGCATCTAACTCTGTGATGCTATCAGTCAGGCTGTTAATATATAGGGAGCATTACATGGGAGCAAATACACACCCCTGCCTTACTCCCACCTTAATCTCAAATAGTGCCGTATAGCCCTTCCTGTCACACTTTTTTGTGCCCATCGCTGGTCCCTATGCCACCGATGGAAACTATCTGCTTACCTCATTGTACCGCTAACACAGTGCTTCCAGCCTCATCGAGTATGGCGCCCAGCATGACACGCACGTTTGTCTTCATGCCCTATCTGTCATGGTATAACGTGTTGCCGTAACAACATGGCGGTCACAGGACTGCGGATCATACTGCCATGTATATCAATCACTGATAGACACCGCAGAGTGCGACTCAACGCTAAAGTTCGGACACCTTTAGCTCAGCACTCCTCCTTCCCTTCTTGATCTGCTTACCTTCTCCTTGTTTCTGCCTTCCTTGTTTCCATTCTGCTCTGTTTCCCAGTCCACTGTATTGGCTCAGTGTGTTCCATCTTGGTTTGCTTACTGCCATGTGCCAACTATTTGTTGCCTACATTCCTGCTCCAACCTTAGTCCTTCAGTTCCTACTTACATGGTCCTTGTTGCCCCTTTCCATTTCTACCACCATCATCTGCTTTATTCGGTGTAAAATCGTCATAGCTTTGCAAAATAAACAATTCATTTAAAAGAAAAGGGAAATATTTACAATCAATATCCACAATCTATAAAATATTGACTTTAACAAAGTTATGAGATCATAACAGTTAGTAGCTCATCCCACAGTCTATTTTCATCTGACCATGTGACAGGAGACTGTGTTTTCAGCTCCTTCACATTTAACACTATTAAATGAATAAAACCTAGCACTTCTAGTGTTTTTCCATTACACCTCAACAGAAGCTTGTCTCGCTTCTCATGTTCATTGCAACTTCTTGAATAGCTAACCAGGTTCTTGGTGGCCCCTTCTCTTGACACTGGACCAGGCAAGCCTTCTCGAATCTTCCTTCAGCATCAGCTGTTTTCTCATACTGTACCACATTTTCAGCCCTTCTATTCATAGGGTCCTGATTTAATAAAATGTGTTGTGGAACACCCATATTCTATACACACGTACATATACATTGGTGGCACCGCCTGCAGTCTATTCACTACGTATAGCCAGCCTCAAGATTACTTAATTTACTTGCGTTACAGCATTTGTACAATTGTAAAACGACTTGCATTTTCTTCAGTGCTCTTCATACGTCCAATCTTCATTTTGTTCACGAAATGTTACTCAACTCTTTGCTTCGTCATCAGGATCTATAAAGTTTATATACTTTTTATCTTCGTGGTATAGGTACCATTACTGGCCTTGCGCATGTCGCAATTTCTGGTTTTCAACATATAGGCAACATGAGGGCGGGACTTCCAGTAGAGGCACTTGGCTCCTCCTCTACACTCCCCCCTCTGGTTGATTCATCGACCACTCTCCCATCAGTCTTCACATCTAGACATCCTCGTCTGAAAAAGTGCTTTTTTGGAGTCCATGGGCCTCATTACACGTTGTCCGGTAAAAATCGGAATTTAACGGCATGGCGCTATCAGAGTGTCCGCCCTCGCAAGAGGCCGCTAATAGCATCCCATCACGAGTAGGCAGACACGAGCATAGCGCCATGCCGTAAATGACCGTACCGCCCTGCCGCTAAATTCCCCAAAACGCCCCTTACCGGCGTCGTCCAAACCGTCGATAGCGCCTCCACCCTCCCGCCACCTGTAAATAGTGGTCACCGCTATTACCGGTCACCGTTAAAAAGCAGAACTGGAAATTACGCCATCTCACAGGAATGGGAAAGAGCACGGCGGCCATCTTTAAAAACACAATCCATTGCCATCCTCTGCATCCAGGACAAATATCCAGGGAACTCCGACCAGGAACCATACCGGACAGCCCGAAGATGCCGAAGGCCCTAAAAAAAACAGCTGATCGCCAGCGCAAAGAAAATTTTTCCAATGCGGAGCTTGTGATGCTGACAACCACACTTGCTGCCAATGCAGAAGTAGTGTTTGTGAGTGACATGTGGAGGGAGGCCCTCCTTAAGAAAAAGGCCATCTGGGCCGAAGTCGCACAAAAAGTCAGTGCGGTGGGCACTACCACCCGGAGTGTCCAGGACTGCCGCAAGAGGTGGGACGACCTCCGGGTCCATGTGCGGAATATATTATCAGTGAACCGCAACATGGCAATGGGCACAGGAGGTGGCGCAGAGTCCCCATTGAAGTTGAAGGAGTGGGAGGAGATATGTGCCTCCACGATTGGAGTCGAATCGATCGAAGGGGTCGGAGATATGGAGCTTGGCGTGGCCATTTCATCCGATGGAGGTGACTGTATACACCAAACAATGCGCAGTGAAGGGTGAGGGGTCCCTCAATCATGTGTCCATATGAATGCCGTGGATCCAGCCACAAACAGACATGCATGCATCACCACATACCCGTCCAAAACAGGGCCAATCATGCATGAGCCAGCCAACATCCCCATTACCTGCCTCCACACAGAAGAGCCCCAAACGCATTGGACGGCATGACGTATGCATCCTACATAAGGCAAGTCGACCCATAGATGATGATTTACCCCTTTTCTCACCCCTGCAGGATCTCACACGGAAACTGAGGAGCCCCACACTTCAACACCTGCTCCCGCACCCAGGAAAAAAGCCAGGAGGGATGCCACGGGGGACACCGCCACACCCTCTAGGGGACCCAGGAGAAGTGACCATGATCACAGGGACAAAGGCAGCAGGAGCAGCAGTTCCACGCAGCCAGAGGCCATGCCTGCTGCCGTCGTGGCATCCACGGGAGTGTGTCTCCCAGCAAGTGAAGACAGCATTGAGGGAGTGCACTCTGCTGCCACCAGCTCAACGGGTGAGGCAGCAGCCACTGCCCCACTTTCGGATGCAGAGGTAGCACCTGGCATTGGGGATCTGAGTCAGAGCCCCATACTGCCACGCCCCTTACTGTCAAGCCCAATGTTCTCACCAGGTCCGTTTAGCCAAGGCGGATCACCCACCCACAACCAAGATGTGTCATGGAGCCCCAAGGTATCCTCACCTGATGCCAGTGCAATGGATCCAGGCGCATCAGCCATCCCACCAGTAGCCACCATGCAACATGATCTCCCAGCCATCTTTCAGCGGCAGACCGAAATCACTGGTCTAGTAGGGCAACATGTGGCTGAGATAGGGCGCCTGAGGGAGGACATTGGTGCATTTGCACAGCAGACAAGGGCGTGGACCCCGCCTCCTCAGGGAGTTCACGGCAAAGTAGCCCCCTACGCCGGTCTATGCGCAACCTGAGGCGCACCACATCGCAACCACCCGAAGACGGAGCAGGCACTGACAAATAGGGCCATCAAGGACTATCTGCCACATGTGGAGAGGGACACGGTCACGCCTTGAGGCTCACGTGGGAGTGTTGGGGGGGGGGGGGTAAGGGTGTATTCGGGGGTGTTGTGGGGGGAGGGGGGTAAAGGTGTATTTGGGGGTGTTGTGGGGGAGGGGGGTAAGGGCGTTTGCACAGTTGGGGTCATGCACTTTCTGTTCACATTATGTTCGAAATACAATGTTCTGAGGTTGAAACACAGGCATGTTCTCCATCATTGTGTATGTGTGATTTTCTTTGGGACAGGGGCCTTTGTGGGCCTCAAAATGGGCACAAGGGCAACAATGCACATCTCTCCATCCATGATATCCCACCTTTGTACATGATGCTATTCCTGAATCAGATGCTGACGCAGATCCTGTCCTGCCGTGCCATCGCCTCTTGCATGTCCTGGAAGAGATTTTCACCCATACTCAACCACATCATGCTCATCTGGTGGTTGCATAGTGGCATGGGCACATTCTATCAGATGCACATTTAGTTGTGCCTTACACATGCCATGGTCATCTTCGCCTTGAATCCGGGGGTTTGTTGGCTGCCGTTGTGGTATTTGTGGACGCCCTGGTGGTGCTTGCTGCGCCAGTCTTGCCCTCCGCCTCCCTTTCATCCGTGCTGCCTGTTGTTGTTGGTGCTGCACTGCAATCATGTACACAGGCCCATGTCATGCTGATGGTATTGGGACCATCTTGCTGTGGGAAGGGGTGTGGTGTGCTCTTTATTGCTGCCTGCCTCCATTGCCTCCACCTGTGGCAGATGGGAACACTGCTCAGGTCTGTTAACGTGTGGTTTTCGTTGCTGTTATTAGCGCCATGCCGGTAACTGCTTTTTGGGTCTTTGGGATGCCAGTATTGCCATGTACGCATGGGTTGTGATTGCGTGCTATTAGCGCCATGGCGCTATTTACGGTGTGGGGGTCGCGCGCACGCTATTATTGGCACCGTACTTTACAGGTCCACTAATAGCGGTGGGTCCGGGTCGTGATCGGCTTGGGAGAATAACGTTGCCGGTATTTCGTTACCGGTAACGGTATTCCCTTACCGGACAACGTGTAATGAGGCCCCATATCTTCATTACTCCTTTCCGAGATCCTGCTGATTTCTCATGTTCATCAACACTCCAGTTCATGAGACTACATTGTCCATTCAGGCTGCAGTAGATCCATCTTCCCACATACTTCTTGTGGCTCTTCAGATATAGGAACTTCGTTCCCTCAGGTACAAAGATACTGACCTTTTATATAGTCTCTAATTTCTTCATATATCAGCTGTTTAGGTCCAAACCCAGACTCAACATCGATCATGATCTTCATTCCTACTTCTTTCTTTGCTGTCTTCTTGCACTGTGTGATTATTATTCTGATGGCACAGAATCCAAACATGATCATTACCAACAATGTTCCAAGAAACTTGAAGATACTCGCCATCCATTCTGGAACCCATGAGAAGATCGATGCAAACCAGCTGTCGTCTGAAATATCTTCTACTTCATCTTCCATCTTAATGTGCAAGTTAGTCGTCATCGTTATGTCCTCCATCAAGGTCCCATTCTCTTCATCATGAGAAGGTATGAATGTGCAATATGATTCTCCGATTTTGGCACACACACCTCAAGCCATAGCTGTAATCATGTCCAAGACATATTTGTTCTGAACAGTCCTCAGTCTTATGGCTCTCAGTTTCTTTGATCGTATTGAATCCCTTTATGGTAGTGTTGATCGTCTGCAAGAGCTCCCATCTGGTAATCTGTAACCATTTAGCATTCGTCATCGTCTGGATCCCTCGCATGAAGATTGTCGTGAATACTGCTGAAGTTTGGCTGAAATATGGAATAGCATTGAAAGCTTCTATTGATTTAGGTGTGAAGTAGTTCTCCCTTTTGGTTCGATTGAGAAATTCAACAGACGACCTCTTTCTCAGATGTGCTTCTGCTTTTGGAACCTCTCCAATGCTCCGGTCACTGTTTGGAATCGCCAATGCTGGAACATGGACAATCACTATGGAACACAGCCCTACCCAGTCCCTGGGCAGCTTCATGTATGCTCTAGATCAACAGGCCCAGTAGTGGTCCATTATCACTACTGTTCCATCCTTCATTCCTGGTACATAAAAAATTCGATAACACTGCTGATTCTCTCCAACGTTTATTTGTGCCATTGTTGTGAAGCATAACTCTGCACTGGTCAGAGGCACTATCTGCAACGGGCCTCCTGTGTCATTGACCCATGTCAGCAACTTTGCAAGCTTCGACCAGAGGGGTTTGCATCCCTTCTCCACACGATCTATAACTGGCTGGTGATGCCCTGTTACTGCCACTGCTCTGCATACAACTATGCCTTCTTCCCATCCATCTGGAGAAAGTACTGTTCCCCAGATTTGCATCTGGCCTCCCCCCTTGTATCTTCATATTTCTCCATCAGTCTTTCCTTGACAATTGAGCTTTCTACTTATTTTCCATCTAATTCCTGCTCCCTTCA
The DNA here is from genome assembly GCF_040938575.1 of Ambystoma mexicanum. NCBI lineage: Eukaryota > Metazoa > Chordata > Amphibia > Caudata > Ambystomatidae > Ambystoma > Ambystoma mexicanum. Next base: position 1,234,075,508 of record NC_090927.1, on the reverse strand, counting down.
TCCCAGGCTGTTCGTATCTCATGGGCTATACACAAGAAAGGGTCCTGCCTCTAGGGATACTATTTGGTTGCACACTGGTTCACTGTGCAAATTTAATCCAAAAAAAAACTAAGGCACACTGACAGCATATAATTAACTGCCAAGTAGTGCAAGACTGTGTCAAGCAATGCAGTGCAGGAATTCAAAATGAGTTGCAATTTGTTTTACTGGTAGTAGACACATTTAATGTTACAAACATCTAGCAAAATTTAAAGCATTCTGTGTGTGCCTGTACAGTAGATTCTAAAAGGGTTCATATAGTTAGAAACAGGTTATTTCATACTGTACAGAAAGAAACATACAACAGAACAGTTCCAACATTGTGCATGTAAGGGTAATTTACCTAGATACACACATACTTGGGCCACACACGTGTCAGCATTCCTCCATGCTCAGTACCCATGTGGCTGTCTAGTCTAGACAGTGTCAATAGTTCTCACATATAGTAGAGAAAAGTAGGAGCCAAGGGTAACCAGATTTCAAGCTCCTAGTGCATTATTTTCATGCAGGGTTACAATTCCTTATGAACACTGTAAGAGAAAAGTTGGAAATGGAAAAGGAGGGAGTCCCCAGCACTTTGAGTCCTTAAGATAAACACAACTCTGCACCTAGTGCTCATAAGAGAATGTTGTTTTCAGGGGGATTTTCACATCCTATTTAGGACCTTAGGATGGTCCGTTCGAGCCAGGCTGTAAGGTGACCTTGTATTAAGTCGACGTCTAGATCGTAAATCAAGACCCTAGTAAAGGGTAGAATCAGTCAGCAGCAACACAAGGTACTGCTGATGTTCATAGACGTTTCGGCAAATGTCATGGACAAGCCATCTTCTGGAGCCAAGGCGGTGGTCCCCTTTGCTGCCGACGCGGGCTAGTGGCATGACACATGTAATAACTTGGAAGCTGATGAACACCCGGACCAGCACGTAAGTTATTAAGTAGATTTATTGTAGTTCAATGCCAGGAACAAAACATTGGCATGTCCTTTCCAAGTCAGCATACCTCCAACTGCCAAGCATAGAATCCCCCTTCAGATAACAACACACCAACACTCCACTCACACTGACATCACTACATTCCATTTAGCAGTGATGTCATCCACTCAGCTAGCAAGACACATTACAACACTTCTCCCTCCTTTACTTTGTTGGAAACAGAGAAAGATCACACCAAAACCACCACCAGACAAAAACCCCTACATGTACGTGTGGCCAGCACGTAATGCACCAACTAGTAACACCACTGGCGACAAGAAACTGCCCCCAGAGAACACCAAACCCCCGGACACTCCAAGGAAGATCAAGGAAACAGGAAAGTGCTCCACCAAAAGAAAAAGAACCCAATAAAACCTACATGGCACCCCCAGAATACTAACAACTGTGCCAACATGTTAGGAAACATGGCACCCCGTGTCAACCAACCCTTACACCAAGTCCTACGCCCAACTGAACACCACTTCCACTCCTCCCTTTATAAACAAAACAGAGCGGAATCCCAACGCAGTCTACAAAGGGCTCACTCCTTCCATGAACAGAACCGGACAACCTTTTGAGAAACAAAAATAAAAAACTACGCACCTCCACCTGTTCCAAGCTGCCCCTTGGAACCTAGGTCCTGCCACGACCCAGCGTCCTCCAGATAACTACCTAACACGCCTCAACCCTCAGTGCACAAACATCCTCCCGTCCTAGTCTGCCCCCTAGGACACCAGGGCTGCCACCCCCAGGCACGAGCCACACAGCTCAAAAGAGCAACAACAAGCACAACAACGAAACAGTTCACACAGCACCCCTAAGGGTACCACAACACCACAAAACCCTGAACCAAAGAGAACACAACCCGCAAGAATGCGGAACACAACCAGGACCAACCACCTAAACCAGACACACCCCAAACACACACACCAAAAACTGCGGACCCATGGTCCAGCCTACTGCACAGCGCAGTACACCTACCACTCACCTAGGACCCCAGGCCCAGCCTGCTGCCACCCGAGGACACCTACTACAGACCTTGGACCCCAGGTCCAGCCTACTGCCACTCGCAGCACACTACTCCAAACCTTGGACCCCATGCCCAGCCTGCTGCCATCCGCAGCAGACCTACTACTTACCATGGACCCCAGGTCCAGCCTCCTGCGCGAACGCAGGACACCACTCTACTCACCTTGGACACCTGGTCCAACCACCTGCAAAACAGCAGGACTACTCCAACATGGGACCTACCCAACGGCCCCACCTTGCATGTTGCTATTGGAAACCCCAAACAGAGGCACACTGTAACAATAGCACAGTTCACATGCACGCAAGGATAGAGTCACCACCACTCTCCATATACACCTCCACACACCATATGCATATCTGCTAAAAGATACATTGACTTTCACATGCATATTCAGTGCTACCAAAGATTAGACATAACGTAACTGAACAATTAGGATGATAAATGTCTTAAAGCACCTTTGGATAGAAATGACTGCATGATAAACTATAATCACCCGCGGGCACCCCCACCCACGAGTCCATCCAAAGCCAAATGGAACCCATCCAGTAAAGAAAACTTGTTAAGCCGTAAGCACATTAATCAAGACTTGACTACTGATACAACACATGAGTGCCCCCACCCACAAGTCCAAACCCGAAAATGTTCAGTCCACCTGGAAGAAAATTGTTATCGAAAAATACATTGCAAATCAGGCATATTAATGCAACAATAAAACACTAAACAACATTCACTCACCTGAGACTTGCATACAATGATCACAACCCCAACAGACAGCCACTCACACACATACAAACATCCAGTGCGCGCATCCACACTCACTCACACGGGCCCATAATAGGCACACTCCCAACAACCCAACACAGCCGGCACACAAATATGATAACTTCACTAGTGATAATGTTCTCAAAAACGGAAACGTTCCCCTCCTCGCAGCGGACTGCAGTGAACTAAATCTCGACTGCTTCCCAGCCTGCGCAGCACACAAGTCACAGGGCACAGGGACTCTATCCTCAGTACCTGCCCTGACAAACCTGCAGGGATCCAATTCGTGCAGCACACCAAAGTCGATCCTGCAGTTCCAAACAAAGTCCGCCCATTCAGGTAAATCCAGCTCACTTACAAACCGCATCGTCCTGGATGCATACGTTGCCATGACACAACTTGCAGACTGACTCTTCCCCAGCTGTGTACACTCGACGCAAGAAAATGCTTCCTTGCGTTCCAGCCGCCCACGCTGGAACGCACGCAGAGCCCAGGGAAACGTCCCGCTTGGGGAGCGTCGAGCGCTCCAGATAACAATACATACACGTTCCAGCTTCCCGTGCTTGAAAGCGTGCTCAATGGAAGCCAACGTCATCATTTCGCTTGGGTTGCCACCAAGGCAACATCTCCTCTGCGCATGGACGGTCGCGGGTCCTGTGCAATCCACAGCGACGGAGCTCCTCCCCCCGGACACTCTCGCTTTGGACAAACAATGCGGACCGCCATGCCTTGTCGCACTGTTCACCCTCCAGCGCCGCGACAACAAACTCACTCCCGCTCTGACGCAGGACGCTTGGACATTCGCTCCAAAACGCGGAACACAACCCTGGTTCTGCTCCGACATGGGGACCGTCCGCAGCGCTTACCAGCACCAGCCTCAACAGCTGAAGACACGAGGGCAATCACTCCCCGGCCTCTCTGCGCACCGATCCGTGCACCGAAAATTCCACAGCTCCGCCAGGTCACGGGATTCAGAGGTGGTGCCAGGGCTCATATCAGTGAACCGCTGCCAACCCAAAACTCCACCCTGCAATCTGGGTTCTCACTGGCGGTTGCCCCATACATCCCAACACCACACATGACGTGTGTGCCGAACAACTGCTCACACACCTCCCAGCACCACCCGGTCACTGGGCAAGGCAGCTTCTGGGGCCAACAGCGTAAAACACAGCACACCGACCTGAGTGCCGACCCGGCTCCACCTTCAGCACCACCCGGCCTGCTGAAGAATCTTAGACATCCCAATTAAAACACCTTGGGCTCCAACTTGCTGTCAATTTGGCAAGTGGGCATGTCCTTTCCAAGTCAGCATACCTCCAACTGCCAAGCATAGAATCCCCCTTCAGATAACAACACACCAACACTCCACTCACACTGACATCACTACATTCCATTTAGCAGTGATGTCATCCACTCAGCTAGCAAGACACATTACAACACTTCTCCCTCCTTTACTTTGTTGGAAACAGAGAAAGATCACACCAAAACCACCACCAGACAAAAACCTCTACATGTACGTGTGGCCAGCACGTAATGCACCAACTGGTAACACCACTGGCAACAAGAAACTGCCCCCAGAGAACACCAAACCCCCGGACACTCCAACGAAGATCAAGGAAACAGGAAAGTGCTCCACCAAAGGAATAAGAACCCAATAAAACCTACATGGCACCCCCAGAATGCTAACAACTGTGCCAACACGTTAGGACTCATGACAGCCCGTGTCAACCAAACCCTTACACCAAGTCCTACGGCCAACTCAACACCACTTCCACTCCTCCCTTTATAAACAAAACAGAGAGGAACCCAACGCAGTCTACAAAGGGCTCACTCCTTCCATGAACAGAACCGGACATCCTTCGAGAAACAAAAATAAAAACTACGCACCTCCACCTGTTCTAAACACAACTCTGCACCTAGTGCTCATGAGAGAATGTTGTTTTCAGGGGGATTTTCACATCCTATTTTAGGACCTTAGGATGGTCCGTTCGACCCAAGCTGTAAGGTGACCTTGTTTTAAGTCGACATCTAGATCGTAAATCAAGACCCTAGTAAAGGGTAGAATCAGTCAGCAGCAACACAAGGTACTGCTGATATTCATAGACGTTTCGGCAAATGTCATGGACAAGCCTTTTTCTGGAGCCAAGGCGGTGGTCCCCTTTGCTGCCGACGCGGGCTAGTGGCATGACACATTAATGCCGTGAGCCATTGGAAGTGAGGCACGTCACGCCCACTTCAGAACATAGAAAGCAGACTGTAGCCCTCGGGTGAAATGTCTCATGCTTTGTGCTGACGTGCCGTCCCACAATCCCCGGTATTTCTCTCCAACGGTCCCCACGACACAATCCTTTGTTGTCCAAGCCGGAAGCCGTTTTCCACGGTCTGCTTAGAGCGGGCCGGAGGCATAAATCACGTCCTACAAACCTCTGACAGCGGTCTCCTCCCTTCAGTAAAACACATTGGTACACGAGATGGCGTGGATTTCTAGGGACTGGTTTGCTCGCTGCGGTGTGTAGTCCGCACGCATTGCCGTGCTCCCCCTAGAGCCTATTCTCGCAAGGAAGTGATTGACCACACAACATGATCTCTGGTGTGTGGTCTTTCTCTTGTCTTTAAATCTTGCACATAATCAAGTACTTCTGGAGCTGTCCATTCAGTCACCCATACCAAGGATGCTGTTCGACCCTGGAACTGACCTCTTGTATGGCAGAGTGCAAAGTGTGTCATGCAATGAGCTGTCTGGACTGCTATATCTATAGCTATGAATATCTTAGAACTCCCTATATCATAAGGTAGGAGAGCACAAACATAGCAACTCTCCTTAGAGGGCTCTTTCCCACCTCTTTCATGTGCTGATAGCACATGTTATTCCCCAAATGTGCTGTGCTGTCCAGATAATTATTTAACTAATAATCATCTTCCTTTGTGCTTCTCTTGGGCCTCTTTCTTGCAAGGTGAGTCCTTAAATAATGATCCATGAAGTATATAAAAACGGACCATCCTACAGGGGGAATCATAGGAATACTTGTCACAGAACTAGGTGACCTTGCATGCGTCACTGGTGTAGGGATAATCACATATGGCCTTGGTCTTTCAACAACCGACCATTCTGCATGAGTCACTGGAGTAGGAAGAATCAAAGGGACTTCTATCTTACTTGGGCCAACCAAGTAGACCGTATGTCTTAGCAAAATCAGAAAAACAATGATAAATGATGAGCACGCATATGTTATACACCACTACATGAGACCCCACCATTTACGATTCTCTACGTGTCGTTGAGTTTGCTCATTTTCCGGAACTCCATAATTCTCGACAGTCCACATTGTGCCTGTGTCCTATTTTAAGGAAGGAAAAAACCTTTTAATTCAGGCAACCTCGTTAAATGCTCAGGAAGCTGCAGGGTCTGTTCAGTTATTGCCATAAGTAACCGCCTAATTGCAGGGCCATTTTTAGGATCTTGTAGAAACACACGTACATTAGTACTACACCAAACAAGAACAGGATAGGCATGGAGTATGTATACAAAGACAGTGAGAAGTAGCCTATGGGCATCAGCATTTGATAGAACCATGAGGTTTATCCAAAGAGAAACTCGGTGAGGAATGAATCGGGAAACTAATCCCCTTTGCAGTCGTCAATCTCGAAATCTAGATCTGGCATAATTAGCACATCAACAATTTCTAAAGTCCAATTCAAAGATTCCTGCGGCTCGAGAACTTTTGCTTATCACTACTGCTAAAATATCTATGAAGAGTATCCGGGCTGAGCCACAGTCCACATGCACACTTGCATTTATTTAATCAGCAATCTTAGCGTACCTTCCTCGTCACTTATCAAGTCTGCACGTGCTGCACTTCTTCTTGTCTTGCTTCCGAATCAACGGTTGTGGGTGCAACGGTCTTACCAGCATACAGCTTCACATCACCTAGGTGTATCCAGGTGCGTCTTTCTTGGACATTTAATGCTGAGGGGGTGATATTTTCAACAATAAAAGGTCCACTAAAATGGGGCTTGTGCCACTTACTTGTGAAGTTGCGCACTAGGATCGAATCTCCGATAAAAATTTGAGGTATAGGTAGTAATTATTGCAGTCGGGTTGATGAATAGTCTTCATCTGTGTCCTGAGACAGATACCCCTTGCGCTTGAGTTGATCTGAAATGACAGATACACTAGCGGTCATACATATCAAATACACACTTAACTTATTTCCTAAAATGCCTGCAGTCGTCTGGTCATCACTTCTGCTTCTTGATGGAGGAGACAATGGTGTTCTCATTCACCTCCCTGTTAGTAGCTCGTGAGGTGGTGGTCCAACGCAGGCTGATTCCTTAATGCATATAATGCAAGGGGCAGGCAATACAGACATCCCTTCAATGTCAATTTGAGCTTTGCTATCCTCTCTTTGAGAAGACCGTTGATGGTCTCACATATCCCTTTCGCTTGTGGGTGATGAGCAGAAGAAAACTTGTGTTTTATACTAAGCAATAGGCTAATCTGTTCAAATACTTCATTAATAAAATGGGGCCCATTATCAGATTGTAACGCTCACCTGATTCCCGTAGAGGCGCCGGTCTTGACTGGGCGTATACCGTATCTTCAAAGGTGATGTGTAACACACGGCTGGCTCTTTGGGCTGGACCTCTGTGCACTGTATGTCTGACTCGAAGGGTAAGATGTCTGCAGATAGAAAATATGGGATTAAGGAACTGGGTTATTGAATGTCTCTCTCTTCTTCCCTTTCTCTTCTCCTGTAGAACCCCAAAGGTTAACGCTCTCACCTTAGGTAAGTGAACGCCGTGCTCTCCATCTGCCTCGGGGCAGGGTGCTGTAACCAGTTTCTTCACTGGATAAGGGGAGCAGGCCTCTTGACTTCAGAGGACTGCTGTCCGTCGTTTACTGCACGAACGGTAAGTTTCGAGTAATTCTAATGCCTTTAAAGTCTTTAGTAATGATGTTTCTTGTTTTGCAGGGTTCCGGCGATGGCGGGTGACGGGCTGAAGTGAGTTGAAGATGGAGCCCGTGTGATGAATAGAAGCGCCTGGAAGCACGTAAGTAAGCGCTTGTTGCCTGCTTCACGATGCGCTCTAACTGTCTTTTTATTTTGCAGGTACAAGTTCGGAGCGGCTGCAGGGTGCCGGAATACCCACTGGGTTAGATGTGGAAAGGAGTAATGGCACGTGAGTATTAAAGTTCCCCAATGTCTTTAAACGCACCTTGTTTTGTCTTTCAGATGCGGGATGCAGCGCCGAAGGCCTCCGGAGCGTGCGAAGAGTTGGTAAGCTTTTGTCTTTCAGATGCCGGAATGCAGTGTGAAGACCTCCGGAGCGCACGAAGAGTAGGTAAGCCTTTGTCTTTCAGATGCCGGAATGCAGCGCGAGGCGTTGGTGACAGCCGATGGACCAGGTAAGTGAAGAGCTGTCACTGAAGACTGTAATGCTAACCTGTTCTTTCTTGTCTTTATAGGTGTTGCTGAAGACTGGATTCAGGATGGTAAGCCTTTTTCCTTAGGCCCAGGATCAGATGCAGAAGACACGATGAGCGTTCTGCTGCAGAGGATGCAGAATAACGCAAAGCAAGATTCATCCATCGGGTGTGGTTTAAATAGCCTCCTGTAGTGCTTAGGTGTCTCCTTCCACAGCCACGCCTAGGTAAGAAAAAAGTTCCTGCTTTCCAGAAGAGTTCCAGTGTTCTGAATCTAGGGAGTGGCTCCTGCCCCACCCAACAGGAAAAGTAGTTCCAAACAGAAGAGGATCAGAGGCTCAACTGGCAGGCAAGTAAGCAGCATGGTCTGCTGCAGGTAAGTCCACCCAAGCATTATGAGCCCGGTGCTTCCAGCGCTGGGACTGGGCATATTTATGAGCCTGGTGCCACTGGCGCCAGGACTGGGTCCAAAAGGTCCCAATTGGGACTGGTTGGCACTCGGAACCTGGGTTATGGATCTGCTTCCAAGGGAGTTGGGAAAACCCTGACCTTTTGGAAGCAGAGATCATGACAGTACCCCCCCCAAGGCCCCTCCCAAACCGGGCTTCTCCGAGGTTTTTGGCTTGTCAGGAAATGTTCGGTGAAATCTTTTGATTAGGCGAGGACCGTGGACATATTCAGCAGGTTCCCAGGATCTCTCTTGGGGGCTGTAGCCTTTCCAGTCAATTAGGTAAAATAGTTTAGATTTGGAGATCTTGGAGTCCAGAATGCTTTTGACTTCAAACTAGAGTTCTCCATCAACTAGGATAGGTTTTGGAGATTTAGTTAGTCGGGTTTGAGGTTGCACGGGTTTTAATAGAGAGACGTGGAAGACCGGATGTATCTTCATGTGCGGGGGCAAGTCCAACTTGACCGCTACTGGGTTTACTATGGTAGTGATGGAATAGGGACCAAGGTATCTTGGGTTGAATGTGCGTGGCCCTTTTAGAGGTAGATATTTGGTGGATAACCAGACTTGATCCCCTACTTGATATTGAGGGGCTTCCTTCCGATGTTGATCTGCTCCTTTCTTGTATTGTTCTTTAGCCCTTTGAAGGTGAGAAACAGCTTCCTTAAAGGCGTGGGTGATTGTAGAATGCAGGTAGTCTACTGCTGGTGTTTCAAGATCTTGGAGGGGATCCAACTCCGAGGTTCGAGGGTGACTGCCGTACAAAAGAAAAAACGGGGTTTTCCCAGTTCCCGAATGGACAGAGTTATTGTAGGCATATTCGGCTATCCAAAGGATATCTTTCCAAGTTTTTTCAGTTTGTTGCAGCATGCAGCGTAAATACTGTTCCAGAGTTTGATTGGTCCTCTCGGTTTGTCCGTCGGTCTGAGGGTGGTGACTGGTCGATAGTCTCACATCAATTTGAGCCGACCGACAGCAACTTCGCCAAAAATGAGAAATAAATTGACTACCTCGATCCGAAATTAGAACCGAAGGAAAACCGTGCAGTCGGACGATGTTTTCGAGAAATTCTCGGGCCAGAGTTGCTGCTGTTGGCAAGCCTTTGAGCGGAATGAAATGCGCCATCTTGGAGAATAAGTCCACGATTACTAGAATCGTATTGTATCCGGAGCATGGAGGTAGATCGGTGATGAAGTCCATAGAAAGCGTATGCCAAGGGCGAGGTGGGATGTCAATAGGGCGTAAGAGGCCTGCTGGTCTTTCCTTTTGACTCTTGTTTTGGGCGCATACTCCACAGGACATTATAAAGTCTCTGATATCTTTTTTCCAAGACGGCCACCAGAAGTAGCGCTTGATCTTTTCTGAGGTCTTGGCCATACCGGGATGTCCTTCCATTAAAGAATCGTGATAACAAGAGATTACTTTTTTCTGTAAATCTGTGCTGGGTAGGTATAATCGTTCTTGGAAATACAATAAGTTGTCCTTTACTGCAAAGTCCTTTCCCTGCAGATGCCAATTCTGTATGTCTGCTGGAGTTACAAGTTGCCTGGCTTTATCCTTAACTTCCTCTATGGATTCTGTGGCGATTACACCCAGAATTCTTTGTTCGGGAATGATTGGTACAGGTTTAGGGTTGATCAAGTGTTCTTCCACTCCCATCCGAGAAAGGGCATCAGCTTTACCGTTCTTTGTACCAGGTCGATAGGTAATTATGAAGTCAAACTCGGCAAAGAATAATGCCCAACGGAGTTGTCTAGAGGATTAGGCTTTTGCGGTTTTCAAATATTGCAGGTTTCGGTGATCCGTAATCACAGTAACGGTGTGTCGGGCCCCCAGCAGATAATGCGCCAAGCCTTAAAGGCAGACTTGATAGCCAGAAGTTCCTTGTCAGTAATCGTGTAATTGATTTCAGGAGGCGAGAATTTGCGGGACCAAAATGCCAAGGGGTGCAACTGATTGGTTACCGGGTCCTTTTGTGATAGAACTGCCCCCATGGCAAGGCTTGAAGCATCAGTTTCCACGATGTAGGGGAGTTCGGGGCGAGGGTGTTTTAAGATTGGTGCAGAGATAAATTTAGTCTTCAAATCCTGGAAAGCTTGTTCCGCCTCGGTAGACCATTCAAAACGTTTGTTTTTCTTTAACAAGGCAGTGATGGGCTGGACTATTCGAGAGAATTCGGGGATAAACCTGCGGTAAAAGTTAGCGAAGCCTAACATGCTTTGCACACCTTTTACGGAGGATGGTGATGGCCATTTGAGAACTGCATCGACCTTCTTTGAATCCATACGCACTCCGCCAGGTGATAATATGAATCCCAAGAATTCAACTTCAGTCACGTTGAAAACACATTTTTCCAACTTAGCGAAAAGTTTGTGTTGACGCAATCTTTCGAGGACCATTTTCACGTGTTTCCGATGTTCAGATTCCGATGAAGAATAAACGAGGATGTCGTCAATGTAAACAACAACACACACATCTATGAGCTCTCTGAGGACATCGTTCATAAAATATTGAAAGGCGGCCGGGGCATTGCAAAGTCCGAAGGGCATGACCTGATATTCAAATAGCCCATACTTGGTGCGGAAGGCCGTCTTCCATTCATCGCCCTCTTTTACTCGTACCAAGTGGTAAGCTTCTCTAAGATCCAGCTTTGTATATATGCATGCTTTTCTGACTTGGTCCAGGAGTTCAGGGATCAAAGGTAACGGATATCTATTCTTAACGGTGATCTGGTTCAGGGAGCGATAATCTATACAAGTTCTAAGGTCTCCTTCCTTTTTTGGAACGAAGAACACAGCTGAAGAAGCAGGGGACTTGGAAGGACGAATAAACCCATTTGCCAGGTATTGATCCAGGTATTGTCGAAGGTGAAGGTTCTCAGGCTCGGTGAGGGCATAAATTCTACTACAAGGAGGAGTAGATCCAGGTATCAGGTCTATCTGGCAGTCATAAGACCTATGAGGAGGTAGAGAGTTAGCCTGATCCTTCCGGAAAACATCTTGGTATTCTAGGTATTCGGGAGGTAACTGGGGAGTCTCTGAAGAAATTGCTGCCAGTGCAACACCAGGTGGAGGGTGACAAGTAGAGACACATTCTGGAAACTGGACCGTTCTTGCTCGCCAATCGATCAGAGGATTGTGTTTCTCTAACCAAGGTATTCCTAGAATAATCTGAAACTGAGGGGCCTTGATCACATCGAACACGATCTTCTCATGGTGTCCATCTTGACTTACTAGCGTCACCTCTTGAGTGGTATGCGTTACTGGCCCGGAGGCTATCTCCGTACCATCCACCGTAGTAATGACGTCCTTTACAGCCTTGGGACAAAGAGTTAGATTCATCCTCAAAACCATTTCATGATCCACATAATTGCCGATGGCACCGCTGTCGACGTAAGCTTCAATTGCATGTAATCGATCCGGATTATCAGGGCTAATGAGGACCATAGGTATCACGAAATGCGAGGTCACGGAACTGGTTTTCACGCTCGGCAAGAGGACCTCTATTCTTGTCGGGCGAAGTCGTTTCCCTGCTCAGAGTTTGTAACTTTGGTAACTGCAGCTCCTACTTCCTTCTTGGCAGGTTTCACCGGACAGTCTCGAAGAAAGTGCCCTGAGTTTCCGCAATAGAGGCATAATTGCAACTGTTTTCTCCTTTCCCGCTCCTTTTGTGTTAGAGGACCTTTCAGACCCCCTATTTGCATGGGTTCCCCGGAGTCTACTCCTTTGGAAGGAGTTGGCGGTTTGGAAAATACTCGAGCATCAAACTTGGAACGATCGGCCTTCCTGTTCTGCAGTCTGTGATCTATTTGAACGACTAAGTCTATATAGTCCGAACAATCTTGTGGGGGATTCACTACTTGGGCTAACACATCTTTGAGCTCTCCACGTAGACCTCTATAAAACAGCGTAATCCTTTTGTCCTCAGGCCATTGAGTTTCCACCATCAGTCTGTTGAAAGACGCAATATAAGCCAAAAGGTCTTGATTACCTTGTCGCAACGAAAGAAGCTCATTGTCCAAGGCCTGCCCCTGTGAATGTCTTGCGAACAGTTTTTCCATACTGAGCTGAAAAGCTTGAAAATCATGGAGGACCGGATCATCTTGATTTACTAGAGGGATCGACCAGTCTGCCGCATTGCCACTAAGGTACGAAAGCACGAAAGCTACTTTAGCTTGATCAGTTGGAAAGGCTGCTGGCCGGCATAAGAAATGCAACCGGCACTGATTGATAAATACTGCAAACCTCTTTGGGTCACCAGAAAATCGTTCGGGCGGAGCCAGAGGTACATTCCCAGGTAGGTTGATCTGCACTGGATTCATAGAGGATGTAGAAGGAAGATTTCCCCCAGATGCCGGTAACGGGGTCTGTCCGGCTTGTGACTGTAGCAATTGTCTAGCGAGATCTGTTCGCTCCTTGGAAATAATCAGTTCCCTTCTTAGAGCGTTCGTTTCCTGACGGGCTGCATGCACTTCTGCCCTTAGTTCCCCAAGTAACTGGGCTAGCTGGTCGGTATCCGAGGTTTCCATAGCGCCTGGACGGGAGTTTTGTGGTAGGCTTTGCGTTCTGTAACGCTCACCTGATTCCCGTAGAGGCGCCGGTCTTGACTGGGCGTATACCGTATCTTCAAAGGTGATGTGTAACACACGGCTGGCTCTTTGGGCTGGACCTCTGTGCACTGTATGTCTGACTCGAAGGGTAAGATGTCTGCAGATAGAAAATATGGGATTAAGGAACTGGGTTATTGAATGTCTCTCTCTTCTTCCCTTTCTCTTCTCCTGTAGAACCCCAAAGGTTAACGCTCTCACCTTAGGTAAGTGAACGCCGTGCTCTCCATCTGCCTCGGGGCAGGGTGCTGTAACCAGTTTCTTCACTGGATAAGGGGAGCAGGCCTCTTGACTTCAGAGGACTGCTGTCCGTCGTTTACTGCACGAACGTTAAGTTTCGAGTAATTCTAATGTCTATAAAGTCTTTAGTAATGATGTTTCTTGTTTTGCAGGGTTCCGGCGATGGCGGATGATGGGCTGAAGTGAGTTGAAGATGGAGCCCGTGTGATGAATAGAAGCGCCTGGAAGCACGTAAGTAAGCGCTTGTTGCCTGCTTCACGATGCGCTCTAACTGTCTTTTTATTTTGCAGGTACAAGTTCGGAGCGGCTGCAGGGTGCCGGAATACCCACTGGGTTAGATGTGGAAAGGAGTAATGGCACGTGAGTATTAAAGTTCCCCAATGTCTTTAAACGCACCTTGTTTTGTCTTTCAGATGCGGGATGCAGCGCCGAAGGCCTCCGGAGCGCACGAAGAGTAGGTAAGCCTTTGTCTTTCAGATGCCGGAATGCAGCGCGAGGCGTTGGTGACAGCCGATGGACCAGGTAAGTGAAGAGCTGTCACTGAAGACCGTAATGCTAACCTGTTCTTTCTTGTCTTTATAGGTGTTGCTGAAGACTGGATTCAGGATGGTAAGCCTTTTTCCTTAGGCCCAGGATCAGATGCAGAAGACACGATGAGCGTTCTGCTGCAGAGGATGCAGAATAACGCAAAGCAAGATTCATCCATCGGGTGTGGTTTAAATAGCCTCCTGTAGTGCTTAGTAGTCTCCTTCCACAGCCACGCCTAGGTAAGAAAAGAGTTCCTGCTTTCCAGAAGAGTTCCAGTGTTCTGAATCTAGGGAGTGGCTCCTGCCCCACCCAACAGGAAAAGTAGTTCCAAACAGAAGAGGATCAGAGGCTCAACTGGCAGGCAAGTAAGCAGCATGGTCTGCTGCAGGTAAGTCCACCCAAGCATTATGAGCCCGGCGCTTCCAGCGCTGGGACTGGGCATATTTATGAGCCTGGTGCCACTGGCGCCAGGACTGGGTCCAAAAGGTCCCAATTGGGACTGGTTGGCACTCGGAACCTGGGTTATGGATCTGCTTCCAAGGGAGTTGGGAAAACCCTGACCTTTTGGAAGCAGAGATCATGACACAGATCTCAGCACCTCACATACTCACTGCGGAAGTGGCATCAGGGTGTGTACATGGACGAGCTTGAATCCATCTCGAAAAGGGACACACCTCCACTATCATATACCTATATCCACTACATATTTGCAGCATATGAACATAGTCAATATGTAAATGCTGAAAAAGACTGTTTGGTCGAGGAATCACTCCTCTGATTGTTCGCAATGTGTGCCTAGCGGTAAACCTATGACATTTGATGCAATTTACTACATAAAATGCGAAGTGTTCTAACAGGTTTGTGTACAAACCAGTCCTCCGCAATAGCTGCTGCGAGGCTTTCCCTAGTTACATGCGCAGGGTAGTGCAGCTGTTCAAGCGATACCCTTAATAAGGCTAGAGGCATCACTGCCTTTCCAGTGCTGTCCTGTCGTCACAATGCTTCAGAGGGGGATAAAGAACACCCCCTCCTTTTCCACAATTCTCGCTCTTCCTGTGGAGCACCGCCTTGAACTTCCATCAATTGTGTTCTTGACAAATTTTTAAACCCTTCATTTTCAATCATAATTGTGACCACTTTTTCCTTTACATCTGGAGTATCAAAACTAGAAATATCTGGTGAATATGCAACCCTTTTGTCCTATTCGTCTGCAGCTTTGTTCCTGTGAGAGAGAAAATGAGTGTGCTTAGTATGTGCTGCACATTTAACTATTACAATCGCTACTGGGAGTTGTAGTGCCTTAATAAACCTGTCCAATATTGCTGCATGTTGCACTGGAGTGCCGTCCGCTTGCATGTAGCCCGTCCTTTTCCAATGTGCTAGCCTTGCGTGCACAGTTGACTTCGCATAGGCGGAGTCACTTTGTGTTTCTCGAGCATGACAATAAGTACCACCAATTCTGCTGCCTGTACCGGAAAGAGAGACATAGTCTTGCACTTGCTACCACCTCAAATTCCCCATTAGCTCTGTGCCTTACCACAGCTGAACATGAATGCCTTTCACCATCAGTTTGATTAATTTCTGAATCTCTGCCCCTGGTAGCGCATTCTCCTTCTCTCTTGGGATATCATCGTAGAACTCCTCGTAATTGGAGCAATTAGGCACATGTTCACCCACAGGTTTGGCTACAAATGTGGTAGGGTTCACTATTTTACATGTGACTATTTTGATCTCTGAATTCAATATGACTACCTCGTATGCAGAAGCGCTCTGAGATGTCAGTGTACCCTTAGGTTTCTCTAAAATAGCAAATAAAGCATGTTCAACAAACATAGTCATGGAACTCCCATTGCAATACTAGTAGACTTCTCTATTGCAAACACGGCTGCTGCTAGCGATTGTTCGCAAGGGAAATGCCCTCTCATAACTGGATCTAGAATCTCACTGTAATATGCCAGGGGTTTGTACCCCAACATAGTCCTCTGTGTAAGCACCGCTGTCATGACTGTCCCATTCGTATGTGAAAACAGAAAGAATTCCTCATCATAATTGGGAATTCCTAAAACTGGAGCTGTACAAATTGCCCTCTTCAAACCCTCTCTCCATTTCCTCATTCCATTCTATTTTCTCCTTATTCACTTGTGCTTTGTTCAAAGCCTGCAAAAGGGCTCTTGTGTATGAAATATAATCAAATACACATGCACTAACATAGTTGCACAATCCCACAAACTGCTGCATTTGTTGTTTCGTGTGTGGTTTTACTGTTTTCATAATCGCCTCAGCTCTTTAAGGTGTGATCTTCTTTCCTTCATGGGAGATTAACTGACCTATGTACGTCACCTCTTCTTGACAATATTGCAACTTCTTGTCCACTTTATATTCCTTGGCTGCTAAAATAGTCATTAACTGAATCAAATCTTGTCTGCTCTGTCGTGCTACAGACCAAAATATCTATGTACTGCAGCGCAACACTTTGCAAATCAATATTGCTTAGGTCCATCTGCAGAACCCTATTAAAGATCGATGGAGACTCACAGCACACTTGGGGCAAACAAGTGCTCTTCAGCTTAGTCTGACAAAACGTAAGTGATGTAAATTCTTGGGAGTCCTTATGCAACGGGATTGAGAAACGCATTTCTCAAATCACTGTGAAATATTGTGCTTCTGCTGGGATACTTTGGATTCCCCGGATTTTGGAACTTAAGGAAACTGCTTATACAATCTGGTTAATTGGCCTCATGTCCTGAATTAGTCTCCACGGGCCACCCCCTTTCTATTCCTTCACAGGGTACACCGCGGTATTACACAATGACTCTGACATTGAATTGATTGTTTATTTTTATAGCACCTATACACAATGTGTTTCAAAGCGCTTCAAGGAGGAAGGGAACAGGGGAGAAAATAATTACATTCTTACAAGTCCTTGAAACAATTCAGAATGTGACAAATAACTATAATCAGCCTGGCGACATTTCAGATAGTGCAAGTGCAAAGGAACAATTAAGGGGAAGGGAAGAATGAGACAAAAACAGCAATAACATTACTGTGCCTGACGACAATTGATGTAGCGCATGAATAACAAGAGGAGAGGGCTGGGGAGGAGGGGGGGCGAGGAAAGAGGGAGGAGAGGAACAAAACAAGCTAGTATCATAATGGGTCAGACGACGATTCAGAATAGTGCTGGGGGAGTGGGTAGAGAAGACAAGGAGGGAAGGGGAAACAGACAAGCTGCTATCAGAGGTCACAGGACAAATGATAGGAGTAAGTGCTAATGGACATAAAAATGGGGGAGGAGGCGAGGGGAAAGAGGCTGTGAAAGACAGGAGGAGAGGGGAATGTGGGTGTGAAAGACAGGCGGCTACGATTACTATGCCTGACGTCAATTGGGGTAGTGCCAGACTTTACAAGACGGGGGGAGGGATGAGAGGAGGGGAAGGCCAGGTGGATGAGAAAGACGGGCGGCTACGAAAACTATGCCTCAAGGCAATTGTGGTAAAGCCAGACTTTAACAAGAAAAGGGTAGGAGAGAGGGCAGGTGGCTGCGGAGCCGGGCGGCTACGTGCCTGTCTGCAATTGAGGTAACGCCAGACTTCAACAAAAAAAAGGAGAGGAGGGGCAGGAGAGGGCAGGGGCTGTGAAAGACAGGTCGCTATGATTACTATGCCAGACGGCAATTGAGGTAGTGCCTGAAATTAACAGGAGGAGGGAAGGTCAGGGGGAGGTTAGGGGGCAACCTACACAATCACAGGGGGAAAGGGGGCGGGTGTGGGGGCACAAATACAGTCGAGGAGGAGCAAGGGGTGGGTGGGGAGAAAAGGCAATGAAGGGGTGCATAGGGGTGGGCACAGGGCACAAAGACCGTCACGGGGGCATAGGGGAGGGTGGGGGTTACACACAAGGACATGGGGGGCATGGGCGTTGGGGGGCAGAGACAAACTCAAGAAGAGCATGTGGGTGGGTGGGGGAACAAACATGCTCATGAGGTGCATGGGGGTGGGTGGGGGGCACAAGTATGCTAAGGGGGCAAGGAGGTGGGTGGGGAAACAAACCCACTCACAAGGGGTAAGGGAGTGGGTGGGTGGCACAAACACACTAACGTGGGAGAAGGGGATTGGTGGGGGGCACAAGCACACTCAAGAGGCGCACCTAGGTCGGTAGGGGGATGCAACCCTGCTCACAAGGGGCATGTGGGTGGGGGGCACAGACATGCTCACAAGGGGCATGTGGGTGGGGGGCACAGACATGCTCACAAGGGGCATGGGGTGGGTACGGTTTACAACTCGAAGCAACAAGCTCCATCAGCTCCAGTGGTGCCCTCAGGCTTGGTGCCGGCTGTTGCCAGGATGGCTTTGCAATCAAAGCCGTCTGGCGTAGGTCTGTCTGTGCCGATGCCTGGCTGCTCGTGCGCACCCCAGTCTCAAAATGAATTTTTTAGCACCATGGCAAATATTTTGGTGATGATGATAATCAAAAGACGTTTGGTCTTGAGCACACATATTCAGGCTATGGAGGCAAATACTTTTTCACAGATCAGGCTGATTGAATCGCCTTGGCAGAGGGGCTGCAGGATGCAAGTGGCTGGACACTTCTTCTGATTGATGTAGAGACCCAACAGTCGCACCCTTATGGTCGTGCAAATGCTGAAAAATGTTGCATAGTTGACCGTCTAGTGGATGCCCTATGTTGGAGTGCTCCAGCCAGACCTCTGTCAGGATATGATCTGACTAACATTCTGGATGAGGGGGCCCCCACAGAAAGGGCCATGCATTTCACTACATTGATTGCTGACCCCATTGTCGCCTGTGGCAGAGACCTTGTAACCTCCATCCCACCCCCGTCTGTATATTCAGAATTCACAAAAAAATATAGACTGGCAAGGGGAGATGCAGTTTACCCTTTCCACTCATCCTATGCCCGAGGGGCTGGTGGACCAGGTGGCCGTGGTCAATACTAGGCCATCCACATAAACATCCATTCTCCCTACCGATAGGGAAGGTATGTAAATTGACGCCCTGGACAAAAGGTGTTTTTATCGGGCAGTATGGCCCTAAATGTGACCAATCCATCCTGCACATTTCAAAAATAGACCTTTGGACTATGCAAAGGTATTGGAGAAGATACTCAATACATTACTGAAGGGGAAATGCTAGAAGGGAACTCAACGTGGTCCTGACGAGGCTCATGGGTGCTTCTTTCGAGCCTATGCATCAAGCGCCACTCAAGTTTCTCTCGTGGAAAACTGCTTTCCTGGTGGCAAACACATCAGCCAGACGTGTGGGTGAGATCCAGGCCCTATCCTACAAGCAACCGTATCTGACCTTCCACAGATCGAGGGTGGTACTGCGTACACACTCCTCTTTCATGCCAAAGGTTCGGTCGGAATTCCACCTCAACGAGCCATTGGTGTTGCCTGTTTTCTTCCTGAAACCTGTCGCTGGCAGAGAGGGCCTTGAATTTGGTGGACATTGCTTGTGCCTTGAAGTTCTACATAGCACGCACAAAGAGTTTTCGAAAGACTTCTCCTTTGTTTGTGAACTTTGTTCCTGTGAACCATGCGAAGACCTTATCCAAGGCTTCCATTTCAAGGTGGCTCTTCGCCTGCATAATGCATTGTCATCGGCTGGCGAACCGACCTGTGCCGGGCAGTCCGAGAGCACAGCAATCGCTGCAACGACAGTGTTACTTTCTGGTGTGCTCCTGCTCGACATCTGAAGGGCTGCGACACCTAGGTCCATGCATACCTTCATGAAGTTCTACTGCATCAACAGTGATTCCAGGGAGGAGTCCAGAGTTGGCCAGGCAGTGCTACGCAACCTGTTTGCTTGAGGTGAGACTGTTCCAGGGGTAAGTGTTCATTGCTTCTGTTAAGCCTTGCCACCTCCCATGGTTAACGTGGTACTGCTGTGTATTCATTATTCTTGAGCATGTGAATCCATGTCAGACCCCATGCTGGAGAAGGTTTAAGTTACTTACCTGTAACTATTGTTCTCCAGCATGGGTCTGGCATGGATTCACATGCAAACTATCCCTTTGACCCCTCTGCAGCTCTTCTTTGTCATACTGCCACATTACGTGCTTACCAAATCTGAAGATGGCTGCCAGAGGCGTGGCTGAGGAAGAGGACTGTCATTGGATGGGGGCAGTATGACCTAGAGGACATTGATTGGTTTTGAGGAGAAATACAGTTTTAAGGTGAAAGTGAAACTGCTTAGCTGACGACGGGGAATATTCAGAATAGGATGAAATTACCGAATATAATTTACCGACCTTACAAAAAGACCTAAATTACATACCACCAAGTCCAGCTGAGTCCTTTATGTCCTCAGGAGCTCTGTGTTTGTGTGTCACCACAAGGGGTTAATCCTTGCTATTGGAGGTTGGAGGAGGAGTCTTTTACACAAATACCCCGGTAAGCGCGGAGCGCGCGGAGTCCAGCTGAGTCCTTTACGTCCTCAGGAGCTCTGTGTTCGTGTGTCACCACAAGGGGTTAATCCTTGCTATTGGAGGTTGGAGGAGGAGTCTTTTACACAAATACCCCGGAAAGCGCGGAGCGCGCGGAGTCCAGCTGAGTCCTTTACGTCCTTCGCATCAGGAGTACAGGAGTACAAGGTGACGAGTGGGCTGTGCGCTATATTTATTGTTTGTGTTCATCTGGAAGCCGCGTGTGTCTTCGCAAGCGGGTAAATTTGCGAACTGTTATGCAAGGGAGGTGCGAGAAGCTGTGGAACCGTAACGCCTGTCTTCCGGCATAGCAGTTGCGTTGGGTACGTCTGCTTCTCCAGTTTCGCTTGGGGGTGCCGAGCTGTTGTTTCTATAGTATATCCCTGCTAGCAAAGGTTTGCGGGGGGGGGGAGAGACGGACTCTGGCAGCTCCTTAAGCTGTCGGGCGTTCCCCCACCCTCCAGCCTCAGTGACACTTGTGTTGTTTTGGGTCTGGATTTCTGGAGTGCGCTTTTCAATGTGCCTCCTCTGCAGATCTGGCTAATGGACTCAAGGAATCTAAGACTACAGGTTTACTGCCATACTGTCTGACTTTGCCCGCACAAGGCTTAAGGGACAATGGACACTGGATCTTAAAGTTTTAGTTTTAATATTTAAGAGCATATGTCACAAATGCCTATTTGATGTATTTTTTTTTTTTTTTGACTGATTTTATTCTTCTTGTTTTTTGTTGTTGTAACAGGTGGAAATTTTTTACCTTTTTATCTGTGTTTTAACTTTCTCTCTCTCTAGCAAGGAGGCTGCGAGGGGGTTGCGAGATTTTTTCCTCTCCCCCTCTCCTCCCTCTTCTCCCAACCTGGTGTTATACCCCTCCTCAGAGTGAGAGGGCGTAAGTTTGTTTTCTCTCTCTTCCTCTCCTCACCACTCACCCCCTTACCCCCTTACCCCCTAAAAGGTACAACAACCCAGCGCGATCCGGGTCACCGCATTGACGGTACAGGGCATTAATTTATTAAGTACCTACTGTGAGTTTTCTGCCACGCCCTGTGCGCTGTGTCTCTGACCTCATATTGTATTCAGCTATTTTGGCCAAGTCGACCGGTTGGAGTTTTGGTTTCTGGGCCGTGAGCACAGCCCCAGAACCCCCATATGGGGAAGAGGAAAGCAGGGGACGGGGGGGGAAGAGGGGGTTGTAGGGAAACGGGCAAAAAAGCTCAAAAATGCCCCAACTACAAAAACCGCAAAACCCAAGAAATCTGGGAAATTATCCCCCAATACTGTCCCCAAAGAAGCGAAATCAGCTCCAAATACATCACAAAGATCCCTGGATTCCTACATGGATGTCATGGCCAATAAAATAGTAAACTGCATGAATGCAGCAGGGGCAGCCACAAGAGAGGTTGCCCCCCGGGCAGAGGGACCGGAAAAAGAGTGTGTGGGGACAATAGATCTGTTCTGGCCCCGTGTTGGCTGGGGGGGCGGCACTTGGGGTCAATAATGGAGGGGGGGTAGATCAGGCGCTACTGCCTACCCAGCATCCCAGGGAGGGGGCGCTCGGAACTAATACCCCAGCGTATGAGGTTAGGGAAGCCGCAAGTTTGGATAGCTCCGTAGACTGTGAAGGGGATAAAGAATGGCTTGAGGCACTATTAGATAAAAAATTGAGACCCCTGCAACAGTTGCTGACCTCCTTGAGAGGGTTAAAAGAGGGTGTTTTAAATACTCTTGCAATTATGGATGACTCAATCAGGGCAGTCTCCCTCAAATTGTGTGATTTGGTCAGCATTGTTGAGGAAAGGGGAGCAGTTGATAGGCATAGTCAGTGCCCCACAACTATATCCCTAACCGGTGGTGTTTCCTTTGGTGACAAGGCCTCTGATATATTAGACAGACAAGCTGTTGCTGCTGCCATAGGGGAATCAGAGGTGGTCACTGTCGAACAAGAGGGTACGAGGGGCTCTGGAAGAGATACATCGGGTAGTAACCAGATTGAAAGTGCATCTGCACTGGGGTCAGGGAATGGACAGGGAAACGCTACAACCCTAAATTTACCACCAGAAGCAGTCCCCTTTGTGGGGGTCATTACCGGATTACCTGGGCTTCCCTCGGGGAGTTTCGAATCAACGCTCTCCCTGATAAACAAGGCATCCTACTGGATAAATTCGAACCTGATGGGGCCCAAGATTGACCCTAAAATTATCCGCATGGCAAGGCGAGTGGGTTGGGTGGGGAATAGGCCTAAGCGCCTGAATGGGGACTGTGTGGTGGTAACCTTTTCTGACCCACAAATAACTGACTGCCTTCTGAATACAAATCTGGCCCGGGGTCTTAAGCCCAATGGTAATAAATTGGTGAGTAAACTTTTTCCCCTGGATTATTTCTATGTCCAGAGCATGGGGCAGGTGGTGCATAACCAGTCCACGGACAAAAGGACTGGCAGGGGGGTCCTGTTGAGAGGAACACTGCCTCAGTTCGGCCGGGCCAAATCAACCCACTGTTGGCCGGCTGGAGCACCATCCCCACGAATAAGAGACAACGTAATGCTCTGGAGAGAAATGATATGGTCTCCGTGCCAATAGACAATCCCTATGAAATTTTAACGTCCTGTGAGGATGTAGATTGACAAGAGGATGTGACTGAGGTCAGTTCAGCCCTACGAATGCCATCTGTATCTGAGGGAGGTGCTCTAAGTAAGAGCTCGGAGCTACGTCTACTCTCGTGGAACATTGCGGGGTCAACTAGGAAGATGAACCTGGGGCCAGTTATTGAGCTTATGCAATCAAACTCAGTGATTCTACTCCAAGAAACCTGGGCTATTGAACCCCCACATCTTGATGGTTTTGTTTCCTTTGGTGTCCCTGCGAAGAAAAAGCCGAGAGGCAGATATTATGGTGGCTTGTGTATTTTGATCAAGGCATCCATAGAATGCAGGTTTGAGGTGATTCCGACAGGGCTGGATTTTTTGCAGGTGGTGCTATTAATAGCGGAAAAAGGGAAAGAAATATGTATTATCAACTTCTAGAACAGCCCCCATATATCTGATCTTGATCGACTAACTAAGGCCAAGAGCTTTATAGAGAACCTACTGCATAAGGGCAGGAACAAAGTCATCTCTTATGTGTGGGGGGGGGGATTTCAACCTCAAAATGGGTGGGGGGGCAGAAAGGGACATTTTGGACCCTTATGAAGATATGGTGGAGAATATCCCACCCAGGCGTATGAGGGATGAGAGAACTTGTCAAAAAGGCCTACAGTTTGGCCTTTGGCTGTTGGAATGGGGCTTTCGTATAGTAAATGGCCGTTTAGCTCCAGATATTCCTGGGGAAGTGACCTTTAATAGCCATCAACGCAGCTCTACCATAGACTATTTTTGTATTTCTGTGAACCTTTGGGAACATGCTGTAAGCTTTGAGGTATTAGCAGACCTCAATAGTGATCATCATCCTTATTTGCCTGTCACTCAAGGGCTTGCTGGGGGAAGGAGTCTCTAAGGATATAGCCCCCAGCCCTTTGCTGGGAGTGCCTCCGGGCTCAAGAAGAATAAAATGGGGGAAAATCCAAGAGGAGGAGCTGCATTATAAAACAATTGGTGAGAACGAGTCCCTTGTGATGGACATTTTGGGTGACCACCTGCATGCAGAGAGTGTAGTTGAGAAATTTGTAGAACTGTCAGACGCTCTCTCAACCAAATTTACCATAGTTGCAAGGGCCACGGGGAAGACACTGAAGAGAGGGTGGTTTGATGAGGCATGTAAAAGGGCGAAGAAATCCCTGCTGCAGACACTCAAGGATGTTTTGAGCAGCAGATCAGTGATTGCCATAGCCAGGAAGGCGTATAGCCTTGAGATAAAGAGGAGGAAACTGGAGTTGGAAGGGTTAGCGTGGGAAGGTTTTTTGAGTGCTGCTTTCAGGGGGGACCAGAAGGCCTTTTGGGCCTTTGTAAAAAATGGGCCGGGGAGTTGTTGGTCCAATGTGGGTAGTGGTACCCATGTGGAAGAAGAAGCCTGGCTAACTCATTTTGGGAGCTTGTTTGGGTCAACAAGTATACAGGTGTACCATGACTATGCTGGGCCATGCCTGAAATTCGAGGTGGAGGAGACTGAAAAGGCCATTAGGCTACAAGCGCATAATAGAGCCCCGGGCCCCGATATGATCCCCTCTGACCTATTTCAAGATCCTGTTGACTTATGGGCCCCACTTTTAACGGTGGTGTTTAATGCGTGCCTTCGATCAGGGAAGTATCCCCCTTCCTGGAAAAAGGCGATAATTTTCCCAATTTTCAAGAAGGGGGACATGTCAAGTCCTGGTGCGTATAGGCCAATATCATTGTTGGATTCCTCCTTTAAAATCTTTGGAAGAATCCTGTTGGCCCGAATTGAAACCTGGATATGTGAACAGTCTATCCTTTCTGACATCCAATTTGGGTTTCGCCCTGGTGTGGGCACAATGGAACAAAGCCTCAACTTATACCTCTTAGTGGCCAACTCAGTATTTAGCCGGGGTGAGGCAGTTTACCTGGCTTTTATGGACCTGAGCACAGCCTTTGATAAAGTGGACAGAGTTAAACTCTGGGCTGTGCTTGGGTCCTTGGGTTGCCCTGGGGATATTTTGAAGGCGCTGGTTGATCTGCATACAGACAACCAGGCATGTGTTCGCAGTGGTCCAGGGGGACATTGCACAGCCTGCTTTCAGGTGGGGTGTGGAGTAAGACAAGGCTGTGTGTTGGCCCCCATTTGTTTTTGTCTTTATATTAACGGCCTTTCCCAGGACCTTATTGTTACTCTGGCAGACTTCCTGGTTCTGGGGGGTAGGGGCTACCCGGTACTGGCCTATGCTGACGATACAGTCCTTTTAGCAAGAACACCTAGGGCTCTACAGGCTCTGATCAATGCTTATGCAACATTTATGAACAACCTGGGTTTAAAAATAAACACAAAGAAATCAGCAGTCATGGCTTGTGTGGGCAGAAAACGTTCTGCCCCCATGAAGCCAATGCTTTGTGTTGGGGAAACCATACCTAGAGTTAAGGTTTTTGATTATCTGGGAATTAGATTCTCAGAAGCATTAACCGGTGTAGCCCATGTGGCTAAACAATCAGCCAAGATGAGCCAACAACTAGGGGGCATATTTAGATTTATGACCAAGTGTAAGGGACAACCACTGGATGTGATTACCAAGATCTACGGAGTACAAACCGTAGCCACCACTATGTATGGTGCGTCCATTTGGGGTTTCCAGAATGCAGCCGAGATACAAAGGAAGGAGACAAAATTTTTCAAAAACCTGCTGGGACTCCCGCCCAGCGTCTCTGGAATAGCTGTACACAGAGAACTGGGCGTGGAGTTCTGGGAGGATCAGTGGGCAATGGCTCCACTTTTTTTTTGGGTCCGGTTATGGGCCAATGAACATGCCTCTCTCTCTGCCATTCCATTATTCATGCTGTGCTGGGCAAAGATGGTTGGAAAAAAATCCCATGGCTTGTATATGTCTGGAAAACTCTGGGGCAGCTAATTTAAGATCCCTCTTCCCACCCACCACATTAATTACAAAGAGCGAGGGGGTGCAATTTAAAATGGCATTGGGGGAGATTAATGTGAGGAAAAGAACTCTGGAGGAGCATGGCCACAGATCTGGTCAATTCCACACCAGTATTAGCAGGCTCACAGGAATACAACCCTATCTGACTTGGAGCCCTCATAAAAAGGATAGGTGGCTGATTACGAGGGCACGGTTTGATTCCCTAAGGTTACATGGGAACACCTACAAATGGAAAGGCTTCCCTGATTCTGCAGGCTGCCCAATCTGTGGTCATCATCTCGAGGATCTAGCCCATTTGTTGTTTTTTTGTACTGGTTATGTCGGCATTCGTAGAGCGACCTTGATTCCTGCCCTTAAGAAGTCAGCGATACGTTCGCACAGGGCAGCTCTCGTGTTTCTATTGAGTGCCGACACGTCCTACACAGCGTGGGCACTGCTTATGTTCTTGAAGAGAGCGATGTTCTTTAGAAAGGGTCTATTATTAATGCAGGGAGATGCTAGTTAGCACTCTGGGATTTAAAGTTTAACTTTTTTTTCTAACTGATACCGCCAGTGTTTTCATGGGTTTTAATCATTCATGTAATTATTTGATCAATGTATATGGCAGGTTTTCATGGTTACGAATGCCTATGATTTTATTATTAGGATGAGTTTTATGAATTGTAACTATATTTGTGATCAATTGTGTTCTTGTTTGTCGTTTAATGGATTTTTCATAATCCGAATAAACTTGTTTGACTGACTGACATACCACCAAAAGTTCGAACTACCAAAGGTTCGAACTTTTTGTGGTGTGTGTTTTGGTGGGCCGGTAAATAAAAAAAAAAAAGAAAAGCCGGGGGCTGCGGAAGTGTTCCCTGCAACACCCCGCTCACTATACAGTATAGTATAGTGAGCAACGGTTGTGGGGGACACCCCAGCAGCTCACCCGTGCAAAAGTACAAAAAAAGAAAAGAAAAGGACCCTGCAGCACCGGTTCCCGATCACGGAAATGAAAGGGAACCGGCGCCACAGGAACACATCGCGTGAAGGAAAGTTAAGTAGGGGGTTGGGGTGTGAGTGATGGTGTGTATTTGAATCTATGTGATTTTCAATGGATGTCCGCATGGGAAATGTACAAAAATGTTTGTGTTGCGGACATTTCCATCGTGGACCACTCTGCAACGGTAAAATCAAACAGATCATGTGAATCCATGCCAGATCCCTGCTGGAGAACAATAGTTACATTTAAGTAAAGTAACTTAAATCTTTTGCATCTAACATCCAGAATAAGTTGCGTATTTGTGGCGAGAATTTGTTTGGGCCGAAGGCCAGCGAGACCTTGGAAACGTTTAAGGACTCAAAACTTGCAGCAAAATCACTGGGCCTAGTTGTGCCACAGCGGGCTAAATCTGCAATTAGATTTGCCTCTAGAGGACGCAGATACAGACGTGACGTACCCAGGAAAGCACAGCTCCTGCAGCCCAGGCAAGGTAATGGGTGTTTCCCATGCTCCGAAAGGTGCAGAGGAGCCTTTAAGTTCTAGCCTGTGGCAGCAGCAGCATTTGGGGCAGCACCGCCCTCAAAGCCGCTTTGAGTCCCCCCTCATGCTTCACTGGTTGGATGGCAGATAGGTGAGCATATGCCACAATGATGGGAGATTACTCTGATGCCTGGGCCCTTCAGCTTGTCCGATAGGGTACTGTCTTCCTTTCCTAAAGCGACCACCGGACAAAACACCCCTCCACAACCGTAACAGGAGCTCCAGGAAGTAATGTGAGCCCTGCTTTTGAAGGGTGCTGTGGAAGAGCTACTTTATGAGCAAAGAGGTTCAGGCTGGTATTACTTGTATTTCCTTGTACCCAATAAAAGGGGTAGCACTTTGGCCCATCTTGGACTTCAGGGCCTCGAACAAGTTCCTGAAGAAAGACAAATTCAAGATGGTGACTTTGAGAGAAAATCTCCACATTCACGAATTGCAGGACTTTCTGGTGTCAATAGATTTGTGCAGAACGCTTATTTATATGTGCCGATGCATCAAAAGCACAGGAAGTTCCTGAGGTTCCTCATAGGGGACAAGCACCATCAGTACAAGCTGCTTCCCTTTGGGTTGCCCTCCGCTCCAAGGGTCTTCACCAAGCTCAAAGCAGTAGTCGTTGCTCACCTCAGGAGATCCGGAGTCATGTGTTCCCATACCTGGACGACTGGCTGATCTGGGAGGAGTCAGCAGAGCGGGTTTTCTCCCACCTAGAGGACCCCTGCTCACTACTCCACAGGCTGGGCTTCTCCCTGAACTTTTAAGTCCCATGTGACACCAGTCCAGAGGCTCCAGTTCATCGGGGCAGTCTTAGACACCCAAGGGGGATTAAGGGCCCTACCCCCATTGAGGAGAGAGTCAACAGCATCATGCAGATGGGGAACCAGTTCCAGAACCATGCCGCTCTACCAGCAGCTTCCTTCCTCCGTTTCTTAGGCCTTCTGTATTTTTATGGTGCCAGAAACCAGGCGGCGCATGAAATCTCTTCAATGGCTCCTATGAGGCAAGTGGTCCCAGTACCTCGGAACCCTCTCAGATTCCCTCAGGGTATCCAGGTCAGTGTTCAACAACCTTGGTTGGTGGGCCCGACAGCAGAACTTTCATGGCGGGAGAACCCTTCTGGCCTCTGTAGCCTCAGGCCTGTGTCATCACAGATGAGTCTCTGAAGGGTTGGGGCCCTCACTACGAGGACTGGAGTTGCGAGCTATCAGGCTAGCCCTGAGAGCGTTTGCCCCATCTCTGAGGGGGAAATATGTGCTGATTCTGACGGACAATATGGTGGCCATGCACTACCTGAACAAACAAGGTGGCGTGCGCTCCCTCCCCTTCTGCAGAGAGGTGATACAAATGTGGTTCTGGCTATTGGAGAACTGGATCTCGATCTCTGCAATTCATCTGGTGGGGACAGAGAACAGTTTGGTGGATGCTCTGAGTAGGCAGAGCACGGTCTCACAAAAGTGGTGAGTGTGCAAGGAAGTCCTAGAGGATGTCTTCTCTTGCTGGGGTACCCCATCAGTGGACCAGTTTGCCAGGGAGTCCAACAGGAAATGCAGACAGCTTTGCTTGAGGGAATTCCCAGTGAACTCTGTTCTATGGAACGCGTTTCTGGTGTATTAGACCTTCCCTCTCCACTAAGCATTCTCTCAGATTCCTGTCATTCCTTGCGTTCTCCGGAGGTTGAAGAGATTTGGAACATCCATGATCTTGATCGCCCCGCACTGGGTGAGGAGGACATGGGACTCGGACCTTCTGGATCTGATAATCTGCCCTCCTCTCTCATCGCCCGGATCTTCTAACCCTATCAGAAGGACGGGTACGGCACCTAAACCCGGAATCTCTCTTCCTACATGCCTGGCTCTTGAGAGAATGAGGTATGATAACTAAGACCTCTCTGAGAAGGTGCTCAAGGTGTTGCTGGCTGCACACAGCAGAGATCTCTGTATGTATGCAAGTGGAGAAGATTTGAGGCGCGGTGCAGGGAACGAGAGGTTGACCCAAGTGCTTGCACCACCACTACAGTGATCAAGTTCCTTCTGTCACTGGCCTCAGCAGGCATTCAGGTAACCACCGTCCAAGAATATTTGGCAGCCTTGTCTGTGTTCAAGAGTTCCCCAGATAAAGGTTAATTTTTTACGATCCTGGTTATGGCTCAATTCCTGAAGGTCTCTGTGAATAGGTTTCCGTCAACTCCCTTTGTTGTACCAGATTGGGATCTTAATCTGATTTTGACTTTCTTAATGGCAGCTCCCTTTGAGCCCATGCACACCTCAACTTAGCGGCTGCTCACTTTGAAGACCGCTTTCTTGGTTGCGATTACATCCGCTAGGCGGGTTAGTGAATTGCAGGCCCTTTGCTGCAAACTGCCCTTTTTGCCCTTCTTTCTGGAAAGGCTCCCTGTGACGAGCCATAGACCTGCCAGTCTTTTACCCACCTCCGCACCCTTCTAAGGAAGAGGAGCACTTCCATCGGCATAATCCCAAAAGGGCCTTGAGTTTCTATGTCAGAAGGAAGTCAAAATTTCGTTAATCTGATCAACTATTTGTGGCATACTCTTTAGCACGTAAAAATCTGGCAGGAACAAAGCAGGCACTATCCCGGTGGATTATCTTGTGCTTTGCAGAGTGCTATCAGTCTGTAGGCAGGAATCTGCCTCCTGGCATCGGGGCACACTCCACCAGAGGGGCCTCTGCATTGACAGCCTTACAAAGGGGTGTCCCAGCTAGGGTTATTTACTGTGCTACAACATGGTCCTCTCTATATACGTTTACCAGACATTACAGTCTGGACGCGACACCCGTGGGGCTGATGCGCCTTTTAGCAGGGCGGTGCTTCAAAATCGGCTACTTTAACTTTATTCCCGCCTCCTTTGTTGCACTGCTTGGGGAGTCTATCAGATTAGGAATCTGTGGGAGAAAGGCAATCCATTTAAGGAGAAATTACTTACCAGAATGGTCTTTCTATGGATTCTTCTTCCGCAGATTCCTCATCTCCCCTCCCATCCCATCCATCCCCGCTTGGAAAGTGTTGGCAGCTGGCACGCATCTATTTTGGTGAGTAGACGCCTAATGATGGTCCTAGAGTGAGAGTTTTCTGTCTGACATGCTGCATGTTTCTCAGCCAATCTAAAATATATATGTATATTTTGTGTGTATATATATATATATATATATATATATATATTCAAATCTGATTCTGCATATTGTGGTACCCTATCCACAAGTTTTTTCTTCCCATTGGGAAGTTTGTTATTGTTAACCTCTTATGGCCTGCTTACTTTACTTATTTGTATAGCGCAGCAATGGACCCGAGGGCATGAGGGCGCTGACAAAGAAGCAGGAGGACACCGAGAACTAATACTGGGGGTGCCTGAGTAGAGTTCTGAGGCATGAGCGACGAGGGGGGGGTTAGGCAAACAGCCAGGTTTTCTGTTTTTTCTTAAATGGCTAGAGCTTAATCTGAAGCCTAAGATCGGGCGGGAGGTCATTTCACGCCCTGGGAGCAGCCACTGAAAAGGCACCCTTTTCGGACTTCTTAGATCTGCATCTAGGGATCACTAGCAAGTTAAGGTTGTTAGATCTGAGAGCTCTGCTTGTAGCCTTCCTCACAATAAGTTCCTTTAGGTAGCATGGCATAATGCTCAGGATACACTTAAATGTGATCATGAGGAGGCAAAAGCGGATTCTAGCCTCCACTGGCAGCCAATGCAAGGCTCTTCTGGCCTCAGTAACGCAATCACATCTGGAAAGTCCCATGACAACCCGCACAGCCCCGTTTTGTGTAACTTGGGAGTCTATTAGTTTCTGCTTTGCTGAGACCTGTCAAAAGGCTGTAACAGTAATCCAGTTTGGATCCCACGATGGCTCGAGCCAGGGTCTCAGCATTAGCTTGAGTTAGGAGGATACGCATGTGGCCAAATAATTTAAGGTAATACGAGGCGGTCGAGACCAATCTCCCTACATGGGCCTTCATGGACAGATGCTGATCAAAAGTAACCCCTAAAGATTTAACTTTCTTTTGTGGGGTGATCTTCACTTCACCCAATTGAAAACCCTCATAAGTCAAGCCCAATTTAGATAATGTGGACTGCGTGCCAACGATCAGAAGTTGGGTCTTAAACTTGTTGAGTGCCAGGCCATTCATAACCATCCACTTTTCAATGCTGACAAAGACTTTATTCAAGTTTTCTTCATCTTGATTGTGAGAGCCCGACAGGGGGATGACGAACTGCGTGTCGTCTGCGAAATTGGTAAACCAAATCCCTTCATGTTCCAGTAGTGCAAAAAAAGGGCCATAAAGATATTATATAGACGGGGAAATACTCGCCCCCTCTGGGATGCCGAATTTAATCGGTACAGCAACAGCCTCAGCTGACTCGGAGCAGACTTAACTATCTCTGTTGTTGAGAAAGGAGACAACCCATTGCGATGCAACTGGGGAAAAATGTGCCACTTCCTTGAACCTGGAGACCAATAAAGGATGGTCTAGCAGGTCGAAATCGGCTAAGAGATCCATAAGCATAGAAGAGAGACCTTTATCCATACGTTCGAAGAGCTTAGACTTGAATTCCAATAGCGCTGTCTCGGTACTATGGCCTGCTCTGAATTCCCTATTGTTGGTAATCCAGGACGAGAAAGTTGTTAAGATGTTGGGCCACTTCTGGCACGAGACCCTCTTCGAGCAAGGTGTTCACAAATTTACAGATTGCTGCAAGCTGGGTCGGTGGGCAGGTTTTTATGACTGCTGAGCAAGGGTCCCCTTTGCAACTAGTGGTTTTAAGATGAGCCACTACCTCTGCCAGTTTCTCCATGGAGATTGGGGAGAAGTTGAATAGAGGAATGAAGGAGCATCTTTTGAAACCCTCAAAGACCCTCTTACTTGAATCTGGAAGGACAGCATCTTTCTTAATAGATATATTATCCTTGACGCCCTGTAATTTCTTGACCATAGCATCCTGTATGCTCTGGCACCATGCTGTGTCTTTCACAATGAATCCAATGTCAGGAGAAGTGGTAGACTCTTGCTCTTTGAGAATTCAAAGAAGTTCCTTGGCCTCTGACTTCGCATTACCAATCCTGTCATTGAAAAAAAAGATATTGCATCTAATATAGCAGATTTATATGTTCTGGCAGTGCCTTTGTACACAGCGAGATGGCCTGGAGCGGGATTACCTTTCCAAGCGTAGAAATGTTTTAGCATATTAGATTTGAACTTTTGAAGAACTGGAGAGAACCAGGGTTTATTTTTAACCACCGACCTAGCTTTCCTATGTTTCTCGGGAACCAAGGTATCTGTGATGACTTCCAGATTGGAAATTAGGGCTTTAAACATCTCTGCCAGAGAACGAGAGGGTGAAAAATTAATATCAGAACTCGGCAGTGGTGTCATTCTGGCCTGCGTGAGTAGCTTGAAGTTTCTGTCTGCAGAGGCGGCCATGACTTTGTTTCTGACATTAACAGGAAACTCTGCCAGAATGGAAAAGTATAGAAACGCATGGTAGGATGAGGGACGGGGCACTACCTGGAGGTCTTTCATTACCACATTAATGGCAGAAACCCAATCCAATGTGTGCCCAAGACTTTGTGTGGGAAGCCGATTTCTTTGATCCAGGCCTATGTTGGCCCTTTTTCCCTCACTGTTTTCCTCTGCAGGGGTCAAGTTCAGGGCGAGGGTGTGGGAGGTGGAGGAACTAAGCTATGGGGTATAGTGACATTGTATATATACGATGTCCTGTCCGGAGCCGACAGCCGAATAACGAGCAAGACGAATCGACGGCCAAGTCGAGGTCTACTACGCCCTCTGTTGAAGAACTTACAGAGCAGCAGAGCTGGATGAGGATATCTATCAGATGAGGAATCTGCAGGAGAAGAATCCCTAGGTAGAGCATTACGGTAAGTAATTTCTCCTTTACATGGGTTTAGAAGTCTTCCAAAAATGAGGAACTTGTGGGAGGAATGTATCAATTAGAACTCGTGGATCTGATTTATTCTTCCCACAGATGCCTTCTGACCCTCCCATCTACTCCTCTAAATTAGGTACTTCAGATATTCAACTTGATTTTTTACAATACCTCTATTTTGTGTCCGTTCTGCCATGCCAGCCGTGGCGTGGGGGTGGTGGGGAGTGTGTGTATGGAATCCGTAGGAAAGACTGAAAAAAAGCGCTCCTTCCCTGGCCTCACTTCCTAGACCCCCCACGGGCAACTTCCACCTTGGTGGAAAACCTTGGATGCACACTGGACAAGGATTTATCCCTCTCCAAACACATCAAATCTACATCCAGAACTTGTTTCTAGGCGCACCGATGTTCCAGCAAAGGAAACTGCAAAGATTCCAAAATGCTGCGACCCGCCGCCTCATTGGCCTCCCTTCCAGAAAACACATCAGTCCTACACTGGCTCCCTGCTAGTCGACACACTACCTCTAAAGCCATGTTCTCCCCAGACGAGGTTTCTAGACAAGTCCGATCTATGAAAGTCTCGTCTAAACAGGTACACCCCTGCGCCTCCAAAACCATCAAGGATCACATTGATACCTTGGCCCCTGCTCTGGCTGACTTTTGCAACCACTCCTTCAGCACAGGTGTCTTCCCTCCCCCCCCCCCAAAAGCACTACCTTGTGCACCCTCTTCTTAAGAAACCCACAGCCACCCCCTCCTGCCCGGCTAACTATCATCCAAACTCCATCACTCCTTTCCTTGGCAAACTCCTGGAAAAGCTGGCCATCTCCCAGCTTAATCTTCACACTGAATCTGTTGATTGTCTCCATAATCATCAGTCTGGCTTCAGAGCTGCCAGAAGCACAGAAACTGCTCTCCTGCCCATTGTTTTGCTTTGCACAAGTGAGGGCAAATGTGGTCCCCATCGCAGATCCACATTTTTTAGAGAAATATTTTTTATTGAACAAATAGATGTTCTGTTCCAGTCAGATGCGAGGAACCCTTCGACAACGGCGTCGATGGCGCTGATCCGTGCGAAGGAATCTTCGACGACGGCGTCGAAGGAATCCTCGACGACGGCGTCGAAGACGGTGCCTTCTTACCCGATTGCTCATGGCGTTCTCGGGTGGAATGTTTCGCCGGGTGCTACGACTCGTGGCGTTTTGATTTTTTGGGGTTTTTCCCCCGGGGTATCACCCTCAGCTGTCTTCGAGGGGGTCGAGGCCGCGTTCTCGAAGATGCTTAACATTTCCTTTCTGAATTCCTCCCACTCAGCTTGAGAACTGTGTTTAGTGGGACAGGAGACTCTTTCTGGGGACACAGAAGACGACGAGGAAAGGGACCTTCGACGTCTCTTTTTTGAGTGTCTAGATGTCGACGAATGGTGGCAGCTGCTTCGAGATCTAGAATGGGAATGTTTTCGACGGCGAGGAGACGAATGCCTCAACTCAGTCGACGAAACTTTCGAGGAGGTTTTGGCTGACTTACCTCTCTCAAGCTTCCCCTTTCGCTCCTTCAAGGCTTTCGCCGTCATGGACATGCAGTCCTCACACTCCGAACAATGGTGCTCGGATCCCAAGCACCATAAACGGACCCTGTGTGGATACGTTATTGACATTTTTTTACAGCAGTCTCAACATTTCTTGAAGCCGGATTGCGGCGTCGTCGGTTCTGATGAAGAAGCCATCGAGAACGATAAGGAATATTAGAGTAGAAATATATAGTTAACCTGACTGAACTGAGCAACGACGTTCCGAGGCCCCACGAAGCGCGGAAAAACGGAACTGAGCAACAGACGCAGCGCGTGGCTATTTATGGGCATGGTGACGTCGGCGCGGATACGGTGGCCGTCGAGGGACATCGACTCGGTGGACGTCGACGCGCAGCGCCCTCTACAGAAAAAAATTCCGAGGCCAGCAAGCTGGAAACATATTATCAAAGATAAGGAATACGTCGGAGGAACATCCCGTTGAAAGAACGTTACCAGGTAAGAAGTAACTTGTTCATCTACCTCGTGTGGCTGTGCAGGTTGCGGATGCCGTTGCTGCAGGAGTTCCTCGACGCCCGTTGGATACAAGTGGTGGGAAGCTTCGAAGACAAGATCGCCCTCAACAAGACTTTCCGTCAAGTGATCCGGTGGTGGGGCACCCACGCGCATCTTGCGGCGGGCATGAACTTCCAGACTCCAGCGCATCAGGAAACAGTGACGACGGACGCCTCCCTGGAGGGATGGGGTGCGCACACCGGAGATCTCCACGCAAGAGGCATTTGGCACCCAGAGAGGTTGCTGCACATCAACGTCCTGGAGCTCCGGGTCATGTTCTGGGTCCTCAGGTCCTTCCTTCCATCCCTCAACGGCAAGGTGGTACGGGTGTTCACCGACAACACCACCACGATGTTCTACATCCGGAAGCAGGGGGGCACCAGATCCCCGGATCTCTCCAAGGAAGCACAGGATCTGTGGCACTGGGCCGTCGCCCAAGGGATGTTCCTGGTACCCTTTCACCTGGCAGGAGGGAGGAACACAGTCGCCGAATCACTCGGCAGGGAGCGGCGCTCTTGCCACGAGTGGGAGCTTCGGCAAATTCAAGTAGATCTCCTGTTCCGACGATGGGGCAATCCCCAGATCAATCTGTTCGCGACGGCGACGAACCTCCAGCACTTGGTGTTCGCTAGCAGGTTTCCTTCCCCTGGGATGGCCTGTTCCTCCATGCGTTGCCGTTGCTTCTATGACTCATCAGTCAACTCAGACGGTCCCATTGCAGGATGATCCTCGTCGCACCGGTGTGGCCAAGACAGATATGGTTCCCGGACCTTCTGGACATGTTAGCATCCCCTCCAGTCAAGCTGCCGATGGACGTGGATCTTTTCGCCAGGGAAGGAGGCGCGATCCTGGATCACGACTCGGGATCACTGAACCTGCAGACCTGGCTCCTGCAGCAGTAGAGTTCGGAGGCTACGATATCCAGGCAGACTGCAAGGAGGTACTTGCCAAGACCAGGGCTTCCTCGAGTGCTATGGACATAAATGCAAGAGCTTCTCTGTCTGGTGCCGTGCACAGAAGATCAACCCTCTACGGATTACGGCCCCTCGTGCTGCCGTACTTGCTGTCGCTAGCCAAGGCGCGACTGGTGCATGCCTCCATCAAAATTCACGTGGTGGCTATCTCCCGCTATACCAGAACTCTGGGGCAGTCATCGCTGTGGTCTCAACTCCCAGAGGTCCCCTTGGTTAACAACCCTTAACTGACCACCTTGGGACTCGCACCAACGGCCCCTCACCTCCTCCATGACCCGCGCTGACACTGCAACTCAGCCCACCACTTTTGTTCGCTCCAGCATGCCGCCGGCTACCGCTCCCACGGCTTGCCTCATCAGGCCCCCACACTTCGCAACATGAGCCTGTGCATCCAAAAACCAGCCCTTGGCTGCCCTCCTATTCCAATCCACTCCATCCACACGGCACAACTGCCGCTCCACCCACTCACCTCATCTCCCCACCTATGTACGCACATGCTCCCCCAACACAGGTGCTCTCTACCCAACCTGTCCCACTCCACAGACCATAATCACTCTTCCATACTTTCCGCAGAACAGGCTATCCAGCCTCACTGGCACCCGGACTCGGGAGGACCAGCCATCTGCTCTAATCGGAGCCCACCATCCTACTCAATTGGGTAAGCTACACCACCCTCCTCCTTAACTCATTGCCTTAATATTCTAAATTGGCGCTCTCTCCCAACTAACTAATTGTTCTCCTTTCCTCTCTCTACCTTGGTACCTTGCTCGTGCGCTTTCCTATCCAATGTTATCATCTGTTATGAATGTCAATATGCATTAAATTGAATACTATTGTTTTGCCTTTTGTAAACCACTTCACCTTCACTCACTGTCACCACTTAATAACCAAACCAACATTGCTCATATATCATGACTGCTTTTAAAATCACTTCATGCATACCCTGATAACATCATGTGGCCATCTTTGATCTCGCTTCCAATGTTGATTTTTTCCAATCTACTTGTGGTCAATAATAATGTCACTGCGTCATTTACTGCGTCATTTACTGCACTCAACCACCTAATCAATTCACAACGCCCAGCCCTGAAAAAGACTTGGGTCGAAACGCGCGTCGGCTGTGTGCACTCACCGAAGTTGAACAACTGGCATTATCTGCCACTTTGATGTTTCTTAATTGCTCTGGTGAATTGTCAAAATAAACAATAATAAAGCAAAAAAGTACAAGCATCAACCTGACTTTTCTGACCTACCCATGAACCAAAGCAAATCTGCTAAATTCTTGGAATATTGAACTCCCCCCCCCCCCCCCCTATCGCCCATCATCATCCAAAGGTTTGTCGTCCCACCTAGGTATTGTGATGAATCGCGAGATGTCACTCGTCTTCTGGTTTGTAGGGGAGGGGGCTTCCCATGAGGCCAGGGTGGTGAGGCAGCTACCCGATAGTCCCCCTGGGAGTGGTACTCAGTGGGAGGCTCTCATGGGAACAGACCTCCTCTCTGGGGACAAAGGAAAACATCTTGGGAGAAACACAGTATACCAACCCTCCACCCACACCCTGTACACCTCCCTATTCCTTAAGTACCAATCTAATACCCCACACTTTATGTATCTTCGAAAATGTAACATCAACTGAGACGAGGAAGAGATGGGATGTCCGCATAAAGACATACCAGACAAGTACTGGGATGGCGAGGTGGAGGTGCAGAGCCATAAAGAATGTTCAGTGTCATTTGAGTGAGCACCTAGAAACACTTATGTAGAAGCACATTATAAATCACATATATCATATTATTCTAGACATTGATGGCAGTGCGGGATAAAAAGCATCGCAGGACTTAGTGTTGCTCAGCCGTCCCAGGAGGAACAGAGGACCAGGACATGGCTTGGCGCGGGAGATTAATGTGACTGCAGACATGGACACCAAAGAGAAGCAGATGGCAACCCCAGCGGGTCTGACCCTAGAGGACCTTTGGTGAAGCAGTAACCTGACCTCGCAGGGGAGGTGGACCACACAGTCTGTAACAGGTACGCGTACTGTAGACATACAGAAACTGCAGAGGTGCTGAGTGCAG
Organism: Ambystoma mexicanum; assembly: GCF_040938575.1. Lineage (NCBI taxonomy): Eukaryota > Metazoa > Chordata > Amphibia > Caudata > Ambystomatidae > Ambystoma > Ambystoma mexicanum. The sequence goes on along the minus strand of NC_090927.1, from coordinate 1,234,036,937 downwards.
GGAAAGCCTGTGGAAGCTGGGAGAGACCAAAGCAGGCCGAAAACAGACCCTTAGGAAGACCGGAGCCCACCAGAGAAGTCCCAGAAGGTACAGGAGGGAACGAGCTGGCCGGTTGGGGTACAAGAGGGTCTTCGGTACCACACAATGCCACAGGAAGAATAGATCCTGAACTGAGGTGATTGGATGCAACCCCTGAGCCAGAGAGAAGTAGGAAGAGCCTTAATGAGAAGTGGCTCCACGATAAGGGCACAAATAAGACCCCCAACAATAAGGACACGTATCAAGAAAAGAACACATCTTTCTCATGGCATTACTTGGCAGGCGAGTGAACCAAGTTTGCGAGTGTAAAGAAACCTAGAAGCACAGGTCTGAGACCCGCACCCAAAACAGAAAGAAAGCACCGATTATCTTCTTTGTGGCAGTTCTTGGCAGGATAGTGAACCAAGTTGGACAAACTCAAGATGTGGCGAAGCATGGTTCTTGGACCCTGAATATCAATGATATTGATTGTTGGAAAATATCCTTAAGGAAGGATTAAGGATACCAGGGGAAGGGAGTCATTCCCTTAAGTAACCAAGGTCAAGGGAAGGGAGTCATTCCCCCTGGTTGTATTGAACTGTTGAATCAAGATACCAGGAGAAGGGAATTGTTTTCCTGGTAAACTAAGTTCTAAAGACTTTTCGATACAAAAGGTCAAATGTTGGGCAGTGTGTATACCAAGGGAAAATGCTTGGACTATGGGACTGATCAGGAGTTAGGCAGAGCAGGAAAATGTATCAGTAACGCTATTACCGCTGCATTACTGCTCCTGCCCAATCCCGAGTATGGCCCTACCTCTACACATTCACCTCCAGCGATGTGCTGGAGGTGAATGCGCTGGCGGTATGGGCATTTCCATCGCTATTGCCGCCGGCGGTATTTGCACCGGCGGTAATTGTGCCACCCATTCCCATTGGGTCCACTGGACCCAATGGTAAATGGGGATTTACCGCCTTATCACTACTCATGATCTGGCGCAAATTGTGCCAGACCGAGTAGCGGTAACACTAATAGCGTTGGGCGATATCCCCGCGCAATTACTGCTGGGATAGTGCCCAACTCGTGATGAGGCCCTTTGTCTTTTGTGTTGGAGGACAATTCTGACCCTGTGAAGGGAGTCGTTCGCCTAAGAAGAAGCAAACACATGGAAGTGATATGATATGATAGTTTATTTATATGGTATAACGTCCTTTCATCGCAGGATGTTTTTTCGCTGTTTTTTTACCGCACATTTTTTTACAAAAAAAAACGCATCAAATTTTTTAGGAGGGTTGGAATAATATACAAGTGTGGTGTGGGTGTTCGGGATCATATAAAAAATTAAAGTGGATGGAGGTTTGGGGGGAAACCCCCACCCCCCCAAATAAAAAATGTGATGAGTGTTTTTGTTAAACAATCCGTGATAAAAAAACTGTGAAAAAACATCCCGCAATGAAATGACATAGAACCATTTATATAGCGCCTATACACAATGTGTTTCATTGGACTGTGAACTTTTTATTACTTTTTATAAAAGTGAAATTTTATTCCTAATCCAGAAGAAGGAAGTCAATTTTCTGGGCCAAGAAGTTCTACTTTATCTCTAGTTTAGTTTTAAGAGTATGCGACAGAAGTAGGGTTTTGCCACAGGAAGGTGGACTATTGATTTACATGGACATTCTGACAGGTTCCTTAGTATTTTATTTGGGGCAGGCAAACACCTTGTAGAGATGGGGAAAGTTTGATTTTCTCCTTATTTTCTTAAACGATATAAGTCTGTAGCAACCACTATGCCACCTGTATTTCAGTCCCCTTCTTCTGCACCCTTATATAATGTTGTAAGTTACTAGAATATATATGACAAACATCGTCAAATGTTAATGAAATTGTACCGGTCTACAACCGGAGCATTTACTCTGGCCATTATAGCCTGTATCCAAAAGTGATATGCAAATAAAGCTCTTAGTGCGCAACTAGATGTGCTAACACAGTTTCATCCATGATATAGATCACTAGAAAAAGTCCAGAGTAAAATATATTAACCTCCTTATCTTCTCTTTTCTAATGTGTGCCAACATGTGGCTCAAAAAGAGAAACTCAAAAAATATACAGGCAAAGAAAAACCGTACAAAAAAATCTTTTGTCAACCTGGTACACTTGAAACATCAAATTGTACATTCATGTATAAATACAGGTCAAAGAAAATCATGCAAGAACCGACCAGTGTTCATGCAGTTAAAATCTACAAACAGAGGTAAACGCTATCATAGAAGATGCGCAGCAGTGTCAGACATTGAGTTCTCAAAATCCGTGGGTGATTCGCAGACACGTGACATCATAACGTGATGTCACATCGATGTGTTGTGTAAACGTTACTTTGTGTTCCGAGTAGACTGTTTATTTAAGCAATAAACCCCAAGCTGGGGGGGCATTACTGCGTCCGGTAATGCCACGGCCCCAGTTACAGGCCCAAGCAGCCCCGGGTAACCCATTAACCATTATGTATGTGATGGAGGTGTTCACTGCTCTCCTTATTAAGGAAGTCCACAATTATGTTCAGAGAAAATTCACTGGGAGAAATGGCACTTACTCAATGCAAAAAGGATTTGCTGTTTATTCTACAGAGAAATAAACATGCATCACAAAGAGGTTTGATGCTTTTAGCCGCGATACTGTTATGGATCATGAGTTTCAAATAAGACATTTGTAGCAGCTGTCGATTGTGTACACCTGCACAGATCAAGAATGTCAGCCTTTACAAAAGCCATTACAAGGTTGAGAAATCCCTAGTGTACCAAAGGCAACAAGTAACTCTACGATCTGCAGAGTGGCCATGGCTGCTATGATAAGTGTGAATCCAAGATATCGGTCTACATAGAAGTAAACTTGTTTCGCAAAGCTGCTCACAGGCTCACTCACATGCCCAACAGCCATGAAGTTTGTAGTTCCCTGGTGAGTGCTCCAACCAATGTTTGCTCAGCGCAGACAGGTGAAGTAATTTATGCAATCCTGCTACAGTATAAAAAGAATACTGTGACAGAGAAGTAGAAGAGTCAGTGTATGCTTGAGGGGATAGACAGTACATGACTGAGCAGCGACGAGGCAGAGGAGGTGCAGAGGAACATTGAGAAAGAAGGGAAAATCAAAGCAAGAGGAGGGGTGAAAAGGAGCAGTAAAGGGTGACGAAAGGAGGCAAGAGTGAAACACGGGTGCAGAGATGGAGGAGCAGTAAGGAGGTGAGAACATCTGGGAGAGGAACAAGGAACACTAACAGGAGAAATGTGGAACCTGTGAGGAATCTGAGGCTGTCCTCACTTCTTCCCCCAAATATCTCCCCCACCCCCCTAGGTGGTGAGGGAAAGGCCATCGCTTTCAGATCCTTACCCTGGGGAGGAGGCACCCTTGGGTGAGACACTGTATCCCCCATGTCCCTTTCATGAGGAATCAAATGTCCCCCAGGATTTGATGGGATATTACCAATCCCTTCCCTATTGTGCTAGAAAACCATCTCCCAATGTATACCACTCTGGTACTGGGAAGAGGGACGCTGAGTACCAAGACCGTTGTGAAATCAATGTGAATGGCCTGCATATGATGCCAGAGGGGCGATATAAGTGGCCTGCTCAGGTGAGGCTAATAGGTTTGCCTTGGAGATCGCCTGTGGAATGCCTTCAGACGTATAAGCCGGAGGTGAAGGCAGGGAGACGTGAGTCCAAATTGCTTAGGTGCTGCAGAGTCATTGCAGCGGAAGCAGATTGTGGCGGGCATTGTCGGAAGGTCTCCGATGGCAGGGTCAGAAATCCAACCTACTGCAGTCAAGTGGACTCCCTCTTCAGTAGCCTGTCGTGTCTGAGACCCTGGAGGAGGGGCTTGCTTAGCCGGGAACAGGGGCAGAAACCAAGAGCCCTCTGAAGCGGAGGAGCACACATGAAGACAGCGCACCAGTTGAGTCAAGTGAGGCTGTGGTGCAAGCCGTGTTTTGGAAGGTCGGAATGCTTGCAAGTGATGATGAACGGAGCGGTTTGTGTATACAGAACTGTATTGAAATTGAGAAGGTCGTCGAAGGGCCACAGAAGCATTAAACTTTATATTGAATAAGAAGCCCATGAGTAGGGTGCACATTCCCAGCAGGAGATTGAACTGGGAATTTTCAGTTGCATTGTTTTGATATGAATGAACTGAAGTTTTGAATACTGAACCAAAGGAAATTAATACGAGTGACAGCCACATGAATGGAAAGTAGAGAAAACTAAAGAAAAACAAGCATTGATAATGTATACAAAGAACTTTGAATTATAGAAGCTCAGTAAAAGCAAGCATTGGCAAGAGCCAAAAGGAAGAGGAACTGTACAAGTTGAAAGTTGAAACTGGCAAAACTATGGAAAGGTTTGATAATCCAGCAAGTGAATGGTGGCAAAACAAGTGTTGACAAGGACTGCAAGAATATAAATCCAATACCACTGTTGAGCTGAAGCAGTGGTGTAAGTGTGGAAAATAAGCCAATCGGGTGTGTCGGTTGCATGACCTGTAATGGGTGGACTGCACCTAGACCGAATAGAATCTATGTGATTTCACTGCATCACAAAATTTCGAAATGCGTGCTGCAATGAAATCACACATGATTTCAGGCGCATTCCCCTACCACAATCCCTACCTGCCCCCCTACTTACCTGTTGGCAGTGCACCTCGTTGTGTGCCGCCGACTCCCCCATGTGCCTGCAACGGCGGTTCACTTCACTTATATGGTTGGCAACCGGCGTTGCAGGGTCTTATTTTTTTTGTGTGCACAATTTTATGTACACAAAGCAGGTGACACCACCACAACCCCCTGTACAATTGTAGGGAACAAGAGTGCGGAGGACACCCCCGCAACCCTCACTGCCCGTGTTCACTTCAATGGTACCATATGGTGGATTTGATCCGAATTTTCGGCTGTACCGAATTTTCGTACAGCCCAAATTAGATCAAATCTACCATACGTTGTTGTTTTCAACAATTTGGGTTAATACCGACCGAATACACCCCACCAAAGAGAAGCCACTTGACTCATCTATACGTTTATGGTTGAATATCCGGAGAAGCGTGTACATTTTGAACTTTCAAGAATTAAACTTTGTAATATTGATGAAAAAAGCCTGAAAGCTGAAAAGAATCCTGAGGAATTGTTATTGTCTAAACAGTGAGAGACTTGCAAGCTTGGGAAAGGGAACTCCTTGTGACTGAAGAACTATTTGGAATCCTTGGGAAAGGAGAAAACCTTTTCCGACCAAGAGCTGGAAGAAGCTCTGAACCTTTGTTTGAAAACTTTTTCATTTGATGCTGACAACCCTACACATGTTAAAGAAATAGATGTGAGGGCAAGTATAGGTTTTGGACACACAGACTTTTACTTTGGACTGTCTGAAGCAGACTATCATTAGTTTGTTAGGTAGGGAAACCCCACCCTCGCATATGGCAAGATGGGCCTTAGCCCAACCTCTTTGTGATTTTAATAAAACTGTGTAGTCCAAACTTTCCTCAGTTGTCTATATCTACTTCCGGATGCCTACACAAACACCAGAATGGAAGAGGAGGAGATGAGAGGGAAGCGTGGGTTGGAGAAGGAGCAGGTTGGAGCCTGGCAGAATGTCAAGGTAGGTATGTATAAACTTTATTCAGAAAAGGTCCATTAACATAAATACTAAAAATACATTTTCTAAAACATTCACAACATAAACGAGAACAATTGATATTTAAAAAAACCTCAGAATGTTCTAGATATCCATTTAAACGCTGCTCTAACAAAATTCAAAATATCGCACATGAAATCTTCATCTTCATTATCAGTGGCATTGGTTCTCTACATGACCTAGGACATCTTCTACCATTTTCTTTAAAAGTACTTATTAATACAAAATTTACCATATCCTCTTCTTTGCCCATACACAGGTGCACAATTTGCCAATACTCAACTAACTAATTTGGGCCTTTAAGGGGAGCACATTTAATCTAATCATCAGATCTGTTCTTCTGCACTCAGGGGACTTAATTCTGCTTATAAAGTTAGATTTAGCATTAATGTGCCCTAAACCCATGCATGCTTTGCTACACAACTCTGGAACGTTTTGATTCTAGACCGAATTCTACAATGTTCCACCTCTGCAGCTCTTTTTTTAAGACGTATTTTATATTGCAAATGAGTCATTTTAATGAATACAGAAACAGCCCCAAAGCCTCACCTCCTTCATCAGGTTAATCCCACTTGAATACCAGCAAAACATTTGCTATGCGGGCAAAGACATCACCTCTGAGGGCATTTGCTATATTTCGGTTTGTGGAGGGGTCTAACTGAACCTTCAGAAAAAAGATATAAACTTTTTTGTGCTTGGAAGGTCACACTAAAAACACTTAACTCGAGGCTCAGAGCATCTCCAGGATTGCTAGGTGATAAACCTGCCCCTTTCCTCAAGAATGTGTTCTGCAAAACCTCCAAAGCAGCACAGGAGGAAAACCCCCAGATTTCATATCTGTACAATGTTCTTATCTCGGTTTTTGCTTCCAACACCAACAGGCATTTGTTCAATCATCTCTTCCCCCCCCCCCCCGATTCCCCCATCCACCTTCTCCCATATCGGCGAAGGAAACAAAAGTAGCCCCTTGTAGCTTAGCACAGTCTGCTTGGCAACCCTCTTTATGTGCATGCCCCGGCTACCAATATTCGCAAATTCCAACTCTAAATATCTATAAGAACTAACAGTCTCTGGGGGTCATTACAAGGTAGGCGGTAAGGGGTTAACGGCGCCGGTAAAGGTGCTGGAGCCATCAACCCCTTACCGCGTCATTACGAGTTCTGCTCACGGGACCCGCTATGGCCGCCTGGTAAAATCAGGCGGCCTTAGCGGGTCCCGCAAGCAGACCAGGGTGCTAACAACGGACCCGTTATTAACGGGCCCGTTGTTAGCACCCTCCCCATTCCCATTGAGCCCTATGGGGGCTCGAATGGGAATGGGGATGGGTTCCTTGAATGAGGAATTACTGGGCCCTCCAAGATCGGAATGGCCCGGTAATTCCTCATTCAAGGAACCCAGACCCGATACCCGGTATGGGAGTAGCCATGCCGCTAATACTGGCATGGTTACCGCCATACTCTGGACCCCCTCTGTCTTCATTATTGATGAGCCAACTACTTGTTGGCCCTCCCTTTCCAAGGATCATAAGCTTTGTTTTTGTCAGATTTAATTTCAATCCATGATCATTGAAATATATTTTTGCATACAGTAGACTCTGCTGTAGACCGCCTGGAGAAAGATCTAATAGTATAATACAATAAAGAGTAAGATAACACGTCTTGTTTTACTTACATCCAACCCCCTTTACACAGGAACTCTATAAGGTTTTCCGGCATCACTAGTCCTGACAAAATGGACCGTCTGCTATGATTGATTAAAAAATGTGTATAACAAATTTTTATTCAAATAATTCGAACTGAATTTAAACATAAAACACTACCCTCACCTAACACAGTGTACTAAACACTAAAAAACAGTTACTAAAACATGAAATACAAAATTCACTTATTTGCATGACACAAAAGATATCACATAACATAACACAAAAAAATCTCAATGTGTCTCTAAAACAACAACCATCCCAACATGTTTCTGTTCTTCACTGCCCAGTTCGGGCGAACATTCTTCAGGGGAATTTTTTTTTTAAAAAAGCATCCACTAATCTCTTCAACACCGTGCTGAAAGGGTAGATTCAAACTTCTATACAGGCAAAGGAAGGAAAGAACCTCCGAGCCCGTAAGAGTAAAAGGAAAAACTAATGAGTTCCAAAAAGAGGGAAAGGAAGTACTACAAAATGTAGAAAAAGAACATGGCATAGAGGTTATGCCACACTCACACGGGTCCCAACAGGGCACCCACAAATTTACCTTTAAATGGTGAAACTTCAAAGCGCGTCACAGGATGACAAATTCGCTGGTTTCTCGCCAAATGAGAGACCACTACTTCACAAAAGCGTCATAGTCCGCTAAAGTATCGCCACACCTAAATGAGACAGAACCAATACACAGAGACCACATGCTCTGTTATATCCAGAAAGGGGCTTCAAAATGCAATTACACATGAAAACAGGGCTCCAAATATCATAAAATAAATTACCTTCACAGATGTAGGGATCAAGACTGTAACAAGCAAAGCAGCAATCAACGTGTTTGCAAAGGAGAAATCCACACAGTCAAGCCGTAAAGTATCAATCTGGAAAACAATGGATGCATGGCAATGAACACCATATGTCTGGCATCACCCTTCAACATGTACCGATGGGAGTGCTTTTATTTCACCCTCGTGATTAAGACTAAGTGCCCGTACAATATATAGAATGCAGAAAAAACTTCCATGCTGTCCATCCTACACAACGTGGGAAACCCATGGCAAAAGATAACCAAACTACCCCACGCGTACAGGAAGGGAATGTACCGGCAGTGGGAAAATTATCACACACAGAACCACAATGCTAATGACTCACCTGTACACTCAGAGGGATTAAATCACTCTAATGGCAGCTTCCAAACGCACACAGCCAACACTGAATTCAGTGAAACCAAAAACTGCTGCACACTAACAGTACGTCTATGGTCGTGCGGCAACACAAAGGAAGGACTACACTACTCAGTGTAGGAAGAAAAGTCCATCAAAAGGAAGGGCCATGTTGGAACGGACCCGGCAACATAGAAAAAGGACTACACTACTCAGTGTTGGAAAAAAAGTCCATCAAAGGGAAGGGCCATATTGGAACGGACCTGAAGCCTACTGGTGTAGAACAGATTAGTGGACACCACGAGCACTAAACAGGTGTTTTTTTAAAACAATGATATGCTGGCACCAACACAATATGGTATATGCATCTCACACTGTCAAAAATCATACTTGGCTGACCAAATGCCAATCAATGCTTTCGTTGAGACCTAGCACATTACTCTGTAATTTAAAAATAATTTTTTGCTCTACATTCAATAATTTTCGATCCGTTTCAATTTTGGTATGTCCATGCACCTTTTTCAAAATCAGCCATGTGAAATCATTAAAACCATGTTTCTTTTCAATAAAGTGTTTGACAAGGGGAGCAGTAATCACCTGGTTTTTGAGACAGCTGCGATGTTCCACCATTCGAACTTTACATTGCCTATTCGTTTTTCCCACATAATGTAGGCCACACGGGCAAGTGATTAAATATACAACATTGGCTGTGTTACAATTTGTCATTTCACTGAAGACCCACTTTACATCAGGTAGAATTTGCAATACTCTAGTTTCTTTTGTTTGTCCACACATGCTGCAATTCCCACATGGAAAATGTCCTTTCACTTCAGGCATACCCCACAGTCTAGTTTGTCTAACCTGTGGAGTTCGCATTTCTGTCACATCATTTCTGATTAGAATATTCCGTAGATTCTGACTTTTTCTAAACGCCACTAAAGGAGGCAACACTTCTTTACCACAATAGACTTTCTTCCAAGTTTTCATCACAATGGTTTTGATTTTATAGGACAAATTCGAAAAAGTGTTAACAAAAACAGTGCCAATCTTTTTAGTAGTCTTGTTATTTTTCTCCAGCAATGCCTCGCGATTGTTATTGTAGGCTCTTTTTGAAGCATTTCTTATTACTCTAGACGGATAACCCTTGGCCAACAGTTTGTTGGTCAATACATCCGCACTTTGAGCAAAATCATCTTTTAGACTACTGTTACGCTTCAGCCTCAAAAATTGTCCGAATGGCAAATTATTCTTTAAATGTTTGGCATGATGGCTGTTGAAGTGTAATAAAGAGTTCCTATCAGTGGTCTTATTGTAGGGCTTCACTTTCAAAAAACCATTGTGATGAAAAATGGTAATGTCTAAAAAATGGGTCTCCAAATCACATATAGACCCAGTAAATTTCAAAAACCGGTTTTGTTGGTTGAGCCATGTCACAAAACTATCAGCCTCTTCTCTTGAGCCATCCCATACAATCAGTATATCATCTATATACCTCAGCCACTTCCTCAAATGATGGATAAAGGGGTTGGTGGCTGGGTATATCACTGCTTTTTCAAAATACTCGACGTAGAGATTAGCTAAATTAGGAGCCATGGCAGCACCCATAGCAGTACCCTCAATCTGTTGAAAAAAAGTACCTTGAAATTGAAAAAAGTTTTGGGTCAAGGCAAACTCCGTACACCACAAAATAAATGCATTGCTCACAGGATGACCATCCTCTCTATTCATCAACACTTCTTCAACCACCTCTAGTGTGGCTCTTTGGGGTATCACAGTGTACAAAGATTGAATATCCAAGCCTATCAGTAGAGAATGGCCCGGAATAAACTCTATGCTTTCTATTTTGTTAATAGCATCAGTGGTGTCTCTCAAATAACTTTTCATTTTCAAAACAGATGGTCTTAGATAAAAGTCTGCAAATTTGGACAAGGGTTCCAAAATTGAATTAACACCAGATACTATGGGTCTGCCAGGGGGATCAACAAGTCTCTTATGTACTTTGGGCAAGATGTAAAAAACAGGTACCCTTCCGTGATCCCTAATTAGAAATTCACATTCCTGCTTACTGATCATTTCAGCGTCAAACGCTGAAGTCACCTTTTCTTTGATAATATTCATAAGTTTAGCAGAGGGGTCATTAGCAAGTCTCAAATAGCTCACATTATCTGATAGTAGTCTTTCACATTCTCTTACATAATCACTACGATTCATCAACACAAGATCTAATAGAACAGCATCATCTGCATACAGCAGAGTACTGAATTTAGTCCCAATAAAATGTGGCATGTGCCCAGCTGAAGAGTTATGCTGGTTGAAATCTGACAAACAGAATAAATAGCTGCAATGCTAGTGGATAGCCTTGTTTGACCCCCCCCCCCTAATTTGTCGGTATACCATTTGAATAATCTTTTGTCTTGGAGCAGTGGACAGTAGCTGTAGTATCCTCATGCAGCAATTGGATTAATTGAAGAACGCCTTGAGGTACACCAATGTGGTTCAGCTTTTTTCATAACAAAGTGCAATCTGTTAAAGGATAGTTCCGGGACTTTTTTTTTTATTGTCCCTACGGTTCGGCCATGTGTTTTTAAGCATAACTCGGTAGATCGTAGAAAACTTTCCTATGAACCTTACCCGACTTTTCGTCCATTAACGCACTCGAAATCAGCCGCCATTTTCTGATAATCCTATCATTTCCCCCCATCGCCCTGGCTCACCTGCTTTTGCGGCACGAAATCAAATCCCCCGCCCCTGAGCCTGACATCAGCAGACGCGTACCGCCCATTTCCCAACGCCAAAGCACGTTTCGTGTCAACAATCGCTGCGCCTCAGCTAATGAAGTGTCGCCATGGAAATGGCAGGACGCCTCTTTCCTCAATAAGTATAAACACACCGTTTCACAACACACAGCAGCAGATTTTCGATTCCATTACTCTCTCTGTGTTACTTTGAGTATTCTGTGACTCGTTTCTGTGCTCTGGTCAGCTACCTTCGCCGCTTCTAGGCCTTGTGAACACCTGTACCATCTCTGTAAATTATTTTACTTTCTTTACCACACAATGGCTACAATAATGCCGTATATGTACGAGCCCGAGTACACCGAGGAAGAACTACTGGAAAGGCAAGCACGCGAAAACGATGGGGATTCGGACGGCAGTTGGGAGGACCAGTCAACGGATGAAGAGCCTGGACCATGTCGCATGGACGGCGTCTCCACCTGGTGCACGTGCAATCGGTGCGAGCTAATGCCAACTGAGGAGGAGAACTGCTGCTGCCGTGAAAATTTCGGGTGCTTGGCCTACATTTCGGAAGGCGAGCCAAGTCCGCAATGCATCACCGAGCTGCCAGAGTTCAGGGAAGCCTGCCTCTCACGGACTGTGTTGAGGATGATGATGGTGCTTATGCACGAACTTCGCGGCACTGTTCGTCCGCGTAATCCGAGTAACGAGTAAGTATACTCTGGTTGTGATGTCAGTGATGCCACTACTATTTCATGGTCGTCTCCCACATATAAAATTACATCTACATATCATTCGAATGCATGTAAATTGGTTCCATATTGTGCATTTTCTAGATAGAATTTTTTTCAAAGCAGAATGACATTTTTTACCTGAATCAACAGTGATAAGAAAGTTTTGTCATTTTAATACAGTTTGCATCTTTCATTTTCACAGGTGGTACAGGCTGGTGGCCTATCGTTGCTTCACTTGGTGGCTTCACGGGAGGCTCGGACACCGCGTTCGGAGAGTAATACCTGCCTGTGCGGTACTTTCCCATTAGACAACATTTCCCCAGCGACACTGGACAATACCGCGGATTTTCCCTGGATGTGCTGCAACCGGAACTTTACAATGTGTAATGTTTATTATTTATGTTCAATTGAAATTAAGATCTAAAATAAAACCCAACATATATTTTAACAATGGTTGTTTTGATTTTTTAAATGAATCTAGTGTGTCTCCATTGAATAGTCTTCCTGTGCCTTGTCTTGTCACACCACATATCTCCGGCCAGCATCCTCCCTCACGCTGGTCGCCCACCTTCAATCCACATAACCGTTGAACCCATATGCAGCAGACATACATATGTTATTTTGCGGGTTGGCATCAAGCCTCCCGGCCTTGCCTCCTCCCCCAAAAATACTTACCACACCACTTTGTTCAAGCGTTGGCAATAAAAGGAAGGCCGTTGGATTTTATTGATACAAAACATGGTTATAGGTAAATAATCCATATGGTTGATCATAATAAATCATCCTTTTGGGCACCGGGTACAGAGATGACCCCCTCTGGCCCGTGCCGCCTTGCCACCACAGGCCAGCCTGCTGCTGACTAACTGCCTAGGCATCCAGGGTCTCCAGGGTGAACTGCACCCATATATTCTCCTGGGAGGGTGAGGTATTTATAAACTCACCCCCCTGCCTTCCATGTACTAGATCCTGCAGCCTGCCTCTTACATGCAGTTAGATGGCCTCTCCTTGGTGAGGCCCTGCGGCAAACGAGTCTTGTCTGCACGACCACCGCCCTAATCCACCCCCCCGCCCTATCAAAGGCAGTTCGCACCGGGGTACTTGTGCTGGCAAGTGGAGCTGTCAGGGAGCGATAAAGGCCAAGAGGTGCCAAAGACCATGTACACTTCAAAGTGGTCTATAGAGCATGGGTTGTTGTTCCCATGTATACCTCCAGACCCCGTGTCTCCTGCCAAGCATCCCCCCTCACGCTGGACGGCCCCCTGCAAACCGCATAATGCCACGACATATACACGTCATTCATTCACAAACACACCCCTGTTTCGAATTCTTTATAACCCACTTCATATTTCTAATGAGAACTTCTTTGCGCTTTGCTAGTCAACCCGTGAAGGTGCTGGTTATCTGCTCTTCGTCTCTGTGAACTTCCGTGACCACTTCGAGGAAACTCGTCAGTTTGCAACCTGTGAACTGCTCCCTGTTCTACGACAAGAAACTACTCTGATCCCTGCATCTGTTTGTTCGTCAAGGTAAGGCCATGTACCATAATCATTTTGCGTCCAATTTCTTTTCGTTCAAGACAGTACATGCAAGTAACTAGTCACATGTTCTGAGTTTAGTCAAATTATTTTTCTATTTTTTTAAAGTTATTCAAATACGAACCTTGCATTGAACCTTTTATGTGTCATTTAATTTTTTAACACATTGGTATTCATAGAGAATTGTTGATCTTTACTTTTCAGAACTTTCCACAATGCCTGCCTGTTCCATTGGCGGTTGCCCTTCGAAGACCCATAATAAATCTGAAGGTACTATAATGCATGTTTTCCCTAAGACAATAGATCAGATAAGAGAATGGGTCCGATATTGCGGATATCCACCGTCTGAGCTTGAAAGTAGAGTCCTAGAAGTCTTTGCGGACAAGAGGGGTGATCGATACCGCATCTGCAGCAGGCACTTTAGCTCAGACATGTACTCCACATCATTGCTAATAAAGAAGAACACACCGCGAGCGAGGCGAAAATTGCTCTCGACTGCTATTCCCACTCTATTCGTCCACATCCCTCCACTGGTGAGTCAAGTTTACGTATTTATCTCTCGGCCTTGCGGTAGTGTGTAGCATTAGCTAACAATAATTTCCCCATTTATGTATCCACTCAATATGAAGGCGGAAGATTCTCCATCCGTGTCGTTATTGCAGTCATCAGCCACTTCAAGCGCCTATCGGGTAATCTTACTTGGCTATTCTGCCACTGACTTGTTTTAGGCATGTAAATCAATAGTTTTAATTTATCGTGTAATTATTTTACCTAATGGTACACCCTTGTACTCGTCCTCTAGTCTTTGTTTTCAGTTATAATTATTGTTATCCAAAATAATGCAAGTACTGTCTTTCAGGGAGATGCTGAGGAGTCCAACGTATTGACGACAACCGTTGATGTCACTCAGATGCTCGAGGTACGTTTCCGGACAGTTCCATCGATGGAGATCATCAGATCTTGCATTCTTGTAGCGTGATTGTTACACACAATGTTTCTTTCGTTTTTAGCCATTGATATGTCCTTCTGTCGTCGCCCTCCTATGTGTCTTCTTTTTTCAATATTGTGTTCATTACTAATGAAAGTCCTATGTTTCAGGGAGTCGATGGAGCATTAGTCCAAGAAGAAGGGGGAGCATGCAGTTACGGGTCGGCGCAACAGCTTGCAGAAGTGTGCACCGCAGTTACATAGTCCCTTGATGTTCTTATGCATTTCGAGGTATGGATACTGACAGTTCGATCAAGCGAAATCATATGACGTGATTACATCCGCTATACTTCCTTCTTTATTAACGCAAGTACTATGTTTCAGGGAGATGACGGAGCTTCTTCTACAAGAACATCACCCCTAGTAGTTGATGCAGATCTCTGGGTGGTCAAACTTCATACGATCAAGCAAATCGAATCATATTTACATATCCATTATTTATTTTAGACAACTGATCATTTGTGCAGGTCTATTTAGATGAGCCGTTGACGCCTGCACAAAGTTTATGTTCTTTTTAACAAAATAGAAAACCATACTAATGCAATTACTGTGTTTCAGGGAGTTACTGAAGCATCATCTTCAATAATATCATCAATGGAAGTCTATGAGGAGCCCGAGGTATGGATCTTGACAGTTCCATCTAACTAGATCAACTATGCGTGAATAATTGTCGTTTGAATGTTCTACACAAAGCGTTCATTCGTGTTTTGCTATTGAGATGTACGTGGGTATTGGTCCCCAAGTACTTTTTGTGGTTTCAATATTATTATACATACTAATGAAAGTTCTATGTTTCAGGGAGTCAATGGAGCGTCAGTGCGTGATGGATGTGCTTATCATGAAAATATAGTCGTTGCAGCGCAAGAGGAAGTGGAGACATGCACACACGAGTCGGAGCAACAGCGTCCTGATGTTGAAGTTCGAGGCAAGAAAGTTTCAAAGAAAAGAAAGCAAAAGAAGGTTATTGTCCTGGTCACTATATTATGTTGTTTTTCACTGTTAATAGTTCAATACTGTAAGTTGTGTTTAAACTGAACATCCCTTTTCCAATCTGTCCTCTAGTTGCGAGTGGGTGTACGAACTAGATCTACACAGACAGTGAAGCGAACGAGAGATGTTGCTTGTCAAACCTTTTGGCAGGGACTTGATACTGGAGATGCATCGTGCCAATGGGAAGAATATGAAGTGATTGACAACAGAGCTATACCACCACCAGCCATTGATAGTGAATGTCCTCCTGGTAGTTCGGATGCAGTCGGAGATCAATTTACAGAATCCACACCCGCAAAAACTAAGACCGCGAGAAAGTTGAAGAAATTGTTTTATTCACCCATCGCCGGAGAAGGAACAGATGTTGCAATGGAAGAGAATGAAGTGGACGACAATGAAACACCATCAATATCACTGAACATAGCGGAAGACGATATCAGAGATTCTACCTTTCATGTGAGTGACATGTCCTCAACGTTACAGGCCGAACCAGCTGGGATGCAGAGTGACAGTATAAGGAAAGAGGCCAAATTCATTGTATTCGATAGTTGTTGGATATTATTATTCGGATGAAATGTGGGCATTCGGTTGGTGGGGGAAGTATGTGGGGAGCCATTGATTAATGTGACTCGTGCAATTCGAGGCACTAACCTTAAAATACATGCCACCTGTACAAAATACCCTTTCTCATGGTCTGCACAACCCATGCTGGGGCAACTGGCAGCAGGCAATCTACTTTGTGCAGCGGCTGCACTTTTTAGTGGTTCAAGTTTTAAAAAGTTAGTCTTTCTTTCAGTTTGTGGGAATCCATTTCATTGCGAAAACTCAGTTCTACAAATACCAAACCGATTATCTATTTCCAGCCATTAGCGAAGCTTGGAGAATGGAAAAAATGTCTATTGATAGTACATTCGCGGGCAAACTGTTCAGGCTAGCCGGTGATGGACAGTGCGACAGCCCAGGATTTTCAGCCAAGTACTGCACCTACCACTTTCAGGACATGGAAAGTAAGAAAATTGTGAGTTCGGTGGTCGTGCAGGTGTCACAAAGCACATCCTCAGTGGCCATGGAGAAAGTTGGCTTTGTAGCATCATTGCAAGAACTACAATCGCGGGGAATGGTGATCGACCTGATAGCCACGGACAGACACGTTTCAATTGCCAAGACAATGAGAGAAGAGTACAAAAATATAAATCACCAATTTGACGTTTGGCATCTTGCAAAATCAATCAATAAAAAATTGTCGGCTGCAGGTAAAAAAAAAGATATGCAAGGTATTTCACAGTGGTCCAAATCAATCAGCAACCATCTTTGGTGGAGCTCAAAAACATGTGGAGGGTCGTTGGAAATTCTACTGGAAAAATGGCGGTCAGTAATGCTACACTGTAGCAACGTTCACCGCTGGACCACAAACCAACATTTCCACAATTGTGAACATGGCCATTTGTCCACAGAGGAGGCACGGAAGAAGAAGTGGTTGATTCCTTCATCACCCACTCACAAAGCCATTGAAAAGATTGTATTTGATAAAACTATAACAAGAGATTTGAGGGGACTCACGGAATTCTGCCACACAGGAGATTTGGAGGTGTTCCACAATATGTGCCTAAAGTACAGGCCAAAACGATTGCATTTTGGCATGGAGGGCATGATAAATCGGACTCTTCTAGCGGTCTTGGCACATAACCATAATGTTGGCCATCAACAAAGTAGGACGACCGGAACTTTAGGGACGCTTCGCTACAATAAGGCCTTCACTAAAAGAAGTAAACAATGGGTGATCAAACCAGTGTTTGAGGATATGCAATATGAGTTTATTGAGAGACTTATTGTTGATGTCCTAGATAGGCACATACATGGAGTTGTGAACGAACCTGTGCAGGGGACAACTGCATTGCCACCCAACATTGCCTCTGTTCCATGTCCACCTAAAGCAGAGCTCATTGAGAAATACACATCACGGTTTAAATGATTGTAATTTGATTGTCTGTTCTCTCGAGTCTCCTCATGTTGCAGGCCCATTGAATATGTGTAGCTATGTATTGTGTAAATAAAAGTGATTGCTCAGTGTACATGCAATGTGTCTATCCAACCTTGTTCATTTGCGCATTAAATTAAACCAAACAGTAATATAAATCATTTTTCAAAAAATATAGAATGTCTCCGTATTTATGGTTCTCTGGGGCTGCAAAGCACGCAGACAAAATGCAAAGATGGAGTGTAAATTTCAAGTCCTGTGAGATGGCCTTACACTGAATGTAGCTAACTAGGAATGTGTGCTCGTTCAAAGTGAAGATCAGCTGCTTTTGATTTTTTGCTCGGGTGCCGGAATGGCCCACGACTCAGTATAAGGTTCTATTGTTATTTGACCTTGACAGGCCGGGACCATCCCGAAAGACTTCTTTTTGGGGGTGTGGTGCAATAACGTAAGAAACGATAATGAATAAAATTTCAGAAACGATAGCCATTTAATGTTCGTTCATTAGAAGAAATAACGTCGGCATAGAAGGAGTGGTATTTCGGGGCTGCCCTACGCACAGACACAATGGAAAATGCAAATATAATGTAAGTAACTCTTTAGATGAGTTTATACCGCAATTTAAATACTATACAGTAGCTTTAAAGACGGGTTAAGTTGTACTTGTTCGTTCTATGTGGCATATTGTTTTGTACCGCGCACTATCTTGAGGAGAACCATCTCCTTTTACGGAAGCACCTCAAAACCTTCCTCTTTGCTTCTACTTTCTCTCTCCCTCTCCCCTGCTACAACTGGTCCACTGTCTGCGACCTCGGTCCTGGGCCCTTCTACTCTCCACCTGCACTGCCTCGCTGTCGACCCCTGCACTGGGGGACTGTCTCAGTATCCTACAGCCCCCCCTTCCCAGCACTTGTTCTGCACTTACCTTGCACTCGCCACCAGCTGGCCCTATGTATTTATTATTTTATGCTACTTACCTTGTACTCCACTTGCCCCCTCCCCTTCCCCTTGCACTTTTACCTTCCCCCTACCCCTGCACTTGCGCGATCTGAATGACACCTGGCCTAGTAGGATCGTTGTCTGTCTTCTCCTTGTTCCCCCCCCCTCCCTGCCTCGCCACGCCTTGAAACACTTGTGTATAGGCGCGTTGCAAATGCCATATTATATCATATCAGTGACGAAGTGGTCCACTGGCGCTCAGGCGGCTCTGAAAAAGGCGGAGGAGAGGGGGTGGGTTACTGGAAATGACGTATAATACCCAGTTGCACTGTCCTAGCTATGAAATAATTTCCCGACCTAATATATAAACTGAATAATTTTAATAAAGATCTGATGGTGAGACTAATTTCATTTTTTATGTTTTTAAAACAGGTACATCCTTCATTATTGTATGTGTCACGAGTACCAGACACCAGCAGATGGCTTTTTCAACCGCCAGTTGCTTCTCCGCGTGAACAACGTTACCACCCTGACCATTTTATGGGACGCTCGCCAAGTACAAGTATGCCCTTACGCGGTACTAATGGCTAGATGCAACATACAGACCGTGGTGGTGGCCTAGTGCCTTGTTGTTGGAACAGCCATGCGATTATCAGTGCGACCGAAGAGCTTATTTTATCGTAAACCAACACCCTGTGTACTGCACACGAACATCGCTTGCCTCAAGACGAACTATTTTGGATCGAGAGCAAAGAAAAATGCAAATCGCTGAATATTCTTTAAAAATTTGATGTCCAATAAATGTACTTTGCCAAATGTACAATCTTGCCGTTTGCTTTTAAACCACAGTTTCATATTCCGAATTGTGGCGCTGTATTGTGAGATGATCTAAGACCCTGTGTACAGCAAAGGAACATCGCGTGCCTCAAAACGAACTTTTTGGAACGTGAGCAAATAAAAATGAAAATCGCTGAATATTCTCAAAACATTTGATGTCAAATAAATGTACTTTACCAAATTTACAATCTTGCGGTTTGATTTAAAAGTACAGTTTCATATTCCCAATTGTGGCGCGCTGTGTTGTGAGCTGATCTGTGTTGATTTCCGGGTTCTGTGTGGAGTCGCGTAGAAGACGCCTGGGCGCGTTTGCCTACGCAGCACAGTCACGTCACGGATGGAGGCGGGGAATATGAATGTTTTGATAAAGTCTGTTTCAGGGGCAGGGGATTTGATTTAGTGCCGCAAAAGCAGGTGAGCCAGGTCGATGGGGGGAAATGATAGGATTATCAGAAAATGGCAGCTGATTTCGAGTGCGTTAATGGACGAAAAGTCGGGTAAGGTCCATAGGATAGTTTTCTACGATCTACCGAGTTATGCTTAAAAACACATGGCCGAACCGTAGGGACAATAAAAAAAAAGTCCCGGAACTATCCTTTAAGAACGTCAAGGAGTATAGGGGGAGGTGAAAACTTGTGGGGGCAGAGATGAGAAGGTGGTGCCCAAAGGGAAGGGCAACAAGATGCTAGCCTGGATAAAAGGAAAGTCTCCTTGCATGGTGTAGGAGCTGTTCCAGGGAAGTACTCAGCAGCCAAACAACAGGGATAAGCCTGACAACCCTATGGTGATCTTAAGTGTCTCGCACCTGAATGTGATTTTTACTGGTTAAGTAAACAAGTCCAACTTTTTTGAAGTTATAACCAATACTTTGGATTTTTTTAATAAAAATTCCGATTTCTAACTATGTGTCAGAAATATCTGTATTATTTACTATGGTTTGGATTGATGGGTTTTAATGTAAATATACATCACATTTTTAAACAGATATATATTTGGAATAAAGAATGCTATTGAAACACTAACTTTTAGAATTAAGGGACTATTGTCTTGCAAGCAGGTTTTATTTGGGGCTGGAGGGTTAGGGTGCAAAATTCTGAGGTGAGCGGTTTTGCCTTTTTCCTATGCTGGCTATTCATGGAATTTGTCATGCAGGTACATGCGTCACCCACACACATCTTCTGCAATCATGGCAATTCAGTACAACGGTTCTATGCCAAGCCTGTTTTCTTTCGCTGTATTTTTTTGCTGAGGTTTTTTTGCCGCAAAAACTCATCACATTTATTTCATTTTCTTGGGGGTGGTTACCCCCAAACTCCTCTTCCCAGCTATTTACAACCTAGTCCCCATACACCCCTACCCTTTACCCACCCCTATATATTTTCGATGGTTTTTGCAACAAGAAATAATCTGCAAAAAATGGGCAGCAAAAAATGCAGCGAAAAAAGAAATGGGCGATGAATGATCGTTGTACCATTTTTCTTGCTTGCATGAAGATCTGTACCTAGGCGATGGCAGGAGAGTGCGAGGCAAAGCGGTAAGATAGTCACCTTTGTGTTGACTCCGGTACTCCCTGGGCCCAGCTCATCATTATTCCCGTTAGTCCACCAAGCCAACTTGGCGCTTTGCCGTGTGTAGCATACTCCTGATTTCACATACTAATTACACCCCCCCCCCCGCCCCCCTTAATTAAATAGTATAACAAAGTATCAAACAGACTCTTGAATCTTTTATGCTACATGCCTTACTTGCCATCAGGAGGTTGACTTTTCATACACCTTAAAGTGGGTATGTAACCACGATACCAGTTACACACCGGCTATTGTAATCAGAAGCTTATCAAACAGCCTCTATTCCCGACACAGGGAGACTAACGGCAGAATATATTGAAAATAAGAAAGAATTGTTTACTTAAATATTGCATAGAATTCAACATGCCCTTGAGTTATTAAGATTGATGGCATTTAGATAAGAGTGTTACCTAAATCAGGTTAATTCCCAAGCTTTTTTTCTCAGGGGATCAGAACTCAAAGTGAATTCATTCTAAGTAAACAACACAAAAGGTGAGTCTGATTACCCCTCTTTCCGTTGCCCTGATGTGTCGCCGTGACGCTCAGTTACAAACTAGACATATCCCATCTTGCTATTACGGGACATCATGAACCCTAAACAGGCACAGACTTAGAAAAAATAAATTCACTTTTTAATATTGTAGATAAAAAAGGGCGACAAATGCCCTACATACAAAATTACACAATTAGACCATACAAAATTTGTTAAAAACCAAGGTACACTCATGGAACAGGGGGGTGCAAACAACACACAAATGCTTTGTTTGTATAGAAATCCCACAGTTCAATCATACAAGTATTTCAGATAAATGCCGACATGTTTCGGTCATTTTCTTGTTTCAGACACTATCTCTAGTGTCTTAGATCTCTCTTTTCTTAGGCCATCTTCAGGACACGATTCCTTCAAAAAGGTCAACAAAGACTCTATACCCCAGGATTGATCAGCATGACCACTTTTCTACAAAAAATATATAAAACACATACCACATATAAGTTACAGGCCTCGTTCATTACACGGGTTCAAAAAAGATTTCCAAACACTAAAACACATTACAAGTTATACACGGCAACGTGATCACAATACCAATGTTAAAACAAAACACAACATGACATGAATGTACAGGCGTCACTACAACAAACAGTATAGCATCTGATAAGAGTACATATTTTCAAAATATTATATATTTTGTATATGATTACATATGTTTTCTTTAAATACATTCTGTACTTTAATATACCTTTCTTACAAATGTTTTATATGTTCAGTACATGGGCACACGTACTATGTTTTTAAAAGTTGATTCCTTGGTTGGTGATTGTGTCAATATCTGCCTTTTCAGGGTTGGAAACATATTGTTTTCAGTTGAGACTCAAACAACAGAAGAGAGAACAGAACTGTACCATGCTGAAATTGAAGCACTATATAAGGATTTAACAGCAAAAGGAAAAGTATTAATCCTGTCGACTGAGTTAGGGGTAGGTCTTTCACTACACCTTAAGCTAACAGTTTCATCTCATGGTAACTATTTTCTCCATAGCAGATGTTAATTATTAATGACTGATCAAATGCAATTGATGCAAAGGTGTCCTATATCGTATGCAACCCCATTATGGGGCTGCTTAATAACAAATCCAAAAAATATAATTGACACCAAATCCTGTTTTTTTTTTTTTTTTTCTTTTTGGATGGGCTAGATAATTCATTTGGATTATACTTTTGTATTCTTTGTAAACATATTCTTGTTTGTATCAGTATAAAGGAGGTAGCAGCATTGTTGAAAAACAGTCATTCATTGGGATAAAGCTTAACTCTGGTGTAACCTTGCACTGGATAGAACAAGAGTATGGTGTAATTTCCATTATCTGTCTCAGCCACACAGCCTGAGTTAGGCATGCTAAGTAGTATCCTTGACAATTGTAATTTATACTACATATGTCTGCGTCCTCCGATTTTCTTCTGTGTCTAATTACCATCCATTTTTGGAATTAAAATGTAATAGTCTTGATAAGTACTGCAGGACTCGTCTAAGTCAGTCTTTTAAACACTCCTCTTTTTTTCATGAATAATGGGTAAGCCTCGGGACAGGGCTGTAAAAGGAATTTAGGATTTCTGCTCTGTTGAAGATCTGCATTTCTTTAAATGTTTGTGCTGGGTTTACACACTGAAAGAAACATTTTTAATACTCTTTTAGTGGTTAGTGTTTTGTGTATTCAATTACGGAGTTTAGTTCCTTCGACTGCTGTATTGCTAGAGCGAATTTGAATTATTTCAAAAATAGTCTGAGTGTGGAGACGGCATCCGCTCATTGGCATTTGGCACATTAATGAGCTATCATACTATCAGTGTTCTGGTGGATTAAACAAACATGAAAAATAATTCTACCTGTAATGTGAGCAAAGAATAAGCCATAAGGCGTGAGTTGGGCGTAGTTGTACCGTAGTGTCTGAGCAGAATTCCTGAGCGAGTTCTGGTCAACTGTTGGAACTGTGTTGCTTTAACTCCACTGACCAACGTATAAAACATCTGCCAGGCGCATAGCGGCGGTGCGGGAGTTGGGCGGAGTTAGACCGTAGGCAGATCGGCTGGTGAGGAAAAACAAATCTCCAGCGATGGAGGTAAAAGGACCAAGAAGTAGGCGGCAGACCAAACGGTCAGAGGAGCAGATGACTAATGAGCTCCCGAGGTGAGTGAGAACCTTAATGTGAACTTCATTGTTTCTCTGGATGAATCAAGCTCCGTTATGGAGCTGACAGCTGGCGATGGAAACAAAGCCCCCGAAATGCAGGAGGAAAGTCAGACTGGAAATGAAGGGGGAAGTGAAAGAGAGAGTCCAACATACTCCCTTTGCAATGGGAAGTATTTTTGAATAACAGTGACATACAAACTATTGAACTGCTTTGGCTAACTCTGTGGGGTGGGAGGGTGGAGTCCCGCCGGGAGCGTGAGTTAAGGACCATTAATTTAAACACGGTTTGCAATGATATGGAAGAGGAAGATATTGGAGAGAACCCTGTTATAGAGGAAACTACGCAGAAACAATCCGCTGAATTAGTGGCATTGTGGAAATTCAGCTATTAATGGAGTCTAAAAGGAGTGAGGTTTTCGAGGCAAATCAAGTCATTGTTACGGATGGAAAAAGATCGGCAAAGAGATGTAGATGAAACTCCAGCATAATCCGAGAATATGTCGGATTATCTATTGGCTGAGGAATCTTCACTAATAAATAATCCTTTTCCACAACAACATCAAAGAAAGTGAGAGACAAACTCCTGACGCCTCTCGTTCAATACCATCAATGTGTTTGGAATCGGTCCACTCAATGAGAAATCCGGTATTTCTAACTGACTCTGAGAGCTCAGAAAGCTCAAAGATCCTATTAGAAGTTCAATGATAGGCCTTCAACTCAAAGGCAGTCACAGGAACAAATCTTGCATGTCCTGATGATGCAATTCGAAAGTAATATTATGTCGACACTGACAATAGCGCTTTCACCATTCAATAAGTTGAATCATTGAATGAGACATTGAAAGATCAAGCTACACTTTTAGCAAAATAGATATTCCTGGAATAATTTGCCTCGACGATACAAAATAGATTAGCTAGAGAAGCAGAACAATCTGCGCAATGGCTAGCGTGACTAAGTGATCTGGCGAAGGGAGAAGAATCGTTGACACAGTGAAGTGGTTGTAGACAAAAGAGCAAATTGGTCCATTCATACAATCAGAGATGGAATGAGTTAGGACGGGGATGAATCAAGACTCTAAGACTGCAGGAAAAAAAGAGGAGGCTAGGGCGAATGCCCAAGCTGCACAAACGCTTAAGGCAAACCAGCAGTATATAGAAGTGTTAGAACATGGAGTTCAGAAAGATCCAAACCCCGAAATGGCTCAAAATTTGGCGTCCCCAGAGGACTATCAGTGGAGGACAGTCGGAAACAGCTTGCCCCACAGTTCGAAGTATTCGAGATGCGAGGGTAAGAAGCAGTTTATGGTCTTCCCGATGTTTGAAAGAACAAGGAAAGGAAATTCAGGAAGTCAGTCGGAATCTCACATCTGCAAAAACCAAAGTCAAATGGTTCGCAACCATTTCTGCGAAATCTCAAAAATCCACCAAGTAAACTACAAACGGAAGAGGATGGAACAAAAAAATCTCAAGAAACGAAGGCTCTATCGAACAAAAGCAAAGCTCAATATATCTTTGAGTCTAGGTTGAGAAAAGCCTCTTGTACCTGTGGTAAAAGTAATCCAAGAGGTTTCACTGAGAATACTACAATGTCCTACATACTTGTTGAAGGATACCGTGCAGGAGGAATACTATGATGGTGATGCAGAAATAGGTGGGTGCTATGACAATGGTGGGGTAACTTCACAGACAGATAGTGGCCAAAGTCTGAGAGAAGGTATTTATCAACATCAGCAGAAAGATGTTTAAAAAAAAAAAAAAAAAGAGAATCGAAACACGGGTGGGAAAGGGTTCGGGCATGGTCAGAAATGACATGTAGGAGTGTAGACTTTAACAAACTAGAAGAAGATGCAAAATGGGAAGATAACAAAAGTAAGCAGAAGTGTACTGTGGTTAATGAAAGACTGTTTGGGGACAAAGATGAGTTTATTTTGAATCGAGCCAATGTCCTGAAACTATTGCACTATATTCCTAATCTAAGAAATGTGGTGTCTGATGATATTAGGATGGTAGAATTTGTGGAAGAGGGAAGGCTGGATTGAGTAATGTCACATTTAAACTCATTGGTAAGACTAATGCTGTTGAAAACCGCTACAGACATACTACCATTGGGCTATGAATTATTGGCAGGTCCTCGCACAAACCCACAGCAACTAAAACAAGGGGAAAAGATACAGAGGGGCAATCAATAGAGGCATCAGTCATATATTAATGAGAAGAAAAACAATGAGAATGGGCGACCAACCAATGGCAAAGAATGTCCCTCAAAGGGTTTAAGGTCCGCTATTGAAGAGGCAATATGTTAGATGATCAAAGGGGTACTTGACCCGGTGAGTTCAGAGGAAAGAGGATTGGAAGAGCCATGTTACAATCCCTCGTCGAAAGTAGCGTAAGAGGATTGGTCCTGGCTCTTTAAAGTGCTACTGAGTGGCAATAGAAATTAGTGGTTAAAGCAACAACGGTAATCCCTAAAATTGTGCACTTGGAATATCAGAGGATTTGTACACTTATTTATGGGGGATAATGGAAGGTTGGAAGAGTATGCAATCTTGTGCTTCCAAGAGACATGGTTGAGGTCACGCCCTATGTGCGATGGTTATGATGTATATTTGAACCCAGTTTTAAGGGGCGTGACTGGAAGCCCCCATTCAGACCTTATGACCAAGATCAAGAGGCGTTATGGTACGACGGTAATAAGAGTGGCAAACCCCAATAAATGTATCCAGATGTTAACAATGGAATGGTGGGACTTACGGAAAGTAAAATATTTGTATAATCATGAACTTATATTGGAACCCAGCTGAATGAGAGATGAGGTATTCATCGATCAGGTATTAGCTATGTTAGCTGAGGCTGAGGAGCCAACCCCACTGACAAATATAATATGTGGAGATCTTAATATTACTTTTTTTTAATGAGGGGGGAATTTCCTGAGCAATCAATGCCTTTCAAAGAAAGCGTCTCTATGGCAGAGGGAACTGTGTGAAAGGGGCATTTTCATGCTTAATGGCCAAATTAAAGGTGATAGCCTGGCGAATATGACCTGGACTCGAGGGCAACAGAAAGCGTGCCTGGACTATATTTTTGTATCGACAAATATAATTGCACAAGTGTTAGATCTGGTGGTAAAGCCAACTGGAAAGAGTGATCACCATGGGATCACATGTGGAAGGAGGCTAGGAGCACTTGCAATCAACCCAGATGAGAAACTGTATATTTGCCAGGGGAGGATTAGTTTGAAAATAGCTCCATAAAAGGCATTGGGTTTAACAAAGAGGTTGAATGATTGGGATGAGTCCTCTCTGCCGTCCCTCGATTATTCTTCGGTATTAGTAGATTTTCAGGATACAGGACGGGGCAGACCAAAAAAAGATATAAAACTGAGACACTCTTATAATCGGGAGGTGATAATCATGAAGAGAAACCTTCAGGTGGATCTGATGAAAATGGATAGTTTGCCGTTAGAGCGCCGGTTGAGGCTAAGAAAGAAAATGAAGCAAAAACACAAAAATGGTTTGAAAGCTTCCAGAGCGCAACGTTACCAAGCTGAGGTAGAGACCATGCTGGGGGAAGTTAGACAGAACACACAGTCTATGGGGGCTACTGAATAACCAGGCGCTGCAGATAGCTGCTTTTGCTTCAGCGGTCTCGGAGAGTGCATGGACGACCCATTTCACTTCCCTGTTCGCCAAAAAGGGACCACGACAGGTGGAAATAGATCATGATCCTGGGAAGGACCAGTATTAACCTTTGATTATGAGGAGGTATTGGAGAAAATTATAAGGCTTAATAAGTCAAGGGTGCCATATATAATGATATATTAAAAGCAAATCCGGAAGAATGGGCAGGTTTTTGCACCAAACTATTTAAGCGCATACTGCAGATAAAGAATGCCTTGATTATACCGATCTTTAAAAAGGGGGATAGAACTCACCCCTGCAATTATGGGCCAATTACGCTTATAGTTACCATGGGCAAGGTGTTTGCATCTATTCGCTGGGGCACCTTATGGCATGGGCAATTGAGATTAATAGACTGGACCCTAGACATACTGGTTTTGTCAAGGGGGTAGGAATGGGCCCGAATTCGCTCTTGCTCAACTTATCTAAGATCAGTGATATGGAAACTAAGACAAAGCTGTTTGTGATCTTTATTGACCTAAAACAAGCTTTTGATAGCATTGATGGGGAGTGTTTATGGCAGAAACGAATAGCTTGGGATTGCCCTACAGATTTGGTAGAGGCAATACGTCCCCTATACTCAGCAACCTCAGTACAGGTAAGAGACTCAGCAAGGAGCTACCTCAAGGAGCATTAAGACCGACCAAGGCCTTAAGCAGGGCTGCCCCATGTCCCGAATATTTATATTGGACCCGGGGAACAGTCAAAGACCTATAAAAGCATCCCCTGCTAAAATTTAGGACCATCCAGTGCCATGGATTATATACGAGGATGAATTAGTTGTCCTTGATCAGACCCCTATTGGACTGCAAAGGAGGTTAGTAGAATTGGAGGTGTATATGAATAACAACTCTCTTAAGATAAACACAGAAAAAAACAAAATCATGTGCTTTGGATGGCCATGTGGGAAAGCTGAAATAAAATACTTTAAATGGCGGGTAGCGAACACTTTGTTAGAACAAGTAGGCACAATAAAATATCTAGGGGTATCGCTAAATTGCAGTGTTAGAGAGCATGAATGGCAGGAAGCGCTAAGATTGAGAGTAAAAGGTTTCACTGCACAAGCAGCAAGTTTCCATAAAAATGTTTGGAAATTCACTATACCACCTCTATCTTTCTACAAGCATAAAGTAGTCTTTGTCTTACCATATAGAGCAGAAAATATTCTAACCCTGACTTGGGGTATTTGGGATGTGTTAGAGGCTAGTTTCTGGCAGAAGTTATTACACTTAACATTACGTTTCCAGATTCCACTGATAAGATATGAATTGGCACTTCAATCATTGCAAGTCGATAGTACTATGTAAATCCCTAAGTCTGTTCCTGAAATGTGTATTAGAAGAGGTAATCATGTAATTCAAATAGACAGGATGGGGCCCTAGAAAGATCGTATGGTGGTTGCATACGGTGGCTAAGAGAGTTGGAAATACCGATGGAAGTGCTAAAAGGTAATCCTGAGGGTGCAAAAAAGAAATTGTTCCTCCAGGTTTGGATTCATACCCAGGAAGTAAGATAAAGATATAAAACATCTTTAATTCAGTCTGTGAAAGTCAGGCTATCAATCAGCTTCCACTCTACCTAAGGAAGTTTCTCTGTCCTAAATTAAGGGATTTATTTGTGAGACTTTGCCTGACCTGTCTGCCCACGAGGGAACTTTTGGCTTGAAAAAGACAAGCGAGTCAAGCAGAGGCCTTCTGCAGATTTTGCAGGAACGAGGCAGAGATAGAATCATCTAAGCATTTAAAAGTTGAATGTGACTTGCTAGAGATGAGAAACACATTTAAGGGGGGGAAAGAGCAAGTGCTCATTCGGATGGTTTTGAATTAGAGAGGAGGAGGAGGAGGGAGGGATTATGATTTTTAGTAGTATCATTTGATGGATTGGATTTGTATTATACCAGATGTTTAAGTATGAATTTGATGTATTTATGAACAGTTTGTAATAAACTATATAATCATAAAACATTTTTTTTTAAAGCTATTTCACTTAGAAGTCACATATGCCACAGCAACACCAAGTAGCCAACTCTGGAAGTTTGCCCCCAGTTCAGAGACAGTAAACAATACATTGGGGGTATCTAAATTAGCTCATAAGTATGCTTTTTCCTCAAGAAATATTTCTAATGGCTCAGTGCTGTTTTATAGATGGCTTTATCAAATTCTTCTCACATTTCAGGTAGGTTTCTTTACCATAGGATTCATGGTGTTTGGTAAATATATCATAATGCTTCAATTTCAAGGATGTCAGGCTGTACTGCACTAATGAGCCCTAATGAGGGTGAAAAGTATGTTTGATTCTCGAGAGCTGTCTTTCTTGGGGTTATGAAGATATGGATATGTTAAAATAGTACTCCCTTATGATAAAGCCAGTTTTCTGGTTCAAAAAGCATGCTTTTGAGCAAATGTGCATACTCACATTGCATTACGCATTGACTTTAAATTGGAATGTGAGCATTGAGGTGCGGCGACTGGGTGGTGCAGCAGCATGTTGGCTGAAATGGCATATTGGAGCTCAATTTCTTTTGTGGCGTAACGTTGAATGGCAGGCTTAAAATTCTTGAGTAAGACTTTTACACCTTTTATTCATGCCACGCCACATTTTCAATCGTTAGTATGGCTGAGAGGAGGGGCTGAACGCAACTTGCATTTCCACCACCTTCCTTCCTCTACGCGGTACAAATGCTCTAGTATTTGCACTGGCATGGATTTTAATGCTGGCTCAAATGTTGGAGTTTCCTTTGGGGGTCAGCCGGCTTTATGAACTTTATGCTTCTAATTTGATGCTAAAAGGTTTCTGCTTGCACATTCATGAATCTTTTAAAATCCAATCATTATATGCATATATTACACAGTTAACTGAGGACATAACCATATCAGTTGGACAGTGAAAAAAGTAAATTTTCTTTAAAACCTTCCGAACATGAAAACATCAGGGCCAGGGGTTTTGATTATTAGACTTAAAAACATACAAAATAGCAGGCTTTTAATTTAAGAGATTGGGATTATACCACCTTTCTAACTATACAATAAGTTTGATAGCAATTGTTTTTTTAACACATTTTATTGTTTTATTAACAGCAGTGTAACTTACAGACTTACATATGCGTTCACATAACAATGCACATCAAATTGTGTCTGTTCCATTTCCTCCCAACTCCCCCCATCCACATCCCTGCCTATTCCACATATCTGATCTCCCTTACCATTACATCTGATTTTTCTGAGTAAATGCATTTCGATGGGATGTGTCCTCCGACGTATTCCTTATCTTTGATAATATGTTTCCAGCTTGCTGGCCTCGGAAATTTTTTCTGTAGAGGGCGCTGCGCCTTGACGTCCGCCGAGTCGATGTCCCTCGACGGCCACCGTATCGGCGCCGACGTCACCATGCCCATAAATAGCCACACGCTGCGTCCGTTGTTCAGTTCCGTTTTTCCGCGCTTCATGGGGCCTCGGAACGTCGTTGCTCAGTTCAGTCAGGTTAACTATCTATTTCTGTCTCGAATATACCTTATCGTTCTCGATGGCTTCTTCATCAGAACCGACGATGCCGCGATCCGGCTTCAAGAAATGTCGAGACTGCGGTAAAAAAATGTCAATAACGGATCCACACAGGATCTGATTATGGTGCTTGGGATCCGAGCACCATTATTCGGAGTGTGAGGACTGCATGTCCATGACGGCGAAAGCCTTGAAGGAGCGCAAGGGGAAGCTCGAGAGAGGTGAGTCAACCAAAACCTCCTCGAAAGTTTTGTCGGCTGAGTCGAGGCATTCGTCTCCTCGCCGTCAAAGACATTCCCTTTCTAGATCTCGAAGTAGCTCCCACCATTCGTCGAGATCAAGACACTCAAAAAAGAGACGTCGAAGGTCCCATTCCTCGTCGTCTTCTGTGTCCCCAGTCCCACTAAACACGGTTCTCAAGCTGAGTGGGAGGAATTCAGAAAGAAAATGTTAAGCGTCTTCGAGAATGCAGCCTCGACCCCCCCGAAGACAGCTGAGGGTGATACCCCGGGTGAAAAACTCAAAAAATCAAAACGCCGCGAGTCGCAGCACCCGGCGAAACATTCCACCCGAGAGCGCCATTAGCCATCGGGTAAGAAGGCACCGTCTTCGACGCACGGATCGGCGCCATCGACGCCGTTGTCGAAGGGTTCCTCGACGCATCGGTCGATCGACTCGACGCCATCGTCGACGCCGATGAAAGAGAGGACCAAGGTCACTCCACAGCCAATGGTGATTTCAAGGGCCTCCGGCACGATGCCTAGACCATCGTCGATGCCTTCGAGTAGGATCCTGATCCTCTCGAGTTCTTCGAGACCCCTTCCAGTTTTTTCGACGCCGTTTTCGGCGCCTTCGAAGCGTGTTACATCAGCGTTGACGACATCAACGTTTTCTCGTCCAATAACGACGAGTTTGGCTCCTTCTGCCTTAGAGATGGGTTTTACTACATTTCAGAGGTCAGAGTACCCTGGACTTTCTTCAATTTATGAAGAAGGGGAAGATTCTGACCAGGAAACATTCGGGTTACAGAGGACCACACTGCCTACTGCAGAGGATTTCACCTCTGAGGAAAGAAGGCTGAAGGAACTACAGGAGTCACTGCATGAGGCAAGTGGGCTGGACACTTCCCCAGAAGTGGAATTTGTTAAGCCAGACCCAGGGGAACATGCCGAAACACCCTATAGAACCCTGATGGCAAGAATTATTGAATTTATGGGTTGGTCTGCGCCTTCACCTGTTTTCCAACAGGATGACCTAACATATATTGGACAAAGGCCCACAGGAGGACCCGGTGGTCCCCTTCCATGCAGCCTTACAAAGGAAAATTGCATCTAATTGGGAAACTCCCGAAGTTATCCCTGCAGTCAATAAAAGATTGTCAACCAAGTATAGGGTAGCGGCTGCTGACCCTGAATACCTGTCAAAACACCCGACCCCAGAGAGCCTGGTGGTTCAAGCGGCAACTTCATCTAGCAGTAGGACCGCTTAACCTACTGTCCCACAGGATAGAGATGACAAGAGGTACGACTCTATGGCAAAGAAAGTTTTCTCTGCCTGTAGTATGGCGTTGAAGTCCATCAACGCCACCTGTACGCTCGCCAGGTTCAGTCACACACTATGGGAGTGTGCTTCATCAGCGGCTGACTGCATACCCGAAGGAGAGGAAAAGGAAGCCTTCCTTAACATTATTAAAGATGGCAAAGATGCCATGTGCGAATCACTTCAAACTGGCATCGATTCCGCTGACAGTATCAGCAGGGCCATGGCGGCAAGTACAACAATCCGCATTCATGCGTGGTTGCGAAAGTCTGGCTTTGCCCCTGATGTACAGGCCAGACTTTTGAATATGCCCTTTGACGGCTCTTCATTATTCGGGAAAAAGGCTGATGACAGTCTGGAAAAGTTACAGACTTGTAAGGCAGCAGCAAAATCTTTAGGAGCTGCTATCCGCCAAACTCCTTTTTGCCCCTCAGGAACTTCTGGGAGAGGAAAGTCCTTTCGCTATTATTCCGCATTCGGGAAAGGCAGAGGACAGCCGGCTCAAAGAGGCCAAAGGAGATCCACCCGAGGTGGACGGGTCAAAAGTACTAAGACCGCAGCAGCAGCAGGTGCCTCTTTACCCTCGGCATCTGCATCAGCCGCCCCCAAACCACTCTGAGGCCTTCCCACACAATACACCTGTAGGGGGCAGGTTAACTCACCATCTGACGGAATGGCAGGCTATAACGTCAGATGCTTGGGCATTGGAGACAGTTGCCCAAGGTTACTGCCTACCCTTTCTACACATTCCTCAGTCATCCACCGGGGAACAGCTCTCTAAAAGTTCCAGATCAGCTCCTCTTGCAGGAAATTATAGCCCTGCTAGAGAAAGGTGCCATAGAACCGGTACCTGTAGCGGACAGGAACAAGGGCTGGTACTCCCCCTACTTTCTCATACCAAAGAAGGACGGAGGACTGAGACCCATCCTGGACTTATGAGAATTGAACAAGTTCCTCGGGAAGGACAAGTTCAAGATGGTAACTCTCTCTCGGATCCTTCAGGCCCTCCAGCTCCAGGATTGGCTGGTATCTCTGGACCTTCAGGATGCTTATTTCCTTGTGCCAATCCATCTCAAACACAGGAAATACCTGAGGTTCGCAATTGGCGACTCTCATTATCAATTTCGAGTTCTGCCATTTGGGCTGACCTCCGCCCCGAGGGTCTTCACCAAGCTGATGTCGGTAGTGGCGGCGAGTCTAAGGAGGGATCCACGTCTACCCCTACCTGGACGATTGGCTGATCAGGGCCGTATCTTCGGAACAGGCCCAGGCCCTGCTAGATTATGTCTGCCACTTCCTTCACAGACTGGGCTTCTCCCTCAATTTAAAGAAGTCACAGATGATACCATCACAGAGACTCCAGTTCATTGGAGCGGTCCTGGACACTTCCCTGGGAAAAGCCTCGCCACCAGAGGTGAGGGCTCAAGATATTCTACAGATGGTCACCAAGTTTCAAAATGCCCAACGTCTCCCAGCCTTCGACTTTTTGAGGTTGCTAGGCCTCATGGCATCCTGCATCTTCCTTGTGCCAGAGGCTCGCCTGAGAATGAGATCTCTTCAGTGGGCACTGAGAAGTCAGTGGTCGCAATTCTCAGGGAGTATGACAGATCTCCTCCGGATTCCGGACAAGGTAGCCCGCGACCTTCAATGGTGGGCCTATCCAGAGAACATCTTGAAAGGATAACTGTTTTGGCAACCATGGCCGGAGATAACAGTAGTCACAGACGCCTCACTCACGGGGTGGGGAGCCCATGCCAACGACTTGACCATCAGCGGTCGTTGGTCTCCATCGGAGTCCAGACTACAGATCAACCTATTAGAGCTGAGAGCAATCAGACTAGCGCTGAAAGCTTTCCTGCCATCAGTACAGGGGAGAAATGTCCTGATAATGATGGACAACACGGTGGTCATGCACTACCTCAACAAAAGAGGAGGCGTAGGATCACTGCCACTGTGCAGAGAGGCGATGCAGCTCTGGTTTTGGGCAATCCAAGAAGGAATCTCTCTATCGGCTGTCCACCTAGCCGGAAAGAAGAACTTGACAGCGGATGCTCTGAGCAGGCAGAGCAGTCTCCCATGAGTGGGAGCTAGCTCAGGAAGTCCTTCAAGAGATCTTCACCCTTTGGGGAATCCCTCAGGTGGATCTGTTTGCCACAAGCAACAACAAGAAGTGCCATCTGTTTTGTTCAAGGGAATTTCCCCCGAGAGGAGCTCTAGGAGATGCGTTCGTAGTGGACTGGGAGTTTCCACTCCTTTACGCGTTCCCACCAGTCCCTGTTATTCCTCAAATGATCAGGAGGTTGAGAAGATTCCGGAAAACCATGATCCTAATTGCCCCGGATTGGGCCAGGAGAACGTGGTACCCGGACCTTCTAGATATGTCCATCTGTCCTCCAATCCGTCTTCCACTCAAAGAGAATCTTCTCTCGCAGAAGGGAGGTCAGGTTCTCCATCCAGACACCAGAACTCTCAACCTTCACGCTTGGGTTCTGAAAGGTTGAGGTACAAGGATTGGGATCTCCCTGCTGACATCACGGAGGTGTTGCTTTCGGCCAGAAGACCAGCAACAAAGTCTTTATACCGCTGCCGTTGGAACAAATTTTGCAGCTGGTGTAGGGAACAGAATATCGACCCTTTTTCATGTGGTACACCAACGGTGTTATCGTTTCTACTCTACTTGGCAAACTCAGGCCTTCAAGTGAGCACTGTAAAAGGCTATCTTGCAGCGCTTTCTATCTTCAAGCGCACTGCGGAGGAACCATCTTATTTCAAAATTCCTCTAGTGGTACAATTTCTCAAGGGACTAACAAATGTTTACCCTCCAAAACCATTCCAGGTTCCCTTATGGGACTTAAATTTAGTCTTAAACTTCTTAATGGGCACTCCATTCGAACCACTTCACTCTTGCGCGCTGAGATTTCTCGCGCTTAAAACTGTCCTATTGGTAGCACTTACACCTGCTAGGAGGGTGAGCGAGCTACAAGCCCTCTCCTGTAAACCCCCACATACAATCTTCCACAAGGACAAGGTTGTCCTACAGGTGAAGCCTAGTTTCCTCCCAAAGGTGGTTTCTGAATTTCATATTACTCAGAAAATTACCTTGCCTTCGTTCTACCCTCCTCCCCATCCGGGGAAAGAGGAGGAAAGGCTACATAGGCAGGACCCTAGGCGAGCGCTCAGCTTTTACATCAGCAGAATGGCTAGGATCAGGCAAGACGACCAACTGTTTGTAGGATACTCAGGTCACAAGTTGGGACTACCCATAACAAAACAAACCATCTCCAGGTGGATTATTTTGGCCATCCTGGAATGTTATAGACTAGCAGGGAAAGAGCCACCCCAAAATCTCAGGGCTCATTCAACAAGGGGTATCGCAGCCTCTTCGGCTCTCCAAAGAGGGGTACCGGTCCGGGACATATGTGCGACTGCCACATGGTCGTCCGCACATACATTCACAAAATTCTACAATCTGGATTCCTCCACTGCTCAAGAGACCAGATTTGGCAAGGCCGTATTACATTCGGTCCATCCCTAAAGGGATACATAACACTGTCACTCCCACCTCCAATTACATGCCAATGCTATGGGAGTCTATCAAAGATAAGGACTACGTCGGAGGACACAATCCCTTCGAAGAACAAATTACTTCTTACCTGGTAACATTCTTTCGACGGGATGTTCCTCTGACGTATTCCTTATCGCCCCTCCCAACCATCCCCGCAGTGATAACTTCCCTTGTGGTTGCAGCTTACGCTCCTTCAAGGTCACTAACCAATTCAGGCATGACTTTTCATATACTACAAAACGGAACGGACCAATGGACGCAGCGCGTGGCTATTTATGGGCATGGTGACTTCGGCGCCGATACAGTGGCCGTCGAGGGACATCGACTCGGCGGATGTCGACGCGCAGCGCCCTCTACAGAAAAAATTTCCGAGGCCAGCCAGCTGGAAACGTATTATCAAAGATAAGGAATACGTCGGAGGAACATCCCGTCGAAAAAACGTTACCAGGTAAGAAGTAACTTGTTCTTATTCCTGCTCCGACAATTGCGGCGGCGCATTAATTACCACTTGGGTGTCACTATGCGCAGAGGCCATCAGTTCCTGTAACATATGCCTCCAAGAGTCCAAGTCTATATTTTGTTGTTCTTGGCCTCTACGGGCCGCCTCCTGCCACACCGAAGTCTCTGCCAACTGCCATTTTTGGAGGTTGCTCCACCACAGACCTACTACTGGTCCTTTGTGACTTTTCCAAACCAGCACTATCCTTCATTTCGCTTGGATATATGCTAGGTTTTTCAATTTACTGACATGTCTTGCTTGCTTTGGTCGTGCAAAAATAGCAAGCATACAGGCTGTGGAAGACCGCATGTCCAATATTTCCAGAACTATTGGATCTTCGTACATGCCCAGAACATGTGTACCAAATCTGCATTGATCAGTCCACATTTCGGGCAGGTTTGTTCTGCTGTTTTGTTAAATTTGGCAAGTTTTGTAGGGGTTAAATATGCCCTATGTACAGCTGAATTAAATGAAGTTTCACTTTTTGGACACTTTTATTATGATAGGCTATCGCTCTACCCCAGTCTGCATCTGACAATTGTTCCTGCAAATCTGCTTCCCAACTGCGCCAGGTCTGCGCAAGCATATCCCCATGCCGAGACATTAATAATATGTATATTCTCGATACTGCAGCCCCCTTTCTGAAATGTCATAAAGTGTTTCTATTGTTTCATCCTCCAGCAGTTCCCTGTTCTTTTTCTGGGCATTTCCCCCCTAGCCTAGTGAG
The DNA here is from genome assembly GCF_040938575.1 of Ambystoma mexicanum. Classification (NCBI taxonomy): domain Eukaryota; kingdom Metazoa; phylum Chordata; class Amphibia; order Caudata; family Ambystomatidae; genus Ambystoma; species Ambystoma mexicanum. The sequence goes on along the minus strand of NC_090927.1, from coordinate 1,233,999,901 downwards.
GAGACTAGCATATATTATGTGTTTGCTTTGCAGGTAAACCAGTCTCTGAGGTGAGTCCATTGGCATCCCTTCTTGTAATAAATCTCCCACCGTCTCTATACCCATGGGTTCCCAATACTTCCTCACTTTTAATATGAACTGTGGGTCCTCAACCTTTAGTGGTACCAATGGGATCTGAGGAGAGTAGGGTAACTCTTTCTCCAGCATGCGACATGCCTTACACCATATCGCCCTACCCAGCTTCAGTAACAGCGGGGGGGCTTGGGGCTATGTGGCGCATCTTGCATCTCAAATTGTGCTATAAAAAGCTATGACACGTAGTGTCCAGTTTCCTAAAGAAGAATTTAGGTATGTCATATGGGACATTAGTGAAAAAGTGCAGGAGCCTCGGTAGCACCGCTATTTTCAATAGAGTGGCTCTACCCATCAGTGAGATCGGTAGTCTAGCCCAAAAGGCCATGGATTTCTCAATTTTGTCTACCACCTTTTGTGTACTGTGTATGTTCTGTCTTGGGTTTGTGGAATATATCTACTCCCAGGTATTTAAATGTGTTCACACTTCCCACTTAACACTGGTAGTCTATACAGAGGTTTTCCTTTATACCCTGCTAAGTGGAACAAGCATGATTTTTGCGCACTAATCATGATGCCTGAAAGGTCTGTGTAGTGCCCAACCACATCAAAACTATACTGTAGGTTAGTCTCTGGGTGCTGCAAGTATAAAAACATGTCGTCTGCGTATAGGGAAATCAGATTCTAACTACCATGTGAAACTATGCCTGCATCTTTATACTCCCTACGGGGATACACCGCCAATGATTCTAAGGCCAATATAAACAACATAGGAGACCATGGCAAGCCTGCCTTGTACCTTTTCCTAGCAACCATTGATCTGAGATATGGTTGCTTGACTTAACTCTTGCTACCGGTCTGCTATATAGCAGCCGTACCCACTTAATGTATGTGGGGCCCAACCCAAAACTTTTCAGCGCAGCGAACGAATACGATCATCTAACCAAGTCGAACGCCTTGACCCAGTCTAGCGAGGCCACAGCATAATGGTGCATGCTGTTGTGGGTGTGGTCGATGATGTGGTGTAGCCTCCTCAGGTTACATGTGACTTTCCTGTACGGGACGTATCCCGTCTGGTCTGGGTGTATGAGCTTGGATATTACCATTTTAGGCCTGTTGGCTAGCAAGACTGTGAGTATTTCCCATCCTGATTGAGCAGTGAGAGAGGTCTGTATGACCCACAATCAGTGTTGGGCTTGTTTGGCTTCAAAAGTGGGATAATTGTCTCTCTCAGCGACATTGGTAGAGTACATGTGTCTAACGCCTCATTCAACATTGCTAACAATGGGGCGTAACATCTGAAATGATTTCCTTGTAAAATTCGCTGGGCAGACCATCTGCTCCAGGGGTTTTGCCCGTAGGTAACCTTCTTATGGTAGTTTCTATATCTCATATGGTTATGGGAGCCACTAGCCTACCGGCTTCTTCTGCATTCAGTGTCGGGAGATCTATCTGTGCCAGGGCCTCATCTATCTGACAACTGTGTTTCTGATGTCTCTGCATATAACTCCTTATAATAATCGTGAAAACATCTGTTTATGCCTTCTTGCGACATACATACTTCCCAATTTTTCTCCACGGTCACCCGTATTGTATCCTGCTTAGCTTTGCTTTTGTATAGCCAAGCCAGCAGACACCCTGCCTTATCCACTTCTGTGTGTTGCCTTTCCAAATATTTTTATAGTTCAGTGTGCCTAATCTATCCCAGTGCTTCAGGCATTCCTGGTAGCTTCCTTGGCCCGGACCCAGGACATGTCTTCTGCGGTGTCTTTGGCTTCTAGTGTAGTTCCCGCCTTGCAGAAGTATTTTTCTATCGTGGCTTGCATACCTTTTGCTTTAGCTATTGCCGTCCCCCTGATCACTACTTTGAAGGCTTCCCACAATGTCCATGCTGATTTTACACTCCCTGTGTTATTTTTAAAGTAGTCCTTAACGCCCTCCCTTAAATGTGCCCGGAACACTGCATCTTTCAGGGATCCGCCTCTGAGCTTCCAGGTCGGAATGCGTATCCTGAGTGGGACGACCTGCCATATGACTATCGGTGGCACATGGTCAGATAATACTTGTGCTTTATATTCCGCCGTTTTGAATTCACCAAGGGTTTCTTCCCCCGTGAAGCTATAGTCTAGTCTGGTGTATAGGACTTTGGGGGCCATGTAATGTGAATATCCTCGGGCCTGCGGGTGCAGGGCCCTCCATATGTCAGACAGTGTGAAGGCTCGCAACATCATCTTCAAGTCTTTGTCTGCAGGAGGCGGCTGTGTGAATTTATTGTCCGATCGATCGAGTTCCAGGTCTAACGTACAATTAAAGTCCCCCACCTCCCAACTAATGTGCCATGATATGATATGATATTTTATTTATATCGCGCTCGTACACAAGTGTTTCAAAGCGCGACAAGGCAAGGGAGGGTAACAGGGGAGAACAAAACGATGACCTTACTAGGCCCAGTGACATTGAGAATGCGCAAGTGAATGGGAAAGGGAAAAGGGGAAAAGTGCATGGAAGGGGGGAGAAGTGGAAAGTGCGGCACAGAGGATAAACCAATAAATAATAAAAATAAAAAAATAAAGGCGATAAACGGTGTTAGTGCAGCCAGCAAGTGGCAAGTGCTGGGTTTAGCAGACCGGGTATATCCAAAAGTGCAGAAGAAAAGCAGGGTGGGTGACTGTATGGTTACATATACAGACCCCAGTGCAAGGCGTGGCCCGGACGCAGTGCAGGAGGGTGGCAGGGTGAGCAGGTACCTGGGCCTGGGAGACAAAGGGTGGCCAGGTGCAGTGCCCGGAGAGAAAACAGATCAGCAGGGGAGAAGGGGGGCAGAGGCAAAGAGCAAGGTCTTTAGGTGCTTCCTGAACCGGAGATGGTTCTCCTCAAGTTTGAGAGTGGCAGGAGGGCTGTTTCAAAGGGAGGCCGCTGACAGAAGACAAAGATCTACCCCCAGCTCATTTGAAAAACTACTGACCCTGAGGGAGTTCAGTCCCTAAATGGCCAATTTGGGGCTATAGCGAGCAGAAGTATGCAGCTGTGTTGTGGTTTGGGGCGGAAGTGTTGAGAATACAGAGCACTCTCTGTTCCACAAATCCCTGCACTACAATCATCCTACCTTCTTTGTCTTTAAAAGTCTTGAGGGCCCTGCATGGTACAGAGGGTGTCACCCATATGAAAACCCCCCTAGCGCATGCCGAATACAGTGAGCCCAGGGTTGTGCCAACCCATTTTCTGGCCACGGCGGCAAGTTTCTCCCCTCTGAGGTGTCTCCTGTAGAAGTGCTATATCAATTTTTCGGCGGCACAAGTATGTAATTATCCTGTTTCGTTTTTGTTATATAACTATTTAGTCCCCCGACATACCAGTAGGCTATTTTAAGTTCACCCATCCAAAATAAGGTCTACAATATGACTCGTCAGTCTGATGCGTGTATCATACTTGTCCTGTATGGATCTATAGGCAAACTCCCAACTAACTACACCAACTCCAATCTCCCCACCCCCAACAATTGCCCAGCTCAGTACCTTGTGCTCAGGCATCCCCGCTTCTCACTCCTGCCCCAGTTGCTTGCCCCTGGTGCCTGGAGGGCAGCAGGCAGATACGTAACAACTAGTATCCTAAATCAAAACCAGTCTTGGGTGAAGGACACTCCCTTACAACGTGCTCCTGACCACAAAGTCCACGCTGCTTGCTCCTGGGATCTGCAGAGTTGTTGGTGCCTTAATCTTGTCATAGGGGTAGTCTTCTGCTGCCGTCAGCCGCGTGTGCCCAGTCAAGTTCTCACAAAGTACCCTCAGCATGCGTCAGCCTCGCCTACCAATTGGCTGTCTGCCTCAGTTGGCATATTTTCCACGTCCACCCACCTGTGTGCATCCACAGGGGTATCAACGAAGATGGGCCGACCTTTGATTGTAACTTTCAGCCTTGCCAGGTATAGCAGCATGTATTTGAGGGTCGCTCCTCGCAGTCTCCTCTTGACCAATTTTTTTGTACTTGCAAGGTGTAGTCCAGATATGCTGTGATATTGGCTGATGCTCTCTGTATCGTAACACTTTCCAGAAGTGTTCAAGGATCTTTTTCCTGTCTTTATAATTTAGTATCCGGGCTATTATAGGCCATGGGGGGGCTCCTGGTGGTGATTTCCTCATCAGGGACCTGTGTGCTCTTTCTACTGTAAAAACCTGAGTGGGGGTGCCCCGGCCAATTTCTTGCAGCAACATATTCGCCACGAAATTAGTAGGGTTTGTTCCCATCGGAAAGTGCAATGAGTCTAATGTTGTGGTGTCTGGCCTGCCGTTCTGCATCCTCAACTCTCCCTTCTAGATTCCTCAATCTTTGCTGTAGTATAGCCACTTCTTTTGAGGTGTCTTTCAGGCTGACCGGATTTACTGTAACTTCCTTTTCCGGAGTTTCAGTATGTTCTGCAAGTGACCGGACATCACTCCTGTTGGTTCTCTCACCCCCCACTTGCTCATGCTCTCCTTGTGGTGTTGGGGCTACTGGCAGGGTGTTTTCATTAGGGTTTGTTGGTTTAGCGTACGTGTCCAAGGTGGGCTGCTTGGATCTGTTTTTCTTTTTCGCCTTGGACGCCATGCTTAGGTCTTCTAATACTGTGGGTTCGCCCTTCATTGGCCACACACTTGTCTCGCTTCTATATTACTGGTCATCAGCCTTGCTGAATGAAAACTGCCTCCCTGTTCTGAGGCTTCGATCTTGGCGCTGCGGCTCACACAGTGTACTAGACAGGCAGACCTCACTGTCAGTCCTTGGTGTCACGGCTAGCTTCCGTGCACAACGTTGCGAGGCGGCCACACACACTCTTATGTGTTGCCACTGTTGCAGAGACTGTTGTGTTCCCCGTGGGTGGGCTAACGATTACCGGCGCGTTCCCATATGTTGTGTATTCTCTGAATGGACCACAGTTTCCGATCTCCCACCTTGGGGGCCCTCCCCTGATTATTGGAAAGCTGGCCCCATCACGTGGATAACCTTTGGTACTACATTCTTGCGTTTCACCGAAGAGGTTCTCCCTCTATTTCCATTAAGCCAAGGTTATGCAAGCGTGTGACCCCACAGACCCAATAACATTCCAATGTGCGTAACTGGGCCACCACCTCACTCGAAGGCAGCCAGCTCCCATTTGTTGCTGACCCTTATCCTAGAGTTTCTTGTTTAGAACAGTGTGTATTCCATGTCCAATTCCTGTCCGTGGCTGACCGTTTACTTATAGGGTTCACTTTTTTGATCCGGTTGTGCCATTTACCTACAGTTTTTCTTTAAGGCCATGCCCGCAAGGATGTTGGATTGCACTCAGAGCGCACTGTGCAGTCCTGCAATCTCTTATTTATTAGTGTTTGCCCACCCCTCCAGGGCTCACTGTAGTCAGAACTGGCGTCTGCCCCTGCTCCTCAGGTTTTCGTAGTGGCCAGCTTACGCTTCACTTGTTCGGTTATTTGCACCAGGCTTGGAGGAGGAGGGGAGGAAGGACGGAGGGGGGCGCAGGTGCTGTTTCAGCGCAGTTAAAGCACGCTATGTTTCTTGGAATAAGTCCTGCGCACAGCAATATCTATGAGCCTGCGACAGATTTACATGGCTAAATGTCGTGGGAGCTACAACTCTCCCTCCCGACTCACTGCAATGTTTGCGGTGCCTCCGGCCGTCCTGCGGTCATTGAGGTTGTGTCTGCCGCACATCCCACAGCACGTCGGGTTCTTCCAACTGAAGACCTTGGTTCAGCGATTCTCAGCTGGTGTCAGGCACACCTACCTCAGCATTTCGACCGGACAGGACCTGTCTCTGCCACAATCTTTATGCGGCTCAGGTCGGGTCACTGTTCCTCACCCCTGCGCTGCTTCTGTGCCGATACAGTAAGACGCAGGTCACTGCATCTCGTCCACCACCATGTTAGATTTGCTGCTCGCAGGGCTGTGTTCTTTCTAAAGTCCGTTTGTGGCGGTACTTCCACTATGCGTGCTCCGCCTACACACGCAAAAGCCAGCACTATTCCCACATCAGATGGTGCACAGTCAGGGTCTAACACCCGCGTGTTTCAGGCCAGCATCTTGCCGGTTCAGCAGGAGCAGTTGGGAACACGTCCTTACTGCATGGCTACTTAGCCATGCCCCTACCAAGTTTGGTATCAATGTTGTACTTAATCCCTTACAGCCTAGTTCCATTTTCAAGGGGATATTTGGGGTTTCCTTGGGAAGCATGAATCATTTCTTGAATAAACATTTTTCACATATACTAAATCCATTGCTGGGGTGATGGCTCCAAATATCAGCCACATACAGGCTTTAGTTTGTGTCCTATATACCTCCAATGATCAAGCTATTGCCATTCTTTGTTTAGGAAAAGCTAAACTATCACTGGTTTGTCTTTTTAAATTTACTCAATTTGTAAGTGGTGTAGGCACCAGTTGCATTGTTTACCAAAGAGGATGCCTAAATGTTGAAAACATTCCACATTCATTTTGGCACCGTTCATAGTGCGATGAATTGAGTGAGATTTCTATTGGTGGCATACCATGACTTAATTTATCACGAGCTGTTGCTCTTACTTATGGCAATTCTTAAACTTGTCATTGATGATGACTGTACCGCGGCATTGTCCACAAATAGTAAAATACTTAATTTATCATTGATAATAGGTGTGTCGACTGAAAGGAAAATCATATGGAAATCTGATTCTTTGATGAATAAGGGGAACAGCAGGGATGCAAAACACAGCCCTGCTGCACGCCTTTATTGACCTTAATGAGTAAAGTGTGTTGCCCTCCCTGTCTCCATTAAACTTCTCTCCAGTTGTCTGAGTAAAGGGACTTGATGACCGCAAGTAATTTAAGTTGGATATTTAAGGCTGTAAAAGTATTCAATATAAAATGCAGACTTTGTTTACAAATAGAAGATACAGTCAGGGACGTCATTTAGGGGTCGCCCGGGGTCGCGACTGCGACCTGAGGTCTCCCTTGCTACCCCTGTGGTTTCCCTTGCTACCCCCCAAAAAAAAAAAGTAAAATAAAGACATGTTTTTTCAATGTATGCTCCTGGGCTGTTTCCAGCGCCATGTGGCTCTTTGCTTCTGGAGTGGCTGGCTTTCTTGTTCAGGCCTCTTAAAAAAAGCAAGTCTATCACTTTCAGCAGTGACCCTAAATAAGAAAGAATAGGAATACCAAATAATGTGTCTTTCTGGAATTCTATACAATAATTGCTAGACTCATTAAAGGTTTATTTCAGGCACACTTCAGGGGGTGAGTCACTGAATTAGTCTGTTGTTAAACAACTCAACTCAGCCTTTCAGCCTTCCGAGGTCGATAAATTGGGTGATATTGTATGTATATTTTTTCTACATAAAGAGCTTAAGCGTAAGTGCTATATAATAACACATCATTATTGTTTGGCCATGGACATCTGCTTGCATTCACAGTAATTTGGTGATATGGGCCTATACACTCTGATCTTATTGATACATATGGCGATCCATTTTTGTATGTAATGTATATCACATAGCGATATCAGAACCATATTTTTCATAGTGTACCTAGGAACAATGCTATGTGATGCCACTTTATTTTTTGTCAAGTAGTGAAAGGTCGTGTTCCATCACTCTCGCAATAACACTTTGTGGTGGGGTCAAATGACATCACGTCCTGTGATGTCATCAGAGGTCAAGGGTTGTGTGATGTCACTTCCGCTATCCCTGGCATTTTGGTGAAATGACATCCCTGGATACAGTGAGAGATTTATTTTAACTATATATTTCACAATCACTAGTAAAAGTCTAAAATCTTGCTCTGTAGTTCCTACCCCCTTTCACAATCCTGCCTGCACATGACTTAAAATGTTAGTCTCAATTGCCCATTCATGCAATCTGATCTGTAGAATGTTTCCAGACATTTTCCTATACTTATTATTTAGGGAGCTAGGCCGATAATTAGCTGGGTTATTACAATCTCCTTTTTTATCAATACAAACAGTCTCTGTGGACGTCCATTAATGGGTTGGTTGGTTGGTTATTTTCATTTGTATTTGTATTTTCTTCATTCTTATGAAGCGCTTTTATCCAAAGCGCTGTACATAGTATAAAAACAACGGTACAAAATCAGTGAAATAAGATAATTCAAATATCAAGTCAGAAAGCAAACAATCATGTACATTGAAGTAGGTGATTTTTCAAAGAAGCACAAAAAGAATAAACCGTGATGGATCGAAGAGATAGCAGAAGAAGATTGCAATGGAGAGAAGCAAGAAGTTCAAAAGAGCGAAAACGAGATTGGGCACAGGGTTGGCGCGGAACAGTCAACTTAAAAAGAAAAGAACAACAAAGAGAGCAAGAAGGAATATAAAAAGAAAGAAGAACAGCAAGATAGTCTGGAGCAAGCACATAGACAGGATTAAAAACCAAACGGAGAAAATGAAATTTAAGTTGGGACTGAAAAAGCCACCCAACGGATGCAAGTGAGGCTGAAATAGAATCACGGTAAGAGAGAAGGCAAAGTATGCGAATAGAAGAATGATAGATTTCAAAGGAGCAAGACGAAAGGAAGGAAGACCAAAGAGAGTAACAGGACAGTAGAAAAGTCGAGAAAAAATAAGAGAAGAGATGAGCAATTTGGTTGCATGGAAAGTCAGAGAAGAAAGAAATTTACGAATGTTGTGCAAGTGAAAACGACAGGAACGGGAAGTTAAGGAAATGTGATGGGTGAAGGAAAGATTAGAGTCTATGTAGAGACCAAGATTACGAGCAGTGGGAGAAATGGAAAGAGTTGATGGTGGAAAAGAGATAGAAGGTGGTGGAGAAAATGTATTGGCAGTGAAAAATAAGACCTCGGTTTTCCCAGAGTTAAGAGTAAGGAAATGCAAAGCCATCCAAGATTTAATAGCTGAAAGACAGGAAGTAAGAGTAGAGTGGATTTCAGGTGTGAAAAAAGAGAAGGACAGAAAAAGTTGTGTATCGTCAGCGTAAAAGTAATGAGCGATTCCAAAGGAGATCACAGGGGCAAGAAGAGAAGTGTAGAGTGAGAAAAGAAACTAACCCAAGACTGAACCTTGGGGGACGCCGTTCTCAAGAGGAAACAGTGAGGAGATCTTTCCGCCCCAAGAGACTGAAAAGGTTCAGTTAGATCAAAGGAAAGCCATGAAAGAACAGAGCCCCTAAAACCAAAAGAGAGTCCAAGAGCAAAGAGTGGTCAACGGTGTCAAAAGCGGCAGATAAATCAAGAAGAATAAGAAAAGAAGAGTGTTTAGAGTGACGAGCTGACAGAAGAGAATTGAGTACACACATTAAAGCGGTCTCAGTATAGTGCCAAGGATGAAACCCAGATTGGAAGCGTGGAAGGAGAGAATGATCATTAACAAAAGAAGAAATCTGAGAATAGATGAGACGCTCCAGAAGCTTAGATAAGTAGGGTAGAAGAGAAATGGGGCTGAAATTAGAAACAAGAGGATTAGCTGAAGGTTTTTTCGAATAGGAATAATAATAGCATGTTTGAAAGTTAATACAGCTTGAGAATGTTGTCAAGACTGGCACCCACATAGTCTTTTCTGATTTGAATAAATCAATAGGAAGGGTGTCCAGACTAACAATTAATCTTTTAGAACGTGCTTAATACCGGAGACCATTCGCTAAGCGCAGGACTGTGCTTTTCACCTGTGCTGCTCTGTTTTTGCTTTCAAGACAAACTCATTGCGCCTGAGCTATCCTCCTGGCACAGTCTGAAGTGCACAATCCAATTCTGTGGTTGAGAAAACCAATATATTTCCATTATCGTGGATCCACATTACTATAATTGTGCAGCGATAATAAAATGTTAGTCAAAGTATTGCTGTACATTTTCCTAAAATGGGTAAACCATACAATCTTGGGGCTTGTCCTGGATGTAACTAATGAAATGCTTGTAGTTCCATAATATACAATTTTCCTGTAAGCTTGATGATCCTATTCAAATGCCTTCTACAGTTGACCCTATCTTTTTGCTGTTTCTTCAAGTTATTTTATTTTGATCAATCTTATATAATCTCTCCTAAATTTACACACCATTCAATCGTTGTCATTGTCTTTTTTTTAATGCTGATAAGAGGGACTTTTTTACATCTCTATCCTCTTCTATGAGTGACGGTTAATAGTTGATTACATTTTAACTGATTTAGGGTGGGTTTTGTTACTATACTAATTCTGCAGGGATACCTAATGTTAGAACTAATTGTCTGTGGTCTCTCTAGGGACGAGCATATATCCCCAGTTCTTAAATCCGTGTTCAATTTGGAAGATCAACCAGAATATAATCTAGATGGCTCTGAGCACTAAGGTAGGACAGATGTCCATTAAAGGCTCTCATTCCAGTGTTGGAAAATAATGCCAGAGAAAGAGCATTTTTGGATTTATTATGAATTCTTCACCTAGACCTTGAATGCCTTTTGAACTAATAGGTGGCTCAAATTGTGCATGAAGATCTCCTTTCGACAATTCTGTGGTTGTGGGGCTTTTTGTATCCTCCTCCAGTTGATTTCTGCAATTCCCTAAATGATTTACAGTAATTGGCGGTGATCAGCATCTATCTGAGCAGATTTATACATTCAGCAAAGTTATTATGAATCATTGTTGAAAGGATATTGCTAAAATTGTAATGTCCGTGGAATCTGAGACAATTGGGGGAATAGTTGCATTCAAATTGATTTTTACCCATGTTGCCAATCCCCCATTTGGTCCCCATCTCACAGATCTCACACCTTTTTAAAGCTGGGATGACATAACTAAATTACCTGGTGGTTTGTGGGGAATTTCAAGCAGCCAAGTTTCCTACATAGATACTACCTTGAGGTTATCGATGAATGTATGCCAATTGTGATTTCTCTTTTGTTTATTTACTCCAGCTATGTTCCATGAAAGAATCTTTTGGTCAGCATAACTAGAATGTGCTATTGTCAAACTAAGGGTGATGGAGGAAGAGGCAGAGCACTAGATCTCTCGGTCTACCTCTTCTAAAACCTCATTAATTGTCTAGGTTGTGCGATGAATCACTGGATGTCGCCACTTCTACCCATCGGAGAGACCTTTCCCATGAGGCCCGGGAGGTGAGGCCGCTGCCCGATAGTCCCCCTGGGGATGGTATAAAGCTGGAGGATCTCATGGGGAGACACACCCTCCCCCATAGGGATAACGACCATCCATGGTGTACAGCACTTGGTGAGAAAATCAGGCCCCTACACACGCTAGACTCTACTACTTATACTAGCCTCTTTTTAGTAGTGGACACTGGTCTACTTTCAAGGTCCTGGGAAGTATGAGGTGAAGAACAACATCCGGAACATAGGTAATCCCAGTACTGGGACGAGGTGGGACACAGGTACAATTAATAGCAATACCAAGAAGGAACTGCAGCGGAGTAGACTTCCACAGAGGTGTCGATCCTCCTATGCCATAAATACCAAAGGAGAACTACGTATTGGGGAGACACAGCCAACCAGGACGAGAGACCGTGAAGTCCAGTAAGCACGAAGGAGACATTGAGAAGGCCAGAACGGAGCCGAGAGCAGTCTTCTCCCGGAGTCGAGAGGACAACAGGAATCCTTTGAAGGCACCGGGACATGGAGATGCCCGCACAGCATATGGAGTAGAAGAGGGACCCCACGAAGAACTGGCCGTGCATCCTTGGAATGAAGAAGGTAGCGGGTGAAACGCAGGGTCCGCTAGGGGCTAGAAGGTATAAGAGGCAAAGAACTTGTACGCATATAACAAGCAGGACTATAAACCTCATTTCAGTCCTTGGCCATTTGGCAAGTGAGGCAGCCAAGGGGACATAAAGAGAATGGAAGAGAAACCAGGGTTGGGGACCCAAACTAAGAGGGTGATATGAGTCATCTTCCTCCATAGCAGTACTTGACAGGGAAGTGAACCAAGTGGGCCCATGTAAAGAAGAGAAGCCAGGGTCACAGACCCTCCTAACACTCGGGGCAGAGTGTTGTAAGTGTGATGCCTACCGACGAGAGGACCAGGGTAAGGGAGTCATCCCTCCCCCCCACCTCGCCCGGTTGTAAGAGACTATTTCTTGAGTACCATGCTGAAGGGAGTCATCCCCCAGGCTATTGTGACTGAACGCCAGGAGTAGGGAGGCATTCTCCTGGCCCACCAAGGAAACATTGTGTGTTCAGAACTTTTACATTGTTTGGAACTTTGTGACCTGGCGAATGGAGTTATTCCCCAAGACTGGAAATATTGTGTGAACCTTAACCCTAGGACAGGAGAAGTGAGGCCTTCTCCTGGGACCAGAACAGTACTGCTTTATTATTTAGTTTAAAGTGTAAGGGACAGAGGTTTTCATGATACAGGGCGGTGGACACTTTTAATGTAACAGACAACCTGACGGACACCTTAGATCTTTAGTTGAGGCAGGGAAACCCCTCCTAGGAATAGGGAAAGATAGGTTTTCTCTTGCTTTATTACTGCTTGTGGGGGGGGGGTCTAGAAGGTTGTGGAAGTCTAAGAAATTGAAAAGGTGGTTGAACACAACCCTTTTGAGCACTTTAGAGTAGTGATGAAGGAGAGAGACATGGCGAAAATTACCTGGTAGGTACGAGTCAGCCCCTTGCTTTTTTAGGAGAGGGATGACCATGGCTGTTTTGAAAACCGAGGGAAAGCAAGCAGAGTCCAAGGACAGGTTGAAGAGTTCTGCAAGGTGTGAAGCCACTAAAGAGGCAATAGCCTTGACTGGCTGATGAGCAAGAGGGTCTGATGGGGCTCAAGAGGGATTAGCCTTCAGTAGAGCTAGCACTTTGTCAGTCTTAGTGTGGCTAAAGTGGGAAATGGAGGCAGACTATGATGGTAGAATAGGTGGAGTGTACAATGTAGGAGGAGGGAGTGTGGGGAAGGTCAGGAGAAAGTCTACAATTCTGGAAATGTGTGCAGCGAAGTATTCAGCTTAGATATTAGCTGTGTGAGTGGAGTTGATAGTCATAGACTTTTGAGAAATGAGTTTAGGGTGCACTGTATCCGGCGAGGATGGTTGAGTGAGAGTCGGAGAGGGTTAGGTAGAATTCCCTTTGTGCTCTATCAAGAGTGGACTTGATGGAGTTCAGGGAAGAGACGTAGTGTTGCAGGTCCTCATGCGATTGGGTACGCCTCCATTTGTGCAGCAGCCAACACATGCCTGTAACCGGAGAGAGCGTATGAACTGGGAGACCCATGGTTGAGGATTCTGAGACTTAGGGGTGAAAGAAAGCAGTGTGAATTGTGAGGAGAATTAGTCATATAGTAGGGATTTTAAGCTTGAGTAGGCAGTGTTGGTGGAAGGGGCATCAGGTGTCAAGGAGGAGAGTGAGAACTGTAGGTCGTAGAGAAAAGGGAGAATATCAGAAGGTTTACATTTCCTTTTAGTAATAGGTGAAGCAAGTGGTGCGGAAAGGTCAGAGGGTGTAAAGGAGATGTTGTGGAATAAGAGAGCCAAAGAGTTACCCCGTGTGGTTAGGTAGGTTATGGATAGAGTGGAGAGCATGGTCACTATGAAAAGACAGAAGTCCAGATTTCTGAGAAGTGGTTAGAGAGGGAAGGGTAAAGTCACCTAAGAGAATGAGGTGATGTTTAGTGTTCAGCAGCTCCAGGCACCACTGGATTGGGGGTAGTAAGTACAGTGTAGGTATTCATTAAAATTCAGACCATTGTAGATGCCACTAATCACCGGACAAGTAAAGCGTGTGGCCTGGTTAAGATCTTTTAACAGGGAGACCAAAGTGGGGGATTAATATTGTTTGCAATTTCTTTTGCTGCAATGGTGTCTGTCTTCTGACAGCGATATGCCTGCATTGACCCGGAAAACACATTTTTATGAAAGACACTGGGAAGCTGTATTTACAATATCTATCTAAGATATTTAGGAATGGTCCTTCTGGGCTGGGTGTTCAGCAGCTAAAGATTTTACAACTTGACCAATAGAACAGGTCCTACATCAACGATGAACTACAGTGGTGAAATAAGAGGCAAACCAAAAACGTAATAAGAGTGGCATACTTACTTGCCTGTGTGAGCTATGGAGTGAGTCAGTTGAGCAAGGTAGGGTGCGACCGTCGGAACTGAACCATAGAATGTTTGGGCCCAAGGTACATCCTATGAGCGACCAGTACATCGTCTCATGTTCAGGTGCTAAATCCTGCAACGGTGCCAGACTATAGAGGGTAGGAATAGGGGACTGGACTGCTGAAACACAATTAAAGACCTTGTTCGGGCCAAAAGGGCCTTGGTGGGTCGCAACCCTTGCTTTGTCCTCAGCATGGATATTTCCCTGTGCACCATCAGAGACAGTAGACACATGGGCTTTGCACTTTACAATTGCAGGAGAAGAAGGAAACAATAAAGCATCGGGCAGTATGTTCACCGTAAGGGTGAGGAAGGAGGAGACTGACACACAGGTGGCATTTTATTCAGCAAAATAAGGGAGGAAAACCCCTAACTCCCTAACACTAAAAAGGGGTTTCCATACCTCAACTTAATACTAAGGATATGTCAGAATGTCTTAAATCAAAAGTCCACCGTCCTGTGCCAAAACAGATTTCCTTCCCTTATACTTTAACTGAAGATCAAATGTTGGTGAGTCTCTTTAATGGTGAAGAATGTCTCTCTTCTTCAAAGCAGACTTTAAACAGAAAGGTGAGGGAAATGTCTCCCTTGCCCTGGCCTTTCCTTTACTTTGTTAAACAGTTCACAATGCCAGGGGAATGTCTCCCTTCCGCTGGTCTTTCTTTACACTTTAGTTTTGGGCCAGCTTGGTTTACTCTCCTGCTAAGCCAGGCCCCAAGGAAACAATCTGCCAGTCTCCCTGGTTTTATTTGTGGGCCTGGACCCATGGCCTTGTTCTATAGCATGGTCAAAAAAGAAGCTGTTCAGATGTTTTACAACTTGAGGCTCTGCTAGTGCCATTGGGACGAGAAAGATCTCTTGGGAGGCCATCCCTTTTATGGTCCCACTCCCCTACCAGGTTCCCCGCTACCCAGACTTCTAGCAGGACACATAACCGGTTCCACTCAGGTTAGTGGATCGCTGTGCCAGCCTCGCCCATCATATTCTTCCTCTTCTTTCTTCCTGTGCCGGCTATGCAGGTTCTGCGGCCCTGCAGGTTCTCCTGCTCTCCAACGGCATCCGCACCATTATCAGTTCAGACGGACCACCTTCTCAAAGTCATGCCCCTGTTGTCTTGCTTCTTCCCTCCACGCATGCCCGTTTTGTCGGGCTCCCCTGATATGCCCAGCTAAGTCCCCTGTATCACGGACCAACTTTTCACTCAGTTTGTTTTCTCCGTTAATTTGTATCTCCCATGATGTACATCTGCCGTTGCTTGGTTTCAGTGTATCCTGAAGCACCAGACAGGATTATACGTTGTCGTTCTGGTTTCCTCTCAGGACTACTACTCTCTGCCCCTTCCAGCTTATCTGCTCTCTGTAGTCCCACAGCCAGATTCCCTATCTTTGCTTTAGTCACTTGTACGTTTTTATTATAAATGAGCCCTGTTGACTAGGAGGCTCAGTCCAGTTATGGTTGGTACTCTCCATTGCTCCGTCCCTCTTCCTCGTCCTAGTATTTTCATAACCATGCTCCCTTAGGTAGTCACTACTCTTCTTCGTCCCATTAGTGGTTAAGTAAATCCTACTTGGGTGGTCTGGCCCTTTCTCATCTTAGTAGGGTTTAATCCTATGGCCGTATTTATGTGTATGGCTTGGTTAGTGAAGAGTTTGGGGCACAGAGGTGTGCAAGATGTTGGGTGAGGAGTGTCATACTGCATTCTTCCTGGACAGTCGTCCGCAGTTCTATGGGTGGGTTACCTCCCTATGAGATCCACCAATTGAGTACCACCCCCAGGGGAACTATCTGGTAGCAGCCTCAGCTCCACGACCCCCCCCCCCACCCCACACCTCTGGGGAGAAGAAACAACAGCCGAAGATTAGTCACACTACATAGGATCTGTTGCTTAAAGGGGTACCAGCTGAGGTTAGGAAACCTTACCGTTTCATAATAGACCAAAGGCATGGGTGACATGGGTATTGTGGGAGCCGGTATAAATAGTGGCAGATTTACCCATGGCTATTAAACAAGCACCTGTGAGAGCAATTAGCTCGGCAGAACGAGCCATAGGCAAGCAATATGCTTCTAACATTTCATTCAGCATGGAAGCAGAATATCCAGCACTAAGTAGACCCAGAGGGTCCCTAAGTCATGACCCATTCGCATAAAGAACCATCTCTGGGTTTTGCAGTCACACAGCTTTCATGTCAAGCCTGTGAGTCAAAAGGTGCTCTGTAACCATTAGGCAATCATGTGCTTTGCAGTTGGTGCATGAGGGAGCAGGGCAGTGGGGTTCAGGACAGAATGAGATATAGTCACGTTAGCAGCAGGTAAGATTCTTCTATTTGATCAAACGGTTAGGAATGTGCAGGGTCTTACATTTTAGAATTAAAGCGGTAGCAGCATGTGGTATAGCTACAGTCATTGGATGTCCCAAGACTAAAATATCATCTTTTCCTCTAACAAGCTAGTAGCTGCCACAGATCGAAGAGCCTGCCACTATATTCACTGTCCAGAGTGGAGATATAGTAAGCAATAACGCGGTACTTGATGGCATGCAGTTGGGTCAGGCCTCCTAAAGCAATATCAGCATGTTATATAGGACATTCTCTCTTTTGGACTCATTTAAAATATTCAAGAAATTGGTACACAGTAAAATAATGGATTGGTTGGGTAAGAATGGCATCCTGTCAGAAACTCAGATGGGTTTCAGAAATCCTTGAGGTCAAAGTATCAATCCCTGAACTGTTACTTATTTTTGTCAAAATCACTATTTAGTATAGCCATTTTATGCAGCCTTTATGGATTTGAAAATGACATTACATCAATTGTGATATATTGTGGTTTCTTATATCAGGTGATAATGCCAGTGGATATACTTACTCTTTTATTTGATATCCATTAAATTAATGTTGCATCAGTCCATATAGATGGAATTGGTAATACCACCTCATTGTTCACAATACCCTGCTGGTTGTGTCAGGCCTGCGTCCTGGCACCTATACTTTTTAATCTATAGACTAATGGTCTGACATTGTTGCTGAAGAATCATAATGAGGATGTAACAAAAATGAATGGCGAGGGTATCCCCTTTCATATTATGCAGACGATTGTGTGCTTTTAGTAAGGACTCCAAAATCGCTGCGAAAATTACTTGATGTCCATACCACGGCCATGAAAAAAATTGTACTTGGAGGATAATGTTGCAAAGTCTGCTAACCTGCTTTCCCAAAAATGTGTGTAAAAAAGGTAAGATTTTTATTAAAGTAATGTTCCCATAACTCTGGTCAAGCATTTTGATTACTTAGTTATTTCTTTCACTGTTAATCTTAATACTCAAGCCATATGACTGAGCATGCTTCTATGTTAAAGCAGGCTAGAAGGGCAGGTTTTACATTTGCCACTGCTTATAATAATCGACCTGTTAAACTACTGTTAAGAATTTACAAAGCGCAGGCCAAAGCCACTGCACTATATGGCAGTGGGTTTTTTTGGTTACGGAAACACAATAAAATTACAAACCATTGAAAATGCATTTTGTAAAAGGATTTTAGGACTTCCACGATCAGCTGCTAATTATGCTGTTCACAGAGAGCTGAATATATCTAGTATTGGAGATGCTATATGAAGTACACCAAGCATACTTAGTTTAAAACTGCTTTAGGTTTCTTACAAATAGAGAGACAGACGTTCTGGCACATATTTTAAATAGGAAAGGGCTTTTGACAGCCCATGGGGAAAATAGGGTGAAGAGGGAACGGTTTAGTGCGTCTCCTTCTTTCTGTAGCTATCTTAGCTATTTTAGCCAACAGGCAAATTACCACTTGGTTATGGAAAGCCAAGTAACTCAGCCACTATGCAGAGGACCGAGTTTATCAAGAATTTAGTAAACATTAATAGATTTATTGAGAATTGTTCAGCACCTGACACTAAGGCTTTGTAATTGCTCACCTTTTTTGCGTTGTTTAATTACTAGAGCACGTTTTAACTGTTTTATATAGCGCTTATACACAGGTGAAGTGCTTCAAAGCATTTCAAGGCGGGAAGGGAACAAGGGCATAAAGTAATCATTCTTGGGCCTTGACGATTCCGAATGATCAACACAGATAAACTACAATACTAGCCCTGACAACATTTCTCCTAGTGCAAGTGTATGGAGGGCCGAATAATTCTTGCCCGAAGAAAGGTCCTGTCCAGATTTTCCTTTTTACGACTGAGAACCATGTCCACTTTTTGTTGTTTTTTGTGAAATATTCTTCCCTCAGAAAATATTATATATTTCCAATTTTGAAGAAGAAAGGCTTTAGATTCTACAGACCTGCCTTCACTTTTCTGATGAGGGCAAATACAGAATATGTTGCTTGGCCCTTAATAGATATACAAGGGGCACTGAAACTTGGGGAGATAAATTATGATTAAGTAGAGCCCAGATTCAGACTGAAAATGGCCCCTGAACCCTTACTAACAATGTATCGATTGCTCTAGAAACCTTGAAAGCAAGTTCCCCTAAGCGCTTCTCACGGGTATCAAAAAAAGAAACAAAAAGTATTGTTGCGGAGTACATAAGTTGAATTTATAAGTAGTTTCTTATGCAGGTTAGTCTCATAAGCACAATGAGTCATATGTATTTTTGTGACTTAGAAATTCCAGTGAGTTAGTAAATTACTGCTGTTCAGACAATTCAACTTAATGTGCAAGCTCCATGGCCAGCTTTGGGCTTTTTCAAGGTGGTTTGGCATATATAGTCCTTGTAATTTACTGTGAGAATCCTAAATTCTCTGTAATACTTTGATCAGTAAACCGATGGGCGTAAGTTGTATACTGTTCTTAAAAGTCAGTTTGACTCCAGGTAAGATTATAATCATATTCTATGGGCTTCGGTTGGTGCTTGTGGTTAAAGAATACGATGTGCATCAAATTCCTGTTGTTCCTTGGTGCGATTGCCTTCAAGAATAATTAAGGTTGGTGTTCCATTGGCTTCAGATTGTGATCTTATAGATGGGGTTCTGATCCGCTCTCTGGGTCGCTTCCAACTCCAAGCTCCAAACAACTCCAAACAGACGCATCCTTGGCACAAGCTCTAGAATTCTTATACATTTTGTATCCTAATGCTTAGTAGATGTATTGTGCTATTATTTTTAGGATGGAATGATTGGTTTTATGATTTATTAATTTAATCTGATGGCTTGAATTATAACATTTTGGAAATGTACATTTTGAACTTTTATGGGAACGCTTTCGGCCAAATAAAGTTATATTGATTTATTGAATACCATCATATTAATCACAATAGAGAATATAGGGTTTCTGATAATTTTGGAGACCAGCTTTAGACACTTCTTGTTTGATTGTTGTGAGCACTTTGTCCACTTCGGGGGTCCAGATGAGAGTTTTGTGTATGGAATTCAGAGTGAGGGGATGTAAGGTTTTTACTATCGAAACATAACCCATTATCCATTGTTTGTTGTAAATGGCCATTCGTAGGGGCCCTCTTATGCGGAGAGTTTCTTTAGATGTCTTATGCCCAATAAAAGCGAGAGCAGTTAACAAATCAAGGGAATCCTGTTGACATCGTTCCAAAAAAGGATATGTTAACAGGAAATCAACTTTCTGACCTAAATACACACCCTCTGAAAAATAGTGTCTAAATCAATCTTTTGAAATCTGGGAAAATGAGGCCAGGCTCTCTACCAATCCTTGTAAATGGCTATTGCCAAGATGTGCAGGTACTTTTTTAAATGAACATTGACCATCAGGATCTACACATGGGGAGAAAGGTATTGCATCAAAAAAAATGAGGACGAATACTGTTCATCGGAAAAATAGAGGGGGTGTTTGGGTTGAGATGTTAAGGTGGGTGGATGTGGGGATGGTGGGGCTGCAGTGCGTCTCCCCCTGCATTTTATCCAATGTTTTTGACTCGCAATAAGACTTGTTTTTTCACGTAGATCCGGGAGAAAAGTGTTCAGTATAAATCTACAACTGCGAAATGTATTTCATCCACTGGTATGCAAAATTGAATGGATGTGCCTTTCAGGATAATAGGAAAAAGCAGCCGAATCGCTGCAATCACTGCACAGAGATTTTCTACAAAACAGTGTCTCCTTATCTGGTTTCTTAATGGGTAAGATTGAGGTATTACAAAGGCTACAGATTGGCTGGATAATTCCTTGTTGATGCAGAGCTTCAATTACTGGCTTTATAGCTTCTTTTGTTCTCTCAAAATGACATATTGTTAGGGTGACCAGATTTAAAAAGTAAAAACGGGGACAGGGCAACTAACATAAAAGTAGGACTAACTCTTGAAAGTGGCTGTCGAGGCACTACACTGCAGTAGTGGTTGGAGGTGAAGGTGTTACTGTTAAAATAAACACATATTATAACTAATTTATCACAAACTGACACTTGCTTAAGTTGTAAAATGCAGCATTTCTTCTATGCGAGATTGTGCATTCCTGCCTGCATGCTAAGAAGACCTTCTACCAAAAACCGGGACCACTGCAGTTTCCAATAGAAACATAATCTTGACAAAGGGGGACCGAGCTAGAGTGACCAGACATCCCGGTTTTGACAGGACTGTCCGAGAAATTGGAGCTCTGTCCCATTTGTCAAGATTGTTTCCATTGGAAACTGCAGGGGTCCTGGTTTTTCGTAGTAGGTCTTCATAGCTGGTAGGCACAACTTGCACAGAAGAAATGCTGCATTTTACAATTTAAGGTAGTGGTAGTTTGTGATAAATTAGTGATACATTAATTATAATGTGTGTTTATTTGAACAGAAAAACTTAAACCTCCTTCTCCAACTGCTACTGAAGTGTAGTGCCTTGACAGCCACTTTCAAGAGTTAGTCCTAATTTTGTTATTTGCCCTGTGCTGGTTTTTTACTTTTGAAACCTGGTCACCCTAGACAGAGCTTCAAATTCCGGACCATCCTGGCAAAACCGGGACATCTGTTCACCCTACATATTGTACAACATGGGGTCATCACTTGGCTGGGTTCAAGATGATGGCTCGGTTCTATATTCAGTATGTGCCCTAATATATTTGCATAGGTGACCATAATAATCGGGGAATGGGGTACAATGTTAGAACAAAGGAGGGCTTTTTCTGTGGTTCTTCCATCAGGTAAGATGGGTCCTGCAACTCAGGCACAATTCAAATTCCACTTTGTGTACAGGTACCTCTCAAATAATCGCGATCTGGGGACGGTGTATCCCATTTTACATAGCAGATCTAGCCCTAAAAAATGTACAGGTGTGGGAGAACTCGGCAGGAAAGCATGATGCTGCGGAATAAGACTTGAAGTCCAATACCTATAGTATTTATAGCTTCATTTGAAAGGGGGGCATGTGGAAATTCAAAAGCTCCAGTATCTCCCAGACAAGATACATTTCATCCAGAATGTCCTACATAAGAAGCTGAGTGCTCAAGCAGAATTAGCAGAGCAATGTCATTGTCGGGAGTCTGCATTCCCTTCGTTTAAGCACGCACAGCGGCCCCTGCGGCACTACACTCGTCACTGTTGGAAGTTGCCATGAAGATTACAACAACGTAGGGCACATATCTTTGACTGTGGTGCTTTTTCCATGCTGTTAATTGAACTCATTTTTTGGATGCCCTGCTGTTACAGACTAACACCGTGCTCTCCCTTCTTCTCTTAGTGCGTCCTTGTACCGTTTGGGGGTGAGTTTCACTAACACTACTATTCTACTCACTTTTCCCTTGCTATTCATAAATTGTTGGATTCCTGTATAATAACCTGCACATATACATTGTGGCAAGCATCTTTCCTCTTCAACACCCCTGGGTTCAACATCAGTAGCGATAGGTAAGAGCGGGTGTCTTACTCTATTAATATTCCTTTTGAGATATTTAGGAACATACTATCTCATCTAGTACTGTCTCTGCCAGTACATACCGACCTCGGGATACACCACCAGTCTCCATCCAGGTATCGAACACAGAAAAATCAGGCTAGCTGGGGTCTCGATTAAGAAGTTGAGTATTACCTTAATAGAAATAACATTCTTTCTTTACAACCTGGCGGACCATGGTGCTATCTTGTACTTTCATGCAAACCACAGGGTCACCAGTGGGGTAAATACAGGGTGAGCCTTTGTTTCATAGGCAAGGTCGCCCTCTTAAAGGAGACCCTGGTAGAATTACAAGAGTAGATCCGGTCTCCAATCCCTGACCGACATCACTGGCATGCAGTCTGTCCTACTGAGTCTTAACGTATTGTGATTTATCATACACTATTTGACACATCCTAATCCCCACCCCAAAGGCAGACAGAATGCCTTCCTTGGGCTGCGTCAGGTCTTCTGGAAGACACTAGTGCTGTACCCGATGCAAGGCCCTGGGGGGAGTTGGATCTCGGTGCTTGTTGCAATAGATACCACTGCCACCGAACAGCTGAAAGGTTGACTTTTGAACAGCAATATTGTCATGCGTCTAACACTAGAGCATCTAGAATCGAATTATTCTTATTACCCTTATGTCAGTAATTAACACAAGATGTTCTTTTTATTCCTCCACCCAATGAATCAATAAATCATATATTTATAACTGTAACATTGTGCTTTTTATGCTTCTAAATAGAAACACACCAACAGTTTTTTTTTTTAGCATTCATGTAGTGTTATTCTCCTGTAGAGATGACCTATGAACATTAAAAATAGTGTACTTGCAGTATGCAATTTGCAGTTTCCAATTTTAACAATAATGTAGTTGAATATAGTCTAAGGATCCGACTCTTCTCCTATTCGCTTATAGAAATTTAAAGCAACCTACAGCCAAGCAACAATGTGTACAAATGTTGCAGTGAATCTTAAAATCATTCTACTAGTGGTGCTGTCAGCAGTGGCAAGCCAATAGAAAGGTGAGGTTATATCGATCCCTGTAAACCTGTTAAGTGGAAAGGTTAAACAAAACCGTTAATAGTCGGGGCTTCTGAGAGAAGCTACGTGAAGCAATCTCAAGCTGATTGAAGAAATACAGTTTAAGTATTTTAAATCTGCATGTTTGGATTCCTCTGTTCAATTCTCCAGTGCGTTCAATAACTTATCCTGTCCAAAGAAATATGAGGGGTAGTAAAAGTCTCAATGCGCTATGCCAACGCCTATATCATGATGAACTTAATCTGTCTCGGCTACCTGACATACAAAATTTGGGAATTTGGGAAAATTGTCAAAGTGCCAAATAGCCCCAAAAGAAAATGTACTCAACCATGGTGAGAGCATTAGAATAGCGATTTGCTTCTTCTTAGTAAGAGTCCAGCTTTGTGTTTCAGCTCTGTCTCTGTTGAGGCATCTGCTCACCAGGAACTCTGTCTTTCTGCCTTGCTGCTCTGTGTTTCAGCTTGTTGTATAGTCTGAAGTCACGCTTATCTAAACTTCTCCCATTTCTTTGCCTGCCAATCCAGACTTGTTGGCATCTGTCTTAATCACTGTGCAATTGCCCAGCAGGATCTTTTCCCATTAACTTTTCATTGATTTTAAAGAATCAATTTAATCAGATTATAAACTTACGCAATCTATTCAAAACATAGTGAAGAATATCAGTAGCAAGCAGGCTATAAGCATACGCCACCAACAATCTCTAATGCTTCAGATATTGTGGCTTCGATTCCCACCAACTAATTTAGGAATAATATTCAGTGGTCGTAAACTACCACACTTGTGTTCTATGTGGCACGGTCAGGGTCTTGACCCTGTCAGTGGGGAATAGGGCCCCCACCCAACCTAGCGGTAGACCGCCTGCCTGGGTGTATGTCACAGCTGAGTTCTCTTTTCTATATTTCCAAACTACAGTAAACGCACAGCAATGCGGTTCCGGGAAACCCAGCTGACCGCTGGAGAAAGTCAAAAGCGCCTTTACAGATTTGTATGCTCTGGTGCCCGTCAAACCAAAAGGAAGCAAGTATTACTCCCCACAGTGCACAGAACAGCAAATCAACATCCAGCAGAGAAAACACAGTTTGAAAATCCTACACATCAAAAGGGTGCAGGGCTAAGAAAGGCTTATTTAGCAGTGCACTGTGACAACCCAACCCTGGGTAAAGGACAGGTTTAGATTAGCCCCCAATTTCAGGTGAAATGCGACAAGGAGAGAAAGAGGAAGTCACAGATATAATGTCCCAACAGAGTGAAAGGTGTTCAGGTGAGGTTAGTAGGTGTGCAGGTGGAGCGGAGGGCTGAAGAGTCTCTGGTGTGGAGTTGTTAAAGGAGGTGAGGTATTGCATGTGATAGTGGCACCAAATGGAAAGAGTATTGCTGTGTATGTGAGAGTGAGTGATAGTGGAGAAAGCATCAGAGGGGTATGGTAAATGTAGAGGGTGAAGGAGATAGTGTAATATGAGAGGGTGTGTGTGGTATAGAGGGAGAGAAAGGAGTTGTAGAGAAGTCGGTAGAGGAGTGACATTTTAGAGATAGGAAAGGAGGAGTGTAAGAAGACTGGGGACAGAAGACAGGTGAGAGAAGAGGAAAGGAGGGACAAGATAGAGAAGGAATATAGGAGAGGGAGTGGGAAGATTAGAGACTAGGGACCGAGGAGACGGTGAGAGAAAGAAGAGGAGATGAGAGGGGGAGTACGGTGGGAATGAGAGAAGTGAGTAGGGGGTTTGTAAGAAAGAAAAGGAGCAAAAGTGAGGCAGTGCCACAGAAAGGGAGATCATCTGAGTAAATGCATACACCATTTGGAACAACATTGACATCCTTGGTGGATTACTAGAGCAGGACACCCTTATTAAGCTATGATGGGAGAAATTTAGATGAGTCCTTGGAATTTTTGCCCTCCCATCGTAGATGGGCTCGATTAGACAGTAGGGGTCACCAATCTCTAGAATTCATGCTAACCTTTCTTGCTAGGGAAGCCTGGGTTTGGTTGGAGGGAGCCAACGGAAGGTTGAAGGACAATGCAGAAACACCCATTAGTCTAATTTACCTGTAGTCTCAAAAGACCTGTAAAGTCAATTTTAAAGTTTAGTCAATGAAAACCATTGGACCATCTATCAGACTTTTGTCATTCTTAAGACCATCTGTGACATCTATAATCGGTAAGAGTAGACATTGTATTAGATAATTTCCTATCAAGTGTTTGTCAAAACTGCCTCCCCTTTCATCATCTCATTGCTGATCTTGATTTAGATATACTTTTAATCACCAAATCGTGGCTCGATTATCATTCGCTTTTGGCACTGAATGAACTTGGACCTTATGGCTGCCACACACCATGCCAGAATTGAGTAGTAAAGGAGTCGCAATTATTCTTTACAATCGTAATAAGTTTCAGTCAACTACGTAACGGAATTACACATTTCAGAAAGGGCATTTTTTCTGCTTCTTTGTCAATAGATTTTTTTCTTTAACACTGACCACCTTTTGTGGCAGAAAATCATTCACCACTTTTTGACCTCATTCCCCAGGTCATTCTGTTGTGTTCCATTTTGGTGGCTTTAGAGGACTATTACACCATTCGGTATAGCTGTTCTTATACCATCATCGGCCTCATACGCCCCATCACTCTAACTAAACACTGCTGGTTGCACACCCTCCAGCCTAGGCGTTCTCCTCCAGCCTAAATCAGCCAGAATCGTTCTGGATAAAAACCTGCCAGAACGAACACATACTCCTGATCTCTCAACAACCACACCTACCACTAAGAAGCAGTTATCACACGAATGCCACTCCACCTGCACACACATCCGGTGCTCACACGCACCTTGACTCTCTCTATTCTCTCTACTGACTTGAACTTCGGTTCCCGACGGCGTTTAACCTACCAGTGCCTTGAGACCATACCAATGGTATATAAGGCGCTATATAAATGGAAATTAACATAACATAACTTAAATATATGGATTGAAATTCAGGAGTTAATAAAAGCCAAATTGTTGATGAACACTTTCGCTGATTTGGGTCTGTTCCAAATTGTAAAAGGCCCAACACATCTTGCCATTCAAACACTCAACTGCATTTGTAATTAGTTTGGACATCTTCGGGATGGGGTTCCTCAATTCTACTCATGATCTGGCCGCTTGGAATTCTTTCAATTATATGATTGCTTCCAATCTCTTTTCTACCAAGAACTCTCCTAATTATATGGTTTACAAAGGTTCCAATTTAATGGTACAGCGACGCTCCCTATATTTTAAGGACTCCTCAGACAGTCCTGAAGTCGAATCTGGACCTTCTGCTGACTTGTTAGACGCCTTCTATTCTAAACACCAGGTTGACTAGCATGCTTAACCTTGCTCAATCTTGTATAAAAGGCAGCCACTGCAGTTTAAAAAAGCATAGTGTTCTGAAGAACTGAAATGATTGCCAATGACCCACCAAGCTGAACAAAGCTGGCGTAGCAACTAGTGCGAGCAGTAAAGCTGCATTTTTTCAGTGAACTAAATTTGTTTTAAAAAAGATTTCTGCAATTCCAAAATGGCCGCCGGCACTGATTAGACATGCCGACAGCCCTCTCCGGTACCCGATCTGGTAAAGGCGTGTCCACCACCCCGCCAGCACACTGAACCGAGTATTTGGAGGGCCCCCACGACTGCAGCAGACCGGGAGCAGTTTGAGAAAGAAGTTGCGGAACCTCCCTGTGCGTGCCTCAGAGCGGGTGGCGGAGGCAGAGGGGGAAAGCCTGCCAGTACACGCCTGAGCGGAAACCGAGGGGGAGCCACCCACTCCGCTCGGCAGCAGGGACTTGAGAAGCTGCCTCGGAGGAAGGTGCAGCCAGGAAGAGACCCGGAGCGCGGGAGGAGGACCCGTCCGACGGCCCCGAGGAGAGGAGGAGCAGCAACTCTGCTGGCAGCTGACTGCAGCGGCGAGAAAAAGGCGATGAGTGCGGGAGCCCCAAGAAGTTAACTGGGGACTGGAGCGCTCCTATCTCAGTGGCAACAGGGAGCGTGTGGACTCAAGGGGAGTTTGGAAGAACCACTGCCCTGCACGCGTTCCGATGGGCTGGTCCCGTGGCCAGCAAGCATTGTAAGGAGTAAGGGGGACTCTCTCTGGGAGGCATAATAAGGTGGTCACTTTGGACCCCCCAAGACTCCACTAACCTACCAGCAACATTGAAGGCACGTGAAACAGGGGGGAGATATGGGGTATCCCCTCTAATAGGCACGCTCAGTGGACCCTGCTTTAACTTTTAAGCCCCCCCAAGACCTTGGCACAGGTACGGGGGGGTGACAGAGGATACCCCTGGGAAGAGCTGAGTCGGTGGGGGCCGGCGCGGCAGAGAAGCAGCGGCGGGAAGCGGTAATCCACGGGCCGCCCCCCCAGCCTGGGCCCCACTGATGGTGAAATAACCCTGAAGACTGGGGGACAGCGCTGGTGCTGGAATTAGCTGCACTATTATCCAGGACGGACTGCAGCCCAAGGGGGTGAATTTGGAAGAGGCAGCGCCCGACTGCAGCGGTGAATGACTGGCCGTGCAAACGGAGGAGAACGCCTAAACGCCTGAGAGACCTTACCGCTAACAGGGGAAAAAGTGGGAACCCCGGGAGCACATCCGGAGCCCTGGTGAGCCCTGGGAGGGCTGCTGAGGAGGGCGTAGCATCTCTCCCAGGTGATCCCACGGGGAGAAGAGGTCCAGCAGGAGCAGCACCAGTCACAATGGCCGCGAAACAAAAGGGAAAGGGTGGCAAAACCCAGCTAAACCCGGGAGATGCCCCCGGGATGCTCCCCAACATTTGGCCCCCGCAGGACAACAGGGAAACGGCCAAAGCTGCTCTGTGGGGGTGCAAACGGAGGTGCAACACTGGGCGAGGAGGATGCACACGCCTCACTGTCAAAGCAGGATTTCTGGGGCGGACTGTTGGCCCTGCAGAACAATCTGTCCAAAACATTCCAGGAGCAATTCCAGCTGATGAGATCCGATCTCAAATCGGCTTTGGGGGCAATCAGACATGATATGAGGCAGCTGGGAGAGAGAGGACGGACCTCCTGGAAAGAGGAGTTCAAGACAACGACAAGGAGACAACGGCCAACAGCGAAGCTATTGAAAGATTTGACATAGCAACACGGAACCTTGAGCTCCAGGTAGGGGACATGGAAAATAGGTCCCGTAGGATCACCATCCGGGTGAAAATGCTGACAGAAACTGTCGCAGACAAGGAGCTAAAAGAGGTGATCCAATCAGTCTTCTCGGCCTCACCGGAAAGGGCGGAACTGGACCGTATCCACAGAGTGGGGAGAATGGTGAAGGGTCTAGCTGCAAGGCCAAGGGACGTACTGGCAGCGTTCACTAGATACGCTCAAATTGAAGCTGTCCTACTGGCAGCAAGGAAACAGGAACCGATCATGTACAAAGATCACCGTATAGAGTTATTCCAGGATCTGGCAAGTAGCACACTGGTGAAGAGAAGACTGATGGGTCCTGTTCTGAAGGCACTTAACGAGAGAGGAATCTGCTATAAATGGACCTTCCCGTTTGGGTTGGTGTTCGACTGGGAGGGATCCCAGAGGCATATCACATCAGCACGAGAAGGAGCGAGCATCCTACAAATTGATATAGACGATGGAGGGATGTGGGAAGGGGGGCGAGCGGTGGACAACGGGCCAAGGCCGAAACCATGGCAATGGACAACGGTGGGAGAGGAAAGGAGGAGGGGGTCAAGATTGGTTCATCTACCGTCAAAAGACAAGAGCAACGGACCGGCCGGGGCATCCTCCCCAACAGGAAGGGAAGAGTCATAAATGTAATTAGCACCTTAGGGGTAGTGGGCCTCTAAAGGTAGTAAGTCGGCACGGGGGGGGAGAGCAACCATCTGGGAATCTACAAGGGCAAGGGAGCCCGAGATAGGTGAGATGGGGAACCGGGGAGGGCAAGTCCCTCTGGCGAGGGTAAGGGGGTAAGGGGGCTAGGGGTAATGGAGAGGGGGAGGGGGAAGGGGGAGTGTGAGGGGGAGGGAGGGTAGGGAGGGCAGAGGGGGGGTGGGTTTCACATAAGATATGAGGCACAGAAGACAGAGATCGAGGGTTTACTAGGGGACAAAGGGGGGACGACCCAGCGGAGAGCGCCCAGGTACACCAACGTGAGAGGAGGAACAAGGGCCATGGCAAGCGCAGAGCCATTGTATATTGAGGCCCGTTCAAGTGGTTAATGCATAATGTCAGGGGGCTCAACTCACCCCTCAAAAGAAAGAAATTGGAGCAGTTCACAAGGAAAGAGGGTCCAGACTTCCTGATGATGCAGGAAACACACCTTAGACTAAAAGACCAAGGGCGCCTGAAGCTGCAAGGGTTCAATTTGATTTTGCATGCCTCTGAGGGGAGCAGGTCTGGGGAGTAGCCCTAGATATCAATAGCTCGATTGACTTTAGGGTCGCCGACACTATAGGAGACAAGGAGGGCAGGTACATTGTAGTTAAAGGGACATATCAAGACAACCAATATACCCTAGTGGTGGTGTACGCTCCGAACGTTGGTCAGGAGCAATTTCTGAGGTGGGTCCTGGGAATTTTGGAAGAGAAGGCGTGGGGGAAAATAGTATTACTGGGAGATCTTAACATAGCTTGGGATAGGGAGCAGGATAGATCGGGGGCGCAGGAGGTGGAGGGGGTGCAGTGATGTCTGCAGAACTCAAGGACAGGATTAGGAGCATAGGGCAATGGGACGTTTGGCAGGAATTGAAAAACGGTGAAGAGGGCTACACCTTCCTATCGGGAGTGCATGGCTCACAATCCAAAATAGATCAGATCTGGGTGTCGAGGGATTTGGTGGGGTGGGTCCGGTCAGAGACGTGAGGATAGGCCCCATTGGCGTAGCGGACCACAAAATGGTATCCATGCTCATGGACTTGGGGCGTAGAGAAAGGGGGTGTGGGGATGGCATTACCCGGTGTCCCTTCTCAGAGATCCAATTGTCAGAGGGGAAATTGAAGAGAAGATTAGGAGCTTCTTCACACAGAATAAAAAGGGGCCTTTAAAGCCACACTCGGGGGAGAGCTGATAGCAGCAAGGGCACAGTGGGGGAAATAGCTGAAGGCATTGGAAGAGCAGCTGGAGGCAGAGGTGGAGGCGGCAAGGCAAAAATTGGGCACTACACCGACCAGGACCGGCACAAGGGAGAATAGGAGTGCACTGGGGCCGTTGGAGATCCTCCGGACAAAAAAGGCTGAAGGGGCACTCCTTAGAATGCGCCAAAAATACTACGCAAAAGCTAATAAGTGTGCACGCCTCCTGAGAGGGGCAAAAGCTAGGAACGCGATTTTGGCCCTGAAGAAAAGCTTGGGAGAACGGGTCACACGAGCGGGTGAGATACAAGAAACATTGGTAGAATTTTACGAGGCCTTATATACATCTCAGAACCCCCAAGCCCATCTGCAGGCGGAATTCCTGGAAAAGGTTCAACTGGGAGTAGTTGGGGGTGTGGGAGGGAGGAGTCAGTAGAGCTCTTGGGCAGGGAGATTACTGAAGTAGTAGTATGAGGGGTAATTTGCAACTTGCCACCAAACAAGGCCCCGGGCCCAGATGGTTATACTGCAGCCTTTTATAAAAATGTTTTTAACAGAGCTAGCACCACACCTAACGTCCTTATTTAACACCTTCAGGCTAACAGGGAGAGTAACCCCATCCATGGAAGAAACTAAGCTAACACTGATCCTCAAACCCAACAAGGACCCTGAGGAAAGGAAGTCATATAGACCTATTGCACTAATAAATACTGACGCCAAGATCTATATGAAGATCCTGGTGAATAGGCTGGAGCTCTTCCTCCCGGAGCTGATTCACCCGGATCAGGGGGGATTTATAAAAGGTCGGCAGACGGCTGATATTAGGAGGGTGGCCCACATAGTGGAAAAAAGCCCAGCAGACAGACACTCCCGCGGTCTTACTAGTACTAGACGCAGAAAAGGCATTCCACCGCGTGGAGTGGTCCTTCCTGTTTAGGGTCATGCAGAAAATGGCCTGGGGATGGACTTCTTGAAAATGGTGGAGGCCAACTATCAAACACCATCCACGAGAATAGTGGTGAATGGTGAGATGTCGAGACCCCTCAAGCTGAGCAGGGGCACAAAACAGGGCTGTCCACTGTCCCCAATGTTATACGCTATCTACCTGGAGCCACTCTTGCAGGCAATAAGGGAGAGGGGAGCGATACAGGGCGTCCCATTTGGGGGGACGGCCCAGAAGGTGGCAGCGTTCGCAGATATGTTGCTCACCCTGTCGAACCCGATGTCCATCCAGGCCAGTAGAATCCTGCTAGAGGAATTTGGGGAGGTCTCGGGCCTAAAGATTAATGTGGGCAAATCCGAACTCCTGAATTTGACCTTAAAGGCAAGGGACCGAGATGCGCTGAGAACAGCCAACCCCTTTGTATGGAGTCCGGGGGGAATTAAATACTTAAGGGTTAAAATTACAGCAACTCTCGAGGGCTGGTAAGACGACAACTACCCCCCACTGCTGAAAGATATTAAGCGCGATTTCCACAAGTGGATGAATCTCCGGGTTTCGTGGATGGGATGGCTGGCGGCAATCAAAATGGTCACGCTCCCCTGTCTGTTGTACTTCTTCCAGGCAATTCCAGGAAGTTTCTTTAGGGGATTAGGGGGGATAACCAACAGGTTCCTGTGGGAAGGGAAAAGGGCGAGAATTGCTAGACAGCTTTTGCTGGCGCCCCTAACGGAGGGAGGGTTGGCCCTGCCAAACTTTCGACAGTACTTTGAGGCTTCGCAGCTAAGGGTGATCAAAGAGTGGCTTCAGGAGTGGGCAACTATGCAAAACAGACAGTGTGTGAAAATGGACAGAGCAGTCGTCAACCGCAACCTTTTAGAGGTGCTGTGGCTTCCAAAGCTACATAGACCAAAGCATCTCTACGAGAGCTCCATTTCTAGATTAGTAGCGGATAACTGAATAATAATAAAGGAATCCTGACCTTCCCCTCCCCCCCCCAATATTTAATAATGGGGATTTTACTCCGGGATTAGAGCAAGGGGTATTTAAGCAATGGCAGGTAGGGAGCTGCAGAAAATTGGGAGATATGTTTCGGGACGGAGAAGTTCTCTCATTTGAGGACTGCAAGAGGGAATTTGGGGTGAGGGAGGTGGAAAGGCTAAGGTACACGCAGATATGGCACTGGGTTCTGCACCCCAGAAACAAGCAAGCAGCGACAAGGACCTTGACACAATTTGAAAAGTACCTCTCGTCCAATGACGGGTCGGAGGGGCTAATATCGAACCTTTACAAAATCCTAGACAGTGCATTACCCCGAAGACAATGGCCATATATGCAGGGATGGGAACGGGTCTTGAGAAGGTGGTGGAGAGAGAAGAATGGGAGCGGCTATGGAGGAAAATCCCTAAACTAGCAAAAGCATCCCAACTACAAGAGGGTGGTATAAAATACTGTTTGGCTGGCACTACACACCGGCCCGTCGTCATAGGCTATACCCGGAAACTTCGGGAGAATGTTGGAGTGGGGGTGGGATGGAAGGCACGGCAGAGCATATCTGGTGGAGATGCCCTAAAATAGATCCCTTCTGGAAAGAGGTGCAAAATGCGCAGGAACAGGCCTATGGTGCGGGGGGAAATAGCCTGCTGGAGCAAATCTTACTAGGAATCAGGGGAGATGCAGGGAAGGGGGAACCCAGGTCCCGCGAAAAAGCAAGAGTAATCCTCACTCTCGCAGCTATGATGGTAATAGCGCAAAGATGGAAAAGCACTGAGATACCCACGGCACAGGACTGGCTACGGAAAATTTAGGAGATCGTGGCCCTTGAATGGGCAATGTATGCTATGCATGGAACGCTTCAAACTTTTGCAAGCGAGTGGAGAGAAACTCTGGCTTTCCTCAGAGATGACTTTCGAATAGGGTGGCATCCCCAACGTCTAAGACTATTGGACCTGCAGTGAACCTGGGCAGTAGGCAGTACTGGATTGAGGCTAAGGCGAACTCTGCCGCCTTTTCTCAAAGCTTTTATGCAATCAAAAGACTTTGGGCCTCATTGCAAGTATGGTGGTGCAGGAATACATTGGCAGTAACGGAATTGCCTCCACTTTCCTGCATCTCCATACTAAGAGTATTGCCCTGGAGTGGGGGATTTGTCTCCAGCATCATGCTGGAGGTAAATCCTGCTTTCTGCTGGAAATCGGCAAAATCAGGGTGGTAATTCCACCAAAAATGCCTGATAGTCCAGAGGGATTAACTCCACCACAGCCATTTGTAATACGGCAGTAATTCCGTTGGAGCTAGTGGCAGTAAAAGTAATTCCTTGGGCCGTATTCCTGCGGATTTACCACGCGAATACCGCCCAACATGCAATTAGGCCCTTTTTTATTTTGCTGGGACATGATCTTCTTTTGAATTACAAGAGAATTCCGCTATTCAGAGGGGCTTCTTGCTAACAGGCTTTGAGGAGGTCTCTGTGATGGCCAGGATTCCTGAAGCAACACCGCTCTCAGCATGTCTTGCAGGGCCCACCACGATCTTGAGACATAGCATCCAAGACCTGCAAAAGTTTCAATATGTCACCTTGTAACTGAGACCACCGACTCTGAGGCAGCCGCTGGAACGACCTCATGCACAATCAGTCCTCTGGCACCACCTTAAAACATTAGGCGCAGAAGGTGCAGAAAGCTGTAGGCCATAATCCTCTTTTGGGACTGAAAGACCTAGACCATCTCAAGGCATTTGCTTCCCAATCTTTGGGAGGGTCAGCCCTGCCAGGACATGTGTCCAAAACAGCGCCAATGTGAGGAACATGCTTACACCATGTCTACAGTGCAGACTCGAATAAGCTAATTGTCCTGCTAGGGAATCTTCTCCTTACTGAGATATAAGCCATCACCAGCGGTTTGGAACGTCAGAACCTAGAACTGGTAGTGGGGTTTTACAACCATGTCCTTCGGGTACTTCTTGCACTTGAAATGAATGAGCACATGGAAGTAGCGTCCTGGAGGTCCTGGAACAGCAACCACTTGTGGAGCTTGCGGTCCTAGAGGATCTGGATCAAGGTAACCATCTTGAACTTGTCCATCCCCAGGTACAAATTCAGGCTCCTTCGAGCGCACTGTGACCTCAGCACTCAGACCTCAGTTCCTTTTTTCCATGTACTCTGTTAGCTACTCAATAATACGTTTGTTGAGAAAACTTGTTTTCTCTGCGGCATGCCTAATCCGATGAAGGCCTCAGGCTTCAAGCAATGAGCGGATTGTGCCGGACAAACGTCAGTCTCGGATCCACACTAGATCTATTTGTATTACTTGGGCGAGGGGCACGACTCCCAGGACTGTGGTTCGTGGCAGTGCATGCACCGGAAAGGTCCTCCTATGAACTGGCAGTGATAATCTTCACCTTCGTCCACAAGTTGAAGGATAGGGCCCTGCGGTCTCGATCAACGTTGCACGGTGCAGAGCACCGATCCGAGGAGAGGCCGCCCCATCGCAATGAGGAGGACAAAAAGAAGTAGCCGCACCAAAAGAGGCCCCTTCCCCAAGCAGATCCTCACACCACCATTCTTCCTCAAAAGAGCCACCGCTCCAAGGAGTTGCTGGAGAAGGTGGCTTGGGTACCTTTTCCTACTAAATCCGCTATGCCGCAAGAAGGGGAACTTGTTTGCCAGAAAATCATAGACATCTTCGCCAAGGCGCTGGCAGCTTCGACTTTGGTTTTGGTGCCGATGAGCCACACCGGGTCTTCCGCGACCGGCATTGTGCCCTCTGGGGATAACTCCTGCATGCATACGGGCTTGGGCCTGGACCCATGTAAAGTTAATGCTTTTTTGGTGCCATCAGAGTCTGCCTTCAGGCGTCCAGGTATCGGGGCTGTGTCGTTGGGGCCGTCGTTGCAGAAAGAGTACGGTCCTCTTCCGCTGAAACCCTTCATGTCAAGGATGTGTGACATCTACGATGAGGAGGGGGATCTGGTGCCTTCTAGGCTGGAAACCATGATTTCCAGAGAAGCAAGGGATTTCCCCAAGGCGTTCTTAGAGGAAGGTGAGGATGTGCAGGGACTGACCGAAGACCTTCAGGTTGCCAGTGGCCTTGACACCTTGCCTGCATTGGACATTTTGCCAACTCACACTGGTTAAGCCCAACCACAGGTTTCTTCTAGAGATTGGCTGCTAGTTCCAGGCCCACAATCCAGTACGAACTGTGACACATACTAGATGAGGGACCTAGTAAAGAGAGACTCCTGCCCTTCAATGTGAGAGTGGAGGCCCCAGTGATGGAGGTTTGGGAGAAGCTTGTGTCTGCTCTGGTCATCGACAGGAACTTTTCAAGGAAACATCGCCCGGCGCCTTCGGACCCAGCATGTATTTCCACTTGTGCCTCTCGCAGTGGTTCAGGCCGCGCTACTGCTCATGTCAAGTGTTCCACCTTTCCGTCCCTTGCACCAGACAGGGAAAGTAAGAGGCTTGATGTCTGGGGGAAGAAGGTATTTGCTTCGGGCAGCCTAGCCCTCTGTGCAGTGAATGCCAATTGTGCTCTGGCAAACTTCTCGTTCAGCCTATGGTCGGCAGTGGCCAACGCAGCCAAGCATATCCCTGGAATGGAGATGAGACTGCTTCCTCTCCATGGTGCTTGATGGTAAGGAGGCTTCTCACCAGATACTGCAGTCAGGGCTGGACACTGTGGACTGTGTGGGCAGGTCCTTGGCCATGAGTGCAGTGGTGAGATGCCACTCATGGATGCGGGAGTCAGGTTTGTGGTGAATGTCCAGGATATGCTTTTCGATGAGCAGAATGTTTTGGGAACGTATGCTGATGACGCCCATCAGAAGTTCCAGTCATCGAAGGCAACGGCAAGTCGCTGGGACTTTCCGTGCAACAAACCTTCACATTTTCAGCTCAGGTTTGAGGTTTTTGTCCCTCACCCACCTATGCCCCGCATGGTCATGGTCGGTCATCTCCGGGAAGACTGCAGGACAGGGCAGATACTACTCTAGAGGCAGAGGGGCCACCCAGTGTGGTGTGGCTGTAGCTACTTTCCAGCCCCTCCTTGGGGAGTGAAATATCTGAGGATTTCTGCCATGAGACACCTGTGGGGGGGATGAAGAGGGGCGGTGGCTATTCTGGTTCAGATCAGAATGGTCAAGGACCACGTCCTGTGCCTGGGTCTTCTAGGTCATTCAACCAGGATACTGTCTCCCTTTCATGCAGCATCCTCCAGACCACTCGCTCCAGCCACCTACTTTCCTCTGGATCCTGTACTTTTCAAAGAGAACTAGCTGGTACAGTGCTCGGAACAGGACAAGGGGGTGGTCCGATATTGGATCTGCACCTGCTGAACCTGTCCCTGCACAAGGACCAGTTCAAGATGGTCTAGCGCAGATACTGCAAGCCCTCTGTAGGAGTGGTGGGTCTCACCAGATTTTCAGCACGCCTACTTTCATGTGTCGATTCATCGAAAGTACAGGAAGTACCTAAGGTTTGCAGTGGCCCCACGTCACTACCAGTTCCGAGTTCTGCCGTACGGTCTTTCTTCGAATCCCAGGGTTTTCACCAAGCAGCTAGCAGTGCTAACGGCTTTCCTCAAGAGGTTGGGTATTCCTTTTTTCCCTACCTGGACAACACTGCTCTAGTGTTGGAGCATCTACTTCGTACATGCACTCTTTTTGCACAGCCTGGCCTTTTACCTGAACTTCAAAAGTCTCATGTTTCGCCATCCCAGTCTCTCCAATTCATTGGAGCAGTCTTCGACACTCGCCTGAGCAGGCCTTTTCCCCGCCCGAGGACAGAGTGGGGACCATCCTTTGCAAGTCTCGGCCTCCGCCTTCCTGGCCCTTCTAGGCCTCATGCAATCCTGCATCCTTGTGGTGCCGGAGGCAAGGCTGTGCATGCAATCGCTTCAGTGGCTTCTCTGTTGCCAGTAGAGGCTGTTTGAGGGCCACATTTCGGATCTTTTAAAGGTCTCGGACATGCTGACTGCTGATCTTGTGTGGTCGTATGAGACAACTTGCTGATGGGCACATTATTTCGCCATCCTTGGCCTCAGATGTTGGTGGTCATAGACGCAGCTCTAACTGGCTGGGGTGCTCACCTGTCAGAATTGACATTAAGTGAATTGTGCTCTGTCGTGGAGTCACAGGAATACATAAAATTGTTGGTGTTGAGGGTGATCTGGCTGCTCCTTCTTGCCTTCCTCCCCTCTGTGAAACTCAAGGTTGTGCTCTTTCTGACAAACA
Source organism: Ambystoma mexicanum (assembly GCF_040938575.1). NCBI lineage: Eukaryota > Metazoa > Chordata > Amphibia > Caudata > Ambystomatidae > Ambystoma > Ambystoma mexicanum. The sequence continues at coordinate 1,233,962,668 of NC_090927.1, read as the reverse complement.
ACACGATGCCATGAACTACCTCAAAAAGTGAGGTGATGTGGAGTCCTTGCCTCTGTGCAAAGAAGCAATTTGACTGTGGATCTGGTCTCTGGATAACTGTGTCCCTCTGACAGCGGCTCATCTGGCTGGAAGAGAGAATGTCAAAGTGGATGCCTTGAGCAGACAAGCTTCGGCCTCCATTAGTGGGAGATGTGTCAGGATGTTCTGGAGGAGATCTCCATTGAAGGACTCCTCAAGTGGACCTCTTCGCTTCCAGTGTCAACAGGAAATGTCATGATTCCTGCCCCTCATGTCCAAAGCCCTCCAAGATGTCAGGCTGGAGCCAGGCTACATTCACCTACATGGCCCTCAAGGGCCTCTCCATCCCTCCAAAGACCCACTTGGAGTCAGACTTGCCGCTTGTGGCACCAGACTCACTCACTCCCATAGGATAACATTGGGGATTGAACTTGTAGTGCATTGATGGGGACAAAATGGATGCCCCCACATATTTCGGTTCCCAGAACTGCATGTGCAGTCTAGTCTTTTGGGTGTGGTTCAGCCCAGAGACACCTGGAATACCCAGTGACTATTTAAGCCATGCCCAGGCTGAGAAACATGCTTTGTGTTTTCTGCACCTGCAGCGTGACACTCGCCGTGTTCGGATCGGTCTCCAGTAGGCCTGTATCTTTCTTCTGCGCTCAGCTCCTGCAAGAACAAGAACACTGTTAGGAACAGCCTTACCTTGCAGCGCTTCTGCCCATCATTCATCGCTTCTTCTGTTCTTTAGGCATCTTCGGCGGTGTCATTCCCATCCCGGCACGCGGCTTCCTAAGGAAAAGGGAAAAGAACAGAAAAAAGGCATTAGTAAGCATTCAGCAAATCTTAGCTTATTTTTAAAGACTGTACGAGCTTCAAACGCTTACCTGAATCCCAGCCGCTCTTGGGAAACTCTGTCTCCGGAACTTCTCATCCATCTGCAAGAGGGAAAAGACACTCCAGGTTAGTGTGGAAACATCTAGAGGCGCCGTATACTGCGCTTACTCACCGCATTTCTTCTTCATAATCGGCATCCACGCTGAAAACATTGCGGCACCTAAAAGACACAGAAAAAGAACTCAGTTCAATACAAATATGAAAAGGTCGCATCGCGCTCTCACTCACCTTCAGCGCTACTGATCTCAGCAGTACGTCGCCGTCCCTGGATGCCGGCCATCCTCTAAGGAAGGAAAGGAACGAAGTTAGAGAACTGTTCAAAAGACTCATTATACTTACCTGTCGGACTCTTGCCAGTGAGGTAACTAGGCAGCAACGGGCCTGCATCAATCAACGCGCCCCTGCGCTGAAAGAGGACGGCGAGCACACTTGCCAAGAAAACAAGGTGAGCTGTGGATCAAAGGGAACGGTTGGACCCCGGGGAAGAAGGGGTTCAAGCACACAGAGACAATAGGGAGTTAAACTCTACCAATCCTGTGTTTCAGGCCCAGTCTCCAGTCGAGTAGACTCCAGGGAAGGGTTCGAGGTCGTAAGAGGTCAGAACAGGCTGAGTGACATCCCCGTGGATACCAGGTGAGCGTTACAAAATGTGAGTTGGTCTGCTCCTTGGAATTCCTTCATCAGGGAGCTCTGGTGGATGCACTGATGGTCCTGTGGACATTCAATCTCCTTTTTGCTTTCCTGCCGACCACTGTATTCCCTGTATTCTGCTGGTTCTCAGAAGACTGAGCCTGTTCAGAACCACTTTGATCCTGATCGCTCCCGTCTGGGCCTGGAGGACATTGAGTCTTCCTTGAAAATGCTTAGCTCGCTTAGGAAGTGCCAGCGCCTGCAGGGTATTTCCCCACGTATAGCAGGAGTAACCTAGCAGCCTCTCAGTCGTCAAGCTGATCAGGTTATGTCAGATTCTAACAAACGTCTCTGTTGGCCTTCGAGCACAACCCTGTCCATGCCTGCAACTAGTGAGTTTGTGGGTTCAGTTAGCATTTAATCTCGTAGGACTTGTACTAAGAATTTTTTCCCTTAGTCCCTCCCTTAAGCACATTCAACCCTGAATGGGTTAATGTGTGACGGGTTCCCTAACATGTTACTTTCGTGTTACCGCAAAATGGGCATGTCATGAGCAATACAAAACAGTAATCAAACAGAATAAATGGCATGTCAATTTGTCATCTCAGCGTAACCTTTTCCAAATAATGAACATGGACTCAAATGAATGCACTCACCAGTAAATGTACTTGAATATGTTTTGTTATACAAACTAGAAACCATCTCTGAACGACTCCTTAAATGCCACAATTAAAAAAAATCTAACTCAATTAAATCTTTTCACAGCATATCAATTACATTTCATTCTGAGCAGGTGCTGAACATAAAAAAATACTTCTCTTTATTATAACAACATGCGATAACTGCTCCTCTCACCAGGACTACAATGAGCAAATCACAATCTTTCAAGATCAAATCTTAGAAAACCGGATGCTTGCAAAAAGCTGTTTTGCTACCTATCCTATATGGTAAGCTAAACCAAAATATGTAGAGGTGCAATCTAATAAGACACATGCATTTCATAACTAATAAACGTGCAAAAAAAAATAACTGAGAACAATAGTAAGTACTAGTCTCGAAATGTGCTGACCAAATTGCAAATAATACAAGTTCATTAAGCAAACCCCAACTGAAAAATAATGCAACATAATGCTGAAGCATTTAGATAAATCTTTAAATGCTAGAATACAATTCTAGAATGGAATACTATGAAGATAGTGAATACTGAATGAGCCTTCGTCCAATTCAAGAGCCTATACCCAGCACAGCACTTAATGGATGCCCCCTGTTCTTTAGCAGAGACACAAGCAAAAAATGGTTATCAATAGGTGCACACCTAATTATCTGTCACTGTGAAGAGTAGTCACATAAACATTTTACAAAATTCCGAGTGCTGGAGAGGAATGGAGACCCTGACACTGGAGCCTGTGTAAAACATGAACTAAGAAAAAGTGTCTACATTTAAAGACACTCCCGTCCACTGCACGCCATTAAAGCTGAAATAAATCAGTCAATACAGTATTTATATTTTCAAAAATATGTAATTCAGAGTAATCAACTCAAGGTAAAAAAATATATATACATTTGGTTTAGCAAATGAATTCATACAAACAATAGTAATTTACACATAAGGCCATCATAAAAAGCAAAGGAAAAAAACAAAAATATGTTCTTATGTTCAGGTGTGATTTCCAACTCTACGTGTTTCGGGGAAACTCCCCTTCTTCAGGAGCAATTGAAATCTGCAATTACATATATACATAGAATTATTAATCACCTTTTAAATAAATGAAACCTCAAAATCTATTAGATAAAGCATTCACATTATTCATTTCTTACTTAATGCAGAAAGAGAAAAAGCTCATTCCCTATATGTTTTACTTGATGGTTGGTGAACCATAATTCTAACACCGGTATGACCCCAAAAGAAAAGAACTAAAAAAGCAATAGTGTAAAAAGTTACCTCTACTGTGTCTTTATATGTAGTCTATCCCACTGAATGAATATTATGTAAATCAAGAATATCCACAGCTGTCTTCTAATCTATGGGGGATCCATCAAGGATATCTAATTTAGACAGGAATTCATGCTCACTAATCAAAAATCCGAACAACAAGTCATGATTCAACTAATCGTCAACAAAAGATGTGTAAACCAAAAATAGAAAAATAAAAACCCAAGTGCTTACCCAAAGGTTTGGAAGATGGAGAATAATTCCCAATGGAACTTAAGTAGGAAAAACAACCAGGTTGTACAATCTCCGTTTTAGATATAATCGAAGTATCCTAAGGCTGGCAGAAGTCCTAAATGAATGAAAAAACTCAGTGTTGAAATTAATCTAAATGAGCGTATCGATATTGTGCTATGGACCACCCTTACCTCAGTGAAGTATCTGTTGAACATACAGTAACTCCCAACTAATCAGCAAAGATAATTAGACTTGTCATAAATGGATGACACCAGTGTTCCAGTCAAAACGTCTAGGCACTTTCAGATTCAAAATCACGTACTGTTAGATTCTAGAAGGGGTAAGCATACAACAATGCTCATTATAATTCAATGAACCACGATGTCCCCATATTAAATACAGATCCAGATACTTCTAAATGAAGTCACCATCGTGATGCTTACAACAGATGAAAACGATCTTCTGCTCAGGCAAAATCCCGGCGATTAAGTGTAACGTGCACCAATCGCACGGTGTCTGCGTACTGAATGAGCATTTTTTGCCGGATTTAATGAAACCAGGAAGAGGTAGGTCAGATGACCACGTCATGTGACCCGGAAACTTCCAAGACGGACAAATCATCACTTGACCGCGTCACTCGACTCTGAAAGCCCAAAAGATTGCTTTCCGAGATGCTAATAGAACTCAAGTAATGGTGATGTTGATCAATAACTTCTAAAGAGGTAATTTTAACTACGGAAATGTACAATAATGGATGCCACTCCAGGTGTGAAAAATTGAACAGAAGAAAAGGATAATATTACAAACTAGGTCCTGATGCACAATCAAATTCAAACCCTAAAAATAAAAAAGAGTCAAGAAATGTTAGAGGAAAAGAACACTTAATTCAACATTCATGAATAAATCTTGCGTGCGTATGACTGTATTACGTGACAGAGTGACATGTCAGTGTCACGTGCTAGGAAGATAGTTCGAGCTGCGTAAATCTACAGAGATAAATGCCAATCCAGGTAAAGAAAGAAAACAAGAGGGGAACCATTCTTTGAAAAAAGGGATGCACTGTAAATTAAAGACAGAAAAAAACAAGATTCCAGAGTCAAAAGATGTAAAAGAATACCTAGTCCACCAACCCTTTCCATAACTATTTTACAGTCTACAGTTTTTAAGTTTACAGATTAAACTTGACCGAGGAAAAAAATCAGTCATCACACACGGAAACTATGAAGAATCCTACAGTACACCAGTTCCAAAAGTAGTCAATCTAAACAGTTTCTAAAAATAAACAGAGATGTTGTGGCCCTACTTATATATACCTAGATGAAACAGTTGAGGGGAAAACTCCTCATTCAGACCTCTCGGTGAGATAGTGTCCAAAACATCTCTCTTTGCGCCAAAATCCTTGCGTAGTCACCTCCTCTATGCAATTTTTTGACTACTTCCAGAATGTTAAAGCTTAACTGAGTCACATTATGTCTCTCCTTGGTGAAGTGTCTTGCTACAGGGGATTTTTCATTCTTACACCGAATGTTTGATTTATGCTCTGTCCATCTTTCACGGGCCACCTTGCTGTTTGGCCAATGTACATAAGTCCACATGGGCACTTAATGCTGTAGACAACCGCTGTGGTTCTACATGTGGAAAAATCCTTAAGTTTAATTTTCCTCCCTGTCTGAAGGTGTAGAATATATCCCCCCTTTGCCACATTATTACAATGACTACACGTCAAGCACGGGAATGTTCCCTTTTTCTTGGTTGCAAAGGTGGATTGTGTCTGTTTAGGTACCCTTTCTGCTTTCACTAACCTGTCTCTGAGGATAACACCCCTTCTGTACACCATCATAGGTGGTCGTGGAAACAGTTCAAGTAACGTCGGGTCATGGTGTAGAATAGACCAATGTTTCTGTAAAATTCTTTTTATGTGAAAACTTTGTCTCGAGTACTTTGAAATGTGTAAAATCGAGGCTGACTCTTTCTTAGGTTTTGGAGTGAGAAGTTGTTCCCTTGTGATGGGGAGAGCCCTAGTTTGTGCTTGCTGTAGGATAACTTTAGGGTATCCTTTGGAGGTAAATTTATCGGTCAAAACATTGCATTGTCCTTGAAAATCATCTGAGTCTGTGATTATTCTTTTGAGACGTAAGATCGGACTATACGGTAAACTTGACATCATTGGTTTCGGATGAAAACTCGCATAATGCAGTAAGCTGTTGACATCAGTTGGTTTGTGAAATAATGATGTTTTAATTTGATTGTTGATCATTTCCAACTCAACGTCTAAGAAGTGTAATTTTGGGTCGCCGTTCTCCAAAGTAAATTTAATATGTGAATGTACATTGTTAAGCTAGTCAAAAAACTCTTCCAGTTCACTTTTGGAGCCACACCAGACCCCAAAAATGTCATCAATATACCTTTCCAAACAACAATTTTAGTAGACCATTCAATTACATCCAATACAAACTGTTGTTCAAACCAGTACATGTAAATGTTTGCATATGCAGGGGCCATTGATGACCCCATCGATGTTCCAGACACTTGTGCAAAATACTGTCCTTGATAACGAAAATAACTGTTGTGCAGGATGATTGTGATAAATTCCAACACTAACTGAGGATCACATTTCACATTTTGAGATTGTAACAGTAGCCATTCTACAGCTTCGATCCCCTCCTGATGTGGGATGGAGATGTATAGGCTACATATGTCCATTGAAAATTAAATACATTCTGATGACAAACAAGTGATCTCTTTGATATTCAAGAGGAAGTCTGTGGTATCTCTCAAATAGGTCGGTATTAGTTGAACCAGAGGTTGTAAAATCCTGTCCACCTATTTGGACAGTGGGTCTAGAATGCTATCAGTACCCGCCACGATAGGTCTTAACGGGGGGTGAAGTTGATTTTTGTGAATCTTTGGAAGTCCATACAGGACTGGAATTATTGGATACTTTTTCAGTAGAAAGGACCCTGTTTTAACATTGATCCAATCATTGTCAAATTCTTTATTTACACAGTCCTCAATTATAACCCTGATTTGGGCAGTTGGATCTCTGTCTAACAGAAGGTAAGTACTATTATCATTCAACATGTCCTTACATTGGGTATGGTAGAAACTGGAGTCCATCAATACTACTGCACTCCCCTTATCTGCAGGTTTAATTGATAATTCATGATATTTCGACAAAGATTCAATTTCTTTAAGTTAAGGGTCTTTAAGGTTAAATGGAACTTTTGGGTTGTACTTAATTTTCTTCAAATCATTTTCAACTTTGAATTTGAACATATTAATCACCGGATTGTCAATTGGCGGATCAAACAAACTTTTGGGTTTCATCTCTAATGTATCCTCCATAGAATCCTCATCTACTGTATCCATGGTCTGTGTGGCAAAAAATAATTGCAGTTTAATTTTACGTAATAGTAAATGAAGATTCACTTTCTCTTCAAACAAAGTAGAATTACTTGTTGGAACAAATGACAATCCTTTGTTGAGAATATTGAGTTGATTCGCAGTAAGGGATTTATTGGAAATATTCACCACTATTGACTCCCTCATTTGTTTCGATGTTTTGACCGATAAATTTACCTCCAGAGGATACCCTAAAGTTATCCTAGAGCAAGCACAAACTAGGGCTCTCCCCATCACAAGGGAACAACTTCTCACTCCAAAACCTAAGAAAGAGTCAGCCTCGATTTTACACATTTCAAAGTACTCGAGACAACGTTTTCACATAAAAAGAATTTTACAGAAACATTGGTCTATTCTACACCATGACCCGACGTTACTTGAACTGTTTCCACAACCACCTATGATGGTGTACAGAAGGGGTGTTAACCTCAGAGACAGGTTAGTGAAAGCAGAAAGGGTACCTAAACAGACCCAATCCACATTTGCAACCAAGAAAAAGGGAACATTCCCATGCTTGACGTGTAGTCATTGTAATAATGTGGCAAAGGGGGAATATATTATACACCCTCAGACGGGGAGGAAAATTAAACTTAAGGATTTTTCCACATGTATAACCACAGCGGTTGTCAACAGCATTAAGTGTCCATGTGGACTTATGTACATTGGCCAAACAGCAAGGTCGGCCCGTGAAAGATGGACAGAGCATAAATCAAACATTCGGTGTAAGAATGAAAAATCCCCTGTAGCAAGACACTTCACCAAGGAGAGACATAATGTGACTCAGTTAAGATTTAACATTCTGGAAGTAGTCAAAAAACGGCATAGAGGAGGTGACTATACAAGGATTTTGGCACAAAGAGAGATGTTTTGGATTGATCTTTTGGACACTATCTCACCGAGAGGTCTGAATGAGGAGTTTTCCCTCAACTGTTTCATCTAGGTATATATAAGTAGGGCCACAACATCTCTGTTTATTTTTAGAAACTGTTTAGATGGGCTTCTTTTGGAACTGGTGTACGCACTGTAGGATTCTTCATAGTTTCCGTGTGTGATGACTGATTTTTTTCCTCGGTCAAGTTTAATCTTTGACTGTAAAATAGTAATGGAAAGGGTTGGTGGACTAGGTATTCTTTTACATCTATTGACTCTGGAATCTTGTTTTTTTCTGTCTTTAATTTACAGTGCATCCCTTTTTTCAAAGAATGTTTCCCCTCTTGTTTTCTTTCCTTACCTGGATTGGCATCCTTCTCTGTAGATTTCCGCAGCTCGAACTATCTTCCTAGCACGTGACACCGACATGTGACTGTCACGTAATACAGTCATACACACGTAAGATTTATTCATGAATGGTGAATTAAGTGTTCTTTTCCTCTAACATTTCTTGACTCTGTTTTTTATTTTTAGGGTTTGAATTTGATTGTGTATCAGGACCTAGTTTGTAATATTATCCTTCTTTTCTTCTGTTCATTTTTCACACCTGGAGTGGCATCCATTATTGTACGTTTCCATAGTTCAAATTACCTCTTTAGAAGTTTTTGATCAACATCACCATTACTTGAGTTCTATTAGCATCTCGGAAAGCAATCTTTTGGGCTTTCAGAGTCGAGCGACGCGGTCAAGTGATGATTTGTCCGTCTTGGAAGTTTCCGGGTCATATGACGTGGTCATGTGACCTACCTCTTCCTGGTTTCATTAAATCCGGCAAAAAATGCTCATTCAGTACGCGGACACCGTGCGAGTGGTGCACGCTACACTTAATCGCCGGGATTTTGCCTGAGCAGAAGATCGTTTTCATCTGTTCTAAGCATCACGATGGTGACTTCATTTAGAAGTATCTGGATCTGTATTTAATATGGGGCCATCGTGGTTCATTGAATTATAATGAGCATTGTTGTATGCTTACCCCTTCTAGAATCTAACAGTATGTGATTTTGAATCTGCAAGTGCCTAGACGTTTTGACTGGAACACTGGTGTCATCCATTTATGACGAGTTGAATTATCTTTGCCGATTAGTTGGGAGTTACTGTATGTTCAACAGATACTTCACTGAGGTAAGGGTGGCCCATAGTGCGATATCGATACGCTCATTTAGATTAATTTCTACACTAACTGTGAGTTTTTACATTCATTTAGGACTTCTGCCAGGCTTAGGATACTTCGATTATATCTAAAACGGAGATTGTACAACCTGGTTGTTTTTCCTACTTAAGTTCCATTGGGAATTCTCTATCTTCCAAACCTTTGGGTAAGCACTTGGGTTTTTATTTATCTATTTTTGGTTTACACATCTTTTGTTGACGATTAGTTGAATCATGACTTGTTGTTCGGATTTTTGATTAGTGAGCATGACCTCCTGTCTAAATTAGATATCCTTGATGGATTCCCCATAGATTAGAAGACAGCTGTGGTTATTCTTGACTTACATAATATTAATTCAGTGGGATAGACTACATATAAAGACACAGTAGAGGTAACTTTTTACACTATTGCTTTTTTAGTTCTTTTCATTTGGGGTCATACCGGTGTTAGAATTATGGTTCACCAACCATCAAGTAAAACATATAGGGAATTAGCTTTTTCTCTTTCTGCATTAAGTAAGAAATGAATAATGTGAATGCTTTATCTAATTGATTTTGAGGTTTCATTTATTTAAAAGGTGATTAATAATTGTATGTATATATGTAATTGCAGATTTCTATTGCTCCTGAAGAAGGGGAGTTTCCCCGAAACGCGTAGAGTTGGAAATCACACCTGAACATATTGTTTGGTTTTTTTTCCTTTGCTTTTTATGATGGCCTTATGTGTAAATTACTATTGTTTGTACGAATTAATTTGCTAAACCAAATGTATATATATTTTTTTACCTTGAGTTGATTACTCTGAATTACATATGTTTGAAAATATAAATAAGTAATTGACTGATTTATTTCAGCTTTAATGGTGTGCGGGACGGTAGTGTCTTTAAATTTAGACACTTTTTCTTACTTTAGCAGAGACACCCCCTGTCAAAGATGGGTTTCTGTCAAGGAATGACAGGATCTTCAGGACTGCTTCTCGGCTCGCTCCACCAATAGGACATGTCGTCTTCCAATCTGGTTGCCTGCCAGTCTCCCAAATGGAGGCCAGGCATCCATTATATACCCAAAAAATGGAAAACCCCTAATTAGTAAGCTCACATCTCAAGTGATGGACACTTGTCTGAGCCTGGTATTCCCAATGCAGTCCTGCGAGGTGTGAGAAACCTGAAGGTGTCTCACCCACTAGTCTCCGGGGATCTGTCATCCAGATGGCCAGGACACGGCCATCGCTTTTTTTAAATCAAGTTCCTGGGGGTGGACCAGTGCAGGAGGATCACCTGGGTGAAGGGTCTTCAGGGAGTGAGACACCAGATGGCGAGACGCCGTAATCGCCTTTCCTGTAACACATTTATCCCATTCTGCCAGGTAGGATACTTATGAACTCAACCCCCACCCCCTTTTCCAGCACGAACACTTTCTCACGAACAGCTCACCATGAGAGAAAATGGACTAACACCTGACCCGTATATCGGACATGTTGGTCATGCATAGTCAGGTAATCATTGACCATAACACACACCTCACTCAATAAAACTTCTCCACACGTACTAAAGGCGTAGCACGAGAGCACACTTTGAGCCAGCCAAAGTACATGAGGAAGCATCATTTCCAAGACGGCAGTATAATACAAGGTCAAAGACTGCAAAACTGAAGGGGATCACAAAGGGGGAAATGCCCTCGACCTTTTCGATGAGGAACCGCTACTTTCATGAACCTTTGAGAGTAGAAAACCTTAGACCAGGAAACAAGGCTGAAGAATCCTGCGTTTGTGTCGGGGTTACCTGGAGCTCTCCTGCGTCGATTGTCAAGGCAGGGACAATCGCTTGGCGCTGTTGTACTGTCCTTGACTTCTACAACAAAGCAGTGCCAGTGAAGTCTGCCCAGCCGGTGAGTTGGGGAGACTGATACCAGACCTGTCTGTGTTGAAGTCGAGGTTGCAAGCGGCAACTTTGTATATTGCCCACTGAAGCGAACATAGTATGAAGCCTATGTGATAATCTACGTGCGTAAAATTAAACAACAGATGAGTGATTGAACTTTGAAGCCAAGATATGATGCCTTAGACAGAGTGGTCCGGCACCACTTTCATGCTCATTAGAAAGTGTCTGTAAGGTATCCAATTGCAAGAGTGACGAAGAATTGAGAGTCAAAGTGGTCCTGCAGCGGGTCAAGAAAAATCCTGTGCACAGTCGAAAGTCGTCTTTGTTATAGTGTAAAGAAAGTTGATGACAACTAGATGAAGTTGGTCTGAGCCCGGTAAAGGGACATCAGCTGAGAGCTTTTGGTTAAAGCAAGTTTGGGTTAAAAAGTTAAATTGGAATTGGTCCGAGCCTGGCGGAAGGAGACTAATTAAACATTGCATTAAGAGGATGTGAGCCCGGCTGAGGGGAATCTGAACTGAACAGTGAATCGCCTGAGAAATTGAGTACTTGTGAAATCCTAAGAGGAAAATAACTTATTGTTGGTTTGTCGCATCAGGCCCTCTGAAGGAAGAGACTTTGAGAAGCAAAGAGATTTGGGCACGGAAGGCCCAGATGCTAATGATTGAACTGTATCCTCGTGTGAGAGAAGCCAGAGATTGTGCCAAGCTAAAGTGTACCGCCTTGTTCCGTGCTGAAAACGGTGGGAAGGGAGGCCAACGGCCTGAATATCCTGACATATCATTTTATGACCACTTCTTCCTTTTTCGTAACGCTGTTTCCCACACTATTTGTATTTAGAGGTAAAGATTGGCAAAAGGTTTATTAGTATAGGCCCTTTTATTTTTACACGACACCACTAGGACTGTGTTATTATTTGATGGTTGTAGCTTGCTCCCATCTGTAGAATTACCCGTTTTAAAGTTCAGTAAACACCCTTGAACTGTGGTCCCGTGTGTCTTACTGTTGATACCACGCCTTCCTTACAGAGGAAAGACTTCTGACACCCTGCCCTGTTTATTTTGTCGCAACCTAATTCATAGTTTTGTTTAATAATTCTCTCTTACTGATGTAATTTCAACTGACGCATGCTCTGTCTGCCGTTAAGCGGCAGACACCATCCCTATCTAAAGGCCATGCTCTTGTGTCCCTGAAGAGATTTCAATGAGCCATTTAGGGAGCATTTTGTTATCACCAACTGCTTCCTTTTCCCTGTACAGAGGACATGTACAAGTTTACATAGTTCCTCTTGTGAGCCATTGTAAAAATACCTTTTGGAATAAAACTGAAATTATTTCTTTTCTTGCTGATTGCTGGCGGTTCACTCCACACGTTTCTGTGCAGAATCTTTATATATAAAGCTGAACGTATGTATGTGGTTTTTTTTTTGTCTAGCTATAAATCCACACCGTTGAACAGTATCCGTAGAAAATATCCCCACCAAAAATATTGCCGTACAAATGGCCGTTTGTCTCGCCATAGGCAATATTTTTGGGGGGGATATTTTGTGGGAGCGGTGTTTTACGGGGGTGTCCCCCGCACATTTTAAAATAATGCAGGGATTGCGGGGGTGTCCACCGCAGGGTACATGGGTCAATATTGCCTCAAAATATGGCGATATTTTTGTTTCGCAATATTTTGGCAGGGATATTAACACATGGAACCCGTTGAAACCACTGCTACCAAATTTGGCATGGATTCCTCATTTGTCTGGGACAACATTGTAGTCTGTTGGATGCAGAAAATTCACTCAGTAGACACCATTTACTGATGCTCACCCCGATTCAATACAGTAGCTACTAGAAGGAGGCAACATTTGGAAAAGTGTCTTGCTTGCTTCTTTGTTTATTTATTTATACTGCGCACAAGGGTATCTGGGCGCAAGGACAAGTATACTTTAAGCTTACAGGGTTACAAAATACAATACAAAATACAGAGTAAGGTACAGTTGAAAAGTAATGACGGGCAGAGAAAAGACAGAGCATATGTTACAAGATGTGGGTTGTGAAATACATGGTCAAAAGCGACAGTACAATTAGGTGGTAATGGCGGTCAGCATAGTGACCAGTGCATACATTTATGAAACATGAGTTGCATATATTGCAATATAAAGGATGCCAGTTGCATGGTCAAAGGTAACTGTATTGAAGTCCTAAGGTAGTTATGAACAGTGCGCCTATGAAAGGGGCACACTACGTGTATAACACAGGACGGTAATGGTCTGAGGGTTAAGCTGGAATTAGTGGTTATTTTCTTTAAACCAGTTGATAATGTTTAGTCTAAAATTTGAGTAAGTTTGGTCCGCCCTCAGGGAATGGAGTTCCAGAGTTGGGCAGCTTTGACAGGGAAGCTATTGCTGCCAATTTTGGTCGTTTTGAAGGTGGGGACTATCGGGCAGTTAGCGTAGGCAGCTCTGGTTGGTCGGAGAGTCGTTTTTCTGTTTATTATGTCTGCCAAGTAATGAGGTGCCGCATTGTTGAGGCACTTGAATGTTAGTGAGGCGGTTTTTAATCTAATTTTATCAATGGTAGAAAGCCAGTTATACTGCCTCCTTACCGCCGAAATATGGTCATTTTTGGCCATTCCTAGCGCTGCTCTCAGGGCATTGTTTTGCAGTGTTTGAATCTTCCTGGTAATATATTTGTTGGAACCAAGGTATAGGCCATTGCAGTAGTCCAATTTGGACTACACAAGTGCTCTTGCCAGTGTAGTACAACTGCTTGTAGAGAGGAAGTGTCTGGCCGATCTAATCAGTTAACAAGTGTAAACTGTGGATGATGCCATTGTAGTCACCTGTTTTGCCAGTGTGAGACTGTGTAGTGTTTTTACCTCTTTGGCAACCTTGATCGGATGGCCACAAATACACTTCCTTTGATATAGATGGCAAAGTTTGTTGATGTTAGTCATAGTCCACAGAATAATTAGTTCTGTTTTGTCATCATTCAGGCATAGACCGTGGAGAGCCATCCATGCCTGGATGATGAGCTATATTCTATTCACCAAGGCCAATTCCTTGTTCCAGTCCCCTGTAAGTGGAATGAGTATCTGGGTGTCATCTGCATAGTTAGTGTAGGTGCAACCGAGACAATCCAGCTGGACAAACACCAAAAATGGTTTTTCCACATAAGATTTTTGCATCAAAACAGACTACGATCGTATCCCAGACAAAAGAGGAATCCATGCAGAATTTGGTAGACTTGGGTTCAACGGTGTGGATTTGTATAGCCGGACAAACAAAACCACATACATACGTTCAGCTTTATATATAAAGATTCTGCACAGAAACCTTTGAAGTGAACCGCCAGCAATCAGCAAGAAAATAAATAATTTCTGTTTTATTCCAAAAGGTATTTTTACAATGGCTCACAAGAGGAACTATGTAAACTTGTACTTGTGCTCTGTACAGGGAAAAGGAAGCAGTTGGTAATAACAAAATTCCCCCTAAATGGTTCATAGAAATCTCTTCAGGGACACAAGAGCATGGCCTTTAGATGGGGATGGTGAACTGAAGCAAGACTTGCTGACATGAGGACAAGAGCAACATCCTCCAGTGCACATGAGACACCACTCGAACAGGACACGGGCAATGCCGGGTACCCCAGCGAGTTACATTTAAAATGAAGAATATTCTCTTAAACGCACATGCCTTACTTTGAGGTCTATTGCAAAAGTATAGAGTACTCAATCAGATTGCCTTTCAGCGTAAAGTGTTTTCAGTATTTACTTGCGTATTCAAAGTACTATAATAGCATTAAGCATTTAGTAAGATTCTAGGCATTACTTTCTGACATTAGAATCATATCAGGTCTATGCCAGTTACAGGATGATGAGGGGAAAGACGACATGAAATGGCATTTTATGCACTATTTGACCCCCTTCTTTGGCAAAATGGATCATATTACATTACATCGTGGTATCCAGAGTTGTTGGACATGTCCATCATACCTTCTTGACGCCTTCCGAGAAGAGTCAACTTGCTCTCCCAGTCAGGGGGGCGGGTGCTGTACAGTCTGAACCTTTCTGCTTGGCTACTGCGAGGCTGACATACAAGTAGTGGGATTTGTCTTGGTATGTGCTCCTTTCAGCTTGGAGACCCACCACAACGTCTATTTATGGCCTCAGATAGTATAAATGTACCGCCTGGTGCCAGGAGAGGAATTTAGACCCTCCAATCCTGTCCTTGTTCCCTGCTTTGGATTTTATGCTGTCTTTGGCCCAAGTAGTCCTGCAGATTGGGTCTTTCAAGAGGTACTTCATCGCTATTTCACTTTTTAGAGGGTCCCAGGGAACAGGGCTCATTCTTCACAATCCCCACTGTTAGGCAGCATTTGTGGGGTTTATGTAACCTGTTTGCTCTAAGCCAGTTTGCTGCTCCAGCGTGGGATCTGAATTTGATCTTGACTTTCTTGATGGGACCTCAGTTTGATTCTTTCATTCCTTTCCTATTAGATTGCTCACCCTTGAGGTGATTTTCTTGGTTGCTATCACTTGTGCGAGGCGCATGAGCGAGCACCAGGCATTGTCTGTTAAACCTCCTTATTTGTTTTTTCCAAAGAGAAGGTAACTTTGAGAGTGTGGCCCTCCTTAATTCTGAAAGTGGTCTCAGATTTCCATCTCTTTCAGAAGGTCTAGCTTCCTGTGTTCTTTCTTCCTCCTTCGAAGGCAGAGGAACGATTCCGTTGGCTGGACTTGGTGCTGATCCTCAGCGACTATATCTCTCAGACGAGATAGGCTAGGAATGATGACTAGTTTTTCATTAGCTGCGCTAGTGCTTGCGCCAGCATGGCTGTGTCAAACAGACACTGTCGAGGTGGATAAATCTCTGCATTTCGGAATTCTATGATCTGGCTGGTAAGGATGTGCAGTAGGGTCTCGGAGCCCATTCTACTGGAGTAGTGGCTGCCATCTCAGCCCTGCGGAGGCGAGTCCATTTGCCAGGGGACAACGTGGACATCTCTGCTAAGCATTGCTGCTTGGATTCTCTTGCAAGCAAGGATGCCTGCGGTCCTGCTGTGTTTTGTGGTTTAGGTTTTGTCCTCGCTTCCAGATTTACGTACTGCTTTGAGAGTCTATCATAAATAAGGACTCTGTGGGAAGAAGGAATCAATTAGAAGAACAAGTTTATTACCTTTGGCAATGTTCTTTCTGATGGATGTTATTCCCATTGCCCTCCCTACCTGCTCCTCTTGGAGGAAAGCTACTACACCATCTGTTTTGCAGTCCCTTGGCGTCGGGGTGCTAGGGAGAAAGGGTGGAACCATGGTCACAGGGTGCAGAGCCTCAATATATAATGTCCCTGATGTCATGTCCGGCGTGGGGCATGTAGAGGCATCTGGCGGAGCTGCGCCACCTGGCAGCGGAACATTTTCAGAAGAGCAGCTGCGCTGGGGAAAGAATATAGATGAGGAATCCGTGGAAGGTACATCCATCAGAAAGAGCATTACCAGAAGTAAGTAATTTGTTCATCCCAAAGCCCCGGCCCATGCCCTGCCGGCGGCACAAGCCGGCACAGAGAGTGTAATGTTACGCAGTCATGTGCCCACATGCCCAACCACGCGAATGAAGGACAAGATTGTGTTGCAAGGTCACACCTCTCCGTCTTCAAATGTAGGTCCTCTAACCTCTATGCTTCCTTCATGGCCCGACCGGTGCCAGTGACGCTCTATTTTCTTGGGAGTATGCCCCGCTCCTTAGGGGTGTATTCCTGTCTCGCCTGGAAGACATATATGATGAGGAAAATGAGGACCCCATTCCTTTGTTTGGAACCATTTCAACTTGGGGACTTACCAGGAGAGTTTTATTGTAAACAAAGGACTTATTGGATCTTGCAGCCGACTTGGAGTAGACAAGGGGCCTGGACACCTCGCCAGAAGAAGATATGCTCCCTGCTCCCACCCAAAGGTATAGTTTGAGTTTGTGGATATTCCGGATGAGGGCCGCAAGAAGCAAACCCTGCCAGTCTCTGGAGGATAGCTCAGGGACAACACGCTCGCCTGGGAAGCAAGACAACACGGAGCAACACAGGTTCGATCCCAGATTCCACGCTTACTAACCTCCTCCGAGCTAGACATCCTTCCAGCACCTATACCGGGTAAGCCTTCAAGCCACTTTTCAGCATGTGTTGGCTTAGTTGGCTGATAATTTGTGGATTTCTGCCATTACAGATGAAAAATTAAATGCAAATTACGTGGCATTGTGAACAATGCCCCACATGAGAAACTCCTCCCCTTCAATGTGGCAGTGGAGGCCCTTGTGCTGGAGTTCTGGGAAAAGCCTACGTTTGCTCTGCCAGTGGACCGAGAGCTGGCTAATAAACACCATCCAGCACCCTCATTTCTATCCACGCATGCCACCCCCGAAAGCTTGGTTGTTCAGGCAATGACTGCGAATTTGAAGACCTCCATCTTCCCTTCACTCCCATTTGATAGGAAACAGTAAGAGACCTGATGCCAGGGAGATGAAGGTATATGCATTAGGCAGCCTTGCCCTACATGCTCTAAAGCGCCTTGGCCAAGTACTCTTTCAGCCTTTGGTCTACTGTGGCCAGTGCGGCTGAACACATACCCGAGCGGTATATGCGGGAAGGCCTTGAGGCTTTTGTCACAGATGGCAGAGACGGGTGTTTCAGTCGGGACTGGACACTGCGAATTGTGTGGGCAGGTTCATGGCCACAGGCACTGTGGTCAGACATCGTTCATGGATGAGGACATCTGGTTTTGCTGCTGACATCCAGGTGAAACTTTTGGACATGCCATGTCTAAATATTTTTGGTGCTAAGGCTAATGAAAACCTTCAGAGATTAGCCCTTGAAAGTTACGGTGAAGTCCTTGGGACTAGCCGTGCAACAGCCCTCCACACAGTCTGCTAAGGGTAGCGGTTTTTGGCCCTCCTTAGACCTATGTCCCACAGGGTTATGGTCAATCTGCCCCAGGAAGACTGCAGTGCAGCCGTTTCCAGAGGGGAAGAGGTAGAGGTCACCAGAACGGAGGTATGGCTGGTGCCGCCATCCCGCAAAACACAAAACCTCAGTGACACTCTGCCACTCAACACTGGTTGGGTCGGAGGCTTTCCCTTTTAAGCTTCGTATTGTGCAAGGACATCGCCCAATGCTTAGGCCTTGCAGGTTATTCATCAGGAGTATTGCCGCCCATTCCCAGAGAGCCCTTCAGACCATGGCCCACAGGCCCCCACCCTGTCTTCAGGATTCCATATATAATTGGTAAAGTGCTCAGAACGAGGCAGATGGTGGTACTCTGCCTATTTCCTGATGCCAAAGAGACTGGTGGTTTGTGTCCCATTCTGGTTCTGTGACTGCTGAATTTGTTCCTTCACAAAGACAAATTCAAGATGGTTACTCTTGCCCAGATAATGAAAGCCCAGCAGAACTGGTTGGTTTCAGTGGACCTTCAGGATGCCTACTTCCATGTGCTGATCCATCGAAGCACAGGAAGTTCCCAAGGTTTGTAGTGGGCAAACACCATTACCAGTTCAAAGTCCTGCCGTTTGGTCTTTCTTCTGCTCCCAGGGTTTTCACCAAGCTGCTACAAGTGATGGTGGCTTGCCTAAGGAGGGCGCAGGGCATTCATGTCTTTTTTTTTTTATTGATATGGTTAAATATTTCAACCTTTCAAAACAGATATATAAATGATCTCTTATATTGGATGGGACATTAATTAAAACAATTTAAATGTTACATTTTAGCTGATAGAAAGCAGAAGCATTTTCACTAGGCTGTAGACAATCTTTCTACGTTCTAGTCAAGAGAAATAAACAAAATTATAAAACCTGAAAAGGAATAAAAGCATACAAATAATTAATGTGAGACATGAAAGGAACAGAGATAATCAAGTTCATTCAATTACCAGTCTAATCAAAAATCCACTTCTTTCTACCTGCAGTTCTCTACCATGTACCATGTACTTCTGCTCTTTTAGCGTAGGGATCGACCATTTTTATGGCAGCCATTCTTTAGTCCTAGTTTTTTCAGGTCGTCACATAGTTTTTTCGAGTCGACTATCGACTCTCTGGCCCATTGCAGTACTTTTTACGGATGCTGCTAATTTGCTCATTACCATCATGCATGCTATTGTCTATTCAAGGTTCATCTCCAATATAATATTTACAATTGCTATTTGTTTCATCAAATGTTTACTATGGAGCAGTTTCTGCCAGAAAGACTGTGTTGTCAATGTTCTGTAATCCTTAAAATAACGCCAAGAATATTTTAGTCGTAGTTGTACGAGTTTCGGACATTCAGACAGTGAGAAAACGTTTCGCCCTGCCGCTGGCTGCAGCTGAATCGACATATATTTTAATTCGTTGGGATCTCTCACCTTCTAGCCTGTATCTCTCTGGTTGTACCTAAATCGGAGAAATATGTCACTATATTTGGGACTGGGAAATGTTATCAAGTAATTTTCTGTAGATCTCAATCTCTCATCTACGAGCGGATTATCTTTAAATAATTGGTATCCATTACAGGTTTTGATAGTACACAGCCAATCATATTGCCATACTTTGGTTTTGGTTTTTATGGGATTGTTAAGCAACAAATCTATCGCGATATCAGCTTCAGCCATCAGGGAGGGAACACGGGACCTCCATTTCATTGCAAATAAATTATCAGAATTTAGCATATAATTTGCTAATACAGAAAGTATATCATTCGTTTTGGCAGCTAACACACATTTCCTGAACAGGGATAGCACTTTCCAGCAATACATGGTAAACAGTGAGGGTAACCCCAATTCAAATCTTATTAGAGGCATCGGTTGGCTTTTGGGAAAATGTACCGTTTTCCAATACAGGCCCTTGTTTTTAAACCATGTACTTTCAGCTCTATGTGGTTTAGTCTCGGAGCCATATAAGGCAGTGGGGGGCATTTTTTTGGATGTAATAAGTTATTAGTGTCGAGCAAGAGAATTTACTGTATTTTGCTTTGATTATCTGCGCCTGAGATGTTGAGTTCTAATTATAGATTTCATGTCTTCCAGATAGGGCTGATCCCAGACACGGTTATTTATATTAATGCCTAGGTATTTGTACTCATCTACTTTTTCAAGTATCACCCCATTCAATAATCAATTCTGTGATCTTTTTTTTCTTTGATTTACTCAAATTATACTGTAAGATCTTTGTCTTCTGCGTGTTAATCTCTAGATTATTCTGTTTTGCGTATTCTCCCAAAGCCGAGAGGAGGTTTTGTAAACCTCTGGGCATCTTCGATAGGGGAACTAAATCGTCCGCATAGAATAACCAATATACCATTGCGCTGCCTAATTTAGGGGCGTCTGCCACTGTTAATGTACAAGTATTTTTCAGATCGGCTATGAAGAAATTAAATAGTATTGCGGCCAATAGACAACCCTGTTTGAGACCACGGTAGGTAAGGATTGAGGCAGAGTTTTCTCCTTGTAATGACAGCCTAATTTGAATAATATCGTTTGTATGTAGTTGATAAATGAGAGTAAGTAGAGTACTGAGGCAGCCCGCTGTAATCAGTTTGGTCATGAGTAAGCTTCTTGAAATTGAGCCGAAGGCTGACTTGAAATCTATATATGCCATATAAAGCGGTTGTTTCGTATGACTAAATTGCTTTTGGATGTCGGTTTTTTACGGTCAGATTTATTGAGGTTCCGAGGCCCACAACAAATCCTGTTTCTTTGGGGGTTTCTGAGTCCCGCTCTGGTCAGCTACATATTTAAATCTCTAAGCATCAGACACGCAAACAATTTGCCAGGAACATCTAACAGAGCAATAATTAGATGCTAATTGTCTATTCCCTTTTTAAAAAAAATTGGAATTAGAATTGATTTTTTCCAGGAAGGTGGAATAATCGCTGTTTGGGTAATCGGTCTGTGTAGATTTGAAAGAGAATGTCAGCCCACATCTCAGGGTTTGCTTTACGGTGGTAGTTTGTTAGGCCATCAGGCCCCAGAGCTCTGGAAGCGCTTAATCTTGAAAGGTAATAGACCAAATCTTCCCGATCAAATTTCAATGACAATTGTTGGCCCGGAGATAGATTGTAATGTACTATTTCTGTGTCAACAGAGGCATAAAGTTTCACGAAATGTTCTTGCCAATCGCTTTCCGATACCGCATTAATCTGCAGTGGGAGCTAAGTATTGTGTGTAGCTCGATGTAATATCTGCCATATTTCTATTGAAGTCTTAGTTGATATAGCATTAAGCATTTGTTCCCCATCTTGCTGGTACATATAGGCTCTGTGCGATTTTAACCAGTTTTTATGGTTGGTCTTTAGTTGTTTCAACTTGTCTAGGCGTTGGTTCACATGGAGACTATTAATCTTGCGGATTGCTCTACAATACTCTGTCTTTTCGTGTCTTACTCTTTGATCGAATATATGAGTACGTACGAATTTCGTTTTATGGATATTGAAGGCTGTTTCTTTAAATAAATGTAGAGCTGCCACATAGTATTCTTCAGAATTAACTATATCATTTTTCAGCTCTGGTTTGTTAACTATGGTAAAGGTTTTTACGGTCTTTGGTGTTAGTCGCAGGCGATTACGGCCACCTTGAACAGTTACAGATGGGATACAGGTAGAATTGGGTTTTTCTGTAGCTCCAGTCACCCACTGCTATGAACATGTGAGCTGTTCGTGATCGCTATGAAGCTGCCTTATTACCATAAACTGATTTACTATTGCAAACGTATTTCTATCCATGTAGATGTAATTTATAAAGTTGGGTTTGGGGGAATATCACATCTTCAAATGCCCCATTTAGCATTAAAAGATGGTACTCCGACATCAGTGTCATCCATCTATGTGTTATAGGTTTGTCATTTGTATTCGCCATGCAATGAATGTTTACATCGCCAACAAGGATAATTAGTGGTTATAGAGCGGTCTATTTGTGGGAGGTGTGGTCTCGCATTGATATCATTCTGTTTCCTTTTTCATAGGCTATTACGTTTCATGAAGTTACGCCCCCAAATTGTGTGACGGACACGCTCTACGGGAAGCGTGTATTTAATCCAGCCCACCCGCGCCGCGCACCTGCCAAGTACAATCAAGTACTATTGGCTGTTCGCGGTTCGCGTGGAGCGCGGAGGGGGCTTGGTATTATATTCCCCTTAAATACGAATTTACAACCACACTGGTTACGTGTATTGCGCTCGCACCGGAAGTCTATGTGAAGTATACAGTTGTTTTTTCTGACAGTGTGGTCGGTGTTTATATACACACTAAGATAGGTAAGTTAGTATAATTATATCTGATTATCTTAATATAAACCCATTGTAACCACTACTGGACTGTATGAGAAACTATACTATTTAGAAGTGTATATATTGTCTTAGTTTTTCTGTGTCCAGCCATTGATAGTAATATCGAATCTATTTGTGATCATGGTTGGCAGTTTAAGGAGTGGAAAAAGTATGAATAAAGTAAAGCCTGATGCGGCGCTGAATGGCACAGCGCCGTTACAACATCATGATTCTACACATAACGAATCAATACCTCTCCCATTTGTGCCAATACAAAATGAACGTTAAATGGATGGTAATACTGTACCTTATAGTCTCCAATCACTTTCAGTTGAACCTAATGATGATGAACTCACAAACCTGGCACAGAAGTCTGATTTATTTTTATTTAAATCATATACGCAAGATGGAAAAAAATACCCATGTTTATAACTCCACATAAACAGAAACAACTACCTGATTCTGATTTTGTAATTCAAAAAAAGGAATTATCTGATGTGTCAATTATGGCACCTGCCCTCATCAATGAATGGGAAAAAAGGGGTCGTATTTCTTTGGGGCCCAGATCACCTGCAATACTTCATCCCGCTCAAATTGAGAGTATTTATCTCCATAACTTTGATGAAGCATATCATGAGCCTCCCACAATTACTTACCCACTTCCACAAATCCCTATGCAGACAGGTCCCGCAACAAGCTCTCCTTCAAATGTTGTCACACGGGAGTCTATAGGGACAGACGAAAGGTTTAATGAAGATGTTTTGATTTCTGAAAACGAAATTGTGAATGAAAATAGTGATCTAGACGTCAATCGAGGTAAAAACCCTCTGATAAATAATTCTGATATTGATGCAATGCATGGGCTTAGTTCAATAAATAGCACGCATGAAAATGTACCCTTTCCTGTAATTACATCTATTCTCAATTTATTAGATAAAGGCCACGATCTAACGCATGTATACTTGAATACGATAAAGGATAACATTTCAGACCTCGCAAACAAAATGTCAAAAATGGAGGGCTTTATGTTAGCCTATGCTTCCGGTCATGCAGAAAAAATATCCATGCTAGATACACATATCATACAACTAGCGAAAAAACCTCACAAATCAAATCTAGATACTGGTACTCAGACTGATGAACTCTCATATGCTAGCGTACTAAGTGTGAGACCAATTGTTTCCAATAAACCTCCAATCAGTGATTCTAACACATTGTTGGAATGAATTAAAGCGAATTCTGTCAAAATCGATAAGGTACTCTATCGAATGACGGTCCAACAATGTGCCCTAAAAAATAATGTATCAACAGTTTTATGTGAGACAACTCATGTCTCTTCCATGCCCACGGCACATCAGACTCCAGACAGTCCCACAATACTCCTTGACGCGATGTTAAATCAACAACTAACGCGTGATAATTTTATATGTGGAAATGAATCATTGTCTCATGAACAGAGAGTCAATATGACTGATGAGGTTGATGTACCAGAAGACGATCAATATAAGGATTCATATGGAGGTTTTATGTCACGCAAAATGAAACGTGCACAAGCGAAGGCCCTAAAAAAGATAAACAAAAAAAATAATTAAAAAAAGATTACTCAACCTCTGTCTCCTCCTTTGAAATTAACAAAAAAATTGAAGGGTCAGCAGAATTTTATTTCTAATGAACCAGTAACTAATAAACTAGATGAATTGAATGAAACAAGTGATGAATTAGTGATTAATATATCACAATTAAATGAGGAATCGAAAGTATTACTTAATCTAGCTTTACCAAATGATCAGCGACTAAAAGCGCTACAAAAAAAACCTCTGCAAAAGGACAAGAAAATTAAGATGTCTACAGTAATTGATGACTCGAGTAACCAAAATCAGGGCCGGCTGTCATCGTTTTATCCGGTTGTGAAAATAAAAACAAGTAGAAATGAAATTCTAGATGACTCTGTTACACATGTACCATTAGATGATGATAAAGTGGACTCGACCAATCATCAACTACCTAAAGAATCAAAAATCAGTAAATGTAAAGGAAACGCTGCTGAGGCTTCAAATGGTACCAATTTTGAAGATGCTAACTTAATTGAAGAAGAGACAAAAAATACATTGATTACTATAGAGAAACTGGCCTCATCTGCTTCTAATATGACTAACCAACAAAAAGCCAGGAAGTACACTGAAGATGAAAATAATCTAGAAAATTTAGGGCGAAGATCTCGTCAGAACTCTGAAAATGACATTGGACAAATCTCCTTTTCAAGAGATACATGCTATATATTAGGATGGCAAAGTGATCCGCAAAGGAACGGACAACAACGATTAAATAGATCTTTCATTTTTAATGTTTTTAAAGGTAATCCTCAACTGAGAACATTGATCCATAGCAATATTGAATGGATTAGGCTTGCAAACCACAACAACTTTCGGATGATTTGTGCACCTCAATCACTAATTGTTACTAAGTTGTTGTGGGAACATAGGAAAGATTTCGAGCTATGTGGCTTAGACCTAATTCTATTAAGAAATTGAAGAAGCATATGTATTTCTTGAAACTCCGCTGCCATGTGCACAAAACCAACCTGGTGAAAAAGTTTGTAGTGGAGATACACAACGGGCATATAGAATTCATCAATCAAATTTCTACCTTGGTAGGTGTTGCATCTAATATAACCTGGTTGGCTCCTTTAATGACCTCATTGATCGATATGGCAACAAAACAAAAACATTCCTAAAGAAATTGGTTTGAAAGTCATCTCATGGAATTGTTGTGGGATGTCAAATCTGAGTAGATGGCTCAACAAGTCTGTTTCTATGCATTTACCCTCTATTTTATTCTTACAAGAAACGATGTGTTTGAGCATGTTTTACTGTGATGGTTTTGATGTGTTTTGTAGACCTGCCTTTCGAGCAACGATAGGTCGTCCATCGTGGGGGTTGCAATTCTAATTAGTAATGCGATTAACCATAAATCTAAAATTATATATGAATTTAACAATTTGTTGGCAGTTGAATTCGTATTAAAAGGACACTCGGACAATCCGTATTTATTGATATGCATCTATTACAATCCAGTGGACGGCCCAATAGAAATCTTTCTTGATGCATTAGATGCTATATTTTTAGTGGCAAGTGAACACAATCCCAAGTACACCATTTTGATTGGTGGCGATTTCAATTCAATATGTTCTACTATACAATATCCTGATGCTTTTCATAATAAATCTAAACACAAAGAGAAATTAATCAACAGAGGGAAAAAATGGAAACAGTATTTTGAGGACTGGAATCTATTCCAGGTTGACTTTGAACCCTCAGCCCATACTGGTACATGGAAAAGAGGTGTAGCATCTTCTTACTTAGACTACTTCTTTATATCTGAATGGCTAATCTCACATGTTAATAGAATATCCATTTCTGATGTTAATTATAGTGATCATTTTAACATATCCCTGATCATAACAATCTCTATCACCCCCTTGGAAGTAAGTCCATCTCTTAAAATGATAAAAATAAAACGTCCACATCTCTCGGTGGTCTGGTCATTATCAACGTGTAGACAACTAAACTACTTAGTTAATAAGGATCTTTGGAAAACACCCATGGATGGGGGAATCATCTTATAATGCCATCTATCAGGAAGCTTGGAATTCGATGATGATAAATATTCATCTTAATACCATATTGAATACGCCCGGCCCTGTTCGACCTAAACATCGACATGCCTTTGATCAAGAAATAACTAGGTTGAAACAAGAAAAAAGCTACTGTATAAGAAAGTTTAAAAAAACCATTATAAATTATGATACGCCTACAAAGTAAAAATAAAATCTCTCAGAAATACAAACGATTGATGAATTGTATAAGACGCGAAATAAGGATAAATGATAATCAGCATACTTTAAAAAGCCTACTATCGAAAGACACTCGCCAATTATGGGCGATGATTAATAATACTAAGAAGTTGGAACAGACCGAACTAAGCACTGCTGTGTCTGCCGAGGCGTGGAGAGTATATATATCTCATAAGTTTAAATTACCTTTATTATTTGTTGACATTAATTCAGGTATTCTGGATACAGTTATCTCTGATAAGCTTTGTTTTACTAAGGAAGAAATAGTTGATGCTATTAATACTTTGAAATCATCAAAAGCAGCGGGTTCTGATGGAGTACCTCCGTGTGTGTTAAAAGACGATCCAATCTTCTGGGCTGCTGTGTTTTATACAAAATTTAAGATGATCATTGACACTAATACAATTCCGGACTCATGGCGAACCGCGATCATTATTCCAATCTACAAAAAAGGCGATCCTAATGATCCGGCAAATGTTCGTCCTATTGCTATAATGGGTGCCTATGCGAAAGTTTTTTCTATACTTTTGGCAAAAGAACTTCAAATTTTTATTGATGATAATGACATCTTTTCTAAAAACCAAACCGGCTTCAGAAGAAATATTGGAACGTCTCTTAATGCCACTATATTGGCACATTTATTTGCTAAATCCAAAATATCAGACACAGGGTCACTATATCTCGCATCATTAGATTTAACAAACGCGTTTGACTGTGTCATACGCGAATTACTTTGGACCAAATTACCTATTATGGGTTTCCCGGGAAATTTGATTCAGCTTACAGCAATGTTGCACACCAACACCTCCTTTCAAATTAGAATAAATAGGACAAGCCTTTTGACCCCCTGCATCTCAACTGAAATGGGTGTTAAACAGGGGTGCAATTTGGCCGCAACCCTATTCAATTTATATTTAACTGATATGGACAATCTTTGGATTGGAAAGGATATGTTTCCTCCCAGATTAGATGAACTAAAAATAAATTGTCTAATTTTTGCTGACGATATTGTCATTCTTGACAAAACACCCTCTGGTCTGCAGTTAAAGTTAGATCATTTTCAGATATATGCTGAGAAACATAATCTTATGGCGAATATAAACAAATCGCATGTTATCGTTTTCCATAATGGGAAAAAAAAGAAAAAAGTTTATTTTTGGACGCTGAATGGAGGTAGATTGGAAACGGTCAACTCAATAAAGTATATAGGATACTCATTAGCAAATAATTACTGCTTTAAATCATGGCAAGAGCTCTTATCATCGAAAGCACGCTGGCTGCAATCGATGATGAGAATCATGTACAGAAAATATTGCATGTTTTCAATTTTACCTTTAAAGGAATTCTATTTACTAAAAGTCGAACCTATCTTGTTGTATGGCTTGGACATCTGCCTAACGAATGTTGATTCGATTCTAAATAAAATCCAAGGAATTCTTTGGAAAAAAACCTTGGGCCTATCATTGGCCCTACCAAATTCAATTATCAGGCAGGAATTAGGCATATCATCGCTAGCGATGAAATGGAAATCCTGTAAACTCTCCTGCTATACAAAAATGCTTTGTCCGCCCAAAAACACACTATATCAAGACCTAAATAAGATACTAATGAATGGAGCTGTTCCCTCAATGGAATTGTTCAAGAGTGAAATGAACCTATTATTAAAGCAGATTAATGTTACAACAGAAGACCTTATATTAGGCCTGGCAAGAAACAAACGTAAATTACATGAGTGGGATTGGATGTTAACTTTGGACCAAAATACTGAGTACACTCTTTATAATGAGTATGCCTCTAGACCGCGAAAGTGGGGTACATGTCCTCATTATCTCAAGATATGTCCATGTAATAAGATAAGAAATGTCTACTTAAGATTTAGACTAAATCAGTTTGGAACTCTTGAACGCATGCAGAAATGGGATAATGTAAGGCATCGATATCTGGCCTTAAATTGTCGATTTTGTGAAAATATAATGCAGAGAGAAACAATTAAGCACCTTGTGGTTTACTGTCCACATTTTGAGCAACTCAGACTTATTTTATTGGATGATTATGCACCCGGACCCACTGTTATAGAAAGGGTTCCATTTTGGGAACGATGTATGCAGGGTGATAGTATGCAGATGATTCTTGCCTTAACTAGATTGTTATATAAAATCAATGAACAATTGGAAAGTAAAAACTTAAATATAACATAAAATTAATATTGACATGAAGAACGAATTTACTTTTGTAAATGATGTACATATAGTATATACTTATAGTGGTTCTATGAATTTTGTAGGTGCATACAAATACTTGCTTTTAAAAAAAGTGAGATCTTTGCAGGTGTACTTGTGAAAAGTACTTATATG
This sequence comes from Ambystoma mexicanum, assembly GCF_040938575.1. NCBI lineage: Eukaryota > Metazoa > Chordata > Amphibia > Caudata > Ambystomatidae > Ambystoma > Ambystoma mexicanum. The sequence goes on along the minus strand of NC_090927.1, from coordinate 1,233,934,120 downwards.
CATAAATGAACAGATGTAAATTAGCAAACTGTGTTCAATGAAAAAACTGAAAATGATTCGTAATTTGTATAGTAAACTCAAATGATAGCTGTGTTTTATTTGTTTTATGCTAAAGTAATTTTTTGTAAACAAACGTTATGATAATACTGTTTGTAAAAAGTTTATAATAAAATATAAACTGTAAACAACTTTTTAAATAAAAAAAAAAAAAGACCGTTCTAACATGACGAGGTCTAGAGTAGCTGGTAGGTCTTTCCAAAATGTATCGGCTGTAATCCCCTGGTGGTTCCAATAGACATTTATCAATGCGATCATTTTTGTTTGGCATAAGATTTTTACAAATTGTATATAATCGTTTTGGCTCCGACCAACGCTTAAGTATACAGCCTGTTGAAATCTTAATGGCGACCAATAGTCCTGCCATCGGTCTGCCCTTAGATTTTGATTTGGCAGAAATCACTGTTATAGTGAAGTTATCCCATATTGGCGTATGAGATGGCCACGTTTCCTGGAGCACAATTATGTCAGTGTTCAAGGCCATGAGCTGTCGAGTTTAGCAGGTGTCTATGACCACAGGTATTCCAACTAACTAGCCGATAGCGTTGTAATTGATAAGAGGTCTGCTAACTCTTTATGTCAAGTCAATTTTGTTTGATGTCTGTCTGTTTGAGTTCTTGTCTTTCATAGGCCAGTCTCTGCATGATAACCATTTTTATATTCATCTGCCGGTTTATAGAATCACTTGATGTCATTTGTCAATCTTTTTTATATGGATCAGTCTCTCTCATGTTAGCAGGTTCATACGCGAGGATGAAACCCATGTCATAAAGGGTATTCCTTGCTAACAAAATGGTATTTAACACTATTCCCGATTGTATCCGGAGTATGGATGCTGTGAGATCAAGATCATCTAGGAACTCTACCCTCTCTATATCAACCATTGTCAAGTCATTAAGGCTTGGTACGTCATTATATATATTCAGTGTAGATGTTCTATTAAGATCATATAGTGGGAATGGTTTTGATCTGCTTTGCCTAACTAGATGATGGAATTGTGACTTAAGATTGCCGTTTTTAAGCGTCTTCATCGGTTCCTTACCCTCCTTGGCAGAAAATTGCTGTCTTGGGCTCTGCATATTCGATCCCAGTTGTTTTACAGATGGGATACTGCGAGCTACAGGAGCCATAGGTTGCAACATCTGAGGCTTTTGCGAGGCAGATTCATTTTATAAAATAGGCTGAAACTGATTTAGCTATCTCATCCCTCTCTGTTCAAGGGTTTTAAAGCTCTGTTCTGTTACATTAGGGGAGATTTCAATTGTGGGGATTTTTGCCATTACTGCCACCCTATCTGTGTTATTTGTGTTTTGGAATTTGTTTTTTTCTATTAAGTCATCCAGATGTTCTTTTGTATGTTGTGGTTTTAAACTAACAATTTTATTAGCTCTCGCTATTGATGCATATTTTTTTTTTATTGGTTGACTGGCATCCGACAGACGATTTTTTTTGTTTGTCATGTTTCAAATATTGTTTGGCAGATACTTTGTTTTGAACCACTGGGTTGTTAATGTTTTTGGTCTTTTTCCCCTGTGGTAGCGGGATCGTTTTTATTTTGTTCTGTTTTAGAGGCCTGTTGTCAAAAGTCCTTTCAGTATTAGATTTAGAATATATATCGTAGTTGTTACTTTCCCTCAAGGGAGCGTTCCCACTTGTTTGCTCAGGATTTTGATTTGTTACCTCGACATGGTTTATGCCATTGGTCTTTGTGGTCTCACAGGTGTCAGATTTCTCTTTACTTTGTATTTGCGCCGTCAGTGTGACACTTTGATATGCCTGTGCGATTTTATTTTTATATTTTATTTTTATTTTTTTTGAAATGTTAGCTTTGTAGCAGCAAGTACATCTCCACTATTCTCAGCCATCTTAGAATCATAAACAGTAATGGGAAAGACTCCTCCTTGTGAGCCCATATTCACTGCCTCTATAATTCCAGGTTCATTACACACAGCGCTCCGAAGGAGCTGATCAAGCTGTAAATGTATGATTTTATCTAACAATCGAGTTTGCGTATTTAATCTGATATCCATAGCCTCATACAACTTCTGCAGAGACGAGAGTGCGAGATTCGTGGTGTAGATTGCATCACTGGACTAGCAGCTAGATCAGGAAGTGCCAGATTGTTTTGAATTTGAGCCATCGGTTGCTTAAATGATGTAGGCTCATTAATTGAGATAGACGGGAGGGATGAGTGGATAATCGATGTTTAGAACATAATGGGTGATTGCGACGGGTCCGAGTGTCTTGATGCGAGAGTGTGCGGGAAATATGGTAATTCACTGCAGCATGACTGCCCCAAAACTCTTTTACAAGGTATATCTGCCCAATTCCTTTTTGTTCTCACAGCCCCGCACCCCTTTAGCAATTTTCAAGTCTAACTCAGGTGGCATGCCAAGTTCGCCGGACAAGGATGAGTAATGATAATGAGATCTGTGATTGCAGTCAGAGTTTCTGTGTTACACAGGGCACTTGTTGGTACATCGTTAATTAGGGTCATGTTATCCTCCAGTTGTTTTCGCTGGACACCATTGAGCAATGACTCCATGGTAACATCGCTAATTTGTTGGATTGCTGGTAATGGATCAATTAAAAAAAAGTAATTTGTTTGCTCCCGGCGTTGGGTTTGCTGACGTTCGAGTCATGCATCTTTGTGTTGGAAGTCAAGTTTTTGGACGCTGTAATAGATTTTACGTTATCTGCAGCATGGAAATGCTGAATGTCAAAAGCCGCCGAATATGCTAGTAACCGTGAAGTTGCAGTTAGAGTTTTCGCAAGAGCGGAGGTAACAGGTGCTTTCAGTGGTGTGCTTTTTAATCGATTTTCAAAGGCATATCCATTTTTAAGTTGTACGCGCTGATCCGTTTCGCTGATTAATATATTCAGGGTGGTTTTTTTTAGATAGCTTCTCTCACGTATGGAGTATATGGGCGGAGATAGCGAAACGTTGGTTCACACGGAGAAAAGCAGATAGTAAGTGTATAGCCAAACAGCTTTCAACAGTTGTATAACCGCGGTGGCTCCAAAGGGTGTATTACCGGGCTGATCTATATCTTTGACCAGCCTACCAGCTCCAACAGCCACAACAGCCACTTCTCAAAGCCACTTGCCAAAAGCGGGCACACCGAAAGCACGTGCATAGCTGTATTTGAAGTAATGTGGGCGGGTCTAGATCCACTCAGCTTAAAGCCACAGTAATACACCTATAATAGGAAAGAAATGAGCTTTGAAAGTGTTAAGTATCTTAGTTCACAAGTGAATCCGGGGTGTTGTGGTTCACAACCACATACCTTGTGGTAAATGGAATTGGGTATTGCAGAATGAACGCTCTGAGTCGCAGCGTCCCCAGCCGCAACAGCCACTTCTCAAGCCACTTGCCAAAAGCTTGCGCGTTCATGTCTTTCCTTACCTGGACGATTGGCGCATCCAAGCTCACTACCCATACATAATGTTGGATGTTCTCTGCACATGCAATCAGTTTCGCAGCCTGTGCTGAACTTTCAAAAAAGTCTCAGTTTTTGCCATCTCAGTCCGTCCAATTTTATCGGGGTGCTCTTGGACATTCGTCTGGGCATAGGTTTCTCGTCCGAGGGTCAAGTGACGAACATCATTCAGATGGTCAATGTCCTTTGATCTCAGGGATGAGTCCCCACCTCGTCCTTTCGGCGCCTACTGGGCCTCATCCTTGTGGTTGTCGAGGCAAGGCTGCAGTTGAGATCGCTTCAGTGGCTTCTCCGTTACCAATGGTTGCAGTTTCAGGGCTACATGTCTGATATTTTACAGGTTACGGACCAGGTCGCTTCCCACCCCCTCTAACCCTGACATTACAGGGGGAAGGACTTGTCAGACGACATCCTTGATGTGCTCCTGTCAGCCCGGACACCTGCTCGGTTTCATTTTCGACTTGGGGGCCGGTAGTGGGACCTGGATCTTTTATCTTGTCCTTTATCGCATGTGTTGGATTTTCTGCTGTCCTTGGCCCAAGTGGACCTGCAGATTGGCACTGTTAAAGGTTACCTCACTGCTATTTTGATTTTCAAGAGGTTTCCGGAACAGGGCTCATTCTTAATAATACCCATTGTTCAGCAGTTCTTGTGGGCTTTGTATAACCAATTTCCTCCACGCCATTTTGTGGTTCTGGTGTGGGATTTGAATTTAGTTTTGACATTTCTTATGGGTGCTCTGTTTGAGCCCCTCCGTTTCAAAGGGATTGTGTCCTCCGACATATTCCACATCTTTGACAGTAATTGCTTCGGAAATCTTTTTCGGCGTCCTGAGTCGATGACGTCGATATGCTGTCTCTCGAGGGCCTCCGTTGTGGGTCGACGTCATTGGATGTTATATACAGGACGCACGGCGCCCGTAGCCTCAGTTATGTTTTTCCGTGAACATGTTCACTTCGGAATATCTGCGCGCTCGATTGTTCTACTTCCTTATGAAAGTTTGAGATCATGTCTTTGCCTTCTTCTACCCCGAAGTCGGGCTTCAAGAAGTGTTAGGACTGCGGTTCCAAAATGTCCATCATGGACCCGCACAACGTCTGCCTCTGATGCCTTGGCGAAAGCCGCGTCACCGACCACTGCGATGACTGCCAGTCCCTGACTTCGAAGGCCCTGCGGGAGCGAAAGAAGTTGTTAACGGTAGGTAGGGTTTCTAAAACCCGTAAGCAGAAATCTGCTGGACTTTTGACCGACGACTCGAGGGACTCTCTTGAGGCTCCGGCTCCGAGGAAGTCATCGGCGCAGAGGCCGTCGAAGGACACACTCGGGCTCCGGCCTCGAAGCCGTTGGCGAAGTCGTCGGCACCTCAGTCGACGTTGACGCCAATTCCATCGGCGCCCTCATCGCCTTTTGAGTAAAGTTTACCGGAGGTGCCCCGGAGGGCTGTGGAAACTGAGGAAGGCCCTCAGTAAGTCAGTGAGGCCTATCTTTGAGCCCTTCTCTGGTCATCCTCCCAGGCTTGATTTATTCCAGCCTTTGGACTACATTTCAGAGGTGGTGGAGGGGTCGGATGAGGAGGGGGTGGTGCCTCCTGAGTTTCCTGATGACCTGTTGTCTGGTCACAGCAAATTGGAAGATTGGACACCTCTCTGGAGGTTGTCTGGCAGGCCTGAGCCTGGTGCACATGCTGAGTCCTCGTACAGGCGTCTCATATTGAGGGTGACTGAGTAGTTGGGGTGGTCTGCTCCACCTGTGGATTTTCTGCAGGATGATCTGAAGGACATCCTGGACCAAGGTCCACCCACTGAACCGGTGTTGCCGTTTCATATGGCCTTACAAAGAAGGGTGGCAGCGGCTTGGACTGCTTCGGAGAGTCTCCTGGCAGTGAATAAGTAGCTTCCGAAGAAATACCGTCCAGCCAGTGGTGACCCCTGCTACGCACCCCACTCCGGAGCGTTTGGTGGTGCAGGCGGCTATGGCCCCAGCGAAGCAGGCTGTGCACCCTACCATCCCTCCTGATGTGGACGACAAGCGCTTTGATGGTTGGGGGCGAAGAAAGTATTTTCATCTGGGGGTATGGCTTTAAAGGCAGCCATCTCTGTTTGTGCCTTGGCAAGATTCACTCACACTCTGTGGAATTGTGCATCTTTGGTGGCTGAACATATTCCCGAAGGGGAGGAACGGGATGGTTTTCTAGCCCTCGTTCAAGATGGCAAGGATGCCATGTGTGAATCCGTTCAGTCGGGTCTGGACGTGGCAAACTGTGTCAGCCTGTCCATGATGGCGAGCAACGTGATGCGCAGGTTTGCGTGGTTGCAGAAGTCAGGGTTTGCTCCTATTTATTTATTTATTTATTTATTTATTTATTTTAGCATTTGTAAAGCACACTACAGCCCACAGGCAACAAGGCGCTATAAGGACATTTTAAGAAGGTTTGCTTGAGGGTTACAGTAAGCGCCTCCAAAGAGTACATTTAACTACATTCGCATGGTACAGAGGATACACATAGGACGTTACAGTTGGTTACTCATAATCTAGTCTAGGTAACAGGAGGCAACAGAGATATTCTCCTATACAAGGTGCAACAGTAGAAGTGCAAAACCTAGAATGACAGGGTCTTAAATGAAGAGGTTGGTTTTTAAGGCCTTGCGGAAGGCCGTGTGTGAGTCGATTGATCTAATCTGATCGGGGAGGTTGTTCCATAAGGTTGCCGCCATAGTAGGGAAGCTGGTGCCTCCTGCGCGCACTCTGCGTGTGTGCGGGACAGTGATGCGGTTGGCATAGGCTGCCCTTGAGGGTCTGGCGACTGTTTGTCTGGTTATCCTTTCAGTCAGATAAGGAGGGGCTTGGTCGTGAAGACACTTATGTGTAAGGGCCAGGGTTTTGAAGACCACCCTTTCCTTGATGGGAAGCCAGTGTACCTGCCTTCTGATCCTTGAGATGTGGTTCTTGCGAGAGGTGCCTGTAGCAGCTCTTAAGGCATTATTTTGGGCAATCTGAAGTTTGGTGAGGTTTTTTTGGGAGATTCCAATGAACGGAGCATTGCAATAGTCCAGTCTGGAGCCGATGATGGCCCTGGCAATTGAGATGCAGTTTTGGCGTGAAAGGAAGGGCCTGGTGGCATTGATGAGTTTGGAGTGATATGCTGCGGATGAGGCGATGGCATTTACCTGTCTGTCCATAGTGAGGTTTTGATAGTTTGAGAGACTTTGATGGGAATATTCTCTATGGTGAAGGATTGGTATTTGGTATCCAATTTGCCCAGAGTGGATAGGGAGCCGACAAGAAGGAGTTCCGTCTTATCACTGTTTAGACAAAGCCAATTCTCAGGCATCTAGGATTGAATGGTGGCGTATATGCTGTTGAGTGTGTCCAAGTCCTTGGTGTAGTCACCTGACAGGGGGATGAGAACCTGAGTATCATCTGCATAGTTTGGATATGAGATGCCCAGGGAGTCAAGAATCCTGAAGAGAGGTCTTTTGAAGAGATTGTAGAGTGTGGGGGCTATGCAGGAGCCCTGTGGGACTCTGCATTTGATGGGGCTGGGTGTTGCGTTGGCAGAGTCAGAGGACCTTCATTACCCTCTCCTGAAGGAATGAGGAGATCCAGTCACACGCCTTGGTTGAGAAGTGGGCTGAGGTTGTGAGATGGTGGCATAGCGTTCTGTGCTCGACCAGGTCGAAGGCCGCAGAGAGGTCTAGAAGCAGGAGGAGAGCTGGTTTGCCCGCGTCTCTTAGGTCATCTATTTGATTTTTTAGGTCAAGTAGTGCCGTCTCGGTACCGTGTCGGGGGCGGAAGCCAGACTGGCGAAGCCCAAGGAGCTGGTTGTCTTCAATACATTTTTGAACCTGCAGGTAGGCTGCTTTGCCCAGAATCTTTTGCAGAAAGTGGATGGTTGTGTTGGGTCGGTATTTCCCTGGGACAGAAGGGTCGAGAGATGGTTTTTTTAGGAGAGGTTTGACCCAGGCTTCTTTTAGGGAAGTTGGTACATGCGATGATTGAAATGATGAGTTGATGAAGGCTGTAATAATGGGAGCCAGGGCAGGGGCACAGTCTCTGATAATGTGAGAAGGGCAGGTATCGCCTTGCAATTGGAAGGCTTAATGGATTTCATGAGGGCAATGACCTCAGATTCAGTCATGTTCAAGACTTCAAATTTCGGTATTTGACTGGGATCGTTTGGCAGTTGGGCTGGAGGAGCCGTTGTGCGCTCAAGGAGAGCGGATAGTGCTTTTTGGTGGGATAGAATTTTAGAGTGTAGGGTATCTAGTTTGTGTAGCATGACTGCTTGAATTTGGTTGCACGAGGTCTCATCCTGGGTAATGGTGGAGGGTGGAGTGGATGGTGTCTCAAGTTCCCTGAAGATGGCGAAGATTTCCTTAGCATCAGAGTTCTCATTGCTGATCCTGGTGTTGTAGGAGTCTGCCTTAGCCTGTGTGATGGCTATTTTGTAGTCTTTGGATATAGATTTGAAAGCAGTTTTGTTGGACTCGGAAGGGTGCTTTTTCCAGGTGGCCAGAAGTGCCCTCTTCTTGGCGCGGAGATCAGCAAGTTCTTGTGAGAACCATGCGTTGGAATGTTTCGTTTTTTTTGCTTTTTTAGCGGTGAGGGGTGCAATGGCATCTACCGCTGTGGTTATAGCTTGGCTGAATGTGTTGGCTAGGAAAGTGGGATCATTGGGGAAAGGGGGTAGAAGTGCTGGGATGAGCAAATGCGGGAGGAGTGAGTCCTTCATCAGTTTTTTAGAGCTCCTTGAGAGCCCTGCAGGGAGAAGGATGGAAGGACTTGCGGGTCCTGGTGAGGTGTCAATGTGAAAGTTGCTACAGAAATAGTCAGACCAGGGGATGGGGGATACGGCTTGGCAGAGATTGGGGCAGTTATGTTGTGTCACCCAGTCTAGGGTGCGGCCTTTGGTGTGTGTAGGCTTGGTGATAGCTTGGTCAAAACCTAAATTGACTAACGCCTTTTGAAGGGATTGGGCGTTGAGGTCCTTGGTGTCGTTGAGCCCTAGGTTCATGTCACCCAGCAGTATTACTTTCAAAGTTTTTTTCAGGTTGTCTGAGAGTGAGTGGAGGAGGGCTTCCTGGAAGTCGTTACAGGGCCCAGGGGGGCGATACACTAGGTGGAAAGCAATGGTAGTATTGTGTGAGATTTTGAGTTTGATAGGTAGGTAGTCTGCGTTGAGGCCTATTTCTGCCTGCGTTCTTCTAATGTCAAGCAAGTCTTTGGCTATGATGGCCACGCCACCGGCCCTCTGTCCTGTTCTATCCTGTCTGTATATGGTATAACTGTCAGGGATGGTCAGTGAGAGGGCAGGTCCAGAGGTGTCTTGAAGCCAAGTCTCGCAAATAAAAAGCATGTCAAGCTTGTCCCTGTTGATGAGGTCGTGTACATCGACCGTGTGTGCAGGGATGGAGCGTGCATTAACTAAGGCGCAGTTCAGGCTAGTTAAGGGAAGGCTGGTGGGCTGTGATTTGGACTTGGCAGCAGCAGCATTCACACTAGGCAGTGTAGTTGGGGCAATAAGGGTAGCAGGGCCCAACATCAAATCAGCAGCAGTAACATTAGGCAGTGTAGTTGGGGCAACAGGGGCAGCAGGGACCAACATCAAATCAGCAGCAGTAACATTAGGCATTGTAGTTGGGGCAGCAGGGCCCAACATCAAATCAGCAGCAGTAACATTAGGCAGTGTAGTTGGGGCAACAAGGGCAGCAGGGCCCAACCTCAAATCAGCAGCAGTAGCATTAGGCAATGTAGTTGGGGCAGCAGGACCCGACATCAAATCAGCAGCAGTAACATTAGGCATTGTACTTGGGGCAGCAGGGCCCAACATCAAATCACCAGCAGTAACATTAGGCAGTGTAGTTGGGGCAGCAGGGCCCAACATCAAATCAGCAGCAGTGACATTAGGCATTGTACTTGGGGCAGCAGGGCCCAACAACAAATCAACAGCAGTAACATTAGGCAGTGTAGTTGGGGCAACAAGGGCAGCAGGGCCCAGCATAGTCTGAAGTCCGGCAGTGGGGGGCATGTGAGTTTGCGTACATTTGCGTGCAAGGACAGTGGGGTGTGTCTGCGTTCTGGAGATAAGAGCCAGCGCGTGTAGATTGAAGCTGCACCGATGTACAAATCTTGTACCAATCTGCGCATTCCGTCTGGCGAGGCTTGGCGGGTAGCAATGGGAGGAGTGAAACTTATGCATATTGCTACGGTAGCCGAGCAGAGCATTACGATGGGTTATCCTGTGAGTTCATTCATAGTTTAGAATGCACGTATGAGAGGCAATGGGTGCCTTACCTTCCGCTTTGTAGTGGTTCCCAGCGACCGGCAGCGACGAGCAGCGGAGAGCTGCAGAGAAGGAGAAAGGCCTTTTCCAACGGCCTTCTCCTTGCGGCTTCGTCTGCCGGTCTCCTCCTCCTCCATTTATGCCAGAAGGGGAGGAGCTGGCAGGATGCAGGGGCCAATGGCGGCAGTCCAAGGTCGCCGAGGATTTCGCGGGCAGCTTGCCACTCTCCATGTTGTTGTGGCGGGTTGTCATGGTTGCGGCAGGCTGTGATGTGGATTGGGCGGACGGCGGGTTTCTGGGGGGTGCTTCTTTCCTCCGGGTGGCGCGTGTAGGTGCAGGAGATACGGTCCCTCGCAGCAGAGCTGCACAGAGGGAGAAAGGCCTTTTCCAACATACAGTTCCGGCTTCTCAACATGCCCTTTGATGGTGTCCATCTTTTTGGCAGCAAGGCTGACGAGAGCCTTGAGAGGTTGCAGACCTCCAAAGCTGCAGCAAAGTCCTTGAGCGCTGCAGTACGTCAACCTCCGCCTTTTCGTCCTAGGGGACAGCAATGGAGGGGAGGCTCCTTTCGATACTACTCTTCCTTTGGTAGATCGAGGGGAGCTGCCAGTCAAAGGGGCCAATGTAGGAGTACCAGAGGTGGAAAACAAGGTACTCGAGGTGCCAAAGTCGCTCGGGCAGTTGACTCTTTACCCTCAGGCACTGCCGCAGCCGCGTCAGCTCAGTCATGAGGCCATGTCCCATGGTTCGCAGGTTGGGGGAAGACTGGTGCATCATCTTGTAGAATGGTGTGCCATTACTTCAGATGTGTGGGTTCTGGAGATCATAGCCCACGGCTACTGTCTTCCTTTCCGGCAGAGGCCTCACAACAATCCACTGGGTAAGCTCTCTTTGAAGCATCCAAATCCGCTCCTTGTGCAGGAAATCCTATCCCTGCTAGAGAAAGGTGCCATAGAACTGGTGCCTGTAGCGGAGAGGAACAAGGGATGGTATTCCCCAAATTCTTTGATCCCGAAAAAAGACGGAGGATTGAGACCCATCATGGACTTGGTGGTATGAACAAAATCCTCAGGAAGGACAAGTTCAAGATGGTTACTCTTTCTCAAGTCCTCCAGGCCCTTCAGCTTCAGGATTGGTTGGTGTCTCTCGACCTCAAGGATGCTTACTTTCATGTGCCGATTAATCCCAAGCACAGGAAGAACCTGAGTTTCGCGGTTGACGACTTGTATTTGCAGTTTCGGGTCCTGCCGTTGGGATTCACCTCAGCCCGAGGGTCTTCACCAAGTTGATGGTGGTGGTGGCAGCACATTTCAGGAAAATGGGGATTCACGTCTACCCCTACCTGGATGATTGGTTGATCAGGGCGCGCTCTCCAGAACAAGTCCTGGATCATCTATACGTCACCTGCCACTCCCTTCACATGCTGGGCTTCTCTCTCAACTTAAAGAAGTCTCATGTGACACCTATCCAGCAGCTCCAGTACAACGGAGAAGTGCCCGACACATCCCTGGGGTTGTGTTCGCCTCCCCAGGTGAGGGCTCATCACATTCTGAAGATGGTGGACAAGTTTCAACGTGCCCAGAGTCTCCCGGCGTTTGAGTTCTTGATATTGCTCTTCCTCATGGCATCCTGCATTTTACTGTTGCCAGAGGCCAGGTTGCAGATGAGATTTGTGCAGTGAGCGCTCAAGTAGAAGTGGTCATAATTCTCCGGCAGGATATCGGATCCCGTTCAGATTCCGCCTTCGGTCGTGGTGGGCCGTCGAAGGAAATCTGTTGAAAGGGGCTCCATTTTGGCAATCGTGGCCGGAGGTGACGATCATGATAGACGCATCCCTCACGGGTTGGGGAGCTCATGCCAACGAGCTGACAGCCAGCGGTCGTTGGTCTCCGTCAAAGTCCAGACTCCACATCAATCTATTAGAGCTGGGGGCTGTCAGAATGTCCTGATTATGACAAACAATACAGTGGCCATGCACTACCTCAACAAAAAGGGGGGCGGGCAGGGTCACTCCCACTGTGCAGGGAGGCGATGCAGCTCTGGTTCTGGGCCATCCAGCAGGAAATTTCGATCTTGGCAGTTCATCTGGCCGGAGCCGAAAACGCGGCGGCAGACGCTCTGAGCAGGCAGAGCACGGTCTCTCACGAGTGGGAGCTGGCCCAGGAAGTTCTGTTCGAGGTCTTTCCCCTTTGGGGAACCCCGCAAGTGGATCTCTTCGCCACCAGTGTCAACCGGAAGTGCGAGAGATTCTGTTCGCGGACATTTCCTCCAAGAGGAGCCTTAGGGGACGTGTTCGTAGTGGAGTGGTCCTTCCCACTGCTGTATGAGTTTCCTCCAGTACCCATCATTCCGCAAGTGTTGCGGAGGTTACGGAGGATCGGTTCCCGGTTGATCCTCATTGCTTCGGCATGGGCCAGGAGAGCGTGGTACCCGGACCTTCTCGACATGTCCATCTGCTTCCACGCTGCCTTCCCTTACCGAGATGATCTGCTCTCATGGGAGTGGGGGCGGGTTCTCCATCCAGAGGTCAAATCCCTCAGCCTTCACGCTTGGTATCTGAAAGGTTGAGGTATAAGGATTGGGACCTCCCCGAAGACGTGATGGAGGTGGTGCTTTCGGCCAGAAGGCCAGCAACGAAATCTCTGTACCGTTGCCGTTAGAGCAAGTTCTGCGCCTGGTGCAGGGTACAGAATGTGGATCCTTTCCAATTTTCCATTCATTTGGTTTTGTCTTTTTTGCTTTCCTTAGCCCACAAGGGTCTGCAAGTAGGTATCTATATTTAAGCGCTCGTCTGAGGAATGTTCTTATTTTAAGATCCCTTTAATCTCTCAGTTTCTAAAATGGCTAATGTGTTTCCACCATCACCTTTCCAGGTGCCGGGATGGGATTTGAACTTGGTATTAAAGTTCCTAATGGGAGCTCCGTTTGAGCCCTTACATTCTTGTCCGTTGCGACTGTTGTCTTTTAAAACTGTATTTTTAGTACCGGTTACTTCCGCACGCAGAGTGAGTTGCAGGCACTTTCCGCCAAACCACCCTTCAGTGTTCCATAAGGACAGGGTTGTCCTTAGGGTTCATCCTCCTTTTCTTCCGAAGGTTGTGTCAGAATTTCATTTGATCCAGAAGGTAATTATTCCGCCGTTTTATCCTCCTCTGCATCCTGGTCTGCATCCTGGTAAGGAAGAGTAAAGGCTCCATAGGTTGGATCCTAGGAGAGCTTTAAGTTTCTATCTCTCACGGATGTCCCGGGTCAGAGTGGACTATCAGCTCTTTGTTGGATATGCTGGAAGGCGTTTAGGTCAAGCTGTTTCCAAGCAGACCTTGTCCAGGTGGATCATTTTGACGATCTCTGAATGTTACCGTTTGGCGGGCAAGGACCCTCCAGTTGGCTTACGGGCTCATTCTACTAGTGGTGTGGCTGCCTCCACTGCTCTGCAGAGGGGTGTTCCCATTCGTAATATTTGTGAAGCAGCCACACATGGGCCTCTGTCCATACTTTTGTGAGACACTATTCCCTGTACTCCGTTCATGGACAAGATTTGGCCTTTGATAAGGCAGTCCTCTATTCTGCAATTTGATTGGGCATTCTAAATTGATGCAATTGTAAGTTCTTTTCCCACCTCCATACATTGGTACTGTTTTGGGAGTCTGTCAAAGATGTGGAATACGTCGGAGGACACAATCCCTTTTAAGAACAAGTTACTTTCTTATCTGGTAAGGTTCTTTCGATGGGATGCTCCTCCAACGTATTCCACATCGTACCCTCCCTACCTGCCCTGCTACAGAATTTCTTATGTGATTGCAGCTTACGTTTCTGCATGGCTTTCTTTAGTTATACTGGCAGGAGATTGGTGCCACACGTTCTGGGAACAAACTACAACTGAGGGTACGGGCGCCGTGCGTCCTATATAGAACATCCGGTGACATCGACCCTCGACGGAGGCCCCCGAGGGACAGCGTATCGATGTCATCGAAGCAGCACAGCTTTGGGAATTACTGTCAAAGATGTGGAATACGTCGGAGGAACATCCCATCAAAAGAACGTTACCAGGTAAGAAAGTAACTGTTCTTCTGTTCTATTAGATTACTCACCTTTGTGGTGATTTTTCTTGTTGCCAAAAGTTCTGCGAGACAAGTGAGTGAGCAACAGGTGATGTCTGTTCAACCTCACTATTTGTTTTTTTCCGAAGAGAAGGTGACTTTGATAGTGAGCCCATCCTTTCTTCCGAAGGTGGTCTGCATTTTCCATCTCTCTCAGAAGATTCGTCTTCCTGTATTTTTTCCACCACTTCATCCTTCCAAGACAGAGGAACCATTCAATTGGCTGGATCTGGTGCGTGCCCTCAGCTGCGAAGTCTCTCGGACAAGAGTGTACAGGAAAGATGACCAGCTTTTTTTGGGCTATTATGGGGCACATGCTGGCAGGGCTGTGACCAAACAGACTGTCAAGATGGTTAATTTCCAGCATTTTAGAATGCTATGATCTGGCTGGAAAGAGGGTCTCAGAGACCATTATACCAGAGGAGTCATTGCAACCTCTGCCCTGCAGAGAGGGTTTCCCTGTCCTGGACATCTTCCAGGCTGCAATGTGGGCTTCTTTACACATGTTTGCAAAACATTACTGCTTGGATTCCCTTGTGGGCTAGGATACCTGTTTTGATAGGACAGTCGTCCAGAGGTTTCGGGTTTAGGTGGGGTTCTTGTTTCCTCCTATCTTTCATTTTACGTTATGCTGTGCGAGTCTGTCATAGATGAGGAATCAATGGGAGGAAGGAATCCATTAGAAGAACAAATGACTTGCCTCACGGTAATGTTCTTCCTGATGGATGTTCCTCCCACAGATTCCTCAACGTCCTCCCTACCTGCCCCTCTTTGCGGGAAGATTGTAGACCATCTGTTCTACGACCCCTTGACTTCAGCGTGCTGGGAAAAAAGGGTGGAACTGAGGTCATGGAGTGCAGCGCCACTATATATACTGACCCCGACGTCATGTCCGGCGGATAGAACACAGAGCTGCGCTGTGCTCCCTGGTAGTGGAAAGGATTCTGGAGAACAGCTGCGCTGGGATAGGGATATCAAAGATTAGGAGTCCATGAGAGGAACATCCATCAGAAAGAGCATTACTGAGATGTAAGTCATTTGTTTTGAGAGTTACTCCCCAAGAGCAGCAGAAGACTTGATGCCCAGAAAGGTTGAGTATGAAGCAGAGGGGGGGCAAGGGGTGGTTGTGTGTGTGTGTCTTTTGTGCGACACCCTACCTTTGGGGTGCTGTTTCTGCTGGGTTGCATCGTTATTTGTTTGGGATGCCTCGCAGTGGCATTCTTTGCTATATGCCTGATCTGAGTTACATTATCTAGGCCATGCCCAGTTTTGAAGTGCTACACTCAGATTTGGTATGGTACACTTTATTCTGTTATGCTATGTCATTTTCTGAGCTATAGAAACATGTTGTGTAATGTCTTGTTCTGCTGGGATCACCATGTTCTTTTTCCCAAAGCTAAATGCACGTTAACTAGAATGTACCTGTGTGCTAATGTTTGTACTCATTCACGCCGCCGGGAAAGGGGAATATAATGTTGGTTTCCTTTTATACCATCTGTATAGGTCATGTTACATATATTATGTTGAGGTTTCATCATAATGTTTTGCTTCAAATGTCTAATTTTCAAGCACCTTTGAAGCTACATTAAGACAGCAGGTTACAACCCCCTAAACATGCAAAAAAAAGCAAAAACCAGAAGGGTAGACTAGGAAATCTAATCTGTTAACTAGATCATATACCCCTGTTTTGACCTAACTTTCGCATGTTGTGCTCTATTACTTTTTTTTTAATTGATATAGTTGACATTTAACAACTTTATAATACTTTTTATATTCAAAATATTTAAAAGAATTTTAAAAAATGAAAGATTAAAAGAAAAAACACAAGTCAGATACAAAATATAATAACACTTTCCACTTCTAAATCAATTAAAGAAATACAAAATTAGTTAATTGGCCAAAACTCCAGTGACCATAGTGGACTGTAATGCAAGAATACATTTCCTGAATAGGGCTATTATTGGCTATGTATAGCAAGCAATATAGCAAGCATATAGTGATGTTAATCCAAGCTCATGGTGAATCCATGCTATTGGTACACAGTTTGGTAGATGTAAAAGTCGTCGCCAATATTTACCCTCCGTGACTGTCTATACCATTTCTGAAATGATAGGTTTGGTTTCAGCGGCATATAGCAAAATGGGCATAATTTTTTGCAGGTAATATATGATCACATGTGTTGTAAATTTACCATATTTCGCTTGGATAAGCACGGTTTGTGATATTCCGGTAGCTAATTTGTTTTTCAAACTGTGAATGTACTGTACGTTATCACCATGATCTGCAGTATTAACTCCTAGCTAGGTAAAGTGATGAACACACTCTAGTTCTTGCCCTTCAAGTAACCATCTGTGGTTTTTCCCCACAGACTTCCGTTTTATTTTGCACGTCATCACTTTCGTTTTATCCAAGTTTATAGTTGGGTAGTTATCTTGGACATAAACCGCTAATGCATCTAGTAACCTTTGCAAACCCCTGTGGGGTTTGGACATTATGATCAAATCATCCGCATATAGCAAAAATGTAACAACTTTGTTAGCTAGCTTGGGAGAGTCAGCAATGATTTCCTGAAATACATTTCCAATGTCAGATATGAAAAAATTAAATAGGGCGGAGGCAAGGGTGCAACCTTGCCTCAGCCCTCTGTAAGTATGAAATGGTGAGGTTACATTGCCATCTAGCGACAATCAAACTTGTATGGTGTTTTTTGAGTGCAAATCTTCAATTAATGAGACTAAATAGGATGGGCATCCTTGATCAAATAATTTCTGAATGAGTAGTTCTCTAGAGACCGAATCAAAAGAAGCTTTCAGATCGACAAATACTAGATATAGAGGTTTTTTGGTGCCCGCATGGTGTGTTCTGATGGAATTTAATGTTAGTAAATTAATAGATGTACCCAATCCTGAAATAAAACTTTTTTGATAAGGATTGCGTTGGGAATGATTGGATGTCCAGTTGTTAAAGTCTTGTAAAATAAATCTTGAAAAGATTTTGCCCGGGGCGTCCAAAAGCGCGATCGGTCTGTAGTTATTAGCACAGGACCGGTCGCCCCTCTTTCATATTGGAACTATAACTGAGCGCCGCCATGATTCGGGTATAGTATTGGATTCAATGATCTTAGTGAAAATGTTGTACACAATTTTTGTCCCTAGAATAGGATGTCTTTTGAACATGCAATTGTTGAGCCCATCAGGGCCCGGAGCTCTCGAGCTACTTGATTTGTTGATATAAAATAAGATATCTTCTTCCAGAATAAGTAGGCCCTGGTAATTTGATGGTTTTGGGTTCAAAATGTGCTTGTTCATTATGGGTGGGGCATATAGCTCAGTATAATGCGTAATCCACTCAGCTTCACTAACTCCATTTATCTGAACTGGCATCTGACTTGAATGACTGGCTTTATTAATTAAAGTCCAGATTTGAGCAGTGTTCTTGTTCACAATAGAACATAACATTGCTTCACCATCTGCTTGTTGTAGTTGAGATTGGTATGATCTTACCCAATTTCTATATTGGCACTTCAAACCTCTGATAGTCTCATTCTATCAATGGCAATACAAGAGGTGCTTTTTTCTCCCTGCGAAATAAAGCTTTCTTTTGTTGCACATTATTATCATATTGATGTCTCGGTTTGATGTAGACATGAGATGCAGTAGTTGAATGAATTTGATATATGTCTAAGAAAGCTGTATAAGATTCTTTCGACCACATTTCATTGGTGGAGTTCTTCTCTGTTCTCATTAAATGATATTAATGAGTCTTGAGTCCACCGGAATCGTGTTCTGACATTATTTACAGTCCTAATCTGCGAGTATATCCGATTTTTAATGCCCATAGGTACATAATCGAGTGACCAAAAAAAGTCAGTTTCATGATCACTATGTATGCATTTATTTTACTTTGAATTCAGTAGCACTATTGAATGTCTTTCTATCGACAAAAATGTAATCGATTATAGACTTGTTTTGTGCTCTTTGGCAGGTGTTTTCTGGTGGTATGTCTCCTAGAAGAGATCCATTACACATCACAAGATTTCTGTCATTCATCAAAGTTATCCATTTCATATTTGACACGTTATTTGTATTTTTCAGTGGACTAAATAGATGCATATTTAAGTCTCCAGCCAATATGATGTTCGTAATGTCTGGAGCTTGGGATGCAATATCTAGAAGATTGTCAAGGTCCTTTAAAAATGTCTCTTCTGTTAGGCCCATCGGGTTACGATAGATGTTGATTATTTCAATCGCTCTTCCCAGAAAAATGACTTTGACCATTTGCAAGCAGAAAGGAGGTGCTTCATATGGAAGGATTTGTAGATTTATTCTATGTTTAATAGCAACCAATAACCCTGATAGTGGCCATCCTCTAGTAGAAGTTTTAGCAGGATGTAACAAGATAGTGTAATTACCCCACACCGGTTTCATAGTAAGCCTTGTTTCCTGCATCACTACAATGTCAAATGTAGCAAGAAAGGTGGCACTAACACTTAATAGATGAGAAAAGACACATGTAATCCAACTTAGTAGAGACAAATTGTGCTATGCGGATTCCTGGGACGATTATGATTGCTGCCTAAGTGTCACTGAGTCATGCCTTGCATTTTCATTTTGCCACAATGACATGGGATTGAAATTGTCGCCCTGCAATTGGAATTGTCTAAAGAGCTTCTCCATTTGTTTGGCATATTTTTCTGGTCGTCATTAATATTAAACATAGTCGGATCTTGTGCTAGCACAAAACCAAGGACAAAAAGTTCCATCCGCGCCTGCCATAGAACATTTCTGACAACATTAGACATCAGCCATAATCGTACAACAGACAAGTTGTGATCATTAAGACACTCAACTTGTTCAATGTCCGTGGAGCTAAGGTCCTGTAAAATTCTGACCTCCTCAAAAATAGCTAACACATTTGTTCTATTTAGATCATATGAGATGAATGGCGCAGGGCGACATTTTAGTATAAGACTATGCTAATTGTCTTATTTTTGGTTCTGTTTAGAAGAATTAGAAATCATTGCGCGAGGCCCTTGTACGTTAGTAGTTCCTTGATTAATTAAGCGTGTGTCCTTGTGAGGTAATGGGAGTTGAGATGGTATATCAGAATGATTGTGATTCGAGGAGACGAGCGAGTGATGTTGTATCCTGGACACGGCACTCCCATTGTCCAGCTGATTTGACTTAATATATTTTTCAATGGCCAGTGCAATTTGGGCTTACAAATCATCAGTATCTTTTTGGCCGCTGATCTGATTTGGGAAATGTCGATCTGACAGAAATCTCTGCACTAGATTTGTCAAAAGTATGTGTTGCTCCTGAAAGGAGAATAGTGCATTTATATTGCAGCGCTCTTCATTTGTGTTGTTATTCATATTTGTTACTAGAGTCAATTTACTTCCAGTTGGGTGACTCATGACAGACTGGGTTGGGCAAGAGAGTTTCCTCACAATATTATCACTTTTGGCTCGGATGTTAAACACCTGGCTGTGATATAAGATTTGTTCTTTGGTTTGGCTATGATTACTAGCCGTCTGATTATTTATTAACGGTGAAATAAGAACATTTTCCAGGGTTCCAGCATCCAGTTGATTGGTCAATGTTTTCTCTATAGTAGGACCAACAGCTGTTTGATGCCCCGGGTTTCGGTCACCACTAAACAATCATTACTTTTTGCTGATTTCTGAGTTGTTATGCAAGAAGGAACACTCAACTGTTGTAATTTTACATATTTCTCAATTGATTTATCAATTTGAATTCTGAAGTCCGACAAGATCGTGAGCATTTTGGTCATTCTCATTTGATGTTGACACATTTCGAGTATGCTCAACTAGCTTCTGTGCGGGTTTAGAATTCACAGTACAGTTTTGAGGAGATAATTTGATGTTATCTTGGGATTTGCTTATGGCAGATACCAAGTCATTTAAAGTAGCATATTCCATAATGTAATTTGTTTGAGCATTAAATAAATAATGCGCATCTGTAGTCATGGTTTTGCGTTTAGAGCGGATTGCATGAATGACTGAAGAAGAATTGTTCTTCGCCACTATTTTTTTAACAAATTGTTTGATGTTGTTTCGGGAGCGAGGTAAAATAGGTTTTTGGTTCTTAGTTTTTATGATCAAACTAGCAACCTTGCGCTTTCTTTTTTTCTCTTTCTTGTTAAAGAAATTGCATGAGACTATCAGAGCAGAATCTAAAACCTCGACCGCCTTGGGCTGTATATCTAATATATTGTTCTGAGACTGTATAGAGTCAATTTGAGGTTCTTCTTCTGCAGTAATAATAGAAGGAATTGCAGGTAATGGGCACTTCCAATTTGTTCATGCACAGTCACATTTGTCATATTCGGTATTTCAGTTTGAGGTGGAATCAGTACATTTTCTAATATTGGTTCAACAACTCCTGTCAGATTTGATAAGTCTCTGTTTTTTACAAGATCATTCATTCAATGGACAACTCGATCTATCTGGATCACTTGCTGCGTTATTTTAAAGTCTAACTTCTCAAATAGCTTTGTTAATGTAACAATTGTCATGTGCATTGAGTTTAAAGTAATCTCTAATAGCACTGATTGAGATCTTATTGGAGAGGTTGGCAACATAGGTGACTTTGATAACGGTGTTGATGGAAGAGATCGATCTATCACAGGGCACAGAGAAGGAAATGTAATGGGATTTTCAAATAGACTGTGATTGGTGTAAACTGTTAGCTTCTGAACCAATGAGAGATGAGGAAGCTATTATAGATATATTGCCAACAGACTGCTCTATGCTAAATTGGGCCAGATACACCTGCTCTTGTTCAAGAGATCCTACCTGAACTACCGCTGATTCAACAGAAGACAATTGCTGAGTATCTATAATCATAATTTGAGTGTCATAGATGGTGTTCTTGAAGCTTACTTGACCCAAAACGGTTTGGGTGTTTACATGAGGGCGCCGCCGGTCTCTTATTATGACCACTTTCATGTCCACAAATATTGTCACACACCCGATCGAGGTAAACAAAAATCTCTAATATCGCCCGCACACACCTTTTTGTCTTATGCTGAGCTGGGGTGACCCAGAAGTTTGCGTTTAAATGCAACTGTTGACAAGGGTTTGGACGGTGTTGACTTTAAAATTACAGATGTACTCGTCGTTATCCTACTATTTGGCATTCCAGATGTCAAAGAATATGCTGTGTATCGCATGAACCAGATAAACACACTTATTGGTACAGCAATATATTATCAATATGTGGTGGCCAATAATTTCTCGTCAAGGTTAAAAAATTATGGAGCTCTACAAATGCTATGATTAAAGGTTGATAAACAAAAAGAGAAAAAGCAGAATACACCAATGTCAGCAGCAGTATAATAAGCACAAAGTCCAACAGTTGCTACGATTTGATAGACAATCACATATAAACACAATATTCAGCTTGAGTGAATTAAGTGTTCCACATACCAAGTACCTGTGCGGCTCAAAGAGCAATTCACACCACAATCCCTGCGATTGGTAACAGGGGAACGAGAGGTGTATGCACAAACCGAGCCTCTCCTGTTACTCAAGAGCACTCAGCTCTGCATTCAGCGCAGATGATAGCAGGGAATCAGCAAGTATGTCCACAAAAGAACTTCCTCCGCGGTCGAAAGAGCTCTACGCTCCACAGTCACTGCAATTACTTGCACAAAGACAGAAAATGTGTTCACAAGCAAAAACTTCCCCCGCGGCTCAAAGAGTTCTATACTCTGCAGTCACCGCGAATGGAAGCACAATGGCATCAAATATGTCCACAAACATAGGCTTATCCCGCGGCTCAAAAAGTACTATACTCTGCAGTCACTGCAAATGGAAGCAAGAATACAGTAATGCGATATGTCTCTCGCTGTTCACATAGCAACACCCCTCATAGGCACAAAGGGGTCCTGAGACTTGCAGTGTGGTGTATTTCTTATCGCAGTGTTGTTCTTACGGGTTGGCCGACTTTCCAATCCTTGTGGTTTTTCACAATGTTTGTACTCAGGAATCACTGGGATTATGTATTGGTGTCGGAGCAGTATTGAATGTCTTACCAATACTTATGTCAGTAAAGCAAGTCGGTCTCGCCAAACGCCAGACACAAGACACACAGCTAGCACACCGCGCCTATGTGCCCTATTACAGGACAGAGTAACTGCAGACAGGGTGTTAGGCGGAATTATATGCAGTACCCTTTGGGAACACCACACACAATTAAGACTACAAGTGACAGTACAAATTCATCTTTGGTACAAGCCTGTACTAGACAGTAAAGTGGCAGCGATGGCTGAGCAGCCAGACCTATCTCAAGAGTAAGTGAGCAGTATCGGTAGTTACACAAAGGACAGCAATTACTATGATTCAAACAAACACTGATTCAAGGTTTCTGAGTAAAAGAATATACATTTAATTACACATCAGTTGTAAAACATTTCACTAAAGTAAAGCAGATGAAAAATCACACTCTTAATACACCACACCACTCCCAATAGATTCTGGACAAGTTAAACTCAAAATCGAAGTGTGAGCAAAATGGCACTCCAGCAATTTAAAGAGGGAGGGAAAAACAAAGTTAGACTAAAATTGAGGACAGCACCAACAGGTAAGTAAGGAGGGCAATCTAGAAACAGGAACTACAGTTATGGAATAAAATCAAAAAGGCCTAGGGCCAAAGTCAATAGGACAAAAGTCTTTTGCTCAAGATCACACAGTTCAGGGTAGTTCCCGGTTAAGAGTTTTGGACGAAGTTGGTAGGCAGAAAAGTTAGTTTAAAGAGTAGAGAAGGACAAGCCCTCGGATTGGCGAAAGGTTTCACACACCTTCACTGCAGCTGGATGAAACGAACAACCGAATTGGCACAGTAACTTTAAATGGAGAAGAAGTTGTAGCTGAGGCGGACGTTCCTGGCAGTTCCTGCAGGCTCACGGTTCCTGAAGCGACAGTTGGACTGACATGAAGTAGGAAGACTGGAGGGTCCTGCACTGCCTGCACTGCCCAGAGAAGAAACCAGCAGCAGAGCAAAGCAATGAATAAAAGGTGCGCTCCTTAAAACCCAAGCAGGGTCCGACCTTCCTGGCTATCCGGTTCACTGTAGCTCTGTACAGCAAATTCAACCAGAGGAGGGAGTCCTGGCTTGCAGTTTGGGTGAACTGGTTGGTTCCACCAGCTCAGGGGAAGAAGATTCCTGGTAGATCTCCTCTGTTGTTGGAGTCTGAAGATTCGGACCTGCAGCAGGGCTTCACCGGGCGGTTCAGTCGTTGTAGGGGTCCTCTTCCGTCAGCTCCTCCTCAGTTCTTTCGTTCCAGTGGCGACTCTGCCTTTCCAGACCCAGAGACCTGCTTTTTATGCAGTTTTCCCCCTTTACAGTACTCTATGTAAGATAGTTTGTACTGGGTCTGTTGATTTAAAATACTAATAAAGTTGATGGCAACTTTAAATGTTATGGGAGACAGTAGTCCGTCCCAAATAATGGAATCTGGGTTTGGGAAGTCTAAAAGAGAACCCTGTGTTACTGCACTGAAGGTGCTGTGTAACACATGGTAAAAAGATGATGCCTATGGAGTAGGTGAGGCTCCACAGTCTATGAACACAAGAAGAATGTTAAACACACACAGCAAAACACATGTAAGAGTGGGGAAAAAGGCTCACACACTTACCAGGTGAAAAAGAAATCCTAGAAATCCAGCAAGGGGGGACTCAGTAGGTAAGGGAAATTAGCCACTCTGGAGAATTCTCCCTAACACTCCCCTCTCCCCTCCCTACCCCCCCCCCCTCGACTAAGGGACAGGAGGATCTAATCCACTCCTGGATGAATCTCTAACTCTAGTCGGTTAATAACATCATAGAGAGACCATCAGCATGTTTGTGGTGACATCCTGCTCTGTGCTCGATGATGAAATCAAACCCTTGCAGGCAGATTGACCATCTCAAAAGTTTTGGGTTTTCCCCTTTCATTTGCATTGACCATCTCAAAGGTTGGTGGTCTGTCTGAATCACAAAAGTAGATCCATACAAGTATGGTGTAAACTTCTTCAGACACCACACAATGGCAAAACATTCACGCTTTATGATTGCCCACCTTGTTTCTGGTTCCTTCAGTTTCCTACTGATGAAAAAAATGGGGTGCTCCCTACCTTTCTCATCCAGTTGACTAAGGACTGCACCCATACCTGCTTTGGAGGCATCTGTCTGCACAATGAAGGGTTAGTGATAATCAGGAGCTCTTAGGTCTAGAGCTTGACAAATGACTTTCTTCAGGTTTTCAAAGGCTTGAGTGCACTCCTCATTCCATCTAACCTTTTTTGGGAATTTTGGAGAGGAGATCACATTCAAGGGGGAAGCTATGGTCCCATAGTTCTCTATGAAATTCCTGTAGTACCGAGTGAGACCTAGGAAAGCTCTCACTTGGGTTTGAGTAGTAGGGGTGGCCCAGTTTTGTACAGCTTGTACTTTGCTAGGCAATGGCCTTATTTCACCTCCTCCTACCTCATGACCAAGGTAGACCACTTTACTCTGACCAATTTGACATTTGCTTGCCTTGATGGTCAGATGGGCCTGCTCAAGAGCCTGCAAAACATAGCCTAAGTGATCAATATGTTCTTTCCATGTAGGGCTGAACACTGCAATGTCATCCAAGTATGCTATGCAGAAGTCCTCCATCCCATTCAGAACTTGATTGACCATTTTTTGGAATGTAGCAGATGCATTCTTTAATCCAAAAGGCATCACCTTGAACTGGTAGAGTCCTGTTGGGGTTGAGAGTGCAGTTTTCTCCTTGGCATGGTCTGTCAGGGCTATTTGCCAATAACCTGACGTCAGATCAAATGTACTGAGGTACTTGGCTGAACCAAGTCTATCCACCAATCCATCTGGCCTTGGCAAAGGATAGGCATCCGTCTTAGTGACTGCATTTGGAGCTCAATAGTCCACACAGAATCTCACCTCCTTGGATCCTGCCTTTGGTACTTGAACTGGACTAGACCATGGACTGGTAGAGGGCTCTATAACCCCGAGATCAAGCATCTTGTTGATCTCTCCTTTGATGTGGTTTTTCACATGTTCTGGAGAAAGCTGGGGATTCAAGCGGGCACTGCTGGTTATTCTTTGTTGCGCCCGAGTTTGTCCAAAAATAATGCTATTTGGGGTGCAGCCCACTAACTTGTGCTACCGTGTGCCAGCACAGAAGAAGTGAACTGAAAAATTACCTCGACAATCTTGTCTGCGGTGTGGGCCGCACAGCCTTTAATCCCAGCGGGATTTATCAAATATTTAAATTTTCCATTAATCCAAGTTGAACAAATATTTAATTCTTCAGTAGTGTATTTTATTCTCAAAGTATAGCGTGCTGACGTTGTTTATAAGTCAACATCATAAAGTGGCCAATGCATTTCGGACTATTTAGTCTTTCATTAGGGCCTTTCCTAATCAAAGTAAATAGCCACAAAGTAAACAACAATGTGCAGTGGTGTGGGATTACAAGGAGTATATCATTGTTCCAGTTCTGAAATGTAACCAAGTTAAAAAGTATCATATTCAAGCAAATGAAAAATGTGCAAAGAAAATTACAGTAAAATCAACAGGGTACCCACGTACAATGAACATACATGTACACAAAAAGAAAGAAAGGGAGGGAAAAAAGGAGAAATACATAAATATTCTTCATTGACCGTGCCAATAGTCATCATGTTTACATGTGTTTACATATGTTCACCCAATACTGTTATGGTGCATGTGTCTACTAATGTAACTGTACACCTTCAGTGTGACCATGCATGTCGCCTGAGTGTTAGTCTGACAACTATATTGTTGTGCCTAAATTGTGGGTACCAACGTCCCAGTCATGCGAAATTTGCTAATATACATGCTTCTGACCTTACCAAGTAAGCTCTGTATATATTATAATGTGTATCCTTGTAGCGTTCGTTCAAGTACGCCCATGTACCTAATTAAACATAACAAAAATTTCCTTTCAGTATTCAGTACAACCATTATTCTGCGAAAACTCCGTTAACACTATTTAATACAGTAAACCTGCTGCCGGTGCAATGTGCACTGCCGTGGCCATAGTGGACCCGTACTTGTGTAACATACCTCTGTGTAACAGAACGCTGTATCAAGAAGCCGTCTGGCGCTGACTCATAGTGAGCCGCCGTCTGTCGCTTGACTAAAAAATGCTGAGTGTTGCATTGAAAGTGAGGCTAGCGGTTGCTAGGGAAACCGCCACGCGTAACATGGAGGATTAGTCCATGTGCGCGCCGCCACGTTGGTAGGGGCTGATGCGTGTATAGTTCGATCAGCTAAAAAAATAGGTGTAAGCCGTGCCTTTCAGATTAATTCTGATGTGTCGCGCACGTTGAACGCGGACAAGCTTAGGACGTCTCTTATAACTGTTGTTGCAATGGAAATCGAGATTCAGGTTACACAATATTTGTTATCCTGATCTATAAAGAACAGTGTTGTTCTGTTTGATCCATAATAAACATATTACAAGGTAATGCATGCAGAATGTCTACCGAACATGACCAAGAAAGTCGAACAAATAAAAAACTAACGAATCAAACAAATCCTTAATACCGGTACTGTTGGTCCTGGTTAAATCATAATCACAAAATATTATTGAAATATTGAGCTAAATAGAAAAAATGAGATCAAAACAAAGTAAAAAGAGGAGAAAAAGATATCGAAAGATCAAACAATGAAATTGTCATTCGTAGAATCCAATAAAGCTTGTGCTAATATATGCTACGTCAGGTGGTCGATTTTGGAAAATTGTCTGTCAAGAATATTTCAGTGAATCAACACAATTTATAAGAAACAGTTCAAATCAAATTCCTCATTCATTCCTCTAGGTGACAGTGTCCAATCGGTCTATCCAAAATGCTTCTCTTTGTTGGCGTCTTCTTCTTGGGTCAATGTCTAATCGCCGATTGTCTAACACTTCTAATATCTGAAATCTCAGTTGAGCTCCAGTATGGTGCTTCTCATCAAAATGTCTGGCTACTGCTGAGTTAAGATTCTTGGTACGTATGCAGGATTTATGCTTATTCATCCGGATCTTCAACTTCCGTCCGGTTTCCCCTACATAACAAAGCCCACATGGGCAACGTATACTGTAGATGCAGTTCTTAGTATTGCATGTCCCATAACATCTGAGTTGGATCTTTTCATCTGTATGTGGATGTGATATTGTGCTACCTTTAATGACGCTGTTACAGTTGTTGCAGTTTAGGCATGGATAAGTACTCTGTTGTTTGGGCTTCTGTTGACTGACATTGTAACCTTTGGTATTGACCAAGAGGTCACATAAATTACTTGATCTGACATTCTGTAACCTCTGCTTTTCACAGTTAAACAGTCACTAGTGAGAATATCATGCTGGCCCCCAAGGGGTCAAGCCTGGTAATAGTGAAAACAGGGAGGCAAACTAATTTAACAGAATTTTGCGCTCCTCCTGTTGTTCAGAAGTCAGTTGAGAAGAGAGATTGATACCTATTTTCTCATCCAAAGGTTGGCCTCTGAGGAGGTCAGGTAGAGGCTCACTCTCCTCCTCCTCTTGAGCTGAATCTAGAAGCAAAGCTCGTACTTCTGGTCTCGAGGCATATGCCTTCAAACGGTTGGAGTGAAAGACTCTGGGAGCCTCCTTAGGTCTGCCGAAGTCCACCAAATAATTCACCTCTCCAAGTTTGCCCACAACCTTGAAGGGTCCTACCCATTTGTCCTGCAAGGCCCTCTGCCTTGTTGGCACCATAACTAATACAAGCTGGTCTTGAGTAAACTCAACCATGCTGGCCTTCTGGTCATGCCAATGTTTGAGCAGAGCCTGACCAGCTTTTAAGTTATCACTGGCTTCTGCCATCATGTGTGACATTCTCCTCCAGAGACCTATCACATAGTCAGTCACTCTGACTGGCTTGGGGGAAGGGGCACTCTCCAACCCCTCCTTGATCAGGGCCAGTGGACCTCTGACTGGATGGCCATAGAGAAGTTTAAAGGGACTATATCCAACTCCCTCCTGAGGGACTTCTCTATAAGCAAAGAGAAGGCATGGCACTAGAAGGTCCCACTTTCTCTTAAGGGTTTTTTCTAAAGCACCTATCATGCTTTTCATAGTACGATTAAACCTTTCTACCAGTCCATTTGTTTGTGGATGGTAGGATGAAGAGAACTTATAAGTAACACAACAGTTTTTCCACATGGCTTGCATGTAGTGGGACATACAATTGGATCCCCTGTCGGATATCACTTCCTTAGGAAACTCTACTCTGATAAAAAATACCAAGTAGAGCCTTAGCCACAGCCTGAGCCGTAACAGTTCTCATAGGTATGGCTTCTGGGTATCTTGTAGCATGGTCTACTACAACCAGGATAACCCTGTTCCCTGAAGATGTGGGAGGGTCAAGGGGACCAACTTTGTTGATGCCCACCCTCTCAAAAGGAACTCCCACCACTAGAGTGTATCTCATCATTCAGGCATGGATGGCCACTCACGGTCTTTGCCTGAATGATGATAAGACAGAGTTGATCATTCTGGGCACACAAGCCAATATTAACAAATTGGGCCCGGATTACTCAGCCTTCAGCATAGACGGAAATGCCATTAAAGTCTCGAGGGAAGTAAAAACACTTGGTTTTTATCTCGACTCTACCCTGTCCTTCACTAAACAGGTAAACTCCCTAGCCGCCACCACTGCTTACACCTGTAAATTGATCAGAGCAGGCAAGCCCTTCCTGTCCAATACCAGCTGCCTAATCCTGGCTAGAGCCTTAATTGTTTCCCGACTCGACTACTGTAATGCCCTATACAGTAGCGCCAATAAAGCTACTACCCTAAGACTTCAAACTCTACAAAATAATGCTCTCAGAGCTGCATTAGGAATAAAAAAGAGGGAGCATATCTCCTCGACTAGGCGGCAACATAAATGGCTCTCTACTGAGAATAAAATCCAGCTAAAAATGATCTCATTAACCCATAAGGCCTTAAATAATGCTGCTCCCAGCTACTTGATGGACAAAATAAAAAGAAAAACTTCTAATAGACCCATGAGACTCGTCAACTCCAATTGTTTGGCAGTACCTAGATTCAGACTTGCCAAAATTGGTGGCGTCTGCTTCCCTGTGAAAGCTGCTAACCTGTGGAACGCCCTGCCACCTAACCTAAGAGCTGACCAACCCTTCCCCCATTTCAGAAGGAACCTTATCAAACACATTATCGCCAACAACGACTTAACACCCGAACACTCACAAGTGTAGTCCTACCTAATGCACCCTGACATGACATCAACCATTATGTTTATTACTGCTAATCCTGTATATTGTTAACTGTACATTCATGTAAATACGGCAACTCTTTATCTGTACATTCTTGTAATTTTTGAAATATGTTGTAATATTGTAAATTCGTTTATATAACATTGTAACATTGTAAGCTTCGCATATACTTGTTGCTGCGCCCGGTAACCTAAGGGTCTGGTGCGCAATATAAATAAAATAAACAAACAAACAAACAAACAAACAAACAAACAAACTGGGAGAGGCACCAGGGATGCCACATGATTGGCTCCACTGTTGCCAGAGGTTTGGCAAGTGTGACAGCTCCTACAGAATTTGCCAAATTCCGAACCCATCTTAGGCCAGTAGAAGTATAAGGAGAGCCTTTCCTTGGTCTTTTTGAAACTCAAATGACCAGCCAAAGGTATCTCATGGGCCAGCTGTAGGAACTGGAGTCTGTTAGCAAGGGGCACTACAATTATTTTGCAGTCCCCAGGGATAGACTCAGTCGGTTCTCTGTAGAAGAGGCCATCTTCCCAGCTTAACCTATGCTTTCCAACTTCTTGCCCATCAAGTTGGTTAACAGCCTGTTGTCGAAGACCCCCAAGAGTAGGACACTCTCTTTGTCCTCTGCTGAAGTCTGCCCTGTTGGGTCCA
The DNA here is from genome assembly GCF_040938575.1 of Ambystoma mexicanum. Classification (NCBI taxonomy): domain Eukaryota; kingdom Metazoa; phylum Chordata; class Amphibia; order Caudata; family Ambystomatidae; genus Ambystoma; species Ambystoma mexicanum. The sequence continues at coordinate 1,233,904,312 of NC_090927.1, read as the reverse complement.
CCTTCTGCCAGTAAAGACTGCAGCTCACGATGGTCAACAGGGTCAAGATCTCCAACCAAAACATTGTCTTCTTCCAGATCTGACTCTTCAGAAACTGGCTCAACCACACAGGGTTGTACCTCACACTTTGCCTCAGCAGGTGGAGGGATCACAGGTGTGATCATGGACAATCTTGGGGATGTCCTTGTTGGTAACACAGGGGTGCTGTCTCACTTTTTCCTTGAGGTCTTAGGTTTCCCCTTTGCCTCTTTCTTCCCAGAAATAGCAGTGAGCAACTCCTGTGGAGTGGGAGTGATAGTTTCCTCTATCAACTCCTCTGGAGAACCTTTCAAGGTCCACTCCCTTGCAGACCTATTGAACCCCTGTCTCCTTTTACTGGGAGGTCTAGGGGTACTTGACACAACTCCAAGAGTTTTCAGGTCATTACCCAGCAGAACTCTCCCAGGCACTTCACTCCGCATACTAACAGGTATTCTGACAGTCCTAGCATTACACTGGATGATTGATTGATATTTTATTTCTATCGCGCTCATACACAAGTGTTTCAGAGCGCGACAAGGCAGGGAAAGGGAACAGGGGAGAACAAAAACAATGGCCCAGTGACATTGAGAACGTGCAAGTGCAGGGTAGAGGGAGAAGGGGGAGAAGTGCATGGAAGGGGGAACAAAAGGAGAGTGCGGAGTGAGAAGGAAAAAACTAAAATAATAATAAAATAATAAATAAAAAGGCAACAAACAATGGGAGTGCAGCCAGCAAGTGGCAAGTGCTGGGTTTATGACAGCAGGCCGTGTAGGAAGAAAAGGGGAGGTCTGGTAACTGGGGAAGCATTTGCACAGGGCCTCCAGCTGACTTGGTGAGGCGTTTGGGTGCCTTAGCAACATCCTCCACCCTGAAAAATGATTCATCCACCACAGTCATGCTGGCTCCAGTGTCTCGGATGGCAGGGGGGTCTCCTGTCCATTTACAAGAACACTATCTTTATAATACTCTTTAGTATTATCCGGGATGGAATTATAGACATCTTAGTTATGTTGTTCCCACAAGCCCAGGGACACTAAAACACTAGCTGAGACTCTCATGGGTTCATCAGCCAGTAGGTGAAAGTTTCCACTTGCCATAGGTACTTCCTCCTCTGGGGAGAAGGCTAAAGAGACAGTGTGGACCCCTGACGGTTTACCCTTACATCTGGGATCCCCTTTCACATGGTGATTTTACCCACAAACATAACATTTCCCAAATGTTTTGATGAATGGGGGTTTGTTCTGACCTCCATCTGGTTTGGGTCCAGATGGTGCACTAGCCTGATTCGGTTTTCCCTGTGGTTTGCCCTTATGTTGCTGTTTGTGCCCCTCTTTTGGATTGGAGGTATTAGAATTATCCTTGTTATCTTTCTTTGGCTGCTTTCCCTCATCCTTCTTCTGAGTTGCCCTGTTGGCAACCCACAAGTCAGCAGCCTTAGCTAACTTCTTTGGATCTATCTCCTTAGAATCAGCCAAGTGCTGTCTGAGCTCTGAAGAGCAGGCATCATAAATTGACTCCAACATAACAAGAATCCTCATACCTTCATAAGTGTTTACTCTGTAACCCTTAATCCAACTGTTAAGACGGATTTCTGAACTCTGTCCTGGTGGCGCAGAAGTTCAGAAGGCCAACCTAATTACTTGGAACAGGGTAACCTCTGGACGAGCCAGACCAATCAAGGTTGCGATCGCGGCGGTCAAGACTAGGTCTCAAGAGGGGTGAGGGTGACTGAAAGCCCGCAATGAGCACACAAAGCAAGAACACTTACAAACTACTCCAAACAGTTGTTATATTAAAAATATATACACATTTATTCCAAGGCCTTTAAAACAATGACCGTAGCGAGAAAATCACAATATAACAATAGTAAACCAACACATACCATACCAATACAATATATATCCAAATACAACAAGTCTCAAGCGTTCTATGCACGAAATGTGTAGTCCACCTAAAAGGGAAGGAAAACAGGCAGTGCGAAATAATGCTTAGACCCAGTTCGCCTTCAGAGGCACCTAACTAAAAGGAAGTCCGAGCCCTGCGAAGAGTGGAGCCTTGTGCTCAAAAGTACCTGCACACGCTGGTGCCAACGGGCAAAAGGGGAGTCTCTTCGAAGGAAGTCAGGCAGTTCAGTTTAGTGCACAAAAGAAGAAGAACAAGTTCCGCGACTCAAGCGCAGCCTCTACTGTGGGCAGAAGCAGAGCGCGAGTACGGAAAAGGGCGCTGTTTTGACACAGCGGGGAAAAGCAATGGGCTCCTGCAGGAGGGCGACCAGTTCCTAGCTATGCTACTCACCGGTCCCTGATGCAAGCAGACCCAGGTTTCTCCGCGTCAGTTTCAGCAGCTGGCAGGTTCAGAAGAGCAGGGAACGTCTCGTCGTCGTGTTGAGTAAAAAGACGTCCCAATCGAAGAAACCCGCACAGTTTGTTACCACAGCAGGGCAACGGAGCGGCCGTGTGTATCTGAGCCAAATGTACACTACTCACTTCAGACCTGGGAACGCCAAGTGTACGAAGCGTGTGAGAGTGACAAGGACTCTAAATACTACACAACCTGGCGGCGGTTACAGAGCAAGACTCCCGTGTAAGCTGGTCAGTCAACTGGATGGCCCAGAGACGCTTCCGAAGGCTTACTGGCAGGAGATGGTGAAGATGCCGAGAATAGCTGTTCCTGCTATTCCAAGGGTCGAAGTACCAGTACAGGCCTTCTGGTTCGATCAAAGGTGAAAAGGGTTTCACAGGACGACAGCAGTGCAGAGGAGAAGTCCTTCAGCGGGTCACCAGCGATTCCTCGGTTCAGCCTCTTGGTTGCAGGATACTTGGCTCCTGTGTTCCTTCGTTCGTGAGAACACAGGAGATCGACATGGTAGTGGTGTTTCCAGCCCCCTCTTATCCACGGTTCCCTTCGCGCCAAAACGGAGGGGACCCAATGGGAGATCCGCTCATCAACACTCACACCATTCGTGGACCAATCACGGACCACGGTGGTCCCAGGCATTCACACCACACTAGACTCTCTGGCACCCAGGATCTGTATTGGGACCAGACATCCCAGCCCACATCCTGGAGGCACACACAAGACATGTAGAAGCCCGCGAAAGCATCTGTGTTTCGCGGGAAAGTAAATGCCCAAATAAGGAAGGCCCCGGGTCGGCTCGACCTGGGGAAGGTGAAGGGAGCCAGACGGTCAGCGGACAGGACAAAGGAGCCTCGTGGTCTGGCCATTTTGGGAGCCAGGCCACCATTTTGGGTTAAGCGCGAGAAACGCGCTCAGAACGCCAAAAGGAGCTCAAAACACAAGAAACGATCGCTGCCACCATTCCCATCCCTGAATCACTTGCACCGATCAGTTACAATCCTAAAAGAGTATCTAGGGCCTGTAGAAGGCTAGAGACCCAAGAGAGCTGTAACTTAGCTTACAGTGCCCTCTTGTGTCATGTTGCACGAAAGCCGCAACATGATAAAAGAAACTACGGGAAACAGCGTTCCCCGGTACTGACTGTCTTAAGGGCATGTCAGTTTCCCCGTAAGAAAGGAGCGAAAGACCAGAGGAGTGCGGCAGAAGGCTGCACTTCTCTGGCAAAGTCGAGAACAAGGTGAAAAACAACAGCAAAAAGTTTAGGGGTTGCCACATGGAAGGAAAATTACCTACAATTACGAAATCTTTCCTAACACTCGTCCTTCCCAAACTATGGACAGGGGGAACTAATCTACCCCTGGATGAGTCTCTTGTTCAGGTCGGTTAAACGTTCTGGACAACCCATCAGCATTGCTATGTTGGACACCTGGCCTATGCTCAATAGTGAAGTCGAAGCCTTGTAGACTTAGGGACCACCTAAGCAACTTTGGATTCTCCCCCTTCATGTTCATTAGCCACTTTAAGGGCTTATGGTCAGTTTGCACAGTGAAGTGGGTCCCATAGAGGTAGGGCCTCAGCTCCCTTAGGGCCCACACAACAGAGAAACATTCTTTCTCTACCGTGGACCATCTGAGCTCTCTGTCCTTAAGCTGGCGGCTAATAAAACCAATAGGGTGTTCCTTACCCTTCTCATCTACTTGTGATAGTACAGCTCCTATCCCAGTGTCAGAGGCGTCCGTCTGCACGATAAAAGGTCTTTGATAATCAGGGGCCCTGAGGACAGGGGCCTGGCACAAGGAGTCTTTTAAGCCATTGAAGGCCTTCTCACACTCGTCGGTCCAAGTTACCTTCTTGGGTTTCTTAGGAGTTGTGAGGGCAGTCAGAGGGGCAGCTATGGTGCCATAGTCTGCCACAAAATTGCGGTAATATCCCGTGAGTCCTAAGAAGGCTCTCACTTGGGTTTGCGTAGTGGGGGTAGGCCAGTCTTGTACTGCTTGTACTTTACTGGGAAGAGGCTGTATCCTCCCTCCACCTACTTCATGTCCAAGGTAAACCACTGAGCCTTGTCCAATCTGGCATTTACTAGCCTTTATGGTCAAGTGTGCTTTCTGAAGAGCCTGGAGCACAATCCCGAGGTGTTTCACATGGTCTTCCCAGGTGGCACTGAAAACTGCTATATCGTCCAGATATGCAAGACAGAATTCGTCCAACCCATTCAAAACATGATTCACAAGCCTCTGGAAAGTGGCAGGTGCATTCTTCAACCCGAACGGCATTACCCGGAATTGGTAAAGGCCGTCTGGAGTAGAAAATGCTGTCTTCTCCTTGGCATGTTCTGCTAAAGCTATTTGCCAATAGCCAGCAGTGAGGTCAAACGTGCTGAGGTACTTGGAGGCACCCAAAGTATCCACCAGCTCATCTGTTCGAGGCAAGGGGTGTGCATGTGTCTTGGTGACAGCATTCAGAGCCCTGTAATCCACGCAGAACCTCAATTCAGAAGTGCCTGCCTTTGGAACCAAAACCACAGGGCTGGACCAAGGACTACTAGAGGGTTCAATCACCCCAAGGTCTAACATCTTGTTGACCTCGGTCTTAATATAAGACCGTACTTTGTCTGACATCCTGTATCCCCTACTTTTGGTAGGTACACTGTCCCCTATGTCAATGTTATGTTTGCACCAAGGTGCCAAACCAGGCGACTTTGAGAACGGGGGGGAAACTGCCTAAGCAAACTTTTCACTTCAGCCTGCTGATCAGAAGTCAGGTGAGGGGCCACTCGGACACCCTCAAAGGAGCTATCTGAAGGACTGCTTTGGAACAGGTCGGGGAGAGGTTCAGACTCCTCTTCCTCAACGTCTGAAGCCAGTAGCAGTGCTGCGATTTCGACTCTTGGGACGAAAGCCTTCAGCCTATTCACGTGGAACACTTTTGGAGCCTGTCCAGGCCTTGCAAGGTCCACTAAATAGTTAATTAACAAGGGGGGTCCTGGGAGTCCCTCTGCCAGACATTAGTCCTGGTTACGAGGGACTTACCCAGAGTCTTTAACTCACTATCTTTCACAGAGAAGAAATATCCCAAACATATCAGTCTTTGTCCTGCCCTGGGGCAGTCCAGCACCGAAATGCTAGGCAATTCTCCTCTGAACAAGAGTACCAACAGAAACCCCAGACACGTGTTTCGGTCTGGTTGGACCTCATCAGTAGGGTGGATCTGTGCCTCTCTAAGAATAGTGAGCAAGGGGTCCACGTCTGGATTCCCCTAGTAACTTAGGGTGAGACCCAAAGTTACTTAAATATGCAGATTTAACAAGGGGGGTCCTGGGAGTCCCTCTGCCAGACATTAGTCCTGGTTACGAGGGACTTACCCAGAGTCTTTGGCTCACTATCTTTCACAGAGAAGAAATATCCCAAACATATCAGTCTTTGTCCTGCCCTGGGGCAGTCCAGCACCGAAATGCAAGGCAATTCTACTCTGAACAAGAGTACCAACAGAAACCCCAGACACGTGTTTCGGTCTGGTTGGACCTCATCAGTAGGGTGGATCTGTGCCTCTCTAAGAATAGTGAGCAAGGGGTCCACGTCTGGATTCCCCTAGTAACTTAGGGTGAGACCCAAAGTTACTTAAATATGCAGATTTAACAAGGGGGGTCCTGGGAGTCCCTCTGCCAGACATTAGTCCTGGTTTCGAGGGACTTACCCAGAGTCTTTAGCTCACTATCTTTCACAGAGAAGAAATATCCCAAACATATCAGTCTTTGTCCTGCCCTGGGGCAGTCCAGCACCGAAATGCAAGGCAATTCTACTCTGAACAAGAGTACCAACAGAAACCCCAGACACGTGTTTCGGTCTGGTTGGACCTCATCAGTAGGGTGGATCTGTGCCTCTCTAAGAATAGTGAGCAAGGGGTCCACGTCTGGATTCCCCTAGTAACTTAGGGTGAGACCCAAAGTTACTTAAATATGCAGATTTAACAAGGGGGGTCCTGGGAGTCCCTCTGCCAGACATTAGTCCTGGTTACGAGGGACTTACCCAGAGTTACTAGGGGAATCCAGACGTGGACCCCTTGCTCACTATTCTTAGAGAGGCACAGATCCACCCTACTGATGAGGTATTGCCCGAGGATGTTTGCGGGTCAAGGGGACCAACGATGTCGATTCCCTACCCTTTCAAATGGTACCCCCACAACTGGGAGCGGTACCAACGGAGCTTGGATTGTCGCGCCAACCTTACCAGACAACTGGCAGGAGGCACAACTCCTGCAGTGACTTTCTACTTGCACCCCCATCTTGGGCCAGTAGAAGTGCATGGATAACCTTTGCTTGGATAAATCCTATGCGTCCAAGGAGGTTCCCCCTCAAGCTGGGAGCAGGCCTGTCTCCTTAGGCCTTCCAGAGATGGGCACTCGCGTTGGCCTTTACTGAATTCGTCCCTATCAGGACCTCCTTCAACTAACAAGTCTTTTAGTTCAGGATGATCGTTGGGGTCAAATACTTCAGGCATCGCCACCTCCTCGTCAGGCTCGGGCGATTGACCAACTTCCTCCACCGCAGTGGTAGGCGAGCTCGGGGGAATATTCTCTTTCCCTCGTCTTGACTTGTCGACTCCTTTCGCCTTGGGTTTCCCCTTCGGCTGGGGCGGCGTATTGGTCTTGGCCAATGCTGCCCGTGCTCGAGACCGTGTGTAGGGTCTTTCGGCAGTGTCTCCTACGAGCCTTAAAGCTCTGAGATCATTACCTAACAAGACCTTCCCCGGGACGTTTCTCTGAATGCTCACTGGAATCCTGACTGCTGTACCATTTAAAGTAAGATTTACAGGTATTACTGGGAACATACTGGGGGCCGTCAGCCAATTTAGTGGGCATCAGAGTAGCTCTGGCAACTTCCTCTGAGTCTACCAAGGTAGAATCCACTACAGTGCGACTGCACCCACTATCCCTAAGAGCTGGAGTATCTACTCCATTGATCAGCACACTGTCTTTAAAGTAGTGCTTGGTATTATCTGGAATCCTAGCATAAGCCTCTGCGACTTTAGGCTCCCAGGAACCCAGGGAAACTAAAACTACCTCAGCCTCTATCCCGCTGGGAAATGAGTCTGAGGAGAAGGATGCTCCTGTAATCTCTTCTTCCTCGTAGGAGGAGAAGGCCAGATTAGCGGAGTGGACCCCCAAAGGTCTAACCTTACACCGGGGATCCCCGTTCACGTGGTCAGTTGCTCCACAAGCAAAACAAGATCCATTGGGTCTGTTTACATAGGGAGGCTTATTGTAACCAGAGTTCTGTTTCGGAGGCTGACCTCCACTACCCTGTGAGTTCTCTTGTGTCTTACCCTTATTTTTCTTTTTGTGGCACTTTTGAGAAGAAGATTTATCAGATTCTCCACCCTCCATATCTTTGGACTTTTTCCCTGCCTCCTGCTTACCAGGATGAGTTTTGTCCTTATGGGACACTCGATGTGACACCCATAAGTCTGCTGCAATGGCCAGCTTCTTAGGATCTATCTCCTTCGAATCGGCCAAATGCTGCTTAAGCTCTGGGGAAGAAGATGCAAAAATGTGTTCCAGCATGACAAGATTTATCATGCCTTCGAAGGTAGAAACCTTATAACCTTCGACCCAGCCAGTTAAGTTTTCAAGGATTCAGTGACATAAGATACCCAAGTACCACCTTCCTTTTTCTTATACTCTCTGAAACGTTTCAAATATTGGGCCGGAGTCTTCCCAAACTTTAAAATGAGAGTTTGCTTTAACATTGCGAAATCAGCTCGCTCAGCCTTGGACATTTCCATAATGGCACTACAGCCAGAATGGGGCAGTCTGCTGAGTAACCATGCAATCTTATCAGCATTGTCAACTTGTTGAACTTCGCATGCATACTCAAACGCATTCAGCCAGTCCATAATGTCATTCCTTTCCTCATACACACTGAGCAGATCTTTCGGAAACCCTGGATGAGAGGAGGCCCCAGACCTATGTCCAGGACCCTAGGACCCATTTGCAACCTGAAGCTTGGCCAGTTCCAACTGGTGATCCCTGTCTTTTTGTTTTTCTGCCTGTTCGATGTTTAGTTTGGCTATGCTGAATTCAAGCTCCTGCTGCCTAAACCGCAGCTCTTGCTTCTTGAATTCAAGCATAGCCTCCCCATCAGCACTGGCAGAGGAAACATTAGACATCTCATCCTCCCTGTCCTCGTGGTCGCGGTGGATCAGTGCAGCGGCAGAACCATCGGTTCTACCAGTGAGAGCAGCCCCACCTCCTTCCGCACTGTCCTCAGAGGTTATAGCGTCAAGCTGCGCTTCTTGCCACGCCACGATTCTTTGCATCATTTCCAATTTCGTGCCTTGAGAGGAAACACCTCTCTCCGCACACATCTTTTTCAATGTTTCTGATTTGGAAGCATTTAAAGTTAACAAGGTATTTGTTTCCATACTGTTAGATAGGACTATGGCCTTTTTAAAGTTATACTACAACAATTCACTACGTGTCCTGGTTGGAATAACCTGAAATGCCTTAGTTCGTGCGCAACACTGGATACCTTCAGTCGTATCCCACCGCTGTACACCAATTTGTTAAGACGGATTTCTGAACTCTGTCCTGGTGGCGCAGAAGTTCAGAAGGCCAACCTAATTACTTGGAACAGGGTAACCTCTGGACGAGCCAGACCAATCAAGGTTGCGATCGCGGCGGTCAAGACTAGGTCTCAAGAGGGGTGAGGGTGACTGAAAGCCCGCAATGGGCACACAAAGCAAGAACACTTACAAACTACTCCAAACAGTTGTTATATTAAAAATATATACACATTTATTCCAAGGCCTTTAAAACAATGACCGTTACGAGAAAATCACAATATAACAATAGTAAACCAACACATACCATATCGATACAATATATATACAAATACAACAAGTCTCAAGCGTTATATGCACGAAATGTGTAGTCCACCTAAAAGGGAAGGAAAACAGGCAGTGTGAAATAATGCTTAGACCCAGTTCGCCTTCAGAGGCACCTAACTAAAAGGAAGTCCGAGCCCTGAGAAGAGTGGAGCCTTGTGCTCAAAAGTACCTGCACACGCTGGTGCCAACGGGCAAAAGGGGAGTCTCTTCGAAGGAAGTCAGGCAGTTCAGTTCCATCTAAGTTTTTCAAACAATCACACACCCAGGTAGCCCAAGGGGTACCATCATGCTTTTTGAGGGTCGTAAACCTCTTAAGGCACTGGGAAGGGGTCTTCCAAAATCTAGCAATTAAAGCTAGCTACACATACTCCTATTCCATCCTATCCACCTCCCCCAACTCCATCACAACATCAGATGCAACAGTGGGTAGCGTAGAGAAGAGCTAGGGAAGCAACTGATTCCCTGTAAGACCTTGAATCTCATGGTTATATTCAAACATTGCCAAACAATCCAAAATATCAAGCTTAACCTCATACATACCCACAATTTCTTTAGGCATACGGGGTCCCTTAGAACTGGAAGACCTAGAAGACTATGGGAGAAAAGCTTTTTTCAAGAGATAACCTTTTCATTTCTAGTTCATGATTCAACTCCATTTCTCTGAGCTTAAGTTCTTGGTGCTTTTGTTCAGGTTGAGCATTTAAACGTTTGAATTCTAATTCAAGCCTCATCTTTTCTAGAGCAATGAATTCAGGACTGAGTGTAGGACCTGGTAGGGTCCCAGTGGACAAAGGCTGAGGTTGTTGAGCAGGTAAGGGAGCAGTGAGGCCTACATTATGAGACACATCTACTTCCTCTAACTAATCAATAATAGACACATTATCACCCTCATTATTTTCCACATTTGCTGAGAGGTCAGGTATTTCAGACCCATCCTCCAGACTTTGTTTCTCTAACAACCTTTCAATGAATTCAGACTTTTTGCCTTTAACGGAGAGATTCCTTTCTCTACACAGATTTTTTTAAATAATCCACAGTATACCTAAGGAGGGTCTCCTTACTGTAGCTTTCCATATCAGACATGATTAATATTGCTTTTTAGTAATGTTTAGCCTTGTGGTTAGTTAATCCAAGGTAATAGCAGCACTCTACGTGTAATCACTATACTTGATCCTCACCGCTGTACACCAGTCTTAGGCAAAATTATATGCAGTACCCTTTGGGAACACCACACACAATTAAGACTACAAGTGACAGTACAAATTCACCTTTGGTAGAAGCCTGTACTACACAGTAAAGTGGCAGCGATGGCTGAGCAGCCAGACCTATCTCAAGAGTAAGTGAGCAGTATCGGTAGTTACACAAAGGACAGCAATTACTATGATTCAAACAAACACTGACTCAAGGTTTCTGAGTAAAAGAATATACATTTACTTACACATCAGTTATAAAACATTTCACTAAAGTAAAGCAGATGAAAAATCACTCTCTTAATACACCACACCACTGCCAATAGATTTTGGACAAGTTAAACTCAAAACGAAGTGTGAGCAAAATGGCACGCCAGCAATTTAAAAAGGAAGGGAAAAACAAAGTTAGACTAAAATTGAGCAGCACCAACAGGTAAGTCAGCAGGGCAATCTAGAAATAGGAACTACAGTGATGGAATCAAATCAAAAAGGCTTAGGGCCAAAGTCAATAGGACAAGTCTTTTGCTCAAGATCACACAGTTCAGGGTAGTTCGCGGTTAAGTCTTTGCCAAGAGTTCCAGACGAAGTTGGTCGGCAGAAAAGTTAGTTTAAAGAGTAGAGAAGGACAGGCCCTCGGATTGACGAAAGGTTTTACACACCTTCACCGCGGCTGGACGAAACGAACAACCGGATTTGCACAGTACCTTTTAAATGGAGAAGAAGCTGTAGCTGAGGCGGACGTTCCTGGCAGTTCCTGCAGCTCCTGGTTCCTGAAGCGACTGTCGGACTGACATGAAGTAGGAAGACTGGAGGGTGCTGCACTGCCCAGAGAAGAAACCAGCAGCAGAGCAAAGCAAAGAATAAAAGGTGCGCTCCTTAAAACCCAAGCAGGGTCCGACCTTCCTGGCTATCCGGTTCACTGTAGCTCTGTACAGCAAATTCAACCAGAGGAGGGAGACCTGGCTTGCAGTTAGGGCGAACTGGTTGGTCCCACCAGCTCAGGGGAAGAAGATTCCTGGTAGATCTCCTCTGTCTTTGGAGTCTGAAGATTTGGACCTGCAGCATGGCTTCACCGGGCGGTTCATTCGTTGTAGGGGTCCTCTTCCGGCAGCTCTTCCTCGGTTCTTTTGTTCCAGTCCGACTCTGCCTTTCCAGACCCAGAGACCTGCTTTTTATGCAGTTTTCCCCCATTCACACAGCCTGGCTGTCAATTACAGAGCAGGGTGGCTGTCCTGGTGGGACAGTCACGTAGCCAATCAAACAGGAGTGTGACTTGGATTACCAAGGCAACCCATGGCAGGGGTCCTAAAACCCCTCCCTCACATCCTGCCTACCTAGACTTTCAGGTGCCTAAGGAGGGCTTCTGTGTCTAAGCCCGCGAAAAGACGGTGAACAAAGGAACCAAACCTGGTTTGGTGCATGGAGTAAAACACTAGAAAGACATTTTAAAAAAGAAATGGCGAATAAACCCAGCCGAAATCATATAAAAAAGTATATGGTCTAGCGGGTTTAAGTTCGAGGCTACCAGGATAGCCTAAAACAATACCAGGGTTATTTAAGATAGCGCGGTAGGAAAAAATAGGGTAGTTACCACTGCTGTCAGCCAAGTCTTGATGAAAAGGGAGCGAAACAATGCTCCAAGAGAAACAGACAAAAAGGGATAAGTATTAAACCTTTCCAGTACTCTATGTAAGATAGTTTGTACTGCGTCTGTAGATTTAAAAAACTAATAGTTAATGGCAACTTTACATGTTCTGGGAGACAGTAGTCCGTCCCAGAAAATGGAGTCTGAGTTTGGGAAATATAAAAGACAACCCTGTGATACTGCACTGAAGGTAAAAAGATGATGCCTATGGAATAGGTGAGGCTCCACAGTCTATGAAAACAAGAAAATGTTAAACGCACACAGCAAAACACATATAAGAGTGGGAAAAAAGGCTCACACTCTTACCAGGTGAACAAAATAAATACTAGAAATCCAGCAAAGCTGCTGAGGGACTCGTAGGTAAGGGAAATTAGCCACTCTGGAGAATTCTCCCCAACACAGGGTTGGTCAGGCTAGTCCAAGGCAGGATTAGGTAAATTGACTCCCATAAGTGCCAACCCCAGCCTAAGAGGATTCCTGCCTCACACACCAATATAACCATTATCGTACAGGCCCTAGCAGGACTTGGGGGAACCTCAATGAAGACTGGCTGGGGGTTCTGCTCCCAAGGAAGCTGTGGTTAAAATCCCACCCTCTGTAATTTGCTTCCAGCTTTCCCATCCATAGTAAACCTAGAAAACCTAGCTTTTCATGGCTCAGGGGAGTAAATAGAGGGGCTTTGCACACTGTGTTTTCTTCTGCATAGTTTCTACATGCCTTGCCTCACCATGACACTGTGCAAGGTTCAGATGTCTGACAGCGGCTAAGCCGTAGACAGGCTTACTATTCTTAAACACTTTGCACAAGCCTGGGGTTTTGGTAACATGACATGAATAAATGAGGATACCAAAGACATAAATAAATGAGGATACCAAACATGTGCATTTTATTTTCTTCGCTGTTCAGGGAGCTGTTGCGAAAATTGGCAAATTTGGAATTCTGTCACACAACCCCTGCCAAATGTTGTTGGGAGGGCCTACGGAAGTAGGTAGAATGGCTTAGCTGCCTGTGTTTTCTTGAGCATGGCTTCAACATACCCCAGTTTACCATGCAGTGAGTAAAATCTAGCATCTGACCGGGATCCACCTAAATGACCTGACCCACCCAACCAGAACTGTTCGCTGTATAGATCATTGATCACCCGACAAGGGAAGATTGGAGACCGCTAGCACTAAGCCTTCCAGCACACTTATCCCGCCTCTCACCAAAACAATAGTCCCATTCATTCAATCCCTGTCTATCGTTAATGTTCAAGGCAGAATTGAAGCGCAATGATGACTGTCCTTCCACAAGGGGTGGACACTTCCAGTCTTGCCCCTCAGCCGAGCGGCATAAGTCTTCCACTCCCATGATGACATCAGAGATTAAATCACCAAACCATTGTTCTAACTAGTTCATGCCTGATGGCTCAGCTGGGCTGAGGCCTACCACCTTGCTCCAGCAACACTCTTATGGTATGTTATCTGGTAGTTGTAAAACGCCTACTGCCATAGTTCATGGCGTCAGCGCTTTTGCCTGTCAGTGGTGCAAAGGAGAAGTATGATGGAACATTCAGTAGTGGTAGGCAGGAGCAAAGTCAGGCAGATAGTTGGGATGAGGGTGAGGGATAGATAAGGTGCTCAGAAAGGCATGAGAAGGAAAAGGTGGAAGAGCTACGTGTGCAATTGGACCTTATTTTTCTCCAGCATTGGCTCTTTCATAGATTCAGATGCTTGAATATTCCCCATCGTCAGACTGGGAATCCTAGGTGATAAAAATGAATTATTAAAATGTTTTAATATACATCCCTTCTCCCCTAGAGAATGCATGTAGTTACTCCATTGTGGTTTATGAGCCACTCCATTGTGTAGTCCCTCCACCTCACTTTGGTCCTTTATGGCCCCAACCAGTGAGGTGGCAAGGCTTAAGCGCCACCCCAGGCAGCCATCTTCAGATTTTTCACACAGTCTATCAGACAGAAGGAATCCTCCAGCTCTCTGATCTTTCAAAATTATTTTCACCTTTGGTGTGTAGTATATATTTTCTAATATATTCTACTGTTTTCCCCTCCTTAGGGGCTTGCTAGTCTGAGTCTTTGGACTCTGAGAAACGCTTTTGTTGTTACTTTTTCATCGAGTGAAAGTTCTCCTCAGCATGGCTGAGCTTCAACCTGCCAAGAAACCTTCCCTGTTCACGGACCGTGCGAGGTGCAGAAAGAAACTGGTCTACATGAAGGATTCACATGACCACTGTATTTACTGCTTATATCCACGTGATATCAACAAATATGAAATTTGCAGGACCTTCTCCACCAAAACCCTGCAGGACAGACACACAGGAGACTTCTGTTACACCTAGAGTATGTTCTCTGACGAGTCAGCAAAAATCACCCCCAAAGGTAAAGAGGCGTTTTTAAAAAACCAGGGCGGGGGGGGCAGCTGTCCACGGAGAAGCCGTCCACTAGCGGCAGCATAATCAGGGACACACCGTCGACCAGGCCGTCAACGAAGCCACCGTCAATGATGACAACACTCGAAACCTCATCGTCTGCTACAAAGTCCTCGTCGACAGAGTAATAGTCCACGAAGCAGTCATCGTCGAAGGAAGCACATCACTCGTTGAAGCTCTCATCCACAAAAAGCTCATCCACGAAACCCGTCGACGGGTTAATGGTTTTCAAAATCTTCATCCATGGAATCACTGTTGTGGACGAAGCCATCATCAGCGAAACCACCGTCGACAAAAGTCCTGACGACGATTCCAAAAAATTCAGTGTCTTCGGAAGAAATGGAACCCACAACAACCTTTGCGGATAAATCATCCAATGTGAGCAGTCTTCAGAAATCTTTGGGACCAGCGTCTCCAATTCCAGTTACACCTGAGCCAGTTGGAGCACAACTGTCACCTTTAAAAGAGATGACAGAACTTCCTGATGTCATTCTTCAGGAGGAGTTCTCGGACACGGAAATGCCTGGTGGGCAACCCTTCCTCATTCCTAAGGAAAACAGTGCTCCTTGGCAACCGGATTCAGAGGACATGGCTGATCCTTATGACCCGATACTCATGGTATCGATGCAAATAATCATCGAGGAGTTTAACAGGTGGCAAGAGCGGCAGAATAGATCTTCTGTACCAAAGGAACCCCCCCTTGAGGGATCCGTTACCTCCGCACAGCACACACAGGCACTCACCATCCAGGAGTAGACCGCAGGAAAGAGCACAATCACCTGAGCCTCCACATAGATCCAGGAGCAGAACACTCAGTGCTTCACCGACAAGAGTCCCCACTCCAGCATCACCTCATAGATCTCGATCACCAGTTCGAGACCCGGCTACGGTACCTTCATCTGTGTCAGTATCTGATTGGCTAGAGGGCCCGTTCAGGGATTTTTCAGATCCGGACGAAGGAGAGATTGCGCAGGAACCGGATGCTCCCAGTGAACGGGATGATTATATTGTCAAGAAACCCAGGAAGGAGGACTCACCAGGTGATGCGTCACCTCCAGACGATTTGGTATCGTTTCATACTATAATTGGTAAAGCGGCAGACTTGTTCAAAATACAAGTTTCTTCGGAAGAAAAGAAGTCTGTGCTCTACGAGCACAGGGACAAACGCAGGAGAACGGTTACCACCATTCCGCTTCTCGACACCACATGGGAGTCTGGGTCAGAGATACTGGCCACACCTTTATCCACACCTGTTTTAGTCTCAAGGCCAGAAAAGAAATGCAAGGCACCTGACTTGGCGCCACTTTGTTTAAGCGGTCATCAGAAGTCAGACTCAATCAGACTAGCGGCTAGAAAGAAGTTAGCCAACCCATCATCACCAAAGTTAGCACCATCAGACAAGGAAGGTCATAAACTGGAAGCCATGGGTAGAAAGGTATCTTCTCCAGCATGGGGTCTGGCATGGATTCACATGCTCATGAATATTCCCCGTCGTCAGGCTGGGAATCCTCGGTAAAGAAAAAACCAGTATCAGTTTCGTTTCTGATCTGTCTTTCGTAGTAGTAACCAATCACTGGTCTCTGCGTCATACTGACCACAGCCAATGACTGCCCTCTACCTAAGCCCCGCCTCTGGCAGCCATCTTCAGATTTTTACCGCACGTTCATGTGTTGGGATCCTCGTGCTATTGCTCTCGAGCGTTAGTGCTATTTTTTCACGTTTTTTCTCAAAAACTTCGTTTTTTTCAGTCAAAAGAGCCTCAAGCTCCACCGACTCTACATCCGATCAACGGGGACCCGTGTCGGATTCGTCTACGCCCCTCAAGGATGAAGATTCGTCGAGCTACGCTTTTGGAGGATTCCAGAAGTTTCTCAGGCCCATCTCGGTCATGGCCCAGGAGAAGGGAAGCTCGACGCCCGGAAAGCTGTTCAGGGTCTGCCCTGGATGCCAGCTGCAGAATGTCTTTAAAGAAGACGAACACTCCTTTTGTCTCAAGACGCACGTGGAGAAGGACTGTGCGTTTTGCGACAACATGTCGGAACGGACCATGAAGGACCGCCATCAACGTCTCGCCAACTGGCTGGAAGGGAAGAGCCCGTCCGGCGAGAGGAAGAAATCTGAGCGGTCTTCTAAGACCTTTGAGGACGCCCCGGCGACGGGGGTCCAACATAAGGCCAAGCACCGTGAGTCCGCTGGCACCGGGAGCGCCGAACGGTCGGGCTCTACGGGTGCCAGGCAGGGCGCACCCTCCCCGCCACCATCAACCACAAGCCAAAGCTCTGGGTCGGGTGGAGAGGCCCCGGTCGAGCTCGAAGGCGGAGGGGGAGCGAGGCAGTGTCCCCCCCCTTAAGGTGAGCGCACCTAAGGTCGTGAAAGCCTTAATCCATCCGGCCAAGGCCTCTATCGAGACAGTCGCGGCGGCCCTGGCTTAGCCTGTGCAGGCTACACCAGTGGTGGCGACCTCGGGGCTCAGAGTCTCCCTGCCACCGCGGAGGGAGTCCTCTTTTATGCCCATCGACAGGACCTCCGTGAAACCTCCGACGGAGAAGAAAAAGGGGGGGCAGGAGGTCGTCGTGGATCCGGCCTCAACCGCTGAGGAAGAACTGATCGAGGTCTTAAGCCACGGCGTTGGCGTGGAAGAAGACCAGCCCGTCGGGAGGGATCCCGACGCATGAGACGACATCGTTGAGGGTACCGACGGGGCCCCTGACCGCCCGTCGGATTCCCCTCTGCCAGTGCCGCAAGACAACTCGGCGGCCATTTTGTTGGCTATACAGTCCTTATGCTCAGAGATAAGGACGAGACTGCCGTTACCAGTGGAGGAACCACTCCCGTCGGGGGACCCGGAACCAGGCCCTTCGGGCAGCCCCCCTCCTAAGAAAAGAAGGATTCACCCTCCACCTCCTTTTCAGCCGTCGCGCCCCGTTCAGCCCTCCTCCCCGTCCACGACTCGAGGGGATGATGCGGGGACTGACACGGCCGCGACGGGTACGGACGACGAGGTGTACGACGAGGATCTGCCGTCGTCTCCTCCCACCCGGGCTTCCCCGCCTGACGAGATTGGATCTTTTCACTCCATGATCGCCAGGGCATCCGAGCTCTTCCAGCTCTGCCCGGAGGAGAAGAAGAAGGAAGGTTTCCTTTATCAGCGGCGCGAGGCCAAGAGGAAGACGGTCCTCGCGGTACCTCTACTGGACGATATTTGGGATGAGGGCCTTGCCCTCCTCAAGAACCCATCCACGACGCCGGCTAGAAGAGACCGGTACGAGAAGAAGTACCGGGTCCCGGACGCGGCCCCCTTGTGCCTCCGGGCACAGCCTATCCGGACTCCGTCGTCTCCGCGGCGGCCAGGAATAAAGGGGGGGGTGCGGCCTCCACGTCGACTTCCCCTCCGGACGGCGAGGGAAAGAAATTGGACACGATGGGGCGCAGGGTCATCTCGTCTGCAGCGACGACGATTAAGGCGGCTAACGCCTTGGCTATCGTAGCCCGCTACGACAGGGAACTGTGGTACAAACTGGCTCCCCTGCTGGACTTCCTACCGGACGACAAGAGGGCGGATGCCCTGGAGATCTTGCAGGAAGGTGAGGTGGCGTCGGGCCATGCCATCACGATTGCGACGGACATCGCCGACACTGGATTTCGCCAGTTGGGCAACGGCGTGTGCCTTAGGCGGCGTGAATGGCTCAAGGCTACTGACTTCCGTCAAGACGTACAGACCAGAGTCCTGGACATGCCGTTCGATGGGAACAACCTGTTTGGGAAAACAGTGGGCGATTCCCTTCAAGCCATTAAAGCGGAGACGGCCCAGGCTCTCGGGGTTCTCCAGCAACGGCGGCCGCCCTTTCGGAGCGGCGGAGGCAAGGGCGCCTCCAAAGGTTCCGGCGGCGGATTTTCCACCTACCGTCAAGCGGCCCGTTCGTCGTCTCAGGAAGCTTACAGGGGACGAGGCAAGTCAGGCGGACCCCGCCGTCGTCGCCAAGGAGGTCAAGGCGGCAAAGCCTCGTCTAAGCAGGATTGAACCGGCCGTGGGGTCGGGCCCCCACCGAAGCACCCCGGTGGGAGGCCGGCTGGCGAGCTTCGTCAGCGTGTGGGAGTCCATCTCCACCGACCGTTGGGTGCTGGACGCCCTAGCCCAGGGCCACACACTCGAGTTTCAAAGAAGGTGCCCGCGCGTCCCCCCTGTGGCCAGGAAAGAGCTTCGCGTCCCTCAGCTTCTCCGGGAGGTAAAGGCGATGCTCAGGAAGGGCGCCATCGAACTCGTCCCAAAGAGGCTTCGGGGCTCCGGAGTTTACTCAAGATACTTCCTCGTGAAGAAGATGACGGGAGGGGAGGATGGCGCCCCATCCTAGACCTACGACGGCTGAACAAGTTCATCAAGGCACAGAAGTTCCGGATGGTCACCCTCCAGCACGGCCTGGGTCAGCTGGAGGAGGGCGACTTCCTGTCGTCTTTGGATTTGGAGGATGCCTACTTCCATATTCCCATCCTAAAGGGGCACCGAAAATTTCTCAGGTTCGTGGTCCAAGGGCGTCACTATCAGTTCAGAGCCCTTCCCTTCGGTCTACGGTCGGCACCCAGGGTATTCACCAAGTGCCTTGCACCAGTGGCGGCGCAGCTGCGCCGAGAGGGGATCCACGTCTACCCCTACCTGGACGACTGGCTCATCCGAGCCAAGACGAGGGAGCTCGCCGTGGAGCACACGGCAAGGACCGTCCAACTTCTCACGGACCTGGGATTCTCCGTGAACTACGCCAAGTCCCACCTGGTACCTGCGCAAGACGCACTGTTTCTGGAAGCGAAGCTCGACACAGTGTCCCTTCTGGCCTCCCCGTCGGAGGAAAGGACCAGGGCCATCCTGGGCAAGGTACAGCGGATGTTGGTTGCCGACGCGGCCAAGGTGAGGTCCATCAAGTCCCTCCTCGGAATGATGTCTTCTTGCATCTACCTCATTCCCATGTGCAGGCTCCGGATGCGCCCGTTGCAGGAGTTCCTGGACGCGCGCTGGATCCAAACGACGGGCGACTTCGAGGAGAGGATCACACTCGACGAGAGTTTCCGACGAGCGATCCGGTGGTGGGGCACCCGCGCGCATCTGACGGCGGGCATGGACTTCCAGACCCCAGGCCACCAGGAGACAGTGACCACGGATGCCTCCCTGGAAGGGTGGGGAGCGCACACCGAAAATCTGCACGCGAGAGGCCTTTGGCTCCTGATGGAGAAGTCCCTCCATATCAACGTCCTGGAGCTCTGTGCAGTGTTTTGGGCCCTCAGGTCCTTCCTTCCGTCCCTAAAGGGCAAGGTGGTGAGGATCTTCACCGACAACACCACTACCATGTTTTACATCAGGAAACAGGGCGGAACCAGGTCCCCAGCACTGTCCAAGGAGGCGCAGGACCTGTGGCATTGGGCCGTCGCCCAGAGGATGTTTCTGCTGCCGTTTCATCTGGCAGGGATAAAAAACACCATCGCCGACTCACTCAGCAGGGAGCTGCGCTCGTGCCACGAGTGGGAACTACGGCAGGATCTAGTGGATCGCCTCTTCCGACGGTGGGGCACACCCCAGATTGACCTGTTCGCGACGGCGACGAACTCCAAGTGCTGGAGGTTCGCCAGCAGGTTTCCCCAGCCGAGGAGCATGGGCGATGCTTTCTCGTTCCCCTGGGAAGGCCTGTTCCTATACGCATTCCCTCCACTGCCACTGCTGATCCGGCTCATCAACCAGCTCAAGAGGTCACGGTACAGGATGATCCTCATCGCACCTGCGTGGCCGAGGCAGATATGGTTCCCGGACCTTCTGGACTTGTCAGCGTCCCCGTCAATCAAGCTGCCAGTGGACGCGGATCTGCTCTCCAGGGAAGGAGACCCGAAGTCGCTGAACTTGCAGGCCTGGCTCCTGCAGCGGTAGAGTTTGGAGGATACGACATACCGGCCGACTGTAGAGAGGTTCTTGCAAAGGCCAGGGCGTCCTCGACTCTTAAATGCTACGGACACAAATGGAAGAGGTTCTCTGTCTGGTGCCACGCACAGAAGATTAACCCTCTAAGGATTACGGCTCCCCAAGTACTGCCGTACCTGTTGACGCTGGCCAAGGCTGGACTGGCACACGCGTCCATCAAGATTCATCTTGCTGCGATCTCCCGATACACCAGAACCACGGGGCGGACGTCCTTGTGGTCTCATCGTCTGGTGAAAGAGTTCATGAAGGGACTGTTCAGATCGTTCCCGCCGGTGAAGGCTCCGCCCCGGCGTGGGAGCTCAACGTGGTGCTGACCAAGCTCATGGGACCTCCGTTCGAGCCTCTGCACTCGGCCCCGTTGAAGTTCCTGTCGTGGAAAACAGCGTTTCTTGTGGCCATCACCTCTGCACGACGAGTGGGAGAGATCCAGGCCCTATCTTGCAAGCCACCATACTTGACTTTTCACGACACGAGGGTGGTGCTCAGGACGCACCCCTCCTTCATGCCCAAGGTGCCGTCGGACTTCCACCTCAACAAACCCTTGGTGTTGCCTGTGTTTTTCTCGTCGCCTTCGTCGCCGGCTGAGAGGACTTTGCACTCGCCTGATGTGGCTAGAGCGCTGAAGTTCTACGTGGACCGCATGAAGTGTTTTCGGAAGACGTCACAACTCTTTGTGAACTTTGGACCTGTCAATCGGGGGAAGGCTCTCTCGAAGGCTTCCATTTCCAGATGGCTCTCCGGCTGTATCATGTACTGTCATCGGTTGGCAAACCGACCGCTGCCTGGCCGTCCGAGAGCCCATTCCACCAGAGCGATCGCAGCTACCACGGCGTTCCTATCTGGTGTGCCCCTGCTGGACATATGCAGGGCTGCTACGTGGAGGTCGACGCACACCTTCACGAAATTCTACTGCGTCGATCGGGATTCCAGGGAGGAGTCCAGGGTCGGCCAAGCAGTGCTGCGCAACCTGTTCGCCTGAGGTGAGCCTGGTGAGGAGGTAAGATTGCTTAATGTTGAGTTTGATGTGATGCTTAATGTTGAGCCTTTGCCACCTCCCGTGGTTGTGCATGTGTGTACTGCTATGTATTCTTTATTCATGAGCATGTGAATCCATGCCAGACCCCATGCTGGAGAAGGAACAAGTTACTTACCTGTAACTGTTGTTCTCCAGCATGGGTCTGGCATGGATTCACATGCGAACCCTCCCGCCTACCCCTCTGCGCTCTTCACTTGGTCATACTGCCACTTCACTGCTTCCAAATCTGAAGATGGCTGCCAGAGGCGGGGCTTAGGTAGAGGGCAGTCATTGGCTGTGGTCAGTATGACGCAGAGACCAGTCATTGGTTACTACTACGAAAGACAGATCAGAAACTAAACTGATACTGTTTTTTTCTTTACCGAGGATTCCCAGCCTGACGACGGGGAATATTCATGAGCATGTGAATCCATGCCAGACCCATGCTGGAGAACAACAGTTACAGGTAAGTAACTTGTTCCTTCCTCATCATCTCGTACTAGCAGAGCGGGCAACGCATTAGCCATGACAGCCAGATTTGACCGCGAGCTTTGGCTTCTCATGTCCAAGCTGATCAAACATCTACCAGCAGGAAGCCAGGTCCATCATTGCCGATGGAGAAGCCACTTCGGACCACATGATTGATCGCAGTTGTCGATGTGTCTGAATCAGGTTTCAGACAAATGGCCCACGGCAGAGTGTTAAGGAGACAGGCATGGATGAAAGCCACGAATTTCAGGCCTGAGGTTCAGGCACAAAGTTTGGACATGCCTTTCGATGGGCAAGACTTATTTGGCAAGAAGATGGATGACCACCTTAAAGGAATTCAAACGGACACAGATGCAGCTCGAGCCATCAGTTCCTTGAAGGATAAATATAAAGACTGCAGGTCTTTTCGGTCATTTCGGGGTGCAGCGTCAAAAGACAGAGGATACACATGTTCCTCCTATGTCAAAAGTCACAAGGTAACACATTTCAAGGCAACAGATATCAATCCGCCAACAGGTATTCCCAGAGAGGAAAGCGCGGCTCTTGCCAAGGAAAGTCCCAGAACAAACAAAACTGATCGTTCAATTCTTCCCCCTCTGTGCCAGACGCCTGTGGGGGGAAGGGTAAGCCAATTTTTTCAACGCTGGAATTCGATAACATCAGACAAGTGGGTATTACAGGTGGTTCACAGGGGACACACCATAGAATTCCTAGACCATCCTCCATCTCTTGCCCCCACCCCTCGCAAGGTTCACAAGCTGCAGAACGTCATGGCAGAAGTTCAAAAGTTACTGCACAAAGCATAGAGGCAGTCCCATATTCCCAGAAAGGAAAAGGTTTCTACTCCCGCTTCTTTCTAATCAAAAAGAAAAACGGTCAATGGAGGCCCATATTGGACTTAAGGGCACTCAACAAATACATCAAATGCATCAAATTCAAAATGATATCCCTGCAAGGTGTCTTACCGTGGCTGAACAGAAACCACTTCCTAGCCACTCTGGACTTGGAAGACGCATGCTTCCACATTCCAATTCATCCTGCCCACAGACAGTTCCTCAGGTTTGCTATAGGAGACTAACAATTCCAATTTCGGGTACTTCAGTTCGGATTAAAATCAGCACCGAGGGTATTCACCAAGTGTCTTGGGCCCGTAGCAGCGAACCTCTGAAGGTTGGGAACGGAGGTCTTTCCATATTTGGACGACTGGTTGATAAGGGCAAGCTCCCTCAGTCAAGCTCAATTGGCAGTGTCGAAAATGATAAAACTCCTGAAAGAGTTAGGTTTTTCGATAAACAACATAAAATCCTGCCCAGTACCTAGCAAGAAGGTTCTTTTTCTGGGAGCCGAGTTCGGCACCACCATTCCCAGGGTAAAACCATTGGCGGACAGAGTAACAGCCATCCTCTGCTCGATGACATTGTTCCTAGAAAAAGAGATGACCACTGTACGTTTTTTTAAATCCCTCCTGAGCATGATATCCTCATGTATATTTCTCATACCAAACTGCAGACTTCGCATGAGACCGATCCAGGAGGCCCTGGACCACCAATGGAAACCAGCGAAGGGTTCATAGGAAGATGTAGTCCAGATACCGACGGCAGTGCACAAGACACTTCGATGGTGGAACACTCCACAGAAACTGCTCCAAGGGATGCCATTCTAGGCACCAGCATCCTCTCTTCTCTTAAGGACAGACGCGTCCCTTTCGGGATGGGGAGCACACTTGGCGGACCTGCAGACAAAAGGTGCTTGGTCAGACCAAGAATTCCAGCTCTACATCAATGTCCTAGAGCTCAGGGCGATACGATGGGCTCTAAAAGCTTACCTTCCAGTAGTGGCGGGTCAAGTCTTAACCATCCAGACAGACAATACAACCTGCATGCACTGCACAAACAAGCAAGGAGGCACGACGTCAGATCTTATCTCAGGAAGCTCAACTACTATGGTCATGGGCCTTGCACCACAAAGTCCAGATCAGGGCGGAGCATCTTCCGGGAGTAGACAATGTCTTGGCGGACAAACTGAGCAGGGAGTACGCGTCATCCCACGAATGGGAGCTAGACGAAAAGGAAGTGCAACGGATTTTCTCTGTATGGGGCCAGCCACAGATCGACCCTTTTGCCACTAGAGTCAACAGGAAATGTCAAGCATTCGCCTCAAGGTACCCGGAACATCAATCAACAGGAGATGCATTCTCAGTGGACTGGACAGGGAAGTTCCTTTATGCCTTTCCCCCACTTCCACTAATAGCCAGAGTTCTGCGCTGAAAGAAGGAGCAGGATTGCTCCATGATCCTAATAGGGCTGGATTGGGCACGACAGATCTGTACCAGACTCTGCAACACCTAGCCCTGTGGCCTCCAATTCGCCTCAAAGCTCATCAATACCTCTTCGCTCAGCAGAACCACAGAGTTTTCCACCACGAGCCAGCGAGCCTCTCCCTCAAAGCCTGGTTCCTGAGCAGCGGAAACTCATGAACTTGAACCTTCCGGCAGACCGCTGGGACATAATCAGGGCCTCTAGAGCCCCCTCAACAAGAATCACCTACGTGCGGAAATGGACCCGCTTCTCTAAGTGGGGTGAATCATCGGCAATTAACCCACTTACAGCTTCGGTAGGACAGATACTACCTTACTTATTACATTTGGCTAAGGCAGGTCTCTCCCTAGATCCATCAAAGTTCATCTGTCGCCCATATCAGCATACACGTCGACTCCAGAAGCGCAGTCATTACTCTCTCTTCCGGCCATCAAGATCTTCCTGAAAGGGTTGATGTGTACTTATCCTCCTACACCCTCATCAGTTCCTTCCTGGAGCCTGAATACTGTGCTAATGGCTCTCATGGAACCCCCTTTCGAACACATTCACAGATGTGAAATATAATTCTTATCTGGAAAACGCCTTTTCTGATAGTCATGACTTCGGCCAGGAGGATCAGTGAATTACAAGCTTTGTCTTCAGATCCTCCTTTTACTTTGTTTCAGCAAGACCGCGTCATTTTGAGGACACACCCAAAATTTCTGCTCAAGATCTTATCAGAAATTACACTCACAGAGCGCATTGTTCTACCATCTTTCTTCCGGAACCATACCTCAGAGGCGGAAAGAGCTTTACATTCCCTAGATGTGACTAGGGTTTTGAAAGTTTACTTGCAGAGAACTAAAGAGTTCCGATTATCTAACACTGTTCATTGCCTTTGCGGGCCACACTAAAGGACAACATATCTCCAAACAGAGTCTGGCAAGATGGGTCTCGTTATGCATTACCCATTGTCATCAATTGAAGGGCAACCCCCTCTCCAAACCGCCTTCAGCACACTCCACCAGAGGAAGAGCGGCATCAGTAGCGTTTCACAAAGGGGTTCCCTTAACGGACATCTGCAGAGCCACTACTTGGAGCACTCTGCACACGTTCGCTATGCCAACAAAGAATCTGCAGTTGGACAGGCAGTGCTCCGCCACCTCTCTCTATACGTGTGTGTGTGTGTGTGTGTGTGTGTGTGTGTGTGTATATATATATATATATATATATATATATTTATTATGGTGGCATGCTTTAACTGCTTCTATTCAAGCATCTGAATCTATGAAAGATCCAATGCTGTAGAAGTCTTAGTTAGTTACCTGTAACTGTATTTCTCTAGCATTGGTATCTTTCATGGATTCACATGCGCCCACCTGCCTCCCCTGAGAGGCTGCTCCTATGCTCAGCACCCATCATACTGTAGTTCCTACAGTTCAAAATCTGAAGATGGCTGCTTGGGGCGGAGTTTAAGCCCTGCCACCTCATTGGTTGGGGCCATAAAGGACCAAAGTGAGGTGGAGGGACTACACAATGGAGTGGCTCATAAGCCACAATGGAGTATCTACATGCATTCTCTAGGGGAGACGTAATGTATATTAAAACATTTTAATAATTCATTTTCATCACCGAGGATTCCCAGTCTGACGACGGGGAATATTCAAGCATCTGAATCTATGAAAGATACCAATGCTGGAGAAATACATTTATAGGTAAGTAACTAAGACATCGTGGGACTCAACTGTATTCTATGGGGCGCAGCACCGAAAGGAGAGATAACTGGAGAAGAGGTGTACGCTGCTCTAAGAGCTATGCCTAGAAGCTGTGTTTCTTTAACTTGTAAGCAAATAAATCACTGGTTTACCATTACCTGAAATTGATGTGTGATTCTCTGTTTGACACTGTTCAAATCAGACATGGCGTGCAATCAGGCCCTCTCTACATAAACTAGCATAGAGCTGGTCATCAGTATTTCAGGGCAGTAGAAGGGGCAGTAAATCTTGCTCTTGGATTACCCACATGTATCTAAAGTGTTTGCTTCCAGCTGCAGATTGTATGACAGTTTTGTCTCCCCCTACGCTGAAAGACTGTAGCTTTAAGATATTGTCAACCCATCAAATAATTGGAAGACCTCAAGGAATGAAAGCCACAGCATATAAAATCATGAATGTGGGGAAGGGTGTTAGGCAGAATCCTGTGCAGTTCCCTTGGGGAACACTGCAAAAAGATTAAGACTACAGGAGTAAGCAGTAAACCCAATTGGTAGCAGTCTGCACCACCCAGATTTACTTGGTAGCTGTGGTTGAGCAGTCAGACTTCTCTCAAGAAGAGTAGGGCAGTATATAGAGTATACACAATATGGCTAAAAACACAGTAGAGCAAACAAACACTGACCAGAGCTTTGTATAAAAAGTATATAATTATTTATTTAAAACACACTTTAGGTAATATACTAGCACTCTAAATCAAAAGTAAGTTAAAACAGAGTCAGGTAAAGTATACACACCTCCCTTGATAACTATTAGACAAGTCAGAGTTAAAACACCATGATTTGTTAAAACAGATGTGAGCGCGTAACCTAGATGGCACTCCAATAGTTAAATGAAAGGGAGAGAAAAAGGCAGAGCATAGAAATAAAACCGGTCCCAACACTTTTAGGAGTTCTCAGCAAGGGAATAAAGGCAGTGTACATTGTAGAGCCAAAGTTCATAGGCCAGGCCCACTTTAAATGGAGCAAAGCGAAATGTGCCCAGGATCACATAGTTTAAAATGCACTAAAAGTCTTTGCAGAATGTTCAAGAGAGGTTGGGGTGATTCAAGAAGGTAAAGTTAGAAGGTCTGGGGCCAACCCAGTTGGAAAGCCGAGGATATAAGGGTCACCTTGGGCAAACCGAAGAAAGGGAGGCCAGGCAGGACACAGTACTTTAAAGAGAGAGGAAGCTCCAGCGGTCGCAGTTGTTCCTGGCAGAGCTTGCAGTTCGTAGTTTCGACCAGGGGAAGAGAGGATCTCGTTGAGGAGGAAACGTGGAGTCGATGCACTGCACAGGGATGAAAGCTGCCGAGGAGTTTGTCGGTAAAAGGTGCGTTCCTTTTATTCGTGGTCAAAGTGGTGAAGCTTGGCTATCCGGCCGCCGGGGTGCATGGCACGGGCGATTCGACCAAGAGACGTCTTTGGAAGGCGAAAGGGGCAAACTGGTTGATCCCACCGGCTCAGAGGAAGAAGACTCGTCCAGCAGAAGATCTTCTCTTGTCGTTGGGAAAGTGGTGAGTTGGTTGCAGCAGGGCTTCACCGGTGGTGTCGTCGTTGCAGATGGCTCAGCTGCTTCCCTCTCTGGATTCTTAGGTCCTGTGGCGACTTCTGAAGTTCCAGTCCCAAAGGCCCTGCTTTTATGCAGAAAAACCCCCATTCAACAGCCTAGCTGTCACTCAAACATGCTAAGTGGTGAGCCGGGCGGCTCACCACTGGGCCAATCAGAATAGAGTGCGACTTGAGTTGCTAAGGCAACGCAGTCCAGGGTGCCAATTCCCCTCCCCACACATCCTGTGGAACCCAGACAGAGTGGCACCATTTGGAGGGCTTCTGTGGAGAAGCCCGACAAAAAGTGGAACAAAGGGCTCGACCTTGGTCAGAGTTACAGAGACGGACACGAACGCCATTTTAGAACAGAGTTCCGGCAAAAGACCCAACCGTTGATTTAATATTAAATAAATAAACCAGCGGTATCTTTAACATTGCACCAAAAAGTGGTGCGTTTAAAATCAATGCAAAAATTCCGTAGAGAATATTCCGGTGGAATATTTTGTGTGGTAACCACTGCCACCAGCCAGAAACTCGACAAGGGTGGACTGGGCGGTGCCCCCTTGAAAACAGACCCAGGGGCAATATAATTAACCCCTTCGAGGGGATTGGGTCCTCCGACGTATTCCATATCTATGATAGGTAATGTCCACAGCTGTGCTGCTTCGGATAATTTTCGGCGTCTGCGTCCTGCGTCGATGACGTTGATGCGCCGTCCCCGAGGACCTCTTCCGACGGCCGACATCACCCGATGTGATAAGTAGGATGCACGACGCCTGTAGCCTCCGTTCCGTTTTTTCCGCGAACGTGTTCGCTTCGTGAATCTCGGTACGCCTCGACTCTTTGGAGTTTGCTGTATTCTTGTCGGTTCGTTGAACCTGTTCGGTTTTTGTGAAAACCTGTTTGTGACGATGTCTACTTCGTCTTCAACCCCGTGTCCGGGCTTCAATAAATGCGCGGACTGTGGGTCCAAGATGTCGGTCAGGGACTCGCACAACGCCTGCCTCTGGTGCCTCGGGGAGGCCCACGATACGGACGACTGTGTCGACTGCCAGTCGCTCATGGCCAAGGCCTTGCGGGAGCGCAAGAAGTAGTTGTCGGTAGGTCGGGTGTCTAAGCCCCGGAAGTCAAGGTCTACGGGGCTTTCGACGGATGACTCGAGATGCACTCTCCGCATCATCGTCATAAGTCCAGTGGGTCTCCTTCCAGGAGTCGGTCTCGCAACTCCTCTGCCTCTTCGAGGCATTCCCGGAAGCGCCGGCATCGGTCACCTTCCCCGTCCTCTTCCGAGGACTCCGCCCGTCGGCGGGTCGCTTATCCCACCATGCAAGCGACACCGGAGGAATGGGCTTCCTTCGGGAAACAGATGTTAGCGATTCTTAAATCGCAGGGCACCGGTCGGGAGACACCGCTCGTACGCCTCCGGACTCGGGTGGACGGCACGGCTCGCGGGAAAGGTCGCGCTCGGACAAGGGTAGCCGGTCCTCGACGCGCTCGAGACCGCGTGATCCTGGGCCGTCTTTGAGGAAGACGTCGACGCCTGTGGCGCCGAGGTTGTCGACAATTTCTCTTGAGGCTCCACCTCCGAGGGGGTCATCCACGCTGTCGGGGCCTAGGTCGTCGAGAGACACGCTCCGGCTTCGAGGCCTGTGTCGATGCCGTCGATGCTGGAGGCGCTGCAGCTGACGCCGATTCTCTCGACGCTGGCGCCGACTCGTTCGGCGCCCTCAACGCCTTTCGAGGCGGTGGTGTCGGAGGGGCCCCGTGGTACGGGGTTAGCCCCTAGAAAGGCACTGGCTAAGGTCAGGCATAGCTTTGGCCCCCAGGTGTCTTCCTCTTACCGCCTGAAGTACATTTCAGAGGGTGATAAAGGCTCTGATGAAGGCTTGGTTCCGGTTACGGTACCAGATAAGCTTCTCTCGGGACATAGCCAGTTTGATGACCTGAGGCAGTCACTGCATGATGCCAGTGGACTGGACACCTCTCCGGAGGTGGAGTTTTGTAGGCCGGAGCCTGGCACTCATGCCGATTCTTCATAGCGGCGCCTTATGTCTCGGGTCACCGAGTACTTGGGATGGTCTGCTCCCCCAGGGGAGTTTGTTCAGGATGATCTCACGGACATCCTTGATCTTGGTCCCCCCACTGACCCGGTACTGCCGTTTTATATGGCTCTGCAGAGAAGGGTGGCGGCGGCTTGCAATCTCTCCGGAGAGTCTCCCGGCAGTGGGCAAGGCTTTGTCACGAAAATACCGTCCAGCCAGTAGCGACCCCTGCTACTTGTCCAGCCACCCCACTCCGGAGAGTTTGGTGGTGCAGGCGGCTACGGCTCCGGCGAAGCAGGCGTCGTATCCTACCATCCCCCTGGATAGGGACGACAAACGTTTTGACGGCTGGGCGAAGAAAGTGTTTTCTTCAGGGGGTATGGCGCTTCAGACGGCCAACTCCATATGTGCCTTGTCTCATTTCACACACACTTTGTGGAACTGTGTTGCATTAGCGGCTGAACATATTCCCGAAGGGGACGAACGGGATGGTTTCCTTGCTATGGTTCAGGATGGCAAGGATGCCATGTGTGAGGCCGTTCAGTCGGGTTTGGACATGGCAGATTGTGTCAGCCGGTCCATGGCGGCGAGCACTGTAATACGCAGGTTTGCGTGGTTGCGGAAGTCTGGGTTCGCTCCTGATGTGCAGTCCCGGCTCCTCAACATGCCCTTTGACGGTGAATATCTTTTTGGCAGCAAGGCTGACGAGAGCTTTGAGAGGTTGCAGACCTCCAAAGCTGCAGCAAAGTCGTTGGGCGCTGCAGTTTGACAACCTCCGCCTTTTCGTCCTAGGGGACAACAATGGAGGGGAGGTTCCTTTCGCTAATACTCGTCCTTCAGTAAAGCAAAAGGAGCTGTCAGTCAAAGAGGCCACTGTAAGAGTGCCAGAGGTGGAAAACAAGGTACTCGAGGTGCCAAGGCCACTCGGGCAGTTACCTCTTTGCCCTCAGTCATGATGCCAGGTCCCATGGTTCGCCGGTTGGGGGGGGAAGGCTGGCGCAGCATCTTGTAGAGTGGCGTGCCATCACTTCAGATGTGTGGGTTCTGGAGATCATAACCCACGGCTACTGTCTTCCTTTTCGGCAGAGGCCTCACGACAATCCACCTGGGAACCTCTCTTTGAAGAGTCCGGATCCGCTCCTTGCGCAGAAAATTCAAGCCCTGCTGGAGAAAGGCGCCATGGAACTGGTGCCTGTAGCGGAGAGGAACAAGGGATGATATTCCCCTTATTTTTTGGTTTCGTAGAAAGACGGGGGATTGAGACCCATCATGGACTTGCGCGGTTTGAACAAACTCCTCAGGAAGGACAAGTTCAAGATGGTTACTCTCTCTCAAGTCCTCCAGGCCCTTCAGCTTCAGGACTGGTTGGTGTCTCTTGACCTCAAGGACGCTTGCTTCCATCTGCCGATCCATCCCAAGCACAAGAAGTACCTGAGGTTCGCGGTTGGCGACTCGCACTTTCAGTTTCGGGTCCTGCCGTTCGGATTGACCTCCGCCCAGAGGGTTTTCACCAAGCTCATGGTGGTGGTGGCAGCGCATCTCAGGAAAGGGGGGATTCACGTCTACCCCTACCTGGACGATTGGTTGATCAGGGGGAGCTCTCCCGATCAAGTCCTGGATCATCTGTCCGTCACCTGCCACTCCCTTCACAAGCTGAGCTTCTCCCTCAATTTAAAGAAGTCCCATTTGATGCCAACACAGCGGCTCCAGTACATCGGAGCAGTGCTTGACACATCCCTGGGGCAGTGTTTTCCTCCCCAGGTGAGGGCTCTACACATTCAGCAGATGGTGCACAAGTTTCAACTTGCCCAGAATCTCCCAGCGTCCGAGTTCTTGAGACTGCTCGGCCTCATGGCATCCTGCATTCTTCTGGTGCCAGAGGCTCGTCTGCGGGTGAGATCTTTGCAGTGGGCACTCAAGCTCCAGTGGTCTCAGTCTTCCGGCAGGCTGTCGGACCCTGTTTAGGTGCCGCCCTCGGTCACCCAGGACCTTCTGTGATGGGCCGTCGAAGGCAATCTGATGAAGGGGGCCCCATTTTGGCTGCCCTGGCCAGGGGTGACGGACGCATCCCTCACGGGATGGGGAGCTCATGCCAACGAGTTGACAGTCAGCGGTCGTTGGTCTCCGTCGGAGTCCAGACTCCATATCAATCTGTTGGTGCTGAGGGTCGTCAGGATTGGCCTGAAGGCTTTTCTGCCGACTGTGCGAGGAAAGAATGTCCTGATTCTAACGGACAACACGGTGGCCATGCACTACCTCAACAAAAAGGGGGGGGGCAGGGTCACTTCCTCTGTGCAGGGAGGCGATGCAGCTCGAGTTCTGGGCCATCCAGCAGGAAGTTTCGAACTTCGCAGTTCATCTGGCCGGAGACGACAACGAGACGGCGGACGCTCTGAGCAGGCAGAGCACGATCTCTCACGAGTGGGAACTGGCTCAGGAGATTCTCCTGGAGATCTTCGCCCTTTGGGGGACCCCTCAAGTGGATCTCTTCGCCTCCAGTGTCAACCGGAAGTGCGAGAGGTTCTGCTCGCAGGAATTTCCTCCAAAAGGAGCCTTAGCAGACGCGTTCGTGGTGGAGTGGTCATTCCCACTGCTGTACGCGTTTCCTCCAGTCCCCGTCATCCCGCAAGTATAAAGGAGGTTACGGAGGTTCGGTTCCCGGATGATCCTCATTGCTCTGGCGTGGGCCAAGAGGACGTGGTACCCGGACCTTCTCGACTTGTCCACCTGCCCTCCACATTGTCTTCCCTACCGAGACGATCTGCTCTCACGGGAGGGGCGTCAGGTTCTCCATCCAAAGGTCAGATCCCTCAACCTTCACGCTTGGCTTCTGAAAGCTTCAGGTATAAGGATTGGGACCTCCCTGAAGACGTGATGGAGGTGTTGCTCTCGGCCAGGCGGCCGGCAACAAAGTCTCTGTACCGTTGCGGTTGGAGAAAGTTCTGCGACTGGTGCAGAGTTAAGAAGGTGGATCCTTTTGAGTGTGACATTCCCATTGTTCTGTCTTTTTTGCTTTCCTTGGCCCACGGGGGCTTGCAAGTGGGGACCATTAAAGGTTACCTGGCGGCGCTGTCCATATTTAAGCGCTCGTCTGAAGAATGTTCCTATTTTAAGATTCCTTTAATTTCTCAGTTTTTGAAAGGGCTCACTAATGTGTTCCCTCCGTCACCTTTTCTGGTGCCCGGTTGGGATTTGAACCTTGTTCTTAAGTTTCGTATGGGTGCTCGTTTGAGCCTTTGCATTCTTGCCCTTTGAGACTGTTAACTCTGAAAACTGTGTTTTTGGTTGCAGTTACTTCCGCTCGCAGAGTGAGTGAGTTGCATGCACTTTCAGTTAAGCCACCCTTCACTGTTTCATAAGGACAGGGTTGTCCTTAGAGTTCATCCTTCCTTTCTTCTGAAGGTGGTTTCGGAATTTCATTTGAGCCAGAAGGTTGTTCTTCCGGCGTAATATCCTTCTCCACATCCTAGTAAGGAAGACGAGAGGCTCTATAGGCTTGATCCTAGGAGAGCGTTGAGCTTTTATATTTCGCGCATGTCCCGGGTCAGAGTGGACGATCAACTTTTCATTGGTTACGCTGGAAAGCGTTTGGGACAAGCTGTGACGAAACAGACTTTGTCTCGTTGGATTATTTTAGCTATCTCCGAGTGTTACCGCTAGGCGGGTAAGGTCTCTCGGGCTGGCTTGCGGGCCCATTCTAACAGGGGAGTGGCTGCATCTACTGCCCTGCAGAGGGGTCTTCCTATTAGTCACATCTGTGATGCAGCCACCTGGGCTTCGGTACATACTTTTGTATGTCACTACTCCCTCGATTCCATCCAAGGGCAGGATCTGGCCTTTGGCAAGGTAGTCCTTTATTCCGCAATTTGATTGGGCATGCTAAATTTGTGTTCTAAATTCTTTTCCCGCCTCCTTGCTTGATACTGCTTTGGGAGTCTGTCATAGATATGGAATACGTCGGAGGACCCAATCCCCTCGAAGAACAAGTTACTCTCTTACCTGGTAACGTTCTTTCGATGGGATGGTCCGATGACGTATTCAATATCGCTCCCTCCCTACCTTCCCCGCTGCAGAATTTCTTATGCAATTGCAGCTTGCGTTCCGCAAGGCCTTGTG
Source organism: Ambystoma mexicanum (assembly GCF_040938575.1). Lineage (NCBI taxonomy): Eukaryota > Metazoa > Chordata > Amphibia > Caudata > Ambystomatidae > Ambystoma > Ambystoma mexicanum. The sequence goes on along the minus strand of NC_090927.1, from coordinate 1,233,870,565 downwards.
TGTCTGACTGGCAGAAAACTGGTGTTGCACGTTTTGGGGGAAAAAACTACAACTGAGGCTACGGGCGTCGTGCGTCCTACTTATCACATCGGGTGACGTCGGCTGTCGGAGGAGGTCCTCGGGGATGGCGCATCGACGTCATCGACGCAGACGCCGAACATTTTCCAAAGCAGCACAGCTGTGGACATTACCTGTCATAGATATGGAATACGTCGTCGGACCATCCCATCGAAAGAACGTTACCAGGTAAGAGAGTAACTTGTTCTTTCAGTACTTCCACAATATGATGGTTTGTACTGGTTCTGTTCACAATTTAGGGCTAGTAAAGTCAATGATGACTTTACATGCCCTGGGAGACAGTAGTCAGTCCCAGGGTATGGAGTCTATGTTTGGGGGTCACTATGATACCCCTGTGTTACTGCACCACTGAGGGTGCTGTGTAACACATACACATAAAATAGATGATACCCTATGGAGTAAAAAGAAAACCCCATAGCCCATACGCACAATACAAGTCAAAGACATACCTCAAATCATGCCTAAGAGTTGGAGGAAAAGAGTCTCACTCTTAGCAGGAGAATAAAACAAACCCCAAAAATCCAGCAAAGCTGCTGGGGGACTCACTAGGTTTGGGAAATTAGCCTTATAAGAGAATTCTCCCTAAAAAAGGGAAACCCTAGAGAATCTTGGCCAGTCTTATAGCACACAGAGAATGAAGAAATGTCCTGCAAGATTAGTTAATTTAGAAGATTCTGATCCCTTACAAAGGAGGTGAGCTGCATATATTGAAACATAAATGAGGGAGAAGGTGCATTTGCAGAGCCAGAGAAGGAGAAATGGAGAAGCCAATGTTTACTGATGGCTAAACCTCAATCCCTAACCAGGGTCAGAGTGCAAGGAATTCTGCTGTGGTTCTTAGCCAAGTACCTTGTGGATACTAAAGCTAAAGAAAGAACACCAAGCCTACTGGAGCTATTTTCCAGACCCTAGCCTAAACCAAAGACTAAAGAAATGTTTGTTGTTAACATTAGTACCCTGGTAGGATGGCATCACAATTCCTGCTGGTAAAGTATCCCCCAAGGTAAGGGTGAATAATACATTATTGCTGGTAGATGTTTGCTACATCCAAAAGCCTGGCTCAGCTACTTACAGCCCTGGTGTGCAGAGGGAAATCCAAAGAAGTCAAGAAACACAATAATCAGTCTGGGTGCAATATCACTGGACGATGAGTGGGACAAAGAAGTTCACTGATGGCTATAGCAATGAAACTGTAAATAACCGATTGGGGAACATTTGTTGTTAGGTCTTTTAGGAATATTCCACTTTGTTTTATTCTACCGCCATCAGAAGAGGTTTCATTTAAAAGGTTCCTTTGTGAGTTCAGTCACTGACCCCTACGGTCCTAGAGGTGTTATTCCAACCCAACTTGGAACATAATGAAGGTTTTGAAATGCCATTCTGCGTCATTTGTGTCCTGTTGATCTTATATTGTTAGAGTGCTTATGGTAAAATTAACCACTGCACTTGTTAATATAAAGTTTACAATTTGGACCATTGATTTGTTATACACTCTTTTCAGATAGCAAATACATATGTGCGGTGTAAAGAAAAGGACATTCCAATGTGGAAAACTTGCAGATATTGTTTGAATTTATAGAGCGCTTTTGTCAAAGCGCTGTGAAAAATAACATATATTGGTATAAAAGAATAACCGTTTATATAAGCGATCAATCATGAGGAACGACTTTCATTCAAGAAGAACTTTAAAAGATGAGTTGTAAGAGGGGGTGAACGCTACATAACGTAGAAGAGGATGGTACAGAAATAGGGGGAAAGCATTCCAGAGTTTAGGGACTTAAAGCAAAAGAACGAAAATAAAATTGCACACGTAGCAGGAGTAGGATGAATTTGTCAAACGAAAAGAAGAGGCACAAATTGTCTAACAAGGGGCACAGACTGTTACCAGAGAGGAGAGATGGGGTCTGGAGGGGGCAGGCAGGGGGCAGGTCAAAGACTACAGTGCAGAGAAAATGAAACTCAAGATGATCTGTTAATGGGAGCCAATGAAGTGCGTGTAAGGAAAGATCAGTATGAGAATCTGGGTTGAGGGGGAAGTACACAAAGTAAATTTCCAACAGAATAAAAGATATATTGAAGACGATTGGGCACAAGCTGGCAACTTGACAAGTTAAGAATAGCAGTCAAGACGAGAGACCACCAAAGTCAGAGAAAGAGTGTGGCCAACTGAGAAGGTAACACATGATTTTGCAAATATTATAAGGTAGCAGGACCAGGCAAGACTAGAGCTATGAATAGGAAAAACTGAGGTATCAAAGAGAACACCTAAATTACAAGTAGAAAATTACTGGGCAACAGAATCCTGATGGAAAGAAATAGATAATTGAGGACAACCATCATAAGCCGAGGAGGCATTGACAAATAGAATCTCCATTTTAGAAGGGTTGAGGTGAAGAGAGTGAGAAAGTATTGAAAGTTTAAGAGCAGACAATCTGAAGTAGATGAATGTAGTGAGTCAGAAAAGGAGGCAAATGAGAATAGTTGGCAGAAAAGTGACATGAAAAAACGAATAACTGGATAATAGCAGAAAGAATGGAAATGAAGAGGACCAAGTACTGAACCTTGCATAACACCATAGAGAAGAGGAGTTTGCAGCCCATGGTACAGTATATGTGCGGTCAAAGAGAACAAAGACAGAAGAGTATTGTGAATGCCAAGAGGAGAACGGCGTGATCCACCTTATCAAATGTGCCAGATAGATCAAGACGAATAAAGATGCAATAAGCACAGCCAATCTCCAGAGAAAACGAAATAAACCATTCGCACACTGGATAAACCCTGGGGTGCGAATGGCTGTCACCCCCAGTGTCCGCGGGCAGACATGGCCGGTAATGGCCCCCAACCCTCACCAAGGTCCTCGCTTCACTCAGGCATACTTAGACTCGGGCATGCAAGCTGTTACCAACCATATCTGCCTGGCCGATGCAGGGCTGCAAGCCATATTATCAATCTTAGAGGTAAAGTAAGAGGCAGTCAGAGGAAGAGATGGTAGAGTTAAGAGATGGATCAGGGGAAGAAGGAGACAGAAGAGTTTAGTGAATTGAGAAAAGAGGACACATGAGATGAAGAGGAAATGAGTTTGAGCAGTTTTTTTGAATAAACAATCAAGATATTCGGAATGTGAAGAGTGGGAAAAGCAATAAGATCCGATGAACAAGAGATTTCTCAGCACTGTCCTAGAGTAAATCTCCTCTGTATGGTTTGAAAGATTGAGGTTTATGAGAGGAAACAAAGATAAGCGAATGATGGAGAATTCCTTCGAGAAAGACAAAAAAGAAGAAAAGGCATTAAGAGGAAGAAGAGAAAGATGATGCATCAAAATTATAATCTTGTAGTGCAACTGGGGGCAGTGACTGAATGGCTTCCTGGTGACCCTAGGCTTCCCCATATGGGGGCTAGGGGAGAAAGAGAATATGACCTAAAACGCCCTTGCAAGTGTTGTACAGGAATGGGAAGTAGACCTCAGACATGCAGAGCAGGGCACGGCATATCCGGCAAACTTGGGCGGATGTTCACCACTACATCGGCTGGGGAGACAAGCCGACGCTGGACCAACCCCTCTGGAATAACAGGTACATCCCTGAAATCCTGAAAAGGCGCCATTTTTTGAGCTGGGAGGAGCAAGGAGTTCGGGCCCTCATGGATGTAGTGCGGGAGGGGCGTCTTATCGCATTTGGCACATTGCAGGATATGTTTAAGTTACCAAACAAGGAATACTACAGATATCTGCAATGAATGCACGCCATCTGCTTTCAGTTCCCTGTGTTAGAAGGGCTTCTGAAATACTCCTCCCTGGAATCTAACCTTTTCCCAGAACAAATTGGAATGAAGGTCACTTACACGCTGTATCGGGTACCTTTCAGGGCCCAGGAGCTGTCCAGACTTAGAGAAGTGGGAGAGGGATGTGGGTCCACTGGAGTCTGAGAAGTGAGTGGAAGCACTCCTGTTTCAACGGGACATCGGAAAAGCTGCCAGGCTTTGCCTAATCCAATACAAAATATTACACCAGGCATATTACTTCCGGGCAGCGATGGCACGGTCGGGGGTTGTGGACAGCGTGGTGTGCCTGAGATGTGGGAGGGCAGAGGGCACCTTCTTCCACATGGTTTGGAGCTGCGACTCAATTTAGGAGACATCTGGGGGGCTGAGGTCACAAGTTCTGCAAGACCCGAAAATTGTGTATTGGGAATCTGGGGGGAAGTGGAGTTCACCTGACATGAGAACACATTCCTTGCTGTGGTGCTGGGGCTGGGGAAGAGGCTCATAGCTGCAATGTGGGCCTCTGCGGAAAGACTAAGCTTTAGCCGTTGGGCCACAGAGGTTGACAGATGTGCATCCCTGGAAAGCCGAATTTATAATGCCAGAGGTTGTCCTTGGGAATTCCAAAGAGCGTGGGGGGGGATGGGTAGGAGACGAGTGAGGGATGAACAATGTATCGCCATAGAGCGTGGAATCCTTCCCATCAAGTATAGGATGGAATTATTGCCCAACGCTGCCTTCTCTCGTCCACCTGTGATCTTTATATATGTACCATGACACCTTTGACGTGCTGTAACCCAGTTTTGGCTATTTTGTTTGTTTGTGTTTTATTGTATAACAAACAGATAAAAACAAAAAAGATATTGATTCAAAAAAGAAAATGTTATTAAAGGGTACAGCGGGAAGCATAAAAGCTAAAGAAAGGAATAGATTAACAGAAGAGAAGAAAGAAAAATGAAACAAGAATCAGTTTATAAAGTAGAACAAATATAATGAACGGATATATTAGAAATGACAGAAGCAGAGGTGGGCAATTGAAATGAATGGGAAGAATCAGTAAAAGAAAAGGACACGTGCAATGGAAGGATGATAGATGCATATTAAAGTCACCAAGAAGGAAGGAGATTTATAAAGGAGGAGGTAAGAAAGCAGGGAATCAGTGGGGTCACAAAAAGAGGACAGCAGAGGAAACAGGTCTGATGGATGGCAGAATAAGTCAAGTCCATAAATAGGCAGCCGGTATAGGCACAGAGGCAGCCAAAAGGTTTTCAGAAGCAAGCTAGATTTAGAAATACCATAATTCGCAGTACAGGTTCTAAATGGGCAAACCAGATGCCAACGGAGCACATGAAAATCCACAATAGTTGTATCCAACTGAACAATGCAGAGCAGAACAGGCAAATAGTTAGAAAACCATGACTAGTAAAGGTACAAGGCATAGGTGTTATATGAATTCATTTAAAAACTACTTTTAAATTACCACTGGGCATGGGCCGCTCTAAAATGTTTTGTAACTGTTCCTATAATTGACATTTTGAAATGTTTTGCTTACGAATGCTTAGTGAGAATATCATAACCTATTTCAACACTTATCTTCCTTTTGTTTTGTTTTTTCATTTAGGAGGCAGATGCTGTGTGCAAATTGATCCTATCTCTGGTTTATTACTTTTATAATTTAATGCCTCTGTCACGAGGCTCCAGGTCAGTAAAATATGATAAACATACTTTATTATTAAAACATACAAAAAGTCCATTGTGCACTTTAAAATAAGATGTCATTACTATGTGTTGCTTAGTGTTTTTTTTATTGCATTAGCTGATAAATCACCTTTTCAATGGTAATACAATTGTTTAACAATAATAAGATCAATTTGATAATATGAAATTCCTATTCGACAAATTGATTAATTTACATACATATTTACATGGTATTAAACACAAATGTTAAGATTCAATGTTAAGTCTTGATAACATTAACAAGGGAATCTATAGATGTGTCAGAAAACTGACACTAGAGAATTGCTTACCCCTCACTACTCTAACCTCAAAGATAGGTTGGAAACTTATTGTCACACATATATATATTTACAAGACAGCATTAATCTGTAGAGACAGCAGTTATATCAAGAACCATATGCATGAACATAAATAAACATAGTTTTAATAGGGGATGTCAAACATATTACGAAGGCACACAAAATTAAGGTACAGTGCTCAGTGTCAGGGAAAATAAGGCAGGGTTATACGTAACAGAAAACCAACAAGGAAAACAGACATAAAGGATGAATAAACTTAATATACTTTCTAATCCTAATACACAAGTTGTACAAAATGACTAAAATTTAGACGTCTAAATTTTAGTCATTTTGTACAACTTGTGTATTTAATTTGGGTGAATCGGAGTTAATATGCCTAAATTCCTCTCAAGCTTCATGTACATACACATTGAAAAGGGCTGAAGCCCTCTCGCTGTGTGAACCTATGTTAACCTGTGGTCAATCGTATCTGAACAGCGGTGTTGGAGTGAAAAGCTTGAATAATATCATGCAATGTTGGTGGGCAATTTGCTTTCTTTAATTTGGTCATTAATAGGACTCGGGGTACCGAGTCGAAAGCAGAGTGTAAGTCTATAAATGAAAAGTAAATTGGTTGTTTTGGCAACAGGGCGTGTTCCTTTATTGCATTAAGACTAGAAGGTTTATTCCCTTCCCCATTCCAGCCACAAATCCCGTTTGGTTAGGATCTCTCTGCTGGTATGTCTTGGTCCATGCATTTAGATCTCGTAGCACACTGCGGGCAAAAACTTTTCCCGGTGCATCCAGCTTGGTTATGGGCCTGTAGCTGGTAGGGAAGGAACGACCACCTTTCTTAAAAATTGGGACTATCAATGATTTGCACCATGATAGTGGAAGGGATCGTTCTAAGACTATTTTTGGAAAAATGTTATAAAGGATACAGGCCCAATTTATAGGATCTTCTTTAAACCTAGTTACTCAGACCATCGGGTCCCATTGCTCTCAATCCACTCAATTTTTTAATTATGACCTCAATAGTTTCTTCAGTAAAATGCAGATTCCAAACCTTGTGTGGTTTGTAGGAAAGTGTCATATCATCAAATGTTGGATTTGCATATAAATTAGTGTAATGTTCTAACCATTGATGTTCAGAAACGCCATTTATCTGGCTACTGCCTTGGATATTGCATTGTGCGTTGTTCAAGAGTTGCCAAGTTTGCGCAGAATTCTTATTATACAATGATTTCGGCATGGCCTCACTGTCATGTTGATACCACCACGCGCGCACCAACCTCTTGTCCAATTACGATAACGGCACTTAGCTGATTTCAATGCCCTGGATCTCTCAGTAACCGCAAGATTCATTATGCTTTTTTTCTCTTCACGCCTTGAGATCATACGAATGGTACATAAGGCGCTATATAGATGCAAAATAACATAACATTCTGCTTTTCTAGCTCTTAACTCCTGATCAAAACATTGTTTGTGATGGAAGGTTTTAGCATGAGCTGACAGCAATGAATACTTAAAATTATTCAGGATCTCAGTGTACTGCTCCACGCCTCCAGTCAAGTTTCGCTGACTGAGTTTGTTGTTCAACACTTGTAAGTTGTCCGCACACCAACGGAAACGTGTTTTGGCATTATTAACAATCAGAGATTGCCTATAGAATTTAGAGTGCATCACATTAAATCCCTGGAACCAAGACCAAGTTAGGGAGAGCATATGATGATCACCATTAGGTTGTTGTATAATTTCTAATGTATCCACTGTTGTGAATAAACGATCATCTAAATAAATATAATCAATGATACTTTGAGAGTTCCCTCTCCTCCATGTAATTTTAGGTGGCACATCGCCCAAAAAAGACCCATTAGCCATTTTAAAATTACGATCAATCATTAATGTTTTCCATCTAATGACCTCCCTCTATCGCGCCCTGGGCCCCGAGTTGATGCAGTCTAAATTCAGATCGCCCATAATTATAGTAGTAGAAACACTTGCGGTCATGGAGATGCCGTCAAGCATAGCTATCAATGCTTTATAAAATCTATCGTCATCCATTCCAGCTGGATTCCTGTACAGATTTATTAGGGCAATTATTTTATTAAAGCTATTTATTTGAACTAGTTGAGTATAAATATTCAGACTCGCCCAAGATTGAATAGAAAATCCAGCACTTTTTTTCACTGCTACCGGTAAGCCAGAGGTTGCTCTACCTCTTGGAGATGCCTTGGCTGGTGATAAAATGATGTCATAATTATCCCATTTTGGGGTGGTCCTTAGCCATGTCTCCTGAAGGGCAATAATGTCAGATTTATCCATTTGATTTTTACTGGAGCATTGTAAGTGAGAATGACCACAAGTGTTCCAACTCGCTAACCGGATCTGTTTTTTATGGTTCTCCACTGATGGTTATGCCTTTTCGTATTGACGCAAGATTTGCTGAAGGAATCTAGTATTATCACAAGTTAAGCAACTCGGTCTTGATTAATTGCTCTACTCACTTATAGTAGGCATTGGCCCCAACTCTGGATTCTGTGCTATAATGAATCCTAGTCTAAATAATTAAATTTTCGCACTCCAAATGGCATTCAAAACCAGCCCTGAAGGAAACCATAGTCTAACAATGGATAAATCCATGTTGTCTAAAAATTCACTTGTTCTATATCTACCTTGGTAACATCCTCCAGGGCTGGCACCTCTGCAGAAATGTTCAGAATACTGGTCCTGCAAAGATCATATTTATTATTTGGCAAATCACAACACTGGTTTTTATCTTTTGCACTTAGTGCAGGATGAGTTACTTCTTGTTTCTTAATGTTAATGTTTTCTTGATTTATTTTTTGCAATTTATTTGTATTAGCTCTGTGGATGGATATGATATCAGTCCTCCTAGGATCAGCTGTCATGTGATCCTCTTGCCAATTTACGGATCCCTGCTGTGATCTCTCACTAGATACCAATTCCGTAGTTCTACAATCTTTTGTAACTCCTTCTGTATGTGAGCTCAGAGTTTGGTTATGATGTCGTTCCATCAAGGAGCGTCCACTGCTTTCTTGATGTCTGCCAAATCTCTTCCCTTTTCCAATAATGGTTCTTGTTTTTTTTGGTTGTGATGACTCTGTTTGCTGGTTGTCTAGAGTAATCTTGTTCTATTACCGTGATTAAGTCATCTCAGGGTTTGTGCACTAGAGGACGTTCACTGTGGATATCCAATGGTGGGGTCAAGCTTGCTACGTCTTTTGATTAATTTTTACCGCCCGAGGCTTTTAAAGGGCTCCTTAGGGCCTTGCAGACTGCTCAAATAAAAGGTTTAGCGTTCTTAATGTTGGTCGATTTCTGGCCATGCATGTTTTTCAATTTATTATTATTATTATTATTTTTCTTTTTTTTTCAAATCATGATTATGTAGTTTCAATTTTACCTAATGTTTTTTTCCTATTTTGGGCCCCCTTGTAGTAAATGTCTCAAAGGGATTTGTTTCGGTATCAATCAGGTTTACTGTATTATTTAGCTCAAGGGTTGTGCAAGATTCATCTATGTAAACCACTGGATCATTTTGAAACTTCTCCCCAATAGGTACAATTACATGATCGAATTGAGGTAGCACCGACGGGTGAGCATTTCTCTCTGTGATTGCTGTTTGTGCAGGGGAACATAGTGATATTGGACACACTTTAGATTGATCACTAGGGATTGCACTCTAGTTTTTACTCGATCCTTCCCTCATGATCCAATCAGCTATTGTCTGAATTTGAGCAGATTGATGTGACATTTTGAATCTCTTGATAGTAAATAGTTTGAATAAACTTAGTTTGGTAGTGTTAACTGCTATCAATGTTATCTCTACCATGGTACTCATATTCTTATGAGTTGGTGATGTTCCCACTTGTGACAATATGCACTTACGAGGTGTAGGCTTAGCATAAGATATCGAGTGTATACTGGAGTCCATGGAACATCTGCCATGGTTAATTCGGAGAAGATGATTGACTCATGTTATGGGACATTTCACTGACACTCGCGTGGATTGAAATGTCAGAAATTACATGATGTGAATTTGGAAATGCTTTGCCTAGTGGGGTCACCACCGGAGGTAATAGGGAATGAGATATTCCCAAAATTGTTTGGTCAGAAATGACTAAAGAGGATTTAGGCTTCATTGGATTAATAGCATGAATGGTGATAGTCATGGCATCTTTAGGTATGGAGGCATTATTACAAGAAACATTTTCCTGTTGACCTTTACCATGCTCTCTGTCCCCAAATGCTGATTGCAATCGTGCCTCTGTTTCGTCCTCCAAACGAGCAAAGCAGAAATTACGAATGTCAGGATTAACGATATAAATTTAGTGACTGGCATCAAGACAATTACTTTATGTATCTTTCTTCTTTGAGGGCTATTTTCACTCTGCGCTCCTGCTTTAGGAGTATTCAAGTTACCCGGCATATTTGTTTTCAAGGTAAATATTGACATGTATAGCAAAAACCTCTATACCTGTGTTATCTTACGTTACCTTATTTCCTATCAAAATGCAACTTTCAATTGTTTCAGTGTTAAAATTAAAAAGATGTCCAAACGGACGAATCAAAAAAAAAAGAAAAAAAATCACTCAACGTGTAAAAAAACTGTTAGACAATAGAGCTGCTCCCCCATGCACCACTTAGTAATTACCGCTTTAGTCGCTGCGGCAAAGCGGTGCTTCCAGGTGCTTCTCACTGGTGCGCGTGCGCTCGTGCGCGCCTGTGCCCAATTTTATGCATGTTTAACAGAATGGGTGGAGCCAAGCATTTACAGCTGGTAAATCCAGTAATATCAAGCGCTCTCCTAAGGAAAGTATAAGCAGTTGTATATAAGTTCATACAACAGTAGTTGCAGTCTGTTAATCTAATATAGTCCAAGATTCAGGTCAGCAGGCAACGGAGCAGCACAAGCTACAAAGCTGTATTCTAGGTGCTTCTCACTGGTGTGCGCGCGCTGGTGTGCTCGTGTGCCCAATTTTATGCATGTGTAACAGAATGGGTGGAGCCAAGCGTTTACAGCTGGTGAATCCAGTAATAATCAAGCGTTCTCTGCTTGCAGTATAATCCAATATAGTCCAAGATTCTGGTCAGCAGGCAACAGAGCAGCACGAGCGACAAAGCAGTGCTTCCAGGTGCTTCTCACTGGAGCTTAGTATTTATTGGCGTAAAAGAACTTTCTCGAAGATCTTTAAGAATTGCTGTTGCCCACTTTGTTGAGGAAGGATCATGATGCAACATTGGCATTGATTTGTGGCGCTTCATGAAGTTTATCTTCTCACTCCATAGTTTGTGGTGTCACTAATATCCATCCATAGTTAAAACAAATAGTATTACTGACATATTCGTAATTACAGATCTATGAGAGGTTTAAGTACTAAAATTCTTGAAGCCCTTGATAATATCTAAGTTGCAACCATAACCAAACATTGTCTTACGGAATGCACTTACTTTGTTTGAACATATTTAAGTATGGAACTTCAAAGGCACAAGAAAAAAAGTATTCTACTTTGGAGATTTTTTTTTTTAAGGACCTAATACTTCGGTGTATGAATGCATGTTTATATGAGCAGTTTGGAATGTCATAATCTTCTCTGTGACACTGCAGAGATTGTACTAATTTGCTTCTAACACATATGTTCCTGTTACTTGAAAAGAGTTAAAATAAATTGGGTAATTACACCAAATGGCAGGGTGCGCCCCCAATATTCACCAAAATAAAGCAGGGTTGCTTTGTAGTTACATTTACAAATTAATTTGTATTTTTATCTTTCGTGCCAAAATGGGTATTTTGTGTGCCTCACACTGACAGTTTGGGTTTACTGTATTCCTTTGCTTTGATATTGTATTGCTTTTTTCTGAAGACTAGAGATTATATTAATCGCAGTGAAATTATGTTGTATGGGAGGCAAATCATATTATGAGGCAAAGGGCCCTTTAATTGGGATGGGCTTGGTGGCTGACCCTACTCTGCTGACTGCTGTGCAAGACACATGGAACCATTCCAGTTCAATTAACTCACTGAATAGAGAAAGGCAAAAGGAAGCACAGGGGTGTCTGAATGTGAGCAACAGGAAGCATAGAGGAGACCGCACACAGGCAGTGCCTTTGCAGCAACGCTTGGCGGATCTCAGCTGAAGGCAAGGCCTTGGCTGATACGTGGTGGGTGGAGAAGTCCTGGAGCCCGCTGGATGCTGCTGAGCCCAGGCGGGTAGGATGCCCGATGATCCAAGGTCTCCTAGAAGGGGAGACAGGCGCAGGCGAAAACCAACACTCCTGAGCCAAGACGTGTAAGCAACGAACTGCCAAAGAAGAACTGACAAACTTGAGTATGCGGCTCTTCAAGTACCAAAGTCACTGCCACCTTTTCCGAAATACATCGCCAACACACAGGTGTGCGGCCAGGCTACATGTGATTTTAACGAATCACAAAACGACAAATGAATGTTTAATTAACCCAAAATACCCAAAAACAAAATTATTTTTTTTCCGTCGTTTTGGGGGTTTTCCCCTCCAAGCCCTCCTGTTTTTCGTGTTAATGCTTTCCCCACCCCCAAAACTACTATTCCCATTCCCAACCACATACATATAGTTTTAACAGATTTGTTTTTTAATAGGTATTTTTCGTTAGTTAAAATCACTGCATTCCATACGGCCAGCAAGAGAAGTGGGAGGAGGACAGTTCGACTCAGAGGAACCTGTGATGGGGTTAAACACACCGCCATACACATACGTGTGATGAGGGCCAAGCAAGAGAGGTTGAAGGAGTCAGAAGCCCTGAAGGGGTTAAAGATCCTGCCACACTCATATCGTTGACTAGGCCAAGCGATGCACGAGAGGCTGAGCGAACTAAAAGCCCTGAAGGAAACGTAGAAATTACAAGTCAAATACTGCCAACTAAACTGAGCAACCCAGGAGGAGCTGGGAGAAACAAGACCCCTGGAGTCGGCGAAGACAAAATAATGAGCAGAAGGCCAGTAGCCTGCGACAGGCTGAGAAGACCATGAATTTTGAGAACAGTAGGAATAACATTTGCATAATGGAAGGATTCTTGCGTTGGAAAAAGAATATTGTGATCTCCTGAGAAACCTGCTGAAGTGGTTTGAAGCTCAACTCTAACAGGGTATCCACAGAATCCAGAAGCTGTATCCTGGCTTGTTGAGGGGGACAGGAATCCTCCTTTCTGAAATAGCTGAGAAAAATAGTTTTTTTTATTTGGTGCCATCATCAGAAACTTGAGACTAAAACCTGAAAAGGGGAAAGAAATGGAACTCTAAAAAGGGTGGGGGCCAAGCGCCACCCATCCCAATCCAAGAGGGGAGCAGACTACTTCTGCAGGCTGATTTAGGTGTTCTTATTAGTGGTAGGGCAGGCCATAGGATAGATTAGGTTTCGACAGGAGATTTGATATGTTTAGATGTCCTGATGAGCACCTACTATTATTTTCTTAGTATAGGGAACTGACCACCATTAGCAATAGGACTAAGATAGGCATTTAATTTCTATAATGAAGCAAAATTAAACCCGAACATGTCTTTGTGCCCATCTCTTATGTCTGATTTATCACAGTGGCTAACTTTTAAATATGATTGTGGGGCTTATTTGTGAAAAAGTTGCTCTAGCAGGCGACTCCTTACAATACCTATTAAATGTCAGGAAATGAGGCAATATTGATTGCATTAGTTGTCATCAATTGTCGCGGGTCACTGGATTTGGACGGATATTAAGCCCATACCGTCCACAAAGTAACAAGAAAAACAGGAAACTCCAGGACTCGGCGCCAGTTGAAGACTTGATTGTTTAATTGCACAATCTGTTACAAAGCCCTCTACTTGGTTACGCGTTTCGGCTCCCACGAGCCTTTATCAAATCAGGGCCAATAATAGAACTATTTAATCCGTACGACTGTTGTCCGAAATATAATAATAGGGACAAATCCCAATGGTAGAAAATTCTGCTGCTCAGAGATCCCTCGCGTTGGCTGCTCGAATGGTGAAAAGGACTTTTCACCATTCGAGCAGCCGATGCGAGGGATCTCTGAACCGCAGAATTTTCTACCATTGGGATTTGCAACTTTTAAATATGATTTAAGGTCCTCACTTTGCTTACTTTTTGAATTTCTTGATTGACCAGAGCCCTGCTGTTCTTTGACCAATCTCTTACATCTGTACATCAGCGTAGTCCGTCTTAGGCACAAAATCCAGCTATAGGGCTCTGGTTCTGCTTCAAAACACTGGCTTACCTCTGACTGATATTCCAATCAGTGTCTTGGTCCCTCCGCCAAATCTGCTTCTTTCTGTTTACTCTTGAGAAGTCTGATTTTCTTTTTTTCCTTTTCATGTTGCTCTCCTTGGCTTAAACTATATATACATGATTTACCACACCTGTTATGAAATATTGTGATGTGGAGCATGTTTGATTTGGTTCAGTAATGGGATTGGTTCCTCTGACATCTTGTGAAGTCCACCCCTTCAACCTAATTTGCCAAGACTGTGATAATTAATTGCAGTTGGTTATTTCACTCTGATTAAAACCTACCATGAAACTCTCCTCCCCTTGGTTGCGACTCTCCGTCCCCATTGTTGCAACACCTTTATATGCAGAACAAAAGGCTTGCCTGCTCTTTCCGGTCATAGCTGGGAATAAGGCTGGTCACTGTTGCAGACCCACTTGGTTCCAACTGCTAACATATAGGTGGGCGATAAGTGATGGCCAGAGCCCAGACAAAAAAAATGTCTAGAGGAAGAAAAAAACCCAGAGGTGGGAAAAACACTGCAGGATGTTGTGAAGGCATGAAGCAAGACACAGACAAAAGATTCAAAGTTCAAACATAATGTATTTATTAATTTACATGGCGGGATGGTCTAAGGCTTGACTTGCCCTATGCAAAGGTGGGTTTTCCCTACCTAAAGAAACTAAGAATAGTCTGAGTCAGTAAGTTCAACTTAAAGTCTGTTTGTGTCCAAAACCTATACTTGCCCTCACAACTAAACTATACAATGTGTAGGGATGTCCACAACAAGTGAACTAGTGTTCCAAATAAAGTTCGGAGATTCTTCCAGCTCTAGTCTTACTCTCCAGCCCCCTTCCCCAAGTTCAAAGCAGTTCCACAAGGCTTTGGGATTCCTTTCCTCAAGTAGACAACGCAGTTATAACAATGGCCTCCAGGTTCCCTTCCTCAAGGCGACAACACGCTTTCAAACTGCCCTTGGGGTCCGATTCTCCAAGGCTGCAAGTCTTACAGCTTGCCAATGGACAATCCGTTCAAGTCTCTTAATTCTCACAACCAGTTCCTGGTCACCTTTTATAATCCTCCATGTTCAGTAGATGCAGATTGCTACCTTTCTCATTCACTTCAGCAATCTAAGTTACCAATGAAGATTCTTTATCTGCACTTTCCTTGACTTTTCCAGACAGGGTACTCTCCGTCGAGGCACATTTGTCGGACCACACGGTTCACCCATTTAAGGTCACGCAACTGATAACCCTGGGTTTCTTGCCCACACAGCTTCCCTCTCATACCTGTGGTTGAGTTTGCATTCACTCTGAATTCTCCTTGCCAGTCTCTAGCCTTTGACACAGTGTGTTCTTCCACACAACTTACTTTGTGGTGCTCACTCTCTTCCACCACGCTGGTTTCACAAACTTCATAAATATTCATCACTTGCTTTTCATCTTCGTCTTAACGTTTCATCTTTTGCCTTTAATAATGTTCATCACGTGTGTCTCACACCTGTTTCTATTTCATTCATTGGTTTCTCAAAGCTTGCTTTCAGTTTGGTATTCATTAATGTTTGCAAAACGTTTCTTTACTTTGATAGTCAATAATATAATACATGCTCCTTGTTAAAGCACCTTCACTTTATAGTTCAGCGTTTTGTTCGGAGTATTAAACAAAAACCTTACTTCAGTTTTACAGTTACTTGCACATACATTTCCTTTCAATCTGCATCACCATATGCCTTGCAATAGCACAGGAGCGCCCTGGTACGAGTGATCCCTCTATTTCACTCACCGGCCCTTGGCGGCTCCTCTGAGTATGGAGAGGGGAGGTCTCTCTCTTCTCGGCTCCATGTACACATTTCTGTGGGTCTGCGAGCAGAGCTTGCCTGCTACGAATCACACTGTTGATTTCCGGCAGCGTAGGCTCTCTTGCACGAATGCTGCCAGAGGCTGGCAGCACCTGTGAGTCCTCAGTGCCCCACAGCTCTGGCTGTGGGCACCATGCAGAAATGTCTCGGCCCGTCCTTGTTACTTGCCCTTCCTGCTCGCAACTTCCCGACATCATGCACTGGCGTCCTGGCCTCCAGGAAGGACCCTCATCAGCAGCCTTCTTCTCTGCAGGACTTCAAGCCCCTCAGGCTTGTTTCTTCTGGCCCGGCATCTCTCCTGCTTGTCTCTTTCCCTTTAGTCACCTCCACCTTTTATGCACCTGTAGTTCATTAACCGATTGCAGGTGCAAGCTCTTGTGTGCAATTGCCTGACTACAATTACTCTTGTTCTCTGGACATGCCTCACCCTCATAATACTTCCCAGGCCTCTTCCTCATCTCAGTACCAGAGTGGTGTGACTTCATGTTAGTATCTACAACTCCTAGTTACCTCTTCCTCGTCCCAGTACTAGAGTGGTATGACTGAGGGGAAACATAAGGAAGTGATTGGCAACAACCTAGAAGGGTAGGGGAGGGTAAGGTTTGCTTTCACAAGGGAAAGGGGGATAGCATGTCTCACTTGCAGACACCCTCTGCCCAATACGACCTTCTCTGTAACTCCGACCTCGACCTAATGTTCATCAGCAAGACTTGGCTTCACGAAGCCTCTGGTCCAGCCCTCGCCCTACCAGACGGCTACACCATTTCTAGACAAGACCGGCAAGCTCAGAAAGGAGGAGTCGCCGCCCTAATCGCAAAGCAGGCCATCAACATCAGGAAAACCAAAAAGAATCACCCCCCAACTGTGACTACAAGCTCATCAAAATCAACCCCTCACCCAATTGTACCTTTACTACCCATGTGACCTACCGTCCACTGGGGCCTGTTTCGGAATTCCTAGAAGATCTCCTCCACACCCTGGGGGGATAACCTGAAGAAATCTATCATGTCCATCCTCCTGGATGATTTGAATCTCGGCCTCAATGACCCTGCAGACGGAAATGCCACATCACTCGACAACGCCCTTTTCATACTGGGCTTTAAACAAGCAGTGTCAGAGCCCACCAATAACAAGGGTCGCACACTAGACTGGATCTCCCATCACAATTGTGATCTCGCTATCGTTTCAGCCATCAGCCCTATTCCATGGCCAGACCACGCTGCCATCCACTTCAACCTCAACTACGCCAGAACCTCTACCACTACCCCAACCACACTACCACCCACCCTCACCAGAAGTGCCAAACAGCTCACCATGGAAATACTAAGACCGCACCTCCAGGTTCCTGAACTCATGCATCCTTGCACCGATGACCCAGACGCCCTCGCCACTACCTACAACTCCATTATCTCTCAAGCCGTAGACACCGTTGCCCCACTATCTCTAAGTAAAGCGAAAACCATAAAACAAACCAACTCTTGGTTCACACCGGAACTCCTCCAGCTGCGCACAAAAAAGAGGTCAGCCCTCTAAGCCTGGCAAAGCAACCCAAATGATACCACCAAACTGGCATTCAAAAATATGTCCAAACAATGCAAAACCGCCATCATCTCAGCCAACTCCTTCAACTCCAGGATATCCAACACAAAGTCTCCCTCCAGAGAAATCTTTGCCATCTTCAGAGAATTGGAAACACCCGCCCCCTCACCGAATACCATCACCACAGACGAAGACTGGTGCAACAAAATCCAGGATGCCATGCTCAACAAACTAAACGCCCTACAAGAAAAAATCATTAGCGACCAAAAAGCACTAAAACAACAACTATCAGACCTACAACAAAAGGCACCAGCAGAAATACCACCATTCCTATTACAAGAAATGAAAGAACAGGACGTCCTAGCCATACTCCACTCGATCAAGCCGTCCAACTGTAACCTGCTCCCTCCCACAATCAGGAATATGGACTCCCACACTGCCTTCAGAAAGGCAATCAAAACAAGACTATTTGTATAACTCATACCCTTGATCTCACGCTGTGCACCTGATACATGTAAACCATGCATTTCCATGTACCTGTCGTAACTAAGACACTTTCTTGAAAAAGCGCCACGATGCCTCTGGGCTGCTTGGCGCTTTACAAATACAAAATTAAATTACAAAAATACCCAAGGTGATCACCTCGCATCTCCACCCCCAGGGTCAGGGTCCAAGAGTGATGGCCTTTCCCTGGACACCAGAGAAGAGGATTCAAAGGGAGTAGGTGTGAGGATGCCTTCAGGCTTCTCACAATATATACTGCTGTATTGGTATGGATGACAGCGCTGCAGGATGTGATCCAGGATTGCTGGAGGCACACTGAGAAGGAAGACCAGGCGACATGGAGAGAAAACTGCAGCATAGGGGAATGGGAGGGGCAGTAGGGAAGACTGGACAGGAAGGAACCAGAAATTCAGCAGGAGGAGGGAATCCAGGAAACTGGTGTACTAGCAACTAAGAAAGTAGTTACAATGCAAGGTTAAAGGAAACCAATTTCATGTCTGCCTGTGGAGTGAACACAATGGAATGTTCATGCCATCTTGTTTAGGGAATCATTCTCCTTCACTATCCATATCCGTGGCTCCAAACGGACCAGGGCGAGATGGAATTCTGCCTTGAAATCATAACAGCAGGCCTCTGCCCATGCCAAAGGGGATTCAGGTTTCCAAGGATAATGACGGCATAGCATTCTAGTCGGCTGCACAATGAGCTGGAATAGTCTGTTCGTAAGAAGAGTGAGGGGGCCTATATCCCTTTTCAATCACTGAGAAATTACAGGCAGCCATGAGCTATACAAGAGTCACAAATATTAGCAACTTAATATTCTGCATGTTGATCAAGTATCACTGGAGCAGGTGGAAGAGACTGACATGAACACTGCAGGGTTGATGCTCGTTTAGATGACACACGTGAAACAATGGGTGGATTTGTTAGCAAGCTAATGGAATGTCAGATCGCACAAGAATTACTCCAAGCCTTCTAGGTGGTTCAAGGTTTTTTATTGAAATTGTGATGGGCTCCTGTGGCTATCCCTCTTTCTCGTCTGAGAGCGCACCTCCCCCAGACGTCCACATTAGAAGATACTGAATATTGACCCCCTAATGTCAAAACTCCCCCTTCTACTGAATGTGAGTACCCTAAAGACGGAATGTTTTTTTCTAACTAGACTGCCTCATAGTCTTCTAAAACTGACCCTACTCTTTCCAAAATATTCATGTTCTACAATGGTAGGGATTGCACCTTGCAGACACCCTGCTTGATTCGGTCTTCTGTCTGCCACTCACGTTCCTCTCTCCCTCTTTTTTTTACCTTTCACTCCTCTTTTCCAACTCCTCCCACCTATGCCATCTTCCCTCTTCTTTCCCTCTGGGATGTCTCACTTCTAGGCAACACTTCCACTTTTCGATATTATTCCACCTTAGTAGTGTGTATTCTTCCTCTCGAATGCACACTACTGATCCCTCTTCCCCACGACTTTTCTCTCCTCCCACCTTCTATTCAGCAACTGTCCTTGCACTCCCACACACTTCACACTCACTGTTTACACTAACTCACCTGAACACACTTGTTACACTACCACGTAGTAGAAACTGAGAAGACAGTCACACGAAATCGGCAATCTTAAATTAGGATTTCCACAACAAGCATCTGCAAATCTTTGTTTCAAATGGATTGTGTCGTCCGATGGATTCCTCATTTTAGAGGTTTTCCTGCGGCAGCAGATCTTGGAATACTCAGCACGCTTTTCGAAACTATCTTCGCCTCCTAGAATTTCCTGTGACGCGCTTTATCAAATTTCACTTCTAGCCGAATATGTAGACTCCGAAGCCCTCTGATATCAACAAGTGTCGAAAGTGTCCCACAAGGTTGGTCTGCGGTGCCTCTGTACTGATCACAGCATCACAGATTGTGGTTCATTCCAAACCATGACATTGAATGGATTGAGAGAGAGCATCAAAATGAGCTCTTGTGTCATCAAAGACGCACAGCACAACCCCTTCAAAACATAGGTCAGATGAGGGAAAAAGCTCAGATATGGTCTAGATTGCAAGAGAAATAAAAAAATTTCCAAGAAACACCAAAAAAGATCATATTCAAGGAGCAAATCCCGACACCCGTCGTCTTCGTCAAAAAAGAAGAAAAGGCAAAAATATAGATGTTTGGACTCTTCACTTGAAAGGCAGGTATGTTTTTCATACAAGTCCGACTCAGCAGAGAAATGGGAGAAATTCGACGAAGTGTTGGAAGTCTTGGAGAAAGCAGGCACTTGACAAAGCCTGCAGGGTCTCCTCCAAGTCCCATCCCTCCTGATCGCCCAAGATCCTGGGGACGATTAAGGCCTCAAATAAGCTTTAAGGGCCTTGCATGCCATCGAAAACCCTGTCAACAGCAGTGCTTTTCATCATATCTGCCCCGATTCCAAAAGGCCATTTGATGTCGACAATGGAGTAACCCTCATTACTCCTTCGTCCATCCTTGTGGATTTCCCCCTACATGGGGACGGTACCGGAAACTTTGGCAGCAAAAAATTGTGCTTCCCATTTAAATTTAGAACAGCACGCCGGGCTGCGGCCTCGGGTGGGAGAATGCCCCGCAGAGGTCCTGCTTTCTGGCCCCCTTTTCAGTCCCCTTTTCCGCACGGACAGTGTCGGACCTGGCAGCAATCATGGAGACTTTTTAATTTTACGCTTGCTCCCCTTCTTTGTTTTCAATCGTATTTAACATCCCTTTGGTACCACGCCTCCCCCCGGAACATGTCGCTGCAGGAGGATTCACAAGATGTGCTTCAGAATCGTGCAACGTTACTACAGGCAACTTGGCATGGCAGATGGCCACCACAAGGGCACTACCTCTCCTTCCTATGCCTTCTGCCAGACTTCTCCCCTTTTACCTGACCACTCTTTGGTCAGGTAAAAGGGGGGGACCCGCTACCCCAGCAGGAGATTATCTACCTGCTGGAGACTGGTGCCATAGAAATGGTACCTCAAGCAGAGAAAAACAAGGGATGGTGCTCCCTTTTTACTTTTTGATACCAAAGGAGGATGGAGTGCTGCAACCCATCCTGGACCAGAACCGCTTGTATAAATTCATCAGATACTTCAAATCCTAGAACTTCAGGATTGTAGTTTGCAGTTCTCACTACTAGATTCGGGTACTGCCTTTCAGCCTCACCTGGACCCCTAGGGTTTTTACCAAGCAATTGATGGTAGTTAACTGGAGAAGGGGAGGAATTCATGTTTTCCCCTACTTAAATGACCAGTTGATCAGAGCCCGTTCCCTGGAACTCCGGATCATGTCATATCGCGCCTGCCACCTCTTGCAGAGCTTGGGCTTCCTCAAATTCAAGATGTTCCAAATGACACCCTCTGAAACGCTCTAGTTCATCAAAGCAGTCCTGAACTATCCCTCGGAAGGACTTTCCTCGTGAGGACAGGGTTTTGCACATCCAACATATAGTCAAGTTTAAAGACACCCAATGTTTGCAAGCCCCAGATTTTTGACGGTTCCTAGGTCTCATGGTATCATGCATTTGGCTGGCATTAGAGGTCTGGATGAGAATGAGGTTGCTGCCTGGACTCTCGGGTCTCAATTGCCACAGTTCAGGGAACTTGATAGATCTTCTGTAGGTCCAGATCAAAGTTGCACAGGATCTCCTGTGGTGGTCTTGCAGAACGAACTTAATGGGAACAGAATGCTTTTGGCAACCGTGTCCAGAAGCAGCCATGGTTATGCACGCCTCCCTAAAAGGCTGGGGCATTCATCCGAATGAAATGACAATGAGGGAGCTGGAGACCCTGGTGGAGACAAGACTCCACATAAACCTCTTAGACGGCCTCCTTGCTTTCTATGCAGGGGAAGACTGTACTAATCATGACGGACAACACAGTGATCATGCACTACGTCAACAAGAGAGGTGATGTAAGGTCACTCCTCCTGTGCAAACAGAGGTGATTCAGCTCTGTGCATTACAGAACAAGATCTCCTGGTCGGCACGGGTACACCTTCACCGTGGATTGGAACTTTCCACTACTGTATGCATCCCTACCAATCCCTGCCATTTCTCAAATGAGCAGAAGGTTGAAGAGATGTGGGTCATTCATGATCCTGATTGTCCTGGATTGGGCCAGGAGGATGTGGTACCCAGACCTTCTGGACATGGCCATCTGAAATGTCTTCTCCAGATGGCAGACCTGCTCTCACAAGAGGGAGGCCTGGTTCTTCACCCGAGCATGCACACTCAACCTGCGTATATGATTTCTGAAAGGTTGAGCAATATGGTTTGGGACTTTCCAGAGGACGTGAAAGGGGTGTTGCTTTCACCCAGGAGACCTGCAATGAAAAGGCACTGTGCCATTGCCAATGGAAGAAATATTGCAAATAATGCGAAGCCACATAAATGTACTCTATTCCTGAAAAGACTAAATACCTTTCCACTGACTTCCTTTGTGGTGCCGTCATGGGATCTAAACTTACCACTGACTTTTCTAATGCCGTTGCCCTTTGAGCCGCCCGGCTCTTGTCCTCTTGGGCTCCTCACAGGGAAGACAGCCCTCCTTGTGGCTTTTACATTGGCATGCAGGATGAGTGAGCTAAAGGCTCTATTTTGTAAACCAACATTCACAAATGTTCTCAAAAGACAAGGGCACTCACAGGGTATGCCCTTTAAATCTACCTAAGGTGGTATCTGATTTCCACCTTTCATAAAAGATTTTCTTGTCAGCTTTTTACCCGTCACTTGATCTCTCTGAGTAGGAGGAGGTGCTACATAGGCTCGATTCATGAAAAGCCTTGACCTTCTACATAAAAAGAACAAATGCTTTCAGGCCTACAGGATCTGTTTTTTGTGGGCTACACCTTGCCTGAACACTGGCAAAGGGTTAACAAAACAGACTATTTTTGGATGGCTTGTTCTATGTGTCTCTGAATGCTATTCCATGGTGGGAAAAGACATGCCCGAAGACTTCAAAGCGCATTTCACCAGGGGTGTGACTGCTACATCAGCACTCCAAAGGGGTGTCCCTACTCGGGACATATCAGACAACAGTGTTGGCTTGTATCCAAATGTTTTTGAAACACTATTGCCTGGACACTGTGCCAGGTCAGGAGCCCACTTTGGTAGAGCTGTCCTGTAGCACTTTTTGGTCTAACTCCAAAGATACTGCGATATGAATCTAAGATGGGAAATCCATGGGAGGACTTAGCCCATAGAAGTACAAATTACTTGTGTCCGGTAATGTTAATTCTGATAGATGTTCCTCGCACAGATTCCTCATCGCCCTACCAGCCTACCCCACAATCAGAGAGATCTCTCCTGTTGCTGTCTCATTAAGTGCTGAAAGGCAACTGATCTTATTCGTGATCCCCAACAAGGCTGATCACAGGGGGAAAATCAAGTAACTGAGGTCATGGGGCGCAATGCAAGCTATTTATACTGACATTGTTTGCAGACTCGGCTAGGAGCGCTGAGCAACATCGACACCAGCGCCTCAATGCTTCCCCTGCTGTCAAAGGTTTCTGAGATCTGCTGCCAAATATATCTAAGATGAGGATTCTGTGGGAGGCACGTCCATCAGAAAGGACATTACTGCAGAGAAGTAATGAGTTTTGTGAGGGCTCAAGGATGTCCAAAGCATCAGCATGGGTTTCACGTATCATTGGCAATTCTGTCCACACGGGGCACAGGAATTTCGAATGGATTGCGTCCACCCACGTATTCCTCATCTTAGGATATATCTTCCAGCTTCAGCTGCTATGTAAAAAGAATTTCGACAGAGGGCGCTGTGCATCGATGCAGTTTATTCGATGTCCCTCAAGGGCTGCCTGTCATGATGCATACCCCCGGGCATCCAGACCACGTCCATCAGCCCCGGGAGCAAGCATCATGTTGCCTTGAGAAAACCCAGCAACCCCTGCTAGGGGCTGTCTGGGTTCAGTCCTGGCGCCAGGCTCATATGGGACATCAGTCCTGGCTCCATAGGCGCCAGGCTCATTGGTGCACACTTACCTGATGCAGACCATGCTGCAAGAAGATCCAAGCCCATGTGAGGCCTGGAAGGGACTACTTTACCTTAGGGACTATTTTGTTACTATGGTGTAGTCGGGGAGGAATACCTACCTAAACCACGCCCGAAGAGCAGCACACGCTTCGCATTATTCTGCATCCAGCAGCGTAACGTTCACCGTGCCAGCAGCAGCATCCAGCCTTCTGCCACGCCCGCCTTGAACCTGGAGCACCTAGAAAGAAGGAAAGAAGCAAAGGTTAGAACAAGAGTATTACCTGATTTCTTACCTGTTCCCGGATTCATCGCAACTTCAAACCAGAGGAAAGACTTTATTTTAAAAGCGTCGCATCACCAGCAGCAGCGCTGCGCCATACTCACCGTTCCACGCAGCATCTCTTCGATCCGGCGCTGTCTTCATCTTTACATTGCCGAATCCCGGCACCTAAGGGGACAAGAAACAACAAGCTGAGCAGAGAGAACAGACAGAGACAAACTCTTTAGCCACCATATGCTTACCTGATTTACCCCCGGAGGTATTATTCATCAGCACGCCACATCTTCTTATGCCGCACCCGTAAGAAAAGGAGAAAGCAGCAAGTTAAACCCTTGGCATTATTTACCAGACAGTGTTGGGAAACAGACTTTTACCGGAACACTTTCAGCTGTCAATCTTCTTATTGGGTCAAAGCTGCAAGATAAAAAGAGGAATTGTACAGGAGTGAATTCCAGACATTTTGAACTCTTACGAACTATACACTTACGGCTCTTCGCCAGGACCTTTTGGAGTCAGGATTTGTCTACAACTCTTCCAATATCTTCAGGCCAGTGAAGTAACTGGTCATCAACGCGTCCCTGCGTACTTCGCAGGATGGAGAGCTCATCCTTCAAGAATATAAGGTGAGAGGGCACTTCAGAGGTGATTAGTGGGGAGGACAGTGGGGGTGCTATCACTTGAATCCACAAGTGGCTAAATCCCTCTCTCCATTTGTAGGCAAATATTTCTACGAGTCAAGCAGACAAGATTAGGAGGGCAGTTCTAGTCAGTCATCGCTGCACTACGCCTCACGTTGGTGGAGGCCGCAGCAGTCCGGGTCTGACCGATGCCCCTGTGGGAGCCTGGTGAGCGTAACACTTCCATTCCTAAGTGGACATCATCGCCGGTATATATAGCACGTGCAGCACCCGTTGGCTTCAGTTTTGTTTTTCCGCGTTAGCTAATGCTTTGAAGAATTAGGGCACGCTTCCGTTTTTTCTGTAAGAAAACTTTGAGTCTATGGCATAGTCATCGGCACCTTCAATCCCAAAGACCGGATTCAAAAGTTGCTACAACTGTGGTGCCAAGATGTCCCTCACAGACCCCCATCGGGAGTTTCTGTGGTGCCTTGGCATCTTACATAGAACAGTGGACTGTGAATTCTGTCAGTCGATGACCGGTAAGCCTCTGAAAGAATGTAAAGAGAAACTAGCGGCGAGTAGGCCCCCTACTAAATCCCCTTAGATTACTCCATCGAAGAAACGATCATCCGACAAGTTGAGAGGTGACTCGCCTCAAAGGAAAAGGTCTAAAAACGCTTGTGCTCCAGCATCCGGTCCCATCATTCCTCGTCCTCTTCAAGCAAGTTGAAGAAAAGGCATTATAAATCGCCCACTTCGAGTTCATCAGATTCCTGCCCGGAGAGGAGTATAACCTGTCCAACTAAATCCTCTACTCTAGCACATTGGCAGAATTTCAGGCAGGAAATGCTGAAATTCTTAGAGAGGCGCCAACCTCCTCGAACGAAGATTAAAAGCCATGCTCCTGTCGGGCAAACTAAGGCAGACAATAAAAGGCTGAAGGCTACATCATGCATGCCATCCAGCCTGGGGTGTAAGCTGGAGACCCCTTGAGATCTTTCGAGATCTCGACACAACGAGAAATCGTCAGACTCTTTCAAGTCGAGGGTGAAGCCCTTTGAGGGCTCAGTCGAAGGTAAGATCGCCGGATAAGTCATCAAAGACATCAACTCCTTTAGCATTGACACCGTTGATGCCATCAACGTCAAAGTTGTCGACACCATTGGCCTTTGTCAAAGCAATCAACTCCTTTATCTTCCAAACCTAAAGAAATTCAGAAATCTTACAAACTACTACCAAAGAAAGATTTCTTTAAGTCTTTATCCTCAATGAGGAATATGAACCCTAAAATCAAGATTCTCCAACATTTGGATTGAAGTTGAGGACACCTAACGTCCCAGAAAGCCTTGTTTCACAAGAATCCAGGCTAAAGGATTTGTATTCGAATTTGCAGTCAGCTAGTCCGGTCGACACTTCACCTGAGATGGAGTTTGGCAAGCCGGATCCGGCAGACCATGCTGATTCTTCTTACAGGCATCTGATGACTAGAGTAATTGACTTAATGGAATGGGGCAGACCTCTGCCACCATTTGAGCAAGACGACATAAGACATTTTGGGTAAAGGTCCACAAAAGTTAATGGCTTTGAGCTGCAAGAAGAGATTAAAGACATCCAGTTAACACTACCAGTGGGTTATCGAGGGGAACAAAAGTCTGGCTGATTTTAAAGGGAAAGTGACTTTAATTTCGCAAGTTGAAGGTAACGTGTGTGGCGATTAAAATGCAGTTGAAGAGAACCATTGTTTAAAGAAAAGATTACAAAGTAGCAGAGTGGTCCTGCAAGGCGAAATCGCACATTCGAAAGTCTCTATGTAATGTTATCAATAATTGTGAAATACATTACAGCAGAGATCAAAGGAAAGAACGTTCAACAAGTGCAAGATGATTTGTGAAATTGCCAAGAGGGCAAAGATTGAAATATGGGAACTGTGAATACGCCACGAGGCCAACAGCAATATGTTAACTGTGAATACGGCAAGAGGGCAAATGCAAAACATAAGAACTTTGGGAAAAGGCCAGAAAGGCCATTGAAATAGAATAACTACACGTACCCAAGAGGCATTGGTGCTTCAAGAGAAGATTGTGAATTGAAAGATTGGTGAAAGAGAGGTCGAAGTGGGCATGCAGAGGTCTATGGAAATTCCTTGCAGTTTCAAAAGTCTTAGACAGTAAAAACAGATACCTTAGATAAAACGTGGGGAAGCGAACACCCCCTTCCCCCACAAAGGAAAAAACAGGCTCAAGCCTGACAGAGGGGAGCCTATGCAGAGAACTGTGAGAAATTAAGAAGAAACATGTGAACCGAGTATTGATGACATGGTGGACAAAGCCTAAAGAAAGCGATCGAACTATCGGAAATGGGAAGCCTAAGATTGAATTGTTGAAAGTGTACCAGTAAGCCAAAGTGTGCAAGAACTGAGAGAACTGTACCATCCACCTATATTTTGTTTTCTTAAAAGCCTCTCTAGAGTACGTGGGGCTGCAACGGTTGGAAGGGAGCAGGGACTGAAGCCATTCTAACATTTCTTAGAGACAATATCTTCCTTTTGTATTCCCTTTACACGTTTTGTTATTCGGAGAAGGAGGGCTAGGTTATATTTTCTTATTATAGGCTTTTTTATTTTGACCAGACTGACTTGGACGTATTTGTTATTGCTTAATGGTCGAGATTACTCCCATTTTAGAGTTGGGCCCAGTAAGGAATTCTACCATCCCAAGCAAATCATTTAATAATGGTTTTCAAAACTTGTATCCATTGTGTCTGTGTCTACTGCTCCATACCATGCCTTCCTCACAATAGGAATTGAAACTGGTGATGAGACGCTGTAAACCTAATTGAGTATGGTCTAACAATAAAACATTGTCTGCATAGCTTAACCAAATCATGTTCTCTCCACAATATTTTGGGGGAAGAAGGATATAGGATCCAAGTGATCCCCCAAATCTGATAGGTACACATTAAACAAGCAGGGGGCCATAACACAACCTTGTCTGAGCCACCTGCTAGTTGGCATTTGCCTGGGGATTGCACCATTCATGCTGAATTAACCTAGAGTGTTTTGTTAGTATGGAGATTAACCAGAATGTGTCTGGAAAGACAATGTTTTGCAATCTTAACCACATGCAGCTTCAATCAATCATGTGAAAAGCTTGGGTCAGGTCTACACAAGCGAGATACGATGGATGTGCACCTATCCCACAAGCCTTCTCAGTAAGTTTGTTAATGACGCGACCATTTAATGCTGTGCCAATACCCCTCCTGAAGCCAGTTTGAAACTTCGATAGCAGAGCCGTTTTGGACAGCCATTAATTTATTTCTTTAAAACAAGCGAAGAAAAAATGTTGCTTTGCACATCCCGAAGGGCTATTGGCCATTAGTTGGCTGCATTAGTGCACTCTCCCTTTTGAAAGATAGGGATGATAATGGAGGTTTTCCACATCTCTAGTAGAGTTCTTGCTCTAAAGATATAAAGAGTACTAGAGCCCAAATTGCTGGGCCTTCTTTCATGGCCCTATTACTTAAGCCATTTGAGCCTGGGGCACGATAGTTGGAGATTTTCTTTGTTTTCCTATACTTTAATGTCAGAAATTGGCATGACCTACTGCTTTTTACTAAAATTCTCATATGGAAGTTAACCTTATTTTGGGCCAATGTCCAAAGGTTTTTTTTTTTTTGCGATACCCTTCAGCATACAGTCCATCTTTTTGAAACAATTGATATTTTTATGCCTTGACCCAGTTCTTATACCTGCCCTTAATGTTTTACATTATTTTCCTTTTTAACCCCTAGGGCAGGGATATCAACTTTATTGATCTAATCTCTGGGTGTAACTTCCTTTACTGATTTTGTAAAATGTCATCATACATCTGTGGACAGGTACTAGGAATATTCTGCCGCATTCCCTTGGTAATTTCCTATATTTTATTGAGAATAAAGGTGGAAAATATATATGAAGAAAAAACAGACAATTTTTGCGACACTGTAGAATAGTGATTTTCTCTTTGAAGGCATTAATCAAGTTAGGTTTCCTGATAAAACAAAACTTTCTACAGTCTATTTCAAGATTTCTGCACGAATTGAGGTGAAACGACCTAACATTGTAACGCTCACCTGGCTCCCACGGAGGCGCTGGTCTGGTCTGGGTTGCTGTGGCCTCTTCAAGCGTGATGCGGAATTCAGACCACCGATTGAACAGGACCCCCAAATCTTGCTTGTCTGGCCCGTAGGAATATCCTTCTGCAGATGAGAAAGGGGATTAACTGTCTGCTGAATAGTGTGCTTGCTCCCCCCTTCCCCCTTCCTTCTTCTCTGACTTCCTCCAAAATCCCCGGTTTAAGCTCACCTTATGGTTTGGAAGGATGAACTCTCCATCCTGCTTCTGGTGCAGGGGCGCGCGTTCGTCCAGTTACTTCACTGGTTTTCAGAATGGCGCTGGCCCATCTACTTGACTGTTCTGATCGATACGCCATAAGTATGAAGATGCAAAAATTCAAGTGTGAGCCTCCTTTTATGTTGTTTTTTCTGTCCTTTATTTCAGGTGCAGAACAAAGGCGATGCGTTGAGGGGTTAAATTGCCGGTGGTAAAATCAGGTGAGTTAATGATGAGGGCGACCCCTCTAAATGTCTTTACAATTTCCCAGTAATGTCTTTTGTCCTTTCCCCATAGGGGCCGAGGTGCGGTACCTGCCAAAGATGCGGCGCTGACCCGAGATTTGGAATGGTTCACCAAGAAAAGCCGGTAAGTAATATGGCTGAAAATTCGGCTTTCCTCTTGTGTTCCCTTGCTCACCTTTTGTCTCTTCTTCTCTCCCCTAGGTACAGAGATGTGGCGACCGGTGCTGAGAGCCGCAATGGAGCCGGGCGGCGTCTCGGGAACAGGTGAGTGAAGCGCGGCGCTGCAGCGAGCAACGCGGTGCTTTTAAATGGAAGTCTTCCTTCAGGAATGCTGGCGTGAAGATTCCGGATACAGGTAAGAAGGTTGAATAAGTTCTTGGTTTTCACCTTTCTCTTCTCTTATTCCCTTACAGGTGTTCCAGGTTCGAGGCGGGCGTGGCTGGAGTCCAGGTGCAGGAGCAGACACGGTGAGCGTTCAGCTGCTGGGATGCAGAACAACGCGAAGCACGTGTGGCTGTCCGGGCGTGGCTTAAATAGCTTGGGAAGAAGTTCCAGGTGAGTATTCTTCCACAGCCCCACCCAAGTAACAAAATAGTTACTTCAGAAAAATAGTCCCTCCTAAGCCTCATTTGGCTTGGTTCTTCATGCAGCATGGTCTGCATCAGGTGAGTGTGCAGCATGGTCTGCTTCAGGTAAGTGCACCAAACACTTCCCCTTATGAGCCTGGCACCTATGGCGCCAGGACTGATGTCCAACATGAGCCTGGCGCCAACGGCGCCAGGACAGAGTCCAAAGAGCCCCTATAAAGGGCCGCTGGGCTTTTACCCGGGGGCGGGATGCCTGCTCCCGGGGGTGCTGGGCCTGGACTGGTGCTCCGGGGGTAGGCATCATGACAACATTCAGTCTTAAGATAGCAATCACCATGCAGTGATCACTCTCACTATTAATCATAATCGATAATTTTTCACACTGATGACAAAGGGATTCTGATGAGCAAATATAAACAAACCAAGAGCATGAGTCGCCTCTCAGCCAAGTGGGCTTGCTGGGAATGTCACCCTTAACATTTCCATTTCATATAATAAGGCCCCATTCTTTACAAACATTGGAACAATACGCAACAGAGTCCTTTTGAGGATTAAGGTAGCCCTGATCCTTAACAATATCTATAGTTACACATTATCAGTCAGAAATACAGATGGAGTTCCAATCCCCCACCATTATTGCATCCCTGTTTCGAGAATTGACATAGGTGCCAAGATGGGTCCCAAGATCTAGGATGAAA
Organism: Ambystoma mexicanum; assembly: GCF_040938575.1. Lineage (NCBI taxonomy): Eukaryota > Metazoa > Chordata > Amphibia > Caudata > Ambystomatidae > Ambystoma > Ambystoma mexicanum. The sequence goes on along the minus strand of NC_090927.1, from coordinate 1,233,839,763 downwards.
TCATCAATCAGGGAATGAGAGGAATACCCATAAATATGATTATGCTTTAGGCTATTTATTGTTATAAGAATATTTTCTTTTATTATGATTATAAATCATATTCTTGTGGTGTTTGTATATTCTGTCATACTGATGTAAAGACATTCAATGTTTGTATAAAGTCTTTATGAACTGAAACAGATTAAAACAATAAATAATAACTAGCAACCATTCACAAATCTTGTCCCCATCGGGGAAACTAGTTTTAATGCCCAGCCATGTCCCTTGACCTGTTCGAAATAAGTTTACTAGTATTGCTTAGGTTATAATTATTGCTATAAATAAAACACCAAATGGCCTTCCACCACGGATACTGGAGGCGTACTGCTAGTATATTTGATACACATCCCACACTATACACTTTTGAGTACACGTCTCTTGCAAATAAATTATAGAATGCCGAGTCAAATCAGTACAAAGTTTGTTATATTGATTTATCGTATCCTCTCTCATTCCATGACAGGAGGGTTATCCTATCACTGTTATTTGTCGTTATCATATTCTCATTAAAAACAATTCCTGCCCAATTCCTGCCTCCCGCCCTGAATTCATTATGTAATGACAAAGTTGCTGGTAACCACGCCCAATTCTCAGTCTTCTGCAAATGTCGTTTAGATGATTCCACAAAGCACATCTTCCTCAAGTTATCATCTGTGGAGCAGGATATTTTTATTCTGGTTGCAATAGTTCTATGTTCATCAAAATCTCTGACAAAAACATTGTCGGCATTGACCCAAGATGTTGAGGATGAAGGGCTCCCGGAACTAGGTCGAAGATCATATCCCATAGTCCTGAGAGCTTCTGCTTCTAATATTGTATACACAGCTTTAGAGGCGACTTTGATGGCAACGATGTTGGTTCTTCTCCCATCAATATAGTGAACCCAATCAATGTCCTTAGTAGAAATTAACCATGGATGCGGAAATTTCAATAAACTGAGCGCGTGGAGCCTGCCCTCGGGTGGTAATGTTGCATCGTATAAATCAACATAACATAAACAGGGCTAAGATATTTGAGCAATTCAACAGCAACTTACTGAGAGTGTAATAAAAATTCTAGAACTAAGAATAGAGAATCACCAGGTGGAACACTCCTGCAATGACATTTTACTCTTCTAGGCATTTTACCACAGTCAAGAAATGTAAGCACACCGACCTCAGACATGTAAGGTATAATCAGTTATTAGTAACTACTGCTATAGCCCTGTGCTCACAATCGCCAGATTGTTTTGTAGCGACATCAGTCTTACTTGGGATGATCACACACGGGCATAAGAGGTAATTTACACCTACAGTGTGTGTAGATTTGGCCATGGTTAACTTTGGATGCATATGCCACCTGAGGGAGAAAAGAAAACGATGGGGCAAAAAAAAACTCACTGCTATATTGCTGGACTGGACAACAGCACTGCAGGGGATGAGACAGGATTGCTTCTGCCTACTAAGGGAAGCCTAGAAGGATTGCCTGGCGAGCTGAGAAGGCCAACCAGGAGACAGCTAGAGAAGACGGGCTGAACAGGAAATTCAGTGAGAGTGGGAAAATGAGGAAAACATTGTTCTAGTAATGAGGAAAGCAATTGCAGAGTGGGACTGCAGGAAAACCCTCTTGTTTCATCTCCACGTGCAGGACGTTCACATCTGGTATCCACACCAGCAGCTCCAAATGGACTACGGCAAGATAGGACTCTACCCTGAAATTGTGACGGTTACCTCACTAGAGATTTTCTGTTGAAATAAATAATAGTTTAGAACATGCTTTTTAACCACTTTACAAACTGAGAAATTATACATTGGATTTGTTTAGATGAGGTTTTTTTCCCACTCATTTGGGTTACTCTTCTGTAGAAGGAACGCAGACAAAGTTAGCATATACTAAATATGAACTATACAAAGAATCACTTACTTCACAAACTCAAATACTCCATGTACATCCTTTGAAGCACTCTCTCACTTAACCTCCTTTACTGCCCCACAACACACAATCCCATTTTTCACTAGTACTGGACTGACTTCACATCTAACAACCACAGGGCCCCCTGCATCATTGTGCACCTTGGCGAATTCAACCCTTGTAGTTCCCATCCAGACAGAAATCCCATTCTAGAGTTTCCTTAGTTCTCTCACCTCTATGGACCTCAAACAACTCATCACCTATCCCACACACCACTTTCAACAACCTGCACCTTTTGATTCCCTGCAAAGGTCATGTCTCGCTGTAAACCCTAATCTGGGTGTCATGGCAAAACCACTTTATACCCTTCACGGTCACTCTTCCACACAAGATCTGCCCCATCTGCCTCGCATCCCCCCAGCCAGGGCCAATTTACGCACTTTGGACCCACTACCGAATCAAGAACTAAGGGATCTAGATTATTTGGTCGAGCCCCCCCACCCCCCATCGTGATCACGATCCATAGTTTAGTAGGCTGCCTCGCAATGATCAAAATAAACTCTTCCCATTAGCGTCTTTGTTATTGCTATTATAATACTAATAAATAACTAGCATTTCAAGTGGAACATTAGCAGTCCACGACAAGGGTAATTATTTTCTTGAAGAGGTACCAGAAACATTTACAGGGCAATTCATAGAATTTTGCACAAAAGTGGCGCACGCGGCTGGCGCACAGTGTGCGCGTGCGAATGTCTGCGCCAGCTGCGTGCGCTAAAATCGATATCCGCGCACAGCGTATTCATGGATTTTAGCCTCCAAAACCAGCCGTGGTGCAGAGTGGCGTAGCGACCCTGCAGCAGCGCCAGTTACGCCCCCAAGAACGCCCTTGCGCAAGGATAAGCCATCAAAATTCCCAATTCGGCACAAAGGGCTGCGCTAACCCTGGACCAGTATACAGGGCTGGCAAACAGCAAACGCCGAGCGGGGAACGTGTTTTACTGGGGTGCGCGGGAAGTTCCACATGCAATTTCAGCAGGGTACGTGTATTACTGGGGTGCGCGGGAAATTCCACACGCAATTTCATCAGGGTACGTGTATTCCTGGGGTGTCGGGGAAGTTTAACACGTGATTTCAGCAGGGTACGTGTATTACTGGAGTGCGTGGGAACTTCCACCTTCCACACGCGATTCCAGCAGGGTACGTGTATTTCTGGGGTGCAGGGAAGTTTCACACGTGATAGGCCCTGTGCGAGTGGGGTACGTGTATTTCGGGGGTGCAGGGAGTCCTACACGTGAATTGGCAGTGTGGGTCCTCCCAGGTGCTCCCTCTACACCCTCCACGGCCCCTGCAGGCAGACCACACCACAGGGGACTACCCTGCACCCCTGGTCATGTCCCGCAGGCAGCCCATCCACCATGGGCATGCCCTCCCAGCCAAGCCACATGTCACCTTGCACTAGTGATCACCACCGCATTACCCCCTTGCACCTCCACCCCACAGCAGTGCAGGGCACCTGCCAGCAGGCCCCCACTCATTTCCCCTTGCACCCCCAGCAGTGCAGGGCACCTGCCAGCAGGCCCCCACTCATGTCCCCTTGCACCCCCACCCCCCAGCAGTGCAGGGCACCTGCCAGCAGGCCCCCACTCATGTCCCCTTGCACCCCCACCCCCCAGCACTGAGGGGCACCTGCCAGCAGGCCCCCACTCATGTCCCTTTGCACCCCTACCCCCCAGCAGTGCGTGGCACCTGCCAGCAGGCCCCCACTCATATCCCCTTGCACCTCCACCCCCCAGCAGTGCGGGCCACCTGCCAGCAGGCCCCGACACATGTCCCCCAGCCAACACGTCATCACAATCTAGATCCCTGGCCCTTATGGCCAGCCTCCACATGCCAAAGACCCACCCAAGTATTGCATCCACCCACATAGAAATGCAAATTACATGATACAACCCCAATGGCAAGTATGTAAATGAACACATGTCCGTCACACACACACAATGGGTGCAAGTGAATGTCAAAACACATATCATGACATGCATGAAACCAATGAGATGATACCACAAATGGACGTATAAAAAAATATATATTAAAGATAACATGAACGTAAATCAAAATAAACACACAACAATGGGAATAACAAAAGAAATGGTCCATGTCCGATACATTATGAAAATCAAGAAAACATAAGCAAAAGAAATCCAAAAAGAAATGTTGTCCTAAGTCACAGTTCAAAAAATCAAATCCAAGGGAAAATAAAAAGTAAAATCCATTGCTCCATGGAAAAGTCAAAAAAGAAAAAGCCGACAAATGCACACTCCAACTATTTACAAGGATGAAATCCTGGGTTCATGAGCCCAACTGTCCAAAGGAAACCTACAAAAAAGCCTACAGAAGAAACAACTATGTACAAAAATGTGGGGCATAGTCCATGCGCCCCAAAGGAAAGAAAAAAAGAACGGAAACTTAACACTAATGAACTATATACAATGGCGGCGGGCAAGTCCAAAGGCTCACTGGTTGATGTCATGGGCCAGGGCATCATCGAACTCCTGATCAATGGCTTGGAGGCGGGCATGTTCACTGGCCCTGAGGTCTCGTAGGGATAATGCAGTGTCCAGCTCCAACTCACTGCGAATACCCTCGAGGCACTCAGCCCGCCTCAGCGCCCTGCGCATGGAGTTCTCCGCCCTGACCATTGTGAGCCGTTCCTCCTCCGCCCGCCACCGCTCCGCACCTATCTGCTGGCCCAACCGCTGCCACACGGAAGACACTCCCATTCCAGGGTTCTCCTGCCCTCTGGCCGATGCCTGCCCCTCTGATGTAGATGGCCCCGAGCCATGATGCCTCCCACGTCGAGCCTGCCGCTGCCTCCGACGCAACTGCCTCTGCCAGCACAACGGCATCCAAGCTGATGGAATCCTCCGACGCCGTCGTGCACGTGCCCTGGTGTGTCCACCCCTGCTGGACCTCTGACTCCTGACTGTGGCAGGGATGGGAGCCCCACCGAGCTGGCTGCGTTGGTCGGGGCAGGTCCACAGGGGGCCCTGGTGGCGTTTGGGCCAGAAGACGGCATGGAGAACGACTGGCGCATAGCCTCCACAGAGGAGAGGGTCGCCAGAGTGGCCGACACATGTACGAAACCCCGACCATGGTCGCTCCCAACTGGGCCACGTTGGAACGCTGCTCTTCGTAATGACGTGCATGCTCCCCCCGGAAAGCATGCACGTCATCACGAATGACACCCGTGTGCAACGCGACACCAATCAGGGCCTTCTCCATGCAGCCAGGGGTCCCCTCGTCCGCAGGTAGAGGAGTGTCAGATGACATGGACATCCCCCCCTACCTGCGGACGGGCCTGGGATGGGGCATCCCTGCTGGTGCATGGTGGTGCAGTCACAGTGTCAGGGACAGTGACATGCACAGGCCCCTCCACGGCGACCTGTGCTGCCTCCTGCCCCTGGACTGCAACACTTGCACCAGTGGTACCAGGCCCATGTGCAGCTCAGTAGCGGCCTCCTCCTCCTCTGTGGAAACCACCAACCTGGATGGCTCCACACCGTTTCCCACCGTTGCAAGCCCCTGTGGGGGCTCACCCACCCCTTCCGCTGCAGCCGTGGAGGCATCCCCGCCGCTTTGCTCCACAGCGCCGTCTCCGCCCTCTTCTGCACTTGCCGCTGTGTAGAGGGAGACATAGAACACAAGCATCAGGGTACTGTACAATGGTCCCCTAGACAGGAAGCAATAGCAGATGAGTGGCACTGTCACAACATCACTTCCATCATGTCCCTCCACAACACATGGGTCAGTGCAGGCAAAACACATGCAGTAACAGGCATGGCACATGCTATGGACATAAGCATACATGTCCAAGGGACTCTTGAAACATACAATGTTGGTTTGAGACTCACATGCATCATGGGTCATGCCTATCACATGCACACACTTCACCGTAGTTTCATCCATCTGGCCTCATACACCCCAGACACAGTGGATACAAGGATGACTAGGCTGCATCAGTGAATCTGAACATTGTCACAGACATGTGTCATGCATCCATGGCATTCACAAGTCACAGACACACAGACATGGACACCATAGATGTACATGGCATCAGCACCCATCCTTCACCCCCACCCATGTCCAGGAACAGAGACTGGCATGCTCTCATGTGTCCATTCCACATAGAGATCCCCATGTTGCATTTAAACACATGCATCAACCATGTGGTTCACACATTACTGGTCTCACATGCATGACCATGATGTCCCTGCACACACACATACGTACATGGCCTATGTCACACATACAGGCAAGTATCAGACAACCAGCACACTGCAAGATGCCCTGTCTCACAAAGCAATGCCTGGCCACTTACCGCTCAACTCCAGACGGGTCTGCCTCTCAAGGATCTGGGCGTGGAGCACTGGGCGTACGCGTTCCAGGACCCTCAGCTGGATGGTACTCATGCCGCCCCGGCCCCCCTCCACGAGGCGCCGGGCCTTTAAGAGGGTCCTGGACCTCAAGTCCTCCCAGCGCTTCTTGACTTCCTTGATGTTGCGGGTTGCCACCCCCTCCGCGTTGATGGCAACCACAAAGGCGTCCCAGACCCTGTCCCGTCCTTCCTTGTTGGCGCGTGATGATCCGAAGAGGGCATCATAATGCCCCAGGACAAGCTCCACCACGACACCAACTTCCTTCTGACTGAAGATGGTGGCCCTCTGCCCCTCTGGCTGGGGGTCGCCAGTGGTCTCAGATGGTGTTTGCCCCGACATGGCGACCCCCGAGGCAGGCGTGGGTGGGCAACTGGGTCCTGGGGCTGGGCTGTGGAACGATGGTATACCAGTCGGGAGTCTTCTGTTCCAGCAGGGGTGGACACAACAACTGGACCCCTGCAGATGGCAGATGTGCAGGCACAAAATGGCAGGGCACGATGGCAGCAGGCAGGCAGGCAGGCAGCAGCAGATGGCTTGTGGGAGGCTGCTCGGGGCTCTGGGGGGGCAGTGATTCGGCCTTTTGGGCAGGAGCGTGGTCTTCCGTGTGTTTTCGCGTGGCCAGCTTCACACGGAGTGATTTGGCACGTGAAATTCTTGCACGTCAGCGTGTAATTCGAGGAAAGGCCCCTAGCGCGTAAGCGCGTCAGCACGCATACGCGATTTCATTGGACCAAAGGCCCTCAGCGCGCAAACACGTCTGTGACGTATCACGCACGGGCCTGTACGTGCTTTTCGTGGGGTGCGGTGCGTGTGTTTTCCAGGCGTTGGGGTTCACACGCTATTACTTCACAGCAGGTGGGTGTTGGTTACGCGTTCTTCTACACGCAAGGCAGACGGTGAGTCGTACCACGCTTGCCCAGGCCCAATCGCGTGTGAAACTTCACGCGCACCCCTGAAATACACGTACCCAGGCCAATCGCGTGTGAAACTTCCCGTGAACCCCAGATTTACACGTACCACGCTCGACCAAGGCCAATCGCGTGAGAAACTTCAGGCGCACCCCTGAAATACACGTACCCAGGCCAATCGCGTGAGAAACTTCAGGCGCACCCCTGAAATACACGTACCCAGGCCAATCGCGTGTGGAACTTCCTGCGCATCCCTGAAATACACGTACCCAGGCCAATCGCGTGTGAAACTTTCCGCGAACCCCAGATTTACACGTACCCCGCTCGACCAAGGCCTATCGCGTGTGAAACTTCACGCCAACCCCCGAAATACACGCACATGCTATTTTTCACACAGCGGGTGTCCGAGTTTGTCGCGTACCTCTTTGCACATCATTTGTCCTAGAGGCCCACAGTATGGAACATTCTACATAGCTGTATATACCTGCTTTTTGTGGGCGCACATTTTGGCGCACATTTTTTTCATGCGCAGGGAAGCGTCCGCCTACCTTTGTGTGGCGGACGTGTTTAGGCCTGTGCGCGTCTTTGCCCGTGCGCTGTTTTGCCCTATTCGATTCCATGAATACGTGTTGTAGGCGAGCGTGTGGGCGTTCCGCGCACTTGCCTCCTGTACTTTCCCCGTGACGCCCACATTTTCACCAGTTGTTCCCCATTCCGCGTGTCACGCCCCGTGTTCCGCCTACTTTTGTTATGTGCGCTTTCTCTGTGGCCTTAGCGCACACCGTTAGATGACCTGTGCGCCGGCGTGCGCCGCGCACTTTTTCAGCGCACATCCCAGATTTTACTCGCGCACGGACCTCCATGAATAGATGTGCGCTGGTTTCCCTGCGATATTCGCACTTGCACTGCGATTTTCGCACTTTCACTGCGATTCGCACGTTTTCGCACGCTTGCACCGATATTTTCAGCGCACATTAATTCCATGAATCGGCCTGTTAATCTCTAGCAGCCATGAGGAAGGTCTACTGGCCACAGTATAAATGCAGGAAACGGATCATATGAAAAAGGTATGCATAATCCAGAATAGACCGACTACTCAGATTAGCTGCCTCACATAATGCAAACGTGGAAGCAAGGAGAAAGCTACACAGACCATAGCATAGATACTGGATGGAGTTTATAAGATACCTGGAAAATGTACGTATTCAGACAGACTGAGATTAGAAGAGGGACATGGTTTTCAAGTACTGTTGCCATTAGAGAGCAAACAAACAAGTGGCTGTGGTGTGCAGTATATCAAGGCTTAGTAATTTTATAGAGGAAGCAACACTATAGCCCTAAATTCTGCAACCTTTGGCTCTCCAAATGTTTTGGACTGTAGCTCCCATCAGCCCTAGCCAGCATACTCAATGGGAAGGGATCATGGGAGTTGTAGTCCACAACATCTGGCGAGCCGGAGGTTGCAGACCCCTGCTGTAGCCAGTGGAACCAGGAGTGAGGCTTTTTTTTTTTTTTTAAGTTCATACTCTGATAACATAATCACCCTGAAGGGCTGACAATTCTGAAAGGTTTATGGATTGGCAATTTTGACAGGTTAGGCAATACAAGGTTGGATGAAATGCCTACGATCACACATTGGTTAGGAGGTGAAGCTGGCATTCATGTCCACTCCGCAAGTTCTGCACTTTACCAATTTCTTTTCCAGTTTTTACCATGAACTAAAATAATCAGGTTTTGAAGAACAGACTTGGAAAATATACAAATCACATAACCCAACATGTCAAATTTTAAAAACAAAAGATTACAGAAGCATATTATGTACAATGGGAATAATTCTAGATTCATCGTCTCCATCACCAAGGGAAGTATATACATACCAGTATACTAACTAATATGATATTGAAATATGTCATCTGTGTTTTCTTTTGTATTTTTTAAAGCTTTAACTCCTCACAAAACTCAGGCTTGTGAAATTGTTCTTTAACAACCTGCAGAAAAAAACATTGAAATGTACAAAAAAGCAAACCGCTTGTGTCACATAAGCAGACCTATAAGTATGCTTGCCAGAGGCCTGCGATACCTGGTCCTCTCTTCTATTTAGAACCCCTTCCATTCACATGACCTACATTAAAAGAAAGAGTAGGTAATGGACTAAACATAGCCACCAGCGTGCGAGATGGTAAACCTTTTCACAGAAGACAGCAGAGCACTGTTAGTGAAATAGGATGTGTCGTCCAGGAACACTGAATTAGACTACTGCCAATGCCAGGATACAAGCATGAACACTTGGTTTCTCAGGCAAAATGTCAGACCTCCTTCAGGGTCCAAGCAGTGTAGCGCAAGATCTGCTGTGGTGGACCTACCAAGAAAACAATATGAAAGGAGAACCTTTTTGGCAGCCTTGGCCGTAGATAATTGTAGTGACAGATGCCTCACTTACAGGATGGGGTGCCCACACAAAAACGATCTGACAATCGGCCGTCGTTGGTCTCCGTCGGAGTCCAAACTACACATCAATCTTTTGGAGCTGAGGATGATCAGACTAGCGCTGAAGACCATTCTGCCCTGTGTACGGGGAAAGAATGTCCTGATAATGACGGACAACACAGTGCCATGTACTACCTCAATGCAGCTCTTGTACTGGGAACTCAAGAAGGAATCTCTCTATTGGCAGCTCACCTAACCGTAGAGGAGAACACAGCGGTGGATGCTCTGAGCAGGCAGAGCACAGTCTTCCATGATTGAGAACTATCTCAGGAAGTCCTTTAACCATTGGGGAACCCCTCAAGTTGATCTGTTTGCAACCAAGGCCAACGGGAAGTGCGAACAATACTGCTCCAGGGAATTTCCCCCAAGATGAGCTCTAGGGGACGCGTTTGTAGTGGACTGGGAGTTTACTTTCTTGTACACGTTTCCTCCAGTCCCCATCGTTGCTCATGTAATCAGGAGGCTGAGAAAGTTTGAGAAACCCATGATCTTAATTGCTCCTGATTGGGCCAGAAGGACGTGGTACCTGGACCATCTGGGCATGTCCATCTGCCCTCCAATGCGTCTTCCACAAAGAGAGGACCTTCTCTTGCGAGAGAAGGGTCAGAGTCTCCATCCAGAGTTCAAGACTTTCAACCTTCACGCATGGTTTCTGAGAGGTTGAGATAGAAGGATCGGGTCCTCCCGGAAGAAATAATGGAGATTTTGCTTTCGGCTAGAAGGCCAGCAACAAAAGCCTTGTTCCGCTGCATTGGAACAAGTTCTGCAGCTAATGCAGGGATAAGAATGTGGACCCTTTTACATGTAGTACACCTATGGTGTTATTGTTCTTGCTACACCTGGCTAATCAGGGGCTCCAGGTTGGTACAAAGGGTATCTGGCAGCGCTATCTATTTTTAAACACTCCGCTGAAGATGTATCTTTCTTCAGGATTCCACTGCTTATACAATTCTTGAAAGGATTAACAAATGTCTTTCTTCCGGTCCCCTTTCAAGTCCCGGTTTGGGATCTCAAGCTAGTTCTAAAATTCCTAATGTGTGCTCCATTTGAGCATATCCCACTCCTGTTCCTTAAGATTGTTGTCTTTAAAGACCATTCTTTTAGTGATTCTTATCAGCCCTTAGGGTGAGTGAACTTCAAGCCTTGTCCTGCAAGCCTCCGTCACAGTAGAGTGGTCCTTAAGGTTAAACCTACTTTTCTACCAAAAATTGTGTCCGAGTTTCATTTAAATCAAAAAATCATTTTATCTTCTTTATATCCCCACCTCATCCTGGAAAGGAAGAGGAGAGGCTACACAGACTTGACCCAAAACATGCTCTTAATTCATGTCCAGAATGTCTAAATTAAGACAGGATGATCAACTGTCTATTGGATATACGGGCTATAATTTGGTTATGGTGGTTGCAAAACAAACCTTATCTCGGTGGATCATCCTTGCAATCTGTGAATGCTACATGTTAGCTGGAAAAGATCCTCTTGAGGGTCTCAGAGCACATTCGACAAATGGCATGGCTACTTCCTCTGGTTTACAGAGGGAGTCCCAATTTGGGATATTTGTGCGGCAGCCACATGGTCCTCAGTCCACACAGTCACCAAGCACTATAGTCTCGACTCTTCCTCAGGCCGGTAAGGTGTTTTTGGGAAGGCAGTGTTACATTCTGTACACACAGGCCAATGGGAACTCGCAAATTCTAATTTCAAACTGAAAATTCTGACTCCCTCCTCCAGAAATACAAACACTGCTCTTGGAGTCTATCATAAGTTGAGGAATTTGTGGGAGGACACAATCCATTTGAAGAACAAGTTATTTACCCGTGATAACGTTCTTTTGACTTGATGTACCTCCCGCGTATATCTCCCCCCCCCCCCTCCCAGCCTACCATGCAGTTGAATTTCCATGTTATCACAGTTTACGCTCTTTCAGGGTGAGTAGCTGTCGGGCGTAGAATAAACTGACACATGTCAAAATTAGAACTGAAGTCAACGGTCGCTGCGCACGCTATATACCATCAATGACGTTGACACCGGGACGGAGACCCTTGAGGTACATTGAGTTGACAGGTATCAACGAAGAGCGCCCCCCAGCTGGAAAACATGTCCAAAGAAGCTGCTAAAATGAGGAATACGTGGGAGGAACATCCAGTAGAAACAACATTACCGCAGTTAAGTAACTTGTTCTTCTCAGGCAATCGATCTCCCAGTGTTCTATCCACCTCCCTGAGGGAGAGCATTTTCACCAGCCGGACCCTAAGAGAGTGTAAACTTGTTTATAGCAAGGACGGCGGAGTACAGCAAAGTCGACCAATTGTTTGTGACCTTCTCAGTTTCCAGAAAAGGTCAGGCAGTATTGAAGCAGACAATGTCACGATGGATCAAATCATGTATTTCGGAATGCTACCATACGGCAGGCAAGGAATTGCCCCTGGCATTGGGGCCCGTTCCACCAAAGGGATTTCTACCTCTACGGCACTACAGAGAGGCGTACCGGTCAGGGGCATCTGCTGGGCCGCAACTTGGTCCTTGCTTCATACATTCGCTAAGCCTTACAGTCTGGACGTTGCCTTGAGACTGATGCGCTCTTCGTAAGGGCGGTGTTTCAGAATTTACTGCTATAAAGCTTTCTTCTTGTCCATTACTTCACTGCTTTGGGAGTCTATCTGAAGAGGTATCTGCAGGAGAAAGGCAATCAAATGAAGGCGAAATTACTTATCGTAATGTTCTTTCTATGGATTCTTCTTCTGCAGATTTCTCATCACCCCTCCCATCCATCCTCTCTGAGAAAACGTCAGCAGTAGGTGGCTACCTTCTCCTGAGAAGGAAGTGTTGGCGATGGTTGCAGGGTATTCATCCTTTTCTTGGTTGCAAACTGCATGCCTTCTTTTCTTTAAAAAAATATGAAAATTTCTTTGTTATCCCTGTTGGGATTTGTTTTTTTCTAATCCTCTGTTGGCTATTTGGCCATATTTTTCTCGCTAGTTTTCCTCTGCAGTGGCTGAGCTTGCGGGAGAGAAATGGGTGGGCACTGAGGTACCGGGGGTGCAGTAACGCAGTACATGTACGACACCCGACGTCACTTCCGGAGCTGATGATTGAGCACCGAGTCAAGACAGATCAATTATCGGCCTCGAGGGCGCACGTGGAGCGGGTTTGGCAGATGGGACTCTGTGGGCTCTCTCCACTACGAACATGTTGGAGAATGCTTCTCTGCCAAACAGGGTGGTGCAGAGTGACTCAATGAAGTCTTCCATTTTGGGTTGTGTCGTCTGCTCTCGTACCAAGACGATCCTGATGTTACTTCTTCTCGACCGTCCTTCCAGGTCCTCGCATTTAGCGATGGTTGCATTCATCTGTGTTTCTAGTTGGGCCACTTTTGCCGTAAGGGTTGCAGCCCCATCGTCTAGATTGGACACTCGCTGCTCCACTTCATTCAGGCGTTCGGTGTGGGTGTCCATGCAGTGCTGTAGGAGGTCTACTTTGGAGGCAAGACCATCCATCTTGGTGTTTAGGTTTCCAATGCCAGCTTTCAGATCGCGGAGGAGCGCCTTGATGTCGGTAGCAGAGGTTTCCTCATCCATTAGGTGTGAGCTGGCCATCGAGGGTTCGGGGTCTTCTTGGAGCCTGGGGGTCTTGGGGACTGTTCCAGTTTCAAAGTTTAACTTCCTTTGGGATCTGTCCGTTTAACCTATTGGATCTGGGTGGTTGGGGGTGACCCCGTGTGATCAGTGGGTTTCACTGCTGAATATCAGGGCTCCAGCGATGCCTTTATGTTGGAGTGGGGTGTGGACTGGTTGGAAGGTTGTTGCTGGTTAAGCCGGGGCTCTTCGGGGTTCAGTGGCAGGGTGGAGCGTGTTAATCCGACTTGTCTCACAAGTCTGCTGTTCTCAAAGAGGCTCAGGGCCCCGGAGTACGATTCTAGGCAGGGAATGTGCCGTTGTCGGGTGAGGGAGAGGCTCAGAGTACCTTTCCCTGTGGCTGAGGAGGGAGGCCGGGGGCCAAGGGAGTCTCTTGGCTGCGCCCGCTATGGGCGAGGATAACTCGGCATTGGCTTTATGTCGGAGCTCGCAGGTGGCCTTGGAGATATGGGTTAGCTGGGCGCTGGGGGAACTGTGCAGGGGCGCGGGGTGTTATACCTGTGTAGAGTGAGCGCACGCTGTACCTGTGCACTACTCTGTAGGGGGGTGTCTGTTATCAGGTTCCCTCAGTCTACTTGTAGCAGGTGCTTTATTGTTTTGGTCCGGGGAGGGGGGCGGCGATCACAGCTCCCAGCGCCTTTCTGCGCATTCTCTCCCTCCCACGCGTGGTGAGCGGCAGAGCGCCACGGCCAGCCCGGCTCTGCAGGCGCGGGCAGCCCAGAGGGAGGGGAGGCCCTGGGGAGGAGTGCACCGCTGCGACTCGACTCCTGCCTCCCTCCGCTTCAGTTGTTGGGGGGGTTCTGCTCCACTTGGCCTCAATCCGCGGGCCGCCTGGGGCCGCCGCTCTCACAGGCCTGGGCTCACGGCCTCAATGTTGCCTCTGCGTGAGGGCGGGGAGGGATAGGGGGTGGGGGCTCCACACCACGGCCCTCGGAACTCCCGGTCCGCTCCCCCCAGGAGACAGTTGGAAGCAGGGAGGGTCTGCCAGTCAGGTCCCCCGCTCAGCTCGGGACTGCAGCACAGCACCACACGGTTTGTTGACCTCCCCCGCCTCCGGATGGCGTCGGAGCTGGACAATCGCGTTGGGGGTCTTTGCTTCCCCGTTTTGGTTCAGGATTCTGTGCAGTAGTGGGCCGCGATTTCCCAGCTGGGGTATTGATCGTCAAGGCGACAGGTTACCGAATTACGGCAGGATTTCACAGGATTTATTGCGGCCGTGCGGGAGCTCACTAAGAAGCGGCCATCTTGGGTGGCCCTCTAGCGCCCTCTGACCGTCAAGACAGATCAATGATCGACAGCAGAGTCAAGGTTCACTACATCCCCGTCGAAGTTTTTTTCTGAGCAGCTGAAACTGGAAGGAGATATCTATCTGATGAGGAATCTGTGGGCGAAGAATCCACAGAACTTTATGGTATGTAATTTCTCCTTCTATAGCAACCACTATCTGGTGGGAGTACCTAATACTACATATTACATGCAGGTTTATCAACTTAAGCCAGGAAAGTCAGAGTCTGCCTTGCTGGAATTTGGTATTTTAATCTCGACTATGAAAACAAATCTCTGCAACAAGTGCTTAACACACTGAACAATTTTCTGAACCATAACAACACACAAATTTATCAATATGCATTTTAACTTTGACTACATGATCAATATTCCCACAGAATGGTGAGAATTCTGCACGAGTTGTGACGTAGTGAACGCACACACACTATGTACCACAGTGAACACAGAAAGCATTACAGGGTGAATTTACTTGTCAACAAAAGACATGCAACAAGCTTAGAGCCTCTGCAGCATGCCATAAAATGTCCTGATGTGTCAAGGCATAAATTAGTTTTCAAAAATTGATTAGCTGAGTTTGCTAATAAAAATGTTCTTGATTAGCAAACCTATTTCATTACCAATTGTATATAAATATTTTAATGTCACCCGAAGTTCTTTGTACCCAAGACATAAAATGAGCAATAATGCAGCATGTTTGCGTATCGCTGAAGTAAGCCATTTGTGAGATGAGTGTCTGTAAAATGTGAAGGTTAGCTGTACAAATGGACACAGATAGATGAGATAAAAAGGCTCTGAAAACAGTTCAGTGCAAGGCAGCTCTGTGCTGATCCCTCATTTGCGGTGTAAGGAGAGGTTCAGATGTTTCATACAACAAAAATTTCACAATGTTAACGGAAAGTCGTAGCCTGAAACTAAGTATGTAGTATGGTGTTGCAGCAGGCAGGGTAATTGTCAACTTTAGCTGGGCAAGATGGCCCTTGCTTGTCATTGATTTTAACTGTTTTCAATATAATGTTAAATACCACTTTTGGAGGAGGGCAGGGTAGCTAATGGTAGATCAGCCCAAGCCCGGTTTCCCAAGCATAGCATTCCAGCCCTACAAATGCATGAAAGCGGTATTTATCAATATAAACACTCGGAGCCTCCATCTAGGGTGGTGACACTTTTTTGTATTAACAAAACCAGGCTTTGCGCAATTCATTCTTCCCTTTAGAAGAAATTAAACGTATGTCTGAAATTGGAAATAACTATTTCCAGGACCTCTAGGTGAGCCAGAAAGTGAGCAGGTGAGTGGGCAGGGGGTTGATCTTTGACAATCCAGTCGAAACTCTTTCTGTGGCACCTCCTCCAAGGACATGGTAAGAGCTGGGCAAGAGGAGCAGCGGTCCCAGAATGAAATGCGGGTGGCTACTTGAGGATTCTGCTTGTGGTCCCAGCCTATGGATTTGCCAGCTTTCTCTCCTCCCGCAGTTGCCAATATATAATGCAATCATAGAGCAAAGTGAGCCCTGAATACTAAATAAAGAGTATGCTATTGAAGTAGATCTGTAGATGTACTGATGGTTGGAACTATTGATCTCTACTTTGTGCAAACATTTAGTTAGCTTTCTTTATGAATTCATTATGTATGAAGAAAGTAAGAAATAGTCTATGCTGAGAGGCTGGCATAGCAGGCAGAGAACTGGGCAAGTATATGTTGTAATTTGCGGCCATCTCACGTTCAGCATAGCTGGTACAAAGCAACAGGGCGATAAGTTAGAATGTCAAGGAGTTTGTTTGGAATCAGCTCATGGATTGAGCACCAGTTGCAGATGGCTACAACCAGCAGGTCACATAACTGGTTTGCCATCATAAGCATTTGTCTGTTTGATCATATACATTTTCAAAAGTAATCCCTCATCAATATGTTGCGCCTTCCCCAACAAGATGAAATCTAATTTACACTATGAAATTTAAATACAATAACCTAAACTTTACTGAAACACATGAGAATGCAGTGGTTTACAGTAGCAATGTGTAATTATGCAGTATGTAACAACTTACATTTTGAAGAATGGAATTGCAGGACTCTTTAAAACAAACAAAAAATAATAATAAAGTTAACACATCCTGGCCTTTGCCAAATAGGATACAGTTAGCTTGATAAAAGTATCATCCCGATTATGTCGTTTTTGCAAATATTTCAAAAAATAACTTTTCTTGCCTAGAATTCCCACACAGGCTTTTGACACTTTTAAGAGTAGAGGAGATGATTACTGCTGCACTATGTCTCCAGTTGTTCCTTTGAACTTGCATTGATCAGAGAAAAGAGGGTGGAGGGGGTGTGAACAGGGTAATTGAAATGGATAACTGTGCTACACAAGTGTCAATTTAATTAGCAAACCTACAGAATTGCTTATTGTATGCCTTGTGTCTGGTATTTAGGTTTGGTGACCAATGGGAACTGACTTCTTTTGACCAGGCTGCTTTCTGGGCCCCCTCTCCAAGGTAGGTGCCTGGGGTAAGTGTCCCTTTGGCCCTCCCACAAAGATGTCTCGGCCCCTAGCCAGACAGACAAAGCATATTAGAGACAAAACTTAAGCACCACTCATGTCGCCCCCCTCCTCACACACATCCCTCCACTCACCTCAAAAATTACATCACCATCAACCCACATTGCAAAAAACCGTGCAGCCACTACTATAAGCCATGGTTCAAAAGCTCCCTCCTCTTGATCAAGCAGGAAACTAAACTCCTAGAAAGAGCCTAGCAAAATAACGCAAGCCCTGCTACCAGAACACCACTCACACTGCTGAATCAAATGCAAAACAGTCATACGCAATGCCAAAGCCACCCATTATCTCCAGGAACTCAAGTGTGCCACCAGTTGTACACAGAAATTATTTAACATAGTGAAATCCCTCTCCAAACCACCATGCACACCTTCCATGCCCCATCCATTGCAGTATGCAACTCCGTCATGGCCTACGTCAATGCCGAAATACCCATCAGGTAAGCCCTACCCTCTCTCACTCCCTTACATTCAAACACATAGGACGCAGGCACCCTCATCATACTATGAGAAAACCGAGGAGATCCTCACTCCTACTCCCCCAGGATCCTCTTCTCGGGTGGCCAGGGAAAGGCCATCGCTTTTGGATCCTGACACTGTGGCTGGAGAAGCGAGGGTGAATCACCTGGGTGGAGGGTCCTTGGGGATTGAGAGAGGGGTACCCACAAGCGAGACATGGTATCCCCCTTATCCTATTGAAGATCAACCAAATCCTCCCCCAGCCTTTATAGGCTATTGTACAATAGCTCCCCTCACGTTCCCACACTTTACCTATGTCTGTACGGGGGCGAAGAAGAGGCAGCTAGGAGTAATGAACACTTGCTCCTTTCACCACTCTAGTACTGGGACGAAGAAGATTTCTGCAAAGTACTGTGATGTTCAGGCATGTCCCTTTATCTATGGTCAGGCAAGTTCAATTGGGAGCTTCCACCTGCAACCTGTTAAGTGGTTGCAGGTGTATAAAAGGAGACCAAAGGAGCAACAAGGCTGAAACGAGGAGGCCTGTGTGAGGGCTGAGCGAAGGGCATTATTTTCAGTGGCAGGTGTGAAAAATCTGAAGCAGAGGAGGGGTGGTAGCCATGGGAGCCGTGGCAGACCGAGTAAGCTGTCGGCAGCAGAGCATGCCGGGAATGAGGATTCTTCGACGTGTGAATTATACCCAGTTAGTGGCCAAGAAGCTTGTACTCTGTGTGGCAGAGGTCATACAGCAGAAGCACTGAAGTCTGAAAAGGGGCAGACTGAAGCCCTGGTGGGAAGCCAGAAGCAGCAGCAGTTGCCATGATGTTCGCGTTGCAACCCAGCCACTTCAAAGTGGCCGATGAGTTTCTTGGAGCCACGAAACCCCAGACCACTATACACCCCAACGCTAAAAAATAACATTTCAGTATGGTTCAAGCGATTCCCATTATTGAATTGACACGTGAGCTGAAAATGTACCGGAAAGCTAAATAACACACATTTGAATACCGAGTTGAGTTTAATTTTGTGGGCAAAGTGGTACACTGATAAGTCAAATGGAAAAGTGGCCATTTGAAAATAACCTGCAGAAAAAGGCACGAGTGTCAAAGAGTGTGACAGAGAAGTGGGAAATTAAAAAGACCACTGCAAAGTAAAGTATATGCATGAAGGAAGTGTGGCAAGGCAAAAGACTGATATAAGCGTGCAACCCCTTTGTGGCAAAGCCAAAAGGCTGATCAGGAGAAGCCAAGAGTGTGAAGCAGCACGTGATGTGAGGGCTGAAGAGCCTAGGGTTCCTGGTTGCACGACCTGTGATGGGTCAGACCGTGCAGTCTGACACCTACGGCTATACCAGGGAACCCTAAAATGTGAAAATCAAAGACACTGTGAAATATACCAAGAAAGAACACTGTAAGTGAACTGTTTCTACAAACCAGAGGAAAGCTCAAGTTGACCTGCAGTTGTGTTGAACTTTTCAAAACCAGAGACATGTATAAATTGCTATGTTAAAGTCTTGGAGAAGGGAATCCTGAGACTCGAGGAATTGCAGATGTTGTCTTGAGGATGGAGCCTCAAGACCCTTTTCTTTTTTAACTGTATTGCCTTGAACTTGGGGATGGAACCCAGAAGATTGTGTGGAACTGTACTCCTTTGAACTTTGAGAAAGGTAATCTTGAGACTTTTTGTGGAACTTTCTTAACCTTGGGGCTGAAAAAACATTGTAGAGCTGGAAGAAGCTCAGGACTTTGTTTTGATCACTAGGTCTTTGATTATTGACATCCCTACACATTGTTTAACTTTAGTTGTGAGGGCAAGAACAGGTTTTGGACACGCATACTTTTAAGTTGAACTCTTTGACTCAGACTTTCCTTAGTGTCATACAGTTAGGGAAATCCCACCTTAGCAGTTAGGCCTTTTACCATCCTGACATTTGATTTAATAAATCATTTTTGTTTGAACTTTGAATCTGTTGTCTGTGTCTTGCTTCATGATGCTTTTACAATACATACTACCAAAACAAAACCTGTGCACCTCCTGGATACACATGCCTACTTCAACATGCATCCAATTGCATCACCACCATCGCTCCCCACTGGCTCGATATCCACAACTCCTCTCACATGGTACTATCCGCCCTGCACTCAAAACAGAAAAAATCTCACCCCTCCTCAAAAAACCATTTCGAATGGATTATGTTTGCCCACGTATTCTTCATCTTTGATATACTCCATCCAGCGTCAGCTGCTTTGGATATTTTTCACGACAGAGGTCGCTGTACGTCTTGGCTCCCATGTCCCTGAGGGGCCCCTGTCCGCTATCGGGTACGTATATATAGCATGCACCATGCCGTTACCAAAGTTCTGTTTTTCTGCATGCACAGCACGCTTTGGATGGTTCACTACTGTTTTCTAACACTTCTTCAAAAATGGGAACTCCTGAAACGGCTTCAAGAGGTGTGCAGCTCGCGGATCGTTGATGCTGATCACTCACCCACACCATATCTGCCTCTCGTGCCTTGGACTTGATCACAAGATCAAGGACTGCAGTTCCTGTCAGTCTGACGGGAAAGGCCTTGAAAGAGAGGGAGGGGAATCTCACCCTGGGTAGGCCCCTTTCCAAATCCCCTTCGACCACTCCTTCTCAGAGGAGGTCATCGGACGAGAGAAGTTTGAGGGGCACTTTGCCTCCACTTAAGCGCTCGACGCATTCGAAGTGCTCTCATTCCAATAGTGGTTCCCACCATCGCGCCTCGAAACACTTGTGTATATGCGCATTATAAATGCCATATCATATCATCATATCATTCATCTCCTGCACACAATAAATCTAAGAAGAGATGACACTGTTTATGCTCTTCTTCTTTGGACTCCTCGCCCGCTCGCAGACAAGTGAGTTTTCCAGTTAAATCAGCTACCAAGACCAAATGGGAAAACTTTCGCCTTTAGATCATGAAGGTTTTGGAGAAGGCTGCTTCTTCCGACTGCTCGAATACATCTAAGAAGTCCTCTGACCCTAACGAGCATTGTAGAGATGAGTCTGGTAAGGTTGCAACGCGCGCGCCCTCGAGCCCAGGCAATTGGGAAAGCCTGGTTCTCCAGCATAGGGTCTGCTATGGATTCACATGCTCATGAACATTCCCTGCGTCCGGCCGGGAATCCTCAGTAAAAGAAGACCAGTTTCACTGTCGCCTACAAACTGTATTTCTCCCACAATCACTGTCCTCTGGTTCATACTGCCCCCAGCAAATGACGGTCTTCTCCCTAAGCCCCTCCTCTGGCAGCCATCTTTAGATTTTGACTGCACGCTACAGTGTTGGGAGTCCTCGAGTTTGCTCTTCGAGCTACATCTATGTTTCTATCGTGTTTTTCACTGGAAAGTTTCTATTTTTGATCCTAAGGAGACTGTGTGCTCTTCTCTCCATCTGCCGACAGCGGGGATCCATTGTCGGTGGAGTTCAGCGCCCCTCCAGGGCGAAGATCGTCGAAGTTTCCTGTAGGCCACTAGGCCTACTTCGCGCCCTCCGACCATGGCAGAGGAGAAGGAAGGAAGGGAGATCCCTGTTCAAGCACTGCACCAAGTGCGGGCTTAGAAATGTGTTTGTGGAGGACAAGCACCTGCAATGCCTCTACTGCCTGCATCTGGACCACAAGGGAGGCAATTGCGAGATATGCCGTGGATTCTCCAAGAAGACAAGGGACAGGAACAACAGAGTGACAGCGTGGCTGAACGCCAAGGCCTCTGCCCCGTGCTATAAGCAGGGGCATGCCTCACAGAATGCCGGTTGGTCCGAGGAGCGCTTCCTCCGTGGGGGCCCAAGATAAGGCCAAGATCTGCATGTGCAGGTCCACCAGGGTCAACACGGAAGCAGGGACCATAGTAGACGGGGCACGATCGACATCACCTTCCGCCTCCATTGCCAGCCGGCAATCAAGCTGCTCCTCGAAGAGAAAGTCGTCCAACCCAGCAAAACCTCACGAGAAGCCAGAGTAGCCGTGGACGGAGAAGAAGGCCAAACTTCCCAAGAAGCCTGAGGCTTCACAGGATAAGTCATTGTCGACGGTAGAGCTAGTGGCGGCTGCTCTCTCGGAAGCTAAGGGGGCTGACCCAGAAAAGCTCAACTTTGAAGTTCTATAGTCACAAGTGGAAGCATTTTGCTACGTGGTGCTGCTCGCAGAAGATTACCCCTCTGAGTGTCACGGCCCCGCAGATTCTTCCATATTTGCTATCCTTGGCCAAGGCTGCACTGGCACACTCTTCGCTCAAAGTACATCTGGTGGCCATCTCCCGGTACACCAGGTCTCCAGGAAGGTCTTCACTTTGGTCTCATCGACTCGTCAAGGAGTTCCTCAAAGGACTGTTTCGCCGGTGAATGTTCCTGTCCTGGCGTGGGAACTAAACGTGGTTCTGTCAAGGCTCATGGGGGCTCCCTTCGAGCCTATGCATCAGAGCCCTCTCATGTTCCTCTCATGGAAGACGGCTTTCCTTCTGGCCATGACCTCAGCCAGGAGGGTGGGTAAGATACAGGCCCTATCCTGCAAACAGCCATACCTGACATTCCACAAATCGAGGGTGGTACTGCAGAGGCACCCCGCTTTCATGCCGAAGGTTCAGTCGGAATTCCCCCTCAGCAAGTCTTTAACTGTTTTTTGCCGGAAACCTTTGTATGCGGCTGAGAGGGCCTTGTACTCGCTGGACGTTGCTCATGCCCTGAAGCTCTACATGGCACGCACAAAGAGTTTTCGAAAGACTTCACAGCTGTTTGTGAACTTTGATCCTGTGAACCATGGGGAGGCCTTGTCCAAGGCTTCCATCT
The DNA here is from genome assembly GCF_040938575.1 of Ambystoma mexicanum. Taxonomy (NCBI): domain Eukaryota; kingdom Metazoa; phylum Chordata; class Amphibia; order Caudata; family Ambystomatidae; genus Ambystoma; species Ambystoma mexicanum. The sequence continues at coordinate 1,233,817,264 of NC_090927.1, read as the reverse complement.
CAAGGTGGCTCTCCGGCTGCATCATGCATTGTCATCGGTTGGCGAACCGACCGCTGCTCGGCTGTCCGAGAGCCCATTCCACCAGAGCGATCACTGCGACGACAGCGTTCCTGGCTGGTGTGCCCCTGCTGGACATCTGCAGGACTGCTACGTGGAAGTCCACGTACACCTTCACGAAGTTCTACTGCATCGACAGGGATTCTGCCAAGCAGTGCTATGCAACCTGTTCACTTGAGGCGAGTCTGTTCCAGAGGTAAGGGTGAATCGCTTGTGTTGAGCCTTGCCACCTCCCGTGGTTATGTGATGATGTACTGCTGTGCATTCGTTATTCATGAGCATGTGAATCTATGCCAGACCCCACGCTGGAGAAGGAACAAGTTACATACCTGTAATTATTATTCTCCAGCATAGGTCTGGCATGGTTTCACATGCGATTCACATAGGGCCCTTCTTGGTCTTTCTGCCACTTTACGTGCACATCAAATCTGAAGATGGCTGCCAGAGGAGGGGCTTAGGGAGAAGATTGTGTTTTTCTCGGGGGGCGGTTTGACCCAGAGGACAGTGATTGGTTTATGGGAGGAATACAGTTTGTAAGTGAAAGTGAAACTGTTTTTCTTTTACCGAGAATTCCCAGCCTGACGGGGAATATTCATGAGCATGTGAAACCATGCCAGACACATGCTGGAGAACAATTGTTACAGGTAAGTAACTTGTTCCATACCAATCCGGCGGTGAATAAGGAATCCACTAGAAAATGCAGAGCTTCTATTATAGATCCAGAGTTCTTATCGAAATATCAGTCTCCAGAAAGTCTAATGATACAGGCTGCCACATCTAGTGCAGTTGCATATCCTACGATTCCTCCTAATAGGGGAAACAAAAGGTTTGATTCCCTAGCTAAAAGGGTTTTCTCAGCCAGTAGTATGGCATTAAAATCCATCAATGGCGAGAAGATTGGCAGCGATACTCCGAGATAATCCATTCAGACCAAGCAGGCTTTGTGAAAGGCCAACATACATACGACAACGTCCGCAGAGCCATAGACACGATTGACTGGGGGCGGAGGACGGGTCAAAAATTTTCAATAGCGGCTCTGGACGCTTCCAGAGCTTTTGATAGCCTCCATTGGGAATTCCTCCGGCTAACCCTGGGAAAATTTGGTTGCGGGCCAATCTTCATCCGCATGGTGATGGCTAACTTTGCATCCCCCTCCACTAAACTAACGATCAACGGGAAACTCACAAATGACATTCCCATCCAGAGGGGCACAAGACAGGGATGCCCACTTTCACCCCTGATTTTTGCCATGGCTATGGAGCCATTTGCATGCAAGGTTCGTGGTCATCAGGGGATTCAGGGGGTCGAGGTGGGCAATATGGGACCTCAGAAAGTGGCACTCTATGCAGATAATATTCTTCTGTTCCTAAGGGACACAGCGAACTCCCTGCCAGTGGCCATACAATTATTGGAAGAGTTTGCACAAGTCTCAGGCTTCCACATCAATTATCCAAAATCAAAAGCCCTTAATATTACTGAAGAGGCGGCCCGAATTTCAGATTGGGAGAACCAATACCCCTTGAAATGGGAATGTAAATCAGTAAAATACCTTGGGGTGCCATTAACCCCCAGGTACGACAGATTATACGGGGCTAATATACCAGATCTTCTCAAGACTCTAACAAATGACTTAAAACGGTGGGAACTGCATAAATTGTCCTGGCTGGCACTCATCACAGCGGTTAAACTGTCTCTACTCCCAAAATTCCTATATGTGGTAGGCGCTCTCCCGATAAAAATCCTGAGCCCAGCTATCCAATCATTACAGAAAGGAGTGATGTCCTTTATCTGGGGAGGGAAGAGACCGAGCATCCCAAAAAAGGTACTTTTCAGACTACAAGTGTTGGGGGGGGTGGGGGGGGTTGGGGGTCCCGGAATTCATAGATATCTGTGGGCGGCACAAATAGCCCCGATGTTACAATGGTCATCTGGGGAAGACCGCAATCAATGGGTAATGCTAGAAAGAACAGTGTCAAAGACCCCCTTGGGTTGGGGTACCTGGGTTTCCTCGCCACACACCACAGGGGAAGAGGAGGCATGCCACTAGAATCTACTAAGACCACCCTATGGTATTGGGACAAGGTACTGAGAAATAGGAAGATTAAGATAGGAGGGGGCCCGCTCGCTCCGGTCGCCTACAACCCAGACTTTACCCCGGGAATGCAGGCCAACTTCTGGAAAAACTGGGGGGGGGCAGGGAAAACCTGACTCTAAAAGACCTCTATGCAGAGGGGTCACCCTTAGTGTTCGAGGACTATAAATCCAGGTTCCACATACCGGAGCAGGAGCGATACCATTATGTCCAGATCAGGTACTGGGCCTCCAATACAAAAGTAAAAGAAAGGGCAAATAGAATCCCAACAGGAATAGAGCTAACCATAAAGGAAGGTCAGCCAGATAAAGGCATAACTAGATTATACCGCCTAATGGGAGGGGTGGACCCGGAAGGAAAACTTACATATATGCAAAAATGGGAAACAGACCTTGGGAAACCAATCTCTGATGAAACCTGGGGTCGCATCTGGCACAGAACTGCTAAAGGTTCCAAATGCACCTCCATTAAGGAGACAGCGTACAAACTTTGCCTCCGGTGGTATATGACACCCGTACGCTTACACTCCATAAACCCAGAATACCCTGCAGCTTGTTGGAGAAACTGTGGACAACTTGAGGACCTTATCCACATGTGGTGGACCTGCCCACTAGCAGAGACTTATTGGAAGGAGATTCTGAGCCATATCAAAGACATCACTGGTATGGAGTTACCCTTTGACCCGTTGGTGGTACTCCTTGGGGAGGCGGTGGAGGGATGCTATGCAAACTCAGTGCCTACAGCCGTGCTTATAACCCACATGCTGAGTGCAGCCAGGATCACATTAGCACATTCATGGAAGACCAAGGACGGCCCAATAACAGCCATGTGGTGGGTAAGACTGTGGGGAGTAGTGGCCATGGAAAAGGTGACGGCACTGGCCCACGGCTCCTATTCCAGGTACCTGAATACATGGCTTCCACTACACGAATTTATGGATGACAAAGAACAGATGTTCTTTAAACCAAGGCTGCTCCGCGCAATATCCATTATTTGATAACCCTGAGCTTCTAGCCGGGGAGATGACTCAACCTGCTGAACGATACAAATGCTCTTTGAACCAAGGTTACTTCAAGATGCACTTTGACGAATCCGAACTTTATGTTGAAAACGATCCAACCTATTGTACTTATAAACCAGTATGGTACACCTTCTCACCCATAAGTTGGGGATATGTTTTGGAGGGGGTTTGGGGGGACTAATTTGATATCCATTATATATGCTTTGTTTCTCTGTTTTATTCATTCTCTTTCATATATGAGCAAAGGAGTTTTTTATTTTATCGCTTGTATTGAAACCCCAAACGGGCAATAATGGCTTGACATGTACAGGAAAGTTGTTACATACCTTGCACTAAATGTCTGTTTGTCGATATTCACATGTCTATGATGCTCCAAAACTTAAATAAAGTTGTTAAAAAAAAAAAAAATCCATCAATGCCATGTGTGCATTTGCCTCATTCACACGCACTTTGTGGGATGTGGTAGCACTACCTGCGGAACACGTCTCGGAAGAGGAAGAAAGGGAAGGATTTTTGGAACATTATACAAGATAGCAAGGACGCCATGTGTCAGTCTGGATTGGGTTCTGTTGACAGTGTCTGTAGAGCAATGTAGAGCAATGGTAGTCAGCACTGTCGTGCCTAGGTTTGCCTGGCTTTGTAAGTATGGATTTACACCAGATGTCCAAGGAAAGCTTTTGAACATGGCTTTTGACGTCTCCCATTTGTTTGGCTCCAAGGCAGATGAAACCTTGGAGAAGCTTCAGTCTTCGAAAGCAGTGGCAAAGTCATTGGGCAGTGCAATTCGAGAGGCACAACAGACTCAAATAGCTTCTCAAGGTTGGAGGGGCCGGTCCTTTCACTACTTCAGTCTGAAGGACAAGAGGTCAGAGCACACAAAGGGCCAGAGGAGATTTACTCGTGGTGGACCAGGTGATAAGTCTACCCAGGCAGCTGCAACCTCCTTTCCATCAGCAGTCACCACTGCTACACCAAAACTTCTCTGAGTCCTTGGTCCACAGGACCGTAGTGGGGGGCGGGGGCGCTGTCTCAGCATCCGGAAGAATGGTGGGGCGTTATTTCCAGAGCTTGGGCTCTAAAAACTGTAGCCCAAGGTTACTGCCTCCTGTGAGAAACCTGAGGTGTCTCTCTAGCTAGTCCCCGGGGATCTGTCATCCAGGTGGCCAGGACACTGCCATCGCTATTGGATCCAGTTCCTGGGGATGGACCAGAGAGTGGAAGTGGGACACAGATGGGTGAGAGGCAGTATCTCCCTTCTTACAACACGTTCTGCCTCATACCTCCAACGACCCGTGCAGAAGCAGGAGCTCTCCCCCATAGCACTGCAGGAGCAATATTAGAAAGGGCTCATGCTTCCACCTGTTTATAGGTAAGCCGGACGGCCCTATACAGCCCGATTACAAAAATCAGAATTTTATTCTCGTACTATGCGGAACCACCACGCATCGACCCACGCTACGCTGCCTGATGCCCGAATTTGTGCAGCAGCTCACCCGCAACTACCCAGGCCGACACGCAGCTAATTCACCATTGCCTGCCATGAGGCTAAGGCCCTCCAAGATGGCTGATCTCCGATCCTGAGACCTGCAGCATTCTGTATTCCCCAGCTGCATCAACGCGGTCACCGATTAGCTGCCGCACCGCTTATTGCCACCAATGAGAGCCGGCAGGCGAGAGCCGGCCTCCACACGAAGGCAGACACACAAAGGCTACCCCTGTCTTGAGCCTGTCTGGAGCCGTAGGAGCCTGGGCCCCAACCGCTGCCATCCGCTCTGCTCCAGGTAAGCCACACACCATCTACACCAGTCCACATAACATTAACTTTACTGGTCGCACTTACATCATTGCACGCCGACTTTCATCGTAAATACACGACTTCTACTTCCTCAACAGAACCTTGACATTGCGATATCCGCACATTGCCACCCCTCTTCTTAAAAGTGCAGTTATTGTAGTGATTTGCAGTCTTTACCACTGAAACTGCCCTGCAACACTGCAATGCATAACTTGATCAATTTACCATAGCATATACATACACTATGCAATGCAATATATGCTAGTGCAGACAAATTACTGTGTCAGACACCGAATACATTGTGTTACTGAATGCATGCTCGATCTGTCTACCTAGATTTATCCTGCTCTGCCGCATGTTAATATTGTTCAACCGTCTTGTCCTCTGCTATCCTGCGTTCACGGCACACCCTGTATACATGAATGCAATCTGCACCCATCCGAGTAACCTCAAATGTTCCAGGAGTACTGTATTCTCCCAAATGTGTTCTTGTCAGCTGTAGCCTTAAGTGTAAGACTGTACTAGCATTTTCGGTCTGCAGCTATTGAGAAAGCTGTTCCTTACATCCTTAGACAGCATTTTCACTGTCGCCACTACCTGACACTGCAACACCCACTGTTGCCTCCACCCATTTTGTACTAGTTCCTGCTTTGTACCTTGCCTGATTCCGCGCTAGACCCGACAACGTACCTCTGCCCCACTATGCCCGGTCCTAGAGCGGGTTTGCCACCGTGCCACAACGAAGCACCAGCATTTTGATGCCTACTCTGATACTGTATTAATGCCTCTGCCTGATACTATACTAGCACTAAGCTGGTAACCTACCATTGCATATAATCAATCTCCACTAGCATTAACCTGTCACTTTTCTACTGCGGTATTACCCACGCCCATGTTGTCATGTGTGACTAGCCTGACCCTCTGCTTTCGCCACTACTTGGTACTGGTCTACCTCCACGCCACTGATGTCTCACTGAATTGATGCAATCTTATGATAACTGTCACCATATTGTTTACTTTGACACTGTCCCTCTGCCTCACTGCCACCACTATGAAACTCTGGCTCACTCTTATCATGTTCCCATTCTGTCTCATACAAAACAATGTACCCTGCAGCGGTACTAGCTTCATAGCATATAAAAATGGCTTAGCTAGACCTGCCTGCCCTAGGTATCACCCCATCACCTGCCATACACCTTTCCTGCCCACTACACCAGCCTTCCCTTTAAGCTACCAACATGCCTGCCCCACCCACAGTAGCGTCTATTCAGCTGACTCCCTAGCCCAAAGTAATATTGATAATCCTAGCACGAGCCCACCAAGCCAAACTCCTGGTCGCAGCCCCATTAGATCTACTGTCCAAACAGACCTACACACCACCATTCCCAACTTGACTGAGCGTAATAACAGACTTGGCGCCAGAATCTTCCATAATAATAGGAACCACCCAGCCAACTCGCCCACCAAAACCAACAACCTGAATGCAATTCCTGACAACCTGAACCCACTGCCTATAAAAGGAGCACTTCTAAATGTTAGATCCCTAGTCGACCACTCAATAGAGACTGCCGACATCATCCTGTCTAACAACCTGGACTTCCTTGCAGTGACTGAAACCTGGCTGCACGACGCTGCGGGCCCATCTCTAACGTTAGCTATCCCTGACAATTATTCCATCCTCAGAGCTGACAGACCTAACGCTAGCGGAGGCGGTGTAGCTATCATCTTCAAATCCTCTCTTGACTTTAGACTGTGAACACCTCACAGCCAAACTGCAAACCTCCCCTAAAAGCACTATTACCTTGCATCTAATATACAGACCCCCAGGTCCGCCTGGATCATTTGAAGAAGACATCACATTCCTACTAGCCAAAAGCTCTAAAGCCTCAGCTCAAATCATCATCCTCAGGGATTTCAATCTCGGGTTTAATGACCCTCTTGACACCCACGCTACCTCCCTGGCCACAGCACTATCAGAGCATGGCCTCCTACAACTCTTCTCCAAACCTATCTATATGAAAGGTAGGACTCTCGATTGGGTAGCTGCCCTCAATTGCAATATTACCCTCAAGGACCCTGTACCGCTTGCCTGGTTGGACCACCATCTCCTTTCGCTAGATAACATCAATAACTTTGTGCCCAAACAGACATTTATTGCACTGGCCTGCCCAACTAGGAATAAGAGTAACATTACAGCTGAAGACAAAGGGGGGTCTGGGAATCTCTCTACCAGCACAAACACAGCCCAATGACCTGTTCTTGGGTGAATAACCCCTGGGAGAGACTCTACCAAGTCTTTAGCTCACTGTCCCTTTCACAGAGAAGAAATGTCCCCACATATCAGCCTTTGTCCAGCCCAGGAGCAGTCCAGCGCCGAAATGCTAGGCAATTCTCCTCTGAACAAGAGTACCATCAGTAACCCCATACACGTGTTTCAGCCTTGTTGGGCATCATCAGTGAGGTGAAACTGTTGCCTCTCTAAGAACAGTGAGCAAGGGGTCCACGTCTGGATCGCCCTGTTAATTTAGGGTGAAACCCAAAGTTAATTTATGCAAACAAAGGGGGGTCTGGGAATCTCTCTACCAGCACGAACACAGCCCAATGACCTGTTCTTGGGTGAATAACCCCTGGGAGAGACTCTACCAAGTCTTTAGCTCACTGTCCCTTTCACAGAGAAGAAATTTCCCCACATATCAGCCTTTGTCCTGCCCAGGAGCAGTCCAGCGCCGAAATGCTAGGCAATTCTCCTCTGAACAAGAGTACCATCAGTAACCCCATACACGTGTTTCAGCCTTGTTGGGCATCATCAGTGAATGGCTCTCCATCCAACAAAAAGTTGATCTAAAAACTATCTGCCTCACTTAACCACCTTGACCCGCCCTGTCTAACCAACAAATTTACCTTGACACCTACCACCAGATCCACCAACACGCAAAGCCTGGTGGTGCCCAAATATTCCCGTAAAAGAGCCGGCGGATCCAGTTTCCCGGTTTTAGCCGCCCAACTTTGGAAGACACTTCCACTGGACATCAAATCCATCCCTACCTTCCAACCATTTAGAACCCAGGTCATCACCTGGCGAATGAATGAATAACACCACCTCAGGTCCCGAGGAGAAGACACACACACACACACACACACACACACACACACACACACACACACACACACACACACACACACACACACACACACACACACACACACACACACACACACACACACACACACACACACACACACACACACACACACACACACACACACACACACACACACACACACACACACACACACACACACACACACACACACACACACACACACACACACACACACACACACACACACACACACACACACACACACACACACACACACACACACACACACACACACACACACACACACACACACACACACACACACACACACACACACACACACACACACACACACACACACACACACACACACACACACACACACACACACACACACACACACACACACACACACACACACACACACACACACACACACACACACACACACACACACACACACACACACACACACACACACACACACACACACACACACTACAAATGCATTGCGTAATGTTACATTTTCTGACTGCTTTTTGTATCTATTGTATGTTTGTAAACTGTATAAATTTGGCACTTTTGCTCCTATGTATATACCTGCCATGTAACAATATACTTGAGCGCCCATATACCCCTGGGTCTGGAGCGCTTTATAAATAAAATAAACAAACCTTTTCCCCATCCTACCGCGGAGGACATTCAGAAACACTGCCCCCCCCCGCCCCTTTTCCTCACAAACACTTTTGCACACCATGAAAGACAACAGACTTACACAAGAGCCGTTAACCTGACATGTCCCAATACAAGGGTGAGGCAAAGTCAGGCAATTGACCAGAATCACACACACACACCCGACGGCCCTTTCCCTTACCCACAGGGATAAAAGGTGGAGCACGAGAGCACAGTATAAGCAAGACAGACCGCACGAGAGAGCTATCCACGCACAGCAGTTGAAGAGGAGGAGAAAAGCAGCGAGAACTGAAGGCGCGACAAGGAGAGAAACGACCTTGCCCTTTCCGACCCAGACCTGCAAAGCCTCTACAGAAGGAAGCATAAGACCACGAACAATAGCCAGTGTGTTGTAGCAGATGTTAACCATACACAGAGCACGCCTACACTGATAAGCAGGACAGAGGGAGACGCCTGCTACCTTGGTACTGGCCTCGACTCCAGAAACAGTGAAAAGCCAAGCGGTTCATCACAGCCGGTGAGTCGAAGGGTAACCGATCAAGAAACCGAACAGTGTTGAATGAAAGTCGCAAAGTGGCACATTGAGGAAAGTGCAAAGAACTGTAAATTGTTAAGGGTAGACGAGCTGCAGAGGTGTCCGGTACCACATGGGTGCTCACTCGAGAGACTCTGGTTAATCCTGTGTTTGTTGAACTACTCATACCAGGGGGCCCTAAGAGAGCCACAAGGAGGCCCTAGGAGAGACGCAAGGAAAAGGTCAAAGTGGCACATAGGGGTCTAGCAAAACCCCCCTGTACAGTCAAAAGCCTTTGACCTGCACGTAATTGGAAAGCGAAGGGTGGTGAATCCCGCATAGTGACCTCAAAGGAAGAATTGCGTAAAAGGAAAGAATTGGCAAGAGTGAACCCGACAGAGGGATGCCGATAGAACGGGGCGAAGACTGAAGTCCCAATGAACAGTGTGTTGACAAAAGTGAACCCGGCAGAAGAGTATCCACAGTGAACTAGACATTAAGACTTGTGAATGAGATTGTTCTGAAAAGCCATAGTGAATCCAACGCGAGGATGCTGATCTGTGAGAGGTCTGCGCCTGCAAGAGGGGGACCCAGGGGTGAAGTTATCACCCAATGTACATTTCGAACAGAACTTCTTTTGTTTATTACTTTTGAAACCCGTCAGGTCCTTGGGGGACGAGACTTTTTGTAGAAAAGAGCTTTAACCACAGAAGGTTCTGATGCGTGAACCGGAACTGTTGTCTCGTGCTGGGAAAGCTCAAGAGTGTGCTGTGCTGAGGACTCCCGCCTTGTCCTGTGCTCAAAACGTGTGGAAAAGAGACCCCCGGCTAACACATCCTGACTTATCATTTGTGAGCACTTTTTTCTTTCTTGTGAACCTTATCCCACTCTCTTTTTGTATTTAGCGTAAGGATTGACAATAGGTTTTTCTAAGTATAGGCCCTTTTATTTCACACAACGCCACTAGGACTGCCTTATTTTAATTTAATGGTTGTAGCTTTATCCCATCTTAGATTTAGGTGTAGATTAGGCTTTTTTCCAACCTACCTATACAGTTTAATAGACATTCTTGAACTGTGATCACTTGTCTGTCTGTTCTTGGTACCATGCCTTCCTTACACTCCCGTTTTTTTTGATTGTCCAAAAGAGAGCCAGTCCTTCAAGGTACCAGATCCACTCCTTTTGCAGGAGATTTGTATCCTGCTGGAGAAAGGCACTATAGAACCAGTGCCTGTAGAGGAGAGGGACCAGGGATGGTACTCACCTCATATTTTTTAATACCAAAAAAGGACAGGCGATTGAGACCCATATTGGACTTGAGATGCTTTAACAAGTTCCTCAGGAAGGACAAGTTCAAGATGGTCACTCTTTCTCAAATCCTCCAGCTCCAGGATTGGATGGTATCAGTGAACCTTCAGGATGCTTACTTCCATGGGCCTATTCATCACAATCACACGAAGTACCTGAGGTTCACCAGTGGCAGTTCTCGTTTTCAGTTTCGGGTTCTGCCATTTGGGCTCGCCTCTGCACCAAGTTGATGATGGTAGTGGCAGCACATCTAAGGAGGTTAGAAATTTGCAACTACCCCTGCCTGAAAGATTGGCTGATCAAGGCCTTTTCTACGAACAGGTCCTGGAACATCTCTGCATTATCTGTCACTCTCTCCACAAACTGGGCTTCTCCCTCAATTTCAAGAAGTTGCACATAACACCTTCTCAGAAGCTTCAATTCATTGGCGCAGTCGTGGATACTTCCTTGGGAAAAGTCTTGTCACTCGAGGTGAGGGCTCAACATATTCAGCAGATGGTTATGAGGTTTTAAGATGCCCAATGTCTACCGTCCTTCGACTTTCTATGGTTACTTGTCTCGTAGCACCCTGCATTTTTCTGGTGCCAGAAGCCTGTCAGGATAATGTGGCCTCCTCAATGGGCCCTCAAATCCCAGTGGTCACAGTTCTCCGGCAGGATGACTGATATATTTCAGGTCCCAAGCAAAGTTGCGCAGGATCTCCTGTGGTGGGCCTGTGAGGAGAACGTGTTGAAGGGGGATCCCTTTTGGCAGCCATTGCCGGAGATAACAGTATCTACGGATGCCTCTCACAGTTTGTGGAGCTAATGACAATGATCTGGCAATCAATGTTTGCTGGTCTCCATTTGAGTCCAATCTACACATCAAACTTTTGGAACTGAGGACAATCAGACTAGTGCTTATGGCCTTCCTGCCCTCTGTACGGGGAAAGAATGTCCTAATAATAGACAACACAGTGGCCATGCATTACCTGAACAAGAGAGATGTAGGGTCGCTACCAGTCTACAGAGAAGCAATGCAGCTCTGTTTTTGGGTACTGCAAGCGGTGGGCAGGAGAGGTGCTCCTGTACTTTTTTTTTTTTTCCTTTCGTTTTACTGTTTTACTGTTCCTATACTTTTATTTTAAAAAGGAACCGTTCCGGAATGGTTTCGTTTTAAAATGAGTGTAGGAAGAAGTTGAAACTTGTACTTACAGTGCACTGGTCTAAACGTTTTCTTAAACAACAGGTGCATGTGTTTGGGGTTTGTATTATGTGTGGGTGGGGGCCTGCCGATGGGTTGTGTGGGGAGCAGGGACAGGCCATTACAAGTAGTGGAACATATTTCCACTACTTCTTTTCGTACACTTTGACCTCTGACTGCAAGAAGGAATCTCTCTTTCTCTCTCCCTCTCTCTCTCTCTCTTCTTCCCCCTTCCCCCCCCCCCATCCTCCCCCCCGTTCACCTAGCCGGAGAGGAGAACACGGCGGCAGACCACTCTGGCCAGGCAGAGCAAAGACTTCCGGGAGTGCGAGCTAGCGCAGGAATTCCTTCAAGAGCTCTTTTCCCTTTGGGGGAAACCCACAAGTGGAACTGTTTGCATCGAGGGTCAACAGGAAGTGTGATCTGTTCTACTCCAGGAGCTCTGGGAGACGCATTCATAGTGTCCTGGAAATTTCCACTCCTGTATGCGTTTCCATCGGTCCCCGTGTTTGCTCATGTCTGCAGGAGGTTGAGGAAGTTTAGGAAGTCCATGATCCTCTTTGTTCTGGATTGGGTGAGGAGAACGTGGTATCCGGACCTTCTGGACTTGTCCTTCTGCCCTCCAATTCATCTTCCCAAAGAGAGGACCTACTCTCGCAAGAGGGAGGCTGCATTGTTCACCCAGAAATCAGGCCTCTGAATATTCATGCCTGGTTTCTGAGAGGTTAAGATACAAAGATTTAAAGACTTAATGGAGGTGTTGCTTTCGGCCAGAAGACCAGCAACAAAGTCTCTTTAACGCTGCTGTTGGAACATGTTTTGCAGCTGGCAGCGTTATCTATCTTTAAGCGCTTGCCAGAGCAGGGATCGTATTTTAAGGTGCCTATCGTGATCCAGTTTCTAAAGGAGTTAACTAACATTTCCCCCCGTGTACCATTCATTGTACCAGTCTGGGATCTAAACCTGATGCTAATGTTTCTCATGGGAGCTCCATTTGAGTCTCTCCATTCTTGTCCTTGTCCTTGATGGCCAGCATCCTTAAAGATAGTTTTTTTGACAGCTAGTACCTTGGCTCATAGAGTCAGCAAGTTGCAAGCCTTATGTTGTAATCCTCAGTTTACCACCTTTTACAAGGAAAAGGTTGTATTAGGGGTCTGGACTTCATTTCTACTGAAGATGGTCTCTGAAGTTCATTCGGCACAGAAGATTGTGCTGCGTACCTTTTACCCGCCTTAACATCCTTCCAAACATCCTTCCAAAGATGAGACTTCATTGTCTTGATCCAAAAAGGTTGTTGAGTTTTTACTTCAACAGACTGGCAAAACTCAGACAGGACAGTCGGCTTTCTGTGGGATATACTGGTCACAAGCTGGGTCAAGCCGTAACCAAGCACACTTTATCCCGTAGAATTATTTTATACATTTCTGAATGCTATAACTTGGCGGGTAAAGATATCCCTACCCGCTTACGAGCCCAATCTACTAGAGTTGTAGCTGCTTCTTTGGCTTTGCAACAGGGGGTACCAGTGCAGGACATATGCAGTGATGCAACCTGGTCTTCTCTTCATAAATTCACAAAGCATTATTGCCTGGATTCTGCATCGGGTCAGGAGGAGGCTAAGTTTGGGAAAGCCGTTTTGCACAGCAGTAATGAAAAGTAAATCCTCTGTTCCCATATCCTACAACACACAGCTATGCGAGTCTATCAAACATGAGGAATACGTGGGAGGACACAGTCCATTCAAAGAACAAATTACTTACCCATGGTAATTCCTGTCTTCCAGCATCATGTCCTATTCTGGCCTTAGAGACGTCTGTGCATATAACAAAGGAAAAACTTAAGAACTGAGGTGACTGGCGCTGCGCGTGCTATTTATACTTACATCAATGACCTACTTGAAAGCAGCCGGGGGCCGCTGAGGGACACGAGAGCCACGACGCATGTCGGCCGCTGCTGTGAAATATTTCCAAGACACACAAAAGGGGGAGCCCCCTACATTTTCAAAACATGCACATTGGAAAGTACAAAAACAAATCTCCAATGCCATGCAGTCCTGTACTAAAAATGTACATTTATTGAAAATAATTTAAAGCATAAATGCAATTTGGCACAATGTCACAAAAGGGTACAAAAGAGCAATCAAACACTTGAATGTTGCTACACACCACCAGTCAAGGTGTAAATCATCTTGGTGGTAAACAAGCACGCCAACCACCCTTCATGCAACCGCACTCATACCAACACTTGTACCAAACTCATACTTGCATGCATAAACATACTGACTAAAACACAAAGAGAAAGACAGTTGCTGAAGCTGAATACAGCAGCTGAACAGTCCAACAAGCTCCCTGTGCTAATCTACAAATCCAGTGGGTGCGATCTACTAGACACTGCACCACTACTCTAAAACATGACGGACAAGTGAATTAACACCTACGTATCTGTGTCATGCTTGATGTAACACTCATATAGTTAAACAACTGCAGTGTGAGATACCAGATGGTGTCTCACCCGCTAGTCCCTGCGGATCTCTCTCTCAGGTGGCCAGTGCACAGCCATCTTCTTTGGTTCCAGACCGTGGGGGTGGACCAGTGTGGGAGGATCAACTGGATGAGGGGTCTTCGGGAGTGGGACACCGGATGGCGAGACGCGGTATCCCTCCCCCTGCAACACCTTTACCCCATCCTACCACGTAGGATATGTGGGAACCTTACCCCCCTCCCCCCCCGTTTCTCTTCTCCAACACTTTCACACGGACTGCCCACTCTGACAGAAAACAGACTTGCACCCGAACAGTGTACCGGACATGCCCCGCTACTACCGTCAGGCGAAGTCAGGTAATTACTGACAACCACTCACACCTGATTTCCATTAAACTTTCCCACATGGATAAAAGGCAGAGCACGAGAGCACACTCTTAGCGAGGTGAAGGAACAGCAGTTTCAAATCGGCAGCTGAACGAGGGGAGATGGACGGTAAACCCAATAGGGTTCGTAAGAAGGGAAATACCCTTGACCTTTTTGGCAAAACGCTGTTACTTTCAAGAAACCTTGAAGGCAGAAAGCGTAAGGCCAGGAAACCAGACTGAAGAATCCTGCATTGTGTGTCGAAGATACCGAGGGCCCTCCCCTATAACTAACCAAGGCGGGGAGGACCAGCAGTAGCCGTTATGGTATCGTCCTGGTCTCCAAGAACAAAGTAGCGCCAGAGAGATTAACACAGCCTGTGAGTTGGGGAGATCGATGCAAGACCGGGCTGTGTTGAAGTCAAGTTTGCAAGCTGCAACTTTATATAACGAGCACTGGAACGAACATTGTTAAACCGGTGTGATGAAAGACACACGTAAAGCTAAACTACTGATGAGTGTTTGGACATGAAAAGGCAAGATACGATACTGTTGACAAAGTGGTCCGGCACCGTGAATGTGCCCAAACGAAGGTCCATGTAAGGTATTTTGCCAAGCGAAATTAATGTAGAAGATTGATAAACAATTGTGTGAAGTCAATGGAAGTCGTCCTGCAACAGTTTAAGCAAAACCCATCGCACATTCCAAAGTCTACGATTTTGGTAGAAAGAGGATCTGAGCCCGAACGAGGATGTCCCATGGTCAGAGCCCGAACGAGGTAGACCAAATGTAAACATTGAGATATCAAGAGGATCTGAGCCTGAACGAGGGAGACCCTGATTGACATTAGAAGTGAGAACGTGTACATGTGAAAATCCTGATAGGAATGGAACTTTGAGACTTTGTTTGTTGTGACAGACCCTCTGCAGTAAGAGACTGTTATTGGAAAAGAGGGGGGCAAGGGGCAACCCCAAATCTCTATCTACCCATCACTTTGATGCACAGAGGGACCGCAATTAAATGAGCTCTGTTCTGGAGCACGAGTGGTGCCTCGGTATGTCCAGCTAAATGAACCGTGGTGCATAGCTATGTTTGTCACTGAGCAAATCGGCTGTATTTATCCATGCAGTCAGTAAACAAGGACTGGTTTTCTTACTGCCAAAGTGGAAGGGAGGCGGTGGGAAAGAAAGTTGCCCCTCCTCTCCACCGATTTGAAATTGAGCCCCGGTTTGGCGGCAATGGGAAGGCGTAAATGCCTTAACGTAGGCTTTTTTACACCTTCCATTGACGTTACAGCTCATTGGAACATGAGCTCCTAGGTCCTTTAACCTAGCATAAACCTAGAATTTCCTAATGATCAATAAGGTACATATATTTTGTTCTTAAATAGTGTAGGTAAATGTTAGGTGTACAAAAAAATGAATCCAACCTATTTATACCTATAGAAAGGGTATTGGGTCACCTTTCCGCGTCTTTATTTCACATACCATTTTTCGATTGTTCCCATTGCAATCAATGGGAGCCGGCCAGCTTCAACCATTGGGCTCTTCAGGGGGCTGAATGAATGGGGCCGGGTGGGTGAGCTGCAGTGGGACACGGAATGCAGAGGGACATACAGTGATGTCTTCCGTGAAGGAACAATCCCTCCACTGCAACTTTGCAATAGTAGGACCAACCCGTGCTGGCTAAAAATGATGCTGCGAATGCAGTGGCAGCAGGCGAAGATGGGAGCTAAAGTGTAGCAGAGAGAAGAGACGAGCAGAAAAAATGTAGTTGGCAGATAGGCTGGCTGACAGCGGGGAGGGGCACTGAGCACCTCTGTGATCAGGCAAGTAAGCAGACAGGTGGGATAGGGATTGCATGTCGCGACACCAGATGTGCAGAGTACATGAAGTCAGGTGCCGCAGAAAGATTCTCATTGAAACCATGACCCCAATCCCTAGAAAGCAAAACATCAATTCAAGTAACTACCTACAATCGCCACTAGGGCTTTTACCCATGGAAATGTGAGTTGGTGAAACTACAGGACCTAGGGTTACAGGCTTAAACATAAGGATGTGCTAAACCATTGTAGGATGAATTGGGTTGTAATTTAAAGGGTCCTAGGGATCAAGGTGTGTTAACTATACTACATATATACAGTTCAGGGCTTCTATACCATGGACTCACAAAAATGTCAGTCACCAGGTAGGCCCCAGCACTTTTAACTTGTCTTATTCTCTGGCCCTGATGTTGCAACCTCCCAGCTACATATTGCCCTATTGGGTTTCAACCCATGACAGGCTCTTCTTCTCAGATGAAGCCTACAACAGGCTTAGGTTCTCTTAATGGAACCCAAAACTTTAGTTCTCCTTTACAAGGGGAGTTAACAACCTGCATAGGTTCACCTTTGGTAAGGACCACAACAGACTTGGATTTTCCTTTTTAAGGTTCTGGGGTTCTTCCCTTGGATCACAGTATCTCGCACAGCAGAGGGGTGGCACCACTCCTCACTCCTCTATAGTTTCTTACTCTGAGCAGGATCTGGGCTGCAGCCCCAGCATGCCAGTTGTTGTTTTTTATTGAGCTCTTGGTCACTGACAGTGTGTCCTTTACCACAGTTATATTCTCTCCCTGGGGCTCCCTCCATCTGAGGGCCTGGCCCTTTTCCTGGCCTGGCACCCTTCCGGGGCCTGGCACGCTTCCGGGGCCTGACACTCTTCCAAGGGATGGCTCTCTCTCCCTGGGGCTGACTGCCCCCAGGGGCCTGGCTCTCGCCCGGGTCTCTCACTCTGTAAGGGATAGGGTCCCCACTCACCATACGAGGGTTGTGGTGAACTGGTCTTTGAAGTCTCCATATTGGCCTGACCCCTGTCGCTACTGTCCGATCTCTAGGACCTTCACTGGACTCCATTTCATTGCTGTGCAAGGTGCGTCGGACAGCTTACTTTCCTTCACCCAGATTGAGGGAACAGAGATGTCTGCTCCCTGATTGGCTGGGGGTGGTCACCGGGTTCCATAAAGTGATCTGTTTTGGAGTAAAGCTTTGTAGTTCAGTTGCCTAAAGATTTTAAATAGGCTGGTTGTTATCTTAAAACTTTGCCATGTTTTGGGGAGGAGTAGGCTTCCCTCTCTCCCAGATGTATTGCCTTCTGTGCAGGTAAAATACTTAGACTGGAGAATTTCAATTTCAATTTCTTTGGGGCCTGCTCCCATATCATTTCTTTCAGATTTTCTAATTGGTGGTTTTAAGAGGAGATTCATTTTTGGTATGAGCAAGCAATGTTGCTGAAAGAGATGGCAGCTTTTTGTTGCACTATTCTGGCTCAGTGAGGGAAGAAGTACTGTCTGTGCGTGTCCATTTTGTGAATGCTCTGACTCCAAACCACCTATATCGATGTACCCTGCCCCATCCACCCAAAAGCTAGAAGTGGGTTTCTATTGAAAGAAAGGAATGGATTGAGTCATCGTTAGGTATTGGGTTTGCATGGGTGAGACTACCTTAGAACCTGTCTGCATCATGGATAGCGAAGAAAGACTGTCAGATCCCACGTATACCACCTCTAGGGGTTGCATCGAATAGCGGATGATTTCCTCTGGACCCGGTTCTCTGAATGCGAGTTCATCACATATGTCAAAGTGAATCAGTGAGTTTTAAAACCTTTACCCTTCAGTAGGTTGTATGATTTTTCCAAAGGTTCATTGGGCAAATCTGTCCCTTTTCACATGCATTCTTGCTTTTTCATGATAATCAGTAGCTTTGTTTACTCTCCTTTTGAAACTCTTCCTCTCACGTTCTTTGAGCCCTTCAATGATACACAAATATCTTAGGTTTTATTTGGACAAGGTCAGAACATGGTTTGTTGCATTTGGCTGTCATACTCTTGGCAGACCAACGACTCTGGCCTCCATATCCCATTTAACAATCCCTTTGCCGTTTGTAATGCTAAGCATAGACCGGAGACTACATGCCCACTTTAGGAATCTACATGCATACCCTGGGGATGGAACAGCGTCGCTTGCGTTCAACCCGAACACCATGTCTCTGGAGTTTTACTCGCCCTGTTTTTGAAACACTACTGCAAGCTTTTTACCTCTAACATTTGTAAAATGTGGTCATGCTCTTCTACTGAGTAATCTCTTTGGCTAATGGGCTTTTTAACTTGTCTACTTCCCCCTTTAAAAAGTTTTGAAGAATCTGTGGGAAAGAGCATATGACCTACCAGTGGATACAAGTTACTCACCGTGATAAGTTTTGTATGTCTAGTTCTTGGTCCCCATTTTGCTTCACCCAAACTCGTCTGTGATCCTCCTTGCTCGTTCCATACATTTTTATAATCGTGCGATATAGGACTGGTCTTCAGCAGTAATTGCAGACGCGGTCTACTTAAGTACAGCTATGACCACCAGCCTCCCAATTATTTTAAATTGATTTTGTTTTGGGCAAACTATTTTCTTTGCCATGGGACCCTGAACATTTAACAAGTCAGAAAGAAGTTGGATGAAGGTCTACCATCAACCTATTTGGAACATTGAGTATCTTGTACTACCTATTTAAAGCCTATCTTGTCTGTGTCCAACTACCCACTGAAGTTCTTCTCTATTTTTTTTTTTTTTTGCTGATATGAATGTTGTGCTTTTTTTATTAGTGTGGTCGCCTATTCAGCAATCATGGGAGCACTGATGGCAAGTGGAAAAGAAGTTGCAGGAAGAATTCCAAAAGGAAAGGTATGTAAGCAACACAAATGTATTTCTTTCTGGTATTTTCAGTGCTCCCTATTCTTTCAGAAAGAGGTTGCCTCCCTCCAACACCCGCCTTTTGAGGTTGAATTTCTACCATTATTCATAAAAGTTGTCAGCTTC
This sequence comes from Ambystoma mexicanum, assembly GCF_040938575.1. NCBI lineage: Eukaryota > Metazoa > Chordata > Amphibia > Caudata > Ambystomatidae > Ambystoma > Ambystoma mexicanum. Next base: position 1,233,797,811 of record NC_090927.1, on the reverse strand, counting down.
TAATATGTACAAGCAGTGTGATAATGTAAGGGACAAGCCTAGATTATGGATGTAGAAGACTTGTGCTTGCGTTGAACAAAGAAGTTTCTAACGATTTTCAATACACTCAATGTTTGCTTCCAGATTAATAGCATTGGAAGAAAATGTTCATAGTATGAGGCCCTAATCTGCTTGCCGCACATTGTTTACCAGAAAACTACATCTAAGGTGACTCCATGTGCAAGAAGGTCAATGCCTTGTACGCTATTTTTAAATGCTGTTGTTGGTTCGGCAGAGTATGGATTTTTTGTATTTCTTTGTAGTGCATTGTGATTTACAAGCATATCATACTTGCGGGTTTTGTTTTTGTAGAAACCAACATTTGGAGTGCCCTTCATATACAATTTTCATTTGTTCCAAACATGCATGCATTTTTTTTTTAGAAATCCAAACATTCAATGTACTTAGCCTGTAATTTGTAATATTTATAGGCATAAGCCTGTGTAACCATACTTGTGACTTGCAAAACGGTCCTCTTAAAATAAGTTTCCTTCCAGAAGCTTTGTTTAGAAAATATAACTACACTATCCTGATTCTCTTTCAGCAAGCAGTGTCCCCAAACAGGCATACATAAATAAATGTGCGGCTAAATGAGTCCTTAAATAGTCTGAGGCACCTTAGTCTTTAAGGCTAATGTTTTTTTACCTTGAGTTTTTTCATGTTCGTTGTCCATTCAGTCACTTTAGATAAGTCTCAACAGCTGAAAATGTAGACAAGTTCCCAAGTAGGGAACTCATGTCCCCTGCACACTATCTTTTGTCTGAAGAAACAGACCAATTAATTTTCCTTAAATGGTATGTAGGTATTTCAGGTATTCATTAACAATACATATATTCAAAATATGGCGATTTTCGAAAGAAAACAAGTGCATCCAGATTAGGTCACAAGAAAGTCTTCATTTTATTCATGATGATGAAGCCAGGGGCGGGGCCAACGCCTTTCGAGTGCTTCACACTCTTCATCAGGGGCATTTGCATTTCTGAGAAAGAAGTATATACAATATTTACATTAGGTTTCAAAAAATCAAAAATAATTGAAATCAAGAAAAAAGTTTAACTGAACTACATCATTGACCCAGTTAATCAAATTTCCCAAGGTTGAATATTTTGTAGCACTACATTGATTAATAGGATCTCAGTGCACCATAAAGCGCCAACATTGTCTTATTCATAAATCAAAAACCCTATTTTTGTAAATGATGCAACCAAATTCAAAGATACCCACACCAAGGTGTTGAGAGTCTGGCTCAATGTCCAAAATATCTATATTGTGGTTTCTACTAATGATCCAAGAATGCAATTAGTAAAGTTTTCTAAACTTGTGTTCCTGTGTTTTGATTTTAAAAAAAGTAGCTGTTGGATATTCCTGATTGATATTTTCAGTTTGCTGCAACTGTTATGAGACTGGCTCATAGGGAGAATAATAAGTTATAATTCCAAATTCTGGAAACAGTAACCTGTATAATAAGCCAAAGAAGGGTTATTTTTCTATTATATGGATAGCAGTAATGCATGTTAAAAGATAAGCCTGCATGCATGGCATACAGAAGTACTTCTAAGTTGTAGGTATAAACGCCGGGATAAGGAGGAGGGGTATTGTCCTAGCAAGATATTTTATCTGTGCGTGCAGACTGTTACATAGCATATTACCTAACGTGGATGATTGGTTAGGGATGACCCATAATCACAGACAAACGTGCTGTTTCTAAAAATGGTTTAAACCAAGATCACTGATGTAAGTATCAGAGATGCTTCATTTTTGGAGTAGGGGTATTATCTCTAAGAGGTGTTTTCCTGCCTCAACTAAAATGCTAAGGGTTCTCTCGGAATGTCTGTGTAAATCAATAGTCTCCCATTCTATGTCAAAAACCCTGCTGCTGTCACTTACACTTAAAACTAAACTAGAAATAAAGTAGACTGTCTTAGCCCAGAAAAATGACACTCTTCTTCTGGACCGGGGGTAAAAGTTCACTTCCAGGCTTTGGTTTCTTCTTAGGGGAATGGCTTCCTTCCCCCTCCCCCCTCCACCCCGTCAAAATTGTCCTCCAACATAAAAGGTAACATTCTGACGCTTCTCTCTGTCAGGCACTACACTTTGTATCATAACGTCTTTTCAGCTTTGGTTACCTGGAGAATGGCTCCCTTCTCCTAGTAGTTCAACACAACAAGGGGGAATGACTCCCTACACCTGACCTTGGTTACCAAGAGAATGACTCCCTTCTCCTGGTACTCTTTATCCTTCCTAAAGGATATTTTGCAACAGACATTATCAACAATATTTAGGGTCTCAGATTCGGTTCACTCACCTGCCAAGTACTGCCATGAGGAAGAGGACTCATGTCTTGATATGTGTTCTTTGGAGTTTGCCAAGAGAATGCCTCCCTGCTTATGTCATATGACCTGGGGGAATGACCCTCTTCACCATGCTTCTGGACGCTGACTTCAGGTTAGGTCCACCAGGGGGAAACCTCCCTTCCCCTGTACATATCACGTAGCTTCAAACACACAGTTCTCAAATGTTACAAGGGTCTGCGACCCCAGCTTCTCCTCTTCTTTGATTGGGCTCACTTGGTAACTCAGTCTACCAAGTACTGCGATGATGAAGATACCTCTCCTCCTCTTCTTGATTTGAGTCCCAGGCCCTTCTTTTCAAGCTCCCACCTGTGTCAGCATTGAGCTGTTTACCTTCTTGGCCTCCTAGCCCCCCTTCCTGTCCTCCTTGGGTGCTTGCTGTTGCTCGTCGGGTTGACAGGTGATTCTCTGCTTGTCTGGTTTGACACTGTGCTTCTCCTTCCTGACACAGCTTCCAACTTCCAGTCCTGCTCCGGACCAGCCTTGCACCCTTGGTTTCTTTGCTCTCTCGAGGCCGGATGACTTCCTTCTTCTCTGTGTCCTCTTCGAATCTCCCGGGCTGGGCGGTCCTTCGCTCTGGTCTGCTGGTGCGACTAGGTCTCTCCCAAATGCAGCTGAGCAACTTTTGCACGCCCCTTGTCAGTTTCTTTCTCTGTCTCACAACCACTCTTCTGTGGAAAGCTAGAATGGTCATCACAATTCAGCCAGGTTTTATTCATGGCTCTGCACTTCCTCCTCGTCCCAGTACTTATCTGGTGTACTTCCTTTGGGTAGTCTCTACTCTTCTTCTTCTCAGTAGCTCTCAGAGTCACAGACTTACAAAGGTACAAGAGGGTACTAGTTAGTGTTTAGGGTTTATGGGGTATGGAGGTTGGTAGTGTGTTGAGTGAGGATTGTCCTGCCGCATTCTCTAGGTGTGCTTCCGTGTCGCCAGAGGGGAATTCTCCTCACATGAGATCCTACCGCTGAGTACCACCCCCATGGCGACTATCGAGTAGCAGCCTCACCACCCTGGCCCCATGGGGAATGGGCTCCCCCTCAGGGAGAAGTGACGACATCTCGGGAATTGCCACATAAGCTATTGCACGGTGCACTGTTTAATTAAAATCCTTGACAGGTTCAGGGACCTGACCCCATCAAAATGGGGATTGGGACCCTCCTCAACCTTTGGTAGGATGCCTACCAGGTTTGCCAAAACCAGTGCTGCCCCAAAGATGGGGTGTGGTAATTTGGAGGGCCTCTCTCCTTACCCCCCACTCCTTTATGTGCCTGGTTGCAAGTGTACCATTTTTAATCATCCCATTGCCTGCTCTACTGCTTTTTGGCTAGTGTTCCCTCTATTTTCTTTTAGACCCCTCTAAGGCGACACTATATGGCCCATGAGAGAGTGAGAGGCTCTCCTACCAGAAATATTGGTGTCGTATGAGAAACTATCTAACCCACGAGAAAGACACTAAAGAACCATATCTATGAAGTGCCCAGCTTTCAGCGCACTGTCAGCGCTGGAACCTCCCTGTGGAGGACTCAGCATGTTGGGGCCAGCATTCCTGACATCAGGCAGGCAGACCTCGCAAAGCTCTGGTGGGTCTGTGTTGGAGAAGGGGCGGGGACAAAAAGACATTTTATGCATGTTTCCCTGTGTACCCCAGTCCCAGGGGGGAAAAGTCAGCTAGTGATATGCTCATGGGAGCAGGTGAGCACACCAGCCAATGGTAAAGGGGGGCGTTTGGGGGGGGGGGTGATGTCACATCCCAGACTGAGCTATATAAAGGAAGGAAGGAAGGAAGGAAGGAGAAAGGGCTGAGTTGAGTGTGGTCAAGTGAGGTCAAGGAGAAAGGAGTCGGACCAAGAGATCAGAGGTTGGAAAGGCAGTGGAGCGGAGCATGGAGGAGACTAGCAGAGAGAGTGTGGCAGTTGTGGGTTTGGTTGGTGAGAAAGTGGTACTTGGGTGTGAGTGTGTCTCTATGGTGTGTATGGTAAGTAAAGTGAGTGAGTGAAGAAGTGAGAGTAGGGCAGTAAGTGAGAATGATTAAGAAGGGTGACCGGGAGAGTGAAAGAAGGGTAAGTGCAAGAGGGGAGGATTGTAGTGCAGAGTGGAGGGTAGGAGAAAGGAGTAGATTTGAGACTGGGTAATGTCCGAGGGATAGACAAGAGGGGTAGAGAAAATAGAGAGTGGGTGTAGGGGGAGAGTAGAAGAAAGGGAAGGACATATCAGAGTGATGAATACAAGAGCGTGAGTGGGGGCGAGAGAGAGAGACCTGGGTGGTTGGAAGGCGCCATTCCCTGTTTTAAAGACCATCATTGTTTCTGTGTGACACCAGACTAGGACCCACCTAGAAGAACCTGGAGAGAGAAAGATGAGGCTGCATCTTGGGGATTAGGGAAGTCTGTACTGTGATGAAGAAACACAGAGAGATGAGGGAGAGGGACGGTCCTTAGTTGGACCCCCTTGAAAATTAAAATAACACTTGAATTGTTCGATCCTTAGACCATAAAAGCAACAACAAGAAAGAAATATAAATCACAACTGCTGGCTGGAATGTTCTTAGTGCAGAATCATTGAAATTTACATAGTATATATAATTAAATGTAATCATAAAAAAATAGCAAACATTTCAAACATAATCACATAGATACTTATAGAAAGGATCAATTGGTTAGGATCAATTGGTTCTTAAAGTCTTGTGGCTATAAGCTAAAAATTAACAAATAGAGAATTGTTAATATTAGACATGAGATCTGATTATACATTTCCTTTTTCTTCTTCGTGTGTGTACTTGGGTCTAATGCAGCATCATTGTAAAATTAATCTTCAGATTGTTAACAGTTTTTAAACATTTCATAACTACAGAGACGGGGGATATACATAACCACAATGTTCAATAGTGATGAAAGGAATCATAGATTCTCAGTAACGGAGAGGACTAGTGTGTAGATGAAACACTAGCAGTATCAAACAATGTAATGCGATCTAACCATCCACTCATCAGATAGTTCACAACCGAGTGCACTGCCAATTCATCCCTGAGTCAATGTCCAATGCAAAAGCGTCTTTTACAGTTATAATACTTAAAGTTATGTTTCTTGGCCTGGTTTATTGTAAATAATTTTTTGTGTGTGTGTGTTTTAGCCGTATTTTACAACTTTTCACAAACAAAGCAAAAACAGACAATAAATAACCAGCATTAACATATAACCATATTAGTACAATTAGAAAAGAAAAAACATTACTTCAATACAGTAAAACTTAAATTTTCTAGAGTCTTCAATACAGCAATGGTTAGACATCTCTTGTGTCCTGCTATTAATCTTTCCCAGAAAGAGTTTGTGGAGATCCAGTTATTTTCATCAACAAGACCACCCAAATGATATTCAAGGGCTTCCCTTGTGGCCTCACAAATTGTAAGTCGATGGTATAGGGTCTGAACTACATTTTCCTTATAAAAGCAAATTGCTGGTTTTGGTAAGGTGTTGTCATAAATCAATTGAATCTCCACAGTTCTAACTAGATGTAATAACACTCTAAGAAATTCAGTTCTGAGTTTGGCAATAGGAAAGCATGTTAAGTAATTTGGCAAATATCCATTTGGACTGTCAAATCTTGACAGTGAACAGAATGTTATACGTTCCCGTATCTGCCCAATAGTTTGGATCCAGTCCAATCGTAGCAGAGCACGTTTAACACCAATTGGGGTTTTTGCCTAAGATCCTAGATGGCGCGATCACACTGCTCCAAAGTTTTCTTTGCATGACTAATTAACTCTTATAAAAACTGATTAGGTCCTCTTTTGAGCTCAGTTGCTATATCCATGTAAAGGCAATCTTCTATATCCATGAAAAGGGAATCTTCACCTGATGTCCATATTGATCTACACAGTGTTAGTATCTTCCAATCCAGGTATGTTTTTAGGGAATATAGCCCTAAACATACCTCGGGGATGATATGGGATAACTGGATGGAAGATGAAATATTGTTTTCTAAGTTTTACCCTCAAGACACATCCAATTTAGTGATTGGGAAATGGACACTGTATCTAAACCATAAAGCAAGAATGGGATGACCTTCGCTTTGTATAATTTAATCAGAGGGCATATGGAAAATTTACAAAAAGTGGTATAGATCTTTTTCATTTGTGCCAAGAGTGGAATTATCTTGGGGTCTAAATCTTGTTCTAATAGTGTTTTTGTGTTAAAGGAACACAATTTGATGCCCAGGTAAATAAGTTTGTTGACCACAGGTACAATCTGATCTTGGGGGGACCACTTAAGGTTTGAGGGGCTCTTGCAAGGTCTCCTAAAAGCCAAGAATTTTGATTTAGCTGGATTCACTATTAAAACACTCTGCCAAATGCTGATAAAAGGCGTTGTAGTCCTCTGAGGGAAAAGTCTAGCAAGACCACATCGTCTGCATAGGCAATCCAAAGTAATGGCTGCCTTCTGATTGTGGGACTTGCTAAAGAATGGTGTTCCTGATCCTTTGTTAGGTAAGCCAGGTAGTGATTGAAGAGGCATGCAGCAAGGATAGATACTTGCCTTATGCCTTTTTTGGTGGACACTTCAGACAGGTCGCCTTGGGCATTTAGTCTGACTCGACAATTTGTGCTTGTGTGCAGGCCTATTAGTATTGCGAGAAGGCCACTTGGAATTCCCCAAGAATGTAATTTAGCCCTGAGGTGCTCCCGGTTGACAGTGTAAGGAAGGCATGGTATCAAAGTAAGACGGGCATCACAGTTCAATGGTGTTTATTGAACTTTTACCTGGGGTGTGAAAAACACCTATCTAAATCTAAAAGGGGAGCAAGCTACGACCATCAAATAATACAGTCCTAGTGTAGTCTAGTCAAATGAAAAAGGGCCTTTACTAAAATAAAATTTTGCCAATCCTTATCGCTATGCTGCAAAATAGTGTGGGATAATGTTCACAAAAGAAGTCGGGATGTTTAGGCCGTTGGCTTCCCTTCCCCATGTTTTTAGCACAGGACAAGGCGGGTCAGTCGAGCACAGCACACTCATGGGCTTCTTCGGCACAAGGTCACAGTTCCTTTTACCAGCATCAGGGCCTTGTGTGCCCAAGTCTCTTAGTCAAAGTCAAAGCTTCAGAGGGCCTGATGCACCAAAACAACAAAGAAAAGTTCCTTTCATATATTCAACTTGGGGTGCTTTATTCATTGCCCGGGATCCCTCTCAACTGGACTCAGATTCCCTTTTCAACAATGAGTCCCCCTCTTCCGGGCTCAGGCCAATTTCAGTTCATAGGCATCCCTCAGTCGGGTTCACAATTGCCACAACAATATCTTCAAGGGTGAGTTTTACTGTTCACCCTGGATCCCCCTCTTCCGGGCTCAGACCAATTTCAATTCGTAGACAATCAAAAGCTTTCGAATGTGCACTGGATTTAACTTAACCCGCTGCAGGGCAACTTCGATTTCACTATTTACATGTTCTGGAGGGCGGCGGGGGTACCGAGCAGAGACCTTCAAGTAAGCACCCACGTGGAGCCGGTCCACTCTGTATCTGGTACTTAACTGTCTTTCATAAAGTTCAATCGCACACAAGTTCTTGGTTCATACTATGTTGCCGCCTGCAACCTTGAGCATAACACAGTCCGGTCTGCTATCAGTTTCTCTCGACTCACCGTCTGTGCTGAACTCGACGTTACTTTGCTGTCTGAGTCAAGGGCAGTACCACAGTAGCAATTGCTTCTCCCCGCCTTGGCTATCAATGCGGGAGAGCCCTGTGTACCTTTGATGCACGCTACTCCGTTCGTCAGCTGTGATTCCTGGTATTATGTTTCTTTTCCTTGAGGCTTCTTGAAATTTGCAATGCTTTTGTGTAAAGGACAAGTTAACTCCTTGCTTGTCGTCCTCTCTGGTCTTGCCGCCTTTCTGCCCGGTTTAAACTGCCATCCCGGAATAGCTGCTTCCATGTGCGTTTGGCCTTGCTCAGAGTGTGTTGTCATGCTCCTCCTTTTATCCGTGTGGGGGAGTGTGATGGAAGTCAGTTGTGTGTAGTTATCAGTAATTGCCAGGCCTTGTGTTGGGATATGTCAGGTGTACGGCTCTGGTGTTAGTCTGTTTTCGCCCACAATGGACTGTCCGTGAGAAAGTGTTCATGTCGGAAAGGGGTGGGTTGAGTAGTATGCTACCTGGTAGGATGGGGAAAAGTTGTCATAAGGTAGGGGATACCGCGCCTCACCCTTCGGTGTCCCACTTCCACTCCCCGAAGACCCCCCATCCAGATGATCCTCCCGCACGGATCCACCCCCAGGAACTGGATCCAATAGCGATTGCCGTGTTCTGGATACCTGGATGACAGATCCCCCGGGGACTAGCAGGTGAGACGCCTTCAGGTTTCTCACAACAATATCAAATGCTCTGGAGAGATGGAGCCAGGCTCCATAAAGTATGCAGCCTTGTTTTTCCCCCGATGATTGTGATATTAATTTGCAATATTTCTGAACCATCTTTGGTGTTTAGGTGGATCTCTAATAATTCCTTACTGCAAGTGTCAACCTGATGGACTTCTATGTCTAGGTCCAGTGAGGCGTTGATCCATACGGAGAGACCCCCACTTGGTCTTCCTTGTCTTTGTGCTTTACCGATAAAATGTCAAAAGTAGCATAACCCTGCAGGTAAGTTGTCTGTGGCCCACGTCTCTTGGTCACAGATAATTTTGTAGTCTCTAATGAAATCCAACCGCTGGCTATCCAACATATTCCTGTGCAACCCAGCGATGTTCCAGGACAGGATGCGCGCCACTGTCTTCCCCCTAGGTAACCTTGTTGTTTAATTGTGCAGCTAAATACTGATTGACACCTCTTCTAACCGAAACTAGGTAAATTATTGTAACTCTAATATAAAGATCTTACAGCTGCAAGATGACTTATGGGTTGGCCATTAAAGGTCCAGCAAAAGCGTAAAAGAACTGCTTGTTTGAGGTTCCTGGAGATGAGCAGGAAACCAAAAGGTGCCTCTTTAAAGTGAACGCATTGCATTGCTTTCATAGGTAAAATGTGTATAAAAACTGAGACATTGATAAGAAGGGTCACAAGGATTGGATTTGTAAATTTGAAGCTGTCTCGCCATTCTGTGCGTTTCCATGTCATATTTTGGTGTGTATGCTGTTATTAAAGATTTACCAAGCCTACTTCATTCATCATTGGGTTCCGAGTCTGAAATTTAGTATGGTGCCTCAACAGACCTGGCTCATTGGCATGCACAATGTCCCAAGGATCTGTGGGTGTGTACCCCAGTGATGACCTCCGGGCCTATCAAATAAGGGAAGACACTTGTCAGAGGCTTTGGGATGCGTCAGAAGATTTGGGAGGCTTGACTGTCAACTGAGAAAAGAACCATGAAGGTTGGTTTGGCAAATGGGTTTAATGTGTTTGTCCCATTTATTGTGTCTGTTTCTGGTGACTGGTAACCTGGATTTAAAGGATAGCAGCTCTCTCTGTTTAAAAATAAAAACCTATCTGGTTAGGAAAACAGCCACCTGTTGTATATAAAAATGAAAGTGTATGTCTAAGCACCCTGCATTCATCCCTGACATTTAGAGGGAAACTCTATGCATGCAGTAATATCAGCTAGTGTTCTTGCACAAATGACTGTTGAAAAAATGTAATATACAAGAGCTGTTGTTTGTCACCCCCTCCCCTATCGTACCAGTTTTTGCACCTATAGGCACGTTGTTTCGCAAAAGTGGCTTTAGTGCACTCATTTCAATCTCTTCCTATACTAGAAAACGAAATGTATCAGCCTTTCAGCTCCTCCCTATGAGTTTCTATGTGTGAGATCTAATGGGGATAACATAAACTGTCTTGATGCTTCAGCATTTGTGGTTTGATTAGAAGGAATTCTGAGAACTAAGAAACTGATGATGTGGTCGAAGCAGCACCCTTGCACTGTTGTTTAGGGTGCCGTTTTCTAGTGGCCACATGAGCCGCGCCAGGTCTCTGTGTCTTGGCTCTGTAGCTCAGGCCATTGCAAAAGAACAGCACAGACTTCGAAAATAAACCATTCCTGGTATTACCCTGTGAAAGTTGGATGGGATGGGGTAGATCTAGGCAAGTGCCACTTCCTCCATAAAGAAGTCCAGCCCACTTCATGTTTACACACTATTCGTCCAGGACATGCACAATCCTGGACAAATGGCACTATTTTACTTGTAATGATTCTATGAAACGGCTCTCTAAACAAGGCACATTTAATCTAGATCACATTATTTGTTGATGGGGTACTCTAGAGACTTGGGGCTCGAGAGGGCACCAACAGCATTGGACTCTTCAACTTGTATGCAGAAGCTGCTTAATGGCAGTCCGAATCCAAAACCAGAGCTTTGAAAGACGCCCAAGAGAGACTCCAGGAACAGTTAAAAGAATCAACAGCTGAGCGCTCTTACCTGGAGTACCTAAAAACAAGAAGGGTTACAATAGATTGTATCCAGGTCTTCAAGCGGGGTACCCTACCAAAAACTCCAGAGGACAGAGACTCCTACAATCCAGCGATCCTAAATTCTGTGCCCAATCAGGTACCTGATCAAATTCATGCAAAAGGGAAGTGTGCCGACAGGAAAAACCATATGGTTGCTAACAATGGATTAAGTCACTATGTGTGTCTCAAGGAAGCTGTGTGCATTGTGTTTATTTACACATTATGTAGTGTCAAACACTGCGCTGGATCCTAACACTTGTGTTTGACTTCACATTTCTTGATTGGAATATAAAATATGTACAAATGTATACAAAAAATTAAATGTACATATTAAGAAAGAAGTAAGTAGAAAGAATATATACCTATGGCATGTAAAACCTAGAAAACCTGTACTGGCATTCAAATGAATATTTGAACGACGGTTCATGCAAAACATTGTCTTCACATCTTATGAGCTGGACATTTTGACCATAACTATGTACAAATACAGCACGAGTCGCATTATGAAATCACTGAAGCTGTAAAAAAAAATTGCACTTGTCCTATTAGACAAATTGGAACAAGGTAAGGCTGCTATGTTATTATAAGGGGATTGTGTTTATAGTCGCTCAGCTTGGTTAGGTAGATTAGGGGTCTACGTAGGGCGCTGGTGCAAATCCAATACAGCGCACACCTCTTGCGTATGTAAATCGGAATGCAAGGGTAATAACATTTCGGCGGTAGAAGGTAGTATCCGCCTTCTTCAGGATCGAAGGAGTGGAATGTATTAAGCTGACCCATAAGGAAAGGGTGTGGAGAAAAGAAAGAAATGCAAAAAGCCTAATGTTGGGTAGTATTATACCATGTATTAGGATTGAATTTCAATCAGACATCATGAATGCATTAAAAACCCTAGTGGGGCAGGGTGCTTGGTGTGCTAAACTGAGCCAAGTGAATGATTAAAACAGTTCCTAGTGCTAATGCACTTGGTAGTCTGCATGCAAGCCCAGAGTGGGACAAGGAAGCATGCAGGTGTGGGTACAATTGGCAGAGAGAGAGAGAGAGAGAGAGAGAGAGACAGAGAGAGAGAGAGAGGGAGGGAGGAGGAGAGCCACATACAGGAGATATATCGATGCGTGGGAATCCTCGAAAGTCCCAGGTGCATTAGTTGTGAGATTTGTGCCGTTGCTGTTCCTCACATCGTGTGAATTCTAAACCGGCGGTTACCACACCCCCTAGTTATACACTGTTGTACACAGCCCAAGGTTCCGCCAGCAGGGCTGCCCCTCCTGTTAAAATAACAACACAAAATCATGACAGGAGGATGTTATTTCAAAATCTGTTGTACCTCCCTTTGCGTGTAAACCAATACGGATTGAAGACAGACAGGCATGCTGGGTATTGGGACTATATTAAGACCGCCAAGCAGGTTAAATTGAAATTTCGAATGGATTGTGTCCTCCAACGTATTCCTCGTTTTAGACATGTAATGTCCAGCTTCAGCTGCCTCAGAAAACTTTTTTGGCAGGCGGCACTGTGTGTCGATGGAGTCAATGTCCCTCGAAGGCCTCTGTCGAGGGTGACATCATCGGAGATCAAATATAGCACGCGAGGCGCCCGTTGGCCCCAGTACTGTTTTTCTGCGACAGCATTTGCTTCGACAGTGAAATTCGGCATGCCTCATTGTCTATCGATTTCTTCCAGAAATTCTTCAAAAAAATCCTTTGTCATGTCTTGATCTTTGACAACATCGACACCGAAGACTACTTTTAAAAAATGGCGAGACTGCAGGTCTAAGATGTCTCTTACTGAACCTCACTGTGTCTGTTTATGGTGCCTCGGTGAGGGCCAAGGCACATCCAGCTGTACCAAGTGCCAGTCCATAACAGGAAAGGCCTTGAGGGAGCGGAAGGGGAAACTCCAGGTAGGGAAAATATCCAAATCCCCTAATCCCCGACCCGCTAGGCCTTCAACCGATGAGTCGAGAGGAATCTCTCTTCGGAGGTTCAAGGCAAAGCAGTCCAGGAGGGGCCCCCACCACTCGTCTTCTTCGAAGAAGTCGAAGAGAAGGCACCAGAGGTCGCCTTCGACTTCTTGGTCTGATGCCTCTCCCGAAATGGTTGCCTGTCCTGAGTGCCCCTCCTCTGTCAATATCTATATTCGACTTTATCAAAGCCTGTACCTTCCATTCCTGAGAAAACTTATGCCCCTCTTCCCAGAAAGGAATTTTTTAAGTCACACTCTTCAATTTATAATGATGAGGAACAGTCTGATGAGGAAAATGCCCCTTTTGGGTTACAATATTGGACACCCAATGTTCCAGAGTGCCTAATATCGGAGGAATCCAGAATTAAAGATTTATATGATAATTTACAGTCTGCAAGTGGAGTTGATACTTGACCCGAACTGGAGTTTGGAAGACCTGAGTCTGGCGAACACGCTGACGCTCCAAGCAGACAACTCGGGTCCAAAGTTGTTGAGTACATGGGATGGAGCAGACCACCACTCTCCTATGAACAAGATGACCTAACTGATATTTATAAGGCTGACCCTGTTTTGCCCTTCCATATGACATTACAAAAAGGGGTGGCTAGAAATTGGGAAACTCCGGAGACCAATCCGGCAGTTAATAAGAATCTGACAAAGAAATACCACCCCTCCAGTAGTGACCCCGACTACCTGTCGAAACACCCCACTCCAGAGAGTCTGGTAGTGCAGGCAGGCACAGCTACTTCGAAACAGGCGGCGTACTGTACCATCCCTCCTGATAGGGACGATGAGCTTGGAGATGGCGGGGCAAGAAAGGTCTTTTCAGCAGGGAGTATGGCACTGGAATCTGCCAACTCCACATGTTTCCCTGTCAACATTTTCGTACTCTGTGGGACTGCATATCTATGGTGGCAGAGCATATTCCTGAGGGGGAAGAAAGGTATGGCTTCTTAGCTATAATAAAGGATGGCAAAGAAGCTAGTTGTGAATCCCTTCAGTCAGGATTGGATACTGCAGATAGTGTCAACAGATCCATGGCTACCAGCACCGTAGTGCGCAAATATGCATGGTTGAGGAAGGTTGGTTTTGCACCAGATATGCATTCTAGGCTTCTCAACGTGCCTTTTGACTGATGAGAGCCTTGAGAAGTTGCAGCCAAGTGTTTAGGCTCTGCTATTAGGCAACCTCAGCCTTTTCGTACTCGTGGACAACCTTGGAGGGGTAGAGCTTTTCGCTACTACTCAGTTGGAATGGCCAGTCAAAGACGCCAGAGAAAATGTCCTTGTGGTGGACGAGGTAGAGGTGCCAAGCCAGCTCAAGCAGCAGCCTCTTTACCATCGGCCTCTGCAACAGCTGCTACAAAACCACTCTGAGGTCTTGAGTCACAGCTCGCCAGTGGGGGGCAGAGTGTCTTGGCATCTAGAAGAATGGCGAGACATTACTTCAGATACTTGGGCTCTGGAAACGGTTTCCTACGGCTACTGCCTTCCCTTTATAAGAAGACCTCAGAACAATCCACCGGGGAGCTGCTCTTTGATGGTTCCGGGCCTGGTCCTTGTTCAGGAAGTTTTTACCCTGCTAGAGAAAGGTGCTATAGAACCGATACCTGTAGCGGAGAGGAACAAGGGATGGTACTCTCCATATTTTTTGATCCCCAAGAAGGACAAAGGACTGAAACCAATCTTGGACTTCAGATACTTGAACAAGATCCTCAGGAAGGACAAGTTCAAGATGGTCACACTTTCTCAGATCCTTCAGGCCCTACAACCTCAGGATTGGTTGGTGTCATTAGACCTCCAGGATGCTTATTTTCATATGCCAATTAATCTCAAGCACAGAAAATAGGTTTGGAGTTGGCGGTTCTCACTATCCGTTTCGAGTTTTGCCTTTCAGGCTGACCTCTGTCCGAGGGTTTTCATCAAACTGATGGCGCTAGTGGCAGCGAATCTCAGGAGAGGGGGGATTCCCGTCTATTTTACCTGGATGATTGGTTGATTAGGGTGCGTTCTCCCGAGCAAGCTCTGGATCATCTCAAAGTCGCCTGCCACTCTCTTCACAGATTGGGCTTCTCCTTCAATTACAAGAAGTCCTATATGACACCTTCCCAACAGCTCCATTACATTGGGGCTGTGCTAGACACATCCTTGGGAAAGAGCTCGCCACCCAAGGTGAGTGCTCAAGACATTCTTCAGATGGTTACCACATTTCAGAGTTCCCAGAATCTTCCGGACTTCGATTTCTCGAGGTTGCTCAGCCTCATGGCATCTGGCAGTTTTCTGGTGCCAGAAGCCCGCCTGAGAATGAGATCCCTTCAATGGGCTCTAAGAACACAATGGTCCCAGTTCTCAGGAAAGATGTTGGACTGACTTCAGATTCCAACCAGGGTCTCACAGGATCTTCTGAGGTGGGCCTGTGAGGAAAATATTCTGAAGGGAGAACCCTTTTGGTAACCACGGCCAGAGATTACAGTAGTAGCCAACGCCTTACTCATGGGTTGGGGAGCCCACGTCAACGTTCTGACAGTGGTTGTTGGTCTCCATCGGAGTCCAAACTGCACATCAATCTTTTGGAGCTGAGGGCAATCAGACTAGCTCTGAAGGCCTTCCTGCCCTCCGTACGGGAGAAGAATGCCCTGATAATGACAGACAACACAGTGGCCATGTAATAACTCAACAAGAGAGGAGGTGTAGGGTCACCACCACTGTGCAGAGAGGCATTGCAGCTTTGGTACTGGGTAGTTCAAGAAGGAATATCTCTATCGGCAGTTCACCTAACTGGAGAGGAGAACAGAGCGGCGGATGCTCGGAGTAGGCAAAGCAGTCTCCCACGAGTGGGAACCAGCTCAGGAAGTCCTTCAAGAGATCTTCACACTTTGGGGAACCCCTCAAGTGGATCTGTTTGTGACCGGTTTCGACCGGAAGTGCGAACTCTACTGCTCCAGGGAATATCCCCCAGGAGGAGCTCTAGGAAACGCATTTGTGGTGGACTGGAAGTTTCTGCTCCTATACGCATTTCCTGCAGTCCCAGTCATTCCTCATGTGATCAGGAGGTTGAGAAAGTTCAGGAAACACATGATCCTAATTGCCCCGGATTGGGCCAGGATGACGTGTTACCCGGACATTCTGGACATGTCCATCTGTCCTCTGATACGTCTTCCCCAAAGAGAGGATCTTCTCTCGCGAGAGGAGGGTCGGGGTTCTCCATCCAAAGGTCAACATTGTCAACCTTCACGCTTGGTTTCTGAAAGGCTGAGATATAGGGATTGGGACCTCCCAGATGACGAAATGGATGTGTTGCTTTCAGCTAGAAGACCAGCAACAAAATCTTTGTACTGTTGCCGTTGGGACAAGTTTTGCAGCTGGTGCAAGGAAAGAATGTAGATCCTTTTCTGTAAAACACTGGATGTACTGTCTTTTCTTCTATCCTTAGCCAATTTGGGACTCCAGATTGTGGTACCATTAAAGGCTATCTGGCGGCGGTGTCCATTTTTAAGCGCTCGTCAGAGGAATGCTCTTATTTCAAAATCCCTCTAGTGACTCAGTTCCTGAAAGGACTCACTATTGTGTATCCTCCATCTCATTTCCATGTTCCAATTTGGGACCTAAATCTGTTTTTAAAATTCTTAATGTGTGCACCCTTTGAACCCCTGCACACGTGTCCTCTAAGGTTATTATCCTTTGAAACCATTTTATTGGTTGCTCTCACATCAGCACGCAGAGTGAGCGAGTTGCAGGCACTGTCAGTAAAGCCACCCTTTACAGTCTTCTAGAAGGACAAGGTTGTCTTTAAGGTCAAACCTTCATTTTTACTGAAAATCTTTTCGGATTTTCACCTAAACCAGACAATTGTCCTGCCTTCCTTCTACCCTCCACCTCAACCAGGAGGAAGAAAGACTTCATAGGTTAGATCCTAGAAGAGCATTAAGTGTTTACATTTCATGAACATCCAAATTACGGTTTGATGATCAGTTGTTCATAGGGTATACAGGATACAAACTAGGTCAGGCTGTTACCAAACGGACCATATCTAGGTGGATAATTTCAGCAGTTTTAGTGTGAGAGGCTTGCAGGGAAAGACCCTCCTGAAGGTTAGCGAGCTCATTCCACCAGGGGCCTGGCCACATCTACAACCCTTCAATGGGGAGTTCCTATTAGGAATATTTGTGACGCTGCAACGTGGTTTACAAAACATTATGCTCTAGGTGCTTCCCATTCGCAAGATCTTGCTTTTGGCAAGGCAGTACTTTATTCTGCCCTTGAAAATGTGTAATAGATAGAATTCTACACCCTCCTCAAATCCTAAGCAATGCTTTGGGAGTCTGTCAAAGATGAGGAATACCTTGGAGGACACAATCCATTCGAAGAACAAGTTACTTACCCCTGGTAACGTTCTTTCGACTGGATGTTCCTCCAACGTATTCCTCATCGGCCTCCCATCCTACCCCTCTGTAGAATTTCCCATGCTATTACAGCTTGCGTTCCACCAAGGTTGAGTACTGTCATGCCCATACTTATGGGCATGTCTGCTGCATGGGGAGGAGGAAAAAAGAGAACTGCGCGAGCTATATATGATCTCCGATGAGGTCACCCTCAACGGAGGCCATCGAGGTACATCGACTTGAAGCCATCGACGCACAGCGCACTCTGCCGAAAAGGTTTTCTGAGGCAGCTGAGCCTGGACATTACATGTCTAAGAGGAGGAATACGTTGGAGGAACATACAGTTGAAAGAATGTTACCAGGGGTAAGTAACTTGTTCACCTCACAGTGATGCTTCATGTGCATCGGATGTAGTTTCTGGGAATCACTTCTTGACGAAGATGAGCAATATATCCCAACTCTGTGGTGACTCGTGGGGGCTTCTGTGTTCCTGAATATGCAGGTGCACGGATGGACCTGGGCACGCAAGGAACAAGGGGTGCGAGTTGTAAAAGCACGCCTCGTGTCGGGGCGTCGGATAGTGTAAAGCTCAAAAAGTTGTCTGTGCCTACCTGTATCTGTAGGGCAGGATGCACGCTTAGGCAATGATGTGTGTTGTGCTGGCTACAAGGTTGCACTCGCTTCTGTATTGGTGTGAAGGATGCACAAAATGAGCTGTATTTTGCATGCCCATGTGGGGATGCCTAAAAGGCACAGGTGGAGAAGGGGGAATGCTGGATCAGTGGTAGGCTGTATTAATGGAGCTTATATGACACACTGTCTAGCGGATCGTCTTACCGTCTAGTAGCCGACTCAATGGTGTGGCTTCTGTGTGCTGCTAGCGAGCGAGACGCTTCACTGCAGAGTTTATGTAGTTTCCTAGGCAACCGTGCAGCACGTCTACAGTCGTACAGAAAGTTACAACTGCTGAAGGCGCCACATTGGAGCTCTGGTGAGCTGGAAACTTTACCGTTGGTATGGTGAAAGTGGGGACATAACCCCTTCACTCTTGGCTGGCGATGCAGACCCCATTGGATGTAGAACCCCACTTGGGGGGGGGGGGGGTATGAGCTCAGTAGTATCCGTGTTTCTTCATTTAGTCCCTTTGTCCCATCCAGCGTCTGTATGTGATGTATCCACCTCGCGTCCGTGTTGGTGAGGCTTCTTTGGGGATTGGGTGTATTTCTCACTACATCAAGCACCCACCACTTTAGATTGTCAGGTGAGTGCTGGAATTTTAAACTATTCAGGCATCCACCTCTCCTCCTCTGCCATGAGATGAACAAAGTCAAATTTGAAGCCCAGATTCAACAGTCTGTGACAGAACCCCCTTTTCAAGGATTGAAATATTTCATCGATGAGCTGCTTCACTCTATATTGGGAATCTAGCCCAAAAAGATAAATGCCCACAAACAGGCCAACATTGAAAATCCTGCACATTGCCTTGAGAAACCAATATTCTGGGATCTGAAATGAGGGGAGTATGGCACTGCACTTCATAGGTTTAAGCATTTGTCATGGGACTCCAGCCCAAGATTGGGGATGGAACTAATGCTGCACTTATTGGTTTCAAAGGAAAGAATTTGACGGAGTTATTGTTAGCTGTGTAGCCTGTTCATGAAAAAGCAGATGGAAAAAGAAAAAACTGAAGCAAAATGAATGACGTTACAAATTCAGCAGTTCCAGCCCTTTTTAAGGAAGGTGGCAGGGCATTGTGCTGATGTCAGTTGCCGAGGGAGTGGGCGGAAAAGAGGAGCCCCGGTTCACCAAAGGCAGGGAGGACCTCAGGATAGACAATTTGTGAATGCATATAATGACCAATATAATTGCAAAGAATTTGGACATTGGAAGTCAAGTCGGAGTCCTCAAACCGACCAGCATAGCAGTCAGCACGACAAATGCAATTCCCTCATTCTTTCACTCAACCCTTTCTACCATACTATCCACTTAATTTGTTTAAGACATAATAGGATAGCAGGGGATATGTAAGGTTATTGACCTGTGGCTACTGCTTGATCCATTTGCCCCCTATGTTAACTCTGCTTTCAGCTGCAAAGTTGTTTTACGTTTGGTTAATACCAGAGTGTTGCGCTCCATATTGAGAGCTTCTGAATTTCCACATGCCCTTTGTTCTGATGAAGTGATAAATGCTGTAGGAATTGGAGGAAATCCATACCCCATCCTGCTACTTGCCCTATGTCTGTCACTCAGAGCCTTCTCTCTCTAGACCATGTTTTTCTTTTGAGCCCCTCTATGCCAGGGACTTCATTGTGTTTGAATTTATTGTGTAAAATGGCCTGCACGGTTTACGCTTCCCCTGATGTTTTTGTTGGTATGTTCCCATGCACTGAAAATTTGAGTTTGTGATGGTTACAAGACCGGAAACCCCAAATTCGAAAAAGGAAGCACAGAATGACACTCCCTCGTTGGAACAGGGACTGTTAGATTGGGTTCCACCAAAATTATGGTCCACACATGAAAATGAGGTGGGCCACATGCTGAAAGTTTAACATGCATGAATTACTTTGAAACGAGCCAAACCTCTACCATGCATTCCTCTGTAGCCTGTTTCGAAGCAAGCTGAGGTAGGCATTGAATCACTACTGAAGCAAGGACATCTAGTGCCTACTCACATTCCTTGTAATACTCCAATTGTGTCTATCAAGAAAACTGGTAAAGCTCTTACCTTGGTGTAGTGGGGATAATTCTTTCCGAATCAATCAATAAATTTAAGGTGCAGGGAGGAACCAACAGTCCTAGCACATGAACCGTGTAAATATTTAAACCAAAACTAATTTCCCAATGTATGGGAACTCCGTCCCCTGCACGCTATCAATGGCTTTATCTGAGCCAATCCATTCTCTACTATAGTAATGGATATGTTCCAAAATATAAATTCCAGGATTTTAAACAAAGATAAATATTTGATTTTTAAGCATTTGAGCAAACAAATGTTCCTTATGAAAGAATTCCAACAAGTTCTTTTCTTCACAGTCATAACTGTAATAACAAAAAACAATGCTTTTTGAGCTTCAGTGCTCTTGTTCAGGGGATATTATGTGTGTGAAGATTACTGTAATTTAAATTTAACAAAAAAGATAAAATATAATTATCAGTCCTTCTGTTTACAATCCTTATGGTTCCAAACTTCTAGCCATAAGTATAGCACCACCTTAAGCTTGATTATTCACCTTTAAGAAAATCAGAAAAGGTCCGGAAGTCCTCTGCTCTTGTATTATAATGGATGGATCTAAGTCCAAATATTGTCATCTGTGGAACCAGAGATCTAAAGATAAAGATGAGATCTGGTTAGACCTCTATCAGCATATGATATGTAGTGTTAAAGGGAGGTCAGAAGAAATCTATTAGAAAGTTAATGAAATGACCATGTCTTACCAATGTGCGGAAAAAGTCTGAGTTAGTGATCAAGGGTCCAAAAGATTTTGTAATGCTTGGAGACTTCCTTCTTGTTATGCCCTTATCTGTTGTTAAATATCATATTCTAAGTTTTCACAGCAAACCCTTGAAATAGTAATCAATTCATCATACTAACAGAATTGGAGGAATACATTATTACCTAGATCAGCTAATGCTGTTGTGTAGAAAGCTTGAGCATTCCTTCAGAAAATATAATCGTGCTGATTCGTATCAACAAGTCCTCACCACAATGCCTATAGGAAACAATGTTCATAATAAAGAGTCCATAGTGAGATATTGTCACCAATCAAATTATAGTTCTACTGGAATGTTCAGTAAAAACGTTCACGTACTGAGGTCTGGGAGACCGTTATGTGTTGAAAGGAAATGTAGCTGTGTTGCGCTGGATGATGAACGGGGACTAGCGGGAGATGCCAGTCTACCTACAAATGGTTCAGAAACTAGAATTAGGTCATAATGTCTCCAGAACTTATCAAACGGCCACCTAGGCTAGGTATAAGGATAAAGGATTCATAATCACTATGTTAATCGGGTTGATGGAGTTCTGTACCCCCGAGATCCGCAACCGCTAAACGATTCGCAGGGCCTAAAATGGCCACCATTATAAACGTGATGACATCATCACGCTTGTTTACTCTGTTAGCCCACAATAACGGTCCGTGACTGTTGTCAAGTGTTAGTGATGTAATGTGACAGAAGTATATATTTAGATGATGTCATTGCGATGCTTAGGAATGTGCAATCACAGATGTGAAATGTTGTGGAACAGATTTGGAAATTAAAATCAATAAGTGATTGAATGGCACATATGAGAGTAAGAGAGATCTCTCATGGTAGAGGGCTCTGTTAAATTCATGTAAGTGTTGGATGGCAATGTCACCGAATTAAGAAGTGATGACATGTAAGTCCATATGGGGAACCACCCATATAGTTACAACCATGTTGGTTACTGGTGACCGAATATTAATTAATAAAGGGGGGGTGTTAGAAAAAATGCGAGTAGGGTAGTATTCTGTTGTTGTCTGTACATATGCACAGATCCCTACGGACCTAAAGTTGATTGAGCAAGCTTAAGATGTTACAATGTTTCAGAAAAGATGAAGTTATTACAGGTTTGCATTCAATTAGTAGGGTACAATATGTCTCACTTCTTCAGTTAGTTATGAATAAAACTCCTTGACCTATATATCTTAGTGTGTGGGTAACATTTGTGTGATGTTGTAATATCTATGTTGAACTAATATGTTCTAAAGGTGTTCCCAACAGATCTAAGTTAAACATATAGTACATCTGGTATGCAAATGTGTGATTGGCAGTGGAGTTGTTGTTACTAGTCAGATAACCCCACCTTTAGTCATATGTGGATCCTGTGTAGCAGATGTTGTGATCCCTTAAAATCTAGAAGTAGGGCCTCAGATAGAACTCTTCGTTCATGCCAAGGGGACTGATGGCATCCAAGTGGATTAAGTAGTAGAGGACACTCTATTTTCTTCTGTAAATCACCTCCCCTTCGTAAGGGATGGATGACCTTGAGTACCACACGCCTCATCTGTGCCACTGTGTGTCTTTCTTCCTTGAAGTGCCTATCGACAGGTGATTTGGTGTTGGCTGTCCTTATGCTGGATTTGTGTTCAGTCCTGCGGTCCTTTGCCCGTCTTATCTGTCACACATAGTATTTGCCACATTGGCACTTGAGAGCTTAGATAACACTTCATGTCACAAGTCGCAAAATGTCTTAGTGTAATCTTACAGCCTGCGTTAGTATGACGAATATGATTGCCTGTAATAACATTGGAACAGTGTTGGCAGTTGAAGCAGGGGAATGTAACCAGTTTGTGTCTGTACAGTACCCTCTGTGGTGGTATTTTCTTGCATTCTTCCTTAATCGATGTGTCCCTAAAATGTCTGCCCCTTTTGTAGGCCATCATTGGTGGCTTAGGAAATAGTTTGTTGAGGAACGGGTCCAGCTTGATAAAATTCCAGTTACCGAGTACCTCAGTGTGTGTATCATCCTGGTTTTCTGATGTTTTGCTTTTTTACAGATCTAATCTATGGTGACTTTTCACTCTTGTGATGGTGTTATCTAGAATCTCTAATGGTTAACCTTTCTTCTTGAATCTTTTTGATATCAGGTTATAGTCTTACTGAAGTGTATCTGTACCAGACATTATTCTGTTGAGTCTGAGGAACTGACTGTTAGGGAGACTCTCCTTCAGGTGTTTAGTATGAAACCTCCTGAAGTGCAGTGTGTTAACATCTGTTGGTTTTCGATAAATGCTCATTGAGAGTTAGTTATGTATGAGGGTGGCCATGACATCAGAAAAGTGCAGATGTGGTTCCCCCACTTCCAGTGTGAATTTGATCTGATCATGACATTGGTTAAGAACATTGTAGTAGTTCTGCTCTATTACCCCTCCAAATAGCAAAGATGTCAATATATCATTTCCAAAATATGATCTTAGTTCTCCAAGGCTCCTTATTGAGTATATGTGTTGTTTCAAAGTAGAACATGAAGACATTAGCATATGTGGGTGCCATAGCTGACTGTAACGCTCACCTGACTCCCACGGGGGCGCTGGCCTGGTTCGCGCTGCTGTGACCTAGTCTAAGTTGATGCGCAGGGTTCGGAAGACGGACTGGACCGGGCCCCAGATCTGGCTTGTCTGACTCGCAGAAGTATCCTTCTGTTGGTGAGAGTAGGGGGTTAACTGTCTGCGGGGTAATGCAATCGGCCTCCCACTTACCCCTCTCACGCTCCTCAAAACCCTTCTGTGCTTCCCCGTAGCGTCTCACCTTAGAGTCTGGAAGGATGAGCTCTCCATCCTGCTTCTGATGCAGGGGCGCGTTGGCATCCAGTTACGTCACTGGATTTTCGGATGGGTGAGAACCAAACTTGCTTGGCTTCCAGGTAAGTTTTTCTATAAGTGGTTCCCCTTGTGTCCATGCATTAATGTTCTAATGCTAGTGTTTTTTTCCCCATAGGGGCCGGGGTACGGAATGCCGGGGAACAGGCACCGACCCGAGGTGAGCGGTGAAATCCTTGTGGAAATCAGGTAAGTCTTTAATGAGTGTTTTGGTAATGTCTTTTCATTCACTCATTAACGCTGATGTCTTTTTCCCCTTAGGGGCCGGGGTCCGAAAATGCCTGGATGCGGCGCAGACCCGAAATGAAAAGGGAATGACCCAACAGGTAAGTCTTGACATGGAGTTTTAGCTTCCCTTTTCCCTTCTTTCTCTCACCTTTGTTCTTGTCTTTTTCTCCCTAGGCGCGGGGGTGCGACTGCGAATCCGGATGGTCGCTGCTGAACATGGAGGCACCCTGTAAAGGTGAGTAGAATGCGGCGCTGCAGCGATTGATGCGATGTGCTTTTAAAAATAAATGTCTTCCTTTTCAGGATTGTCGGCGAAATGTCTCCGGGATGCAGATTTAGCAGGTGAGGCCTTTTCCTTCTTCTGTTCTCTTGTTCCCTTCCTTTGCAGGTGATTCAGGATGCTGGCAGGTGTGGCAGAAGTCAAGATGCAGGAGCAGACACGGTGAGCGACCAGCTGCTAGATGCAGAACAACGCGAAGCACGTGTGGCTGATCGGGTGTGGTTTAAATAGCCCTGGAAGAAGTTCCTAGAATGTGTCCTTCCTCCAATCAGGTATGTATCCTTCCCCGACCACGCCCGGGTGGTAAATGAGTCCCACAGGTAAAGTAGCTCCTTTCAGGCCTCAAGGAGGCCGGGGTTCTGCAGCATGGTCTGCATCAGGTAAGTGCACCCAAACACTTTCATAATGAGCCTGGCGCCTATGGCGCCAGGACTGACGTTTTCTATGAGCCTGGCGCCATAGGCGCCAGGACGCTGTCCAAAGGGCCCCTATAAGGGGTTGCTGGGACCTTCCCCGGGGACTTGATGTCCGCTTTCGGGGACGCAGGGCCTGAGCCGGCTCCCCGGGAGCGGGCATCGTGACAGCGACCCCATTGAAGTACATAAGATTTGTAGGAAGTACTTGCCTTCATATCTGAAAAAGTTGCTGTATTGAATGATGTTAATATGTTCAATCCCTAGTATCTTATTTATCTTTACATTTTCATGATTTAATGGGAACCATTTGATGGCTTCAATACCCTCACCGTGGGGAATCGAGGTATATAAACTGCAAACATGCAATGATTATTGTTATAATGCAGGTTCAGGAGGCAGCACAGTGAGTCCTTGCGTTACTTTATTAAGTTGCACGCACATAAGATACAGGTATGACATCAGGTACAGGAGATGGCAGCAGGATCTTAAGTATTACAGGGAGAGCCCACTGGCTCCCACCACCCTGGCTTCATGTCTCTTGTTATGGAGTGCAAACCTTGCAGGACTCCAAACTTTGTAGTTAACTTTATTTATTAAAAGAGCCCCCAGGTAGGTGCACTCTCCATTAGGACAAACCTCTACTCGCCCGACGTATCTCTCAAACCCGCATTGTTCGAGAACGACGTCAGAGTACACATCATAACATCTCCCCTCCATTGTCGAACAGGGAAAGGGAAAGAAGGGGAGGATCAGGGAAAACAAACAGGGATGAAAATATAATCATAAAAGTATACAGTTTGATATAAACAGAGTCCTTCTTGAGACTTCATTAGCAGCTGGATAATGTATATTTCTCCAACAATTCCTCTATTTCTCAGTGGAGTCTATTTGATAAGGAGGTTTGTGAGGGGAATTAGTAATAAATATAGTCTTGATATTTGGTGTAATCCGCCTGTACCTTTATATCATCCTTTTGGCAGGAATAAGATCTCCACAACTCTCCATTTCCGTATATGCGGATGGACCTTTATTGTCAAACCTCTTGACATTCACCAACATGTGGCAACTCACTCGATCTGCTAAGATCTCTGGAAAACACAACATCATAACATGACCAACTTTTTCCATTCTCCAGAATCACTGACTTGTCCAATGCTTTCATCACTCTCTGTGGCTCTCTAAATCCGGACAACTCTTTCAAAATCTTCCTGGGTTCTCTTGCACACACCCAATCTCCTTCCTTAAACTCACTTTTCCTCACATGTTTGGTATGGTTATAATACTCTTTGTACTTCTGTTTCGCCTTCACTCTCATACTATCTTCAATGTCTATTCTCCTACAGTTCTTTGATTGTTAATCAGGATGGCCTCACCCTGTTAGATGATACTTTCTCTCTCATCATGATGGTTCTTCTTCCATTGCAGAATGAGCAGTCATTTTATAGGTATTTACTGCTACCTTGAGTGTATCTCTCCATGGTAAGGAGTTGGCCACGGCCAGTTGTATTATACTGTTCACAAACCCATTCATACGCTCTACTAAACCATTAGCCATGGGATGGTAAAATGAGGTAACTCTGTGTTCAGTGGCTCTATCTTTTAAAAAAACGCTTGCATCTCCTTTGACATGAATTGAACTCTATTATCGGAAATTCATTCTTGGGGATCTCCTTCCCTACTGAATACATCTTCTAAAAATCTCACAATATTTCCTGTCATGATTGTGCCTTCCACGACTCCACATTCAACCCACTTTGAGGTGTAATCCAACAACACAACAATATATATCTTTTGGGCATCCAATGTTTCAAAAGGCACTGAAATATCCATAGCCATTTTTTTCCACATCATGTTTGGAACATTGACATTTTGTAATGGTGTAACCATCATTTTCTTGCTCTCATCACTTACTGCAACTGCCTGGCAACTCTTAACCAATTCCTCAATCTCGTTCCACATCCCTGGCCACCAATAACACTCCCTTACTCTTCTTTTCGTAAGATTCCTTCCAAGATGACCTTCAGGTGCCAAATCCATAATTTTTTCCTCAATATAGCAGGTGGAATTATGCGATCACCCCTGAACACACACACAGCATCTTCTGCTAGCTCGTCTTTAATGTGTGCTTTTTTTTTAATTTAATGTATACTGTAATTGGTTAATAAAAACCTCATACACTTGCAAAATACATTTTCAAAAATTATTTAACAGTATCATACATACAAAATTACAATCTTAATAAAATTACAATCTTACAAAATTCATACAATTTCATTATTTTGAATTTCCTTATGGACTAATGAAAAGGATCAATATGTGAAACATGATTCTACACCATGAGGATATTACTAAGCTAAAATATTAAACTAGACCATTAAAATATCAAGATATTGAGAAACCGATTTATTAAAACCATTCTCCACTTTTATACTCATCACATAGGATTATGCCTTAATTACCTTCATACTTCACAGCTGTACTATAATACTCTTATCCTTTTCATTACTGAGCCCCAGCCCTGTTTTCTTCCATTCACTTTCTGATTCCATATATAATATGCCGCCCCTATGTATACCAAAGTTTCAGCCATATAAATATTTGACCAGAACTGGTTAGACATAATCATCCTTAAATCATGTACCAAATCTTTATATCCCTTGTAATACCTCTATGACAAATGTTGGCAGGCAGTCAATAAATGTCTGATCGTCTCAATCTCTATATGACAAAACCTATACAGTCTTTTTTTCTCTAGGTATCCCTGTCCATACACCCACATATTCTTTACAAGGTAAGGCGTTAAATCTCAACAGGATTACTGCAGGGCTCGGTAGATACAATTCCTTGCATGCTATATATTACATACCGTCTCTTTTTTTGTCAATAAGGCTACATTTTCAGTTGTATCCCATTGTATAGCTTTGATTTTTAGACATTTATAAAATTGTTTTACCTTACATGCTTTCTTTGGTAATTTCAAATTTATTTCATTTAAGAAGGAAATGGTATTTTTCAAATCTTTCATGAAATTGTGCATCTTTTCCCTCTTAGTCATAATCCTCCTAATCACATTCATTAAGCCATCATCCTTGTTATCTTCTACCATGATTTTATTATATAGCTTACAACAACTTATTTTCCAAAGCGTAGTTGAAGAGGTAAGCCCAAGTTTACATCTTATTGCCTCCACCGGTGTGGATTTAGCCAACTTCATGACAAGTCTCCACAGCTTCGAATCTATTTTTCCCAGATCTGTATGTCTCGCTTCCACAGTTTCCAGAGCATACAGTACACCTGGTATTATGCAACTCTTATATATCTCCAAAAAGACTCTTACAACATTCAATTTATTAACCATCTTATTTTCTATCATATCATGGAATAAATTACCGGGAGGCTTATTCATGATTGACATACCTAGATATGGATATATGTCTACTACCTCGATAGTTTCCATATTTTCTCTACATTCATTCATAGATTATTCTCTTTTGCATACAAATGTACCTCATTTAACATCCTCTGTAGGCCTATTGGAGTTTTATCAAGTATTACTGTGTCGTTGGCATACATCATCCTTCTGATGGCAAGCTCTCCAACTTTAGGTGGATGGTTATTTATTCTTTCAGGCCTTTCCCCCCATGTCTGCTACATAAAGATTATGCAGGACTGGAGATGTACCCTTGCCTAAAGCCAGTTTGTTGTGAGGAAAAAAATTCTTTCCCTTGCTCCATTGGCTAGTAGTATGCAATAGTAGTGATCAGAATATTTTGCAGCTGGTATCTGCCATTGCTAATATAGCTTTATAGACTTGCAGCGAGGGCCGTACCGGGCGTTATGGGCCCTGAAGACCGGGTTAACGGCCCGAGCTCGCTGCAGGTCTATAAAGCTATTAGAACACCCTCACTGTTCAATTAAAGTTGAATAAATGAGACATGTTTAATGGAAGTACAAAAAATTTCAAAATGGTAAATAAACGTTGCAGACATTTTTTGTACTTCCATTAAACATGTTTCATTTTTTTTATAGGGTGGTGGAAGGTGCTATGCTGGGAGGAGTATGCTAATGAAGTGTAATCAGGTGTGTCTGTGCCTGCTCCCTCCTTTAATTAAGCTTAATTGAGGTGTGCCTTTTTACTCCCCCCTCCACTCAAAAATGTAACCTTCGCATTACTCAACAGATTCATGCAGTTACTATACTATGCATCTCACAAATGCATTTGCACATACATGCCACAACCAGGTGATTTCACTTACATTTATGTGCCTTTCTGTAACACTGCCATATCCCTGCTCCACTACACGCTCAGAGGTGTGTGCAAAACTCATTTTCAATTTCTCCAGAAACACAAAGCTTCTCTACACGTTCCACGATTCACACAGCTGCTGTCTGCCCCTTTTCTACATATTTAAAGGCTTCAATATCTGCATTGAAACCGAAAGCGCTCTATTCCCTTTCACGTCCCTGTGTTTCTCCAAAGCGCCACTCTGCGTGGACATGTTGGTTTCGCAACATGCATTTCGGAATGGAAAGTTAACTCTTTCCATTCCGAAATGCCTTCCCTGCCTGCACACAGCCCCCGAGTGCTCAAGTTAGTGAATGCATCTTGAACTACGGGCTATAATCAATCTGCGGGCTATACCAGTGCGTATAGCCTGCAGATTGACCAATCAGGATTGCTAAACACCCTCTAGGGTGTTCTAAAGCGATAACTTTTTGGACAAGTTCTTTTCCTTTTTTTATATATGGGTACAAAAATGGCTTTACGCCAACTATCCAGTATTTTACCCTTCTTCCATATCGAAGTAAACAATTCTAAGAAAATGAATGCCCATTTTTTCCGGGTTCCATTTGAAGACCATATTTGCCAACCTATGCGTCCCTGGGGCTCTAGATGATTTCATCTCATTAATTTCAGGATGTCAACCATGCCAAAAGGAAATGTCAAGTTATTACAGTCTAGTAATTCTATTCAACTTTTGGTCTACATAATACAGCTTGGAAATATACTTGGACCATTCTTCCATTGTGATAACTCGTCTTCAATCTGGTACTGTCGATATAAGTACAATTTTTTTGAGACGTGTGTTTTACATACTTTTAAAATCATTTTCCAATTGGCATTGTTAACATCCTGTTTATGTGCTTTAAGCCAGTTTTTAAACTTTGTTCGTATTACAGTGATTTTCTGTCTCTTCTCGCTCTCCTTCATCCTCTTGTCTTTCTTGAATTTTTCATCCTTGACCCCCTTTTTTCTATCATTTATCCGTCTATCATACAGATTATTATGCTTTTTCCCTGTTCTTTGTGTAATTGTCACTCTGCTATTGGTTTTCTGTATCATGCCCAATAAATCACCTATCGCCTGTAAACCATTAAGAGCAATCTCTTGTTCATCTATGGGGAGTATGTTAAACATCTTATCGAATTTGTCCAAGTTCTTTTCTGTCCAACATATCCTATTTCCCTCTACTGTGCATTGCAAATTCATGCTAGCGCCTATTCTACAGCTCGTTTGATGAGGCTTCGATAGTTTGCATCTGCATATTTTATGATCACTAAGAGGGGTCGATATGTGTTCAAAGCATTTCATTTGGTTAAATACACCCTTATTTGCAAACATATAGTCTAGACGATAGCTCACTTTTCCGTTTGTCCAAGTGGAGTATCTTTCTCCCCGGACACCTGGCGCTAGATAAATCAATCCCCAACTCTGACCTTACCCAGATCTACTGGCGGCACTATCTCAAATTCCCCACATAAGTAATTTCATTCTTCCATCTTTGCTGAGGCTTCGTCACAATAAGCATTGAAGTCCCCGACTACAAGAATGTCGGATTTGGGGGATTCGATTTACCGTCCTTCAGTTGTAACGATTATGATCTTTCCCACAGCTTCTACATTTACCCTGCCAGAGCGAGAATAAACATTAATCAGGAGTATTTCACCAGTGTAACCAAACTTTGCTATGATGGCACACATAACAAAAGAGTGACCGCATTTTTCATACTCTCGACTGGTTAAAAGAAATTTAGCCCCAATGTGAAGCCCCACACGGGTCGTCCCTTTCCCCCACAAATAGCAGGCTTTGTTAGAATATTATAACCATCTAAAAGTATCGTACCATTAACCACGTCTCCTGTAGGGCAAACATATCGCAGCTTTCCAGTAGGTTGGTTCCTTCTTTATGTAAGAATGAACTGAACCCTCTACTGTTCTAGGAGATAATAATTTCCTGATCAGTCTCCTTAACTCAATATTCTTCCAAATAGTTCTCATCCAGGATCCACCTCTCCACCTTCTTTTTACTCAAAAATCCGGGTTCTTTCTTCTCATAATGCATCAAATTATTATTTCTTTTTGTGGTGGTATTCCCGATTTTGTTACATACAATCATTTCAAAATCTTGATTCCATAACCCCTTGGAGTGTTCCCTTATTAATTCAACAATCGCAGCTGTCACAAACTGTATGATTACCCAGTTGTCCCAACTACCAAGTTCTGGTAGTATAACTCTGTCAATGTGAGTAGTTTTTATACATTGAAGTTGTGGAATCTTTAGTAATTATTCCAGTAGCCAATTGCGATTTAAATAGGGACTTTCTTCCTCAGGATACCTCTCAATTATCTTAATGCTTTTCCCCAGATTTATTACCTTCGCTTCTTGATCCCTTACACCTACTATCCTTTTTTTGCCATTATCGCCTCTACTTCTACTCATTGCCAATCTCTCTATTTCCCCCATGTACACCTTTTTCTCTAAGGTTAAGCGATTCTATTTCCATATTAAGTTACATCCAAGAATCTCACCACCGATTCATTACTTTCCTCCTCTTCACTGCAATCCTCCT
The DNA here is from genome assembly GCF_040938575.1 of Ambystoma mexicanum. Classification (NCBI taxonomy): domain Eukaryota; kingdom Metazoa; phylum Chordata; class Amphibia; order Caudata; family Ambystomatidae; genus Ambystoma; species Ambystoma mexicanum. Next base: position 1,233,766,528 of record NC_090927.1, on the reverse strand, counting down.
TTTCATTTGGAGGTGGGGGGGTAGTACTCCTTCAGGACCCATTGGTATATTTATTTCCCTTTTAGCCAATGATCAATCCCATTAACTTGTTTACTGCGATTTTTACTACAATCTCTTTTACCTTTGGTATTCAAATTCAGTTCAAATCTGTTTTCTGCCTCTATGCACTCAATGTCTTTTAAAGAAGTCTCAGCCAAGCTACACCTTTCTTTTTTACTACATTATTCTTTATTATTTTTCCCACCTTACCCTTATTTTTGGTCCCTCTTTTGTTATTTCACTTGCGATGTATCCTTCTTTTTAGGCCATGCGAATGAATGTTTTCGCCATCAGAAATGGTATCCATATTCCTATCACCTTCTCCCCCGGCTTCATTTTCCTTTAACTCTAATATTTCAATGTCCATATCATTCGTCACATCACATTCATCATTTACCATCATGCATAACTCACTCAAATCACATACACCCTCTTCCCTCATGCCCTCCATTCCTGAGGAGTGTACTTTAATGGCTTCATTACTTAAGGGGGTCTTTTCACTCATTATTTTCATATTCTTGATTACAGTGGCTGCTAGGTCCTTTACAATCTGCTGATCATTCATGAGCTTTGTACAAATACCTAAATGTATATCCACAGTAGTTGTCAAAGAATCTATCCCCCCGCCCCTATTTAGTGAAATGTCAGCTACACTCTATGGATCATTCCAAGAATAATCCTCATTAATTGAAATGTTATCTTGAGCCAATGTTTCTTGGTCCAGTGTCAGTGATGTTAGTCCCTATCACATTATCCATATTCTTAATACTTTTTTCAAATTGAGTGTGACCCAAACCCATAGGAAGCCCCATAGAATGACATCTAAAATCATGACAAAGATTTAAGAGTGAATTATCTATCATGGAACTGTTTTCGGGTAAAGGGATTTTTCCTTCCTTCGACATATATTGAACCATGTCTTTTTTGTGAAGAAGTTTGAAATATTTGGTTGTTCCTACATCGATTTGTTTCTTGACCCTTGTTTCCCTTTCTGGGAGCATTTAACAGCTATTGAAGGGTTAATAGGCAATCTTCTTTTATTACCCTTCGTTCTTTTCAGGATTTGGGATCTCAATTTGTGTCCCATCCCTGCTCTTTTTGTGTCTCCTCCCACAATCAACCAAAGAGGCGATCCAATCACAGCAATACTTAGAGAATTGTGCTATAATTCAACAAACCAGGTCTCTCTCCTCAATTCCACACCTATTATCACAGAGTAGCAAACAAAGCACCTACTTACTATAGGAACATTTAAAAAAAAATATACCATATTACCATATATTAGCTTTTAGATAAATCTACAGGCTGATTTTCACACGCAGCGTTTTTCCCAGCGGAACAACAACTTCCTCAAAAGCTGTGTGTATATCCTCTCAGGATATAGTCAACTTTTTTCCATCCTTCCTGCATCCCTTGGCACAGTAACCCTTGCTCCATATCCTCTGTAGATGCTTGGATCCACTCTTCTTTCGTTATTCCTGGTTCAATATGTGCAGCAATGTACGCCATATCCCTCTCATCAACGCCATCTTCATTTTGTTCTCCATTGTCCCACGGCAGGCTAGAGAAACAATCTGCCACAATATTGGTTTTACCAGGCATATATACAACTTTTACATTAAATTGCATTATGTCAAGAATCCACCTGCGAATCTTAGGGGACACTAAATATGGATTTTTAGAATTTAAGACATGTATCGATGGTGTGTGGTCAGTTTTGAGAATTATTGGGAGGGCCCATATTAGACCTCTAATATGCTCAAGAAGCCATATCACTCCAAGGGCTTCCTTTTCTATGGTTGAGTAGTTTAGTTCTGCTCCTTTCAGAACACGCGAAGCAAACGCAATTGGTACCGTACCATTTTCCTGCACTTGTTCGAACACTCCACCCAAACCAATATTGCTGGCATCAACTGCTATTATGTTACGTGCAATGCTGTTGCACATGCTTAGTGTTGGGGTATTGTTTATGCTCTCCTTGATATTTTCCAGTTCTTCTTGACACACATCAGACCATACAAACCTTGCCGACTTTTTCATGAGCTCTCTCATGTGATGTGTTTTATCTATAAAATGTGGTACGCCAAGAAACTGCGCAATTGATCTTTATTTTAGGAAGCAAGCATGTTTGATATTGTCTCCACCAGATTTCTCTTGAGTTTGATCCTTTCAGCATTGATTATATGTCCCATCTCACAATTTGATCTTAAATTTGTCAATCTTAAGTGTGAGACCCTTTTCTTGTATAACTTGCAGAACTCCTAACAGTTTGATGTTGTGTTCCTCTTCCGTCATGGTTGCAATATCGTCCTGGAAATAATATACACCATCAAGGCCCCCAAATAGCTTTTGGCATCAGTCTCTAGAAAACTGCAGCGGCAGATCTCTAGGCCGAAAGGCATGCGCCTGTACCTGAAAGCTCCCAGCAGAGTGACAAATGACGTTAAATGCCTTGAGTTCTCATCCAGGACCACTTGATGGCATGCTGATGACGGGTCCAGAGTGGTAAAATATTTGGCAGGTTTCATAGTTGTCAGCACCTCCCCTATATTTGGTAGACGGTGTCTATCAATCCAAATATTTGCATTGAGATCTCGAAGGATGACACAAATCCTTATGGAATTATCTGGCTTGCGTACTATTACTATTGGGGATAACCACTCTGAACACTCAATGGATTCAATAATCTTTTGTTCACACAATTTTGTCAGCTCCTTTTGTAAGGGATCTCTTGCTCCCAAAGGAATGTTCCTCACCCTCTGTGCGATGGGCTTGGCACCTCTCTTCAAAACGATCCTGTGTTTGATACCTTTGAGCATCCCAATGTTTTAATTGAATACTAAAGGAAATCTTCTTGCCAGGCCTTCACTGGTATCATAGTCCTCATTTGACACACATAGTATAGGAATCTCCTGGGTGTATTTTTTTCTGAAGAGCTGCTCGTTCTTCCCAACCTACCACTGATGACCCATTTTCTGCCACATTACAATACGTCTCTCTGCCTTCAAAACTGAGTTGGACCCATTTATAGGCAATATTGTTGATGGGGCTCTTACCGTACCTTGTGGCTCTGACATTTGTTGTCCTTCATTCTTCATAGCGCCCATTCAACTCTTTGATAAAAGTCATGGTATCCACAATTGTGTATGGCGAGCCTTTGTCCACCATCACGTGCATAGGTATCTTCTATATGTACATGCATACCCATGGACCTCTCCTTTCTCTTGGAGTAATTGTCAATATTTGTATATCTTCTTGCTCTTCTCTGGAGTTCGAAATAGATAAAACTACTGCTTGGGCACCCAATTTCCTCATATTTGCATTAATGGGGTGGTTGTTTTCTTCATATAGTCTACTAATTGAACTTCGTCTTCAAATTCCTCTTCTTTTCTGCAGAATTTTCTGAAATGTCCAATGTTTCTGCACCTGATTCATTCTGCGGCATATGCTGGGCATGCTCTGTCATTGTTTAAGTGCCTGCCCCGACCACATTTGTGGCATCTCCCTTGCCTCGGTATGCAGTAATAAAATCGATGCCAAAAATATTGCCTATACAAAAAATTGCGGCTGGTGGTTTGACCCTGTAAAGGTGTAACCCATTATACCATTTAAGGGGAGCGGGGGTGTTCCCCCTCATCCTTTACATGGATTCTGGTGGCAAAACCACTGCTTTTTTGCCACGATTTTTTGTGTAAACTGCCAATTTTTGCCGCCATTTTAACACATGGACCCCTTGCCTCTTATTAAATGTATCTTTCTCTCCTGGGTTTCTCAAGGGGTCTCAATCTGGTCGTGATGGTGGACATCTTCCTTATCAACGCTACAATAGCCTCTTCATCTTTTTCTGCCTGTACAGTTTTCATTTCTGAGGTGTCTTGCTTGTTTTGTACTGCTCTCATACATCAGTCACCTAATTCCATTGTCCTGGCAATCTCCACAGCTTGGCCCAGTGTGGAGTCTTTGGCCTGCCATAATCTTAGTTGGATATGGGGTCAGCAGTATGAAGCACTAATTGAGCTCTTAGATATTCTTCCGCCCACACTGTGAACCTGAACATAGCCATTTATCCTCTTAAAGCTGCAATATAGGTATCAACTGATTCGCCTTGATTTTGTTTTCGGGATAAGAAATTATATCTCTAAAGTACTACATTCGTTTTGTTCCCAAAATGTCTGGAGAGTTTATGAAGAGCTGTTTCGTAGCATCCATTGCCACCAGCACTAGTGGAATCTCCGGATTCCCTCATCAATATAGCTTTGATCAGGTAAAGTGTGGAAAACCCTGAGTGCCTCGGCCCCTATGCAGTTTAGCAGGGTGACTTCTTTTAAGTCATCATTTCATTTTCGCTCCTCCAATTGCTCTGAGGTATACTTGAATGTATCTATCCATTGCTCGCAAGGAGTAGTGGGGCTACCAGGATTTTCAAGGAATGGGCAAGGAGCAGGAGTGTTTTGCATTATTGTATCCGCTGTTGATTATGCTTTGTTCACTGTGCACATTTATTCCTTTGATATGTCCATTTTATATTTTGTAATAGAAATTGCTGTGGTGGGGCTTGTTTATTGTTTAAATATAATTCTTGGTAAACTGAGAGGTTTGGTTATTCAATTATTATATAGCACCTATACACAATGTGTTTCAAAGTGCTTCAAGGCAAGGGAGGGAACAAGGGAAAATACAATGACATTCTTACAGACCATGAACAGTAAGGATGTGAAATTAGCTATCATACTCGGCCTGACGACATTTCAGATAGTGCAAAAGCTAAGACATAGGAAGGGAGGGGGAGACTGGGAAGGAAATGGAAACAGACGGGCGACTACCGTACTAGGCCTGACGACATTTCTGGTAGAGCCGGAGAAAACAAAAGGTGAGAGATAGGGGTGCAGGAAGGGAGGGGAGGAACAAAACAAGAGACTATCGTACTAGGTCTGACAACATTTCAGATAGTGCTGGAGGGCGACAGGGGGTGACCAGTGCAGGCAAACATTTTTATTCCTGCGTCGATCATTGTAAAAGCACTGTTGTGAGGGTCTGGAAATGATCTGTACTTTCGGGTTATGTTGCCATGGTAACACTTGACAACAGTATTCAAAAACAAAATGGCCGGCATGTTTAGGACATTTTTGATGCTCCTTTTCTCTAATATCTCCAGAAGTAAATGTTATGCGCGCGAGTCCTGTACTTGAAAAATGCTCTGTGGTGTACAGTGAGTCACTCGCATTTGATTCTTCTATAATTCCTGTTGTGGCCCACCCTTTTTATTGTGGCTCAGGGTACCTGGCTTTCGGGAGCGGCTTCTTTGTGTCTGTGGCTCTGTTCGTTGCAGTCGTCTTCCGTTGTGTTGCTAGTGTATGTAGGTCTGCCCTCTTCTGGGTGCTCTCAATCCTCGTTGCCTCATTTTATGGAGTACAAATGTCGCAGGACTCCAAAGTTTGTAGGTAACTTTATTTATTAAAAGAGCCCCCAGGTAGGTGCGCTCTCTGTGAGGACAAACCTCTTCTCGTCCGACGTTGCTCTCAAACCCACATTGTTCGAGACCGGCTTCGGAGTACACAACATAACATCTCTCTCTCACTCTCTCTGGACAGACCCAAGCTCAAGGCATAACATTCCAGGCTGCTGCATCAGCATGTGCTATGCATTCTGTGACATCACAGCCACACAGGATGAATCTACACAGATGAGCCAGGAGGTGGGGAAGCAGGATATAACGATTATTATCCCTATTACACCAAGGTAACGGCATAAGGTTCAGATTTAAAAATAGGTGTGCGTTGTTACCTATGTTGCTTGTACTGTATCGAACACCGTGGGGTTTGGCACAAAGCTTTGACTAACAAAGCGGCCACTACATTAGCATTCAGAGAGGATGAAGCTACTTGCATACTATCACTGATATCTGATGTTCACAGAGAGACTACCTCTACATAAAATCCTTACAGACTCCTATCTAAAAACTCGAGCGTTTGATCAGAAGGGAGATCTCACAAAAACTCCATGCCACGACACTAGCTCAATATTAAGTAAAGAGAATCCCAAGAGGTCTAAGAGTATACCTGAAGCCAACACAGTGTAAGGAAAAACAAGACTTTTTCAAGAGGTGCTCCCTGGACCTGATCCTTCTTACCATAGAGGAGTTATCCAAGTCATTGACAACGTTACACCAGGAAATTGTTGAAATCAAGGAACAGCTGCTCATACTTGTAAGGAACTCATGGTGTCAACAGTAAAAACAGACACATTAGTCATCACAGTTCAAGTGTTGTTGAACTTTATAATGGGTGAGAGAAACACCTAATCTGAACAGAAATCTAAGATGGGAGCAAGCTACGACCATCAAATAATAATATGGCAGTCCTAGTGGCGTCTTGTCAATTAAAAAGTACCTATACTAAAAAGAAAACTATTGCCTGAGTTGAAAAGGGCAGGGGTAAATCCACCTTCTTCGTCCTTCCAGGTCTCGCCGCCTTTCTCCTCCCATTTGAACTGCCAGTTTGGTGTAGCTGTCTCCTTGCGCGATCGGCCTTACTCGAAGTGTCCTTTCGTGCTCTGCCTTTTATCCCTGTATGAACGGTAAAGGACTGTCAGGTGTGCGTGGTTACTGTCAATTGCCTGACTTTGCCTGACCCGTGTGTTGGGACATGTGTAATGGTACTGGTGTTAGTCTGTTGTCTGTTACTGTGTAAAAGTGTTTGTGTGGGAAAAGAGGGGGGATCAAGCTTCTAAATAACCTACAGGGTAGGATGGGGAAAAGGTGTTGGAGGGAAGGGGATACTGCGTCTCAACCTTCAGTGTCCCACTTCCAATCCTCGAAGACCCCTCGCCCAGGTGATCCCCCCCCCCCCCTGTTTCGCCCCCAGAAACTGCATCCAGTAGTGGCAAGAATTTTACAATTCTAATAGACAAGTACTACCCAGACCACAGAGGACGCCAATCCCCAACAGTGACACTACCGATAGTAGTGAGGTCACTAGCGGGGAAAGTGAGATCACCCCAACCACTATAACTCTCTCAATATGTGGAGCCACTGCCAACACTTGTGCTTCTATCCCAGCCCTAGAACCACATTTTAAAGCAGCACCATCCGTGCAGATACCAACGTAGGTATCCTATTTTAAGGCGTGGAAACCTAGGAAGTGGTTAAGAATGTCAAGTTCAGATGCATTGATCTGCCCCCTAGAATGGCTTACAAAATAAGAAGTTCTCAACCGTTAAGGGAACACTCGTATCCGTCATAGTAAATACCAAGAGTTGGAATTGCCACAAGAGAATTGAGGGTAATTATTGGAACAGATATACTTTTCACAAAACCAAGAGAGAGAAAACCAAAACAAGAAAGAAAACCAGCGTGCAAACAGCACCAATGAACAATTGAAGAGCCAAAATCGGAATTAACGGACTGAGTTAACAGACTACCCAAAAGTAGTCACTAAGACATATCTAAGACTACATTTTTGAAGGGAACCTACTGAGAAATCGGCATACGGGAGAAAGGAGTCATTCTCCTATACCTTAGTTGTTTTCAATAGTGGTAGGGTCAGATTAGTTTGATCAGAGGGCAGATCTTGCTTTTGGACTCACAAGCGTCTGTCTCGCACCCCAGGTAGTTTGTGTCAGATAGGAAAAACACATACATTAGGGAGAGCTAGGCGTTTCCTCTTTACTTTTGAATAAAGAGCAACCAGTAAAATGGAAGATCTGAGTGTTTTTTTTTTACCCACTTTAGAACCCAAAGTCCAAATAAGTCATATTTCATTATGTTCCAATTTTTTGTCTATATCCAGTTCTCCTTCTGTTTTTCGTTTGATACCCCCTTCCATCGTTGGGTACTAGGAAACGATCCATCTCAAAAAGTGGCCTAAGTCTATGAAAACATTGCGAACCCTCATTTTAGTGTCTGTCACGGTTTAGATATTTTAGGCCATGTCAGTGTTTAAAAGCCATTTTAAAGTTTTCAGAAGTCAAAAATAACCCAAAAAGAATTTTTATTGTGAACAACACATGCAAAGGTTTAAAATGAACAACGTGAAAAGCTTTTAAAAAAAAAGTTTGGGTCAGGAAAAAAATTGTTGAAAAAAAATATACCACGTTGTCAGCTGTTTCAGAAGACTACATGTTCAGATGTTCAAGCACTAGCTTGGGTTTCTTTTTTAAAGTGAGGAACCAGAACAGGTCATGGGAACACTGAGGAAATCTCAACTGAATGCACATTACATGGAACCAATTTATACCTTCAGCACTTCTACTTGCCAGTGATACATAGAAAAAACAAATCCTTACCTGCCTGCGTGATCCAATAAAGTGCTTTACTGGTGTTTTGTTGCTTGGACACCGACGGATAGGTTGCTGTGTTGACGTTTGGAGTGATGCTGCTGCAATGAAAAGCGACGGTTTGTCAAGTGTACGTGGGTCTACCTGAAGCTTCTTGGGGTTTGAAATTAAGATTAGATGAGTAGCAGCTAAAAATGTACGTACTTCTGATTCGTGCTCCTTCCTACAGGGTAATGCCCGACACCCAGGATCTGGTTTGAGCTCCTACTCCTTGAATCTTAATTTCAAACCCTGCCTCTGCGCCCCCACCCCCCTCCCTGCACAGTGCTCTTCACCCCACTCTCCCTAAAAGGTGGGTCTGCAGGGGTAGAGGGAGACAATGGGACAGTCAGAAAGAAAACAAAAAAAACAACAGGACTAAGGTCTCAGATGGTCCTTCTTTCCCCTTGCTGCCTCCAAGGTGGGTCCATAAAAGGAGAGGGGCGCAGGGGAGCCAACAATAAGCAAGCAAAAAAAGTAAGTGTTCTGGTCCCCACTTCCCCATCCTCTCCCTTCACAGCCTCCAAGTTTTGTCTGCTAGGGTGAGGGCCACAGGGTAACGGGCAAAGCAATGCCCCAGTGCCCGTTACCCCCCTGTGGCCTCCAAGGTGGGTCTGTGGGGTGAGAGAGGTAGAGGGGGCAGGCAAACCGCTCGCCCTCCTCTCCCCCCCCCCCCCCCACTGCCTTCTACGTGGTCTGCAGGAGGCAAAGGGTTCAGGGGGACCGGTAAAGAGGTGCTCCTGTCCCTGTTGGTCTCCTCTTCCCCCCACGCCTCCAAGTGGGTCTGTGGGAGAAGAGTGGCGCAGGACCACCGGCAAAGCAGTGCTCCAGTCGCCGCCCGCTATCCTTTCCCACTGCAACCTCCATTGTGGGTTCGCAAAGGGTGCGGTAGGACTGGTAAAGCAGTGCTCCATTCACCACTGAATTAGGGGGGAAAACGTACCTAGGCCAAGCTCCAGGCTGGTCATCTGGGTCTGGCGGGTAGGAAACAAATACACCCAGGAAGCGTAATCTGAATGCAGGTAAGTGTGTGTCATGTTTGTATTGGAAGCCTGTTAGCTTCATTATGTGGGCGGGACCAGTTGGGGTGTGGGTTGGGGAAAGGAAGTGACAGGATCGGAACTGTGGGAAGTCAGTATGCACAAATAAGAGTGTAAAGACATACTGTGTCCTGCTCCTTTATTGCGGAGGCCCGACCCATAACACGGGCGGAACCCCTCTTCCCTCCCCCATATCCAGCGTTCACATTGGTTACAAGGTGGGCATGTATTCCTGCATTCATCGGCTACAAAGAGCCAGCGAGGGCCGAGCCTGCGCCACGCCGAAAAGGACGCCCGGGCGGTTTTGTGGCGCAGCTGACAGAAGGCCCGACGGCCCCGACAAGGGACTCTGGCCCAGTGTCAAACATACTGTTAATCCCTGCATCAAGTCATCATATAGCACAGCAGGGAATAAAAGCAACAATCTATGTCCCGTTAGTATGCGCCATGGCTCTTTGATGCGTGCAATAGATCGCTTTTCCCTTGCTCTGCATCAGGTCTTCGTTACGGGTAGATCCCAAATGACGGAGCGTTGGAGGTTGCCATGGAGACGCTGGCGTCCCCTCCACGCGCTTCTGATTGAGTTACGGTAGCTTTGTTCTTGCGTGTATCTGGAAATACCTGTACTCATTACTGAATCTTGCTTTGTCCCTGGATTGCCTACATCTGACCCCTGGTACTTAACAAATTCTACGTTGCTGACCTCTGCTTTGATTCACGACTTCCTCTTTGCTTCACGACTCCAACCACCGCTTTGACTATTCTTGTTCATGACCCGGATTGCTGTTCTACGGATTGGTTACGCCTCTCGTTTTGTATTGTACCTTTGCCCACTTGTTGCCGACCTCAGTTCTTCCTTCCTGGATTGCTGTCTTGCTTCCTTGGAACATTGTCATGACCTACGCACGGAATAGAGACTTCCTCATGTGCGTTGCTTCCCAGAAATTATAGGCGTCCGCGTGCCATCTGGTTCCGGTGGCCCATTGGGGACTAGAGATTAAGTGCCACATTAGTTCTAGGCATCCTCGTTCCGGCGGTTTAGGTATTCTCTTGCTCCTTCCTGCTGCAACCATAGGAAGAACGCTTGGATATCAGTCCTGTTTCCAACCCATCACACACCCACGGTAAGCTGTGTTCTTTATTGGTCCCATTACCATACTTGTTTCTTCACCTTTAAGCCTTGCCCTGAGCCTAAGCATACCTCATTTATTTCTAGGGATGGCATTTCAATTCCCAAGACCGGAAGGCCTGATCTCCATTCGCCAGATCCCTTTTGAACTTGCCTTTCAGGTTAGTTATTCTTGCACTTGATTAAAAGTCACTGTGTTTACACACACACTGACAGTAGTCTCATTTTTCTTTCCAGCCTGCAGTCTTCGTCTGGTGGGCCATCTTCTCATTAATAGATCCCTCTGTGCGTACCTTTCAAGCCCACTCACAGGGGTACATTACTTAGAAGAATTCATCGGCTACTCTACGTGCTCAATAGTCAGGAGTAGACAAAATCTTACACCGAGCCACACCCATGCCCACCCCTTGGATGAGCCATTAGTCTGGGGGAAGGTGTTGCTCCCGCTCTCCTGTGCCGAAGTGGCCAGGGAGAAGCACAAATAGGGCAGGGCCTCCAGGCCGCACCACTCAAGCCCCCACCAACTTTACCCAAGACATAAGGGCATAACCGACACGCTCACTGAGGCAGCCAGCCCAAACGTGCTAAGAGCAGTGGTTGGGACACAGGGGTCGCCACCCCAGCAGCTCCCGAGCTACGCGGAGGGACATTACCTGCATGTGAGGGCACCATCAAGGTGTGGGACAGGAGAGCTACAGTCATGTCCCCGGAAGACATCCCAGCTACCGCAGCAGCACGACCCTCAGCTCCTTCCACATGGCGCAAAGCGAGACTATCCCGTGGCAAGTGCCTGTAGCGTTTGACCACACGAACACAAGCAATCAGGGCCCGAGGTGGTCAAAAGACTTAAAGGTCTACATAGGGGCCATGGGATATGTAGATGATGACAGAAAAAAAGAACATACCTTGGCTGTAGGGGCAGCAATGCAGGACATTCTATACAAACTGGTGGATGAAGAAAAGGTGACTTTTCAAGAAATCCAGGAAGCATTGACCTCGTACTTTGCACCACACACAAATGTCGACTTTGGGCAAAACATTTTCCACACAACACAGGAGCCAGGGTTAAACCCTAGTTAAATATGAGGCTACGCATCCGCATTAAATATTGTGCCTTCCACTGCTACTCCAACGATGAGGTGCTCAGGTCCCAGGTGATATTGGGATGCAAATCATCAGACTTTTGCAAAAAGCTTCTACAGAAACAGAGATCGCTAGATGAAATACTAGCCATGGCTAGGTCAGATTCCGCCATCTCACTACAAGCCCAAAACATGGGAAAATTGAAGACCGTCTCTTCGACCAAAGATCGAGTCTCAGTCCAGAAATTGTTGCCCAACCGGAAGGAAGGTTCAGGAAAACCAGGCTACAGTTGTGGCTACGAATAGCCACACAAGGGCACATGCTCGGCGATAGGCAGAAATGCACAGCTTGTGAAGAAGACTATTTACACGCAGACTGCAAGAACGCACTACCACCCCTGCCTCCCAACTCCTCACCAGCGAGTAGTAGCCGACACATGATATACCACTGGGAAGAACGAAGGAGCACACAAGACCCCAGAAGAAGGAAGCCGATGGAGGGCAACCATGACAAATACTACGAAAGGAGGTCACACAGGTCCCCAGAGAGAAAGACGTTACGTCGACAGAGACGGAATCTTCGATACATGGCCACAGGCTCCCTGTCAGAGAGCCACAGAGCACAGCCCCATACTCACGATGCAAGCACCCAATACGCCCACGGAATTCCTTATTGACACAGGGGCACCCGTAAATGTCATGAGTGAAGAGACCTACAATAAACTCCCACAACCGCCCAAATTAAAGCCATTACAGGTGGACCTCTATTCTTAGGTATCAGACACTCCGCCCCCCCTCCCAGGGTGTATTTACCACCATGTGCTCCCACAAGTTGGACACGGCACACATACAACTGCACATACTGTCTGTGGCAGTGAATAGTGGGTGCATTCTGAGTTTCAAAACCGCAATAGACATGGGCCTGGCCCACATCCTATACCACTTAATGGCACATAAGTACATGGCCCCAGATGTAGACGTGGTCAAAATGTTCCCAAACATTTTCAAAGGCCTGGGGAAGCTGAGGAACTGTAAGGTCAAACTGCACATCAACCACACCGTCAAACCATTTGCACAACACTACAGGGGAATCCCTATTAACATCCAGAAACAAGTTGAAGGAACTACGCTGTTTTCTGGACCTCAATATTATCGAGAGAGCACATGGCCCAACTCCATGGGTGTTACCAATAGTGCCAGTGCCCAAAATATCTGCAGAGGGATCCATTCGGCACATGCGCAGGCCGAACGAGGCTATCCAAAGAGAGGGACTCGAAGCGCTAGGTTTAACAAATACTACTTGAGAGCCATGGTCAGAGAAAAAACAAAGTGTATATAATATTTTTTCTTGAACACACATCTAAAAGTTGGTAGGCCACTATGTCACACTGGGCCATAAAAAAGACAGACATGAGCCCATGAGGGCAAAAATATACAATGATATGTTAAACTATACATTGTAGTGAGGGTTAGTAACAACACTTTTTGTGCGAAAATTCCGTACTACTTAGGAATAGTAGTACGCCATTATTCTTTTTTCTCTGACCATGGCTCTGAACTAGTATTTGTTAAACCTAGTTTCTTGCTGCAATCCCTACCTGTGTCTTTAAACAGGGGTAGCCTCTGACTCCTTCTCTTGCTCTCTTACATCTCCCACGGAGAGCAAGCCCAGAGGGCCCGCAGGCGGGGCGCATCGCGCGGGTCAAGATAAAACCAGTCAGACTGATGGAGGAAATGGAGTGACCCCACTTCGTGTTCAAGGAGGGGGGGAGATGTCATGTTTATATTGGAGGCCTGTTAGCCTCATTATGTGGGAGGGACCAGTTGGGGTGTGGGGTCGGGAAAAGGGAGTGACGGGGTCGGGACTGGGGGAAATCAGTATGTACGAACAAAGGAGAGTGTAAAGACCTACTGTGTCCTGCTCCTTTATTGCAGAGGCCTGACACGTAACACGTTCGTCAGACCCCCCTCCAGTCAGCGTTCACAGTGTGCTGTTTATTTCCTATATTGTGTGCCACACCCCCTTATATCACAACAGCTCACTAGTTTCACTTTGCATGTGCGCCATGGTAAAACATGGCTCTCGCGCATGCTCAGAGAGACTAGACACATCAAGATGACAATTATTGCCAGGCCTGGTGCTCCACTCCCCTAATGCCCCCTGGCATGTAGCGTGCCCACACCCAAACTCCCTGAGGTGGGAGAACCCCACAGATTGAAAACCTCTGGCCTACCTTATTTAGCCAGACTAGTACATTCTGTAGCTTCCTCAGGGAATGGGCAAATATCGATTTTATGAGCTGAGACTGGTTCCCTCCTTGGTTCCCCCACTGTGGCTCAAACGTATTGTAGTAATTGTTCTGTGTGATTGTCACAATTTGGGGCGAGTGATTAAAAACTGTAATCTGCAAAAGAGCCCTTTTCTAAATATGCAGATAAACTTACTGCAATTCCCCAAGTGTTGGAAATGTGAATATTTTTGGCTCGTCGTAGACTTGTTCAGTGGATGTATGGAAGCCTATCCATGTAGAAGGGCTAATTCTATTACTGTTGCCAAATTATATTATTATTCATCTTCCCTGACTTCCCCTAGTGCAGCACGCGCAGCATACTCACTTGCTGGTTTTCATTTATTTACCATCCTAGTGCTTGCTACAATATTGCTTCTCTAGTTAGTCTGTCTTACTATAGTTAGCACTTCTGCTATGATCTCAATTCCTACTTTCTGTACTTCCCATGGCCTTGCGCCTCATTTATCAAATCGTAACTACTCTAATCTCATTTACCTTTTCTGTTCTTCTCATCTATCCTCTATCAACTTAGCTCTTTGGAATGCTAGCTGACTTAGTAATAAATCACACTCTGCCCTGGATATTTTTCTTCGGTTGAACTTCTACTTTTTATGTATTACAGAGATTTGGATTTCGGTAGTTAATACAGCTATTCCTGCTTCTTTTTCCACTCCTGCTACTTCTTTCTTGCACACTCTTGGAACTGGTATTCTTTTTCGTTCCTCGTTTATCTCTACTCCCACTTATTTGTCTCTTCCGACTTTTCTATCTTTCGAAAACTTGCTGACTACTTTTTTATTGGAAACCTTATTCATTTACTTTTTAACTTGTTTATTGCCCCCCTGGCTCTCTGACTACATTGTGTGTTGACATGGATGCTTTACTATCTGTTATTTTGCCATGTCCATCCCCATTTATACTTTTGGGCGATTTCAGTTTACATCTTTCTTCTATTCACTCTTCTCTTCCATTTCATGCTGTTCTTCACTCTTATTATCTTTCTGCTCTTCCTACCCCTCCCTCTCATGTATCTGGATTCTGTTTGGACCTTATCTTTGTATTACCACTATCTACTTCTTCTGATGTGGCTCAACCTATTTACTCTTGAACATTCTTTTATCACTTTGTCTAACTAAACCATTGTGCTCTGATGTACCTACCTACTCTCGTCAAGACCTTTGTGCTTTTAATACCCCTCTTTTCACCTGATCTTATTTTGTAGTCTCCCTTCTCATTCCTTGTTTGCTGCTCTATCTGCTGCTGATTCAGCCTCTGCTCTCTCTTCCCCTCTCTCTTCCTCACTCTCTTCTCTTAACTCTATACCCAACTTCTTTCTTGTCCCCCTCTCGGAAGCCTCCTCAGCCATGGCTCACTTCTTATTTTCGGTCTATGCGGTAAGCTCTTCAAGCTCTTCCGCCTTGAAAGACACTGGAGCAACACTTTGTTCTCCTCTGACCTCTGATCTTTTTCCTACTATCACGCACTATGCGAGTAGGCTCTTCTGGCAGCTAAACGCTCGTATTACCCTGATCTGTGTGCTCAATCTGCTCACACTGAGCGCTTGTTTCAATCACTCTTCTTCTTTCTCCTCCTCGCCTGACTGTTCGACTGTTCTGTTAACTCTACTTTAACTGCCTCAGACTTTGTTTCTTATTGCCACTCTTCGAGCTGCCATTTCTCCGTCTTTCTTCCTCCTCCTCCACACCATCTTCCTCTATTTTCAACCATTTAATCATTTTCATCAATCTCTAGTTTCGGTTTTTTGTCTATTTTGGCTCCTACTCACCCCACAGCCTCTCCCTCTGATGCCATTCCTTCCTCACTGATACCAAAAGTCTATCCCTTTCTGATTTCTCACCTCAATGCTCTTTTTAACATTTCTCTTCTCTTTATTTTATTGGTTTGTTACAAACCTTTAAAAAAGGAAAAAGAAAAAACGCACAGGACAAACAGCACAATAAAACAAAACAATCCTTATAGCATTTCATTGGCAAGCAAAAATGGGAAGGTTGCACCATGTTTACGCTAGAATCAATTAAAGGGACCAGTTAGGCAGAGTTCTATTGCTGGAGCAAGCACTTTAACTGAATCCGACCGCATTAGCGGTTAGGTTCCTAAATTAGCCTCTGCGTGTATCAGTTTTTTCTCCATTGATTCTAGAAAAAATGTTAGTTCTGTAGTTAGTTTGCGGTCTGAGTCTTGAAAAGACTCTCCACCACTCCTCAATAGACAAAGATGGTTTTTGCCAGAATAAACCTTCCCAAGTGCTTTGTTCGCTCTTATCTCAGGATTGGATATAGTAGAGTTAAATGCTTCACGTTTCATTACTTCCTCTACACAGCCGACATGTGAGAGGAGCCGTACCGTCTTTTTCCCATATGCTCAGGTTTTCTCTTGTGCGGAATTGATTTAATCGGTATTTCATGAATATAGATATTTGGTAATTCCCCGGAAATTTTCTTAGATGAGGCTAAATTTAATTTAAACATTTCTCTTCTTACATCCACTTTTCCTTCCTCTTTTAAGCATGCCACAATTCTTCCTATCCTTAAAAAGCCTTCTCTAGATTCCTCTCTACCTGCGAACTTTCACTTTCAATTTCACTTCTTTCTTTTCTTTCTAAGATGCTTGAATGTATGGTCTATTCTCAAGTTTCTGTTTTTGATACTGAGAATGCTATCCTTCCTGGTTTCTAGTCAGGTTTCCGTCCTCTTCATTCCACGGAAACTGCTCTTCATTCGGTCTGTGACTCTCTTCTCTCTGCTCGCTATTCAAAACACTCTTCTCATTATTATAATGCACTTGTCAGCTACTTTAGATGCAGTGGGTCAGACTTTGCTTTTAACTTTTCTCTCTTCCATTGGCTTTTTTGGTTTTGCCCTATCTTGGTTCTGTACACATCTATCTAATCGCACATACTCGGTTACTTGGGCTGGGACCTCTTCCAATAATTCACCTCTTCTTCATGATGTTCCCCAGGGCTCAGTTCTTGCATGTTTCCTCTTCTCCCTTTATACTTTCCTTTTAGTGGATATTATTTCATCCTTCCATATCTCTCATAATTTGTATGCAGATGATACCCAACTCTTTGTCTTTCTCCTCTTTCACTTCTATTCACGACAATCTTGCTTCTTACCTTTCAGCTATCAAAACTTGGATGTCTGATCACTTTCTCGTTCTGATCACTACCAAAACTGAGGTTTTTTTTCCCTGCTAACACTTTCTTTCTCACCTTATTGTCTTCCTATTTCTGACTCTGCATGTAATCTTAGTCACTATCTTGATACTGATTTAACTTTTTGTAATCATATCTTGACTATACCTCGTTCCTGTTATCACCTTTTCAATATTCGGGAAGTTCGCCCGTTTATTACGTTTAAGGCCACTAAACTTATGATTTCTTCTGTAGTTTTCTCACATCTTTTCTACTGCCATACCTTACTCTTTCGTCTCTGGGTTTCTCCTGTAGCTCCATTAAAGTCTGTCTTTAAAGCTTCTGTTCATCTGTTATATTTACTTTCTCCTAGTGATTCTATTTCACTGTCACCATCTTCTCTTGGATGGCATTTTTTCACTCACGCCTTAAATTTAATTTTCTTTGTATTGTATTTAAAGCTCTCTGTGGACTTATGCCTCTGTATCTTATGTCCCTTCTCATGTTTTAGGTTTCAGACTCAATTCTTATCAGTTCCTCAACGCCCTTGAGCTCCGTTGCGCTTTCGTTCTTTTTTTTTTTGTTGCTTGCCACTTATCACTGGAACTTGCTCCCTCTTCTCGCCATTACTTCTTATTACTTATTTCGCACTTCTCCTAAAAATGACCTTCTCCAGTCTTAAAATGAAATAAATTTTACTTCGATTGTACTGTAAGTGTACCATGATCAGCGCTTTGGTGTAAAACGACATACAAATTACAAATAAAATACAAAATACAAACAACTCTTGGTTGACTTCATTCACAGATTTGCAAAACAAAAAAGAGGTGATGGCTGGAAGGTTTAAAATTAATCTTAACCCTCTTGAATTGCTCTGGGAAACCCTCCAAACCATCTTTCTTCTCCTGCCAAGCCATTACAAAAGGGGAGAGACCATATGCAAATCAGGCTGGGTCCCAACCCAAAACGTGCAGTCCAGGCTCAACTGCTTCGTCACATCCCTTCTACACAGGACCACAAGCATCCCCAAGATTCACGGATTTGGGCTCTTCCTCCCTATTGATAGCGGTAGAGGTACCCACTTTACTGGGCAAACACTTAGGGATGTCTGTAAGGCTCTTAATGTTTCCCAGCACTTTCACTCTGCTAGTCTCTTGCAAACTAGCAGGACAGTAGAACATAGAAATAGAGGCGATGAGGGCACCATTGGGCTCTAAAAGTCTTCCTAGAAGAAGGCGAGGATTTGTCCCCAGTCTGAAGCAAAGCATGCTAAGTTATTTTTCATTGCGTACGTTGCCCACTCAAGTGCCGCAAACTCCCAGATTTTCCTCAGCCAGCCTTACATAGTGTGGGGGTGTCTGCCCCCTTCCACGCTGTGCTGTCGGGAGCATTGTCGCCGAAGTAAGCACTGTGCTGGCCTTCCTCTGGACCCCTGGGTTCTTCCCCTTTGATCCCATCGTCTACTCCTAGTATTACTTCCTCTGGGCGCACCCTTACAGCCCCAGCAATGATTACCTCCCGTACCTCCCTCCAGAATGGTTAAAATTTAGGGCATCTCCACCATATGTGGGACCAGGAACCATCCCATTCAACACTCCTTCAATGACTCGGGGTATATGCTATGCAGACGGACCAGCATGCAGTGCCACCTAAAATTCAGTTTGTAACAGCACTCCTGTAGCTGAGAGGCCTTGACCATCTTGGACACCAGTGACCACAGCCTTTCCCAGTCGCTCCTCGCAGCTCCCTCCAGATCCTCTCCCAATGCCCCATATATGGGCACGCAGCATGGGGGTTTTTCAAACTTAGTAAATGGGCTCGTTGCTGCCTCCTTGATAACTGGGTCTAGCAGCCAATCCCTCAAATGGAAATAACACAGCCTTTTGTTTTCCCCCACCCAAAGCATTTACACTGGAGGAAGGATCTTATAATGAGGCACTGGAACATATCCCTGGTTATATGGTAGTTGCCATTGTGGGCAAGTCCCCAGTCCAACCCCAAAGAGAAGTCCGGATTATTGTACAGCGGAGTAAACCGAGACGGGAATGTTGTAATCCATTAATTCTTGGCTACATTGTCCCATGTGTCGGTCACAAGCTTTGTTATGCTGCTTAGATACAGATACTGAGGCCGATGCGGGAGCCACAGAACTTTTTGCAGGTACCTTTTTGCCACCTCATGGGCCATTGCTACCCATAATTTCCCCCCCACTTCCCGAAAGCCTTCTCTTTTGATACAGATCTAGGATGCCTCATAGTATTGCTGGAAGTTAGGGAGCACCAGTCCTCCCTCCCGCCTAGGGGACATCAAAAGGCTGCGGTTAAGCTGTGGGCGATTACCTTCGCAGATGAACTGACTAGTGATTTTTCCCATGTCCTGAAAAAGCAATTGGGTACCGCTAATGGCTGCGCCTAAAAGAGGTCGAGCAATCGAAGCGTGACCACCTTCACTTTAGTAAGGTCCGCTTTTATGGAGGCCAGTATAGACGGGTAGTTGGGCAAATACCACCCCAGGAGCTGAGATGTTATGTTAAGTCCCAGGTGTCAGATCCCTTCTGGGCTACAAATAAATGGTGAGACTGCCTTCAGTTCCTCAACCTCTCTCGCCTTCACTGTGAGGTTGAGCAATTCCAGCTTGGACATGTTGATCCTCAATCCGGAAGCCACCTGAACTCGTTGGCGCCCTCCTACAAGCCCCTACCGACTCCCCAGTCTTCGTGAGTGTAAGTAGCATGTCATCGGCAAAGGCTGCAGTTTTGTGTTGGACCCCTCGAAAAGGTATGTGTACCTCTTTAGACTCCAGCAGAAACTGTAGGAAAGGCTCTAAGTGTATGGCGTAGAGCAGGGGGATAGGGAGCAGCCTGCATGGTCCCTCTGCTTAGATTGAAGCACCTGGATAAGGATCCATTGATGGAAATACGAACTGATGGAGTATTGTAATTCGCCTTAATCATATGGACGGAATCCCTACCACACCCGTCCTCCATCATTTTAAACATAAATTACTGTTGCACATGGTCGAAAGCCTTCTTAGCGATGAGGGAGAGGGCCGCTGGAATCGCTGTTTTACGGGCCTTCTCCACCAGGTGTGCTAGGCGCTTAATATTGTTGAATGTTTGTTGGCCCATCAGGAACCCCTACTGATCCGGGTGAATCAAGTGTGGGAGATGCCCCGCCAATCTGTTGGCTAGGATTTTGGTATAGATTTTGGCATCTATATTAATGCTATGGGCATATAGGAGCTACACCTGGAGGGGTCCGCGTTTGGTTTGGGAATGAGGGTTATTTTTGCCTCCTCCATTGACGCTGTGATACCGCCAGATTCCCGAAAGGGATTATAGAGTCTTGTTAGGTGGGGAGTAGGATTCACCCAAAGGTTTTGTAAAAGGCAGCAGCATACCCATCTGGCCCAGGCGATTTATTGGTGGCAGCGCTGAAATAACCTTACTTACCTCCTCTTCAAGGTCCCGTCCCAAGACATCCCTAGCCTCTGCTCTCACTTTAGATAGTTGGGCAAATTCTGAGAACAGGAGAATGCCTCCCTTCTCCTGGGTTCTTGCTCTTTGCAAAGTTTTATTGAATAACTAATCTTCAAATAGTTCTTTGGGACTTCTTTAATTAGCTCACACAGTTCTTTTAGTACTTCATTACACTTTTTGTTCTCAACATGTGACTTCCTTGGTTCGTTACTGATATATTTTCTCTCGTCTGTGTCTTTTATCTCTTGTTACTTTATTTTTTAACTCTATTTACAATGTTTATTCTTACCTTTTTACCTTTTACTGGGGTAGGCTTAGCCAACCTTCTGTGATTCTCTATTGAGGTTTCTTTCTTTTTTATTAGATTCATGGCTTCTGGCCTGTTTAGGGTAAATATCTTTCAAGATATACGTTTCTTTAGCCTTGCTGTCAGGAACTTCTCTCCATTATCCCTTTCCTTGAATGATGATTATTTCCGTACTGTGACTGAAACGAGTAGGATTACTCTTATAATGCTTATCCTCCAATTCTTTGTCTCACTGGATAATACTCTGAAACTCTTCACTGAGACATGTAGGAACACTTTCATAATGATTCCCCTTTACTTCTCTTGTCCTCACTATAGTGTTTCCGTTATCTCGACTGTGACAAGTATGAGTACTCTGATAATCTTCTTTTTCTCCTCTTATTCTCCAGGCTATTTTCCGGTTATCTTGACTTGGATGAATATGAATATTCTTATATTGATTCTCATTCACTTCTCCCATTGGCGTAGTCTCATTATATTGATTGGGACGAGTATGAATGTTCATATAATGATTTCCATTCTCCTCTTCGGGTCTCACGTTTACCCCGTTACCCAATTCTCTCAGGGATAACATCTGCAGGATTCTGTTTCGTTTGGCTTGGCTTTTCCCTTTCACTCGCCTGAGCCCTTGTCCTCTTCTGACCTCTCGTTCTTCGTATCTTCCTTCCAGGTGGCCTGTCCGTATCCAAGGTACCTTTTTGTTATATGGTCTGATCCGCGTTGCAGTCTTGCCGTGTTTGCTAAGAACTATGGTCCATCACTTGCGTTCTGTGACCACACCAATGCATGCTTCTCCTCTTTCCCTCCAGCTTCATAGGACGATGCATGTACACAACCGCTTCTTTGGCTTCACAGCCAGTTTGTAAATCGCAGGCTTTTCAGAGTTCCCAGTATCCTCCCGTTGCCCTTAAAATGTACTCAATGCATACTAATTGAATGTGAAAAACAGCCCAGCAATAGCACAAATAAAAGCGAAACCTGAATCACATTACCTACTGTGTTAGAACTATTATTTTAACCACTGAAGCAAGATAGCCAGGAGAAAACTTCCTTCGTCTACTTCACAACTACCCCAACAGCTCCTGTGATCTTGCAACACAAGAACCACCTTATTAGTTTTGGACAACAACAGAGCTCAGCACAGGCTGTTTCCATACCTAGAGCCAACCACAAGTCTGAGTGTGTAACAGGGCTGCAGATGCCTGTCTTCCGTTGGAACTCTTGTGCGGCCTTGCCGGCATGCCTGACTGTGACACGGGTGTGAAGGCGTATCGCGAGTCATGTGAGGGCTGGGGGGGGGGGTAAGACTGAGGGCCAGCAGTGCCGATAGCGACATGAAGGATGAGGAGGCGCTGGAGTGATGAGGAGCAGCGCCAAAGGTCCTCGCTGGTCACCTGATGAGTGGCGTGCTGTGGACATATCTGTGGTGGAGGAGGCGCTCGGTCGGAGCTGCGTGCCCCGTGTTGTTAGGAGCTGTTGTTGACTGGTGTGCTATGATAACTGGCCCTAGGCCCTTCGGGTCACTTGCGAAATATCTGGATGGCAGAAGGGGCCCTGCAGATGCATGGTGTGAGGTGTCAGCTGAGGAATATTGCAGAAGCCTACGCAGTAGTGCTGAAGGTCCACTGCGGACGCTGTGATGGCTGTGTGCTAACAAATACAGCAACACACCCGTGAGACTGGGAGCTGTGGGGTTGTCATCTTACTGAAGGAGCTTCCCTTGATGGAGTGCAGGTCTGTGGAATGAAGAGTGGACCTGTACATTTGAGGCTGAGGGGCAGGAGACGGCCCATCCTCGAGTTGGTGCAGGAAAGGGCTTGCGAGGGAGCAGGATCTGAATGAGGCAGCAGTGATTTGTTTAAGGACTGTGTCCTTTGTGTAGGTACTCAGGAGTGACCTGAAGGGAAGGGAGATCCACGCCCTGAGAAGTCATGTTGCATGATGGTGAAGGGCCAACAGAAGCTGGGGCAGTGCATGGGGGCAAAGGCAGGCAGCCCAAGCAGAAACAGCACCCTGTGGAAGAAGGAAGGGATCCAGTACTGGCAGAAGGAACTGTGACCATGGGACAGCTGCTGGAGGTGATCCAGGACTCTAGACCACACTTGAGTAAAGTGCAAATAGTCTCCGTGGAGCTCTCCCTGGTGAGGATGGACCTCAAGAAGAACGGGTGACTGAGGTGGAAAAGTGTAGGGGACGTGGAGGGCAAAGTACTGGTGCAGCGATCCCGGATAAAAGCACTCACCGCGGCTATGAGAGCGTTCGAAGTTGGGGCAGAGGACGTGAACCGCTGTTCTCAGTGAAGCACCGGTGGAATAGTCTGGGTCGCAGAGGGGGGAGAAAGGCTCTAGCTTGGAACTATATCTGTCACAGCTCTTTGAAACACTCTGAAGGTCATAGGTCTTTCGATGTGGTACACCATTGAAAGAGCGCACAGGCTCCTCGGAAGAAGTCCTCCAATTGGTGCCCCACCGGGGGCAATAGTGGCAATGTTGTTGAATTTTAGGGACCCGGATGTGATCTTATAAGATGCAAGACGATCCTCGGTCGGCAAGGTGGGTGGCATGAGGATCATGGTTTTCCCAGACTTCATGCAGAAGTTGTAAAGGTAGCGTAAGTCCTATGACGTGGTGAGAAGAAGGCTAAGGGAACTCGGATATAAATATTATGATTTCCGTGTGAAATTGAAGGTGCTGGCGAGAGTGGCTCCCTTTTCTTCTTTTATTTGCCAAGCAATGTGTGGGACTTGTTGGACAGTGTGCCCACAGGTGGTATAGCTTCCCAACGGGGGAGCGGACATGGATGAAGACCAAGGGGTGGGGACACACTTCAGCAGTCTGGAAATCTGAAAATATTGACGGCTGCTGGAAGAATCTGTGATTGAACATGGCACGTTAGGCATGAGTGAGGAGCTAGCCGGGGGCCTGGATGGGATAGCGGGAGGAAGGTGATGATCATATTGACCCAAGCGCTGAAGGATTGGAGGACAATGGTTGACGGTTCTGCTCAGTGGAGGCTGGTCATCTCTGAGCTTCATTGACTTAGGGACAAGCCTTGAGATGAGCAGCCCATTTGTTTGCACTGTTGAAGGCGGTGGGGGGGGAATTCTCTTTTTGTGTGGGTTTCCGTGTGAAGAGTGGGGTCAGCGATGGTTGGTCAGCAAGGTACAGCGGTCATTGGGGGCGGTCTTGATGGTAACCAAGGGGTTGATGTCAGGGGAAGGTTGAATGCAGAGGCTATTGGTGGAGGATTTCCTTGTTAGTGGTGGAGGTGGCTCACCCTTAGTGTTCCACGTTTGACCTTTGTGAGAAATCCGAAGTATTCTCACTTGCTAATCACCGGCGATCTGTCGTCTCGGTGGCCAGGACACAGCATCGCTATTGGATGCAGCTCATGGGGCGGACCAGTGGGGAGGATCACCTGGGCAAGGGCTCTTTGGGGAGTGGAAGTGGGATACTGAGATACGTTATCCCCTTCCCTGTAACACCTTTTCTCCATCCTACCCTGTAGCATATTTAAACGTTCTGCCCCCTCCCCCTTTTCCCACACGAACACTTTCTTACACAGTAACTTGCAATGGACTAACACCAGAGCCTTTTACCTGACATGCCCCAACACAAGGGTCAGGCAGTCAGACAATTGACAGTAACCACGTACACCTGACGGCCCTTTACCTTCCCCTGAGGGATAAAAGGTGGAGCACAAAAGCACACTTCGAGCAAGGCTGAACGCATGAGGAGACAGCTACATCAAACCAGCAGTTCAAACGGAGAAGAAATGCAGCGTGACCTGGAAGGATGACGAAGGGTGGATTACCCTTGCCCTTTTCAATCCCAAAGCTGTTAATCCTCTGAAAGGGAAATCGTAAGATCGGGAGTTACAGCTGGCGTGCGGAGCAGTCCATGTCAATAGTACATGGGGGCCACCCACATTGATAAAAGTAGGCGGAGAGGCAAGCTGGCTACTGTGGTACTATCCTTGATTCCAGAGATCAGAGAAGCCAACGGGTTCAGCACAGCCGGCAAGTCTCAGGAAGCTGAATGCAAACCGAACTGTGCTAGCCCAAGGTTACAAGGAGCAACATTTTGAACGTAAGGAATTTGAAATATAAACAATTTGTGTGTGTGTTTGAAATATAAAGAAAGCCCAGTTCATGTTCATGTGCAGAGAGGTCCAGCGCCACGTGGTCCCTCATTCGCAAGACTCTGACCGGGACCTGTTTTGAAACTCCAAGAACAAGAAGGCCCTAGGAAGGGGTGGCGAGAGGCGTCAGAGTGGTCCTATAAGGGTCACGTCAAATCTCTTGTACATTCGAAAGTCTCTGACCCGTTGCCAGAGGAAAGCTAGGGGAAGGGACCAGTGCTTTCCAATAAGTTTGTGAACTGTGGAATGAGGCAAGTGTGAACTCAACAGAGGGATGCCGCAATAAAGCTAGGAGAAGGAAAACCCTGCTTTCTGAGGAAAATGAGCAACTCATAAACTGTGTTAAAAGGTACATGAACTGTGATAAAGGCCATAGTGAACCTGATGGAGGCAGGCCCAGTTGACAGGTTAAGATGAAACAGAGTAAACTGACAACAGTATGTTAAAACGGCTATATGAACCAGACAGAGGGATGCCAAGGGAAGAGCCAACGAGCGTGAATCCCATACTGTGATAAAGCAAGTTGAACTGTATATCGGACAGAGTGAACCCAGACAAGGTTTGTCCACAAGGAGCAGTTGTTCAAAAGGACATTATGACTCTAGAAAATTGCAAGCTGCATTTGAAAGCCTGTAGTGAACCCATCGGAGGGAGGCCCAAGTTCCAAGGAGGATCCAAGCTTGACAAAGGGAGATCCTAGGGGTGAAGAGCAATCGCCCAGGTGCAAAACCACTAAAGGAACTGTTTGTTTGTCGTTGTGAATCAGCAGGAGTTCTAAGGCAAGAGACTTTGTCAGGAAAGAGACTTAGGGCTTGATTCATGCAAGTGTTTTTTAATGGCGCAGTCCCATAGGAAAACATTCCATGAAATCAGGCCCTTAGCCTCTGAAGGTTTTGATATTGTTGAATTGGAACTGTGAACCTCGTGCTGATGAGACCCAGGAGTGTGCTGTGCTCAGAAATCCCGCCTTGTCCTGTGCTTAAAACATGAGGAAGGGAAGACGCAGCCATACCATCCTGACTTGCTTTCGTGAACACTTCTTTCTTTTCTGGTGAACATTATCCCACACTCTTTTTGTAATTTAGCAGTAAGGATTGCAATCGTTTTTTTTAGTGTAGGCCCTTTTTATTTGGCAATACGCCACTTGGACTGCCTTATTATTTGATGGTCAGGACTTGCTCCCATCTTAGATTTAGGTTTAGATTAGGCGTTTATCTTGCACATTACAAAGTTCAATAAATACCCTTGTACTGTGATCACTTGTCTCTTTTTACTGTTGCCACCATAAGTTCCTTACACCTTGCACCTGGCCATACGGATCGGTTAGAGCTGAGTGCACTGGGGTCACAATGAAAGGCTAGAGTGATTACCACTGCTTTCTCCTCTTTTTCTAGGGGGTTACTCATGTGGATCAGGGATACCTCGAGGTTGAGGATTACACAGTCCATGGTCGATAAGGAGGGGAGGTATGTGGCTGTGGTGGGAGAATTTTCTGGGTGTCCTAAATTTCTTCTTGGGACATATGCCCCTAATGTGGCCCAGGTGGAGTTCATTCAGGGGATGCAGGATCTCATTGTGGGTTGCAGAATGTCTTGTTTTCTTTGGCTTGGGTACTTTAACTGTGTGTTGAATTGTATATTGGATTTTGAGAGTGCCACTGTTCGGCCCCGGGGTATGGTCAATGAGGGTCCTATCACAGGTTATTGACTTGTGTCTACGAGATGCATGACTGGTGCTGCTTGACAGGGAGTGCAGTTATTGCTACTTTTTTGTGGTACATGGGTCTTATTCGCACATCAACTACACCTTTCTGGGGGAAGGAGGAATTCGATCTGATCTCATCAGTAGAATTCTTGGATAGGTCCCTGTTGCATCCTGCACCTTTGTTAGTGGGGTTGGTTAGTAAGAATGTCCTGCCGCCTATTCCCAAATTGGATGACACATTTATGACCTCGCTGGGGGATCAGATATGGCAGTTCCTGGCCAGCCATTGGGTATTCAACAGTGCATAGGTTGACTGAGTGGGAGGTGAGGAAGGTGTTTATTAGGGGTGTCTGCATCTCAGCAAGGGTGGGGGTGTGCAAAGTTCTCACAGAGGAAGTGAGGGGTCTTGACTGAAGGTAGCCTCGCTCCAACAGGGATTGACCAGAGGGGAGGTATTGACTGAGGCTGTGGCTGATGCTCGCAGTAAACTGCATGGGACGAGACAATTGTTGGATATGCATAACTATACTATGCATGTTGCCAAGCAAAATTCCGAGGGCGATACAGCCGGAAGACTTCTAGCTTGGTTGGTGAAGGAGGCTGGTCAGCATCTGTGTTGGCGTGAAGGGTCGGGAAGGGGTGCTGGCCACGGAAAAGGAGGGCATATTTGCAGTGTTTAAGGAATTTTATGCATCCCAATATGATGAGAGAGTACGGTTTGACTCACCATTCGCAGCGCAGTGGCTCGGGGTGGCGGCTGTTAGTGGGCATGAAGAGGAGCAGAGAGAGCACCTGGGGAGTGATATGGACGTTTAGGAGGCAGAACAGGCAGTTGAAGGATTACGACTGAGTAAGACACCAGAGAAAAATGGCATTACAGTGGAGGTATATACAGTGTATATGGAGCTGTTGGTGCCTGAGCTCCTGGAGGTTTTACTGTAGGCCAACGAGCACGGCAGGTTCGCGGACTCGACGTTGGAAGCGCTGGTGGTCCTCTTACCCAAGGAGGGAAGGGATGCAAGACACACTGTGCCTCATATTGTCTCCTGTCCATGATTAACATAGACATCAAGATTATGTGCAAGGTATTGGCGTGTCACCTGACACCGGTTATGTAGGGTCTGGCACATCCTGACCAAACTTGTTTTATACCGGGTAGGTTCACCTCGCAAAATTTAAGACGCTGCTCCTGGATAAATATAGACAGTCGTCCAAGACATTGGCAGTAGTGAGCCTGAACTCGTATAAAGCCCTTGATTCAGTTTTGTGGGATTTTCGATGGATGGTGTTGGATAAGATTTGTATTTGATTTTGTATTTTATTTGGTTTTATATAGTGCCTTACACCAAAGTGCTGAACTTTAGAACAAGCTCAGTACAAATAATGAATTAACATTTAAAAACACAGAATATTTCTGTGATTACAGTAACCCTCATTAACGAGATGAAAGAAGGTAGGATCTTAGAGAGGCCCAAAAGAGTGAATAAACAGTGATCGAACGGAGAGAAAGCGGTAGTGTGTTCCAGTTTAAGGGTGTTAAGAGAGAGACAGGCCGAAAATGAGATTGAGCACACAGGGTTGAGGAACTATAATGAGATGATGAGAAGGAGAACGAAGTGTGCGAGAGGGAAGGTAGAATGCGACAAGAGAAGAAAGATAGGGGGAGCAAGACCATGTAGAGCTTTGAAAACAAAACATCGGAAATTCAATTTTAAACAGTGATGAAAGGAAAGCCATCCAAGATTATCCAAAGAAGAAGAAATATAATCACGAGGAGCAAGCAGACCGAGAACTTGAATAGAAGCATTTAATACAGATTTTAAAGGAGTTAAATGAGATAGAGGAAGTACACAGAGATCAGAAGAACAGTAGGAGAGCCGTGAAAGGATTAAAGCAGACACCAGTAACTGCGTGGCTTTAAAAGTCATAAAAGGACTGGCTTTTCGAATATTATACAAATGAAATCGACAGGAACGAGCAGATAAAGAAATATGATGGCTGGAAGAAAGATCTGAATCAAGATAGAAACCTAGCTTACAGGCCACGGAGGAAATAATATGAAGGACGGTGATGGAGAAGAAGAAATAGTAGAAGAAAGAAAAAAGATAACCTCAGTTTTTGCAGCATTAAGTACTAAAAACATTATCTGACAGCCATGATGATTGGAGGGCTAGAAGACCAGCTCTAGGTTTAAGGTGAATGTCATCAGTAAAATGTGGGAACAAGAGAAAGAGCTGTGTGTCAGCAGTGTAGAAGTGATGCGAGAACCCAAAATAAGAAATAACCCCAGCCAACGAAGAAGTGTAAAGTGAGAAAATAAAAGGAAAAAGCGCCGAACCTTGAGGGGAACCATAAGTAAGTGATCATGTTTCAGAAGAAGCCCCTTCCCAGGAAACCGAAAATGTTCTCTGTGATAGATATGATTCAAACCAAGCTAAGGTAGAACCAGAAAAGCCAAAAGAGTGAAAGGTAGCCCAAATTACAGGGGTACCCCTTAATTATATTGGGGTACCCCTAATCACGCTCACACCAGATTAAAGTTCATCCTTCTAGGGAATTAAGGTCACTAGTCTTGTCTTGCAAGGATAACAATTTAATCTGTACAAAATTGAGGATGGGGGGGCAAGGGACTCTCTCTCCCCACACCCCCCCCACCCCCCACCAGCATTCTGTCCTTCTTCCATCGCCGGCCCCTCCAGACTGATGCCAAGCAGGTGCCCTACATAGTGTTTAACTTGGTTACTGGATACTGGCATAGCTCATCCTAAAGTGTCCTCCTTGCCTTACAGGAAATTCTGCAGTCTTCCTTCTTGTATGGCCAGGTTACAAATGACTCTGCAAACTGCTGCATACGCAAGAATACATTGTAGCTCCTGTTTAGCATCATTTTCTATATTATAAATATTTATATATAAACACACCTTCCCGCCATACTCTCAACACTTCACTCAGTATTCTCATATTTTATCTGGTCCAGTAATTTTCCTATAAACCCTGTTTTCCCATACTGTTACATTGTGTATATGAGCCCCAGCCTGCCTGGGTGTTTTAAATGGACAGGGAACAGCTGCTCAGCCACTTGTGTGCTCTATCAGAGTTAGCGGCCTATTTTTAGCACAGGCTGCATTCCTTTTGGCACAGAACTTTTAACCGTGCTTTGAGATTTTAAAACTACATTGAATAACATTTATAAGTGTATTCAGCTAATGGTTATTTACCCCTTTTAAATACTAACTATCTTCATTTAGTGGCTGGCCAAACCTGTGTGTGATTATTTTAGCATTAAAAAAGCTTTCTCCGTGCTATAGTGCTTAGAGAAGTCTTGCCTAGTTGTAAAGCACTTGAGGGGTGCAGGAAGGCGCTAGCCAAAATGCTAGCTCCTCCCAAGCATTCCCCCCCTTTTGTTACTTCTACAGTAACTAACTCGTCCCCACCCGACATATCTACAACCACAGAAATATTAGTTTGAGTTTCGCTGTTTATTGTATGGCAAGGTGTTTTAGATCCCCCAATTGATACCATCATCTTGCACTATTAGGGACTATATGAACACAACATCAGAGACCCAATTGGCACATGCAGAAGAGGACCAAGAAGAACACGATAACAGGGTTTTTACTGCTGCCTCTAGCCATGACAGGACCCGATCAAAGGCAAGCAATAGCCAATCTGTGTTCTGAACTCCATCTTCTTTCTTCATTTGAACACCTAGATTGTGCACCGCCTTGATGACGTGGGATAGTGACCCATTCTCAGCATCCTCCGGGGGTATAAAAGTGCAGCACCTGGTTATACCCCAGGAGGCAAAAAAGATGAAAAAGAAAGTCTCTGCTGAGTTAAAATGCTGATACTCATCAGGTATTCCTCTGAGCAGAGCGGAACAGTCTTTTGAGACAGTTTGATCTCTTCTTTCTTCCCCGCCATTGAAATAATCTTTTTTCTGGCAGCACACCAAATTCCTGTGTGATCTGCAAGCTGCTTTCTGCTTCTTTCTGCTTCTTTAGGTGCTAGAGTGGTTGTTGGCACCTCGACAGGCATTTCTTCTCCCTTTAGGTGTTTTTCCAGGATTACTAGTAGCACTGAGTGCAGGGGGGCCAGTGAACACTTGCTCCTCCAAGAGAGTGTTGCAATCCGTGTCAGCCTTGTGATGTATTCGGACCATATTTGCGCAAACATAGTCTCTATTAGGGATATTGCTACTTCGCTGTACTCAATCAGTCCATTTGGCGAGCACATCACTGTGGTGCCCTGCCATTTGTCATTGTCATTTGAGTAACCTCCCAGGGAGAAATATGGTCCTTGTAGACACTGGCAGTATTTTGTGTTGCCATTGCAGAACGCTGGGTCTAGACCAATGCTCCTCAACTGCACGTTGTGTGCCTGGAATGTGCCCTTATCCCCTATAGTGCAAGATGTACCAGGCATTGTGCCTCTGTAATTGGGACTGGATGTGGAACTAAAACCTCAGGAGCCCCTGATGTGTGCGGGATTGTTAGGCAGAATCCTAGGCAGTTCCCTTAGGGAGCACTACAGAAGATTAGGACTAGATATATATGCAATAAATCCCCTTTGGTACCAGTCTGTACCACACAGATTTAGTTGGTAGCTGTGGCTGAGCAGCCAGATTCATCTCAAGAGGGAGATGAGCAGTATTCAGGGTTTAGACAATAGGGCTACAGTACTATGGGACAAGGAAAACACTGACCAGAGCTTTGTATCAAAAAGAATATATATTTATT
Source organism: Ambystoma mexicanum (assembly GCF_040938575.1). NCBI lineage: Eukaryota > Metazoa > Chordata > Amphibia > Caudata > Ambystomatidae > Ambystoma > Ambystoma mexicanum. The sequence goes on along the minus strand of NC_090927.1, from coordinate 1,233,735,112 downwards.
TTACACACTTTTAACTCAACACACAAATCACTATCATTAAAGCAAGTTTAAACAGTCAAGAACAGTATACACAACTCCCTATTTAAATTGTAGACAAGTTTGAGCAAGAGTGAAAACTGAGAAAAATGGCAGTGTAAACCAGGCAGAAATGGCACTCTAACAATTTCTTCAGAGGGAGGGAAAGGTCAAGTTATACAGGGTTAGACTCCTAAACACACCAGCAACACTTCCCAATTGGATTGTGAACAAGTTAGGCATGGTAGTATTTTAGCATAAGCAATAATTGGGTGAAAAACGAGCAAAATGGCACTTCAACAATATATAAAGGGGAAGGAAAGGTGGTTATAAGAGTTTGTGCACCAACACATTTCTTGATGAAAAGCAATCTAGAGAAGGCAGTTGTAACCGAATTAGCTAGAGTCAATAGTCCTGTGCCAGAGTCAGTGGTACGAGGCAAAGTGCCCAGGATCAAACGGTTCTAGTAGCTGCAGTCAAGTCTTTGTTTAACAGTTGAAAAGGAGGGTGCAGAAGGTAAAAAGACAATGTTAGACGATAGGGACGGCCAGCCCAGAAGGTAAGTAAAGGATTTAAAACACCTTTAGCAGTACCCAGCGAAAGGGGTGGCCTGGCGGAACAATGTACCTTAAAAGTGGAAGAGGCTCCTGCGGTGGTGGTAGTTCCTGGCAGTTCCTGCAGTTCGGGGATCCAGCAGAGGAAGAGAGGCTCTCGTCGTGGAGGAAGGTTCGAGTCACTGCACTGCCCAGGGAAGAAGCCGGCCGCGGTCATGCGAAAACAGAATAAAAGGTATGCTCCTTTAAATCACAGTCGTGGTGGACGGGTGCCTGGCTATCCGGTCTCCTAGTGCTTGGCAATGGCGATTCGACCAAGGCAGTTCCTGGAAGGCGATTGGCAAACTGGTTGGCCCCACCTGCTCAAGGGAAGAAGGCTCTTGCAGGTGAAGATCTTCTCTTGTCGTTGGAGAAAAGTGGTGAGGATCTGCAGCAGGGCTTCACAGGTGGCTCAGTCGTTGCAGATGTCTTTGGTTTCTCTCCTTTTCAGATTTCTTACGTCCAGTGGCGACGTCTTGTCCTCCAGTCCTCAGATCCCTGCCATTATGCAGAAAAACACCCATTCATACAGCCTAGCTGTCACTCACACAGCGGGGTGGTTATCCTGGCGGGATAACCCGCCAGCCTATCGGGGCAGAGTGCGACTTGGGTTGTTAGGCAACCCTGTCCAGGGTGCCTACACCCCCCCCTTCCACACATCCTGTCTACCCCAGACTCACTGGCACCTGAAGGAGGGCTTCTGTCCAGAAGCCTGCCAAAAGGACGAACAAAGGGGCCCGACCTGGGTTTGGATTACAGAGTGAGACACGAGAAAGTAATATTATCAACGATCTGGCAGAAAAAAAACACCATCGTAAAGTTAAAAATATAAACCGGCGCTATGTTAAAGGCTGTCATAAAAAGTGGTAGCCTCGAACAATGGGAAAATCCCATAGGAAAATATTTGCGGTCGAATATTAATGGTAGTAACCACTGCCACCAGCCAAAAACTTTGGAGAGAGGGACTGGACAGTACCCTCTTGAAAATGAACACCAGGAAAAAACTATTAACTCTTCCCAGTACCTCCATACTAAAATGGTGTGTACTGGTTTTGTTCATAGCTGTTGACTAGCAAAGTCAATGGTAACTTTGCATGCCCTGGGAGACAGTAGTCAGACCCAGGATATGGAGTCTATGTTTGGGGGTCACTATGACACCCCTATGTTACTGCACTGAGGGTTCTGTGTGACACACATGAATAAGATGATACCTATGGGGGTACCATTACCATAAGGACAAAAGTAGCCTCAAACACACATCAAAAATGTGCCTAAGAGTGGGAAAAAGAGTCTCACTCTTAGCAGGAGAAAGAAACAAACCCTGGAAATCCAGCACAGCTGCTGGGGGACTCTATAGGTAAGGAGAATTAGCCTTTAAAGAGAATTCTCCCTAACAGGGATAGGTGCAAACACGTAACAGCTTTCATTGATGATATTCCTTCCTGCAATGTGCATATCAGAGTACCAGCAAATCAATGTTTCTAAATGCTAGATGTCAGAAATAGTGTCAAAGCCCTTCCCCTTATATAAATCATACGTCATTCATACTTCCCGTTTCATTCGTCTAAGAAAATTTGTTGGGGTGGCCGGCAAAAAGTGAGCCATTTTGTATTTTTTTCAATAGACATATTAGCATTTATTTTCCCAAATGTCCATCATCCCCTTTATATGGCCTCCCCATATATCAGATATACTTTCATTCACCCCAACAATCACGACCAGTGTCATACAAAACAATATCAAACTTTATCTAATACATAGTTCCTAGAACAAATTACTATTGTCTTAATCTTCTCCCTACATAACAGAGAGGTCGGTCAGCCATCTTTGCCTATTCCTGGAAAGGAGAAAAAAAAGGTTATGAAGGGAGAGAGAAAAAGAGAGAGAGAGAGAAAAAGAGAGAGAGAAGAGGAGGGAGAGGGAAAGGGAGAGGTGGAAAGGAGAGAGAGAGAGAGAGACCCTTTTTCCACCAGGGCCGACCATTTATGAACCTCAACATATAATGTCTCCTTCTGTCAATGCATGAGCCGTTCATCAGAGTGGGAAATATGTAAAACTCCTTTATATAAACCGGAGTTGCTAAAACAATGGCCGTGCAGATAGCTTCTTTTAAGTCCTCAAAAATGCCTAGTCATATCTTCAGTCCATTCCAAGTCCTTTGTCCTTCCCTGAGACTTTGTAACAGTGGCCTTGTGTAGACTGCATAGTCTAGAATCCATGCCTTACAATTATTACATAAGCCCAAAGAACTGCTACATTTCCTTCACAGTTCTGGGCCAAGGGGTGGTGCATACTGCCGCCACCTTATCTGGTAATATTTTTACCTGTTTACAAGAAATGAGTTGTCCCAAGTATAGTCCCTCCTGTTGGCCGTATTGTAGCTTCTTTTTATCTGCCTTGTACCCTTTGTGAGCCAGCAATTGCAATAATGCAACAGAATCCTTCCTTCGCTGATGTTCATTATCACTACATACCAACTGATCATCCACATACTGGATGATTGTGCTAAGCACCTGACTTCAATGTCATCTGTACTGGGGTCACATCTCTCAGTAAACCAATATCATGTGGATTAACAGTCCATAATTGTGCTGCCACATATCGCATGCCCTCCTCAAAAAATAAAAACGACTGGGTCACCACGGCCATCGGGGGGCACTGTACCTTCCTATAGTACACCATGATATCACAGGGATGCAGATTCACAAAATATTCTCACCATTTTATTCAGTGTCCTCAAATAACTCCTCCTCAGTAATTTTCTTTAATTATACTGTCGGGTCTATACATAATATTGTGTGCCACTCGACCCAACATGGTCTGTTCCAATCAGGACTACTCTTTTGTCTGATACTACTAGTCCTTATAAATCTAATGACAATATTGTCCCTGTCTTCATCTCGGGTGGCACGATGGGTTGGAAAAAAAAACCTGTAGGCACTTGCCAAACCTTTGTCGCAATTGGAGGCCCTGCTTTTACTAATACCATAGAAAAATATATCCCAGACCGCAAGAACCCCATGGACTACTGACTCTGTTGTTGCAATGATTATTACCCTTGCTTGAGCTACACACATCCCTGGAGTGGAACACACACTACCATTAACAAGTTCACAGGGGAACTCTGAATATAACAAGGGGGCTCGTACTACCTCCCCTCGCACTTTTAAATCCATCTCCTCAGTGTATGGAACCGTAGAAATAGCCCCAGAGAATCCCTGCATGTAAAGAGTATTTCCTGATAATGGAAAGTTCCCCTCCATGGTGCATGATTTAGTTGCTCCTTAATCTAACATGAATATAAATTGCTTGTTTCCTATTTCCTCTTCCACCAAGGGCTCCTCTTCAGGGTGTGCGGTTATTAATAGGATTAGACATGCAAGTGCGCTCTGTGGGCTGTCCTAATCAGAATATGTATTTGTCCCAGGGACTAAATAAAAGGCCGCCCGTCATTGCAACTCCTTGGAATGGGGCACCTGTTTCCCCTCCCCCCCCCGCCATCCTGTTAAACTGTGTTCCCTCACCCTGTTGTAGTTGTTGCCCACGTTGCCCTTGCCTGTCAGTCCCATAAGGGAACTGATTTTGACCCCCTCGCCCAAATTGCTGTTGTCCTATTCCTTGAGGCCCTTGGAATCCCTGTGCTGGAGGTGATAGCCCATATTTAAATCCCATACCAGGCTTGTTCCTGCACTCCCTTGCGAAATACCCCCATTTCCCGCAATACCAGCACTGTGATGTTCCCAATCCTCCTCCCCTCGGCCCTATCCTCCCAAAGCCCTATCCTCCCAAAGCCGCCTGCTCTTGCTCCGTGAAAGCCTCCTCTTCCCCTTGGTGCTCCTTCATAATGCCACTGTGGGTTGGGGTACTGTTCCCCCTCCCCTTTTCTCTGTCCTCCACCCTATAGTGCTGCAATTGTGGTATTCCCACTGAGTGTTTCCTGTCCTTTCCCCCTGAGCTGGAGCAGTCACTGGTGCTTGGACGGCAACCTTACTTAGTTTCTTTTCCACTAGTTTTGTCTCGTCTGTTTGCCGCTTCTGGGCTGTCTCCTTGTCCCACTCCTTGGTTCTCTTACTTTTGTGGACTATTCTATTTTGTACCCTCTGCCCACGCTTTGGCTTCAATTCGCACAATTATATTTAGTGCCTGCTGTACCTCTTTTGGTAGTCCCCTCTTTACAATAAAATAGAAAAATTGTACTGTCTCAACTCTCCACATTTCCTGTAACTTAAGAATAAACTTAACTGGGTCGTCATCATCACCCATTGTGCACTACATTAAAAAATATAAGTCAGGAGTATCTGGGTACATCCTTCGTAGCGCATCCCATATCCTTGCCCTTACTGGTACTGAACTGGTAGTCTTCCTTTTTTCTCCTTCCCCAGAAGCTCACTGTCTCCAGAGCTACGGATCTCTCTAGGCTGGACTATTGCAATAGCCTCTTTCGAAATCTGCCTGCTTCTACTCTCCGCCCTCTGCAACTCCTCCAGAACAGGACTGCAAGACTTGTCCTTGGCCTCAAGCCCATGGATCGTATCTCTCCAGGACTGAAATCTCTGCAGTGGTTGTGAGGATAAAGTTCAAAACCCTCTGCATTGTCCACAAGACATTCTGGGGCCTGGGGCCTCAATACCTTCAACACTCTCTTCTTAAATATCTTCCTTCTCGAGCTCTTCGCTAATCAGCCTCCAACTCCCTCAGGGTGAGCCGATTCTCCAAGCAACGAGTTGGTGGTACATCTCTTTCTTCAGTTGGGGCCTCCCTCTGGAACAGCCTCCCTCCCTCCCTGAAACTTGAGGAGAACCATCTCTGCTTCCGGAAGCCCCTCAAAACATTTCTCTTCGCTTCTGCTTTTTCTCCTCCTCTCCCCTGCTGAGTTCCTGGCTGAAACTGAATCGGCACTGGTTACCTGGTCACCCTCTGTTCTCGGGCCCAGGTCCCCTCCCCCGCCATTCGCACACCTGCACTGCCTTCCTGGCAACCCCCGCACTTGGGACTGTTTCTGCATCGCTACAGTCCCAATAGCAGCACTTGCCACCTGTTGTCTGCACTTACCTTTGCACTCGCCTCCAGCTGGCTGTACCTTACTTACTTACTTATTTATTCTATTCTCCTATGTACTGCACTGTCCCTTCCTCCTTCCCATGCACCTGCACGATCTGAATGACACCTGGCCTAGTAGGATCGCTGTCTGTCTTCCCTCTGCTCCCTGCCCTTGTCTCATCGCGCCTTGAAACACTTGTGTATAGGCGTGTTATAAATGCCATATAACATATCATTACCTCATCAAGGCTGCTCCATCATGTTCATTATGTGAAAGACTTACCCAGAGTACCTTGCCCTTGCCCATATGCCCCCAGCATGGTCCCCAGCTATGGTGACCAGTAGACTCTGAAAATCTCCTAGTGAGAAGGCTACCCCTGCTGTTTGTTTTTCAAATTCATAGATCCATTTACTAGTTCCGGATATAAGCTGGGGGAGAGCTTTAATCAAATTATTTTTGTCCATTTGAGGCCATGGCACATACTGCGTTATCCCTACTCCTTTATGTATAAAAGGCATCTGCAGATCTATTTTGTTTTCTACCCCTTTTTTCTTCTGATCTTGTACTACCACCATTAAATCTGGTCTATTTCTTGGTCTGTCCCTCCTCACTGCCTCTTGTGGCAGGCACAGGTTTCTTGCCGCCATCTCTCCTTGATCTCCTTCTTGTCCTGCCTCTTCATTATTTCTACAACCTTGATCTTCCCCTCCATTATCCCTTGCTTGTCCTACTTCTTGTCCCAGAACCGTCCATACCCTCTGCCCATCACCTTTTTCAACACAAACATTTCTTATTGCCCCAGGGTTTAATCTAACCAAAAAAATCTCCTGGCTTCCAATCCCCTATTTTCTGCACCGGTACCCTTATTTCTGATGATACTTCTTCAAGTTCTTGCAACCTGACTAACCTTTCCCGCAATGCTCTTAACTCGTCGTCTGTCTACTTGTGGACCCTCTGGGTACAACAATGCTATGGGCATATCAGCGCTTGTGGATGGGCTATATGGAGGTACAAAAGCTCTTGAGTTCCCCCCCTAGTCGCTAATCCTGATAATCCTGTTGACACTCTCTACCACTGGAGGCTTATAAACTGGGTGTGTATACCCTACTGCAGGTTTAGGCGTTAAAGGGTATATCCCCTTACATTGGATCTCTTTTTCACCTTCCTGATCATCCATATCCTTGAATTATTCCCAAAGATCTAAAATCTTTTATTTTTTGGGACTTGTTCCCTTAATATTTTGCTGCTACAAAGATGGACATTTTTAATAACATTATTCTGTTATGGGCACCCTACTCTAGCCAGGAACAGGACATCCCCCTTCCTTTGTTTTTACTGTCCATTGTTCATTTATCCTGTCACAATACAGTGGCAGAACCCTATGCACGTGTTTTGTTGGGGTTTCTTCCCCCATAATGTTGCGCTCGTCCCTTATGATTCACTTAAACCCTACTGCAATGCTTGCTTCAGGTTTTTACACAAAAATACAGATCAACCCACTTTTCCCCACCCCTTTCTACTTTTTCCACTTTTATTTCACGCATATACATACACACTGCGACTCATCCACCTTCCTTCCTTTTTTTTTTTTACCACAAAAGGCAGCAAGAGAAAATATAAAAAATAGACTATAATCCAGGCTCATTCCTTATTCCTAGCCACCATGGTTTTCCTTATATCCTTTGTAATGCCAACTTCCCAACATTTTTTAATATGCTGAGGGTCCCATTGCTTTTATCGTCCTAAAAGAATGTGTGTTACTACCTTCTCAACCTATTATAGCTGAGGATCCCTTACTTCCCAGTCCTTATAAGCGGAGGTTTTCTTTTTCCATTATTAAAAGTAGAAAAACAAAAATACGTGACAATTTCAATACATAACCCATCTCCTATCCAATCTAGTCCTATTCCAGAATAAATCACCAAAAGTCCTATTCCATTGATCTTGTACATCATTCACATCACCATTCATGCATACATGTTCCCATGTTGTTATCCCTTGCACGAGTATAATCCCTTGGGTGTTGTTCACTTGAGTTTTTCCTCCATTGTGAAGTCCCCATGCTGCCCTGTCTTTCTGGATCCACGCCCTGCTTCAGTGAGCAGAAAGGATTTCTTTTAAAATGGCTTCCACTAATGTTGCTCAAGATACATGGTTTTTTTTAATTTAGGGGTCTGATCACTATAGATGGGCGTGGCTGACTCGCTTGGGGCTTCGCAATGTATAGGGGTAAAAAACTATATTGGGGTACCCCTAATCACGCTCACACCAGATTAAAGTTCATCCCTCTAGGGAATTAATGCCAAGAGTCTTGTCTTGCAAGGATAACCATTTAATCTGTACAAACATGAGGATGGGGCGGGGGGCAAAGGACTCCGCCTCCCTGACCAGCATTCTGTCGTTCTTCCATGGCCGGCTCCTCCAGACTGATGCCAAGCAGGTGCCTTGTATACTGTTCAACTTGGTTACTGGATACTGGCATAGCTCATCCAAAACTGTCCTCCTTGCCTTACAAGGGATTCTGCAGTCTTCCTTCTTGCATGGCCAGGTTACAGACTACTTAGCAAACTGCTGCAAGGGCAAGAATACATTGCAGCTCCTGTTTAGCATCATTTTCTATATTATAAACATTTATATGTAAACATACCTTCCCGCCATACCCTCAACACTTCACTCAATATTCTCATATTTTATGTGGTCCGGTAATTCTCCTAAAAACCCTTTTTTCCCCATACTGTAACATTGTGTATATGAGACCCAGCCTGCCTAGGTGTTTTGATGGACAGGGAACAGCTGCTCAGCCACTTGTGTGATCTACTAGAGCTAGCCGACACCAAGCAATGCCTGTAGTCTATTTTAGCACAGGCTGCATTCCTTTTGGCACAGAACTCTTTACTGTTCTTTGATATTTTAAAACTACATAGAATATAGCTTTGTAGACCTGCAGCGAGGGCCGTGCTGGGCGTTATGGGCCCTGAAGACCGAGGTATGAGGGAACATAACGCCCGGTATGGCCCGAGCTGCAGGTCTTTAAAGCTATTAGAACACCCTCACTGTTTAATTAAAGGTGAATAAATGAGACATGTTTAATTGAAGAACAAAAAATTGCAAAATGGTAAATAAATGTTGCAGACGTTGTTTGTACTTCAATTAAACAGGTTTTTTTATGGGGTGGTGGAAGGTGCTAGGGTGGGAGGAGTATCATAGTAAAGTGGAATCAGGTGTGGGTATGCCTGCCTCCTGTTCTAATTGCGTTTACTTCAGGTGTGCTCCCCCATGCCCCACTTCACAACGGTTAGCCACTAGCTACTCCACACAAACATGCAAGTTAACAAACTTGTGCAAACGCCACATGTACATGCATTCAATTAACAGCCAATAAATGTAGTTACCTCTCTGTGCCCTTTCCCTCCATTGCCATTTTCATGCTACACCGAACCTTCAGCAGTGCCTGCAACATTCCCTTTCATTTCCTTGGTAAATATAAACTTCTGCATACGTCCCCCATTACGCTGCAGTGCAGTTCATGACAGCTCCTTTCCAAATTGAAACGGTTGGAAACGCTGGGAAAGCGTTTCCTTCGCTTTTATTATTTCATGTCTTTGCGCCTCATGCTGGTAAAGCATTTCTTTTACTTTCCTTTCTTTAGTTTAAGTCCTCGAGCCTCATGCTGGGAAAGCGTTTCCATTGATTTCCTTTGTTTCTTGTTGCAGTATGAACGTGTATTTCGGAACGGAAAGTTTAATCTTTCCGTTCCGGAATACACATGCAGCCCGAACTGCGGGCTGTAATCAATCTGCGGGCTATACCAGTGCGTATAGCCCGCAGATTGACCAAAGCCCGTCACAGAACACTCGCTAGGGTGTTCAAATAACATTTATAAGTGTATTCAGCTAATGGTTATTTACTCCTTATATATAAATACTAACTATCTTCATTTAGTGGCTGGCCACGCCTGTGTGTGATTATTTTTGCATGAAAAAAGCTTTCTCAGTACTATAGTGCTTAGAGAAGTATTGCCTAATTGTGAAGCGCTTGAGGTGTGCAGGAAGGTGCTACCCAAAGTGCTAGCTCCTCTCCAACAAGAGGAAAGAGAGGACAGTAAGAGAGTGTGATCAACAGTGTCCAACGCAGCAGAAAGATCTAAAAGTATACAGAGAGAAGACTGTTTAGCATGACGTGCAGAATGAAGAGAGTCCAGGAAAGAGAGAAGAGCAGTCTCAGTAGAGTACCCTGGGCGAAACCCAGATTGAAAACAGGGAAGGATGTGATTACGAGAGATAAAGGTGTAAACTTGAGTGTAAATTATGTGTTCGAGAATTTTAGAAAGATATGGCAAGAGTGAAATAGGATGGAAATTGGAGGCAGAGGATACATCAGCAGAAGGCTTTTTGAAGATCGGGATAATTATAGCATGCTTAAACGAAGAAGAAAAAACAGAAGAAGATAAACAAGAATTAAATAAAATTGTAAGATAAGGAACAAGTGAAGGATACATTTTCGGTATGAGCTTAGATGGTATAGGATCTAGTGGGGAGGTGATAGGGTGAGCACAGGCAAGGAGACAGAGAGTGTCTTCATTAGCGATGGGACCAAATCCAGTAAAACATTATTTAGGAGATACCAGAGGAGTAGATTTCAAAGAACTGACCTGAGTGCTAGAATATTTGATAACTGATCGAAATGAAGAGACTTAAGAAGTAAAGTAGAGCGCAAGATTTGTAGCAGTAATAGAATTAGATGAAGGATCCGAGATAGGAGATGAGAGCAGACTGGATAGAATTTGGAAGAGATGTTTCGGATTAAATGACTGTGAGTGGAATGGATCAGAAAAGTAAGGGTTGTTTAGCAGAATGAAGACAATTATGAAGAGCATGGTAAGACGCATAAGAACTGTAGTTCTCTGCTTTCTTCAGTTTTATCCAGCACCTTTCTAAGTGCTGAAGAAAGCGTCGCATTGAGCGAAGATGGGGAGGAATCCAAGGTTGGGGGGGGGGTTTACATGAAGGGTGTAACGTAACAAAGACGGATAAAGTGAGTTGAGAGATGTTGAAAGTGAGGAGGAAAGAGCATTAGCAGCTTCATCTGCTGTGAGAGTGGAAAATGATGCTTGAGACACCAGTTTAGAGGTGCTAGCGGAGATGAAAAGTGTAGTGTTGAATTTATGTAAATCGCAATGTAAATTAGGAGAAGTTACAGGAGGCAGAATGCGAGAGGGAAGAGCAGGAGAAATCGAGAACAGAAGAAAGTGATGGTCTGATAGATGGACCGGAAGAGAACACACAGGAGATGTAGAAATGGAAGAGGTATATCTAAGATCTAGACAAGATCCAGAGATCGAGAAGGGGGAGTAGAAAGAGGAGCAAGATAGTGAGAATTAATAATACAAAGGAATGGAAGAGCAGAGTGAGTAGTTAAGGGATGAAGATTAAAGTTGCCAAAAACTATAAGTGGGGTAGAAGTAGGAAGCAGAAAAGACAGCAATGTGCCAATGTGCTCACAAAATGAGGCTACTGGACCGGGTGCACGATAAACCAATAAGAATGAAATTGAAGATGTAGAGGAAACAGCAGAAAACATAGAGTATGAGAATTCAAATGAGGAAAAGTGAGGAAGAGTCAAATTATGAGGAATAAGAGAAAAAGATGAATGATCTAAAATACCAGTGCAGCCCGCACCCCACAGAAGAGATACAAGGGGTGTGGCAGAAGGATGTAACAGAGGTAAACAATGATGCAGGTATGGTAGTATTAGTGGCTGAAATCCGGTTTCAGTAATACAGAGAAAATGTCAATTCAAAGGTAAAAACATGTCTAGCACTGTTGATGTTGCATAATGACCTAGTGTTCCATAGTCCAAGATGAAGAGACGTAGATTTAGGGTTGCAAAGAGCGTAAGTCCGGTTAACAGGGTTCATGTGTGTTAGTGGGGTGTCTAAAGTCTGCGCTAAAAGGTGGCATAGGAAGTGCAAGAAATGAGGCACCCAACAGTATTGCTGTAATGGAATATGAAAGATGGGACTGGGTGTCCTGTTTACAGAATGGGTGAGGCTTCTGGATGGGTGCTCAACCTTCAGAGTGCAAGTTAACAGGTTGACCTCAAGTCCTTGGCAATTGCGGCGGGGTACGTGGCAGGGGTGCCTGCTTTCCCCTCTGATCTTTGCACTGGTTACCGAGCTGTTGGCAAGTTTCTTTCAGAGGAGACATGAGGCTTTGGGCTTTCAGATGGGTGGGGTTAGATATTGCATATCCCTATATGCGGATGAAATGCTTTTGTATGTGCGAGATCTGATGGTGAATGTGGATCAGTTATGGCGACAGTAGGAGAATTTGGGAAGCTCTCTGGGCTGGTTATCAATCACTCTGTCGTCCATCTACACGTGACACATTTTGGAATGGAGATCCCAGCAGGGGAATGCGGAAATGAGGGCATAATAAGTGCTCATTGGGACTGGATGTACCAGTAGAATGTGGAGAAGTTGGTGGCTGCCTTCGATAAACTAGCAGACTTTTAGGTCAGGTTCCCTATTTCTCTGATGGGGCTGATTGCACTTGTGAAGAAAATTGTTTCTAAAATTACATTATGCATTTCAAGGGATGCCCATAGTGTTCATCACATCAGCCTGTTTCTGGGCTCTTCATGGGACGGGATGCTAAGTTACTATGGAAAGGAGCGGTTCCGAGGATTGTGCTGGGCACTCTGCAATTACTGGTTGTTAAAGGGGAAATAGGGGCTCCAGACTTGAGATTTTATTACTGGGCATCGGTATTACGGCATATGGTAGATTGGTTTGTTCTCCCGCATGTGGAACGCCTTACTGAATGAATTATGACTGAGTCTGCACCTCATGGACAATGGAAAGACTTGGGGGAAGGGAGAGGGAGCTTTGGCAGCTCTTGACTCCAGTACGTATCATTATTCCGATCTGGTGGGGCGCCACCAAGGTTTTGGGAGAGAGGTTTCCCTTCATGCCAGCAATTCCTCTGACCTGCAGTAGATTGGGATGTGAACTCCAGTGGAAGAGGGGCAGGGAGCGGGAGTAATACTGGGCGACTGGAACAAGGGGGTTTAGTTGGTGATATTTATAAGAAAGACAAGGTCATCACCTTCACAGAATTTAGGGCTGCTCACCCAATGGTTTGTCCTAATTTCCTGGAGCTTTCTACCTTGACAGCTGGGGCGAGTGTGGCGTGGAAGGGTTTCCCAGAACGACCTTGTATTCACGGGGTGAATGCAAAGCTTCTACAGGTTGGCAGAGTGTGGGAGGAATTTTTCTGAACTGTACGCAGTATATGGGGCTGAGCTAGATGTGAAGGTAGAAGACCTGAGACTTAAATGGGAAGGGGATATAGGTGAACAACTCTCGGATGGGGAATGGCACAGGGTTCTCATGCACGCAAAACAAGTATCTAGGAATTTTCGATTTCAATGGATACAGTATATTGCTAGAGGTGTTAGAGCCAGATTAGAACATATCTACATATCTGGTAGGGTTGTGACTGGGTGAAGGGGTACTGGGAAGAGGTCTATGATGAGTTGTTTGAGAAAGTTGCGGCGAGCATCCAGCTCACGGTGCAGCAATGTTTGCTAGGGCTGGGGCCCGATAGGAAAGGCAGATGGGGGGTAAGGCTATCTCCAGAGTACTACATTGGGGCTTTTACTTGACAAAGGGTGATCGCCATAGCTTGCAAGGCGCAGGCTGGACCCAAAATGGGTGACTGGCGCAGGGCAATTCGCAAATGGGTATGGGCGGAAATGCATATGGCAGTACTGCTGGTACCACTGGGGATGTAATTGCATGGTACATTGTATGGCACTAGGTATGGGACAAGCTTGAGGCACAATCAGATTTAAGACCGCCTTAGACCACAGCCCAGATGAGGGCTGTGGGGGAGGTATGTCCTAACCATTCACGGGGCAGGACGGAGCGAGTCTACTGGAAGATGGTGCACACCTAGAGAAGTGATGCCGAGGAGTTGTATAAGGGGGTGGGAGGTTGAGACTTGTGTGCATACGACTAATACCCCCATTTCTATGACTAGTTACAGTGCTAAAGGACAAGGTGCTCTGATATAAATTTATTATGGCCAGACTCTATTCTCGTAACACAATGTGTGTTGAAAATGACATGTTTTTAAAAATAAGCAAAAAAACAAATGAGAAGACTCTTTAGGGAGTTCCTCACAGGAATGGGAATCCTTGACTTTGGGGTGGTGGGGGGAGGTGCTCCTCCTTGGCGAGATGGGACGTCTTCCTGCGAATCGTCGCACCACGCACACTCACACTGCATTGCCATTGCACTCACTACGCCAATACCTCACCTTCTCCAATAAACGCCTCCACACTACACCACTCAATACTTTCTCCAGCGGGTCTCTTGGTCGTCCTTCACCTCCACTACTAACCTCACCCAAATAACCCACACTTCCTGCTTCCTGTCCCCTGCTTAAATTCTCCCTCCCTCTGTTCGTATTGGATGGCTCTCCCAATCTGGCTCTGTCTTTCCCATTTGGGGCATGTATGTAAAGTGCAAAGGTCTTAAAGGGGGCTAAGCCCCTCTTGCTGCGGTGAATACATGGTGGCTCAGGAAGTCCCAAGCCTTTGTTCGTGTTATGGGGCTGATGACCAAGCAACCCTAAAGTAAGTAAAGTTCCCCTTGGGGTAAAGACCCCACCATTTAGTCCAGGGTGGCTGAGGGGCTGCACCACTGGCTATGGTGGATTGTCGTCTGTGTTGGTGAGCTGTTTGTACAGCTTCCTCTGCCCCTGTGCAGCTGTTGGTTTGTGTAGTGTATGCAGTCTAGGAAGGCAGACTGGAGGCAGTGAAGACTCTGATGCTGGCAGGTATAGAAGGTACACACTTTATTCTTAATTGTAGAGATTACGCTAGGATAACTAGAGAGCAACTGGTAAGTACATCATTCCACTTTCATCTCCCATCCTGCAGCCCCCAACCATCATCCCTGGAACCCTCCAGGAACATCGAGTTCCAGGATATTCCCACATTCTATAAGATGCACTGCCTGATGTAACATAAACCAACACTAAAGTTTGCAGGTTCTTTCTTTTCGCCCTTTTCAAGCCTGGATAATGTAATGTAACATCGGTAGTATTGGCTGCGGGAAGGTTTTCTCTGGAATTACGTGTCCCGGCTATCTTGATCAGTTGAGGTTCGTGTGTGGTCCTGGAGGGATGTGCTCTTCCTTGTTGGCCGTTCTATTTCCTCTCCTTATATGGTTGCCTCTACAATAGAAAGAAACAGACTTGTTGAAGAGGCATGGCATGATGCATAGGTATACTGCATAGATAAATTGGCAGAAATTGAGGCCCTCTTCACTGCCCTTCTCCTCAACGTCAGGACTTCTCCATATACTTCCCACCTATTACTGAAAGGGGATCTAGACTACTGGCCCTATCACAAGATATACAAGGCTTCTATGTGTTAAAATCAAATGATGTACCTTTTTTTCATAGGTTTTGCATTCTCCAGTGTATTGTATGTAGAATAACACAGAGGTCTCACTAAAATAACAAACTTGTTTCCGTGATCTCTAATAGGTGTTCTGTAAGTGCCATTGAAGTCGTATTCAGAAATTAGTTACTTGACTGTTTGGCTGCCTAAGTTGAAGGTTCAATTATCTGCTTTGGTAACCATATTAGTGAACTTACCCTAAATAGACAAGCTTAGCATCAACAGGTCTGCTAATACAGAATGTTTTCTGCTTCGTGTGCTAAATAGGAATTATTTAACATAACCAAATTCCTCTGAAATTAAGTGTGCCCAAGTGTGCATTTGTTGACTGGGAAGCAAATCTCGAAATGTTGCATTAACTTTCTTTCGATGTAGTTATTGTACAAATACATGTCACATGATCTTCTTTTTTCAGTTGGTTGATTTTGAAGCCATGACTGCACCTGGTGCTGAAGCTTTTCGCAAAATCGTAACAAGTTGGATGAATCTGAAAAGGTGAGCACATCCTTCTCTGTTGGAGATGTATATTTTCTTTCTTGTTGTTTATGTTGTCATTTCTCATTAATACTGTTCTTTGTGTACCACCTGAACAGTTTGTTTGGATGTTGTGGTTGTGAGTAGGTGGATGGGTACTAATGTTGTTTGTGTGCATATTTGTTTATATAGAGCATTGATACAAAAAGGAGTTGGTACCTTTTAATTAGGCTAACCAAGACATTTATCTGCATTATTTTTTTGAACTTCCAATCATCTATTAAGGAAATGATGGAATGAAGCTTTAAAAAAAACAAGACAACTTCACAAGTACCTTCTGGAATTGATTCCTGCACTTCAGAGGTTAACCCTGTGCATTGCATTCTAAATGCTGCTGACGTTGAAGCAGAGCTGGACATCAAGGATCTTGATCACTCAAGACTGGGCATGGAGGTCTTGGTACCCATTCATGCTGGACATGCTACTGTGCCCCCCCTTAGATGCAGGCTTGCAGCGAAGTGCTGCCCCAATGCCATCACGCTGAGGCTACATTGAGAGGTTAAGATGTGGGGATCCCTCGGAGGAGATGAAGTATGATGCATTCTGATATTTTCTCATCCACCAAGTCCATCTGTGCTTGTTGCTGATGCAGGTACAGAAGTTGGTGCCATGTTGGGGGTATCGACCTCTTATGCCCCACTGGCACACTTCTGGATTTGTTTTTCTCATTGGATAAATCGGGACCTGATGGGGGACAGTTAAATGGCTGTTTGGCTGTTAGTTACTACTTTTAGTGGCCATGCAGGCAGGTTCTGCAGTTTTAGAAAGGATTGACAAATGTTTTTCTGCCAAAACAGTTTGTTGTCACTTCTTGGGACTGTACCCTTGCGCTGATATTTCTAATTTCTGATCTGTTTGATCCATTATAATCTTTTCTGTGATGCTTGCTGTCCTTCAAACTGGCATTTTTGGTTGAACTTCGACACGTAGATTATCATACATGTAACTTTGATCAGTTGTGCCACCATTCCTACTCTTTTTCTAAAGAAAATATGATCTTATGTGCAATGCCATCCTTTCTGTCCCAGGTAGTGTCTGTGTTGCCTCTGCCACAGAAAATACATTTTGCAGGATTTTTTCACCCCAAAGGTTGATGGACGGTTCCATAGGTTTAACCTTAGACAGGCCTTGGAATTCTGTGTCTTCAGAGCAAATTAGTACAAAACAGAAGGTGGGTGAGGCGCGCACTCCCGGTCCTGGTCAATTGAACCTGTTGTAAAAAATAAGTAGCTGGGTCAAATCCCAAAATGGACAAAAATTCACAGGGTTAGATCCCTTCTGCTGCAAATCAGGTACTTAGTAATAACAGGGTTAGATCCGTTGCTGCAAATCAGGTACTCAGTAATAACAGGGTTAGATCCCTCGGCTGCATTTCTGTGGTCTGTAGTTGTTCTCCTCCTAGCGCTTTCTTATCTCAAATATTCATCAGGGAGGCTGTTGAGCAGGTGTGTCTAATTAGACTCAAAGGATTCTGGTAGCTGTAGTGAAAACGTTTTTTTCTGTTCAGGTGACCAGCAACCGACACCCCTCCAAAGCACAAGTCCTTCCCAAATTTGGGGGAGGGGAGAGAACCATCTTTATGATTCTCCAAAGTGGGGCACAGTCACCCCGTGGCGCTGCCTCTGGAGCCCGGGACTCCCATAGCATTCAGTACAAAACAGAAGGTGGGTGAATGGAAAGTGACTGTCGTTTTCACTACAGCTACCAGAATCCTTTGAGTCTAAGTGGACCAAGTGGGCCAAACCAAAGAAGGAGAGAAACCAGGGCACCAATCCTCTTGATACTCTAGAGTTTAGTGCTCGAAGTGTCAAATCTGATGAGAAGAAGACCAGGGGAAGGGAGTCATTCCCCCTGGTTATAAGAGGATGTGTCATAACTACCAGTAGAAGGGAGTCATTCCCCTGGAAATGTGGACCAGGAAGACAGTTCAACAAGCCTGGGGAAGGGAGTCATTCCCCTGGGCTAAATTGAGACTGAGACTTGAACACCAGGGAAAAGTGTAAGGGCCAGAAGTAGGGTTTTCTTGACACAGGACGGTGATATCCTTGCCTCTACTCACCGCCCTCTGCCACTTATCCAGAACAGGACTGCGAAACTTGTCCTTGGCCTCAAGCTCTGGGATCGTATCTCTCCAGCTCTGAAATCTCTCCATTGGCTCCCAGTGGATACAAGGATTACATTCAAAACTCTCTGCATTGTCCACAAGGCTTTCTGGGGCCTGGGTCCAAAATACCTTCAGCTATCCTTCCGCAAAGACCTCCTATCTCGAGCTTTTCGCTCATCTACCTCTAACTCCCTCCGGGTCAATCGTTTTTCAAAGAGACGAGCTGGGGGTAGATCTCTATCTTCCGCTGGGGCCTCCCTCTGGAACAGCCTCCCTACCACTCTAAAACTTGAGGAGAAACCATCTCCAGTTCCAGAAGCACCTCAAGACCTTCCTCTTTGCTTCTGCCTTTGCTCCCCCTCTCCCCTGCTGATTTGCTCTCTTGGCACTGTGCACCTGGCCACCCTCTGTCCCCCGGGCCCTGCTCACCCTGCCACCCACCTGGACACCCCTTGTACTGGGGACTGTATCTTTACCCATACAGCCCCCACCTCATTTTCTTCTTTTTCTGTACTTATCAGACTTACCCAGTCTGCTGCCCTAAACGCAGCACTTGCCACTTACTGGCTGCACTACCACTGTTTATTGACTCCATTTTCTATTTATTTTATTTATTATTATTTATCTGCTCTCCTCTGCTCCGCACTTTCCACCATCCCCCTCCCATGCACTTTTACCCCTTTTCCCTTTCTCATGCACTTGCGCGTTCTCAATGTCACTGGGCATAGTAAGATTGTTGTTTGTGTTGTTCTCCCCTGTTCCCCTCCTTTGCCTAGTCGTTCTCTGAAACACCTGTGTACGCGCATAATACAAATAAAATATCATATCTTAGCCTGATACTCACCTTAGCTCTATAGTTGAGGCAGGGAAATCCCTCTTAGAAATAGGGAAAGATATGTTTTCTCTTTATTTTTACTACTAAGTCTTAGCCCCAAAAATGCCACCTTTGAGTCCTCCTTCTGCACCCTTACAAAAGCCAACAGGAATACGTTGCATGCAGGCACTGGCATTGGCAGAGCCAAATTGGACAAGTTTTCTTATAGTATCATTACTGGCATTAGGCGCAATATATAGGTGCAGCCAGCATGAAAATGTTTCTTATACTGGCATATATTGTGGGGAAAGGCATCATGAAAATGTGTTGTGAAATACTCCTGTGCACTCTTGGTGACTTGCAGCTATTGTATTTTCTTTATGATTTTCCCTACAAACCGATTACAAACTGTCTGGCTTTTTACCCAATTTTTCATGGAAAGAGTGCTGTATACTAGACCATTTGAAACCATTATTTAAAAAATTCTTTTGAAACCACATTTATATGGCTTCACATGTCAATGCGCTCAGCCTTACCCCACAGGCCATGATGGAGTTGGTGGTGCTGCATAAAACCACCTAATGGCTGTTTGAAATCTTTTGTCTAGGCTGAGGTGAATTTCAAAGAAGACGAATGTTATTTTTCTTCAGGTGCTAACCTGTTCGGCTTATAGGAAGGGGAGACTGGACACTGTGACACCTGACAATACAAACCTGTTCAAACTAGAGGTGTATAACGTTGATGCCGTGGGCCAGTGAAAGATGCATTTCATATGTAATATATTTAAACCTGCTGTCACCTAATAGAATTGAATTAAACAGCTAGTAGCTCACCCAAATAAATGCCCACATAAATGGATATAGTGCAACTGGCTTGATACTCTCCCACAGTGCGAAACAAGTAGATGTATTTATGTATACCATCCTACTATATCAAAACTTATCAGTGTGCACAATAAATGTATGCATTGATCCGTTGATTTGTTTTGAAACCAAGCACTATAAATTCTTTAGTATTATAGGTTTGCAGGCAGATGGGCGTACATATACCCAGCCTGATTGTTGTCTCCTAACGGCGTGAACTCTCTAGTGAACAGTGGCCCGTGAGACCCAGTAAATCTGCCATCCGATATCGGCAAAAATGAAAATCATATTTCAAGCTACTGTTTTTTTAAGCGTAGTTTGTGACATAAAGCTGTGTAAGATAAATACAAGGTTGACACAGAAGTTCGAGTTAAAGGAACACAGACCTGTATTTTTTGAAACATTACATCAATGTGCCAGGTAGGGAAAACATCTTGGCAACAGGAAATCTTCACCAAGTATCCGGATTCAACAGAAGCTTCTAGATTTCTTAATCCACAATCTGGGAATCCCCGCTTGGGATATATAGCCTCATTATAAATTTGCCTGTCCGAGAACTACAGTACCGGTAAGCTTGCCGGTACCGTAGTTCCCGGACCGGCAAACTACGAGTTGTGCTCACGGGTGTCTTTCTGCCTGCCAGGTTGAAACTGGCGGGGTGAGCGGCACCCGCGAGCACAGCATGTCGGATGCACTGGCACCATTCATAATGGTGCCGGTGCATCTTTCCCTCCCCATTCCCGTTGAGCCCTATAGGGCCCTATAGGGCTCAACGGGAATGGGGGAAGAATTGTTCCCGGTGCCCAGGAATGGGCAAATACCGGGTCCGGCAAGGTCGTAATGACCCGGGAAATGCCCAATTTATGGGCGTTGGAAAAAATAAAATACCGGCGGCAACCTCGTAGGGAGGCCCATAGTCTCCCTTCTCAGTCACTCAGTCTTGAAGGTTTGATTATGCCTGCATTCTTTCTTGGCTTGTTGTGTAGATTCATGTGCTCCACTTCTCATCCTCTACTCCTGGGAGACCACTTCACCTATGTTTGAGGCTCCATGTCCGCTTGCAATTTACACTGGTACAACAGCAGAAGTTTGGGTTAGGTGAGGCTGGAATGAGTTCCAAAGTTTCCTGAAAGCTGGATAACTAAGCTTCACTGTAGGTTGGGTCAGGGTGCTTTTTTTTTTTACCTCCGTCTTGAGGGCCTTTCTCCAATTCCCCAATACCCTGTCCTCGCCTGACTACTCAATGAGTTGCAGTGGTCTTTGCCTAAGGGAACCTTTCCTTAACCTTATGGCCTATTCTCTCCTTTTCCTTTCTCTTTATCCTCCTCGACGCTTCACAACATGCTCATAGCACCACCTATCCTCCACTGACCCATCTCAGCTTTAGGGTGTGTCTGCTCCTTCTCTTTTCTTTAGTCTTTTGCAAATTCCTCCTGAATATACTCTTCTTGCACTAGGTGCCTCTTATATGCTCCACTTCCTTCATATTCAGCCACGTCTCTACTCCCGATGTTCCTTGTCACCACTTTATCTCCTCCTCTCCTTCCCTGTTGGACACACCGTTCCAGCCTCCTTCCTCTTCTCAGCCTCTGCTGCTCACACCTCCAACTCCCTCCCAAACTCCTCCACTTACAAACACTCACACCAGTGTCAAGACATGTGGTGTATATAGTGTCTCGGCCTGCCTCCAGAGACCCCCTCCACGTTATCCTGCTTGAGTATTTATAATTTCTGGGTTTTGAATTGGAATTATAAAGCGTTAAACGTTCATGACTTACCTGTGGGCTCTGTGGCCCCAGCCTTCCTTTGTGGGGCTAGAATGTGAGTCTTGAAGAAGGGCCAACAAACACCTTGTGGGCGATTTGGGGGTTGTGGGTTCTGCGACTGATATAGACATCAAATTTTGGATTGAAAAATGTCACATCTCAGAGGTGCCCACATTTTGAAAATATGACCCATGCTCCGAGCTCTTTGTATGCTCTGAGCTCTTTATAGAGGGACAGGGGCAGGTTACTGTTCGCAGAGACAAATCCCAAATTATCACTAGTATGGCACCTATGTAGAACATCCACCTTCTCCTTACAAAGTACTTGAATGACTCTCTGGACAGGATGCTAACGTAGTTCTTTAAAAATTAGCACCATTTCCTTGCAGGAGCACCTGTTTTTGCTAACTCTTTAAGCAGCTGTGGGGAACCTGAAGGAGGACTCTGATGATTGTGACTCGTGATTCCAGGTTTTTAGTCAAATAAAAAGATCAAAATGCCTAAATTGCCCTATTTCTGTGAGGGAAGTTCCTTGCCTAGCAAAAGAAAACTAAGGATGTAGGTTAAAGTCCAAAAACAAAAAAGAAGTCCTTTAAACCAAATCCTATCCAACTGACTGGTCCTACTACTTTAGAAAACACCTCACTAAAAGAGAAAAGGGACGGCTGTGTACACTAGCTTCAGCAAGGCTTCTGTATGGCGCAGTTCATACTTGAATTGTTCTCAGTTTTCAAATGTCCTTTTTCACAGTGGGATATTCTTGCCAGCTTTGATACTAGGTTAAGGATTTCAGTCTCTCCTTGTGTGACGAATCTCAGGATGTCGTCACTGCTTCCATATGGGTAGCCCCTTCTCATGAGGCAAAAGAGGTGACACCGCCACCCGATAGTGCCCCTAGGGGTGGTACTCAGAGGGAGGATCTCATGGGGCAGGAAGCTCCCTTTAGGACAAGTGACGACCGTTTGGTGAGAATGTGGTATGCCAGCCATACCTTACCCTCTTGCTCACCCACTTGCCATACTCGGGCTTCAGCTATCCCAGAATCCTCCATATGTCTCTGTAGAATAGACTGTGTCCCTTCCTATAAAAGCACTGTGATGCGGAAGAGTATAGTTTACCTAGAGAGAACACCCTCAGAAATTGATACAAAGATGATCACGGACAACCTAGTAGGGAGTACAACCATAACTACTGAGATGAGGAAGAGGCGCGGAGCCATGAGGAGTGAACCGCGGAAACCAAGGCGAGCAGACTAGACGGTCTAAAACGATCAACTCCATGCAAACAATTAAAAAGGTAGAAGGACTTTGTTTAGAAGCCGATCCTTCCTCGAGGAGCTGCGAAGGTGCGAGAAGCACAGAGACCGATCGAGATCCCGAGAGAGTAGCAGAAGGAGCTGATCGGGATAGGGAGTTTGACCATCTAATCAAGTGGACCAGGGCGAGACTGACCCTATCTCTTGCCCCACCACCACAGTGATGGAGATCCTTCTGTCACTGGCGTCTTCAGACCTTCAGGTTGCCACAGTGAAAGGGTATTTGGCGGCCTTGTCTATGTTCAAGAGATCCCCAGACCAAGGTTCATTTTTCACCATCCTTTGTTATGGTCCAGTTCCTGAAGGTGCTTTTCAACAAGTTTCCGCCAACCCCCTTTGTTGTGCCAGATTGGGACCTTAATCTGGTTTTGACCTTCTTGATGGCGGCTCCGTTTGAGTCTATGCATTCCTGTTCCCTGCCACTGTTGTGCCTTAAAACAGCCTTTTTGGTCACGATCACGTCTTCCAGGAGAGTTGCTGAACTGCAAGCCTTATGCTGCAAACCCCGATTCCTGAAGTTGTTTCATGAGAAAGTCTCTCTCAAAGTCAGGCCCGGATTGCTTCCTAAGGTGGTTTCAGAATTGTATCTGTCCCAGTCTATTGACTTGCCTGTCTTTTACCCTCCTTCGCATCCCTCGAAGGAGGAAGAGCGTTTCCACTGCCTTGGTCCCAAGAGAGGGTTAAGTTTCTCGGTCACTGGTACATCTGAGTTCAGGAATTCAGACTAGTTTGTAGCCCATTCCTTGTATAGAAAAGGCCTCGCCGTCACTAAACAAACCCTGTCACAGTGTTTCATTCTGTGCATATCCAAGTCTTATCAATCGGCTGCTAAGGAGCTTCCAGCGGGCATCAGGGATCACTCGACCAGAGGGGTCTCGGCCACTATGGCCCTCCAGAGAGGGGTCCCTGTTGGGGATATTTGCCGGACGGCCACTTGGTCATCCTTACATCCCTTCACCAAGCACTATCACGTTGCATGGGGAGCTGATGCTGGGTTCTGTTGGGGCGGTACTGCAGAATCTACTGGTTTGAAACTTTCTTCACTCCTCTGTTATCCTAACTGTTTGGGGAGTCTATCATGAGGAATCTGCTAGAGAAAAGCAATCCATTGAAGGAGAAATTACCTTACCATAATGTTCTTTCTATGGATTCTTCTCCCGCAGATTCGTCTTCGACCCTCTCATCCATCCCCGCTCTGAAAGTTCTTTAGTTTGTCCCTTCTGTCCAAACGAAACGAGAAGGCATCTGGTGATTGCTTTGGGATTAGCGTTTGTTTTTTCAAAAAACAAAATTAAATTCTTCACGCATTGTTGTGGGTTCACCCTGTTTAGTTGTAACCTTGTTAATGTTTTAATGGCTAGTTAGCCTACTCCTGTGGTTTTTCTTCTTCAGCATTCAATCGCAAGGGGAAAAATGTACAGGAACTAAGTCATGGGGCGTGGTGACGTGGTATATATACGGTGCCTGACCTCACGCCCAGAACCGGCAATTGAGAGCCAGACCAGACAGATAAACAGCTGAGTCGAGGTCAACTATGACCCCTGTTGAAATGTTTCCGAACAGCAAAGCTGGTAGATGGATATCTATAATAATGAGGAATCTGCAGGAGAAGAATCAATAGGAAGAACATCACGGTAAGGTAATTTCTCCTTCTCTGGACAGTGCAAGAAGCTAACAAAGAACCAGGGGTAGGGAGCCATGCCACCCGGTGTGTTTTCATACATTGTAAAAAGCCAAGAGCATAGAAGCATTTTCTTGGCAATTCAAGAAGTCTGGAGAAACTCAGAAAAGCCATGAGAAGAGAGGTATTCTCTTGGCAGTGTGAGGAGCCAAGAGAGAATCTGAGTAAGAGACTTACTTGCACTGCCAAAGTTGTGAACCTCGTGGACAATTTAAGAAAACCAAGAGAAGGGAGCCATTCTCTTAAACCCATAACTTTGAGTTGAAACTTTCTTTCTGAGCGAGAGAATATTTTTGTTACTTCGGAACTTTGCTTTGAAAAGGGGATTTCGACCTGGGGATGGGAGCCATACCCTCAAGAGTCAGCCGCTGATAAATGGAACAGTGCCTGTCCAAAAGAAAGGAGTCCGTCTTCTGGACTAAGGCAACAGCCACCCCCTTTAGTTTTGTTGAAAGTGTGAGGGCTGGTAATTGGCTTCGGACACATAGCAGTGTACTCTTTTTAGTTCCTGGACATTCTGACTGATTCCTTAGTTTTGGCTGAGGCAGAGAAACCCCTCTTAGCATTAGGGAAAGGTAGGGTTTTTCCTTTCATTTTCGTACTTAATAAATGTTTATGCCAACCACCATGTCTCCACTGTTTCAGACTCGTATTTCTGCACCCTTACACTTTGTATTAACGTAAACTATTTCTTGAAGCAAACATTCCCATTCCTCGATGTTTGTTGAGAAAAAAACATTTGTTTTCCTCCTTAGAAGTACTGGGACTCCTCAAAGTCACACAATCCTCAGACCATTTGGTTTCTTTTATACAAAGGATTTATATATTTATGTGTAGGGCGGTGGGCCACCATGGGTTGTTCAAAGTTTGAAATTTCTTTCTCTGGCTTTAAAAAAAAAATGTAAACAATTGTATTAATTTTCACCACAAACAAAACTTAGACGTACATAACAATTCACATAATAGTTTGTTTTTTAATATGTCTGCTCTTTCCCCACCTTCCTAACTCCCCCCTCCCAGACCCAGCCTACTCTGCCTACTTTATCTCTATAGCATTGCAACTGATGGACTCTGCGTCTTTACTAACCTCCATTTTCTAGCTGTGTCCCTACCTGCCCTCCTCCGACAGTGTCACTATACCCAGATATTGCTATCTCCAACAACATATGTTTCCAGACCTCCAAATCCACATTCTGCCTGCCTGACCCTGGTGAGCTGCTTCTTGCCATACTGAGGTTTCTGCTTTCGACCAATTCTGAAGGTCCCCCCCGCCATAACTGTACCTCCGGACCCTTGTGAGATTTCCACCCCATCACTATCCTACATTTAGCCAGTATATATGCCAGGTCTTTCAACGTACTTGCATGTCTCGCCTGCTTTGGTCTTGCAAATCTACCCAGCAGGCAGGCCATGGGGCATCCCGTATCCAGTGTAATGCTTGCCTGTGCTAAAGCTTGGGTTATCATTTCCCAGTATTGTCTAATGTTTGTGCACGAACAAAACATGTGCACTAGGTCAGCATTAATCAATCCGCATTTCGGGCAGGATTGCTCCACAGCGTTACTGAATTTGGAGATTCTATTTGCGGTTAAATACGCTCTGTGGGTCACATACAATTGGATCAACTCCAGCCTAGCGTTCCTGGACACCTTCTAAGGCCATCACTCTTCATCCGTCATTTGCTCTTGCAAATACGCTTCCCAGTTGCGCCTAGTTTGCACTAGCACCTCTACTGGCTTTGCCGTCCACAACTCATATATTCTTGACACTTCATGCCCTCCTTCTGAAATATTATAACACATTTCTATTGTCTCATCCTCTTGCAATGCACCCTGTGATCCCGGCCATTTCTGCCGTAGACCAGTGAGGAGACTAGTGCAAGTAAGATGCTGGCCCAATGGCACTCCTGTTTCCTCCGTAAGCTCCATACATTTCTTCAGACTTCCTTAATGTAACACATCCGCCACTGTCGCCACCCTGTTTGGTTCCCAATATTTTCTCACATTTAGTCTCAGTTGTGTATCTTCCCCTCTAAGTGTTACCAGCGGGATCTGTGGGGAGTATGGTATTGTCTTCCGCAGCAACCGACGGGCCCTACGCCACATTTCTCTACTTAGACTCAGCAGCAGAGGAGGCCGCAAGTCTCGCGGCGCGGCCATCCATTTCACCTCTTTCAAAAAGAACGGGACACATGCTGGCTGTAGCAGCTGAGTATCTTGGGTCTGCTTGTCGGACAGCCATTTGGCCATGCATTGCACTTGGCTTGCCAAGAAATATAATTCAAAATTGGGCACTCTAATACCGCCTTGTTCCTACGGGCTCTGAAGTTTCGTGAGTGCCACCCTGCACCGTGTGTTATGCCACAGGAAGCTCCTACAAATACTTTCGAGCCTCCTAAAAAAGGCTTTCGGATATCATACGGGACATTAAGAAAGTAATGCAGGAGTCTTGGAAGCACCACCATCTTCAACAGTGCAGCTCTCCCCATTAATGAGTGTGGGAACCTGGCCCAGAAGACCTTGGCGTTCTCAATGCTCTCTACTGCTTTCAGCGTGTTTTGTATGTGTTCTATCTTGGGGTCATGATAAATGTCCACTCCAAAGTATCTGAATGTGTGTACTGCCCATCTAATCGGTAGGGCCAGCAACTTGTTTGCATGTTTCCCACTTTATCCGTTGATCGTAATACCTGATAGTTCTGCATAGCAGTCCAACACATCCAGAATATACTGCAAGTTGGTTTCTGGGTGTTGTAGGTACAGGAGCATATCGTTAGCATATAGGGAAATCAAGTGTCTGCCCCCTGGCGCGGTTATACCTGCCTATAGGTATTCCTTCCAGAGGTACACCGCTAGTGGTTCCAATGCTAAGATGAAGAGCATTGGGGACCATGGACAGCCTTGTCTTGTGCCCTTACTTAACTGTCACTGTTACGAGATGCAAAAGCCTGTCTTGACCAGTGTTGTTGGTTCGCTATATAGCAGCCATACCCACATATGTGGGTCCCATGTCAAAGCATTTCAGCATTGCCATTAGCCATGGCCATCTGAATGAGTCAAACGCCTTGACTGCGTCGAGCAAGGCCACTGCCAGTCGTTGCATGCTCCCTTGGGTATGGTCAATAATATAATATAGCCTCCTAAGGTTGCTCGTGATATTTCTGTTTGCCAAATACCCATATTGGTCCGAGTGTATAAGTTTAGATCTAGCCGGTTTAAGCCTGTTGGCCATTAGGGCTGTAAGGATTTTCCCATCTTGGTTGAGCTGTGAGAGGGGTCTATATGAACTGCAATCAGTGTCAGGCTTCAATAGAGGGACGATTACTGACTCTCTCAGCGACCAGGGTAGTATACGTGTGTCTTACCTGTTTCATTGAGCATAGCTAGCAATGGGGGCGTGACATCTGTCATGTATTCCTTATAAAATTCACTTGGCAACCCATCTGCACCCGAGGCTTTGCCAGTTGGCAACTCTTTTATGTTATGTTCTAATTCTTCTATAGTTTGTGGGGGCTTCTATCCTATTAGCCTCCTCTGCGTCCAGCTTAGGGAGGTCTATTTATGAAAGGGCCTCTTCTATGTCAGCCATATTACATTCCAAGGTCTCTGCATATAGCTCTCTGTAGTAATCATAAAAGCATTTATTTATACCTTCCTGCATCCCACATAATTCACCCCCTCTACCTTCGATCGTTCGTATTATATATCGTTTAGTTTCACTCTTGTAAAGCCAGGCCAGCAGGTGTCCAGGTTTATATCCTTCCGCATGCTGTTGCTAGTCATTTTTCCTGTGGCTCAACCTGCCCAGCCTACTCCAGTGTTCTAGACATTCCTGCTGAAGTTGGGCAACCTCCTGGGTCTTTTCCTTAGACCTATCCGCGAACATTCTATGGTTTCCAGCTTCAATTCCGCCTTGTGTAGGTCTCTTTCTATGGTGGTCTGCATTTTTTGTTTTTGCTATTGCTGTCCCTCTAATCACTGCTTTAAAGGCTTCCCATAATGTGCTCGCTGATTCCACACTTCCCGTATTGTATTCAAAGTATTCCTTCACCCCTTCTCTTAGGTGTTCTCGGAACACTGCATCTCTAAGTGATTCCACTCTAAGACTCCATGTCGGGATCCTAGCTTGGGGGGCATAAAACTGCCACTCTACCACCAAGGGGGCGTGGTCCGAAATGACATGCGCTTTGTATACTGCTCCTTTGAATTCTCCCATTCTCTGTGTTTCTTGGCATTATTTCTTATATTCCTTTTCATCACCCTTTCTAGGGTATTTGCTCACTCTGGTTTCTCAGGCTTCCGTAACCTAGATGGCATCTGAGGTGTTATTCACAGTGTTGCTACTTCCCTCAGTCCTTTTTTCATAGGTTTCTTTTACTCTGTGGTTTCTCAGGTTCCCGTAACCCAAAAAAGCTTTTACAGCAGTTTTTCACAGTATTCGCCTTACTCCCACTTTCATAGGGAGTTTGCACACTCTGGTTGCTTGGGCTCTTGTAACCTGTATAGTTTCCCCAGTCATTAGTTAGTGTTTGTATTTCTCTCAATCCCCCTTTCATAGGGTTTTTGCACTCTCAGGTTCCCATAACATGGATATTCTTTTCAATCATTATTTATAATGTTCGTGCCTTACAGTGGTAGGTTTTTTGTTGCGTTCCTCCGGCTCCTGAAACCTTGTCAGATTTCCACATGACCATGCGTCTCTGTCCCCATGGTCCATGTGCGCGTAACTCTGGGATCCAAGCTCCCTTGTAGTGTCTAGTCTCAGTTGCCAGCCTTCCTGGCCACCACAGCTCCTTTATGGTCGACCACCAGACAGGACCGAGATCTCTACATCTCTGCTCCGGTTCCGACCAGGGCTTCTCATTCGCATAGAATGCCAACTTCTCGGGACTTATAAGAGGCACCAATGTAATGACTGTTTTTTTAAACGCACGTCAAGGTAGCAAAACAAAAACCAGTAAGGGATGCTTTGGGGGTTTGAGGGATCCCACATCTTAAAAGTCAACGCAACCTTCTTGGAGTGTAGGAAATCGGAGGCATCTAAATATTACCCCTACCCTGGAATCTAACTAAAAATCTGTCACTTCAACCACTGCTGACAATTGCCAAAAGTTGCCTGGAGCTATTCATGGGCTAATTCCAAGGGCTTCTCTATCAACAATAAGCCACACAATCATTTAACATGAGGCACTGTGTTTTTATGTTGAGGGCTTCGTACCCCAGCAAAAACAGACACAGGGGAGTAGTTGTAGGATTTTTATAAAGAAAAACTTCTAGTCCCAGGACATACCTGGCTCATTTCGCTCACACTGTTTTCCTAGCTGACCAGAATCTGCACTATGGCTCACGGCAAGACTCTTTTCAGTGCTTGGAATCTTTTTTGATTATTGGCTCTAACTAAGTCTAGTGCCAGGACCAAAAGGTATCTCATTTAAACAGCCCTTGCTCCACAGAGGACCTTCAGCTCATGCCCCACAAGTCCTGCTGTTCAAGACCTTCCTTCTACCGTTAGACCTTTTCCACCACTTTGTCTCTCATCAATCTCCAACCTCCCAGCTGCAGATATCCACGTGCTTGCTCTTTCTCCAGCATTGGATCTTTCATGGATTCACATGCTTTGAATATTCCCCGTCGTCAGGCTGGGAATCCCGGTACATTATATAGACCCTTTCCCGTAGGAAAACTTTTTCGACGCTTATGCGTCCTATCCACCTCGTTTTGTATCATGCGTGCCCGTACCGTCAGGACGTCATGATATAAATACAGGCCCCGCCCCCGCGCTCCCTCAGATTTCAACCGTCTTTCAAAGTAGTGGGATCCTCGTGTTACTACTAGTGAAAACTAGGTTGTTTTTTCTGTTTCGCTTCGGCGAAGTTCAAACTCTGGAGAATTATGTCTGGAAAAGCGTTATTTCGCCCGTGTGCAACCTGTGGCCTCAAAAAGGTTTATGAAGGAGACGGCCACATGGACTGTATCTACTGTCTCCACTCGCACCACACGGCGGATACATGTGAGATATGCCAGGGTTTCTCCCAAAAAACCCTTAAGGACCGTAAAAGAAGGCTGGTCGACTGGCTTAATGACGGAGCGGGTGCCTACCCGGCTTCGGAAGTTGGCTCCACGGCCTCCAGGAGCAAGTCGGAGCCTCCATCGAAGAAGGTACGGCCAGCAGAAATTCGCGCTGAGGACAAGCATAAGGGGAAACATGCTGGATCTTCCTCATCACATAAAAAGCCCTCCTCCTCCTCTTCATCTAAGACGGAGAGGCTAGCGCTGTCAAAATCCTCCTCAGGGGACCGTCCCAGGTCTTCCATGAGTCGAGAAGCTTCAGCCGGGAAGTCGGCATCGAAATCGACGACGAAGTCTAAGGGCTCGACGACGACGACTTGCTCGTCGACCTCGGTGTCATTGACGATGCCTATTACCGTTCAAGCAGCAGCGGTTGGGATTCCTTCGTCGACGGAGACTCAGTCTATGGCTTGGCTGCCTGAGGTCTATGACCCGATCCCCCCTGAGGTCTTACTGCAGCCAGACACGGCCTGCTCGGCGGAAGGAGAAGGTGACATGGTTCTGCAGCCATCGGATTTAGGCTTACGGCCTTCCACGTCGACGGCGACGAGTGCGAGCGGGGGTATGGTACCTAGATCATCCACGTTACTGACCCCCCAGACGGTTTTGTCTCTGGATGTGCTTAATACTCTTCAGAAGCTCCTGCAGCGGCTGGATACGCAGTTCCCTCAACCTGGGACGTCATCGTCACTTTTGTCTGCACCTTCCGTCGACGAGCAAACTTGTACGGCTCGCCCGACGACGAAACACCCATCGGCTCCCCAGGCGGCGAAAGATCGTCCTCGAGCTCAGGAGGAGGGTGAGTTGTCGGAGTCCGACTCTATACTGGATGACTCGGGGTCAGACATCTCCCTGTCACCGTCGAGGGACCCAACATGGAATTCGGATGTAGAGTTAGAGTCTACGAGGAGCCAGACACAACCATCTCCCCCTGATGATGTGGGAGCCTTCCATGCAATGATGGGAAAAGCTTGTTCCGAATTCGGCTTGATTCCTGAGGAGCAGAAGAAAGACTGTTTCCTTTTTGACCATATGGGTCAAAGGAGAAAATCGGTATTTGCCATCCCAATCCTGGACCACGTGTGGCAAGAAGGTCTCAAGACGATGCGCCATCCGTTCTCGGAGCCAGCCATAAAGGGACGGATCGAGAAAAAGTTTAAAGCTCCGGAGTCCACTCCAAAATGTCTAACATCACAGCCTCTGTCTGACTCGGTGGTGTCGGCGGCAGCGGCTAGGAAGGCCAGGGTCCAGCAAAAATGTTCAACGCCACCGGAAAGCGAGGCTAGGAGGCAGGACGCCTTTGGAAAGAAGGTGCTCTCGGTCGGAGCGACGACAGTTAGAGCAGCCAATTCCTTAGCGATCGTGTCACGATATGATAGGGAAATGTGGCACAAACTAGCCCCTATCCTAGAACACCTGCCAGACGAACACCGGAAAGCAGCTATGTTACTGGTGCGGGATGGCGAAGAGGCCTCGAACCACGCTATTAATATCGCAGTTGACCTAGCAGAGTCTGGTTTCAAACAAATCAACCATGGAGTAGTGCTTCGTCGACAAGCGTGGCTCAAATGTACTACTTTCCGTCCTGAAGTACAGTACAAAGTCCTTGACATGCCATGCGAAGGGGAACACCTGTTTGGCGAAAAGGTTGATGAAGCGCTGAAAGGGATGAAAGAAGACACGGATACTGCTAGGTCCCTCGGCGCCCTTTAAACGGGTAGAAACTTTCGCTCTTTTCGCCCCTTCAGGGGTGCTTCTGGAAACTCCCGCTTTGGAGCCTCGAGGGACCGTGGATTTAACAGGCCCTCGTACTCTTCACAAGGGTTCAGACGAGCGTCCCAGTCGGCACGTAGAAGCAGGGACTATCAAGCCTCCAGGCGGCGAGGCTCAGGTCCGTCGTCAACGAAGAACAAGCAAACCAGCAACCAATGACGGCCTTCGGAACGTCCTGGGGGGTCGAGTCTCTCATCACTTCGACCGATGGAAATGCATCACCACAGATCGATGGGTCCTAGACACGATTCGCATGGGTCATGCGCTGCAATTCAAAGACAAGCCTCCGCGTCTTCCTCCTTTATTCTCGACACAGCCCCACCTCCGAATCCTACGACAAGAGGCGGCGCTTATGTTGCGAAAAGGGGCGGTAGAGAGAGTTCCTGTGGCACAGGAAGGACAAGGAGTTTATTCCAGGTTCTTTGTTGTCAAAAAGTCAAACGGCAAATGGAGGCCCATTCTCGACCTGAGGGTACTCAACAAGTGGCTAAAGAGCCTAAAATTCAAAATGCTAAAGCTCCAAGAGGTTATCAGGTCGGTGCAACCCATGGATTATCTATCATCACTAGACCTTCAAGATGCTTATTTTCACATTCCAATACGCCCACGACACAGGAGATATTTAAGATTCGTCGTCGGGAGAAAGCATTTTCAATTCAAGGTCCTCCCGTTCGGGCTCAAGTCCTCCCCCAGGACGTTCACCAAGTGCTTGGCCCCTATAGCGGCCCATTTAAGGAAGGATGGTCATCATGTCTATCCATATCTAGACGACTGGCTGGTCAGAGGTTCATCCAAGGAACAAACACGAGACAGTCTACGAGCCACAATGTCCCTCTTACAGGAACTGGGCTTCGCAATAAACTTCAACAAGTCCTCCGTAGAGCCTTCGAGGACCTTGGTCTTTCTAGGAGCGGAGTTTCATACACACACAAGCCTGGTGAGACCATCCAGCGAAAGAATTCAGAAACTTCAAAACAAGGCATCGGAATGGAGAGGCGGTACCAAGGTTTCAGTGCGCAAGTACATGTCCCTGCTAGGGACCATGTCGTCCTGCATTCCGTTGATAAACAACTGCCGTCTGTTTATGAGACCTTGCCAGGAATTTCTAGCGGACCGTTGGGCGCAGAGCCGAGGTCGCTGGTCCGACAGACTGGTCGTCGACGAACAACTGGTTCAAGCACTCGGCTGGTGGAGAGTGTCTACTCATCTAACGAAAGGGATGCCTCTACTGGAACCAGAGTTCCAAAAGACGGTGGTGACGGATGCATCGCTGAGCGGATGGGGAGCTCATCTGGATACGTTACAGGTACAAGGCCAGTGGTCCTTGCAGGAGTCCTCCCTGCATATCAACCTGCTAGAACTGAGAGCAGTGCGATGGGCTCTGAAATCTTTTCTTCCTCAACTGAGGGACTCGGTGGTGCGTGTCATGACGGACAACACCACTACGATGTTCTACTTGAGGAAACAAGGAGGGACACGTTCCAGGTCCCTATCGACGGAGGCACAGAAAATCTGGCATTGGGCCCTGCAACACAACATGCAAATCTTAGCGTTCCACCTACCAGGCGTGAGAAACGTGGAAGCTGATGCCCTCAGCAGAGAAATGAACGAAGTTCACGAATGGGTGCTGAACGACCAACAACTACAACAAGTATTCAAGAAATGGGGACACCCTTCCATAGACCTGTTTGCAACGAAGAACAACAGAAAATGCCATCAGTACGCAAGCAGATGGCCTCAGCAGGGCTCACTGGGGGATGCGTTCTCCTTCCCATGGACGAACAAATTCCTGTACGCATTCCCTCCATTTCCCCTTGTCCGGAGGACGTTGCAATGGATCCTCAGGTACCCATGTCGGGTAATTCTGGTGGCCCCATACTGGGCCAGACAGGTGTGGTTTTCAGACCTGCTACACTTAGCGGCGGCGGAACCGATGAGATTCCAGAAGACCCCCGACCTTCTGTCTCGACAGGAGGGTGTCGTTTGGCATCACGACCCGGACAGCCTCAAGTTGACGGCCTGGCTCCTGACTTCGCCGAATTTGGTCGGATAACGATTCCGGAGGACTGTCGGCGTATCCTGCAAGCGGCAAGAGCACCTTCCACAAACGCCTCATACGCGTACAAATGGAAAAGTTTCTGTCAATGGTGTGAGGATCAACCAGGTTTGGCCCCGCAATCGATTAAGCCGGAACAGCTCCTTCCATACTTGCTGTTCTTAGCTCAAAAGGGCCTGTCGGTATCGTCAATAAAAGTACACCTAGCAGCCATTTCCAGGTTTACTCGTCGACGGCACTCGGCACCATTGTTCAGCGACCGCCTGATTAAGCACTTCCTTAAAGGCCTCTTTCGGAGTTTTCCTCCAGAGAAGAAATTTCCGCCGGAGTGGAGCCTCAATCTGGTTTTAACGTCTCTTATGAAGCCTCCTTTTGAGCCAATGTCATCATCGTCTCTAAAGTTTCTGTCGTGGAAATTGGCCTTCTTGGTGGCCATCACTTCAGCCCGACGTATTTCAGAAGTTCAGGCTCTAATGGTAGACCCACCATACTTACGATTTTTCAAGAACAAGGTAGTCCTAGCCACTAACCCACAGTTCATACCAAAAGCTCCTTCGGTGTTCCATAAACACTCCTCTATTGTGTTGCCTACGTTTTTTCCGGAGCCATGCTCGGGAGCGGAGCGCATGCTACACACATTGGATGTAAAAAGGGCTCTCAAGTTTTATCTTCATCATACGCAACCGTTCAGAGAAACGAGACAGCTGTTCGTGGCCTATGGTTTGGGTGCTAGAGGAAAAGCCATTTCAAAGCAAGGACTATCAAGATGGGTGTCATCTACCATTTCGTACTGCCATTCCAGGGCAGGGAAGCCTCTTCTACGACGGCCAAGAGCTCATTCAACTAGAGCAGCGGCATCGTCGACGGCACTGTGGGCCGGAGTCCCTCTAGGGGACATCTGCATGGCGGCTACCTGGGCGGCTACACACACCTTTACCCGCCATTACTGCCTGTCGCAGCAACATGCCGAAGACACCCGGATGGGACAGGCGGTGCTTCGACACCTATTCCAATAAGGTAAGCCCCGGCTGAGGGGTTGCATCCTGTGGAATTTATGACTGTATGTGGTTCGTTTTCCTATGTTAACGATTACTGATGTATACATGATCATAGGGAACGGGCTTTGCGAAGAAAGTATATGGGTTTGCATGCACGCCTCCTCTTGGGGGTGGTACTGCTATGTAATCTATTCAAAGCATGTGAATCCATGAAAGATCCAATGCTGGAGAAGGGAATAGTTTCTTACCTGTAACTCCATTTCTCCAGCATTGGTATCTTTCATGGATTCACATGCGCCCACCTGCCTCCCCTGAACATGCAAACCGGTTCCCCCACTACTTTGGGGGCCGAAATCTGAGGGAGCGCGGGGGCGGGGCCTGTATTTATATCATGACGTCCTGACGGTACGGGCACGCATGATACAAAACGAGGTGGATAGGACGCATAAGCGTCGAAAAAGTTTTCCTACGGGAAAGGGTCTATATAATGTACCGGGGATTCCCAGCCTGACGACGGGGAATATTCAAAGCATGTGAATCCATGAAAGATACCAATGCTGGAGAAATGGAGTTACAGGTAAGAAACTATTCCCTTCTCTGCTTCTACTTCTCCTTGATTTGACCTTTCTCCTTCCACCTCCGCCACACCTTCAACTTGGACCTGTCCCTGGTCTCTTCTCTGTTGTTCTCTGATCTTGGCCTCTTCCAACTCCAACCCTGCTCCTTTTTCCTATTCACTGACTTGCCTCCTGTCCTTTATTACTCTCAGCCTCTCTCCAAACATCCTCACCCTGCCATTGTTTCTCATCCCTTTTTTACTCTGGACTACAAGGAAACTGATGCAATGAGGGCTAGACTATGGATGCATCAGCCCTGTTAGTAATGTCTCTTTGTGATTGACTGATGAGCTCTTCTCCCTCAGGTATTCTTGATCATGTGGTTATGATCTGCGGCTGGCCCATTGCTCCATGGACTGACCTGCCATCTTGGGATCAAGTTGCCCTGTCATGGTGGCTATCTGGCATGTGTGGTTTTTGCTAGTTCTGCCCCCTTGCAGCTCTATGTGATGCCTTTGCCTGCTGTCTTCTCTGTGGTTCAGACTGTAAGCCTCTTGTAAGCAGGCACTTGCTTTGATGTTAATTCCAGCAGACGGTGCTCACCTAGGCCCACGCTCCTCAAGATTCTATTTCTTCCTCGTGGTTTTGCAATTGCTGTCTGAGAGCATTGCTGAAAAGTTCCAGCACTTAAGTCTCTTTGCTCAACAGGGCCAGAAATGGGAAGGTGTGGCCATCAGCTGTGCAATGTAGTCGCACTGTTTCGGAGCTGCCCGGCCAGCTGGAGCATATCCTGATTGCAATCCATTGCCACCCACACCGACAGTGGATTGTTGGGGCAGTGGTGGTCCCAGGCCCTCAGTGTGAATATCTGGAGTGTGTTCCTGACAGCGTGAGGTGGAAGGGACCTGCAGAGTCAGCCCGACAGAGGGAAGTGGCCCGCTATTTTATGTGCCGGCTGCAAGGATGCCTCGAGGGTGGACTGAGGCGCACCCTTCTGAAAAAAGATCTGGTGTCTTGACGGCAGCAGGGAGACGCTTCCCTTGCCCACGTAGCTCCCCTGATAAAGCAGAGACTAAGGCAGCGGGCGTGAGGCGAGCCGCATCCCTAATGGAGAGTGAGCAGTGCGGCGCTACAGGAGACCGGAGCGAGCCAGTCTGCAACATTATATTAGGCACCGGGGGCAGGGGCCCTCCAAGCCGCCTATAGGGCCAGGAAAGTGATGGGCCACACATGCTTGGGAGGGCTGAGTAGGCAGGGGAGGGGGCCCTGCTGTTTGAGGACTTGATGCTGGCTGACCCCTTTTTGAGATCCATACAACAGGGTAAGATACGTGGATGCGTAGATTGGCGGGGGACAGTAGCCCCTTTGGCCTCAAAGGATTACGTGCTTTTTCTTCACTGATATCCAGGAGCAGCATCACAGTGTTCGCATCCAGTGGGGCTTGGAATAGGTGGCATTGGCACTCCCTGATAGGTTTTTGATCAAGGTGCCGCACTGCATTAGGGCCTGCATCCGTTAACAGTTGGTAGAACTGTGGTAAACGAGTCCTCAGCAGACCTTTCATATTTGCCTGACCATGGGGTCTGATTTTCTGCGTGGCATAGCCATGATTAAGGGGCAGCAGAAAACGGAGCACTCTGTGGGGGCAAAGCCGAAGCAGACCCAACATACGGCTGGGACGCCAGCGTAGGATGGAGGCGTTGACATGGCAGACGCAGGAGGAGTTTCTGTGCAGAGCCTACTGACGGCGATACAAGGCTCTAGACCATCATTGGAGGGAAGGATAAAGGAGGTAGGGCTAGATGTTCTGTTGGTGAGAGCGGACTTGCGTAAAGTATGTGAGAGAGTAACTGAAGTAGAGCAGAGAGTAGGTACGGTGGAGGATAAGCTAGCAGTTTTATGGAACCAAGTGAAAGGATTAGTGGGAGCGGCAAGAAGCCTAGAAACAAGAGTAGAGGATGCAGAAGGCTGCTCCTGTAGATGCAACATTCAACTGGTTGGGGTACTGTAAGGAAGGCATGGTATCAAATATTAAGACAGCCACAAGTGACCACAGTTGATGGGTGTTTATTGACCTTTAACAAGGGTGTGATAAACACCTATCTAATCCTAAATCTACAGATGAGATCAAGCTACGACCATCAAATAATAATAATGCAGTCCTAGAGGAGTCTTGTATGTAAAAAAGAAAAATGGCCTATACTAAAGAAAATATTGCCAATCCTTACCTTCTAAATACAAATAGTGTGGGGTAGTGTTCATGAAAAAGAAAAGTGTTCATAAAAATGATGTCCGGATGTTCAGGCCGTTGGCTTCCCCTCCTCGCGTTTTCAGCACAGGACAAAGCGGTTTACCCGAGAATAGCACACTCTCTGGCTTCTGTGGCACAAGGACACAGTCCTTTACCAGCATCAGGGCCCTCTGTGCCCAAGTCTCTTTAGTTATCAGTCTCTTGACTCAGAGGGTCTGATGTACTAAAACAAACGAAAAGTTTCTTTCCTCTTACAAGTACTCAAGTCAGGCGATTAAATCTTCATCCTGGATCCCCCTGAACCGGGCGCGAATCCTCTTCTCCATTGTTCAGAAAATATAACTTCTCGGTGACTGGCGATTCACCCCGGATCCGCCTCAGCCAGGCTGAGATCTTTCCTCTTACACAATCTCCCTTAGCCGGGCTCGGACCAATTGCAGTTCGTATTAGTTATTGAAGACGTTTGAATGTGCACAGGGTTCAGCTTGACCCGTTGGAGGACTACTTTAAGATTTCATGTGGTTCTCGAATAACTCCCTCTACTGGAATCCTTACACTCAGCACTTTTCTCTGTACATTTTGCTGCATCACCTACATAAAACAATATCATTCCACATTTGCTAAAATTCACATGGGTCATTAACATCTAAATAGACCCCTCCTGGGGGTGCCCAATCATATCTACCTGGACCCAAGTGTAGTGATGTTCAGAGTCTGTTTCCCTTAATGCTCCAGCTCCAAATCTTAAGGTAGTCCAAGATTCTTCCTTCAGGGACAACCTAGAGCACATGGAGATTGTATGTGTTGCACGTTTCACCACATGACATCTATTTTTAAATCAACCTGTTGTTCTTGCTTGCGTTATAAGATGGCCGACATGTCTCGTCAGTGACACCTGAGCGCATGCACGTGGTGTCCTTGACT
The DNA here is from genome assembly GCF_040938575.1 of Ambystoma mexicanum. Taxonomy (NCBI): domain Eukaryota; kingdom Metazoa; phylum Chordata; class Amphibia; order Caudata; family Ambystomatidae; genus Ambystoma; species Ambystoma mexicanum. The sequence continues at coordinate 1,233,696,290 of NC_090927.1, read as the reverse complement.
ATGACATGTTTAGATTGTGGCTAATCAGGACGGGACGGTTTCGGCAGTCAGATACTGCGCGTCGATGCATTCCCACGTACTGTATTCATGAAGGTGAACACGAATCTATGCATTTGGACAGTGTGTGTGATTGTTCATAACGGAGAGCTATAGAAAACTTTCCTTTTTTTTAAGGCTTGAATAGTGTTGCATACATTGTAAATTAACAGGGATTATTGTTATTGTCTACAGATGTACAGATGAAACTAAAATGTTTGCAATAAGGAAGAATCAATGTTGAACAGGCCCTGATGAAGGATACATAATCCAAAACGCATAGGCCATTGACTGAAAGTTGGAACATTGATTAGGACTTAAATGGTTAATCTGTTGTGATTGGAATATAGAGAAAGTTGATTGGACACTGTTTCAGGGTGAAGATTGTTGGCTGGGCAACCTCTTCACACGAGAGTGAATTGTAACTTTCAAAGACCAAAAGCTTTATTTTAAACGTTTTGCGTTAAACTTTTTGCTGTTGAATACGTTATGTTTGAATATTGTGATTGAAGATAAAGTAAAATTTTCATTTACTAAGTACATTTAAACATTGTCACAGAGTATTGTGTTATTGATGTGAATATTCACAGGGGTTGCCTGTTGGAAACAATGGGTTGTATGGGTACATAGCTCCTTGGTGGCCAGCCAGATTCTGGTTTTCGGAACTACAGCATCTGTCGATTCTTCCCCCGATCAGATTGCTGCTGCTACCTGACCTCCTTCACCAGAGCGATCACCAGCTGTGGCACCCCGCCCCTCAGTTGTTCAGCTTGGCGGCCTGGTTCCCGAGTTCAGATCTTTACCGCAGTTCAATCTGTCCGAAGCCAATATGCGCATTATCCAAGCGGCCAGGAAACCTTTTACGAGTGCACAGTATAGGAGCAAATGGCTCTGTTTTCGCCACTGGTGTTTAGCTAAACAGCTCGATCCCAGGCATGCTTCGGTCAACACTGTTCTATCCTTGTGTCTCACCTGGCAGCTTCTGGCATTCATATTGTGTCATGCAGGACTTATTTAACCACCATTGCGGCCTATCTGTCCACAGACAGCTGTTCCTTTTCATTGACTAAACCAGTCATCAAAGGGCATTTTGCAGGGCTTCTTCATCTCTTCCCGCTGGTGCGGACTCTTCATCCCAAATAGGATTTAAATATGATCCTCATCGTTTTATGCCATAAGCCGTTTGAACCCATGGCCACTAATGATCTTAAGTACCTTTCTTGGAAAGTTGCTTTTCTGATAACATCTGCAAGGTGAGTAAGCGAGCTCCAAGCTATTTCTGTGGAACATCCGTTCCTCACTTTCCACAAGAATAAGGTTGTGCTTTGCACTCATTCTGCCTTCCTTCCTAAAGTGGTTACTCATTTTCATTTGAACCAGTCTATCTCTTTATCAGTCTTTTTCCCGAACCCGGCATCTGATGCCGAGAGAGTTATACACAACCCGGACATCAGGCGAGCCCTCAAATTTTATCTCGATAGATCGAGTGAAGTTGAAGCTCCTCACAACTCTTTGTTACATTTGGGGGCCCAAAAGGGAAACCAGCTTCCAATGCATCCATCTCCCACTGGATAGCATCATGTATTGCTGAGGCCTATAAGACTCAAGGCGTTCAACCACCAAAGGCATCCATGCACATCTAGTCCGGGGCAAAGTGGCTGCTGTTGCTTTCCAAAAGGATGTCCCTTGGGAGTCCATCGACAGGGCAGCTACGTAGGCCTCCCCATTGGCTTTCTGCAAGCATTACTGCTTAGACCTGAGCTCCAGGGCTGATGCCCAAACAGGTCAGGCTGTGCTGAAAAACGTATTCCAATAAAGGGATTTTCCATCCACCTGTACTACCTATGGTTGCTGCTTGGGAATATCCCACAAGTATGGAGGAAAGGGGACGGGGCGTAGGAGTATAACAAAGTTACTCACCATAGTTACTACCTTACTCCTAGTCCATAGTCCCCTTTCCTCCATACTCCCGCCCACCGTCCCCTCTAAAAAGTATCCTCTATTGTTGCTTAAAGGATCTCAGACTTGGCGATTAGAAAAGGACTGAAGGGTGGGGCGGAGGTCAGGGTTACTGCCACGTGCGGTGGACCCGCGTAAAAATAAAAGGACAAACATTACATTTTTGATGCTTTTTAACAAAAGTGCTCCAGTCCCGTCCCGAAAGACGGAATGTCCCACAAGTATGGAGGAAAGGAGACTATGGACTTAGGAGTAAGGTAGTCACTACGGTGAGTAACTTTGTTAATCTTTCAAAAAACCTGCTTATCTGCAACCAATCGCAAAACAAGCGGATATGAGTCACAGATCCCTTCCAGGAGAAAAACTGCATTATGGGCTACACCCCGGCCCACTATAATGGCACCTGCCATTTTTCTGGAAGAGCGTACAATGTCTTCCTCTACCTCTTCTGAGAACCTTCTGAGGCATAGGCCCGCTTCCTGGATAATGCAGGGAAGAAAGTCTACCAAACCTCTGTTCTAAGCTTCAGGCAGGTCATGGCAGCTGACCACCCTTAAGTTACGGAAAGAGCTGGGTGTTCCTCTCAGGTTTCAAAGAAGCTCGCCAAGTTGTGCAGGATTTAATGGAGGCCTCCTATCACCACCGGGACACCGCTGCTTAGGGATTTAACCCATGACAGTGTGTTTCACCTAATTGAAACCCTTTTGACTTGAGATTTAGTTCTGCCATTATCCCTGATTTGAAAAAGAGACTGGTGTGTTGAAACACGTGCTATCCATAAAGGGCACCTTTAATTCAATTTAATAAATTTACCAACCTTCTCACAAATACCCAGTGCGGCGCTTGTTCCTGAAGTGTGGAGAAGTCCATTCAATAGTTACTTAGGTCCTCTGGGTCCTCTCAGCTGTTATGGGACTGAAAGGAATTAGAGCAGTGTTCGGAGCGTGGTCGCGCCCCACACACTTGACCCACTATCGCTCTCTCTAAATTCTTAAAGGGGAAGCACGCTTGGGCTTGCTATGGCTCCGGCCCGGTCCTGGCTCAACTCCCATAAGTATGGAGGAAAGGGGACATTAGACTAGGAGTACAGTAGTCACTATGGTGAGTAACCTTTCCTTTTTTAGGCCACCTGGGCTATGCAATTTCGCTTTACTTTGAGTCGGTGAAACAAGGGGATGTCCTGTTTCATTGATGGACGGTGATGAAACGATGACTCGTTTTATGTATTTTGGCCCTTTATTCTTGATTGATTGTTTTTCTCACACCTTCGACTTGTGTAACTTCTAATGCTTTCTTGTTAATGTTTTCTTGAATCTTAGTAAAAACAATATTGAAAAATGAGGCTCTTTGTGTTCTGGACTTTTTTAAATATATAACAGCTGATGATGTAAATGCAATCTTTGCATTTTAAACAGTAAATATTTATAATGCAAAATGATTAATTATTCATACAAGTACATATTGTGATTTTATTTTTCTTTGTAGCCTTCCTGCCTCCTACAAAAGTCTTCCTTCCGTATCAGAGACCTTCCCTACGTTGCGGACAATGATTGAGGTGCTAAACACGGACTCTTCTCGCTGTCAAAAGAATCTATAACAAATAATCATTTTGCAAGAAAAGGGCAGGACCTCTTGCTTAAGTTATTTATAAAAAGCAAACTTTATTAGGAAATCAGGTTGTTTATTACTTTTGATATTTTTTTGATAAAAAGTACATGATTGAATACTTGAACCATTTTACTTTACTGTATGTTTGGGGCTTCCATTGTGAAAACGGGCGGATTGGAGTTTGTTTTTACAGTTAAATCCATAGCTTCTTGTAACAGACCAGCAGATGTTACACGCAAGACCAAAATAAAAGCAACAAAATCTTAATGCAATAATTAATGAAGCTGCCTTTTCCAGGCAGGCATTATTTAAAAGATGTGTTTTCTGAATGCACTTTTAAAATGCAATACCTCTATGCTGTGTTTCACAATCAAGGGTTTTTGGGGACTTTAAATTATTAATGCTTTTTCTTTTTATTTGTGAGCATTTTACACAATCTTTTTATTAATGGAGCCTAACGCTGCATGAATTGGTGCAATCCTGAACCCTGTCTTTCTTTAACTTGGGGATTTTTTTGCAGGGAGTTTTGTAGAAGATTTGTTTTAATAAAATATTGAGCTCTACACTGATGGCAGGCAATTTAAAGGCACGGTTTCTTGAATCTTCTAAATCAGGGTTTTCAAAGTTGTAGAAGACTGACAGGACTGTGCCTCTGTTCTCAAATACTATAGAACATTAGGGAGGCCTAATGTTTAAGTATTTACAAATTATTATCCTTGTCCTGTTCAACTGCTGCATTCCAGTTTGAAAAAAATATAGGGGCGTTTGTACAGCTTCCTTGTTAGTTTTTAAAAAAACATTTTATGGCGCCATCTTTGTACGTTTATTTTTTCTTTGTAAACAGCTTTGAGCTCCTTGCGTGACAGTTTACTACAAATAAAAACCATAGCCAAGTGCTAATGACTATAAAGACCTACGGAGTGAGCAGTACTACATAGTCTTATCTTATTTTACTCGTATTTATAATGGGCACTTATACCAAAGGTATTATGGCGCTAAAAGACAGGCACAACAAGGCAAAAGAAACTAGGAATCGAGACTGTAACAGAAGCTAAAACAGAAATGTTTTAAGGCACGTCTAAACTCTAAATGATTGACTGTAGTTCTTAACAAATAAGGCATAGAATTCCATCCTTTTGCAGCTGCAATAGAAAAAGCTTGGCTACCAGTTCTTCTTCTTTTAAAACAAGGAACGTGAACTAAACATTTCCCTGAGGGCAAAGGCACCTACCAAGAATGTTAAAAAAACGAATACAAAAAACTTGAATTATAAAATTGCAAAGCCCACTAAGCGTTTTGTAATTATAGCTTTTTGTATTTGTTGTTTCTTCCCCGCTGTGCATCTGATGTATGCAGAGGACACCCCTGCAACATGTGGGGTTGGGGGAGAAAACCAATCAAGAACATAGTGTGGAAATTTTGATTGCAAATGCTCTGCCCCTTGCCCATAAAAAAACTTGTTGAACAATGCAAAGTGATTTGAAGGCTACTCGTTTCTCAACGGTGAGGTAATGAACTTTAGGGCAAACTGGAGGGATATGTGACCCAAAAGGGGTGCCGCTGGCAACCCTGGATGCCAGATTTTGAAAAAGCTGCTAGCGGTGTAGCAAATATTTAGGCTGAGCAAGATATAATCAATTGCAGTAATCAATTCTGCTCAGTCAGTACTAGTGCTGCCACCACCAGAGCATGCAATGCTTCAGGAAGGAAAGGCAGAATTTTCCTCTCAATTTTAAGATGCAAATGTCCAGTTTAGCAGACAGCACTTATTTGAGCTTCCATTGTAAGGAAGGAAGCAAACTTTACCCCAAGATTTCTAACCACAGGAACAACAAGGGCACCAAATGAGTAGGGCCAGATAGCTGGTCACCAGAAAGAGGTAGCAGACGAGGACCCAACCACAAGTATTTCTCTCTTGCCTCCATTAAGCTTCATCAAATCCTCACCCATCCAACACCCAACTGCATCTGGGCAGCCCCTAAACTGAGACGACTAAATAAATCGGTTAGATTAAGCTGGACATTAATCTGGGTATCGTCAACATAGGTGAGGCAGTGAAAGCCGTGGGAGCGGATGAGATGGACAAATGGCCGAATGTAGATATTAAACAGGATCACAGACTAGGCAGACCCCTACACCACAAGTGAGAGCTTCAGAACTAAAACAGAAAGGAGCAAGAGAAAGAGTTTGGGTTCATCAGTCAGAAAAGGTGAAAATCAAGCAAGAATAGGGCCTGACAGACCTGCTGCGGTTAAACGGTCCAATAAGGTGGAGTGATTGACAGTGTCGAAGGCGGCTGAACGATCTAACAAAATCAGACCGCCCACTCCACCTTGATCCGTTATCTGTGCCAAGTCGTCCACAGCTGACACAAGGACACTCTCGGTGCCATGGACTGGCATGAACTCAGACTGAAATACGTCAAATAAAATAGTTTTCAAGAAAAGAGTTCAATAGTAGGAAAATGAGATTCCATGAGTTTGATCATTAGTAACAACACAACTGCCGTCAGTAAATGTCCTTATTTCATTCGGCTTGTTACCATGGGCTAGCGGGCTGAGACCAGCCGGTAAGACGTGTGCAGTCTCAGGTCTTTATCGATTCTTGAACTCGCATCCATTTTGGTAGTATACTCATTTTAGTAGTATACTTCGGTTATAGGAAATGAGACTCTGCAACATTAGGCCATCATTTTAAACAAATATGATAACTTTGCTTTTAAATCACTGGCTCTTATAATGTTTTAAAATTATAGTCAATGTGGACATGAATATCTTTGAACTTCCTTTCCCTTAATAAAATCAACTGAAGTTTTTGAAAGAGTTTTTCATGCTCCAGCTATGCCATTTTTTTAAGTATGCATCCATTTCTTTTTTACACTGGATATTTTTGCTTTTTGTTTCATGTTTTAATTATGTACCAAAAGAGTAAACGCAAATGAAGGAATTCACTAGTGGTGGGATGGGATTGTGCTTTTAATTGTAACAAAAATAAGCTATTAATGCAAATCAGTTAAGTGTTTGCAAATAAAAAGGTGATTGTTTCAAATTTTGTGTATGCTGTGTATTTTATTCATCTCAAAGTTAGGGTGATCGTTCTTAGGCCAGGTTAACGCGTTTGGAACATGGGTTTGGCAGTGGCAGAGATCATAGCAGAAGTGTTGCGCAACTCCTCTGCAAATCATAAAAGGCTCTTGCACATTTAAAAATGTTTCCAAATTTTATTTAATCAGTGGAATACGCAACAGAGCAGAAAGTGATTTAAAGCAGACGAAGCAATGTGAACTTTTTACTGGAGAAACACTAAATCACTCAACTGCATCAGTTACACCATTCATGCTGCATATATATTTGAAACCCTTAACAGATATTTTAAGGACGGTTTGTAGTGGGGAAGGTTGAAATATTTCTCTTCCCTTTTTTTCAAGCACATCAACTCAGTCAACCACACCTGCCGGGTTGGAGCCACATGTGATTTCCATTATTTGAGGATTCACTTCTTAGCAATTGGGCATGCCAGAGTAAACCACATTTCGGTGATCAACTGTTGTTTTACAAATGTCCCCGAGGAGATATTTCACAGGAGCCAATGAAGGGGGAATTGCAGTCATCCCCGCCAACACCTCAGCCACCTTGGCCTAGAAATTTAATACAAACCGGTTCCAGGCAAATGGGAAGACCGGATTCTTCTGACACGCCCGTTTCACAATTCTCTTCACTAGTGGATACTGTGCTCCAATCTGGGGTTGGAGGGGCACTGTTTTGTCTGCCTGCCCACCAGGTCGCGGTTACTAGTGACACGTCTCTGGAGGGCTGGGGCGCCCACACAGTCTATCTATATGTCAGGGGTCTCTGGTTGCAGGAGGACATTTTTTTTCCCATCAACTTCCTAGAGCTACGTGCTATGTTTTGTGCTACAAAGTCTTTTCTACAGCATCCTGCAGCAAGGTAGAACCTGGTCCTTTTGGCTGTCAGCAAAAGCTCAAGACCGTTGGAAGTGGGCTCTGGCCCACAACCTCCTCCCGTTCCATCTACCGGGGATGAACAACATGGTGGTGGATTCCCTCTGCAGGGAGTTGAAATCCTGCCACGAGCGGGAACATCTGGTCGATCAAGTCCTTTGCATCTTATGCAGGTGGGGAATGCCAGATGTCGATCTCTTCATTAACAAGTTGAGCAAGTAGTGCGTGGCTTTCACCAGTAGATTACACCAGCCCAGGGGATGCCTTCACATTCCTGTGGAAAGGCATGTCCCTGTATGTGTTCCCTCCAATTCCTATGGTTCCCTGAGTGATCAGTGTGTTCAGATGGCATCTGTGCAAGCTGATATTGGTGGCCCTAGCTTGGCCCTACTGGTTCTCAGATCTTCTCACCCTAATTACTGTGCCTCCTGTCCGGCTTCTGCTGACTGACAATCTTATGTCCAGAGACCAGTGCTACACAGCAACCACCTGGCCTCTCTCAATCTGACTGTGTGGCTCCGTGACTGTACCGTTACTGCAGGACTATGATATTCAAATGGAATGTGTCCTCCCACGTATTACTCACCTTTGAAATATGATGTCCAGCTTCAGCTGCTTTGAAAAAAATGTATTTATTTATTTGTTTTCTTTTCGGCAGAGGGCGCTGTGCATCAATAGCCTTGACTCGGACTTACTTCAGGTACCAAGCAGGGTCGCACAGGATCTTGTGTGGTGGGCCTGCGAGGACAACATTCTGAAGGGAGAACCCTTTTGGCAACCATGGCCGGAGATAACAGTAGTGCGGATGCCTCACTCTCGGGATGGCGAGCCCACACCAATGATCTGACAGTCAGCGGTCGTTGGTCTCCATCGGAACATCCAGTCGAAAGAACATTACCAGGGGTAAGTAACTTGTTCTTTTGGCGCAGGTCAAGGATTTCTCCAAAGTTTCTTGCTATAAAAGCAAGTGTAAACATTTCTCCACTTGGTCTTCAAGGCAGATGCTCACAACCCCTTCCTTGTGTAGGCTGCTGACATATCTGTTGTCCTTGGTTCGAGCCGCTCTGGCTCACTCTTCCATCAAGGTTCACCTGGCTGCCATTTCCAGGTTCAAGCCTTCCTGCTTGATGCCTTTCCTGTGGTCACAGAGGCTCACCAAAGAATTCCTTCAAGGGCTGTTCCCCTCATTCCCTCCTCTCAGAGCACCTGCTGCAATGTGGTCCTCTCAAAGCTCATGGGACCTCCTTTCGAGTCTTTGCACAAGGCCTGTCTAAAGTTTTTAATCTGATAACTCCTCTGTTGCCATCATCTCCGCAAGACATGTGGTGGAAATCTAGGCGCTCTGGTCCAAGCCATCCTATTTGACGTTCCACAAATTCAAGCCGGTTCTTCTCACTAACCCAACTTTCATGCCCAAGGTGCCGTCTATATTCCACCTAAACAAACTGGTGGTGCTACCCGTCTTCTTTTGGCTGGCCGTCCTCTCTTGTAGAATGCTCGTTGCACTCCCTGGATGTGGTACGAGCCCTCAAGTTCTACATTTCTTGCACAAAAAGGTTTCACAAGTCTTCACAACTGTTTGTGGCTTTTGGTCCAGCGGATATGGGCAATGCTATGTCCAAAGCCTCCATTGCTCATTGGCTGTCCTCCTGCATTTCCTTCTGTCGTTAACTGACTAACAGGTCTCTTCCAGCCGGCCCAGAGCCCATTCCACCAGGGCACTGACAGCTAGGACAGCTTTCTTCTCCGGTGTTCACCTGCTGGATATTTGCAGAGCTGTCACATGGTGGTCTGTACTTGCCTTCACATGGTTTTACTGTGTCCACAGGAATTCCACGGAGGAGTCAATGGTTGTCCAGGCGGTGCTGCACAGCTTGTTTGGGTGAGATTAGTTTTTCTGAAGTAACTTTACCTCCACCCATTGTTGTATTATGTGTGTGCTACTTTGTAGCCTTTTCAAACGGCATGTAAATCTATGAAAGAACCATTGCCGGAGAAGGAATAAGTTACTTACATGTAACTCCTGTTTTCCAGTATCAGTATCTTTCATAGATTCACATGCAACTCTCCCCCCTAACCCTCTTATGGCTCTTTTTGGATCGTATTGCCACGTGTGCTTGACAAAATCTGTACATGGCCTCCTGGGGTGAAGCTAAGTGAGACTTGTCAATTGGCTGTGGGGCAATCAACCCAAAATGACTCTAAAAGAGCACAAAAGTAAAAGCGGTTTTAACATTTAAACATAAACTGCTTTACTATGCTGAGGATTCCCAGCCTGCCGACGAGGAATATTCAAACAGCTTGTGAATCAATGAGAGATACCATTGCTGGAGAACAGGAGTTACAGGTAAGTAATGTACTGCTTAGCAGGCAACCGTGGAATGGCAAGCTGTGCAGGCTGTACCCTACTGTTCCCTAATGTGCCCCTAGCGAGCACCCTGCAATGTTTGACAAATCTGTAGGTTTGTGGACAGTTTTTATAGTAGCCAACCTGCTACTCCCCTGGCAAGTAAATATAGACCGCCAAACAGACTCACACACTGGGTGATGGGTTATAGCGGTGCTGCATTGTGAGAAAGATTAACCACAACAACAGTCTGCATGGAGCGTTCTGCAGTTCGTTATTTGTATTTGGCCAGTTAAATCTTTTGCCCTGACTGCTACGCCCTGTAAAGACGGTGGTGGTGTAGACATTCGGGCATGATGCGAGGTGTGCTCAAAATGATACAGTGCAACATAATATCCAATGGCAGGAGCGGAGGTTTATAATAGGGAAGCCGCAACAGCCTTATTCACTCACTCACTGCATCTTGCTGGAGTTTTCTGTGGTGCTACGAGTCTTTGCTCAGAGGTACTTTGACTTGAGGGCTCTTCTGCAAGATTACAAGTCAGTTTAAGTATGTTCTCCAGTATTGTGGACATGGTAGGGAGGCTTAGATGTGGAAACCTACGGTTGGTCCTGAGTTGCGCTATGGGCAATTGCCTACCATTGTCTGATTTCCCTTCTGAAAGTTTAGGCTATATAGGGGGGCAGAGGTACGGACTTGTGAAAGCCTCTTAAGCCATTTAGGTGTTCCTCTCTGGCTGTGTTTTGAACTTTGAGACTTTGAGGACTTATTTACCAAGAAGGGGAGGATGAAGTAGACTCCAGACCTGTGCAAGCCTTCTGAGCCATATAGGTGCCCTCCTTGGTATTTTGTTCCTGTTTGTGCTTGTTCCCATCCCCATTTTGTTTAGCCTGCTTTCAGGTTTCTCTTTTATTGTTTGACTAGTTAGCATTTTATACTGTCAAGAGTTTTTACATGATGGTCTCAACATGGTATTTATTGTTTGTGTTACTTGGTTGCTACATTTCCTTGGACTTTTTTTTATTTTTTAGATGAATTACATTTTTATGAATGCGATGGATTTTATGTATCAATCGCGCTCATTGACTTAAGCATTTTAAATATTTTTATTACTTTATATATGGAGTATATGTTAATTTGTTTAGTAAGATAGTACTTACTATTTATTCCAGTTTCTTGCAAAAAAATCTTTGGTAATTACTCTGCACTTAGTTAGCTATTTTTCACCTTTTCTTGAGACTTGGACGTGGAATTTGCCAAAAGGTTATATTTGATTTTTTTTATATCAAATTCCTGTAAATGGGTAAAAGGAAGGCCTCGGATCTATGGGGACCATCGGCTGGATTGTCTGGGAAGAAACCTAAGACTGCAACTTGTAAGTAGGATGCGGGGTGGGTTCCAAGACCCAGTGAAGGCTTTTCACAGTAGTGGCACTGGTAAAACAAAAACATGTAACATTTCTTTAAAAAAACAGTGGGTGCTTTAGATGCCAACATACAAATGGCCGAAAAGACGATCATGTGTAATGGAAGTTTAGAAGCTGATGCAAATGATATTGAGGACTTAATTTGCCATATAGAAAGTACTTTAGCACCCAATTCCCCTACCTAGATTGCACCCCTACTGGAGATTGATCAATATCCCAATTGCAGCAGGGCTAGCACTCTCTCTTAAGTGATTATTTCCTCCAGGTGGAAAGTATGCCTCTAATCAGTTGGGTAATAACTTGGGTAAGGTAAATCTCAAGACACTAATGGGTCTAAAGGAAACCTGTCCAGAGTATAGCTATGGCAAGGGGTTAGTCCTGATGGAAAGCCAAATCCTGAACATACATTTGGTGAAAATGGATAATATAAATATTATGTCCCAATTAGGGGCTCTTCATTTACCAGGCCAACAGGAGATGCGTTGGTCTCAGCATAGGGTCCCACATAATGTTAAAGGAAAGGAGTATGCCTCTAAAACTACTGGCAGCAAGACTGAGCTATGGCAAGTGGGACTTTGGGGAAAAATAGAGGGAAAGAATGAACTGCTTTTGGTGGTTCAGGTAAGCCAGGATTTAGTATGAAAGCACCTACTGAGTGCTGTGACAATCTGATGCTAACTAATGCCACCGAAGTAATTGATCTTGCAAAGACAAGTATTTCTAATGAGAAAATAAACACTATTTACAAAAATGCCCTGCCTTTTAGGGCATTTTGAAGCATCTAACAAACATCTCCCATTGGGAGTACTCCTCTAATTGCTTGTTCTGCTCCCACACTCTGTAACCATCATTCACACCACCACTCCAGTGCCTACAAAAAATATATCTTCTTTATTTATCCGTATACAAAAAAAATGAAAATCGAAAACGGACTCGGGTGAAAACGACGACGTGACCACAAAAGTGATGAGTGGAACGTTTTGAATGAATCTGTACCACTGGCGTTGCTCTGGGCAACCTTCCACACCACCGTTTTTTAGCCCGTCTGCGCCATTCCAAAAGGAGTCCAGCCATATGCAAATCAGTCTGGTACTACCACCAATGGTAGCAGCCGAGCCCGAACTGCTAGGCCAGGTCCCTTCTGCACGGAAACACAAGCAACCCCAGACATGTTTCGGCCAGGTGAAAACAACATCAAAACTGTTATTGCTATTTAAAAATCACTGTTCCCAATGACATTTATTTGTCTAGGTTAGAACTCACCTGCAGTTGCATACTTAAACTGACTGTTGCTGAATGCTCTCTATTGTCTTACTATACATACAACCTGGTGAAAGCAGATGAACAGGTGCTACCAGTCACGACTGTGAGAAGTCTTAACCTTCTAGTTCATGCATCAACCAGATCCTCTGTGCAAATGCATACATGGCGACACAGCTGTGTTTCAGCTATCTTATCAGGGATCTGACTATCTGATCACATCTCTTTATTTTACATATATGGCCTTCATCAGAACAAGGAATATTGTGTATCTGAGGTCAATTTACCCCTATCTTCTCATCAGTGGATTCACTTTAAAATATTCTAAGGTTGATCTCACCTAGAATAAAATGTACATATGTCAGACCAATTTGTTGACAGAACGTGGTGTTACATAAAACGTAATTCCTAAAGGAGCAGAACTGCACTTGCTTCGAGTCTCTTGGTGAAATGTACCTATTCGGCGTTCAAAATGCATGCTTTACTGCACAACCTAGTCTCCATCCATCCATTGGTATTCAATTATTTTTGGACCAATCTGAAACAATTCATAAACACAATTTAATGGTCTGCAATAGGTTTGAGGAATCTGGGGGCGTCCTCACTTCTCCCCCAATATATCCTTCCCCCAGGTGGCCAGGGAAAGACTGTTTCTCTTGGATCCTGACCTGTGGGTGGATATGTGAGGGAGGATCACAAGGGTGGAGGAGACTTGGAGGGAGGAGATGAGGTACCCTTTGATGAGACATGGTATACCCCTTTTCTCTCTCAAAATGTCCCAATCCCTCAGACCTTTGTGGGCCGCTGTAGGTCAGATCCATATTTTCCCATTGTCATTCACCCCTACGGACATCACTTTAGTAATGCGACGAGGAAGAAGCAACAAAAAGAGACAACAGACTTTAGAACCAACAGTGTGCTGTCTAGTAGTCAGAGAACCAATCATCTAGGCAGGGTGTTTAAATACTTGCGGTGCAGGAAGGAGGACAGTGTTGGCTAGGGCTGTGGACGTGAAAGAACCAAATCTCCCTGGGAAGCCATGCTGGGGGAAGAGTGCCAGTGTGGTAGAGCAAGGATGCTCACTGACGAGAGCTGCGGCAAGAAAGCAGCAGGCTGTAGGGATGCCGAGAGCAGAGGAGAAGCTCTGGAGCATTCCCAAATGCGGGCAAGCCGGACAAGGCTTACCAGAGCTCTTACCCGATTCGCTGGGAGAAGTGGCGACGGCAGAAGCCAGAAGGAGCCGAAGGAAGCGAAAGCAAATCAGACTTTACCATAGCTGGTACTATGGTTTGCTGCAAAAATAAACAAAGGCACCAAAAGAGACTGGTGAGTCCTATGAAGTGGGAAAGTGACACTGGGGCATCTTGTAGGCGGCCTGTGTAAAGAAATAGCAGAAAGTAGAAACTAGCACTTTTTGAACACTGACCCGTAAGCAATTGGAATACTGATCTGAATGAATGCAGTTTTGTGTGGAAACTTATGAATATCCAGGAACTGTGCACTAGGAGAGAACTAGCATTTGCCAGAGCCATATGAATATCACAGAACTTTGTGTTTTGAAAGAATAAAAATTGGTCAGAGCCATATGAAATATATCATGGAATTGTGTGGTCTTGAGTGAAACAAGTATTGGTGAGAGCCACAAGAATATGGGAAATTGTAACATGTGCATAGTGGCCAACAGGTAAAAGTAAAGCATCAAGAGGATGTGAAATGAGCCTGCACTGAATCCCACTGTAAAACTGAAACAGTGGCAACGTGCAGGTGAAGGAGAAACCAGTTTGGTGTATTGGTTGCGTGACCTGTATTGGGTGGACCATGTTTTTCAACAACTGTGCCTAGACCTGGCAACTCTGGCCCACTGCATTGCCATTTTCTGCTCAAATTTCCAGTGCTACGCTAACAACACTCAACTCATTTTCAAGCTGCCCTCTGCCACCTCCTCTCCCTCCCTCATCTCTGATTGCCTAACTGCCATTCAAGATTGGTGTGCCGCCAATGATCTTTGTCTGAATTCCAGCAAGACGGAGATCCTCCTCATCGGCACACCTTCACCATCCTTTCCCCTCACTCTCTGGCCGGCCTCCCTTGGCCCTCCTCCCACCCCCACCTGCGAGGCTAAGAACCTCGGGGTCATCTTTGACTCCACCCTTTCCTTCTCCACCCACATCTCTGAGGTCTCTAAAAAGTCACATTTCCGACTGCACCTCCTCAGAGGTACTCTGCCTTTCCTCTCCTTCCCCCGGAAGCTCATGGTATCTCAAGCTCTGGTTCTCTCTAGCTTGAACTATTGTAACAGCCTCTTTCTAAATCTACCTGCCTCTACTCTCCGCCCTCTGCAACTAATCCAGAACAGGACTGTGAGACTTGTCCTTGGCCTCAAGCCCTGGGATTGTATCTCTCCAGCTCTGAAATCTCTCCACTGGCTCCCAGTGGATGTAAGGATTAAATTCAAAACCCTCTGCATTGTCCACAAGGCTTTCTGGGGCCTGGGTCCAAAATACCTTCAGCTATCACTCCGCAAATACCTCCCCTCCCAAGCTCTTCACCCCTCTACCTCCAACTCACTCAGGGTCAGTCGTTTTTCTAAGAAACGAGCTGGGGTAGATCTCTGTCTTCGGCTGGGGCCTCCCTCTGGGACAGCCTCCCTGCCACTCTAAAACTTGAGGAGAACCATCTCTGGTTCCGGAAGCACCTCAAGACCTTCCTCTTTTCTTCTGCCTTCGCTCCCCTCTCCCCTGCTGATCTTTTCGCTCTTGGCACTGTGCACCTGGCCACCCTCTGTCTTTTGGGCCCAGGTACCTGCTCATCCTGCCACCCTCCCGCACTGCCTCCGGGCCACCCCTTGCACTGGGGTCTGTATCTGTACCCATACAGCCCCCCCTTTTTCTTCCTGCACTTATCAGACCTGCCCTGTCTGCTGCCTTAAACCTAGCACTTGCAAATTGCTGGCTGCATTACAACCGTTTGTTGCCTTTATTATTTATTTATTGTTATTTATCTGTTTCTCCTCTGCTTCGTACTTTCCACCTCTCCCCCCTTCCATGCACTTTTCCCCTCCCCCCCTCTCCCATGCACTTGCGTGTTCTCAATGTCACTGGGCCTAGTACGATCGCTGTTTTGTTCTCCCCTGTTCCCCCTCCCTTGCCTTGTCGCACTCTGAAACACTTGTGTACGAGCGCGATAGAAATAAAATATCAGTCAATAGACAGAGGACACCCACATATTGAAAAGCCAATTGAAATGCCTACAACAGAGCTTGTGTGTGAATCTGAAGGAAACCTTGTGGGAACTGGAACTGGGGATTTTAACTTGGTGAAATTGTTGAAAGACATGCAGCCTTGGGGAAGGGAGACCCCTTTGTGCTTTGTGAACTATTCTGAAACGTTGAAGAAGGGGAAACCCCTTTTTGAGGCTTTGTGAACTATCGTGAATCGTGGGGAAGGGAAATCCTTTCTAACCCAGAGCTGGAAGAAGCTTGGAACTGTTATTTGAATACTGACAGTCCTACACATTGTATACAAATAGGTGTGAGGGCAAGTATACTTTTTTGACACAGACAGACATTTACTTTGGACATCTTGACATAGACTATCCTTAGTTTTGTTTAGGTAGGAAAAGGTCACCTTAGTATAGGGCATGTTAAGAACATAGAGTAAACCTGAGGTCGGTTGTCTATGATGCCTTCACAAAGGTTCATTTCTGTGCAACATTTTCACCACAAGATCGGACAGGGCACTCACTTTTATCCCATGGTAGTCAAATCCCCACTTGTAATTTGAAGATCGCACTTCACACAAGTGCTGTCATCTAACCAAAGTCATTCCCAAAGCTCAATAAAATGAACTGGGGTTCTGAAATCAATAGAAGCAACTCTTATTTAATTTAGGGGGCGGCATAGTTCTGTGTCTGTGAGGTCTAGAAGCATATGAAACCGAGGCATTGAGCCTTTTAGGAAATCTGCTACATTATGAAAAACAGTTGATGATCCCACACCCAGTTTATGAAGGGAAATTGACATCCTCTGTGAAGAAGCTGAAGCCGAAGGGTAGATTTGTGCAGATGAGAAAGAGTACCTTTGCAGACCAAACCCAAGAATTCAGATTTTTATTACATCTTCCTCAAAGTCCGCAGAAGTGTTGCTAAACCACCAAGGAGACCGATGGTATTAGCAATCGGATAATCATTGGAACCATTGTCCACCTATGTGAATTTCTTCCTTAAACCATTCGTCACACAAAGTGGTTCATACAACAAGGATACAACTGGCATTATAAATGTGGTAGAAAGATTGTCGTTTGAAGAGGATGAACTTTTGGTCACACACGATGTGTAATCACTGCATATGAATATTCCGCAACAAGCGAGTCTACAGGTGATTGAATCAGTTCTTGAGAGTAGAGAGTTTGATGGAGACTGGGTACCCACTACTTTTATTGTGGAATGCGCTATAACAGCTCTGACAAAGAAAGTTTTTCGTTTTTCAAGAAGATCCTATATAAACAACTGAGGTGCACCAGTATGGGGGCCTCCTTCGCCCCGGATTTAGCAAATCTTTACATAGCATTGAGGACAAATTCATTTTTCACAGCGCCAATCCATTTGCAAATCAAATATTGGTATGGTGTTGGTTTATCAATGACATTTCTACCATTTGGAGAGGATCCAAAGAGAAACTTGAGAAACTACTCGAGTGGTTGAATAATAGAGATGTGAATATCCAATTCATCACAACATCTATTAATAATGAGAACGCATTCCTATACATTTTGATAAAAAAGAAGCAAGGCTAATTACCTCACTTTACAAGAAACCAACTGACAAAAACAGCCTTTTACACTATGAAAGTTTCCACCCGAAGCCTATGAAGGATAATTTACCATTTGGTCAATTTTTAAGAATCTGAAACAATTGTTGCGGAAAATGTGATATATATATATATATATATATATATATATATATATATATATATATATATATATATATATATTTACAATTTTTTTAACAAGAGGCAGCTGTTCTTGAACAGAATTTAACAAAACGAGGTTATCTGAAAAAGCTGATTAGGCAATGTAAGAAGAGAATGCCTAAAATCAACCGTGAAACATGCTTGCAGAAACCGACTTGTCCAGAGAACAACAGGTTTGTCTGTGTTACTACGTGTAGTCCTTTTAGTAATCTCATAAAGAAAGAAATTTGCAAGAACTAGCACTTAGTACGTGCAGCAGATTTTGACATAGCAGAACCCTTATTTGCTTTGAAGAGAAGCAAGAATATTTAACAAAACGTGGTATGAGCACACCATGAGTTTTCGAAACCTAACAGGGACATTATGGGGGCTCTCCTCAGTTATCTGGCATTTCAAACATGGGTATTGTGCTGTCTGTTATTTAACTAAAATCATCAGAGATCAAACTGAATGGATCTATCTGGAAGTTGAAAAATGTTTCCAATTGCAAAAGTAAACACGTTGTCTATGGGATCGAAGTGCCCATTTAATCTCCTTCATATAGGAAAAATAAAAAGGGAGATAGATATGTGAACATCACGGATGTGAAAGAAACCAGGTCCAGGACAAACCATTAGTTGACCATTTTACTCTCAAGCATCATTCAGCAGAGAAAATGTTTGTGATCTTCCAAATCACAGAGAAACAAGGGGACAGTAACACTGATCTGTTATTAAAAACAGAACAAAGACTGATCAAACGGTTTGAAACAGTTCAGAAAGGCCTCAGTATCTGCGTAGAATGGGGCCCACTGATGACACAGGGTTGGGAACCCTGCAGTTTCACCACCATGCTAGGCAGAGACCCTGTGGCCCTACTCAGCAATCTGGTGTAATCTTGGATCGTCAAGTTATTCAAATTACTCACACCTTACAGGAGTCGCACTATGAACCATCAGCATTGAATACTGGTTGAGTGGTGGTCCGTGAAGAAACATGCCTATTTAACAAATCTTGTTCAAGCTTAATAAAATGAAAAATATTTGATAATTTAGTTGTTTAAATTTAGCATGCCTCACGGGTGCCACACTATGACCCAGCAATATCGAATATGGGTGAGTGGTGGATCGTGATGGAAACACTCCTTGTGTGATCCAGGCAGGTTCAAGTGATACAGTAGAGATTTGTTCACATTTCTTGGACGAGAGCCTTTTTTCAAATCCTTGGAATATGTGATTGTTGCGAGGTGGCAATAGTTGTAATGTAATTGTACTTCTATAGGTGCAGAGCTGAACTAATAACATATAATCTAGGTCTAGTTGTTTGCTGTGACGTCGTCATGACTACGGCCCTTTCGAATACTTCGATTGGATGGAGGTCAGTTTCATTAAAACCGAGGAAGCCGTTGGACTCACCAGATTGCGATGTAAGATTTGTGGTGAGCACTGAAAAAAAACGGTAAGCAAGGGAATTAACTTGCGAGGCGACGAGGTATTGGTGCCCATAGCGATGCGTGTTACTAATTCTCTAAAAAATGTTGTTATTGTCTTGCAGCAATGCACTTTCGAGTCAAATAAAAGCCATTTTAAGTTATGCTCAGTAGCATCCGTGTTTAGATAAGGAATCTAGGTAGATTGCACTCTTGTTTTTCCATGAACCCGGAGGGTGGTGCTATAATAAAACTATTTATTCTCCTATTGGAGCAGAAGAATACAATGTTTGCTTTGACGGATGAGGCTAAATTGAACAATTTTACATGAGTTGCTTCTATTGATTTCAGAACCAGTTCTTTTAAATGAGCTTGGGGAATGACTTTGGTTAGATGACAGCCCTTGGGGGAAGTCCTATTTTCAAATTACAAGTGGGAACTTGACAACCCATGGAATAGAAGTGAGCGCACTCTGCGATTTCAGTGGTGAAATTTGCACACAGAAATGAGTGTGTTGCAGTCCATTACATTGTGTTTATGAATTGTTTCACAGATTGCTACAAAAGCAATTGTTGAACAATGGATTAATGGGAGACTATATTGTGCTTCAGTGGATTGCTTTTCTCCTGCAGATTCCTCATCTTGATAGATATCCCTCCACAGCTCTGCTGCTCGGAAACCTTTTCAACTGGGGGTGTAGTGGACCTCAACTAGGCCGTCACTCATCGATCCGTCTTGCGCGGTGGTCGATCGTCGGCTCTGGAAGTGACGTTGGGCGCCATACAAATACCACGTCACTATGCCCCATGCCTCAGTTCCTTTTTGCCACACGCTCACAGGCTTCATCTGGAATTTGCTCGAGTTTCACTCAACTTTTTTCAGTAAATTGTTTCGATTTAACTCGACAATGTCTTCGCACTGGATCTCGGGTTTCAATCGGTGCTCGGATTGCGCTGCCAAAATGTCGATGACGGACCCACATGACGTCTGTAGTATCTGGGTTCCACTCACAACGCAGATGCCTGCGCATTGTACACCAAGATGCAACCTAAGTTTCTGCAAGACAGAGCCGGTAAGCTGGCCCTAGGCTGACCATCACTGAAGTCTCTGGCGCGGTCTCTCGTCCAGTCATCTGAGGCCGAGATTGAGGAGCCCATTCGTCTCGACGAGAGCCAGACCCTCAAGAAAACGAAAGAGGTCCCACTCCAGAAGCCATTCCTCATCTGATTCCTCCTCTGAGCGAGGTAAGCCCTCTCAGGGACTAACCACTCTGCAAGAGTGGGATTTGTTTAAAAAAGAAATGCTTGACATGTTTTGTCAACAGGAGGTTGTCAGCACAGCTCCCACCCCCTACCAGCAGACCTCAGCAGCAAAAGCGACTCTCGGTACCCTCAACCCCACACTCGCCAAAATGTCTACTCCTTCGGCGTCGACTGAGCTTTCGAACTTTGTGTCGTATGAGGGCAGGAAATCGCCATTACAAGCCTCTCCCATGGCACCCATCGCAGCTACCAACACCGATCTCCAAATCTTCAGCCTCTAGGGCTCTTCTGCAAGCTAAGCCTTTGGCCTTGGCATCCAGACCTGTGGTGCGAAAAGATAAGCCTTCGACGTCGACCATCAACTTTGGTGCTTTTTACAAGGTTTTTTCGACGCAATGAGGTCGATTTTCGCCGCCAATCAAGTCAAAGAATGTGAAGAGGTCGACCCCATCTTTGTGGGATCTGCCGTTGTTGATTATTTTGAAGACCGAGACAATTTGATGGCACTAGCTCAAGGCCTTCAAGATGCCAGTAGGTTGTACAAATCTGCAGATCTTGAGATGCAACAGAAACAACCCTACACTCACTCACTTGTCAAATTCAGGACGTTTGTAGAGAAAGTGGTTCACACTCAGCCCCAAGTCGTTTCCCATTCCCCAACAATGGTATGATCTGATGAACATCCTGGATGAAAGCCTGGCTGTTGAACACAACTTGCCCTTCAATCAGGCCATAGCTGACCCTTTGGCTTCCATCTGGTAGACCCCATGCACTTTGCCTCCGCGAGTACCAATGTCATGACTTACCGGTTGGTTGACATTTGGCAGGGCATTGGTCCTAGTGGCAGATGATAACCTCCGATGCCTGGGCCCTGCAGATAATTTGGCTGGCTTATTGTCTCCCGTTTTTGAGAAAACCTCAGGACAGACCCCCATCTTCACCAATCCAACCGGGGACAGGAGCTCCAGGAAGAACTGAGAGCCCTGTTGTCGAAGGGTGCAGTGGAAGAGGTGCGTCTCGATTAGAGGGGCTCGGGCTAGTATTCTCTTTGTTTCAGTGGAGCGGGTGAGAGCAGCTGCCGGTGACTACAGGCCAGCCAAGCCCATCCAGGCCCTCCGGGCCTCATGTGAGTGATTGTAGGCTTTTTTAACATTATCTGATGACTGCGCTCCGAGCGCATTGTTGTGCCCGCTCCCCCTTCAGACACTTCCTGGTCATCGTCCCCCTGCCCGCACACCTCCCCCCCCCCCCCCCTCTGATTGGCTGTCTGGCTAGTCCCTCCTGGACTACGCGACGGCTGCTCCCCCGTTCGCTTCTTTGTTTCAGCGGAGCGGGTGAGAGCAGCTGCCGGTGACTGCAGGCCAGCCAAGCCCTTCCAGGGCCTCATGTGAGTGATTGTATGCTTTTTTAACATTATCTGTTGACCGCGCTCCGAGCGCATTGTTGTGCCCCCCCCACCCCCTTCAGCCACTTCCTGGTCCTCGTCCCCTGCCCGCCTCCCTGCCTGCCCACACGATCGCCCTCCGCTTCCTCTCCTCCTTCTCCTTGTGCCTTATAACTGTTCCCCCTGGGCAGCCCCCCTGCCCGGCAGCCCCCTTGGCTAAGGGCCCCTTAGGCAAAGGGCGGCTCCTACGGGTGCGGCTCCCATTGTGTCGGCAGGTGTCCGCAGGGGATGCCAGGTGCCATTCTGCCGCTCCTTCTTGTGAGCTCCACCTGCTCCCCCGGCCCACCCCACCCGTATCTGTTCACTTCTTCGCCGGGTGTCTACACCTCATTGTGTCAGCTATTCATTGTAAACTAGGGTTTTTCTCCCCTCGCAGGATTTTCAAATTTAGGTGGCCTCTCCACTGGGTACCTGATACGCATTATTGTGTTCACTGTGTTCTGAAATTGTAGTAAACTCGGGTTTTTCTCCCCTCGCAGGATTTTCTAATTTCAGTGGCCTCCCCACTGGGTATCTGATACGCATTACTGTGTTCACTGTGTTTGAATTGTGGTTAACTAGGGCTTGCCGCTCTCTTCCTGTCCGCTTGCACTCGTCCTGTCTCTTCCCCCCCCCACTCCCTCCTATTCCATGGTGCTCTCTATCTCACCTATCTTTTCTAACTGCTGCTCCATTGACTATCCTGCTCTCCTCACTAAATCTGGTAGGAAAAAGTTTAAAAAGGACATCCTGGTCTCCAACCCAGGCCTCCCTATCGCTGACACCTACACTAGTGCCTCCTCCAAGGAAACTCTCACTGACATCCTCTTTTTCGTGCCTTCACCTGACCTATGGACCCTTCATATGGTCTCTCTGCTCTCTCCCATTAATGGTGGCACCCGTTGGGATGTCCTCTTGGACTCCTTCCACTCCTCTAAGGCCATCATTAATGTCTACACTAATGGGACCGTCTTGGTCCAAGGCCCTCAGGCCAACCTGCACCTCTTTGATAGATGCTTCCCGCGCCTCATCAACTTCCTTTCCTCTCCTGCTGTCCCCCCTCCTCTGTCCTCGGCTACCTAGCCTCCACCCTCCCTCCCTGCCCCCTCTCGCTCTCCTTCTTCACCTCCGCAGGGCATACCTCTGATCTGTACCCCTCCCCGGAAGTCCTTCAAAGATGGCAACCTTCTCCACATTGCCACTCTTAACTCTCGCTCTGCCGTCAAACATTCCTCTGATATCTGCCTCCTTCTTGAGGAAGTGGACCTTGACGTACTCGGTCTCACTGAGACATGGTTCACGGCCGGCTCTGTCACCAGCTTTGACACACTCTTACCTGACGGTTACAAGATCCTCTCCGTGCCCAGGCTGGGGGGGTGTGGCCCTTATCTTCCATGAGTGGATTCCTGCCACTGTTACTCCCACGCAGATCTACTCCTCTTTTGAATGTCTTGTCTGCGACTCTCTCTCTCTCTCTCTCCTAGCCATTCCATTACCGTGGCTACTATCGGCCACCTGGTCAAATTTCCTCCTTCCTCTCCGAGTGGGCGGACCGCGCCTCTTTCTTGGAGACTTCAACATCCACCTGGATGCCTCCTGTCCCCCCTCTGGACTCTTTTGCGACCTCTGCGACTCTCTCTCTCTCTATTCTCCCGTCTGGGCCGACTCATTCTGCAGGGCACACTCTTGATGCTCTGATCTCTTCTGACCTTCCCCTCTCTGTCCCTCTGTCCACTCCTCTCTCTTGGAGTGATCACTTTCTCCTATCCTCCCACCTCACCTTCCCTATCCCACAGGCAAAGCCACCCTCATCACTGCCACCTTCCTTCTCGGTCATCCGACCCATGAAGCGCGTGTCAGTTGAGGCTTTCGCTGCCACCTTCTCACCGCCTCCTCCCCCTTCGGCTGACTCCCACCCTGACACAGCCCTCTCCACTCTGCTATATCTGATACTCTTGATATCCTTGCCCCTGTCATGAGAACCCACCTGAAGCCCAAAGCCAAATGTAACTCCTGGTATGACTCGGATCTCGTCACCCTTAAAAGCAAGTGCAGGGTGGCAGAGAGGAAATGGCATGCTTAATGTTCATCCTCTGACAAACTGGCCGGCGCCTGCTCCAAAGGCAATACCGGCTCTCTGTTCTCACCAACAAGAGAGCCCTCATCCAAGCCCGCATCTCTGCGGCATCTAACAATTCGGCCGAACTCTTTAAAATCTGCAAGGAGCTGGCCGACCCTGCTGCAGTCTCTACCTCTCCTGTAGCCTCCCAGACCCTCTGCACAGCACTGGCCTATCAGTTCATTTCAAAAACTCAGGAAATCCTGTCCTCACTCGCCTCCTATAACCTCCCCCCTCTATTCCCTGCTCTTCCTCTGGCCCTTCTGCAGCCACCTCTCCTCTCCCCTTCTCTGCCTTTCCCCTTCTCTGCCTTTCCCCTTTTTTCTGCTGACGAGGTTTCGAGACAAGTCCGATCTATGAAAGTCTCGTCAAAACAGGTCCACCCCTGTTCCTCCAAAACTATCAAGGACCACATCGACTCCTTGGCTCCTGCCCTTGCTGACTTCTGCAATCACTCCTTCGCCTCTGGAATCTTCCCATCCCCTCTCAAGCACTCCCTTGTGCACCCCCTTCTTAAGAAACCCTCTTCCGACCCCTCCTGCCCAGCTAACTATCGCCCAATCTCTATCACTCCCTTCCTGGGCAAGCTCCTGGAGTAACTGGCCATCTCCCAGCGTAATCTCCATGCTGAAGCTGTTGGTAGTCTTCATGACCATCAGGCTGGCTTCAGAGCTGCCAGAAGCACGGAATCTGCTCTCCTGAACATCCGTGAGGACCTGCTCTCGAACCTTGACTCTAACACTCCATGTGCTCTCATTTTGCTTGATCTCTCTTCTGCCTTTGATACTGTCAACCATGCCATCCTGCTCAACCGTCTCTGTGAGAACCTGGGTATCACTGGTCAGGCTCCGGCATGGCGGACCTCTTTCCTCTCCAACTGACCCTCCCAGGTCCAACAGGGGTCTTTCCTCTCTGACATCTTTTTCTCTACCTGTGGTTCCCGCAGGGATCTAACCTCTCTCCCTGGCTTTTCAACCAGTATGTGGCACTTCTCGCCCATTGCATTGCTGCTCTCTGCCCCAACTTTCAGTGCTATGCGGATGATACCCAGCTCATTTTCAGGCTACCCTTGGCCTCCTCTTCTCCTTCCCTCATCTCTGACTGTCTTTCTGCTATCCAGGAATGGTGTGTCGCCAGCGACCTCTGCCTTAATGCCAGTAAGACTGAGATCCTACTCATCGGCACACCCACTCCCTCCTTCCCTGCAGCTCTCTGGTCGGCCTCTCTTGGCCCTCTTCCTGCGCCTACCTGCAAGGCAAAAAACCTCGGTCATCTTTGACTCCACACTCTCCTTCTCTCCTAACATATCCGACGTCTCTAAGAAGTCACACTACCAGCTACACCTCCTCAGAGGTATCCTTCCTTTCCTCTCCTTCCCCCAGAAGCTCACTGTCTCTAGAGCCCTGGTTCTCTCGAAGCTGGACTACTGTAACAGCCTCTATCTAAATCTGCCTGCCTCTACTCTCCGCCCTTTGCAACTCATCCAGAACAGGACTGCAAGACTTGTCCTTGACCTCAAGCCCAGGGACCATATCTCTCCAGGACTGAAATCACTACACTGGCTCCCAGTGACTGCGAGGATCAAGTTCAAAACCCTCTGCATTGTCCACAAGGCCTTCTGGGGCCTTGGGCCAAAATACCTTCAACTCTCTCTTCCTAAATATCTTCCTTCTCGAGTTCTTCGCTCATCGGCCTCCAACTCCCTCAGGGGTCAGCCGCTTCTCCAAACAACGAGTTGGGGGCAGATCTCTCTCCGCTGCAGGTGCCTCCCTCTGGAACAGCCTTCCTGCCTCCCTGAAACTTGAGAACCATCTCCGGTTCCGGAAGCACCTCAAAACCTTCCTCTTTGCCTCCGCTTTCTCTCCCCCTCTCCCCTGCTAAACTTACTGAAACTGCACTTAATCTGCAACTGGGCCACTCACCGCTTTTGGTCCTTGGCTCAGGCTCTCTCCCCTGCACTGCCTCCCTGGCAACCCCTGCACTGCGGGACTGTGTCTGTATCCCTACAGCCCCCCTTCCCAGCACTTGTCTGCACTTACCTCGCACTTGCCACTAGCTGACCCTTGTTATTTATCCTGTATGCTATTAACCCTGTACTGCACTTTCCCCTCTCCCTTTCCCCCTTGCACTTTTCCCTTCCCCTCTACCCTTGCGCGATCTGAAAGATACCTGGCCTAGTAGGATTGTTGTCTGTCTCCCCTTGTCCCCCCCCCCCTGCCTCGTCGCGCTTTGAAACACTTGTGTATAGGCGTGTTACAAATCCATATCATATCATATTCCCAATATTGGTACCCATAGGTCTCGGTCCCATTCTGGACGTCAGGGCTCTAAGTTCCTGAGAAAAGACAAATTCAGGATGGGGACGTTGAGAGAAATTCTCCACGCTCTCGAGCTTCAGGACTGGCTGGTGTCCATAGACTTGCAGGATGCCTACTTCCATGTGTCCATACATCAGAAGCAAAGGAGATTCCTGCGGTTCCTCATTGGAGACAAGAACTATCTGTCACGCTCACCTGGTATCCACGGGGGCGTAGCACGTAGCTGCTCGAATGATGTCTGCACTGGCGTTGCACAGCTTGAGTGATGCCTGCCTGCGTCTTCTCCCTCGATATCACCTCAGGAGGCGTTTGCCTGCAATGTCGAAACAAGATATTAGCTAACTGAATGGAGCCGGATTGGTTCCAACTAATTTAACCTTCTGATGCCCCTTCTCCTCTTTTATCTCACCTTGGAGTTCTTAATGGTAGGCTCTCCGTCCTGCAATCTCTAGCAGGGGCGCGGTATGCACAGTCTTTCCCAGGACCAAGTTACTTCACTGATCCTGCGGGGCTGTTGCAGAGTTTTTTGAATAGCTGGATTAAGCAGGTAAGTCTCTATGCCAATGGATGCTTGGTATAGGTGCTTATTGTCCTTATTGCCCAAGTTTTAACCTGTGTTTCTCTTTTTCTTTCAGGCGCGGTCTTGAGCGGTTTTCGGATGAAGATTAGACTCTTCCTAAAATGCTGAGCAGATTTCCTGCAGGTGAGTACTTGAATCGACTTCAGATACACAATATTTCTTGTCCTGATGAAGGCTAAATATAAAAGAAAGGGACATGATCAGATGGCGGATCTCTGATTAGATGGCTGAAATACAGTTGTGTCGGCCCTAGTGAAATACAGTTGTGCCGACCCCAGTAGGACAGCCTCTCTGCCAGTTATATTTGCCTATCACTCATATGTCCCCTCCATGTGGGTGCTTTGAAACACAATTTACTTGATGTATAAGCGTCTTACAAATGCACAATAAATAAAATAAATGTGTATATTTGCATAGAGGATCGGGTTGATTAATGAACTAGAAGGTTAATACTATCACAGTCATACCCGGCAGTAATTGTTGAAGCACCTGTGCATCAGCTTTCACCAGGTTTTCTGTCTAGTTCGACAAAAGGGAACATTCAGCGACAGTTTGAGTATGCAGAGTTTTAACTTAGACACATAAATGCAATGACGGTCATTAACTGTCTCAATATATCAAGTCACTCCCACACCTAACCCCCTTCACACAAGTAAGTGATTTTTAAATGGCAATGACATGTTTGATGTTGTTTTCACCTGAGACTGTTTTTTCAATTTTCTTTTTTTTATATGAATGAATAAAGAAGATATATTTTTTTGTAGGCACTGGAGTGGTGGTGTGAAGGATGTTTACAGAGTGTGGGAGCAGAGCAAGCAATTAGAGGGGTGCTCCCAATAGGAGTTGTTTGACTTACTCAGATGCTGTTTGACTTACTCAGGTGCCTGGTGGGGGGAGCAACCAATCCAGGTACCCGATCCTTGAGGGCATCTAAAGCCGCCAACAAGGGCACCCTTTGGATTTAGGGTTGACCCTCTGGTGATAATTTTGAGTAATGTACCTGTAGTGAAAGCCCATCAAACAGAAGATATTATTGGGATTATAAATAAGGTAACACATTCTTTTAAGAATCTTTGTAATGTGGAGTTAATTAGGTGAAGACATGTCCTGATAACCAAACGTTCAGACTTGGTTGGCAAATGGGCGAAGTGTTTCCCTGGAAACTGTCACTATGACATGAAACCATCCGCCCAAGGTTCTGAATCTATTGTGGAAAGGCACGCATAGTCGAATTCATCAGTCTATTGGTTTGTATCCCATGGGGTTCTTCTATCAACCATGTATGGGTAATTCTCAAAACGGATGTAGAATATAACTACTACGGCAACATTTTCAGAGATGAACCTCCTAAGAAGAGATCCTCTGTAAGTTCCTCAGTAGAGATTGCGCCTTGTCAATCGGACTCCGTTAAGAGAATACTTTTTGTTGGCCCCTATTTAGTTCTGGAGCAAACCTTTTAAAGTCTGCATCCTTCGGGCTTAGGGATGGGAAATACAATCATAGATGTCCCCATTATGGGTGGGCACAACCTTAAAATCCTTGTATGGAATATTGCTGGCTTAGGAACAGATTTTCTGTTACAAGTTGGGTATCTTTCATTAAGGGTTAATCCAGTCCTTCTATTCCAAGAAACTTGGTTATTGGAACTGATTCACTTGCAAGGATATTCTTTATTTTTTATACCAGCAATAAAGAATAATTCTAGAGGTCGCCCACCTGGATGTTTATCAATGTATGTGTTGGTTGAAATAACATTGACAGACAGTCTAAGTCTAATGAAAATATCCAGTTACTTGCACTTTGGTGAAAGGACTGTCAAACTGGGGTTGATTCATTTTTTTTTATCAAGATGGGGGAAAGCTCTTTAGCATTTATGGCCATACTTAAGATCTTATCTTTGGAAACCCAGCAATTATCCTACCTTTGTGGGAGGGGATTGCAACCTTCGTCTGGGGACATGAGAGGATTTAGTCTAGCTCACAGAAGAGGAGAGGGCATTTTCAGCACCTACAACTTCCCTAGTTGACCACTTTACCTCATGTAAGTCCCTGTTTCTATGGGGAAATCTCATTGAAAAGGGTTATTGAGCAGGCATTAAATGGCAGGTATGATTCATGCTCGGATGACACTTTTACAAATGGCAGTTCTCATACATCATTGATTATGTCTTAATCCTGATGAAATGATGGGGGTGGATACAGGGTTTTGAGGTTCTCTTTAGGACAGAAAGTAATCATAATCCTCCATCTCCTGACTGGCCTACTGAAGAGTGCTAGGTGGGGAATTTGTTATAACATTCTGCTATAATTACTAGGGGTCAAAGAGATGGCTGATCAGTTTAAATTGTAATAATACCACAATACGTACCAAACTAGTTTCCGCAACAAGCTCAGAATTGATGCCTAAATTATGATTCTGATGTGGCTGTCACTACGAGGGCTTTTGTAGATAATATTAAGACCTGTAAGACTATATTTGGAACCATGATTACGGATAAGGAAGATGCAAGACACCCTCCTAAATCCTGGCTGTCCGCTAACTGCAGAAATTAGAAGAGAGCACTGTAGGCGGCATTAAAAAGCCAGACAGTGGACATGGCTGAGATAGGACTTAGACGCCAGAAATATGTTAGATTTATCGCACAGGAGGACTGAAATAGCTTTTGGAATATTGTTGCCAAGAATTCGGCTGGTGTGGATACTGGCTGCTTGTCAATCCTTCAAGTTCACATTGCTAATGAAATCTGGGTTAAACATTATAAGGAGTTGTTTTTCATCAAACATCCTGCTATGGAGGGGCATGGCCAGCAGCCATGCTGTGAGGACGCATCAACTGATCGCTCCTGTCTGATCCGGCACAACGATACACCATATATGTCTTCACCCAGCATAAAAAAGCTGTGAATGAAAGAAAATTAAGCATACCATCAGGAGAATCGTGTGAGACCGCCAAGATCTCTGGGAAGCACGGAGAGCCAGAGCACAGCGATCCAAAGTGGAGCGGCGACTTGGGAAGGTGGCGCGCGGGCTGCCTGGCAGTGACACGGTTTGTGGAGGCATTTGGGGTACCGGAGCCTGCCTGGGGGCGACACTGAGGTGCGTACCCTAATACACCCATGCGGAACAGGAGACACTGGCCTATTGCCTTTCTAAGTGGCACGCGCATTGTGAGGACTTCTGTGGGGCACGGCTTGAAGCCCGCCGGGGACGTGGTGCAGGGATGACAAAGCAGTCACCCGGCGGTGATGACGAACACGGAGGCGGGATCATCGGTAGAGGGCCCACTGCAGAGCCCGGTGTGCCATTACTCTTTTGGTGGTGGCTGCAGGGTCTTGCAGAATGGGTGCGGCCCCCTGAGGAGTTTATCTGAGCAGAGGGGTAGGCCCAGACAACAGGTGGGTGCCCGCAGGCAGTGGGCCTGGGCTCTACTGCCTGGGGCTTGTGGCTCCTTTACTGCAATGGAGGGCCTGCGGCCTGTAGTGCAGGACATGGCTGGTGTAGCCCCCTGGGCCATATGTGAAGGTGTGCTTCGGAGCCCCCTTTGTGTGGGTGAGACAGTGTGGGGAGGGCACCCTGAGCACGGAGGCCGGCAGAGGGTGCTCAACCAGGCAATTATCTCTCTGCAGCATTGATATGAGGCCTGGGCAGTAGGTGCATTGACCCCCAACTTCCTCTGTGACATTTCAGAGTTTCTATTGGGGACACCATTAGGTTTCAACAGTTTGTAGCTGTTTCTCATAGGCGGCACTGGGAGACCTTTCTGGAGCAACAAGAAGGGGCCCTCTGCCCAGGACATACTTGTAGAATCCACCTGAGATTGGTTTCTCCAATTTCTAAGTGAGCTGGGGTACAGGCGCCCCTGAGGCAACCCTGTGATGACACCAGACCTCTAAGTGGGTACTCGGTTCCTTGTTGGTGGGCCCTGGGCTGCTCACACCAGCTGACGCGGAATGACTGATGCCAGGCCCCCTGGTTGTCACATCCTGAAAGACTACGGACCTCTGCTGTTCATTAGTTTTTTAGGCCGCAAGAGGGGCTCTGGTGACTTAACAGATCCCCTGTAAATTTTGAAGATTCATGCAAAGGAAATGTTCCCTGTTTGGGAGGGTGCTGGTGCAGGGGGGGCACTGCAGGGGAAGCATCCAGACGAGTAGCGGTGCGCCACTTGGCAACATCCCCTCTGGCTGCAGATACTTTCAACTGGCTGGGCTCTGCATACAGCTTCTGGAGGATTAGTCTAGCTGTGGTACCAAACAGCGTAGATGCCAACTGTCCCCTTAGTGGGCTGAGCCGTTGTGAGAATAGTATCCGTGCCGTAGCCACAAGGTTAGGCCAGTCCCTTCACTGGTCTTCTTCCTACTAAGTCGGAATACGTGTATTAGATAAACCAAAACAACGTTCAAGGGTAAGTGTGACTAATAGTATCCTCATCTATCTCTTGGGTGAGTTTTAAAGCAAATAGCCTTCCCCAATGTTGACACTCATATGAAACCGAAAACTCAATTTTATTATACAATTGTTAAAAACCAATGATATTCCACACTACACTTCAATATAGAAATTATTTTAAAAGTCCATACATCAAATCTTACATCAATTTGTATAAAACACACTGGTTACTCATAGCATCTGGCAGAAAACGTGTATATCATGGAATGGCTTGCGATGGATTACACTGCTCTATCTCCCTGGTCTTCCTGAGGATCCCTATAGGGATAAAAACACAATTGAAATATACTTATACAGTCTTATAACTAGACCTTGGAGAGGAACTACTCTTACTACTCAGCCCTACACAAAATCCACACAAGGATAGGCTATCTGTTCATAGACCGAGAGAACAAGTCCTGATGGCAGAATCCACATCATACCTAGGCAGATCAATCTCTGACCACTCACCGCTAGTCATGCAATGGAAACTCAGGGGGCCTAGACCACCAATCCCGACGTGGAGAATGCCTACAGCAGCACTCACCGACCACGAATTCAGAGAGGACCTCGGTACCAAACTGGAGGACTACATAGACATTAACAAAGGCTCTGTAGCAAGTTGGAGCACACTATGGGAAGCTATGAATGTAGTGACACGAGGCGAAGCAATATCAAGAGCGGGGGGTATCCAGAAGCAATTGAAGGCAGAACTAGAGGAACTAGAGGCGGAATTAGCACACCGGGAATCCAATTCCGACGCCACGCCAGAAGTAGAGGTGGAGTTGAAAGGAATCCGAGAACAATGCCAATCAGCCTGGAACAGATTTGCCAAATTTGACTTTGCAACATACACTGCTAGGGCACACAAAGAAGCTGATAAGCCTGGCAGACTGTTGGCCTGGCTGTGTAAACGTGAACACCCAAGACTTCTCCGAACAGTGATTACAGACGAAGGAGGGACAACACACAAGACACAGCAAGACATCAATAACGTGTTTGCGGATTTCTACTCCAAACTATACACTCGCAACAAACACTTAGAAGAGATAGGCCTTCCAAGATTATCAGAGATCACTACAGAAGATGTGACAGAAGCAATTAGATCGCTAGCCACATGCAAGGCCCCCGGGAGCGACGGCCTCCCGCCTGAATTCTACAAAGCATACGAAGCAACTCTCACCCCAATCCTACACAAGGTATATTTGGAGGCATATGAAAATGGGATTCTACCCAACTCCATGAAGGAAACGATAATAATCCCTATGCTTAAACCAAACAAACCCCATAACGACTGCGACTCATACCGCCCACTAGCGATGTTGAACTACGATAGTAAGATCCTGACTACCATTCTGGCCAAGAGACTGGCGAAGGTGGTGGGAACCCTGATCCACGACGACCAAAACGGCTTCGTCCCGGGACGCAACACCACAGCCAACCTGAGAAGGCTACAGCACATCATGGCAGAGACCTACTCAAGAGATGAAGATCTGGAAGAGCTCTCGCTCGATGCCATCAAGGCCTTCGATTCTATATTCTGGGAGTGGCTGATCGAGGTGCTGAGGGAGTTTGGCTTTGGTGAGGGCTTTGTGAGATGGGTCAAGGTACTGTACAACTTGCCCGTAGCAAGAGTGAGAACCGGTGGAACGATCTCCAAACCCTGGGAGATACAGCGGGGCACCAGGCAGGGATGCCTGCTATCACCGATGTTATACATCTTAGGCCTAGAGCCGATAGCCATTTATTTCAGGAAACAGTTCTTCGATGCGGGCATTAGGCTGGGTAATGATCACTCCATAATATCACTGTATGCGGAAGACGTACTCCTATACCTGAATGACCCACAGCTCAAAGCACAAGTCTCATTGGACATCCTCAACAACTATGCACACTAGTCTGGGATTAAATTCAGCAGGCTAAAATCCTGTGCGTTTCCACTGGCTAGACTCGGGGGCTCGAATGAATTCGATCTGCCAGATGTTGGGATAAAATGGCGACCGGAAATGTTCCTATACCTGGGAGTCAACATGAAACACACCCTAGAGCTTACACATGAACATAATACTAAAGCAGTAATAAAAGGCCTGCGCAAATCTATGAAATTTTGGTCAAAATTACCACTTGCAATGATGGGCAGAGCAGCAATTGTCAAAATGATAGTCCTTCCTCGATTCTTGTATTATTTCGTAAACATCTGCCACTATATCAGACCACCCTTCTTCAGGAAGCTGGAAACACTAATCAGGGACTTCATATGGGGACCGGCCAGACATAAACTACCTTTAACTACTCTTACGCTACCTTACAAAGGAGGGATACAGCTCCCTGACCTTTAAATGTACTATCTAGCAGCACAGCTCAGCCACGTGACGAGGTGGCTCTCAGATGAATCGACCGCCGAGTCAGGACTACTGCGAGAAACACCCTCCAGGATATTCCCTAAAGAGACACTCTGGAACCCACTGAAACAGACTCAGGATGTCCCCATGATCGCAAAACTAGGCAGGCAGATATGGTCCAGAACCGGTTTCATCCTGCAACTGAAACACCCCTATTTCCCCAAAACCCCCATCCTGGCAGACGCATGCAAGACCCAGACGGATCTCACAGTAGCTAGAAGCTGGGAAAGAGCCGGAATCTATACATGGGGAGACATGTTCGACGAGGGCAGATTCAGAGAATTCGAATCACTGCAAGCAAGGGAGGGACTCACGAGCGGCCAGTTTCTATGGTACCACCGACTCAAGCAGACTGCCAAGAAAAAAATGGAACAGCTGGCCAGAGGAACCTACTCCAGACCCCCTTCTACAGGAGATGCATGACCTCACAGACGGCTGGAAATCAGTAACCCGGCTCTACGTTCGGCTGATGGACAAACCTAACCCCAAAAGCGCAACACTGAAGGAAAAGTGGGAAGCAGATCTAGATATTACACTGACGGACAAGGAGTGGGAAAGAATATTGCTTTACCCCAAAGAGGCGTCTAGAAACGCCAGATTCAGGCAGATACAATTGAATGTCTTATATAGGAGGTACATGTCCCCACGGATAGTGGCCAGCTTCAACAAATGCACATCGACAAAATGCCCCTGGTGTGAAGACGACAAAGCAGACTTGATCCACATGTCCTGGACTTGTACCAAGACGACGAAATTCTGGTCCAGGGTAAAACAAACCTGCACAGATGCTGTTTACTAGGAGCTTATCCCAGATTGAGCAAATACAAACATGTAGTGAAGCTGATGGACATCGCCTGCATCCTCGCAAAAAGAACCATAGGAATGGCATGGAAGTCACCAGGGGGTCCGAGACACGAACGCTGTATCAAAGAGCTGGAAAGATGGGCTGAAGTAGAAACCAGAGCCTGGCAAGATGGAGCCAACACAGGTGGGGACAACGCAAACGACACTCTCGATTCATGGAAGGCCCTTCTGCGCGACATACACTTCACCGCCGATCATAAGCCCCCTTGAGAACACCGCCCAAACCAACACAGCTGAACTAGGAACCAACTAAGCATTGGGAGCCCCCCGACCTGGATCTCCGCTAACACCCAATCTGTTAGGCCCCTATCCCCTTGCCCAAATAGAATGCCGAGAACCATATATACACCATGAAGACTGTTTTGGTTAACCGTTTAATATGTTAGTACTTGTTAATTGTTAATATTTGTATGCATTTGAACAAATGTCAATAAAATCCGTTACAAAAAAAAATAACTAGACCTTGCATACAAAAAAACGTACAACAAGGGTTCACAGGTTTGATATTCAATAATCTACCTGGGTGGTATTGCTATGTCTAATACGTTCAACCACAATGCAACCGTTTGTGTTGCTCTAGCTGTCTTTCCTGTTTGGATGAGTATCGGCTTATCCTCATTCCTCCACACATAGAAGGCAAAACAACAACTTAAGTTGTAGTTTAGACAGTCTCCCAGTTGTCTCTATTTTTAATAGTATCTCTTGCCCATCTTACCTCATACAATGGTGAGGGGTTCTTGTGCTCTATGAGAAGATACAAAACATAGTGCATGATGTGTTACACCACTGAACTTGTCAACTATACATCTTCCTGAACATACCTTTAAACTTTAGGTAAAAACCTTTCAATCTTACTTGGAGTATATGGAACGCTCTCTCTCCCAAGGCACGGTATGTGTGTATTAACAGTCAATCGAAACTTCTTTTTAAAACTCCCAATCTTTGGAGCTGCAAAAAAATATATGCTGAGACAACTACGATGTAACCTGTGTCTCATAAGGCTTACACATAGTGTAACACACTCTCAAAACGTTCTCAAGGATTGTCCTCTATTGTTCACCACAACGTTGTTCAACACGTGCTAGACCTGTAACAAGCCACGTGATTTTCGATGGTACCTTATTCTTGAAGCATTGAACACATTAGAAAAGTGCAGCATCAGAATGATAAACATATCGGGCCTTATGTGACATTATGCCAATCAATGTTCTCATAGGCCTCTTATATGGCTTTTAGTCAAAAATATGAGTTCCTCTTCTACATTTTTTAAAAAATGTATTCACCTCTTCCTGTGATTTGCCATTCACTTTTTTCAAAATAACCCATTCAAAATCGTAAAGGCATGTCTCTTCTCCACAAAATGTTTCACCAGAGGTGCCAATTCAATTTTGTTTTTAAGGCAACTCCTGTGTTCTATCATTCCCGTCTTGCACTTTCTGTTAGTCTTCCCAATGTAAATACAAGGACAGGGGCAAGTAATCATGTAGACAACATTTTCTGCGTTACAATTGATGTGTTCCTTCAGAAGCCACTCACCTGGCAGACCCAAATTCACAGATAGCACCTTCTTGGTCTGTGGACACATTACACAATGTCCACGCGGGTGATGGCCTACTACCTGTGTCAAAGCCCACATGGTACTTTGTGAATGGGTGTGTCTTTTGTCTGTCTGTCATTTTTCATATATTGGTACTTTTTTTTTAAGCTACCAATGGGCCGGGCATGCTAATCACCTTCCTCCAATTTTTCTTAATGATGCTTTTTACTTTGTATGATAAGTTAATAAAGGTGCTCACAAACACTAGCGCAGTATCTTTCTTGTCGTTGATAACCCGGTCTTCTTTTTTTTTTAAAAAAGAGCCTCTCTATTGTTGTTAAATACTTGTTTAGCTGTATGTTTTACAAGTTTCCGGAGGTAGCCACGAGTAATTAATTTGATGATTGATTAATATATTAGCTCCCTCCTCATAGTCTTCCCTGGTATTGCTATTGAGTTTTAAATGCAAAAATTGGCCAATGGGCAAGTTATCCCTGACGTGACCGGCATGGTGACTGGCATAGTGCAATATGGCATTTTTATCATTAGTTTTTACATAGGGTCTCACTAGTAAGTGTCCCTGTTCCAGATAGATGGTCACATTCAGATAATTGACTTTGATATTGCTCATAGTGGCTTCATCTATAATGCCAGTCCATACCACAAATACATAGTCAATGATTGCTCATCGTCAATGAGATATCCTTATTCTCCTTGACCTTGCAGCCGCATTCGACACAGTAGATCACTCTTTACTTCTAGACTCTCTCTCTTCCTTTGGCCTCTGTGGCTCTGTCCTTGACTGGTTCACATCCTATCTATCCAACCACACCTTTGCTGTGTCCTGGGGCGGCTGCACCTCCCCTTCCTGCTCTCTCGACTAGGTCGTCCCCAAGGCTCTGTACTTGGCCCTTTTCTCTTCTCTCTGTACACCTCCCTTCTCGCACCTATCATCTCTGCTTTTGACGTATCTCACCACTTCTATGCTTTCTCTCTTTATCATCCTTCACCCCCCGACATCCATCATAAACTCTCATCCTGTCTCACTGCCATCAAATCTTGGATGTCCTCCCACTTTCTCACCCTGAATACTGATAAAACTGAAGTTCTATTATTTCCTGCTAACACCCTCCATCCTCCTTCTCCTCCCCCTTCCATTCTCTTTCCTCCCTCCCATCTCCCTATCTCACTATCTCCCCCTATGCCCGCAATCTTGGTCTCCACCTCGATTCTAACCTCTCCTTCACTCACCACAACCCTATCACGTCCCGGATCTGTCGCTTCCACCTTTATAACATACGTAAACTTTGTCCCTTTCTCACCTTCCACGCCACTAAACGTCTAATTTCTTCTTTAATCTTCTCTAGACTTTTTGTCATGATTCCTGCCCCTCATGTCCCCAGCCCTCCCAGATGTCAGGCTGGAGCCAGGCCACAATCACCTACATGGCCCTCAAGGGCCTCTCCATCCCTCCAAAGATCCACTTGGAGTCAGACTTGGCGCTTGTGGCACCAGACTCACTCACTCCCATAGGATAACATTGCCGATTGGACTTGTAGTGCATTGATGGGGACAAGATGGATGTCCCCACGTATTTCGGTTCCCAGAACTGCATGTGCAGTCTAGTCTTTTGGGTGTGATTCAGCCCAGAGACACCTGGGATACCCAGAGACTATTTAAGCCACGCCCAGGCTGAGAAACATGCTTTGTGTTTTCTGCACCTGCAGCGTGACACTCACCGTGTTCGGATCGGTCTCCAGTAGGCCTGCATCTTTCTTCTGCGCTCAGCTCCTGCAAGAACAAGAACACCGTTGGGAACAGCCTTACCTTGCGGCGCTTCTGCCCATCATTCATCGCTTCTTCTGTTCTGCGGGCATCTTCGGCGGTGTCATTCCCATCCCAGCACGCCGCTTCCTAAGGAAAAGGGAAATGAACAGAAAAAAGAAATTAGTAACTATTCTGCAAATCTTCGTTTATTTTTAAATACTGTACAAGCTTCAAACGCTTACCTGAATCCCAGCCGCTCTGGGGGAACTGTATCCGGAACTTCTCATCCATCTGCAAGAGGGAAAAGACACTCCAGGTTAGTGTGGAAACATCTAGAGGCGCTGCATACCGCGCTTACTCACCGCATTTGTTCTTCATAACCGGAATCCACGCTGAAAACGTTGCGGCACCTAAAAGACACAGGAAAAGAACTCAGTTCAATACAAATACGAAAGGGGTCCATCGCGCATCACGCTCTCACTCACCTTCAGCGCTACTCATCTCAGCAGCACGCTGCCATCCCCAGACGCCGGCCATCATCTAAGGAAGGAAGGGAACGAAGTTAGAGAACTGTTCAAAAGACTCATTATACTTACCTGTCGGACTCTTGCCAGTGAAGTAACTAGACAGCAACGAGCCTGCATCCATCAATGCGCCCCTGTGCTGAAAGCAGGACGGAGAGCACACTATCCAAGAAAACAAGGTGAGCTGTGGATCAAAGGGAAGGGTTAGACCCCGGGGAAGAAGGGGTTCAAGCACACAGAGACAATAGAGAGTTAAACTCTACCAATCCTGTGTTTCAGGCCCAGTCTCCAGTCGAGTAGACTCTAGGGAAGGGTTCGAGGTCGTAAGAGGTCAGAACAGGCTGAGTGACGTCCCCGTGGATACCAGGTGAGCGTTAGACTTTTCTATTGTTCTGTTCTTCCCTTTGGTCTCCCTTCCTCACACCTTGCCCCTCTTAAATCCATCTACCATTCTTCCATCTGTTCTGTCTTCTCTCCCACCAGGACTCTGTCTTCATCCCTCACCTCACTGGGCTGGCTCTCATTCCAATCTCAACTCAAGTACAACTTCCTCTGTCTTGTCTTCAAATCCCTCTATGGGCTCGCCCCCCCCACCTCGCTTCCCTCCTCTCCTTCTATTCTCCCTCTCGTTCTCTTTGTTTCGCTGATCCCTTCCTTCTCACTGTTCTGCCTGCCCCTTGTGCAGAATCCTGTTTCTGTTCCTTCCAACTTCTTGCTCCACTCCACTGGAACCTTCTCCCTCTCCCTCTCCGCTCCATCACCTGACAATCAACAGCTGTTTTTGATCACTATCCAGCTATGTGCAAGTCTAAATTACTGTCCGTTCACAGTAAATTGTTCTTTGTATTGTTCTCTGCCACATGATTCATGAAATGTATTATTCTTGCTTTGTAATGTAATGCTTGTTGTTCTATGTAAAGCGCTTTGGCTAAAAGTGCTATATAAAATTAAACAAATACAAATGTATCTTAACCACTTGGTCAGTTTGTCTTTATAGGGAATGGGGTCAGAGTACACCACTGTCTGCTCAAACATGTCAACATACACATTTGCTAGATTATGAGGCATCGCAGCTCCTTTGGCTGTACCTTCAATTTGCACATAAAACTGACCCATACATTGGAAAAAATGATTTGTCAGGGCAAGCTCTGTACACCACAGAATAAATGAATTACTCACTGGATGATCATCATCTCTTTTTGAGTAAAGTTTCTTCCACCACTTCCAAGGTAGCCTGTTGGAGAATGTTGGTGTATAGCAACTGTATTTCCAAGCACATTAGGAGATTGTAGGTTGCATAGAAATCCAGGCCCTCTATTTTAGTAATAGCATCTCTTGTGTCTTGTACAACGCTTTTCATGCTAGAAATAAAGGGTATGAGATGGTAATCAACACATTTAGATAAGGGTTCTTACAAGAAATTTGCCCCTGAGACAATGGGTCTGACCATTGTTTTTTATGAATTTTGGGAAGTATAAAAAATATAGGTACCCTAGCTTTCTCTCTCACTAAGTACTCGCCCTCTTGCCTAAGGATCAAATGCATTTCTACTGCTTTTTCTACCTTACTCCTTATGATCTTAAGTAATCTGCTACTGGATCCTCAGCAATCCTTTGATAGCTTACACCATCGGAAAGTAATCTGTCGCATTCATCTATTTTATCCTGTCTGTTCCGTATCACTATTGCACCCCCTTTGTCTGCCTCGTGGATACCCAGAGCTTCATTTTTGCCAGGGAGTCGGAGCGTATCTTGCTCTTTTTAACTAAGATTGGAATGATTAAGGATCCCTCCAACTTATAGCTTTTCAATTTCTTCCAATACCTTAGTTTCAAACACTAGGGACTCGCCTGAGTGAGTCTGGGAAAGCAGGCTGAACACTGATGGATTTCCTATCCCGCTGAAGATGACTTTACGCATAAAGTTCTAGAACTCGCCTCTGAATTCAAAAGGATTGTACTATTTGGAAATGACAGTTGAGACCATTGTTTAAAGTTTGTTCTTCCATCTCGGAGAGGGGAACAGAGGACAAGTTAACTACTGTGAGAAACCTGAAGATGTCTCACTTACTAGTCCCCGGGGATCTGTCATCCAGGTGGCCAGGACACGGCCATCGCTATTGGATCCAGTTCCTGGGGGTGGACCAGTGCATGAGGATCACCTGGATGGGGGGGTTCTCAGGGAGTGGAAGTGGGACACCTACGGGTAAGACGTGGTACCCCCTTCCCTATAACACCTTTTCCTTATCCTACCCCGTAGGATATTCAAAAGTTCTGCCCCCAGTCCGCTTTCCGGCACAAACACTTTCTTACACCGTGAAAGACCACGAACTAACTAACACCAGAGCCAATTACCTGACATGTCCCAACACAAGGGTCAGGCAGAGTCAGGCAATTGACAATAACTATGCATACCCGACGGCCCTTTCCCTTCCCCACAGGCATAAAAGGCAGTGCACGAGAGCACATTTTGAGCAAGGCCGAATGCACGAGGAAACCGCTATACCGGACCAGCAGTTCAAACAGAGGAGAAAGGCAGCGAGACCTGGAGGAACGATGAGGAGGTAAGTGTCCTTGCCCTTTTCACCTCAGACCCGCGAAGCCTTTGAAAGGGAAATCAAAAGACCCAAAGGCCAGCTGACGTGTGGTGTAACAGGTGTCAACGGCACACAGGGCCCTCTTGCGCTGACAGCCAAAGCGGGGAGAAGCGCTTCCCGCTGTGGTGCTGTCCTTAATTCCCGAGACAGAAAGCTCCAACAGTTCAACACAGCCGGTGAGTCGGAGAAGACTGATAGTAAATCGAACTGTGCTCGGCCCAAGGTTGCAGGCAGCAATATTGTTGAACAAAGAGCCTCTGTAATTGAACTTAAAAGAAACCGTAGTAAAAGGTCCCAAAGCAGAGTGGTCCTGTGCCGCGGGGGCGTTCATTCGAAGGACTCTGAATGGAGCCTTTTTGTGGTTGTTTTGTTGAAACTACGAGAACCAAGACGCCTTAGGCGTGGCCGGTGTGAAGTGTCCATTGGACCTACGAGGGTCGAGCAAAACCCCTCGTACACTCGAAAGTCTTTGACGCACTGAAGAAAACTGAGTGAACTGTGAAATTGGCAAATGTTAACCCGACGGAGGGATGCCTGCGAATTGGGGGTAAACCGTCATATACCCATGAACATTATAGTGACAAGTGTGAACCCAGTGGAGAGATGTCCTCAGTGCATAGTTGTTTAAAAAGACATTGAGACTTTTGAATGTTATGTT
Source organism: Ambystoma mexicanum (assembly GCF_040938575.1). Taxonomy (NCBI): domain Eukaryota; kingdom Metazoa; phylum Chordata; class Amphibia; order Caudata; family Ambystomatidae; genus Ambystoma; species Ambystoma mexicanum. The sequence goes on along the minus strand of NC_090927.1, from coordinate 1,233,654,840 downwards.
TTGACTGGAAGGCCCTAGTGAACCCGACTGAGGGAGGCTAACATTGCAAGAAGGATCAGAGCCCGGCTGAAGGCGGATCCATGGGGCAAAGAGCAATTGTGAAAGATTACGAGGATCAGAGCCCGGCTGAGGGGGATCCAAGGGGCGAAGAGCAATCGCCCAACATGAAAGATTACCAGAGGAACTTTTGTTTTATTGTTTATGGTCCAGCAGGCCTTCTAAAGCAAGATACTTTGCAGAAAAGAGACTTGGCCCCAGAAGGTCATGGCATTGTTGAAAGCCATACCATCCTGACTTATCATTTGGTGAACACTCCTTTCTTTTCTTGTGAACATTATCCCACACTATTTTGTTACTTAGTGGTAAGGATTGGCAATAGTTTTAGTATAGGCCCCTTTTATTTGGCAAGAAGCCACTAGGACTGCCTTATTAATATTTGATGGTTGTAGCTTGCTCCCATCTTAGATTTAGGTTTAAATTAAGCATTTTTCTCACCCATTATACAGTTTAATAAACACCCTTGAACTTGTGTCTGTCTTTACTGTTGCCACCATGAGTTCCTTACACTACCAACCCCTGTAACTGCATGTTTGCATGCGGTCTGTTGTCCAATCGTGATGATTGTTCCTTCTGTCTAAAAAAGGTTGTTGTGGACCGTTGTGCGCATGGTTACCTCTGGTATTTCTGCCTCTCTGGGTACGGTTATTCTCATTGCTACTCCCACTGGGACCTGCTCCACTTAAATCCTCATTATCTCCACATCACGGCCTTCATCACTTGAGCTGTATGAGATATTTCGAAGGGATTGTGTCCTCCGACGTATTCCTCATCTTAGATATATCCTTCCAGCTCTGCTGGCCTCGGAAAATTTTTTCTCTAGAGGGCGCTGCGCGTCGACGTCCCTCGAGTCGATGTCCTTCGACAGCCGCCGTATCGACGCTCGACGTCATCCTGCCTATAAAGGCCGCGCGCAGCGTCCGTTGCTCAGTTCCGTTTTTCCACGCTACTCGGTGCCTCGGAATACCGTTGCTCAGTTCTTAGTCAGATAATACCTATTTACCTCGAGTTATTCGATCCGTACTCGATGGCTTCCTCGTCGGAACCGACAACTCCTCGATCCGGCTTCAAAAAATGTCGAGATTGTGGGAAAAAGATGTCGTTGACCGATCCTCACAGAAATTGTCTGTGGTGCTTGGGAGCCGAACACCATTGTTCGGAGTGCGAGGACTGTATGTCCATGACAGCTAAGGCCCTGAAGGAGCGTAGGGGGAAGCTGGAGAAAGGTAAGACTTTTAAAGCTTCTTCTTCGTGGACGAAGTCGAGACATTCGTCTCCTCGTCACCATTCTCGCTCCAGGTCTCGGAGTGGGTCTCATCACTCCTCGAGATCGAAACACTCGAAGAGGAGACGTCGAAGATCCCCTTCTCCGTCTTCCTCTTCCTCTGTTTCGCCAAAAAGAATCCCTTGCCCCACGAAACATAGTTCCCGGGCTGAATGGGAGGAATTCAGGAAAAATATGATGAGCGTCTTCGAGAAAGCGGCCTCGACCCCCTCGAAGACTGCCGAGAGCGATGCTCTGGTCGAAAGACCCGAAGGTCAAAAACGCCGCGAGTCGCAGTACCCGGCGAAAGAAACCTCTCGAGTGCGTCTCGAACCCTCGAGTAGGACTATGACCTCCAAACCTTCCTCGAAGGTTCCGTCGACGCCGTCGACGAAGGTTCCGTCGACGTCGAGGTCGATGTCTTCGACGCCGTTGTCGAAGGGACCTTCGACACACGGGTCTGTCGACTCGACGCCGGCCTCGACACCGGCGTCGACGCCGAGAAAAGTCACAGTGACCACACATCCAGTGACGATCCCCAGGCCCTCGACGTCAATGGCGTCGATATTGTCGAGTAGAATTCCAATTCTGTCGAGGTCCTCGAGGCCTCCACCTCTGTTTTCGACGCCACGCTCGAAGCCTTCGGCGTCGACGACATCGACGTTCTCGAGGCCAATAATGACAAGTTCGGCACCCTCTGCCTTGGAAATGGGATTTACTCCCTTTATGAGTTCAGAACAATTGAGAACTATATCCTCAATTTTAGAAGAGGGTGATTTGTCTGAACAAGACACATTTGAGTTTCAGGGACCTGTAACCCCAGTTAGAGAGGAATTTTCCTCTGAAGAGCGCAGATTAAAGGATCTTCATGATTCTTTACATGAGGCAAGTGGGTTAGACACTTCCCCTGAGGTGGATTTTGCTAAGCCAGACCCGGGGGAGCATGCTGAAACCCCCTACAGAGCCTTAATGGCCAGGATTACAGAGTTCATGGGGTGGTCTACACCTTCACAATCTTTCCAGCAAGATGACCTCACGGATATTCTTGACAAAGGCCCACAAGAGGATCCAGTGGTGCCCTTTCATAAAGCTCTTCAGAGAAAGATCATGACAAACTGGGAAACCCCAGATGTAATACCAGCAGTAAATAAAAAACTGTCTACAAAGTACAGGGTATCTTCCACAGACCCAGAGTTCTTGTCTAAACATCCATCCCCAGAAAGTCTGGTGGTACAAGCAGCATCCTCTACCGATGTCAAGACGGCTTATCCTACAGTCCCACAGGACAGGGACGATAAAAAATATGATGCTATGGCAAAGAAAGTCTTTTCAGCATGTAGCATGGCGTTAAAGTCTGTTAATGCTACTTGCACCCTTGCTAGGTTCAGCCATACACTTTGGGAGTGTGCTTCTACAGCGGCTGACTGCATCCCGGAGGGAGAAGAAAGGGATGCGTTCCTGAATATTATACAGGACGGTAAAGACGCTATGTGCGAATCCCTCCAGACGGGCATTGATTCGGCTGACAGTATCAGCAGAGCAATGGCGGCAAGTACATCAACCAGGAGGTTCGCTTGGTTGAGAAAGTCGGGTTTTGCCCCAGATGTGCAAGCCAGGCTCTTGAACATGCCATTTGATGGCTCTTCTTTGTTCGGGAAAAAGGCGGATGACAGTTTAGAGAAACTGCAAACTTCAAAAGCAGCAGCAAAATCCCTAGGAGCTACAATCCGTCAGACTCCTTTTCGTCCCACGGGAACCTCTGCGAGGGGCAAATCCTTTCGCTTCTACTCCGCATTCGGAAGAGGTAGAGGACGACCGGCTCAAAGGGGTCAAAGAAGAACTACCCGAGGTGGACGGGGTAGATATTCTAAAGCCGCAGCAACAGCAGGTGCCTCTTTACCATCTGCATCAGCCGCCCCAAAACCACTCTGAGGACTCCCCTCACAGGACACCTGTAGGAGGCAGGTTGACTCAACATCTGACGGTATGGCAGGCTATCACGTCAGATGCTTGGGCATTGGAAACAGTCGCCCAAGGTTACTGCCTGCCTTTCCTAAGTATACCTCAGAGTCATCCACTGGGGATCAGCTCTCAGAAAGCTCCAGATCCGCTCCTCTTGCAGGAAATTTTGGACCTGCTAGAGAAAGGTGCCATAGAACCGGTACCTGTAGCGGAGAGGAACAAGGGCTGGTATTCCCCTTACTTTCTCATTCCGAAGAAAGACGGAGGACTGAGACCCATCTTGGACTTGTGAGAATTGAACAAATTCCTCAGGAAAGACAAATTCAAGATGGTCACTCTTTCTCAGATCCTCCAGGCCCTTCAGTTTCAGGACTGGTTGGTATCTCTGGACCTTCAGGATGCTTATTTCCATGTGCCTATCCATCTCAAACACAGGAAATACCTGAGGTTCGCAATTGGCAACTCTCACTATCAATTTCGAATACTGCCATTTGGGCTGACCTCCGCCCCGAGGGTCTTCACCAAGTTAATGTCGGTAGTGGCTGCAAGTCTAAGGAGGGAAGGGATTCACGTCTACCCCTACCTGGACGATTGGCTGATCAGGGCTGTTTCTCCGGAGCAAGCTCAGATCCAGCTAAATCACGTGTGCTACTCCCTTCACAAACTGGGCTTCTCCCTCAATTTAAAGAAGTCTCAAATGATACCATCGCAGAGACTCCAGTTCATAGGAGCGATCCTGGATACTTCCCTGGGAAAAGCCTCGCCACCAGAGGTGAGGGCTCAAGATATTCTACAGATGGTTACCAAGTTCCAACATGCCCAACGTCTCCCAGCCTTCGACTTTTTGAGGTTGCTAGGCCTCATGGCATCCTGCATTTTCCTTGTGCCAGAGGCTCGCCTGAGAATGAGATCCCTCCAGTGGGCACTGAGGACTCAGTGGTCACAATTCTCAGGGAGAATGACAGATCTTCTTCAGGTTCCCGGCAGGGTGGCTCGAGACCTTTAGTGGTGGGCCTGTCAGGAGAACATTCTGAAAGGAGAACAGTTTTGGCAACCCTGGCCGGAGATAACAGTAGTCACGGATGCCTCACTCACGGGGTGGGGAGCCCACGCCAACGACTTGACCATCAGCGGTCGTTGGTCTCCATCGGAGTCCAGACTACACATCAACCTGTTAGAGCTGAGAGCCATCAGACTTGCGTTGAAGGCTTTCCTGCCAGCTGTACAAGGGAAGAACGTCCTGATAATGACGGACAACACGGTGGCCATGCACTACCTCAACAAAAGAGGAGGCGTAGGATTACTACCCCTGTGCAGAGAGGCGATGCAGCTCTGGTTTTGGGCAATCCAAGAAGGAATCTCTCTATCGGCAGTTCACCTAGCCGGAGAGAAGAACTTGACAGCGGACGCTCTGAGCAGGCAGAACACAGTCTCCCACGAGTGGGAGCTAGCTCAGGAAGTCCTTCAAGAGATCTTCGCCCTTTGGGGAACCCCTCAGGTAGATCTGTTCGCCACCAGCCTAAACAGGAAATGCGACCTGTTCTGCTCAAGGGAATTTCCTCCGAGAGGAGCTCTGGGAGACGCGTTCATAGTGGACTGGGAGTTTCCACTTCTGTACGCGTTCCCACCGGTCACTGTCATTCCTCAAATGATCAGGAGGTTGAGAAGATTCCGGCGAACCATGATCCTAATTGCCCCGGATTGGGCCAGGAGAACGTGGTACCCGGACCTTCTAGACTTGTCCATCTGCCCTCCAATTCGACTTCCGCTCAGAGAGAACCTACTCTCACAGAAGGGAGGTCAGGTTCTCCATCCAGACATCAAAACCCTCAACCTTCACGCTTGGCTTCTGAACGGCTGAGGTACAAGGATTGGGACCTCCCTGATGATGTTATGGAGGTGTTGCTTTCGGCAAGGAGGCCAGCAACAAAGTCTTTATACCGCTGCCGTTGGAACAGATTTTGCAGCTGGTGTAGAGAACAGAATATCGACCCATTTTCATGTGGTACACCAATGGTTTTGTCCTTCTTACTATATTTGGCAAATTCAGGCCTTCAAGTTGGCACCATTAAGGGCTATCTCGCAGCGCTATCTATCTTTAAGCGTACTGCGGAGGAACCATCCTATTTCAAATTACCCTTGGTAATACAATTTCTAAAGGGGTTAACCAATGTTTATCCCCCAAGACCATTCCAAGTTCCCCTATGGGATTTAAACTTAGTACTAACTTTCCTGATGGGTACACCTTTCGAACCTCTCCATTCTTGTTCGTTAAGATTCCTTACCCTTAAGACTGTTTTATTAATAGCACTTACATCTGCTAGAAGGGTGAGCGAATTACAAGCTCTTTCTTGTAAACCCCCTCATACAATCTTTCACAAAGACAAAGTTGTCCTGCAAGTGAAGCCTAATTTCCTCCCAAAGGTAGTTTCTGAATTCCATATCTCTCAGAAGATTACCCTACCATCTTTCTATCCTCCTCCTCACCCGGGGAAAGAGGAAGAGAGGTTACACAGACTAGACCCTAGGAGGGTTTTAAGTTTTTACATTAGTAGACTAGCCAGGATAAGACAGGCAGACCAGCTGTTTGTAGGTTACGCAGGTCACAAGCTGGGGTTACCAATAACTAAGCAGACTATTTCCAGATGGATCATTCTAGCCATTCTGGAATGTTATAAACTGGCAGGGAAAGAGCCCCCTCAAAACCTTAGGGCTCATTCGACCAGAGGTATTGCAGCTTCATCGGCCCTCAAAAGAGGCGTGCCGATTAAAGATATATGTGCGGCCGCTACATGGTCTGTCCATACCTTTACACGTTTTTACAATCTGGATTCCTCCTCTAGTCAAGAGACTATGTTTGGAAGGGCTGTACTGCATTCTATTCATCAATAAAAGACAGCGTGAAGTCAGTACTCCCTCCTCCGAATATAGAATACTGCTATGGGAGCCTATCTAAGATGAGGAATACGTCGGAGGACACAATCCCTTCGAAGAACAAGTTACTTCTTACCTTGTAACGTTCTTTCGACGGGATGTTCCTCCGACGTATTCCTCATCGACCCTCCCATCCATCCCCGCAGTTCTACTTCCCTTGTTGTTGCAGCTTACGCTCCTTCAGGGTGATTAGTCTAGTCCAGACAGTAATACTGTGGGCTACAAAACGGAACTGAGCAACGGACGCTGCGCGCGGCCTTTATAGGCAGGATGACGTCGAGCGTCGATACGGCGGCTGTCGAAGGACATCGACTCGAGGGACGTCGACGCGCAGCGCCCTCTAGAGAAAAATTTTTCCGAGGCCAGCAGAGCTGGAAGGATATATCTAAGATGAGGAATACGTCGGAGGAACATCCCGTCGAAAGAACGTTACAAGGTAAGAAGTAACTTGTTCTTCTAAACCGTACTCGATGGTTTTGTTTTGACCTGTGTGGGAGACTCCATAATTGTGGTCTTTATTTGTGTAGGGAAAGGCTTTTTCATGTGGGAAGGTAAGTAAATCCTTTTCCATCCTTTTTACCCTCTCCGATGGTTTCTAATTTGAGCTCCTGCATTTCTTTCAAATGGGAATCTAGTTTGGTTTTGAATGATGTTTCAATTTCTTCTAGCAGATTGAGATCGATTTTGATCTTTTTACTAGTTTTTTGTGATGTTTCAATTATCCAAATTAACCAATCTCTGCCACATTTAATGTAACTCCATTTGAGTTTAAAATCTGTATTGTTCATAACTAACTGTGGTTTGTTGCGAACAATTAAACCTTGCGGTAAAGCTTGGTTTTTCAAATAATCAAGCATAATCACTGCATGTGGTTCAGTGCGAGCCAATCTTTTTTGTATCTGGGTCAATTCATCCCATTGATAATTGTTTCCTACATCACCTAGATTGCCATCTAGTTTCAAATTGGGAATTGCATTGAGTTTTTGTTGTACATAGTCCTCGCTATAGGTGAGATATTTATCAGAAAGGGATGTCATAGTATCAAGTAGGGAGACCCAATCTATTAAGAATTAATAGTGGGGATAGTCCTGCCACTACTAGGTTTAGGGAGAAGATGGGGGATGATGATTAGCCTTCAAGACAAACGTTGCCTCCAAAAGTCACTATTCTCAATGGCTCAGCCCACTAAGGTAATAGACCTTTCTTCTAAGTGGGAATGTGTGTATTAGATAAACCAAAAAAAGGTCCAAAGGTAAGTGTCACTAATAGTATCCTCATCTATTTCTTGGGTGAGCTTTCAAACAAATAATAGCACCACCGTAGGCTGCATACCTTTCTTTCTACACCTGTTTCTTATGTTTGGGTACTAGAACTGGGTACCAGCTGCTGCACACTGAACCAGGAACTTGAGCTGAGGGTGCTCGGTTGAGTGAGAGAAGAGGCTACGACTGAACAAGCTGGTTGTAGTTGTGCGGTTGTTGGGTATGTTTGGGGGTTGGGTTAAGTTTGGGGTTGGTTTTATATGCATGCTGCTTTGTCCAATCTCCCTGTCTAGCCCTCCGATGTACTGTGCCCACATACTGGAGGGGGGAGCGGAGGATACCTTGGGGTGGGGCTGAGGAAATACTCGGCAATGATGAGTTCAGGGTTCCGATGACAGCTGGGTGCTGGTTGATGGCTGTGACGGAACTATTTTGGGCAGGAGTAGGAAGGCCTGCGGAGTGGCGAGTGGGACGCGAGCGCTGTGGGCAGTTCCGTTGTCAGGATGAGCCACATTAAGATTATTTCCTGGAATGTTAGGGGGCTCCACTGCTTGATCAAGCGAATCAGAGTGCATACATACCTATAAAGCAAGGGAGTACACATAGCACTCTTTCAGGAGACCCATCTTATGTAGGTTAGGCAGGCAATGCTTATTAAGAAATGGTGGGGGCAGACTTATGGGTCTGCCTATTCTGCCTATGCCAGGGACGTGCTTCTGTGGTGGTGGCCCCTTCGGTACTCTTTAAACTGGTCGAATTCAAGCGAGACAACAAAGGTAGGATGACCATTGTGCATGGGTTTCTGGGACAACAGGAGATCTGTTTGATTAACACTTATGCCCCAAATCATGATACAACCTCCTTTTTCAAGTCCCTGTACTCTAGAATGGCACCATATCGGGGCACTTTGTGGGAATGTGGAGGGGATTTGAATTGCACACTTGACCCTGGGCTGGATAGGTCGGACAACAAACGCAGCAAGCCAGCTTCTCTGGCGAAGCCACTGAGTCCTGCTGAGGGAGTTAGGGTTAGTTGACATTTGGAGGCAGTTGCACGGGAATAGGAGGGGGGTACTCTTATTGCTCTGGCCCGCACAGGGTGTACACACGTATTATTTACGTGTTTACAGGCTTAGAATCCTTGGGTGAGTACATCACAGCAGAATAAAAAGCCAGAGTGCTCTCAGACCATGCACCAGGGAATCGTGGGGAGGCCTCCAATCCCAATGAGGCGATTGAGAGCGGAAGCACTGCTGGATGACTAGTTTAGAGTATACCTGCCAGACAAAATTGAGGAGTTTTTTTGTCCTAAACTCAGACTGTGGATAGTGCAGGAACCCTGTGGGAATCCTTTAAAGTAGTGAAGAGGGGGGAGGTGATCAGTAAAATGGGTGGTATATACAAGCACCTGATACACAGCATCCCTAATAAAGAATTGGATATTGAGGAATTGGTGAATGGGGTAGAACTAACTGTGGGGCGCAAACAGAAGCTCATCGAGCTGAGACAGGTATATATGGCAGACTGGGAGCGGTTGGGCAAGTATGATTACACCAAATATACAGAGAAACTCCATGAAAGTGGGGACAAACACATGAGGGTCCTGGCTTGGTTGTGCAGAGTGGAGAATATTAGTGCCATTAAGATGTGATATGGTATTTATAACGAGAGACAGAGCGGAAAAAAAAACACAAACAAAAGAGAAAACAAACACATAGGGAAGACAGACAACGATCTTACTAGGCCAGGTGACATTGAGATTGTGCAAGTGCGGGGGAGGGGGCAGTGCAGTACATAGGATCAACAATAATAAAATAGAATAAATAAAAACAATAGGTAAAAAGTGCAGCCAGCTTGTAGCAAGTGCAGGTGTAAGTGCAGACATCAAGAGCTGGTGGGGACTGTAGGCATACAGAAACAGCCCCTAAGTGCCAGGGGTTGCCTGGGAGGCAGTGCAGGTGTGCAGCTGGCGGGGGAGAGGACGTTGGCCTGAGATCAGAGGGTAGCCAGGTGACCAGTGCAGTTTCAGTCAGGAGTTTAGCAGAGGAGAGAAAGCAGAAGCAAAGAGGAAGGTCTTGAGGTGCCTCCGGGACCGGAGATGGTTCTCACGTTTCAGGGAGGCTGTTCCAGAGGGAGGCCCCAGCTGAAGAAAGAGATCTACCACCAACGTGTTGCTTGGAGAAGAAACTGACCCTGAGGGAGTTGGAGACAGATGAGCCAAGAGCTTGAGAAGGAAGATATGTAGGAAGAGAGAGTTGAAGGTATGGAGGCCCCAGGCCCCAGAAGGCCTTGTGGACAATGCAGAGGGGTTTGAACTTAATCCTCACAGCCACTGGGAGCCAGTGCAGAGATTTCAGTCCTGGAGAGATACGATCCTTGGGCTTGAGGCCAAGGACAATTCTCGCAGTCCTGTTCTGGATGAGTTGCAGAGGGCGGAGGGTAGAAGCTGGCAGATTTAGAAAGAGGTTGTTGCAGTGGTCCAGCCTAGAGAGAACGAGAGCTTCTGGGGGAAGGAGAGGAAAGGAGGAATACCTCTGAGGAGGTGCAGCTGGTGGTGTGACTTCTTAGAGACGTCTGAGATGTGAGGAGAGAAGGATAGTGTGGAGTCGAAGATGACCCCAAGGTTTTTAGCCTCACAGGTGGGGAAGGGAGCGGGCCAAGGGAGGCCAGCCAGAGAGTGATAGGAAAGGAGGGAGCAGGTGTGCCAATGAGGAGAATCTCAGTCTTACTGGCATTAAGGCAGAGATCATTGGTGGCACACGACTCCTGGATAGCAGACAGACAGTCAGAGATGAGAGAAGGAGAAGAGGTGGCGAAAGGGAGCCTTAAAATGAGCTGAGTGTCATCCGCATAGCACTAAAAGTTGGGGCAGAGAGTGGCAATGCGGTGGACAAGAAGTGCCAGGTTTTGGTGGAACAGCGGGGGATAGAGGTTAGACCCCTGGGGAACACCACAGATGGAGATAGAGGAAGGACCCAAGTTGGACCTCGGTGGGTCGATCAGAGAGTGAAGAGGTCAGCCAAGCCAGGGCCTGATCAGTGATGCCCAGGTTATCACAGAGACGGTTGAGCAGGATGGCATGGTTGACCGTGTCAAAGGCAGAGGAGAGATCAAATAAGATGAGGACACAGGCGTTATTGTAGTCAATGTTTGAGAGCAGGTCTTCACGGATGGAGAGCAGTTTCCATGCTTCTGGCAGCTCTGAAACCTGACTTATGGTCATAGAGACAATCAACCGATTCAGTGTGAAGATTAAGCTGGGAGAAGAAGAAGAGGAGGAGGAGGAGGATGATGATGATGATCACTTGGCTTTGGGCTTCAAGCGGATCCTCATGACGGGCTAGAACATAAAAGAGTATCAGATATAGCAATGTGGAGCATAGAAAGGGCTGTGTCGGGGTGTGAGCCAGCCAAAGGGGGAGAGGAGGTGAGAAAGTGGCTGCAAAAGCCTCAACTGACACACGATTAATGGGTCGGATAACCGAGAAGGTAGGTGGCAGTGCTAGAGTTGGCTTGGCCTAAGGGGTGGAGAGAGTGAGCTGGGAGGAAAGGAGAAAGTGATCACTCCAGGAGAGAGGAGTGGTGAGAGGGATTAAAAGGGGTAGTCTGTAGACATCAGAACATCCACAATGTGCCCTGTAGAGTGAGTCGGGCCAGAGGGAGGATAGAGAGTGAGAGAGAGCTGCAGAGGGTGTGAAAGAGTCCAGAGAAAGGACAGGAAGCATCCAGGTGGATGTTAAAGTCTCCAAGAAGGGGAGTCGAGTGGTCGAGACCAAGAGGGAAGAGGAGAGGTCCGCCCATTCAGAGAGGAAGGAGGTTATCTGACCAGGTGGCCGATAGATGGTAGCCACAGTAAGGGAATGTCTAGGAGAGAGAGAAAGCCTGCAGACGAGGCATAAGAGGAGTAGGCCTGCGTAGGAATGACAGAGGCAGGAATCCACTCGCAGAAGATCAGGGCTACACCCCCCTCCAGAACAATTGCATCTGGGCGCAGAGAGGATATTATAGCCATCAGGGAGGAGAGTGCCTAAGCTTGTGACAGAGCTGGCCTTAAACCATGTCTCGGTGAGACAGAGGACATTGAGGTCATGTTCTTCAAGGTGGCGGCAAATGTCAGAGGAGTGTTTGACAGCTGAGCGAGAGTTTAGAGTGGCAATGTGGAGAAGCTTGCCATCCTTGAAAGACTTCCGGGGAGGGGTACAAATCAGAGGTACGCCCTCCGAAGTTGTAGAAGAAGCCTGAGGGGGGCAGAAGAGGAAGGCATAGAGGGCAAGGTAGCCAAGGAGGAGACAGCGGGGGGAGGCAAGGAAGCCATGGAGGGAGGAGGGGGGACAGCAGCAGAAGAACGGAAATTGATGAGGCACGGGAAGCGTCTATCAAAGGAGAGAAGGTTGGCCTGAGGGCGTTGGACCAAGATGGTACCATTCAGGTAAGCATTATTGATGACGTTAGAGGAGTGGAAGCAGGACTGGAGGGCCTCCCACCGGGTGGCACCATTAATGGGAGAAGAAGAGAAGGGAGAAAGCACAGAGACCATATGAAGAGTCCATATGTCTGGCGAGGGAACGAAAAAAGGATGTTGGTGAGGGTTTGCCTGGGGGAAACACTGGTATAGGTGTCGGCGATAGGGAGGCCTGGACTGGAGACCAGGATGTCCTTTTTAAACTTCTTCCTACCAGATTTAGTGAGAAGAGCAGGATAGTCGATAGAAAAGATAAAGGATAGGAGAGAGAGAGAGCACCATAGAGTGGGTAGGTAAGGAGAGGAGAGGAAGGGGGTTTGGGCGAGTGGGGAGAACACTAGGGGAGGACACAGGGAGGGGCGCAAGCAGACGAGTAAAGGAGAGACGAGACAATAGTAGATAATTGAACAAAACAACAAGAGGATAGACAATAGTAGAACAGTTTGCTAGATGAACGCTTTGCTCAGAGGGCAAAACCAAAGACAGCGCTACTTTCACATGCAGTTTAAATAGAAGAGAGAAACACACCTAGGTCTGAGAGTCCTGTATAATGAAAGAAAGGCTTAGGTTCCACAATGCAATTTAAATACTTTCACAATGCAATTTAAATAACTAAGAAAAATGCAACTATGTCTGAGAGTCCTGCATAATGGGAGAAAGGCATAGGTTCCACAATGCTGGCCACCCCTGCTGACACCTGCAGACACAAGCTGGAGCTGCCTCTGATGGTGCTGCCTTTTGCCTTGGGGCCCTTACCCGGAGGGGCTGCACGGGCAGAGGGCTGCCCTGGAGGGTCAGTTATGATCGTCAAACTAGCCAATCAGGGAATGGTGGGCGGTCTGAGTGGCGGGAGGAATGGAACAGGATGGCGTGGGAGGGAGTGGGTAGGAGAGGGTGAGCAACGGGGCTGTGGCCTCGGGAGTGGGGGGACAAAAAGACAATGAAAAATGCCCAGGAGGGTCTCAAGTATTTGCTCCACTCACCAGCTACGCGGATCCAGGAAGAAGCATGCACTGAGCACTTTGGGTCGGTAGACCCAGCAGAGGATCCAGGAAGAAGCTGCTTTGGAGCACTGCGGGTTGGTAGACCCAGCAGAGGATCCAGGAAGAAGCAGGCATGGAGCACTGCGAGTCGGTAGACCCAGAAGAGTGTGTTCCAGCAGCCAGTCAGTGGAAGGGGTGCGGTCTGGGAGGCGGGAGGAATGGAACAGGTAAGTGGATGGCGTTGGAGGGAGTGGGTAGGAGAGGGTGATCAACAGGGCTACGGTCTCGGTGGAGGGACAAAAATACAATGAACAAAGGCCCAGGAGGGTCTCAAGTATTAGCTCCTCTCACCAGCTACGCAGATCCAGGAAGAAGCATGCACGGAGTACTCCGGGTTGGTAGACCCAGCAGAGTATGTTCAGGCAGCCAATCAGGGAAAGGGGGGGCCATCTGGGAGGCGGGAGGAATGGATGAATGCAACAGGGAAGTGGATGGTGTGGGAGGGAGTGGGTAGGAGAAGGTGAGCAACGGGGCTGCGACCTTGGCGGGGGGTCAAAAATACAATGAATAAAGGCCCAGGAGCGTCTCAAGTATTAGCTCCACTCACCAGTGTTAAGATGGATTTCTGAACTCTGTCCTGGAGGGGCAGAGGTTCAGAAGGCCAGCCTAGTTTCTTGGAACAGGGTAACCTCTGGACAAGCCAGACCAATCAGGGGCGATGGCGGCAGTCAAGACTAGGTCTCAAGAGGGGTGAGGGTGACTGAAAGCCCGCAATGATCACACAAAGCAAGGACGCTTACAAATTACTCCAGGCAGGTGTTATATAAAAAATATAGACACATTTATTACAAGGCCTTTGTTACATCGACCATAGGAAAGAATCACGATAGAACTCCAGTAAACCAACACATCACAATATATATACAAGACCAAGGGGTCTAAGGAATTAGAAGCACGAAATATGCAGACCACCTAGATGGGGGGGGGGGAACAGGCAGTGCAGGTAATCGTTAGAGCCAGTTCGACATCGGAGGCCACCTAACTAGAAGGAAGTCCGAGCCCTACGAAGAGTGGAGCTTTGTGCTCAAAAGTACCTGCACACGTGGGTGCCAACGGGCAAAGGAGAGTCTCTTCAGGGAAATCAGGCAGTTCAGAGAGGTGAACGAAACGATGGTGAACAGGTCCCTGATGCTCAAGCAAGGCCTCCACTTGTGGGCAGAAGCAGGGCGTGAGCGCGGGAAAGGGTTGCGGTTTACACCAGCGATGGAAAGCCACAGGCTCCTGCGGGAGGGCGACCGGTTTAGGGTATTGACTACTCACAGGTCCCCGATGCAGGCAGACCCAGGATTCTCCGATTCAGTTTCGGTACTGGCAGGTTCAGATGCGATCTGAAGGATGTCTCGACGCCGTGTAGATTCTGCGATAACAGGAGTCCGGGTCGAGGGTGTCCCAAATGCAGCGAAAACGCACAGATTGTTACCACAGCAGTGCAACTCGGCAGCCGCGTGTATTCCGGTCCCAATGCACACGTCTCACTTCAGACCTGGGAATGCCAAGTGTACGAATCGTGTGAGAGTGTTGAGGACTCAGAATTTAGCAGCAGCCAGACAGCGGTGACAGAGCAAGATTACTGTGTAGGCTGCTCACTCCACTGGATGGCCCAGGGACGCTTCCGAAGGCTTACGTACAGGATTTGGTGAAGATGCCGAGAATAGTTGTTCCCACTATTCTAAAGGGTCGAAGCGCCTTTCCAGACCTTCTCGTACGATCAGAGGCCGAGTGGTCTCGCAGGACGACAGCAGTGCAGGGTGCCAAACCTTCAGAGGTTCACCAGCGATTCCTCGACTCAGCTTCTTAGTTGCAGGATACTTTGCTCCTTATCCTTCGTTCATGAGAACTCAGGAGATCGACATGGTAGTAGGGTTTTCAGCCTCCTCTTATCCAGAGTTCCCTTCGCGCAGAAACAGAGAGGGCCCAATGGGAGATCTGCTCGAAAAACACTCACACCATACGTGGACCTATCACGGACCACGGTGGTCCCAGGCATTAAGGACACTCTACGGTCTCTGGCACCCAGGATGTGTATTGGGACCAGACATCCGAGCCCACATCCTGGAGACACACACAAGGCATGCAGAAGCCCGCAAAAGCGTTGTGTTTCGCGGGAAAGTGCATGACCAAATAAGGACTGCCCCGGGTCGGCTCGACCTGGGGGAAGGTGAAGGGGCAAGACGGTCAGCGGACTGGACAAAGAACCTCGTGGCATGGCCATTTTGGAGGCCAGGCCGGCCATTTGGGCCAAACGTGGGAAGCGCGGTTAACATGGCAAAAAGCGGTTAAAAACACAAAGAAACGATAGCTGCCACCATTCCCGTCCGTGACACACTTGCACAGTTCGTTATAGATCCATCGAGAGTTTCTAGGGCCTTTGGAATGACTATAAACCCAAGAGTGCAGTAAATTAGATTACAGTGCCCTCTTGTGACATGTTGCACAAAAGCGGCAACATGAGGAAAGAACTACGGAAAACGGCGTCTCCCGGTACTGACTGTCTTAAGGGCATGTCAGTTTCCCCGTAAGAATTGAGCGAAAGCCCAGAGGAGTGCGGCGTAAGGCTTCGCTTCTCTGGCAAAATCTAGATCAGGGTGTAAAACAGCAAAAAGTTTGGTGGTTGCCACATGGAAGGAAAATTACCTACAATTATGAAATCTTTCCCAACAACCAGCTACGTGGATCCACTAAAGATGAGTGTGGGGAGGAATGGCGGGCACAGAGCGAAATTAACGCAGTCTTCAGCAGGTTTTATCAGCAGTTATATGCCACAAATGCAGAGGGCAGTGCGAGGGACAGCCAGTAGTAGATTACATTGCCCCACCTTGACATGCTGGATGGTCCGCTTACTGCAGACCACTCTCAATGATTAACCAGGACTGCAAGATCCTAATACGGTGGTTAGCACCCTCATAAACCCAGACCAGACCAAATATGTTTCGGGTAGAAACACGTCCTGGAACCTGCACAGATTACACCATGTAATAGATGAGATTAAAGGGGCTGTGTTAGATTGTGTAGTGGCCTCAGTGCGGTGAGATTAGCTGCACGCCACCTTGCAGCACTTCATGATTGGGCTACTTTTTTTGCAGTGGGTACGATTGATATATACAGAGCCAAGAGCCAGAGTGAGGACTATGACGTATATCTCGAACAAGTGGGAATTCTTGTAAGGAGACCAAGTAGGGATGCCCGCTCTCTCCCATGCCTTTTATTCTGGCGCTGAAACCTTTGGCAGCTCTTCTAAGGGCGGACTTCATAGATGCTGGCATATCGGCTGGGAGTAGCATGCATGTGGTTTCACTGTATGCGGACAACATGTTGCTCTATGTACAGATTCCAGAGATTAACCTGCCATACATGCTTGAGGTCTTGGGTGGCTTTGCGCAAATTTCAGGCATAACCATAAGTACAGAAAAAACAGGCTGTTCCCTTTGGCAGATGATTGCAAGAGTGGCGCTCCTTAAATTGATATTGTTGCCTCTGTTATTATACCATTTTGTAAACATACCCTGTGACATCCCTGGGCTGTTCTTCTGTAAACTCAATTCTACGGACAGGGGGTTTATCTAGGGAGGCAAGAGATGTAGGATCTCACTAGAAACACTGTGAAAGAATTTTAAAGATTGCAGAGTTAAACTGCTGGATTTAGAATTTTACTATCTAGCAGGCAGGTGCAGTTTGTTGCTGCCTGGCTAGCGGATGAGACTACACTGGACACTGACCTACTGCAGGGAGAAGCCGGTCTGTATTAACTGAAAGAGATTCTCTGGCTGAGGGAAACAAACCTTAAAGGAACGTCTATGTCACTAAAACTGGGGTGGAAACTATGGCACATAATGTGGAGTCTGGTGGGCAGACGGGACGAGTACTCCAACAGCATACCACTGACAGTGATAGGTGGCAGAGACCAAGGCGAGGTTGATAGTTTTAGACATCACTGGGAACCGAATGGGATTATCACCCTGGGGGACTTGTTTAACGAAGTGGCACTGATGGGTTTCCCCGAATTGATGGAAAGGTATGATATCCCCAGGGGCCAGTTTTTAATATACCACAGGGTGGTCAGGTGGCCAGAATTCAGGCAGGGCATGGAGGGGTGTGTGGTTCCGGACACACTTTGACTTATCGGAAGGGAGCCATGTGATTTCTCAGCTCGATTAAATGTTGCTAGATACACTCCCAAATTCGGAATTCGGGGCACAGGCTAAATGGGACGAAGAGATCGGATGGTCCTTCACGGGCACGGAGTGGGCAAAAGCATTAATATATACACAGAAGTTGTCCAGAAATGCCAGGCTGAAACTGGTGCAATTATGTCACGCACAGGGCGTACCTAACCCCACATGCAATCTCATGGTTTGTGGGAGCGGAAGAACAGAAATGCCCTAGATGTGCAAGTGAAACAGCAGACATGTTGCACATATTCTGGTCATGCCTGGTGATGAGAGTTTTCTGGCAGGAGGTCGCAGGCAGGGTGTCAAAAGAGGGGATAGCCATGCAAGAATGGACGCCAGAAGCAGGCCTGCTGGGAATGTTCCCCCATAGACGGACGGAGGCTCACCTCAACAGAATGAAGGACTGTGTATGTTTTTTGGCCAAGTGCAGAATTGCAATGGCGTGGAAGACTGCCAGGATAGAGGCGTGGTGGGGGAATCTGAGGAGATAGGCGTAGAAGGTGGTATTGCACCACGCAGTGTGCACTGGGAAGTGGTGTCCAGTCAACTCGTCGAAAAAAAACTGGCCGACTGCAATTTGGTCGACGCAATTTGGTCGAAAACCAAATGGTCGAATTTTTTTTTTTATTTATATATTTATTTTTCGGGTTTTCGTTTAGTTAAAAAAGGGGTTTTTAGAGAAAAAAATGGGGTTGTGGGGGGGACTCCCCCCCAAAAAAAAAAAGGGTTAAAATAAAAAAAATAAAAATTTCGACCATTTGGTTTTCGACCAAATTGGTTCGACCATTTGTCTGGTCGACCAATTTTTTTGGACGAAATGTCTGGCAACCCTGGGAAGTCAGTGACAAAATGACTGCATGGAACATGTTAACCTGGCAAATTTCCACCCTCAGATGATAAGCTCCCTTGAAACCAGGAAGGTGGAGGTTGTGGTTATCTGGAATATGATGCAGACCTAAGGTGGGCATGGGGGAGGGAGGGGTGATGTGGGGAGTTGGGGCAGTGATGTGGGGAGTTGGGGCAGATTGGGCTAGAGCATGCAAGGGGTTTGGTTATCCGTTATTTTGTTGTGGTCTTCGGACCAGGTTTGGCTATGTACAAGTGGCATACAGGACTGTGATAGACTTGGTTGCACCTTCCGCTGTACACACATGTTGGGAATAGCACGGTAGATGACACACACTTGGGTAAAGGCATGGATTGCAGTTGTAGAAATGTCATTTTTTAATGTATACCATGCATGACATGTATTCCAATCTACAGCCTGTTATCTTTTTTTCTTGTTGAAAAGCAAATAAAAAGAAGTTAAAAAGAAATGATCCAGCTATGAATAATGCCGACAATAACAATATGACCAGCTCAGGGAAGGAGGATTGGAGCTGATGTCACTATAACAGCTGGTATCTGTATTGCAGAGACAAAAAACATTTAAATCACTGAAGTTGGATGGTGTCCCACAAGATCTATTCTGCTCATCATTGGAACTGTGGGATTCTTTCTTAGTTCAGGTCTTTAATGCACTTATCCTTACTCATCAAATCCCAGATAGTTGGAAGACTGGGATTATTATTCTGGTCTATAAAAAAGGCAGTAAATCTCTACGCTCCTCCTACGGACAGTTTACCCTATTATACAGGACCTCAAAACTGTTATTGGTGTTATAGGTGTTATTGGTGGCAGTTAATAACATATGTTCCTACACAAATAGTTTTTATACTGGTTACATCAGTGCCTGAATCTGGATCTGATCTTGACCACATATGTTCAGGTCCTTAATTCTCTTTTCCACACAACCTTTATGTACCTTAGTTCAACATTTGACCATGTAGATACAAAATTACTGTGGAGAGCTCTGTGTTATGAGGGTACCAACATTCCTAATTCAGAAGGTGGAATCTTTACATGAGAATTCGAGGGTATGTGTGCTTTCTGTGCTGGATGGGAGACTGATAGTGTACTACGGTTCGCAAGGAGGTTTGTCAAGGATGTGTTCTCGCACCTCGTCTCCTCAACGTATATGTTAACTCCCTTGCCTCATATCTAAGAGTCACTTTTTGATGTCTCCTGTTGTGAAGCTAGGGGACTGCCAGTTCTCAGCTATGCTGATAATGCTGTTCATCTGGCTAAGACTACAAAAACTTTGCAGGTCTTGATAATGGTGTATAGGAGGAGCCAAGTACCCCCACCTCAATCGATCACCCCTTTTTACCTGTATGCTGGAAACCAGAGTATGTGACGTATGCAGAACAGCTGAATCGACAAAGAGCAGAGTATGGACTCAGTCCAGTTCCAGTGAAAGGCCCAGTACCTAAGAGAATCTGGGAGCCAAGGTACCTATTGAGAAAACCATATCTGTATACAAAGTAATACGATGGCCATTTGAATGAAATCCCTGAAGAAGCAGAGCCAATAAACAGCAAGGATGAATGGTAGTGTCAGTAACTATTGTCAGTATATGTTACATGGAGCTGAGATGCAGTGACCAGAGAATGCAGATATTCTATAAGGCACCAAGAGAGTAATAAGGTTAAGTGACATCTTGGGCTCAAGGTGAAGAAGCTTATGCCACAGAAACAGATGAAGATATCAAGTCATTTTCCACGTGTACAGATGCAGAAGAAATGCAAGCAGCAAAGTAATCGTGAAGCTAGCTCTAAGCTTAGAGTAAATAGACTGCAGCAAGCGCCATCGTATACATGCATAGAAATCAGAGAATTATGGATGGTTCCACTAAACATATTATAGCTGGTTGGACATAAGCAAAAGGCCTCAGTTCAGTGTGTTGCAGTAAAAAGCAAATTGAATTACAAGCAGAGTATCACCGAAAGACGAAACTGAGCGAGACAAGAAGCCATGGTCTTATCAAAACTGGAGTGAACTGACTTTGGATACAAAATCATGTGAAAGAACAAAACTCCTGTTCAGAAGGCATGAATATAACAAGGAAGATGTCAGAGGTCTATTAGAAAATAATATTAAATGCACGAAAAGGCTCGATTCCATGGTGTCTAGTCACATGGAAGCATGAAGTTGGATGAACGAGATGGTCACACCTACGCACAAAGGCAGACTGTACTTCTCACTCCCTAATTTTTTCAGAGCTAAGAACACTCTCAAGGTCGAATTTCAAATGCCTAATTGACAGTAGACCACTGAGGTGATGATAGATTGATATGCTGATTGGTGGGATGCTAAAGTTAAGGCAACCTCACCAGTATCCGGATGGCCAGGCTGCAGGCTGCTAACGTAGGTGGAAAGGTACTAAAGGAGGCTAGAGTGCCAACCAATTGTAGAGGACCTGCGTATTTAGGGGTCCTATAGTGTGTAAACCAATGGGACGTTGTGTATTTAGTAACGTTCATAGTGGTCATTTTTTAGGGAGGGCTTAGTTGCCCCACCTGATGTTGAGTAACCAATCACATAGTTACACTTTTTTATACTAGTATGGATCATATACTTAGATGTTAACTCAGAACCAAAAGCCCATGCTTATACGTTTTTGTAGTTTGCCACGTAGGATGATGTTGGTGCACATGTGGTTTAGATGTCATTGATGACATATTTTGCTTATAAAAGTGCAGTTTTTTCTTAACATACTTTGAGTTTGAAGATCGAGCGATTGCGTAGATGTTCGTTATGCTCCCTGTTTTAGATAATTGACATTAAAACAGTTCCTTTTGTCAACTTCCTGAGTCGGCTCCATTATTGATGTATGAGTAAGTTCTGCATCCCCATCCATCTCAAGGGCAATTGCTGCTCATCAAAGGGGCTGGACTATCCAGTTCACTTCGTAGCAGAGAGGGGATGGTTTAAGAACCATCGATCTGAGTAGGCTTTAGAGGTTTGGCAATATCGAACGACCTTTGCCATTCGACTGAAAGGACGTGAAGCTCCCCATAGATAGTAGTTAGTGTAATGTTTAAGAAAGTCTTGCAAGACCTGGTGTGACGGGTCCCCTAGTTTCCATTGAATCCCCTCCCACTTCTACGCGAAGCGGATTGATCGGAAGGTTGAAGAGGCGATAAAAAAGGCGGCCGATCCCGAGAGTCAGAAGATGAACAATTATATTGGTGAGTAAAAACCTGAGTGAGTTGACAAAAGCATGGGTGATGAGTGAAGAAAAAAGAAAGTAACGGACAGTGGCAGGATAAAATTTAACGTGAGAGTAAGTGTATAATATATGTGGGGAATGAGATATTGACTCGAGTGTGGCCGAGCAATAATATTATTGTGAGAGAGAGACCACGATAAGAGAATATGCTCTGGCTTGCGTTTTTACAGCGTAACAGAAGAAGTTTGAACCCAGAGTCCCATAGTGGAACATTAGGAGACGGAACCAATTCAAGACGGTTTCAAAGGGGTTAATTTGCACTTCACTTGAAGTATTTTTAGAGGGCAAGACGAGTCTTAGAAAAAAGATTGTAAGAGATTTTTGTAACCAGTTGAGTTTGTCTGTTTGTTTTATGTGGTTTTTGTGAACGATGACGTCATAAGTAGAAAAAATTGATTGTTTAGAATTGAACCTGATGGTTGTTCTTAGTAAGATTAAAGTAAAAATTGTGGTTAGTGGGATTGGAGCTTGCGAAGTGTGGTGTTTGCTCATATTATATTATTTTTATGAAACTTACTTTTTAAATCTGTGATTGAAAATAAATGAGTGTTATACAAAGTTAAGAGTAGACGAGTCGAGAATGGAGGATATTACTCCACTTGCACATCTCTGTAAGCAGTTGCCGAAGCATACACCTAAGCACAGTACAGTGCGGAATGTGTTAAAGGAACCGCAGATTTCTTTTTTATGCCGTGGCCTCAAGGAGGGTTACTATCGAAGGCATGAAGTCCTGAAGCATATGACGACATATCTGCATGCAACATACACTGGGAAGAAGCTAGAGAAGCGATTAGCTAGTTTAGAGCTTTGGAAAATGTACCAACAAGAGAAAGATGAGGAGCCTCCTATAGATTGGATACTTAATTATATGCAAAGAAGGAGGTGAGGAGACTTCTGCTCCCCTCCCACCCCAGCTGAAATAGGAGACGAGAGCAAGAAAGACGATGGGTTATACCCATTGAGGGAGCTTAAAGCAGCAACAGGATATAGTAACCCGGCATATGAGTCACCTGTGCAAAGCAGTGACGAGAGCACAGTGGAAAATATTGAGAAAGATCTAACCTCGAAGGTTCCAAGGGACAAGGAGAGACGCGATAAGGAGAGAAGTGATCGACCAGGTACACCTCTAGACATAGGAAGAGAGATAAAACGATGGAAAGGAGAAAGAGACCAGGCTGATGAGGCAGCGCTTTTACAGAACGAATGGATGGGTGGTCAGATTTTATTAAACTCGCTGTTAAGAGAATTGAGGATGTAAGACAACGAGAAGATCAAAACAAACAAGATAAAAAAGATAAGGAAAGAGAGGAACAATTGAAAGATGAAGGAGCAAAAAGGAAGGAAAGGCAATGAAGAGAGCTGTTATACCAAGAAGAGCAGTTAAGAAAACAGAGCAGAAGAGTAAAAAAAACGCGATAATAGACAGAGAGTGGTCGATGAGCCGGAAAGGTTGGAACAAAAAAGAATGGAAGCAGAGGAACCGAAATTAAGGGATACAAGAATACAGAGACGGAAGGATGAGATATGCAGGGCAAATGAGAGAAGGGATATAAAGAAAAAGAGGAAGACAGAGTGAGAGAGGAAGCAAGGAAACAAAGAGAATTTGATGACGATATGTAACGTAAAAGAAGGCAGAGAGCACGTGATCTCGATCACCTGGAAAAAGAGATGAGATCCTGAGCCAGAAGTAGCATGGGAGGATATAGAGGAATTCCTCCCAGAATACAAGTTACTACCAGGCCCGTCTAGAGTAAATCTAGAAGACGAGTTTGACTCTAGGTGCATTGGGGAGGCGATTGATAAAGTATACCATACCATGACATGAAAGTCCAGAAAGAATTAAAGGTGAAGGGAAAAAAAGATTGACTTCAGAGTACTCAGTTGTATGATACGGAGGGAGCCTCATGCAGTACGAGGCAAAAAGAGCTGTCTCTAGATAGACTGACTCTGAGCAGAGATCACAAGGAGAGAAGTTCTACAAGTTGGGCACAGAAAATGTCAGACAAAGACCGACACCTTTCATGAAGAAGAGAAAAGGAATGTATGCAGTCCTGAGGGATGTTTTTCAATGGAGAAACAAGTCAGATGGTCAGATTTAAACACAACTGTAACCAGGGCGCCAGAACCACTGACAGTCAGATCGACTCAAGGGACAATTCCACAGTGAAAGGGGAGAATCGCCACCTTATGTTTGCAGACTAAGATCACTACCAGGTAGAAGGCGATGTGGTAATATCGTCCCTGCGGTGGACAGACAAATGATGAGAGATGAGAATGAGTTTGGGGCATCACAGTTTCCCTTGTTAGAGAAAGGAGGGGCCAGACCACAGTGTATATCGTGGCCCCAGATAGACAAGGATAACTTAAGATGTAAACTCCCCAGTTTAACTTTGGGTGCTGGGAAATGGATACATGAGTTGGAGTAAATGACGAGAGGAAACACATTGGCTATAGGAGACATTAAGGGTCTCCTTATCGCCATACTTGGTGAGAGAGCTGATGATGTGTGGACGAGGGCAGGGTACCCTGGTGTGACTACAGTCAATACTGCTCACGATGGAACACCGTTCAATAACTGTAGTGCGGCAGTCTGGAAAGCGCTTAGGGTATTGTATCCAGACACGTCCGATATGGGAGCTATAATGACAAAAAGATGAAGGAGTGAGATGATGTGTTGGTTTACATTCAAAATTTCCAGGAGGCTTGGGCCTTGGAAACGGGCGAATCTTGGGGAAAATCTATACCTGTAATTTATCATATATTATGCCAAGGGCTGCCAGAGCCAGTATAAAAGCAGCTTAAGAAATTAGTAGGTTATAGAAGCCAAACAGTGGTCGGAGATTCAGCTGACCATTGTGCACTATTGCATGCTCTAGCAGGAAAGAATCGCAAAAAAGCTGATGCACGGAAAGGCGAGGAGGCAAAATAAGTGCATAAAAAACTGTCTAAATATGCCATTGAAGGGGTGATGTTGACGAGTGTAGATGGATCAAATCCAAAGCATATTTCAAGTATGCTGCAGGTGAATAACCAAAGGCAGTTTGACCAGAGTAGTAATGGGTTTACCTCGCGCGGAAGGGGTGGATTTCAAGGAAGAGGTTTTCAGAATAATCAAGGAAACTGGCAGAATAATCGGGGAAGCTTTCAGAACAATCAAGGTGGGTTTCAAAATATGCAGAATGACGGTCAGAACATACAGGCTGGGCAGATTAGGAGGCCACCTACATGTTGGACATGCAGGATGACGGGGCATTTTGCGCACATGTGTAGAAGTCAAGGGTTCGTGCAAAACGACCAATTTTCTAGAGGGGGGATTCCAAACCTGCCTGCATATTCGCAGCAGTACAGTGAAGGGTTTGCTAAGAATCAAACAATGCAACAACAGCAAGCGCTGAGAGCGCAGCAGGGTTTGCAGACACAGCAGGTAGCAGTGGCTCCGCCACAAGGGCAGTCGCAGCACGCACCTATGCAGATTCAACAGCGCACAAGTACAGGACAGTTAACGACACCTAGAATAGGGAGTGTCACTGTTGGTGGGGGAATCCATTTGCAGGTAACGGAATGAGCCTGTACCCGCAATAGTACAGCTCACTGGGAGACTTTGTGTTCAGTCCTATCCGTGATGCCGAATCCTCATGAGGAACCTAGGGTAGACATCAACATAGGGGGCAAGAGTTTTTTGTTTTTAGTGGACATGGGTGCAACGCGCTCATATATATGTGAGGGAAAGTTTTTAATGTCCGGCACCGCCATGAATACTCAAGGTTTTTCAGGAGCTACAAGCAGAGTTCCTTTCACTGAAGAGTTACCAGTCTCTATATGAGAATGTGGTATGAAGGTGCCTCTGCTATATTCGAGGCAGACCCAGTCAATATATTGGGTCGAGGTTTGATGACAAAGCTCAATATGACGATCTTGTTTACCGATGAAGGCATAGAATGCTCAA
This sequence comes from Ambystoma mexicanum, assembly GCF_040938575.1. Classification (NCBI taxonomy): domain Eukaryota; kingdom Metazoa; phylum Chordata; class Amphibia; order Caudata; family Ambystomatidae; genus Ambystoma; species Ambystoma mexicanum. Next base: position 1,233,629,631 of record NC_090927.1, on the reverse strand, counting down.
CACCAGAAATGGATTATGTAAACGTGTGCGAAATTATCAGAGCATTTGCAGGACAAGTAGCCATGAGAGCAATACCTGTAGAGCCAGACGTTTTTCATTATGGATTACGTGTTCTGTTGGCCTAGCAGGCAAAGCAATGAGAATACCTGAGGAATTTCTGTTTAGACCAAAGATAGCTATGCGTGAAGAAGAAGGGCAAGTGTTTCCCTTAGAGTTACAAGCAGCCATAGTGCGAGGTGAAATGCCTTTGCTTGATGGGAATGATGACAAAGGCAGACAATGTGCATTGATTGCCATCGGAGAAGGTTACAGATTAACTGGTGTCACTGATGAGGACATATTTGGCGATCATCCATCTGATGACAAAGTCATATTTGAGATGAGAATTACTTATTGGGTAAAGGCAATCAAACGAGAGATGCCTCAAAAAATGATGATAGCACAACAACGTCCTGAGTATTTTGATGAAGATATGGCAAAAGTGCCAGCTTCATTATGGACCACAGGCCCCTCTGACGTAGGCCTGTAGCAGGGGGTCGGAGAAGTGAAGATTAAACTGAAATCAGGAGCAATTCTACCTCCAGCACGACAGTATCCCATGTCCCGAGAGGAGGCAGATGAAGGTATTTTTAAGACAATTTACACCATGATGGAACAGGGCATCTTGGTGACGTCAGAGCCACCCTGTAATACTGCTGTGTACCCTATCAAAAAATCTAAGGGGGGGGGTCTTGAAGATTAATACAAGATTTTAGGCCAATAAACCAAATTGTAGAAGCCGAGTGCCCTCTAGTTCCTAACCCGTCTACAATTCTATGTGATTGATTTGAAAAATTACATTTTCTCAATCCCATTGCACAAAGACTCGCAGGATCTGACGTCCTTTACGTTCAGACAAGCACGACTGAAAAGTACTCGTTTGCCTCAGGGGTATTGTGAGTCTCCATTGATTTTCAATAGAGTCCTGTAGATGGACTTGAGCAATATTGATTTGGAAAGCATTGTTCTGCAATACGTGGAAGACATTTTAGTTTGCAGCATTTCATAGGAAGAGTGCAAACGTGACTCTGTTCAGCTAATGATAATACTTGCTGACAAAGGATATAAGGTTGAAAAAGAGAAGTTGCAGTATTATCAACAAGAAGTATTGTACATTGGCCAATTCATTTCATATGAAGGAAAAAAGGTTACACCTGAGTTAGCTGAGGCTATTTTGAAAACTGCAAAGCAACACACGATAAAACACATGCAGAGGTTTTTGGGATTATGTAATTACGTCACAGTATGGGTCTTTGATTACAGTTCATATATAAGGCCTTTACTGCAAGCTTTTAAAGAAAGCACAGGCAACACAGGAAAAAAATTGTGTGTATTGAGAGAATGGAGGAAGCATTTGAAGAGCAGAAAAAAACAATTTGCACAGCTCCAGTTTTAGGTATTGCTAATTATGCTGAGGAATTCTTTTTATTCTTGCACACAGATGGCACTGTTATGACAGCACTATTTGCTATTCTAGAGAAACCTAAGGGCACGTTGACTTCTCAAAGGGCTTCTGCCTACGAGGTAGTCATATTGAATCCAGCAATCAAAATAGTTTGATGCAGAGTAGTGAATCCTGCCATGTTTGTAGCCGAACCACTGGCAGAGGACGAGCATGCGTGTTATTGTTCAAATTGAGTTCTATGGTGAAATTCCAAGATTAAAAGAAAATGCCTTGCGAGGTGGAGAAATTGTTTTTATTGACGGATCTTCAAGAATCAATCAAAATGATGGACAAGGATATACAGGTGCCGCTATGGTAAAATACACAGCCAATGGGGAGTTTCAGACATTGGTAAGTGCACGATTACCGTCTTACTATTCAGCACAGGCTGCAGAGTTAGTGCCACTGATTGTCGCACTCGAGAATCATGCAGACCAGGAAGTAACAGTGTACAGGGACTCTGCCTATGTGACGTCAACGGTGCACGCAGGGTTAGCACGTTGAAAAAGGAGGGGCTACCTCCGAGCGGATGGCACGCCGGTACAGCAGGCCACCTTATTGGAGAGACTTATTAAGGCACTACAACTCCCAATGGCCATCTTGGTCATTAAATGTACAGCACATAGTAAAAGGGCAGACTTTATCTCACGCGGAAACCAAGCAGCAGACGATGAAGCTAAAATCGCTGCATGTTCAGAAAACATAATGTCTTTTTTAAACACTCGATGTAAAAGAGAACATGGTTGTGTTGATGATTGTGGTTGAAAAATATAGTGATTTGTCAAAAATGCAGCTTATGGCGGTTCAGGTGGAAGTGTTACGCTCACCTGGTATCCACAGGGACACCACTCAGCCTTGGTTGGTTGCCGGAACCTTCTCCCGATTCCCGGATGATGTCTTTGGAGGAGGTCTAGCCTTGTTGCTGTATCAGGCGTGCTCTCCGTCCTGCCTTCTTAGCAGAGGTGCGTAGTCTTCAGTGGACGTGGGCGACCGAGTTACTTCACTGGCACATGCCAGTTCAAGTGTCTTTAAGGTAGGTCTTATTGCAGCAGTTTTTGTATAGTGCTGATTGATCTTGCCTGCCTTTCTTTTGTGATTAACAATGTCCTTTCTTTCTCCGTAGGTGTGTGGGAGAATCGGCGTGGTGTACTGGTTGGTTAGAGCTCCGCCAGTAATGATGGCGCGGGATGTGCGCTGTAATGCGGTAAGTAATGCGCTGCGCTGCTTTTGTCTTGCCTTGCTAACATGTGTTTCCTCTCTTCCATACAGGTCGCGGTCCTTTCCCAGTGGGTGAGGAGCTCCGGAGCGATGCCGGCCGTAAGGTGAAAAGCCAGGTAAGTTTCCTATAATGTTCGGGGCTTAAGCGATGCCGGAACATGTCTTTTCTAATGTTGTCTTTCTCCTTTTCCTTTTCAGGTCGCTTCATTCCCGGTAGGTGTGCAGAGCCCAGAAGAAGCTGTTCACAGGAGAGCGGATGACAGGATGGAGATTGCTGGTAAGATTCGATTAAGAATGTTCCCTGTGTCTACTCTGCAGGCTCATTCCTCTGGGGCTCGCTGGTATCACAGGACACGGTGAGCGTCACGTTGTAGTTTGCAAAGTAATGCGAAGCGTGCTCTGTTGCTTGGGTGTGGTTTAAATAGCCTCCCAACAAAGTAGTCCAGGTAAAGTAGTCCCAGGCCACCACACCCAAAACACTATACCGCATAGCTTAGTTCTTTAGGAACCAAGCTATGCAAATGCCTCCATGTTAACTGCAGGCTTAATAAAAAGTAGTCCCCATTCAAACATGTTCTCCATAATGAATATGAGCCTGGTGCCAGCGGCGCCAGGACTGACTCCAAGAGAGTCTTGGGAGTGGACGCAAGGCCTCCAAGGCCTTGATAGAGTCCCGAACCCTGACCTTTACCTGGCAAGTGGGCTTGCCAGTTGGGGTCTGGGGTAAGGGTCGTGACAGTACTCCCCCCGACCCCAAGGAAGGCCCCTCTCACAGTGGTTCTTCTATTCGGTCCAGGCTTGGTTGGAAAGTTCTGATGAAATTCCTTGATCAGACGTGGTGCATGGATATTCTCGCTGGGATCCCAGGATCTATCTTGAGGTCCATACCCTTACCAATCGACTAGATAGTACAATTTGGACCTAGTGTATTTAGAGTCCAGGATTTCCTTGACTTCGAATTCTGGTTCTCCGTCAACTATTATGGTCTTTGGTGGTGTAGTAACCCGTGTACCGGGTTTTACTGGTTTCAGGAGTGATACTTGGAACACCGGGTGGGTTTGCATATTGGGTGGCTATGCTAGTTTGATGGCTACTGGGTTGATGATTGCTTTGATGGAGGAGGGTCCCAAATATCGAGGATGAAAGGTCCGAGTTCCTTTAAGGGGTATGTACTTTGCTGCTAACCAAATCTTGTCCCCTACTTGATAGTAAGGAGCCTTTCTTCAGTGATGGTCGGTGAATTTCTTTTGTCTGTCCTTGGCTTGAGTTAGATGTTCTGTCGCCTTTTTAAAGGCTTGAGAGATGGTTGCATGAAGAGTTCTTACTGCTGGCATTTCCAAGCTGGCTGGAAGGTCTAGTTCAGAAGTATGTGGGTGTCTGCCATAAAGGATGTAAAAAGGCGTTTGTCCTGTGCTATTATGCAATGAATTCTAATAAGCATACTCTGCTATCCACAGTAAGTCCCTCCAATTTCTTTCCACTTGATGCAGCATGCACCGTAAGTATTGCTCAAGGGTTTGGTTGGTTTTCTCTGTTTGGCCATCCGTTTGGGGGTAGTGACTGATGGATAATCGGATGTCAATTTGTGCCATTGAACACCATTTTCTCCAGAAGTTGGACATGAACTGGCTGCCTCGATCCGAGACCAGAACTGATGGGAAGCCATGTAGTTTAACGATACTTTCCAGGAACACTTTTGCTAAAATGGATGAATCTGGGAGGCCCTTGAGAGGAATGAAGTATGCCATTTTTAAGAACAGGTCAACAACTACCAGAATGGTGTTGTACCCTTGACTGGGAGGCAGATCTGTAAGGAAGTCAAGGGAAAGGGTGTGCCATGGGGCAGGAGGAATGTCCAATGGTTGAAGGGGACCAGCTGGTTTTTGCTTTTGCGATTTGTTTTGCACAAACACAGCAGGACTGAACATACTGGATGATGTCTTTACACCAAGTAGGCCACCAGTAGTTCCGTTTCACCTTGGCTAGGGTTTTGGCGATTCCAGGGTGACCTTCCATCAGTGAATCGTGGTAATCCGAAATACTTTGTTGTAGTTCCCCTTTGGGCACATATAGACGATCCCCAAAATAGGGCAATTGGTCCTTGATGGTATATTGTTCTCCCCGAGTATGCCATGCAAGCAATGTGTCGGAATTCAGTACCCGTTGGATTTCGTTTCGGAGTTTGGTTTGTGCCAAAGCTGTCGTGAGACCTAAGAGTTTGTTTTCAAGAATGATGGGTACTGGATCTGGAGTTGTGTACACTTCTTCGTCAATGCCCATGCGGGACAAGGCGTCAGCCTTCCCATTCCAGACCCCTGGTCGAAATGTGATTACATAATCGTACTCGGCAAAGAAAAGGGCCCACCGCAGTTGACGCGAGGACTGGGCCTTTGCCGATTTCAGATATTGCAGGTTTCAGTGATCCTTGATTACCGTAACCGTGTGCCTGGCTCCTAAGAGATAGTGACGCCATGCCTTAAAAGCAGATTTAATGGCCAAGAGTTCCTTCTCGGTGATGGCATAATTGATTTCCGGAGGTGACAACTTTTGTGACGAGAAGCCCATGGGGTGTAACTGACCAGTTTCAGGGTCTCTTTGTGAGAGGACAGCCCCCATAGCCATGCTGGATGCATCAGTTTCCACAATGTAAGGGAGGTCTGGACGAGGGTGTCGTAGGATCGTAAGTGAATCTTTGTTTGAGTTCTTGAAAGGCTCTTTCGGCTTCTTTGGTCCAAATGAACTTCTTATTGTTTTTCACAATAGTACTGTGATCGGGTGTACAATCTGAGAGAGAAGTATAGGATGAATCGGCGGTAGAAGTTCGCAAAGCCAGCATGCTTTGGAACCCTTTCGGTGAAGTTGGTGATGGCCACTTAAGAATGCCGTCTACTTTGTGTACGTCCATTCTGATGCCTTTCGGAGTGAGAATGAAACCAAGGAATTCTACTTCGGTGATGTGAAAAAGCATTTTTCGAGTTTCGCATATCATCGATGTTGGCAGAGCTTAGTGAGAACAGAGCGAACGTGCTTAACATGGTCTTGCTTCGAGGCCGAGTGCACTAAGATGTCATTTATGTAAACCAAGGTGCAAACATCGATGAATTCTCTCAGGACATTGTTCATGAAGTATTGGAATGCCGCAGGAGCGTTGCATAGCCCAAAGGGCATTACTTGGTATTCATGCAAGCCATATTTAGTACGGAAGGCTGTTTTCCATTCATCTACTTTTTTAACTCGGACTAGGTGGTACGCTCCTCGAAGATCCAATTTGGTATAAATCTGGGCATCTTTGACTTGGTCTAACATTTCAGGAATAAGCGGCAAGGGGTAGCGGATCTTCATGGTAATCTGGTTTAATGCGTGGTAGTGGATGCAGGTCCTCAAGTCCCCTTCTTTCTTTGGTATGAAGAACAAAGGACTGGCTGCTGGGGACTTAGACAGGCGGATAAATCCGTTTGCCAGGTACTGGTCTAGATAGGATTTCAAATGGAGGTTTTCCGGTTCTGTGAGTGCATAAATTCTGCTGCAAGGAATTTGTGCACCTGGAATGAGGTCAATATGGCAGTCATAGGGCCTGTGCGGCGGTAATGTTAGCTTGTTCTTTTTGGAACACATCCTAGAAATTTTGGTATTCACTTGGTAGGGTTTTGGTTACTCCAAGTGCTGATGCTGCTGTTCTGGGAATCGCAGGGGTACACAGGTCAGGTTTCTGCTCTTGGTAATAGCAGGCAGGAGCGCAATCATCGGGGAAGGTTAGTTTCAGAGCACGCCAGTCTATCAGGAGATTGTGACCAACTAACCATGGCATCCCTAATAGCTGGAAATGAGGTGCCATGATGAGATTAAAAGAAATGGATTCCCGGTGTCCATCCTGGCACAGCAAGGTTACCCCAGCTGTACATTGGGGTACTGATCCAGATTTCTGTCCCATCCACGGTGATCACCTTGTCCGTGGTCTGCTTTGAACATAAGGGAAGCACTATCTCTTCTGCCAGTACTTGATCAATATAATTCCCAACTGCTCCACTGTCTATGTATGCCTCAACGGCGTGCATCCGAGACCGTAGTTGGTGGTTAATTAAGATCACTGGTATTGCAAAGTGCAAGGTTGGTGGCTCTTTCCTCTCACTCAACAAACTGACCTCTACGTTTGCCGAGCTGGGTAGTTTTCCGACTCCTTGACCCCGCCCTTCTCTGTGGCCCCGACTGCTCTCCCTGGAGGTTTCACTGGGTAATCCTTAAGGAAGTGTCCTGGTTTTCCGCAGTACAAACATAGTTGCTGTTGCCTTCTTTTGTCTCGTTCTGTTTTTGTTAACGGAGGTCGTATTCCTCCGATTTGCATGGGTTCTACAGTGTTTTCGGGTACACATGATGCATTATCCCTGGGTCGAACATAAACGGCCCGAGTGTCTGACCTAGACCGATCTGCTTTTCGATCCTGCAATCAGTGATCTACTTACACAACCAGGTAAATTAATTTGGTACGGTCTCTGGGTGGGTCAACCACCTGAGCTAGAACGTCCTTCAATTCTCCTCGTAGGCCTCGGTGGAGTAATGTGGTTCTTTTGTTCTCCGGCGACCTAGCTTCAGCAACCAATCTGTTGAAGGTGGCAATGTACGTTAATAAGTCTTGATTTCCCTGTCGGAATGACAAGAGTTCCTGGTCTACTGCTTGTTCTTGGGTATGACGGGCAAAAAGCTTCTCAATTTCCCTCTGGAACCCCCCAAGGTCATGTAACAATGGATCGTCATGGTTTACCAGCGGCACCGACCAGTCCGCTGCAGTACCGCTCAGTGATGACAAAACAAAAGCTACCCGTGCTAGGTCGTTGGGGAATGCACCAGGCCTACAAAGAAAGTGAAGACGACACTGATTCATGAATGCAGAGTACTTCCTTGGGTTTCCTGAGAACCGTTCCGGTGATGCTAGGGGAACTGTTCCGGGTAGCATAATTTGTACTGGGGCGGATGGTAAGGTGGGTACTTGTGTCAATGGGTTATTTCCGGGGAAAGGAGTCTGTCCTGCTTGTGACTGTAGGAACTGCCTACCGATCTTTTCAGTGCAATCCTTGGTTACTACTAAATCCCTCTGGAGAGCATTTGTCTCTTGTCTGGCAGAATGAACTTTGCCGCGTAATTGTCCTAATAATTGAGCCAATTGGTCGATTTCTGATGTCTCCATGGCACCGAGGTGGATTAATTATTGTAGGCTTTGCATTCTGTTACACTCACCTGGTAACCACTCAGCCCTGGTTTGTTGCCAAAACCTTCTCCCGATTCCCGGATGGTGGCTTCGGAGGAGGTCTAGCCTTGTTGCTCTATTAGGTGTGCTCTCCTTCCTCCCTTCTTAGCAGGGGTGCGTAGTCTTCAGTGGACGTGGGCGACTGAGTTACTTCACTGGCACGTGCCCGTTCAAGTGTCTTTAACGTAGGTCTTATTGCAGCAGTTTTTGTATAGCGCTGATTGTTCTTGCCTGCCTTTCTTTTGTGATTAACAATGTCCTTTCTTTCTCCCTAGGTGTGCGGGAGATTCGGCGTGGTGTACTGGTTGGTTAGAGCACCGCCGGTAATGATGGAGCGGGATGTGCGCTGTAATGCAGTAAGTAATGCGCTGCGCTGCTTTTGTCTTGCCTTGCTAACCTGTGTTTCCTCTCTTCCTTACAGGTCGCAGTCCTTTCCCAGCGGGTGAGGAACGCCAGAGTGATGCCGGCCCTAAGGTGAAAAGCCAGGTAAGCTTCCTATAATGTTCGGGGCTTAAGCGATGCCGGAATATGTCTTTTCTAATGTTGTTTTTCTCCTTTTCCTTTTCAGGTCACTTCATTCCAGTAGGTGTGCAGAGCCCAGAAGAAGCTGTTCACTGGAGAGTGGATGACAGGATGGAGATTGCAGGTAAGATTTGATTAAAGATGTTCGTTTTGTCTCCTCTGCAGGCTCGTTGCTCTGAGGCTCATGGGTATCACAGGACACGGTGAGCGTCACGATGCAGTCTGCAAAGTAACGCGAAGCATGCTCTGTTGATTGGGTGTGGTTTAAATAGCCTCCCAATAAAGTAGTCCAGGTAAAGTAGTCCCAGGCCACCACACCCAAAACACTATATCACATAGCTTAGTTCTTTAGGAGTCAAGCTATGGGAATGTCTCCGTGTTAACTGCAGGCTTAATAAAAAGTAGTCCCCATTCAAACATGTTCTCCATAATGAATATGAGCCTGGCGCCAGCGGCGCCAGGACTGACTCCAAGAGAGTCTTGGGAGTGGATGCATGGCCTCCAAGGCCTTGGTGGAGTCCCGAACCCTGACCTTACCTGGCAAGTGGACTTGCCAGTGGGGGTCTGGGGTAAGGGTCGTGACAGGAAGCACCTCAAGATGAGAAAGATTTGTGGACACAAAGAGGGTGTTCTTTAAACCCCTCTGAAGCATTGTGGCGACAAGACAGCACTTGTAATCTGGTGATGCCTGTAGCCTTATTGAGGGTGGCGCTGGAACAGCTAGACTACCCTGCACTGTCAGGGGCAGACCAAGAAAGGGGCAAGACAAACAGACGAAACACATATACAATGCAAAGGGTAGTAGATGTGTAGGTGTTTTGCATCATGTTTCATTTAAAAACACTGCTAATACTTCAAAACCTATCAGGAAGGGCGTGCTGCCTTACAGGAGACTGCTTTGTCCTCTCTGTAGACTGGAAGCACACCAAAACTACATTGCCCAGCATGCTTTGGGCATGGGCAGCCAATCAGGAGACTGGTTGGGTGTGGTGCGTTATCGCGCATGCGCGAGCTCCAAGGCACTGGCTTGTGCTCGAGGATTCAGAGAAGGACGTGTGCAGAGCAGCTCCGGCGAAAACCACGCGAGGGGCCCTGCCCCACCAGATCACGGATCTGGCCCCTCGCCTACTAAAGATGAGAAGCGCTGCAGAGGAGACTGGGGAAGCGCAGGGCCTTATCTCATTCCGCCCATACTGATCTCCCCTGCGCCTGCAAATCAAGCTAAGTAGCCGCGCCTGAGGAGACCCACCTCTGATTTTACTTTTGTACTCCTGCATTGTTGATGCAAGTTCTTGGTTGGAACACATGTAGAGACGCATTCCGTTCGCCTTAAGAGAGGCATACCTCCGACACCAGGGAAAAAAAAAGGAAAAAGGCTGATGCTCGTGCTGGCATTGTTGGGCAGCATTACTTTGGCAAAACCTAGGGAAAACGACCCATTGGCAACCACGTGCGATGCCGCACGTCACTAGTGATAGAGAGAGAGAGAGAGAGAGAGAGAGAGAGAGAGAGAGAGAGAGAGAGAGAGAGAGAGAGAAAATGAGAGAAAATGAGAGAAAATGAGAGAAAATGAGAGAAAATATGAGAATGAATGTGGCATGAATGCATTAACAGGCAATAACTGTATCCTTTCTTTGTAGCTTGGACCTTGCCTGCAAAACTTAAAAAGACGCAGCACAAGACTTACCGCTCTCGGCTGGCGACAACTTAGGACAACTAGAGAGAGCTAAGTGTGCATGTATTAATGTTGAATGTCAAGGAGTTGTTAACTGGCATAATGTATAACTCATCCAGTTCTCATGTGATTTGAACATAGCAAACTAAGTCTGCTTTGGGTAATTCTGTGAACTGTGCATCAATCTCCAAGAACAATTGAAGCTGCCTTGTTTGGCAGGTGACAAAGGTGTGCAACAATCAAGCTTTCCCAATTTCCCCAGTCCTATCCATAACATCTACCTTTCCCTCTTCCCGGTTACCCTAACTTCCCCTACCCATCCAAATCTACGAGACCCTAACTCTTTCCCTACTCTGGTCGCGAATGTCTGTGTAAGCACTGACTTGCAGGCGTCAAGACCATTGCTGGGGTGGTTGGTTAATTCTACTCCTGCGCCAGGGACCTACATGACCTTGACAGAAGCACAAGCCCACGTTTAATTACGGTGCCTGAGGTGGACCAACCAACCCCCGAGTGCAACATGGAGGAGATTGCTAAGGCCCTACATGATATGCAGAATGAACTAGCTGTATGCAGGCAGGAATATGCTACCCTATCGGCACAAGTCTGTAGCCTGGCAGCACAGACAACACCATTACCTGGACCAGCCCCAGTTTCAGTACAAATGCAGGTGTCGCCCGAGCCAACAATTCCCCTAGCACTCCCAGAGCGCTCTTCAGGGGACCCTCAGAAATTCACTACCTTCCTCACTCAGTGTCGCTTTCAATTTCTAACAAAACCCACGGCTTTCCGATCCACCCAATCAAGGACAGCCTTTGTAATATCATATCTTACTGGTGATGCCGCCGCATGGGCCAATCCTTTAGTACAGAAGGACGAGCCACTTTTATACGACTGGGACAACTTTTGGAGTTAGTTTGAAAAGGTGTTTAATAGACGAGCGGCCACGTTGTGTAAAGATGGAGAGCTGTTAACACTCAGGCAGGGTAGCAAAGAACTAGTGACATATGTCACACAATTCAACCGTCTGGTAGCTGAGGCTGAGTGGCCATTAGAGAAAAGAATGTCATTGTTCTATCAAGGGTTACGGGACGAATTAAAAGACCTAATCGCCTAAGTCGACCCGCAGCCATGTGAATGCTCAGACATGATAGATCTAGCCCTACGGCTGGATCATCATCAGGCAGAGAGACGAGGTGATAGGAGAAGAGGGGATCCTCGTCCAGTGGTCCGACTAAATCAGTCTTGGGGGAGGGTGGGGCGAGCCCAGAGGGTCTGTGGAAAAGTCAGGTGGGGAGGAACCTATGCAGATAGGTTCCATCAAATGACCTTTATCCAAGGAGGAAAAGGAACGGAGGAGAAAAGATGGTGTATGTTTATATTGTGGGTTATCGGGACATTTTGTTTACGAATGCCCTACCAAACCTAAAAACCAGGGAACCGCGTCAGCTCGACAGTAGTAGGGGTCACCCGATCGAGCTTATCAGATAGTAGGGCCCCAATTGCTGGCTATTCCAATTTCGCTCCACACGTCATATTGTTGAGTCAATTGAGTTATTTAGGGCAGAAAAAGTCAGTGACTATGCTGGTGGATTTGGAAGCGACAGGGAATTTTATAGACGCCAAATATGTGGCCACTCTAGGTATCCCCGTGCAGCCAAAGTCAAAACCAGAGCCTGTACGGGCAGTGGAGGGAATGCCTCTCTGTTCAGGCCTATAACTCACAGTACCCAGTTACTGATCTTACAGTGTGGGGACTCCCATTGGGAGTAAGTTGCTTTTGATGTGATTGCCGCCCCACAATTTGGGCTCATCCTGGGGTTACCCTGGTTGCCTGTTGTTCGGGTGTGTGAAGGAGACGAATGAAAAACCGCCTTCCGAAAAAAATTCGGTTTGTACGAGTATCCGGTTATGCCATTCGGTCTCTGCAACGCACCCGCTGCCTTCCAACATTACTTGGACGAAGTCCTTCGAGAATATTTGGACATATGTGCTGTCGTCTATATTGATGACATCTTAATTTATTCTCGTAGTCCCCAAGAACATGTCCAACATGTCCGTACAGTCCTGAAAAAAACTACGGGAGCACCATCTCTAAGCTAAGTTAGAGAAGTGAGAGTTCCATCGTTCCACCGTAGATTTCCTTGGGTACTATTTAACACCAACCGGGGTACAGATGGACCGCAAAAAGGTACAGGCAATATTAGATTGGTCATCCCCTACTACCGTAAAGGAAATTGGCCTTTTTGAGCTTCGCAAATTTATACCGACATTTTGTTACAAATTTCTTGGAGCTGGTCACCCCCATTACCAAGCTTCTACGTAAGGGATGTGCCTTTGTGTGGGACCTTGCCGCAGAGCAGAGTTTCCAACAGCTTAAAAGGGCCTTTACCGATGCACCTGTTTTGAAACATCCTGACTTATCGCAACCTTTCGTGGTTGAGACAGACGCCTCTAGTTACGCCTTAGGGGCCATCTTGTCCCAAAGAATCCCTCAGTCTGGTCTACTCCATCCGGTGGCCTATTATTCACGGAAGTTACTTTCAGCAGAAGCAAACTATACAATTGCAGACCGGGAATTGCTGGCTATTAAAGCCACATTTAGTGAGTGGCGGCATTACCTGATGGGAGCCCGCCACACAGTAACGGTGATAACGGATCACCGCAATCTGCAGTTCATTAGGATAGCCAAAACTTGTGCCCGCGCCAATTACGTTGGGCTTTGTTTTTTGTAGAGTTTGATTTTATGATCACATGCAGGCCAGGAACCCATAACCGGAAAGCTGACATACTGTCACGATATCCTGAACCCATTGTCAAAAACCTTGAAAATACGCCTCAAACCATAGTCCCTCTGGCTCATATAGTGGATGCCACATTTGATTTATTTGAATCCTTACAAAAGGAATTAATTATGCAAGATTTGCACAAATGGTGTATGCAGGACCCATAGCATAGTATCATTGCTGGACTTCCCTATCATGGTCAATAATTATTCTTAACCACGAAAGAACTGCAGAGGAAGGCCACGTCTTGGTGTCACGACTCACCTTTAGCAGGACACCCAGGCAGAACAAAAACTCAAGAGTTAGTATCACAGCATTTCTGGTGGCCCGCCTGGCGACGTGATGTTGCTGAATGTGAGGTATGTGCCCGTAATAAGACCGACCATCATAAACCCACTGGTTTATTCCATCCTTTACCCACTCCTTCCGTACCGTGGCATACCATTACTATGGATCTCTTAGTAAATCTACCCGCTGTACAGGGTTTTAACTCCATATTAGTGATTGTGGACATCTTTTTGAAAATGGCACACTTCATTCCCTGTAAAGGGGTGCTGCCAGCTGGCAATAGTGCAGAATTATTCCTCCAGCATGTAGTGCACCTCCATGGGCTCCCGTATTGAATTATAACCGATAGGGGGCCACAGTTCACCTCCCGTTTTTGGCGAGAGTTCTGTAAGGTCATAGGGGTGGATGTAGGTTTATCATCAGGTTACCATCCGGAGACAGATAGCCAAACGGAACGGGTGAACCAGGGGCTTGTACAATACCTGCGTTGTTTTATCACAAGCAGATTAGCCTCTTGGGTGCAACATGTGTGGTTAGCCGAATTGGCATATAATAACGCAAGCCAAACATCCACCAAGCAATCACCCTTTTATTGTCTCTATGGCCATCATCTCAGGGTACTCCCTGTTGCAATTGCACCCTCCACAACAGCTCTCCCAACATTAATGGGGCAGCGGAAGTGCATTGAGCAAATATGGAAGGAGGTGCATGGAAATATTGTTCGATCTAAAACCACATACAAGAAGTACGTCGACAAACACCGTCGGATCAGCCCTCCATACCAAGTGGGTGATGTGGTGTAGTTATCCTGAATTCCAAAGAAAATAAGAATGGACGGGTATATTACCTGGTAGATTGGGTTGGATATGGACCTGAGGATCGCTCTTGGGAGCCTTTCACTCATGTACATGCCCCAAGATTGTTGCACAACCTTCAACAAAATTACCCAGACAAAGCCCGGCCACCGGCCTTCTGTAGGGGGGGGTGATGTCAGGGGCAAACCAAGAAATGGGCAAGACAAACAGATAACGCATATACAATTCGAAGGGTAGTAGATGTCTAGGTGTTTTGCATCATGTTTCATTTAAAAACACTGCTAATACTTCAAAACCTATCAGGAAGGGCGTGCTGCCTTACAGGAGACTGCTTTGTACTCTCTGTAGACTGGAAGCACACCAAAACTACATTGCCCAGCATGCTTTGGGCATTGGCAGCCAATCAGGAGACTGGTTGGGTGTGGTGCGTTATCGCGCATGCGCGAGCTCCAAGGCACTGGCTTGTGCTCGAGGATTCAGAGAAGGACGTGTGCAGAGCAGCTCTGGCGAAAACCACACGCGAGGGGCCCCGCCCCACCAGATCAAGGATCCGGCCCCTCGCCTACTAAAGATAAGTTGGGGAAGCGCTGCAGAGGAGGCTGGGGAAGTGCTGCGCAGGGGGTTATCTCATTCCGCCCATACTAATCGCCCCTGCGCCTGCAAATCACGCTAAGTAGCCGCTCTTGAGGCGACCCACCTCTCATTTTACTTTTGTACTCCTGCATTGTTGATGCAAGGTATTGGTTGGAACACTTGTAGACACGCGTTCCGTTCGCCTTAAGAGGGGCATACCTCCGACACCACGGAACAAAAAGGAAAAAGTCTGATGCTGCAAGCCACGCGCGGCGACGCTCGTACTGGCATTGTTGGGCAGCATTAATTTGGCAAAACTTAGGGAAAACGACCCATTGGCAACCATGTGCGGTGCCGCACGTCACTGGTGTTCTCAAGAGTGTGTGGGTGGGCGTATGAATGTGGCATGAAGGGTGAATGACCGCATGAACGCATTGACAGGCAATAACTCTGTATCCTTTCTTTGTAGCTTGAACCTTGCCTGCAAAACTTCAAAAGACGCAGCACAAGACTGACAGCTCTCGACTGGGGACAACTAAGGACCACATTTCCGGACTAGGACAACTAGAGAGAGCTAAGTGTGCATGTATTAATGTTTAATGTCAGTGAGTTGTTAACTGGCATAATGTATAACTCGCCCAGTTCTCATGTGATTTTAAGTCTGCTTTGGGTAATTCTGTGAACTATGCATCAACCTTCAAGAACAATTGAAGCTGCCTTGTTTGGCAGGTGACAAAGGTGTGCAACAATCAAGCTCTTTCCCAATTTCCCCAGTCCTATCCACAACCTCTACCTATCCCTCTTCCTGGTTACCCTATCTTCCCCTATCCATCCAAATCAACAAGACCCTAACCCTCTTTCCCTGCTCTGGTCGTGAATGTCTGTGTAAGCACTGACTTGCAGGCGTCAAGACCATTGTGGCAGTGGTTGGTTAATTCCACTCGTGCGCCAAGGACATACGTGACCTTGACAGATGCGCACACAATTATGGAGAACCTTGCTGCAACAATTGCTGAAGATTGGTTTGTACCAAATCTGTTATAGCATGTTGCATTTTATATGACAAATTGTATAGTCTGTCAAAATTTCACGGCTGGGCATACCCTGCGCACAGGTGGGTTATTCCGAGACCCACTGGCCCCTTTCAGCATTCGCATATCGACTATGTCAATATGATCCAAGTATGTAATGGATATAGATACATGATTGCTGTAGTGTGTCCCTTCTCAAGGTGGATTGGAGCACATCCAGATTCCACCTGTGCAGCTAAATTCTTAGTGCGGGAGGTATTTCATAGATGGGGAGTATGTGAGGTAATAAGGTCAGACAATGGCCCACATTTTGTGAATCAGACATTTGAGCAGATCAGCTGGTTGCTTGGTATAAAGTACACGTTTTCCTTGGCTTATCATCCGCAAGGAAATCGGATCTGTGAGAGGCTCAATGGCCTGCTCAAAGGAAGGATAGCCAAGTTAATGCTTACCTTGAAGAAAGAGTGGCTACATTGCCTACCACTGGCATTATATGCTTTAAGGAACCAACCGGGTTCTGGCCACCATCTCGCCCCTCACGAAATTGTGACTGGGAGATTTGTTTGGAATGGAAATGCATGATTATTTGAACTGTATGACTTCCAGTATTTCTGTCATTTCAGGACAGTTGCATCAACAAGGCTGCAAGGCAGTACAGAACACAGAAGGAGATGCTTCAACAAGTAAATCTCAATAATTTCATCTTCCTCAACTATTGGTCGGAGATGAGGTCCTAATATGTAACCACACAAGGAAAAGGTGGGACGAACCCTGTTTTTTTTTTTTTTTCCACTTTGTATTTATTGCAAATTCGTCAGTTACAACAAAAACATCCAAGAAAAACTAAACAACCCCAACTAAGAACCCCCCACCCCCCCAGATCTCCCGCACACCCTCCCTCCTCCCCCCAACCAATGAGCTACCGAGGAATCAACAGGACATACAATTTCAAAATTGCACAGGAAGAAGAGCCTCAGCATAATACCCAATAAGGCTGATCATCCACCCCTCTCCTTCGGTGATGTCCCTCATAAGCCCAAGAGGCAGGCAGAGCACGTCCAGATCGACCATCCCCTCCCAACAATACATTCCGACCAGAGTCCAACGAAACTTAGAGCGTGAAGGCTTTACAGTCCTCATGTAACAGCAAAATTGTCCAATCCTGCAAAAACAAAGACATATTATCGTTGCCAATAGCAGAAAGTTTCTTGCAGGTGAAAATATTCAAAAGCTTATTAAAACATTCGGCTTTTGTGGGGGCCTGGGGGTTCTTCCATTTCTGAGCTAAGGCCATTCTCCCGGCCCTCAACATCGCCCCAGTCACCCTGGAGAAAGGCAAGTCCTTACTCTCTGGTACGGGAATACCCAGCAAAATCTCCAAAGGGTGTAGGGAAGGGCACATTCCCAGGATGTCTCTGATCCAACTTAGGAGCTCTGCCCAATAGACTTGAATGACAGGGCACTCCCACCACATGTGGAACCATGTCCCTCTACCAGCACACACACCGTGGGACACATAGGTGATACATTTGAAAACCTCTCAGACAGTGAGACCGGAGAGCGATGCCAGGAATGGAGAATTTTGAAGTTATGCTCCATAGCCGTCATATAAAGGTTCCCCTTAAAAATGGAACTAAACACATATCCCCATGTGGGCTCATCCATGGTCATACCCATTCTCTCCTCCCACACCCGCTTGAATGCCTGTCTACCCTCCAAATTAGCTACAACCAATGCACCAAACATTTTAGAAAGGGATCATCTTCTGGATCCGGCTTCCACAAACAGTGTTTCAAACGGAGTCAGTGGACAGGAGAGGGGAGCCAACAAGTCAGCCCTCGTAAGAATGCCCTTAAGGCGCAAATAGTCAAAAATGGAAGGAGGATTATCCACCAACACTCCGGACAATTGGGCAAAATCGATGAAGCTCCCCTGGGGAAACAACTGTGCAGCCCTCTCGATCCCCTGATCCGACCACAACTGCGTCCCTCGAAAGCCCTTGGCCCCCAAACTGAGTGGAGGGCCCCATAAAGAGGGCAGGAGGGACGGCCAGGACGACAGCAGATTATTGTCCCTGTTTGGCTTCCATAATGTCCAAAGAACAGATAGAATCGGGTGGGTTCTGACAGCTTTTGGCCGAGAACGCGTGGGGGACCAAAGCAAGTCCCTGACCTTATAAGGATGAACCTGCACATCCTTCACGTAAGCCCAATACGTCCTAAGGTCATCCCGCAAATGCTCTAACATCACCCGCAGCTGAGCTGCCTTATAATACAGTTTAAAGTCTGGGAGGCCGAACCCTCCAAGCACTTTTGGAAGGGTTAGAGTATCGTATTTTATTCTTGCTCTTTTACCGCCCCACATGAAGCGTATAATGCGCAATCGGAGAGATACAAAGAAAGAGTCTGGGATGTGACAGGGGAGCGAGGCGAAGAGATAAAGAAGTCTGGGGAGAACATTCATCTTTACCGAGACCATACGCCCAATCCAAGAAAGAGTTAAGGGAGCCCACCTTAGCCAAGTCGTTAAAGTCGAGCCTGAAGGGGGAGAAAATTAAACTCTAAGATCTTACCAAGTTCCCTTGGCAGGGCGGGTCGCCAAATACCTGGTACTGACATTCTCAACCCGCACACCAAGGACTTCCGTCCTACCCTCGATATCCCGGTCCTGCTTGCCCATGGGCATAATACAAGACTTAGAGATGTTAATTTTAAGTCGGAGAACGCCCCGAAACTAGTAACCAGTCCGAACAACCGAGGAAGGGAGACGTGAATCCCAGTTAAATATACCAGAATGTCGTCTGCAAAGAGGGACAATTTAAATTCATGATCCCCACAGCGCACCCCCATCACTCCCTCATCAGCTCTGACTGCTGTGGCAAACGGCTCCATAGCCAGGGCGTACAACAATGGGGAAAGAGGACACCCCTGGCGTGTCCCCCTGGCTAGCTGAAACCTGGAGGACATACACCCATTAACTAACACCCGAGCCGAGGGACCGCTATACAGAGCCGAAACCCATCTGTAGAAATTATCGCCAAAGCCCAACCTGCGGAGAACTTTCCCCATATACAGCCACTCTACGCTGTCAAAAGCTTTTTCAGAATCCAGCGAGAGGAGGTAAGCCTCTGACTCTCGTCTGGATACTTTGTGCATCAATCCCAGCGTTTTCCTGATATTATCAGATCCCTGGCGCCTGGGGACAAAACCTACCTGATCTCTATGAACCAACGTGGGGAGAAACCGAGACAATCTGTTAGCAAGAGTTTAGCAAAAACTTTCACATCAATATTTAAAAGAGAGATGGGTCTATGCGATTGACAGAGCGAGGGGTCCTTCCCCTCTTTGGGGAATACCACAATGAGAGCTGACATCATAGAAGGAGGGAGGCAGCCCGAGTCCAGCGCATCATTATACACCCTAGCTAGGAACGGAGCCAGAGTGGAACGAAACGTCTTAAAAAACCGGACAGTAAACCCATCGTCCCCTGGGGCGGTTAGAGTACGTAGAGCGGACGAGTAGTATGTCAAGCGGACGAGTAGTATGTCAAGCGGACGAGTAGTATGTCAAGCGGACGAGTAGTATGTCAAGCGGACGAGTAGTATGTCAAGCGGACGAGTAGTATGGACCGGATGAGTGTGTGGACCGGATGAGTGTGTGGACCGGATGAGTGTGTGGACCGGATGAGTGTGTGGACCGGATGCGTGTGTGGACCGGATGCGTGTGTGGACCGGTCGAGTGTGTGGAGCGGACGAGTAGTACGTGGAGCGGACGAGTAGTACGTGGAGCGGACCAGTAGTACGTGGAGCGGACGAGTAGTACGTGGAGCGGACGAGTAGTACGTGGAGCGGACGAGTAGTACGTGGAGCGGACAAGTAGTACGTGGACCGGATGAGTATACAGAGCGGATGAGTGCGTAGGCAGACAGAAGTACATGCGCGGGGAAGACAGGAGCGCATGCATATGGAATGGGGCACACTGGAGAATGAGGGATAGACTAGAGCACGCAAGGTGGACTAAAGTGCGTGAGTGTGTCGAGCAGACAGGAGTGTTTAGGTCAATCTTGAACGCCTGAAATGAATAAAAATGCATTGCACGGACCTGATCGCATAGAATTGCGTGACGTACATAATATGCCTTGGAATGCAGGGAACATTTGAAAGAACATATATCATACCACACCCCACGCTTACTCTCTTCTTTACACCACCACTCAACTAGAACACAGAGATACTATGACACCATTTGGTATAACTGTTCTCATATCAACATCTCCCGCTCACTCCCCATCACTCTAAGTAAACACTGCTGGTTTCACACCCCCAGCCAGGCGTTCTCCTCAGGCCTAACGCAGCCACACTTGGTCTGGATAAATCCTGCCAGAGCGAACACATACTCCTGATCTCTCAACCACCACACCTACCGCTAAGAAGCAGCTACCACACAAATTCCGCACCAGCTGCACACATACCTGGTGCGCACACGCAGCTTTGGACTCTCTCTACTGACCCGAACTTCGGTTCCCAAGGGCGTTCAACCTACCAGCGCCTTCAGACCATACCAATGGTATATAAGGCACTATATAAATGCAAAATAACATAACATAACGCTCTTCAGGGATGCAATTGCATCAACCACTTCCTGAGTGGATATGAGCAGCTCTATCGAGGCGGCACTCTCTCGTGACAGACCTGAGAGTGGGAGTGAGTCACAAAACTGGTCTACGTCGGATCCATCACCCACATATTCGGTGGCATAGAGCTTCTCATAATATTCTTTAAATTGCTCTGCAATTTGAGCATCTCCCAACGGTTTTACTCCTGAATGATCAACTATAAGATTGACCCGTCTACTTTTGCGTAACTCCCTCAACCTCCAGGCCAGAATCTTGTTTGCCTTTTCTCCCTTCTCCATGTAAAACTGTTTAAAAATGCCAGTTTTTTCTCCGTTTGCCCCACAAGAAGAGCAGAGAGTTTCGCTCTAAGTTTTTGGAGGCGGTCGCGCTGTAGAGGACTTATCTGGGATCTCAATTTACCTCCCGGCTGGATAGCAGAAATGTGTTCCCTCAATTCAAGCTCCATCCTAGATCGGGCCTTCTTTCTCCTTGCCCCCATTTCTATCAGCACCCCTCGGATCGTGGCCTTAAACACATCCCATACACCTCCAATGCTGACATTGCCAGTATCATTTAGACGGAAATAGTTATTTATACAGGACAATAGAGATTGACGCAGCTCTCTATCCATTAACAGAGAGTCGTTGCATATCCATTGTGATGCTCTAGGGGCAGCTAACGGGACTCCCAAGCTAACTTTGACAAAATTGTGGTCAGACCAAGGGACCGTCACCACCCCAAAATCTGTGATGTATTCCCTAAAGGAGGAATCGACCAACACATAGTCAATCCTGGAGAAGGATTGATGTACAGAGGAATAATAGGTGTAGAGAGGGTTTAGGTCACCGTCCGCAGGATGTGCATCAACCAAGCCCAGATCCTCGTTCACCCGATGAAAAGTGTCTGCTAACTTCTGGTGGGACCTAAGATCTGGACCCGGCCTAGCTGATTTTCTGTCCCTATCTGGGAATAATACCATATTGAAATCCCCCGCAACTATGATCGTTCCCTCAGCAAACTCTCTTATCCTCCGCGCTAACACCAACAAAAAACATCTTGGGCCTCATTAGGAGCATGAACTCTGTAGGGTATTTTGTGGAGATTTGGGGCCTGACGGTATTTTCTTACTGCCGAAAAATAACTTAGCAACAATCACTCCTTGTATTCAGATTGGGCCATGTACAACAATAATACAGTGGACATGCATTATTTCAGCACACAGACATGCGTATTTGGTATGCGTGGTTGGTATGCGTGGTTGGTATGCGTGGTTGGTATGCGTGGTTGGTGGTATTTTGTTTTATTTGTGGCCCCAATATCCAGAACCCCTTATTTTTGTTTAGATTTTCCGTGTAATCACTAGAGAGACCTCAGGCTTGCATTTCAGGAACACCACATTTTCATTTTTAGTGTGCCACCATGGGCAATTTCTCTCTGTCTTATCTACGGCAGCGAGCTATCATGTGGTATTTTCACTATCTTATATACGGTAGTGAACTATGTCCCGGGCCTCCCTTTTTGCAGACTCATAGACCTCCGACAAACTACAACACACACAGTTAGTTATAATTGCTCATACTGAATTACATTGTGCACACTGCTGCAGCCAAATTTGATGTTTAGCTACCTTGAAAATGACAATTGCACTGTCTAAACATCTCCCCACATCATCAGCACTGTATTGGTAAATATAAAACACACCACCCGTCTGCTTTCAAATATTTTTGTGTATTATAAAAGTTGCATTTAAACACGATCTCACTCTTTACAGAAATAAATAAAATAGCACAGTAACAGCATTGTCTGTGATACACTGAAAAGAGAATGGCGGAGACAAGAACTCAATTTGCAACATTAAACATGTGAGTAAAGCACAGGAATCTCCTTTCCTACACTGACTGAATATTCTCGTACACACTCAGCCCCCACACTTCTGTAATTACCTTATCTGTTCAGCATGAGTTTTCTTCAGCTGTTCTCTTTCTGAATTTGGCTCCCTTGAAGATTAACCCAAGTGAAAAGAAGCGTCTTTTGTTCTCAAACCGGGGTTATTGCCTGGAATTCTCAGCTTTTGCAGCAGGAATGCTTCAGCCAGGAAACAGGTCCTTCTCCCAGCTCTGCCAAAACTCGATTGTTCTCCCCCTCTCCTCAAGCTCCCACAGCAAAACTCTAATCACTGCCTCTAGCATGATACTTGCTATGACGCTGCTCCAATCAGAATCAATCATGCCATCTCCTCCCTCACTACACAATGGTTCATTTCTACAGTAACCATTTGTAACCAACTGATTTCCTGTTCCTTCGAGCCCTTTGCTTCCTGTAGTTATGTGGACAGAGCAGCAGAGAAAAAGAAAAAAAAAAATGAATGTGCGTTTAAAAGTTCACTTTCAGAGTAGGCCTAATTCTGCAGTGGAGACACATTTTTATTAGTGGGTTATGTTAAATGCAGTTTTATTAGTCAGGTTAGTTATTAATAAGGTTAGTTATCAATTTTCAAATGTGTCTCTTGCACCATAGGCATTTCAGGTGAAAAATAGTGTGCATTTTTGAATGTGCACGTGTGCTTTTAACTGTAAAAATAGATTTGCATCTTATATGTTAAAATAGTTTTTGACTGAATAGCCTGTCTTTACTTATATGTCCATGTTAATCTGGCAACACATTTAGCAATGCACCACACCCATGTGGTGGTGCTGCATCAAAAAAAATTGCTACCTGTGCAGTAGTGCTGTACTCTGTGCTGTAACAAGCCAAATATCCTTACAACTCCTACCAAGGTGAATAAACAACCCTTCACCTCCCCCTTAACCATAATAAAGCGCCCTTCAGGATCCGCCCTATGCGTCTTGGGAGAAAAACGCGCCTCAGGAGAGACCAAGAGAACAACCCCTCACTTCTTAGTTTCATATGATGCTCGGAACAGATACTGGATGGCCTTGGACTTAAAAACAGGTTCCTTCCCCTTGACCCAGTGAGATTCCTGAACAAAGAAAAAATGTAGTTTGAGCCTGGTAAACTCCCTCAAAATCAGTGACCGCTTCGTAGGGGAGTTCAAACCTCATCCATTGAGGGACCCCACCGATATAGGATGGACTGACTCACCCATGAGAATCTACAAATGCTCCACTCACCTCCTTCGGGGGGCCAACATTTATGACTAGCTCAAAAACCTCTGTGCATAGTGCCCTAAAATAGATGAGTATGTTGAATTCCACGCCCCCAGTAGCTCAAACACCTCCCCTACCCATCCCCCCAACTCCCACACCCCAACCTTTGAGCACCTGAAAGAGCTGCGAGATCCTCTTGTCGAGCCTTCAGGCCACCATGGATCGCCTCCACCAGGACAAAGAACCTCGAAGAAGAAACTCATCTTATACGGAGCTCCCCCTCCCCCCCCCAGGCTTTGGGAGAAAGAAAGAAAGAAAAAAATAATTAACACATCTATGCGGCCAAAACTAGCTAGCATAAACAGATTTCAGGATACCAACTTGGACCCCCAATAAAGGCAGAACCCACTTCAAAAACCATGGTCCATGGACATATAAACATATGGAAAGCGATGGTTCCGCATTCAAGTCTCCGGTAGTTCTGGAGAGGGGGGGGGGGGAGTTATTTTCCTGAACTTCCTGTGTCCCCGGACACGCAGCCGCCCCGAGAGCCCCGTGGCTTCCTTACAGGGACCCTCACTGGGCACCTCCTCAACTGCATCCCGCTCTATTAGTGGGTCGTTCAACAGTTCACCCATTGCCTTCCTGATGTCGGCTTCGGTTATAAGAAGATGCTTCTCACCATCAAACTCAAAAGCAAGCGAGAATGGGTGCCCCCATCTATACCGTACTCCTTTAGCTTGTAACCACTTCCTCAGGGGGCCGCAAAGTCTGCGACGCGCCAGCGTAAACGCCGATAGGTCCTGGTAAATAGATATCTTGGCACCCTTCCAGACAATAGGACCTGCCTTGCGAGCCAACTCCAGAATTTTAGCTTTCTCAACAAAGTAGTGAAACTTCACTAGGATATAGCGAGGGACCCCTCTGCGGCCGCCAGCTCTATGTGCTCTGTCAATGGTCCGTTCATTGTGGAAGACGTCACGCTGTCCGCTGTCAAAGTGCAGGGCAGGCGTGCTTGGATATTTCTTGGCGACTTTAATATCTTTGCTGGACAAACCTCTCTGCCCGCACCCCAACTAGATTCAAGTATAAGCATCAGGGAAGAACCACAGCATGTGCAGACGAGATCCATGACGATGAAGGAGGACACACAAGCTGACAAGTAGAAATACAAAGAATTTGTTGGACTGGCTTGGTTCAGGACACTCTTTCAAGCCATCTTTGAAGGGTTTAAAGGAAACCGATGCCAACATTGTGCTATTTCAGAGTGAAAGAAAAGTATTTGTTTTTGAGCC
This sequence comes from Ambystoma mexicanum, assembly GCF_040938575.1. Lineage (NCBI taxonomy): Eukaryota > Metazoa > Chordata > Amphibia > Caudata > Ambystomatidae > Ambystoma > Ambystoma mexicanum. Next base: position 1,233,604,982 of record NC_090927.1, on the reverse strand, counting down.
ACAGAGGAGCTTGTTAAAAACTTTGGACTGAGGCATGCTTAAGCCTTGATAAGAAGAGAAATATGCCAGGCTCTGATCGTGGTTTTGATAATTGGAAAAGAGTGCAGTATCCCGACTCATTCCACACTGAGTTCTTGTTTGGATTTGCCCATGGTGTTATCCAATGACGTTTCGAGGATTATATTTGAGGTTTTTCTCTGTGCTGCGCGCATTTCTAGCAATTGTGGGGAGATCTTCTAACATTCGTACCCTCTTGCAAGATCCTAAAAATGTCCCAAATGTGAGGAGACTACTTGCAACAATCATCTAGCAAGTGTTGCAGTTACCGTAGTGTAGTGGGAATAGCAAAAATGCCCCTATCACCTGATGCTGCGCACAGACTTGTCAGAAGCGTTTTCTTTCGTTTGAAGAGTATCCATATCTTGTTAGCAGACACACAGACATGCTCACATTTCTAAGGGATACTAAAAATACTGCAAATCTGAATTTGATCTTGGAGGGAATTATCATCCAAGTGAGCCTATACTTTGAGAGAACCCACAGGACGGTGGTGTGAAACTTTCCTTCGAGGGACAGATCGAGAAGGTTGCTGGTAAAGACAGACTTTTTGTTTCATGCTGAAAAACGTTTGTCATGTCATCTGAACTGACAGATTCAAGGAGTTGATTGGGTGCTGGTGTATGTCGTTGAACTGGTCTAGACATACTGATAGCAGTTTTCTTCTTGCTGGAGACATTTATATTTCATGCGGTTAAAAACTGGTTCCAGAGAAATAGAGATTGAGAGTTCGTTCTCATTCAGCAAGCAGACAGTGGATCGAGGACAAAAGTGCTGAGGCAAGACAGCAACTTCCAGGAGGAGTGCATAATGCTGATGTATTAAAGATGACTTTTTCCTTCCTTAGGCAATAAAGATGGGCAGCACTAATAGTAATTTCGTGATACTTGATATAGAAAGACATCCAAGTTGTCCATTTGCCTCATTTATGGTTGCATTTTGTTTATAATCATACCGCTCTCACTCACAGTTCGCACTTCTTACTATTTTGATGTACATGGAGCCAAGATTTCAGTAAATCTTCCTGAGCCAAAGGAAGGAGCATTTGTGGGAACTACTAGGCACCCAAGACCCTATGTAGACATTCCTGTTCTGAGATAAGTGCCATTAGCAATCATTCACATGCAAGAAAGGTTGTTGAAATTCTGTTTGGACACAAAAAGCAGGCATGGCAAGATAAGAGATTGCCAGACAATGTGCCTATACAGATAATGCATGCAAAAACACCTGATCCTGTGATAAATGACCCAAAGGTAATCCCCAGAAGACAAACTTACATGGAGATATTGCGAGACATTTTCATGCCTGAATGGTATGGTGAGAGGATGAAACTTTCTGAACTTTCTCCTACCCAGGGAACACATGTAGGTGTACCCCAGTCACTGATAGAGGTGACTTTGATTTATCCAGAGAGAAGTTATGCTGGTACACTTCTTGATATAATTATGGACGGTCACATGAGGAGAATGAGAATTAAAAGAAACACTCAAGAAGATCATTTCGAGCTAAAAGATTACCTGGACAGTACGGCACATTTGGGAAATAACATTTGGTACCAGCATATGAAAGAAGTAGGAAGAAGAACCTTGAATGAGGAATGCTATGTGTGTGCGCACTCTTGCCATACAGTATGGGAAAGTCTAAAATCTTCATAGCTATCGAAATAGATGTCCAGATAACTCATTGTCTTTCACACATAGCGCTTTGCAAAACCAGAGGCCAGTTCATGGTTCGAGATGCCTACCTCAAATGGGCAACTGAATGGACATATCCAGATGACGATGACTGTGCAAGATAACCAGACAAACAGAGCCCATACCAAGAATCATGTGATCAGATATGAGAAGCCTGGAGTAAAAGGAACTGGAATCGTTTGGGAGGTGAACAAGAAAATGGAGGTTGCAGGAAAATCTGCTGAGGACACTCGAAGATGGAAGAATAGAGGCCAAATGCAGATCTGGGGATCTGTGTTATCATCAGATGGATGGGAAGGAGGAGTGGTCATCTGCAGAGCCTGGATGATCATTGGATGTTATGAACCGGCCATTGACATCATGTGGAATGGTTGCAAGCCATTATGGCAAGACTTGCTAAACTACTGACTTGGGTCGAAGACGGAGGAGGACCCCTGCAGATAGTGCCATTGGAAAGTTCCAAGCTGTGCTTCAGAAACGATGGCACAAGAAAAGTTGGAGAAAATAAGAATTATGGTTGAATCTTTGATGTTCCAGGAATGGTACATGGTACAACAGTGATCATGGATCATTAATGGGCTTGTGGAGCCAGAGCTTATATCAGATTGCCTGCAAATTGGTGAGGAATATGCACACTGGTGAATGTCCATGTTCCAGCTTTGGTGATTCCAAAGAGTGATTTACACATTGACAATTTCCCGAAAGCAGATGCTCACCTGAGGAAGAAGAGATCTGTGGAACTTATAAAGAGGATGAAGAGAGAGAACTATTTTTCAGCTAAGACAATAGAAGCTTTCAATGCCATATCATATGAGCACAGGTTGTTTAACCACACCTCATCTGTGTTCATGTTGATCTTCATGCCAGCTATATAGTTTGGACCAAACACTAAGTGGCTACAAATCACCAGATGGGAATTGCTGCAGACAATTAACACTACAATAAAGGGATTCAATGCGATCAGAGAAGAGATGAGAGCCTTAAGATTGATGACTCGTCAGAGCAGATAAGTCCTGGACATGATTACAGCAATGGATGGAGGTGTTTGTGTAAAAATCAGAGACTCATGTTGCACATTTATACCTTCTCATGTTGACGAGAATGGAACCTTGACAGAGGCCATAGACATGCTGACGAAACTCCATGGCCAGATGAGAGTTGAAGTAGAAGACACTGCTGATGACAGCTAATTTGGATCACTCTTCTCTTGGGTTCCACAATGGATGGCAGACATTTTCAAGTTCCTTGGAGCCCTGATAGTGATGATATTGCTTGGATTTTGTGTGATCAAGATTATAATCTCACAATGCAAGAAGACAGCAAAGAAAGCCATAGGGGTGAAGATTATGATCGATGTTGAATCAGGCTGGAAGCCCAAAGACCTGACATCCGAAGGGATCAGAGACTTTGTGAAGGCTAGTATCCATGCACCTGAGGGGTCAAAGCTCTTGTATCCAAAGAATCATAAGAAATATGTGGGAAGATGGAGCTACTGTCATCCAAGTGGACAATGCCAGCTCATGACATGGAATAAGAATGAGCATGTGAAAACAGCAGGATGGCTGAAGGGAGTCATAAAGATATAGGTCCCAAAGAAGTTGTTCTTCAGGCCAAGCTGCCTGGATGTGATGGATAATATGGGAGTGGTCGATGAATCACCCAGGGAGGGAGTGTAGATGAGGAGCCAAGTACCCCTACCTCAATCAACCCACCCCTTTTACCTGTATGCTGGAAACCAGAGTATGTGACATGTACAGAACAGCTGAATCGACAAAGAGCAGAGTATGGACTCAGTCCAGTTCCAGTGAACGGACCTGTACCTAAGAGAATCTGGGAGCCAAGGTACCCATTGAGAAAACCATATCTGCATACAAAGAAATATGATGGCCATTTGAATGAAATCCCTGAAGAAGCAGAGCCAATAAAACGGCAAGGGTGAATTGTACTGTCATTAACCACTGTCAGTATATGTTATATGGAGCTGAAAATGAAGTACATAAAAGAGAAGCAGTGACCAGAGAATGCAGATATTCTATAAGGCATCAAGAAAGTAGTAAGTTTAAGTGACATCTTCGGCTCAAGGTGAAGAAGCTTATGCCACAGAGGCAGATTCATTTTACACGTGTACAAATGCAGAAGAAACGCGAGCAGCAAAGTAATCGTGAAGCTAGCTCTAAGCTTATAGTAAATAGACTGCGGCAAGCGCCAACGTATATATGCATCGGAATGAGAGAATTATGGATGTTTTCACTAAACGTATTATGGCAAGTTGGACATTAGCTAAAGGCCTCAGTTCAGTGTGTCGCAGTAAAAAGCAAATTGAATTACAAGCAGAGTATCAGCAAAAGACGGGGCTGAGCGAGGCTGAGCGAGTCAAGAAGCCAAGGTCTTATCAAAACTGGAGTGAACTGACTTTGGATACTGTTCAGAAGGCATGAATATAACAAGGAAGACCTCAGAGATCTATTCGAATATAATATTAAGTGCATGAAAAGGCTCTTTCGAGGGGATTGGGTCCTCCGACGTATTCCATATCTATGACATGTAATCACCACAGCTGTGCTGCTTCGGAAACTTTTTTCGGCTCCTGCGTCGATGACATCGATGCGCCGTCGTCGAGGACCTCCTCCGACGTCATCCGATGTGATAAGTAGGACGCACGACGCCCGTAGCCTCAGTTCCGTTTTTTCCGCGAACGTGTTGCTTCGTGAATCTCGGTTAACGCCCCGACTCTTTGGAGTTCTGTTCTTCTCGGTTCCTCGAACATGTTAGTTTTGTGAAAATCCTTCGTGTGAAGATGTCTTCTACTTCGTCTTCGACCCCGCGTACGGGTTTCAAGAAGTGCGGGGAGTGTGGGTCCAAGATGTCGGTGACGGACTCGCACGACGCCTGCCTCTGGTGCCTCGGGGAGGCCCAGGACACGGATGACTGTATCGACTGCCAGTCGCTCACATCCAAAGCCTTACGCAAACGTAAGAAGTTGTTGTCGGTAGGTCGGGTGTCCAAGCCCCGGAAGTCGAAGTCTGCGGGGCTTTCGACGGATGATTCGAGGGGTGACTCTCTGCGTCATCGTCGGAAGTCTCGTGGGTCTCCTTCTAGGAGTCGGTCTCGCCACTCCTCAGCCTCTTCGAGGCATTCTCGGAAGCGCCGACACCGGTCGTCTTCCAGGTCCTCTTCGGAGGACTCTGCCCGGCACGTCGCTTCCCCCACCAGCCGTGCGACGCCGGAGGAATGGGCTTCCTTCGGGAAGAAAATGCTGGCGATTCTTGAGTCGCAGGGTACTAAGCCGTCCGCGCCCCCGAGTGGTCGAGAGACACCGCTCGCAAGAGTGGTCGGCACGAGTCACGGGTGAGGTCCCGTTCGGACAAGGAGACTCTTTCTCGACGTACCCGTTCCAGGTCCCGGTCCTCGACGCGTTCGAGACCGTGTGCACCTGTGAGGTCTTCGAGGAAGACATCGACGTCTGAGGCGTCGAGGGCGTCGACAGGCTTTGTCGAGGCTCCGGCTCCGAGGAAGTCGTTGAAGCCGTCGACGCTCAGGTCGTCGAGGGACACGCTCGGGGCTCCGGCTTCGAGGGCTGTGTCTACGCCGCCGATGCTGGCGGCGCTGCATCTGACGTCGACGCCGATCCTCTCGGCACCGATGCCTGTTCTCTCGATGTCGGCGCCGATTCGCTCGACGCCATCGACGCCTTTCGTGTCGGAGGTACCCCGTGGCACGGGGGAACCCCCTAGGAAGGCTCTGGTTAAGAGCAAGCAGTCTCGGGTGCCTTCTTTTCGCCACCTGGAATATATTTCAGAGGCGGATGAGGATTCTGATGGCCTGGTTCCTAGTCAGGTTCCAGATGAAATTGTCTCGGGCCATAGTCAGTTTGACGATTTGAGGCAGTCACTGCATGATGCCAGTGGACTGGACACCTCTCCGGAGGTGGAGTTTTGTAGGCCTGAGCCTGGCTCTCATGCCGATTCCTCGTACCAGCGCCTTATGGCTAGGGTTTCTGAGTACTTGGGATGGTCTGCTCCCCCAGGGGAGTTTGTGCAGGATGATCTGACGGACATCCTTAATGTTGGTCCCCCAACTGACCCGGTACTGCCGTTCCATATGGCTTTACAGAGAAGGGTGGCGGCGGCTTGGACTGCTCCGGAGAGTCTCCCGGCGGTGGGCAGATCTTTGTCGCGAAAATACCGCCCAGCCAGTAGCGACCCCTGCTACTTGACCAGGCACCCCACTCCGGAGAGTTTGGTGGTGCAGGCGGCCACGGCCCCGGCAAAGCAGGCGTCGTACCCTACCATCCCTCCTGATAGGGACGGCAAACGTTTTGATGGCTGGGCAAAGAAAGTGTTTTCTTCTGGTGGTATGGCGCTTCAGGCAGCCAACTCCATTTGTGCCTTGTCTCGTTTCACACACACTCTGTGGAACTGTTTTGCGTTAGCGGCTGAACATATTCCCGAAGGGGACGAACGGGATGGTTTCCTTGCTATGGTCCAGGATGGTAAGGATGCCATGTGTGAGTCCGTTCAGTCGGGTTTGGACTTAGCTGAATGCGTCAGTAGGTCCATGGCGGCGAGCACCGTGATACGCAGGTTTGCGTGGTTGCGGAAGTCGGGGTTTGCTCCTGATGTGCAGTCCCGGCTCCTCAACATGCCCTTTGACGGTGAACACCTTTTTGGCAGCAAGGCTGACGAGAGCCTTGAGAGGTTGCAGACCTCAAAAGCTGCAGCGAAGTCGTTGGGCGCTGCAGTTCGCCAACCTCTGCCTTTTCGTCCTAGGGGACAGCAGTGGAGGGGTGGTTCCTTTCGCTATTACTCCTTCAGTAAAGCGAGAGGAGCTGGCAGTCAAAGAGGCCAACGTAGGGGTACCAGAGGTGGACAGGGTACCCGTGGTGCCAAGGGTGCTCGGGCAGTTGCCTCTTTGCCCTCAGGTAACGCCGCAGCCGCTCCCACTCAGTCATGAGGCCATGTCCCATGGTTCGCCGGTTGGGGGAAGGCTGGCGCAGCATCTTGTAGAGTGACAAGCCATTACTTCAGATGTGTGGGTTCTGGAGATCATAACCCACGGCTACTGTCTTCCCTTTTGGCACAGGCCTCGCGACAATCCACCGGGGAACCTCTCTTTGCAGAGTCCAGATCCGCTCCTTGCGCAGGAAATTCAAGCCCTGCTGGAGAAAGGCGCCATAGAACTGGTGCCTGTAGCGGAGAGGAACAAGGGATGGTATTCCCCTTATTTTTTGATTTCGAAGAAAGACGGGGGATTGAGACCGATCATGGACTTGCGCGGTTTGAACAAACGCCTCAGGAAGGACAAGTTCAAGATGGTTACTCTCTCTCAAGTCCTCCAGGCCCTTCAGCTTCAGGACTGGTTGGTGTCACTCGACCTCAAGGATGCTTACTTCCATGTGCCGATCCATCCCAAGCACAAGAAGTACCTGAGGTTCGCGGTTGGCGACTCGCACTTTCAGTTTCGGGTCCTCCCGTTCGGATTGACCTCCGCCCTGAGGGTTTTCACCAAGCTCATAGTGGTGGTGGCAGCGCATCTCAGGCAAGGGGGGACTCACGTCTACCCCTACCTGGACGATTGGTTGATCAGGGGGAGCTCTCCCGAGCAAGTCCTGGATCATCTGTCCGTCACCTGCCACTCCCTTCACAGGCTGGGCTTCTCCCTCAATTTAAAGAAGTTCCATTTGACGCCAACACAGCGGCTCCAGTACATCGGAGCAGTGCTCGACACTTCCCTGGGGCAGTGTTTTCCTCCCCAGGTGAGGGCTCTTCACATTCAGCAGATGGTGCACAAGTTTCAGCATGCCCAGACGCTCTCAGCGTTCGAGTTCTTGAGGTTGCTCGGCCTCATGGCATCCTGCATTCTTCTGGTGCCAGAGGCTCGCCTCCGGATGAGATCTTTGCAGTGGGCACTCAAGACTCAATGGTCGCAGTCCTCTGGCAGGATGGCGGACCCGGTTCAGGTGCCGCCCTCGGTCGCCCGGGACCTTCTGTGGTGGGCCGTCGAAGGCAACTTGATGAAGGGGGCTCCATTTTGGCTTCCCTGGCCGGAGGTGACGATCGTGACGGATGCATCCCTCACGGGATGGGGAGCTCATGCCAACGGGCTGACAGTCAGCGGTCGTTGGTCTCCGTCGGAGTCCAGACTCCATATCAATCTGTTGGAGCTGAGGGCCGTCAGGCTTGCCCTGAAGGCTTTTCTGCCGACTGTACGAGGAAAGAGTGTCCTGATCCTGACGGACAACACAGTGGTCATGCACTACCTCAACAAAAAGGGGGGGTGGCAGGGTCACTTCCTCTGTGCAGGGAGGTGATGCAGCTCGAGTTCTGGGCCATCCAGCAGGAAGTTTCGATCTCGGTAGTTCATCTGGCCGGAGACGAAAACGTGACGGCGGACGCTCTGAGCAGGCAGAGCGCGATCTCTCACGAGTGGGAGTTGGCTCAGGAGATTCTCCTGGAGATGTTCGCCCTTTGGGGGACCCTTCAAGTGGATCTCTTCGCCTCCAGTGTCAACCGAAAGTGCGAAAGGTTTTGCTCGCTGGAATTTCCTCCAAAAGGAGCCTTAGGAGACACGTTTGTGGTGGAGTGGTCATTCCCGCTGCTGTACGCGTTTCCTCCAGTCCCCGTCATCCCGCAATTGCTGCGGAGGTTACGGAAGTTCGGTTCCCGGATGATCCTCATTGCTCCGGCGTGGGCTCGGAGGACGTGGTACCCGGACCTTCTCGACTTGTCCATCTGCCCTCCACGTCGTCTTCCCTACCAAGATGATCTGCTCTCACGGAAGGGGGGTCAGGTTCTCCATCCAGAGGTCAGATCCCTCAACCTTCACGCTTGGCTTCTGAAAGGTTGAGGTATAAGGATTGGAACCTCCCTGAAGATGTGATGGAGGTGTTGCTTTCGGCCCGAAGGCCAGCAACAAAGTCTCTGAACCGTTGCCGTTGGCGTAAGTTCTGCGACTGGTGCAGAGTTCAGAATGTGGATCCTTTTGCATGTGACATCCCCATGGTTCTGTCCTTTTTACTTTCTTTGGCCCACAGGGGCTTACAAGTGGGTACCATTAAAGGTTACCTGGCGGCGCTGTCCATCTTTAACCGCTCGTCTCGAGAGTGTTCTTACTTTAAAATCCCTTTAATTTCACAGTTTCTGAAAGGGCTCACTAATGTGTTCCCTCCGTCACCTTTCCTGGTGCCCGGTTGGGATTTAAACCTTGTCCTTAAGTTTCTTATGGGTGCTCCGTTTGAGCCTTTACATTCTTGCCCTTTGAGGCTGTTAACTCTGAAAACTGTTTTTAGTTGCGGTTACTTCCGCTCGCAGAGTGAGTGAGTTACAGGCACTTTCAGTTAAGCCACCCTTCACTGTATTTCACAAGGACTGGGTTGTCCTTAGAGTTCGTCCTTCTTTTCTTCCGAAGGTAGTGACAGAATTTCATTTGGCCCAGAAGGTCGTTCTTCGGGCATTCTATCCTCCTCCGCATCCTGGTAAGGAAGAGGAGAGGCTCCATATGCTTGATCCTAGGAGAGCTTTAAGCTTTTATGTTTCACGCATGTCCCGGGTCAGAGTGGACGATCAACTCTTTATTGGTTACGCTGGAAAGCGTTTGGGGCAAGCTGTGACGAAACAGACTTTGTCTCGCTGCATTATTTTAGCCATCTCGGAGTGTTACCGCTTGGCGGGTAAGGACCCACCGTCTGGCTTGCGGGCCCATTCTACCAGGGGTGTGGCTGCATCTACTGCCCTGCAGAGGGGTGTTCCTATTCGCAACATCTGTGATGCAGCCACCTGGGCTTCAGTACATACATTTGTACGTCACTATTCCCTCGATTCCATCCGAGGACAGGATCTGGCCTTTGGCAAGGCGGTCCTTTGCTCTGCTATTTGATTGGCTATTCTAAATTTTGATTCTAAATTCTTTCCCTCCACCTTGCTCTGGTACTGCTTTGGGAGTCTGTCATAGATATGGAATACGTCGGAGGACCGAATCCCCTCGAAGAACAAGTTACTTTCCTTACCTGGTAACGTTCTTTCGATGGGATGGTCCGACGACGTATTCCATATCGCTCCCGCCCTGCCTTCCCCGCTGCAGAATTTCTTTTGCGATTGCAGCTTACGTTCCACAAGGCTTTGTGTCTGACTGGCAGTTGACTAATGTCACACGTTCTGGGGGAAAAAACTACAACTGAGGCTACGGGCGTCGTGCGTCCTACTTATCACATCGGATGACGTCGGACGTCAGAGGAGGTCCTCGACGACGGCGCATCGACGCAGGACGCAGACGCCGAAAAAAGTTTCCGAAGCAGCACAGCTGTGGTGATTACATGTCATAGATATGGAATACGGCGTCGGACCATCCCATCGAAAGAACGTTACCAGGTAAGAAAGTAACTTGTTCATTCCATGGTGGTCTCTAGTCAGATGGAAGCATGAAGTTGTATGAACAAGATGGTCACACCTACACACGAAGGCAGACTGTGCTTCTCACTCCCTAATTTTCTCAGAACTAAGAACACTCTCAAGGACGAATTTCAAAAGCCTAATTGACAGTACACCACTGATGTAGTGATAGATTGATATGCTAATTGGTGGGAAACTAAAGCTAAGACAACCTCACCAGCACCTGGATGGCCAGCCTGCAGGCTGCTAACGTAGGTGGAAAGGTACTGAAGGAGGATATAGTGCCAAACAATTGTAGAGGACCTGCATATTTAGGGGTCCTATAGTGTGTAAACCAATGGGACATCATATATTTAGTGACGTTCATAGTGGTCATTTTTTAGGGAGGGCTTAGTTGCCCCACCTGATAAGTAACAAATCACATAGTTAAACTTTTTTAGACTAGTATGGATCATATACTCAGATGTTCACTCAGAACAAATAGCCCATGCTTATACGTTTTTGTAGTTTGCCACGTAGGATGATGTTAGCACACATGTGGTTTAGACATCATTGATGACACATTTTGCTTCTAAAAGTGCAGTTTTTTCTTAAAGTACTTTGAGTTTGAAGATCGAGCGATTGCATTGATGTTAGTTATGCTCCCTGTTTTAGATAATTGACATTAAAACAGTCTTCCTTTTGACACCTTCCTGAGTTGGCTCCATTATTGATGTATGAGTAAGGTCTGCACCCCCATCCATCTCGAGGGTAATTGCTGCTCATCAAAGGGTTTGGACTATCCAAAATTCCTCCCTAGAACACATGGTAAAACTTTGAAAGTAAGTAATACCTGAAATAATTTTTAGGTGTGAGATCTGTGGTTATGCAGATTGCCTCCAAAAGTTAGAAAATGTTTTGTACTAGTATTGATTGTTCCTCCATTAACCCCGGTATGCTCTGTAGGTGTTGAAACTGCTTTGATGTTACTTACTTATCCTATATATGCAAAACTCTTATGAAATGCGTGTCATTATGGACTAGCAACTTCAATGATTTAACAAAGGATCTGAACTGGAATTGAATCTCACTTCACGGCCATTATATAGTAGGTTGGTTGGCTGGCCATTCTACAAATTATCTTGGGCCCTGTATGATCAAGCAAGTATTGGAGGTGTTCCTAAAACAGTGGGTAAAAGCAGGGCAATGTATTACCGGGCCTCCATGAGGGAAGAAGTCATGAAATTAAAATCACAGCTAAGGGCATATTTATCTTGTGCTCCTCTGGATAGGCCTGCAATTTATTTGCTGTTGGTGTACATACCTCTACACAGCTACCTTCTCTCCGAAGCCAGGATTAACATACACCGAGTAAGGACAGTTACACAGAAAGGGTCCAACTGTGGTGGGGAGGGTCCAGACTGTAGATGTATCTGTGGGGAACATGAGACGCTGGTTCGTTTTGTTTTATCCATTTATTTTACTATCTGCGAGTAAAATAGGTAAAGAATATACTTGAAGATAGTGGAATAAGTTCTCATTATCTGGCTATGATGTTTTTGCTAAACTCAACAAAGACTGTTCTGTTTGCCTTTCAAAAGCCTAGACAAGATGCATTAAATTGTGGGAGCGCAGAGATGGTCCATCATACTTTTACTTTGACTATGGTTGTACTGATAAAAGAAAAAAAATATTGTTTTACGATGATGTTTTAATGCTGGCAACTGGTTTTAGGATATATTGTATATGTGCACTCATTTGACCCTTTACTCTGGTGAATGGGACAGATTCAGGAAGCAGATGTTGGACATCTTCGCAAAGACCCTTACGGCTTTAGCCACGGTGCTGATGGCGTCCTTGGGGCCCATCACTCTTTATGAAGCCAGCAGAAGATCCAGTGTGGACCACAATCGCATTCGTGTTGGCCTGGCTCCGTCTCAACCAGTGGACTACGCTCCTTGCTGGTTCAGAGTGGCCTTCAGACGCTGGCCACTCTAAATCCAGCAGCATTGATGTCAGAGTTTTCTTGGAATGCATTCATCTTTCTCGAAGATAATATATATCAAAGATGACTGAAATGTTTGCCCAAGAAGGTGATGCTGTGCCCTTTAGTTCTGAAGGGATTGTCTGTTCAGGAATTTGGCCCTTTCCTGAATCAATTTAGTTTTCAAAGGGCCAATTTTATCTCCCAACCTAGTTTAACTTTTTTGTTAATTTCATGCCGAGTGGCATTTGACCTTGTCAGCTCAGCTGAAACACTGTTGTGTCATGGTCCATACTTAAGAGTTCAAAACGGTGCTGCTCCAGCCTCCAGCAAAGGTTGGCTGGCAACAAGCTTTAAATCCCCGTGCTCTCGCATGTGTTCTTGTCGCAGGCGTGGGCAGCCACTCTGCAAATGCTTCTTCTTACTGAGACACAGGAGCCCCTGAGAGAACAGTGGCCAAACTAGGGAAACTTTAGGTAAGCAAAGTGAAGGCATGCCCCTAAACGCTCACACCAGAAGAAATACATCCAACTAGGGAAAAAGGCCCAAGAAACTCTTGCAAGGATAACACGTTTTATTTCTACAATGATAGGTGCGTCAGCAAAGAACTCGGCTACCATGGAACGTTGTGGGCAAAAAGGGTGTAAGCAGAAGCTTAAAAGGGGACACAGCATCATAGGTGGTGTCATTTGTATACAGTGGAAACCTGCATGGCTGGTTGGTGCACCCCTATAGATGGTTGGCCTACTCAATAGGGGATGCCAGGCCATTGGTCCCAGCCCAGTCCGTCCGTCTTCCATCACGTGGGGTCTGCTGGGCTCATCGTCTCCAGGGAACCAAGGCAAAAGAAGCAATTGGCTACACTTATGAACAGTGCTACTCTATCATTATACAGTGCACCTGGCATGCTCAAAGACTGGCACGGGGAGCCTCAAGGTCACACTAACCCACACATATTTAACTCATCCCAATCGTGTCTCTCGGGTTCCACGGCATCCACCCTTGCTCAACTATAATTTATCAATCCCTGTACCTTGCATTAGAAATCATGTCATTATGAAAAAAGGTGGGACAACCATACTCTTAGATCTTTTTTTTTTTTAATTTAATTTTAGAGTTTTTTTTTTTTGATGACCAGTCAGTGTTTACAGACAATACAAACTTAAGGTTACAGAACAACATCGGAGCATTTCAAGATTATTATCACATCATACATATACATCCGCACTTGAGCTGTGAAATTTTAACTTGACTTTCCCTTCACCTTCCCCCCACCCCTCCTTGGACCGAGCAGACATCTTGGGGAATGTTTCTTTACGTGTCATCACGTGGTCGCAGTTTATGGGTGGGGGATTACCCATTGGATGAGTCTTTTTCTTTTTCCTTTCGCTCACAACCCCTTAGGTCATTTCCTGTACATATCAGCCATATGCATCACACCTCTTGACATTTAGAGTCCTCTGACAAATGTTTATTCACAAAATCCATCGATAGTGCCTCACACTGTGAAGCTCTCCCATGGAGAGAAGCCGTTATCTTCTCCATTATGCATATATTCGATGCTACATTGATCCATTTGTTCTTGCTCGGGATCATCGTGGACTTTCATTTTGTTACAAGTATTGCACGGGCTGCTAGTAGTAATTGTGGGGCCAAACCTTTGATCCTACTCCATTCATCTTCTCTTTTCTCAAGGTCAAATAATATAAGGTGGGGGTCTGGAGTTCTTCGGATATCGTCTATTTCCTTGATCCAACCCAGGACTTCGTCCCAAAGTGATCTTATTCGAGGGCAGTCCCACCACATGTGCCAATAGTCAGCAACCTCCCCACATTCTCGCCAGCATCTAGGGTTGATTGTTTGGAACATTTTAGAGAGCCTCAGGGGTCATATTGCCATCTATGTAGCAGTTTGATGGCATGTAATTTGTATTGACTTGATTTGGATGATTGTGCTGCCTCCTTGCACACCCTTCCCCACATGTCTGGGATAATTTGCTCACCTAGGTCTCTCTCCATCTACATCTGAGTGGGTCTGTGGTCCCGTCCCCTGCTTCGACCAGTTCCCTGTACATTTCTGATGTCAGGCCCTTCATCTCTTTCCTGGAGTCTAGCAACTTTTCAAAGGGGGTAAGTTCTCGCATCAACTTATCTTCCCATTTTGGTCTCGTTGGGATGCCTTTATTTGTATGTATTGAAAAGTGGACAGTGTGCCTATCTCCAGAGCTTCAGTGAGTTCCGGGAGTGTAATAAGAGTCTTTTTTTTCTGTAGTTGCCCCACCCTCTCTAAGCAAGCCTCATATCATGTTTGAAATCTCTCTACGTTGGGGATCTGATCATTTATTCCCGGAGACTATAAGTGACTCAATGGGGAAAGCCATGTTGTAATCTTATGCATCTTTGGACCTTTCCTCCAAATTCCCCATATTGCGATCAGGATTGGGTGGGTGGTCTTTAAGTCTATTTTGGAGTTTTTTTCTTGGGGCCCAGAACAATTCCGAGACCGTGGCTGGTGTTAAGTAGTGATTGTCCATATGTATCCATTGAGGTTCTTTATGATTGCAAAGATGGGGGAATAAGACACGCAGTTGGGCTCCCTCGTAATATTTTCTGAAATCAGGGAGTCCCACCCCACCTTTGTCTTTGGGAAGTGTTAGGGTGTCATACAAAATCCTAGCCTTCTTCCACTCCCAGAGGAATTTCACCATGGCTTTCTTGGCCTCGAGGAAGAATTTATTGGTTACCTCTATGGGTAGCATTTGAAAGGGATACAAGAACCGAGGGAGGCAAACCATTTTGATAGCGTTAAGGCGCCCTAGCCAAGAGATTGTCACCTTGCTCCATTTACTGAGGTCAATGTGAAACTGTTGGAGGAGAGGGGGGGTAATTGGCCTCATATAGGTCTGCCAAGTCTTTGGTAATCTGTATTCCTAGGTATTTCAACCTGGAATGTTCGATCTTGAGCCCAAGTGGGGAGTACCTATTTGCATTTGTCTCTGTCGGTCCCCGTAGTGGAAACAGAATGGATTTGGTTTTGTTTACCTTAAACCCGGAGAGGCGGCCATATTGTTCTAATAAATATAGAGCCCGGGGGATGGACGTCATGGGATTAGTCATATGTAGGAGTATATCATCGGCATAGAGGGTCACCTTATATTCCACCGCTTCCAGTTAGATTCCCTCTAATTGGGAGTCTGCCCTCATTATCTGTTCCAGGGGTTCAAGAGAGAGTGCAAAAAGGATTGCGAATAGGGGGCAGCCCTGTCGGGTGCTGTGTCCTAGTTCAAACCATCTAGAGTATTCCCCGTTCACAGAGATTGATGCTTTGGGGGCCGTATATGTCACCTGTATTCCTTTTCTTAGCCTTGGGCCGATCCCCACCTTCCTCAGGTCAGCTCTCAGGAAGCCCCACTCCACCCTATCAAAGGCTTTTTCTGCATCGATTGAAAGGAGGATGGGTTCTTTGGGTACATTCTGGGATTCGTGAATAAGATGGAGGGTTTTGCACATTGTGTCTGCACCCTGTCTACCCAGTATGAAACCAACCTGATCGGGGTGTATGATTTGTGGCATTCGTGTCTCTAGTCTAGTTGCGAGAACCCTTGTATACATTTTCATGTCTAAATTGAGTAGGGAAATAGGGCGGTACGATCCACATTTTTTGGGGTCTCTTCCCTCTTTAGGGATCACCTTAATCAGGGCATGAATGAAGGAGTCTGGGGCTTTCCCTGTCTCGAGTATTTCGTTGAAGAGGTCTGTCATGAATGGTGATAGTTGTGCACTAAAGGATTTGTAGAATCTGGCCATATAGCCATCTTCGCCTAGGGATTTGCACAATGTTAGCCTCTTTATAGCGTCTTCTTGCTCAGATATAGGAGATTCCAGCAGGTCAGAGTCGAGGCCTGATATCTCGGGCATATTATGAGTCTCGATGTCTGGATGCACGGGGATTGTTTCTGAGGTGTACAAGGCCTCATAGAAGGAAGTAAAGCATTCAGGGATGGTAGGGGAAGTGTCTGCTAGGGAGGAGTTATCTACGGTTATTTCTCGTACTTTCCGCTCAGCTCTCTGATCCGTTAGTCTTGCGGCTAGTAGTGCGTCTGCCTTGTCTCCTTTTTTTATAGAATTTTTGTTTCAAGAGACGAAGCTTGCATACTATCTGCTTGTGTTCTAACAGTCTCAGTTCCTCTCTTTTCTTTTTTATTTCATGAATTTTGTCTGGATCATTTGCCTCGTCTCTCATACATTCCGCCTCCAGTTGGCAGATTTTGGTTCTGAGACTGTGGTCAATGAGTTTTCTCTCCCTCTTTTTGCATGCCCCTTCTTATATTAAAATACCTCTCCAAATGGTTTTCCCAGCTTCCCAGACTATCTGCTAGGACACCTCTCCAGTGTTATCTGATCTGAGATACTCATTAATCTCCGTCTCCATTGCCACCTTGAAGACGTTTGAAGATCCTTCCATAGGCTTTCGTTACATCGCCATTTGCCCCCTATCACTGGTAGAGTCTCCCACTGGATGTTTGCTACCACCATATCATGGTCTGACCATGTAACTGGGATTATCTCTGCAAGTGTTGTGATGTCGGAGAGATCTTTGGATAGGTATATGTAGTCGATTCAGATTACTGTATTGTGTGGGTTAGAGTAGAAGGTGTAGCCTTGTTCATTTGGGTGCATGTCTCTCCACGCATCTCCCAATCTGTATGTGTCCATCATCCTCGTGAATTCTGTGCGGTCACCCCGAGTTTGGCCTCTTGCGTCAGGAATGCCCGGTTTCCAATCTTTAGTTGGGTCCACCCATTGATTGAAATCTCCCCCTAAAATGATATTGACTGACTCTTCTAACATAATTTTAGGGATTGTTTTAGCCAGAGTCGGGGGCATACAGTGTGGCAATTGTGACTTTCACTTTTGCATTGCTCCCCGTCACCAATAGAGCCCGCCCTTCTA
The DNA here is from genome assembly GCF_040938575.1 of Ambystoma mexicanum. Taxonomy (NCBI): domain Eukaryota; kingdom Metazoa; phylum Chordata; class Amphibia; order Caudata; family Ambystomatidae; genus Ambystoma; species Ambystoma mexicanum. The sequence goes on along the minus strand of NC_090927.1, from coordinate 1,233,587,929 downwards.
CATCAGACCAAATCTTGGTTATCTCAAAGTGTATACCTTTTCTGATAAGGATTCCCACTCCTTCTTTTCTTAATGGTCCAGATCCCCAGAACTCCATCCCGACCCGTCTCCCTAGGATTTGCCGTTCCTCCCCCTTGACGTACTTTGTCTCTTGTAACAGGAGAACATCCATCTTGGCCCTACGGAATTCTCTGGATACCAGTGATCTCCTAGTGGGTGAGTTGAGGCCTTTTATATTTAGTGTCCCAATTCTTAGGGAATCCCCCTTCTTTGCTTCATAAGTTAATGCCATTGGATATTTTCTTGTGGAGATAGCTTACATTCTGTGACCAGTGTTTTGTTCGCTCTTCAGGTTTCCCACTATATCGGGCATTTTGGATCAGTATAGATACTGCTTCGACCTCGTCCGCTCTCCCTCCCTTCCCCGTCCCTTCCTTTAACCAGTTGGTGGCATCCGATCGAGCCCGGTTCACAGCACCGGTCTTGCATCGAACCACCTATGGGGGCCGTTACTTTATGCCCCTTCTTCTAACATGATACCTCAATTTCGATTGAGCCTCCTTTGTGTCCCCCTCAATTTTCCCTGGCGTGGCCATATGAAGTTAAAAAAGCGGCCACTTATACAAGGGCTAATGTCAACGAGGATAGGTCTTGGTATATTGATATTTGGGCACCTCCTAGGGTAATCGTCTCGCTGGTTCTGGCTTTTTTGAGAATTCTAGCTTTGTCTTGAAAACGATGGAATCGAGCAAGAACCGATCTTGGGGTCCACCTGGAGGCCCCCTGCTCTGTGAATTAGTTCTGTTTTGGGTTCGTCTATTGCATCGTCCACCACTAAGAGCTTGATGATGTCGTGAAGCGTTTTCCTAAGATTGCTTTCAGTTTCACCTTCACGTTCCGGAATCCCAAAAATGCGCAAATTGTTTCGTCTTTCCCGATTTTCTCAGTCATCCATCTTGAGCCTGAAATCCTCCTCTCGTTGCTCTACGTCGGTTATTCGCTGCTCAAGCTGGGCCTCGAGAGTGTCTATGGACGCTTGGTTGTTCTCCACTACGTCAAGGCTTTCTTCCATGTTGTCCAGCCTTTGTGTGATCTTGTCTATTTTGCCTCCAATGTTAGCACCCATGTTCTTGATTTCACCCATCAAGGCTGTGATGTCCACTTTTGTGGCTGCAGAGTCATTTTGCGTGGTATCCATGGCTATGGTGTTGGAGTTACCAGGTCAAGTTAGCGTGGGGATGTAGGAAAATCGGGCTAATTTTTGTCTCACACTCATGTAACCCTGGGGGGTTGCATTAGCGATGAGCAGCAGACCCGGTGAGGGTGAAATGGATCAAACGTCAGGTGGGGATCTTGAATGGATACCGCTAGGTCCTGCGGAGTAGTGGTAGGTGGAACGTGTAGCTCTGCCTGGGGGTTCCGTCGTGTACGAGAGTGCACTGAGAGGGGAAGACCAACAGTATTTTCCTGTCGTGAGACATAATGCCCAGTTTTCTTGCACTGCTCTTTCCCTTTAGCCGTTTGTATGTAGTATTAGGTTAGACCCCTTACCGCTTAGGCAAGGAGTTGTTAAGCCGTGGGGTTGCGGTGCTTCGGACCAGGGGGGGGGGGTGACTTCAGAATGGTTCCAGGAGTGAGCTGCAGTGGTTGGGCAGCTGCCAGGCCCCCTCTTATTGGAATTGCACCTGTTTATGTGGTTGGCTACGGCATGGAGCCCACCCAGAGGAGGGAGGGGGGTGGTGGTGCTTTTGGTCTCCGGGGTGTGCCTTTTCTCTGCTTTGTCCGTAGGGTTGGGGTGGATGAGGTCGCTGTGTGCTACCCGTGCTATTCTTACTGCAAAAGGGGTATCAAGTGGGTCCGCAGGTCCGCTGTTATTGGGTGTGGCCGGGGTCTGATAGCGTCCCAGAGTTTGGTGTTGTCCAGTCTCACTGAGTTTTTCTCCACTGGTTTCCCCTCCCCTTCTTGTGCTGTTAGGATGGGAGCAGCCGTTTCGTATTGCACTGTTGTTGCTTCTATGATTTTCGTGTGGGTGAGCCCTCACTCAGTGCTTTTCTACTATGGGTTCCTTATTTGCCCTCTGTTCAACTCCTTGCCCACCTGGGTCACAGTACGTGGGTGGTTTAGACTTTGTACTAGCTCATGCTGGTGCAGCAGGTTCAGGGTCTCCTATGGCCGCACAATGCTCTAACAGATGGTGTGTGAGCATTCAGGCCTTTTGAGGTCACATTTTCCTGGAGCTCAGTAAAGCCGCAGGAGTTCCGAGGCGGGGGGGGTCCCAGGGCGTCTGCCTACCGCCTTTTGAGTTAGCAGCACCTGGGTCCACGAGGTCCGGACCATGACCAGGAGGAGTGTTCACTGGATCATCGGCACCGCAGCAGGAGGGGAGGGGTGCCCGAGGGCACAGGAAGTGTCTCACGGGTCCAAACAGTAGATCCTCCTCAAGTAGGTGCCTCCCGGCAGTTTCCTCCGCTCGGTCTGGGCCAGCGCCCAGCAACGTGCCTCCCAGAGGGACCTGGTGAAGTGGGGTGCAGCCCCGGGCGAGACCGCAGTATTCCCCCAGCGCCGGTCCCAACGGGCAGCAGTCTCACAGCTGCGGTGGATTTAATGTTGCATACTTGAAGGCACCCACCTCTTCAGCCTGTTGGGCTACCGGAGCCTTCGCTGCAGCACCCACGTTGTCCTGAACTGAGACGGTGTTGGTGTCATAGGGGTCGTCCACTGCTCCGTGGAGTCGCTCCTCTACGCCGAAGTGCCCTCCAGCACACGTGTGTGTTGATGGTTTTGGTTTCGCTAGTCTGGCTCCGTCAGGCCATTAATTCTAAAGTTGTTTTCTATGGGATTCCTCTTCCGATTTTCTTCAGGATTTCTCCCACTTAGTGGGGGGATATTCCCACAGTAGTGACTCGCTTCTCTGTTGCGGGGGTCCAATAAGTGGGGGCTCTAGCAATGGAGCTCACGCACCCCCTGGTGGCCAGTACTCTTCGATCTTTTATTGTGGATTGGTTTATGGTTGGTGGTCTGGAGTCAACTGGCATCTCGGAATTCAGGGGTCTTGGAACTAGGGCAGTTGTAGGGGCTATAACTCGTGGCTGGCTGGGTGGAGGTTGTAGCCCTGTTATGGCCTGTGTGTGGTAACACGTACTCCAAGGTGCCCAATGCTGTCTCGCAGCCTTGCAGAGCACATTCTTTCTAGAACACAGATATTGGCAACAACTTAAGAACAAAGAAGAGTGAAAGTTAGCATCGTGGGCCTCTCTCATCAGCGCTTGGGCCTATTCCGATTTCCCCTTCAGGCTCGTGGCCTGTGTCTCACACTAAACACTTCTTGGCCGTGCAGGCTCTATGCTTCGACTATGGGTACTTAATATCTGCAAAATGGCATCTGCTTATATACACACAAAATGTTTAAACATTAAATTGCGTACAATATTATGATTGTGTGGTACATTTAGAACGCCCTCCTCCACCCTGGTCTGTTGTTTTAATTTTTTTATTTTATTGCTTTTTATAATGCGCTTATTACCAGAGTTCCATTTTTAAGCGCAGATGTGGGATTCGAACCTCTGTTGTTCTGCGTGGTCTTGCTTCCAAGACCAGGACGTTGCCCCTGTGATATCCTCCGTTCACATTTCTTCCAATGGTGCTCACCTCACCCTAAAGTGCCTTGGGGATTGGATGGGTTTGCTCCCTTACCAACATTCCCCCCTTTCATTACTTCTACAGTAACAAGCCCCCCATGCATGCGCTCATTCTCCCTTTTCACTACCTCTTCATATTGTGGGGTTCCTTTTTGTGGTATCCAAGCCCTGCACACGGACCGTAAGGGCTCCCCTGGTTGCGCTTATTCCTCAGCCGTGCATGTCATATAAATACATCCCCCATCGCCTGCTAGATTCACCCATACTTCCTCATAATTTACAGGGTTATTGGGTGCGATACAAATGGTCTACTTCATCTCCATAGTGGATGGGGACCATGTGGGGGGATGGCGTGGTCAGTTTGTATTTCACTATCCTTTGTATTGGGAGGTATTTTTGAAACCCCAATTGACACCATCATCATTGTTCTACTGGGCACTGCTTTGGCACAACACTGGTGGCCCATTTGGCAGGTGCAGAAGATGACCAAAATTAACACAATGACGAGTACCAGTATCTTCACGATGATGCCTAACCAGGACGGGGCCCAATTGAATGCAACATCAAACCAGTCATTTCCTTGTGTTCCTCCTTCTTTCTTCATACAAACTCCTAGACCATGTACGGCTGCAATTATGTAACATAATGACCTGTTCTCCGCGTCTTCGGGAGGTACGAATGTGCAACAGGACTCTCCAATTTTCCGACACACATCTCCCTCCATCGCCGTCAGCCTATCAAGGACATAACATTTCTACATCATCATCATCAGCCTCAGGGTGCGCAGCTCGACCTTTATGATGTTGAACTCAAGCTCAGTGTAATTTGCCAACTGGACCAGCTCCCAGCGTACAATTTGCAGCCGTTTTGCATTGACCGCTGTTTGCACGCCGGGCTGTCTCTCTTGATAGGTAGTTTGATCTCTTCTTCCTCCACACCTTCTTGTATTGCCCTCTTCGGGCAGGATGTAAAACTCTGGCAATGGTAATGGATTCTGCTCTTAAAACTCGGGAGAAACGGTTGGGGCTGTGGCGGATATTGGCCCCCCGTGCTAAGTGTTCATCTCGGATTACTAATAAGGCTAATTGCAGCATTGCCAGAAAACTGTAGCCCCTCCATGATGGTAGGAGGGGCAAGTACGCTTGTTGGCCACAGACCCAATAGTAATCCATCACTGCCCCCATACCTCTCTTCAGGTGTGGAATGAGGAGGGTCTAGTTGCATCGTTTGTGAGAGCCGATAAAAAAAGTTCCTTCACTATGGAAGCAAAGTTCATATGTTTCTTCTCTGTGCACCTTCACCGGTTTTTCCATTGCTGCAATCCATGTCAAGTTTGTGATGTGCTCTGTCCAAATTTGTGCACAGGTTGCTTCCACTAGTGCCAGGAGATCCTCTTCATATCCCAGGAGGCCCTCGGCCAAGCAGCTGAGTGTGGTCTCTTGCCATCTATTGTTTATGTATTTGTATTTAAGTCACTGGATCACCAGATACGGTCGCTGCAGGCATTTAATATCTCTCAGATTGTCGTTATATTGCGGAGGATCGGGATCGGTGGGCTCTAGTGGCACTCTGTGTGCCTGGAAGGGGCATTTATCCCTACATAGCATATGATGAACCAGGCACTGTGCCTCTATGATTGGTACTTGCTGTGGTACTAATACCTTGGGTGCTGCTGACGGGTGTGGGTTAGTGAACACACATAACCGCTACCATTTGCAGTTTCCCTCGCTACCGCACTCATATCCATATACCAACTGTTGGTCATTTCAGGGTGTCGCACATCTTCAATAGCATCAAGGCCTAGCCCATGGTATGCGTCGTATTTAACCCTTACCGTTTCAATAATTTGTGGCCCCATGGGTCTGCTCACAACACTTCTACTGCTAATATCATGTGCTTATTTTTTTAAAAACTGGGAAACAATGTTAATATTGTGCTCATTCATGCTCATACGTACAGGTATACTTGTTCTGTTATCGTATTTACAGTACGGTTTGTGATTTTTATGAATGCACCTCCTCATCCCCCTCTTTTATATGATCTCCCCAAATAAAAGATGCTCCTAATAGATTCCTAATATAAGCACTAAAATGGTAAATAGTCCTGCACTAAAATGCATGCCACACATAGGAATATGAACACCTAGGAACAATTTCATAGTTAACACATTTTCTAATAAATACTGAAGTCTCTCAAGCTGCTGGTTCCATCGTCTTTTCACCTAAAGGGGAAAAAAAAAGAATGCTCACAAAAGGCAGAGAGAGAGGGAGCACGAGAGAGAGGGAGTACGAGAGAGATGTTAGACCAGCTGCGTGTTCATAATGGCCGAAATGTTTTGTAGTAGCTGGTTATATAGTTGGACCTGAGGTGGGTGGGCAGGGACAGCGGTTCTCAAGGTGTTTGTGTACTGTTTGGGGGTGCCCTGTTCTTGAATTGTTTGTAGAAAGGGGATGGGTAGCTGTCTGGGACGGTAGCTTTATTAAGGGCAAGAGTGGATATCTCTTCTTCCACCTCCTCTTTAGAGATAGGGGAATCAAGTGACAGCCCGTCCTCTTTGGAAAGTCTGGGGAGGTTAGCCTGCTTAATATAATGTGTGGATTGTGCTGCACTGTCTCGGCGGGCTGGCAGACATCAGCTGGGAAAAGTATTGGTGCACTATCTGGCATTTCTTTGCATTGTCGTAATCTGTTTTAAGTGGGTTGCGCAAGCAGTGATTACCAGCTCCACAGAGGAACATCAAGGGCAATCACAATAACAGGGACAGATTGAATCAAGATGGATGGATGGATATGCTCCAGATTTAAGGCAAATGGGAGGATTTATGAGCAGAAGAGAATTCCCAAGAGGAGGTGGTACATTTGGTGGGTTTGGTGGGATGAGGCCTGGGATGACTGGACCGATGGAAGGTTGTATGGAGTGCTATGTTGGTCTTGCTGAAAAATAGAATGTGTCAAGAGATTATCGGAGTGCACCTCAATATTTTTCCAACCAAAGTGCTAATCCAGGTGGATTTGTAGGGAGGTTTCCATGCAGTCCTTTGCATAAGATGCAGCCCCAACCCTGCCATTTGCCCCAGGATCTGTGCAACCACAGCAGTTTCGGGTTGGTTAGAATCCGGTGATTGAAATGGTACAGAACTATATACCTTAGTCATTCATTGCCAGCACAGGCATCGATGCAGACATGGGATACAAATCATTTACCTCAAGGAACAATGGCACATTACTCTGGAGCGAGTGTTTTGGGAGAGAGTACTTTCCCGCTCTCGAGTGCAAATGTGTATTCAGATTAGGGAAGCCCACAGAAATCTCTAGCATGCCCAGTCCTGTCTGTTATTGCTGATCCAGAAGAGGAACCTCAGCTAAGGTGCAATAATGGGAAATCAAACTTTTTCGTTTATGATAGACACAGGGGCTAAGAAGAAAATATTGTATCAAGGAAGGAGTTTTTCCTTTATCAGGTAAACAATGGATATGCATGACTTTTCTGGGGCACTCCTGCCGATTCCATACACGGAGGATCTGTGTATCAAGGTGGGTAATCAAAATGTATCTGCTCTTTTGTTATTTTGTATGGATACATCAGTGAATCTTTTGGGTAGAAATATTTTCAGCAAAGCATATGACTATGGTATTGTATGCTCAACTCCAGGGTTTTACTGAGTGCAAATAACAGCTCTTTTGCATGCATGTTACAATGATAGTGTGATAAGGATGGTGCCTGTACATGCAGCGTTGTTCTTTTATGGGGGCATGGCTGTGTTAGGATAGCTCCCAGGGATTGAAGACAGGACTTGGCAAATATCACTTGGACTTTTTGTTTCAGCTTGTAAATTCACAAGAGATAACATCAGGGACGATTGTTACTATAATTGTAGAAGCAGTGATCATCAAAAAAGACAGGGTGGTGGTTCTCCCAGGATTCGGTGAGGAAATTGAAAAATGGGGCACAGTTCTGTGCAGTTCATCGTGACAGGGCTTAGTATCAGAACACCACTTATCCCTATACATACTGTAGCAGCTGCCCAGAAATCTATAGAGATTCTGTGGGCGATGAATTTAGGGAGTATCTTGGGGCCTTAACCAAGGTTGTCTGAATTATATCTTCACAGGTTGAGTCCATTCATCATTAGTCGAATACAACGAAAGACAGCGCCAATGGATCTGAAGAGTTGAAGCATCAGCCATTTCCCCCTGGGATTGAATTTTCATCCACACCTTTGTACAGAGATGGACTGAGAGATTTCATGGCCCCTACAAGGTGGTTTTCGCCACAGTCAAGGTGGAGGGACATCAGGGTTGGCTTCACCTAGGCGATGTAAGGCGGGGTACCGGAATCCCTCCACTAAAGCAGTATTAAAATAAAATTAAAGAAGTATGGCCTAGGACATGTCTTTCCACTCCAGTCGGCGAGTGCAGGGCGGATACAAAATTCTAAATTTATTACAAAGGGATTAGGAATTAAAAATGAACACTAGGATGTTTCTGTTATGTAGGTTTTCTTCTTTCTTTCTTTTTTTTGTTCTAACACATCAGGAAGATCAAATGTAAATATTTATGAGTTGTCTAGGGGTATAAAATCAAATAAAGTATTCTTACAGTCACCTAGAGACCAGGGACCTATTTTATGAACCACATTTCAATATAATTGTACACACGCATGGTTTTGCAGCAGAAAATGTCTGGTATGGGCGTATGAAGGAGGTGGAGAAAGACAAATCTGCAGGATCTTGTTATAGCTGCTCATTCATTCCACATGCTTCTGGCATGCCTAGGATATTTTTTTTCAGATAAAAGAGAATCTAGAGTTGCACAGTGTTTGGTGCACTTAGCCTTGTGTCGGGTTGAAGGACAGTTTCAAGGGCAGTCTTTTACAGCTTCAGTAATCCCTATTGATGAAGAGTAATGCAACAACATTTTTTTAAGAAACAGGAGAATAATGTACATTGTACCAAAAGAGTGCAACCCAATCTCAAAGGCTCTATTGTTATAAATAACTGATAGGGGGATGGGGTGAAGAGTTGTAAAGCTGGTGGAATTAAGGACTATACTGATGAAAATGGTAGCACAAATCAATGAGCATTGTGGAAATGTTTGGAACCATCATATTAGATTCTGAGATGGCTCAAGGAGCCAGATAAACCCTGTTAAAAAATCAGCTACTTAAATTCTTTTATGTGTTTTAAGGGTGATGGCGCGGTGCCTGTGGGCACTAATGGAAACTGCAGTCGCATAATATGCCTTGCTGACCTGGCTGGAGGAAATTCTGCACTGTTAAACACTGCATGGACTTGTGGAACACATTTCTATGGACAATTGCCTCCACCCTGGTGGGGTGTGTGCAGTTTGATTACACTGCATGTGCCCATTTACGTGGTCCCAGAGAAACATTTGACATGTGAAAATATGGTATCTAAACCTGTATCCGTGCCTACCCTGACCGCTGTGCCCCTTGCATCCCTTGAGTTTCAGATGAGAACAGTGTATCAAACTTTTCTGAACCCATGCAGAGGGAACTTTCAAACGCTCAAATTATGTTACATCAGCATCTATAGGAGCACTCAACAGGATTCCTTAGCAATAGCATGGTTGAGATGGTGTTTGCCTTATTCCTGGCCCTGGGTAGTCAAGCCATAGAAAATCCAAAATGGCTCCAAAATTAACCGATTCAAACTGTTTATGGTGAACACTTGCACAGACTATTACTGCATTGCATAAACTAAAACAGGCTATGGAAAGTGAGGCTGGCATCAAATCAGATGCATGGATTGACTATTGGTTCGCATGGATATGTTAGAATCTTTATTGTACAGGCTGTGACAAGAGAGAACCTGGTAATGCTCTAATATGGAATGTTATGATTAGAAGCTGAGGGTTGTCCGTGCGAAGCTTATGAAGAGAGCGGAAGCGACTGCAGCCTTGGAGCTTTTAAGATAATACGTCTTTTCACTTAACTGGTGGCTCCAGCAGCTTCATTATATTGGCAATGGCTGCTACCTGGTGCTGCAGTGGAGAAAGGCAGCAGAGCGGACCCACGACACTGGTGCAGTGTACCTGGCTCGAGGAGCGGCGTCCAGTGGTTTGAAGTTGACACTCACATTTGCCGTCCTGAGACTCCTGTGGGTGCCCCTGAAATGTTGAGAGTCAGGCACCTTGAGACAGGTGGAGAAAACTGTGTTGGCTACAGGTGCCGGTCACTGGGGTTTGGTACTGCACATTTGCCCATGAACTCAGCCATGTATTTCCAGGCAGTGAAGGCCTGTGCTGATCACAGCAGGCGCACCAAGGATGGTTTGGGAGGACAAGCAGACCGGCGCGAGCACAGTGATCCAGGAACTGTGCGGGCCATTGCTTATTTTGATGGGGAGCACAAGCGTATAAGTGTCATGACCCACAGAACGCGCCCCTTCTGGACTTCCTGGTCCTTATTGCAATGGGGCTTGTATTCATTGTTTCTTCCAACATGGCCGTATCACATGACACGCCTCGCACCAGCCTTTACGGCGGACGTTGTACGTCCCATAAATGTGCCACGCCCCCGCTGTCCCGTGCGTCTCAATGCTATTGCGAAGTAGCGACCAGACGTGTGCTCCGTAGCTCGCGGTATTGTATCCTCTGCATCTTTCAGCTTACCACATCCTAGTCCCTTTCCTTCCTTTCTTGGTTTCTGGACTTGTGTGCTTGTTGCGTACCCTGTTACTTCCCGGACTCCTGGATCCCTGCATCCCGGAACCTTGAATGCACGCTGTAGTCGGAAGAGACTTGTGCAGCCTTATTCAAGACTCGATCAGTTCGCAAGAAGGCATCGACCAAGAAATCCAGCAAAGATTGAACTCGGGTGAGAAGGGGGGGGGAACTCCTTGACAGTTTGAGACGCCACCCGACCGAACTCGATATGGACATGGAAGCGGCTGTCCAGGATTTGATGCGTGGCATGCAAGAGCTATCAACCGAGGTGCAGAATCTAAAGGCGGAAAACGCTGCTCTCAAACAATTGGTTCTATCCTGTGATTCTGCCACAAAAGAAAGTGTATTGCTGGGCGGCATAGTGGACAAATAGGATGGCTCAGCAAAAACCCTTCGTGGATTCCTGGATTCATGTTTGGTCCACTTTACTTTTAAGCCCTATTACCTTTCAACTCCCAGGGCTAAGGTGGGGTTCATAATTTCCCACCTTTCCGGAAATGCCTTGACCTGGGTTACGCCCCTCGTTAATTCCGGCGATACTCTTCTGGTTGACTATGATGTCTTCATACAAGCCCTTAAAACCATGTTTGAACGTCCAGAGCAGGTCTGTAGTGCCCAGGAACGCCTGCTAGACTTCCAGCAAGGATCCCAGGATATGCTCACCTATGTTACACGATTCAAGCCATTAGTCAAGGAAGCTGATTGGTCCCCGGAGGCTAGTTTTACCCTTTTCAGGAGCGGACTGAATGAGGAGATGAAGGATGAGTTGGCCAGAGTGGCTTGCCCAAACTCATTTCAGGCACTAATGGACCTTGCCTTGCAAATAGATTTCCGTATCCAGGAAAGGAAGGCAGAGAAGAAGAAATCCAGAGCTAATCCTCCGAAGCTGTCTTTCAAGAATACCACCAAGACGGACACAAACCCAGGCTCAGTCTCTGAACCTGAACCCATGCAGATAGGAGCCTTCCGTGGACCTATATCCCTGCAAGAAAGAATGAGAAGGATTCATACAGGGTTGTGCATGTATTGTACCTCAGACAAACACTTGGTTAGGGAGTGTCCTCTAGCCCCTCCTCAGCGTTCGGGAAACACCAGCTCCCGATCCTAGATGGAGCAGAGCTTCGTGAGAGAAATGTTTGCTCCACATCAATTCCATCCTTGAACTCTCCTGGACAAAACAATTTGGTGATACTACAGGCCTTCCTGTTGCCCTCCAAGAATAAGACCTATCCCATTCTGGCCTTGGTGGACTGCGGAGCTATGGGAATCTTCATTGATCAATACTGGGTTGTTAGTCATCATATTCCGTACGAGACACAAAGCACCATGCAGCCGGTGGAAGCAATTGACGGAAGACCCCTCTCTTCAGGACCCATAAGCCTGCAGACAAAAGAGATCCAACTTTCCATAAACCATCAACAAGAGCGGATTACATTCGACATCATTAAGTCAGCCCATTACCCCATGGTATTGGGTATGCCCTGGTTACAAAAGCACAATCCGTATATCAATTGGACAGCAGGATCATTATTCCTGGGCTCAGAGTTTTGTATGTCCCACTGTCTATCCCTGGATCCCTCCTCGACACCTCCTAAAGAACCACTAAGAGACCAGAAAACACCACTCATGATTTCCAATATCATACAAGTGCCTGAGGCCTATCAGGGATATGCTGATGTATTTTCAACTGCCATAGCAGACCTGAAGACTGCCATAGATACAGATCCCTCCACAGTGATTCCCTTCGGCAGAATGTTCATTCTTTCTGAACCTGAGAAAAAGGCCCTCCGAGAATACCTGGACACCAATCTTGAAAACGGCACCATAAGACCCTCAAAATTTCCAGCGGGTGCTTCGTTGTTCGTTCCTAAGAAGGACACCAAGGAACTCAGACCTTGCCTCGACTATCGTGGCTTAAATCAATGCACCCTCAAAGATCGGTACCCACTGCCCCTGATCTCGGATATCCTGGAAGCTGTGAGAGGCGCCATAATATTCACAAAGTTGGATCTCCGGGGTGCCTACCATTTAATCCGTGTCTGGGAAGGAGACGAATGGAAAACAGCCTTTAGAACACCCTTTGGTCACTATGAATATCTAGTCATGCCCTTTGAACTAGCTAATGCCCCCGCAGTTTTTCAACGTTTTATGGATAGGGTGTTTTCTGACATGTTATTCCTCTTCGTCCTTGTCTATCTTGATGACATATTGATCTTTTCCAAGGATCCTCTAAAGCATGAAGAACATGTAAAGGCAGTATTACGACGACTCCGTGAACACAAACTTTTAGCCAAACCCGAAAAATGCTTGTTTCACATTACTTCTGTTCACTACCTAGGATTCATCCTTAGCCCAGATGGAATTGGTATGGACCCTTCAAAGGTAAAAGCCATACTGGCTTGGCCCGCTCCTACATCTGTGAAACAAGTTCAATCCTTCCTGGGGCTTGTCAACTTCTACCAGAAGTTCATTTCTACCTTTTCCGAGATCGTTCAGCCGATCGTTGCTCTCTTGAAGAAAGACACCCCCTTTATCTGGTCTACACCGCAAGATAAAGCATTCCAACGATTGAAGACAGAGTTTACGCAAGCACCCATCCTGGCCCAACCTGACATAAATCGCCCATTCCTAGTGGAAACAGATGCCTCTAACTACGCCATAGGAGCGGTCTTGAAACAGTTACTTGAGGATAAACTGGAACACCCCATTGCTTACCTCTCACAAACCCTGACTCCCAGTGAGACACACTATTCCGTCCTGGAAAAGGAACTGTTAGCCATCCCCCAAGCCTTCACTGAATGGCGACATCTACTTCTGGGTGCTAGATATCCAGTTCAGGTCCGCACAGACCATCGGAATCTTCAAATTCTACAGTCGTTGGAGTGCAGGAACAGTCGTCAGGTGCGTTGGGCCTACTTCTTTGCCCAGTACCAATTCCAAATCACTCATGTTCCCGGATCACAAAACATGATTGCTGACGCCTTATCTCGACGTCCTGACTATGTAACCACTGAAGACAAGGCCTATCCTAAAATGTTTCCCCACACAATCTTTGTAGCTCAAGTAGTCAACCTCCTGGAAGAAATCCGAGTGCAAACCCAGTCCTCTGACCTCTGGAAGGATATTTCGAGGAAGAATCCATAGAACCTAAGAGTTAAGGAAGGATATGTATTCAAGGACAATGTACTGGTCATTCCTACCCAGAAATTACAACAAAGAATGATAAACCTCTGCCATGATACCCTTCACTCCGGACATCATGGCATAACTAACACCCTCCGTCTTATACAAAGACAGTTTTGGTGGCCTGGAATGAAGACCAATGTACAACAGTACATCAAAGCTTGTGGTGTCTGCAGTCAAAACAAACATGATAACAAGAGACCGGCGGGTCTTCTACTGCAACGATTGCTGTCAACAAGACCATGGGAATTCATTGCTACAGACTTCATTGTGGAATTACCACCTTCCCGAGGATACACGACCATCATGGTAACCATAGACTTGTTCACTCATATGGCTCATTTTACACCCCTGTGTAAGCTGCCATCCTCGTCCGAGCTTGCTGGAACCTTCCTGGAACACATATTTCGTTTACATGGACTTCCTTCCAAGATCATATCTGATCAAGGACCTCAATACGTCTCTCAATTCTGGAAACATCTCTGTTGCATTTTGGGAATCCAACACGCCCTTTCGTCTGGTTATCCCCAAACCAATGGGGCCACAGAACGTGCTTATCAGACCCTGGAACAGTATCTTCGATGTTTCGCCACCAAGGTTCAAGATGACTGGTCCCTTCTGATACCCGTGGCTGAATTCGCCTACAACAATTCTGACCATTCAGCACTTAAGACCAGTCCTTTTTTTTGTAGCTAAGGTTTCCACCCATCGGTTCTACCCTCTGTTCTCCCTCATCCTACACAAGTACCTACTGTCGACTCCTGGATAGAAACCCTCATCAACGTTCACCAGGAGGCCAAAGAAAACTTAGACAGGGCCAGAACACAGACTATGAGGTATGCAGATTTAAAAAGGAGACCAGGTCCTTCTTATGCTATTGGTGATCAAGTCTGGTTGTCTTCGAAATTACTACCCCGGCATCTACGGCCAAACAAGTTGGCCCCTCGGTACTATGGTCCTTTTCCCATCAAGGAAATTATCAATCCAGCTTCATACCGGATTAGACTACCAGACTCTTGGAAGAGAATTCACCCAGTATTCCACACATTCTTATTAAAACCCTACAACTAATCCTCCCGGAAATCCTGCCGAACTCCTCCTCTACTGGTTCGACAACCAATTGGAGTATGAAGTATCCCGAATATGTGATTCCAGGTATAAACGGGGTCAGCTTCAATACCTGGTTGAATGGAAAGGATATCCTCCTAGTGAAAGAACCTGGGAGCCACTTTCTAATCTCAAGGCCCCTCGACTACTCAGAAGATTTCACCTTATACACCCGGACAAACCTGGTGGAACAGGTTTTCAGAGGAGGCATGCTGTCATGACCCACAGAATGCGCCCCTTCTGGACTTCCTGGTCCTTGTCGCGACAGGGCTTGTATTCATTGTTTTTTCCAACATGGCCGTATCACATGACATGCCTCTCACCAGCCTTTACGGCGGACGTTGTACGTCCCATAAATGTGCCACGCCCCCGCGGCCCCGCGCGTCTCAATGCTATTGCGAAGTAGCGACCAGACGTGTGCTCCGTAGCTCGCGGTATTGTATCCTTTGCATCTTCCAGCTTACCCCTTCCTAGTCCCTTTCCTTCCTTTCTTGGTTTCTGGACTCGTGTGCTTGTTGCGCACCTGTTACTTCCCGGACTCCTGGACCCCTGCATCCTGGAACCTTGAACGCACGCTGCAGTTGGAAGAGACTCGTGCAGCTTTATTCAAGACTCGATCAGTTTGCAAGAAGGCATCGACCAAGAAATCCAGCAAAGATCGAACTCGGGTGAGAAGGGGGGAACTCCTTGACAATGAGCGCGCAACTACAGAAGAAAAGACCTCATTGTGAACTTGAACGTGGAGCCTTCTTGGATGCCTGGTGGTATCCATAACTACCAGAATACTGTTAATCAGATAGTGAGGGTGATGCAGCAGTGATCATCATTCCTCAGTTCATTTCTTCCTCATCTCAATGTGTGCTAACCATGTTGTTCCCTCACCTTCAGAAACATATTGCGGAAGCATTTTGGCCCCTGCAAAATGATCCTACTCATCCCAGTGAGAGTTGATCGGAAAAGAAAAATACTGAGACGTTTAAATAGATAATCTGACATGGTGCACATCCCAGGTCCTGCACCGTTCCTACCTCAAGGTGTGGGATCCTTTTGTCCTTTGGAAAGACTGGAAGGAAGATTTCTTAAAGTTCATCCTATATGGTATTGACATGAAAACAACAGACTTGGGTCACTATCGTAACACACTCCAGGGAGTTATATCAAAGGAATCCCTTGGTCGTCTAAATTAATTCCCAATGCCATCTTTAGACATTGATTTCCCTACAATGTAGGCTTTATTGGAGGCAATTGGCTAATTTTGCTAAGATTTTATCTCCGCCAACCAATTCCTTATATATCGATTTAGGGGAAATGATAACCTTACAATTGCTGGATTCATTAAATGTCTTTAAGGTCAGTATGACTAATTAACTGAGATCCAATTAACTGAGGTGGAGCTTGTTCACAGACCAGCTAGAACAAAGCAAAAATTATTTACTAAGGATTGGTCTGACACAATTGATCTCCTAGACTCATACCAGACTTACAGAGAATACGCTAAATTCCAGAGGAAGAGAGAACCTCTACAGAAATATATTTATCTCTTTCCTTGTAACAGGGCTCTCAAATTAGATCTGCGTTTCCGCTTGAACCAATTGCCAACTTTAGAATGTATTGGCACCTGGTTTCCACAATCCGTGCGTCCTTTTCACTCTAGATTGTGTGGTTGCACTTCTTCCCCTGAATAACTGATTAATGCAGGCTGATAGTGTTTCACTCGTTTTGTCTGTGAGGAACCTGAGGGCATCCTCACTTCTTTTTCCCCAGAATCCTCCTCTTAGGTGGGCAGGAAAGACCATCGCTTTTGGATCCCGACCCTGGGTGTGGATATGTGAGGGAGGGTCACCTGAGTGGAGGAAACTTGGCGATTGGGGAAGAGGACATCCTTAGGTGAGATATGGTATCCCCCATTCCCTTTTCAAAATGTACTTTGTCCCAAAAGCCTTTGCAGGCTACTGTCAGCCTTTCCCCTTTTCTCCCCTACAAAGTGTCCCCCAGAAATACCACTTTAACACTGGGACAAGGAAGAGACCAACTAGGAGGACACATCCTCATTTCATTTGGATAATGCAAACCTCCCCAAACACCACTCGGCTACCGAAATGAAGAGGGCTATGGAGGGTTTTAGATGGAACAGCCAAGCATGTCCCATTAACTATGGTCAGGAAATTGTACTAAATGACCCTCACATGTGGTCACTGAGCAAGCCTAATGGATATAAAAATGCGAGCTGTACACAATAGAGGGGGAGAAACAGCAGGCTGGAGCTTGGAGCCAGCTCGAGCTAGAGAGAGGCGGACCAGAGAGACAGGAGTGGGAGACACGGGTGCTGGAAGTCGTGTCAGGCAGGGACAAGGGACACCAGGACTGAGGTCAGCCCAGAGAAGGTCTGGAAGGTCTGCACACCCTCTGTGTTGGGGCAATCTGCAGCAGCTGTGGGGCGCCCAAGCACTCTGGATGCTGTGGCCCTCCAGGAGAGCGAGTAGTGATCCCTCCGGCTTCTGCGAGGGAAGAGTGGAGGCAGTGTGTAAACTGAACACAGAATGAGGAATGGAACAAAGCCGACGGGAGCTGCTGCATGAAGCCGGTGAGTGTAAACAGGAAACTCATACTGGGGGGGGGGGTTGCTCTGGGAACCTGAAGCAAACATTTCTTGAATATCGAATGAACTAGAAATTGTCTTAAGCACTTTCGAATGCTGGAACAAATGCCTTTAAATCTCGAACAAACTGAAAGTTTCAATGCCGAAACAGATGATTTTGAATACCCTACGAACTGAGAGACATTATAAGCATTTCTGAATGCTGCACAGAGCTAAAGCAAGTAATGAGCTTGATTGAATGGAATGGAAGTAAAGGTGGTACAAATGGCAAATACCACGGAATGAATTGGTTGAGATGCTAGTGTTGGCAAAACCAATATAATCCCAAGAAGGGTCAAGAAAAAAACCTGTATTTGCAATAGCCATTAGTGTACAGAAAGTGTAACAAAGTGAATGGTGGCTAATCAAGCCACAGTAAAGTGTTACAGTATAATCCTGATGAAAGGAACAATCTTTACTGTCAAGGGAAAGCAGTGGACATTTGTTGATGAAAAGCAGATGAGAAGGGTATCAGTTGCGTGACCTGTAATGGTTGGACCGTGTGGTACGATAACTGCGCCTAGACTGCATGCTCTTTCTTTTGGAAAAAGCTAATGAAAGTAACTATAAGGAAGCTTGTATTTTGCCACAGTTGCTAAAGTGATTTTGAAGTCAAGAGACGGAACTATTTTGGTGAACCAGTGAAAAGTACTGAAGACAAGAGAGTTGGGAAGTGTACCAAGGAGTTGTGTTGTTTTTGAAGAGCTGGAAAATTTTAACTCTTGGGGAAGCAAACCGCAATACTTTGCAAACTGTTTTAAGCTTGGGGAAACGGAGGCTGATTACAAGCCAAGAGCTGGAAGAAGCTCAGAACTTTAGTTTCACACTATTTATTTTGATGTGGATATCCTTATACATTGTATGTAGTTAATTGTTAGGGCTAGTATAGGTTTTGGACACTCTCCAACTTTTGATTTGGACTTCCAGACGCAGACTATCCTTGGTTTTCTTTAGGTAGGGAAAACCCACCTTAGCATAGTGCAAGTTAGGCCTTACTCCTTCATGCCATTTAAGTTAATAATACTCTGTGAGATGGCACTTGAGCATGTTGTCTCTGTCTACTTCATGGTGCCTTCACATAGCCCATAGATCTCCATAGATGGGGAGAGCGTGCAGAGGCATTGGGGCTACGATTTTCTTTTCTTCTGCTATCACACTCTCTCCTTTGCATAGATAGGAATTGTTTTGTTCGTCTGTTTGTATTGTGTTTTCGGTGGTATCAGTTTACTCGTATTGTATATACTATTGTTTGAATTGATTGTTTCAACATGTATTTTTCATACATTTCTTATAAATTAAAATGATAGGTTTCATTTTTATAAAACCAAAAACACAGTAAGAAAAAGAGAATAATAAAGTTTGTGCTTGCTGTGTATGGCCCAAATTACTCAATGGAGTGAAAGAATGTGTTTCTTTATCACAATTTCGGGCTTGGGGGACAGGAATACTTGAAGAAACTCCGAGCATACTGTGGAAGATGGCATTTGAGGCCATCTTATTGAAACTTGACAGACAATATGACATCAAGGAGAGATTCTTGTTAGATATTGCTTTGCCACTAGAGAGCATAAAAAAGGAGAGAATATAGAAGAATTTATCACAGCTCTGAGGGGATTGGCTGTCAAGTGCCAGTTTAAGCCCTGCTTTCAAGAAGAGCATTTGCGAGACCAGCTGATGATAGTGTGCCGAGGATAAAATATGAAAGAAGTTGTGGAGGGAAAGAAACCCTCATTTTGATAGAGCAGTGAGATAGCTTAGCAGGTGGAACATACCACCTCTTGCATCAAAGAGTTGTGCAAGGAGAGCAAGAAGAGCGCAGAGAACATAAGGAGAGTAGTGGAGTTGACGGAAAGCAGTTTGGTGTGCAGGGACAAGCCAACTAATAAGTCCTTGCTTAGGAGAGACAGTGTGACACGATCCATGCCCCTGCCCCCCTCAGGGATAACAGCCCCCTGACAGCAGTGGGCTTACAGCCCTTCACAGTGGCCCCAAGGGCCTTTAAACTCCATCTTAAAAATACATGGAGTAAGTCCTTTGGCGCCAGGGTCATTATCAGGAATAGGACAGTACCAGTTTTGGGCCTTAGTCCAACATGGAGGTTTGTTACACAGCTCAGTTCCTAGAACTGAGCTATTCAGTCTAGTGTTTTGGGTGTTTTCGAGCCCTCAGGTGTGGCTGGCTATATAAGCCACGGCCAAACTGGAATACACGCTTCGTGTTATTCTGCACTCGTGCAGCATAACACTCACCGTGTCCAGCTCCCGCTCATCTGCTTCTTCCCACGGCCCGATCCTGAAGCCATCAATTCGAATCCCATCATCAACCTGGAAGAACAAGAACAGTGTTAGCGCTATTACACTTACCTCTGAGTAGCAGGTCCTGAATCCATCCTGCGCTTCGTTCGCCTCACCCACTCCGGAATTCCACCGCTAGCTGCAAAGGTAAAGGAACAAGAACATCATTAATAATAACTCTTACCTGGGCAACATCACTCAGCACTTCGTGAGCCTCGCCCATCTCTGGATTTCACTGCAGCCAGCAAAGGTGAAGAAACAAGGACAGCATACGGCACTTACCTGGGCAAGCGGCGCTTCGATCGCTCATCACTCCGGAACATCACTGCAACCTGCACAAAGAGAACACAGGTTTGCGACTAAATCTAAATAAACAGTGCCAAGCTCCGCGCATCAACAACTTACCCATAGTCTTCGCCATCTGGCACTGCAGCTCTGAAATCGCTACCATCCCTGTGGAAGCAAAAGAGACATTATTAGAAAAGCGTAGTGGAGCAAGTAATGCCGAGAAGACAGAGAAAACGAAGGGAGAAGAAAGAGACAGAATAAGAAAAACATTATAACTCACCTGAACTCAACAAGCTGAGTCACAGCCGGTCTTGACCCGACATAAGGGCACACAGACCAGTGAAGCAACTAGGTCCATGGAAATCCTGAACTTACCACGCGCCCTTGCACAGAGACCCAGGACGGAGAGTTCAACGCACAAAAACCTAAGGTGCTACCCAACATCTGGCACATAAACAAGCAGAGAGGGGTCCGAGATAGCGCTCAGCATTCCATCCAGTATCGTGTGGCACCCCCGCAGATACCAGGTGAGCTTAACACAGTGCTAGAAATAAAGATGTTGACTGGAGGAATAAACGAAGAGGAATAGGGAACACAAGCAACCAAAGGGAAGTGACTGGGTTCCGACAGAGCACTTGCCCAATCAAGAATTGTTACAGATTTGGCAGCACAGAACATTTAGCAATGGACAGGCAGTGTACAGCTGTGTATGTGGAGAGTGCAGACTGTGTGGAAGATAGGTACATTTAGCTAAGTGTTGTCGTTTTTTGGAGTGGTAGTGTAGGAGCATTAAATGAGGATTTGTATGAGGTAGAGGAGGTCTATGAAGGGTTGGATATGGTACAAGTTGTGGATGCGATATGTGAAGCAAAGATTAAGAAGCTCAAAACTATGATAGAGGTCAATGGATGGCTATAAAATGTTATTTAACAGTGGGGCTGACTACATTAATCTCCACAGCGATGTAGGAAAATTAACTCCAAGTGTGTGTTGAGAGAGGTGAATTTTAA
Organism: Ambystoma mexicanum; assembly: GCF_040938575.1. Classification (NCBI taxonomy): domain Eukaryota; kingdom Metazoa; phylum Chordata; class Amphibia; order Caudata; family Ambystomatidae; genus Ambystoma; species Ambystoma mexicanum. Next base: position 1,233,567,085 of record NC_090927.1, on the reverse strand, counting down.
GGCGCATGCATATGGTGATAACCCAATAATAGGAGAATTGAACGCCAAGCTATCATTCAAGGGCAAGAGTACTGTCAGTAAGATTTATGTTATGAATGTTGGTGGCAATCTCCTGCCATGGAGTTGTCAGGCTGCCCGGCGTATAAAGTAAGACCCCAAAGGCATCGAACAATTGCACAATGGGTTTAATAATATGGTGAAGGAGATCTTGATAGGTGTGAGGTGGCTGAGTGGGCTCCTAGGGTCTTCAGGAATGAAGTAGGTTGCCTCAAGGGCTTTATAGATAAAATCAAACTGAAGAAAGAGGCTGTACCGTATATTGCCAAACTCAGTCCAGTTCCCATGGCATGTAGGAATGATGTGGAAGTGGAACTTAATAGGATGTTAAAGGAAGGGATCATTGAAAGATCAGAGGTGTCAGAATGGGTGAACCCCATCGTAGTTGTTAAAAAGACCAATGGGTTGATCAGACTGTGCATAGACCCCAGACAGGTCAACAAAAACAGTGTCATTGAGTGGTTCCCTTTGCCCAAGATTGATGAGCTCATCACAGAGTTAGGTTGTTCGACATGCATTCTTTGTTGCATCTCAAGTCTGCATACCACAGGATTCGTATGCACCTGGCATTGTATGATGTTCTGACTATCATTACCCATGTGGGGCTTTTCAAGTGTGTCAGGATGCCTTTTGAGCTGATCTCAGCTGCCAGTGTGTTTCGGAGGGTGATGCACAGCATACTGGGTGATGTAAGTGGAGTGAAATTCTACCAAGATGATCTATTGATGTCGGGCAGAGACAGATGGGGAACATGATGTGAGATTAAAGGAGGTCCTGAGACGGTTGGAAGATTCTGGGTTAACGTTGGCCCTAAAGAAATGTACATTTGGTAAGTAGGAGGTAGACTATTTAAGGTACAGTTTGTCTAAGGAGGGAGTGTAATCCACATTGAGCATGGTTAAGGCCATTGTAGAGATGACCTCACCTAGGAACAAGGCAAAGGTTTCCTCATTTCTGGGTATGATAGAGTATTATGCCAAATTCATTAAGGGGTTGACCAGTAAAATACCAGGAAGGGAATTCTATTTGATTGGAATGGTAAGTGTGAGGTGGGGTTTGTGAAGGGGAAGGAAATTACATGCGTGTCTGTTTTGCAAGGTTTCAGAGGGGGAGCTTACACAATAGTGTATACGGATGCTTTGGACTGCGGTTTGGGGGCGGTTTTCATGCAGGAGGGCAGGTAAGATTTGCATACTATAGCCTCTGCCTCCAGGGCCATCAAGGATGTGGAGAGCTTCTATATGGTCATTGAGCAGGAGGCCTTGGTGGTGTTATGGGCCATTATCAAATTTAAGGTGTATGTGTGTAGTAGGGCATTTGTGGTTCAAACTGACCACAAACCCTGGTGGTAATTTTCAACAAAAAAAGGTTTGGATGGAGTGTCAAGGAGAATTTCCAAGTGGATTACCAGACTACAGGGGCTGTAGCATGTACATGACAAAGATGATGTAGTAGCCGATGCCCTTTCTAGGCATCCACTTGTGGAGGATGAGGAACCCAACAAACTGATAGATAATGGTGTCAGAGACATATTGGTTACTGAGGTGTGTCTCCAGGAATGTGAGTGGTTGGTGGCTTGTCAGGAAGATGAGAAGTACCAGCAGGTTAAGAGACTGGTTAAAGGCAGATGGAGTGTAAATGGGCAGGTAATAGGCGAGCTTCTTAAAGAGTACAGGAGGATCAAAGGTGAAATGAGCCTAGTGGGGTCAGAGGTTGTTGTTTTTGTATGAAATGCGGGAGATAGTGGTTGAGCTGGGACATGAGGCTCACATGGGTATATACAGGACCAAGACCTTAATTCGAATGGAGTTCTGGTGGCTGCAGTTGGATGAGTTAATTAAAGTGTGTGTCAAAGGATATGAGGAGTATAAGGCCAGTGACAAGGTGTTGGAAACAAGGGTTCCTCCCATGATGGGACCACAGGTTCCTAAGGTGCCATGGGAGACCTTTGCAATAGATTTGCTTGGGCCTTTGAATTTTTGAGGTGCCAGAGACACCATGTGTTGGTTGTCATGGATTTGCTCACAAAGTGGCCGGAGATGAGTGATCAAAGTTATCACATCCAGGAATGTGATTAAGTTTCTGGAGAAAAGGATGGCCATCACTATTGGTCAGCGACAATGAGCCGCAAGTTGTGTATAGGAAATTTGAATCTTGGATCGAGGAGAATGAGATTAGGCACAAGAGCACGGTGCTTTACCATCCCCAGAGTAATGGTTTTATTTATTGTTCATTTATATAGCACTTATACACAGGTGAAGTGCTTCAACACGCTTCAAGCGGGAAGGGAACAAGGGAGTACAGTAATCATTCTTAGGCCTTGAAGATTCCAAATGATCTAAACAGAAAATCGAGCATACTAGGCCTGACGACATTTCTCCTAGTGCAAGTGCATGTGCATGAAGTGGTACAGTTGAGACCAAGCTCGGGAAGGGAGGGGGGGGGGGGAACAGCGGCGGGGGGACAGGACAGACAGACTAACTGGTCTTAGTACATTTAGGTCATGGATACGTACTGACGGTGGTGCAGACACTGGGGGGATTATGGGGGAACAAAGGGTCCAGTCCAGCAGGGCCCTGGGTTAAGTGCAGAGAGATTGCCCCGCTCAAGGAGCATAAGCTCAGAGAGCAATAATGTTGAACAAAGTGCAGCAGCCCGTTAGCAAGTGCAAAAGACTGGCGGGGGAGCCTGGGACCTGTAAGCTCTGGAGGTGAACCAGTCAGCAAAAACTGAACAGAGCTAGGGAGGAAAAGGAGGGTGGAGAGAAAAGAAAGGGGGTTAGCAGGGGAGAGGGAGAGAGGAGGAAGAGAAAAGGAAGGTCTTGAGGAGTGTCCAGAATTTACGGTGCTCCAGCTCAAGACTGAGAGAGGCATGGAGGCTTTTCCGGGGGAGGCACCTGCAGAGGATAAAGATCTACCCCCAGATCTCGGTTTGTGAAAGCGGCTCACCTGCAGAGAGTTGGAGGAGGACGAGCGAAGGGCTCTAGAGGGAGAGTATGTAGGAAGAAAGCATTGTAGATAGTGTGGAGCCCAGTCCCAGAAAGCCTTGTGGATTATGCAGAGGGTCTTGAACTTGATCCTTGTAGCCAGAGGGAGCCAGTCCAGTGGAGGGATTTCAGCGTGGGAGAGATGCAGTCCCAGGGCTTGAAGCCAAGAATAAGTCTTGTGGTTCTGTTCTGGATGAGTTGTAGAGGACAGAGAGTAGAAGTAGGAAGATTGAGAAAGAGGCTGTTGGAATTATACAGCCTAGAGAGAACCAGGGCTCTCGAGGTGATGAGCCTCTGGGGGGAAAGTGAGAAAGGGTAGATGGCTGTGTATTGTGTGGCCGGCGCCTCTAGCAGTCACCCCAGATAAAAGCAGAGTACATTTGAGTCCATCAGAAACTCCCAGGCACAAGAACAGAGGAATCACCCATAGGGAAAAGTTGTTATTATTTATTAGCAAACAACCAAAATGGGGGATTACGCCAGAAAAACAAAGTTCATCCAGAGCTCTCCGTTTCTAAGCCTGTGTCACCCAGTTTTATTCCAGTGTGACATCACAAATACAGATTCCCTCCTGGAAATGTATCGCCCATTTATTTGGGCAGTTTGGGCAAGATATATATAAATAATACATAGGCTAGTTTGAAGATTGGCTGGCCATGTTCAGTGGCTCCTCCTAGTATCATCTCTAAGAACACCGATCTACAATGTCGCAGGGTCGTCGAGAGACCATTGGCCCTTGCCACAAATGATATCCCTATGCTAAAAGCGAATTTGGATTTGACAGTGTGTGCCCGCCCCCCCTCCCCCAACCCTGGGAGCCCAGACAGTTCTCAGACTGAATGTACCTCTTCAGGTTAATGAGAAAGAACATGGAGGTGCAAAGCGTTCTCTAATGTTGCCATTCTGTGATCACCTAAACCTGTGAGAGTGCAGTTAACAAAACGTGGGCATCACTTGTATCTTCTTTTCTCTGGGAACGGTCTTCTCTGTCTGGGTCATGTGTGTAGAGACCACGGAATGAAGCCCTCTTATTTGGAAATATGAGGATTTTAGCCTGAATTTCTGCAGGTGGTTCACTATCTCTGTAGCTGGAATTTTCCTGCCTCTCCTTCGTCCTTGGCTGGGCGTCTTGTTTCTGCTTGCCTCGAGCTGCAGCAATCATGTCAGCTTGTCTGTGTAGTCAGAATACGTCTCACATTTCTTGTTTTTTTCAGAGGCCTGTAACTTCTAAAGTATTTCTTATGGCTTCTCCATGTTAGTAGCAGTTTAAGCATATGCAAGGTATATACACAAATTCTTCATCTATCTTGCGGTTTCAGGTTGGGTAAATGATCTAAATATAGAAATATGTATGTGTGTTCCTTCGCTGCCTAAGTGGGTCATAAGCATGTGCTTCGTGCCTACATGCAATAAACTAGTGCAGGTCTGTGTAGCTTCATGAATGGATGAATATGTACTTCATGTATAAACGCGGCTACGTCGTGATGTCAGTGATGACGTCCTTGGTTTCTGGTTCTCCAGTCAGTCGATCTGATCGATCGATGTCAACTCCATGTCATCCAAATCATCAATTGGGTACGGTCTGAACGGTTGTCTAAGAGTATCGTTTTTCACACCTGCGATACATCGATGATTGCGGTGATGGGCCTAAGAGCGAGGCACATCTATCATTTCTCTGTCTTCATGTCAAGAGTCGTGCGGGGGGCATGAGGGTCTGATTTGGTCACTCGTCTACAGTTGTGTCAAGCATTTTAAATGAACGCTCATGGATGGAGTTCGATTGTTTGTGCAGTGTTTTGGAGAATTGCAGAGGGAGTTGATATGGAGAGTTTTCCAATACAGGGATACGTCTCATTTGCTATTGGAGTTACACCATTTGAACTAATGAGAGGACGTAAACCTAACACGCTGCTCGCTCCAGGATGAATGGGACACTCCAAAATGGTGAATGTTGATGTTAATTTGGCTCGTGACAGTATGTGGGTGAGTGGAGAAGCGTCCAAGCAATGGTATGATGCTAAGCATGGATGCAAGCTCAGAGATTGGAGGAGAGATGATGGTGTCAAGATAAAGCTTCCCAAATGAAGCAAGAAAGTTGATTCCAAATATTCAGGAATTAAGACTGTCTGGCAGAATTATGAGAACGCAGTGCGCTTGGAGGGAGGTGAGGTAACGAACAAGGAGCAATCAGCCAAAGCCAGTTGAATGATCATTTCCATATCTCTACTCTTTTCTTACCATGTTTTATTTTCTCTATTTTCCATTGTTTGATCCTCTTACCGCTCCCACCTCCCCACATCCTTTTAATGTTGGTTTGGTTTAACAGGAAGGAGGGTGTGCTATATATGGTAAGTATGTTAGAATCTTTATTGTACAGGCAGGTGAGAACAGAGAACATGGTGATGCTCTCATTTGGAATGTTATGTTTAGAAGCTGAGGGTTGTCAGTGGGTGGCATATGAAGAGACTGCAGCTTTGGAGCTGTTAAGATAATAAATCGTTTCACTTACCTGGTGACTCCAGTAGCTTCCTTATACCTTGCAATGAAGATCCTGATGCAAGTCATCATTTTTGTATTATGTATTTTTTGCTTTTGTCAAGTTTTCTCTAAAGGCTGTTCCTTTAACATGTCAGAAGCTGCTTGTATAATGTCTGCAAACCTGTCCAAAGCTAGGGCCACCCACATTTCATGTCATGGGAGTAATCAGACTGGGAATTGGGAATTAATTGGGGGTTCAGATTTGGGTTTAGGAAATTTAGTAGTTAATGAATGAACTAAAGAGGAAATGTTGGGGTAGATGGATGTTATCACAATAGAACGACATTCATGCTGCACGCACCATAATAATGCTAAAAATGGATGCAATGATATTATAATGTTGCAGTTTTGCATGTATCTATGACAGTAAAATGAAGGTTCATACAATTTAATGTCAGTGTTATTTTGTGTCTAGTGTGATACATTTTAGATGTTGCATACATGTAGCAACATAAAAATAATTGATAATATGAAACCACATAAGGGTTTTCACATACGGTAGGTTGCTTGTACATGTAAATGAAAATAAACGTGCACACATTTTCGTTCAAGCTGGCTGGCTGCGGGAGGGGTATCAGTTCGCAAGGTAACAGCTGAAACTATGTGGAAATGGCTATTTGGGGCTCAGACTGTTACGCAGTGGCCACTTGGTACTGTCGATCTGAGCGAAGTGGCTAAATTTGTAACAGGGTGACTGCGAACAGAAAATGATAGCAGGGCCTATGAGAAGGTTAAACAAGATTATAATGCGAACGCTGGCCACATGAAGCGAATTGGAACGCAAACCACATGAAGCAAATTGATGGTCGCACAAAATAGAAAGGCAAGAGAAACGCCAATAATACATATCTAGCGTGTCAGACAGAGTGCCTGGAGAATGAGGTAGGTGCCTGATCAAAGAAGTTTCTTTATTAACTCTCCAGAGCCTCGTACAAAAGTATCCATACATAAACCATGCGTGTCAGATTTAGCATTTCAGGTCCGTGACCAAGTGAAAGCTGCTCTGAAAATGTATTATATTCCATGTTAGGAATGTGTGTCGTACAGGAAGAAACCCACAAAGAGGGTTGAACTGCATTTGCAATGTCATGAAAAATGTTATGTTCAAGAGAGTGGTGCTGCAGGGAAAAGGCAGCCAATGGGATTTTGGGGATTAGATTTCCTTATATAGGGCTAATACATTTGTATTTTGGGTAATGACTTGCAAGGAATATGATGGAAATGTGGGCATGTGTTAAGTGTTCTGGCAATGTATATATACTGTATCTGTTCTTTGGTTGAGGGGTGACTTGTGTTTGTGCCCGTCCAAGTAATTGGCTAGCCTCTATGGTGAATCAGAGATGATTCCCCCGGGAAACCTAGCCTGGGACCCTTCTCATGTGGTCAGGGAAAGGCAGACACTTCCTGATCCTTACCCTGGGGGTGGTGTTCTGCTTGAGGATCAAATGAGGGAGATTTAGGTCAGGAGAAGTGGGAAAACACCTTTAATAACTTTCCAACAGAGCCTACAATCTTAATGGCCTACTGTAAAATTGAAACTGTGGAAGAAAAGGGTAATTTTAACATCTGCTGGCGGTTCCGAGGTGAGCGTGCCATAGATCCAGGTCCTGCCTCACTGTAACATCTTGTTTTGGGCCTGCTGGTACCCCTTGCACCCTGTGTGCAGCGACTGTCCGTGGCTCCCCACTACCTCCTTCCTGACCTATCCCGCCTCCCCTCCGCCCACCAACCCTGATTGGTTCTTCATCTAGGTCATAAGTGACCCTCCCAGGGCAGCCCTGTGGCTAAGGACCCCTAGGCAAAGGGCGGCTCCAGAAAGTGTCAGCAGTTGTCCGCAGGGGAAGCCAGTAGCCAGCCGTCAATCAGCAACGACCAGGACCAGTAAGGTAGAAGTGGTCTAAGTGAGGAGTAGAGCAATTACTCTACCCTGGAAACCTAGAACAACTATCAAACCTATCTAAAACACAATAATAATTACCACCGCTGCTGCCTTCCTCAACATCACACTATTTAACAAAACCGTGTTTAGTACAACACCCATTTGACCTATTAGACGTAGGCCTCTCTCCCACTATACAGGACTCTCGGGTCTAGCTGTGTTTAGTACTGTCATTTTTTGTTCACCTGTGTTTAGTATTGTGATTTTTTGGTCACCTGTGTCTCAAATCCTGCTGTGTTTAGTACAACACTCATTTGACCTGTTAGGCATAGGCCTCTCTCCCATTATACAGGACTCTCAAATCTAGCTGTGTTTATTTATTGTAATCTTTTATTCACCTGTGTTTAGTACTGTAATTCTTTGGTCACCCATGTCTCAAACATAGCTGTGTTTAGTACAACACCCATTTGACCTGTTAGGCGTAAGCCTCTCTCCCACTATACGAGACTCTCAAATCTAGCTGTGTTTAGTACTGTAATTCTTTGGTCACCCATTTATCAAACATAGCTGGGTTTAGTACAAACACCCATTTGACCTGTTAGGCATAGGCCTCTCTCCCACTATACAGTACTCTCAAATCTTGCTGTTTTTAAGATTGTAACCGTCTTGTCACCCGTGTCTCAAACATAGCTGTGTTTAGTACAACACCCATTTGACCTGTTAGGCATAGGCCTCTCTCCCAATATACAGGCCTCTCGAATCTAGCTGTGTTTAATACTGCCATTTTTTGGTCACCTGTGTCTCAAAGATAGCTGGGTTTAGTACAAACACCCATTTGACCTGTTAGGCATAAGCCTCTCTCCCACTATACGAGACTCTCAAATCTAGCTGTGTTTATTTATTGCAATTATTTGGTCACCCGTGTCTCAAACATATCTGGGTTTAGTACAAACATCTATTTGACCTGTTAGGCGTAGGCCTCTCTCCCACTATATGGGACTCTCAAATGTAGGTGTGTTTAGTACTGTCATTTTTTGTTCACTTGTGTTTAGTATTCTAATTTTTTGGTCACATGTGCCTCAAATCTTGCTGTGTTTAGTACAACACCCATTTGACCTGTTAGGTGTGGGCCTCTCTCCCACTATACAGGACTCTCAAATCTAGCTGTGTTTAGTACTGTAATGTTTTGGTCACCTGTGTTTAGTATTGTAATTTTTTGGTTACCTGTGTCTCAAATCTTGCTGTGTTTAGTACAACACCCATTTGACCTGTTAGGTGTGGGCCTCTCTTCCACTATACAGGACTCTCGGGTCTAGCTTAGTTTAGTACTGTAATTTTTCGTTCACCTGTGTTTAGTATTGTAATTTTTTGGTTACCTGTGTCTCAAATCTTGCTGTGTTTAGTACAACACCCATTTGACCTGTTAGGCGTGTGCCTCTCTCCCAATATACAGGCCTCTCGAATCTAGCTGTGTTTAATACTGCCATTTTTTGGTCACCTGTGTCTCAAACATAGCTGGGTTTAGTACAAACACCCATTTGACCTATTGGCATAGGCCTCTCTCCCACCATAAAGGACTCTCAAATCTAGCTGTATTTAGTATTGTAAATTGTTTGGTCACCTGTGTCTCAAATCTCGCTGTGTTTATTTATTGTAAACTTTTGGTCATCTGTGTTTAGTATTGCAATTTCCTGGTCACCTGTGTCTCAAATCTTGCTGTGTTTAGTACAACACCCATGGGCATAGGCCTCTCTACCACTATACAGGACTCTCAAATGTAGCTGTGTTTATTTATTGTCATCTTTTGGTCACCTGTGTTTAGTACTGTAATTTTTTGGTCACCCGTGTCACAAACATATCTGGGTTTAGTACAAACATCCATTTGACCTGCTAGGGGTAGGTGTCAGGCTTCTCCTTACAAAATGTTTTGTTTGTCCAGGGAAGCTGCTGAACCCCCACAGTCCCCTATGAATGCTGACCTCTTTACTGATTGTTAATACTGATTGTTAACAGTGTAGCTGTTAGCATTCCTGAGGGAAAGGGGGAAAATGGGACAAAATAACAAACTCCAGGTCTCGTTCTGCTTCTTGTAGCCACTCAACCTATTTAGGAAAAAACATAAAATGACATTTTGTTTACTAACCTTTAATTGTTCCTAAACACTTTTTTCCCCCTCCCAAGTTACATCCCAGATTAAAAGAATAAAATCTTCACAATACCTAGAGGACTATTTTTTCTTACTGTGGACCTTTTTTCAGAATGTCACAAAAAGTCTCTCTCCTGATATAAAAACCCCTTGCTGGAAGACTGCTGAACCAAATTCTTGAAATAGATTAGTCTCAACTCCTTCTGAGTCACCATTCACTTGCAGTTCGATTCCAATGGGAAAAATAAATAAACACTATTTCTTTTTACTCCACTATTGAGTGAAAATCTCTTCTGCGCATGTATATTACTAGTTCCTTTCCCATAAGAAGTTTGCTCATGCATTTACAATGAACCTCGCTGAGAAGCGTCTTAAGTTTAGAACGCATGCGCGGGAAAGTACTGTTTCAGTATAACGATATTCCTCCTTCAGTCTTAATGCTTGCGTGCAAATTGTCTTGTCGGTAAAACTGCACAGACGCGAAGGAATATTGTTTTCCAATGTTCAGCTGTGTTCCGTTTGTGTTAGCGCCTGCGTAGATAATCAACCAAGCAGGAAGTGTCTTAGTTGAACCACGCATGCGTGAATAGAAACACTGAACTCTGACTGCCGAATTCTCCTTGAGAGATAAACACGCGCGAGGATTAATATTGTTAGTATTAAGTTACGAAAAACGAACGAATAGTCAAATGATGAAACTCCAACTCGATCACCCTAACACGCTGTCACTTGCGCAGACAGCGTAATAAGACTAAACCGAAAACCAAATGGAAGAGCACTAAATAAGCACAGCGCTCTGAATAACAAGGTATGGTTAAGCTACACGCTCACACGCTACAAAATAAAAAGAAAACAAACGAACGTACGCATTAACGGCTCCAGTACTTAACGCAATGCAGTCAAATAAAGGAAAAGGTAAAATCCAAATGGTGAACACTCCTAAATACTTTACTCCTCTAAGATCAGATGTTGAATATTAAAAACTTAAAACCACCTTTTTCAACAAAACACCAGAGTTTATAACATTTTCAATGAAAATTGCAGATGAAATAAAATAAAGTCACTTAGCTTGTTTTCTTCTTCATAAGATGATCTCTGGATAGATTCCAAGACTCTCCAACCTAACTCCCAGAAACTTTGATTCTTTTAAAATAAGATCCAAAAGTTTGTCTCAAAATGTACCAGCTCTTCATACATAGGACCTTCCTGCAGGACTGCTGACAATGAAAGGCAGTTTAGAATGTTCTGACAATGCCTTTTCTGAACTTCTGACCAATCAGGAATGTTGCTTGAAATCACCATCTTGGCTTGGGAATTTCTCCACGCTCTGCACTTTAAGGTTAAGGCCCAAACCATTTAGCATCTTAAACACATATATATATATTCCCACAATCTACCATATCTCCTGAAACCTGACAGTAGGCTTCTCTCCCACTATACGGGACTCTCAAATTTAGCTGTGTTTAGTACTGTAATTTCTCCAGCATGGGGTCTGGCATGGATTCACATGCTCATGAATATTCCCCGTCGTCAGGCTGGGAATCCTCAGTATCCTCAGTAAAAAAAAGGTTAGTAGTAACCAATCACTGATCTCTGGGTTATACTGCCCCCAGCCAATGACTGCCTTCTCCCTAAGCCCCGCCCCTGGCAGCCATCCTCAGATTTTTACCGCACGCTCAAGTGTTGGGAGTCCTCGTGTTTAGCTCTAGAGTTTTTTTACTGCGTTTTCACGTTTTTTCAGGAGAATTTATAATTTTTTCGGTTTAATCGAGCATCAAGCTCCACCGTTTCTACTTCCGATAATGGGGACCCGTTTCGGAATTCTTCTACGCCCCTCAAGGGTGAAGTTTTCGTCGAGTTTACACTTCTTGGAGGATTCCGGAAGATCTGCGGCCTACCTCAACACATGGCCCAGGACAAAGGGAGCTCGACGCCCGGATCCAAGCTGTTCAGGAACTGCCCTGGATGCGGATTATATAATGTTTTCAAGGCGGACGAGCATTTGCGATGTCTCTACTGCCTCCATGGGGACAAGACGCACGTGGAGAAGGACCGTGCGTTCTGCAAGAACCTTTCGGAACGGACCAAAGAAGATCGTCGATCCCGCCTCGCCACCTGGCTGGAGAAGGGCACAGCAAGTGAGAAGGCGAAGAAGTCTGAGCGGGCTCCTAAGTCCTTTGAGGGCGCCCCGGCGACGGGGGTCCAACAGAAGGCCAAGCACCGCGAGTCTGCGGGCTCCGGGAGCGCCGAAAGGTCAGGCTCTTCGGTTGCCAAGCAGGGCGCTACTTCCCTGGCACGTTCGAACACGAGCCAGCGCTCTGGGACGGGGAAGAGGAAGTCCGAGAACCCGGGTCGGCCGCTGGAGCAGACCCGGTCGATCTCGAAGGGGGAGCGAGGCGTTGACCCTCCCCCCAAGGCGAAGGCCCAGGACGCACCTAAGGTGGTGAGGGCCTTGATCCACCCGGCTAAGGCCTCTACCGAAGTGGTCTCTGCGACCCCGGCGGAGCCGGCTGAGACTACGCCAATGGAAACAGCCTCTGGGCCCAGAGTATCCCTGCCGCCGCGGAGGGAATCCTCTTTCCAGCCCATCGCTAAGACCCCCGTGAAGCCCCCGGCTGAAAAAGAGGGGGGGGGGCCGGTGGCCGTTACAGACTCGGAATCAGCCTCTGAGGAGGAACTGGTGGAGACCGAGAGGGGCCTCAACGAAAGGTCCATAGGCCTCAACGAGAGGTTCGAGAAGGTTCGATCCCAGGGGAAAGTCCCTACTGACGTGATCGATGATAGCGATGAGGACGACGAACAGGGCCCACGGGAGCGGCCATCCCGTCCGTCGCAGCCATTGCCCGAGCCCCAGGATAGCTCGGCTGCCATTTTGTTGGCAATCCAATCCTTGTGTACCGAGATAAGGACGAGATTACCACGCACCCCGACGGAGGAGCCAGAACAAGGCCCGTCGGGAAGCCCTCCGAACAAGTGGAGGAGAGTCCACCCTGCTCCGCCCTTCGTGCCTACGAGACCGGCGGACCCCTCATCCCCCTCGCCGGGAGAGGATACGGCAACGGGTACGGCGACGGGGACGGACGACGGCGGCGGCGATGACACAGCGGACATCCCGTCGTCGCCTCCCCCGCGGGCGTCCCCAGCCGACGAGGTTGGCTCTTTCCACGCCATGATAACCAGGGCATCCGAGCTCTTCCAGCTCTGCCCTGAAGAACAGAAAAAGGAGGGGTTTCTGTACCAGCGACGAGAGGCTAAGAGGAAGACGGTCCTCGCGGTGCCTTTACTCGACATCTGGGACGAGGGGCTTGCTGTCTTCAAGAATCTTGCGACGACACCCGCCAAGAGGTACAGGTACAAGAAGAAGTACCGAGTCCCCGATGCCGCCCCCTTGTGCCTCAGGGCTCAGTCCACGCCGGACTCGGTCGTCTCGGCAGCGGCTAAGAAGAAGGCAGCGGGCGCGGCGGCTTCAACTTCCACCTCCCCGCCGGACAGCAAGGGTAAGAAGTTGGACTCTATGGGACGACGAGTCATCTCATCGGCGGCGACGACGATTAAGGCGGCCTATGCCTTAGCGATCGTGGCCCGCTACGACAGGGAGCTCTGGTTCAAGATAGCTCCCCTGCTAGATTTCCTGCCGGATGACAAAAGGGCGGAGGCCTTAGAGATTCTGCAGGAGAGCGAGGTGGCGTCGGATCACGCCATTACGGTGGCAACGGACATTGCCGATAGCAGATTTCGCCAACTGGGCAACAGAGTTTGCCTCCGACGACGAGGATGGCTCAAGGCGACAGACTTTCGCCAGGATGTCCAGACCAGAGTGTTGGACATGCCGTTCGACGGCAACAACCTCTTTGGTAAGGCAGTGGATGAATCTTTACAGGCCATCAAGACTGACTCAGAGACGGCCCGGACCCTTGGGGTGCTTCAGCAGCGACGGCCCTTTCGGAGCTCTGGAGGCAGACAGGGTGCCTCCAAAGGATCAAGCGGTGGCTCCTCCACCTACCGCCAGGCGGCCCGCTCCTCTTCCCAGGAGGCCTACAGAGGTCGCGGCAAACAAGGGGGTTCCCGCCGTCGTCGCCAAGGAGGCCAAGGTGGCAAGGCCGCCTCCAAGCAAGAATGACCCGGCCGTGTTGTCGGGCCCCCACCGAAGCACCCCAGTGGGAGGCTGGCTGACGAAGTTCGTCGGTGTGTGGGAGTCCATCTCCACCGACCGTTGGGTGTTGACAACCTGGCCAACGGGCACTCGCTGGAATTCCAAAAGAAGTGCCCTCGCATTCCTCCAGTGGCCAGGAAGGAAAATCATGTCCCTCAACTGCTGTTGGAGGTAAGGGCGATGCTCAAGAAAGGTGCCATCGAGCTCGTCCCCAGAAGGCTCTGGGGCTCCGGAGTGTACTCAAGGTACTTCCTCGTCAGGAAGAAGACAGGCGGTTGGCGCCCCATCCTGGACCTGCGCCGCTTAAACGAGTACATCAAGGCACAGAAATTCAGGATGGTCACCCTCCAGCACGTGCTGGGACAGCTGGAGGAAGGCGACTTCCTATCGTCGCTGGACCTGGAGGATGCTTACTTCCACATCCCCATTCTAAGAAGGCACAGGAAGTTCCTCAGGTTCGTGGTTCAAGGACGCCACTACCAATTCAGAGCCCTACCGTTCGGATTAAAGTCGGCACCCAGGGTTTTCACCAAGTGCCTGGCACCAGTGGCGGCGCGGCTGCACCTGCAGGGGATCCAAGTCTACCCCTACCTGGACGACTGGCTAATCCGGGCAAGGTCAAGGGAACTCGCCGTCGATCATACGGCGAGGACTGTCCGGTTGCTCACGGAGCTGGGGTTCTCCATCAACTACCCCAAATCCCACCTGGTTCCGTCTCAAGTAGCACTGTTTTTGGGGGCGAAGCTCGATACAGTGGAGCAATTGGCCTCCCCTTCAGAGGAGAGGACCAATACCATCCTGGGCAAGGTACGGCAACTGTTAGCCACGGATGTGGCCAGGGTGAGGTCCATCAAGTCCCTTCTCGGGATGATGTCCTCATGATTCTACCTTGTACCCCTTTGCAGACTTCGGATGCGTCTGCTGCAGGAGTTCCTCGATGCCCGCTGGTTTCAGGCGGGGGGCTACTTCGAGGACAGGATCCCCCTCGACGAGGTGTTCCGTCAGGCGGTCCTATGGTGGGGCACCCGGGCTCACCTCACAACGGGCATGGACTTTCAAACCCCAGCGTTTCAGGAGATGGTGACTACGGACGCCTCTCTGGAGGGTTGGGGGGCCCACACCGGAGATCTCCATGCAAGAGGCCTTTGGCTCCCGGAGGAGAGGTCTCTTCACATCAACATCTTGGAGCTCCGCGCAGTGTTCTGGGCGCTCAAGTCGTTCCTCCCGTCCCTCAAGGACAAAGTGGTGAGGATCTTCACCGACAACACCACCACGATGTTCTACATACGGAAGCAGGGGGGCACCAGATCCCCAGCCCTATCCAAGGAGGCCCAGGATCTGTGGCACTGGACCACTGGGGATGTTTCTGGTTCCCTTCCACCTGGCAGGAATAAAAAACACCATCGCCAACTCACTCCGCAGGGAGCTACGCTCGTGCCACGAGTGGGAACTGCGCCAGGATCAAGTGGATCGACTCTTCCGACGATGGGGCAAACCCCAGATCGACTTGTTCGCGACGGAGACGAACTCCAAGTGCCAGAGGTTCGCCAGCAGGTTCCCCCAGCCGAGGAGCATGGGCGATGCTTTTTCGTTCCCTTGGGACAGCCTGTTTCTATACGCGTTCCCTGCATTGCCGTTGCTGCTCCGCCTCATCAACCAGCTCAAGAGGTCCAGGTGCAGGATGATCCTCGTCGCACCGGCATGGCCGAGGCAGATCTGGTTCCCGGACCTTCTGGACTTGTCAACGTCCCCGCCAGTCAGGCTGCCGGCAGACGCGGATCTTCTCTCCAGAGAAGGAGGCGACTTTCTACACCACGACCCACAGTCACTGAACTTGCAGGCCTGGCTCCTGTAGCACTAGAGTTTGGCAGGTACGATATCCCGGCTGATTGCAGAGAGGTTCTTGCAAAGGCCAGGGCGTCCACAACTCTCAAGTGTTACGGTCATAAATGGAAGAGGTTCTCTGTCTGGTGCCGTGCACAGAAGATTAACCCTCTGCGGATTACTGTCGCTGGCCAAAGCTGGACTGGCTCACGCCTCCATAAAAATACATCTGGCTGCCATCTCCCGATATACCAGGACTACGGGACGGGCCTCCTTGTGGTCTCATCACCTGGTAAAGGAATTTATGAAGGGACTATCCGATCATTCCTGCCGGCGAAGGTCCCTGCCCCGGCGTGGGAACTTAATGTGGTGCTGACCAGGCTCATGGGGGGCCCCATTAGTCTATGCATTCTGCGCCTTTGAAGTTCCTGTCATGGAAGACAGCGTTCCTCGTGGCTATCACCTCTGCACGACGAGTAGGAGAGATTCAGGCCCTAACTTGCAAGCCTCCATACTTGACTTTTCATGACACAAGGGTGGTGCTGAGGACGCACCCCTCCTTCATGCCCAAGGTGCCGTCGGACTTCCACCTCAACGAGCCCTTGGTGTTACCAGTTTTCTTTCCGTCGCCTTCGACGCCGGCCGAGAGGACTTTGCACTCGCTGGATGTAGCTAGAGCGCTGAAGTTCTACATGGACCGCACAAAGGGTTTTCGGAAGACGTCTCAACTGTTTGTGAACTTTGGGTCTGTGAATCAAGGGAAGGCTCTCTCGAAGACTTCCATTTCCAGATGGCTCTCCGGCTGCATTATGCATTGTCACCGGTTGGCAAACCAACCGCTGCCCGGCCGTCCGAGAGCCCATTCGACCAGAGCGATCGCTGCTACCACGGCGTTCCTGTCTGGTGTGCCCCTGCTGGACATCTGCAGGGCTGCTATGTGGAGGTCGACGCACACCTTCACAAGATTCCACTGCGTCGATCGGGACTCCAGGGAGGAGTCCAGGGTCGGCCAAGCAGTGCTGCGCAACCTGTTCGCCTAAGGTGAGCCTGGTGAGGAGGTAAGAGATGCTTAATGTTGAGTTGTTGTATTGCTTAATGTTGAGCCTGTTGCCACCTCCCGTGGTTGTGCATGTGTATACTGCTATGTATTCTTTTATTCATGAGCATGCGAATCCATGCCAGACCCCATGCTGGAGAAGGAACAAGTTACTTACCTGTAACTGTTGTTCTCCAGCATGGGTCTGGCATGGATTCACATACGAACCCTCCCACCTACCCCTCTGCGGCTCTTCACTTGGTCATACTGCCTCTTGGCGTGCTACCAAATCTGAGGATGGCTGCCATGGGCGGGGCTTAGGGAGAGAGCAGTCATTGGCTGGGGGCAGTATGACCCAGAGATCAGTGATTGGTTACTACTAAGAAAGACAGATCAGAAACGAAACTGATACTGATTTTTTCTTTACCGAGGATTCCCAGCCTGACGACAGGGAATATTCATGAGCATGTGAATCCATGCCAGATCCATGCTGGAGAACAACAGTTACAGGTAAGTAACTTGTTCCTTTTTGTTCACTTGTGTTTAGTATTGTAATTTTTTGGTCACCTGTGTCTCAAATCTTGCTGTGTTTAGTACAACACCCATTTGACCTGTTAGGCGTGGGCCTCTCTCCCACTATACAGGAGTCTCAAATCTAGCTGTGTTTAGTACTGTAATTTTTTGGTTACCTGTGTCTCAAACATAGCTGTGTTTAGTATATCACCCATTTGACCTGTTAGGCGTAGGCCTCTGTCCCACTATACAGGATGCTCATATGTGACTGACCAACTCACACCTAGAGAGCATTACTGTAGAGTGAGACAGAAATCACTGACTGGTTACTGTGGAGTGATACTGAGATTAGGAGCTCATGCCTCATAAGATGACAGTGATTCTTAGTTATGCCCATTAGGACTATTCTGTAGTTAGTAGCTATCCTCCTCAACCCCACATAGCTAGCACACCGTAGTGAACCTCGTCCAGGGAGACCGACAATAAAGACAGCCACCGATAACCCCCAATGATATAATCTAACTACCTAACTACCTCACTCAAGACAGCGACTGAACAACTCGGCAACACCAGCTGACAACACCAACTACAGACAGAAGCCAAACTTATAGCGGGCAATTCTCTACACCCAATACTACACCACAAGACAGCCAGACAAAAGCAAAATCAACTTGTCATCAACAAACAAAACAAAGACCAAAACAACTCTCAGGCTTAAAATGCAGCGCAAATGACCTATACTGAGGGAAAGGACAAACACACCAGAACAGCAACTAAAACTCCCAACTGCAGAACACACTCCCACAGACAGGAACGAAAACCGAACCAACGCTGAGAGAAGAGACGAATCCCTCTACTTAACTCCATACCTTGCAAACAACCGCTCACGAACCAACCCAACGCTAGAATCGGCAACAGCAGACAACCAAACAACCACGCAGAAGGACGGACAACACTAGAAACAACAAAAACATAATCGATGCAATAACACCTTACATCACCAAAACAAGAGGAACCTCCACTCGACACCCACAATTCTTGGAAGAAGAACCTGATGAAAACAAAAACCAGAGACAGAAGCTAGAAGAACCTTTCGATGACACAGATGCACCTGTACCAACACTTCAACTAGAGATCGACCTGAAAGGAAACCTCAACACCGATCAGAAGATGACCGCAACAATAAAGCCCAAACCAAACTACACCTCCAAACTCCACTGCAATCTAATAAACGCAAAATCCACTTCAAAACATGCAACATGTCTTTGACCTAATCAACAACAATGGCATTGACATCCTATTCATCACAGAAACATCGCTGGACGACAACTCTAAAATCACACTCCAAGGCTGCCTCCCAACCAACTTGAAATGCCTCCAAGTAAACAGGAAAAATCAAAAAGGAGGCGGCATTGCAATAGCATTCAAAGGACACCTAAAAATACAAACAGACACACCTCTCAACATCATCAACTGTGAAACCATGGTCATGCACCTGTCAACAAACCCAAAACCAACATCACATTCATCCTGGTGTACAGACCACCGACATACGATGCAACCTTCGTCGATAACTTCATAGAAGCCATCACCAACATAGCCATCAAGCCCAAACGCCTAATCATCCTGGGGACTTTAACATCTGGTTTGAAGAAAGTCACGCCAACTCCCAAAACTCACTGATTGGACAACTTACAAACATGAAACTACGACAGCTGGTCAAAGGGGCAACACACTCTGCAGGACACACCCTTGACGCAATCTTCGCCAAGGAAAAACTAATCAAAATGGTTCACTCCACTACTAAGCACCATGAAAAAGGGCAACACTAGTAAGGAACTAGCAAGGAACTGTACCAAGAGCCTTCAAATCAGCATAACCACTTTTAAAAAACACAAGTAGCGACGTAGAAGACCTCCAACTACTGGCCGATTTCAAACATTCCCTACCCAGCAAAACTCCTTGAAACGTACGTATAGAAATTAACCAAAGAACACGTAGAAAAACACCACCCACTAGACCAAGCACAAGTGGGCTTCAGACCCACGAGAGGAACAGAAACAGCACTACTATCCATCTGGGATGACCTAAAAACGAACGCGGACTCCAACACAACCTCAGCCCTAATTCTGCTTTACCTCTCCGCAGCCTTTGACACAGTTACCCAGGACACCCTAACCAAAAGACTAGCAGACATGGGCATAACGGACATGGCACTACTCAGGACTACATCATTCCTGGCAGACAGAACATAAACTGGTGTGCAGTCATAATGTCGAAAAAATAATGTTGAATTACAAAAATGTCTAATTCTTTATGTTTTATTTACATGTTTATTTTTTGGGTTCCGGGGGTTAAAAAAAAGGGGTAAAACAAAAAAAATACAAAAAAGGGGGGTTGGAGGGAACCCCCCCATTTCGAACAAAATGCAACCAAAAAAAGAAATTCGACATTTTTTTTTCGACTTTTTTTATTTTTAGACATTATGACTTTCGACATTATGACATTCGACTTTGACTATAAATCCCATAAACTGTATGGATAAAATCATTCAAATCCACCCCATGAGTTAATGACTGTGGGGTACCACAAGGGTCCTCACTATCACCAGTGTACTTCAACATCTATCAGACTCCAGTAATCAGAATCTTCAAAAAATACAACATTACATGCTACAACTACACAGATGACACTCAAATCGTCTACAAAATCGAAGACACTCAAGCCGATCACTCAACCCTAATGGAGTGTCTAAAAGAAGTCTTTAACTGGATGAATGCCAACAACTTGAAAATCAACCCAGGAAAGACAGAAATCATGATTATATCCAAAAACCAAGAGAACAACACTTACATCCCGTGGCCAACGGAAATGGGAACCGCACCAACACCATCTAAAGTTGTAAAAAATCTGGGAGTCCTGATGGACAACACCCTAACCTTAGAACCACAAATAAATGCAATCAAGAAATGCTTCTTCCTCCACCACACAGCAAGAAGAATCCTACCTTTCCTCTCCTTCACCCACAAAACATTCACAATCGTTGCCCTCATCATGTCAAGAATCGACTATGCAAACAGCCTCTATCTCGGGATATCAGAATACCTCCTGAAGAAACTACAACGGATCCAAAATACAGCAACCAGACTGCTCCTCAAACTATCCAGAAGAGACCACATCAATATAGCCCTAAAAACACTGCACTGGCTCCCAGTCAAACACTGCATCACCTTCTAACCAATGTGCATAACAGACTGGGCAATCAGCGGACATGGAGCTGAATTCCTACAAAAGAAAATGATCTACAAGCCAACGAGACTCCTCAGATCAAGCAACGAAATCCGCCTGGAACAAAAACCATACCTTATAAGAAACTTGGGGGCTCCTGCTTCTCCCACTTAGCCGCAAAAACCTGGAACAACATCCCAAAAGAAATAAGAAACACCAAAGACCACCTACAATTCAGAAAATTACTAAAAACCTGGCTCTTCAACACCACAGATTTAAACTGAAAAACAAAAACGACTGAACAGGAAACACAAAGATAAGGTTGACAATGACAACACCCAGAACCAACCGGAGAAACTCTTACTATAACAAGAGAGACGATGCTAAGTCGAATAGGACACAAGCGACACCCATGAGGACAGAAATCGGCATCCCTAGCAAACCCCAGCCAACAACTTCATCCGCCCCATAATCCCTACCGGGTATCGTACTTATAAAGCGTTGTATGAATGTTAGCACTTGCCACACTTGAACTAAGTTGTGGACATTGGCATGGACATTGACCTATGTAGCTGTGAATGAAGGCAGGTGCCGCCCCTGGACGCAATTGCAAGCGTTGGCATGTGCCTCGTTTCGAAGGGGCTGGGAGCGACAACTTGCATAGCCTGAGAGCAATGCCAACTAGCCAATCCACTAACAATTTCCCCCCTCTGCATACACCTCTCAAACCCTAACCAAACACAACCACAAGCCTACAACACAACAATCCGCACAAACTTCACTAAACTGCAACAACAAAACAAACCACACATGGATTCGCACAATAGCACACGCCGACTACTGACCGTAAAACACCCCAAGTCTAGACAACGGACCCACCGGGCTGAGGCCGCCAACAGCACATCACTGCTCTCTTGCACTTTTCCAGCTTATTCCCACTAACTCACACCCCTCCACCTTCCATTTTTTTCCAGAGCGCCAGGGGACCACTTCGGAGGTGATAGTGAGCGGTACAAATATCCTTTAACATTAATATTGGGCACTTCCTGTCCCACAATGCCCAAAGTACTGGTATGAGGAAGAGGGATAAAAAGGCGCTGGACTGCAAGGTGTAGTCTAGTAGTTCTAATGACCCACACCTGAGAGGGACTGTTGAGTATAAGGGCCACCCTCAGGTGCAGGCCATTAGGAGTAGTAGAAGGTGGAGTGTCTGCAGTGACTCCACGTTGCAGTGGCAGCAGAGGAAGCAGAAAAGCAGAGATGCTGGCGCCACTACTATTGCCAGAGCTGATGCTGGTCCAGAGAGAGTCTCCATACTTAAAGGTCTTGCATGCAGAAGTTGCACGGGGGAAGCGTTGCGGTGGAAAGCTTTCCCACTTTTGATGGCCCTGAATGCAGAGGTTGCGCAGTGGGAAGTGTAAGTTTAAAAAGCTTTCCTTTTGTGTCTCGTGCTCCAGTGGCAGGCGAGCACCAGAGTGTTTGTGGAGCAAGCAAAGCTCCTCTTCCGACAGGCAGTGAAGAGAAGCAGTTTACTATGCAGAACAAACAGGAATCATCATTGACAAAGCTAAGAGAGGGCAATAAAGAAGCAAACTCAGTGTAAACATTTTGGCCAGAGTGAGAAAGGGGCAATAGTTGGAAGTCAAAAGACTTTACAAAGTTGTTTGAAGCACACTTGATCACAGAAGTATGTATAGTAGTGTTAGGAGTTTCTTTAGTCCTGGCAGGCGAGTATTGCAGGGCAGGGACCTTGTAATGGTAGACCTGGCAGGTGAGTGGACTAAGAAGTCATTGAAGTACTGTGGTGTGGTTAAAAGCGTTGAAGAAGTGGCAAGACCACTAAAGTATTTTGTGAACTGTTGTGAAAGCATGCTGACATATCATTATTGTTGATACAGATAAACAGTGGAAGTGTTTTTGTTCTCTAAGAAGAAGTGTTGAACTCTTTTCAATAAGTGGAGAGAAAAAGACTTATTTTGAACTTTAGGTCAAAGTAAGTGAGATGCATTTGGAACAAGAAGAGCTTTATCAATAGAACTTGTTGCAAGACAGAACTTTCCTAATTTTGGGCTGTGGGTTCAAAATCCTGCTTTGAATCTGGGGAAGGGGATTCCCCCCAGGTTACAAGGAGAAACCGTTATCAGGTTTATTTTGAACATAACGATTATTCATATTTAAATTACTATATATTTCCTTTTATAGGTTTGTGGTATGTACAAGTTTGAGGGACAGATTCCTTTTGTTAGAGTGTTTCCTTTAGTTTATTTTAATAGGCAGGGAAATCCTCTTCAGGGTAGGGACAGTGAGGCGTTTATCAAACCTTTTTTTTAGTTAATAAAATGGCATTTTATGAAAACCCTTTACCAAGTTGTCTGCCTTACATTGCTGACCACACACACCTCTCTCCCACCCAACGGCCATTGTGAAAATAAACATGGTTTAATGACAACATGCACTCACTTATTTTTAAGAAGTAGGCTATTTTAGAGTGTAGAGATCTTTGGTCAATACCTTGCAGCAGTATGATGCTGTCAGAGGTGCTCAGTCCCAAAGCTGCCGCAATTCAGAGATGCAGGAAGAGTCAGCTGTCACTTCCTTGGTTGCTGGGGGACAATGTACAGGGTCTAAAGGAGCAAGGTGGTTGCTTTGTTCTACACTTCCCAGTCAGGAAGATTTCTACAGAGAACTTGCAGGGTCTGTCACCACGAGTGAGCAGGTTCTTGGGTAACAGTGGGCTCAGCTTGCAATAGGCCTTGTCCAGCTAGCAGGTCAACCCCAAATGTTCTCCTGGAATGAGTGTGGGAAAAGGATTGATCTTTTCTTGGAATTCTTTGTATTCACCTTGCAATACATTTTAAGATGTAATTCTTCAGTAGTGTCAGGAATAGGGGCTGGAGTACAAAAAAACGTACTGTGCATTGTTAAAATGGGCCGGGGTAAGGAATCTACAGTTCCCAGCAGCCCTTGGACTAATCTGTAGTCATTGCGCTTCACGCGCACAAACAGCTGAGTTTCATTATGAGGGGACTATTTAACCGCCGGCTGCCTGCGCTCAGAAGTGTCTTACTAACTACTGAGGCATGGGTGGTCACAGTGGTTCGCTTGAAGAATTCTCAGGGACACCGAGGGAATGCTTCGACCACCTTCATTCCAGGGCTGTGGTTGTGATCAGGGGAGCGGTTCAGTAGATTCAAGGCTCTGCAGCATCTGGTCCGGGTCGTCCCTCGGGAGCCCTGGGCCTTTAGTTAAGTTCTTGGGAGAAAAACTGTACGGTGATACGTGTGGGCTTTTCTCTGCATAGCATTACTGGCACTGTAGTCCTTGGAGCAGGATGGGGCAATTACTGGGTGAAGCGAAACTATAATTACACACGCAAACCTACTAATGGGAGTGCATAAGGGGCATTACTGCTCACAAATAGATCACACACACACACACTTGCCGTGAGTGCCAAGCTCACACACATCAACTCCCATAGAAAAGACTACAAGTTCAACGTTCAGTTAGGCAGCATTACATGAAATCAAAGGTTGTCCTTTCAATGTTATGCTCGTCAAGTTTGCTTTCGCCTGCCCAACGGACCATGTGTTTGTCTTTCATGAAGGGGATAATTCCCATGTGTGTTTCATTCCGCTTTCTCTTCACAGTAATGTGTTTCATGTGCTACAGTTTAATCTCTGATTTATATGCAAGTCAACAGAGGTGCAGCTATTAAGTGTTGCCATGTGCTATATGTGCTGGTGGCAGGCTTCATGTTATGTATGCATACTATGCTAGGTCTTTGGTTGATTACCATTCTGCCACAGGTTATATGAGAACTCTCCCACAAGGGAATAGGTAGGACACAGGTTACGGTAGGAGATTATGAGCAGGTCAGGTGCTAGGATAAACAGGTTGGCAGGCAGGATTGTGTTATGATATCAAATGCTATTTGTGCTCTATTGTTTCCCTGAGAATCCCTGATACCCATCCAAGTTATGTTTTCCTTACCCTCTTTCTGGTGTTCCTACAACCCCTTCTCTATCCACAACCTCTCCCTAATCCCTCTTCCCCCACATTGGCTGCCACGTGGTCACCTGTATTTCTATCATCAAGAACCCATGCCCTCCACGGTCGGAGGGGTCGATCTATTCGGCTTCTGTGGTTCGGGGGTGGAGTGGTGTTGAACCCTCACCCTATTTGTGTGACCCTTGACAAGTAGTCCAAAGATGATTTACCAGAGGCAGCGATCACACCCCCTTAAATAGGCAATCTGCTACAGTGAATTGGTTTCTTTTTAGACCTCTATAAGGGGTCCAATGCTGGCAGCTGTGTTCAAAATCTTCTGCCTGGTGATGTCATATGCAGAGTGCTTTGTTTGCAGGAAGTAGGGAGTTAGGTACCTGTGGTTTAGGCGCCCTAGAAAATACTTAGATGGTGGAACCTCTCTCTGCTTGAATGTCCTCTCCTGGCTACTCTACCTCCTTCTCCTGTCTGTCTACATCAGAATGTCTCTTAATTACCACACTAGTGTGAGCGCGCTATTCTTCTAACAGTGTTTGCCTTTGAAACAGTGATTCCCAGTTAACCCCTGTTGTTGGAGGGGAGAGTTGAGGGGGGTGGGGGTTTCTGTCTTCTGGAGGAGGTGACAAGCCTTCCAAGAGAGAGCAATATGGGAGTTTCGTGAGCCCGTCTCAAATGGTTCTTTTGGGTGAAACTTAGTTCCCAATACACATAAGGCCTGGTCATTGAACAAGCCAGAAGCAACCAAGCGGACAACTATCTGACACCAATAGGTTTTGACCAGTTTAATTGTAACTTCCCAGAGGCCACCATGTCAAAAGTAGAGATTAATTATATTTTGATATTCATCTGTCACCAGACCCAGGGGCGGGGGATGGGGGAGGGCACACAATCATACAATTTACATTTGGAACAGGGTTGCCCATGGTTGAAGGTGGGTGCTGTCTGCTGGACTTTTGGTTGCAACAGCGGTTGGCAGGAATGTGCATGTTACTGTGTAACAGCTATGTTGCCAAACTACCAAGCAGCTGATGAGGTGTCAGCAGACCGGTCCAGTGTGTACAGTTTTTAACATGGGGCATTATGGAAGTGGGATCTGATTAGCAGATGTCCCTTTCAGGCAGATTTACGCACATTATTTTATATTCAAAATAAAATAAAAAACTCCAGTCTTTTTGTCCTTCTAGGTTGCATTTTGCAATGGTGATTGGGTCTCTGGCCTTGAAGTTGATATGGATATTGACGGGCAGGATGCTAGTGGAACTGCTTTTGGGCACTGGTAGGCATGTTGTAAGCTGACAGTGATGTCGAATAATTTCCATTTCATTCCAAAGAAACGCTTGTGGGTTTTATGGTACAAGACGGGCACTTGGGTGAAAGGCGTTGATTCGGCGTTAAGGCCATGGACGTCTCGCCTCTCATCCGGGAGGCGGAGGGTAGCGTCTGGGCGGGGGCTGTGGCTCAGTATGCAGTGGGAGGGAGCTGAATCCCAGGCGGAAGGAGGAGCAGGATGCGGCGGCGCTCCGAGCGCGAAGGCTGCTGTCTCTTTTTTTGGACACGGCCGTAGTACCGGGTGAGTGCCGGGAGAAAGCATAGAGGTGGTCGCAAAGAGCTGCCTGGCGGCAGTGACATGGCCTCCATGGCGGCAGCCATCGCTGCGGCCCGCACCACTTCGGTCTCTGGGAACCGGCCGCTGGACGAGCGGGAGCGTAAGCGCTTTACCTACTTCTCGTCTCTCAGTCCAATGGCCCGGAAGATCATGCTGGAGAAAGAACGGATCCGGGAGCGCTGCGGACCGGCCTGGGAGCAGATGGCTCCCCGCGAGCAGGAGCAGCTTATTGACCGGTGCCTGGTGGAGCCGCAGCTGCAGGCGCGTTATGCTCTGCACCGGGGGCCTGAGCAGTCTTCCGAGGAGCCTGGGGCCGCCAGCTCGTACCCCAGTCTCCGGTTGCTCACAGGTCAGAAAGTGGTGCACTTCGGGGAGGAGGTGAGTCGTATAGCATTTTCCATTAACGCAAACCCAGCCCCCCGTTCCCACCCCTGCTCCCGCAGCGCCCTCTGTATCTCGGGGTGCACTTGTCCTAGTTTCAGGGACCATCTTTTTCCCAATACATATATATTCCTCTCATCTTGGAACACCAGAGAGGGGTATGCTCGACGAAGAGCGAGAGCTGTGTTTACATATTAGAACAATGTATATTTTTGTGATGAGGCTTGACAAGGTTGGTGAATATCAGTATGTTAACATGGGCACCCTGTTTTACAATAGTTGTCACTGCAACATTCCGTCGGCTGTGCCTCTTTGCGCCGTTTCTCTCTCATCCCACTAGTTATGTATGTGAGTGGCATTTTAGAAATGCCCACGCTTTCCTTCAAAAAGCCCAAGCGAATGAGGTAAGTTGCTCTTTGTCAGCTGTGACCAGTGTATACCAGTGCTCCAGTTTTACATGCTGGTATATGTAGTTTTAGTTTCCCCATCATAATTGCAGGACTACAGGTAACATACCAGGGAAATTACAGGGAAGGGTGGCCTGCTTGTACATAGCAATTTGAGCTCTCTACATCCGTGCTAGCAGCAGGTGTATTCACAGAATTGTGATAGTCACACTGCTTTGTAAAGTGCT
The DNA here is from genome assembly GCF_040938575.1 of Ambystoma mexicanum. Classification (NCBI taxonomy): domain Eukaryota; kingdom Metazoa; phylum Chordata; class Amphibia; order Caudata; family Ambystomatidae; genus Ambystoma; species Ambystoma mexicanum. The sequence continues at coordinate 1,233,540,099 of NC_090927.1, read as the reverse complement.
TAACTGCTTTTTAGGACGGAGGCCTTCTGTGGCACATAACGGCAAGACCGTTGTGCTGTATTGTAATCCGCAATCATGCATAAAACAATGGTAATGGCAGCAATGACTATGGGCCCTGCAAGGCGACTGTGAATGCAGTTGGCGCCTTACAAATCACCCAAAAATAGTTCCTGGTTGTGCTGGTGTAGGGCCTATGTTCAGGTTATGTTGATTGCGTGAGAAATCGCCAAGGAGCATGGACCCTTTGTGTCGATGTGTCATTGGGTACACCATTAGCTATCCAGTGCAACTGATTGCAGCGGAGCCCTCTGCATAAATAGAAACCTATCTGTTGGCTTAAGGAAACGTTCACATGCCTCTTTATTCCCTTTAAGGGTTCACAGGAGAATCCTGGAGAACAAATGGGATTTGGAAACTATACAATGAGTGCCAGAGCCACCTGGACACAATTTACTTGATTTCACATGAATGTGGTGCCCTTCTGGTACAGGTGGTTATACTAGAAAATCTATGAAAACCTTCCTGTGTTGCATATTGGTAAACCCATCATTATTGTTATGTTATTGGCGTCTTATACAGGTATAAAACCACAAATAAGAGCTCCCTATCTCTTTAGATTTGGTATTACCATTCACTAGGTTATCGGGAATATATCCTTTCTGTGGTTCAACCAGTTCTTCAACAACATAACGTGCATGGAGTATTCAATCAGACTTATTTAACACAACTCTAAAATATTATATATTTAATACATAAAATATGCATGTTAAAAACATTATAGTAAAATCATCTCAAAAAGTGGTAAGTGCTAAATAAAGTATCCCGTGCCTATCACCTAACTGATGATTCTAAGTGCAGATAATGTATATAGCATTTGTCAAGTTCACAAAGTGCAAATGTACAACAATTATAAAAAATTCATTTTAAAGAGCATAATTTTAATTTTAAAAAACCACAATTTTTTGTAACAGTGCAGAGTTCACAAATCGTATACAACTCTGTTCAATATGCAACAACAGTGCCTATGTTACATATAATGTGAATTCAATGTCCATCGCAACACTTGTCCTCAGTAATGGTGATTATTGCCATATGGTGTCTGTGTAACCGATTTGTATATCCGTAAGACTGAGAGAAAAATCAAGATTAGAATCATTGAACATAAAAGCTGTTTAAGGAATAACACAAACAATGCTCTATTGTTGGGTCATTTTAATGCTCTAGGCCATAAACCAGAAGATCTAAGATGGTCTGTAGTAATGAAAATCAGCCCATCTAATAACTCTGCAATCTGAATGTCACCTGGCCTAGTAGGATCGTTGTCTGTCTTCCCTCTGCCCCCCCCCCCCCTGCCGGGTCGCACCTTGAAACACTTGTATAGGCGCGTTATAAATGCCGTATCATATAAACATCTATTGAGTGTTCAAGAGCAGAAAATTATTTTTCTGACTAAAAGTTATCAATCTGGGTTAAACGAAGGTATTGATCGGAGTGTTTTCATTACACCTTTATCCTCTCTCTGACTGCTACAACCAGTTTCACTTTGGGAACTGTTGTTGTTATTATCCCACGCACATTTTTTGCTATCATTCTGCAGTTGATGAGTACTTCTATTTGTCCATTAATCTATTCATGACATATGTTCAAATTACAGAGCAAATAATCTAAATCCAACACATTATCCAACACTTGTATATACATTAGTAATTGAGAACCACAATTTTAGTGTGTATGTATGTATGTATATATATATATTTTTTTTTGTTATTTTTAACTATCCATATTTAAGTGCACGATTTTCTTAGATGTACTAAGGCGTGTCATTGTTCTAGCTCATACTAAATACAGTAGCTGGAGAGGGCGATTGATTTTCAGTGCATTATATTTACTGGATAATATACGCCACGCCACTAACACTTAACTAGTGTAAAATCACACCAATATGGCTGACAGCATTTAGATGCTTACTCTCAACTGTATGTTTTCCCTTCTATTTCTAGTGGGAGCATCAAGTTATGCTGCGTACTGCAGCGTGACCTAAGCGTTGGGGTCGGTGCTCGATAATTATTTCTAATCCATATTAACATTTGCACCCCCCCACCCCCCGAACTCCCCTTAGCAACTGAACGAATGGACACGCTCGGGCTACCATGGCAATCTGTACCTCTTTTGATACAGTAAGGCCCGTAGCTGTGTTCATTTATCCATTCTGTTACCGGCTTAGTCATGGTTCGTTACCATTGCCAGCACGCCACAGACGGACTATCCGACGCAAATGTTCGTTTGTGCGAGGATTTGGGGACTTTTTAAGTATTCCTGTCACTGACCCTGATGAGCAGGGACAGTGCGCTGCATTTGTTCTCACATAACGTATGCCTTATACTGTATACATTCACTGACCGCAGATCAAGGTAACAGTGTGCCGCGGGCTACACATCTTTTTGTGCATTAGTGATACAAGAATCTAAGTGCATGCAGCGTTGTTTGTTTGTTGACAGTAGACTTGGTTGTCTTACCTTCATTCCAACCTAGCACTTCCTGTTTAACTGTAATTCGTGACGATCGGCAGCTGTAGTTATTTTAGATATTGATTGGACGTTGTTTATACTTGCAGGATCTCTAGTATCTAATTGAAAATCACTCCCATGCCCATTGTATGTGTGTGATGCCACTATTCGAATATCTGCAACTCTGACGGCATAGCCATGCTCATTACGTACGTGATACTCATCTTAATCCTTGCTAGTTAACTAGTTATGACATGAGTAGGTGCCACTGCTTGTTCAGATTTGTGTAGGATGCTGATTGGACTTTTATATGTGTATCCTTGGGGATATTTCGACTGCTGTATTCAGAATGTTGCAATCCACTTGGATGCATTACCAATACTGTGGAACGATAAGCATCTATTGTACCCCTTAGTATATATTGCGGTGTACATGAAAGGTCTCCCCCATTAATTGGGTACCTTTTCTGTTTTTGTGTTTAAGGTTTGGTCTAGGCTCTCTAATTTCATTAAGTGAAAGGATACTAGAGGAAGTACATTGACTGCACCTCCTCATTGGGAAGCCTAGTGACAAGATATCACGCTAGAATCTGCTTGTCAAACCACAAGTATCTTTGAACATTGCTGTGAAACCTCTACAAGCCAGACCTGTTGCGGTCTATGATACTGGCTTTTTACCCCTGAAGAAGTTCCTACATTAATCTAAAGCATTCAAAGGAACGAAACGTGTTAGGTTTTTCTACAACATTAGGACAATTGTTGCGATGGACATTGAATTCACGTTATATGTAACATAGGCATTGTTGTTGTTGCATATTGCACAGAGTTATATACGGATTGTGAACTCTGGACTGTTAGAAATAATGGTGTTTTTTATTTAATGAAAATGATGCTCTTTGAAATGTATTTTTTATAATTGTACATTTGCACTTTGTGAACATGACAAATGCTATATACATAATTTGCTTTTAGAATCATCTGTTAGGCGATAGGCACGGGACACTTTATTTAGCACTTACCACTTTTGAGATGGATTTTACTATGTTTTTATCATCTATATTCTTTGTATTAAAGATATAATATTTTAGAGTTGTATTATGTGGTTGAATACTCCATGCACTTTGTTAAAGTTCTGGTTGAACCACAGAAATTATATATTCCTGATAACCTAGTGAATGGTAATGCCAAATCTAAAGAGATGGGGAGCTCTTTTTTGTAGTTACATTCATATAAAAGCAGGTTTGCTCATACCTCTCTACTTCCTCACCTGGTATCCCCCTCAGTTTACTAATGTGTTATACAGGTGCCAGATCGCACGACTGCTTCAAGGCACCGAAGTCATCTGGTCGCAGCCAGGATGTAAAGCATGTACATACCATTGACTTTTAAATAGGGTCACTAAGAAAATACTTCCAAAGAACGAGGGAGTACGTTCCGAATTGCTAAGGAGGAAGGGGGAAGGTGGGCAAGGAGAGGAGTGATGAAGGGAGGGTAGAATTATAATGAAAGCAACTGCAGTTTACTGAAGAGGTAAAAGTGCTGTGGTCTGAGTGCATATCCGGTATGTGCTATTGCGGTAAAAGGGAGATGGATAAGTAGGCTGGAGAGATGGAGAGGCGGGGGAAGTATTAACCATGGTGGAAGGAGGGGAGTAAGGAGTAGCATCTGGGGTGTTTGGGTGCTTATGTAGTTGAATAAGGGGGGTGACCAGATGAAGGAGGGACTGCACTCATGCAGGTGAAGTGTTAGGTGTAGTAAGGTTGAAGCAGGTGGTGTGTTAGGTTTGTGATTGAAGGTCAGCAGTGTACCAGTCTTGGATAGTTTTTTTTGAAGGTGTTGAATTTGGGTTCTTGTGAGATGTAATCTGGTGGTTTGTCCGTAGGGTGAGTGCAATGGAACTGAAAGATTTGCCTCTGTTTGTTTTTTTTTTTTTGTGGCGAAATTGAAGGTGTTGGTTTCGTCTTTGGTGACCATATGTATCTGCATGTGATGGCAATCTTACGGAATGATTGGAGGCATGAAGGGCTAGAAGAATGGATGGTCCTGTGTTAATGTTTAGAATTTCTTAAATTTGATGCAGCGGTTCGCCTTCTGTTGTTCTCATCCGTTCACCCTGTTTTGTATAACTCCAAGCAACCTGTTTGGTAAAGGATTGTGCTTTTATAAAACTACCCTACATACATATTGTTTGCAAGACTACTTTTGCATGCTTTCACCTCTAGCCACCCAGGATTTAAGTGCTGGCCTTGCACATGAACAATGTGTTCACTTCACATGTTCGAATCCTGAAGCATGGCTGATTTGGCCTTTCGTTCTTTAGATGTTGATAAATAGTTATGTGAATTGGGGGTAATGCCTGTTCTCCAGCATGGGGTCTGGCATGGATTCACATGCTCATGAATATTCCCAGTCGTCAGGCTGGGAATCCTCGGTAAAGAAAAATCAGTATCAGTTTCGTTTCTGATCTGTCTTTCGTAGTAGTAACCAATCACTGATCTCTGCGTCATACTGACCACAGCCAATGACTGTCATCTCCCTAAGCCCCGCCTCTGGCAGCCATCTTCAGATTTTTACCGCACGTTCAAGTGTTGGGATCCTCGTGCTATTGCTTTCGAGCTTTAGTGCTTTTTTCGCGCTTTTTCTTAGGAACATTTTCTCTTTTTCGGTCAAAAGAGCCTCAAGCTCCACCGTTTCTTTATCCGATCAACGGGGACCCGTGTCGGATTCTTCTACGACCCTCAAGGGTGAAGATTTCGCCGAGCCACGCTTTTGGAGGACTCCAGAAGTTTCTCAGGCCCATCTCGATCATGGCCCAGGAGAAGGGAAGCTCGACGCCCGGAAAGCTGTTCAGGGTCTGCCCTGGATGCCAGCTTCAGAATGTCTTTAAGGAGGACGAACACTCCCTTTGCCTCTACTGCCTGCATGAGGACAAGACGCACGTGGAGAAGGACTGTGCGTTTTGCGGCAATATGTCAGAGCGGACCATGAAGGACCGCCATCTGCGTCTCGCCAACTGGCTGGAAGGGAAGAGCCCGTCAGGCGAGAAGAAGAAGTCCGAGCGGCCTTCTAAGACCTTTGAGGGCGCCCCGGCGACGGGGGTCCAACAGAAGGCCAAGCACTGCGAGTCCGCTGGCACCAGGAGCGCCAAACGGTCAGGCTCTACGGGCGCCAGGCAGGGCGCATCCTCCCCGGCGCCATCAACCACGAGCCAACGCTCTGGCTCGGGTAAGATGAAGGCCGAGCACCCGGCGAAGCTCCTGGAGAGACCCCGGTCGAGCTCGAAGGCCCCATCGGAGGGGGAGCGAAGCGGTGACCCCCCCCCCCCAAGGATAAGGCGGTGAGCGCACCTAAGGTGGTGAAAGCCTTGATCCACCCGGCCAAAGCCTCTATTGAGACAGTCTCGGCGGCCCTGGCTCAGCCTGTGGAGGCTACACCAGTGGTGGCGACCTCGGGGCCCAGAGTCTCCCTGCCACCGCGGAGGGAGTCCTCTTTCATGCCCATCGACAGGACCCCCGTGAAACCTCCGACGGAGAAGAAAAAGGGGGGCAGGAGGTCGTCGTGGATTCGGCCTCAACCTCTGAGGAGGAGCTGATCGAAGTCTTAAGCCACGGCGTTGGCGTGGAAGAAGACAAGCCCGTCGGGAGGGACCCCGACGTAGGAGACGACGAGAACGTCGAGGGTGCCGACGGGGCTCCTGACCGCCCGTCGGAATCCCCTCAACCAGTGCCGCAAGACAACTCGGCGGCCATTTTGTTGGCTATACAGTCCTTATGCTCGGAGATAAGGACGAGGTTGCCGTTACCACCAACGGAGGAACCTCTCCCGACGGGGGACTCGGAGCCAGGCCCTTCTGGGAGCCCTCCTCCTAAGAGAAGAAGGATTCATCCTCCACCTCCTTTTCAACCATCGCGCCCTGCTCAGCCCTCCTCCCTGTCCATGACCCGTGGGGAGGATACGGGGACGGACACGGCCGCAACGGGTACAGACGACAAGGTTTACGACGAGGATCTCCCGTCGTCGCCTCCTCCCCGGGCTTCCCCGCCCGACGAGATTGGATCGTTTCATGCCATGATGGCCAGGGCATCCGAGCTTTTCCAGCTCTGCCCGGAAGAGAAGAAGGAAGGTTTCCTTTATCAACGGCGCGAGACCAAGAGGAAGACGGTCCTCGCTGTACCTCTACTGGAAGATATCTGGGATGAGGGTCTCGCCCTCCTCAAGAACCCATCCACAACGCCTGCGAGAAGGGATCGGTACGAGAGGAAGTACTGGGTCCCGGACGCGGCCCCTTTGTGCCTTCGGGCACAGCCGACACCGGACTTGGTCGTCTCCACGGCGGCCAGGAAGAAAGCGGGGGCGGGGGGGCCTCGGCCTCTACGTCAACCTCCCCGCCGGACTGCGAGGGAAAGAAATTGGACACGATGGGACGCAGAGTCATCTCATCGGCAGCGACGACGATTAAGGCTGCCAACGCCTTGGCTATCGTAGCCCGCTACGACAGGGAGTTGTGGTACAAAATCGCCCCTCTGCTGGACTTCTTACCAGATGACAAGAGGGCGGAGGCCCTAGAGATCTTGCAGGAAGGAGAAGTGGCGTCGGACCACGCCATTACGATAGCGACAGACATCGCTGACACTGGATTTCGCCAGTTGGGCAACGGCGTGTGCCTTAGATGGCGTGGATGGCTCAAGGCAACTGACTTCCGTCAGGACATGCAGACCACAGTCTTGGACATGCCGTTCGACGGGAGCAAACTTTTTGGGAAAACAGTGGACGATTCCCTACAAGCCATCAAGACGGACACGGAGACGGCCCGGGCTCTTGGTGTTCTCCAGCAACGACGGCTGTCCTTTCGGAGCGGCGGAGGCAAGCAGGGTGCCTCCAAAGGTTCCGGCGGCGGATTTTCCACCTATCGTTAAGCGGCCCGTTCGTCGTCACAGGAAGCCTACAGGGGACGAGGCAAGTCGGGCGGACCCCGCCGTCGTCGCCAAGGAGGACAAGTCGGCAAAGCCTCGTCGAAGCAGGACTGAACCGGCCGTGGGGTCGGGCCCCCACCGAAGCACCCCGGCGGGAGGCCGGCTGGCGAGCTTCGTCAGCGTGTGGGAGTCCATCTCCACCGACCGTTGGGTGCTGGACGCCCTGGCTCAGGGTCACGCGCTCGAGTTTCTAAAGAAGTGCCCGCGCGTCCCCCCCCCCCGTGGCCAGGAAGGAACATCACGTCCTTAAACTTCTCTTGGAGGTAAAGGCGATGCTCAAGAAAGGCGCCATCGAGCTTGTCCCAAAGAGGCTTCGGGGCTCCGGAGTTTACTCAAGATACTTCCTCGTGAAGAAGACGGGAGGATGGCGTCCCATCCTGGACCTTCGACGACTGAACAAATTCATCAAGGCACAGAAGTTCCGGATGGTCACCCTCCAGCACGTCCTGGGTCAACTGGAGGAGGGCAATTTCCTGTCGTCGTTGGATTTGGAGGATGCCTACTTCCATATCCCCATCCTAAAGGGACACCGAAAGTTTCTCAGATTCGTGGTCCAAGGGCGTCACTACCAGTTCAGAGCCCTTCCCTTCGGATTGAGGTTGGCACCCAGGGTGTTCACCAAGTGCCTCGCACCGGTGGTGGCGCGGCTGCGCCTGGAGGGGACCCACGTCTACCCCTACCTGGACGACTGGCTCATCCGAGCAAAGACAAAGGAGCTCGCTGCGGAGCACACGGCGAGGACCGTCCAACTACTTGCGGACCTGGGATTCTCCATAAACTACGCCAAGTCCCACCTGGTGCCCCCGCAAGACGCACTGTTTCTGGGAGCGAAGCTCGACACGGTGGCGCTTCTGGCCTCTCCGTCGGAGGAAAGGACGAGGGCCATCTTGGGCAAGGTGCAGCAGATGCTGGTTGCGGACGCGGCCAGGGTGAGGTCCATCAAGTCCCTCCTCGGAATGATGTCTTCTTGCATTTATCTCATCCGCCTGTGCAGGCTTCGGAATGCCCCCGTTACAGGAGTTCCTGGACGCTCGCTGGATCCAGACGACGGGCAGCTCCGAGGACAGGATCACACTCGACGAGAGCTTCCGACGAGCGATCCGGTGGTGGGGCACCCGCGCGCATCTGACGGCAGGCATGGACTTCTAGACCCCGGGCCACCAGAAGACAGTGACCACGGATGCCTCCCTGGAAGGGTGGGGAGCGCACACTGAAAATCTGCACGCGAGGGGCCTTTGGCTGCCGACGGAGAAGTCCCTCCATATCAACGTCCTGGAACTCAGTGCCGTGTTTTGGGCCCTCAGGTCCTTTCTTCCGTCCCTCAAGGGCAAGGTGGTGAGGATCTTCACCGACAACACCACCACCATGTTCTACATCAGGAAGCAGGGCGGTACCAGATCCCCAGCCCTGTCCAAGGAGGCTCAGGATCTGTGGCATTGGGCCGTCGCCCAAGGGATGTTTCTGGTGCCGTTTCATCTGGCAGGGATAAAAAACACCATCGCCGACTCGCTCAGCAGAGAGCTGCGCTCGTGCCACGAGTGGGAACTAAGACAGGATCTAGTGGACCGCCTCTTCCGACGGTGGGGCACACCCCAGATCGATCTGTTTGTGACGGTGACGAACTCCAAGTGCCGGAGGTTCGCCAGCAGGTTTCCCCAGCCGAGGAGCATGGGCGATGCTTTCTCATTCCCCTGGGAGGGCCTGTTCCTATATGCGTTCCCTCCATTGCCGCTGCTGATCCGGCTCATCCACCAGCTCAAGAGGTCACGGTGCAGGATGATCCTCGTCGCACCTGCGTGGCCGAGGCAGATATGGTTCCCGGATCTTCTCTCCAGGGAAGGAGGCGCCATCCTCCATCACGACCCGAAGTCGCTGAACTTGCAGACCTGGCTCCTGCAGCGTTAGAGTTTGGAGGTTACGACATACCGGCCGACTGCAGAGAGGTTCTTGCAAAGGCCAGGGCGTCCTCAACTCTTAAATGCTACGGACACAAATGGAAGAGGTTCTCTGTCTGGTGCCACGCACAGAAGATTAACCCTCTACGGATTACGGCTCCTCAAGTACTGCCGTACCTGCTGATGCTGGCCAAGGCTGGACTGGCGCACGCTTCCATCAAGATTCATCTTGCTGCGATCTCCCGATACACCAGAACCACGGGACGGACGTCTTTGTGGTCTCGTCTGGTGAAAGAATTCATGAAGGGACTGTTCAGATCGTTCCCGCCGGTGAAGGCCCTGGCCCCGGCGTGGGAGCTCAACGTGGTGCTGACCAAGCTCATGGGACCTCCGTTCGAGCCTCTGCACTCAGCTCTGTTGACGTTCTTGTCGTGGAAAACAGCGTTTCTTGTGGCCATCACCTCCGCACGACGGGTGGGAGAGATCCAGGCCCTTTCCTGCAAGCCCCCGTACTTGACTTTTCACGACACGAGGGTAGTGCTCAGGTCGCACCCCTCCTTCATGCCCAAGGTGCCGTCGGACTTCCACCTCAACGAGCCCTTGGTGTTGCCTGTTTTCTTCCCGTCGCCTTCGTCGCCGGCTGAAAGGACTTTGCACTCGCTGGATGTGGCTAGAGCGCTGAAGTTCTACGTGGACCGCACGAAGAGTTTTCGGAAGACGTCACAACTTTTTGTGAACTTTGGACCTGTCAATCAGGGGAAGGCTCTCTCGAAGGCTTCCATTTCCAGATTGCTTTCCGGCTGTATCATGTACTGTCATCGATTGGCAAACCGACCGCTGCCTAGCCGTCCGAGAGCCCATTCCACCAGAACGATCGCAGCTACCACGGCGTTCCTATCTGGTGTGCCCTTGCTGGACATCTGCAGGGCTGCTACGTGGAGGTCGACGCACACCTTCACGAAATTCTACTGCGTCGATCGGGATTCAAGGGAGGAGTCCAGGGTCGGCCAAGCAGTGCTGCGCAACCTGTTCGCCTAAGGTTAGCCTGCTGAGGAGGTAAGAATTGCTTAATATTGATTTTTGGATGTAATGCTTAATGTTGAGCCTTTGCCACCTCCCGTGGTTGTGCATGTGTGTGCTGCTATGTATTCTTTTATTCATGAGCATGTGAATCCATGCCAGACCCCATGCTGGAGAAGGAACAAGTTACTTACCTGTAACTGTTGTTCTCCAGCATGGGTCTGGCATGGATTCACATGCGAACCCTCCCGCCTACCCCTCTGCGGCTCTTCACTTGGTCATACTGCCACTTCACGTGCTACCAAATCTGAAGATGGCCGCCAGAGGCGGGGCTTAGGGAGATGGCAGTCATTGGCTGTGGTCAGTATGACGCTGAGATCAGTGATTGGTTACTACTACGAAAGACAGATCAGAAACAAAACTGATACTGATTTTTCTTTACCGAGGATTCCCAGCCTGACGACGGGGAATATTCATGAGCATGTGAATCTATGCCAGACCCATGCTGGAGAACAACAGTTACAGGCAAGTAACTTGTTCCTTATTACAGTACTTTAGAACCTGGAAGAAGCTGTCACAGAACGCTGCATAAAAACGCAAACTATTATTATAACAGACTCCCTCAGAGAAAAAGTAATTTGCCAAGGATTCAGTTTTCATTCATGGTTATATGTGGGAGCGGGGCGGGACAGTGGGCTTTGGTTGTGGAGCATGTAGTCCCGGGTCTGAAGTCTCCCTCCTTTTGTAGTGGGGTAGGTTGAGTCTGTAGGTCCATGCGGTCATATAGTTGACACTGTATTTCTTTTCTTCAGAGTGAAGCCCTGGATTTTGAGGATTGTGTAGCCAAAGTTATCGAAAAGTTCTGAAATTAGTGTCTGGACATTTGGGAAGAGGGTGTATACAGCTATTCATCAGTGCATTCATCTGGCCTACATAGGAAAGGGCCACCCATCTTTTATTTCGGCAGGGGAGAAGGAGAGTTAATTTCCACATTGAGATGTACATTTCAAAGCAAATTCTGGTTTAGGTAATTTTAAAGAGGATGCGGCACTTTATGATAGTTTGTATATATCATGCTTAAAGTAATTATTCGCTATTCTCCAACTAGCGTCATAGATGCTGGTACAGGGACTGCATACAAAGTTTCAACCATGGCTGCCGCAGGACTCGCTGAAGCAACTCTATTGCACAGAGCATATGTGCAGTTCCAATAATGCAGTACTAACCTAATAGTACTAGTATCTAACTTCCTGGGTGATGGATCTATGGCTCCTTCCCGCCTCCTCCTATTAAGGAAAAGTGGTTGGCCAATGTTAGGGAATATTAACCACTCATCCTCCCCTTCCCTACACCTAGTCTAGATACTCTCTTGACAGAGTCTCTTACCATAAAATGTGTTGGAGCGGAGGTAATGATAACATTTGTCCAAGGTTGATGGAAAGTGGAGCAAAGAGGAGTGAGGGAAGGTTAGTATTGAACTATACCTGGGCGGCACAAGGGTTGCGCTAGTGTCGGGTTGGTGCACCCTAGGTGAAATCTGCAAAGCGTCCCAATGTCCGGTGCACTGCGCCGCGAGTATTAGAAGAAGAAGAAGAGGAGGAGGAGCAGAGCAGGAATGGAGATGACAGGAAGTCAGGAGGAGGTAAGGGTCCGAAAAGGTAGGGTTCTTGTAAAAAGTCACGCCAGCCGCCCTTGTGGTGGTGTTCAGAGTTCCTCACCGTGTAGTAGCTTTGGGGCATATGCAAATAACAGAAGTCCGTAAGCAGTCAGGTTCGGCAATATGCAGGCAGAATTCGAACCAATTCAAAAGGAGAAGGCAGTCCTGTAGGCAGGCCAAAACTAGTAATGAGCAGGCAATTTAACAGCAAAATCAGGAGCGGGTGCAATCCAGAAACGAGCCGTGGTCGGCACCGGAGATCAAACGGAAACAGGAGCAATGTTCAGTAACAATAGTTTGTGGACAATAAACAGGTCAGCAACAAGGATCAAGGAAACAGCCAAATTGCGTAACAGGATATGCGTCAAGAGAATTCCGTAATCAAAATCACTGTTTCTAGTATGCTCAGATTAAATAGCCGCACAGAAGCCGCTTACTGTGATGCACCGGGTTAAACGTCACGTAATTGGGAAATATTTCTGGAACGCAGCGCTATTGCACTGCGTGCTGATGCAACACAATGTTTCCATGGGAACGTACCGGGCCAGCGCTTCCATTGCGAAAAGAATGGTTGTGCAGCATTCTCTGGGCAAAAGGAAAGCATTTCTGTGTTTTGAGAAGGGGCACTTTTCTAATAGGAACTTGCAAATCAGCAGGCATGACGCCCCCCTTCAATGAAGATTTGACCACAAACACCCCAGAGACCAAAGCTAGTTTGGGACCAAGAGTAAAGGGAGGTTGGGTCCATTCCATTGTGCGAATGGTATCCAAGGTCCCTAAAAGCCCCAAGAAGGCAATGGGCAGAAGCATCACTGGCTAAAGCAGTTGAGCAACCAAGGGCTCAAAAAAGGGACAAAGGGAATCTGATCACTCAAAGTTTTGACTTCTTTGCGGAAAAAAAGCCAACAATGAATTAAATGAGTTTTGGATAAAGCAGATGGGGAAATAGAATCAAGGCATAAAATAAGCAGAGCTTCATAGCAATTTGCAATTCTGTAGTTTTGCTAATCAAATGAACACTTGTTTAGCTATTTAAGTTGCCCTCTTCAATGAAAGCACAGCTCGCCCTGTATTCCTCTCTTGCCGTTGGTGCTCTCTTCACCTCCTGTTCTCTGTTCACTTCAAGAGCTAGTGGAGGGCAAGTGCAGCAGTAATCCTCTCCTCCACTCTTAAGCACCAAATGCATGTGTAGGAGTGCAAGAACGTTTTTTCTTATAATTGCAAACCAGAAGTAATCGGGATGATACTTTCATTAAGCTTCTTATATCCTGTCTGGCAAAGACAAGTATGTGTCAACTTTATAAAAGACATTCTGCAATTCCATTCCTAAAATGTAGGTCAAGTAATACATAATTACAGTATTGAGACTGTAAAACCTGCATCATCTCCATGCTTGACAGTAATGTTTAGGTTAATGTATCTGAATTTCATAGTGTCAACTATATTTCATTTTGTTGGAAGATGCATATGTTGACTAGTGAACCTTTGAAAATGTACATTATCACATGATATGCTTTTGATGGCAAACCTAGTTCTGTAACCTACAGGTTGCATACATCTTTCAACTGTGCTCAACCCATGATTGGACCCATATTCCTTGACATTCTATAGCATCACCCGGTTGCTTTATACCAGTTTCCCTGAAAGTGAGATGATCACAAACTACAATATCCCACCTAGTTTGGCCAGTTCTCTGCCTGCTACGCTCTCCACTCTGCTTAGTCTTTCTTTCCTCTTACATAACAAATACACAAAAAGAACTAAATGCTTATGCAAAGTAGTGATCAATAGTTCCATCCGGTCTGTACATCTACAGATCTACTGCAATACCAAACACTGTAGTTGGCCTCTAGAGCTCACCTTGCTTTATGATTTTATTATATATTACCACCTGCAGGAGACAGCTGGCCAACTGTTTTCAAATCCTTTATCATATCTATTTGTGTCCCCTCTCTCCATCTTTATGGGGACAGCCGTACTGGGGCCTTAATAACTGAAATGCTGTGCTCAAATGGAGGATGATTTGCGTTTGTATTTACAGCACGGTTGTGATCCCCTGAGGTAGCTGATATTGCTAATGTAGTCAATCCATGTTCGAGGGTCTTTTCACTCTTTCAGGCAGGGGGTAGCACTTGGTTTTGTTGGCCCACTGCAGGTTAGGAGCTCTGTTCACGCGCCACAGGGGGGCTATTACAGCTGCCCTGTCCCCTTCCATTATATGTGCCTCGTGACAGTCAGTATGTTCCAGGGTGTCATGATCCGCCATCCCCACCTTTAACTCGGAGGGCTGTGTGAGCATGGGAGAGGAGGAAACAAATTGACTGGCGCTGTTGTTCATATTGTCCATGGCGGGCTCATTGTGGCTATAGTGTCGTCACAGCTGTTGCAGGTGTTGTCCACCCCCACCTCCTGGACTAACCTTATTAAGCACTCGCATAGGTGTGAGGGGCACCACTGATGTTGTCCTAATGTCGGACTTGTCAAATCTGTCTTCCATAGCGCCGGTCGAAGGGACCTTCACATCCTGGCCGCCAACCGGAGTAGTTACTTTGTGGGGGGGTGTATGTGAGGAAGCCTGGGGCACAGAGTGGGGCCTTCCCTCCATAGGAGACATTGGAGGCATGAGATTGATGGTCTCTCCACCTACCCCCGCTGTCCTAATAGCCTCACCAGTACCAACAGCAATCTCGTCCCGTTTTGTTCTCCTTACGATAATAGCGAGTGGGCAAAAGCTCCAGCAAAACACACTGCCCTGGTTGCAACGCCCTTGGTATAGCCGGTGTACAACAGCCGTCACCCAGCCAAGATTCTGAATAACGTTAGGGGCTTGCACTACCTTAACGTCTATGCTCGGACCGCAGAGCAGCAGGAGTTCAAGGCTGCCCGACCCCAAGTTATTTTCCACCTGCTTCGCTTCTTTGACTCCACCGCCGGCCTTCGCTTTCTGTGCAGCTTTTCCTGCAGTGTATCTCGCTGCTCGTACCACAGCAGTCTGGAGACAGTAGAGGAAAGAACCTCTCAATGTGGGTTGCGTGTCAAGCCGCATTTCGTACTGCAGTCACTGATCTCCTTGCTTTTTCAGTTCATTCATTTTATCGCTACAAACATTTCACCTTTCACAGAGACTTTCGAGTGGGCTGCTTCCTTTCGCCAGACCACTCCGTTACTCAGTATCAATGGTTTCACAGCTATCGGTACTTCAAAGTTCATTCACAAATCTGTCTTTTTCACGTCTCATCCACACGCGTGCAGCCTTCAATTTGTAGGATATATTGTTGCCACTTTAATCTTTCCTTAACACGCACACACCAGTCTTTCATGTCGCTTGCCCAGTCACTGGCTGTGTGCGTTTCTTTGTTGTCTTTGCAGTTTTTCACAAGTTAAGGTTAATACGACAGAATTGGCCTCGCCTCCCCTACTCTGCTGTTCACCTGGGAGGGTCGCTGGCGTCCTTACAATGCAGCCTTCTCCATGTATCTTTTGCGGCCTTTTTGGGAGACAACGACCTCCTGCAGGGCAACTCCTGGGGTTCTCTATCCTTTGCTCTCGTCCCGGTTTGACTTCGCCCCGGAAGTTCTGCTTTTGTTGCACCTTGCTCAGTGTCTCTCTATGTTCTGCCTTTTATCCATGTAAGGAGAGCTAATAGGTATCTGATGTGTGCACTTAAGGTAAAGTGCCTGACTTTGCCTGACCCGATATAGCGGGACATGTCCAATGCTATATGTTAGGGTTAGCCCCTTTACTCTGTCGCCCTCTTCTTCGGCCCAGTGTTTGTGTAGAAAAGGCAGGGGGAAGTTGGGAAATAGGAGAATCCTATGAAATAGAATGGGTTATGGGTAAGGGAAAGGGGGGGGAATACTGCATCTCACCATCGGTCGCTTCACCCCCACCCCCCGAAGACCCCTCACCGTGGTGATCCTCCCACACTGGTCCACCCCCAGGAACTGAATCCAAAAGCGATGGCCGTGTCCTGGCCATCTGGATGACAAGTCTCTGCGGACTAGCAGGTGAGACACCCTTTGGTTTCTCTCACTGTACTTTCCCCTTCGTCACTGGAACAGGCACGCCAACTACGGGCCTGTAGCGAAAGGGTGGAATTTCCCTTTTCTCTGCTCCAGAAGGCCGCGCTCCGGTTTCCTCAAGTACAGTGGCAATGAAGGAGGGTCTCCGACTCTGCGGCCGCCCTGGCTGCAGTGTGCAGAGTTTCTTCCTGCGAGCATAGAACTTTTGTTTCCTTTGTTCTCACATGCCTCCCCGCCTTAATTTCTGATTTATTTTACCCCTGTGGCTGAGGGATCAGCACCCTACCTCCCTTGCGCTTTCCCACCTACAAAATGCTGTCTTCGCCGCTGACCAAACTGCATTCATTTGTGCTTGTATGTGTGGAAACCGGTGTGTTTCAAAACTGCTCCGAAGAAGTGATTTGTCCGTGGCTGGGAGTGATGCTCAAACAGTGGCACAATTGACGTAACTTGCGACCAGAAGATCCCCTCGACAATGTGCATCCAGTCTAATGTTTTTCTGCGGGACGTAGTTATGTGTAGACGTTATATATGTGAGAGGCGCGATATTTTAAGGTTGGGGTTTGATGCAAGATGGTCTTTATTCAAATTGTGGGACTTATTTTGGCCCCCTTTGATCTAAAAGGTGCATTCTAACGCTTGGGAACGATTGATGGAGAAGTTTAGAGACCTGTAGTCCTCAATAATATGTCATGAAGGAAGCTTTTTTTTTTTTTTTTTTTTTTTTTTAACTTTATAGCACATGACATTACAGGGAAGGGCGGGCACTAGGCCGCACCCGGCCACCAAGTATTAATACAAACATTTTGGTGTACAGCGATCATGTGAAATAAACATTGCGCCTGGTCATACAGTGAGCATTCAAGTAACAACAAACAGTGCGTAATTCATGTGGAGTTGCTGATTGGAGAAGACCCTGATGATCCATCGACTACATCGGCAGATATAGAGGAGAGGTAAGAGCGGAACGGGGACCAGACATTTCTGGGTTTGGACATTGGGGGTTGCTGAGTCACCCAAGCCTCCTCAACGTCTGAGGCCCAGGTTATGGCAGCGAGTCACTGGGAGTGCGTGGGGGCCCAAGGCCTTAGCCAGCATAATTGGATACAACGAGTTGCAAGAAGCATGCAAAGTCCCTACCAATCTCCTGGGATCTCGGCCAAGATCGGGGAAGTCATGGAATACACATCTTGGTGGGGAAGGGGTGATATCATGATCCAGGACGTTGGACATTGTAGAGCAGACCTCCTCCCAGAATTGGGCACAAGACGGACAGGACCAGAGCACATGTATATAAGTCGCTTCCTAGGAGCCGCACTTGGGGCAATTGGGGAGATGATCTGGTGATATGTGGTGCAATCTGATTGGGGTGTAATGGAACCTGTGTAAGATTTTAAATTGAATGACACTTCGTGGGTGCGGGCACACATACGCTTCCAGCGTCGGTCAGTGATGTCAATCTCCAGGCCCTCTGCCCAGCAGCGGTCGAGTTTGTCAAATGGCGGAATGGACTTAGATTGTAGTAGAGTATATATCCTGGAGACCTTCCCGCAGAGGTATTGGTGTTCATGAGTTTGGCAAGAATAGGATTGTCAGGGGGATTGTGGGAAAGCTCAGGTAACTCCTCTTGAGGACCCTACGCAGGCCTGAGTATTGGAGCCAGATAGGTGAACTCCGCACGGCCTGGGGCAAATCTCCCCACTCCCTGAAGTTGTCCTGATCAAACACATCACGGATGGATTTGAAACCCATCTCTGCCCATAGGTGTACTACAGTGAGTGGAATGGGGGGGGGGGGGGCAAGAGGAAATTCCAAAGTGGTAGACAGCCATGAAAAGGGCAAGACACGTTAGAAAGTGCCCATATTTTAGATAGAGCCAGGAACGTGGTGCCTACCAGGTCCCGAGCGGGTGCAGTCAAGACTTGGTGGGGGGGTGTTTATGAGAACTAGGGAGCAAAGGTCCCGCCCACCGCCCTCTGTTTGAGCCTGACATGCGGAGGTGGATTCGTAGTGTTAAACCAGTGCGACACAAATTGGTCCTGGGCAACCACCCAGTATTTCTCGAAATTGGGAGCCCCAAAGCCACCACTATCAATTTGGGTAGCAAGTGTATCTAGTTTGAGGCGAACCGCGCCAGCGTGCCAAAGGAACATGTTAATAGTGCAGCTTAGAGAATGGAAGAATTCTCTACCGGGCCAAAGAGGGAGATTGAGGAAGCGGTAAAGGAGTTGAGGTAGCACAATCATTTTTTAAGACACCAACCCTGCCAGCCAGAGAGATCAGGAGTTCAGCCCATCCCGAACATTTCTTGGCGAATGTGGTCAAGTAGTTCTGAAAGTTGAACTCGAATACTAATTTGGGTTGTCGGGTTTTGACTGCCCCCAGGTAAGTGAGTTCAGATTGAGCCTAGGGGAACCCCATGAGGTCGGGTGGGGTGGGGGTGCCGTCTGTAAGAGGAAGTAGTATGGATTTGGAGTGATTTACCTTGAGTCCAGATATCCACCCAAAGTGGACAACATCTTCAAGGATCGGGGTGAGGTTGTGTTCTGGTGAGCGAATAAATAGTAAGGAGTCCTCAGCGTATAGGGATACTATGTCTGGTGTACCCAGCATTCTTAGACCCCGGTGCGAGTGAACCTGTTGTATCCTGTCTGCCAAAGGCTCAATGGCTATGGCAAAGATAAAGAGGGAGAAAGGGCACCCCTGTCTCGTGCATCTGGCGATATGGAATGGAGGTGAACATCTATCTTCGGTACGGACCCTTGCTGTCGGATCTGAGTATAATAATTTAACCCACGACAAACTGGGTCCGAAGTTATATTTAGCAAGCACCCGCCAAAGATAATTCCATGAAACTGAATCAAAAGCTTTTTGCATGTCGAGGGCTGCCACTACTGCATGGGTGTTGGGGTCAATTCTGCTAATGATGTTAAATAGTCGTCGTAGGTTGAGACATGTGGATCTACCAGGGATAAATCCCCACCTTACGTTTGCAGGAACTTAACTGTGGGGGCTGCATCAGAACAGTGCGGGGGAGTGTGCTCTGTCGGCTGCTGATTCTCTAACTGCTGATTGTCTTCCTGGTTAATGGCTTTGCTTGGGGTGTGGATCGAGAGGCGTAGGACTGTGCCACTTGTTTGCCGCTGCCCAGATTTCAGGGCTTTGGTATTGGGAAGGGTGTTAACATTGTTTGGGATTGGTGTGCTTTGGAGCACCGGCACACCTGTAACTGACTATATTGTGATGAGATGTAGGCCACAGATCTCAGCGTTTCCCATGAAAAGGCATCCGTTCCTGTTTTTTTCTATTGGATTCTGGAACTTGTAATTTTTCTGTGCCTATGATATGATAGGTTATGTGTAACGCGCTTAATACCCAGAGGTTTCTAAGCGCGGAGCCGGGGATTGAACCTGTGTTGCTCCGTGTCATCTTGCTTCCAAGGAGAGCACGTTGCCCCTGAGCTATCCTAAAGTTGGGAAACTGCAAGTCCCAAAATTTCAGGCAAAAACAGGAACAGGTGGCACTCTCACGCATGGCCACAGGAAACTTGTGAGCTTTGTGTAAGCTTGTGGGGTATTGGGTCATAGGTGTGGTTCTATGGCACTAGTTGGCCTGAGCAGTGAAATGCATCTTCTGGTTGTATTGTTGTGAAGCTAATCGGGCTGTTCTAGACTAAAAGCAGACATAAAATTGTTCACAAAAATGTTGATCCCTTCGAGATGCATTTGGTTGCGTGCGTGAACTGTGGGCGATGGTGGGGGAAAATGTTTTTTCTGACTCCTGCTGCTTCTTATCCATATCCAAACAACTTTATTCGCCCTAATAAGCCATCCAAGGACATCCTAAAAATGCATTTCTAGTACAAAGTTACAGCAAAAACACTAAAACAGAAAATAAGGAAAAAGGGAAGGAAGAAAAAAAAAACGTGAAAGGAGGCACACCCTCCTTGGATGCCACCAGACTGAACTTTTGACCAAAGATCAAGAGCCACCACCCCCATGCCTCTTTTAGCACCCAATACGCCTTGGACCCAACGGAGTAAGATTTGCCCCAAAGAGCGGTCTGTTACGGATAGGGTCCCGCAATGGAAACACATGGGCAGAGTCAAGGGATGAACTGACTGTAATCCCACTATGTCTCGTACTCCCGTGGCGATTACATTTTGCCAAGACATCCCTTCCCATGTGGGCGTCCCTTAGGACCAGTTTGACAGTGTCCAATTTGACAGGGAGTTTGGAGAGTCTGGTGTATTCTAACAAAGCCCCCAGACACAAACCCACAGTCTCCTGCATCCAATGAAGGCATTTTTTCAGGAGGGCATCCTTTGGTTCTCTTGTAGCAGGGGAGAGTTTAGGAACCCCATGGAGGAACACCATTGAGCTACTGCGGCATTCATTTAAATGGTGCCCAGACAAAGACCTCCCCTGACCGGGGGTTAATGCATTAGCCACCCTCCTCACTAGGTGTATGTTGCCCTGGGCCGTCAAGACAGTGTTCCGCATTGGGGGGTGCTCATCCCCCATGGTCAGGCTCTCTGTTGGCTCCCTCAGTGGGGGTGATGCTGGGTGTGGTACCACCTCTGCTCGACTCTTCATGGGTGGGGGAATCATATCTGCAGGGGCGAGGGGGGGGACAAGGGCACGAGAGATGTGTCCCTATGGATGAGGCTGGATTCAGCCCATCAGACCCAGCCCCTAAAGAGCCCCACCCTCCTAGCCCCCTTGATTAGAACCAGTAACAGACTTTTAATCTCGGCCAGCTCGGAGCGCATGTGTTGACGGGAGCAGATTGGTAAGTTGGCAGATACTGTGGAGGATAGGGCTGGCAGGCAGTGATCTCCTTTTGGATGTGGTTTGGGAACCCAGAGAGGACTAAGACTTAGGAATGGCTAGCCCCAAAGGGAGCATCTGGCGTGGGCTCGCTTCAGATACTTGATGGGGTAAACTAGCTGCTTTCCCTCACCCACTCGGTCCCCTGGATCAGAAGCTGGGGTCGCAAGAGAAAAGGGGTTGGTAGGCTTCAGGAAGAACCAGTGACGGGTGTGAAACGGAGGTGTCAAGGTTTGGGCCAAAAAGGGGGGAGGGACGGGGGCCAACACCTGAGATGGAGCCGACAGAACACGTCCACCAGTCAAATTCACTATGCCCCTGGGAATATTTTCACAGCCATTGGCCAGGGTATCCAGGAGGACAGCTGTGGCCACGCTGTCAAACTCCCCTCCCCCCCCCCCAGGGGTTAACGGGTCGGCAGTGGGCCCAGGTACATCCAGAAAAAGGCTGGCCAGTCCGGGAGGCAGAGGTGGATTCAAAACAAGTCCACGGGTAGTCCCAGAAGGCCCGGGTCGGTCCGCCTGAGGGCCGTGGGTGCAGGGTAACTAGAGTACAGATCCCCTAGGGCCCCCTCATGGTCACAAACAATGTTCGAAGACGGTTGGGGTGCTCCATCCACACTAGAGTTCCCAAGGCAGACTCCACTTCCCTGCATGTCCCCCGGCACTTTGTATGACAGAACCCCCCCCCCTCTTTCTTCGGCCCATGATTGGTTCCGAGGCCAGTGAACTGGAGGTCCTTGTAGGGTCGATGGGAGGGAGGACTTGGAGAGGAAGGGAAGGTGAAATAACGACCCCTCCTTCCGTAACACCGGCCATTTGCATGGTGACACCCCGAGGGAGGCTAACCATCAAGCGCACCAGGACGGGAGAAGCCCTGAGTGGTCAAATCCGAACAAATAATAAAGCTCGCCTTCTGGGGATTATTCTGCAGACACTGACCTCTTGCGCCTGTTGAAACTGTTGGGACTCCGCTCCATCACAGCGGGGCGCGAAAACCCAGGCGGGAGCAAACACCCACGCCCTTGCACCCGCAGGCTTCCACCCTTGCGGGTTTCAGCCCACGAATCCTGCTGGGGGCAGGGCTTAGTAGGCAGAAGATGGCAACAGAGGACTCCAGGGCTCCAGGACCTCCCCACAGACAGCCGCGCCCTTGTCTGGTTGTATTGTTGTGAAGCTAATCTGGCTGTTCTAGACTATGTCGATCCCTTTGAGATGCATTTGGTCGAGTGCGTGAACTGTGGGCGATGGTGGGGGGCAAATATGTTTTTTCTGACTCCTGCTGCTTATCAAAATTAACAATTATAAGAATTGTTAATTCAATACAAAGCCATTGTGGCTGCAGAGACGGTATTAACCTTGCCTTTTATTACAGATTTGTACTTTACAGTTGGCCCATATTTCTGCACTTGTACAATCACATTTAGGTTATTCTAATTTGCTCTATCTTGGCCTCAGTCCCAACTGCAGTGATTTCAGTCTCCACCCACCCAACTCTCTCTCTACATCCCACTCACCCACCTCGCCTCCACTCTCTACGCCCTCTTCGTCCTTCCACTCTCACACTTGCTTTATTTCTTACCCTCTCACTCTCAACCTTTCTCACTCATATTTCCTCTTGCTCATTATCGATGGCATCCTCTCTCAATAATTTCCTCCCTTGTTCTATTCTCTGTCCTTATCATTCTCTTGCACACCCGCGCCCCTTATCACACCCTCCTTTAAAACTTTGCACTCTCCTCCTTGTACCTAAAGATGCGAATAACATCAGCAAGCTCCAAAACTATTGGCATTGACAATGCTTGTTTTATTTTCGTAAGAACACAGCAATTATATCACTTTCTAATTTTGTATTTAAGGTCCAGAAACTCGAACCATGCTTTTTTGATGGACTTGGTTATACATTGCCCATGTCCCCGAGAAATGTTTTCGCTCTAATACTCTACAATTATAATTCATGTAATGTACACTGGCATCATTTCACCTTGGGTACACTCAGAGCAGGCACATAAATGAAAAAACACACGAGTTGGAGTTTCAGGACACGCGTCCTTAAATCGGTGAAGCCATTAAAGGATAAACGCTCAAATACCAGAAACGGTGAATTGAAACCTTAACCTAGGTGTCTTGTGTTTGTGAACGTAAAGTGGCTTTAAAAATGCATAATCTGTGCTCAAACTTTGCACTCATCGCTAGCCAATGGCTAGCAATATTTGAATATTGGCAAGTAAGTAATGGCGTGCATGTGGAGAACTGAGGTGGCAATTTACTTTTTAGGCCTGGCTAGTAGCCTGCAACTTGAATGTTTTTTTTAAAAACCCTGGTACAATACCAAAAACAAAAAGAAATATTGCATGGGTTCCTTGGCAGGTGGAGAAAGTGCATTAAAAAAAAAGAAGCGAGATGGCAAGAGATCATAGAACACACCCCAGCCATTCAGGAATTCAACAGGATGACGTTAAAGGCATTTGCTGAGCTCCCTCGCATCAGGATTTTAAGAGGAACTCATTTGTCGCTCTGGGCAATGCTGCAGGGCCTCCCAAAGCGAGGCAGGGTAACTGTTGGTACCATCAGACAGGCCCTGGAGAGGGGCAGCTCCTTCCCCCACTTGCATGGCCCTCTCCTCATCACACACAGACATGCAGTCTCTGTTCACACCTCACCCTTCCCTTCCTTTGTGGGGACAATCAACCCACCCTCCCACAAAGCAACAAGGTGCTAAGCACCCAGAGGAAACAACAACAATTAGCAGGGGAAATACAATGCACTGCCCCCCCCCTCAAGGGGGGCAGACAGTCTGCTGCTGCCGGCTGGGGGTTGGACTTCAGCCCCCACTGCCACACTTCAAAGACCCAGGGCTACCCCTGGGCCTTATAAAAAGAGCTGCACAGCTCTCACAAACCACAATCTGTTTGTCGACCCTGAACGGGGTCCCAAACAGCCTGGAAGTTCACTGTTCACTCAGTGTCTTCCACCTCTTTCTCTTTTGAGGTCTGCTTTTAACTGGGCATCTTCATCTTTCCTTACCTACTTTTCTATTACAGAGTTGGTTGCAGCCGTGGCATCTGTTTCCTACTCCCAAGCATTGTACTGGTCGAAAAAACAAAGGTTTCCCAGGTTCCCCTCTGTGTTCAGAGGCACGGGCCAAGCCGTGAGGAAGACGTCCGGAAAAACAATCGATCAAAGGAATCCAAAGCGAGTGAACCGACACAGGCGGCGGCTTCAGTTCCAGCGTTTCAAATAAGTAAGCCCCTGCATCAAGTTGTGCGGTAACGAAAGGCACCGGAGCCAAGCGTTCAGTAAGAAAAATAAACATTCCGTCTTGGAAGCAAGCCAACACGGAGCAATCTATTGACATCGCACGCATAGTTGCAAACCCGATAAAGGGAGGTTGGAAGTTTTAACACGCATGTTGCCATTGTTATGAATGGGGAATCTTTTGGCAATTTTTACAAAACAAAAGAGATAGTACAAGGGATGAGGTTTGATGGATACTTAATAGAAGCAAGTACTTTTTACAAAATACAACCCGGGGCTCATTTGACTCAGCTAAATGATAAAAAGCGCATCAGCAGCACATGACGTGCTCGCTGAAATAAGACTTTCAAATAATTGCAGGAACTACGTTCCGAGTTCTGTAGCCCAGGCTCATGCAGAAACAAAGAAAGCAGTTATTTAAAATAAATCCTAAGAAATCAACGAGACGTTTGTTCAGAGGGGCAGTGGCACAAAGTTGTGAGCTCAACCAAGGTTGAGGATTCAAACCTTAAAACATTTTTTGACAGCAGCTTGCAAAATAAAAAACAAGACACATCAACAGCAATAAACCAATCACGGGCAACACCTATAAATTGTTAGTCATAAACAACAAAGAATAGAACATTCTTTTGTCCTTTTTCCACAAACAGGCTGATGGCTCCCAAAAGAAGAACGCACGGAGCAACAAAAACAACACCAAAGCCCAAATCTCCTCACTCACAGCAATGGAGGCAGCTGAACATTATGGTTGGGCTTGGTTAAGGGAAAACCTGTATGGTCTTACCAAAAGAAGGTGCACCCATGCCAGCTGGGTTAGGTGACCGCCCCCCGCTCGCAAAGTCGTCAGATGGAGCAAACACAGGTAACAAAAGCAATATTCTGGCGAAGTTAAGCGAAAACATGAGGGACGTGCAACAAATAATGCTAGAAATATGAGACAAACAACCCCCCCCACCCACCGAATTGACAAGCAGCCCTACAAGGTACAGCACCCCACTTGAACCTATAATTATCATCAACCCAGCTGTACCCACAACGGCACAGACAGGAGTAACTGCGGCAATACCAGCAGCAGACTGCCCCCCATGACCATCCCTGTCCCAGCACCAACACCCACAAGCCCAAAGGGACCCATAACTGCAAACATTTCAGACCAAGATGGTGCATTAAAAGCATAGGCAACCCCAAAGGCTAGTCCAACAGGTCAGCCAGAAATAATCAAAAACAGTGGTGCAGAAATGGTAACGATGAGCAGCGTACAACTGGACCAAAAATTCAAATCTTTTCACACAGAAATCCTGAATAGATACAAAATATGGGCGAAAGAATTAATTGAAATCTTCTCCCTAATAGAAGCACAACGGAAAGGGAGAGATGCCTTTAGGGACCCCAAGAAAATAGGAGCGAAAGCAATAGCCAGGAATGCTCAGGAAGAGCAGAACTGGGACAACTGGCTGAAATCATTCGCCATTTTAGCAACTATATATTTAGCAAAATTTCCCGGGGATGGCGCCAAACTTTGGGCCTACATGGACAAAGTCAGAGAAGTAAAGATTGCCCAGAAAGGCTGTATCTGGTTAGCATATGATATTAGATTCAGAAGGAGCATGTCAGAGAGGCCAGCCATAGAAAGGGATGAGGTGCAGAATGATCTGTACATATTAAACGCCAAGCTTCCAGCTGCGGAAGAAGTTGCCTTACTGAACAAACCCAACAAAAATTCTCAAGGGACACAAGTCCCTGACAATGAGAAGAACAAGAAAGGGTAGCAGCCCTTTCGAAAAACCCAACCCTGGGCGGCTAAGTCAAATGCCCACAGACAGAACAAAAATAACCACGCTTTCAAAGCCAATATTCCATGCAGGAATTTTGGAAAAACCTATGCACCTGGGGGGAAAGAATGCTGGTACAAACACAACTGTACTGACTGCAATGGTGACTATCTGGCAAGCAATTGCACCAGGCTACCAGCCAAAAATATGAAAGAGTAGCCACAACTCTGTCCAACCATCAACAGATCACTTTCCAAGGAACAACAGCACGACCTTAAACCCAGGGAGAGAACCCCAATCAACCCCAACAACTTCAGCAAGGCCCTACTGAACTACTCCGACAGCGATACCAGCGTGGCAATCCGACAAGGTTTCACATCAGGTTTCACAATTCCAAAATTCCTTTCAAAGGAACTGGGTCCCAATGCATCCCCAAAAAACTGAAATCTGCTAGAGACAACTCAGAAGTGTCTGGGCCGGATAGCAGGACCCTGGGATTCCATGCCAGTTACAGAATACATATTATCACTGTTAGGCCTGCTTCCAAAAAAGGAACCAGGGAAAATTAGGTTAATCCACCACCTTTCCTACCCAAAAGGCCATTCACTCAATGACGGCATTTCACACACAGAATCTGCTGTCTCCTACACACATTTCCAAGAGGCAGTAAGGCTCGTACAGGGATGTGGCAGGAATGCACTGATGGCCAAACTAGACATTGAATCTGCTTTCAGACTCTTACCGGTGCACCCAGAATCACAAATGGCTAGGATTTACCCTTGAAAACAAATTTTATGTTGATAGATGCCTCCCGATGGGATACGCATTCTCTTGCGCACTGTAACGCTCACCTGGTATCCACGGGGACGTCACTCAGCCTGTTCTGACCTCTTACGACCTCAAAGCCTTCCCTGGAGTCTACTCGACTGGAGACTGGGCCTGAAACACAGGATTGGTAGAGTTTAACTTCCTATTTTCGCTGTGTGCTTGAACCCCTTCTTACCCGGGGTCCAACCCTTCCTTTTGATCCACAGCTCACCTTGTTTTCTTGGAAAGTGTGCTCTCCGTCCTGCCTTCAGCGCAGGGGCGCGTTGATTGATGCAGTCTCGTTGCTGCCTAGTTACTTCACTGGCAAGAGTCTTGCAGGTAAGTATGAGTTTTTTGAACAGTTCTCTAACTTCGTTCCTTTCCTTCCTTAGATGATGGCCGGCATCCGGGGATGGCGACGTGCTGCTGAGATGAGTAGCACTGAAGGTGAGTGAGAGAGCGATGCGCGATACGACCCTTTCGTATTTGTATTGAACTGAGTTATTTTTCTGTGTCTTTTAGGTGCAGCGACGTTTTCAGCGTGGATGCCGGTTATGAAGAAGAAATGCGGTGAGTAAGCACGGTATGCGGCGCCTCTAGACGTTTCCACGCTAACCTGGAGTGTATTTTCCCTCTTGCAGATGCGTGAGAAGTTCCGGAGACAGGGTTCCCCCAGAGCGGCTGGGATTCAGGTAAGCGTTTGAAGATCGTACAGTCTTTAAAAATAAGCGAACATTTGCTGAATGGTTACGAATGCCTTTTTTCTGTTCATTTCCCTTTTCCTTAGGAAGCGGCGTGCCGGGATGGGAATGACACCGCCGAAGATGCCCGCAGAACCGAAGAAGCGATGAATGATGGGCAGATGCGCTGCAAGGTAAGGCTGTTCCTAACGGTGTTCTTCTTGCAGGAGCTGAGCGCAGAAGTAAGATGCAGGCCTACTGGAGACCGATCCGAACACTGTGAGTGTCACGCTGCAGGTGCAGAAAACACAAAGCATGTTTCTCAGCCTGGGAGTGGCTTATATAGTCTAGGTATCCCAGGTGTCTCTGGGCTGAACCACACGCAAAAGACTAGACCACACCCAAAAGACTAGACTGCACATGCAGTTCTGGGAACCGAAATATGTGGGGGCATCCATCTTGTCCCCATCAATGCACTACAAGTCCAATCCCCAATGTTATCCTATGGGAGTGAGTCTGGTGCCACAAGCGCCAAGTCTGACTCCAAGTGGGTCTTTGGAGGGATGGAGAGGCCCTTGAGGGCCATGTAGGTGATTGTGGCCTGGCTCCAGCCTGACATCTTGGAGGGCTGGGGACAGGAGGGGCAGGAATCATAACACGCACTGTTTGAGCAGTTCAGCTCATTTTTTCAATGGGCATTCCAAAAACAACCACCAGGGGTCAAGGGTAGGGCACTACCTCGACGACTTTATCGTAAGGGGGCCTGCAGCTTCCGAGGAATGCAGGATGGCTTTGGCCGCGCTAGAAAAAATTGCCACACAATGGGGCATGCCCCTGGCCACAGAAAAAACAACCAAACCATCCACCAACATAATTGTCCTTGGGATTGAGATAGATTCAGCAAAGGGCCTCTGCAGAATCCCAAACACAAAGATTGCTGAATTCTTGGATAAAATAAAAAACTTAAGCACAAAAGATAAAGGCACAATAAAAGAACTACAATCATTAGCAGGTAGCCTCAACTTTGCAGCCAGAATCATCCACAAGGGAAGGTATTCTTCAGGCTCTTAGAGTTCAAAACTAAATCATGCACCAGACCCCACCTCCACATCTGGCTGGGCAAAGAAGTAAAGGAAGACTTAAAAGTTTGGGGAGAATTTCTCAGAAAATTCTACGGAACCACACTTTGGCACATGCCAATGAATACATGGGGGAAAAAAGGGTCCTCTTTACAGACGCAGCCGGGAGCAAGGGGTTTGGTGCCATCCTTGGCACAGAATGGGTGGCCAGGCACTGGCCGAAAACATGCCATCCAGCAGGATGGACAGAAAACATAACGCTTTTAGAAATATTTCCCATTTGGCTAACACTATGTATCTGGGGCAGGCAGCTAGCTAACACGGAACTGTTGAATTGGTGTGACAACATGGCGGTGGTAGGCATCATAAACAGAAGAACGACCAAATGTCACTTGGTACTGAAAGCCATCACGGTAGTCACATTACAAGAAAATAGTGTAGTTAAAGCCAAACATATCACTGGAACGGATAATAACATTGCAGACGCTTTATCTCGCTTTCAGTGGACAAGATTCCGAGAGCTAGCACCACACGCCCAAGAAAAGATGTTGCTAATACCAGCGGATTGCTGGTCAATAATGGGAAGATAAAAGAAATTACATCAACACCATCACCAGAGAGACATGGCCGGGATGTAGAACAAGAAACAAGCATTTTACAAATGGGTGCCAACAACGCTGTCCACACAGATAGCATGAACCCTGGCACAGGGTTCCTTGCAGAGATGGCAGAAAAGGCGCTAGCAAGCACAACCACAGCTCAGTACAGTAAGTGCCTGCAAACAGTCTTTAGAATAACAGGTTTAAACCATGTAGCATTGATAAGAGTAAAAGATATCGAAATACTTTTAAAATGGGCTCATGAACAGGGTTTCAAGAGGGAGCAAAGAGACACCTAGTATCAATATCCTACCACTCCAAACTCCGGGGGGGGACAGACCCCACCCACCCAGAGTACCCTGATTCCGTATGCCATGAAAGGATGGGGCAGAATAGAGGGACCCCAGGTAGACTGCCCCCCCTCCCGCTCGATTTTTAAAAACTAATAAAAATTACAAATCAGACAATGCAGTCACCCCTACGAGACCCTATTATTCAAAACAGCATTTTTTCTCGCATACTTTGGGGCTTTCCGAATAGGAGAGCTCATCGCCTCAAGCACCAAGGCCAATGACAGCTTGGGGATCATGGAGACCAGTGTCAAACATGACAGTGTCTCCATAGACTTGCAACAGTCCAAAACAGGGGCCCAAAGAACCATCAACATTTGTTGCATCGACAATGCAACAAACTGCCTGGTGTCCGCCACCAACCTTTATTACGCACAAAGACCTAAAGTGGGGGGTAGGTTCCTAATACACAAGGATACATCGGCACGAAGCCATTACCAATTCAAAGGGGTACTGTCAAAAGTCATCAGCAAAGCAGGATGGGACCCAAAAGAATTTGACACCCACTCCTTTAAAATTGGGGCAGCTACCGCAGCTTGGCGAGGGGGTCTCGATCCATAGCAAGTTAAAAGCATAGGGAGTTGGAAGTCGGATTGCTATAAAAGATGCATCAGACCAGAGATAATTTAGTCCACCCCCCCCCCCTTTTTTCTTTCACCCACCAGAAACAACAACTGGGTGGACGGCCCTTCTCCGATCAGCATGGATAATAGGACACTTGTTTCTTTTCAGGACGGGGCGATGGGCTGAAGAAACCAAGGAGGGCCCGCCATTTAGGAACACTATCGCATCCTGGTGGGATACAGAGGCCTCCTCTGGGCAGACATTCACAACAAACTAGCAGAATTAGTTTGCTTACAGGGATCCGCCGGAATTCCTGATCATACATTTAGGAGACAACGATTTGGTGTCCACAGGAAGACGAAGCCTGCTCGAGGAAATATGCGCCTCTTTAGCGGGCATCTCACACAACTGGCGAGATACCGAAATCTTTTTCTCTGCAATCCTGCCTAGAAGAAAATGGCAGGGGGCCACCTGTTACAAATCAGTGGACATTTCTAGACGGAAACTCAACAGAGGGATAGACAAATTCTGTACAGCCAGAGGGCTAGGTTTCATAAAACACCCGGCCATTACATTAGGAGATCCTGCTTTTTTTCTCAAAGACTGGACACATTTATCAGGACCCGGCATGGAACATTTCTTTCGAGAAATTTCCACCACCTTAACCACCAGGGGATGCAAATAACCACTTTTGGGGGACCATAGACAGCTCATAACCTGCCCATGTGTGGCGGCACGGGCCAGAAGAGGTTACCTCAGGACCCAGTGCCCAAAAGTATTATATATATACAGATATGTGATTGCCATTGTTTCCATAATCCTATCTGGAACAATAAAATCCTACTGCCTTTTATTGGCAACACTGGAAATGGTGTGGTCTCACTTTTTCTTTCCGGGGAGGGGAGGGGTCGGTGTAGGAACTTGCATGCATGTGGGTCCAACAGTTATGGGATTTACCCCCGTCGAAGCACCTTCCATCGACGTTTGCGCTTGTGGTTTTGAATCTTCTGCTCTGGCTCTTCTAAGTAAAATGATGTAACATTTGCACCAGGACTTCTTTCGCCGTCTCTTGCATTTGCGTATACATTTCGATCTGCTGTACTGTGTGTTGCCTCACTTTTGTGCTGTGAGCAAATGTTACCTATGCGCTAAGGGATTCCAGTCTGTACATCATTTTATTTGCAAGTAGCGAGCTCGGTATTGGTGCCCGTGCTTTGCACGTGTCATTTGTTATTATGGCCTGGTGTGGATCAGAAGGAATTGAGCCCATTTTTACTAAATAGCTTGGTCAAGTTTACTCACAGTAAATTCCAGTGTCCCTTGCTTTACCCTTGTAGGCATGATATGTTATTTTATTTGTATCAAGCTCATACCCAAGTGTTTCAGAGCGCGAGAAGAGGGCATTAGCTCACTGCCAGAGCACTGACAGCGGTGTGAAGAGTGGTCTCGGTATCGGTCAGCTGCTCTGTGACGCAGAAAGGATGCATTATGGTAAAATCTGTTAGCGTCAGCCATTTTGAAGGGGCTAATGCAACTGTTGGTGGGGGGTGGGATAGTGGTGGAATGTTGCTTTTAAGAGCCTAGTTTCTGTAGTGCTGTAAACATGGATCTCTCTTCCACTTGTGTGCTGGCTTTTGGTCCCTCTTTTTAAGTAAGATATTTAAATGCTGGGAATATCTCCCTCTGGGGCATTAGAGCATTGCTAACCTGTGGTAACGTTTGAGGGTATGCATCACCTAACTTGTAAGGTGAAAGGTCTTCATGATGAAATGGACTTGCAGAATAGGTGCAATAGGTGTTGAATTAATGCACATTGAAGAGTCTCAACCCAATCCTGTTTTGACGAGGCTGTCGGGAGCCTTGCATATACTGGGCAATAATACTAATTTTGTGACTCAGTAAATCTTGAAAAGCAATTTACATAGAAAACACTGGAGCCCTTTAGGTAATGAGCTCTCGGACAGAAACTGGAACGGCCACTTTAACTCTCTACATGGGTCCTAGAATGAGCCCCTGCACCCCTCCCTGCCCACACCCCTAACCAATTTACATATCGGGCAATCTCTGTTGTCTGGACAATCCGGACAGCGTTTCATTATCCATTCAAGCCTTCTCCTAAAACCTTAACCCGCATACACCGGGAAACCAGAAGAGGGCAAGTGAAGCACAGGTGTCGGTAAACACAGTTTCGGCATGTTCTGCGATGCGACTAGAACCCCCAATTTTAAAGATATGCCAAAAGCTGCTAGTAAGCAGACACAATTTAAAGTGCAATGGCGTGCTAACACATTTTTCAAGTTAGTTCCTTGAGGCACCCAAACCACTATGGATGGGTATAGTTTGAGAGGTCGTGATAGTGAGGATAATGCAGATGTCATTCTCTTTCTTCGAGCTCCAGTGGAAATTGCAGGGATTAGCATTTGGTAGGCACCATAACTATCGCAGTAACATGGAGCTCCAGTTGGGTGTCCCTAAAGACTAGACAAAACCTTCTAATGCCAAGCACTTACAGGGCATTTACCGGGCATCATGAAGCAGGAAACCCAATAGGGGGTCAGCCCTGCTTGGCATTTCTAACACAAACCAGCACTTGTAGTGACTTTAGGGCTTATTGTGGGCACGTCGCTAAACACCCAGCGATTCTCGTTCCAGTTTTGAGTCATTACGAGTCTGCTGGAGAAGCCCTGTGTATGGCATATAATGATACGGTCAGACCAAACCGGTGGCTCGGGGATGAAGGGAAAGTGCTAACTTTCCCCTTTTATTTTCATTTACATATTTAATCTGAACACCAAACATTTATGGTGATCTATCAGTCAGGAAAAATTGGTCAAGGCCAGTGACAAGTGCGTAAAGCTCGCCAAGGGGCTTCTAAGGTCTGTTATTGGAGCGTTGAAGGGGGTTCCATTCTGTCAGTGAGCCATATAAATTCCAGGTACACAAATATTTGCCTTTGCACGTTTTGGGGTCTTCTCATCTAAGAGGAGGGAGTCCCAGGAGTTTACGAATTTAAAACGTAGTCCCGGGAACCTTATAATGGAACCCCTTACCACAGCACTTGCTGCTTCAATTGTCACCTCAGCGCCTCACTTCCTTGATTGCCAAATAGTGCAGTAAGTAGCATTGCCCTTTGCTGGGAAAATTGCCACAACGGTCATCACAATGCCTCAATGAAAATTAATACAACGATCTGGTGACGAAAAAGATTGACCTAAATGTCAGTAGCTGCACCCGCAAAAGCAGACCAAAGAAAGCTGCTACCGGCCCCATTTTAGGCAGGGGGCTGGTATTGCATGAATGCTATGTGTTATTATAGGGTAGCGCATCCCCTACACCTTCCCTCCCCTGGTACTTCACCATTCTCCAGTAATGTAATGAAGTTCTGCCGACTGGTGTGGCTGCTTCTCAAGTAGGTCACGGAAAACTGTACAAAACATTTTGATCGCGCCCAGTTGGTTTATAGACAATGTTCTCCTGCTGCTTCTGCCTTCATGTATGTATTAGTGTGCAGTGTGGTTTTTTTTTACTTTTACATCGGTAAAAAATATATTGCATCACATTAAAAAATGTTGTTGAAGAAAACTGAGTAACTACACACTCTTTAACCTTCTGATTACTGAGAAAATACCCTCTGCCCCCCTCCCGCCCCCCCCCCCTCCTCGTGTTCTGGGTTCGCCATGCAGCAGGCGTCTAGGACTTCGCGGACTTGCTGGGAGCGTTCTTCCCCTTTCATTGTGCACACTACATTTGTTTCCAGTAACCAGCTTGCTTTGTATTTTCTTATGTATATTGCACACTTCATAAAAAAGGAAAATCAGGAAAAATAGACACTAGCTGAAAAGGGTATTTTTGTGCTCTCTGAAAAGTCAGCACGTCTGATTGGAGCTGCGATATTTGGTAGAAGGGACCTAATACCACTTGGTGTCACGCCTGTTGTGCTGTACGTTGTCTAACATAGAAGTTTGCTCTGATCCACTCCTTGCTTACTCAACTGCTTGACATTTTAATTAAGTTCGTACTGTTCACCGGTCCCTGTCTGGAACAGACTGCATTGTAGACGCCCAGAACGCAAGTGGTTTAGGGCATTCCGGACCTCCACCATAAAATGCAAAGATAATGGCGCATATGCGAGGTCCAGAGGGGCGTCTAGAGCAGTTGAAACAGTGAGGACCGTCTTCAAAACTCTGTGAAGCTGATCGTTTTGACGAATATTACCTGCCCAATGTTATTTAAAATAATCCTTTTCCCCCAGAATGCACGCTCATTTACTACTTATCCAGTTTGTAAAGTTTGCCATGAAAGTCGCAAATAGTCATTTGCGAATGTGGGGCCATTTTTAAGGAAAAAGTATTTTGTCATTTTTGTTCGTCCCAGCCAGAAGCCACTTAAGGCCACTTCTAGATAAATGGTGGGTTTTCGACTCATCGCTTGAACCTCGTATGTTTGGATATTTGAATATGTTTTGGAGAACTTGAATTTGCGTATAATCGGTTCCTGCAGCCACAGGCTATCCAGCAGGTTCTGGATGTTTCATTTCTCTGTGACTCATCTGTACAACTTTGGATCAGACATCCAGTCAGTCTGGCAGATGGCCATTGTGTGACTGCAGTAGTTGTGCTGAATCAAAAACTTGCATTCTGTGTGGGGTGCAGTCTCCAATCTCTTCTTAACGAAAGCTCTTCAGACAGACTGGCGGAATTAGAGGCGTGAAGAATCTAAGATTAGAAACTGTAATTGTAACCCACAAAACGAATTCCAGTAATTCATGTGGCTTGAACTCAAATTCATGCACAATGATCTATATTTTCTTCTTAATCTGACCTGCACGCAGCAACGCCATCTTGCATTTTCCTCTATACTCGCAAACCTACCCCCCTCTCTTTCAGATCTAGCACAGCCCCTGCAAACAGCAGTGGTGCGTAGTAAAAATCCTTGTAACCTAACCTATCATCACATCCTGGTTGCAGATTTAAATTAACTGGCTTATAGCTGGTCCTGTAAGATTTGCTCCAACTTGTACTTAAAATTAGCATCTGCTCTGTCGCCAGAACTCCCCTTTTGCCTCAGTTTCAGACGGATTTTGTGCCACCTTTGCAGAGACCTCAAATGTATGAGGCGTTCTCAAGGGGTTTAAGTTGTATGTTGCTCCGTGCCTGTGAGCAACCCCATGACACTCTGAAAGTTATTTATCCAAAATTCCCAGAGAGCCAAATGCAGCCACAGCGACAAGTAGCTGTTAAGAAATGGTGAGAAGACTGAGCAGTTATGGTTCTCAAGTGAAATTGCTTGGAGACCTGCTGATGCGTTAAAATGCAAAGCGGAGACGTTTCGGTAAGCACTCATTTATGATGAAGTTATCCAAATTACAAAATGTACACCCCAAAGTCTATGCTCTGGCAAAGTACTCTCTTTGTGTGTACATGTTTCGCTCTCAGTAGTGCTCGGAGCATAGCTACATTCAGGCAGTGTTGCAGCACCTGGTGCAAGTGATGCCGAAGCGCAGTGATCCATGAATCCTGCTCATCGGAAAGCAACTATGGTTAAGCTCACTTTTTGGGTGCGCAGTATCCAGAAAGAAGCGTAGCCATAGTCCCGTCTTGCTTGTTCAGCTGGTTGACATGCTCGAGTGTTGGAGGTGGACTAGGCTTTACGATCCACCGTCTTTATCTTAAACCCTTCAGAGTGTCATCAGTCCCTGTATCTTGGCAGGTAATGCAGGGCATTGCTGTCCAAAGTCTGCCATAAGGATTAAGGCTGCCATTGTACCACACATAGACCTGTCCTGATGTCACACATGCTTGGAGGGATGCTCCATGTTGTAGGTCCTGTCGCGTCAGCTATCATACTGGTGACACATTTGTCCATTTGTAAAAGAAATAGCATAATCTTAAGGGAATGCCGACGTTGGCCTGAAACAGGTCGTAATGTTCAAAGGCATTGTTTGGAACAGGTTTGATCATTACTATTACAGAACTAATCCTGTGACATTAAATGCAGCACGAGCTTTGAAAGCATTTTTTTAACATGGACTTTAATGCTGGCGAGGCCAGCATCAGGACCGTTTTTCTGAAGTAAGAGCTTAGTAAAATCATACAACTGAGACAGTTCAAGCCTCCACTCTTAATATAAGGCTGTACTACCTGAGTTTGTAGTAGCGTAGACGGAGCAGCCAGGCTTATAGTAGGAGGGAGGGTTGTAGGAAGGTACAAAGGACTTGTAGTATACCAAGGGTTCAACAGAACCACTGACAACCAGAATTATTATAAAAAAAATAAAGGTTTATTATAAATAATACAAGTTACACCAAGATCATTCTTGGGGGGGGGGAGGGTAGGGGGTAAGTACTTGGCCATAGTCAAACACCCATTATCAACATACAACAAAATGCTTGAAGGTACACAGACCAAAGCATAAACCATGTTCAGAAAACACAGTATTTATAAGCAAGTCAGACCTTATCAAACACATTTGGTATAGAACACACCTATTCATGGGGAGTAAAACCATATGCTACTTTCTGATTACTTTCAATAATACAAGGGCATTAGACCCTAGCAGTTGTGCAGTGACACTCGGTAAAGGAATCACTTAGTAAACTAACCTGCAAGTATACTTTTCTGAATAGTGGAACACTCATTCAAGGAAAGGCAGAAACCTATAACCACATTCAGGATAAGTTATACTAGGTGAGTAAGACCTTTTGATGTAATTTACAATTACAGTTGCTATTCAGGTCAGTGAATACACCTAAGACTGTTTTAGCATCTGCATAAAATGGACCAGGGAAAGCAAAACCCAATGTTACACTTATGAATGACTCAATGTAATTCTAGGTGGGTAAAACCAAAGGCAGACTTAGTTTAGACAGGCTATACAGCAGGTCCGGGGAAGCAAGACCCAGTAGGTGAATGTACGCACTAATATTCTGAAAGAAATAGTTAAGTGAAGCCAACGGCATTACTTTTTGGGAAGAGGTAAAACAATTTCACAGGTGACTAAAACAACCTTACATATATTTGTATTTATTGAATTTTATATAGCACTTTTAGTAAAAACGCTTTACATAGAACAAGTGATACATTACAAAGCAACCTATTAATGAGGCAGAGAACAATACAAAGAACAATTTAATATTAAGTAGTCTGTAAGGTAACTTTGCGCCAGATTTTACTGAAAGTAAACAATGTATTTCTGCAGGGTTTCACATTCCTGACTACGATAGCATTCAGAGTTCAAACTATGGCCTTGCACCGTGTGTGGGTCTGAAGCACAAAATATGTTTGCAAAGCATTACAGAAAAGAAAATGGCAGGCATTTACAAAATGGACTCCCAATGTTCACATTCAGGTTTCATAGTTTGCAATGCTAGTCACATGATGTGATTTGCTTCTGGCCAACATACTATTCATACTATTCGGGCTATGCGATTACATTTACAGTTTCACAGTTTGCAGAGGACTTTTTCAGAATTGGGATGATGGCATGCTTGAAGGTAGAGGGAAAGGTAGAGGTTGCAAGACAGATGTTGAAAAAGGAGGTGAGGTAAGGTACCAGAAGAGGACAGACTTTGGGGGTGAGAGAGGTGGGGAGGGGGTCAGAGGGAGAGGCGGTTGGGTGATTTTTGGACGGGAGAAGAGGAAACTTCAGAGACAGGAGTGAAGTTAGAAATGGTGGAGGAGGGGGTTGTGGGAGATGGAGAAGGCGGAGTGTAAGAGGGGGATTGGAGAATGACGTACAGTGTGTACTTTGGAGGAAAAGAAGTTAGCAAGATCATTGGTTTAGAGAAGAGAGGCAATAGAATGATCAGGGGTGGGGGAGAGAGCAGGCGAGTCAGGGTTTGGAAATTGTGGCGGGGGGGTGAGAAGATTGAGAGTGGAGGAGGTCTGAAAAATAAGTTTGGCAGATTTAATGCAGCTGTCGTACAGTGTGTGGTAGGAGGAGTAGGTAGCCTGGGTAGCTGGAGAGCAGTGTTTGTGCCAGAGTCTTTCAAGGCGGCGAAGGAGGCGGCGCATAGAGGAAAGATTTGGAGAGAGCCAGGGTTGGGCGGGTTTGCGGGAAGGGCGGAAGGAGGTGAGAGAGTAGTGTTGGTCAAGACTAGTGGTGAGGCAAGAGGATAGAGTGGATGAGGCTACGTTCGCAGAGAAAGGAAAAGTGAGAGGGGGAAGGGAGTTGGCACAGGTGTCATAGAAAAGATAGGGATTGGAGTTACGCAGGTCATGTCTGGAGGAGGTGGTGGAGGAAGAGGGAGAGGGAGGGTGAGGGAGACAGAGTAAAGAATGGTCGGATAGATAACTAGGGAGGTCAGAAACAGGAAGCTGTGACAGAAGAAACGAAGATTAGGTCAAGAGTGGAACCAGAGGAGTGAGTGAGTGGGTGGGGTAGGGAGAGGGGTGAGAAGGAAGGAGTCGACACTGAGAAGATTATGGATATCCACTCACCCGTTAGTGGCTTCGGAGTGCCAAGGCCGTGCGGCAGGTCCTCGCCCAGTGAGTGGGGGAACGGCACAGCTAGCTGAGGCAGTCAGTGAGATGGATCCGCAGTGTCCGCTGGTGGTTTCAGGATGGATCTGCTGCTCTGGGGGGTTTATGTCGGGCAGACCAATGCGCTAAAGTGGCCTGATGGTTCGCAGCGGGGCAAGTGTGCCGTGAGCCAAGGCAGACGATGGGATGGTTACGGTTCCCCGCAGAGTCCAGTGGTGGTTTCTGAATGAAACTGCTGTGAGGGAAGTTGTCGCCGGGCTGATCAATGCCTTAGTGTGGTCTGATGGTGTGTGGGAGGTGTAGCGGCTTCCTCCGCGAGTCACACTGGGCTCGCCATCTTGGCACGCAGGCGGCAGCGTCAGAATGAGCTCCGTGAGCTGCGTTCTTCGGGATCAGATCCGTGGTTTTTGAAGAGTGCGTCCAGGGATGCCCGGAATGTTCATGGGCAAAAGCGTGGGTACTTGGAGCAGGCTAATTGAGGTTTATATGGTTTTCTTGCCGTATGATTCAGCCTGAAGAGGGGAGACGCCGGGTCAGGCTACCGTTGGTTCTTTTTTTAAATTTTTTTTATACTTTTCAGAATCGCACAACACACAATCAAAGTCAGTAAGTACTTGTGTAACTGTTAACTCTGAGTTAGTTACCAACTAACTTCTTCACAAGTAAGTGCACTTTAAACCACTTGTTAGATTTTCAAGGCAGAGCTCTTTTCTTATCCAGCCCTTGCCTATTCTATTGTATCAGTTCTCTGAGGCAGACGAAAGACCCTAGTGGTCTAGGTGCCAGCTTTAGGCAGGGTGAGATAGGGTTCAGTTGCAGAAAAAGTCAGAGTTCCTGTGGAAGAATGTTCAAACAAGTAAGTAGTTCATTTTAGAGTTGGGCTCTAGGGTCTTCAAGGAAGACTCTAGAAGGATTCCAGCAGTGGGCCTGGGTGAACTGGATGAGAGGACTCCCAATCACAGAAAACACCCCAAAAGCTTTGCGGAAATCACATAGGCGTAAGTTAAGTAAATACCCCAGCCAACACAGTATCTCAGCACAGAAGAAGAGTTGCAGCAGGAAAACCTCAGGATCTGCAGCCAAAAACTGATCAATGGATTCCTTTGTCATGAACACGGAAGACATGACTTTCGATGGGATTTTGCAGCAAGGATCAACAGGGAAGGCTTCAGGCAAGAGTTTATCGGCTGGATGCGCTCTGTGGTTTTGGCGCCCTTTTCAGGAGCCAGAAGAAGACAGAATATTGCCCGATTGCATTCTCATCACTTGTAAGGTCCAGTACTCTGAGGGGACATTTTGGACTCGATTCACGTCTCTGGAGGACTTGCTGGATGGCAAAAGGTGGCAGCTCGATTTGGAAGACCATGCACTGCACAATGGCTCGAGGTCTCAGGGTATTGGGTTGTTGCAGCCCTGCAAGGTCGCAGCACAACGTGGGATGGCTCAAAATGCAGGTCTTCTTGATGGTCAGGGTTGTCGTTTCCGGAGTCCCCAGATTGCTTGGAAGGAAGGATAACCGGTTCCAGTTACACAACAGGCTCTCCAGTCGCTGGAAATTGTCTCAGATGCGTTTTCTTCATCTTCATTTTCAGATTCAGGTCCATTGGTCGACTACTTCAGCTTCCAGGATCAGATGTTTATGCCGGAACCAAGCAAATCAAACAGACTTCCAACATTCAAACTTGGAGAGAGTGGGGGGGCTTGGCAGTCCTTTTTAGGACAGCCAGCCTCCCAGTTTGAACTGGATTCTCACAGTCAGACTGAAGGACACAAGGCTGCAAGTTTTGGACTCCTTCCTCGCTTCCTGCCTTCAGACACGCTGGAGCCTGGGTGTGCTTGACCGAGGTCTCCCACCAAAGCTAAAAATCACACAAAGTAATTTCCCACCCTGCACGGCCGGGGAAAGACCAAGAAGGGACAAGAATCGCGACAAAAAGAAGACGGGCCTGTGAAAACAGCCTGCGGTTAAGGTGCATCGAATTTGTAAAAAGGTTCACTGCCATATTAGAGGGGTGCATATAGGGGAAACCCAACACAAGATAGCCCTATATGCAGACTATATTATGCTCTACATTGCAGATCCAAAGCACACATTACCCAGAATAATCAAGGAACTGCAGAAATTCGAGAAAACATCAGGGTTCACAATAAATTACACCAAATCCAAAGCATTGAATGTTACTGAGAGCAGAGAGAATATAACCTACCTAAAGGGACGCTACCCCCTGCAATGGGAAAAACAGTCCATAGAATACCTAGGAATCCAAATCACTAGATCCACCAAAAACCTGCTCAAAGCAAATATCACTCCTCTATGGAAACGCCTGCAAGGAGACTTGCAGAGATGGGACGTCCAGGAATTAGCATGGTTTGCTAGGATAGCTGCCATAAAAATGACCTCGTTACCCAAGACTTTTGTATGTGGTAAGTTCCACCCCGGTGATTATCCCCCCGACAATGATCCAGCAACTCCAAAAAGCAGTGTTTAAATTCATCTGGGGGAACAAGAAGCCGAGAATTCAGAAAAAGATTGATGAGCTTAACACTAATGGGAGGGTTAGGCGTGCCGGACATAGGGAGATACGTACTAGCAGCCCAATTGGCGTCAGCATTGAAATGGGCAGGGAGGGACCCCCTTCCAGGGTGGTGGAAAATAGAACAGTCTGCGACGGACACC
Organism: Ambystoma mexicanum; assembly: GCF_040938575.1. Classification (NCBI taxonomy): domain Eukaryota; kingdom Metazoa; phylum Chordata; class Amphibia; order Caudata; family Ambystomatidae; genus Ambystoma; species Ambystoma mexicanum. Next base: position 1,233,498,932 of record NC_090927.1, on the reverse strand, counting down.
CCACTATGTATGCTACCATTCCTCAAGCCAAAAGCACGAGAGAGAGGAGGGATCCTTTTGGAAGCCACAAAAACGACACTTCACACCTGGGACACTGCAATCCACAGCAGGGGGATCAAACTAGGCCTGGGTCCACTGTGTCCTATAGTACAAAATCCCGATTTTACGCCCGGGCTTCAACAAAAGTTCTGGGACGGTTGGCAGGGAGCAGATACACTATCCTTAAGTGACTTGTACCAGGATGATGCCCCACTCTCCTTTGAACTATGCAAACAAAGATTTGGCATCACCGAGCACCACAGATTTAAATATATACAAGTACGTCATTGGATCTCACACCCAGAGGTAAAACAGGCTGGACTACGTCCCCCAGTAGGTCTAGAACTCACGATTCGGGAGGGGACACAGGGAAAAGGGATCACTAGACTGTACAAGTTACTCGACAAATCACAAGCAGATGAAACCCTCCAATATATGAAAGACTGGGAGCGGGACATAGGGGAGGAAATCACACAGGAAGAATGGAATCAAATTTGGAGAAGGGCTCACAAACTTTCCAAATCCACAGAAATCAAAGAATCAGCATATAAAATATGCTACCGTTGGTATCTGCTACTAAGCAGAATACATAAAATGAACCCCACGTATCCCTCAGACTGTTGGCGCCAATGTGGAGGAAAAGGTGACCTATTCCATAAGTGGTGGTCATGCCCAAGGATAAAAGTGTATTGGAAAGAGATATTGAGTCTCATCAAAGACATAACGGGCACAGACCTACCACATTCCACCTAAGGTCATTTTACTGGGGGCAGTGTCAGAAGGAAGATACGCAGCTTCAGGGAACAGAGCGGCCCTCATCACCCACCTACTGCCTGCAGCAAGGATGACAGTGGCCCAACGATGGAAGACAGTGGAAGGTCCAACAGCCCCATGGCGGTGTATGAAAGTGTGGGAAGTTATGGAGATGGAGAACATCTGCGCCACAAAATCAGGGACCTACTTGAAATTCTTAGCTATATGGGAGCCACTTCAAGACTATGTGGGGGAAAGGGAGGCCCAATTCTATAAACCCAGGACTTTAAGGAACATTCATATCAGATAGAGACTGCAGTAGACGAAGGACCGATGAGCTCAGGAAACAACTTTGCTTTGGTCATAACTTTGACCTAGTTTGGTTCAGATAACTCTAAGGGTAAGGGGTGGGACGGGTAGGTGAGGGTGGGGATACTCAGGGGGGTGGGGGGGGTTGAAAGACAATAACAGTCTCGATGCCAAAGTTCAAGTAGGTTAAATACTTTGTTTTCATAGATGATAATGGTTGTAATACTGCTGTAACCAAAGGCTAACTGTTGCCTCCCGTTTAAAAGATGTACAAAATGAAAATAAAGTTGGTTAAAAAAAAAAAAGGTTCACTGCCGCCAGCCATTTAAGGTAAGCTTGTCCATGGAACAGAATTGTTAGTGCTAGTGAGAAAGGGGATACATTGTATCTCCCCAGCACTCCACATAAGGTTGGGGTGTACTGGTTTCACCTAACAAAACATGGAAGGGATAGAAATATCCTTTCTACCCTTGGGAACTGTAGTTCTCACAAGGTTAGCCAGAGAAAGTAAAAGGGGTGCCCAACGGGCAAGCCTGTAACAATAAAAATGTATATGCCAAAAGTAGTCGAAAAGAAAACAAATTTTAAGGACAAAATGACATCCATAATAGAGGGATCTGCGAGTGTGGAAAATAATTCCCCTCACTGAGGTATAGAGAAAAATTATTGCCAATCCAGCAAAAAGTTCTGTGCACAATGCTGCTTGGTGGAAACACACACACCAGTAAATGATTGTAGAGCAATTTACGATCACCACTAGCCATTGGTAAGTGATCATTGAGTCTAGGCAAGTAAGAAATTATGTGCATGGTGAGAAATGAAGGGGAAAGTGACTTTTTGTGTTTGGATAGTACCTTGCAACTTGAAATTAGTACCTTTTTTATAATGTGAGCATCCCCTCTGATCAGAATTTAAATAGTTGAGGAAAAGAAAACGTGAGGCATGGCCAAAGTTAACAATTTGAGCAATGGGCCACACGTTACACAAATCAGGTAGAACAATCACTGCTACAGAAAATTGACATTGTAATTATATCAGATCAAAATATTGACAAGGCCTTCAACATTATAGAACTATAAATATTAGTTAATATAGATGAGCAGAAGTTAGAGAATGGGCTCCATTCCCTCTGGAATTTCGATGAGTTCCCTTGGAAGATGGCAGCCAATCTCTCCATTCCCTACATGTTCCATAGTTTGGTCCACCATATCACTGTGAATGGACACTCTGGGCTAATGTGAGCCTATCCGCGTTTAACTTGTGTAAACAATTTGGTGGAGTGGGCCATTATTGTCTTGGCTTCAGCATTTCTTGTGCTTCCCAGAATTGGAATAAACCGATCTAGTGGTAATGTTGAACCAGTTATGTGTTTAATTTTAGCTATCATTTGTTTCTGAAAGAGCTGTGCCTGCCTTCGACCATGCCCACCACGTGTGGCCAAGACTGCTGGTCATACCACAAACCCTCAAAGTATAGTGTTGAAGTGCTAGGTATAAAACGCTGTGTAGTTGTTTAGGGTAATAGTATCACAGCACACAGTTTGAAGAAGATATTCCTTCGTGGTGGTGCATCTGGATGATTTTGCTGCCTTAGCCCATGTGGTCCTCAATGTTTCTACTGGAATTTGCAAGCCCAGATCATCTTCCCACTTTCTACTGTAGGTTGGTTTTCCTCTCTATTAACGTTCTCATGTAAACAGTACAGTTTTGATATTTTCCTCTTACGAATGTCATCACATATCGGCAACCCTAACTGGTTAGGTTGTCTGGTTCTTGCTGTTTCAATGAACTGGTGTTTGATCCAGTGGTGCAGTTGAATATATATATATATGTATGTCGCTCTGATTTGGGGAGGTCAAATTTACGTTCAGTTTCTACAAATGATAGTTGACCCAGATGGAAGCAGCACCTTAGATTCGTCAGATTTCCCCCATCTCCCAGCCCCTTCCACCCATTTTCGGGAGGCTCTTTGGTTGTATTCTGGTGGTTCTGGAATACCCACAACAGGGAGGGAAAAAGGGCCCAAACCTGGGTGTATTTGCCAGAGCTTTTGGGCTCTGTACCAATAGGAAAGCGAAGAGGGGGTCATCATTAACAAGTGGCCGGAATCCTTATGTGAGTCACTCCCTAAAGATAATAAGTCGGTCAGTGAGATTTTAGAGGGAGCTTGTTCAAGTTTCACCCAATTAGTTAGCTCATATTTTTGCTTGGATACATAATTCTATTATCTGGTCTGTAAGAAGATGTTGAGTAATATGAGGAACTCCAAGACCTCCAAAGGCCGTCTAATGTAGTAACGCTTCCCAAGAAATGCCAGGGGTCTAACTTTCTAAATAAAAATGCACAGACTCCTTTGTAATAGTATATGGAGATGCGTTGGGATTTTAATTGGGAGACTAGTACAGATAAAAAAGCAGCGTGGGGACTAAGTTCATTTTCAGGGCTTGAATTCTGCCCATCCAAGACATTTCTTGATTGACCCATCTATCTAAATCTGAGGTAAGGTTTTACAGAAGGCGGGCGGGGGGAGTATGTTTTTGTGGATACGCTTCTTCCCTTTTGGAATTTCGATCCCCATGTTATCTAAAGTACAAGTTTTCCACTTCAAGTCAAACTCTTTAAGGTTGTTATTACAGGATCTTTTTCAGGGATTTTCAGACCCTCTACTTTGAGTAGTTGATCGAGAAGCCTGCAGCCTTTTCAAAGGTGAAGAATTAATTCATTGCTAGTTGGTAGGAGGAGTCAGTTTGCGCCAGGTAAAGTAGGCTATCGACAGCATAAAGAGCCATTTTGTAGGGAATTCCCTGAATGTCATTAGATCTTGTGGGTGGTTCATTGCACAGGGGAAAAAGGAATGGGAATGCAGGACATTCACAGGCTCAAGTCTGTGTGGTCGAGGTCCTTTGAGCCATACCATATCATAGCTTGCGGTCCGACTAGGTCCGTTATTGGGACAGACCTAGTGTGTTACGAATTGAGTTTACGGAGAGCTGTCCTTGCTTGGCCGCCGATTACGTTCCCAGTCTGCATAGTACTGGCGGAAGAGCTGGCAGTAGTCTTAACGGTTGGCTACTTCCAGGCAATGTTCGTGCGAATTAGAGTTTCTCTTTGTTCAATCATATGCATGTATTCCACCCACCTAGAAAATACTGGGCTGTGCGTTTCCCCTATGTGGTCGCTATTATATGCCTAGCCGTCACTCATGCCATACCCAGTAGCTTCCTCTCTCCATGGGAGCCCCCCTCACTCAGCGCTATTAGCCATTCTGCTGGTGTATATTCCTGTTCTGTTACTAGCATCTCTGGCGTGGCCACCTCCACTCCCTCCCAAAAGGGATGCAGTTTCTAGCTTGCCCGTGCCACGTGGTGAAAGTCGGCAGGTTCTGCGTTGCATCTCCGCTGGCGGTCTATCCAGGTATTTTTTATGTAGCTTATCCAGGGAATAATAAATATGATGAAGGTATTCTTAACACTTCTCACAGGTCTTTCCCAGTTGGCCTTGAACTTCTGGTCAGGTGGCCTCTTACTCCTTGTCAGCTTGTATATAGTAGATGCGAATTTCTGAGACGACAATGGATTAATTGCATATTGTATCTTCGGTGCCCGGGGGAATTCAAGCCACCTGGCTCGGAGTTTCTCCTGTAATACATAAACAGCATCACTGCTGTCCAGTCCCTTCTTGAGCGGAGTGTCTCCCAGGATATAAAGTATCCATCTTATACCAAGTCTCCTATTGTGTGTACCCCCAGCTTTTGGAAGTGGACTCGAAACTATCTCCGGTGTGTGTGTTACGCCCTGTATATTGTACAGTTGGAGTTCCGGGGTGTAAGTTGACCCAGCCGTGGTCAGTTGTGCTATTTGTTCCCAGGCCTTGCAAGTCATCAATGTGGGCTGAATCTTCCTCCATGGAATCCGTGGTCGTGAAACCCATAGCTCCCCTAGTCCGTCGTCCGGGGACGCTACTTCCCTGACCAGGGTGTTGTGTGGAAGGTCCAGGGTGGAGGAGCCTCAACCCGTTACGTATTGCAACCGCGCTGTTAGATAATATAGGTATATATCCGTGTAATCTAGGCCTCCCTGTTCATTTGGCAATACCATTAGTGTTCTAGGATAACCTTGCATGTTTGTCTGCCCAAGCCAGCCTGATCATTAGGCCTTTTATACTTGACCAAATGTTTCGGGGCGGGGGGTTTACAGATGGGGACGTTATTGAATATATAAAGTAATTTAGGGTGAATGCCATTTTAGCAAATGAAATACGGGCTGCTTTGGACATGGGGAGTCGTATCCATGATTCCACCTTGTGTTCAAGTGCATCTATTGTTTTAGCATAGTTGCTGGAATAGAGACCCACCACGTCAGTAGTCGGCTGTACCCTCAAATATGGAATGCCCTGCAGGCACCAGTGGAATTCCCAGCCGACGTCAGCCTGAGCTACTGTTGGGGTCATTGGCAGTATTTCAGATTTACTCCAATTAATTCTGAGCCCCGAGAGGTCTCCAAATGTAACAATTTCCATCATCGGTGGAGAGAGATTCTGGTTCGGATGTTTCACATATAACAGGCTGTCACGTATATAGGGATATAATGTTAAGCTGTTTCTGTAAACCTATTCCTCGGTGGGCATGCTTTTCCCTGATGTGACATGCAAGCAGTTCCATTACCAAGGCAAATATTATTGGTGAGAAGGGACAGCACTGATGGGTCCCCCTCGAGGGGTAGATGTATTCAGACGCTATCCCATCCGTGTATACCACCGCCCTCAGGCCGTGTACAGTAGCCTAATCAATTGTATATACTTCAACCCGAGCACCACAGCACCTCGAAGAGTAATGGCCATACCACGGAGTCAAAAGCCTTTTCGACATCTAATCCTGCTATCGCTATGGGAATCCCTGGGTCTACGTTGTGCATGAGTTCGCAGGTTGTGTTGCGTAGACCTGTTAGGAATAAAGCCGGCCTGGTCTGGGGGAACCAGTGCTTTCATATGTGGGAGCAGTCTATTAGCTAATATTTTCGCAAGGATTTTATTATCAATGTTGATCAGTGACAACGGTAGGTAAGACGTTCACTTCTGGGGGTCTTTCTCAAGCTTAAGTAACACAGTGATCAGTGCTGTTCTTGTGGATTCTGGGAGGAGGCCGACGCGAAGTGCGTTTTCGTACACGTCTCTCAGGCTAGGGAGTATGATATCGACATATGCCTTGTAAAATTCGGCCATGAAGCCGTCATTACCAGGCGATTTGCCATTTGGGAGGGCCAGGATCACTTTCCTGATCTCCTCCTCAGTTATCGGTCTATTCAGTTCTCCCCCTAGTTCCGGTTCTAGTCATCCCAGTGTGACTTCATCTAGATATCTCACCAATTCATGTCCTGCGGTATTTTGGGAGGAGTACAGTTGTTCATAGGACGCTCTAAACACTGAGTTGATCCCTGCCAGATCGCGGACGAGTTGCCCTGCAGGATCTTCTACCGCCATAATGGGTGTAATTGTTTTTCTTTTTTTTTATAGCCCATACAAGTGTTCTACTCGAATTCCCCTCTTAACCCAAATGTGGCGATGGCATTGAAAGATTCGATGCATAATGTTGGTAAAGATCCTAAATGTTTGTATATCAGCCTAGTGACAGGATGGAGTGTGGGGGATGCAACAATGTTTTGTGATTTAACTCGCAGACAGCGAATTCATTCGTTTTTTTGCAAGAAATTACTTTGCTTTTGAGTGTCAAACCATTGTTTCTTAGGTATTGAAATACTGCCCCTGGTGACGTAGTTATATGTAGGATATCACTCAAATTGAGCACAGCTGGGAGCTCAACCTGCACGCTCCGGAGGGTGGGCTGAAACACCTTTGCAAAAGAGCAAATGCTGAAACTCATCACCTTTTGGTAGTGAAAGAGGCTGGTGTGAGAGGAAAAGGTTGTAATGCACTTTGACCTCTCATGCAGAGGGACCTGGTTATAGCTGGTGTTTACATCCACTTTGGAGAAGATTGTAGCTCCTTTCAAGTCTGCAACAATGTTGTAGATCGTGTGTGTTCCTTCTTTATTGCCTTGTATGGCAGGTGCATGTATATACATGTGCGCATCCTCAGTTTGCTTTGGCAGCCAGAATGATGGGGGACATCTAGGATGTAGGGCCCACTGACTCGTTCATCCCTTCTTGTTCCAACTTCAGTAGCTCCGCTTCCACCTTCTTCCGTAAGTGGCAAATGATCCTCCTATGGGGTAGTGCGACGGGTTGAATTGAAGGTCAATGTGAAGGCTCAGCTGGTAGCCTTGTAGACAACCGATGCACTTAAACCAGTCTTGAACCTCCGCCAGGGGATTTTTAATGTCTGAGACACTGTAGGCAAAATTAATTGGACCCAAGGATTCCGCTGTGTCACAACTAAGGAGAGTGTCCTTTGTTTCTTTCATCACACAGAATTTCGCTTTGGCTGATTCTTCATTGTGTTGGTTTCTCATGACAAAGATACCTTCAAGGAGCATTGGGCCAAGCACCATAGGTGTTCATTTTGGTGGCATTATCTTTGGACAAGTTTGAAGCACTGCAAATTGATTTTATTTTGCCATGACATTCACAAATGCACCTGTGTCAATGAGCAGACTATTGTATCATGACGTGGCATCTGGGTTATTCTTATTTGTCTGTGCATGCTGTAGAGTGTTGCTGAAAAAAATGTACTCCACATCTTCATCCCCGTTGAGTGGTAGATCTCACACTTGATGCTGTAGCCATCGCAGCAACCTTTAAAAGGAGTATTCTTGATAGTAATGGCTCGGATGAGTTTCTGGTCAGAAACTGCACCAGACACACTTTGACAAATTGATGCAGCTTTTGACATCGACCTCAGTTTTATCTTGCTGCCAAACATCCAGCCGTGTGTGGGTGCAGGCACCCAGAGTATTCAAGCACGTCACATTGTGCCCTTAATTGCTAGTGTGCCTTGGTGCCTTAATTCCCTCTTTCTCTGAGGCCCCCCTTTTCCTCTAGGATGTCCTGTGGAAGTGATAGTTCGTTGACGGCTTTGACAATTTCCATGTAGAGATTCAAGGGTGTCATCCATATGATCAACCTTTGGGTTGACTTATTCTTGCAACCTCTCAAATTCAAGGATTCATTTAGGTGATATTCCTAGTTCTCAGAGTACTTGACAAAGTATGCGAGCTGAGTACCAATTTTGGATTAATAAGGCTCTGATTTCACCCTTCTCGACCGGAATGTGCCCGTCGGGGCTAAGTGCCTAAGCCGGCTGTAGTAGACGTTTAGCGATTCCTGTGCCTTATGGTGCGGTCGCAGCTTAAAAAGCAGATGGTCCACGTTTGTGGGTTATGGGGTGAACCAGACAGAGGAGTCTGACTATTGTGAGACAGGTTCCAGGGTGTTTTTTTTAGATTATAAAAAAATGTCTATCTAGCCCTACCGCTAGGAGGGAATTTCCCTACCTACCAAACTAAAATTAATGGTGGCTATTAGAAAAGGAATAGTATTTAGGGTTTGGAATAAGGACGACCTGGCCCTACTACTTAAAAAAACGGAACCAAAATAATATGGACTGGAGCAATAGCCTCCATCCTTGGGTTTTGCTTGGTCCAGCTACTAGGATCTCTTTCCAAGGGGTTCTTCAATCTCTTCTAATGCGTTCTTCCAGCCTCTGTGTATGGTTTGAACAGCCAGTTCTCAAATCTTTATACAGTTCCACTGCCTTTCCTTTGTTTGCAGGAAAAAGAACAAATTTAATGCCACCGTTTCTGACTTGTGTTTAAAAGATTTTCCTTTCTTTGTTTGGGTAGGGGAATCTCATTGTCCTCTCTGTTTCCCATCTTGCTTTATATTCTTTACCTTTCCAGGACCTCCCAAAAGCCCTTTGGTTCTCAGGCAGGCCTGCTTTTTCAAGCCTTGGTTGGGCATTTAAGTATTGGCACAATAATGGACTGTTGGGAAAGATTTCTCTGAATACAATTTTACCTCCATATTATGGACCACCTCCCCCAAACTTTTTGCTTTTGTTTGGCTATCCTAACCTGACTTTTTCCAGTGGCGCACAGCCTTCAGCTGCACTCCCCTGGGATTTTTTGCTCATTTGTTATGGGAAAACGGACATGTCTTTCAAGCTGTCGGTACTGGGAAACTGTTTCCCCAAGTCTTTTAATATGTTGCCATTTTCTGATAACTTTATCAGTGCGCAAAATACATTAATATACCATGTACTGGGGTACTTTTTGTTTTATGGCACTAGACACCCTCTAAGGATTTTTTGGTGAATGTACAAGTGTTCCTAGGACGAACTGGTGGCAGCAGTGGACTGTAATGGTATTTTTACTACTTTTTGGCGAACCATACCCCATTTACCACTTCGACACATTTGAGTAGTACTCCCATAAGTGCATGATCAGAGAGCACTTTGGCTTTACATTCAGCTGTGACAAATTTACCCAGGGACTCTGTGCCTGTAAGCATGTGATCAATGCGTGTGTGCACGCTGTGTGGTCTGGCGTAATAAGAGTACCCTCCTGTCCCCATACAGCCACCTCCAAATGTCTGCTAACCCCCTTCAGCGAGTTGCCCAGTGTCTTTGCTGGGGGTGCCGACCTACCTGCTGTTCACTATACAACCTGTCCACCCTAGGTTCAGTGTACAATTGAAATCTTCCCCCATATCCAAAAGGCCCCCTGATATAGTGCCAATCTGGGGTTTAAGGACTTCAAAAAGGAGGTTGCATCATGATTTGGGGCATATGCATTAATTCTGCAGATCTGCTGTTCCGTAAACCCGTGCTTGATGGTCATCCTGCCTTCCTTAAAGGGTAGAGAAGGGGCCACCCGTATGAGTGCCACTAGTGTAGGCCGAGTTGGGAGATCCATATACATGCCCCCCCCCACTTCTTGAGCCCCCTGACGTTCCAGGAAACCATCCTAATGCCCCCACATCCCGGTACTGAAAACTCCACCCACCTTGGAGTCCTACTCGCCCCTCCTCAGACCCTCCTATTTTCCCCTGGTCTAATCACACCCAAACCGGCAACTGACATCCATCCAACTCGAGGGCCCTAAGCCCCCCACCATCCTGGGCTCCTTCCTTCTCCAACACACAATCCCTCTTGGGCATATGGTCGCAGTCTATCGGAGCCCTAGGCAGGGAAACTGAGCCTTGTACAATGCAGTGAAAACAAACCCCAAACGTAACCCAACCCACAAACTTTTCCAAAGATGGCCATCTCGTTCAGGCAGAGCCGCTTCTTGCACACATGCAGGTCCCTTCGACCTAGGTCACCAGTTGTGTGCGCAGAGGTTGAGTCCTAGAGAAGGAGAAAGGGTAGTGGTAGAGAGGTGCCCTGTGAACAGCTTAGCTGTTTACAGTGTAGTCACCAGGGTAGACCAGTCCTTTTACTGGTTTCCTTGTGTTGGGACCCTACTTCTCTCCCGCCATAATGAAACTCCATGACGCCTCCCGCTCGTCTGCCAATAGACCTCACCATCCGTCCTGCCAGCAATCAGTTCTCTGCATTTGGCCGTCCCGGAAGCTAGGCAATCCCCACTTTATCCATCCAAGCATACACCCAGTCTATGTTATTAAAGAAGTGAGAAGTTCATTGTGGATAGCCTTTAGTCTAGCTGGGTGAATTAGCATATATTTCAATCTAGCACGCTGGAGCCGTTCCTTCGTGGATCAGAATGCTGCTCTCTGCACCCTTAGCATGAAATCAGGGTACACTGCTATCTTTGCCGCACCCCTCTCAATGACACTCTGGAGAATGCAAGGATCATTTCCTATCTCTGTAGTTTAAAATCCTCGCAATCTGCGGTCTCTGGGCTGCTCCAGGCAGGGGACTCCTGGATAGGCACCGATGGGCTGCTCCAGCATAAAGCCCTGCGAAAAGGCGGCAGGTCCTACTTCCTGCAGTAGCAAGTTCTCCACGCATGCTATAGGGTCATTTCCCTCCACTCCTTCAGGCAGACCCAGTATGTTGTTACTTCGTGCCCTTCCCTCTGCGTCCTAGGCCCTGTTTCCAACATCGCCACTTTCTACGTTAATTCATGTTTATTTTTATTTTGAAAAAGGATGCAATGATTATCCCATGCAATTTTTGAGCATGCTGAATCTCATCACGCAATTTTAATACAAGATGGCAGACCCGGATGGTAGTCACTTTTTGTTGAATGATTTTATGTTCACATATTGCTTCATACGCCTTATACTCTCGCGCATTTAGGTTGTCATTTAAAGCATATATATATATATATATATATATATATATATATATATATATATATATAATTTTTTTTTTTATTTCAATTTTTAGTTTTTAAAGTAGAGGTTTCAACATTCAATTACAAACATTTCCCACAAAAGGTTGTATGAAGAGTATACAAAACATTGCTCATAACATTTGGTATCATTGCGAAGCATATAGTTTTCTCAATAACATTCTGTATAATTCAACTTCTTTCACATCAGGGGCAATATTAGAACCATAACATTGACCAGAGGCACATATTGATTTTGCAGACATTGTCAACTGTCTTATAGGATGTCTGACTTTTTGGCATGATGCGCACACATTCTTCTATGTAATATATTTGGCTCGAAATTCTGACCATTCATTTTCACTGGAGGTGCAGTCCCCGTGAAGGGCTGCGGTCAGGTTATCCATTCTATAAATATTTCGGGAGACACCTATCCATTCCGTTTTGGTAGGGATCGTAGCCCTCTTTCTCACCATAGTGAGACAAGCCTGTGCGGCCATCAGTAGGCTTTGTTTAATTTTGGGTACTTTAGTGGTTGTCTCCTCTGTTTCGATTAGACCAAATAAGATCAACAATGGCTGTTTCTCCCTTTCTTCATCGTCTAACTCTTTGATCCAACTAAGAACTTCTGACCAGTAAGTTTGGACCGTCCTGCATCCCACCACATATGCCAATAATCAGCCTTTCTCCCACAGCCCCTCCAACAGTATGGGCTCACTCCCCGATACATTTTGGCCAACCTAAGTGTGTCATACTGCCATCTGTATATCAGCTTAATGGCATGTAGTTTGTACTGGCAGGATATGGATGATTTCGCTCTTCTCCTACATATTTGTGACCATAGCTTTTGTGAAATCTGTCTACCCATGTCTGCTTCCCATTTACTCTTCAGCTTGAGGGATTGTGTGATACATACCTCAATAAGTGCTGAGTACATTGAGCTTATTAGGCCTTTTGAGCTTGTGCAGGTATCGAGGATTCTTTCGAACGGGGTGAGGTCCATTTGTAGTTGGCGCTTCCATATCACCCGTGTCATAACCCCCTTAAGTCTCAAGTATAGGAACACAGAGTGGGCCTATGCAGAGTGCTTCTTGAAGCTCTTGAATAGTAATAAAATTGTTGTTCCTCCACAGTTGTCCAGTTCTTTCTAGTCCCGCCTCATACAAGGCTTGAAAGCTCCCTGGATCCGGGATCGCGTATCGGATCCCTGGTAACCATAGATTTCCCAGGGGGGAGGACCAGGTCATAATTCCTTCCATTTCCTTGCCTGGTGTCCACACTACCCATATCGTTCCAATGATGGGGTGAGCTTTAATACTGTTCTGTAATTGGGGCCCTGGAACCCAGAGCCATTCTCCTACGGTGAATGGGCAGAGATGGTAGTTGTCTAGGGCTATCCATTGTGGGTCTGACTGCTGTCTGACGTGCGGGATCAGTACACGTAGTTGGGTCACTCTGTAATACATTTCTATATCCGGGAGGCCTACGCCTGCATTGTCTTTTTGTAGTTGGAGTAAGGATCTGGGGACTCTGGTCTGGGCTTTTGATTTTGCCATAGGAAAGCTAGTAAGGATTTACTGGTGGCAGTGAAGTATTCTTTGGGCATTCTAATGGGGAGCATTTGCAACAGAGAGTATTCTGGGCAGAATTACCATTTTTATAGCGTTTAGGTGGCCGATCCAGGAGATGGTAAGAAACATTAGTCTTCGAGCTAGACTTTCTACCCTTTATGAGCCTAGAACTAATAATGACAAGGTCCTTAACACCCGCTCTAGTTACAAAAAAGACTCCCTGCATCCTGAGCATACCTCCATACCAACGACACCAGGTGCTAAACTCATACAACACACTCTAGCCTCCATGGAACAACCTAACACAACTATATTATCTGGAGCGATGATTAATGCCAGATCTGTAGTGGCTCACGCCACAGAAATAGCAGATATCCTAACATCTGAGGACCTGGACCTCGTAGCTGTTACAGAAACCTGGCTCGATGAGGCAGCAGGCACAGCCCTTACACTAGCTATACCTGATGACTAGCAAATAGTCAAAATGGATAGACCTAATGCCAGAGGAGGTGGCTTAGCCATTATAGCCCAAGCTCACCTCGCCCTAAGACTTTCAACTCTACCCCCATTAAAATCATGTGAACTACTAACTTCCAAACTGCCCATATCCCAGTGCCGTACCTTAACCATTTACTTAATATACAGGCCACCAGGACCCATTGGCACCTTCGAAGAGGATTTATCCAGCCGCCTAGTAAATAAAACCAAAGACTCCTCTCAAATACTTATTCTGGGCGACTTTAACTTTGTATTTAATGATCCAGAGGACAAACAAGCTCATGCAATTGCAACTATGCTCGATGAACATGGCCTATCCCAAAAAGTCCTCTCTCCAACGCATATATAGATCCGAGGTACTACTGCCTTACATGCATCTCGTGTCCATCTGCCTACTTTATATTTGTAAGGCTTGCAGCCACATTCTGAAAGCCGAGGCTTTGCGCCTCTAGCAACGTGCATTTTGAAAAACGGGACATTATTTGGATATTGTTACAAAGCAAATAAATCTGGCTTTTACTATTGGTTGGGAAACTGCTAGTCAGTTGCATGGGTGTTATATGCTGAAAATGCTCTGCAAAACGCTTTAAAACATTTAGGAATCTTTTACCCTTTTTTACATTTATTGACACTTTTATGAGCACGGCAGTAATCACATCTGCTGAGCATTTTGCTCTGTGTCGAAATAATCTGAAAGATTTGGGAACACAATTCGATTACTATCAGGCCGACCATCTCAAAACAATTATGTTGTGTTATGATAACACCTTGCACTGGCGGCATATTGTTTATTTATTTATTTATTTATTTATTTATCTAGTTAGTTTTTGGTGTGCTCATTACGCCACGCCGAACACCATTCCATCCTGATAGGACAACTTTTTGCAGACGCCTTGATGTCATCTGTCGCCTGCAACACAATGTCAAGATTAATGTCTTTTTCGCCTTGTTTATCCTTATTCAGGTGAGCAGAATGTCTTTGCCCTGTGAATACATTGGGAAGGACTGCACCTCGGTGGTCTTTTTCTATTTTTCCGAGAGGTTTCTAATTTATCACTGCCTCTCTGTGATTATAACATGTTCCTATTTGTCGTTTTTTGTTTTCCGCAGTTCTACTTCATAGAGAACTGGTTTTGCTGGCCTACATTTATTTCTCAGGATTTACATTCGGGAAAAGGTGACCAGCATTCAAGGTTGAGATAATGGTAATTTAAGAATTAATTGCTATACCCATTTCTCCCGTTATCAAGTTTGGAGGATTTTTTGCCTTATCATTTTGGAGGGAGGCATTTTCCCGGTTCGTTATTCACAAGATCATTCCTACCAAAATCACATTTTTAGTTTATTATTTAAATATTTAAACTTTAGCGTAATATTTATTGCACTAATTATTTTTGAATTCGTGTGACTGATGTGTGTGTCTTTCTATTTTTGTTTTATGTTTTAGGCAAAATTATGGATTCAGCCTGCACAAATCTTTACAGTTGAACGCATTATCGCCTTACACATGCAGCTTTCCACATTATAAAATCCTGTGGCATACATCTGATGGGAGTGCACCGTCCTGAAGAAGATGGGCATCAATTGTGAATCAGCTTAGATGCCTTGTACCATCGAAACTACTGTTTATTTACATGTCGGACCCAGTGTATTCAATAGGTCATGACAGTATAGTAGTTGACGCACGGCACCCCTTCTTCTTTTTTCTGTTGGTCTTAACTTCAGAAGTAACCAACATTATTTTGTCTAGTAAGCTACGGCGGTTCTTATATTGTTAAATGTGGCCGTAGCCTCTGACCGCCAGCTGGATGATCCCCTTCAACCGACATGACGTTCAGACTGCTTGGCTACATCAAGTTAGCGTTGACTGAATTATCAGTCGTGTTTTTAGAAAAGTACTGTGTTTTTCAATTTTCTAATTAAATGGTATTATTCAGATAATGAGCTCGAAACATGATTCAATATGTATATTTTAAACATATAATGAAATACAAATAAAACATTTATGGTTTCTAAATTTCTTTGCTCTTGGTATGGTTTGATCTGTGGTTCTGAATTTGGGTGCCCCCCTCCTAGTTCCATAGACGGGTTCCTCCATAACTTGTTGTTTTTTTCCGCTGACACACTTTACGTTTATTATTGTTGTTACTTCCTCTTTGTCAGCGAAGTAGAGGTTCTCCCATCTCCTGTTTCACCTCTCTCCAACGCATGACAAAGGAAGTACCCTAGACTGGGCAGCCACCTTGAACTGTCCTACTGTCATTACTAAAATTACTCCCAAACTATGGTCTGAGCACTATTTTATCAACTTCTCCCTAACCCTAGACCAGTGGTATTCAAACTGTGGGTCGCGACCCCCTAGGGGTCCGCGGGTGCATCCCAGGGGGGCCCTGAGAGCTCAGCATGAAAAAAGATTTTTTTTTTTTTTTTTTTTTTTTTTTTAGATTGGAAGAAATGGGCAGGGGTGGCCCACATGGGCGGGCTGAAGCATGAAACTGTCTCAGGCAACAATGAAAAAGTGGCCCACAGTTGTAAATGGATATTCATTCCTTTAGTCACAGACTGGGCCTCATTACTACTATGGCGGACCAGTAACAACGGTGCTGGTAAGCTACCGGCACCGTTGCTACCGTTCCGCCATAGTAAGAGTTGTGCTCGTGGGTGCTTGACAGCCCCCGCCAGGTCTGACCTCAGCTCGTCGGATGCACCGGCACCGTTATTAACGGTGCCGGTGCATCCGAGCTCCCCCTTCCCATTTGAGCCATATGGGGCTCAAATGGGAATGGGGATCTACCGGCACCTTCGAAAGGGCAATTATCATGTCCGCCTAACTCGGCATGACCTAGTAATTGCCCATTCGCGGGTGCCAGACCCGGATGCAACTCCAGTGGCAGCCGTGCCGGTTTTACCGGCACAGCTACCGCCAGAGTAGTTATGAAGCCCACTGTTTCAATAGTACCCAAAGGGGTGCTTTGTGTTAAAATGTAAGTAAATTGTGATATATTCAGCAACAATGGTCAACATTACTAACTGCATAGTGGCCCCTCACCCATTATGGAGGAGCTAAGGAGCCAGCCCAGTGAAACAGTGAGCACTCCCTCAGCTGCTTTATCCAGCTAATGGAGTGCTCCTGGTCTGGCTGAACTGTCAAAGGGAAACGCTGTTTCCCTTTGACAGTTCAGTTTAGTTCCCCAGCCGCACATGCTCACTGAGCCATGCAAGTGCTGGGGCGTTTTGCTTCGCCAGCATTGCATAGCTCATTGGAAATGCTGGCTGGGGCACTGCATGGCTGTATGTCCGAGGGGGAGCTCCTGCGCCTCCTCGCACATACGGACAGAGCAGCTGGAGCAGCACCCACACACAGGCCAATGCAGAAGGTACGTTTATGTTCATTGTTTTTATTTAAACATGTGTATGGATGCGTTATGAGTGAGTGTATGGTGATGGATGCTCATGTGAATGATAGAGTGATTGCTGTATGAATGTGCAGCGCCTTGCATATACACATAATCATGTTCATTGTGTTAGGACCAGTGGGGCCCAGGGGACAGGGATGGTATCTTTTTACCGGACATCTATCATTCAAAACCCTCTGCCTTGTCCACAAGGCTTTCTGGAGCCTCGGTCCAAAATACCTTCAGCTATTCCTCCGCAAATACCTCCCCTCTCGAGCTCTTCACTCCTCTACCTCCAACTCCCTCAGGGTCAGTCGTTTATCAAAGAAACGAGCTGGGGGTAGATCTCCGTCTTCGGCTGGGGCCTCCCTCTGGAACAGCGCCCTGCCACTCTAAAACTTGAGGAGAACCATCTTTCTTCCTGCACTTATCAGACCTACCCTGTCTGCTGCCTTAAACGTAGCACTTGCAAATTGCTGGCTGCACTACCACTGTTTGTTGCCTTTATTATTTATTTATTGTTATTTATCTGTTTCTCCTCTGCTTCGCACTTTCCACTTCTCCCCCCTTCCATGCACTTTTCCCCTCACACTTGCGCGTTCTCAATGTCACTGGGCCTAGTAAGATCGCTGTTTTATTCTCCTCTGTTCCCCTCCCTTGCCTTGTCACGCTCTGAAACACTTGTGTACGAGCGCGATAGAAATAAAATATCAATGCCTGCCCCCTGGACTCCCAGCAACAATTGCAAACTGTTTGGCTATTTACCCATTTTTTGTTAAAAGTATGCTCTACAATGCAACATTTTAACCTATTATTTTAAAAAAAATTCACAGGGGGAAACCCCCCCGAACCTCCCCTTAATGCCCCTCCACTTAAAAAAGATTCACCAGCCGCCACTGGCCCTCAGACTGTGTTGGGAACGGGATGGGGGAACCGAGGGACTATGGTGGGAGCACAATGGGCGGGAACCATGGGATAGTGATGGGAGCAGAGTGGGGAGAGCCCTGGGTGCGTGATGGGGTGGGGAGAGACCAGCGACTGGGTAGGAGTGGGATGAGGGAGCCCAGCGACTTTGATGGGAGCAGGTGACGGCGCGCAATATATACTGTCCATTTGGCATTTCTGGGGGGTCCCGACCTGCCCAAATTTTGCTCAGGGGGGCCCTGGCCAAAAAAGTTTGAAGACCACTGCCCTAGACAAACAAATAGCCAAAGATAAAACTATGGTACCTCCTCTCCCTACTAGATCTAAGAAAAATATGACACCTGACAAACTTTTACCACTCCTCCTTCCTGCTATTAATGCTCTCTCAAGTAACTCAGATCCTGATTTACTTGTGGATCTATACAACGAGACCATGATCAAGGCCCTTGACACCACTGCGCCTCTTAAACTACGTAAGAGTAAACGGGCGCACCTCAAGTCTTGTTCCCCCCCCCCCACCTCAAAGAACTAAGAACGCAAAAAATAAAACTAGAAAAACTATGGTGACACTCTCCTACAGACGAAAACAAAATGCAACTAAAATGCATGGCTAAAAACTACAAAAAGGAAATAATACGCACAAAAAAAGATCTCTTCAACGAAAGAATCTCGAATGCCAGTTCCAATACTAAGGAACTGTTTGTAATCCTTCTGGAATTAGAATCACCCATTCCTCCACCTGACAATTTACCAAAAGACAAACAATGGTGCACAAGCATCAAGAACGCCTTAGCCAACAAAATAACAACTTTGCAAATAAAAATTGCCAAAAAAAAAGATTCTTTGCTCTCTACCGAGTCACCAACCTCCAGCCTCACGAATAACATGCCGGGTCCAACACCATTTAAATTTACAAAAGTATTTATTCAAGAAACTGAAAAAGTCATCGCATCCCTGAAACCCTCCAACTATAAAGGCGACAATTGCCCTGCCCAAATTAAGGATGCCGCTAGAGATTTAGCCCCCTTCATCTCCAAACTAATGAATGCCTCATTCTCAACCAACACTGTCCCAAGCAACTTAAGAGTCTTGGGTTTTACCTCATCTCAAGAAACAAACACTAGACCCTTATATCCCCACGAACTACAGGCCCATTACCACTGTCCCCTGCCTCCTCAAGATAATAGAGTAGCCTATCTCCAAATTCAGAACTATCTTGAGATTAACCAGCTTTTGGGCTCCCGCAAACCAGGATTCAGATCACAACATGGTATTGAGACAGCCTTAACTGACCTCAAGGCTCAAATAGATGAGCTCAATGACAAAGGAAACACTGCCATGCTACTCCTCCTTGACTTGTCAGCTGCCTTTGACTTGGTGGACCACACAGTCTTATGTAAACACCTGGCATCGGCCGCCCACTTCTCGAGCAAGGCCACAGCCTGGGTCCAGTCATTCCTTGACAACAGGACTATGCAAGTTTTCGCCGCATCGGCGGACCCAATCCAGACAACAGGTGGCGTGCCACGAGGCTCTTGTCTCTCCCACTATGTATAATATATTTACCAAGCCTCTATTCAACAAATTGAACAGACTGGGTGTCACCTACACTAACTATGCTGATAGTTATGATATGATACTATATGATGATACCCAGATCCTCATTCCCCTTTCGGGCAATTTCGTCTCTGATACGGCCTTGGTAAATGAAATATACATCCTCATTCAGGCATGGATGGCAACTCGCGGCCTCTGCCTGAATGACGATAAAACAGAGATCCTGATTCTTGGCTCCGCCCCAATCTAAAAAAACGTAACTACGCCGCCTTCAATATCGATGGCAATACAATCACAGTAGCCAAAGAAGTGAAAACACTTGGCTTCTATCTTGACTCTACCTTAACCTTGCGGAAACAGGTAAACGCTGTGGCTTCACCCAAAGCCTATACCTGTAAAGTTATAAGAGCATGCAGGCCATTCCTAACACAAGCTAGTTGCATTATACTAGCTAATGCTCTAATATTATCCAAACTTGACTATTGCAACGCCCTATGTCTGGGAGCCAATAAATACATCACCAATAAAATCCAGGCACTGCTAAACAATGCCCTCAGAACTGCCTTGAACCTACCAGTTAGAGAACATGTATCTAACACGAGAATAGATCATCACTGGCTTAAAATCAGTGATAGGATCCTCCTCAAAACAGTCTTACTTACGTTCAAATGTCTGAACAACGCAGCCCCTTCCTTTCTCATGGAAAGAATAGTCAGAAGAACATCAACACCTCCTTCCAGAGTGGCCAACGCCCACTGTCTGCAAATACCTAGATTTAGGTTAAAAAAAAAACAGGTGGTAACAGCTTCCCAGTTAAAGCTGCCCAGTACTGGAATGCACTACCTCTTAACCTTAGAATAGATCAGTCATACTACAGCTTCAGGCGTAACACTCTGAACTGGATATGATCCAACGATCTGTATGACTAACACCTTGGCACTATCCCAGGAACTTGCATCCGCTTGAACCTCTGTACTTCATTCCACACTATACCTCTCGCTGACTCTGTAACCCTGTTTTTATGAAACGTCACTGGACTACCTAATTACACAATGTATGTATTATACCGTACCTGTACTCCACTTTGTATCTAAGCTACAAGTATTACAATGCCACTGTAATTTGTATATAGGCTTTTGATTACCTGATGACAGAATATGTGCAATGTACCCTACCTTTACCTGTACTCAACCATGTAACTAGGCTATAATTATCCTTCATATTTTGTTGTGCCAAGTTACCTAAGGGTTCGGTGCCCCCTACAAATGAATAAACAAACATTGTATGCATGACGATATTGACTTTCACACAATAACTGCGCCACAGATATGTTAAGATTTATCTGATTAATTTAATCGTATCTTTCAACTCCGGTGGGAGAGCCCTTTTGGTAACACGTGTTTCTGGACAAATTTGGTTACAAAATCATGCATAGCATATATTTCTTGTTTTAGTTAGTCTTTAGTAGCAAGAAAAGTCTGGGGTTCAATCCCACCTCAAAAGTCTCTTATCACAACCGTCAGCTCTCCATCGGAGATGTGCCGAAACACGTGTTAGCAAAAGGGCTCTCCCACGGGAGTTGAAAGATATGATTAAATTAATCAGATAAATCCTTGAACATATCTTTGGAGCAGTTATTGTGTGAAAGTCAAGATCTTCATAACTAATGAACATATTCCACTGTATTACATTGCTCACCCTTCTTTATCCCTTCCTTTTGGAAGGGCTAAGACTTCCCACTTAGTGGTAGGGTAGCCCTATTAGTCCCATTTCTTGACCATGTCAAGATCCTAAGGGCAGCCTTGTCCCGGAGAATCCCCGACCATATCAATTTGTGCTTTAACATCTTCTTTTGCCCATGTTGTCAAGCTGAGTAAACTGATTTTGGGCCAATTAAGACCAGTTCACACCATCATTTTTACCAAGAGATTGCTTTAGTCCTTAATGCCAATAACATCGGGCAATTCCAAATTGGAAGCAAAAAAGGACCTCCTTTTTACTTTTTCTGACATTCCTTAGGAAAGGTGACCTCAATTGTATTCTCGATCCTCTGGGTGATACACGTTCGGCATTGTTTTTTATTTTCTTTAGCCCTAATTTGTGGGATATATTTACCCACTCAGCTGTACGCACTTCCATAACCAAGCTGCACTTCATCAGAAGCAGCAAAATGGCTGCGCTGGCTCCTGTGAGCGGCACTGCCTCACACCAAAACTGCGTTTTGCAGCAACGAAAAGATGGCTGCACCATCTTGCCAAGCACATATTGGGCAGGATGGAACAAGGGGGCACACTGAAAAAGCCTGCCAGTGTGTTATTACATGTATAAAAGAAGGGGAGTGAAAAGGCAGTGCTGCTTTTCTGCAAGCCCAAAGTTCCCATGGAAAAAGGAAAATATTTCAAATTAAAAAGAATGCTGCTCTGATGCTATTTTCATCTGTTTTTCACCAAACTACTTTTATTAATACGGCCTTGTCACGCCCATCCATATCTACATTGTGCTTTAGCAGAAGAGAGCATGACCCCTGAAAGACAGGCTCTGTCCAGCCAAACCTGGGACAATAAAAGAAACTTCATTTTCAGCAGCACGGGAAACGCTTTACTTTTTGAGTTACAAAGTGTCAAAGATCCATAATTCAAAGAAACTCCAGTTCTTTGGGCTATGTCAATTTCAGAGCATCTGTGTTCAAACAATTTTGCTGCCTGCAAGAAATAACTATGGCTGCAAAACAATATTAGGAAGTCAGATGGAAAAACCGAATTTGAAAGGAAAATGCCAGCTTTCACCACATGTGTAAAAATAGGCTTTTGCAAACCAAAGAAAAAGCATGCTTGTTTTAAAAGTACAATGTTGAATAAAAATGTATCCTTGCCTAGCAATGTGAAAGGGGGTTGTGCTGTGAAATATATGTATGGGAGGCTTTATTCAGCAGGCTTTCTTCTGATTCAGGACAAAAATAAATAAGATAAGGAATTATAAGGCAGTGGCTACATGGGGGAAAATCAGCCCAAGACAGGTTTCTGCTTGGAGGATGCTAGCAACAGAATGTCCCTCACAGTAGATCCTAGAACACAAGTGATAATTGCTTCCTTTACAGACTTTGGTCTGTGCTCCAGTCTCTTACAAAAGGATTTCTGGGACATGGATGTGCGAAGTGGATAAGGGGCAATAAAGCTGGGAAACCCTCATCCTCCCTCTGGGGGACATGACAGTTGGTGGTAGCTGAAGAGAAAATAATGGTCCAGTGAAGGACAAAGGCCAGCCCATTCGCTTCCAAAGACTGTTCTTATTAAAACTTTATATTTGCAATAGGACTTCGCAAAAATGTAAAAATTAAGTTTAAATGTGATTTTATGGGCTTTAATTTGAGACGTGGACTCCATTGCCATGTTGGGAACAGAAATGGCAAAGAAGTGGATATTCTGAGGAAAGTGTACAGGATGCCACTGTAAAATCTAATACTGATATGCCTAATAATTACACATGTGTAAAGTTATAGAATTTTAAGTAATATAAAAATCACTGAAAAGTGCAAAAAATTGTCAGGTCGAAACAAGGTCCTACAACCGTGAGGATTGGACTACTATGCTCTACATAAAATATATAATCTGCCCATGTGATTTGTTAAAGTGCCACAACTGTGCAAATTATGTTATGACATATTTTTGGGAAAAAGGACTGTGGGAAGGCTTGTCACCTCATAAAATGCAACCTCATAAACTGAGACTCCTCCTCGAGGAGGCAATTAATTTAGGCTAACCTATCCGAGTCTGAGAGGTAGGCCTAACTCAGATCTGCCCACCAATAATTCTGTTATGTCACCATGCTCTATATAAAGGGTGGTTGACAAAACTCTGGACACACACTTTCCTGCATTTCCTGTGCCTGCATTCCTGATCTTCCACATTCATCCTGCCAGATTCCAGATCCCACTGCAAAGCCAAAGCATAGCTGATTCCACTGCAAGGCCAAAGCATTGCTGATCCTATCCCCAGCAAGTCCTCAATCAAGAGAATCCCACTTAAAAGAATCCCATTAACCAAAGGGAAAAGCTGTGGTATTCTTTTGGGAAGATTCCTGAGACCAGTCTGGCTTTTTGCCCACTAACTGCATGCCCGCTGCAACCATGCCATCCAGCTGTCCTTGTTATCCGGGGACCAGACCTTTGCCCAGCTATCTTTTGCCAGGAGTGTCCTCTATCCGGTGACCAGAATCTTTTGTGACCAGAACCCTGACTGTTCCAAAATCCCAAAACTCAAGTGCGGACTGGGAGTATTTCCCCATCCCAGAGAAACACATAGTCTCCCCATCTTGACCCTTTTGTCTTAATTCCACTCTTTAAGCAATCCTACCCATACCCTAGTAAATTGTTAAAACTGTTAGAATTCTGTGCACCCTGTCCTTGACTTTCTAAGTGCTAGCACCATCTCTCTATTCTGTCTTGTGTAGAACATAAGCCCTTAGTCATACTTAGTCAAACTAATTTCCCCATAAGGTTGAGCGCTAGGGTGAGAAGGTTGAAATCACAAATCAACCTTGGATCTTACTGTATAGTCTTAATAATCTAGTTTAACTGAAACCTGTCCTGTTTTCTTAGCCGATTTTCTCTCTTCCGCGGCTTT
The DNA here is from genome assembly GCF_040938575.1 of Ambystoma mexicanum. Classification (NCBI taxonomy): domain Eukaryota; kingdom Metazoa; phylum Chordata; class Amphibia; order Caudata; family Ambystomatidae; genus Ambystoma; species Ambystoma mexicanum. Next base: position 1,233,475,016 of record NC_090927.1, on the reverse strand, counting down.
ATTTTACCAAAAGCGAACCTTCTATCTTGCAAATCTCATCCAGTTCTGTAGCTAGAGACCTCCTTTCACCTCTATATTGTCCCTGTGATATGCATCTGCCCCCAGCCCAAAAACCGCATTCCAATTCAATGTTTTTCACCCGTTTTTAGAAAAAGTGTTTGCATTTAAAACTGCAAACATGAAAAAATTCAACTTTTCCATGCGTGAATCCGGTTGCACTGGGTTTTCAATTTCAATCTGTTTTATAAACTGTATGCTTTCGTGATACCTTGCCTGATGGTTGATAGTGAGATAACATCCCTAATACTGTGATAAAACATATGTATATCATTATTTAACACACACATAATTATTTTACAAAATCTGAGTGTCATTTTTGCCTCTTATTTTGTGATTGTTTGCTGCCTCTTATTTCCGACTACCTGCTGCTTCTTTCTATCCACTCAAAATTCGATTATTTGTGGGTTGAGGGAAAATTGCAGGGGAAACCTTAACTTGGGTGCTATCTATCCTAATTCAAAAAATGCTCCTATTCCCTTGTGCTTTGGATATGTTGTACTAGAAGGTTAACCAAGTACATTGCTTCCATTTCCATTGTAATGATAACCCCATTGGTGATTGCTGCCCAATATTAAAATTTGTGTGATTTTCGTGAATTTTAAAATAAATATTGTATTTTCACCAACTGGCCTGGTTCATGATCCATTGTGACGTGGGGTATTTATAAAAGGGGGTGTGAGACGGGTCGGTTAGCGGCTCAATTTAAATTAATTGAAATTAAAGAAAAAGCATTCCTATTGAGCACCACATCCCAGGCTAAAACCAAGTGTCTTGGTCCAGTGTGTGACGCCCGATTGGAATCCTTAACAGTACACTTTCGGTCTTGCTGCAGTGGGGTCTCATCAAAGTTGACTTTTGCCACTGTCAGTTTTCAGGTCATTTGTACTTTGCCCCTGTGAAGTTTTCCCTGCACTTGAATTTTGATTCTGTGAGGTTTTGCCATGTTTTACTGCTGAAAAGAATTCACCATGTTTGTATTCTGTTACTGTGAGGTTTCACCACATTTGATTTTGCTACTATGGGCTGACTCAACATTTGACTCTTGCTTCTGTGAGGTCTTGCCACATTTTTATTTTGCTGCTGTCGGAGTCCACCACATTTGACTTTTGGTTCGGTGGGCTTCCAGGACATTTTCACTTTGCTACTATGAGGTTTCACCACATTTAAATCTGCCTACTGTGAGGTTTCACCACATTCGAATTGTGCTGCTGTGGAGCTCTTCTGCATTTGAATTCTGCTACTGTGAGGTTTCTTCACATTTGAATTTTGCTGCTGTGAGATTTTGCATCATTTTCAGTTCTGCTGTTTTTTAATCTTGTCCACTCTGAATCCTACCACAGTGGTGTCCCATCACAGTTGGATTTTGCTGCTGTGGGGTTTCCAGTGCACCTGGATTTTGCTGCTGTGGGGTTTCACCACATCTGAACTTTGCTACAGTCAGGCTTCACCAAATTTGGAATTGTAAAAAAGAAAGCAGTGCTCCAGATAATATTTGGAAATGGGAGTATTTTACTGCCTATTTTTTAAAGTTGGGAGTAAAATTCTTTTTTAAGGAGTACAAATGTACATCAACTTCCCAATGGGAGTATTTTACAAGTGAGTAAAAATGTTTTAACTGGAAAACGGAAATGTTAATTATTTCTTTGCACCTATGCACATTACAAAATACTTCTTTACTTCTTCGAATCATGCCGTAATAATGATGGTTTCTTCCTGTGGTCCACTATGTGCACTACTTGTCTAAACATATCCATGGAGCTGTTTAGAGAGAATGTAAGGGCACAAGGTTCTAGTGTGTCGGTTTCCTATTTTTTGTCGGGAGTATTTTTACTCCCCATTTTTATTTTTGGTGAGTTTTTGGCTATTATTAGGGATTAAAAGTGGCCGATGCACCCCATATCTGTAGGGCTGTCTGTAAGGTTTCACCACATTAGAATTTTGCTACTGTAAGGTTTCACTAAATTTGAGCCTTACTATTGTGCGGTTTCGCCACATTTGAGTTTTCCCACTCTGAGGTCTAACCACCAGGAATTTTGCAATCCTGAATTTCTCGTTAATTTTTGCCACTGTGAAGCATTACTACATTTGAACTTCACTGCCACGATGATTCACCACCTTAAACCTTTGCTACTGTAGGTTTCACCACTTGCATCTTTTGTTGCTGTTAGATTTTCACCACTCCTTGAACTTGACTACTGTGTGGTTTCCCATACCTTTGAAATGGTGATGCTGCAATGGTTCACCATTTTCACAATCTGTTCTGTATCTTGCCACTTAGAACTTTGCTACTGTGAAGTCTGCTACTGTGAAGTCTTCCAGGTTGGGAATGTTACTACTGGAGGTTTGCACAACCACCATTTGCTACTGTGAGGTTCCCACCACCTCCTTTTACTACCGTAAGACTTCACCTCTTGGAACTATTGAAACAATTTAACTCTACTTCTTGAATCTAGCAAAATTTTAATTACCCACTCACATACTTGTTTGGTTTGTACTGCTCCTGAAAATCAGTCCTCCTAATGGCACCGACTTGCGCCTGCAGCCCTAAAATGTGTGTTCCGAACTCCCCCATCATCCCCCTGCTGAGCCAATTTGAAAATTAAACTGATCTTGATTCTGTTGCTCCTAAACCTAACCACTTTAAAACTCCACCTACTTTATTCCTACTGCGCTTGAATCTCTTCATTCAAAACTCCTTACTACTGGATCCTAGCTACTTATGGGCGGTCTTGACTTAAGCTACTTTGAAATTAGCCGCTTCAAATTGTACTTATTGGTTCTGACTGCCACCCCGCCCCACCCACCTGGACATTTTTTCATTCAGAACCTTTACTACCTCGAATGCCTACAGTCTGAAAACCCGACTCTGCTTTGCTGCTCTGAATTTCAACGATCTGAACTCTATCGCTCTCTAACGTAACCATCTGGAATCTTCCAATCTAGTAGTTACCATTTCTTGAACGCTTAAACCTTCTACTCGTACCTTGAACCCAAGTCTTTGTGAATTCTAACTCACAGAATGTTTACCCCCTGGATCCCACTGCTTTGTGTACTCCAGCTCGAGACAATGCAAGCCACCACAAACCTATAACCACAGCGAGGCACCTGCCACTGTGTAAAGCCCCATATCGATCTATTCAGTCAACTATCGTCTAACACCACGGCTTACCTGCCGTGATCAAAACCAATCGGAACTATCAACAAGAGGGAGCCCCCCAACTAGGGAATCTACTACCAATACAGTTTAACACACAAGATGTGCAGTAGAATACCGACCCATGACAGTCACGGAACGCTGCAACCACAAACATGCCCTGATACAAGAAGGACAAGGAAACAAGAATGGAAAACGGAACTAATGAATCTTCACCCCCGTTGTACAAAAGGAGCTACCTATTGGAATGAACACCTCAAAATCGCCATCAACCGCCTCTAAACGAACTAAGGATACAAAGACATCTGTGGCAAAGTGCAAAACAGAAACGTACAACCTCTTAAAGGCGAAACGGACACGCTCTTTCTAACAGAAACATGGCTATCTGACAACTACAAGTAATCTCCCACGAAGCCATACCCTATAAATGCAAACTAATACACTCTAACACAGAGAACAGAAGAGGAGGAGGAATCGCCCCAGCGCACAAAAATCGCAACTGCTCAACAACTCTCCCTCAACTGCCATAGACTGTGAATCACTGCTAGTTGTGAGGCAGGCATGGTATCAAGAGATGACACCGACAACAAGAGTAACAGTTTGTTAAAACCTTTATTGAAAGATTGGGGTTGGTTTAATGCCTATCTTGCCCTACAACTAAAGTGGGGTTTTCCCTACTTAAATAAACTAAGGAAAGTCTGTGTCTGTTGGTTCAAACCGAAAAGCTGTCTGTCAAAACCTATGCTTGACCTCGCATCTAATAGTAAACACAGTTCTTAGTTAAATATAGTGTCCAAAAACAACTATGGAGCTACCTCTGGCTCCCTTCCCCAAGTTTGGGGTTTCAGCTAATTCACCTAGCCTTGGGATTCCCTTCCCCAAATCCAAAAACATTGTTATTCTGTTACACTTACCTGGTTCCCACAGAGGCGTCGATCGGACCCGGACAGCTGCGGTCTCCACCAACGTGATGCGTAGTGCCGAGATGACTGTCTGGACTGGCCTGCCTAATCTCGTCTGCTTGATCCGTAGAAGTATTCTCCTGCAAGTGGAGAATGGGATTTAGCCACCCGTGGACATGAGTGATAGCTCCCTCCCACTGTTCTCGTTCTCCCTTCTTGTCACCTCCGATATCCCCTTTTAGGAACCGCACCTTATGTATTTAAATGATGAGCTCTCCATCCGGCGTGGATTGCAGGGGCGCGTTGATGCCAGTTACTTCACTGGTTTGAAGGCGTGGGAGAGTTCCGGAGAGTATTGACTCTGAGGTTCCTGGCAAAGTTCGGTATGTATCAAGTTCATAGAGTTCAATCTGTCCGATGATTCACTCTTGTCCCCCCTTCCTTCCTTGTCTTGCAACTAAGATCGTGAGAAGATGCCCCTCGTGGCAGTTGGTGGCGCTCAGGTAAGAGTCTGTATTACCCGACGCTGTCCGGTAAATGTTGCCAGTGTTTAACGTGTTTTCTCTCCCTTTGCAGGTGCGGCACATGAAGATGTGGAGAGTTCTAGAATAATGCCTCCAGTGGTAATCGGGTAAGTCTATGATAAGTGTTTTATTTGTTGGTTTTCCTGGCTCACCTTGTTGTTTTCTTTTGTCCCTCTGGTGCCGGAGTTCAGCGAAGAAATGATGGAGGCAGCGCCGAATCGAAAGATGCTGCGAGGACTGGCGAGTATGGGGCGGCGCTGCAGCTGGAGATGCGACGGGTACAGAAATAATGTTCTTTCCAGGTCCGGAGGCGAGGTGGATCTGAAATCAGGTGAGGAATTCGAAATAGTTAGTTTTCTAACCTTGTCCTTTTCTTTCCTCTTGGTTTTAGTAGCTCCAGATTCGAGGCGGGTGTGGCAGAAGACCGGATGCAGACTGCAGGCACGGTGAGCGTTACGCTGCTGGATGCAGAATAACGCGAAGCGTGTGCTGCTGTTTGGGCGTGGTTTAAATAGCCTCCAAAGTAGTTCCAGGTAAGAAGTTCCCTAGAACCATGCCCGAGTAAAAAATAGTCCCTGTAGAAAAATAGTTCCATCCAGGCCTCACGTTGGCTTGGACTCACTAGCAGCATGGTCTGCATCAGGTAAGTAAAGTCTATGAGCTGGGCGCCAGGACTGATTTCCATGATGAGCCTGGCGCCTAAGGCGCCAGGACTGAACCCAAACAGCCCCCAGCCGGGGCTTTTGGGGTTTTAATAAGTATCTGGATGCCTTCTCCCAGAGCTGATGGGCTTGGTCCTGATGCCCGGGGGTGTAGGCATCATGACAATTGTACAATGTTCTGTTAATTTCCATGGGAGCTCAGGGTTCCCTTCCTCAAGCTTAATGCACTTGCTCACAATAGTCAATTGGTTCACAGTACTCAACAGGAGCTCTGGGTTCCCTTCCCCAAGCTCAAAAGCACTTATTTTTTAAAGTGCTACGTTCATGACTTCCTTTAACAATTCTTCCAGGTTGGTGGTCCCTGGTTTTGTAGCAGTTGACCGACCGGGCGGTGCACCCACTCCAGGTTGCGCAACCAGTTGCCCATGTTTCTTAATTGGTTCCTTAACTGGATTCTTACTTAGTTACTAATTTGGATTCTTCCTTGTCAAGCTTGTTGTCCAAATATTCAATGGTAGGTGACTTCCTTACTTTGTCACCCCTTTTCATATATTTGATTTTGTCAGCTTCCACTAGATAACTTTCTCCTTTTTAACTGGGTTTCCAGATCGAGCTTTATGCTCACGCCACTGCTCACCCCCCTTCTGTTATTTTCTAACAGCACATTCATTCGCTCGCGTATCGGGCTTCTTGCACTTACTTGAAATTCATTGGTCACGTTGCTGGATATCACAGTTTATCTGCTCCCACGGCTTCTTGCACCCGAGGTCAGGGTCTCACCACCTGCCCCTTTGACACTTCAGAGTCGGCTTCCATGCCCAGGAGAACAAGCACTCCTCTGCCACAATGAAGGGGCCGAGCTGCCACAAGGTTCCCTTCTTTCAACCTCGTAGGCTCCCTGGAGACATGGTTTCCTCGCCACACTTACAAAAATTGCTTTACTCTTCAACCGACCTTTTGGTAACTCGGCGCTCTGCTCCCCACATCACGGGCTGGCCTGGACTTCCTGATGCTCCTCTCTCCTGACAAACTTCCTTATGCTGTGTGCTCCATCTTTTAAACAACTGAACCCTGTCAAGGGGTTTCAGGTGTGAGTACTTGGCTTATTTAGCCTGGCCATAGTTAACACAATGAATGGGACAAGCTTGACCTTCATTTCTGTATTCCTCCAAATCCCTCTTCATTGTCCTACTACTAGAGTGGTGTTTTCTATGGCAAGTGTGCATTCCTCTTCGAGGCTTCTTCCTCTTCTCAGTACTTTGTGGGGACTCATGGGGTAGAATAGGACATGAAAGCTGAGGGAAGGGAGGGTACGTTGGTGTTAGGAAAGGGGGGGGGATACCGTGTCTTGCCGTCAGTCGCCCTTTCCCCAGTCCCCAAGGACCCTCCCCTCAGGTGATACCCCCTCTCTTGTCTGTCCTCGGAGTTGGGATCTAAAAGCGATAACCCGTCCCTGGCCACCTGAGCAGAAGATACCTGGTGAGTAGCTGTGAGAGGGCCTTTTGGTTTATCACATCGTCCATCTCAAGCTAATCAATCCAACCTACTCTTCCTTGACTGCCCACCTACAACCACAAATATGACTGACGCTACAGCCAACCTCTCTAGAAACCATGACAAGATAATTGTTCTGGGGGACTTCAACATTTGGTTCGAAATAGAAAATGAAACCCCTACAAACTCCCTCAGCGTCCTACTGGAAACCCTTCACTCCAAACATAGAGCGGCACACACTTTAGATGTGATCTTCTGCATAGATGGCCTCTCGACCGCCGACCCACTGGTACCAATCATATGGAGCGACCATCATATGATCCCGTTCACTGTCAAAATCTAGAGCTGCATGATGCCCACAAACTAACTCCAGGCAACAAACAAAAACTTGAAAAGACTACCTGGAAACACGAACAGATATATTGGAATCTGACAAACCCGGCATGTCCCAGCTAAATGGAATGATGCTGAATTCAATTGGAGAGAAGCTTTACACCTGGATCACAGATGCACTAGATCAGTTATCACCCCTAAAACTCTTCAAACCCACTCCAAAGAAAATCACAGCAAAATGGTTCACAGAAGAAGTGATGGAACTTTTAAATAAATTATGAAAAAATATATATATATTTTAAAACTTAAACTGAAAAAAGAGAATAAAACCAATTGGACAAAACCAACTACCAATGACAAATATGAATATACAAGTCGACAGTCCTGAAAGCCAAGAAAGCGTACTACATTGCAAGAATTTATCGGCAACAAACCACAAAAATAAATGTTCAAAATCAACAACGAAATACAAAAATAACTTATTGCAACAACTGCATCATCCCATCGCAATCCCTATGTGACAATATCATGACCCGCCTAAGAGCAAAAATAGAAGCAATACAAGGGACCATCGATGCAGACCGAAGTACCAGAGACACCCTCCCAGAAACTAGCACTCATCAACCACCACATCACTTGATCGATTTGAACCTTTAAGCAGAGAAAGTTTTGATAAACTAACACCAACACCGCTGGATCTCCCAGTAAATCCCCTAAAAGTTGAGACCGGGAAATGCAGAAGACCTCAATAACTAAAGAACTATATCAAATCCAACTCGCCCAGCAAGCCTAGAGAACCACGTCTCCAAAGAACTACTCAGTCATGTAGAGAAGCAACTGAATACTTGACTGATCCGAAGCGGGCTTCAGACCCATGTGGTAAGTCAGAAGAAGGACACTGACTTTGATTACACTTTTCATTGGTACGTTCAGTTAAGGAAAAGGAATAAAGCCTGTCTTCTTCTCCAAGGCATCTCTACCTAACTAAACTAGACAGTGCTCCAGATAAGATTGGAAGTGGGAGTATTTTACTCCCTATTTTTTAAATTTAGGAGTAAAATGATTTTTTATAGAGGAAAAATGTAAGTCCAATTCCCAATGAGAGTATTTTATAAGCGAGTAAAAATATGGTTTAAGTGAAAAGTTTTAATGTTTTTGTATTTATTTATTTGCACCTATTTATTCATGCACATTAAAAGATACATGTTTATTTTGTCCAATCAGGCAGTTAAAATAGTCGTTTCTTCAAGTGGTACTACGTACATTACTGGTCCAAACATATCCATGAAGCTGTGAGGGTACAAGCAGGAGCACAAGATCTTACATGTCTTTTTCCTGTTTTCTGTTGGGAGTATTTTTACTCTATTTTTATTTTTGGGGAGTATTTGCAATTTTTAGTGAGTAAAAGTGTCTGATGCACACCTTATCTGTACGGCTGAAACCAGCTATGGAGCTCGCCTGTGAATGTCTACAAATGAAACCACCCACTGTCTGACTAACCTATCTGACCCTACCACGATTTCGAACAACTCAGAATTAGGAGGACTTATCCTGAGGTGTATTGTCTTATCTTTTAGCTGCTTTTGAATGGATCATCTTTAGATAGTATGTTATTGTTTTGGACTGTTGAGTCTTTTCCTGCCTTCTTCTACAAAGGTTGTTCCTTTGGTCCCCCCCTCTGGTAAACTTGTCACAGAATTATTTTTCGCTTCTGAGCTATTTCCTATTTTCCTGAACAGTTCATAGTCTTTGATTTCCTTTTGCTCTTTATCTTGATATGGTTTTACCAATTCCAATGGGTTCTCAGGGTTCCTGCTTATACTCAGTTATTTTAATCCACTTGGGCCTTTTTGGTATGAACTATTACGAGCTGGGCCATTCCCATAACATTTCTCTTTCCGTTCTCTCTGTACTGACTATGCAACCAGTATGAGCATTCCAATAATGATTCTCATTCTCTCTCGTTATGTTTTCTCTCTCTTGACTGTGGGGAGTATGAATATTTCAATATTAGTGGTTTTCATCCACTCCGCCAGGTCTCCCTTTATCCTGATTACTTTAGGGCTAATGTCACTAGGATTTTTGTTTGATTTTGTTTCCCCTCCTAAACTGGCTTCTTGTGTCCTTTCGCCAGTCTGTCTTCCCTCTGTTAGTCTTGGATGGTGATTTTGGTATTTCTGTTGTCAGCTTCTCCCGAGCTGATCATATCGGAACTGTTTCAACATTTTAATTGGAACTCTGTTTTAAGAATCTGTGCTGTTCAGTAATGGCTGCTGTGCTGCTAAGGCATAGCTTTGACAACCCTTGTGGGTGTTAATATGGACGCTTGACAATGATCATCCCAACCCCACATGGGCTAAATGTTCTCCAAGTGTAACATGTTCACCCTTCCGCACAGCTAAGGTGAAAGTCGTTAGACCATAGGGCCAGGCTGTCTCTCCAGGAACTCTGGTTGTTGCCGCCCACTCCTGTTCATATCTTTCCTCATCAGGTTGGAGACAGTGTTGCGGAGGAGGCACCCCGCAGCCTAGAAAGCAGGTGCAGGTAACCTGGGGGACAAAATAGGACAAATGGGGAGAGGGGCATTTACCAGGTTGTCAGGTAGCAACATGTGGCCCAGGGGAAGTGCAACACCTCTCCCCATCCCTTCCCACAGAGACCCCGTGCTAGGGAGGATGTGAAAAACAAAGGGCATACATAACAAGAGAAGGTGACGAGCACCTAAGGCAGGAAACCCCCAGGTAGGAAATAAAGGAGCACACCAAGGTGCGAATTGCTGTCAGCGCGCCAGCTAGCCGGGAGCTGGTCAGAGCCCCCACACAAGCAGACATAGCCCAAGGCTAATAATCCACAGTATAAGGAGCTGTCCAGGCAGCAAAAAAGTACAATCCTGTTTGGGACTCTGCACGGAGCACCAAACAAGTAGTCTGCGTACGCTGAATACTTTTCTTTCCCAAGAACCCCCTCACCCACCACCCAAGAAAAAAGGGAAGGGAAGGGAAAGAAGAGAAAGAGATACAGGGCAACGAACGGGGCCCACGTCGTCATGGGAAGAGGAAGGCGGCATGGGCCTTTGGGTAACAACCCTGGACCCCATGCCCAAAAGTGTACATTATGTATTATGATTACGATTATAACTGTGTATTACGTAAGCTGCAATGAAAACCACAGCCTTTTATTACCAACACTTACAGTGTTGTTTGGTGATTTCTGAGGAAAGCACGGGAGAAGGTCACTAACCTTTTGGCTCCACAGGTTACAGCATTTACATATACATCCATTCTACCTGGTTGTCGGGTGGAACGGTTGTAGTGTTCCATACTCCTCTGGCTTGGTGGCAAGGGTCAGCTAGTGGGCCAGGGAAAATATACCTGGCTACACTGGGTGACATACCAACAGGGAAGAGTGAGGGGCTGTCCCACGCCCCTTCAAACGGCCCCAAATGAAGGGTACAAAGTGTAGGCCGCTCCACAGGCACAATTGCTGGACTGCAAATGCTTTTGTCATCAGTGTACCTCCAATGGGCATAAGTTTTACTTACGGTCGCAGCAGACACTAAGAATATCGTAGGAGCTGGGTTTTTTCTGAAAAGTGTCCTCTATTGAATCTGATAGTGCAAATGTGAAAATCATGCACTACAAGATGGCCGGTTGAATTGGGGGTTTGGGCGATGGGGGTCAAAAAGAGGGGTTGTAAAACCGGGATTGGGTGGGCCCACTCGTAAAGAGAGAAGTTGATACTGCATCATTTAGGTGCAGAGTGATTGTGCCGGTCAAACAGCCGACTGGTCGTGAGGGAACTTGCTTTCGAACGCTGGCATAAAATGCAGCCGGCATTGTCCAACTGGCTGATTTACATAGCTCTTTGTACAACCAGTATGCATATTTTGGAATTCTGTTAAAGCCAACTCTGCTAATAATCCTTATGCAGATCATAAAAATAGTATTGTTTTATTTTGGTATTAATAACATTTATTAGTTTGGGCTGTTAGGTGGTGCTTGCGCCACCATAGGTCGAAACTATTGCATTAGAGTACAGATGGGGATACATTGCATATGAGGGACACCATATGTGTAGGTGGCGTTTGCCCACCCATTGACTGCCCATGGCCATGCTAATCCATATGACCATTCTCACCTAGTTTCTGCCCCTCCCTGCCCAATACACCACCTCATGAGAACTCTTTGAGCTTGCTTTAATCAAGCCTTACCATGAAACTTTGCACTCAAAAGGCCTGCTGGTGTTTTTTCAAAGCATTCTTAGTGGGAGCAGTTAATGTGCTATTAGTGTAATAATAATATCTCAACTAGGTCTGCTTTATAAGCACTATGTGTGTCTTTTACTGAAGTCCTGTTAAAACCAGTATTGGCAAAGCCAACAGTTTTGGCTTGTGTGTCTGGATTGGGCATTTGTCTGGGACTGCATTAGATGCCCAGGTACTTGCACCATTTTGCACTTGCTACCATCAATGGCCAGTTAATACTACTACGGCAGTGCTTGGTAAATGCATTTGCCATATCTACACAAAAAACACCCCCAGCCCAATGTTTGATGTACATTCTCGATGGAGCGTGCTCAGAGATCCTGAGGATGTATTTTGGGGTGGGCAGTGGCAGGTTAGTGGGTGGGAATGGCCATAGGGGTTAGTGTGGCCATTACCGGTGAATGGGTGGGCAAATACCAAACATCCAGAAGCAGTGTGTCCCTCCTCAAGTGTCCTTTTCCTCTTGCCTGTACTCCAATGCAATAGTTTCAGCTTCTAGTGCCAGCCAATAGCCCAAACGAATGAAAAAGGGGGCACTGGCCCTAAACACACAAGGACTAGCGCACCCTTTCACCTCCACCAATATCCCCCTCTCCCCCGTCCTGCCAGCTGAATACACAGTACATTATTTCCATTTCCAACACTTCTTGGATATAAACTATGCGGCCATGGTGAGGACTGCATGTTAAAAATAAAGGCGCTGTTGCTCTGATATGTGTATTTCCCAGCCAGTCTGCGTGGCTGTGCACAGAAGGATGGCAGTGCACGCTCATCCGGGAATGGCAGGCAGCTTGTTTAAGTGATGGTCTAAAATTAGTAAAGTATTGGAACGATTTTATTTGTAAATGTTACCTTATGAAGATAATCTCTCTCCATAGTCGAAGTGGGAATGTGCCAATGGTCAAAATGTTAGGATGGGGCGGGGCGGGGGGGTTTATTATACAGAGGGACCAATTACTTAAGTCTGGACACCCTGTGCTGCCAGAGTCCGCCTGAGAGCCCAAGGAGATGGCTGGATAGGTTTAGCTCCTTTTTTGACCCTGCATCGGAGACCCATGTTCCCAAAAATAATAGGAACCCCACAATGAAGGATTGTAGCCTACATATGATTACTGTTCAGTTTGCCTCCAAATGGGGCTTAAAGCGTGCGTGGAGGGCTATTGAGTGGCGGGCGATGTCAGTGCAACGGCTCGATTGCAAAGATTGGTATTTGAAAAAAATAGTAGGATGTCCGCCAGCGCTTATATATTGTGAAGCAACAATCTTCACCTGGCGGCGGTAAGAACGGCGCATTCCCCACCAGTGCGCGCTCGTGTTTCCAAGGTATGGGGTTAGCATAGTAAACTTGTTGCGTTTGTTAGAGGTGTTGGTCTGTTAGATCGACTGTGACTAAAAACACATATTGACCGCGCGCACACTCTCGCAATGCATGGACTGGGGCCAGACCGCGAGGGTCCCAAATGTCTCATAGTGCTGTTTCCCAAAAACTAGCGATCAATAAAGGACGCCTTTTGGACGAAATGGTTGGCTCGTGGAGCTGGGCAAGTGTTTTACTTTGTAAGTTACTTTGCTTGGGCTGCTGTGGGCGTGTTTCTGTTGGAAAGGGGTGCTCTGTGTTGAGTTGTTAAACTACTTAAGGACAGTGTGTTGCATTTGCAGTGAGTGCTCTGCTTTCAGGTGGGAGGTAGCTTTGCTTAATGGAGGAGGAGGCGGCGGCGGCGGCACGCGATGCGTCTGAGGGGGCGTGGGCGCTCCCCGCTCTTCTCGGGACAGTGGAGAAGGGGAAGCGGGGGCTGGCAGCCTGCTTTGCTCGCAGCTGGCACGGTCCCCTCTCGCGGGGGAGGCAAGAGGCCGAGAAGGACCCCCGGGAGCCTTGGGGAGGGGGCTGGGCAGATGGCCTTTCTGGCGGCTGCTGTCTCGGCGGCCCGCACCGCCTCCATGTGTGGGAACCGGCCGCTGGATGAGCGGGAGCGGGGCCGCTATTACTTTTGTTCCCTGAAGCCCGCGGCCCGGCGGGTGAAGCTTGACAAGCAGCGGATCCTGGAAGAGTACGGCTACCCGTGGGAGCGGACACCGCGGAGGCAGAGCGAGCGCCCGGCCGAAGAACTGTGCGCTCATGGCGTGCGCACCACCACCACCCGACCCCCAGGGTACACCGACGGCCGGCGCCCCCTCAGCTCCCAGGAGGGGGCGCCTTGCGGGCAGCAGGTGAGGGGTTGGGGGGGGGGGGTGTAATGAGTGACAGCATGTGTATGGAGACTTACAAAGGACAGTCTGCCAAAGCGACAAATGGTATGTTCCGTAGCTGCACTGGGAGTCCTGCCCTGTGTCATTATGAATATATCCGCTGTACATTCACAACAGGCGCTGTGGTGAATGATATGCTAGTTGTTGGTGAGTGTTGAGCTTGTGGCCCCCCACGCCCCGGGCTTTTTGGAAGACTTGTTTTCCATATTGTACCACGGACGTCTGGTGATTTTTCGGACAATTATCCAGTGCTTTAAGTGAGGGTAGAAATTGAGGGGGCGGGGGGGCCTCATTTGGGAGCGTGGCTTGCCTGATGAGCGTGGCCATAAGAACATGTAAAAATGCACAGGGGTGGTCTGGCCTGCATAACTGAGTCCATAGCGCAATACAGTCTGCTTGATACAACCAAAGTATGAGATCCTGGGCCATTCTGATCCACTCTATAGATTGTTAATTTATAGTGCCATTATAAAAAAAATAATGACTATAAAGTTGCGCCCATTGTAATGGTAAAGGTTGGGAGAATCGGGGAGGAAATAATGGAAATCGACTGTTCCCGATCACCAGTACAACCAAAGTGGAGAAATACAAACCTTTTGGAGGCCTACACAGATAATTTGGATTGGCAGCGAGGAATGCCAAAGATTCCAGTCCTAAAGAGTAGCAAGAACACAGGGCTTGCTTGCAATACGATTCCTTGATCGCCAAGTGCCGTCGATTTCCTCCCCAAGGCCTTCGGGCAAGGAAGTTTCAGATGCATTGTGTGTGGGGCTCTAGGTAGCCATAAAAATAGAGTTCACAGTAACAACTGTTTGTGTGTTTCAGGCACCACATATGAAAATGTTGGTGGGGCTCAAAGCCCATGTGTCTGTAAGTGGTACTTGGGCGGGTGGCAGCAGGCAGCACATAGGCACACATCAATAGATATGCCCATGCACTGGTTGTCCTTGGGCCTTAATTCAATGTCACTGCATGGAGTGGTGGGGCCCATCTAGAAGAGCCAGTCGTTGCTCTGCTGTCAGTGCAACTTTTTTAAAACCTAAATGCTATAGTGTGGCCAAACGACCCAAGTCACTTGGACACCCGGTTTCCAATCCTAGAATTTCATCCAATAGGTAATGCATAATGGGAGTTGTAGCATTGGGGCATAGTGAAATCAAATTGGCTGCATATGACCAAATACAATGATGTTGGTGGGGTCAACGGCTCTCGCAAATGCGCTTCTTTGCTTATCCAAGCACCATGACACTGGCACGGTATTAATGTGCCGAGCAGACCCTCTAAACGATGGAGGTGCTTGCAGAGGAGTGCTGGTGAGCAGTTGGGTTGTATGCAGCAATGGCAAGCCATTGCTCCTTGTAATAGCAATTTCCTTGCTATCTGAATCACCCAATCCCTTTTCTCTATCTGCATTGCTTTCACCATCACTTGTTAAAAGGATCACGCACCTTAGAATATAATTTTTTGTTTCTGGTCATATGCTTTCCTCCTTCTGTTATTCTTTCCCCCGTACAAGATGCACATTCCACGGGGTGCATATAAACCAATAGTGCGTTAAGCAATACAATTGCCAGACTGCCTCTACATGTTACACAGTTTTTTATCTGTTGAGACTTACCTGGTTGTCGCGTAACTCGAAGCAGCGTGGGATCACTGCTTCTCCTCTCGTTAATTCCAGCCTGGAGTGTAGTGTTGAGACCTATTTCTAAAGGAGAAAGACCACCCTCCGTGGTATGGGCGATGCACAGGGTTTTGAAATTAACTCTTTTGATGGGTAGCCCGTGGAGAGTACATAATGCTGGCCTGATATGTTCAAATCGCTTCATTCTGAGAAGTAGTCTTGCAACTGCATTTTGGACTCTTGAAAGTTTCCTCAGTAAGTAATCTGGGAGTCTCAGAAAGAGGCTGTTTGTGTAGTCTAGTTTGGTTAGTATTCGAGAAATTATGGCCATGGTCTGTGGCTGAATGTTAAGTAAGGCAAGCTGTGGCGTAGCATGCGCAGCTGGAAGAAACCGATTCCAACTATGGTCTTGGCCTGTGGAACAAGTGAGGGCATTCTCCATTTTCGTTCCAAGATTTCTTACAATGGTTGGTGGATTTGGGCACAATCCCATCTCGTCAGGCCAAGGGGTTGTGGTGGAGTTAGAACCTATAGAATTACAGAGCATCAACTCTGTTTGGCTAGGGTTGAGTTGTAGTCTGTTTGCTGTCATCCATGTGTCAACTTGTGCTAGGCATATTTAATGTATGGATCACTTGCAGATGGGTGGTTGACAAATTTGTAGATTGTGTGTGTGATCCACATAGTTGTCCATCAATAACTTATGCATCCATGCTCTTTGGGACGCCTCCGTTCAGTAGCCAAGTGGAGTGGTAACGAGTGCGCTTGAAACCCTCCACGAGGCCTGGCTTTCCACGTCGGAACGCGAAATCCTGAGTTCTCAGATAAATTGTGATATCCTGGGCAGATCACTGGACCGTAGCATGCTTCGGTCCACCACCTGCCCCAGTTTGGAGCACTTAGAAATAGGCTGATACTTTCATTAAGGACAACATGCACAGTGCTATTAAAGTGCAGTTGCACACACAAGTATACAGCCTGGCCCCAGCACTGTACACACACTACTCCTAGCATTGTTAAAACTAGTTGAGCCCAGCACCACACTACTCACGGACATCAGCCCAGCACTGTATGCATGCACCACATACAACCATGTGGAGTCCCACCCCCCCACACCCCCCTCAATATAATTCCGTATACACTGCCATAAACTCTGTTCTACACACACAACTTTCTACCAGCACTAGATAAACACATTTAGTGCACATATACATGGTCATTAGCGCTGCTTATACACTGCCCGAGCACCACATTGGAATCTGGCCTTGAAGTGCTAACAAATCGTATTGTAAACTTGGAATACTGTGCTTTCCAGACATAACCAGTTTCACTGGGATAGCTGTAAATATTGAATGTGGGCTGTGGTAGGTCAAAATCAGGACTCCGACGACCAGACATTGCTTCAACATGTGTGTCAACCCCAAATAATCTTCCATTCCAAGCCCAATTGCACAAAAGTCGAAAGGGGGCTCGCTATGATGTCCGAAAGTAATAAAAGTACTTTTTGGACTCTTACTCTACCACTTTCCTTATCTTCCAATAGAAAATAAACAAAACAAAGACCATGTGGCACTGTTAGTCTGGAAGGCTGGCTTCTAACCCAACCTGTTTTTTTCTGTTTTAGTAAAGGCTTTTGCACATGGTGCAAGTTCAAGAAAAGGCCCTTCTTCGGGTGCTGGAAGGCTATCTAGGTGTTACAGCCCAGGTCTCTGTCTCTTCCTACTCTGGGATTCTTTGTCTTCCGTGCTCTTGCCCCCTCTCTCTCTCCTCGTGCTCTTGCCCCCTTGCTCTCTCCTCATGCTCTTGCCCCCTCGCTCTCTCCTCGTGCTCTTGCCCCCTCGCTCTCTCCTCGTGCTCTTGCCCCCTCGCTCTCTCCTCGTGCTCTTGCCCCCTCGCTCTCTCCTCGTGCTCTTGCCCCCTCGCTCTCTCCTCGTGCTCTTGCCCCCTCGCTCTCTCCTCGTGCTCTTGCCCCCTCGCTCTCTCCTCGTGCTCTTGCCCCCTCGCTCTCTCCTCGTGCGCTTGCACCCTCGCTCTCTCCTCGTGCTCTTGCCCCCTCGCTCTCTCCTCGTGCGCTTGCCCCCTCGCTCTCTCCTCGTGCGCTTGCCCCCTCGCTCTCTCCTCGTGCGCTTGCCCCCTCGCTCTCTCCTTGTGCGCTTGCCCCCTCGCTCTCTCCTCGTGTGCTTGCCCCCTCGCTCTCTCCTTGTGCGCTTGCCCCCTCGCTCTCTCCTCGTGCGCTTGCCCCCTCGCTCTCTCCTCGTGCGCTTGCCCCCTCGCTCTCTCCTCGTGCGCTTGCCCCCTCGCTCTCTCCTTGTGCGCTTGCCCCCTCGCTCTCTCCTTGTGCGCTTGCCCCCTCTCGCTCTCTCCTTGTGCGCTTGCCCCCTCTCGCTCTCTCCTTGTGCTCTTGCCCCCTCTCGCTCTCCTCGTGCTCTTGCCCCCTCTCGCTCTCCTCGTGCTCTTGCCCCCTCTCGCTCTCCTCGTGCTCTTGCCCCCTCTCGCTCTCCTCGTGCTCTTGCCCCCTCTCGCTCTCCTCGTGCTCTTGCCCCCTCTCGCTCTCCTCGTGCTCTTGCCCCCTCTCGCTCTCCTCGTGCTCTTGCCCCCCTCTCGCTCTCCTCGTGCTCTTGCCCCCCTCTCGCTCTCTGCTCGTGCTCTTGCCCCCCTCTCGCTCTCTGCTCGTGCTCTTGCCCCCCTCTCGCTCTCTGCTCGTGCTCTTGCCCCCCTCTCGCTCTCTGCTCGTGCTCTTGCCCCCCTCTCGCTCTCTGCTCGTGCTCTTGCCCCCCTCTCGCTCTCTGCTCGTGCTCTTGCCCCCCTCTCGCTCTCTGCTCGTGCTCTTGCCCCCCTCTCGCTCTCTGCTCGTGCTCTTGCCCCCCTCTCGCTCTCTGCTCGTGCTCTTGCCCCCCTCTCGCTCTCTGCTTCGTGCTCTTGCCCCCCTCTCGCCTCGTGCTTCGTGCTCTTGCCCCCCCCTCTCTCTCTCTCCTCGTGCTCTTGCCCCCCTTCTCTCTCTACACACACACCCACCCCCGGCCCTGCTATGCTAATCGGACATAACGAAACCTGGCACTGCTCTTAATACACATAAATGTCACCGTGGTTTCAGTACCTTTATAAGTGGATGGCAATGGTGAAAATACATCGTTTTGATAGCGGTATTTGGCAATTGTGAAATTTCTTGGGATTTTCTTAACTAAATCTAGAAATGTTTGGGATTCATGTGCCTTTGATGACTTCTGTCATTTCATACAGTACCTGACATATAAGAACATGTTCTGTCACTACCTCACAAATGATACTACCTGGGCATATGATGTAAATGGATGGGTAATGGTTTCTGCACCTGCAGGCACGATTCTAATGCATATATACCAGCCCAAACTACCTCATGTGTCAGTCTACTTTCGTCACATTGGCCATGCTTTAGTACCACCTGTGGGGTAAAACTATTGGCATAAGAGTTCTAGAAGAGAAGGGGGTGGTGAGTGAGGATGGACCGACAGCCTGCAGGCATTGTTTGACACTTTCCCCACTAAGAGCGTGCCCATATGTGCATGTCAAAACCAATGCTTTTTTTAGTTTGGGCTATTAGGTGGCGCTATAAGCCTAATCTCTTGCATTAGAGTACAGATAGGGAGAAATGGCACATGAGGAGGGACACAGACTGTATGTGTTTCATTATTTGCCTACTCGCCCACTGCACATGGCCATGCTAAACCCCATGGCCGTTCCCAGCCAGTTCCTGCCCCTCCCCGCCCAAAACGACTCCTCATGAGAACTCTTTGCTCTCCCTTTAATCAAGCCTTAGCATTAAACGTTGCACTTAAGTGCCTGCCACAGATTTTTCAAAGCAGTTTCTGAGAGTTAATTACTTGATTGGAGCTCTAAACGTTCTAGTTTATTAAACATTTCTTAACCTGGTCTGCTTTCAGCCACTCTTTTTATAAGCACTCTGCGTGTCCTGTTAAAACAAGCATTGACAAAGCCAAAAGATTTGGCTTGTGTACAAGCATTAGGCATTGGATCTTTCATAGATTCACATGCTTGAATATTCCCAGTCGTCAAACTGGAAATCCCAGCTACTTTAAATGTTGTATATGCAAAGCAATGTACATTGCGAACAGCCTGAAAGGATTTAACTTTTGTAGTCTGTCCACCTCATTTTGGTTCTTTTCTACACAGCCAATGAGGTGGTTGGGATTAAGCTCCACCCCAGGCAGGAATCTTCAGATCTTTCACTGCAGTCTAGCGACTAGGGAACCCTCTTCAGCTGTCTAAGCATTTTTTGAGTTAACTACGTCATTTTCAGTACTTTCTAAAGCTTTTTGTTCTACTTGAATATCTTCCCCTACTATATACACTGCTGTGTTTTTGTTACTGTGGAAACATAGCACCTGGCTCCTCCATGGCTGACTCGGGCAGAGAAGGATCTTGAAAAGGGAACACTTTCATTTTCAAGGGCTGCCTTAGGTGTGCAAAGAAAAATGTATTTCTTAGAGACCCCCCCACCAGGCGTGCATCTATTGTCTGAACCATCTTGATATACATGGATGTTAGACCTTCACTCGGAAGGCCCTACAGGACAGATACAGGAGGCTCCTTTTCTATTTAGAGAGTAAGTGACACTCCTTGGATGAGGACTCCATGAAAACAGCTCATGTGATCTCTTGCAGAACTCCTGAGAAGCATGCTCCCAAAAAGAGCGCTTCGTCAATGGAACGGGGGGACAGCAATACCGTCAAAAAAAAAGAAAAAGGGTAGAACTAGTACTACAACAAAGACAAAACACTCAGCGCCTACTGAGAAAACCTCATCCATGAGCTCATCGACTATAGGTAGGAAACACCACCTCGTCCACGACACCGGCCCAATGGATACGTGATCCACGACAGTTGACGGGCAAATCCTCATCTACAGGCAAAATCTCCAACAAAGGAGGCCTCGTCCACGAAGCACCCGACGAAAAAATATGAGCAGTCCCAGTCGACAGCATCATCCATGAAAGCTCACTTGTTGATGGGGAAAGTCCCTGTTGACTGAGAAAGTATCGACCAAGAGAGCTCTATCGTCAATGGTAAATTACTGTCTATGAGAAAAACTTCGTCCTTGAGCGGATGCTTGTCGACAAGCCTGTCCACGGAGAAGACTGTATTAATTCCACAATAGTCCTAGTCAACGGAGGATCATCAAACTGAGGAAAGGAACAAACAGGCACCCATAATACCACAGGTTTCAGGGCACAATACTTTAAATCTCTCTTTAATAAAGGAAATTACAGAATTGCCTGATGTAATTCTTCAGGACGATTTCTCAGATGTTGAGAAAGTCTCTGACAGACCGATGTCAGTGTCTAAAGAGGTCAGCCCTTTATGGCTAACTACTTCACAGGACACCACAGATCCTTTTCAACCGTCTCTTTTGCAGTCTCTGAAGAATATAATGGATGAATTCCAGAGAAGGCAGAAAGCTTGCATAGCTCAACCTTCCAGGATTCAAGCCGGTCAGGAATATCTCTGCATAAGCACCTATTGGGCGTAACCAGCCAGTACACCCAAGAGCCAGAGATTTCCCCTTCCAAGATATACCAGGGCGCCATCCCTAGGATCACTTCATGCAGAAGACTGTATCCATGGCAAGACCCAATGGAAAATGTCTATCGCGACTTCTCTGAACCAGAGACACAGGCCGAGGAGCCAAAGGAAGGAGAGATTCCTCAGGACTCCCCTCAAGAGGACACAGATGAATGGGAAGATTATACCATAGAAAAGCAGAAGTGAGACTCACCGTGGAGCTCGTCCCCACCTGACGATCTCGCATCATTCCATTTTATTATAGTTAAAGCCGCAAAGATGCTTGATTCCCCCAAGTTTCAACAGAAGAAGAGAAATCTGTGTTGTATGAACACAGAGATGAGAAGAACAACGACCATCTCTAAATCCATACGAGATACCATATGGAAGGCAGGAGAGCGATACCTTGCAAACCCACTTTCAACCCCAGTTACAACAGTTAGGGCTGAGAAAAAGTAAAAGGCAACAGAAGATCCACTGCTTTGCCTCTGGGGTTACCTGAACCCAGATTCCATTATAACAGTAGTGGCTAGGAAGAAGTTTATAAATCCCACTTCTCCACACACCCAACCCCCACACCCATCCAGTCAAGGAAGACTGGATACTGGTACCGGTGGTTAGGAAGGTCTCGGCTTCAGAGTCCAACACACACACGCCATGACAGCAATATACGAGCGAGAACTGTGGCACAAGATGAGCAAGTTCATGGGCCATGTCCCCGCAGAATTTCAAGAGGAGGCTTGGAAGATTAAGGGCGGAGAATTACATCTGAGCACATGATCGATTCTGCAGTTGATGCAGTGGAATCGGGATCTATCCAAATGGCACAGGGCAGTCCTCAGATGCCAAGCCTGAATGAAGGCTTCTAATTTCGCTCTGAAGTATAGGCTCAAATGTTGGACATGAAATTTGATGGCCAAGAATTGTGCGGTAATATCATTGATGATCACCTAAAAGGGTTCAAAACTGATGTGGACACGGGCAGGGCTATCCGTTCGCTGAAGGACTAGGATTGTAGACTTTTTTTTTTCTCGTAGGTTTGTTCTGTCTGGAGCAGCCTCATCGGGGAGGCGGGAGGTTGCTTGTGAACCTATGAAAGATGCCAATGCTGGATAAATATAGTTACAAATAACTAAGACTTGCCAGGCACTATTGGATGCCCAGGTACTCGCACCATTTTGCACCTGCTACAATCAACGGGCAGTTAATACTTCCATGGCAATGCCGGCAAGTGCTTGTCCCGTGCCTACACAAAATCCCAAACTGTTGGCATTGTCAATGCTTGATTTAAGTAGCCTTCGGAAAGGTACAGGCTTAATGGTAGCTGAAAATTAGCTCCTGGTGTAATACAAATAGGTTACCGAAGTGGGGCTTCCATCACTTGATCTATAAGCCATGTCTTACTACTAGTGTAAGCTTCAAAAACATCAACTGTTCGTTTTAGGATATGCACTGCTTGCTTAATGATGCAGTGCTGATCACTGATGGGGAAGCTGTAGAATCCTTGTAAATGCTCTTGATGGCCACAGTATAAATGCTTAGTAAAAGAACAATGGTACTTTCCTTAGGTCAGTACCATTTGTTCAGCTCATCTCACCTGCATGACTTTCCATTTCGCAATCCAAAGCAAAAGTTTAATGTGCCTCCTAGAATTTCTCCCCTTTCCGCTGAGACTAGTGTTTCGGGTTATAAAAAATATATCCAGAGTTCAGTCAAGGACAGAAGCAGAAACTTCAAAATATCAATGTTAATTCCTCTGAAATGTTTTACATTCCACCCTTTTTGTGCCTATAGCTCATGGCTACATTTGTGATTGCTGGGTGCATGTATGGCCTGTCTAAGGTCTACTGCTTAATTGAGCTGTTAGACACGCATAGATTTGACGGTTTCTTTTCCCCATTTTTACCGAGTTCAAAATGTATAGGTACGTTTTAATTGCTCCAAATAATCGATTGTTGGTTAAAGGAAATAATCGAGTGACAGAAATATGAAGTGGCCACCCTTGAGCCAATGCTGCCCTTTAAACTAACACCATTTTGCATTCTGGGACTTGTAGATTGGTTGGCTTTGTAAGTTTGCGCTCACTCTCAGCACGTAAAGCATTGTTGGCTAAAAGGCCAGGACTTCAAGGCGTCACATGACGTGGATCCACTTGCAAGCGATCCGAAATGTGAAAAGCTGCAGTTTTTGTTCGATAATGGTGCTTCTTGAGCTTTTTATCATACACATTCGGCCCTGTGACTGGTTTCATGAGGTTGTTCTGTTCATTCGCTGTTTAACGCAGCATAAACATTTCCTTTGTGCACTAGCCATGTTTGTATCCTTGTGACATAGCCTGTCTTTCTTACGGGTTGATCAAGCAAATCACTTTCCGAGACAAGTATGATATTGCCGCTATAGAACCCTCTACGTACTGTGAGTGTGCCCAGAGGTTTTTCAACGTGTAACATCTCCCGCATTCTTTTTTCCGTTGCATGAAAATTCTTACTCCCATCCCTGCCCCCTTTCCTTTCTCACCTCTTATCTCTGCCATGAGTCCCCTAACATCCCTCACCTCGACTTCCATCGCCTCCCTTAATGCCTTCACCTTCCACCCGTCCGTTTGTGTTTTTTACTCCGTGTTCTTACTGTCATGAACACATTTTCATGGTTGGCCATCCATCCATCCATCCATCCTTCCTTCCTTCCTGACCTTTTTAGTTCCTTCCTTCCTGACCTTTTTAGTTCCTTCCTTCCTGACCTTTTTAGTTCCTTCCTTCCTGACCTTTTTAGTTCCTTCCTTCCTGACCTTTTTAGTTCCTTCCTTCCTGACCTTTTTTAGTTCCTTCCGGTCCTTTTTAGTTCCTTCCGGACATTCCTTCCGGACCTTTTTAGTTCCTTCCTTCCAGACCTTTTTAGTTCCTTCCAGTTTGACCGTTAATGGTAGGCCGCTGCAAAACGTTGTTTGCCTTGTGTAACTACAGTAAGAGACTCTAGCATGTCAATCCCGCTTCATTTTTTGTTTCACAGATTGTTAGTTTGCACTTTTTCTTCACCTTATTTTGCCAGGCTGCTCCGCATGGAATGGGCAGATTATAGTTACAGCAGGCCGAAAATGAAACCGCCCGAATAGTGACCCGCACCCTAGGCCTGCAGTTTTAAAAGTCTGATGCTCTCCGACTGCGCTATCCGGACTTCATAAAAAGTTTCACCCAAGCGATCCCGGGCCTCTTTTCCCCAGGCGGGCCCGGGCCTCTTATTTCACCCTTTGGTGGCCCTGCTCTTTGATCAAGCAGGCACTGCATCTCCTTCTCACAGCGCGGTTGCCTTACCTGAAGCCGCGCCTTCTTCCAGCTGTGTCCTGCTCCTCGCTGCGTTGCCGTCTCCCCGGTGGTGCTCCGCTTCTTCTGGTTCCGCCTCGCGTCCCTCGAAGCCTCTCCCCGACACCGCGACTCCACTGCTCTCACGAGGGGGACTCCCGCGGTTGGTTGCTCCCAGCCCCTGTATTCCGGCTCCAGCAGCAACAACTGCTCTGTGACGGTCCTCTGCTTCTTGGCTGCTCCTCCTACCCGACGACTGCCCCAGGCACCTGTACTGCGGCCTCGTAGCTGTGTCCTCGTCCCGCCTTCTTGTTGTACCGCAACTCCTCGGAAGGTCCTAGAAGTTCCTCTCCTTGACCATCAGCACTCCACACGAAACAAAATCCTTCCAATGAACTCCTCCTTGTTCTCCTGGCGGGCGTCCTTCTGCAGGGGATGGATGCTTCCTGCAGCCAATCGCCCGCCCGTTGTAAAGGGGCATCCCCCGCCCCTTTTTTTTTGTTAACCCTTCCCGGGCTTTTCCTCGTTTTGCCACGCTTTGGCTGGCACCCTCCCCCTTATCCAGGGGCGGGGGGCAAAGGAGGACCCTGCACGAGTTACTGTGGCGCCTCCTCCATTACTTTGCTTTTTCCGTCGTCACCGACATTGTTAGTTTGCACTTTTTCTGTCCTGTAGAGGCTGCTGTTAGTGTTATCTGCCAATCACTGGCAGATTACTTTGTTCAACGGATTCATTGCAGTTTGCTATTTGCCTTTGGAATGTCTCTCTTCCTCCTCAGCTCAGGACGGTTTGTTTAGAACAAACATTTTACAAGAATTCAGTCAAGGATGAAAGTAGCAAATTGAGACCATCAGTGTGACCAGCTCTTGAAACGGTCATCTACGCGTCCTTACTCGTCCTCGAAGCACATGATCACATGTGTGTATTTGGTTTATGCTCATTGGCATCTTATGAGAGGTGTACTCCATAAATGAGATTGAAGCCCATATAGATTTACATGGTCTTCTCTCTGCACAGTTATAAATATGCAGGTCTCTTTAATTCGCCACAGTGCCAAACCACCACGTTGTGCTAAGGAAATATTTGGCTGGTCAGCCAACAGCTCTTGGCAGTTTTGTACTTGTAGTTAAGTGACGGTCTTGAGTAGTATGCACCTATTGGGGGTAGGAGGGAGAAATTATTACAGATATCTGTGCTTCCAATGGTTTGATTGCATCTTTTGCATGCAAGAAGTGGATGCAATAAATTTGATTGGATAGAGGAATAGCAACACACACACAATTTGGTGACACAGTCCCCTAACAAGTGGGGGAAGCAATGTGTGCTGGTTGCCTGATTTTGGGGCTTTTGGGGCTACTTTTCCGGTGCATTTAGTTTTTACTTTCCCCTTTTCCTTGCACTTAGTTCCTGTTAAATCAAGCAGTGACACAACTCTTGGCTAGGCATTAGCCAGATGCTACCATCACATGGCCAGGCACATGCACTATTTTCCAGCTGCTGCTGTTTTATAGCCACTTGGTACATTATGGCAATGCTTGGAAAAAGCCTATCCCATACCTAAACAAAAACCCAAACTGTTGGCTTTATCAATGCTTGTTTCATCTTCTTTCTGTGTTTCAAGGCTGTTCTGTTGCAGTGTAACTGTTTTGAAAGGAAAAAGTCCAAATTGACCAAGCTTAAAAGCCTGAATGTGTGATTTAGCCGAATTTCGGCCGTTCAAAATTTCTGTGCGGCCAAAAAGTTTTACCAAATCACGCATTCGATGCTGGGGGTTGAGGGAGTGTCCCGCGCACCCTTGCTCACTATACTGTGAGCGGGGGTGGCCCCCGCAGCCTTTCCAAAAAGCCACCCAAAAAATAAATAAAAGGAAAGGACGCTGCAGCGCCGATTCTCGAGCTCGGAAGTGAAAGAGAATAGGTGTTAAAGAGACAGTGCGATTTCGGCGGCCGCATGTTAAGTAGGGGTGTGGGACGGGGGCCAAGTCAGAAATGTTCAGGGGAGAAAAGACCAACGGCTTTCAACCCCGATCCGTACTTTGCAGGGCACAAGTACTAACAAAAAAAAAAGGGTACCTATCTAGCATATGGAACGTGAACACCACACTATACAGGAAGTGGCAGTCGGGACGTGAAGTCCCTGTAAGGCAATGCCAGCCCATTTTTAGTTTCGGCTCTTAGGGGTCGTTGTAAATGCTGCCTGTAAGCGGAAACTGTTGGCATGTGGAGTGAAGCTAAGCGAGAAATGGGATATGAGGGGGTTACAAACCCTGGGAGTTCATTTTGTTTTTTTATCCCCTAATTAACCAATGACAACCTCATAGCCATTCTAGCCCACGACTTGTCCCTCCACCAACATACCCCCCCTTACCTCCCCCGTTTGTTTGAATGAGCTCTGCTTTTAAAGGGATGCAATTGTTTTTTTGTAAGCGTGCTTCTGAAAGGTAATGCCTTGGCTATAAACCAGCTCTGTGTCATAAAAATCTCAAGTCTATCTCCAGCCAGTTGATTTATGAGCAGTATGTATGCACTTGCACTACATTCCTTGTCGAAAACCGGACTGGCAAAGCCAGCAATGTTGGCTCTTGTATATGCATTTTATCCGGTAGTCCCTGGAAAATGCCTAATTCATTGAAGTACTGAAGCCATTTGCCAGGTAGTACCGTTATAGCAGTGTCAGGAAAACGAACGCGTATCTACTGCTATACAAATTCTCAAAAATGTTGCTTTTGGCAATGCTCTTATTCCGTGTGGTACGTGGTCTATTGGGATGAATGCATTCAATTGGCAGCTGACTGTAAACCTTGTGATGTTAAGCTACGTCCACTTGAACCTTCATATTTGTAGTGTGGGCTACTAGGTGGTGCTTGTAAGAGGAAAGTATTGCATTAGAAAGAGGAATATGAGGAGGGGCACATAGCTTGTTGGTGGTGTTTGGTTATTTGCCCACCGATTGACTGCTCATAGCCATGCTAATCCCTATGGTCATTCCTGCTTCGTTACTGCTCCTCCCCACTCAAAACACCTCCTCATGGGAACTCTTTGAGGTTGCTTTAATTAAGCATACCTTCAAACTTTGCCCAATGTGCCTGCCAGTGTTTTTTCTAAGTATTCTTCTGATTGTTTTTTTTTAAAATATATTTTTATTTTATTTTTTAAGATCAAACAAACACACTACAACTGTTTCAAAACATAGAAAGCATCATATTCCAACACATTTTCAAACTCCCCAACTCCCCCCTCCCCCTTTAAACTAGAGCCGGTTCTCACATATTGTTTACAGGAACATCATTGGGTGGCACACTACCTAGACAGCCATCAATCGGGTCCTCTGTTACGTTGTCACCCTGGTGGGGGTTTGCTAACAAGGCCACCAATTGCCGCCAGGCCAGCAAGGGCCCTGCTTCTTCTTCGCCCCCCCTGGTGACCGCTTCAAACCAGACTACGGATTCAGCTTCCGCCCACCTCAAGAGGTCTGTCCACCATAACTCCACCCTGGGTCTGTGGGCCGCCTTCCAGCCCATGGCGATCCTACGTTTGGCCAAGACATAGGCCAGGTCCTTCATCTTGCTTATGTGTTTCAAATGCCGGGGTCTAGGGAAAAGTACAAGCATGCATGACCAGGCCGATTCCACATCCAGCACCACCCCCCGCCAGCCAGTCTCGTCTTGACCTCGTTCCAAAATCTATGCACCCCCGGGCAAGCCCAAAACATGTGTAGCAGTCCCGCGTTCACCTCCCCACACCTGGGGCATTGCTGCATAGCTGATCCTCCAAACTTTGCAATCTTCCCGGGGGTTAAATAAGCCCCGTGGGTAACATACAATTGAAGCTGTTGGAATCTCGCGTTACGGGACACCTTCTCTGGGCCCGTTCCCACTGCCCATCTGTCATGGGTCCTCCCACCTCCTCCTCCCAATCTTGTCTCAATTGGAGCAACTCCTTCCCTGCCCTTGCTCGCAGGAGCTCATATATCCTCGATATTTCGTGCCCGCCCTCCGACACATCATACATGGTTTCTAAGGAGGCATCTGGAAGTATTCTTCTGAGAGTTATCCAATTAATTGGAGCTGCAAATGCGCTACTAGCGTAATAAAAATCTTAACCAGGTCTGCCTTCATCCACTCGATTCATAAGCACTATGCGTGTCCTTCACTGAAGTTCTGTTAAAAACAAGCATTGGCATACCCAACAGTTTTGGCTTATATTTAAGTATTTCCTAGGCACTGCTGTTAAATGCCAGGTGCATCCCAATATTTTACACCTGCTACCATCGGTGGCTGGTTAATCCCACTAAGGCAGTGCCTTTCGCATGCCGATACAAAAGCCCACACTGTTGGCATTTCCAATGCTTGTTTTTGATTTACAGTAGACACTAGTGACGTACATCCTGGCTTTTAGCTCATGTCATTTTGAATTTCTGCTATGTACTTGTAAGCTGACATTTAGGAAGGAACATTAGCCAAACATGTACTATAATGTGAAGTGAGCTTGAAAGCCAAGACCATCTGAACAGCTTCCAACCGAGAAGAGCCAACGTAAGATCTGCTGCGTCTCCTCCTTTAAAGACTAAGAAGCCCTCCAAGGAGCTGTCTGATAGCATATGCTTTAAGACCTGCTTTGTCACAGGCATGTAACTTGTCCCTAAGCATGATGAGATTAAATCTGCAGTTCAACAGAATACCTTTTTTTTTTCTTCTAAATTTCAAACAAGCAACGCTCATAGAAATTGATAGATCGTTTTGAAATGGAGGTGCAGTATCAGCAGATGACAAACGTGGCTACAGAAAGCTGTACACTAGAAAATGTCAGCCCAGGATGCGACCCTCCTGAGGTGCCTGGTTCCTGATTCCTTCATCCCTCAGATGGACTAAAGCGGACGCAGTTCCCTCTCTAGAAATAGTAGGGGTGACTCTGTGCACGTGTGTGTACCCTAGAGACCTGTCCCCTTGTACTTCTCGAACACGCGGCTGTCCGACATTTATTTAGACTAAAGCAAGTTCTTGCAGTGACCTTAGAATGTACTTCATTTAAATGTATTAAACCTCTCAACCTTAAGAGATCTGTAATATTTGCCATGGCCTAGACGGGTTGGCGTGACGCACCGAGTTGCCATATTTTCCTAAATTTCATGCAGTTCACTTAAATCTCTTTAATAGACCTGCATACCTTCCTAGTTTTTCTAAAGCCGAATAACCAATCATTACCACCGTGGGTGTGAGGCGCTGCCAATCGGGCTACTCTGATGCAAACTGCATTCATCGGTACAGTGGTGTTACCCTGACCACGAAACAGTGCCCAAAATGGCTCCTGATCCTACTCAACAAACTACCTTTGCACCCGGGGTACCTAAATGCAGGTGTAAACTACTCCATTGCTCCTCGAAGCTCGGTACGTCCTTAATAAATGCCATAATCTATTTTTTTTTCTTCCAAGCTTTAGTTATAATTTGGTTAATCACATTTCAGAGCAAGCTTCTGGACTTCAATCAATGAACTACCAATTTCATGAAATAACAACAGTAATAAAAGTGCCACCAGTCCCAGTGTGAACAGCATACCTCAGTGCTACTAAAAGAGATAAAAATGCCAAAGAGCCTGCGGTTTGTGGGTACAATGTTCTTTGCAGTTATTTTCTCCAGTGCTACATGTGTCGGCACTCTGACCCACCAATGCGCTAACATCAGGCCTTCAGCTAACTTCCATGGCATAGCTAACATCAATCTGGCTGCCACCAGGACTTGGGTTATCACCCATGCTAGTTGACCATGTAGCGGGTACCCGGCATCCTCACCTGAGTCTCCCAAGATGATTACTCTCGGATCCAGCAGCAGGCTAATTCCCGTGAGGTCTCGAATGTGTGAGAGGATCTCCTTCCAGTACAGTTGGGAATGCGAGCAAGACCACCCAGTGTTCCTTTCGCCCCGCACCCTCCCCAGCATCTGTCCAAGAGCCACAAATTGATTTCATGCAGACGACTGGGAGACCTGTAACCCTTGCATAACATTTTGACCCACATTCTTCATCGCTGCATCGAGACACCTTGTGGGTTTGTTCCCAGATACGTGACTAAGATTCTAGATATCAATTCCCAATTCAGTCTGCTGCTTCAGCATATACGGTAGGATATCTGAATCTTCAGCCGAGTCAAGCGGCATATAAAACGTAGTTGTACGTTTTTCAACTCTTTGATAATGTCAGCTCAATACCTTTGGGCTCTCTTGTCCCCTTATCCTTAACAACTCTGTTTGTGATCCAATGGTGGATTTGACTATACCAGAATCTTTCTCCTTCATCAACAGCGAATCCAATAGGTTTTTTTTGTTTTAACCAAAAGAGAAACATATTTTCTTTGTAACTGCATTGCTGCTCTGCTCAAGTCCATTTTCTGGGCTAAAGACATCACCCTAATCAACACGTGAAACCGCTTTAAGAGGCGAGCAGCTAAACTGACACAAAGAAGGGACGTTTTCTTTCCTTAAATTTCTTTTTTTTTACGAACAAAGCTTGAGGACACTTGGCAGGTGCTGATGCCGCTAATACATGGGACAGTGGGATAAACCTGCCAGTAGCAGCAAGGCTGTCCATATAATGGCCCCTACTTTCCACAAACCAGGCTGTTAGCAGGATCAGCCCACCATTCCTGCATTATACCCTCATTAGCCCCTGCAAGGGGCCGCTTGCCATCAGGATGCTCAGAACTCAGGTTCTATTGTATGGTACAAGCATGCGTTCCAAGCAGCCTGAGTTCTGCTAGCCAGCACCCCCTTACCTTCTGCGCTCTCTCGTCCCCCTCCTCTTAGCACCTGTGTAGTTTCCTATGCGGGTTCTAAAAGTGTCTTTAAAAAAAAATACCTTTGCTGCGCCGGGCCGCGCAGTGCTGTCCGTCTTTTTTCAGTGTTGATTATTTCACAGCTGGCACTCAGTAGGGAACTACACGTGTGCTAATTGTGATCTGGCGATCGGCTGACCCTGCTGGTAAGCGCCCTCTGCCCAATTTAAGGGCCCGATCGAAAATAATGGCAGTGCCCGTTTGATTTTGCTCATCTACTTTGATATGCGTTTGCCATTTTATGGAAGCTTTTTTTCCTCGTGATTCTGTGCGTGAGCATGGTGGGGATTTTGCTGGTTCGTTGTTCTGAGGGAAATCCTTTTTCAATATGGCTGCGCCCATGATGAGCACATTCCTACCTGGCATTAAAGCAGTTCTGCAGATTCAAAGAGTTCGAGTGTTTGTTTTAAAAGCAAAGCTCTTTAAAACGCTGACTGCTGTGTTGTCCAGTTACATGTACCCATTTGGCTATTAATATTTGGAGGGATGCGCTTTTACATCGTGATTATATCCGATTCTCATCTCTAGGACATTGTGTACAAAAGCACAGCTGGCATTAATACCAAAGGCTGTGGATTATTTCACCTTGCTTGATTTCTAACAGCAAACCTTGCACAATTCTCCAAACAAATTCAAATACTCCAGAAGAGTTGACCCCCTGCTTATGTGGGGGGAGGATAACACCAGCTATTTCTACAATGATGTGAAGCATGCTGGATCAGTGTCACGGACGCAGTTCCCACTGGGCTGAATACTAACAATGAGCTATGTTTTTGTACAGGTGCGGAGTATAGACTTGGGACTCCAGGTACTGTCCATGCACCACCTTCTTTACTTAAAGCATAATCTTATTGTGTCAGCTACTATTCGTGGTGAATAAACAAATATAATGGCAACTCTGTCATTGAAAACTGCATTTTGTTCTTTATCACTCTGGGTACACAAAACTTTGCTATTTAAAAACTGAACCAGCTTGCATTTTTGAGCGCTGTCTCATAATGTTAGTTTGTGATTTAATCCGCACAGAGCGAATACACCTTGCAGCAATGCCTGCCACCAAACAGAAGAGGTGACTGGACGCTTCCTTTATCAGCAGCAGTACAAGGGACCTGTTGGGCGGAGGGGCGGGGTGATAGGTGTATTGGGGATCCCCTCCCCGTCCCATGAAAAGAGCAAAAACCACTCCAGCTCCCTCTTCCATCGTGTTTGCATGGTAAGGGATAAATCCAGTGATAAAGTAGTTAGAACTGCTCTATGGTTGTTTTTCTTATTAAGCCAGGTATTTTAAAGACCTGCAGACCGTCAGACATGCCCAATATGCGAACATCTTGCGTTATCTATTTAGAGGTACTTGCCGCTCATTTGCACTGTAGAATATTAGGAATTTTAAGAACAAATGGAAAAAGCAATTCTTTTAAACAGGGTTTGAGTATCCCTAAGAAATTTCTAAATGCAAAATAAAGTTCTACGGTGTATTAAGGAAACTTGCGTTTACAGAAGTGGGTTTGAATTGTTAATGGTGGTGCTCCACATTTGCAGTCTCTGCTTGCTCTTGGTCCCTTGTATTACCCAGCGTGTAGTGATTCAAACAACCCCTTCTGGTTGTTCTGTCTGGTAAGGAGTTGCCAGAATACAGCCTTTGGTCTCGTTTTTTTTCCCATCGTACTTTCACTACATCGGAATAATGTGTTGTCAAAGTTCTCTCATCGTCTCCATGTATTTCTGGGATAGGATACTCGCTCCGAATGTACCTTTACCCTTTCTCACTCTGAGCTTCTGGCTTGGCTCTCTCTCTGGCACTTTCCTGCCATGCCTCTGAGTTAGCCAGTGTTTTTTGATTTGTATTGGTCCTTCCTACTGTAGGCCAGCCTTTCCCCTGTGTTAGGAAAGATTTCCATTAATGTGTAATTTTCCCTCCAGTTGTGACCACCGTCCTACCTTTTGCTTTTGTCTGACCATTCTAGCCTGACTTTTTCCAGTGGAGCCCAGCCTTCTAATGTACTCCGCTGGGCTTTTGCTCATCTTGTTAAGGGGAAACTGACATGCCCTTCGGACTGTTGGTACTGGGAGACTTTGTTTCCCTCAGTCTTTAACTTTGTTGCCATTTCTTGGTAACTTTTTATCAGTGTACAGTGTACCTTCCGGTACAGTGCGCTGGGGTCTCTTTAATTTTTAAGGCCCTAGACACCCTCAAAGGATTTTTGGTGAATGTACAAGTGTGCCCAGGACGGAGCTAGTGGCAGCTGCTACTTTTAAAGCATTTTTGACTCCTTTTAATGGTCCAAACTGCGTTTACTGTGTTTGGCCCAGGACAGTGGCCGGTGCAGAAAAAGCCCCATGCCATTAAGTCCTTTGTTCTGTCCTTTTGTACCTTTGCCTTCCCCAGATCGAGCAGACCGTGGAACTTACTTATTTGGTCATGCATGCTCCTGCGCAACCCAAGGTTTTCGCCAGCTTCTGCATGCCTTGTGTGTGTGCGCCCAGGAATACGGCTGGAGCGGTCGAGTTCTGAATCACCTCCTGGGTGCCTGGATGTCTGGTGTGCAGAGTGGGACCACTGTGGTCCATGATTGGCCCACGTCTGGAATGGTTGAATGTGAGCAGATCTCCCATTGGATGCCCTTCGTTTTGGCGCCAAGCAAACATTGGATAAGAGAAGGCCCTCTACACTCTTTCCATTTCTCACCAAACTTAGTAAAAGAGCAAAGCATCCTGAAACGAAGGAACAGATCTGTGGAACCATTGGAGACTTCCTGGAAGGTTTGGCACCCTGAACCCGCTGTTGTCCCATCAGAGCCCCTGTTTCTCATTGATCATAGAAGGCCTTAAAGGGTGCTTCAACCTTTGGAGTAGTGGGACTAATTACTCTCTGCACCTCCTGCTTAACCTGCAAGCAAGCCTTTTTGGAAGTGTTACTGGACTGCCCAGTGAACTGACTTAACTTGAGACTTTTGGAACCGAAAGATCTTGATAGAAGGCACTCTCCCGCAGACTTTCATACACCTTGTATTCCTAGGTCTGGAATTGGGAGAGTCCGCCCGAATCCGAGCATACGTGGTACCAGTGTTGCCCGGCTGTGGTGACTAGCTTCCTGGGTGCCTTGCTGCTGTGCCCTAAGACGACATGCAGTGGAACTGGCCCAATCCCTTCCCCAGAAGTGGAGAAAAGGCCACTGTCCAGCCATGGACTGAGGTCCTTGAACACAGCCCCTGAAAGCCAGAGACGCACAACTGTGGGACTAGAACCTGCAAGCAAACTGGAATTGACTGGTGAAGTTTTGTCTGGGTCAGTGAGTACTTGCAACACATACCGGTGGCTCCTGGCGCATCCATAGACATTTACACATGAGTGTCCCCTGAGGGCCACTCACTTTTGTTAGAGTAGCCTTAGCTACCATCCTATTCCTGATTCCTTGAAATCGCTCTGCCTTCTTGTAGAGACCCTCCTTCGAGGAACTCTTTTCTTCATCGCCTAACCCCCTTCCTGAGAGCTACAGTCCCTTTAAAGACCTGTTTTGTACTTTACCGCATGACCGAGCGCTGCCGCGCTAAACTTAATTTTAAGAACAAGGCTTCACACTTAGTAGGGATTGGACTGCCTATTAGTTAGGGTTCGAGTTGCTGAAGATTTGCCTAAAGTATATTTGCACTGTCGGACACTCTTCTATTACAGGTTGCAGATACATACTTGCTTAAATATTGCTTTAGGACAACAGTTGCTGTATATATGTTCCCTAGTATAAGGTTGTTAGAATCGTTAATATTACTGTGGTTTTATCTTGTTTGACTTAAAAGGCCTTTTAATAAATGTATATGTATTGTTGATATACACACCTGACAGAGTAATTTGTGGTGTTGTATACAGTGTGTGCTCATTGTGGATTGTCGATCACCCTCACCCCTCCTGAGACCTAGTCTTGACCGCCGCCAATGCTGCCTTGATTGGTCTGGCTTGTCCAGAAGGTTACCCTGTTCCAGTAAACTAGGTTGGCCTTCTGAACCTCTGCCCACCAGGTCAGAGTTCAGAATTCATCTTAACACCCGGTGCCTCAGGGTCTGGTGTTTTCTGTTTCGCTCTATCGCCCCCTCCGCGTTTCAGTTCTGCGTTTTCCTGTTCCAACTTTGCTGCAGGGTAGCCTTGACTTAGCTTCGTCTCGGAGTCCTACGTATGAATTCACACTGGATTTGCAAGCTCCTTCCACAAGGCACGTCTTCTCTTGCTGACCTCGGGAATAAGTCTGTTTGCACTGGCCTGCATCCTTCGGACTGGCTCAGTCATTTATGGGACCGTGTATGGCACCTCTTACTTGCGGGTCTGCTCTAGCTGGCTGGTTCGTATGCAGGTCTCATCACCCCTAGTGTTCTAGCGTTGGATAGTGGTTTCTGTGCACCTCCCTTTCTTGGCGTTCTGGAAATCTGCTGCTGCAACTTGACACCTTGACCTCTTTCTTCATTGAGCAGCACATGGCTAACATTCCTCATGTCAGGAACACAGAGTTGACAACCCAAGAGTGTACATTTCTCAGCCATAGTAAATGAACAGATCAGTATTCTAATTGACTAGATCCGGGCACTGCAAAGCATCCCAAAATGGTTACAGCCAGCAACATGTAGTGTAAGGACTTGCTACACAGATGTGAGAACAAGGAGTAGTATAAACCAGACCTTCTGGTTCCAAAGTCTTTAATTTAGCAGTTGGGTTGTAACCTTCCAACCCGATTTACTGTTGATGTTATATTTAAACAATACATCCTTCGCCGGGCGGGCGATTGCAGACAGGGGCTCGAGTTGTGAGGGCCTTGTAATAGGCCTCGGTGCCATTACCTGGCTAGTAATGTTCGCCCACCACCCCGGTATGATTTCTGGGGTGCTAATAGCTGTTTTAACGGTTCCCTTAATTCATCTGAAACACGAGCATAACCAAACATTTGCAGAACATTATTTCCATGGGGAAAAAATAAAGTCTACCTCATACTTTCATTTTACAATTTTATAACAACCGTATAAATCTCGTTTGAATAATCAGCAAGAGTGCAAGTTCATAAAACGTAATTGTGCATGTTTGTTTAGATCTTCTGAGACGAAACTAACTTGCAGTACAAATACACAAGTGCAAAATTAGAATTGCATACGAATTGGAAAAAAAGCATGAAACTTACACAAATGCATCAGTGCAATTTCATACAGAAAATCTTAATGAGAAATGTATCCTCAATCTGAAATAAGCCTTCATTTTGAGGGTGATCTACTTAATGACACAATCTTTAGATCCATCATGTTTGTCCAGTCAGCCCTATAGAGAAGGTGTCTATGGGCTACTTTTACTCCCTACAAAATATGGGAAACACACATATGACCTTGTGCGGCTGCTTTCACTCACATAGCTCCATGGATATATTTGGACCAGCAGGGCACCTAGTAGCACAGGAGGAAACGGCTATTTTCACAGCGTGAGTGGAAGAACTAAATGTGTGTTTTTTAATCTGTATGCAGAACTACGTGCAAAGAATAATTATTGCAAAAACATTTCCGTTTCCCAGTTAAAACATATTTTAGTCGCTTATAAAATACTGCCATTGGGAATTGGACTTGCATGTGTACTCACTAAAAACTAATTTGACTCCCAACTTTAAAAAATAGGTAGTAAAATACTCCCCCTTCAAAATCTTACCTGTAGCACTGACCACAGGTCTACTCCTGTGATACTAGTCACCCCTATCAACGTCTTTATCACACTGCCATATTTAGAATCACTACATAATGCTCCTGTTTTCCAAACCTTTCAATGTTCAATATTTTGACCATATCCTCTTCCTACAGCACATCAACCGATTGCCTTGGTCTCGCTTGAATAACCCCATTTTTATTTCGATTTGTTTTTTTTTTTTTTTACAGCGTGAATCTAACTAGGGAGCAATCGAGTGCTGACCTATCATTAAGGGGTAACATACGGGGGGAGGAGCTCAGGGTTGCAGCGTATGGCATGAGATTTTCTTGCCACAGGGATGGCTTCAGATTTGAGAAAGCCAGGAGTATAGGAGGCACTGATCTATTGTCTGAAAAAGTAAGGTCTCGAGTTCCCAGGCCAGTTCCAAACATTGGTTAAGTCTTCAACCATGCATGCACCCTTCCACAATAATGCACATTTTTTTCAGTTTATTTTTTTAAGTTACCGTTGCAACTTAAAATGGCTGAGGCCAGTACCCACCACATCGACACCATCTTTTTTTAAATTTATTTTTTTAAGGTGGGATAGGAAACGTCGTCGTCCCCCTTCATGGTAGGAAATTCGCTTCTTGGTATCCAAGGCTTTGGCCAATCCTGGGAGCCACCATCCGGCTCTATTCGTCTCGCCCCACTCCCTGCCCAACTGGCAATGCCATTCAGAGATGTTGGCAGTTAATCACGTGCGTTGTCGAGGGAAGGATATTTTAGCAGTAAGAGCGGCTAGAGGTAGTTACAAAATACTGCTGGGGAAAAAATGGCGAAAGCATATCCCCAGCTTCTTTGGATACATCTATTAAGGAGAGCGTGCTCCCTTTTGGAGGCTGATCAGCAAAGGGCAGGTAGAGGCTACAGCCACAATACAAAGATAATACACTGGAAGCAGTCTGTAGAGCTATGTACAGAAACGTGCTCACCCTTTCAACCGGTGAGAGGTGGAGCAATGCCTGCAGACGCACCTCCTCCACACCAAGTCTTCACCATAAACGAGATTACAGTGGCTGTAAACACTAAAAAAAAAAAAGCGTCCAGGCCCAGATAAAATACCCACAGTCCTGTATAAGTCAGAACTCCTCATTTGGGCAGGTTATTTAACCAAGATGTTTAATGCTGTCTGTGCCTGTGGAGCGCGCCACAATCCTGGACAAAACTGGAAAATGTCCGGATTTATTAGAAGGGAGGAAGAGAGGACCCTTCTAACTGCCGCCCAGTGTCCTTGCTTGACGCGGGAGGGAACATTTTTCCAAGAGCAACGCTTGTCCATTTAGATGACTGGGCAAGTAAACCACCTGCAGGCAGGAATCCGTGCAGTGGATCCGTGCTTTCGACTCCAGCTGCTAGTGAATAAATACGTGCACTTGAGGAAAATGTACTTATTTCTTGTGTTTGTAGACTTGCAGGTGGCTTTCAAACCTATTCCTCAAGCCACTCTGTGGAATAATCCTATAGGGCTGGGAATACACCAAAACTATTGGCAGCACTTCCGTTATTATGCACCAACAATGAGTCGTCTGTACGATGGAACCTAATGGAGAGGTCTCAAGGCCTGGTAACATTTAAAAGTGTGTCCGCCAAGGCTGCGTCCTGGCCCCAAAACTGGTTTGCATATTTATTAACGGTGCAATAAACTAGATGAGGTCACTACCAACAGACGCCCCAAAGCTGGGGGAGTGATAAATACCCAATTATTTTATTCGCCAACGATACAGCACTAATTTCCCTGACACCCAACGGATTAAGTAAAACATTTTTTACTTTTTGATCAATTCTGTCGAGAAAATGGTTTAAAAATAAAAAGTGGCAAAAACAAAACAAGCCAACCGAACAAGTACAATTCTACGATTTCCTTGGAAGGAGATTGACTGGGAGGGGACTTGGCTAGCCAGAGATGGAAGGTGGTGGTTGTACTGTCAAGGTATAACGGCGCCATTGCCAACTTAACCAGGAGAAATGGAGGGGGCGCAGTGAGGGTTTCAACCGAGGCGTACATGCTCTTTTTGGGTCCGAATTATGCGGAAAGGCGAAAAAGCATATGACATTGCTGCCAATTGGAAAAAGATTTCTAAAAAACGGTCTTGAGGCATTTAGGAGTTTGGTGGAGTATGCAGCTGAAGAGGTAATGGTGTTGACTTGTCTGGTTAGAGTTAGTGAGGCGCCCACATAGACTC
Source organism: Ambystoma mexicanum (assembly GCF_040938575.1). Classification (NCBI taxonomy): domain Eukaryota; kingdom Metazoa; phylum Chordata; class Amphibia; order Caudata; family Ambystomatidae; genus Ambystoma; species Ambystoma mexicanum. The sequence goes on along the minus strand of NC_090927.1, from coordinate 1,233,436,180 downwards.
CAAGGGTTTTGACAGAAGGCTAGACTGGGATTGGGATGCCGTCGATGACGAAGATGGAGTATTCGGGGTTCTGTTTTAGTGCTGTTGTCTGACTGACTCAGATGTTGGCAACTGGCCTTTCGGAGTGGGAACAAGTAGATGAGCAGGCGGTATCCTACTTTATTATGTGCCCCACCAAGTCCTTTAGTTTGCTTAATCATGGGTGCAATTGTCCAGTTGCGAGCTACTAGCCTGGCTTAAGACACTTGCACCCCTGACCAAGCGATCAGATTCTTGCTTGCCAGAAGTCCCATTGCCCCCCTGTGACCCCGAGAGAGGCCACTGTAAAGTGTATGGAGGACAGTAGAAAATGATGCTCCAGAGACTGGGTTCAACTTGTGAAAACACTGTCCCAAGCTGTGCTCATTTCTGGGAGATATTTATTTAGGTGCACTGCACATTTCTAGTCTAGTTCTAGTTTCTAGTCGTGCAAGACTGCAAACCCATGCACCGCCCTAGGGCACAGGTGGGGGCCTTCATTTTGCTCATACACATACAGATGTCTAGGCTTGGTGCCTTAAAATGAGCGCACACGCAACTTGGAAGTCCCATGGGGGGGGGGGGCAGGAGGAGTCTGTTTTGGCACGGGTGGAACTGACCTTGTGTGCCAAATCCTATACTCCAGGGGAAAGCCAAGGCACTGAGTGGGGCAGCCTCCTCCTAGAGTGATTAGGAAGCTTTCAGTCTCAGTGCAGTCATTCGTGTTCAGGAATGTCTGATTGCGGGACCTCTGCATAACCCGCTGTCTGAATGGGAAGAACCAGCTGCTGAGGTTCGAGAGAACCTTAATCCAAAAGAACTTGTGTTTGCATCTAGAGACGGGAGGCTCTATCTGGTTTAAAGAACTTAAACCTTTAGCTCAATTTCCCATTTGCCAGCTCCTGAATCCTCGAGTGCCCGCTTTTTGAAGTTTTTCAAAGGTTTCTCCATCTCCCTTCTTATTTGCCTGCATGGCCTGTGGTGGCCTCTTCCTTCCCTGAAGAGACGGTGTAGGGACAAAGGAGTCCTGCAATAGGAGAGGAGTGAAAGGTAATGGAAGCAATGACGGAAATGAAACTGGTAGGAATTTGTGACATTTGGGAATGACTGCATTCGTTTGAATGGAGCAAGGAGATACGGTTGTCTCCCTCACAGCGCCAGGATCAGCGTTGTCCTGGCGCTGTGAGGGAGACAACCGTATCTCCTTGCCCCGAACAGGGAAAAAAAGCCTAAATAGGCTAATATTGCACAGAGGATCCATTGACGGGATCCTATGACTGAATTCTAAAGCAAGACAAAACATTTAAAACCAATTTTGACTAAACAACAAGGGGTGAACACCCTCACTAAAATATAAGCTTTTTCTCTCCTGATGAACCATAGCATAAACTATTGGGAAACGCGTGTCGAGAGAGGGATGTGTATATATATAATATATGAAATGAATACAGATTAATTTTGACTTTGGAAATACAACATACTGTATGATCTAAAATAACATCCAATTTGTATGAACAACCTTGATCTTTGGAATAACAGGATATTTATTGTATGACAAACAATACAATGAATCTGCACAACATGGGAATAAACCTAATTTAAACACCACAATCAAGTCTGAAAGTGCATTTTTTTCTCTTCTGAAGGACTGTGAGCGCACAGTTGGTACTAACCTGAAAATAAAAGTCAAGTCCAAGTATTGCTGCAGTCACAATATAAGTACCAACAGTGCTGATCATAGCAAGAACCCAAATGTCCAAAAAGGAATCACCCAAGGGAATTAAGCCAACAGTGACTGTAAATTCATTATAAAAAAAGCTGCCTCTAGGTATGGTTAGGTTGGTCTCCATACAGGAAGAGCACTAACATTCAACAAATCTGCACGCAACTTTCCAAAAACCTATAGATCCAAACTTGGGTTGGGTTGGAATTTTTGTGCAGTTTCATCATCGAGTGCACCGTTATAGGGTGGTGTCTCAACATTTTTGAAATCCCCATTGACGGGAATGGAAAAACATTTCATTGCATGTACAGCCCGCACCGCTGGATGGATTTTCACTAACCAGGTGCGCGGAGTGGCCTGGTTCTGAAAGCGTGCTTTTGCAAATTTGGTGTTAATCCATCTATTGGATTATTTGAAAAATTGCAAAAAACCAGGGGAAAAAGTGTTAGAACTTAGTCTGATCTGCTGCCTCACGTCATGATTCAATGTCCATCGACAATCCGTAAGGTGTATGATGTCCACGGATATCGCGTAAAGTTGCTGGATGTTAAAAATGTTGAAACGGATGCCATGATGGAGTCGCAAACTCTACCTGTTTGCGAACAGCATGGTAAGAAAATGTTACACATTGCATTTTTCTTCATATGAAAGCCCCTATGGTGAGGCTAAGGGTGGTGAGGATGGGGTGGAAGATCTGTCTAGGAAAGGGAAGGGAAAAGGGTGACCCTCCTCCCAAACCCCCATGTTCATGAACATGAGCTATTCAGGGACATTGCTGTGATGTACCCAAAGTAGTCTTTTGACATTAATGCATGTGTGTTAAATATATGTTTACGTTTTGGACTTCCCATTGTATAATATAAAACTTTCAAAAATCAATATAGACCCGATTCTGAATTGTTTGAGAAAATTGTATGCGGTTTTATCAAGAGACGGTAAAGTAAATAGTTACGGTGGACAGTCAGAGCCAATCAATTTAATAATTCAGATCACCGATTGTCCAATTCATGTTCTCAATAATGTGTGTGATCCCAGGAGGCTGAAACATTGTCTGTAGCAGCCAAAGCTACAGAAATAGTACTTTCCAAACTCCATTTTCTGCTCTTTGACCACCAGCCTTCCATCCAGAATTTCCAAAATTGCCTTTAGCCAAACCTTTTCACACAGACCCCCTTCTTTTATACCATTTCTCCTTCGATATGGAGCCACTTGGCTTTACCATATAGATAGAAAGGGAAATTGTTACCCTCCCAAAATGACAATACCTGAATATCTTCAATCCTCTGGTTCGTTCTACCTGTGCAGGCTCTTTTTGCAGCAGTGCAGCCTTTTTAGGTGTGTGTATGTATCTATTTATTTGGATTGTCTCCCTGTTTGATAGTTCCAGTTTTGTGGAGTAGACTGTGTGCAAAGCAGGTTCTGTCCATTATCACAAGACTAGCTTCCTGTGCTTTGGACGTTTTCTTTACTGCTGACTAAGGGCCTGAACACGATTTAGCCCTACCGCCGAACTCCTCGGCGGTAATGTAATTCCTCATTCCCCATTCCATTGGGCTCAATGGGGAAAATACACGCTCTTAACGCCGGCGGATTTCCCGCCAGCGGTAAAAGCGCGAATTTTCGGCGGATTTCCCCCCAGCCAAGAGCTGGGGCGAAATCCGCCGAAGTCCTGATTTGGTGGACCCTTAAATCCAGCAGTAATAGCGCGACCGCCGGATTTAAGGGTTACCGCTAAAGTCGTGATGAGGCCCTAAATCTGCTGAAGACTGTGGACTTTGAGGTTTTGAGTGGGGTGTGTTTTATTCCATACTTTTGGAATTTGGGTGCATAACGACTTTTCAAGGATCAAAAACAGACGTTCTCATTGCTGACGGCGGTGGGGGCTTGTAGGCAGTCGAAGACTTATTTTAATTTGTAAAAGTAGACATTTCTGTGGCAAAAGAATGTTTGATCCCAAGGGGCAGAGACCTGCTTAACTTCTTTTTTTTTTTTTTTTTTTTTTTTTTTGGTGCATTTTCGTAATTTTGGGGATATAAATGGCAAAGGTACGCCGCTTATCTGGATGGCTGGACTTTGCGCTCAAATGCATCCGGAAATGAGGTTTGTTCTTTCCACCATGCAGTGGAGAATGCCCTTAACCCACGTCAGAACGGTTTGTCCAAGGCCGAAACTGCCCGACTCGACCTGTTCTTTGAAGGGTTTTAATATGTTGTTGAAGCCTGGTGAGCAGAGGGTTGTATTGAGCTTTTTATCTGAGGCTAACATGCTAAAGAAGAAGAGCTTTCTGACCCACACACAGATTTATTTTGACCTGAGCATTACATGGGTTCCTAGGGGGCAGATGGTTCCCAATGACCCTAACAAATGAACCTAAACACCGGCAAATCCGGGGAAGCAGATACAAGGTTCTGCAGTGTCGATAAAGTGTGTTAAGTTATTTTGGTCTTTTACAGTGCACTGTCTCCTCCAAAGAGGTCGCCTGGCGAATTTGAGGAGGAGCAAAAGACCAGCCTAACAGGGTAAGTTACCATGAGCACACCCGTTCTGAAAGTTTGCCAGAAGTGTATTCTCACGCTCTGCTATGCACAAGGTGAACGATCCTCCTCCTAGTCTTGCCAGGCGTAACCTTGCAATTACCAGCTGATTGCGTTTCCAGAGGCACAGAGCGTGCTGTGGGGGATGAATATGGACTGTTGCAGAGGGCTTAAAGTTCAGCGCTGTCCTTTATTGGACGGCGTTACATGGCATCATTTTCTCAGCCTCAAGAGCATTTGGGCGGCTATAGTTGCAATCATCTGTAGTCTTTGCGTTCGAGTGCCCCAAGCACACTGTGTCAGCAAAGTCCACATGTGATGGTACTATTGAAATCCTTGCCTACAGCTTATTGGTAAAGGGGAAACACGTGCCCAAGTAGTGACATAGTTCTTCACTGTTGCTCCATTGGCCGCTGTTGCAAGCCCTGCATCAGTCACGGCACATAAGTCCTTTACCTTGGCGCGTGAGACCAGCTCTAACGACACTAGTGGGTATGAAAATCCTTAAGCCTGACATTTGAGAAGGATTTCGGTTTATGGGCAACATTGTAAGATCTAGTTTGATCATCTTAGCAAAATTGTCCAACAGGTTTCACATTTCGTTCTGCAGATAATGGGCAGATCCTGAAGAAGAAACATTGGCTGTGCTCTTTCTGCACTGGCACACAATGTCCCCAAGTAATATAGCGCTATCCTAGCGCTATCGAATGAATCTTGCAAGTTGCAACATTGCATACAACGCTGACACCGTCTTTAACTTCTATATCCTGCTGTTTTAGAAAGTCCTTTATTTGAACTTGGTGCAGGGGTTACATTTCCTAACCGTGACATTTAGTTTTGGCTACTAGATTATCGCCAGCGATGAGGCTAAACTACTGCATTGGAGTACAAATGGGAGGGTGGTGGTTTGAGGATGGACAAACTGCCTGCGTTTTTACTTTAAAGCATTTCTTTTTATCTCCGATTACCTGCCTTTGGCAGTTCCAAGGCACTGCTCCTCCCCGCCCCTTCTACCTGAAAGACCCCCTCCTGGAATCTCTGAGTTAGCTTTTCACCCAGTAACATCAAACGCTGTGCTGTATAAGGCCTGCCAGTGTTATTTCTAGCCAGTATTTTGAGTTAAACGCTTATTTACTGCTGTATATTAGGGCCTGGTGTAATAAAAATGTGTTAACCAACTATGCATTCAGCAACATGTTTTAGAAGTCATGCATGTTCTCACATCTGTTCCTTGCAATGAAATCCAGTTGAAAACGAGCAATGGCCAAGTAAACAGTTTTGGCTTGTGTTATAGGTGTTAGACGGGCATTTGCCAGCCACTGACTGCATATGCCCAGGTTCTCGCACCATGTTCCTGCTGTGGCTGTCTGATATCCAACTTGTACCATTAGGGCAGTGTCTACAAGTCCCTGTCCCAAGCCTACATAAAACCCATAGCTGTTGGCTTTGCCAATGTATTTATTTGTGTCCGGTAGGCGAACACCAAGTGTTGATCACATCGAACAGAACACACAAAGGGACTTGTGTGTGCCACCCTTGTGAATTGTTTTGAAGTCTTCAGATCCCTTTGACTCAGTAGACCTAGTGTTCTGTTGGTATCCAGCTGGCTCCTCTTGGCTCAGTTGTTAGTAGCGCAGAGTCAGGCGTTGCCAATGCACAAGACAACTTCTGTTTAAAGTTACAGTTTTACAAGACCGAACAAAGGCACTTGGCTCCGTGCTTCTAGGAAAATTCCTCACGTTATCACTAGTTTGAAACAAACCCTGGATTCAATGCAGTTATTTCAGAAAATTTAGCCAAACACATGTTTTCTGATTGCATTGAAATGTTCCTTTGAACTGGAAATAAACCAGTGTACGGGAAGAAAAGCCTTATTTGTAGGTCTCGCTAGAGCGAGCATTTGCATTTTCAGAGAAAGGCAATGAAGAGGTGGGCCCTGGAGACACAACGGACCTCATCAACCAGGAGCCAGGATACCTTTGTGCCCCCAGGTTAAGACATCTTCCAGTTCGAGGCTCGATTTTCGATGTGATTCCACCACACCCATGGCTTCACAAGCTCATGTTCTTCTCTTCCCGAACTAGGATACTTAAAATAACAAACCATAAGAATGTACTTACGGGTCTAAGTCCGTGATCTGCAACCCAAGATTCGAAACCCAGCAGTGTGTGTTCACCTTGATTTAGCATCCTGTAGACTATCAATTCGGGGCCCTGTCTCGCTCTGGCGGGGCGGACATTCGATGTTGAGCCACTTCAGCTAGAAGGCATGCCCATACTTGGGCCCAAAAGGTATTTGATGTGATCTATTCTTAACTTATTAGATGGAAGGTATTTGCACTTAAAACATGCCGGTTCCAATATGATTACTTTTATTGCAGTTAGTTTGTAAATGTGCTGTACATTTATTAAACCCCCCTTGATTTAAGAAGAAAGTTTATTTCGCATATGTTTTGCTTTTTTATCTCCATACAGAGGACTGCAAAACATTGGCCTTGAGCGTTTTTAAAAGAAAGTTGCCACTGACAGACATTTGATTTTTGCCTCAAAGCCCCCTTTGTTTTGCGTATGTTTGGCTCGGGTCTGTTTTGTTGTTCCACGGCGTGCTCTCTTCTCGCGGGTCATGACCCCTACAGTTGGCAGGGGGTGGGGCACGCCGAGGTAGATGACAACAGCTAACGGAAAGGCAGACAAGCCCCAGGATGAGCAAAGCAGAGAGTTCCAGCTCGACATTTTAAGGCTTGTCTGAGAGTTACACCTGTGGCTGCACTGCCGAAGGAGACTCGTGAGGGGCATGTTATCTATCCTCGGTCATTCTGATGTGCAATGCATTGTGTAATCTGCTAGGATAACACCTGCACCAAACCCCTGGGCTCGGGTCGAAGTGGGCAGGAAATAAAGGGTATGACATTGCTCTAATTATTGGGGTACTGTAAATCCCTCATAGTTTCCTTGATTCTCGTGATCCAGGACCCTGTTTTTGGACGGCAGGCAAGGCACTCTTTCACCGTTTACTGTGGATTCAAGCCCTGCCAGTAACTGTGTCGCATCTTGCTGAGTGTTGGGAAACGTTTTCTCTTTGCTGTTTACTCCCATAAACTTAAATGGGGCATCCTATATTTTTGCTATTGTCTGCTTCCTGGCCTGATTTTGGAGTGAAGTTAAGCCCCCAGCTTTACTTCCCATGCTTTTGCTCACTTTTTATGGGGGAGACTGATCAGACCCCAAGACAATCCATATTGGGAGTGTCGGTGTAATTCTTGTATTTTGAAAAAACATATTTTTTGAGATGATAAACATATTGCAAACATCAATATAGACTCGGTGAGATACATAATTACAATTCAAATGGTAGTTTTCCTGAAAGAGGGGAAATTTAGGCTAGTTTCATTCCTCCTTATGGAGCCCCCAAACATAATGTCACCATCTAAAACTAACCCAATGCAATGTTACTAAATAAAATGTAAAAAACATATACAGACGTATGTAGATAACGGGACACGATTCACACTCGGTTATCTCACACACACACACACATCCACCCAGATCCTTACAAATCTCACATTCTCCTCAACTATTTCAGTGGAAGACTAATCTCAACCATGCAAGTCAATAAATGGTTCCCACATCTCCAAATAATCACCCTCACGTTTCAGTTTTTGCATCATTGTTTCTCATAGCTGGAAAGTCTCTAAATCTGACAGCCAGCCCTCTACCTTTGGCTTATTCTTTGTTTTCCAAACTCTCAAGATTTGCTTAGCTGCCATCACCAGCGCTTTATCTATCCAGCTACCATAGCCTCGAGCCACATTACATCTCCCCGTATCTGAAAGCAGAACTACTGGATAAGGCGATCTAGGAAACACCACTACCAAAATTGTATCCAACCGGTGCAGAACCTCTCCCCAAAATCCAGACACTCATGAGCATTCCCATAGCTTATGTAACCGGGCACCTCCCCTTTGAACACATCCCCAGCAGGATTCCTCATTTGTCATACCTAACTCAAGCATCCGCGCAAAGGTCACATACAGGCGGCTCAGAATCCTCTGACGAATGAATCGCAGATTCAAATCCATCTTTGACTTCGTACCCACTCCTAATATACTATCCCATTTTATTAAGGATATGTCCCTACCCAGTTCTTTCATCCATGCTTGCCGCAATCTTTCCCAGGAGACAGCACAGGAGACATCCATAGGCATGATTTTTAGGATTGTTGATGCCATGCGAGGCGGCAAGTCAAACAAATTACAGGCCATAGCTTTATCCCTCCTTGGTCCATTAACATCCCTTGCCTCAGAAGAGACTCCAACTCTGTATACCTCCTTAATTCCCTCCTCCCTAAACCAAAATTGATTCTAAGTCAAAAGGAACCATCTGCCCATTATTCCAAACATCTCGCATTTTTAAAATTCCTTTCCACATCCGCCAGCACAGTCTCTTCTCAATTTGTAGCCCTGGGTTATATCGCAGAGACGCACCATGATGAATCCAAAAATTCTCGCCACAACCTACCATCCATGAAACAAGTGCACCTCTAGTTGCTTCAGTAGTGGGTAATTTCACAGCTACATTGGGCATTTTCTCCATGCAATATACATCTTCCAAGGAATATTGTGAAAATCTAGCCTTTTCTATGGGCATCCACAGTGGAATGCTATTATCTCTCTCAGCTAAATAAAGTGAAGACTTTTTCAATAGAAACCCCCTGTGATAGTGTTCTAGATTAGGGTACCCAAAACCCACCTCACACACTGGACACACTAAAATGTATCGCAGAATCCCAGGGCTCTCTCCCTCTCCCCATTAAAACATTTTAGAAAATGCTAGCAATATGCCTGAGCACCTTCTTTGGAAACCTCAGAGGGAGTGATTGAATAATGTAGAGAACCTTTGATAAAAGCACCATTTTACTTGCATTAATCTTTGCCCAAATATTAGGCGTCCATTGAAGCCATTTGTACATCCCGTTGTAGAACCCTCTATTAACTTCATTAAATTCAACTATCCACTTCAGATGCCTGACAAGGTGAACTCCCAAGTACTTTACACTCATATCTGCCCATTAACAATTTCACGCAGTCCAGTCTCCACGTGGGTGTGAGGCATCAAGTGGGAAGACCACTGATTTCTCCCAATTCATTGTGTGGCCTGGTAAGAGACTTACTTCCTCTAACCTGCTTCTTAATCTTCCCCCTCCTTCTTTTGGGTTAGCCATTGTTGCGGTCATATCATCCGCATAGCATAGCACAGCACATTGACTTCACCATCTCCCACCCTTCTGCCTCGAATACCCTGTTCCAGTTTGATAAAAACCACTAGAGGCTCCAATGCCAGGTTAGAAAGAAAGGGTGAAAGTGGATATCCCTGCCTCGTACCTCTTGACAAGGGGAAGGGGGCCGAAAGTTCCCCATTCACCCATACCATGGCACAAATTGATGAATGCAAAGTTCTAACTGCCTTCAAAAATGTATTTCCAAACCCCATATTGATTAATGTATAGTCTAAGTATTTCCAGTTAACACAATCGAATACTTTTTCTGCATCCATAAAAATCAATAGAATCGTTTTCACCTCTCCTTGGCAGTCCCAAGATGTCTATAATATTTAGAATGTGATCATAATCGTGTCCCTCCTGCATGAACCCAACCTGAGAATGATCAATCAAGCCACCAATATACTTATCTAGCCGATTAGCCAGGACCCTGGTAAAGATTTAACATCCACATTAAGCAACAAAATCGGCCTGTAGTTACAGGACTTAGTTTGATCTCTGCCTAGTTTTGGAATCACGGTAATAACTGCTTCCCTCATGGATGGGCACAACAAACCTTCTAGGAAAAAAGTTATATAGCCGACATAAAAATGGAGTCCTAAACCTCTATAATATTGAACTGGTAAACCATCCAGACCCAGAGATTTACCTGTATTAAGCTAGTCAATAAATAGCAAGTAGGATCTCTGCTTCACTAATCGGCTGATCAAGGGCTGCTGCATTCTCTGCAGTCAATTTTGGCATTTCAATTTTCCCAAAGAAATCCTCTAAATTTAGACCTTGGCGGAAATTGATTTTCAGTGTACAAAGACACATAAAAGTTCAGAAAGCTTTCACATATATCCTCCCTTTTTGCCACTATTTCACCATGCTCATTTACAATTCTTTAAAAGTATGACCTCTCCACCATGCCTTTTTAACTTGTTAGCTAAGAGTTGGCCGTCTTTATCCCCTTTCTCACAGTATTTCTGTTTCATATAAAACAATACTTTCTCTTGCTCTGTCCATCCTTGTCTTGTTCTTCATACTTTTTGATAGTTGATATTCCTTTTGTAACCCACCAGGTTCCTCCTCCAAACCCCTCAGCTGTCCTAATCCTGCCTTCCTGGCATGAGATGTCGGATTCATCAAATCCCAGCGAACAGTCGCTTTAAAACTGTCCGAAACCATTAATCTGTCTGAACCTCCATTCATATAAAAAAAGGAATAAACCTTAATAAATATTTCAATGTATCGCGATCATTCGGTATGAAAGATTGTAGGTGCCACCTAGGGAAGGCTGTCCGCACACAACCCAGATTCAACACCAGTTTAAGCATAAAATGATAAAAATTATCCGACAGTCCTTGTTCCAGCATTTCAACTCAGACGGTCTTCTCAATAAGTCTGAGGTGAAAAAAAAAAGTTGATTCTAGAATACGAATCATGGACCAGGGAGAAAAAGGAATATTCTCTCTCCGCAGAATGCAGAATTCTCCAACTGTCCACTAGATCAAATTTATGCAGGAACTTCCCAAATTCCCTACTTGCCCCTAATGCAGTGTAGTTGCACAGCGCTGAGCGATCTAATTTATCAAGAACAGAGTTCAAGTCACCATCCAATGTAATGGACTCTCCGCTCATATCACACAGAAAGGAAGATAACTCTGCATAAAAGTGCCCCCCGCTGCACATGGACCGTAAATGGATCCAATTGTTACTAGGCTTCCTTCATAACCTACATCAACAAGAATCATCCATGGCCACTCTCCACGCTCATGCCCATCCCCTTGCGGAACAAAATCCCCACCCCTCTACATTTAGAGACATTGCAATTTAACGTTGTCTAAGTGTATCTTGTGTTTGAAAAGATTCCTAGACCCCTACACCAGGCAAGTCTCTCGTAGAAGAACCAACATCTGCCCTTGCCCTCCATAATCGCAACATCTCCTTTCTCCTTTTTTGAGGGCAGTTCAGATCCTTAACATTCCATGTGCAGAACGAGAACTCTCTCATTGAGTAATACTAGCTCTCTGATAGTTTCCCCTCCCTTCCTCCCTCTATAATCTCCATTAATGGAACCAGTAACAATCATCCCATATGCTAACTTGGATTCAGTACTAACCAGTGCGTGTAAATTACAGATGTAAGTAAGGAGTCCTGCAGATAGTGCTGGTAAGTTTAAGTTTGTAATTGGGCACTCGTGAAGCTTTATGACGAGAACCATTTTAATACAATTAGCATTCACTGGTATACGAAGCATAGGCGTTAACCTACACACATACAATATACACATCACTGATAAGTCGCACATACTGCACAACAATAAAAGACAACACATTAACATCTTAAATGAAACAGTCAGCATCACAGCAGGATGATGGACTATACCAATATGTACAATGCAGCAAATGTTCTGAACCGTTCTCCCAGAATACTGCGCCCTATTCAATTATCATTATAAGCTATAATATAGAACCCCCGCCCCCACCTCCCTCCACAATAAAAAGCAAAATCAAGTTGTACATCGAAGCTCTGGACTAAACCAACAGAACTGAAAATCTCATTTTTCTTTTATTTCTTTTGGTTGAAAACCTCAAAATGTATATTACAGCCTTTAAAGCACTCCTCCCTATTTACCCTGGATGGAAATAAATAGAAAAAAATCATAATAATTATTTTATACCTACAGCTATTCATTCTCCTGAAAATAGTTTACAATCTAGAGCTGACATATAAATGGCAAATATGAATGCCAAGCGTGAGTAAGAAAACACTATTATTTAAACAGTTTAAACGGCATTGTGGAATAGTTCACTGTTAGCCCTTCAAACTGATGTCCCCTCAACAGGCTAACACCTCCCCATTCATTCAGTTTGTTTAGACAAATAATCCCCTGTCCCTTACAGTATCTTTCATTGGAGCAAGTATTGGGGGTTATTGTACGTTCAACACTCCGCTGCACTGTTCCATTCCTTGTTCCCTTCCTGCTTAACCAGCTGCATCTGGAGCTGCCATAATCCTTATACGAGTGTTCGAACGTCTAGGACTATGGTCCAATCCACGGAATGGCAATCAGGCTTGCCTTCCAGTCTCCACTCCCCCCCCCCCACAGATGCCTCTTCAGCAGACAACTTTAGGGCATATCGCAGGGAGATTCACGGACTAGTGTCTCGTACGCGGCTTCCAGAATTGCGATCACATGGCAATACTGCAGGGTCCTTTCCTCTGAATCTTGCCTTCATGCGCTCCGAACTACGGAGTGAAAATAAAGATCCAGCAACCGTATTAACGGTAACGCTTCAACTAAAACAACGCTTACCATATTTAAAAATAGAATTTAAGTCTTATTTGTGAAAAATAAATGAAAATAAAAGTATATAAATGAACTTGGAAAATTCTTGGGGTATATCCAGATGTTAATGTATTGCGGCCTTGGAAGTCTTATCTTTTCTTCTTGGCTTGTGTGGCACCAGGAGATTCCTCCATAGGCCCATGCTCCAAATCAGTTGAGAAAATACTGCACTTCTGTGATCTGTGAAAGAGTGCAACTGTCCATCCATAACAACACGATGTATGGCTGGGTATACCATTTAATATTTGAGCTTCTTACTCCTTGCTCTTTCCTTTGCCATATCAAATGCCTTCCTCTTCTCCAGCACATCTATGCTCAAAACCCCAAATATAATTTCATTTTATCATGAGCTTGTGACCCCCCCCCCCCCCCCCAGGAGAGATCACCAATTTCACATGCCTATTTAAAAAATAATCTCCTTGATGGGGAACCTCAGGAAATTTCACAACAAAGTGCCTAGGTCTCTGGTTATGTGTAGGTTTTGGCCCCAGACTTTTGTGCACTCTCTCCATCTCCAAGACTGTCTTTTTGTAGAGCTTGCGCAAAGAAATCCATTTTCTCCACGAAATCCATAGGTTTGCCCTTCTCCACATTTTCCAGAAAGCCAGCGATTCTAGGGTTTCTCCTGGAAAAATGTTCTTGCTCGGACAATTATTGTATTTTGAAAACTGCACTCATCATGTTACTGTAAAGTGCTGTTGGGACATTGTGTCCCAATAACTTTCTTTTGCAACTTTGCTGTTTTTTAACTTTTTACTTGTGCTCTTTTGTATTTTGCCACATAATGCCATTTAGAGTACCATATCATTTAAAATGCCCATGCCACGAGATTTTCACCTATCCTTTGGCCATTTTGGGCCTGGACCACCATCCTGCTCTCTGGTCTACAATCACCATATATGGAAAACACTTTTACGCACAATGTCTTTGTTTTCCCAGCCAAAGTGGCGGTCTGGGTCTGCCTGGAACGAGTCCACATCCATGCCAAAGTGTGACTGTTGCTGGGCAGATGTGTTGACCAGAGGCTACCCATGATTGGACAGTCCCGGTCAATTTGAATGGTGCAGATCTTCACCATTAGTAGGCTTGGGGGCAACTCCAGTCCAAATACTGGATTAAAGGTGGATTGGAGCCAAGACCCCTAAGAAGTGCAGCTAGCTGATGACCCAAGGATGACTGTTGAAGCTGACCAGCATTGCCTCCAACCAAGTCCTGGGGAAGCCCTGTTCCTCTCACCTGATCTCCAGAAAGCCCTTGTCACTGCTATGACTCCTGGGCTTATGGGAACAACCTGTCCTAACCCATGCTCTAGGATCTGAGCCTGCTGATCCTTCAGAAACATCCCTGGACCACCCTGTGGACTGACCAGCTCTTTCCTGGACTAACCCGCTGTACTGGTGACTGTTCAGAGTTCTGCCTTGGAATTCTGCAGATCTTGGACTTGTGGAACATGTAGCCTGTACCTGCAGGTGCAGCCTTCCTGATCCATCTCCCCACAAGGATTGCACATCGTCGACCTGAATGAGGTGTCTCCCCTAGAAACCCTTTTTCATGTCTTGAAGGTCTCTTGAGGTTGTCTGCACTGTGAAGATCTTCATCCCATCAAGCCAAGAGTGTACAGCTGTCCAGTCTCCAGAACCGACTCATCCTCAGAGTACAGAAGTGCTGACTAACCGGATCTAGTTGCGACAACGAAAGTTACCTCTGCAGCTGCTTTCCCTTGATCTCCCTCGACTGGCCAAAGCTTAAAAGTAGGATCACTGAAGATGGCTTGACGCAGAGGCTAAGGCCCCCTCAGATACTATTCAGTGCTACCATATATAAAACGTCCACAGGCCACCAACCTTATTTATCTGGCCTTAAGCAGCTCAACCCTGCCTTGATAAAGACCCTTGTGGGGTCGAAACACGTGTCTGCACCTCGAGCAATAATAAAGATCCAATGACGAAAATTAGAGCAAGAGTGCTCCTTATTTAGCATGACCTAGCATTCTCAAGTCTCCAAGACTACTCAGAAAATTGATTCACAGTGCCAATTTCACGAGACTCCCACAACTCTTTCTTGGGTAACTCAATTGGGGCTTTTGAGCACTGTCCCATGGGAATCTACAACTGGCAGCTCCACATATCCTCTCTAGTCGGGCCTGTTCAGTGCAGTTTACCTTTGTTCCTTGTACTCTGACCACTCCCTAGAAGTAAGTAGGCCCTGTGGATTCAGGAACCACTGAAGTGGTTGCTGAAGCGAGTAAGCAGGGGGGTGGGGCATGAGTTTACATACCTATTCTTACTCTTTCCATCCACCATAGGGGCGAATGGGCGGAAAGTCCTAGCCCTATTTCTCATTTTCCTAGGCTTCCCCTAGAGTGGTACGATTTGGTGAGAAACTTGTAGGAACTTCACTGACCTATTTATTTTACTTCTGGAACATTTACCTGCAACCCTTTCCTTTGGAAACTTTGTTCACTAAACCATCAAGTACCTGTTGCGGAACTAGTGACTTTTGAGCACTAGGCCCCACTTCCTAGCAGGATTGGATTTTTTAAGGACTAGGAAACTTAATGTAGGTTTTCTTGTAAGTGTTCCATTTTCTACCAGTTTACTTAACCTGTCTGCAACTGGTTCTAAATTAATTAAAGCAAGTGCGAAACATAGCAAATGGCAATCAGTTACTTGAAGTGTTGCTCCTATCATTGGTCAACTATTGCATAACCGCTTTACAGGTAAAGTGTTGGTGTGCTTTCAGCAGAACCCCTCACCACCCAATAGTGAATTTATGCAGGTGTATAGTAATAGTTTTGTGACAATACTTGCCCCTGGTTTCATTGCTTAGTGTATTCAAAGGTCTTATATTGTGTATTTGTGTACATCTTCTGTCTAACTTGAATTATTATTGTGCTCTGTGTCTTATCTGATCCTTTAGACCACTCTCACATCATCCTGAGATAGTGCACTGCACTATAGAGTTTGGCTAGACATCAGTGTCTTCCTGTTCACTATAAGAAGGTGGCCTCTCAGAATCCACCCCTGTGGGTTTATTCTGAAAATCAATCTTAACATGGAGCTATATCACAGGTGCTGGTTTGCTTTTATTTGGGACATAAGGTCCATTCCGCGCCTCAATATACCCCTGCTTAATTGCAGAAAGCAAACTCCAGATCTCTCCAGGTTTCCGTGGCCTTGCATAAAACGTCCATCCCTTCTTGTTTTTCCATTGAATTCTGGAAATTGTACTTTTCCTTAATTTCAAATGAGGAAATAACACACTACAAGTCCCAGAATTCTAAGATGAAAAAACGGGACTGGATGGCCTCTCGCACATTGGCCACAGGAAACCTCAGAGCTATGAAACCTAGTGATCAGCGTGTGTTTTCTGCTTCAGCATGATTAACTTGAAATTTCTGCTGGCAAAGCTGTGGGTGCATGTAATGGGCGAGGAAAGGGTGGTGCTATAATCCTGGGGAAGTCCCTTGAGAAGTGCAAGTGGTGAAGTGAATGGTGGGTGATTACAAAGGGGAAGGTGCATAATAGTGGGTCGGCGGGAAGCTGGAGGCAGAGGGTAGAGGCAGAGAGAAACATAGCTCATTACTTTTTTGGTACACTTGGATGACTTCCTAGGCTGGAACTTGGCAGAAAGGCCGACCGTACCGCATGTGAGAGCGGGCAACTCAACCAGACTCAAATGGTCAGCTGTTGACTGAGCGATGACAGTATGCTGCAAGCGCTGTATCTCGTTCTTGGAGGTTCCGGGTTCACAAAAGGGATGTGAAATATGAGCGTCTGGAACAGCTGAGTCTACGTCGTCCTACAATTCCATGGGTGTGGTAAGTGCAATGGGAGGTTACATCCGCAGGTGGTCCGGGAGACGCCATGTTGCATCGTACTCTAGATACGGCTAAAGTTGTGTGTGGCGACTGTGCTGCTAACATACAATTGATTGAAACTTGGTGTGCAGGATCAGGTTATGCTCATTGAGGCATACTCCCAAGCTGACGTGTCATCTTTGGCCATGCATACACTTGCAGTGCATGTCGGCGAGCAGCTAGCTATGCACGCTGGCCGGGGGATACCCCATTCCATTGGCAAGACATGGTGGATGGAAAGCAGTTAACGTCGGGGTCTTCACGTCTGCCCCCCAGCTGCTAGAGATGGTTGCTTCAAGCTATTGGGACCTGTGCTATGTAAATGTGTCAAGTAAAGCACGTTGCAAGTCGATCTACAGCAAGGATGCATACACAGCAATTTTCCAGGACACATGCCACTCAGAAAAATGTTGCAAATTCAGTGCACAATACTGCAGAGATGCTTCTTTTTTACGGATATCTATTAATTTGATGTTTTCTACCTTTTATACCATATTTCTAATGTTTTAAAATGATAGTTTATGTTGTTAATATGGATTTAAGTGTGATTATGTGCAAGGTTTGTTTCAAACCAAATGCAAAATACATTTTGAAAAATGCAGTGCAAGATACGGCAGGGATACTTTTTTTTTATGGATATTTATTATTTTAGGTTTACTTTGCTTGCCAATGATTCATGGATTCTAGTTTACATGTATGCTGTACAGTTTGCACCACTCGGACCTTCACATTTGGGGCAAAATATGCACTGTGCAAAAAGAGCTGTGCCTTCTGCAGAGGCTAATTGTGCTTTGCAGGTAAAGAGCAGTTAGACACTGGATGTTATTCATGTGTGGTGCAGTTGACCCAGTAGGGTATAATCAGCTGCCTGTGCTTGGCTACTCCTAGTGGAAACAACTTGATCGGATCACACTGGTTCGGCATCGATTGCAGAAGATTGGAGTGGAAGGGCCTCCTCGCAGAGGTCATCAATGAGCCTGTCTCTATAGAGTCTGTGCCCTTGGGCCTTTACGCATGCTTGTTGCATTTTGCCATGTATTGATTGATTTGTACGGTCGGTTGGGGGCCTTGAGTAGAACTACTTCGCCACCCCATCTACCACACAAGTCAGCATGCATTACCGCCAGCATCTGGTTTTCATGCTGGCGCTAATGCATTGGACTGGCTACATTTTACACCTGCTATAATCTAACTGCCATGTTTAAATGGCAGGCGGCATTTAGACAATTTGCAAGAAAAGGCAATAAGGGTGATTTTGGCTGCTTTTATGCCTAATTTTTGCACTTTGTAGTGCATTTGATAAATTGCACAGATACATTTTTGGCACTTAAGTGCAAACGAAATGTGACCCCGTCGTTTATTTTATGAGGTCCTGAAACATTACCGCCATTGGGTCAAAAGTGTTGCCCATTTAAAGGTAGTCTCTGGTCCCCAGAGTAAGGTGAAAACCAAACCTGAATGTAGCATACCTAAGCAAGTTAACAAACTAATTATGATTTGAGACCTCCCTTCAAACCTTGTTCTACACATTAATATATGTTAACTGAACACATTATGATAAATACTGAAAAACACCCACAAATGGTGAATGACAGGCTCCACACAATACAGACCTATTGCCAATATCTACACACTCAATGTAAGAGTGAGAGAGCCAGTGCGTGCATCTGGACACATTAGGTAGGGGAGGAAGGATAGCTCGGGGGCAATGTGTTTGTCTTGGAAGCAGTGCTGGCTAATGGTCCAGCTCTCGCCGGATCCAAGATCCGGCATCAGTTGTCTACCCGGATCTTGGGTTCTGGCTTGCCTCTGCCCCTAAACGCCTAGAAACGCTTGTGGATAGGCACGTTATAAATGCCATACCATATTTAAACCTCCGGGTTCTTGCGCTCTTCTCCGGGGAAGAGCATGGAGTCTCTGGGTTTTCCAGGAGTCTTCAAATGGCCCACTGTAAGGCACTTCTGCGCTGACGGAAAGGAAATCTGTGAGATATTGGGGGCCGCCTCTACAATATGTGCACAGGTAGGCAGACACAGAGGCTAGACGCAGGACCCAGGCTGCCATGGAGCCGGCCATGTGCTCACACAGCACCGTCTCCACTCACACGTTTCAAATTATCCAAGCATTTTAATAGGCGAGCGACTTGTGCTGCTTCCTCCAGCTCAAGACCGTTACATAGTGCTTCTGCGAAAATAAACTATAAACCGCTCGGGCTTCCTTCCACAGACTCAGACTAAGCAGCGTGTTCCACACTGTTGAGAAAACAGTTTCTTGCAGGCTACCTTTCAAGTAAACTCAATTGACTTGACAGACTTTACACAACATGATTGATACATGTTTAGATCCAGTTGCACTTTCACCGTGATTTGTAGGGCATGCTCAGCAATTCGTCTAACTATTATTTTGCAAACAGTTCTTAAAACCGAGTTAAGTTAAACGTAAAAGAAATTTGGACACAAGTTAATTAGGCAATTTCAGTGAACTCAATCGGTAGCAATTGGCGCATGTGTGGGCGGAGCTTTATGGTGATGTGGGCGGGGCTCAGGTGACGTAATTCTCTGGGTTTTTGTTTATCTAATATGGGCAGGTATGCACTGCCCCAGCCCGTCAAAGAACCATGCACAGTGCGCTCGCACAGAGCCCATTACATCACGGAGGCCCTGTGACATATCGCAAATCCCTCAAAACCACGCTCTTTACATAAACCTCTGCACACCAACTAGTTGCGATATACTTGCCATCTTCTTACAGGTATTATGTAATTGTACAACTATGTAACCTTAAGATTTTCTGTAAATGCAATTTTTATAATACCCTCTCTGTACTATGTAACATTAACATGAATCGTAAATGCAAATATCAATGAAACTACTTAACCTTCCTTATAACAAGACACGTATACTTGTAACAGCGCCACGATGCCCCTGGGATGCTGTGTGCTTTAAAAATCTGAATAAACATATCGAGCTGGTGTGGGTGCAGCTGCAGACATTAATCACCTCTCCCGTTTGGCCCCTCATTGAGGGTGACCTGTGGGAAAGGTGTCCTGCTGGCAGGACAATGCGTGCCGAAAAATTCCTGCTCAGCGCGCTCATTATCCTGGAAGCAGGATACTTTAACGTTTTTGAATGGGGAGGGTTCCCTCTGCCAGGACAATGCCCCAAGGAGCTGCAGGCAGCTGAGGGGCTCTCATGTTGCTCTGTGCAGACAGGGCATTCGCATGTGAGGCATTAGGCACTGATGAGGGGGGTCTATTGGCAGGGACTTTTGTCTCTGTAGAAATGTGAATGGGAGGGAGTGATAAGTGTGTACAATGTGGCATGCTGTATGAAATAATGACTATGGCTTTAAATCCCAGGGGGGGTTTGTTGGGCTCACTTTTAATGCAGAATGGGGGAACAAAACTAAAGCCATACTCCTATTGCTCAACTTATTTCTATGACAATGTATGTAGTGTATAATTAGTTTGCTATGTCAGGCTAGTTTATTATGTAATGTGGTTTGCTTCCAAGGCATTTCTATAAATAGTATTATTTAAGCACATGAAATGCAAAGCAAAACCTTAATAAATACGTATATCGGCAAAACCTGGAAAGATGTGCTCAGATGCTGAAATTGTCCACATTTCGGTTTCACCATTTAACCAAAGTGTGTGATCCTGGGCAAATCATTTAATCGCAGTCTTTTCTGCAGCTCTGTAAGTGATTCTGATTCACTTCATAGCATGATATATAAACAGAAGCTATTATTTAAAAAAAAACAGTGCTATAGAGTTGCTCCATATATAATAATAGTGCAGTTTACATATGTTGCACCACAAAGTTATTTGCCACTTTGTTTACTTATGGCAATTTATTAAATTAGGAGGTTTGCATGTATTTTGCCCCAGAGCGCCTGGACACAGAGCCCTCTATAGAGGATTTCCTGCATCTGTAATGATCATGCAGTTTTTTTTTTATGTATATGATTTAATTTGTGCAGTTTTGTCTGTAAATCTTGTTAATTCAAAACAGGCGTTTGCTCTAGTTGATATAACATGGCTTGCTGTACACTCATTTACACCCAGTCTCTGTGGCACAGTCAGTAAGTGTTGTGACTTGTACCTGAAAGGATGGGGGTTCGAGCCAATCCTCCAACTTCAAAATTCTGTGAGTGTTGTGAAAAAAAAGTACAATTTTAATTACCTTACCACCCAACCATGAAATCCCGGACGTCTGGTCACCCTAGGATACACCCCTGCAGAGGACAGTCACCAGGTTCGCCGAGGGTGAAAGACCCTGTGACAGAGCAGAAAGCACACTGTGCACACACAGCAGAATCCATTTGGAAAACACAATGATCGGAGCTCCCAGCTTCGCAGGCGCGGTAATGTAAACCGCACTGTGCACACACAGCATTACATTATCAAGCTCCCAAAGCTGGGGGCCCGGCGATCATTGTTTTTTCCAAATAGATTCTGGTAGTTGTAATCTTGAGAAGATGGCTTGAAAAGTACACAAATCATAGTAAGATATGTTTATATATTTGGGTGCGTATCTTATTATGGTTTGTGTTCTTTTCAAGCCATGAAAGAAATTGCTCCATTTTTAATTAAACTAATTCGAACATCCTTTGATCGAAGTTAAACTGCCAGCTCCCCCTCCGAATTCTGCCTCCTCGGAACTCCGCCCCGCCTCCAAACTCCGGCCCTTGTGTGAGCCCCCTTCACATATTTTTCCATTTCAACCACTGCTTGGAAGCAAGACAACGCAGCGCAACACAGGTTCGAATCCCGACCCTGCACTTGGAAACCACTCGCTGCTATTAAGTGCGTTATATATGAACAATACAATAAAACATCTTTGAGCCAAAAATCACAGCCAAATGCAACACTGGTTCGATCCCTGGGCCCGCGCTTAGAAAGTATTGAGCGCGTTATAAATACAATACATGTTGTCTTGTAATAGATGCAAAAGTTCCGAGCACAGACGTGCCTACGGGAAAAACCTCAGGAAAGCTGCTTCACCCTGTGTTTGTGTAAAATAAGAAAAATGCTTCCTTTCTCTGGGACCCGGTGGATGGCGGTAGAGGACGCTGCCGCCTTCACTGGAATGATGTGATTGTGTCTTGCATTGCTGGCTCTTTTAGACTGGATCTTTGTCATTTTAGTTGCACTTTTCTGACCTATTCTTTCATTTTCTTTAGGACATTACGTGGCAAGATGAACACTCTGCTCCTTTCTCTTGGGAAACCAGGGTAAGTTACATAACCCAGAATGTATGCACATACATATTGTTACCCTAGCTAATTGCTGTTGCTGTACAATTTGAAGAATGTTTTCTGCGTTTTTAGTCTTGAGTGGAGGTTCTACTAATCCCTCTGAATAAACTGCATAATGGCCAACCCTCCTCTTGTTCAGGAAGATCCCTGCTCAAGCATTTTTGGGTGCGAACGAGACCATATATAATTGTGCGGACTGTGTTTGGGGGGGGGGGTAACAGGACTTTTTCCATGGGCACCCCCCCCCACACACACACTTTTGCAATACTGGATACACCCCTGCAGAGGACAGTCCCCAAGTTCGCCGAGGGTCAAAGACCCTGTGACAGAGCAGAAAGCACACTGTGCACACAGAACAGAATCCATTTGGAGAACACAAGATCCCTGCTCAAGCATTGCTAAAGTGGTAGTTGCTTCAGCGTGTTTTATGCAGGCGTGTCTTTCACTGAGCCTCCTCGTACATTATCCAACCGCTATTCACAGAAGAGCCCGGCCAAGCTGTTGGGTGCATTATAAGCCCCGCATGCAGCATCGTAGTAGTAATTTAATTTTGTTAGGAGGACCCGGGATGAACATCTGAGTTTCGTGGACGGAGCACTCGATTCCATGACCACCTGAACATGGAGAATACAGTGAAGGAAGCTAAAGTACAACAACCACGTTCCCCCTGGAATGTTCTCACGCCTGGCATACAATGTTATTATAATTTCACCACACACCCAATGTGAGCAAAATGCTGTAAACCCCTCAACTAGTTTGTTTCAAGCATTGCATTCACACTGGAAAGAAAAGAGACCCCCATCTTGGCACAGGCAGTACCAGGAAGAGTCAGAGGAAGAAAACGATCTGCCAAGATGCAGAGTGGTCCCTTATTGGCTTGCTCCGGCCACCCAAACACAGAACCCCAGGCACACGTGTTGATGCTTTACTTGGCTTCGAGGCACCTTTACTATAAGGCATAAATCCGTTTTCAAAAATTGATTAGCAATTTATTTTATTAGCAAACTGACCCATTTGATTAGCAATTTTGGACTAATATTGTTAATGTCACCAGAAGTTATTTGTACTCAAGACATGAAATGAGCAACAATACAGCAGTTTTGGGTACCACTGAAATAAGACATTAGTTAGAGGAGTCAGGCCTTGCAAATTCTTTAAAATTCAGCTAGACCTGCAGGTCGGGTAACTTAGTTTCCCTATTCAACCCAGGAGAAATGCACTCGACCAATAGCAATGGACGACAACAATCTTTAAATGCGATTTGTGTACAATGGCGCATGTCACTACAAACCCACTTTGTTTGGCACACTGCAGCCACCTAGAGGCCAGCCATGCACCGTGAAACTTTTGTTTGACATTTACTGCAAAGTAAATGTTACATAAAAGTTTTAAACATCTCTTGCGACTATGCGAGTGGCTGAAAAGACTTTGCGAGCAACAGCTGAGTGTCTGTAAAATGTAAAAGGTTAGCTGCATGAATGGACACAAATAAATAGGTATCATTAAAAAAGGCTCTGAAAACAGTTTGGCCAGCTGTCTCCTTCAGGTGGTAATATATAATGCATCATAAAGCAAAGCGAGCTGTGGAGGCTAACTACAGTGTTTGCTATTTCAATAGATCTGTAGATGTTTGGAACTATTGATCACTACTTTGTGTAAGCGTCTAGTTCGCTTTGTGTATTCATTATGTAAGAGGAAAGAAAGAGTCTAAGCAGAGTGGATTGATTAGCAGGCAGAGAACTGAGCAAACTAGATCCAATATTGTATTGCATGGTCATCTCAATTTCAGGCTACCTGGTATAAAGCAACTGGGTTATTGTATAGAATGTCAAGGAGTATGGGCTCGCTCATGGGTTGAGCACCAGTTACAAGATGTATGCAACCTACATGTAACAGAACTAGGTTTGCCATCAAAAGCATTTGATCATGTGATGTACATTTTCAAAAGTGTTGACTCTTCAATATGATGCATCTTCCCTAACAAAATTAAATGTAGTTGACAATGAAACCTAGATACATTAACCTAAACTTTACTGTAAAGCATGGAGATGATACAGTATCAATACTCAAATTATGCATTATGTAACCACCTACATTATAGGAATGGAATTGGATGGCTGTCTTTTTAGAAAAAATACAAAGTTGACATATACTGGTGTTTGCCAGACAGCTCCCACACATGCCTTTAGCACTTAAGAGTGGAGAAGATGATTACTGCTGCACTTTCTCTCCATTAGGACTTGAAGTGAACAGAGAAAAGAGGGGGGAGAGAGCACAGAGGGCAAGAGTGGAATGAAGTTGAACTGTACTTTCATTGAAGTGGGCAACTTAAATAGCTATTTTTGCTATACAAGTGTCCATTTGATTAGCTAACTGACAGAAATAAACAGCAAATTGCTATGCGCCACTGCTTATTTTATGCCTTGTACTATAACTATCGTTGCACTCGCTCAAGATATGTAAGTGTGCATTAGCTGAAGAGTACTATTTTCTGTAATTAACATGCACTCCATTCTGATCAAGTCTTAATGAAAATAATGTAAAGGCCACAAACTGCTGTTGCTTTATTTTGTCTTTTTAAACCAATAATCAGTTCGAACTCTGTATGTGTATTGTCCTCCATCAGAGTATCACTGTTGCGATTAAATACAAATATACCATCAGTGGGAGGCCAGTGGGCTACTTATCTATTCAAAAGAATTTGTACAGACTGCGTTTTTGCAAGAAAATCTACATGACTTCAGAACAAGTTCTTCTTTATTGTCTTTTCCATCTGCTCCTGTTCTCTTTCCAAATGCAGATTTTAATGGATTCCTCCATCCCACAGATTGCTCATCTTCGAAATAACCTCCAGGTGTAGGCTGGCTTTGGACATTTTCCATCATCCTGATGTAGGGTCACTGCTTGCTTGAGGCAAGCTTAGCAGTAAACAGACAGAAAACATCAAAAACCCTTGGAGCAAGGATGTGAGTAAACCGGTCACAGGCGCGACTTCTATTCCAAAATTGGAAGGACCTTACCCGAACTCTAACGTAGTTGGGTATAGACTCAACAGGATGTCTGATATTTGAGACACACCAGAGGTTCATAACCAAGAATGTAAAATAGTTTTTTTTAATCTATAGCTGATGGTCTTTTGGGTGATTCTCGGGCCAATATCCCTGCTAATAATACAGCTTGTTATGAGCACATCTCAGTTATATGGGTTTGTAGCACGTTTGGGTTGACAACAGCTAGAAGCCGAGTCTAGTTCTAACCTAACTCCTACTGACTGAGGGTCACCCTAATGGTGATACAAGAAGTTAATGAGTCACAGAAATCCTTGAAGGCCTCCATCATCCCAGCATACTCTTCAAATTGGACTTAACTGTCTGGGCCGCAGTTCTCATAAAGGTACTCATTCCAGTAATTGAAGGCGGTGGACCCCAAGATCATTGAAATTAGTGAGACTGGTTTTGGTTTAGTGGAAGGAAGATAGAACGGCTATTGCTGGTCGGACTCCACAGATGCCACAGGTTGCAATTTTGAAAAACTAACGCTTTCGGAGACAAATACATGAGAGAGGGCTACTTTCAATGGCTCAGGCTGGCTTTAGAGGTGGTGAGGGGGCAGTAGATCGGTACCTGGGTTATTTACATGTATCTAGAACTAGATTAACATAAAAAAGATATTTGGTTCTTGCCTTTATTGATTTAAAAGCCCCCTTTTTAGATTCAATTAACAGCTAAAATGTGGACTTCCATGGTGCCTCTAAGTATGAAAGACTGATGAAAAAATAGATTGTCATTTGACGGAAGCGACCAGTATTTCCCGTTTGCCTTCGGTCTGGTACGGCTTGACGAGCACACACATTGTGTAGGTCCTTTCCTCAGAATGTTGAGCGCATATATTTTTTTCTCTTTTTAAATACAGCGTCACTCATGCCAAGCGCCACCCTCGGGGTGCAATCTTGATGTAAGCAGCTACACGTGTAGCGAAGTACACCAGAGTCTAATCTCCAGACATCGCTGCCACTCCGAGTGTGGGGTGTAACTATTGTTGGATCTGTTGGTGTGGAACTTTCCCCTCACACGGCCAGGATGGACGGAACGAATGGAGCCTTACTACTAACATGGGGGCTTGTCTTCTCCCTCTGCATTTGAGAAGAACTCTATCCGCAAGTTGAGTGTGTCCCCAGCATACTGTTGCCCTGAAAGACGCTGTTTGGGACAACAAGCAAGTTTAAAAATCAGACTTTTATTCAGCTTGCAGTTCCATAGGTCCATATGCAATTCCATTGAAGCTGTTGGAATCGCAGAGACTGCTGAGATTGTTGACATTGGTGCTGATATATACACAGACCTCACAAATAAGCTTATGGCTTCACTTCCCTGTTTAGGATCGAAGACCTTTGAAACTGTAGTAAGGTCTTTAATAACCCCTAGTACTGGCCAGGGCTTTAATACATCAGTGGTCATAGCCAGTTCTCCAGTACAAGGCACACCGCCACTTAGTATATTACTTAGCCGAGTCGCAAGTGTCTTCAATCTTATTGATGAGGATTTGCTGTTTGGTGTGGCATTAGTTATACCCACTAGAGCAACGGACAATGAGGGCGCGTTGCCTTCATTACGCGGTCGACAAGAAGCAATTAGATCTACGATTGATGTAGTGACAAAGGATGTGGCACAACTAACCACCTGAACTGATATCAACTTTAACACACTCCTACCAAAAGCTTGCAACATGTCCTAAGCGGCTGGGGTATCTCCGTAAGAGTCAAATATCATATAGGGGAGTGGCGCTAGCACCTCTTCAGCTGCCATGTTTAACATATTGGAAACGTTACTTGAACTAAATTGAAAATGTGACATAACAGCAAGACTAGAAAAGTTATGTTGTGAACGAACAACGAGCTCCATAAACAAGATGACAAATGCAATATGCGTCCTAGCTAAGACCCAGGATATAAAAATGTGAACATGACTGCGCTTGAGGACGTGTTATTCAAACAACCCAAGGAGCTTAATGCTACACAAAAATCGGCAACTAGCAGGGCTGATTTGAATTCTTTAGCATGGTACCAGCACCACTGGGCTGGTGGTGGCGTTGCCTTAGAGTGGATTGCCTCTTCCACCCTACCCACTCAGCTCTATTTGTCCTTTGAGAGCCTAGTATGCAAATTGGTCATCTTGCCCTCCTCCACCCTGACCATTTCTACCATTTACCGGCCTACAGGCGCTTCCTCGGTTTCTCTCTGAATGGACCGATTGCTATTCCTCCTTCATCTCTACCCCCTCCATCCTGCTACTCTCTGTGACTTCAACATCCATGTTGGACTCCCCATGTGCAGCGTCCACCCTCTTCATTCACCTCTGCACCTCCCTATCCCTCTCCATTCTTCCTTCTGGTCCAACCAACTCTCGTGGACACATGCTGGACGCAATCATCCATTCCGAACCCCCCGCTCTCTTCTCTGGTCACTCCTCTCTCATGGTCTGACCACTCTCTTCTCTCCTCCTACCTGGGTCCCAATGGCCCTGTGACAACTCCTCCAAAATCCCTGCCTACCTCGTTCACAAACATTCGTCCAATGAAACAAGTGTCAGCTCCTGCCTTCACCTTCATTCCCCCTTGCCCACCCAACTCAGACTCTCTCTGCTCTCAGCAACCTCTATCTATCCATTACCAACACCCTTGACATCCTTGCCCCAGTCATGAAAATCTGCCTGTAACCTGCCCCCAAGCGTAACACCTGGTACGACTGCGGACTTGCAGACCAAAAACGTAAGTGCAGGGCTGCAGAACGGAAGTGGCAAACTTCAGGTTCACCCTCTGACAAAGTGGCCTGCTGCCTGCTCCAAAGGCATTACAGAGACTCTCTCTGTGAAAAAAAAGGCCCACATTGAGGCACGAGTATCTGGCGCGTCCAACAACATGGCTGAACTCATCAAAATCTGCAGGGAACTTGCCAACCCGTCTGCAGTATCCTATGCCCCTACTCCTTCCCAGGCCCTTTGCAATGCACTCGCTAGTCACTTTACCTTCAAACCCAAGACATACTGAACAGCCTCGTCACCCCTGACCACTCTCCTCCTTCCTTCCTTCTTCTCCCCTGAGTCTCCGTAAGAAGTCACCATAGTTGTCAACTCCATGAAGGTCTCTTCCAAACAGGTTGCCCCTTGCTCATCCAGAACCATAAAGGACAACCTCTCCTCTCGTCCCTGCTCTCGCTGATCTTTGTAACAACTCCTTTGCTACTGATTCTTTTCCATCCTCCCTCAAGCATTCCCTTCTGTGCCCCTCCTTAAAAAAACATCAGCAGACCCTTACTGCCCAGCCAATTAAAGGCCCATCTCCATCACCCTTTTCCTGGAGAAACTGCTTGAGCAGTTTGCCCTCCCACACTGAACTTGTTGGCAGTCTTCACAACCATGAGTCTGGTTTCCGAGCAGCCAGTAGCACGGAAACTGCTCTTCTGAAAACCCGTGAAGAACTGCTTGCATCCCTTGATTCAACTCCCTGGCCATCCTCATCCTCCTTTATCCTTCTTTGCTTTTGACACAGTGAATCATTCCATCCTCATAAAAAGGCTCCATGACACCGTTGGTATCTCAGAGTGGGCACTAGACTGGCTTCCTTCCTTCCTAACTGACTGCTCTTCCAAAGACATACTGGGCACATTCTCCTCCCCTACTTCCTCCTCCTCCTGTGGCATCCGCCACCGCTGCTTTCTTTCGCCATGGCTCTTTAAAATCTACCTTATTCTCCTGGCACGTCTCATTTCCTCCTTCTCCCCCAACCTCCAGTGCTATGCTGACGGCACACAACTCTACTTCAAACTTCCTACAGACGCCCTTGCACCCTCCTTCATCCCTGACTACCTCTGAGCCACTCACAAGGCATAGGTTAGTCTTCCCCTCCCCATTGGTTCTTCTTCGTATTTAATTGTTTAACAGTCTGCTCCCTGTTGCCCTATGGGTGCTTTGAAACAGTATTTGCTTCCTGTAGAAGTGCCGAACAAGTGAACAATAAATAAATAAAAATAAAATATTCAAACAAGCAACAATGTAGGAGGACCTTTCCGCAAAGAAAAGCACAGCAACTAATGTGGATTTTAGACTACCAGGCCCTAGTAATCATTGCCCCTCCATACTCGGTAATCGTACATCTATCGAACTGTGCCTTATTTGCATAGACAGGAATTGAGGATCCTTGAGCCCACTATGGAAGGCAGCATCTGCTCATCCAAATATCGTCATGGCATCAAGCAAGATAGCCACTGTCAGTCCAAACAGCTACATGCTTGCATTTGGTTGGCTACCAAAAAGCAAAATAGCGCTACAATGGTCTTACAGAAGGACAAGGAACTAAGTAGAAATGCTATGGAAGTGTCAACCTAAGATGGGACGCATCATGGATAACGCCTCAGTGCAGACTGAGCTGAATAACAACATAACTCCTCAAGAATGGGCATAGGACATGGGCGGGGTACAGGGGGGACAAATCCCCCCCACAATTTTAAATGGGGGGATGTAATGTCCTTTATCCCTCCCAGAATATGTGTTTGGTGTGTCATGAAGGGATCTGTTTTTGAAGTGGGAGGAGGGGCTGCTTACTATGTAAGCTGCCCTCTCACCCCGGCCCCCAAAGCATGGGGGCAATACTCTGCGTGCAGATGGGTGATCTGCCCCCAGTGAAGGGGGGCAAACAAGAAATTATTTTTTTAAACGTAGTTTTGGGGTGGGTGCGGGTGGGACCCCTAGCCACCAGGGATTTTTGCAAGGGGGGTGGCCCTCTCCCCCCACCCTAAGTGGATGGGGGGCACCTTATGTTGCCCCCCTGGGGGCAGATTTCTACCCCTAGTAAGGGGTACATGATATGCCCTCCATCCATTTTGGGTGGGGGGAGAGGCCACTGCAAATAATGGCAGAGCCACCCCTCCCAAGCCTGGGGCAGTATGTTTTGACCCCCCCTGTGGGCAGATGACCACACACATGTGCCCATCTGCCCCTAGTGAAGGGCAAAACAAATATATATATATTATAACTTGTTTTGAGTGGGAGTGGGGGATACGGGGGGTCGACTAGACCACCAGGATTTTAGTGTTTGAAAGAAGGACAGCCCTCTCCCCCACCCTAAATGGATGAGGGGGCACCTTATGTGGCCCTCCCTGGTGGCAGATTTCTGCCCCTGGGAAGGGGTACATGAGATGCCCCCATCCATTTAGGGTGAGGGGAGAGGCCACTGAAAATATTGGCAGAGCCACCCCGCCCCCCAAGTCTGGGGCAGTACATCTTGCCACCCCCCTGATGGTAGATGGTCACACACATGTGCCATCTGCCCCCTAGGGAAGGGCAAAACAAAAATATATATTATAACTTGTTTTGGGTGAGGGTGGGGGGCCCACTAGAACCCCAGGATTTTTTGTGTTTGAAAGGGGGGTGGCCCTCTCCCCCCACCCTAAGTGGATGGGGGCACATTATGTAGCCTTCCCTGGGGGCAGATTTCTGCCCCTAGGAAGGGGTACATGAGATGCCCCCATCCATTTGGGGTGGGGGGGAGGCCACTGCAAATTTTGGCAGAGCCATCCTCCAAGCCTGGGGCAGTACGTTAGGCCCCCACCCTTGGGGGGCAGATGGCCACACACGTGCCCATCTGCCCCTAGGAAAGGGGCAAAACAAAAATAAAACAAATAACTTGTTTTGGGTGGGTGTGGGGGGCCATTGAACCACCATGGATGTTTTTAGTGGAAAGGGGGGTGGCCCTCCCCCACCCCAAATAGATGGGGGGGCATCTCATGTAGCCCTCCCTGGGGGCAGATTGCTAGCCCAATCTTCACCTGGAAAAGAGGCAAAACAAAAACAAACATTAAAAAATGATAACTTGTTTTGGGTGGGTGTTGGGGTCACTAAACCACCATGGATGTCTTTAGTGGAAAGGGGGGTGCCCATGTGTGTCTTCATTTCAGAAATGCATGGGGTTCTCTGTTTTCCTTGGTGGCTTCGACACCCTAGGCCAAAATCTGTAGGTTGTCCACATGAGGAAAATCTGCTTTGCCGAAAGGCTTGGGTTATCAGTGGGTTAGCCTTTTCCCTTTGCACCGAGGTAAGTGCATCCACACATCTGTTGTGTTTCCGAAACACGCTGCCAACACCACATGTCCTACCTCCCCAGGTTCCCACAGGTGTCCCGATGTAAACGGTACCTCACGTGTGGGTGCACCTACCTGGGCGCAAAGGGAAAAGGCTAAACCACTAGTAACCCCCAAAGGGTTTGGGGAGACAACTACAGATTTGGGCCTACGGTGTCGAAGCTACGAAGGAAAACAGGGTACCCCATGCATTTCCTCACCCATGAATGTATTACCCACAATCCTAGACAAAGTGAAAATTGTGTTTTTTCCACTAAATTTCAGACTTTGTCAGGGATTGTGGGTCATAAATTATGGAGTGATTGGCGCAAGTCAGACTTCTTCTTTTTGGAAATGCATGGGGTTCCCTGTTTTCCTTCATGGCTTAGACACCCTAGGCCCAAATCTGTAGGTTGTCCACATGAGCAAAATTCCTGAAAATCTGCTGTGCGAAAAGACTGGGTTACCAGTGTTTTAGGCTTTTCCCTTTGCACCCAGGTAGGTGCACCCACACATGTGAGGTACCGTTTCCATCGGGAAACCTGTGGGAAGGTAGGCCATGTGTTGTTGGCTGCATGTTTCGGTGGGTGACCAGAGTGAAATGTGCGGAAATTGTGTTTTTTTTTTTTTCTGTCATTTTCCCGATTTCCCCCCAAACTATGGAATCTTTCCCTACATAGTTGTTGCCTGACCTGTGTAAATCACCCCTTCCTAAACTTGGAATATTGTCTACTTTTCAGAAATGTATGCCTTTCTGGCTTCCCATTTAGCTTTCCTACCCTTTTTTTCCCATTCGGTCCACGCATGTACTATTGGACAAAAAATGCCAAAATCGCAAACCTCTCACAAAACGGCTTATTAGCATATCAAAATGTTATTTTGGTTTCCACTCAATCTGTTCTTGAAAGCCTGGAAAATGGCTAATCCAGCATAGCAAACCATTTGTTCTTAGCTTGTACAAGGAAAACACCACAGGCTTCTTTGTACAACATTTTATTGCCATTTTCTGAAAAAAAAAACAAATGTTCTCTTTTTTAGTTATTTTCTCTCACCCCTCCCTACAGCAAACTAGGATTCCTTGGTTGCATTACAACCTCCTACATGTGGGAAAAAAGGGGCAAATTTTGGCTGAGATGTCTCATGTAACAAAGAAGTTACAAGGGAGTGAATGGCGACATACCAAAAAACCCAAAAAAGGCCTTGGCACTGGGGGGAAATACCCATGGCAGTTAAGGGGTTATGACAGTGAAGCCCCAGAGGAGATATCATTTGTAAGGTAGCTCAGTTAGTTAATTCTCCAAATGCAGATTGTGCACAGGAATATTTAACACCTGTGTTCAGCACCTGGCTTAATCTTCTGGTGAGATAATGGGCAGAGTGAATGCAGGTCAATTGGTTCAGAAAAAGTGGTGGAAAATACTATTAGTGTCACTTTGTCTAATTGGCCAGATTTTCGTGCATTTTCTGGGTTGAGTTCGGGAGCCGAGTGGACACATCAGGACCCCCTGTATTTCCAGCTCCACCAGACAAATGCAGACTTACTGCCAGCATGGATTTTCATGCTGGAAATAAGGAAAGGGATTCCTATGGGATCTGCTTGGAAACGAAACCTGGTAAAAGCGGGTGGAGTCCAGAGGAAGCCATTGTCAATTCCGCCAGCAATCGCTAATTGCGTGAGTATTTACACTCTTCCAAAGGGGAAAAGCAACGTGATTTCACCTGCCTTTTACACTAAAATCTTCCATTTTGTGGCGGAAAAGTAAAAACGTGCGCCAATGGAAGTGGTCCACTCTATGCAGTTTACTTTGCGCCTTGATGCTTGGGGGTTTTGCGTGATGCTACACATGTAATAAATAAATACATTTAACATGACCCAGATAAATGCGAATTTGTGATCAGAATGAGTGAGCATGGCATGTCGCTGGTAAGAGGATGTCCTGTGCTTCTTGAGTGTTTTGGCAAATGCCCTTAATTGCCATTTCACGTTAAGCAGGTGCTGAAACCCATCAGTGTGGATTGCGCAATAATAAGTCGACAGGTATTTCAAATGGCCAATTTCGCTCTTTGGGTGACATTGTCAAAGTGGGAGAATGTTGCCCAGCATGTGCCACTTTCTCTGCGGAGTGAATTGTGCCCACCCCGAGGAAGAAGTGTGAAAAACCCACGAGGGCACTGTGCCCTGCTCTTTCTGTGTGTGTCTTCCCCACAGGGCGACAGATGCCGACTCAGACATGGGTAAGTCTCAGGTGACAAGCCTGTACCCTAGTTGATGTGGCAAAGGATTCCAGACTTCTGAGGCTGATAACGTTAGTAGCAATGAGTTACATGCCACCTGACAGGTATGTGTGATAAAGTTGCAAAGCAGAGCTGTTAGTGGGCTAAAGCAGGAGGCAATGTCTGCCCACCCTCAAAGGGTACGCACAACCAAAAGTAATAGGCCCCTCCCCCCATCATGGCTGTAGGGACCAGGCTCCAAAACAGGGCAAGAATGCCCTCCAATCATCCATGCCCACGAGTAGGGTACCCCTCATGCTCCAGGAACCCCGATGAGCAACCTCTGTGCTTTCCAGGTGATACTAACATTATTTAAAGCCAGAAGGCTAAAAGGTAATCGCTTAGTTGCAGCTGGAAATTAGCTCCTGGCGTGATCAAAATGTCTTAACCAAGTGTGACATCATCCCCTTCCTTTATAAGCAATATGTGTGCTCTCATGTTTCTTCAGCCACTGAATTACTGTTAGAAACAAAGACAAGAGTTGTGTCTCTTGTGTAGGCATTAGGAAGACAGTTGCCAGACTCTGGCATAATATGCCCATGTTCTTCCAATATTGGCTAGCTGTTGCCCTCTTATGGCCAGGTAGAACCATCATGGCAGTGACTGGCAAATGCCTTTCCCCTGCAGACAGAAAAGAGGAAATAAGAGGCCAATTCAAGACACGGAACAAATAGAAGTTAAGACAGACTGCAGCTGCCTTTGCTGTGTTAGGGAGAATATGTTGAGTGTTCAAGCAAGGAAGTATGTATTAAGCAGGCAGCGAGTCAAGGGAGAGGCAAAGAAAGGCCAGATGGGCTCTTTGAATAATGTAACAGGGCAGAGGACCCATGTTCTGCCGTCCTAGTAACATATGAGAGAATCAAATAGATCAGGCTTTGCAACAAATGTTAAATGAGAAAGGAACAGAGTCCAGCTCTGCATTCAGAATAACAAAGGCAAAGAAAGGCTAGGCTCTGAAGCCAGCATGAGATGGAATAAGAGGGACCAGACTCATCGTGAGAGGCTGGCTCGGCCCTCGCAGGGGTGCTAGAGGGGCAGCCCACATAGCGATCTGCCCTTCTGGACACCCCCCTGGGTCCACATTCACCCCACCTACTAGGCATCCCCCGGGTCCGACACATCCGGCCGCGGACCTGGGGAGTGCTTATAAGGGGGTGGGCTTATGATCGCTCATCCTCCTTGTTTGCTGAACACCCCCTAGGAAAGTCAGCAACATCACAGACCTGGTCCCTCTACTCCCATAACATTGCTTACTCAGGGGTACACACAAGATTTCCTCTTTCTTTGAAACCCCCATCTTACCATTCCAAGAGCACCAGACAAAAAAAGTAGCAACTTGCAGTTGGTAGAAAAGGCTTCAACTCCTTTATTTGGCAGAAGTCCACTTACAGGTGATCTGCCTCTTGATGAGCTGGTGTCCTAGCTGTGGCCCACTGGAAGTCATTATTTCCTCTCTCTTACCATGAGCTCATAGTCAGAAGAAAAATCCAGAAATGCAGCATACAAAGACCTGTTCTTTGCTGCTGCATCCTTTAATTTTCTTCTGTTTTCTTTCCTTCTTTTCTCTTGTTTTATACAGTGATATTTGTAATTTAATACGTACTGCTATTTTAATTCTAATTTTGTGAAAAGTCGAGTTCTTTGACTAAAACACAATAAATAAATAAAGCAAAGTCCACAAGATGTCCCATGTCCCCCCCCAGATTTTATGGGTCTCCTGCGCCCGTGCCTCAAGATGCGTCATTGGTCTTGATACACTGCTAAATCTAAGGCTCTACAAATTCAAAGCATTTTTTGTGACGCTAGAGCTTATAGATCAACCGATCTCGGCTATTGGAGCTATTTCATTCTGTAATCCAACTTTGCTTCGTCAATAGCAGTGACATACATATTTGCGAGAATGTTAATGCTAAATCGTCTTTTTTCATGTGGAAGCCAATCTTGAATATATTATGGACCATTGTACTACCTTACACAGATTGGGATATGAGTGTACAGCTGTTGAGGTGGATGTATCATTGGGGCATAAACATACTGGTATAGAGGGTGGGTTAAAGGGGATTAGCAGGCACCACTCTCCATTACCTGTCCCGCGACAAGGTGCTGCATCGATAAATCACTCTGCACTTCCTAAGATAAGTGACCAAATGCACTCTGGCGGTCGATCGGTGAGTCCTGGGGAGAAGGGAGGGGGGAGCTAAATGATCAGCATGGTTTGTTATGTACCTAGCCACGATTCCAATTGCCAATCGCTACTTTTAAATTGGAACACCCGTGGCCATTCTCATCTATTTGAACAGGATGGTCTGTTAGACCACATTGATAGAGTTAACATTATTGTGCTCCAGGAAACCTGGCGATTGATTGATGGAAATATTTTTCTTGTCCAACCATACAAGGACTTGGAGGCTGCCCTAAAGAGGGATTAGTATTGGGTGTGAAGGAACCTGTAGGCCTGGAGGCAGTCTTTTTTGAGTCTAAGGATGTTCTTGGTGGCAGAATTGTCTTCCCTCAAGCCACTGTACCTTTGTATAAAAAGATCTCATTATTGACATATATGATCCCCGCCATATGAAAGGAGACCTGCTTCAGTCATTAAAGCAGGCGAGGCAATAATCAATAAACTGGCAGATGTCTCCCCAGTTCTAACCTGTGGGGATTTCAATGTGGGAATCCTGAAAACAGAATCCCCTGAGATGTGTGGACTGGATTGCACCACTTGCACTGTGAATCTCGGTGGATTAGACATGTCTTGTAATAGTGGCTGTAGTTGGGCCAATCTGTTGCATTCAAGTAATTGCACTATGGTTAATAGCTCTTATCCTTCAGATTCTCCTCCAAAATACACCCGCATTGGGAACAAAACAGTAGCATTATTGATTACATTTTTGTAACCAATTCCTCCTCCATGATCACTTGTGTATGCCAAAGGCATCAAAGTGACCACTACCCTCTAGTTAAGGCTGAATATGGAAATGTAAACTGTCTACCCCAGGCAACTAAGTATTAATGCAGCATTAAGCCGGAACTCCTGGAATGATGGGAACTTAAAGAAGGCGTCTGATGTGGCCCTAGCAACACTTGTTACATATTCAAGGGCTAGTAGTTCTCGTGCAATTAAATCGGACGAAGCTGCTCTAACAGCAATAAGCCACTTTGAGCAGTGCATTGAGAGAATTAAGGGCTGCTCTGTAGTTGTCTAAAACGTACAACAGGGTCAGTATTGGCTTAAATCAGACACATCGGCACAGGTTTGATGAGGAAATCAAGGACAAAAAAAGTGCCTTACGTCGCGATGTGTGAGCCTTATAAAACAGACAGATCGCTCGATCTCAAAATCCCATTGAGGCAAAAGTTATTCAAAAAAGTCTATGCCAAGAGTCTCAAAACCATAAACTCCTCAAGGAATGGTCCAGTTGGCACCTTGTGGTTCATTCATCAAAAATTAACAATCCTATCTCGTTTTGGAAGATAGTTAATGGCAAAATAATAAAGATCAGAGACATCAATGACACCTCAGAAGAAGTCTGTGAAACGTACGTGTAGCAGCACTTTGGAGGGGGAGAGCCGAGCCATACTATAGATCTGGAAACCAATTCTACCTGGATTTATGCAACAAGCATATCCAACGTGCACCGTATTATTATGGCTAGTAAGTCCTCCAGGCCCGGATGGAATCTGCAGTTCATTAATCAAGATAGACCCAGTAGCCTGGGCAAATGCCTTCAATCGGCTTTTTCAATGGATTAGCGCGACACAAACCATCCCCTCCCCCCCATCTTGGAGGTATGGCATAATTGTCCCAGTACTAAAGTAAGGCAGCCATAATGATCCGCAAAATTGCCTCCTAGCGATGCTGGATGCCCCACCAAAGATTTCTGCTAGAGTGTTATTGACTGAGTTTGAAGACCGGGTTGAGGCACAAAACATCAGTTCACTAAACCAAATCGGGTTCTGTAAGGGTTCTAATACCACCATTAATATCCATACCCTGATCACCATTATCCAGCAGGCATGGACGATATGGAAAACGGTATATGCAGCCTTTGATTTTAGCGCTCCGTTTGATACTGTTGATACATATAGGCTCTGGAGCAAATTGCAAGCAGGGGGGATACCTGTTAAGACGGATTTCTGAACTCTGTCCTGGCGGCGCAGAAGTTCAGAAGGCCAACCTAATAACTTGGAACAGGGTAACCTCTGGACAAGCCAGACCAATCAGGGTAGCGATCGCGGCGGTCAAGACTAGGTCTCAAGAGGGGTGAGGGTGACTGAAAGCCCGCAATGAGCACACAAAGTAAGGACACTTACAAACTACTCCAAACAGGTGTTATATTAAAAATATATACACATTTATTCCAAGGCCTTTAAAACAATGACCGTAGCGAGAAATCACAATACAACTCTAGTAAACTAACACATACCATACCAATACAATATATATACAAATACACACAAGTCTCAAGCGTTAGATGCACGAAATATGTAGTCCACCTAAAAGGGAAGGAAAACAGGCAGTGCAAAATAATGCTTAGACCCAGTCCGCCTTCAGAGGCACCTAACTAAAAGGAAGTCCAAGCCCTACGAAGAGTGGAGCCTTGTGCTCAAAAGTACCTGCACACGCTGGTGCCAACAGGCAAAAAGGGGAGTCTCTTCGAGGGAATCGGGCAGTTCAGTTTAGTGCACAAATGAAGAAGAACAGAGTTCCGCGACTCAAGCGCAGCCTCCACTGTGGGCAGAAGCAGAGCGTGAGTACGGAAAGGCGTGCTGTTTTGACACAGCGGGGAAAAGCTATGGGCTCCTGTAGGAGGGTGACCAGTTCCTAGCTATGCTACTCACCGGTCCCCGATGCAAGCAGACCCAGGTTTCTCCGCGTCAGTTTCAGTCGCTGGCAGGTTCAGGGGAGCAGGGGACGTCTTGTCGTCGTGTAGTTTCTGCAGCAGCAGAGTCGAGTTAAAGATGTCCCAACCGAAGTGAACCCGCACAGTTTGTTACCACAGCAGGGCAACGGAGCGGCCGTGTGCATCTCAGTCAAATGTACACTACTCACTTCAGACCTGGGAACGCCAAGTGTACGAATCCTGTGAGAGTGACCAGGACTAGAAATACAACACAACCTGGCGGCGGTTACAGAGCAAGACTCCTGTGTAGGCTGGTCAGTCTGCTGGATGGCCCAGAGACGCTTCCAAAGGCTTACGAGGAGGAGATGGTGAAGATGCCGAGAATAGCTGTCCCCGCTATTCCAAGGGTCGAAGTACCAGTACAGGCCTTATGGTTCGATCAGAGGTAAAAAGGGTTTCACAAGGCGACAGCAGTGCAGAGGGAGCAGTCCTTCAGCGGGTCACCAGCGATTCCTCGGTTCAGCCTCGTGGTTGCAGGATACTTGGCTCCTGTATTCCTTTGTTCGTGAGAACTCAGGAGATTGACCTGGTAGTGGTGTTTCCAGCCCCCTCTTATCCACGGTTCCCTTCGCGCCAAAACGGAGGGGACCCAATGGGCGATCCGCTCATCAACACTCACACCATACGTGGACCTATCACAGACCACGGTGGTCCCAGGCATTCACACCACCCTAGACTCTCTGGCACCCAGGATGTGTATTGGGACCAGACATCCCAGCCCACATCCTGGAGGCACACACCAGGCCTGTAGAAGCCAGCGAAAGCATCCGTGTTTCGCGGGAAAGTACATGCCCAAATAAGGAAGGCCCCGGGTCGGCTCCACCTGGGGAAGGTGAAGGGAGCAAGACGGTCAGCGGACAGGACAAAGGAGCCTCGTGGTCTGGCCATTTTGGGAGCCAGGCCACCATTTTGGGCTAAGCGCGAGAAATGCGCTTAAAACGCCAAAAGGAGCTTAAAACACAAACGATCGCTGCCACCATTCCTGTCTGTGAATCACTTGCACCGATCAGTTACAATCCAAAAAGAGTATCTAGGGCCTGTAGAAGGCTAGAGACCCAAGAGAGCAGTAACTTAGCTTACAGTGCCCTCTTGTGTCATGTTGCACGAAAGCCGCAACATGATAAGAAACTACGGAAAACAGCGTTTCCCGGTACTGACTGTCTTAAGGGCATGTCAGTTTCCCCGTAAGAATGGAGCGAAAGCCCAGAGGAGTGCGGCAGAAGGCTGCACTTCTCTGGCAAAGTCGAGAACAAGGTGAAAAACAACAGCAAAAAGTTTAGGGGTTGCCACATGGAAGGAAAATTACCCACAATTACGAAATCTTTCCTAACAATACCTCCCAGCTTATTAAAAAAATAATTATTTGCACGATTGCAACAGGGTGAAGGTTTGACTGGATTCGTTTGGCAGGCCTACTGATTGGATAGCGACTTTGAAAGGGCTTAAACAAGGCTCTATATCAGCGCTAAGGTTGTTCCATTTTTATTCATCTTACCTGGAAGAGGCAATTGCCAACCAACTTTCGATTCCACCGAAATTGGGCGATAGATCATTGCAGTGGCTGGGTTACGCAGACGACTTTGTCCTCCTGGATGCTACTCCACGGGGCCTGCATGCGTCCTTGAATAAATTAGTAACCTATGCCAAAGTCAATGGTTGTGAATACTGATAAAATGAAAATGATGGTCTTTTGCCCAACGTCTGAAAAAGCAAAAACGGTCAGCTTGCTGATGGAGGGGGTGCCAGTTGAAGTAGTCTCAGCCTTTAAATGTCTTGGCATCCATTGGAACTCACAATTACAGGGATTACAACATTTGGAAAAGGTAAAAATAAAGGCTGCCACAATAGTCTGATCTATTGGCGCCTTTGAACATGAGAAAGGGGGCTATTTTCTGGACACACTTTTTCAGCTGTATGGGGCCAGGATCATATCTGCCACCTTATGCAGGGCGGAGATATGGGCTATATTCAACACCAAGGAGATTATTAAACTAGAGTTGACTTTCTTAAAGAGACTATTAAGGTCGCCTCCCCGTATGAGCATTGAAATGCTCTACCTTGAATTTAATGCGACACCTATCCATGTCAAAGGACATCTTCAATGCTTAACTTTGCTCTGGAAAGTATCTAATTCCCCAGCCAATTCTTTGCTGGAACTATTGATTTGCATGATGCGAACCAGAGCTAAATGTATGCCACTTAGCAACATAATGAAAATCTGGTCTATCGCGGCCAAATGGTTTGCGAGGACACCAGACCAGGCTTTGGGTTGGGCCTATGGGAAATATAAAAAGCAAATGGAGGACATTTTTGTGACGGAGTAAAAGGATTCTAATGGTCACCCTGGCCATGAAAAATCATGCAACAACCTTTATGGAATATATCTTGGATAGAGATAAACTCCCGAGGTATATCAAGAATTTTGTTGTAATTTTCTTGGTGTGACTAGGAGTAAAATGTAACATTATAAAGACGAATGAAATAGTGCGAGATTGGTCCAACATTCTGCTGGGTTGCAGGCAATGTCGCTTGTGTGGGGATGCTTGTCTGGAGTCAGCTTATACACCTCAACTACTTTCTGCTGTTCAGACCCTACAGTCGGCCACACAAAGAGGAGCTGGTATACCGGTGATGACACAGGCTGAAGTTTTATGGTCTATGTTTGAGTGATAATTGGGAGGCACGTATTTGTCATTTCATCATTCTTTGGAGAAAACCTTTCTATTTTAGATCTTTTGATATTAGGGAAGGAAACTTGGAATTGTAGTAATCTTTGTTTTTAAAATTGGTATGTCCAACTAAATAAAATTAAAAAATAACTATACTATAAAAATGATTTTTGCTTCTTGTCTTTGATTTAAAAGCCACCTTTAGATTCATTTGACAGAGCTAAAATGTGCATAACATTAATGGAGCTGGGGGATCAACTCCGAGATTTACACAATTAATATACCGTCACCTACTCGGCTGTCATCAATCCAGATGCAGACCTAATCACAGACCTAAAAACAGCCCTCCTAGATCTCAAAATCCAACTCGACAGCATTTGTGACTCAGGCAAGCTAGCTATTCTGTCTCTCCTCGATCTATCGGCTGCCTTCGACATCCTATGCCAGCATCTCATTTCCATAGTTCACTTCTCCCCAGAGGGTACCTCATGGGTACAATCTTTCCTTAGTGGCCACACTTCAAAAGTCTTCTCCGAAGAAGCTGCTGCAGATTCTATGAGTGCCATTTATGGCATCCCCAAGACTCGTGCATCTCTCCTGCCCTCTACAACATTTACACAAAACCCTTGTTTGACCATCTAGACAATCTTGGCATCTCCTACACCAACTTTGGCGATGACACCCAGATTCTGCTTACCCTCACAGGCAACTACTCTCTTGACTTCCCCATTATATACTAGATCTACAGCATCATTCCGAACTGGATGGCCAAGTACCACCTCTGCCTCAATGATGAAAAAACAGAGCTATTCATTG
This sequence comes from Ambystoma mexicanum, assembly GCF_040938575.1. Classification (NCBI taxonomy): domain Eukaryota; kingdom Metazoa; phylum Chordata; class Amphibia; order Caudata; family Ambystomatidae; genus Ambystoma; species Ambystoma mexicanum. The sequence continues at coordinate 1,233,394,404 of NC_090927.1, read as the reverse complement.
TGGGGCCACCCAATCGCCTGACGAACCTGGAACCTGCCTTTTCTGCCTTCACCATATATCACAACACCAGCCCTTTCTCAAAACATAATAAAACTGGGTCTACCTGAACACCGACCTCAACATGCGTAACCCTGCAAATGCCCTTGCCTCATCAGCCACCTACGCTACTAAACCTATCAATCTCAGTAGACAAATTCCTAACCCAAGACAATTGCTTAGCTCTGGCTAGAGCCATCATAGGCAGCAAACTAGACTACTGGAACATCCTATTCACAGGCATTTCGGCTAGGAACTTGTCCAAACTACAACTACTTCAAGATAATGCCCTCTGAGCAGTTAGGGGCATGCAATGCTCGGATCATATTACTGAAGCTTGACAGAAGACGGGCACCCAATGAAAGCCTGCATCAAATTCAAAACTTGAACTCTCGCTCACCGATGCATCCATGCTACTCAACCACAGTGTTCAGCAAAAGCCCACCATACACCCACTACGTTTCCCGCCTCCTACCCTTATGCTGCTCATCCCCAGCTTTAAAAGTAAATGAGCTGGAGGGTCCAGCTTGACATTCATCGCCCCCTTCCTTTGGAACTCCCTCCCATTGGCTATTAAAGATGAACCTTCCTACCAAACATTCAGAAACCATTTCAAAACATGGCTGTCTAACAAATGACCACCTTGCCTCTGTATGCAACAACTAATGTGCATGTTATCTAATTGGTCTATCTGTATTTAACGAGGTTCAAGCACCCTGGCACTCAAAGGTTTGGGCACTACGCAAATCTGAGAATCTCACTTTTGCCACGTTTGGGACATCGGACGAAGAGATATAGTGTTTTGGGACTTGCAAGGCGTTTCGGCAGGGGTGTATGGTTGCCCTGGCACTTTCCATTTTTTTTAAAAGGCATTGTCCTTGTACTGGCAAAAGCCAGTACACATGTTCCTAGTATTGGACACCCTTTGCTGATCCTTTTATATGCAGACAGTACTGTCATAGTGCCTCGGGGAGGGTCTCCCTCACTTTCCTTAAGCTTCTGAAGGCATTTAAGAATGTTTGTTTACAACAAAGTTCGTATTGAATGCATGGAAGACAGTGATAATGCGATTGGGTCAAAGCACCCATTTAATAACCTGATTTTGGTTGATCACCACAGGCTTGAAAGTGTTATTTACTAGGACTACCTTGGTGTGTTGAGATCAGTTAATGGACTGTGTACCCAACAGGTCGATCGTGACAGTGTCCCACATATCTTTACTGGTTACATCCTCTGTTTTTAGAACTATTGTTTTTAAATTGTAGCTTCAGAGCCTTCCTGTGCTGGCTGCATGGGGCAGATGGAGGGTATTGGAAGGTTATGAATTGTGTAGTAAATTTGGATTAGGACATGTTGAAACTAGATTATTAGCACCTGACTGGGAGGAGGCGTAACCCCACAGCCAATCGGGAAGCTCAGAATGGGATCTTTGCATCATGGTAAAACCCACGTTCCAAGTCTCCTCAGTAGTGGAAGGAAGCCATCTTCCCCACCAGGAAAGCAGGTAAGTCGCACCATGCTCCCCCACCTCCAACATCAATTTCCACATCACTCATCCATCCTTGCCCAGCTTACCTTGTGCTCCCTTTTCCCTGCATCAATTTGGAAACGTGTCCGTGATTAAGATCTCTCATTAACTTTCCACAGCCTTTATCATTAATGGTAGCACAAAGTGGGAAGTTCTCTTGTAAGGCTTCTCATCCTCATGTTGCTTTGTTAATGTGTATCACATGGGCACAATCCTGGTTCAGGGCCCTCGACCCAACCTCCTCTTTAACCGGATTCAACCTTCTCTCATTAACATCCTTCCTTCTCCTGCATCCCCCTACCACTCTCCCTCTCCCTCCTCTGACTGGTGTACCACGCCCCTGTACACCACCTCAGAAAATTTCAAAGGCAGAGACCTCCTCCATCTGGCAACTCTCACCACCGAGCCTATAAAAACACTGCTGACATCTGCCTCCTTCTTGAAGATATTTATCTCAACATTCTCGCTCTTAGCGAGGCATGGTTCAATGTCAGCTCAGTCAACGATTTTGACTCCCTCCTCCTTGATGGCTTCAAAATCATCTCCAAGCCTTGATCCCACCACACTGGCGGGGCGGAGGGGTTGCCTTAATCTTTTCCAAGTGGGTTCCTGCTACCATCTTAAGCCACCCAGCACTACCCTTCCTTTGGAAGCCTGGTTTGCAAGTTGGTCATCTCTCGGCTCTTACCATTGCTACCATTCACCGGCCTTCAGGCGCCACCACCCTGTTCCCCTCTGAATGGGCTAATTTCTGCTCTTCATTACTTTCATCCAACTCCAACCGTGATTTCAACATCCAACTGGACTCCCCAGGCTCTGCATCCACTCTCCTCACTGACCTCTGCACCTCTTTCTCTCTGTTCTCACTTTGGGTCAACCCACTCAGCTGGACACACTCTGGATGCCCTCATACACTCTGACCTCTCTCTCCTTCACTAGTCACCCCTCTCTCCTGGTCAGACCATTCTCTCCTCTCCCGCCCACCTGGGTCCCTTTTGCCCTCTGACTATGTAATTAAATAATCCGGCTATGACCATAAAATGGTTTGAGTGGATCTCCAACAGAAGTGGGCTTAATTGTCAGAGTAGCATTAGGCAGTAGGTAGTGTAAACCTAAGGCAGCCAGAGCTCTGCGCTGACCCTTAACATTCCAGAAATAATATAATGAACAACTGTGACTCAGTTGGAAATTTCAACAACACTTTTTTTTATATACATTCAATGTCAAGATCAATCCTGAATTATGGAGGATTCCAATAGATGTATCCTTAAACAGCCAACAAGTGTTTCGACCTATTGTATTTCTCGAGGCTGATAAGTAACATAACCCATTACAATATTGTAAAACCATAAACCGTATTTCCCAAATTTAACCTTGCGCTAACAATCCATTGCACAATGCTTTTCCTTGCAATGACAGTCCGTGGCTAACATCCAGAACAATTCCTGCATTGCCACAGAATTATAAGAAAAAGGGGAGAAATAACAGAGAAACCTAGGAAAATAAATAGAATCAGTTAGAACATGTCAATATGTTCAATATTGCCATTTTTTTTAATAACCACGATCACCTTTTTGATTATTCATCGCCTAAATCAACCTTGTTAGTAGGTGCAATGAAATAATGCCCTCTACAGTGGTGCCAACAAATCTACCATTCAAAAGCTCCAAACACTACAGAATAACGCCCTAAGAGCAGCCTTAGGCATAAATAAAAAAACTCGCATCTCTTCCTTGAGACGTCAACATAAATGGCTATCCATATCTAACAAAATACTACTAAAAACGCTTTCCTTGACACAGAAAGCCCTTAACAACGCAGCCCCCAGCTACCTCATAGATAAACTACAGAGAAGAACTTCTCTCAGACCTACTAGAATTGGAAACACTAATTGTCTGACTATGCCTAAATACAAGCTCGCCACCATTGGGGGAAACAGCTTCACTGTTAAGGCAGCTAAAAGTTGGAACTCATTGCCCCAGGAGCTGAGAGCGGACCAACCTTACCTACATTTAAGGAAAAATGTAATAAAACATATCACTGCTACGGATCCTTAGTCTCCCACCACTCCTAGAAGACTTGCCCACTTCCTTAGTGACTGGGTCATCCTGCAGCAACAGCGGACTACTGTACTAATATTTGCATTAATCTCTGAAGACCTTGTGCATTGTGATCCACTTGGGAGCCTAGTATCCTACAAAGGGCCCCATGTGGCACATTTATCCTCTGTACACTGCCTACTGATCATTTAATTCCACTGGTTATTCCTTTCTTCGTTCTATTTTGTACATTATATATATCCTGTATTCCTGTAAAAACTGTATATCGTGCTATTATGTAAATATTGTAACCCGTGTATACGTAACTATGTAAGTCTTGCATCTCCATATCACTGCACCCTTTTACTCACGAGTCTGGTGCGCTTAACAAATGAATAAACAAACAAACAAAAACACGCACTTCATTGTGAAATGCCACAATCATTGGCTTAACTTAACTAGCTATCACTAGTCTCTAATCTGAACCTGTGCATATGATATTATGGGCATAGTGATTCTCCCATCAGTACTGATTCGCATGTAAAAATTGGCACTCATCACAGTGCTATCTTATTCCTTGTTTCAAGGTATTTATGCTTTGGAGTGGCCATGTGTCAAACTTGAAACTCTGCAATTACATGAATCTTTAGTTACTAAAGTGAAATTGATAGCTCATTCTGTTAAGATACCCGGGTTGCCAAAGATTGGTTCCATGTCATTTCATCACCTGCAATTTCATCCCCTGTCATTTTAACGTGTACATTACAACGAAAAAGCTTTTTTTTGGGGGGAGGGGCGGTAGGGGGAGTTTCCCCCTCCGACAAAGCCCCCCAACCCACTAATTTTTGGCTGTTGCCTACCCGCCCAAACCCTTATCTGCCATTTCCCACCCCCCTAAAAAAGTTGATGAGCATATTCGTTGTAATATGCACATTAAAATGCCAGGGGATGAAAAAGCAGGCAATGAAAGGACGTCATACCCCAAAGATCATAGTTGGTTAATCACCCCAAAAGATGTATAACTTCAATAAATTCTGATGTGTTGATTATGGTTTGTGTTGAGGTAAAAATTCAGGCTAAAGATGCAAATCAATATAATTGCCATTGTTCCTAACAAGCGACTTCCACCCCTATATGCTACAATTCTCCTTTCGCTGATACTATTATGTTCAGTTTCCGTATAGGTTATATACCCCAAAATTAAATCATTTCCATATCAAACTTACCTGAACTAGCGCCAAACTTCTATGGATGTCCTGTTCGGAATCAGCCTGCTGTGTTCCGCTTCCCGCGTGGTGTATTTCGCGGCCACCATCTTGTATTGCTTATTTAAATATGTAAAAGTGATCTCCCGTGTACGTGGTGTGAAATCACTTCCTATTGTTTGTAAACCATGTTATGCGGGTACCGCCGGAAACCAAAATAAAGTTCCTTTTGCTCCCATGAGTCTTAGCTTAATTATGCATCTTTTAGCTTACCATGATTCACTCCCCGAAACCTATTCATGATTGCAGTTGATTCTTCATTGTGTGATGTCGCTGCTTGTGAATAGCCAATGGTAATATTAAATGCGGGTACCGTGGAGACTCGGATAGAGACCCTGTTGCACCCATAAATCTTAAATTAATTGAGCAGTTAATACCTTACCCTGATTAATTTCCCATGTACTATTATTTGCAATTTTTGCTCATCGTGTGACGATCCTTCTTGTGTATAAGCAATGGTAATCTATTATGCAGGTACCGCAGGAGACTAAGATATAGTCCTTATTACCCCCAAGAGTCTTGGGTTAATTGACCAATTATTAGCTTACCTTGATTCATTTCCAGGGCAAATTAGTGAGTGTAATTTCTTACTTGGCGGTTTATGTAAATTCCTCTTGTTCATGAACAGTGACAATATATTATAGCATGTTGCCGGAAACTAAAATAAAGTCCTTGTTGCCCTCATGAATATAAAGTTAGTTGAACAGTTATTGGATTTCCCTAATTCATGTCCCATGGCATATTAATTATTTCAATTCCTTGCTCATCTCAGTTTGAATTCCAGGTGCTTGATTATCCTGCACAGCAAGCCCAACATTCCTAATTATCCTGCACAGCAAGCCCAACATTCCTAATTATCCTGCACAGCAAGCCCAACATTCCTAATTGTGGAATAGAAATAATAAAGGAACATGACAAAAAAGAACAGTGTCTGTACTTGTGCAGAGGTGTTCCACTAACAACATTTAGCATTGTGTAAAAGTATCAAGTGAATCCAATAATACATCAACACAATGTCGCATGACTTCTTGTTTTTGCATTTTGCAGACCTTATTTATTTTATTTATTACATTTTGTTACACGCCCAGACCCTCGGGTATCACGGCGAGATTACATAAATCATTATTATCATTTGCAAACATAACCAACACATGGTTACATAGTAGGTTTGAGCTGATAACATTCTAGACATTCTTAACATTTATAATATGGCTAACACAATAAGCACAGTTTACGGGATTATACAGTAGAGAAGGATCCAGTTATATTTGCAATCAGTTTTCTGGACTATGTTATTTGAAAAGCCATGTTTTGAGTGATTTTTTGAAACCGGAAAGGGAACTCACTTCTTTAATGCTATTGGGAAGGGAGTTCGTTTTTGGGGGATAAATGTTTGAAGCTACTGCCACCTGCTTTGGTGTTCTTAAAGCGAGGAATTTCCAGTAGTTGCTTGTTGTGTGATCTGAGTGTTGGTAAAGCAATTTTTTTGTGCAAAACTTTATTAAGGTATATGAGAGCTGAGCCCTGTTGGCATTTGTAAGAAATGCACATGGTTTTGAAGATGATTCTGTCTGCAATTGGTAGCCAGTGATGCTCTCTTATAGTCTTAGAGATGTGGTTGGATTTCCTTATGCCAAGGCTGCTCTTGGGGCTTTGTTTTGATTGAGTTGTAGTTTTTTTAGATTGGATTTGGAAGTGCCTAGTAGCAATACATTACAGTAGTCGAGTTGTGACACTTAGGGCTCTGGCCAGGGTGACACAGTTGGTAGGGATGAGAAATTGTCTACTTAATGCAATATGTTTTGCTGTGTAGGAAGTGGTTGATGAGAGGCTGCTAATGTGTTTATTCATTGTTACATTAGCATCCAATAATAATAATAATAATTTGGCATTTATATAGAGCTACGAACCCTCAGGTATCTGAGCGCTGCTTATTATTACCCACGGTGTGTGGTGCTCATTTATCGACCTCAGAAGGATGAAAGGCTGAGTTTGGCCCCGCCGGGATTCGAACGTGCGTTAGCAGGCTCTGCACGGATGTCAAAGCGAGCGCTCTACTCGCTGTGGTTTTTACTTGTTTCAAGACAGGTATCATGGTGCAATTGATGTTAATCGAGGTGTAATCGGCGTGAAGGGCACTGATTTTGAGACTGTGATCCCACTATGAGGATCTCAGTCTTCTCGTCGTTTAGACAGAGGCTATTTAGCGCCATCCAATTTTGAATGATCGCATAGATGATGTTGATGGTAAGTAGGGTGTCTTGGGTATAGTTTCCTGATAGCGGGATGAGGATCTGTGTGTCATCCACGAAGCTGGTGTAGATGACACCCATATCGTCCAATGCTGCGAAGAGGAGCTTCGTATATGCATTGTACAGTGTAGGAGATAGGCAGGAACCTTGGGATACTCCTTTAGGGACTGGAATGGGGTCAGCAGCTTCCTTACCTATAGAGACGCTGGAGGTGCGGTCAGCTAAAGATTTAATCCACAATGTGGCATCCATGGAGAAGTTAAAGTCTTTGGCTAGGGTGTTAGAGTTTATCGTGGTCCACGAGGTCGAACGCTGCAGAGAGCTCTAATAAGAGGAGGATACATAGTTTGCCTGAGTCCCTAATGGTATCCATTTGGATTTTGAGATCCAATAGGGCTGTTTCTGTACTATGGTTTGGCCTGAATCCAGACTGTCTTGCTCCGAGGAGTTGGTGGTTTTCTAAATGAGATTGGACTTGGTTGTAAGCTATCTTGTCAATGATTTTAAGTAGGAAGGTTACTGTCGTTATTGGGCGGTAATTAGTGGGAACAGTCGGGTCTAGAGTAGGTTTTTTTAGTAGTGGGGTGACCCATGCTTCTTGGCTGGGACCAGATTGGCTTTGAAGGAGGAGTTCACGAAGTTGGTAATAATGGGAGTGAGGGTGTGGGCGCAGGATTTGACTATTTGTGCTGGGACTGAATCTCCTTTGCAGTTGGATGCTTTGAGTTTGAAGATTGTGTTGTAGACTGATTCTTGAGAGGATGCGGTGAAGGCTAAGGGAGGGCTGGTAGGACCAACAGTGTTAAAGTGTTTGTCATTAGAGGGTTTACTTGCTAGTATTTCTTTTTTGGTGGCGATTCTGGATTGTAGCAATTTGATATTGGTGGCTAGAGCATTTTGTATGGTGGTACACCCATCTTTGCTTGGTATGATAGGGTTTGTGATTGGAATGGGATTTTCCAATTCTCTTAATATGGAGAATAGTTCTTTTGAGTCGGATGCAGCGTTACTGATCCTTGTGTTGTAGGCATTCGCTGTGGCTGCAGTTATGGCTGATTTACAATTGTTGTTTGATAGGAAAAAGGCATTTTTTGATTTGGGAGTAGGGTTTTTCCTGTAGGCATGTTCGAGTGCACATTTCCTTCTTCTAAGGGCAACTAGGTCCTCATTAAACCAAAAGCAGGACCGTTTGTCAGTGCGTTTTGTTTTAGTGGTTAGTGGTGCTATTTCGTTGATTGTGAAGGTGAGACAGCTTTTGTAGAAGTCTGCTACATGACAAGGGTTATCACTGGAGATTATTGCACTATCTAAGGCTTTGCTGAGCAGGGGATTGATGTTGTCAGGTGCGAGTTTGCTGAGGTTTCTGACTTCTTGGGTGAATGAAGATTTTTGTTCAGCGAGGGGGGGGGTTCGACAAGGATAAAGGTGAACTGGATGATGAAATGGTCTGCCCAATTGAGAGGGGAGATGGAATCAATGTTGATGATGGAATTATGCGTGAGGATCCAATCTAGGATTCTTCCCCTAATATGGGTGGGGGTCATTGACCAGTTGTTTGAAACTCATGTCCTTAAGAGCAGCGTAGAGGGCTTCGGCTTTGGTATCACTATCATTGAAGCCTAGGTTAATATCTCCAAGGAGGATACATTTGGTGTTTGGTTTGATGAGAGGGGTGAGTATGAGGGGGATGTCTAGTTCAGGCTGGCTATTTGAATTTGGCGCTCTGTAAATGACTATGAAGTTGATGGTGGTTTTCGCATTAATGGCCAATTTGGTGTGAAGTAGTTCATAACCATCAGGACTGTCGATAGGGAATGCTCTTAAGTGGAGGTTGGTTTTAGCAATGATAGCTACACCGCCTCCCTGAGAATGGGTTCTATCTGCTCTGATTATAGTATAGTCAGGAGGGATTGCAAGTGAGAGCAAAGGGCCTGAGGCTTGGTGCAACCAGATTTCGGTGATGACTAGAAAGTCTAGTTGAGAGTCTAGTATAAGATCATGAATTTCAGTGGCATGGGCTCCTACAGAGCGTGCATTAATAAGTGCGCCTTTGAGATTGGGGTTGGGATTTTTATTAGAGGCAGATGATGTATTGGACTCTTTGGGGTGAGAGTTGAGGTGGGTTTGTTTTGATGTGCTATGGATAAGAGGAGGTGATTGGTTGGCTCTTGGTGGTGGGTTGTCTTCTGTACGGTAGCACTGGCAGATGTTCTGTAATCTTGCCCTTGAGTACGGGACCTAAGACGGTAACGTCTGGACTCCCCCAGAATAGAGAAGGAGGGGTGATTACCAGTATTGGGTTGCGTTTGAGTGGGCTCAGTAATGGGTGGCATGATCTGAGGCGAGTCACGGTATAAGCTGTGAGGTGGGCTAGAGGTGCTAAGGTGTGTGGTGGCTACAGGAAAAGGTGGTGTGGTTGGAAGGAAAGGGGTGGGGCATGTGATCGGATGGTGTCGGGGACAAGCAGGTTTGGCTAGGCCGTTTTTAAAGGTGACAAATTGATTGCCAAAGCAGGGTAAGCTATTTTACACAATGCAAAAAGGGAACATCATGAATGTAGAGTAGGTTTGTATATAGAAAAGAAATAGCGCTAATAGCGGGATGGCGTGCATTTCGCTATAAGTCATAAGGGTGGTACATATAGTTTCTAAGTAGAAGGTAGGAGGTAGGCTTCCAGGATACTATCCGATCTGTAGCAAATCGGTGTAATTGGCAGGAAGTGGTGCATGAGGTTCTCGTAGAGTGATGTGGGAGGGCTAGGCCAAGAATGGAGTGCTAACAATATTGATAGACATTTGGGCAAAGCAGTGGTTTCAGGAGCATACACAACAAATGTGGGAACCGTAATGCAGGGCTAGTTGTGCTATGCAGGCGGGCATGCACTGTGGGCCTAATATGCAGTACCAACAGTAAAGTTATAAGCATTTGGGCTTAACAAATGACTCAAAGTTAAAAAGCATTTGGGCAGAACAATGACTCAGGAGCATACACAAGTATGGGTACCGCAGTGCGGGGCTAAGTACCATATGCAGTTACTCTATGCAATCCTGTTTACTGTAGCCCTAGTGTGCAGTTGCAGCAATGAAAGTTACGAGTCATTCGAATGGTATTCAGTGTATACACAGCAGGTAATAGTGCCGCGATGAGGAACTGGCATCGATCAGCGAGGGAACTATGCTGGCGGGAGTCTACTGTGGACCAAATATGCAATAACACTGAGGATTATAGAAATGCATTTAACTGAGCGGCGAAGCATGTACATATGAGTACCGCATTGGGGGGGGACAACACACCATGAGGTATAAGCTGCTGGTGTGCGTGGACAGATCCTATGCAGACATTAACATAGCGTGCTGGAGAGACCAATATGCGGAGCAGCGAAGGACTCGGCTCGGTGACAATAGAACGGGTACAATTGCATTGAGATTACACCATTAGGGTGTCATGGCGGCTCGGGTCGGCGGTACAATGTTTATCATGGTTAGTTAGGCATATTTAGCATCTAGCATTGTGCACAGACAGAAAGTAAGCTACTTACAGCTAGATGAGCTTAACAATAGCCGGGAGCAGACTCTGGAGTGAGTGCAGGCAGTACAGATGCAGCGTGAGGGGGGAGGTCGTGGCAAAAGGTGTTGTAAAGTACTTTGAAATTGCTGTGGAATGAGGTAGGGGTTATCCGAAGCAAATGGGCAGGGGTCCTGGCTGACGGCTGGAAGGGCAGGACAGGCACAGGACAGGTGCCTTGTTGGATTGCCTTAGTGGAGGCCGGCTCTCGCCTACCGGTGCCCCGCTATTGGTTTAGGCAGGAGGCCTATCCAATGGTGTGCACACGGTGCCGTAGATGTTGGTGCTGCAAATAGATTAGATGGCAGCGGCCATCTTGGAGTTGCAGGTCTCACGGCTTCAAGTGCGTTGCCGATTCCGTCGGGAAGGGCTCAAAGGGACACACTGGGCTAGCGCTGATGGTGGGAGTTAGCTTTCATTATCAATATTGATTTGTGAAGGGCTGTGGGTTGCACCATTCACTCGGCGGTCTTGCCCGCTGGATGCTATTCAATAAGCCTCGCTGGCTTACCTTTGAGCAGGGTGGCTGCTGGATGAGGGGCAGTGCGCTGCGCCTGCAGCTCCGAGTTGGAGGGAGCTCCTCTCCAGTCGGCGACCTTCATTTAGTGCGATAATTAACAGCATGAGAAATAGAAACTGATGTTCCATAATAGCATAACAGATTATAGCCACGTATTAACCCAACCTTCCATAGTGTTAGGATGGGTACATCACATATCTGAAGGACATCAGTATGTAGACTGAGAAGCTGTAGTCCCACTCGTTACTTCAATTTAGAGCTACCCTATAATATTAGTACCTACCAATATTATCTTAAATGAACTATATTTTTCAATAAATACAATTTAGCTAACTAGGAGCTCTGCAGATTGGCAAATGGCAGAAGACATTCATTTTATTACACAATATAGTTTTTTGATATATTAAATCTATACATCTAGGTCTTATTCTCCCCCTCCCACCCTTGCAGGAACACATTCATTTCCCTGTTGTGTTTGCACCATCAATCGTACTCCGTAATTTACATATGCATCTGGCTTCCAATTGTCTAAGCAGCCATTTCTGGTCCCCACACAGTTTGCCACACTTGGCCTTCAGTAACCAATAAATCTCATTTTACATTTCTCATCCATCTGGTGGTTTACCTGCCAGTGACTTGCCAAGGGTAATCTTGGATCAGGGTTGTTCAAACTAGATATATGGTCCCGATTACGTATTCTCAGTTGTTGTATTGTGCTCCTTATTTATACCTTTTGGCAAACACACACTATTGCATATACAACGTACTTGGTTTTGCAGTTAAAAAAATCATTGATAGATATTTCCATACCTTCTTGACACACAAACCTGTCACAATCTGGATGTTCAAATCTGCACACACTTTAGTGAAAACCCTGTGTTCTCAACCAGTCACCTCTGTTTCCTATTTGCTCTCTGGTTGTCTTTAAATATGATGCACTAAGTTTGTTGTTGATTGTTTGTGTAAATTAACTTGGGTTTGTTGTCCATGACCTGCTTAAGATCACTGTCCATTTGCAAAAGGTGCCAATGTATTTGGAATATTTAGTAATATCAATTTTAGCCCTCTGCGCTCAGGTCTTTCTTTAGCAACAGTTCCCACAATAGTAGACCGATCCATATTTTTTATCTTATCCTGAGCTCATTGAATGCATGCTCGTAAATACCCTCTATCACGAAATCTCTCTAAGTAAATTGTTTTTGTTCGAATATAGTATTGTCACTGCAATTTCTCATTGCTCTGTAGAATTCATCTATTAGTATATTAATAGTTGTGTATCTATGCCAACTGGAAGCAAATAATGTCATGTTCACTTACGTAGCCTTTCAGAATGTTCTTGTTTGTAATTTTTCCATTTCGACACACATGTAGATCTGAAAAGTCTATTGCTGTATCGTCAGTGTCCAGTAACTTTAACGTCAAGATCATTGATATTCAGATATCAGACCTATTCTTCAAAATAATAGGGTCTATGAACCTCCTCCATGCAATCACGTTGTTTGTGAAGTCATTATTAGTGAGTGCAAATCTTTTTTCAAATTGAACAAATTGGCTAGGGGAGGAGCATATTTTGCCCCCATTGCTATGCCTTTCGTCTGTAAGTAGTGAACCTCATTGAACAAGACGTCATGGTTCAAAGTAAATCTCAAATCTCTAATCATTTCTTTCTGATAGATTAGAGGCAGAAAATTCCCTAAATGTGTAGTCAGTTGCTTTTATTGCTATTTCATTATCTATAGATGTGTGATGTGTATAATGCCTTTATATCAACTCTAGCCAGTGAGTAATCTGCTTGCCACTCAATTCCTTGTAATATCTGCAAGACGTTTGTACTGATCCTGATGTACGAATGTAGTAACACCTGTTCCTTAACAGCATTGTCAAAATATATTTAGACCAACCTTCCGTGGCCCAACCAATAGCACTAATGATTGGGTGCACTTCAGATAGTCTCGTATTCCTTGTGGATCTTGGGTAGACAATATATTGTCTGCTTGGTTGGCCCAGCTGTAGAGAGAAAATGTGTTCCATCATCAGTAAGAAGTCCCATACTATACCACTTGAGTATTATATCCTGTACATCTTTGACTACTGTCTTTGTTGGATTTGATGAGTTACTTATAACAGTCTGGTGATTGAATAGGTAGTAGGTAAGCTGGAAAAGTAAATAACATGCAAATCCAGATAAAATGATGGATATCGATGATCTTCCCTCGGTCTGACCTTGTTGGTCCTACTGATTGCTTGAATCTTTAGAGAGCTGAACAGGGAAAGGTGAAAGGTGTGACAGACCTTCTGGACAGTGTCAAAAGACTTGGCACTGACGTGCTACATCGTTGCAACAGTACCAGGAAGGACTAGAAACGATGTATCTCAAGGGAAAGTTTAGCAAGGCATTTTGAAGGGACACACAAATAAGGATTGCATCTTCAAGAATTCTCCTCTTTAAGAAACCCAGCAAAATTATTTTGGGGGGAAATTTCAACTAAATCTGTCAAAGTCCAGTTATTTGCAATTGAAGTTTCAGAAAAGTCCATCTACATATGCTTCACATTAACTGTTGGGACCTTTAAAAAATATTCTAGTGCGGTGTCAAAAAATCAGAAAATTCTATTACTAATAGCTTTTGCCTTGCATGACGGATTTGGCTGATATTTCCAAAACAAAAAGCTTGTCCCTGTCTCTAAACCTGCCCCCCAAACACACCCCAGCAGACTGGACATTTTGGTTAAAAAGCAAAAAAGGTATTCCATAAGCAAAAAAATGCTGTTTACGGCCTACTCGCACTTCATTTTCCCATATTGAAAAAATCCAATGCGCGGAAGCGCAAAACCTACTGGATGGAATTGGACCAAATGAGAAACAACTTGGGCACAAAGCGTTGATTCTATTTCTGGGACAGGTTTGGGGTAAATCTATCCTGGCATTTTAAAAATATTAAGGGAGGGGGCTGCCCCCTGTTCCCCCAAAAATTGCTTTTTTATAATGGATCATGCTCCCCCACAGACGCCTCATCTTTGATGTATCTGATATCCTGCTTGCAGTTTAGGAAAGTTTTTGACACCCGATGGCGCTGTTTGTCGTCGACTCAAGGTCTCTCGGCGGCTTCCATACCTCTTTTGGCTGTGACGTCAACACTGGTATAAATAACAAGCACCGTGCTTGTTGCCTTAGTTCAGTTTTTCAGCATGCACAACACACTTCGAATGGTTCAATTGCCTCAGAAATTTTCAACAGTTTTTCTCCATCTGGAAGTAGGTGTACTTCGAAGACCGGATTCAAGAAGTTTGCGGACTGTGGATCGAAAATGTTGAGGACAGATCTGCCCAGGAAAATGCCTCTGGTGTCTAAATGTGGATCGTAAGGTTGACGACTGGGTTTTGCAAGTCAATGACCGTTAAGGCTTTGAAGGAGAGAAAGGAGAAGCTTGCCCTAGGTAGGCCATCATCCAAATCCCCTTCGGCCACCCCATCTAAAGAGATCATCTGATGAAAAGAGCTTGGGATATCTCGCCTCGCAGAGCTAGCAAGTGCACTCCAGATCAAAGAGTGATTCATGACAATGGTTGTCTTCTCCTAAAAGATTAAGGAAACATCACTTCTCTTAATTGTCTGACTCCTCACCCAACAGAAAAAGGGTATGTTTCCTTAGCAAATCGGGATCGAAGGTTGATTTGGAGAAATGTTTTCTCCAGATGCAAGAGGTGTTCACGAAAGCGGCCCCTCCTGGTCCTTTTGAAGGATCTGAAGAAAGCTTTTGTCCCCCTTGCACCTCGTCCGACAGGAAGTCGGCGAAGACTTACTCATGTGCCTCAGTGGCATATTGCTTCATAATTCTATGAAATATTATTTTTTTATGAATTGTAAACATTGTACACAAGTCATATTTTGGTTGCAAAATGTCTTTAGTTCAAGACTTAGGAGTAATATATTCACTTTCGGCATGTAAAGTCAATGGTAATTATTTTCTGCTTTAAATCAAGAGACATATACATGCCTAAACCTGCTCTGTAATTTACCCTATAGTCTTGTGATCTACATATGCCATCTGGTAAATAGATTCACATCACAAGGCCTGCACATGTGTTTTATGGGGATGGATGGATGGATGGATGGATGTATATTTCAACCTGTTAAGTGCAATTTGATGCTCTTTGAAGCTGGCCATATAATAGCATAGGCTCCAACCATCTGATAATTAAATTGCATATTATATGAAACACATATATTTTACATTCTGGAAATAAATGTTGAGGAATTTTTCTAGCTTTCCCTGCAAGACTGCCAAAGGCGGAAAGGATTTTGCTCTGAGCTGGAATGGCAGGTCAACTTGGAGCCAGCGCAATTTAAATCTGCATTGAATACAGTAATAATCAAATAGTACTATTGATTTTCATTTCATCATTTATACTTGTATGATTTTTATATTCAACCTTATTTCACATGGCTTAAATGAAATGCATAACAGGATACAATCCCCTTATCAATGAGTTGTGCCCCATTTGAAAGCAAATAAGTTCATTTTAGAAAATCACAAGTGAAGACATTGGCTGGTGCATTGTTTGACATACATATCCTCACAGTGCAGGCTGGGTTTATTTCCTTGCTGATTCAAATTTGCACACTTGGGCCTTAGCATTTTTGATGTACAGTTCCATTTCAGCAGAACCAGTCCTCCATGAATGTAGATTCACTGTTAGATATTCATATGCAGTCTTTGGGTGAAATGTACTCAAAGGACCAATGTGTCCTGTATTCTCTTAGGTGCACTGGTGATTAACCGCAGTGCACCCTTTTCATGATGGCGAGTAAGAGGCGAATCATGCAGAGAATGTTGCATTTGTATGTGTCTCTCACTTAAACTTGAAACCGTCTTTTGGTATTTTCATTCTTCCCTACACTTCAGCCATCTGCCTCACACGTACAAGGAGCAGTGCAGTTCGCAGATTTTGGCATATGTTTGCTTTATGGAGATTGTTCTGGGTTACATTTATTCCTACACACCCTTTGACTGCCAATGGCCATGCAAATCCCCATGACCATTCCCACCCTCTGGCCCCTCCCAGCCCAAAACGCATCCTTTTAGGATCTCTTTGACCTTGCTTTGTGAAGCAATAACATCAAATTTGGGCATGCCAGTTTTCTTTCTAAACAATCTGGCCTAATTGCGGTTGTAAGTGCGTTAATAGTGCAATAAACATGCCTTCGCCAAGTGTGCCATTTGATTTATAAGAATTACCCATGGCTTTGTATTGAAGGACTGTTAAAAACCAGCATTGGCAAAGCCAACAGTTTTAGCTTGTGTATTGGTATTAGATGGGCACTGCTACCATATACCCTGGTACAGGAACAGTTTTCCAGCTGTTACCATCCTATGACCATGTGGTACCATTATGGCAGCGCCTGGCAAATGCCTATCCTATCCCAACACAAAAGTCAAAACTGTTGGATGCATGAAGAACCTGGGCAGGACCTTGATATCATTGGATGTTGTCCAAGAGTGCATGAATGGCGTTCCTTGCCACCTCTTCACCGCTATGCTATTCCTTGTTGCACAAATAGAATGCCTCGCAGTCAGTATTTTGTATTTATCTTTCTTGGTTATGGAGTTATTAGACGCTCACAGAGTGGCAATGAGAGGTGTGGTAGAGACTCTTGTCCGCTCGCACTGGTGTCCGGCTTTCCGACTGCATCTTTCAACACATGCGCCTCTACTGGTGGAGGGCACACTCGGCTGGAATGCCTAGCCGCCGCAACATCCTAGTGGCCATAATACACCAGGGTGCATGTTTATCCTGCCCGATGGACTTTACACACTTATTCCGCAGTTGCCACCTTCCACCATACTGTGTTCATTCACCCCATTTCTGCCGCTTTGAGCCTTTTAACTGTTTCAGAAGCATGATGCTCCTCTTGAGAACAGATTGATATTTAATGCAGTTATTAAGGTTTTAGTCGATCCCTTCTTAACCACAGTAGGTCATAGGTTACATACCCAATGTTCACAGGAGATTATTCTGATCTAATTTTGGAAAGAGAGGTTATGCAGTGATTGTGCTGCTTCCTATACTCATGTCATGGATGCACATAATGCAGCAGGACTATGAAGAAGTGCACACTATTCAGGTTGAAGCAGAGCCAAGCATCGAGGTTACCCCCCATTAGCCAATATTGGTGTCTTTGGGTGGCAGCAACAGGATGACTGGTCACTCACCCAGCCTCCCATAGCTTCCAGGATGTCAATTAAGCAAGCGTGTTCATTAGCTTTTGGGGGCCGGGCGGGGCGTTCTGTGTCAGGAGCAGTTAACTACACAAGTGTTGAAGGCGCACACATGTGATGAGGGGGCTGCAGTACCCTGAATGTTCCACATCTTCCAATCACTGTACCGAACTCGTCTTCCCAATGGACTAGAAATGTTTCCGAGCCTGATATCTGCCAAATATCTGCATCAAAACGAGCACGATTAACCATCATACCTTTGCAATATTAACAGATGCTGAGAATGTGACGTTCTATTTTTGGTTATTTAAATGGAAATTTGCGAATGCTTCAGCCTCCCACCGTTTAATCTCTTTGCATACTTGCGGCTTCCAGTGCGTTCTTGTTGTAATTTGCTGGTTTTGTGCTGTGGTCTGTATTGTTCAACGGCCCTTAAAAAAAATAAAAAAATAAAAAAAATTGGATAGGTTTGCAGTTAGTGTTCCCCAGTGCCCAGCCGCCTTCGGTTTGTAGTCTTTTCTCTGGTATGTGTTGCCTCTAACTGGTTGTCTCTGTTTCCAAAGAGATTTACTGTGTTTGCCTAATTCTTCATGTATGGTTTTTCCTCGGACCCCTTCTCTTTTTATCCTGCCAAGTTTTTAGCTTTACCGGTCTATTTTTAAAAGTGTCTTCAGACTTTATCTCAACAGTTTGGCTTTTGTGAAGCTGCCAAGTAACATTTTTTTTTTTGTTTGTTGAAGTCTCTGCGAGCCTGTCCCAGTGAAATAGTACACATTCCTGGCAAGTGAATGCCGATTAAAAATAGAAGTTGGATTGCGCGTGGTTGTTGCAAGAAGGCAAAATATGAGGGAGTGCCCGCCCTTGTCTAAAAGTTTAGAATGCTTATGGGGGGGCCTTATGCTCCCAGTATTTAAGCAGCATAGCATTTTAACACGGTTAGGCAGTTCTGAAAGAGCGTCGGGCTTGTTCCCTATAGTATTAAACCTCTATGGCACAGATGAGTCCTCTTCTCCCGATATGTGCATTATTTCGATTGGGAAAATGTGCGAGGCCTAAATCTGCCGCTGTCCTACCTTTCCAGTTGCTTGGGAGTGCACAGGAGATGGAATTCGTATTCCACCATTATATGCCAATACATGTGGTATGCAAGTAGGAGGGAGGAAACGTTTTGCAAAATTGCCGGCTCGGTTGCTACACGCGGAAAGGAAATAAGGCACTGATTAACATACTAGCCAAGTATGAAATGCATGTGATCTGTGCCCACAATGTAATGGGTCGGGAAGCAACATCACATAGGCTTGTTTGAGTTTTCTTAAGCTCACACGGCTTGTATAGCCAGCCATACAGCAAAGGGACATTGACAAGTGAGCAGCAAACATCAAATGGTTTTAAGTTATGAACCATTTGAAAATGGCATCTCCTCATTGACCATCAACTGTGTCCTCGAGGCTGCAATGCTGCGGTCTGCTTGGCAGGCAAAACGGATAAGTATCTGATTCCAAGATGGCTAGCATAGGCGGGAGGTATTTCTGTGGGGGGGACTTGCAGATCTCAGAAGCCCGCTGCATGGTCCCACGGCAAGCTGATCCAACACACCTAGTATTAATAAACCTGGAATGAGGAGGCAAATCAAGGTACGTTTATTCAGTCGAAGGTATGACTGACCATACAGAGCACACTTACACTTTCCTCCATGCAGGCACATCTGAAATACATCAGAACAGCGGGGTGCTGCAACCAGAACTGCTGTGTTCCATGCATTCAGACAGGAATGGTGGGCTCATCTGCCAAAGTTCTCGTATGTGAACATGCCGCAAGCTTTACTCGAACCACAAATCCAGGGCGGCTACTAACCACCCTCCCCTCCTGCTAGACAGAGCCATGTAAGCACTGTGCAACAGGGTGCAGTCGTTGGTCGGAGGGTGGGGGGGTCGGGTGTGATTTGAAACTGTGTTGGAGGCGGCGTTCTTTGGGGCATACCTCTGGTGAAGGCTCTAACTGCTTTCCTGTCAGAGCTTCCTCTGTGCAGTGAGTGACAACATGGCATTGCAATGGCGATGTCAGTCGTTTACTCTGCTTGTCTGCCAAGTGCATGTGGACTGTTAGAAATGGAATGTGGAATGCATACTGTTCAGGGTTCTACCTTTCATTTGAGGCAGCCAGGATGGGAAAATATCTGGTGGCTGCCGTCAGAATACTGATTCTCCTAGCTACTTCACTATAACTCAGAGACTTTCCATATGTGACAGTTATGCCTGATTTATGATCTGCATGTCTTCTTCACTCATTACCTGTTTACTGCTTCTATCTGTGTACATCCGGCAGTATCAATAACACACTGAGCTGCCCTTGGCGCAGTGCACATAGCAATCTGTGGCCGGATTACAAAAATACCACTTCTCAGCCCACCAACACCACCCTGGAACAGCACTGCACGCTTTTGATGCTACTCATCAGCTTCACCCTTACTAGTAGTGCCTTTTGATGCCATTAGCTAGGGGGACCCTTTAAAGGGGTGCATTGCCCCAAATTGGGTTCACCACATAGGATCCCTGTCACTCTCCTTTCCAGCAGGCAATGCACTCTCTGCAGCAACACTCAGTTTGTGCTGCTGGGGTTCTTTGCCTCTCTTGGTTGTGTAATGCCACTGGAAGAAAACTATCTAGCACGCCACCCCATCACTTAAGGGGTCCTTCCTTTGAGCAATAGTTAGAAGCAAACTCTTGTATCTCTGCGTTTGTCACCCACCACATTCATAGCAACGAGGTTCCAGGCATTCGAGATTCCGTTAAAAGGTCACCTACCCAACTCTGCAGGGCTGAGGGATTCGCAGGCGTGCGCATGCGCCCATGGTCCGCAGCATAGCCTGCTGCGAGGAAGGAAAGTTGTCCGAAATGCATCGACATGGGCCTCTGCTTTACAAGAATTGAAAATGCAAAATAAAACTTTTTTCTTGTTATCCACCAAATGACTTTAAACTTTTATGGTCTTATAGTAAATTATATGTGACCCTATGGTCTAAAAAGAATTACAAGCTCGACAGTAGTATTCACTACACCCTTGGCGTCATCCGGTCTGGTGGAAGTTTCACCGGACAATTATTTGTTCCACTTACCCAACTCTGTTCACACACATACAGAGACAAACCAGCATGCTACCTGAGAAAGGCAGTGCATTGAAACTGCTTTGAGATACAAGTCAAGTACTAAAGCAGATGAACTTTGATGCAGTCCTGCTAGTCCTTGCAGGCTGGGTAAGCTTAACGACCCTTTCTGAAATTGTGTACTCTCCACCATTCAATGCTTTTTTCAGTCATATAGTAAGTCATCCGTTTTGTACTTATTAGACTTCTGCCTAATGACCTTTGCCCATACCAGTTCTAATATATCCCTGTACTTATGTATTCAAAATGAAGTGTGTGTTGTCTTGTGTGTCTGTATATATTTTGTTTGTGCGTGCCCTGCCCCTGTCAAAATGGGCAGTGGGCTGATCTGGGTACTCCTGGATTGAATTTCAACTGGGCATGGGTCCATCGGGAGTTGAAGCGGTTAAAAGTATTGGTGGGCATGTGAGTAAGAACGAGATTCCAGTTTATCTAAAACAAAACAAAAAACGGGGGTTCAAATCGGTTTGAAAGATTTGAACTATTTGGATCCGAAGCTCAAATTGGCTTGAAACATTCGAACTGGCATTCGAGACGCTTGAATAGATGGGAGTATTTGATGTACTTTTTTTCTGATGTCATGACTTCATCTGAGAACATTGTTCACAGTATGCATTTTTTTGCTTTTAGTTAATTTATTTTTCATTTTGTTCAAAACTAAAAAGCATTTAGTTAATTTTCTTCTTCAAGCTGTGTTGTTAAGCTGTTTACTACTGCACTGGTTACCTGGCCACCCTCTGATCTCGGGCCAAGGTCCCCTCCACCGCCAGTCGTACACCTGCTCTGCCTTCCTGGCAACCCCTGCACTGGGCATTGTTTTCTGTATCCCTTCAGTCCCACTACCAGCACTTTACACCTGACACCTGCACTTACCCTCTACCCTTGCATTTGCCACCTGCTGGCCATACTTAGTTACTGTTACTCATTCTATTATCCCATGTACTGCACTGTCCCCTCTTCCTCCCCCCCCCCCGCACTTTCCCCCTTCCATGCACTTGCGCAATCTGAATGACCCCTGGCCTAGAAGGATCGTTTAGTTTAGGTTGTTTATTTGTAAAGCGCAGCCCAACCCTCGGGTAACTGGGCACCAATATCTTTCGTATCAACAGTGGTTACATATTGTTGCACCTGCAGAATATAATACATTACAGTGAATGGTACAATGGACCTAGTTACAGAATGGTCCAAGGTGAGGTACAGTGGGTCGTGACGTGACCAGGTTACAGTTTGGTTTGCCACCGTCCTAACATATATTTAAGAGGCTGAGACTAGAATAGCTTACAAAGCAGTTAAATAAGGTGATGGCCACATTGGGAAGTGCCGTGGTCATTCTATTGTTGGGTGGAGAGCAATACCTTGACTTTGGCTCTAAATGACCAAAATGAGGTGTCTGCTCTAATCATCATAAAAAGTGCGTTCCAGTATTTAGCTGCCAATACCGGAAAGCTTGCTCCCCCAGCAGTTTTCAGGTTGAACTTCGGTATGTTGAGTTGGTGAAGGTAGGGTGATCTGATTGGTCTGATAGTTCTGTCTTGTGAATTTGTTTGAAAGGCACAGTGGGGCTGTCAAGTATAGACATTTGTGTGTGATGACTAGTGCCCGGAATTTAATTCTATCGCCGATGGGGAGCCAGTGGTATTCCTTTCTGAACGTGGAGATGTGGGTCTTCTGAGGAAGATTGAGAGTGCAGCGGAGGCTATTGTTTTGAAGTATCTGCAGTCTGTTTAGGGGTTGGTTAGTAGAGCCGAGGAAAAGTGTTGCAATAATCCAATTTGGATAATATGAGGGCTCTAGCCAATGTTAGGCAGCTGTTGGTGGAAAGAAATGGTTTGCAGGCATTTATAAGTTTATTGGTATAGGCTGCGGCTAAAATGGTGGCGTTGATTTGCTTTTTAAGGGCGAGTGTGGAGTCAAGGTATACCCCTAGTGTTTTTACTTCCTTTGACACTTTTATGACGTTACCATCAATGGTGAAGGAATGGCACCTGGGGTCCAGTTTGTTGGGACGGGCCTGTGAGCTGACAATAAGCAGTTCCGTCTTTTCATTGTTTAAGCAGAGGCTGTGGGTGGCCATCCATGCTTGTATTTCTAGGTAGATCTTGTTCAGTTTAGCAAGATCCTCGTCGTAGCTCCCTGTGAGGGCGATGAGGACCTGAGTGTCGCCAGCATAGTTAGTGTATGTGACGCCCAGGTCATCAAGGAGGTCGAAGAGGAGCTTGGTGAAGATGTTGTAAAGTGTAGGGGAGATACAAGAACCTTGGGGAACTCCACGTTGGATTGGGACAGGGTTTGCAGCTCTGCCAGCCGAAGGGGCAAAGACCCTGGTCGTTCTGTCCGATAGGAAAGACCGAATCCAATTGGTGGCATCCTGGGAGAATGCAGCAGCCGAGGAGAGGTGTTCGGTGAGAATTTGGTGGTCGACTAGGTCGAAGGCTGCAGACAAATTCAACAAGAGCAGAATGGCCAATTTACCCTTGTCTTTGGCTTCGTCCATTTGGATTTTTAGATCCAAGAGGGCTGTTTCTGTCCTGTGCCTGGGACTAAAAGCAGATTGTCGCAGTCCTAGAAGGTTGTTGTCTTCCAAATGTTTTTGGATTTGGAGGTATGCTATTCTGTCTAGTATTTTTAGGAGGAAGGGGGGCGTGGTGATGGGCCTGTAATTAGTGGGAGTGTTGGGCTCTAGGATAGGTTTTTTGAGCAAAGGTAGAACCCAATCCTCTTTAAGGCTGTTGGGGACTCCCGCATTTTTGAACGAGGCATTAATCAGTGAGGTGATGAAGGGGGCAAGGTCTCTGGCTCCGTCCTTAATGACTGAAGCAGGACATAGGTCGCCAAGACAGAAGGTTTTAAGCTAGCAATTATGTTTATTACTTCGTCCTCCGTGATAGGAGAGAAGTGGAATGGTGGGCAATCAGGGGGCAGATGGCTATGCAGGTCGTCAGGATGGTTCTTGATCGTGAGACTGGCTTTTTTGGATTCTATTTTAGCTTGCAGGAGGGCCATGTTATTTGAGAGCGCTTGTTGGATATTATTGCACCAGGTTTTGTCCTTGATGCAGTCCTCAGTGGGGGGTACAGGAGATTCCAGTTCTCGTAAGATAAAGAAGAGCTCTTTTGTGCCAGATTTGGCATTGTGTATTCTTGTGCTAATGATCTCTTTTTTGGCATTCATAATAGCAGCTTTATATGTGGCTTATGTGGCTGCTGTTAGGGAGAATTTTTGCTTGGAAGTGATAGATGGTGCTTTTCTCCAGCTGGATTCAGCTGTTCTCTTGAGGTTACGCAGTGCCTTTAGTTCTGCCGAGAACCATTTGTTCACATGCGCAGTGGGTTTGGGCTTTCTCAATTTGCAAGGCGCTATTAGGTTCAGAGTTTGTTCCAGTGTATTATTGTAAAGTTCGACTAATGTTGTGGGGTTAGTATTGGCGGAGATACAGGTTTCTGAAGTGATGGGCTTTATCAAAGGTCTCAGGTTCTCGATGGTAATTTTACATTTGTTTCTGGCTAGGGTTTTCGGAACCTCAGTTGGATGATCCTTTTTTTGTGTGGTTTTAGGTATTGTGAAGGTGATAAGGTGGTGGTATGACCAGGCACATGGTGTGATGTCGGTCACCGAGATGTTGCAGTTAGCTTCGGCGAGCTAGTCTAATGTCTGCCTTTAGTATGTGTGGGTTTGTTAATGTGTTGTGTCAAACCTATTTGTGTAATAGTGTCATTGATTAAAGATGCATTTGCATCATTAGGGACCTGTAGGACAAGGTTAAAATCACCTAGTAATGTGATATGTGAGCCTGGTTTTGTGTCGGCTGTTAGTAGGTGGGAGCTGTCCTCCTCAAAGGAGGCAATAGCCCTTGGTGGTCTGTTGATAAAGTGAGAGTATTGTTTGAGAACTGGATAATGGGAGTT
Source organism: Ambystoma mexicanum (assembly GCF_040938575.1). Classification (NCBI taxonomy): domain Eukaryota; kingdom Metazoa; phylum Chordata; class Amphibia; order Caudata; family Ambystomatidae; genus Ambystoma; species Ambystoma mexicanum. The sequence continues at coordinate 1,233,369,913 of NC_090927.1, read as the reverse complement.
TGAACGAGAGTAGTTCAGCAGATATGTCTATATTTTTTTACTTCTCTGATATTGAAGTTCGTTTTAGCAATGACGGCTATTCCTCCCCTGTCCCTGTTGCTCTGTCTGTTCTGATAATGGTGTAGTTTTCGGGTACATCGATAGCGAGAGAGGGTCCAGCAGCTGGGTGTAGCCAGGTTTCAGTTACTGCAAGGAAGTCTAGTTTGTTCGATATGATCACATCTGAAATGTCGGGTGAGTGGGCGACTAAGGAGCGTGCGTTGATAAGGGCTCCTTTGATAGTAGTGTGGCCGAGTCTGCTAATAACTCAGGCGGTTGTGTGTGTTGTGTATTAGGGCAAAGGTTATTAAGTTTGCCCAAATGGGTGAGTTTGCTTTCCATTCATTGTGACACAGTGGTTCTGGCTAGTGTATGTTTGGCGCAAATACTCAAGCTTAGTCGGGAATATCTTGAGTGCAGGGTGCAGGCTATGTCGAGATTCAGAATGTTGGGTGGGGTTGTGCGGGAACCAAGTTTAGCTTTTCTCAAGTATGTGGGGTTGGGTACAAGAGGTGTGGAAGGGGAGGAAAATTTGGTGATCCATTGTCTCGGTGATAGCGGTGGTTGATAGAGGGTGGTCGTACCTATAGTTGAGGTGGGTAGTGTTTTGTTCCAGGTGTTAGGAGTGTCTTCCCTCTGTCCCCCCCCTTTCCTCGCCGTACCTTGAAACACTTGTGTACAGGCGCATTATAAATGTCATATCGTATATTAAATACATGTTATTTTTTTCCATTTAATTTCTATTGATTGTTTCTTTTGTCTTTTTAAATGTATTGTTATTTTTTGGAAAAAAAATACGCAACATTTGAAAAACCACTGACCATCCAATGGTCCGGAACATGCAAGAATATATGAAAAAAGTATGCAGAATCAGTGGCTCGAAGTGCCACCACTAAGACACCAATTTACAACCTTTGCAAGTGAGGGACAAGGCGTTTGTTTTTTCCACACTACCCAAAACAAACTATTTGCCAGATGGCATGGTCCATTTGTCATCACTGAAGTCTTCTCTCATCTCACCTACAAAAGTCCAACAAGCTAATCGTCAAAAACCTTCAGTTAGATCATATGTACAAGCTAATGGCATGCAAAGAAAACTGCAATCTCCCCAACTCTCATAGCTGTATGTTAATAACACCCAAGAGACGCCCATGCCCGTTGAAGTTCATAGAGCCAAGATAGATGTGTGTCTGTCCACAAACAGTCATTAAGAACTCGTTCAACTAATTGGAAAATGCCCAGAGGTATTTTCTCCAAAGTCTGGAGCATGAAGCAAGTTGTTTATACTATCCAGATTGTTCTAGGGAGGGTGATCCATCTCAAGTCTCACCAATTAGCCAAAACTACAAAACAATAGAAGAAGTTGATGCTTGACCGTGGGGTAATAATTTGTTTTCAGTGAATGGTCTTCACGAATAGTCCTGGTACTGAAACCCGACAATAAATGGAGATTTTGCATTGATTTTTTTTCACCCCAACGAATACTACCGGTTTGATGCTTAGACAATGCCCTGAATAGATGAACTGGTCGAGAGCCTGGAAAAAACCTGGTTATTTTGCAACCTAGCCCTAAGGGTTATCTCCAGGTTTCGATAGATGAAGAGGCAATATCTAAAACTGCTTGTCCACTCCCGAGTGTCTATTTCAATTCACTGTATTGCCATTTAGACCTCTCGTGGGGAGGGCGGGGTCGGTCCCAGCAAGCGTCCAGGGTCTAATGGACCATGTGTTGGCACTATGTCGATCATGTGCTGGAGCATATCTCGACAACCTCGTGGTATACAGCATAATGTGGGAAGAACATCTCAAGCATCTAATAGCCACCTGTGATCAGTTATGGAAGATCCATCTACCAGCCAATCTAGCCAAATGCCACCTGGCCCAGTACAAGGTAATGTGGCTAGGATTCCAGGTAGGCAAGAGGCAAAGTAAAATCTGTTCACCTAGGCCAGTTGCGAATAAGGATGTTCGGTTTTTCCTTAGGCTAGTAGGATACTCTGAGGTGTATACCGAATTTCTCTGAGAAAACAGGTCTCTTAACATACAAGCTGATTGAAAGCCACTCTTCCATCGTCCAATGGGATACTGGCACCCAAAAGGCCTTCAATGAACTGAAGGAGACTCTCTGCAGAAGCCCAGTACTAATGATGCCCGACTTTACTAAACCATGTATTCTTCAAACAAACGTGTCCTTTATTGGTCTTGGGGTAGGAGGGTGAAAAAACAATGTTCATCAGTAGGAAACTACCCAGAAAAAGAACTTTCCAGTGGGTGGGTTACAATGTTTATCCATCAAATGGGTCATATTTAGTTTGATATACTAACTGATACACAGATTACGTATGAAAGACCACACCCCATTAGTCTACATGGCAAGAAATAAGTACCTCAACCACTAGATCCTGAGATGGTTCTTGGCTCTACAACTCTACTTCTTTAGAGTTAAATATCAGGCTACGGCAGAACAAGCAAATGTAGATTTCCTACCCAGCTATCATTGGTTAGCTGGTGGCGATAACAACTTAAGAGAAAGGGTGCAGGTGAATGATAAGGTCAGTAATCTGATGTTGTCGCCTGGGGATACTGACCCCTCCCAACCTGGCTCAAGAGGCTTACCAAGGTGGAAGCCAGATCCAGTCCTACCCCAGAGATGGTTGGTGAGAGCTGCCCTATTCCTGGAAGAGATTTCACTTACATTAGAGGGAGCCAAGCTGAGGCTCCCTAATGCAAACCTGAACTTTTATACAGTGCAGACTGCCATCGCTGTCCCATGGTTGCCCTCCACAGAGAAAAGGGGCAGGGCTTAACCCGCTACTTGTAATTCCTTTAACACCACCTGGGCGGGTAAGACCAGGTCAGATTGGCTGAGCCAGTAATCCAATAGGAGAATGGGGACAGCTAAGCAGGGCAAGAGGAAGTTGTGGGTTGTTTGTGTGAGGTCGGAGGAGGAGGAGGAGGAGGAGGAGGTGGCAGACCAAGAGAGCAGCAGGCAGAAGGACGATGGACTGAGGTGGAGTTGAATGTCTGAAAAGGTGAGATATTTGGTTGGTGAGTACAAGTGGTACTGTGTGGTGAGTGTGCGTGGCAGGTGGGAGGGTGTGCTAGAGGGAGAGTAGAGGGCGATTGGAAAGTGCTTGTGCGCTCTAGCACCTTGAAGCAGTTTTGTGCTAGATGGGATTACCAATAAAATGCCTCAGACCAAAAAACTGGACAGACTCAAAAAAAAGATGGTAAAATACTGCTTTTATCTCAATGAAGGAAAGCAGGGTAAATAGTCCTTCATCAAATTGATTCATGCAGGATCACAATGTCTTCTTTGTTATGCTTTGTGTTTAAAATGCTAGATGCGTCATCTATGAGGCATATTACAAAAACCTATCGAAGGGTGGGATTGGATTAGGGGAACATGTCTACCTATAGTATGCATGAGTATTAAACTCCCATTGGCAGTCCCTTGTCTGTAGGACACGCCCTGAGCTACTTCTACACACGTAGCACACTGATTATAGCAAAGAATATGGCAGTGGAATAATACTTGCATGTAAAAGTGCATGGCAGGCTTTTCTGATTGGTTGGCAACCCAAGTCCAACCTTGGACATTTGGCTTGCTAGTAGTGCATACATAGAAACGAAACCCAGGTGCTTGGAGATATGTCGGCTCGCCCCTTATTTTCCCAATTAGTCTACCCTCTCATCGGTAGGCCTCATGCCGGTGTCCTTTGTTTGAAGACTGTCCTTGCCAGTCTGCACGGTCTCTGAACATTCAAGGGAGTGTAGGCACGCCATTATCTTAGTTACATTACTACACTCTTTTGCTGTCGTCAGTTTGTTTTAACGTACATCCATTCTGTACATGGCTGCATTTCGACAACTCGGCAACAGGCATCCTTCTTGGTAGCTTTCCTCCACTATGCCAACTTGTGAGTACACTCTAAATGGTTGCCTGAGTGCATATCGTGTCTCATATACTCCATGTGGTACAGGAATATTGCAAGGATTCATGCATGGGCTCCCCATTGTCTGTCATTCCAATGGGATGGTGCTAAGAGGGCGGAGACCAGGGAGAAAGTGTCCACCTGCTCCTCTACACCTGTGAGCGTGACAGAAAAGTGACTGAGAAGGTAGGGTGGAGGGCGGGGTGGTAGTAATGTGGAGGTCAGCAGTATCAAAGTGATAGGTGGGAGAAAGGTGGAGTGACCCACTGTGTCCAACATGGCAGACTGCTCTAACATGACCAGCAACGACAAATGGCAGAAGTCAGAATGGTGCAAAAGGTCGTGCCAGAGGGAGACCAAAGCTGTTTGTGTACCATGTCTGGGACAGAAGCCAGACCTAAGAGGGGTTATAATGTAATTATTCTCTATGAAGTTCATCACTTATTGCGTTACCTTCTCAAGCAACTTGGCCATCCAAGAGAGGCCAGGTATAGTTTAGTAAATGCCCAACACAGCTGGATGAAGCAAATGTTTCTTTAATAGAGGAGTCATAATGGTAGAAATATCCCTCCTACTTAATAAACAAACACATTCTTGCATTGCCAGGAGGGGGATTATCTGTCCTTTTTAAACGATCTACACTTAACTCTTAGCAAACTACTTTGCGTCAAATCCACATGCTCTAATTACTTTGATTCCAAACTGAGCAAAAATGGGCAAACCTAGAAGCCTAGTTAAAGTGGGTGAACAAAATGTGATTGAAATCCCTCTTCAGAACAAAATATTTGAATGATTGAAAGTTTTAAGAAATACTGAAATAAGTCCCCTTGGTCAAGTATTGCTCACTGCTTGCAGTTAAGTAAACGGGCTTCTTTGACTGTAGTAGTCTCCTGGTGCCAAGGATTGTCTGTGAATTTGGCCTATGCCTGGGGTTTTTGGATCTGGCTCTGTAGTTGTGAAAAGTAAAATCTGGAAGAGGAAAAGGGGCAGCTAAGGCAGTAGGTCCAGGTAGCACTGTGCAAGGGGACTTGGGTAGATTTGGAAGCTTGGGTGGTAACATGCTCCTTTCTGCTAAACTGTGTAGGTGGTGGGTGGAGCAATAGCTGCTGGCAAAGTAGGGTGGTGACCATGATAAGCCAATGGTTGGTCACTGTTTTTGGCATGCCTTCATGCTACTTTTAAGTGCAAGTGAGGGTGTGTGTGGTTGCATGATGTGAACTTGACAAACCCTTTCACTCAGCTCTTCGATGGTTAGTTGGTTTAATGCACTGCACAAATGTACATAAAAATCGCTCCTATCCAAGTTCAGGATGGGTGCTGGAAAAGCAGTTGTCATTCGCTGAGAGCTCACCGATTATGTGGAGTATACAACCTTTGGCTTCTGTCCATCGTTGTCTGCAGCAATTCTTGTACCGCCCCTCTGACCTGTACATGTTACTTCTCAGACGCACACATAAGCGTAAACAACCTGTTTGTTGTGCATTTAATGGCTAGTGCTAGCTGTAATGGCGCATGTATTGATGCAATATGTGTTTGATAGAGGAAACCCATTTTGATGAATTATTTATGAGCTGGTGTTGCTTTGCTGGTCTCTTTATTGTGAATATTGCTCTTATGAACTCCCCACTTTCAGCGACTGTTGAGCAGCGCTATATCTGTATCGCATGACCTTCCATTTATAGCCATAGTTGGTGAATAGGATTTGATTCCCAGCAGACCAGTGTGTATTCTGGCGCAAAGCTGGAAAGACCTAGTTCTATAGTGATTACCAAAGAAATGCATATTGTTTGATGCTGCCGAAGAAGATGGCTAGTTGCCATCTGGATGCTGATGTTAACTAGAGATCATAAAGGAAGGAGGGTTATTTTAGTTAATCTGGATGGAATGCCTTGTCAACCATACAAAACCTTTATTTGCCCTGTGCTTCTAGGCATTTGTATGTTGGGTTTGCATGTAATCTTACAATCCCCTAGCCTGCCTACATCACTCATACCCGTCCATGCGCCTCTCAATTCCTGAGAAATACAGAACACCATGATAGGGTGGTATATAATGGATGCATTTGTGTGCTTTGTCTTTGTGCGGTTCAGGGAGGTTTATCTGTGTGTCTCAGTCGCTGTTTAAAGTAATCTTATTCAGATAAAGGAGATATCACAACTATTTGGTTCTGTTGGAGTGTGACATTTTTGTGGAGTTTGAACTGTGATCTAAGATCTTTTTTATTGTTGATCCTTTGCAGAGTCAAATGGAGTTCAGCGTTGCATCATTAACTACACAAGAGGAGAGTGGGTTTCCTGTACTGCCCATTGATCCAAAGCAGCCAGCCAAGGCGGTTCAGGGAGGCCCAGCTCCCAAAGGGGCTCATGTTACACAACCAACCAAACCCTCTCAAGGCAGCAAGACCCCCAACATGGACGGGCCAGCACCTGCTAGAAAGGAGGAAGAGTCTGCTTTCTGGAAGATAAGTGCAGAGCGCTCCAAGATTGAAGGGGAGGAGGCTGAATTCCATTCTCTAACACCCAGTCAGATCAAGTCCCTCGAGAAAGGAGAGAAATCTCTTCCATCTTACTACAGGCAAGAGTCTGCCTCAAAAGACAAAGAAACAGCAAGAGTTGAGAAGGCAGCTGTGAGCAAGCAAGAAAAAGCCATCGCTCAATCATTTCCCTCTGCAGCCTCTCCAAGCAAGGTGTCTGAAGCCTGTGCATCTTCACTCTATCCGTCCCCGAGCAAGTCCTCTGCAGCCTATCCAGCCGTGACTTCAGCAGCATTTCCAGTCGCAACCTCTACTGCCCATCCAGGTCCAACTGCTGCAGCGTACTCAAGCAAGCCCTCGTCAGCCATTCCAAATGTGACTTCGGTAGCTTACCCAGCCATGACCTCAGCAGGCTTTTCAGGTGCGACCTCTGCAGCCTGCCCAAGCAAGGCTTCTGTAGCATATGCAAATGTGGCCTCAGCAGCCCCGCTTGGTGTTGCTTCGGTCACTGCGGAGTCTAAAAATCCAAGGCCTAGTCAATCATCTGTCAGCACTTTGGATGATGTCTTTCTTCCAGAAGTATTAAAGCAAAGTTCACAAGTTTCTCAGACTCTATTGAATGACGCAGCTGATGAGAAGGAGGATTCTTTTCTTCCAGACCAGCAAAGGTTCTCTGAGGTATGTGCCAATTAATACTGATTGTTCACTGGCGTATACGTGGAGCTAGCACAAATGGGTGTGGGGAGAGGGGCAGTATTAGATTAACTACTTTTGGGACTCTTTCAACTCTTACTTTGCAGAATGTTTTCTTTCAATTCAGTTCAACCAAAGTTGGTACAATAGTTGCCAGTTTATAGGCACCAAAAATCTCCCAGAACGTGCAGAGCTAGACTGGCTAGAACGAGGCCCCTCCTCCCTTCTTCATGATCTCAGAGATGGGGTTTGACGTTAAGAACAGTTTTTGGTTCTATTGGGGTGTGCCACTTTTATTGGTGTATTCTAAGAGAAGGTATAGTTAGGTAGTGTCATTCTAACCTGAACGCCCTGAAATAAATTCTTGAGATTGGACTCTTCGGGGTCAATTTAGTGGAACCAGAAATTAGTGAAGCCGAATGATGAGTTATCTAAAATAATGCACAAAATGAGTTAATGGCTTCACATGTATTTATGTACTCATAATTGCACTTAACCACTCGGTGAATTCAGCACAGCCCTCAGAATGCTAAGAACACTATCTGTGTATACAAGCTGACTTTTTAAGTATTCTATCGTCCACTCCTCGCTTTTCCCTTTTCAAGTACTTGTTGATCTCCGGTTGAAGGTGGTTATAGCCCTCCGTTTCACTGCCTATTCAAAATCTGAGCCTGCTCTTTCATTGTTTATCTATCTGGAGCCAGTCCTGGGAATAAACTGTACATTGGGAACCTGAGTTTGGTGCTGTTCAGGAACTGCAGTGCCTCTTCAATAGACACTTCATGCTGGAAGCAGGATATGCATGTGTGCACTGCCTCCTTGAGAGCCTGGTCATGAGGTGTGAAAAGTCACACAGTTGTGAATGACTGGGGGGGTGAGGGGGAGATTCTGCAATTGGAAGGTGACACACCGGAATAGCAGAGCTATGGTTAATGGCAATAACACTGGATCATTTAATGGCAACAGCAGTGGGTTGTACCAGTAGACAGCAACTCTCGGATGCTAAGGGCTGGTGTAGTATGACGCTTTGAGTACCCTCTACACAACACAGTGTGCTCACCCCTGTTGCTTTTTGTTTAAAGTTTTATGCCATCTTTGCAGAATTAGCATTCGGCTACCTTCTGGCTACTGCTTGCATGACATTTAAATCATGTTCCCACGCTTATTTAGGTTTCATTTACAGTAGGAGCCAGATCTTTCCTTCCAGGCTCTTTTTGAGCTTTTGTTAGTTTCTGCTACATGCAGTGTGCAACAAGATGGTGCCAGGGTCTGTAGATGTGTAGGGTGTGCCCAGAGCGTGCACAACCCTAAATACTCTAATCATTCAGGTAGAGATTTACTCCTGAAGGTTTTCTCCGTCAAAAAGATTGCCTGGGAGGGACACACGGTCCCTTCTGCAGCAATCACGGGCTATATCACAAGGCTGAGATCCCTGCTCAGCAAATTACTTCTCTCTCTGCTGACTGTCTTCATAGAGATCTGTAGGTTGAGAACAGGTGGGTCTGTGCCATACATGCTGCGAACACCTCTGGCATGAATGTCCATTCGGACATTCCTGCATGCTTATTGCAGTAAAACAGCTTTTAGTCATATTTGGCTATGATGCTGCCCCTTAATTAAAAAGCAAGATGTTGAGTTTTTGGGTGAAATTATACCCAGCTGGTGCGAGTTCCGCAGAGCAAGCCGACTCACCGAAGAGGCAGGAGAGAGCTGACTGCAGGGTACAGTAGACTGTGAGGACGCCGAAAGCAGGAGAAAGGCTTCAGACCGTTACCATGTACCGAAAAGGCAGCCTCCACACTGCCTGAGCCTGGAGAGACACCAAACAGATGATCAGGAGCCACGAGGGACACCTAAGCTGCGGTGCAGAGGCAGCGAAAGGGAGCTTAACGGCGAAGAGCCGCCACATGCTTTTTGCAGGATAACCTATAGACAGCCATATAGAGCCGGTGAGTCCACCCCAGGGAAGCAGGGACACCAGAGCATATTGGCAACCTTGCTGAATGCAAAATACGGTGAATAGTGTATATAAGAAAGAACGAGCAAGTGAATATCACATGGAGACAGAAAGAAGTATATGTAAAAAACTGGGACCAAAGGAAAGGGAGGTGGGTGGACATAGATGTTGGATTTAATGTTGTGTTGAAAATCTGTCTTTGGTACTGCTGTATAACACGTTAAGTAAAAAAATAAGGCACTTTCAAGTTTGTAAGTGTATGCCGTAGCCCTGCCAGTATAATGTACCAGGCAGATTCAAGACAGAACAGAATAAGCATAAGAGACTATCAAGTTTGTAACTGTGCACAGTGCACATATAAGGAAAGCCCTGGTAGGAGAGTATACAAGGCGGATGCAAGTTGAAAGTGTCTTTGTATAAGAAAGCTCTGGCAGGAGAGTATACCAGGTGGATGCAAGTTGCAAGTGTGTATATATGTGAAAGCACTGGTAGGGAAGCATACCAGGCAAGGTCAAGTCGAACAGTGTGCAAAATGTCACCTAAGGAAGTCCTGAGAAGGATACATCAGGACTAGCAAAAAGTGGTGTTAAAATAAATTGAAAAGGACGGAAAACCTCACAGGAGAGTACACCAAGTATCCTACTAAGGTACAGACTAACAGCCAAGTTGTTTTGTGTACCAGTTGTGTTGTTGATCAAGAAACTTGGTGAACTAATATTCCTGAATGTATGGAACAGAACAAAGAGAAATCCAGGGAAAGGGAACCATTCACTGGGACAAAGAACACTCTCCTTCTCGAACGTTTGTGTTGGAATTGCACACTTCCTTTTTGAACATTTGTAGACTACTCAAGGACAGACATTTTCCCTTTCACCTTAGAATTGATTTTTAGAATGCGAGGGTCAGAATAGTACTTTGGACATAGGACGTTTTGTTCCAGACATTGTGACATTTGACTGACCCTTAGTTTTGTTTCAGGTAGGGGAACATCTCTTATAGTAGGGACAGAGAGGCAGTTTCCAACCCCCTTTTTTTTGTTAATAAAGGTTTATGGCCAAAACCACAAGTCTCTCATATTCCTGGTTCCTCACATAGCACTGAACCAATGTAGACCTAATTTATTGGTAAAGTGTGATTCAAGATTGTGACTTTGCAGACCATCGTATCAAACAAGACCTTTTTCTACTTTCTTATATTGAAAGACAATTATGGATTGGACAGTTAGCTAGTTCATATCTTTTCTAGGAGAAAAAAAGAATGCACTACAAAGTATAGTTTCTATAATCCTCAAGCAAGAATCTTCGGACAAATATTCTCTTCTGTGAAAAACACATCACGTTGTAGACATAACAATCTATATGTTTAAGATCTCCTCTTTGTAAATAGATGCCTTTTGCAGAGGAAGACCTACACATACCTTCCAGGAGCCAGTGCTTTGCTGAGAGCTGTAGACACTGTTTTCGGGCTGCTGTCTTAATGTGCACTTCCGCCTAAGGCTGCTTCAAAAAATCTTCAAATGTAGTGGAAATAAACATTGCAACAGTTGATGGATAAGACTGTGATCTTCCAGAGGGATACACTCCCTGGAATAGTGTTTGAAGACTAATACTTCGCTACAAATATCTTCCAGATCATAAAATTGTGGTGACGGCTGTAATCCTTTTTTTTATGGTTGTAAGGTCAAAGCCAACTTTGCCAAACATATGTATAAGTGCTATTGGATTCATGTAATGATACAAAGCAGTTAGGATTGCTGTTTTCTTCCCGTAGAGCATTCATCCAGGGAAGTTTTTGTCAGCCCCACATGTCTGCTTCCGGCAAAGCTTGGCTGAATGAATGCTCATAACGCTACTTATGATCTGGCTTTACCTTTCCGGCCCCAGACCTTAAAAAATGCACATTATGATAGTTTAGTGAGTTCTATATAGCGCTATATACAAAAGATGTAATAGGTGGAATGCTTTTTAATCAATCTTTAGCTCTCCCAGTTGTCAGAGTAACACCATACCACTGCTCGTTTGCCTGCACCATTTTTAGAAGGGGATCAACCATATGCAAACCAATTTGATGCCATCAATGGGAGCAGTTCAGTCTGAAATGCTCGACTGGACCCCTTCTGCATGTAAACGCAAGCACCCCCTGACGTTCTTTGGCCTAGTTGAGCATCACTGACTATGCCCAATGAGACTGAAACTTGTTTGTGGTTGCTTGCATTGCTATACGGAAGGGATCTGATCAAGCAGTTAGGGATTGACTGCGTCTTCTGGGGTGGGACCAATCGTGATTTGCAGTGGTCTTTTTTTCCCCCCTTCTGGAATGCTAGAAAAACAGTGGCCTGAAAGGTTGCCCAGAGCAATGTCAATGGCTAAGATTTATTTAAATCCTTCTGACCATCAATCCTTTCGCTTTTGAATTACAAAGTGCTTCATGCCAGATTCTGATTTTCGAATACTTCTAAGCCAGGAGTCGGCAACCTACCGGCTTGTCGTACTCCATTGATCAGGTTTGGGTGGATGAAGGGATGCGTAAGTGCAACTCGGATACCAAACCCACAACTCACAGCATCTGACTGTTCTCAATGTGGGCATGTTGCACTTTAGTAGCTATATGCTGGCATGTGCCATACATCTCTACTAGGGGCACGCAGAGTTTCTTGGTTCATTGGACCAGTACTCACCCCAATCACATAGCAGATGAAGAGAAACATGAGCTTGCCTCTGAAACCATTCACATACCATCTATGGGTTGGCTTTGTAATTAGTGTATTTGTGTTCATTTGAAGAACAGGGATGTCAATTACGATCAGAAAGGACTTTCAAAAACACATTTACAGATGGTGGAGGGATTCCCATGAAGGGCACCTGTACAATATCACAAAGATGAGAAGTTGTGAGCCAGTTTAAGGGTGTAAAAAAGTGACGCATACCTGGGACAAAACCAAATATATATATGAAACAGGGTGACTTACAAAGGTAACATTAACCTAGAGGGGGGACGTGCTTCAAACTAAATAGGAGTACTATTTAAATAAACAAATTTACATTAAGTGTCAGTGGAAGCGTTGTGGAGTCCACTAGGGAGAATGGGGGCAGGGGAGGCCAGTGGGAGCTTCCTCTAGCAAGTAAGTGAAGTTTAAGCCAATCTTTGAAGAGAATACACAGTTGGGCTGCTTTCGATTGTTAAGGGCAATGGGTTCTAGCGAAGTGGGGCGGCTATGGGATGGTAAGGTTGGGTGCATAAGCGTAGTGGAGGGAACGAGATGGTAAGTAAACTGAGATGCAATCGGACAGGTACTGAGGAGCAAGACTATTGTGACTTTGTAGACTGGCAAAGGAACTTGAAAACCGAGCGGCTGTGTATGGAAAAGTTGGTGAGGATCTGGGTAGGTTGTAGAAAATGCGGGTAGCAAAGTTGAGACTTTTTTTAGAGGAAAGGAGTAGTAGATTGGAAGGCCTAGGAGTGGGCTTGAGCAGTAGTCCAGTTTGCTGAGCACGAGCGTAGAGATTAGAGTTTTAGTAGAGCGGTTAGTAAGAAAAGGACACACTTTCTGAACGCTGAGATTAATATGAGCAGCAGTGGTAGTACTGCATTGTTGCAGCCGTGTCTTTTTCAAAAAGGACCAAGATTTTGAGCCTTGGGTGAGGGACCCAAGGTCATTTGGGGAGCAGATAGGAGAGGAGAGGCGAGGGTAGGTTTGGCTTTGGAAGCTGGTAGAAATTTATGATGAGGTCAGCATGAGGCAGCGGAGAACCATCCAGTGACGAATTATTTCTGACTATGGTACAACAGGCCAGGTGATCATTAGAAGGAAGCATTCAAAAAGAATATCAGCGGCCTAATAGTGGATTTAATGGACACATTCTGAGCTGAACTTGCATGCCCTCTAAGTTGTTATCTAGGCTTTTTCACAAATGAGCAGGCATGTGGAACGCTTCTTTGATGAAAATGTGATGTGCGCCGTCATATACTGCAGTACATCTAGCTCCCACCTCAGTGAAAAAAGCAAGGGGCGTGCAAGGGCTAAAAGCTAACTTTAATTTGATGAATGAAAGCGTGAGATTGAGGAAATTCCTCAAAAACTTCTCTGTCCTGGCATGGACAAAGATATATGGAAACGGTCAACTTGTGTGTTAAAGCCAATCTAAAATACTGCAGTCCAAGCCAACATGTTTCCAAGTTTCATCATTGAGGGACTACGAGTCAACATGCAAATGTAGATATATGCTGGTGTTGGAACAGCCAGCATGATGCGAGCCTGTCAGTTTCACGTGCAAGTCCCTTCACGTCCACTCTTCACTATGAGCACTTACGCATAGAGGCTGCAGTCAAATCTTTTCACTTTAGGGAAAATATGTAATTGAAAGGGTAATACGAGCTTGCCGTCACCAAAACGGTCACAAACTCTTCCCAGAGCAGGAAAATCAAAGCAGCGGGGCCCTTCTCGGGGAACCAGTAACTGAGATCTATGCAGGGGACCTAGTGTGAATCCTGAATGTCCCAAGAGGGCGACCTATTGAAAACTCTAAGGAAGCCAGGGTACTTGCAGGACCTGTTGCAAATCGAGAGATCACTAGCAACTATAGCTTGCCAACAGCCATGTGGAACCTGATCCTGAGGGAGCTAGGTTCCCAAAAGTGAACTTAATGTAGTACTACAAAATGTCTAGTCTTGGAGAGACCTCACTTTCCGTGAAGCTGGAAAACTGGCATATGTGAATGACTGACTGGGTATGGAAAGACTTTGACCAGTGAATTCCCACTGGAGTTGCGCACAAGAAAATCCATTGAAGAACATCTGATGAAATCAGAGCGGGTTGCCAAGGGGCCCAGTCTGAGAGCATCGAATGAAGAATCAATACTATAACATGAACCCCCTAGTTACCTCACTAAGTGTTACGCTCCTACCCTCATAAGATTTATCTTATATCTTCGTGGCGAAATATTGCCAGTCTTTGCCAATTAAGGTGCCTGGACTGGGGTAACTATGGAGGAACGTTTATGCAGGATATGTGATTGAGATATTGAAACCGTCGAACATGTGCTCACCAATTGTAGCCTCTTAACTAACTTTTATTCTAAAAGTAATGTGAAATTTGGGGATTACGGTTCTGATCAATTTTGGTGTGCCATATATTGCACCGAATCCTTGGTTATTACGTCGGCTGCATACCACATCTGGAACCGTATTAAGGACATGCTTATCTGACTGTTTAACCCACGTTAAATAATTCTGTTGCCAGCTCCTTCCTTTTTCCCCTTTGATGAATTCATATCACTGTAATTTTATTGTTTTTCTTTTTAACTACGATGTTTTTTTCATCCTATTGGGTGGTTTTATAATACGAAGGCCGCTTTTACTTATTTTTTGCTTTTTTGGTTATGTTCCTGTTGAGCTTAAATGTCCGTATGTAAAAGGTTGTATTACCAACACACAATAAATAAAAAAATTACTTTTTTTAGAGCATGGATGGACTTATGAAGCATAGGTTTTGAACTTTGAGTTTAACTTTTTGGGGCTTCTGTTAGACAATGGTAGCAAGAAGGCTTTAAGGATGTATTAATCCTGGGGTTTGTGGTGGTCCTTCGACCAGGTAACAAAGCCCTCCTACCCCCATCCAGCACCCTTGGGAGGAGCCTTGTGTCAGGCAAAGTGCACAGATGGTATGACCGTAGTGCTTATCAGGCATCCTCTACTAGTGTTATTTTGTGGCCAAGGGCATTACTGTAACCCTTGACCATCCACTTGTTTATGGGCATCCCTACCACTTTTCACCCCTTCTCACTCGCTTCATTCTGAGCTCTGCTCCTTTTGCAGTTTTCTACCGTCTTTGTTTTTATCCTTCCTTCGCATCTCTTTCCTTTGTCTCCTTCATTTCCACCTTCTTTCATATCCGCTTTCATCCACTCTGCCTCCTTACTTTCGATTCAAACATGTTTTGTAAGTGGCTTGAAAAAACTCATTCTCGACTACTAGGGGAGATCAACCTCTACCTGGAGTTAATGTTGGGAGATGAGGAATGTTACTTGGTTTTGATGGAATATTTGTTGCAAACCCATGGATGCATGGGCATTCATCACCTGATTGTGTTGCCCTGTGTTAGCATCTGCAGCCCATTCTGCTAAATTGTTTTCTCGGCCTGGTTACCTGAGCCTGCAAACATTTGCCTTGGTTTTGGTCTGGAAAACGCCTGAAAGCTAGATGATCTGATTATATCCTTTTTGATGACGTATCCACAAAGAGATGATGGCTGTCTCAACGCCTGACAAAGGCCAACCTTCAACAGCGTGCTTTCGCTCCGTAGAACTACTCGGTGCTGGTTAGATCACAGCTGCAATACAAAGTCATGGGGAAGTGTGCAAATGATCTATCTCCAAGGATCGAAGTTGCGGTGAGCTATTTTGCTCTCGCTATAACCCGGTATAGCTTGGTTAGCTTGAAGCTAACCACTTGCTGGAGCTTCCTCAGGCCGATTGAGGGAATACAAAATGTACCCTTGTGACTTTGAGTAAACCTCTAGATGTTATTTCTAGCTTAAAGAATCATATTTAATAGAAACATTCATAGTTTGCATCTCATGTGCAAGTTAGATTCGCAGCATGTTATGCATTAGCTCACGGTTATTCAACTCCACGCCTCGAGGGCAAGACACCAGATGGGTTTTCATGATATCCCTCATTAATATTCTCCAGCATTGGATCTTTCATGGATTCACATGCTTAGAATATTCCCCGTCGTCAGACTGGGACCCCTCGGTACACATATATAGCCTTTTCCTATAGGGAAACTTCTGACACTTTTGTGTCCTATCTATGTCCTTTTGGGGCCCGCATATGCATGCCCCGTAGAACGTCGCGGTATAAAAGCCCCGCCCCCGCGGCTCCCTTCAGATTTCAACCGTCTTCAAAGTAGTGGGATCTCCTCGCGTCGTCTGACTATTTTGTACAAGGTTGTGTACTTGAAGTTGGAGTTAGGTGAATTTTTCCTTCATGTCGGGAAAGGCGCTGTTCCGTCTGTGCGCGACGTGCGGCTTGAAAAAAGTTTACGAGGGGGATGGACATATGGATTGTATATACTGTCTCCACCCTCATCATTCGGCTGATAACTGTGACATATGCAAAGGGTTTTCTCAAAAGACCCTCAAAGACGGAAATCGACGGCTGGTGGCATGGTTGAATGATGGAGCGGGGGCATACCCCCCCTTCGGAGGTAGGCTCCACACAATCTGCAAAAACATCACACCGCGCTGTATCGTCGGAACCACCGGCGAAGAAATCTCGACCGGCGGAGAAAGAGTCATCTCGGAGTCATTCAGCTAAAGAATCTTCAACGAGAAAATAGTCATCTTCGTCAAACAAGCATGACAAGGAAAGGCCAAAATCCTCCTCGGACGATCACCATAGATTGACCACGAGTCGAGAGTCGGGTAAAAGCAGGCCAAGTGCAGAAAAGGCGGGACCGCCTAAACCACCTGCTAAACCACCGTCGTCAACGGCGGTCCAGTCATCGGCCTCCTCCCTACCACTGACGCATGTGGTATCTACCGTCCCACCGATAACGACTGCGACGGTAGCCTCGTCGACGGAGGTTCTACAGGAAGCCTGGAGGCCTGAAATTTTCGATCCGATCCCTCCGGATACTTTACTGCAGGAACAGGCAGTGTTGCTGTCCTCGGAAGAGGACGAGAGCGGGGGAATAGCTGGCCCGGCAGACCTCAGGCTACAAGTGGTTGACAAGTCGTCGACGAGGGGATCCGGAGTTCCGGTGTCTGCCCCTCTTCTCAATCCTCAATATGTTTTGTCGTTGGAGATTCTGTCCACGCTTCAGTCTTTAGTACAGTCGTTGGACCAGAGACTACCTCAGGTAAACCTGCCACAGTCCCCTATCGACGAGCCGGGCCCGTCCCGTCCACCGACTCACTTATGCACGCCAGTCTCAGCACCACAGGCACCCCAAGAGGAAGGTGAGCTGCCAGATTCGGAGTCCGACAGAGGAGCCATGTCGGATATCTCCTCATCCCCCCTCCAGGGATCCAGCCTGGGAGTCTGAGGTTGAGTTAGAAACCCCAAGGAGCCCGGCTCAGCCGTCCCCCCCCCCGGATGATATTGCATCATTCCATTCTATGATGTAGAAGGCGTGTAAGGAATTCGGTTTGTCCCAGGAAGAACAGAAAAAGGACTGTTTTTCTTTTCGACCACAGGGGTAAGAGAAGGAGGTCAGTGTTTTCAATACCCATACTAGATAATGTGTGGAAGGAGGGTTTGCAGACCATGCGTCACCCCTTTTCGGAACCGGCGGTAAAAGGTCGCCTTGAGAAAAAATTTAAGGCTCCAGAGTCTACCCCCAAGTGCTTATCCCCCCAACCAACGCCTGAATCGGTGGTGTCGGCGGCAGCGGCGAGGAAAGCGAAGGCCCAGCACAAGTGCACGACTCCGCCTGAAAACAAGGCAAGACGTCAGGATGCCTTTGGCAAAAAAGTGCTATCTGTGGGAGCAACTACAGTAAAGGCTGCAAACTCTCTGGCTATTGTAGCCAGATACGACAGAGAAATGTGGCACAGGCTGGCTCCGTTGCTGGATCATCTTCCGGAAGAGCATAGGAAGGCGGCGATGTTACTTGCCGAGAGGGTGAGGAAGCCTCCAGTCACGCAATAAACATCGCGTTGGACCTCGCTGAATCGGGCTTCAAGCAAGTCAATAAAAGGGTCGTGTTACGACAGTCATGGCTTAAGTGTACCTACTTCA
Organism: Ambystoma mexicanum; assembly: GCF_040938575.1. NCBI lineage: Eukaryota > Metazoa > Chordata > Amphibia > Caudata > Ambystomatidae > Ambystoma > Ambystoma mexicanum. The sequence goes on along the minus strand of NC_090927.1, from coordinate 1,233,352,075 downwards.
GGCCGGAGGTACAATACAAAGTATTAGATATGCCCTTTGAGGGAGACCTTCTTTTCGGAGAGAAAGTAGATGAGGCCCTGAAGGGAATGAAAGAGGACTCTGACACAGCACGTTCATTGGGTGCCCTCCAGAGTGGCCGAAGCTACAAGTCTTTTCGTCCCTTTAGAGGGGCTTCAGGTAATTCCAGATTCTATGCGTCAGGAGACAGATCCTTCAGTAGGTCGGCGTACCCCTCCCAGGGATACAGGCGTGCTTCTCAAACAGCAAACCAACGCCAGAACTTCCAGACCTCCAGGAAGAGACCATCCTATCCGTCGTCGTCGAGAGAGAAGCAAAACAAAGATCAGCAATGACGAGCAACACACCGTTCTGGGGCGCAGAGTATCAGCCTATGTCGACGAATGGGAACGAATAACTACAGATCAATGGGTGCTGGACACAATAAGGAACAGGCATTCTCTACAATTCAAGCGCAACCCTCCGCACATTCCACCTGCATTTGTCGCTCATTCCCATCTGATGGTACTGCAACAGGAGGTAACACTCATGTTAGTAAAAGGTGTGATAGAATTAGTTCCAGCATCACAGAAAGGTCAAGGGGTTTACTCAAGATACTTAGTCGTGAAAAAGCCAAACGGAAAATGGCGTCCCATTCTAGACTTACGCGATCTCAACAAGTCCTTAAAGAGCCTAAAATTCAAAATGCTCACGCTCCAGGAAGTGATCCGAGCCATTCAAGAAGGGGATTTTCTGGCGTCCCTGGATTTGCAGGACGCGTACTTCCATATTCCAATGTGTCGGAAACACAGGAAGTTCCTGAGGTTTGTGATAGGGCGGACTCACTACCAGTTCACGGTTCTTCCCTTTGGGCTCAAAACCTCCCCCAGAACGTTCACGAAATGCCTGGCCCCAGTAGCGGCCTGGCTAAGAAGGCAAGGCCACCATGTATACCCATATCTTGACGACTGGCTGGTAAGGGGATCCTCCCCAGCGTCGACCAACACAAGTTTGCAAGCCACCATGCAGCTTCTACAACAACTGGGATTTGCCATAAACTTCAAAAAATCCTCGCTGATGCCATTGAGAACGTTGGTGTTCCTGGGGGCACAGTTCGAAACCCAGTCGGGGCTAGTGAACCCTTCCCTCGACAGAATCTCAAAACTCAATCAACTGGCGGGTTGACTACGGTGAAACACCAAGCTTTCAGTGAGAAAATACGTTTCGGTCCTAGGGGCCATGGCATGCTGCATCCATCTGGTGGCCAACTGTCGCCTATTCATGAGGCCAGTTCAGGAGTTCCTGGCGGACCGGTGGACACAGGCCCAAGGATCGTGGTCAGACAAGATAATCGACGACGACAAACTGCTTCGGACTCTTCAGTGGTGGCAGAGTTTCCACAACCTGAACAACGGTGTACCCCTACAGGAGCCGGAGTTCCAGCTAACCATAGTCACAGATGCGTCTCTAACCGGCTGGGGAACTCACTTGGGCACTCTTCAAACGCAAGGTCGTTGGTCTCAAACGGAGTCACTCCTACACATCGTGTTAGAGCTCAGAGCAGTGCGATGGGCCTTGAAGGCGTTCCTAACACACATCAAGGGATCGAGAGTACGAGTGCTGACGGACAATACGACGGCCTTGTTTTATTTGAGAAAACAAGGGGGGACGCGATCCAGGACCCTTTCCATGGAGGCCCAGAAAGTGTGGCATTGGGCATTAAAGCACGAGATATCCATCGTGGCTCACCATCTCCCGGGAGTGAGGAACCCGCAAGCGGATTCCCTCAGCAGAAGGATGGCCCAGATACACGAATGGGAAATGGACACAGTTCAGCTGACAAAAGTTTTCGAGAAATGGGGTCACCCTCCACTGGACGTCTTCGCAACGAAGGAAAACAAGAAATGCAAGCAATTCGCAAGCAGATGGCCTCAGGAGGGTTCCATGGGGGAGGCGTTCTCCTTCCGATGGACGGACAAGTTCCTTTACGCTTTTCCTCCGTTCCCCCTCATACGGAGGATGGTGCAGTGGATACGCAGGTACAATTGGCGGGTAATTCTAGTCGCACCGTACTGGCCGAGGCAACCGTGGTTTTCCGACCTGCTTCACTTGTCGCTGGAACAACCAATAGCGTTTCCGAGGGTCCCAAACCTACTGTCCCGGGACAAAGGTACAGTGTGGCATCGGGACCCGGACAGTCTCAACCTCACAGCCTGGCTCCTGACTTTTCGGAATTTGGTACCTTAGACGTTTCGGAGGATTGCCAGAAAATTCTGCCAGCAGCTCAGGCCCCTTCTACCAACAAATCTTACACCTATAAGTGGTGAAGGTTCTGTGAATGGTGTCGAGGACAACAAGGACTACACCCGTTAAAGGTGACTCCGGAGCAAGTTCTGCCTTATCTGCTTCACTTGGCAGAGGGGGGTTTATCTTTCACATCGATAAAGGTGCACCTGGCGGCCATCTCTAGGTTCACGAGGAAGAGACAGTCTCCTTTATTCAGCGACAGGTTAGTGAAGCACTTCATGAGGGTTTTATTTCGAACTTTTCCCCCAGTAAAACATTTTCCACCAATATGGAGTCTCAACGTCGTGCTGGCAGACTTAATGAAACCACCCTTTGAGCCTATGGCCACTTCGGCCATGAAATTCATATCGTGGAAGTTGGCGTTCTTAATTGCTATCACGTCAGCTAGGAGAATCTCGGAACTGCAAGCGTTGGTCGTAGACCCTCCATACCTAAGATTCTTTAAAGACAAGGTGGTTCTGGCAAATAATCCTACTTTCGTTCCGAAAGTTCCTACAATGTTTCACAAACACTCGTCCACTGTCCTCCCTACTTTCTTCGCGACCCCATCATCGGCAGCGGAAAAAGCTCTTCATACCTTGGACGTTAAGAGGGCCCTAAAATTTTACCTACATCGTACACAAGAACTCAGGTCTACTCGACAACTGTTCATTGCGTATGGTCCGTCGACGAGAGGAAATGCAATTTCTAAGCAAGGACTGGCTCGGTGGGTCTCGTCGACGATTGCGTTTTGCCACTCCAAGGCCGGAAGGCCACTGCAAGGGCATCCTAGAGCCCATTCTACAAGATCAACGTCCTCTTCAGCAGCATTATGGGCAGGAATTCCGCTAACGGGCATATGCCAGGCTGCGGCATGGTCGGTGCCCCACACGTTTACCCGCCACTACTGCCTTGCGAGGCAGCATGCGGACGAGGTGCAGATGGGAAGAGCAGTCCTGCGCCATCTGTTTCAATAAGGTAAGCTCTACACTGTGGAGAGTTTTTTCTACCTGTTGGTGACCGTATGCTTTATGGAGGTACAGATATATGGGTAAACTTATTTCTTGTGTACCTATGCATTGTGTATTTTTTGGTGGGTGTATGTTGCATTGCATTCTCACCGCCGTCTTCCAGTTTACTGCTATACAATCTATTCTAAGCATGTGAATCCATGAAAGATCCAATGCTGGAGAAGGGAATAGTTTCTTACCTGTAACTCCATTTCTCCAGCATTGGTATCTTTCATGGATTCACATGCGCCCGCCAGCCTCCCCGGGATGCAATGTATATGTTTGATAGGTTTAACCCTTCCTACTTTGGAGGGGCCGAAATCTGAAGGGAGCCGGGGGCGGGGCTTTTATACCGCTACGTCCTACGGGGCATGCGTATGCGGGCCCCAAAAGGACGTAGATAGGACATAAGTGTCAGAAGTTTTCCTATAGGAAAAGGCTATATATGTGTACCGAGGGGTCCCAGTCTGACGACGGGGAATATTCTAAGCATGTGAATCCATGAAAGATACCAATGCTGGAGAAATGGAGTTACAGGTAAGAAACTATTCCCTTCATGAGGAAAAATGTGCATACGTTTAGAATCATTGTATGCACATTTATCTCATGAATATTAATGTGGGGTATCGTGAAAATCCAACATGGATCTGGACCTCGTAGCTCTTTCGTTGAGACGCCTGGTACCCAGGAGCGGCTTGAAGCCTCTGCTCATTAAGTTTTTATTTTGGTCCCTATATCTCAAGGCAATACTAGACAAGCGATAGACTGCCCAGCTACATCAAAGTTGTTCAGCCAGCAGTGTCTGGTTTAGAGTGTGTAAGTCAAAAATGTGGCAGGGCACCAAAAGTCATGAAAGGAATGTGGTTCACAGGGAGACCACAATAGAATAAGAAATGCAGAATCGCTAGTAACCCCATAGCATGATTAGTATTCTAGAAAGGAGAATCGGAGGAAAACGATATAACCAGTCCGATTGCACCATTACAATGAGTCATATACTGCTACGTCCTGCCCCCCCCCCTCCTCCATACGTCTGAAATATCCATTGTTTGGTAGTTGGCCCTTAGCTGATGGCACAGCAAAACCATAAATATATTGCTGCTCTGCCCACTGGCTTCTGCAGCCAGTCCTCTTTCCCTCCCCCCCGCCCACTTGCGCAAATGGACCACTTTGCACTCAAGGGGTATTCTTTCGCCTTTTTATCCCTCCACACCCTTTTTAGTTTGGGCCATCCGGGGTCACTTGCGACACATATAAGCCCAAACTATTGCATTAGAATACAGATGGGGCAGAAAGGCATATGAGGAGGCACACGCAGCCTGTAGGTGTTTGGTTATGTACCCCCGCCCCATTGACTGCCCATACTAATAACTATGGCCGTTCCCAGCCAGTTATCTTTGAGCTTGCTTTAATCATGCCTTACTAGCAAACATTGTACTTGAAGCGCCGACCAGTGTTTTTTCAATGCAGTCTTCTGAGAGTTAATGACTTAATTGGAGTTGTAAACCCGCTGTTTGTGTAATAAAAATTTCTTACCAGGTTTGCATTCAGCCGTTCAATTTTATAAGCATTCTGTGTGTCCTTCACCGAAGTCCTGCTAAAATCGAGCATTGGCAAAGTCTACTGGTTTGGCTTCTCTTAGGCATTTGGCAGGCACTGCTATTAGATATCCAGGTACTCGCAACATTTTGCCCCTGGTTCAGCTCAAACTGTTGGCATTGCCAATGCTTGTTTCATTGTTAAGTAACTTTTGTATCCGGACAAAAACTTGCTGTGTCTACAACATGTAAAAGTAGCTTTTCAAGTTGCAGATCTTGCTAGCTTTACTTTCCTGTCTTGGACTCGCACACATACTCTGCCTTTTGTGTTTAGGCCTGGACCATGCATGGCCCCTTTTCTCTATGCAACCCCCTTGTATGCTTTTGGTGACTGGTTTCAGCGTTCGTTATTTTTAGTTTTGGCTTTGAGGTGACACTTGAGCCCAAGCCCAAACTAATCCCTGTGCCTCATGCTGAGAAACTAATTTCTTCGCCACACATACCCACCAAGTAACAATGCAAGTGTTTACTTGCCATGGTAGGGACTCCTGCGGGTTTCAGGTGAAAAACCACTGCCACAACAGAGTTCCGATGATCCGTGGCGAGGGGTAGTGTAACACTACTTTGTGGAGAGGCACATCTGGGGCTTGGTGCCATTTTTCACTGTGAGGTGTCACAGTGGCTAACTCTAGTGCTCTAACTCTAGAGAGCAATGTTCTTATTGTTGGGGGCAGGAGGATCCTGAGGTTCCCTTTTCTGGATGAAGTTGGGGTTTTCCTGATGGTTTGGCTGAACCTCATGTGGCTTCAGATTAGGCACATATGAGTCCCCATTACATTGGCAACTCAGGATTATTCGCAAAATGACAGCCTTGCTATGAGGATGTCATCAGTTTTTTGTACTATTAGACCACCTGTGACCGATGACCTGCAGGCAAACGTGTCTGAATGGGGGGGCGGGGATGATTTCTCAGCAGTGTGTCTTTATGGAATGAGAAAAGACAGAAGTGCTGTTGCTTTGTCCCAAGCATGGGCTAATGAATATAAAAGCTCTTTGGGGGCAACTCTGCCTACTCTACTGAGGTGAATAATGTAGGGGTATTATGGGATGAAAATCTAGACATGAGGTTCCAAAATGGGGAAAATTGATTGCTCCAACTCTGCCGGACAGTTAAACATACACCCTGGGAGTAACATGCCATTTTGGTTGGATCTCTTGAGTTCCAAGCTGCACTCTGGCAATGTGTTCTATGTCGGCCTCTCAGGTTAATAGTTAAAGCAGTCCAAAATGCACCAGTCTATATGATTTATCAACGGTCAAAGATAGAAAATCACCATTGCGTGTGGTTTTTCACAGGCTCCCCGCACGACAGTGGATTCTTTTTTAAAATGCTCGGTCTTAAAGATCAAATGTATATAGGAACAAGCGCCTCGTCATCTGATGGCATCAGTCCTCTTGTCCTCTGCTAAAATCTTGGTTTAGGGGCACGGGAGTCAACATATTCTGGATGTTGTCAAAGCCAGATTTATGGAGGGAAGGGGGCTGAGAGTTTTCGGTACAGGTGCCTAGAATACCCTCGCATCGGAAATGACTGCCGTTATAGAGTTCCTTCATGTTCAGAGATTACCTTTTTGTGATGTATGATGGGCTATTTCATAGCCTACATTTGAACCTCGTTTCACTTGAATATGGATTGCCGCATGTTTCAAGTGCACATAAAACATGTTTCTAATACTTCATGCGCCTTATATGGGACTGTCAATGCTTTGGATCCCTCCTTACCCTAAATGGGGGAAAGAAATATTCACTTGCTATGGACTCTTGCTTCCCAACATCTAAATCATTTGGAATGAATCCCTTTTCCTCAAATTCTGGCATCTAATCTGCTCTCAGCTCCTTGTGTGTGCACAAACTCCTAATTTTTCCTTCATTCAGAAATGCATGATTTCTGTAAAGGTAGTACCATAACACACTAATACAAAGGCAATACTATGTAAAATCATTAATAAATATACAATACAAAAATGAAATCTAAGCAAGCCACAAAGAAAATGATGAAAACGAAAGCATTTCAAACTAGCAGAATGCTACAAGAATATTCAGTGCATGAAATTCATATTCTTACATCCGATAAGAATACGATGCACAATCACGAAAACTAGCAGCACCTAGCGCAAGGCCAGGAGAATAGTCTATTTAGAAATTAGACCATCTAGTGCATTGAAAAATCGGCAAGAGTAATTTTCTCCTTGCCATGTAATGGGCAAGGAAAGATCAAATGCCTCTCGCATTCAGTCAGATCAGTGCAAAAAGTGCATTTATCCAAGCAATTCATGTTCCACTTGGAAGTAAATGTAGACAATAAATAATAATGAGCCTGAATTTTCGTAAAGCGCAATCTTTACCTCGGGTTTGTTAAGGAGACTTATGTTAATGCCACCATACCGGTATCACTGGCAAGTAGTTATTAATTGAAGTACTATGAATTTTCTCATTTAATAAATGGCATATTGCCCAATTGTTAATCCTGCAGTTTTATTTATTTGCTTGCTTGTTAGGCGCTTTTACAATAAGAAATACTGTTTCAAAGCGCCCACAGGGCAAGAGAGGGAGCTGGAGTGGTAAAAACAATAAATACAGTCAGTCAAACAAGTTTATTCGGATGTATAAAAACAACCATTAAACGACAAAATACACATTATAGCACAAATCCAGGTTACAATTTCAAGAATCCATCAAACACAGGAAAAACAAAATCACAACACGTAAAAGGAAATGCAATCTTTGCACCATAACCCGATACCATAGATCAGAAGATATTGGTAGGGGTAAAAGAGTCAACCCCCAAGGCCCCCATTACGTTACACATAGTCCCTTAACTAGACCAAATGGTCACAAGACTAATTGTCCGCCCTTGACACTCGGACACAACCCCCCACAGGCCTTTTTCCCAGAGGTGTACAGTTCGCTCCCGACAGGACATTACTATGTGTGACATGTCCAGGTGGAGCAACGGCTCCCAAATAGGGGCACGAGCTAATTGCGATCCCACTATACGGGGCCCGCACATAACCCTCAGAACGTCTCAGGACTTCCCTGACCATTTGACCATTCCTGAAGACCATTTTAACAGAGTCAGAGGGGTTTATACCCTCGCCAGTGAATCTGACTCACCCCACCATCGCTTCCCGGGTCACAAAGGGACAGTTCTCAACAGTACGTAGCCAGTGGAGACATTTGTTAGAGAGGGCATCCCTTGGTTCTCGCCTGCCCAAAGGCAACTTAGGTACCGCATGCAGGAAAACTGTAGCAGTTCTTTTCCCCCCATGTACAGGACTCTTGGAGCTGCGCACCCTTGAACAGAAGCCACATACTCCAATCCCTCCCTCCCTAGGAGGATTGGTTGTCAGGGCGCTTGGGGGACTCTCCCCCAGCAGAGTTGTTTCAGCGCTCCCAGTGGGGTGGCCCCTCTCAGCGTGAGGGTGCATCAGCTGGTCATCCCGAGTAGGGTTCATTGATGCATTGGCGGTCCTTTCGCAGGGTGAAGTATTTAAAGGTTGCTGTGGGGGGTTGGGTCCCTTACCAACTGGGGGCATGCTAGAAGGCTCCCCCGGCGGGTCCGCTCCACCCATCCCCTCCCCTCTCATTCCCCGGGCATCAATCAGTACCATAAGCAGTTTCTTAATGATTGCAATTTCAGAGAGCACTTGTGCACAGGAGCAACAACCGACAGTATGCACTTCCTTCTGTGGTGGAGCAGAGGAGGAATGGCTGCCGTGGGTGATGGACTTGAGAGCCCTGAAGGGGGTTAGATGAGAAAAGAAGCAGGACCCTGAGATCGATGCTAGTAAGGTCTCACTCCATGAGCTACAAATGGGACTGGGCGGGAGGTTATATTCGGTTGCTCCAGTAGTTTCAGTGTCCAATAGATCCAGAGTGGTAGCCGCAGTGGCTGTGGGTGAACAGTCGAAAATAGGACCCGAGATAGATGGAAGAACAGGGGTCAGATGTGGGCTGACAATGGGCGAACTGGGTTGGGGGGTGTCAGAAACAGCAGGTGCCAGGGATGCGAGAGGGAGGACTGACACATCACAGACCCCCACTATGCCTGTGCCAAAGGCATTGGCCAGAGGCAAGGCTTCAGAATTCCCAGTATCGGTGGGCAAAGATTCTTGACAGGCAGTGTCTTCGAATTTCTGACTTGGGAGGGTTCCTTTGCAGCTCTGCATTGGGAGGTTAGCCAGATTACTGGAAGGCCCCCCCCCCCGCATTCGGTTCCTGGGGTGGGTGCTTTCATACCCTCCACGGTAGAGATAGGCACTCGGTATGCAGGGTCAGTATCAGAGCATAAGGAGGCTGAGGTATGAGGCTTTGCTTTGGGCTTAGTTTTGTCAGTTGCACCCTGTTGGCTTCTTCTCTTGACAACCAGGAGCTTTCTTGCTAGGGTATGCTCAGGGGCTTTGGAAAAGGACTCGGAGGACTCAGACCAGAACGTGGGCGGGGTAGATGGCGTGGTAGATGAGAGAGCCAGCCGGTTTCCTGGCCAGTTTCCGTGGCGCAGCATGGCCCCTAACGGACCTCAGGGACTTTATTAGGGACATAACGGAGCCCCCCAGAACTGACCAGTAGAGAACTGAGCTGAAGTCCCGAGTCCGACCCCCAGCAGGTTTTCACGGGCTCTACGCTGTTAGGGAAGTAGACACAAGCAGTCCCAGGTGCAAAACACTCGTCTGCACTTACTTTTCCTTGTCGCCCCGTCCGATAGCCAACACAAGAAGTGCCTCCCTCCACGGACGCCGAACACCAGCGGCGCCAAACACTGCGCCCTTGCCCCGCCGCGGGCTTCACCGCTGTGGGGCTTTTGTCGGCGCAATATGTCCAGGGGCGTGGCCTCCGACAGGAAGTGGAACGTCCCTCCAGGGACCCGGCACCAACGGCGCCAAACACCGCGCCCTTGCCCCGCCGCGGGCTTCAGCGCTGCGGGGCTTGTGTCGGCGCAATATGTCCAGGGGGCGTGGCCTCCGACAGGAAGTGGAACGTCCCTCCAGGGACCCGGCACCAGCGGTGCCAAACACCGCGCCCTTGCCCCGCCGCGGGCTTCACAGTTGCGGGGCTTGTGTCAGCGCAATATGTCCAGGAGGCGTGGCCTCCAACAGGAAGTGGAACGTCCCTCCAGGGACCCGGCACCAGCGGCGCCAAACACCGCGCACTTGCCCCGCCGCGGGCTTCACCGCTGCGGGGCTTGTGTCGGCGCAATATGTCCAGGGGGCGTGGCCTCCGACAGGAAGTGGAACCTCCCTCCAGGTACCCGGCACCAGCGGCGCCAAACGCGCCCTTGCCCCGCCGCGGGCTTCACCGCTGCGGGGCTTGTGTCGGCGCAATATATCCAGGGGGCGTGGCCTCCGACAGGAAGTGGAACGTCCCTCCAGGGACCCGGCACCAGCGGCGCCAAACACCGCGCCCTTGCCCTGCTGTATTTTACATTAAATACATAAAAAACACAATAGTTGGGAGCAGTGGGGGGGGAAAGAAATGAGGACGACCCTACTATGCCTTGTGAGTATTCAGAACGGGCAATTGCAGCAAGGAAGACGGCGGGGGGGGGGGGAGTGGTTGGGAGTCTGAGCTCATGGGTGAGTCACAGATGAAGTGCTAGGAATGTTGAGGGCAACACAGACTGGAGGCACGAGGGGGTATCAGTGCGAGCCTCCAGTGTGCAGGGGGTAAGTTCAAATGCAGAGGACAGACGGGAGCTGGGCCGTTTATGGGAGGTCAGGGCCCCGAGAATGCATAAGGGCCCAGGACACCAATTGCACAACTGTGGGATTCGCAGGGGTGAGAGGAAGGGGAGGAGGAGGAGGACTGGTGCGAATGCTTACCAATTTATCGAAAACCTGGGCAAATCCAGCTCCATTAACCGCTTGAAAAAAATTATATCCCATAAGACTTCTTTGTAGAATCTCAAGTCAGACAGCGTTTTAGGCGAAGCCAACACAAATTGGTTTCATGTAAGATTCATAAATTACTGAGTCGAAGACCAAGCTTGCAGACTACACTGTTAAGGAGGAGGGGTTGCATATTTTTCCCTGAGATCTAGCGAGGTTATCTGGATTGTCCCCGTAACTCTGCCCCATACAAGATGACAATACGGACCTGTGCTTTCTATGCTTGCCAACGTATCTTTGTGTAAAATGTTATGTGGCTCCTGCCGTTTTTAAAAGCGTACACTTACTGTGGGCAACGTGATCTGTCCAGGACCCATTTACTTAATAAACATCACTGGAGCCTCTTTCTGCATGTATCAAATTCGATGCTAGAACCCTGTAGGGCCCTTAGCCCTTCCCAAACTTCTGGAGAAGGCACTCGGCTCCCAAAATTCATGTACCCTTTCGTTTCTGGCTATGAAAGAATATTTCATGGACCTTACCTAGGAAGCACATTCTTCTGCAGAACCTACTGTTCTGCCATTATAGCCTTTATCTGCTACCTCCTCCGCCATTGGTTCTGTAGTCCTCTGCGAAAATCTGCCACCTTGCACACCATCAGGTGCTTTAGATATTCTAAAAGATGCCCGCTCCCTAGGATGGCTTTGAAGAGGAAAGTACCCAGTCTATGTAAACCTTGACTGCATGGAAACGTTATGTATTTTCTGGGAGTCCCCATTCGACAGAATCCCTCATCTGAGTAGAATCTCATCCTCGGTTTTAGCCATCAGTGGTAAGACCTCTGGGCGTTTCCATATGCTAAGACATTCCGGGAAAAGTTTGACCGATTTAGGTAAAGATACATTCTTATCAACCACTCGTTAAGAGAATTGCTGTGCAATACAATGCTGTTCTGGCTGAGATCTATCTGGCGTCTCATGTTGGGTTCTGTGTTCCTTAGTGATGGTTGTCTTGTTATGGAATACATCTTTCAACAGGACATTTGCACCAGGAGCCTTCAGCAGTGAAGAAATGGTTTTGGAATCTGTTGGGGGAACCTATATCTGAAGTCAGTCTTACATTTATGTAGCGCGTGCTGACATTTTGAAAAGAGAATGCATTTGGGACAGATGTGCCACAGCAGAAATGGACCCTCGCTTATGCAGGGCTTAATGAAACAAGATGCTACTGTTGTTATGGAGTCTTTGCTGCACCACATAGATATTACAACATGTGGTATGTGGATTGGAGCATGTATGAGGGACGCTCTTGAGTGAGGAACTCCAAGCTTAATGTGTACATTATGGAGAATATTGTTGATTCCCCCTTTTGAATGGTGTAGCTCTTTTAGACCCAACAACAGACTAAGAGTTGAGATCATTCAGTGAATTTGCTTCTAGCTTTTTCTAAGCAGATTTGTAACACTTTTAAAAAACTTTTCTCAATAGAGGTAGGATGAATCGGTTATCTCCTGGCATTCTAAGACAGGAAACAGTCTACATGTCAGCTCCTCTGCCCACCTCTCCCTCCAGTCTGCAAAGACAAACAGCCGGGAACAACTAAAAGGTTGATTCTGGCCGACCTCTTCCTCTAAATGGAAGTCAAAACATGGACTGCTTCCTTCATAACTAATCTTCTCTAGGGAGTGACACAAACATTAACCACACTGATCTTCTGCCAGTATTTGGAAGGACTTGTATGCACGTTCCTTGGTAGGAATGAGTTTTCTACTGCCTCTTCCAAACTCCTATCTTACACTCCCCTATTGCAGCTGGTGTCCTGCACTCTCTTTTTGGAGGTGGTCCGAGATTGCCTAGTCCGTCGTCCCCTTATGCCTAATGACTGGATAGGGGCTGAGATGCAAAAGGACACTTATGTCCAGGTTCTGGTTTGGCTTCCCCCATCAGCATTTTCTATGCTTCTTACTGAGAAAGAGACACTTTCATTTGGTATTTCTGAGGCTCTGCCATTTTCCATCAAGCCAATGACAGAATTAACTTCCCATTTGAGGATTCAGGGAGTCTGCGCACCTGTATCTGGACCACTGGCTTAATTGGGCTTCAAGTCACCTGAAAAGCAAAATCTGATCTTAGGTACAGCTAAACCGTTGCATTGTGGAATCCTACATGCAGTCAGTGCGCATTTCGAAAATCTGTCAATGCAGCTTCCGTTCAAGGTTCGCCTTTCAGCAGTATGTCACAATTTACTCTTGCATGTTACAGAAAAGAAATGTATATTCCTGCCTCTCAATAGGTGCAAAACCTGCACATAGACACAAATTTGATGAATAGATGGTCTCATTAGAATCATGAGTTGGGAATTCATTAAATTGGGAGACATTTTTCAAAGCCGTGGCTTCCTGCAGATGAAAATGTTTGATCCTTAACTCTATATGAAGGGCTAATTTTAAGCCTCATGGATGGATCAAGATCTTCCGTGAGATGATTGAATTGGGACAATGTAAGAGCTTTAGCCTTTTCACATTGTCTGCTAATTCTGGAAGTTCTAATACATTTTAAAAGTAGAAGGATGTGTTCCCTGTTCTTCATTGAGAGTTGAGCTTATGGTTTTTGGACCTCATCAGACTACCCAGTAACCCTCCCTTTCGCCTCACATGCAGACTGACCTGTTAAGCTAGTGCATGGTTCTGCAGATATATTGTACTACTACCCCCATGATCTATGGCTGTTCTATGCTGGCTAAAGCTGATGGGAATTCTAGTCCAAAATCACTGCAGAGCCAGTGTGTGCAGACACCCTGAACAAGGAGGAGCTTTAGTACTACACCGATTTGGTTATTGCAAGAAAAGTTGGTCATTATTATTATTCAGGTGGCCAGACATCCTTCCACCCAATCCCAGTATTGTAGTAAGTGGCTCCAACTCTGTCATCAGTGTTTGGGGAGGCAGCGCAATCCTTTGATATGCACTCCAGATGATGCTCTGATGTTCATTTTGGAACTGTATGGGTCAGGAATCCAGGTATCCTCTTGCAGGTCTTATTACTCCAATTCAAGCTATTCATTCAGTGGTGACTCGAAACACGTGTTGGATGTTGTGAACACTAATATGCCTGTCCTGAATACAGATATATAAGTTTCAAAAGTGTTTGAGCAGCTATTTACTTTTCAACTTATAACCTTTGGTTATGACATTGAATGTCTTGAATTCTGTGTTTCAGAAACTATTTCCAACACACACGTTTGAGTCTTGGGTTTAATAACAATTGTTTTTCTATTTATTGAAGCTGGTTGGGCAACAGCTCCTTCCACCCAGACTTGCGCAACATCTAGACCATCTAATCATCTTTGAAAATAATCCCAACTGCCATCGTGGTTGATTCAATGTTCTGATGCCCAATTACTCTGTAACTTTTGAGTTGGACCTTGTCTCCAGCGTTTTATTTATTTAAAAAAATCATGTTAAACTAGTTTTCAAGTGTCTGTTTTGTTGATCTCAGTTGCTTACAGGTCAAAAGACAGATAATGGCCAACTGCATTTTGCAAAGATTTAACGCAAGAAGAACAGTATACAGAGAGTTGGTATAATCCATTTGAGAATTTCTTTAGGCCTTTAATTACTATAGGCAAGGAAGATGGAATATTGTTTAGGAATTTAAATTGGGCAAGAAATTAAGGTAAGCCTTAGCAAAATTATAAAGTGTTTATTTTAATTTTTAATTTAACTTGTTATCATTGGAAAATAGTACATTATAAAGTAACAAATATCCAGACGAAAAAAGTTCATTTGCAATAAAAATAGTTTCGAAATAATCTGCATAAAATGATGTAGACATTACCATTCTTTGCAACAATATATCTTCTACATATAAACAATATATTTTTGAGACAAATGATCCATAACCATTGGCAGAAAAAAATCACAAAGCAGGAGCAGTCTGGAAGAATCGCTAGTCGATGCACAAGGGAGAGCAGTGTAAAACATGTCTTAAGGACAAACTTAAAAATGCAAATCATGGATGTAGACCAAATCTCATACGAGATGTCGACTAAATCACATTTTTATTTCTTGACGAGTGTAGTTAAGTTTTGCACCCTAATGTCCCAATTTAAGCAGCTATTTGATTTCCAATAACTTAACGAACGTATGCTTCTTTCGTTTCAAGAGCTGCAGACCTGATGAATATCTGAGAATAGAGAACAGAAGGTTTCTTTGAGAAGGTACACCTACAATGACAGTTGGCAAACCATTTCCCAGATGATGTTAATCTGCCAACATCCCAAAACATGTTAATATCTTTTTTATTTGTTTGTGCTTGACCAACCGGGGTCAGCAGGCAACAGCTTGCAGGCTGTCATCCTTATGGGAGTCTAGTATCCATGCCATGCATTATCCACTACTGCATGTAATGCAAAGGTGGCTTTATATTGGTATGAAGTTTTGAGCACATTTGTGACAATTATGAAGGTGCTAATTCGTCCAGCCAGTTTGGATGACTTTTCCCACAGTGCATTTCATCACCCAGAGGGGATGAAACTATACAACATTGAGGCATATGTCAGCAAGGATTTAGGCAACTCTAGACCTTTGACATTTGTAAATTCTGGGGCCTGTGATCAAGAGCTGAGCATTTTAGTTGTTTTTGCACAGTCGATTTCAATCTAGGTATTTACTGAAATAGGTAGCAAGTGATTTGCTAAAATATATTTCATTTTGGTAATTCCAGCCGTTTGCCACGCCTTGCAGTAGGTTTTATTCTTGAATCACAACTGACAGGTTCTTCAAATTAATGGTTGTTTCAGTAAGTTTTCACACATGACTGTAGTGCTTTCTCCAGTTTGCTTGATTGTGGTAGACTCAAGGGAGGGTAGAAGTCATTCTTAAGGGTTTGTCCATTGCAAGTAGACAGTCAAGTGTGTTGAGCAGCACAGATTCTTTTTCAATGCACATTGTGCTGAGGTATGAGGGAGCACTTGAGCGGAGGGTCAGCAGGTCCAGAGGCTCTGGGGAGGGAAGTAACCACTAGGGTCGGTATATGGTGGACACCCCCCAGAGCTTCACTGCACTCCCCGATCTTTTGTTCAGGTGGACACTATGATAAAGGCAGGATCAGGATTATAGGAAAGTGAGTGAACTGAGCATACAGGCTGGAGGTGTGGGGAACGCCTCCTCAGAAATACAGCTTCAACGAACTTAAGGTATTTGAGCGAGCAAGGGATTTGCAGATCCTCGCAAACTGCAGCACATATGTTTACCATGAATCCTGAAGTTCTATGAAGCCAGACAGCCTGCAGACCTTGCATTTGGACAGAGTTGCCAGGAAGTAGGAAGCCAGCTTGTGAGGAGAGTGCCGTTTCACCTCAAAATGACAGAAGAACACTTAAAACCTTTGACTTCCGCTCCAAATAAGACTCAAGTAATTATTGGGCACGCCAAACATGGCAGCCACAACACCTGAGAACCTCGCTGAAGAGAGGGAAAACACATGGTGGGAAGGGGAACCAGGAAACCATAAACCATCCTGGGACTTGGGAGTAAGGGGGAAATGGCCGAACTAATCCAAGGCATTATCATGGTAATTGGATAAACCCAGGCAGTATAAAGGGAAGCCGACAGTGTTGTATTTAGGAAGGCAAAGTGCAAGATACCAAGAGAAGTAGTTTATGGAGTAGTGCGGCCCATTCCCCATCACTGCTTAGATAGGAATAAAAGCAAATTTGCCAAATTGTGCTGAGGTCGCTAGTCCAGATCAGAGCAAGGGTCAGAGAAAGCTGATGGGAGCTGATTGCAATCTTCGCTTGCTCGTGGCTACAGTCCAGAGCCTGGTGAGAACACTAAAAAGAAGCAGCACACCCCAAAGACTGTTGTTTGCTCAGGCCCAGTCGCGTGACCCTTTGTGGGTGAGAATAACCTGTCTAAAAAGTGGCAGGGGTGTAGGAGGAGGGGGGTGGGAAATCCCCGATGGATAACCGTTTGAGTATACCCATACAGGGAATGAGAAGTACTTGATGGGAGGTGTGTGGTCTACATCCCAAGAGCCTAGTTAGACCGCCCATCTCCTTTGTGTACAATAGTTCAAATACATGTTTGAACAAAACTAGTAAAAAGAAACTATTAGGACAAATATATCAAAATTGCCGTTTTGATTTTTGGCCATTTTTGGATATTTGTTTTCTATTACACTTTGTAGTGTCCATCTTCACAACTTGTCAATAGCAGGAGGAGCTGGACTATGCTTTAACTCCTCCTTTCTCTACGTTCCATCAGGCAGTACCGCAGCATTGCTACGGTAAGCAAAGGCTGGAACACTGGCAGATTGGGAAAGATCACATAGAGGAAAACAGCAAGGGGAGAAAAACCTCTTCCCCCATGATGTGTAGAAAATAACAGGAAAAAACTTCTGGGAATAAACAAATAAATAAAACCAAAAAGGAACTTCTACACCAACCCTATTCTTACCCAGCAAAGGTAGGAAACAAGGAACATAAATGCAAGGGGACTCTGCCAACGACTTTGGGAAAGACATGACGCATTGAGACACACTGAGATGTTGCTCTAGGCTTCTTGTATAGTGAGAAGTTACCTGGAAGTGAAAGAGAGGACAGGAAGTTGGAAAACAGCCATCTTGGATTGGGAGCTCAAAATTAGAGCCCACCATCTTGGAATGGAATAAACAAAAGGAATGCCCATTTTGGGGAGGTCCCCTGTGGAAAAAGGTGTAGTTGCAGACGTGAGCAAAGAAGGCATGGTGATGGGTACACTTCCCGTGGAAGAGCTGACCTCACGATTTGTGGTAAAAGCATGAGTGGGTACCATGCCATAGGTGTAGGTAAGTGGGGATCTGCGGGAGGTTTGTGATGGGGTTGTAGGCCAACATATAGGGACCAATGAAGTATGGTTTAGTCTGTAGCATCTGATGCAACCCTGCAACATTTAGATCAGGCAAGTGCAGCTGAAGAGGGGAAATGCTGCAGACGGTACAAAATTCAAGATAAACAGGAAATACACATCCATGAGGTAGGTCTAGGAAGTTCCAGGTAAAGCGGGAATAGTTCTTGGGCGCATCGTGGCACAGGGAGTGAGGCAGGCGGGCAGCAAAGACCTGGAGGCAAGAGATATGATTGAACGGAAGTCTTTCTGAACTGTAGATGGGTTTGATCAACCCTGATAGTAGTAGGCAGTTAATTATAAAGGATAGCCCTAGCGACACCCAAGGTCCTGGAAGAAGCTGATCTCAAGGGCTAGCCGGGGCAGCGCTTAATCAGTTTGTGTTGTAAAGCCAGCAGGCCAGTGCCTGGTAAGACTGCTGAGTAATGCATAGTGACTTTAATGTGTTCTGGGGTTCCAACTGGGAGCTCTAACTTGGAAGTCCTGGATACCTCCAAATTACTCTTATTCTCCCGGCTCACTAGAGCACTGGCCTATTCCTACGGCGCAAAGTGACCAAGTACTAGATGGGTTACTCGAAATTATGGCCCCAGAAATAACATATTTGATCAAAATCCTAGTAAATGACTTGTATTATTTTATTGTCACAAGCAAAGGTGAGTATCCATAAAAAGTACAGTCTAAAAAAAAATGCTAAGTCAGTCTAAACAAAGCCAATGACATTACAAATAAAATATTGCCACAGTGCACTATTATTTCAGAACACGTGCTGGAAGTTTCAGATCACATATAGTGAGTCTTGTGAAGTTGGAATGTAGTGTTTCTGAATACAAGGAATACTAAAATTCATAAACTCTTTATCCCTAATTCTGACACACTTTCCCACTAGCTCATTTCACTTAATCATAAAACGGGTTTGGTTAGCTTGATTAATCATGCCTATTTGATCTTTGGTGTATTGTCGCTATTGAATTCACTTGTATTGAAGCATTGACGTTAGCATTGCAGCTCACATTATACATTTTTGCTAATTCAACCTTTATAATAATGTCCCATAGGAAAAATAAATGCATATACCACTGTAAACCTGCCATTCACATAACAATCGTACTATTTTTTGCCTTATTTACTCATGTAAATATTAGGGCCTGATTGATATATACTCTTCTATGTCCTCTGGCCTTCTGCTTATAGATCCACGGTGTTCATATGTAGAAATGATGAGTAAATGTATTTAAACATACACGCTTGATCAGTGTGCTTCATCTTGGGTCTGTCTGCTGGACTCATTTGTAGCCTCTCGGGTAATGTAGAGAAGAGGCTGGCCTCTTTGCTTGCTCTGGAGCAGGAGAGTGAGTCTTTGCTCTGTAATTCAGGGGCGTGGGCAAATGTTGCCTCTGCCTTGTGCAGCCCGCTCTGATACTCGATCACAAGTGGCGCAAAAGGCAAAGTCTCCAAAATGGCTACTTCCCTAAACTTCTAGTACGTGTTGTCCTGTGATAGGTAATTTGGCATGGCCTCGACCTCCTGTCTGGTAGATGGTGGCAAAGCCAAATGATGGACTGTTGCGGCTCCCCAAATATACGTCTCCTTGAGTCGTCTGGGGCCGCTGACAAAAACCTTTATGTTCAAAAGTATGCCAGAGGAGGAGGGTTTATTTTTCCATTTCAAATATAGTTCTCTTTTTAAGGGATCTTGCTCATTATTTTCCTCCTGAACCTTTTGTCGTTCTGTCTTGGGCCATTAACCTTGCTCTAATATTGAAAGTTTCTGAAGCTTTTAAACATTTACATTGCTGCCTGTTGGGAATCATTACTGTAAAAACCACCCTCCTCACTGACTACCTTTGCAGGCAGAAAGAGTGAGTTTAAGGCCAATGGTGTGGTTTTTTCCCATAAAAAGTGCACGAGCCACTCTACTTTTCACTCCTAGTTAAGAGTCCTATCCTGCAGAAGATCCTCCTTCTGACGTTTTCTGTGTCTCCACATCCAAGATCAGCTGCAGGAGAGTGTTCATCACTATGAACCTGAGCTTCCACATCTCCTGCTCAGAGTACCGGATTGTTGCCAAGTTTGGTTGACATTGGCTCGGGGTGGGGATGCTAGTCTCTGAAGTGATTATTGTGCTCATGACCACAGGCTATGTGGCTACACCGATTTGAAGGGGTGGGGTGTTTCTTTGCTGAACATCTGCCCCTATACTACCTTTCCTTTGCCTCCTTTTGCTAAACACTAACTGGACACTACAGTGGGAAAGATGCCAGTGTGGTGGTGGGCCTATTTCACAGCATTTTCTTCCCCATAGACAGGTCGATAATACTCTTAGTACACATTTAGCCCTGTGCATTTTGCTACTTTCCGAGTGAAGGAATCTGAGGAAAGTGTCTATTAGAGGGAACGTTTTATTCAAGAAATGTTCATGACCCACCCCCGGTCTTTCTCTGAGTCTCCCCCTTGCCCCTCGAATATTAGCCTTCATTGATGTTGGCTAAAATCTCAAGTTCCTTTGGCCTTTGTTGGTACGTTCATGTGTGGGGGGCATGGGTGGCCAATTGTCACTGTGGCCCATGAATTCAGTCTTTGGCTGGAGCAATTTAAAATTGGGAGCAATCTGTAGGTGGAGGATTGTATCCATCAGAAAAAGCATTACAAAAGGTACATTTATTTGTAATTTATAATTTAACATTTATAATGTCATGCTTATAGGATTGGACGCCTACCACTAGTTGAGCATTATTTTTTTAAACATTATTAAACGTTTATAAATTACTTTACAAACTCTGTTTAGTGCAGGCCAAAATGAAAATGCAAAAATCTGTTAACATATGATGTTCATTTTGTTCAGGAATTGGTCTCGCGCAGATCTTGGAGAAAGTATGCTCGAGAAAGGTATTTACAGAAGTGTCCATTTTAATATGATCATCTTTCTTTGCTCATTCAGATAAATACCAACAATGTTGTCTTGAAGACCGGATTTGATTTCTTGGACAACTGGTAAAGGTCTCCGAAGCAATCTGAAACCGACTTCAAGAAAAGGACACATTTCTCCCTGTGTTTTTGATTTTGCCAGCATATGTGCATTTTAATTTTTCATTGGAAATGTATTGTCCCCAGAATACTTTATTGTATAACACTTTCCAATTTCTGTAGTCCGTTGATGCAGCTATTTTATTGAACATTGTATTTAACTGTTATGTATGAATAACTCAATGTATACTTTCATGTAGATTGTCAGTTTCAGAAAAACCTGCCATTAATGTTTTTAAAATGTTCCTTTATTCTTGCCACATATGCTTTTAAAGTGTTTATTCAGACTTATAGCTCTACTTGTTAACATTTGGGTTGCACGCACTCTGGTCCTTGGCATCTTGGTCTAATCGGTTCAGTGTGCTAGAGAGCATCACTTTTGTTTATATCCTTAACTCAGTCAGGTGTTTCTAATTTCGCCCCTCTGCATTGAAGTGCTTTTGTGCTTTCGAGGTAATGAATTAGTGACCAAACAGGCCCAATCTGGACCCTTTATTTTTTGATTTTTGAGAGCTCTAATCCTGGTATTATATTCTTCCAGTTGACTTTCCAAACTCTGGTTTCTTGCTTCAATGCAAGCCTCGTGCTCTACCAACTGGTGAAACAGTGGTGAAATAAGAGATTGTGCCTTTCTCTTGCACTGTAAGTAATGAGAGCAGATCACTGTTGCACTAACCGTCAAGGTAGCGTGTATTTGGGAGGCATGCGTCTATGATAGTTGGCCTTGAGGATGGCTTTCTCACTTGGAAGAAGCACACCACATGGGGAAAAAATGTCATAGCCTTAGGTGAATGTTTTTTTCCTGGGCTGGCATCTTGATTTAGGGATCTGGGAGCAGCAATTACAGGGCTTTCTCCATAGAGAGAGCTCCAATGCAAGTTCTTTCAATATGGCGCTGAAGCTCCATATCCCTTTCCGATTTCTAGGATGTTAAATTGTAAAGTTGACTTACCTCTGGTAGAAGATTCTATCCTTTATTTGTAGGTAGACTTGCAGAGTTTCAAAGATCTGTAGAATATCTTTGGTGGTCTTGGCAGGTCTTGCTGATCCCTCAATGACACTGTATGTCATAGGTGTCTACTAAGACCATGAATAGTTTATTTTGCTTGTCGAGACAGTTGGGGTGTATAAGTGTCCTTGACGTTGAATACACATCCCTGTAGAGGTTCTAGTCTTCTTATTGAGTCAGTGCCTAGGTGGCTTTTATGGCTTTTCTATGTCCTTGGTTATTCCTTTGGGAATTCTTCGGGCTTGCCTTCTGTTTCACCCTGCCCTCTCCTTAGTCGATTTCTGTTATTTCTTGATCAAGTCCTCTCCCCTCTTTCTCTGCATTCTCCTTGGGCGCCGTATATCTCGTTGATCAGGACAGCCACCCTTTCTTTGCCTTCGCCTTGGGCGTTTTCTCTTTCTATTGGGTCCAAGCCTTCACCTTTGCTTTCTAGGTCCTTTCTTTGATCAGAGCCTCTTGTTGCACTGGGTCAGAGTTTGAGCCATTTTACTCTGTTCTTTGTCTTTGGCCCCTTGTTCCCTAAACCTTACCTTGAGTAGAGCGTCAGCCCCATCTTTTTTTAGCCCCTTTGGCCAAGCCTTCTGCTTTCCCTTCCTTCTCTCCCTCAGGTCCTTCCTTGCCCATAACTTCAATTTTTACCCTTGTGGTCCTTCTCTTGACAACTTTCTCAATGTTTGTAGGCCACTGCCTCAAGGTCCTTCTCTCCGGTGAAGAAATCTCTGGGCATAAGCCTACCACCTTGCTGCCACCTTCTGCCTGTCTCTTGTTTCTGGGGATAAGCTGCCTGGCTCACTGCTCTCTCTCCTTGGGAGTGAGTCAACTGCGTGCCCCCTTCTCTTCCTCATTCACGTTCTCTTCCTATTTCCTGTCATTGCCTCCTCTTCCCCACATTTCTCCGTTTATCTCCTTTCTGCCGTTCCAACACTTCTCTACTCCACGTCTCCAATATTGCCTTATCTTCAGCCTTCACTTGTATTGGCTTGGTCACCCTCCACTCTACCTCTCCTCTCCTTCGGTATCATTTCTACCTTAATGTGAGCTGCCACTTCTCTTATCCAGTTCACCTGTATCTGCTCTCCTCCACGCAACATCTTCTCTTTGTCCCTTTCCCAAGGTCTTAATTAGTCTGCCTACTCTTTTGCTCTCCCGGTCTTTGACTACCTGGTCTGTACTGCTCAGTTGTGGCCCCCCCTCCTACTCCTCCTCCTCCTCCTCCTCCAAAAGGCCTACGGGTCTCTATCACTAAATCTCTTCAGATCAGCACTCCAGCCCTTGCTTTCCCACTCTGCTGGGAGCTGACCCATATATAGGGATGGTACTTAAAATTGTATACTTGATTTGCAAGAGAGGTCACGTGACCTGTCTGTGCATGTTTAGTGGCTGCCTTGTAATCCACTACTCCTTGTGGAAAGTATGCGGCCTGCCATATTTGATCGCTTACCTGAATGGTCTTACTGTAGCTGGAGGGGCTTCCATGCTATTGGATTTGATTTGGCCAACTTCTGAAGCCAGCAGGTTGGTATGTACTCTGTAGTTCCTTTGAGGCATTTGGAAGCAAGCTGAAAACATGTTTCTCCTGTATTGTACTTTAAGCAGGCTTTTTCTCATTGATCTCATTGATTCTAATGGGCCAGCTGTTTGCTGGCCACTCTCCACTTCTTAGTTACATCTTTGAGCGAAACATTAGCCTTCCTCCTTTTAGGTTCTGTCTTTGGTGTGGAAAAGAGGTTAAGTTATTTTTGCGTGTTTTGTTGCTGCACTGCAAAGGGTTGTACTATGCCCCAACTCTCTAGGTGAGAAGGGTATAGGACCTTCGTGAATGCCCTCTTTGGGGTGTGGAAGACAATTCTGTGGGGGTGCCCAGGCACTCACTAAAGTCTTCCTGCCTCTGAATCGAAGTTTCTCTTGAATCCATTCCAGAATTTGCTTGGGAGATGTAGTCGTTCCATGGTTAGTTTATTAGCAGGGTCTGGGTAACTCCTTCCTGGCCTCGAGAACCTACTTGGGGTTCCCCATATTCTTCTATTTTCCAAATCCATAGTTGATAGACAGGCCTTCGGGAAGGCACAACAGAATGTTTTGCTTTTGAAAAGGACTGGTTGACCTGGCCTGAGGATAAAGCTTTATGTACTACAGCTGTCTTCAGGGTTCTGGGGATGCCGTTCCCTGCATCATGTGACGACCACAGGGACACTTTATTGCAGACTTTAAGTCTTGTTTTCCGGCTGTGTGCTTACTGGTATATTGCGATCTCCCTAGTCTTACCTTCGTTGATAGATTTTTAATGAGAATATTTATAAGTTACATTTGCAACAATGAATCACTACCTAATGCAATCTGCCTCCAACACATTACAGAAATGTTGAGTGTGTAACTCTGATCTTTACCCCATCTATTCTTAGCATCACTTTTTCCACAAGTCTGTTACCTTCAATTGTAATTTGCACAGTGTGTACTTCAGGGATGCCAGGAGTTTCTTGATGACACCCTTCTTAGCCTTTTCTGCACAAAGAGATCCCAGAATGGTGTGTGCTATATAGATTATCTCTTGCTCATAGTACTTCTACTATGATGGTGTAATGTGCTTTTTCGTTCTTTAAGATGGTATTGTTTCCCCCAGCTATAGTTTATTACTGAAGTGCATTGATCAGTTACTTTTCCTTTTCCATAGAGCAGTGACCACATAACACTTAAATCACTTCCTTTACACTGAACCATTCTGACCAGAGTGCCATAGAGCATTGACGTTTATACACAAAGGGCTCCTTGATCATTGCCTCTAGTGAAGTGCATACATTAATCAGAAGGTGGACCTGCAAATTGTATTGAATACCTCTGAGTCGTGTTTAGTGTATAATGGTGCATGTATAGGAGTATATGGAGCTGCTCAAGGAGTACACAGAAGAAACTGACCCTTTCAATATAAAGGATCACGTTTCTGTGATTAGAAATGCTTGGAGTATTGTTACAATATGTTGACGTCTGAAGACATAATGCGATTGCTAAAGCACAAAAGCAAAACTTCAGAGTGGAAGGGAAATTTTAGCACAAGCTAGTGTCCATGGTGCCTTAGAACATATTAGCATATTTATAGTTGTGTCCAGGCATTCCTTTCAAAGAAGATCTTCTCAGGTTACTTTGGCAATCTGAGTATTGCCTAATATTCCAATGGGAAGCTTTTGGGGATGAGGGATTATCCCTAGATCTTGTGTGCGTCATCTTTTCTGTGCCCGTAATTTTCTTTCTAGCTTTGTTGCCTCACAGCTAGTTCTTGGCCCCAAACCTTAATTCTAGCTGCAGTCTTCATTGCACCAGACGTGGCAGTGGTCTGCATATGATGGCACTTTGCAACATTCCCAAACAGTATTGTATTTGATATTTGGAGCAAGGACTCCCTCCAAACAAGTTTAGATAACTTGAGGAGGAATTAAGTACATACTTTGGAGTCTTCGTTCATGAACATTAATGATAAACATGTACTGTCTTCTGCTGAAATAATTAAAGGGCATGCAATACACGCTCTGCTCGCCAGGTTCCAGTTCAACATTTGTTAATTTTGGATTCCAGCAATGACCAATAGAAGACATCTTAATCTGTGTCCTGATCTTTGCTCTCAAGATCTATACAATAGCAGGGAATTGAACTGCAGTTTTATTGGAGCATATGCTCGATGGAACCACTTGGGCAAATTCACAAAAATGCTCCAGTGGGCATCACAGCCCTGATTGACAGATGAATGCGCATTCGACTGCGGCAGTCGTTGTGCTTATTCCCTTGATGGGAACCCAAGGGAGTGTACAATGCTGCCAGCAGCGTCTTCAGAACCCAGGAAGCATTTGCGTGGCCAAATAGAAATTTGATGCTTAGCATGTGTTGGTATGTTTTTATGTTTCTACTTACCGAATGAAGGTGTAAATGTAAAAATGTAATTTGCATTGATGGGCAAATTCATGCTGCCTTCCCTTTCCAACCATTTGAGTAGTTGTGCTCTTGTGTGAATTGTCACCCATGTATACATGGGGAATGTGGTAGAACTTGCTGCCATACTAACCAAGCCTCAACAGATGTATCCTGCCTCTGTTCATTGAAGGGGGATATATTGCGTAAAGGTGCTGGAATGTCTCCCATTGTTTTATTTTTTTAATAGGTTGACTTTTTACTAAGTTGTGCTCTGTATGTGGTCATATTTTATACCAAAACTAGCCTTTATTAAAGTCGGATTTAACTGAGCATTTTTTTTTCTTCATGGAATTGTATGTATAGGAGAATTCTGAGTTTTTCTTTCACATAACCTTTGCTCTTTGTTATACTCTCTCTAGGGTTTGTAGTATGTCGAACCTCCATTTGCCTATCAGTCTACCATTTATTTGTTGAGCGGTGGTCAGTGAGGCGATGAAGCTCCGACTGCACCAATCTTTTTTTACATTCAGACCGTTGCAACTGCTAAATGTGTATAATCCTTCCAAAAACACAGGCCGATAGCTGCAGCTACTAAGTGTTGCCTGGTGGTCAGACAGATACTCCATCATGAGATCTTTCATAAATCCACATGTCTGCATATCCCAGCGTGAGCGTTTTATAAACGTTTGTCTGTTGAAATATTTGATTCACAAAGTGGCAACTGAGGTGTAAAAACCTCTGTCATGGGGAGCATAACAATCATAGTTCTTGGTGTCCATCTTCGTTCTCCTTACTGTTGCAAAAAATATATCTGGTCACTTTTGCACCTGTTTTGTGTTGTATCTGTAAAGCAATTTTTCTGTGAATATTTTGGATGTGTCCTGCTTTCCTTTAAGCACAATTTATTTTCGCTTCAGTTTGACATGTCATGTTCTTCACATTCAAGAAATACTTCACGCTCCCTTCCCCTCTCCTCCACACATTTTGGTTCTTGTCCTCAGGAAGGAGAAGGGACTAGTGCCTGATGCTCCATTTTTTATCTCAAAACCAACCGGAGTGTGGGAACTCAAGCAACGAGCTTGCACACCGGTTCCCACCTCATCCACCAATCCTTTTCCCTGCATGAACGGGGGCTGGAGATCTATGCGACAATAAAATCCCTCTGTGCTTAAATTATTTTGCTTTTGTGTGGACTCTGTGCGCTTCTGCTGCATGAGAAGGGCTTTGAAAGGAATGTGGCAGGCCTTTCTCCACCTCTAACTCCACACCATGTCTTGCCTTGCTGCTCACACTTAGATGCTCTGTCTTGTGATGCACATCACCTCTTTCCTGACATACAGCACGGGTGGTCTTTTACAGGTCTTTCAGTTAATGGCACCAATTTATTGCCTATTGGGGCACAATGTTCACTTGATTCATTGGCGGGCTCACAAAGCCTTTGCACACATGTTATGTTAAGTGGATTTAAACAGTGCAATGCTGCCATTTTCATGATCTCCAGGCACTCGCATGCCTTTGTAAGGGAAAGTGGGTAGGGAGAGAAGGATAGGATAGATGTTGTGCTCATCTATTAATGCGTGCAGAACCAGGAGGAATTGGCATCTCTGCGCAAGTGTTTTCAGGATGTGCATTGTTTTGTTCACTGGGCTGGGGCCGAAAAGGGCTGCGTCCAGTGTTTGACTTGTTTGTTGTCTGAGGAGTTTGAGTTCATAGCTTGATTGAGTGATGTGCAGTTTGTGTGTTTATTGACCAACACTGCGGGCATGTGCTGTAGGTGAGGAGTGTGCGTTGTTGACAGAGAAGAGGTGTTTGTGGGTTTTCTCTGGTTATTTGTAGTTGTGTTATTGTTTTCCATGCTAAATGAATCCCTTGTTTACCTTGTTTCCGGTTTATGCTTTGTAGAAGCTGGAATTTCATAGGTGGGGTGCTCTGTTCATGGGTGACTGCTAAATGGTTGGCCAGTGTTTTATCTCGGCCATTTGAAAAGTCTGTTTTTAGACTTTTCCTGAAAGTGAGGTGGTCTTCTGCCCTTCTTATTTCCTTAGGGATTGGGCTCCATAGTTGGCTATTGGATCAGGTCCTTGCATTGTGACGCCAAATGTCTGAGATGCTGGTTTTATCACTAAGCCGGTGAGCGTCCTGCAACCCCACTAGCACCCACACAGACTGAGCCAGAAAGAAAGATGATATGCTGTTCGCGTGGCATACTGCAAGAGCTTTTCTGGACATTGCTCCTTTGTCGACCTACCACCAATTATTTGGCACACTTTTGTGTTAGCTAGCCTATGAGTTGGATACATCTTTGACACTGATGAAGGCCATACATGTAGGCCAGCGTCAAACTAGTTTGGTCTTTTGTCTTCTCATTGATTTGTCTAGCTTTTAGATGCTTCTAGGCAGACTATATTATATGTTTTGTAATGATTAGTTATTGTATGGTGATGATGGCTTTTTTGGCTCACAATTGTTTGCAATGTACTGCAAATGTGCTTTAAATTGTATGCACTCGAGCATGGCTCCAATATTTGATAAATTGCGCTACCTGAATTGCGCTTATATCTTTATTTTTACATGTGCAATTCCTTTTATTATCATTTTTATCCACACCACTGTGAGCATATCACTCATTGCCCCTTTAGGTACATTGTGTATATTGTGACTCATGAGCACATGCATCCTACATCTGATTGTAATTTATGGTACACCTACCATTGAGTATCTCTTTTCTTATCAGATAGGGAAAGGCATTTCCCACAAATGTTCTTTTCTTGTTCTGTCTTGTTGAGTTTGGTGCTGGATCTTAAGTCTCTTTTTGTTTGGATGAAATTGGCTCCTTGTCCGTGTAGCCATTTATGAGCATTGTAGAAGGCTTTGAAGTTGATGCGTTTCTTTACTGGTAGTTGTGTAGACTTCTAGGGGGCGGTTTGATGTGTTCTCTTCTCTTTAATCTAAGGTGTAGTCTTGCTGCAGTATTTTGGATGCGTTGTCATATTTTGGTGAGGTGTTTGGGCATTCCCAGGAATAGACTATTTGTATAGTCTATCCTTGATAATACAAAGGAAATGATTGCAAGGGTTATGTGTGCAAAATTGAGGTAAGGAACAATTCCTCATTTATTGGCGGGGGGGCAGAAGCATTTTTTTGCTGTTGAGTTGTGGTTCCAAGTTGAGGCAGTTGTCCACGAGGAGTCCCAGATTGTTTATCACCAACGTCTCCAGTTGGGTTCCCATGGTCGTGGGCCATGTGACAAATTTCTTTGTTGGACTGTTTTCTTGTGAGGCGATTTAATATTTCTGTTTTGGTTAAGTTTAGTTTGAGGTTGTTTGTCCTCCATGTGTTTGTCAGTGAGGCATTTATTGAGGACATGGTCTGGGTCCTTGACGTTCGTTATCTTGAACATGAGTTCTGTGTAGTTGTAGGCTGTCAGTCCATGGGTTTGTAAGAGTTTAATTGGGGGCGAGGGGTGGGGGGTCGTATAGATGTTGAAGAGAATTGTGGAGAGGCTTGATTCTTTTGGTACACCACACTTAATATTTTTTGTGTTTGACGCGAATGGTGGAATGTGGGTTCTTTCTGTTCGGTCAATGAGGAAAGATTTCAGGCATTGTGCAGAGCATTGTATACCCGATTCCTCCAGGCAAATGCAGGATACCTAAATGGTGCCCTTCCATCCACCAGAGCTCTCCAGCCCCACTCAGTACCCTTTTCAGGGTAAGGCACTCACAACAACAACTCCCTGCTGTCGAAGACCCAATGCTGCATGTCAAGTATGTGAGAGTGCTCAATAAGGACTTAAGCAAGGACAAGGAGTCTTCTACTGTCCTTGGATTCCTTCACTGTGGATGGACTCTCCCCCAAAGATTAAGTGGTAGACTCCCTTTCTTCGGGACGCCCTTCACTCTTCAGTTGCTCTTTTAATGCTCTACGTGTTGCCCGACCTGACAGTTTGCAAAGCTAAGTCAAGTGTAGCTTCCTCTACACAGAGAAACTAAGGAAGGCTAATCCTGGATCCTAAAGCTGTCGTCATTGTTACTTGGAGTAACCATTGTTGACAAGGTTTCATGTGGTAATGTTCTCTTCCAGAATAAGAGATTTCGATAAAGAAAATATCTAGAATGGATTGCCTGCTCTTCCAATGCTGCCACCTCCAGCTCCTCTTCCACCACCTTCTCCACCTGATCTGACCACTCACTTGTCGCCTTAGGATCACATCAACCCATTTCTAGCTTCTCAGACTCCAGTTAATGTTATACGGACATGTTTTTGCCAGATTTGCAGAAACCACCTTCCGGAGATACAGATGGTGGTACAGTGGATGAAGGAGATCTAGGTCTTTTGCAGTCCACAGTCATAACCTTCCCTGTGTGTTTTCTGGCACTAGTGGACTTCCCCCAACAGATTCCTATTAGCCAGTTGCATCTGGTTTTGTTTATTACATTTCTGAAGCACTTTACACCAAAGCGCTGTACAGAATTTGTGAGTTGGTATAAATATAGAAATGAGGAACAGCACAAATATCAAGTAAAACCGAGAGAAGAGGCAAGACAACATTTACCATAAAGACCATTTACCATTTCAAATGCCAAGATGATCTGATTAACTGTAAAAATTATGGTGTAGCACCAAAATGTAGCCAGACAATAAATTGAGATTAAAATCAATACTTTGGTTGGACTCATTGGTGGTCTCAGCAGCCTTGTGCCAGGGTCAACCCATTGCATCTTCTTTCTCATCCGGACAACCCTAATACTCCTTTGGGGAAGGAGGATCAAACCTTTACACCAGTGGTAAAAAGCTCTAAAGCAACAGAACCCAGTATTTTGGGCAGGCTTGTGTAGCTGGGATTCATGTTGCCTGCAATGTGAGACTATGAAAATATATTGTTGATGGGACTACACTCTGGACAAAAGAGATCAGCACTTGAAGATGCAGAAGTGTTAGCTCATGGTGTGTTTATTTTTTCTCCAGGAGGGCATGTAGATACTGCTGATGGCATATGCCTGGATGTCATGAGGAGCACCTTTTTGACGGAAACATTGCGGATTCAGGAGCCCAACAAAACCTCAGGGGCAACCTATTTGCTTCATCTTTCGTCCTTGCACGAATGAGGAGCTTTCTTATAAACTATGATGGGCAAATGTTTGTCAGCCATAACAAAACCAGCATATACATTCTATTGAGTTTAACGATCAAACAGAAGCTGAACCTCAATCAGCTTTAGAGGTTTCTCCTGGTTCTCCCTCGTGAAATCTAATGTAAGCATTCTTGTATAGTACCCTTAAGCCACTGTTGGTGGCTTCTCTGTGCTTGGCATTGTAAGAAAAGAAAAGGGCAGATGGAGTCCTTAGTGGGACAGTGGAAGAGCCATATGGGAAACTGGTGACATTGATTGGTGCAGGTTTGAAGTAGCCGGTTCCTGTGTGCTAATATGCTTTCCATGGGTTTGGTCGAGAAACTTGGGAGTATGTCATCGATAGGGAAGAGCCCAAGATCTGATAGACTACAGTGCTTTGAGTCTGGTTAGCTGCTCATGTGGGAGAGTGCAAGAGGGCTAAAGAGGAGAGCTTAGTCATGCTTGATTTGGTGTTGATGTGCTAATGGCTAGTTTTCATCCACCATCACTTAAGAACAATTAAACATGTGGACAATTTCTAAGAATAAAAAGGAACAGTATTAACAAAGAGCACTTCACGTTTCATGTGATTTGTTTCATGGATAAACTTCAAGAAAAAGACTATCCAGAAAGAATTCTAAACATGCTTCAAACAATCACAGAGAAGCACTGTAGGCAGATTCTGTCCACACCCCTGAAGTTCAGAACATAGTTTGTCAGCCCATAAACACACACTTGTCAGTTAGGATCAAGAGAATTACACAGGAAATGTTTAGACGGCGGACCATCTCAACTTAAAAAATCTCTATTCGCCTTTAAATGAAGTGCGAATTTGTGCGACAACTTGGTACATACATATCTTATAAAAGAATAACACTGTAAGTCACCAACATTAACTGAAATATGGGGTATGCTACACCTCCACTGGACATTCCACATGGGGAATGCTATTTAATTTTTTTTTTTTTTAGAACTTTATTTTTAATGTTTTCTGTACATAACAAAACGAGAAATCAGACATTGCACCAACTGGGTGCACATTAAACAATATCCCTCACACTCATCCCTCCCTAGTCACCTCCCCCCCCTCGCATCTCCTGTATTCTGTGCAGATGCCTTGTCAAAACTGGGTTCGATGCCTTCACTCCTGAGTGACCTACTCTCAGGGTCCAATTATCTCAGTCTGTCCTGTTTGGGAGTTTGGGGTTTCTGAGTCTGAGGATTCTGTACTGTTCATAAGGTATGACACATATGGACCCCAAATGTCAGGGGACGCGCATGTAATGGAAGCGTTCTAATGAATTCTGTATCTAGGTCTTGACAGTATATGATGTCCTTTTCCCAGTCTTCAATCTTGGGGAGCGGGCCTCTGCCCCATGTCATGGCTACTCTTCTCCGGGCCAGGTCCATAAGGAGTGACGTTAGTTTGTGTGATGCTGGTTGCATGTGTCTAGTAAGTCCTAGGAGGGCTCCCAGAGGGAGCGGGGTCACTTGCTCTCCCACGATTTTGGATGTTTTCTGTATGACGGCGGACCAGAAGCGGTGCACGCCTGGGCAGCTCCATGCCAGGTGGAAGAAATCTGCGTTATCGGATGAGCATCTTTCGCATTGGGCTGAAGTCTCTGGGTGGTGATTCTTTTTCTTGGCTGGGGTGTAGTACGTTTGGTAAATGAAGTTAAAGTGGATTAATTTATATCTTGTATTTAATGCGATTTTTTTTTTTTTTGGCTTGTCGGAGGATGTATGCCCAGTCTTCTGTGGGTATTGGCTCCAGAATGGCAGTTTCCCACTTCGTTGGGCTCGGGGGGTGGACTTTCGCGTGTCTTGTATAAGGGATTTGTACAGGGTTGACACCAATCTTCCCTCTCCCTGCGTTTGGATCACACTGTGTAGCAGGGTCCACGTGGGAGGCTGCTGAGGGAACGTGGGGAATACCCCTTGGAGGGTGTGGCGTAGTCTAAAATAAAGGAATACATCTAGGGAGGAATTAGCTCCTCTGTCTTTGGCCATTTGTGGGGTTAGAAAGGTGCCCGCCGGGAACAGGTCTCCCAGAGATTGAAGGTTCATTTTGTCTACCCATATGAGAAACACTTTTTCATTTGTGAGGGGTGTTCCGGGGATGAATTTAATGGGAAGTAGGGTGGAGTAACGTATGGTTATGCCATATTCTTTGGCCATCTTTTTCCAGATAGCGTAAGTGGATAATACTGTGTTTAGTGTCTTGTGTGGGACGGGGAGATTGCTAATTATGACTGCGCTAAGCAGGTCAGGGGACGCTAGGGCTCTTTCCACTTGCACATGTGGGCGGACATAGTGAGCCGAATACCAATGACTCAGAAATTGTGCTTGGGCTGCCCAATAGTATTTTTCAACGTCTGGGAGAGCCAGGCCTCCCCTCTCTGTTGGCAACGTTAGGGTGCTGTAGGCCACACGTGCCGGTTTCCCGGCCCAGAGCAATTCTAAAATCGAGCTCTTTACTTTTTGAAAGAAGGATTTGGGTACGAGTAGAGGGATATTCGTAAAGAGATAGAGCAATTTGGGGAGGATGACCATTTTCGTCAGGGAGGTCTTGCCCCATAGCGTCAGCGGAAGAGACTTCCATCTCTGGACACGTTCTTGTATGGAGTGTAACACTGTTTGGTAGTTATCTCTAAATACCTCGTGATGATTGCGAGACACATAAATGCCCAAGTAGCGCACTTTAGATTTTTCCCATTTGAACCCATGGTCCTCTCTGAATTCTGTCATGTGGGGGGTTAAAGGAAACACTATTGATTTAGAGTGATTTGTTTTGAGGCCTGACATTCTCCCGAATTTTATCACTTCCCTCATTACAGGGTTCAGGTTGTTTTGGGGATCGCTGACGAATAGCATGACGTTGTCGGCGTAGAGGGAGACTATCCGTTTATGGGGCCCTAGTTTCAATCCGCGGTGAAGATGTTCGGCCCGTAGCCTCGACGCCAGGGCGAAGATGAGGGCTGAGAGCGGGCAGCCCTGTCTTGTTCCGCGTTCCAGTGTGATGCCTGGGGACCTAGTGTTACCTACTGTGATGTAGGAGCGTGGCTTGTTGTACAACAGTGACACTAGTTTAAGGAAGAAGTTGCCTAGACCCATCTGCCTGAGCGTTGCAAACATAAAGGGCCATTCAACGGAATCGAACGCTTTTTCGGCGTCCAAGAGTACTGCAATTGCCTGTTGTGACGGGTCAAGAGCCTCAATAACGCCGAACAGTCTCCTGATGCCGTAGGTTGTGCTACGACCTGGGATGAAGCCTGCCTGATCGCCGAGCACCAGAGCCGGCATCAGAGGGAGCAACCACGCTGCTAGAATCTTTGCCAGGATTTTGTTGTCTAGATTTATTAAAGAGATCGGCCTGTATGAGGCACAATCCTCTGCAGGTTTGCCAGTCTTATATAGTACCATCACATTGGCTTCGCACATCGTGGGTGGGAGTGAGCGAGCCTCGTTCTAGCGATTCTTCGAAAACCTGACCTAGAAGGGGAGCCACAATTGAAGCGTGTGCTTTGTAAAACTCTCCAGTAAGTCCATCCGGACCCGGAGCTTTCGTGGTTCGGAGGGCTTTTATTGCTTCCTGGATCTCTTCCAGTGTGATCGGAGCGTTCAGGGGTTCTCGTAGTTCTGCGCTTACCCAGTAAAGTTCACTGTCATTAAGAAACTCTTGTATTGCGTCTGGATCCGCGGCACCTTTTGAGCTGTACAGGGTGCGGTAGAAGTCGCAGAATGCCCCGCAGATGTTTTCTTCCGTGTATGCCAGTTGGCCTTGTGCATTCTTTATACATTCGATGCGAGGTGGAGCTTTATCGATCGAGAGTAGATGGCCCAGCAAGGCCCCAGGCTTTTGACCCTCTCCATATTGTCTAACATGATGTCTGCGGCCCATGAATTTTAGTTCTCTTTCGGCTGTTTCTCTAAAGTTCTTGAGTTCCACTTTCATCCTAGCTTGGAGTCGTGGGTCTGGGGAGACAGAGGATTTGAGCTCTAGGTCCTTTAATCGATGCTCACTATCCGTGAGTTCTCTGCGGATTTGTTTTAGCATGCTGTTTTCTTTTGCCAGACATATTCCTCTCACATAACATTTGAGTGTTTCCCACACTGTACTGGCTGAATCGACTGAGTCTTTGTTCGTATCAAGGAAGGAGATTATTTCTTGTTTCAGTTCTGCTGCGAAAACAGTGTCAGTTAGTGAACCAGTTTTAAATCTCCAGTGAAGACCAGAGATTGCGGAGCCTGTTGGGGTGGCTTCAAGTACGACCATGGAGTTGTCTGAGAAGGACCTTGGCAAGATTTGGCTTTTCCCCCATTGAAACGGGCTGCGGGCTGAGGCTAGGATATAGTCCATTCGTGAACTAGAGTGGTGAACTGGCGAGAAGAATGTGTATTCTCTGATGTTCTGGTTCCAGTTTCTCCATGTGTCTGTTAGACCAAATGCGTGACAGATCTCTTTGACTTGGGTACGGGCTTTCGAGGGCGACCCTGACGTATTGTATGATTTGTTTAGCTTGGGATCGAGTGGGGTGTTGCGGTCCGCTCCCCATATAATGGTCGTTGCGTTTGTCTCTCCCAGTCTGGACAGCACCCAATTGAAGTTATCTGGTCCGTCTGTGTTGGGAGCGTAGGAGTTAACCAGGACTACCTCTTTACCGGCTAATATTCCTCTCACCAGCAGAGCTCTCCCCTCGGTATCTCTCCTTGAGTCGATCAGACTGAAGTTCGTTCTCCTATCTATCAGTATCGCTACTCCCCTGGCATATGACGAGTAGGATGAGAAGTACCGGTGGCAGCCCCATGATCTGGTCCAATGGGATTCCGAGGACTTTGTGAGATGCGTTTCTTGCAGAATGGCGATGTTAATTTTGTGTCTTCGCAAATATTGGAGGATCTTTCTCGTTTTCGCCGGGTGGTTACCTCCACGAATATTCCATGTGGCTATCTTATATGTCGTCATTGTCTCTTGGGGGAGGTTTCATGGACATGCTGGGTCGAGATTCAACGGTAGGCGTGGAGTCAGGGCTTTCGGGGGGGATCTGAGGTCTTGGCTTCTGCTTGCTTGATTTCCATGATGAGGTCTGCGAGAGATGAGGGTGCGAGGTGCTTGGTGACTTCTTGGAACTGGGATCTCTGCCTTGAGTGGGCAACCCCCAACTGGCCCATATTGAACTAACTCTGGTTGGCAAAACAGCCAACGTTGCTGTGCATGGGGCGCTGGTGGCCCTCCAAGAGGGGCTGGTTCCCCACGTCTTTTACTAGATTTGTTCCGTGGTGGTGAAAGTAGTTGT
Source organism: Ambystoma mexicanum (assembly GCF_040938575.1). Lineage (NCBI taxonomy): Eukaryota > Metazoa > Chordata > Amphibia > Caudata > Ambystomatidae > Ambystoma > Ambystoma mexicanum. The sequence continues at coordinate 1,233,316,128 of NC_090927.1, read as the reverse complement.
GCCTGGGTGATACTTTGCCTTCTTATTGTGTAACCGTCTGGCAAAAGTTACGGAGGGTCTCTTCTGGGTCGGTTGCCTCGTTGTGATCTGCCATTGTTTGTGACAGGTCTGCATCCGGAGCGGTCCAGGTAGTCACTCGTTTCTTCTGGGGTATTAAAAAATTGGGTTCTGCCCTCGTGTTGGATGCAGAGTTTGGCTGGGAGCAGCATCGAGTATTGAATTTGATTTTCCTGCATCCTGCGTTTCACTGTTGTGAACGATCGTCTTCGCGCCTGCACCGCTTGAGAGAAGTCTGGGAAGAACTGAATTTTGTCCCCCTCAAATTGGAGGTCACCCTTGTCTCTGGCGGCTCTCAGAATTGTGTTGTGATCTTTGTAATTAAGCAACTTCGCTATAATTGGACGTGTGTTCGCTCCTGGGATCGGTCTCGTATTGGGTATTCTGTGGGCTCTCTCGACGACGAACATCTTAGAAAGGACCTCTTCACCAAACAGCTCGATGCAGATTTTTTCTACATGATCTTCCATTTTGTAGCCAATTGGTGCTCTCTAACGCCCACTATCCTGATGTTATTACGCCTGGAGCGGCCTTCCAAGTCTTCATTTTTGGCGCATACCGCTTTCAATTGTGATTCTAGTGTGGTCACTCTGGATGTTAGGGAGGACGAGCCGTCTTCGAGGTCCGATACCCTTTGCTCTACCGTTTCCAATATGTCTGCGTGCTTGTCCAGTCTGTGTTGGAGCATGTCTACTTTGGATGAGAGGGTGTCGAGTTTGCTCCCAAGGCTGCCTATACCGGCTTTCAGGTTGAGCAGGATTTCTCTAATATCAAGATCCTGCTCCACAGTCTCATCTTGGATTGGGGACTGAGGGCGACTACTAGCCGCAGGTGCTTTGGTTGAAGAGCTGCCCTCGAAGTTGAGTTTTTTCTGGAGCCTGTCTCTTCCCCATGATTGCTGTTGTTGTGGGAACTCCTAAACCGCCTTTGATGAGCGGTGCAGATCTGGGACCTGCTAGTGGAAATTCGGGAGGCGCTGTGGAAGCGTACCGGCTGGTTAAAGCTTCTGCGTTCTCGAACTGTTTTTAGTTCCACTACTGGGACCTCTGTTCCTGGTTCCCGCGAAGGGATGTGTCGTCTTGCCTCGCAGGGTAGGTAAGGATTTGGCGTGTCTATGATGGCTTTTGAGAAGCTGGGTTGCTTAATGCTGTGGTGGTCTTTTTTCAATGGGGCGAGAAGGTGCGGCGCCGCAGGTGCCTGCCGTTTAATGTACCGCAGCCTTGTCTCCGCAGCCACACGCACGCGCCCCTCCTCTCACCCCGGGACCTGGTTTTTCCTGCTGCCTGGGCCTCTTATGCTGCCCAGCTCCCTGAGCGCCGCTGGCCCCACTTTGCGGGCGCCGTCCAGTACTCCGATGGCCTCCGATCATATGATTGTCACTCGAGGAGACCCGGGGATTTGTGCGACAGCTGCCGCGGCCACAGGGGACAGGGGGGCGCACGCAGCGCTCGTACCTGTCCGCCCGGGCCGGGCGTCTGCCTTCTTCTTTTTCTCCTCTGTCCACACTTCCAGGCTCCACTGGTTCCGTGTCGGCTCAGCGGTCGCCGGACCTCACGCCGCTCAGGCACCAGCTGGATGACGCTGACTCCCTCCGGGTCGAGGCAGCACACGGTGGGCCGCTCCCTCGCCGGCCACGCAGACGCCCACGCAGGCCGCACCTTGCGACCGCGGGGAAGGGGGGGCGGCACCTTCTTGTGGTAGATTTGCCACACACATCCACAGGATCGATGAAATGAAAATACCCCCTTGCGAGGAATCGCTTTCTCTACAAGGGGGAGGCGGCGTCTGTCGGAATACACCTCACGGAAGCAGCGATTTTTCAGGATATCGTGGAAGCTATACCGAGCTCACGGGGAGGCCGCCATCTTGGACGGCTCTCTAGCGCCCTCTGGGAATGCTATTTAATAAGACACACAGCAAGGAAGTAGACATTGGGCTGAAATCTTCATGGAAGCAGGTTCATCTGCCAAATTGAAACAATAAGCAGGCCACCTACATGATTACATGGCCATGTGGGTTAAAATACATTGCCATTAAGATGTGGGAAATAAAAGCATGTATTGGTGAACACAGGAGCTGTATTCACGAAAGTCCTTACGGTTCTGTTGGTAGAGCACTTAAAGAATTATGGACATGGTGATCCTGATTTCACATTAATAATCTTTCCCACTATCAAAGGAGATTAACTATCTTTGGTCACTTTTTTTTTTTAAGAACGCTTGAACTTTAAGACACAAACCTATGTCAACTGAGTAAATGAGGATGTTATTTTCACTCCTATTGCATTACTGATACTGCCTTTTGATCAGCCTTATCAAAATAGCAGCATGTGTAAGACAATTGTTGTTGAAACACTATTCCTTTGAGACCTAGTATTGTAGAGGAGGTCCCACATAAAGCCTGCACTCCAGTCGCCCATTGAAGTACCAATAACCAGACAACCATGGACAGTAAAGTATTCATTGAGAAAACCCTACCAGTAAATGACACAAAATGAAGATTGCTTAAACACTGTCCCAGAAGAAACTCAACAGGACTTAATTGAAGATGAATGGTGACGTCACAAGGGCCCAGACGGACTCACAGATGAAAGAAACGACAATCAAAAGATGACACACACAGACGAAACGTCATGAATAAGGACATCATGAACTTAGGAGAGACGATGTTGAAATATAAAGAAACTTAAACTGTAAAGCAGGATGAAGCTATTCAACCAGCTAACGTCTGTACATATGCTTGTAACCGCAAGAAGTTAAGAAAACAGTGCGGCTTGCTATGCTTAGTAGAAGAATAAACCGGTAAGCGCCACCTATATATCTACCTCAACAAAGCACACTATATAAGTGAGAGTCCACTTTGCACAAAAGCAGAATTAACCCACGTTACGAAGGGTCAAACAGGACAGAATTCGTATTCCAGCTAAAACAAGAAAAGCCACATACGCAGGGAAAATGTGCAAAAGCGATTAGCCAGTGTATATGTCTGACACATTTAGAGCGTTTAGTTTTCTTTTTGGGATGTATAGTTTTTATATTGATGGTTCTGCATCCTGTATTATGATGAATTGATATAAGTAACTGTTTTTTATATCTTGTATTATAAACATTGTCTTAGTTGATAGGATGTCGAATGACGCTATTTTTGATGGACTAACAGAATTTGGAAATATGCAAGTTATGAACAATAAGTACAACACCATCAGAACAAAGCGCAGAAATTCTAAAGTAATTGCTTTAGGATAAGTCGTGGCTTTCAGATCAATTAATGGATTATCGCTTTATGAAAGAGATGTCAACACCAAAAGAAAAATCGATTCTGGAGTGAGAGGAATGAGAGACAGGGAAAAGGGAAAACTGTTAGTTAATCAGTCAGATTGAAAAGTCTCCATGGGTCAGCTAACTTGGCTTAGGCAGTGATCTCACAGCTGCATGTGCCTTGGAGATCAATAGTTTAATTGAGAAATTCAACTACCCAATAAAAATCAGTGTTACTCACAATTCGTTCACATCCAATGCTATGTTTGCGACTTGGCTAGAACACTCGCATGTATGTATCTCTTCTCAAGTGCCATTCTACTTAGCATTAGTTTTGGCTCTGTAAGTGTGATGAAATTGCCGCTTTATTGGCCAAAATTAAAACGATTGTGTGTGCCATTTAAAACTCCTTATTTTCCATCCAGGTGATATTTATTTCCTTCTGTCTTTTCAATATACTTTACAAAATGGACTAAAGTGCCGTATAGCTTGTCATAATGTTTTCACATCTGCAAATTCCATTTTGTTTATTGTTTCTGCCCATTTCCCCATAACTCCAGCAGTAGGTGGAATCGAGAGCATGCTACAACTACCCTTATCATTTGATTGCTACCCATGTCAAATAATTCTCTGGTTGCCTGGTTGAATGTACCTGAAGTGATGGACTGACCAATTGCTTTGTCTCTATCAGTCTCCGCATGTGTGAAAAAAACAAATTATATAATAGCTTCTAATATCTTTTCTGAAGCAGTCGCAAAGTTATTAGGATTAGCATACCAGGCTGCCTACCCCACTCTAGTGAAGTCTGTTTTGACAAAGAATGAGACTCAAACGACAAAGTTTGAATGTGTATGAGATCTGATAGACAATGCACTCCCCGTGACAAGCCTTTACTGGTCCAGATTGCGGCAAGCCAAGTAATGGGTTTGTAGCTGCTTTTTGTTTTTATCTGTTCTAGAGGTTTATGATCTGTGTATTCCCAAAAACCCAAACCCTTGGTTGTAATTTATGTACTATGCTCTAAAGCCTGTGGGCATCGAAGCACAATACCAAAGCATCAGAACAGACATGGAAAAGGCAGAAAGCAGAACCAAAATAGAGGACAGTGTGTTAAGATTAAAAACTGAAAATGTAAATCAATATCCAAGTCAGGAGCTTAATTTATGTAAAAAAATCAGAAAATAAAAACGTTTTCAGTTTTTTCTTGAAGGATAGAAGGGAAGAATCAGACCTAATGAAAATAGGGGCTTTCGTGATATATAAAGATATAGATGGTTGATGGTCAAGGGTACTCTCCACGCCTCAAGTTCTGGGCAAACCTAGAGATGCCACAATGCCCTGCACTATTTGACAAACCTGTTTTATGGGTTTAGAGCTTTTATGTTTAGGATTGTATGCATCACATTTCATTTTGTAGGGTTCACTTTGATCATATTGATCCGGAATCAATTTAGGAATTAAACAATTTCTGTAGAACATCTACTGTTTTGGCATTCAAGAAAGCATAACCTCCACCTTCCCCTTTCGTACGTGGGAGGCATCACTTTTAAAATCCATTAACCTCTCATTGAGGGATTTCATAAGCAAGTTATGGAGCAATGGTACACACCCTTGAATGAATGCACGTTGAGGATTGCAAATGGGAGTGAATTTGCCTTTGACCCCAATTTACTGGTTCTCTGCATTATTTCACTAAATTATTCAATAGAGAATGGCTAGTAAATCTTTATACCAAGGAATCTTTTAATCTAACCATTCTCAGGTTAGACTGAACCATTCGACTACTATGTTTGTATACAGAAAAGGGACAACGTTCCTTGGGGCTCATTACGAGTATGGCTAAACTAACTAATAAATTACCACCACTTTTCCGGCTCCACCATACTACAAGTTTAGCCCTGAAATGGGTGATTTAGCTCTAGAATCATGCTGGAGGTAAATCCTCCCACATTTTGCCAGAAAATCAGCAAAACTGGTGGAATTACCGCCGGCAGATTTACCACTGCGCTAATTATGCCGAAATCCCCAATGGAGTCCAACGGACTCTTAATTAATGGGGACTAACACCCCCACCACCACTTGTAATTTAGCTGTAAATCTGCTGGCCCAAGTGGTGGTAACAGTAATTCTGTTGGGTAGTATTCTGGTGGATTTACCACAGGAATACCACACAACTCGTAATGAGGCCCTTTTTAAGTCTTGCTGGTTCAGACTGAGCCAAATAGACTGTAGTGATGTTGGTGACCACCTTTCTGTAATATTATGGACATATTTAGAAACAAATGTCCAGTATATGGCATTTATAAAGCACCTATACACAAGTGTTTCAAGCACGACGAGGCAAGGGAAGGGGAACTAGGGAAGACGGAGAGAACAATCCTACTAGACCAGATGGCATTGAGATTGCACAAGTGCAGGGGATGGGGAAGGCGAAAAGTGCGAGCGAAAAGGGGAGGGGACCAGTGCAGTACATAAGATAACAGTAAAATAAATAAAAATAAAAACGAAGTGCAGCCGGGTGACGGCAAGTGCCGTGGTAAGTGCACACAAGTGTCAGGTGCTGGTAGGGGTCTATAGGAATACAGAGAACAGCCCCCGAGTACAGGGGGCAGTGCAGGTGTGCAACTGGGGTGAAGGGGACCTGAGCCCGAGAACAGAGGGTAGCCAGGTGACCAGTGCCGTTTCAGCCAGGAGTTCAGCAGGGGAGAGGAGGAGAGAAAGCAGAAGCAAAGAGGGAAGGTCTTGAGGTACTTCCAGAAACAGAGATGGTTCTCCTCAAGTTTCAGGGAGGCTGTTCCATGGGGAGGCCCCAGCCGAGGAAAGGGGTCTACCACCAACTCGTTGCTAGGAGAAGCAACTGACCCTGAGGGAGTTGGAGGCTTATCATTGAAGAGGTTGAGAAGGAAGATATTTAGGAAGAGAGAGCTGAAGGCCCCAGAAGGCCTTGTGGACAATGCAGAGGGTTTTGAACTTAATCCTCGCAGGTACTGGGAGCCAGTGCAGAGATTTCAGTACTGGAGAGATACGATCCCTGGACTTGAGGCTGACGACAAGTATCGCAGTCCTGTTTTGGATGAGTTGCAGAGGGCGGAGCGTAGATGCAGGCAGATTTTGAAAGAGGCTGTTGTAGTAGCCCAGCCTAGAGAGAACCAGAGCTCTGGAGACAGTGAGCTTCTGGGGGAAGTAGAGGAAGAATACCTCTGAGGAGGTGCAGTTGGTAGTGTGACTTCTTAGAGACATCAGAGATGTGAGGAGAGAAGGAGAGTGTGGCGTCAAAGATGACCCCAAGGTTTTTGGGAGCAGGAGGAAGGCCAAGAGAGGCCGGCCAGAGTGACAGGAAAGGAGGGAGCAGGTGTGCCGATGAGGAGAATCTCAGTTTTACTGGCATTACGGCAAAAATCATTGGCGGCACAACACTCCTGGATAGCAGACAATCAGAGATGAGAGAAGGAGAAGAGGTGGCTGATGGGAGCCTGAAAATGAGTTGTCATCCGTATAGCACTGAAAGCTCGGGCAGAGAGCAGCAATGCGGTGGACAAGAAGTGCTAGGCATTGGTTGAACAGCCAGGGAGAGAGCTTAGACCCCTGGGGAACACCACAGGTAGAGATAGAGGAGTGGAAGGACCCAAGTTGGACCTGGGCGGTTCGATCGTCGTGGAAAGAAGTCAGCCACGCCAGGGCCTGATCGGTGATACCCAGGTTATCACGGAGACTGTTGAGGAGGATGGCATGGTTGACTGTGTCAAAGGCAGAGGAGAGATCAAGTAAGATGAGAACACAGGGTTTGTTGGAATTGAGGTTGGAGAGCAGGTCTTCACGGATGTTCAGGAGAGCAGTTTCCATGCTTCTGGTAGCTCTGAAGCCAGACTGATGAACATGAAGACAACCAATAGATTAAGAGGGGAGTTTAAGATGGGAGATGGCCAGCTTTTCCAGGAGTTTGCCCAGGAAAGGAGTGATGGAGACTGGGCGATAGTTAGCTGGGAATGGGGTCGGCAGAGGGACTTCTTCATTTGGAAAAAGTCAGTTGGCTGCCAGGTTTGTCAATTTAGCCTTTGGAATATAGCTGGCACCTGGCAATTTCAAGTCGGTGCTTCTAACAAATAGTGGTTTATAGTCTGGATGTAAAATTGGTTTGTAGGTTTTTATTTTGTAGTACCCCATTGTACGAAGCTTACCGCTTCCTGTGAAATCTGATATCTATTGTATGTTCTTTTGCAATCAAAAAAGCATTGTTGTTCTTTGCACATGAAGACTTTTTATCCGGATATGAAATAGCTGGGGATGTCTTCGACTAAGGCCTATATATTTAGCTTGTAATTTAATATTTGCTGGACTTTATGTAAGTAAGTCAAGTTGTGCAGATGAATATTCCTTATAATTCTGTACAAAAGAATTACAGATCTGTTTGAGGTGGATAGTTCAATTGCCAACCTCGATAATAAATGGATTCCACGTGTTTGTTTACTCAATGCAGCATTTTCAGTTTACGTGTATATTTCATTTTGGTACAGCCATGCTGCTTGTTCTTCGTGTACCAATATATTCGTGGGAGTTGGATGCTTAGTCTGCAAGTATGTGTGGGCAATGAGGGATTTTCCTCACAAGTGTTTATTTGTTCAATGTGTGTATTGACCTTCTTTATTCAGTTGGTTCATGTTCTGGTCAGTATTTACATGTCTTCAGTTTGACTTTATTTTGGGTATTTGGGATGGCTACATTTAAGCTAGTGAACTTTTATGACCTCTGTGATGATGCCACTTTTGAGGGATATGTTTAGGGGGTATCGGGGAAAGCCGCCCGCTACAAGAGGCAGCCTTTGGAGTTGTTAGGGAGTGGATTCCATAGAGCTCCTTTCCCCTCCAAGGCCTGTCATCTAAAGGAGGTCTACGCGAGGTGACAGATCCTATGAGGGAAAAGGCAAGGGCAGGATATCTAAGGCCCAGTCATCCGGATATAATGACAGTTGCAGTAGCTACTTGGTTGGATTTATTCCATCTCTGAATGCAGGTGGTTATGAACGTGTCCACTGTATTTAAGTATAGTATAGATCAATTCTGGAAGTGCTCTAAAAGGCATCAAATCCTTGGAGGAATTTCTGCTTTTGTTTGATTTACAGCCCCCACAATAGACACAGGCAGGCTATCCCATTATTTAAGAATGTTTGTTACAGCTAGTTTAACAAATGACTATTCAAATATAGATTTGATAATGACTCACCGTTATTCAACGTCTGGTCTGATTGTTCCTCCAAACTAAAAACTTTAATTCCATAGGTTACATGATAATTGTTAGTACAACATGAGTGTCCTGGATTTTAGTATTTGAATACATTTTCTATACTGTCCTCATTAGATGACTTCAAGTTAACACATGTTTTTCTTTTTCAATTTGGGATCTATGGTTTGCCTCTGGATTCAGAGAGAATGATGACAGCTGACAGGTGCTTGAATCTTCAATGAGACCCCAACTGACTGAGAGCGCCACAGTATTTAACAGTATTCCCATTACAGACTTAGCTGTAACTGGCCAAAGCTAGGATTTCAGTCTATCTGGAGAGAGCGTTCTAGGTCTACTACCATACGTTCAGCGTGGCAAGAAACTTTAAGGGCACAAGGCCTAACCTGGTGTGAGAGGCATCAGAGACTACAGGAGAAGGCATTCTGTGGGCTCCACCCACGCACTGGGCACCCAATGAGGCTATAAGTGCAAGTTTGGCACACTGGACAAAGGTGGCTTCGTGTATGACGGAGGACTAAATACTGGCCCAATATGGTCATAGTGCTGTGAACTTGTACTTATTACTACATCCCGTCCCCTTTCTACCAAATGTTTGCTACATGAATACCTTCCAGAGGACCACACCTCAGAGAAGCTGCTTCAACTCTTGCATGATGGGCATGGAGACCCTTTGGTGGAGCAAGTCGCCTTAGAATATGATACTCAAAAATACATCGAATTGAGCAGTGGTGCTTTTTGGCGCTTCTTTCGACTGTTTTGACCAACATAAGTGACACATTTTTTTTTCATTGAACAAATATCTTTTGTACGTTGAAGAAAAATCTTTAGAGCAGTGCTGAATCCAAGCTACGGAGAACGCTTGGTATCTGGTAATATCGTCCTCATAAATAATGTCGCCATACATATAGTTGCTGGGAAACGGCATAGGTGACATTATTTATGGGGACAATTGGGCCTCATTACGAGCTTGCTGGTCCGGATACAACGGCACCGGTAAGCTTGCAGGTACCTATGTATCGGGACCGGCAAACACTGAGTTGTGCTCGCGGTGCCTTTCATTCTGCCAGGCTAGACCTGGCGGAATGAAAGGCACCCGTGAGCACAGCATGCCTATAGCACAGGCACCGTTCTGAACGGTGCCGGCGCTACAGGCATCCCCAATCCGATGGGAATGGGGATCACCCATTTCCGGCACCTGCGAAAGGGCTATTACCGGGTCCAGAAGGGGCTGGAATACACCAGTAATTGCCCATTCGCGGGTGCCAGACTTTCTCTTACCGGCAAAGCTACCTCCAACCTTGTAATGAGGCCTATCAATATATGGGTAAATGGGAGCAGGGCTTGCGGGGGTGTTCCCTGCTCAAGTTAAAAAATGGGGGGTTGCAGGGGTGTCCATCGCAGTTTCCATATGATGTTGCCCCAAAAAAACTGCACCATTCTTGCATGCCGACATTTTTGCAGGGACATTTTCACATGGGACCGACCGCTTTTGCCCAACAATTAGGATATAAAACTAGTAGAAACATTTCTTGATTAATATGAAATGCAATAACTGCTTTTACTCAAAAAGAAGAATGAATTCTATGAACCCTCTTATCTTTATGAAAAATAATAAAAGGTTCTTCAGAACAAAGGGCTTTTAGTTCACCTACCCTGAAGCTATGGGCTCAAAATGTTTGTCGGACAACGCTGCCAAAACTATGTTCAAATGCTTTACTGAATGATTTTATGCGACTAGTGGATACAGATGGATACAACGATCAGAATGTTTCTTTACAAAAGGTTTCTCAAATGAAAAACAGGAAGAATAAGAATTTAGTTTTTATGCTAGCTATAAAAGGGAAAGAATCATCTACCTTGCAGTGCATAGGATTTGTTTATGTCCAATGCAAATAAGCAGAACTATGTTAATTTAATTCTGTAGTGTGTGTGAGCTGAATCTTTTCCTGCTTGCTGAATAGTAGTCATATCGGCAGAAAATCTCAGGTGGACAAAGGCTTCCTCCTCACTAACCATGCAGCTAAGGATATTGACTATGGAGAGGGCTGAAGAACCATCCCATTATTGTGAAAAAAAAACTGACCACGTGGAATCTTGCAGGACTTCACTGCCTCCAGAAATAGACCATCTATGAACCTCTACTGGCTTGGCTAGAGAGGGTTTATCAAAATCATTCAACAAGACCCTGACTGACCTAATCTGAGTGAACTGTCTCCAGTATTGGAGCACCCGCCACAGAATTGTTCTGCAGGACCAATAAAGTGGAAATTTTTCACTGTCCTTTGCTACAAACGCATCCATCAATGGAAACCTCCACTCTTGAAAGATTTGTGATGAATATGAGTGAGTTGACTCAGAAGATCCACACTTTTGTTGTGGCGACCTGAATACTACTGTGATGAGCTGCCCGATGGAGGAATCGGGGAGGGCAGAGTTTGGCTCTGCTTGCCGAAGTAAAACATTGATTTAGGGTTGCATGTTTTCAGCAGCACTCTTCAACAACCTCTGATTTTAGAAAGATGCGCCTTGAGTGACAGAAATGTTCCTTTCAGTTCCGTAATGTCTGCGAGCTTCTTAGTCCTGTGACATACATAGACCATGAAATCTGAGGTGACCCAAATGTAATGTGGCCCCCATCCCTAGAGGTGGTAGTCCTTTGTTACAACTGAAGTGTATTCAGATTTTTCGAAGCAATCTCCCATTTTCAGATTATTCTCTTTTGAGCAGCATGCCAGTTCCTAAAATGCCTCTGTGAGCCAAGATTGTATTTAACAAGGACAGAGACCCTGGGTCCCTACATTCTAAAAAGTGTAGATGTCTTATCCACTGCCCTGCAAAAGAACCAGCAGGATGCATGAGAACAAGTAACTTTGGACCTTCTGGTACTGAAGAGCTGTCACCACATTCTTTCAACTTTCCTGAAGAGCTCAAATATGCTCTGGGGTTGGAAAGACTGGCTGAGAAGTATACCCCGGGACAGCCGTCTTGGACACCATAGACCTGCTTTTATATTTGTAATGATGTGCATTGAGGTGATGGTCACATTTTCCCTGAGTTCTTATCTTAACTGGGCCTCGTCACACGTAACAAGGGTCATCAAAGTGGTGGCAAACTAACTATTTATTCGGATATTCGCTTCGTGAACACCTGTTTTGTTTCTATTATGTTGTTCTTCATCACGCCTGCCATTGTTTTACCAATTTTATCTGAGATTGAATTGTTCTTGGCGAACATTTGATGAGGGTCCTATGATTTTAAATTAAGGTGTTGTACGCCGCTGGTATTTGTGAATTTCTACATGTTGCTGCTTTTTATTCTGTTTTACCATGTGGATGGTGATTGTTGTAATGTTTTATGGATGTAAAGAACGAAATAAACTGGTTGATTGAATTTCCCCAAATGTATATCCCCTCGGAAACATATTAGGCTGATCCTCTGGGTTTGGAAAGGAATGGGCTTCTTCTGACTGATCGGATTGAAAGCACTGCAGTCAAGACCAGGCCAGGCAACATCTGCAGATCTTGCTTTGCTTGTTGGAAAATTGGATTGGAGCCCTGATCGTTCACAGATTCAGAGAGAGGTAGATGTGAACTCCCGGCTGATGCGTATTAGCCAGGACCAACATTATTTTTGTGAACATTTATAGGGCTGTCCTCAGCTGTCCTCCATACAAAGGGGAGCGCTCTTTAGGGATAGTGTTGGTTTCTAGCACAAAACTCCAAGAGTGTACTTTGTGGGGACCATATAGAAACATGATGGTATGCCGCCTTTAGATAAACCATAGAGAGTCCATCTACCTCCTCAATGAAAATGTGTGCTGATATTTTTTTTTTAGTTCTTCCACTGGGAAAGCAGAGGTTTCATTTGGGCAGGTCTATGAAAGTACAACATATTTTTTCTTCTCTGTGGCAACCTGCATGAATAACACTACAGTAAAGTACTTGAAGAGGAATTCCAGGCTCGTTTCTGTCACGGGTCTCGATGGTCCTCAAGATAAGTAATTTCTGGATTTCTTACCTCGGGTTGGCTGGGTGGCAGTGGATGTGAGGAACCGGAGGTTGTCCTTACTTCATTCTCCTCAACATCCTCTACTCAGGTGGTCAGGGAAGGGTCATTGCTTTTGGATCCCGACCCTGAGGGTGGAAATACAAAAAAGGATCACCTGGGTAGGCGGAGACTTGGGGAGTGGCAGGGGGATGCCCTTAGGTGAGATGCCTTTCCCCCATTTCCATTCCGTGATGAACCCGTAATCCCAGATGCATTTATCGGATATTGTTACCCCTTTCCCTCTGGCGACGATAACACCAGAAGATATTATCAGTCTAGAAACACCATGAAGCGTGTGAAGAGGAGGGAGCTCAAGAGTGAGACATGGTTATCCCCCTTTGCTGGTGAGAACCAACCTTGCCCTCCACCTTCGTTTCTAGGCTGTTGTAAACCCTCGCAGCGACGAAGAGTAGTGAACGCTAACAGGTCATTTCACCACTCTAGTACTCAGACGAGGAGGCCTGAGGACTGCCGTAAGAATTGGGCATGTCCCACTAACTATAGCCCAGCAAGTGAAACTAAGTGTTCACACCTGCAACCTGTTAAATGGTTGCTTGTGTCTAAAAGATTTGTAATGCAGATGCCAAAATGAATATATGGTACCAACAACTGAATGCAGTGGGGACAGCCCACCTCCACTTAAAGCTGGGCAGAGAAATTTGTATGGAATGATTTAGTATGGTAAATGTTGAAAATGGAACTCATAGGGTTAAAAGGCATTAGTATTTTAAAGGGTGTTATGTGTATAAGGTTGAACATGCTTTTATCATGGTTTAGTAAGTAGGCAAGGTACAGAATACATAGCATATAAATTGAGTAGGAAAATTATATAAGTTTTTTCCTATACCCAGACAGAAAATGTATGTAACTGACAATGCCTTTATACAAGTAAAATAATGTATTTGACTAGCTACAGACAGTGGCAGCATAAGTCAGCCCAGAGTTGAACAATTCAAGGTCGCAGTGCCCTGAGAAAAAACAGATAAGCGCTCTGAAACCGGACAGTTAATTGGGTTATGTCTGAAAATTTAGCCAAGCGAAACAGCTGCATGACCATATTTGGGGTTGAGTGGTTGGGAAAATCCTAGGATGGGTGCCAGAATGTATTTCATTTTGAAGGTTTAAACAGATAAGCAATAATTGCCTTGTGCACGAGTATGTTCAACAGAGGTTTGCCTGGACATGTTTAGAGAAAGTGGAGGTTTCAATCCTCTTTCTGTGACAGATATAAAAGGAAGCTCTGTTTTCAGCTGGCAGTGTGTTACACTCACTTGGTATCCACGGGGGCACCACACGATACTTCATGGAAGTCTAAGCGATTTCCCGGACGCCTCTCTGCTTGGTTATGTGCCAGATGATGGGTAGCGCCTTAGGTTTTTGTGCGTTGAACTCTCCGTCCTGCGTCTCTGTGCAAGGGCGCGTGGTTGGTGCGGGCATTCCGTGGACCTTGTTGCTTCACTGGTCCATGTGCCCTTATGTCAGGGCCAGACAGGCTGTGATTCTGCCTCTGCTTGCGGTCTTCCAGGTGAGTTATAATGTCTTTTCCGTCTTTATTCTGTCTTTCTTTCCCTCTTCTCGGCATCTTACTCCACTACGCTGTTCCCTAACAATGTCTCTTTTTGTTTTCACAGGGATGGTTGTGATCTCGGAGGAGCCGCGCCGATGGCGAAGACCACAGTGATTTATTGATACGCGGAGCGCTGTGCTGTTTGTTGGTGTTAATTGCTAACCTGTGTTCTCTTCTCTTCTTTGTACAGGTTGCAGTGATGTTCCGGAGTGATGAGCGATCGAAGTGCTGCTTGCCCAGGTAAGTGCTTTGTTAATGCTGACCTTTTTCCTTCTCCCTTGCAGACTGCGGTGAAACCCGTAGATGGGCGAGGTAAGAGAAGTGCAGGGTGCTGCCAGAACTCGCTGCTTGCCCAGGTAAGAGTTATTAATGCTGTCCTTGTTTCTTTACCTTTGCAGGTTGCAGCAAACTCCAGAGATGGGCGAGGTAAGCAAAGCACAGGATGGATTCAAGGCCGGTTACTTCACAGGTAAGTGTTCTTGCTTGCTAATGCTGTTCTTGTTTTTCCAGGTTATTAATGAAATCCGGATCTAGGGCTTCAGGATCGGGCCGTTGGAGAAGCAGATGAGCAGGAGCTGGTCACGGTGAGTGTTATGCTGCAGGAGTGCAGAATAACTCGAAGCATGTTCTGCTGCTTGGGTGTGGTTTAAATAGCCCAGGTAAGTTGTTCCAGGCCCAGCCACACCCAACACACTAGCCTGCATGGCTTGGTTCTAAAGAACTGAGCTGTGTAATAGGGCTCCATTTTGGATTAAGGTCCAAAACTGGTATTTCTTTATTCTTGATAATGAGCCTGGCGCCAAAGGCGCCAGGACTGACTCCATGTATATTTCTGATGGAGTTTTAAGGCCCTTGGGGCCAGTGTGTGAAGGGCTTTAGCCCCACTACTGCCAGGGGGCTGTTATACCTGAGGGGGTCAGGGGCATGGATCGTGACACAGTGGGATTTGTGTACTTGATAACAATGCTGTTTTTGTCAGTCTGGCATGAATTAAAACCTGATGAACCTGACTCTGCCTTCTGCCTGCTGCTTGAATTGCTTTTGCTGAAATGCCACAGGGTCCCAGAGGGTAACAGAGAACCCCAGAGAGCAACAGAGGGCCCCAGAACGTCCAGGAGAGCCTGATCGGATGGAAGAGGTGAAGAAAAGCACGATCAAGGTCTTAGCGCCTCGTCTTCATATGGCGAGCCAAACCAGGATGGACTGGATGATGAACAGACATCTCTTCAAGCTGAAAAGAGCCTGGACAGTCAAGACTAAGAGACTAAGGTGAGCCATAATGTTCTGCCCAAGATAAAAGTGGAGTAAAAGGGATAGAAAATAAGATAGGGATGGGGCAGACTGCAGCTGCCCTAGCCATTAGGAAAAAAAGGGACAGGGAGGGAGAACAGTATGGCAGAAAGGGGAATATATATATGTATGTGTGTAAATGTATATATGTATATATGTGTGTATATATATATATTTGTGCTAACTTTTGAGGGAACAATAACAATGGCAGTCCAGATTTGGGAAAAAAACAAAATTAACAGCATTTAAAAAATCGCATGAGTAAAATATTCATGGGGGACCCCAGCAAAAGGTAACTGAGGGAGGCGGGATATGAACAAAAAAATAACATCAGAATAGGAGTATAATGTGTATATATAAGGGAAAAAATATTGACTCAAGGTACCCGAGCAATAGAGAGAGATACCAGGAGGATACCTGAGAAGAGAGAAATACCAGGAAGATACCTGAGGAGAGGAGATACCGGGGAAGAAGCCCCAAGAGCGAAAGGATACGCCCATTTGCCTAGCGTTTAAAGATGGCTGGATGGAGTTTTTGCACCCAGAGCCCACTTAATAGGGTGATTAGGAGACCAAGAGAATTTAAAGATTCGTTGAAAGGGGTGAACTCGCGTTTTGTAAAGAAACTCGCATATATAGGGGTAGGAGTGTACCTTCAGAAGCAGGTGACACTAGGCAGTGCACTGAAATGTAGCCGGCCGAAGTCAGATTTTTTTTTTTGTCACATGTCTTGTTATGATTATGTGTCTAATTGTTATATGTTATGGCTGTTCATTTGTTTCATTTTATGGTGTAACTATCTGTGTGCACTGTAAAACATTGGAAATAATATAAAATTATATTTTCAAGCTAATCTAAAAAATTGGCATTCAGCCAAGGTTTTGAAAATGTAAAAAAATAACAATGTAGATTATATGATGCTATGACTTAAGGCACACAAATTCATGGTGATTTCCCCTAAAAAAAAAAAGTCGAACAGTTATGAGATAAGTGTAAAAAGCTTTTGCACTTGTAACCATCAAAAAAAAAATGTTTTTTCAAACTAGCAACTATGGAGTTAAAATTGTGATTTCCTAGTACTAGACAAGATAACAAATGGATCGCGCTAACAAGCTGTGCTTTTTTGTTGTAATGTTCTGTTTGGGGCTTGCGTGCCGCAGTTTAAAAGATAGGGTTTTTTTATATTTCAATTTAGCTTGAATTTGTGAGATGACAGAAGCATAAGTATATTTTGTTTAGCATGAAAACATAGTCGGAGCAGCTGCTTGAAAACACGCAATTGAGAATTAACAGTTTAGCAGAATGCAACTAAATTAATACACAAAAGAAAAATGCTTTAGTTTACCCAGAAGCAAGGTTAAAGATGACCCATGAGAGCGAATATGGTGATTCAACAATAAAGGAATGTGCAATAGCTGTTCTTTGAGATAACACTGCCAAGCTAAGCAATCGCTCCATGAAATGCAAAATGATTGTGCGCTTTGCAAGACCATACTTATTGCATCAAGCAAGTGCAGTAAAAGACAGGCTTTATTTTATTAAAAACAATGTGTCAGATACAGATTACAGATGCAAAGGGTCGTTCTGAGCATTGTTGCGCATTATGGAACAAATGCCCACACTTGGAAGGGGGAAGCATTTATGAGTGCAGTTGCAGCTTAACCATTTAGTAATCCAGCAGTAAGGGGATACTTATTAAAGGAGACAGCAGCTGAATATTTTAGTGGGACGGCTGGTAAATGCAGGGCTCGGATCTGGTTGGGTCATTACATTTTGAAAACAAGTGCATTACATGCAAAATGAATTTGTTGCAGAGGACGAGTAAGTGAGCATACATGTAGGCTCAGCAATACGCAAACACAGGATACTCAGAGGCACCTGGGAATAAAAGGTGTCAACCAAAAAATAGGAAATATTTTTCCAAAACAGAAAAATGAATGTGTTACACAGTGGGACAGCCCCTGAGGTTGATCAGATGTGTTTAGAAGAGTAAAATGGCACTAGGGTTTTGGAATGCAAGGAGAAATATGGCAAGAAAAAACGATTTTGGGTCTCATGATAGACATTGGGACTGTGTTTCCATGGAGCACAGACCGCTTTTAAGAGTACAGATGTGGCAGTCTTGTGAGGAAAATGTCAGCTGTGGTGTGATTTCAATAGGCACCGTTCAGTGGTATTTATTTAAATATGTAAGCGCACATCAGCCCAGGGGAACTTTGGCGCGAGTACAGAGGATGCAATGACGCAGGTATAAGAACACAATAAACAAGAGAAGAATTAGCACATGGATGGCATTGCCATAGTCAGCTTGGCTATTCATTATAAGATCACGAAGAGGCTTGGTTGAACATGAATGTTTTCAGCATTTTTTGAGAAAAAGCAATGTAAGCTTCTTTCATTTCCTAGTACTAGTGGGAAGGCATTCCAGTTTTTAGGAGCCAGATGGCTAAAACTGGGGCCCCCAGTTGTGGATCTTTAAAGGCAGACATATATATTGGACTGACCAGGAGGGTCCGATGGACTTACAAGGGTGATTCACTCTGATAAGTATGAAATGGCGTAGACAAAAAGATAAAGGAATGTATTTGTTTACTGATAGCCAGTGCTCTATTTTCCTGGTTTATGAGAAGCTTCTGTATGGGAATATTCGGTATTGCCTAAAGGCATTATTCTGTGTGAGATATATTGTTAAGTAGTTGTCCATGAGTGCCCAGAGAAGGGGCGTTGTAGTGATCCAGTATTAGTGCCTACTATAGATTCAGCAAGGAATGAGCAATTCCCAGTAGAAAGGAAAGGCTTAAATGCAGTGAGCAGCTCGCATGGTGAGAGTAATGTATATCCTTTTCAGAAAACGGAGAGTTGCACACAGCATCACTCTGCACTTTTAGAGCCTGTGAAGATTTTGTGCTAGGATGTCTGCAAGGATGGTAGTGTATTACTCCAATTTAACTCTGATAATGACACGGGAAATGAATAAACAGTTTTGAGGGGAAAGGAAAGTGTTGATGGCATTAGTGAATGTGGTAGTGAAGCTGAAGCAATGGCACTCAAATGATAAATGCAACATAACAGATTGTAGCATGTAACCTGGCATGACATGGACAAGGGTAAGTGGAAGAACACTCCTTAGGGTTGTTTTACAGCTGCAGAAATAGTTTTGGAATTGAAGGAGGTATTGGTGAACGTCATGAGATGTGGAGCAAGTGAATTTACACAGGGTTTTTAAACTGTGCGGGCAGGGGCAGGCATCGCCTTGCAGCTGAATCGTCTAATGTTATTTGTGTTCTCTAGTATTTATGACTTAGAAAGCCCTCTGAAGTTGAAGTGGGTTATTGGGTCCTCTGTGACCTGTAACCTGCTTTTTGGGGAATTTTGAGGGTAGCATAATGTACTGAATGGGGTTTTTTGAGGTGCTCCTAAAGGTCCTTTTTTCGGGAGCGCCACCTTGCGTGATGGGACAGCCTGAATGGTGTTAAACCAGGTTTAGTATTTTTGAGGCCTTGGCGGCTGGCGTGGAGAAACCTTTTTGAAAAAATAGTGAAGAAACCTTTTTGATTCAGGACAATCAGTTGAGATTTTAGTATTATAGGATTCAGATGGTTGAAGAAAGGATTGAATGACAAAGCATGATGATGGTGTTTAGGATATCAAGGAAAGCATGTTTGTGTATCTGAGACATGCACCATTTAGACACAAGCATAATTTTAAGGGCATGAAAACGACAGAAGGCCAATGAGATTATTTGGGAAAAAACTGAAGGATTTTATTATTTTGGCAGAATGGTAATATAGGCAGCTGTATGACTTGGTGGAGAAATAATGAAAATATTTTATGAATTCAGGCGCAGGCCATGAACATTTATGAACAAGAGGAAGAGACAGATGACCTCCACGAAATTAGAGGCAGCCATAATGTAGGGAAGCATGGCAAATGATTAAAAAGCAAACAGAATGAAATTAGAATCATGAAGGACAGTAATGGTTCAGATAAAAAGATTTAGGTTAAACAATGTCATAGATGACAATGCAGCCATACAGGGCTTAATGTAGTCTGAAATGATACTTTCCTTACAGCATCACACAGAAAAAGGAAGGAAGTGTGTTTTAGTATACATGAAAATATATATATATATAATGAAATAAATGCCCAACATAAATAAGAGAGGATTAGAATAAAGGATTAAAAACATTAGGGAGACTTTGGGCATCTATTACACAGGATCAGGAAAAAAATAAATCAATCGGGAAAAGATGAAAATGATTATCTTAAATAAAAAATGAATAAAAGAAAAATTGAGGAAGGGAACAATTGGGGCAATGAATAAAAGGATAGGGAATAAACTCAAAAGCATAAAATGGACAAGAAATCAAAAAATTGGAAAAAAATAGCACTTGTGAGGTTTCCTGGCCAACAGCAAAAAAGGAGCGTAGGGCAATAAAAAGCATCAGTGACCATGAAGACCGAGAAAAGGAGTATGGCTGACAAAAAAAAATGGGTCAACTAAACAAGTGAAAATCACAAACAAGTCATTTTAAGAAGATATAGTGAGGTAAGTAAAAAACAATTTTTTGAATGCCTGTAACAATTTTGATTTATTTTACAGATAAAAGTTATGGACCTTTGCGTGGAAGCACGAGAAATGTCTGCATGGCCTTAATTAGGGAGAAAAAAAGAAAAAGGTAAGTACTAGTTCACGCTAAAAGGGTGTGGACACACAATTGATCAGCACTAAAAGTAAGGTGAGTAACAAGAAAAGAGGTAGTAAGAGACACAATGTATTCAAGTGTTTAGCTGTTTTCCCAAGACGGATGCAATCAGGTGTGGAAAGAGTAGAAAATAGATTACAACATGACCATTTCAGACAACCACAGAAAACGGAAGTTGAATTGAAGGTGAGTAATTATTTTTGTGTTCATAATGTCAAAGATGGTTGATGTGATAGGGGTATGCAATTATTAGAAGAGGCAAACATTGTTGGGTTCGATAAAGAATGGAGGCACATAGTAAGAATTGGTGCCATAGTCTAAAAAAACAGGGGTAGACTCGATTAAGTTAGGCAGGGACGGTGTGCAGTGAAACGCCTCTGTTTTGTCTCCATAGGATGAATGCGAGCACGAGCAAAGCCCATGGTCCAACAAAAGACAAGAAGAGAAAAGGAAGAATGGCTGCTGAGCTGAGGAAGTATTTACTGCTAAACCAGGAAGCACGTGCAGCTAAGCTGAGCAAAGAACCAAGCCTAAACTAAGTATCCTGCGGGGTGGTTGGAAAATAGTTGTTTATGTGCATCAACAAGTAGGGGAGAATGATCCAGAAAGTATTTTTTGATAGCAGAAAAGGAAGAAAGGGTTGAAGTTGGGAAGAAAGCCTGACTCCTTACCAGTGCCCGAATGACTTTTGTCCCTATTTTGACTTTCTACAGACGGGGATCCCCAAGAACGCTTCTGTCATCCGCTACGGACCTGCCTAGAAGACCAGAAAATATTTTTGTCTCCTTAGGGTTTCATGTGTCACCCTCAAGAGAAAAACGTGTCCTATGTAGGACAAACTTATTCTATGTCTAAACAAACTCCGGTTCTAGCCAGTTGACACAGAGCTAGGGATGGGGGGTATTTTGTTTGTAAGGCAGGAATGACCCATAAAACGAAATGTGTAAATGAAAATATCTTCTAGCTTTTCTAGGAGGCAGGGGTGTTCAATAAGAAGGAATGTCTCGCGATATTTTGGGAAGTAGGGTTTGAGAGCCAATGTGAACAAGAGGGGTTTTAAGGAAATGGTTTGGTAGGAAATGTGTTAAATAAAAGATGTTTATTTTACAAAAGAAACTCATTCAGTTTTATATTACAGGTATACATCGAGGGACCTGTATGCCTTGGGAAATTAACGTCGGACCGTGTGAGGGAAAGAGGGAGGTCATAGAGAAACTCAGTGAAAGCCCGACGCAAAGTTGATTGTCTGAATTGTCTGGTAAACACTCCCCAACCCTGTGTCCCCATGCTGAAACATCCCCTCTTCTGGACTCATTTGAACAATGTATTTATTGAAAGAGAGACACTCGAGTAAAAAATGAACTCTTTTGTGAAAAAAGGAAAAAAAAGACAATGGAGTCCTGGTATAAGCATCAAAAGAACCTGGGAGACTGACTGTGAAAACAGCTCAAAAGAAAGAACTAAGGTTACAGGACACAGACGGTCCACTGATGCCAAACTAAGATGATTAAAGGGGAAGATATGGAAGAAGAAAATGTGTGGAACAAGAGGGGAGGATACAGTTTGAAAAATGTATATATATATGCATGGGCAGAAGAAGATGGAGAGATTATATTTTTGTTAGGGTGAGTGTTGCAGACAAAATATGGCATACGAAGAGACACTGGGCTAATGGGTTATCTCAAAGCTTGACCAACCTCTCGAGTATCACAATGGCTGTGAAATTATCTAAGGCATGCAGTTTAAAGTAAATGGAGAAAGGAAGTGGGGCTTAAATGAAAGGAGATAAAAGTAGTTTAGAGACACACACGTGTTTTGTTTTAAGAATAACAATGCGTCCGTATGTGACAAATTGTAAGATTGTGAAAGGATGTTTTTTAGATAAGTATCAAGGAGGGTGGACATGAATATGGTTGAAAGTCATTGTTTTAACAAACAAGAACTTTAAAGACGGGGAAGTGTAATGCAGGTGGCAAAATGTAGATAAGGTACCAACAACTGAATGCAGTAGGAGGCAGCCCCCCTCCACTTAAAGATAGGCAGAGAAATTCATATGGAATGATTTAGTATGGTAAATGTGGGAAAATGGAACTCATAGGGTTAAAAGGCATTAGTATTTTAAAGGGTGTTGTGTATAAAGTCGAAAATGCTTTTATCATGGTTTAGTAAGTAGGCAAGGTACACAATGCATAGTAGGAAAATGTTTTTTTCCTATACCCAGACAGAAAAGAACTCTGCCATTTATGTAACCAACAATGCCTTTAACTGACAATGCCTTTATACAAGTAAAATTATGTATTTGACTCGCTACAGACAGTGGCAGCATAAGTCAGCCCAGAGTTGAACAATTGAAGGTAGCATTGCCCTGCGAAAAACCAGATAAGCGCTCTGAAACCAGACAGGTAATTGGGTTATGTCTGAAAATTTAGCCAAGGGAAACGGCTGCATGACCATATTTGGGGTGGAGTGGCCGGTAAAATCCTAGGATGGGTGCCAGAATGTGTTTCATTTTGAAGGTTTAAACAGATAAGCAGTAATTGCCTTATGCACGAGTATGTTCAACAAAGAGTTTTGCTTGGGCATGTTTAGAAAAGGTGGGGGTTTGGATCCTCTTTCTGTGACAGATATAAAAGAAAGTTCGGTTTTCAGCTGGCAATGGGGTTCGTGTACTTGATAAACATGCTGTTTGTGTCAGTCTGGCATGAAATAAAACCTGATGAACCTGACTCTGCCTTCTGCTTGCTGCTTGAATTGCTTTTGCTGAAATCCCAGAGGGTCCCAGAGGGTAACGGAGAGCCCCAGAGGGCAGCAGAGGGCCCCAGAACGTCCTGGGGAGCCTGATAGGATGGAAGAGGTGCAGAAAAGCATGATCGAGGTCTTAGCACCTCGTCTTCAGATTCAGAAGCAGCAGAGAGGGGAACCAGTTGGCCCAGAGAGCGTGGCCATCTGAGGTCGAGTGGGCAGAGTGTGGGCCGGTGAAAAGGACGCAGACAGCAGAGAAGCCAGGAAGACAGAGGCCATAGTGGGCCATGACTGAGTCTGGAGCTGCGTGAAGCCAGTTGCCTTATGTTTCCCGATTGGAGTGGGGTACACAGACACGCTGCAGGAAGAACTGGTGAGGGTGAGCACTGCTCGCTGGAGCTCCACGACAGTGAGAGAGGAGCGAGCGAGAACCCAGAAGCGAGACCAGAGGAGTGGCCATACACAGGTGAGTGACAGGGAAGGTTCACTCAGACCGGGGCTCTCCAGGGGCAATGGTGTGGGTTGCGATACACTATAAAGGGGCCTGGAGACCAAAAAGTGAATTATTGAATACCAAACAAATGGCTAAGCAAGAAATGAGCTTTGAATACTGCTAAATGGGTCAGATGAACAAATATGAACGGTTGAATACCGAACAAGTTGAAAAGCAGTGAATACATTTTGAATGCTGAATTAAAGAAACAAATATTAGAATATTGCACAAATTAAATTGAAAGAAGTGCATTTGCGAACAAGAGGAATTTAAAGAAACCACAATTGTAAGCAAAGTGAAAATAGCGAAAAGCAAAACACGATTGCACAGTGTGAAAGCAAGGTGGTAACCAGGAGAAATACCACAAAGGAAAGTGTGTGTGAGCCGCATGTTGATAAAGGCAAGAAGCCAGTAATGTGAACCAGAAATATAAGTGGATTTACAGCATAGATGCAGAAAGGACACCTGTGTTGTCAAGGAAGTCCTATGAGAAAGAATGATCTGTTGTAAAGTGCCAAGAGTTATCGGTTGCGTGACCTGTGATGTGTGGTCCGACAGCTGCACATAGACCGAGGAACCCTTCCTTGGAGTAAACCAAGAGAGGTCAAGAAGATGAGACTGTTTGCCTTAAGTTGCTAAATTATGGAAAGAAAAGGCAAACTAAAGTTGATGAGACTGTGAATTTGAAACCTAAAGAAATGTGCTGAATTTGGGAAAGGGAACCCCAACACCTTTTGTGGAACTTTGTCGAATTTGGGGAAGGAAACCCTGAGACATTTTGTGGCACTGTGGTGAACTTGGGTAATGGAACCCCAAAACCTAGTGTGGAACTGTGTTGAAATTGGTGAAGGGAACCCCAAGACCTTATTGTTGGAATGGTCTTAAAATTGGGGAAGGGAATCTAGAGTAGGCTTGTAGCTGGAAGCAGCTCAGAACTTTAATTTGAACACTTACTTTGGTTACGGATATCCCTACACATTGTTTAGCTTTAATTGTGAGGGCAAGTCTAGGTTTTGGACGCGGACGCAGACAGACTTTTAAGTTGAACTTACTTATTCAGACTATCCTTAGTTTATTTAGGTAGGGAAATCCCACCTACATTAGTATAGGTCAAGTTGAGCTTTACACCATCCTGACATTTAAGTTAATGAAGAATTTTTATTTGAACGTTGAATCTGTTGTCTGTGTCTTGCTTCATGAGGCCTTCACATGGGAGAAAGTGGAGATAAAGTCGAACAAAGGGAAACTGTTAGCCCGTTTTGACAACAGAAATGGCAATGCAGCACATTTTGAAATGTAATTTATATGTGATCCTTTAAAAAATCAATACATATGGAAACAAATACAAACAATATCTCCCAATGGCAGTGGAAACATACAAGTCATAGAAAGATTTATTTCCAAATGGTAAAATTGGAACCCCTACACAGGGAGAAACTGAGCAAGATGAAGGGGGATTGGGCATTCCACTGCTCTTGGAGGAGAACCCACAGAACATAGAGGAGATTCTGAGGCTCACTGGAAAATGAAATAAAACGCATGATTTGGGGGCCGTAGATGACGACATGGATTTCCAGAGTGTGTTCCTGAGAAAGCGTTGTTGGTTTAGTTGAGGAACACTAGTCATGCGTCAACAATGTCTTCAGCTTTCCCAGAGTAGTTGCATGCAAGCCCAGAATAATGCAAAGGTTTGACTACCCCCCTCCCCTGTCTATGCTGTGTTGGAAGGGTCTCTATCTCTGAGTAGAATGTCTTCCATGGCTTTAGACCTCTAATTTTTGGGACATTCTCTGTGATGTTTTGTTTGTCCTTTGTTCTGGCTGTCATTGTTTTATGTCTTATTGTTGACATTTGTCTTTAAAAATCTCATGTTTACCTGAGAGTTTGACTCTAGTGGAGGATTAAGACTATGACATCCAAGGGCTGGTTATTGTTGCATTTGCTGCCAGACTTCAGAAGATATTGTGTCTGAATAGCATGGTTGCTTGACGGAACAGGTGGGCATAACTGGGTTAGGAATACACTTTCATAATTCAAAAATGTTTCTGCTAGAGGATTTGGGTGTAGAATTCCATGTGTCAAAAGGGTCTGGGTGGAGTGACTTATTTGTATCCTTTCAATCGAGGTGGAGCTTATGGCACCAGTCATTCTGTGGAGTACTCCTGTAAGCCACGCCATCTCACTCTTTTGATCCTCCACTAGGCACACTAGTTCTTGGAGTGCTACACACTTCCGAGATGCTCCCTCCAGTTATCACCTTAATTGATGTTTCTTTGGAATGTAAAGTGTCAACAAGAAAAGCCTAATTGCTATATCTATGCCTGGCACTGGGTCCGGTCGTGACCCTTCGATTACATGATATAAATGGTATGGGATCCTAACTGTTTCTCCTAGTATTGGGGGTTTCCAAGGGTAGATGGTGGAGATGATTGAATAGGGGGTTGCTCCTTGGATCGCCTTTTTTTCTTCCACCTCTGTTCTGATTTCATCCAGAATGATCTGTAGCCTCTGTTCATGTCTACAAAGAAATGGGGGCTCTGCACAGGATATCTTCCTTCACTGGTTGAACCAAAGAGAGCCCCACCCCCCCTCACCCTTGAGCTTCTAGTTCCTTGTGCAGCTGTATCGTCGTACTCCAATTCATGAGTTCCTTCTTTTTGGTTTCAGAACCATGCAGCAGCCTTTGGAGAATAAAATGTGTTGTCATAACTGCCATTTTCGCAGATCTCACGAGGTGCAGGACTCTACACTCATTGAAACTGAATGGTGAAAGCTAAACAGCAGAGACCTTTATTTTTGGGTTTGCTCTACTTCATGGACAGCATTTAGGCTATTGTGCTCTGTATCGAGGTTTGGGTATTTGCACTTTAATTTGTGTCTTGGGAAGGAAAAGCACCAGCAATTGGAGTGGATACAGAGGACATATGAGAGTAATATAGTCCCCAATAATGGCTTGTATGCATCATATATGACCCCTGTGTATTATTCATATCTGAAAGTAATGCTGGAGGCGTAGACTAACGTTTGCCCCTCTCACCCCGCAACACCTTTCTCCTTAGAACCCTTAAGACTGCCTTCTGATTCAGGGCTGGAGTCAGGTGTAGCCACACCCCAACGTGCCAGTTAATTTGGGTCTTGCAATAGTGAAGATTAACATGGGCAGTAGCTAGTCCATGCATTCATGAAGCACAACTGGGCTGCAAAGGTCTTCCCAGCTATCCATTTTATTATGTCAGGCATCTGTAACGGGCGACTCTCCAAATGTATTGGACTACATTTCCCATGATTTCTCACTATTGACTGCTCGGTATGGGTGATTTATTTATTTAGTCATTGTTCACTTGTTAGGCGCTCATACAAGAAGTAAATACTGTTTCAAAGTGCCCACAGGCCAACAGGGAGGGGACAAGGGGATGAGAAGCAGTTTAAATGTCTTAAAGAATATTAACTACAGTGGGAGGCAGGGGACGAGGGAATGGCGGCCTTGTGGATGATACAAAGGGATTTGAATTTAATCCATGAAGCAACCAGGAGCCAGTGAAGATTTTTTAGGGCAGGAGAGATGCAGTCCCTGGGCTTGAGGTCAAGGATAAATCTTGCTGCCCTATTCCGGATTAGCTGGAGGTGTCTCAGAGTGGAAGAAGGTAGATTCAGGAGAAGGCCATTGCAATAGTCAAGCCAAGATAGAACTAGGGCTCGGGTTACATTGAGCTTCTGGGGAAGGTGAGAAAAGATAGAATTCCTTTGAGAAGGAAGAGCTTAAAGTGGGACATCTTGGCAATGTCCTGAGTGTGAGGGAGGAAGGAGATAGAGGAGTCGAAGATGACTCCTAGGTTTCTGGCTTCAGAGGAGGAAGCAGGAGGAGAGCCAATGGCAGAAGGCCAGAGTGAAGGGAAGAAGTCGGGAGCAGGGGTCCAAATGGGGAAAAAGCTCAGTTTTGCTGGCATTGAGGCAGAGATCATTGGAAGTGCACCAGACCTGGATGGCAGAAAGGCGGTCTGGGATGATGGAAGGTGCAAGATGGTCTGCAAGAATTGTGAAGAAGAGTTGTGTGTCATCAGCATTACACTGGAAGTTGGGGGAGAAGGAGATGAGGAGTGCCAGCTGAGTAAGGTAGATGTTAAAGAGCCAAGGACACCACAAGTGGAGAAGGAAGTAGGAGAGAAGGTTCCCTGGATGACTTTGGAGGAGCGCTCAGTTAGGAAGGAGGTCAGCCAGTCCAGTGCCTGGTCCGAGATACCAGGGGTGCTGGGGAGCCTTTGCATGCCGGTCAGATAGCACAATGAACTGAGCGCCCATTTCTAACATCTGTGTGCAGTCTTCGGATGCAGGTTCGAATCCTGGCAGGGCCAACTCAACCTTTCATCCTTCCGAGGTTGATAAATTGAGTACCACGCAATACCACGCTGTGGGATAATAATATCAACTGTTATTTCAGCGCTCAGATGCCTGCGGCTTGTAGGGCTATATAAAAACTAGATATTATTATGAAGATGGAGTGGTTAACTGTGTCAAATGCAGAGCAGCGATAGAGGAGGATGAGGACAGTAGGGGAGTTGGAATCCAGGGATGCGAGCAGTTCTTCCCGGGTGTTCAGAAGAGCAGTTTCTGTGCCTCTGGATGCTCAGAATCCAGATTTGATGGTCGTGGAGACCACCAACAAGTTCAGTGTGAGAGTTGAGTTGAGACAGGGCCAACCTCTTCAGCAGTTTCCCCGGTAGGGGTGATGGAGATAGGGTGGTAGTTGGCTGGAAGTAGTAGCTCAAAACATCTTGCAAGCCAAAGTTTGCAGACCCCTGCATTAGGTTGTGTTGAGTGGTGCTAGAGATATTTTCTACTGGTGAGGGGGGGATAGCTTGGGGGCAACATGTTCATCTTGGAAGCAAGACAACGCAGTGCATAACCGGTTCGAATCCCGATCCCACACTTAGAAACCAGTCTCTGGTATTAAGCGTGTTATAAAAGAACAATTATAATTAGAAATAATAATTACTTGTCCTCTGGTTAGTGCTTGAGAAGACCAACAAGTACTGTTAGGTGGGATTTCACTTGCAGTAATCCTGTCCCTCACAAGGATAGTCCAATACGATAGTGTGATATGATTGAGCCATTTGCATTCTTGTAAAAATGCAGTAGATACACACTTATAAAAATACACTCTCTTTGTAAAGTTGTGCATCAAGAAATGTTATTTATATACAGGAAGAAACAATGTTTTTTCCATCACAAAAGAACATACAATAGATAAGAAATCGGATTTGAGGGTAAGCAGTGAGATTCTTACAATAGGATGAGTTCAAGTGACATTCTGACCAGGTTGTGGATGGTAGTAAATGAAAGTTACTGGGTGCAATATATGGGGAATTTACAGAGGACAATCAACATTAGACGTTTTTAAGTGCAGGTAGGCGGTACAGCCGGCTGTGTTAGGGCTGTGTTAGGGATTTGACCATGATGGATGAAGTGCTAGAGTGAAGGCAGAGAAAGTCGGGGACGGGGGAAGGTTAATGGCATGGGAAAAATGTTAGCTAGAAGGCAGATGAGAGGTAGTTTAAGAGGCTAACTCGGAGGCATGGAGGGTAGGCTTTTAGTTTGGTTTTGAATGGACTGTTTCTTGGATGTCCGGGGGGAAGAGCATTTCATGCAAATGGTGCAAGAAGAGGGAAAGTGGAAGCCAGAGGAAACACAGGGAGGGCGAGGTGCCACAAGGGTAGTCGAGAAGGCAGAGTGGAGATTACGGTAAGGCTTGTAGAGTTGCACAGGGGAGGTTAGGCACAGTGGTGCCTTACCGTGGATAGATTTGTGAATCAGAAGAAGAAATGTAAATCTGACCCTGTTTCGCATCATCACCATCCAACCTGGTGACGGTACGAGGAAGTAAGTGTGAACTGAAGAAGTTCAAAGATAGTCATGGTAGCAAAACTAATGATCTTGTCGAGCGGACAGAAAGCATGTTATAATATATGATTCATTTATAACATGCCTGTACACAAGTGTTTCTAGGTGCGTCAAGACAATGCAGGGAGACAGAGGTGGGACGAAACAATCTATCTTACTAGACCTTGTGTCATTCAGATCGGACAAGTGCGGGGGGGGGCGAGCAGAAGTGCAGGAGGAGGGAGAACGTGAAGTGTGGTCAGGGCAGCAATTGCTCTAAGTGCAGCCGAGGGTACCAGTTACGGGAAGTGCAAAAAGGTGGGGGGGGTGGCTGTAGAGTAAGAGATACGTTGAGTTCAAAGGGTAGCCAGGTTACCAACCAGCACAGCAGGCAGGTGGTCAGCAAGATAGAAATCCGATGCTAAAGGGAAGGTTTTGTGCTGCTTCGGGAACCTGAGGTGCTCGTGCTCGAGTTTGAGAGGGGCAGAGAGGCCATTCCAGAGGGAGACCCCTGTATAGTAGGGGGAAACCAAATAGGATGCTGGCAAAGTAGTTCAGTTTAGAGAAGACGAGTGGTTAAGTGATGCTTGGCGGTGTTGAATGGAAGGCGGTACCTACTTTCCATAATATTTAGGAGGTTGAGTTGAGCCGCTGTTGCAGTTTTGGATGTGAAGGTAGAAAAGATATGAGAAGGGTCTTAGACACGTATGTTTCCAGTTTAAGAAGAGTACGGGAGAGAGTCTGGTGAGAACTGGATGGACAGGGGAAGAGATGAGAGTGAGTGTTTTGCAGGGCAGAAGAGCACCTCTGTTTTGGTAGAGTTTAAAATCAGACAGTGTGAAGCCAGCCAATATTTAAAGGCAGAGAGATAGATGGACATTTTGATGGAAAGATCAGCTGAAAGTTCAGGAAAAGAGGAAAAGATTTGGGGTTCATCTGTGAAGAGTTGGTACGAGAACCCGAAGGAGGAGATTAGTGCCCCAAGAGCAGAGGTGTAGAGTGTAAACAGGAGGGTGCTCGAGACAGAGCCTTGTGGAACACCAACAGGTAGAGGAGTGAGTTGCGAGGTGGTGGTGTTCTGGGAGACAGAGAATTGGCAAGGTGTTTAGTAGGATTCAGTCAAGACAAGGGTTTGATTGTGAATCCCAAGAAAAGAGAGCGTATTAAGGAGAGGCTGTGGACAGGTAAAGGAGAATAAGGAAAGAGAATAGTTTGGAGTTCTTAGAGGCGCTGAAGTTAGAGACATCCATGATATCCGTTTCAGTGGCATGACAGTAGCAGAAAATATACTTGTAGGGGGTCTTGAAGGTTGTGAATATCTAAGAAATTTGTAAGACGGTTTCACACAACCCTTTCAAGTACTTTAGAGTAGTGAAGAAGGAGAGAGACACGGTGAAAGTTAGCCGCTAGGTTCAGGTCAGCCCTTTGCTTTTTTGTAGAGGGATGGCTGTGGCCGTTTTGAAAATCAAGCAGAGTCGAAGGACAGGTTGAAAAGTTCAGCGAGGTGAGAGACCCCTATAGGATCAATGGGCTTGACTAGCTGAGGAGCACAAGGGGTTGGTCTTCTTTAAGTATTAGTGTAACTAAAGTGGAGATAGAGGCAGAGGATGATTGTAGAGTAGGCAGAGTTTAGAATGTAGAAGGAGGAAGTGTGAGGAAGGACAAGCATGCTAGGCCATTAGATGTGAGAGTGGAGTTGAAAGTCATATGTTTTGGAGGAGTATGGATTTAGTTTTACGGTGCCCTGTTGCCAGCGAGGGTGGTTGGGGTGAGAGTCAACGAGGGTGAGGTAGAATTCTGTTTTTGCTCTTTCGAGAGAGGACTTAAGAGATTTCAGGACATAGGTAGAGTTGCAGGTCCTTATGCAAGTGTGTGCTCCTCCATGTGTGCAGCAGCCAATGGATATCTGTGCAGAGACTACGTGTGAATGGGTTGACTCATGGTTGAGGATGCAGAGACAGGGGTGAAAGCTAGCAGTGGGAATTGAGAGGAGAAAGGCCATATAGTAGTGATTGGAAGCTGCAGGCGGCAGTGTTAGTAGAAGAGTCATCACGTGTGGAGGAGGAGAGTGAGAAATGTATGTCAGCGTGAAAGGGAGGACTGGTAGAAGTTTTACATTTCCGTTTGGTAATAGGTGGTCGAAACAAGGGAGTGATCAATGAGGGAGGGTGTGACAGTAGAATTAGTGGTTGAGACAAAAGGTGAGATGAATAAGAGATCCAAAGAGTTAACCACGTGTAGGTACATAGGTTATGGATAGTGTAGAGTGCGGTCAGTAAGAAATGACTGAAATTCAGATTTCAGAGAAGTGGTTGGAGTCGGAAGGTTAAAGTCATCTAAGAAGTGATGCTTAGTAAAAGGAGAATCAAGGAGCTGCCCAAGTTCATCGAAGAATGGTCCAGTGTGACCAGGAGGCGATATATGGAGATGTGAACTGAGTGAGGTGGAGCACTAATAAAGATGGTGAATTCGAAAGATGTTGGAGAAGACTTGGCATTGGAGATTGGGGAGGCACTGAGGTGGGAATAGGGTAGGTGCCTGATGCCTCTACCTCTGCCAGTCATACAAGGAGAGTGAATGAAGGATAGTTTGCAGGGCCATCAGAGTGGGAGGGTCAGAAGGAAATATTCAGGGTTCAGTGATAGCAAAGAGGTCTACAGGAGGAGAGCTGGCGTGAACATAGTTATAAAGTATGTTTGGTTGCATACAGACTCAGCATTGCAGTGTGCAATATTTAGTTGATGGAGTGAATGCATAATGGCGAGTAGCGCAGTGTGGAAAGACAACACAGTAACTAGTATGCTAGGAGTACTCACAGGTGCATCACGGCGGAAGGCAAAAGCAAAGGATCATAGACGAAGAGGCAAAGAGGATGGTCAAAGGCTGGTCTTTACCCTTCACTGTTCCACCCTCAAAAGGAATGCCCATGGCTGGATGTCCCTATGGAGTTCAGGAGTAATGCCACATACTCTCATCACCTGATCACCTAGTCCGTTAGTGGTTGTTCTCTCTGATTTTGTCCCTAGTGTTTCTGGGAGGAGATGATGTATTCCTGATTGGTGTTCCCAAAATAGTCTCTTGTGGCCTACAGCTGGAGATTGGGGTGACTCAAGAAGGCCACAGGAAGTGTTGTCACTGATCTAAAATGGTCATAGGAAGTGATGTGACCAATCCAAGATGGCAGCAGGAAGTGATGTTACACCCCGAAACATCTACAAATAGAAAGGCCGGACAAAAAGAAAACATTAACGGTTCCCCAAAACCCATAATCCAAACAAGTATTCAAGTTAGGTTTACAGGCAAGTACTCTTTGTACATACTTTTACCATTTAGAAAGTTTGAGAAAGTCTGTCTGTTGTAGTTAATGGGACACATTCAATAGCCTCCACCCAGTTGTAGGTAAAAGTAAAGTACGAGCTATCATATTGTTGAGGTTAGGGGGCCTCGGAGGAAGGACTGCAGTCCCAGCCCTCATGCGCAAAAGGTAGAATTGGATGCTCTTTACACAAAGGGGCCTTTCTGAACTCTGAATCAGGCCTCATCGATACTGAAACATTGAAGCATTAGCAGAAAACTGGGGTACTAACTCAGTTAGCAAAAAGAAAAACAAAAATGGATTTGTGACCTAACCTGCTGTAACAACCACCCAGAATTCTGAGAATGCACCTGCAGCCCATAAATTCATACAATGTAAGCATAGACACACATGCGCATGCAGGCTGCTTTTGCCTTTTTATCTGCATGAAGCTGTTATCACTGTTTCACCAGCGTTTAAACTCGGTGTTTGCGGTACAAAGCAGCACCACACAACTCTTCTGTTACTGTTGGTGCATGTCACAGGCAAGCCATGGCGGTTTAATTTGTGTTTGGGAGAGATCCTCCTTTTAATCAAGGCTGTGCATTCGTTTCTTTAGTTGACTTACGCTATACTGTAACAGAATGGCCATCTGGTGATGGTGGAATATCCCAAGTTGAAAAATAAATATATCTTATAAAATGATGCAGTTAATTCTGTCTCTGAAAGTAAGGTCTGCTATTTAGAACCCCATTTCAGAAAGCTACATTCTAAAATCATAGTGCAATCATGTGCCTTGGCTGTAATAGTCTTCTCACATCCACACCAACTTTTCTGCAGTGGTAGCAGAGCAGGTTCAAAGGTAGCGTGTGCATTCCTAACATCTACTGGAAAACAAAGTTCCAATAGGCAGAGGTGACATTTTAATCTTCAGCATCTCTGATTCAAAACACACTATTTGTATACCTTAATCAGGCTTGTGACATATTGATCTTTACATATAAAACATGCCTGGTTGTGGCATGGGGGCTACGAAGGTTACACTATTATACAGCTACAGCAATTTGATATCTTACTAGTGCCAGCTCAGTAAACAGAACTTCAGCTATAATAGGCTGATGTGTAGCCTGGCCAGGATCTCGCCACAACTGCCATGTGGGATCCTCTTGCAGGAAGGGCACCACCTTCCTCCCACAGCACAGGAGGTTCTCTCAGAACCGGGGCTTCAAACGCAGCCCTCACATAAAGCCACACTCATACTAGGATGATGATCACTGGATTCCTTTTGAGACATCTGTGAGTTGACTCAACTTCGCTCAATGTACTTCGAGCCGCTAGAGGTTCTGCAGTGCTGCTTTTGGCACTCTCTGAACCTTCAAACTGATTGCTGCACTTCAAGCCATCCAAATACCGCCTTGACTAATTGTAGCTGGCCGCAACAATCAACCCAATAACCGGCTCAACTCCATAGAGACAACTGATTTGCATGCCGTCTCAACCTGCTGAAAGCCATAAACTCATCTGTCTCAAACATTGACTCAACACATCAGGAGCCTCATTTTGCGCCATCTAGACAGCCATCTCAAACCGTTCGAAGCAATTGACTAAATCAACTCGAATGCTGAATTGACCCAGCAGGCCTGCACACTGCATAACTCTAAACATCCTGACATCAGCTCTACCTCAGCGAAAGCACCAAGAAGTCCAGCTGTTGAACAACCAACAAAAAAACAGAGGTATTTTGAAGAGGCCATGCCCCCCCTCTGCAATTTTAAAGGACTGGTGTGACTTTTAAGACTGCTGTCTATACATTCGTAGGACGCCTGATGGCGAGCCACTGTATCCCTCCCCCTGTAACACCTTTACTCCATCCTACTAGCTAGGATATATGGGAACTTTACCCCCCCCCCCCCCCCTTCCCCTTCCCCTTCACAAATGCTTCCACACACACAGCCCACTCTGGGAGAAAACAGACTCAAACCGAGCGGTATATAGTTTTATTGGTATGTTACCCCCATTGGTTTACAATGTACTATTCATATATTTCAGAAGTTTTCTTTACCTGTTGATCTTTCTTATAACATTGCCAAATCAAAAATTATACATTTTCTCAGGCAACAAAGGTAACTGACTTTTCTAGGAACATCAGCAATATTTAGACAGATGTGGTAGAATAATCTATTTATTGGGGATTCCATATTCCCCGAACTTCATGCAGGCAAATAAATATATTAGACTAAGATCGAAAGACAACCGTTTGCAGCACAGATGAAAAGGATCAATTCAAAATACAGGCACTTTTCTCTGTTGCCAGTGATTTAAATATCGTAAGGCCATGGTCATACCCATTATAGTGAATGGATTATGGAACACTCAACCACACCTTGGAACGCGGATGGCAGGCCGTTCCATCTCCCCAAAATAGAGCTGCTTACACCAGTTGGATCAAAATGTACAAGCCAGAAATCTGGAAGTCCTAAATATCCTGCTACTGGAACAGGATCTCTAACGCCCATAATAGCAGCAAGGAACTCCACAAGATCATCTCAGAATTCAGGGGCCCCCCCTTGCACCCCACCAGCCTCAACCTCCAAGCACTCATTGATGCCCTCTTGGACCACTTCCTCACCATTTCTGTGGAACAAAACTGCAACATTGGTGTGAAACTAGCAGTGCTCCCACTACGGTCACCTGTACCCCATCTGTACCCTACTATCCCATCCACTTCCGGCCTATCTTCACCTCATTCTCTCCCATCCCTTGACCTGAATTCCTAAAGCTACTTGCTTGCAGCAGCCCCTCCGGATCCCCGGTCGATCCATGCCCTCCCGCCCTCAAAGATATCCATTTCTACAACCTATGCAGGCGACATAGTGAAATCTATCATTAACTCTTTCCTTGATCACCTCCTTTAGCCAACTACAGACCTATTTCTAACAACTGCTTCTTAGCCGAAACCCTTGACCAAACTGCCTACTCCCAGCTTTGCCTCTTCACTGAATCCACCTTCCTCCGCGACCCCATCCAGTCTGGCTTCAGACCCCTCAGAGGAACTGAATCATCTGTAGTCATTCGGGATTATTACAAAAGCACCGCAGACTCAGAAGGCTGTGCCGCACTCATCCTCCTCGACATCTCAGCGGCCTTTGACACGATCAACCACAGCATCCTCACAGACAGACTTAACTCGCTTGGTATAAGGGAAGCAGCACTAGCCGGTCACATAGCACAGTGAGTACCTCGCTCGCTTTGACATCCATGCAGAGTCTGCCGACGCAGGTACGAATCCCGGCAGGGCCAAACTGAGCCTTTCATCCTTGCGAGGTCGATAAATGAGCACCACACACCGTGGGTAAGTAGTGCTCAGATGCCTGAGGGTTTGTAGTGCTATATAAATGCAAAAAACCAAAAGCAAACTTAAGTGAATTTCTTCATTTCTTACTAACAGATCACAAATCACCCTCTTTCCTCCCTTCACTTCGGCCCCACACCATGTCACCAATGGGGAAGCACAGGGCGCCTCCTTTTCTCCCCTACTTTTCAACCTCTACCTGAGGCCCCTCCCTCTTATTCGCTCACATGACCTTACTCACTAAAACACAGACACTCAGATCATCTTTAAGATTCCCAAGACCTCTTCCATCCCCCATCCGAGCCTCTGCTCCTGCCTCACATAAATAGACCACTTGATGATGGCTTACCACCTCCCCCTCAACCCCGGAAAAAACAAAATCATGATCTGCTGGAAGATGGCACTCTAACCCCAACCCACCGGTTAGCCATCCTAGCTAGGCACTCCTCACGCCGCATCAAATACAGTAAAGAACCTGGGATGCACCATGGATGCTGATTTTACACTTTCACACCACATCAACTCTGTGTCTAAATCTTACTACCTACACCTCTGCATTCTCAGACACATCTTCACCAACCTCTCCTACCCTCAAAGTCACAGCAATCATAGCTATCATCCTCACCTGCCTTGACTATGCCAATTCCCTTTAACTGGATGCCCCCGTATATCAACTCTGAAAGCTCCAACGGGTACAAACCACTGCAGCAATGCTCCTACTGGCCCTTGGCCCCAGAGAGCACATCAGACCCTCCCTCTGTGTCCTCAATTGGCTCCCTGTTGGGCGACAGGCCACTTCCAAAGTTATGTGCATCACCCACTGTGCCTTCCACATGACAGGCCCAGAATATCTTCAACAGATCCTCAACCGTTACCAACTCAGCAGAAACCTGCGCACTCCTCCTTGTGATCCCTCACTTCTCTGTCCAAGTCCTCTCATTCTGGAACACGATTCCTCTTAGCATCGCCACATAGAGGATCACCTTGCCTTCCAGAGTGCCCCCAAGACCTGATTTTTTCCCCCTTCATCCTGACAAACCCATGCCACACTTTGCGCTATTTATGCACCTCTGAGGTAAGATCAGGCAGCAATGAACCTGCCATGAAATGTATTGAGCAACGGCGATAGCTCCAGAAGACCACAGGACAGAATCTACGCCACATCTACAAAATCAAGAAACCAGCCAGGACACACTCCATGCTTATGGAAGATAGCCAAAGGCATGGCCACCCACCTGCACGAATCTGCTATCATACACTACTTAAGACACATCGCACAACAACTCTGCCAAAAGAATACAGCTATCCTCCATGACAAAAGTTCAATATAGTGGGACACATGAGTCTCCTGCACTCATATGCTCTCCAGACTACCTCACAGCACCCATCCACATGCCAGCTCAACATGTGTAGCTAACAGGGACTGGTCAGATCACCCAGGTGCATGCAGCAAAGTCACGTTTCAACTAAATTGCCCATTTAACCAATACCATAGTGGCATCGGATTGCACACATGTGGCATTGGTACCCCCGCCACCTCCATCTACCTTTGTATTGGCTAAAATGCACACAAGCATTCTAAACTCCTCTGACATTTCCCATACCTTGGAAATCGGTTCCCCGAGGGCACTCACCTACAGCACTTTGAGGCCATACTAATGGGAAAAGGCACTATACGAATTACATTACACATTTTAAATATATTGAAGCCCAATTATGGAGGTGGGTTCTTAATCTCCCAACCTGTGTACCTATATCAGATATGGGTTGGTTCTCTGGCCTTGTCAAGCCTTCGTCAAGTGGTGGATGTTATGGATTCTCTGGACATTTCTTGACCCTCCTAGTTTTCTTTGTATTCTGATCTTGAGTGGGTGATTTCCGTGAAAGTTATAATTATTTATTTCAGGAATATGATGAGATTATGTAATGTTATGACTGTTTATGTATTTCTGCAATGTTTTTGTGTGTTTTATGGATTATTATATATATTAGACGGCCACGGCAGTGGCCGTGTAATTCTGGTTAAATTGCTAATCCCATAGGAAGAGCACTTTTTGGGCGGTTTATAACTTTGCGCTCCCTGGACGAATCCTCACCAAACTTTGAGAAAAAGAAAAGTTTATGGCCCACTCTGAATTTCTTTGCAAAGTTTGGTGAGGTTTGGTCCTTGAGGCCAAAGTTATAGGGGGGTCCCAAAATGTCTTTTTTTTTCCCATAGACTAAATGGGGGAAAAACTTTGCTCACGCCTACAGCCCAAACAGCTGGACGGATTCTCACCAAATTTGCGGCAGGAGCGGCGGCTTGGTATCAAAAGAGTGCTTTTGTAAATTTGGTGAAAATCCGTCCAGTAGTTTTTTAAAAAAATGACCAAAAAGTAGGTCACAAGAAATTAGTGATATCTATGTCCGGTCCGCGGACACACTTTCCTGTTCGGTCCGCGGACAGTGTCCTGATTGGCTAATCAGCTTGCCTCATGTCCACGGACATGCGACGTGTTCGCTGATTGGATGGTGAGGAGCGTGAAGTGCGTCAGATTTTTGGAAACGCCCGCCATCATGGATTTGCGGACATAGCAGTAAAAACATATGAAAAAACACAGCATTCCACTTGTCAAACTTATCAAATAATCTCTGGGGAGGTGAAGGGTGATGAGTATGGGATGGAATATGGCTGCAAGAAGCAAAAAAAAAAGGTGTTTTTTGCCGCGAAAGTCCACAAACCGTCCTGATGTTCGCAAACAGTTTTGTGAAAGTTTGCGAACACCTTAGCATTACAGTGTTGGTGAAATGCAGTTCTTGGATGGCTTATAACTTTGGCGCCACTTAATGGAACTGCATGAAATTTTGCATGTATATTCCATGTATATTCCTGGGCTGATTCTGAGTGAGTATGGTGGGATTTGGTCATGAGAGGGCAAAATTAGAGGTGGGTTTCCAAAATAATGTAAAGGCTTTGTAAATGAGGTGCCATTTGACGAATCCTCACGTAATTTGGGAAACTGAAAATACATTTAGATATGAATGTTTTTCCGAAGTTTGGTAGGTTTTTGTGAAGAGGGACAAAATTAGAGGGGGGTCCCAAAATAATGTAAAGGCTTATAAATGAGGTGCCATTTGGCGCATCTACACTTCATTTGGAAAACTGATAATGGATCAAGATATACATGTTTTTGCGAAGTTTGGTGGGATTCTGTCGAGAGGGAGCAACATTAGAGTGGGGGTCCCAAAATATTTTAAAAGCTTATAAATGTGGTGCCATTTGACAAATCTTCACAAAGGTTTGCAAAATGATTATAGATCTAGATTTAGATGTTTTTGTAAAGTCTGAATGGATTTTGTCAAGTGGAGGCTAGGTTATATGACGATTGAATGTGCATACATTTGACACTTTTGGAAAAAAAAGGGTGGATTTCCAGCAAACTTGCATAAGGAGCATTGGCAAGGACCTACAAGCATGGTTTTGCGAATGTGCCAGTGTTTTATTATTTGACAAGTGTCATAATGTAGCTACAAAAAATAGCGGTATACCTTTAGTGACTGAGGGGTAGCCTGTGGCCATGGGTCATGGAATAAGGTCATGATCCGGACAATCTGGCTACTGGCCATGACCACAAGGGAAAAAACATAGGATTAAAGTGGCCATGTCCACCTGGGACTGGCATTGTGGTAAAGTTATTTGAAATTAGGACAGATTAGAAAGGGAAGAAAAATGTGCTTGTGGTAATATGGTCATAGGGTTCTCTTTTTGCCTTCTGCAGGCTGCTATGGAAACCGAAGAGGGGCCCTGTATGGAACCCTCACCTTCCCTTTTCATGGTGGCCATCCTGGAAAAGGATTTTCCTTCCTACACCGGGACGCCACAGGCGTCCCGGTGTTGGAAGAAAAATCGTATTTTTTTTTAGCACCCTGTGTTCCCGTTTTGGGAACCTAGGGTGCTAATGGCCTTCATATCCCATTTCAGGGGCTGGAATGGGGGGGGATATTGGTCCAGAGATCTCGTTATCCACCCTCGCTTCGCTTGGGCTGATAACTTGGGCTTCTGGGCCGGTATCCAATGTTCCATTCCCTGGAACAGAGGATGAACACCACAGTATTTCCATTAGCATAACACAAAATGCAAATGGAAATGTTGGAAAATCTTATTTAGTCTATGTACTTTACTGAGAAATATAAAGTAGCTGGAGTCTATACATTTTTTTTTTAGTTATATTTTTTAACTGTGAAAGGAAAGGTGGTTCCTAAAGGAATATGTCGTTTCTTGTTTTTGGATGCATGTTTTTGGCAGGAGAGCTGAGAACGAAAGGTGGGGAGGGAAATGAGGGAAGAGCAACCAAACACTAATATGGAGGGGTAGGTGGACAAGGGAAAATGTGGCGCGTGTGTTATTTCTAAGTTACGGGGCACTGTTTCTCATGAACCTTGATGACAGCAATGGTGGTGGCTCTTGGGGAGGAGGGATGGCATTAGCTGATGCCATTTTAAGATAAATAGCAGTTTTGCTAAAGGTATGTACTGTGTACTAGATTGTTCATGGATAATGAGCAGGAATAGGTGTTGGAGCTGTGCAAGCAAAATTTTGAAGTTGGAAGTTCGTAGATCAGTAGAAAATGCAGTTCCGAACTGTCCGCCAAGCAGAGATCTTATCATGAAGTGCGGACGAGTTCTCAGACACGTCATCATGCCGTGCGTCAGCGTATGGTCATGTGGCACTGTCCGGAAGGTCCGCTATGAAGTCAGATGTTTGTAGACGTCTACGGATGTAATACTAGTTGAAATAGTTGCAAGAAGTGTATAGAAGTGTTAAAAATTATTTCAGATGGTGGTAAATGGCAGAGTTTTAAGTTGTAACTTTGGAAATTGGACACAAATATTGCTATATTGGGTAAGTATGATATTAGTAAGTTGTAGGAAAATAGCATGCACTGGTAAAAACCTATGAAATTCAATGAAAAAACTTTGTTAAAGGGACTTTATGGTTCCAAGTTAAACCGAAAACCCCCTGAAATTTGTCAGTTATGGTAAGCTAAGCAACCATAACTCGCGCCCCCACCGTGCACTGCTAAGACTAACACCCAGGACATCAAAGATGACATCACAAATGTCATTGATGACATCACTGATGACATCACATGTTCATTTACCTTTCATTGAAAGTCTGTACAAGGGATTCTTATTATAATGTTAATAAAAAAAGTGTCAAGGATCATTGGAATACATATCATGAAGTACGTAGTGCATTAAGTAATGCATTAATCCAAATAGCACTGTATTATGACGTTTTTCCAATATACTAAGGTACACATGTAGTAACATAGGCATAGTGTGCAGCAGACATGATGGAGATGCAATATTAATAACCTTGCCATGTTAAATACTAAAATTATAAATGCTTTCTTATTAGTCTTGCATACTGTGAAATATTTAATACGTACCTAATCAAACCCAATTACTACATTATTGCATTACTGCACACAAAACACAGACAACAAC
This sequence comes from Ambystoma mexicanum, assembly GCF_040938575.1. Classification (NCBI taxonomy): domain Eukaryota; kingdom Metazoa; phylum Chordata; class Amphibia; order Caudata; family Ambystomatidae; genus Ambystoma; species Ambystoma mexicanum. The sequence continues at coordinate 1,233,274,715 of NC_090927.1, read as the reverse complement.
ACATACAAATAAAGCATATACAGGGAAAGTGAAGTAAACAAAAAACCGCAATATTACCCGACAATCTTCATAACCTAACTGATTATCTTCATGCACAGAAATGATTGCTCTGCTTCAAAGCTACTACTTCCCTATATATAACGATCACATATTGTGACTAGACCCTAAGGAAAGTAGTGTAAGGGCAATGTGTACAAATATGAGCATATCTAGGGAAAGTACAGTAATAAAAAAACAACAGAACTGTAAGAGAGTGTTGATAACCTTACTAATCATCTTCATACATAGATAGCATTGCTGTCTTCCAAGTCTGTGTTATCCCCTTTGTATATGTTTCATATGCTGTGAGTGGACACTAAGTGAATTACTGTTAGAACATATTTGAAGTATAAGTCTACACATATAGTACTTTTTACTATAGTATAGTGAATATTTAGTTCCTGACTGTTACTGGCCTAGATATATCAGTAAAGGAAAAAAGTGAGCCAGACATGTGATGTCGTCAGTGATGTCATCAATGACATTTGTGATGTCATCATTGAATGCTTGGGTGTTAGTCTAAGCAGTGCACGGTGGGGGTACGAGTTATGGTTGCTTAGCTTATAATATATACGAAATAAACAACTTACTTAAAGGAATGGTTCTGTCAACATTTTTTATTGTCCCTACGGGTCGGCCATATGTTTTTTAAGCCTAAGTCGCTCGATTTTAGAAAAATTTCCTATGGACCTTAACCGAGTTTTCGTCCATTAAATGCACGCGAAAACAGGCACCAGGGCGCTGCCATTTTGTGATAATCCTATCACTTGCCCCATCGCCCTGGGTGACCTGCTTTTGCGGCACTAAATCATATCCCCCGCCCCTGAGCCTGACATTATCAAAACATACTTATTCCCCGCCTCTCTCCGTGATGTTACTGTGCTGCGTAGGCAAATGCGCCCAGTCGTCTTCTACGCGACTTCACATAGAACCTGGAAAACAACACAGATCAACTCACAACACAGTGCGCCACAATTCGGAATATGAAACTGTACTTTAAAATCAAACAGCAATACGGTACATTTGGTAAAGTACATTTATTTGACATTAAATGTTTAGAGAATATTCAGCAATTGGCATATTAAATCGGAATGGAATTTTTTTTCTTTTCTCTCGGTCCGCAAATCCGTAAAAGTTTATTGCGAGTCATGTGCTGTTCCTTTATGGTACACAGGGTGTTGGTTTTCGTTAAAAGAAGCACTTTGGACACACGGTGAACTGCAAGGCTGTTCCATCAACTAGGCACTAGGCCACCGTAAAGGTCGATATGTTGCTTCTAGCCGCTAGTACCGCGTAAGGGCATATGACTCCTTGGCGACCGTCCCATAAGATGTTCAATGTATTGCAGTTGTTTACAAGAAGCTGCAGCTGGCGTTTGAAGAAGCCGTCTGCCGGGGTCTGGAATAGGTGGCAGTGGCAATATGGTAGGATGTACCTGTTTAGAAAGCATAAAAATTGAAATTAGTCTCACCAGCCGATCTTTATTACTATTATTCATTTTATTTATTACGGGCGAGCTGAAACAATTTGCTTGCGAGGATAGTGCAATGGAGTATGTTCGGCTCTAAAAGCAATGCGAAAACTAACAAAATAAATTGAGGGAAACACACAAACTAATGTTTTTTTTTACATTTGAACCACTGAGAAACGACTGTCTACATGCGTGTCGAATGGGCACATGCATGCCCATGTGCCCGGTAGAAAGACGATCCCACAAATGTTGTACTTGCTCTTCATTCATTCATTAATTCCGGTATAAAAGTGTCTAAAGAGTTAATTACATTATATTTGCCATTTCCATTGTATCTCTGCGTAATGCAGTCCGTAAATCCCACTGTGTTCGTGCCAACGATTTTTCATATACTGAACTAACATGAAACTCGGTCTAGTTTCAGAATTTTCAGCCTTATCGTCTCTTACGTTATTGCCCACCTCCTTCAAATGAAGTCCTTTCGGCATGGTCCTCTCAAGGTCAAAAAACAATAGAACCTTATACTGCCAATGCGATTCGCGGGCCTCTTCAGCCCACAAGCATAAAATCAAAGCCGCTGACCTTCACTCTGCATGAGCGTACATTCTTACTTTCCAACATCCCGTGTAAAGCCATCTGTGAGAACTTGAATTTTCGACTCCATGTTTGTATTAGGCCTCAATGTGCAAATGCGAATTGGCTTCTCTCCCATCTGCAACGCCTCGCTTGGCGCGTTCTAAGGCCCCTCAATTGTGTCCTCGTTGTCCGCGAGCTTTGCAGCCCTAGAGAACCATAACTATGGAGACATTGACTTTTTGGGGGAAGGTCAGGGAAAGTATAAAGTACCCGAGGAGTTGAGTTGAAAGTGAGATTTATTGTTTATTTGTTTTATTATTTGCAATACGCAAGCCTCCCCTCGGTTAACAGTGCGCAGCATTTACATGAGATTTCAAAACTTAGTTACAGCAACAAAAATATATACATACACATAGTCACAAGGTCAGCGATATGAGGTGTATAGAGAGAGAAATCAAAGATGACACCCATGTTGTTCGCCACCCAGGATGGTGAATGGAGGGTTTAGGGTTAGCATACTTTGTATGCACACTGTACAATAACATTATTTTCAAAAAGACAATCAGATTACAATGATTTATTTAAACCGGGATTTGAACTTCTCAACGAGCTCTTCTTTGGGGGGACATGGCACAGTGGCAATGTTTGGTGGCAATGCATCAGTGCTTTGCACAGAAACGCTCAATATTCCATATCTGTGCTTCTCTAGTACACTAACAGTAAGGCCTTTAACAAAGTCGAACTCCATTTCCTCATATACTGGTTTTACCCCCCATTTCTTAGTTCTTTTTCCAAAGGTCGTAGTGTAGCGAGGCATCCCTACATTTCCGGTAGTCCTAGACTGTTCAAGGCCCACATTCTCGTTATGGGCCAAGACCGCTAGTAGAGTCCTATGTTTCATGCCCTGTAAGCTGAAATGCAATCGCTTTGGCCTGTACTTTAGGCACATATTGTGGAACACCTCCAATTCTCCTGTCTGACAGAATTCTGTCAGTCCCCTCAAATCTCTTGATAGAGTTTTATCGAAAACAATCTTCTCAATGGCTTTGTGTGTAGGTGAAGATGCAATCAACCACTTCTTCTTCCGTGCCTCCTCTGTGGACAAAGGGCCATGTTCACATTGGTGGAAATGTTGGTTTTCTGTCCAGCGGTGAACGTTGGTACAGTGGTGCATCAGTGACTGCCATTTTTCAAGTAGGATTTCCACTGACCCTTCACAAGTTTTGGAGCTCCACCAAAGATGGTTGCTGATAGACTGGGACCACTGTGAAATACTTTCAAAACCTTTTTTTTTTTCCCTGCAGCCAAGATTTTCTTATTGATTGATTTAGCAAGGTGCCATACGTCAAATTGATGTTTAATATGTGGGAACTGCTCTCTCATTGTCTTGCCAATTGAAACGTGTCTGTCCGTGGCTGAGGTCGATGTGCATTCCCCTTGATTGTAGATATTGCAATGATTTTATAAATCCTAGTTTCTCCATGGCCACTGAGGATTTACATTGGGACACCTGCACGACCACCAAACTCACAATTTTCTTACTATCCATGTCCTGAAAGTGGTAGGTGCAGTAGTTGGCAGAAAATCCAGGGCTGTCGCACTGTCCATCACCGGCTAGCCTGAATCGTTTCCCTTTCGAATGTACTTGCTAGAGACAATTGTTCAATTTTCCAAGCATCACTAATTGCCGGAAACAGATAATCATGTTGGTATTTGTAGCACTGTGTTTTAGAAATGAAATGAAGTCCCACAAACTGAAAGAAAGACTCTAACTTTCTAAAACGGGACCCACTAAAAAGCGAGGCAGCTGCACACAGTAGATTGCCTGCTGGCGGCTTCCCCAGCATCGGTTGTGCAGACCATGAGAACACATGATTTAATCTACAGGCTGACGTTACTGCCTTGTTTTTGACGAGTCGCATGAATCAATGGCTCCCCACATACTTCCCCTCCAACTGAATGCCCACATTTCAGCATACTTATAATATCCATCAAACAACTGTCGAATACTATGTATTTGCCCTCTTTCATTAGACTGTCATCCGGCGTGAAAGTTGTTTCGGACTGTGCCGTTGAGGACATATCAAGAAATTCGAAAGAAATATCGCTGATATCAAGTTCTGATGCGTCGTTGGGTGCTGCTGCTGGTTCATTCTCTGTCATTTCAACATCTGTTACTTCAGCATTGATGGGAGAACACAACATTGTCGACAGCTTTTTGGGTGGCATTTTTTTGGCGGGTGTAGATTGTGTGAATTGATCTGCAAACACTTCAGAGCTATCTTCAATACATTCAGTATCATCTTCTTTTGGTGGTTCAGTCGAACTGTAGCAATGGTCCAATACAACTTTTCTGGATTCTCCGGACACATTCAATTCATGTTCTGGCCATTGGACATGAGCATCCAGAGTCTCAACACGCCGCGTCTGAATTAATAGTTCCTCCATAGTGTAAATGGTTGGCAAGCAACATCTCTCATTTGCTTCACTGTCTGTGTATGTATAGTTCGTACACCCACGGGTAACTAGAGGACAGATTGGAAAAGGGATGTTCATTTTAAACACAATATAAAGTATAGTACAATTGACAGGAAAAAAACATAATATAGTCCCCAACACAAAACAATTCCTAAAATGATGAACTGTTTGTAACTAACCTTATTTTTTTTCTTTTCTTTGAAACTTTCTTGAATCGAACTTCAACATCTGCACGCTGTTGCTCCGATTCGTTTCCGCATGTCTTCCCTTCCTCTTGCGCTGCAACGACTATATTTTCTGGATCCGCATAGACAGCACAGAATGACGCTCCATCGACTCCCTGAAACATAGTACTTTCATTACTATGTAACACAATATTGAAAACATAAAACACACGTGTGGACGAACACACAGGTACATCTCAATAGCTAAACACGAATTAAACATTCTGTAGAACAATCAAACCACAAGTATTCAAGCTCTGATGATCTAGTTCGATGGAACTGTCAGTATCCATACCTGGACTGCCATGAATGGTTGTATTGGAGAGGAGGCATCAGCAACTCCCTGAAACACAGTACTTGCATTAGTATGGTTTTCAATATTGGAAACATAACACACACTTGGGGTCGACGGCACAGGTACATATAAAGAGATAACCACAAATGATGCATTGTCTAAAAGAATCAAGGAATATCTAAATATGATCAGATTTCATCGACTTATTTCTCCGATTTCTTTACATCTGCATCACCTACAAGGGATGTTGTAATTGTAGTGGAAGCTCTGTCATCTCCCTGAAACACAGTACTTGCGTTAATAGGGAAGAAAGTATAGCAAATGGAATCACGGTATATGACGACGCTCGATGGAGCTTTCAATATCCATACCTTGTGCTGCCGAAGAATATGTAGGGATGTTGTAAATGTAGTGCGCAATTCCGAAAGCTGTTGCCTCGATTCATATACGCAAGGTCCCGCTTCCACTTCCCCTGGAATTACTTGAATGTCAGGCTCCGCATCAAGTGCAGGGGTTTACGCTCCATCAACTGCCTGAAATATAGTACTTGCATTAGTGAGGATTACAATAGTGAAAACATAACACACACCTGGGGTCGACAGCACATGTACATATCAACGGCTAACCACGAATGAAACATTGTGTAGAACAATCAAACGACAAGAATTCCAGCTCTGATGATGACGCTCGATGGAGTTGTCAGTATCCATACCTCCTGCTGGTGAAGAACATCTAGAAATGTTGTAGATGTGGCGGACGCTTCAGCATCTCCCTGAAAGACAGTACTTGCATTAGTATGGATAACCCTAATTATAACTGAAAACAAACACCAGTGGACGATAACTAAGGTGTATATCAATTGGAAAGCACTAACGAAACATTCGGTAAAATAATTACACGATACAATAAAAATATTACTTGACATGCATAAAACAAGTCTGTAGAGAAATAGCCAAGTAAGATTACCTGATACGCGCTAAAAGTGGTTGATAACTGCGAGCACGTCACAGATGTAGAATGTTCTTGCTTCAGATTCAAGGGATAGTCAAGCAGTCGTAAAGGTAAATTATTGATTATAATGAAATGCCAATATTAAAAATTGCCCTGCAAGGAGACAGAATACTTGAGAGTAATGCTATTGAAAATGCGCAATAAAGCACAGTTCCCTGTGCCCATATATAGATTTCATTTGTGGGTTATGAAATCGAAAAAGAATATATTGATAAATGTCATTATTCAAAAAGCTGTACACTCATATCAATGTCGAAAGTATTACAAGGGACACAACACCTAAAATATCAATGAATCCATTCGGCTACCTACACACTAGCGCAAGGCCTAAAGCTAAATCCAGACACTTGACTCCCCAGTGGCGGAATGTGGACGAATAGAGTAGGAATAGCATTCGTGAGCAATTTTCGTGTTGTTCGCCGTTTATTCTTCGCTACCCAAGATGATGTGCACATGTTCGAGGAAAAGTGCCAGCTGCAAATGCGGTATCGATCACCCCTCTTGTCCTCTAAGATTTGTTGAACTCTACTTTCCAGCTCATCCAGTGGATATCCGCAATGTCTGACCCATTCTCTTATTCGATCAACAGTTTTCGTAGAATACATGCATTGTAGTGCCTTCAGATTTAGCATGGGTCTTCGAAAGGCAACCGCTAATCGAACAGGCAGGCATTGTTGAAAATTCGGAAAAGTAAATATCGACATTATACAATCTTGATGAATAATAATGTGATACAAAAGTAAATGAACCATACAATGTTCAATGCAAGGTTTGTTTTGGTCGCAGGAACTATACCAGTTCATCATGTGCGCTTTAGCATTTGCATAAATTGCAGAAATGTATAAATGATGTGACTAAACTCTGAACATGTGACTCGTCCCTTGGATGTTCTGTCTTGCACGAGAAGGAAACATGCTTACATTATAGACTGGACCCCCGAAGGATGCAATTCAATGACAATTGACACAGATGAAAATAAATAGATCTATTGATAGCATAACAATGGAAACTCAAGTCAATATCAATGAGACCAATGAACATAGCACTATTGAGTACTATACTCGCAAATAGATAGAAATTTAAAAATCAGCGAAATATGACCTAGGATACATGGCCTTACCTTGACCAACAAACAGTTGGATTCAGCAAGCAGAGCAGTATGTTGCAGGAGAACAGGTAGATGGCCACAGGTAGCACACTGACGAGTTTGCTCGAAGCGGTCACAGAAGTTCACGGATAGCACGACGACGAGCAGATTAGCATAGATCTCAGTGGTTCTCAGGTAGCGCGTTCAGGAGTTGACTTGCAAAGCACAAAGATGTTCTCATGAGACATATCAAGTGGTTTATAAAGTATTACAAACAGGGGTGTGTTTGTGAATGAATGACGTGTGTATGTCATGGTATTATGTGGTTTGCTGGGGGCCGGCCATGTGAGGGGGGGGTTCTGGCCGGAAACACGGAGTCTGAGGAGGCCATGTGAGCGATGGGCCCTTGGCGTGGGATACCTTTTGAAGTGTACATGCTGTTTGGCACCTTGGCCGTTCGCGCCCTTGACAGCACCGCATGGCAGCGCGCATCCACTGGCGCGAACCGCCTTTGATATAGGGGGGTGGTGTGGATGGGCCTGGGGCATGCAGATAAGGCACAGGAAGACCTCTGAATGGAGACACACTTATGTGGATTGCAGGGGGGCGGCCTGCTTCAAGGGGGATCTCTGCCTGGAGAAACGGAGTCTGAGGAGGCCATGTGAGCGATGGGCCCTTGGCGTGGGATACCTTTTGAAGTGTACATGCTGTTTGGCACCTTGGCCGTTCGCGCCCCTGCCAGCCCCCCCATGGCAGCGCGCATCCACTGGACTTGTTGTTATGGACTTTTGTTTTTGTTAAACTAACCACTTTTTTAATACTTTATATAGTTATACTTCGCCTTTGATAGGGGAGGGGGGTGGATGAATGGATGGGCCGGTGGGCGTGCGGACAAGGCAAAGGAAGACTGCTGAATGGAGACACACCGATTTAAAAAATCGAAACAACCATTGTTAAAATATATGTGGTGTTTTATTTTGTTTCTTTTTTTGATGGCACAAAAATACAAAACTTTACACATTATACAGGTGAGGTTGCAGCACAGCGAGGGAAAATCCCCTGGACTGACCGCTGTCACTCGGGAAAGTTTCTCTTATGGCATGAACGGCACAGGCGGGTATTACTCTTCGAACGCGGTGTCCAAGCCTCCCGTGAAGCCACCATGTAAAGGAACGATAGGCCACCAGCCGGTACCACCTGTGAAAAATAATGATACAAACTGTTTTTAAATGACCAAGATAAGTTGATTAAACATTTGTTGTCAATGACAATTCTTGTAACTAATGGCATTCTGCTCGGACAAATGCTATCTAGACACTGCACACTATTGAACGACTTTCATGCATTACAATGATATGTAGATATAATTTTGGATATAGGAGACGACCATGAAATAGTAGTGGCATCACAAGCAGATTATATTTACTCGTTACTCGGATTACGAGGACGAACAGTTGCGCGAAGTTCGTACATAAGCACCATCATTATCCTCAACAAGAACCGTGTGAGGCAGGCTGCCCTGAAGTCTGGCAGCTCGGTGATGCATTGTGGTCGTGGCTCGCCTTCCGGAATGTAGGCCACGCATCCCGAGTTTTCACAGCAGCAGCAGTTCTCCTCGGTTGACATTAGCTCGCACCGATTGCATGTGCACCAGGTGGAAACACCGTCCATGCGACTAGGTCCAGTGTCTTCATCCGTTGATTCGTCCTGCCAACTGCCGTCCGAAGCCCCATCGTTTTTGCGTGTTTCCCTTTCCAGTAGTTCCTCCTCAGTATACTCGGGCTCGTACCTTTAGGGCATTATTGTAGCCATTGTCTGGTAAATAAACTAAAATAATTTATAGCGATGGTACAGTGTGTTCACACGGGCCACAAGCGGCAAAGGTAGCTGACCAGAGCACAGAAACGAGTCACAGAATACTCAAAGTAACACAGAGAGAGGAATGGAATCGAAAAACTGCTGCTGTGTGTTGTGAAACGGTCTGTTTATATTTATTGAGGAAATAGGCGTCTTGCCATTTCCATGGTGTCACGTCATTAGCTGAAGCGCAGCGATTGTTGACACGAGACGTGCTTTGGCGTTGTGAAATGGGCGGTACGCGTCTGCTGATGACAGGCTCAGAGGCGGGGGACATGATTTAGTGCCGCAAAAGCAGGTCAGCCAGGGCGATTGGGCAAGTGATGGGATTATCACAAAATGTCAGCACCCTGGTGCCTGTTTTCGCATGCGTTTAATGGTCGAAAACTCACTCGGGTAAGGTCCTTAGAAATTTTTTCTAAAATCGAGCGATTTAGGCTTAAAAACACATGACCGACCCGTAGCGACAATAACATTTTTTGACCGAACCATTCCTTTAAGATCAAATGTGATGATCTTCTGAAAATGCTGGTGGTGTGTCCGGCCACTCTTACTAGCAGCCATGATTTAATAAAAAAAAAACTTGTGAGAAATGGAGTGGTTGCTTATAAGGGACTCAATCTTGTTTCATATGTTTTATTGCTCTTTGGCCAAAGTGGAGATGTATATGTTTTTATTCCCCCGAATATCTAATTAAACTCAAACTCCAAATGGAGAACTTTGTTCCTGTGTTTCAGATTAGATATGTTGCCCTCGCAGGAGGTTTTGGGGGCTTGGATTGGGGCTATACGGATCAACCGTTTTTTTGGTAACACCATTTGTGTCTTCAATGTCCTCATTTTTATGATCTGAGATGTGTTCATATTGATGAATTTGCACAGCATTATGACTCGGTTAATGGTAAGGAATTCTGCAAGCATATTTTAGAATGTGATCCGGTCCCCATTATTTTAACGACTCTTAATGTTGATTCAACAAATGATCCCAAAAAAACACAGGTGCGTTATGATTCTATGGATAGGATTGAGTATGCAATTCATTGCTGGTGATCTTCCATTGAACATCTGGCAGCCAGGATGGCAACATCATGGGCTGCAACATCTTTTTCATTTCAAAGCACGGCAAACTGCAAGGAGCAGCGTTTCATCACAGTTTGGGAGGTAAGCCCTCTTGGGCATTATTGAGGAATTTTGTACAGCAATTTGTCCGTGTGTTTGGTGCGATCACTTTCTAAATGTGATATTTCTACAAGTTAGAGTATTGTGAACTATTCTCCTAATCCTGCCTGCTCACTGCAAATGTACACCCTTGTGCTGTCTGTGCCATCCAATTCCGACTTTCAATTGAATTAAAAAGTCATTTGAAAATGGCTTCTCTGTCAGCGTTTGCTGGGATGGAACCTTGCTAAGCCTGCTGGTCATCTGATTGGGCAGGCCAAGTCCTTATATCCAATCACAAGGCACCGGCAGGCGTTAGCCGGTCACTCACCAACAAGGCCCCCACAGTAAGGCCATTTCTGTGCCTGTCTGGGCAGAAGAGGGCCTGGAGAGCCATGGATTCACAGTGCTAACTATGCTCCGTCGCCCAGACTAATTACTTGACTGCTTTGCTGCTGCTGCTTGTTCAAAGGCAATCCACGATCCCTGCAGTCAGGAAAGTGTGTTTGGCTGACTTCCACAACTAACTCTCCTGAGGGGTCTTCAGTGTTTTTCACCTCCTTCATCCTCGCATTAACTAACTTGTCTCCTTTCACTGCATTTGTTACTCTCACTGGTCTTTTAGCATTACCTGTGTACCATCTGCATTGCATGGCTTGCTGCCTCCTTTTGTAAATTGGAATTTGGGTGTTTTAGCATTTCCTGTGTACCATCTGCATTGCATAGCTTGCTCACTCCATGTTTAAAAATGGACTTTTAGGTGTGTATAGTTTTATACATCTCTGTTCCACCTATCTAATGCAATTCTATTCCTTCTATGTTTGACATATTCTCTCTGACTCATTCTGCTAGGCCTCCTAGGGAGTTTAACCAGAACTGTGCAGTGCTGCCTCTCCTCCCTCATTCCTTGGCTAAACGTCTGCCTTCCTATGGCTCTCTCCACCTCACCTATTTTCTCTAACTGCTACACTATCACCGATCACCCATCCCTCCCAAAGTCTGGCAGGAAAAAGCACAAAAAAGACATCCGTAGTGCAAACCCTGGACTTCCCATTGCAGATACCTATGTCAGTGCTTCCACTAGAGAGGTTTTCACTGATATCCTTTTCTCGGTCCCATCTTCTGATCTTTGCACCCCCATCTCATCTCCACTCTCCTTCCACACACTCCTCTATTAACGGTGGCACCAAGTGGGTAGTCCTTCTGGCCAGCTTGGCTTTCTCACGTTGCTTCTTTAATGTCTATCACACTGGCACCATTCTGGTTCAGGGTCCACAACTCAACCTCCTTCTTTTTGACCATATCCTGCCTTCTCTATTAACTTCCTTCGCCTGTATCTCCCCCTTCTACTCTCTCTCTCCCTCCTCTGAATGGTGTACAAAGCCCCTGTACCCCACCTCAGAAAACCTTCAAAAGTGCTGCCACCTCCATCAGGCAACTTAACGCCCGCTCAGCCACCAAACACTCCTCTGACATCTGTCTCCTTCTTGAAGACATTGACCTCGACATTCTCGCTCTTACTGAGACTTGGTTCAATGCCAGCTCAGTCGCTGCCTTTGACTCCCTCCTCCCTGATGGCTTCAAGATCTCTGAGCCTCAGCCTCACTGCACTGGCGGGGGTGGAGGGTTGCTATAATCTTCCCTGAGTGGATTCCTGTTTCCATTTTACCTACCCAGCCTTATTCCTATTTTGATAGCCTGGTCTGCAAGTTGGTCACCTCTCCCATCTCCACCCTTACCATTGCTATCATCTACCGTCCCGCAGGCGCCACCTCCCTATTCCTCTCTGAATGGGCTGACTTGTGATCTTCTTTACTTTCATCCACCTCTAAACCACTCCTCCTTGGTGATTTCAACATTCATCTTGACTCCCCTGCCTCTGCGTCCACTCTATTCACGGATCTCTGCACCTCGCTTTCCCTCTCCATTCTGGGCCAACCCACACAGCTGGACATACTCTGGATGCCCTCATACACTCTGACCTCCCCCCCCATTTGTTGCCCCTCTCTCTTGGTCCCATTGGCCTGCTGACCACCCCCTAAAGTCCCACCAACCTCGTTCACTAACATCTACCTGATGAAACGATTGACTGCGACTGCCTTCACCTCCACCTTCACCCCCTCAACTCCCACACCTCTGACTCTCCCTCTGACTCTGCCTTCAGCAACCTCCAACTTTCCATCACCAACACCCTTGACATTCTTGCCCCAGTCATGAGAATCCATCTGAAACCTGCCTCAAAGTGTAACACTTGGTACGACACCGAGCTTGCAGCCCTGAAACAAAAGTGCAGGACAGCAGAATGGAGGTGGCTAACCTCCGGCTCATCCTCTGACAAACTGGCCTGCCAACTGCTCCAAAGGCAATACAGACTCGCCATTCATGCAAATAAGAGCCCACATTCAGGCACGGGCCTCCGGCGCATCCAATAACTCGGCTGAACTTTACAAAATCTGCAGGGAGCTAGCCAACCCCTCTCTGCAGTTCCCTCCTCCCCTTCTCCTTCCCAGTCCCTCTGCAATGCACTGGCCTCACACTTTGCCACCAAAACCAAGGACATTCTGTCCACCCTTTCTACATTCCCACCCAACCCATCCCTAATCCCCCCCCTCCTCCTCCCTCCTTCTCCACCTTCTCTCCTGTCACACCTGAGGAAATTACCAGAGTTGTCCGCTCCATGAAGGACTCTTCCAAACAGTTCTCTCCTTGCTCATCCAGGACCATCAAGGATAGCGTTGACTCTCTTGCCTCTGTTCTCGCCGATTTGTGCAATCACTCTTTTGTCACTGGATCTTTCCCCACCCCACTTAAGCACTCCCTTGTGCACCCACTCCTGAGAAAACCATCCTCTGACTCTACCTGCCCTGTCAGCTATCACCCTATATCCATCACCCCCTTCCTGGAGAAGCTGCTTGAGAAGCTGCCCTTGCCCCAACTCAACTCTGACTGAACTTGTTGGTGGGCTCCACAACCATCAATCTGGATTCCGAGCATCCAGAGGCATGGAAACTGCTCTTCAGAGCACGCATGAAGAACTACTCGCATCTCTGGACTCCAACTCCCCAGCTGTCCTTATCCTTCTCGATCTCTCCTCTGCATTTGACAGTTAACCATTCCATCCACATACAAAGGCTTCATGATACACTTGGTATCGCAGGATGGGCACTGGATTGGCTGTCCTCCTTCCTCACTAATTGTTCTTCTCAAGTCATCCCGGGCCCCTTCCCCTCTCTTTCTTCCATCTCCACCTTTGGTGTCCCCAGGGCTCTATTCTCTCCCCCTGGCTTTTTAACTTTTACCTTGCTCTCCTTGCACGCCTCATATCCTCCTCCTCCTCTAAATTCCAGTGTCACGGAGATGACACACAACTCTCCTTCAGACTCCCTGCCAACCTTCTTGTGACCTCCATCATCCCTGACTGCCTATCTGCCATCCAGTCCTGGTGCACCTCCAATGAGCTTTGCCTAAACACCTGTAAAACTGAGATCCTTCCCATTGAGACCCCTGCCCCCTCCTCCTTCCTCTCACTCTGGCCTTCCCTTCCTCCTTGGGCTCTCCCCCTGTGCCAACTCTTAGTGTATAAAGCATTTTGCTAAATGGAGGGCAGGGGGTCGCTCGCTTTCCTCTGCGGACTCCCTCCTTTGGAACAGTCTGCCCCTCCCTGTGCGTCTTGAGCAGGATCTTCTCAAATCCCTTAAGAATTTCCTCTTTTCCTCCTCCTCTCCTCTGCTAATCCCACAGTTTTAATCCCACAGTTGCTGAATCGGTGTCCTTGGCCCTTATGCATCCTCGAGGCCTTGACCTCCCACACCAATTGTTCCCAGCGCCTGTCTATCCACAGCACTTGCATCTGCACACCTTTCGCTGTGGAGGCTCGAACTCAAACCCAGACCGTGTACCACTCAACACTCCTAGCTCTTTGTCTATGGCTCACCCACGAGCTCGGACTCCCCAGCACTTACCCACTCTTCCCTCTTCCTTTCTGCACTTGCACGTTCTGAATACTCACAAGGCATAGTAGGTCCGTCCCTCTCCCTCTCCCCCTTATGCTCTTAATTATTGTGCTGTAATGTTTTCCCACCCTTGCTCCCTCCCTGCCCTGTGGGCGCTTTGAAACAGTATTTTTCTTATTGTATAAGCACCTAAAGGAGCAAACAATAAAATACAAATATATTTAAATAATTTTGGAGAAATAATGATGTATTGGTACTATGATGAAATTGATATTATTTGAATATATATCTTGCATGAAATTTAATATTGTACGTTTAATGATCTTGATTTTGTTACTATGTGTAGGTTTTGTGTAAGGCTTATATTTCAGGTTTATATGTAAGGTTTATATTTAACTATCACACAAATAAATATGTTGTCAGCTGTGACAAACGTAATGTTCAGAACTAGACATTCAGCACACTTATATGTTTGACTATTTACATAGTGAACATGACCTGCATTTTTGGTAGCCGTAGCTGGCTCCGATTTTGACCCTGTTGGAGATTACCTCATGTTCTTATTAATGGTGGTAGGTCCCAAGTTTTGAATTGTTGTTTTCTATTTCCAAAGGTGAGTGGTACAATACCACCCGTTATAGAAACAGAAAGCCCATTACCGCTTGTTCTAAAATGTATCACCATAGCCACCTGTGGTAATTGGTTTAACAGTGGCGAACATTTTAGAGTAAACGGTGATCGGTTTTTTCCTTCTATGATAGTATCCACTGTACCACTTACCAGCAGTGGTAATGCCGCCTTTTCGGATACGTGTGCGGGGGTACGTGGGGGTCATCACCAAGGCGTGAAAAATGTGCCACAACACCTCCCCCCGTGCAGCAGCTCCAATTACGTTGTTTTGATAAATTAAAAAAATAATTATAAATGAGGTATGAGGAATCAGAAATTGTGATAAATTGACTTTCACCTTGCCGCCGGTGATTTTTAAAAGGTTTGTTCAAGTGAGGCTGCATTCAGGCAAGACCTCCTCCTTCTGATTAAGACAACTTAAGTTCATTTCGCGTTGCAATTAAATCATCTAATGAGCGAAGAAAGGTTTTTGAGGGCGCAGAACATGGAACAAAAAAAACACATTTATTTTAATTGCAAGGCCCTTTACCACTAGCCTGCTTGGTACACAGCCAATGTGCAAGAGCACATTCTTACTTTTATACGATGTATATTCTTAGAAGATACTGCCCATGTTTTCAACCACGGATAAGTATTTGAATGGCCATCTTTCCTAATAACCTGTTGTTTCCCATGTTAAAACCTTTGCTGCGTAACCCAGGGGGCTTGTTTAGTTAGCTTCTGGAACACTGGAATGTGTTTGGAGAATGACGCTGCCGTCCGGATTCCACAGCCCTCACTATGAAGCTGTTACTGTTCCTCCATGGCATTCATTTTTCTTTGCCTTACAGCACTGTAATCCTTTTGGACAGACAGGAAGTCGGGCACCTGTTTTCCATCAAAATGATTTCACTGCAGTTCCTAGTTGCTTGGAAAATACCTTCTACATTCTTGAAATAGCCTCCATCTGGGACACAGAACAGATTTTTTTTTCTCCCGGAGAAGTTCTTAATTATTTCTTGTACAAATAGTACACATCTCATTTTTGTCATGGAAGTCATTGTCTTAGAATGTTGCGGTCACTCGATAAAGTATTCATGCTGTGGTGCTACTGAAGTATCTTGCGTGCCGTTTTGGCACCGGCAATTTAGGAGATAATACCCTGCCTCTGGGCCTGTGCGAGGCCTTGGTAAATTTGCCTAGAGCTGCATGCCCCTATGCGGTTGTACTGCAGGTGTTATGTGGGCACGTTCTACTCTTTCTGCTTGACAGCACCCTTCTTACCTCAATTGTGTTGCCCCAAACTCCTGTCTATCCACAGGATTTTAACCTGAATAGTCAGCCCTTGAAGGGCATTAATGAGTTCTTGAACATGATTCATTCTCTCTTCAGAAATATGGCATCACAACCTGTCAGTGAGGGGCCTTTCCTCTGAATGCACTGATGAGATCAAAGGAGATATCTTCTTGATGACCATTCTGACACATCAGCATGACATTTTCAGTATGTTGCGTCACTGGGCCAACTGAGAACCATCCACTGATGTGACGTTTTCCGATTTCAGCTTTTGCCGGAGAGGAATGCCCATTCGTACAGCCAGCTCTTGATCAATATAATTTACCAGTACTCTGCTGTCAATATATGCCTCGAAGGCATGCACCTTTGACAGTTGTTGGTGGTTGACCAAAAGTACCGGGATGACCAGATCTGAGGTCTGTACAGATTCCTTCTTTTTGCATGGCAAGTGGATGCCTACGCTTGTCGGGCGTTGGGGTTTTCAGGATTTTGTTCCTTTTCATCGTTGCCATTGTAATTGCGCCAACTTATTTATTGGGGGGTTTTACCGGGCATTCTCGAAGGAAATGTCCTGCTCTCCCGCAGTATAAACAGAGCTGTTGCTGCCTTCTTTTCTGTCTTTCTGCCCTAGTGATAGGATTCCGTAATCCACTGATCTGCATTGGTTCGGTTTGTTTGTGGGCTTTGGTTTGGTTGTCCCGGGGTCGCATATAGACCGATCTCCCTTCAGCTCTTGTGCGATCCATTTTTCGATTCTGCAACCTATGGTGGAGCTGCACAGTCAGGTTGATGTATTCCGCACAACCCATGGGGGGGATTGAGCTCTTGGGCTCTAACATCCTTAAATTCCCCAAACAATCCTCGATAAAAGTGTGGTCCTCTTTTCTTCTGGCCAGTTTGTCTGTGCTACGAGACGATTAAAAGTTGCGATGTAGGTCAGCAGGTCTTGATTTCTCTGCCTGAGTGACAATAGTTCATTGTCCAGAGCTTGTTCTTGAGTATGCCTAGCAAACAATTTTTCCATCTCCAGCTGAAATTCCCCAAAGTCTCGGAGTAGTGGATCATCCTGGTTTACTAATGGTATTGACCAGTCCGCTGCGATACCTCCTAAATATGAGAGTACAAGGGTCGACTCTGGCTTGATCGTTAGGAAAAGCACCAGGCCAGCACAAAACACAAAAAATGGAGGCGACATTGGTTCATGAATATAGCGTACTTATTGGGTCGCCGGTAAAGCGTTCGGGCAGGGCTAGGAGCACTGCACCTGGAAGAACCACTTGAACTGGTGGTGATGGCTGCAGAATGGGAGGTTGGGCAAGGCCAGGTAATGGAACCTGACCAGCGTGGTTCTGAAGCATTTGTCTTGCCAAGTCGTCAGTTTGTTCTCGAGCTACAATAAGGACCCTTCTTAAAGCATTGGTTTCTTGTCTGGAGGCATGGACTTCAGCCCGTAATTCCCCCGGTAGCTGGGCCACCTGGTCTGTTTCCATAACGCCCAGGCAGAGATTCGGAGAGGCTTTGCTTTCTGTTACGCTCACCTAGTCTCTGCGGTGACGTTGGGGCATGGTTGCAGCCCTCCCTAGAAATGGCTTCCCTTTGTCAGGCTTCTTCCCCCACTCGTGTGCTGTGGACTGCTCTGGTTGTTGGCACAGCCCCGGTTTATTGATGATGGCGAGCTCTCGGTCCTGCTTCTCACATTCAGGGGCGCTTTTGATGGACCAAGTTCCTTCACTGATCCATGTGCGTGGCAGCCCAGACTGGCTTTGGCTGAACCACTACTAAAGGTAAGTATCCTTTTAATAATGTCTTTCCTTGATTATTGTCCGTATCCTTTTATAATGTCTTTCCTCCGCTTTCTTCCAATAGGTGATATGTGGCCTAGCGGTAGTTGTGGTGCAAAGGCAAGGCCGAAAGAGAAGAGAATGGAGTCCACAATGTTCCAACAGATGGTGAGTATTAGTTTAAGGCCAAGCGCAAGGATTTGTCTAAGCGCCACCTTAAGCATTAATGTCTTAGCGGTTTCTAACCTTGGCTTTGCCTTTTTGTCTTGCAGGTACCATCTGCGGCGACGTCGGACTGGAGTGCTGCTATCCGGAGATCTGCCGGCGGATGATGGATGCCTCCACATTGATGATGGCCGTAAACTGACTCTCGGGTAAGTGCTGTGGCTGAGCTCAGGCAGCGGTAGCTGGAAACAGGTAAGGATGCGCTCCGGCTGCGGTTGCTGAAACAGGCAAGGATGCTCTCTGGCTGTGGTTGCTGAAACCGGTAAGGATGCGCTCTGGCTGCGGTGAGCATTACGCTGCCATAAGCAGATTAATGCAAAGCACTTGCTTGCGGGCGGGGCAGGCTTAAATAGTCTTGCTCCAGCCATGCCCATTAGCTCTGACTCATGGCCCCACACTGCCACTCCTAGAGGATGCTGCACATGCAGCCCAGCTCTCTCATAAGGCTTGGCGCCAAAGGCGCCAGGACTGGGTCCATCTGGACCCTCTATGTTGTGGGGTCTGTGGTCCCTGGTTGTTGACCATGACAGGAGAGTAACAACGAATACAACAAGGGGAGGGGAAGGAATGAAAGAATTTAGAGTAAATGGCTCTGGCATGTAGGATGATGGAAAAGTTGGGGGGAGGGGAGAGTAGGGGGAGGGGAACCTGGGATGATGGGTCGGCTAGGGGCATAGGAAGAGAACTGGGGCAATTCAAGTGACAGCTTAGGGAGACACTGGGTAATGCATGGGAGGGGGGTACTTGGCAGGCAGTGGGTAGTAGCCTAAGAGGAGCAGGGGGAGAGCTGGGGAGGACCTTTTAAGCGATGGGTAATGGGAGTAGGATGGGGAAGGAATTACTTTGAGCTCTGGGGAGTAGGTAGCTATGGGGGGGGGGCTTGTGAAAACAGGTAGATGTGGCCCCACTGAGAGTGTCGGCGCTAAGTGGAGTGACACTTGAAACCCTTCTTGACTGTGAGTTACTTTTACTTGACCCCCAAAAGGTAGAGTCCAAAGGAACAGAGGGATGGACTCCTTCTCAGGCCAAGCCAACTCCAGCACTGCCACCTATCTTCTTGGTTATCCGACCCATGAAGCGTGTGTCAGTTGAGGCTTTCGCTGCTACTTTCTCTCACCCCCACCCCCTTTGGCTAACTCACACCCTGACACAGCCCTCTCCATGCTCCACTCTGCTATCTCTGATACTCTTGATGTTTTTGCCCCTGTCATGAGGATACGCTTGAAGCCCAAAGCCAAGTGCAACTCCTGGTACAACTCAGACCTCGCCACCTTTAAAATCTGCAAGGAGCTGGCCAATCCTGCTGCAGTCTCTACCTCTCCTGTCGCCTCCCAGATCCTCTCCACGGCCCTGGCTTCTCAATTCATCTCTAAAGCTCAGGACATCCTGTCATCTCTCTCTTCCTGCCCCCTCTACTCCTTGCTCTTAATAATAATAATAATTTAGCATTTATATAGCGCTACAAACCGTCAGGTATCTGAGCGCTGCTTATTACCCACGGTGTGTGGTGCTCATTTATCGACCTCGGAAGGATGAAAGGCTGAGTTTGGCCCTGCCGGGATTGGAACCTGCGTTAGCAAGCTCTGCACGGATGTCAAAGCGAGCGTTCTACTATTCCTCTGGCACTTCTTCGGCCACCTCTCCTCCCTCCTTCTCTTCCTTTCCCCTGCTCACCCTAGATGAGGTTTCTAGACAAGCCTGATCTATGTAAGTCTTTTCAAAACAGGTTCACCCCTGTTCCTCCAAAACCATCAAGAACCACATTTGCACCCTGGCCCCTGCTCTGGCTGACTTCTGCAACCACTCCTTTGCCACCGGGGTCTTCCCATCCCCCCAAAGCACTCCCTTGTGCACCCTCTTCTTAAGAAACCCTCTGCTGACCCTTCCTGCCCGGCTAACTATCGCCCAATCTCCATCACTCCTTTCCTGGGCAAACTCCTGGAAAAGCTGGCCATCTCACAACTTAATCTTCACACTGAATATGTTGGTTGTCTCCATTACCATCAGTCTGGCTTCAGAGCTGCTAGAAGCACAGAAACTGCTCTCCTGAACAAATGCCAAATGAAGATATATCAATTTTGTGGTAAATCCTCTGAATTACAACCAAAATCGGTAATCATTAACGCCAGCCAGTCCTGTGGACTTACTAAAGGATTCTGTGTGGTGGTATGGTGGTATTAGTCCCCATTTGTAAAGTCAATAGGACTGCGTGGGAATTCTGGTAGATTTACAGTGAGCTGTAATCCCGTTGTATTAAATCCACCTATTTTCGGCTTTAAAATGAAGGATTTACCTCCAGGTTGATGATGGAGGTAAATCCTCCACTTCAAGACTAAACTCGTAGTTTGGTTTTGCCGTAAATGCAATGGTAATTCTGTTACTGCCAACAAAAGTTGTAGCATTGGAATTACTGCTACTTTATGCCTGCACCACATAACTTGTACTGAGGCCCAATGGATAAAATGGCAGTCACTTTCCCAATAACAGTATCAGACCTAGACCTATCAATCAGTACTACTCTGCTCTATGTAAAGCCCACTCAAGGAACCCTTATTCCTGCCTAGCCAAATTAATCAATGGACACATGTTTGCTTGACAGTAAAACTAGTTAGGGGAAAACGCCTATTTATATTCTTTGTTAGTTCCATAAGAAAAGAGGAGTTGGTGTTAAGTGGTTGGGATTATTATAGGAGTACTGAACTATTGCTTGGTGGACTGTATCACTGGGGAGAAAAGGAGTAGATTGTTCAAGATTTCTGTTTTTGACTGCTATAAAGCAAAAGAATTGCGGTATGTTGCATATTAGAAGGTCTCTTCACCATGACACATATATTATATGATAACTGTGCCATGCTTAAGCAACTCTATGTGGGGAGGTGGGTTGTTTTTGCAAGAGTATGGCCATGCTGGCATAACATTCATTCAAAGGTAGAAGGATTATGGACATGAAAGGACATGCGCAATCATGTATTTTACTTCATATCATTAAAAACATCACTGTATCTTGTATTCTTGTTTTTTCGTTCAGAGGTGTCACAAAGGGACATCTAGTGACACCAAACATGAATGCTATTATTATTGTTATTATTATTGGGGTATATATTGATGCTTTAAAATCATAGTGGGAAGAACAGGGTGAAGGAAGAAGAGAAATAGGAAAAGGGGAGTTGAGAACAGGGGAGTAGGTGGGTGGGTGAATTGGCAACAAGGGATCTACAAGCAACAAGTGGAGGAAACAGTGGGGAGAAGATCACCCAGTCTCAAGTAGGGTGGAGAGTTGAGGGTGTGTGGACCCAGGTGTTAGAGCAGAGCCATTCCTTGATGAGGGGGACTTGAGCTCCTTCCTGAACTGTAAAAGTGAGGGAGTGAGTCTGACATTGGCGTGGAGCGGGTTCTAGAGTCTTGGGGCAGAGACATAGAAGACCTGTCTTCTTGTTCTTTCCTTCCTGCACTGGTGGAGTTCAAGTCTGCACATGTGCTAACTTCTGGTGGTCCGTACGCTTCCGGGGTGCTTAGTTTCTCAGCGCAGTAGTTTGGTTTTTATTTGGTTGTACACTTTTCACAATTGACCTCGGGGGAATTGACCTAATTTAGAAGGTCAATTAGGACATATATGCAGGGGAAAACCCCCCGCAACACCCATCCAATCCAAAAACATCCGCAATCCCCTTATTATTTATAATCCAAAACCAATCCAATACATATATAAGATAACTAAAATAATATGAAGGTCGATTGTGCAGAAGGTCAATTGTGAAAGGCCAATTTGGGTAATACTGCTTGGGGACTTCAGGGTGACAGCCTTGTAGATGATGCAGCAGGATTTGAAGATTAGGGATTGCAACATGAGCCAGTGCAGTTCGATGAGGGTCAGGGTGATGTGGTTGAATTTGCAGGGTCCTTTTAATGATTTGTGCTGCAGGATGCAGGACACATCTCAGGGGTGTGAGGGTAGTCCTCAGAAGGCCTTCCAAAAGGGCATTGCCACCATCCAGTTGGGAGAGGACCAAGTCTTGGACAGCAGTTCGGAAGTTGTTTTTTGGAATGAAGGGCTTGCCTTCCCACAGGAGAGAAAGTTGGTACTAAGACGTTTGTGTCTTCCTTGCAATGTGCCGTAGAAGGAGCGGTGTCCGTCGATATTGAACCTAAGGTACTTGGTGCAGGTGGCTAGCTGGAGTGTGAAGCACTTGAGGGTCATAGCACAGAGCCATGTCTTTATGTCAGGTTATTTGGTGGTGTTGGTCAGCAGAAGGAATTCAGTCTTGGAGGGGTTGACTTTCAGAAAAGCACTGGATATCCACCACAGGATCAGTGTGAGGCAGGCCTTGATCCTGTGAATGTCTTGGATGGAAGATATCTTGAGGTAGAATGACTGCGCACTGGTGGACATAGATGTTGTTTTGAGTGAGCAGGGTTCTGAGCAGTTCCTTGTAAAGATTGAAGAGCACAGCAGAGAGGGTGGATCCTTGTCAGACCCTACAGGCGATGGGTAGAGTTGGTGATCTGGGTGAATCCACTTGTATGAACTGGAGGAAATTGGCAAGGCAGGATTTGAACCAGCAGGCGACTATCTTGCTGATCCCCATGCAAAGATGTAGATTGCCAGTGAGTCTCTGCGTATGTACTGTGTTCAATGCTGCTTACAGACTGAGGAGAACCAGGAGGCAAGGGTGGACATCATTGAGGATTTTCAGGCATCATCGATCACCTTGATGGTAGTCATTTCTGTGCTGGATCTGGGTTTGAAGCCAGATTGGTAGCACTCAAGGAAGTTGTTGTCTTTGATTTGCTGGAGGGGTTGCATTGGTACTGCTTTCACAAGGAACCCTACCTAGGAAGGGAAGATGGGGGGGGGGGGCTATGAGTTAGAAGAAGAGTGGTTAGTATGATGGGATGGATTAATCTAAGCCAGTGCTTTGGTATTGTTCTCACCATCTACATGCTGTGCAGGCTTTGGAGGCACAGCCACATCAAATCTGATCAGTTAAAAAATGAAAATGTTGTTAAGAAAGTAAAGCGCTGTTTCAACCTACTCCCCCCTTTTTCCCATAGAGAAAAAGTCAAAATTTCTACTCAGTGGACAGCAAAAACCGCTGGATGGAATTGGACCAGGTACCAAAGCACAAAGCGTTGACTGGATTTCTGGGAGGGGTCTGGGGTTATTGCGTCCAGTTGTTTTTAAAATATTTGACAGAGAAGGGGGTATACCTTCTCCCAAAATGATAACTATATATCCCACAGTGTTTTGCAGGAGAGAGACTTCTTAGAAATGAAAACAGACACTTTTTCTTCTCGATAAGAGATAACCACTGGTATTACAGGAATAACCGCTACTAGCCGTAAAAGCGAAAAGTGGAAAAATTGCCATTTGGAGGGGGAACAAGAATGCAATGTCGTCAGGCTGGAGGTGGGGAGGGGGAAAGAGGACAGTATGTGAAATTGTGGCGTTGGGGGGGGTGGGATCCTGGGGACCAAGTTCAGAGCTGGATTGTTTTGTCATAGTCGCGGTTATTCAGGGGGATAACCGGAGTTATAAAAGAAAACCCGATCAGGGATGAAAGTGGGCCACACGAAAACGAGTGTTGGGGACTGGAAAAGATCTGGGGAAGCAAAGATGACTTGAGGGGAGTGAGGGAGAGCATGCCAAGAGGATGGGGCACTTGCTGAGTGCCTGGGAGGGTAGGGAAGAGTTTTAGATTGTACATGCTTTTACAGGTAACTCCAGTTATTTGCAGGCACCTACAGATAATGGTGGTTATTTGTAGAACATTGCAAATATGTATAACTGCATTTATGGGGAATAAAAAAAAAATAGTTTAAATATCTGATTAATACCCCAAAAAAAGAAACATATTGGGGGAACGGAAGGCCCTGCTCACTAGCCAGGGCCGTGGCCTGGCTTGTGTGCCCCAAAAGACCAATATATTGCGGGAACATGTACAGTGGGCAGGGCCGAAACCCATGGCTAGTGTCCCGGTAGTGTTTTAAAATGTACAGTGGGCACGGCCAAAGGGCCAAGCTAGTGGGCCCAAAAGACATGTATAGTTGCCACGGTTGCCTAGTGGGTCCAAAAGATACATATTGGGGGAATGTACAGTGGACACGGCCTAAGGCCAGGACTAGTGATAAATAATAATGATAAATAAAATGATGGTACAACAAAACTCTTGAAATTCAGCAGATGTGGGAAGTCATGACCAGCATAACTTGGTGCATTCCCCTTGCAAAGCCCATAGGCACATGCATATTATAAGAGAAGGGATTCACAATGACATACAAAATGGCATTATGGGGGACATAAACGGGAAAGTTGTTAGGGAGTATTCTCATTGATGGCTAATTTCCCTCACCTAGTGAGTCCCCCAGCAGCTTTGCTGGACTTCTGGAGTTTATTTTTTTCCACTTGGTAAGAGTGTGAGCTTTTCCCCCACTCTACCTGTGTTTTGCCATGTATATTTCTCTGTTTTTGTGATTGTGGACTCCTGAGTATACCACTTCAGTAACCCCCTTCTTTTGTGTGTCACAAAGCACCTTCAGTGCCGTGGAACAGGGTTGTCTTTGAGACTTCCCCCCCGACTCCATTTCTGAGGCTGACTACAGTCCCCCAGAAAAGGGTAAAGTTACCATTAACTTTACCTAGTCAATCTACCACAGATCGAGTACACCCTATCTTCCATGGAGTACTGGAAAGGGTTACTTCGTATCCCTTTTTATCTGCACCTCCTAGAGCATTGTTTTGCTCTTTTAACATTTAGACTTGGCTGGTGGCAGTGGTATCTACCCTAACTTTTCTACCGCGATTATATTAGATAAACGTGGTATTGTTTTAGGCTATTATATTAGCCTCGAACATAAACCCGCTTGACCAAATCGTCTTTCTTTTGGCTCCGGTTGGTTTTATTCGCCATTTCTTTTTGTTAAAGTCCTTCTTGTGTTTTACTTTGCGTGGCAAACTAGGTTCGCCTTCTTTGTTCACTGTCTTTTGGCAGGCTTCTGGCCAGAAGCCCTCCACCAGGCGCCTGGGTGTCTAGGTGGGCTGAATGTGAGGGAGGGGTGTAGTCACCCCCTGCACAGGGTATCCCAGGAAACCCAAGTCGCACTTTGCCATGATTGGCTGAGGTGGTTGTCCTGGCTGGACAACCCCCCTGCTGGGTGATTGACAGCCAGGCTGTGTGAATGGAGGTTTTGCGCATGAAAGGCAGGTCTCTTGGGCTAGAAGTCATTCACCACTGTAACTACAAGGAACCGAGGAGAAGCGGAGAGAACGACTGCTGCAACTACCCCATCCCGGTGAAGCCCTGCTGCAGTCCTAAGCTATCTACCCTTCGACGACTAGAGAAGATCCAGTCCAGAGTCTTCTTCCCTTGAGCCTGGTGGGGATAACCAGCTCATCTTCTTCAGCCAGAGGTCGCCTTCGTGGTCCAAATCGCTACACACTGCTGTAGTGGTCCAGATAGCCACCTGAAGAACCTCTCCTGTTTTCTTTAAGGAGCGCACCTTTTACTCATTGTCGCTGCTGCTGGCTTCATCCCTGTGTGGTGCAGACCCCCTTCAGACGTCCTCCTTCACCTCAAAGCTCCAGGAACCATGGGTCTGCGGGACACCAACAGGAACAACTGCCAGGGCACCAGCTGCACCATTGGAAAAATGTACTGTGTTCTGCTTGAGGAAACAGGGTGAACCCCTTTTCTTCATCTCCAAGTCTTGCCCTAGTCTTCCCTCCTTCTTATAACTTTTGCTTCCGAACATTGACAATATCGAAGTACTCTTGGCTACGTTGAATCGTGAACTGTCTGACTGTGTGATCTTCGGCAACAGGTCCCCGGTGTCACTTGACCCTGGCTCCGGCCCTTTGACTCTTGAACTCCTGTCTCTGAGTGTTTCTCGATTCTGTCTGCCTAACCAAAATATTGCCTGTGATTTTTGCCTCCAACTCCCTCTGGGTATCTCAGGTGCTAAGTGTGTTTTTGCCCCGGTAGCATTTCATGTCACGGATTCGCGTTTAGTTATTAGACCGAACTGTCAAAACGTGATCGCAAGTGTATTTGCGGTAACGTGTTTTGTTCATAACACTGGTTCATTCAAACACAGGGTACTTACCTTGAGACGTACTGTACAAAGTGAATTGGTTAGTTGTATATTTTTCGTGTGGTTATAATCTAATAGAAGTGTCGTGTTTACAACAAATGCTTTAAAAATAAATGTACTTATATTTTTCTACCTGAAACCTTGAGTCAGTGTTTGCTTGAGTCACAGTAATTGTGGTCCCTTTGTGTAATCTCTGCTACTGCTCATATACTCTTGAGATAAACCTGGCTGCTCCACCACTGCTACCACTCTGACATAGTAGTACAGGCTTGTACCAAACGTAAAATTGCCACCTGTAGCCTTAATTGTGTGTAGTGGTCCCTAAGGGCACTGCACAGGATTCTGCCTAACAAAACTGGCAAGTTAAGCTAGTCATGACTTTCCGCATCCTCTGAATT
This sequence comes from Ambystoma mexicanum, assembly GCF_040938575.1. Classification (NCBI taxonomy): domain Eukaryota; kingdom Metazoa; phylum Chordata; class Amphibia; order Caudata; family Ambystomatidae; genus Ambystoma; species Ambystoma mexicanum. The sequence goes on along the minus strand of NC_090927.1, from coordinate 1,233,248,170 downwards.
TCAAGGGTTTTGTTGCGTTAAACTACACCAATACAGATGTCTATTTAAAAATGATTTCTACTGGACCCAGTTGCACATATAGAATGTGTACATCTCCTGCACTTTCAAGAATGTTTTTATGGTGTTTTTTCTCTCCCTCCTAACGCTTTGCACCACCCTCCATCTCCACGGCCGCCCGTCCGCAGAGCTCTGCACGTGCCACTCTGTCTCTCTATGCCCAGCCTTTCTTTCCTACTGACTCAATTTGAGAGATCATGCCAGACTCGCTCACAATTGGTCCTGCAGGTGGATGGAGGAAAAGATCTGTTTCTTACTCTGTTATCCGGGAGCACAATAAATTGATTTATGAAAAAAGAACAAAGTATCGGACCAAAATGCAACACTTGACTCCCTCAGAAAAGGGCTCCCGTTTGACTCACACTTTTCTCAAGGATTCCCGACATGCTACAAATATTTTTATTTTTCCAAGTTTTATAAGCTCATTATTGTGGCATCCAAGGCTGGCAGTGGCATCTGATGGCAGCAGATGCACATGTGGGCTATAATTCCATGAGGTGACTATGCCAGGCAAATTATGTCTTAAAGGGCCATTTCAGGCTGCACTTGATCAATGACAGCCAACACTATTGGCTTTTCCAGTGATAATTTGCCCTTCCGCTGACATCTTGGGAATGTTAAACACCCTGTGAACTGAATCTTACACTGATTTGCATTTAGCCTCATCCTGCTTGGTGTGTGGCTGCTGTCGCTGTGTATTTACAGCTTGCTCAATCAGTTGTATGTCAGTCTCCTGGGGATTATTTTCCAATTGCATGTACTCCATGCCTCTTTTTAGCTCTGGCTAGAGGTAGCATGCTCTCTCGCAGACCTAATGCTTTCCATCTTATATTGACGCTGTTGTTTCTCAGTCACTCAAGCAAAGCATATGGCGGGCCCTATCGCCGCATTGCAATGAGTTTTTTAGCAGGATTTTGTCTGCTGCTGAGGTAGACTGAGGACAACAGCAATATTTAATTTTAACAGGGAAATTGGTTGTGGAAATATTTCAATGGCAATGCCTGAGCTCCTTCCCATATCATGCCAGTACCTGCTATTAATGAAGAGTATTAGGGGTGATTGGGCACTATGGGGGATTGTGATGAATAAAACAGGGCTATACTGAGATAATGAACCCATGCATTTGTATTAATTTGCTTTTGGAGGGTGCACCTAATTTGAGGACAATTATATAGTAATCCAATGTATGGCATGAGAGCATAATAGCTAGGCATATGATGGCACTGTGCAGACATGCGGTACCAGTTTGACAAAGCAACAATGACGTGCCCCTTTATATAGCATTCACCCATACATGCATCCACTCATAATAAAAACACAACAACGAAATACATATGCCAGACACACACACACACATCCCACACCTATTCACTCTACAGCAAGACCCTCACCTGAATGCTGCCCAACACATGATTTGAAAGTCATCCCGATAGACTGGATTTGCCAAAGATTGTTGCTGATTGCCTCTGCACTGGGCTTGAAGGCAGCTGTGCCTGTCTGTAAAAATCATTTTTGCCAGAGAGGATAATCACCAGAGTCTGGCAATAATGCAGGCTTTATATGCCAGCATCATAGCACTTACTATGTGTGCATTGTAAAGATGTACCCTGTGTTCAATACGGGCCCAAGTGAATTTGTGAATGGGCATTTTTTTCCCAGACGGTTTTGGGGTGCAAATGGAATCTTTATTTGTTTTTTCTGTGGTTGAAATGTCGGGGTGCAGAAAAAAGAACTTTCAAACAGTTGTGCTTTTTCTGATGTTTTTATTGTTTTACCCCCGTCTTGCTTCCCTTTACATACTTCTTCATATAATACATGTTTTATTTTTTTGTTTGGGTACAAATTGCTGTCCTTGCCCAATCGGATGGTGGGTACATAGAAGTGAATTAAAAATGTTTCTTTCGGCTGTCTCAAGAGCACAATTCTAGAAAGAAACAGAGTTCCAACAGATTGTTGCAGCGTGAAAGGGATTAGTACATTTGTTAACATAAAGGGCCTCATTACGAGTATGGAGGCAGCCATGCCCTTAATAAGGGCATGGCTGCCTCCATACCGAGTTCCAGTACCGGGTTCTGTGAATGCGGAATTACCGGGTCATTCCGGCCTTGGATGCCCCGGTAATTCCTCATGCACAGAACCATTCCCCATTCCCATTCGAGCACCCATAGGGCTCAATGGGAATGGGGATGGAGCTAATAACGGGCCCGTTATTAGCTCCTTGGTCCCCTCGTGGGACCCGGAAAGGATGCCTGGTTTTACCAGATGTCTGTTCCGGGTCCAGCTAGGGGACCTCGTAATCAGGCATCCCGTAAGGAACGGTGCCGGTCCTGTACTGGCACCCTTCATTACGGGAGCGCCTGCCTCGTGATGAGGCCCAAAGTCTTTAATCACAACGAAAATCCAATTTGTTGAAACATTGACACTGAATCTTTGCCTTAATAGGGAAAGCGCTAGGACCACTATGCACACTGCACCTTACTGTAATGGTGCCGCCGGACACCTCAAATTCCTGTGAGCATGTATTGTATGTGGCAAAAACACTTCTCTATTTCAATGACGTAGCTGTGATACCCACACATATGAACAGGGCATGTTCAAATCCTGATCATACAATAGTAGTTAAACCCTCATAGAAATACTCATCGTCGACATCCCCCACGTCCCAACCATATCCACCCTTGTAATGCACAAGCCACGTTCCATTTATCCAATCCTTGCTTTTGAAAGTACGGGTCAGTACCCCGCTGCTTGCAAATCACTATAAGAGCAGAAATCTGTGCAGTCTTTTATCATTAAATTGTTCTGCACAAAATAGAAAGCTAGAATAACCTCTTCAGATTTCCCTTTCACCGTTCAAGTTCTAATTCCTTGGGCACATGGGCCCACACAGACTTTCAGTTGTTTACCAATGTTAAATCACCTTATTTCTTTCACCTTTCACCCCTCAAACCTTGACTTCCTGATGAAATGTGACCATTCTTTGTGTTTCTGTTTTAATAACATCTGTAGTATTGATTCATGTCTGAAGAAGGTGATTTGTTACACGTCCAAACCGGTAACTCGGGTGTCTCTAAGATCAGCTCTTTCTTTCGAGAGAGAATGTTCACCCCTCTTTCATGCAGCTAAGGGGCCGTGAATGAACAATGCTAGTTATTCAATATCCGCCTGCCTGCAGCAGCCTGGCAATAGGTCACTTACAACAGGAAACTGTTGGTTTTCACAGAATACTGTTATTCATTATAGGGGTGTTGGAATTGTCTTTCAATTTTGCCTGATTAGGCATGGAATAAATCAAATGTTTCACCCGTATAGGTTGGGAGTGAATGCGGAGTGGAGTTTGCCTGGAACATTTAAGGCATTCTTGTCAGAACAATCTTAAGGTAAATTTCATATAGCCACCTTTTCCCATAGATCAAGTGACAGTCTTTGTACCACATGGTGTGTTTTTCAATCTACCTAACCCGCTCCTTAACCCGCTCCAACCCTACTCTCTCACCCTCTTCAACCCTACTCTCTGATGAATAGCCCAACAATGGGATCAGTAAAGGACACTCTTGAAGTGGCTTCATGAGCAAAGACAACCCTTTGAAAGGACATTGGGGAGTTTACCAAGTAATGGAGTGCAGTGTGTGAACTATAGTTTGGCCTGCCATCTTTCAGCTGCATGCAAGAATGTGCTCCTCAGAGTGTACTAATATCATCGAATGTAGACAACAATGTTAGACTAATGACAGCCGTAAACCATTCAACATTTCGGCAAACACATAGGTACCTATGGGAACTACATAGAGTACATCCCTGCTTAAATAAATGTACTCATGGGAGAAGGAGAGGAGGAGCATAGTAAACATATCATTGAGCAGCAATGATTGTTTTCCACTAAACCCAACCAGTGCTGGATTCTTGGAAAGAGCCTAGGAGAACGGTCTCCAGCTTTTTGGGTAGTTGTAGCAGTTAGTTATTCCACTGTTGTCAGACTCCAAGATAACTCGCAGTCTTTGACAGATGCCTAAAATGATTGCTGCCAACAGGCAATGAAGGTGATTTTTGTGGACTGATTTTGAACACCAATTTCACAAGTGGCGTTATGCAATCTACCCAGCCTATTTTCCAGCCTAATTCTTTGCCCTGGCAGTTCTTTTTGATCACAAAGAACACAAACACATATTAATACCAATAGTATATGAGTAATCCCCTGGCAACCAAGTATATTGAACCATACAGCCCAGCAAAACACGCAAACAGTAGATTTGGAATATTGATCTTTATGTTATCATTTTAGTTCACTTTGCATATTCAAAAGTCAAAGGAGGAATGTCTGCATATTGACATTCCTGTTCCCTGGACTACTTCTTCCACCGATGAACTAGCTATTATTAAAAATACATACTTTTTCTGTGCTTTGTACAATTTGCTCGAACGTTAAGTATTAACAAAGGTTTGTGTCCTGATGTCGACGTACTGTGAAGTATGATGTGATTGTGCCATTTTTGTTCAAGTCCATCAGTCTTGCTGGGTTCCACACTTGAGCGGCTGTAGTGTAGCTTCCACGTTTTACTGTTCTCTATGTGAACTTCACTGCAAATCCCTCCAGTGACAGATGTGTAAGAAAAGCAAAATCGCCCATAGATATCCTGTGTGTGATTCCTAGAAGAATATCTTTCACAGTTATTGCAGCCACTGTATGGTGAACTGTAAAAACGAGCCCCGCGGCTTTGCAGCTGGAAGGCAGATGTCTTCAGATGTTCAATGCCAGGGCAATAAACTACAAGAAGGAAAAGACAGAGGAATGATGGAACAGCTTGCAATACCATTTCACCAACCACCATGACAGCAAATCTACAAAGTATGCATTCAATGTATCCACATCAAACTGTGAACAAAACATACACATATGCAAAAGCTGCTGCAAACAGTCAAGTACACGGATAATATGTCAATGTGCAGTGTGATCATCATATCCAGTCCCCAGATGTGGTACAGGTAATCGCTAAAGTATCACCATGACAGCCATACATTCTGTCCATGCTCTGACTAGATCTGCTGGGCTTTCAGCTCCTGCAATATATTGACAGCTGTGATGCTTGACACCTTTCTTTTACTAGCGCCTAACCCGAATTTCTTTTCTTCTAGTTTTAAAACGTTATATCATTTACCTAAATGTATTTTTATTTATTTGTATAGATGATTCTGATCTTGTACTAGAAAAACATTACACGTGTGCAATTCAACTTTGCATGATATTTTCACCAGGGCAAAATTACCCTAATACAAAAATAGATTGTATCATAATAATGTATTTTTCCATTAGGACAATGTAATGTCCCAACCGGTTAGCAGGCTACTGCATTAATGCTGGTGCTTATTTTCTGTAATCTGGTTCCTGGTGATCTTGGTAATACATGTAATTGTGTTCTTGTGTATCTTGTTAATACATGTAAATATGTTCTTGTGTTTTGCAGGCCACTTCTTTCATGTCATTTTGACTTATGTCTAATGCTTTTGTTTAGTTAGACATCCAAAGTAACAGTATGCTCGAAGGGGTTGACAATTTATTAAACACAACCCTTCGTCTGATTGGAAACAGCCATAGGAAAGTTGTGGCCCACATACCTGAAAGCATTGGTCCTCGGCAGATTTGCAAAAACATTTATCAGGAAATTGAAAAGAATGTGTATCTTATTGCCATGTTGTATGAGAAATATTATAGGTGCAATTTGCAGGAGGCGGGACATCAGTTCCCTTTCAGAGTGAACAGTGTATTTCGTGAATTATGGCAGAAAGGAGGACACATGTTTAAACAGTTTGCAGATATCAGACATTGCGGAGCGGGAAGCATGTTCACATGCTACTTAAATGCAGTTTAGAGATCATTTGTTTTCCTGTTATTTGCATGAGAGATTTACATGCATGTGCATTCTTTACCTCTATTTGGGTTAGACTGATGGCATCAGAGTTGCTCTTATCCAGTGTCTGGAACACTCCTGGAAAAATCACAAGAAGAAAGAAGAGATTACTGGTGATCCAATCTACTGCCATGGACTGGTAGGGGGATTACTGCCAACTCAAGGCACAATATGCACTTAATGGACAAATGCAAGATTGATGAAACATAGCAACAACAATGAAATCATCACATATGTAGAATTCTTGTAAATAAAACTTAATCTGTCCCTTCCATCATCAACATTTGCTAGTGTTCTTTCACATTGGTATGCTGCTTTGGAAATAACAGTGGGGCACAATAGGCAGGACAGAATTCTGCCTTTTATCATTTAAATAATAGTTAAATACACATATACAATACCCACCCCATATTGTGCCCAGAATGAATATTTTAAGTGCACTACATAAAATGGCTAAAATAAGCAGATCTTTAAGGTTGCTGGCACCATCTCAGACTGTCAACATATGTATTCCTTTGGAGGAACACAAGTTAATCCTAACCTTGGTGAAGAAGGGGTATGGATTTTTTTCATAGATTTAAAATCCTTTCAGTCTCTGACCTGCTGAACGTATATAAGTGCGATGGAACCCCAAAAATACCAGCATTGGGTTTGCATTTATTATTTTAAGCAGCACTCATTCACCCATGCAAGGGTCTATTGGTTCTAAAAGAGGTGTCTAGGATGTTTGAGGGTTACAAACAGTGGAGTCTACTTGTAAACAAAATGAGGGTCTTCTCAACTCCTGCCCATATGGAACAACCATGTCCAGAAACGCCATTTGCGAGCTACCCAGGCATTACGGGTCACACTATGGGCGTCAGGTCAGCAGTAACCTTACATCGGTATCAACGCTGCAGTCTCAAACCAGGACAGGAAGTCAATCAGTGTCAAATAAAACGCAACATAGGCTTTGATACATCACGTGTGTGGCATCCCTGACCACAGAAGTAAAGGGTAACAGCCTAAGAACTAAGGCTTAAGAGATGGCGGTGAGAAAGATCTGGCGAGCCGAGAGAATTGGCCGGTGATGCCGAAGCAAGTTAATTTGTTCAACTTGCTAGGTCGGAATCATGAAAGCTAACAGTAGTTCATTGATCTGAAAAGGCTCCATAGTAGAACATATTTAACACAGAACGTATGTATTCCTGGAGGTTAGTGTAGTTTTATTTTTAAAATTGTTCTTTAGTAATATATTACATAGACTGACTAATGGTATGTCTAGGTGAATCAAATCCATCCCAAAACCTCTGCGCGGGGCCTAGCCACCTGTGCACAGCACACAATACACTTTCCAAGGACAATTCAAGCTAGAGGAGTTACCGTTGAACACCCTTAGCTTGGCTACTTTGACTGTCGCTTGACTTTATTGCAACATTCAACATCAACGTGACATCACCGACTGCTGGCGATTCCACCAAGACAGACGCCACCCTCTGGGCCATCGCAGTCCTCATGAGATTCATATCCGGACACAGCGACGTACCTTCCATTGGAAGATATTTGCAACGAACTCAAAGCACAGCCATTGGCAGAATCTCCCCTTAGTAGACTAACCCTTCTACAGAAGATGTGGAAGATGAGGTTTCACAACCTCGAATATAGCCGTGCTACTTGCATGACCTTTCATCTCAAAAAATTCCCATGTGTTTGAGCGCCTTCCACCAACATCAAGTGATCCATGGCGTACTCATGTTCAAGCACACACTTCCTAAGTCATACCATAGCAATGGGGAAGTGTGGCCACAGCCGAAAAAGCTGCACACAGTGACACACGGCTGCACACAAGTTGCCACCTAATTCATGCACAATATTCCTCGCACATGATCAGATCAGAGGACAAGGGACAAGCAATTTGCCAGACTCAATGTAGCAATTTTAGACATGATAATCAACAGTACCAGCTGATTAGGAATGTCATTGTGCACTATAATTATTATATGAATGGACAATCTTCTAAATATCCTTCAGAAAGGAAAGAGCTACATGATGAGTACACTTGGTGCCCACATACCTCGGGAGGATAGCTCAGGGGCAACGTGCTCGCCAAGGCGATACGGGGCAACACAGATTCGATCCCCGGGTACGCGCTTAGAAACCTCTGGGTAATAAGTGCGTTACAAATAACCGATCATATCATATCATACCATTCAGCACTTTGGAAAATGTGCACAAGGCTAGAAAGGAGAAACTCAACCCATTTTCCAAAGTGTCAACACTAGAAGTCCACCTGCCTTCTGCTGCTATCCAAAACATGGTATTTTTGTAGGCTCATGTATTCACCCCAAATGATCCTTGAATAGGTATTATTTTGCATATTAGTTTGTTCATTGTAAACCTAATCATTCAGGAACCTTGATTCTGCACTGCTAAAGAGTGCATCTGTAAGCTGATTCAGCTGGTTCCTCCCCACAGATAGCATACACGTGGACTAAGAACAGCTGTCAACTCCTGCCTCTGCCGTACAGTGGGACACCGCTGTCTAGCAGTCATCACCTCTTCGGACTGACTTTCCTACCTGCGTTCTTTGCAACTTTTCTATCCCAAATTCGCACAAAGGCTTGCATTTTGCATGTTGGGATATCTGCTCCCACAATGTTAGGAACCGCCTGTTTGTTTTAGCCAACGGCAGCTACATTCCGACGCTGCTGACAATGAAACATCAAGCATGTCAAAGTCGTTTGAAGGAGCATCTTTTTAAAAAAAATGATTTTGATTTGAATATCTCTCTGGTGTTTTTGAAGTATCTGGCAAGTAGGCCAAACTTGATTCAACTTCTGTTTTAAGTTTCACAACTGTCATATTATTCAGTGAGAAGGTATAATTGGTCTAGTTCTGTCATTATTCTTTTATATTCCTTTCCATTTCACTACAATGGTTTCCTGATAATAATTGTCTCTTTTCACTTTAACGTCATTTGGCTATCATTTGTGTGTGTTTATTTGTAGTATGTATGATGGTGAGAGGTTCACAGGCCCCTCTAAGCTTCACCGCCTTAAGCCTGAAATCGGTAGCGAGGCGTTCCAGAGGCGGCATTCCTGCTAACGGTTCCGAGTGCATCACAGTTGCACACTATCCAGAAACGAGACTGTCTGTCTGGGGCGGAAAGGGGAAGGGGGAGGTCCTATGACTTCCCAGTAATGTTGGGGATCCTGGCACATGGAGGCTTGTTGGTTGATCATGGCACAGAAGGGTTGAGGAGACCAGTACCCATAAAGGGACGACCTTCCCACAAATGGGAGGATGATTCCAGCCAAAAGAGGAGAGCAATTCCCATTAGGGTCACCCCTGGACTGGGGTGATAATGCTTGCACTCGGGTGGGAGAATGGCGCTAATCAGGGGGGCTGGCCGCAGAAGGCCCTCGGACTAGGGCCTAGGCCACCATGGAGGAGATGACCCAGACACCTTGGCGGGCAGCTCCCGTGACCATCCTAGATGATGGCTAAGGTCAACAAGTCTATAGAAGAAGGCTGAAAAAGAAGAAAAAGTTAATCAGAGGCATGTATAATAATGGAGAAAATGAGCAGCAGGTGCAAAGAGGACCAGAAGGGACCAATAGACGATTCCTGTCTAAATCAGGAAGCTGCGCACTGGGTTTCTGGATTTGTAATCCTTTCTCTTTTCTGTCCCCTCATCTCTGTAGCAGATATGTTTTCCATGGGCAGGTAAGAAATGCCATTGAAGAAATAATGCAATACCCACTGGCAGGCTCAAGACGCATACATGGGATGTTGAGGCTGAGCAAAGAGGCCTCGGTAGAGCGTGCATCGAGGGCTGCATCTCACAGAGATCTGCAAGCAACCAGCGAACGAGGGACACAATGTTTTAATATAGTTCGTTCATCAACCCACTCAATATACATATAAAAAAGTCATAGAGTCACTGAAAGTTCGTATTGGACCATTTGACAGAGCAGGGGACTGGAGATTAGAGCACAAAAGTCCTGCTCTGAGTTAAGGTTGAGAAAGTTGGAATCTATGGTATTTCTAATGGGATGGCCGAATGCTGTCATACTTGCCAACACCAATGGGGTGTACCAGGAATACAGTGCCTGTCGCACCCAATAACTCTCTCACCGGCAGCCTAGATAGATACTGCGTCCAAGAAACCGTGGGGCGCCCCTCCTTGCAGAGATGTCGCAGGCTGTTCACGCGGGCTAGAGGTGGTCATGGAATGTGTGCTCCAAGCAGGAAGGAGAAGTGTCGTCTCACACAGAAGGATGAAAAGCAATGAGGTTTTAGAGGTATCATGCTGCGTCTCGCCCTATTCAGTGCAGGGGCGACATGGTGTCTTTGGGAAAAATACTTTCATACAGAGTGATTCTAAGGAAGTCTCTCTTGATTTACATTACTACTGACAACCTTATCCTGATGAGGAGAGGATAACTGGTGTAATTACCCGACCAACACCACATACTGTGCACAAGGCATTTCCTGGGACATGCTGATGGAAATCCTCCAGCAACAGTAGACATTGGCCTGCTGAATAAATATGCTGCAGCAGACTGTGTGTGAACACCCTGCACCGCCGCAGAATGTCTACAGGGAATGCCCACGAGAATGTGGAGAATATAAATATGCACCAAGAGGTTTGCATCCACATGGATTCAGGTTGCAACAGAGCAGGTCACTGGGCAGACCCATCTCCACCCAAGAAGGTATCAACTTGTTGCTGGAGAGCCATACACAAATAGGTTCCTGCACATTGAATGTCAGCACAGCCAGAAAGCAGAGAATTAGGAAGAGCACCCCCTGCTGCCCCGACAGACAACCTTGAAACTACTGAGATTTCCAGTTGCGCTACGGACCCATGCCACCCTGCTCTAGTGGTTGTCTCCACCTGTTGCAGCCTGCGGCACACATTTCTCTCAGGAGCCCTGCATAGCTCTGCTCCCAACAGTCGCCCAGTACATTATATCCTTCCTACCTTTCCTAGTCACATTTGTCCTTCACAGCATCTGCAGCCAGACCTGCCTCACCCCATCACCACCTCCCAGAGCCAAATGCCTTTGGCCAATCATCGGACTGTCTTCCCAACATCCTCAACATCCCTAGAGCATTGGAATTATCAGGACTCATAGTTAGGGAGAGGGCGCACAATGGAATTCTAACACCACAAGCCCATGGTTCTGGTGGGTGACATTGTGTAGAAAGTCGAGTCTGTTTAGGATTCATTGTGCATGAGGTCCAAACTGTCTGAAGCTCTTCAACTGAGACCTGCAGTCCTCACACCATAGAAGACATCAAGGAGCAGTGGAATGACCGGAAGAGCTATATCTACAGCGAGGTTGAAGAACATCAGAGTAGTCCCTTGTCATAGGTGGTGACTCACCACCACACCTGAAGCTGCATCCCTAGGAGGAAAAGGCTTGGCCAATAATAGACGTATGTGGCCTGCATGGAGCTGGAGGACTGGGTAAGTAAGTGCATTTACACTGCAACATCAGACAGGGGATCCTAGGTCAGGATAAAGCCTTACATTTAGTTCAGTCATAGCCTCGCATGTGCCATGCTCCCTCTTACAAGGAATGCAGGAAGCAGTTTCTGAACAGTAGGAGGGTGATGAAGGGGCACTAATACTTAGCTAAATGGAGGAGAAGCTGAATTCCTAGGTCCTTCCCCCATTACTCCCACAGTATCCACAAATTATTTCTCCACCCCTCGAGGGAGTTGCATTCACCACAATAAAGGTTTGCGACCATGCTCTGCAGCACCTGAGTGAGGGATCTACTGTGGGTTGTAGGCATGGACAACTCATTCCTGACCTTGAATCTAGCCCAAGGGACTAGAGACTGCAGGCACGACTCCAGTGCCTGCCAGATCTGACCGCTGGCTGGAGACCACCGCCCATCCACCTCCCTTCATCTCAACATGCCATCTGAGATTAAGGCCTTCAGCAACTTGAATTCCATAGTCTAGACTAGATGGCACAGCATAGGAGAGACCTGGTTTGAATCTGAGGACCTGTTCTCTTGCTTCACCAGGCAGGTATGCAAACAGCACAAGTGAAATGGAAGACAATGGTGCAGGAGCGTCATGGGGACAGAAAGGCCGTAGTTGAGATATGGAAGGAGGCTGCACCTATCCGGGCAGAAGCTGAGGATACATGTGCTGAAGTGGCAGCTGCGCTGATGAACCCTTAGAGTGATGCTCCGGGAGCCTTGAGCCATAGCTGTGACCCAGAAGCAGGCACACTAGGATGTAACTTGGCCCAAAAGCCTTCAAGATGCAATCCAATTTTTGACTACGCAGCAATACGGTCTACCACACATTACCTATGGTCTCAGTGTATGCCATTTGACAGTGTCAGTTCCCAAGGGAGGATTATTCTGTCACGCATGTGCTGTGGCTGTTAAGGTGAAGGTTGCCAGTTTGGTGCTCCAGGTGATGTTATGTTAAGTTGATATATACCATACACCGCTGCCATTTTCATGGTCTCCTGTCTCTGTCGTTGCTCTGCAAAGTGGGTTGAGTTTGTTGGGGAGGAAGAGAGGGCTAAGGCAGGTGCTGTGCTCATCTGTTGATGTGTGTAGAACTAGAACCACGAATAACTGGCATCTGTGCTTGTGTGCTTTCTGGGTGGGCTCTGTTTTGTACACTGGATGTTTGTTTCTGGAAGGGTGGCGTTGGGTATTGGAGGATATTTGGGTGTATGAGTTGGTTTGAGAGTGAAGTGCAGTTTGGGTGTTTTAGTGGGGTGGTTCGATAGTCATTTGGGTGTGTGTGGTAAGGTTTGTACTGGAGGAGTGTGGTAGAGAAGGAGATCGTTGGCCAGTGGTCAAAGTGTACGAAAAGAAGCAGTGGAACTATGTTCCCTGATGGCCTGTCCCCACTCTGTTCAAAACCCATTGCCACGCCCCCTACCTTGCGCCATACAAACCCCTAAACAAATGCGCCTGCTGTTTAAGGGAACATTCAGTGCAGTGTCCTGAAGTGCGAGTTTCAACTTCTTGCTACACTTTTATTTTAAAACAAAACCATTTCGGAATGGTTTCTCTTTAAAATAAAAGTATTGGAACAGTAAAGCTAAATTGAAAAAAGTAGAGGAGCACCACTCTCAACCGCTCCCGCCCACTTTGATCACTTTCGTTGGTATGTTTTTGGTGGTCTCTGGATATTGTTTAGCTATGCTATTGTTTTAATTTGTGGGGCGCTCACTTTAGCATAGGCGTACGGATTCTGGGTATAGTTTTTCTCAAGGCAATTGGGTCTTTCTATAAGATGCCAGGTAAGTGGATTGGAGCGTTCTTTTGAAAATAGGTATTTGATGTTGTCGTTAATGTTAAAGTAACCATCCCCCTCGTTGGAGTCAGGTAAGTGTATTGGAGCGTTCTTTTGAAACTAAGAATTTGCTGTGGTAGATAGTGTTACAGCAATTATCTCCCTCGTTTGAGTCAAAAGTTTTGAGTGAAGGGTCCTGTAAGGAATCACTTCATGGGTGCTCCTCGTGTCTGACACGAGGAGAATCCATGAAGTGAGAAAGACTTTCGAGTCGAAGCACGTGTTGGCTGTTTTTGCTTACCTAATACCAGACAATACACTGGAATACCAATTGGTTGATGACTTTGGGATACTGTATATATGGATAATTGTTGCTAATTATATTGGCCAAGTGCAGAGTGCAAGTGGTTTCTCATCTTAGATGTATTTATGTAGTGGCATCGGGGTTACCACATACTACTCACCACGCAGCTGGCACACAACACCTTTTCTCCCCAGCACAATAGGACACAGTTAATCCCTGTTCTAGGTTTTTTGTTAGTTTAGGTATTGTATGTGGGTGAAGTGGCTTTCCCCATGGGTAGATCTTTGTGTAGAACTTGTTGATCTGTTTTTATCTCCGCAAGTTGAATAACCAGGCTTTTAGCCATTTCCTAAAAGTTAGGCGGTCTTCCGTCGTCCTGATTTCCTTCTGAATCGATTTCTATAGTTTGGCTATGAGAATGGAAAAGGCGGTTCCTCACAGTTTAGTTTTCTTGTGGTGTCTTGTTTCTATGTGGAGGTTGGTGCTAGATTTTAAGGTTATTCTATGTATGTAGCAGGTGATTTGGACTTGGAGAAATTCAGCTCCTTGCCTGTGTAGTCATCAGTGGGCAATGCAAAGGGATTTGGAATTCATTTGTTTCGTGACTGGTAGCCAATTCAGACTTCTCAGGGCTGGGGTGATGTGTTCTCTTCTATTTTTTCTATCTATTCTATTTCTGATCAGCTCTGCCAATGCCTAAGCTGTGGACCAGGTTAAGCACACACAGGTGTGTTCAGTGACATCTATGTGGCAAGTGTCATGCATGTGTTGGTGAAATGGCAGGGCAGGGAGGCAGCATCTGCATATGAGCACGCACACAATGACTTTCCCTGTCATATGAGGCATTCAATGGCCTTAGAAAGAATTACTGAGGAATTTGAGGCTGCACTTGACATCTTTTGGCAGCACCTGCATATATGAGGCAATAGCCTACATATGGGCCTTATTCCAGGATTACAAACCATTTACAGGCATAGAATGCCAGTACTGGGGCATTTGAGACTGCGCTGGTGATATGTTGCCATCACCTTCACTTGCGCGGCTGTACCATGCACACGATGACTATACCGGGTATATGAGGCATTGACCTCAACTAGCATTATACAGGTATTTGAGGCTCCATTTGGAATATTATGGCATCATCTGTACATGTGAGGCTAAACCTTGCCTACAGTGACTTTACCGTAATAGGATGCACTGATTGGCATACAATGGGTGTGTGGGGGCATTTGCAGCTACACGTGGCATACGATGGTAGCAACTAGACATGTGAGGCTGTCCCTTTTTATTAGAACTATGTCCAGCAAGCCAGGCTATTACTTCTATAAGATGGCAGTGCTCACACAAAGAAGCTACACTTCTCATATTCTGGAAAAATCTGTGCATGTGACCGCTCCCACCCACTTCCACCACTGACAGTTGCACCCTGTGAATGAGTGCTTCTCGAGTGTCTGATAAGCAGCTGTCGAAGTGGGCGGGAGCGGTTGCAAGCGGCGCTCCTCTACTTTTTTTTAATGACATTTTACTGTTCTTGTACTTTTGTTTTGAAAAGTAGCCGTTCCGGAATAGTTTCGTTTTAAAATAAAAGTGTAGGAAGAAGTTGAAACGTGCACTTTTAGTGCACTGCACTGAACATTCCCTTAAACAGGTGCATCTGTTTTGGTGGTTGTATTGTGCGTGGGAGGGGGTGTGGTGATGGGACTTGTGAGGAGCGGGGGCAGGCCAGTAGGCAGCATAGTTTCACTATTTCTTTTCGTACACATTGATCGCTGCTGGTTAGCCTGTATGCTGCTTGGTTTCCCACGGGTGAAGGCCTGCGGGAATGTTCCCCGAGAGCCTGTTGGTGCCTGGGAGCTAAATGATATGGTGTGCCAGGCGTGCCTCTCCTCTATTCTCTACCCATCTTCCACCTGTAACTTGTGACCTTGTGACCTGTGCCATGAGATCAGAATAAAGCGATTTCAGGAAAAAACCTTAGTCTCCTGTGTCTTTAGTCATGGACCAGCCCTCTGCATAAACATGGAGACATTCCCACGCACAGGAGTATATGATGTCTGACCACAGTTTATGCAGATGAGCATGGCTGAGTGTAACGGTCATACGTGTAGTGGCACCCTATTTTACGTTTTCTCAGCAAGAACCCAGCGTGAAGAAGGAACATAGCGCTGCACATATGGCTACTGTATAGACTAGATGCTTACAGGGACCACAGTTAATGCAGCATAACTGGCATGCCATTTGGGGTAACAGGGAATATGAAAGGTTATTTATAACGCGCTTAATACCCAGAAGTTTCTAAGCGCGGACCCAGGGACCGAACCTGTGATGCTCTGTGTCACCTTGCTTCCAAGGCGAGCACTTCGCCCCTGAGCTATCCTCCCGAGTGAAACATTTACAGTTAATGGAGAACATGTAACTATGCTGTAAGGGGGATATTGTGGAGAGCAGAGGGGTGTCATCAGGAGGGATACTGTGATGGGTGCGTTTGGCAGGGTGTACCTAACGGGATGTGAAGGTGCCATTGGAAGAGCGCCTGTGTTCTGTGAATAAAATCAGCAAAGACCTTTCTCTGAGGTTTTGTGCTCCATATCTTGAAGCCAAAAAGTGCCAATTTCCCTCTCTGCATTCAGAGGTGAAATCTATTGATGAAGGACTGCAGCAGGCAAGAGTTGTACATGAATAATCACAGAAATTGTATTTTATTCATCACCAGGATCTAGGTAAAGTGACATTTCAACCAACTTGGCAAAGCATCATAACAACCAGTGGTCGAAGAGAGCGGGAATGGTCGGGAGCGGTGTTTCACTACCTTTATTTTTTCCTGTTTATCAGTCCTCTACATTTTACGACCATATTCACCATTCTATGCAGAGAATGTGCCCACTCGTGTCCCTGTGCAAGTGTGAAGCCTGAATAGAAGCCTTAGTTACTAGTCACTTAGAGTATTGCAATGCCCTTTCCGCAGCACTGTGTCACATGTTGCACTATGCTTCTGTCCACCTATCCCCTGCCGAGACCACAGTTCCACGACTTTTTCCATACCCTTCTACCACTGATAACATCTGACGAGCGGCACAGCTGCATCGGCAAGCAGTTGCAACGGGCCACCTAGGGGCTCATTTAGATTTGACCCAAATTGCACAAAGCAATCCACCGACATGTGCACCTATGTGGACTGTAGTGCCCTTTCTGCAATTTCCCTTGTGCAAAAAATTCATGCACATCTGGGGGCACCTCGGTTTACATGCATTATTTGCATAGAGTGTAAATTCCTTCTCAAAGGAATTCTCACTTTTTTTTAATTTGTATTAGCTGAATTAAATCAACCTTTCAAATACAAAATACAGGAACGTTTATACATAACGAAAACAAAATCATACACTTATTATTTACATTTGTATTACAATTGCATTTCATTCCACAAAGGAATTCTCCCTTTTCTCACTTTCCCCTAGAAGCTCAATGTTACCCAAGCCCTGGTTCTCTCTAGGCTTGACTACTGCAATAGCCTATTCTTGAATCTACCCTCTTCCTCTCTATGTCCCCTGCAGCTAATCCAGACAGCGAGACTTATCCTTGGCCTCAAGCACAGGGACTGCATCTCTCCTGCCCTAAAAACCCTTCACTGGCTCCCAGTTGCTGCACAGATTAAGTTCAAATCCCTTTGCATCATCCATAAGGCTGTCTGGGGCCTGGGACTAGGCTATCGACAACTTGCTCTTACTAAATACTCTCCCACTAGACCGCTACGTTCCTCTGGTACCAACTCTCTGTGTGTAAAGCATTTTGCTAAACACAGGGCCGGAGGCCGATCTCACGCCTCAGCAGGCTCCCTCTTATGGAGCAGCCTCCCCCTTTCCCTTCGTCTTGAGCCGGACGCTCCTTAAGACTTTCCTTTTCACCTCCTCCTTCCCTCCTCTGCTAAGCTACAGTCGCTGTGATTAGTGACCAGGGCCCTTACATGTCCTTCGGGGCCCTGGTCTCCCACACCCGCCCCAGCCTCTGCCTACACACAGAACTTGCCTTGGCACCCATTGGCCTACGCTTCTGCAGGCCTGCACTTACCTACTTAGTGCAGCTCAACGCTCCCTAGCACTTTACTACAATGAGCACTTAGATTTGCTGCTCACCTACGAGCACAGGCACTTAGCCTCCACTCCCTACTCCCTCTTCTCTCTCTCTGCACTTCTATGCTCTGAATGCTCACAAGGCCTAGTAAGTCCGTCTTTATCCTCCGGTGCAAGCATTGTTTCCAATCCCATGCTCCCTCCCTGTTGCCCTGTGGGCGCTTTGAAACACAATTTACTTATTACATAAGCACCTAACAAATGCACAACAAATAATTAAAGAAAGAAAAGCAAAATGACCTCTGCCATGTAAGCACGGCAGGAGGCATTTACCATGGATGCCACAGGAAACCAATGCATCTGTGGCCACTCCAAAAGGTTTGCAAGTGGTTCTATGCCTGGTTTGCCGCTACAGGGATTTGCTCATTTTTGTGGGCATGCCAATAATTAGAATATCCGGCAGAATTGCAAACCAGGCATAAAACCATGGTCAACCTTTCACCCATCATTTTAACACTTATTTTATCACTTCAGGATAAAGGAAAATGACTGCCATGCACTGGGGCACATGTAGGAAGAAAAACAAACATATACTCACTGCAGGCGTTCTCCAGGCGAATCAAGCAGTTCAGAAAATCATCAAATTCAATTTGCAGTTTGTCGTCAGCATATCTAAGAACCAGTAACTGCAGCATGTAATTGTTCAGCTGAAATCCTGAGAAAGAAATAAAAGAACACATTGCATGAAATGTCAGCAGCTATTTGATATTTAAACCTAGCTTGCCAAAATATAATTCCATGATGAATACTGACAACAAAAAATATAGTCGCACACTAAATGCAGTAGGAGCTTTTTTTTACTCTCCACATTTTTCATTATTTTTTTATTTTCCAATACTGTTTATTTCAGGCCCAACACAATAATGAGTGCTCATCCAGACTGAATGATTGTGTGGTGTGTCGCGGCATTCCCATTGCGCAGTTAAGGAGAGGCGGCGGGGCGAACCATTTGGATTGCAACAGACTTTGATTTGTAGGGAATGGAGGATTTAGAAAATATTCCAAACAATCGAAAAAAAAAAAATGGCAGATCCCAGAAGCATATTATGGAAGGTGGAGTAACCCAATTGCGGATTATTGGTGCAAGAAATGGTGTGATTAGTACAAAAATAACCTCCACCTTTGTCGTTAGGTTGCATTACTCAAAAGTAAGCGGACATTCCACATTAGGTGCTAAAAACTCTCCATCAGTGCAATGCACTGACGCTCGTCAGGGCAGCAGGTGAGGCAATTTGACACAACATTGATGGTAGAAAGTTGAAGACTTAGGTTGACGACATGTCTCATGGATGAGATTCGGCTTCAGAACCACGCAGATGATTTGTGTAACTAAACCTTGTTTATAGACTCGGGGCATCACTACGATGTTGCCCGTCCAGAAAAAAAGGTTCAGATAGCAACGTACTGGCACCCTTTGCGGACCGCCAAAGTATAAGTATGCTGGTAGGGGCACTGAACTACCAGCAGACCTGAACTGCCGGGAGTTCAGGCCCCTGCCGGCATGTATGTCACTGACGCACCGGCACTGTTAAGAACGGTGCTGGTGCTTCAGGTTTACCATTACCACGGAGTCCTATGGGATCCCATGGGAATGGGAAATAACCGTACCTCTGCCGCCTGTGACATCCCGGTAGCACTGGTAACAGTGTTACAGGGTTGCTGTTAACCCACCGCCTTCTGGCAGGTTTTACCAGCAACCACGTAATGAGGCCCTTAATCTTGTACAAGATGTCTATATAGAAAGCAATGATTTGACATTATTGTGGAAATTAATTGATCATTGATGAAGTATATAATATTATGAAGATATGCAGTAGTGTGTTTTGACTTAGACTTTGCACACTGGGAATGGAATGTTGTAGTGTGTTTTTGATGTTTCATTGTGTTTTACTGTAGGTCTCTATAATTGTTTTAAAAAAGCAGATGTGGTGATGGCGGAGTATTCCCATTAAATGGCCAGGCAGGCCATTTCCTCATTTTCCAGGTATTGCCATCATGTGCCTGTTACCCTGCCATATGACAGGTAACCCCATCAAATGCCTAGACCCCCACAACTGAGCTAGGTATTTCCATCTATATATGCCAGGTATTGACCTAGCAGCTTGACACTGCCATTTAACAGTCAAATACTCCGACCTTGTGCTACATATTAGCATTGAATGCCCAGATACTAACATCACATAATACATATTGCCACTGTTTGTCCGTGTACCCATATTTTAGCTAAGTAGACCATCAAATACCCGGTAAACCAAGTATATGCCAGTTATTGTCAACAAATGCATGGCACTCATAGAATACACTATTTGCATTCCCATTATTCACAACAGGAATGCCAATCAAATGACCAAATACTCACATGATATATTAGCTATTTCCTTTAAATTCCATGTACGAACCTCGCATACGAGCTATCACATACAATGCCAAAGTATTCTCATCAAATGCCAAGTATGGACATAATATGCCATGCATTGCTATCAAGGAAAGCGAGTTTACTGATTTCCAAAGGATTTACATCATATGTCAAGCCCCATCATCATATGAAAGGTACTCACACCATAGGCAAGGTATTCCCATCAAATGTCCCGGTGTTCACATCATAGTGCAGGTATTCACCTCAAATGACAGGTATGCAAATCACACGCCAGCTACTGACCTCAAAAGCCAGTCCTTGATGTCATATGTCAAGCATTTACATCAAATGGTAGCCCACTTGCATCAGGGACATCATTCCACCAAAATTCCAGGGGTAGCAGAAATTTACATGACACAAGCCTTGACCTCTGATGACATCACAGGAAGTTGTCATTTGACCCCACCCCAACATGACATCACAGGAAGTGATGGAACACGATCTTTCACCCCTTCACAAAACGGAAAGTAACATCACATAGCATTGTTCCTAAGTACACCATGAACAATATGGTTACAATATCACTGCAATGTGATATTCATTTCAGACAAGAATGGATCACCATATTGATCGTTAACATCAGTGCGTATAGGCCCATATTACCAAAATACTGCGAGTGCAAGCAGATATCCAAGGCCATATGATAATGATGTGTTATTATATAGCTATTACGCTTAAGCACATTATATAGAACAAATATACATACAATATCACCCAACCTGTGTTTGTACTCATTTATCAAACTCAGAAGAATGAAAGGCTGAGTCAGCTTTGCCAGGATTCGAACCTGCAACCTGCAGATCACACACACATTGCAGCAGCAAGCGCTACACCCCCTGAGCTATATTACCGGCTATAGCTAGTTTACTATCTATAGTGAAATGAGCAATTACATGTCTGAATGTTCTCAAAGTCAGAAAGCAAACTACACTCTGTAGTGGATACCAATAGACTGGTAAGTGAGATTTAACAGCGGCCAGTTCATCTGCAGGTCTGGTGCAAAGGTGGCCAAATGTCAAGCCTGAGTGGATCTACTTTTCAGGTATTCAGAGGTTGGCAAAACACATACCATTGGGAGAGTTCATAACTGTGTATTAAAGAATTTAGAAGGTAAAGCAGTGAACTCATACGGCATCCGGTACTCTGGGCACTCGTTACCTCCTACATGCAAACAAACATCCTGAACAGCATGCCGGACAAATAGGAACGTTAGACACAATAAAATAAAGCATTAATTGTGGCACAATCAAATCAATGACCACTTTTTGTGTAATGGTCAAACAGTTCTACACTGTACACAAGCTTTTAGGCACAAGGATATTTTCAGGTGACGGAGGACACCGAGATGGAACGTCCAGTGATGATCGTAACAGAGGCAGCGGCTAAAAAAACATGCTATAACTGCAACTTGCGAAAAGCAAAATACATGGTCCCAAGTGGATGCTTAGTCTACTCTAAATGCTTTTTTGAGGTTTTTGTCTGCATTATGAATTTGAGGGGTTTAAGAACAGACTAAATCAGTGACCCCAGTGACAAAACATTTATTATTCCTATTCTTTCTTATTTAGGGTAATTGCTCAAAGTTTTACACTTGCGGACCCCTTGTTTTTTTAAGAAGCCTGAACAAGAAAGCCACCCACTCTAGAAACAGAGCCACACGGCACTGGCCACAGCCCAGGAGCTTCGATTTGTAAAAATAACTAACATTTTTGGTGATCCCGAAATGACGTCACTGACTTGCATCATATGCATGTCAGACCACTAATTTCTTGGGTACTCGCCTCATATACTAGGTAATTACAACCAACAAAAAAATTGTTTAATCGCATCGAATGCAATGTATTAACACAAATGGCAGGAAGTCAAATTTAATAATAGCAGACTGGGGACAGAGCCAGGATTAGCAATCTCTTGTGTTAACCCTTTCAGCATCAACAGAAAAGGAGGATGGGGTACCTGCACTCTCTGGGCTCTTCACATTTCCTGGCCCTTATGCAAAGACAGTGAGTCTGGGGTCGTCGAAAGGGCAGCGGGGACCTACCCCAGGATAGAGGAGCACACCCTCCTTGATGTCCCTGAATTCACCATATTAAGCTATGGCTGCCGTCCCAGGGAGGTGGGTGGGGCAGCAGAGATTATTGTAAGGGGTGAACTGTGTGCACACTCTCTGCCTGCCTATCCCACCTTGCTATGATAGGGAGCGAGGTCTGAGAGGTGGGTGCAGCAGGGGGCAGCAAGTGAGTGGACCATATCACTAGAGCTGCTTGAAGCTCGCAACCAAAGCTGGTCCTTTAGTGCTCGCAAAAACGTGATTAAGCTCTTTGTGGCTAGCACACCTCTTCTCACCAGCGATTCCTGTGGTTGTTCCTCACAGGAGTGTGCCTTCTGGCTGGCCGGCACGGTTCAGTGCCGTTTTGTGGCTTCACAATGAAGGGAGGGAGTGACTGAGAAAAGTGTGCCTTTCCACCTCCAGCCATTTCTAAGATGTCCGCTCTCATGGACGACCTGCACCTTCCTCAATTCTAGATGAAGATTGAGGACTTCCTGTTGCAGGTTATTTTAGGTCAACTCCAAGAAACAATATCAAAAGGCACTAGGAGTGTCAACACATCAGTAATCATGTGCCGTCATGTTCTTCCTCCCTGGGCGTCCAGATTAATGTGTTCCTGTACCTTGAGCTCTTGTTTTGTAAATTGTCCTTTTTGTTCCTATGTAGGCATAGCTAGAAAGAGCTCTAACTCTCTACCAGAACTCTTGGAGCTAGATATTAAAGGAGAGATTTGTGAATGATGATTTTAAAAGACTGTTTGGTTTCACTGTGATTGGCACATCGATGTGTCCAATATGGCACTTCTTTAGAGTTACTCTGGAGCCATGAGGTAAGTTATCCTTTATCCAGTGGCCGTTACAAAGATTAAAGTAAATCCTTCAGTAGATCGACCCACGGCACCCAAAACTCTACTTTGACATGACATGACTCTCACTCATGACACACACACACATGCACAGACAAACATGCACACGCACTTCTACTTTTGTGATACATTCCATTGCGTTTATTCAGGGTTGTTTTTTTTTATTGTGTTTGCTCTCTTTTTTTTATTATTGACATTTTATTACAGGGAAAGACAAGATCCACCACTACCATCAAAGGAACCACTCAGCCTCCATATCAGCCAGCACTACATTGAGAGACAAAAGACAGTTCCAGTTGGAGTCTTCCTTCATGCAGTGATGCTCAGACTCATGCTCGTTTCCTCTGGGATCTCAACCACTCCGTTTGCCCGAGTCTCCTTACACATTGCCAGGGTCTTCTTAACTGGGAGCCAGACAAAGATGGCCACCTCTGTTCTGGCTTCACCCTCCATAGCCATGCAGAGAGTTGCCCACACCTACGATGGCCGTCCCTTCTGCTGTGCATTGGAGACCAAAGCACTTCACACTCAGTTGCAGCCTGGGGAGTGTCTCCCCCGGGAAGAGTGTCCACAGGGGCACAGCCGTTGGTCCGAGGAACTCTAGGGCTGCCTGGAATGTATGCCTCCCCCGCTCGTCGCTCCGGCGCCAAAGATAACATTGCGGGCACCTCTCTCACTCCATCCCAATGCGTCCCACCGTGCCGGCGTGGGAACACCAAACTCCTCAACAAAGTCGGCAATCCTCTCCTGGTGGCTTCCTCTGCTCACTGCATAATTCCTGCGCCTGGTCTCCCGCAACTTGTGTGGTTACCAAACTGGCATATACAGAGCTCACTGTGGATGCTCCTGCACCGACGCCATCTTGGCCACGCCCCTGTTTGCTCTCTTTTAAATGTGTAATGTTGCCATTCACAGTTTGTACTGTACATGCTGCTTGGTACGTGTTCATTACCGTTATGCTGTACTATTACGATTGTGCATTTTATTTGTGCCAGTGTTGTGCCCTTAAAGAATCAACATGCCATAACAGTCCTTTCTCTACGTTTATAATCATGTTGTTATGACTAGCTTCACCTGCACCCTGCTTTTTATAGATGGAATGCGGTGAGTGACTGACGTGGAATGCAGAGTTAGAGAATGTTGTGTTATGAGTGGGTTCCATGAATGTCCGTTGAGAGGATGTGATGACTGAGAGAGGATGCCGGTGGATGTTTCCTGTCCCATTGACATACCTGACTTGATGTACTTGACCTGATGTACCAGGAGCAGAGTAAAATAAAGAAGATGTTTGTTCCAGCAAAGATGTCAGTGTCATTATTGACCAGGGACCCAATTTAACATTGGCGACGGGGATGCTGGCTGTGCTGGGGGGACAGCATCCCGGGTGGGTCCCGAGTGTGGTGCGGTTTGTGTCAGGATGGCTGGGTGGGTCCTGACTGTGGTGCAGTTTGTGTCAGGATGGCTGGGTGGGTCCTGACTGTGGTGCAGTTTGTCTCCAGGTGGCCTGGTGGGTCCTGACTGTGGTGCAGTTTGTGTCAGGATGGCCGGGTGGGTCCTGAGTGTGGTGCAGTTTGTGTCAGGATGGCCTGGTGGGTCCTGAGTGTGGTGCAGTTTGTGTCAGGATGGCCGGGTGGGTCCTGACTGTGGTGCAGTTTGTGTCAGGATGGCCGGGTGGGTCCTGAGTGTGGTGCAGTTTGTGTCAGGATGGCAGGGTGGGTCCTGACTGTGGTGCAGTTTGTGTCAGGATGGCCGGGTGGGTCCTGAGTGTGGTGCAGTTTGTGTCAGGATGGCCGGGTGGGTCCTGAGTGTGGTGCAGTTTGTGTCAGAATGGCCAGTGGGTCCTGAGTGTGGTGCAGTTTGTGTCAGGATGGCCGGGTGGGTTCTGGATGTGTTGAGTGAGGTGAGTGAGGTGTTAGGTTGAGTGAGGTGAGTGAGGTGTTGGTATGGTGTGCACATTTGGAATGAGCTTGTGTAAGTAAGTATAGAGTGCAATTAATTGATTTGTGCGGATAGAGATGTTTAGAGAAATGTATGAATATGTTTTCCTTTCACAGATGGACTTTTAGAGTTTTAGCTGAATTTAGAGAGTTGCACTTTCATAGGATGTTGTGAGGTTAAGTGTATTAACCTTTAAATTTTTAGGTTGGACTTTATGGACACCATGTTAAGGGTAAATTGTGTTACAATGCACAGTGAGTGCATCATTTAATAATTTGTAGGATTATTAATGTGACTATTTTAGTGAAGTTATTTGTTGCTGGTGTCTGGTGTGTCCATCACTCTATGGTGGTGTTGTGTGTTGGTAAAGGGGGAAGGAATGTTATGACTAGCTTCACCTGCACCCTGCTTTGTATGGATGGAATGCGGTGAGTGACTGACGTGGAATGCAGAGTGAGAGAATGTTGGGTTATGAGTGGGTTCCATGAATGTCAGTTGAGAGGATGTGATGACTGAGAGAGGATGCCGGTGGATGTTTCCTGTCCCTATGATTTACCTGACTTGATGTACTTGACCTGATGTACCAGGAGCAGAGTAAAGATGATGTTTGGTCCAGCAAAGATGTCATTGTCATTATTGGCCAGGGAGCCAATTTAACACATATCCATTATGGGTTGGGAGCCTTGCAATATGAACCTTTATGAGCTTCCTATAATATCGTGGGCGCCGTTATAAACCTAAATTTAATATTTTTATTTATTATTGGAAAACAGCATTGGGTGTTCTATAGTATATTCTAAATGAAGTGGTCTCGCAAGGGAGATTACTAGTCCCTACTATAAAAAAACAAATCCAACGTACACATTTTGGCACTGCTTCAGACCACTCAGTTCATTTGTGACATAAGGGGTGGGTCAGCTCCAGCTATTTGATGCTAAGAAGGGCCAAGCAATCACACCAGGAGCCCTTCTGTTGACAATTATGCACATCAACTAATGTCGAGGGCATGATTTTGAGAAGAGCGAGGTGTTGTTTCTTTGAAAAAAATGAGAAGTGTGGTCCTAGTAACTTGCAAAATGGCGGCCTGCTTGCTGCACATATCTAGCTTCCCCACATAGTAATTCAGGCGTTTTGGACCTGTTTTAAGAAACAGCGCCAGCTACTGCTTATTATTCCAGTTCAACCAGAGGCGGTGGCATGCTGTTGTATTTCTCTTGTATACCTAATATATTTATATCTGATTTATATATGTTATAAATCACACAAGCCATATACATATGTTAACTCTCATAATGACACGTGCCATCTATGTATTGTGGTACGTCAGAGTCGGGAGACGGACAAGATGGCATTATGTGTAAAGTAGTTCTTCATTTTTGAGCACATAAATCTTTACTATTCCTGTACTTCTCAGACCTGCTCTTAGAAAAAGTAGTCAAAAGGGTGCTTGTCAGGATGTCTTACAAAAAATAATCCAAGTCTGCTGTCCTGAAAATTTACACGGACCTGATTACTGTCCCTACCGCCATGCAACTAAACAGAACCCAACATAACCAAAAGTGTCATAAGGGCCTTTTACACAAATGATGCAATGGTGTCTAGTTTTCTGATACCACCATAATGTCTCTGTATCAGAAGAAAGGGCATCTTGCTCAATGTGCAGTTCCACTCAAGGCACCAGCAAATGTCTCATCCAACTTCCCTTCCTGGGATTACTTATCAGTTCTTGGTTACCCTCTCGATCTCCCTGGATGACCCGGGACTTTGGCCTATTCTCTGCACTTACCCCTTGTTTGGGAACCTCTTGGCTTGTAGGCTTTGACCAATCCTTCTCCGTTTACCCTCCAGGAAGCTTAGTGTTGCTTTCCACACCTCATTGCTTTCTGGGATTTACCCCTCCCTGGGAGTGTTGAGTTTCATACCCCTCCATGTGATTTGCTTTTCCTCAACCCCCCCTAGGTTTCGGTCTCTTTTACCCCGTTTTGGAGCCTGTTTGCTCTCAATCCAGCTTGGAGCCCCTTGTGGCTCACACCCCAGATTTGGGTGTGTTTTTCCTACCTATTCTTGGGATCTGGTCGCTCGTTCTCCACCTTGGAGACTGCTTGTTCTCACCCTACCTTGGGGTCTGGTTGCGCTCACCTTGGCTCGGAGGTCTGTTTATTCTTACGCTGTCTTGGGATTTGGTTGCTTGAACCTCAGCTTGGGAACCATTTACTTACACTCTGCCTTAGGGTCGTTTTTGTCTCACCCTGCTTTGGGATCTGGTTGCCCCCTTCCCGCCATGGGGTTTGCTTTGGCTTTTCTGCTCCTCACCTGCATCGCCAGAATGAGTGTGTACCTACTCTTTCCATGCGATGCACCACCGGGTCGGCATTTAGGTTGGTCAATGCGGCTTCTCTGCTCCGGCTTCTTCTGGCGGTTCTGCTTGTGTCAGAGCTAACTTCCCTTTCCGCTGTCTTCGTACAGGTTTTCGGCATCAGTTCATCATGGCACCGTTCTGCTCAGACCTTTCCTGTTGTTCGAGACCTCCAGGGCCCACCTTCTCCGGTACACATCTCGCAGGGGATTCAGAAGTTCTGCAGGCTTGCCTCTGCTTTTGCTCACCATGCCAGGCGAGTGCTCGTCTTTCTCTGTGACTCCTCCCTGGAGGCGGCCTCTCTTCCTGTGCCTCTCTGCGAGAGTTGCTTGTCTCTGCAGGTCTTGACCTTACTCTCTTCCTCTGGCTCACTGCTGATTGGTCTCTTAACTTCAAGACAACGAGCTAGTGGACTATCCAGTCCATTTTCCAACTCCGAGGTTGAAGCCAGTGCTTGAAAGTTGGTAAAAACCATACCAGCCATTGGTGTGTGAAGTGGTAAGCCATTATGCAAATTAACTCATATAACCCACAAAGCCAGAGGATTCTTGGGATAAAGGAGGATAAGATATAATATATGTATTGCCTGTACCCAAAGGGGGTGTTAGGCTTAGCATTGGGAATCCACTTGACTTATCCTCTAAGGGATGTTAGGCTTATTGGGCTCACCTCTCTAGTTCCAAGGGGGAGAGGGGACGAATTCCCTGGATTCGTCAGGATATATATCAGATAATATCATACATACTGCATGATATTTAGGGCGACATATATGCACTACTGGAACACATATGTCAGCCTAAACCCTAGTGTCTACACTGCACTAGCCAACATGGCACCCATTGGGTTCCAAGGCTTAACACATGTATGACACATGAAGTGCAGAAGGCAATGAAACCCTGGTGCTACTGGAGTTTACTTGCATACTTGCACCCTTGATGGTTGTAATGAATGCCAAAGTTCATTGCCAACATGGGGTTGTGGTGGTGCACTGCAACACCAGTCATTGTGGCACAGACCTTTGCCTGGGACAGTTTTATGAGTCACCAACATATTGTAAAACTGCAAAAGTGGTACATTCAAAGGTTGTGCTGCATCACAACACACGGTTACCATCAAAATCAGTGACTTCTTGCTAACCAAAGCCAACAATACCACTTAGACCTCAGCAGATAAAAAGAAAGATTTAAGAACGAGAACACATTTGCAGCCACTGTGCCCTGGTGCGACTCTGCTTCTGATTGGTTGAGAGACAACTGTATATATAACATGAGTGCAAAGAAAAAACAAAAATCCCTGTTCCTACAGTGTGTTCAGGTGCTGTCTTCGGAATGTTAACAACTAATTAGACTAATGAGATTAACCCTATCTCTGAAAAGAGACGGATGGAACATGGAAATGCCCTTTATCGTAAAACTATTAACATGGATGTTGGGACCAATCGTTCAATGACAATTTATAGTCCTAATTGTTTTTACTTCAATTGAAGATATTCTGAACATCATTGCCAAACTTAAGCCCTCTCGTGCACCGGGCCCTGACGGCATTGCAAATATTGTTATAAAGAGAGATCCCTATTTCTGGGCCACCATTATGTTTAAATTCTTTCTTAAGGTTGCTAATACTGCCTTTGTTCCATACTTATTCCCATAAATAAGAAAGGGCATCTCGATAATCCTTCAAATCATCCTTTAAATGATCACTTATTGGCAATTTTCAAAACTTTCCTCCTACTTTCTGCTCGGTAAAGTTAATACTTGGGCTCTTGAGAAGAATTTAATAAGAAGCCAACAAACTGGCTTTCGCAAGGGCATTAGCACTATGAGTAATATGTGGTGTTTACTTTATGTAATTCACTCTACTTTAACAACCAAGGGCCTTAGACTATATATATGTTTTATCGATTATGCAGGTGCTTTTGTCACAGTGGAGTGAGGTAGACTTTGACAAAAATTTGAAAACTAGGAACTCTATCCTTAAATTCTCATATTAATAAAACAATTCTATTCGGACACCTCAGTTTTGGTCAAATTGAATCATGGCGGTTTACTTTCTGATCCCATTGAAACTAATCATGGGCTTAAGCAGGGATGTGTTCTTGCCCCCCTGCTTTATAATTTACATGTCTCTGACATGCATGAGACACTACAGAATTGCCATAACTTTTCACCACGTGTCGGTAGTTATCCAATCGGTTGGGTCCTATGCTGATGGTGCGATCTTTATGGATTGCAATCTAATTGGACTACAACTTAGTTTACAAGCCCCATATAGATATTCTCTGAAGAAGAATTTTTCACTTAATAAAAACAATTACAAAAATTATGATAATTGAAAAAGGCAGTAATTATATATGGAAAATTGAAAATATTACTATAGAGATTGTTAATGAGTATACATATCTTGAAGTCCCTATTAATGACCGTCCTAATCAAGCTTTCTTGGCTGACGTAATTACTAAAGTTCTGAACAAATGTTGTGCTGTTAAAGTATTTATCTCTGCTACTGGGGGTTACTCACTGAGGAGACTTCTAAACTATACAAATCTACTATTGTCCCTTGAAGTCTTCCCAGAAAATCAAGTTACTTGGTTAAACGCACTGAAAGGTAAACTGGCGTTCGTGTTTGGGATTACCTAAATCGTCCACAAATTAAGCCATTTGTTGTGAGTTGGGTCTGACTTCTTTATTTACTTCTTGGAAGGTTGCACGCAGCTCCTTATATTTTCAAATAATGGCTCACAAGGCTAGCATAAAATCCTTTTACAGCTTATTTATGGATATATTTATTGGAAATTCTTTTTCCTCAGTTATATCTAAGGAATAATATGATATGGCATTCATTTTCACCATTGAAACTTTACATAGAGATATTGGTTTTAATGTAGAAATCTCAATTAATTTGGATGCCACGCTTAAAGAAATGAAGAATAAAGCTATAAATCGAGATAGGATTACTATTATGGGTAAATTATCTCTAACTTCCAGGAAGTATGCAGGCAGGGTTTTCCAATTTGTGAGCCTTTTAATTATATAATTAAGACTAATAATTCTGAAATCGGGAGCTTCATTAACAGCTTTATTTTCATTTATTACCTACCAATGCTCATATTGGAGCAGGGTCTCATATACCTTACAATCAATCGTTTTTGTCAACTGGAAATAGAAACTTCTCGTCATATTTTAACCTCTGGGATCAATTTGATAAATATGTACAATAAGGGCTATGCTAAATTTGTTAGTAAAATCGAACATATTCAAACTGATCAATTTTTGGGCTTTACTTTTCTTTGATAATCTTTTAATTCTTACAGCAGCGTCCTATCATGTTTTGTCCAAATAGAAAAACTGATCTAGAAATTATATTTTTAAAGCGAGAACTGATGAAGAAACCATTTTCATAACCAAGAATGTTTTTTTTAATTTTCTTTATAGATTCTTAACTACTTGAATTGTATGAAATGATCTTTCTATTTTAGCAAATGTGTATAATTAGAGAGTAACATGAATTTGTTTATTTCTATGTGATTAGACACCTTATTTATTGATTGAATGATGTTTAGTATTTTAACTTAGATTGCTTTCTCTTTGGTCTAAAAGGTTTCTCTATAAGCCAAAAACACTTAAAAATAAAAAATAAAATAACAAACAACTAATTATTAGAAATAACCATTCATCAGACAGTCCACGGTCCCACCACGGACTCATCCTAGTCCGGACTCACATGTTTATCCGCACAACATATGTAATGATGCAGAGCCATAAAAGTTAAACCCACTTGCCCTTATTTAGTGGAAACAATAGCAGCTACTTTATTAGTGCTCGCTGTATGGTTTTGCCTGACATACAGTGCAACATGTTACACAAAGGCATCATGAAAAATGTTAAATTGTTAGGAAGGTTAATTGAAATGGAGATCTGGCAAGAAAATTACCTGCTCCACAATGCCTAAATCCTTTCTTTCCAAAAGAATACAGGCGTAAAAAGTCTTGTTTTGTTCAACACCTGTACCATGGATAGAATTTTCATAAACCTGGACACTGGACCATCCACGTATGGACACAACAAGCCACTGTGCACAACCTTTAACACCTGCCAATCTACACATAAAACACATACACACCCCAACATAACAAACGGTCACATAGAAACATCCCAGGCATTTGACCTTACCCGTATGGATACAACAAGCCAGTGTACGCAACCTACCATCTGCAAGCCAACACACACAGATGCCAGTTTCTCCTGGTTCTGGACCTACCCTATCATTCTTCCGTCACTAACCAACCCTGTCATCTTTCTTGCAGATCCACATGAGCGCCTGGAGACTGCCCTTGGGTGGTATCCATGCACGGAATAAATCAACATAACATAAACGCTTCCCTAGTGCAGCCCACTGTTTGCATTGTATTGCTGCAATTAATTATTCATGCAGAAGGCATTTTTTTTGCCCTTGTGCAACTAATGATACAAAGGTGCACTGTACCGGTGCTGAGTGTATTTAAAATGGGCTACTGCATGTGGGTTACTATTTCCAATGGAAATTCAGGAAGAATATTTACTTCAAGTCATAGCGAAGCATCCAAGAAATACTGTCTGCATTAAAAAAAACTTTAATGGTTAGTCACAATGAAAATAAGTGGACCTCGAGGCCAAAACATGGACGTGAATTTTAAAGGTTAAAAGACATTGGGGGTCATTACTAGGTAGGAGGTAACCATGCCGCTATTAGCGGCATGGCTACCCCCTTACCGGCTATCGTGTCCGGGTTCCTTGAATGAGGAATTACCGGGCCATTCCGACCTTGGAGGGCCCATTAATTCTTCATTCAAGGAACCTATCCCCATTCGAGCCCTCATAGGGGATGGGTGCTAATAACGGGCCCGTTAATAAAGTGCCCGTTGTTAGCACCCTGGTCTGCTCGCGGGACCCGCTAAGGACACCTGGTTTTAGCAGAACTCGTAATGAGGCGGTAAGGGGTTGACTGCTCTGGCACCTTTACCAGCGCCATTAACCCCTTACCACCTACCTCGTAATGACCCCCCATTATGGGCATTTTGTCAAACAGCACCTGCGTGTGCGTATATGACAACACATTCTGTTTTAGATTGATGAGGCTTATTAATTCACATGGAACACAATGCGTATGTTTCTCGTATGGTTTTGAAAGTGTATGGTGTTCACTCATTGACATTACCTGCTGTCTTTAAGGCCAGTCGCAGTTCATATGAAGACATGGTGCCACTGTGGTCAGTGTCGTACTGGAGGTAGATGGCCTATATTAACAGTAGAGCGCAGAAATAGGGAAATAATAATAATAATTAGCACATGGAAGTAATTACTGACCTCTTCCAAACCAATCACAATGCCCATCATGCAGTCAATAATCGCTTCTATTTACCACATTGCAAATATTTTGACTTCTAACAGCCAACAATGTATAAACTATTTTATTTCATTTTAGCACAATGTGGCAATATCCTAATCATCACGGAAGGGGTGACTCTTCATTGGGATAATATCCTTCTATAACAGAATTCCCCAGAGAAAGTAGCAGATATTATCCCGTGATAAAGGCCCCTTCCTCGCTCAATAAGTAAATAAACTTCACACTAACACAGAAGTAGGGTAAAGTGGAAGAAATTAGAGCCAGAAGCGATGCAGCTAACACAATATGCTCATATGATCAATGGGGAATTTGCTAAAGTTGTGGTGTTGCATCAAAATCTGTTCAGTTGTGGCCATTGGGTGCGGGGGGCCGGGGGAGGGTTTTATTTTTGGAATGTGCAAGAAGAGTTTGAGGCTTGTGGGAGACAGCATGGTATACCTCTAGGAGAAACTAGCAGGGTTTCTGGACCCTGCCCCCCTCCAATGCCTAACAAACACCTGAAAGGCGCCTGTCCCCAAACCGAAGGCCAAAAGTCTCTCAGCCTACCCACCATCATGCTAAGGAAGGAAAAATGGATGACTGCAGTCCCCAAATTTCAAGCAGCTCTTAATTTGAACCAAAAAGTTCTCGACTTCCATAAACTTTAGCAGGTAGCTCAAGGTAATGCCTGGAGTTTCCAGACTGGCCCTTTCCTTCACCTGCCAACTCGCAGGTGGTTGTTTTGGTTCCTCATGGGTACAATGCATCTGTTAAGACAGACATAGAAGAGAGAGAGTGTGCGTGTGAGAGAGGGAGAGAGACAGAGGGAGACAGACAGAGACAGACAGACAGCACGTGAGCTAGTCAAATTGGACAGGTGGCATTGTGAGGTAGGGAAATGGGACCTATCTGCAAATGGCCAGGGTAGAGGAGTGCAGGGTTTGTGGGTTGTTTTGCCATGTAAGGCCTTGTTATTTCCCCCTGCCCCGACCAACTCCGCTCTAAGATCTCCTCACACCTCACACTACACACACACACAGAACCCCACGCCTCTGCCACATTAACACTAACCAAATCACGACTAAGATCCTGTCTTTAGCCCTATCACACTCTCCCACATCAGCGGCTAACAAGACCCAAGGCACTGTAGTATATCAGCTCTTGGGATCTGATCCCTATGGCTTAAATACTCCAATTCGTTCTCCACCAAACCCATTGAAAGCATTTTGGCACACAGGGACCAGGTAATTCCGACCCGCACCCATCAACACCACAGGTTTTGCATCTGCCTCTCCCACTCCCCCACTAATGAACCCCACTCCCCTTTTTTCTGGCAGAGCCACATGCAGCGAGGCAACCAACAGTGGCAGAAGGGTGCTATACATGACCACTTATATTACATATACTTTGCCCTTAGTCGTCATGTCTTTCAGAGAAAATAGCAGGCATTGTCATGTGACAAAGGCCTCTTCCTTGCTATAAAAGTCAAATAAACTGCATACTAACGCAGAAGTGTGGTCTCTGCCTTGGTCCTCAGTCGGATTGATAATTGTAACTCCCTTTATCTGGCACAGCCTGACTATTTGTTACGTCGCCTTCAAATTTTACAGAATTCAGCTGCCCACCTTGCCACTGGTTCCACCTACCGGTAGCTCATTTCTCCAGTTCTCAATGCTCTGCACTGGCTGCCAGTGGACAAACTTCAATTGGAAGGAAAAGTTAGAAGAGAATACTGTGAGTAATTCGGTTCCAAGAGGTCAGAGGCATGTCTGCTACGGAGAACAAAGTTGTCCCCAACTTTTGGACGACTATAGGAAGCAAGAGCCACCCAAGTCAAGACCAGGACCGTAAGGGATCCTTCATGCATAAAAACAGTATGGGTGAATCAGGGGCCACCGATAAATGGTATGATTAGTCACCGCCCATAGCTCATTCTAGGTTAAAACTTGGGAGGTTTGAAGAAGGTCGCCTACACAATGAAACCCCTCCTTGGTTACGCTTCAAAGTGCACAGGTGGGTGTCGATGCGAGTCGGATTTATATCAGGAGCTGGATGTCTTATCACAAATGCAGGACAGAGAAAGCACTGATGCAGCTGGTGTCAGGACGCTTTAAGAAAGGCGGGAAAGTCACCAGCAGTGACTGCCGCTTTCGCACAGTGAGGCAGAAGCACCAAAGTCTCAAGGACAGACGCACTCTCCTCTCTCACAGCCCAAAACAGTAAGGATGCCGAGATTTGGCAAGAAGATGCTTTGCAGTACAAACTAGGGTTCTTCCAAAGCTGGAGCCGAAACTCGATGTAGGTACAAGCTGGTGAGTCCACTGGAGGGCCCATGGACATTTCCGAGAAGGCTTGTTTGCAGGGCACCAAGGAGACAATGAGAGTGATTGGTCCATCTACTCACAATGGATGAGGCACCTTTGCAGGTCTTCAGAGATCGAGCACAAAGCAGGGCTCTACCGGAACAACAGCGAGCTCAGGGTGCAAAACCTTCTCTGCATGGTTCTGGACAGTCTTTGGATCTGCTTCGCTTCTCAGGATTCTTGGCTCCATGTAGCGGTCGATTCGGACCTCAGGGTGATCTGTGGGTCTGCATTCAGAGCCCCTGCTCATAGCCCAAAGTCCAGTGAGTGTTTGCACTGAGCTGGCCAATGAGGAGATCTTCCCCACTCATGCACGCCAGCAGTGGTTCAATCAGGGACCGCTACAGCTCTCATGCTCTAATGGACACCAGACATCCTGGGACCAGTAGTGTGGATTGGGACCAGACAGTCCCAGCCCACGTCCTGGGTACCCACACATGTCACATGCATTAGCCCACGGAAGATCACTGGCTTTCGTGGATGAATGTATGCCAAAAAATAAGGACTCCGCGTGTCACAAGGAGCAAGGGGAACGCCAAAGGAGAAAATAGCCAAAGGGGAAGACAAAAGACCTTGTGGCACGGCCATGATGGACACTAGCCACAGTCATGAGCCAAACATGGTAAACACGGTATGGCTTGGTAAAAATACATGAAAAAGCTTCTGCTGCCACCAGTCTACTCGTAGGCACATTGTCCAGTTACCAAAAAATCCTTAAGGGATGTCTAGGGCCCGAAAACGCAAAGACCCCAGTGCAAGGTACTGTAATGTACTTTGTGCACTGAAATACAGTTGGCAAAAGTGGCAACAAAGTCATAAGACTAAGGGAAACAATGTACTCAGAAGGACAAGTCAGTTTCCCCAGAACAATGAGCGAAAGCCCAGTTGAGTGCAGCTGAAGGCAGGGATTTCATTTCACCAAAATGCCTGGGGTAGCGGAAGTGACATCACACAACCCTTGACCTCTGATGACATCACAGGAAGTGATGTAATTTGACCCCACCCAAAGTGATATCACGGGAAGTGATGGAACACAACCTTTCACCTCTTGACAAAACAGGAAGTGGCATCACATAGTATTGTACACTACAAAAATATGGTTACGATATCACTATAATGTGATATAGATTTCATACAAGAATGGATCACCATATGTATAGTTAAGATCAGTGTGTATAGGCCTATATTACCAAATTACTGTGAATGCAAGCAGACATCCATGGACAAATGATAATGATGTGTTATTATGTAGCACTTACGCTTAAGCGCTTTGTATAGAACGAATATACATACAATATCACCCAACCTGTGTTGCTACTCATCTACTGACTTCAGAAGGATGAAATGCTGAGCTGAAGTGTTTAAGAACAGACTAAATCAGTGACTCAACCCCTGAAGTGTGCCTGAAATAAATCTTTAGTGAGTCTAGCAATTATTGTATAGCATCCCAGAAAGACAAATTATTTGGTATTCCTATTCTTTCTTATTTAGGGTCACTGCTGAAAGTGTTAGACTTGTGGAAAGCCAGGCACTCCAGAAGCAAAGAGCCACATGGTGCTGGCCACAGCCCAGGACCTTGCATAAAAAAACATTTTTTTTCAAAACATTTTTTTAGGGGTAGCAAGGGAGACCTCGGAGGTCGCCGTTGCGATTCCTTGCAACCCCTAAATGAT
The DNA here is from genome assembly GCF_040938575.1 of Ambystoma mexicanum. NCBI lineage: Eukaryota > Metazoa > Chordata > Amphibia > Caudata > Ambystomatidae > Ambystoma > Ambystoma mexicanum. Next base: position 1,233,211,491 of record NC_090927.1, on the reverse strand, counting down.
GTCCCTGGCTGAAGGCTGTGCTCTACTGCCAAAAAGTCAAGACGGGAGGCTGCAACAAAAGCAAAAGGTTGGGTGGTCCACAAATAGAGGTAAAACAGCAGTAAGTGAAATTTTACCTAACACAGCCTTTTCTCTAAATTCCAGTTCACATGCTCTGCTGAACATATGCATAGCCAATGGACGCACATTAGGGCAAACCCCACTCACATTATTGTCCATAACAGTGTGTAGGCATAGAGTTGTGTTGGCAGTATAGCCACATTCAGTTACAAACACTGTGGGGTACACATCACATAACAGCGGTTGTTGGTATGTTCCATTAGCAAGCTAGTCAGTCAGTCAAAAAGATAAAAATAAATGCGCTGCAGTTAAACACGTATGCATACTGTACAATCTATAATATTTGTAAAGATACAAGGAGAAATATAACAGTTTACAATTAATACATACAACTTCAGAATCAAATTAACCTGGAACCTTTACAAGATTCTTTCTCCTCCTTGACGCCAATATCAAAAATCTAACCACTGCGACAAAGGTAAGGTGTGTTGTGGTGCCTTATTTCATATTTCTTCCATATTTGTAATATTGATTCCTTCCGGATGTCAAGGCATGAAGTGCAAAATAGCATAAAGTGCATGAGAGTTTCTCAGCTGTATCCACATGAACACATATTATCATTTACTTTACTTGCATCACTTGGCCACCGTGTGCACCGTGGTATGCTCAGGGGTAACAATCCTCATCGAAACCGGGTCGGGACTGATCTATGATGCTTTGAAGTCACCCATTTTAAAAATTCTGCTGGTGGTGTTTGCGGTGCTAGCGGTATGTATGATCTCAATCTGACCTTGTCCCTTGCCACAAATTCATCTTTCAATCTCGATTTTTCCCAGAGTTTCCCCTTAAGACATTTTTTGCCACCTAAGTGGATGCTATCCGGGCTGAGACCAGGTCCCTAAACCTAGTTCATACAAATGATTTCTTACGTAGTTCAGCCAGGGGATTTTCCTCACAAAGGGGCTTCTACATACATCTTTGAGCAACTCTTTTGAGAATACAGTCTCGTGTTGATTCCAAACGATAGCCCAGAATAATAGTGGTGGTATGCTAATTAAATCACTCAAGAAGGCCAAGAAAGTCAATGAAGGCTACAAAGACTTTTGAGGTCACATGGCCAAATATTGAGGTGGACAAAAAAAGTAATGGCGGTCTGTGCAGTACCAAGAAAGCTAGATGTGGGCACTTTGTGTAGAATAATATGTAGAGTGATGTATAGAATAAGGTTGTGAGACTGATTCTCAAGCCTCGAGTCGATATCGCTCCAACCCTGGTCTCTTTGAAATGGCTACTCATGAAACTATGAGTCACTCAGAAATGGGTCAGCATGATGCAAAAAGCACGCTATAAAATGTTACACAACATACCTCACTAACAATTTCAAATACGGTGCCCTACCTAAACACCTCGATGATTGTTGGGTACGTAAATGCATTTCAAAAGGGCCAAGAAAACTAGAACGGGCTACAAAACACAAGTCCCGCGAATGTGGAATAACCTTCTGATCAACGTGAAATCAAGCAGCTTGGGCTAGACTGCCCTCTTTGTGTTGGGACTGAAATTGATTACATATGTCCTTTGTCCTTTCTGTAATGGTTTGGCTGGCTGAGGAAGAATGGTCTGGAGGGTTGCCTGGAGCTGTGCCTGAGGTTAAGTTTAATTTCAAATCTTCCAGCTACCACCACTTTTGTTTTGCTACTGACTTTTTTCCACACCAGAAAGGGGTGTAAAATGTAACCAAATTGAACTGGATTTTGTTGAGGTTACATGTGGAGTCCTAATTCAGGCACACCTTGCGCTACAGGCTGTGTTCAAGGAGGTGAGAGAGTCTGGCCGACTCAGCATGGATCCAGGCTTGAGTCGCATCACATGGAGTGACTCAAGCTTGGAGAGTGCTGTGAGGACGACAAGTGGAGCGTTGAATAGGCCTTATTGGCAGGATCTGGGGGTTTGCATGCAAGGCAAGTTATATCCCTATTTGAATCCAACAGGAAGGTCATCCATAAATGTGCTCTTAGGCAGGTCCAACAAGCAGGTAGAAATGCCTGTGGAATGAAGCAACACCATCCACACCACTATGACCATATCATGAGGGACGAGGCGAGGAAATTAGGAGGCGAGCTACGCAGGATAGCCGAAATTGAGACCTCACCTCGAGTCCATAGTGAGGTCAGAATTTCGAAGGCCCAATATCACAAGAGGTTAAAACAGCATAAATACTCCATGGACTGTCGTAAATGGCGGGATTTGCTCCTCACTATTCAGAAAAAGGACAGCTCTGCTTTTTGGAGGATTGTTAAGGGCAGAGAGTCCAATACTCGAGACATCAATGGAGTCACTGAGGAGAAATGGGTAAACCACATTACTGCTACCCTAGTGGGGGTGGAGCTGTTGTTCACTGAAGGGCAGTGGATAGAGAGTAAATGGGAGTATAAACTGCGCCGAGATGAAGTCGAGCTGGCCATCAGACAATGCAAGGCATCAAGGGCCCCGGGTCCGGATGGAATATGCAGCAATGTAATCAAGGCGAATCCAGTAGTCTGGTCAGTCGCATTACACTCCCTCTTCAAGAGCACTGAGGCAGTACAGTGTATACCGGCATCATGGCAGGACAGCATCATCGTGACAAATCTAAAGAAGGGCAGGCACGATGATCCTAAAAATGATAGTATGCTGGCCATGCTTGATGTGTCGGGCAAAGTCTTTGCCAAAATATTATTGAGTGAGCTGACACACTGGAAGGACAGCCTTAATATAATTCCTGTGTTTCAAACCGTGTTTCGTAAGACGTTCAATGCTAGCATCAATACATTGTCCCCAACTACAACGATACAGCCATTGTGGATGTTGAGGAATGCTACGGTATATGTTGCATAAATTGATTTAAGCGCAGCTTTCAATACTGTCGATCTCATGAGACTGTGGTGCTAACTACAAAAACTGGGTATTGCTCTGGGACTTTATACTCCCAGACAAGGGTAAAGATGAAGGTGGACTAACAAGGGAATAGCACTGCCTGGATTCCAACTTTCAAGGGCTTGAAACAGGGCTGCACCGTGGCCCCAATTCTCTTCAATCTCTATACGGCAGACATGGGACTGGCTCTGTCCAATCGAACTGCCCTTCCACCGGATCTTGGAACGAGGCAACTCCAATGGCTTGGCTATGCAGATGACTTGGCGATTATGGACTTGACTTCAGGGGGACTTCAAACCGCCTTGAGAAGATTGAAGAGTTATGCGGATGACAACTCTCTGATAGTTAACATAGCTAAGTCCAAGGTCATGATTGTTGACCCCCCAAGGAAGACCGCAAGTCCAAACCTTCTTGTGAATTAGCAGGAGTAAAATTGGAAGCAGTTAAGATCTAAAAATAACTGGGCATCCATTTGGACTGTAGGTTGAATGGGATGGCCCAGATAAACTATGTGAAGTTAAAGAGCCACGCTACATTGGGGGGATTCACTCCTTTGCACTGAAGGGTGGAGGATATTCCGTGGGCTCTATCCTTCATCTCTACCAAGCTAAGGTGGCACCTACGATCATCTATGGTCTCGAATCATGGGCCCTATCTAATATCAGTGTGTTGGCTAAATTGGAAGGAAGCCTGGACAAGAGCTTATTCCGGTTGCCCACCTATACTGCCTTTGAGATGATAAGGTTGGAATTGAACCTTTTGTCGGTTGAGCAAAGGCTAGCCTTGGGCTGCCTCACTGCTTACTGGAAAATGGTTAATGCGCCAGCAGGTTCACTATTAAATCTAACAGTGGACGCACATACATCACGGGCTAGATATATGCCAGGGAGTAATGTGGCCAGAATATGTGGAACAGCAGAGAAGTGGCTGAAGATGGCCCCAGTGGACCTGGTGGGCAAACCCCTACGTCATTACAAACTCGCACTAAAAGCGATATCAGTGGAGCATTTCATTATTTATTTAATAGTTTTTTAGTAACGCGCCTAATACCATACCTGAGTTTGGTTTCTTTTTTTTTAAACTTCTTTTTATTATTCAGCGTGGCAGCGAAAAAAACAAACACAAACACAGGCGAACAGCGTCAGGCATTGCAATATGAATACAGTGTACATAATGTAGGTGCGCAGAGGTTACTACACGTAATAACACAATCAATGGGCACAATCACAGCATAGAGAGGGCAACAGAAGACTGTGATAGGGGTGAGGACCAGTGTTCCCTCTAAGCTGTGCGCATGTGCGCTTGCCCAGCTTCCTTCTGGGTGCCGCTCAGAAGATTTTTAGCAGCGCACATAGACAATTCTCACCTCTTCAAAAATATTTAATGAGGCACAAGCCACAGCAATTAATTGAAATTAGCTTTCTCATCAAATAAGCAACTAGTCTTGATATTTTGCTAATTTGCATTACACTGCTATGCAAGGGTGACCGTAAACACCTAAAATCCCTAACAGCAAAATACACATATAAGAGGTAAAGAAATAATATGAAAAACTGGCTCCAAGAACAGAAGAATCTAACCTGCACACATTAACCAAATAATGTTCCCTCCCTACCCATGACTCCTAAGCTTGATTCTACCAAACTTTGATATTATGACTCCTAACTTCTGCCCCAGAACAGATTAGGATAGTACCAGACAACCTGGACTCCTCCTCCTCTCTTGGCTCTGCGAAAGGTTAGCAGATGTGTACGTACATCCACTTGTTTTATGTTTGTTGTAATATGAATAATTTTCACGTGCCAGAATTTCTGTTACTCATTGTGCCTTACCAAAAGCGTCACCCACACAATAAAATCAAACTACCAGCTAAAATATTGGATACTGACTAAGTAAGCAGGCTACCTGGATGTGTAACCTTATCCCATACTTCCTCTTCTTAGTACATACATCGTGCAAGTTCTTTGAAGCGGCCCCCTTGCGGGTTAACGCATTATAAAACTAAAATATTAATTTGCCCTGTAAGGATTTTGAGAAGACAAATGTGGTGCTCAGTATCTCCAACTTTAGCACTACTAACATTACACTATAGGTGGAGAGCAACATTGCAATATCATTTACTTTGCCTACACGGGATAATGGGTATGGACTATGCCTGGGATTACTCGTCCATAGTATCAGGGCACCGGATATTCAGACAGGAGAATGTCTTCCTTTGGGCATAGACCGTCACACATTATATGGTAACTTGCTGCTATGTAAAACAGTTTCACTGAGAACTGTGTAATCCTACACAATGATATGAGGGTAGGGTATGTTGCAAACAATCCGGTATGCACTGCAAAAGAATGGCGTACATGCAGAGTCATGACATTCTTAAAATGCACATAATATGTTGAATATTAAATGTGCCTTGCTTGCAAAGTATTGTGGGTCCTCCCCCTCAGCCTCAGAATGGATTTGTTTTGGAGCTTTAAAGCCAAAGTGAAGAGCTGGCTCTTCGATAAGAAACACTAAGGGTCTGCTAACACGCCGTCAATAATGTTGTGCCTGCTCAATCTCTCTGTATGTATCTCTGTTATACTAGACTAACTTTCTTACATGTACTGTTTCAACCTCCGACCTGTCTGTAACCATCGGTCGACCTGCATTTATTGTTATTGTGGTGTTGTAAATTCTCCTATATGCCTGTAACACTCGCTCCAGTTCTAGCGCCCAGTTACCTCAGGGTTCGGTGCGCGGTACAAATAAACTAAACTGGGTCTGCAAATATCCCAGTGAGTGTTTACTGCTACAATCCCTCACTTTTTACAGTGCTCTATTAACTAGTATTGGAGGCGAGCACAGGGGCCAGGGAAGGGTATGGGTGGAAGAGCACAGGTCATCACTCCTTGCGGGTGATGAACAAAGCAGCAAATTTCAAAAAACAAGTCAGACGTTTCGGCAGTATACTGAAGGAAATGTGTTGCTTGTTTGCTAAAGAATAGGAAATTCTAGTACCCGTCTAGACAACAGCACCTTCGTTTTCTTTCTATGCTCAGCTGATGAGGGCTTTTCAATATAACCATGTGCTCTGTATCGTCTCTAGCATCTCCCTGCATCTTATTTAACTCAAAGTATTACAGAAGAGGGATCCATAGTTACAGAAGAAGGGACTTAATGGGCTTCATTACGAGTTTGGAGGCAGCCATGGTGCTTTTAGCACCATGGCTGCCTCCAACCTGGGCTCCATTACCGGGTTCCTGCAATGAGGACTTACCGGGTCATTCTGACATAGGAGAGGAGGACCCGGTAATACCGCCTTGCAAGAACCATTCCCCATTCCCATTTGAGCCCCGATAGGGCTCAATGGGAATGGGGAGAGAGGTAATAACGGACACATTACAACTGGCCCGTTATTACCTCCCTCTTCTCCTCGCGGGACCCGGAAAGGACGCCTGGTTTTACCAGGCATCCTCACAGGTTCCCGCAAAGGGAACCTCCTAATCGGCGCTCCCGTAATGAAGGGTGCCGGTCCCGTACCGGCACCCTTCATTACGGGAGCGCCACCCTTGTAATGTTGTATCTCTTGAGATTTGATGCCATTAACTTAAAAGGCGTATATATGTGATTTTATTACACAGAGATCCACAATAAACCTCAATAACGCTCTTGTTTAATTTGTCTAGGCTCTGGTGTGGAATGGTGACCAAAACTATAGACTATATTATGTTCCCTGTCATTCCACTTTCTATGTCAGGGTTACAAGCAAGGCTCTAATCAGATGTTGCTCCCTACATGTAGTCAAATGATTTTTCGGGGAGTAAAAAAGTAATATGCGTTGCCACTAGGGATACTTTCTGCTTATTAAAAGATGTTCTTCCTCTTAAAATTCCTGTTGAGATCAGGCATTCATATTATTAGATTCCTTCCTATGCCACTGCTCTGCTGCTGGTCTCTAATTCGGGAAAAATATCATCAGAGCTTTGTGGGTTGAAGAAACAAAATGTTCATTGTTTCTCGTTTTTTGTTGGGCACATTTTCATTTTTAGGGAGTAAAAACTGATGGTGTATATGTCTCTTAGCTATAAGGACGGTTTTATCACTTCCCAAAGGACAGCATAATGTGGATAGTAAGCAGAGGCACAGGAATATTTAATCATCATATTCTGAGGTGCAGTTATTCTGATTCAATTATCATCCTTACACAAATTATTAGACGCATGTTCTCCTGGTTCTTCAATTACTTCATTAAAGTGGTACTTGAACTCCTATCAGCATGTTTTTGACACATTGCTTTTAATTGCCACTAATCCACCAGCACATGTTGTATTCTGTCTGAATTTCTTGACAGCCACATCCGTTTTTGGCAAGAGATATTTGTGTTTTGTAATGCACATGAGTGATTTTCCAGTGGCATAAAACGTTTGCAAGGTACTGTGGCAGATGTTGAAGTCTTGGACTGGTTGATGAGTTTTCTGTTTAATCACATATGACATTCTATTTTAGCCTATGTGTTTGGAAAAAGTGTAAGATATGTCAAGAATTGCAGTGGCTGGGAAGAGGACATTTCTTTCCAAACTCTCTACTGCGACGGTAGTTCACTAAATACGCATGCTCACAAAGTGGCTTACCTCATTATTCAGTTGCGCACATGGAAAATAATGTGCGCACAACAGCAAACCAGTTCCGCACATAGAGAAAAATAATTAGAGGGAACATTGGTGAGGACCCGAGCTGGTGGGGGGAAGTGGGTGGGGGGAGGCATCCAGTGTCGCGATAAGATTGGACATGTAAGAGCGGAAGCTGAGCCAGATGTTCCTAGGCCTGGAGTGGGTGGGTTGCGTACGGGACCAAGCTTCCTCAGAGTTCGAGGCCCACGTGACCGCTCTCAGCCATTGGGCGTGCGTGGGAGGTGAGGGGCGAAGCCAGCAGAGCAGGAAGGAGCGCCCCGCGAGTAGCAGGCAGAGGCCAGCTAGTTTTTTGGAATCACGGGAGAGGCCTGGGAGGTCATGAAAGAGGCACACCACCGGGGAAGGAACAATGGGATGGTCAAGCACAGCAGACAATGTCGAGCAAACTGCCTCCCAAAACTATGAGAGCCGGGGGCAGGACCAAATCATGTGAATCTAGTCGGCATCGTCCTGGCCACATCTAGGGCAGCTGGAAGGGTGATCCCTGGACATGCGATGTAGTCTGATCGGGGTGTAGTGAAACCTATGTAGTACTTTGAACTGAATGAGTTTAAGCCGGGAGTTGAAGGACACTCGATGTGTGCGCTTGCATAGATGAGCCCAGCGCTCATCCGACATCTCAACACCAAGGTCCACCTCCCATGCGCGCTTCAGTTTGGCAAAGTCTGGGGCAGATCTGGATTGTAACATAGTGTATAACCTGGAAATTTTACCCCTCGTGGGCCCAGGGGAGGTGAGCTCCTCAATAGCAGGGTCGTCCGGTGGCAACACGGGAAACGTTTGGTAATTACGCTTGAGGGTCCTGCGGAGGGATGCGTATTGGAGCCATACACTCTGGCCGCTCCTCAAGGGCAATGGGAGATCGGGCCATTCAACAAATATACCCTGGTCAAACACATCACGTAGCAACTCGTAGTCCGCTTCCGCCCAGCGACGAACCGTGCCTGGTGAGACCCATGGGACCCCCGGGCGGAAATTCCAAAGAGGGAGGTTGCCGTGGAAGGCGTAAGCAGTTCCGACTAGCCTCCACATTTTCGCTAATGCGATGGACGTACAGGCGACTGGGCTCTGTGAGTCCAGTGCCAGGGGAGCGGGTCGTATCACCAAGGAGCGGATGTCACGGTTGCAGACCGCAAGCTTCTCAAGTCGGACATGCGGGGGAGGGTCCATTGTATTAAACCAGTAAGAAGTATATTGGATTTGGGATACCAGCCAGTATTTAAGAAAGTCAGGGGCACCGAAGCCCCCGTTAGACATGGGAGTAGACAGGGTATCGATTTTTAGGCGGACCGCACCCGAGTGCCAGAGAAAGGAATTCACAGTACGGGTTAGGTCACGGAAGAAGCCCCCCCAGGCCACAAGGGTATGTTAGTGAACATGTAAAGCAACTGGGGCAACACCACCATCTTCAACAGCCCTATCCTGCCCGCCAGGGAAATCGGGAGTTTGTCCCAGACCCGGAACTTAGCCGTTAGGTGTGTGAGGTACTTCTGATAGTTTTCCTGGAAGGTCAGCGCCTGCTGGCGCGTTACCACTATTCCCAAGTAGGTAAATGTGGACTGAGCCCATGTGAAACCAAGGGTGTCCGGAGGAGGGAGAGTGCATTCCGTGAGTGGAAAAAGCGTGGATTTCGAGCAATTCACTTTAAGGCCAGAGATTCGACCAAACTGAATGATGTCCTCCAGTATTGGGGGAAGTTAATGGAGGAAGAGCGCACAAACAACAATGCGTCATCCGCATATAGGGACACTATGTCCGACTGGCCTGCAGTGCGGAGGCCCCTATGAGCGTGGAATTGGCGGAGCATATCAGCGAAGGGCTCTATTGCTATAGCGAAGATCAAGGGAGAAAAGGGGCACCCCTGTCTCGTCCCCCTGGCGATCTCAAAGAGGGGGGAGCAACGGTCGTCGGTGCGGACCCTGGCCACAGGAGTAGAGTAAAGTAATCTGACCCAGGGGAGAAAGGAGGGGCCGAATTTGCAACTCTCAAGAACCCGCCATAGGTACCTCCATGAAACCGAGTCAAACGCCTTTTGCATGTCGAGAGTGACAGCCACTGCGTGCGTCTCGGGGCTGATTCTGTTAATTATATTAAATAGGCGCCTCAGGCTCAGGGAGGTAGAGCGACCTGGGATGAAACCCGCCTGATCTGGATGGATGATAGATGGCAGGAAGGGAGCTAACCGTAGCCCCAGAACCTTCGCGTGTACTTTGACATCACAATTTATAAGTGAGAGCGGGCGATATGAACCACATTGCGAGGGGGATTTACCAGATTTAAGTAGTACTGTGATTGTGGCCTCACGGAGTGAAGGGGGGAATACACCGGCCTCCACAGACTCCTCCCAAAGAGCCAGCAAGTGAGGGAGCAGCTGTGACTTAAAGTGCTTGTAAAATTCGACCGGGATACCGTCCGAGCCAGGGGCTCGCCCCGAGGATAAAGAGTCGATAGCGTCCGACAGCTCCTCTAGTGTGAGAGGGGAGTCAAGGGAGGCCACGGCCTCCGGGGACAGGGCTGACAGAGGAAGGGCATCGAGAAAGGAGTCGATCTCCGCCACTGACACCTCATCTGAGTTAGAATATGGGGTTTCGTAGAATGTGAAAAATTCCCTGTTGATGTCTTGCGAAGAGACAGCCATGGAGCCATCAGGCCTCTCAATTCCGAGTATGTGTGGGGACCCCGTCTCGTGACGGATCAGTCGTGCCAGAAATCGACCGGGGCGTTCCCCCTCCCCGTACCTCCTCGCCATGCCAGGACTATCCAAAAACCTGTGTTCACGATCCGCAAGGGATCGGAACGTGTCCAACTCCATCCCGATGTCAGCCAGGTTGCCCGAGGTAGAGTGACGCGAGCATGTAGCTTCCAGGGTAGAGAGTCTGGATTCACTAGCGGCAAGATCTCTCCGGATTGACTTAAGGACCCCATTCTCCTTGGACAAAGCAATCCCTCTGATATAAACCTTAAATGACTCCCATAAAGTGGCCTGAGATGTTACCGAGCCCGTATTAGTCTCGAAGAACTCTTCAATCAACCGCTCGAGCTCGGAACAGAACTCCAGGTTCAGTAAGGAGAGGGGTTTCAACCTCCAGTTGCGTGTCCGGCCGGGATCAGGACCCCAACCGATGGTCACAGTAACTGGAGAATGGTCAGACAGGGTTCTGGGAAGGATCATTAACTGTATAACGCTTTTAACCAATTCGTTGGAGATCACCCATCTGTCAATACGGGAATAGGAATCGTGGACTGAGGAATAAAAAGAGTACACACGGGAGTCCGGGTAGAAGAACCTCCATGCGTCCACCATGGTGAGACGGGGCAGGGACGATAGTGCAGCGTAGGCTGCCCTAGAAAGTTGACGGGGCCTAGATCCAGATCTATCGAGGGCTACATCGAAAATCGTGTTGAAGTCGCCCCCCCCAAAGAATGGGGACAAGGGGGAAACCATCAAGGAGGGACGTGACCTGTACATAAAATTCCAGATCATCTAGGTTAGGGCCGTAAATGTTCAGCAGGACCACCTCCCTGTGCTGGAGCGAAGCATGAAGCAACACATATCTGCCTTGAGGATCTATTTGTGAGGAAATGAGAGTAAACTTGAGGCTCTTGTGAATGAGGGTCATGACCCCGCGGCTTTGGGTAGAGAAATCAGTTAAGAATCTATGGGGACCCCAAGTTTTGGCAAAACGCATACACTGTTCTGCGCGAGCATGTGTCTCTTGTAGAAACAGAAACTTGGATCCATGACGCTCGGCCTGCAACTGGAGCTGCCTCATCTTTTTGTAATTGCCCAACCCACGTACGTTCCAGCTCATGAAGGTCAGGTCACTCTCGGTCACAGATGCAGTGGTGGTTGAAAAAGAAAAAATGTCAATACCCAGCGGGCCAATTTCACAGCCCTGCGGCACCAAGTCCTGAGTACCACCTTGCGGTCCGCCTTCGCTGCCAATGCCAACTTTTTAATAACATAACCCCCGACATGACCCACCCACACCCCCCCCAAACAGAGGGATGACAATCCCAACCCCCTTCAACCAAAACCAAACCAGAGGCATCAGCGCCTGGGGGCCTGAAGGCCGGACTGGCCGCCGCAATCCGGGCTACGGCAGATCCAGATAAGGCAAAAGGTGCCCACAGTAGAAATTATGCATGTAACTTGAACGGGGTTCTGGCACATGTTGATGTGGCACATATTTATAAGATGAACAAAACAAGCAGATTCTGGAATGGAGGATCAAAGTGACCCCGATGCAGGGAGGTGGCCGTGCCTGGCCTCTCCTCGTCGGGACAGAAGGATAACTGCAAAACCGTGATCAGGGGAGAGGGGTCAGCCAGCCTCCTCCGGGATCGTGAAGAAAAACACCTGGTTGGCGTGTTCTATGCGGAGTTTGGCAGGATAGAGCATAGCGTATTTCACTGAGTGGTCCCGCAGCCTGCGTTTCACAGCTTGGAAAGTCTTGCGTTCACGTTGGACGGCCGTTGAGAAGTCCGGATAAAGATGAATCCGTGCGCCGTCCAGTAGTAGCTCACCTTTAAGTCTGGCGGCCCTGAGGAGGGCATCACGGTCACGGAAGTTCAGCACCCGGGCAATGATGGGCCAAGGTGGAGCACCGGGCTTGGGCTTAGCCGTCAGGGCTCGGTGTGCCCGCTCAATGGCAAAGTGCGGGGAGAGCTTTGGAGAATCCAGGAGCGAGACCAATGTATGCTCAACGAAGTCCTCCATTGGTTCATGAACTTCATTCTCGGGAACCCCGATACTGCGGAGGTTGTTACGCCTCGATCGGGATTCCAAGTCCTCGTTCTTCTTCTCCACATCGAGGACTCGGGTGGAGAGAGCGACGACCTCGGAACGCAGGGCGCCCAGTGCATCCTCTGCGGAACCGACCCGTGTCTCAACCTCTGACACTCAGCTATCGGTCCTCTCGATGTGGGCCTTAATAGAGGATATAGTACCGTTCATATCATCCAGTTTTGAGTGAAGTGCCGTGAAGCCCTCACGGATGAAGTCCATCACATTTTGGGATTCCGGTGCTGTGGCGGGTGATGATGCAACAGGGGCCTGCTCAGTGGTCTCCTCTGACGATCTTGACGCAGCCTTCGTAAACATGTTGATGGAGCTCTGTTTCCTCACACCTCCCTTAGTCATCCTGACGATGTTGGAGGTCGAGTGGGTGTGATGGGGGAACCCCAGTAGCCCTGGGAGAGGGACAGGGGGAGCTCGGACCCTGTGCCACGTGAGGGAGTATACGAAGTATGGTATGAGGCAGGGGGTAATGCAGAGGCAGCCGTGGCTGTGAATCCATATAGATGCGATATTGCGGCTACCAGTGCAGGCCGCGGGGTCTCAGCCAGCCCAGGGAGACATGGGGACAATGCAAGGAGACCTCAGGGGCAGGAGACCCCAGGAATGGGGGTGATGATGCCCAGCGGACACTGTGAGAGCAGGAATCCAGATATGAGTGACCAAGTACGATGAATGGATAGGAGCACCTCCCAGCACAATGCTCCACAGGGTAGACAGGCCGCAGCCTCGAGCACAGCGATGAAGGCAGGGGCAAGGAGCCGGTGAACAAAAGGTCCTGTGTGGAGTAGTGGCACTGAGATCACTGTGGCCCCCTCAGAGCGTAGGATTCCCCCAAGAATGAAGATATTCGTGGCCCGTGAGGCCTAAGGCTCCCCCAGTAGGGCGAGGGGGTGAAGGCTAGTCCGCGAGGCGGGGGGGACGCTCAGACAAACGCGGGAGAGTTTGAGCGCGCCAGGCCCGGGGTGACTCCAACCATTAATGGGCCCTGAGGCCGGGGGCCGCCGGCAGACTATCTGCGATGCACTGTAGGGAGGGGGTGAGGCAGTGCTACCGCCCAGGGACATCCGCGGGGCCTCCCCGCCTCACATACCTGGCGGCTGCAAGGATCCGGCAGCTCCGCGTGTATCCCCCGGGTGTTGAAGTCTCGCTGTCGGCGGGGGGGGGAGGAAGGCTCCCACCGAGTTAGCTCCACGTTGAAGTCCAGCAATCAAGGGGAGGGGCTCGGGCAGCCCCGATGCAGGGTGGAGGCCTCTCCAAGTGCGCCCCGGGCCGCCCAGCACCAGCGGTCGCCCAAGCCGGCGGTGCGTGGCCCCTGGACGCGCGGAGACCGCCTCCAGATCTCACCGCCAGCCAGGGCAGAGGCGGACCGCCATCCACAGGCGCACATCCGCTGGGGCAAGAGCACGCCGCAGGCCCCCAGGCGAGTCCGTCCGACACTCCGCTGGGGCCGGGTTTTGGCACGCAGGAGCGCTGCAGGCAGACGGGGGGATGGTCACGGCGGCGCCCAGGGATAGCGCTCCACAGCTCCGTTTTTCGTCGGGATTCGGTCTGCAGGGACCCTGGGGTAACGGCTTGAAAAGCGTGTAAGCCGGGATCGGCTGCCAGGTGATGAAAGTGCCGAATTAGGATCTTGCGATCTGCCGGCCACTGAGCTCGAGCTTCAGGCGGCCATCTTGTTCGGCGCTCAACTGCGCCCCCCCTGAGTTTGGTTTCTAAGCACGGATCCGGGATTAAAAACTGCTGCTCTGCGTGATCTTGCTTCCAAGACCAGCATGTTGCCCCTGTGCTATCCTCCGTTCACAAGCATGGGGCTGAACAAGCTCTGGTGGAACCAGCAACTTAGATATGGAATTTCTTGGGAAACTTTGTCATTTGGGACTATCTAAAAATCAAGTGTAATGCAGTATCAACCATGGACGTTGTAGGAGCATGGCACTCGATCCCCAGAACGCAGAGGGACTGTCGATTGTGTGGGGAGGGCGAAATGGAGTCAGCTAGACACCTGTTGTGTCAATGGGCTTCTATGACAGAGTTCAGAAGGCAGGCTGTCTTGGCCATTGGATGGGAAAGGGACTTAACCGAGGAGGAGCAGTGGAATAGTTTTATGATGGGGAATGACCACGCATGTATAGTTTTTTTGTGTACAATGGAGGAAAATTGGGAATATTTTGGAAATTCTAACATGATGTGAATTTCGACAAGTGCATTGGATATTTTTTAGTTGGGATGTAATGATTAGATCCTTCCTTTTAATTGTGATGATATGAACGAATTTTTGTGAAAAGTTGAATAAACTTTAACATAATAAAAAAAAAAGAAGATAAATGTAACCGAATTGAACTTGATTGTGTTGAGGTCACAGGTGAATGTAGTAGTTTACCATATAGAAAAGGTTGCACAAATGCATGGCAAGAAGAAGATATGGGAAATGGTTCAAATACTTGTCTTGTGTATGACAATGCTCGACCATGCCTCTGTGAAATGATCCCAGGTCCACACAGTTAGATATTAGGCAGAAACATGTGTTTTTTCAATTGTCTTTTTTAAACCGTACAAAGAACCTATCCTTAATCACATGCATTTTGCTACATGTGTGTCCAAGGTTGTTACAGTGGCAGAAGGGACAGGGAGGCTGCATCTCCTGTCATGGAAGTAAGAGAAGGTCATGGCACGCTTGTACCATGCCCCGGAGGGCGCCTAGTTCACAACAGAGCACAGGCATAGCCAGGATTGCCTAACAAGTGGGGCCTGAAGCTAATGTAGTTGGGCCCACTGCAGTGACATTAACATCTGTAAATGCCCACACAGTGCCGCTGAGTGGGCATTTTCGGATTTTGGGTGGGCTTTACCCGCTCAGGTCCTACCCTGTTTAGGCCTCTGGAGCACCATGTGCCCGAGGGCATCCTTTGGAAATGTATGGATGCGCCTCCAGATCCTTCTTCCACTGCCACGCTAGGACGCCAACGGTGTCTGGTCAAATGGTCGAAAATAAATGGTCGAATGACCATTTGATCGAATCAAAATGGTCGAAAAAAAAAGGTCAATTTTTTATTTATTTATATATTTTTTTAAGTTTTGGTTGCTTAAAAAATATTGTTAATGAAGAAAAAGGGGGGTTGGCGGGGGAACCCCCCCATAAAATAAAAAATAAAAAAAAATTCGACTTTTTTTTTGGACCATTTTACTTCGATCAAATGGGCATTCGACCATTTGGTTTTCGACCAAATGACTGGTAACCGCCGCCACAATATAACAGATTTTGTGGGTGGCCTAGAAATTTCCCTTGCATGGCCATTTGCGCAAAATGCTTTCGTTAACTTCCACGTGCGCTAGGCACATAGAACTGAGAAAAATCGGGGCACAAGTCTGTGGCCGTCCTTGGTCACCATGCCCAAGAAGGGGAAATGTATTTGTTCAATGCATTGAATGTGTGTTAAATGAAATCGAAGCACACAATAGACAAAAGGCGACTGGTGAAAGAGTAGGGACATCTTTTTCAACTAGGGTCATAGCTACTCCACCATGTGTTTTTACATCCTAAATATTGCATCTTAGAATATACATGTTTAAAAAATGGACACCTACGATCCACTTCTTCAGCTTGTCCCAGAAGATTTTGAACTCGTTGAATCCCAATTTTCCATTGCAACTTGTCTGTTGCACCATTCGTTAAGGAAAAACCAGGCTGTACATGGTGTTCATTGCACAATATAAAACCAAGAATTTGCCAATGCGCGCCACAATTCAGGCACGCCTCACTGGGTGATACAACAATGACTTAACATACAACTTTTAACACAGATTGCATTCACCGAAACCCAGTAACAAGAAAAACATGTTTACAGAGGACTGCTGGCTGGGTACATACATGTCCCATGGAAGCTCTCCTTTTCTCACCGCATACATTTCTGTCTACACATGCAGCGTAGGTCATACATAAAACGCAACCAGCGCCAACACGACAGGCTAAGGATGTCTGCATTGACATTTACAGAGCAAAAGTGTTATTCTTTCCTTGGCTATTGCCTGAAGCGGTATGCATCAATAATGCGCTGAATGTAAAAAAATAATAAAATATACATTTGAAAAATTATAGATCCAAAAAGCCTGATTCGCAAAGATTTTTGCGCTGAATGTGGACGTGGAGTTTAATTTAAAATAAACCTTTCTTAAAAATGCATGTATATGCAATTTTCACCACGCATTTTCAAGATTCTCAGTGTTTGGGGGCTGGTTGTTCATGAGCAATGTGAGTGGGTGCAAACAGGGGGGCTGGAAAATGGTACAATATTCATCACAACCTCTTTGCATATGCAAAATCTAACTGATCAAAGACCCATAATACGAATAAGGGAAGAATGGTCACGCCCATTGAAATTTTGACGATTTCCAAAATAGGAGCAAAGCAATTGCGTCTGGGACAATTTGCTACTATTATGCACTTAGGGCTCGATTCATGGAATTATTTGCGTGTAAAATCAGGAACTTGCGCGTGAAACACTGCTCATCGATTCATGGAACCGACTGCCCAGGACTTCTCTGTGACTTGTGTGGAGTTCGCAGAGGCTCAGCACAGCTCTGCAAGTGGCTGAGGGCCTTGCGCGAGACTCCACGCCGGGGATAGGCGTGACCTGCATAGGGGGGCGGAACATGCAAAATGAGGAAGAACAAGCCAGAAAGTGGGCGTTACGAGGGACGTACTGCGCTCAGTCCATAGTACAGGCACAAATGCGCACAACAAAGCGTATTCATGGATGTGACCACGCAACCTCTCGCATGCGAAATGCCAATGCAGTGCCCTGGAAATCACTGCCACCCGGAAGCACTGGAAGCAGGCACCTGGACTTGCGCGGCGGAATCGCAACTCTGGAGGTGAGTTTGCATGTCGGATTTAGGGGTACATGCATGCAGATGGGGTTCCAATCCTTAGGGGTGTGCATATGCAGCATAGCGGGGTGCAGTGACTGTTTACGGGGGTTCGCACGCAGTTTGACCAGGAATATAAATGCTTTCTGTGAAACTGTATGCATGTGCTTGGGGTGCAAGGTTTCCAGTTACGTGGGACCCCGCTCAGGGTCCCTGAGATGCAGGCCCGCTTGCAGGGGAGCCCACTCACTGCATGCAAAGGAAATTGTTCTGGCTGTTTTTGCTTTGCGTGGGGTTGTGTTGGGGGCATTCCAGGCGCAACTTGCGTATATGGTTACTTTGCGCAGTCAATTCCATAAGTAGGGTGCGTATTTTTTATTCTGAGCACAGGCTTGTGCAATGTATCGGGACCTTAGTTTGTGAATCTTGCGTCATGGTGTCTTAAATCTCATAAGAAATAGTGACACCATGTGCAGGCATTTAAGTAAAATTGTGGTCCCCCTCATAGTTCATTGTTTCATGAGGGATGCAGAGTGCATTGACAGATACTCAAAGTTCAGTGATCGGGGTTAGTGCATTCCATGGGTCTCCACGACACATCCTCACATGCCCCGACCGCAAAAGGTTTTCAGGTGATTAACTCACCCTGGAAAGTAGCTTCTGTTTAGATTCCCTTTATTAAAACGTATTTTGTGTTCAGAAGCAACGAATGGAGTTGGTTTCTGATGACTGGACTTGGAAACTATTGGTGCAGCTGGAGCCAAATGATGCTTATATGGTCTTAGCTATCTAAAAAACAACGGCAACACAATGGCACCGTTCCCAGCCATATCGTAAAATTCCCTCACTATTCTTGCGATTGTACATGTATAATGAGGCATGTCTACAGATACTCTGGCAGATAAAAGGGTCATGTGGAAGTCCTTGCGTATTGACATCCCTACAGTGACAGCACTGGTGATCTGAAATTAGCCTTTGGAGAGGAAATACAGGGTTTACAGTAACTTGACTAGCGGTGGCATGGCATGGGCTCCCCTTGTGGGTGTGGTGAGGGCGCCCTCTCACTGACTCGCACTCTCTAGTAGGATATGGGGTGGGAAGCTGTACCTCTGGGCGAGTTATTTTACAGCTAGTTGAAATACATATATAGTGTCCCTGCTCATCAGTTGATGCAGCAGCAGGATGCATACTGGAGTGGCCATTTTGGAAACGTGTATCCGTCTCTCTGTGCTGGGATTTTGCAATGGTCACCATACCCAAGAAGGGGAAATGTATTGTGATTGGGGTGCACAGTGTGCTTCTTTGGTTGGAAAAATCAGGTGTAGTTTTTTTCTGGGCCACTTGCCCCACATTGAGAAAGGAGCTAATGTTGAAGGGCTTTTTTAGGAGCAAATCCAGTGGTCAGGTTTTGTGAATCAGGATGTTGGTGCATTTTAGCTCCCTTTCTGTGGTTACTCCCCCTTGGCATGCTTAAATTGAGCTTTGAATACGTTGTGGTGTAATAACAGGCCAAATTATGCTGTTATTTGTCATTGGTGCCATATTTTTCTGGGCATTATGATCTTCCCAAAGCTCTGGTTTGAAGGCTTGTATGTGTATGTTGCAGGCCCATTGATCACTTCGGGTACCAGTATCACGGATAAAAGAAGAGACACATGACTCACGATCAGAGCCTGTGGCGTTGGCCCACCAAGTGCGTCCGTCAATCCAGGCAGAATATGTGGCTGCAAGCTAGTTTCAGACTGTGGTTATTCCCTAATTAGGCCACAGAATTTTCTCTGAATTTTTGGATCTGCGGGATAGAAAACCTTTAATTGTGAGTCAATTATTACAAGCTAAAAGATACCAAAAATACCCGCTTCGCATCTACCCTGCTAATGTTAATGTTAATGTTAAAGGACATTTGTACCGCGCACTATCACCGCTGGAGTGGTCCCCTGGCACTCTGGCGGCTCTGAAAGAGAAGGGGAGGTGGTTAGTGGGAGGAAGCAGGAAAAGTGCAAGAGAGCAGTGATGTGCTGTTGGTGGCCTCAGCCCGGTGGGTCCATTCGCTGGGCGTGGGGTGTTTGCGGCCGGTAGTCGTCGTGTACTATAGTGCAAGACTATGTGTGTTTTCGTTTTGCTGTTGCGATGTAGTGAAGTTTGTGCGGCTTGTTGTGCTGTAGGTTTTGGTTGCGTTTGGTTTGGACTTTGAGGGGTATATGCAGAAAGGGAAATTGTTAGTAGGGTTGGCTAGTTTGCGTCTCTATCCTGAATTGAGGCGCTCGGCTTGCGTAGTCTCCCCTGATGCGGCTCTGTCCTGATCTGGGTCCGACTGGCATATAAGGGTCCTTACTCCTCTGGCCCCCACCTCTAACATGCTCTCTCTCATAGCTCCCCTTATCCTCCCTTCATACTCCTGTGGCCAGTGCACCTGCCAATGTCAACCTCTCAGCTAATGTGGTGATTGCCAATATCTCGACAATTCCACATCACTGTGGTGCCTGGCAGTAACTAAGGGGTGGGTGAAAGTGTTGGTGGGATTGTCTGGGGTAGTTGACTCAGTTTCCATGCGTGCCGCCTGTGTTCCAGTCTATCCGGTGTCACCCGTCCAGTGCCGTGGGAGTTACCCTCTTGGGTCGGGGATGTCCGTGTCCTTTCCGTTTAATGTCATCCTTTTTCCGGTTTTGGTTTCCAGATTTAGTCGGTGGTGTTGAAGAGCCAGGTTTTTAGTGATTTCCTGAATTTTAGGTGATCTTCAGTGTTTCTTATTTCTTTTGGGATGTTGTGCCAGGTTTTTTGCGGCTAAGTGGTAGAAGGAGGTGCCTCCAAGTTTTTTCTTAAGGTATGGTTTGAGTTCCAGGCGGATTTCGTTGCTTGATCAGAGGGGTCTGGTTGGTTTGTAGACTGTTATTTTCTTTTGTAGGAATTCTGCTCCTTGTCCACTGATTGCTCTGTTCGTTATGCACATTGTTTTGAAGGTAATGCAGTGTTTTACTGGAGCCAATGTAGTGTTTTTAGGGCTGGAGTGATGTGGTCTCTTCTGGATAGTTTGAGGAGTAGTCTTGCTGCTGCATTTTGGATCCGTTGCAGTTTCTCCAGGAGGTATTCTGGTATTCCCAGGTAGAGGCTGTTTGCATAGTCGGTTTTTGACATGATTAGGGTGACGATAGTGAGTGTTTTGTGCGTGAAGGAGAGGAAAGGTAGAATTCTTCTTGCTGTGTGGAGGAGGAAAAAGCATTTCTTCACTGTTGCTTTTATTTATGGTTCCAGGGTAAGGGTGTTTGTCCATTAGGACTCCCAGATTGTTTACTACCTTCGATGGTGTTGGTGCATTTCCCATTTCCGTAGGCCATAGGATGGTGGTTTCGTTCTCTTGGTTTTTGGATACGATCATGATTTCTGTCTTTCCTGGGTTGATTTTCAGGTTGTTGGCATCCATCCAGTTGAAGACTTCTTTTACACAGTCGGTTAGGGTTGAATGGTCGGCATCAGTGTCTTTGATTTTGTAGATTATCTGAGTGTCATCTGCGTAGTTGTAACATGTAATGTATTTTTTGTAGATTCTGATGACCGGAGTCTGATAGATGTTGAAATATAGTGGAGATAGTGAGGATCCTTGTGGCACTCCACAGTCGTTAACTCGTGGAGTGGATTTGAAAGGTTTTATCCATACAGTAACTGCACTCTCTTTTACTCATTCCTGCAAGTTTTATCGGAGGCGGTCAAGATGATTAACTAATCCAATAGAGCAGGGAATGTCTGGGGTTTGGACACGGCGTGCTTTAAAATAGAAAATTATGTGCCCTTGCTTTACCACAGAGCCGGTGACCGCTCACAAGTCTTGCGCAACTCTCTGAGCCAACTTGTCTGGGCATGCCGACTAATAGGTTCCTCCTGCGGCACCGTTCCAGTGCTGGGGGCTACCTGGCAGCAATACCAGGTTCTTCTCATTCTGTGCCACCAACCAGCACTAGCTCCAGGTGTTACATAAGAACACTGTCAGGATAATTGTGTCCACTATCGTTCCCATGCTACTTCCCTTCTAAATTAACTTCATTGGCTGTCTGTTTCAGCTCGTATAGAATTTAAAGTCACTTTTTTAGTGTAAAAATGCATCAATGGCAACACTCCTTCCTTCTTAGCCAGTAAATTCCAGATTCATACCCCTACTCTTTGTTCCGGGTCATCACTGGCTTTAATTTTCCCAGGCTTTTCTGTTCAGGGCTCAAGCTTACTGTCTCTCTGAGATCAGAATCTAATTGAAGGGTTTTCAGGAAAAAGCTAAAACCCTTTTTATTTTCAACTACATTTTCAACACCCACTACTTATTTTACACTGTTTGCTTCCTATAGGGCTCGTATGCCTTTGTGTCTGAGCGCCATATAAACAAGCATTGGCAATGATAATAAATTGGGCTTTTGTGTAGGCATGGGAAAGGCTCTTGCTAGGTACAGCCGTTGTGGTATTAATTACTTATTGTTGGTAGGATATGCAAAATGGTGCAAGCACCTGGGCATCTAATAGCAGTGCCTGGCAAAAGCTTAAAGCTTATGCACAAACCAGAAATGGCTTTGCCAATGCATGTTATTGTCGAAGACGTCAGTGAAGGACACGCAGAGTGCTTATAGATTGAGTGGCTGAAGGTAGGCATGGTGAGATATTGTTATTACACCAGTAGCATGTTTACAACTCCAATTAAGGGATTACATTTCAGAAGACTGCTTTGAACAAACACTGGCAGACACTTTGAATGCAATGCCTGATGGCAAGGCTTGATTAATGTGAGCTCAAAGAGTTCCCATGAGGACGTTTTTTAGAGGGGCAGAGGCAGGAATGGGTGGGAATGGCTATAGGAATTAGCATGACCATGTTAGGTAGTGGGTGGGACATAACCAGACAACGCCTACAGACTCTGTGTCATCCTTTTATGTCATTCCTCCCTAACTGTACTTCAATGCAATAGTTTTGGTTTATAGGTGTTGCAAGCGACACCTAATAGCCCAAACTAAAAATCTATTGTGCAATTACCTCATGACCTAAGCATCAACACCAGCAACATTTGAGGTTTTTGTATCAAATCCAATTG
This sequence comes from Ambystoma mexicanum, assembly GCF_040938575.1. NCBI lineage: Eukaryota > Metazoa > Chordata > Amphibia > Caudata > Ambystomatidae > Ambystoma > Ambystoma mexicanum. The sequence goes on along the minus strand of NC_090927.1, from coordinate 1,233,189,107 downwards.
CTTCGATAATTCCTTCCGATCTGTGTGGATCCATTGAAGACAGTAGAATAAGAGTGGGACTGCATGCCGAGCAGTCACCCTCACAGTTAATGTAAACGTTATGAGTCAACTCATGCTAGGCAAAGGAATCATTACCCATGACAAAGAACTTCACAGCAGTGTGCTCTGTGCCTGCTTAAGAACGACAGCAAGAGTGTACCTCGTAACCTGTAAAGTGCCAAAGCGACTGTGATATTTTCTGAGGGTGAACAAATGAAAGTTATTAGAGTTGCCCATTTTTTTCCATGGTGAATTAACTTTGCTTGGGATCTTGATCCCATAGGCATTTGGCTTGTTTGGATGCCAAAGAGGGTCACAAGTAGCTATTGGCCAAAATTAAGAGTTAGCTTAATAAAGACATCTCCTCTTCAAAATATGATGAACTCTTAAAAGAAATATAGGACATTGAGGGGCTCCTTGGGGTGACTCTGTGCTGCCCTCCGAGGTTCATACTGGGTGCGTTTGCCTCCATTTTGAGATGTCCGCTGTCACCCTCCCTGCCCCCCCCCCCCCCCCCCCCCGGTGAAAAGTGGATGGTGGCCACAGAGAGCTCTACAGCCACGGGACAGCTGCAGCAGCAGGTACCGGTGAGCCATAACCTCACAATGCAGAGTACTCGCACACCCCTGCTACACGCTGTTCTTCCTGGTCTGTCAGGCCACGTGTGTCCCTGCTGACTGCCAGCCTACGTCATAAGCATGACAACTCCCCAATCCCAGCCCCTTTGACTAATGTAGCGGCCATTTGAGAGCAGGGGTATTTCGTACTACACCAGGACGCCACAGGATTACTATTTCTGCATATAAACATGAATAAGGTGAAACAATTAAAGTACTTTAAAGATATAGAAGCTTATGATTTAACTTATAGAGCAAGCAAAGTTTGGGGTCTGCTCATTTAAAGTAGTATTTAACAGAAAAAGACGAGCCAATTAAAATGTTTGGCAATAGAAATCATGATTACTGTTTGAAGGTGACGACTGAGATTATCTGGAACTATATGCGTTATTCTAATTGGACGTTCACTTCTCGCAAAGTGAAAAAGTGGCCAGCACGTTGGAGTACCTCATGCTGCAAGGAATCGCAAGGCTTCAAGCGACTTCAGAGCTCAAAGATTTTCCATGCAGAGGAATGTTGAGCGGGGAGAGGCAGGAATGGGTCGAGATGGCTATAGGGATTAGCATGGCTATGGGCAGGCAATGGGAGGACTCATCACCAAACAGCACCTATACACTGTGAGTCCCTCCTCAAATGCCATTCCTCCCTATCTGTACTTGAATCAGTACTCAAATGCAATAGTTTGGGCTTTATATAGCCCAAACTAAGAGCCATGCAGAAACCGTGCCCCAGGGAGAGTGGCGCGCCATGCAACACCACTCCCCACATCCACCTCTATTGGGCTGCCGCTACCCAAGCATGTGTGGGCCTAAGCCTCGTGGACATGCATCCCTAGCCCACTGATGAGAGATTCGGGATAGGCAAACTGTTTCAAGATGGAAATAATTGGGTAAAGGCCTGAATGCAAGCTTAACACAAAGCATGCTGTCGACTGCATATGCCAGGAGAAATGCAGCATTTACATGTGGGAGATGACCGAGAATATCGGATACAAAATGTGAAAAGCCTGCTGTGAAAAGTGCAATGCAGAAAAGTGGGGGAGGGAAGCTGGTTACCTTCCGATCGGAGGTGCAGGAAAACATACGCATGCATTGTCTTATCGGGGTACTGGGACACACACAAATAGGAGACCCACATGCAGGAGAGGACAACAAGGTGCCACTTTAGTGCAAACACGACTGCACTATGCATATGGTTGCAGGGAGCACTGATGCTGTTAGTGACCCTAGAAAACATAGCTGGTACACCCCACTGCGCGTCACAAAGAGAGCAAGAGAAAAGAGAAGACATGAATGGCCATACCTGTGGGTCGGAGCAGACACAACGTGTACCTGTGGGGTCACATTCACCCCTCTCTCGTGCAGCTGTATAGGGCCGCTGGCCCAGATGTGACAAGCGAAACTCTTACTGCTCTTTGCACCATTGTAAATGCATATTTGAAGGTACAGAGGGGAAACTATGCAGGACTTTTATGCTAGAAGGCAATAATGTCCCCATACATAATGCCTCAGGAAAAAGCCATTGGCGACATTATATATAGTGACCTTATGTATGGGGACAGGGTTGTGGGGATGTCCTCTGCTCCCATTGTAAACAAACAATCATGGTTGTGGGGGGGGGGTGGTTTATGGGGGGATCCCCCGCATGTTCAATGTAATAATGTCTGCAAAAAACAGCAACTTTTTTGTCAGGGGACAATTTTGCAGGGGGACATTATTACATTGAACCGGCTGCAGCACATTCTTGCAGTTGATGACATTGTAATAGATCTCAACTATCTGCATCCTTGATCAGCAGTCAGAAAAGCCCACCCCCGCCCCCCAGTTGGGAGCCTGGAAAGAGACGTCAGAGAGACCTCGGGGGAGGGGAGGGCAGAGAACACCACCCATCATGCGATGCTGACATGAAGTTGGTAGGTATATTGCAGATTCACCAGACCCTCTCCCCCCTTTCCAGCCTCATCACCCAGTTTACATCCACCCACCCAAAGAGCTTAAACACTATAGCTGGTCATCGTGGCCAGTGAGTGCATACAGTGAGCTCCACATGGACCCCTGGGGGAGTCAATTACCAGACAGCACGGCCTGTGGGTCAGACTCCAGAACATTCTCACCAGTTGTTGTCTCCAGTATAGCCCAGGAAGGAAGTCGATTCCAAACACAGAGCGGAGCAGAAACGGCCAAGGGATCGAAAAGCACACACACGCGGGAGCGGACCTGGCCGGGAAGCCATAGCGGACTCAGGTTGCTGCCATGACTGAGCCAAATTATTCGAATATGACAGCTTCCCTGTGTATTGCCTTGGCACGTGGAGCCACGGGTCATGACAAGTAATTCAAAGCGCACCCAACATGCATGTTCAAGATGAGGACTCCGCGTCAAAACCCATTAGAGATACCTTTGCAACCAGGCCATAGGTGCCACTAGTGAACCCATTAGCACCCTTATTCCATCATGAGTCTGGGTATAAAGGGGGGGGTCAACTCTAAGGCAAGCCAGTTTGCACAGCATTCAGGAGAGAGGAGTTGAGCAAAATGAGGCGAGAAGAAGGAATCGAGAAGGAAGGTGAGGGAGAACTCAAAGCTGGAGGAGGGAAAGAACAAGAAGGAGGGGGAAGAAAAGAGTACATAATGATGGAGATGGGAAGATCAAGAAGGAGAAGGAATGAAGGAGTACAAGGGAGAGATAGGAGCTCCAGAAGGGAGAGGTCCAGAAGGAGGAGAAGACTAGAACTGGGGGAGGGAAAAACAAACAAGAAGAAAAGAGTAGCAGGGGTGCGAGGAAAACGTTATTGGAATGTGGAGAAAGGGGAAGAAGGCGGGGGAATATAATCAAAGAGGTGGAGGGCAGCAGAAATCAGACAAATGTTCAGAACAGTAATCCAGTTCTTGTATAGGCAACACTGGAGCTCTGCCCACAGTCCTTTGGAAACCCGGACTCAGCTCTGTGCCCAAATAACTGGCCTGAAGTGAGAGGGGGAGAGAAGGAAAAGAAAGACAGGAACCTTGCTGGTGCCAGATACCCACATATAAGGGAGGGGCAAAGAAAAGCCAGGGGAAAGTGCAAGAGTGGGAGGGTAAAGACAGGTAAGCAAGAGAACCAAGGGAAGTGTTCATCACACATAATCTCACTCGGGATTCAGATGTGGAGGAATTCCCCCAAAAGGGCTTTGCCAAATGTGGGTCAGAGACAAATGCTAGATCTGAGGCAGTGGCACGAGAAACCTGAAGCCGCCGTGGGCCTGACCCTGTCATGGGCTCTTGGCCAACTTAAGGGTGTGGCTGGCTTCTTACCCTGCATACAGCCCTTGGCTCGGGGGAAGGGGTGTGTCTGTGTAGGGGGTTGACAATAATGACTGCAGCTGAAAGTCCATCTGGCACGGGTGAGGAAGAGATTAACCGTGCTCACTTGAACCCCAACACGTCAGAGTTAAGGATTTAGCACCTTATGTTGAGCTACTGGGCCAGGAGGACCAATCTTGATACAGCCCATGAAGGAAGGACTCTGGAGCTGTAGAACGTATTGAAACTTTGCGTAACTCTGTGGCTCCCATTCAGGAACTATGGGTAACTTTGTGTTTATCACTCAGGATGATCAAATCCTACCCAACAACTGTTTTACATTTGGGAATGCGGATTTAGGACTATGGTCCTAATTTAGATGAGGGGTGTTGAACATTCTGCTCACCTGTTTTGCCTTTCTGGACCTTTTCCCTGTTATTTGGAGATGCATACTTGCTAAGACGCATTACATTTTAAGGAAGATTGAATGCCTTGCTCCACCCCAAGTGTTTTAATCTGAATAAATCCTTGTTTTTTTCGAGTATTTTTGTGGGGTTATGAGTTGTTTGTTGATCATTTGGCCTGTAAGGGACCCCCACACAGGGGCGGAGGGGGGAGGGGGAACTCCTGTGACTGTATCTTTCTGATCGCTGTCACAGTTTATACTGACACAACCTTTTAAAAAAGAATACTGTTAAATAATTGACTATGCAGCGAGTATTATGCGGTAGTTGAGACAGCCAAAAAGGTATCAGGTGAAAATATCTTAATATTTATTCAAAAATGTACAAGAGTGATTTAGAAATTCTGCCCGGAGAGCACTCAGAACGGTCTTTCCAAATCTTAGTATCATGCCCATGCCACACACGAGTGCGCGCACGGGCTGACGGGCACGGCCGGCCTGGAAGACGGAAGTTCAAGGTAAGTGTCTCTGTGTGTGTGTTTGTGTGTGTTTAGAGGGGAAATGTTTTTTAGTGTGGAGTGGAGGAGACGGGAGGGGGCTGGGGAGAAGGTACGTGTGTTTCTGTGGAAGAGTGTTTGTTGCATGGACGGGAGGCAGGCGGGCAAATCAATGTGCGTGTTTCTGCATGTGCCTGTTTGTTTGTGTTTGCGACTGTGCGTGTGTCTGCTTGGGAGGGTAGGAGGGTCCTGGAATTATTGGTTTTGCTGGGAGAAGCAGGAAAGTAAAGGGGAGGGATAGGGAGGTGAACCTCCCACCCCCGGTTGAGGGAGGCTGGACGATAGGTTTTCAGTCGGAGTTGGGGGTGAAAAATTATATTGCCGAATATTAAAGGCTGCATCAAATTGGCTGAAAAAATCAGGCTTTTTTCGTGCAGCCTTTAATATTCGAGAATTTCACATAGAACCACCAAAAAGCTTGTTATGCTGTTGACCTGTTTCGATAACTAGCAGGCCGCCAAATCTGAAGTCACCCTCAGAAAGCTGGTGCCCCAGGACAGGCATAGCACTTAAGACTACATGTTCATGTCCTAAACATATTCAGATCGCTCAAATTTCCAAGCACGGGGCACTAGCGAAGGGATTGAATTGCAACCTCATATATGTGTGTGCTAAAAGTGTTGGAAGTGCAGTATTACATAATAAATCAAGGTTAAAAAAAAACATTTATTGAATTTCTCAGTAAAAGCATATAGAGGTTTGGAATTTAAATAAGAGCAATAGCGAAAGCAGACAAACTCATGTTTGCTACCTTAGCAGGATTGGTAGACAGTGGGAGGGACGGCCGATAGCTCGCTGGTATTAGCAGGGAAAACATTGCTTGGCTCTTGAGGATACTGCATGTCACTGCCACCACCTTGAGTGGCTCAGTATTGATAAGCCCAAAGGAAAAGTCAACAGAGCATCAATTAAATACCTAATTAATAATGGGAAGAACTTACTGCAGTACACCAAGACCTGAAACTCCTAGCACTAGCTGGGGATCCATACTTCGTCATGGAAGCCTTCTTGATAATCCTCATCTTGCCTTTGCCAGTGAAGTGATGCTTGGTGCAGCCTCATGCCTCTTTCTTGCCTGCAACTGATGGTGACTCTCTGTGCCATAGGATACAATGTCCAGGAGTACTGGCATGAGGCACCAGTAAAAGAGATAGAAAAGACACTGCGCTCTGAATCTATTGGTTGCTGGGCTCTGCAGTGCCAACCAACCAAGGAACAGAGTACTAAGGCAGCAGTAAGACACCACTCTGTGTGTACAAGAGATGGACATTGCAGTACTCGGGAACTGAAGGAATGCCCAAAGTTACCTTCCTTCAAACCAGACCTGCAAGCGCTTTGAGTCCCCGGCTGAGTAACCAATGCCAAGGTTTGCGCTAACATGATACCTTGTTTTAGAGCAATAACCTCATTTCTCAGGGTCAACAAACAACAGCCCATCTTTGACCAAAGATAGAGGTTTGATGTTGGCACTTTGTCACAGTACTTAAAAACAAAATCCATCCAAACCCCATGATTAGTACGGACAGATACACCAAGAGGATTAGGACATTTTCTCTTAACTTTAATAACTATTTTGACGTTTGAAGAACAACAGTACGTAATAAAAAGGATACATCCATAAGCGAGACAATGTTCCGACAGGACAGAACACTCATTTCCTTAAATTTGATATTTTTGGCTGGAATAAAGGGGAATAATAGGTTAAACAAGAATTGCAGGTTTGCTTTACAATTTAAATATGCAGACTAGAATGCTAGAATAAGCAGAGAAATGCTTTTAAAACATAAAAATAGCTTTTTCCTCTCAATGCTTCAGGGACACTGCGTAATTATATTTTGTCTATTGTATCTACTTTAGGAAGAAAAAGGACCAAGGCTCTTAAGCCTTCGGTGTGGGCCGCACACACCCTCACGACCGCTCTCTGGTTTATGTATCGTTTGTTCTTGTTGTCATATTCTTCTTCACAAGATTGTATAGTTCCATATAAAGCAAACTCCTTTGTTGTTCTGTTGGCCAACAACTGGCCAAAACCTCGTCAAGAAGACTATGACAAAAAGAACAACGATACACAAACCACAGAGTGGATGTTCGGGTGTGCAGCACACACCGAAGGCTAAAGAGCCTTGATCCTTTTTCTTTCCAATTATTTTGTGTGCCCGAAATGGAGGTTTGTATCCCATTCTTATATAGAAGTTACGACTTCTCACAACAATTTAACGATTTAAGGGAGCAGAAGCTGTGCCCACCCACCACATTTATTTTAGCAACTTTAACCATTCCTATTCCTTTGTGAATCTAAAGGTTTACATTTTAACGTGTGAATGTTTTTCATTTCAGTTGTTTTCAGATCAAACTTTGCACGCAAAGCGTAGGGGTGTTTAAAGTTATAAGTGAAGTGAATGTTTTTAATTGGCTTTGCAAAAACTTATTCAGGCGTAAACTGGACAACCGGAATTTCGAAAGTACACAGAGATTGTCACCAACCACTGAAAGATTTCAGGTGTTAAGTTCGGATTAAGTTCAGTACAGCTTTTAATACAAATACTGTGAGTGTGTTGGTTTTGACAAAGTAGGATATCTTGCATGAGTATTCTGCGATGTGCAGTGTTCCAAAGGTTAGGAGGAGGCAGAGAGAGGTAGTGAGAGGTAGCGGAGGGTGAACAAAGGAGCTTTAATTTATTTTCTGAAAGTTGTTAAGGAAGGGCGAGTCTTATGTGGAGTTGTAAATAGTTTAACATTGCAGGAGCATAGCCTTAGCTGGCTTTAAAAAACAAAACTTTTCTTCGTATTTTCTAATTTAGAAAATGTCAGAGTATTTGTGATATGCCGATGATCATGACAGAGATTTCTATGGTCATATTAACACTAGAGGCGTGTGATCACCTTCAATTATATGTTATTAAACCAACATTCCATATTGGTCAACATACAATTAAACTGGGCCTCATTATGAGTCTGGCGGTAGCCGTGCCGGTAAAACCGCCAGGCTGCCGCCGGACTTGTGTATTTTCTGGTGCCTGGCTTCACGGAAACACCAAGGTATTACGACCCCAGTGTTCCAGGAAGTCAGGTGCCGGAAAACTGTTACTCCCCATTCCCATTTGAGTCCCATAGGATTCAATGGGAATTGGGAACACGGAAGCTTCGGCAGCATTAATAACGGTGCCAGTGCTTCTGTGAAAGTCTGCGAGCAGCTGCCGTCCCGTCCGCCAGGTCAGACCTGGCGGGCCAGACGGCAGCCGCCCGCATGCTCAGAGTGTGCTGGTCTGGTAACAATGGTGCTGGTAGGCTTACTGGCACCATTGTTACCGGACCGGCACACTCGTAGTAAGGCCCACTGTGCTTGGATCCACTTCCTATGGTACATTTAGTTTATTCGTCTGATTTTGATCATCCAATTGGTGACACAAGTCATTGTAGAATAGAAAGGGTCAATATCTGATTGCTTACTGTCAAGGGATTTTTTTTTGTTGTAATTTCTAACTGGAAGTGAATTATCCCAACGTCTGCCTGTCAGCAATGTTTCAGATGTGGGTAAGATCGCTTGGGTGCAGTAGGGATGGTCAGGGATGCTCATGTTGAAATTCCCTGCTATTAATGTCTGACTCATGCATAGTTTGCTCACTTACACGTAGTGGATAGGAAGCCACACTTTAGATTCATCTCTCTCTCCTCTAGCAGCTTATAAACCTTCGTTGACTCTGTGGGAGTCTCAAAGACAGCCACTGCATATCATTTGAGCCTGAGGAGATTCCTCCAATAGGCATCTTTCATTGAACCACGACCCATATTGACCTTGAAGCGCCGCTATAGTGGATATAAAAGCTTGTCATTTCAGTGTTGGGAGTATTGTACATTACACATGTGTAAAAACAGTTCACATGTGCACAGGCAACATTTGCACACTTAAACATTATTCAGCACTGGCATATATATATCTGCACTCTGTTTGATTTGGTGCAAATCCCTTTTGTGCAGGCATACATTCAGTATGCAAATAACAGCAGGGGTCCTGGGAGTCCCTCTGCCAGACATTAGTCCTGGTTACGAGAGACTTACCCAGAGTCTTTAGCTCACTATCTTTCACAGAGGAGAAATATCCCAAACATATCAGTCTTTGTCCTGCCCTGGGGCAGTCCAGCACCGAAATACTAGGCAATTATCCTCTGAACCACAGTACCAACAGCAACCCCAGACACGTGTTTCGGTCTGATTGGACCTCATCAGTAGGGTGGAGCTGTGCCTCTCTAAGAATAGTGAGCAAGGGGTCCATGTCTGGATTCCCCTAGTAACTTAGGGCCCCCTTGTTATTTGCATATTTTAAGTAGCTTTGGGTCTCACCCCAAGCTACTAGAGGAACCCAGACGTGGACCCCTTGCTCACTATTCTTAGAGAGGCACAGGGGGGGTATGGGATATAATAGTAGTATGGGGCACTCAGGGGGGTCTCCCCCATATGTATGTGGTGTGAAGGGGGTTTAAGATCCGTTCTCATACAATGTAGCCAATTAATGCTTTGATGGTGTGAGATACTCTGGTTTGGTAGCTTGTATCTTTCAGATACGGTATCCCTATAATAAAGGCAGTTTATCACATACTTGTTATTTGATGGTAAGCATCTCTCTGTTGTGGGTACTTTTTTCCTACCCTAACGCCAGTCCAAAGTTGAGACTTTGTGTCAGTGTAGAGTACTGTTGGAATTAGCTGCTGTGCCTTTCCAGTGCAACTGCCTTCTGTTGTGTTACGATTGCGAATTGCACTGACGCTCTGCATCAGGGCCGGCACAGAACCGCATTATCACAGGAGATAGGTAGTTCATAACAAGCACTTTCATCCTAAATAGACTTGGAAGAATTGGTACTATCAATCAGTCCCTAGTAACTATGTTCATACTTTATTTTGATAATTCATGGCAACAAGTTAAGATTTGAATTCAATCACAGCTACAGAAAATAAGCATGCATGAATATATACCACTTGCATTTGGTTCAGAGATATTCACTTACTGCGTTGCAAAACTGCGTTCAGAACGTACTGTAGCTCTTCTGCAGAAATCTCCATGTCCTAAGACAAATGTTCGACAATGTTACTTCACATACTTTTTATACAGTCGTTTGATAGGTTTTTGGTGGTAACAAGGCGACACTTACACATTCCAATTTCCTAGAGCTCAGTATGGTCAGAATGCATTCACATTCATCATGGACATCAGCATTTCTGACATTAGTTACAGACAAACTGTAAAGTTATTGCACTAACTGGGAGGGCTATGGCGAGGTACCTGGTGGACATGGTCATGGCAAGAAGCATAAAATAACATCACATAAGAGGTGCATTTGTAGAGCACAAATTCATCCCCAGAGGGGTATCTTGGTACTATAGACATATAAAAGATATTTATTGTTACCCAACTGAATGGTATCTTGGTGCTAGAGACAGATACAAGATGTTTATTTTTACCCAACTGAATGGTATCTTGGTGCTAGAGACAGATACAAGATGTTTATTGTTACCCAACTGAATGGTATCTTGGTGCTAGAGACAGATACAAGATGTTTATTGTTACCCATCTGAATGGTACTCGTACAGTAGTTCCAGTGATGATGACCTGAATTCCCAAGAACTTTAAAACATCCTACCATAGAAGAGCCTGCAAGGTGACATTTTGTAGCTAGACTTAGTCAAGCCAAGAAGTTGAAGGCAGGGCAGGGTTTGGGCATAAATCTTCATTTTAAGGGTTTAGAGTAGAGGATGCTGTGGCGAACCAGAAGAAGAAGGAGGCACAAAAAAAGAGGACATGTCATGGATGTTTATTTTTTTTAATGATTTAAAAAAAGCCTCACTATTCCTATTGCTAGGAGGGTATTCCCTACCTATGAAACTAAAATAAAGGGTGCTCGTCCATCCTCTAAAGAAATTAAGAATTGTCCTCCGTCAAACCCTACTTTATATCTAGTCCTACCACTATTTAAAACAACCTAAATAACCACAGGGTTCTGCTACTGGTTGATGGTCCTTGCCTGACCAAACGCACTGGCTTTGATCTCCAAAAGCCGTTCTCAGCTGCATGAAAGAAAGTAGTGTTCATTCGAAAAATATTAGTTTCAGGCAAAAATGGCTTTGTCTCAGAACAAAGTTCTATAATTCACCCACTTCACATTCCTCATGAGCTGTATCAATTCTTACATCTCTGTGTATTCGAGGGATTCTTCTCGTCTCCCTTTTCTATCCAATTGTACGGTTCTCTATATACCTGTGCTTCATATATTTGAACCCTTCTGGTTCATTCCCATTTGTTACTTCCATGGGGTCCTCCAGACCCTTTTGCTGTTTTATATCTAATACTGTTTGCCTCAGGTTTCTTGGGTTCCTGTAACCATACTTATATTTTACTTTTCTTCCCTCCACTCTTCTTGCCCTTCCTGAGTAACCCTGCTACCTGTATCTGCGTTGGGTCTGCTTCCTGGGGTTGGCGTCTCTATGATGTAACTCTCCTGTGTCTGCTTCTCTCGTCGGCTTGCAAAGGCCCCTCTGACAGCTCCTCCAACCTCTGGTTCTCTTATAAATGTGGGTAAAGCTTTGACGGACCCTCCGCTGCTACCGGAAGTCGTCATGGCCTGGCACGCATTGGAGGCTTCACTCCTTGACAGGATTCTGGTGTCGGCATTCATTAGTGGGTTCCTATCCCACCACAGCCTCTTCGTGGTCATGCCACTAGTGGAGACGCTTTTTCTTACACTGGTACAATGTCACTGCTTGTTATAGGCAATATAGGGGCACTGGTATGTTTCTCAATTCTCATATAAGAAGATACTGTCTTCATTGAAGGGAGCTCCATATGGGGATACGAGTCCTGTCTCTTAGAGGGGAGTCACTCCTAGTGAGGTCCCACTTGCCATACCCCCAGGGAGGGTCTTGCTTAGAGGGCTCACCTACCTACCCTCAAAGGGGGTGGCTCCCCTGTGGGGAGAAGGGACAAATACTTCAGATTTGTCACACTGCCCAAACAAAGTGTCTGGCCTACTTTGGAACAGTTAATCAGTGAGAATGGGACTCCTACGTTTGGCTCTCCTGTGCCCCAGTGTTTCGAGACTTCTCTAGAGGAGGGGATGAAGCAACAGGGAAATTTGTTGGTAGTGAAGCATGATGCCTTGCTTGAAGATCTTGAGTACCTACATGGTCTTTGCCATCATGTATTATAATGTTAATATTGTAAAGAATGGAGATGCAGGTGTTACTCAAATATGTTTCTCCTTTCCCTCCTTCACCCTAGCCCTCTCAGAACGGATTACGAATTGTGTCTCTACAACTCGCTCTCTGCTGGCTCATGCAGAAATTGAAGTCATTTTTCTCCCAGCTTCCACTGCCATCCCTGCCCTTCCCTCTCATAGCTCCTTCCCACCTGACCTTCTAGCTCCCTCACCCAAGGCTCCCAAATGTGTGGTCCTATTTCATAGTGAGCTATGACTGCAACAATTCAACACGCCCACTGCCGCTGCTGCTCCTCAACATTCTGAAAAAAGTTAACTACTCTACAAGCACTCAAATCTCCACTCTCGTGCTCCGTAAAATTGAGTGCTGCTCAAGCCCACTCCTTGGTCTTCCTCTCTACTCTTTTCTCCCATTAGACAAAGTCCTCAAATCTGCTACCTGCACTCTCTGCAACCTAGCCAGATCCTCCCCCACTTCTACCAAACAACAAAATGCTGATGGCTCTCAATGCACAACCACTCTTATCTGAGGTTTCTTCTCCTGCTCAACATAGCTATTAATGGTCTTGCTATTAATGGTTTTGCTCCCCAGTACCTGCCTGACTGTATCATGGTTTACTCTCTATCGCAGTGTTGCTGATCCTCCTCTGCACTCAACCTCACCTTCCCGCTCCCTTCCTGTGCCTCATCTTTGTCTTTCTTCCACGCTTCCTCCCTACTCCCCCTGCTCTGCTTGAACCCCCTGCCCATAACAATCAAAGCCAACCCCACTGTGGATCTCTTCAAAGCTTGGCTTAAACCTCACATACTTGCTAAAGAGGGACTTCCTGCTGCCCTCTCCCCTATCCTTCCTACCTGATCCCACCAGTGCCTTAAGTGATGCTCAATGGTGTAATTATGGACATTTAAATAGTACTCCTCCTTAGCTTGAAGCACGCGTCCCCTTAGGCTAATGTTACCTTTGTAAGTCACCTGTTTTCGTATATCATTTTTCTGTTCTTTTTTTTAAAATTTGTTTATTTGTTTTGGTTTATAATAAACCTTTACAAAAAAATACAAGAAAAAAAATCAACAACAAATGTACAAGAATACACCGAATGAGCAACACAAAACAACACTTTACAAAGAGGAGTGATATTGACTTAAAACACAATTTGATTCGATTTCAGAATAGAAAGAAACTTTGCTGAGTATAAATTAAATGATAAAAACAATTCATTGTTTTACATGTTAAAACATGTTCATAATGAGTGAAAAATCAATAAAATGACTGAGTAAACAGTACAGTAACGACAAATGAATTGGTACAGTTCTTACGAAGGAAGAGAGAAGCTTTTTTAACCCTGACATGTAACAGCTTTCCTTAACTTGGAATCAGCCCAGGTAAAGCCATAAAAGAGAAAAAAAAGGGAACAAAATAGCACACATTCACCAGACTAATATAGATCGCAAACGTTTCTCAGGAAAGAAGTGCCTCAAATGTTCAGTACTGCTGAATTCTCATGTAACATTCTGTGCCATATAAATTCACGATTTACCTCATAGACTGATGGTACAAATTGGGCAAAATAGCTTATCCTATAGGGTAAAAGCCCTGGACACACCAACAGAATGTGTTGCAGAGTTTCTACGACTCCTTCTTTTTTACAGAAACGACATCATTTCCAGTCCCCCGAGATGCAATTTCTAATACAATTGATTTGATTGGTTTGGATTACGTTAAATCGAAAACGCATGTAGTCGTTCCCCATTTGTTTACTAGGATATTTCTTGAGGTAGCTTTCCATAACCGGAAGCCATTTTCAAACGGAACATGCGTGTTTGTATAACTTAGTTTCAGAGATTTTACTTTTCGTTACTTGCCAGTCAAAACCCAGCAGGCTGTTTTTAACTTTCTTGGGTTTATTGCGAAGTAAAACTACAGGCATACCAATACTAGCAAAACATTGCAGCGTCTCCACATGTAACAAGTCAAAAAAAGGGTTGACAGAATCTCTAGCCGCACATACATACAGAGAGTCCTCAGACGCCATATGGCATTTACGCCACAATTGCATACGTTTCCAGGTAGCAGGTTCTGTTCTTTTTGTTTGGTGCCTGGTATATATCTAACTTTTTTTACAACGCCATAAATTGGCTCACCATTTGTTCTCATCTTCATGCTATTGTACATACACCCTTCGTGGGAATGCCTCCGGCAGCGATAAATATGTTTTCTTTCTCTAGCCTTGCTTAATAGAGGACAATACTTTGCAAATGTTTAGGGTGGTTCTTCGCTCTGGTCTGGGAGGGTTGTTATTGTCTGATGCAGGCTGCTTCCTCTATTTGACCCTGGCGGATGCTGAGTGGATGTTGGGTTTGTCCTGTCTTTTGAACCAGTGATGGAGTGATCGTTCAGGCTGGTTTCCCTCGCCTGCTCGGGTGGAGCGTTCTGATGTGTATATAAACTGGTGTCTCTGTCTGGCTCAATGGACACGGCATGTAATCCAGTCTGGTTCTGCTGACTGACACTGCTGGGAAAGGGCTAGAGGCAGCCTTTTGGGCTGCCACTCCCCACCCAACGGGCGAGGGCAGAAGTAGGGCAATGAGAGGTACACGCCATACCTGGGTGGTTCTATGTCATTTTACTGACAGTTTTTTAGATGGATTTGTTACATCCATCGAAAAAACTCACCAATTTATTTTTATTTATGTTTACTTTTTTTGGTGGGGCATTCCTCCCCAATCCCCCATTTCCCTATCTTATTAACGCCACCAGACCCCCTCTCCATCCCTTTTAACCCCTTACCTGTCCCCCATATATATTTCGATGAATTTTTCCAATTGATTTTTTTAGTTAAAAAATCAAAAAGACTACTGTCAGCAAAAGGACGTCGTACCCCTGCCACATGTAAGCATACTTACATGCCTATAGCATGTCCGGGTGATCTAGAGTAGAAAGATTCCACTCTCAGGGCCTTTACTTTCATGAAATACAGATTGAACGCCCCCCAAAAATGTCTGCTGGCTCATTAAGAAGGCGTGGTTTACATGTATAAAAGATGTAACGGATCTTCCAGCAAGACACAGAAACATTGACAGTGCACCCATTTCTAAGAATATCTTGGATGCATGTGGGCAACTTTGTTAAATGAGGGAAACCGCCCTATATGTGATCAAAATCTTTTCAGTGATGCAAATTGTCCTATCGTGCACAGACTTAAATTTAAAATGACATGCTGCTTTTTCTTGCGTTTAGAGGTAAATCAGAAAAGATATCATTCTATTTTGAAAAGCAGCCTTTAATATTCTTTACAAAAAAGGTGGCCCATTTTAGTTTTGTTATTCCCAACGGTGTCTGGACGTTTAGCACACAGCCTCATGCATGGCTTGGGGAGGGGTGAAGAAAATGTGTCAATTTGAGTAGTAAGGAATACATTGCTCTTCCTTTATAGCTCTCCTTAGAGGGAGTGTTATCCCTCCCTCTCTCTTATCTGCTGGGAGCACTCTGGCGTCAGCTGCTCTATTAAATATCTATCAACATGTTGTTGGTGCCCTAGGGAAGTAATAAACAGAAGGGCTACAACATGCTCAGGCATTCCATGACACTGTGACAGTCTCACACGCCTGACCAATGTGGAGCCAGTGACATGCTTTGGGTCTTAAAGCACTTTGCACATAAGCACAAGCCTAGTGTTTGATCAAGTAAAATAAATAAGTAACATTTAAAAAAAAAAGAAACTCCATTTATTGGAAGCCACCAGTTGCTTCAAAGGATGGGCCATGTCTCCCCCACCAAAGAGGGCCCAACTGTTCTTCTGACCAACAGAGTTAACGTATCTTAATAAAAGGTGAATGGCACCGCTCAATGAAAGGAAACAGCCGTTTGCGCCAGGACAGAGTGAAGGAAGGGTGTGGAGCTCTCTTCCCTTTGAAGATGCAAAACGAGCAGCCATTTCACCCTTCAAATCAGTTAATCCAAAGAACAGCAATAGACTTCAAACTCAGAAACTCCGAATCTGGAGCAGAGACAGTGTGTCTGTGTTTGTGTGTGCGTGTGTGTGCGTGTATGTGTGTGTGACACGCTACCCTTGAGGTGCTGCTTCTGCTGGGTTGCATCATTATTTGTTTGAGATGCCCAGCAATGGCCTTTTTTGCTATGTGCCTTCAATGAGCTACATCTTTGCCATGCCCAGTTTTGAAGTGCTACACTGAGTTAGATGTGGTATAGCTACACTGTATTTTGCTATGCTATGCTATGTCATGTTTTAAGCTGTAGAAACATGTTGTGTAATGTCTTGTTCTACTGGGATTCAAGTGTGTATTTTCCCAAAGCTAAATGCATGACACTAGAATGTACCTGAGTGCCACTGTATGCCCTCATTCACGCCTTCGTGAGGGTGTGCGGTTATGATGTTGGCTTCCTTACATACTAGCTGGATAGGTCATGTTATATTATGTTGAGGTTTCATGATAATCTTTTGCTTTAAATGTCTGATTTTCAAGCACCTTTTAAGCTTCCATAAGACAGCAGGTAGCAACCGCCTCAACAAGCAAAGAAAAAAGAAAGAAAAACCAGAAGGGTAGACTAGGAAATCTAATCTGTAAACTAGATCATACACCCCTGTTTTGACCTAACCTTCACATGATGCCGTCTATTAACAGGAGACAGTAACTGTAGCCCAGGTTGAGCAGGTTAGTGAAAGGCTCAACCATGTAAATGAACTCCCATAAGCACCCAGCTTGAGCCTGTGAGGATTCCTGCCGCATACACCAATATACCCATTTCCTTAAAGGCCCTAGCAGGACTCGGGGACCTTCAGGAAGGACGGACTTGGGCTCCTGCTCCCAAGCATGCTGTCATTGAAATCCCAGCCTCAGTTAAATGTGCCAATATTTCCTTCCAGCTTTCCCATCTATGCAACCTGGTCGTTTGTGGCTACGGGGAGTGGCTAGAGTGGTTTTGCACTCTGGGCTTTCTTGAGCATGGCTGCTACATGCCTTGCCTCACCATGACACAGTGGGAGGCTCAGAAGTCTGACCATGTCTAAGCCATATACAGGCTTGCTGTTCTTAAGCACTTTGTGCATAAGCCAAGGGTTTTGGTAGCCATGACACAAATAAACAAGGAAACCAAAAAATGTGAGGCCTTTTTGCTTGCTTTTTAGGGAGCTGTTGCAAAAATTAGCTATTTCAGATTTCTGTCATACAACCCCTGTCTAATGTGGGGGCCTAGAAAAGTAAGTAAAATGGCTTTGCTGCCCGTGTTGCCTTGGGTATCCCTTGAACATGCCCCAGTGTGCCGTGCAGTGAGTAAATTCCAGCTATACCCTCTGGCATAGCGGACACCTTTTCTCTTCCAGTTATCACTCCTTTCGGCGCTCCGCCCCATAGAATTCAGTTGAGTAAGATGATAAATTTGGTATAATTGTCACATAGCTCTTCCACCTTTTCCTTCTCATGGCTTCTTGAGCACCTTTATCTATCCTTCGCCCTCATCCCAACTATCTACCTGACCTTGCTACTCCCTACCTCTACTGAATGTTCTATCATACGCGACCTTTGCCTCTCTGACAGGCAAAAGCACTTTGACGCCATGAACTATGGCAGTAGGCGCTATGCAAATGCAAGATAACATAACATATGATGAAGAAAGGGCATCTCAGAGGCCATTTTGCTTTGTCCATTCCTATCTTTCCCATCCTCCTATCAACGCACCCGCTTCCAAAAATAAGACAAAAAATGACCACAATCGCATGGGAGTCTAGTGCACCCCTTGGGAATTTGAGGCCTGCATTAGGTATGGCGGTATGCTAAAAGCAGGCAAAAGTTGGAGATATGGGGCCTCATTAGGAGTATGGTGGTAAGGCAACAACGGCGGCGGTATCGCTACCGGCACCCTTGCTACCGTACCGCCATACTGGGACTTCTACTCGCGGGTGCCCTTGCAGCCACCTGGTCTGACCAGGTGGCTGTACCGGCACCCTCTAGCAGAACATGATGGTAAGAACGGTACCGCTGCTACCATCCTCCCCATCCCCATTGAGCCCTATGGGGGCTCAAATGGGAATGGTGACGTACCGGCTCCAGCACCCGCGCTAGGGGAATTACCGGGTCCGCCGAGGTCGGAATGGCCCCGGTGATTCCCCTTTCGCCGGTGCCGGAGCCAGATGTGAGTTTGGGGTAGACTTGCCAGTAAAACCGGCAAGGCTACCTCCAACCTCGTAATGAGGCCCATGGCCTGCTTTTATCCTCCAGATTACGGGACTGCTAGAGTTGCTGCATGCAAATGACTGCTTGCGGTATTCAATTTGACTACCCCACTTGGTAATTACTACAGTATTATGAGTTAAAATACCGAATAATTTAAATGCACCTCTGATTTTTACCTCCACTACAAAGGGGAAGGTAAATGTTGTTACTCTGAAGTTTTTACACTTTTCTTTTTACTAAAGGAATGCACAAGTGCTTCCCTTAAATACACTCAAAAGGCTTTGGTATAGGGAAAAAGAATGAGAAGTGGTAATTTTTTTTAATCCACCTTCTCAACATGGTTATAATGTAATGCACAAAAGTGTCTGAATTTACAGTTGTGTACATTATACAAATGTGTACAGTGGCCATATGGTCTGCTACTTTAAAAACCATATTTGGGTTCCAGCAGAAGAGCACTCTTCCATGATCTCCTTAAAAATAGGTTTTCTTTTATTCTTCATAGGGACTGGGCGGATCCTTAAAAAAAAGGAATGCAGCCAGTAGGAAGCCTGCACTCCCATGCAGTAATCTAAATTATACTGATACCGCGTTAATACCTTTTTGTTTAAAGACTGCATATGGGGCCATGGAAATGAAAGACATACTGCTACTGTGTTGCTCTCCTTCCTCACCTGATTTCTTTGTGAATAGTAAATACCATTGTATGCAGTGTATTTTACAAGAGAAGAATTCTTCCACACGGACCCTGCAGCGGCCACGTTCGCCGGCCTGTTTGAAAGTGGTTGATGTGTAACTTGGGCAAATGTGTTCAATTTACAGAAATATCGAACAAATCCCAAGTTTTAAATTCTTTTGCGAATCAGCTGTCATCGATTGTGCAAAATACTCATTACTTACCCATTTGTAAGTCAGACTGAAGTACCAATAAACGGAGTACGTTCACATTGCGTTATAAGAACACCTGGACTTACAGCATGTAGTGCCTGATTTACAAACATGGCCCTTAGAGGGTGGGGAATCCGGCATTACGCACTATATAAAAATGTTACATGCCTAGTTATTTTGAACAAGTGCCCAAGATGAAGATCACACATTGCCAGCTGCTCCAAACCATTGCGGCGGAGCTGCGACTAGGAGAATGCGCAGGTAAATATGTTTCAGAGTGTCCAGAGCAGACATGTGGATTTGGATCTCACTGAGAAGAGAAAACCCCAGGTTGGATATTTGTACTATTCCATTTAAGAATGGCGCTGGGAGGTCAGCTGGTAAGACTTGAAGGAATTGTTGACTTATGATCATTTTCATGCGAAGAGCAGTACATACATCATATGAACAAACGAATCCGACACACGTTTACATACGATGGCCTTAAGCATCACATAGGAGGCCTGTCGGTTGAGTCTGTGATACCTTACCACACACGTCTACATGCTTTGTCAGTATAAGACTGTAACCGACATGCAGAGCTAAAATGGGGCTGGGAGGTGCAGCTGAGTATCGGAGGAGAGGCACATTGCTTCCACAAAACAACACTGTAAAACCAGCGGTGGCGGTGGCGGCGCGGCCTTACCTCCCCAGCAATTTGCTCAAAGAGTTGTCGGAACTGTTTTTCTTCGTCCGTTTCTTTATGAGTTGGGTTTGGCTTGGGTGGCTGTGAAATAGAAATGTTGTATTAGAACAACACATTATTTATTGTCCACATTAAGTTAAATCATCTATTTCTGAACTTTAAGTCAATTGGTAACGATTTTAGCCTCACATATTTTCATGACCACAAAAAGAGGCGGGAACCCACCACATGGATATAATATACATGCTAAGTACACCACTGTTAGTCAACAATCAAATAAACCAAAAGCAAACTCACATCTGGGATATCTATGTTAATGCCTCCTTCGACTTCCCTGCAAGAAAGAAAAAACATAAGGATTCAAGTTAGATAACATTTATGATACATTTAAGTAGTAGAAAACAGCTGGCGAGTTCTCAAATGGTACTCATTTGGCCATTCTTCTGCAAGTGAACAGTACATGCTTTCCATCAATCATCGGGAACACCCACACAGCACATTGACAAGATGGACTCTCTAACTTTGTGTAGATCTCGGATGCTTTCATTCAGAATAGGGAAATTGACCTCTGACATGAGGTCCGATCTTATGATTTTCTTTTGGCAGACAGAGATGACCGGTGATGATCCCTGCCAGGGAACATATGTATAAAGTACCTACATGGCCCAGGAAGTGCTAAACAACCCCAGAGATTTAAGTTACAATGCTACGGCTAGCAGCACAAGGCACAAGGCACAATTGTGCGACGGAAACCAAGACTCGATTAGTGAGCAGTAGAATCTGGTCAAGTTTTCAGGCTACGCACAATAAATACGGTTCTCAACAAATCTACCCTTGACGATGCATTCCTTTTGGGATCATTTACATATTTGCTAGTCATTCTGAAAAGAAGACTACACTGTACTACTTGGCGACTCAACCAGTCCAGACCTGCGGAAAACAAGAGGAGCCAATTCCTGTGACCATAACTTCTTCATACACAATACATATTCAATAACTAATAGGGTGGGATTTGCGCATGCCTTTCCTAATCAGAGACATTGAGGTGAATGAATTTGAGCCTTGAATTCGTCACAGTCACTCAGAATCTTCAATAGATGTATAGACATACGATATTGTGACCACTCCGGGCCATGATAGTGCCTCTTGAGACCACATACGATATTGTGACCACTCCGGGCCATGATAGTGCCTCTTGAGACCACATACGATATTGTGACCACTCCGGGCCATGATAGTGCCTCTTGAGACCACATACGATATTGTAACCACGCCGGGCCATGATTGTGCCTATCCAGACCTTGCAAATAGGATTCTAAGGAACTCAGTTCTCTGGTAGTTTAAGGGGTTTCAATAAAAAAAAGATCATGTTTGTAGAGTTCAGAAAGTATCGATGGATTTCAGAATACTGGTCTCCGCATGCAACTGGTAAGAATACCAATAAGGTCCACCTTGAACATGTTCAAGTCATCTGTTTTTGAAATCAGGTTGAGTCAGCCTTGAAAGAGCCAATGGGCTTTTTGGTGGTTGGATATTGCTGTATGCATCCACCTTCCCCAGCATCCACCTTCCCCAGCATCCACCTTCCCCAGCATCCACCGTCCCCAGCATCCACCTTCCCCAGCATCCACCTTCCCCACACTCCTCTTTGGCCCTAACTCCGAATCCAAACTTTGTGTATTTAGTTTAAAAAATGTATGGCATATTAAGTCATGTATGTGAATATTTAGAATAAATTGGGAAATGAAGAAGTTTGGAGAATACAACACGTAGTGATACAGGTAGGTCATAGGTGGTGGTAATCTAGTCCCAGTATGTATTGGGTTCTGTATAAGAGTTTGGTAGAAGGCAGGTGTGTGAGATGTGTTGTGCTCTGAGCTTCATTCCGAGTTTGGTGGGGCAGTAAAAAAGTGATGATCATTTTCTTACTGACACTTTTTGTGTGGTAACGTAATTACCACCATTTTAACTCTTGCACCAAATTCCTAGTTTGGCCTTGTAGTGGAGGATTTACCACCACCATTTGCTGGAGGTAATTCTTCCACTTAAAGCCATCCATTGGTGGAATTAGCTGTGCAGTATTACTGCTCGTGGTAAATCCACCAAAAACCCCATGGCGTTAGTGGCTAACACTGCTCTACCACTAATCCTGCAGTAAATCGACAGGACCAATTGGCAGTCACCGTTTTTAGTGGCAATTCGGAAGAATTATCACAGAGTTACCGCCAAACTCATAATGAGGCAGCATATCTTGTTAATACTGGTAATAATGGAAATTAAATAAAAGAATGAGGATTTACAACCAGGAGATGTCAAAATAATCTGACACTGGAATAAGAATTACAGTCTCAGAAAGTAGGTCCAAATATTTAAAATAAGAATAATATATATGGCCTTTGTGGTAAATCCCACTTGTTGGAGTAAGTAGTGTGACCTTTTTATTTCATTATATCTGCAGGGTAATGAGGACATTGCTAGTGAAGGGGTACTCATTTGATGCTCAAGCATGCTGTATGTGTTGCAAGATTTACAAGTTGAACTGATGAGACAGGGGATTGTTCTGGATCCAGGATTTATGGCTGAAGCACATGTCGACAGTGGAAAGATTGGCGGAAGAGTTGATACTGATTATTAATGAGAAGAAGCAAAAGGTCCCCAGAGCAGATAATACATGTAGACGTTGAATCAATGGCGAAGAAATGTGAATGCTTGTTCAACTCTGGAGGAATGATTTGTTACCCGAAAGGTGGGCCCGCTGTTCTCTATATTCCAAGATTGCTAGTAGCCTTCTGCGGTTAAATAGTGACTGCAATGACTAACACCGTTGCACTTTAGTAAAATCAAGGATTTGTTTTAAAAACAAAAAATGGAATGTGAAATATGTTGTGTATTGTTTTTTAATTTGAGATGAAAGTTTGTATGATTGCAAAATAAAGCGATATTTTGTAAAGGATATAAGAGTTGGAATATGTATGAGAAAAGCCTATGGTTAAACCATAGCCACAAGGGCATAGAGTATCAATTCATTTGATTGAGTTTAAGGCCATTGTAAGGCGCCTCTCTTGTTTATATTTGTTGATTACTATAACTCCAGTGGGAGAGGGAAATCTGTCCAGGAAACCCTTATAATTTTGATGTTTCAGATCCTTGGCCACCCATTTTACCGATTCCTCCAGCCTGTCACCAGACAATGGGGCTCATTACGAGTCCGGCGTTAGCCGTGCTGGTAAAACCGGCAGGCTGTCGCCAGACCTGTAATAAATTACCGGCACTGGACTTGCAAGAATTACCGGGGCATTACAGCCCCAGTGGTCCGGTAAATTCGGCGCCAGCAATTCTGTAAATCCCCATTCCCGATAGGACTCCACGGGAATGGGGACTGCGGAAACACTGGCACCATGTGGTAATGGTGCCGGTGTTTCCGTGCATCTCGGTGGGCGGGTGCTGTTCCGCCCGCCAGGTCAGACCTGGTGGGCGGATGGCACCCGCCAGCAGAACTCATAGTTTGCCAGTCCGGAAAATTGTGCTGGTATGGTTCTACCGGCACCGTTAATTCTCGACCGGCAAACTTGTAATGCGGACCAATGTCTCGTAGTGATAGGGCCATCATCACTGACCCTTATTTAATACTGCGTCCAACCCCACATGCTGGATTGGGATGCCAGGCTTGAGTATGCCAACATATCATTTGCCACCTGTATTTGTTTCTTGATGAAGAATGAAATGTCATTGCAGCCTGCACTGCTTTCCGAACCTTGCTAACATCCCAGAAATCATGCATTAACAACAGTGGCGCCGCCAGGAATCAAATTTAGGAGGGGCACAGAGGGGGCCAAAGACAAAGGTAGGGGGGCACAAACAAAAGTAGGGGGTGAACATGGTCACTGCTCGTCTTAGGTAGGGGGCACAAGAGGGGGCACAGGGTTTCACAGTGGGGGCCCTGGCCCCCCCATCCTCCCCCGAGCGACGCCACTGATTAACAACGGTGACCCGTGTGCAGCATAAGCAGATGATCAGATGGAAAAAGTCAAAAGAAAAAACTAGGAAGAAGTATTGGATCTTTCAGTGATGCGTACAATCTCCTGTGCGCAGCATCTGTAGGCGAAGCATCCTCGGTGGAGGACCACATATCTGAAAGGCTGTGCAGAAGCTAAAGGCCTCATTATAGGTTTAAATCTGGTAAATTCGCAGAGATACCACCAATCTGTATTACCGTTAAGTAGCGGTAGGCAGTGTTAGCCCCCATTAATTCAAGTGCATTGGACTCCATGGGGGATTTTGGCGGTGTTACCGCTGCCAGTAAGTCTGCAGCGGTCACACCGCCGAAATGGCCAATTTCTTCTTGCGGTAGGGTTTTACTCCACCTTACCCCCAAACTCGTATTTGGGCGGTGCGATAATGCAGCAGTAAATGGTATTACCGCCGCATTTTACGGCACCGCCCAGCTTAAAATGAGGCCCTAAGAATCCCCTTTGAAGGTAGATAGGAAAAACTGTCCAGTGGGCACATAAAGACACAGGACCTTGGAACAATAGTCCTGACTCCTACATGGCTCCTGCTTCTGACACACCATAATATTTTTGGTTTGTTGCAAAAAAGGCTGTTCCGTAGCAGGTGGTGTATGAAATGATTGCGGAGGGACCTCCCCGTAAGACGAAGGGAGATCTGGCACAGAAAGTTGAATATTGACTTTAATATGAGACAGGACTTCTTCATCCACCTCCAGGGTATCCTCTGGGTCTAGACTGGCCCTGGGGTCAGAGTCCATAAACACAGAAGGGATTGCCCGCTTAGGGTTATTCTTTAGCGAGCATTGCAGCGGAGGGTTTCTCTAGCGATCTTTCAGTGACTTCCAGGATTAGGGAGGGAGAAACCATCGTAGGCGGGAGGAGGGATTCAAAGGCTGTGGTGCTGTTTGGCGCATAGGCCTGGGTAGTGATAATTCACCGGCAACTGATGAAGCAGAAGCAGAGCGTGAAGACGGTAGCCTGCAACATGAGGTGTTCCCTCAGAAAGGGAGCCCGCCATGATGGAGTGGTCAGTTGTTTGCTCACCTGCTCACTGCCTTGGGCAGCCAGCAGGTGGTGGTCTGTGGTATTACTTTGGAAGTCGCTCAGCTCTGTGTACCTGTAGTGACAGGGGAGCATTTTGAAAAAGCAGCCTTTAAATGGCGACGCTGTAATATAGCAAAGCTTCCATTTATTAACAGGTGAACTGATAGTCTCTTCTACCAAGGACTGTGTAAGGGCAGGAACAACGGTATATTGATGTAATTACTGCGCTAACTACGGCAGGCAGGCTGTGAATCATTTTGCTGCCCGCCCGCACCACTAACTCCCAGCTCAGACATTCTGGCAATGTTGCTAGTTGGGCGGACTATGTTGCTTGATTGACCGATGGAAGCAGTGACTAGTCCAGTGCTATCTTTTCAAGATTCTCGTAAGCCACAGTTTGCATCGCCTATTTGCTTACCTGTGACTAACCTCCTTTTTGTTTGCTCGTGCCTGTCTGTGCCCCACTGGCTGCGAGGACTGAGCGCTTTTCATTGCTTCGGCTGTCCCTCACCAACACAGGGGTTAGTCCCATCAGGTTTTTGCCTGTGGAGACCATGAGACTGAGAAGCTCTGAGATCTATAGGCAAGTGGAGGCCTTAAACCTAATGGCGGACTGTTATTTGATAGTCACATATCCCTGCACACTGCACGGGTTGCTGGGTGGTCCATTTGTTTTACTTGTGACCGACTCCCAAGAGCCACTGAAGTCTAATGGACTAAATATTCAGCTGAAGGATCCCACGGATCAGAAAGGACTTAGTTACGGGCGAGGTGGGGCGAGACGGACTTTGGCTGCCCCTGTCATGAGCACTGTTTCCAAGGAGTCAGGACAAGCCCAACATCCCCGGAAGCAGGCTCACAACCCCCGCCCCTGGTCCCAACCGACCCCTATCGGGGCCCTCTGGACCATGTCCTGGCGCCGTTGGCGCCAGGCTCATAAGAATCACCAGTCCCGGCGCCAGAGGTGCCGGGCTCATACTTTGGATAAAGGTGCTTGGGTGGACTTACCTGTAGCAGACCATGCTGCATACTCGTCTTCACAAGTCCTGGCAAAATGAAGCCCCAGCCTTCTGCTGGGTGGGACTATTTTTCCGAATCTGGAACTACTTTCTTACCTGGGTGGGGCTGGCATCACTCCTTGACTCTGGAACACAGGAACTCTTTTTCTCTTGGGTGAGGCTGAGGAGGAAGACACCTAATCACCTCAACACTATTTAAACCACACCCGATTGGAAGAATGTGCTTCACGTTATTCTGCATCTGCAGCAGGACGCTCACCGAGTCAGCTCCAGTCTTCTAGTGATATCTTCTGCTCCAGCCTGTGAAAACAAGTCAGATCTTCACTTACCATCCAGGGATCCAGTCTCCGGCTGCACCTGCCAGCAAAGGAACATCAGGTTAGCAAAAGGCAACGCTTTAGCAGCCGCGCTTACTTACCTGAAACCACGGCATTTTCCGAATCCCGCGGCCTTTACCTGCAAGACAAAGAACTCCGGTTAGTGCAAAAAAGGGGGAAATTGGACGCAATTATATTTTCACTTACCGGAGATGTGCGCTCCTCGCCATCTCCTCTTCTGCTGCATCTCCGCACCTGCAAATCAAGAAAAAGGCATTAAGAGGTGCGAATAAACCTGTCAGCAAGCATATTACTTACGTGCTCCTCCACGTGCACGGACCTTCATACTTACGTGCATCCGTATGCTCAGCATATAGCATTTCGGCACCTAAGAAACAAAGGCAAAGACTTCATTAAAAGGTGCTCTCGAACTTTACAAACCGACCAGCATCCGCTCGTGCAGAAAACGACGGCATCGCTTCTTCAGCAGCTTTAAACCGTCTGAGGCTACAAGAGACTTAAAGCAATCCCAGTGAAGTAACTGGAACCCAGCGCCCCTGCATCAGTCGCAGGATGGAGAGCCCAGCATTTACATATCTAAGGTGAGAGCTCATTCAGACTTTGGGCGGCCTCAGGGAAGAAACGAATAAGGAGGAGAAGCCCAACGAACAACCAGCCATTAATCCCTTTTTCTTCCGCCTGCAGACACCTTACTCTACAAGTCAGACATTCCATAAGAGGAGGTCCGGTCCAGAGAACCATCCGAGTCCTGCGCTTCTCAATTGAAGACACGGTAACTGTCCAGCCAGGATCTGCGCCTCCGTGGGAACCAGGTGAGCGTTACAGCCCCTTTAGCAGTCGCACAGGCCTCGCCCGGTCTGTTGGGAGTGAATTATTGGAGTTTTTCACTCTTAATATTGCTTAAATAATTGAACACTTTCTCCTATTACTGTCACTGTCTATTCGACTAGCAGTGCTGTATTTTAATTGTATTTTTAGTTGAGCCTGGTATCTGCATAGGTTTTAGCTTTTTCTTAAGGTGCTCTAGAGTAGAGGTTTTGTATTTTAACACCTGAGTAACTGGAGGGGGAGGTTTTTTTGAGTGGGGGTGTGCTCCCTGGCAGTATGACCAAACGTAAGGCAACTAAATCCCCGCCCAATCCACAGTTTGGGAAAAGATTGGCGATCTCATCCTCGCATATTGCGGAAGCAAATGCTATCATTAACGAAATAGCCTCTTTATTGTATGACATCAAGACTATCAACCACAAGCTTTAACGCTAAATCCCTACCTATTAGGAAGAAAACTGACAAGGAGAGTGAAGGCAAGTTAATTAACAATTATTGTGCTGTTGTCAACGATGGCAAACGTACACAGCTGGGCCCATAGCCGGACCCTCCAGCAGTAAAGGCTTCCACTGTTCCTAGTGAGTTTGCATCCAAGGCCCCTGCATTCCTTATGGATGCGAACGAATTAGCACAGAATAATCTGAATGGGCCCAAGGCCTCTCTTCCTGTCCTTGTGGATGCGGGCAAGATTCTGCCGGGATATAAAGTCCCCAACTCTCTTTTTACTCCATTATCGGGGAGTACATTGTAGCCTGCCATCAGGTGTCAGGGCTTTCTGATACGGACCGCATTGAAGTTTGTTTGGCATCGGATCGTCGGAGGGCCTCTTGGCCATAGAGAAAGGGGTCCTTCCACCGTGGGCTTGGAAATAGCAATCGCTTCTTTTTCATCCCATGAGGGAGATGGCCACCTTCCCCAGCAAGGGGACAGCAGGGGATTTTGGGCACTGGGAGCAGTGGGAGATAGGAGCCCCTACTAGATGGAAGGATTGGCCAAGAGTATCCCCCACCTATTGCTCAGGGTTGGGATGGGGTGGGGGCTGTGATTCTATAAGCCCTGGAGAATTCCCATATTTACCTTTGGGTCCATCACAGCGTCTATTTGTTCCAATGGTCCCACAAGGACTTGTCCCTGCAACTATGGTAGTGGATGAGAGGAATCCTATCATTAGGGGAGGGGTCGATTCGATTTTGGGAGAGATTGATTGATGAGGTGTGCACGCCACCTTGATTGGCAACTTACCATCTGTTGAGTCTCATCCTGTTCTAAACCTAGATGAAATTCCTGGGATTGCGGGGGGAGCAGATGTCCCTGAGTCTGGAGGTGCAGGTACTATCTTGGAACTTAGCAGGTCTTAATAGGAACTTTGAAGATGAGGCTTAAGTTTGTTTTATATGCCAGCATACAATCATTGGTTTCCAGCAAACCTGGGAGTTGGCAGCCCTGGACATGCAGCGGTGCGCGTCTTTTTCTATCAGTGCAGTGCAGGGAAAATGTGGTAGCCTAGTGGGGGTTTGCTCTTTTGCATCGGTACTTCTGTGTATAGGGATGTTCGGGTTATTAAAGTCGGTCCATGGGACTTCTGATACTCTCTATGGCACAAATATGCTACTAATTAATACCTATAATCGGGAGGCTGCTCATGGATGGGCATGCCTCTTTGCGCATTTGCATGATGGTGTTGACGAGTGGAGGCTCTAGTGCGGAAAGTCCTCAAAGATCATATTCATGGGTGACTTCAACCTGCAGTATGAGCCGATTGAAATCCTGGCTAACATTTTAGGAGAAGAGGATGGAGTCTGGGACATTGGGGAGTTGGTGGCTCCCAAACCAAGGAGGAAGTAAGTATAAGAACTTGGAGGAAGTAGCAAGTCTAGTGATGTCTGTCAGCCTGAGGGCCTGAAATGGCAGGTTCCCAGGTGATTCCCCAGCCAACGAAAGTTTCATTCTACAAACCGTTCAATTCTAATAGATTATGTCTGGTCCAACTGTGGTTTGAGAGGGACCACCACCCCATAATTCTGATGCTTTGTGCCACATTGCTGGGGGATGTGGAGGAGCGGGATAATGTCCCACGGCTACTTTATTCATTAGTGGGCACTCCAGGTGTGCATTAAAGTGGGTGAAAATGCATCAGGAAATGTCCTTCCAGAGATTTATAAGTCCATCCTACCAATGCTCATGAGCTCCCTTGGTATGCAAGAAGTCCAAAAAGATGCTATCATGGAGGCACATGTTGATCTGGTGAAGATTCTGGGGGGTTCTTCTCTAAGATAAGTAAGGAAATAAACTCTCCTTAGAAATCCATGGCATGATGGCGATTGCCGACGAGCAATAGATATTCTTGTAAAGCGGGCCAAAGCTGTAGCCACTGAAGGGGGAGTGGTATTATGAAATGCAAGGGAAAGACATGCTGAGGTTATCAAGGCCAACAAAGAACGATACCCGGAGGACCTTTGGGACTCTTTGCTTCAGGCAATAAACATTGGAAACACAGCCAGGTTCTGGGAGATTATGGGTAGTGGTCAGCCAACGGAGTGCAATTATCTGCAGGGGCCTATCCCGGAAACTGTATGGATCATACACTTGGAGGACCTATATAAGGTGAAAAGAACACTTGACGTTGGGAATGCTATTCGGCCAGCTGAAGGGCAAACAGACCACTATTTGATCCTGGGGGAGGGGGAAGTTAGGCTTGCTCTTGAGAGCTAGAAAAAGGGCAAGGCCCTGGGGTATGGTTCTGGTCGACTTCTTAGTTGATGGACCCCTGGTTTGGGTGCCGTACCTGACGAGGCTCATTAATGTTGCACTGTCCCTGAATAGGGTTCCTGAATCTTGGACACAGGCGGTCATAGTATCCATTTTCAAGTAGGGAGATAGGAACTGTCCGATAATTACAGGCCTATCTCCCTTCTTGATACAGGGGGAAAGGTTTTTGACCTGGCCATTTTGAAACATTTCGAAGCATGGGTGAGAGATGGTGGAGTTTTGAGCCACCTGTAGGTGGGATTCCAAAAGGGAGTTACCACAGTGGACCAGTCCCTAAGGCTACACCTGTTATGTGATAAGTATTTCTCCCTAAGGAAAATGCCCATTAATGCCCTCAAGACGGCATTCGATACTGTCCAGAGAACAAGATTATGGGCTACCTCGGTGGAGTTGGGCATCCGAGAGGAGTTGATGAATGCCATTAAGTCACTGCATATGGGCAATGGTGCTAAGATCAGCTGGGAGATCGATGATGCTATGTCCGATACAGTGAACATAGAAATGGGGGTACGGCAGGGATGCGTGCTGGCGCCCTCCTTTTTTGTGTGTTCATCAATGGGGTAATCAACGATTTGCCGAACGTTCCAGACAGATGCACCGTTATTTGCATGCAATAGTCGGTGGTCGAAGTGTACGAAAAGAAGAGGTGGACCTATGTTCCCTGCTGGCCTGCCCCCGCTGCCCACAAACCCCATCACCACACCCCCTCCCACACACGATCCAAACTCCCAAACACTTGCACCTGCTGTTTAAGGGAACGTTTAGTGTGGTGCACTGAAAGTGCAAGTTTCAACTTCTTCCGCAACTTTTATTTTAAAACGAAACCATTACGGAACAATTTCTTTTTAAAAATAAAGTATAGGCACAGCAAAACGTATTTTAAAAAAGTAGAGGGGCACCGTCCCAACCGCTCCCGCTCACTTCGACCACTGGCAATAGTATTCCAATCCTTGTGTTTGCTGAAGACACAGTCCTGCCTTCACAGACACCAATGGGACTGCGTCGCCAGCTGGACATTTTTGCAGGCTTCTGCCGGATGAATGGCTTGTCCATTAACGTCCAAAAGACTAAGGCAATGGTTCTGAGAGGGAACAGGGCAAAGAAAAACACACTAGAATCCGGCTTGCCCTAGCAGATGGCCCGATGGACCAGGTCGCTGCCCTTGACTATCTAGGAGTACAAAGAAAAGAGGATTGTACCTGGAAGGTGCAGGCAACCCTCTATAGCGCAGAGCTCTGAGGCGGGACTAATAGTGCGCCTCTGACTGTGATAGGGAATACATTTCTAAAGAATCTTCTGGGTCATCCCATCTGTGCACCTACCTTACCTGCCAGCCTTGAATTGAATGTGCAGCCCATTGAAGTAGTCTGTAGGGCTAAGCCATTGCAGTATTGGATAAGGGTCTGGACCAATGAAGAGCTATTTAAGTACAAACAGGCTGTGAGGGACGTTATGTCACAGGAAGGAGCCATGCGCTGACCTTGGTTTCCGACCCTCAAGAAGGAGTTTTGAACTCTTGGACTTGAGGCCTGTTGGGCTAATCCTGATAAGGACACTCAAAGGAGGGTCAAACAAAAGAGCTAATCAGGGTCTGTCCCGGCTCATCAGAATGATAACACACAACATGGGCAGAACACACGTTTCTGCTGCTTGTGGGCAACGTCGCAATCATACATTCTAGAGGGAGGCGATGATTTGCATCTCATTCCGGACACTCACGGTGCAGAAGAAAGGAGGACCGGCAACAGTTGCTCTCTGAACGTGCCTATACTCTACTTTCCCTAGTTAGCGCTGCTGCGCCGCCTATCTAAAAGTGGAAAGGTAATGAACAACTCAACCAGCACTGTGTTGTGACAAAATTCACAGTGCTATGTCATCACCAGGTGTCCCGCATCACTTCTCCTCCGATCAGCCTCGCTCCCACACTTGGCTTTGACTTAAAACTACAAGTAGGACCCCAAATTCTTTCTTTGGCAATGATACTTTACTGGCCGATGGTCTGTGTTCACAGGTTAAGCTAAAAGAACTCTAATACTAGAAAACTAAAAAGAAGACCGAACTCAACCACCTCAGCAGGTCTAGTAAGCTATCCCCTGGGGATTAAGTTAATTATAGCTTGTAGCACTTAGTCAAGGACCATTTCTACCTTTGTCGACCGGTTTCAATGGGATGGCAGGTCTTCTGCCCACTTTCATTAGGATGCTCTAACCCAGTTCTGTGGGATATACTCACATAGGATGTTGGTCGAGGCTCAGCCACAGCACATTTTACCACATACTTATTATTGTGCAGGTGCTGTGCATTCCATCCTTGACTCTGTAAGACAGTCTCTCCAATCACGCATTCTTAGCCAAGAACGGATGCACACTCATTCGAGTTCCTTTACTCGGTGCTGGACCGTCTCTGTTTGGGGCTTCTCACTACAGCTCCAAACAGAGGCGTTCCACCATCAGGAACTCAGGTTGGTGGCCACTCACCTGCTTGTATCAATAACTTCATGTTGTAGGTTCCTCAGCACCCCTTGATATGATAGGTTATTTATTATGTGCTTAATACCCAGAGGTTTAAGCGTGGACCCGGGGATCTAACCTCTGGTGCTCCATGTCGTCTTGCTTCCAAGGCGAGCGCGATGCAGCTGAGCTATCCTCCCAAGACAAACTTCCTCTTCAGCAGGTCTGGGCGGGTGTAGGTGTTTTCCAGTGTGGTCCATTCCCAGTCTGGGGTAAGGAAGATCCACCGTTGCCACGGACCAGGGACAGAAAATCTAGGGGCTACTTCTGAGATGAGCCCTCAGTGACCCACGGTAGAGGAACCCCTAGTTAGATCCTCAGGGCACCTGACCAGTACATTCCAGGAGATGGGAATGTGCCAGGAGGGTTGAGTGTGTAACAACTGCCTCAAATGGGTCCCATTCAGGTATGGAATTTAAGGAGAGGCATAACACATAGGTAGTAGGGTGTTAAGGGAGAGGATATTTTAAATAAAAGAGGACAGAAACATAGCACAGGGGTTTAATAAAATTCTTTATTAATGTGTAAATGAGTTGACTGTGAATACTGGACTTACCTGACTTTATCAAGGTGTCACCTTGTCTCGGGAGGATTGCTCAGTGGCCTTGCAAGCAAGACGACCCAGAGCAACACAGGTTCGATCCCATGGTCCGCGCTTAGAAACCTCTGGGTATTAAGTGAGTTATAAATAACCTATCATATCATATCCCTACTGTGGGGGAAACCTGCAACCTTCAGACTAAGGACAAGAACAGTGGACTTACCTTTGTGGAAATTTCAGGGCAGGAACTGAAGGACGATGACAAAAAAAAGTTGAGAAGAACCATTGGAAGCAGGACAGGGGAAGGCAGAGGTAGAGTGTGTGCTCCATGTGGGCCGTTGCCTTGACCACCCCTTCCCGCAGGCTCGCTACATCGATCCTGCAAGCTGGTTCTCGTATGTCAGCTGTGGCCTGGCAGAGCCCAGAGCCTGGGCTGCAGGTCAGGAGTAACCAAGGATCCAGCATGGCCTGGGGGATGTTAGCCCTCCCGCGTGCCAGACTTGGTGGGAGCAAATATTGACAAAAAGTCCTGTGCCGCATGATGTGCCGGCCAAGGGGAAGATTAGCCCCAATCTGGGGCAGAGTGCACAGAGTGGTCCGAGACGCAGAGCATGGCCTCAGACTCATACGACCTGCCCGGGGCCAGAGGGGGTTGGCTGGAGAGTAATGAAGAGCCAAGCCCTAGGTTGTGTGTGGAGTGTGGCTTTGGTAAAGAGGCACCCTCAACCCTGGCCCATGCGATCATGGTGATCCAGACAAGCAGTGCTGGGGTCCCAGAGTGGGTGGGTCGGAAGAAAATCAAGCAGCTGGGCGCATGCACTTGGTGGTCTGTGTGAAGGTAGCGTGACCTGCAGGGATAAGACCGCCCACGCTGAGGTTAGGCAGGGAGGGCGGTCAAGAAGTAATCTTCCTCGCCAGCACAAGCTGTCACACAGTGGCCCTCACCAATGAGGGGATTGTGACGTGTCTGCCCTCTCTGGGACAAGACTGCGAGGGCTGTGAACAAACCTTCCTGCATTCTACGTGGCCGGGGTGCTCTAGAGGCGTGTGGTGGGATTGTAGCAGGCTCTGCCCAGGTACGTGGTGACCTGGGTGGAGCCTAGAAAAAGACGTCCACTCTCGGGCCCACCCACTGGGGCGAGCCCATCTGGACTGACAATGCCGGCATGGCGGAAAGTCTGTAGTCTTGCCAGGGAGGAAATTTGATCTGCTGTGGCCTAAGACATGGAAAACCTCCAGCAAAGACGGAAGATGGAGCTCAAATATCAGCAATGCAATGCCCATGAGCGCAGTTTAATTAGCCTGTGGCAGCCGCCAGCGCCAGAGTGGGGCTTGCATCCATTGGAAGAAGGATGCCACCCGGACAAAACCATAAAGGTGTTGTGGAGAGTTGTTTATAGACTTGCACTGACACATCTAAGCGGTTCCATGTGTTAATATGCCCACAAAAATATCGCCATACAAAACTATTGCCATATTTTTCCGGCGACATTAAGGCATGGAACCTGCGGGGGACACCCCTGCAGCCCCCCGCTCCCAAAAAAACCCTAATATTATCCCCACTAAAAATATTGCCTATGGCCGTTCCCGACAGCCATGTATATGGCGATATTTTTGGTGGGGATAATATTGCCTGATACCATTTAAGCTTAGACCTGTGCTTAAGGCAGACAGCAGCTGCCAAGGAAGAAACTATTCGTTTTGTCGGGGGAAAGGGTAATTAGTGAAACAGAAGGAGAGCCCAAGGGAAGGTATAATTAGGAGCCTGCCCAAGGTTCGTTTGGTTTAAGGGTTGCCTTAAAGGGGTATCCATTACCCTCACTCTTTAATAAAGGGAGTGAAAACATTTAGATGGTGGGCTGTGCTATAGCATCTTGTGCTTTTTAATTTAAGTGCTGCAACGCTAACCCACTCCCCGTGTACTGCACGTTATTTCTCCATCATGACCGCAGCATGGTGTCTCCGTATTCATATCTTCATGTTGCAGGTTGCTCAGCGCTCCTTCCACTTCAGCTGGTCTGGGAGGGTGGGACTGTTTCCCAGTGCAGTCCATCGCCGGTCTCGGGTAAGGAAGGACCACCCTTGACCCGGACCAGGGCCAGAAAATCTGGGGGTTGCACAACACTCGCCAGCACAGCCACTGATGAACCCATTCAAACACCCACAAACCTCAGCACTACCGCACCCCAACCCTCACAGAAACCCAAACCAACACACACCACTCCTACAACCCAAAAACCCCAAGCATAATTGCTATGAATCCTGCCAGGATCTGCATCCCACACAATGACAGGTCACGAAGCCCTGAAACGGCACTGCCACCGCCTGTTGATTCAACGCAGTCCCAATGGCTCCCAGGAGTTACACAGGCCTCAAAGCCATACTGCCGCTAAGCAGAAGATGTACGAACATCATGCTCTGAGGTGCTGTTTGCGTAGTCAATGCTCCTCCTGTCTGCAGACGCCTTCTCTCATGGAAAACCACTACCCACCTTACTCGTGAAAAAACCTCTAAGCTCCGTGACAGCCGTTGGCACCACCAACGAATGCAAACAGCGAATATTGCTCTTTCAAATGTACTTAAAATAAGAACTAAATATCAGGACCCAGGAGCGGAATACGTATATAATAAATTAATGGATTTGCTGTTGCGTTTATGCATAACTGTGAGCGACTCTGAAACTGTTAATCACACAATCCATCAGTAAGTGCACCAAAGCACAGTAAAAGCATTACAAACAATACGTCTAGTTGTTACTAGTCTGCATGCTGTTTGTAGATCTAATTTTTTAATTTTTTGTGATTTGTGATTACATGCATTGCATATAATTGTCAGCAGGTGGTGCTGCAGCATTTGTTTTAATACTTGGCATACTTGTGAGAGAAAGAATCCGAAATATTTAAGACAGCACTAATGTAGGTGAGATCGGCCCGAAGTCTAGGCGCAGCCACTAGGTATATAGTTTCCCCTTATTGAGATTTTAAGGTCCACTTTTATCTGTTTCAGTGCTCATTTTGGATCACACTATGGCCAGCCACCTACTTATGTGCTGCTGCTTTTGACCACTTTTTTTAGACGTGTTACTAAATCACATGCGTTGCATATAATGGCCAGAAGAGGGCGATGCTGCGCTTGAAATAAAAGTAAAGTAGCGCAAGTGAAATAAGGAATGCGCTATGCGCGGAAGATATACACTTTGCTCTTTAGAGCTCGGGGTTCAGTTTCCTTCAGTGGGGTTTTAGGGGCCAGAGTTGCTCACTTTCAGCTTTAATGCTTGGGGTGGCCCCTTTCGGTTCAATCTTTAGCTGATGTTACCCAAAGTTAAATCAGAGGTTGTGGCATCCTAGTAAGCGACATAAAAGCTAGCACCATCACAGAATATCAGACCACGGTGAGTGCTCTTCGGTGGAATAATGGCCTACAGTGGTGCAGCCAAAATAGATGTTTTCTTAAAGTGGCATCACAGTGTTAAAATTTGACATGGTACTATAAGAAAACACCCACTTTGGTCGCACTAATGTGTAGACCAGTTTAGTTAATGCCAGGAAAACATGCCATGCCACTGAAAGAAAATGCCCACACTGGCTTCCCCAATGTAGTCCCACACACTTGCACGTAAGAACGCTCATCAAGTTGACTTTTCCCATAATTCCAGTAAAACATCTCATGACACTGTAAGCAAACGTCGATGCACACATATGTATACCCGTTCATACATGCAACATAAACCTAAACAAAAAGATCACAGTGAACTCTCATTGACATGCATAGATACGCAGACACAACCCTGCACGTATTCATTCATACATACATACACACCCTCGCATGCATACTTACATACACAAACACCTTACCTGCACCAGCCTTGGACTCCACGCAGCCTCCTCACAACCCCTGTCCTCTGGGTCCCCTGTACCGTGCAGACAGGAGCCAGGAAGCAGGAGAGCGTGTCCTAGATTTTGACATGTGCGGTACAGCTGGAACTCCAGAAACCACCACCCCAGCACACCCCAAAGTGCAGGTTGCCCCGTATGCACATTTGGTCGTGCAGTTCCCCGGTCTGCTTGCTCAACATGGCATGCAACACCTGGAAAGCACTTGGGAATTTTCTCGGATCTGCAACTGGTCGGAATGCAGACAGACTGAGCCTCGTGTGATACGTACTGTGCTTGTCATACTCTTCTAGGCTTCCTTGAGGAATCCATGCAGGAATGTTTTCAATGGTAACACGTCATTCCGACATTAAAATACAGCGGATGACTTAGCAATGCTGCCATCTTATTGCATCTTTGGAAAGGAAGGATGACTTAAGCGATCGGTCGCCACCTTGCATCTCACTGTGGTTGTGAATGAGGTCACCAGTGAAAGGATACACGCGCTGGACCGCTGGGCGCTTGTCCATCTCTCAAGAGCTCTGCTACTGATGCCCCTGAAAGGTTCCCACACATGAACAGGGCTGGGCTTGCCAAACCACTTGGAAGCCAATCAGGGGTTCAGGTTATCCACTGTGAATTTGTATGAAGAAAATGCACATAGACACAGCTTCTGTGAATTGTTTTACATGTGTGTTCATTTAAAAACCAAAACGCACAACTAGATTTCTGTCTTAAAAGGCAGGTCCCTGTATGCTGCAGCACACCAACTCTTGCCACCCGCCACGTCTACTTCGGGGTATGTCAGCCAGGAAACACATGCCCATTCTCAGTGCAGTTTACTTCAGAGTGCAAAGCACATCAAGCGATAAGCGACTCGGTGCAGCGACCTACAGGATCATTGATTCTCAACAATTGTTAATGTTAAAGGACATTTGTACCGTGCACTATCACCACCAAAGTGGTCCCCTGGCGCTCTGGCGGCTCTGAAAAAGGGGAGGAGAGGGGTGGGTTAGTGGGCTAAGCTGGAAAAGTGCAAGAGAGCAGTGATGTGCTGTTGGGAGCCTCAGCCCGGTGGGTCTGTTGGCTGGGCTTGGGGTGTTTTACAGTTGATGGTTGTCGTGTGCTGTGGTGCAAGTCTATGTGTGGTTTGTTTTGGTGTTGCATTGATGTGAAGTTTGTGCGGATTGCTGCATTTAAGGCTTGTGGTTGTGTTTGGTTAGAGTTTGAGAGGTGTATGCAGAGGGGTGGAATTGTTAGTTAGTTGGTTGGTTAGTTGGCATTGCTGTCCCTGCAATTATGGGATTCCATCTAGGTGCGGTACATGCTGACATTCACATTTCTATCTAGATGTGACGCGAGCTAAAGTTCAGAATTCTATACGAGTGTGGCACAGGCTAACAGTCATATTTGTATCTAGATGCGACGTGAGATAAAGTTAAGAATCCTGAGTGTGGCACACGCTAACAATCACATTTCTCTCTAGATGTGACGCAAGCTAGGGTTCATTTCCCTACATGTGTGGCGCTAGTATATCCATCACAAGGCAACATTTACAATCCATTTAGAGTGATCACAAGTCTTCCTAAGTATGTGTCTAGATGTGACGCAAGCTAGGTTAAGAATTCCATCTAAGTGTGACACATGGTAACATTCACATTTCTGTCTAGATGCGATGCAGGTTAAGGTTAAGACTTCCATCTGAGTGCGGCACATGCTAACATTCATATTTGTGTCAAGATGTGACATGAGCGAGGTTAAGAATTCCATCTAAGTGTGGCGAATGGTAACATTCACATTCTGTCCAGATGCGATGCAGGCTAAGGTTAAGACTTCCATCTAAGTGCGGCACATGCCAACATTCACATTTCTGTCCAGATGCGACGCAGGCTAATCTTGACCGTTCTCTATAGGTGTAGCACTAGTTAACATTGGGTAGTATGTTAGTGCGTGATGCAGAGCAATATTTACAGTCCAGCCAAGGATGGGTTTGGGCCAGTGATAACTAACCTCTCTAGGTATGCATGTTGCAAAACCATGGCAGTCTACACCATGGGAGGTAGGCAGAGTGGCGAGGGCTTTCCGGAGTAGAGCAACTGCTCCACACCCCACCCACAGTTCTGTTGGTGTACGCTAACTGCTGGCTTCACTGACCTCCCCTGCGGACACCTGCCGACACATACTGGAGCTTCCATTGCAGGAGCCGCCCTTTGCCTCAAGGCCCCTAGCCAAGAGGGCTGCCAGGCAGTGGGCTGCCCAAG
Organism: Ambystoma mexicanum; assembly: GCF_040938575.1. Classification (NCBI taxonomy): domain Eukaryota; kingdom Metazoa; phylum Chordata; class Amphibia; order Caudata; family Ambystomatidae; genus Ambystoma; species Ambystoma mexicanum. The sequence continues at coordinate 1,233,150,044 of NC_090927.1, read as the reverse complement.
ACAGGCCCGGGATGAAAGTGTAGTTAGCCAATAGGGGCCGGTGGGAGGGCACAGGAGGCAGAATTAAGAGGAAGCAGGTAGGAAGCATCGCGGGCTTCGGGCGGCTGCCTGGGGTGAAACTATCGCGCACAATGCTATGGAAATAAGGGCTGGGGCATCAGGGCAAAGTGCTTACCTGCAAGCCATGATGGTAAAAGGCGCAGGAAGAATGTTTGCTGGGGGGTTAGCCCCTCGCTGGCAAGCGTGGTGGAAATGGCCAATAGGGGCCGGTGGGAGGGCACGGGAGGCGGGAATAAGGGGAAGCAGCTAGGAAGCATCGCGGGCCGTGGGGCTGCCTGGGGTGAAGCTAACGCGCACAATGCTATGGAAATAAGGGCTGGGGCATCAGGGCAAAGTGCTTACCTGCAGGCCATGATGGGAAATGGTACAGGAAGCACGTTTGCTGGGGGTTAGGTACTCGCCGGCATGCATGGTGGAAATGGCCAATAGGGGCCGGTGGGAGGGTACGGGAGGCGGGAATGAGGGGAAGCAGGTAGGAAGCATCGCGGGCCGCGTGGCTGCCTGGGGTGAAACTATTGCGCACAATGCTATAGAAATTAGGGCTGGGGCATCAGGGCAAAGTGCTTACCTGCAGGGCATGATGGTAAATGGCACAGGAAGCACATTTGCCGGGGGTTAGGCCCTCGCCGGCAAGCACAGTGGAAATGGCCAATAGGGGCCGGTGGGAGAGTACGGGAGGCGGGAATGAAGGGAAGCAGGTAGGAAGCATCGCGGGCCGTGGGGCCGCCTGGGGTGAAACTTTCGCGCACAATGCTATGGAAATAAGGTCTGGGGCATCAGGGCAAAGTGCTTACCTGCAGGCCATGATGGTAAATGGCGCAGGAAGCACGTTTGCCGGGGGTTCGGCATTCGCCGGGAAGCATGGTGGAAATGGCCAATAGGGGCCGGTGGGAGGGCACCGGAGGCCGGAATAAGGGGAATCAGGTAGGAAGCATCGCGGGCCGCGGGGATGCCTGGGGTGAAACTATCACGCACAATGCTATGGAAATAAGGGCTGGGGCACCAGGGCAAAGTGCTTACCTGCAAGCCATGATGGTAAAAGGCGCAGGAAGAATGTTTGCTGGGGGGTTAGCCCCTCGCTGGCAAGCGTGGTGGAAATGGCCAATAGGGGCCGGTGGGAGGGCACGGGTGGCGGGAATAAGGGGAAGCAGCTAGGAAGCATCGCGGGCCGTGGGGCTGCCTGGGGTGAAGCTAACACGCACAATGCTATGGAAATAAGGGCTGGGGCATCAGGGCAAAGTGCTTACCTGCAGGCCATGATGGTAAATGGCGCAGGAAGCACATGTAATGATTATTACACCTGTCTAAGGTGGCATAGGCTAATCTTGACTGTTCTTTCTATAAGTTAGTTAACAATGGCACTAGTTAAAATTGGCTCTGCGGACCTACCAATGATATATAATGCGCTATACAAATGGCAAGCAACTTAGCATAACACTATGTTAGTGCGTAGTGCAGTGCAAAACTTATAGTCCAGTCAAGAATGTATTTCAGTTGGTGGTAACTAATCACTTTAGTATGCATGTTGTAATACTATGGCAGTCAACATCATGGAGAGGAAGGTAGAGTGGCAGGGCTTTCTGGAGTACAGTGATTGCTCTACCCCCCCAAGCCACACTTACAGTTTTGTTGGTGTCTGTTGGCTTTCTTTGCTTCCCCTGCGGACACATCTTGGGGCTGCCTGTTTGATCCACCCTTTGCCTTTGGGCCCTTAGCCACAGGGCTGCTGAGCAGAGCATTGCAAAGGTTTGGCTCAAAAAGGGAGGAGTTGGCCAATCAGGGCAGCGGGGAGGCAAAGAGAGGCGGGATTAGGGGAGAGAAGGCTCTGGTGCGGCTCTGAAGCCCGCGAGGGCTCCACAGGGCCTGCCACCGCCATGATGGTCCTGAGTGGCATGGGGGTCAAGAGTGCGCCCGCTCACCTGATGCCAAGCTGGAAAATGGCACAGGGAGCTGGCGTGCAGTGGCATCCACAGTAGCCCAACGGATGGGAGCTGGCCAATCAGGGCAGGGGGGAGGCACAGGGAGGCGGGATTAGGGGAGAGAAGGCTCCACAGGGCTCTGAGGCCCGCGAGGGCTCCACAGGGCCTGCCACCGCCATGATGGTCCTGAGGGGCCTGGGGTTCAAGAGTGCGCCCGCTCACCTGATGCCAAATTGGAAAATGGCACAGGGAGCGGACGTGCAGCGGCATCCACAGTAGCCCAATGGATGGGAGCTGCCCAATCAGGGCAGAGAGGGAGGCACAGAGAGGCGGGATTAGGGGAGAGAAGGCTCTGGTGCGGCTCTGAAGCCCGCGGGGGCTCCACATGGCCTGCCACCACCATGATGGTCCTGAGGAGGCCTGGGGGTCAAGAGTGCGCCCGCTCACCTGATGCCAAGCTGGAAAATGGCACAGGGAGCGGGCGTGCAGCGGCATCCACAGTTGCCCAATGGATGGGACCTGGCCAATCGGGGCAGGGGGGAGGCACAGAGGGGCGGGATTAGGGGAGAGAAGGCTCCAGGGCGGCTCTGAAGCCCGCGAGGGGTCCACAGGGCCTGCCACCGCCATGATGGTCCTGAAGAGGCCTAGGGGTCAAGAGTGCGCCCGCTCACCTGATGCCAAGCTGGAAAATGGCAAAGGGAGCGGGCGTGCAGCGGCATCCACAGTAGCCCAATGGATGAGAGCTGGCCAATCAGGGCAGGGGTGAGGCACAGAGCGGCGGGATTAGGGGAGAGAAGGCTCCGGTGCGGCTCTGAAGCCTGGGAGGGCTCCACAGGGCCTGCCACCGCCATGATGTTCTGAGGGGGCCTGGGGGTCAAGAGTGCGCCCGCTCACCTGATGCCAAGCTGGAAAATGGCACAGGGAGCGGGCGTGCAGCGGCATCCACAGTAACCCAACGGATGGGAGCTGGCCAATCAGGGTAGGGGGGAGGCACAGAGAGGCGGGATTAGGGGAGAGAAGGCTCCGGTGTGAGGGCTCCACAGGGCATGCCACCGCCATGATGGTCCTGAGGGGGCCTAGGGGTCAAGAGTGCGCACGCTCACCTGATGCCAAGCTGGAAAATGGCACAGGGAGCGGGCGTGCAGCAGCATCCACAGTAGCCCAATGGATGGGAGCTGGCCAATCAGGGCAGGGGGGAGGCACAGAGAGGCTGGATTAGGGGAGATAAGGCTCCGGTGTGAGGGCTCCACAGGGCCTGCCACTGCCATGATGGTCCTGAGGGGGCCTAGGGGTCAAGAGTGCGCCCGCTCACCTGATGCCAAGTTTGAAAATGGCACAGGGAGCGGACGTGCAGCGGCATCCACAGTAGCCCAATGGATGGGAGCTGCCCAATCAGGGCAGAGGGGGAGGCACAGAGAGGCGGGATTAGGGGAGAGAAGGCTCCGGTGCGGCTCTGAAGCCCGCGAGGGCTCTACATGGCATTCCACCGCCATGATGGTCCTGAGGAGGCCTGGGGGTCAAGAGTGCGCCCGCTCACCTGATGCCAAGCTGGAAAATGGCACAGGGAGCGGGCGTGCAGCGGCATCCACAGTTGCCCAATGGATGGGAGCTGGCCAATCGGGGCAGGGGGGAGGCACAGAGAGGCGGGATTAGGGGTGAGAAGGCTCCAGGGCGGCTCTGAAGCCCGCAAGGGGTCCACAGGGCCTACCACCGCCATGATGGTCCTGAGGGGGCCTAGGGGTCAAGAGTGCGCCCGCTCACCTGATGCCAAGCTGGAAAATGGCACAGGGAGCGGGCGTGCAGCAGCATCCACAGTAGCCCAATGGATGGGAGCTGGCCAATCAGGGCAGGGGGGAGGCACAGAGAGGCAGGATTAGGGGAGAGAAGGCTCCGGTGCGGCTCTGAAACCCGTGAGGGCTCCACAGGGCCTTCCACCGCCATGATGGTCCTGAGGGGGCCTGGGGGTCAAGAGTGCGTCCGCTCACCTGATGCCAAGCTGAAAATTGATGAGAGGGTTATCCTTCTGACTACAGGACCCATGCGGAGTACAGGTACTTTTTGCCAGGATACTAAAATCATCACTATTAAACCCTACACAAGTATCGGTTTTCATATTCCTTACCATATAAAAATGTATCACAATTCACTTAAAAGGAATCTTCCCCCATTAGCTTTTGCCAGCAAAATGTATGTTCCTCAAAGTGATATAACGTGCCCCAAGGACATCTGGGGGACACCTATGCTGAACAGCAGGATTCCTTCTTCAGGGCTAATAGGACATTCAGGAGGCCAGGTTCATTTTCCCGATCTGCCTCCTGTTCTGAGGCCGCATGAGGTAATTCGAGGACCATTGTACAGCCAGTATGTAAATATACTAGAAAAGACCATACAAAATGTACCAGTATCTAAAAGACCCAATACAATAAGACCAACCTAAAATATCTAGATGTCATATGGTAGTAAGGTGCTGTGTGCTTAGAAAGATTAAAGTGCTTAAAAGTATGGTAAAATGCTATACAAATATAACAGTAACCCAAGCCTGCAAGCCATACATGAAATGCATACATTCAATGATCCCCATAACCTGGAAACACACAAGCCCTCACTTACACAGGGGGGTGTAATAGACATAACGTGAGATACATATCTGTATATAAATGCCATTTTTCTATGCAACAGATCTCTGATTCCATACATTGATGGCGAAGTTCTTTGATTCACTCGTGAATGTAACTTCATGTGCAATATGGAGATGGCTGACAAGGGGCAGGATTAGGCCTGGGCGCTCTACTGCTATTCAGAATTAAACATCTAGAGATTTATGCATAAGGAGGTAAGGAATTTGAAGACACTGGACGATAGGCAGAGATAAGTCTAGAATGCCTACTGCTATTCAGAATTAAACATCTAGAGATTTATGCATAAGGAGGTGAAGAATTTGAAGACACTGGACGATAGGCAGAGGTAAGTCTAGAATGCCTACTGCTATTCAGAATTAAACATCTAGAGATTTATGCATAAGGAGGTAAAGAATTTGAAGACACTGGACGATAGGCAGAGATAAGTCTAGAATGCCTACTGCTATTCAGAATTAAACATCTAGAGATTTATGCATAAGGAGGTGAAGAATTTGAAGACACTGGACGATAGGCAGAGCTAAGTCTAGAATGCCTACTGCTATTCAGAATTAAACATCTAGAGATTTATGCATAAGGAGGTGAAGAATTTGAAGACACTGGACGATAGGCAGAGGTAAGTCTAGAATGCCTACTGCTATTCAGAATTAAACATCTAGAGATTTATGCATAAGGAGGTGAAGAATTTGAAGACACTGGACGATAGGCAGAGCTAAGTCTAGAATGCCTACTGCTATTCAGAATTAAACATCTAGAGATTTATGCATAAGGAGGTGAAGAATTTGAAGACACTGGACGATAGGCAGAGGTAAGTCTAGAATGCCTACTGCTATTCAGAATTAAACATCTAGAGATTTATGCATAAGGAGGTGAAGAATTTGAAGACACTGGAAGATAGGCAGAGGTAAGTCTAGAATGCCTACTGCTATTCAGAATTAAACATCTAGAGATTTATGCATAAGGAGGTAAAGAATTTGAAGACACTGGACGATAGGCAGAGGTAAGTCTAGAATGCCTACTGCTATTCAGAATTAAACATCTAGAGATTTATGCATAAGGAGGTAAAGAATTTGAAGACACTGGACGATAGGCAGAGGTAAGTCTAGAATGCCTATTGTTATTCAGAATTAAACATCTAGAGATTTATGCATAAGGATGTAAAGAATTTGAAGACACTGGACGATAGGCAGAGGTAAGTCTAGAATGCCTACTGTTATTCGGAATTAAACCTGTAGAGATGCAATCATATACATGGATGTTTGTGTGTGAGAAAACAGTGAGATACAAGCAGGCAGGTTATTTTAGCTCTTGTGAACAAGCTGCCTGTGATTGTGTTATATCGTAGTGTCGTTCCCTACATAATGCTTGGGGACCACCTTTAATTCTTTTAAATAAATAAATTCGAGTTTTGATCAAACTGCTTGTTTCTCGTCCAAAACGATGGGGTGGGTCAGCATACTACGTGGCATTCAACCAGGGGTGCCTGCTCAGTGACGAAGCCATACATTAACCAAAATACATCTTACAAAGACCCTCAGCAATCTTGTTGGTGTATTTTGGGGAATTTTCTTTCAAGAGTTTACTTGTCTGACTATTGGGGTGATCAGAACTTTCATAGCCTGGATGAAGAACATGCTGCTGTAATCTGAAGCTGCACTGGAGACTGCGTGGATGCTGCAGGCTGCAGGGGCAGTGTGTAAAGGTGCAACATTGCTGCAACTGCTGCACGTGTGCTAACTCCCCTCTGAGACACCGAATGCTTTTGCTAGGATTTTAGTTGGGAAGCCATTTTATGAATATACAAATGTCCCGAGGAAGCGCAACTGGTACAAAACAAGCGTCGACTCATCACACTCACATTTTAGTCTGCACTCACAAACATTACCCGAGCCAGCCTAAATGTCCGTAAAATGTAGACTTTGCAGATTGGCACTTACTCTATAGTAGCTTTCTTCTCTGCAAACACTCTCAGGCAGAAGTCGGCTTCCTGGTTAGGCTCGAAGGTCGTCGGAACCAGCACATATTCTCCTGGCGGCAATCTGAATCTTTGCGAGATTTCCCTAGTGTTGATGTAGGTTTTACTTCTTGCCTTGGACTGATTATATCTGAAGTAATCTTTAGTCAGTTGATGGTCTTTCCCGGGGCTCTAAAATGATAAATGAACGGCAATGTTTCATTGACAATTTCCAAAACAACAAATAATGCTATGATGGATATCATTTTAGCAGAAATATTCTTGACCCCAAGAGAGCCTATTAGGGCGTGATCCGGAGTAGTACATTCATGAACTGTAACAGATGCACAATGCTGCCACTTTGTGTCAGGCTTCTCTGCAAGGCGCCCAGCACATGCAGCTGAGATGAAACCCTATTTGTGAGGTCTTAAAGTTAACACACATAGGACCTGATTCATGGAACATTTTCCTATGGGATTGCATCGTTATAAACCTCCTCCATGAATCAGGCCCTAATAATGTAAACAGATACAATGTACATCGACCTTTAACCTGAAGAATTCCCAAGCTACAAAGAAGACCAACTCCTTTCCTTTGAGGATCACCGGCAACCGGCTCTGAGTGGACATGTGGGTGCCCATCTCAATGAAGCAGTGTGTGGTGTGAAGCAAGTGTGTGAAGCTGTTGGCTGAGTCTCACATATGCACTGGTATTATCCACTTTTGCCGAATGGCGATTTTGCAGAAATTCTTTTTATTGCATTTTGTACTGCCTTTTTTTTTTACCACACAAATACAGATGTTAAGTTTGGGTATAGAAGGGGACAGTGCGGGGTGGAAGGCACGGTCTCCGGACGGCGTCCCCCCTTTTTGTTGCTGTAAAAAAACGCATTATAATCTGCAACAAAAAGTCTAAGGAACAGCCATGTGGTAAAACAAATATGAGGCATGTTCATAGATGCGTTGCACTGGCATGTCTGTTTTGTATTAAATAAAAATGATCTCATCCAGCATTGAAAAGGACCCCTTTTCTCAACATTGAAACATCCAGTAATGCCCATAGCAGAAAAACACACATTTCCAATAAGCATTGATATTTCCAATGCACGACAACCAATAATCCCCAGTTCCCATTGGCAAAGATTACAGACCCTGGCACCCACATCAGTAGTTCATTCGGCAGAAATCTATTCCTGAATCAGTATTCTGTTGCCAGTGACCCTTGGTATTTCTTGGCATAGAGGTGAGTTTATTTGGATAACTGCTTGGGCAATTGAGGTCCACCCTTCTCGCATTTTATTTCTTTCGTCAGCCTGCTATACCCGTACAAAAGCTTGTAAATAACGTTATTATAACTGGCTAGTTGTGACATCACTTTTGACCGATAACATGAAAATAACATCACTTCCGTAATAGCTGATTATAGCTCAGATGTGACATCACAATCACGCGGCCGCACGTCTCATCAAGGGTCTACGCAGATACGACCACATCACCCAGGTCCTCATCGACCTTCACTGGCTCCCACTGCACGCACAAATCACCTTCTAGTTTTGCTGCATCATCTATAAGGCAGTCGCCCTTAAGTCATCCAGCTACCTTGCCAAGAAACTCAGCCTTTCCGTTGGCCAGTGCACCACCAGAAGCCAGCACACGTGCAGATTGAAATCCGCTGCTGCAAAAAGGAAAGGATAAGAAAACAAGCCGCCTCGGCCTACGCCCCAAGATTATGGAACCTCCTCCATGTCAGAATCAGACACGCCCCGACGCTCCTGCAATTCAGAAAAGAACTCAAGACCCACCCTTTCAAGGAGTCTCTCCCCCTCAACACCTAAGCAATCACGTTGCCCCCATGCCACGTGACTCGCCAGATGCCCTCTTCACATTTCCTCTCCTCCCGCCACCCTGTACAGCTGTACCCCGCCTCTGGGCCCCTCTGTATCCTACCCCCTGTATATGTGTTCTGTTGTTACCTCTGAAAAGCGCTCCATTATGTATCTGTACTTTTGTATACTTCTGTAAAGCACTATGTAGTGCAACTGTATTTTTGTATACATCCATACAGAGCTCTGTTGCTTCTCGAAGAAAGGTCCACGCTCAATAAACATAATAAAATAATAACAATGCCTGCTACCTGAACCAGTGTAGAGCAGAGTTCCAGTTGCCGCTACAGTACTTTATTAAGGCTGTGACTAGCTTTTCTAATTCCCTTCTGTGACACTTTAGAGCCATTTATCGGCAGGGAACTGTTTATGGCTGTATGTTTATTTTGAGCACTACTGCAGCTTCACACATGAGAGCTAGACTCTATCTTCATGGTATCAACTATTGTAAACGACAAAACTGTTTTTAGTTGTACTTCATTTGCACTGGGGAAAGGCACTGAACCAATTAGGTGGCTGGTAGAGCGGGTGATAATACACTGTATACCGCCTGATCATTCCAGCCACCTGAGGCCCTTCCCCAGGTGTTGCCATCTTGTTTTTTTATGTGGGAAGGCAACAGCGAGCCTCTCTCTGCTGCCTCGCCATCCTCCCCTCAACCCCCCCAAAACTAAACATATCCTTTGCCCACCCCCCTGCCTCCCAATAATTGCTGGACCAGAGCTTTGTGCTCGTGTCCTGGCACTCCTCCCACTCACGGCCACCATCATAGAAATGGAAAAGTGACCTAGTCCCTTTTACTATGGCGTCAGGCATCTTTTGATTTTTCTCAGGAGATTGGTGTCGCGCAATATGCGCAGCCAATCTCCCAAAAAAAAGATACCATTTGAACCCAGGGGTTCGATTGCCAATCAACTCCATGTCAGGGGGAGCAGACATTGCTGGTAACAGCCCACAGCCCTCGCCAAAGCCCTCGCTTTGTTGGGCCTTCCTTGGCCCCGGAAGGTGGGCCATTACCGGCCATGCCCACTCCCCCCCCGATGTGGGGGTGATTTCAATATTAAACTACATATACTCTTGTTTTGCAACACATTACAAGGTTACAAGGTGCCTATCACTGCTCTTTTTTGTTTGAACAGTGTGTACTTTATTATATTTATCAACAACTGGAAGATCTCTTACATTAGATTAAATAAGTGGCCAGTTATTAAAGGGATGTAAGTGTGTAGACACAGATTATCATGAATACATTATCCCCTAACGTACATATAAAGGCTATTGTAAGTCATGTTGCAGCTCAATGACCTTATAAAGGAACTGAACTCTTTAGTGACTTGAAATTTGCTTATAATGGGCCTCATTGCAAGTTTGGCGGTACGATTAAAAAGTGCCGGTATTCGTGGATACCAGCACATTACAGGACTGCCCGAGTACAAGTTTGCTGGTGGGGCACCTGGGTTACCGCCAGCTGGCGGTAATGACGGCAAATCCCGTCATGGAGTCCCATGCGACTCCATGAATGGGGATTAACACCGTCCCGCCGGCACTAGTAATCCAGAGACAATGCCGCCAGATGGAGTGCCGGTAAAGGTAAGTAGCAAATGCCGGTTTCCTGGTGTTTCTACTGCCAGGACACTGGCAGGGTCAGAATGAGGCCCAATGTGCGGTAGGGCACTCTTTATTCCATATATAGGTAATTTGGGGTGTTTTTTTATCTTTTGTCATATAGTTATTTCTTTTGTATGCACTTTAGAGCTTTGGGGTGCACAATTATTGAATGATTAACTGGTATCCGACATAATGAGCCCTCTAACCAAGTGGCCAAGAAAATGACTTCTTAAAACATATCATTTGACATCCTTTTGAGATGTTGAGATACTTCCAATTAAACACAAGAAAGCAAAGACAAGGAATAGTGGATTGGCACTTTGTCCAGTGCATTAGATTCGTGTAAATATACTCATATTTCTTGAACAAAAAGCAGGAATGCAACTCAACCACTTGACCCAGATGTCAAAAAGGGTTGATCGAACACATTATTACAAGTTCTTGCATATGTTTTACTCATTTGTGCATTTTGACAGATGGAAGCCGGCATCTCTCAAACAGGAACCAGTTCACCGCATTGTAAGTGACAACTGTTAGACTCCCACGTCCACAAAGTTGTTTGCAGCATCGCCACGGCATGCTGGAAGGGGTGTTAGTGATCATGGTCTGCATTCCTGCTATCGCTTCAAAGGTCTTGTGGTTACACAGAAGTCGTTAAACGCAGGCCCGTGAGATGGAAGTCAAAACGTAGCGTTTTATGTTTAAGACTATATGTTACAGAAATCCAGTATAATGTCCTGCATGTCTTAAAGGCATAGAGATGTAATTGTGATAAAATGTACCGCTGCAGTCCAACTATATACCATACATGACCACATCATGCTTTCTTAAGAAGCACCCTGGGACTGGGGTGAGCAATATCGTCCCATGTGAACACTATGGACTGGCTGTCTGTGCAACCCTGCTCAGGGGATTATGATTAATGTATAATGGAACAGATTAAGATCGGGTGAAACTACGAGATGGACGGTGGCAAGGGTGAATTTTTATCGAGGCTACATTCCGACAGATTGGGGAGATATCACCACAGATCTAGGAGGTAACTGGGGCTCAGACTCCGGTAACACAAGCCTAAAGATGACTGATCGGAGGCGGGAAACGCTATGTGAACATTTTAAATGTGACGTTTCGAACATGAAGACAAGAGATTTTCGAAAGTCACCGAAATGTTGATACATTTTTCAGGGTTTTTCTGAATAAAAAAGTAAAAAATTAAAATAAAAAACATATAATTATTCTTAATGTTATCTGTATTTAGCCTCATTTCTATTTACTGTGTAAAGCAGTAGAGGTGCAACAAGAGCTTTAATTCAAATTAGAAATGTAGGGCTTCGATGCCTACAGTGGTCCCATTTTCAACTTTTAACATAACAGCTGCTCTGCTGATATGTTAAACATCAATGTAAACCCTTACACAACTTCATTGACTATTACATCACGTGTGTAGCCTCTTCATTGTGTCACTCTGCACAGCCATTGGCCTGCAAGGCATTATTGACACCCGGAATACATCCAGAAACGTAAAGGTCAGCTTTTTACAAATAAATACTGAAAGGAATCAGTGATGTTCGTGTGTATTTCTGTGTACAAATCAGTGAAAGCTTAAAACCGGGAGCCCTAGTTATGATGCAATCAAGGATGGTAAAATGAAGACGGGAAGATATAGATACAAACATCTCCAATGAGTTGGCAAGGCTGCGGGTTTATAAAATGCTACTCCGGATCGTCTTCTGTAAAGGATCACATCCACGATGCTGTGTGGCCTAACCCTTCCTGGCCTGTGCTAAGTGTGGTCACGTGTCTCTATGTTTGAGTTGGGACTGAGAAGTGGTGAAGCCACCTGTGGCCATAACACTTCTGCAGTGTGAACCTTTGCTATTCGTGGAAGGATGCAGCCGTTTGTCCTGCTGTTTCTGTCTTCTTCAACGTTCACCCAATCAGGTTTTGCCAGAGCCAAAGGTGACAGCATGAAAAACCCTGATTGCACTAAGGTGAATGGATCATGAAACATGACATCATTGTATCCAAGTAATGAAATGATTCATACTGCTTAACAGAAGCTGTGACATAACCTCATCATGATTGTATCAAAAGCACATTGCTACTTTTTTGTCTATTTATTGTGACAAGAACTGATGAACTAATGATTCTCAAACCTGGAGTTTGTTGGATTTTGCATTTGTTGTCTTATTCAGTGTGGATTGAGGCAGTGTTGAGGGAGCAGTGGAATGATTTATAAAAGTTGAGAAGCATTTTGAAAACCCAGTAGATAGTCATTTGCACCTGCAGCGAGTGTGGGCGCATCTCCCTTCTTCTAGAAGTTGTTGCAGACGATCGTTAGTCCTTTAAAAAAAATAAACTTCTAGAAACAGCTTTTGGCTGTCTAGTGCCAAACACTTTTAGACATCTCCTTGTAACATACAGATACATTCTTTAGTCATAAAGATAATAATTAAAAATGGCATTTTTTCATTTCATGTTGTGACAAAAAGAGCAGTACTTCTTATAATGGGCTTGGAAGAAACCATGGACATTTTGAGTGACTTCAGACTTCATTTTGAGAGGCCCTGTGAAGAACTACATCTGAAAGCGGTTTTCCCTTCCTTGTGATTGCTGCTGGCCATGATGTAATCAGATCTTTCTTTGCAAATTGCCCACAATGTAATCTGGCACTTCTTTGTGGACTGGAAAGATACATTAACTGGGGAAACTGGAATCTGTCACTAATGTGCTAACTGGGCATAATGGAACCTGGCCCTGCCAAGCTAACTGGGTTTATCTTTCACAATAATATTGGATGGCATTTGTGCCGGTGCCTGATGTCTTGATGGGAATAATTGCCACGTGATTTGAGTAACACACGGATTAGGCCAACACCGGACAACTGATGCTACTAACTGAGCACCTGGTGGCAGTAGGGCCAAATAATGTCAGCTCCGAGGTGTCTGATGTAAATATGAAAAAATGTCTGACAAAGATCTACACATCAACCTCCACTATTGGCTCTGCCCCTGCTTGTTCTAGTGTGGCGCAATTCTTGGATTCAAGGATATCCCCCACATTGTCCACGCTTGCAGACAGTACTTCCTTCCCACTGGTATCACTCGGGGATCGAGTGATAATTTAGACTCACATCATAAATCGCATATCCAATTGTTCGCAGGTCACCTCCGGTTTTCTTCAACTTGCGTCGGTTCTTTTGCATCAGAGCTGCAATAAATGTGCAGTCCTTCTGTCCGTCATCTTTCTCTGTCAAATTCAATTTGATCTGGGGATTTGTCCAAAAGGTTTCTGCCAGATTTAAAGAAACAAATGATGATTTATTATACGCCTGGTTGATCATGTATGGCACAGCACATCCAACATTTCCACTCTTGTCTCCTTGATTAATCCTTAGTTACCCACATTACATTATTTATCATCAGTTTGCCATGGACAAAGAAAGGAACCAGTTCCAGTGTAAACTAGGCTCTTGAAAGAACACTTCTGTCAAATCCGTTTTAGACTCTTTTGAGGATAAGATTTTTGGAAAAAAAGGGCATAGCCGTTTGGCAGAATCTCCCTGAGTTTAGCAAGGTGCCAGAATCCACAAAGTGCGTCGGTGTGATTGTTCCCAAAAGCATTTTTAATTAATGGGTTGAAATGGTGCATTTTACAGCACATATTCCTGAATAATTTGGTAAAAAGTTAATGCAATTTATAATTTACAATTGGTTCATTTGGGAACACATAAATACATCCAATAACTTTTAAGAACACATTTTTCATGATGTCTAGATCTACAATATATGGCAAGTACTGCCACTATAAAGCACATTTTCATGAAGTCTTTGCATACATATGCCAGCATTTCCACTGTAAATGAATTTCATGGTGCCTGGGCCCACAACATTTGTCAGCATTGCCACTGTTAAGCACATTATCATGAGGTCTATGTCCACACTATTTGCCAGCAATGCAATGTAAAAAACGTTTGTTTTCATGCCCAAATATGTCAGTTACCCTATAGAGCATATTGTTATGCTCAAAATGCCCATGATTCCCCCTCACACCCTTTCCGTACACACATTAACACGCACACACACATACACACACACGCAAACCCCACAGACATCTGCCTCTGCACTCACACACACTTACCCCCAAACACACCCAAGAAATAGTGGCGGCACCAATGCAGCTCTTCATGTTTAGTGTAACAGGTAAGCACCTGGCCCCGGCTGCTCCGGGAGAATTGGACACACCTGTACTGCACATGTCCGGTAGGGTTGCCTCGCCGAGCCATTCCCAGTGTGCACCTGCAGTACAGAGAGGCCTTGTCCACACGTAAGAGTGGCTGTATTAGGTCTCTTGAGATAGATATTATTTCTCTCAGTGGTGGCTGTAAGGAATTGGCGCACCCTCACCCCCATTGTCTCGTGAGGATAGCTCGGGGGCAACGTGCTCGCCTTGGAAGCAAAATGACGCGGAGCAAAACAGGTTTGATCCCCGAGTGCATGCTTAGAAACCTCTAGGTATTAAGCGCGTTATAAATAACCAATAACAATTTCACCCTTGGTTAAGACGGGATTAGCTTGTTTGTGGTAAACTAATGCCATGGTGAATAAAGTCACCTTTTGACATGGCCTTTATTCCAGAAAAAAGTTCCATTACATGGGAACTGTGACGCAACAGGCTGCAGCTCCTGATGCCTCTGGAGAAGGCCAGCAGGTGGCCGAGCTGCTATCAGTAAGAGTAGGAACTGAAGGATTCCAAATCTGGACGCAGGGTCTTCATGTTGCAATCTCTCTCAGCTGATTCTTCCTGTGATGGCAAAGTTGTTCTCACAAGCAGTTCCAAGTCTCCAGCAACGCCTAGATATGTTTTGGCGCCTTCGCAACCGCCTGACAAACGCTTACAGGGAAGGTGCTTCAGTATGATATGATATGATAGATTATTTATAACGCACTTAATACCCATATGTATCTAAGCGCGGACCCAGCGATCAAACCTGTGTTGCTCCGTGTCTTCTTGCTTCCAAGGCGAGCACGTTGCCCCTGAGCTATTCTCCCGAGACAAATTATGTGAGTATTATGTGAATAACCTGCAAAGCACTGCTGGTGGGAGAGGACGTACGCAAAGTTGCTGCATTAAGAAGTGGGTCTCCCTCTCAGTTCATTAAGAGGTCATAAAACAGCCTTTAGCAATTGCTCGTGGAGGAATGAAGTGGGTGTCAGCCTGTGCACTGGCAGAGGATCCTTTTGGAGGGATTCTGCTTGTCAGTTTAACCCAAGACATGAAACATGGGCAAAGAGCGCATCTATCGCAGGGATCTTGAGTTTTGGGGCACAGGCCCAGCACTCATTGTGCCATAGGAAGCAAAGACTATGGGGGTCATTACGAGTTTGGAGGTAACCATGCCGCAATATGCGGCATGGTTACCTCCTTACCGGGTCCGGGTTCCTCAAATGAGGACTTACCGGGCCATTCCAACCTTGGAGGGCCCGGTAATTCCTCATTCAAGGAACCTGGACCCGGTACATCCCCATTCCCATTCGAGCCCCCATAGAGCTCAATGGGAGTGGGGAGGGAGCTAACAACGGGCCCGTTGTTAGCTCTGTGCTCTGCTAGCGGGACCCGCTAAGGGCACTTACCAGGCGCCCTTTGCGAGTCCCGTGAGCAGACTCGTAATAGGGCGGTACGGGGTTAACAGCACCAGCACCATTACCAGCGCCATTAACCCCTTCCCGCCTAGCTCGTAATGATGCCTTATGCCTCCAAAGGTCACTGTAATCATGTTAATGAAGGTGTCCCTTCCGCATGCAGCTTTGAAAATAGGGGGGTCCCCAGTTTTGTGAGCGGGTATTCTCATGGCAGATGGCAGTGAGTGTGTTAGCTCGTTGCCTTTCAGAGAAGCATGACGTTTGAAAAACTTTGGAAATAGCTTGTGTAATTGATAATAACAGGAAGATAATTATAATTAGCTATTTATAATGCGTTTAATACCCAAAGGTTTCTAAGCCCGGACCCGGGGATTGAACCTGTGTTGCTCCACGCCATCTTGCTTCCAAGGCGAGCACGTTGCCCCTGAGCTATCCTCCCGAGACAATGAGACATTGACGACTTTTGCTTTTTTTTTTTTGCCTTCAGCACCGGTCTTGCAGAGAGGAACGCCTAATCTAAATGCAATACAAGAACTGTAGTAAATCCAGGCCGCTGCATCGTTGTTAAATGTGCTTTTCTGGGTTACTTCCATCTGATCCTTGATAGAAAAGCATCACTGGTCACCAGCCGAGATGCAGTCTTTGTATCTCAGTGTGTTAATGCTCATGTGATGGGTTGCACAAGGAATGATCCCCAATCTCGAGAGAATTCTACTAGAAGGTATATCTGGATCTGGACTTGCACTACATGATTTGCTTCCCTGTTAATTGGGCACACGTGCCTTCTGGTATAATCATTACACATTTGTTTGTAGAAATGGGATCTTTAGCAAAAACCGTTGCCGAACAAGACGCTGTATGCCATAAAAACCCTTCAACATAGCATTGCAATATCGACATGTATTCTTTTGTTTTTCATGCATTTAATATAGTCCACCGTTGCCTTGGAAAAATTTCATTTTTCCCTAATCTTTATATATCCCATGTATGTTTTCAAAGAAATCTGGTTACCCTTGAGCTTGGTTCCTATTTACAAAGCCTGGGCAACCATGAAACATATGGGCGCGCCACATGGGAGGTGTACACTTTTGAAGGAGGAGCCCCAAAAGGGGTGTAATTAGAGACTAAACTCCCCCTGTGAGAGGGCCTTCCTTGGGCATTGACCCAGCTGCAGCCCAGTCCATGGGTGATCCGGCCCCAGGTACATATTTTATTTTGTATTTTATTGTTTAAAGCGCAGACTTAGATCGAGAGCAGGGGAGCGCTGTACAGGGTGTGGCTTGACAGCATTTGGGCAGCGTCCATTAACAGTAGTGCAGTACGGTGAGTTGCAGTCTGTGCTTTATTCTGTGCATCGGTTGGGATATTTGCGAAACTGGAGAATTGTGAGGACATTACGAGCCAATACTGAGATTGAGTTCCAGGTGGTGTGTGCGTGACAAGAGGTGGACTGTTAGCGGGTCCTTTCGTTGCTGACAAGTTGTGATTCAAGCTAGTTGGTCAATTTGCTGCACAAGAGTGTGCCACCAGATATGTGCAGCTTAGCCACCAGGTACCCTAGTCATGGAAGTCATTTAGGGGTCGCCAGAGGTCGCAAGAGCAACCCTGGCTCTTGACATGTGACCTCTGTCCAATTGGCTGAGACCCCTGTCCAATCCTCCAATCAGGACGATGCAAGGGGCATGGCTAATTAAAAACTGTGAGGAGCGTGCCCACGCACTGGCACGGTCTGCTTTGGATTCCCTCCATTTTGTTGGCAGCCAGGCAGGAGCATGTGTGTCTCTGACTGTCTCTGTGTGAGCAGCAGGCAGCCCACCCAATCCTGCACTTACCTGGAGGAGCTTCTGAATGCCCACATACCACGTTACGGCACTCGAGGTGAGGTAAGTTAGAAGGAACACTTTTGCAGAACGGTTGATGGTCCCCGGATCCCGTGGCCCGAACTGTGCTGGCTGACTGCACTGCTGGCCTAGTGGCTTGCCTGCAGGCCCAACCATGATGCGTGCCATCATGCCATGGTGCTAAGGGCGAGCGTTCATCAGGGCCTATCCTGTTGCACAAGTCACACAACCAGAGGCGTTGCTAGGGTGGGCTAAGGGGCTATAGCCCCTGGTCTTTTGGTTGTAGCCCCGGATAGAATCTCAGGAGCTACAACCAAAAGGCTAGCTAGCCCCCAGTCCAGACAGTCCCAACATTAGAGTAGCCCTGGATCTTTTCCAGACCTAGCAACACCCCTGCACACAACGCCAACTCTTGGGTCCCCACAGCCTGCATCATGGTTGGGCCTGCATGCAGGCCAGTCCAGCCAGCCAGAACTGACCCGATTCCGGTTCGGATCGGACCACGGGACCCACAAGCAAAAATTAATATTGGATGCCAAATCGGCCATGTAAAGAGAGCTAATCACCCAGAGTGCTCCTGCTCTCCATTTCCCCCTCATTAGCTGCAATGTAACACTTGGCAAACGCAAAGCAAGGCAGAAACGTGTGCCTAGAGTTGCTCTGGTACTTTTGTTAAAATGAGAACTGCTTGGCATTTCCGAGCTACAATGCCTGTGTGGCAGGAATCGGAAGCACGATTGTAGACCCTCCTGGGTAATGAATGACAGAGGTGTTGCTGGGGGGAGGGGTGCTGAGGGGGCTATAGCCCCGGGTCTTTTGGTTGTAGCCCCGGATAGAAGTTCAGGGATTTCAACCAAAAGGCTAGCTAGCCCCCAGTCCCGACAGTCCCGCCAATAGCTTAGCCCCGGATCTTTACCAGACCTACCAACACCCCTGATGAATGATACGTTATTTATACAGCGCTTCCGCCTAACTGCTTTACATAGAGCATATATGCACACAAAACATGCGGCCCATTCTGGAGAGCAGCAAGTTAGTGGGCCTTGCCCTTGTTCGTGGGGGTCTGAAAGGCTCACCTCCTAAGCAAAGCCCTAGGCTCCTGTACTACAGGGCCTCCAACTCTACATCAGCAAATCTTACATTTACTCCAGCATAACAAAGGCTGCTGCGCCTCCCAAACTAGTGTTCAAGAAAATCCCCATAGAGCCAACTCTGCCCTCTCGTCCTTCATATGATATGATATGATATGGCATTTATAACGCGCCTATACACAAGTCTTTCAACCGAAATACCATTTCATTGGGGATAGCAAGTTAGACCACCATGAAATCGCCTTAGTCAGCACTACATAAAAAGCGGCCTATTACAACCCCTGCTGTCCGGCGCGAAGGGCAAATCTACAACGATCGGCATTTTCCCCTTTGTGCGGCATACATCTCATGTGCTGCTATTTTGCGTTTGTTGAATCCATCAACGAGTCAAAGATGCCGCCCTCCCCTCCCACCGTGGATCAGCACAGTAGTGTGCGGTCCCCAGGTCCATATCCAGATTTGCAGCCTGCCGAAACGCAAGCAAGTGATGGGTGTGACCAGGCAGAGCTCTCGGTCTGCCCCCATGTCTGAGAAGTCGAGCTCTTAACTCGTGAGCTATCCATCCAAGCGAAAGTTGCAGCTATGTGTTGTCGTTACAGCCAGTGCTTAGAAGTCCCACTTCGTTATATTTTAGGAGGCAATTTGCCTCTAAGAAATACTTCAATTTCTGTGTTTTTGAGGTCACATATACCCCTCCCTTTTCAGGCGCGAGATTTACCCAGTCAGTGTGCCGGCACCCAGAGGCCACGCAAAGGGCTACAGTGCGGTGTATAAACCCCAGAGAGACTGTGCCAGGATTCTCTTTTTCCACTTTTAACACCGTTGTGGAGGTGCTCGTTCAACGTAACACTCTGTAGTACACCGCATCTGGCGCAAGCCCTCCTCTTCACCACACTGCCTTCCACTCACTCGGCTAGTGGTATTGTGCTTTAATAAGATATTGGGCCTCAATATGTGTCCAGCGGTAGCCATGCCGGTAAATACCGGCATGGCTGCTGCCAGAGTCATGAATTTACTGGCAACCGGCAAAGGGGGAATTACCGGGGCATTCTGGCCCCGCCGAACCCGGTAATTGCCCATTGCCGGGTGCCAGTAATTATTAGACCCCATTCCCATTTGAGCCCCATAGGGCTCAATGGGAATGGGGAGGTCGGATGCACCAGCACCATTCAGGAATGGCTTCAAAGCTGTACGCCTGTGGCAGAAAGTAGGCACTGTATCAATACAGATACAGCAGAGATCCTCAGTGGGTTAAACGACCGTTGCATAGATGGTCTGCGCACTGTGCCGCACATTCAAAAATGAATACAGTGTTGCGCCCTACCAGGGGAGTTGCTAGGTCTGGAAAAGACCCGGGGCTATGCTAATGTCGGAACTGTCAGGACTGGGGGCTAGCTAGCCTTTTGGCTGTAGCTCCTGAGATTCTATCCGGGGCTACAACCAAAAGATCAGGGGCTATAGCCCCCTTAGCCCCCCCCTAGCAACGCCCCTGCGCCCTACTCACCTTAATAACCCCATCCATAATCCTATCTATCATCTGTGTAATCAGAGGTTTCAGAGAGAGCAAGCACTTGGGAACAACACCAAATCACCTTGGTAAGCGCTCGGCTGACTGAGCTCAATGCATCGAAAGAAGGTGATGATGTCATCAGCTAGGCGACAGCATGCATTTGTTTGGGGGGGATGGACATTTGAGAGCAACATGATTTCTCAAATGTGCAGAGTGTGTGAAAACAGGTTTTTTTTTCTGATACAGTACGCCTGATTGATGATGGGATGGGTGGCCTTTTTCCTGTGTCAGGGGAGACCACTGCCTCAGCCTTACAGCATCATTTAACAAGCCAGGGCCTTCTGCCATTTGTGCCACTGCCAAGATAGCTAAGTGGGTTAAGCACTTGCCCAGACACCTGTGTTCAGCCTGCTGCGCTGGTCCCATGATTGAACCCCAGTAGGCCGTTTTTATCCCTTAATCTTTCTGCAATTGATGAATGAAGAACCGTTACCTTTGGTAATAATGTCACCTATTTTTACAGTGCTTTGAAAAAGGATGAATTTGTCACAATGCGCTATGCGAACCATGTATTACTGCCTTTGGTTCACAACTAACTGAACTGACTCTGCCGCATATACCATAGTGTAAAATGTAATCCCAGGACGAAAAGCGTGTTGTCCCTATGGCAGTCACAGAGTTTCCATTCTGGAGTTACCTGCGCCCTGCAGAAATTAAACATAAACCAGTCTCACAAAATACTAACCTCCTCGTGAATAGCATGTGACAGGAAGTAATCAGAAGCGTATCATCAATAGGCACGTGCAACTTATTCTGCCAAATCCCAAATCTCTGCAATCTCAGGCCTTTATGCCCTGAGAGTTGCACTCTGAAGGAACCCAGACCGCAGGAAGGATCATATGTTCTAGGGTTGTGTGTTGCAGGGAAGCAGTTTAGGCAGTTTATCAATGTTACCTTTGCAGCCTCTGTCATGCAGCCATGACAATGTGTGGGGTTGTGGTGTGGTGTATGTTAAGCCAAGTCCTTTGCTAGTGCTGGGGGGGGGGTGATGGGTCTACATGACCTGGTGGAATAACACGATATTGCGGGTTGGCTAGGTTCCACTGAGCTATTCAAATTAGCTGCGCTTTCATATTATTCATTTTACAGTAGCATTAAACGCTGATTAATGGATAGAAGTTGTTTTTCACAAGTATTTCCAATAATTAAAACTTGTGCAGCAGATGTGCATGCTGTCCCCCCCCCTCTTCTTTTCCCCAGTAACATCACAGGGACGCAGTCGTGAGTGATGGACTCAGTGGCAGGCAGCACAGCTTCATGCTCAGCCAGTATGTATCTATTTATTTATTTATTTATTAATGTGTATAGCGCAGCAAGCCCGGTGGCATCTAGGCACTTTTCTTAAGAGTGTTGGCTTAAGTGGTTGCTTGCAGTGGTGATAGCTTACAAACGTTACCCAATGGGTATTCAGTATGAATGACTGTCGCAGTTCTGGCTGTTAACTGCTAGTAACAGCGAAGCTGCACCAGAATAGTAACATTAGAATGTGTAAAGAAGTTAGATGCTGATGCCCCCACACACGTATGTTTGCCCCTCTCCCACAGTCTCTGCAGGTACTGCCTCGCCCAACATTTTAAGGGTTAGCCCCACCCAAGTAATTTTAGCCTAGGCACACATGGTAACATTTTAGATAACGCTTCCTGTGATGTCACTTGGGGGTGGGCCAAACGACATCACTTCCTGTGATTTCATCCAGAGGTCAAGGGTTGTGCAATGTCACTTCTGCTTCCCATGGCATTTTGGTGAAATGAAGTCCAGAAAGTGTGCCCATCGTGACTGCTTTGTAAATAATACATGCAGTTTTGAACAGTATCATGGCCTTTCGGATGGGTTTCCTCTCATGCACAGAATCAAATCGTGCAACCAAGTAACCTTCCTCCTCCATTTCCCCCCTATTTACATGTATCTTCTAGAACCCACATTCTCAAGCGTATCTTTTACTTTTAAGTGAAACCCATGAATCCACTGGCAACTGCAGAACATATTAGCCATATCTGCAATGCGCTCCTGCATCCCATGCAGGTAATCGAGACTCTACGCCCTTTCATACACCCTAACCAGAGTATAATAGGCCCTATGAAAGGCCTTAGGTCATACTGGTCTCACTTTGGTACACACTGTCACATCCAAAGGGCGCATCAAGCTCTCTCTCTCTCTCTCTCTCTCTCTCTCTCTCTCTCTCTCTCTCTCTCTCTCTCTCTCTCTCTCTCTCTCTCTCTCTCTCTCTCTCTCTCTCTCTCTCTCTCTCTCTCTCTCTCTCTCTCTCTCTCTCTCTCTCTCTCTCTCTCTCTCTCTCTCTCTCTCTCTCTCTCTCTCTCTCTCTCTCTCTCTCTCTCTCTCTCTCTCTCTCTCTCTCTCTCTCTCTCTCTCTCTCTCTCTCTCTCTCTCTCTCTCTCTCTCTCTGCTTTGGGGGCAACCAAGAAGACTCTGTAGAGTTAGGACTGCCCCTTTGTGCCCAGATATAACAAAATGGCGATGGAACAAATGAGAGCAATAGATTACCTAGAAAGTTTCTGCATCCCCCTGCGGTGGAGCCTCTGACCCAGCTCCCTTGATGGGTCATCACCTCCCACTTACGGAACGCGTCATCTTCCAGCGCATCTGGAGTGAGGTTACAGATCTCAACTTTGTTGAAATGCCGCTGGAAATCATCAAACTGCATCCTACAAAATGCAAGGAAAAGACAGAAAACATCGTATTAGTTCCTATTGATTCGATGAGGTCTTAAGACAGGGCAAGGTAAAACACGGAGCAACCAGCATTTGTGATGTACTTGATGTGGCTTAAGCATGGTAGTTTTTTGGAACCAGCAAGAAGGTTTTTGTCTTTGGACCATGCCCTACCTGTTGTGGACTGCCATCTAGGTTGCTCTCCTCGACGTTAGAAGTGTCTTAGAAGCAAAACCAGCCGTGGCGGGGTGTTCTGGGGCTCACTAAAGATGAAAGTGGTGCTG
The DNA here is from genome assembly GCF_040938575.1 of Ambystoma mexicanum. NCBI lineage: Eukaryota > Metazoa > Chordata > Amphibia > Caudata > Ambystomatidae > Ambystoma > Ambystoma mexicanum. The sequence continues at coordinate 1,233,126,888 of NC_090927.1, read as the reverse complement.
CGCCTTCAGAATGATTAACAGCGCGGCCACTGCCACACTGAGAGTCTCTGTGAATGCGCATGTTCACTGCAGCCTCACTTTCCAATTAATCAAAAACTTGTGAGAGCAGTGACCCATAAAGTCCAGAGTTTCCTTGAGGAACATCAAGTCTGGCAAAAGCGGTGGTGATTCGTGATACTTAAGCCAACCCTAGCCAGGGTGTGTGTGCTCCGTTAGTGCTATTAGAGCTATCTGTAGCAGCGACATCATGCCACATTATGCAATATAGTGCTTTCCCATGGCGGAGCAGTGTTGTGTAATGTGGAGGACCCAATGGGCTGGCAGTCAAGCAGCCAGAGAAGCCCAGCTACTGCTGGGGGGGGAGGGAAGGGGGTTAGCTCTAGAAAAGGCTGTCCGGGGCAGTTCCCATCTAGCTGAACCTCTGATTCCCCTGAGTGGCGCTGGGGTCAATAGAATCCACAATACCCGTGAAGGGCAACATGGACCCTGGATTTGCCTCTCACAACCATCTTCGTATTTAAGATCGGCCTGCTGCCGATCTTATATGTGAAGGCACAATGGGTTAACAAGGGGTCTGTAATGTGACCAGGGACTACAGCAGACTACTAAACACCCTGAGACCTGAATTTAGTTGTCCAAATGAGTGGATTCAAAAGTTCTTAAAATATATGCAGTAAAACATGCCGCCAGGTCATCATTTTTCATGTATGGGCAGACCATCATTACAATCTGTAGCATTTGGCAGCACAGGTTTAGGTGGAGGTGGTTTGTATGTATTGCCAAACGCACTTACTGTTCTAAGCCAAAAACAAAGGGGAGAGATAAGAAATAAAGTACAGACTTTGCAACGCATGTAATGCTGGGGCAAGGGGCGGGGGCAGCTCATTCCCGGATATAGTGGCAAGATCCTGGAACTTGTTGTCTCCTGCCCTTCGACTTGAAGAAAATCTGGGTCCGTTCAGGAAATTCCTGAAAACCTTCCTGTTGGAGCAGCTCCTACTCGCGCTTTTTCTTTGAATCAGCTACCTTGCTTGTCCTGTCTTTAATGGTCGTTCCCTGCGTGTAATTGTGCGCTCTGATGCCCACAGGCTACCGGCGCAGTATAAATAAATAAATACAATTCAGAAGGTTAGGTTTAAATTGTGGGTATTTATGTGTAATTATGATCAATTATGAAAATCGACTGATGATGACTGGTTGGAAGGTTGGCTTTAAAGAGAAGAAGTTGGCGGCCACTCTCCCTTAATTATTTCCAAAATATGCCAGAATGATCTGAGCAGAAACACGTATATGCTTGGTCTGAGCTCATTCCCATGATATCCCTTATAACCTGCAGCAGCAGATTGGTTAATCAGGTTAATCAGCTTAATTGGAAGGCAAGCATTAATTGCTGGCATTTGTCTGCAGTTCCAATTGACCTCTTGTGGAACACACAGCCAACACCATCTTTGGGTGCCTGTGTCTTCATCTCTGCCTGTCAGGAGTACCTGATTATCCCTGCCACATGTCTTCTCTGCAAGTGTCGCCTCTCTCACTTGCTCCCCTCTGCCTGCTTTTCTCCAGGCTCGGACTAGCCCATAGGGCAGTAGGCCAATGCCCGAAGGGTTGGCCCAACATTCTAGTTTGGGCCAGTTTCTTTGGCTAAAGTGAGACCTTTTTTGGCCAAAGAGGGCCGGTTTGAGTTACTACACTAGTTTTAGAAACTGCTACTAACCAAATATACTTACCAAAAACTCCCCCTGGACTAGTACTAAAGCCGTTGGCAGGAGAAATAGTTTATTCCAATTTGTTATCAGGGGCCACTTTTGCATTGGAGCCCGGAACAAATGTATATCCCAGTCTTACCCTGCCTTTCTCTTATGTTCTTTCCATCCTAAGTGCCATATCTGCTTTCCTTCTGGACCACACAGTGGACCTCATTACAACCTTGCCGGTATCCTGGCGGTAAACCCGCCAGGATACTGGCAAAGGCTGATACAATTTCCAGCACTCGGTCCGCCGGATTACGAGTGCCGGAGGGACAGAGTAAATCCCCATTCATGGAGTCCCATAGGACTCCATGAGGAGATTTGCCATGATTACCGGCACAGCAATGCCGGTGCTGGTAATTATGGCTTTGTTTGTGGTGGAGCACCTGGCTTACCTCCAGCGTTTAGCTGGAGGTAAGCCAGGTGTCCCACCAGCAAACCCATAGTCAGGCGGTCCGGTAAAGTGCCGGTATCCGCGAATACTGGCACTTTTTTACTGGACCTCCCGGCTTGGAATGAGGCCCAGTGTTCCTGTTACCCCCAGCCCTGCTGACTTATCCAAAATTAGCCATGAAAAGGGGAGTACCACCCCAAGGGACGACCATTTTGATGGTGGCTATAACTTTAGTGTTGGGGCAACAGGCTTCATGTTTTTGCGCCAGGCACAACAAGCGTGCACATTTGAAAACTGGTGAATAACCTATCTCCCAGTTTGGCTGGGCGCTAATATGATTACTGTCCACAGCTGCAGGGGGATACTGGCTAATATTTTGTCATGACACCTCCCTTTTGGCCAGGGGTGTTGCTAGGTCTGGAAAAGACCCGGGGCTACTCTGATGTCGGAACTGTCGGGACTGGGGGCTAGCTAGCCTTTTGGCTGTAGCTCCTGAGATTCTATCCGGGGCTACAACCAAAAGATCAGGGGCTATAGCCCCCTTAGCCCCCTTAGTCCCCCCCCCAGCAACGCCTATGCTTTTGGCCCTCGCTTCTCTCACAAAAATTAACTTGATCCCAGGCACTGAAATCTGGTGTGTCCCCCAGCTGCGATTAATAAAGCTTAATTAACGTGATGTACTTTAGCACATCAATGCGTGTATTACACCTGTGAAGTTGTAGCATTGAAAAGGACTCTTTCTGGTACGCCTACGCAGTGTGATTTACCTTGCCAGCGATCTGCTACCACCAATGCGTGGATAAAAAAAGATATTTGACAGACACTTAACAATTGCCCAGGCTGCACAGTGAGAACAGGTTGTTAGCCATGAAAATAAATGTCCTTTTAGGAGGGCCACTGGCAACCATCGGTTTCTGTCACAAATCCAGAGTTTGAACAATTAAAGGAATCCTCTGTGGCGTATCTGGGGTTCAGATTACTTTGCCCCACTGTACCCTGAAATATTCTCCTGCATAGTTCCTATAAAATGGTGAATGGGTTGGAAATTCCATAGTGAATTGCACAAACTAACGGCCACGCAATGTCTTAGCTTGTGGCGCCTCAAACTTGGATTTTTCTCCCATATTTTAAGCAATACAATCCCCAGAAGTCCAAAGGGCTTGCCTTTCTTCACTTTCAAATGCTGAGAGTGAGCCTGCTTCATTCAAGGTTGTGTCCTCTTAGAGGTGAGCATTTAACTCTCTGGATCAATATCTTGGTTCCTGCATTGAGAACGTTTACAGAGCCTCTTCCTTTAAAGCAGGGTTGGCCCGATGAAACCCGGTTTCTTCTGCCAGTGCCTACTCCTGCTTGCAGGACCCTTGTTTCTGCCCAACAACTGCTTTATGCTACAAGAAACACTGCATATCACCCCTCAACTGCACTATCTGAAATGTCGTCAGGCCTAGTATGATAGTCGCTTGTTTTGTTCCTCCCCTCCCTTTATGCACCCCTCTCCTTTTGTTTTTCTCCGGCTCTTCCAGAAATGTCGTCAGGCCTAGTACGGTAGTCGTCTGTCTGTTTCCATTTCCTTCCCACTCTCCCCCTCCCTTCCTTTTCTATGTCTTAGCTCTTGCACTATCTGAAATGTCGTCAGGCCGAGTATGATAGTTAATTTCACATCCTTACTGTTCATGGCCTGTAAGAATGTGGTTGTATTTTCCCTTGTTCCCTCCCTTGCCTTGAAGCGCTTTGAAACACATTGTGTATAGGCGCTATATAAATAAACAATCATATCATGTGATAACTGGAAATATGTGACCACAGAATATTGCGCCATGTCTTCTTCATCTATACAGGCTATGGTAGCCTTTAAAATATATAAACAAGGAAACATCTAATTCATTGGTCAGGAGGAACTGCCTAGAGCATGAAACACTTGCTGGCCAAAACATCCAGGAAAGTCTAAGTGTACAAAAAAAAGCACAGAACGTTTGGTCACCTTGGAGACAACTTCCTTTGTTGTATCTACGTCTTTGTTGAAGTGGGAGTGAGGAAACACATCATCCAATGTATCACAAATCTGATTCATTAGCAGAAATGTTGTTTTCCCCTAAAACTCACCAGTGGTCGAAGTGGGTGGGAGCGGTTGGGACGGTGCTCCTCTACTTTTTTAAATTAAGTTTTACAGTTCCTTTACTTTTTATTTTTAAAAAGAAACCATTCGGGAATGGTTTTGTTTTAAAATAACAGTGCAGGAAGAAGTTGAAACTTGCACTTTCAGTGCACTGCACTGAACGTTCCCTTAAGCAGCAGGCACGTGTGTTTGATGGTTTGTATTGTGTAATGCGATGGGGCGTCGTAATGGGGTTTGTGAGGGAGCGGGGCCAGACCAGTATGGACCCAAGTTCCAGTACTTCTTTTCGTACACTTCGACCACTGCAAGTCGCCAGCACGACACCATCAAAAAGATTATGAAAATTAATATCAAGGACCAGCGTGATAACAATGCATTTCCTTACCTCTTAAATTACTATATGATGCCAATATCTGATAAATGCCTATGTGGCAGCCAACACTGTAGGCTTTACCCATGATCGTCCAGAAATGTTAGTGGTCAGTCACAACGGCAACATGACATTTTCCATATTCTCTTTACTGACGTTTTCCTATCGCTTTACATGATAAGAACAGTGTACAGGATCTGAGAGAAAGGTACTTTACCAGAATTCGCCATCATCCAGTGATGTCTGGCAGAGGCGCTTCTGCTCTGATGGGTCCACGGAGCGCCACTCAGGAGCACTAGACCAAAGAAAAGAAAGTTGCACGTTTTAGTTCTCACCTTGCATTGGTAATATTACTATATGTGTGTGTGCCATATATGGCCTATTGATAGTGTCTGCGTCTTGGGCTCACCGCATCTTTTGTTTAGTTTCCCAGTGATATCAATACCATCTGGCACCATTATCCACTCAATGGGGCCCAATACATAAGGAACACCTGTGAGTTAACCCTCGTCTCCCAAACCAAATACCAGTAAAAAAAAGATTCAGTAATTGCAACACCGATACCTCTTATTAGCTATGCAACAGACTCCTTCTTTGCTAACTAGTTATTTTTTGGTTGACATGTGCTTTAATTCAATGAGGTTTCGTTTTTGAGTGGGTTTTATTCTATGGGCCTCATTACAAGTTTGGCAGACCTGAAATGAAGACCAGTCTTTCCAGACCACCAAACTACAAGTCTGCCGGCGGAGGCCACGGATCTCCCGGCAGATCTAACCTGCCGGGAGTTCAGGCCCCTGGTGGCAGGTTTTAGACTGAAGCACTGTCACTGTTAACAAGGGTGCCAGTGCTTCAGTGATCCTATTCCCATGGAGTCCAATGGGACAACATTGGGAAAGGGGATTTACAGTACCGCTGCCGCTTATGATATCCCGGTAGCACCGCAATGCCAGGCAGCGGTAACGGTGTTACGGGGTTGGCGGCTACCTGCCGGTAGTACCGGTGGGTTACCGCCAACCTCGCAATGAAGCCCATGTCTAGAATATTATGATTATAACATTGGAAGAATATTCCTTCAACTCATGCAGTACCGCAGTGTTTTGTGTACATATACCGATATTGTGAGGCATACTAGGTTTCACGACATGAAGAATCAGAAGGAACTGTATGATAGAAAACTGGAAGTATACTGACTTGTCACTCCATGCGCCATTCCACTCCACCTGGCCCCACGGGTTTCTCACTCGAATCAGCCGAACCTTCTTGCCTCTGTATTCTACCTGTAATGACAAGGAACATGCATCTGGTTGATCTCGGCTGCAAGAACTTGTAAAAGAAACCTCATACTGATATTAATTGGAGGGGCGCAGAGGAAGCGTGGTAGGAGCATATGACCGGATATGAAGGAATCCTTTGAGACGACGCGTTAGCATAAGGATGGGCTGCTCGATGGGCCAAAGAGCAAAATCAAGTTAGATCTTCAGAATGGCTCACACAGATGGCAATAATTCCCACGGAAATGTGTTGTATGTAAAATGTTCTCATACATATTCACATCCACTCTGACTGGATTTGGCAATTTAGTGGATCGATGACCACTGTGCCTGTTCAGAAATGTTTTTAGATTTAAAAAACGTACAGATATGCTTATTTCTGGGCAGGTCATGCGGCGGATGGCTTCTGGCTTAGATAGTAGTACATTTATCTGTCAACAAACTTATATTTATCGAGAATAACCTGTCAAGTACCTATTCTTTGCATTTATTATCACTCTTCTAATTATACCACTTACCTTTTACCTTATTTTGGTGCAAAAGGATTGGCATTAAAAATAGTAGAAAGGAGTACTAAATTAAAGGATGTATGCACCATATTCTTCTCATGTTCCTAAACTACCAGCGCCGTGACACTTACGGGTTTGGGCGCTGTCAACAAATTGAAATAAATAAATAAAGAAAATGTAAGAAGACATTTTGCAACATAAAAGCATTAAAAAGCAGTACAGGAGTGATAGTGAAAGTCAGATTTGCGAAGTTTGATGCTTAAAATGCAAATGCTCACACCACTCTATTCTATCGATAATTAAAAGCAGAGAATCTGACATTTCTTACCAACCCTTTCACTCAGGGTGGGGTTGGACCACTTTGCAAGAGGTTAGTTGGCCCCAGCAATCACTGGATGAGGTCCCCAATAAATAGGGCAGTTTACCAATCCAGTAGGTTGGTAGGGCAGTCTCTACACCATGCATTGAAACATCATTAAGGCTGCTCTGTGCTGCAACCAAAGGGTATCCCTACAAAATATTCCAACCAAAAATATCGCCGTACATATGGGCGTCTGTCTCGCCATAGGCAATATTATTGGGGAGGATATTTTGTCGGAGCAGGGGTTGCGGGGGTGTCCCCCGCACATTTTAAAATAATGCATAGGGTTGTGGGGGTGTCCCCCGCAGGGTCCATGGGTCAATATCGCTGGAAAAATATGGTGATATTTTTGTATCGCCATATTGTTGCGGGTATATTAACACATGGAACCAACTGAAGTATTGCAGGGCATTAGCGCAGTATCTGAAGTAGTAATGTGAATTCAAACACCATCTAACACGTGGGCCTGAAACCTGTGGCTCGCCAGATGTTTGGGACTACGAATCCCATGGTCACTTGCCATTGCCTACACTGGCTAGAGCTGATGGGGTGTTGTAGTGCAAAGCATCTGAAGAGCCAAAGATTGTACATCTCTGATCTAACTTATCTTATATTTCAGCAACTTTGCCATGCAGCAGCTGGAGCCCTTTTCAATTGTACCAGTAACAGTCATACAGACATAATAACTCTAATATTGGCCCTGATTTGATAAAGGCTTGTGGGAGCCGAAACGCGTAACCAAGTAGAGGGCTACGATTTTTCCATATAGTTACGATGTGTAACAGATTGTGCTATTAAACAATCAAGCTTTACACTGGTGCTGAGTCCTGGAGTCTCCTGTTTTTTCTATTTTGTGGACGGTATGGGCTTAGTATCCATCTAAATCCAGTGACCCGCGACATTTGATGAAAAGTAGAGAAGCCACTATTGCTAATTACGTGATAATTAACAGGGATTGTAAGGAGTCGCCTGCCTGAGCAACTTCGAAAATAAGCCCCACACTTTTGCAATTGAAACCTTAAGTACATTATATTTCTAGAAAGGTAACAGTATTTTTGTGGGTGGGCCAGAAGCACAGCCCATTCCCCATTCCATTTCCCTACCAGGCAACTTTATAACGCACGTTCCTAGAATACTTTGTCATTTGGGAAAAGTGTTTTGACTGCATTATATTTTGATTTCTTTGTCAATTCAGAAAGACTTGTAACTGCTTTGTTTGTTTAAGAGTTTTCCTTATATAATAAGCGCAACGAGCAAGCACTCGTATTTTGTTTACTTTGCAACTTTGCTGCATTTCTTTTTGGAACTACTGTTCCCAGGTGCCCTTGCCGCCTACATCTTGACACGTCAGGCGCTTTCAGCGCCGGCGCTTTCAGGGGCAAGCCGGTCTACGCCGGTCCACGCCGTCCGCGGCGTTCAGGGCGAAAACCGCTGCTCAATTCTGCACTAAACGTAAGTTTCCTCCGCACAGGCAACCATGGGGATGCTCCCTTTTGACAAGCTTACATCAGACCTTAGTAAACTTGCGCGCATTAACCTGGTCAAAAAAGCGGTGGACTCTGTCCTTGACCGTAACAGTCAAGACACTAGAGAACAACTCGCCATTAAAAGGCCCTCAAAAAAGGAAAAACCGTCCACTCACCCCCCAACAAAGCTCGACCTAAAAATTTGCCTACTAAACACACGCTCCCTCAATAAACACTCACAATGTGTTCACGACAAGATTGTTGACGAACAAATAGACATCTTCTGCATCACTGAAACCTGGCTTAAGGACCCCATTGGCCCCACCTGCGACATCGCAGTACCAGAAGGCTATTCCATCTTCTACTCCAATAGAGAAGAAGGACAGGGGGGAGGGGTTGCAGTCATTGCTAGAGACTACATCCACATGTTCCCAAACAGCATAGCTTGCACAGGCTGTGAAATACTTCACCTTAAACACACTCCCACGGCCAATAGTAGCCTAAACTTGATAGTACTCTACAGGCCTCCCACGTCCATGCCAGACTTTAATGACGAAATAACTCACCAACTTAACATGCTTAAAGGACCCAATACAGCCACTCTAGTGATGGGAGATTTCAATCGCTGGTACGATGATCCCAAAGACAAAGAAGCTAGAAAATTACAAAAATCCCTAAACAACACTGACTTTGAGATCAATAATCAAGAGCCCACAATGAACAACGGCCACCTTCTTGACTGGGTCATCTCTAACAATCTAGAAACAAGAGAGTTCAAGACGGAAGCATGCATATGGTCCGACCACTACAGCATATCCTTTCACATCAGCCTACCCCTTCCTAAACCTAAAATCCCCAACAGCCCCATTCTCTCGACCTATCGGAAATACAAAAACATTGACAGGAACCATCTCATACACTGCTTGGCTGAGGTTGAAAAAAAGCAAGCTGAGAATGACACATGTGAAACCATGCTAGTAAATTTACTTAGTCACCTTGATAAACTTATAGACCAAGTAGCTCCCCTCCAAACCAAGTCAACCAGATCTATCCAAAAGAACCAACAATGGTTCTCCAAAGAACTAGCAGAACAAAAAAGAGATAAACGAAACAGAGAAAATGCCTGGCTTAAAGACCCCTCGTCAGCCAATAAAGCCCTTTGGAAAGAAAGTGAAACAAAATACAAACACATGATAATCATGGCTAAAAAACTTCTATAATGAACAGATTTCCACAGCAGCCAACTCCACAAGCAAATTGTTCAATATTCTCAAATCTATAGAAAAACCAAAAGCTATCACCCCTCCTTTCTTACCTTCACAAGAAGAATGCAACACTACTCAGATCGCCTTCTTCAATAAAATTGCCAAATGATAGAGACCCTGCCAGTCGAGATTTCAACAACAGGTATTGAAACCTTTAAATTCACAGAGATCAACAGTAGTGACATGATCAAGGTATTGACAACAATGAAACCTACGACTTGTGCAGAGAACATCATCCCTCCCAAAATAATACTGGATAACATTGACATATTCGCCCCCACCTTGACAAAGATCATAAATGCCTCCTTCAGAGATCAGAAAGTACCTGATGCCATCAAAAAGGTTACAGTAACACCCCTGGTAAAAAAAACCAATCTGGACCAAAGGGACCCGAACAACCTTAGACCCATAACTAATTGCAATTTCATTCTCAAAATTATGGACAAAATTGCCACCATGCAACTTCAGACATATGTGGAGGAGTCAAACGCCCTCCACCCACAACAACCTGGCTTTCGACCCGCCCACAGTACCGAGACAGCCATGCTAGATCTCCAGACCAAAATGCTCGGCATTATTGACAAGGGTAAGACAGGCCTTCTTGTTTTACTCGACCTCAGTGCCGCTTTTGACCTCCTTGATCACAACCTACTCCAGGATGCTTTGAAAAAGTCCACCAATTGCTCTGATGAAGCCATCAGCTGGATAATGTCCTTCTTAAAAAACAGAATATCCAGGGTGCACTGGGGGGACAGGTTCTCTTTAGAAAAAGAAATCCTCTGTGGAGTCCCCCAAGGGGCAAGCATGTCACCATTGCTGTTTAACATCTACTTGAGGTACTTATGCCTAGTTCTTGACCATATTAATACCTACTTCACTAACTATGCTGATGATACGCAGCTGGTATTTGAACTAAGTGGCGATTATCAGAAGGACAGTGAGCAACTCAACACGATTTATAATTACGTGGAGCAATGGATGGACTCCAATTGGATGTGTCTTAATGGGAAAAAAACGGAGCTCATGATTTTTGGCTCATCATACGCCTGAGCTAAGTTACCTACATCCTACGCATCCTTTCAGATCAAAGACACACCTATACCAGTATTAGGCAAGGTCAAAACCCTCGGTATGATGCTTGAATCATCCTTAGGGGCAGAGGCCCAAGCACAATACGTTAAGAAAAACTGTGCTTACCACCTCCGTCTAATAAAAGCCATCAGACCCTTCTTATCAGAGGAAAATTGCGCGACCATAGCTAGAGCCACCATCTTGTCGCGCCTCGACTATGGCAATGCCTTACTTCTGGGTGCCTCCAAACGGTGCCTACAAAGCTACCAAGTCGTACAAAACAACGCAGTAAGAACTGTGAAGCTTAAATCTAGAACAGAGCACATCAGCGACTCCAGAAGGGAGCTTCACTGGCTAAAAATTGAAGACAGGGTGCACTTCAAGACCCTAACTATTGTCCATAAATGCATTCACGGAAAAGCACCAACATAGCCGGTCAAGTGGCACAGCGAGTAGAGCGCTCGCTTTGACATCCGTGCAGAGCCTGCTAACGCAGGTTTGAATCCCGGCAGGGCCAAACTCAGCCTTTCATCCTTCCGAGGTCGATAAATGTGCACCACACACCGTGGGTAATAATAAGCAGCGCTCAGATACCTGAGGGTTCGTAGCGCTATATAAATGCCAAATTATTATTATTATTAAATTATTATACCTAAAAACGAGAATCAGACCATACGTTCCAAATAGAACACTGAGATCATCTCAACTCGGCAAAATTGCAATAGCCCCACATAAACTTAAAAGCGGCCTAGGCAGAGCCTTTCCGTCCCTCGCAGCCAATCTCTGGAACAACCTCCCGGACCACCTAAGAATAGAGCCTAATTACATCCACTTCCGCAAATCGCTAAAAACCCACATCTTCAAATAAATTACCATACGTCCAAATTCCAGCTGGAGTAATCTCTGCATGTTTCTGTCCCGTCTCTGCTGTTTGTTCTTGTCCGTCTGTCTATCGTGTTCTTGTCTCTGCGCCCCGAGGCTCGTGAGCTACCGGCGCAATACAAATATTAAATAAAATAAAATAAAACAAATAAAATAAATTTCACCTGTAAACTGTCCAACTACCACATATGCATTGGTAGGGAAAAAATGGTCTTTCCGTAATCTACTTTAATTAATGTACATATGTATGTCAGGGATTCCAGTATGAGGATCCCCAGAAGCGGGTACATCCCATGGAGAATGCTTCTGTCATAAATCATCATGACCGCAGCAGCAACCTGTGTCCACGTAACGAAGCTACAGTCAGTAGGAAATTAGAGATGTGTGAACTATGAAATGTAGCTTTTGCCAATTTCATGAAATTGTGCCCGAAATGTCAGGAAATTGTTGAGAGTTTGCAACATTTTCAAACAAATTTGAGCAGTACGCTTTTGGTTGATACAGTTCCAACCAAGGTGGAGAGCTGTCCGTCATTTTCCATAAAATATTGTATTTTATTTACTATCAATGATAATTTGGTAATTAAGGTTCAACTAAGCTATCGAGCCCCTGTGCCAGAGGCTGCTTGCTTAGTTAGCTTTTATCAACTGTTTTCATTCTTGGGGACCTCCTTTTGAAAAACCTAGATAATTTTACTTTTTGGGTAGATGTTACATCAGTGGCTGATGCTGCTGAATTTTTGGAAATCCTGTCTGGACATGATATGACTATGATGACTAACGCCCCTTCACATACTGAGGAGAGTTTCTTTGATCTAGTCCTATTCAGTAGTATGGATGCTTTTGTAAAGGAGCGGCAGGGGCTTTCTAGTAGTTACCATCAAAAGGATCCTTGGTCCCCAACACACTCCCCACTGCAAAAACAGAAGACCCAACCATAGGGCACATTTTTACTGTCTTTATAAGCCATCATGTTAAACGGTAACTATACAGTATCTCCTTGGTATTTATATTGGCCTAAGCCTATTCGCGCTACATGTAAAACCGCGTTGCAAAGTTCAGATTTTTGGGTTAACTTCGCCGCCATTTTAAGATTCAGCCGCCATTTTGATTTCAACTCGTGTGTTCTACGTTCTAAATTGGTGGACTATGTCTTCGACTTGCAGCCAAGCCTTCTGACCTTTGAGTTCTGTTAATGTTTAGGTTGTCCGATAGCCGACTGTTTAGACCAAGCAAAGAGACCTTGTGCTTCATATGAACTGTCATTCAAGTGTTGTCTGTGCTCACAAGCCTCATCCTTGTATAAGCTTTGGGACAATGAAGAACAAACCTCGAGCGTATACTTTGGCTGAACTACATTATGATGAAACTTAGTACAAGGCTTACTGCGGGATCCAAGAACATATATCACCATTGTGTCTTAATGGAAATGAAAACCTATGTAATCCTTCACATAATATTGTATAATCTGTATGTGAACTAGGCACGAACTCTAGACCACGAATTATTAATGTGAAGAGAGGCTGGACAATATTACACATATTTTATAAAAGCACGAATGTCTAGATGTCCATCTCTCTTTCACCTCTCTTTGTCGGCTGGTACACACTGCGAGGTGTTGGGAGCCAGAAAGCTATCTGTTTTCCTTTGTGAACTGTACAGTAATAAAATATCTGTGAATCTTTCAGCCCGTGATTGGTGTATTTCTTTTGTGGTACTCAGCCTCGATATTTCTTTGTTCTTTCAGATGGCGCCCGAATAGGGGCCCTAAAGATTGATGCCACCTCGTTGAAGAGTTGACGCGGCTATTGGACCGGGATCGGACAGTGAGAAAAGGGGGCCCCTTTCGGATGAGACGCAGCACCTCAACAGTACAGCACGATCCGATCCCTGGACGGTGAGCACGCGGTCTGAGACGGCATCTTGACGAGGGTCCATATATCGAGGCGGGCAGTTTTGCCAAAATCACCAACCATGAGGGTACTTTTCCCTTTTTAATCCAATCGGACCTCCCTTTGTCCTTTGAATCAGGTGAGTTGTGCCCCGATTCCTAAGTATCCTGATATTTGGTTGTAGTATTGTATTCGCGAGCACAATCAATGCCAGGTAACACCAGTAATCTGACATGCCTAGGAAATTGTCTGCCTGTTTCAGGGCGTTATTCCGAGAGACAAACAATCTTTGGAATTTGGCCATCTGGCACCACAGGAGGGTTTGCCGGCATGTACCATGTACTATATGTACGGCATTGGTAGTATAGTATTCAACGATATTAGGCACAGACAAACTAGACATGCTCCCGAATTTCAGTGGCTAGTCAATGGTAGTTTTGAGATTGCTTGAATAGAGTAGTTAGAATCCATATTGTTAAAGAAAAAAGCTAGACCTGCAGCATTTGATGTAATACAAAATTGGAAAAAGGAAGCTATGCAGCAACTTAAGAGTAAAGAGAAGCATACACGTTGTCACTTGTCACAATCAGAAAAGTCAGAGTCTTTTAGAAACATGGATAGGGCTTTTCAATTTGGTATACAGAAAATATATCTGTCTAAAGATTTTAATACCTCAGATGAGCTAATTGATAAACTCTTAAATGAATGTAGGCCTGGTGCCACTGCGCCACCTCCTTATGTACCTCTTCCTGTTGTCTTACCTCTTCCTGCTGCCGTTCCTCCTCCTGTAGCAATTCCTGTTCTTCCTGTTGCTCCTCTGCCACCAGTTATTGCTCCTCTTCCTGTTGTTGTTCCTCCGCCTGTACCTTCACCTTTACCGACTGTTACTGTTCCAGTAAATCCGTCTTTATTGCCAGTAGTAGTGTCTCCACTACCTGTTGTACAGGATTTGTCTACTCTCTCTTTTCCATGCGGTTCTGCTCCACTTGTAGTTGATAAAGAGGCGAGTGCTGAATCCAAAGTTGTAACGTGGAACACAGTTTCCAAAGAGAAGAGGAGAAATTTGAATGCATGGGCTAAGCAATGTATAGAGAAAGGTAGCAATCTGCTGTCTTAGCTACCCTCCATAATTTAGAAAGTATTCCCGATCAGAATTTCTTTATTGAGGGGATGGGGATACATTTGGCTGTAATGTGGTATAGACTGACGGACACAGATGTCTCATAAGATATGAGAGATTTGAATGTTTTAGCTTATTCAAGGGATACTGCGGAGAAAGTACATGAGCATGTTGAGAGGGCTTTTGAGTTTAGAAGGGAGTTAGAACGGTTACAGAATGATGAATTAGATGGTGATAGTTTGGACGCTTTTTACGTGCAGAAACGGTTCCTTCCTCCTTGTAAGTCAATGGGCCTCAATACGACTCCGGCGCTGGACCATGGTGCTATTAGCACCATGGTCCATGCCGGAGTCCGGCATGGTGGATGGCGGAATTAGCGCCACATTCCAAGGTGTGTGGTGGCGCTAATTCCGCCATCCACCATTGCCCCTTCACCATTGCCATGTTGCCCCATAGGGCTCCATGTTAATGGTGAAGGCGCTAAGTACGGTGCTGCAAATTGCGGCACCGTACTTAGCTCCAAGGTCCCTTTGCGGGTCCCGTACTTAACGCCTGGAAAAACCAGGCTTTAAGGTCGGGTCCCGCAAAGGGACCTCGTAATTAGGCGCTAAGTGTTTAACAGCGCCGCAGCCTTTTACGGCGCCGTTTAAACACTTAGCGCCTGGGTCCTAATGAGGCCCAATGAGTGAAGAAACGCAAATTTGTACAAGGGATGCGCTTAGATGGATTTCAGATATGTCGATATCTCCCGTAGAAGTATATGATACGTATAGTCAGTATACTTCAGAAAAGCAGAGAAAAGTGCTACAGGTAATGGTAGAATACCTGCAGGATGAATGTATAAAGAAAAAGGTTTGCTGTCCTGTAGAATTATTGAATATTTATAAGAGAGCTTTTGCGTCTGATACTGCTTGTACCACTTTAGCACTCGATTTGGATCTGTTGCTTAGTAAACGTTGGTATTTGCCTTCTTCTCAGTTGCCTATGAGAGAGGTTCCTCAGACATTTGTTCCTAAAGTTGAGGTTCCGGCTGATGCTGCAACGGGTGCAGCAGCCATCAATATTGAAGCTCATTATGTATCACAGTTTGTTCAAGTCCCGTTCTAAAGACAGGAAGTGAATACTATTAGACAGTCGATTCTAGACATTAGGAAAAATCCAACAGGGTTTTACAAAGAAATAGAATCTGTCTTGCATTCGTCAGTTTTCACACTGGGTGATATAGATTTGTTGTTTCCTGTGCTCATACCTGCTGATTTATGGAAACAGATTAGGACTGTAGATGATCGAGCGGGGTTAGGTGACACATGGGTTAACTTGGTTAGGTTAGATGGAGAAAGGACAGCTGGTGAAAGACCACCAAAGGTGATACTGACTTTGCCAGATAGAATAGTAACGAAATTAAAGACTTTCATTCCCGAGAGAATGATTGTTTGGGACAAACTCACTGCTTGTATCCAAGGAAAATCTGAAGGTGCTACCAAATGCTTTAATCGGTTCGACCAAGTATTCTCATCTTTTAGCAGACAGGATTTAAGCACCGAGTCAGGAAAGAGATTGTTTGTGGATACGTTTGTGCGTGGATTGTTGCCTGATATCCAGTCACAAATTATGACTTCCGAGAGTGCTTGGCAAGCTAAATCACAGTCCGAAGTATTGCATATGGCTCAGTATTACGAGAATAGAGTCAATAATGAAAAATAAAGGATCAAAAAGAAAAGGGGAGATTTAAAAACAAAAGTATTATTGCAACAGATGGTCAGAGGGCCTAGAGGTGGAAGTACAAGGTTTCAAGGTCAATTCGTTCCACAAAGTAATGCGCTGTTGGGTCCTGTACACGCAAACCAATGTGCTTATTGCAGACAAGAGGGTCATTGGTGAGCACAATGCCCGATCCTCCAGCAAAGGTCGAATAACACATATGGTGTCATGGGTAGACGATCCAGAGGCCACCCTGGGGTAGGGGGTCCTGATAGAAGCCAGTTCACTCAAAATTCTCAGTCTTTCTCGCAAGATAATCAGCAACCTAGTGTAGATAGCAGAAATATTTTTGATAATACTTCAACTGCCTATCTTTCTGAAGATCTTGTCTTTGACGATATATTGTTTGGTTAGGACAGCCCGAAGCAGGGTCTGGAACCGACGCCCATTCCCATTAATCAGAAAGGTCCCTACATTGAGATGATGGTGGGGAATAGGAAGCATCTATTTTTGATAGACACAGGAGCACAGAAGTGTTCCATTGATCATTCACGAGTTCCAGCCATTCCACTGTCAGGGCAGAATAATGTTTCTGTAGGGTTTTCTGGTACGCCATTGGTTAGTCCGGTTTCTCTGCCGGTACCGATTTCACTGGGTCCATTCACGGATTACTGTCCGTTTCTTCTGACAACGGACTGTGGAGAGAATTTGTTGGGGTTGAATCTGTTAAAGGAATTAAATGCGGTAATTCATTGTTCTTCAGATGGAGTGTGTTTGACGATTTCACCTCAGCAATTTTCTGCCTCACAGTTTCTGACTAGACCTTTGCTGCCAGAATTTAGTGAAGTTCCGGCGTGTTTATGGGCGGTTGACGACAATGATGTCGGTATTTTGCAAATTGAGCCTGTTAAAATTGTTTTGAAACCAGGAGTTTGTTGCCACGAATTCCACAATATAAGATTTCAGTTGATGGTGAGCAAGCTTTGAAGTGTATAGTTTCTGATTTTGTACATCGTGGAGTAATCGAAGAAATTGCAGGAAGTTTGTGCAATAGCCCGATTTTACCGGTGTATAAGAAAGGGGATAAGGCGATCCCATTCCGTTTCATTATCGATTTGCTCTCTATCAATAAGATTGTTGCTCCACACTTTCCAAATTTGCCTTATGTAACGATGATACTGACAATGATTCCAGCTTCTGATACTCATTTCAGTGTGGTGGATCTTAAGAATGCCTTCTTTAGCATTCCCATACACGTGGATAGTAGATATTTGTTCGTGTTCACCCTAGGGGACGCTTGTTTACTTTCACCTGTGCACCACAAGGGTACACAGAGAGTCCGAGAATTTATAGTAGGGCTTTGAAAGAGCAGCTCGATACACTTGAGTTTCCTTCTACTTGTACATTACTGCAGTATGTCAACGACCTTCTCTTAGCTGCAGATTCAGAAATTGATTGCAAGGAAGGCACTGTGTTATTGCTTATTCATCTAGCAAAGCATGGGCATAAAGCTTAATTGAAAAAGTTTCAGTATTGTCGACAGGAAGTCGCCTATTTAGGCTATCTCGTGTCAAAAGGAGGGAAGAAGATTGACACCTGAATGAATTAAGAGCATTTCTGGCATGTCTGTCCCAAATACACAGAAGGAAGTCAGAGCCTTGATAGGAATGGCTTCTTACTGTATACCGTGGATCCCAAACTTCTCACTAGTGATAAAACCAATGTTGGCATTGACAAAGAAGGGCATTTCTTTGCCACTACCGTGGAACTTGGAACGCCATAAAGCTTTTGATCTGCTCAAGGCTGCACTGTGTTCAGCACCAGTTTTGGGCACACCAAATTATGATAAGGCCTTTGTGGTGTATGTGCATGAACGTGATGGATGTGCTTTGGCTGCGTTAATGCAGGAACATGGGAGGAAGAATAGACTGTGCAGTTATTTTTCCTCCACACTTGATCCTGTTGCATGTACTTTGCCGTGATGTTTGAGAGCTGTTGCGGCTGCTTCTGCGTCTGTAAAGCAGAGTGAGGGCATGGTTTTAGGCCATACCTTAACCTTGATGATACCTCACTCTGTAGACGTTCTATTAAGTAGAACCCAAACGCAACACCTTACTTCCGCAAGATTAACAAGATATGAACTGATTCTATTTGCACCGCATATCCATATTAAAAGATTTTGCGTATTGAATCCGACTGAATTGTTACCTCTTCCACAAGATATTGCTTGCAATGATGAAATGTCACATGACTGCCTTTATACCACAGAGCAAGAAACTAAAGGCAGGATTGATCTAAAAGATACACCTCGGAATGATCCAAAAGGGGAGCTGTTTTGCGATGGCTCCTGCTTCAAACT
The DNA here is from genome assembly GCF_040938575.1 of Ambystoma mexicanum. Lineage (NCBI taxonomy): Eukaryota > Metazoa > Chordata > Amphibia > Caudata > Ambystomatidae > Ambystoma > Ambystoma mexicanum. The sequence continues at coordinate 1,233,108,364 of NC_090927.1, read as the reverse complement.
TCCGGATGGTACATCCACTGCTGCTTATACCATCACTACATTAAGCACGATCGTGGAATCCAAGAGAATTTCACATAACTCTGCGCAGGCCGCAGAGATTATTGCACTGACTCGAGCTTGTCAACTTTCCGAAGGGCTTAGAGTGAATATATTTACTGACCGCCAGTATGCCTTTGGGGTGGTTCACAACTTTGGTAGGTTATGGGCAGAACAAGGTTTCTTGACCTCACACGGAACAAAAATCCAACATTGCACCTTGATAGTTCAGCTACTCTCAGCACTTTCGCTTCCTACTCAACTAGCAATCATGAAGTGCGCGGCACATCAGAAAGTAGTAGATGATGTAGGGAAAGGGAATGCTTTTGCTGACAGGATAGCTTAACAGACTGCTACTGATTTATACTCAGAAATGTATGTGACAAAGGAAGCCACAAACATTTGTACAGTAGATGAAGGGATTGACTTGATAAAGAATATTCAAGCTGATGCCACTTTAGACGAGCTTAAACACTGGGCTGAGGGTTTGGCAAGGTTGGATGAGGAAGGGTGTTGGGTAGACAGTCCAAAAGGAAGATGGATGCTACCAGATGCATATGTCAACACCATGATCACAATGGCTCATGGTCCCACTCACATATGTGCTAGGAAAATCTGTAAAATGTTAGAATTTGTCTGGTGAATTTTAACATCTCAAATACTGCTGAGCTTTTTGTCCAGAATTGTACGGTTTGCTTACAGCATAATGCGGGGAAGGGTACGACGACACCGAGGAGTAGTTTTGGCCCCCCTCTGTGCCTTTTGAAGTGATTCATTTAGACTTCATCGAGATGGAGCACTGTAACAACTACAAATATGTTTTGGAAGTCATTTGTGCCTTAAGCAAGTGGGTTGAAGCCTTCCCTGTGAAAGATGCTACAGCAATGACAACAGCGAAAACCATGCTTAAGGAATATTTTCCTAGGTTTGGTTTGCCGAGGGTCATCTGGTCGGATAATGGTCCACATTTTATCACTGCTGTTATTCTGCAGGTATGCACAGGATTACAGATCGATAAACGGTTCCATTCGGCTAGACACAGTGAAAGTGCTGGACTTGTAGAATGCCATAATGGGATCTTGAAGAACAAAATTGCCAAGGTCTGTGCCAGCAGTATTTTGAAATGGCCAGATGCTTTAACTATAGCACACTGTCTATGCGGACAACCCCACAGACCAGAACTGGACACGCCCCCTATGAAATTATAATGGGGAGGCCAGCTAACATTTGGAACCTGCCAAGACCCAAAGCGTTGAGAGATTTAGAGCATTTGATTCTTTATGAATACTGTGACCAGTTAACTCAAAACTTGTATTTGATTCATCAACAGGTGCGAGAAGCCCCCCCCAGTTATATACGAGAGGCCAGCTCACAGAATTCGACCCAGTGACTGGGTGCTCACAAAGTCATTTGAGAGAGCATCCAGCCTCGCACCGCACTGGAGAGGACTGCTGTATGAGTAGCTGGTCGATGACATTGGATACACGCTACACACATCAAGTGGATACCTTTCCCTTTGCCACATGACGGAGAAGAAAAGAAGGAAACTACTTGCTCTACTTCTGGTGATCTATCGGTCTTGAACAACATCAAAGGTATTTCAAAGACTCTTCCTGAGCCTGTGGGGCCTGGGGTGACTGCTGCTTTGTCTCTGAATTCTTCTTCCGATCTTTCTGCACCCTTGAGCGATCTTGCCTCTGTTTCACCACTTCCATCAGGAAGCAACGACACACTGTTCGCAGATCACGCAGTGCCTGGAGTCTTAAGGTATGAACTGCGTGCACGGCACTAGACTTACAGCACAGCACGGCTGTGCCCACAGGAAATGATTGTTGAGCTCATCCCTTGCCACTTTTGCACTGAAACATAAGATAGTGGCTGGGACCAGTAAAAGCTATCTTCAATCAAGATCACGTGGTCAGGAGATCACCAGCAAATGAACTACAGTGTTTATCACAGAAACTTTTTGGGAAAAAGCTTTGAGGAACAATGCCTGTCGCTATCTCTACTCGTACGGAGCAACCAATCGATTGTGTGGCTAACAAAGACATTGGACAGAAAAATACATGGTCCTTGAGAACGTATTGTTTCCTTGTAATTATGTTAACTGGTCTGACAGTAGTAATTACTATTGGGTTTTGGTACATCGAGGGGGTGCGTCCGTTCGAAAACTTTTTACCTACTGAGAGTGTTCCTACTATGTCTTCTCCTTTCGTGTATCTGCACACTCTATCTGCTAGGGATTCCCAACACAGATAGAGTTACCACAATAATACGCTATTGTTAATCATGAATGCGACTCATGCAATCTTGAATAGAACTAATTGCTGGATCTGTTCGCATTTGCCACAACATGGGGAAAAAGGGTTGGGCTTGTATGTTCATCCTTTGCCTCTAACTACTGCATGCTATGCCTCTTTAAGGGCATTATTCTTTGGTTGTTGGAATGATAGCATCTCAGGGAACTTTGACAGGACTAATCTAAATGAATTTGAAAGTTGAGTCCTGATGCCTCTGGGATGCTCCCTTTTCGCAAATAGGAGCAAGCTTAATGTTGCTTCCATTGGGCCTTCCGATAGACTTTCTAGACCTTTCCAATCCTTAATTTCTTTCCAGATGACTCCCGTAGGCAACCGGGATGCTACACCTCATTCCTATTCTATCAATCACAGCCCCAACTCTGTCTCCTTCTGCATACAAAGGAATGGTTCTCAGTCAATGGGTACTTTTGAGGGTTGTACCAATATTGCGAATTTGACCAGTGAGGACAGACCTTTGGATGTAGGGGATCCTGTTTATTTTATTTGTGGAGATGAAGCTTATCCTTGGCTACCTAGGGATTGGCAGGGTACTTGTTATTTGGGTATTTTGCTACCAGGGGTATATGTAGCTAGCACCTCTGAGGTCTCTAGGGCTTGTCCAAGACGGGACGAGAACGGTGATACTCCTTCACAATTCATGGGTGATGTAGCGAAATCCTTTGTGCCATTTTGGGTACAGATCATGAATTCCGAGGATATTAGGAGACTAGCAAGAGTATTGGAGAGAACCATCAACCGGACCACCGATATACTCTACAACATGACGTTGGAACAGAAAGCGATTAGATTAGTGGTTCTACAGAACCGGATGGTGCTAGACGTCATCCTGGCTGTACGTGGTGGAGTATGTAAATTGGTGGGATCTGCTTGTTGTGTTTTCGTACCTGACTCCTCCCTGACCATATTCAAGGCAATACAAAATCTGCACGTCCTAAGTACAGAAGTACATGTTCCCGAGGGAAACTGGGATCTTATTAGGGTTCTGGGGCTTTTTATGGTCTTGGGGATGGAAACTCTTTTCAGTCTTAATGGTAATCCTTGGTATTATGTTGTTCTGTTGTTGTTGCATACAATGGCCCTCATCCCGAGTATGGCGGTAGTCATGGCGCTTTTTGCACCATGACTGCTTCCCATAATGGTACCAACTCCGGTTTGGTTCAATGGGGGCTTACCAGTCCATTCCGACCTTGGACGGACCGGTAAATCCCCATTTAACAAACCATTCCCCATTCCCATTTGATCCCCCATAGGGCTCAATGGGAATGGGGAGGGCTCAAATAACGGGCCGGCGTATGCCAAGCCCGTTATTTGCTCCCAGGTCCCTTAATGGGTCCCGTCCTAAACACCCAGGCAGACCAGGCGTTAAGGAAGGGACCCGCTAAGGGACCTCGTAGTAGGGCGGTAAGGGATTACCGGCAGCGGTCTCATTACCGGTGCCTGGTATCCCTTACTGCCCTACTCGGAATGAGGGCCAATGTCTTCCTGTCATATGTTCGATGTTAGGAGGATGTTGTGCGCAAACTGTAGGAACATTAGGACCGAAAATACATGCACCTGAGAAGATGACTAATGTTTTTGTAATGAAGGATATTACTGTCAAAGATTTGATTGATGGCAATTGATATATCTGATGAATGTGATTCAGGATGTACAGACATTGAAATGTGGAGTTACGAGTAAAGCGAATATTTTTAGTAAGGCTCTTGGCTTAGGCCAAAAGGAGGGTTTGTTAAACGGTAATTATATAGTGCCTCCTTAGTATTTATATTGGCCTAAGCCTATTCGCGCTACACGGAAAACCGCATTGCAAAGTTCCGATTTTTGGGTTAACTCCGCCACCACTTTAAGATTCATCTGCCATTTTGATGTCAACTTGTGTGTTCTACGTTCTAAAATGGTGGACTATGGGCCTCATTACGACCCGGGCAGTAAGGGGTTAACGGTGCCGTAAAAGGTGTTGGCTCCGTTAAACCCTTACCGCCTAATTACGAGGTCCCTTTCCGGGTCCCGACCTTAACAGCTGGTTTTACCATAATTACCGCCTTCCCCATTCCCATTGAGCCCTATGGGGCAAAAATGGGAATGGGGAAGGGCCATTGGTGAATGGGGAATTACCGCCCCGCCAACCTTGGAATGGGGCAGTAATTCCGCCATTCACTATGGTGGAGTTGGTAAAATACCGGCATCAACCATGGCGCTAATAGCGCCATGGTTAACGGCAGGGTCGTGATGAGGCCCTATGTTTTCAACTTGCAGCCTGGCCTTCCGACCTTTGAGTTCTGTTAATGTTTAGGTTGTCCGAGCGCCGACTCTTTATACCAAGCAAAGAGACCTTGTGCTTCATATGGACTGTCATGCGCTCACAAGCCTCATCCTTATATAAGTATTGGGACAATGAAGAACAAACCTCGAGCGTATACTTTGGCTGAACTACATTATGAAGAAACTTAGTACAAGGCTTACTGCGGGATCCAAGAACATATATCACCATTGTGTCTTCATGGAAATGCAAACTTATGTAATCCTTCGCATAATATTGTATAATATGTATGTGAACTAGGCACAAACTCTAGACCATGAATTATTAACGTGCAGAGAGGCTGGACAATATTACACAAATTGTATAAAAGCACGAATGTCTAGGTGTCCATCTCTCTCTCACCTCTCCTTGTCGGCTGGTACACACTGCGAGGTGTTGGGAGCCAGATAGCTATCTGTTTTGCTTTGTGAACTGTACAGTAATAAAATATATGTGAATCTTTTCAGCCTCTGATTGGTGTCATTCCTTTGTGGTACTCATCCTTGATATTTCATTGCTCTTTCAATCAAACATGACAGGGATCACACTAGAACAACATATTGTTTCCAGAGCTCTCAAGCTCCAAATGTGTGTCACCCCATTTTAACCAGGGCTGACGTCACAAAAACAGGTTACGTCCCCAAAATGTGGATTGGTCAGTTTAGGGAAAATACATATATGATATATAGGGGTTAGTTTGATTAATGGATTGCCATATCTGGTGTCTCCTCCTGGGAACACCTCTACCTACAACAAATACAAAATTGCAGAAGAGTAAAGAAGCTATTAGTTACTGCAACATAGTATGTCTTAATGTGAAAGGTAACTACGGATTGGACAGAACGTGTCTTCCCAGCCTTGGGACCTTGGACAGCTAGCTACCAGACTGGGTGTACCTTTTCAAGGTGTTGGGAACGAGCACAGAGGTGCTGTTTGTTCCACCAGTTGCCATCTCTGCTCACCTAAACCTAGGAGAGTACATTCAGTAGTTAACTCTAAGCAACACTTGTATCTTTCCACCTCTGGTTCAATGGGAACAGCTTCCCTCGATCTACCTTGAGTAAATAAACATTGTCCTGCTCTTCCTTCATTGCTCGGTGACACCACAGCCTCCCCCTTCCTCCTTTGCCCTCCCTCCTTTGCCCTCCCACATAACAGGTTTCACATTGAAATGCTCACATTCCAGCGTGGTCCTCGGGGTCCCTCAGCAAGCACATTGTGTCTCTCTTAAATGTCACTGGGAGACACAAGGATTGGTACACCATGTTTGTGGCTGGTTTTATACATCACTGTGGCTGTAAAACAGACATGGGCAGCAACTAAGATCCATGTTTCTGGTTTTCCCCACAGGTTGCTCTCTAATATAGGACAATAATTCAACGCACCTCCTTCCTTCCACATGTGTTGTTCTGAAGAGGGCTGGTCCGAGCTGCCACAGGAGACCGCTTACAGCCCGAACTCGAGTTGACATTTACATTTGCATTTTTTTAAGAGTCATTAGGCTGTATTATGTACTATGTTACTTTTTTGTAAGATATTGTAATTTTCATGAACTCACCAGCAAGACCCTTTCATTTACCTGGGAAATTGTGTACAGATTTGGGCTTGGTGTTCCTAAATAGATTATCTTTGTAATCCCTGTACCCACACTGGGTCAAAACTGTTTGTACCGGATATTTGTAATTTTTTTCATCCTTTTTTCATTTCTTATTTTACACTTCCTTTCTAGTTTGTTGATTACGTTTTGGATTGAATGTGATGCGATTGACACATATGAGTTAGGTGTTGCAGTGTGTTTCTTTTCCTTCTCTTCCATTCAATTTACTTTTTTTGTGAAGTAATTTGTGTGAAAATTCAGTTTAGGTTCTTTTAGACATAAGTGGCAACATAAAGTATTGCGAACACCTTTGCCATGTATTCATGTATTGATGTCTTGTGATGGTTTTCTTAGACTTAATTTTTGTTTCTGAAAAAAACAAATACATTTTCTTCTAAATGGTTTATTCCTGCGTCCACATAGTTGGCCTCAGGTTTCCAAAACAAATGTTTAAGTTACAGACTGGGACATTACTTTTTGTGTGTTGTATCCCTGGAAGCCATGCTATCAGCTGGCACCCCCCTCTGTACAGTCTGCCTACAATATGCCTCAATGAGTTCCCTCACGTTCATATAGTGAATTCCTGGTGTCAACACACTATCCCTTGGTCTGTAAACAAAAGTTAAGTCGGCTCATCATGTCCCTATCCATTATGTTTACTGGTGTCTGTCAGGAATATAACAATGGCATAGTCAGGTCGTGTTCTCCCAAGAAAAGAGTTTGACAGCAAAATCTGTAGCCCCAGAGAATCCCTGCACATTCATGGCAATGCCTGACATTGGGTATCTTCCCTCCTTAATACAGGATCAAATTTCCCCCGTATCTAAGAGGAAGGAGAAAGTCTTGTCACCTATTGTCACCGCTATTCATGGTTCCTGATTTGGTTTGAGTGTAACGGACAGGATCAAACACATCAAGATTGTCTGTGGGCTGTCCTATTGCAGAGATAATTACATTTCCGTCCCTGTAAATTGATTGCCCCCCCCACAGTGCAGTTTCTCCTCCCAGTTTTTACACAGTAGTCTGAAATTGTGGAGACTGTGTGTGTCACCGCTACATTGTTCTGCTGCATCAGGGCTTGCTGTGCTGGTTGAGATGGCTGCATGTGTTCTTATGTTTGTGGTGCAGGTGCATGTCTTATGCTTTTGGTCTCGGGGGATAGCTCAGGGGCAATGTGCTCACCTTGGAAGTAAGACGACACAGAGCAACACAGGTTCGAGCCTCGGCTCTGCGCTTAAAAACCTCTGGGTATTAAGTGCGTTATAAATAACCTATCAAATCATATCATGTTTCGTGGTCTGATATGGCTGCACTTGCATGTTTTGTGTGTGAGGCTGATTGTGGCGCATATGCCTGCACTTGCATGTGATCCTGGGCATAATAGTCGGTTTGCTCTGTCTGAAATGTCTGTTGACGCAGCATCCCACATTCTGTTGCATTCCACCTCTGCTTCTGCACATTCGAGTTATGTGACTTATCCTTACACATATCCAGAATTTTATGGGACCCCTAATCAGTCTTGGCTGTCCCCCATTAAATCCAGCTGTGCCCTGCTGCATTTGATATCTGAGCTCTCTTGCCCGGGGCACTCCTCCCCGTCCCCAATGATTTGTGTCACCTCTTCCTGCAAAACCTCCCCCTATTGCTTGTGGTCGATTTTGTATATTCTGGGTGACTACTCCCTCTCCACTTGTCAGCATCACCCCTCACTTTGTATACTTCGATAGTTTTTTCTCCACTAACTTCGCTTCTTCCTTCTTTCTCTCCTCACACTTCTTTCTCACATTCTCTTGCGTTAACTGACAATAGTGCACTATATAGTTGGATTTCTGATCATGGTTTAGCCTCCATCCCCACTAGCTTCTACAGCTGTTTCTGTACCTGTTCTGGCAGCCCTTGACATAATATGTGGTAAAATAACCTCACTGTTTTATCCCGCGGCTCTCTCGAGACGCCAACCCTCTTGAATCTCCTGAATATATTGAAGTGGGTCTTCATTGCCTCGCATTTTGCATGTCATGATCGTGCTTATGTCAGATGTGTCTCGTTACTGTACACTTGCCACAGATGTGTCTCGTTACTGTACACTGCTGAGCTTGCCATATGGCTGCTCAGCAGTTATTGAACGGTGCACTACTGTGCGCCGTGTTTTATGCTGTAACTGCGGGGTAACCTGCTCTTTTCCAAACATCATCTGCTACCTCCCCGAGAATGGCTGAAAGTAGACGTTTCATGTCGCCCACTGCCAGTGTTATCCTTGCTGTCAGTCTCTCAAGTTCGTAAATCCATTTTCCAATCCCAGCAGTCAACAAAGGTAGCTTGCATCTAAAATTATCCTTATCCATCTGCTGCCAAGGTATGTACTGAGGTTGTCGACCACTCTTCTCTAATAATGGAAATTGTGTCAGTCTCATTCCTCCTCCCTGTTTCCCAACATCTTTAGTGGCTGTAAACACCCTTGTCATCTCTGTGCCGTTTCTGTCCTGGCAGGGCTCTGAGTCTCTGTGCATATGGGGCAATTTCGCATGCAGTGTGTGACCTGTCCCTAGGACGCTCCAGTCGCCCCTCGGGTCCTCCCTCTTCTCTTCCCATGTCTTCCTCTTCTTCCCACACTGTGACTCTGTGCGGGCTTCTTTCCCTGGAGTGGCGGCAAGGCCTCTCCCCTTAGTCACTGTAGCTTTCCCGTCAATCCTCATCTGACCCCATGGTCCCAATACTATTGTCACTGTCCTCTTTCGTCCTCAAATCTAAGCCTCCTTTCATCAGTTTCTCCTGTTGTTTCCCCTCTGTTCGGATTGGAAAACCATGTTTCCCTCTCAATGAGGGCCCTGTGGTGCCCCTACTTGTCTGTGGGCAGCCGAACTGTCTCTCCTGTTCCTGTAAACTTCCCCTAGTTTTCTTCGTATTCCTTCCCCGTCCTCATCATTCAGATGTGTGAAGTCTGTCTTAATGTCCACCGCTTTCTTAAAACGTCTCTCCCTACTTTCATCTTTTTCCTCACTCACATCGCTGATCTTCCTCTTATTCTTCTCTGCGTTGGCGCTCTTGAACGGGTCGCTTGACTTCCAACCTTCTTGTGTCCTTCTTTATTTGCAATGGTCTCTCCTGCTCTTTTTCAGCCTTTCTTCTCGCTGTTTCCTCTAGCTCGCTCTGCTTTTTCTTCTCTTTCCTCTTTCTCCCTTTCTCCTCCTCACTTTTATTCTCTTTTCAACGTATCATATTCCTCCATCTCTTCTCTTTCTCTTCTTTGCAGTACCTCCATTATTTCTGCCCATTCCTTAGCTTCTGCCTCTGTATCTTTACGATTTGGAGCTTCCTCTCCTGTATGCCCCATCTCACTTGTGGCCTTCCCGTCCAGTTTAAGCAACATCTGTCCAGCTCGCCATTCATTTGGTGGGACTATCACCTCATGACCTCTGATATGTTCTGTCTTCCCCAAATAATTTTCCTTCAGTTTTGCTTGCAGCTCGCTGCGCTCCTTACATTCGCAACTGTTATCCTGCGCTTTTGTATTAGCTTGGCACACGTCACTAAGCGTGCCTTCGCTGCTATACGCTAGAGGTGCAAAAATAGGATTGGTGTATCCCGCTGTTGCTTTCAACTCCTTTAAGGTGTAAAATCCCTGACTTTCTGTTGTTGCATCTACACCTGTGGTTTCAGGAGGAGGAGGAATAGGGAGTCGAAGGCATTTCACCTTGCATATTGCTTTGACTCAGCATCCATTGCTTTTGGATCGAGGCCCTTCCTCTTCCTGAAACATTTTTCATAGTTCTAATATAGCCAACCGGTTACTTAATTTCTTTCCCTTATAAGCTGCATGTAAATACATGGTCATATGTTGCTGCACAGATTTGGAAAAGCTTCCATCTTCGGGCCATGACCATGCAAATTTGCCCTCGGTATCGCAAGTCCATTCCGCACTATACTTGTGTATTTTGTCTTGATATTGCGGGAGGGACTTGCACACATGTTGAATGGGTGTATCCCTCATTTGTTCACGTTATTCAACACTTGTCAATACTTACTTGACCTCAAATCAGATTTCGACACATCCAATTTACCTTGTCAATTTGAAATTCACATAATTAACAGCACCTTTTAATTACATTTCTTCTAACCATGACAATACAAAGAATCTGTTCACCAGCCTCTCCGGCTCACCACCATCAACAAGAGCGTGCACTGTGCACCGCCCATCCTGTGCTTTTCCCCCTTAAAGATGAGACCACAACTCCACTCATGTGCTCCTTGAGTGCCGCCCAAATGGCATAACACTTTTAATTGAGTCAAGCAACAGTTTGACAGATGAAATCCACCGACTTCTGCACACCTCAAATCTTATTCAACAACATCACGGGTGACTCAAGTCCTATTCAACAACCTCACTGCTGACACCACCAATTGCCTGGAGGAAAAAGCCCTTGATACTTGATACTTCACTATATATGTACGCTTTAATCACAAGAACACAATGACAAACATGACGCAACACACGGCTGTCTTCCTGCCTATCAAGGTACCCTCAAAATCACGTGGTCCCTCTTCCATACCTCTGTATATGGGAATACATCTCCAACAGATACATTAGGAAAGCACATTCCATGATATAAGCTAGCATCTCCCACTAATACCTATACACAGGTAACCGTACATAATCATCCATGAACCAAGCAAAATTGCCAACTCAAAGGGATACTTTTTTGTGTTTTTAAATATTTTACTTCGATAAACCAAGCTGACGCCTAGAATACAGGTAATCTTTTTATAAAATTTGTATCTATTTTCATCATTAAACCAAGCTGATCGTCTAAGCTGACTGCCTAAACTGACAGCCTAAAAAATGGGTAACCTTTACACAATGACACAAAACCATAGAATCACAACACTAAGCGGAAAGTGTTCCCTTCCCCCATATTTGCCATATAGTTGAGTCTAAACTTACACTCTGTGGTTCATTGAAGCCCCTCAGATACTGACTCTCCCACAATGTGCCACTCTGCTGTCTGGTCTGCTTAGCATCCCACGGTGAGCGGGAAGGAATTTCCTCCAAAGCAGCTCCTGTTGACCTCTTCACTTTTTCCATGCATGGTCTTGAGGGTTGGTTCTAGTGGGTCGCTGCGTAGCCCTTTAGGCATGCATCGGTACGAGGCGGGCTTACTGCCGAAAGGTCTTAGCGACCATCCTCTGCCGCCACTTGTAAAGGAGTGGCAGGTGCTCACTAGCAGCCACCCCATTTACCAGCAAAAGTAAACTTGCATTCCAACTGAATCCCTGCTGCAAGAACAGAAGACACAACCATAGGGCACCTTTTTACTGTCTTTATTATGCCGCAAAAAAGACAGTGCTCACACTAGAACAACATATTGTTTCCAGAGCTCTCACCCTCCAAACGTGTGTCACCCCGTTTTAACCAAGGGTGACATCACAAAAACAGGTTACATCCCCAAAACTTATCAGGGATGAAGATTGGTCAGTTTAGGAAAAATACATGTATGATATATAGGGGTTAGTTCAATTTTTGGATTTTCGTATCTGGTGTCTCCTCGTGGGACCACCTCTATCTACAAAAATACAAAGTTGCAGGAAAGTAAAGATGCTATTGGTCACTGCAACATAGTGTTTCTTAATGTGAAAGGTAACTACGGATTGCACAGAATGTGTCTTCCCAGCGTTGGCACCTTGGACAGCTACCAGACTTGGTGTACCTTTTCAAGGCGATGGGAATGAGCACAGAGGTGCTGTGTGTTCCATCATGTTGCCATCTCTGATACCTAAGCCTGAGAGAGTACATTCAGTAGGTAGCTTTGAGCAACACTTGTATCTTTCCACCTCTGGTTCTATGGGAAAAGCTTCCCTCCATCTCCCTTGAGTGAATAGGCATTGTCCCGCTCTTCCAGGTTACGTGTGTAGAAACCACGAAATGAAACACTCCTGCTTGTAATTATGGGGATTTTAAACTGAATTTCCTTCAGGTGCCTTATCGTCTTGCTAACTGGAAACTTTCACCTCTGCTCGTCCTTGGCTAGGGTGCGTACCTTGTCTGTTCTGGAAGCTCTGTCTGCCAGCCTTTAGCTGCACCAGGCTGTCAGCCCTTCCATGTATTCGAAGTCTATCTCCTATTCTTCATTTACTTCATTGCACCTATGACTCCCATCTTTGTTCTTATGGTTTTCCATGTTAGTTGCAATTAAGCATGTGCAAGTTGGATGTATTTATTTTTAACATCTTGCTGTTTGGCAAAAGGATATATATGTGTGCTTCATCTACCTGCGTGAGTCATACACATTTGTTTTGTGTCTACCTGTAATAATCTAATGTATGTTCCTGTAGCTTCGTGCATGGATGCCTATGTACTTCACGTCTACGTACACCTACATCGTGATGTTAGTGATGTTAGTGATGACGTCATTAACTTCTCAAGTTATAGTATGTGGACCTGTTTGATGGGTGACAAATCTCCCTCCTCCATATCGTCAGTCAGTTATGGTTTAAATGGCTGCCTGAGAGAGTAACGTTTCTCACACCTGCGATACATCGACAATGGTGATGAAGAGCCTAGGAGAGATGTGCACCTGACATTTCTCTGTCTTTGTGCTGCGAGTCGGGTGGGGGTGGTCACAAGGGCCACACTTGGACCTCCATCCTTACTTTCTACATAGAGTCCTTGCCTACGAGCTTGTACGATCACACACTCAAGAAGTGTCTCGTGTAACAAGCTCTTACTAATTCTGAAAAAGCCATATTTAAAGTTAAAAAACGTTTTCTTCATGCTAATCGTATGAATGCCACAAATAGTCTTAAAGAGCTTTTTCAAAAATTATTCCGAATTTGTTACCTCAGCCTGCATGAATGGTGAGCTATTGCCACCACCTGTACTCTGTAAAGCCTTGAATATATTTGAAAGAAAAAAATAAAAAACAATTCAAGAAGAAATAGCTAAGGAATCTGTATAGAACCTGGAACTACATCCTAGTGATTTTCAAGCACAGGTCCTGGTACACACTTTCTCTGTTCCATAGGCCACCTTTGCTGCCAGCCCTGGAAGCACTCTGACCCACCTACAGAGAGACAGATGTTATCCCTGCACTGCTACTGCGGGAACATGCTGACGGTCTCACGCCCGGGATTTCTAAATGTATCAATATCTGACCCTCGACAGGGATTATTCCAACGGATTTCAAAAGGTCCTTACCGACTCTCCTCCTTCAGATGCCTGGCTTTGATCCCACTGTGTTTAATATTTGCAGACCCATTGCAGTTCTTCTGTGGATTTTGAAAATACTCGAGAAGATTGTGGTGGAACATCGAGCTCATGCTACTGTTCTTGATCCCTTTCTATCTGGGTTCTGCACAAATCATGGGATGGAAACTGCTCTTTTCTTTACGGCAAGACATCCTTTTTCAAGGAGATGAAGATGCTCTTTCTGTTTTGATATTGTTGGATCTTCTTGCCTAGTTTGACACCGTGACCCAGAGCCTGCTTTTGGGATGGTTATTGCATTCTGCTTTTTTCTGGTAGGATGCAAGCAGGGCGTCCAACTAGGACATTATTGGTTGACCCCTTTGATGGGTGATTGCGAAGTTCTCAAGGAATCACCACTGTCGCTTATTTTTTTAATTTTTATTTCACATCCATCTTCTCCAGCTTTTAAAGCCCCTTGATCCCTTGGGGTTATAACACCATTCAGGTACGAGCAATATGCAGACATGTGTGTGGGACATCATGCACCTGGAAGATTGAAAGTGAAACTCAGGGCCATTATTATATCATAGTTTACTTTGCACCAGATAACGCACGCTCTTTTTGATCCCACAGGAACTTCACGGGGCAGTAGTGGGAGTAAAAGCTGGATTACCCTAGTGTGATTTATGTCGGTTTTCCTCTACATCAAATTCAACAAATGTATATGCAGCCATACAGTTAATTTTCCCGCTTTACAAAATGTGACTCCATCTTCATGTCCTCACCATCCTGTTAGAAAATGTTCAAGCAGGTCAGGATATGATATGATATGGCATTTACAACACGCTTATACACAAGTGTTTCAAGGTGCGACGAGGCAAGGGAGGGGGAACAGAGGGAAGACAGACAGCGATCCTACTAGGTCAGGTGTCATTCAGATCGCGCAAGTGCATGGGAAGGGGGAAATGCGAAGGGAGAGATTGGGGGGAAGAGGGAGGGGACAGTGAAGCACATGGGACAATAAATAACAATAAGTAAATGTACGGCCAGCAGGTGGCAAGTGCAAGGGTAAGTGAAGACAACAGGTGTCAAGTGCTGGTAGTTGGACTGTAGGGATACAGAAAACAGTCCCCAAGTGCGGGGGTTGCCAGGAAGGCTGTGCAGGTGTGCGACTTGTGGGGGGGGGGGCCTGGGCCCGAGATCAGAGGGTGGACAGGTAACCAGTGCAGTTTCTGTTTCAGCCAGGGGGTCAGCAGAGGAGAGGAGGAGAACAAAGCAGAATCAAAGAGAAAGGTTTTGAGGTGCTTCCGGAACCAGAGATGATTCTACTCAAGTTTCAGGGAAGCAGGGAGGCTGTTCCAGAGGGAGGCCCCAGCCGAAGAAAGAGATCTACCACCAACTCGTTGCTTGGAGAAGCGACTGACCCTGAGCGATTTGGAGGCAGATGAGCGAAGAGCTCGAGAAGGAAAATATTTAGGAAGAGAGAGTTGAGGGTATACAAAAGCATTTGTCTAATGGAAGCAGAACATCATCAGCACAAAGTATTGCATGACTATGGCCTTTCCTTGATTCATTGCCAGATCCAATCTAATGAACAACTCAACTACTACTATATACAAAAATACATATAAATAATAGAAATAAGTCTTACTCGCTAAACACATTAAGGCATTCATTAAAAAAATGTTGCAACATACCTCTTCTACTCCAGTTATCGAGTATGCATGGCCCTTGACAAGACCTTGGGGGGTTTTTGCTTCCGTTTCAGCTGCACTTGTGATCTGAGAATTTCAAATGTATCATAACATCAATCTTCTATTCAAGTGTCCTGATGTATAATCAGTGATCAATGAAATGGCCATTTATAATGAGCCCAGGAAGGAGCATACATAGCAACGGTAGCACACATGCAAACACAGAGCAAGCGTTTTGTTCATAAATGAGAATGCAGAAGGAATGGTGCCATATATAGATTTTTTAGCACATATTGTCAGGGATATGATATGATAGTTTATTTATAAAGCGCCTTACAGAATGTGTTTCAAAGCTCTTCAAGGCAAGGAAGGGAACAAGGGAAAATACAATGACATTCTTACAGGTCAGGAACAGTAAGGCTGTGAAATTAACTATCATACTCGGCCTGATGACATTTCAGATAGTGCAAGAGCTAAGATATAGATAAGGAAGGGAGGCGGAGAGTGGGAAGGAAATGGAGACAGACAGGCGACTACCGTACTAGGCCTGACAACATTTCTGGTAGAGCTGGAGAAAAACAAAAGGTGAGGGAGAGGGGTGCAGAAAGGGAGGGGAGGAACAAAACAAGCGACTATCATACTAGGCCTGACAACATTTCAGATAGTGCTGGGAGGGTGTGGGGGGAAATGTGCCCATACAATATTGCCATACACACACATAGCCTGAATAGACATGACGTCTGAGAGATAGGAACTATATTTCCATAAATAATATATACGAATTTGAAATATTAATTTGAAATATTAATTGCAAAGTGAACTGTAAAAAACACTCAAAATCAGCCAATGTTTTCTCAGGTATTTCATATAGTGGTGCTCTAGCGCCATAGAGAAGTCATTTTAAAAAATATAGTATCAGGGGCAGTTATTGTGAATGGATCAGTTGGGGTGTGTGGTCCATTGAGACTAGATCAGTGGTATTGAACATTTTTATACTGAGCCCAATCCCTGAGAAAATATAGTTTCTGGGCCCCCCACAAGCTATAACTGCTTATATTTTCTATTAAATGCTTATATTTTCTATTAAAAGCAGCCACTGTAATCCCTTTCTTTTTCCACCATTTCTCGTCCCCTGGACATATGTTGGGCTCCTTTAAGGAGGTGGTGGGAAGACCCACAGTTTGAAGACAACTAGACTAGATTGTTGTGGAGAGGGGGTTATGTAATTGTAACAGTGCACCGTGCAGCTGCATTTCCCAATTAAACTTTGTCAGGGGAGTTTTCCCAAAGTCCACTTGAGGTAAGACTTCATAAAACTATCCTTTGACGTACAGGTCCCCAACTTTTAGTATAAGTCTGTACTACTCAAGGAACCTTGGTAGAGTGGCAGAGGAGTCGGGCTTATCATAGGAGGAAGATGTGAGCTGTAGTACACTGAACCCACCAAATAGAATAGTCCAAAGAAACACACATAAAATGTTATATTAAAATATACACATTTATTATATTTACACAAGGAACGTAGATAAATAGGTAGTTCACTTAATCAACAAACATAGGAGTTCTTAATAATACTTTTCAAATGCCAATGCTTCAATCGTAGTTGCTCGCGGTACAACTGTTGCACTAATGACAGTTCTACCGTATTATCAGTACTACTGAGCACTCGCGTTAAGACAAAGATATACAGCAATTATATTTAGTTAGCAAAACCACATAAGCTAAAGTCTTTTAGGAAGTAAAAAGGTTGCTTAGTCACACAGTAGCAGAGCTTAACGTTCTAGAGACATTTTTTCGGGCAAACTAACACTTTATAAGTCCAAACCCTAACTATACAAAAAAGTCAGTGTAGTAGTGGATTCAAAGTCTTAAGAAGCAGCAGAACAGCAAAAGTTCCTCAGGATACTTTTAGCCTCTAGGAAAAGACACTTGTAGAAATAACACAATGAGGGGGACCCTGCAAAATCAATCCCTAAAAGGACACAAGCTGGCAGCTTGGGTCAGAGGTAGAGTGGACACCCTGGACACCTCTTCACGCATTCCAATCACTCTGGAGCAACTTCTGGGTTCAAGGTAAGTTATACCTTTCCCCCCACAGTACCTTAGGTAAGAAGACATTTTTGTAGCTGGATTTTCCTCTGTGTCGCAGCGAAGGATCCGATCTCCTGATTCCTCGGTTTGGTGACAAAAGGAAGGACTCTGAATCGGATGTCTCAGCAGCAGTCTTGAGAGCGCACCCTTAGCATGGATTTCCTGGGTCTCTCTGGTCAGTCTGCGGGTTTGGTGCCTTTTCTCTTAGCACCAAAAAAGGACGGTATTCGCATGGTCGATCTTTTTCAATTCTGGAGTCCTGCACTCTGGCGAGGAGACTCATTATGAGTCAGATCTTGTCTCTGGAGATTCACCTGGAGCTCAGCAAAGACTTGGATGGATTCGGCCTCTCAAAGACTTTGCACTGCAAATGGGTTGGAGGTCTCCTGTTATTCATGGTCTTCAGCTCTGGAAAGGCACAGCACCTCAGGAGATGGCTCAATTTGTAGTTTGTCTCAGGACTGGTTGGTCCTACCAGCCAAAGGGAAGGAGTCATCTTCTTTGGAGCTCCTCTGTTGAGTAGTATATGGGTCAGGACAGCAGTGTCGCTTCACAGTGATGAGAAGGGCCTGCCGGCATCTCTGGTCATCTTCAGCTTCGGTTACTTCAGTTTACAGTGGTTGACTTGCCTTTCAACTCATTAACCTCACATTGTATTCATTTTGACCATACAAACCTCTATAAACTGTCAGGACAACCAGCCCTCCAATGGGAACTAGTTCCATTCAGGCACTCTGGCAGACAAGTTCAGCTGAGAGAATAACTCCTCCCCTATTTCCTGCCTGCTCAGACACTAATAACTGTACTTAGTAAGGAAAAAGAAAGAATCTCAAAGGAGAACCCAAAGGGTTCACAGCAACTCTACCCATAAGGAGCTTTATGCTGCAAAAGTTAAACACAAATACCTTTAAAGAGATATGGAGGAAAGCAGACACCATAGTAAAGGTAAAACATAGAGAACAGAGTTCCAAAAGTAAGAGCAAATAAGTATGACTTCTCTCATTCAGGATAGAAAGAAAAAGGTCCACAAGTCCAGCAAAAAGTGCTGGGGGTCTCACTAGGAGAGGGGATGAAGCATACAAATGATAAATCTCCCTAACACACTTTTGCAGAAATAGGGAGATAAAGTGATATAGCCATAATCACACATTGTTTCTTTTTGTCAAGGGCCAAGGGAAGTTTAGAACCCAGGTCATCATTGTAATAGGGTTAGCAGATTAGTGTCATGCCTTCCCATGCCCCCGCCTCCTTACCTTCCTTGCCACAGCCCGGGCGCTCTCGTGGACCGCGGTCCTCTTCCGCTCGATCTGCGTTGGCACCCCGCCCCTCATGGCATTCCTGGCGCCTCTACCCCCATCTGTCCTGGGGTTTGCCTTGGCGCCTGCGGGGGTGCCCTCCGGCTTCGCGGGCTCCCCGGGAAGCCGATGCTCCACAGCAAAGGGTCACGTGAACAGTCTAGCGGTCACGTAACCAGGAAGAAATGTAAGAAGCGGTCACGTGACCAGGTGTGCAGTCACGTGACCCGGAAAGATGTTTAAAAAGAGCGTCAGTTTGCTCCTCAGTGCTTCTCATCTGTTCTTCAGCGGCTAGTGGCTATTCTTGGACCCTTTTGTTGGATTTCACGGATTTTTGACCCTGCTTTGAATACCTAGGATTGCCTCTTGGACTTGCCCCCTGAACCTTATATTCTGGAACTGTTTTTTGACCGTTGGACTGTCTTGCTGGACTGCAACCTGGATTAACCTTTGGATTTGTTTGCCTAGGGACTATTGGATTGTGACTCCTGATACTATTCTGGTACTACCATATTGGATTCAAGTGCTACGCCAATCATAGCAACCTTGACTGCCTTCCCGCATCCTGCTGTCCACTCCTTTAGGTGGGAACAGTTAGGTCCCATGTTAGCACCAGTTATCCTTGGGGTAGGTGTTGCTTATGATCCTATTTGCCTTTATTTATTGTGGTACTATAATATTTGCATTCTAACCCCTGCCTTTCCTTTCAGCCACCCGGGACCCGGTGCATCCTGTTCCTGCCATTATCCTGCGGCCCCAATAACCGATCAGCGAGTAGTATAGCTCTTCTCTGATTGGTACTTGGGGATGGAGGCATTATAATATACATGGACCTCAAGTCATAACAGACTGAGAAGCCTCCTCCACGGGATTATGGAAGCCTCCGCCGTGGACCCGGTGGCTGCCCTTGTCCAAGCGATCACTGTTCTGAGAACTGATTTGACGGCTGCTACCGCAGCCATCCATCAGCGATTAGACACAATACAAAGTGAAAAGCATGCCTTACCTCCTGATGAGGAATTTGGGGATGCCCCTTCCCAGCCAGACCCCCCTGCGGCACCAACTGCTCCAGCCCCGCTTTATGTACCTACACCCCTCCCCTTAGCTGCCCCCCTGAGAAATTCCATGGTGACCGTCGGACGTTTTGTACCTTCTTAAATCAATGTAAGTTACACTTTTTGTGTCGTCCGCAGGCCTTCCCCGATTCCACCACCAAAGCTGCTTTCACTTTTTCCCATTTAACAGTCATCACCGCCACTTGGGCCAATCCATTGTTAGAAAACGATAGTACTGTGTTATATGACTTTGACAGTCTAGTAGCGGAGATGACTAGGCTGTTTGATACACGTCACAAGGCACAAACACGTGACTTGGAACTCCTTGAGTTAGTACAGGGGAAAACCACCCTAATCGAATATATAACACAGTTTAATCAGTTATCTGTCGAGACGGCCTGGCCAGAGGAAAAGAAAGCAGTTGTTTTCTATAAAGGGCTAAGCTATCATATGAAAGACACCCTTGCTGTTGTTCCCTCACTCCCTACACAATATCCTGAATTGGTAGATTTAACATTACAAGTAGATGCCAGGCACTCTGAAAGAAAGACGGAATCCAAAAGACTCAATCCCATTTTCCTCCCATCCTACCGTATCCGAACCACCCAGTGAACCCATGCAAATCGGGGGTGTCCGCAGTCCCATATCCCCTACCGAGAGAGAAAGATGCAGACAAGCCAACGCCTGCTTCTACTGCGGCCTGAATGGCCATTTTGTTAAAGAGTGTCCCAGACGGCCCAAACCATGGTCCACAGGTTTTCTGAAGGCTCGTCCCTAGAGCAGGGGGCACGGACGAGCCTGTCAATACAGCACACTATGCCCCCTTCCCTGTCACCAGCCACGCAACCTCTTTCTCTCCCGGCTGTTCTGATTGCAGCCGATAACATCAAACATCGGGTACAATTGGTCATCGATTCTGGAGCCATGGGTAACTATGTTGATATTACACTGGCAGCGTCCCTAAACCTGCCTTTACAGAATAAACTAAAACCCGACCCAGTACAGGCCGTGGACTGGTCCCCTTTACTTTCTGGTCCTATCAGACAACAAACCGCACCAGTGACCCTTCTTATGCAGGACACACATCAAGAAGTCCTTACTTTTGACTTGATTACTACCCCACAATACGGCTTGAGCCTTGGCATCCCATGGCTACGTATGCACAATCCCGTCGGCAATTGGTCCCAGGGTGCAGTATTTTTTGAGTCGATGTATTGCCAAGAGCATTGTTTTACCCCTTCGGATCCAACCACACCCACCCAAGTACTGGGCGCCATAGCTCAGATGTCCTTACATGAACCACAGCCGATGGAGCTGGACATCCCGGAATATGTAGCCGGTCTCGTTATTACCAACACACCTCCCGAATACCATGAGTACTTAGAGGTTTTTGATAAAAAGGCATCTGAACATCTGCCCCCTCATAGGTCTTACGATTGCCCCATAGATCTGGTTCCTGGGGCTGCTGTACCTTGCGGACAGATATACTCCCTCTCCCCACCAGAGGATGCCATTCTAAGGGAGTACATACACCAGTCTCTCCAAGTGGGACATATCCAACCATCCCAATCCCCCGCTGCAAGCCCAATATTCTTCATCCCTAAAAAAGAAGGCGATCTCCGCCCATGTATTGATTATCGTCGCCTCAACCATGTCACAGTCAAAGATCGTTATCCTATCCCTCTCATCACCCCTTTACTGGACCGCCTAGCAAATGCCACAGTTTTGACCAAACTCGACCTCCGTGGGGCATATAACCTAATCCACATCCGTGAGGGCGATGAATGGAAAACAGCATTTTGCACTAAGTACGGTCTTTACAAATACACTGTTATACCCTTCAGACCCTGCAATACACCTGCAACTTTCCAAAGATTCATGAATTCCATCTTCCATGACATCATTGACACCTTTAGGGTAGTTTACCTAGATGACATATTGGTGTTCTCACAGACCCAACAACAACACATTGTGCATGTCCGGGAGGTCCTACACCGACTCCGTACTCACCATCTCTATGCCAAACCAGAAAAATGCCAATTTCACCTCCATGAAGTAGACTTTTTGGGATTCCATATCACATCTGGGTGTTTAGCTATGAACACCACCAAGGTCCAAGCAGTGGAGGAATGGCCCGTACCAAAAACTGTGAAAGAGCTACAATCATTTCTTAGTTTCGCCAACTTTTACAGATGTTTCATTGCAGGTTTTTTTCTCTATTGTTGCACCATTGACTCACCTTACAATTCTGCACACCCCTTTTATATGGACCTCCTTGCAGCAGAACGCATTCACAAACCTCAAGACGGCCTTCACCACTGCCCCCGTTCTACAACACCCCAACCGGAATTACCCTATGTCCTGGAAGCCAATGCCTCCTCCTCTGCCATGGGTGCCGTCTTATCTCAAACATGCCCTACCACTGGTCTGTTACATCCCATTGCCTTCCATTCGCATAAGTTCACTCTGACGGAAAGCCACTACACAGTCACGGAAAAAGAACTCTTGGCTGTTAGGTGTGGCAACACCACTTATTGGGGGCTAAACACCAGGTCACGGTTTTCACTGATCATCGTAACCTCCATGATCTGGCATCGTTTAAATGCACCAACAGTGGGCAAGTCCGTTGGCATTTCTTTTTTTCTGCCTATGATTTTGTCATAAAACACCGTCCGGGCACCGCACATGGAAAAGCGGATGCCCTTTCGCGCATTCCTGGAGGCACGTCACTCCCCATCTTTCCCGAAACCCTTTTAGACAGCAAACATGTGATCTGTATGTGTACCCCACCACTGGATTTGTTAACTACACTCCGCCGTTGGGTTACTACACATCCAGACCTTTTATGCGACTGGGAGTTGGAGTTACATGACGGGTTGCCATTCATCCAAAACAAACTTTACTTGCCTACCCCGACACTTGCACATTAGCCTTGGAGTGGTCCCATGATGCAGCCGTCAATGGACATCCTGGTCAAAAACGTACCCTGGCCTTGCTTCAGTGTTGGTGCTGGTGACCCTCTATGTGCAGAGACACAGTGTCTTACGTGGCTTCTTGTTCGAGCTACGCTCAGTGTAAGAATAGAAAGAGTCAACCGCTAGGGCTCATACAACCGATAGCTCTTCCATTGAGACCTTGGCACACCGTCACTATGTAGTTTGTAACAGACATGCCCAGAGTTAAAGGTTATGACACGATAAGGGTGGTGGTCGATTCCTTCACGAAAATGGCACGATTCGTTTCCTGCACCGGAATACCCACGGCCCCTGCTCTGGCTACTCTTTTTTTCATCACATTTTCTGTTATTTTGGGTTACCTTCCATTCTGATTTCTGACCGAGGGTCGGAGTTCACGTCCCGGTTTTGGTTTTGGCGCCAAGTCAATAATCCTGTAGCCTACCGCCTCTCGCTGCCCGTCTCTTGGCACATCCACCTAGTTTTCCACACTTCCCTTCTCAAGCCCTGTCCGGATGGCATGCGGGTTATCTTGCCTCCTTCCCGAGTCTTGAAGGGCACCATGGTTGAATACGAGGTCAGTGCTATCCTTGGATCTCGTGTCATCCGGGGTTGTCTCTAGTACATGATAGATTGGTTGGGGTATGGTCCAGAGGAGAGGTCCTGGGAGCCTGCTAGTCAAGTTCATGCCCCTTTGCTGGTTGCTCGTTTCCACAGGGATAAAGCCCACGTGGACGTGTGCCCTTGGGGAGGGCTCTGTCATGCCTTCCCAAGCCCCCGCCTCCTTACATTCCTTGCCACAGCCCGGGCGCTCTCGTGGACCACGGTCCTCTTCCACTCGATCTGCATTGGCACCCCCACCCCTCATGGCATTCCTGGCGCCTCTACCCTGTCTGTCCTAGGGTTTGCCTTGGCGCCTGCGGGGGCGCGGGGGTCATCAATCCCTCTCCAGCAAAGCTCTCTTCCCATATGGCCAGGGAGGGCAAATGCTACCTGATCCTGATCCTTTTCCCCTCAGGGGATGACACCAACCCTTTGACTTCCCAAACCTGTATGGCATACTCTGATGTAGAGCCATTCCATCCACTTTGCACTGACATTTGAGCTTTCCTATACTTTTTGCAAAACAACTGAGACGAGGAAGAGCATGATAGCAATACAGAGCACTAAAGCTGCAGAACTAGAGACACTCTCTAGTGGTTGGATGAATCCGATAGGTGGCGGGACATTTAAAACCCTGGCACCACCATCAAGAAGGAGATCCACTACATCCAACACAGGCCAGGAAGCGAGGAGGAAGCCAGCTGCAGAAGGGGACAGAAGAACTCTTACCGGTGCCGCCATGAGAAGCTCTGATGATGAAGGTATGCCGCACAGAGCCCTGCAGCAGGAGACACTGTGTAGAGGGGGCCAAGGCACAGCGAGACACTGTGTAGAGGGGGGCCAAGGCACAGCGAGTACCAAGAGCAGACGCGATGCCAGCAGAAGGAGTACATGTCACGCTGCAGAAACCGAAGACAGCGGAGAATACCGAAGCTGCCACAAGAGACCCGTGGTGGAATTGGGACACTGTGGTGTATACCACATACCAAAGAAAGGCAGAGACATTCACAGGGTGAACCCGAGCAAGGGGGCTGGGACGCTGAGTGCTATGCAGAATGAAACAGATGAAAGGGTAGACAAGGGCCCATTAGCTGAATGAGTCAAACTGGTACATGTGGAGAAAGCCCTGGAGGGAAAGTATACCGGGTAACATGTTGTGAGTCTGGGACCCATACCCAATTATAAAGCGAACATTGTGAAAGCCCTGGCAGGAGAGTATACCAGGCTGCGAGTCTGGGATCCACTCCCAATTATAAAGTGAACATTGTGAAAGTCCTGGCAGGAGAGTATACCAGGAAATATGATTGCAACTCTGGGACCTGCACTCAATTGTGAATAAACTATAAGAATCAAGAAGAGGAAAGACAACCTCTTGAATGTGCGAAATCCAGGGGTAGTGAGCCATACCCCCTTGCCTGGGATATTGTATATTCTGAGAAAGAGAACTGTGCTAGTGAGCTGTAAAGAAGTTGAGAAACTCAGGGGAAGGGGACTCCCTCCTGAGAATTGTGGAATCATGTGGAACTTTGATTATTTGTTTAATTTTGCACCTTTTGGAACTTTGTGTTGGAACATTGAAAAAAGTACAGTTGGCCAGTTGTATGACTATATCCCTTTTTACTTTATTTTGAGTTTAGCATGTAACAGTCAGGTTAGGACTTTGGACACAGGACGCAGAACTCTTTATTATTTGACATTTTGACACTGACATCCTTTAGTTTCATTGAGGCAGAGAAACCCCTCAGAGCAATAGGGCAAGATAGAAAGACCTATCTCGCCTTATTGCTCTGAGGCTGGAGTAAGCTCCAGCCCTCCATATGTGCCCCTGTGTCTGAGTCTTACTCCGGATTCCTTACATAAACCAGTTAGTATTTTCTGTATTCTTGGCCTGGGATGTGCAATGAGGGTTGACCAAAGCAGCAACATCAAATATTGATTTGATGAATTCTCTATAAAAAGTAAACAGCAAGTGAAAGAGCTGAATTGTTAGCCAAATGCATATAGCTAGCTTGGAGCATTATTATGCCTGCAGCCCTCTGTAGCAAGCTCCTTTTCCAGTTCAGCATAAATGCACAGTCTTTCAAAAAATGTATTATAGCTGTGACCGGAAGGTGTTTCGCTTCATGCTATGTATGTACAGCCAGCAGCTCAGTGCTGAAATGTCCTGCTGTTCAGACAAACAATTTTAAAGTTGGTTATTAATGAGATACGCTTGGAACCAGTGTGCTAAAAGGAATTTATAGGAAGTGTGCCTGGATGAACACACTGTAAGAGCATCACAACCCTTGGAAACAGGACGGGTTTTCGGGCCTTGCTGGTAATCGTTTCCAACTGATCATGATGATAATACCATACTAGTTAAAAGAAACTAGTTGGCTGAGTTTTTTGGTGTGAAGATCACAGGAAAAGCTATACATTGGAGTTCTTTTGGTGGATGGAGTCCGGAGCTGATGAATTTAGGGAAGAGACTGCAGAGAGTACAAGGGGAGCCATTTATTGAGAGGCGTGTGGGTGTGTATGTTTGTATGCTTGTGCATGTGTTTGGGCATGTGTGTGGGTGCATGTGTGCCTGTAAAGGCAGACTCGCACAGCCACTTGACAGAAAGGAAGCTGTCAACACTCCATTAGGCAATGATTTATAACCAGTACAAATCTGAGATTTTGCTTGTTATAGCTGATGGGGAATCTCCTTAAGAAGGCCTTTCCTGAGGCGATTGAATGCAGAGGGTTTTACCAAAGCAGAACCAGGTTCCCTGACAGGTATTTTGGGAAGAGGTGGACTGATCGAAAAATAGCATATCTGGTGGTGCTGCCTGAAGCTGGGTAATGTACCTACCTGCCAAGGGCCTTTGAAAAACAAACCAAAAGTGAGTTGTGATGAATCTGGACTAGTCGTCCCTTCTGCCTGAGGGACCCACCATCTTTGAGGCTAGGGAGGTGAGTCCACTAAGCAAGACCCTCCCTAGTTGTCTAGGAAAGTGGAAACTCACTGGGAGTGACTCACATTCCTGCAAGGAACTTCCTGACCAGAACATGCTATCTGCCTACATGAGTTGCGAAAAGAATGTTGTTAATCATGTTAAAGGAGAAATATACACCCCATTTGTTTGTGATGACCTACATAAAACCTTGAATGGAGGACAGTGAATCCTACAGAGAGGTGAGCCCCTGGAGAGCAAATGAATCAACAGCAAGACGCCATAAGTCTGGCATCCTAACCGGCAAAGAAGTCAAGAAAGAGACATGCTTGCTAAAGTGACAGTCTCACCTGGTGGCATGACCCCATGAAAGCTGTGGTGGGCTTGGGGCCTGTTAACTGATGCTGAGACCATACTGCAGCCTAGAGATGAGATCTCCGAGCTCTGCACGAGAAGTGCATTAGCTTCCAAGCTAAGGAGCGGAAGGGAAGCAAACACTCCCGAAGATGCAATAGCGTTGAGAGGGGCGAACAGTGATATTTGAGGCTGGGAAAGCCAACAAGGTTATGGGAGCCTGAGAAGCCGAAGCGGGCAAATGCCCTACCGAAATCGAGCGGAAGCAAGCCTACCAGAGGGACAGAACGCTTTAGAGAGCCCTGCTAAACCAAGAGACAATACAAGTTGAGGCTCGGAAAGGCAAAAGGGTTATGGGAGCCAAATATACCTTGAGCGGGCAGACACCCTATGAAAGTCGGGCTAAAGCAAGCATATCAGGGGGCCAGAGGGCCTTGGGAAACAGAAGAACCACTAACTATATCTAACAAAAAAGGAGAGAGAAAGAGAGAGAGAGAGAGAGAGAGAGAGAGAATGAGAGAGAGAGAGAGAGAGAGAGAGAGAGAGAGAGAGAGAGAGAAAGAGAGAGAAAGAGAGAGAGAGAGAGAGAATCCTTAAGTGCAAAACAAGAACATTGCCAGGTCGGAAATGGTGGAATTGTATTATGAAAACCTTTTCTTCTTAGAATGACGGAACCATATGGAAGTAAGGTTTGGCACAGATAGCCTACAGAGGGGTTGTGACCTGTGTTACAAGACCTTGAAGAACTTTAAAACCTATTGAAAAGAGATCCAAGTGATCGGGCCAGGCAGAAGCCAAAGACATAGGCAATTGCTCCAGCCTCCTTTTTCTGCTATATTTTTGTTAAGTGGTAGGGACTAGTTTTCTAATCGGATGTTGACTAAGGTCTATTTCTTTGAACTTTGACGAGCACCTATACTTTTTTAGTTTGTTAGACAGGGAACTTCCCTCATAGCAGTAGAGCTAGGTAGGCCTTTTCTTTTTATTTAAATAAACCTCTACTTAACATGACACACATTAGTCAGAGTACTTTTCTGGTTCGCCACAGAGTACAATGATCCTGGAGAATTTAGACAAATGTCCTAAGAATGTATTAAATCTCAGACAGAAATTAAAGGTATTTTGGGGAAACCCAGTGTATGGGCTATAATATCACTGAAAGGAAGAACATATTACAAGGCATATGTACTTTGTGATTGATAATCAAAATTAAAACTCTACGTAGCTTCACCATAATAAGGCTTTTCCCTAGCAATTTGGAGACCCTCCAGGCCTTAGACATCGCGAATTGAAAACTCGAAAGACAAGCCTTTGTGATTGGTGTGAGCCATGTGCAAGAACATTCTTTAAATCTATTCTTAACAAAACCCATTGAACTGGAGTGTGTTGAAGGGGACCCTGATTCCATGAGAATAATGAGACTTAAAAACTGCAGTCCTCGATTTTCCTAAAGAAACAGAATTTATTCAAACCAAGTATTTAAATAAAATGATAATTGCAACGATTTCAGCACCACAAAGCTAGTGTTCAACCTAGTTATTATTTGAATTAGCTCAGTAAGAGAATCACATGTTAGAATCAATATTTTTCCCTAATGCCAATGCTTTGCAATGGTTGCAAAGAAAACAAAGTGAACTGTTTTGATTTAAACTTTATTTTAAGAACTGATTTATCTTTTTGAATCAAATCAAAAAATCTATGTCAAATGATGACTCTATATTGTGGAGTATATTATCTGACTTTGCTATGTATGGTAGTTTGTATGAACTGGAATTAAACGACCAGTGAAACAATAGCATGCAGGTTGTTTTTCCTTTCTGTAGACAAGTTGCCTGTATGTATTTATTTGATATGTTGTGCATTTCTACCCCAGGACTGAAAGTTAGGGACTCCCTTTAACTCATTGATTTAATTGTTTTATTAAACACATGATTCAGATTAAGACAGCCTTTTTATTTTGCCCAGATTATTATGAGGTGGGGTTATTCCATTTGGGGGAGTTTATAAATATCTTCCAAAGATACATTCTATTACACCACCTGCATCTATAGAGCTAGGAAGGGATAACATTTCTTGAAATCTTCGGGTGCTTTATAAATTTGTTTTAAAATGTTGGATTGTAAGCGCGCTGTTCTACATTCCAAACCTCTTCCAGAATATATTGATTTTAATGTTTAGTATAATAGTTCATAACATAAATTATTTTAAGGGGTGGTTATATTGGAGTTATATCTTGTTTTATGTTTAGTTTAAACCATTTCTAATGACTTTTGAAGTGGAATGTAAACAAATATAATTAACTAGATAACAACCTTTCTTGACCATGCAGGAAACTGCTTAAACATTTAGGGGCTGATTCATGGAATTATTTGCGCCGAAAAACGGGACTTGTGCGCCATTCTGCCCGCAATTCTCTGTTTAACAAATGGGGATTTGCGGGCAGAATGGCGCACAAATCCCAGTTTTTCGGTGCACAAATTCCATGAATCAGCCCCTTAATGTATTTAGATCCTTACAAGAGGAAGAGAAAACACAAATTGTATCAAGTGGGGGGAGCTCTATAGCTTATGCGAGCACCATTGGAAATAAATGACATGTTTTTCAGATGTCTCTAGATCCTTTAAAGCCTGATAAAGAGAAGTACAAGGCCCATACTATTGAAGAAACATAACTGTATGAAAACAGATCCATGTGGTGAATTGCTGGCCAAATCATAAATGCAGGAATATTTTTTGCACGTGTTTCCATTAAACCGATTCAAATGCCTTTTAACAAATGCCACATTTCCTAGAAAATACCCTCCCTTATGCCCTTCCTCAGTCATGAATCTTTCTTGAAGATTGCTTGGTCTCTGCCTCCTTTCTCTGTAGCTGCACCATGGCTCCTCCCCCACTAGGGACCTACAATAAAGCCACTGGCCCCTTCCAATTCCTGTTTTCTTTTGCTGCACAGGGAAAGGAACGCTCCACCATCAGGGCTTGTGTTGTGACAAAGATGCCAGCTGATGGAGACCTTCTCCTCTCTTTTGAAAACACTAGGTCCACAATTTCACGCAAGAAGGTGGTGAAGCACGGTTGATGCCCTGGCCAGGGCTTTGCATTGCCAGGGTGTTAGGTAAGATTTGATGCAGCCAGACTACACAACACTTATCTGCTTGGTATTAGGTAACACACCTTTTGGTATAGGTCTGCACTACACAAGTTGGTAGTGTGACTGAGCAGCCAGGCCTATCTAAAGAGGGGTACATGTGAGCTGTAGAGCTGTAGCACTGACATTTGTCAATACAAATAACCAAGTAACACTAAGACTCAAGGTTTCAGTAATAGGTAATTATTTATTTAATTAACATCAGGTTTTAAAGAAGCATTCTTTAAAAAGGCAATTCATGTAACCATGTAAATATACTTTAAACAGACCTTTCAGAATCAGAACAAGTTAGTGGACAATCTTTGGATATGCTTCATAAACAATTCCTACACCCTGAGGTAACTTCAATCACAAGGACTTTAATGGCATTTATGTATCACACTAGTTATACTTGGCAGATTCTGAGGTTGCAGAAAGGAAAGGTTTAAGGAAGTAAAAAGGTTAAAAAGGGTTCTCATTATATGTGAGGACAACTAAATCTTCCAATGAAATCTAGACTAGACAAGCATTTCACAGCAATAACAGTCTAAAACAAGTTACCACCTATGAAAGACAAACAATATCAAAGTCAATGGGCTAGAGGAGTCTGCAGGGAGACAGAACACCCAAAGTTAATTTATGGAGCCGAGGCACTTCTTAGAATCAAAGTCTTGCACAAAGTTAGAGAGTTTGTAGAAAAAAACATTTGTAGGGTCACAAGCTGTTAAGCCTGTGAAAATCAGAGTTGGAATCAACCCTAAAGGTAAGTCACTGCAAATCTCACTGAGAAAAGCACAGCTAAAATACAATGAGGTAAGTACCCCAAGTCTAAACAGTACCTCTGGTTTGAAGAAGAGTGGTCCAGCTGGATTCTGTCCTGTTGCAGTGATGCAGACCCTGGGTTCCTCAGCATCAGTCATGGGGACAGGAGGGAGGACTTCTGGAGGGCTCCTGCGGTGGCACTTTGGAGGTCGTCGGCAGCTACAGGCTCTTTTTGGTTCAGCAGCATATTGTTCGGTTTCAGCGCTTGGTATATAGCACTATCATGGATCTTGGATACCAGTTGGGGTTCCTTCACTCCTTGGGTCATGCACTCTGGTGAGGGGACTCAAGCTCTGGTTATCCTGCTTCTGCAGGGTCCTTAGGAGACTCCTGGAGATTCTCGCTGGATTTCAGACGTTGCACTCGACTACGGATTCCTCGACCCCTGGCACTCGGTCCTTGCAGTAGTGAGAAGTACAGCCAGTCGGGGAAGGTTGTCCTGTGGAGTTCGTCTCAGGGTTAGTTGGTCTTACTACCCAAGGGAAGAAGTCGTCCCTTCCGGAGATTCTCTGTCGAGTTGAAAAAGGAGTTTCAGCACAGCAGTAGGGCTTCACTGGGCAATTCAAATATCCAGGAGGATGCTGCAAGCTTTGTTCACAGTTTTTTCGTCGGTGTTTCTCCCAGTGGTTGACTGTGCCTCTAGACCCAAAACCATCGCCATTCAAGCACAGCTTAGGCTGTCAATCACACAGCAGGATGGCTGTCCTGAAAGGACAGCTAGCAAGCCAATCAGGACTGGTTGCATTCAGGCACTCGTAGAGACAAAGAACAGCGGAGTTTCGGGAACCTCCCTCACATCCTGCCTTTCCAGACACAGTGGAGCCTGAGGCGGGCTTCAGCGCTGAATATCACCAAAGGCAAAATGAACAAAGGGCACAAATCTGCCTCGACACACAGAGTAAAACCCAAGAAAGACCACAAAAACAGAAAATGGTGAAAAATGAAGACCAGGGCAGCTTTGCCAAAATGGTAACCCATGGGTGCCATACTGCAGCTGAGGATTCAGCCTGCGGTAGAAAAGCACAATGGTCGGAAAATTAAACCATTGCCACCAGCCATTTAAAGTTGTGAGGGTAATATAAAAATGCTACAGGAGAATGTAGGATAAGGGGCTACTAGGTTACCCCCCAGCAAAATAATATGGTGTGTGCTGGACCTACAAAGACAAAAGGTAAGTAAAGTCAATTTCACTTTACTATTCTTGGGAACAGTAGTTCACACAAGAAAAAGGTATTTAAACCTTAGGAGAAATCTAAAGGTTTTCTCTGTCACACTGCACTGAAGGTGCATTCTGTCACCATACACAAAGTAGATGCATATGGAGTTTGTCAAACTCCAAAAACAATGGAAACACATAATTCAAATCAGGTAAAAAAAAACATGAGAGTGTGAGAAAAAGGTCTCACTCACTCCAGGGTAAAAATGAAAAAGTCCTAAAGTCCAGAAAAAGAGCTGGAGGTCTCTAAGGTTGAAGGGAATTAGCACAGAAATGAGAATTCTCCCTAACACCGGATCGCCAGGGTATGGCACACGGTGCAGGTGCTGAGGGACACTGCAAGTGGGTCTTGTTGCTCTACCAACAGTCTAGTCTTCTTGGGACGAGCAGTGATGACAACAACATTTACTGTTGGGGGGGAAAATAGACGAGAAGGACAAAGCATGTAAGAAAATAAGTCTTAACCCAATCTCTCACCGAGCAAACATATCTGACTGGGCGTTGGGAGGAAAGGTCATTAGTGTGTATGTACAGGCAGTGCTGATACTTCTTGTTAGTTAAGGCATCAGCACCTCCAGACCTGCTACTATATGGCCTAAAGAGATGCAAGCAAACACAACCATCACAAAATATGAATGTAAATCTCGCCATGAGAGGCGGAGGAGGATAGAAACTAGAGCTCCCTCTTGCAAGAAGGAAGAAGGATTGTACGAGGTCACCAATGCACAGCTCTTCATGAAATATTGGGGGTAGCGATCAAGTGGAGATGTGATCCATAGACCACCACAGAGAGTGCAAGAGACCAAGGGAGCCTTCACTTTATCTACTTAAATCTGGTACTGCGCTTAAAGAGCTAATGAACTTGGCAATTGCAGAAACAGAGGGAAAGACAGAGGGAAAGGATCTGACCCAGGTGCTGAAAGGCAACATTCGTTAAAGATGCTGGAATTCCCACCCAAGGACAAAGCGCAAGAGGCAGTGGTAGACGTCTTAAGCAGCGATGATGCATTAGGAGCCTTGTAGATACCTATCATTAAAACAAAACAAGATACCATTGCAAGTGAGTGAAAAGACCTAGAGACACTGATGATTCCTAGGTGTATGTCAAAGCACTGCCTCATCAAAAGAGGTCAGCCAGATGTGCCAGAACATGTCAGGGTGGCTTTACTGAGCCCTAACCTGGTAGGCAAACCTCAAATGGCCCTGGAGGAAATGGTACAGTGAGATCCCACAGCCTGCAAGGTGGACTGTGCACCACAAGGGTTAAGCAGGAAACAATCTATCCTTAAGTTAAGCTATTTATCAAGTGTTTACAGCCCAGGCCCTGATTCAGGACTTGCAGGACATGTATAGGGTCGCGGAAGAGGAAAAGGAAACAAACGCCAGCACTGCAACACTGCTCTGCACATTGAGCATCTGATACAGATGATGTCAGACACTGCAATGGGCACCATCACAACCTCCTGTATATTTCAGTGTTTGGAAAGATGACGCTAACCAAAAGAATATTATACAGCATATACCATTCCTTGGAACCATGCTTTTCAGGCCAGAGCTAGATGCAATAGCCAGGAAGTCGTTTGATGGCAGGACATATTCATAGCTTTACAAAAAGCCACACCTGACCAGATTCTTCAGAACATTTTCAAAGGTTTATCAAGACCTAAGCCAGACTTTCGTGGAAACAAGCCTTCTGGTTATCTAGCGACACCAGCAAAAAACAGCAGTCCTGACTATCACCGGGTTCAGCCGGTGGGTGAAAGACTGAGGTTTTTTGTCAAGCATGGAGGAGTGTAGTCACGTACCCATGGGTAACAACAATAGTCACACAGGGGTATGCAATGGAATTGTCTATCAGAAAGATTCTGAAGAAGGTAGACTCCAGGAAAGGATGGTAGAGGAAATAGTATGGGGTCATCACAAGTTGGGCAGTATCCCAGCGGTAAATAACGTTACTGCAACTCGGTCTGGCGCTATTAGCGCCGGATCCCGAATTACAGCAAGGCTGTAAATCCCCATTTTATTCAGAGTCCATAGGACTCTGTGGGGAATTCTCGGCGTATTTACCGCAGCGCAAATTGCGCCACGATAAAAGTTAAAAAATGGGCAGAAAGTCAAAGCTGGAGTTGAATCTCCCAACTGTCCACCCAAACTCGGGGTTGGGCGGAGCAGTAATTCGGCGGTAATAGCGTTACCACTGCATTTCTACCTGTCCACCCAACCCATGATGAGGCCCTACATAAGAAGGATTTGGAGGCAGGCGCAAAGTGAGAAGGAAATAAGGATAACATCTGGCTCTGAAATTTAAGGCCTTGAACACCTGGATTCCAAAAGCCCATTTTCTAAAGGGGTCAATTTAGAAAAAAATTGCCATATTACAGCAAGGTTATACCAGACATTACTTGATCTCCAAAACACTTACTATGACATCCCAATCAAGAAATCGCTCCAGAAATATCCCTAATTCGGGCTTCTACGGAGGTACTTCCAGTACACAGTCCTTTCTTTTTCCCAGAGATCCCCACCAAGGATTTTCATAGTCCTACCAAGCTAGTCATGTCAGTCCTTCACCAGAAGGCTATAGATACATCTGTATCTTGATGACTGGTTAATAGCCACATGGTGTGAAATATTTTGAACCAATTGGGATTTCTGGTGAATTTTCAAGAATTCTCAGTCTAAAAGGTAGAGTATTTTGGAGTGGGAGAATGTTCCATCCTCAGACTGAATTTGCAAACTGTGGGTTGGGGAAAAGGAGGCTGTATAGCATTTGATACTAGTTTGCACACAATTAGTCTCCACGTGTGGGGTGTTTTGCTGTGCCGGTTTGGTAAATATAATATCCAAAGTCTGGGAGAGACAGTGTTTTTATTAATGGCGGATCCAACAAAAGGGGTAATTGCATTTGTAATTAACATTTAAAAAATGATGCATACACTATTTGTCATTTAATTATGAACAAATAAAGAGCACAAAACATTTCTTCTTGTGTAAATTGATACAAAGTTGAAATAGTTATCCATTTTAAGTGACTTTAGTTGTGGAATGGGAGCTTGAAAAGTTATATGTCCTCACCCGGCTTCCTGTTTCCTGTCTAAATGGTGCACATTAGCTAGAGGGCCTGCAGCAGCTGAGAAGGCGGTGTCGAGCCTGTAGCTGGTGGCAGCACGTAAGAACTAAAATCACTTATGTATACATGTATTCAAGTAAGGGGTTGTGTCTGTGGAAAAGTGCAGTGTGAATGTTGCGTAAGGGTGTGAATATGTGCATATGTGAATGAGAGATGGCAGTGTGAACATTGTGAATGCGTGCGCGCCCGAATTAGAGAGAAGTGTGTATGTTGTATGGGTGCATGACTGCATGTATGAATATGTGGGATGGGAAGTGAGGCTAGGAGGGAGGTGGGAAGGGGGTGCGAAGAAGAACTTTGGAGTTGCATGTACATACATTGTTTTAAGGTGGAATTGCTTGTTATACAGGCATTATGGGAAAATCCAACTTAATGGATGCTGTTATGTGGTGGTGAGGGGGGCACTGAACGAAACTTGGGCAAACAGCATGAACACTTTCTTTCGGTGGCATAGCATGTATTACTGGTATTATGGGCTCTGGCCCTCCTGCAGCCACCCCCCTACCTCTTTCTCTTTCTTTCTTCTTTTCTCCCCTGACGAGGTTTCCAGACAAAGTCTGATCTATGAAAGTCTTGTCAAAACAGGTTCTTCCCCGTTCTTCCAAAACCATCAAGGACCACATTGACACCCTTGCTCCTGCCCTGGCTGACTTCTGCAACCTCTCCTTCACCGCGGGAGTCTTCCCCTCCCCTCTGAAGCACTCTCTTGTGCACCCCCTTCTTAAGAAACCCACAGCTGACCATTCTTGCCCGGCAAATTATCGCCCGATCTCCATCACACCTTTCCTGGGCAATCTCTTGGAAAAGCTGGCCATCTAGCAGCTTAACCTCCACTTCGATTCTGTTGGTTGTCTCCAAGATCATCAACTTGCTTTAGAGCTTCCAGAAGCATGGAAACTGCTCTCCTGGACATCCGTGAAGACCTACTCTTCAACCTTGACTCCAACATCCCTTCTGTCTTCATACTACTCGATCTATCTTTTACCTTCGACATGGTCAACCACACCATCCTGCTCAACCGTCTTCGTGACAACCCGGTTATCACTGATCAGGGTCTGGCCTGTCTAACTTCTTTCCTCTCTGATCGACCGTCGCAGGTCCAACTTGGGTCCTTCCTTTCCTCAATCTTCCTCTCTACCTGCAGTGTCCCCGAGGGGTCTAACCTCTCTCCCTGGCTTTTCAACCAATACCTGGCAACTCTCGCCCATCACATTGCCTCTTTCTGCTCCAATTTTCAGTGCTATGCGGATGATACTCAACTCATTTTCAGGCTTCCCTCGGCCACCTCTTCTCCATCGCTCTTCTCTGATTGCCTGTCTGCTATTCTGGAGTGGTGTACCACAAACGATCTCTGCCTCAATGGCAGTAAGATGGAATTCCTCCTCATCGGCACACCCTCACACTCATTTGCTGTCTCTCTCTGGCTGGCCTCCCTCGGACCTCCGTCTACCCCCCACCTGCGAGGCTAAGAACCGCAGGGCCATCTTCGACTCCACGATTTCCTTTTCTGGCCACATCTCTGATGTCTCTAAAAAGTCAAATTTCCAACTGCAACTCTCATAGGTATTCGGTCATTCCTCTCCTTCCCCCTGAAGCTCACTGTATCTCGAGCCCTAATTCTCTCTAGGCTGGATTACTGCAACAGCCTCTTTCTAAATCTACCTGCTTCGACTCTCTGCCCTTTGCAACTCATCCAGAACAGGACTGCGAGACTTGTCCTGGGACTCAAGCCCTGGGATCGCATCTCTCCAGCCCTGAAATCTCTTCATTGGCTCCCAGTGGCTGCAAGGATTAAATTCAAGACCATTTGCATTGTTCACAAGGCTTTCTGGGGCCTGGGTCCAAAATACCTTCAACTCTCCCTCCACAAATAGCTCTTTGCTCCTTTGCCTCCAACTCCCACAGGGTCAGTAGTTTCTCCAAGAAATGTGCTGGTGGTAGATCTCTGTCTTCGGCTGGGTCTCGCTCTGGAATAGAGCCCCTGCCACCCTGAAACTTGAGGAGAACCATCTCCGGTTCCGGAAGCACCGCAGGACCTTCCTCTTTGCTTCAGCATTCTCTCCTCCTCTCCTTGTAAGATCGTTGTTTTTGTTCTCCCTTGTTCCCCTCCCTTGCCTCGTCGCACTTTGCAACACATGTGTACAGGCGCGATACAAATACACTATCAATATCAATATGGGCAAAGAGAAAATGATACATATTCTTATGTGGAAAACTGGCCTATTTTGTAGCAGCCAGTATGGACATGTTCTTAGAGTGGCATGGCTTGTTTTACTCACATTAAGGGGCAAAGATAACTTGATGAGTATTCTTACATGGAAGGATATACTGGGGCAGCCAGCATGGACATTTTCTAATAGTGGTAGGACATGTTTTACTTGCATTGTCGGCGAATCATACTTGAAAAGTATTGGTGCAGTCAGTATCGATGTTTTGTTACAGTGGCATGGTATGTTTTACTAGCATTATGGGCAAAGCCAACATGATGAATGTTTTATGCAGCCATACTGGCCTACATTGGTGAAACCAGTATGGACTTGTTAACAAAGCCAGCAGGATGAGTTTTCTTATGTGGGCATACTGGCCTACATGTTTGCAGCTAGTCTGGTCATGTTTTTGTACTGGGGAAGTACATTGTTTCTGACATTATGGGTAACAAACAACTGGAGTATGTCCTTGTGTGCGTGAGGGAGAGAGCACAAGAAGAAAAGGGGTTGTGAGAGAAACAAGGATACAGGCGAGTGAGGAGAAGCTGAATATTGGCTGTCAGGAGAGAACTGATGCAACAGCCAGACTACCCCATTAGGTCCCACAGGGAGTGCCTGGCCTTAGCAAGTGAGTTAGATAATGCCATGGCCTTAAAGGCCCCTTGGATGAGGGATACAACTGCATAGTAGGGATATCCAGTATGTAGTCAACAATCTGGTGGAAATGTTGTGTTGGAATAGAGATCCTCGGCTAGGGAGGGTGGATCCTCTTTAAGGTTGAGAAAGTGTAGGGACCACCCGTAGTCTGGAAAGTCCAATAATCATGCATATATACATTGTCTACAATAAAACCGTAAAACATATCAACATGTGTCATTGGATCAATTGAGCAATTTGTCACACTATTTATCATGGATCTTTTAGTGCAGGAGTCTTCAACACTGGTCCTTGAGAGCGACACCACATCCGGTTTTCAGGATAAGCATTGAATATGAAAATGCAACTCTCATTTAGATTCACCGGGCACCACTGTCCTATGTGTGGATCCTCTGAAGACATGGGCTGGATTTGGATTTGGACTTTTGAAGACCCCTGGCTTAGGAAAGGGGGGCATCTTCAGAGACACACTCTGGGGAGCACTGAAGTGTGCTTAGCAATTGTCACTAGAGTAGTTCCTGCTTTAGGTTTACATACTGACACCATTTGAGGTATAGAAGAGGTTTTTTGCAAGAAAAAGACGGACATTTTTTACGATACATAAGGAAAACAACAATCAGTAGATTTTAATATTTTGGAGAAAGCAAACTCTGACTTGTGTGACCATGTGCAGAGCCATCCTTATCCTAAGACCCTGGCTAACATTCTATTTGAGGACACTTTACGGCCAGATGGTGGACCTAAGTGGAGTAACTGATGCCACAGACAATCTATCCTCAGATTAAAATCCGGAAGTTGTCGGAATCAGTATATTTGGTTCACTTTTAAAAACCTTTTAATATTGAGGAGAGGGTTGTGAAAACTCAAATGAGCACCAAGTCTCATGGGTATTATGTACTTAGTGATCCAAGCATACAACCATCTTATCACAGACACAGTTGTCAAATATTAAGTTCTATGGCCACTGTTATGGTCCCTCAAATGATCTTTGATCTTGTGGAATCCTGACTGCTGACATTTTTCCCCGTTTTCCTTTCTCCGTTGGGTATACTGAAGGAATACAAAATGATTGCACCAGACTGGCGATCTTGGAATGTTAACTTTTTTTTCCTTCTTTTATTTAATTAAGTGCATACAGGAGGCATTCAGCTCACACTACTCACAGTTATATAAGTACAATACACACAAGTGTACAAACAAGTCTAAAACCTTATTACTAAAAAACAAACTTATCATTCCATATGTGTTTTAAAAAGAACAAGCACCATTTCATTGATAGCCATTACAGCGTAGTTGACAAGTAAATCACAGCATAAAATAGCCATTTAAAATATGTATGCAAAGAGTGTATCTTTAGCCTAACGTGAAAGGCAGACGCCGAAATAACAGAGGACTCTGTACAATGTAGAGTTCTCCAGAACTGGTCAGAGCCATAGCTGACCGGTTTTGCGTATCCTTTTCAATAGAGGGCACGAATGGCCTCACAATTGGTCAATACATGGCGGGCTGCTTAAACTTGTGTAGCACAGAGGCGACAAATGCGATCCTCCCTGTTCATTCCTCTCAACGCTCCTGTATTTGCTAACACCGGAAGCAAGTGAAACCGTAGGTACAAAATAAAGTGCATAACAAGATATTTCCTCGGGAAGCCCCCAATGAACACTGATGTGCATAAGCAGCATATTTGCACATTTACGACAACCTACTCCTACGGGATGCGCCGTGACATACGCAATTTGTAGCCCAGGTTGCTAAATAATAAGGAAATATCAAGTATCCTAAACAGGATAGATTATAATCCTGACAATGGCCCTCATTAGGACCCTGGTATTAAGGGGTTAACGTCGCTGTAAAAGGTGTCGGGCCGTTAAACCCTTAACGCCTGATTAAGAGGTCCCTTTGCAGCTCCCGACCTTAACGGCTGGTTTGAACCAGCCGTTAAAGTAGGGACCCGCAAAGGGACTTTCGAGGTAATTACGGTACTGCAATTTGCGGTACCGAAATTACCGCCTTCCCCAGTCCCATTGAGCCCTATGGGGCAAAAATGGGAATGGGGAAGGGCCAATGGTAAATGGGGAATTACCGCCCCGCCAACCTTGGAATGGGGCGGTATTTCCCGATTTACCATTGGCGGACTCGTTACAATACCATGGTGCTAATAGCGCCATTGGTTACCGCCGGTGTTGTAATGAGGGCCAATGACTTCCCACCATCAATTCCAGTTCCCTAAACCATACGTTTCTTTTAAAGTGGTCACTATGGGCCTGTGTGCTGTATAGCAAAGATTCGGTTGAACCCCAATTGAATTTGATATCAACCCAAAATGTGTAGGCTGCTATTTTCCATAAGGACACGAGTGACTGGAGACCTTACTCCAGCCTCAAAGCCTCCACTGACAATTTCAGAAAATAATTAATATGGTTATTCTTGGACTTGCTCAGGGCAAGTGTAACATTGTTTTTATTGTTATGATTACCGTATATACTGGAACTGATAATTAGAAATGAACATTGTACAATTTTAAAAAGAGTTAGTTTACAGGTTTAGTGCAAATAAAAAGAAGAAAGGTGTTCCACCAAGCAGCCTTTGGGGTTGTCATGACAACTGGAAATGCTGTGCCAAACAATTCTAAATGCACAAAGTGTTCATTTTTGTTGTACTTTGCAGATGTAATCCAATTGTGGCCTGTTTAATGTATTTTCTCCAAATTAGGAGTACTCTCACATGTCACGTGTCTGTGTGACTTTTGCTGAAGGTACAGAGTGATCTAAGACGGAGGCGGACTCGCCACTGCTTTTATTTTATTTCTTTTGTTGCATGTGTCTGTCTGATGTCTTTTTTCCATGGGTTTTGGGTTTATGAAAGAGCCGACAAACCCTCTTTGTCAAAATCGCTGATTTATTCATGTTGCAATAGTTAAATATATTCGCTATTGTGTTCGGTTGTATTGCAGATTTACACTATTCTACAAAGGCAGGCAGAGCTGCGGTCATCCTATAGATTCCCTGCAGTCCGCTCTATCCCACACAATCCTCTTTGGTGGAAGGAGGGACTGCCTGCTGGCTCAGGTTTGTTTCCGGGTTATGGGAGGCTGCCAGGAGGTGACCTCCCACTGTAAGGATGTTAGTTGCCTGTCATCTGGCACCATGGTTACCCACCCTGCCCAATGGTGCTTGGGCTACCCGGAGCCCGACGCTCTGAACGTGGCCACCTTCAGCCCTGAGCCAGGCTTCCCGGAGGAGCGGCAAGAGAGAGGTGAGCGGGTGTGGTCCAACCCCGAGAAGTGGGGCTGCGGGATGCAGGAGAGTTAATACTGACTGGAAGGCCGCATATTTTCGAGAGGGTATAACTGTAGCGGGGTATTAACTGACTTGAGTAGTGGTGTGGCTCTTTGACAATATCAGGTGCAATCAGTGGTAGAATTGTTCCAAAATAAGTAGTGGAACTGTGACACAGTCAGGGAGTGACGTGCAACACCTTTTTCAAGGATTGCAGCCATGCTGCTTGACAGCCAATTGAGGTGAAACAAATTTCAGTAACTGCTATTGGGTGGTAAAGTGGAGAAATGTGCTTTAACTTCACAAAGAACTGTTCTGGGATGGTGAAAATGGTTGCAAAAAATGGTGGAACTGTTATTAGTAAACAAAAAGCAGTGGATCTCTGCCTCCAACCGTTCCCACTGACTTCGAACACTGGGTGCAATAATACATGGGCGCTAGGAAAGTGTAACAGGATAC
The DNA here is from genome assembly GCF_040938575.1 of Ambystoma mexicanum. Classification (NCBI taxonomy): domain Eukaryota; kingdom Metazoa; phylum Chordata; class Amphibia; order Caudata; family Ambystomatidae; genus Ambystoma; species Ambystoma mexicanum. Next base: position 1,233,067,069 of record NC_090927.1, on the reverse strand, counting down.
AGGGGGGCCGGAATTCATGGTCGTACTATAACACAGTGTGTGGCTGAACTACATGTAACAGTTGCCCTGGGAGACACTGTTCGTCATACAGAATAAGTGCCCGTAGGTGGTTGGCACAGAGATAGTGTTGCACATCCTGCTGGAGAGGACAGTTGGGCAACAACTGGTCACCCGCGAGAAAATGCACGACTGAAAAGTAACCAGCCACTGAGAAGCAAGGCAGCATGATCATTGAGAATACCATACGGCAATAAATGACGTTGAACAAATGCAAAGAAGTGAGGAAGGCCATGAGGGAAGAAGTCAGTGCTTAAAGTGGGCCGGGGCCTGCTGGGGCCGGGCCCCGGCAATCTCCAAAAAGTGGGACTGAGCCGGGGCCCTGCCGGGGCCCCCGTCCTACCGCAACATTTGCGGGAATCGCGGGATGCATTATACGGGATATGCGCCTGCAATGAAGTCATGCATGCTGACAGAAGTGGCAGGCAGCCACAGCGACGCTGTGACTGGCTGCCACTTCCGTCAGTCATAGTAACTGCGTCTGGTGACCCCCTGCGCGAGAGTTCACCAGAGGGAGTTACTGTCCCTTTGTTTCCCCAGGTCGCCTTTAACCCTCGGCGAACCTGGGGATTCCTCAACATTTTTCGAGGTTTATGAAAGATGGCTTTGAAAGTACACATTTCAAGCCATCTTTTATAAAGCTTTGCCGACGGACAATTTTGTCCGTAGCCAAAGCTTTATAAAAGATGGCTTGAATTGTGTACTTTCAAAGCCATCTTCTATAAACCCGAAATGTTTAAAAAAGATGGCCTGAAAACTAGTCAAACCGTAGGGTATACACACACATATATATAAATGCTATATATTTGTGTGCGTGCCTTACTATGGTTTGTGTACTGTGCGTGCCTTACTATGGTTTGTGTACTGTGCAAGCCATCTTTTATAAACGTAGAAATAAGTTACATATTTCTATGTTTAGAAAAGATGGCTTGCATAGTACACAAACCATAGTAAGGTACGCACACAAATATATAGCATTTATATATATGTGTGTGTATACCCTACGATTTGCGTACTTTTTAGGCCACGCCCCTCCCACAAGCCACGCCCCAAATGAGGGCCCCCCACCCTCGATTTCTTACCCCACTTAAAGCCCTGGAAGAAGCTGTATAAATCCCACTGGATTAGCTACACCTAGAAGCATTGTTGCAGTAAATCTGGGACGGTGCTTTTGAATCTTTTCTGTTGTGGGGGTGGGGCGAGCATCTGGCTCCATGTTGGCAGTGTTAATGCACAGCAACACATTTCTTAAATTCGTGGCATTAAAAACGGGCTTCGCCGTGGGCACGTTACAGGCTGCCTCTGCTTCCAGCTGTCGCGTTATTAGACTTTAAAAAATATATTTTAGAGTGTGCACATGACAGGTTGCCTTTGCTGGTGCTCAGCATAGTAATTAATCAAAGCGCTTTATTCGACAATGTCTTACAGCAACATACAATAGTACAGTAAAACATTGTATTACAGAAGAAAACGTAAAAACATTCATTAGTTCATGTACCTTGAATTAAAACCTGATCAGGGCCGGCCATAGGATTTGGGGTCTCTGGGCGACAAAAGGTGCCTAGGGCTCCCCCTTATTTCTGTAAATAGTGACAGTGATATTACAGAACATTATATTACAGAACACGTCTATAATACACCAAGGTATCATTGGAAGTTAAATTAAAAACACATCGCCATCGGCAAGGCAGGAGATAAACTGACTGCGATGCCTAGTATAAGAATTAACAGTTTTAATATCTGCCAATGTGGGAATATCAGGAGTGGCGCTTTTTTGTTGTTGAAGTAGCAGACAGCAGCGTGTGCCGAATACCCGATATACACTTTTAATTTTGGCTGATAAGGCATAGTGAGATAAAAGGATTTGGCCGGGAGCACACACTTTGGTAAAGTGGCGAAGTAGGGATTAGAGGCCAGTGTGCAATTCAGGCATTTGAACACATCTCCTCCCAGATGTAATTGGTAGAAATATTGTTTGCAAAATGTCTTTTGGAAACTTTTGTTTGAAAACACCATCTGTGAAAGCATTGCAAAAATATGGGGATTGTGTTTTGCGTACTCAAGTTAACTGCTGTTTTTGCAGGCGTTTCCCAATTTTTTTTATTTTTATTGTGTAAACATTTGGCCATATTGTCCGAACTAGTAATATGCTTTTATTCCAGAAGCCATAGATAAGGATTATTTTGGCTGTCAAAAGAAATAAACTCCAAGCGGGTTCCAAGGATGTCATGTCACAGTAAGGATTGGCCATGGGGCAGACAGGGCAGGCTGCGTCTACTGCACGATTGCTTCATAGTGCGATAAGCGCATATTCAGCTGGGAGGTTTTGAGGCATGGAAGTAAGCAATTTTGCAGATCTTGAAAATGTTAACAGAATTAACAGAGCTCAAGTCAAAACAGGAAAAGCATGCGGGTGAGGGTGGGAGCAGAAGGAGGCCTAAATGATATATGCATGGGCGCCGAGTATGGGGAAACAGAGGGTGTAGTTTCACCCATTATCCTTGCCATGCCCATTCAAATCACTGCTTATGACAGGGTTTCTGTCTCCTCTCATGCTGGGTTCAGGCTTGGATTTGTTAGCATGCATCTGGCAAAATGAGGACGTGCTGCTCACTTCAAAATGGGTTGGAGACTCATTGATGGACTACCTGACCGTTGATTGGAGGGGTTGGGCAGGGCATCCTATAGCAGAATGCTGCAAAGACAAACTCAGCATGTTAGGTGACTCTTGCTGAGATGTTCTATGTTTAGACCTTCCTGTAAATCATGTGGCTTTTCTTCCTATTCCTGCTGTAAAATGTGCTGTTGCGACCTGGGGATGGGTACAGCTCCCTTGCATCCCTCACTGGGGGCTCCTCTGCCCCCGTAGTGAAAATCAAAATCTAGCACCCATTAAGATATGCACAGTAAGTGAACATGTCTTAAAGTTAAATATACACATTTAGTAAATATATCCTTTCCCCTTAGAAGAAACTTCACAAGACAAATGACCAACCCGGAAAAATAAGCAGAGGGGAGAATTTTCAATAACTATGCTGGCTAAGTATAAAGGTGCCCACCTTTTAAACCAAACAATATATAATGAAATATTCCATGGACAACAACATCCAAATATGAGATGTGTGCTTTAATTATACTATTATGTGGTTGTGTGGGTAAGCATCTATACTGGAAACATGACAATCTGGGGTAAACTCGTAGTAGCCAAACACTTGAGCAGGCAAAATGTTAATTTTTGGTTTTGCCGCTTTTTGGTGGTATAAGCCACACATTTTGCCAAAACAATTGCTACAAGAAGAAGAAAGGGGGTTCCAAGAAGCTGTCTTTGGGGTTAGCATGATAACTGCAAATGCTGTGCCATACGATTCTCAATGCACAAAGTGTTCATTCTTGTTGTGCACTTAGTTGAAGTTAGGGGACCTATATGGTGCTCTGGGTGGAGTTGGCTAGCAATTGAGCAATAGAGCTGCTTGCTCATATGATTAGTACATCTGGAGCTTTGACTTAATGTAAGAGAAATTATTTTATTATTGAGTTTTTTTCAGTAGACTGTGTTTTATGTTTTATAGGTTTTTGAAGGGCTGTTTTTTTAATTGTATTTATGGCGGTTGACAGTTAAGTATGTCCATTCTCAAATGGCCCCAAGTGAACCTTGCAGAGGCCACTAACGGTGTGAGATATGCTTCAGCCATTGTCACAGAAAGTGGAGCTGTCATTATGACCTGAAAAAGGTCGCAATTTTGGGTTGTTTTTACGTTCCAGAATTGCCCGAATGACCCCACGGCTCGGAATGTAACTTCTGTGTTTGGAAGTTCATGTTTATCAATACCCTGACAAGTTAAATGGCTTTGCTTAAGGCTCTCCCTCAGAAAAAACATAAACCCCCAGGGACATTCCTGTACCACTCTGTTCATGCCGCAATCCAGAGATTGAATGTATAAAGTATGAGCTTTACTGTAGACAGAATGACGCTGATACTGTTCTTTACTGTACACCCGGTCCCATTTGAGAAGTATGATGTCAATAGAATGGAAATTATTGGGCTTCTTTCCTTTCCTTTCCTTTCCTTTCCTTTCCTTTCCTTTCCTTTCCTTTCCTTTCCTTTCCTTTCCTTTCCTTTCCTTTCCCTTCCCTTCCCTTCCCTTCCCTTCTCTTCCCTACCCTTCCCTTCCCTTCCCTTCCTTGCACACCTGCGCCCCTTATCGCATCCTCCTTTAAAACATTGCGCCCTCCTCCTTGCACCTTGGTACCTATAAATGCAAATGACATCAGTAAACGCCCAAACTATTGTCATTGCCAATGCTTTTTTTTAATAGCGGCTTTCGTACAAAAAGAAAACATGGCATCTTCTTCCTCCGAAATATGTTTTTCCTCAGGTTATACAAATGTCTGTAACGGCTGGGGTGGATGCCGGAAACACACACCTAACAATGCAACTCCCCCCCTCCCCACATAGAAAAACACAGAAACATAGGGTAAGACAGAGACAGATACAGAGAAAAAGAATAGGAGGGAGACAGGGAGAGAGAGACAGAGAGTGTGTGAGAGTGAGAGAGTGAAAGAGAAAGAAAGACATTGAGATAGAGAATGATAGAGAGAGAGAAGGAGAGAAAGAGAGAGCATTAAGATCACCATATGATATGACAGCAACCTCTAGTTATACATATCTGGTGAAAAACTGAAATGACAAAATGTATCACATGTTGAAGCTGCTTGATTAATTAGTTTAAGTGCTTCAGTGCTGTATCAGCTGTACCGAGGTATATACTTACATCAATGGAGCAACCAAGCATGGAGCCCCTTTGAACAGCCTTTTTTAGAATTTCATAGAAATTAGCTGGTGGGGCCTTCAGATCGTAGGTCTCAGAGACACCTCCAGTGAAATCTTCCATAGCCTCTATTGTACTTCCCCCCTTCAAGGCTTCATAACTCCCATTCAGCCTGCAACAGACACGCAACGCGGTTAAAAGTTACAAGCAACATTGACAACGTATAAAGTTCAGAAGAGTAACATTATGCATCACCACAGTAATTGATCAATCCCTCACTTATAGCACAGGACTATATGTAAGGAAAAGGCAGGACTGGTTTTCTTTCATCAGAAACTAGCTATACATGAAGACTTTCCATGAGGTCACTCTAGGGTGCATGGCGATTATTACTGATTCATCAAGATGGCTAAACAAAAAAACACTGTTCATATTACAGGTCTTCCTTATGTGCCAAACATGTATTTATTTGCACTCCAATGGCAATGCAAACATGTAATTATTAAACCTCATTCATCTAGTACATATGACAGTACAAGTGTTTGTGTCCTATATACTTGGCTAACCACTTTTCTGTATCTACTCCTGCAACAACTTTGAGCACTAAAAATGACAAGAACACTCTCCGACAAAGAACAATGTCACCTTTTAGAAAAAGGACACAACAAGCATCAACAACCATTATTTGTGTATAAAAGAATCAAAATCATCAGATCTATGTTGGTAGATACAGATACCATAAAAAATCAATCCATAACACAAGGCTTGTTACTTAAACATGGGGGCGCTTGAAAATGTGTGGACATTTCCCATGCGTCAACTGTAAAGTGAGCCAGAAGCTGATATAAGCAACTGTATTGTGTGGAAAAAGAGACAGCTTAGTAACTGTAGTGCAGGTATGGCCATTCATATGATTACATGTCCATGCAGAAAACATTACCTTCGTATATCTACAAAACCAGTATCGCAGAGCATAGGAGCTGCAGCAGAATGGGCAATACTACCGCTTCTTTGGTCACATACCTTTATAATCAGAGTCATGATGAGAACATTTCTGAATGAACAGTCTTGTTATTGTTACAGCGTTCAAATATTTCTCAGAGAATGCGTAAACGGGAAGAGTGGCGTAACTTTAAAACCCAAAGCCATATAGTCGGTTTGCATGAGGACATTAGTTATGAATACATCTGAGCCAAAGTGAAGTTATTTTGGTTCACATTCTATTTTTGTGTAACTGCAAATATGTATGGCATACAATCTGTTAATCATCATGTACACATTGCTGCATAACACAACGTATTTGTTTTTATGATAACATTATAGGGACATGATACCTGTTCTTCTCTTTATAACCGTAAGCCTGAAAATGTAATGTTGTTTGTAAAAATCGATAATTTAATGCCTGGGACTTATTATCTATTTCTCTTTGGAAACACGTGTATACATGCCATGAATGTCGATGAGTTCAACTAACCCACTTTATGGACACTTTATAATGTTTAAATCGTTGTGTTGAAAAAGAAACGATAAACGTGCATTTTCAATCAATGGAAACGAATTGCCATTACAATATATATATATATATATATATATATATATATATATATATATATATATATATATATATATATATCTAGCAGTAGATTTGTCCTTTAAATATGTCTTCAATAACACATTTCCTGTTTTTGGGCAGAGATATATGTACCAACAATTGTTGCTCACTTTAAATCAACCCTTTTAGGAATCTAGGTGCCCATTTAAATGCATATTCTTTCCTTAAATCACAGAATTGTTTTAAACATTGCAGAATATATTGCAGAATTTCTTAGAGACACATACTGGTAAACGAGCTACGACCATTTCAATATGTCCACCACATTAGGGTTCTATGATAATGAACAATGAAATAGGACTTGCGTGTAGTTCTTTTTCAGCCAACGGATGCCATACTTGGAGTCCCAAGTCTGTCTGTGTTTCTAAATGAGAGACAGCAGCACAGTGCCTTTTGAGCCTGACTTCACTGAAAGGTATAGCATGAATGGGTGCCCGAGGTAAGAACTGACAGCTACTGCAGAAGTATATTTGGTTATTGCCAAAACACGTACTGCTGGATCTTTAGTTAGCATTTACCTTGATCTTTTTGTGGAGTTTCAGGAGCCACAATGTCGCGTGAATATTAGGTCAGCCACAAAATGCCAAATAAAACATTCATAAAACATTCATTATATTTTTTTAGATAATCAGGAAAGTGCATTGTAATAACCAACACGAATAATAGTAACTTTTTTCAGAATTACACCTTTTTTCTAAAAACAGTAAAGTTATAGAATTATTAATTCATTTTCCTCCGCAGCTATGGAAATTATTTTTGATCATATGGGCAATCTTCCTAATGCCTTTTGATTAAAACCATGAAAATGCTACTAAATAGAAGAGAACACAAATTCCTTATCCCATTGAGGAAGGTTCCAAACAGAAGGGAACTGAAACAGGTCAGGGCTATGGTTTGATCAGAAACAGCTACAAGAACAATCTTCTTTAAAGTGTTGCCACTACAAGTTAATTGGTTTTGTAATGTTAAATGTGTGTGAACTGTACATACATGTGTGTTGGAGAAATGTAATTTTGTCATTTTTAGTGCTCACCGTTGTTGTAGGGGTAGACAAAGAAAATGTGTTTTTCCAGGCATAAAAGACACAAACAGTTATATTACCATTTGTGTTAAATGAATGCGAGTTACTAATTAAATGTTTCACTGCCTCTAAAGTGTAAATTAACAAATGCTTGGCATATAAGGAATATTTGTAAAATGCAAGGTGTTTTTTGTTTGCTTGGTTCAAGCACTTGCAGTCCTCAAGATAGGAGCCAAAGAAGTACATACCATCTTCAATATCTCCATTATTTAAGGGCAGATTTAAATTGTTATGGTCTGATTTGAAGGCTATTTTCATGTCTAAAAAGTGGTCCTTAAAATACGTACTTGGAGAGCAATAGTGCCCCAGGAATAGCCACATGTATAGTACAGATAGGCAATTACAGCCCCTTGTCATACATTCAGCTCTTGGTTTATTTCAATGATTCAGTTGGTTTATCGGTTTCAGGTACATTGGTGTGGCTGTAGTTATTGAAGCAGGGAGTAAGATATATCATCCAAGGTCATCCTAACCATAGCGCTCGAGTGGTACATTTTCAAAACGCAAAATCTACTTGTAAAACGACTTGATACTGTCAGATTGAAAATGAGTGGGGAACAGCGATTATAAAAACCTTGCAGAAAACTTCACAAATACAACTGCAGAAGAAATAAAGCAATGCAAAGCAAGGTGACATCTGTCCTGTTACAAGACTGGCACACGCAATGGTCATCTTGAAAGGCCAGATACAACAACCAAGAGACAGAACATGAAGATGAAAGTGAGAACTCAGCGAGCACACAAGAGAGTCACTGCACAATATACAAGAGTCCATGTTCTGTAGGCAGATGGAATAACAATGCCTGCTACTATTTCTATAGACCTGAAGCAAGGAGGCACCTACTGCACTGTATATGTAGATCGGAATATGTACTTTGCTGTTCAGCTGAGTGACAAAACATGATGGAAAGTGAAGTTGAGTGGCTCCATCAATCCATAAGATGCTCCAGGATATGTATTGTATATCAGAAAGAATGCAGAGTGAAAAATGTACTCACTGGGCCTCATTACGAGTCTGGCAGTAACCCTGACGTCGCTACCGGTGGGTTGCCGCCTGACTTGTAATATTTTACTGGCACCTGACTTCCCGGTGCCACCGGGAGATTACAACTCTGGTGGGCCAGGAAGTCAGGCACAGGTAAAATGTAAGTCCCCATTCCCATAGATTCCCAGGACTCTGGGCACTCGGAAGCAACGGCAACGTTGTTATCAGTGCCGGCGCTTCCGTGAGGAATCTGCCTACTGTGGCCACTGCGCCTGGCAGGGTCATACCTGCCGGTCACAGCGACCACGGCAGGCAGACATGTAGTTTGCCAGTTCAGAAACAAGGGTGCCGGTGAGCTTTCCGGCACCCTTGTTTCCAGAGCGGCAAACTCATAATGAGGCCAATGTTTTGTAATTCTGGAAAATTTACCAAAATATATTTGCGGAACATATTCAAAATGTTTAGTGACATTACATTTAGGTCTCTGCCATCCTGTGCAGCAACTAACAATGGTGCAGTAACGTCTTTGTTATCAATATGTCTTATGGACGGGTGAACTGCACATATGTGTGGCATTACATTGGGCCTCATTACGACCCAGGCGGTAAGGGGTTTACGGTGGCGTAAACAGCGCCGACCCTTACCGTCTGATTCCGAGGTCCCTTAGCGCCATGGAGGATTTAACACCTGCTTTTAGCAGGTGTTAAAATCCATGGCGCTAAGGGACCTTGTTGTTAATTACGCCACCGTAATTTACGGTGGCGTAATTAACGCCTTCCCCACTCCCATTATGCCCTATGGGGCAAAAATGGGAATGGGGAAAGGTAAATGGGTTAATGGGGACTTACCGCCCCGCCAACCTCGGAATGGGGCGGTAAGTCCGCCAACCACCATGGCGTAAACGTAGTTTACGCCATGGTGGTAAAGGTACGACCCAGGTGGTAACTTACCGCCTGGGTCGTAATGAGGCCCATTGTGCTATTAGCTCCATTTCTGGTGCATTCTGAATTCCTGAAATGTGGATACCTGGTACAGTGAGAGCACTGTATAAGAAATCATCACATACATGTTATCTGTTGTAGAAGTACAAAAAACACATTTGTTGGACTGTATGACTGCTACTGGGAAATGTGCTTCAAGAATAGTCCATGTGCAGATATTCTTAATGAGGCATAAGAATTACAAACCATGTGAATCAAGGCCTGCAATATTCAAGACCTGCTAGCAACTATGGAAAGATGTAATATATCTGGAAGAATGGAGGTTTTGACAGTGTTCAAGGGCAATTCTACTCAACATTTTAATTGATGTTGGATTCCATGGCACCGTTGGAATCTTTGATGCAAGTTCTGCAGTCTGTTAGCTGTGGTGACTGGAATGTACACATTTCCTCAGTGGAAGGCATTGCTATGTATTTACTGCTTCATAAATTGCTGGAGATAATGGTATACTAGCTTGCAAAACTTTGTGTTTTGAAAGAATCACATCTTGTGATATGAGAGGTGCGTCAAAAAGGAAACTGGGCTGTAAGGGAAACTAATATTCCATTACTAACTCTTAAAGTGCTTAAAAATCAAAGGAGACCTTTGAAGGTTACCGAAGGTTTGATAGGCATAACATAACACCCAACAGCGGTTGCTTTCAAGGTATTTTTTTAACGAACCTGTACTTGGCCATATAAGTGCGCTACTGAAGAGACCATCAAGAGAGAATACTAAAACGGTGCAAATGGAAAGGAACGGAGACTCATCTCTGAAACCAGCACCATGAATTAATGGGATACTACCAAGAAGAACAAACTAAAGTCTCTGTTCAAGCCCCAAGAAGACAATAATCATAAACGTGGTTGTTACTGTTGCAAAGTTGAGAGCAAACTCATCACGATTTGCCAAGACACTTGCTGTAAGCAGAACACAGCGTCAAGTAGATTTATGTGAGACATTGTGGATCTATGAATTCTCTGCTGCACCACAATCACTGTTTCATGATGTTGGGGCTGTGCATCTTTGTCAGCAAAAACCCAAACTGATGGACATCTCGCGGTAGCTCCCCCCGTTATGACCACCACTACAACCGTAAAGCAGCAGCAGCACAAATAGCAAGTCTAGAACTACAACAACAGAAATGACTAATACCACACATGAAAGGATCTTATCTGTTGCAGTTGTTGATTGCATGGCACGGGTTGACTTTGGATAAGTCAAAATGCAATCAGACATGCAAAGATCTAGCTAAACATTCACCAAAAAAGTGGAAAGAGGTACTGGGAGTATAATGATATGCACTTTGTGTTTGACACATGCAAAGGAAGCACAATCAAGAGAACAAGAAGCCACACGAGGCTCCAGGGATTGCACCCAATCACTACAAAATCATGGACACCACAAACATTTCTAATATTACTCAGGGAAGTCATTTGGGGGTCGCCAGGGGTTGCACCTGCGACCCCTGAGGTCTCCTTTGCTATCCCTAAAAAAAATCACTTTTTAATAAAAGAAATTGAAATGGAAGCTCCTGGCCTGTTGCCAGCACCATGCGGCTATTTGTTTTTGGAGTGGCTGGGTTTCTATTCAGGTCTCTTAAAAAAACAGGGAGTTCCACAAGTGTAACAATTTGAGCAGTGACCCTCAACAAGAAAAAATAGGTATAACAAATAATTTGTCTTTCTGGAATTCTAAACAATAATTGCTAGACTCATTAAAGGTTTTTTTTCAGGTACACTTCAAGGGTTGAGTCACTGATTGAGTCTGTTCTTAAACACCTCCAATTCACAATGCAGACAAATATTTACATAAATCATTTAGAGTAGAAAGAGCATCCATTTGGGACTATGTATTTTGCTTTGTCGCAAGTTGCAGTTATAACATGTTTTTTTCTGCCGTTGTCTCTGTTACGATCGTCACTGGACATTCCATCTCGGTGTCCTCGGTCACGTGACAAAGTCCTTGTGCCTAAAAGCTTCTTTACAGTGTAGGAATGTTTCACCATACCACATAAAGTGGCCCTTGATTACATTTTGACACAATAAATGCTTTGTTGTAATGTGTCTATCTTTCCTATCTCCCTGGCATGCTGTTCAGGATGTTTGTTTGTTGGCATGTATGAGGTAACGAATGCCCAGAGTACGGGATGCCGTGCAAGTGCGCTGCTTTCCCTGTGCTACTCTAGATTTCTTAATACTCAGTTATGAACCCTCACAATTGTATGTATTTTGCAACCTTTGAAGCCTGAATAGTAGATCTATGCAGGCTTGACATGTGGCCAAATTTGCTTCAGACCTGCAGATGAACTGGATTGATGTTAAATCTCAGTTACCAGTTTAATGGTATCCCTACTGAGTGTAATTTGCTTTCTGACATTGAGAACATTCAGACATGTAATTGCTCATTTCACTATAGCCGGTAAGATAGCTATAGTTGGTACGATAGTTCAGTGGTTTGAGCGCTCTCTGCTGCAATGTGTGTGTTCTGTAGGTTGCAGGTTCGAACCCCGGCAAGGCCAACTCAGCCTTTCATCCTTCTGAGGTTGATAAATGAATACCGACACAGGTTGTGTGATATTGTATGTATTTGTTCAATATATATATATATATATATATATATATATATATATATATATATATATATAATAACACATCATTATCATTTGGCCGTGGACCTCTGCTTGTATTCTCAGTAATTTGGTGATATGAGCCTATAAACACTGATAGTAACGATACATATGGTGATCCATTCTTGAAAGAAATGTATAGAACATTACAGTGATATCATAACCATATGATACTGTACTGTACATAGTGTACTTAGGAACAATGCTATGTAATGTCACTTGCTGTTTTGTCAAGAAGGGAAAGGTCATGTTGCATTGATTCCCGTGATGACATCAGAGGTTAAGGGTCATGTGATGTCACTTACGCTACTCAGGCATTTGGTTGAAAGGACGTCCCTGATGTTACTGTGAAGAAGCTACTTTCCAACGTTAACAACAATAATGAATTAGCTGCTCATCCAGCCACAAAAAATGCTTCAGTATGCACAAATGATCAAAAACGACTGCGTAGTGGCATGGCGTATGGAATGGGCTACATGTTTGCACCGGACATGTCGCACAGATGCTTTAATTCCTGCTATAGGAAGGTATCAAATACGCACACCCGAGTCTTCCTTCGTGCCAACTTCAAACCCCATAAGTTCATTTGCAGAGATATTTCTATCTATAGGCTCCGTAAAGTGGCACCATCGCCTGCTTTTCACGCCTTGTCTGGTCTTTGTCAGGGAAAGGTACACTTTCACACTGGAAAGTGTTAATTAAAGCAACTGAAGGCCCAGTGTTGGCCTTTAATTCACTAGGAAGACAAGAAAACCCTTAAACTGGAAGCATTCATTTCCCAAGTTTATCAGCCCAGAAGCAGTATAACTACACTTGCATGTTTCCTGAGAAACTGAAAAAGCTGGGAAACGTTACCGCCTGCCAAAAGTGCTATTGTACCTGCAATGGAGAGAGTCAACTACTAGGGTCATGATCTGGAACCAAGATGACTAATCATGGCCAACATTTCCATCTCCAATTCAACATGGATTGAATGTGGAGGATGGAGAAATAGTTCCTATTTTTTGTGGAATGCTGTGTGTTCCAGACTACATTCTGCAGTTTATAAGATGTTCATGTTTGAATGAAAGATGCAGTCTAATATGTGCATTTTTAGTTAAAAAAACAACTTTGTACAAACAATGAACTATACAGTAATGATTTTCACACTGTAACGAATTTAGCAGACTCTTACCGCCAAGATGATTTCAACAAAAATGGTGTTGATCACAATTAGTGCCTAGTAAAGAACACTTTATAATTATGTTGCCTCCAGGTTAGAAATGCCAACATTGCAGTACTAGTGTATTGTCACAATAGCACAGATCTCATATTGATAAGTTAATTTCCTGTGGAGCAGAGCATTTAAAATTAAAATTAAGTTTCATAACATGAATATGAAAACACTTTAATACAATTGACTTCACAGTAAACGTTGTTAGGGACTTGGTTCTAGGCCTGAAAATATCTTTTACATGAGACTTTAGAAATTACAATCCATGAATAAATAACAAAGGTATTAAAGATGTTACAAACTCCATTGGTGGTTATCTTGTTGACCTCACCCAGCGCGCGCATCACACGCCATAGGGTGACACCATGGAAATTAGTTGTCTGTTGGTACTTTCTGATGACACAAAACCAGTCCTGGATTCTCCTCACTAAAACTGTCATGAACTTACAAATGCACGCCTACTATTAACCATGGTCTATGGTATGTGCTTTTGAACATTATAGTCTACTTTCTAGACGTACACACATTGCATAGTCTGGAGTCTCTGTGACATAGCAGTGCTGATATTAATAACATTCAGTTTAACCTAATAGGCCACCGTCCCCAAAGCATTACAGGTGAAATAAATCCCAGGGTAAAACGTTTAAATGTTTGAAGCTGTTTGGAATAAAATAATCGATTTGTTTGCTTAGATTCAACATGCTGTATACTGTTTCTGCAGCACGAGAGATTGACCATTTGTGCAGGTTATAGTGCTACTGTATATTTAATGATTTCAACCATAACTGATTTAAATGCAGTGTACCTTAAATCTAACTATCTCGTGAATTCAATGACTACCTGTTGTGTAAATACTCTGTCAAGAGAGGAGAAACCGGATAATAGATTTAATCACCTTGACAAAGCAAATTTTTAGGCCCAGAACATGTGCTGGTCTTGGAGGAATCCTGATTTTGGACAACATTATTAACAAAATCTGAAATGTTATTTCAGATTTTAAAAAGGCACACATATATTGAATGTATGGAGAGTGACTTAATAATGATTAGGATCTGATAGGATGAAGGTGCGTTTAATGAATATTTTCAGATAAATTGAGCTAAAAGAAAAAGTTATATTTAATATGCACTGCATTAAATTGAAGTGATTTTGAATCATTAAATATACACTTTTGAGCTTCTTTAGGGTGAAGACGGCTAATTAACCGTGCATGAGTGCACAAAAACACATACTTTCAATAACAGTTTCCCAAATACGCAGGAGGTGTGACGGATACCTTTTCCTGAGAACCTAGTGCTAGTTTCATTTCCGTATCACTGTGCACAGCAACTTGAAGCCCGACACAGAGGGCGCTGGGAGCTTGGGTTTGCGGTAATAAAGCAGACTCCCTAATTATTCCCCATTTTGGAGTCAGATTGGAGTCAATGTCAGGAAAGCGCTTTGGAAATGAGCTCGATACAAAGTTGCCAATTGAAACATGTTCCACAAAAAATAAATAACTCGCAACATCAATAGATCGAATTTGTGGACAGCCACGTGAGGTGGCAGAGGTTGGTAAAACCAGCAGGTTTGGAAAACCTGTGCATTGTCATTAAGCAGTGATAAAGGATTGTATAGTCAGTCTCTTTGAGAAACCTACTTGGCATAAGCTTTTTCCAGTAATGCACTCCAAAACTCATTGTGCTCTGCCGAATGCAGGAAGACGAGGCGGTCTTTGAAAGTTGGTAGTCGGTCATCAATAACCACTTCCAGCCACTCATTGTGCTGCCAAAACTGCGAGAAGAGGAGAATTAAAGATTCGTTACACACAGGCCATAGTAACTCCCAGTCTCCCTCCCACAACCAATCAAATGTTACCTTTGCCTGCTTCCTTGAGCCCACACACACCCACACCATGTTTTCTTGCAGACACCAAGATGGCAGTACGCAATCTACGGTATGACAGATGCCTGATTTTAGGTCTGGTGTGATAGAGCTTTAGCTCTCTGACAGAGCTACATATTAGAGGGATCATGGTGGCTCATCGTCTGCTCCAAGAGGAGGATCAGAGGAAAGCTCCATTATTTCCCATAATGGAAGCCATTTTGTAGCGGCCTGGCCCAGCGGTAAACTGTTCTAAATATGTTCAATGGCTCAAATCTCCTCGTTCGCTTTACTGAACAATGATAACATCTTTTCTGAAATTGACTTGAAAATGTAATTTCCTAAACTGGGTATTGCAACACGGGCACGATTCCCTCACATCTATTTTGAACCAACAAACACATTATTCCGCTTGTGGGTGAGAAATGATGCGATTTCCCTAATAGGCCAAGTTCCCATTTTTCTAACATCTTTTTTTCAAATTGCTTTTGTCTATTTTTTGTTTAAATGGGGGACCCCACCATTCCCTGGTCCTCTTCTCTCCTGCCAAGCTCCTTTTGACCATTTTCCTGGCCGAGCCTCCCTTTTTTTATATATTTTTATGTTCTTCCTTTAATTGACCTTTCATGGCCCCATTCTATATCTACGAACACTAACGAATTAATCAGCAACCTGCTGTTCGATTCTGACGTGTCATTGTATTTAATCTAAAGTGACTGACCAGAGGAATTAAAGGACCATTGCATGCATTGTAATCAAAATATAGGAGCAGTGTCTGTTGCGTCATGTCCTAAAAGGCTTGTCATTAGACAGATCATGGATGTACTTGATTCTAAATGATGGTGCATGTGGCTTCTACTTCTAATAAATGATTACACCATCTACTCAAGGTCTTCCCATCATCTTCCATAGGCCCCAGGCCATGTATTGATGCAGGCCTTAACTTTAGCTAAATGAGAATTGGTTCCTGTTCACGTGCAGCAGGAGCATGAGGGCTGCCACGTTTCTGCCGGCTTGTGGAGAACAGCAGAGTCAAGACCTGGGCAGAAGGTAAGTGAAATTAATTTAATGTATGCGTGCTTGTGTAAATGAAGGAATGAGTGTGTGTATGATTCATGGGTGGTTGCTGGGTGCGGCAATTAATGAGTGACTGAATGGTGTATGGGTGCATGAGTGAATACTGTGTGAATGAGGGAGTGAATGAGTGAGTAGAAGTGTGTGGTGGTGTGTGTTTAATGCAGGCCGGCGTACTGATTTTTTTGGGGGGAGGGCGGGAACAGCAGCATAATCAAAGATGGGCAGTTAAAAAATGGTGCCATGATGGCATCATGTTTTACTGGGTATCTTTGATAAAGCAACCATGATAAGTGTTAGTATGCAATTAGACTAGCTTTTTTGTCCAGCCCAGTCATTTTTACTGTAGCATGACCTTTTAAACTGGGCTTCATTGATAAAGCTTGATTGATAAGTGTAATTACCTGGACAGACTAGCATTCTGGTGCAGCCAGTCTAGCTATTTATTTGGCATGGCATTTTTTCTTGGGCATCTCTAATAAAGCAAGCATGATAAGTGTTATTATGTAGCTAAACTGCCATTTTGGTGGAGCCTGTCTGGCCATTTCTTACTGTGATATAACGGGCCTCATTACGAATTGGGCGATATTCTGGTAGTATATCCGCCGGGAATACCACCCATTGGAATTACCTTTACCGCCACTTAGTGCAGTAGATTTGCCACCAGATTACAATTGGTGGTGGCGGTGTTGGTGCCCATTAATTTGGAGTCCATAGGCGTCCTTAGGCAATTTAGGCAGAATTACCACTGCAGTAATTCTGATTTTGCTGATTTTTCAGAGGAACATTGACGGATTTATCTCCAGTATGATTCTCAAGAGTTTATTATGAGTAACTCTGACTTACTCCTTTAGAGGGCTATTCAGTTCACAAAGAGGTCACAATGAGTAAACCTGACTTATTCCTGACTTAATCAGAGAAAGTACCATCTTTGTGAAGCGTCCCATCCTTCAGCTCCTGAATGAGGCAACTGTGTGACAGCCCTGAAGCACTAAACGGGGTTCCTCACTTCCAGGTAATTTCACCTTGTTAGGTGCCACTTCAGTGCCCAATTTTTTTCTTGGACGAGCATACAACCCTGTTGGTCTTTCTGCACAAAGATGGATGCAAAGAACAACGGGTTAATTCAGTGGACAAATTGGTTAGTTCATGTGGTGTAAAAGCTGGTCAGATAGCACAGCGAGTAGAGCGCTCGCTTTGACATCCATGCAGAACCTGCTGACGCAGAGATTCGAATCCTGGCAGTGCCCAACTCAGCCTTTCATCCTTGCGAGGTTGACACACCATGGGAAATAATAAGCAGTGCTCAGATGCCTGAGGGTTTGTAGCGCTATATAAATACTAAATATAAATAAATAAAGTAATGCATAGGTCCATAATGAGTCTTATGTTTGCCAATCCTTCCAGTTCCCAACATCCCTGCCCTCGATTTGCCCCTTGGCCCTGCACTCTATTTATATTCACCTGTTTGCTGTTTGGTTAAAGTGGACTGTTTTTATACTCTATGTAACTCGCCCACTACATGAAACACAGGTACGGTTCGTCCGGTATATGCTTTTGACTTGTAGGAAGCCAAAGCATCTGTCATCCATAAGCAGATGTCAAAATGGGCGGGAACACAAGCGTAGGACGTTTTCTTGTCAGCATTATTCGTCATCATTCCCTTGCTACATGTGACCGAGAACACCTTTCCAGGATGGTAGGCTTAGGCGTTGCTAGAGGGGGTACTGAGGGGGCTATAGCCCCGTGTATTTTGGTTGTAGCCCCGGATAGACGCTCAGGGACTACAACCAAAAGGCTATAGCTAGCCCCGAATCCCGCCAGTCCCGACATTAGCTTAGCCCCTGATCTTTTCCAGACCTAGCAACACACCTGCAGGGCAGGCCACCTTTGTGTTTTTTTCCCCCATGCGGAGGATTCGATCCTGAACCCCTACCTGTAACACTGCACTGTCACATCTCACTGCACTGTCTCACAGACATTGGGTTCACTCTGTTTATTGGAATAGACTGCTTGGGACATAAGCAGCCCCCAAGCCACCAAAAAGACCATCTCGGCAACGGTCTACCTTTGAATGTCTACAGGCCCAGTGATCTTTGCAGGTAATGGGTTGGGTGGGGTGTGTGTGTGTGTATGGCTGTAGTCTTCGGCATGTCCTTTAAGAGGTGCAAAAGGGTGGGTGAATGGCAAGGGGAGGCTGCATAAAGCTGCCCGAGGTGTCATGATGGCTGTCATTTAAATGCGTTTTCTTTTCTTCAGCCTTGATAGTACTGTTGGGGTGGAGCGAGGACCCAGGTACGTAGTTTTTGACACTTCGCGCCCCGTCCATAAGTATCTGTTTGTGGTATATAGATGTCATACAGGAACTTGCATTATGGAATTTTGGCCGGACAGACCCAGGGCTTGTCTTACAGCATATCAGTGTACAGGACTTGAGTTTGTTGGGTTTTGTTGTGTGATGTCTGTGTGCATTATAAAAATCGCTACGGAAAAAAGAAATTACAAATGGGGCAACATTTCTAAGTGTGTATTACCCAGGGCTAAAGTTGAGGGAACACACGAGTGGACAGAGTCCTCCCACTTTTTCTATATACTGTCGCCCCCTCCCAGGTGTTTGAGGATTCTTTATTTTATTTTTAAAAGCTTGCTTTTCTCAATTAGTTTAGTGTGTTCAGTCTACTTCAAACCTCGATAAACTGGGACTTGAGCCAAGGATGTCAGGTTCAGGGCAAGACACCCACAAGACCCCATGAAGGTCTGTTCATTAAACCCCGGAAACATCTTATCAGGATTTTACCAACTTTTCGGGTCTAAAAGGGGCGCAGCTTTTATACTTTGGCAGCAACGCCATAGGATACGCGTCCCCTCTGGCTGTTCTTGTGAGAGTCACATGCAAAATTGTCCTGTGCATTTCCTCGATTGGGAACGGTAATATTGAGTGAAATGTGTCTATTTCGCTTTAACATATGTTCACTTCCTGTGACGTCGCTTGCCATTCCATATGTTATCGACTACTCCCAATTGTTTACGCTCTCACGTCACCACTTTTACATATACAGCATTAGTATCTAAGACCACTGTGGCAAAGGCAAGACTCCTATCCACTTAAAGCCATTGCGAGTAAATGCAGAAGGAAAGGCAAACGGAGTGAGACATTTCTGATATATGATAAATCGTAATGGCAGCTCACCTGAAAATGGAATATCCCCGCGTATCCCTTGCCAAAATTCTGATCTGGGGGCACAACTCTGGACAGCATTTTCTCATTGAGGGTAAGGGACGCTATGGCTGCCAGTAGCCAACAATCACCTGCAAACATGAAAAACAAGGTTAATGAGTACACCTTGAGATAAGGAGGCACCTTCTGCCTGCCACTGCTTAGCTTTGCTGAGCTTTTTGCACACAATGGTATTCAGGTTCAGAGGCGTTGCTGGGGGGGGGGGCGTTGAGGGGGCTATAGCCCCGGGTCTTTTGGTTGTAGCCCCGGATAGAAGCTCAGGTGCTACAACCAAAAGGCTATAGCTAGCCCCGAGTCCTGCCAGTCCCGACATTAGCGTAGCCCCTGATCTTTTCCAGACCTAGCAACACCCCTGTTCAGGTTCAAGAAAAACCTTCTCTAAACTTGAGCCTTCCCTCTATAGGGTCCTCAGGAAGAGTTTGTTGGAACGTGGTGAAAAGTGTGGATGCTGTAGTACAGCAAATTAGAGCCCAGTTCGCTCAATATTTAGCGATCTGGAAACGCAATAAAATGCGCGGTTATACTGTGTCGCCATGCTTGAATTAATAAAGGCATGCCTAGCCATTTAGAGCTCTAAGCTGTAGCACGGCTCCCCTGCTCTGTGTCCCCGCGCTAAGAGAACACGGGGAAGTGCAGATCATTCCCGTTCCAAGCTTTCAAGAGCTATGCAAGAGTTTCCATCTTGATTCTGGTTATCAAGGACACACGCACACGCAGATTTCACCCCCTATCTGCCTTCTGGTGCTGTACTATCACATTCAGGCTATGAATTCCCCTACCTCTTTTCCCGACCCATTCCTTACGCTGTTCTTTGGGAGTTCAAGACTTGTTTGTTGTGGGGATCAGAAACATCATCAAAATATATAAACACCGCTGTCATTCATTCATCAACAACATTTCTTGGGGGGATGGGTATTCTGCTCAGATTTTAAACTTTCTTTCATGTGCCCTCTCCTCAAGAAATCAACATTTGACCCCTGTGTACCCAAAATCACCACATTTCTTTGCCACCCTGCCCCAAATCTCCAAATCCTGAGGAAAAGTTGCTACTTCACATCTTCAGTCTTCCATCGCTAACACACAGACCACATTACGGAATCTGCCATTTCAGCTCTCTTGTATGACCTTTTGGAGACATCTCATATTGGAAAGGACAACCCGCTCTGCCTAACGGATCCCTTGGCCACATTCGACACGATAGACCATGGGCTCCTGATGGACAGGGTTGATGCTATCCACTCATGCTCCGAAATGGGTCACATCGTTTTTTGAGGATCGAAAACAGAAACTTGTGATGGGTGCTGTAAATTTCTCTAATTTCCACCATTAGATTTAGCCTCTACATGGTATCCTTGGTCAATATTATCTGCAGGGTCAATGTATTGCATAATTCCTTTGTGAACGGCAAAAACTGCTACAATCTCTCGGATTCTGGGCAACTCACTGATCTGCGCCTATGCTGTGATACCCATCAAAGGGTGATTACAACGAATCAAAAAATAGTGAATGAAATAATACCAGAAAAAACAAATATATATATTTTTTTCATTGGCGGCCCACCCCTACAACCCACGTTTCCCCATGAGTTTAATCCCACCCCAAACCACCCACCCCCACACTTTATAACCCATTACCCCCAACCCTGATCTATATATATTTTTCATTATTTTTTCGGTATTATTTCATTTGTTTTTTTTTTCGGTATAATCACTGGATACCCCATCAAACCTGGATGTGATCCAACTGCTGCTTCTCATCCAAGGTAAGAATGGAAAGTCTCCTGATTGGGCGAACCTGGATTACTAAAAACACTGGTGTTTCCTTCCATTGTTAGGGGAACTTCATATGGCCGTAATCCAGGCATGCTGGTGGACTTTCCAATCAAGCATCTCTGCAAAGTCAAACCGGTCTTTCATCCACAGATAAGGCTATTGCTACCGGGTCATTGATCAATTCCCACCTGGATTATAGGAATTCCATGTATAAAGTAAGCCCCAACACCTGTGTAGATAGGTTCCAGGTGGCACAAAACAAACTCAGCAGTTAGTCTGCCACTGATTCTGCTGGCTAGAGAACATGGCTCTTTAAGATGCAAATCCTTGCACTGGCTAAAGGTAAAGGGCAAGATTCTTTTAGGGTTTTGGCAATGGTGGACCTAAGGGGCATGGAGGGACCGTACTTCATTGCTTTTGCATTTTGTATGGGGTAGACAAGTCTAATGCTCCAGAAGGCTCTGCGTGTGGTACCGAGTGTCTTGGAAGTGATGCGGGCTGCACCAGGGAGACAGTGCCGTGAGATCAGCACAGGGGTGATATGGTCCCAAGGGTTTGGGCCCAAGAGCAGCCGGCTGCCTTATTCTGATTACCTGGCATTGATGAATTTGGCAGCCAGAATTTGTCAAGCCTGATTCACCGTTACACCCAGTAACTGTAGGTCTGCGGCACTATTCTGCCTAGGTATGGACTTGACGTCCATGTAAGGCTGGGACTGACTAGAGAACGACATCTTGGAAAGAATTGAAAGCTAGGAGATTTGTATGCCTGCCCTTATTCATAATGATGCCATGTGTGCATGTATTTATCACAACTTTCATGTGTAGTCATGAATCTAGGTGTATCTGCCATCCTTTACGTCCCTTTATGTCAATGTATCCAGTGCGGGAACATTTTTTGAACAAGAGGATTCAATAGGTAGCCGAATCATAGTAATGCATGAGGATCTCGCTAGCGGTCTCTCAAGATGTTGTGTTTGTATAAGAGTTTGCAATTGGTCGGCCTTGGTTGCATTTAAGCAGTTGCTTTAATAAATACTTTTTTGCAGGTTTATAAAAGCAGTGTTCAGAAAGGCTATGGTGGAGCAATTGCTGAATGCGAGGGAGAAAAGGTACATGGAAGAATCTGAGAAAGAGTAGGGAGCTGAATGCAAACTCGAAGGAGTTCTAGAGGGAGTGAGTGAGTGGGTGGTGGGAAAGGTGGGAAAAGGGGACCAGACGTGTGGTGATGCCGTGGTGTAGTGCAATGTAGAGTGGCGGGAGAAATACATTTGTTGGATTTTTGAAGGCAAGCAGTGTGTGCTGCATTGGTGTAATTAGAGAATGTGTGGAGGCTGAGAGTTAGCAAGAGGGATGAAGAAAGATGCTGGGAGAGAGACTATAGCTCTTGATCGAGAGGAGTAGGATGAGGAAAGAAAGAGATAGGATATCACGGATTAGGAGTGCTCAGATAGCCAGCTAGAATGTGGATAGGTGAGCGTACTGGAGGCAAGGGAAAGATATGGGGAGATAAGAGAAAGGGATGAGGGAAGGAAGTGAAAATGATGCTCCTCAAAGGAGGTGAGAGATAACCAAATAAAAAAGGCAAGGAAGGAGGTATGTTTCTAGGTGGGTTAAGAAGCAAGAGCTTCAAGAGACGTCAATGGACAGGCCAAGGGTCTTACAGAAGGGACAAGTGCAGTGGGAGGGGAGAGAGAGGAGGTTAGGAGAACAGGGCTCTGGGAAAGGTGAGAATTAAGTTGACCTCAAGTGCAAGAGAGATAGTGGTAGAGGCTGAAGAGCCATGGATCCTGGGTGAGAGGGGACTAAGGCAGAGGAAGGAGTAAAGTAGAAGCGGCAGGATCACTGAAGGGGAAAGGTAGTAGGGGAGAGGTGAATGGAAGGATTAGGGTTTACTGGCTGTGTAGGGTTGGTAAAGCAGAGGTCACATCAGGGAAAGTAAAATGGGATTGTGGGTAATCGAGTGAGTGGAGACAAGGTTCAATGGAAAAGATGCAAAAGCAGAGTGTCTAGCAAGAGGTGTGAGGAAATGAAATAAAGATCAAAAGTGGAAGTTAGAATGACTGGGTGAGTAGAAATAAACAAGAAGAGAATGCATGAAGTTTAGAAGAAATCAAGGACGTGGAAATACTGAAAGTACAGCTTTGCAGCAAGGAAACAGCTGAAGGGGAGTGTGGTTAACCGTGTGAGTACTGGAAAAGGGGCAAACTGGGGGAATCTGGAGACAACAAAGGAGGCAGGAAGAAGAACAAACGGTGCACAACCCTGTAAGGAAGTGGGGAGAAGATGCAGGTGTAACGCGAGGAAGTGGGGGAAAGATAAAGAAGAGTGATAGACAGGGTGAGGAAGAGATTTTAGGCCCAAACGCAAGGTAGGTGGAAGGCAAGCAGTAGATGGGGGAGGAAGAATGCCACAGTTAGGAAGAAAATATGGAAAACTCACTCTAGAGTACTGCATAGTGTAACAAGGCTGGAAGGGATCCCAAGAAAGGACAAGATGTAAATGCCAGTTAAAGTAGATTTCCTTTTTTTGGGACTATAGCCCAGAGTGGCCAAAACAACAAACAAGGCACTACAAAATAATCCAGGAGAGCTAAACGAGTCTTCTTGCATCCTGTGACAGCAACACTTAGAAATGAAAGGGGTTCAGTCCTCTTCTTCTAAAAGTTGATCCCTGTAATTTAATCTCAGAATTAAGGCTGTGATGCACCATATTTCTCTGGGTTCCTTCAGGATCTTCTCATCCCTGGTTTCTGTGTGTCATTTGTAAGGGGTTCCCACACTCTTCTTCTCTGGTCTTCTCACAATCTCTTCTCCTTAGGCTTCATCCCCCAGTTTAAAGAGGTTCTCTGATCCTTCTTCTGTGATCTTCTCCGTGTCTCTTCACCTCTTCCTATCTTTACATTTGCTGTCAAGGCAATCACATTTGCATCCTTTGAGATTTCAAAGGTGCGTTTGTTAAGAGGTTCTTCATCACATTGCTGCTATCGAGCACTAACTCCTAACCCGTTCACTACCTCACTACACCTGTGCTGGTCCTTTTCCTCCTAAATGCTACACCAGGTGCTCATTCCCACTCCTACAGTGGGCTTTCCAACTTCAGATCAGGATCTCACTTCCAATGTCTGCTTGAGGCCAAGCGGGTTTTATCTCTCAAACCTTCCTAGTCCGACTGGCTAGGTTTTCTCTTCAATCCTCCTGTTTATCAACCAAAACCTCCTGCTGTTCTACTATCACCCCCTCCTTGTGTTCACCTACAACCACCTCCTCATTGGCTCCTCCTTGCACCCATTGATACTTTTCTCCTTCCACCTCCTGATACCTTCTCCCTTCCACCGCCTGATGTAGTCTTACACCTCCTCCTGGTGTACTTCTCGCACCTCCTTAAAGTCTCTCCACCTCCTCCCGATGTTTCTCCACCGCCTTCTTCAAATTTATCTCCGCCTCCTACTGATGTTCTCCTAATACATCCTCCTCGTGCTCCTCTGTGACCTCCTCCAAATCGCTCTGTACCTATTCACGATGTTCTCCTACTACCTGCTCCGAATTCTACCCTACCACCTCCTCCAAGTCACTCTTCATCTCCTTCTGATGTTCCTCTACCTGCTTCTCCAAATCTCTCTCCACCCCTCCTGCTGTTCCTCGATTAACTTCACCTGGAGGACCTCTGCTCTCCAGCCTAATCCTCCACCCTCCTTTACCTCTACCCACCCTCTTCCAGACGTATTCTCCACTCTCCAACTTCTTCCAAACTCCTTCCTCTCACTTCAAGCTCCTGTCTCCAACTTGTGTTCCAACTACCTACTAGATGGACTGAGAACCCAGGGTTATGGAACCCTGCCACCCCTTTGCCGTGGGCTTCTTGTGAGTGCCTGCACCTGTGAGGGTAAGTGAGTGGGGACATATGATTGGCTGTTCATAATTGGTGTCTCAGGGTGGTATAGGGGATTTTCAGTTGGCACCCAATCTTTATAAGACTGCAACGTCATTTGGGATTTTACTTATGTGTCCTACCGCTTAACACCGCCTGCTCCAGTATGCTTGTGTGCTGGTGCTCGGGATCATAGTTTGTGGTGATTTGCACTAGTGGTAAGTGAAGAGACAGCTCCTTTGGAGGAAGCAATGTTTCCCTCAGAGCGCTCTCTGGGCCAGTGTTTGTGTTCTTTGAGCAGTGGCCTTTGTAAGTGGCATCAGTAAATGCAATGCACTTTTCTTCTCTGTGCCAGTTTGTGGGCGGGCCATGAGAAAGAATTTGCTTGGCTTTATTTTTCTCAGGGGGTTTGCTATGCAAGTCTCATGGGAGCTTGCAAAGGATTGCTGAACTCAAAGCAGGGCACGCACTTATTATTTATGTATTTATTGGCATTTTTAAAGCGCTCACATAGCCCACGTGCATTGAGGCGCTGTTACAGGAATGGTTGCATAATTGTCCTTTATTTTGTCTTAGTTGCGTATTTATAACATGCTTAAATTTCTAAGCGCGGACCAGGGAATCGAACCTGTGCTGCTTCGTGTCGTCTTGCTTCCAAGGTGAACACGTTGCTGCTGAGCTATCCTCCCGGAACTTAGCATTGGGGACAACAGCCTGGTGTGCTATGTGCTTCTTTAGAGTCTTGGAGCCCAGGTCCCCTAAAAGGACTAAGCATGTCAAGAGCTTTATCAGCTTGATGAATACATGAGAACTTGAGAACATTGTTTCGTTGCTGCTATTCAACATTACATTCCCCTGTGTAAGAGCTTACTCTCTTAAGGGCACAGCGTCTGCAAATTCCTGTGCCCCAAAATCCCTCAAACACATTCTATTTGAGCAGAAGGCATATAATAATAATAATTTAGCATTTATATAGCACTACGAACCCTCAGGCATCTGAGCGCTGCTTATTATTACCCACAGTGGGTGGTGCTCATTTATCGACCTCGGAAGGATAAAAGGCTGAGTTTGACCCTGCCGGGATTCGAACCTGCGTCAGCAGGCTCTGCACTGATGTCAAAGCGAGCTCTCTACTCGCTGTGCTATCGGACCGGCTGTATGATGTTTTATTGACTGTTGTTCCAACTACCCAGGGTTGGTGAATTGGCCACTTAAACAGCCAGTACCACTGATGTCTACATGAGTACTGAAACCTCCAGATCCTTTGGCTGACTGGTGTATGGTATGGGAAAGGACCTGCTGGGTGTAAGGTCCAGGGCTACCTCAGGGCGCCCCACTGGGGAATAGGGAGGAACACTACCACTGCATGTGATTGTCCCGTGTCCAGTGACGGGATTAGGCGAAGGTGATCCGCTGATCCTACCACCCATGGGCCATCCTCCACTAGCTCAGGAAGGTACTTGGCCTCTATGGTCACCCCACTAGATGTGCCCAGGGTCAGGCAGGGGGATTTGCCCCAGTACTTATACCCAGGGGGTGTGATGCATGGTAAGCGGTAGATAAAGGTAAACAAATGAAGCCCTCAGCATCAGAGAAGCACAGATTTAACACTGTGAGCAAGTAATAATCTACCATAGCAGAGTTCTCACAGTGTAGATCAATAGACGTCAGTCACTAGGAGACAGCAGTATCCATGCAGAGTGGAGGGGAGGACATGCTTGGCAAACAGGCTAAGAGGCATTAGCTTTTTCCAAGCCTCCCTTTGTCGAGCCGCCTGGGTGGGTCCGTCCTGTTTTTCTAAACTTTGGGGCAGAAGGCCTGTGGACATGTTCTGTGCATCTGCAAAGGTCTTGAAAGGAGAGGCGGGCAGGAGCTGACAGGTGGAAACTCAAGAATACCTCAGACCTCTGCAATAAGGGCCACCATGTTGAACTGAAGTCCATACTAAACTGCCATAGAAGGGACATACAAATTTCCACCCCAGAGCCAGAAAAGGGGGGAAGCCCCAAGGCGGCAGTGGAGGACAATGGACAAGTTGGAACCAGAAGCTCAAAACATTTCTAGTCAATGCTTGAATCTTGGTGGCTGACTGATAAATGGTGGGTTAGGGCAAAGCATATAGATAAGGGGTGAGAGGGTAGCGGGGGAGGTGCACAACGTTTGTTTTGTATTGCTGGAAAAGGGGATATGCATGACAAGATGGAAGAGGGACATGGATGAACACAGGAGCAACACATGAGAGAGCATGCACCGGAGGATATCGTCTTATTCCGCACACAGGCTCATTTTGCTGACTGTGCTCCATCCCATCTATAGGCCTTGGTCAAGCTTGGCCACACCTCGTTACCTCACAGCAAATCCCCTTGTGGTGTCCTTGAAAGTCTGCCTCTGCGGTTTATGCTAGTTTTGCTCTCAGTCCACATTCGAACCAATCACTGGTAAGGAATCCCAGAATGACGCGTCATTGTAGCATGTACTATGAAAAGGCTGAGTCATTCAATAATCTATCCCCTGGACCAGATTAAGCGGTTAAAGTTCAGGGCGGCTGCCGCCCAAGTGGAGTGCCAGAGCAAAGCGAGTACGCTAAATATCTTTTCATTAGTGACTAAACAACAAAATAAAACATCATAAAGAAACAACACCACTCTTATCGGGCTTTTTTGAAAATAGAGGCACAATCTTGATCTTCTCTCCCACCAGAGCACTCAAATGATCTTAAACCCCTAGGTGCCAAGAAAGGGACCCAGGGGAACAGAAGCGATGGAGAAGAAGCCAGTGGGTGGAAACAAGTGGAATAGAGGTAGAAAAGAAGGGGGAATGTGAAAAAAGACAGCCCCAAAAAACCAATGTAAAGAAAAAGAGGGGCAAGGTATGGATTGGTTGATGAGGCAATGAGCTAAGTGAGGCAAAATCTATCACCCCAAATAGCTGGAAAACCCCCATTTGAAGGTAAAGATTGTGAACAGTGTTAAGCATATTATGATAGGTTGCTTATTATGCACTGCATACCCCGAGGTTTCTAAGCGGGGACCTAGGGATCAAACCTGTGTTGCTCCATGCCGTTTTGTTACCAAGGCGAGCGTGTTGCCCCTGAGCTATCCTTCAGAGACATACCCAAAGAGTCTCCACCAATAGTTACGTCCATTGATTGATCTCAAATATGCCCCACCGCTGATGCAGCAGCAAGTGAATTGGAGAGAAAACTAAGCCACAGAGCTAGTAGGGCCAGCCCCGAGTTGGCCAACTGACTCAATGAAATATCAAAAGGGAAAAACAATTTCACTTCGTCCGGGGGAGCATTGTCCGCTCATCCCCCATCACCAAGTCTTTGCAAGTCTTATGTCAAAAACCTTCAGTTTCCACCCAGTCCACAAAAACATACCACGTGGACTGATGTATAATGTTAGGTTTTGCACGGCACCAAACCGAGGCTGAAATCAAACTGTCAGGCCACTTCTGCAGATGTTTTCGCCTCTGGTATATTGTCGTCTCACTCAAATTCGGACAATATAGCCTTCAAAGTTCACTGAACTTAGCTTTGCCATCTTCTCTTATCAATGCCTCATGGGAATCTGTGTCATCTAAAAAAACTGGCACCCCAGTAGATCCTGCCAACGACGCAGTCACTGGTGGCTCCCTCAAAGGGAGGCAATATGAAACTTGAGGCGAACAATCCCACTGTCATTCCAGGGTTCCCACCTTGGACGAAAGATAAGACTGCAGTCAAGGCTGAGGTGGTATCCCGACTGGCCCTCACAGGAACCTACCTCTGCTGCCTCCCTGTATTTTTCAGCCACTTTATCAGGCAAACCAATTGATGTGAATACTTGTTCTCTGAACTCCGTGTTTTCCAGGATCCACGATTCAACATTTGGTACTTTCTCAGCTAATGACTCAAAAAGGAACTCGGCGATTGCACCTCCTGCTCAATGCCCTTCATCTGGCCCATCAGTGTCTCAAAATTGGTCTCCAATGAAGAGACGGTGTTCTCCACCTTATCAACCGTGGATTGCAACATCACAGAATCACTGCCAATACTTCTCCAATGCCCTTTCACGCATCCATTTCACTGGGGCTGGTTAACCTCCAGATCGATCCCCTTTCTTGTCTTAGTTCGTGGGGTGAAGAAGGCCTCCCTCACCAGTCTAATTCTCACCATTCACTGTCCACCACTGATCACTCAGATAGGAGTGAGCGGGCCTGCAATAACCACTGCACGTCAGCATCCGTGCAAACACTTATTGGACAAACCTGCACCATGAAATCCAGAGCCTCCTAGCGGCCAGCATAGCTGCCAGTTCTGGATCGCTGGAATCCACCAACATTTTGGTCCCATCTTGTAATATTCTCCATTAAGTGCTGTACATCAGAGGAAGCTGTCTACACGGTTCTATGTCATTTCATCGCCAGTCCTTTTTAGGACTGGCTTTTTTACGAGTACACTATTATGAAAGAAGTCATCAAAATGTTTATTTTTTATTTGGGGGGGGGGCTCCCCCTCAACCCACCCCTTCCCCACATTTTTTTAAACTATTCCTGTCCCCCAAACCTTTATCTGCCCTTTCCCACCCCCCAACAAAAATGTTGATTACTTTTTTGTTAATAGTGAACTCGTAAAAAAAGGCAGTTGTAAAAATGACTGTTGATGAAACAACGGTATACCTTCTAGGCAGCTCCCTCAAGGACTCTCGCACCTCTTTGGGGCTGGCTGATTAAGTCAGGCTGCAGAAATAGATGATGTGCTTCAGACAGAGCCCTTCAATTTCTGCTCTTCACAGTTGACCGTGGGGGCGAGCAGCGTCTCCAACTTCATGGGCCGAAGTTTCAAACTATCCTACATTGTTATCTTCGATCCTACGGCTCAAAAGGCACCCCAGGGGTTCTGCATTCCCAAAGCAATTGTAACGGTCCTCTGTCTGATGAGAAAAATGACCATGTTGGATCCCACTCAGCTCTGCCCCTGCCTGCCATGGTGTTCTCAGCATGAGTTTGGGTTTTATGCCTGGGTACTAGGGCAAAAACAATATTTTTAAAAGTATACACTTGGTAGTTTGTCTCCCCCACTGAACCGAGCTTGTTGAAGTCCCTTTTCTGTGTTCTTGACGCACATGTAATGAGGACTTGAAAGGGAATTGAATGACCCAGGCTGAGAGAGGGGTAGCCGAAACATTGAAAAAGGTAAGCGTCAGGAAGTGGGAGAAGGTGCTGCTCAGTCAGGCCCTTATCAGTGAAGAGACCCCACCCTTGAAAGCAAACCAGTTTCCACCATTGCACCCATGAAACGGCCGCAATACGGTATATCCCCACTTTTCAAAATATTGGCAGAAAATAAATGAAAGTGGGTAACTAGGCATCGTGCCTGCATTAATTAACATTTATTTAGTCTATCCATGCGAAATAATGGGCGCGCTTGATTTTTATAATTTTGACAGCGACTGATGTTTTATTATAACAACACAAAAGTAGTGATTGCACAGGAACAACATCATCTTTTCGTGGGAATATGACTTGTTAGGTGTTTTTTATACCAGCCCCCGCACACTATGACCCTGAATCACAGAACGTGTTCCTATGGGATTGCCCTTTATATAGTGTGAACATGGAGCACGCTTCTGCTGCGCTGACAGAAGAGTGCTATTTGAGATGTAAACACACTCACCAAGATCCCCCTGGCAAATATCCGTCCTCGAGGCCCCTCCGACAATGAACTCTGGGTTGCTCTCAATTTGCTAGAAATAGAGAATGAAAAAAAGGCATTTAAAACATGTTTATGCTGCGACATTACCTTCCTTTCAAGCAACAGCTGTTCTGGTAGACAGGAGACATTTGTCTAGGACTGGAGCTTACATTACTCTTTCATTTGGTATATGTCTGCGTTTCAGTGCGCCTAGATATTGTTGTCAATTTACCAGGACCGCAGGACTAGCGGAAGGGACCTATGAGGTGCAAATGACATCACAGGAAGTGATACCACACGGCCTTTGACTCCGAAGGCTTAGCGTTTTCTTATTTTTAAGGACTCCTCAATCAATACGTAAGGCGTCAACATATTAAGAAACAAAATATGGGAAAGCAGCTAATGACATTTGCAAAAGTCTAAGGCATTTTTACTTTTGTAGGCCCAGTAGTCAGACTTCCCTTAAATTGATGTGTGTTGAAATGATGTTCACAGGAGTTGCATGTTCCAATTGGATGTCGAACCACTTGAGATATCATTTTACAACATTAATTGTCTCTTAGAACTCACATAGTAGGCCCTCACTCAACTCATAGGTACTCATTGGATTAACTTTCCATAGGCTACAAGTCTATGTGGACCCTCCCTAAAGGCCTGATTTTAAGATTGGATGACATTCTCAAAGCCTAATTCATTAGAATCATGTGGACCAGCACTAAAGACCACAGTGCACTGGGTCTTTAAGTGAGGTTGTGGTTGTGTTTTTCAGAAGAACTTGAGGCCTCACATAATCTCATGGAGGAGGAGGAGAAGGGCGCAGTGTGTCTTTGCTTTCAAATGAATGACGCGAGCAGTGCTCTAGTTAAGTCCTTTTTGGGGTGTTTGTAAGCTCAGAGAAACACTCAAAACTTCCAAAGAATAGGGGCCAAAAGTTCAACTTCCAAAGACTTTAGAAGGAAGGCAGTGCAGAAAAAAAGTTGTGGTAATTCCTTATTTTGGTGGTAATAGAATTACCACAAAAGTTCCGGCATAGCTGAGAGTGGAGGAAAAGCAGAGGATTCACTTTGAGCAAAAAGCTAGAGGTAAATCCTCCACCTTACCTGGAAATAATGACAGATTCACTGTGCAGTATTACCTACTGCTCAAAGTACATCTGCCAAAATCTCCATGCACTCCCGTAGACACCAATAACGGATATTTACAGTGCCCTATCACCACTTGTAATCCAATGGTAATGCCACGGTACCAAATGGCGGTAACAGTAAACGAGCTTGGCTGTAAATCAGCTGATTTACAGCCAAACTCAAAGTGAGGGCCGACTTTGAGTTGTGGAGCCTTAGAAGTAGTTTTCAGATGTATATATATTGTATTTTGCTTTGTCATAACACATAAAAAAGAAAACAGTGAAAAACAAACATACAACCCCTTGTTACAGCCATTCAACATCATCAAATGCAGATCATCAATTTTCAAAACAAAAGCAAAGCACTAGTAATTGTGTGAATCACTTTCATCCATTGGAAAAGACCAAAAGGATTTATTTATTTATTTAGTTTATTTGTAACGCGCTGAGACAACGCTCAGGGGCATAGAAGCGCAGAGACAAGACAAACAACAGATAAAACAGATAGATAATAAGAGCAATGAAGTCAGCCAAGACAGGGAAACCAGGAGGGGCACAAAACACTGAAATTATTCAAATAGCAGAGTCTTTAGCCTGCGCCTGAAAGTCGAGATTGCCCCACACACTCTAAGATCCGGTGGGATGGCATTCCAGACCTGAGGTGCGGCCACTGAGAAGCAGCCATTCTGGACATGCTAGAGTTTGGTACCAGGGTTTCCACCAGGCCAGTGTTGTTGGTATGTAGTGCTCGCTTAGCTGGCAGCCATCTAATCCTTTGGTTTAGAAAGGCTGGACTTTTGCCATACAAACAGACATGCATGATGCATAGAGTCCTGAACTGGGTTTGCTTCTGTATTTGCAACCAATGAAGTGATCTTCTTGCTGCAGACACATGCTCAGTTCTGCGCAAACCAGTCACCGCTGCATTATTCTGGACCACCTGCAACCAATTTATCTCTGTTTTTCCAATGCCTTGCAGAAGAGTGGCACAGTAATCCTGACGTGATCTAATAATTGCCCGGGCCAGTGTTTCGCTGTTTGCCTTATCAAGAAATTATATACGGGAGATTATGGGCTTCATTACAAGCAAGGCGGTCCGGGAACTGCGTTACCGGTAAGCATGGCGGTACTGTAGTTCCCGGACTGCCATACTACGAGCTGTGGTCGCGGGCGCCTGTCAGCCTGCCAGGTCTGACCTTGCGGGCAGAGGGGCACACGCGAGCAAAGCCCGTCAGATGCACTGGCACCACTCTGAATGGTGTGCATCCGACGTCCCTTTCCCATTCAGCCCTATGGGGCCGAATGGGGATGGGGAGTCCCTTATTACCGGCACCCGCGAATGGGCAATTACCGGGTCCGCCATACTCGGCATGACCCGTTAATTGCCAATTCGCGAGTGCAGGAAAAAAATAGATACCGGTGGCAGTCGTGCCTGTGCTACAGGCACGGCTACCGCCAACCTCGTAATGAGGCCCAATGTCTTTGAAATATAGTCCTATACCCAAATTAGGTTGTAAAAAATAAATTCTTGATTATATTACATAATTTATAACACATACTTAATGATATTAAAAATCATGATATATTCAATAAAACCAATGATGTTCAATACATTTACTCCTGGAAACAGAGCGTAGATCCAAAGATCAATGTTTCCACTGCTCTTATCAATGCCCTGCTTGTACAAGTTTCTGTCCTGTGTGGGCGTTACTCTGCTGGACATTCATCAGGGACTGTACATTTTCTATGGTGTGTCACATAGTAATTCCACGTAAAAAAAGCCCAATAGAGTCCTACAGACTCATAAAAAATGGGGATTTACACCGCCACTTGTAATCCAGCGATGATTCCGCTGGTCCAAGAGGCGATAACGCTAATTCAGTGGGGCGGTATACCGGTGGATTTACCACGGGAACACCACCCACCTCGCAATGAGGCCCTATATTGGACGAAGAGATTCTGCATTATAGTTTTCTAAATTTAAGTGTATGAACTTTCTGTGGCTTTTGTCCACTTTTGTGTGTGATCAGGTCTGTGGAAGTGTTCCTCAGCTTAGCTCTCCTATTCATTTTCTGCACTGTGTATTGTGGAAAGTGATCAGCACTGTTACATTCAGAATGTTGTGCTATACGATTTACTTATCCATGTGGTGCCCACCTCCCCCTCAAACTTTGGGTAAATAACCAAACAATGCCCACAAGCTGAGTGTCATTCCTCCAAGGACATCTATCGCCTAGCTGTACTCCAACACAATATTATTTTCTGCTTATAATATAAGCTGCTGACCTCCTGTCTGATACTGCACTCGTTACCTGGCTAGCCTCTGAACCACGGGCCCAGGTTCCTGCACTCCAGTTGCACACCTGCACTGCCTCCTGGCAACCCTGCATTTGGGGGCTGTATCTGCAACCCTACAGTCCCCCTACCTGCACTTATCTAACACTTGTTGTCTGCACCTAACCGCTGCACTGCCACCTGCTGGCCGCACTTCTTGTCTTTCGATGTTTTGATCCTATGTCTTGCATTTGCTCCTCCTCCCCTCCCCTGGCACTTTTCCCCTTCCCTCTCCCCTGCACTTGCATGATATCCATGTCACTTGGCCTAGTAAGATCGTGGTCTTGTCCTCGCTTTGTTCGCCTCCATTGCCTCGTCGCGCCTTGAAACGCTTGTGTATATGCGCGCTATAAATGTCATATCATATCATAGGCCTTGTATCCTAAACTAGGCGGTAGGCGGAATGTGGAATTTAGTGCAGGCTCTGCCAACTCTCCTGAACTCTGCGACTTGCCTATCTTCCGCCACCGGGTTGGGTGGCTGTGCCCCTTGAACAATCACGCAGAACTTTAATGGCATACATCCAAGGCCGGATGTTAGTAGAAATTAGCTCTCACTCATAAAGTTGCACTGAACATCTGAACCCTGCTGTATGCAGGCCACACAAGTCGCTGCTTACAATTATTCAAATCTCATATAGAAACCAGGGTGGTACATTGAAAATATGAACGATAAGAAATGTTAGCAGAGACACCCAACATGCTGAAAAACAACATTTCTCAGCTGGTTTCGGCTGCTTCGTAAAATGGTTGCCCGGTTGCATTCCTTCTGGTTCTGCCTCATTCTCTCCCATAATAGAGCCCTGCCAGGCCTTCTGAGTCACACAGGCAGGAAAATCCGGTTGTGTGGACAGACCGCAGTTCGCTGCAAAGTCTGTGTCACACAAAAATGAGCTCAAATGAATTGGTTTGTCTTGTTTTTCTTGTGTTCTACAGCTCACACCCATGAAACACTCAGGGAAAGAATTCAGCCGTGTTGAAATCCGATTTTTTGAAAAATGATGCATGGCCTGAGAGATCCCGGAAACCACCAACAGCCGCTTTCTAAGCCTCGCCATAAGACTAATCACCTGGAAAAATATAGATGTAAGTTTGGGAGTAAATGAAACAAATCTCTAGTAAGTAAAAGCCAAGGGCGCTGTTGCTATGGCTTCCAGGGGATGCGCGTGCAGTCTATCCCCTCAATGCATTGTAATGTAATGTAACGCATCATTTCTATAGCGCCTTTCACCATTTGTATGGTCACAATGCGCTTTAGGTTGAATGCCCTCGGGGGACAAGTCCAAGGTATGGGAAATTCAAGTGGGTGCTAGAATGCATGTGTGCATTATAGCCAATGCGAGGATATAAAGGGTGGCCAAGTCCCTGCCTGCCACCATGTCTAGTTGGCATTTGGATGGGAGGAGCGAGGTAGTTTAGGGAGGTAGTCTAAAGGTGGGGTATAGGAAAGTCGTTATTTGTGTAGCTACAGTTTGAATTTTTGTTGTGAATGGTACCTACATTCTTATGGCAGCGGTGTTGTGCGAAGTGTCTTTGAGTAGTGTATGATAGCCGATGCGGGCGGGTCAGTGGTATTGCCTTCGGTTACATTCCATAAGCATGGAATGTAATAGGTTGAGTTCATTGGCTACATTCTAACCAATGCCCTACTCTAAAATGACCTAGATTTAATTCAATGGTTACATTTTACATGCAATCAACACCATGGTTACCCTCAAAATGAAACTTGAATAAATACAACGTCTACCTTCTGCACACAACTGGATATGAAACATTGGCTACATTCTACAATTCACCCAGATTCAGCACAATGGCTACATTCTACATTCAGCTAGATTCGATGCAATGGGTGCATTCTACATCCATCTGGATTCAATGCAATGGGTGCGTTTTACATTCAGCTAGATTCGATGCAATGGGTGCATTCTACATCCATCTGGATTCAATGCAATGGCTGCGTTCTACATTCAGCTAGATTCGATGCAATGGGTGCATTCCACATCCATCTGGATTCAATGCAATGGGTGCGTTCTACATTCAGCTAGATTCGATGCAATGGGTGCGTTCTACATCCATCTGGATTCAATGCAATGGGTGCGTTCTACATTCAGCTAGATTCGATGCAATGGGTGCGTTCTACATCCATCTGGATTCAATGCAATGGCTGCGTTCTACATTCAGCTAGATTCGATGCAATGGGTGCATTCTACATCCATCTGGATTCAATGCAATGGCTGCGTTCTACATTCAGCTAGATTCGATGCAATGGGTGCATTCCACATCCATCTGGATTCAATGCAATGGGTGCGTTCTACATTCAGCTAGATTCGATGCAATGGGTGCGTTCTACATCCATCTGGATTCAATGCAATGGCTGCGTTCTACATTCAGCTAGATTCGATGCAATGGGTGCATTCCACATCCATCTGGATTCAATGCAATGGCAGCGTTCTACATTCAGCTAGATTCGATGCAATGGGTGCGTTCTACATCCATCTGGATTCAATGCAATGGCTATGTTCTACATTCAGCTAGATTCGATGCAATGGGTGCGTTCTACATCCATCTGGATTCAATGCAATGGCTACGTTCTACATTCA
This sequence comes from Ambystoma mexicanum, assembly GCF_040938575.1. Taxonomy (NCBI): domain Eukaryota; kingdom Metazoa; phylum Chordata; class Amphibia; order Caudata; family Ambystomatidae; genus Ambystoma; species Ambystoma mexicanum. Next base: position 1,233,030,194 of record NC_090927.1, on the reverse strand, counting down.
GCTAGATTCGATGCAATGGGTGCATTCCACATCCATCTGGATTCAATGCAATGGCTACGTTCTACATTCAGCTAGATTCGATGCAATGGGTGCATTCTACATCCATCTGGATTCAATGCAATGGGTGCGTTCTACATTCAGCTAGATTCGATGCAATGGGTGCATTCTACATCCATTTGGACTGAATGCAATGGGTGCATTCTACATTCATCTGGATTCAATGCCCTGGCTACATTTCACATTAGCCTTGAATTCAAAGCAATGGCTACATTCTATATTTAGCCTGATTCAATGCACTGGCTGCATTGTGGGAATCTTTCTCCAGCATCAAGGGTACTCTTCCTATTGGTGGGGATGACCTGCAGCATGTTAGCGCCTGACCAGTGCTTCAAATGCCTTTCTAGTATTGCTGGGATGGCGGGTCCTGTTTCCAGACTAGAGATACCCAGGGCGTCCCTTGAGCCCTCATCCATTTCAGGTGGGGACTTATCATTTTCATGCTCTGCCTCCTGGGATTGGCGCCTGGGATGTAATGTTCAGGTGTGAATGACGCCTTATATCTATATTTCAAAGGAAGAGAAACCTGGTCACTGCAAATTGCTGCGCTGGGTTGTTTCTGCGTTTCGGGTGCACTACTCTGCTGCACCTGTGTACCTTCAAAGGATCTATGTGATTATTGCGACCACTATTATTACGACCGCCGAAAATGCTGATTTTTTCAAAACCCCCCTTACACCCACATACATATACGTGGGAGACCCCCGCACCTTTCCATATTACCATTATATTACATACCCCCCACAAATTTATATGGTGTAAGGGGGCGTCTAAAAAAAAAAGTCAGCATTTTTAAGCCGTCGTAATTGGGAGGACTACATTTGGGACCATTACCCCTTGAAAAGATGCAAGCCGGAGGCTGCACGCAGAATACAGCCAGTCAACATTTTCTTATAAGGTAGTACCTTCTCCTGTTGCGTATGTGTACATTAACTAGTATTGTTGAATTTGTAAATAAAATGAAAAGTATGTGGATTGCTGCACCGTGTGTGCCTATGTTATTTTGAACCTGTTTCTAGATTTCTCTGCTACGTCTGGTTGTTCTTTTTCATTCTTCCACTGAATCTTCACATTGATTTGCTTGTTTGGCTTCTTGTACCTTCTTGTCGTAACGTATATTCTTGGGCGAAGCCCCCCCCTGGCCCGGCTTGCTCCATCTCCCGCAACTCACTGTCTGACACTCGCAAATCTCAAGCCCTTCTAAACATCACTGTTCCCCCGTTCTACCTGCACTGCCCTATGTTTCTTTTCCTTCGACCTCCTGGCCCTCTACTATTTATTTATTTATTTAAATTTGTATATACGGCGCCACACACCCAAGGGTCCCAAGTAGTCCATTCCCACGTTATCATTATTCAAGACTGCCCCGAAAAGACACATCCTTTCTCTTGCACTAACATCTGAGTAGCCGGGCAGCCTCGCCCACGGTATCCCCCGCCCTCCCCTACTGCCTGTGCAGGAGAGGGCGATAGCTACACGAGTAAAGCGTTGGTCTCTGACATAAGGGCAGTCTGCACATCGCAAGTTGGAACCCATGGAAGGGCCAATTTAGCCTTTCATCCGTCTGGGGCTGATAAGTCAAGCACCATTCAAAATGGGGTAACAGTAGCACGTGTTACTACAGCACTTAGAAGCTGCGGGAGTCTGGCATGAAGCGTTATATAAGAACACAGTATTATACTATGCATGTATTCTGTTAATTTGATAAATGGTATCTGTGTGTAGATCCATTGGGCCTCATTACACGGTAGGCGGAGGACCAAGGTGCTATTAGCACCTTGGTCCATGCCGGTAAAATACCGGCACCGCCTTGGTGGAAAGGGGAATTACCGCCCTATTCCAAGGTTGGCGGGGCGGTAATTCCCCCTTCCCCCATTGCCCTTCCCCATTCCCATTTTTGCCCCATAGGGCATAATGGGAATGTGGAAGGCGCTAATTACGGTGCCGCAAATTGCGGTACCGTAATTAGCACCCTGGTCCCTTTGCGGGTTGGTTTTTAACGCCTGCTAAACAGCAGGCGTTAAAGTACCTACCCGCAAAGTGACCTCGTAGTAAGGCGGTAAGGGTTTACCGGTAACGGTGCCCTTACCGGTACCAGTAAACCCTTACCGCCGTCCGTGTAATGAGGCCCATTGTCGCAATCACCTCTCTAGCTCACACATCTCACTACTCACCAACCCATAAGCATATCCACATTGCATTCTGTAGTCCATTGTAAGTTACCCGGACCGCATGTCCTCCTAAGTATAGCTTCTTGTCTAAACTCTTTTCTCTCTGCAAATATATACAATATATACAGTGACTGTTTGTATTTGTTTGTTTGTCCTTGCATAACCAAAGAACTAGTTGCCCTCTGTGCTGGGCATTGCCATGATAGGAAGTGTTTTTTGGAGAGTTTTTGAAGAAAAGGAGAATTGGCGGGCGACGGGGCACCGACCCACCATCCATTATGGAGGAGCAAGGCCAGCCTGGTGAAAACACTGAGCTCGTTCTCAGCTTCTGGCTGCAGCTGAGGGTGTGCTTCTGCTCTGGCTTTTGTGTGTAGAGAAATGTGGCCCCCATTTCGCATATACATTTCCCCAGCATGTATACCCAACATGCTATGCAGGGCTGGGGTGTTTTACTTTCCCTGCTTTTTATGGCCCATTGGGGTTGCAGGCTGGGGAACCTTTTTCAAAGAGGGTGCCCCAGCGTGCGTACCGCTCATTATCGTAGGCAGGGGGGAAAGATGGTGGCATTCCGAATCTACTACACATGTACAAGAACCAGGAAGCACTCTGTTCTACCTGATTCCTGTTTGCTCGTTGTGGGAGGTCGTCTGGAGTCTGAACTGGCGCTGCAGGTAAAAAAAAGTCTCTATGTATTTAGGTAAGTATGTATTCACGCAAGAATGTTTCTGTTTGTGTGCACATGTGGGATGATCTAAATATGAACGCAGACTCGGACAACAGCACTGCCTTGATACTCCTAGACCTATCAGTATCATTCGACACAGTTAACCACGGTACCCTCATAACGAGATTAGAAGGACTGGGAATAACAGACACCGCCTTACTATGGATCAAATCTTTCTTAACAAACAGAACGGCAACCGTATGGATGAAACCCTTCAAATCTAGCCGGAGAGATTCCACCTGTGGAGTACCCCAAGGATCCTCCTTCTCCCCACTACTATCCAACATCTACCTGTATCTACTTATCGGAATCATCAAAAGCCATTGCCTCACCTGCTACAACTACGCCAACGATACACAAATAATCTTCAAAATACAAGACAACCCAGAAATAAACTGCCTTCGCGATGTATTCCTCTGGATGAACTCCAACTGTTTCAAAATCAACCCAGGCAAAACAGAAATAATGATTGTCACAAAAAATGGAGCAGAAAACCACTTCATCCCTTGGCCAAAGGAACTCGGGACAATCCTAGCACCCTTGCCGAATGTAAAAAACCTGGGGGTCCTGATGGACAATAATCTCACGCTAGAGCCACAAGTAAAGACCCTTCTCAAGAAAAGCTTCTTCCTCCTGCCAGCGGCAAAGAGGATCCTGCCATTCCTATCGTTTGTCAATAAAGTCCCACACCCGAAGAAAAGGTTCAGGCGCACCTATACATCCATACAATACTCACTATGATACAGCGGGTTCAGCAAAGCACCAACAAAGCGAGTCGGCCCACGAGGAACCAGCATGAACCCAACCAACAGGGATAAAACTCTAACGGAATCAGATGTACCTGAATCAGGATACAGACCCCACTAACCCAACCCTCATTCTTCTGCATACTTAAACCACACAAAGCCACACAACCATCTCTCTCCAAGCAATCCGCACACACTTTACCACACTGCATCGACAACACATAAACATCACCTACAGCACTCGAGGTCTCGCCCGATCCGATACTAGCACCAAAGCCCAGCACTCGGTGTATACCAAGCTGAAGCGGTCAAGAGCACATCATTTCTCCCACTCTCCTGCTCCCCTACTCCCGACTAACCCTACCCGTCCTTCCTGTTTAAGATTCGCCAGAGCGCCTGGGGACCAATTCCGTTGGTGACGGTGCACTATATAAGTACCTTTAACATAACATAACATAACATAACATAACATGTGAAAGCATTTTATTTTGTATGGGTGTGCATATGAATGAACTGGTGTGTATTTGGTATGGGTGTACATATGAATGAGATAGAGTGTGAGTTGTGTAAGTATTAATGCTGTGTGGGTGTGTGTGCATGTGTGCTGGCTGGTTGGGAGCGGTTCTCTGGCTGGGGGTGTGGCACAAAGGTGCAAGCAGCATAGACGTGTTTTCTGACTAGGGACATGGCATTTTTGATAGTATTATGTGAAAAGCCAACATGATGAGTGTTCTGGTGTGGGCAGGGGGAGTTCATTTGTGCAGGCAGTATGCACAGTTTCTTACAATGATGACGATGTGTGTTCTTATTTGGGCAGGGGTTCATAGATTCAGGCAGCGTGTGCATGTTTTCTTACAGTGGGCATAGTATTTTAATCATATTAGGGGTAAAGCCAACATGATGATGAGTGTCCTTATGTGGTGGGGTTTCCCTGGAGCAGGCGGCATGCACATATTTTCTTACAATGGGCATAGCATTTTTACTGGTGCTATGAGCAAAGTCAACATGATGAGTGTTCTTATGTTTGGTAGAGGGTATTGCTGCAGGTAGCATGTAAATTTGTTCCATGTCATGACACCTTTTTTACTGGCATTATGGACAAAGCCAACATGGTGAATGTTCTTACCTAGCCATACTAGCCTACTTTGGTGCAAGCAGCATGTACATGTTTTCTTACATGGCTTGGCATTTCTTTTAACCAGAACTATGGACATAGCCAACATGAGTGTTCTTTCATGGCCTCCCTGGCCCCCATTAATGCAGCCAGTCAGGACACATTTTCATACAGTAGCATGGCATTATTTACTGAAATCATGAGCAAGGCCATTAGGACTATATATTTGCATAGGTATACTGGCATGCATGGCAGTTCCAGCATGTGCATCTTTTCTTATAGTATTACTGGCAGTATGGCCAAAGCTAACATGTTCTTATGTGGGAATACTGGAATATATTTGTGCAGCCTGAATGGACATACATGGGCACAGCCAGCAGAAAAGCTTTTATAAATTGGCAGAATACCAGTGAATATTGTGGGCAATGGCATCAGGAAAATGTGTGAGCAATGCTCCAGAAAATGCTCCTTACCACTGTTGGTGACTTGGCATCTACTGGAATATTTTCGTGCAACGTGTAACACAATGAAACAGATTTTAAAGTGAGTGGCTTTTTACCCACATTTTCACAGACAGTGTGCTGTAAGAAGTATCATTTTGGCCAATTAATCAAAAACAATGTGGGGAAGTACCCCTCGCCCAGAGCCCCTCATGGTTGGGCCCAGCTCCCCTCACAACGCTTGGCTTGGTTCCTCACACAAATTAACCAGAAATGTTTATGCCTTTCAAACTGAGAAATTCAATTAACTGCCACTGCCCAACGTCCCATTCACATGCTCACATTGGACAATAAGAGCCAATCCTCAACCTTCATTACTCTGCGGCATTTTCTTTTCAATTCATTTTCAATTATATACAAATGATCCAAACGAGGGACAGTATGGCCCTGGCCCCTGACTCTGAGTGTTTGGGATTGTAAATACCGCCTATTTTTAAAATACCACCTAATTCTGAGTTGGGGTTATATTGGATATTCACTGCATAAGGAACATAGAAAGTTCTGCATGTGGTACAACTATTTACCTCTATGCCATACCTTCTGCCTGCTCCATGCAGGAACTATCCCTTGCACTTCCGGTTCAGATGGAGGTGCTATTAGAAACACAGGTGATCGTGAGGCCGGGAGTTGCTTTGTTAGCTGCTTTTAATATCTGGCTGGCAGCAACCGGAAAACCCATTCAAGCTACCGGTGCTTACATTAAATTTTACTTTTTTGAATCGTTTCTGCCACTTTTTAATTGTCTTTTTTAAATTGCGGCCTAATCCAAGAAATATTGAACATGTGGGGACTATTACGGGCAAAATCACAATTGTTAAAAATAGGAGGCATTTAAAATACACATATTTTACCTTTACCGCCATATGCAGAAGAAGACCCTATGCATGATGTGAAAACCCTGCACTGATCACAGATGAGTTTGGGGGTTAGCTACACCCTCTATGAATCACGTGAACTTGTCCCCCTAACCAGCAAGGGAACCTTAGGCTTTCCAGTTAAATTGGCCACACAGTGGAGGTGAAATGGCGCACGATTTGGAGCACTGCGGTTTTACGAGGGCCTACATTTCGGGCTGGTATTGAGGCGTGGTTGTTTGCTAGGGCAGCTCACCTTGATATGAGTGGACATTTTAACCGTGGGTGGAGCCGTCCCATCGGTGTAATCTTTGCCACATTTCATTGTATAGCCTCCAACCTTTGCGGTGTGACTGGAATGCAGATATGCAACTTAACTGGCGTTAAAGGACTGTGCGGGCCAACACCCTATAGCCTGAGGGAGCCAGCAAGTCACCTGTTACCCAATTCCAACAACAGTCTTGCCAAAAAGGGAGTTGAGCTGCAAACACACTTCCGCTTCATAGCAGCCATCAGTATGCTCATTTGGGAAAGATGATCCAATGGCGGGTTAGTCTTGTGGTTTAGTGGTAGCTCTACAATATGTACTGAACCGCAGAATGCTTGGGGGGAGTTGACAGTACTGAGCAAGCAGCACAAGAGGTAGACTGGGTATCCGTTCATTCCATCGAATCCAAAGCATCAACAGACCATACCATTGAAAAAAATGCATCGAAAAAAACCCATCGAATGCATTTTCTTTAAATGGTAATGGGTTTAGTTTAGTAAAAATGGGTTTTTAAGATTTAAAAAAGGGGAGTCGAGGGAGGAACACGTCATAAAAAAATGCTTTCGATGTTTTTTTTCGATGCTTTTTTTGTCAATGGCATGGTTGTCAATGGTTTGGCTGTCGATGGAATCACTAGGAACCGTAGACTGAAACCTCAGGCTTAGGTGATATGATATGATGACTCATTTATAACGCAGCCATAATATCCTGCAAGAGGCTGCGGCCATACAGTGGAACTTGTGAAAGGCTGCGCCCGGTAAAGGAATGTCGCTATGGGTCAGTAGGGGGCAGCACCGCGAGCTTCACGGAGCGTAAGCTTGTATTCTGAACATGTTGACTGGTCCATAACTTCACTGTCACAAGGATGAAATAATCAAAATGGCTGCCAGTCAACGGGAAAGCAACTCCTGCCACCCCCAAAACGCACTATTTTCACAAAATATGTCATGCCAATAAAGTTGTTTGTTGATAACATAACGTGCGTGCCTAGTATAGAACTACGTAAAATAATATCAGGTTTCGGTATAGCACTTCAAGCAGGACTGCTCTCACCTCTAAACACTGCCCATGATGAAAGTCCATGCCTTCTGCAGCATCCTTCCCCTCCCTTTCACCTTTCAGTACCTGGGCGATGGAGCGGAGCCAATGTAACCTGACCTTTTCATTAGAATCTGTATTTAGGATTAATTAGAATATTTTAGGCCCTTTGAAATCTACTCTCTTTTTGAGGCTTCCTCGTACAAATGAATACACCTTGCCCATTCTTCTGGACGAATTCTATCCTCCCAGGCTCCAAATGCCTCTACAATACTCCAGTTCCCCAAAACACGAAAAACGTGGCTTTCAAAAATACCTGCTGGACGAATAAAAATCCCTCTCTTCTCCACCAACAGTACTGGGTTACTGTATAAGATGCCAAACCCAGTGCCGTCAACATCCTGTTGTAAAGCGCCCCGCTGCTCTTGAGATAGGTTTTCGCTATAAATAATAAAATAAGCAATGAAATACTGTAATAGTGATCATTATGACCCAATTTAATGATACTCAATTTATCAGCAGCTGGAAGATGGAGGGCAGAGGGATTCAAACTTTCGTGGTGCCAGCTTGTGCCATGTGAAAGGTGAGCGCTTAACGCTTTAGCAATCCTTCATGATCAGCATCAGATTGCTAAGCATGATAGTACATGTCATACTGATCTGTGCGACCGTCGTCACTAATGGTCATGTACAGTCGGGTAAAAAGGGGAAAGAGGAACAATAAGTCATAGATGCTAACGACAACATCTGAAAAGCTAGGCTGAGGGACCTGCCACACTCAGGGGGATCGGGACACTGGGAACAGGATGTAAATTAAAGGGGGAGGGGCCAAGAATGGTACAAGGGAAAAGAAAACAAGCACATGTGAATAGACCTCTGCAAAAATCATTAAGCAGTGGAATGAGAGATGGGACACGCCAGGGGATGATGCATGGGGTATTTCTGCTCTTTCACCCTGTACTGTTAGGATGTTGGTATGGTTTTGCAATAGGGCAAATCAAGGCAGACATTTCGGGCACTGTATAGAGAGTCTCCAGTTTTCCCTCTAAATACATAAAATGGGACTCACGGCAAGAGAGGTGGGGGCTCCAAAAGGTCATTTCATCTGGAAAGGGCTGCATCCTTGCACCAGGCCAGCGCTTTTAGTACTGTTTCAGGTTATAGAACAAGTAGCTAAATCATAGATATCAAAATTCTTTTGCATCTATTGGAGGCTCGAGCATTCTTAATGAGTCGTTAAGGCCTCACGGGGGCGGGGGGGGGACTGTCCAAGGCATTGATTACCCACTAGTCTAAGTTGATAGGCTCAATTGTATAGAGGACTTCAATATTGGCTTAAGGCTTCTACCGGTTTGGTCCGCCACCCTGGTAGCCATTAACACCATCAGCACCTCATCGAGGGGGGCTGAAGGTGACTATTTATTTTTGTGGCGTGGGTCTTGTGAGCCATTTCTACACAAAAATGGAGAAAAAAAACTGCAAACAAGATGGCTGCCAGCCAAATTGGAAAAGGGAACGGAAAGGTGAGTGCTTTTTTGATGTTGCTGGAGACCTTCGGAGGAAGGAAGTGATGTGACTGAGGATTTAGCTGGCCAATGGAGCACAGCTAAACGTGTAAATCATTGGTTTTTGGCACAGGCTAGCCTGCACTTCGCAAGCTTGAATCCTGTGTAAGGACCAATTTAGCCATTCATCCTTCGGAGACTGACAAATCAAGCTCCATTGAAAAAAGTGGGGTACTAATAACACTTGTTATTACAGTGTTTAGAAGCTGGAGGAATCTGGCATGAAGCGCAACATGAGAACGCAATGTTATATTGCGTGTGCCATTTTCTGGGTTTTTGGAAGAGAGGGAGTGGGTGTGGGTCAGCAGGGGCACGCTGGGGTGCAGCTCGCATGGACACAAACCAATATTGCCGGATTCAGCCCTCCATCCGAGGAGGCTGACATGATTCACGCTACTTGCCGGGTGCTAATGGGTAATGAGGTAGCAGGTCAGGCAGCAACATGTTATGTCATTCTGTAGACTCAGGTCAATGGTTAAACCAGGGGGGCACAACTAATTTTGACAGAGGGCCGAAAGTACCTTACATGAGGGCTATAGGGGGCCGAAAAGTAAATGTGGGTGGGGCGGTAGGCGGGGCGTGGCAGGAGGCTTTTTCAACCCCCAATTTGTATTAAACACATGGAAAAAGAATATGTTTTTCAGGGGTAACGATTTTTATTGCATTTCAAACTTACATTTTGTACTACACATTTTCCCTTGTTATACTTTATTTCGATTTAGTTATTGTATATCGTCTGTTTAATTAAATTATATATATTTTATTGACCTATGATTAGACATTCCGTTATTTTGGACTGCTATAGTTTGCTGTTTGGGTTGCCCAAGAGGAGTATGGCCTTCGTTGAGTCAGGTTTCCTCAAAAAAGCAAAGGATGTACATCTCCTAAATGTGCCTGTTTTAGCTTTATTATTGGGTTCACTCTTGGAGTGCAACACTATGCCCCATGGCTCCCAACGCCAACCAAACACTATGCCCCATGGCTCCCACCCCCAACCAAACACTATGCCCCACGTCCCTCTCCCCCAACCAAACACTATGCCCCATGGCTCCCACCCCCAACCAAACACTATGCCCCATGGCCCCCTCACCCCAACCAAACACTATGCCCTATGCCCATGTCCTCCACCCCCAACCAAACACTATGCCCCATGGCTCCCACCCCCAACCAAACACTATGCCCCATGGCCCTCTCACCCCCAACCAAACACTATGCCCCATGGCTCCCACCCCCAACCAAACACTATGCCCCATGGCCCCCTCACCTCCAACCAAACACTATGCCCCAAACACACTCTCAAGCATGCACCCATACAGACCCAAAACCCCCCACCCCCAACTCAGCACACACCCTCTCAAGCATGCACCCATACAGACCCGAACCCCCCACCCTCCAACTCAGCACACACACTCTCAGGCATGCACCCATACAGACCCAAACCCCCCACCCCCCAACTCAGCACACACACTCTCAAGCATGCACCCATACAGACCCGAACCCCTCCACCCTCCAACTCAGCACACACACTCTCAAGCATGCACCCATACAGACCCGAACCCCTCCACCCTCCAACTCAGCACACACACTCTCAAGCATGCACCCATACAGACCCAAACCGCCCACCCCCCAACTCAGCACACACACTCTCAAGCATGCATCCATACAGACCCAAACCCCCCACCCCACCTCAACATACACAACACAAACACTCAAAAACAAACATTCATAAACATCCGACACCCCCCACCTCCTCATCTCAACATACACAACACAAACACTCAAAAACAAACATTCATACACATCCGACACCCCCCCAAACCCCCATCTCAACATACACAACACAAACACTCAAAAACAAACATTCATACACATCCGACACCCCCCCACCCCTCCAACTCAACATACACAACAAAAACACTCAAAAACAAACATTCATACACATCTGACACCCCCCCAACCCCCCATCTCAACATACACAACACAAACATTCAAAAACAAACATTCATTTGCATTCAGGGCTGGAGCCCCGCAACATCAGCAGCCGTGCCCTGCCATCAGCTGCACGGACCGCCGCTCTACTGCAGGAGCAGCTAGAGCCCATGTCGATCCCTGCCACCAATGCCTGCACCCTACTGGGCCGCCGGAAAAATCAAGTAAATTGCAGCTACTTACTGCATTTACTCTTGTAAAGGCATGATTGCCTTTTATTTGCCGGATTTCACCAGCTACCATCTTTCCGACGTCGTGCCATGAGGAACAGTCGCCGTCCCCACTGCACCCGATTCCAAGATGGCCACCGCTCGCCTTTGTTGATCCTGGTTGCCTAGCAACCTACGTGAGCCCACTGTTATAGGCCGCGAGGTAAGCCGGAGGCGGAAGCCGGCCCACCTCGACGAAGGCCCACGCAGACTAAGGCCCCTCCTGTCTGCCCCTGTTGGCCACTGCGCTACAGCGCGGGACACTGTCCTGCTGCATCCTGACCCCCACAAGCCCAAAATCGTTACCCTCCCTCTTCTACGAACTCGTGATCCCTCTTGCTGCGTCGCGGACATCTGAACACTGGTAAAACGCTAACGAGTGAACACCTGCACCTGACTTCCAGCACTCCCACGGACAACAATGCTCCCGGTCTCACCTATGCTGGAGGTAATACAACCGTAAGTCACACCCGCCTATAGGCTAAGCTCGCCATAAGACTTACCCCCTGCACCTCGGTCTTCTACGCTGAATAACAATCAATGCTAAATGCGCATTAAAATGCTCCCTTCCCATGTAAACCAGCGTTCTGCCCTCCTGGCCAGTACCATGTATCTGCATTTCGCCTCATAGCTATTACTGTGTATCTGCATTTCGCCTCATAGCTAATACTGTGTATCTGCATTTCGCCTCATAGCCATTACTGTGTATCTGCATTTCGCCTCATAGCTATTACTGTGTATCTGCATTTCGCCTCATAGCTAATACTGTGTATCTGCATTTCGCCTCATAGCTATTTGCATTGGGTCAGTAAACCCACATACAGTATGTACCCCCTGCCCCTCTACGCTTGCTTTGTAAGCATACTACTCACCCTTATGACCAGACCACAGCCCTACAGTCTAGAGCTGAACCACCTTCACCAAAGCGCCACCAGTCGCCCTCGCACGATGGACCTCCTGCCCAACCACGCACACTCTCCAATAAACTCATTAGGCACACTGACACCTAACTCCAGCCACAGATTAGACAGACGACAGACTCAGAACCCGCACCTCTCCTATCTACTACCAAGCCATCCCTACACACACAACACGCAGAAACTACCGACTTAGCTCTCGCACCACCAAAATGATCAACACCATGACAACACCTTCACACGCCAGAGCACTAAGCAAACTCCTATCACACTCAGCGGACACGCCTATTATCCACATACCGCTGTACCCAAAGTAGAAGCTCCTACCATACCCACAAAGAACTTGTGCCCCACGCTTTACAAGTGCGCACTAATCAATGTACGATCATTCAATGCCCACGCCATCGAAATAAATGACCTAATAACCACCCATAACTTAGACATTCTCGCTATCACAGAAAGCTGGCTTAATGAAGAGTCCTGCCCAGCCATCACACTAGCTCTACCACAAGGGTATGCCATTCTTAGACAAGACAGGATTGCCAAACAAGGAGGGGGTAGCCCTCATTCATAAAGACACACTTCCTGTCAGAACCATACCCCATCAAGAGGAAGGAAATGTCGACATCTTATCAGTCAGGCTAGCACTCTCACCAAACAGCACAATAAATATTCATACCATTTACCGTCCACCTGGCCCCACCACCAACTTCATAAATCAAAACAATCACCTCTTGGTAAACAATATCAAAAAATCCACTAAATCTCTACTTATAGGAGACCTCAACCTAGGCTTCAACGAACCTAAGGACAAAACGGCCATCTCTCTGGCCAAAGACCTCCACAACCTAGGCTTCTCCCAAAAGATCACAGCACCCACTCACTCAAAAGGACGCACCCTAGACTGGATCTTAGACCACAATTGTAACACAAACATCACGTCCAATATTAGCCTCCCTTGGACTGATCACAACCTTCTCCTATTCGACATCCCCGTCCTAGTAAGCACTAAAGTGCCTACCACAGCACCGGCAACCTTAGTCAGAAGAGCCAAAAATCTCACTGCAGACAACGTCAGTGCACTCCTTATTCTGCCACCCTTAGTGCCCCCGTTCTCCACAGACCCTAACATCCTAGCAGAAATGTACAAAAACACCATCACAACGGCTGTCAACACCGCTGCCCCATTGGAAAACAAGAAAGAAAAAAGTCATTCCACCCCAATTCCTGGTTCACAGAGGAACTCCATGCTCTGCGCAAGGACAAACGCCAGGCACTAAAAAACTGGCAGTGTAGCCCAGATGACACCACAAAATGTAACTTCAAATCCATTGCAAAAAAATACAAAGATGCCATCTTCCTAGCCAAATCTGAAGCCTATAACCACCGTATCTCCGCTGCCAAATCCCACTCTAAAGAACTCTTCAGTATCTTTAAGGAATTAACCGTACCACCCACGTGCCCTGACGAGATTGTCAAAGACGAAGCATGGTGCACAGGCATACACTCAGCAATGCTTGCAAAAATAAACCTCCTCCAAAAGAAGATCTCTCACCATTTCAATACCTTACCTAAGCAAAGCACACATGATCAGACTAAACCAACTGTAAAAACCAGCAATATTCACTTTCACTGAAATCTCTGAAGCTAAGGTCATTGACATCCTCAGACACCTCAAACCCTCGCAATGTAAGGGTGATGTATGCCCCCTAAAATCATCAAAGACTGTGCAGAACAGCTCGCCCCACTCATCACGGCATTCATCAATGCGTCTTTCAAAATGAGCATAGTCCCAGACAACCTTAAAGAGGCCTGGGTGCGCCCGCTCTTAAAAAAACCTACGCTAGACCCCGCTAATCCCAACAACTACCGACCCATAACAACATTCCCATTCCTCCTGAAAGTATTTGATAAGGTTGCCCACAAACAGATTCAACTTTACCTTGAATCAAATGCAATCCTAGGAAAAAGACAATCCGGGTTCCGCAAGGGACACAGAACTGAAACCGCCCTTCTAGACCTAAAAAACGAAATCACCCACATCCTGGATAAAGGCAAGCCTCCTCTCCTCCTTCTCCTTGACCTTTCAGCCGCGTTTGATCTGGTAGATCACACCACACTCACCACTCATCTGACACATGCTGCACACTTCTCCAAGGAAGCAGCGTCCTGGGTAACCTGGTTCATAGAGGGCAGAGCTATGAAAGTGTTCTCGAACACAGCTCACGCAGCACCCTCCATAATACACTGCAGCGTCCCACAAGGCTCCTGTACTGCCCCCACGCTCTATAATCTTTTTTACTAAACCCCTTTTTGACAAACTAGACTCACTAGGGATCACTTACACTAACTACGCCAACGACACGCAGGTTCTCCTTCCCCTCACGGGAAATTATCTTCAAGACGCCACTAACCTACAGCAAATATACTCCACCATACAAACATGGATGGCCTCTAATGGCCTCTGCTTGAACGGGGACAAAACCAAAATACTTATTCTGGGCCAGAAATCCACACTCTCCAACCTGAACACGCTGTATCGCAACTTCAACATAGACAACTGTACCATTCAAGTCCTATCCTCAGTCAAAACTCTAGGGGTGCATATAGACGCCACCTAATCTATGGACAAACAAGTCAGCGCCATAGTCTCGGCCTCGGCACTAAGTACCAAACTCATCAATGCCATAAAGCCCTTCCTTACACAGGACAACAGCCTCTCCATGCCAGAGCAACCATAGGAGCCAAACTAGATTACTGTAACGCGCTCCTAGCTGGCACATCCAAAAAATAACTAGCGAGGCTCCAAACAACTCAAAACAACGCTCTTAGAGCAGCACTCAGCATACCAAAAAGAGATCATATCACACAAGCTAGGAGGACAGCACATTGGCTCCCTGTCAAGGACCGTATCTCCTTCAAAATTCTCACAACCACGCATAAATGCATCAACCACTCAGCACCCTCCTACCTATCGGACACATTATGTAAAACTCAATCCACCAGACCGACCAGATCCCAATACAATAATCAATTTACCATACCACGCATCAATAGAACTAAGGCAGGAGGCATAGGCTTCCCCTTCCTCGCACCTAAGCTCTGGAATTCTCTGGCCACTGATCTCAGACCTGAAACATCCCTCTTCTCATTCCGCAAAAAACTCAAAACCGCCCTTTTCAACTAACATTGTTCACCTGGTTCTCCTTCAGCTCTATTGCATGTTTGTAACTAATGAACAACATCGTCCAATGTAATCACCACGGACCTGAAATGTATGTAACTAAGTTTAAGCAACACTGTAACAAGCGCCACAATGCCATTCGCTCTGCTGTGCGCTCAACAAATACGAATAAATAAAATAAATAATAAATTCATGCACATCCGACACCCCCCCACGCCCCCATCTAAACATACACAACACACTCAAAAACAAACATTCATTCACATCCGACACCCCCCCACCCCCCATCTCAACATGCACAACACAAACACTCAAAAACAAACATTCATACACATCCAACACCCCCCAACCCCCCATCTCAACATACACAACACAAACATAGAGCAGAACAGACCCCACACACAAACACAAACAAACAGACTACTTACCGGACGTGCTGGAAGGCAGGTAAGCTGGAACGCTGGCGAGGTAAGTGGAGTGGTACTACGGCTGGCGTGGCCAGCAAGGCTGAAATGCCTTCCGGCATCAAGACTTACTGGCTACGACCAGCTGTAGTGCTGGCCCTCCATTGGTGCAGCACACACGCACTACATGGCTCGTAGGAGCGACGTGGTGCGTGTGTGCTGAACCAATGACAGCCAGTGTTTTGTCCGGCCCGTAAGACAACAAAGACTTTCCTAATGGAGGGCGGCCGATGCTGCTTGCGGGCCGCCCTGAATTAGGAAAGTGTTTGTGCCTTGCGGGCCGGACAAAACAGCATGGCGGGCCGCATCTGGCCCACAGGCCGTATGTTGTGCACCCATGGGTTAAACAGTCATCTGCCTGCCATCAAACTGGCCCTCACTCTCTTGCAATTCAGAAAGGAGCTGAAGACAGAGCTCTTGAACGAACCAGTAAAGGGTGGAACATCCCTGATCCAGACTAGGCCCACCATTCCCTCCCTAACGTGTATCCTCTTCTCGTAGCCTTCTGTATCTTGTCTATTCATATCCCTTTAACTCTACCCTTGAGATGTCATTCTTCTAATTAAAGGGTTGTATTAACATATCATTGCATTTTGGCCATCTATCCCTTTGTTGACCTGTGTTCCAATGCTTCCTCACTAGGATCACATTATGCTGAACCTAATACATGCATGCAGATCTAGTTGAACCTACTAAGGTAACTGAGCTGACTGCACTTTAGGCTTCTGTCATTATTCCGGCCAGAATATACTGCCCCCCCCCACCCATGCATTTTTCCATTGTGGCACATTTTGAGGGGTTCACCCAGTGCTTCTCTGTAACATGCTCCTCAATGCCTGCAGCCTAACCTCAGCACACCACTCACACTGCCTGGTTCCTCTGCCATTCCAGCGGCAGACATGTCGCTAGCATGCAGCAGCTTCTGCTGTCATGCAAGCATTTGTCACACACACAGCACTATACTGATGCCACCCGCTGGCGCTTCAGCATGCGGCACCTTTTCTGAGCAGCAGGTTTTCGCCGTCATGTTTGGATGCTGGCACAAATTTTCTGATGCAATTATTGTATATCTTACACACGTTGTGTTCTACAGGAACACTCTCCCTGATAACAGCAGAAATTAATATTCACTTCTGGTATTCAAAAAACTCCTACAAACCTGGCAATTTACCAAATATGCCTAAGTGACTTCGACCTAAATTATGTGTGCTATTATCTACTGCTTTTGACTGTCATTTTCACAAGCCTGTACACCCGCTGTGATAACTCTGGGTCTGGCCTCTATATAAATGAAATAAATAAAATAAATAAATAAAATATATGAAATATTTTTATTTTCAATCCAGAACCAGAAGCTTTGTATAACAGTCTTAGTATCGGCCACTTGGGGTAGCACGGGCCCCACAACATCTTCTCTCTTGCTATTGATAGTGGCATCATGGGATGGAGCAACATCTCCAATAACACACAACCACATCAAACGTGGTGATTCTCCGCCACTGACTGCCTAGAGCTGCCTATTCTGCATATATGCTTATTTTATGTATTTATTGAATATTTGTAAGGTGCCTATGCAACAGATGTTTCCAGGCACCATTGCGTAAGGTCACGTGTCTAGCCGGGAGTCAGTCTCTTCTGGAGATTTGCGGACCTTTGCAGTTATTCATTCAGCAAATGTAAGTTTGGATATACAAACTTGCCAACTGATTATCTTTCTTATATGGAGTATCCCACTAGGCACTGGTGTGGGGTCTTAGTGACTGACTAAATTCTAGCTATTTCGGTGATGTATTTCTGTCAGCTCTGTCCAAAAGATACTAATAGTCCATTGATGGAATTGCTGCCACAGGGAAGGCCAAAACCAAATGGATGTAGTCTGGGCTCTCATTAGGACATCCAGGGGTTCTCACACTAACAAAGGGGTGCTGTATCCATTTAAGTCATTCAAAATAGTTTCACTGGACTACCTTAAGGCCTGTGTTCATAGACCATTTCTTAGTTTAACATATTTATTTATTTTAAATTTTAGTAACGCACCAGCTTGCCCAAGGGCCTCAGAGCGCTCAGAGCGCTCACAAAAAAGAACAAGACAAAAGAACACGAGTTCGACCAGGAGGACAGTTCCCGGCATGGCTGAAGGAGTGCTAGGTGGCAGGTTTGCGAGTGTACTTCGTGACTAACATGGCTATGTCTTGGTGTCACTTATGACATCAGCACATTGGTTTCTTGGCATAAGTCAACGTCATCCATCGAGGCAGTTGGGTCCATGACCATTGTTGAGGCACCTGTGTCCAAAAACACATACACTGGATAAGGTTTTAATGGCTGTCTAAGAGGGTATCTGTCTGCACATGCAGATGTCACTGGGCCTCTTGGGAGCTGTCTGAATAGTGAGTTGCTTCATGTGTTTTTGACTCTTCGGGCTGTTATGTTCATGGAGGTGAGGAGGGGCATTCCAGGGACCCTCTCTTCACCCCTGATGGCCGTTGTGGCCCCGTCCGCCTTCACTGAGGCAGACATAGAGTATGGGCCCAAGCAGTTGTGGACCACTAACCCATATGATGTTGGCCTTTAAAAAGAAGTGACCCCAGTACACATTACACTAAAAGCAGGAGCAGTGCTGCCTCGGCTAAAACAGTACCCCTTATCGAGAGAAGCAGAAGAGTAAATAAAAGACACGATAGAAGCCCTGCTCAACCAAGGGATAATAGTGCCATCCACATCACTGTGCAATATGGTGATCTACACTGTCAAAAAGTCGACGGGGGCAATTGGAGAATGTTCCAGGATTTACGCCCCTAAATAATGTGGTACAGAAAGAGTTTCTGGTGGTTCCAGATCTGGCCACCATTTTGTGTCGTATCCTCAAAGAAGTAACCCACTTTACGGTGGTAGATATAAACCAGGCCTGCAAAACTTTATCAGTCAAACTCCTGCTAAATAACTCACAAACACTCATGAGCCACTTAATTTATAGACCTCCCGGCCTAATCGGGACATTTGAGGAGGACATCTACACCCTACTCTCCAAAAACCTCAAAACGACTTCTCAGCAACTACTCCTAGGTGACTTTAACCTGGGCTTTAACGACCCTCTAGATAAACATGCCACATCCATATCCAAAATTCGAACCGAACTTGGACTATCCCAAAAAGTTTGTGAACCCACCCATAACAAAGGGAGAACCCTTGACTGGGTGATGGACTATAATTGCACCGCCAACATCAGTTCCATTGCTCCTCAACTCTGGACAGACCATTTCCTCCTGTCCTTTGCACTCCACTTCTAGACCACTCCCGCCAGTTAGCCCTACCGTCCCACCCTGCCTGACTAGAAATAAAAAGAGTATTACAGTGGACAAAGTGATGCCTGCTATCCTCCCCACCCTGAACTCGCTTGCCGACAACCTTGACCCTGGAACACTTGTCGACAAGTTTAACAAAATCATGCAAACCTCACTCGATACCATTGCCCCTCTTAAACTTAAAGCTAGCAAGCCCAAAACTCATCTGAACAAATGGTACACCCATCAGCTAAAAGACTTAAGACAATTAAAAGAGAGTTGTGAAACCTCCTGGAGATTACTCCCCTCAGAAGCCAATAGAACCAAATGAACAGAAATCTCGTCCAAATACAAAAAAGAAATCTGCCTGGCTAAACGCAATTCATATAATAAACGCATCTCCAACCCCAACTCAAGCATGAAGGAATTATTCACCATCCTTAAGGAACTAGAGTCTCCGATTCCCACTCCTGACATCTGCACTAAAGATAAAACTTGGTGTTCAGACATTCAACAAGCTCTCGCTAATAAAGTCGCTACCCTCCAAAATAAAATAGCCTGGAAAAAAGCCTCACTTAACTCCCAGCCTGATAAAATTCCACCTGCATCTCCCACTAAGGACACCTCACCCGACTCTTTCACCCGTTTTAACTTCTCTAAAACAATTATTCATGAGGTAGAAAAAGTTATTCTCTCACTAAAGCCATCCAACTGCCAGGGTGACCTCTGCCCAGCCCAGCTCATAAAGGATGCAGCAAGAGATCTGGGCCCCTTTATCTCCAAACGTATCAATGCTTCATGCACCTCTGGCATCATCCCCACCAACCTTTAACAACCCTGGGTGTGCCCTTTGCTCAAAAAGCAAAACCTTGACCCACTTATACCCACCAATTACTGTCCTATCACGACCGCCCCTTTCTTATTAAAAATACTCGACAAGGTTGCTTTCCTTCAAATTCAAAAATTCCTGGAAACCCACAAATTACTACGGACCCGTCACTCAGGCTTCCGGCCCCAACATGGAACTGAGACTGCCCTTATCGATCTGAAGACACAGGTCGATGAACTAAGAGACAACGGGAAAACAGCCTTCCTATTACTACTTGAACTCTCGGCTGCATTTGATCTTGTGGACCACAAGGTCTTATGCAGTCACCTGGACTCAGCTGTCCACTTCTCCAAAGAGGCCATACGATCGATTGAGTCCTTCCTGGGTGACAGGACCATGAGGGTGTCCCCCCCTCTGCCGCGGCAGACCCTATCCCAATCACCTGTGGTGTTCCACAAGGCTCCTGTGTCTACCCTACTCTCTACAATATATTCACCAAGCCCCTCTTCGACGATCTGGACCTTCTGGGTATCACCTACACTAACTATGCAGACGATACTCAGATTCTTCTCCCACTTTCTGGGGATCATGTTGAGGACTCGGCCTTGGTGAATAGGGTGTATCTCATTCAGGCATGGATGGCAACCCATGGACTATGCCTGAATGATTATAAAACCGAGCTGACCATTGTGGGCACATAAACCAACTTTAAAAAACGAAGCCAGGAGTACTCATCCTTCTTAATAGACGGTAACCTCATCAAGGTGTCCAAGAAGGTGAAGACCCTGGGGATTTATCTTGATTCCACACTCTCCTTCACTAAACAAGTGAACTCCATGGCCTCCGCCACTGCTTACACATGTAAGCTCATCAGAACAGGCAAACTATTCCTGTCTGATGACAATTGCATGATCCTAGCCAGGGCCCTCATAATCTCTAGGCTGGACTATTGCAATGCTTTTATATATTGGTGCCAACAAATCAATCATCCAGAGGATACAAATCCTCCAAAACAATGCCCTAAGAGTGGCACTCGGCGTGGCAAGAAGATCACACATCTGTGCCATCAGGCGCCATAATAATTGGCTCTCAACCCACAACAAAATCCTGTTAAAAACGGCACCCCTCACTTATAAAGCACTAAACAATGCCACCCCCAGCTACCATACGGACAGATTCCATAGGAGAACATCTATCAGACCTAGGAGACTATCCCACACCAACTGCCTCACCGTCCCAAGAATTAAACTCTCTAAAGTCTGTGGCTGCAGTTTCCCAGTAAAAGTGGCCCAACTTTGGAGCTCTATGCCGTACCCAATCAGAGAAGACCAAACATACCTGAATTTCAGACTCAATTACATTAATTGGCTTAAATCCACAGATCAGTAAGACTCACACATGCATACTCACCTTCCCCTTTACCTGCACACCTCCCTCCCGCTCCCATTTACCTGAACCTGAATTTGTATATAGAAAATGTACATAAACAGACATGTTGTATATAGAATGACTTTTTATATAGAATATACATAATATCCTATCCTTGTTGTCTTTTACTGTATGATTTTGATGTTTCCACCCTTGTTATCTGTATCACTCTGTAACTTCTCTACTTAAGCCTTGCATATTCGTGTAACTGCTGCGCCCTGATACCCGTTGGTCTGGAGCACATTATAAATGATTAAACAAACAAACAACCAAACATAAAGAATGCCTTCTTTAAGATACCCTTGCACCCTGACTCACAGTACCTCACCGCCTTTACCCATGGCGGAAAGTTCTATGAACACACTTGTTTACCTCACGGGTACTGCGAGAGCCCAAGCATCTTTAACAGAATATTACATGCTGACCTAGGAAACACTCAAGTTGCCATCACGGTCATCCAGTACGTGGGTGACTTGCTTGTGTGTAGCGACAGTGAACAGAACTGCCTAAGAGACTCTATCACCCTTCTCCTGCTACTAGAATACACGGGTTTCAAGGCGGACAAGGCCAAATTCCAGTACTGCCAACAGGAAGTGCTGTATTTAGGCCAGCTAATATCAGCAAATGGCAAAAGAATGATACTAGACAGAGTGACATCTGTGGGTGCCACCCGCAAACCTATAACAGTGAAAGATATGCACAAATTCCTAGAGTTGTGTAATTACTATAGAGCATGGATTATAGACTATGCAGCGCACACAAGGCTGCTCCTGTCTGGCCTCATAGAAGCACAGAAAGGCAATCACAAACTCAAATGGATAGCAGACATGATGCAAAATGTCAATGATTTGAAGGAGGTTATATCCAGTGGTCACCCCAGACTTTACCCAGGAATTGTACATATTCTCACATTCCGATGGCAAACTTATGACAGTTGTGTTAACCCAGAAGAGTACGATGGTCCACAAGCCATTGGCCTATTACATTGGTACATTATACTCAGTTATGCAAGGGCAATTCGCGTGCGAACAAGCACTTGCTGCAGCTACTTTTGCGATCGAAAAAAGCTCCACAATTGTAATGGGATGCTCAGTCAATTTGTGTGGAGCATTCAGTGAGAAAAACAACACCATATTGCCTAAAAGAACAATTTCAATGTACAGCAGGATGACTTCTCCCAGTTCTTTACCCAAGAAAGAAAACCCTAATATGACCATGGTATTGTCCTTGAGTCAAAACAAAGCTGTCTTTCTTTTCTGGGTCATGCCCCTGAAGTATCTCAGTCACTTACAAGTGTGGGGAGGCTTACATGTTCCCTACACTCTTTTCCTTATCCATGGGGTCTTGTATGTTATGTTCTCTGCTTCATGACCAGGTCCCTCTTCTATGTCTCATTTTTGTTTCTTTGTAGTCCCTTCTGCTGAGGACTCAGGCTAGGCATGCCCACACCCTGGGCCTAGGCTGTGGCAGGAGAGAAAGAGGCCTTCCGCCAATCAAGAACCCAGATTTTCCACTAAGGATATGGCTTATTAAGGTAATGTACCTGCATGGTCTGGTTTAGACATTATCTTCCCCATCTGAGGGACATGTCTCTGTTCCCAAATACCCCACTTTCCTTTACCTCATCACTGACCTAGGACACTCTTGTTCCCCCTCTTCTACTTCTTCTTTCCTTCTGTTCTTTACTTGTTTCCCTGATGCTTCCTGGACTCTTCAACATGAGCTTGTACCCCCTTCCCTACTATAGTCCAGTCTGCTAGTTTTATTTTGTGCCTGACAGTCGCCTCTATCCTTCCTAAGTATGTACTGGCTACACCTTGTCTTCTCCTTCCCCTCTGAATCTCCCACTGTGTATTTATTTTCCTTCTTTTCCCCATTGTCACTCTCTGTCTCCTTCAACTGAGGCTCTCTGCTTTTTTGGTTCCTATCTTGCCTGTGTGTCTTTCCCCACACCATGAATTTACCTCTCTTTGAATTCTCCTTCTCCCTCCCCACTTCCCTCCTTTCCTTCCTTAGTTGTCACCTCCAGCTGAGTCACTGACTGAAAATCTGCTTAAATGGAAGGCAGAGTTTACTCAATTTCCAAAACAAACTGGAAAATCAATGGTGCACAGGCGAATAGGGGCCTGTGTTTTCACCTTTGTTTTCCACTTCGTAGTACAAATGGCTCAAACTGCACTGAGGGGACGTGCTTGCACGTAAGTGCAAAATTAGCAGCCCCACCCCCTGTGTAATGTACGCTTTTAAATAATATGACATCCACAATGTTTGGATTAAGCATTACACTCACATGGTGTGATTGTATATATGTGAATCTAACTACCTAATGATGTCTTTTGTCTCATAATATATAAAAGAGGTTTAATTGAGTATGGGCAAAGAGATGGCTGAATTCTGAGGGGATTAACATTTAAGGAAAAAGGTTTTTGCCCATTGGTATCCATAGACAACTCATTGTTTGAAAATCTAGACATGTAATTACCACTGTGTTGAGCTTCCCTTCAATAGTACATCCAGACGAGATTTTGCCTTGACCTTCCTTGTGAAAATATTAAGAATACGTTACATCAAATATATATCTCTCAACTCACCCTGCATGAGAAGATCTCCACCTTATTGCACCCATATATACCCCACCAACCTTCTAAATGCCACCTCTAGCATCGGCACACAGTACAGGGGGAATCTGTGATCCCGGGGCTTAAATCGATCACCCTCTCAACGAAACTTCAACACCCTCCAAAACTTGGCTCATCTCCATTAACTATAAGAGGGCCCTTTTCCAGAAATATTTTACATCTCCATTGTGCAATCCCATGAGGTTGATTGGAATGCTTAAACTCAGTCTTGGTCGGGGGTGCTATTGAGGGTAGGACATTTTTAAGCTGCCCTAAATATGAGGCATAGGGTAAAGTGGGGCAAGGGGGTGAGTCATATGGTAAGGTGCAGCAAGGGGATGAGGCATAGGGTAAGTTGCGAGAAGTAATTCGGACATTAGGTAATAGGTGGAAGGAGGTGAGGCATAGGGTAATATGGGGAAGCGGATGAGGCATTGGGTAAGATATGGAAGGGGTAAGGTATATGGTAAGGTGGGGGAACAGGTTAAGATAGTGAAAGGGGTGAGGCATTGGGTTAGGTGGGGGAGGATGAGGCATAAGGTAAGGTGGGAAAGGGGATGAGGCATAAGGTAAGATGGGTGAAGGGGTGAGGCATTGGATAAGGTGGGGAATGGGGAGGTATAGGGTAAGATGGGAAAAGGGGTGAGGCATAGGGTAAGGGGAAGGGTATTTGA
Source organism: Ambystoma mexicanum (assembly GCF_040938575.1). Lineage (NCBI taxonomy): Eukaryota > Metazoa > Chordata > Amphibia > Caudata > Ambystomatidae > Ambystoma > Ambystoma mexicanum. The sequence continues at coordinate 1,233,005,562 of NC_090927.1, read as the reverse complement.
CACTTGAACACACACTAAATGTGAATATAATAGACATGCATGCCAAGGTGGTAGAAAAACATTATTTTCCCCACTAAAAAGCAACTTCTGGTTAAAGAATGAGACACTGAGGCAAGAGGGTAGGAACCCACTCAGTGGTGCACTGAGCGGTTCTTTTAAAAGCCAGACCAGGACATGTGTCAGTGGGACACTTCTCCCGTTCGGCAACTCAATGAGGATTCCCAACGAGAAATGTGTCCCGCTGGCAGGACAATGTGTGCTGAGCAATGCCTGCTCATTGTCCTGGCAACAGGACACCTTACCCTTTCCGAACGGGAGAGGTGTCCCGCTGCCAGGACAATGTCCCATGGAGCTCTAGGCAACAGAGGGGCTCTCACGTTGCTCTGTGTCAACAGAGCATTACGATGTGAGTGATTAGGCACTGATGGGGGTAGGGAGAGTATTTGCATGGACTTTTGTCCCTTTATAAATGGGAATGGGAGGGAGTGATCAGAAGTGAGAAGGGTGCATAATGTTGCATGCTTTATGAAATAATAATGACTATGGATGTAAACCCCAAGGGCGATTTGTTAGGCTCACATTAATCTGCATGATGCTATTGTGACTTTGCATGCAGGATGGGGAGAATAAAATGAAAGCCATAGTATTATTGCTCACATATTTCCATGACAATGTATATAGGGTATAGTTAGTTTACTATGAAACGCTAGTTTATTATGTGATGTGGTTTGCTTCCAAGGCATTGCTATGAATAAAGCATTAAGCACATGAAATTCAAAGCAATAGCTTAATAAATATCTATATCAACTTAATCTGGGAAGTTGTGCTCAGTTGTTTAAATTGCCTGCATCCTGGTTCAACCATTTAACCAAAATGTGTGATCCTGGGCAAATCATGTCTTATCTGCTGCTGTGTAAGTGATTCTGATTCACTTCATAGCTCATGTTAATATATCATCCTATTAAAAAAAGCCCTTATGACTTTAAAGTTGCTCTCTATATATATAATAATAGTGCAATTTAGGTATTTTTCACCCCAAAGTTATTTGCCACTTGGATTCCTTATGACAACTTATTCTAAAGTCACTTCCATGGTGCCTCCAAGTATCAAAGACTGATGATGCTTCATGCAGTGCCCTTTACTGTGAAGTCACTTCTATTGGTGCAATCCATATGCCAATTATGAGGGTCGCATGTATTTTGCCCCAGAGCGCCTGGACAGAGCTCTAATCGATGAGTTTCCTGCTTCTCTAATAGTCCTGCAGTTTGATTTTTTTTGTTATGTGTTAAAATGCCATCTTCCACTAATGTTACCAAAAAAGTAGATTGGGTCAGGGGTGGGCGTTTTGGGGGCGCAAATGAGACCGTAAGGATTTGCGCACACTGTATTTAGGGGGAGAGCAGCAGGACTTTTTTCGTGGCTCGCCCTCCCACTCTTGCAATGCTGGATACTCCCCTGAACCCAGTGCATTCCGCGTTGCAAGGCGTAGAAGCCGGTTCTGCCGGATATCCAGGCCCTGGGGCGCCGAACACTGCTAACCAGTTTTTCCAAGTCAGAAAGAAAGCAAGATCAAAAGCGTGAAGGTCAGAGGGGTCAGCGGACGAAAAGAGCAAAAAGGGAACAAGCCAACGAAAGATGAGCCAAATGTTTTATTTGAGATTGATGGCAGATACCTGTGTACCGTGTATGGGGTAGGCGAATGATTGAGGTAGGTCTCTGTGTTCTTTCTTTACTCTATGATGTCAGTTATGAATATGGAGCATTAGGAATGGAGAAGGACATGTGCCATACTGGCAGTACATGCATCTTATACTCAAAGGGAGAATATGCTTTACTTTTTTGTGGAAATATGCTATACTTTTAGTGGATATGTGCTATACTTGTAGTGGAGAAGTGCTACTCTTGTATTGGAATATGCCATACTTGCATTGGAAATATGATTTACTTGTAGGCGGAATATTCTATACTTGCAGTGGGAATATGCCAGGACTTTATTGAGTATATATACGATACTAGAGGAAATACACTACACGTGTGGAAATATGCTATACTTGCAGTGGGACTATACATTGACTGTAGACGGGAATATACTACATTTGGTATCAGGTGATATTATCCCCATAAATAATGTCGCCATGTATATGGTCTCCGGGAAACGGCATTATTTATGGGGATAATTTATGGGGTGAATGGGAGTGGGGGTTGTGGGTGTGTCCCCTGCTCCCTTTAAAAAATATGGGGGTTGCAGGGGTGTCTCCCGCTGGTTCCATGGGTTAATATTGCCACAAAAAAAGTGCCATTCTTGTTTGGTGAAATTTTTGCCAGGATATTAATACATGGAACCCTATATTTGTATTGGAAATGTGCTACACTTGTGGAAAGATTCTATACTTGTAGTGGAAGTGTGTTACTCTTGCGTTGGGAATATGACATACTTGCATTGGATTTATGTTATACTTGCAGGAGGAATATGCTATGCTGATAGTGGAACTATGCCACATATGCTATCTATACTTGTAGTGGATGTACACTATATTTGTAGTGGAAATACATTATAATATGGTTGTAGAAGGAATTTGCTATACTTGTAGTGAAAATATGTTCTATTTGCAGTGGGCGTATTTAATATCTGTAGTAGTAATATTATACCTTCAGTGGAACTAGGTGTTTTTTTTTTAAATATTTAATGGATGCTTGTAGTGTGCTGATGAGATTTTGTATTTTCTATTTATTGGATATTTGTATGGCGTATGCACGCCTGAATGCCTTTTCAACTCTTGTGCTGTCTCAATGCATCAGGATTAAATTAGGTGGGGATGGGAGGCGAGAGGGCACTGTGTACAACATATAAAATCTCCCTTGCCATCCCAAACAGAGAAACAAAATACCTGGCATGTTCCCAACACCAGTATATTCCCTGTGTTCGTCACTGTACCGCCACAGCACCCAAAGATTGAACATAGACTTGATCTGCTAGCCTCCTCCACCTTCTCTGACTTGCCCTAGTGTTCCTCCTCTACCCCAAAACGAAACATCCTGCCAGCCTCCTCCATCTCCCTCGTTTGGTATAATACTCTCTCCATGAAATATAGAGTACTTTGCGTCCGGCCACCCACCTTCATCTAACACCCCACAGCATCCATCTCTCCCCAGCAGGGGTGTTGCTAGGTCTGGAAAAGATCCGGGGCTACACTAATGTCGGGACTGTCGAGACTCAGGGCTAGCTAGTCTTTTAGTTGTAGCTCCTGAGATTCTATCCGGGGCTACAACCAAAAGACCGGGGGCTATAGCCCGCTCAGCTACCCCCCCAGCAACGCCTCTGCAGCCTTCGCACTAACAACGGCAGGGCTGACCTTGTCTGGGGCCTTAGACAACCGGCCAGAATCATGGCTCCCTGAATGACAGGGGAGTTGCAGGTAGTCTGGGCTGCCTCCTCTCTTTTGTTTAAGTCCCATAGATACTCCTAGGGGAACATGCTGAATCCTGTGTCTATGATGTCATGCTGTTGGTTTATGAAATCATGCAATGTCACATTAATAGATTTCGAATGTGGCTTTGTTGCTGATAGTAGCCATACACAAGAAAAATAAGCATCGCCAAAGCTAAGAGTTTTGGCGTTTATGGTGGTTTATCACATTCTATATTCATGGGCAGGAATCCAGTAAATACGGGGGTTCTACTGAGCTAATAAGAGACATGGTGGAAAGAATTCCCTTCACTACAGTATACAGAAGTCTTTTTACTATGTTTAGTACTAGCGTTACTTGTCAGCAAACACTGTTTGGAAAGTGTAAGTTATGCATGGTGATTTTAAGAGTGAACTAGGGTGGAAGGGGTACGGGTGAGCTAACGTGTAAGGGAGAAGGGGTGAGCTGATGTGGGATTTACAAGGCTGGGGTGAGCATGGTAGGCATGGAGGTGCTTGGATAAGTGTGGGTAGGCAGAGGTAAGCTAGGGATAGATAAGCTGGGTTGAGGTAGGAGGGTGGTCGTAGGGTGGATATGGAATGGAGGTTGGACAAGGATGAGGTAAGCAAAGTTGGGTAGAGTCGGGTGGGGTAGTATGGGGATGAGCTAGGATGAGTGGGGTAGGCAGAGATGAACTATTGTGGGTGGGCTGTTGGGTATTGGCAGGGATGAGGTTGCCTGGGTGTTATAGGGTGGCTGGGCAATGGTGAGGTAGGAATGGATTCATAGAGTGGTGTGGGTAGTGTGGGGTGGGGTAGAGTGGATCAATGTGTGGATGGGTGGGGTAGGGTGGGGTGAGGTAATGGTGAGTTGGAATAGAGAGGCATATTGTATAAAGGAGGGCGGTGTGGTGGGATTAGAAAGCAGTGAGTAAGTGTTGGTAGGGCTAGTGAGGGGTAGGAAGAGTGGGTGGGGTAGAGTGGTGTGGAGCTGAAGTGGACAGTCAAGAGGGTAGAGTGGGTTTACGTGGGATTGGAGTGAAGCATGGCATTAGAGTGGTGTAAGTTAGAGTAGGGCATTTAGACTGGTGGTGTGGAGGTGTGGGTTAGTAGTGTAGAGGGATGGTGTGGAGTGATGGTGGGAACTGGTTGTGGTGTGGAGTGGTGATGGTGTGGAGTAATGATGGGGCATAGTGATGTGGAGGGAAGTGGTGGTGTGGTGGTGTGGTGGTGGGGTGGAACAGTGTGTAGTTGAGTGGTGTGGAATGAGGAGAACGGGCTGTAGTGGCACTATGTTATGGTATGCAGGTGTGATGGGGTGTGTTGTAGTATTGTGGAAGGGTGTGGTGGTGTGGTGATGTGGAGTGGATGGGTGTGGAGTGGGGTGTGGAGTGGGGTGTGTGGTGGTGTGGAACACTCGAGTGCTGTTCGGGGGTGGTGGTTTGGGGGTCTGATGTGGTGGGTTGCGGGTTGTGGTGGTGTAGGGAGGGTGTGATGGTGAAGTTACGGTGTGGGGGTGAGGTCTGGTGAGGTGAGATAGCTGACAGGGAAATAACCAAAAAGAAGCAAAGCAGGCCATGTGCCTCAGTGTGCACCAAATTGCACTGCAGCTTTCACAGTTTGAGGGGGAGGGTCTTGAAAGTTAGTTGCGACTTGGGGAAAGAGAGCAAAAAAACAGCACCCCCTCTTCCTACTGTACACTAGGGAATAACAAGCGAATCGGCCTATCTTTGAAGTTGTGTAGATATGAGGGGCTGGACGGTTATTGAGTGGGATGTAAAATTGTGGGGTGCTCCAACAGGGGGGTCGTGGCCTAAATCAATAGTGATGGCATGGCCTAAAGGGAGTGCCGCCTAATCTAAGCAATATACCATAATATCCTGAAGACATGCACTTTCGGTCACTCAACATGGTCCAAGGTAGCATTGTTTGCATCCAGTCTGCATATTGTAAACTCATTTCCCTGGGGCTTGTACAGTAATTACTCTGTTACTCAGTATATAAACATTTCAATCAGTGAGTTAATCAATCACCCTCATTCTGTAGGTAAATCACGTATTTGGGAGAGGGGACACATATTACCAATGTGGTTACTAGCGCTGTGCATAAAATCATAGAGCACTTTGTGTACATGGGAATAACCACACATTTTATATTTTAAATATGTCTGTGATAGTGTTTTAATTTTAAATTGTATAATTTATTTTGAATGTTTATATTTTATATTTATAAAATGACTACAATTTTTTATTTTATATTTTGAATATGTCTCTAATTATTTTATATTATTTTAAAAGGCATATTTAAAACATGTCTGTGAATCTAGCATGACTTCCTTTTGAGCATGGAATGCACACTGGGCTTTCTGCCTATTTCATTTGCCACACCACTCACCTCAACAGTAACATGTCTGCAGACCACATGCCATATATACTTATTTGGACAGCATTAGTTGTTGGCTGTGAGTCAGTAGCAGGTCTTGGAAATCAAGCACTCGGGCGCCCTCGCTTGAAGCCATTCCTAATACCAGAGAAATCGCATGAGCTGCTTCCGCGTGACAAAGGGAGCCCAGGGATACAGGTTAAAGCTTTACACCTGTCATGTTCACCGTAGAGACGTCATGAGTGATCACCGCTCAGTGGGGTCGGGCATCAGAATGAGCAGCAGACACACCCTGCAGCAATCAGGGATCTGGTCTAGCCCGCCATACCCCATGACAGGCGGATGGAGCGAGAGGTTTGTGGCAGTGACACCAGCTACAGAAAATCAATGTCCCCCTGTTACTTGGGCTGTTTCATGCCACACGCGTTGCCAGTTGCCAGTTGCCAAGCTGACCAGATAGTCTGCTTCCTAACACCCCTTTCTCTCTCTCTTTTACCTGTACCATTGCATTAGAATATAGGTGGCGCAAGCGCCACCAAATGATCCAAAACCAAACATATGCAACAAGAAAACAAGCATCTCATTTCTAAGCACTAAATGGCTAGCTAGTAACAATCATACTCTGCATAACTGTAATGTTGGAGAGGGGATCAGTGCAGCAGAATGCGGGAAATGCTGTTTACTGATAGATGCTTTCATTGCAGGGGAATATCTCCCATACTCCATCTATGGCTCATATGGGCCATTGTTCATTTTTGGAAGTCAGATGGAAACGTTTTACAGTTTTTCCAGTGATCTCAGAGAATCCAAATGGATCAGATGTCCAGGGTATCACAATTTCTATAATATATGTAGGGTGAAGTGGAGTGAAAGTGGTCCTTCGTGGTCCCCTGTGTTTTTCTTTTGTGTGAGTCTTTTCACCATTTCTATTACCAAGGAGGAAAAGCAGCGACTGAGCCGGCAAGAATCACATAAAATCCCCAGTCAAGCACGGAACGAACGCGTGGTGAAGTGGAGTTAAAGTGGTCCTTCGTGGGCAGGCAAGGGCAGGACGTCACTTCTTGCACATCCTATACAAAGAACTGAATTTGTTGGAAAGATATCATCGCAGCTTTTCGCACTGTAAGCAGTGTGTTGACAGTGCTGCGTGTTACTTGGGAGACTGCGGGAGTGTTTCCTCCTTTGATCCCTTGTATTACTTGGGAAACTGCGGGAGTGTTTTCTCCTTTGATCCCTCATATTAACTTTCCCCTGTATGCCCTGCTCTATTGGTTGTTTCAGTAATGCCTCCCAAAGCAAGGACATCTAAAATTTAATTACAACTATAGAAAGAATAAGGGCAAACCGAAAGAGGTCGTTACTGCCCCGGGCATTGATAGCATCACCAACATGCCTACGGGGCTACAAAGTGAACGTGGAACCATACCGGCACTTTTTCAACGCTCTTTGCCAATCTCTAAAGAGGCAGTGCCTGAAGAGGTTACAGCCTTGTTACATAATAGCACTGACCCAGTGGACATTACAAACTTTGAGGACATAGATAACAATTCGCTTCTAGACCTCTGTCTTTCAATTCAACGATCAATGGCACCTCTGTCCACTAAAGGTATAACCCATAATGAGAGCCTTGCGACTATTCCTAAAAAATCAGCTATTACGGTAGAGGCTCAGGTCTTAAACCCGGAAACTAGTCTGATACCATGGAGGCCTCAGGACGGCTTTTGTAATCACCTGATCTTCGTATCCACACTGAGGACTCGAACACTTATAATGAAACCCGTCACTATGAAGAATCGTCATTGAACACTGCAGCAATTGTTGATTTGCAAGCATATATGTCCTCTATGCAATTTGCCCTCAAAATCCTACTAAAGCTCTGTAGAAGAATTCATGTGAATACAGTATTACAACTGAATCTTCTGGAGCCAGCAGCAGCAAGTGAGAAGGTGATGCCAGAAGGCAAATCTGTTGAAGTCGCGCTGTCAAATGCAGAGGAAATTGTAACTGAAGAGAGGCTGGCTGCCTCCAATGAAAACTCTGTAGCTTTCTTCTCCAGGAAGCAGCGGAGAAAGGCAAAAAAGGTTGCCGCAAAAAAATCCCTGCCCTCAGTACCTTTACTCGGAGCAGCAATCCTTCCGTCAAAAAAAGCGCAGAAAAGAGCTCTAAGGGCCAAAAAGCGTCAGGCTAAAGGACCAGGAACACTTACCAGCTGGGTTTTAACTGAAAAATTTAATGAGATCTCAGAGGTTATCAGTGACAATCAGGACTCTGACACCTCTGTCTGCACTGAAGACAGTGTTAATAAATGTTGCACCCCCTGTGTGAACCCCAAGACTGGGAAGCGGGACTACTCTGTTCTGGAAGGGGAATCTCTGGGCACGCATAGGGCTCCCCAGTTGGATGGCAACAAAATCTCTGTAATAAAAAACCTGAACAAGAAAACTAAAGACAAATGGTTGCCTAGGAATGCGGTACTCACAGGTTTACACAAAATACCCCAACTTAGAGTGATTTTGTCCGAAGACTTTTCTTTTGTGGAACCTCTGAAAGGGAATAACCCCAATGTGACTGCGCTACACTGTAAAGTCTTAGCTGCAGCGCAACTAATCCGCACGCATGAGACTTGCCTTGCACAAGTTGGTATAGGTGCTGATGTCGACCCAGAGGCGGAAGACCCTTTCTTCGCTAAGAAAGTCAACACACGTAAGGCTAATAAAAACTTCACACCTACCTTGACTGAAGGCACAAATTTGCAAATGAGCGACATTCGAAACACTCTAAAATGGCTTGCCGACGCTTTACCCAAAGTGATGCACAAACCCTGAGTTAGCTCTTTACTAGTATGGAATACGTGTGGTTTAAACATTTCCTTACACAATCAGGTTTGCTACCACTCATCACGGCACACTCATTTTTTATGTTGCAGGTAACATGGTTACTTTCACCGATCTGTATTGATAGTTATATGCTATACCATACATTGGTCTCTAAGGGGAAGTTTGGTAGACCATTTGGGGGGCTTCTAATTGGGATCGAAAAATCAATAATCTCTAGACAAATTGGCACAGCTAACGATGAATATGCTATGGCTGTAGAAGTCACACTTCTGATCCATGGGACCTGGGAAAAAGTTATGTTAGTAAATATCTATAACCCCCCTGGTGCCTGCCACAGAGAACGTATTGAAGATCTGTTGCATGAGGTTATTGCTTGTTGGAAGAGAGAAGTTGAGGGTAACTTCATAATAATAGGAGGCAACCTTAATTGCCACATCAAAGGGGGTAGCGGTACCACTTCAAATGAGCTTTTGCAACCTATTTGCCACATGTTATATAATACTCCGACCCAGAAGGTAACTGTTGGGCAAGTTTCTTTGAAGGTTGGAATATGGAAATAATCAATGGTCGTACACACCATGACTGCCTGGGTAATTAGACCTAGAGGGCTGAAAGAGTGTGTAGTACCCTTGATTATATATTTCCTAGTAGTGATGTGGAAAAGATTGTTAAAGATATGACTGTCTCAGTAAATGATTGGAGTGATCATGAAGCGTTAATTCTGACGATTGGAGGTATTGATTATGTCCCCATTATGGGTAACATAGGCAATCATTTGACTAATCACTCTTCTACTCGAATAATCTGGTCTGAAAAGAACATCTTAAGAGCGGACCAGGCAATTAAAGTCTGGGACATGAACTATTCTAGTTTATTCAATGCGTTACCCCTGGACGATATAGAAAAATGGATTTCTACTTTCTCAGGCAAATATGCCACAGCTAGGTCAGTTCTTACACTTAGTAATGCCCGTACCTCTATAGTATACAATAAAGATATTAGAGAAGCTAAACGTCAGTTAAGGAGAGACATTCGTAAAATCAGAGCAAGTGGCAATCCAACAAGCGATATATTAACTGAAATTAGGAAAAAGAAAAATAAATATCGCCAATGGTTGAAATCACTGAAGAAAGCTAAAAAACTAGAGAGTTGGCAACACAACGTTAAGGTATTGTGCTCAAGGAACTCCAGAAACATATGGTCCCTATTGGGGTCAGTACGGGGGAACATGATCCCTCCTCGGATAAACCCTATAAGTGCGCAAGAATGGGTAAAATTAATTGAGAACCGCAATGGGGAAACAAAAGAGACCTTCTCTATTGCGCCCATGAATATGCAAGTTCTGCCCCCTTTTACGGTATCTGTGGATGATCTTATGTCTAAGATTGGCAATCTTAAATCCTCTAGGGCCCCGGGACATAACGGTCTCTCTATTATAGTCATGAAAAAGAACCCTCTCTTCTGGGACAATTTATTAAAAATCTTGATCGACAAAATATTCAGGGAGGGCCGAATTCCTGCCACTTGGCAAACGGCGATACTGATCCCGGTGTTCAAAAAAAGGGAACACAACGGAACCCAGAAATCACCACCTTCTGTCAATGCTTGACTGCTCAGGTAAAATATTTTCCTCTCTACTTCTACAGAAATTGCAATCTTGGGTGGACAAGTCTGGGGTCCTTGATTGCTTCCAGAGTGGTTTTAGAGCAGCATATTGGACCTCACATAATCTATTCATTATGAATACCCTGAGAGATAAGGTGTTGCGTCCCAAGAATCCACCCCTTTACGCCCTTTATATAGATTTAAAGGTGACGTTTGATGTGGTCAACCATAATATGTTGTGGCAAAAGTTGGAAAGGATGTCTTGCCCCTTTGAGCTTGTATACTATCTGAAACCTTTACATTGTAACACCTCGGTACAACTAAGAATAGACACACTGGGCACGTTGACTAGACCAATCCTACAGACGAGAGGAGTAAAGCAGGGCTGTGTCACGGTGCCCCTGCTTTACAACCTCTTTGTCTCAGATGTTCCCAATTTCATTCTGGAAGCCCACAACTGTCCACCTAAGATGGGATCAAAACACTGTGTGATAATGGCATATGCCGACGACTTAGTCATCTTTGACCACACATTTAGTGGGCTGCTCCGTTCAGCAGAGTGACTTTGGGAATATGCTAAATTAAATGAACTAATCATCAATCATAGCAAGACCGAAATACTGCTCTACTCACACGGAAAAATTGCCCCACCTCGCTTGATTATTAATTCCACTGAGATTCAATATACCCTCTCATATAAATACTTAGGGGTGGAATTTGATAATAAGGGTAGTTATGAAACATGTAAGCAGGTCCGGAAAATCACGGCCATGATATATCAATTTACGCGAAACCAGAGTGGATTTTCCGCCTGGGGGCCTCGTCAGTTGTATATACAGTGTATGGTACCAATGATAACGTACGGTCTTGAGTCATTGATTAACATGAACCTTGATTGGCTACAAACTATTGAGGGGAAGTTCTGGCGGAAACTTTTGGGTCTCCCACAGTGTATACCCAATGGCAATTTTAAGGTTGGAATTGGGAATATTCTCTTTGAAGTCTGTGGTGCTAAAAAAGAGGACTGAACTTTACGAACTAAAATACGTAATTCACCTTCTAATCCCCTATTGCGGTGCATTGAGGAAGATACCTGCAGCAATAAGTAAATTAAATTTGCTGCAGATATGGCCATTTTGTTTAAAGCAATCAATTGGGCTCCGAAATGGGGAGAAGATCATGAGCAACTGAAACATCAATTAGGCCACCATGTTAATATCTGGGATTGGCAAAATAACTTTGCCCATTTAGAAAATCTGAAACACTATGGCTTTGTGACACATATACTATATACCTTAAGGAAGGCACAGAAATATCTGAACTTATGTCTGTCTGCTAATCTAAGGCGATTCATATTGCTCATGCGTATTAACCATCTACCTTTACTTGCATCTATAGGATCTGAACGTTCTATACCTAAAAATGAACGTTTTTGCAGATTGTGTGCAAAGCAAGAGGAACAGAAAACTGCCAGGCATATATTAACAAAATGTACTGCGTTGGCTCATGTCTATGTAAAACACTATGAGAGATTTGTCCATAACTTGGTCTACATTGAGGAAGATGGGTTCTGGCATATGTGTATGAATACTCTTAACGCCAGCCTCCATCTGTCCCTGTATATAGAGTGTGGTTAAATGCCAACCAACTTCTTACTATTAAGATATCCATAAACTGACTCTTCTCTATCTAAATACTTAAGATCCGTTGTATTGAAAGCAACATAAATACGTTTCTCTTTTTTCCTTATTTGCTCTATCTTTTTTCCTCTTTCTTCTCCTAATTGGATTGTTTGTTTGTGTGTTTATTTATTTGGTAATGCGCTCCAAGCCCGTGGGCAGCTGGGCGCAACAAAAAAAGTAGACTCGAAACTTAGTTACAAAGCCTGACACAGGCTATTACAAAACAGTGGTAACTTACAACAAATGATACAGGTGAAGCAGTACATATAGGATCAAAATGGGTAAACGCAGAAGAATATTGTCTTAACAAGTGTTACAAATCGTTGTTGTGCAGCCATTTGATAGCATTAGATCTAAATCTAGTGTAAGGTAGAGGGCGTCTGAGGTCAAGTGGGAGTGTGTTCCATGATTGTGCAGCTCTAACTGGGAAACTAGATCCGCCCGCCGTGGTGAGTTTAAATCTAGGGACTTCAAGTAAGAAGGCGTTGGCAGATCTTGTCAATCGGTTAGAAGGTCTCCAGTTGATTCTTTCAGCTAGGTAGGGGGGTGCTTGATTGTTGAGGCATTTGGCTGTGAGAGAGATGGTTTTAAGGAGGATTCTGTCCTTTATCTTGAGCCAGTGGGCCTCGGTCCGGTGTTTGGAAATGCTATTTATATACAGATGAATTGTATCTGAACTGTGCATTTAGTATATGTCATTTGTTAAATAAGTTCTTTTATTTAGATTGATTTGATTGAAATTTATTAATTTGATTGATTTATGTGTAAGGTTTTTCACCTTAATGAGGAATAACTTTAAAGGTGTGGTATCCTTCATCATTAAAACAAATTAAAGTTCTTATCAATCGCATTTTGTAAAATAGCAATATACTATATTTAAATATGCAAATTAGCCCTAAAAACGAGCCATCAAATTGAAGCCTTTGAGGAGCTGTGCAGAGTAATTTTATGAATCAACCTGGACGCTTTACAGCAAATGTTACAGGCTAACAAGAATTGACTGATGGCTGGAATCCTGAAATTGTTCAGCTGAGGCTACATCATTTCTGAAATTAAGCATATGACCACATTATATAATTTCACTGGAAAGTATACAACGGAAATGGTGTTGAGCTCTCTCTGTAGATGTGTCTGCGCAGGTGTGTGAGTGCACATCGGCAGGGGTGTAAGCATGTGCACAAATGAGTGGAAACATCTCCCCTGAGTTTTGTGAGTGCACACGTGGAAATGTGAAAACACATAGGCATGTGTGTGTGTGCACATGGAGGTGTGTGCATGTCTGTGTGTACACATGCCGAGCTGTCCGAATGTTTAGAGGTGTGCATTAATGCAGAGGTGTAAACGTGTGTGTAAATGCAGTGCCACACTTGGATAGAACTGTGAATGTTAACAAGTACCACACTTCGATAGAACTGTGACCGTTAGCCTGCGTCACATCTAGACAGGATTGTGAATGTCGGCCAGTGCCACATTTAGATAGAATTGTGAATGCTAGCTTGCTTCGCATCTAGACAGGAATTTGAAGGTGGGCCAGTGCCACATTTGGATATAATTGTGAATATTGGCGTGCAACATATATAGACAGGATTGTGAATATTAGCCAGTGCTGGATCTAGATAGAAGTTCAGAGATATCACACACCACATCTAGAAAGAACGGGGACATTTAGCACATATCACTTCGATAGCGAGGCCAATAACCAACCCACTAACCATTTCACCCCTCTGCATACACCTCTCAAACTCAAACCAAACACAACCCTAAAGCACAACAAACCACACTAACTTCACTACACCGCAACAACAAAACAAACCACACATAGCTTTGCACAACAGCACACAATGGCTACCGACTGGAAAGCACCCTCAAGCTCACCGAACGGTGTTAACCAAACTGAAGCTGCCAACAGAACATCACTGCTCTCTTGCACTTATCCTGCTCGTTCGCAGTATCCCACGCCCCACCCCCTTTCCTTTTCAGATCTTCCAGAGCGCCAAGGGACCACTCCGGTGGTGATAGTGCACGGTACAAATATCCTTTAACATTAACATATGCAAAAAGGGGTGTAGTCATGAAGCAGTGCGTGTACAAACAGGTGTGCATGAACAAGTGTGCATCCACACACACACCTCTGCACATGCAGAAATGCCTGCAGGCACACAAACACACACACACACACACACACACACACACACACACACCTTTGCACATGCAGAAACACCTGCAAGCACACAGACACACATGAATGCATGTGCTCACGAATGTATGTGCGAATATGCATGCATGTCTGTGTGTGTGTGTGCCCATGCAGAGGTGCATCATACACACAGTGATATATGCACAGATGTGTGCACACAGGTGCATGTAAGCATGCATGTTCATGTTCACATTGTGTGTGTGTTTTGTAGGTCTATTCTCTCATGTGCAGAGGTGATGGAAGTGCCAGAACACAAGCTCATATGGGCGTCTGTGTATGTGTATGAAAGTACATGTTGGTGAGTGTGGGTGTGTGTGCATGTGCTGAGTTGTGTGCATGTATGTGGGTGCACATGCTGTGGTGCCTGCCATATTCATGCACAGGTGCATGAGCACATGCAGGTGTCTGTGCATATGTGAGGCGGTGTATACCGATATATACTGGTGTATATAGTATATATGTATTTTATGCATGCCGAAGCATGTGACACACACACACACACACACACACACACACACACACACACACACACACTCACACACACACTCACACTCTCTCTCTCTCTCTCTCTCTCTCTCTCTCTCTCAAACACACACACACACAACCTATATGTGTACAGTGCGACGATGTTCCCTGCCTGACTCTGAAGACCAACTCGGCAACTCAGGGGGCTGGGTGCCTCCCCAAGCAAGTGGATGGTGGTACTGGTGAGGATAGAGGATGTTTCTCTAGTCAACCTCCCTTGCCCCCTTTCGGATTGACGGGACATCATCCCCAACTGACAGAGCACGAAGCTCTCTCTGGGCAGACCCAAATCCTGAGATGGGTAAAAAGAAACCCGTTAATATCCACAGCCTATTATATTTACATGTCAGGAGTAAAGGTTTTGCGGTACAGTTTCAATTGTTTTAATTCCAATGGCAGTATCACGACAGGAGAGTCATTGCAGAGCCTCAACAAGATGGCCTGGGAGCTCTGCACTTGATACAAACGTGTACGTTGGTGGTTTCCCGACTGCAGGTTTTCCCAAGTTTGAGACAAAGTTACTAATTCATTGACTCCTGACAAACGTTCCCTCACCAAGAGCACAATGTTGCAAATCCACCATGTGGCAACACTCTCCGCATATTCAGAGAGATTAGAACACAATGCCATTCTAAGGGCACCGGAGTACAGGGTCTTGCCAGGCATTGCTAGATAGGGTCGGGGCAGAGAAAATTCTAAAATGGCAGAAAGGCCAAATATAGACTTGGTCTGGGTGGTAAGCCCTAAGTAAGGTGAGGTGCACTCAGATGTAGCAACCAATACATTTCCTGTCCAACCTACCTGCCATTGCTGCAGACACTGAGTTGGTAACAGAAGTGGAGGAGGCGGTAACAGCAGAGGAGGAAATGGTAACAATGGATGGGGAGGTAATCAGAGGAGGTGAAGGGAACAGTAAAGGTGGAGGAGGACGGCACAACTCCCTGGGGAGACAGAACAGGAAGTTACAAGGAGGCTGGGTTGGTGCAGGGCAGGTGAAGGAGGTCGGAGGACCATGATCTGGGCAAGGAGGCCAGAGGAGGAGAACGCTGGGTGGTGACAAAGGGTGCAAAGCTCAGAGAGGTTTGGGGAAGAAGGGGGACCAGCCTTGAGGAAAAGGAGGGTGTTGGAAAGAGGAGGCGGCAACTCGTGGCACCACCTCATCCTGACCAAGAAGCTACACCTATCCATTCAGCAGGTGGAAGAGATGGTTAGGTTGATCTGGCGAATCTTGTGGCACCAGGACTGGCAACAGAGATTATTAACCCCTGGGATACTGGGAACTACCACTCAAGAGAATTTTGCGGGTTCAGGAACCCCTGGAAAACCTGCCATGTCACTGGTAGGCGAGACAGCATTATGCCCAGTGTGAGAGACTCCGTTGTTTGCGAGCATGCCTTGTCTTTTATTGATATTTATTTTACCTGACTTTGATGTAAATAAGCACTTTAAACATGACCTCCAGAGTGCATTCCTTTGTGCATTCATTGTGGGCCTACTGACAGTGGTCATACACATCTCTACACGAACACACGCACCTCCATCAATGTTTTCCCCACACCTGCACATGAACACACCCATACCATAGGGCATGCTCACACCTTACGGCACATGTGCCTGGATGTGTTCACCGACTTGTCTCCATGTAAATAGCGTGGACTTCTGATCAAACCTGTGTTGCTCCACGTCGTTTTGCTTCCATGGCGAGCACATTGCCCCTGCGCTATCCTCCATAGGATATTCAGAATGATGACTTTGTACAGTGTAAACTGAGCCTACAGGTAAAATCCCTAGGTTTAGCCCGAAAAGATCCCCTTGTTTCAGAGGAGCTTTAAAAAACAGCTACTTGCAATGAGTGGTAATTTGTCATCAATGTGTCCACTTTTAAGGATATGACGGAGGAATTGTGGCTTTACGTCTAGATCTCCCACAGCCCAATAACATTTCAAGACTAGTGTCCTATTATTTTATTACAGAGACTGGTCCCAGATTCAGAACCAGGATGAATGAGTTTGTTATTCCCTGAAGCAGAAAGATCATCACGCCCTGTGACTTTCCGTGGCAGCATATCCGTTTTCCATTCCTCAATCAAGCCCGGCGATTGTATGATGTATTTTCTGATTCTGCATAGACTAGACAAGGAAAGCCCAGACGAGTCTACTTTTAATGAGTGGTTTGGTGATGGCCACAGGCTTGGTTCTCTCGTGCTATCTGGAAGGGGTTCTGGGAGATTTAGCCCTCCCATTGTTAACATTCTATAATTCTTTAGAGGTCGGTAATGGTTGCTAAAGATGTGGGCCTCATTGCATGTAAAATGTATGGATGGATTCTGGGCAGATGGTGGCCAGCCAACCATCTCAAGGCTTTTGAGCAGTGTGCTGTGTCCTGAGAGGTCCTGCTATGGAGAACCAAAAAAAGGCCAAAGGAACCTGCACAACCACCCAACGTCCAAAAGCCAAGCTGTTTGGGTCCTAAAGGTAGCGATAACAGAACGTGGGTACCTCGGATAGTTTCAGAGCTCCACGTTTGGAGAAATAGCAAAGAACAAGATGCACAGTGCACTCCGTCTATGAGGGATTCACACGCATAGGACCTGCTTCCCAAAGATTGCCGCTGCAGAACATTAGAACATGCCCATAAGCATCTCAGGTCTGCACCTGCTTTCTTTTACCCTATTCACAAAGACTAAGGGCCTCATTACACGCTAGGCGGTAAGGGATTACCGGTACCGGTATTTTACCGGTACCGGTAAATCCTTACCGCCTTACTACGAGGTCCCTTTGCAGGTTGGGGATTTTAACGCCTGCTTTTTGCAGGCGTTAAAAACCAAGCCGCAAAGGGACCCAGGGTGCTAATTACGGTACCGCAATTTGCGGTGCCGTAATTAGCGCCTTCCCCATTCCCATCATACCCTATGGGGCAAAAATGGGAATGGGGAAGGGCAATGGTGGAAGGGGGTATTACCGCCCCTCCAACCTTGGAATGGGGCGGTAATTCCCCTTTCCACCAAGGCGGTGCCGGTATTTTACCGGAGCGCCATGGTTCACCGCCTACCGTGTAATGAGGCCCTAAAACTGGTGCAAATCCGGAGAAGCCCTGGACCTCTAAGCATTCGTGTTCATTTGATTCAGAAAGATTTGCTGAAGGGCATCGCTGAGAGGCTCTAGGCAACTCCACATTTGTTCCCATTTCAGGAAGCATGAATCAGGGGCAAGGCAGCAGCTACAAATATAAAATGGTCACGAGCGCCCCTTGATTTGCTCCAGTGCAAACGTCTGTGAATCAGGCCCACGGATGCCTGCATGTTCACAAGAATGAACCACGAGGAGCAGCGGCAGCCTCTGTTCATCCTGTTATCCACGCCTCGATGTATCGCCTAGTGGTCCTGCCCACCACACACCTAGCAGCCGCTCACTAACTGATAATGAGCTGACAGATAGAACAGCCTCATTTTGGAGGGGAGCATGGAGACAAATAAACTGTTCAAAGGGAAAGTTGAGCAACTAAAGAACTCCGCTGGACACACTGATGCTCTGTGAAAGGAAGCCTCCTGGCAAAACGCGGCAAATTGGCACCAAGGTTTCCTGCCACCCAGGGACTTACACAGTCTTGCCAGTCTCTGAATAGTGGGGTTCCCCCTAGACCGCAGAGCTTGAGGGGTGTTCGGTATGCCCCTGAGTCTTGAAGCGGCCCTGGATAACTACCCGAGAGTGGGGTAACATCAGCCAGGAAGTATGGGGTGAATGGAATATACCTTGGCAAAGCTCGCCATGGAGTGGGTTGCCGTACACTGCAGCACCCTCGAAAGGTTCAGATTCATTTTCCCTTCAGAGACTTTAGAAGGTACCCACCTATCATCTGTAATCAGAGTCTCACTGGTGCCTGCCACCACGCCAGTCCTCTCTTGCACTTGCCTCAGGGGCCTAATCCTCCCCCTCCCTGTGACCCGCTATGCGCTTGCTCGATCCGTACGCATCGCACCTGAAAATCGTCTGTCTGTCTCCCTTGTCTTCACTCCTTAATTGCACTGTTAAACTGCAGAATCGCTGGCAGGCCTATTTGCTGTCTCCCAAATGGTTACCTGTATTTTTCACACACTTACTCTATCTGTGCAGACTATTTTCATCTCAGAATTTCAAGGGCTCTGAGCGACTGTTTGTTTTTTCCCCCATGTTCCCACCCTCCTTGAGCGCTTTGAAACACTTCCCTGTGTATAGGCGCTATATAAATAAACAATACCATAGCATACCAATCCTTATCTATGACCGACTCTGGCTGGATCAACATGCACCAAGCTGTTGCAAGCCCCATCCTTTCTCCTTTAACCTGTGCCACCTCCGGAGGCATCCGCCTGGTTGTTTTATGTTTACCCTGTTGCCACACTGCTTCATCTCTTTCCCTTTTTTTTCCCTCAACAGATGATATGGTCTGCATACCATGGTGGGGGAACAAAATCACTTTAATGCCCCCTTCTGCGCTGCCTTTCGAGTGCGCAATTAGGGGATGCTTATGAAACACAAAAACGCAAATACTTGTCAGTTACAAGTTTTTCTTTTAATCTATCATTAAAACGTTGCTTTAACTTTGTCTAGACCCCGCCAACACATGCCTCACACCCAGATAGGGCTTTAGAAAGGCTCTCATTATTGTATGTGCGTTCATCCTTTGCTAATTTAAACATGTTGGCCCTCATTACGAGTTCGGCGGTAACCATGCCGCTATTTGCGGCATGGCTGCCACTGAAATCGGGTCGGGGTCCGGGTCCTCGGAATGAGGACTTACCGGGCCATTCCGAGTTCGGAAGGCCCAGTAATTCCTCCCTCCAAGGACCCGGACACTGTCCTTCCCCATTCCCATTGCAGCCCCCATAGGGCTGAATGGGAATGGGAGAGGGAGCAAACAACGGGCCATTACGAGATGGCCCTTTGTGTGCTCCCTCCTCCCCTCGCGGGACCCGGTAAGCACGCCTGGTTTTCCCAGGTGTGCTTACTGTGTCCCGCGAGGGGAACTCGTAATGCGGCGGTACGGGGTGAACGCCGCCGGCACCTTTTACGGCGCCGTTCACTCCGTACCGCCAGGGTCGTAATGAGGCCCGTTGTCTTCTTCGAAAGTTATTGTCCTTAATCCTGGCCCTGAAATGAAATATGATTTTTTTTTGTCACAGCATGCCACATTGTGAGAGCACGATGACCATAGTTTATTTTTTGTAATAAAATGATGCAAATAATTCTGTTTTTACTAAACAGACCCTACTTTCATAACGTCAAAAGGAATGATGCGCACATGTACCTGGCTCAGATCATTAGCCCCCTGGTGGCAGATTAATATCTCAATATAAGGCATGCCTTGTTTTGACATAGTGGCTTCTTTAGATCACAGAATTATACAGTCACAAGCATTTAAAGGCATGTATTTTCAGTTCGGTGAACAGTGTCTCATTCATGAGACCTCTGATCGTCCTGGGAAGGGTTAGCACCTCCTTCAGGGTACAGGAATCCTCCCTGGGATGTCTTCTGCAAACCAGTGATGTGCTTCAAAGACAGTCCTGTCAATACAAGGGCACCTCACAACAGGGTGCTGGTTACTGGAAACCTTTTGAAATGGGCAGATACACGAAGGGGGCAGAGGAGAGCTTCTGTCCACAGAGGGTTTCTTCCTGCCCACAAACCCTATTTCCTACAGACATGGCTCTCTGTCTATGACGTTAGCAGGCAAAGGGCACTTCTTACAGCGGCCTGGATTGGACTTCTAACAACATTCTTGCTCTAGACCAATGGTGTAGCATTCTACCTTGGAAAGGAGGTGAGGGGCTCCCTTTAGTTGATTTATGTTTGGACACTGCTTGAAGAAGGATTCACTGGAACACGATTGGGGTACAGTCTATTTCAAAGTCCTCTGCGGAAGAGGTGAAGACCGAGAGCTCTAAGGAAGAAGAAAGCTCTTCTCAGTAGCCATTCCAAGAGCGTATTGAGATGACCAGACAGATGGACAAGGGCACCTGCAGCTGAGACACTGGTACTGACGACCCTGCTCACTAGAGCTTCCAGAACCCTGAGACTGGTCTCTACAAAATGTCCTGGTTGGGAAGGTTATATAAAAGGACATGCCTTGCCCCTGAGATCCTGCACTAGGTCCCCCAGCACTGAACGAACTGTGGAAGTGACCCCTGACTCTGCCTACATCTCTGAATTACCTCGATGTCGGTTTGGGCACCTTCAACAACACCAAAGCTGCTCGAAGGGAACTGTCAGAGTCATCTTTGATGTTGATGCTAGACTGCCTTCTGCATCTCTGAGTGTCACTCAATGCCAAAGCTAACACTCTGCTCACTAGGTGTCTGTGACCCACCGAGTATTCTAGCTTCCCACACTGAACACTGCCTGCCTAGTTTCCCGCTTCTTCAAGGTGGAAGCTGTCAATGCAGTACCCCAATGCCGCACGCCTGTCTTCACTTCTCCACTGCAGATGCCACTGAGTGGTCCAGCACTGCTGATCCACCATCACCTACGGTTTCCCAGCATCTTCGACCCACAGGCCATCACCGCTGCTGAATTGCACGTTGTTGTTGGATCCCACCAATGCTGCTCCCTGACTCCAACGTGACTCGGTGCCCACATACTCCTAGTGTGATGCTGAAAACCTAAAGGCCAAGACCTAAAAGGCCGTTTGGCTAGCCTTGTCTGCTTGAAAGGCCCTAGTGACTTTTAAGCCACGTTCTTTACTTTGTTGAAAGACACAAGAAATATCTTCGACCTTTCGCTGCTGAACTCTCTCCCTGCATAGCAGCCATGTCTGCAAACCCAGAGTGACCCTTTATTTTACAGTCTTCTTTCTCCGTGTTTTCCTTTGAAGGGGTGGGCCAACAGTGGTTTTATCAGTTGTGTGCATTTTTATTCGTTTAATTGAAGATCCTATTTTTGTAGAAAGTTGGATGTACATTCTTGTCTTTTGGTATCACAGTACAATGGTTGTTTGGAATGTTTCTGCATGAGCTATCTACTCAGCCCATGTTACCAAAAGAGGCAAAGGAGGTATTCCTGTCGGGCTCAGCCTATTTCACCTTTATGATTGGGAAGACTGCTGGTTCAGTTGTAGTGTGGGGCTGAGTAGGCGCTTTGGCCACTGCTCAACCCTGTACTGTTGCAGAGCATTAGTCATTTCATCCCAGTTACTGATTCTGAGTGCATGTCATTTCTTAGCTGCGACCTACCTCCATGATCTGCCTCCTATGTGTCTGTTTCACAATATGGCAACTTCCAGACAAGCTTCGGGCGCTGAGACCACTATTAGTAAAACAGATCTCTAACGCAAAACTGCCAGCTGATGTAAATAATCTTTCACTGTTCCTTTTTCTACCTTTTCCTTTCATGTAATGATTATGTGTATACAGTGTTTTTAGCGTGAGAATTGAACAAGCTGAAATTGCATAACAAATAATTGAGCACAATAATACAAGCCAGCCAGTGAGGATGTCTTGCATGGGATCGGTGCCTGTTACAGCATGCCTACCATGCTTCCTCAGGCCCCAGAGGGAATCCTAAGCCTTAGGCTGGTGTGACAGCTGCCATTGGTGCCATACTCCACCCACCTCGTTGTACTTCTGAACTTCCCAAAAAGCCTGGGAAGCTTGGCAAATGGCCCACAGTATCTACCATCCTGTCATCTAGCACAGCGCACATTACTGAGACGGGCCATGGCACTTTCTTCTGATGCAACTCTCGTTTTTTTCAATAGGAACTTTGTAAGAAAAACATAAAGTCTACTTGCTAACAGCTGAGAAGAAAATCCGGATCCTACATATGTGGGTAGTCTTTGAAAAAAAAAAAAAGTGTACATTTGGACCCCAAAAGAGGCCTTACGCAACAAACGACTTGAGTGGTAGGTACCCTTGAGCCCACTTTGGGAATATCTGGGTCAAATGGCACATTTTTAAAGCACGTTGGTCCAGTAAAGGTAATGAAAACTACCATCTTCTAAGTGACGCAACTAGCCCTCATTGCCTCACAAAACTAGCGCGCGGTGGCCGGTTGAGCGGACATTGCACCATTGCCCTGAAAGCCAGTCCAAGCCTGCTTGCGTCTATCCAGAAGGTGCGGTTTGTGAAACAGTCAGTGCATTTTGAAAAATGTGGGTCCGTTTTTTAAAGTAATCGGGTTATTCAGAGAAATGTTTTCTGGAAGGATGGTCACCCAATTTGCTCTTGTGAAATGGCTTTACCCCCGCAATCGTTTATATATTAATTTGCAAGTGAGATTAAAAAATATTGTGAGAGGATCCGAGGCAAAATTGCAGTTTTAATTAAAACCTTGTAAAATGCTCCAAAGTCCAGGACAGTTTGAAATGGGCCCCACATGGTGTGTAAAAAGGTCACACCTGGGTGTGAACTCCATGCACTTTTACCCACAATGCACTTCACCAAATGACACACTTAATAGCCGTCCAGGCTGCTGATGTGAGCGAGATCCATTATTTACAAAAAAGTAAAATGGCTGAGTTCATTTCCATAGTGTAACCGCCCAAGCGTAAATCATTGATTACATATTTGCTGATCGCTCTACAGTATTTAATGAAGGAAGGCTCACTTGGCCCCTAACCAGAGTCACACATCTGGTGCCATTTTAGGGAGAGTCATAGTGGCATTCTGCCGACACGTCATTGTGTGGTGGACAAATCTCCTTGGGTGGGTCTTGTTGTACATGCGCTGTCAAAACAATGTTACAGCTGATAAGAGGCAAAGGCCCCTCCTTTGCTAAAAACGCACGCCCTGTTTGCTGTTAGCAGTTGCCCTACCCGCCCGTCTCAATGGCAAGCAAAACCAGTCGCTCCCAGCGCACCTAATCCGTGTTTTCAAAGGCGAGAGCAGTGCAGCTCAGAGCCAGTGAACAGTAAGACCAAGTAGCAGATACGCAGAGGCGATAGAGGCCCCCAGACAAACATAGAAAATAGACTGCCTGGGAAGAAAGCGTGTGTGGCATGCATGCGCCAGTCACATAATGTACCTTTCAAAATACACAAAGGAAAGAGGCAAACTTCCGAACGAGGGACGGTGCGCATCAGCCCCTCCTCCCTATGGAAGCGGAATGTCGACAATGCTGACGTGATGTAACGTGCTCTTGGATAGTTCACTTCCGCCATTATGGTAGCCTTGCTAGCGTTTGAGGACGAAATGTGTATAGGCGGCTGTTAATGGGACCGAGGGGGAGGCAGGTGAGACCAGGGCCGGCCTTAGCGGCAGCAGCACCCTGAGCGAATTGGGGCCCCCCTCCCTCCCAGTGCGCCCCTGGTCAACAGCAGGCAGGGCGGGCGGCCTATACCTCCTCGCTCCGGCACCTCGCAGGGAGCTAATCACTGGAATAGGAAGCTCATGCTAATGTATGAGCACTCTATTCCAATGCAAACCGCCTCACTCCCGCGTCAGAGCGAGGAGGTAATCATGTGAATAGGCCACGCCTTCTCCCTCTACGCCAGCTCGGGGGAGCCCTTGAAAGACTCCCCTGAGCTGGTGTGGAGTTGGGCTAATGGAGCCCTGGGGGGCATGGCGCCCCGGGCAGTTGTCCGGCCCGCCCTGCCCTAAGGCCGGCCCTGGGTGGGAGACCTGACGTGTTGATGAGCGCAGGCCAAAAATGTACCCCAGTCCTGAGTGCCACTCTGGTTCTATGGGTTTGGCGGTGGCAGAGGCGTTGCTGAGGGGGGCCTTAGGGGGCTATATCCTGGGGTCATTTGGTTGTAGCCCCGGATAAAAGCTCAGGTGTTACAACCAAAATGCTAGCTAGCCCCAAGTCCCGCCAATCCCGACATTAGCGTAGCCCCAGATCTTTTCCAGACCTAGCAACGCGCTGTGGCACTTGGGCATGAGTTTATCTGGAAGGGAGAGCCCAAAAATGTATACATTACAGCGCTGCAAGTCTGCACTAGCCTCTGGGTTGGGTGGCGGTGGGGAAATACAGCCAAAGCAGTGAGAGTTGTCATACCGTTATTGATGTGGTACTCACAAGTGTGGGTGTAACGTGGGCAGGGGGTTTGTGTGTTCAGTGAAAGGCGGTAGAAGATTTTGGGCAGAGCAGGTTAGTAGCAAGGAGGGGCGTGTGGACAAAGGAGCGGTGCATGAGGTGTGGAGCACACATGCATTGGGCACCATCCAAGAGGTAGATAACGAGGAACCACTCTGCAGCACACGCGCCACACCTATGTGAGTGCGACGGAGCACTATTGCCACTAGGGCAACAAATAACAGCATGCCCGTTCCATGGGGAGCAATATATTTAGCAGGGGGGCTCCTTCTTGAGCACACATCCTGTGCATGGCAAAGGCTGGGTGGGTCCCTTATAGCAGTGGACCCACAATGTGAGCTCAAAACCCACACACCCGCATATTCGAGGTGTACATGGTTTACTGAATCAGCTGCATTGATGGCAAATTCTGGCAGCTGCTCAGTTTAAATTGCTTCTTTTATGTTAAAAGCATCTGGGCCACTGCAATCACATTTTTTTTGTTTTAAAAAAAAAAGTCCTTCAACCCCTTCACCACCTTCCTTTGTGTTGATTTATTTGTAGAGCTCCCATTAGATAACTTCTTCGCACTACTTTAGGCAGATTCCAGCGGTGGGTGCCCGAAGGTAATTGAGCTACCGGCAGTGCTATTAATAGTAGATGTTGCAGAGGGACTCCCTTCTCCTATGTCTGTAGAGGACAAGGTATCTACTGCTTTCCATGGGCTTACTAGGGCTAGCTTGGAGTAGACATAGTAAAAAGGGGTAGGAGCTGTTTTATCTGGGGCAATTTTCCTAGTAATAATTATTTATATAGTGTTTTATATAGAACACAATTTTTGTATAGAGTTATTACCCATCTGGAATTGGTACTTATTTGGCAATCTCAGAATGCTGAAAACTGAGTTGGTCGTGCCAGGATTTCAATGCCTGACCTGCAAATCACGCCTAGATCTCGCAGCAAGTGCTTTATTCACAGAGCTACCTTAACAGTTTACCCAGCACGTTAGCTCTCGGGCATCTGTGCCTTGCCAACCTAACTTCATGCTCTTGGGGGAGGTGTGATGGTAGGACAGGGTTCCTTGGCTCTCAGAAACTAGGGGTGTCCATGAAGCCTGAAGTTCAGGGACAAGACTCTCAAGAGATTTTCTGTTTTCATTTCATCTGCAGGACCAAATGTTCCATATTTTGGTATACGGAGGGAGTAGATGCCAGACAACTTTGCCTGCTCCACGTGTGCCTAGTGACATCCACAGAGGGCTAGTCAAGTGCGTGGGCATGGTGAGGGACACGTTCTGCACATCTTAAGGAAGAAGGTTTGAGGCCCTGGCATGTGGGTCTTCTGCTTCACCCCAAATCGCCCCGACTCTGCCACATCATTGCAGGGCAGTGGCATCCCCTGACATGCTGCCTGTCCCTGAAAGGCAAGCCAGCTAATCGGAGAATCTCACCGACGGTGTATAACCACAACGACTCCGAGGTTGTTCTCTTTAACACGCCCCACCTACAGCCTATCCTGAACCTCTGCCCCTCCAGAACTGTGGCCCATCTCTAACAGTTGGAGACCATTCTTAGCTGTCACTGACCATCCTGTACTTTCAAGTCCCACCCTGGAATGTTGCTGGACACCTCGAATTTCCACCCACAGTGGTCAACCATGACCTGCCCAATCTGGCTTATGCCACCCAGTTATGATTGCAGTGCGCTGTTCAGATCGTGGAACTCAGGGGAAGTTCAAAGGTAAAGTAGTAGGTGAACAAGCAATGGTTATGCTTTCAAGGTGAGAAGGTCCCTCAAGGTACCCAAAGGGGATGGGGGGAGGGTTGCAGAGGAGAGATCTTAATCCGCCAGAGGTAAGACACCAAACTCAACGCTACCAAAGACAGAATAGGGGTCAAGAAGCATAAAGCTGCTGGAAGCCTCTGGCGCAGGATGTGGCAAGGGGGCTTGTGTGCCGAAATGCAGACTGGTGAGGGCCTTCAAACCTTTACTATTGCTATGCATTACGGAAAAACATAGTGCAGCTTTAAGATTGTGCCAATTGTGGGTACATTTACAACTAAAAACAATTTGAAAAGATTGCCTCTATGGCCCTCGGGCAGATAGCTGGCGGAAAGCGCCCGCCGACTGCCACTTCTGTGGTGTGGGCTCTGCTTGAAGGATCTTAGAGGTTCACTGCACGGTGCGGTGTTAGGCACTGAGACCCGTGCACACCGCAGGCTCCTAAGCTTAACACTGCATCTTCAGGGAACTTGCTTGGATCTGCACCGCACGGGGATCCGGTGCCACCATTACAGTGGGAGACTACAGCATCGCCCTACTCTTTCGACCCGCAAGAGAGCGAGCGGAGCCCATAGGAATCCCTACCTTTCCACCCTCACCATCGTCGGTAAGTGGGTGGAGGCACTGTCAGATTCATTGTCTGGAGGGGGGAAATGCACGGGTGGAAAGTCTGTGGAACTTTGTTTCTGCTGGTTTCTGCTGGTTTCCACGGGTCCATGGCCTTTTGCCATCTCGGAAAACACGTGTCTGTGTGTGTGCATCTAGAAACGAGCAGGCTTCTGTGATTGGCGTGAACTAGCCTTCCACTTTTCCAGCCAATCAAGTGCACTTGATCTTGTGTTGTACCGTTTAATAACGCATGCGTCGTCTTTCACCGCATGCAGACAAAAGTGCTGATTCTGTCATCCACTGAAACACCAGCTGAGCTTGTGGGACGCTGCAGAGAGAGCTCAGAGAAAGATGGCTATTAGCATGGAAGGATGGACACACCTCGAATTCCAGTCCACACCAACCGTATCAAGGAACCTAACCACAACAAACACCAGTCAACAAACACCCAAAGATTCTATGAATAAGAAAAGGCCCAATTTTAAGGTGCTTCTATGTTACCTCAATAGATCACAGAAGGGTGGGGGAAAAGGGAAAAACACCTCTCTCTTGAGAAATTGACCAATTGTGGGCTACCTCTGGCAGATTTGCCAATGTCGCCCATGGCTAATAATTGATCATGTGAGGTATTTTCCCAACTGAAACGTCATTTTTTGGGCGCTTTTGCACACTAGTTCGGTCAAAATATATTTATTGTCCCGTGTCTATAACTGGTTGGACTGCAATTTGGTGAACGCATGTTATAAATACTGATAAATACAATTAGAAGGTCGTGAACATGTTTCACAACCCAATTGGAAACAACCCAACACACGCTATGGAAAACGAAATTCGCCCAAAAGAGGCAAACCTGTGAAAAATCGGCTCCACTCCCAGCGCACACGTTGGGCCAAATTTACAAAGAGGTTTTTAAGATGGGAACATCCCATTGAAAAGATGTGTGTAAACCAGGCCCCTTTGTCCTTTTGCTTCACCAATGGTCATTTCACCCACCCATAGTCACGGCTACCTTATTTGTTCGTTTTTCTACCACCTTGTGATGAAAATCAGTAAATATGTACAGCAGCCCAATACATCAACGTTGCGCAGTTCCTGCGTGTGCCGCATTATTACTATTAAGGGAAATCCTAGGTCAGATTGCGCACGTCGCCGCAGCGCTAGGCAACTTTTGCAACCTTGCTGGATAATTTCCCACGATTCTGGAGATTTTTTAAATCGCATTTTTATGTACCCTGCACTGACTGGTTCAAAAAGATGTCTTAGCACTAGTCAGCCGGTGTACATGTTGTTTCTGCATTTTTTGGCAAGTGCAAAGGACTGCGCAAAACCAGCCGGCGCCAGTTCAAACTTTTCTGCCACTGATGAAAACTTTGAAGGCACTGATACAACATTACTGGCCACGGTGCTAAATTGTCCTGCGTCAAACCGCTGGCTACTATACCACAGGGAGGGGGGGCCTGCGCACACTCACCCCAGGCCGTTTCCACACAAAGGGGATGGCTGGCTTCTCGCTGTAGAAAAGCGACGATTCATTAGCGGGGAAGTCGATGTCCTCGAACAGCACCCCCTTCCTCAGGCACTCCTCCTTCAGCTGCGTGTAGGTCTTGCCGGAGGAGTGCGTCGGCTTGGAAGTCTCCGGCACGCTGACCGGCTTCTGGTTTGGGTCCTGGAACCGGTGAGGCATCTTCGTCTACGGCTGAGCGGTCCTCTCAGGCCAGGGGGAAGACGCAGGGAGCGGGAGCAGCAGGAGGAGAGGCGAGCACCGAGTGCCCACCGACAGCAGAGAGAGACGGAGTGGCAGAACCTGAAGTGTGGGCGCGCTGAAAGGGAAATGCAAAGCTGCCCAGCCCCACCTTGTTCTGGCCACCTGTTCTAGCTGACAGAGGCCTGCCCCTCTGTCAACCAGAAGCCAAGGGAGAGGGAAACGCCTCGTGAGCAAATACCACAAAACTGGCTTTTCGCTGCTCACCTTTAGCACCCGTAGCAGGCCTTTCCTGCGTTGCTGGATGTGCACCTCGGGGGCAGAGGAGCACATTCCTGTCTAAAGATTTAAACTCGAGACAGTCATGCATTAGATTGCGACCCTCCGGCCTACAGCGCTTGCTCGGAACTGCATCAAAAATTGCTTTTGAAGAAAATAAAAGCATGGGATGGCTGCACCTCACAGACAAATCGTTAAATAAATTCCGAAGACGGAAATAAAGGAACAAGTAGACAAAACAGAGCACGGATGGAGTACTTTGTAAAATTACAAGGCCTGCGGTAGTGGCCCTGTAGTTATGGTTAAGTTGCTCAACCCATAGGAAGAACACTTTTTGGGTGGCTTTTAACTTCGCCCCCCCTGGGTGAATCCTCACGAAACCTTGTAAAAAAAAAGTATATGGCCCCGTCAGATTGATTCTGTGAAGTCTGGTGAGGTTTCGTGCGGTGGGGGGAGAGGGGTAAGGGGCTAGGGGGGGGTCACTAAATGTGTGTTTTTTTCCCATAGACGCAATGGAAACATGTTTTGCTCACGCCTACAGCCCAAACCGCTGGATGGATTTTCACCAAACTTGCGGCTGGAGGGCCGGCTTGGTCCCAATAGAGTGCTTTTGTACATTTGGTTTAAATCCTTCCAGTAGTTTTTAAAAAACGGGCAAAAAGTAGGTACAAACATTTGTGATATCTGGGTTCGGTCCGCAGACTCACTTCCTTGTTTGCTCCGTGGACGGACTCCGAATGGTCTACAGGGCGTCTTGATGGCCACGGACATAGGACGCGCCCGCTGATTGGATGGTGAAAAGCGTGAGGTGCGTTGTTGGATTCGCGGACAACCGCCATTGTACGCTAACACTGCGTTGAAAACATATAAAAAAACACAACATTGCACTTGTCAAACTAATGAAACAATCTCTGGGGACGTGAGGGGTGATGACTATGGGATGGGATGGGATATGGCCTTAACCTTTTAACTGCCATGGGTTTCCCCTCCCAGTGCCAAGGCCTTTTTTGGTGATTTTGGTATTTCGCCATTCAATGCCTTTTAATGTTTTCGGTTTCATTAACCCCTTAAGTGCCAAGAATGAGGTATCTCGTCCTTGGCAACAGGGAGGTAATCCCAAGGGGTCAAGCCCCAAAAATTGGTGTTTTTTCAACTCTGACATCCGCAAACAGTCCAGATGTCTGGAGCAGTCCTGTGATGTTCGAGAACATCTGAGACGCTCGGGGACATCTTTTTTTAAAACATTTTTTAATTAATTTTATTCAAACCAAACAACAATACAAACAAACCCAACACGCAGTGCAGTTTACAACA
Source organism: Ambystoma mexicanum (assembly GCF_040938575.1). Taxonomy (NCBI): domain Eukaryota; kingdom Metazoa; phylum Chordata; class Amphibia; order Caudata; family Ambystomatidae; genus Ambystoma; species Ambystoma mexicanum. The sequence continues at coordinate 1,232,975,257 of NC_090927.1, read as the reverse complement.
ATTCCATTAAACACCATTTGCATTTCCATTTTGCCACTGCTCGCCAAGTCCCACCCTCCATTATGAGCCTATTTGTACTTTGCATTCAGCATCTGCTACATGTTGCCGGGTCTCACTATCCTCGGATTCCGTTGGGTCCGATATAGATCCGAACAGTTCCGCTATTAATAATTTCCATGCCATCAGGGTACCCACTTTTTCCTCCCCACTCATGTTGCTCGCCTCCTGCCATACTACCGTTTTGGCCTCCGCCCATTTCTGTAACTCCTTCCACCATACCTCCACCCGTGGCTTGTGGCACTTCTTCTATCCCATGGCGATCCTCCGTTTTGCTAGCACGTATGCCAAGTTTCTCAGTTTCTCAACATGTTTAAGTTTCCGTGGTCTGGGGAACCCTTCCAGCAAGCAAGCCCAGGCCGTATCTATGACGAGCGTGACCCCTTTTGTTCCTAATTTTTGTGCCACTTCACCCCAGGAACATTCGATTACTGGGCATGACCAAAACATGTGTGTCATGTCAGCGTTTTCCATATCGCACTTAGGGCACGCCTGTCGCCCAGTGTTTCGGAACTTGGATATCCTCAGAGGGGTCATGTATGCTCTATCCGTTATGTACAGCTGTATTTGTTTAAGTCTGATACTTTCTTATGATATCCCAGGGCGCGTTCCCACATCCCATCTCCCATTGGGGCCCCCACCTCCTCCTCCCAATCAAGTCTCAAATGTGTCAATTCCTTCCCCACCTTGGTCATCACCATCTCATACAATCTAGAAATCTCATGCCCCCCTTCCGATATGTCATATATTGCCCCCACAGTAGCATCTGGTTCCTCTGCCAACACTGTTTCAGGCCACGTTTTCCGAATTTTCTGAACCATCCTATGGTATGTAACATATTGGCCAGTATGTAATCCCACCTCCTCCCCAAGTTCTTCAAAATCTCTAATGGTCCCCTCTTGCCAGATGTCCCCTAACGTTACCAGCCCCACCGATTCCCAGTAGGTTCTGATAATCACCCTCACCTGCTTGTCCCCTCCTGTTAAAGCGACCAGCGGTAGTTGCGGGGAGCACGGGAATGGGTCCTCCATCATCCGACACGCTCGACACCACATTTTCCACCCCAACATCATCATCCTAGGGCGCTCCTTCATATCTGGCTCAGACAACCATATCATTTCCCTTAAGTAAAATGGGGTGCAAACCCGCCCAAACAACCTATGTTCAGGGGTAACTTTGTCGGAGAGCCAATTGGCCACATATTGTAATTGACTTACTACATAGTAGACCTCAAAATTGGGCAGCTTGATACCCCCCTTTTCGTAGAAGTTCTGCAACTTCCATAGCACTACTCTATTCCGGGTACCATGCCATAGGAAGTCCCTGCACACACTATTCAGTTTAGCGAAGAACTTCTTGGGTATCATATGTGGGATATTACTAAAATAATGTAAAAGCCTAGGTAGGACCACCATCTTAAGCATTGCCCCCCGTCCCATCATAGCTAGGGGCAACTTCTCCCAAAACTTCATGCATTTCCGGATTTTCTCAACAGCTACCTCAGTGTTGTGCTTATGTTCCTCTTCTGCGGTGTGATACACATCTATGCCAAGGTAACGAAAAGAACCAATCACCCATGGTATCTGTAACACCGGCAACCTTTCCTCCGGGGTCCCCTTATAGCTACCTAGCGGGAATATACTAGATTTTTGAGGATTTACCGCTATGCCGGACAACCCCGCGTACTTCTCCATCACTTCCAGGATATATTGAAGATTCTCTTCCGGGTATTTCAAGTATAGTAATAAATCATCCGCATATAAGGATATTGAGGTTGGGGGGGGCTCCCCCCAACCTCAATACCTATCGTATCGTATCGTATTGTTGCCTGAGGTATATCGCTAGGGGCTCCAGGGCTAGAATGTAAAGCATCGGGGACCAGGGGCACCCCTGCCTGGTGCCTCTACTAAGCTGCCATCTCTCGGATATCACTGATCCCGTTCGAACTCTGGCTAGCGGCTCGCTTTATAGCATTTTCGCCCACCTGATATAACCCGGCCCTACTCCATAACCTCCCAAGGCCGCCAGCAGCCATGGCCACTTAACGGAGTCAAAAGCTTTTACTGCGTCTAGGGATACAATCGCCATTTCGCCTTCATTCCTATCTGCCCATTCGATCACCCGGTGGAGTCGCCTATGGTTATGGGTTATATTCCTATTCGAGACATAGCCCGTTTGGTCTGGGTGGATTAATTTACTAATTACTCTCTGCAATCTGTTTGCCAGGACAGCCGTCAGTATCTTGCTGTCCTGGTTCAGCATCGACAAAGGCCTGTAGGAGCTACAGCTACACCCCGTTTTTTTTGGGTTTAGGGAGCGGTATTATAATCGCTTCTCTGAGTGACTCCGGCAACCTTCCCATCTCAAACGCTTCGTTAAGCATGTCTAGCATTGGGGGGAGCACTTCTTCTCTATATACTTTATAAAATTCGCTAGGGAACCCATCTGCTCCTGGGGTCTTACTGATGGGCAACTGCCTCATAACCTCCTCCAACTCCTCCAAGGTAATTGGTGCATCAAGCTCTTCTCTCTCCTCATCACTTATCTTGGGTAGTCCTATATCTTCTAGTGTTTCGGTTATCTCCTCTTGACTACCCCCTCCTTGTCCCCGCATAGCACCCTACAATAATCCGCAAATTCCTTGTTGACTCCTTCTTGAGTGTCTACTACATCGCCATCTTCTCTAGATATTGTCCTAATCGGGGGTCTAGGGGTCTCGCTCTTGTACAGCCACGCTAAAAGCCTACCTGTTTTATCTCCTTCCTACATACTTTTTATAATTGAGGTTACAGAGCCTTTCCCAGTGTTCCGCACATTGCTGCTGTAGTTTAAGTACTAGCTCTGTGTCCACACTGCCATTTTCTAATGTTCTTTCTAGTTCATCTTCAACTCTTTGTAGGTCAGCCAGAACCCCACCTTGCAGGCCCTTTGACTTAGCTATGGCTGCCCCCCGCATCACCACCTTAAAAGCTTCCCATAGTGTACCCGCCGAATCAACACTACCAGTATTCGCCTCAAAATAGTTAATGATCTCATTTCTTATGTCCTCACGAAAAACCAGATCTTTGAGTGCCTCCGCTCGGAGGCGCCATGTCGGGATCCGCCCCCTCGGAGGCAGTATTGCCACCCGAGGACCAGGGGCGAGGGATCGAGAGGACCCTCGCCTTGTATTCTATTTGAGTGCTCTCTGCCATTACATCCGGCGTGGCAAAAACATAGTCCAATCTCGTGTGTAGCTGCTGTGGGGCAGAGTAATGCGAATATTGGCTATCATTGGGATGTTTTGTTCTCCATACATCTACCAAGCCGAAATCATCTAGTAACACCTGCAATGCTTTGGCCGCTGGGGTGGGCTTGTCAATCCTGCTATCAGTTCTGTCCACCATGGGGTTCATTACACAATTGAAATCCCCGCCCCAAATAACAGCGCTTCCCACACACATACTAAGGTTGGTGCACAGAGTCCAGAAGTATGCCGCCGTGTTATGGTTGGGGGCGTACGTATTTACGATGCATACCTCTTTATTCTCCACCAGCCCTCTCAATATAACCGTCCTCCCGTCAGTTTCCACCACTTCCTGTAGTAGCTGAAACGGGACATGCGGCGCCACCCAGACAAGCACTTCCCTAGCGTAAGCAGAGTACGACGAACCCACCACAATCCCTTTCCATTTTTTCCCAACTAGCTCCAGCTTCTCCCGCGTCAAATGCGTCTCCTGTAACAATGCAACATCTATCTTTTGCCATTTCAAATACAGCATGACCTTATTCCTCTTCATATAACTGTTAAGTCCCCTGACATTCCACGTTACTATCCTGAGATCTCCCATAGCGCACTGATATCTTCCTCCCCCATTTCCAACCGAACCCTCCCGGTCATGCTATGCAGATACAACCCTTCAGCTCTTCCATGTAGGCTCATTTTTAAACTTAAACTCCCCAAAACTATGTACACCCCAAACTTCCCACCTCCCTTCCCTCCCCCCCACCCCAACCTTTCCCAACAACGCCCCCTCCAACTGTTGCCCAGCTCCATCCCCGGATCTCAGGCACCCCCACATCTAGCCCCGTCCAGCACAAACTTATGCTCAGGGCTCAGTAGGGTAAAGTCGCCCTAATGGCCACTTAACTATTAGTATTTTGGGGGTGGGTTGCTTCCCTCCCATTGCTCCTATTTCCAAATGTATTATGCATTGTCTTAACCCTATGCAGCTTCCAATTACATTTTACCCACTATATTCCAGTCCATGCCGAGCACAAGGCGCGAATGCTATCCAGTGTTCAACCAGTCTCGCTTCCCGGTATAATCCGGTACCCGCTCCCACTTACCCCCCAATGTCTGTGGCACCAGTTTTTCAGTCGTTCTGTTCCTACCGGTCACGGTCCACTTCTTGTTCCGGGCAGCCTTGCAGATCCAGCCACGTTACCACCTCCTCGGGAGTGTCAATAAAAAGCACTCTGCTCTTATGTAGCACCTTCAGCTTTGCCGGGTATAGGAGCATGTACTTGATGCCTGCTGCTCGCAGCCTCCTCTAGACGGCCACGTAGCTGTATCTCAGTCTCTGCACCAGCATCGTGTAATCCGGGTATGCTGTAATGTTAGCGGATGCTTTCTGTATTGTTCCACCTTTACGAAAATATTCCAGGATCTTCTCCCTATCTCTATAGTTCAAGATCCTCGCGATGATAGGTCTTGGCGGAGCCCCAGGTCGTGGTTTCCTCATTAAGGCGCGGTGCGCCCGCTCCACCGTGAATCCCTGTGAAAGCTTAACTGCTCCTATTTCTTGTAGGATCATGTTTCCCACGTAGTTTGTAGGGTCTTGGCCCTCCTCCCCCTCCAGCAGGCCTACCACCCATATGTTATTTCTCCTCGCTCTTCCTTCCGCTTCTTCCACCCGATTTTCAAGGTTAGCAACCTGTTGTTTGAGCACATGAACTTCCTTTGCATTATTTGTGCTGACATCAGTATCGGCCTTTACAGCACTCTCCAGCCCACTTGTTCTCTTCGCCAGTCCCCTGACATCTTGCCGTAACAGGGTAAGTTCAGTCCCTACCGCATCAATTTTGCCCTCCAGGGCTGTCCGTAAATCCGCCATTGCCGCGCCCCACTTGGTGCTCAGCTCCAATATAGCCTCCAGGATTTGGTGCTTATCTCCTTCTGGGGCTTCTTCAGCAGTAGTCGCGGCCGCGCTCCGCTCCGATGTTGTGGGGGTCCTCTGCATTTTCGCGAAGACCTCCATTGTGGGTTGTTTGGTCTTGGTTCTCAGACTTTTCACCAACATGATGCAACCTTGCCCATGTGTCTGGCTCCGGCCCGGTGCTGCTTAGTTGTTGTTCGAGCCGTTGGGGTTTCTGTGTATCAACCTACACCAATTGTTACACATGAAATTGTTATTCGGGTGGATTGTAACTTTCCGCGTCACAATTTCCTCTCAGTGTCCGTGCCTGTTATCAGCAGGGTCCTGTCTTCTGCATCTTCGATGCTTCTTTCTGTTCTCTGCGCCTATCAAAGGCTGGTGGTACATACAAGGTGCATATACTCATTTGCTGCGTCTGCGGGCCGCAACGGTCGATCTAAGCAGCATATGCATCCCAACCCTTACAAGGCCGCTTCACGGTCCACCAGTGTAATCCATTGTTCAGGATCGGTCGCCATTTTGTTCCGGGCGGTACAAGTCTCGACATCACTTGTTTTGTCCGTATTTGCTCTTCCACTCCTCGGTGCGGCTTCGGGATGTAATCCCTGCGTGCTCGTCGCTTCCAACCTATTGTGGGAACGCTATCATTCCTCTTCTCCGTTTCGTGTATACATCGTCCCGGTCCAGTGGGAGCGCCGAGGACGTGCCACCTATCTCATGGCCAGGTGGCCCAAAGCTGTATACATCCTCTCATCAGTCCGGGGTATTCGTGAGCTTCTCTCCGGTAGTCGGCCACTCACTGTTCCGTCAGCCGCTGCACGCCTGCAGCCCATTCACTGCCCGCCTGGCACCCGATTTCAAGTGCCGCTGGGGGTCTCTTTGTGTTGGCACGCCGGCATCTCAGTATCAATTGCGCCGCTCCCAGGTCAGGACACAAAGTGGCCTAATTCCCTCTGCTGTGCCCACTTTGTCCCGCCGATATGCTCATCTGCTGCCTGAGGTATTCACCCAGATACAGTATCTTTTTTCTGCTGGAATCAGCCGTCAACGCATGCGTTTTGCTTCGGATCAATAAGTCGGATCACGGAGCTCCAAGGAATCGCAGCCTACTCCATGGCTGCTTGGCCACGCCCCCCCACGCTCGGGGACATCTATGCCTATTTCTGCATTACAGGGTTGGTGAAAAGCAGTTTTTGGATGGCTTTTAACTTTGGTGCTACTCAAAGCAACTGCATGAAACTTTGGAATCTCATTCTAGATCTGACTCTGAATGGATCTGCAAAGTGTGGTGCTGTTTTCTCAAGAGGGAACAGCATTAGAGGGGGGTCCAAAAATATTTGAAAGGCTTATAAATGTGGTGGCATTTGAGAAATCTGCACACAAATTAGCGAAAAGATTTTAGACCTAGTTATGAATGTTTTTGCAAAGTTTGGTGGGATTTTGTCAAGAGGGGGCGAAATTAGAGGGTGTGTCCACATTTTAAGATGGCTTATAACTTTGTTGCCGTTTGAATGTGCACAAAGGTTTTCAGAAAGATTATAGACCCAACCTTGAATGTTTGTGCAAAGTCTGAATGGATTATGTCAAGTGGGTGCTAAGATATATGAATATTTTATGTACGCACATTTTGACGCTTTAAAAAAAATAAAACAGGGGCGGATTTGCAGCAAACTCATGCAAGGAGCATTGACAAGGACCTGAAGGCATGGTTTTGCAAATGTGTCAGTGTTTTATTTTTTATGAAAAGTGTCATTACGTAGGTACAAAAAATAGTGATATACCTTTGGTGACTGAGGTATAGCCTGTGACCATGGGAAGTAGCAAGATTGTTCGGGTTAATCAGGCTACTGGCCATGACCACGAGGGACCAGCAATGGGGTTAAAGTGGGCATGGCCACCAGGGACCTGCTATGTGGTAATGTTTTTCAAAATTGGCACAGGTTTGAATGGGAAGGAAAATCTGCTCATGGGTACAGGTTGAAGTGCTGGATGCGATTGCAGCAAATATGCATGAGGTGGGTCAGCAAGAACATCAAAGCATGGTTTTAAAAATATGACCTTTGTTTTATTTTTTAGAAAGTGTGGAAACGTAAGTACACAACACAGTGGTATAACATTGGTGTCTGGGCAATGGGTTGGCTGTCAGGAAGGAGAAATGTGTACTGTAATTTGCTTATTGGGGTATGAATGGCTGAAACGGTAGGTCTGAAAAGGAAAAAATATTCTGCTTGTGGTTACAGCCTGAAGTGGTGGACTAGATTACAACAAACTTGCACTACAAGCATTAGCAGAGACCTGAAAGCATGTTTTTGGAAATATGCCTTGTGTTTTATTTTTTCAAAGTGTAAGAATGTAAGCAGAAACACTAGTGATATACATTTGGTGTCTGGGTAGTGGGGCTGGCCCTCGGCAAATGCAAATGTGTACTCTGGCTTGCTTATTCGGGAATGCAGCATGGCCAAAGCCCATGCCCCATGGATTTGGAGAGTGGCCATGGCTGCAAGCCATGAGTACTGGACATTGGTTACATTATTAGGGTATAGTGGACACTGAGTTAGGATGCACGGTAGGTGCAGTGAATAATAGGGGTGGTTTGGTTGGGCTGGGGTCATGGTTTTATTTATTTATTGTATTTATTTATTTATTGCACTTATTATTTATGCTGTTCTCTCCTTTGTGCCATACTCTCCACTCCTTCCCCTTCTTTGCACTTTTCCCTTTTCCCTTTTCCATGCACTTCCCCGTTCTTAATGTCACTGGGCCTAGTAAGATCATTGTTTTTATTCTCCCTTGTTCCCTTCTCTTTGCTTGGTCGTGCTCTGAAACACTTGTGTATTGGCGCGATATAAATAAAATATCATATCATATCATATAGTTGAGTCTTATGTGTAGGCAATTGAACAATGATTTCCATCCCCAGCATGCGCTGCTGATAACAACAGACAGTGTGTGTTGCAAAAAAATGTTTCTTAAAGGAGGTTTATAGTTCTTTCATATATATGAAAAGACGAATTATTAATAAGTTATATACAGTGATGTAACACCATGAAACATATTTCACTTATAAAAACCTATTAAATTGACAGAAAAAAACTTTGTTAAAGGGATGTTATGGTTAAGATGCATCCCATCCTTGGAACCCCTCTGCTCCAGTAGTTAGCCAGTTGTGTCCCACCTTTGGCATTCCTTGCCATTTCCCTCCTGGGTTCTCATGAGTACTTGCCCATCCGTACTGCCCCTTCTATTTATGCACTTCTCTCACTTCACAATGAATATGTGCATTTCTATGAGCACTGTACAATTTTTTGAATAAGTAAGGGAAATGCAGATGCAAAAGATTTGTAGAAGCTTGTTAAGTGGCAGTTGTGTGTGGAAGCTTAATAAGGTCATAGGGTTATATGTACAGTTTTTGGAAGTGTTTGGTGGATGGATGTATGACTGTTTGAAAGCAGGCATTGAGCGAGTGCTACAAATATCAAATTAAAATGGGTAGAAAGATGTCCCTGTGCGATGGTGTGCACGTGCCATCCGGGTCTTTAAATGATCCATGGCCTGGAATGGGGACTGTGGAGACCGTGGATAGTTATAAAGGTTCATTGATTATGGTCCTCATTGTATGCTTGAGAAAAGTATTTGGGTCAGAGAATTGTTTCTGTCCTTTAATATTTTTCTCTAGTATACAATTGTCCATTATTTCCATTAGCATAACACACAATGCTAATGGAAATGTTGGAGAATCTTATTGAGTCTAACTACTTTACAGAGAAATGTAAAGTCGATGGAGACTAAAAGATTATTTTTTTAGTAGTATTTTATAACTGTGAAAGGTGGTTACTAAAGGAACCTTTTTGTGGTGTTTTTTTATTTTTATTTTCTTTCGCAGGAGAGTTCAGAAAGTACGTTGGGGAGGGAAATGAGGAAAGAGGCACCAAACACACATATGGAGGGGCAAGTGGACATAGGAAGATGTTGCACGTGTGTTACATCTAAGGCAGTGTTTCTCATGTTCCTTGATTACAGCTTCAAAACCACTCCAAAATTGTTCCCCCCCTGAAGAGTGGCGTGTTGCAGTATATACAGATTACTATTGTTTTCAAAAGATATGGATCAACAGCCTCTTATATTGCTTGCAAGGTAGCTAGTTGGATTTTGTGTCCCACAGAAGTAGGCTGTCTGCTTACACCATTGGTTGAGGAAGATGAGGTAGAGGAAGACAGCCTACTACTTCCTGAGAAAGGAACAGCCTTTCTCAGAGCCTTGCGCTGGTTGGATTTGGTGTGGTGGTGCATGGAGGTAGTCCAGAAGGAGAACTGCCTAGGTTGGCCACAACTGAATACAACGTTGCACTCAGTGCATTTCACTTTTGGTAGCTTTAGCCTTTGGTACACCCCCAACAGTGGTAAAAAACTGCCACACCCATGATTCTCTCTGGGTGTTAGAGGTAGGCACTTCCTCTACCTCATCTTCCTGGTCCTCTTTATTGTCTTGTGAAGTATTGCGCTTTTTCGTTGTGTAGGTTCTCCAGCTGGTGGTGGTGGTTCGTGGGGAGGAGGGATGGCAATAGCTGAGGCCATCTTTTAAGATGAATAGCAGTTTTGCTTATAGTCTCCCAAGTACGTGCTGTGTGCTAGATTGTTAATGGATAATGAGTAAGAATAGGTGCAAGAGATGTGCAAGGGTACATTTTGAGCTTCAAAGTTTCTAGATCAGCTGAAAATGCATTTCCGAATTGTTCGCGAAGCACAGACCTGTTCGCGAAGTGCAGACGCATTAGCAAACACGTCATCATGCCACGCGTGCAAAGTCACGTGATACTGCCCGGAAAGTCTGTGGTGATGACAGACGTTCGCGAATTTTGGTGAATACAAAAACGGTGGAAAAAGTTGCAAAAAGTTTGTTGAAGTGTTAAAAATGTTGGTAGGAGGTGGGGAAAGGCACAGTTTTAAGGTTAAACTTTCTACAAGGGTAAGTATGATATTAGGAAGTTGTAGCAAATTAGGGTGCACTGTAAAACCCATGAAATTCAGTGAAAAAACGTTTTTAAAGGGACGTTATGATTAAGTTGCAATGATAAAAACCTATGAAATTCAATGAAAAAACATTGTTAAAGGGACATTATGGTTAAGTTGCGCTAACAACAACCTATGAAATTCAGTGAAAAAACGTTGTTAAGGGAACGTTATGGTTACAAGTAAAACTGAAAATCCCCAGAAATTCACCAGTAATGGTAAGCTAAGCAACCATAACTTGCACCACCACTGTGCACTGCTAATGTCTGGCAGAGGGACTCCCAGGACCCCCCTTGTTAATTTGCATATTTGAGTAACTTTGGGTCTCACCCTAAATTGCTAGGGAAATCCAGACGTGGACCCCTTGCCCACTATTCTTAGAGAGGCACAGCTCCTCCCTACTGATGATGTCCAACCAGACCAAAACACGTGTCTGGGGATGCTGTTGGTACTCTTGTTCAGAGGAGAATTGTCTAGCATTTCAGTGCTGGACTGCTCCAGGGCAGGACAAAGACTGATATGTTTGGGATATTTCTTCTCTGTGAAAGATAGTGAGCTAAAGACTCTGGGTAAGTCTCTCGTAACCAGGACTAATGTCTGGCAGAGGGACTCCCAGGACCCCCCTTGTTAATTTGCATATTTGAGTAACTTTGGGTCTCACCCTAAGTTCTTAGGGGAATCCAGACGTGGACCCCTTGCTCACTATTCTTAGAGAGGCACAGCTCCTCCCTACTGATGAGGTCCAACCAGACCGAAACACGTGTCTGGGGATGCTGTTGGTACTCTTGTTCAGAGGTGAATTGCCTAGCATTTTAGTGCTGGACTGCCCCAGGGCAGGACAAAGACTGATATGTTTGGGATATTTCTTGTCTGCGAAAGATAGTGAGCTAAAGACTCTGGGTAAGTCTCTCGTAACCAGGACTAATGTCCGGCAGAGGGACTCCCAGGACCCCCCTTGTTAATAAGACTAACACCCAGGACATCAAAGATGACCTCACACATGTCATTGCTGACATCACTGATGACATCACATTTAAATTAATTTGGATGAAAAGTTCTTACAAGGGATTGTGTTTGCAATGTTGGTAACACGATGTCAGGGGTGATCAGAAGACCTATCATGATGTACTTAATGTTTTAAAGAATATTCTCATGTAAACAAATCATTATGTTCTAGTGTTGTTGTTAATACAGGAACCTAATCATACATACACACAAGCAATGGCTGCAGCATGCATAATAGAAGTGAAATATTTTTAATCTGGTAATTTTGGCTAGTAAAATAATAAATGCTACTTTATCAGAGTTTTGAGTAATGTAAACATGGAATAAATACCTAATAATTGAAGATTTACTACATACTTGTGTTAGTACAAACAATACACATGAAGACCCACAATGCATACAAATTAGAGGCACATACAGGGAAACTAAAGTAAGGAAGAAGCAAACATCGCCAGAAAATTTCAATAACATTAAAGTTCATCATTATGTATACAAATTAATTACGTGTTTGCGGCCCGCTTATTGTCCCATGTATCAGCACCATATCCTGGGTGTTAGTCTTAGCAGTGCACAGTTGTGGTGCTAGTTATGGTTGCTTAGCTTACCATAACTGGTGAATTTCTGCGGGGTTTCGGTTTTACTTGTAACCATAACGACCCCTTAACAAAGTTTTTTCACTGAATTTCATAGGTTTTTGTTAGTGCAACTTAACGGTAACGTCCCTTTAGCAAAATTGTTTCATTGAATATATTTATATATATTTCAATAAAGTACTGCACCTCAACTGCCATGTCATATTTTAGCATGAAGGTAATGGTAAAGTAGGCGATAATATTATACAATGCTGCATTTGTGACCCGACAGCACATTGGAGCTTTTAGAGTGATTTACCACTAGCGGTTTCCAAGGAAATACCCCCAATGGTGAAAGCTGCTTCACTATAGGTGTTTTACCCCTGAAAAGTCAACCACATGTTAAATTTACTCTTTTTGCGACACTGAAAGGGGTGGTAAGCTTTGTCTCTTTTGTGTGGTAAAAGAACTGCATAGTAGCAGCATGATGGATATGGTTACATTATTTTTGCAAATTTACTGAAATACTGGCCGTGATACTTTTGTAAAACAGCATACTTGAATGCTGCAATGTAGGGTAGTCCCTCACATTACCACAGGTGTTATCGGTAATTATAACTGGCGGTGGTCATCTAAAAGATCCATCACCACTGTAAACAAGGTCCAAAAGGTTTACTTGTTTTGAAGACAAATAATTCTCTTTTAAACATAGCAATGTTTATAAGGAACATGACTGAGGCTTTTTTGCTCAAAATTCGCTTCAATGCTGATAATGTTGCATACAAGATTGTGCCAATTTTAAGCTTTCAATGATGAGGAGGCCCTTCATTTCTTTATTGTAATAGCACCAGCAGAGGAGAAAGAGTTGTGGATAAAGAGAAGGTGTTCGATATCCCCCACAGAGGAAATGTGACAGGAAAGCACTGGAAAGCCAGTTATTCCCTTTGCATTATTGAACATTGCGCTTATGGAGCTGCACTATTCGGCCCACCTTAGCAAAGTTGTTTTTTCAGCACATATAGGGGAAGACTGGTTCTGCCCCAACTTGGCAGAATATATTGCCACCTTTATGCATACTTATCTGCCTGAAATTCACTGCGGTTCACATGTTGTGTGTTGTGCAAGGAGCAATACCGCGCCCTATTGGGCCCTTCTAACACCTCTATATAGATTACGTAGATATGATCCAAAACTGTAATGGCTCCAGTTATATGCTTGTAGTAGTGTACCCATTTTCTTGCTAGATCGAAGCTGGTCCATGCTCACACTCCGATGCCCTCTGTGCAGGGAAATCCTCATCAGGGAGGTCCTACGGTCAGACAATGGAACTCACTTTGTAAATGAAGTGTTTGAGCATATCACAGCTCTGCTGGGGATCAAGCAAAAGTTTTTTGCGTTTATCACCCGCAAGCAATGGGTTTTGTGAATTTCTCAATGGCTTGCTCAAAGAAAAAATCACAAATGGACTCGGAAAAAGGGATGGCTCCATTGCCTGCCCTTGACATTATTCACATTGAACATTATTCACATTGCACAATCAGCCTGCATCTGTCCACCATGACAGGACGACACATGCACCTCCCGCTTGCTCCTTCCACTAGAGTGCTGACGGACGCCCATAATGTTGCTACTGTGCTTGGTGATGAAATGCATGAATATCTCGCTTCAATGATGGCTAGTGCCTCTTTTATCTCTCAACAGCTGAAGGCCCGGCTGGGGAGGTCAAAGAAGAATGATGAAGATAACATACAAGTAGTACAATTTTAGCTGCTTAAACCGCCACTTCTTTATCCAGGGGACAGGATCCTTTTAAGACATTTTATTAGAGCTTGGTACAAGCTTTATCGAAGAGCAAGCAACAGACAAGGCTGTCAAATTAGTAGGGAAGAAGGCGTGGAAACCACTTGGGGGATGTCAAGCCCTGCAGAGGTAAGACCCCTCTAGCCCAGCACGTAGACGATTTAACGCAAGAAGAAGAAGAAGAAGAGGAACAGTCACAGACCCAAACACGTCCAAAGACCAGAGTTAGGCAAGAGCACACAGAGAGCTAGACTAGGTACATTGGTCATCATCACGGGTTGGGCAGAGTGGTAAAAGCACAGCGGTAATAGCATTACTATTGCATTGCAGCTCCACCCAATTCTGAGTTTGGACGGAAAGTTGGAGGTTTACCTCCAGCTTTGAGCTGGTACTAAATCTGCAGCTTTGTGACATTTCTGGCACTATTACTGCCAGTGCTATTACCGCTCGTGGTAATAGTGCCTAAAAGCCCCATTGAGTCCTATGGACTCAAAATAAATGGGGATTAGCAGTGCCACCGCAACTCGGGATCCGGTGCAAATTTCACCGGACCGAGTTGTGGTAACGCTAATAGCATTGGGCGATATCCAGCACATTTACCGCCAGGATACCGCCCAACTTGTGATGAGGCCCATTGTCTTTATTTACACTAGCTAATCTCTGCATGTCTGTGAACTGAGTTCAACAAGTCATTTTTTAGCTGCACTGTAAAAGAAAAGCCCTTTTATGAACTCATGGTAACCCAGCACCAACAATAGCAGAAAGAATGTTCATTTATGCTCTCCTTCTTTATGTCGCACACACTTACCCAATTCTGCCAAGAAATAACATGCCTGTTGTTGCCTTGCTTGGTAATACTAAAGTTCGGTTTATATTTGAGCAGCTTTTTATTTCAGCATTAGCACAGTACTATCGCAGACAAGCCTGACTGTTTCAACGATGATGACCTCAAGAGTTATGAGTTTTGGTAAATGTTTGTGTCGAATTTGTGGCCAATGTCAAGAGCGTACCCGCATGCAGACAATAGACACTGCAGCAAGAATCATTTTACTGTCATTTTTTGCATTCTGCTGTCTCTAACTCTTTACCCTCCTCGCTTGACAAAGGGCTGCACTGTATTAGATACACTTTGAAGAGCATGCTAACACAACCCCTTTTCCTGTTGTCACTAAAGCCATTCCTGAGTTTAATACCAGCACTGCGAATGAAGTAAACAACTTCAGAGAAGCGTGAACACTGACTTTCAGCATGTAATTTCCTATTTAGCTGATTCGTCCCACATCACCAATAATATGTGGTATCAGCACATGAGAAAGGTGGAGAGAGAAACCACAAAGTAGAGCTGCTATGTGTGTTCTCTCATCCCCTATGCCATGAGTACCTCCAGAACATTCATAACAACAGAGGTTCCAGCAGCCAGAGCCCAATGCATTATGCACTTATCACTCTGCCGCACGAGAGGGCTATTTCAAGGAAGATAAGCCATGTTGCGATGCATGTCACAAAAGACATTCCCGTATGAAGATAGCTACATCAAGACTCAAGCAATGATAGATGATTGCTGGAGCTCAGACAAAACAATACAGTATATACTGGACGGCCCACACAAAGGGGAAGCAAGAGTAGTAACTCAAAAGGAATTGCAGTGCCCAAAAACAGGGAAAAAGGAGACAGGAGGAATGCCAGGTTGCTGATAGAGACCTCAACTGGCAGTGTACGGACAGGCATTCACTGGAGAAGTATATATGGATGGGGTGATGGGGTGCAAGGCACAGGCACTCATAACGGTTCCAGTAGAAGTGGTACAGAAGAAAAATGATGACTGCCTCAAAGAATGGGCGATGAGTGCCAAGCTGCTCACGTGGCCTGAGAATGAAGCAGGCCCTACGTCAATTATACCACTTGAGAATGCTTCCCTTTGTTTCCAGAATAATGGCCCTGTGAAGGTTGGCGAGAATAAAGGATGCAAACGCACATCAAAGAGACCGGATATGAAGGTCTGTACTGCAGTAATAATAGCTCACTGCTGGGACTGTGGATCCAAAGCCTACCTGTAATTACCACCAAGTTGGGGAGGGATATGCTCTTTAGTACAGCTAATCCAAATCCTATATGTAATTACCACCAGACTGGGAAGGGATATGCTATTTAGTACAGCTAAATACACCATCTTTAGTAGTACCTCAGAAAGACATGCAAGTGGATGGGTTTCACAAAATGGAGGCACACCGAATGGAAAAAAAGGTCTGTGGGGCAGACAGGTGAAACAAGGAAACTATGTCTCACACAAAATGGAAGAAGCACTCGATGCAATACAACAGGAGCACAGACTGTTCAGCAGAACTGAAATGCTCTTTGCATCAGTTGTTCCTGGGGTCCAGGCCAACACGACCCCCCAATGGCTCCAAATAACATGATGGGAAATGTTGCCGATGATCAATTCAAAGGTTAAGGGGTTCAGCGCCATCAAAGAAGAATTGAGGACTGTCAGAAACATGACCCTCCAGAACAGATATGTTTTGGATCTCCTAACAGCTATGGAAGGAGGCGTGTGCACAAAGATCAGGCTGTCTTGCTGCACATATGTGCCCGCCCATGATGGAGAGAATGGAACCCACACAGAAGCTATCATGCAATTATCAGACTTACATGCCAACATGAAAGACATCACAAGCCCAGCAGGGGAAGAGGAAGACTGGCTGACATACATCTTTTCCTGGATACCATCATGGATGGCCAATGGACTGAAAGTACTGGTAGATGCCTTTAGTGCTAGTATTACTGGCCTTCTGTGTCATCAGAATAGCAATAACCCAGTGCAAGAAGACTATAAAGAAGACAATACGCATGAAAATATTACTAGATATTGAGACAAAGGCAGCCGGAGAGACACAGGCATTCGAAGTATATAGTCTCACTTGAAGCAATGTCCACCTTTCCCACCAGGCACAAGATTCTCATATCTCCCAGATCCACGTAACTGCATGTAACCAGGTATGGTCTAATGAAAACACAAAACAGTTGTGCGCCAGAGTGGAGGTAAGTGAAGGAAATCAGGATGCAGAGAAAGCAGAAAAGTGTCAAAAGACCCTTCTATACAAGCGGGACAATTTGTGCCAAATGAATTCTCAGGACAGAAAAATAAACGGAGAGAGTGAAAAAGAGATGGGACCAGTCTCTCTCGGTCTTGGACCAGCCTTAGCTGTCCAGCAGTACTATTTCTGTACTACCTCAACACAGAAAATGTCATTCTTTTAAAAAAAGTATTCTATGTTAAGAAATTGTATTCTAATATAATACTCCACAACAATGCTACTAGGGGGATATGTTTTGTTTTGCTGCGAAATAATAATGTACACATCTCCTACCGACGTTTTCTAAAAACACAAGAAGTTGGGACACACTGTGTATACCGATCTATGTAAGGTTGAGATTGGAAATTGTATACCTCCTCTTTTGTTCTTAAAAACACAATTCTAGACCAGCCTTTTGACTGAATTATGTAAATGTCAAATCCTGGCACCTCACTGTATATGTCCATGTTTTCACATGCTTGTTCACTTTAATTTTGGATTTGAATTGAATGCTTGATTTTTTCTTAAAAAATCTTTAATAAGGAAAAAAAAGCCACTTAAGAAATAAAAAGGCTACCATAAAAAACCTACTAATTATTTACAGTTGTTTTCTCCACTCATGTTAGGGATCAATTGAGCCTTACAGGGGTAACCTAGGAAGGTAAAAGAATTTACTGCCTTAAACCACGTGCAGTACCCAAAAGCTCCAGAGGACAGGACCACCCATTGTGCACATACAAATGAATTCTCAGGACAGAAAAATAAACGGAGAGAGTGAAAAAGAAATGGGCGAAAAAGGGGGTAAAATGTCATTCAATGTGCCCCTTTGTTTAGCGACAAGCCAGGCAGGCCTAAAGAAAATAAGCCCCGGGATTAGCAACAAGTCACATTTCCTATGTATACTTGAGGAATGTGAAGACAGATATTATGCCCCAGTTATAGTTGAAGAGCAATGCAGTATTTGCAATGGTGGATACAGGTTCACAGGTAACTGTGATGTCAAGGAAATTGTTGGAAAGCATACATTAAGGGAAACTCCCACAAGACATGTTGAAATTGAGACAGATTAAAGACCCTTTGCACAATTTCAATGGGGAAAAAATACTGGTGAAAGGTGCCACTGAAGTTGACATCATGGTAGGGAAACATAGACTGAGGCTAGAGTTGCTGGTCACACCCATTGAGGAGACACAATTCCTTTTAGGAACACATTGGGCCTCATTCCGAGTTTGGAGGTAGCCATGGTGCTATTAGCTATTAGCACCATGGCTACCCCCTTACCGCATGCCAGGTCCGGGTTCCCTGAATGGGGATTTACCGGGTCATTCCACCCTTGGAGAACCCGGTATTTCCCCATTCAGGGAAGCCATCCACATTCCCATTCGAGCCCCCATAGGGCTCAATGGCAATGGGGAGGGAACTAATAACGGGCACGTTATTAGCTCCCTGGTTCTTTAGCGCCTCCCGCTAAGGGCGGCTGGTTTTACCAGCCGGCCTTAGCGGGAGCCGCTAAAGGACCTCGGAATGCGGCGGTAAGGGGTTAACGGCACCGGCACCCTTACTGGCGCCGTTAACCCCTTACTGCCACGATCAGAATGAGGCCCATTGTCTGAAGAGACTGTCACCTCTGATTATGTGGTAAATAGGGTACTGTGGTCTTTGACCAAGTAGCCCTTGAAACCTCAAATTGTGGTGAGCCAGGTTAGCAATGCAAAAGAATGTCACACCATTGCTAGATCAGATACAGCAGTGGAGGTGTATGTTCAGAATGGCTGTGTACCTAGTGTCAATGTCATTCTTATTTGCCAGGGTGAAATGCATGGAGAAAAAGAAAAGCCATCATTAGAGATTCACTTGGATCCCAAGAAAAACTGGAAAACACAGATAGATGAAAACACAATGTGGGTCTATCTAAGTGATGAAGACTGTGAACAAAGTGAAGTTTCAGAGTCAGATTAGGAGAAGTATAGCTCAACCATTGCTGAAATAAGCATGAAGGAGTGTCAGGTCAGGATACTTTTGCATGTGAATGGGCATTGTGAAATTATTGAGGCAGTTTTGGCCCTGGAGCAGGAAAGGAGTTTCATTAATGAGAAGGTGTTCAAACAAATGCTTGACAGAGAAGAAATACTAAGTTTTATTGTAATAAAATCAACACATTTTCGGATTAGATGGTTCGGCCTAGGACAAAGAATAGTGTGGAGGTGCATGTTGAAGATAACAGTAGGGTCCAAAGGCATTCATCAAAATATATGGCCAAATCCTATCTGGGAAATGACATCATGCACAGAATGAGTATGGTTTTAGATTTCTTGAACCAAAAAGTTAGGTCTAGACTGGGTGGAGCAGCACCTTAATTTGAGGATAGAAGACAAGCCTACCATTGTGTGCAAATAATGGCAAATGCATTAGAGCTTCAAGTAAAACCACATTTTACCATTCCTGCATTCATAAGGCAATTCACAATGGAATTGAAGTATAGGAAGGGACAAAACTTGAAGGAGCCTGATGCATTTGTGTATCTCAACGAATCCAAGAGACAGCTGGACTGGAATGTGAATACACATCTTTAGTGGAAGTTCGGGATGGTCCCATTTGAATACTAGTGAATAACAGACAATGTCATGACATTTACTTGGAAGAAGGTGCACCATTTGTGATGGCAATGCAAGTATCATATTACACTGCAGATTTAAACAACCCAGTCTTTGGGAATATTCCTGAAAGCTATGTCACTTGGGGATTTTCAGGATTCAGTGAGTATATGCTTATGAAACAAAATATGTGATTTGTTGTCATAAGGACGATTACATCTTATTTCAGGTGGATGGAAATGAGACAGAGGAAAAGCAGCAAATTAAGGTGGAGGCTGAAGTGCCAAGGTACTTGAGAATGGCATCTCTCAGAAGAAATACTGCCACACAGTCAGAATAAAGCACTGAAATTCCTCCTTTGGAGGGTTTTCCAGATTTTTCAAAAACGGTAGAGGAGCAGATCCAGGCAGTAGATGCTTGCACCAATGAAGAAGAGAAAGACCAATTGAGAAAACTATTAATTGAATTCAAGGAGGAATTTGCTAAGGATGCCTATGAATGCGGGCCTACTAATCTCCATGTTGCTACACTGCCAGAAGGCTATGGTATCGAACCTTGTTTGTGTGACAATATTTAGAGTCTTTGGCAGAAATAATTAAAGATTTACAGTCTGGAGGAATCATTAGACCCATTCAAAGTACCTCATACACACCCATTTCAGGTGTGCTGTAGCCCAATAGTCAATGGAGGCTGTTTGCAGACTTAAGAGAACTAAATAAGAGGGTGCCTGTGTCAAGGTGGCCTCTCCCATTTATAGACCACGGTCTTGCATGAATTCAAGGGTGAAAGGTTTTTACTACCTTAGATCTAACAGCAGGGTATTGGTGTGTGCTCCTAACCAAAGATATACAAAACCTATTTGTCTTTCCGGCTAAAGGGAATCAATATATATGGAATCATAATCCCTTTTTACTTTGTCAATAGTGGAAGTGTGTTTTGGATCTTCCTGACCAAAGCACTCCCAGACGCAGCCAAGAGGTGAACTGTAGTCTATGTGGATGATGGCCTGATCAGAAATTAAGCTATAAAAAGTAATTTCAATGAAATTAGATATGTACTGAGCCAGTTGCAGAAGGCTGGGGCAAACAGGTCATTGTAGACGTCGCAGTGGTGTATGGAGTTACAGAACAGGGATTAAACCTGTAAAAGGTAGAAGTCACCCACAAGTTACAAGATCCCATGAATCTGAAGGGCTTAAAGAGTTTATACGTTACAATAGGAAGTTCATTGAAGAATATGCAGTAATCACACAACCATTGACTAAGTTACTGTAACAGAGGGTACCCTGGAAATGGGGACAGGAACATTGAAAGATTGCCATTAGAAACCACGAAGCAAAAAGCTTCCAAGATGGCCGCCGCCCAGATTTTAACTTTTTCCTGATCTTGTAGCACTGTGTACCTGTCCTCACTCGCACCGGATTGGCTGCTGCATTTGTTTTTACTTTGGGCCAATAGCCGGCAGGCTTCTATCCGGCCTATGAAGTAAGGCCTAGGAAAGAAGGCCTGTGCTGACAGAGCACCACAGGAGCCAGGTGCCATGATTCTCTTTGCACTTGAACTGCCTTGCAAATACTACTTAGGTGAGTCCAGCCCATGCTCACAACAGTGTCGATAACTACAAACTCTACCACGTAAATCCTTTATAAACTATCGACTATCATCTTGGTACACGCATAACACTCGCTGCATTATGGACATTGATGAAAAAATTGCCTCTCGATGCCTAATATAGCACATTCATTGGTGACTGTGACCACCACGCTTAGCTTTTACACATTAGCGTGTTAAAATATGTGTTCACCACAATGCCTATACGATTAGCACATGTATGACATCCAAAACCTGCTGTCTATCCACTCTTATCGAATGCCTGCATGTACAAATCGCATTTGTTGATTATCAATACTACTACCTATAGTTATATCTGACTCATTAATACTGGCAATCTTTACCTACATTATCTAGCGCTACTACAATGTTCATTTTATGATAACTTTACCTGCTACCCTAGATATCTTTTAACTCAATTACAACTGCCTATACACTGTTCAAGTTTCTGTTTAGTTTGATCAGCCCATTGACTTAACCTAGTTTGTACCAGCGTGCATGCCCGATTTACTCATTTGGTCTATGTTCACAATGTTTATTATCTTCCTTCACCTGACTGCCCTTAGGTGGATAATGTCTCCTATGAACACACACCCCCTAGATATGCCTACTGAAATCCCCAAATGTACTCTTAGACTAGACGTGACCTCCCTAAGCATGGAACAGACCTTACTCCTAAACCTATTATAACTAACATTCCATGTGACCTCACACAAAGGAACTCTAAGCTACACTCAAGATTACCGAAGATATACGAACTACCTGCTAGATACCTTACTACCAGTGCTCATATTAGGAATCATCACAAGGATACTGCTAAATTAAACTGCTCCTCTGTAAATACTACTACCAACCACAAAATGAATACAGACAAACACTACAAACGACACACCAGCCTATCCAAACACAATAGATCTGCCTTACCCAGCCCCACCCTTAAAGGAGCACTCATTAATGCCAGGTAATTAATAGCCCATGCCACAGAAATTGCCGACATTCTAGAAATAGGTAACTACGCCTTCTTAGCCATTAGCGGATCTTGGCTACACCAAGCAGCCGGCCCAGCCCTAATGCTTGCTGTACCCACCAATTATACCATTTTCAGGGAAGACAGAACTAATTCCCGTGGAGGAGGCCTAGCACTCATTGCCAAAACTGATTTGTCAATCAGAATATAAACAACCCTGCACACCTAATCCTGTGAGCCCCTAACTGTCAAGTTTCTAACGTCCAACTCACAAACCATTAACATAACCTTATCTATAGGCCACCAGGACCCATTGGTTCTTTCGAAGAGGACATCTCTACGATAATCTCTGATAATTTAAAAAATACTTCTCAGGCCATTCTATTAGGAGACCTGAATCTGGGCTTCAATGATCCCAAAGACACACAAGCCACAAACATTACCAATGTCCTAGCAGAGCTCAACTATACCCAAAAAGTGACACAGCCTACCCATGAGAAAGCCTGTACACTTCATGGGTGGCGGACCATAAATGCAACACAACTATTACCACCATCAGTTGACAAGCTGGGACAGACCATGCTCTTATAGCCTTCTCTCTAGATATTAAAATCCCCCAACCCCAACAGAACAGTATAGCACCTCCAATGCTAACAAGGAACAAAAATAACATAACCACAGAGACTTTATTACCGCTAATTCTACCTACACTAAACTCACTGGCCGACAATCTTGATCCCTCATTACTAGTCAACGAATTCAACACAATTATGGCCAATGCCCTTGACAATATTGCCCCGCTAAAAATGAGAAACAGCAAACCTAGATCACACCTAAATGCCTGGTTTACTCCCTATTTGAAATCACTAAGGCTAGAAAAACACAAGTGCGAATCCTCCTGGAGACTAGCCCCAGCAGAAGCATATAAAGCTACCCTTACTGACATATCTACAAAATATAAATCTGAAATCAAGCGAGCTAAAAGAGAAAGCTTTGACACTAGAATAATGCAAGCCAACTCAGGAACTAAGGAGCTCTTTACAATCCTAAAGGAACTGGAGAACCCTATCCCGGTACCTGATAACTGCGTCAAAAACAAGGTATGGTGCTCTAACATACAGAAAGCCCCGGGTGACAAAATCTCCACACTCCAAATTAAAATGGACAAGAAAAAACTAAACTTACCTCCCACAACCACCAAAACTAACACACCTCGCACTACAGCCAAACCTGAACTAAGATTCAACTTCACCAAAGTGTCCATACTGGAGGTTGAAAAAATAATCCTATCACTTAAACCATCAAACTGTCGAGGCGATAACTGCCCGGCACAAATAATAAAAGATGCTGCTAGAGACCTATCACCATTTATCTCGAAACTCATCAACTCCTCATTCTCATGAGGTATTATACCAAGTAATCTTAAGCAATCTTGGGTCCTCTCCCTCTTCAAGAAGCAATCTCTACACCCGGCCATACCCACAAACTATAGACCCATCATCGCAGTGCCATTTTTACTAAAGATTTTAGATAGAGTGGCCTACTTACAGATCCAAAAATTCTTGGAACTGCACCAAATCCTACGCTCGCGGCAATCAGGCTTCCGACCACAGCACGGAACCGAAACAGCACTCATTGATCTTAAGACACAGGTCGACAAGCTGAGAGACCAAGGAAAAATGGCCCTGCTTCTCCTTCTGGATCTCTCTGCAGCTTTCGACATGGTGGATCACAAAGTGCTCTGCAACCACCTAGAGTCTGCAGCACATTTCTCACCCCAAGCTATAGCATGGATCAAATCCTTCTTAAGTGAAAAAACCATTAGGGTCTTCTCCACCTCAGTGGCTGCAGACCCCGCTCCTATTACGTGTGGTGTACCACAAGGATCACGTGTCTGCCCCACAATGTCTAACATTTATACTAAGCCATTGTGTGTTGATTTGGATCTTCTAGGTGTCACCTACACTAACTATGCAGATGACACCTAGATTCTCATCCCACTTTCTGGGGATTACAAACAGGATTTGGCCTTGGTGAATAAGATATACCTCATCATCCAGGCATGGATGTCACGTCATGGTCTATGCCTGAATGATGACAAAACGGAACTCATCATTCTGGGGACTACACTGAACATCAGGAAACTTAGCCAAGATTACACAACTTTTGTCATAGATGGCCATACAATTAAAGTTGCCAAGGAAGTAAAAACGCTCGGTTTTTACCTCGACTCCTGTCTGACCTTGGCTAAGCAAGTAAACGCTATGGCATTCTCCACAGCCTATACTTGTAAATTTATCAGATCAGCTAGACCTTACCTCTCTACAAATAGTTGCACCATGTTGGCAAGAGCACTCGTGTTGTCCAAACTGGATTATTGCAACGCCCTCTATTTAGGGTCTAATAAATACATCATGCAAAAAATCCAAATACTGCAAAAGAATGCCCTTAGAGCGGCACTAGGAATCTCCATGAGAGCTCATACATCATCGACTAGAAGACAATCTAACTGGCTTTCCACAGTCAACAAAATCAAATTAAAAACTGCTTCTCTAACTTTCAAGTGTCTCAACAACCTATCACCATGCTACCTAACAGAGAGATTTAAAAGAAGAGTTACATTTAGACCCACGAGAGCTGCCTATACAAACTGCCTATCAGTTCCCCTGTTCAAAATGACCACAACTGGAGGAAACAGCTTCCCCATCAAAGCTGCCCAGTTGTGGAACTCCCTCCCACCCTCATTAAGGACGGACCAATCATTCCCACATTTTAGAACAAATGTGATTAAGTGGCTTAAAGAAAATGACCGATAGCCCAGCCACACAACCTAGTTGACCTAGCAAACAAATTGGACATTTTGACCTTCGTGCGCGACCCGCACTGCACTTCGACTACCTATTGTATTGAATATTCATTTGTAATGCATATGTATTACCTGCTGTATTCGTACTAATCTGCATTTTTGCCTTTGTAACCCATGTAACTATAAGCAACTTGTAAGCCTAAAGTATTCTTGTTCCCGCGCCCTGATACCTTTGGGTCTGGTGCACGCTACAAACAAACAAACAAACAAACAAACAAACAAACAAACAAACAAACAAACAAACATGTTTGGCTCATCCAAAGAAGAACCAAGATTTCCTTCTGGAGATAAGGTTTGCATGTCATGGGTCTTATATCAAAAGCATGATTCAAATAACAAAACCATTGCATTTGCTAGCAAAGCATTCTCTCAGGTGCAAACAACATTTAATGAATGTGAAAAATAACTTTTGACTACTGTGTGGGCATTACAAGATGTCTGCTCCATTATTCAAGGAGAGCAGGTTATTGTTGTGACTAATCATCAGCCCCCACAATTCCTGCAGAGTAAAAGAATCAGAGCAGGGATTAGCCCAGTCAAGAATTACATCATGGACATTGGCATTACAGGGATTCCCATTGGAAGTGAGACATGGGCAGAATAAAAAGAGCCCAGTAGCTCAAGGGCTGACAGACTTACATGACCGTGTAGCTGTAGGTGCTACAGATGATACAGAATTAGAAACACATTTGTCAGAATTTGATCAATCACTACACAAGGCCTTCAATGAAGAAGGGTGAAGGAATCTCCCAACTGTGTATGTGGATACCATGCAGGGGGTGATCCTGAAAAAGAATTGGTGCCAGGAATGCCGAATGTGTTGGTCAAATATGATGGTATCCCAAGAGTGAGCATGGGAATACGTCCCAAAAGTAGCCAAGTGGAAGAATTGGCAGCAATGTACAAAGCAACATCCACAGCAGTAGAAAACAAATCGAAAGAAATAGTTCTGGTTACCGCCTCTGATTATGAACAGAATAGTTTTATAGACTTCTTACCAGGGTGGAAGCTGAGAGGGATGGTCACATGTAACAAAAAACCATTCAAACATGGAAAACTGATTCAGGCCATTGACAATCTGGTTTCAGTGAATGAGAACAAAATCCACTGGAGGCAGATACGAGGAAACTCCAGAATAGCAGGGGAAGACAAGAAAGGGAATGAGAAGGCTTATCAATTGGCCAAAGTTGGAGCAGTGATGGAGAATCCTTTCCCATTTAGCATTTGCTTGATGAGATCCAAGTGGATGTGGTTAACACGTCCCAAATCTCAGGGAGCAGGTGATCAACCAGTGGTGCAATGGAGTTTTGATATGCCCAATCAGGACTTCATCAAGGAATAGAAAGATGACCCTATTGTAGGTTTATTGTAAAATCATCTGTCAGATGCAGAGCAAAATCCTTTAGCAGAGGAGTATTGCAAAGGAAGAGAAGAATTGAGGGTGTTATTAAATAATTTAAGAGATTCCAACTGAAAGATGGACTGTTGGTCCGAGAATCAATTTCAGGCCAGATCCAATAGGTTGTCCCTATACTGTTTCGTGGATTGATGTTATCATGCCCATGATGCAATAAAAGCGGGACACAGATATTTGCATAAAACATTGTAAATATTAAAAGAATATGCTTATTGGCCACTTATGTCCCAAGATGTGGAGTTGAATACCTGGGGGTGTTTGGTGTGTACACAGTGTCAGCCCGCCTCACCAACACATAGAGCACGATTAATGAAAAGAGGTCTGACACAACCCAGGTCAGCTTTACAGATAGATTTAATTGGCCCAGTCCAAAGATTATCACGAGGAAACAAGTACGTGCTGACAGTTACCTGTTTAATGTCTAAATGGTTGGAGTGCATACTGGTACCTGACTGTAGGTACCTGACTGTAGTGCACAGACGGCGGCTACTTTGTTAGTGAATGACATATGTTCCAGGTTTGGTTTACCTCTGAGAATAGAATCAGACCGTTGAAGCCATTTTACTAGTGCAGTGTTGACCAAGATGTGGCAGATTCTGGGAGTGAAAAGGACACTACATATTTCATACTGGCCATCTTCTTGTGCTTGTGTGGAATGATGCAACAAATCAATTATTGATATCCTTAAATGGGTGGCTTAAGCAGGGTCTAGTTGGGATTTGTGACTCTCTTTGGTACTAATAGCCATTAGGGTGACATCATCAAAGCCTATGAACCTCAGTCCACATGACATCATTACATGCAAGAAAATGGTTTGCCCCAACACTTGTACGGAACCAATGAGCAAGTCCTGGTAAATGCATCTTCAATTCATAGATATATGGAAGAATTGAGAAAGCATTTGCAGCACACATTTGCATTTACATTTGTACAGCAAAATCTGGAAAGGGCAGCTAAAGGTATCAAATCCCACTATGACAGGAAATCATCTGTTAGGGAGCATGAAGTAGGTGATCAGGTGTATACATTTAATTTTACAAAAGGCAAAAATAAGAATCCTAAGTTCATAGCATCCTTCTGTGGTCTATTCAAAATTGTGGACAAGGTTTCACCTGTTTTGTACAGAATAATGAATAAAGAAGGGGTTCTGTCTACCTGAACCAGATCAAACTGTTTCACCCAAAACATGAAATTAAGAGGATAGAGTAGTCTGGAGTAACCAGTAGGGAGTGAGAGGTATAAAAGTCACATTAAAATCATGGTGAGTAAGTCAGTGAATGGCAGTGAGCTAAGTAACTTACACAAGGAATGAAAGTGGTTCATCAGAGTAGGTAAGTAGGTGTGTTGGATGTGGTGTGCCTGAAGGTATGAATGAGAAGTATACTAATATTAAATATTTGAAAATATGTATATAAAATGTTTATTTCCAAGTAATTAGTAGACAAGGCAGTTGTTAAATGAAAAGTGTATTTGTTTAATACTTAACGTGTCGGTCTTTCTTCTCTGATGTCTCTAAATCATTTTCTTCATCAGCGTTCCCTGGCACCGGATGTCCAAAGAGAGGGGTGCAGGACAGAGAAAGGTGGAGTCCACGGGATCAAATGGGGGGCAGATGGAAATAGACTTGTGAGCATAAATGAGAGAACTGGCGAGAGAAATGATGAGATGGACTGCCAGTCTTGTTATGATATACTTTGTGACATGGACACAGGCCTCTCCGGCGAACAAACAAAATATACTCAAGCCAGGGCCAGCATTGGACCTTGTGATGGATATGTCACCACCAAGTCCAAATGATGTTGAATCCATTAATTTTGATTTTCTTTCTCTTCTTTCATCGTTATTCTTTCATGATATCCTCATTTCAATCTTCTCTGTTTTCGGTATGGACATTTGGTGCCAATGTCTTTCTAGGTATGGCTGTCTGTTGCCAATTTCATTCTCTGTATGGACAGTTGTTGCCAGTTTCCTTTAATCTATGGAACATTTTCTTTTAAAAAATAAGAAAAAAAAGACATTTGCTGATTTTTTAATATTAAGAAAAACACATGTTCACATAGTTTCATGAAAATCACAGAATTTAAAGAAATTTGTGAATGGTTACACATGATTTTGGCTAGGGTTCATGTCTCTGTAATGTAGGGAAAAATGGAGTGCTGAATGTGAAACTGAAGGTCTGTCAAAATAATAGCATGACAGATGGAGATATTTCAACATGAAGAACTTGGACAGAGAAAGGGTTGATGATCACAGGATACAATTGAGTGGAGCACATGTCTTTTAAGCCAGGAGATACTTTTTCTGCACAGTACCCATGTTTGTTCAGTGCCCTCTGCATGAAAAAGGGTTTATTATGTAGGGGAAATTAGCAGATGTGCAGTAAGAAAGTTAACAGGTGTGTAGCATAGTGCAGTGTAGGGTATTAGTGATAACACTTTTAACAATACCTATTACTAACAATACTAATTTTAACACTAGTGACATTAGCAATTAGACAGAGGCCAGAGTGGGTTTGCTTAAGCCATAGGCCATTTTGCAGATCCCAGTTGCACAAATATTCCCACTGTAATGTTAATTCAGAGAATAAATGCAATATTGAAAAGCTGAACAGCAGCATGCCTTGCCAATTCCAGATTCAGGGTGCATTGAGATAGCAGAATGAGCTCTGGAAAGAACAATTTCATTATTCAGGTGGTATAAGTCCAGATGCAGAAAGGAAGTTTTGTTTCATATTCATCTGGGTTCCGGTGGCATGTTGGACATATAAAATACCAGAAGAGACTGGAAAGTTACTGGGGGTGGTGTCTAAAGGGGGGCTGATGATTGAGCAGAGACATCACTAATGACATCACAGTGGTATCTGAGAGTCAGAGGGGAAACAATAAAGAATCCATATGGAAATATAGGTAGAAGGGAGATGAACAAAAGAGGGTTTAAAAGGTGAGAGAAAGAAAGGGGCTGGACATGCAAAAAGGAAGAACATAGAGTGGAGGCAAAGGAGAAAAGGAAGATTTAATGGGGTTGAATCAGGTGCAGGCTGTCAGATCTATCCTGATGAGGGAGTGGGGCCGTGTATAGACCAGAGCTGCATAGACGGGGGCCAGAATGATTGGCGAGTGTGCTGGCTCGCTTCTTTCCACTACTGCTCATGAGGATACAACATCTTTCACGGATCCCGTGAGGGGGCTCTATTCACTTCATCCCGGCTGGGCCTTTCTATCGTGGCCGCCAGGATGCATCGTTCCATGGGTGCCAACTCAGCAGAGGGCAGAAGACCGCCTCTCTGCTCTTCCCATTGGCTGGTGCTTTTCTCATCATGTGTGCTGGCCTGGGAGCTGGCAGGCAACGCCCACCTCCTCAAAGGGCCCTCTTCATGGGCCTCTTTCCCTATCTAGGCTAGTATGGGTATGGAGAGTGTGGAAGGCCCTCCCTTCTGTCTGCTTTCCGTCCTGGTTTTGCTGCTCATGATCCTCGCATCTTACATTGCTCCAATGCTGCTGCCTGGCTCCACCTCCTAACATTGTATGGTATGGTTCTCTTCATCCCTCTTTGCCTGTTCCTCTCTTATCTCCTTCCAACCCTCGACACTTTGCATGTCATTGATTTCGGTATCCCTCTCTGTCCCCATAACTTCACTCAGCACGTTAGCCCTGTTTTTCTTCCTCCTTATGGTCCCATTTTCTGCCGCCGGCCTCCTCTTGCTTTTGTTCCCCTTCTTGCCCCCATTTTTTGCTGCCCACCTCCTCTTGCTACTTTTTCCTTTCTTACCCCTGTTTTCTGCTGCCCTCACCTCTTGCTTCTGTTCCCCCTCTTGCCCCGTTTTCTGCTGCCCACCTCCTCTTGCTGCTTTTTGTCTTCTTGCCCCAGTTTTCTGCCTCCCTCTTCCTCTTGATGCTGTTCCCTTTTTGTCCTTGTATTACTGTCACCCACCTCCTCTTGCAGCGTTTCCCCTTGGTGCCCCTGTTTTCTGCTGCCTGCCTCCACTTGCTGCTTTTTCCCTTCTTGCCCCTATTTTTGGCCGCCCATCTCCTCTTGCTTCTGTTCCCCTTCTTGCTGCCATTTTCGGCCACCCGCCTCCTCTTGCTGCTGTTCTCCTTGCCCCGGTTTTCAGCCGACAGAGTGCTCAAAACTGCCAGGTATAATTCCAAGGTTGCTTCTAGGGAATGTATGTCATTCTGCAATATCAGCTAGGGTTGCTCAGGGGAAAGAGGAATCACTGTTCCGGGGTGGGGGCTGTGAATGAGCTCCAAGGATGTTTGAATTTTAAAAGCTGTTGAAATTAATAAACTGCAAATGCAAATGTAATATTGAATCGTGGAAGCTGTCATTGCATGACACTTTTTCTTTTCAGTTAAATGAGAAGTTTCATTTTGCACATGTGCTTTTCAGATGCTCTTCCTGGTATGGTCCCAGGCCGTTCTGATGTTTAGCCAAGGATCCCGTTGAGCATATGGACCTTAGGATCGTTCATATGTAATGAATGGGATTACACCAGAGTAATTCTGAGTCCAAATAACCAAACCAACTCAGGAAGATGGCAAAGTACTGGCTTATTAACAATTATCTAAAACAGGGAGGTTACAACGAACATCAACGGACGTACACTCAGTATTTCAATGATCTCCACACAAAATATAGTTCTTATACACAAAATGTGTCAGAGTGACATAATTCTACGTGGCAATAGTGAAAAACCTATCAAGGGTCTTGATTGGTTAAGGGAGACATCTAGGTATACTTTTCTATAGGAGGTAGGATTGCTATTGGCTGTTCGTTATCAGGTGGACTACTTACGCCTACCTCTAAAAACATGTAATTTCAGAAACATTAGTTACACAATTTCTCATTGGTCTTCAAACTATAAGGTCCTTTGTTATATGGACTATATATATTATATGGAATTGGTTTGCACACTTGTGCCATGTCTGTAACATTTGGTTCATTTAGCAGCATGTAAGCCAAGACCCAGGTGCAAGGAGATAGGGCATGAAACTACCTCACCACCCAATTAGCCCAGCATCTCTCATTGCACATGCCTTCTGCCATGAAATTGTCTTTGTACTTGTCCTTGTAGAGTATCCTTGTCTTTGAGAATGCAGGGGAGTGAGGGCACTTGCTATTGTGTCTGGAACTCCAAGTTCAAACTCTATTT
Organism: Ambystoma mexicanum; assembly: GCF_040938575.1. Taxonomy (NCBI): domain Eukaryota; kingdom Metazoa; phylum Chordata; class Amphibia; order Caudata; family Ambystomatidae; genus Ambystoma; species Ambystoma mexicanum. Next base: position 1,232,943,996 of record NC_090927.1, on the reverse strand, counting down.
CCATCCTTGAACCATGTGACAGGAGACCACGATTTGGTCAATTTTTCAGCTTTTAAATGCTCTAAATGAATTAAAGCTTGGCATCCTTTGTGTTCTTTCTTGCATCTTAATGTGAGAAGGTTCATCCACTGCACACTCGTCCTTCTTCAGAGGAGACAGCAGACCTCTCCTTCTAGAATCTTGACTTTAGGCCAGGCAACCTCGCTGCGCGGCTCCACGAGCCTATTATTGCCTCAACACAGTTTTCCATTCCTGCTTCATGGGTTCTGCCTACTTAATTCATGATACCAATGTCCAGTTTCTGTACAAATACGGCTTTTCCTGCATTCTATTCACTACTCATAGCCAGCTTCTATGATGACTTAATCTACCTTGCGTTTCTGCATCTGTACATTTATTGAATGGTTGTTTTTCTGTGGCTCTTCGTGCACGTGTAATCTTGCTCCTTTTATTTGAAATGTCACTCGATTCTTTGCTTCGTCATTAGTTTCTTCAGGATCTATACATCCTCTTCAGCCAGTATCTCGGGATGTCTTGCACACCTTTTATGAAATCACTAGCTCCTTTTCTTCGCTCCTTCTCATATTCCTTCAGGAAGTTCTTCTCGCAGGTTATCGTCACTTCGGGGGTACATTCAACACTCACACTGGCACAACGGCTGGTGTCAAACACGGCACAGTCTCATGTCTCCAATACAATGGAGGTAGGGGGGATCTCCTGCAGATGTATTCAGCTGCTCCTCCACACCGTAATAAAAGGATAGTGACAGAGAGTTGGCAGTAAACCTTTCTTACAGATCAAGCATTGCTTTTGAAAAGCAATGATATTTAAGTGGGCAAAGATAATTGGACCAGAGATACAGAGGGTGTAGTATTAACTGAAGCACACCACAACATATATACAGACTCTTTTAGAAACAGATCTCCAATCGTAGATCAGAAAAATGTAAAATTACGATAACAATGATTTGTTCTCCAGTATAGGGTCAGGCACTGAAAAGTGAGGATGGTTTTGCAGTGCAAGTGGTTTGGTAATGGATAGCTGTAGTAGTGATTGTGACTGAGAGGCTGGACCAGTTGCTGCCCGGCACATTCCATTGAATTGACTAAACTGCAAGTTATGTTTTTCAATCCTGCTCACACAATTGTCAAAAGTATTCTTCCTCTCCCAAAGCATGTAGCTACCCCTTAGGCTTCTCAAGTCTTTCACAGGACACAGCTGTCCACAAACATTCTCAGGTTCTCTGCCACGGTGCAGCTACCTGTTAAGGGTCTGTGGTTTATCACAGTGTGCATCTGCCCACTAATGTTCCCTGATTTTTATTCTCAGGGCACAGCCACCCCTTAAGGTTCTTGGGCTTTGCACATGGCACAGGCACTTACTAATGTGCATGACTGACTCATCCCTTACCCTATACACAACTCCCTGCAGGATGAAATGGGGCTGGAGTTCTATGTCTTGTCTCAAGGTTCCTGCTACCACCACATGTGTAAGCTATAAAAAGGACTCGTCTAATTTAGCATGGCAAGAATATGATCAAAAAGCCTTCAACCACCTCTTCCAAAGCTACCATATTTTAAAAAGTCCTTTCTGCTACAAACATATGTGTCTGCAGAAGTCACAGGGGAAGTCTTTTTGCAGGTACATGATGGGAAAGACAATTCCACTGAGGCAGTACATTTGTTCCTTTTGAGATGCATTATGTGACAACAGCTGAGACCTTAACTAAGAAAAGGACAGGAAATACCAGCTGATACTGTAGAAGAGCAATTACATGCCTCTGCAGGAAATCCTGCCCCCTACCGCTTATATGTTGGAAGCCAGCAGTTGTGCAAATACCACAGCAGATATTTGAAAGGAGGTATCCACTGAGAAAACCCTATCGAATGTATCCCTGAAGAGACGACAATCTGAGGGAGAAAATCCCTGAAGGAATATGAGAAGGAGCAAAGAGAAGAAGCTAGTGATATCACAAGAGACATGCGTGACGCCCCGAGAATATTGGCTGAAGAAGAATGTATGTATCTTCCCGAAGCTGATGACGAAGTTAAGAATCGAGTAAACATTCATGGGCGAAAAGAAGATTGCGCGTGTGCGAAGTGCTGCAGAAAATCAACCGATCAATAATTGTACAGATGCTGAAACGCAAGTAGACTAAGTCATCATAGAAGCTGGATATAGGTAGTGAATAGACTGCAGGCAAAGCCACCATTGTATAGGAGCTAGACATCAGTGTCATGAATTTAGTAAGCCTGGACTCATAGAGAGGAAAGGGCGACAATTGTGTCGCAGCAAGATTAAGCTGAAATTGTGGAAGTGCCTGGCGAGGCTGTCTGGCCTCATATCAAAAATGAAGCAGCCAAGGTCAGTTAATTATTCTTGAAACCAGTGAATGTGCGATTGATGAATCATCCTTTTTAAGGTGCAAAGAAAGAAGACCAAGAGTGCTAAGATTTATTCATTTAAGACATTTAAATGCTGCAAAATGGACCCAATCGTGGTGTCCTGTCACGTGAGCCAAGGATGGAAATAGAGTTGAGCTTGGAGTCCTAGAACAATGATAGTGAGAGCCTGCACTCCCATATATTCCCACAGACAAGGATACTTTGCAAGGCCAAGTTCAAAGACAATCTTCATGGCAGAAAGAATGGGTGATGAGAGATGTTGGACTAATTGGGTGGCGAGGTAAAGTCAAGTCAACTTCCTGGCACCTGGGTTAGAGTTTACGTGCTGCTAAGTGATCCGAATGTTCCAGACATGGCACGAGCGTGTAGAGGGCTGTGTTACAAAGGGCCTTATAGTGTGAAGACCAATGATAAACCGTGTACTTAATAGTGTTAAAGATGACATGTTTTTAGAGGTATGCATAAATTGTCCATCTGACAGTGGGCAGCCAATCACAATCCTAGTCCCTATGCAATGTATACTTAGATGTTCCCCTTAAGCCTATCACAGTCTTTGAAAGGTTTTCTATGATTTGCCTTATAGTATGACATCACTGCTGATGTGTTTTTTGCATATAAGGATGTTTTTATGAGAACACTGTTGAGAGCTGAGCGAACGTCCATTGATGTCTGTTGTAAACTCACTGCTTTAGATAATTGTTATTAAAACAGATTCTTTGTCATCTTCCTGAGTTGGTTTGATTATTTGGACTCAGACATACTCTGCAATCCCATCCACTGCATACATGTTACTAAAGGGCCATATGCTCACGTAGTAGCAGTGTGGATGGTTGAAAAAGATCAAAAATAGTTTGTCTCCATTGTTTAGGAGGATCGGGCATCCTCTGCCATTAGCCAGAAGATTGCAGGGTTTCCTATGGAGAGCGGCCGATAGAAATAAACTTGCAAGAAGAACCAAGAAGGTGGGCAGGTCCCCCTTTGATGAAATCCCTGCCCGGTTTCCACAGGCGCTCTGCGGATGGAAGGTGAAGTGGTTGGATTGAAGGTGGAGTCGATACCGAAGGCCTCAAGTTGCTTAATGAATGGCGAGTAGACTAAGGGGAATGGCAAATAAAGGGGATGGGATTGTGATGATTTTTTGAGTAATGGGAAATATTGTGAAGAGAAAAGGTAGCGTCTAGGAGTCCTGACTCAAGGGAGTTTCAGAAGGAGATGTCTCAAATCCCAATGGGGGAAGAGCAGAAACACATAACGCGTAATCAGAATTACATAAGGTGACGTCTCAAACTCTGTATAGGGTATAGATTAAAGAAGAGAGAAATAAGGTGATCCCAGTGTTTATAAATGTGTAATGTCAACTAGTCTTAATGCTGTTTGTTGAGTAAAAATATTGAAGAGCATTTAGAAGTTGTGAAAAAATTGAAAAAAATTGAGGAGCAACAGGGATTGAGCTTAGAGAAGTGATTGGCACCAATCAAGAAGTTAGAGACTTGGGCAGCGATTGATGGTGCATGCTCATATCTGTTGTTTAAAAACATTGAAAAGTGGTGATTGAAGAAAAAGTTTAAAGGTTATTTAACAGTCTAGTAAGTATTGACAGTCAAGTGAGACTTGTCAATATGGGAGACACTCCTCTTATGCACTCATGCAAAACATTACCAAAGCACTTGCCCAAGCTCAAACAGTATAGTGCGGAATGGGTGAAAGGCATGGCAGATGAAATGTTCATGGCGTGGCCACAAGGGGGATCATTGTCAAAGCGCTATTGGAACACATGACCACATACTGCGTACACAGGGAAGAAATTAGAGAAAAGATTAGCAATTCTAGAGATTTGGAAGATGTACCAAGAAGAAAGGGAAGACCCACCACCTGAGGAGTGGATGCTTAGTCAGCAAAAGAAGGAGGGTGTTGAGCCCTCAGCTCCGCTTACCTCACCTGAAGCAAAAGGTGCTAGTATGGAAGAAATAGGATTACCTCCTTTAAGGGAGTTGAAAGCGGTGACGGGGTATAGTAATCTGATATATGAACCCCCCGGGCCCTGTTTACACTAGTCATGATAACCCAGAGGAGAATAAGAGAAAAGAAGAGATCTATAAAATTATACAAGACAAAGAAGAAAGGAGTGAGCGGTTGAATCTGTCAACAGAAATAGACAGGAAAATTAAGAGAACAAAAATATTAGGATGAGCAAGAAAGAAAAGAAGAAGAGGCAGAAGAATAAAGAAAGTATGATAATTGACAGCGAGCAATAGAAGATAGGGGTGGAAGAGAAAGGAAGAGAGAAGAGGAGGAAGCGCAAAGATTAAGGGACAAAAGATTACAGAGAGGAAGGGAAGAAGAGGAAAAAAGGGAAGGAATAGGGAGAGGAGAAGAATGAAGGCAAGAAGAGGAAAGAATTAGAAGGGATGCGAGAAAGCGAAGAGAAATAGATGAAGAAATTGAGTGAAAAAGCAGACAATGAGGTCCTGATTCCAGTCTTACTCAAAAGGCCCAACTCCAGAAAGTCAATGCGAGACTATAGAGGAGTTCCTTCTGATAAAGGAAGCAGCGGCATCTAGACTAGTATTGGAAGAAGAAAGATTTTATGCGGAAAGCATCGGAGAAAGGATCGATAAGGTCTATCAACAGTTAAAGCGAAAAAGCGAGTATGAAACTCAAAGGAACAATGATCAATCCCCAGTGCCTCAATCACGTAGGGGGGAGGGAAGCTTGTTCAGTAACGAACCTAGAGCATTGTCTTTAAGTAGACTGAATCTGGATAAGGGTGAAGGGGATGATAGTCACACTGGTTGGGGACAAGACATGTCAGACGAGGAAAGAATGTCTGGTTTTGGGTGTTAAGGATTTCAATCAGGCGTCACACACCTTGGTCTCAGACTAGGATGTAGTGGTCCATTGAGATGCCTTTCTCTTTATTTTATGCAGATTCAGTTTTAGATGGTCACAATGGACCATGAACTAGGCCGGTTGGTGAAATTGCAATATTTATTTATTTTTATAATTCAAAAGAAATCATACAATTTTTAATATGGGGCAGCAATCACCAATGGGGGTGATAATTACAATGAAATTGAAAGCAATGTACTTGGTTAGCCTTATGCTAGAACATATACAAAGCACAATTGAATAGGAGCACTTTTGAATTAGGATAGGTAGCACCCAAGGTAAGGTTCCCCCTGCACTGTTCCCTCAACCCACAATTAATCAGATTCAGGTTGAATAGAAAGAAGCAGCAGGTAGTCAGGAATAAGGGACAGCCAACAGAAGCAAAATCAGACCTTCCCTCTCAAAATAAGAAGGCCTAAAATGACATTTGGATTTTAACAAATAAATAATTAATGTGCAGTTAAATATGTGAGGCAACTATGATTTTTCACAATGGCAACAATGCATAAACATTAGCAATCACAAAGCAATGAATCACCAGAAGGCATACAATTCGAAAACAGGGGGAAAGTTAAAACATGTTGCAGCCGAATGACACGTGGGAAATTTGCATTTCTTTTCAATTCCCGTTTGAAATGACCCAAACAGTTTTTTTATAAAAATGGGGGAAATACAGAAAATCGTAATGCGGTTTGTGGTCTGGGGGACAGATGTATATCACAGGGACAATATCAAAGTGAAAAGATGGTAGTAGCTAAAGATTTGGATGAGATTTTCAGGGTGGAATAGGGTTCAGTTTTAGGAAATATAGAGCAGTTAAAAATAAGAAAATCGGTTTTGAGAGAAAGGCAAATTTTACTTAAACTAAATTATCTAGACTATATTGTTAAAGAGGAACACAGTAAGCTCCAAGGTTGATTTGCAAGGTCAACCTTGTCACGCCAGCTCTCAACTTTAACTGGAAATTAGTTTGATTACTCAAAATATGACTGAGGGCTTATGATCTACACCAGACAGAAATGAAAAGAGAGATGGCTCTAGCACTTAGCAATCAAGGACAGGGTTCACAGAGAATTCTAACATTGTTAACAAGTTACTAGGGTATGAATATGACTGCTTAGAGAGTGGGATAAAGACAGAGGCCAGATAAGGTAGGCTATGTGTTTCTATGGGGTGGTTTTGGTTTTGCGATTTTGGACAGTCAACAGGTTCTGGTCACAAAACGGCGGGGGCTCCTTACAGCAAACAGCAGGGCAATTCTGGTCACTGGATGGCAAGGACAGCTGGATGGCAGGGTTGCAGCGGGCATACAGGTAGTGGGCAGCAAGCCGGTCTGATTTCTGGATGCAAAAGGTACCATAGCTTTTCCCCCTTTTTAATGGGATTTTAGTGGGGTTTTTCTGGATCAATGGACAGGGTCAGCAATGCTTGGGCCTTGTAGTGAAATCTGGAATCAGCAAGATGAATGGAGCAGATCAGGAATGCTGGCGCAGAACATTCAGGAGAGAGTCTGTCCGGAGCTCTCTCAACCACTCTTATTTATAGAGCATGGTGACATCACAGAATTATTGGTGGGCAGAACTGAGCTAGGCCTACCTCCAAGAAGCGGATAGGACAATCGATGTTGGTTGTCCAAGTTTATGAGGTTGCATTTTATGAGGTAAAAAGCAATCTCACAGTCCTTTTTGCCAAAAAACTGTCATAACCTAATTTACACATGTATACATTTGTGGCACCTTAACAAACCACATGGGCAGATTACATATTGTATGTAGAGCATAGCAGTCCAATCCTCATGGTTGTGGGACCTTGTTTCGCCCTTCTACCAGTTTTTCCTGCTTTTCAGTGAGAATTATGTTACTTAAAATTCTATATCTTTACACATGTGTAAAGATTATTATTAGGCATACCAGTGTTAGAATTGACAGTGGCATCCTATACACTTTCCATGGAATACCCAATTCTCTACCATTTCTATTCCCCATGTGTCAGTGAAGTCTATGACATCTTAAATTAAAGCCCATAAAATCACATTCAAACGGTTAACATTTCACATTTTTGCAAAGTCCTGCTGCAGAGATAAAAGTCTTTAACCTTTTTATTAATGAATAGTCATTGGAGGCAAATGTCAGTATTGTTCCCCATATATGGGCATGCCTTTCCAAGGCTACCCCCTCAATCCAGGGTTGTCACAGAGATTCCCTTTGAAGCTTCATGTAGAAGTCACGAGTAGGTGTGATTTTTCACTTTGCACATTCGTGCCCTAGAAGTTCCATTGTAAAATGGCTCAGCCCAGACCAAAGTCTGATGAGTATGTGAAGTTTCTTTGTCTTGGTCAGTCAAAGTTTTCCAACCTAGTAATTATCAGCCAGGTGTCCTGGAAGGTTATGGTGGATGCCTTTTGGGGGAAGCCTTAGCTCTGACCACCTGGAATAACCTATTTTGGGAGCTTGCAAAATCCATCCAATGCAGTTTAACAGTTTTCTTTTTCTTTTATTTTGTCCTCAATCAAAACAAGAATGTTGAATAAAACAGCCCATTTATGTTTCACCAGCAACACACCCCTTTACATTGCTAGGCACAGACAAGCTTTCATTCAACATTGTACTTTTTAAAACAGGCATTTATTTTCCTCTGGTTTGTAAAAGCCCATTTTGACACGTGGTCAATGCTGCTGGGATTTATCATCCATCTACTTCCCGATATTTTTCTGTAGCTGTAGTCAGCTTGTTTTACACAACAGTCTGCACGAGGCAAAAATCTTCATGAAATTGACATGTGCACAGAAAGCTATGATTTTCTTTTCAAGCAGTAATTTTTAACAGTTTGTAACAAAATGTAAGCGTTTCCCGTGTAGCTGAAGAAAAGCTTTTGCTGATTTTCCCAGATTTGGCTGGCACAGCCTGTCATTCAGGAATAAGGCTCTTTTCTGATGGAGCACAATTTGACTATGGCTGGGCATGACAGGGTCTTTTTGATAAAGGTAGTGTGATGAAGAACAGGCACAAATACCATCAGAGTGGCATCATTTTAAAGGTGAAATATTCCCTTTTTCAATGAGAATTTGGGCTTACAGCTAAACATCGCTGCTTTTTCACTCCATTTCTTTAAGACAAACAAGAACACACCCTAGTAGCCTTTCTCGGGGTGCTCCCTGTTCCATCTTGCCCAATGGCGCTTGGCAAAACAGTGCATCTGTCCTTTTGTTGCTGCAAAATGCATGTTTTGGTTCGAGGCATTGGTGCTCACAGGAGCCAGCACAGCCATTTTGCTGGTTCTGATGAAATGAGCTTGGTGATGTGCGGAAGTACTGCTGAGTGGGTAAATATATCCCACAAGGGCTAGGAGAACGGAGCGCGTGCGCTCCTGAAGGAAGTCTGCAAATGGACAAAGAAGTGAGATGGTCGGATCTGGAACAGCCTAAAGATAGGACACCAGATCCCCTAGCATATCCAGAGTGTCCCGGAGGATGATTGCACAGTGAAACGGGAGAATCACCACCATATGTGAGCAGGTTAAGGTTGTTACTCACAGGGAGACAGAAAGGGATGGTCGTCCCTGCCATGTATAGAATAATAGTTGGATCCCACTCTGGGAGGGGTACACTCAGTTTCCCTTATTGGAAAAAGGGGGAGCAAGACCACAGTATATCTCATGACCACAATGATAATTTAAGGTGTAAGCACCCGAGTTTGACTTTGGGCGCAGGGAAATGGATATACGAATTAGAACAAAAATGACAGGAGGAAATGCGTTAGCCATAGGGGACCTAAGAGGTTTTTGACAGCTTTTCTTGGTGAAAGGGATGATCACATATGGAGGAGAGCGGGATATTCAAGTGTGACAGAACAGAACACAGCACATGATGGAGCACCGTTCAATAATTGTAGAGCAGGTGTTTGGAGGGCACTGAGGGTACAGTACCCCGATACATCAGATATGGGTGCAATTATGACACATAAGATGAAGGAAGATGAAGATCCTATTGCTTACATTCAGGATATTGAGGATAAATGGTAGCTTGAAACTTGTGAGATGTGGGAAGAGACAGTGGTATTATTTTACCACATTTTATGCCAGGGTTGCCTGAGCCAGTAAAAAGGCAGATGAAAAAACAAGTGGGGATGGAAGCGCAGCTGTGGGCTGAGATACAGCTGATGATAGTGCATCACTGTCAGTGGTTACAAGAGAAAAATAAGAAGAAAGACGAGAATAGGAAAATTGAGTAAGCCAAGTTAGTTCAGAAATAACTGCCAAAATTAGCCACAGTAGGGGCGGTCTTGTCAAGCGGAGAAGGATTGGGAATGAAGGAAGCAATGGGTGCATCGCAGGTGTGTAATTTGTGCCCGATGGGTTGTGCCACGAGGCAGAGATATTTGCTATAGAAGAAGACGTGGTGAATTCCAAAATAATCAAGGTGGGTTTCAAGGCATGCAGAATGAGAGCAAGTGTACTCAAGGAGGATATAACCAAGGAGGTCTTGTCAGACGGGTAGCCCCAGCATGTTGAACTTGTGGCATGACAGGGAATATTGCAGGCGTATGTGGGACCCAAGGAAATGTACACAATGGTCAATTTGCAGACACAGCAGTAGGCGAATACAGGACAAGTATTGACACCCAGAATAGGATGTGTCACTGTGGTAGGAGGAAATCCTTTCACAGGACGGGGATGAGGCTGTACCCACAATAGGACAGCTCACAGGGTAACTTCATATGTTCAGTACTATCTGTGACACCAGACCCCCAAGAGGAACCAAAGGTTGATGTGACGATAGGAAGCACATATTTTTCTTTTCTTGTAGACACTGGAGCAACTTGTTCATGTATACGAGAGGGAAAATATCCAACATCAGGAAGTGCCATGAATGCTGAAGGATTCTCTGGAGCTACGAGTCGAGTTTTTGTTACTAATGAATTACCAGTCTCTATATGAGAATGTGACATGTCTGTTCCTTTGTTATACTCACGACAGACACTGTTTAACATTTTGGGAAGAGATTTAATGACAAAAATTAACATGACAACTATATTTACTGATCAAGGAACAGTGTGCTCCACTCCAGGAATACACTATTTAAACGTGGGAGAATTTATATTGGCATTCACAGGGCAAATGGCTCTGCGCAGTGTTCCTGTAGATCCAGAGATTTTTCTATATGGAGTGAGCATTTTACTGACATGGCTACCTGGCTTGGTGAGAAGAATTGGGAGGATACCTGATGAGTTTTTGTTTAGACCGTGAATACCTGGACGAAGAGGGGGGACAGACTATCCATATAGTATTGGAAGCAGCTATATTACGAAGGGAAATGGCAATGCTCGAAGGAGTTGATGATGAGGGTAGACCAAGGAGAACAGTAATAACTCTTGAGGAAGGGTACATATTGACTGACATAACTGATGATGACATGTTCAGGGAAGACCAAACAGATGATGAAGTGATGTTCTTTATAAGCATCCCAACCTGGATAAGGATAGAAAAGAGGGAAGTCCCACAGTGAATGGCTATAATACAACAACGTGCAGCATTTTTTCAGGAAGACTTGCAAAAGGCGCTGATCGTCCTTTAGACCACAAGCCCTTATGATGTAGGTTTATTAAAGGGAATAGGGGAGGTTAAAATAAATCTTAAGCCAGGAGCAATTTCACCTCAAGCAAAACAGTACCATATGTCTTGAGAAGCTGATGAAGCTATATTTCAGACATTTCAGCACTGATGAAACAAAGGATTCTGGTGGCATCAGAATCATTGTGTAATGCCACGGTGTACCCCATTAAAAAAGCTAAAGGAGGGTCGATTAACCAGATTGTAGATGCAGAGTTCCCATTATTTCCTAATCAAGGGACTGTGCAGCATCCCGGTGGAAGCTCCATATTTCACACTGATTAAATTGAAGAATGCATTCTTCTCGATCCTGTTGCACAAGGACTCAAATCAGTTGACTCCTTTTACGATCGACCATACTCGACTGAAACATACTCACTTGCCTCAAGGGTACTGTGAATCCCCATCAATCTTTAATAGAGTCCTACAGATGGATTTAGACAATATTTATCACAGAGTGCGGTTATACAGTACCTAGATGACATTTTAATTTGCAGTACCACAGAAGATGAGTGCAGACGAGATTCTGTTCAGTTGATGACCATTCTAGCAAAGGATATAAGGTGGACAAGAAGAAGCTACAATATTGTCAAGAAGAGGTTTTATATAGGTGAATTGATTTCACATGAAGGAAAGAAAGTGACACCTGAAAGAGCCGAGGCAATTATGAAGACCTCAAAACAAAAAACAATGAAACAGATGCAGCGGTTTTTAGGGTAATGCAACTATGTTGGATCCTGGGTGTTTCATTACAGTATGTACACAAGACCACTCTGCAAGCTTTAAAGGACTGCAGAAATGGAGGAGGGGTTTGAGGAGCTAAAAAAGCAATTTGCACAGTCCTGCTTTAGGAATTCCCAATTATGCTGAGGAATCCTCTTTGTTTTCAAACACAAATGGAACAGTCATGACAGCAGTGCTTACGCAGAGAACCACATTAGGGTACAAACCTTTAGCGTATTACAGTGGGATTTTAGACCCAGTTATGAGACTACACTTCCCTTGCGGACAGTCTTTGGCTGCTGCCGCGTTCGCATTTGAGAAGTCTACAAGTATTGTCATGGGCTGCTGTATGACCCCCTTTGTGGAGCATGCTCTATTTGCTATTTTAGAGAAACTCAAGGGCACATTAATATCCCAAAGAGATTCAGCTTATGAGGTAATGATTTCTAAGCCAACGATAAAGGTTGTAAGATGTAAAATAGTGAATCCTGCCACATTTATAGCTGAGCCAATAGAAGAAGGCAATCATGTGCATGACTGTGGCAATTATGTAGAATTTTATGATGATATAATCTGTGTGAAGGAAAATGTTTTAGCTGGAGGGAAGACTCTCTTTATTGATGGTTCTTTGAAAATGTATCAGACCATTGGGGAAAGTCATTCAGGCGCCGCAGTAGTGAGACATAGATTAAATGGAGAATTTGAAGTTGTAGCAAGTGCAAGGCTACTGTGTCACTTTTGAGCACAAGCCGCAGAATTAGTAGTGCTCATTGTCGTACTCGAGAAACATGAAGGGCAGGAAGTGAGGTATACAGTGACCCCACCTACGTGATGTCAACCGTACATACTTGTTAAGCACATTGGAAGAAGAGGAGCAACCTCTGTGCAGATGGCACTCTAGTGCAACATGAATTCTTATTGGATAGGCTTATTAAGGCACTACAACTCCCAGTGGCCATAGCAGTCCTTAAATGTGCAACGCATAATAAGCAAACAGATTTTATCTCTTGCTGGAACGAAGCTGCAGACAATGAAGCCAAAAGTGATGCCTATTCCAAAGATATTTCGAGTCTCAGTGGATCGAGGCAGGTCCGTGTACACACCCTAATGCCACTTGCGTAGCAAAGATTTTAGTGCGCAAAGTTTTCCCGAGGTGGGGTGTGTGTGAAGTGCTGAGATACGACAATGGGCCACATTTTGTTAATGAGCTACTTGTATAAATATAGCTTCTATTGAATATTGAGCATACTTTTTCTTCTGCCTATCACCTGCAAGTGAATGAGATATGTGAGAGACTCAATGGCCTCCTTAAAGAAAGGATTGATAAAATAAGATTGACTTTGATGAAGAGATGCATATATTGCCTACACCTAGCTTTATATGCCCTTTGGAATCAGCCAGGATCAGACCACGACCTCACCCCTCATGACCTAGTGACAGGGCATCGAATGAGAACACCCCTTACTCCTCCATATAGAAGTAAATGTGATGCCCAGATTGTAGCTAAAACTTTAGGTGATGAAATGAACGACTATTTGACATGTATGACCTCTAGCATTTCTTTCATTTCAGATCAACTCAAGTGCAAGGGTGTTGGTCTCAGAACACAGAAGAAGACAATTCAACAACCAATCCAATTGAACTATTATCAGCACCTAAGTTATATGTTGGAGACCTAGTTCTCATCAACAATTTTGCTAGAAGGTGACATAAGCCATTGTTTAATGGTCCTTTTTGCGTTGAAAATATAACCCCTTCAGCTGTGAAGGTCAAAGGGGACGAGCTTGGCTTTACCTGAGTGACGTAAATGTCTATAAAGTTGAGATGTGCCCTCTACCATTGCTGATCCAGAAGCAAGACAAGAAGAAGAATTTCAGCATGTGCAGACTCGATCGATGACGAAGAAGAAGGACGATAAAGAAGCCTCTAGTGAATACAGATTTTGTATTGGACTAGAATTCAGTGGACATTCTTTATAGATATATTAGCAGAGAGTGCAAAGACTTGCAGAGAATTCTAGGAATTTTGAAATGAACGTTTAGAGATACATTGAAGCATCAGAGTTATGCCTAAACGTCAGTTCTTGATTAGAAATTGGAAACAAGACCAGTATCCAGATTCATTTTTTGGAGAATAGCACCTTGGTCCACCGCCATCCGTGTAATGAGGCCCTTAGTGTAGGGACGAGTGAAATCCAAGAAGGGATGGGAAGAAGGATTGGTGTCCTGTGCAGATCATCTGCTGAAGTCAGAATATGTACAGGAGATGCAAAGGGTGAATGATGGATGTTTGAAGTCATGGGCTAAACATGCCAAGCTATTGACATGGGTAGAAGATGAGTCAGACCCATTGGTAGTAATCCCATTGGCAAATGCGAGAATGTGCTTCCGAAGACACGGGAAGAATCATGTGGGAGATAACAAGGGATGCAGAACTATAGTTGACTTTTCCAGGATGGGAGAAGGGATAGCCGTCCTCATGGATCAGGCTTGACGCGCCTTTATCCTCCGATTCGTAGTTCGCACCCATAGTGGGATCTAAATGTGGTCCTGACGGCGCTGTGCCATAAACCTTTCGAACTGATGGCCACGGTGGACCTCAAGCACCTGTCATGGAAAGTGTCCTTTTTGGTCGCCGTTACTTCAGCAAGGCGGGTGAGTGAGCTCCAGGCTTTCCTGCCGAAGGTGGTGTCTGAGTTCCATCTGAACCAGCCGATCTCCCTGCCGGTCTTTTTTCCGAACCCTGCCTCACAGGCAGAAAGGGTTCTGCATTGTCTCAATGTTAGAAGGGCTCTTAAGTTCTATCTGGACAGAACATCCGAGCTTAGGAGTTCTTCTCAACTGTTTGTGATCTTTATTAACCCACAAGGTAAGCGGGCGTCTAGGGTGACTATTTCTTGGTGTATCGCCACTTGCATTACAGAGTCTTACACCGTCCAAGGGCTGAAGCCTCCTAAAGGTATTCATGCACACCTGGTGCAGTGCAAGGCAGCCGCGGTTGCCTTTCAGAAATGTGTCCCCTGGGAGACCATCGCGAAGGCGGGTACTTGGGCCTCCCCATCTGCTTTTTGTAAGCATTATTGTCTAGACATGAGCTCAAAATCTGATGCTCAGTTTGGTCAGGCTGTGCTGAAGAACCTTTTTCAGTAAGGTTTTTTTTTCCATCCCCCCATAGTTCCTGTAAGGAGTGCTTGGGAATCTCCCCTAAGTAAGAAGGAAAGGGGACGGGACGTAGGAGTATAACCTATTCTATTTTGTTTAATTTAATTTGGGTTTTGTTACTTGTACTTGGAGGTAGCCTGGACCCCACATTCTTGGCTAATTATTTCAGTTTCTCACCATTTATTTTTTATCTTGTATTTATTTCCTTGTATTTGGGATTGCCTGGTCCTGATTTTACCATTTTTTACTTTCCTTGTACTTGGGGTTTGCCTGGACCCCTCCCTTCCAACCTGTTTTTATTACTCTGCAGTATGTTGCTCTGCATCCTTCTCTTCAGCTGCAGCCTTTACCATTATAAAAAGGAAGGCTATTGAACAGAGCTGCATTCCTCCTTTAAGTGTCTTTCAGTCTGTTACATCCTCATTGGCACTGTAAATGTGTTTTGCCAGTGGATGTCCGCACTGCACTTGGACATGATGCAGCTGGCTGCTTTATTCTAAAACTCCATGCTTAGTCTTATTTTAGTTCCTAAATGTTTGCTGTTTGACCTTTTATTTTCTTATGTTCATTTCTGATCGTCAGTTTTGAAAATATTATATTTGTTTCCTTGTACTTGGGAGTGCCTGGTCCTGATTAAACCTGAATTTCTTTTCCTTGTACTTGGAGGCTGCCTGGACTCCACCCCTTCCTCCTCCCATTTTATTGTTGCAAGACAGCACTGCAGCTGTTGCTTTATTTTGAAATACCCTGCCTTTACTACACTTATGTTGGTTCCTTGATTTGAAGTTTTCTTTTCATTGGTTTGCTAGTTCTACTTTTGTCTTGTCACATTTCTAGCCTTTGTCTCCGATTGAGAAATGGTTTCACCGTCTCTGATATATTCATTATGTTGTTTGGAACATAATTCCCTGTTTTGCTCAGATTAATCCTATTCTACCTGGCTTTTGAGGCTTAACAGTTTTGCAGTTTCTATTTTCATTTATTGTCAATTGCTCCTGCTCGAGTGGCTATTAAAGATATACTGCATACTGCCAGCTTCTGGTGTCCCTCACAAAATACACAGGCTTTACAACAAGTGAAATCCCTACTTTCTAGATACAGAAGTAATGACACTCTACTCATTAAGTACTCCACCAAATACCAAGATTTTGGAAGTTATAGATAGGTTTGCCAGTTTTCTGTTTTACATTTGTGAAAATAAATGGAAAGAAGCATGAATTCATTCAGATTGTCCATTAAGCCCTAGATGCCAAAGCCCGAGCCAAGTAACACAGTGGAAAGGCAAAAAAGCTGATTTATTTCCCTTTGCAATTTTATAAAGAGCAACAGAGATCTTTATCACATTATCATAAGGAGCAGTTGTTTTTATAAGGTGAAAATGGTTCTTGGGTTGATGTGCACGAATCCAGCTCTATGAGCTTTTACGCATTGAAGCACATTTTGAATTTGAATAAAATGCAGAAAAGTAGTAGTTGCACATTTTTTTAAGAGCAAATATAAATGGGGATATGTTCTGATAAAATGACAAAAAATAATTAGGGATAAATACAGATGGAAATATTGAAAAAATATTTACCATAAAAACAGGATTGTTTGTTATTCATCTCCCTAAGATAAAGATGAATAGCTTTGGCCCGGAGGATAGCTCAACATCACATCTCCCTCTCCAAAGTGCTTATAGAAAGACAAACTATGAGTGAAACAGGAGCAAGAGGATTACTAGCTAGCTGCCAATACATACCCTTCAACCCATACTCTTTCTAATTGAGATTTACAACTTCCATTGCACTATCCTGGACTTTAGGATCACTTCAACCACAAACTCCTTGATCACCCACTGGAATAGCTACAGGTAAGTTTGTTCCTGTACAAACAGGTTTCACTAAACTAACATTACATACATATACTAGTTCATCAGTTCTATAACTCTACTCTTCCCTGTCTCCGCTACCCATCCCAGCTTCTCCTCTCTACCCTGGCCCAATAAATGTGTTACTAATGAACAGTGCGCTGTTGCTTTATAAATCCCATACATAATATACATACTGAAAACTTCTTGGATCTTATATGACCAATGGCCAGCGTCAATCAAACAGCATTGGATTCACAATCTTCTACAAGGAGAATGGCCCAATGAAACAAGGAGAGCACTTAACCAATGCAATCTCAAGCGTTGGTGGACAACCATGTGTAATGTCATACCTAATTTTGTGCAAGCCTCTTTTTCAGATCAGCCACCATTTTGCACAGCACCTCACCTTTCTGCAATTGCTGATTTGAACATTGTAAACAGTTTTTGTGTGTGCCACAGACGGGCATCATATTCAACATTTTCCATCTCCTCAGTGCTGATTTCTCTTAGAAAATGGGGGGAGAAATGGGATGACCCATTCCACATTGCAGTGGAATGGGACATCTGTGTGAACTCTTTTTAGCTTTCATTAGTGGATTCAATCATCCTCCCAAAGTAAATCCACTCTACCTTAAATTAGCAAGGTATTTGCTACTTCTTCATTCACCAGTTCTTTTGGACCATTTCTTCCAACATGATAATGACAGGACAATGATGCCTGAAGCCATTACCTCATGCTGTAAGCCTGATAAAAAAAAACAAGGGAGGATATGGGCCCTTACAGGACTATGACCGTTATGCAGCCATACAATATGCTGAAAGAATAATTACACCAGAATAGGCACACTATATGCAAACAATCTCATATTCTTCTCTCGGTTTGTTACACCTCACATTCCCGCATTTGTTCGAGACTCATCCCAGCATTAATGGACTGACTGTCAACTAAAACTGACTTTGTCCACAAAGTGGCCAGAAGTTATCACTGGCACTGTCTCCATCTGCTCGACCTATACACTGCTGTGAAATTTCTGCAATGAGGTGTCCGCTATACCATTCTATCTCACCGGGTTGAACTTGTATTGGAGGTCAATATCTTGGAAGAATGCAGAAAGTACAGATTTCGGTAATTGGAAAAGATGGTCAGAGGATGCAATGCTCCTATAAAATAGTCTTCATTTCTGAAATGCAACCTTAATGGTCAATAGATACTTGTTAAAATGTATAAAAAGAGTCAGCAGGATGCCACTGACTTGATTCCTTTGTGACTACTTGAGAGCGGCCAGTAGGGCCACATGGAGGCATCCAATTGGACAAAGAATTGTTGCTGAGTACATTATTCAACTGACTGCTCCTGCTGCAAGTGGGGGGAAGCAAGTGTGTGCTTTCTGTGAGAGATGCAAGGAGGTGGTGAAGAAACACCCAAAGTGAAAGGAGATGTAATCGAACACCTAAAGAGGTAGGAAATAAAGAGGAAGAGAAACAACTAGCGAGGAAGAAGAAGAGAAAACGATGATGGGTAGAGATAAAGAGCACCTAAAGAGTGAGGCAAATTAAATGACAAAACCGGTAGAAGTAGAAAACAAGAGG
Organism: Ambystoma mexicanum; assembly: GCF_040938575.1. NCBI lineage: Eukaryota > Metazoa > Chordata > Amphibia > Caudata > Ambystomatidae > Ambystoma > Ambystoma mexicanum. The sequence goes on along the minus strand of NC_090927.1, from coordinate 1,232,925,769 downwards.
AGCAGAAGAGGACTGGAGGGAGGACAAAACCAGGAGGAGAAATGGAAGAATGAGAAAGGAGTACTTTTTACGATTTGCCAAGAAAGGTGCTTCTAAGTCTGAAATAATGTGGATGACCATGGTACAGACAAAATTGACAACAGGAGAATAGTGGAGGTGACCTCAAGTTAGGAGAATTTTCATTAAGGTTTTTACAGAAGTGGAATGGTTACGTTCTTGGTACCTAGCAGTTTCTGCAGTGTGGATACGAGACCCACATCAGGCGACCCAAGGGTACTGAGATGGCATTATCTCCTCACAGAATCTAGGAGGATGAATGTGGTAACTTAATGGATTCTGCATCAGCGAAGAATTACATGGACAAAGAAAGGTGGGCTCAGGACCGCAATAAAACCTCAAAGCCTGTGAGTAAGTTTACCAATCAGGGAGAAGCCCCTGACCCAGAAAGAGAGGGAAATACTGAAGACCATGTTCCCTAAGAGCCATATTATAAATCCCTGATACATTTTGAGCAGCCTCCACCACTGACATCTCAAGAATAAAGTTTAAAATAGAATTAGTTATATGCTGTCTGTAAACACGTAAGCCATCCCTAGGATATAAATTCCAAGTGGGAATACACTAAACTAGTCTTTTTGCACTGTCGAGATGGAATATGACAACAAACAGCAAAGCCAGTAACTGGTGTCAATGCAGAAAACAACATTTATTTCAGCAATAGAATAGCAGAAACTACAGAATTTGAATTTCAGTTATGTGCAGCAGTGATTGCTACACATAAGTGTCTTAAAGGTGTTAAATCAGATTGAAACTTAATTTAAGGTAAGTAGCTGGTCTTTGTTAACACATTTATACAAATGCATTTGAAAGGTCAAACGTAAATGAAATAAAGTAACCATGTTCTAAATAAAAATGTGTACTGCGGTTTTTCCCAACCTCAGGAGTTACCTTGTCATGGTGGTTGGGCTTAACTGCGGTTTCACTTTAGAAACAGCAGGACGAAAGACTCCCTCTTTGTAATAATCAAAGGATTTTCTGCTATTTTTAATTGGTGATAGAAGGGCTGAAGCTTTCCCACGGAAACCTCATACCTTTCATAAGTCCCAGTATTCTCTAGACTGGCAGTGAATCGAGCTTGCTTAGTTGACAAGATTAAAGAGTAAAATTGTACTATTGTATGTATTTCCCAGATAGAAAACAGGGGCTGACAAAAAGAAAACGTTTGGATATTGCACAAATCTTTTCCTTTTAAGATTCTTACAATTTTTAAACTAAAGTGAACCTTCAGTGGGACAAAGATATAAGCATGCTCTTGTCTGAAATCTAAGATCCTCTAATGTACTATTTACACTGTAACTTCCTCATGTGAGGTCCTTCTTCCCCTCTTGGTCAAGATGGTCTACCATATTCAGCTGTTCCCTTAGATTCTCTGAGGACATGTCCAGTCCCATTTCTATGATTAACAAAATGAGGGGTAAGAACCACTTCTCTTGATAAGTCTAACTATCACTTTAAATAGCAGGTTTCAGCCACTTCCAAGCATGGGATAACCTCAATAGCTTGATGGCAAATCATGACACTAGAAACGCTCTTAGAGGCAAAATCCCATGCTCAAGGCAATACTTTCCTAAAACGTGTAGGAAGTTCCAACTGATATAGCACATAAAGGTGCCTGTTTTAGTGATAGCCCTGCAAGAAAGCATGAATTTCAAAAATTAAAGAGAAAGGCTTGAATGGGCAATTCTACCAGAAGATTGATTTAAAGTAAATTCGTTATACCGTGGCCTAGGATAATCTATTTCTATGACATTGGATTCCAAATGGTAAAAGTATTGATTTTAAGCCAAAAGGGAGTAGCACAGATGAGATCATTGTGTGGGTACATCAGGCTGGCATTATGCAATATCCAATGGCATTATGTCACAAAGAACACACATCCTCAAATATGTAACACTGACAAACCAGTTACTGACTAGAATAGCCCTCTATGGCTGCAGCTACCTAGGGCCTGATCCACAGAATCCTTTTATAATGGTGCAGTCCTATTGAAAAACGCTCAGTGAATCAGGCCTTAGACAACCAGGGACTTTTCCGCTATGCCTTTCTAGGTTTTTCCTAAATGAATATTTTTTTTTCCTTTAGTCACTGTGTGCGCCATGGTGCCCAGACACTGAATTCACCAATATGTATATTGCATTTGCACTTTGCCAACATCCAATTGACTTTTCTTTGATTGGTTTGTTTTTCTAGTTGATGTATTTGTGTTTCATATCTGTTATTTAGCCCGCATACTTTAATTGTATTTGATATTGGTAAACCCACCTCTTTGGTATTGTTTCTTTCCTAAGACTTTTAGTTGTTATGAACTACTCCCTCTACTTCATGTTTCTTTCATGATGCCAAGTTTACCAACTGTTGGTTTGCAGCCTGTGCAGTTCTAGGATGGTGGTCTAGTGAGCAACGCTGCTGTTTCCGCCTTGAGGTCTCTGATCTTTCCTTCATATTCCCATAATGAGAATCCTTGCTGCGGAAGGAAATGCTGCAAATGGATTCTTTATTAAAAATCATTGAGTTTGGTTCTAATTTCATATTTTCTATTTCACCTTTGTTTCCTTTAATTTGGGTTTTGTTCCTTGTACTTGAAGGTTGCCTGGACTCCACGTTCTTCCAGTTTTATCACTTAATTGTGCACAATGAAACTCTGTGGCCAGCTGTTTTTGTCCTTTTTTGTTTGTTTTTCCATATTCAGTTGGATAATTTGGCTAATTATTTCAATTTCTCACCATTTATTTTTTTAACTTGTATTTGTTTCCTTGTATTTGGGATTGCCTGGTCCTGATTTTACCATTTTTTACTTTCCTTGTACTTGGGGTTTGCCTGGACCCCTCCCTTCCAACCTGTTTTATTACTCTGCAGTATGTTGCTCTGCATCCTTCTCTTGGGCTGCAGCCTTTACAATTATAAAAAGGAAGGCTATTGAACAGAGCTGCATTCCTCCTTTAAGTGTCTTTCAGTCTGTTACATCCTCATTGGCACTGTAAATGTGTTTTTGCCAGTGGATGTCCGCACTGCACTTGGATATGATGCAGCTGGCTGCTTTATTCTAAAACTCCATGCTTAGTCTTATTTTAGTTCCTAAATGTTTGCTGTTTGACCTTTTATTTTCTTATGTTCATTTCTGATCGTCAGTTTTGAAAATATCATATTTGTTTCCTTGTACTTGGGAGTGCCTGGTCCCGATTAAACCTGAATTTTCTTTTCCTTGTACTTGGAGGCTGCCTGGACTCCACCCCTTCCTCCCCCCATTTTATTGTTGCAAGACAGCACTGCAGCTAGTTGCTTTATTTTGAAATACCCTGCTTTTACGACATTTATGTTGGTTCCTTGATTTGAAGTTTTCTTTACATTGGTTTGCTAGTTCTACTTTTGTCTGGTCACATGTTTAGCCTTGTTCTCAGATTGAGAAATGGTGTCACTGTCTCTGGTATTTTCATTATGTTGTTTGGAAGATAATTCCCTGTTTTGCTCAGATTAATCCTATTCTACCCGGCTTTTGAGGCTTAACTATGTTGCAGTTTCTATTTTTATTTATTGTGAATTGCTCCTGCTCGAGTGGCTATTAAAGATATACTGCATACTGCCAGCTTCTGGTGTCCCTCACAAAATACACAGGCTTTACAACAAGTGAAATCCCCACTTTCTAGTTACAGGAGTAATGACAGTCTACACATTAAATACTCCACCAAATTCCAAGATTCTGGAAGTAATATATAGGTTTGCCAGTTTTCTGTTTTTAAATTTATGAAAATAAATGGAAAGAAGCATGAATTCATGTGTCTCGAGTATGTCTTCAGATTGTCCATTAAGCCCTAGATGCCAAAGCTCGAGCCAAGTAACACAGTGGAAAGGCAAAAAAGCTGATTTATTTCCCTTTGCAATTTTATAAAGAGCAACAGAGATCTTTATCACATTATCATAAGGAGCAGTTGTTTTTATAAGGTGAAAATGGTTCTTGGCTTGATGTGCACGAATCCAGCTCTATGAGCTTTTACCCATTGAAGCACATTTTGAAATTGAAAAAATGCAGAAAAGTAGTAGTTGCTATTTTTTTAAGAGCAAATATAAATGGGGATAAATACTGATAAAATGACAAAAATAAGTAGGGATAATTGCAGATGGAAATATAGAAAAAATAATTACAATAAAAACAGAATTGTTTGTTATTTATCCCCCTAAGATAAAGATGAATAGCTTTGCAAGGAGGATAGCTCAAGTTCGCATCTCCCTCTCCAAAGTGCTTATGGAAATCAAAACTATGAGTGAAATCGGAGCAAGAGGATTACTAGATAGCTGCCAATACATACCCTTCAACCCATACCCTTTCTAATTGAGATTTACAACTTCCATTGCACTATCCTGGACTTTTGGATCACTTCAACCTCAAACTCCTTGATTACCCAGTGGAATGGCTACACGTAACTTTGTTCCTGCACGAAAAGGTTTTGCTAAACTAACATTACATACATATTTTCTCCTGCTCTGGATCTCTACTCTTCCCTGTCTCTGCTACCCATCCCAGCTTCTCCTCTCTACCCTGGCCCCCTTCCTGTAACCCATGCATGTGTTACTTATGTACAGTGCACTGTTGCTTTATAAATCCCATACATAATATACATAATGAAAACTTCTTGGGTCTTGTATGACCCAGGGCCAGCGTCAATCAAACAGCATTGGATTCACAATCTTCTACATAGACAATGGCCCAATGAAACAAGGAGAGCACTTAGCCAATGCATTCTCAAGCGTTGGTGGACAACCATGTGTAATATCATACCTAATTTTGTGCAAGCCTTCTTTTCAGATCAGGCACCATTTTGCCCAATACCTCACCTTTTTGCAATGCCTGAATTGCACATTGTAAACAGTTTGTGTGTCTGCCTCAGACGAGCATAAGATTCAACTTTTTCCATCTCCTCGTGCTGAATTTTCTTAGAAAATGGAGGGAGAAATGGGATGATCCATTCCACATTGCAGTGGAATGGGACATCCCATTTCTTAGAAAATGGAGGGAGAAATGCGATGACCCATTCCACATTGCAGTGGAATGGGACATCTGTATGAAGTATTTGTAGCTTTCATTAGTGGATTCAATCATCCCCCCAAAGTAAATCCACTCTTCCTTAAATTAGCAATGTATTTGCTTCTTCTTAATTCACCAGTTCCTTTGGACCATTTCTTCCAACATGATAGTGACAGGACAATGGTGCCTGAATCCATAACCTCATGCTGTAAGCCTGATAAAAAAACAAGGGAGGATATGGGCCCTTATAGGACTATGAAAGTTATGCAGACATACAATATGCTGAAGGAATAATTACACCTGAGTTGGTGCACTAGTCCCCCTACCGCGTGACTGGATTGAAATTGCTAGCCTCAATTAACTGTGACCAGCATAGCTGAATGTACCTTATCAAGGAGAAGGTCAAGTATGGAGGCCATGAAATAGTGTTTCATGGTCTAGGTGGTACTGGTGGTAGATGTAGCCAAAAGTCAGATGACTTGCTACTGTCTGACTTTGCCCTCACGCACACTTCACAGGAGCCAAAAAGCTTGCTATATAAGAATGCATGGTTTCCCAACACACACTTCTTTGGAGGTGGTCTAAAATCTAAAAGTACCCTATATGGCCAGCCAAGAGTGTCAGAGTGTTCCTGATAGCTCTATGACGCTTATCTTTCATAGGAAAGTGTAAATGGGAACCATATGCAAACCGTCTCATATTCTTCTCTCGGTTTCTTACACCTCACATTCCTGCACTTTTTTTAGGCTAATCCCAGCATTAACAGACTGACTTTCAACTAAAACTGATTTTGTCCACAAAATGCCCAGAAGGTATCACTGGCACTGTCTCCATCTGCTCGATCTTTACAGTGCTGTGAAATTGCTGCAATGAGGTGTCCAGTATACCATTCTATCTCCCCGGGTTGTACTTGTATTGGGGGTCAATATCTTGGCAGAATGCAGAAAGTACAGATTTCGGTATTTGGAAAAGATGATCAGAGGATGCAAAGCTCCTATAAAATAGTCTTCATTCCTGAAATGCAACCTTGATGGTCAATAGCTACTTGTTAAAGTTTATAAAAAGAAGCCGCAGGATGCCATTGACTTGATTCCTTTGTTACTACTCGAGAGCGGCCAGTAGGGCCACATGTAGGCATCTAATTGGACAGAAAATTGCTGCTGAGTACATTATTCAACTGACTGCTCCTACTGCAAGTGGGAGGAAGCAAGTGTGTGCTTTCTGTGACAGATGCAAGAAGGTGGTGAAGAAACACCCAAAGTGAAAGGAGATGTAATCAAACAACTAGAGAGGTAGGAGATAAAGAGGAAGCGAAACAACTAGCTAGGACGAAGAAGAGTAAAAGATGATGGGTACAGACCTGGAGCACATAAAGAGTGAGGCAACTTAAATGGCAAAACCGGTAGAAGTAGAAATTAAGAGGAGCAGAAGAGGACTGGAGGGAGGACAAAACCAGGAGGAGAAATGGAAGAATGAGAAAGGAGTACTCTTTGCGATTTGGCAAGAAAGGTGCCTCTAAGTCAGAATAAATGACAACAGGAGGATAGTGGAGGTGACCTCAAGTTAGGAGAATTTTCATTAAGGTTTTTACGGAAGTGGAATGGTTGTGTTCTTGGTACTTAGCAGTTTCTGCAGTGTGGATACAAGACCCACATCAGACGACCCAAGGGTACTGAGATGGCGTTATCGCCTCAGAATCCAGGAGGATGAATGTGGTAACATAATGGATTCTGCATCAGCGAAGAATTACATGGACAAAGAAAGGTTGGCTCAGGACTGCAATACAACCTCAAAGCCTGTGAGTAAGTTTACCAATCAGGGAGAAGCCCCTGACCCAGAAAGAGTGCGAAATACTGAAGACCATGTTCCAAAAGAGCCACATTATAAATCGCTGATAAATTTTGATAAGCCTCCACCACTGACATCTCAAGAATAAAGTTTAAAATAGAATTACTTATATGCTGTCTGTAAACACGTAAGCCATCCTAGGATATAAATTCCAAGTGGGAATACACTAAACTAGTCTTTTTGCACTGTCAAGATGGAATATGACAACAAACAGCAAAGCCAGTAACTGGTGTCAATGCAGAAAACAACATTTATTTCAGCAATAGAATAACAGAAACTACAGAATTTGAAATTCAGTTAGGTGCAGCAGTGATTGATACACATAAGTGTCTGAAAGGTGTTAAATCAGAATTAAACTTAATTTAAGGTAAGTAGCTGGTCTTTGTTAACACATGTTTACAAATGCATTTGAAAGGTCAAACGTAAATGAAATAAAGTAACCCTGTTCTAAACAAAAATGTGTACTGTCGTTTTTCCCAACCTCGGGAGTTACCTTGTCGTGGTGGTTGGGCTTAACTGCGGTTTCACTTTAGAAACAGCAGGACCAAAGACTCCCTCTTTGTAATAATCAAAGGATTTTCTGCTATATTTCACTGGTGATAGAAGGACTGAAGCTTTCCCACGGAAACCTCATACCTTTCATAAGTCCCAGTATTCTCTCGACTGGCAGTGAATTGAGCTTGCTTAGTTGACAAGACTTAAGAGTAAAATTGTACTATTGTATGTGTTTCCCAGATAGAAAACAGGGTCTGACAAAAAGAAAACCTTTGGATATTTCACAAATCTTTTCCTTTTAAGATTCTTACAATTCTTAAACTAAAGTGAACCTTCAGTGGGACAGAGGTATAAGCATGCTCTTGTCTGAAATCTAAGATACTCTAATGTACTATTTACACTGTAACTTCCTCCTTTGAGGACCTTCTTCCCCTCTTGGTCCTGATGGTCTTGGTCAAGATGGTCTACCATATTCAGCTCTTCCTTTATATTCTCTGAGGACATGTCCAGTCCCATTTCTATGATTAACAAAATGAGGTGAAAGAACCACTTCTCTTAATAAGTCGGAACAATCACTTCAAATAGCAGGTTTCAGCCGTTTCCAAGCATGGGATAACCTCAATAGATTAATGGCAAATCATGACACTAGAAACACTCTTAGAGGCAAAATCCCATTCTCAAGGCAATACTTTCCTAAAACGTGTAGGACGTTCCAACTGATATAGCACATAAAGGTGCCTATTTCAGTGCCAGCCCTGCAAGAAAGCATGAATTTCAATAATTGAACAGAAAGGCTTGAATGGTCAATTCTACCAGAAGATTGATTTAAAGTAAATTTGTTATACCGTGGCCTAGGATAATCTATTTCTATGACATTGGATTCTGAATTGTAAAAGTATTGATTTTAAGCCAAAAGGGAGTAGCACAGATGAAATCATTGTGTGGGTACATCAGGCTGGCATTATGCAATATCCAATGGCATTATGTAACAAAGAACACAGATCCTCAAATATGTAACACTGGCAAACCAGTTACTGACATGAACAGCCCTCTATGGCTACAGCTACTTAGGGCCTGATCCACAGAATCCTTTTATAATGGTGCAGTCCGATTGAAAAACGCTCAGTGAATCAGGCCTTAGACAACCAGGGACTTTTCCGCTATGCCTTTCTAGGTTTTTCTTAATGAAGATTTGTTTTTCCTTTAGTCACTGTGTGCGCCATGGTGCCCAGACACCAATTGACTTTTCTTTGATTGGTTTGTTTTTCTAGTTAATGTATTTATGTGTCATATCTGTTATTTAGCCAGCATACTTTAATTGTATTTGATATTGGTAAACCCACCTCTTTGGTATTGTTTCTTTCCTAAGACTTTTAGTTGTTATGAACTACTCCCTCTACTTCATGTTTCTTTCATGATGCCAAGTTTACCAACTGTTGGTTTGCAGCCTGTGCAATTCTAGGATGGTGGTCTAGTGAGCAACGCCGCTGTTTCTGCCTTGAGGTCTCTGATCTTTCCTTTATATTCCCATAATGAGAATCCTTGCTGCGGAAGGAAATGCTGCAAATGGATTCTTTATAAAAAATCATTGAGTTTGGTTCTAATTTCAAATTTTCTATTTCACCTTTGTTTCCTTTAATTTGGGTTTTGTTCCTTGTACTTGGAGGTTGCCTGGACTCCACGTTCTTCCAGTTTTATCACTTAATTGTGCACAATGAAACTCTGCGGCCAGCTGTTTTTGTCCTTGTTTGTTTGTTTTTCCATATTCAGTTGGATAATTTGGCTAATTATTTCAATTTCTCACCATTTATTTTTTTAACTTGTATTATATTTCCTTGTATTTGGGATTGCCTGGTCCTGATTTTACCATTTTTTACTTTCCTTGTACTTGGGGTTTGCCTGGACCCCTTCCTTCCAACCTGTTTTTATTGCTCTGCAGTATGTTGCTCTGCATCCTTCTCTTGGGCTGCAGCCTTTACCATTTTAAAATGGACGGCTGTTGAACAGATCTGCATTCCTCCTTTAAGTGTCTTTCAGTCTGTTACATCCTCATTGGCACTGTAAATGTGTTTTTGCCAGTGGATGTCCGCACTGCACTTGGACATGATGCAGCTGGCTGCTTTATTCTAAAGCTCCATGCTTAGTCTTATTTTAGTTCCTAAATGTTTGCTGTTTGACCTTTTATTTTCTTATGTTCATTTCTTATCGTCAGTTTTGAAAATATTATATTTGTTTCCTTGTACTTGGGAGTGCCTGGTCCCGATTAAACCTGAATTTTGTTTTCCTTGTACTTGGAGGCTGCCTGGACTCCACCCCTTCCTCCTCCCATTTTATTGTTGCAAGACAGCACTGCAGCTAGTTGCTTTATTTTGAAATACCCTGCCTTTACTACATTTATGTTGGTTCCTTGATTTGAGGTTTTCTTTACATTGGTTTGCTAGTTCTACTTTTGTCTGGTCACATGTTTAGCCTTGTTCTCAGATTGAGAAATGGTGTCACTGTCTCTGGTATTTTCAATATGTTGTTTGGAAGATAATTCCCTGTTTTGCTCAGATTAATCCTATTCTACCCGGCTTTTGAGGCTTAACTATGTTGCAGTTTCTATTTTTATTTATTGTGAATTGCTCCTGCTCGAGTGGCTATTAAAGATATACTGCATACTGCCAGCTTCTGTTGTCCCTCATAAAATACACAGGCTTTACAACAAGTGAAATCCCTACTTTCCAGTTACAGGAGTAATGACAGTCTACACATTAAATACTCCACCAAATACCAAGATTCTGGAAGTAATATATAGGTTTGCCAGTTTTCTGTTTTTAAATTTATGAAAATAAATGGAAAGAAGCATGAATTGATGTGTCTCGAGTATGTCTTCAGATTGTCCATTAAGCCCTAGATGCGAAAGGCGAGCCAAGTAAAACAGTGGAAAGGCAAAAAAGCTTATTTATTTCCCTTTGCAATTTTATAAAGAGCATCAGAGATCTTTATCACATTATCATAAGGAGCAGTTGTTTTCATAAGGTGAAAATGGTTCTTGGCTTGATGTGCACGAATCCAGCTCTATGAACTTTTACCCATTGAAGCACATTTTGAAATTGAAAAAATGCAGAAAAATAGTAGTTGCTCTTTTTTTAAAAGCAAATATAAATGTGGATAAACACTGATAAAATGACAAAAATAAGTAGGGATAAATACAGATGGAAATATTGAAAAAATAATTACAATCAAAACAGGATTGTTATTTATCTCCCTAAGATAAAGATGAATAGCTTTGCAAGGAGGATAGCTCAACATCACATCTCCCTCTCCAAAGTGCTTATGGAAATCAAAACTATGAGTGAAATCAGGAGCAAGAGGATTACTAGATAGCTGCCAATACATACCCTTCAACCCATACCCTTTCTAATTGAGATTTACAACTTCCATTGCACTATCCTGGACTTTAGGATCACTTCAACCACAAACTCCTTGATCACCAAGTGGAATGGCTACAGGTAACTTTGTTCCTGCACGAACTGGTTTTGCTAAACTAACATTACATACATATACTAGTTCTCCTGCTCTGGATCTCTACTCTTCCCTGTCTCCGCTACCCATCCCAGCTTCTCCTCTCTACCCTGGCCCTCTTCCTGTAACCCATGCATGCGTTACTTATGTACAGTCGGCTGTTGCTTTATAAATCCCATACTTAATATACATAATGAAAACTTCTTGGATCTTTTATGACCCAGGGGCAGCGTCAATCAAACAGCATTGGATTCACAATCTTCTACATAGAGAATGTCCCAATTAAACAAGGAGAACACTTAGCCAACGCATTCTCAAGCGTTGGTGGACAACCATGTGTAATGTCATATCTAATTTTGTGCAAGCCTTCTTTTCAGATCAGCCACCATTTTGCCCAATACCTCACCTTTCTGCAATGCCTGAATTGCACATTGTAAACAGTTTGTGTGTCTGCCTCAGACGGGCATAAGATTCAACATTTTCCATCTCCTCGTACTGAATTTTCTTAGAAAATGGAGGGAGAAATGGGATGACCCATTCCATATTGCAGTGGAAAGGGACATCTGTATGAAGTATTTGTAGCTTTCATTAGTGGATTAAATCATCCCCCCAAAGTAAATCCACTCTACCTTAAATTAGCAATGTATTTGCTACTTCTTAATTCACCAGTTCTTTTGGACCATTTCTTCCAACATGATAATGACAAGACAATAGTGCCTGAATCCATAACCTCATGCTGTAAGCCTGATAAAAAAAACAAGGGAGGATATGGGCCCTTATAGGACTATGAACGTTATGCAGACATACAATATGCTGAAAGAATAATTACACCAGAATTGGCACACTAGTCCCCCTACCACGTGACTGGATTGAAATCGCTAGCCTCAATTAACTGTGACCAGCATAGCTGAATGTACCTTATCACGGAGAAGGTCAAGTATGGAGGCCATGAAATAGTGTTTCATGGACTAGGTGGTACTGGTGGTAGATGTAGCCAAAAAATCAGATGACTTGGTTCTGTCTGACTTTGCCCTCACGCACACTTCACAGGAGCCAAAAAGCATGCTATATCAGAATGCATGGTTTCCGAACACACACTTCTTTGGCGGTGGTCTAAAATCTAAAAGTACTCTAAATGGCAAGCCAAGAGTGTCAGAGTGTTCCTGATAGCTCTATGACGCTTACCTTTCATAGGAAAGTGTAAATGGGAACCACATGCAAACCGTCTCATATTCTTCTCTCAGTTTCTTACACCTCACATTCCCGCATTTTTTCGAGACTAACCCCAGCATTAACGGACTGACTTTCAACTAAAACTGACTTTGTCCACAAAATGCCCAGAAGGTATCACTGGCACTGTCTCCATCTGCTCGATCTTTACACTGCTGTGAAATTGCTGCAATGAGGTGTCCAGTATACCATTCTATCTCCCCGGGTTGTACTTGTATTGGCGGTCAATATCTTGGCAGAATGCAGAAAGTACAGATTTCGGTATTTGGAAAAGATGGTCAGAGGATGCAAAGCTCCTATAAAATAGTCTTCATTCCTGAAATGCAACCTTGATGGTCAATAGCTACTTGTTAAAGTTTATAAAAAGAAGCCGCAGGATGCCACTGACTTGATTCCTTTGTGACTACTCGAGAGCGGCCAGTAGGTCCACATGGAGGCATCTTATTGGACAAAAAATTGCTGCTGAGTACATTATTCAACTGACTGCTCCTGCTGCAAGTGGGGGGAAGCAAGTGTGTGCTTTCTGTGAGACATGCAAGGAGGTGGTGAAGAAACACCCAAAGTGAAAGGAGATGTAATCGAACACCTAGAGAGGTAGGAGATAAAGATGAAGAGAAACAACTAGCTAGGACGAAGAAGCGAAAAAGATGATGGGTAGAGACCAGGAGCACATAAAGAGTGAGGCAAATTAAATGACAAAACCGGTAGAAGTAGAAATTAAGAGGAGCAGAAGAGGACTGGAGGGAGGACAAAACCAGGAGGAGAAATGGAAGAATGAGAAAGGAGTACTCTTTAAGATTTGGCAAGAAAGGTGCCTCTAAGTCAGAATAAATGACAACAGGAGGATAGTGGAGGTGACCTCAAGTTAGGAGAGATTTCATTAAGGTTTTTACGGAAGTGGAATGGTTGCGTTCCTGGTACTTAGCAGTTTCTGCAGTGTGGATACGAGACCCAAATCAGGCGACCCAAGGGTACTGAGATGGCGTTATCTCCTCAGAGAATCCAGGAGGATGTATGTGGTAACATAATGGATTCTGCATCAGCGAAGAATTACATGGACAAAGAAAGGTGGGCTAAGGACAGTAATAAAACCTCAAAGCCTGTGAGTAAGTTTACCAATCAGGGAGAAGCCCCTGACCCAGAAAGAGTGGGAAATACTGAATACCATGTTCCCAAAGAGCAATATTATAAATCCCTGATACATTTTGATAAGCCTCCACCACTGACATCTCAAGAATAAAGTTTAAAATAGAATTAGTTATATGCTGTCTGTAAACACGTAAGCCATCATAGGATACAAATTCCAAGTGGGAATACAATAAACTAGTCTTTTTGCACTGTCAAGATGGAATATGACAACAAACAGCAAAGCCAGTAACTGGTGTCAATGCAGAAAACAACATTTATTTCAGCAATGGAATAGCAGAAACTACAGAATTTGAATTTCAGTTAGGTGCAGCAGTGGTTGAAACACATAAGTGTCTGAAAGGTATTAAATCAGAATGAAACTTAATTTAAGGTAAGTAGCTGGTCTTTGTTAACACATGTATACAAATGCATTTGAAAGGTCAAACGTAAATGAAATAAAGTAACCCTGTTCTAAACAAAAATGTGTACTGTCATTTTTCCCAACCTTGGGAGTTACCTTGTCATGGTGGTTGGGCTTCACTGCGGTTTCACTTTAGAAACAGCAGGACCAAAGCGTCCCTCTTTGTAATAATCAAATGATTTTCTGCTATATTTAACTGGTGATAGAAGGGCTGAAGCTTTCCCACTGAAACCTCATACCTTTCATAAGTCCCAGTATTCTCTCGACTGGCAGTGAATTGAGCTTGCTTAGTTCACAAGACTTAAGAGTAAAATTGTACTATTGTATGTATTTCCCAGATAGAAAACAGGGGCTGACAAAAAGAAAACCTTTGGATATTTCACAAACCTTTTCCTTTTTAAGATTCTTACAATTCTTAAACTAAAGTGAACCTTCAGTGGGACAGAGGTATAAGCATGCTCTTGTCTGAAATCTAAGATCCTCTAATGTACTATTTACACTGTAACTTCATCCTTTGAGGACCTTCTTCCCCTCTTGGTCCTGATGGTCTTGGTCAAGATGGTCTACCATATTCAGCTGTTCCTTTAGATTCTCTGAGGACATGTCCAGTCCCATTTCTATGATTAACAAAATGAGGTGTAAGAACCACTTCTCCTGATAAGTCAGAACAATCACTTCAAATAGCAGGTTTCAGCCACTTCCAAGCATGGGATACCCTCAATAGCCTGGTGGCAAATCATGACACTAGAAACACTCTTAGGGGCAAAATCCCATGCTCAAGGCAATACTTTCCTAAAACGTGTAGGAAGTTCCAACTGATATAGCACATAAAGGTGCCTGTTTCAGTGCTAGCCCTGCAACAAAGCATGAATTTCAAAAATTAAAGAGAAAGGCTTGAATGGGCAATTCTACCAGAAGATTGATTTAAAGTAAATTCGTTATACCGTGGCCTAGGATAATCTATTTCTATGACATTGGGTTCCGAATTGTAAAAGTATTGATTTTAAGCCAAAAGGGAGTAGCACAGATGAGATCATTGTGTGGGTACATTAGGCTGGCATTATGCAATATCCAATGGCATTATGTCACAAAGAACACACATCCTCAGATATGTAACACTGACAAACCCGTTACTAACTAGAACAGCCCTCTATGGCTACAGCTACTTAGGGCCTGATCCACAGAATCCTTTTATAATGGTGCAGTCCGATTGAAAAACGCTCAGTGAATCAGGCCTTAGTGTCAGGTACTGTCAGGTTGGAGCGACATATTCTTTTACATACATTATCATATACTCATTTACATTGGGTCAGGGGAGACACATATTTAGTATAGAAAGGTTTTGGGAAGTTATTATGGGTTATATTTTTAAACAGCCAATGTTGCCCTTAACCTTCATTGCAGTCTATGGAAAATGCCCCAAACCAAGATGGAGGTTCTCAGTCTAAATTCTAATTGCCTGGAGATGGTTTATAGGGAGGACAGTGAACATTCTAAACTGCCTTTCATCGTCTTTGCCCAGCTGAGAGGTCGTGTGCTATGCTGCTCCTGCTTAACTTCTTCAAGGGTGTCAAGTTTCAAGCAGTCGAGCGGCATCTTTGAAAATATAACAGGAGTCGTGTATGGAGTTTGGTGGAGACACAGGACAGGAGTGAGAAATTTCCAATTTTCTGAGAAAAGAAGTTTTCAAATCTCAATCACAAGATAAGTGACTTTCCATGTTTTGATGAACTTTGTAAAAAGGTTATATTAATTTAAAAGGATTGAAATCGCAAATCTGTATCTAAAAACTGAAGCGCGTACGTTTGTTTTCTTTCCTACGTATCATTTCAAACTAGCGCATGATTTTTTTCCCGTTACCTTGAGCCTGCGCGTGTTTACTGTTCATATACGTGAGGGTTTATCTACGTGAGTTCGCGTGTGTATTATATTACGCGTTTCGTATCTGCGCGTGCGCAAGAACAAATCTATGTGGAGCTTTCACGCGAGCTCTCAGAAGTGTCACGTGATAAAATAAAATCGCGTGTGCTTTTTTCCCGCGATTTGGTTTTTGCGCGTATGCGTATTTTTTCGTGGGTTGGACTTTAGCGCGAGTGAGTTTTACTCGCGTCTTGGACTTTAGCGCTTGTGCGTCTTACCCGCTATTTGGATTTTCAGCGCGTGTGCGTATTTCCCGTGACTTGGAGTAAAGCGCGTGTGTTTTTTCCCGCGGTTTGGATTTTCAGCGCGTGTGCGTATTTCCCGCGACTTGGAGAAAAGCGCGTGTGTTTTTTCCCGCGGTTTGGATTTTCAGCGCGTGTGCGTATTTCCCGCGACTTGGATTAAAGCGCGTGTGTTTTATCCCGCGGTTTGGATTTTCAGCGCATATGCGTTTACCCGCGGTTTGGATTTTAGCGCGTGTGCTGGATTTTTCCACGGGAAGATTTCATCGCAAGTTTAAAATTCGTTCCAGAGTAAAACACTCTAAAAAGAAAATATAAAAATAAATACAAGAACTTAAAAGAACTTCCTTAAACTTATTTGAAGAACTTTAGACCTTGTTCAAGAATCTTGAGGTTGAGAAGACGAACTACAAAGTTAAATATTACATTCATGGACTTGCTGAGAAGGCTGAATGATCTTTAAGATTCTGGTCAACAAGTAAGGAAGTCTTGTCTGCTTATCACTTCTCTGGGCATACTGAAGAGAAGTACCAGGTATGGTTTTTTGACTATTTTGGTAAAGGATATAGAGTTTTAAGGTTAGTATAGTAACCCATTGAGTAATGAGGTGTATTACATGTTTATGTTTTAACTACAAGTGAAGAACCAGCGAGTTGATAGCTTCCAGCCTGGTGTTTGTTTATTTGTCCCTTCCCCCTTTCCCCTGGAAGTGAGGTAAACTGAGCGGTTATATATATTATCAGCTCAGAGTGCCACATTTTGGGTGGATTGTCGGGGGTTCAGCAGCTTCCGCAGACACCAGGATCTCAGCCTGACACTTAGACAACTAGGGACTTTTGCGCTATGCCTTTCTAGGTTTTTCCTAAATGAAGATTTATTTTTTCCTTTAGTCACTGTGTGCGCCATGGTGCCCAGACACTGAATTCCCCAACATGTATAACTTGCATTTGCACTTTGCCAACATCCAATTGACTTTTCTTTGATTGGTTTGTTTTTCTAGTTAATGTATTTATGTTTCATATCTGTTATTTAGCCAGCATACTTTAATTGTATTTGATATTGGTAAACCCACCTCTTTGGTATTGTTTCTTTCCTAAGACTTTTACAGGCCGATTCATGGCATTAATGTGCAGCGAAAATTCCCGCGCAGAGGTGCCAAAACGTGCGATTCGCAGTAAAAGTGCGAAAATCGCAGTGCAACTGCGAAAATCGCAAGGAAACCAGCGCACATCGATTCATGGAAGTCCGTGTGCGAATAAAATATTGGATGTGCGCTGAAAAAGTGCACGCCGCACGCCGGCGCACAGGTCATCCAACGGCGTGCGCCACGGCTGCTGCGAAATCGCACATAGCGCGGCGCACATTACAAAAGTAGGCGGAACACGGGGCGTAACACTCTGAATGGGGAACAACGCGTGAAAATATGGCGTCACGGGGGAAGTACAGGAGGCAAGTGCGCGGAACGCCCACACGCTCACCTACAACTCGTATTCATGAAATCGAATAGGGCAAACCAGCGTACAGGGCCAAACAAGTATGCCACAAGAAAGCAGGCGGTAGCGTCCCTGCGCCTGAAATAAATGTGCACCAAAATGTGCGCTAACAAAAAGCACCCTTATACAGCTATGATGAATGATCCATACAGTGGCCCTCTAGGACAAATGAGGTGCAAAGTGGTACCGCAAACACGGACACCCGCTGTGTGAAAAATAGCGTCTGCGTGTATTACGGGATTCGCGGGAAGTTCCACATGCGATTGGCCTGGGCACGTGTATTCAGGGGTGCGCGGGAAGTTTCACACGCGAATTTGCAGGGTACGTGTATTTCGGTGTGTGCGTGAATTTCCACACGCAATTTCAGCAGGGTACGTGTACTCCGGGTGCGCAGCAAATTCCACACGCGAATCCAGCAGCTTACGTGTATTTCGGGGGTGCCGGGGAGTCCCACACGTGAATTGGCAGTGTGGGTACTCCCAGCTGTTCCCTCTACACCCTCCACGGCCCCTGCAGGCGGCCCACACCACAGGGAACTACCCTGCACCCCTGCACATGTCCCGCAGGCAGCCCATCCACCATGGCCATGCCCCCCAGCCAACCCACATGTCACCTTGCACATCTGCCCACCAACGCATGTCTCCCAGCACCCCCACCCCCCCCCAGCATCCAGGGGCACCCTCCACCAGGCCCTCACTCATGTCTCCCAGCACCCACACCCCCCTGCATCCAGGGGCACCCTCCACCAGGCCCCCACTCCTGTCTCCCTGCACCCCCACCCCCCTGCATCCAGGGGCACCCTCCACCAGGCCCCCACTCATGTCCCCCTGCACCCCCACCCCCCAGCACTGTAGGGCACCCTCCACCAGGCCCCCACTCCTGTCCCCCTGCACCCCTACCCCCCCTGCATCCAGGGGCACCCTCCACCAGGCCCCCACTCATGTCCCCCTGCACCCCCACCCCCCAGCACTGTAGGGCACCCTCCACCAGGCCACCACTCCTGTCCCCCTGCGCCCCCACCCCCCTGCATCCAGGGGCACCCTCCACCAGGCCCGCACTCCAGTCCCCCTGCACCCCCACCCCCCTGCATCCAGGGGCACCCTCCACCAGGCCCCCACTCATGTCCCCCTGCACCCCCACCCCCAGCACTGTAGGGCACCCTCCACCAGGCCCCCACTCCTGTCTCCCTGCACCCCCACCCCCCAGCCGTGCGATTTGCCTGGGTACGTGTATTCCAGGGGTGCGCGGGTAGTCTCACACGCGATTCCATCAGGGTACGTGTATTATGGGTCCGCGTGAACTTCCACATGCGATACCAGCAGGGTACGTGTATTTCAGGGTGCGTGGGAAGTTCCACACGCGAATTTGCAGGGTACGTGTATTTCGGTGTGCGCGTGAAGTTCCACAAGCGACTGGGCCTGTGAGAGTGGGGTACGTGTATTCCAGGGGTGGGCGGGAATATTTACTTGCGACTGGGCCTGGGAGAGCATGTTACGTGTATTCCTGGGGTGGGCGGGAAGATTTACACTGTCGCCTACAACGCGCCAAAAAATAAAAGGTCCAATCCTGAAACACGTACGCCAGCATGAAGCAGGCGCACGTCCCGCGCAGCATAAAAGAGTGCGCAAACAACAAACAAGCTCAGACGCCAGGATGAATATACCGTTCCTAGCAGCAGTGGCCGTGGGATACCGCAGGAGGAGGAGAAGGATAGTCAGGGCCAGAATCTTCACACCCAGAACCAGCCTATTTGGTATGCCTGATGACCAGGTTTATGGGAGGTACAGGTTTCCACCACACATAATACTCGACCTGGTCAGTGAGTGGGAGGATGACCTCACATCACCCACCCTGTGCTCCCAAGCACTCAGCCCCCTGGAGAAGGTCCTCAATGTACTGCACTTCTTGGCTACTGGATCATTTCAGCGGACAAGTGCCATAGTGGGGGGGGTGTCACAGGCCACGCAGTCACGGTGCCTACACCAGGTGTTGGCCATCATCACTGCACGCCCATCAGTCCGCAGGCACATATACCTGCCCAGAACACCTGCAGACAGGCAGGCTGTCAGCCAGGATTTCTACAGGGTGGCACAATTCCCCAAAGTGCTAGGTGCCATTGATTGCACCCATGTGGCTCTACATCCCCCCAGGGCATCTGAGCACATCTATAGAAACCGCAAGCACTGGCATTCCATCAACGTCCAGGTAGTATGTGATGCCAAGGGAATCATCACCTCAGTATATGCCAACTATCCAGGGTCCACCCACGACAGCTTCATTTACAGGATGTCAATTCTAAACCGGGACATGGAAGCTGGGCGGCATGGCGATGCATGGCTTCTTGGTGAGTAGAAATGCCACAGCACATGCATGCATGACAGATACAGAGTAATGCCAATACCCCACTAATGATCCCCATCACCACCTCCCCAGGGGACAGTGCCTACCCTCTGAGCACACACATGATGACGCCAATTCGGAACCCCATCACGCCTCCTGAGGTAAGATACAACACAGCCCATATTGCAACACGGGGCATAGTGGAGCGCACATTCGGAGTGCTCAAGTCACGCTTTCGCTCCCTTGACCGTTCTGGTGGGCAGCTGTTATACGCTCCCCCAGTAGTGTGCAGGATCATAGTGGCAGCATGTGTCCTGCACAATGTTGCAACACGCCAGGGCCTGGCTGTGGATATGGTGGTGCCCCCACATCCCCAACCACATGCACGCCCGCTGCGCATGGGAGGGGAAAGGGCACAGGGTGAGGCAGCCCGTACGCAGCTGGTGGTTAATTACTTCACATAGAAAGCACACCCCTGTGGAGTGCACACAGCCCTGGCACATACCATCTGACAATCAATATGACTCAATCTGACAATTCTGATGAATTAAGGGACAGTCAACTGTCAGAACCATAGCAGCCTGAGATTGTTCATCTGGAAGTGTCACAATGTGTGCATCCCTACCTACACAAACACCACCAATGCAGTGTCATCAAAAGACACACTTCCATGCAACAAAAATGAATACCCACTTGCAAAATACAACATGAGAACAGTGCCATGTCACCCAACCCCTGCCCAGCACGGCCACACAACACACCATGGCATGTCATGCAATGTGAGAGCAAATAAATTAATCCCCACAACATGCCCCAAGTGTCACCAACTACAGTGTCCCTAATGGAAACTGGCCACACATGAAATGCTCACAGTAATGCAGGACCAACAACACACATTACCAAATACTTACCAATAATACCAATCACCTACACAACCTCCAACCTACCATAAACATGACAGTACTGACATAAAAAGATTGGTAGCCTCACTACCTGATAATGCCAGCACTTGGAACACTTCCAACTATACAGTGTTAGCACCACGCAAGAGTGTAGGTGCACTGCTTACAACATGGACTCCAGTTCCAAAGTAGACCGCCTTGTGTAGACATGAGAAATGGACCTGCAAATTAGGAGGATGAGATGGATGCAGAGGCACATATCAATACACCATGCAGTGTACAATACAACAACAATATGTACTAGGAATGTATACACAGTATTGACTACAGACTGCCCACACATCAAATGGGAGTCCAACGTCACCGTGTAAGACAATGTCACTTGGGCACACCCTTTGCAAGCCCATGGAAACGGGAAGCAGGAGGGGTGTGTGCCCAGCCACAATACAGCGTATGCCCACGGGAGCCACACAAGGCAACACACTGTCAAAAAAAATCAAGATTAAAAAAAAACAAAAAAACAAAAAGCAAAAATCAAAAATGGCCATGAATGGGCCTTGGGGGGGGGGGTGGGGGAGGCCACCCAGGAGGTCCGAGTACAGGGTGCACACCAAAACCCACCTGTGTGGATCTTGCGAAAAAAAAACACCTCCATGGGCTCATGGCCTGCACGGCTACCCTATTGTGGGAGAATCACTGCTGTCGCTCTCCTCACCCTCTGCAGCTGCATCAGGAGGTGGTGGCACTATGGGAGGCAGCCAACGCAAAGCCCTAGTCTGGTCCTCCATGGCAGCAAGCATGTGGGTGTGGAAGGTCTGGTTCTGGAGGATAATTGTGCGTAGGTCCCCATGCAACAACTCACGGGATGCCCGGGCCTCCGCCATAGTTGCCTGCATCTCAGCTGAGAGCGTACGTGTGAGCCGCTCCAGCTGCTGTTCTGTCCTCATGTTAGCTGAAGCCTCAAGCTCAACCAGAGTTGCCCTGAGCTGAAGGAGTTCCACCCTCAGGACTTCCCTGTGGCCCTGGGACTCAATAGAAATGGCTTCCCGCAGAGTCTCCAGTGCTGCCCGCCTGTCCCTGTTGGACGCCAACATGTCCTCCCTGTGTGACTGGCTAATGGAGTCTGTTGCCTGCTGTAGTTGTTCAATTAGCCTTTCTTGGGGGACAATGGAAGTGGCCACCCTATCCATGACCTGAGCCATCATCTCAGTTGATGCTGCCTGTTGGTTTGCCATACCGTATATGGATTGCTCCCATGCGGTATTGCCAGGTGGTGTACGGCCACCGCGTCTGCGGGTACCACACCTGTCTGGGGCAAGGTGAACTGCGCCTTGCTGTGCCGGCACTGCCTGAGACTGCAGGACTGCATTCCCCCTCTGATCTGCTGGCCCAGGAACAGGATCAGATGTAGCGGAGTGTGACCCTGCATCCGTAACCACCAAAGGCGGACCTACCAACACTGACATCCCCATTGAGGGTTCTACCCCTGGTGCAGGTGGGTTGGACAGTACAGAATCCCTCCCAGAAACACTTACCTGCGACGGCACATAGGTCTCATCATCCGAATCGACATCTGAATAGAGCTCGGGGGAGGAGCACCCAGAGACACCCCTTGAGATGACGGCCTGCAGCAAGTGTGGGTTCTCACCCACCACCACACCACGTCCCTCACTGGTGCCCGGTCGGGCCTGAGACCCCTCCTGGGTCTGCACCATCTCCACAACCCCAGCAGTATCAAGTGCGTCATCCCCTGCAAAGACATGAAAGAAAAGAAATGGGAACAGGCATTAGCAACATGGAACACAATTAGGGCTGAGAAGCAACAGAAACAGTACTTCATTGACACATGTACCACATGGCTATAACCCTCCCATGCATGCACTGTCACTGCGTATGAAGGGGAGGCAAATGGCACACATTGATGACACCAAGATGGAAGACCAACAAATTTGCTGCATGCTGCCTAGCAGTGCCATCACACATTGGCCTGTGATTGGCATGTCCAATACACATACATGACACATGCCATCACATAGATGGCATGTACCCTAGCCATGTCACACATGTGACAATAGGACTGAGAAATGCCTAGTGAAAGTGGTGGAATGCAGACAATCAGCCTGAATGAACACAGAATAACATGCAACTATGTTGTGACAAGATGACAATTCAAGGGCAACTGGCGTGAGGTTGGGCTGAATGTCTACTGTTGCCAGAAGGGATACTGCAACACCCAAATCCTGGTGTGCAGAATGTATTGGATGAAGCACATGGGTGACCTAAACCAGTCAGGCACACACACCCTCACCTGGCACTCAATCAGAAGCACTCACACACACACCATGCACATGGATGACACCACATGCATGTGCACTCACCGGACAATGCCTCGTAATCTGGCAGGTCTCCCACGCCTTTGATCTGTTCCTCCGTGACGTAGGTCCCAGCAACATACTCATGTGGAGTGAGTTCTATGTCCTCTGCCGGAGACCCACCTCCAGTCACTAGAGTTGCGGCATGACTTGAGGCCAGCTTTTTCTTTGCCCTGCGCTTATGGTCATTCCAGCGCTTGTAGCAATCATTAGCTGTGCGCCTCACAAATCCAAGGGCACTTATGAGTTCCGCAATGGTCTGCCAGTGTGCCTGACGTTGTGCAGGTGTGGTCTTGCATCCTGCAGTAATCACCATTTCGCTGTCATGTGCGGACACATACTCCACAAGTGCATCAAGTTCGGCCGGATTGAAGCTGGGCTTCCTTGGTGGGCCGGACTGTGTAGCCGTGTCTGGGGCATCAGCCTGTACTGGACGAGCACTCTTCCTCTTCCGCTTGGAAGGTGGTGGTGATACTGAGTGTCCTACGCCACTCTGGACACTAGAGGCAGGAGCCCCGGTGGACTGTGGACTAGGAGTGTGGGAATGAACACTCACCATGGGACTTGGTGCAGGCATTAGCTGAAGTGTGATGTAGTCAGGGAGAACGTCAGCAGGATGGACTAGGACCAACACTGTCCTGGCTGGGACACTCAGAGCTGGGGTGGATGGAGCCGCAGCTGCCCCTGCAGCCTCCCCACCCTGCCTACTCGGGGAAGCAGATGACATAGCTGCCCCTGATCCACGTGGGCTGGTGACACCAACGTGCACCGCCACACTTGGCCTAGACCTGCTGACCTGGAAGTCAGCCATGGAGTCACTCAGTGCCAGGTCTGCTGCCACAATGGGCTGGTCCAACAAGGGCTGAGCAGGGATGGTGTCAGCCACGTTACCCTCAACCAGGGGGGGGGAGCATGGGTGTCCCTGACTGGTCACCCACACATGGGGGGCTAGGGGCACCCTGCAAGTTCTGGCCACGTCCCCTACCGTATCCACCACGGCCACCTCTTGTGGCTCGTCCACCTTTGCCACCCTTACCGCGTGCTCGCCTCCCAACCATGGCACTGATGTTGTTGTGCGTCTGGGAGTTGCAGTAAACTATTGTCCTGGGCAATTGGGGGTCAAAGGGGTAGGGTACTAGATGGAATTTGTACCCTAGTGCTCTAGCAAGGCTGTATGTGACCCCTGGGGGAAGATGACAGGTCACGCGACGCACAGGCACCCCGAAAAAGGGAGATAATGTGCACGCAACCCCTCCTAGCCCATGTGCGTGGAAAAAAAACCTGCACTACGCTGTGGCACCCAGAAACACAAAAATGAACGTATGCGTGTCACACGCAGCCTAGACTGACCTCTGAAGGGGTAGGCAACACACGGGGCAAGCCCAGATGTCAAATACGTCCACGACTCACCGTCTGCCAGGAAAAATCACGTGAAAAATACGCACGTGTGCGCGTTGTCAACATCCCCGCCAAAAGAAAAATTGTACGCTGTCTGAGGAGACAGGACAACAGGAGAAGTGAACGCTGTTTGAGGAAACAGGCCCAGGAAAAAGACAAGAAGAGAAAAAGCTGTCAGAGGTAACAGGGAGTACGAACTTGCCCGCACAAGCATGTCACAGACGCGCATACGCGCTGGTGGCCTTTGGGCCAATGAATTCGCGTACGTGTGCTGACGCGCTTACGTGCTAAGGCCCTTTCCTCGAATTACACGCAGACGTGCTGGATTTTCACGTGCCAAATCACTCCGTATCAAGCTGGCCACGCGTAAGCACACGGAAGACCACACTCCTGCCCAGAAGGCCGAATTACTGCCCCCCAGAGCCCCGAGCACGCTCCCAACTGCCATCTGCTGCTGCCTGATTGCCTGCTGCCCACGTGCCCTACCTTTTGCTGCCTGCACATCAGCCAGGGGTGCTGTTGCTGTGACCACCCCTGCTGGAACCGAAGACTCCCGACTGGGATTCCATAGCTCCACAGCCCAGCCCCAGGACCCAGTTGCCCACCCACTCCTGCCTCTGGGGTTGTCATGTCGGGCACTGCAACATCTGGCACCACTGACAACCCCCGGCCAGAGAGACAGAGGGGCACCAGCTTCACTGCCACCGAAGTTGGTGTCCTGGTGGAGCAAGTCCTGGGGCAGTATGATGCCCTCTTCGGAAGTTTGCGCGCCGACAAGCAAGGACGGACTCGGATCTGGACGGACATCGTGACTGCCATCAACGCGGAGGGGGTGGCAGTCCGACTATTCCATCATGTCAAGAAGCGCTGGGAGGACTTCAGGTCCAGGAACCTCAACAAGGCCCGGCGCCTCTTGAAGTCAGCGGATGCTAAGGGGCGCCGGGGCCACTTGTCGGACGATCAGATGAGGGTCCTGGAACGCATATCCCCAGCGCTCCACGTCCAGGTCCTTGAGAGGCAGACCCGTCTGGAGTTGAGCGGTAAGTGTACATGCATCATGATTGTAAGCTGTGCGTGTGGTGATGTGCCAGTAGTGTGCAGGTTGCACATGTGTTTGTATGGGGCCAAGTATGGGTGGGGGTGTACAGGGCCGTGAGGCTAACACATGCGAGGGCTGTCATGTGTGAGACATGGATGATGCTAGTGTGTGTAGGCTTGCATGCCAAATGCAGTTGTGTGGGCACACGTTTGGTTGAATGTGTATGTAAGTAGGCATGTTCGTGATGTCACACATGGATGTTGTTTTCAGCTGCATGTATCAGCACTGTGTACATGTGCATGTGTGTGTATTTGACAAGGGTGCAACAGTGATGCAACATGGATGCATGTGACAGCGGGATGTGGAAGCCTGATTGGCAGATGTGACATGGATGCCAATCTGAACACTGCGACAGTTGGCAGAGGTGTACACATGCATGCAAGTGTGGTGGTGTGTGTGCATGTGTAGTGCACTCCCTGTGTTGTATGTGATGTTTGGCTCACCTTTGCCTGCGCATGCTGTTGTATGTGTATGGATGGTGCTGGCTGTTGCGATATGGCTGTGGTATGGCTCATGTGTGCAAGTTGAAATGAGATGTGTGTTGGCGATTGTGATGCCATGTCTGAGGTTTGCCAATGCCACTCATGTACAACTGTCATGTGTGTATGTGTCCATTGTACAGTGCCCTGATGTCTGTGTTTTATTTCTCACTGTCTGCAGCGTCAACTGATTAAGAGAGCGGAGAAGGTGCTGTGGAGCACAGCGGCGGGGATCGCACCGCCAGCCGGAGATGCAAGGCCCAGCTCCCCTCCCATGTTGTGATCTCGTCGGGGTGTGAGGAGTCCGGTGCCGCGTCCCAGGCCGCAGCTGCCGGGGGGAGGTCCAAGAGGCGGAGGTTGGAGTTGGACTCCTCGGCAGCAGAAGGGGCAGCTGGGACCCCACAGTGCCCAACGGGGGAAGATGGCACAGAGTCATCCAGGTTGGTGGGGGGTTTGGTGGAGGAGGAGGCCGTGCAAGCAACAGAGACGGGGTCTGGAGGTGGGGATTCCACTGGTGCTAGTGGTGCAGTGCAGGACCAGGGACAGGAAGCAGCAGAGGTCGCCGCGGAGGTGCCTGTGTGCAATCCTGTCCCTGATCCTGTCACTGCATCATCTTGCACCAGCACGGATACCTACGTCCAGACCTGTTTTCAGGCAGGGGATGGGCTCACAACAACTGGCCTTCCTCTGCCTGCGGACGTGCCTATCCGGGTACAGGTTGAGCCTGTCCTGACTGGTGTGGCGTTGCGTCAACGGGCCATGCGAGTGACCTGCAGTCTTTTCATGAGTAGACTGCACGTCATCTCGAATGGCTCGTTGACCGCGTCGGCCTTCTGGGACAGGTCACCCAGGCCGGATTCCTCTGTTTGATGGGGCTTGCTCAGACCCCCTCCTCAACTGAACCCCCTATGCGCCAGTCGTCCTCCGTGCCATCTTCCCACCCATTAGTCACCTGGGTGCCCTGTGGAGCTGCCTCTGATGGTGCGGCCAGGCTGGTGGAGGAGGCATCCCTCCCACAGTCGGGAGTCGGACGTCCAGCAGGGGTGGCCACATAAATGACTGCACCCCAGCCGGTGGAGGATGTGCAGGCAGCAGGAGCCAGGACACGGGCACAGGCACAGCAGCAGCAGCAACGAGGTAGGAGCCATGATGGCTCGAGGCCTTCGACATCAGAGGGGCAGGCATCGGCCGGAGGGCAGGAGGACCCAGGTGTCTTCCGTGTTGGGCCACGCCATAGATGCGGAGCGGCAGCGGGCGGAAGAGGCACGGCTCACGATGGTCAGGGCGGAGAACTCCATGCGGAGGGCCCTGAGGCGGGCCGAGTGCCTTGAGGCAATCCGCAGGGAGTTGGAGGTGAACATGTCGACGGCCCTGCAGACCCTCGGGCCATGGAGGAGGACCGCCTCGGGGACATTGAGCAGGAGTTTGATGATGCCCTGGCCCGGAACATCCCGAAGTGAGCCATCGGACTGGCCCGCTGCCCTTGTAAATAGTTCTGTAGTTAGTGTTAGGTTTCCTTTGGTTTTGCATTTTTTTTGGACCTTTTGGACAATAGGCCACATTTTTGTATATAGTTTTTTTTATTAGGTAGTGTTATTAGATAGGTTTCATTTCTTCTGTTGGGATCATGGACCCTGGATTGTTTATCAGTATATAGTTGACTGTTGGATTTTCTATTTTTTTTTAATAATTTACCCATGGAGCAATGGGTTTCAATTTTAATTTTCCATTGGATTTACTTTTGTGAACTGTGACTTTGGACACCTTTCCTTTGGATTATGATTTGTGGTTTTTCATTATTTTACGGACATGCTGCTTTCTTTTTTTTAATTCCCATTTTCGTTTGTTTATTTTTGATTCAATTTATGTTGCTTTTAATACATATTTTTTCTTCAAACTTCAATGTGTAGTATCATCTCATTGGTTTCATGCATATCATGATATGGGTTTTGACATTCACTGACACCCATTGTGTGTATGTGAGGGACATGTGTTCATTTACAAACTTGCCATTGGGGTTGTATCATGTAATTGCCATTTCTAAGTGGGTGGATGCAATACTTGGGTGGGTGTTTAGCATTTGGAGGCTGCCCATAAGGCCCAGGGATCTAGATTGTGATGACATGTTGGCTGGGGGACATGAGTGGGGGCCTGGTGGAGGGTGCCCCACAGTGCTGGGGGGTGGAGGTGCTTGGAGACATGTGTGGGGGCCTGGTGGAGGGTGCCCCACAGTGCTGGGGGGTGGGGGTGGGGGTGCAGGGGGACATGAGTGGGGGCCTGGTGGAGGGTGCCCCACAGTGCTGGGGGGTGGGGGTGCTGGGAGACATGAGTGGGGGCCTGGTGGAGGGTGGCCCACAGTGCTGGGGGGTGGGGGTGCTGGGAGACATGAGTTGGACATGAGTGGGGGCCTGGTGGAGGGTGCCCCACAGTGCTGGGGGGTGGGGGTGCAGGGGGACATGAGTGGGGGCCTGGTGGAGGGTGCCCCACAGTGCTGGGGGGTGGGGGTGCTGGGAGTCATGTGTGGGGGGCTGGTGGAGGGTGCCCCACAGTGCTGGGGGTGGGGGTGCAGGGGGACATGAGTGGGGGCCTGGTGGAGGGGGCCCCACAGTGCTGGGGGGTGGGGGTGCTGGGAGACATGTGTGGGGGCCTGGTGGAGGGTGCCCTACAGTGCTGGGGGGTGGGGGTGCAGGGGGACATGAGTGGGGGCCTGGTGGAGGGTGCCCCACAGTGCTGGGGGTGGGGGTGCTGGGAGACATGTGTGGGGGCCTGGTGGAGTGTGCCCCACAGTGCTGGGGGGTGGGGGTGCTGGGAAACATGAGTGGGGGCCTGGTGGAGGGTGGCCCACAGTGCTGGGGGTGGGGGTGCTGGGAGACATGAGTTGGACATGAGTGGGGGCCTGGTGGAGGGTGCCCCACAGTGCTGGGGGGTGGGGGTGCAGGCGGACATGAGTGGGGGCCTGGTGGAGGGTGCCCCACAGTGCTGGGGGGTGGGGGTGCTGGGAGACATGTGTGGGGGCCTGGTGGAGGGTGCCCCACAGTGCTGGGGGGTGGGGGTGCAGGGAACATGAGAGGGGGCCTGGTGGAGGGGGCCCCACAGTGCTGGGGGGTGGGGGTGCTGGGAGTCATGTGTGGGGGGCTGGTGGAGGGTGCCCCACAGTGCTGGGGGTGGGGGTGCAGGGGGACATGAGTGGGGGCCTGGTGGAGGGGGCCCCACAGTGCTGGGGGGTGGGGGTGCTGGGAGACATGTGTGGGGGCCTGGTGGAGGGTGCCCTACAGTGCTGGGGGGTGGGGGTGCAGGGGGACATGAGTGGGGGCCTGGTGGAGGGTGCCCCACAGTGCTGGGGGTGGGGGTGCTGGGAGACATGTGTGGGGGCCTGGTGGAGTGTGCCCCACAGTGCTGGGGGGTGGGGGTGCTGGGAAACATGAGTGGGGGCCTGGTGGAGGGTGGCCCACAGTGCTGGGGGGTGGGGGTGCTGGGAGACATGAGTTGGACATGAGTGGGGGCCTGGTGGAGGGTGCCCCACAGTGCTGGGGGGTGGGGGTGCAGGCGGACATGAGTGGGGGCCTGGTGGAGGGTGCCCCACAGTGCTGGGGGGTGGGGGTGCTGGGAGACATGTGTGGGGGCCTGGTGGAGGGTGCCCCACAGTGCTGGGGGGTGGGGGTGCAGGGAACATGAGAGGGGGCCTGGTGGAGGGGGCCCCACAGTGCTGGGGGGTGGGGGTGCTGGGAGACATGTGTGGGGGCCTGGTGGAGGGTGCCCCACAGTGCTGGGGGGTGGGGGTGCAGGGGGACATGAGTGGGGGCCTGGTGGAGGGTGCCCCACAGTGCTGGGGGGTGGGGGTGCTGGGAGACATGTGTGGGGGCCTGGTGGAGGGTGCCCCACAGTGCTGGGGGGTGGGGGTGCAGGGGGACATGAGTTGGACATGAGTGGGGGCTTGGTGGAGGGTGCCCCACAGTGCTTGGGGGTGGGGATGCTTGGAGACATGTGTGGGGGCCTGGTGGAGGGTGCCCCACAGTGCTGGGGGTGGGGGTGCAGGGGGACATGAGTGGGGGCCTGGTGGAGGGTGCCCCACAGTGCTGGGGGGTGGGGGTGCAGGGGGACATGAGTGGGGGCCTGGTGGAGGGTGCCCCACAGTGCTGGGGGGTGGGGGTGCTGGGAGACATGTGTGGGGGCCTGGTGGAGGGTGCCCCACAGTGCTGGGGGGTGGGGGTGCAGGGGGACATGAGTTGGACATGAGTGAGGGCTTGGTGGAGGGTGCCCCACAGTGCTTGGGGGTGGGGATGCTTGGAGACATGTGTGGGGGCCTGGTGGAGGGTGCCCCACAGTGCTGGGGGGTGGGGGTGCAGGGGGACATGAGTGGGGGCCTGGTGGAGGGTGCCCCACAATGCTGGGGGGTGGGGGTGCTGGGAGACATGAGTGGGGGCCTGGTGGAGGGTGGCCCACAGTGCTGGGGGGTGGGGGTGCTGGGAGACATGAGTTGGACACGAGTGGGGGCCTGGTGGAGGGTGCCCCACAGTGCTGGGGGTGCAGGGGGACATGAGTGGGGGCCTGGTGGAGGGTGCCCCACAGTGCTGGGGGGGTGGGGGTGCAGGGGGACATGAGTGGGGGCCTGGTGGAGAGTGCCCCACAATGCTGGGGGGTGGGGGTGCAGGGGGACATGAGTTGGACATGAGTGGGAGCCTGGTGGAGGGTGCCCCACAGTGCTGGGGGGTGGGGGTGCTGGGAGACATGTGTGGGGGCCTGATGGAGGGTGCCCCACAGTGCTGGGGAGTGGGGGTGCTGGGAGACATGAGGGGGGGCCTGGTGGAGGGTGCCCCACAGTGCTGGGGGGTGGGGGTGCAGGGGGACATGAGTTGGACATGAGTGGGGGCCTGGTGGAGGGTGCCCCACAGTGCTGGGGGGTGGGGGTGCTGGGAGACATGACTGGGGGCCTGGTGGAGGGTGCCCCACAGTGCTGGGGGGTGGGGGTGCAGGGGGACATGAGTGGGGGCCTGGTGGAGGGTGCCCCACAGTGCTGGGGCGTGGGGGTGCTGGGAGACATGTGTGGGGGCCTGGTGGAGGGTGCCCCACAGTGCTGAGGGTGGGGGTGCAGGGGGACATGTGTGGGGGCCTGGTGGAGGGTGCCCCACAGTGCTGGGGGGTGGGGGTGCTGGGAGACATGAGTGGGGGCCTGGTGGAGGGTGCCCCACAGTGCTGGGGGATGGGGGTGCAGGGGGACATGAGTTGGACATGAGTGGGGGCCTGGTGGAGGGTGCCCCACAGTGCTGGGGGGTGGGGGTGCTGGGAGACATGAGTGGGGGCCTGGTGGAGGGTGCCCCACAGTGCTGGGGGGTGGGGGTGCAGGGGGACATGAGTTGGACATGAGTAGGGGCCTGGTGGAGGGTGCCCCACAGTGCTTGGGGGTGGGGGTGCTGGGAGACATGCGTGGGGGCTTGGTGGAGGGTGCCCCACAGTGCTGGGAGGTGGGGGTGCAGGGGGACATGAGTGGGGGCCTGGTGGAGGGTGCCCCACAGTGCTGGAGGGTGGGGGTGCTGGGAGACATGTGTGGGGGCCTGCAGGAGGGTGCCCCACAGTGCTGGGGGGTGGGGGTGCAGGGGGACATGAGTGGGGGCCTGGTGGAGGGTGCCCCACAGTGCTGGGGGGTGGGGGTGCTGGGAGACATGAGTGGGGGCCTGGTGGAGGGTGCCCCACAGTGCTGGGGGTGGGGGTGCAGGGGGACATGAGTTGGACATGAGTGGGGGCCTGGTGGCGGGTGCCCCACAGTGCTGGGGGGTGGGGGTGCTGGGAGACATGTGTGGGGGCCTGGTGGAGTGTGCCCCACAGTGCTGGGGGGTGGGGGTGCAGGGGGACATGAGTGGGGGCCTGGTGGAGGGTGCCCCACAGTGCTGGGGGTGGGGGTGCTGGGAGACATGAGTGGGGGCCTGGTGAAGGTGGCCCACAGTGCTGGGGGGTGGGGGTGCTGGGAGACATGAGTTGGACATGAGTGGGGGCCTGGTGGAGGGTGCCCCACAGTGCTAGGGGGTGGGGGTGCAGGGGGACATGAGTGGGGGCCTGGTGGAGGGTGCCCCACAGTGCTGGGGGGTGGGGGTGCAGGGGGACATGAGTGGGGGCCTGGTGGAGGGTGCCCCACAGTGCTGGGGGGTGGGGGTGCTGGGAGACATGTGTGGGGGCCATGTGGAGGTGCCCCACAGTGCTGGGGGGTGGGGGTGCAGGGGGACATGAGTTGGACATGAGTGGGGGCCTGGTGGAGGGTGCTCCACAGTGCTGGGGGGTGGGGGTGCTGGGAGACATGTGTGGGGGCCTGGTGGAGGGTGCTCCACAGTGCTGGGGGGTGGGGGTGCAGGGGGACATGAGTGGGGGCCTGGTGGAGGGTGCCCCACAGTGCTGGGGGGTGGGGGTGCTGGGAGACATGAGTGGGGGCCTGGTGGAGGGTGCCCCACAGTTCTGGGGGTGGGGGTGCAGGGGGACATGAGTTGGACATGAGTGGTGGCCTAGTGGAGGGTGCCCCACAGTGCTGGGGGGTGGGGGTGCTGGGAGACATGTGTGGGGGCCTAGTGGAGGGTGCCCCACAGTGCTGGGGATGGGGGTGCTGGGAGACATGTGTGGGGGCCATGTGGAGGGTGCCCCACAGTGCTGGGGGTGGGGGTGCAGGGGGACATGAGTTGGACATGAGTGGGGGCCTGGTGGAGGGTGCTCCACAGTGCTGGGGGGTGGGGGTGCTAGGAGACATGTGTGGGGGCCTGGTGGAGGGTGCCCCACAGTGCTGGGGGATGGGGGTGCAGGAGGACATGGGTGGGGGCCTGGTGGAGGCTGCTCCACAGTGCTGGGGGGTGGGGGTGCAGGGGGACATGAGTGGGGGCCTGATGGAGGGTGCCCCACAGTGCTGGGGGGTGGGGGTACTGGGAGACATGAGTGGGGGCCTGGTGGAGGGTGCCCCACAGTTCTGGGGGGTGGGGGTGCAGGGGGACATGAGTTGGACATGAGTGGGGGCCTGGTGGAGGGTGCCCCACAGTGCTGGGGGTGGAGGTGCTGGGAGAAATGTGTCGGGGCCTAGTGGAGGGTGCCCCTCAGTGCTGGGGGGTGGGGTGCTGGGAGACATGAGTGGGGGCCTGGTGGAGGGTGCCCCACAGTGCTGGGGGGTGGGGGTGCAGGGGGACATGAGTTGGACATGAGTGGGGGCCTGGTGGAGGGTGCCCCACAGTGCTGGGGGGTGGGGGTGCAGGGGGACATGAGAGGGGGCCTGGTGGAGGGTGCCCCAAAGTGCTGGGGGGTGGGGGTGCTGGGAGACATGTGTGGGGGCCTGGTGGAGGGTGCCCCACAGTGCTGGGGGGTGGGGGTGCAGGGGGACATGAGTGGGGGCCTGGTGGAGGGTGCCCCACAGTGCTGGGGGGTGGGGGTGCAGGGGGACATGAGTGGGGGCCTGGTGGAGGGTGCCCCACAGTGCTGGGGGGTGGGGGTGCTGGGAGACATGTGTGGGGGCCTGATGGAGGGTGCCCCACAGTGCTGGGGAGTGGGGGTGCTGGGAGACATGAGGGGGGGCCTGGTGGAGGGTGCCCCACAGTGCTGGGGGGTGGGGGTGCAGGGGGACATGAGTTGGACATGAGTGGGGGCCTGGTGGAGGGTGCCCCACAGTGCTGGGGGGTGGGGGTGCTGGGAGACATGACTGGGGGCCTGGTGGAGGGTGCCCCACAGTGCTGGGGAGTGGGGGCGCTGGGAGACATGAGGGGGGCCTGGTGGAGGGTGCCCCACAGTGCTGGGGGGTGGGGGTGCAGGGGGACATGAGTTGGACATGAGTGGGGGCCTGGTGGAGGGTGCCCCACAGTGCTGGGGGGGTGGGGGTGCTGGGAGACATGACTGGGTGCCTGGTGGAGGGTGCCCCACAGTGCTGGGGGGTGGGGGTGCAGGGGGACATGAGTTGGACATGAGTGGGGGCCTGGTGGAGGGTGCCCCACAGTGCTGGGGGGTGGGGGTGCTGGGAGACATGACTGGGGGCCTGGTGGAGGGTGCCCCACAGTGCTGGGGGGTGGGGGTGCAGGGGGACATGAGTGGGGGCCTGGTGGAGGGTGCCCCACAGTGCTGGGGGGTGGGGGTGCTGGGAGACATGTGTGGGGGCCTGGTGGAGGGTGCCCCACAGTGCTGGGGGTGGGGGTGCAGGGGGACATGAGTGGGGGCCTGGTGGAGGGTGCCCCACAGTGCTGGGGGGTGGGGGTGCAGGGGGACATGAGTGGGGGCCTGGTGGAGGGTGCCCCACAGTGCTGGGGGGTGGGGGTGCTGGGAGACATGTGTGGGGCCTGGTGTAGGGTGCCCCACAGTGCTGGGGGGTGGGGGTGCTGGGAGACATGAGTGGGGGCCTGGTGGAGGGTGCCCCACAGTGCTGGGGGGTGGGGGTGCAGGGGGACATGAGTTGGACATGAGTAGGGGCCTGGTGGAGGGTGCCCCACAGTGCTTGGGGGTGGGGGTGCTGGGAGACATGCGTGGGGGCTTGGTGGAGGGTGCCCCACAGTGCTGGGGGGTGGGGGTGCAGGGGGACATGAGTGGGGGCCTGGTGGAGGGTGCCCCACAGTGCTGGGGGGTGCGGGTGCTGGGAGACATGTGTGGGGGCCTGCAGGAGGGTGCCCCACAGTGCTGGGGGGTGGGGGTGCAGGGGGACATGAGTGGGGGCCTGGTGGAGGGTGCCCCACAGTGCTGGGGGGTGGGGGTGCTGGGAGACATGAGTGGGGGCCTGGTGGAGGGTGCCCCACAGTGCTGGGGGGTGGGGGTGCAGGGGGACATGAGTTGGACATGAGTGGGGGCCTGGTGGAGGGTGCCCCACAGTGCTGGGGGGTGAGGGTGCTGGGAGACATGTGTGGGGGCCTGGTGGAGGGTGCCCCACAGTGCCTGGGGATGGGGGTGCAGGGGGACATGAGTGGGGGCCTGGTGGAGTGTGCCCCACAGTGCTCGGGGGTGGGGGTGCTGGGAGACATGTGTGGGGGCCTGGTGGAGGGTACCCCACAGTGCTGGGGGGTGGGGGTGCAGGGGGACATGAGTTGGACATGAGTGGGGGCCTGGTGGAGGGTGCCCCACAGTGCTGGGGGGTGGGGGTGCTGGCAGACATGTGTGGGGGCCTGGTGGAGTGTGCCCCACAGTGCTGGGGGGTGGGGGTGCAGGGGGACATGAGTGGGGGCCTGGTGGAGGGTGCCCCACAGTGCTGGGGGTGGGGGTGCTGGGAGACATGAGTGGGGGCCTGGTGGAGGGTGGCCCACAGTGCTGGGGGGTGGGGGTGCTGGGAGACATGAGTTGGACATGAGTGGGGGCCTGGTGGAGGGTGCCCCACAGTGCTAGGGGGTGGGGGTGCAGGGGGACATGAGTGGGGGCCTGGTGGAGGGTGGCCCACAGTGCTGGGGGGTGGGGGTGCAGGGGGACATGAGTGGGGGCCTGGTGAAGGGTGCCCCACAGTGCTGGGGGGTGGGGGTGCTGGGAGACATGTGTGGGGGCCATGTGGAGGTGCCCCACAGTGCTGGGGGGTGGGGGTGCAGGGGGACATGAGTTGGACATGAGTGGGGGCCTGGTGGAGGGTGCTCCACAGTGCTGGGGGGTGGGGGTGCTGGGAGACATGTGTGGGGGCCATGTGGAGGTGCCCCACAGTGCTGGGGGGTGGGGGTGCAGGGGGACATGAGTGGGGGCCTGGTGGAGGGTGCCCCACAGTGCTGGGGGGTGGGGGTGCAGGGGGACATGAGTGGGGGCCTGGTGGAGGGTGCCCCACAGTGCTGGGGGGTGGGGGTGCAGGGGGACATGAGTGGGGGCCTGGTGGAGGGTGCCCCACAGTGCTGGGGGGTGGGGGTGCAGGGGGACATGAGTGGGGGCCTGGTGGAGGGTGCCCCACAGTGCTGGGGGGTGGGGGTGCTGGGAGACATGAGTGGGGGCCTGGTGGAGGGTGCCCCACAGTGCTGGGGGATGGGGGTGCAGGGGGACATGAGTTGGACATGAGTGGGGGCCTGGTGGAGGGTGCCCCACAGTGCTGGGGGGTGGGGGTGCTGGGAGACATGTGTGGGGCCTGGTGTAGGGTGCCCCACAGTGCTGGGGGGTGGGGGTGCTGGGAGACATGAGTGGGGGCCTGGTGGAGGGTGCCCCACAGTGCTGGGGGGTGGGGGTGCAGGGGGACATGAGTTGGACATGAGTAGGGGCCTGGTGGAGGGTGCCCCACAGTGCTTGGGGGTGGGGGTGCTGGGAGACAAGCGTGGGGGCTTGGTGGAGGGTGCCCCACAGTGCTGGGGGGTGGGGGTGCAGGGGGACATGAGTGGGGGCCTGGTGGAGGGTGCCCCACAGTGCTGGGGGGTGCGGGTGCTGGGAGACATGTGTGGGGGCCTGCAGGAGGGTGCCCCACAGTGCTGGGGGGTGGGGGTGCAGGGGGACATGAGTGGGGGCCTGGTGGAGGGTGCCCCACAGTGCTGGGGGGTGGGGGTGCTGGCAGACATGAGTGGGGGCCTGGTGGAGGGTGCCCCACAGTGCTGGGGGGTGGGGGTGCAGGGGGACATGAGTTGGACATGAGTGGGGGCCTGGTGGAGGGTGCCCCACAGTGCTGGGGGGTGAGGGTGCTGGGAGACATGTGTGGGGGCCTGGTGGAGGGTGCCCCACAGTGCCTGGGGATGGGGGTGCAGGGGGACATGAGTGGGGGCCTGGTGGAGGGTGCCCCACAGTGCTGGGGGGTGGGGGTGCTGGGAGACATGTGTGGGGGCCTGGTGGAGGGTACCCCACAGTGCTGGGGGGTGGGGGTGCAGGGGGACATGAGTTGGACATGAGTGGGGGCCTGGTGGAGGGTGCCCCACAGTGCTGGGGGGTGGGGGTGCTGGGAGACATGTGTGGGGGCCTGGTGGAGTGTGCCCCACAGTGCTGGGGGGTGGGGGTGCAGGGGGACATGAGTGGGGGCCTGGTGGAGGGTGCCCCACAGTGCTGGGGGTGGGGGTGCTGGGAGACATGAGTGGGGGCCTGGTGGAGGGTGGCCCACAGTGCTGGGGCGTGGGGGTGCTGGGAGACATGAGTTGGACATGAGTGGGGGCCTGGTGGAGGGTGCCCCACAGTGCTAGGGGGTGGGGGTGCAGGGGGACATGAGTGGGGGCCTGGTGGAGGGTGGCCCACAGTGCTGGGGGGTGGGGGTGCAGGGGGACATGAGTGGGGGCCTGGTGGAGGGTGCCCCACAGTGCTGGGGGGTGGGGGTGCTGGGAGACATGTGTGGGGGCCATGTGGAGGTGCCCCACAGTGCTGGGGGGTGGGGGTGCAGGGGGACATGAGTTGGACATGAGTGGGGGCCTGGTGGAGGGTGCTCCACAGTGCTGGGGGGTGGGGGTGCTGGGAGACATGTGTGGGGGCCTGGTGGAGGGTGCCCCACAGTGCTGGGGGGTGGGGGTGCAGGGGGACATGAGTGGGGGCCTGGTGGAGGGTGCCCCACAGTGCTGGGGGGTGGGGTGCTGGGAGACATGAGTGGGGGCCTGGTGGAGGGTGCCCCACAGTTCTGGGGGTGGGGGTGCAGGGGGACATGAGTTGGACATGAGTGGGGGCCTGGTGGAGGGTGCCCCACAGTGCTGGGGGTGGGGGTGCTGGGAGACATGTGTGGGGGCCTAGTGGAGGGTGCCCCACAGTGCTGGGGGGTGGGGGTGCAGGGGGACATGAGTTGGACATGAGTGGGGGCCTGGTGGAGGGTGCTCCACAGTGCTGGGGGGTGGGGGTGCTGGGAGACATGTGTGGGGGCCTGGTGGAGGGTGCCCCACAGTGCCGGGGGGTGGGGGTGCAGGGGGACATGAGTGGGGGCCTGGTGGAGGGTGCCCCACAGTGCTGGGGGGTGGGGGTGCTGGGAGACATGTGTGGGGGCCTGGTGGAGGGTGCCCCACAGTGCTGGGGGGTGGGGGTGCAGGGGGACATGGGTGGGGGCCTGGTGGAGGCTGCTCCACAGTGCTGGGGGGTGGGGGTGCAGGGGGACATGAGTGGGGGTCTGGTGGAGGGTGCCCCACAGTGCTGGGGGGTGGGGGTGCAGGGGGACATGGGTGGGGGCCTGGTGGAGGCTGCTCCACAGTGCTGGGGGGTGGGGGTGCAGGGGGACATGAGTGGGGGCCTGGTGGAGGGTGCCCCACAGTGCTGGGGGGTGGGAGTGCAGGGGGACATGAGTGGGGGCCTGGTGGAGGGTGCCCCACAGTGCTGGGGGGTGGGGGTGCTGGGAGACATGAGTGGGGGCCTGGTGGAGGGTGCCCCACAGTGCTGGTGGATGGGGGTGCAGGGGGACATGAGTTGGACATGAGTGGGGGCCTGGTGGAGGGTGCCCCACAGTGCTGGGGGGTGGGGGTGCTGGGAGACATGTGTGGGGCCTGGTGTAGGGTGCCCCACAGTGCTGGGGGGTGGGGGTGCTGGGAGACATGAGTGGGGGCCTGGTGGAGGGTGCCCCACAGTGCTGGGGGGTGGGAGTGCAGGGGGACATGAGTTGGACATGAGTAGGGGCCTGGTGGAGGGTGCCCCACAGTGCTTGGGGGTGGGGGTGCTGGGAGACATGCGTGGGGGCTTGGTGGAGGGTGCCCCACAGTGCTGGGGGGTGGGGGTGCAGGGGGACATGAGTGGGGGCCTGGTGGAGGGTGCCCCACAGTGCTGGGGGGTGGGGGTGCTGGGAGACATGAGTGGGGGCCTGGTGGAGGGTGCTCCACAGTGCTGGGGGGTGGGGGTGCAGGGGGACATGAGTTGGACATGAGTGGGGGCCTGGTGGAGGGTGCCCCACAGTGCTGGGGGGTGAGGGTGCTGGGAGACATGTGTGGGGGCCTGGTGGAGGGTGCCCCACAGTGCTTGGGGATGGGGGTGCAGGGGGACATGAGTGGGGGCCTGGTGGAGGGTGCCCCACAGTGCTGGGGGGTGGGGGTGCTGGGAGACATGTGTGGGGGCCTGGTGGAGGGTACCCCACAGTGCTGGGGGGTGGGGGTGCAGGGGGACATGAGTTGGACATGAGTGGGGGCCTGGTGGAGGGTGCCCCACAGTGCTGGGGGGTGGGGGTGCTGGGAGACATGTGTGGGGGCCTGGTGGAGTGTGCCCCACAGTGCTGGGGGGTGGGGGTGCAGGGGGACATGAGTGGGGGCCTGGTGGAGGGTGCCCCACAGTGCTGGGGGTGGGGGTGCTGGGAGACATGAGTGGGGGCCTGGTGGAGGGTGGCCCACAGTGCTGGGGGGTGGGGGTGCTGGGAGACATGAGTTGGACATGAGTGGGGGCCTGGTGGAGGGTGCCCCACAGTGCTAGGGGGTGGGGGTGCAGGGGGACATGAGTGGGGGCCTGGTGGAGGGTGGCCCACAGTGCTGGGGGGTGGGGGTGCTGGGAGACATGTGTGGGGGCCTGGAAGAGGGTGCCCCACAGTGCTGGGGGGTGGGGGTGCAGGGGGACATGAGTGGGGGCCTGGTGGAGGGTGCCCCACAGTGCTGGGGGGTGGGGTGCTGGGAGACATGAGTGGGGGCCTGGTGGAGGGTGCCCCACAGTTCTGGGGGTGGGGGTGCAGCGGGACATGAGTTGGACATGAGTGGGGGCCTGGTGGAGGGTGCCCCACAGTGCTGGGGGGTGGGGGTGCTGGGAGACATGTGTGGGGGCCTAGTGGAGGGTGCCCCACAGTGCTGGGGGGGTGGGGGTGCTGGGAGACATGTGTGGGGGCCATGTGGAGGGTTCCCCACAGTGCTGGGGGGTGGGGGTGCAGGGGGACATGAGTTGGACATGAGTGGGGGCCTGGTGGAGGGTGCTCCACAGTGCTGGGGGGTGGGGGTGCTGGGAGACATGTGTGGGGGCCTGGTGGAGGGTGCCCCACAGTGCTGGGGGGTGGGGGTGCAGGGGGACATGGGTGGGGGCCTGGTGGAGGCTGCTCCACAGTGCTGGGGGGTGGGGGTGCAGGGGGACATGAGTGGGGGCCTGATGGAGGGTGCCCCACAGTGCTGGGGGGTGGGGGTACTGGGAGACATGAGTGGGGGCCTGGTGGAGGGTGCCCCACAGTTCTGGGGGGTGGGGGTGCAGGGGGACATGAGTTGGACATGAGTGGGGGCCTGGTGGAGGGTGCCCCACAGTGCTGGGGGTGGGGGTGCTGGGAGACATGTGTCGGGGCCTAGTGGAGGGTGCCCCTCAGTGCTGGGGGGTGGGGTGCTGGGAGACATGAGTGGGGGCCTGGTGGAGGGTGCCCCACAGTGCTGGGGGGTGGAGTGCAGGGGGACATGAGTTGGACATGAGTGGGGGCCTGGTGGAGGGTGCCCCACAGTGCTGGGGGGTGGGGGTGCTGGGAGACATGTGTGGGGGCCTGGTGGAGGGTGCCCCACAGTGCTGGGGGTGGGGGTGCTGGGAGACATGTGTGGGGGCCTGGTGGAGGGTGCCCCACAGTGCTGGGGGGTGGGGGTGCTGGGGGACATGAGTGGGGGCCTGGCGGAGGGTGCCCCACAGTGCTGGGGGGTGGGGGTGCAGGGGGACATAAGTTGGACATGAGTGGGGGCCTGGTGGAGGGTGCCCCACAGTGCTGGGGGGTGGGGGTGCTGGGAGACATGGGTGGGGGCCTGGTGGAGGGTGCCCCACAGTGCTGGGGGGTGGGGGTGCTGGGAGACATGGGTGGGGGCCTGGTGGAGGGTGCCCCACAGTGCTGGGGGGTGGGGGTGCAGGGGGACATGAGTTGGACATGAGTGCGGGCCTGGTGGAGGGTGCCCCACAGTGCTGGGGGGTGGGGGTGCTGGGAGACATGAGTGGGGGCCTGGTGGAGGGTGCCCCACAGTGCTGGGGGGTGGGGGTGCAGGGGGACATGAGTTGGACATGAGTGGGGGCCTGGTGGAGGGTGCCCCACAGTGCTGGGGGGTGGGGGTGCTGAGAGACATGTGTGGGGGCCTGGTTGAGGGTGCCCCACAGTGCTTGGGGGTGGGGGTGCAGGGTGACATGAGTGGGGGCCTGGTGGAGGGTGCCCCACAGTGCTAGGGGGTGGGGGTGCAGGGGGACATGAGTGGGGGCCTGGTGGAGGGTGCCCCACAGTGCTGGGGGGTGGGGGTGCTGGGAGACATGAGTGGGGGCCTGGTGGAGGGTGCCCCACAGTGCTGGGGGGTGGGGCTGCAGGGGGACATGAGTTGGACATGAGTGGGGGCCTGGTGGAGGGTGCCCCACAGGGCTGGGGGGTGGGGGTGCTGGGAGACATGTGTGGGGCCTGGTGGAGGGTGGGTGGGGGTGCTGGGAGACATGAGTGGGGGCCTGGTGGAGGGTGCCCCACAGTGCTGGGGGGTGGGGGTGCAGGGGGACATGAGTTGGACATGAGTAGGGGCCTGGTGGAGGGTGCCCCACAGTGCTTGGGGGTGGGGGTGCTGGGAGACATGCGTGGGGGCTTGGTGGAGGGTGCCCCACAGTGCTGGGGGGTGGGGGTGCAGGGGGACATGAGTGGGGGCCTGGTGGAGGGTGCCCCACAGTGCTGGGGGGTGCGGGTGCTGGGAGACATGTGTGGGGGCCTGCAGGCGGGTGCCCCACAGTGCTGGGGGGTGGGGGTGCAGGGGGACATGAGTGGGGGCCTGGTGGAGGGTGCCCCACAGTGCTGGGGGGTGGGGGTGCTGGGAGACATGAGTGGGGGCCTGGTGGAGGGTGCCCCACAGTGCTGGGGGGTGGGGGTGCAGGGGGACATGAGTTGGACATGAGTGGGGGCCTGGTGGAGGGTGCCCCACAGTGCTGGGGGGTGAGGGTGCTGGGAGACATGTGTGGGGGCCTGGTGGAGGGTGCCCCACAGTGCTTGGGGATGGGGGTGCAGGGGGACATGAGTGGGGGCCTGGTGGAGGGTGCCCCACAGTGCTGGGGGGTGGGGGTGCTGGGAGACATGTGTGGGGGCCTGGTGGAGGGATCCCCACAGTGCTGGGGGGTGGGGGTGCAGGGGGACATGAGTTGGACATGAGTGGGGGCCTGGTGGAGGGTGCCCCACAGTGCTGGGGGGTGGGGGTGCTGGGAGACATGTGTGGGGGCCTGGTGGAG
Organism: Ambystoma mexicanum; assembly: GCF_040938575.1. Classification (NCBI taxonomy): domain Eukaryota; kingdom Metazoa; phylum Chordata; class Amphibia; order Caudata; family Ambystomatidae; genus Ambystoma; species Ambystoma mexicanum. The sequence goes on along the minus strand of NC_090927.1, from coordinate 1,232,883,849 downwards.
TGTGCCCCACAGTGCTGGGGGGTGGGGGTGCAGGGGGACATGAGTGGGGGCCTGGTGGAGGGTGCCCCACAGTGCTGGGGGTGGGGGTGCTGGGAGACATGAGTGGGGGCCTGGTGGAGGGTGGCCCACAGTGCTGGGGGGTGGGGGTGCTGGGAGACATGAGTTGGACATGAGTGGGGGCCTGGTGGAGGGTGCCCCACAGTGCTAGGGGTTGGGGGTGCAGGGGGACATGAGTGGGGGCCTGGTGGAGGGTGGCCCACAGTGCTGGGGGGTGGGGGTGCAGGGGGACATGAGTGGGGGCCTGGTGGAGGGTGCCCCACAGTGCTGGGGGGTGGGGGTGCAGGGGGACATGAGTGGGGGCCTGGTGGAGGGTGCCCCACAGTGCTGGGGGGTGGGGGTGCAGGGGGACATGGGTGGGGGCCTGGTGGAGGCTGCTCCACAGTGCTGGGGGGTGGGGGTGCAGGGGGACATGAGTGGGGGCCTGATGGAGGGTGCCCCACAGTGCTGGGGGGTGGGGGTACTGGGAGACATGAGTGGGGGCCTGGTGGAGGGTGCCCCACAGTTCTGGGGGGTGGGGGTGCAGGGGGACATGAGTTGGACATGAGTGGGGGCCTGGTGGAGGGTGCCCCACAGTGCTGGGGGGTGGAGTGCAGGGGGACATGAGTTGGACATGAGTGGGGGCCTGGTGGAGGGTGCCCCACAGTGCTGGGGGTGGGGGTGCTGGGAGACATGTGTGGGGGCCTGGTGGAGGGTGCCCCACAGTGCTGGGGGGTGGGGGTGCAGGGGACATGAGTGGGGGCCTGGTGGAGGGTTCCCCACAGTGCTGGGGGGTGGGGGTGCAGGGGGACATGAGTGGGGGCCTGGTGGAGGGTGCCCCACAGTGCTGGGGGGTGGGGGTGCTGGGAGACATGAGTGGGGGCCTGGTGGAGGGTGCCCCACAGTGCTAGGGGGTGGGGGTGCAGGGGGACATGAGTTGGACATGAGTGGGGGCCTGGTGGAGGGTGCCACACTGTTCTGGGGGTGGGGGTGCAGGGGGACATGAGTTGGACATGAGTGGGGGCCTGGTGGAGGGTGCCCCACAGTGTGGAGCACCCTCCACCAGGCCCCCACTCATGTCCAACTCATGTTCCCGTGCACCCCCACCCCCCAGCACTGTGGGGCACCCTCCACATGGCCCCCACACATGTCTCCCAGCACCCCCACCCCCCAGCACTGTGGGGCACCCTCCACTAGGCCCCCACACATGTCTCCCAGCACCCCCACCCCCCAGCACTGTGGGGGTGCTGGGGGGTGGGGGTGCTGGGAGACATGTGTGGGGGCCTGGTGGAGGGTGCCCCACAGTGCTGGGGGGTGGGGGTGCAGGGGGACATGAGTGGGGGCCTGGTGGAGGGTGCCCCACAGTGCTGGGGGGTGGGGGTGCTGGGAGACATGAGTGGGGGCCTGGTGGAGGGTGCCCCACAGTTCTGGGGGTGGGGGTGCAGGGGGACATGAGTTGGACATGAGTGGGGGCCTGGTGGAGGGTGCCCCACAGTGCTGGGGGGTGGGGGTGCTGGGAGACATGTGTGGGGGCCTGGTGGAGGGTGCCCCACAGTGCTGGGGGGTGGGGGTGCTGGGAGACATGTGTGGGGGCCTGGTGGAGGGTGCCCCACAGTGCTGGGGGGTGGGGGTGCTGGGAGACATGTGTGGGGGCCTGGTGGAGGGTGCCCCACAGTGCTGGGGGGTGGGGGTGCAGGGGGACATGAGTGGGGGCCTGGTGGAGGGTGCCCCACAGTGCTGGGGGGTGGGGGTGCTGGGAGACATGTGTGGGGGCCTGGTGGAGGGTGCCCCACAGTGCTGGGGGGTGGGGGTGCAGGGGGACATGAGTGGGGGCCTGGTGGAGGGTGCCCCACAGTGCTGGGGGGTGGGGGTGCAGGGGGACATGAGTGGGGGCCTGGTGGAGGGTGCCCCACAGTGCTGGGGGGTGGGGGTGCTGGGAGACATGAGTGGGGGCCTGGTGGAGGGTGCCCCACAGTGCTGGGGGGTGGGGGTGCAGGGGGACATAAGTTGGACATGAGTGGGGGCCTGGTGGAGGGTGCCCCACAGTGCTGGGGGGTGGGGGTGCTGGGAGACATGTGTGGGGGCCTGGTGGAGGGTGCCCCACAGTGCTGGGGGGTGGGGGTGCTGGGAGACATGAGTGGGGGCCTGGTGGAGGGTGCCCCACAGTGCTGGGGGGTGGGGGTGCAGGGGGACATGAGTTGGACATGAGTGGGGGCCTGGTGGAGGGTGCCCCACAGTGCTGGGGGGTGGGGGTGCTGGGAGACATGTGTGGGGGCCTGGTTGAGGGTGCCCCACAGTGCTTGGGGGTGGG